>NC_055999.1:20906502-26742608 GCF_018446385.1 Zingiber officinale | reverse complement strand
TTAATATTATTTCGTGAGACGTTTGGTGCTTATTAAATCTTTTATAACAACTATTCACTTATGTATAAATTTAAAATCTATATTATTATTATTACTATTATTACACATAATTAAATAGTCTTAATTATACTTGATTGTAAAAAAAGCATCAAAACTAAGATCTTGCATTTATAATGGTGATTGAAGATTGATCTTTAGTTTCACATAGGCATCAAATTCAATAATGGTCATGAAGATTCATCTTCTGTTTCAACATCTTTATATATATATAGTTATTGATGATTTAAGATTGATTATGTTACATTTATTTAACAACTTCAAACTAGTTATCAATTAATGTAATTATTGTATTTTAAGAATATATAAAAGTGTTGCCTAAATTTTATATTTTATGGTAAAAAGACAAGGGGATGATGACTTTGATTTATTAATAACATATATATATATATATATATATATATATGATAATTCTTGGATGATAAGTATCACAAAGGCTATAACACAATAAAATCTTTTAAATACCAAATTTTATCTTACTTAAAAATTTTGTATTTTAAAATAATTAAATTAATTAAATTTAACTAATATTTTAAAACTTAGGATTGAGTACAAGTTAATTTAGGGTTAGGTGGAGTCCACCAAGTAGACATGGTGATTAGGAGATTTATTTTGATCTGTTTAAAATTGAACTATATATATATATATATAAGATTAGAAATTATATCATATTTAATTATCTTTTATATGTTTCCTAGTAATCTATCACCTCTATTGTGTCCACTATGTCCTCTACCGTAACAATGTACTTTTTTCTCCCTAAGGCTCTGTGTTTACCCTTGTCGGCCGATGAAGAAGGTAAAAGAATCAATGATGGGGAAAAACTAGAGATAAAAAAATAGGAATAAGGGGAAAAAGAAAAGGTTGTTGGGCTTCTGGGCCACCATGGCGAGCACTTCCCGATTTATCCTAGCGGCCAGTGGGAAACTTTTATGGGGTCGGACCGATCGCCACAAGTTCGACATTACCTAACTTGGTTAATCATTTTTTTTCGATCTAACAGCAAAACGATAAATTCTACCAATGTCAAATAGCACACGACTCATCATCTTATTCCATGGGGAGCATGTATATCTTCTTACCATCTACGGTGATACAGGCTTAGAAAAGAAAACTTTATTATTTGATACTTTATATTTAGTGATGTTATTTCTAATGTTGAGGATGACACATATTTAGTATTACTATCCTTTTGCCAATATTGATACATAAATATATTTTTTTATTACCACATATTACTAGATCTAAAATATTGTTTGTGAACACATTACCATAACATGAAAAACCTAGTGCACAATTTTAATATCTAGAGTTGAAGTTCAATAAGGATATGATATTAGGAGTTATATGCATCTTGGATAGAGCTGTTAATTTGGGTTGGACCCGTCAGGTTGGCCCAACCCGCCAAACAATTTGAGTAGGTTGGGTTGAAATTTTATCAACCTAAGTCCGCCATGGGCTGACCCACCTAGGCCCGCAACCCATGCGGGTCGACCCGCTACGGGCTTGGGTTGGCCTGTGGATTGAAAAACACATATAAATTAAGTTTTATGTCAATTTATTATCTTTCTTTGTTATAATTTTGAAATAAAAATAGTACTTTTTATCAAATATGTGTACTCGTTTATGCTCATTTACATTTAAAATATCTGTTTCTGGATTCTATTTGAATGATGAAATATTTTCGAAGTAAAAAAATTAAAGATATGAAACTTTTTTATTTTTGATGGGCCCGCGGATTGACCCCCTAACCCACAACCCACCAAAATGACGGTCCGACCCACCCCGCCCCCCCCCCTTGCTCCGCCCCAGGTTGGCCCGTCTGACACAGCTCTAATCTTGGACTAGTCCAATGGGTCTTTTAGCCTAGTGATTACATGGCTACAGGCAAGCATTAATGATAGGCACATGATAATTAATGTTATTAATATCTAATAATATGATAATCCCAGTTAGCCTCATTGACTATCCTTAGGATGACCGGCCCGTACCCACGGAAGTTTCCCACCGACCACCAAAGTAAATCGGGAAGCGCACGCGGTGGCTAATCCAGAAGTCCAACATCCTTTGGTTTATTAATATCTAATAATGATTCCATAACATCTAACATCAAGGATATTATAAGGCACATGAGGCTTGAATATAGATGCCTAATTAAGGCATCATGTGGCTGGGAATATTACAAGCATGATTATTTGTGCCACTGATATCACATTATTTTTAGGTTATAAAGGGTGAGACAATTAGGATCATTGATACCTAGTTGGGAGATCATATATCCTAACAACAACCTTATATAGAAAAACCTTAGGGTTCACACAAGTGTTTCACCCCTTATTTTACAATGACGATGAGTCACTTGCATTGAGCAAAGAGTGATACTTGATGCATAGGCCAGATCATCCATGGTTATAGCGATGATTAGATTCGAGATGCACACACATGCACATGTATATTAAGAAATTTATATTTACCTTTCTCATTTTACAGTTTTGTGTTAGCTTGTGGCGCACTCTCCCACTAGTTTTCTAGGTATTATGTTTAGCTTCAAAACTACCTTCGTTGCTCTAAGATATAGTTGCTATAGGAGTTTTGCAATAATTAGGAGTTTTCATTGAACTATTATTCATTTCTTGCATTTTTCTTTTATATTTCCATTTCTTGCATTTCCTTTTATATTTATGAAACGTGTATTTTATCTTTTTGTATTCGATCTTAGCTAGTAGGATAATTTTTTTATTTTTTTCCATTTTAATAAATCATTCTTATTTAGTATTATACTTGTACATGTGTCTCTTACTCTTGCATCCCGACTGTTGCAGGTGGATGTGTCATGAGTGTTATTTAGCATCTCGATGGCACAATTACTTGACAAACATGAAGGACTTACTGATAGAATTGCCACATCATTGGAATGACTGTTCCTAGGTTTTATAAAACCGCACTCACTCAAACCATGACACACAAAGCACAATTTGTATTTTTGTGAAATATTTTTTTCATACTATCTGCAATTGAAAGTGTTCAAGGCTTGCATGTGTATTATGTTATGATAAATAATAATATGTGGTGGTGTGTAATGCTCTTTTATGCAGATTGATTAAATTTAAGAGCGTCATTGTTAATATAAAATACCTTTTTTGACACAAACCTCATATAGAATGTGCTATGCTGCAAACTGATGAGATCCCACCTACGAACACTTTTAACATTGTCAATGGTCACATGAAACCAAAGAAAATGCAAAGAAAAATTAAAATCAAAACCATTTCTGATTGTGGCAAGGATAAGTGGTCAGAATATATGAACATCGGTGCACAGCATAAATCTGATTCATAGATTAGTGAAAGTGAAAAATTAACTAACATATTCAATTAGTAGTTACAATTTCTAAGAAGGAAAAACAGAGACATCAATGTATAGAGAAAACAAAGTGGCCTTATTGATATTCTTGTTTCATTAATCAATTTATGTAAATTGCCAGAATTTATATTATATAAATACAAGTAGTAATCCTGAAAGGACTGAGAGTCTTATAATGATCAAAATTCTACAAAGTATAATCAACCGAGAATCAAATGATAGCGGATGTCAAGATTGTCTAAAAAGAAAAGCAGAGACATTGATGAATAAAAAATACAAGTGGCTTTATTAAGTTTCATTAATAAATTTATGTAAATTGCCAGAATTTATTAGATATGTACAAGAACTAATCAGAAGAGGACTGAGAGTCTAAGGATTATCAAAATTCCACAGAGCATAACAGAGGACAGAAAAAATGCAACTAAAAAAATCAGTTCCACCTACTTGCAATCATTGGTTAGATCAGGTAAATAATTGTTCCCAGAATAAAAAGAACTGAACAAAATTGTCAATAGATCAATAATTTTACTTCTGCCTTGAAAAGAAAATAAAAGTTAGATTTCAGCTAATATATATATACATGTGCAATACATCCAAAAGTAAAATTGTGAAAAAGGACGACATACCTCTGCAAATGTGTTCTGGTGCACTAATATCAAATGTGAACATACTAGCGTACAAGTCTGCCAACATTACTTTATGCAAGATAATCAAGCTATAGTCAGAATACTACACATCACAAAAATAACTATAAACAAAAATATATATTGTAGAAAATAAGTACAAAATTGATTGTACTCCAATGGTCATTCCGTCCAGAAAATGAGACAGGCTATCAGACTGTTTCCAGATTGCAACAAAATATCCAAATTAGAGTCTGCTGACAGGCTAAATGTGAAATATTCAGTTCCAACCATTAGATGCCCAGACATGCCAAATCCAAACAAAAAAAGAGGCTCATAATTGAGGTATAAATTTTGGCAAAGCCCAAGAATCTAGTTGTCCCTTCAAACAATATCTGCATGTAGAAAAGCACTAGCTACCAGTGTTGTTAGAGGCGCGAGACGCACCGAGGCGCAAAGGGCTCCTAGAGCCCGAGGGGCCCGAGGCGCCCGAGGCGCGTGCCTCTTGAACATGAGGTTGATTACTAAACTACTAACACACTCATATAATATGTCAAATATGATAACTATTAATATTCCACACACACAAATATCAAATATGACAAGCAAAAAAACACAATGATAAAATTAATAAAAGTTTAACTTTCAAATTTCAACTTTTTAATCTAAACTAACAAAGTTCATCAAAATAAACGTACTAAGTCAAATTAATCATCAAGTTCAAGATCATCCTCATTGTATTCTTCTTCTTCTTTATCTTCATATTCTTCAAATTCAATTTTTTCTTCTTCTTCTTCTTCATCTCTAAGTCTTAGAGATGCATATCTCATAGAGGAAGATATATTTCCCTTCTCGACTTGTTTAGGCCTAGCATGTGAACTAGAGGATATGGATGCAATGTTTTTTCCTCTAGTACAATATTCAGGCTCTTCAGCTCCACTAGCCCTAGCAATGGCATCCCATGTCAAGTCATCACCTTCAAAAACCAACTCATCTTCTTCATTATCAGTTTCTCCATCCATTCTATCCATCAACCATTCATTACTGTCATCAATATCTGTCAAACAAATGGGGTTAATCTTATCACGTGCATTATACCAAAGTTTTAAGATACGGTTGTATTTCACAAATACCAAATCATTTAAGCGTTGCTGAGCTAGCCTATTCCTTTTTTTGCTGTGATTCTACAAAATGTCAAAAATCAGAATAAGTATAATAAAATAGCAAAGAATATTTTCTACTAATAAAAATAGAATACTAATAGTATTATACATTTATATTTATTACATACCTACTCAAATACACTCCAATTGCGCTCACAGCCGAAAGCACTACAAGTGAGGCTAAGCACTTTAATAGCAAACTTTTACAATTCTGGGTATTTGCTCTATAGCATTCCTACCATGCTACTGGAGATAATACTATGTCTAATTGTCACATTCCTCCCAAATAGCCCTTCTACCTTTCGATATATAGAGAGCTAGGTAGTGATTTTATCTTGCTCAGCAGCGCTTGAAACCAATCTCTCCATAATTTCAAACAAATCTTTCACCACTTCTCTACAGATATTTGAATCTGTGTATGAATAAAAATATTCTAAATTCAAATAATGTCCTGCAGCATGCAAAGACCGATGAATTTGGCATTCTCATCTCTTATCAATGATCTCAATTACTTCTTTGTATTTCTCTTCTTTCTCATTAAAGGTCTTCATAATTGTTTCTTTTGCCCTATCCATAGCCTCATAAATATAGCCCATTGCAGGTTTTCTTTCGTCATCAATCAGTCTTAAAACACGGACTAAAGGGCCACATATCTTTAAAAAATGCACAACATTGCTCCAAAATCTAAGTGTCATGATGATTTTAGCTGCCTTCTTCCCCACGGCTTCTTTTGCCCATTTACTCTCTATCCAATCCTTTGAAATGAACATCTTTCTTAAATTTTGTTTCTGTAGGTGTATCCTTTCAAGAGTGAGAAAAGCTATAGCAAATCTTGTAACACCCACCCGACAAAGCTCTTTTTGTCTTGTGAATTGCCTCAACATATTTACCATACCTGGGCAAACATAAATGTAAGCATTCACACTCATTGTCTTCTTCAATGTTGCTTTAAAATCAATCAATTTCCCAATATCTTCTAAGATCAAGTCAATGCAGTGCGCAGCACAAGGACTCTAAAACAAGTGTGATCTTTTTGCTTCTAATAATTTTCCTACAAAAGAAGTTAGAAAACAAGATAAGTTTAATATATATAAGAAAAAACATATTGATAAGAAAGAATTAAATAGATTATTGCCAACAAGCACATTGTTACTTGCACTATCCGTAACAACTTGAACAACATTTGCTTCTCCTACATGCTCCACATATCGATCAAGCAATTGAAATATTTCTCTCCGGTCTTTGCATAATCAGAAGCATTAACCAATTCGATGAAAACTGAACTTTTAGGAAAATTCACTAAAAAATTAATCAATGTCCTTTGCCTTTTGTTTGTCCACTCATCTGCTATCAAACTACAACCATACTTGGCTCATTCTGTTTCACATGACGTAATGTAATCATTTGTCACACTATCAACATTCTTTTTTAGAAAAGGAACCCGCACTTCATGATAACTAAGTCCTTTTAGACCTACACCATAGGCCAATCAAGTCCAACATCTTTTTGAAGCTTGAATAGTTAACGGCATTAAAAGGAATTGTCGCATCATACATCCACTCATTTATAGTCATACAAACTTTTTCCCTCAATTCTTTCTTGTATGCCTCATTTATCGTAGTTTGTCTCTCTTTTCCCTTTCTACTTTCAACATTTTTTTTACAAATTAGGAGCAAAATATGTATCCATTAGACCTATTTGTCTTGGCCTTTTTTTGCATAGTCACTGATCTAAAACTTGTACTTGTACTTATAGGCGACACAGCTTTAGCTCCAATATCATCCATATCAATATCATCACCAAGAGGGTCTACATCCTCAAAGTCCAATGTTGCAAGTTTAGAAAGATTACTTTTGTCCGTCTTTTTCTCCATGAAATTTTTTATTTCTTCACATACATGAGGCGAACATCTTTTGCAAGTCGTATTTCGAAACCCCCCAACAAGATGTTGTTTTGCACGATAGATACCCCTTTTGTAACTTTTTGACAAAAATTATAAATCAAATCATTTTTGTTATCCGGATTAGCTCTTTGAAAATAACTTCATGCCGGATCTTTTGATATATATGTTAGAGTATCACTACTACCTTCCATGATAATTGAATAAGAAAATAGCCTAAAAAATCAAAAATAAAATAAAATCAACACTATACCAGCAATAGAAAAGCACTGTACCAGCAATAAAAAAAAGGACAAAAAAAGAAGAAGAAAAGGAAAACAAATGAAAAATCGGATAGCAGCAGTCAACAGAACACGAACCAGCAAAAATGGAAAAATAAGACCCAAAAAAAGAAAAATCGGACACCAATCAACCTGCAAAAATGGAAAAATAGTAAAAAAACAAAACCGGGCAGCATCTCAACACAAAGAAAAAATAGAAAAAGTAGAAGAGCAACAAACACGAACCAGCATCTCAACACAAGGAAAAAAAAAAGAAAAAGAAGAAGAAAAGAAGATTGAAGAAAAACTTAAAAGTGAAAACGAAAAAGAAAAAAAGAAGAAGAAACGAAATAACAGAAGCAGAGAAGAAGAAGATAACAAAGGAAGAAGAAAAAGAAGAGGAGGAGAAGAAGAAGAAGAAGAACAGAAAAACAAAAAAAAGTAAGGAAAAAAAACATGCATGGGCGACGGCGCGACTCAGGCAACGACGGCGGCAACGGACAGAAATGCTCCGAGTAGGCTCGGGTTCAGATTTCTCCTTCTTGCATTCTTTTCTTCTTCCTTTTAATCCTTTTCTTCTTCGTGCCCTAATTCCAAACCAAATTGGTTTGAAATGTTTTTTGGGGTAAAAATCCAAAAATGTTCATGATCGCGCCTCGATCGCACCTCAGTTGAGGTGCAAGGCGTCGCGCCCTAGGCGCGCGCCTGACGCCTTACGTGGGAACAGGCATTTTTCCCCACGCCTTGTGCACCTGACGCCTCTCAGGCGCGCCTTTAACAACACAGCTAGCTACCACAATCACCTTATCTTAGCCCCATTAAACATCTACGAATGAGAATCCACGTCTAAGATTATCCACTGATCCAATGTCTTGGATATGCATTTAGAATTAAACTCCTAACTAAGAGACATTGACTTAGAAGTAGTAGATGACCTAGTTATGGCTGGTCCCAAGCCCGGATAAGGGAGGAAGATTGCATTGCGTTAGGTTGCCGGCTAGCCTTAAAATTATGATAAATATTCAATGAATGGATCCATTAAACTATTGTATTAATGTTAGGTTGTTCCCCGGAAGAAACACATTGCAGGGTCTGACTGTAACGTCTCGACAAGGACCACTACATCTCCAGAACTCGAGTGTAGTGCTAAATATGCAAGAGTTCGCGTTGCAAAGTCCAATTGTAACATATCGACAAGGACCCTATATCTCCATGAGAATTTAGGTGTAGTGTTAAATAGGCAAAAGTTCTCGCATCATAGATTGGATAAGAACAAATATGATAGAAAAACTAATAATCTATGATTTAGAACATGGAACATAGGAACACTCACCGATAAATCAATGGAAGTAGTATATACGATAATTAGGAGAAGAATTAGTATTTTGTGTGTACAAAAGACAAAATAGGTAGGCGAGATAGCAAAATTGATAGAGAACTCGGGTTTTAAGTTATGGTTCGCAAGAAAGAGTAAAGTAATAAATAGAGTGGATATTGTTATAGATAATTCGTTAAAGGATGAAATTTTAAGAGTAGTTAAAAACGGGGATAAAATTATAGCCCTTAAGACAATAGTGACAAAAGAAACTATGAACATAATTAGCATATATACAGCGCAAGTAGGATTAGATGAAGCTACCAAATTAATTTTTTGGACAACTTAGATAAAATATTACAAAATATTCCGCCAAATGAAATGATTTTACTATGAGGTGATTTAAATGGGCATGTTGGAGTGAAAAATGAGGAATATGAGAGAGTACATGGGGGTTATAGGTTTGAAACGAGAAATGAGGAAGGAAAAACTATATTAGATTTTGCGATAACATATGACCTTATATTAGTCAATACGTTTTTTAATAAAAGAGAAGAACACTTAGTCGCGTAGTGGGAATAATAAATCGCAAATTGACTTTTTTATGGTTAGGAAGAAGGATAGAAAGATTTGTAAAGATTGCAAGGTCATCCTAGAGAAAGCTTAACTACCCAACATAGGTTAGTAGTGTTGGATATAGACCTCAAGTATAATATATACGACTCCTAGAATTAAGTGATGGAAGTTAAAGGATAAGAAGCAAAATATATTCAAGGAAAAGGTAGAAGTACAAGCATTAGGTAAAATATACAGTGATTCTAATGGGATAAGATAGTATCAAAGTTGAAAATAGTAACTAACAGTGTGCTCGGTGAGTCAAAGGGACATACACCACTAAATAAAAAATCTTGATGGTGGAATGTGAAAGTACAAGAGAAAGTGAATGAAAAAACGAATAGCTTATAAGGAATTATATATTTGTAAGAACGAGAAAAAATTTAAAAAATATACAATAACCAAGAAAAAAACTAAGAGAGTAGTGAATAAAGTAAAGAATGAAACTTTTGAACGATTATATCAAAAATTGAATACAAAAGAAGGAGAAAGAGACATTTATAGAATTGCTAACGTAAGAGAAAGGAAGACAAGAGATCTTATCCAAATAAAATGTATTAAAAATAATGTAATAGGGTACTGGTAAACGATAGAGAAATAAAAGAATGGAAGAGGTATTTTCATCAACTAATTAATGAAGGTTTAGGCGATCAACTTAATTTAAGTAATTTAAGTAGGTCAAATAAGAATAGAAATTTATATTTTTATCGTAGAGTTCAAACTTCAGAAGTAGAACAAGTTTTAAATGGGATGCACAATGAAAAAGTCATTGGACCAGATGATATTCCGATAGAGGTATGGAAGTGCTTAGGGAAACAAGATATTGAATGTCTTACAAAATTATTGAACATGATATTGAACATGAAAAAAATATCTAATCAATAGAGGATAAGTACTCTAATTCCCTTATATAAGGGTGGCATACAAAATTGTGTAAACTATAGGAATATTAAACTAATGAGTCATACCATAAACTTTGGGAAAAAGAAATAGAAAAAAGATTAAGGAAGGAGACCACGATAACCGAAGATCAATTTGGATTCATGCCTGGAAGGTCGACAATAGAAGCTATACATTTTCTTAGATAATTAATTGAAAAATATCGGGAGCAAAAACAAGATCCACACATATATTCATTAACTTAGAAAAAGCTTATGATAGAGTCCCAACAGAAATTATATAAAGAATTCTAGAAAAGAGAAGTGTTAGCGTAACATATATTGAACTAATTAAGGATATGTACGAGGATATAACGACTAAAGTAAAGACTTCAGGCGGAATAACTGAGTATCTCCAATAAAAATAGGGTTACATCATGGATCAACTCTAAGTCTCTATCTTTTTACACTAATATAAACGAATTTATTACACATATTCAAGACACAGTACTGTGTGCATATTATTTATAGATGATATTGTTTTGGTAAATGAAATACGTGAAAGAGTAAATGTGAAACTAGAATCTCAGCGGGAAACACTAGAAGGGAAAGATTTTAGGCTTAGTAGAATAAAGACAAAATATATGGATTTAAGTTTAGCAACATTAGATATAATGAGACAATTATTAAGATAGGAGACGACAAGTTGCCTAGAACCGAGAGGTTTAGATATTTAGGATCATTTTTGCAAAATGATGGAGGGATTGAGATAGATGTCTTACATAGAATACAAGCAAGATGGTTGAAATGGAGGAGAGCGTCAGGTGTTTTATGTGATCGTAAAGTACCTCTAAAACTTAAAGGAAAATTCTACAAAACCGCAATTAGACCTATTAGGTTATATGGAACTGAATGTTAGGCTATGACTTGAGCATATGAGCAGAGATGAGGATGTTAAGGTGGATGTGTGGACATACGAGCATGGGCAAAATAAGAAATGAGAGCATTGGAAAGAAAGTCGAAGTTGCATTTATTGAGGAAAAACTCTGAGAGACACGTTTAAGATGGTACAAGAATATACTTAGACGATCAATAAATGCTCCACTTAGGCGATGTGAAACTATGACAAACACGCATATTAAAGAAGGAAGAGGAAGACTAAAAAAGACTTGGTTAGTAGCAATAAACCAAGATAAAATTTATTTAAATATAGATGATGATATAGTTGAAGATAGAGCTCCATGGCGTAAAAGGATCCATAAAGTCGACTCCACCTAGTGGGATAAGGCTTGGTTGTTGTTGTAAATACAATAACTTGGATGGTTTGTGGAGCATGATAAGATGACTTAGATGTTCATGCCATAAGATAAAGAATCTCTATTCACAAAGAAGTTTACCCATTAATGGTTCACTATCTATGGAATTCACCATGGAATGGAATATGAAATCATATGTAATGCAAGGTTAGATACTTATACTACAAGTCATAATATTGTAACTGACTTTACTTTACTATCTTCACCTGCCATGTATAGTTAGGGAGCTCTAAAGCACTTAGGTTTTATTTTAGAAAATTTTCAACAAAAAGAACAATAAGTTATTTGCAGCTAGAATACAAACTGTTAATTATTGTTTATATAATAGCCCTATAAATATCTAAGGCAATACTTTTTTCTTGCTTCTGTCTAATATTTCAGTCAGTGTTTCCCAGTCAGGGAGTTATATAGGAATTAAAATGACGGGTTGCTAGATCTTCAGAAAATCCTGGTAGTCCGAAGAAATGAATAATTTCTTTGCAAATATAGTACAGCTAAATGTTACTTTATATAATGTCGCTTTCTATATTTCACCATTAGTCAAGATGGAACACCTGGATCTCCAAGACTAGTATAAACCTAACCATTAAGTTTTCATTTATTAGATGGAAACAGAAATCAGTGAGCGTCATATTCTTCAAATCCATAAAAAATGTTTGAGATCAAATGAAAAATATATGTCTAAGGCTGTCACCATGAGTGAATGTATACTACATTGTCGAATAGGATATGCACTGTACCATTAAGGATATTCATTGAAATAGTTACTCTTTGTCCCAGTTGTGCTTTATGCTGCCACTAGTCAAACACTTCCTAAATATGTTGGGAACATATAAGTTAAAGCTTCAGTGTTATAGATACTGATCATTAACTCGACACATGACCTTCCTCTAGGCCATAAATAACTCCCAAGATGTCTATGGTTTGCTTATACACATTCTGCAATTGTACAAATTTATTCAACTTATTCAAACAGATAAGAATAATTTCTTGGTTATACTAAATACTGCAGGTTCATATGGCCCAAATTTTTCCCCCTGAAATAATTTGCAATTTTACAATTTCAAAATCCTAATAATGCCAAAGGATTTATTGATGTTTCCAATTACAAGATATCTCTGAATCAGCAGCATAGTAACTATTGATGTTTCTCTCCTTTTTCAAATACATAGTCCGTTACTACTACTTGAAATTTCATCTGGTTTTGATTAGCATGAGCAATATGTGCCATGCCGCTTGTGTATTGAAACCAAAACTAGCTGGCACAGTTGAAATTACATGTTTCACCCATGTCGTTGCTATAGTTGCCTGTACAAAGTATATAAAGCTTGGTTTCAACCCATCTCGAACTAGATAAACTTAAACTCTATGGAACACAATTTAAGTTATGCAAACCAAAAGCCAACTTAATTTTAGGTCCAATTCCAAAAAAATTATTCGGTAAAACATGAGAGTCCATCCTTAACCATGATTAAAGTTCATAATACTTACAATCATCCATCCTACTACGGTTCCAAGTATGATTTACTACTAAGATTCCAGATACATCATATGCTGACTAATCAAATCACAGCTCTCAGACCTACTTGTACCTATACATGAGCCTATTGCAGTCATGGTTGTCCAAATTGATAACAGTACCAATATCAGGGTCATAGTCAAAAAAAAAATCTAACATTTGTATCAGAATGGTAGGACTGGTGAAACTGAAATTGTTGGGAATTTTTCAAGGAAAAAAAGAGTGAAAAAATAAATAATTTGATATAAAATATCACAAATGATGTTTAATTATAATAAAGATATATAATATGCCACATGAAATAGCATAATAACACAATACAAATATACAAATAATGAATAGTCGAACTAAATTAGGTACATTATCAATGATTTCATATTACTGCTATTATTAGATTAATAATATAATAATGAATATTATTGTTATTATGTAATAACATAATATTCTAGAAATACCAAATATTATTATATTTTTTAGTAAAAAAACAAAAAATTAATCTGTTGAATTAGTTAATATAAAGTTATTAAAAGATATTATATACTAATATATTATTTACTGAAACAAATTATTATTTGATATTTCATATTATTAGGTTTAACTGAGGAGTGTTGAGGCAATATTGGTAGACGATGGTGCTCTGTATTCTCCATCAATAGAAACATCTCTCAACACTAAATGAAGAAGACATGAATGAGATGCTTGGTCTACTTAGTGGTATATCACTTGCAACAATATAGTCGTTCTATTGATCTCATAACCAATCTTATTCTGTGAGGAAATTAGCGACTTAAACTAGAAGTCATGAGAACACAGGGACTCTCTCTCTCTCATGTGTGCCTTTACTAATAATAACGCTAAGATTGATATAAAAAAAAAAAAAAAAAAGTTGGCAAGATTGGTCGAGTTAGTCAAAATAAACTTAAATTGAGAAAACTTCCACCTAATACATCCTTTTCATTCATGATTTAACAAACTTTTAAATAATTTAATCTACTTTTTAATGGTGTTAACTTATTTCTAGGTAATATTTGTTTGAATCTCTATATGGGATTATTGATTTCTCAGGAAAGATTAAATTAGTCTTTCCAAATACTGGTCTAAATCGAGTGGTCAGCACTGATATAAGCCAATCTTGACAACCATGATTTCAATTCTAGTTATGTTAGTCCAACTTCAGCTTGTGAAGTCAGATGTATTAATAGGCATGTGGATTAACCACTACAAAAATACAGATGTCTTAGGGGCAGTTGCTCCTATCCAATGCAAGGCACTGGTCTAGTATAAGCAGCGGCCCCAATTAATAAGACAAGTAAAAGTTCTCTTTATTAGTAATAAGGAATGTTATAAATTGATCTGTTTGTTATCCAATTTTAAAGTTGTTTTTTTATGAAATTTTTATTCACATTTGGTTCTGGAAATAAGGGGATCAAAAGGGGAGGGAATAATCCTAAATCTCTGTGGTGTGTCGGCTCAATTGGGTCAAGATGGCTCAAGGCAGTTTGCTTTAATACCCTGCATAATATTAATACATATCAAACAATTTTTATTTTTATTTGACTTAGCATAATGCTTTTTCTTTCCGTCCATAACCTGCATAATACACTTCATTCCTATTGTTTTTTCTTCTTATCCTTTCCCCTCTGTTTTGTGTCCCTTCCCCGGACATGAACATCACGCCACCAGTTCTGAGCTGTAAGGTAAACAAGGTTCTTTAACTCATCATGTGAAGCCAGATCATTTGGCTTTCTTCTGAATGTATACCCAAGGATGTTTATACAATGTCAACATAGTCAGAATATCTTGGTTTTATTATCCCTTTATTGCAAGGGCCAGAACTCACTATACAATTAACCATTTTGTATCTGAAATTGCATGTCAATAAGTTTAAACTAAGTACTTTTCAGTTGCCTATGTCCATAATACTATAGCATGATCTAGCTTACTCTAGCAAGTAGCAAGAGTTGGTGCTAAGCTAAATATACCTGCTATGCGGCATCAAGTAATAGATTATTAATAGACACATGTTTAAAGTTTGGTGTCTAATTATGCATCATAAAAACAATTGTTCTGGTTCTACATGAACAATTAAATCAAAGATCAAATGTTTAATATTATAAATGGTTTCAAATATCAGTTTAATGCAATGAGATATGTTCTGTATGCATTTTGGTTAAGGATCCTTTCATAATGCATTATCATAGGCAAAAAAAAAGCCTGAAATAAGAACAAACAAAATAGAAATACCAAAACTGATATACCCATATGGATAAGGATATCTTGCCCCACTGATGGAAGAGCAAAGTGGCAATTCCACCATCATCACAGGCCTATGGAAGCAAAGTTTAGAAGCCTCCATCTTTGGCCCTGGAAGAGGGATGACAAGTATCAATTCAGTCAACAGGACAGAAAGAAAATCGAGAAAATCAAATGAATTTGTAGCATACTAGTGCCACAAGGAATGCAGAAAACCTACACATCGTGACAACAAAGCATGCAAAAGTGAGCATGACCAAACTATCAGTGATAAGAGATTCCCATCATCATGGTCTTTAGACAATTCCCAACCCTATAAACTCAATAAGTTGTATAAGTAAAGCCCATGTGCCAAACATCAGCTTACCAAAATAAAATCTTTTATAAATTGACCTTATCCATTGGCATTTTAGCTTCCATATAAACACTGTTAACTTCAAGTGTAACCAACTTAGGCATTATCTTCTAATATTAAAGTAACCCACTGATTTTGAATCCAAACAATGCTGATAACGATAAATATGCTTTTCTTATAAAGATCCTCTTGACAAAGTAACTTGACATCTGAGGTCCAACATATAAGTTTTTTCAGAACAATAAATAACTTATTAGTATTTGTACCTACCACAGCATTTATATTTTCAGAATAAATATCCATAAAATGAGGTAAGATAGTAAAACAATTGAAGCAAATTCAGAGTAAAGAAATTCATCCCATGAGTACTTCTCATAGTGAAATGTTAAGGATACAAAAAATGATGGCTACATAGTTTAAATTCAACTTTGTACATATCAAACATTTTGAGTTTTACTCATGCTATTTTGTAACTCAAACTTAAGCATATCTTCTAGTCAACTACAGTGACATTGTAGTCATTTAAGAATTTACCAAATTCCTTATCTCCATTAAGTGTTCATCATTGGATATGTTTAACATTAGACGAAGGTTTGTCATCAATGCTTCTCGTTCCCAACTTATTGGGCCAGAAGCATAGAATGCTTTTAAAGTGGACCTATATGCACTCAACTCAAACTCATGGATTTGCACGTGTAAGTCACCTTTCCTAGAAAAAGATGAGTCTGTTTCAAAACCACTGGAAGTTTCTGCATGATCAGATTGGCTATAGCATTCTTCATGACCGCTGACACTACAACTACCCACAGAGGATGAAGTGCTTTCAGCAGCATTAAGTACAGAACTATTCAAAAGATTCTTTTCCTTATCTGAATGTAGCATACTCCTTCCTGATTCATTTCTGGATGGAATAACTCTCTTATTTAAGTAACAATGTGTATATTTTTCACCAAGCAATCTTCCACTTGAAGCAAGAAAGTCCATCTTCAGTGCACACTTTGATGAGTTTTCAGTAGTTTCTTGCTGGAAAATGCCATCTTTCATGATTGCTCGCATCTTTTTTCTTCCAGCATTGCACATGTCAGCATGAATATGCATATCAAGTGGTCTTTTCTTTATGCTGCCTGAGAAAACTGCCGGAAAATGGTTATCTCCAAAAGAAGTCTTCATCTTCTCACATGACTGAGGCACATGGCAGATGGGCGTCCCTCCTCTCATTGAGCTGCTTAGTTGTCCATCACTTTCTTCTCCAAAATCCTAAGGGAAAAAAAGTAATTAATTCAAACATCATCAAAATGGCCATGAAGGAGATCCTAATTCTCAGGCAGCATAAGCAGCCTAATAGTTGCAAAAAGCATATTCACAAAAGATTAAAGTGACAAAAAGGATTTGGTGTAATGGAGATCAACAATACCAAGGTAAGTTGGTTAAATTTGTTCAACTGAGAGTTAAACAACATACAAGGATGCTAATACAGCAACCATCATTCATATTGACTTAACAGCAACTTGCGAAAAAGAATGCATCATGATACCTTATGAATCGCCATCCACTTGTTGCCTTGCCAAGATAGCTGTCTCCTTATGCGAGATTTGTGGCATGGAAATTTCCTAGAAGATCCAAGAAGCCTCATAGAACAGTAACCATTACCAATAATCATCCGGACTTCAGCAATCTTCCATGAGTTATTGTCAAACACCTCGACAACATCACCAATCTGCAGCTCATTCTGGTCCTCTAAGGGAGGAGGGCGCGGTCTAATGGCTTTTCTTGGCACTCTGTCCACTGCTACAGTGCTGTCCATCGGATACCCATCATACCTCACTGAATATGTGTGCCCATTACCAGATATGATTTCCGCACTCCACCAAGAGCCGGAGGGAACCTCCCTCCTGTTCCAAACCTCCACCTTATTCCCATTCTTGAATCTCGTGGTAGGCATTCTCTCAATTCCTAGGAAAAAGTAGATGAAATTATAAAAAATAATGAACTGAGTAAAAGCAATCCGATGGTTTCCAAGAAGAACAAATTATTTGTGTTCTTAACCTAGTAGTGCAGAAAAAAATTTTAAAAAAAACAACAACAACAACAGGAAACCTAAAATACAAAAATAATCCGACACACATCATGCCGCATCGAATAGGAAAAAGAAAGCGACAGAAATCACTGGCGAAACATTGTTCCGATATAACCTAAATGAAATCAAAGCAACCTGCTCTTGTGTTGCTCTTCAGAAATCCAAGTTCTAATTAATTTTTTTCTACAATTAGGCAGTTTTAGAACATAGTCTGATTCAAAAAGTATATATATTGGAAAACAATGAACGATGCATAATCAAAATTCCAATCAAATTGAAATATCAAGAAAAAAAATAAACCAAACATTTTTACCTAGTAAAAGCAAATATCGAAACTAATCCGAAAACAAAATGAAGGGAACTCGGACTCTCAAAAATAACCAGACACTGATGATTAGAAGCCCAACGCGAAAGTACCCCAAGTTATGAACAAAATGCATGACATGCAGAATCGGAAGTCAGCGATATTCAATTAAGACATCGAACGGAAGAGTACTCACCCCTCAACACGAAGAACTACGAATCGAGCGAGCGATCGAACAAATCCCGTTCCCCTCTCTCTCTCTCTCCTCTCCGTCTCCTCTCCGCTGAGTCGCTGACTCCGAAAAGAATCAATTACAATACTAGGATAAAAATATTAGAATGGAACCGAGGGGCCTATCAAATCCCGTTTTTGCGTGGGCCTCGAGTCCGGCCCTCAAGAACCGATCCTGGCCGTTGGTTTAAGGCAGTATCATGAAACGTTCGGTTCGTTGGTTGGTTAGCTTTGGGGACACGTTCGTTGTTGTAAAGGGAATGGCTTGTGAAGGAAGGTTAAGTTAATGGAGAATGTTGTGTTCGTGAAGGAAAGTAACATGAGCTCGGGGATAACCGTGTTTTTAGGCATCAATTACCCTTACATACACGTAATCCATATACTATTAGCGTTCTATTGGAGCAAAGGTGAAATTGTGATCCTAGTATTTTCCTTTGAGCCAACTCTACACTATCTGAAAGGAGATAAATTATAAGAATATTTGTCTTAATACAATGATCCTTTACATATAGGAGGTTAGACATCTAATGAAACATTTTGCACCTGTTAGAAATTGACCATAAGATTTAGTGAATCAACCACCCATGTAAATACCAACTTCGTTAATTTATGAGAGCACAATTAGCATTTCATGGAGATTCTCAAGTGCAATATTCATTTTATCATTGGAGATCAATCGGTTTAGCACGTAGTTATTTATATTAATTATGTTCGCTTCTTTTACGGTCATTCTGTTATCTCTTTTGCCCCTCGACTAGTATCTATCATGTTGAACTCGATCGCTATCTTCAACACTAGTCTATCATGTTGAACTCGATAATTATCTTCAACACAACGTATTGAAATTTGTGGGACTTTAGAAAATCTTACTTCTGCATAAATAGTAGGGTGGTAAATGAATCAAAAATTCATAAATAAGTTTGGTATTCAACTTAATAAGAACCTGTTTATATTCATTTAATATACAAGATTAATTGAATAAATAAGCTTAAACAACTCATTAAACCAAACAAATAAACTTGAACACATATATATTCAACTCGTTAATATTTATGAACATATTCTCTTGAACAATGTTCATAAAAAAAGTTCTTGTATAATGTTCTTAAACTATATTAATCAATAAAACTCTTATTAGCATACTAAATAAATTTTAAAATGAATAAATAAGTTTAGATTATCAAACTTAAATAATAGACTAAAAAAGATTAAAATGTAAAAGTTTCAAACAATCAAACAAATTTAAATTGAGAGCTCGATGACATCTAAATGATCTAAGCTCAAATTTGAACAATCATTTTAACGGTTTGGTTCATTTTAGGTTTAGTTTAACTTAATTGCCTTATTAAATAAGTTTAAACACTACACCACTTAGTTCGACTTAGCTCGTTTATAACCCTAGATTTGAACCCACATCTACTTGTTGAGCCTTCATGAGATAGGTCTATTCGAAATTGTTATGACAATAGTTCACGATACGTTAGATTTTAAAAACTTCTTTAGCCAGCGCAGGAGCTCCAAGATGGACAATATCCCAAATTATATATCTTAAAAATATTGTATAATTCATTTAGATAAGGGGACTTGAATGGTGTTATTATACTAGATCACCACCCTATTATTAGTTGTTTAAAATTCTTTTGAATGATTTGCGCTTAACAAAGTTAATTAAATCAGGTGAAAAACAAGAAATTCATAAGATATTTATCGAATTTAGATAGAATATATTTGTAAATATATCTATTTAGAAGAGAGTTCATATAAATGTTTTTTTAATGTTTATTATACTTTGACCAAACTAGTGATATTATTAATCATTGGCCAACTGAATAAAATTATTTAGTGTGACATATAATTACTATTCATAATTGATTAATTAAATAATTCCCTTTTGGTTAATCTAACTCCATAAATAATTATGGAAAGATTGTTCGTATAATAGCTAGTCATTAATTAAATTGATATTTTTTATGGCGACCAAATAGGGTTTCTTTAATCATCAATGGTTACATAAAATATGAATTAAAATTTTAACATTAGAAATCACATATAAATAGCTCCTTAAACCAAATTCTCTCTCTCTTTTTGTTTTTTTTAACAAATAACTTTGTGTACATCTTGTAATTTGTATCCGTCCCACGGTGTAACCAGTTAGTACTTTTGTATGGACCTTTTCTTTGTAATTTATTTATCTTTCGTAGTGCACTATTCATAAATTTTTCAATTTTTTTTTTCTATTTCATAGCTAAATAAAGAGAGACAACGTAGGGGTTTTGTCCTTAGATAAAATTGGTTCTCTCTTAAGAATTACAACGTATAGAGGGGTTTTGTCCTTAGATAAAATTGGTTCTCTCTTAAGAATTGGAATGAGAATTGATATCATAATATTATAAAATGAAATGGATATAAGCTTAGGTATCATTCTTAAAAATAATATTTGGTTAGTTGAATATTTTCAATTGGAATGAACATAAATTTCCTTTTTTACCCTTAGAGGAAAATAAAAGAAAAAATTAGATGGAAGAGAGTTGAATGTGAGAGAAACATATGATGAGAGAAAATGATGAGAGAGAAAATATGATGAGAGAAAAAGTGTGATGGGAAAAAAATGAATTGAGAGAAAGTGTGATGAGATAAAATGAGGAGAGAGTGTGATAGGAGAGATTGAGAAGAAAAAAAGTATGATGAGAGAGAAAGTATGTTGAGAGAGAAAGAGTGATGGGAAAAAATGAAGAGAGAGAAAGTGTGATGAGAAAAAATGAGAGATTGAGGAGAGAAAGTGTGATGAGAAAAAATGAGAGATTGAGGAGAGAAATTATGATGAAAAAATGTGATGAGAGAGAAAGTATGATGGGAAAAAATGAAGAGAGGGAAAGTGTGGTGAGAGAAAATGAGGAGAGAGTGTGTGATGGAAGAAAATGAAGAAAGAGAAAGTGTGATGAGAGAAAATATAGAGAGAGAGTATGTTAAGAGATATTGAGGAGAGAGAAAGTATGATGAAAAAATGAGGAGAGAATGAAGAGAGAGAAAATAATGAGAGAGAGTATGTCATGACAGAGAATACAGAGAGAAAATGGTAGAGAATGTATGATGAGAGAGAGTGTGATGAAAGAGAATGAAGAGAGAGAAAGTATAATGAGATAAAATATGGAGAGAGAGTATGGTAAGAGAGATTGAGGAGAGAGAAAGTATGATGAAAAAAATGAGGAGAGAATGAAGAGAGAAAAAATAATGAGAGAAAGTGTGTGTGATGAGAGAGAATACAGAGAGAATATGATAGAGAATGTGTGATGAGGGAGAATGAGGAGAGCGAAAGTATGTTGAGAGAGAAAATGTAATGATAGAATGAGGAGAGAGAAAGTATGATGAGAGAAAACAAGGAGAGAGAGTGAAACGAAAGAAAAATTGAACAAATATACTAAGGGTATTTTCATCAAAAACTTAATTCTTATTCTCATTCCATTAAAACCCAAAGGAGGGATGGGTTTCATCTATGCCCAAATTTTTGAATTTCATTCCAAAATCTTAATTCCATTCCCATCAACCAAACACAAGGTTTGAGAATGAATCCATTCCCTCATTCCCAAACCTTTAAACCAAACACCACCTTAGTATATGGTTTCCTTTCGCATGGATCTTCTGGGAGAGAACTAGATGTTTTCTGCTGTGCTTTCTGCGTGTTTAGCTCCCTAGTTCCCTACATATATAACAAGTCCTGTCTACGTGTAACAACATGCTACCACGAATGAGTCTCGTTGAATAAACAGGGTATATAAACAGTCATTATTTACGGGAGAACGCTTTACCACGGATGGTCTCGTGGGCATACATGATTTATAAGTGGTCACTATCTACGGGAGAACACTCTACCATGAATTGTCCCATGAGCAGATAGGGTATATACATGACTATCTGGCTATGGACTACAAGCGAACACACTATCATAAATGATCACATGGACAGCCATATCTATCATGATCGCTAACAACTGAGAGACAATGGTCGACAGAATATACTAACGATCGTTGATAACTCTCTCAACCACAAATGAGTGAAAACGATCATCAAGATATAATAACGTAATGATAAGAAAAAAAATGAATAATCACATCTAATATAATCCTCTATAACCACACCTCGGTGTAACCTCACTAGAGTATATGCATGAGCCTAAAGAACAAACAAAGATTTAGTAGGATATTCAATATCCTACACTATAATATGATCTTACTAATGCATAGACATGAGCCTAAAGACTGAACAAGAGTCCAATAGGATACTTAGCTATCTAGCCACATACTACGTGTAATAGCTCAATACTACTATCTAGTCTAATAGGTTGTTCAAATGCATAGGAATGCAATAAGTAACAAGTCTATCAACATGTATCTAAGTATAACATTAGCAAGTACAGTAGTAATAATTACAATCAAGGAAATCCTAGTCACCTAGTCATAATATCTCATCTAACTCCCTAGTATCATCATGATTACTGTAAACCAATAGGTTAGGAATCAAGTAGTCATAGATGTTCATATAAAGAAAATAACCCAGTGGAATAATCTACCCCTATGCTAGGATATGATATTTATCACATATAGGTAGGTATAGTCTCGTTGACATATATACACTAATGTAAGTATGCATGATATACTTATAGGTATAAGCCTAAGTGTATAATTAGAATATGATGTAAATGCATGAGTATCAATCTATAACTATACTATGGTCTAGTAATATCATGCATACCCGAATAATATATGCACGAAAATAAAGGAGACTGTATAGATATCAAAATAGATCAAAATATAACATCAAGCAATAAAAAACCAAGCTTAAGAAGTAACATAGAGTAGATATCAAAATAAAATAACTACTACACAATCAATGCAAATAATATGATCACGCACTAAGGTCAAGAATCTAAAAAAGACAAGCAAGAACTACCCACCTCCACTGTAAAATGTCCTGGTCGTCTTCAAGTCAGAGGCATGTCTCGAGCTCGAATCCTATGAGTACAAGATATGAAATCAATCTAAGTACTAGAGTAATCCAGTAACTAACACAATCCAAGTATATTAACACTAATTTGTTTTCCTTATTCATTAATCATCTTAATTAAGTAATCAATCTATTAATTCCCTCGTCAATAAATCAACTATTAATTAATACTATCACTAACTAATGATCCAATTAATCCCTTATTAATTATGTCAAATCAATTAGATAGATTCAAATCAAATTTGGCTAATTACCTAATTACACATTGTACTCAAGTTACTCATAAGCCACAGTTTACTCATAAACTATTTAACAATCTTGGTTAATCAAGTAATCATGAATTAACTATTCATGCTAAAAAAAATGTTTTAGGACTGGTCTTCCAGAAGCATTTGATTAACCACTCTAAATATATGTAGCAGCAAGAGCAGTTCAATGAAACTACTTGTAAAAGGTAAGAGTAGTAGGAGCGATTGGAAAATTGCTCCAACTGATTAATTATAGCATCACTTATTTAAAACCGCTCTAAATGCCATGAAATTTAAGAGTGATTTTGTAAACTAATTCAATTTTAAGTTTGGCAGCAATTTATTAGACTTTTTAAAATAGTTAACAAAATTGCTTCTACAAACTCACATATATATTTTTTAACCTAGGGTCTTTTGCCTATTGCTAATATCCAAATTTCCCCAATTTGTAACCCTATGCCTCACATACACGCAACTGAAAGTGATTCCTTCTCTCGCAGGGGGGTTGCTTTCTACCGGATCCTTTTGGTTTTGACCTTCGCTTTCCCCAAACTAGGGTGTGACAGGCTCCGTATGGGCGATGGGATTCGAAGGAGAGCAGAGCAAGTGGCAACACCTGTTGGGGTTGTAAGGTTGCTGTTAAAATGTATACTAAAAGTCTAGCTTTTTGTATAAATATTAATTTTGAAATAAGAATCACATTGGTCAAATGTCTGCATTTATATGCTAAATGTAATTGTTCATTTAATTTATATTGAAAATAACATGGTGTATAGTATCACACAGAAGATCGTGTTATCAGTTTCTTATAAATTATAAATAGCTACTCACAACCAAGATAGAATAAGACAAACCATTGGAATGGTTGTAGTGTAATTTGGTATTAGTTTATCTTGACTATAAAATTACACTAGTACACTCTAAGTGTATTGAACAGGATCATTTGAGGTTGTTCTTTTTATACTGACTATAAAAAAAAAAGAACAAGACGTCTGTTATTATGGAAGTGTGTACTCTTAATTATGATATAATAACAAGCACGTATACTTAATATTTATTTCTTTAATTTATCAAAGGGTGAGATTTAGTTCGTTAAATCAATGGATCTGATAAGTTGGGAAATGATATTATTTATATGGTGTGCTGTTAATTATAGAATGAAACTGTGTCCTAGTAATCTCGGTTGGTGATGTCCCCTTGAGGAGCTCATAAGGATTGTCATGTAAACCCTGCAGGTGGACTTAGTTCGACATGACAATAAGGTTGAGTGGTACTACTCTTAGAGCTAAATATTAATTAAGTGAGTTGTCAGTAACTCATCTAATTAGTGGACATTCGATATCTTAAACACAGGGAGACTAACGCACTCATGATAAGAAGGAGTCCATATTATAATATGGGATTGGTACGATAGTGCAATAATAACTCTTTAGTGGTATGAGTTATTATTGATGAACTTGAGTTGAGTGTTCGGGGTGAACACGGGAAGTTCAAGCTCATCGGGAGACCAAAACTAATTTCTCCTCTCGGTCCTTGTTGTAGCCTCTTATTTATAAAGTCTTATATCCACCTAAAGCCCAGCTTCTTACCCATCTTGATGTGGTCGGCCAAGCCAAGCTTGGAGCCCAAGCTAGGGCCGACCAAGCCAAAGAGTGGAGCTAAGTTGTGGTCGGCCAAGCTTGGAGCCCAAGCTAGGTGGTCAGCCACATAAAATTAAAAGGGTATTTTAAATTTTAAAATCTTTCCTTTTATGGAAGTCATGGTTTTAAAAGAGAGTTTTTAAATTTTAAAATCTTTCCTTTTATAGCTTTCTACAAAGGATTAAGAGAAATATTTGAAATCTTTCCTTATTTGTAGTTATCTATAATGTTTAAAAGAAATATTTTAATTTTTGATAAAACTTTCCTTTTTTATAACCATCCACATGTTTTTAAAAAGAGAGATTTTAATTTATAAAATTTTCCTTTTATAACCAACAAGGGATTTAAAAGAGAAATTTTTACCATAAACAAATAAGGAAGTTTTAATTTTATGTTTAAAACTTTCCTTGTTTGGAGCACTTGGGTAGGACCGACCATGACAACCATTAAAAGGAAGTTTTAATTTTTTTGTTTTAAAACTTTTCTTTTTAGTCATTGGCAAGGAAAATAAGGAAGTTTTAATTATGTTTAAAACTTTCCTTTTTTGCCAAGACCAAGGATTATAAAAGAGAGGGAGGGGATGCCTCATGAGAAAAAAAAACATCTTTTATTCCTTTCTTCCAATCCATTGGTGGTCGGCCCTCATCCTTTTCTCTTCTCCTCTTATTTTCTTACCTTGAGGTCGGCGACACTTGAAGAAGGGTTTTCATCTTGGTGGTCGGTTGCTTGGAGAAGAAGTAGAAGAAGAGAAAGGAAGCATCCCTTGGAGGTTGTTGGTGGCCGAAAGTTAAGGAAACAAAGGAAGGCTTGGGTGGATTTCATCTTGGTAGATCATCGCTCACACGACGTCCAAGAGAAGGAGAGGAATATAACAGAAGATCAAGAGGTCTATAAGCTACAAAAAAAGTATAACTAGTTATTTGTTTTCGCATCATAACTAGTTCATCATTTTGTATAGATCTTGAAAAATCAAACACAAGAGGCTATCGGTTTTAGGTTATCGTTTTGTTATCGATTTCATGTTTCGATATTGTGCTTCTATTAATGTCTCTGTAGTTAAACCTAGTTTACTGTAAGAAGTTAAATATCCGATTTCTTTGAAAGGTTTTGTCTAGGAAGTGGTGGATGATCTCATACCTAAGAAAGCCTAGTGTCTTGCCATGTTTAACCTGTAAGCCGATCTTTGAAATAGATATTTAATTAACTTCTGTAATATGGTTTAACTTATCAAGAACATATCGGTTAAACTTGGAATAAAAATGTTAAATATCGTTTTCAATCCAAGTTTAACTTCTGAAGGACAATTTGGATTAATAATGTTAAGCATCGTTTGCAATCCAAATTTAACTTCAGTAGAGCACATGGGTAGCTAGGATAGTTCTATGCTTGTACAAATTTTGTACAGGAGAACTAGAACGGTATTCCGAGTAGTAACCAACAGTTGCAAACATAGTCCAACATTGAAAATACATGAGAAAGATCATAGATTTATAAGAAAAAGATATCTATATTGGTATAAGGCCTTTTGGGTAGAGCACAAGAGAAAAAACACAAGGGCTTAGGCCTAAAGTGAACAGTATCATACTATTGTGGAGATATCTAAAATCTTTTGGTCCTGACAATTGGTATCATAGCTAAGTCACTTTTCACCTAACTAACCGTCAGAAGAAGCACGAGCCAAAGCCACGATCCAAGATTGAACCATGTGAGTGAAACCTTGAACGAAGTAAGGGAGACCCTGAGCAGGTTGTGACTCGATGCTTGAGGGGAGACTCTGAGCAGGTTCAGAGTGACCTAATGCTCAAGGAGAGGCCCTGAGTAGGTTAAGAATGACCCGATATTTGAGGGGGACCTGTGGTCCTTTGTTTGAGAAGGGGATTATTGGGGTTGCAAGGTTGCAAACATAGTTCCACATTGAAAACATATGAAAAAGAACATGAATTTATAAAAAATATATTTCCATTGGTATGAGGTCCTTTAGGTAGAGCCCAAGAGCAAAACCATGAGGGCTTAGACCTAAAGTTGACAGTATCATACTATTATAGATATATCTGAAATCTTTTGATCCTTACAGCACTGATCGATGATTCCTCATCATAAGCCTTCCTCCTCCACTTCTCCTCCTCTTTCTTTTTTTCCTCTACCGAATTTGTCCGCCTTGCATCAGGATTGCAAGTTAATCTCTAATTGATAATTTCCAAGTTTCTGAAATTATATGTATAAAATCAGTTAATATTTTCGAGGCTGAGAAATCTATTTTATAGAACATATATAGTAGAATGTACATATTCTATCTAACACTTTTAGTAGACCTCAAACATATTTATTAAATGAGAAATAGACTTTTGTGGATAATGTTGGGAAAAATTTCGTTAGCTTAGAAACAATATAGAATGTGATATTAATTGATTTGAGTAGAATTACAATGCATTCAATAAAATTTAAAAGTTCTTCTGAAGGTGTGTCTTCTTCATCTTGTGAGTTTTTTTTTTAAGATTAGTGGTTTATTTATTTTTTTTGTCTTCCTATTTTAGTCTGAATAAATATTGTTAATGAAAATATATTTCTTGCATAATTTAGATTGCTTAATTTAATTTTGTGTACTATAAGACCAAATGATTTCCTTAACCAATATTGGTTTGACGATGTGTGCAGACATTTTTTATGTCTGTAGTTATCTATCAAAATAAGTGACATTAAGATAAGGCTACAGCTAGTCATGATGCTTATAGAAATCTTTGGGGTTCTGTCTTTAATTATATTTTAGACACTAACTTTGATTCCATTGTTGAAATGTGTTATTGTGCTTATTCACTTTTACGCGGGCATGCCAATATAAATCCATTGCTCAGCTTTCAGTCTACAGATGAAGATTTGTCCAATTACAAGAAGCATATTTCATGACATGTAACTTCAACTTTTGGGATAAGGCTTAAGAGGGTACAGAATAAAGAATTAAGGGGGCGTTTAGTTTAGGGTAATAAGAATAGGGAATGGGAATGAGAATCATTGATTCCCATTGTTAATGTTTGGATTATAGGAATAGGAATACAAATAAGGGAATGAATCCTTGAAATTGGGTAATAACTCATTCCCATGTACCTCCCCTTCAATGAGCCATTACCCTATTTTCATCAATCAAAATATTCCCTTATTCCAAAAATACCCTTGACTTAAAACTAAAATTTTCTCCATTAATATCAATATCAAAATATATTTATTTATTTTTTCTTTCATATCACTTATCTCTTCTTATTCTCTCTCATTATATTTTCTCTCTCATCATAATTTCTCTCTCATCATTTTATCACACACTTTCTCTCTCCTTAATCTCTCCTATCACACTCTCTTTTCTCTTTTTTTTCTCATTACACTTTCTCTCTCATCATACTTTCTCTCTCCTCAATCTCTTCCATCGCACTCTCTTCCTTCTTTTTTTCCTCATCACACTTTCTCTCCTCAATCTCTTCCATCGCACTCTCTTCCTTCTTTTTTTCCTCATCACACTTTCTCTCCTCAATCTCTCCCATCACACTCTCTTTTTCTCATCATACTTTCTCTCTCCTCAATCTCTCTTATCACACTTCCTCCTTTTTTCCTCAACACACTTTCTCTCTCATCATACTTTCTCTCTCATCGTACTTTCTCTCTCATCGTACTTTCTCTCTCTTCAATCTCTCTTATCACACTTACTCCTTTTTTCCTCAACACACTTTCTCTCTCATCATACTTTCTCTCTCCTCAATCTCTCCCATCATATTCACTGTTCTCTTTTTCTCTCACCATACTTTCTCTCTCCTCAATCTCTCTCCTCATTTTTTCTCACTATATTTTCTCTCTCTTCATTCTCTCCTATCATACTTTCTCTCACATCATATTTTCTCTCATCATGCTCTCTCCAATCACATTCTCTTTTTTTATTTTCTCTCATCACACTTTCTCTCTCTTCATTCTTTCTTATCACACTTTATCTCTCATAATACTTTCTCTCTCATCATTCTCTTTCATCATATTTTTTCTCTCACATTCATCTTTCTCTCACATCTAATTTTTTTCTCTTATTTTCCTTTAAGGGTAAAAAAGGAAACTTTGATTTATTCCGATAGAAGATATACAACTAACCAAACATTGCTTTTAAAAGTGATATCCATGCTCATACTCATTTTCATTCCACAATACAATGATTTCCATTCCGATTCTTATTCCTAGGAAAGAACCAAACGCCCCCTAAATATTTCTAGGACTTAGGGGCCCAAAGCTCTAAGCTTCGTTTTATAATATATATACTATTGGGAAAGTGTATTTCTTGCATAGTTTGAATTACTTGTGTTGTATGCTTAATTTAATTTATGTACTATATAAGACCAAAGGATTTTTGGCGATGTGTGCAAACATCTTTCTTATGCATGTAGTTAATTCGAACCCTTGCATGCACTAAATTTTTTTTTAAATTGTGTTTCCAATTTTATCAATTATTAGTTTTAATTATAAAACTAGGAATCAAGACCATTTGTCGGAAAATGATCAATTCATCTCATTTTTTAGGATAATTTTCTACGTTGATATTTATAAATTTAAAAAATCATAAAATAAAAATGTTAGTTAAACAATTCATTTCACTCATTTTTATTTAAATATTCATTATAATGACTCGTTATCAATCTTATCTTTTGTGTATTTTAAAATATAATCATATTTTATTTATATAATGGATGCAATGAAAACTTTGCTGGTTGGTGAATTATTTTAAGAAAGAATAAAATTCCTGCTACCTATACAATTTTAATTGGTTACTAAAATAGAAACTAAAATATCATATTTATTGGCTATGGAAAGACTCTATTTCTTTTTTCAATATAGATCGAGATATATGTAGGTACATAGATATAAATCTCAAGTTGTCAGTTCCTAAGAATTAACTCCTGACCATTATGTCAGAGATATCATACGTCCACCATTTATGTTACGTCCTGAAGGCGCTCTATTTTTTTTCTTCAAGTCCCCGCATTATTTTGCTAATCTTTTTCATGATTCCCATTTTTAATTTCCATAACCCTAAATCTACCTATATAATGTATTGATATTTTTTTTTAATAATTTATTTACCTTACTTAAGCCATAGTTAGAGTCTATATGTAGAGTCAAATGTTGGCTTTATCAATTAGCTTTTAGTAACTCTTAAATTAATTAAATACTTTAATTAGAGTAACTATTTTCGTTAACAAATTGAGAATAAACTTCATTTTTCACATATAATAAAGAATTTATCATTTTTTTTAAGAATCCAGATATCCAACTTATAGGATACAACTAATCCTCAAGGTGATGAACTCAACTCTATAAAAGTTTATCATTAGCTATAGTTTATCATTAGCCATCAAGATAAATCGAGAAACGTATATAGATCCTAGCGGACAATCCAACGTCACAAGTAATTTGAATTTCTCATGTATAATATGTCTTGCGTGAGATTCAAAGTTCACCCCACCACTTACCATCGCATCGTAGCCCCGGGGGCAAGAATTTGTCCTATTTTTTTTTAAGTAATCCAAGTATCAATTCTTACGATCCGACTAATCCTGGAGATGAACAACCTACCAAACGAAAGTTTTCCATCAACCATTATAGCAAATCGAGAAACGCAGATGGATCTTAATAGACGACCCAACATCGTAAGTTTTTCAAAATAGGTGTAATATGTCATAGATGAGATTTTAATTCTTGTTACATAAGGAGTCTATCACACCTCTTACAATCGCACATCGCACCATAGCCCAAGGCTCAGAATTTATCATATTTTTTTGTTATAATCTAGGTATCCAGCTCTTCGAACAGACAAATCCTAGAGGTGACTAGCACAACCCCATGAAAATTTTCCACCGGCCACATAAGATAAATTGAGAAGTGCTCACGGAGGCTCATCCAAGCGACCAACATTCTTAAAATTATCATCCTATTGAAGAAAAATTCCTACAGTACGTCACAGCTAAGATTTAATCCTTAAATATCTAATTAATCGTTTGAAGAGTCGTACTTGCACAAGAATGGTGTGGAGTAGATCAATAATTTAACAAGTTGTTTCGTATACTGGTATAAAAACCGAATACAATGGACTATTTTCAACAAAAATAAGAATCCAAGATATTGCCATAATTTGCCAACAAATACTCAATGCAGCAAATGTACTACAGGCCTGCACTTCTACCAAAATAGGCAAGTAGCAATGCCACATGCCTTATTCGCGTAAAATTTCTAAATCATGCAAAACTTTCAACATTCAGATGTCTGGTGTACTAAGCTTCGGCTTAGTTTTGCTTCACAGGTGACTCATCGGATATTGTCTCAGCTGCTGCAGATCCATTCTCACTCAGCTTTACCTCCGCGAGCAGCTCCTGGGTGTCTTCTTTCATAGCTGCTGTGACCGTGGACTTTTCTTTCAGTGATTTCTCCTTCTCAAGCTGCTCCTTGGCCAGCGGCGAGAATTGGGAGTCCAGGGATCTTGCAGCACCTAGCCATGCAAGAACGATCATCAGAAGTATTCCTCCTAGATACGGAGTCGAGCTAGCAAGAGACCCAAATGTCAAAATCATGAATTGCTGGATCAGGGCGCCTCCTGACTTTCCCAAGGGATTGCAGACAACATCAATTGCAGCCTTCCCTTTAACCTGTGTTAAGCATACAAAAGCCATATATATCGGTCAAGTGAATATGGAAGCTAAGAATAACAGTAGGAAGATGCAGATGTTGGAGGCAGCTCGATAAATGAATAAAGGTATATACAATAAACTGATAACCAACTCTTTGATAATTCGAAGTTAAAGACAGTATCGTAGTCATTCATTTCCTTATATGTAATCCAGTAATTGATCTGCTACTTGAAAAGAAGATATAAGAAACAAATGGTGAATGCCCTGCCAACACCTTTATGATGAACCATACTAGATTAGACAACCTTTCCCTTATCTCTTTTAACAACTTGATTCCTTTCATGATATTTATGCAATTTGCATTCTTCAAAGTCGATATAATATCATTAGGATATTGTTTCTTCCAAACAATAGAGGGCGAAACCCAGCCCTCGTCAACCAAACTTTTTTCAAGCTTTCAGATTACAGGTTGAGTTTCACAGCTCAGGTCTCATTATAGAAAACCAAAAGAACTCAAATAGTTAACATGATTTATACATATTATAATAAAATCCCAAAAAAAAAGTTTTAAAAATAAGAATTACTCAAACTTAAGCCAAACTGTTTGGACTAACACAAGTTCAATCTGACATATGCATCAATCTGCCAAGGGACCAGTTCACAGGCATTTTCATGCATGGGTGTGAGATTCAAGTTTTATCCCAAACTTATTGTCACTATGTGATTTTTTGTTTGAACCGACTGTTTACCCCATTACCAATACTTTGTGAAGTAGAACAAGAAATTCTAGATTAAGTAAACTCTTATCAAAACAACAAGAATTTTTTTGCTATTCGAAGTTAAAAGGAGAGTTCCAGATAACACATCATTCTGACTAAGAATAGCATTAGTAGCTTTGCAAGGATTATACGCCGAGTTTTTTAAGTAAAAATTCATACCCTTCTAAGGTAAAGAGAATTTGTGAAAGGATAATCCAAACAAACTTCACCTATCCACATCATAATACTTGGACCTATTTTTGAATTCAGTGGATTATTGCTCATAAAGGTAGAAGGAGAGAACACTGACCTTCATCTCTTCGTCCAAAGGAATGTAAGCCATTTCTTTGCAAGGATCAAACAAGCTGTATTTTGCACTCTTGCTGAAAATATTTTGTAATGCACCCACATAAACAGCAGCAAGCAGAGGAGTCATTCCGAAACTTCCCAGTAGGGGAGCCAGTGGCTCTCCAAACAAGATTAGTGAGAAAAATCCAACGCCTGTTAGAAGCAAAACTGTAGGAGTGATCATGGCTGCCACTCCCCAGCCAAATTTTCTGAGAATCCACCTTCCTAGCAACATCATTGTAAAAGTTGCAATTCCCGTCATAGTTGAGAAATCACCCATGAAAGATGAATACTCATTTGGACTGGGAAACTGCCAAATAATAATAATGTGAATACGTAAGAAGAAATTAGGCCATCCAAAATTAAAGGTAGAACATCAAACTAGAAAAAAAGATTACCTGTGCCTTGAGCTTTGATTTCCATGTGACTTCCACCAGGTTAATGCTTATACCATAAGCAACCACCAAGGTGGCTAGATCCCTCACGTATCTAGAGGACAGCAAAACCTTCAGGCTCTCGTTCATGCCTAGCTTTGGCTTCTCCTACACATTGAATAATTGATATTTATCAATGCCAATATAAAGACCAAAAAAGAAAACATTGCAAGCATAAATACCCAAAAGTAAACACGATAACATAGCAACCCTGAAACAGACCTTCTTTTTGCGGTTTGATCTTGGAAGAGATGGATCATTCACCACAAACTTATTCACGCCCCAATAGATTGCAGATATTACAAACCCAAGAAGCACAACAATGCTCATCATTCCTTTCAGGGAAATAGCCCAACCATCAACTCCTGGTCCTAAATTTTTACGTAGATTAGAGAAATATTTTACTGTTCGCCCCGAGAAGATGAGGGCAATATTAGCCCCAAGTCCAAACAATGGGTAGAATTCTTTAGCTTCCTCAACAGTAGTAATCTGCAAATGATTCTCAGGTAATGAGTTTTAGGGGGGGAAATCAGCATTTGCTCATAGAGTTTATATTGCTTCTTGTCTCTGTATCTCAAATACAGTCAATAACTGTACATAATATGAAAAAAAAAAAGTAAGACAGACACCATGAGCATATGAACGAGTAAAACATCTAACTACATCCAGACATAAAGAATACAAAAAGCAAAAGAAAAAAATTCTCACCAATTAAAGTACAAAGAGTGTTTATACCACAAGCAACAAGAGGTGGTCATATTTTGTAGCATAACATACTTCTTGGTGAAGAACAATTTACTTGCCTGATACAATATTTTTCAGCCATAAAAATGTCGTAGAATATGCTTTCATAATTTTACACATAAATCAATACAATCAGACATACTAAAAAGGTCTTCTACCTCACCTGTTTAAATTTATGTATGTTATATGATGGACAGCTAAAGGAATACAAGTACATTTCTGGCACAGTTTTGGAATAATTTGTTAATCAAAGCTTCACACGATGTTAGCAAAATAATGAATTTGCAATCCTCCTGTTGCTTCTAATTACTCTCCTGTGAATTACTGTCGCTTGTCTGCCCCATTGCAATTCTTCTCTCCTATAGATATAATAACTATTTGGCAAGAGGGGCGATAGATGATATAATTGAGTTGTATCACAAACATATAAAATGGACCTTTCCTCACAGCCTAAACTGGTAATACCAATCAAATATCACCAAATTACAGTTTGTGCAGGGTTTGATCTCATAAATGCAATCTCACAGTTATGATATACTGATTGCTGTGTAAATGGATTGCTCTTGTATAAGTGATCACATGGTATAGCAAATAGAATAAGAATTAAGAAAGCAATTAAACAGTTCCATACAGTAAGCATATATCACCTGATTGGCAAACCCCCAAAAGAGGACCGAGATCACCACGCTTCCCCACAGCTCTGCCATGACATAGAACAGACAGAAGCTCCAAATTCTCAAAATGGCAACGGGACCAACGAAGCTCGGACCAAGTGCGGCTAGGAGCTTATCTGCAAGCGCCGTGGGATGGATAGTATCTCTCAGAGGATACAGCAAAAAGGCAAACGCCCCAAAAAAGGCTATGAAAGGAAAAATCACGGTGTAAAAGAGAGCCTCCTTGGACAAAACATCCGACAGCTTAGTGTACAACAGCATGAACCCGATCGCCATCGGCAAGTTCACCCAAGTCTTCAAGAAGGGTATAATCTCGGCGCTGCTCCCCTTGGCCGTCACCACCAGCACATCCTTGGTATCTCTGAGAATGGTATAATTGAAAAGAATACAAAAGAACATAATGCCCAGCGGAATTATCTTCTTAAGGGTCGTAATGTTAACCCCCAATAACTTGGGCTTCTCCACCTCGCCCTCCACAGATCCAGTACCTCCAGCCGGAACCGCCGCGGAGGCGCTAAAAATCGGAGCTTTCTTCTGTTTCCCGTAAAGCCCAGGGGAAAGGAGCAATCTTTGGGAGTCACCGGACGCTCTCAGCCTCGGAAACAATGGAGTGACCTCCTTGGAGATGAAGCCATGGAGGGCGTGGTTCGGGGCCTCGGAGGAAAGCACCGGGGAGGCAAACCGGGCGGCGACGAAGGGGAGACGGCGGCGGAGGGGGTGGAAAGTGAGAGCTTGCGGCGTGGGAGGGAGGGAAAGGAGGCCTTGAGCTGAGATAACCATCTTCATACCAATTCCTCGTTGCTATCTCAGAATATATGGAGCGCCGATATCTGAGAGAGGACGATAGCAGGAGGTTTTGGAAAAAGGCAAAGGAGATCAAATATATATATCGTCCGTGAGATTGAGGGGCTTCACCTTGGATAATAGTCGGTTTTATCAGACCTCGAGGGAGAAGCTAGGCCGCCGCAAAAATGTAAACTTGAAGCATCTCGGAGGAAAAGGTTAAAGCATCGACGTCACCTTCCCTAAACTCAAATTTTATATTTTAAATTTAAAAAAATAAATGCATTCCTTATGTATTAAAATATCATTTAATTTTTTTTTAAAAAAAATTGAGTAATGAACAAATAAATATTAAAAATTAATAAAAATTTAAAAAATAATAAAAATATTAGGAGATAGCTGATATAGTGTATAATAGAAAATGATGATGTAAATTTAATAAAGCGGATGATTTATTTTAAATTTTAAGAATATCCTAAATTTAATAAAGTGAATAGATAGGATAATAAATATAAATTTCTTTTTAATATAAAATATAAAATTTAAATAAATTATGTGTTCATCAGTTTCTATATAAATTATTTACACATTATATCAGTTACCTTAAAATTTTTATTATCTTAATTTTTTTATTATTTTGTTCTCTCTTCTAATTTTTTATTACTTTTTCTTTCTCATTTAATATTTACTTTTTATTACTCAATTCATTTCTTTTATTTTTTTCTCTTTTAAATTAAATAATATTTTAATGTTTAGAAAATAAATTTATTTTTTAAATTTAAAAAATATTATTCAAAAAATCTAAATTTATAAAATATATAGGATAGTTGCTATAAATTTTTTTTTAAAGTAAAATATAAAATTTAAGATATATTTTGTATTTAGAAAAATTAATATGAATACTCTCACATCTCTATCTCTTATGGTTTAACCGTTTAAGTTTTAAGTTTGAGTTTATTTATTTTTAAATTTTTTTTTTTAATATTCTATAATTGGAAAGTGCAAATCACCGTCCCCAATTTAGCCTTTCCTGGCTACTCAAATTTCCCCGCCTAAAATATTTTTTCCCTAAGTAATTTAAGAAATATTTAATTTACTGTAAAACTTTCAGTATTTTTTAAAATTGGCATAAGAAACTTTATTACCATTTAACTTTAATAAATATTATTTATTCGCTTTTTCAGTCCATAATCACCACATCCTTTATAGAATGCATAATACTAGGAGAGATAATATAAAAATAATAAAAATTATTTTAGAGAAGTAGTAAAAAATTAAGGTAAAATAATATTTTCTCTTGTACTATTATTCTTATTATTCTATTATCCTACAATTTTGTTTAAAAAGGGATTATTTTATAGATAATTTTTTAAAATGTTAAAAATATCATTAACATTAAAATAAAAAATTTAAATTAATTGACATGGCTACTCTATTGCTCATGCCCCCTTGGTGAGGTTTTTCAAAGAAAAAAATATCACTATAAAATTGATTAAACAATAATACTCTTAAGGTGGTGTTTTATTTAAAGGTTCGGGAATGAGGGAATTGATTTATTCTCAAATTTTATATTTAATTGATGGAAATGGAATCAAGATTTGGAATAAAACTCAAAAATTTGAGTATGGATGAAACTCACCCCCTCCCTTGGGTTTTGATGAAATGAAAATAAGAATTAAGTTTTGGACAAAAATATCCTTAGTATATCTATTTAATTTTTCTTTCATTTCACTCTCTCTCTTTGTTTTCTCTCATCATACTTTCTCTCTCTTCATTCTATTATCACAATTTCTCTCTCAACATACTTTTTCTCTCCTCATTCTCTCTCATCACACATTCTCTATCATTTTCTCTCTATATTCTCTCTCATCACACACACACTCTCTCATTATTTTCTCTCTATTAATTCTCTCCTCATTTTTTTATCATGCTTTCTCTCTGATCATACTTTCTCTCTCCTCAATCTCTCTTACCATTCTCTCTCTATATTTTATCGCAGTATACTTTCTCTCTCTTCATTCTCTTTCATCACACTCTCTCTCATCATTTTCTCTCATCATACATTCTCTACCATTTTCTCTTTGTATTCTCTATCATCATACTTTCTCTCTCATTATTTCCTCTCTCTTCATTCTCTTTTCATTTTTTCATCATACTTTCTCTCTTCTCAATCTCTCTTACCATACTCTCTCTCTATATTTTCTCTCATCACACTTTCTCTCTCTTCATTCTCTTCCATCACACACTCTTTCCTCATTTTCTCTCATCACACTTTTCCTCTCTTCATTTTTTCCCATCATACTTTCTCTCTCATCACATTTTCTCATCATACTTTCTCTCCTCAATCTCTCATTTTTTCTCATCATACTTTATCTCTCTTCATTTTTTCCATCATTCTTGCTCTCTCTTCATTTTTTCCCATCACTCTTTTTCTCTCAACATACTTTCTCTCTCATCATACTTATTCTCTTCTCAATCTCTCCTATCACACTCTCTCTCCTCATTTTCTTTCATCACACTTTCTCTCTTCTCATTTTTTCCCTTTCATTTTTTCCCATCACACTTTTTCTCTCATCACATTTTTTCTCTCATCATATGTTTCTCTCATATTCAACTTTCTCTTCCATCTAATTTTTTCTTTTATTTTCCTCTAAGGGTAAAAAAAAAAAATTAGGTTCATTCCGATTGAAAATATTCAACTAACCAAACATTATTTTTAAGAATGATACCCAAGCTCATACTCATTTCCATTCCACAATACATGAGAGGATTATACCTTTGATGCATGCCCTTTGCAATCCCGACAGCAACCTTTCTTTAGATTCATATCTTAACGCGATCAAGTGATCGCACCTCTACGATATCCACACAAGCACATCCTTCGTTCGTCGCACGAACTAAAGCCTTCAAAGAAGAACCACCTTCTTGTGCTAGGAAGCAAGCATGGTTCGGCCAAAAGAAGATTCAACCAAGGACATGAATTCGCCCAAGAAGAAGAAAAGGAGGAAGAAAGAGAAGATGAAGAGTCTCTATTTTCATCTCTTGATAAATTCAATCCAAAAACCTATTTATATTAATCCAATGAATACCAAGGGTTTTTGTATCTTTGTATTCCTCTTAATGAGTTTTGGATTATTCCATTAACCCAATAACCTAATCATCTCATAATTAACCTCTTTGTCTTCCTCTTAATGGGTTGGATTATTATATTGGATTAACCATTAACCCAATAAGCCTAATCATCTTATAATTAGTTCTTAGGGTTAATACTAACAATCTCCCACTAACACTAGTGCCAATCATTACAAAGATAACACCAACACTTTAAATTAACCCATTAATCTTAAGATCCTCAGTATTTTAGTCAAACTAAAATATTCATCTCCAAATCAACATGTTCTTTGTGTGTGACCCAATATGCTCTCATAACGTTGGCAATATATCCAAATCAACATTTTAGATACATAAACAATGAGTGGTATCTAGCAATGCATCATTGTTACACAAGTGACGAGAAAGTCGAGATCCGACTTAACCTGTCCGTAGCTATTATCTTGTATGACTTAGTCCTTCTATCCTTGATATCTAGATTGATCAATGAGGCATAGACTGTGCCATTTTTTATCAATCCTTGTGTTTCTTGATCTCTAAGTAGACACACTCAATCAAATAAGCTCAATATCTCATATTGATTCATTTGAGCATGGTCATGCTTTCTTGTGTCCTACTAATTAAGGGGTTCATAGATATCACTTCCGTTATATGGAAGGGATATATCCCATCTACATCACTCATATCCCTCTGCATAAGTTATAGCATACCTAGTGATTGACTTTATAGTTCACCCTGTTACAGGTGACGTTTGTCGATACCAAAGTGATCCTGTCCGAATCGATGAATCAACAGACGCTGGGCACGTGGCACTCTCCAAGCTGCTGACGTAAATCTCCGGCCGATCGTACGGTGCTCCGGCGAACTTGCATAGAAATCGGGCCAGCAAGGGGTTCCCGGCGACGATCCTCCGACGCTCAAGTCAGGCAAAGCTCGACAACAAAGAAGTGGCTCCAAAAATCGTAGAATGTGTACCTCTAGTGAAATGCAAAGCTCCTTATATAGAGCTGGGGAGGAGCTCCGGCACACATACCTAGGCGAACACGTGTCCTCAGCCCATACCCCAGTAAGGGCCTGTCAGCAAGCTTACCTGACACCATACTGCTACAGTCCAAGCATGTCTTCGATGGGACAGCGGAACCCCTTGTCGTCAGATTTGGAGTATGGCCGGATTATAAAGCATGTCCGCTGTCAGAATATATCCTTTGTCCTTTTCCCCTTACTCCTTGTCGGGCGCCCGGTCGGCCAGCACTTGCCTTCCGTCCGCCCGACCACATATAATGATCTACTTGGGAGATACTCGGTGATGCGCTTTGTGGAGACCGTTAGCAGTATGCTACCTTGTCTTCGGCTGAGCGTGCCATCCGCTCAACCTTACAATCCTGTTCGACGAGCGTCGGAACCCTAACTCCTCGCCGGGTGCTTGACTCCGCTGGGACCTCGCTCGGCTGACCGGTCTCCTCTTCTTCGTTCGGCCCTTTGACTTCCACGTGGCATTGACTTCCCTCAGCGGGGGGTCCCTCTTCTTATCGCCGGATCACTTGCCTCCCCTTCAAGTCTAGTCGAAGGAGGCGATTAGTCCGACTGACTGGACCGTCAGTTTAGCCGAGCGGTGCGCTGCAACAACCACCCATTCGGCCGTTCGGCCCTTTGACTTCCACGTGACGTTGACTTCCCTCAGCGGGGGGTCCCTCTTCTTATCGCCGGATCACAAAGTATACAACGCCTTATGTAGGGAATCGTAGTGACTTCAGGTCTAAGGAGTATTCATACCAATAGTCACATGAAAATATTTATAACACTCATATAACAATCCATGAAACATTCTCATAGCGGGTCATTCAGTATATATTCTCTAATATATACCCATGTGTCAACTTGATATCTCATATCCATGACTTGTGAGATTAAGTCATCCGTTGACTTACATGCTAGTCTCAACGTATTAATATTGTCCTTGCATATTAATACTTGACTAGGAATAATTAAGAGTAGTGTTTCATGTATATCTACAATATCTCACTATCAATTCAACCAATTGATATGTTATAGATTAGAACATCATACTCTAGGACATTATTATACATATTTATTCGACACTGAATTGAACTACATATAATAACCAACTTTGCTTTTTATTAATAATGAAATATGATACAAAAGGAGCCCTTTACAACAACCACTGTAACCCTTTACAACAAGCTCTTTATTACCTCCAAAGATCAACAAATAATCTTGAGTTCTTCTCAAGTACTTGAGAATATTCTTGACTGCTGTTCAGTGACCTTCAACTGGATCTGACTAGTATTTGCTCGTCATGCTTAACGCATAAGAGACATCTAGGCGAGTACAAAGCATGACATACATGATAGATCCTATAGTAGATACATAAGGAATCTAATCTATGTGGCCCCTTTTTTCCTTAGAAGAGGGCATTGAGTCTTTGAAAGACTCGCATCATGTGACATTGGCAGGAATCCCTTCTTGAAATTTTGCATGGCAAAACACCTTGTCAATGTATGTACTCTGACTTAGACCAAGCAATCGCTTAGATCTATCTCTATAGATCTTGATGCCTAAAATGCAGGCTGCTTCACCTAAGTCCTTCATTGAGAAATAATTCCCAAGTCAAGTCTTCACTGACTGAAGAGTAGGGATATCATTTCTAATGAGAAGTATGTCATCTACATACAATATAAGAAAGATAACGGTGCTCCCACTAACCTTCTTGTAGACACAAAGTTCATCTTCATTCTTGATGAAACCAAACGCTTTAATTGCATCATCGAATCGAAGATTCCAGCTTCTAGAAGTTTACTTTAATCCATATATGGATCGTTGTACTTACATACCTTTCCAATATGCCCTGGATCTACAAAACCCTCAGGTTGTGTCATGTACACATCCTCGAGTAGATTTCCATTAAGAAATGTGATTTTGACATATATCTGTTAGATCTCATAATCATAGTAAGCTACAATAACAAGCATGATCCTAATGGACTTTAGCATCATAATTGATGAAAAGGTTTCATCATAATCTATACCATGAATCTACTTGAATCCTTTGGCCATCAATCTACCTTTATAGGTATACATATGACCATCCATGTCAGTCTTTACCTTGAAGACCCACTTACACCCAATGAGTTTGATCCCTTCAGGAAGATCAACCAAAGTCCATGCTTGGTTAGTGTACATGGATTTCATTTCGTATCTCATTACCTCTAGCCATTTCTCAGAATATGGGCCCTGTACAGCTTCCTGATAAGATGTAGGATCGTTGAGACCAACTAGCACTACATCACCATTGTTAGACAAGAGAAAAGAATATCTCTCAGGTTGACGACGGATCCTATCAGATCTGCGTAGAGCTTGTACTACTTGAATAGGTTGTTGCTTGACAACTTCTTGTGGTGTAACAACATCATGATCCACAACATCTTATGGTTCCTGTTCAGTTTCTATCAAGGTGTCAGTGATATTTTGTGTATCTTGAATTTCTTCAAGATCAATTTTACTCCCACTAATTTTTCTAGTAATAAATTTCCTTTCTAAAAAGACACCAATTCTGGCAACAAACACCTTACCTTGTGTGAGATTATAAAAGTAGTATTCCTTTGTTTCCTTGGGATATCCTACAAAATATCACTTGTCTGATTTGAGTCTTAGTTTATCTGTGACTTGTCGTAGAACGTAAGCCTCACAACCCTAAATCTTCATGAAAGACATCTTGAGACTCTTTCCAAAAAGGTAGATCCGCTACCTTAGCGGCCCCCCTAGTGCCGGCCCTACGGATATGGAGGGAGGTTCATGCAGGTACACAGGCCATAGGCGCATGGCGGGGTAAACCCCAGGTCGTCAGTTCCTGAGAATCGACCCCTGACCATTACGCCAGAGATACCATGCGCCCACCGTCTGTGCTACGCCCTGGGGGCATCTTGAGACTCTTTCCAGTCCATATCATATATGGTGTTTTTATAACAGCCTTAGATGGAATGTGGTTAAGTGTGAAAGCGGTCGTCTCTAGAGCATGTCCCCAGAAAGAAGTAGGAAGATCTGTATGACTTATCATCGATCGTACCATATCTAATAAAGTATGATTTTTCTTTTCTGATACACCATTCCATTGTGGTGTTCCAGGTGGAGTGAGTTAAGATATGATCTCACACTTAAGGAAATGGTCACGAAACTCTTGCCTAAGGTATTCCCCACTTCAATATGATCGAAGCATCTTAATACTCTTACCAAGTTGGTTTTGTACTTCATTCTTGAATTCTTTGAACTTTTCAAAGGATTCTGACTTGTGTCTCATCAGATACACATAGTCGTACCTATTGAAATCATCAGTAAAAGTAATGAAGTAATGGTAGCCTCCTCTAGCTGCTATTCTGAAAGGGCCACATATATCTGCATGTATGAGTTCTAATAAGTCATTTGCTCTTTCACTATGTCACTAAATAGAGTCTTTGTCATCTTGTCTTGAAGACAAGATTCGCATGCCTCATATGATTCAAAATCAAATGAGTTCAAAAGTTCATCTTTATGGAGTTGGGATATGCGACTCTCATTTATGTGACCCAAGCGACAATGTCAGAAATATGTTTGGTTCAAATTGTTAGACTTGAACCATTTGGTATTTATATTATAGATTGGATTTTCAAAGTCTAGAACATAGAGTCCATTTATTAGAGGTGCAATATAGTAGAACATATCATTCAAATAAATGGAACAATATTTGTCCTTTATTATAAATGAAAACCCCTTCGTATCTAAACAAGGAACAGATATAATATTCTTACTTAAAGTAGGTACATTACAACACTCTTCTAGTTTTAAAACAAGCCCAGTAGGCAAAGATAAGGAATATGTTCGTACAGTGACAGCAACAACTCTTGCACCATTGCCTACTCGTAGGTCCACTTCTCCCTTTGTCAATTCTCTACTATTTCGCAGCCCTTGCACATTAGTACAAATGTGATATGCACATCCGGTATCTAATACCCATGAAGAAGAAATAGATAGATTAAGTTCTATAGCATATATACCTGAGGCAGAAGTCTCACTTCTCTTCCTTTTCAGTTTCTCTAGGTACACCTTGCAGTTCCTATTCCAATGTATGGTCTCACCGCAGTGGAAGCAGGTTCCTTCCTTAGCAACCCCGTCTTTAGGTTTCGGTGCATAAGTCTTGCCTTTGCCTCTGGTTTGGGTATTACCCTTACCTTTAGGCTTCCACTTGCCTTTTCCTTTTGGCACCATCAAAATGATACTAGGCTTTGCTTTCTTAAGGTTGAGTTCAACAGTTCTCAATATGCTTAATATCTCAGGCAGAGGTTTATCAATTTTATTCATATTGTAGTTCATGACAAATTGACTATAGCTCTCAGGTAATGACTACAGAATAAGGTCAGTGGCCAATTCTTAGCCTAGTGGGAATCTCAACCTTTGTAGATTCTTCACATACCCGATCATTTTGAGCATATAAGGCCCTACAAGACTTTTTTCTTGCATTATGTACTGAAATAGTACCTTAGAGATCTCAAATCTCTCATGTCTGTCCTTGATATAATTGTCTAAGATGTTCAACCATATCATAAGCATCCATGTTCTTATATTGCTTTTGAAGCTTAGAGTTCATGGTGGTAAGCATAAGGCATGATACATCTAATGCATCATTTTGATGCTTCTTATAAGCATCCCTATCAGCTCTAGTGGTAGTAGTGGGGGTGCTTCAGGAATGTGCTGCTCTAGGATGTACATTTTTCTTTCTTACTTGAGAACTATTCTCAAGTTTTTGTACCAGTTCAGGAAGTTAGCTCCATTAAGCTTGTTCTTATCAAGGACATATCGCAAAGAGAGTGTATTTGGCGTACTAGATGACATGGTGATCTACAACATAAAATGTAGAAAAAGTATCATACTCAGATCATTTAATTAGGTCTTTAATTAAATTATTCTCACTGAATTCTAAAGTTTGGTATAAGCAAGTCACTACTAGCTCTAAATCCAATCGTGATGACATTCATGTGGGACAAGATCCATATTATACGTCATCTTGAGTTAGCTTTGGCTAATCGCCTAAGACTTGTATAAATTAGGTAGTCAATGTGTACCATTTGGACAAGATACATATTATACCTCATCTTAAGTTAGCTTTGGCTAATCGCCCAAGATTTAGTACAACTTAAGTAGACAACGTTTACCAATTACATCCTATGTAACTCTTGATTCATTTGGTGAACAAGATTATTTATTCGTTTGCCCATCTTATGAAATCCATATTATAATTCATCTTGAGTTAGCTTTGGCTAATCTTCTAAGACTAGTATAATTTGAATTACTTCGCATGGGTTATGCCTCTAAGTTCTTAATCAAATTGAGATAACTTAATTAAATCACACCCAAAGTCTAATAGTCTGACATCACAATTGTTCTGTCACACTCTACCAAGATAAAACAACGAGTCACTTTTCTTTGGCAAAACCTGACTATAAATGATCGAGGTAGTAGTGAGTACCAAACTTTGGTAGGCATATGAAAAGGACCTAATTATGATAACTACACATGTATCACATACATTCATGACATTTCATGGCACACATCACATATGTGCATAAAGGAAAAAATGTAACATGGTTATGACCCCATTTTTCTATGATCATCTCAAGCCAATAAGAAGATCGAAAGGTCAATATAGGTCTAAGCATCTTCTCCAAGTGCTTCCTGTTAGTTAGAACCCTAGAGCCAATCATTTGATGATTGTATGGACTCATTGTATCATATTCTTGTATATTAATAAAGGCATTTGTTTGGTTATTATACTTATTTGTATTAGTGCCAAATAGACTAAGTATAATAGTGTCCTTGAGTAGAAGGTTCATACCTATATCAATCGATTAGTTGAATCGATAGTGAGATGATGTAGGGAACACTACTCTAAATCATCCCTAGTCGAGTATTAACATTCAGGGACAATGTTAATGCAATAAGACTAGCATGTAGGTCAGCTCGATAACTTGATCTCACAAGTCATGGATATAGAGATATCAAGCTGACACATGGGTATACATTGGAGAATGTATACTGAATGACCCGCCATGAGAAAGTATCATGGATCGTTATATGAGTGTCATATACTTTCTCATGTGACTATTAGAATGACTATTAGTCCTTAGACCTGAAGTCACCATGGATCCCTACATAAGGAGTTATGTACTTTGGTTTCGTCAAACGTCACCCGTAACTGGGTGGACTATAAATGCGATTACCGGGTATGTAACAAATTATGCAGAGGGATGTGAGTGATGTAGATGAGATCTATCCCTCCCATATGACGGGAGCGACATCAATATTCTTGATAGAGTGAGACCACTAAGTGCATGGCCATGCCCAAATGAGTCAACATGAGATGTTGAGCTCATTTGATTGAGTGAGTCTACTTGGGGTTCAAGATTTAGATTGATTAGAGGATGACACGGTCTATGCCTCATATTGATCAATCTAGATGTCTAGGATAGAAGGACACTTGTCATTATTTTGTGAGGAGTCACAATTGGTAGTCACAATGTGATGTCGGATCTCGACATTCTTGTAACTTGGGTAGTAATGATGTGTTGCTAGATACCGCTCATTACTTATGCTCCTAAATGTGTTTAGGGCATTGCCAACATTACAAGAACCTATAGGGTCACACACTAAGGACAATTAGATGGAGATTAGGTTCATATGATGAACCAAGAGGATTAGATTCATTTGATGAATCAAATTGGATTAAGAGTAATCCTAATTGGGCTAACTTGAGTTGGACTCAAGTTGATTCATGTATTCAATGAGTCTAATTTAGATTATGACTCATTAAATCAACTTAATTTAATGAATTAGATTCATTATATTAAGTTGGCTTGATTCAAATGGTTAGATTAGATCAACCATGGAAGAGATTTGGTCAAGTTTGACTTGACTTGAGAGGAAGTTTAAAAGTCAAGTTTGACTTGACTTTATGCCACCTCATTGGTGAGTTGGCATTGATGTGGACCAATGATGATGCACCACATCATCATGGTTGCCACCTCATGGAAGTTACAAAGTCATTTTCTTAATAACTTCATATTAATTGCAATTAATGCAATTAATTTGGGAGTTTTCACAAGGTAGAGTGGCCGGCCACTTTGGTATTCATGTGGATTTCATTTTTCCATTCAAGTGGTGTATCTTTTTCTTCCTCCTCTTGAAGCTCTTCCTCTCCCTCTCCTCCTTGCCTTGGCCGAATCTTACCAAGGTGCTAGTACACCTTTGCGTAAGGTTTTCTCCACCTACGTGTCCGTGTGGATACATATAGAGGTTGTCTACTTTGACAACTTGAGATCCGGCAACTCCTTGGACGAGCGGGAACGCGAAAGGGCTCGCTTCGAAGGTATAACTCTCATCTAGTGTAGATCTAAAGTTTTTACAAACTCGTACAAGAAAAAGGTTTTTCTATAATTTTTGTTTACGAATCTTTGCACGAGATCCATGGCTTTGGGTGACTCGGGGTTTCCGCGACGCGAAAAAACGGTTTTCGCGGCCCGAAGAACCCAACACTTCCTTGATCGCCGTGTGTTGTTGTCCTTCTCTCTTTTTCGCCATTGTCCAGTAGACTTATTTTTATTTAATTTGTATATTACAAAATCTAAAGAAACTCGAGTTACATTCGAGTGTAGCCTAAATTTACAACAAGAGTGATAAAAGATGAAGGCACGACATGTAAGACGTATTATGAATTACAACATACACACACATCTAATCACATTGAGGTTAAAGGTCATAACTATGCACCATATATATATATATATATTCACAATATCCTTATGATATAAATCTACTATGATTTCAACAACTAATTATGAGCCGCAACGCCATGACGGTCCCGCTAGCGGGTGGAGGTCAATGGGGTAGCGCCCCTTGCGAGAGTGAGGGGGCAGCATCCCCGGCGAAAAATTATTTCGCATACTCATTGTATGAGTTGATGCCATATCCGAGACCCTATGTCCTAAAATCGACTTTGTTTTGTTCCCAACAAGGCACCATTGGGTAAGACTTTGTTGGTCATAGTACCAACTATGTTTCGTACCCAACAAAATAATTTTGGCCAAGACTCATAATCTAGCCGAGATTCTCAATTATGACCGAAACTCATAATTTGTAAATCATAGTAAACCTATCATGTGGTTTTATATCACATATAAAATTCTAACAACTTAGTATATCCCTTCGCAAGTGACTTTGATACCACTATAGGGAACTAGGGCGCTAAACACGCAGAAAGCGCAGCGAAAAATATCTAGTTCCTCCCTCAGAAGATCCATGCGAAAGGAAACTATATACTAAGTTTTACATGAGAGGATTATACCTTTGATGAGTGCCCTTTGCAATCCCGGTAGTAACCATTCTTTGGATGCAGATCTCAGCACAATCAAGTGGTTGTGCCTCTACGGTATCTACATGATCACATCCTTCATTCGTCACACGAACTAAGCCTTCGGAGAAGAACCACCTTCTCATGCTAGTAAGCAAGCATAGTTCAGCCAAAAGAAGATTCGGCCAAGGACATGAATTCACCCGAGAAGAAGAAGAGGAGGGAGAAAGAGAAGATGAAGAATCTCTATTTTCATCTCTTGATAAATTCAATCCAAAAACCTATTTATATTCATCCAATGAATACCAAGAGTTTTTGTCTCTTTGTATTCCTCTTAACGGGGTTTGGATTATTCTATTAACCCAATAACTCAATAACCTAATCATCTCATGATTAACCTCTTTGTCTTCCTCTTAATGGGTTGAATTATTATATTGGATTAACCATTAACCCAATAACCCAATAAGCCAAATCATCTCATAATTGGCTCTTAAGGCTAATACTAACAATATACTTGCTATATGCTAGTTATGTATTTGTTTATGTAGGATTTGGATGTACTGTACTCCCGTTTTACAAGTATGTTAGTAGAGGGTTGTGTAGTGTATGCATTTGTTAGTAATTGATTATGTTGATACATTTACTTTTGTAATAAGTATTTTAACTGAGAATGTATTTCCTTTGATCTCCTTATATTATATTGATCATGCACTATCTGTGTTATATCCACTGAGTATTTTGTACTCACTACCCCTTGCTTTACCTTTTATTTCTAGGTTAGTAGATAAAGGATATGTCATGTTACTTAGAGGTCCTGACTGTCAGTCTCACATCACACTCAAGATCGTGTTTTCCACGTTATGTCTTGTTGCTTTGTATTTACACTTGATTTTGTTTATAGATTTTAGTCTTATGATGCACTTTTATTCAGTTGTGATATTTGTTGTATTAAGTCATGCCAACACGCAATCACTTTTAGTTTTCCTATTGTGAGTGGATTGTGTAAATTCATCTATTGTGTAGGTTGTTATTTTATATCTTCTGCTGTATATTTATTCCTGATTTGTGAACTTATATTATGTTGTATCAAATATTATCACAAGGGGGTATCACCCGTTAAAACAAGTACACGTTCGGAGCATGACTGTTGGTTGCTACACCTGGATTCCGTTCTGTTCCCCTGTACAAAAATTTTGTACAAGCACAGAACTTTTCCTACCTACCCATGTGCTCTATTGAAGTTAAATTTAGATTGCAAATGATGCTTAACATTATTAATCCAAGTTGCTCTTCAGAAGTTAAACTTGGATTGGAAACGAAACTTAACATTTTTACTCCAATTTCAACCAATGTGTTCTTCAGAAGTTAAACCATATTACAGAAGATGATTAAACATTTATTTCAAAGATTGACTTCCAGGTTAAACATGGAGAGGCACTAGGCCTTCTTGGGTATGAGATCATCCACCACTTCCTAGACAAAGTCTTTCAAAGAAATTCAATGTTTAAACTTCTTACAGTAACCCTCGGTTTAACTAAAGAGACCTTAATAAAAGCACAAGATCAAAACATGAAATCGAAGCACAAAATCGATAACACAAAACGGATAGCCTAAAATTGATAGCCTCTTGTGTTGGCATTTCAGGATCCATTCAAAGAATATGAACTAATTATGAAGCGGAAACTAATAATTAGTTATACCTTTCTTTGTAGATTTAATAATCTCTTGATCTTCTATTGTATTCCTATCCTCCTCTTGGACGTCGTGTGGGCGACGATCTACCAAGATGAAATCCACCCAAACCTTCTTCTTCCTTCCAAACTTTCGGCCACTAAAGGGATATCACAACTAGAGAACTTCCTTTCTCTTCTTCTTCACCTCCAAGTATCCAGCCACCAATGGAACTCCAAGCTTGATGCCGTCAGTCACAAAGAAGAAAAAGAAAAGAAGAAGATGAAGGGTCGGCCACCAAGGAAAGGAAGAGGAAATAGAAGATGTGTTAAACCATAAGGCACCACCTCTTCTTTTATAATCCTTGGTGAATGCAAAAAAGGAAAGTTTTAAAACAAAATTAAAATTTCCTTTTAATCCTCTATCATGGCTGGCCACACCCTTTTCATCAAACAAGGGAAGATTTTAAACAAAAATTAAAATCTCTCTTTTAAAATCCCTTTTGTGAATAGCTATAAAAGGAATGTTTTATAAAATTAAAATCTCTCTTTTAAATCCTTTTGTGGATGTCTATAAAAGGAAAGATTTCAATAATTAAAATCTCTCTTTTAAATCCCTTTTATGGATCTCTATAAAAAAAAGATTTTAACAAGATAAAAACTCCTTTTATTTCCTTTTGCGACCGATCTAAAAAAGGAAAGTTTTTATAATTAAAATCATTCTTTTAAATCCTTTTTATGGATCTCTATAAAGAAAAGATTTAACAAAAATAAAACTTCCTTTTCTAATTTATGTGTGGCCGACCCCTTGCTTGGGCACCAAGCAAGGGTTGGCCGGCCCTAGCTTGGGCTCCAAGCTTGGCTTGGCTGGCCCCTTGCTTGGACACCAAGTAAGGCTTGGCCGGCCCCTTACTTGGACACCAAGCAAGGCTTGGCCGATCCCTTGCTTGGACACCAAGCAAGGCTTGGCCGACCCTAGCTTAGGCTAAGAAGCCAGGCTTTGGGTGGATATAAGGCTTTATATAAGAGGCTACAATAGGGATCTAGAGGAGAAATTGGCTTTGGTCTCCCAATGAGCTTGAGCTTCCCGTGTTCACCCCGAACACCCAACTCAAGTTCATCAATAATAACTCATACCACTAAAGAGTTATTATTGAACTACTGCACCAATCCCAAATTATATTATGGGCTCCTTCTTATCATGAATGCGTTAATCTCCCTATATTTAAGATATCGAATGTTCATTAATTAAATGAGTTACTGACACTCACTTAATTAACATCTAGCTCCAAGAGTAGTACCACTCAACTTTATTGTCATACCGGACTAAGTCCACCTACAGAGTTTACATGACAATCCTTATGAGCTCATCAAGGGGACATCATCAACCTAGATAATTAGGACACAGTTTCCTTATATAATCAACAACACATTATATAAATAATATTATTTCCCAACTTATTGGGCCTATTGATTTAATGAACTAAATCTCACCCATTGATAAATTTAAAAAATAAATACTAAATATATATGTTTGTTATTATATCAGGATTAAGAGTACGCACTTCCATAATAACAAAAGTTCTGTTCTTTTATGCAATCAGTATAAAAAGAACAACCTCAAATGGTCCTGCTCAATATACTTAAAGTGTACTAGTGTAATTTTATAGTCAAGATAAACTAATACTAAATCACATTATGACCATTCCAATGGTTTATCCCTATCCATTTTGGTCGTGAGCTACTATTTATAATTTATAAGGAACTGATAACATGATCTTTTGTGTGACACCACACACCATGTTGTCTATAATATAAATTAAATGAACAACTACATTTAACATAAATGAAGATATTTAACCAACGTGATTCTTATTTCAAAATAAATGTTTATACAAAAAACTAGGCTTTTAGTATACATTCTAACAATCTCCAACTTATACTAAAAGACTATGTTGTCATACATCTGATTCTCATCCCCTTAACATGCCCATCAAAAGCTCTCGCCGGAAGGGCCTTGTTGGTTAGTCCTAGGAAAATCTTACCGGTTCCACTGTACAAAAATTTTATACAAATGTCGAACCTTTCCTTAAATAACCTATTGTGTTCTTTAGAAGTTAAATTAGGAATCGCAGATGAAACTTAACATCATTGATTCCAAATTTAACATATCTGTTCTTAATGGTTTAGATTTGAATCGAAAGCGGAACTTAACACTATTGATTCAAATCCACCTATGTTATTAATTCCATTAAATATTAATTTCCAAAATTGGCTTCCAGGACTGCATGACGAGGCACATGGCCTTCTTGGATATGAGAGCAACCACCACCGCCTAGACAAAGCTTTTTAAGGAAAGCTAATATTTAATTTTCTTAAATAACTTTAGGTTAACCAAAAAGAACAATCGAATCACAAATTCGAAAAAAAAAACATAAACTCGAAAAATAAATTCGAAAAACTAGATCTAATGTCTCTTGTGTTTGGAATTCTTACAAAAAGAAATAACTAGCATGATGCGAAAAATAATTGCTAATTATACCTTCTCTTTGTATGCTAATAATCTCTTGATCTTCTAACGTATTCCTCTTATAATCTCGGACGTTGTGTGGACAACGATCTTCTGAGACGAGAACCACCAAGCTCCTTCTTCTCCAAGCTAGATTCGACCACCATCAATTCTCCATAAGAAGTAGAGGTCCGGCCACCACCATCAAGCTCCAAGGGATGCTAGAAACAAAGCCTCCTCCTCCTTCTTCTTCCTCAAGTAAAATCCGGCCACCAACCAAGCTCCTAGAGAAGTTGCCGCCGGCCACAAGAAGAAGAGAAGAGGGAGAAGCTAGGGTCGGCCACCAAGGAGGAAAAGAGAGGAAGAATAGAATAGAGTTGTCTAGCCATGAAGGCACCTCTACCCCCTCTTTTATAATCCATGGCTTTGGCAAATAAGGAAATTTAAATAAAAACTTCCGTAATTCTTTTGCCAAGAAAAGGAAAATTTATTTAATTAAAAATTAATTTTCTTTTCATTATTAACATGGTTGGCCACCTATATTTTCTTCAAGGAAAGTTTTTATTCACAAGAATTAAAATTTCCTAATTTGTTTCCGAAAATTTTAATAAAAATTTCTCTAATAATTTTTCCCTTCATGGTGGTTTGTAAAAAGGAAATTTTATAAATTAAAATCTTTCTTTTAAACATGTGGATGATTTCCAAAAAGGAAAGTTATCTCTAAAAATTAAAATCTCCTTTCAATTTACAAATAAGGAAAGATATCAAATATTTTCTTAATCTTTTGTAGAAACTTATAAAAGAAATATTTAATTTTTTAAACTCTCTTTTAAATTATGAACATGATTAAAAAAGGAAAGTTTCCTCAAAATTAAAATCTACCTTTCAATCTACAAATAAGGAAATATTTCAAATCTTTTCTTAATCTTTTGTAGAAAGCTATAAAAGGAAAGATTTAAATTTTAAACTCTCTTTTAAAAATCATGATATCCACATTAAGATAAGATTAAAAAAAATCCCTTTTAATATGATGTGGCCGGCCACACCAAGCTTGGGTTCAAGCTAGGGTCGGCCACACCAACTCAACTCATTCTATTTACTTGGCCGACCCAAGCTTGGGTTCCAAGCTTGCTTGGGCGACCCCAATAGAATGGGTATAAAGGTGGGTAAGAAGTGGGTATATGGTGTTGGTGCGGTTAACACTAACGATTTAACCCAGGTTTTGATGAATGACAAATCGGGTTAAGTTACTTTGTTGTTGTCTGACACTTTGATCGAGTGTGCAGGAGAAGTCCAGACAGGTCGACGGGCTGACCGGATGTCTGGCACGAAGCCCAGCTAGGTCGACGGGCTAACCGGATAGCTGGCACGAAGTCCAAGCAGGTCGACGGGCTGACCGGATGCTTAGGCACGAAGTCCAGCTAGGTCGACGGGCTGACCGGATAGCTGGCACGAAGTCCAGACGGGTCGACGGGCTGACCGAACGTCTGGCAGGTAAGTGAGGTAAGTCACTGGAGGGGAGTGATTGCGAGGACACGTTCCCGGGAAGGGAACATTAGGCGTCGATCCGACTTAGATCCATTTCGGATATCTAAGTCGAGATCGTGACTAGATTCCGGTCTCGGAAAGACGGAATCTAAGTCATACTCTTTTTCTATTACTTTGCTGAACTTTAACTGTGTTAACAATATGTTTTACAGGATATATATTTGCCTCGGACTAACTCTATTTTGCAGGAGAAGGAGTTCCTGGAAATAGGAGGTCCGGGCGCCCGGAGGTCCAGGCGCCCGGAGGTAAGTTTTATCCGAACTCGCGCGTCGCCACGTGGAGCTTGCTGGTTGGACCTGCCACGTCCCACTAGGGCGCCCGGAAGGGATCCGGGGCGCCCCGAGCCTCATATAAAAGAAGGGTCAGAGAGGAGCTTCAAAACAACGAAAAGAAAGTCTTCTACTGCTTGCTCTACTACTCCGCGCTTCAGCGACGCTAACAAAGATCCGACAATACGCTCCTTTCCTTTTCTTTAATTCTTGTCGGTATTTTCTTTATTTTTCTAGCATTCCTGTACTTTAAATTGTAATCATTTTCGAGCTGCTAGTGATTACCCAACGAAAGTACTCACGGAGTACGGGCATTCGAGTAGGAGTCGTCACAGGCTCCGAACGAAGTAAAAAACACCATGTTCATTTGTCCATTGTTTTTTATTATTCCGCTGCGCTTAACTCTTTTCAACGTGATTTTTCGAATCGATATTCACCCCCCCTCTATCGACGTTTCACGATCCAACAAGTGGTATCAGAGCAGGTACCGCTCTGATTTGGTGCAACCACCAATCAGACAGGGGGTGAAAATATTTTTTTCATTTTTTAGCTTTACGCTTAATTCTAAATTGATATTATTGTTAATTTGGGAATTTTTGTCGTCGCAATTAAATCTATATTGGTGCAACACTAATCTAGATACTGCTATAATCTTTTCCCGCACTACTAATCCAAGACCAAGTCTTGGAATATTTTTTTTCTCTTGTTTACTTGTGTGCAGGATGTCTCAACTAGAAGGCTTAGCACAGTACGTCCTCCCCTATTCAACGGGGATGACTTCTCGTACTGGAAGAAAAGAATGGAGGTGTACCTAAAGACAGACTACGATCAATGGTTCAGCGTTGTAAAGGCGTACCGAACTCCAATCGACAACTCCGGAAATCCACTAGACCCAGAACAGTGGACTCCGGACATGAGGAAAAAGGCATCAACAGAAAACAAGGCAATCAACACGCTACATTGCGGCCTAACACGAGAAGAGCTGAATCGAGTCGGACCACATCAGAATGCCAAAGAATTGTGGGACAAACTGATCGAGTTGCACGAAGGAACGAGCGACGCGAAGGTAACAAAAAGAGACCTACTTTTAAATAAAATATTTAATATAAAAATGCAGGAAGGAGAGACGGCAAGTCAACTGCATGCAAGAATCAAGGACGTCCTCAACAGACTCCACGCGATAGGCCACCAGATGGAAAACAGAGATTTAATAAGGTACACACTAAATGCCTTTCCTCGTAATAGCTTGTGGGCATCAATCGTAGATGCCTATAAAATTTCGAAAAATCTATCTAAGTTAAAATTAGATGAGCTTTTCTGTGAGTTAGAATTACATGAACAAACTAATGCTGGAGCTGAGAAAGGTATTGCTTTATTTGCAGGCTCATCCAAAGAAAAGAAGAGCAAGCCTGAATCTGAAGAAGATTCTGATCAAGATTCTGAAGACGAAGAACACCTGGTGAACCTGGTAAGAAAAATGTTCACCAGGAGAAAAAGAAGCTTCAGCAAGAAGGACCTTCAAAAGATCAGTTCTCCCTTGGAACAAAAGAACGTGACGTGCTTCGGATGCAACAAAAAGGGGCACTACAAGAATGAATGCCCAAGACTGAAATTCGACAAACCGAAGCCAACCAAAAAGAAGGCCCTCAAAGCAACGTGGGATGACTCCTCCGACGAATCAGAGGCAGAAGAGCAGAAACACCAGAGCCACCTCGCGCTGATGGCCCGTGAAGCTGAAACGGAAGACGAGTCGGAAGATGAAGACGAGTTTGAACTCGAATCAAGCCACGAGTCCGTACTCGTTTCCGAAGGCCCGGATGAGGTACATTTTAATTTAAACAAAAAGTTTTTTAAAATTATTTCCTGCTTAAATAGTAAGTTAATTAAAATAGAAAATGAAAACAAATCACTCCTTGAGGAAAATCAAGACCTCAATGAACAAATAAAAAATTTAAATCCAACTCAAGATCTAATACTTTAAGAGAATTCATCACTAAAATCAGAAATTAATAACTTAAAATAAATACTAGAAAAATTCACTACAAGATCAAAAAATCTAGACTTAATCCTGAACAATAAAAAAGAATGTTATAATAAAACCGGACTTGGATACAAGTCGAACTCAAATAAAACCTTTAAATCATTAATAACCCAATACAAATCAACCAATCAAGCTTGGGTTCCGAAAGCGTGTTTGACCACGCAAGTAGGAATTAATCAATATTACATACCTAAAGAAAAAATTCATTATATAAACTCGAATAAACTAAATCAAAAACCAAAACACAAATCAAAGAAATCAAAATTTAAAAATATTAAAACTCAACAAAATATAAATTATCACCAAGTTAATTATAACTATAAAAGGAATCTACACAAACCTAAAACAAAAATTTAAATTAAAGGTCAATAATTCAGGGGGAGGCTCGAGAGTAGCTGACACCTCCAAAAACTAACTTACCCGACAGGGTAACCTAAACAAACTAACCCGGCAGGGTAATTAGGTAATTAGGTAATTAGGATTGGTTAAAAAGAGATTAAGTTTAACTTGAATCATGGTACTGGTGAAATTTTTGGATGATAGTACGTTAGGGAAGCTTAGGTATCGCATGTCTAGAAAGATATGGTTTCGATCTGGTGCATTTGGCCAAGTGGAACTGACCGAAGCTACCCTTAAATGGATCCTAACTAGTTAGACCAAGATTTAGTACTAAGCTCTGTGGATAGGACTATTCGGAAAACCTCGAAAGGTTGGTTACTTCTAATGACGTCCATGTGACTCACCAAGCTTAGAAGTTTATCCGAAAAATGCCTATTTGTAGAGACCAAAACTAAATCTGAATCTAACCCAAGTTAAACCAAACTCCATAATTAAAATCCAACCCATCTCACAAAATTATAGGATTCCCTGATTGATAATCTAGATCGGGTGAGATGAATAAAGATTAAATTAATTAATTTTCAAACTAAATTAAAATTAATTAAAATTAAATTTTGAATTTCAAATTAAAATTAAAATTTGAATTTCAAATTAAAATTAAATTTTCAATTTCAAATTAAAATTAAATTTCAAATTTCAAATTAAATTGAAATTAATTAAAATTAAAATTTCAAATTAAAATTAAATTTCAAATTAAATTAAAATTAAATTTTGAATTTCAAATTAAAATTAAATTTTGAATTTCAAATTAAAATTAAATTTCGAATTTCAAATTAAATTAAAATTAATTAAAATTAAATTTCAAATTTTAAATTAAATTAAGTTAAAATTTTTTTTTAAAAAAAATCTATTTTGAAAATTATTTTTTTAAAAAAAAATTATTTTAACTTAAAAATTATTTTAACTTAAATATTTATTTTAACCTAAAAATTATTTTAAATTAAAAATTTATTTTAACCTAAAAATTATTTAACTTAAAAATTTAACTTTAAAATTTTTATATTTAACTTTAAAATCTTTATTCTAAACTTAAAATTTATTTTAAAATTATCTTCAAAATTCTTTTAAAACTATTTAAAAATTCTTTTAAAACATTTTAAAAATTGTTTTAAAAAAACACTTTTAAAAATTATTTTAAAAATTTTAAAATTTCTTTTAAAAATTATTTTAAAACATTTTAAAAAATATTTTAAAAACTCTTTTAAAAATTATTTAAAAATTACTTTTTAAACTCTTTCAAAAATCAGTAAAAAAAATAAAAAAAAAATCTTTTAAAAATTAAATTTTTAATAAATCATTTTGAAAAATTCTTCTTAAGATTATTGTTCACTTTGATAAAATGTTGTTAACTTACAAAAAATTATTCTTATTGATTTTTAAACTTTAAAAATTATTATTTAGATTTTTTTCTTAAACATTATTTTAATCTTAAATTAAAACTTATTAAAACTTAATTTAAACATTACTTTTCAACTTAATTTAACCTAACTGAAAATTAAAACTTAAATTAAAACTTAATTACAATTAAAATTTAAAAATTTAACTTAAACTTAAAACTTAAACCTAAATTAATCACTGATATTAATTTAAATCTAAAATCAAAACTGAATTGAACGTATTGCCATTAAATAATTATAAAAATCATTTTAAAATCTTGTTAGAAATCCCTTAAAAATAATAATAATAATAATTCTTTTAAATTCATTTAAAACTTAGACACCTAACTTAAAAACTTAAATTCCGTTAACTTTAACTTTAAACTTAATTATGTAATTAATAAGTAGAACTTAACTATTTAAGTTTAACTTTATTTGAGAACTAAGCTTGATTTGATTAGCACCTAGGTTTAACCTTAGTAAAAATATTAAAATTACTCTAAGTCATTTTTTTTAATCAACCTTTAAAATATTAATTATTTTTATTAAAACATAATTAAAGTTTGACTTAAATTGAACCTTACTTAACCTTGTTTAATAACGAGTTTAACTTCAAATTACTACCAACTTTAAACTAAGTTAATCCAACTTAAAAGGAAGTAAATGAAAAGTTAAATTATAACTAACACCTTCATCAATTAATACAAAATTTAGATTATATTAAATTATTGAATCAAGCAAAATTTAATCAATAAATTATTAATATTGATTAATTATTAAATTAATAACAACTTATCTTACTTAACATTACACTAAAGGTTAACTTATTTCAACTAAATCTAACGTTAATTACGTTTAGTCAAATTTAAATGAACAATTTTATAAAGATAATTATATAATCGCCTAAAACACTTAGGTACGAAAATATGTTACGGTTGTAAAATTTTATATTAAGGGGGAGTAATAAATAAGGAGGATTAATAAATTAAAGGAGTATCAAATTCAGGGGGAGGTTTATTTTTTAATTATCTCCTTAAGTGTTATTTTTTTAATCTTCTCTTTAAAATCTCTCTAGAAAATTCTACCTCAATTTTTTTTCTACTTTGAATATATTTAGTAAATATTTTCAAAATTTTATGTCAGGTTCAGGGGGAGAAATAAAACTAATTCAGTTTTTCAAATCGAATTTTAAACTTAATTTTGAAAATCAAAGTTTAAAAATCAATTTTCAAAATCAACCTGTTTAAAATTATGATTTTTTTTTTTTAAAATCAACTCACAATTGTTTGTTTTAAATCACAAACTTTTTATCATTTTTACTTAGTCCTTGAAAACTAAACTTTTCTAATATTTTAAACCATGGTTTTGAAACTAGTACTTTTGAACTTTGAAAATTTGATTTTGGAAAAAGAATTCTACAAAATCATTTTGAACACTCCTTTGTCTACTTTGAATATTTTAAAACTATGTGTGCAAACTAACTCTGATACAATCAAGTTGTTTTAGGTTTCACTTTTTATTGAAAATTGATTTTGAATATTAGATTTAACTTCGTTTTGAAAATTAAATTAAAAAATTTAGTTCTCAAAATTTGATTTTACTTAAGTTTTACAATTTGAAAGTTAAATTTTAGTTTTCAAAATTACTTTGAAAATTGTGGAAATTAGAGTTTTTCAAAACCTAAGTTTCTCAAAATCATTTTCTTAATTGAATCTTTTACAAACTTAGTGTTGAAAAATAATTTTTTTAGCATTTCAAATAAAGTTTACAAATTAAGTTTCAAAAACTTATTTGAAAAGCATTTCAAAGATGAAACTAGTTTTGAATATTTAAAATTTGGTCTTGAAATTTAGAACTTATACACTTGTGTTTGAGATTTTTTTAGCTATTTCTCTAAAATATAAAAGTTAATGCTTTAAACAAGTTTTTCAAAAATTTAAACTCCCCCAGATTATCATGACATTCTTTCTCTTTATCTGCTTATCTTGACATTTCAAAAATCTATGTTTACTTAATCAATGCTTATTTTTGATGATTGCCAAAGGGGGAGGGTTAGGTGGTTAAGTTAGCTAAACCCATTTGAAAATACAAACTATCTTTAAAACCACCTAAATGCATGTTGTTTCTTTCATATGTTTTCACTAACTTAACCAGGTCGTCATTCCATCAAAAAGGGGGAGATTGTTAGTGCGGTTAGCACTAACGATTTAACCCAGGTTTTGATGAATGATAAATCAGGTTAAGTTAGTTTGTTGTTGTTTGACACTTTGATCGAGTGTGCAGGAGAAGTCCAGACAGGTCGACGGGCTGACCGGATGTCTGGCACGAAGCCCAGCTAGGTCGACGGGCTGACCGGATAATTGGCACGAAGTCCAAGCAGGTCGACGGGCTGACCGGACGCTTAGGCACGAAGTCCAGCTAGGTCGACGGGCTGACCGGATAGCTGGCACGAAGTCCAGACGGGTCGACGGGCTGACCGGACGTCTGGCAGGTAAGTGAGGTAAGTCACTGGAGGGGAGTGATTGCGAGGACGCATTCCCGGGAAGGGAACATTAGGCGTCGATCCGATTTAGATCCATTTCAGATATCTAAGTCGAGATCGTGACTAGATTCCGATCTCGGAAAGACGGAATCTAAGTCATACTCTTTTTCTATTACTTTGCTGAACTTTAACTGTGCTAACAATCTGTTTTACAGGATATATATTTGCCTCGGACTAACTCTATTTTGCAGGAGAAGGAGTTCCTGGAAATAGGAGGTCCGGGCGCCCGGAAGGGATCCGGGCGCCCGGAGGTAAGTTTTATCCGAACTCGCGCGTCGCCACGTAGAGCTTGCTGGTTAGACCTACCACGTCCCACCAGGGCGCCCGGAAGGGATCTGGGGCGCCCCGAGCCTCATATAAAAGAAGGGTCAGAGAGGAGCTTCAAAACAACGAAAAGAAAGTCTTTTACTGCTTGCTCTACTGCTCTGCGCTTCAGCGACGCTAACAAAGATCCGACAATACGCTCATTTCCTTTTCTTTAATTCTTGTCGGTATTTTCTTTATTTTTCTAGCATTCCTGTACTTTAAATTGTAATCATTTTCGAACTGCTAGTGATTGTCCAACGAAAGTACTCACGGAGTACGAGCCTTCGAGTAGGAGTCGTCACAGGCTCCGAATGAAGTAAAAAACACCGTGTTCATTTGTCCATTATTTTTTATTATTCCGCTGCGCTTAACTCTTTTCAACGTGATTTTTCGAATCGATATTCACCCCCCTCTATTGACGTTTCACGATCCAACATATGGTGGGTATAAATCTCTATATACAAGAGGCTACGATAGGGACCGAGAAGAGGAATTGGTTTTGGTCTCCCGATGAAATTAAGCTTCCCGTGTTCACCTCGAACACACAACTTAACTTCATCAATAATAATTCATACCACTAAAGAATTATTATTGAACTACCGCACCAATCCCAAATTACATTTTGGGCTCCTTCTTATTATGAGTGTGTTAGTCTCCCTGTGTTTAAGATGTCGAATGTCCACTAATTAAATGAGTTACTGACAACTCACTTAATTAATGTCTTAGTCCAAGAGTAGTACCACTCAACCTCATTGTCATGTCGGACTAAGTCCACCTGCAGGGTTTAACATGACAATCCTTATGAGCTCCTCTTGGGGACATTCTCAACCTAGATTAGTAGGGCATAGTTTGCTTCTATAATCAACAACACACACTATAAGTAATATCATTTCCCAACTTATTGGGTTTATTGATTTATCGAGTTAAATCTCACCCATTGATAAGTCAAAGAAATAAATATTAAATATATGTGTTTGTTATTATATTAGGATTAAGAGCACACACTTCCATAATAACTAAGGTCTAGTTCTTTTATCAAATCAGTATAAAAAGAACTTACCTAAAATGGTCCTATTCAATACACTTAGAGTGTACTAGTGTAATTTATTAGTCAAGATAAACTAATACTTAATTACACTATAACTATTTCAATGGTTTGTTCCTTTCCATCTTAGTCGTGAGCAACTATTTATAATTTATAAAGAACTGATAACATGATTTTCTATGTGTGACACCACACACCATGTTATCTACAATATAAATTAATTGAACAACTACACTTAACAAATAAATGTAGGTATTTGACCATTGTGATTCTTTATTTCTAAATAAATGTTTATACAAAAGCTAGGCTTTTATATACACTCTAACAGGCCTTAGTGAAAGGGTCTGCCAGGTTATCTGCTGATGCAATCTTGGCGACAACAACTTCTCCTCGCTTTATGATATCTCGTATCAGGTGGTACTTGCACTCAATGTGTTTACTTGCCTCATGAGCTCGTGGTTCCTTCGAGTTTGCTACTGCACCACTATTATCACAATAAACTTTGATAATTTTAGGCAAACCAGGAATCACATCTAAGTCCATCAAAAAGTTCCTAAGTCATACAGCTTCTTTGGCTGCCTCAGAAGCTGCTACATACTCAGCTTCCATGGTGGAGTCTGAAACACACTTCTGCTTAACACTCCTCCATGCTATGGCTGCACCTCCCAAAGTAAACACATACCACGAGGTCTACTTATTATTGTCCCTATCTGATTGGAAGTCAGAATCCGTATAACCCACAGGGAGCAAATCATCTGCCTAGTAAACCAGCATATAATCTCTAGTCATTTTCAGGTACTTTAATATATGTTTTACGGCAGTCCAATGTCCCTATCCTAGATTAAGTTGATATCTGCTAACCATGTCCATGGCAAAACAGATATCCGGTCTCGTACATAGCATTGCATACATTAGGATTCCTACAGCCGAAACATAAGGAACTGCCTTCATCTTCTCTATTTCCTTTGGTGTCTTGGGAGATATCTCTTTAGATAAAGGTACTCTATGCCGAAAAGGTAAGAAACCTTTCTTGGAGTTTTGCATACTAAAACGAGCAAGGATAGTATCGATGTATGAAGCTTGGGATAAGCATAACATCTTTTTCTTGCGATCCCTTATTACTTTGATCCCAAGAATATGTCCACATTCTCCCAAGTCCTTCATATCAAACTGTTTGGGCAACCATACCCTTACGTCTGATAATACTTTGACATTGTTGCCAATGAGTAAAATATCATCTACGTATAGTACAAGAAATATCACCACGTTTCCGTCACTCTTCTTGTATACACAAGACTCATCCGAACACTGAATAAATCCATAAGACTGGATCACTTCATTAAACCGGATGTTCCAAGATCTTGAAGCTTGCTTTAGTCCATAAATAGACCGATTGAGCTTACATACCAGATGCTCTTTGCCCTTTGCAATGAATCCCTCTGGTTGCTTCATATAGATGTTTTCTTCAAGACTTCCATTAAGGAAAGATGTCTTGACATCCATTTGCCAAATCTTATAATCCATATGAGCAGTAATAGATAAAAGAATCCGGATAGACTTAAGCATGGCTACCGGTGAAAAAAATTTCTCATAATCGATTCTCTCTTTCTGAGTAAACCCCTTCGCAACAAGCCTCGCTTTAAAGGTTTCCACCTTCCCGTCTGCCCCTCTTTTCCTTTTGTAGACCCATTTACATCCAATGACTTTTATACCATTTAGTGGTTCAACTAACTTCCAGACTTTATTAGAATACATAGATTCTATTTCAGAGTTCATTGTACTTTGCCAAGATGCTGCATCTTTATCTTGAAGTGCTTCATCATATGTGCAGGGATCAGGTTCATGTTTACCAGTGATCAAGTCCGAAGACTCTCCCAAAATCATGAATCTATCAAGTTGTCGAACAACCCTCGCACTATGATGTGGCACTGCTTGTAATTGTGTATCATTTGTGACACGTGTTACAGTTTCTTGTGATATCTCATCTTGTACCGTTGGTACCAAGGTAGACGTGTCTTCTCTTATTTCTTCAAGAACAATTTTACTAATGGGCTTGTGGTTCATTACATAGTCCTCTTCTAAAAATCGGGCATTGGTGCTAACAATGACCTTATGATCTTTAGGAATATAAAACAAACCACCTTTCGTTCCTTTAGGATATCCCACAAACAAGCGGACTTCTGTACGTGATTCCAACTTATCAACATCTTCCTTCATCACATGTGCTGGACTTTCCCAAATCCGAACATGTCTTAGACTAGGCTTACGCCCATTCCATAATTCTGTGGGAGTAGAGGATACTGATTTAGAAGGTATCAAATTCAGAATGTACGCTGCCGTTTCCAGAGCATATTCCCAAAATGAATTTTTTAATTCAGAATAACTCATCATCGATCTAACCATTTCTATAAGAGTCCTATTCCTTCGTTCTGCCACACCATTCTATTGGGGTGTACCAGGTGCAGACAATTGGGATTGAATCCCAGTCTCTGATAAGTAATTCCTAAACTCTCCTGAGAGGTACTCACCACCACGATCAGACCGTAGTGTCTTGATACTTTTACCATGACGCTTCTCCACATCAGCCTTGTACTCTTTAAACTTATCAAAGCACTCAGACTTGCGGTGCATCAAGTAAATGTACCTATATCTCGAATAGTCATCTATAAAAGAGATAAAATATTCGAAACCACCTCTCGCCTGGATAGTCATAGGTGTTGGAATGTATACTAAAAGCCTAGCTTTTGTAAGCATTTATTTAGAAATAAAAGAATCACATTAGTCAAATATCTACATTTATTTGCTAAGTGTAGTTGTTTAATTAATTTATATTGTAGATAACATGGTGAATGGTGTCACTCACAGAAGATCATGTTATCAGTTCTTTATAAATTATAAATAGTTGCTCATGACTAAGATGAAAATGAGTAAACCATTGGAATAGTCGTAGTGTAATTAGGTGTTAGTTTATCTTGACTGATAAATTACACTAGTACACTTTGAGTGTACTGAACATGACCATTTAAGGTAAGTTCTTTTTGTACTGACTTGATAAAAGAACAACACCTTAGTTATTATGGAAGTGTGTGCTCTTAATCCTAATATGATAACAAGCACATATATTAAGTATTCATTTATTTAACTTATCAAAGGGTGAGATTTAGCTCAATAAATCAATAGACCCGATAAGTTGGGAAATGATATTACTTATAGTGTGTGTTGTTGATTATAGAAGGAAACTGTGTCCTAGTAATCTAGGTTGATAATGTCCCCAAGAGGAGCTCATAAGGATTGTCATATTAAACCTTGCAGGTGTACTTAGTCCGACATGACAATAAGGTTGAGTGGTACTACTCTTGGACAGAGATATTAATTAAAATGAGTTGTCAGTAACTCAATTAATTAGTGGACATCTGACATCTTAAACACAGGGAGACTAACACACTCATAATAAGAAGGATCCCAAAATGTAATTTGGGATTGGTGCGGTTGTTCAATAATAATTCTTTAGTGGTATGAATTATTATTGATGAAATTAAGTTGGGAGTTCGGGGCGAACACAGGAAGCTTAATTTCATCGGAAGACCAAAATCAGTTCCTCCTCTCGGTCCCTATTGTAGCCTCTTGTATATTGAGATTTATACCCACAACATACCCACTCCTTATCCAACCCAAAGCGGCTGGCCAAGCAAGCTTGGAGACCAAGCTTAGGCCGACCAAGCAAAGGGTTGAGCAAAGATGGAGGGGTCGGCCAATGCTTGGAGCCCAAGCATGATGTGGCCGGCCCTAATAAAATTAAAAGGATTTTATTTAAAATCTTTTCTTATGTGGATAATATGGTTTTATAAAAGAGAGTTTAAAATTTAAACCTTTCCTTTTTATAGTGTCTACAAAAGATTAAGAAAAGATTTGAAATCTTTCCTTATTTGTAGATTGAAAGGAGATTTTAACTTTCCTTTTTTGTAACCATGTTCATGATTTAAAAAGAGAGTTTTAAAAATAAAAATTTCCTTTTATAAGTTTCTACAAAAGATTAAGAGAAGATTTGATATCTTTCCTTATTTGTAGATTGATAGGAGTTTTTAATTTTAGAGAAAACTTTTCTTTTTAAAAATCATCCACATGTTTAAAAGAAAGATTTTAATTTATAAAATTTCCTTTTATAACCCACCATAAAGGGAAAAATTATTGGAGAAACTTTTTATAAATTTCCGGAAACAAATTAGGAAGTTTTAATTATTATGTTAATTAAAACTCTCCTTGTTTAGAGCTTATAGGTGGCCGACCATTATAATTAAGAAGAGGAAATTATTTTTAATTAAAAAAATTTCCTTTTCATGGAAAATGAATTAAGGAAGTTTTTTATTTAAATTTCATTATTTGCCAAGGCCAAGGATTATAAAAGAGAGGGTAGAGGTGCCTTCATGGGTAACAACTCTATTCTATTTCTTCCTCTCTTTTCTTCCTTGGTTGTGGTCGGCCCTAGAGGTTCTCCCTCTCCTCTTCTCTTCTTCTTTAGTGGCCGGTTTCATCCTTCTCTTGGAGCTTTTGATGGTGGCCGGTTCTAGCTAGGAGAAGAAGGAGAGAAAGGATGCTTTGTTTCTTGCATCCCTTGGAGCTTGGTGGTGGTGGCCGAAATTCTACATCCTTGGAGGAGTCTTGGTTTGGCCGAAACTTGCAAGGAGGAAGAAGAAGGGCTTGGGTGGTTCTCATCTCGGTAGATCGTTTCCCACACAACGTCCGGGATAAGAAGAGGAATACGGTAGAAGATCAAGAGGTCGTTGCATACAAAAGAAGGTATAACTAGTAATTATTTTCCGCATCATGCTAGTTATTTTTCTTTGTATGAATTCTAAACACAAGAGGAATTAGATTCTAGATTTTCGAATTTGTTATTAGAGTTTGTGTTTTTTATTTTTTAAATTTATGATTCGATTGTTCCTTTTGGTTAAACCTAGAGTTATATAAGGAAATTAAATATTAGCTTTCCTTAAAAGGCTTTGTCTAGGAAGTGGTGGTTGCTCCCATATCCAAGAAGGCCTAGTGCCTTGCCATGTTTAACCTGGAAGTCAATTTTGGAAATTAATATTTAATTGAATTTATAACATAGGTGGATTTGGATTAATAGTGTTAAGTTCCGTTTGCGTCCAAGTCTAAACCATTAAGAATAGATAAGTTAAATTTGTAATCAATAATATTAAGTTCCGTTTGCGATTCCTAATTTAACTTCTAAAGAACACAATAGGTTGTTTAGGAAAGGTTCGACACTTGTATAAAATTTTTGTACAGTGGAACTGGTATGATCTTCCTAGGACCAACCAACAATAGGTCCACACAAATCAGAATGAACCAATTCCAACACATCTTTGGCTTTATACCCCTTTGCCTTAAAAGGTCTCTTGGTCATTTTCCCTTCCAAGCAAGACTCGCAGGTTGGAAAGTTTTTCACCACCAATGAACCCAAAAGTCCATCAGCTATTAGCCTTTGAATCCTACTTAAGTTAATATGACCAAGTCTTAGATGTCAAAGATATGTTTGGTTCATTTCTGAAGGCTGCTTTCTCTTATTAGAATTAGAAGATATGTTATTAATTTCCATTTGTTGCATCATGGGAGTTATTGGATTTAGAGTATACAAATTGTCAATCATCGTACCAGAACAAATAACTATCATATTTTTCTTGACAACCACTTTGTCATCAAAAGAAACAGAATATCCATCCATAAACAGTTTAGAAACTGAAATTAAATTCTTTTTAAAACTTGGTACATAAAGACAATTTCTCAAAATCAAAGTTTTATTCCTATCAAAAGATAAGTAAACATCTCTCATTGCAACAGTCGCCACTTTCGTAGCATTGCACATATAGACGGTTATCTCTCCTTCATATAGTCGTCGGGTTTCCTGGAACCCCTGCAATGAATTATAAACATGATCAGTGACTCCTATATCTACACACCAGGTACCGGTAGATAACACTGCTAAACATGTTTCAACTACTAGAGAATAAGATATACCTTTATTGTTCTCCTTCCTACGAGGACAACCCGCCTTCCAATGTCCAGACTGCTTGCATGTGAAGCACTTGCCCTTCGGCTTCTTCACTCCTGCTTTCGGCCCAGTCCCTAGAGATCGATTCACTTTCTTTACTGAACCAACTTGTTTCTTTTTCTTCTTTCTACCTTTCGGTTTAGAAGTAGAAACGTTTTCAACAATGTGAATTTGAGAGCTTTGATGAAATTGTTGGTTAGTGCTAGGAAAACGAATCGGTTCCACTGTACAAAAATTTTGTACAAGTGTCGAACCTTTCCTTAAACAACCTATTGTGTTATTTAGAAGTTAAATTAGGAATCGCAGACGGAACTTAACATCATTGATTCCAAATTTAACTTATCTGTTCTTAATGGTTTAAATTTGAATCGTAAGTGAAACTTAACACTATTGATTCAAATCCACCTATGTTATTAATTCCATTAAATATTAATTTCCTTCTTGGATATGGGAGCAACCACCACCGCCTAAGCAAAGCCTTTTAAGGAAAGCTAATATTTAATTTCTTTAAATAACTCTAGGTTAACCAAAAAGAACAATCGAATCATAAATTCGAAAAAGAAGAAAACACAAACTCGAAAAACTAATTCGAAAAACTAGATCTAATGCCTCTTGTGTTTGGAATTCTTACAAAAAGAAATAACTAGCATGATGCAGAAAATAATTATTAATTATACCTTCTTTTTGTATGTTAATGACCTCGAGATCTTCTGCCGTATTCCTCGCCTCGTCTTGGACGTCGTGTAGGCGACGATCTTCCAAGATGAACACCACCCAAAAGCTTTCTTCCTCTTCCTCTAAAATCCGGCCGCCACCACCACCTAGGAGAAGAGAGCAAAGGGAAAGGGAGAAGAGAGAGGGTCGACCACCAAGATATCCTCCAAGCAAGAGAATAAGAGTTGTGTCTCATGAAGCCTCCTCACCCCTTCTTTTATAATATTTGCCCAAGGCAAATAAGGGAAGAATTTTTACAAAAATTAAAATCTTCCTCTAATTTTTCTTTTCCCTTTTAATTTTTCATTTTCTTTCCTCTTGATTGAATCAATCACCAAAAATTAATTTGATGATTTTATTTTTTTAATATGGCCTGCCACCTTCCTTGGGCACCAAGCAAGGGTGGCCGACCCCCATAAGAGAAAAGGAATATTATTTTTTATAAAATTTTACAAGAAAAAAAACTCTTATAAAATTTTACAAGCTCTCTTTCCTAAAGTAGGAGTTAAAAAAGGAAAGTTCTAAAAAATTAAAACTATGTTTTAAAATTTAAAACTTCTCTTATAAAATTTCCTTTTTTAACATGGTGATAGAAAATTTAAATTTTAAAACTTCTCTTCCTTTTTCCTAAACCATGAGGATGGTTAAAAAAGGAAAGTTTTAAAATCCTTTAAACTTTCTTTTAAAACATGTGACCAAATTCAAATAAGGAAAAATTTTAAAATTAAAATCTCTCTTTTAAAACTTATAGTTTTCTGTAAAGAGAAGATTTTAAAAATTTAAAACAGCCCTCCTTGTTTGAATTATTGTGGTCGGCCCCTACTAGCTTGGTCACCAAGCAATAGGGCCGGCCCTTTAAGAGGAGATGTGGCCGACCATTGCTTGGTCACCAAGCAATGGACCGACCCCCTTCTTGGACACCAAGATGGACCTTTCTTTGGATGGACTTGAGGCTCTAATGAGGCTACGACAGGGACCTAGAGGAGAAATTAGTTTTGGCCTTCCGATGAGCTTGAGTATCCCGTGTTCACCTCGAACACACAACTCAAGTTCATCGATAATAACTCATTCCACTAGAGAGTTATTATCGCACTACCACACCAATCCCAAATTACATTATGGGCTCCTTCTTATCATGAGTGTGTTAGTCTCTCTGTGTTTAAGATTACGAATGCCCACTAATTAAGTAAGTTACTGACAACTCACTTAATTAATATCTAGCTCCAAGAGTAGTACCACTCAACTTTATTGTCATGTCGGACTAAGTCCACATGCAGAGTTTAACATGGCAATCCTTATGAGCTCCTCTTGGGGACATTCTCAACCTAGATAACTAGGACACAGATTCCTTCTATAATCAACAACACACACTATAAGTAATATCATTTCCCAACTTATCAGGCATATTGATTTATCGAGCTAAATCTCACCCTTTGATAAGTCAAAGAAATAAATATTAAATAATGTGCTTGTTATTATATTAGGATTAAGAGCACACACTTCCATAATAACTAAGGTCTAGTTCTTTTATTAAGTCAGTACAAAAAGAACTTACCTAAATGATCCTACTCAATACGCTTAGAGTGTACCAGTGTAATTTATTAATCAAGATAAACTAATACTTAATTACACTACAACTATTCCGATGGTTTGTTCCTTTCCATCTTAGTCGTGAGAAACTGTTTATAATTTATAAAGAACCGATAACATGATCTTATGTGTGTGACACCACACACCATGTTATCTACTTTATAAATTAATTGAACAACTATATTCAACAAATAAATATAGACATTTGACCAATGTGATTCTTTTATTTCAAAAATAAATGTTTACAAAAGCTAGGTTTTTAATATACACTCTAACAGAAATAACCCTTCTGCTACTTGAAGTTCTGTTAGAAGTTTCACCATCGAATAAACCCTTTTGTTCATGTTGTAGTTCAAGCGGAACTGCTCAAAACTTTTAGGTAAAGATTAGAGAATGATATCGACCTGGGTTTCCCCATCGATTTCAGCCCCAAGGATTTCTATTTCATTTAAATGAGTCATCATTTTGAGGATAGGATCTCTTATGGGTGTCCCCTCAGTCATGGTGGTCATCATCAAGTTTCTCATAGCTTGTTGCCTAGCAGCCCGATTCTGGTGTTCAAAGAGTTCCTTGAAATTGCTCATCATGTCATAAGAAGTAGGCATGACCTGATGTTGATGTTGCAATACATGTGACATAGAAGCCAAAATGTAACACCGCGCCATCTCATCTGCCCTGACCCATTTCTTATGACACTCAATCTCCTCTTCACTAGAATTACTATTAGGCAAGCTAGGACAAATCTCATAAAGTACAAACTTGTAGCCTTCAACAGTTAAGACAATGTCCAAGTTTCTCTTCCAATCAATGTAATTGGGACTAGTAAGTTTGTTCACTTTTAATATGACAACAAGTGGATTGAAGGTCATTCTAAGAATCACAAAATAAATTTTGGTCAAAACTTAAGAATTTAAAATAATATTGATTCCTCAAACAATATCATTTAAACTCACCAACACCTTAAAACACCGTGAATTTTATATGCCACGATAGTGTGGACGTATACAAATTCAAACATTTATAAGAGGAGGTTTTACCCATTAATTTTATTATCTTGTCATGCTAACTTTATTATAAATAAAATTAATAGTTGGTTTTCTTCGGTCACACAAATAATAGCAGTGACCCCGATGGGGAGGATACTATTAAATGCGACTAAGTGTATACCATTACTTGATACTTAGTCCATTAAATAGGATTATGCCCCTTCAGATGGAGAAGATCACACAAGCTTAAATAATTTCCTATAATCATCCATAATTGAAATGTGATCTAGTGGTCCGCAAACAAACTCATCCGATGTGGAGGAAGACACTTAAAGTCAACGCGCAAGTTTGAGTGCATCACTTACAAACCAGTAATGGAGACCGTGGAGTTTGATTAAATTCCTCTCCTACTTAGTTATTTAAGACGAGGAATTTTAACATGCAAACACATCACACATGCACAGCATAAAAGGCAATAAATATGAAAAATATTTTTCAACTATTATGACCTTGTCCATAGCTATCCTCCATGTGCCGCCAACCCTAGGGTTTATGTCGTCGCGTCTATCGTGCTTCCTTCTCTGCTGCGCCTCTGGTCCTCAACTAGTACCATGCCTTGCAAGGATACGATCCGCGATAAAAATAAAATTTTACATTTATCGATCCTATATTCCACAAAGGAATGTACATATAATCTAGGTCGAATAGAATGTAAAATTCTAAAACTAATACAGCTCCTGCTGTATTTAATAAATGTAATCATGCACACACATAAAATGCTCTCGATATGTCTGAGAGTCCAATCATACACAAAACATAATAGGGTCATAATAGTTGGATCTAGGATGTCTGCAACCACAGAGTTAGTTTATTTACACATTCTACTATTATCCTAACTAAATTATGTATGACTTGTGCATAATTTAACTGAAAACCAAACACACAGAGGCAGAAACCTCGCTCTGATACCAATTGTTGGTTGCTACACCTGGATTCCATTCTGTTCCCCTGTACAAAAATTTTGTACAAACACAAAACTTTTCCTACCTACCCATGTGCTCTACTGAAGTTAAACTTGGATTGCAAATGATGCGTAACATTATTAATCCAAGTTGCTCTTCAGAAGTTAAACTTAGATTGGAAACGAAACATAACATTTTTACTCCAAGTTCAACCGATGTGTTCTTCAGAAGTTAAACCATATTACAGAAGATGATTAAACATTTATTTCAAAGATTGACTTCCAGGTTAAACATAGAGAGGCACTAGGCCTTCTTGGGTATGAGATCATCCACCACTTCCTAGACAAAGCTTTTCAAATAAATTTAATGTTTAAACTTCTTACAGTAACCCTCATTTTAACTAAAGAGACCTCAATAGAAGCACAAGATCGAAACACAAAATTGATAACACAAAACTGATAGCCTAAAATCGATAGCCTCTTGTGTTGGTATTTCAGGACCCATTCAAAGAATATGAACTAATTATGAAGCGGAAACTAATAATTAGTTATACCTTTCTTTGAAGATTTAATAACCTATTAATCTTCTATTGTATTCCTCTCCTCCTCTTGGACGTCGTGTGGGCGACGATCTACCAAGATGAAATCCACTCAAACCTTCTTCTTCCTTCCAAGCTTTCGGCCACCAAAGGGATATCACAACTAGAGAACCTCCTTTCTCTTCTTCTTCACCTCCAAGTATCTGACCACCAATGGAACTCCAAGCTTGATGTCGTCGATCACAAAGAAGAAGAAGAAAAGGAGAAGATGAAGGACCGACCACCAAGGAAAGGAAGAGGAAATAGAAGATGTGTTAAACCATAAGGCACCACCTCCTCTTCTTTTATAATCCTTGGTGAATGCAAAAAAGGAAAGTTTTAAAATAAAATTAAAACTTCCTTTTAATCCTCTATCATGGCCGACCGCACCCTTTTCATCAAACAAGGAAAGATTTTAAACAAAAATTAAAATCTCTATTTTAAAATCCCTTTTGTGGATAGCTATAAAAGGAATGTTTTATAAAATTAAAATATCTCTTTTAAATCATTTTGTGGATGTTTATAAAAGGAAAGATTTCAATAATTAAAATCTCTCTTTTAAATCCCTTTTATGGATCTCTATAAAAAAAAGATTTTAACAAGATAAAAACTCCTTTTATTTCCTTTTGTGACCGATCTAAAAAAGGAAAGTTTTTATAATTAAAATCATTCTTTTAAATCATTTTTATAGATCTCTATAAAGGAAAGATTTAACAAAAATAAAACATCCTTTTCTAATTTATGTGTGGTCGGCCCCTTGCTTGGGCACCAAGCAAGGGTTGGTCGGCCCTAGCTTGGGCTCCAAGCTTGGCTTGGCCGACCCCTTGGTTGGACACCAAACAAGGCTTGGCCGGCCCTAGCTTAGGCTAAGAAGCCGAGCTTTGGGTGGATATAAGGCTTTATATAAGAGGCTACAATAGGGATCTAGAGGAGAAATTGACTTTGGTCTCCCAATGAGCTTGAGCTTCCCGTGTTCGTCCCGAATACTCAACTCAAGTTCATCAATAATAACTCATACCACTAAAGAGTTATTATTGAACTACCGCACCAATCCCAAATTATATTATGGACTCCATCTTATCATGAATGCATTAATCTCCTTGTATTTAAGATATTGAATGTCCATTAATTAAATGAATGAGTTACTGACACTCACTTAATTAACATCTAGCTACAAGAGTAGTACCACTCAACTTTTGTCATGCCGGACTAAGTCCATTTACATGGTTTACATGACAATCCTTATGAGCTCATCAAGGGGACATCATCAACCTAGATAATTAGGACACAGTTTCCTTATATAATCAACAACACATTATATAAATAATATTATTTCCCAACTTATTGGGCCTATTGATTTAATGAACTAAATCTCACCCATTGATAAATTTAAAAAATAAATACTAAATATATATGTTTGTTATTATATCGGGATTAAGAGTACGCACTTCCATAATAACAAAAGTTCTGTTCTTTTATGCAATCAGTATAAAAAGAACAACCTCAAATGGTCCTGCTCAATATACTTAGAGTGTACTAGTGTAATTTTATAGTCAAGATAAACTAATACTAAATCACATTATGACCATTCCAATGGTTTATCCCTATCCATTTTGGTCGTGAGCTACTATTTATAATTTATAAGGAACTGATAACATGATCTTCTGTGTGACACCACATACCATGTTATCTATAATATAAATTAAATGAACAACTACATTTAACATAAATGAAGATATTTGACCAACGTGATTCTTATTTCAAAATAAATATTTATACAAAAATGTAGACTTTTAGTATACATTCTAACAATGACAACATCTATAGTTAAGGATATGACTATAGTGAAGAGAACTAGATGAGCACATAGATCCTCGTTTCATATCATTCCGAGTTCTCTGGGTCTATTATTCACTTTTGGAACTAAATCAGTTGATGAACCTAGGATATTCTAAAAATAAAAAATTTATCAAATCGAAACTCATTCAAAGATCTTTGATTTGATATATTATGTGTTCCGTACTTCAACCTGAATTAAAAGTTATGATCTCTCAAAATTATAACTTATAGTTATAGCAGCTACGATTTCCTAAAAAATGTGGAACTGCTACATTAATGGTCCTGACACGATGACCCCACATCGATAGAAGGAGGATCAACAGGAGCACAGGTGTTAAGTGCAACCAGATGTAATTTCTTAGTGTTACAATCTGTTGCCAATGTAACGATCTGCCTTCTACTGACTAGGCTGTAAGGCCGGACCGTCACATTATGATGTGCTAACTATTCCATGACCATCATTAAATCTAAGTGCGGAAGCTGTACTAATTAAAATTTTGCTAAACTATTATCATTTCTTGGTTCTACATGTGCTAAGGGGTGTAATCTAAACTATTCATGACATATATTACATCCTCCAATGGTCAAGGAACTTAACTAAGAGTTTCTTGCTGATATAAGGCCTCCCAATCGATCCACGGATCGATTGGAATGGCCGGATCGATCCATTGATCGATCTAGGTGGCTACTGTATACGGAACTTAGGTTGGATCGATCCAGTGATCAATCCAGCACGCTACTGTGCTCGGGACAATATTCTGGATCGATCGGCTGATTGATCCAGACTGTTCAATCGATCCGGTGATCGATCCCAGAGCTCTCTGTTCGCGACAGAAACTGCTGGATCGATCGGCTGATTGATCCAGAAGTCTACTGTTCGCGGAACGAATTGCCCAATAGATCAGCTGATCGATTGGGAACCCCCAATCGATCCACAAATCGATTGGGAACCCCCAATCGATCCACCGATCGATTGGAGTTTCTGATTTTGTAGTTAAGCTCTGATTTCAGCACTGTTTCGTGCTAAAATCACTCATATCAATTCCAAACTAAATGAAATGCCTCCTAACATCAATTATCTAGCATTCTACACATGTCATGGTGCATAATCCACTAATTCATAACATTTAAGCAAACTGAACGGTAAAACTAAAATAACAAAGTTCTAATAGTTAAACTTGCTAAAATCCCTAAGATCTTTGTTCCAAGTTCCATCCACACACATCTTCATCACTGCATTGACCTCCAGCCTCCACTAGTCCATCTTCCCTTTACCTTTATCTGCAGTATAAGGAAAATAGTATCTGTAAGCTTGAGAGCTTAGTAAGAAACCATCTACCTCACAAAAACATGCATACAATGCTATTTATACTTTGAAAACATGCTATTTGAAAAGAACATACTGAATATACTAAACATGGCATGACATACAACACATGGAAATCAAAACTGATCATGGCAATAAATGCTAATCATAATCTATCATGTTGTATCAATTGAAACTAAACTGGTACAAAAGCTGAGCTAAGCTAATACTAAACTGATACTAAAGCTGTATTGATTCACATAACTATTTTGTGATGTTTGAAAACTATATTCATAAGTAGATTAAAATAATAATCAAGCTGCTGTTTGGGCCCGACAACTGTACTTGCTATGCGTGAATCCCTGACTAGACCCGGGTTTGCAAGTCCCGAATTTAGTAGGGTTTACTAGGTTATCTAAACCTAGGGACGACTATGGGAGCCCAACCCAATGGATATCTAATCCAGTACAATGCCACTGAGAAAGTAAAATACTAAACATAAGCTAATAATTCTTGTCTTGCTTTTACTAGGTTGTCTAAACCCAGAACTAGGTTGTCTGAACCTAGAGGCGATTGTGGGAGCCCACCCATTGGACGTCTAGTCCATAAAAGCTGTAGCAAGACTATATAAGCTGTAAAAATGCTTCTATGACATTCGTCTAGGCTAATAAAATGCCTAAATTACATTTTTACTGTGCTAAACATTCTACCGAGCACTTGGTGTACGTTAGTGCACACCCTATGTGCTAAAATTTGCATACGACCAAACTAATGCATAAAAACCATACGAATAGCTACTTATGCTGCAGGTGAGAGGTTTCTTACCTCCTGTTCGGATTTTCTTACGATTCTAATCGCTAGATCTCCGGAGGAGACGATCCTTTCGACGATCTTCTCGTGTCCACGCGTTCCTCTCGCGGAGGGGAGCGTCCTCGTGTCGAAGTCGTCGCCGGAAGGTGCCCTTGGGCGGAACCCTAGCCTTCCTTGTGGTTGGCACCGAGAGAGGAAGAAAAGAGAGGTGGGCGGCGGTGAGGTTTTGAGGAGAGGAAAAATCACGATCCAAATAACCCTTCACTTAATTATTTCTTATTTATATTAAGTGATCTAATTCGCCCCAACTCCAACTTAAATAAAATTGATTCCCTTTCCTTTCAGCACGGCCCTGCTGGGTTCACTTGGTTACTAGAGTCACCCTATAAGACATAGAGTTCGCTAGGTCCCGGGTTCAATTCCCGCGTAGGCTATTTTCGTTCTCTATTTATTTTTGCTACTTCCGCTATTCTAAAAATTCCATAAAAATATTCTAAAATTCCAGAAAAATCATAGAATATTTCTAAAATAGTTTTGAGAATTTTTGGGCGTTACAATCCCCCATACCTTATAAAAAGTTCGTCCTCAAACTTAGAATAACTCTGGGTAGTTCTGTCTCATACTAGCTTCTGTCTCCCAAGTTGCCTCTTCTGCTGTGTGATTTTGCCAAATAACTTTTACTAATGGTACTTCCTTGTTCCGTAATTTCTTAACTACTCGATCTATTATCTGAGTAGGCCGACTATCATAGCTGAGGTCTTCACGGACTTGTACCAGCTGGGGCTCAATCACCTGGGTGGCATCTGGGATGTGCTTCTTCAGCATAGAGACATGAAATACGTTGTGGACAGCTGACATTTCCTGGGGTAGCTTTAACTCATATGCTACCTTGCCCACTCTTCTGCTGATAAGGTATGGTCCCACATATCTGGGACTTAGTTTGCCCTTCTTCCCAAAACGCATTACTCCCTTCATGGGAGCTACTCTGAGGAACACTGAATCCCCAACTGAAAACTCTAAAGGTCTGCGCCGTGTATCAGCATAGTTTTTCTGGCGGCTCTGAGCTGTCTCTATCCTCTGGCGGATCTGCTGTATAGCTGTTGTGGTATCTGCCACTAGATCTGTCTGAAGCTCTAGTTCTTTCTATTCACCACTCTCATACCAGCAGATTGGAGATCTACACCTCCGCCCGTAGAGAGCCTCGTAAGGTGTCATACCGATAGTGGCCTGATAGCTATTGTTGTATGCAAATTCTGCTAAACTCAGATATTTGCACCAACTTCCTTTGAAATCTAGGGCACATGCTCGGAGCATATCTTCAAGTACCTGATTTACTCGCTCCGTCATCCATCATGTCGAGGATGGAAAGTCATCTTGAACTTTAACCGTGCCCAGTCGATGTACACACTCCCGGAGTGTGATGTGAACCTTATCTGTCTGAAATAATGGTTCGTGGGACTCCATGCAATCGACAATCTCCTTGAGGTACAATTGAGCTGCTCCATGGAGTAGGATATCACGATAGCTAAGTGGGTGATTTAGTCAACGTCGACTATTACCGGATGGTATCAAAACTATTCGTGGTTCGGTAGTCCCACTATGAAATCCATGGAAATGTCTTCCCACTTTCATTCGGGTATCCGAATGGGTGCAAAACTCCTCCGGTCTCGATGTTCGCCTTAACCCTCGGCGAGTTAGGCGGTCTTGATATATCGGCGATGTCTCTCTTCATCCCAGGCCACCAAAAATACTTCTTCAAGTCCTGGTACATTTTGGTGGAGCCTGGATGCATCGCATAGGGAGTCTTGTGAGCCTCCTCTAAAATCTTGCTTCGTAGTTCCTCCTGATCTGGAACGCATAATCTATCACCAAAGTATAATACCCCTCTATCTGATATTCTGAACTCTCCACCTTCTGATTCTGCTATCCCTTGCTTGATTTTCTGAATTTCAGGATCCTGTTCCTGAGCTATCTGAATGTCACCAAGCAAGGTAGACTCTAATGTCATAGTAGAGAGCTGTCCAACTATGAGTTCAAGACCATAGTCTGTGATCTCTTTCTGTAGGGGTGGTGACATGGCTGCCAAAGATAATAGGGCAGCACTGGACTTTCTGCTAAGTGCATCTGCTACCCTATTTGCCTTTCCTGGGTGGTAGAGGATGTCTATATCATAGTCCTTGACCAGCTCTAGCCATCTGCGCTGTCGCATATTCAAATCCTTCTGAGTGAAGAAGTACTTCAGACTCTGATGATCTGTATACATTCTGCACTGAGCTCCATACAAGTAATGTCTCCAAATTTTGAGAGCGAACACCACTGCTGCAAGCTCAAGGTCATGAGTAGGATAGTTCTTCTCATAATCCTTGAGTTGTCTGGAGGCGTAGGCGATTACCTTGTCGTCTTGCATCAACACTGCTCCTAGTCCCAACTTAGAGGCATCACTATAAATATCGAAACTGTCTGTGTTCTCGGGTAGAGCTAGAATAGGTGCACTGGTCAATCTTCTTTTTAACTCGCTGAAGCTGTTCTCGTAGTCCTCTGTCCACTGATATTTCCTGTTTTTCCTGGTGAGAGCTGTCAGTGGGGAGGCTATCCTGGAGAAGTCCTCTACGAATTTTCTGTAATAACCTGCTAATCCCAGAAAGCTCCTGATCTCACTGGCATTCTTGGGTCTTTTCCAGTTACTCACAGCTTCTATTTTACTGGGGTCTACCATAATACCATCCTTTGAGATGATGTGACCCAGGAAGGACACCTGATCTAACCAAAATTCACATTTTGTGAACTTGGCGTACAGCTGGTTCTGCTGAAGGGTCTGCAGTACTATTCTCAGGTGCTCTGCGTGTTCTTCCTGAGTTCCTGAATAGATAAGGATGTCATCGATGAATACGATAACGAACTTATCTAAGTATTCTCTGAATACTCTATTCATGAGGTCCATGAAAGTAGCTGGAGCATTTGTCACGCCAAAGGGCATGACTACGAACTCATAATGTCCGTATCTGGTCCTGAATGTTGTCTTGGGTATATCCCCTTCCTTGACTTTCACCTGATGATAACCTGATCTAAGGTCTATCTTCGAGAACACTGCTGCTCCCTTCAGCTGATCAAACAGGTCATCTATTCTGGGAAAAGGATACCTGTTCTTAATTGTGACTTGGTTTAGTGCCCGGTAATCTATACACAGGCGCATGCTCTCGTCCTTCTTCTTCATGAACAATACAGGCGCTCCCCATGGTGAGTGACTCGGACGTATGAAGCCCTTGTCAAGCAGCTCCTGTAGTTGCTCATGAAGTTCTTTCAGTTCTCCTGGAGCCATGCGGTAAGGTGCTTTGGAAATAGGATTTGTACCGGGAATGAGTTCTATCTCAAATTCGATCTCCCTGTCTGGTGCTAGGCTTGGTAACTCTTCAGGGAAGACTGCTGGGTAGTCACGTATGACTCGGACCTCTGCTAGCTGTCGGTCCTTGTCCTGACCGGTACTGACTACATGTGCTAAAAATCCCGTACATCCTGAATCCATTAATCTCTGTGCTTTCATAGCGGAGAGAAACTTTTTGGCCTTTCTCTTGGGTTCTCCGATGAACTCGAAATGTGCTTCTGCTTCAGGTTGGAATACGACTTTCTGTTTACGGCACTCGATGGAAGCACCGTATCTGATCAAGAAGTCCATTCCAAGGATGACATCGTAGTCAGTCATACTTAGCACTATCAGATCACAAAAGAGCTCTCTGTTTGCTATAATGACTGGCACTGCTCTGAGCCAGTGCGTGGATGCCATAATTTCTCTTGAAGGTAAGGTCGTCAGAAACTGACTACTGAGTACCTCTGGAGGTCTTGCTAACTTCTTAGCAAATGCCCTGGATATATAAGAATGGGTTGCCCCAGTATCGAATAATACAGTTGTACTTTGCTGTAAAATACTAATCTGACCTGTAACAACTGTCGAGGCATTCGCTACGTCTTCTCTGGTTAAGGAGTAGATCCTTGCATTCGTCATAGCTGGAGGGGCTTCTAATCTGCCCTGGCTGATGTGGGGACCTTCTAGAGCGGCCTGCATCTGATGTAACTGAGCTGGCTGGCCTCCGTACTGAATTGGCTGTGGTTGAGGAAGACTAGTCTTGTTCGGACACTGCTTAGCCATATGCCCTTCCTGACCACATTCAAAGCATCTTCGTGTGCTCTTGCGACAAACTCCAGGGTGGAATTTCCCACAAGTAGCACACTTTGGATAACTGGGTTGTTTGCTAGCTGGCTCTCCTTTTGGGTAACTCCCTGGTTTGCGCTTATTGCTGGAGTTCCCTTTCCAGTTGGAGCTGTGACCCTGTTGTTTCTGAGTGCCTGAGCCTCCTTGACCTTTGGATTCTGAGAGAACTTGCTTCTGCTGCTTGATATTATTCTGGTAGTGCTCGGTGGTCAGAGCACTGCTGACTAGTTCTTCAGTGGTTTGCGGCCTATGAATGCCGCCAGCCACGTTCATCGCTATTTCCGGCCTCAGCATCTTGAGCATCAACCGAACTCGTTCTTTTTCTGTGTTGACTAGTTCGGGGCATAGACTAGCCAATCTATTGAATTTCTTCACGGCTTCCTCAACTGATAGGTTGCCCTGACGAAACTCAGTGAACTCGTCGTAATAGCGATTTGTGACCCGCATGTGAAAGAACTCCTCAAAGAATTCTTTCTCGAAGTCTGCCCATGTTATCTGGTTCACTGGGCGCTTCGCTCTAATTCTCTCCCACCACATGCGTGCATCTCCTGTCAAGCAGAAGGAGGCGCACTGCACCTTCTCATGTTCAGCTAGTCAGGGCTCCATCGTACTCTTGATGTTTTGAACCGGTGCTTGAGCATCCCATGGTTCCGTGCACGAAGTTCTCGGGCTTAACTCTGCCACCGGATCGGGTAGGCCTCTCTTTTGTCTCTGCTTTGGGGCTGGTCTGGTGGTGGAACCTCTAAGACTACCTGGCATTGCTAAGTTTGGTTCCGGGGTGATTGGGTAGTATTCTGATTAGCCTTTAAGGTGGCTATCTCTGCTTCTAATCTGAATCGAGCCACCAATCTTTGTCAGTGCTGGGAGGCACCACGCCTCATGTTGGGGCTCAGTGACTGGTGCCCTCCTAGCTGGGCGTCCTCGTGCCATCTCTAGAGACATGGAGGACATACATGACTAACACAATCATAAGGGAGTAACTATTGTTATCATGTCAACTACTATCATGAACAAGCATGCTTTAGTTATATCTAAACATGAAACAAGAAACATAAAGAAAGTGAGAGATGTTCTTACTTGGAAGCTGCAGGTTCAATGCTGATGTGTGTGTAGGAAGTATGGAAACTTCTCTGATACCACTCTGTAACGACCCGCCTTCTACTGACTAGGCTGTAAGGTCGGACCGTCACATTATGCTGTGCTAACTATTCCATGACCATCATTAAATCTAAGTGCGTAAGCTGTACTAATTAAAATTTTGCTAAACTATTATCATTTCTTGGTTCTACATGTGCTAAGGGGTGTAATCTAAACTATTCATGACATATATTACATCCCCCAATGGTCAAGGAACTTAACTAAGAGTTTCTTACTGATATCAGGCCTCCCAATTGATCCACGAATCGATTGGAATGGCCGGATCGATCCATTGATTGATCCAGGTGGCTACTGTATACGGAACTTAGGTTGGATCGATCCAGTGATCAATCCAGCACGCTACTGTGCTCGGGACAATATTCTGGATCGATCGGCTGATCGATCCAGACTGTTCAATAGATCCGGTGATCGATCCCAGAGCTCTCTGTTCACGACAGAAACTGCTGGATCGATCGGCTGATCGATCCAAAAGTCTACTGTTCGCGGAATGAATTGCCCAATCGATCAGCTGATCGATTGGGAACCCCCAATCGATCCACCGATCGATTGGAGTTTCTGATTTTGCAGCTAAACTCTGATTTCAGCACTGTTTCGTGCTAAAATCACTCATATCAATTCCAAACTAAATGAAATGCCTCCTAACATCAATTATCTAGCATTCTACACATGTCATGGTGCATAATCCACTAATTCATAACATTTAAGCAAACTGAACGACAAAACTAAAATAACAAAGTTCTAATAGTTAAACTTGCTAAAATCCCTAAGATCTTTGTTCCAAGTTCCATCCACACACATCTTCATCACTGCATTAACCTCCAGCCTCCACTAGTCCATCTTCCCTTTACCTTTATCTGCAGTATAAGGAAAATAGTATCTGTAAGCTTGAGAGCTTAGTAAGAAACCATCTACCTCACAAAAACATGCATACGATGCTATTTATGCTTTGAAAACATGCTATTTGAAAAGAACATACTGAATATGCTAAACATGGCATGGCATACAACACATGGAAATCGAAACTGATCATGGCAATAAATGCTAATCATAATCTATCATGTTGTATCAATTGAAACTAAACTGATACAAAAGCTGAGCTAAGCTAATACTAAACTGATACTAAAGCTGTATTGATTCACATAACTATTTTGTGATGTTTGAAAACTATATTCATAAGTAGATTAAAATAATAATCAAGCTGCTGTTTGGGCTCGACAACTGTACTTGCTATGCGTGAATCCCTGACTAGACCCGGGTTTGCAAGTCCCGAATTTAGTAGGGTTTACTAGGTTATCTAAACCTAGGGACGACTATGGGAGCCCAACCTAATGGATATCTAATTCAGTACAGTGCCACTGAGAAAGTAAAATACTGAACATAAGCTAATAATTCTTGTCTTGCTTTTACTAGGTTGTCTAAACCCAGAACTAGGTTGTCTGAACCTAGAGGCGACTGTGGGAGCCCACCCATTGGACGTCTAGTCCATAAAAGCTGTAGCAAGACTATATAAGCTGTAAAAATACTTCTATGACATTCGTCTAAGCTAATAAAATGCCTAAATTGCATTTTTACTGTGCTAAACATTCTACCGAGCACTTGGTGTACGCTAGTGCACACCCTATGTGCTAAAATTTGCATACGACCAAACTAATGCATAAAAACCATACGAATAGCTACTTATGCTGCAGGTGAGGGGTTTCTTACCTCCTATTCGGATTTTCTTACGATTCTAATCGCTAGATCTCCGGAGGAGACGATCCTTTCGACGATCTTCTCGCGTCCACGCGTTCCTCTCGCGGAGGGGAGCGTCCTCGTGTCGAAGTCGTCGCCGGAAGGTGCCCTTGGGCGGAACCCTAGCCTTCCTTGTGGTTGGCGCCGAGAGAGTAAGAAAAGAGAGGTGGGCGGCGGTGAGGTTTTGAGGAGAGGAAAAATCACGATCCAAATAACCCTTCACTTAATTATTTCTTATTTATATTAAGTGATCTAATTCGCCCCAACTCCAACTTAAATAAAATTGATTACCTTTCCTTTCAGCACGGCCCTGCTGGGTTCACTTGGTTACTAGAGTCACCCTATAAGACATAGAGTTCGCTAGGTCCCGGGTTCAATTCCCGCGTAGGCTATTTTCGTTCTCTATTTATTTTTGCTACTTTCGCTATTCTAAAAATTCCATAAAAATATTCTAAAATTCTAGAAAAATCATAGAATATTTCTAAAATAGTTTTGAGAATTTTCGGGCGTTACAGCTAATCTTCAGAGGAACAACAACAATGTGTTGTTGTTCTTTAGAAGATTAGCAACAACATGTTGGTCTTTAGAAGATCAGCGACAAAGACTAGCAATAATATGTTGAACTTTGAGATGACATAATTTTTTCATTCGGGTTGAATCATGAAACACACAATATATTAAATCATGATATATTATACATATCGTAATTCAATCCTACCTAATATAGAATCATATCAGGCCCACATATTAGGTCTATATTAGACCTGATATGGAATCATATCTGGCCCAACATGAACTTGGTATGATTCATATCAGGTAGGATCAACAATGAATTGTTGTTAATCTTCTGAGATCAGCAACATGCACGTTGTAAACTTTGAAAGATTCAAATCAAAGATCATTAAATGATCTTCAATTTGATATATTATGCGTCTTGTGGATCAATCTAAGTCAAAAGTTATAGTCTCTTAATTTTGAACTTATATTTGTAGTAGCTACAATTTTGTAGTTGTTACAATGTATGTGTTGGATAAATTTTAAGAGACTATAACTTTTGACTCAGATTAATCCACAAAACACACAATATATCAAATTAAAGATATCCGAACAAGCTTCAATTTGATAAATTGTGTATTTTATGATTCAACTTAAATCAAAAGTTATGACCTTTCAAAATTTAAAACGTGCGTGTTTCTCATCTTAGAGGATCAGCAACAAGGTGTTGCTCATCTTAGAATATCATTGTTATGACCTCTTAAAATTTATAATGTGTTACTGATCTTAGAGGATCAGCAACAAGGTGTTTCTCATCTTAGAATATCAGCAACAATGATATTCTATGATTAGCAACACCTTGTTGTTGATCCTCTAAGATGAGAAACACGCACGTTTTAAATTTTGAAAGGTCATAACTTTTGATTTAAGTTGAATCATAAAATACACAATTTATCAAATTGAAGCTTGTTCGGATATCTTTAATTTGATATATTGTGTGTTTTGTGGATTAATCTGAGTCAAAAGTTATAGTCTCTTAAAATTTATCCAACACATACATTGTAACAACTACAAAATTGTAGCTACTACAAATATAAGTTCAAAATTAAGAGACTATAACTTTTGACTTAGATTGATCCACAAGACGCATAATATATCAAATTGAAGATCATTTAATGATCTTTGATTTGAATCTTTCAAAGTTTACAACGTGCATGTTGCTGATCTCAGAAGATTAACAACAATTCATTGTTGATCCTACCTGATATGAATCATACCAAGTTCATATTGGGCCAGATATGATTCCATATCAGGTCTAATATAGACCTAATATGTGGGCCTGATATGATTCTATATTAGGTAGGATCAACAACACGCACTTTGTAACTTTGAGTGCTCATACTTTTGATTATGTTTGAATTATGAAACACAAAATATATTAAAACAAAACTCATTTAAAGATCTTCGATTTGATATATTATGTCTTATGGATCAAACTAAGTCAAAATTTATGACTTCTTAAAGTTAAATTTGTAGTTGTAGTAGCTACAATTTCGTATCATAGCTGCTACAACGTGTATGCTGGGTAAATTTTGAGATTATAGCTTTTGACTCGGGTTAATCCACGAAATGTATAATATATTAAATCAAAGATATCTGAATGAGTTTTGATTTGATATATTATGTATTCAAAGTTTACAACATGCATGTTGTTGATCTTGATCTTAAAATATCAGCAACACACCCCGTAGAGGATCAACAACACTTTATAAACTTTGGGAGGTCATAACTTTTGATTTAGGTTAAACTATGGGACGCATAATATATCAAATCCAAGATTTCTTAATGAACTTCGATTTGATATATTGTGTGTTTCATGATTCAACTTGAATAAAAAAATTATGATATCTCAAAGTTTATGGTTTAATACGTTATTGTTGGTCTTTGTTGTTGATCTTCTAAAGACCAACAATACGTTAGTTGTTGCTCTTCTGAGGAATAACAACATGTTGCTAGTCCTTTGAAGATTAGCAACACGTTGTTGCTGGTCTTTTATGTTGGAGCAATCCCAATGGTCCGTGCGACCATGTGTTTTGGTGTTTGAGCAAAGGGTTTAAGTTAGGTTCGCCCTTATATTTGATATGTGTATATGAGTGTGCAGGTTTGTAGGATACATATATGACTCAGCTTGATGACTTCGGGTCTGGTGAAGGATGGAGCATCTGAGGGACCGTGGACAAGACATCAAGGATAAGGGCCAAGGGAAGCGACTTCGAGGTATACGCGAAGGATGACATTGGGGACGAGCCGCGAGCTTGAATACTTCTGAGGGACGAGAGCCAAAGGAAGTAGGCTTGAAGGCAATAAGTCAAAGTTGCGAAGAAGAGTCAAGTGAGTCATGAGGGTCCGAGTGCGAGAGAAATGTACTCGGAAAGGGGAACCTATGTTTAGGGTTGTACCAGTCAACTGGTGTATGTACTAGTCGACATGGCAGTCAAGCTAGAGAGAACAGAATACTTCTGTTCTCTCAACCGAAGTGGAGCAGTCGACTGGTCCTGGCACCGGTCGACTGGAATCGAGCCGTTGAAGTTGTAACGGGCGAATTCCATAAAGGACCAGTCGACTGGTGTTGACACAGTTGACTGGTAATGGTAGTTTTAGCTTGGTTGCTTTCCCAAGCTTTATATAATGGAACTTGGGGTGGCTGGCCTTGGTTGACGAAATTGAACTTGGTTAAAGTCTAATTAGAGTCTCCAAGCTTACGTTGTAATCCGTGTGTTCTTGGTCGAGTTGTGGCGAGGTTTCTCCACCAACAAGGAGGATTGTGCTAGCTGGAGTTTCCAAGGACTAATCCACTGATGGATAGAGATCGTCCACCTTAAGGAGAGCCATGGAGTAGGAGCCTTAATATCTGAACCACGTAAATCGGCGTGTTGTATTTTGCTTGTTCTTTCTTATTGTCTTTAGATTAGCTTTCGTATTCGTATTTGTATTCTTTCTATTCTACTGTATTAACGAATACGTAGGAAGCAATCAATTTGGGGGTACTGTCTATCTAACCCCCCTCTAGTTGGCCACAAAATCCCCAACAACACGTTAGTTGCTGATCTTCTGAGGAATAACTGTTGGTGCAGCGGGGACCGGCGAGAGGGGGGTGAATTGTCTGCAATCAAAATTTATACCCTCCTTAAACTTTCAACTCTAAAATAAAAGCAACACTAATAATTAAAGTAATTAACAGGAAAGAAAAGAGAGACGACTTAGCTATTTGACTTAGTTACAACCGAGATGGTTGTTAATCCAAGGCGTGGAAAGGCGCACTAAAAGAGTCTCCTTCTTTGAAGGCGGAGAAACCTTTTACACTTTAAGAGCACAGAGGTTGCTTAGAAAAGAATTACAGAGTTGATGATTTTCGTTGTCTCATTGTTCTGTTCGAGACCCCTTTATATAGGGGTTCCAAGACTCATCCAGAGCCCCTGATCTTCAGGATCAGGATTTGACTTCGAGAGGGGGATTGGTCGACCGATCCCCAGGTTCGGTCGACCGAACCTATGTACTTTCACAGCTTCCCGTCTGGATGCAAGTTCTGTGGATCAAGCTTAGGTTCGGTTGACTGATCCTTGTATTCGGTCGACCGATCAGCTAACGGTCTCTGCTCGATCTGACCCGATCAAATCGCTTCGACCAAGTCTGTGATTATCTTCGGTTCGGTCAATCGATCAGAGGGTTCGGTCGACCGATCAACCATTGGTTGCTGACTGCTGACGTGTCTCCAACGGCTGGCTTCTGATGAAAGGGGTTCAGTCGACCGATCAGAGGGTTCGGTCAACTGAACACTTGTCAAGTCAACTTCCCAGTTGACTTGCTCTGGTTCGACTTGCTTGGGTGATTTCGGACATTCGGAATAGGGCTCACCCGAACCCAGTTCTCGGCCTTCTCCTCGAGCAGTCTTCCATCCCGGCTTTACATCTCTCAAACGCTACGCACGTTCTTCACGCCCACCGGTGTACTCTTCCGCAGCTCTCTCATCCTTCGGACGCACCGAGCACGTCGGCTCCCTTCCCGTGCTATCCTTCTCGCTAGCTGCGTCTTCCGCTCAACTTCCTGCGCTCCTAAGTTCCTGCACACTTAGACACAGGGATCAGACAAACAGGACCTAACCTAAACTTGGTTGATCACATCAAAACAACCACGGAGTCTAACAATAACAACACGTTGTTGGTCCTTTGAATATTAGCAATGTTGGTTGCTACTCGGAAAACCTAATGGTTCTACTGTACAAAAATTTTGTACAAAGGTCTGAACCTTTTCCTAGCTACCATGTGTTCTTTTAAATTAAACTTAGATCGCTTGCGGAACTTAACACGTTTGATTCAAAGTTTAAACTATTTATTCTTTTAGGTTTTGACTTGGATCTCCTGCGGAACTTAACACGTTCGATCTAAATCACCTAAGTTATTAATTCCATTAAATATTAATTTCCATAATTGGTTCCCAGTACTGACGTGGCGAGGCACATGACCTTCTTGGATATGGGAGCAACCACCACCGACTAGACAAAACCTTTTAAGGAAAGCTAATATTTAATTTCCTAAAATAACTTTAGGTTAACTGAAAGGAACAATCAAATCACAAGGAAAAGAAAAAAAAACAAAGAACACAACATTGAAAATAAATTCGAAATACTAGAATCACATGCCTCTTGTATTTGGTATTATTTCCTAAAATAACTAGTATGATGCGGAAAGGAAAAAACTAGTTATACCTTTTAGAAAAACCTCTTGATCTTCTACCGTATTCCTCTTCTAACCTCGAATGTTGTGTGGGCAACGATCTTCCGAGATGAGAAACCACCAAAGCACCTTCTTCTCCTTTCTTCAAGTTTCGGCCAAGCACAATGCTTCCAAAAGATGAAGATCTTTTTCCACCAACCAAGCTCCAAGGGATGTAAGCTTTCTCTCCTTCTTCTCCAAGCTAAAATCCGGCCACCACTTGATCTCCAAGGAGGAAGAGAGGTTCGACCACAAGGATGGAGAGAAGAGAAGGGGAAGGGCTGGCCACACCAAGGAAGAAAAGAGAGAGAAAAATAATAGAGTCGTTCACCATGAAGGCACCTCTACCCCCTCTTTTATAATCCTTGGTCTTGGCAAATAAGGAAATTTAAATAAAAACTTCCTTAATTCTTTTGCCATGAAAAGGAAAAATTTTAATTAATTAAAATCATTCTTTTCTTAATTTCAATGGCCGGCCACATTAATATCTCCAAGCAAATAAAATTTTAAACACAAATTAAAACTTCCTTATTTGCTTCCGGAAATTTATAAAAATTTATCCAATCACTACTAGAAAAAGCACTTTTTGAGACACAACAAAATATGTCTTAAATTATAAATTTGATGTCTCAAAATGTTTTTGAGACCGCTATGAGACAGTAATGTAGCCGTCTCCAATACAAGCGTCTCAAAAAAATATTGAGACAGTTGTACCGTCTCAAATGTTATTTAAGACGGTGATGAGACGGTTGTTCAATTGTCTCAAAAATATTTAAGACAGTTATTTTTTTGTCTCAAATGTTATGTCTTATCTTGTGAAAAATAACTAAAGACACTAAATTAAGACAATAATGTGTCGTCTCAAAAAGAAGTGAAGACAGTAAATTGTTGTCTCTAATATTAATTTGTTAGATGCATCATTTATAACAAAAATTAATAACCTTAAAAGAACATTTACTATACAAATTAATCTAGATCCGATCCGATTTATTGAATTATCATTTCAAAAAAAAAGGAAAAACTCTCTTCATAAATTAAAAGTGATATACGTAAACAAAATTCTAATATTTTTTAACTTACAAGTTAATACATAGGTTTCATGTCAACATTCATCCAATAATAAAAATATCTATATATCCATCATTAATTTGATAAGAAAAAAATTTACTATTCTCATGAAAGTTACAGAAGAAAAAACATAAAGAACAACTTCTCGTCATCTGGAGATAACTTCTATAATCCTTCTTCATCATAATCCTGAACACTAAAAAAACTCTTATTAGAGATAAAGATGATTTAGAATATATATTGTTCAGAAAAATAAATAAACAAAATTGTTCAATAAAAAATCTCATCATCTAACACATAATTCTCTTTCTTGCAACTATATATATATATATATACACAACACAAATAGCCCCAAGTTAAACAAACCTCTTCATCTCGTAATAAGAAATGATGGTTCATGTATTTATCAATATCTTTGTACCTTTCAAGTTATTGCACCTGTAAAATAGATTTATTTACAACATAAAAATATGTACACTATATAGCCAAAATTGTTAATAAAACCAAAAAAACCTTGTGAAAACAACTACTAATGTACATGTTGGTTACTCAATCTTTATACATGTAAAATAGTATTATCTACAATCTAAATAAAAAAAATAGTGTACGTATATCAAGAGCTTCCTCACCTTCGGCAAGGTCTTCAAACTTTTGGGACCTGACGAAGGCAAACAACATAATCGAGCCTTCAATTAGCAGCCACTTTACGACCAACTTGCACAAATAGGGTCTTAAAGGTCTACTACTTACACTAATCGATAGAAGAGGTCACCTAATCAATGCTTGATGATGCTATAAGTGATCTTTTGACCATCAGAACCTGCTCCTCTCTCGACGGCCTAGTAAAAAAATAACAAAATATACAACAACTGTAAATCTTGATCCACGAGATTTAAAACAGGAAGTAGTTTGGAAGTCTTGGACTACTAGTTGAAAAGTGAAACAAGAGACCAATATATGATTGTAATAGAAAATCTTGCGACAATTCAAATTATCTTGTGAGTTGTGGTTTGATAAAAAAAAAGCTCATAAATTTAGATGAGCGAGCTACTATTAATTTTAGCTTAGCTCAAGTATTTTGGACTAGTAGTTAGATATGATAGCTGGTCAGTTCTTTCATGTAAATGGTAAAAGATATCATAAGCTGAATTAACTACCCACAAATGCATGTGAGCCTATTAATGATACGGTCAAAGGAGGATGAGAAGTGATAGTCAAAACAAAGAGCTTGGGCAAGGTGGCTTCTAACATATTTCTGATAGGAACAAAACCTAGAACCTAGAACACACAAAAACTAGAAAGGTGGGACTGGTCCATTGGTGTGACTTCAGTTAAATGGATTATGTATGTATGTATTCTCTAAAATGACACGTATTTTGGTGCAATTGGTTCATTTCTATATAAGAACTTTCTAGTTATAAGTGTGCTTGGGATGGTACAATTTCAGAATGGGTGATCTCATAGGAAGCTCATCAACTTGGAGTCACATTCCATGTGGTGCAATTTTAGGATGAGTGATCTCTTGGGAGGCTTCTAACCTATATGCCATATTCCATCACAGGATAAAATTGTTAATGATGTAATAAAATGCTGATTAAACTTGACAATACTTCAATGTTGTTAACACATGAAGTTACATATCAGTCTGATAATGAAAGGGCACTATTATACTCGGAGGTTAACTAACTAATGTTGGGGTCACAATTGAGCATCAAATCAGAGCAACAACGATAATCTAATAATCAAAACAATAGATCATAAATTACTACAAATTAGTGGAATAGAGCAGGTGAGTACCTGATTGGCCAAAGTGTTGAAGTGAATAATGTTACGCATCATCCAAACTAATTTGTAGAATGGGCAGAACTTGTCATATCTATTGCAGAAGTTGTTGATTGGTACTTGACGAGACAAAAACAATTATGGTAAAGTTATGCCAATGACTGATTGTGTCAAATACAACTTATGGAGTAAATGCATTCTGGGCAAGATAATCTTCACATAGAAGATTAGCAGTCTCCAAGGTAATCTTATCTGTTTCTGCAAATGCATCTTTACCAACTAGCTACAGTACCAGAGACAAAAATCAAAACAAATTTTTATGTAGTTTGGTCTTTCATAACTAGATAAAGAAACTCCAAAAATCAAAATTTCCAAAACTATGTTAGAGGTTCCAAAAATGCATCATTTTTGGACATTAAAATACCATGTAAATTGATTTATTGTTTCATCTCTAAACATTGTTCCAAGTCCAATATCCTATATCAAAATCCAGAAAAAAAAGTTGTCGGAGGCATAATTTGAGGTTAGAGGCATATATCCTATATAAACATAGAGCCATGATTACCTCTGGATGAATCGGCGCTCCGGCATGGCCTGATCGGGCAACTCACGGGGTGGGCATGACAAGGCAAGAAGAAGAAGAAGAAGGCAGTGGACGCGGTGGTAACGGCGGGCAAGCGGCGGCGGTAGCGGTGGGCGGGCACGACAAGGTGAGAAGAAGAAGACGACGAAGGCAGTGGCAGCAGCGGCGGTAGAAACTACGACAACGACGATGGCTTTTAGGTTTCGACGCGTGAGAAGATGAGAAGACGAGATGTGTTCATAGAAATTTAGGACTTAGTTTTAGTTTTGATAAAATAATTTATTTTCTAAAATATAATTATTAAAAAATATAATATAATATAATAAAAATTCATTTTAAATTTTAAAAAAATCTAAGAAAATTCTATATAATCATATAAATTTATTTTCATATTAACTATTAATTATATTATTATTATTTTCCTAAATAAATTTAATTAGATTAAATTTTAATTAATATCATCATCCTCTCTCTCTATATATAATAAATTTATTATTTATTCTTATTATTATGGTAGTGTTTTAGACATATCATAAAAGGTTAGTATGTCATAATATTTAATATAATTTATTTTCATAATTCTTAAATTATCAATGTTTAATCATAAATTATAATTAAAAAATTTAATTAAGTTAAATTTGTAAATGTTTTTTTCTAATGTTATTATTGTGTGTGTACATCCACATCACGATCGTTCTATGAAATGATATGAAATTAGAATAGCAGAGTCTGTGACGGTTATCGCAACCGTTCCAATGAATCATATTCAAGATAAATTGAGACAAATATTTTTTACCGTCTTATTTGAATGTCTTATATAATTATATTTTTAACCGTCTTTATTAGGTGTCTTATTAATTGAATTTGAGACAAATCTTAAATACTGTCTTAAATTTAATGTCTCAATATAAAATTTTGAGACATCTATTATTACTGTCTTAATTACTTAGTATTTGAGACAAATTTTGTCACTGTCTTAAACTTTTTGTCTCAAAAGCCTAGTTTTCTAGTAGTGAATAATTTTTATCCCTTCATGATTGGTTAATAAAAAGGAAATTTTATAAATTAAAAACTTTCTTTTAAACATGTGGATAATTTCTAAAAAGGAAACTTATCTCTAAAAATTAAAATCTCCTTTCAATCTACAAATAAGGAAAGATATTAAATCTTTTCTTAATCTTTTGTAGAAACTAATAAAAGAGAATTTTTAATTTTTAAACTTTCTTTTAAATCATGAACATGATTAAAAGGAAAGTTTTTACCAAAATTAAAATCAACCTTTTAATCTACAAATAAGGAAAGAGATTTAGCTCTTCTCTTAATCTTTTGTAGAATATTATAAAAGGAAAGATTTAAATTTTTAAACTTTCTTTTAAATCATGTTATCCACATAAGAAAAATTTTTAAAATTAAATTCCTTTTTATTTTAATAGGGCCGGCCACCTAAGCTTGAGTTCAAGCTAGGGCCGGCCACATGAATTCACCCATGAACCAAACCATGGACGGCCCTAGCTTGGTCTCCAAGCTAGCTTGGCCGACCCCTATAGGATGGGTAAGAAGGTGGGTATGTGGTGGGTATAAATCTCTATATACAAGATGCTATGATAGGGACTGAGAGGAGGAATTGGTTTTGGTCTCCCGATGAAATTAAGCATCCCGTGTTCGCCCCGAACACACAACTTAACTTCATCAATAATAATTCATTCCACTAAAGAATTATTATTGAACTACCGCACCAATCCCAAATTACATTTTTGGGCTCCTTATTATGAGTGTGTTAGTCTCCCTGTTTTTAAGATGTCGAATGTCCACTAATTAAGTGATTTACTGACAACTCATTTAATTAATATCTTAGTCCAAGAGTAGTACCACTCAACCTCATCGTCATGTCGGACTAAGTCCACCTGCAGGGTTTAACATGACAATCCTTATGAGCTCCTCTTGGGGACATTCTCAACCTAGATTACTAGGACACAGTTTCCTTCTATAATCAACAACACACACTATAAGTGATATCATTTCCCAACTTATCGGGCTTATTGATTTATCGAACTAAATCTCACCCATTGATAAATTAAAGAAATAAATATCAAATATATGTGCTTGTTATTATATTGGGATTAAGAGCACACACTTCCATAATAACTGAGGTCTTTGTTCCTTTATAAAGTCAGTATAAAAGAAACGACCTATAATGGTCCTACTCAATACACTCTAAGTGTACTAGTGTAATTATATAATTAAGATAAACTAATACTTAATTACACTACGACCTTCCAATGGTTTGTTCCTTTCCATCTTGGTCGTGAGCTACTATTTATAATTTATAAGGTACTGATAACATGATCCTCTGTGTGTGACACCACACATCATGTTATCTACAATATAAATTAATTGAACAACTACATTTATCATAAATGTAGACATTTGACCAATGTGATTCTTATTTCTAAATAAATGTTTATACCAAAAGCTAGGCTTTTAGTATACATCCTAACAATCTCCCACTTATACTAAAAGACTAAGCTGTCATATCTGCTGCCATACATCTGAATCCCAACCCTTCAACATGCCCATCAAAAGCTCTTGCCTTAAGGGTCTTAGTGAAAAGATCTATAGGTCATCATCTGATGCAATCTAGGCAGCAACAACTTCTCCTCATTTATACGATTTCTCGTATTGGGTGGTACTTGCGCTCTATTGTGTTTACTTGCCTTATAGACTCATGGTTTCTTCGAGTTTGCTACTGCACCACTATTATTACAATAAATTGTAATAATCTTTGGACAAACCAGAAATCATATCTAAGTCTATCTTGAGGTTATTGAGTCATTCAGCTTTTATGGTACCTCAGAGGCTTGCCATATACTCAGCTTCTATGGTGGAGTTCAGAAAAACACCTATGTTTATCACTCTTCCATAGTTATGACTTTACCTCCTAAAGTAAACACAAAACCCCGAGGTTGACTTAATATTGTCCCTATCCGATTGGAAGTCAAAATCCGTGCAACCCACAGGGACCAAATTAACTGCCTTGTAAGCTAGCATATAATCTCTAGTGCCTCTAAGGTACTTCAATATATGCTTTACTGCAGTCCAATGTCCTTGTCCAGGGTTACTTTGATATCTGCTAACTATACCCTTGGCAAAATAGATTTATGATCTCGTGCATAGCATACATTAGGCTTCCGACAGCCGAAGCATAAAGAACTGCCTTCATTTCCTCTATCTCCTTTGATGTCTTCGGAGACATCTCTTTAGATAAAACTATTCCAAGCCCAAAAGGTAAGAAACCTTTCTTGGAGTTCTGCATGCTTAAAACGAGCAAGGATTTTTTCGATATATGAAGCTTGGGATAAGTAAAAAATTCTTTTCTTGCGATCCCTTATTACTTTGATCCAAAGAATATATACATTCTCCCAAGTCCTTCATATCGAATTGTTTGGACAACCATACCCTTACTTCTGACAACACTTTAATATTGTTTCCAACTACCAAAAATGTTATCTACGTATAGTACAAGAAATACCACCACATCTCCATCACACTTTTTGTATACACAAGACTTATCCAGTTACTAAATAAATCCAAAGGTCTGGATTACTTTGATAAACCGGATGTTTCAAGACCTTGAAGCTTTGCTTCAGTCCATAGACTGATTGAGCTTGCACACAAGATGCTCTTTTCCCTTTGCAATGAACCCTTCTGGTTGCTTTATATGGATGCTTTCTTCAAGACTTCCATAAAGGAATGCTGTCTTGATATCCACTTGCCAAATAGATAAAAGAATCCGGATAGACTTAAGCATAGCTACCAGTGAAAAAGTTTCCTTTTTCATCAAGTCTTGCTTTGAAAGTTTCCACCTTCCTGTCTATCCATCTTTTCCTATTGTAGACATATTTTCACCCAATGGCTTTTACACCATCTGGTGGTTCTACAAGCTTCCAGATTTGATTAGAATACTTATATTCTAATTCTGTATTCATTGCTCTTTGCCAAGATGCTGCATCTTTATTTTAGAGTGCTTCATCATATTTCCGGGATCAGACTCATGTTCATTTGGGATCAAGTCCAAAAACTTTCCCAAAACATGAATCCTTTTGGTTGTTTGACAACCCTCCCACTACGATGATGTACTATCTATAATTGTGTATCAATTGTGATACGTGTTACAGTTTCTTGTGATATTTCATCTTGTACAGTTGGTACTAGGTTAGACATGTCCTTTATTATTTCCTTAAGAGCAAATTTACTTATGGGCACGTGATTTATTACATAGACTTTTTCTAAAAATCGGTCATTGATGCTAACAATGACCTTCTGATTTTTAAGACTATAATCCTACTTTCATTTCTCTAAGATAACCCATAAACAAGTGAATTCCTGTCCAACTTATCATTATCTCTCTTCAGCATATGTGCTGGATTACCCGAATCCGAATATGCTTCAAAATAGGCTTACGCTTATTCAGCAATTCTATATGAGTAGAGAGTTCTGACTTTGGAAGGTACTATATTCACTTCCGTTTCCAGAGTATATCCTTAAAATGAATTTGGTAATAACTCATCATCAATCTACTTATTTCCATAAGAGTCCTATACCTTCCTTTTTCTACACCATTCTGTTGGGGTGTACCAGGTGCAGTTAGTTGGGATTGAATCTCTACTTCTGATAAGTGACTCCTAAATCTTCCTAAGAGGTACTTGCCACTACGATCTCACCGTAGTATCTTGATACTTTTACTTTGACGTTTCTCCGCATCAGCCTTGTACTCTTTGAACTAATCAAAGCACTTAGTCTTGCGGCACATTAAGTAAATGTATTTGTATCTTGAATAGTTGTCTATAAAATAGATGAAATATTCGATACTACCTCTTGTTTGGATAGTCATAGGACCACACAAATCAGAATGAACCAATTCCAACATATCTTTGGCTCCATACCCCTTAGACTTAAAAGCTTCTTGGTTATTTTTCCTTCCAAGTAAGACTCGCAGGTTGGAAAAATTTCCACTACTAATGAACCCAAAAGTTCATCAGCTACCAATGAATCCTACTTAAGTTAATATAACATAGCTTTAGATGCCAAAGATATAATTGGTTCATTTTCGAAGGTTGTTTTCTCTTAAAGTTAGAAGATGTGTTACTAATTTCCATTTGTTACATCGTGGGAGTTATTGGATTTATAAATTGTCAACCAACGTACCGGAACAGATAACTTCCCTCTTTTTCTTAATAACAACTTTGTTATTAAAAGAGGCAGAATATCAAGTTCTTTGAATAGTTTAGAAACTGAAAACTAGTTCTTTCTAAACTTGGTACGTAAAGACAATTACTCAAAATCCATGTTTTATTCTTATCAAAGGATAAACATCTCCCACTGCAACAGCTGCCACTTTTACAGCAGTGCCCATGTGGACGGTGTTTTTATTTTCATTTAGTTGTCGGAACCCTGCAATGAATTGCGGACATGATTAATGGCATCTGTATCTACACTCCAGGTTCTGGTAGATAGCACCACTAAACATGTTTCAACTAATGAATTAAATACACCTATATTGTTCTTAGTTCTAAGAAAATAGTCAACCTTAATGTCCAAGTCCTATTTCCAATCATTACAATTGGGACTACTAAGTCTTTTCTATAGTATAACAACTAGGGGATTGACAAACATTTTAAATCCTAAGAATCACAAAAATATTTGGTCAAGATCAATTCTTTAAAATCCCCATGAATTTTGTATGCCACGATAGTGTGGACGTATACAGAATCAAAGAGGAGATTTTATCCATTAATTTTATTATCTCGTCAACTTTACTTTATGACGAATAAAATTAATAGTTGATATGTCTTTGATCAAATATTTGGTCAAAACTTTTTGAATTTAAAATAATATTGATTCCTCAAACAATATTATTTAAATTCACCAACACCTCAAACACCGTGAATTTTGCATGCCACGATAGTGTGGACGTATACAAAATTTAAACATTTGTAAGAGGAGGGTTTTACCCATTAATTATCTTGTCAATAAATCTTTATGACAAAATAAAATTACCTCAAACGCCGTGAATTTTGTATGCTACGATAGTGTGGACGTATACAAAATCAAACATTTGTAAGAGGAGTTTTTAATTTTATTATCTTGTCAACTTATTTATTTGACAAATTAATAGTTGGTTTTCTTCGGTCACACAAACAATAGCAGTGACTCCGATGGGGAGGATACTATTAGACGTGCCTAAGTGTATACCATTACTTGACACTAAGTCCATTAATAAGATTGTGCCCCTTCCGATGGGGAAGATCACACGCTCTTAATTAACTTCCTATAGTCATCCAAAATGGAAGTTTAAGCTAGTGATCTGCAAACAAGCTCATCCGATATGGAGGAAGGCACTTAGAGCCAACGTGCAAGCTTGTTGCATCACTTATAAACCAGTAATGGAGACCGTGGAATTTATTTAAAAATAAATCCCTCTCCCACTTAGTTATTTAAAGTGAGGAATTTTGACTATGCTAGCCTACTTAGCATGCATACTAACAAGCACACACAACACAGCATAAAAAAATAATAAATAGAAAAATTAATTTTCAACTATTATGGCTTTTATCTATTGCTGTCCTCCGTGTGTCGCCAATCCTAGCTGCTGCCATCTTTGGCCACCGCCACCGGGTCTAGTTGTCGCATCCATCTTGCTCCTTGTTCCGCTGCGCCTCTGGTCCTCAAAAGGTTCCACGCCTTGCAAGATTCGATCTGCGACATAAATAGAATTTTACATTTTTCGATCCTATATTCCTCGAAGGAATGTACATGTAAACTAGATCGAACATAAAATAAAATTTACATCCATCTATCCTATATTCCATAAAAGGAATGTACATGTAACTAGATCAAAAAATAAAATCCTAATAAAACTAAATACAGCTCATGTTGTATTTTATAATACAATCATGCACACAGAATAAAATGCCCTTGACATGTCCAAGGGTCCAATCACACACATAATAACTATAAGCCATAATAGTTGGATCCTGCATCCACAAAGTTAGCACATCCTACTATTAACCTGCCTAAATTATGTATGACAAGTGCATAATTAAACTAATACCAAATACACAGAGGCAAAACCCTAGCTCTGATACCAATTGTTGGTTGCTACTCGGAAAACCTAATGGTTCCACTGTACAAAAATTTTGTATAAAGGTCTGAACCTTTTCCTAGCTATCATGTGTTCTTTTAAATTAAACTTGGATCGCCTGCGGAACTTAACACGCTTGATCCAAAGTTTAATCTATTTGTTCTTTTAGGTTTTGACTTGGATCTCTTGCGGAACTTAACACGTTCGATCCAAATCACTTAAGTTATTAATTCCATTAAATATTAATTTCCATAATTGGTTCCCAGTACTAACGTGGCGAGGCACATGACTTTCTTGGATATAGGAGCAACCACCACCGACTAGACAAAACCTTTTAAGGAAAGCTAATATTTAATTTCCTAAAATAACTTTAGGTTAACCGAAAGGAACAATCAAATCACAAGGAAAAGAAAAAAAAATAAAGAACACAACATCGAAAATAAATTCGAAATACTAGAATCACATGCCTCTTGTATTTGGTATTATTTTCTAAAATAACTAGTATGATGCGGAAAGGAAAAAACTAGTTATACCTTTTAGAAAAACCTCTTGATCTTCTACCGTATTCCTCTTCTAACCTCGGACGTTGTGTGGGCAACGATCTTCCGAGATGAGAAACCACCAAAGCACCTTCTTCTCCTTTCTTCAAGTTTCGGTCAAGCACAATGCTTCCAAAAGATGAAGATCTTTTTCCACCAACCAAGCTCCAATGGATGTAAGCTTTCTCTCCTTCTTCTCCAAGCTAAAATCCGGCCACCACTTGATCTCCTAGGAGGAAGAGAGGTTCGGCCACAAGGATGGAGAGAAGAGAAGGGGAAGGGACGACCACACCAAGGAAGAAAAGAGAGAAAAATAATAGAGTCGTTCACCATGAAGGCACCTCTACCCCCTCTTTTATAATCCTTGGTCTTGGCAAATAAGGAAATTTAAATAAAAACTTCCTTAATTCTTTTGCCATGAAAAGGAAAAATTTTAATTAATTAAAATCAACATTCTTTTCTCAATTTCAATGGCCGGCCACATTAATATCTCCAAGCAAATAAAATTTTAAACATGAATTAAAACTTCCTTATTTGCTTCCGGAAATTTATAAAAATTTATCCAATAATTTTTATCCCTTCATGATTGGTTAATAAAAAGGAAATTTTATAAATTAAAAACTTTCTTTTAAACATGTGGATAATTTCTAAAAAGGAAAGTTATCTCTAAAAATTAAAATCTCCTTTCAATCTACAAATAAGGAAAGATATTAAATCATTTCTTAATCTTTTGTAGAAACTAATAAAAGAGAATTTTTAATTTTTAAACTTTCTTTTAAATCATGAACATGATTAAAAGGAAAGTTTTTACCAAAATTAAAATCAACCTTTTAATCTACAAATAAGGAAAGAGATTTAGCTCTTCTCTTAATCTTTTGTAGAATCTTATAAAAGGAAATATTTAAATTTTTAAACTCTCTTTTAAATCATGTTATCCACATAAGAAATTTTTTTTAAATTAAATTCCTTTTTATTTTAATAGGGTCGACCACCTAAGCTTGAGTTCAAGCTAGGGCTGGCCACATGAATTCACCCATGAACCAAACCATGGCCGACCCTAGCTTAGTCTCCAAGCTAGCTTGGCCGACCCCTATAGGATGGGTAAGAAGGTGGGTATGTGGTGGGTATAAATCTCTATATACAAGAGGCTACAATAGGGACCGAGAGGAGGAATTCATTCCACTAAAGAATTATTATTGAACTACCGCACCAATCCCAAATTACATTTTTGGGCTCCTTCTTATTATGAGTGTGTTAGTTTCCCTGTGTTTAAGATGTCGAATATCCACTAATTAAGTGAGTTACTGACAACTCATTTAATTAATATCTTAGTCCAAGAGTAGTACCACTCAACCTCATCGTCATGTCGGACTAAGTCCACCTGCAGGGTTTAACATGACAATCCTTATGAGCTCCTCTTGGGGACATTCTCAACCTAGATTACTAGGACACAGTTTCCTTCTATAATCAACAACACACACTATAAGTGATATCATTTCCCAACTTATCGGGCTTATTGATTTATCGAACTAAATCTCACCCATTGATAAATTAAAGAAATAAATATCAAATATATGTGCTTGTTATTATATTGGGATTAAGAGCACACACTTCCATAATAACTGAGGTCTTTGTTGATCCGGATCACAGGAGAGGGCATAGAGGGGATTAGGGAGAAAAGAGAGGGCATATGCGTCATTTAGGAGGTGGAGGGTTAGAGGGGCATTGAGGAGCCGGTTTGTGAAAGAGGGAGGGGGGGCTCACGTTTGCAGGGGGGCGCCGCCAGAGAGAAAGGGGGGGCTCACGTTTGCAGGGGGCGCCGCCAGAGAGAAACGGGGGCTCACGTTTGCAGGGGGGCGCCGCCAGAGAGAAAGGGGGGGCTCACGTTTGCAGGGGGGCGCCGCCAGAGAGAAACGGGGGCTCACGTTTGCAGGGGGCGCCGCCAGAGAGAAACGGGGGAGGGGGGTTCGTGATTTTTGCCGCCGCCAGCCATCAAGGAGACTCTCTCTCCTTATCCAGCTCTCCGCCGGCGCCGACGAAGCCGCCGGCGCTCCCTTCTTCTCCTCCTCTCCTCCCTCGCCGGCAGCCTCCGCGCGCACAGCGCCTCCCTCGCCGGCAGCCTCCGCGCGCACAGCAGCTCCCTCATCGGCAGCCTCTACACGCAGAGCAGCCCTCCTCCGGCACTTACCGGCAGTCCTGGTGCCGACTTTGCCTAGTGTTCCGGCCTACGCGCCGTTGTCACATTCCGGCCTGTGAGCCAATGTCGTACGTCGGTCGTGTCGCCGTTGTATTCCGATTGTGTGTCACCTTTCAGATTCATGCCACATTCGGCTCCGCGTTGTCACCTCCGGACCCAGCTCCTCTTCGGTCGGTTCAGAGGCATCCACCCTTCCGGGTCACGACGACTCGGTCAGTTTCACGACCAGCTCACTCATCCATCCGAGGGCGCCCCCTGGGCCAGGGTACGTTCTCGTACCTCTTTTGCATTTAGTTAATTATTCTGCCATACTATTATGCGGTTACTTATATATCTGTGGTATTCGCCTCGAGCACCGAGGTACCGGAGACCGGGGGAACCCGGTCGCTGGATACAGGTACAGTTGACCGGAGGAGGACTTCTGACGATCTGGTCAACGTAGCGGACAGATCATCAACCGGGTCATGGGGATGCGGTTAATCTTCCAGACACGTCATACCGGCAGGTTCGTCTTCTTAGCTTCCAGACAGGATCAGTTCCTTTATAAAGTCAGTATAAAAGAAACGACCTATAATGGTCCTACTCAATACACTCTAAGTGTACTAGTGTAATTATATAATTAAGATAAACTAATACCTAATTACACTACGACCTTCCAATGGTTTGTTCCTTTCCATCTTGGTCGTGAGCTACTATTTATAATTTATAAGGTACTGATAACATGATCCTCTGTGTGTGACACCACACACCATGTTATCTACAATATAAATTAATTGAACAACTACATTTATCATAAATGTAGACATTTGACCAATGTGATTCTTATTTCTAAATAAATGTTTATACCAAAAGCTAGACTTTTAGTATACATCCTAACAAGCAACACGTTGTTGCTGGTCTTTTGAAGATCAACAATACATTATAGCAGTTAAGAAATTGTAGCTTCTATAACTACATTTATAATTTTGAGATATCATAATTTTCGATTCAGATTGAACTATATCAAATTAAAAAATCTTTGAATAAGCTTTGATTTGATATTTTTTTTATTTTTAGAATGTCCTAAGTTCATTAGCCGATATCATCCCAAATAGACTAATGGACTTAGAAAACTCAGAATGTTATGAAACCAAGATCTATGTACTAATATAGTTCTCCTCGATTATCACCATATCCTTAACCATAGATGCAATACACCATATTATGAGCAACTTTTTTTTTTACAAGTACAAGATCATTTTATAATATACCAAATAATACTTGCAACAAATAAATTAGTAACTATAATATTTCAACAATAATAATAATCTAATAAAAAATAATTATTATACTAGCATCAATTTACAACCGTTATACCATGAAATAACAACAATAGTTTTAATGAGTTTTATAACAACAACACACATTACAACAACACACAAGAAGAGTACAATAATTTAGAAAAAAATGATAATTAGCTATATTCATCAATAATAAGTATGTTGACAATAATGATAATAAAATATTATGAATATTTCTCTTCAAGATCCATAATAAATCAATTATGCTTGCGATTTTATTAACTAGGAAGAGAAAAGTTCTCCATATCTTCTAACAAAAAAATTAAGTTTTTTAGTATTTTCGAAATGTATTTTTATTGACCAATCAGAATTACCTTATCGGACCTATAATTGTCTCAAAAGGTCGAATATACATACACTATTAGAACTTTTGAGCAAGAGTAAAGAAGATCTTATGAGAATTGGGATAGAAGATGTGAAAGAGATATTAGACACTTTACGAAAGCATTTCGAAATTGATTTACCTAAGAATAAGTTTTCATTTTTTAAAATCCATTGTAATTATTTAATCTTTTTTTCTAATAAAAATTAAAAATCGAAAGAAAAGAAAAAAGTATTCTAGATAATTTTTAGTAATAAGATAGCTCAAGTGACCCTCCTTGGTTTGACTTTTGCTTCATATCTTTTTATTATCCTTAGTCTTTTACAAGAAGAGATAAATATTTTGTAAACAACAATTAAATAGATTCTTGTTAATTTAGAAGAAAAAGGAATATAGCAGAATTAATGATATTATAATTATAAGAATAAATAATCTCTTAGTATTATTATTCAAATCTAGAATAAGATTATGACGTTAATAACCTAATTTATTCCATGACCATGTCATCATTTTCCACATTGTTTCCAAAAGATAGAACATTTGAATAGCAGTAATAAAATATAAGGATAAAAAAACTAGAGCTGAATAATCGACATATTGTTAATGATGTTTTTGCATATGTTAAGAAAATTAGACCGTCCAAGTAATTAGTTAGAAAGCCAAAGTTCTGACACTAAATTTCTGATCAAAGTAATAACAAAATTTTTAGCAAACCAATCGTTATATGAAAAATGTTAGGACAACTTAAAATTATAGTCTTGGAACAAATTAGTTAGGAGATCATCTATAATTTTTAGCCAACCTTAAGAGAATTATAAAATAAATAATAAAAGTTATCTATAAAGAAATTCAAGATTCAATTGGACAAGAATACAGAAGTATTTTCAACTCATTAAACTTAATGCATTACCTTAAATAGGAATTACTATTACCACCTATTCTAGATTAGACTATAACCATCTCATTCTTTTTCTCACTTGGATGGTACAACGGTGGTGTAGAGGAGCATTAGGGTGGTGGGACGATGAGAAGGGTTGATTATTGTATCTCTAACTTGTTCAGCTACTGTTCACGGTCCATCTCAATGATAAGATGAACTACGAGGATGAGAAAGATGATGCTCTCAATTGTAGACTCATAGATGAAGCTTAACAATCGGGAGATCAAGTGATTAACCCGTTCCGTAAGCGAACTCTTCAACGGAGATAAAAGAGGAGATTAGATTTCTTTTAAAAAAATGATTTGCAATTTTTTTTTCAAATGAATAGTAAAAGAAAGAGGAGTATTATAAGAAAAAAAATAAAAATGAATACGTAATTTGGTCAATTTCAAAATAGATATATTTTTTAAGGTAATATACAAAACTATCTATGTTGTTGTGTAAATCGAAAAAAAAAATCCTTCTTAAATCACATTTTAATAAAATAATCAATTTGAAGCGTTTAAATACGCTCATTTGAAGTTGATCTAAAAAATAAAAAAAAAACAGTTTGGGCCGAATATAGCATTCTAGCCCACGAAGACTACTAAGGCATTCGGCCCAATCCAACATCTCTTGAAACGAAGTGGATTGCCCTTTCACGTCGAGTCGTTGCCACTCTCCCGAGAAGCGACCCCAAACGACGCGAAGAAGGAAATTGGGGGCGGCGCCATGACCTTGGATGACGAGAAGTCGGTGTACGTCGGTGGCCTCCCTTACGAATGTACTCAGGAAGACCTTCGTCGTGCCTTCGACCTTTACGGCGCCATCGTCGACGTCAAAGTCTGTCTTCTTGCCTCCTTTTTTCTATTTAAATTTTATTCTTTGGTTATTTCGATTGGACGATGGGTGATGGCTCGGATTTTTAGGGTTTGAATTAACTGTTAGATCTACTAAATCTGCATCTAGAATAATCTGTAGAGCTGAAAATAAGAATGGAGAAGTTGGTGGTAGCAAATACGAGTGAGGAATTATTCGATGTGTGAAGTAAGCGATGCCCATACCGTTTCATCAGGGTGAAGGGTTGTGTTGATAATGCGAGATTGATTCAAGAACCAATCTTATTTACACGTCTGGATCTATTGCTGGGATGTAACTACAGATTAGTAGACCCAGAAATTTGTGCCATGTTCGATAATGCGAACTAACTAAAGATTCTAGACTGTCTTTTTAAGGAAATTTTTGTTCAAAAACTAAGCTTTTCAGTTTCCAGGTTCTTTTCTGGACATAGTAATCCCTAATGTTATTTTGCTTGCAGCAAGCTTATGTAACCAAAAATTGAATTTGTTCAAGGATGTAATTTTCTGATTCCTGAGTACACATACACAATCTCTAGCAAAGTTAGTGATACTTTATGGTTTGCAATAATGCAAATGGTATCAGAATATGAGTTTGGGTCTTTTAACTAGTTCGTTGATAATATTGTCGTTTGGAAGATATGCATACAGTCCTTAAGTTATAAAACCACCATAGGTCTATCATAAATGAAACTGTCTTTGTCTCTGATCTCATCAGTGAACACAGACATTTAATTCTAACAGTGCAAGTGTTAACAGCTATCTACCAGCAACATTTACATATCTTCTATGGATATTACCTACCTCATTGCTATGTCAATGGAAAAATTTGCAGCATGTACATATCTGCTGCATCGAAACCTTTTAGTTCCACTTTGCATTTTGGGACCTTTACTTTGCAATGTTTCATCCTCTAGTTTGTACATATCTACTGCTATATGTTTGTTGCAGGACACAGATTTCACTGTCTTGTGGGTAATTTGGCAGCCATGTTGATTTGATCCTATTCCTTCCTCTATTTCTCTTAGCACACAACACAAAGGATTTGATGATGACATTCTATCATTTACTTAGGATTTTCTGTATATTGTTATCCGTCAGAGTGATGTGGTTGTTAAAAAAGCTTACCTACAGGTCTACACCACCTTTGGTTCCAGAGTTCGCTTTGCTTTGAATTTTAGGTCTTCGCTGCAAGCTCAGTTTTTCTTTCTGGATCCTACTTAATTTATAGGAGTTGTTTCCCTGAAACTGATAATGAGTTGACTAAAATCTGGTTAGTATGGGAAAGTAATCTTATTCATATCACATTTGACTTGTAAACTACCACAACTACACTGATAAAGTCAAATAGCAATTCATACCAGATCCAACCTATGAGTACCAGAGAGAGTTATGGTTATATATAAAAGTTCTTGTATGTTTAAAGTCTTCAAATTCATCATAAATTTTCCCCTGAAGCTCTTTAGGACAATATTTAAGCATCAATGAACTATTTGAATGTATCTAATGGATATTTTATTCGATGTGATTATACAATTGCAGATAATCAATGATCGACAAGTTGGAGGAAAATGTTATGGGTTTGTTACATTTAGAAATCCTAGGTCAGCTGTTGATGCTATCATGGACATGAATGGCAGGGTATGTGTCCTTTTTTTTTTCAAATTATTAATCAAATTATTTTCCCCCCACATATCCGTAGTTTGTTTCTATGCACTTGGAAGTAATTGCTGTTTGTTGTTAAAATGTAACTAGAAAATTGGAGGAAGACCTGTAAGAGTAAATGAAGTTCACACAAGAGGTGGAAGGCCAAATTTTCATCGAGAAAATTTCCATCGAGATGGAGATGATGATTGGGATAGGGGTAGGGAAAGGGAAAGAGAAAGGGATCATTTACATGACAGAAATCATTATCTAGATAGAAATTCTGAGCGATCTCAAGATAATAACAGGGATAGAGAAAGAGAGTCAGATTTTGAGCGTGGGCGTGACTTCATTCGAGCAAGAGAGCATCTTGTGGATCAAGAGAGAGATCGAGAGGATGAGGATCATGAGCGTCGAGGAGACCGTGATAGAGATTGGGAAAGGGATCATAATATGGATTGGGACCGTGATAGAGACTTGGACAAACCTAAAGATCCTGATGGAGGCAAGCTAATGGATAAGGAGCAACAATCAAGACAAAGACACGGGTATTCTATGACACTATCTTGTTCATGTTAATTGCTTAAGTAAGTTATCATAACATTTAATCAGTTGTTTGCTTGGTATCTAGTATAGCAATTTTGTTGTGGTGAGATCCAAATGTTGTGTGGTTGTTTCAATCTAATGTTCGGCTTCCTAACATGAATTTTCTACACTAATTTTTTTTTTGAGGTTGATTGCATGGTTTTAGATCATTGTGCTATAACCTGTCATAATTAATGGACCGAATAATGCACACTTCTGAAATATAATGTTCAAAATGTTAATTGAGATAAAAAGAATTCATATACTTTATTGAAGAGTGAAGGGGAGCCTTGGCGCAACGGTAATGTTGTTGCCATGTGACCAAAAGGTCACGCGTTCGAATCCTGGAAACAGCCTCTTGCAAAAAGCAGGGTAAAGCTGCGTACAATGAATCCTTCCCCGAGACCCGCATGGCGGGAGCTTCGTGCACCGGGCTGTCTTTTTTTTTTTTAATACTTTATTGAAGAGTGGACCATATTTATATACAAATTAGGAATCTAATATTTGAAAACTATAATTAAGTATAATTAGGCTAATTGACAATTTGCCTAATTGACCGATATATTACCTAGATAATATGGTAGCTAATATATATATTATACCCAACTTGTTATAAAGATAATCGGCTTGACACTCATTTAAAACTTTTGTGAAGATGTCCCTGATTTGTTCCTCAGTCTTTACATAGAAATCAAGTTTTATTGAATTTTCTAAAATATGCTTAGTTCGCTCATGAAACACAGGGTTCAACGCAATATGAAGAGCAACTTGGTTTAAGTCCTACTTCTCAAGAGTTGTTATATTCACATTTTCTCACACATAGGCTGTGCCTTATATTTTGACTCTGCACTTGATCGTGACACAATGTTTTGTTTCTTACTTTTCCATAAGACTAAATTTCCTCCCAAATCCTGAAATAGATTTTCTATCCATTTTGGAACTTGCCTAATCTGCCTCCGAAAAACATTGAATATGATCGTGCCCATGAATTTTATATACGATACCTTGTCTGGATGTTCCATTCAAGTAACATAAAATTTGCTCTAACGTTGAACGTTAACCGAATATGCAACATCTGGACGAGTTATGGTAAGGCAAATCAACTTCCTAACCAACCTTCGATATCTCTCAGGATGTTCAATGGTTCCCCATCTCCTATGAGGTGCATGTCATTGGAGCACTGCAAGGCTTTGTACCCAATTTCCATGTCTTAATTAGTAAGTCAAGGGCATATTTTCTCTGAGATAAAAATATACCTTTTTTACTCCTTGTAACCTCAACACCTAAGAAATACTTTAGCACTCCTAAGTCTTTCGTATGAAATTGAGTATGAATGCAAGATTTAAGAGATGAGATTCTCGTAGTATCACTTTCGGTGATAACAATATCATCCACATACACAACTAATAGAATGATACCTGCTACTAACTGCTTGTAGAACATAGAATAGTCAGACTTGCTTTTCATCATACCAAAATTTTCGATAGCTTGACTAAATTTTCCAAACCAAGCACGAAGACTCTGTTTCAAATCATACAAAGCTTTTCGGAGACGACAAACTCACCCTGACTCCCTGAGCAAGAAAACTAGAAGGTTGCTCCATATACACCTCTTGAAGATTACCATGAAGAAAAGTATTCTTGATATCAAATTGATGTAAAGGCCAATTATGAGTAGCGGCCATTGAAATAAACTATCGAACATATGTCAACTTTGCAATAGGAGAAAAAATGTCAGAATAATCCACACCATAGGTATGAGCATAGCCTTTAGCAACAAGACATGTTTTTATCTAGCAACTAATCCATCTGGGTTGACTTTAACTGGGAATATCCATTTGCATCCAATAGCTCGTTTCCCTTAAGGTAGATCGACCAAGTCCCAAGTGTCATTGTCATCTAAAGCATTCATCTTCTCTATCATTTCATCTTTCCAACTAGGATGAGATATAACCTGACGGATAATTTTAGAAATAGAGATAGAGTCAAGTGAAGCAATAAAAGAACAAGAGGAAGATGACAAACCATTATATGAAACAAAAGAAGTAGGATAAGTACACTGGCGTTTACCTTTGCATAATGCAATAGGAAGACCATTGCTCGGGACTGGATTTGATGATGAAGTAGTAGTAATATGTGCAGGACATGAATCAAGAGGCTGACGCTTGGAGTAGACTTGAATAATAGGAGGCTTGACAGGGCCGGTTCCGGGATAGGTGCGGAGCATGTGATAGAATACATCAACAAATCATCATCCTCCCTTTGGTGAGTCGGAATATGTGAGGATGGGAAATAAGATGTATCTTTCATGAAAGTGACATCAATTGAGACAAGATATTTGTTAATATTGGATAATAACACCTATAACCTTTCAGAAAACGAGAATAACCAAGGAAGATACACTTAAAGACTTGGGATCTAATTTAGTAATATGCATACGAGCATCTCGAACAAAACAAGTGCTACCAAATATCCTAGCGTTAATTGGAAATAATGACTTATTGGGAAAAAGAATTTTGTAAGGGATCTCATCATGAGGATGACATGTGGTTAATGAGAAAACATGCGGTTAATGAGAAAATATACGGTAGAAACTACATCAGCCCAAAAAAAAGTTTGGGAACATTCATTTGAAATAAAAGGGCTCGTGAAATTTTAATAAGATGTCTATTTTTACGTTTAGCCACATCATTTTAGGATGGAGGATCAACACGAGATTTCATGAAGCATGCCATTCTGACCCATATAAGATTGGAATGAACTAGACGCATATTCCTTGGCATTATCACTTTACAAAATGCGGATGAGTTTTAATCTAGCACAAAAGACACACAACAGAGAAAATAATTCAGAACAATTTTTCATTAAATATAATCAAGTTACATAGAATAATCATCCACAAAAGCAACAAAATACCTAAAATCAGGTTTGGACAAAATAGGATAAGGCCCCAAATATCAGAATGAACTAATTCAGAAGAAATAGTAGCATGTTTATTTACTCTAGGACTTGAACTAAGATGGTCATGTTTTGCGACATGGCTCACAATCTAATAAAGACACTTTACCATATTGTGGACAAAACTTTTTGAGCAAAGGAAGAGATGGATGTCCCAACCTACAATCATCCTCAAAGGAAGAACACTCGAGCAAGCAAAAGAATTTGGGAGCGGTGTGTCAAGGATGTAGAGGCCTCTAGACTCATGTCCTTTACCAATAATCTTCTTCGTTAAAAGATCCTGAAATAAGCAATGATCAAGGAAAATAAGATGCAACAGTTAGATGAAATGCAAGTCGATTATTTTTGTAACTAGTTGAGTGTGATTAATATCTATGCTCCAACTTGAGGGGAAGTATTATATATCTATCTATCTAGATAAAAGATATTTAAATTAGGTAAATGTAAGACAGAGGACAGAGGAAGCAAAGGTGTTGGATTGATTGGTCCATATAGGGCTGTAAACCAGCCAAGCTGAGCCGAACAATAAGAGGCTCAAACTTGGGCACAGCTCGTTATCCCTAAGCTCGAGCTCGGCTCGAGTTCAATTCGAGCTTTAGTTCTTAAGCTCAAGTTCGACTCGTAATAAAATTAAATAGTTTTCGGCTCAAGCGTGGCTCGAAAAAAACCCGTTTAAAAAATTAAACAAGTTTAGTTCGAACCCCTTTAAGATAATTAACTATAATAATTAATAATATATTATTATATTTATTATTTATGTGATATTTAATAATAATAATAATAATAATAAACATGTTCGCGAGCTTCTTAACGAACACATTCGCGAGCCTCTAACGAACACGTTCGTGAGCCTCTAAACGAATAGGTTCACGAGCTCATGAGCCAAATACTGTTAAGCTCGAGCTGGGCTCGAAAATGTTTTCGAGCTCAAAATCAAGTTCGAGCTCTGCTCGTTAACTTAATTGAACAAACTCGAATGATTTTTTTTTTCAAATGACCTGAATAGTTCGCGAGCGGCTTGGCTCATTTACACCCCTAGTTCCATATCCATGAACACAAGATACAGACGCTAAAGTAATGGTAGGATTATTTGCTTTGGACTAAAAAGTAGAAAAAATATTAGAATTATTTGTCATATGATCCGTGGCATCAGAATGATCCATTTGGAGGATGAGAAAACAAAACATGCATTGTATTTACTTGAATCAACAATAGGAGTGACAGAGGAAGATGCAGACTTAAGTGATTCATGATATTGTGAGAACTTGGCAAATTCTTGAACCAATTTATCGGAGACATCATTAGTGGATGCAAATGGGCAAAGTGTTTTTGTTTTGTATTGAAGCTTTCTACACTCAAATTTTGTATGACCCTGCTAATGACAGTAATTGCACACAATACCGCTAGAATTTGAGTTTGAAAGTTTAGGGAACCTCCTCCTTTATTTCTATTGTGACTAGTCGATCTTCCATGCTCATAATTAATATTGCGAGTTACTAAAGCACTACTAAGCGGAAGAAGCATAGTACTTTCTGTACGAAGAATGCGACTAAATACTAATTGTAGAGAGAAATCTCAAAACTAGAGAGAACTTGTGACTTAAAGTCAAGAGAGCAAGGAAGCTCATGATAGCCATCCACTCTTGTTGTCATTATTGAACCTTCGCATCAGGGTTAATGGGCAACAACATATTAAGCTCTTCATGTCTTCTTGAATGCCATAAAATAGTTGATCAGAGGCTGATCTTGTTTTTCCATGCGGTAAAATACTTTGCAAATCTCGTATACGCGAGAGAGATTCCCAGTAGAGAAATTCCAAGTAATCCATTAGTTCTTTAACATATTCATAGTGGTTGATCAAACCAATTGCCTCATTATCAATACAATTTTGAATTTGAAAGAATAAGCCAGCATCCTTTCTAAGTCATGTCTACTTCGAATCATCTCGAGGATGGTCATTAGTTAAATGACTATCTTTGTCAATATTTCGTAGGTAAAGACAAACAGTTATACTCCAATCCAAATAGTTTGAACCATTTAGCTTATAGTTTGTGATTTTAGACATCACAAGCACATCTATCATAATAGAAGGCTTATTTTTAGCCATAAGATTTTATTCCAAAGGAAATCATAAGAGAGATGAAGGTGTAGGGATCTATTGTGAAAAACAAACTAAAAATGCAGCGGAAATCGATCCCTCCAGTGATCCATGCGAATGCAGAACTATTCTTGCAACTACTTTAGCGAATATGATTGTTATCTTTGATGCGTGAACAATCCTTAGAAGACTGTTAGTCTGATTGATCTAAGTGCAGTTAGAATGTTCGCGCCTCTACGATATCCACACGAGCACGTTCTTCGTTCGTCTCACGACCTTAGAAATTTGGAGAGCCTCACATACTCTCTTGTCAACAAGTTGGAAAGTGTGAATCACATACCCTTTCATTTGAAATTGGTATCAACTTGATATCTTATATGACTTGTGAGAATAAGTCATCAATTGACCTACATACTAGTTTCAACGTACTAATATTGTACTTGTATATTAAGACTTGATTATAAATAATTAAAAATAGTGTTATATATATATATATATATATATATATATATCGGCAGTTCCCCACAATCAATTCAACTAATTAATATGTTATATATTAGAACCTATTATTCTAGGACACTATATTTACGCAGCTAGCACAAACATGTAGTAAATATAGCAAACAAAACATTGCCTATTATAAATATGATACACTATGTCTTAACTCAATCAACTTATGATTGACTCTCAGGGCTGACATTGTTAGAAGGGAAGAAGAATTTTCTATTTTCTATTGAGAAGGAGACCAAGATGCAGTGGCAGCTTGAAGAGGAGAGTAGCAGCGGCTGTTTTTCTCTCGTGTTAGTGTTGGAGGCGACGATGTGAGGCAGCAGCAAAGGAAGACTTTGAAAAGCAAATGAAAGGTAGAAATTGAGAGATTGCTAGAAAACTATTGAGGAAATTATTAAGGATTGGAATGCTGACCTACAAGAGCGCACTACAAAATTCCAAAAGCAGGCGACAACAATAGCTGAATGGGATATGAGGATTAATGAGAGCTTGAATTAATTGAGACACTTCAGCAGGAGTTTGGCAAAGCTCGGGAGAGCATGGAAAGCGAGAGGTGAACAACGACAGAAGAGGTAGGTGTTGCCCGCTTCGAGGCAGTGATTAAAGGATCGACCTTGATGATGAAGCCTTGTGCATTCCAAGCAGAGATGCAGAGGAAGGAAGAGCAGCAACTAGGCAGAGGATGCCGAAGCGTGGTTGGAGGCAGTGAGAGGCGTGGCCATGGGCCACGAGCTCGTCGGATCAGTTCGCTTTAAGAGTTGCTATAGTGTGTGTGAGTTATCTTTTAGGGTTTCCCTCTCTTGGCCACATTTTGTATTCGTCCTCCTTGTCGATGGATCTAATGGACGCTGATGCTAGGGGGAGTCAGTGTGGGGCGATGTTGTATGCAGACATGGTGTAGCACGCAAACCCCTGTATGCGGAGGTTGTGACGGTGGAGAGAAAAGCACAAGAGGGCAGTAATGACGTGGTTGCGGCGGAGGAGAGAAAAGAAAAAGAGGGCAGTAGCGATGGACCTTAATTTCAAATTCTAATGCAGTGATACCATGTTAGTTGGGATAAAAAGAATTCATACAATATTGAAGAGTGAATCATATTTATATACAAACTATGAATCTATATTAGGAAACTATAATTAGGTATAATTAGGCTAATTGACAATTTTCCTAATTAACCGATATATTATCACACACACACAGACTGAGAATGCTAAGATTGATTTATGGGAGTAAAAAAAAAACACACGACTAGTTGGGAGCACTTAAGTATATGTCTATTAGTGAGAACGCTAAGATTGATTTATAGGAGTAAAAAAAATAAACATACGATTAGTTGGGAGCACTTAAGTATATGTCTATTACTCTATTAGATAATATAATGATAGAAAATAGATTAAGCTAGTATGAACATTGTCAAAAGATAAGCATCAGATAATATAGTTATATAAGTTGAATTGATTAGAGTTGAGGGGTAAGAATAGAGGTAGATGAAAAAAATCTATGTGACCTAAGTATAATTTAAATTTCATTTTGTGCCAATTAGCATATGCAATATGTATCAGTATTCCGTGCACTAGCATGGGCAAAAATTATGTTCCACTAAACTCTCACATATCAATTGTTTTGCCTATGTATTGCTCGTGTTGGGAAGTATAAACTTTGGTTTCAGTTCTTATTGAGTGAAATGACCTTAAACCCTATGAAATTTGATTTAAGTTATTTAAATGTGAATTAAACCTACTTTAGAGGCAATTTCAAATAATTACTAGTTAATTTGGGTTGATTAGAGTCTTATGCATGACAATAATTATATAATATAAACGATGTAATTTAATACGCAATTACATATATAAAGATTCCATGAAGTAATCATATGGGAGTTAATCTCAACAAAATAATTCTTCATAATACTCTTAATCTTTCTATGGTTACAACACAATACGGTGATGCACTATAGCAGATGCTAATTGCTGTTCCAGTTATGCTAACTAGTTCAACATCGTATTGCCAACATCATATTGCCAACTGAGGTATCTTAACTGGCATATGGATTAAATAATTCAAATTCCATTGTTTTGGCGGCATATTTAAACCAAGTCATGAAAATTATGATGGTTATCGAGCTCAAATGCTACTAGAACCTATGCTCCTATCCAATACAAGACATACGTTCTAGTAGTAGACTCCTAGTAATAAGTCATCAGTGGACATATTCTTACTGATAAGATATGCTATAAAGTGAGATGTTTGTTATATTTTTTAAAATTGCTTCTATTAATTTTTAATTCAATTTGGTATGAAAATTTTATATTCTTATTCTTGGACTTAAAGAAACCAAATAAGAGTAGATCAAAAGGATGGAGCTAATTCAAACCGATGATGGCGTGCCTGAACCATGCTGACCCATGGTGAGTGTTGACATGGCCCTAGACTGAGAGAATACTATTTCATCTGATACTGTAACTGACATTGGTATCCAAATTTAAGCCATTGATTCAAAACTTGGACATTACCAGTGGTGTAACCTTATAAAGAGTTTAGTACGGGGAGAAGATTCATTTATTTGACCGTTAAATAGTTGAAACTAATACACAATGATGACTATGATGTTTAGGACATATATCTTTTTTAATTGATCTTTATTTTAGATATTTACTTTGCATTTCATAGTTCTTAATTTCTATTGTTATATTATTTTTTTAAACTTTAAATATTAGCGTCTTCATGTTTTGCTCTATTGAGATCAAACTAGTGGACCTAGTCAAATGAAAAAAAGGGGCAAATAGTTATGTTCAAATTGAAAAAAAACATGGCAAATGTTGTCTCTTGGCTCAGGAAAATGACTCATTTCACGAGGAAAAGTAGATGGCAATTTGAAATACATTGATGGTAAAAGGCTTCCCAAAATAACTTCCTTTTGAGAAAGGAATGTTCAAACAACAACAACCAAGCCTTATTCCACTAGGTGGGGTCGGCTATCTGGATCCTTTTACACTATTGGGCTCTATCTCCAATTATACCATCATTTATATTTAAATAAAGCTTATCTTGGTTTATCGTAGCTAACCAAGTCTTTTTAGTCTTCTTCTTCGTTCGATATGTGTGTTTGTCATAGTTTTATATCGTCTAACTGAAGTATTTATTAGTCATTTAAGTATATGTCCGTACCATCTTAAACGTGTCTCTCGGAGTTTTTCCTCAATAGCTGCAACTCTAACTTTTTCTCTAATACTCTCATTTCTTATTCTGTCCATTCTTGTATGTACACACATCCACCTTAACATCCTCATCTCTGTAACTCTCATCTTCTGCTTATGTGCTCGAGTTATAACCAACATTCAGCTCTATATAACATAGCAGGTCTAACTACGGTTTTGTAGAATTTTCCTTTAAGTTTTAGAGGTACTTTACGGTTACATAAACCGTCGCTCTCTTCCACTTCAACCATCCTGCTTGTATTCTATGTAAGACATCTCTCTCAATCCCTCTATCATTTTGTAAAAATGATCCTAAATATCTAAACCTCTCGGCTCCGAGCAACTTGTCATCTCCTATCTTAACAATTGTCCCATTATATTTAATATTGCTAAACTTAAATTTCATATACTCTGTCTTTAGTCTACTAAGCCTAAAACCTTTTCCTTCTAGTGTTTCTCGTCAAGTTTCTAGTTTAGCATTTATTTCTTCACGTGTTTTATCTACCAAAATAATATCATCTACAAACAACATATACCACGGTACTGTTGCTTTAATATGTGCAGTGAGTTCGTCCATAATTAGTGTAAAAATATAGAGACTTAGAGCTGATCCTTAATGTAACTCTATCTTTATTGGAAATGCTTTAGTTACTCCGCCTGAAGTCTTTACTTTAGTCGTTACATCCTCGTACATATCCTTAATTAGTTCAATATATGTTACGCTAACACCTTTCTTTTCTAAAATTCTCCATATAATTTCTCTTGGACGCTATCATAAGCTTTTTCTAAGTTAATGAATACCATGTGTAGATCTCGTTTTTGCTCACGATATTTTTAATTAATTGTCTAAGAAAATGTATAGCTTTTATTGTCGACCTTCTAGGCACGAACCCAAATTGATTTTCGGTCACCGTGGTCACCTCCCTTAATCTTTTTTTATTATTTTTTCCTAAATTTTCATGGTATGACTCATTAGTTTAATACCCTTATAGTTTGCACAATTTTGTATGTCTCCCTTGTTCTTATATAAGGGAACTAGAGTATTTATCCTCCGTTGATCAGACATTTTTTCGTTTTCAATATCATGTTAAACAATTTTATAAGCCATTCAATCCCTTGTTTCCCTAGACATTTCCATACTTCTATCGGAATATCATCTGGTCCAATGATTTTTCCTTTGTGCATCCCATTTAAAGGTTGTTATATTTATAAAGTTTGAACTCTACGATAAAAATTTAAATTTCTATGCTCATTTGACATATTTAAATTACCTAAGTTGATCATCTAATCCTTAATTAAAAAGTTGATGAAAATACCTCTTCCATCTTGGTTTTTTAATTCTTCCTCGTTTACTAGTGTCATATTACATTCATTTTTAATACATTTTATTAGATTCACCGTATATTTCACCTAATGCTGGTACTCCTACCTTCTCCTTGAATATATTTTGTTTCCCATCCTTTAACTTCCACCACTTAATTTTAGGAGTCATATATATTTTCTTTCTATTGATTTTATGCTTGAGGCGTATATCCAACACTACTAACCTATGTTGGATAGTTAAGCTTTCTCCAAGGATGACCTTACAATCTTTACAGATCTTTTTATCCTTCTTCCTAACTATAAGAAAATCAATTTGCGATTTATTATTTGCACTTTTGAACGTGACTAATTATTCTTCTCTTTTCTAAAAAAACGTATTAGCTAATATAAGATCATATGTTATCGCAAAATCTAATATAGTTTCCTTTCTCATTTCTTGTTCCAAACCTATAACCCTCCTGGACCCTCTCATATTCCTTATTTTTTGACTTCGACATGCCTATTTAGATCACCTCCTATTAAAATCATTTCATTTGGCGGAATATTTTGTAATGTTTCATCTAAGTCGTCCTAAACCTTGATTTGGTAGTTTCATCTAATTCTACTTGCGGTGCATATACGCTAATTATGTTCATAGTTTCTTTCGCCACTATTATCTTAAGGATTATAATTCTATCCCCTTTTTTTAACTACTCCTACAATCTCATCCTTTAACGGATTATCTACAACAATACCGCTCGATTTCTTGCTTTACTCTTTACTGAGTACTATAACTTAAAACCTGAGTTCTATATCAGTTTTGCCTTCTCGCCTACCTATTTTGTCTTTTATACACACAAAATACTAATTCTTCTCCTAATCGTCGTATCTACTACTTTCATTGATTTATCAGTGAGAGTTTTTATGTTCTATGTTCCAAATCTTAGATTATTAGTTTTCCTATCATATTGGATTTTATCCAACCTATGGTGTGAGAATTCTTGTCTATTTAACACTATATCCATGTTCTCATGGAGATGTTGCGGTCCTTGCTTTCAACGCTGGCTGACAACCTAATACAACCCTCTTCTTTTATCCGGGCTTGGGACCGGCTATGACTAAGTCATCAAGGCGGAGTTTCAGGAAGGAATGTTACTTTTGCAATTTTAATCTATCTTTTAAGTTTTGATTAAAATATTTTGAACTGACCAGATTCTTCTGTGCTAGACAAATGAACATGTAGAATTATTTTTCTTGAAAATATTTTTTGGTGAAGCAAATGGAGCCTTTTGTTCTGTTTATTTGCTCGAAGCTTATTTCTCATGAGCTTAAAGTATTATACTAACGTCGTCAGTTAATTTCTTCTTTTCTAATCCTTTTAAGTTAATCAGTCCTTGTGCAAATTTGGTTAAGGCTACTACTACTTGGTAGTAATGATTAATGTATCAGGGTTTACTAATGGCAAGTTTGGAGCTGGACCTAGGCAGGAAGGAAAAATTTCCTTTTGCCAGTTGAACTGAGATCATATAGCTTTGAATGATACTGTCCAGGGATTACCACACATTAACTTTCAGGTGTATTTGTACACAGTGCAGAGACACTTAACCAGCACTGGTCCTAGGTTTATCCCAGTTTGTGACTTTATTAGTTGGATACCGTTTGATAATTTGCTTCATCTTGTTTCTCAATGTTGCAGCTTTGCTTTGTGTTTCATGTCAATATTTCAAGAGAACTCTGAAACAATTGATAACTTTATCTGCTCAATCTTAACAGTTCTGGAACAACTGATCATCAATCCCGAGATATATCCTCCCATTCTAGTGATGATTATCGCAACCAAGTGAGCCAAGAAGTAAGTTATTTTGTTTGTTGAGAGCCCTTATCAATAAGATCATCTTGATTTTTGTCAATCTTCTTGTTTCTTTTGAAACCATGTTATTATGTGTGACTAGGTGAAAGAACAGTTGGAGCTATCTGTTCAAAGACGAGAGGAGCTTGAAAATGAGGTGTTTCATTTTAATGCATTTAAGACTTCAAAGACATTTTTAAATACTTGATGAATTTCTGTTTTGAGCAAAGTATGACACTTTAACTGGATTCAGTTGTATGTTGATTTTAAATTGATAGCAAATGATATCTTAGGTATGCAAGCAATGAAGTTATTCTCTTGCCCTTTCAGTGCTTGCTTTCTCTTGACACTTTGTCACACCTTAATTGAGTCCTGTTCCCATAGCTACTAATGCTCACCAAGACAATGTGACAATTGTATTTGCACGTCCCTCATGCCAGTCAAGGGTTGTGCCACTTTAACATTAAACAACGCTTGTAATACATTCGTACTCAGCATTCACAGGATATAAAAACATCACATAAGTAATAAATGAAATAGTTGTAATTTAGTTGAAAGGAAACAACTAAATCTTCATCCACCTATGCATAGTCTAAAAGCAATAACATAAAGTACAAGAAATCTCATATTTGTTAAATAAAGTGCAAAAGATGAATAACAATAAATGATGAGAAAAACTCCATAAATCACATGAAAACTCCCAACTTCAAGCGGAATGATCTCTTAGAGCAACAAGTGTAGTAGTATGTGTAACAACTTGATTTGACACCCCTGCCACTCACCTCAAGTTTATCTAGTTGACTTGGAGGCTTGTATATGATGCCATTAAAATTGATAGGAGAGCCTCTCAAGAAGTTAGAGCAAAAGGGTAGCCAGATGTCAATGTGCCATAATGTACCGTGTCTATCCTTACTATAACCATGTAAGATCTCATTCATACATCACATATATCTCTATATTCAATGCAAGTGATTCATCAATGCCTTAAAGAAGGGATAGACACCATGTCGACTTAAGGGAATCTCTCCAGCACAAGGATGCTACTAAGTGATTCTCTAGTTACACATTATTGACCCTAACTATCACACACGACTGTTTATTGGCAGTTATTTAGGGCCCTACATGCCCTTGAAGTCATGTGACACCCTAGTTAAGCATCAACAACTTGAATGATCGTACATCCTATAATATTATTGAAGTTACGTGAACCCTAGTTAGGCATCAATGGCACAAACTGTTATGCACCCTGCCATCGATACCCAAAGGCACTCTAGTCATCAAGCTAAAAGCCTTCAAATGAATCTAAGGTGATAAAACCACTCATCTTATCCTAGCTTGCCTAATGTATTGTGTATAGCAAATAATAGATGCTTAGGCTAATATTCCAAATTTGAGAAGTTAAATCTCATGGCATGACATGTAATAATATATATCTTTAAGAATGCATCATCATTATTATAGAAACAACAGATAAACATATATCAGCTATTTAAAGAAGATACTCTTATCATGTGTCAACATAAACAATCAGCATACACACGATGTAAGCATTGCGCAATCATATCAAGAATCCAAGACTCACACACACATATACGAAGCAATTAATCAAGGGTCTTCATTGAGGTAGGGCTCAACTGACGAGAGCATCTATAATCCATTATGTCCAAAGGAAAGTTCTCAGTTGTGGGTTATGACCAAAAGGGATTAACCATAATGCTAATGATTTCTCCAAACTCTCTTTAGGTTTCCCTGCAAAAGTTCCCTTCTTTATTCATTTATACCACCCAATGTGCACAAGTACTTGTCAGATTCACCAACCAACACATACACCAATAAAACAAAATAAACACGAACACCCAACCACTTCACTTCAAGGTACTTATATAACACTACTCTCCTCTTTATATTTGCTTTTCCTATTATCCATGGATCTTATTCTTTTAAAATAGGGTTCTTTTTCTTTCATAAATTTTCTTTCTTTTTTATGATTACCAACTGTTTTTTGGTAGTTTTCACAACTATATAGATCGTACCTATTATAGAGATTGCCAATTGTTAATAAATAGAGTCCAAGGATGTTGTGATTGGCATAGAAATAAATCCCTGAAAGTTGGAGACAGGATTCATGTGAGAAAATATAAGTATCTGAGTTTTTTGCTTAAGCTTCTAAAGATAAAGGTACATGAATAGCCATTTGATCCCTATCAAAGCTTGCCTTGAATCCCATACAAACAAATGGGTGTAAACAAATGGAGAACCCTTTCACTAATATACGCTGGAATGGTTGTATGTCTAATATGCATAGGGATAGTAGGATAGATGCTAATGCTTTACTAGAATTATCTGCATATTATTTCAGTTTGTTGGAAACTAAATCCTTTTTCTCTAGTAGAAATGTAGAATGAAGTAACTTGACTAACCAGATTTCATACAATCCCTCTTCCTAGAGGGATCATCTAGTACATGGGGTACATTCATTCTCTATGAATCTACCAATCTTCCTTTGTGGATGTAATTACATTCATTCTCTATGAATCTATGAATCTATCAATCTTTCTTTATGGATGTAATGACATTCGTATTCTATGAATATATCAATCTTCCTTTAAAGGAACTGAATGGAATAAAGTTTCATGTTTTAAATTAGAGACATTATCAATTATAATCCCTAGCCTTCCAAGCTAACGATTTGGGTTAAATTCCTGCTACCCGCTGTGTTCTTCATTATGTCTTACAAATACATGCATAAGAATCACCATTAGTTAACAATGTAAAATAATTCACATATATAAACAATCTACAATATCTAAAGTGGTTATCACTTGCAAAAAGCAGTGGTCAATACTTGCAAGTTACAGATGTACAAAGGGTTTTAACTTAATTTTGTTCAATCTAAATAGGTTGAGATTAACAAACTAAGGTTTTTTAAACTGCACATGCATGCCGACCACATATGTGGGGCATAAACTTAAATGTGGTTACTTTCAAAATCCACTTAGGTGGTTGTATATAGGGGTGCAAATTCTGGTGTGTCCGAGTCCGGGTCGAGTTAAAGATCATTTACCAAAAAAAATCCCAACCTGAGCTTAAACTGAACCCAGAAAACCGAATAATCTGCTGAACCTAAAAAAAAATTCCCTTTAAATTTTCACTTTTATCTCAATATTTCATCATTGTTATACTAAATTTTGTTATTTATGTACATAAAACATCTTAATCTTCAAAATAAATTTTGATTTAACCCCCCCAAAAAATCCTAAATCATAAATTTAGGTCAACTTGGGTAACCCGGCCCGAAACTAAACTAACCCAAAAACCGCCAACCTGAACCTGAACCTGAACCCAAAAATTCCTAATCCGAACTTGATTTTTTTTGGGCCGGGTTGGCGGGTCAGGGTATTTTGACACCCCGAGTTGTATATGTTGGCCCAAGTGGAAGCTTTTTGAAACCATGGAGATGACTATTAAAAACGCTTAGCATGTTAGGAAATTTCCAATTTTATACTTAACAAATCAGTATGCAGACAATCTGTTTGCTTTTTGAAACAGACAAGCATTTCAAGATTTGTGAACCTGATAGTTGAACAAAACAAACATGGGGATGGTAATTCCCTTTGTAACTCAAACCCAAGGGATTCCTTACAAAAAATTTCTGTGATGATGAATTGTCGGCTTTATTAGTTCATTGTCTTTTGCAAAACCTACCAAATTAGGAATGCCGTACAGCCTTCTCTGATAGAAGACTTACCTCATGTTCCTTTAAGTGAATATTAATTTCATTCCAAGTTTAAGAGTCTGACTGGAAAGGCTAGTCTGTTGGTTGAATTCAGAATTGATCAACTCTCAGAATATATATTTGGGGTTGCTTTTCTTAGAAGAATCTAAGTCTGATTTGAAGGGCTAGTGTGTTGGTTTGGATTGTGAATCAACCAAAGTCAGACAATATACATTTTTCCTTAGAAGAATCTTAAGTTACTAGAAACATGTTAATGCATTAGACGTATTTCTTAATTATGATAAACAGATTGAATATTGAAGTTTGTCTCAGAATCCTTTAATTCGTTATTTTATGTTTTTTTCTACCTTTTATTTCAAGTTTGATTGAGAATGCTACCCTCTGTTCTGATGTAAGATTTGTTCAACAAGTGTGCATTTTTGTTAAGGGCAAGGTGGCATTTAGATGCTTCTAGCTTCTATTTTTTAATTGAATTATTCTATTGTGCAGTTACAGATGATTACCTGTGAATACACTAGTTCCTATTCTCCTTGGAAAATGATTTAAGCCTATTCTGTTTGATCAGATTACGATTATTGGAGATAAGGTTGAAGAGAAAAAGCTTGTTATTTCAGATCTACAAAAGAAATCTCAGGTGCTTTAGTTCTGATAACTTAGTGATGTCATGAAGCTGTCAATTTATCTTTTCCTAAATTTATATATTTATTTTTTGATTTACCAGTCGAATCTACTTTAAATTACTTGCCTAATCAATTTATTGCCTGATCAATACTCTTCCCAAGAACAGAAACTAGAGGATGCTGTGGCGGCTGCTAAGAAGCTCACTTCTCAGCGGCAGTCGATGCTAATAAAGGTAAATTTTTTTAATCCTATTGTCCATATTTGAAACTTCTCCACTTATTTTTTTGATTTAACAAATGGGAGAATCTTTTTATCACTTGATTCCAGCTGCAGAGTTGCTATCTTCGATCTCAAGACTTTGCTGACAGACTCAAGAGCTCTGAGCAGGAACTCCAGGCTAGTTTTTCTTGGATCACCATCTTTTCAAACTTTTCAAGAACAGAATTTTCGTCACGGACTTGAGCTTATTATAGATAAACAGAAATAGGAAATTATCAGAAAAATATTGGAAGTTTAGAAATTAATGAACTACAGATAAAAGAACAGCTTAGTCATCTCAATTGGTTAGTTGTTTTTACAAGTGGATAAAGGCATAAAGCCAGTAAAAGGTATGGAATCTTGTACATGCTAATTGGTATTCTCATGTTCATTCCACACTGTTAACAGAAGACTCTACTTGGAGTTGAAAAGTTCCAACTTCTACAGAGTAGGGAGTTAATAAATTCTAACTTCTAGATTTTCTGCTATTAACAGAATACCCCTGTCTACATGGAGTTAATAAGTTCTGTGTCCAGATTTTCTACCATTCATTACCCCCTGTTCACTTGGAAAGAAAGTAGGGAGGATAGAAAAGTTATTTTGAGGTAAAACAGATTTAAGGAATTTTGATTACTAATTACTTGGAGAGTAAGTAAACCGGAAGATCATAACATTTGACTTTCTTTCCAAAACTTTATTGTTTAAATTTTCTTACCCACCATAAATTGAAATGGTATGAGAAAAAACCAATATATAAAATTTAGAAGAGTCATCTACTAGAGTGGAAGCCTGGAAGGGGTAAGGGGGTGAAGGGCGATCAAAGAAAATATTAGTCAATATAATAAAAAAAATTAATTAATTTGAATATTCATTGGTGCTATTGCTTTGCATAGATCTCAATGGAGGGATAAGACACAGCTTCATGATGAAAATGATCTACCCTTATGGTTTTCCAGAGTTAATTCTTAGTGCTTGTCTGCTTTGGAATGCAAACATAGGTCTTGGCAACAAATGGATAGGTGTCACTTGGATTGGGAGGGGATTGCCTGAGTTTGTCTCTCCGAAAAACCACTAACTTTTGGTTGCCAAGATTGATTTCTTCAACTTTACTTTCGTCTTTTTCAATTGACGTCTAGCTCATTCACTGCTGCTGGCATCACAACAGGATTTTCGCCCGTCATGTGACTTTCTTCAGTTGATCACCAACTTGAGATCAGTGTCATTAATTTGATGACTTAGTTGAAAAACCAGATAAATCCATCAAATACTTACAATACCCAGCTTGAAGGTGAAAGTATAAGGCCACTTGTCATTGCCACATTTGTTGCTTTGCCCACCCATCCCAGTGGTGGCTTCATGTGCTTCTATCTCACCTTTCCTTTCCAAGAATTTGGTTTACTCACTGACTTTGGAACTGGTTTATTTGTATGAGGCCCTAGCAATATGGAGTTGAGGTAGCCAAACAGAGTTGTATAAGACATTGGAGATGACACGAGGGAGTTTGTTGAGATATGGAGTTGGCAAGTGCAGCAGGTGGGGAGGAAGGCAGATAGTGGTTGGGTAGATAGAGGGAGGAAGAAGAAAAGGATAAATTAGTTGTTTGATAATTTCCTTTTTTTTCCTTTCTTCCCAAGTAAACAACCTTTTGATCTTTTATTCCCTCTCTATTTCTTTATCCTATAAATTATTTCTTTGCTATCGTCTTTTTTCCTAGCAAACAGGTGTTTAGTCCTTGAAATACTTTCTGAATAAATGGAGATTCACTCTGTTGTGTGCTTCCACTCTTAATTACGACTTCTTCCTTCTGGCTACCCTTGACATTTCTGAAGCATATGCTTACTGAATAAATGAATAGGTTTGGACATGTGGTAGCAATGACAGGGTTGATGCCTGTGAAGTTGGGGTATTGGTGGGCATAATATAGAGGAGTTATCAATGTGCGGGTGATGACTTGGGTGGAGAATTGTAATATGGGTGGTCTGCTGATTATATTGCAGATATTGTAGCTATGTTTGGATCTCGACGGATGCTACTTTGGCTTAGTGGGAGCACGAGAAACAAGAGAGGCAAAGGTTTAGGCAACGAGAACTATTGAGATTAATTTTAAGTTCCTCCATATTATATTGACCATATCAAAGCATATACTGTTGGACCCCGTGGTTGTTTTGATATGATCAACCAAGTTAGGTGAAGTCCTGTTTGTTTTTTATCCTTGTGTCTAAGTGTGCAAGAGCTTAGTAGCGTAGGAAGTCGAGCAGAAGACGCAGTTAGCGAGAATGACGACACGGGAAGGGAGTCGACGGGCTCGGTACGTCCGAAGGACGAAAGAGCTGCGGAAGAGTACACCGGCGGACGAGAAGAACATGCGCCATGTTCGAGGGACGAGAAGCCGGAGCGGAAGCCTGCTCGAGGAGAAGGCCGGAAATTGGGTTCGGGTGAACCCTATTTCGGTTGGCCGCAATCACCCAAGGTATCGGGACTTTGAAAGCTAAAGTGAAGACAAAGAAGTGCTGGAAAAGCAGCTGGAGGTGCCCTCAACAACTGTTGAGGCGCCTCCACCCTCACCAGAGTGAGGGCGCCCTCAACAGCATTGAGGGCGCCCTCAAGGACATTGAGGGCGTCCTCAATTGGGTCAACATGGCCGTTTGCGCGCGGATAAAGTTTTATCCGCTTATCTACTTGGAGGCGCTCTCAACCCCTTTGGAGGCACCCTCAAGACTCGAGATAGGATTTCCAGGAGTTATATAAAGACCCCTGGAGCTAGGAAATTATTTAATCAACTCTGTATTCAATTCCTAGCAACATCTGAGCTTTCTTAGTATGTAAAAAGGCTTTTCCGCCTACAGTGAAGGAGACGTTTCTAGTAGAGCTGTTTAACTGCTTTGGATTAACAACCACCTAGGTTGTAACCAAGTCAAATCCCTGAGTCTTCTTTCTTTCCTTTCTGTTAATTTGTTTTTATTTTATTGTTGCTATTTTTAGAGTTGAAAGTACGAGGAGGGTAGTTCTTATTTTGCAGATAATTCACCCCTCCCCTCTTGCCGACCTCGCTGCACCAACAAGTGGTATCAGAGCCATACCGCCTCAGAAGGACTGACTGCCGATTGAAGCATTAAGATCAAGACGATGGTCGGTGCAAGTATTCATCCCCACGAAATTCAACGGAGACTTCGCAACATGGAAACACCGAATGAAGGTATTCTTCAAAACAAAATTTGATATTCTTTTAATTATGAAATACGATTTTGCAGCCCCTAAAGACGAGGAAGAATACAACTGGACAAAAAAGGAGCAAGTTGATTTCGTGGCCAACGGAAAGGCAGAATTCTATCTGCTCAGCGTCCTGCCACCCCAGGGGGTAGTCGGATCGAAAGTTACGACTCCGCCAAAGACCTCTGGGAAAAATTCCTGGAGCTCCACGAAAGTACCTCAGAAGCGAAGTTAGCAAGGCGCGACATTCTCCGGACTCAGCTTACAAATCTCCAGATGAACAATGGCGAAAAGGTAGCGCAACTCTAAACAAGAACTAAGGAGTTGATAACTTAACTAAGCAATCTCGGAGAAACGGTAACAAACCGAGACTTGATCCGGTATGCGCTCAACACCTTCCCAAGAACTCCGGAATGGACATCCTTAGTAGATGCATACTACATCTCTAAGGACTTTGAGGTAAGTACGTTAGAAAATTTATTCTCTACCTATGAACTCCACGAATCTCGAATTGCAGAACCTAATCAAATAGAGAAGTCAAATTTCAACGTTGCCCTACAAGCCGAGATGAACGATCCCGACTCCGAAGCATTGATCGATGAAACTGAAGCGGTGCTATTGGTAAGGAAGTTAAATAAGTTTATTAAGACTAATAAATTTAAATAGCAGTCGAGAAAGTATCAACGCAACAGAAGGACGGTCCGATGTTACAACTGCAACGAGAAAGGACACATCAAGGATGATCGCCCAAAATTGAAGAAAAGGGACAAGGAGAAGTCCCAGAGACCGACGTTCTCTAAACGCAAGAGTCTGAATGCTACATGAGATGAATCATCATCCTTCAAATTTGAAGTCGAAACTTTCTCGGGATTAGCACTGATGGCCAACCATTAAGAAGATGAGACCAACTCAGAAATGAGCATAGATGAAGGGGGAGGATCATCAAAAGAAGAAAGCTGCGATGAAGAGGGAGCATCAGAAATAGAGATAAGTCAGGTACGTGCGCTAACCCCTAAACAGTCTTTTCGCTTTATCAAAGTACTTACTAAAAACTTAGTCAAATCAGAAAAAGAAATTGCTGATTTGAAAATACTGTTAGATAATTTGAACTCAAAAAATAAAAAGTTAAAATTGGAAATTGAAAAATGATCATGCATGCTTAAATAAATTTCAAAAATCAAAATTAAAGTTTTAAACATCACCAAGGACAACTTAGAAAAGTTTCCAAAAATTATGTTCCAAAATCTTTTCTAGATTAATTTTTTTTTAAGTTAGCGTTTTCAGCAAGAAAAATTAAACAGTTAATTTCTTTATGAGGCTTTGTCTAAGAAAGTGGTTGTTGCTCCAATAACCAAGAAGGCCTAGTGCCTCGCCACTGCTTGGAAGTCAAAATATTGAAATAAAAATATTTAATTAACTTACTGATAAAGCATGAAAATAGAAATTAAACAATGCTTTAACAAGTTTTTTTTAGCATTTGTTGGAAATTTTTCAAAAAATACTTTGTTTAAATTGCCTAAAAAGTTGGAATTCTTTGTTAACTTAGAATTTATTTGAAAAATTCCTACCCCGATTTTTTGCTGTGATCAAGAGGGGAGAGATATGATCAAGTTTAGGGAGAGTTAATATAAAAAATGTTTTTTTTTGGAACTAGATAATATTTTTTAAATCTTTTGTTTACTTAGTGTTGCAAATTCTATTATTGCAATCATTATGCTTAAAATGTTAGTTTAGTAATTTATTTAAATTACTACTTTGTCTGGTTTTTTATCCTAACTTGAACTTGGGTTGATCCACATAAAAAAGGGGGAGATTGTTGGACCCCGTGGTTGTTTTGATGTGATCAACTAAGTTAGGTTAGGTCCTGTTTAATTTTGATCCGTGTCTAAGTGTGCAAGAGCTTAGGGGCGCAGGAAATCGAGCGGAAGACGCAACTAGCGAGAAGGACGGCACGGGAAAGGAGCCGACGGGCTCGGTGCGTCTGAAGGACGAAAGAGCTGCGGAAGAGTACACCGGTGGACGAGAAGAACGTGCGCAATGTTCGAGGGATGAGAAGCCAGAGCAGAAGGTCGGAAATTAGATTCGGGTGAATCCTATTTCGGTTGCCTGCAATCACCCAAGCTATCGGGACTTCGGAAGCTAAAGTGAAGTTAAAGAAGTGCTGGAAAAGCAGCTGGAGGCACCCTCAACAACTGTTGAGACGCCTCCGCCCTCACCAGAGTGAGGGCGCCCTCAATGCCCTTGAGGGCGTCCTCAACTGGATCAACATGGTCGTTTGCGCGCGGATAAAGTTTTATTCGCTTACTACTTGGAGGCGCCCTCAACCCCTTTGGAGGCACCCTCAAGACTCGAGATAGGATTTCCAAGAGCTATATAAAGACCCCTGGAGCTAGGAAATTATTTAATCAATTCTATATTCAATTCCTAACAACATCTGAGCTTTCTTAGTGTGTAAAAAGGCTTCTCCGCCTACAGTGAAGAGACGTTTCTAGTAGAGCTGTTCAACTGCTTTGGATTAACAACCACCTAGGTTGTAACCAAGTCAAATCCTGAGTCTTCTTTCTTTCCTTTCTGTTAGTTTGTTTTTATTTTATTGTTGCTATTTTTATAGTTGAAAGTACGAGGAGGGTAGTTCTTATTTTGCAGGCAATTCACCCCTCCCCTCTTGCCGGCCCCGCTGCACCAACATATATATACTAAAACTATTAGATAAAAAAAAACTTAGCACAAAATGGAATACTAAAACTATTAGATAAAAAAAACTTAGCACAAAATGGAAACTGAGGCCTCAGACACCCAGATCAACAGCAATGGTATTTATGAGCTTATGTATATACATGTAGTCACCAAGGATAAAGACAATTGAATGCCCCATAATGTTGGAGTCATAGTTTTTTCCTCGTTTTCTTTCACAACGTTGGATAAAATATTTCATGGATTAAGCCCGGAAGCATCGATGGCAAGAAAGCAAGGATTTAAATGCCCACAGTGCTGGTCACACTTTAATATTGTTCTATGCACTTGCATTCCAAGCTTTTGAATTTTCTCCATCCCGATTTTTAAACTTTTGGCTGCAAGTAAGTTTTCCCTAAGTTTGATGTACATAACCTGTGTTATTGCAGTCACTTGTTGATGCAGCAATCTCCGAAATCGATGTGGGTGAGGATGCCAATGCAAGAGATGGATCAGTTTACGCAAATGGGAAGGTGTGACATTCCCAACACGTGGGACAATTGTCCATCCTTTGGAAAGTAGGTAAGTTCTTTGTAAACTGTGGCACTGAATGTGGATTAGTTTTGCACTCTTTGTATTATTATATTTAGATCTGTGTTTTCTGCACTCTTTGTAACTAAATTGCAACTTGTGGTCAAAACAGCAGCTTCAACCTTGTCTTGTTATTATTTTCTCTCTTTATATCCATCCTGGAGAACCGCCTGCAAGGTTGTTGAATTCCACCCCATGGTATTGTTTGTTAAGTTTCATTTTTTTTCTCTCCCCATTTTCGATTGCATACCTGAATTATCTTTTGAGAAGTCAACGTACGACGGATAATTTTCTTTTCCAAATTAATTTTGGATTGTAATTTTATTTTGGTAGAAAGGGAGCCTGGCGTAATGATAAAATTGTTATAGTGTAACTTGGAAATAACAGGCTCAAGTCTCAAAAGTTTTTTACAAAGTGAAGTTAGGTTGTATGCAATAGACTCCTTGAGATTATGCGTTGGTGGGAGTTTTGTGGGCTGTTCTTTCTAATCTTGTCTGGCCCCTCAATCCTCTCGGGTTCCCAATCGAGGTAAATTGAGAGCTGGACTCTTGCAGAACAATAGAAAGTGATTCATTGGATGCTACGTCTACGTGGGAATGATTCATTGAAGTAATAGAGAGCTCAACGAGTACTATAATTAACGCAGCGTTAAAATTAAATCGGCTTACCTTCTAGAACTTGAACAAGATTGATAAAGCAAAAGAAATAAATATTTTAAATAGAATAAAACTTCACTTGATAACTTTCCCTGAAAAGAAACTAATACAATTAGAAATTATATTCATTAAAAAAAAAGTGTCTAATACATAGAATTTTAGTTTCGAAGACTAATTTTCATAAATAAAAACTCAATTTATCTAAATAAAGATTCTAATCAACCTTTTTTCCATAAAACCAAAATAATCTTTTAAAAATTCCCTCATCAATTTCTAAAAATAATAAATCATTAAAATTTAAAAACTCAAGACAGACCTAAGCCTTTCGACAACATTTCAATTATAATTTAAAATTTTAATTGGGTTGACAATGCTATAAACAAAAGATATGAAATAACACTAGACTACAATTCCAATAACCTAATTACATCATTTCTCCTAGCATTCATAATGAGAGCCAACTAGAGTTGTCTATGTAAAGATGAAAAGGGTTCATTTTGTATAATCATCCTTCTCCCAGTGATGCATGAAATTTATAAGCAAGTAGAATGTTGGTAAATTACCCACATAAATACAACTTGACTGGATAATAAAGGAAAGAAAGAGCCATGTTTCATCTTACACTAAATGATACACTTGGTTTTGTAACTTGCCACCACTCAGTTCAGTGCCAGATGTAACACAGCCCCTTCGATATAAGAACCGACGATTCACATAAAAATTGGTGCTATACAGTTTCCTCTTTCTTAAACATCAACCTTATTTGAGGAAGAATCCATAAATTCAAAGGACCATAAGATCAGACCACAGCTACCACCTTCTTATCGTCTCTGGAAGTTGAGATACTTGATTGCTAAAGCAAATACCACTGCAAAAATCACACAGAAACCAACTACCATGAATGCAACTACACCCAGGAACTCATGCTTGAAACCGAAGTGGTACTTGAGAAATAGCCTTATGGGGATCGAGCGAACACCATCTGAAAGAATCATGGGAGCATCTATATCTCCAAATTGGGAAGTGAGCAAGCCATACAAACTCCACGACACTGGATTGGCGTAATAATACCATCTCCACCAGCCAGGTATCCTCTGCAATGAATACAAGTTTCGTCATAGGAAACAATCAGTATTAAGACATGAGATGTATTACAAATGTCGGCAAAGAAGATATGATTAACAGTTACAGATTAACATGCTTTAGAGGTGTCGTTAGTTGAGAGATGAAGGAATCATTGCATCGGCTAGCTTTGATTGGGTGAAGAGTGTGGTGATATAGACATTTGCATAAAACTAGACATGTTGTATAGGTGAAAGACCTTGTTTTAGCCATAAAAAGGATAAAAAAAAAAGAAGAGCAAAATCAGGAAAATAGTTGTTAGAACAATATGTTCGATTTCTCTTACCTTTCGTGCAATCATGAATCCACTGAACAGATTCCACAGCGTATAGAATGGTGCAGCAATTATTGGTGCGACAGTTTGGCTTGGGGTTATTGCAATTGTCATCATGCCGAAGAAAGTGAAGTACAACAAAGTGAAATACATGAAAAATATATACAGCACAAACTTAATTAGGGTCCACTCATAAGAGCCCATGCAGTAGAATATAGTGCCGTAGATAAGTGTCTGTACAAGCACATAAGGAAATTCAATAGTAACCTGCAACACAAACTGAAAAGTTAACAAAATGAAATAAATATAAGGAAAAAACAGGAAGAGTGCTTCAAGTACATCGAACCTGGGCAAATGAGAATGGCAGAGCAGAATACATTCCAGCAGCTCTCTCTCTGTAGGAGACAAACCGTTCGATGGAAACTACTGGTTGAACTGCAGTAGCATTTGTGATTCCAACAAACAGGACTGCAGCATACATAGATCCCATTGCATTCAAGATATCCTGTTGGTTTTCCCTGAGAATATTGTGGGCTATCAATAATATTAAAACCCCAAAAAAATATAAAAGGGAAAGTAAAAGAAGTTTCATCAGAATTATGTGCACAAAACGCCCATATTAAGGAGTAAAACATTATAGAAATGTTTGTACAATTATCCTAAGAATGCAACGCCACCCAAATAAGGCTCCCATTTTCAAATACCTCCTGCTCCATGAAAATAAAATACTTAAAATAACCCCAAAATAAAATTTTAACCAAATCATTGTTGTGCATTGTTATGAGGAAGAATGCTTTTAACTATACATTGTTATGAGGGTAAAATTGTAATTCCATTTTCATGCAAAGAATTAGTCGTCAAAGGATATAGAAGGTGAGACGATTAAGCAGAAGGCTTGGTGATGTTATGATGGAGGTAGCAGAAGAATTGGCCATTGTTTTGGGTTATGTTTGGCAAGGCTATTCTAAACTCTTATACCATAAACAAGGATGGGAGTTGGAGAACAATCAGCACACCATTCCATTACTCTTAAAAGGGAACAAATGCTGGTTATTTTGTTCTAAAATAAGAAATAGAAAGGATCCTTACACTAGATGAAAATTCCAAGATTATGGGAGAATACAATAAGAATAAACAATAAATTGGGATAGTCATATTCATGCAACATGCATCAATTTGAGGCCTGAGAAACCTCAATATGTGTGGCTCCCTGTAGATGCAAGGAAACTACTTTCAGGAAACTAGATAATCCAAGTGGAGAAGCAAACTTGCCATATCATTATGGTTAGTGCTCATTATAAGCCATCAAGCAATTAAGCAGAACAACAATTCTAGATTTGTTTACTTTGTTGTGTTGTTAAGTAGCAGAAGAACTGATATTATCATCCAAGAACATTCATAACATAAAAGCTAGTCCAACCAAACTACTTCAGTACCATCCCCCAAAAAATCTGCTCCCAATAATTACAACCTAAGATAAAACTACATAGATAAAACTACATATATTAAGTAGTAGAATCTCTAAGACATAAGAATTTAATGTCATGTAGAAGATTCAGGTACCTTTTTGAACCAAATCCCCAACAGATGGTTCCAAACATCAAAGAAATGATGACAGTATAGAAAAAACGGACGGCTGTATATTGAGGGTTCCTCCAATAAGAGAGATTCTGCTTCCAAAGGCAAGCACGATATTGTGCAATAAATGGCTGTGAATACTTGGTTGGAAAGCTAAGCTCTTTAGATTCACTGTTCGGTCTACTCAAGTTCGCTACCAATTCCTCATTGTGTCTAAAAAAAGGGCACCAAAAAAAATATTAAAAAGGAGATTGACTGCTAGAAGGAGCTTCAGTAACAATATCAGATTAAATGAAGCAATAGCTTCCTTAACTATTACATACTTAAATAATTTAGACTTTCGATAATAATCAGCAAAATCAATTCCAAGGCGATTTTCCATCAAAGGGCTAGTTACTTCAAGCATCCATGCAGCAGGATTGTAACCATCCTTGATCTTAGGAACTCCAGGAATTGCCTGAGCAGCCACAGATAATTGTAAGATGATGAAACAAAGCAATCAAACCTGTTAGTTAAGAAAATAATTTGAACAATCCAAACACGCCCTACCAACCTCAAAAAAATCAATTAGCTCTCGGGATTTTGGGCCTAAACAACCAGCATAAATAAGTTCTCCACCACGCTTCATGAATAAAAGCTGAAACATAAACAGGATACAAGGAGTCAAGAAAAACGATGATAATTTCACTTTGTATTTTGTAATTTGTACTTATTAGTTTTAACATAAAGGAATTATCATTTTCTTCATCCTGAATTCGAAGGCATCTTAGCATCAGCTAAAGAATAAAATGTCTTTGCCTCTTTGGCTGAAAGGAGACAAAAGGGTGCAACTTTTCAACAATTAGGAATTATGGTTGTGTAGACTAGGAGGATGTACAGCAAGGTATGTAGATAAAAAAAAAAATTAAATCAATCCGACATCTCCTAGAGTAAATACTTCATTAAATCAAATTCTGAGAAAAAAGATGGAGAACCTCATCGAATGACTCAAAGATGTCTATACTTGGCTGATGAATCGTGCACACTATAGTCCTTCCGGTGTCAACTATATTTCTCACAGTTCTCATGACAATTGCGGCAGCCCTAGCATCCAATCCCGATGTTGGTTCATCCATGAAGACAATCGAAGGATTTGCAACAAGCTCCACAGCTATCGTTAACCTTTTACGCTGTTCCGTAGACAAACCGTTGATTGCTGGTAAGCCAACAAGAGCTCCACTTAAAGAAGCAAGTTCAACTAGTTCCATTACCTCCTCCACAAAAGCCTGCAACGGTCCTCTATTAGGTGGCTGAATTCATAATGACATCAAGTGATAAAATAGTCAAATGTTAAGGGAATCATACCTTTCGAGTCCCAAGATCAACATGAGAAGGCAAGCGAAGCCATGCTGAAAATAGTAGTGATTCTATAATGGTCATACACGGAGAATGGACATCACTCTGCTCACAATATCCGGAGATCCTTGCAAAAGTTGCTTGGTTTTTGGGATAGCCAGAAATAGTTATGTCACCTTCAATGTGTCCTCCTGTTTTCCTACCAGCTAAGACATCCATTAGGGTAGTTTTACCAGCACCACTGACACCAACAAGTGCCGTCAATACACCCGGCCGGAATGCTCCAGTCACATTGACCAATAGCTGTAGTCGATCCTCAGAGACACCTTGTTGCTTCAGATCCTGCTCAAAGGATCGAATAACAAGGATAACCTATCTGAAAAACTTTAACAGTGGAATGGACCAAAGAAGAAGAGTAGACATACAGGCGGCACATCGACATAGTAGTTAATATTGCTGAAGCACATGGAAAGAGGTTGGAAGGGTAGAACCATACCCTTTTGTGTCTGCTTACCGTTTTCTGCATAAGTTGAGAAACATTTTAGACTTCTCAACCATGCTTGAAATTCTAATCATGGTAAAAATTTCAGTTGACTTGCTATAATCAAGTAAAGTTAAATTCCGATAGGTTCAGTTGAAAGTCTAATCCGATAAGATTAGATAAACTTTACATTATAAAGCAAGAACATGAAGAATGTGAAAATGTTTGTGATAATAAGGAAAAGATTTATAGTCTAGCTTCCAGCATAATGTTACTAATTTGAAGGTGGTGTCATAACCTGTTAAAATATTTGGGCTCAAGTAAGACCTTAATTCAATGACAAGCTTCTCCCCTTTCTTCCGTCCTTCCCTTTCTTGAATTTCACTTTTTGATACCACAGCTTGTTGCTTTCCTATTGCTGCTTAGGCTTGAATGAATATCACAATAAGAAAACATTCAGAGCATTAAGATAATACTAACAAACATTTTGAGGTCATTGAACTTACGGCTAAGGTAAGTTAAGAATATTGTGAAAAGGATGTTGAATAAGATAGTGTAACCAAATAATGCACAAATGCCAATCCAGAACCAGTAACTCTTTGTAAACATGCCATATTCTTTCAATGCAGCTTCTCCCAGTGAAATGTTATCCTTGGTGACTTTCTGCAACATTATACATCATGAATTAGAATCTTTTAAAGAAATATGAGTGACACATAAGCCTTGTAAATAGCACATAAACATAAAACTTATTTTTGAAACCTACTTAGCACAATTAAAAGAACATCATCAGGCAAACTATTTGCATACTTTATATTTTTTATTTCGCCACATGACGTCAAATAATTTATCATCACCATCACCATATAAAGAACCATGTCAGTGCCAACTATTTATACTACTGCATATATTGTATCCTGTGTTGGACTCTTTGCAAAGTGATAGCACTATTAATATTTTAGAGATTTTAAATCTCTTTTAGTTACATTAATTAGAGTTTTCATTTTAGTCTTCCTCTATCCCTCAAAATTCCTCTAATTATAGAATCAATTGGTAACCTTTGAAACTCTTCATATCATCTTAATCTATTGTCTCAATTTATCATTCAATGAATATACTTAATTACTGTACTATAACAATATTTTGGTTTTAGCTTTTCTATGTAGAAGCAAAGTTCGAAATCTTGAGCCGTGCCAATGTTTCGATTTTTGACTGGAACGATATTATTTCGGTATTGTGCTGATGTTTCAGTTATGGTATCAATGGCAAATTGGAGGTGGAAAGAGGAAAGAGATGAAGAAAAAGATAAGACAACTATATACATAAATTCAATGTTTGCTTTCCATTTGGAATGCTATGATCTTGTATGGAGACAAACTATAAAAAAGAGTAACATTACCTTAATTTTAACATGCCAACGGGAATTAAATGTTGACATGAAATGATACTCGTCGATACGATTGACACAACACAGGAAACATTGTCTAAGTATCGAGTTTAAGTAATTTATTGGAACAATACATTTCAATTGGCACGGTATGAGATTTAAAATCATGCATAGAACATAAGGTACTGTAAATGGACCAAGTCATGGACAAAGGATATTGCTAAGTTTGGAGAAAGAGAATACATATGCATTGATTAAAGATACATATTGCATTGGTATATAGAAGATTAATGGCACAATCCTAAACCCAATATACGTGAAAGTTTTTATTAGAACAATGTATCAGAGACATGACTACAATGAAAAGTGAAACACAACAAAGCTTTGATGAAAAACATGTTCCTTCTATAAAGTAGTAAAACTGTTAATAAGTGTTACCTTGTCCCATGAATGTCCGAGGAATTCATTAATTGAAATAGCATTTTGTGCATACATTAATGGGGAAATCCAATAGCCCCAAATCCACCAATGTGGGATGCTATCTGCAAGAATTATTGTATACAAATAGCTTAAGGGAAAGATGACGGTAAACAAATCATGAATGACAGACATGAGTTAAGTCTGACCTTTTGATATTATAAATCCTCCAAGAATCATGATGACCAACATAGCAAAAGATCCAAAAGTGTTAGCAACAATCATATTACGACCCAATGAAGCTATCACTCGGAACAGTGCTAAAGCCATTTGGTGAAGGAAAAAGAGCAAAAGAAATTGTGACAGGAACCTACAACAAAATTAAATTGTACTATGAATATACCATAAGTTGCAAAGATTTACAGAAAGTACAATGTATTACCTCGTAAATTGTGGATCATAACCAACTACATAATATGTAACTGCAACCCACATTCCAGACTCTACAAGTGAAGTAGGAATGCTTAAGATCCAAGATGGAATTGTATATGCCCATGCTGGATAAAAAAGCAAGTCCCTATGCTTGTAGAGCACTGGAAGCTTAGCAATCAACAAGGAAACTTCAGTGAACCCATTGAACAGAATCATTATCAAAGCAAAATAGAGTGCTCCAGCATATATAATTCCATCATCAACCGAGTTATGATGCATTGTTGTTCTGAAAAATACTGTCATAGTAATCAGGGCAACAAGCAGAAGCTGTGAAACCATGAAAACCAGAAGATTAGACCAATCATTGCAACCCAAATTTATCAAACTACACTTTCTACAGACTTCGAATCTGAAACTTTGAGATCTTCACTAGAAATGCTTTCAACTTGACTAGCTTCCCATCAAGAATCAACTATGGGGTGGGGTGTGCCATATGATAAAATAATTAATTAGAATTATTTAGAAAATTAGGATGTCGAAAGAAAAAGCTCTAATAACTAGCCAAATTATATTGTTGAAGAAATAAAGTTAGTGTTAACCTACCAAACAGTTATCTAATTGCTGTTTGCCTCAACACCTCACTGACAACAAATAGTGAAAGAATCTGTGAGGCATAAAATTACATTTAATATACTCATCCTATCTTACAAGGATCACATAAATTTATAAAAGTGATGATGTAGAAGTAAATAAAATGCATAAAGGGAAATACATATGTGGTAACAATCTAAATGGAAATGTATTATGATAAATCTGGAAGAAATCAGAGCGAAATTTGAAGTGAATTGGAAAAAATTAATGTAAATCACTTAAATACCTTTCCATTCAGACTGAAGATGTTACAAATAAAGTTTGGTTTACATCAAACTTGGGCGCTCAAAGAGTTCCCAAATTTCTGACTAAAGTTAAATTAACACATGGGTGGCCCCGAGGGTGATTGACTAAGATTGAAGGCACATCTAGCTCCAAGGAATTTGTAGAAACACTTAAGGATTACTAGATATTTGCAACATACCCAGTGAATGAAGATCTTAATTACTGTTGGTGCAACATCCCTTAGGTCAAGGTTGACCTGGTTGACCAAGCTTGAGTCTTGGTTTGGGTTTCGATGTTTGACAATGCAAGGTTGATTGAAGAAGAGTCAAGTAGGTCAAGGATGACTGGATACTTGACTGGGAAGTCCTAGTGAGTGAAGCTAGGCAGGAGGAAAATCCTGGTGAGTGAAGCCAGGTGAAAGACCTAGTGAGTGAAGCTAGGCAATTGGGAAAGTCCTGGTGAGTGAAGCCAGGTGAAAGACCTAGTGAGTGAAGCTAGGCAATTGGGAAAGTCCTGATGAGTGAAGCCAGGCAAAAGAAATCCAAATGGGTCAAGGTTGACTAGACATTTGGTGAGAGTCCAAGTAGGTCAAAGGGATTGACCGGATACTTGGCACGAGAAAGAAAAGTCCAAGTAGGTCAGAGGGACTGACCGGATACTTGGCAAGAAGAGAAAAGTCCAAGTGGGTCAAAGGGATTGACCAGACACTTGGTGAGAGAGTCCTAGCTGGTCAAGGGTGACCGGATACTAGGTTTTATGTACCAACAAGTCATGGTTGACTAGATGTTGGTTTAGGGGGCTTTAGACTTGGTTTTGGACAAAAACCAAGGTTTGGATTGATCCGTGGATTGATCCAGCAGGTTTGGATTGATCCGTGGATCGATCCAGAAGATCTGGATCGATCCGCCGATCGATCCGGTGAGTCCCCGCGAACAGAACCCCTCTGGATCGATCCGTGGATCGATCCAGAGGTCCCAATCGATCAGTGGATCGATTGGGACGCTGCTGCTTCGCGCGATAAGCGCTGGATCGATCCGTGGATCGATCCAGGCATTTTTCCAGAGCACAGAGGCGCTCTGGATCGATCCGTGGATCGATCCAAAGCCTCCCCGATCGATTGGGAGCAATCCAATCGATTGGGATTCGACCGTTGGCGTCGTTTATAGCTGTTGGCGTGCGATTCCTTCAGCAGAACTTCACCGATTCATTCCAGATTCATCACAGCTCCTCCCCAGCACTCTCTAAGCTCCTCACCGCCAGTTCTTGAAGGTTCTTGGAGGTTCATCCAAGTCAAGAGGCGAGTTGCAACGAGAAGAAGAAGAAGCTAGGGTTTTGCATCTCTTGTAAGCTTTTGCTTATTCTTTACTACCCTTTCTTCTACTTGTATTGAGAGTCTTGTAGGGCTTCTCCGCCTTCGGTAGTTACCGAAAAGGAGTGTTTATTAGTGGAGGTGTGTGTGTGTGCGTGGATCCTTGGACTAGTCACCTCTTGTGAGGTGGATACCAAGTAAAATCCTATTGTTAGCATTGTTGTAGTTTGTTTCTTTGTATTCCGCTGCGCATCACTTTGAAGAAACAAGCAACGAAGCACGACGAGCACACGCGAAGCTATTCACCCCCCCTCTAGCTACTTTTCGGTCCTAACAAGTGGTATCAGAGCGAGGCCGCTCTTCACCGGAATCATCGCCGGAAGGGTCAAGCATAACAAGAAAAGCTAGAGGGTGAAGAAGTTGGAGCAAATTCTTCAAGTTCAAGACTTTATCAAGCTCAACTTCAAGATGCAATTCCAAGATGGGCTTGGATTTGACACAAGGGTGGCTCCACCATACACTTCTACGAGTTTCGATTCTTGGAAATCAAGAATCGAAAATTTTCTTATGATGGAGATAGAGCAATGGTTTGCTCTAATGGAAGGCTTCAAGGCTCCAAGAAATTCAAAGGGCAAAGTTCTAAAGAAAAGCAAATGGAGCCCGGAGCAAGTCCAAAGGTGCGAGGCCAATGACAAAGTGACCAAGCTTTTGGTCAATTTATTGCCAAGCACCATCCTTTGCAAAATTGGAGGTTTGAAGATGCAAAGGAGCTATGGAGCAAATTGGCCAAGCTTCATGAAGAGATCCTCCACTGTACAATATCATGAAGAATCCGAGAGGGTGACTCTTTGGAGCAAGACCAAGAGGAGGACTCCGAGGTTGAGAGATGCTCAACCCAGAAGAAGAAATCCAAGAAGCTTCATCCTCGAGGGAATGCAACGAAGGGAACAAGGAGGGAGCATACTCCTTGTTTCATGTTCAAGATGATGAAGCCTCCACCTCTAGGATTGAGGGGGAGCAATCCTTGGTGACGCCGGATCAAGAAGAAGGAGAAGCTTCTACATCCGGGTCAAGTGAAGAAGAAGAAGATGGTGCCACCTCCGAAATTCAAGAAATAGCAAATGGAGGAGCAAGTGCCATCCCTACACAAGAAGGTATAAATGTTTCAATTAAAAATAAAAATCATATAATATGTTTTGAGTGTAGGGAAAGTGGGCACTACAAGAGCAAGTGTCCCAACTTGGTCAAGTGACGCAAAAGGGCAAGGAGAAGCCCGAGGAGACCATTCCCGGAACAAAGAAGAGCAAGGAGCATATCATATGCTTCTCTTGCAATCAAAAGGGGCATTACCGGAGTCAATGCCTCAAGGGGAAGAAGATGGTCAAGGCTCAAGGAGGCATTAGTCAAGGGGGAGCCTCCAAGGTAACATTTATTGAGCCTACTCCTTTACATTATGGTAAAAAGCATGATAGTTCTAATTTTTATCATTTTAATGCGATTTACCATAAGAATAGGAAGCATGAGGGCTTTAAGGAAAAGTATGTGGCCCTACATGCCAAAACTACTACACCTAAGGCTAGGAATGTAGGTAAAAGTCTAGGCAAGAACTCTAAGGATTGTAGCTACAAGCCTAGAAACAAAAATGCTCATGGACTTAATGGAAAACCAAAAACTAAGGACTTAGTGATGGAAAATAAAGTCTTGAGGTCAAGACTTGATAAAATGGAAAAGACCCTAAGAAGGATGGAAAATATCCTATTAAGCCAAAATGAGCATAGCCTAGGTCTAGGAGCACAAAGGTCATCCAATGGTCATAGAGGTTTGGGATACAAACCCAAAGCTAAAAAGGATGTGCCTAGTTATCATAGGGTTCCATATAGCTATGGAACAAACCCTAAGTCTAGAGGTCAAGTCCAAGATACAAGGGAAGATATCCCTAGAAGTATCTTTGCAACCAAAGTGACTAAGACTTCTAAGAAGTCTAAGAAAGTCACTAACAAGGTCACAAGAGAGGCTATCCCTAGAGTTGATCTAGAAAATGTGACCAAGGCTTCTAAGAAGCTCAACAAGGTCACTAGGAAGGTATCTAGGGAAGTTATCCCTAGTGAGTACCTAGAGCATCCAAGGAGCACCAATAGGTGTTGGGTTCCTAGGAGCATCTTCTCTACCCCATAGATGGGTTAGAGAGTGTCAACTCCGATTAGAAGGGTAGTTAACCCAACTTTGAGGAAATTGACACTCAAGGAGCATTTTCAAGGTTTTTGTTAACCTTTGAAAATGAAATGGAATTATTATTTACTCCTTGAAAGAGTAAAATGTGCCTAATGGTGGAAAATTGATTTTATCTTAAAAAGGCATAAATTGGGAAAACCTAGAGAAATACCAAGTTGGGATTTTGGTATTCTTTTAGAAATTTTAAGGCACTCCGGGCCTTGATTTATGTGATTACTCTTGAGGAAAAATGGAATATGCCAACATTTGAGGATAAACTTAATTTCAATTGGCATAAATTAATCAAGAGAATTAGAAATGCCCATTTAGGTTTTGGCACTCTCTTGAAGCACTTTGGGCAATCTAGGGTTTAAGTTTTAGGATTAGCTAAGATTAACGATACTTAGATAGGTAATCTAGGTATATTTTAGTTATGCTAAACCTTGCCATGATTGTTTGCTCATAATATGCCATGACATCATATTTTATCTTATTTGTATTTTGCATTCATGACTTATCATGAAAAATACAAAAATACCATGTCATGCCATACATACATCATGTAGTTATAGGAATCTTTCTTTTGAAAGCTATTTTATTTTGATGTATGCCATAACATTATCATGCATTATGTTTATTTCCTTAAAAATTAAGGACATATGGCATTAGTTAAACAAGTGGCATTTGTTTACAACAAGTGGAATAAACAAGTGACATTTGTTTAATAAGTAAATCAACAAGTAACATCCTTTGTGGATGTCTACCTCTCAAAATGCCTAGATAGATATGCATGATCCCTAGAATAGGGCAAAACCAAAATCTTACATCTCACAAAGACCTATAAGATGACTTGTATGTGTTTCAGTGCACATTAGATACAAGTGAGATGTTAGGATGATGAACAAAACTCAAGATGTTGATTTAGTGCATTCTTTTGAGTTTTTAAGTTCATCAAAACACATAGTTATGTGTTTTCCCATCATTGGGAAAGCTAATGTACAAGTCATGTGCATTATGCCCAACGAACATGATGGGATATTGGTTTTGAAAATGTTTTTAAAAAATGTTTTTGGAAAACCTTGGTGAAGACTATCTTTTGATAATAATCACCATTGAATAGTTAGGCACAAACTTGAAGAAAACGCTAAAGTTTTGTAAGTTTTCAAGTTTGTGTCAATCTTTGAAAATATGAAGTATTTTCATAGAAAACTATTTTTCCATGATTAAGTATGCCCTAAATAATGTCTACACAAAGTTTCATGATTTTTGGATTTTTGTAGAATTTTCTAGGGGTGTCTGAAATTGGCTGAAATTGAATTTCAGCAATTTCAGGCCTCTAATCGATCAATGGATCGATTGGAGTTCCTCAATCGATCAGCCGATCGATTGAGAAGGCATTTCTCGCTAGCAGAAGCTCGCTGGATCGATCAGCCGATCGATCCAAGAAGATTGAATCGATCAGTGGATCGATTCAGTTGGTTTAATCGATTGGATCCCAACTCCAATCGATCCAAGTTGCTGATTTTGGCTGGGAAGGCCTGATTTCAGCATCTTTGAACCATGGTTAGTCTATGTAACCATTCCAAACCCCTAAAAATACATTTGTATACATAAAAAGGGTGTTTTCGTGTGAAAAACAAGGATGGATTGGTTAAGGAAGGCTAAGTTGAAGTTTAGGTTGAGGTTTGTTTCAAATTTTGAATATTTGAACCTCAAAACTTCTAAAATTGGGTTTCCTAAAGTTTTTGGGGATTCCAAGTCATTGTTGGTGCAATGACAGAAGTTACCACCATGTCTTTAGGGGGAGGGACTCTTTAAAGACATGAAAATTATTTTTTATGAACCTAGGAAGGTGGTCAACCTTCCGTTAAGAACATGCTCAAGATTGAGCGTTTGAACTTTAATGGGGAGTGGATATCCTCATTGTTCAAGTGGCTTCAAGTGGATAATGCTCAAGGATGGGCATTTGCCTACATTGGGGGAGAATGTAGGGTTAAGGTTAATGAAGGGTATGGGACCTTCATTATCGTGTTGGTCACAACGAGTGAAGTTGTGAACAACGATGAGCAACTCTTCAGGGGGAGAGTTTTCAACAATGGGGAATTTGTTGAAGAGTGCCCAAAATTGAGGCACGGGTTGATGTATGCTCAAAGATGGTTTGATGTGTGCCAATAGGGGGAGAATGAAAGGGAGTAAGTTAGGCTTTCATTACCTAGAGAGAGTTTGCCCTCTTAGGGGGAGAATGAAGGGCTTAACTTATGTGTTCATTACCTAGTGGCATGAAGAAGGTTTAGGCTATGGGATTAGCCTAACTTACATGTGGTATTGTAAGTGATAGTGTTGGTATTGTCAAACATCAAAAAGGGGGAGATTGTTGGTGCAACATCCCTTAGGTCAAGGTTGACCTGGTTGACCAAGCTTGAGTCTTGGTTTGGGTTTCGATATTTGACAATGCAAGGTTGATTGAAGAAGAGTCAAGTAGGTCAAGGATGACCGGATACTTGACTGGGAAGTCCTAGTGAGTGAAGCTAGGCAGGAGGAAAATCCTGGTGAGTGAAGCCAGGTGAAAGACCTAGTGAGTGAAGCTAGGCAATTGGGAAAGTCCTGGTGAGTGAAGCCAGGTGAAAGACCTAGTGAGTGAAGCTAGGCAATTGGGAAAGTCCTGGTGAGTGAAGCCAGGCAAGAGAAATCCAAATGGGTCAAGGTTGACCAGACATTTGGTGAGAGTCCAAGTAGGTCAAAGGGATTGACCGGATACTTGGCACGAGAAAGAAAAGTCCAAGTAGGTCAGAGGGACTGACCGGATACTTGGCAAGAAGAGAAAAGTCCAAGTGGGTCAAAGGGATTGACCAGACACTTGGTGAGAGAGTCCTAGCTGGTCAAGGGTGACCGGATACTAGGTTTTATGTACCAACAAGTCATGGTTGACTAGATGTTGGTTTAGGGGGCTTTAGACTTGGTTTTGGACAAAAACCAAGGTTTGGATTGATCCGTGGATTGATCCAGCAGGTTTGGATTGATCCGTGGATTGATCCAGCAGGTTTGGATTGATCCGTGGATCGATCCAGCAGATCTGGATCGATCCGTGGATCGATCCGCCGATCGATCCGGTGAGTCCCCGCGAACAGAACCCCTCTGGATCGATCCGTGGATCGATCCAGAGGTCCCAATCGATCAGTGGATCGATTGGGACGCTGCTGCTTCGCGCGATAAGCGCTGGATCGATCCGTGGATCGATCCAGGCATTTTTCCAGAGCACAGAGGCGCTCTGGATCGATCCGTGGATCGATCCAAAGCCTCCCCGATCGATTGAGAGCAATCCAATCAATTGGGATTCGACCGTTGGCGTCGTTTATAGCTGTTGGCGTGCGATTCCTTCAGCAGAACTTCACCGATTCATTCCAGATTCATCACAGCTCCTCCCCAGCACTCTCTAAGCTCCTCACCGCCAGTTCTTGAAGGTTCTTGGAGGTTCATCCAAGTCAAGAGGCGAGTTGCAACGAGAAGAAGAAGAAGCTAGGGTTTTTACTGCATCTCTTGTAAGCTTTTGCTTATTCTTTACTACCCTTTCTTCTACTTGTATTGAGAGTCTTGTAGGGCTTCTCCGCCTTCGGTAGTTACCGAAAAGGAGTGTTTATTAGTGGAGGTGTGTGTGTGTGCGTGGATCCTTGGACTAGTCACCTCTTGTGAGGTGGATACCAAGTAAAATCCTAGTGTTAGCATTGTTGTAGTTTGTTTCTTTGTATTCCGCTGCGCATCACTTTGAAGAAACAAGCAACGAAGCACGACGAGCACCCCCCCCCTCTAGCTACTTTTCGGTCCTAACAATTACCACATAAATTAGGTCAAACATCCTAATTAGACTGAACATCCTAATTAGATCCATAGGATTGTGGGATAATTGCTACATCATAGTGACACTTTTCTATTACCACTACCAAATCAAAAGGCTCTCCTAGCCTATAAATGATAGGCATGTTTTCACAGATTTGTAGAAAAAAAATTGAATCATGTGATGATGCAATTGCTCACTTTAAATCTTAAATTTGAGAAGAACAATGACTCTTGGAGATTGAAAGAACAACCTGGATGACATGGCAACAGAAGATGCTAATGAAGGATGGCAGAGTGGCAGCAACTAAGGTAAGATCAAAAGGAAGAATTAGAAGAGGACTGTGAAGCATAGAGGAATGACCCTAGCAGTGATCTTGTTGGTGACATCAAAATTCGAATAGTAGATTGGTGTCAGAATCTATAGGAGAGGAATCTTATGTCTAGAGGCAGGGAATAATAGTTGATGTCAAGGAGGTGAGGCTTAGAAGTCAATCAAGAAAGAATCTGATGCTCTAATAGAATTTGTGGGGAAAATAAAATATTACAATGATAGCATGAATTTATAAAAGTGATCATGCAATGGAAAAGGAAATCCATAAAGGAAAATACATATTCAATAATATGCTATATGGAAATATCTTAAGATAAATCTGAAGAAATAGAGAGAAATTTAGAAACAATCGGAGTGAATCAGACATTTACATTGATCAATGGCGGAAAAAGAAGACATAAACGGTACAAGATTCCCAAACAGCATGTGATATGATTGTTCATTAATGTGCTTCCAAATACCACTTATCAAACATCAAAGCATTCAGTTAAAAACCCTTCCTGGAAATGAAGTTGAACCAGGAAATATATGTTTTCTAATTCTTGAGTTTGTAAACACTGCTATATGGCTATAGTTGTTTAGCAAGGTGCCCCTTGTTAGTGACAACAAATTCAATTTTTAAAGACAAAAGTATCTGTACCTGAATAAACTTGAAAACATAGACAAATGAATTCCTCTTCATCAGTAGTAGCTGCCAAGCAAAGTTGGCCTTGAGAAGGTTGAACCTTCTTTCTCCATATTTAGAGGCTGACAAAGCTGCAGGATGGTTATTGACTCTATTATACGGAATGGCCAATTCCTCGCTCAGCCTCTTTCCAACAGAGAAGGAATTAAAGGCGTTTGCAAACTTTGATACTGGTATAAATTGATATAGAGAATCATATTGACACCAGTATTGCTGCTGGTCTTTCTTAGAAGTTACCTGCAAAGACAGGGAAATGAAATAAAAAATTCTCCTAACTTATTTCAAGAACAATATAAAATAAGGGATTAGAAATTTAGATTCTTAAAACATTTTAAAATGTGGGAGTAGCAGTTTACTTTCTTACTTCTTGCAAAAAATCAGCAACATTTTTCCGTTCAGGACACTTAAAGCCCATAGAAGAAAAAAATTCAACAGCGGCATCACGAGGTCCTTGATAGACAATCTGGCCTTCAGATATAAGAATGACATCATCAAATAATTCATAAGTCTCAGGATCTGGTTGCAACAAGGAGATAATTGTGGTTCCATCGAGTGCCTGAGTGGAGTGCTTAAGATACTTAATAATCTGGTAAGTGGTTGAGCTGTCAAGACCAGTAGAAATTTCATCCATGAACAAAACTCTAGCAGGCCCAGCAAGTAATTCACCTGACAAAAGTATTAATTGTGAACTTTTAATACGTTAAAAAAAAATTTGAAAACATTTGGAAGGGGAATCATTCGAAACGCATGAAAAACAAAAGTTGAAGTATAAAAAGAAAAAATATAGGGGAAAAGGAATGCGAAAATCAAAGCTGCCTGCCTGTTGTAAGACGCTTCTTTTGCCCTCCTGAGATGCCTTTAATCATTTCATCCCCAACAAAGGTGTCAGCACATATATCCAGCCCTAAAATCTTGGTTAAGTGAAATTTAGAAATTTAGAAAAGATAAATGCACATCATCATCAACTAAAGCACAAATAGATACTTATGAAGCCTAATCAGAATTTGCAAAAAAGGACACAATGTTGATGAAGCATATGAACTGTTATAACCAACATAACTGGGTAACTGGACACAACAAAATTTCAGGATTTTCACAACGATGTGTCTGGATATTTGTAACAAGTTTATGTCAACTGAATCTTAACTAATAATCTAACAGGAATCTTAATGTTTTGTCTCAATAAATCAAGCTAACATCATTGGGTTTCAAGTTTCATACATGGCTAGACAAAACTGTTGATCAAATATCATGTTCTAGACTAAAACTGAGATTGAGCAAGGAAACATTAGGATGAGCAAGGTTCAAAATCTCAAGTGGTGCTGAAGTTTCAGTTTTTGATTGGAACAATATTGTTCGGTATTGTGTCGATGTTTTCATGCATGGTGACACTAATGGATCGAAGTCAAAGAAGGAGATGAAGCATGGGAAGGAGTCTGTATCGACTAGGTTTTAAATCTTATATCATGCCATGTGAAATAGCCGAAATATATTATTCCAGTAAATTACCAAAACTCGATACTATTCAGCACAGACAATGTCTCCTTCCTTTGCTTCATCTTTTTTCTCCTTTAACCTCCAATTCCATCACTAGCACTATGCATCGAAGCGTTAGCACAATACTGAAACAATATCTTTTCGATCAAAGACTGAAACTACAACACTGCTCAAGATTTTGAACCTTAGTGCCAAGTGGTATCAAGTTTTGGTGATTTACTAGAACGATACGTTTCAATCATTTCACCTGACATGGTACGAGATTTCAAACCATGAGGATGAGTACCTATATGAAACTTAGTTTGTTGGATAACTACTAAGGAGAAAGAATATAGTAAATTTAGAGCTAGCTATGAAGGAAGTTCTATATCACACAGCATCAAGAAATTCTCCTATCGTTCAAAGTACACAAATCATATCTAGGGGTACAAGCAAATCGGAATAACCCACTGCCACAATGACTAGTGGTAGAGTCATTATAAGGCACAACTTGACATGTTCCCTATAAATACCAACAAAATAAATTAATGTGCTACAAGAGATGCAAATACTAATGGTTTTTCAAAATCAAGAAATAAGTATTTCACAAAAATTCTAAATAATAATTCCAAATTTACTTGAAAAAACAATTAGGACTGAAAGAATGATGATTAGAAAAGATTTAAATAATTAGGATTTGTGGCAAAGAGAAAATTTTCAGTGTGGAAATTAATAAGTTCGACAGGAATCAACTTCAAGAAAAATCAGAGAAACATTGTTCAAGGGTTGGAGTTTGAAAGGGTGAAAATGGTTAGTGATGCATATTAGGATGAATGAAAGGAGGATTTAGCATTTATGAAAGGAGGATTTTGTTGTCAAGACAAAATATGGACAAAATAAATGACATTTAAATCATGTGCCTGTCTACCTTTAGTATGTATTCCACCACCAGGTTGGACTTCTTTCCTTGCAGAGCTATTGCCTTGAAGACAAAGGATAATTAAGCAAATCACACAAACCAACAAATCCAGAGTTATAGCTTTGTATGAGCACAAATGTTTACCTTCATAAATAAATCTAGATCCACATCAGGTTTAATTCCGGCATTCTTTTCCCTCCGCAAAAGCTCCATAAGCATATCTAGGTGTTGCTTTATTCTTCAGTATCAATAGAATGCTCATAATTTTTCTTATAAAAAAAAATGAACTCCATAGACTCACCATACTTAATTCCAACGCCTTGACAATGCCCTGCAAATTCTAAAGTTTCTCTTACTGTCAGCTCTGTGGCATGCCAATCTTGCTGACTAATATATGCAGATGTTCTTTGAGGAACAAACTCATTAAATTGGTGCCCATTGTAAGTGATTTTCCCTGACATCTGAAACGACTTTAGTAATATGGCAACACAAATGTGAATCACTAAAAGAAGAAAAAATAGGACACTCTTTTCCTATGATTTTGTATATATGTTTAAACTATCAAGTTTTCCAGCAAAAGCAAGTCACAGAAAGAAAATTAGTGATATGTTAAACTCAAGAGCAAAGTATGGTTTATTAGACTTTCTCAAAGAACAAGATTAAAATAGTAGTAGCAAACTTGTAGACTTTGCTCAAGTCGTCCAGCAAGTGCCAAAAGCAAAGTTGTCTTTCCAGAACTTGGCGGACCCAAAAGCAGTGTCATTCTGCAGAAACCCATATATGTTAGAGTCATCAGCACTGAAAATGGAAAAAGTTCAATTCAATTCTTATTCACGAATCTATTACCTAGACGGTTGGATAATCCCGCTAATGTTATCCAGTATTCGCAATTTCTTCCTTCCACCAGGAAAGATCCTCAGATGCCTCATGAAGGCCTTGCCAATACCAACAACATCCACTATTAGTCCTCAGACAACATAGAATATGTGCAACAAACTGAACTAACATTCAAGCATGGTAGATGGTCAATAAGAGTCTCTAGGCAAACCACTTTGCCAAGAATTATGCCCCAAATTGATCAACTTGATAATATTAGGTAATTACTTTTTTATTGATAATTTTCATCTGAAGTTACGGGGAACAAATTCATTACAATTCATCATCAACACCAAGCCATGTAATTTCAACCACATTGTTGAGAGCTAATTCCAAAATCAAGCTTTCATTTCTTGGAAAAATAATGGAACCAGAAAAATGTGAAACGTGCTTACCTCTGTCATGTTAAAGATAAAATTGGGAATGGTGGGTAATGCTCGACTTCCTACATGAACATAAGCTTCTACCTTGAGCTCTTGAAAACGAACTTCAATCTTGGGGAATTCCAGATTCACACTACAAGTTCTCAAAATAAAAAATAATAAATTAATAAAAAGGAAAACTTGTTCAACATATTTAGCCACACGCAAACTGACAAGGTGGGATTCACGATACAAAAAACTGACGATGTGCAGAATAACTGGCCTTATAAGCCAAAATAAAGTCTAATTCTATCTCTCCTTTTACTCTCTTCAACAAAAGATTTAGATTACAGACTAATGGGAATTGCAGAACAGAGAGAACTGCTTCCCAAACCAAGCACGTGTAAATTCATGCGAACGGAAGTTCTTTCTTTTACTACTGAAGAACAATAGCTATGCTACCCGTCGTAAACAATAAAAAAAAACAATTGCGTTCAAGGAAGGCAGACTCACGGGCATGAGTGACAAGAACATGAAACCCCCCGAGACAGAACAGAAAGACTGTTTCCCAACCAAGAACGTGTAAGTCAATGCGAACAATGAAATAATCCAACGGAAGTTCTTTCTTCTATTACTGAAGGGCAATAGCTATGCTACCAATCGTAAACGAACAAAAATAATTGCGTTCAAGGAAAAGAGGGCTCGCGAGCATGAGCGACAAGAACACCCGAAAATCACGGACAAGCAGCAAAAAAAGAGTGAGAATTTTTTTGTCCCCATACGCGTCAAAAAAAAAAAAAAAAACAGAGAGAGAGAGAGAGAATTTTTTTGTCCACATACGCGTCAAACCGCTGGCGGATCCGGAGAAAGAAGTGATCTGCTCCACCGGAATCGCTGAGCAAACGGTCAATCAAAGCAGTCCGGTCCGACGGGCCGAGCGCGGCGATATCGACCTCATTGCGGTGGAGGATCCCGCGGCGGATGCGGGAGAAGGTGGGGAGGCGCTCGAGGGCGGCCCAGCGAAGGGCCTCCTCCTCGTCGTCCTCGCTGCATCCCCTGAACGAACTGGACCTGGAGAAGACCGATTCGCCTCCGTTCCACATTCCCTAGCCTGGCGGAGCTCAGTGGGCGATGGCAAGGCGGAGGAGGGGAAGGGCATTAATACGAGCAACAAATGAACACCGCCGCAGCAACAGTTGAAGGAGGAGAGGAGCATTTAACGAGAGCACACGCTGTGGGGCTCTTCCAGCTGCAGGCGAGAGCCCCAGCTGCAGGCGAGAATTCAATGCCTCTCTCTCTCTCTTTCTCTCTCTCACGAAGCGGTTGAGCAGCTGAAAGCAGCAGTTAAAGCGCAGTGGCAAAATAATTGGCGGGTAAAGGAAACACTTCGCTTTACATAGTTTTTACATGTTCTGATGAATACAGGCTTCAGGAAAATAAACTCCTCCATTGGCTATTATCTGCGTCACCACCTCTTCTTCAAATCATAGTGCAAGTTTTCCTAGAAGATAACTTCGTCTACACTGCTTTCTGGTTTTATTATTGATATTATAATTACAGTGATCCATTTTTCAAAATGAACCTATAAATATTGAGCCCGCTAATTATTGATTTCATAATATAAATGTAATTTAATAAATAAAAGATTTTTTATTCGTACCACTATTTTAAAAATGAACGGCCCTCCCTTAGTTTGTCAATTCTGATTAACTAGGATAAAACATTTTATATATACATTAATTAAGATGATATATATTAATGGAACACTTTCTATTCATTTTCTAGTTGATCATATTTTAGCCATTGAGATTTACCACATTCAAAATGCTCGTAGTAGTGCATCCACGTAGCTAGTATTTTAAACTAGAGTAAATTTTGAAAATTTCAAACAATAATAATATAGGTCGATTTTCACAATATAAATTCTAAATTTTGAATTTAAGGAGATAAAAATAAATTTAAATTTAAAAATTTTAATTTTAGCCCTAAGTTTTAGTTAAAATAATGATCCGGTGATCTGTAGATCTTATCTATGACTTAACGTCAAAAAATCATTTGTGATATCGATTTCTCATAATATTTAACATTTATATATCAGTGATGGCATAAGATAGGGCAGAGGTTGTAGTGTGTGTAGGGAGAAAAAAAATGAAAGATAAAATTTTCTCAAAATTATCATAATTCGTTTTAAACCGATCGAACTCGTTTAAACCTTAAATTTACTTCGGCCATAACATGATCAAATCAATCCCTGTTTGAACTAACATAATCATTACCTCTATACTTACCTATTGGATTTAGTTTGAATCCTATCTAATTTTAATTTAGCATTCTCACTCTGTGTTTTACATTTAATTTATCCATTTATTATTATATATTTATTTTTAAAAATTTAATATTTAACATTTCAAGTCACTATATAATCTCGTAAAAATGGTACCAATAGATAGCGTAGACAGATAGCTTTCCAAATATGTGACTAATTTTAATTTTCTGACGAATGGTGAATCGATTGGTCAAAGTAATAGTGAGAATTTTTTAAATATGTATTATTAATTTTTTTTTTTTGAAAATTCCAGAAGGGATGGTCGCACCCCCTCCTCATAATGTGGCTACGAGTGCACTGACAACCAACCTCCACGATTTTCGTCTTCCTAGAAGGCTGTCCAATGCAGAATTGAGTACTCTACCTATAAAGACAAACGTACTCCCAGCCTTTTTTCACTCATGAGTACCTTGGGTTGAGACCAACAACTTAGGTTTTCTACTAATGCCCCAACAGAGGATCGAACGTAGGTTTTCCTTAAATTGAAGATACAAGATAATTAGATGTTTTTTAATAAACAAGTCGACCATCAGAATACTCATCCTGATCCTCTTATTTATTCCTTAGTGTTTATCACCGTACCATATCGATAAAGGTAATCATAGATGATCTGCTTAGCATATATAGGATGAGGAGATAACTTTTAAAAAATAAGATGAATGGTCAATGAACTAATTAAGCAAGTTAAAGAAAATCAATTAACTTAAACTAAGCACTCAAACTAAGCATGCTAAATTAGAGAGCGAAAGAGAAGATGAAAGTGATGTTGTTTAAGGCATAAGGGTTAGGGCCAAGGTAAAGACAAAGTTTATTTAATAAAAGAAAAGAGAGAAGGAAAAAAAGGAACGATAGCTTTGACTTTTGAGAGGAGGAGATGTGCGAAGATTAGTTTGAAGGATTAAGTTTGAAATCTAAGTTGTTAATTATTTAAGAATTAGTAGACAGAATTTAAGGAAATAAATATCAAGACAAAAAGAATTTTATAAAGATCTTAAGAAAAATATTTCAAGATAATTTTCTTAAACTATGAAAATGATTATTAATGTAGCTAAATATATAAATTATACTGATCATAATACCAAGAAGAGTATTTCATTTCGTTTATATTGATAATACAATTTTCTGAATATGGAATAGGTGTTTTTTTTTGTAAAATTATTTTGGTAAAGAATTGTATTAGAGACTTTAAAGAAAACTATTTTTATTTTTAATAAAAAAAAATTAGTCATTAAACTACTTTTTTGTAAAACAATTCTTAAAGATCTATATTTTAGAAAAATACATTCGATTATCATAAGAATATTCTATTTTTCTCAAGTGTTGAAACAAAAACTTGGCAATGGCATTAGATTTTTTTTTTTTTGAAATATCTACTGTGACAAATCTAATTCTCGATGGTATATAGATATTTTCATGTGGAGTGCAATGGCCGATCAGAAGCACCACCAATTAATTAATTATAATTGTGACAGTAGAAGAAACAATTGAAGTAGGTATACCTGAAAATGTTGGCGCATTTAAAACTAAGGTTTTAGCTAGTGAAAGCTATACCATTTATGCCTTATTAATTATCTTTTTAATTTTGTTTTAATTATGTTGGTCATTTATAAAACAAAAAAAAATTAAGCATTCTATAAATAAATTAAAAATTCTCACCCTCATTTCTAAAAAACTTGATAACTCGTCTTAGTTTTGATCAAAATTATTATATTGCCAAAATGTTGCATTGTCATGTTGCAATTTTGACCAATGTGGCCATCTAATAATTTTGGCTAAAGTGATACGTGGTAATTTTCCATTTTAAAATCTAGATCTGAATAGATAAATATTCTCTATGAGACTATAGGATTCCATTAATTCGTATTTCAAATTGAATAAATAATTCAAAAATTATCATGCAATAGTTTTGACAAGAACTATTATAAAAGATATTTTTCACAAAATTTGAATTTGAATAAATATATGTACTCTAAGAAGCAATTGGATTTTACTTATACTTTGACTAAACAATTTTAAAATAGACATTTACTTTCCTTCAAAATTAAGGGGAAAGATTTTTAATCAGGGTCACTTTCAAAGTATAAATGGACTCTAATGACTTTCTAAAATATATCTATCTATTCAAATTTAAGTTTTAAGAGAATAATTCATATGGTCCAAAACTATTATATTAATTTATATTCTTAAACTTTGAAAGTGAAGTTATAGATATTCCATACTCAATATGTTCTTTATGTCTAAAAATACATTGTGAAATATCATGATAATATGTTTTGATATTATTTATATTTGTTTTAAAAGTATATCATGATGGGCGATACTTAAAACATATTCCCACTTGAATGATTTAGATGTTTTATTTATTAATTCACATTGTAGTTTATCATGACTATGACATATTATCATAGGATTATAGTTTAAATGCAAATCATGATTATTGACACACGCTTAACAAGTAGCCATATAATTTTTGTTGGAAGTAGTGGTGGAGAAATAGGGAAATTTATTGAATTTAAATTATGCAAAAAAAATTAAATTTAGTCTTATATGTCAAGATGACTTGAATTGATAATTTCAAGCTATCAAATAATGAAGGATGAACTTCTTGGTATGGTTGAGCTGCCTTGTATGCCGAGCTACAGAGTCAGTCGAGACCCGAGTGGAAGAGAACCATGGAGGTGTGTTTTGTTGAATTAAACATATTCATCTCATCCAACTATGCTTCGAGGACATACTCTAGATGCGATGGGAAGACTAAAGCACTGGTTGTTCAGTGCAGAAAGAAAGGAAGCGAGGGGAACAAAGGTGGATGGAGTTTCTTGGGCAAATTTTACTTGGGAAGACTAAAGCATTGGTTGTGGTTGCACACGAGTCATCTTTGATTTAGTGCAATCTTGACCTTGAATGCGCAAGTGTATGTGAGAGAGAACATCTCTCCATATATATATGTTTACAACTTCAATATTTATAATATATTATAAACCAACTATAATATTATGAAAGTCTCAATATAGGACTAAACTCTCACACAAAATGAAATTTCCTTCCATCCACCTCTTCTTGTTTCCATTCAAATTTTCAACAATTTTAAAACTCTTCAAGTGTAGATAAAAGTTTAACTTTGATTATAGGGCTCATTTAGAAGTTTCTATTGACTCTAGAATGCTTATCCTACCCCCACATGCACACTCTAGAATGGTTAACTATTTGCTCCCGGAGAAAAACAACTCAACCCCTAGCCACTTGACGGTCGACTATAAACTGATTTTATAATTTACCTTCCTTCACATAACTTAGGGACTGATTGTGAGGGGTATTTGAGGTGAGTTTAATCACCTTTTTATTACAATAGAATGGTTAACTATATGAATTGTTCAAGTTGAATGGGATAGTAAGATTGAGCAAGTGAATCTATTATTAGTTTGATTGAGTAGGTAAACCCATCATTCATTCTAATAGGGTGGCACAAACTGAGTGAGTCGCAAGAATCAAATAAGCCAAAGGAGTTTGTTAGGTCAAATAGGCTAGTGAAATTGAGTGTGCAAACTAATGGATCAATATGTTTAATCGAGTTAAACTTTAGTATTATATTCTCTAGAAGATTTCATTTTAATGTCGAGAATACTCAAAATCTAATAAGGATGAACACAATAAGCTTGGAGTATCCCTTAAAGTAGAAAATTTAGTTGTTTTTAAGACTGAGATGGACCATCAACCTATCAGGCTAAACTTAATTTGATTGGAATTTATTTTATTTTTCTAAATCATACTCCAATCATTTTTTTTTAATTTCTCACTTAATTGAATGCACTAATCCTATATGATTTTAAAAATAATAACTATTTTAAGACAATAGAAATTAATGATTAGGGTTGTAAACAAGCCAAGTTGAGTCGAGTTTTAGGGTGTTCAAACTTGTTTAATAAGGTAACCAAGTCAAGTCGAGCCGAGCTGAGCTTAAAATGAACCAAGCTTTTGAAATGAGTATTTAAACTTGACTTGGTTTATTTTTTATGAGCTTGAGCTTGTTTGAAGCTTGGCTTGAGCTTAGTTCGTTTAAATGTTATCAAGCTCTCAATTCAAGCTTGGTTTGAGCTTGACTTGAGCTTGGTTCGAGATTGGTTCGTTTAGATGTTATCAAGCTCTCAATTCAAGCTTGTTTGATTGTTTGAAACTTTTAGTTATTTGATTGATTATTGAGCTTGATAATTTAAATTTATTTATTTATTTATTTTATTATTTATTTAGCATATTGAAAAGAGTTTTATTAATGAATATGGTTCGTGAACGTTGTTCACGAACGTTGTTCACGAATGTTAACGAGCTGAACACATATGTGTTCAAGCTTGTTTATTTAGCTTAATGAGCTGTTCAAGCTTGTTTATTTAATTAGTCTTATGTATATTGAACGAACATAAACAAGTTCTTACCAAGCCGAACACCAAACTTGTTCATGAATGCTTGGTTCATTTACAACCCTATTAATGATAACATGTTAAAATATGGAATATTACTTTGTCAAAGTCTAGAATAGAGGTAGCACAATCAATGTGATTTCCAACTTTATGGTTAACCATATGCGTTACTTTGTCAAAGTCTAGCAAGCTAAGCTAGCACAATCAATGATCGAGCTTATCAACTTTATGATAAATCATATGATCATCTTGTTTGCCCTAATATATAGGAGAGGCACATCTATCGTCATCAAACCAAGCTTAGATTCATCGTGGACATAATTAAGTAGTTCTTGAATCCAACTTCTCAAATAAGTTAGAGGACTTAGCATGAACAATTAATGACGACATTAATCCTACATGTCACTTGCCAACTACACCTTCCAAATCAAACATCATGATCATAAATCAAGTCTAAACTTTCACATGACATTGTCTACCAAATAAAGCTCAATCAAATTTAGCTAGGTTTGCGACCATGCCATCATCTGTAATTTGAACTATTTAGCAATATTCACTATCTCATTAAGTCCTAACCTACCAAAGAGACTCCATAGTCAATTAGTTTCCTTATAGAATTGATTTGCCCCTCTAATAATTGGCATCACGATGCATGGCCTTTCTTAATGGAAAATATATAACTTATCGCATTGACTTTGTGTTCTTGTTCTACATAGGTATAGTATAAATATTTCTAATTTTCTTAATCCTAACCTATGCATGATAGAAAATCAATAATACTAAATGTACGTCATTAATGAATTAGAAGAAATTAGGGTAGAATTAAGGTGAAGATGCAACAATTGTTGGGCAGTATAGTGAGGATTTGCAAATTGAAGTCATAAATAATAATAATTATATATGCATATGGAGGTGAGGTAGCTAGCAGGGAAAAGAGTAGTTGGGGGATGAGCAGAAAAAAGAAGCTCATCAAAATAAAATTGACAGAAATTTATTGTGCTAGCTCAAACGCGACGTTGATGTTCATCTGTACGCTTGCTTTTGCTCCACTTTTTTGTGCTGGCATTTAGCAACTTGTGCAGGTTTAAATGCAGCAATATTGATGGCGTCCATCGCCATGAATGATTTATTTCATGGAGCCGGGAATTGACAATTGATTTCATTTGCATCAGTTATCTCTCTCACTCACTCTCTCTAAATATAGATAATTATCCTCTAATATATATATATATATATATATATATATATATATATATTAGAGTTAAAAAAAGCAAAAAAATAAAATAAAAATAAAAAGATCTAAAGATACGCTGGGTGCATACAACGTCGAAAATATTCTATACATCTACTCATTGTCAACGCATTTATTTAGAGAAAGATTATTTTTTTTTCCTTGTTTTCAGATGAAAAATCCTTCTCAAAACATGAAGTGTAAATCAAAACAATGATTTACTTTATAAAAAGAAGATATCAATGAATTTCTATGAAATAGTTTCACGGGATTCAATCAATATTGTAGTTGCTTATGGTTATTTTGGACGATTGATCTTCCATTATATTAGTTTCAACAATTCTCGTTGTTATGACTAGCCTAGTATTGAATACTGATGATAATATCAATAAAAGAACATTATGCTCTCTTGTGCTTCTGGACATTTTGAACTCCACAAATTTTTATACATTTAAAAAAAGGGGATCATTTCATTCCATAGGAATAGTTCTTCTAATTTTATAAATCTTTTTAGAATATTTTTCTCTTGAATATGATTATGTATAGTAAATGTTATCCTGTCCAAGACTAACTTACACTTTTGGGTATGTAAATCACTTCCTTACTCTTTTTTACCTTGATCAATCTAAATGTTATAGTAGCTGCAGCTAAGAATCATAACTACTATAATATGTAACTACTACAATTGCAATACACACAGATGATATTTTATTACCTCAAGTTACTATTGATCAATAACATATTGTAAAAATAATTAACTATAGTTGCTACAATATATATACAAGGGAGATCATGCTCAACTCATATTGATAAGGACATTCGTTTTGATTTGAACGTCACCTCTTTAAAAAACATAAAACTCACATCCCACATATCCATTATATTAACATCTTTTATTAACACACTCATATTTATTTTAGTATTAATACTTATTATTTTTAGATCTTACTGTCAACTTATTGATTTTTATTCTTATTTTACATTAAATAAATACATATATTTTCAATTTTATTCTTACTCATTAACTGTGTTCAAATAACTGAGGTTTGACATATGTGTTAGTTGTTATAACATCCACCCACATTTAAAGTTTAAAAAAATAATAAATTTAAAATATTTTAACTAAATTGATAAAAAATATTTTAATATAATAATATTATTACATATGAAATAATTTTAATTAATTAGTTGAATCAATTTCACTGTATATCGTAACAACTATTTTAATAAGTTGTTGCAACTAAGCCGTATTTGAAATAAAGAGATATTTTATGAATAAGAAATATAAGCATATGGTATTTTAATTAATTATTTTTTTTAAAAAGCACCTTTTGATCAAAACGACGTTCTTTTACCCTTTTTACCCTATTAAAAAACCCTAGAGTTAGTATATTTAAAGTCTTGAGTAACTTAATGTCCATTAATTATTTGTTTTCAAGTAAATTTGCATATGGCCCTCTCTTTTTTGACACTCGTATCAAATTTTATTAAGTTATGTTAAAATATAATTATATAACTTTAGAAAATCACATCATGAATATTTCTGAATATTCGTAAGGTACATATTTTATATTAAAATTTGATCAAAACTTGATTTCATAGCAAGAAAAAAAATTAACTTTAAATTATGTGTTAATTTATAATGGTATTGGTTAATTTGATAGGATGCTGTTTTTCAATTCGATTAATCAATTTACATTCACCTTTAAATTTCTAATTTAGCTAATTGATTGTGATAACTAAATATCATTTTTTAAAGAAAAAACTTAAGCTCAAGTTCAATCTAGTCTACTAACTTAAACCACAATGCAAAAAGCGGCTCATTTATCAAACAGTGGTGACATTTCTGCCTAGAATTAATCATGATGTCTTCTCATTCAGGAAGCCCAAGAACGCAAAACTAAAACATGAAGACCTTGCTACCTTATGCCTCCCACTTGGAGCTCCTGGGCCAGATGCATCATCAACATTTTCATTCTCCTCCTCTTCATCATCACGCTCAGCAGTTTTGACGTTGGTTTCAGTGGAAATCTATCTCCCTTGAAGGAGTCTTTATATAAGATACACTTAGTGTTGGTACAATCAACCGTTAGTTAATGTTGATCTGGCTGATCAAACTTGAATTGATTAGAGTTAAAGTTTTTATATTTAATCAATATGTTAATGAGTCGAGTGAGACATCAAATGGGTCAAAATTGACCGGATACTTGATAGTTGATCAATATATTATGTTGGTTGAGCGAAAAGTCAAGTAGGTCAAGATTGACCAAATACTTGATGAGATATGAAAAGTTTAAGTAGGTCATGGTTGATTGGACACTTGACAGTCGAAAGTCCAACATAGAGTTGACACGAGATGAAAAGTTTAAGTGAATCATGATTGACCAAACACTTGGTGATCGGAAGTCTGACACGTAGTTGACGTCGGGTAGGATAGTGATTATCTCGCGGGCTATCGAGCAAAGAAGATTAAGGAGAAAACAAGAAAAGGATCCTCATAAAATGAATATAAATACGTCGCTCTCTGATTTTTGCCACAATAAGGAAATTTTATTATGAATAAAGGATAAATTCTCAACATCTAGACACACTCTTATATAGACCACAACCTAAAACTCAAATAAAGGAAATAAATTATAATTAACAGATTTTAATTCCAATCTTGTAAAGAAAGGAAATAAATCTTTTACCTAAAAAAGAAAGTACATAACTGAACAATCTTAATTCAAAACAAGATGTAGATCAAGATAAATTCTCTCCTATAAATACTATAAATACCGAAATTACCCTAAAAATAAAAATTATCAAAAATATTAAAAAAAGTTCTGAAAAGGGTTTAAACGGTAAAATTTGGGGTCAAAACTTGGCAGTTATGGTTTCACCCATGAGAAACATAAACAAAATCTGATTTTGAGTTTCGAGTCAAAAGTTATGTCTTTTTACAATTTGAAGGATTATATTAGGCTTTATCATGGGTTAGGTCTGCATCAGTCTTCCCAGGTTGAAAAGAACTCACCTTCAAATTCATATTAGCTTTATCAGCATCCGTCGAATAAGGAGTTAAATACTTCATATTGAAAACATTGGAAGTCTTCAGATGATTAGGAAAATGTAACTTGTAGCTATTGTCATTAATCTTCTACAGCATCTCACATAGTCTAATTTTTGATCCTTTAGCTTATTATATTCTCCAACAGGGAAATAATCACGAGTCAATATAGCCCAGACAAAATCTTCAATCTCACAAAGTACTTATCGATGATGACTATTGACCCAAACCTTATACTTGTTATTGTTTTCCATGATTTCTAGTTTTATTGGGATTGCAAGGTTACAAATATAGTCTTACATTAAAAAATACATGGGAAAAATTATGGGTTTATAAGAGAAAGATATCTCCATTGGTATGATGCCTTTTGGGTAGAGCTCAAAAATAAAACTATGAGAGCTTAGATCCAAAGTGGACAATATCATATCATCATGGATATATCTTAATTTTTATGGTCATAACAATTGGTATCAAATCCCGGACTGCCAGAAAGACTAATCACCGATTGTGCACAAGAGCCATGGTCCACTCGAGCCATGTGGGTGGAATATTGACCTCTAACAAAGAAAGTGGGGGCTCCCATATCTGGATCAAGATGATCAGACACTAGGCAGAAAGTCCTAGTTGTGACTAGGCAAGAAGTCCATGTAGGTCGGTGGACCAAAGAGCAGGAAGTCTTAGTTGTGGCTAGGTAAGAAAGTCCTAGTAAGTCGGTTGGACTGAGGGGTAGGAAGTCTTAGTTGCGGCTAGGCAAGGAAATCCTAATAGGTCGGTTGGACCGAGGGGCAGGAAGACCTGGTGGATTGAGAATCGGACGTCAAATGGATATTCTTTTCGTTTAAGGGGGTCCTTGTGGTCCTTCATTTGAGGGAGGGAGGATTGTTGGGGTTGCAAGCTTGCAAAGATAGTCCCACATTGAAAAACGCATGAGAAAGATCATGAGTTTATAAGAAAAAGATATTTCTATTGGTATGAGACCTTTTAGGTAGAGCCTAAAAATAAAACAATGAGGGCTTACGCCCAAAGTGGACAATATTATACCATTGTGGAGATATTTTAATTCTTTTGGTCCTAACAAGTTTCACCTACTCATGAATACCTTGAAGAAGCTTTGCCATCTCATCCGCTTTAGGACTAATTCGTCCTACATGTGGAATAGGGGCTAAGTCTAGAACCCCCGATAGATTTCGCCCATAGACAATCTCAGAAGAACTTAATCTGGTGGTCTTATATATTTCTCAATCTATTGTATTCAAACTCTGCTTGAAGTAACACCAAGTCCCATTGCTTTGGTTTAGTTCTTGTGAGGCATCTTAAAATATTTCCTAGATCCCGATTCACCACCTCGATTTATCCATGTGTTTGAGGGTGTTAAGCATTGTTAAAATTCAACTGTGTGCCCAATTTTCCCCATAAACTTTTTCAGAAGTGACTGATTAACTTGGTATCTCAATTTAAAGTCATGGACCAATGAATGCCATGTAAACACACAATCTCCTTGAGGTAAAGATGGGCAATCCGGGCAGTATCCATGGCCTTCCTGCTAGGTGTGAAGTAATCCTAATACGAAATTTATGCTGATATCGAACCAAGGAGCTTTAAGAATGGGTAGATGAGTGTACAAGCCTATATTTGGGAGAACCTCCTTAGACCGCTGGCATTCAGAACATCAGTCAACAAAGTGAGCCATATCATTGGCCAACTTGGGCTTATAGAAATTGACAAAGATGAGGGCCAACGTTGGTGGGTGCTACTCGGAATACCGTTCTGTTTCTCCTGTACAAAAATTTGTACAAGGACAGAACTTTTCCTAGCAACCCATGTGCTCTTCAGAAGTTAAACTTGGATTGGAAACGAAACTTAACATTTTTACTCCAAGTTCAACCCTTGTGTTCTTCAGAAGTTAAACCATATTATAGAAGTTGATTAAATATTTATTTCAAGGATTGACTTCCAGGTCGTTGGCGAGACACTAGGCCTTCTTGGTTATGTGATCATCCACCACTTCCTAGACAAAGCCTTTCAAAGAAATTGAATATTTAAACTTCTCACAGTAACCGTAGGTTTAACTACAGAGACCTCAATCAAAGCACAAGATCGAAACACAAAATCGAAGCACAAAAATGAAAACACGAAATCGCTAGCCTCTTGCAGTTGTATTTCAGGATCCATACAAAGAAAACAAAACTAGTTGTGTCGCGGAAAAATAACTAGTTGTATCTTTCTTCGTAGACAAAGACCTCTTGATCTTCTGTCGTATTCCTCTCTTCTTCTTGGACGTCGTGTGGGCGACGATCTATCAAGACAAAAACACCTGAACCCCTTTTGTTTCCAAGCCGCCTACCACCAAAAGATGCAAATAAAGGAACGCCTCCTCCTCCTTCTTCTCCTCCAAACCACCGGCCACCAAGGTGCTTCGTCAATTCATTTTCATTTTCTCCAAGCTCCAACCACCAAGAGAAGATGGGGTGCTGGCCCTAGAGGGAAGAAAAGGAAAATTGGGTGTCGACCTTAAGGGAAAGGAGAGGGTTTTTAGTTGTGAGAAAAATTTATCAATTCTTAATTGAATTGTTGATTTTTGTGACACAACCTTCTCTCCTTTTATAACCCTTTGCCCCAAATAAAAAAAGGAGAAAAAGTAATAGATTTTTGTTTAGAAAAAATCTATAGAAAAGAATTAACATAATTCTTTTTTAGAAAAAATTCTTAGGAAAAAATTAGTATAATTTTTTTTTAGAAAATTTCTAAGAAAGAATCAATATAATTCTTTTTAGAAAAATCTCTAGGAAAGAATTAACATAATTCTTTTTAGAAAAATTTCTTAGGAAAGAATTAATATAATTCTTTTTATAAAATTTCTAAGAAAGAATCAATGTAATTCTTTTTAGAAAAATTTCTAATTCTGTTGAGAAAAAATCTCCATTTTTTTTTCTTTTCTTTTGGTTTGGCTGGCCCCTTGCTTGGGCACCAAGCAAGGCTTGGCCCACCCCTTGCTTGGGCACCAAGCAAGGATGTGGCAGGCCCCTTTCTTAGGTAGGAAGCAAAACCAAAACAGGTGAATGCGAGGCTTTATAGAGGCTACAACAGGGACCGAGAGGAGGAATTGATTTTGGCCTCCTGATGGACTTGAGCTTCCTGTGTTCGACCTGAACACCCAACTCAAGTTCATCAATAATAACTCATATTACTAAAGAGTTATTATTGAACTACCGCACCAATCCTATATTATAATATGGGCTCCTGCTTATCATGAGTGCGTTAGTCTCCCTGTGTTTAAGATATCGTATGTCCGTTAATTAATTAATGTAAAATACCAAGAATAGGCGAATATTAATAAGGAAATTTTCCAGAATTTTTGGAAATTTTTCGGGAATTTTTAGGAGCTCGTATGGACGAGTTAACGGGGACAAGAACGGGGTCCGGAAAAGCCTGTTTAGGCTACCCGATTTAAGCGAGGAAAAGATTATATTTATATATCCTTTACCTTTTTATTTCTTTATTTCTTTTCCTTTGCTTTTGTCGCCGAACCCGAGCAAACCCCGCACCCTTTCCTTCTTCTTCCCGATGCCGCCGCGCACCTTCTTCTTCGGTGCCCTAACCGCCGGCCGAGCGGTTTTCTCCTCCTCTTCTCTTCTTGTTCTTCCTCCCAGAGCCAAATTTCCTCTCCTCCTCATCCACGCCGAGCCGTGCGCAGATCACCGGCCACAGGAAGCTAGCACCGTTACCTGTGCCCTAGCGCCGGCCCATCGCCGAGCCTAGCATCCTCTCCCGCCACCACAGCGACGCCACTGCTGTCGCTCGATCTCTTCTTCCCTCTACCGGTCGGTCTCTCCTTCTTCTTCCTTTCCGAGCCGCACTGGAGGGCGCCACCACTTGAGGCCGAAGGGAGCAGCGTCGCCGCGATTTTACTGCCCTAGTTTGCACCGAGCCTTCCTCTCTTCTGATCTGTGCGCCGAGGCCGACCACTGTGCCCTAGCAAGTCAGCCGGCCACCCTCCTTGTGCCGACACTTCACTGCTTCTTGTGTCGTCTCTGGTCCCCACGGCCAACTCCAGTCATCGCTGCTGTCGCCGTTCATCCTCGCGAGCAGTTGACGCAGAAGGGGGGGGGGTTGTTCACAGCCGACCCTATCCGTGCCCTTGATTTCTTATTTCTGCCGGATTCAAACCAGACAACAGTGAGGTGAGCAGCTTATCCTTGTTGATTATGTGTATTAGATCACTGGTTGTAGTACTCTTCTGAGTTGGGGATTTGTTACAGATTCAATCAGTAGCACTTGGACCCCTTGGATCACGGCAAGTGCTGATTATTGGGTATTTTGATTTAGGGATCAGCGGCTGAGGGAAAACGATTGGCACCATTGTAGGTACGGCAGAATTGGGTATGTACGGTTTGTATCATATTCTATGCTTGTTTGATCATTTTAGCTTCGGACAGCACTGATTTCTAGTAATCCACAGTATTGATGATCCAGTTTCGGCGGTGAAGCCCTCGGGCCGTATCCCACCAGCGATCACTTGGTGGTGAATTGAGGACTGTGATTCGAGACGGACATCTCGACATCGGAATTAGTTCGATTCGATCTACATTGGAGGCGGGTACCACTTGACTTATCTTTATGATATTGTCTATTGGATATGCATAGTATTTTATAGCTGCAAGCAATGATCATGTTTGCCTTGGTATGTCACGGTTTGATACCCATAGCATGATCTGTTGGCCGTTTGTTATGTATCTATGTTTACGTTTCAGGATTATTGCCATGAGTACCTTGGTTCCTAGAGTAAGTGGCATACCATACCTACTGAGGTTCGGACTAGGTTCTGGATTTTATTTTCTGGCATGTGTATCTAGATTATCTGATACCTAGGTTTTTATACCATACCTGACTTGTGTACCTCTATTTTGTATATCATATCTGATTTGTGTACCTAGACCCTTTTTCTTTGATCTGTGCATATTGATGGTACATATGCTATGGAAGGGGGATATGTTTAGGATCTAGGTTGTTATTCCATAGAGTACCTGTATACCCTAGATCCGTGGATTTGACATACAGATACTGTGGTACCCATATTATGTATATATGGATTTTTTCCTTATGCTGATCGGGACATTTCATACTTATTATGTTCAGGACATAGGTTTTTGATATTCTATCTGACCTGTGTACTCTAGATCTTGGTATGTGACCATCGATTTTACCGTACTCATTTTATACATATGGATATAGTTATGTTGATCAGTTTATGACCATGCTTAGTGTCATGCATCATGATTGCATGTTGTGCGATTGTCGGCTCTACTATGGTTGAGCACATCGCCAGTTACATGTACTGCACACACCACCACCCATGGATTAGTGGTATATCAGGCAGGTGTGTGGCGGTTCTGCTGTTTGGCTCCGTTGGTCTGAGGACTCAGCGTGGTAGCCGGCAGTCAGTTCCGCTCTGTTTGGCTCCGCTGGCATTTAGTGTAGCAGCGTAGTAGCCGGCAGATGGTGGACTCTGTTTGGCTCCGTTGGTCAGATGACTCAACGTGGTAGCCGGCAGAGATATCCTCCCCGTCATTGTGTACCGGGAGATGAGAGCATTGAGCTCCCCCATTTATGATTTGGGGACAGAGGACAGGAGTACTCCGACAGCATCCCGTCCACTCGGTCACTCGTCAGGAGCAGTGACGACAGAGTGCACGGTTGTCAAAGCCCTACCCACTCGGTCTCACCATGGTGTGTGAGATGACTGACTGGCGTCAGGGGTGACCAGGACGCATCATTAGCATCATATGCATTGATGTATTTATATTCTTACGATTGTGTTTGCTGCATTTGGTTGCTGCATTTTGGTTGGATGCATACTTTTGACCTGCATACAGGATTATTGACACTTTCGGTTGACGACCCTTTTGTCTGGATAGGAGTTCCTGGTGAGTACAGCTTCCTCAGTTACCTTTCAGTTTTGCATATTCCCTATATATGATTAGGAAGCTGTATTCCATATTTATTGCTGTTAGATGTATCTTACTACTCATGTTCATTGGTATTCGCTGAGTTGTTGAACTCACCCCCGTTGACACTATCTTTTCAGGTACCAGGTTATTTATAGTGTCGCATGGAGCATCCTGTCTGCTGGTCCCCACGTCACATCAGAAGTCATATCTCCGTATTTTTGTTATTTGATCTTGGTATATGAGATGTATGTATTTGACTTTGTGTGTTCCGGTTTTGTGTTCGGAGTGTTGATGTTGTATGTGATGTTTTGTATTGGTTGTTGGTTGTGTAAGCCTAGCCGGCTAGCAGTCTTTGTGTTTTGGTTTGTATTTGGTTTCTGTCATTTTCCGTGTTTTGGTTTTGTTCCAGCCGAGTGGGCTGATGTATATTGTGTATGTAGAAAGTTTCAGATTGTCTGCCGTACAGGGGAGATGTGATAACCATGATTTTACTGCATTATTTTGATTCATTTATGCATGGTTTTGAGGTTGATTTTATAGGTAAATCATGATTACATCACATTTTGTGCATAATGTGTATTTTTGGACTTAATTGCAAATTATATTATTTTTGGTATTATTTGATGCTAATATTTGATTCTTATTTTGTAGGCATCAAAGGATCTTGGATTTGGATCTATTTGGACCGAAATTGGGCTCGAATCGGAGTTCAAACGAGAAGATCAAGCTTTGAAGCATTATGGGCCGTTCATCAAGAATAGGACAGATCTGGACCATCCGTTGAAGATCTGGCCGATCCAACCTAATGGGGAGCAGATCTAAGCCATTGATGAAGATCCAGAAGTTTTGATCCAGATCTGAGTTCATCCAGCCATTGATCCAGCCGGATTAATCTGGGCCGTTCATTGAAGATCGGCAGATCTGGGCCATCCAGTAATGATCTGATCGATCCGACCTACGGGAGAGTAGATCCAGACCTGATATCCATATCAGTACCTTCGGATCAGATTTTGGATGACTTTTTACCGTTGATTTAGCCCATAATCAATCTCAGCCGTCGGTTCAAATCTGAGATCTGTTCAAAACAGAAGCTACAGTTTTCTTTCTGCTTCGTCGACTCCACAGCGCTGTTCTTCTTCGTCCCGTGGCGTTTCTCCGGATTCCGACCCCTTTCCTTCTCCGATCAAATCTATCGAGCTTCAACCTTGGTGGAGAGTTTCTCGGAAGCACATCCCGATCATCTGGAGCCTCCAGCGAGTGTTCCCTCCGGTGAATTCTGCACTTCCGGCATTCTCTGTTTTCGCCAGATTTGGAGGTGGTCTTCCAAATCTGCGCTCCGATTCCATTCAGTGACGCTTGGAGGTGGTCCGCTGGCGTTATTGAGCTTCATCCGATGCCATCCGCAGTCCGCTACATCATCTCAGATCCAGAGAGCTCCGGAATGCAGATTTCCAGCATTTTCGGCCATTCATGGGGTTTTGGGTGTTCTTAGCTCGCTGGGGGTGGTCCGTCGGCACTTGTGAGCATTCCTCGAACTGATTTGCAGCTTAGAATCTTCATTGAGGTCCAGAGTCGGGTGGTTTCGACTTAGGCACTCTTGTGTGACGGCAAGAGTGTGAAGCTTGTTAGATTGGTTGTGAGTTGGATTGGTTAGGGTTTTATTTCATTTTGTTATTGTTTTTACAGCTTAGAACATATTCATTTGATGCTTGTTATGATTTTAGCAAGTAATTTAGTATTTCATTACCTTGTTAAAGCTTGGTTTAAGTTTTATTTGATGCTTAGTTAAGTGTTTAGTGTTTAAATTCTAAGCTAGGGTTTACATCTTGCTTTAGCTCAGATTTACTTGAGTCTTGTTATTTCAATCTTAGCTTGATGTGTGTTAATGATTTAATTATAATGTAAGGTGACAATGCATTATGGTTTGATTGTTGGCACACAAGTAAATTTCATTTGTTTAGGTTTCACTCTTGTTTTAGATTAATCTCTTTACTGCTGTGTTTTCCTTTGTAGATTTAGATTCAAGCTTAAATCCCCCCAATTCCATTTTTATATCGAAAACCCCAAAAATAGGAATAAAAAGATAATCCTAAATTACATTCTACCATTGGTTCCTCGGATCGATCCTGGGCTCGTTACTACAACATTATTGTTTAATTAAGGGGTTCAGTGAATATAATACATTGTTAATTTGATAAGCCTATTTGTGACATTTAATATAGATTTTAGGCTTTATCAAATTTTGGCGCCGTTGCCGGGGAATTAAAAAAAAAATGCAATGTTTAGTAATTTTAGGATTGTTTTGATTGCTTTCATGTTTATATATCCATGTGTTTGATTGTATTTGTTCCTAAGTCTTCTGATTTTATTTCCTAGTTGTCTGTGTAAGAACAGGAAATTTTATTTGACCATGGATCAATATCAGTATTTTGGAGATTGGAGGGAAAGTTATCAGCCTCAGACTCAGTCCTACCTACCTATGGAGCAACGGAATAGGTATGAGGATGCACAAGAACAAATTGAAGAATCAATGTGGAAATGCAATGATATTATGCAACAAATGAGAGAGCATCAAGAGCAACAATTTGCAAGGATACAGAATATAAAGAGTCAGTTAGATCAGATAGCATCATCTATTAATCAGTTACAAGCACAAAGAGCCAGTGAAGAGGTGGATTGTGGAGATCTTGTCAGGCCTGACACTACTTCTATTTCTTCACAACAATTTTCTAATATTATTTGTGATGATGATGTAGTTGTTCAGATTTCTAATTCTACTGATAGTGTTGCTTTAGATGTTGTTGAAGATGCAGGTATTATTGCAGAAGATGATTTAAGTGTAGGGGAATGCTTACTGGAAGCATTACCTCAAGAATCACCGAGAGTTGAAGATGTAAGTGTAGGGACTTGTGCTATGGAGCCAAGCACCCAAGAATCACTACATGAAGTTGAACATTCGCCAAAACTGGAGTCTGAGCATTTATTTGAGGAGAAAGAGGTAACAAGCACTACTCCAGGTACCTTTCAAGATGACAAGGTGAGTATTTTGTGTAATTTTTCAGAGAATTTTATTAAGGTACCATTTGTTGATTTTATTAGTTGTGATTCATTTCTTGAAATATCTTTTACCCACACTAATATTCTCCTATTTTGTTTTTGCCCCACATGTGTGTGGGAGGTGTTTTGTTTTATTGATGTTGTAGGAGAACATGAGCTTCCGGAGTGGGTGCTAAAACTAAACCGATTAAGACCTCCGGAAAGAATTTTGAAGGGAAAAAGGATTAATAAGAAGAATTTAAGTGGAACCATGATTACTCCATTTCCGGGGTGGCTACTACTTCTAAACCTTCTTCAACCACCGGGAATTAAAGGGGAGTTGGTTCTAATTTAGCTTTCTTTTGCATTTTAATTCATGTCTTGTTAATAAATTCTTTATACGTTTCTTTATTTTCATACTTTGCATTTGCATTTTACTTCCATACTTTACATTTTGTTTAGTTACATAGCGTGCCATTTTGAATAAAATTCTTCATGGGAATTTTCTAAGTAATGCTTTTAAGATGGTAAAAGCTTCTTAAATTTGATCATCAACTTTAGGTCATGGGACATGATTGAATGCTTTACTTACATGATATTGGTTAAAATGGTGGTGGATTCTTTATTGATTAATTGAGCTTGATTGCATAAAAAAATACCTAGAGAGGACCACTTTAAGCCTATACGCTATTTTATTTTTGTGTGACATGCACTCATAGCAAATTAAACTCTAGAACTTGCTTAATTTCTTTTCAAAATCACAATATCATAAGTATGCATGGAAATTGAGAATTTTGTCAATTTAGTTCCCCATACTTTCCAATTCCTTTCCTCATAATTTTCTTGAAACATTCTCATCTAGCATTCTAAATCTTAATTCTCTTTGCTTGTCATATTTCTTTTATTTCATTGAGAGTTTGGATGAATTGCTTGATGAGTAAGGATGTCCAAGATTTTAAGTGTGGGGGAAAGAACATCACTGAATTTGAAATGGAAGAAATGGATCAAGATTTGGAAAATGTTTGAGCAAGGGCTGATTTTAGGAGGTGTTTATGGTGCAAAATTCTGAAAAATTTTTGTGAAAGAATGACTCTAATGTTGTATGTTAAATGAATTCATTTCTTGAGTTTTATCATGTTAAGAGCAAGCTATTATGGTTTTGGATTTTGAGACTTGATACTATGTTGATACATTCAAAACATTAGTAGAAACATGTTGGAAGAAGATGTTGATATACTAAATTCTGCAGAGATGAGATTGTAGCTGAAATTTTCATGTGTTCCTTCTTCTACTATTGTGTAGTAATTGTAGAAGTTTAGGAATCTGAATATGCAATTTTAGGATGGCTGGTCAAGAATTTAATTTGAAGAAAAGCTGAGACAGGAATCTGTTTGCAAATGCAGTAATTTCAGAATGTGCGGGGTTCTGAAATTTGAAGTAGAAGAGTAAGAATGGAGTTTAATTTATGGAATTTGGATGTTGAACAAAACTGGATCTGAACATTTGAAGTTATGCAACTATTCTGCTGTTGCTTAAATCTGGACAGTGCTACTGTAATATGGAAGTTGATATGCAGCTATTTTGGAATATTACTGATGGGATGCTAATATCAGAGGTGAATTAATGGACAATGTTGCTGATCGTGAATTATGGACTTTATACACAACAGAAGGCAGAATGAGTTAAAATCTGCAGAGATATTGTAGTGTAGAGCTGGAATATGGAGGTACATTTTGTATCAGAAATGTGTTAAAATCTGGTAGGAAACATTCAAACAAGTGAAAGCTCAACTGAAAATTCTATAATATGCTGAAACAAATGGAAGACTGTCCTTGCTTCCATGACCTTTGCAGACTTTGAAAGATGAACTAAGAAACAATCCGGCAGCAGGAATTAAAGGTTAAAAGGGCTGGCTGCAGAAATGAAAACAAGAAGAATGGGTAGCTTACATGGTGAAGTCCTAATCCATTCAAAAGATAATATTGATTACCATCTAAATGTTGTATTGCAGAATTGCACCTCAGAATCTCAATGCTGAGTTTTGCAGAATTGCAGAATTATACCAAGTGCATGATTAGTGCAAAACATCTATGCTTTAAAATCCAGAATTCAATGCTAAATGGGATCTCCTCTCAAGCTAGATCTTTTATGACTTTGATCAGTATGCAGAGAGAAGAAAGAAGTCAATGAAACTTAGGACCGAAATGAAATTATGAAGTTGTGGAATGAATGTATCAATCTCAGTCGTTATGCCAATCTATTGCTGCAAGTTTCTGTTCTGAAATCTAATACTTCATTCTATAATTTAACTCATGAAATGAAGTTGCAGGGATATTTACAATGTCATTTGAGGTTATGTATTCAGAAGCTTGGAAGAATGCAATTGCTGGAATTTTGATGCAGTGAGAACAGAAATTCCAGAAGCTGAATCTGCAGGTGCAATTCCTTTTGAGTTGGATTTCAAGAGTTGCAATCTAAAGTTCTTGCAATCTTTGATAACTTGTACCATGAGGCAGGACCTGGAACTGTTTCTGGAATCAAGTTCTGAAACATGAAATCAGAAATCTGAATTTAGAAGTGCAGAATTCAAAATTGTTCTTGCTGAGACAACAAGTTAATTATGGCAAAAGGTACTTGGAATACAAGCTGAATTCCTCAGTCTTTAAGTTGAAGTTACCCCGTGAACTTAATTCTGAAAGTGAGAATTTAATTTATAGATCAATTCTGAAAATGCTGTGTTTGAGGATGAACTTTGAATTCTGCTAACTTGAATTCTGCATTACTGATTTCTAGAATCCAGAATTTAAGCTACCAAGTTTTTCTTTGCCAACAATCTCAATTGGAGTTTCTGTTGACTTAGTGAAAAGTGCTACCTTTTGATAAGTTGAAGCGTTAGAGCAGAAATTGGGAATTAGAATTCTGTAACTGACTCTTATGATTTGAAGCCTGAACTCCTTAGAAGCTATCTGACATGCTGAAATTGAAACCTGAAACCAATTATCTGCTTTGATTCTTTTGCATAAATAGAACTGAATCCTTAGGAGGTAATTTGAAAATGGGACAATGGCCGTTGGGATGGAAAAACCTGCAGAATAAATAGAAGAAGAATGGTTTTAAGAGTGTCAAGCAGTTTTGTTGCTGGAACATGAGTTGCAGATTTTCAATTGAAGGTCTAGCAAATTCTTTAACTGGATAGTTCTGAATGTTGTGCTGTGAATGCAGAAGTTGCACTTCGATTTTAAATCATTGTGAGAAGTTTATAACTGAGGAAAATCGCAGAAACACAAAAACTGCATCTGCAGCAGTAGAAACAGTGGCTAGATATGTATCAAGTGAAGTTGATGATCTTCTATTAACCTTTGGTATTATATTCTCTTCAAGCTATTTAGGAGAGCTGGAAATTCTACTCTTTGAAATTCTTTAATATCAATTCTGGATTTGATTTTTGAACTTATTAGTTGAAGAAGTGCAGAGAGTAAACAGTACGGAAGGGCAGGAAAAATCAGAAACAGAGAAAGCAACAATACAGGAAATCTGAATTGCTGTAATCCTGGATTTGTGAACGAAGTTACTGAATTTTGTTGCATGTGATTTCAGAGATCTGTGGATTCAATAGTGATGCACATGCTGACAATTTTTTTGAAATGATCAGTTCAATGCAAGGAAACCAAATTGAGTCTATTGTATTTTCTGTACAGAAACTTCAGAAATTTAGAGGTGTTTCAACTTGGATTGATTGGAGTTGTATTGCCCGAGACAGCCAATAGTTCAAGTGTGGGGGAGAGAGTTCTTCATTAGTTGTTGTGAGATTGTTTTAGTCTCCAAGTGATGGAATTAAAGTGGAAAAAACAAAAAAAAAAAAATTGAAAAATGGCACATCAAAAGAGTATCAAATATGGAAGATAGAGTATCAAGATTCTATGTTTGCCATCAAATTGAAGGGGAGGTTAGCTTGGTATTTTGAATTGGTAATGACAAATGGTATACAACTCTTTTCACATCAAATTGGTCAACTCATCAAGTATATTCCTTCAATACTCTTATCTTCTCATTTTCTTCATTAATGCCTTTTCTTTTGCCTACTTTATTCATTTCAATTGCTCTTCTTGCTTTCATTTCAATTCTTGTTGATGAAATCCTTTTGATTCATGTATGCTATGTTTATAGTGGTGGAGAATTAGAAAATAAGCAAGCTTATGGTAGTGAAATGTTGTGAGTTGCATAGAGTTAGCTCCACTTATACACATGCTTGAGTGTGAGAGATAGATTAGGTAAATTCCTTGTGAGATTGCAACTTACTTAATTTTTCAATTGGATTGAAACTACCATACCTACTGATTATTGTTTGGATTGTATTCATGATTGTTTGTGATCTTGAAGATGATCTTAGTTAAATTCTTTTTACTATCTTCTAGGTATTGCTAGGGAAATTTTTGTGGAGATGATTTTTAATTTTCTTTACTTTCACGGGACGTTCAAGACTAAGTGTGGGGGATTTGATAACCATGATTTTACTGCATTATTTTGATTCATTTATGCATGGTTTTGAGGTTGATTTTATAGGTAAATCATGGTTACATCACATTTTGTGCATAATGTGTATTTTTGGACTTAATTGCAAATTATATTATTTTTGGTGTTATTTGATGCTAATATTTGATTCTTATTTTGTAGGCATCAAAGGATCTTGGATTTGGATCTATTTGGACCGAAATTGGGCTCGAATCGGAGTTCAAACGAGAAGATCAAGCTTTGAAGCATTATGGGCCGTTCATCAAGAATAGGACAGATCTGGACCATCCGTTGAAGATCTGGCCGATCCAACCTAATGGGGAGTAGATCTAAGCCATTGATGAAGATCCAGAAGTTTTGATCCAGATCTGAGTTCATCCAGCCATTGATCCAGCCGGATTAATCTGGGCCGTTCATTGAAGATCAGCAGATCTGGGCCATCCAGTAATGATCTGATCGATCCGACCTACGGGAGAGTAGATCCAGACCTGATATCCATATCAGTACCTTCGGATCAGATTTTGGATGACTTTTTACCATTGATTTAGCCCATAATCAATCTCAGCCGTCGGTTCAAATCTGAGATCCGTTCAAAACAGAAGCTACAGTATTCTTTCTGCTTCGTCGACTCCACAGCGCTGTTCTTCTTCGTCCCGTGGCGTTTCTCCGGATTCCGACCCCTTTCCTTCTCCGATCAAATCTATCGAGCTTCAACCTTGGTGGAGAGTTTCTCGGAAGCACATCCCGATCATCTGGAGCCTCCGGCGGGTGTTCCCTCCGGTGAATTCTGCACTTCCGGCATTCTCTGTTTTCGCCAGATTTGGAGGTGATCTTCCAAATCTGCGCTCCGATTCCATTCAGTGACGCTTGGAGGTGGTCCGCCAGCGTTATTGAGCTTCATCCGATGCCATCCGCAGTCCGCTACATCATCTCAGATCCAGAGAGCTCCGGAATGCAGATTTCCAGCATTTTCAGCCATTCATGGGGTTTTGGGTGTTCTTAGCTCGCCGGGGGTGGTCCGTCGGCACTTGTGAGCATTCCTCGAACTGATTTGCATCTTAGAATCTTCATTGAGGTCCAGAGTCGGGTGGTTTCGACTTAGGCACTCTTGTGTGACGGCAAGAGTGTGAAGCTTGTTAGATTGGTTGTGAGTTGGATTGGTTAGGGTTTTATTTCATTTTGTTATTGTTTTTACAGCTTAGAACATATTCATTTGATGTTTGTTATGATTTTAGCAAGTAATTTAGTATTTCATTACCTTGTTAAAGCTTGGTTTAAGTTTTATTTGATGCTTAGTTAAGTGTTTAGTGTTTAAATTCTAAGCTAGGGTTTACATCTTGCTTTAGATCAGATTTACTTGAGTCTTGTTATTTCAATCTTAGTTTGATGTGTGTTAATGATTTAATTATAATGTAAGGTGACAATGCATTATGGTTTGATTGTTGGCACACAAGTAAATTTCATTTGTTTAGGTTTCACTCTTGTTTTAGATTAATCTCTTTACTGCTGTGTTTTCCTTTGTAGATTTAGATTCAAGCTTAAATCCCCCCAATTCCATTTTTATATCGAAAACCCCAAAAATAGGAATAAAAAGATAATCCTAAATTACATTCTACCGTCGGTTTCTCGGATCGATCCTGGGCTCGTTACTACAACATTATTGTTTAATTAAGGGGTTCAGTGAATATAATACATTATTAATTTGATAAGCCTATTTGTGACATTTAATATAGATTTTGTGCATTATCAAGATGCTGCCGAAATTTCTTCGGACAGAGACTCCTCCGGGGCGTGACAATTAATGAGTTACTAATAACTTACTTAATTAACATCTAGCTTTAAGAGTAGTACCACTCAACCTTATTATCATGTCGGACTAAGTCCACCTGCAGGGTTTACATGATAATCCTTATGAGCTCCTCAAGAGGACATCATCAACCTAGATTACTAGGACACAGTTTCCTTTTATAATCAACAACACACCATATAAATAATATTATTTCTCAACTTATCAGGCCCATTGATTTAACTGAATAAATCTCACCCTTTGATAAATTAAAGAAATAAATACTAAGTATATATGTTTGTCATTATATCGGGATTAAGTGTACGCACATCCAAAATAACAGAGGTTTTGTTCTTTTATGCAGTCAGTATAAAAGAACAACCTCAAATGGTCTTGCTCAATACACACATAGTGTACTAGTGTAATTATATAGTCAGACAAACTAATTCTAAATTACACTACAACCATTCCAATAGTTTGCCCCTATCCATCTCGGTTGTGAGCTACTATTTATAATTTATAAGGAACTGATAACATGATCTTCTGTGTGACACCACACACCATGTTATCTACAATATAAATTAAATGGACAACTGCATTAACATGCAACATTTGACCAGAGTGATTCTCATTTCAAAATATAAATGTTCATACAAAAAGCTAGACTTTTATTATACATCATAACAATCTTCCACTTATACTAAAAGACTATGCTGTCATATACGCTGCCATACATCTGATTCCCATCCCCTCAACATGCCCATCAAAGGCTCTCGCCGGAAGGGCCTTAGTGAAAGTATCTGCCAGGTTATCTGCTGATACAATCTTGGCGACAACAACTTCTCCTCGCTTTACGATATCTCGTATCAGGTGGTACTTGCGCTCAATGTGTTTACTTACCTTATGGGCTCGTGGTTCCTTCGAGTTTGCTACTGCACCACTATTATCACAATAAATTATGATAATTTTGGGTAAACCAGGAATCACATCTAAGTCCATCAAGAAGTTTCTGAGCCATACTACTTCTTTGGTTGCCTCAGAGGCTGCCACATATTCAGCTTCCATAGTGGAGTCCGAAACGTATTTCTGCTTAACACTCCTCCATGTTATGGCTCCACCTCCCAAAGTAAACACATACCCCAAGGGTGACTTACTACTACCCCTATTTGATTGGAAATTCGAATCCGTGTAACCTACAGGGAGTAAATCATCTGCCTGGTAAATCAACATATAATCTCTGGTCCTTCTGAGGTACTTTAATATATGATTTACGGCAGTCTAATATCTCTGTCCTAGATTACTTTGATATCTGCTAACCATGCCCACGACAAAACAGATATCCGGTCTCGTACATAGCATTGCATACATTAGGCTTCCTACAACCGAAGTATAAGAAACTGCCTTCATCTCCTCTATCTCCTTTGATGTTTTAGGACACATCTCTTTAGATAAAGGTACTCCATGCCGAAAAGGTAGAAAATCGTTCTTGGAGTTTTGTATAGTAAAATGAGCTAGGATAGTATCGATGTATGAAGCTTGGGATAATCACAACATTCTTTTCTTGTGATCCCTTATTACTTTAATCCCAAGAATATGTCCACATTCTCCCAAGTCCTTCATATCGAATTGCTTGGACAACCATACCTTTACGTCTGATAACACTTTGACATTGTTGCCAATGAGCAAAATGTCATTTACGTATAGTACAAGAAATACCACCACGTTTCCGTCACTTTTCTTGTATACACAAGATTCATTCGGACACTGAATGAATCCATAAGATTGGATCACTTCATCAAACCGGAAGTTCCAAGATCTTGAAACTTGCTTCAGTCCATAAATAGATCGATTGAGCTTGCATACAAGATGCTTTTTGCCCTTCACAATGAATCCCTCTGGTTGCTTCATATAGATGTTTTCTTCAAGACTTTCGTTAAGGAAAGCTGTCTTGACATCCATTTGCTAAACCTCATAATCCATATAAGCAGCAATAGATAAAAGAATCCGGATAGACTTGAGCATGACTACAGGCGAAAAGGGTTCCTCATAATCGATTCCCTCTTTTTGAGTATACCTTTTTGCAATAAGCCTTATTGTGAAGGTTTCCACCTTCCCGTCTATCCCTCTTTTTCTTTTGTAGACCCATTTACATCCAATGACTTTTACACCATTTGGTGGTTCTACAAGCTCCCAGACCTGATTAGAATACATAGATTCTATTTAAGAGTTCATTACACTTTGCCAAGATGCTACATCTTTATCTTGGAGCGCTTCATCATATGTCCAGGGATCAGAGTCATGTTCACCAGGGATCAAGTCCAAAGACTCTCCCAAAAATATGAATCTATCAGGTTGCCGAACAACCCTCCCACTACGACGAGGCACTACATGTAATTGTGCATCATTTGTGACACACGTTGCAGTTTCTTGTGGTATCTCATCTTGTATCGTTAGTACTAAATTAGACATGTCCTCTCTCATTTCCTTAAGAACAATTTTACTCATGGGCATGTGGTTCATCACGTAGTCCTCTTCTAAAAATCGGACATTGATGCTAACAATGACCTTCTGATCTTTAGGACTATAAAATAAACCACCTTTAGTTCCTTTAGGATAACCCACAAACAAGCGAACTTCTGTATGTGATTCCAACTTATCAACATCTCCCTTTAGCACATGTGCTGGACTACCCTAAATCCGAATATGTTTCAAATTAGGCTTACGCCCATTCCACAATTCTGTGGGTGTAGACAGTACTGACTTAGAAGGTACCAAGTTCAGAATGTACGCCGTCGTTTCTAGAGCATATCCCCAAAATGAATTTGGTAATTCTGAATAACTCATCATTGATCTAACCATTTCCATAAGAGTCCTATTCCTTCGTTCTGTCACACCATTCTGTTGGGGTGTACCAGGTGCAGATAGTTGGGATTGAATCCCGACCTCTGATAAGTAATTCCTAAACTCTCCTAAGAGGTACTCGCCACCACGATCAGACTGTAGTGTCTTGATACTTTTACCATGACATTTCTCCACATCAGCCTTGTACTCTTTGAACTTATCAAAGCACTTAGACTTGCGACGCATCAAGTAAATGTACCCATATCTCGAATAGTCATCTATAAAAGAAACAAAATATTCGAAACCATCTCTTGCCTGGATAGTCATAGGTCCACACAAATCAGAATGAACCAATTCCAATACTTCTTTGGCTCTATACCCCTTGGCATTAAAAAGTCTCTTGGTCATTTTTCCTTCCAAGCAAGATTCGCAGGTTGGAAAGTTTTCCACTACCAATGAACCCAAAGGTCCATCGGCTATTAGCCTTTGAACCCTACTCATGTTAATATGACCAAGCCTTAGATGCCAAAGATATGTTTGGTTCATTTCCGAAAGTTGCTTTCTCTTATTAGAATTAGAAGATGTGTTATTAATTTCTATTTATTGCTTCGTGGGAGTTATTGGATTTAGAGTGTACAAATTGTCAACCAACGTACCAAAACAGATAACCACCATATTTTTCTTGATAACTACTTTGTCATCAAAAGAAATAGAATATCGATCCATAAATAATTTAGAAATTGAAATAAAGTTCTTTATAAAAGATGGTACGTAAAGATAATTTCTCAAAATCAAAGCTTTATTCCTATCGAAAAATAATAAAACATCTCCCACTGCAATAGCCGCCACTCTCGTAGCATTGCCCATGTAGAAGGTGATTTCTCCTTCATGTAGTCATCAGGTTTCCTGGAATCCCTACAATGAATTGCAGACATGATCAGTGGCTCCTGTATCTACACACCAGGTATCGATAGATAACACCACTAAACATGTTTCGACAACTAATGAATAAGATACACCTTCATTGTTCTCGTTTCTGCGAGGACAGTCCAAGTTTTGTTTCAAATCAATAAAATTGGGACCAGTAAGTTTGTTTTCTTTTAAATAATAGTGAGAGGATTGAAAGCCATTTTGAAATCATGAGAATCACAAAATAAGATATTTGGTCAAAACTTTAGAATTTAAAATAATATTGATCCCTCAAACAATATAATTTAAACTCACCAACACCTCAAAACATCGTGAATTTAGTATGCCACGATAGTGTGGACGTATACTAATTCAAACATTTGTAAGAGGAGGTTTTACCCATTAATTTTATTATCTTGTTATCCTAACTTTATGACAAATAAAATTAATAGTTGGTTTGTTTTCGGTCACACAAAATAATAGCAGTGACTCCGATGGGGAGGATACTATTAAATGCACCTAAGTGTATACCATTACTTGATACTTAGTCCATTAATTATGATTGTGCCCCTTCAGATGGAGAAGATCACACAAAACTAAATAATTTCCTATAATCATCCATAGAGGAAGTTTGATCTGATCTGCAAACAAACTTATCCGATGTGGAGGAAGACACTTAAAGCCAACGCGTAAGTTTGAATGCATCACTTACAAACTAGTAATGAAGACCGTGAAATTTATTTAAATAAACCCTCTCCCACTTAGTTATTTAAATGAGGAATTTTAACATGCACACATATCACACATGCACACAAAGACATACACATCACAGCACATAAAGACAATAAATATGGAAAAAATAATTTTTCAACTATTATGGCCTCATCCATAGCTGTCCTCCGTATGCCGCTGACCCTAGCTGTCGTCAACGGGTCATGTCATCGCGTCTATCTTGCTTCCTTTTCCGCTGCACCTCTGGTCCTCAAATAGCACCATGCCTTGCAAGGATACAATCCGCGACAAAAATATAAAGTTTTACATTTATCGATCCTATATTCCACAAGGGATTGTACATGTAATCTAGATCGAACAGAATGTAAAACAACAATAATAATAATACGACAACAGACTATATTTAATTATTACAATCATGCACACACAACAACTTCGACATGCCCGAGGATTTAAATCACACACAAACACACAAAAAGCCATAATAGTTGGATCTAGGATGTCTGTAACCACAAAGTTAATCTATCTAGCACATCCTACTATTATCCGGCCTAAACTTATGTATGAACAGTGTATAATTTAACCGAAAACCAAACACACAGAGGCAGAAACTAGCCTGATACCACTTGTTGGGTGCTACTCGAAATACCGTTCTGTTTCCCATGTATAAAAATTTGTACAAGCACAGAACTTTTCCTAGCAACCCATGTGCTCTTCAGAAGTTAAACTTGGATTGAAAACAAAACTTAACATTTTTACTCCAAGTTCAACCCTTATGTTCTTCAGAAGTTAAACCATATTATAGAAGTTGATTAAATATTTATTTCAAGGATTGACTTCCAGGTTGTTGGTGAGACACTAGGCCTTCTTGGTTATGTGATCATCCACCACTTCCTAGACAAAGCCTTTCAAAGAAATTGAATATTTAAACTTCTCACAGTAACCATAGGTTTAACTACAGAGACCTCAATCAAAGCACAAGATTGAAACACAAAATTGAAGCACAAAAATGGAAACACGAAATCGCTAGCCTCTTGTATTTGTATTTCAGGATCCATACAAAGAAAACAAAACTAGTTGTGTCGAGGAAAAATAACTAGTTGTATCTTTCTTCATAGACAAAGACCTCTTGATCTTCTGCCGTATTCCTCTCCTCTTCTTGGACGTCGTGTGGGCGACGATCTACCAAGACAAAAACACCCGAACCCCTTTTGTTTCCAAGCTGCCTACCACCAAAAGATGCAAATAAAGGAACGCCTCCTTCTTCTTCTTCTCTTCCAAACCGCCGGCCACCAAGGTGCTTCGTCTCTTCATTTTATTTTTCTCCAAGCTCCGAACACCAAGAGAAGATGGGGTGCCGTCCCTAGAGGGAGAAAAGGAAAATTGGGTGTCGACCTTAAGGGAAAGGAGAGGGTTTTTAGTTGTGGAGAAAAACTTATTAATTCTTAATTGAATTGTTGATTTTTGTGGCACAACCTTCTCTCCTTTTATAACCCTTTGCCCCAGATAAAAAAAAGGAGAAAAAGTAATAGATTTTTGTTTAGAAAAAATCTCTAGAAAAGAATTAACATAATTCTTTTTAGAAAACATTCTTAGGAAAAAATTAGTATAATTTTTTTTTAGAAAATTTCTAAGAAAGAATCAACATAATTCTTTTTATAAAAATCTCTAGGAAAGAATTAACATAATTTTTTTTAGAAAAATTTCTTAGGAAAGAATTAATATAATTCTTTTTAGAAAATTTCTAAAAAAGAATCAACGTAATTCTTTTTAGAAAAATCTCTAATTCTGTTGAGAAAAAATTTCCCCTTTTTTTTCTTTTCTTTTTCTTTTCTTTTCTTTTGGTTTGGCCGACCCCTTGCTTGAGCACCAAGCAAGGCTTGGCCCGCCCCTTGCTTGGGCACCAAGCAAGGATGTGGCCGGCTCCTTTCTTGGGTAGGAAGCAAAACCAAAACGGGTGAATGCGAGGCTTTATAGAGGCTACAAAAGGGACCGAGAGGAGGAATTGGTTTTGACCTCCTGATGGACTTGAGCTTCCTGTGTTTGACTTGAACACTCAACTCAAGTTCATCAATAATAACTCATACCACTAAAGAGTTATTATTGAACTACCGCACCAATCCTATATTACAATATGGGCTCCTACTTATCATGAGTGCGTTAGTCTCCCTGTGTTTACGATATCGTATGTCCGTTAATTAAATGAGTTACTGACACTCAATTAATTAACATCTAGCTTCAAGAGTAGTACCACTCAACCTTATTATCATGTCGTACTAAGTCCACCTGCAGAGTTTACATGATAATCCTTATGAGCTCCTCAAGAGGACATCATCAACCTAGATTACTAGGACACAATTTCTTTTTATAATCAACAACACACCATATAAATAATATTATTTCCCAACTTATCGGGCCTATTGATTTAACTGAATAAATATCACCCTTTGATAAATTAATGAAATAAATACTAAGTATATGTGTTTGTCATTATATCGGGATTAAGAGTACCCACATCCATAATAACAGAGGTTTTGTTCTTTTATGCAGTCAGTATAAAAAGAACAACTTCAAATGATCATGCTCAATACACACATAGTGTACTAGTGTAATTATATAGTCAAGACAAACTAATTCCAAAATTACACTACAACCGTTCCAATGGTTTGTTCCTATCCATCTCGGTCGTGAGCTACTATTTATAATTTATAAGGAACTGATAACATGATCTTCTGTGTGGCACCACGCACCATGTTATCTATAATATAAATTAAATGGACAACTGCATTAACATGAAACATTTGACCAGAGTGATTCTCATTTCAAAATATAAATGTTCATACAAAAAGCTAGACTTTTAGTATACATCCTAACAAACGTCTTATCACGTCCAAAGAGCCCCTCATTATGAAGCTCGCTCATAATATACTACCTTAGAGAGTAGTCTAGAATGTACAACTACAACCCATGAAATAGATAACCATTATGAAAAAATAAAATCATGTCGGTGACCATCATGTACCTCTTGGAAAATCTTTTTGAATGATGGGTTAGCTGCATACATATCTAGAAAAATCTCAAAGCCTGAAATGCTGGTACTCATGATGGTGAGTAATAAAGAACATCGAGTTAGGGCATCTGCGACATGGTTCAGACTTTCAACTTGGTGCCTTAGTATAAAAGTGAACTCTTGTAAGTAAGCCACCCAGTTAGCATGCCGCCTGCTCAGCTTGTGTTGATCATTGGTGTATTTTAATGTTTCTTCATCAGTAAATAGGATGGACTTCTTGTAACGCCCGCCCTCCCTGCTGTCAACAAGGGACGGGGCTACGATACTCTACGTACGTATTACAGCGGAAGACTTAAAATTATTTTTCTTAACTTAATTAAAACCGAACTACACTAACATAGTTTCATAACATGATAACAAAATAAATAAAAACTCAACATCAAGTCACCCATATTGTATTACATTTCACAAAACCAAAGCATAGTTCTTAAAGGTTTTAAAGCAGGTTCTTAATTAGTTGCCTAGCCACCGCCACACACATCTTCGTTGCCCCTCCTGCTGCTCCTTTAACTCATCCAACTTTTTCCTTTATCTGTGGCACAAGGAAAGTAAGCTATGAGCACTCATGGCTCAGTAAGTTCCTTTCATACTCACTAAAACCAACAATCAACATATAATCAAATAATGTCTCAACTTAACATGATCTCAACTAGTCATGGCATAACATATCATACTCTTTAAGCTTATCATGCAACATAACTAACATTGTAACTAGTCATGGCATATCATCTCTTAAAGCATAGCATGAAACATAACATAATCATATCATGTCATATTATCTCTTAAAACATAGCATGAAACATAACATAATTATATCATGGCATATCATCTCTTAAAACATAGCATGAAGCATAACATAATCATATCATGGCATATCATCTCTTAAAACATAGCATGAAACATAACATAATCATATCATGGCATATCTTAAATCATAGCCTCAACACAACATAATCATAGATCATATGCATCATGATTTTAAAAACATGTATCCGAAAAACATGTGTATGTCTCATGATCTTTTAAAACCATTTTCTTCTTACATATATATACTTGAACATAATATCAACATAATTAGGGTCCCGGCTTGTACCATACATACATAACATAGATGCGCGCGTCCTAAGTATATCCAAGGTAGCAAGTCTTGAATCATACTAGGAACTAGGTCAAGATCACAAAGCATGGCCTAGGGGCGTACTTGAAGAGTCCATCCCTTATTAGCCTAGATCACAAAGCAAGGCTTAGCCTAGATCACAAAGCAAGGCCTAGGGGTGTACTAAGGAGCCCATCCCTTATTAGCCTAGATCACAAAGCAAGGCTTAGCCTAGATCACAAAGCAAGGCTTAGAGACTGATTAGGAGTCCACCCTTGGTACAAGCCTTACAAAGTAAAATAGCATGTATAAAAATGCATCATTTAGTCACATAGCATAGCATAAAAGTATGCATCACTTAGGCATACATTATGTCATAAAAGTATGCATCACTTAGGCATACATCATGTCTTAAGAAAGTATGCATCACTTAGGCATACATCATATCATAAAAAGTATGCATCACTTAGGCATACATCATGTCTTAAGAAAGTATGCATCACTTAGGCATACATCATATCATAAAAAGTATGCATCACTTAGGCATACATCATGTCATAAAAAATATGCATCACTTCTATCCACATAGCATATCATAAAAGCATGCATATTCTAAGCATATAGCATATCATTGTTACGCTCCGCAAGTGTACGGAAATGTCGCAAGTAATATAAAAGATTATCGTATCCACAGGGACTGGAATAAGCACTAGAAATGTCTCAATGTGAATTAGCTAAACAACTATCCAATCGTTTCAAAAGCAAAGTAAAGGTAAACAAATCTAATATTAGAGATCAACAAACAAGAGTTTAGTGTTTTGGGTTATGATAAAGGGAGATTCTAGGAGTTTCGGTTTCTTTGTAAGATTTCTTGAATGTAAATGGTTCACCAATTCTTATTCCTCAATTGCCAAACATGTAGAAAGTTACCGGTTCCCTCTTACAATAGACAACCGGCTAAGGATTGAGAAATGTATCTAAATAGGATTAATTAGACATGAACCTACGTTGTCCTTACACAGAAGCGCACCTATTACTATGCCTTCCTCGGATATCAACATAGAAGCCCACAACTTATTAATCTATAAAGATACAAGAAGCTAATCATAGAATCCATCCTACTCTCTTGAATATTCCTATTTCCTCTTCAAGATTATCTCTCAAACGTCCTTACACGGGCTTGCACCTATCACGTGGATTCCTCGGATGATCGAGTGAGAGTTTATCCTTACCAAGTCCATAAGAAATCCAAACAATCAATCAAGAATGAGAATTAAGCACAAACCACCATCAATCATTCAAGATCTAATTGATACAAGCAAGATAATGTCATTGAAACAAGAAAATGGCAAATCCATAAGAGATTACATCAATCCATCATACAAATACTCCCTTAATCCTAGAATACAAGATCTACTCCATGAATCGAGGAAGAAAACCCGAAAGAATAGAGATTACAAGCACTCCTTGAATCCCCAATCCAAGAAAACAAGAAGAGGGGAAAAGAGAAAACTTATCTACGAAGAAGCCTTGTCTTCGGATCCAATCCTCGCTCCGGAGCCGGAATCGCCAAGAACTCCCCTTGAATCGCCCAGAAATCCTCCCAAGAATGGGAGGAAACCACCAAATCTTGCCTTCTCCCAAAGGGGGAGAGATCCCCTTTCAATTCATGAAGAAGGGTTTAAATAGAGGAGGGAATCGGGCGCCACACGGCCCCGTGACACGGCCGTGTGAGATTCACACGGCCATGTCCAGTTCCCTCTCTGCCAAACCTGCACGGCCGTGTGACTCCACACGGCCAGAACCCTTCTGCTCTCTGGAAATGCTACACGACCGTGTGGTGCACACGACCACAGCCTGTTTGGTCTCTGGAAGTCTCACACGGCCGTGTAGATCCACACGGCCATGTAAGGCTTCTGCTCTGGTTGGCTTCAAATCTTGACACGGCCGTGCGAGGTTCACACGGCCATGTCATCTTTCTCTTCTGTTGGTGCCAAACTCCACACGACCCGAGCTCCATACCAGTGCAGGACCGTGTGAGGTACACGGCCCGGTGCTTTCTCCCTTCGTCTCCTCCAATGCATATCCAAAGATGTAGATTTTTCACCAAATCGACTCCTGTGTACAGAAAATGCACAAAAAGCAGATCTCCGAACCAAAAGAGTAAATATGCTAAAAGGAAAGCTGGAAGTATAAAAATGCATAGATCAAGCATGCTCAAAGTATGTAAATGTGCGTAAAAACATGCATAAAAGAGTATATAATCTACGCACATCACACCCCCAGACTTAAACCTTTGCTTGTCCTCAAGCAAAATGCTGCAGTCTAAATTCATATGTCCTACAACACATTCATAAAACCTAGTGCACTTTCCTAACTCTATCAAAAAGTTTCATTAACGAGCATGATCATGGAAACAAGTAAAGTATGGTTCAAGCATAAGAATCTTGTGCGCAGTGTAAAAGTAACTCAACACCCTTCAAGTTTCAATCCATGTCCTAGTCAAGTCGTTATCAAATTTGAATTCCTAATGTTTCCAGTAAAAGACAAGTAACCAGTGATAGACACTTACTTGCCATTCACTTGGTTCATATTTCTCAACTAACCCAAGGTCTCAAAGGTGTGCTCAATCTCAAGGGAAGCTAGGCAGTCATTTCCCCAGTAACCTAACTCGGTCTCAAAGGGGTGACTTGCTAGATTCCACTCATGACAACTGTTTTTTATATCCCTTATTTTTTTTATTATTTTTTTTATAAGTGTTTGCATTGTGCAAAACTTATTCACAAATGTACTTTTAGCACACATGTTGGGATATTTTGATTTTTCCAAATGAGCTTTAATGATTTGAGCCTCATCCAGTAACCAAAATGAAAGTTGAGAAATCACCATGGAAACCAAGTACTAAGCAAACAAGATGAATCATGACTATTTCAATGACATCAACTATTCAAGCATCAAGCACAAGTGTAGTGAAGATAAAATCCTTAAGGTTGAACCAAAACTAAAACTCATCACCATAAGATTCTTAGCTTATTAATGCTTCCCAAGATAGAAAAAAGAACTACACAAAGTTTACTAGTAGCATCATGCGAACATCATGAATCGAGACAATAATCGTGCTAACATTTCACTTGAATCCAAGAAAGCATATAAGTGAAGATTTGATGTTCTCAAAATTTTTTTGCCATGATTATTTCAAAAACAAGCAAAATAAAGCAACAAGCAATGAAAATAAGAACCAACATGAAAAACTAATCAAAAACTAAAAACTGAAAACCAAACTAAACAATACATGACACCCCCCCAGACTTAAACTTTTCATCGTCCCGATGAAATCAGTATGGTGGAGGAGGTGGAGGTGGACGAGGGAAAGGAGGTGTACGACGTGGTTGGCCAATAGGAAAACTAGGAAAACCTGGAATCTCACCCAAGGATCTATGATACTCATATAAAGCATCAACTTGTTGGCTAGTAAGCGTCATATTCTGCATAAAATCTCTCATCCTAGCCTGATCAGTATCATAATCCTGCACAAACTCAGCCACTTGACCTTGAAAATTTCTCGTAAACTGAAAATGATTTTGTACCTCCCTAAACTGATCATCAGATAAAGAGAAGCGCCCCTCCAACATTTTTCGTTGGGAATCTTGCTTCTCATGAAGTGATTCTAGAGACGTACGAAAATCTAAAAAATCAAACCTAGAAGATCCCGTGCCATATGCAAAAGAATGCCTAGCAGGCTCCATAAAACTAGAAGGCTGCATATGTCCAGATGACGAGGGTTCATTATGTGGCTCAGTGTCTCCAGGTATAGAAGGGTTATCCTCAAAATCTAACTCAGAAATTACCCAATTAGCCCGGTTACGAATAGTAGTTCGTTCAGGAAAAGGAAGTGGTAAAGGAGAACCACTCCTCCTAGGAAACGCGAAACCATTCTCATCCCGAACGATCATTTTCATAGCAAGGCATGTATCAATGTCAATCATGTCATTACCATGAATTATTTCCAACCCATCAACATCAAGATTTAAATTATAAGCTATTCGGGTAATCAAACCACCAAAAATAATTGATCCCGATGATGCCCTAGCTTATCTCAATAAGGTTTGAACAAAATGAAAACCAGAGTCAAATTCAACCTTATAAAGCATAGCCCATAAAGCATAAAGCTCTATCTTCTTAACCACCCCATCACTCTCTCCCCTACCAAAAATAGTTTTACTCATGACTCTATGTAGATACCTAAAGATGGGGTTTTGCATATGGGAGGCCTTAGCTCTTGAAGGCTCATAAGGTTGATCTAACCCAGTTATTGCATTCCAAAAATGATTCCAATTAAACCTTGGATCAAACCTACGAGGGCTACCGGTGGTTATTCCAAAACAAGAATTAAAGTCACTAAATGCCCATAGAAATTCTTGATTCATTAATCTAAAAGAGATTTTTCTAAAATAATCATCTTCATTAGTAAAATGGACATCCAATGAACTTAAAAATTCCAAAACAAGACGAGGATATGTAGGCAAATGTGTGTACATAATATCACTCCAATCCAAAAACCCAATCATCAAATCTACATCTTCCCTAATTCCAAGCATATCAAGAACAGTTGGGTCCATATATCTAGTACACACTATCTTTCTATTGACAAGAATTGCAAATCTAGTTACTTGATCATCATTTCTGAACACAATATTGAATTCATTGTCATTACCTTCGTTGCGTGAAGTCCTTTTGCCTTTGCCCTTCACTGGTTGTTTCCTTTGTCTCTTGATGGCTCCTTCTCTTTGTCCCCACTAGATCCACCACCTCCTTTGCGAAATCTCTTCAAAATATTGGACATCTTGATGAGTTTAGATAGGGGAAGAATTATCTAGAGTTGTGGAACTCAAAGAATAAAACTTCAAAGAACAAAAGATCTTAGGTTAAGAGAACAAAAGTCCAAGTCTTAGAGAGGAGGAGAATCGGATCTAAAAGATCTTGAGAGATTAGAGAGGAGTTTTTAAGAATTTGGGAGAGAAAGATATGTTTTGGAGAGTTGGGGGTGTGCGGAACACGGCCAAGATCTGGCCGTGTGAGGTAGGAGGTAGACTTTAATAATTCTCCTACACGGGCCGTGTAGATCTACACGGCCCCCCCATCTTTCCTCTCGGGATTCTTTGCACGGCCGTGTCTATGACACGGCCTATACCTTTTTCTCCTCGGGAGATCCCACACGGCCGTGTCTGGATGACACGGCCCAAACACTTCCCTTCTCTGCAACCTTTGCCTGGCCGTGTATAGCACACGGCCTGACTCTGTTTTGCACCTAACCTGAAAACAAAATCAAAAGAATGCATCAAACTAAAAGGAATTACAATACAAATCAAAACTAACTAAAAGAACCCTTGGGTTGCCTCCCAAGAAGCGCTTGTTTAAGGTCTTTAGCTCGACCAAACTTAATCATTCGCTCCTTTTCCTCGCCCTTGGAGGACAGATATACTTTTCGTTTCTGTTGGGAGATCTTCTCCCAACATCTTCCACCACATTGTCTCCTTCATTTGGTGGCCTTCCATGAGGATGGAAATTCCATTCCTCAAGTTTATAAATGCTTGTCCTGCTACAAGCATTTAAAAGAGACGAGACATGGTTAGAGATATTAGATAAATCATATTCCAACTTTTCCTTACCAATTACCAAAGAAAGCTTATGATTTTTGACATCAATTATAGCTCCAGCTGTAGCAAGGAAAGGTCTTCCTAATATGATAGGAATCCTAGGGTCCTCTTCCATGTCCAACACGACAAAATCTGTGGGAATAACATTCCCATCCACCTCTACTGGCACATCTTCTATAATACCCAAAGGGTACCTGCAGGAATGATCGGCAAGTTGAAGTGCCATAGTAGTAAGTTTAATGTTTTTGAGACCTAATTTATTACAAATTGAATAGGGAATGAGGCTAACACTTGCCCCCAAATCACAAAAAGCTTTTTCAAAAAATTCTTTTCCTATGTTGCAAGGAATATAAAAGCTCCCTGGGTCCTTCAGTTTTGGAGAAGTGTTCTTCTCAAAAATAGCACTACATTTCTCACTAAGCGCAATGGTCTCGACCTCTCCTCTTCTTCTCTTATTTGACATGAGATCCTTCAGAAATTTGGCAAATCTAGGCATTTGTAGAATAACATCAATAAGAGGTACCTCTACACAAATTTCCTTAACCTTTTCTAGAAACTTGCCAAATTCTTCATCCTTCTTGAGCATTGTAAGTCTCTGAGGAAAAGGGACAGCTTTGCTCTGATGGTTCAGTGGAAGAGTCTCTTCAACCTCAATGGTACTCTCCTCATTAGCTTGAATCTGATTCGGTATAGGAGGAGGGAGCTTTTCTTCTTTTTGTATCCCTTTTGAAGCAGTCACTTGGGAGTCTCCCAAGGTCCGTCCGCTCCTAAGCTCAATCCTATTGCAATGCTCCATAGGATTCACATCAGGTTTTCCTGGAAGTTGTCCTGGTGCTCTGGATGATGAGGAAGCTAGTTGGGCAATTTGACTATCCTGAATCTTTTGATGCTTTTCAGAATTATCCATTCTCTGAATGAGCTTTGCTATATCTTGCTTCATTTCATTCTGAGTTGAGATAATTTCTTCAAGCATCTTTTCAACATTTGACTTTGGTAAGCCTTGAGAAGATAGATGTTGAAAATTTTGTTGCCCAGCTTGAAAATTTAGTCTTGCCCCCATAGATGGTCCTTGATCTTGATTATTTCTGTAAGAAAAATTTGGATGACTCTTCCATCCAGGGTTATAAGTATTTGAGTATGGGTTGTTCTGCCTTTGATTGTAACTCATGATTGCATCACATTGTTCAAGTCGATTGATTTGTGCAGTGATAGCTCCCAATGGACATGCGTCATTTGAATGCTCTGAACTCCCACATACTTCACAAGATGTACTAATAGCATTGACCATATTAGCACTAGTCCCCATATTCTCAAATTTCTTTGCAAGAGCGTCCAATTTTGTAGACAAAAGAGTGACTGCATCTACATCAAACTTCCCTGATGCTTTAATTGTTGGGTTTACAGAGGAATAGCCACCACTTCTTTCATTTGCCCATTGATGATGATTTTGTGCTACACTTTCAATGATTTCTTCGGCTTCATCTAAGCTTTTGTTCATAAGTGCCCCTCCAGCAGCTGAATCAAGGGACACTTTGGTATGATAATTGATACCATTGTAAAAAGTGTGCAACACTAACCATCTTTCCAACCCATGATGTGGGCATTGTCTGAGCATACTATTATATCTATCCCATGCTTCAAAAAGAGATTCTGAGTCAGTTTGCTTGAAGCTTGCAATTAAATTCCTCATATGAGCTGTTTTGCTTGGTGGATAGAACTTATCAAGAAACTGTTGCTCACACTGCTCCCAAGTGGTGATGCTATTAGGGGCCAAAGAATTCAGCCATTGCTTTGCCCTATCTCTTAGAGAAAACCCAAATAATAATAATCTAACTGCATCTGAAGGAACTCCATTCATTTTCATGGTACCACATATTTCATAAAAGACCTCTAAGTGTTGATTAGGGTCCTCATGAGGTCCTCCACCAAATTGGTTCTGCTGCACCATAGATATGATTGCGGGTTTGATCTCAAAGTTATTAGCTTCCACTGAAGGTCTTGAAATACTAGATCGAAAACCTCTCGCATAGGGTGCTGCATAATCCTTAAGTGGTCTATTTGCCATATTCAAATGTTCCTGTTCTTCAATTTGCCTTTGCAGAATTCTTCTTTTATGGAAAGTTCTATCAATCTCAGGGTCAAAAGGAAAGAATTCCCCTGCAAAGTTAGATCTTCGCATACACAAGAACAAGATAGCAGATAGCAATTCGACACAAAAAGAAAAATAGAAGAATCAAAAATGCAGAATTGAGTTTGTACAAAAAGAATTAACAAGAAGTGAAAGTTATACAAGAAAGTAAAAAAAACAGAAATCTAATGATTAGTTACAACTATGCAATATGAAAGGAAAACAAATGTTATGTTTAGTCTAACTCAATTGATAATTCCTAATGTTATAGCGCAGTCCCCGGCAACGGCGCCAAAAACTTGTTACGCTCCGCAAGTGTACGGAAATGTCGCAAGTAATATAAAAGATTATCGTATCCACAGGGATTGGAATAAGCACTAGAAATATCTCAATGCGAATTAGCTAAACAACTATCCAATCGTTTCAAAAGCAAAGTAAAGGTAAACAAATCTAATATTAGAGATCAACAAACAAGAGTTTAGTGTTTTGGGTTATGATAAAAGGAGATTCTAGGAGTTTCGGTTTCTTTGTAAGATTTCTTGAATGTAAATGGTTCACCAATTCTTATTCCTCAATTGCCAAACATGTAGAAAGTTGCCGGTTCCCTCTTGCAATAGACAACCGGCTAAGGACTGAGAAATGTATCTAAATAGGATTAATTAGACATGAACCTACGTTGTCCTTACACAGAAGCGCACCTATTACTATGCCTTCCTCGGATATCAACATAGAAGCCCACAACTTATTAATCTATAAAGATACAAGAAGCTAATCATAGAATCCATCCTACTCTCTTGAATATTCCTATTTCCTCTTCAAGATTATCTCTCAAACGTCCTTACACGGGCTTGCACCTGTCACGTGGATCCCTCGGATGATCGAGTGAGAGTTTATCCTTACCAAGTCCATAAGAAATCCAAACAATCAATCAAGAATGAGAATTAAGCACAAACCACCATCAATCATTCAAGATCTAATTGATACAAGCAAGATAATGTCATTGAAACAAGAAAATGGCAAATCCATAAGAGATTACATCAATCCATCATACAAATACTCTCTTAATCCTAGAATACAAGATCTACTCCATGAATCGAGGAAGAAAACCCGAAAGAATAGAGATTACAAGCACTCCTTGAATCCCCAATCCAAGAAAACAAGAAGAGGGGAAAAGAGAAAACTTATCTACGAAGAAGCCAATCCTCGCTCCGGAGCTGGAATCGACAAGAACTCCCCTTGAATCGCCCAGAAATCCTCCCAAGAATGGGAGGAAACCACCAAATCTTGCCTTCTCCCAAAGGGGGAGAGATTCCCTTTCAATTCATGAAGAATGGTTTAAATAGAGGAGGGAATCGGGCGCCACACGGCCCCGTGACACGGCCGTGTGAGATTCACACGGCCATGTCCAGTTCCCTCTCTGCCAAACCTGCACGGCTAGAACCCTTCTGCTCTCTGGAAATGCTACACGACCGTGTGGTGCACACGGCCACAGCCTGCTTGGTCTCTGGAAGTCTCACACGGCCGTGTAGATCCACACGGCAATGTAAGGCTTCTGCTCTGGTTGGCTTCAAATCTTGACACGGCCGTGCGAGGTTCACACGGCCATGTCATCTTTCTCTTCTGTTGGTGCCAAACTCCACACGGCCCGAGCTCCATACCAGTGCAGGGCCGTGTGAGGTACACGGCCCGGTGCTTTCTCCCTTCGTCTCCTCCAATGCATGCCCAAAGATGTAGATTTTTCACCAAATCGACTCCTGTGTACAGAAAATGCACAAAAAGCAGATCTCCGAACCAAAAGAGTAAATATGCTAAAAGGAAAGCTGGAAGTATAAAAATGCATAGATCAAGCATGCTCAAAGTATATAAATGTGCGTAAAAACATGCATAAAAGAGTATATAATCTACGCACATCAATCATCAAGCATGCATATCTCTAACCACATATATCATAAAAACATGCATATTCTAAACACATATCATATCATAAAAACATGCATATTCTAAACACATATCATATCATAGAAAGTATAAATCACAAGCATACATGTTTAAGCATAAGGGTGTATCATGTGATTATACTATCATAAGAAACATGGTAACATAGTTAACTTGGGTTCTAAGCTTCCTAAACCCTTGGGTTCCTATCATGGCCGAACCCCCTTAGGTCTCAGTTTAGGTAAAAACAACCTCCAAGCATGTGAAACCTAAATCATCATCACATAAATTTCATAGGAAGCATTATAAGCATGATTAACTTAGTTTCTAAGTTCTCCAAGTCCTTAAACTCATGTGGCCGAACCCTATCAGTATATAAACAAGGTCCCAAATGTCATGAAAGCATGGAAACCTTAAACCATATTTATAGCATTTTTTTCAAATAGCATAGTAAGCATATTGAGCTAGTTCTTAAGTCCTTCAAGCCCTTAACGTATATCTTGGTCAAACTTTTAACAAGTGTTCATTAGGGCTAAAAACAAACATACAAGCATGTGAACTTGAACTAACATCATGTATAAATTCATAACAAGACATCATACAATAGGTATGGCCGAAACTTACCCTAGCCTCATTTAGGTCACTAAACAACATATAGTATGAGAACTTTGGTTTTCTACTTATCATATTTCATGTAGAGTGACATAAGCATATTTAATTCTTGTTCTAGGGTTTCTAGGGCATCTATTCCTTCATGGCCGAAACACACAATGATCCATTTAGGTCATGGAAAAATTATACAAATATGTGACACAATCAACACCTTATCATATTTTCATAAGAAGCACTTTTAACACATTTGGTTTCATTTCTAAGGCCTCTAGGTCTTTTAAACCCTACTTGGCCGAAACTCACAGAATATAAACTTGCTTCAAATAGCCTAAAAGCATGAGAAATTATACAAGTTTCATAGCATGTGTAAGGACAAGCATAATAAACATACATGTGAATTGTGTTTTAGGCTTCCTAGGTTTCTTTCCCTTTTTTTCTTTTATTTCTCCTTATGGCCGAAACCTACCAATCTCTAAACTAAGTTTTAAGTGGCCTAAAGCATGGAAAACCTAAGTAAGTTTCATGGCAAAAATTACTAAGAACATCATATACAAAGTTGGTTCATAAACAAGCTAGGACCCTTATGATCTTACATGTCATATATCATGTAACTAATTTTCTATACTCAATTTAAACATAAGAGCATTAAACAAATTTCATATCATAATATCACAGAGGTCTTGAGCATATTAGAATTTTGTTTAAGTTTTTCTAAACTATCCATCTTATCATGGCCGAAAATCTAAAATAAGAGTTCATGAATTTCTAGCAATGTACAACATGCAATTCTTTAAGAGAACTCTATATTCTATCATACAAACATGGTTATTTAAATTTAAAGGTCTTCCTAACCCTAAGCCCTTTTCTTGGCCGAAACATATAAATGGATTTCTTTGGTTTCAAGTAACTTTCAAGCAAGAAACCCAATAAAAACCCTTAGTAGTTCATGGGAGAAATTTTGTACTAGTTTAGTTAAACAATATTTTTCCCTAACCTCCTTAACATATTTTTGGCTGAAATTCTAGGGTTAGGTACTCCTCTGATCAAGTATCATTTAAGTATAAAAACATGAAGAAAATCCTTCCTACATAGCATAGAAAGAATATCATGAAATAAGGACTTGTTCAAATCATCCTAGATTTGAAAACCCTTTCTTTAGCCGAATTTTCTTAAATTCTTTCCTAGGTTTTCTAATCCTTATAGAATCCGAAAATCACATAAAAGCCTTGTACCACAGGTGAGGGGAAGCTTACATCCTTTTCGCTTGTGGATCTAAGGTATGGTGGAGAAGAAATAGCCTCTTCTTCTAGTTCCTTTTCCCTTGATTCCCTTGCTTAGTCCTCCTTGTATCTTAGGCTTCCTAGGAGAAAACCTTGGCTTTGGGGCCGAAGGTGGAGGAGAGGGGACTGAGGTGTTCTCGGTGAGGGAGAGGATGAATGAGAGAAAATGAGAGAAAAATAATTTTCTCTTTTCTTGCTCTCTTTTATGTTAAGGGGGAAGAGGTAGCAAAATTGATTTTTGCTTTCCTTCTCCCTTAACCCATTTTCTATTTTTCTTACATTTATTTTATTTTCTATTTATTCTCACCATTCATGATAAAATAAGGGGGAATGAATCCCCTTAATTCCTCTTTAAGTTTTCGGCAAAAATCAAAGAGGAAGAGGGAGAGAAAGAAGGAAGGCAAGTTGCCCTTCTCTTGCTCTTTTCTTATTTTCTTTTGGCTAGCTTTTACTCTTACCTTTATCATGAGTTTCCCTCCTTTGCTATCAACATCTTCTCTCTATCCCAATTGGTTTCTACTAATTAATTCTATGAAATATAATATAAGAGGTTCATGGTTCAATCCTTGACCTCCTCTTCATTTTATTTCTTTTTGCTTCAACTCACTTCCTATTATTTTTCTAAGGAAAAATCCCACATTCATATATTTATCTTACAAGCTTAGTGGGTATTACACTTCTTTTGTACTAGGTAGTGTCAATAATACTTCAAGAACTGTACAATGACATAAAACTCCAAGTTGTAGGTAGAATAATTTTTCTTGGACTCAGAGAGCTTCTCACTGAAGAAAACAACTGATCGCCCATATTGACTCAAACACCCCCTATACCTATGCCTGATGTATCACAGTTAATCTCAATTTATCAAAATTAGGAAAGGCCAAAATTGGTGCTTCAATCATCCTCTATTTGACTAGTTGAGAACAAGCCTCTACTTCTTCAGACCAATTTAAATCCTTTCCCTTGAGATACTCGGTGATAGGAGCAATTCGAATATTGAAATTTATGATGAACTGATGGTAGAAAGAAGTCAAGACATGGAAACTTCTAACATTGTACAAGGTCCTCAGTTGAGGCTACCCCAAGACTGCATCTATCTTTGTTTAATCTGCGCGTACACCATCAGTAGACACAATAAAGGCGAGAAAAGTTAACGATGTAGTAAAAAAAGAGCACTTCTTCTTGTTTACAAATAAAAACACCATTTTTGGCTTTTCGAAGACAACACAGAGACGGTCGAAGTGTGATGCCCATGTAGGACATTAAATGAGGAAGTCATCAAAGTTTACCACCAAAAACTTTCTCATAAAGGGCTGCAAGATCTGATGCATAAATCTCATAAAGGCATTGGACGCATTGGACAGTCCAAATGTCACACCTCGAGAGTAAGGTTGTCCGATGGAAATTGGACAACACATCCCTTGTAACAATGACAATTAAAACCTATACATGGTCACATGGCTAAACAAGAATAATATCAGTCCACACAGTTGGAAACAACCACCATCACGCAAGATAAATAGAAACCCATATAGCTGGGACAAACACACAATGAAAGACATAAGGTATACTACATGAACAAAACAATGGACTATGAACTGGCCAGCTTAACACAACAACCATTAAACTGAACAAAAGGACAATACAAGATAAAAATCCACAATCAAATTAATTATTACATGAACATGTTCGGAAAACCAAAATATGAGTAAAAGTAACAACAGAAACAAAATTCTCGATGCAACGTGGGACTAGCAGACAGGATCCTTAAAGCAACTCCATACATATATCATCTACTTGGTGCCTAAAGGAAGAAAAATACAACAGGTAGTGAGTCCAAATGACTCTGCGGGTAATAGAAGATAGTGCATGATAATAACATAAGGAGAACAAAGGTATACAGTCTCAGGAAAATACTTACTACAAAAGTAAGTGTGCCACTAGAATCGTCTGCTAACTAAAGCATAACCAACAATAATAATCCTTCACTAACCTTTTCAACCAGGTGTGACTAATAAATCGGGAGTACATACAGTACATGCCAACCTACATGAACAAATACATGACCAACTTATAGCAAGTATATAACAAATACTGACTGTAGAAGAATGCTCTACCACGGATGATCTCATGGGCAGTGAGGGTAAACAAATAGTCATTGTCTGGAGGCAAACTCACTACCACGAATGGTCTCGTGGGAAGATAGGGTAAGTAAATAGTCACTATCTACGAGCGAACTCACTACCACGAATGGTCTCATGGGCAAACAGGGTTTACACGTATCTATCTAGCTACAAATCATACGTGAACTTGATATCACGAATGGTCTCATGTGTAGTCGTATATATATCATGACCGCTAATGACTTTCTCAACCAAGATTGGGAGATAATAATTGATAGCATATAACAACGATTGTTGACCACTCTCTCAACCATGAATGGGAGACAATGGTCGATATAGTATAACAATATAACAATATATAGAAAGGTCTAACCTCACTAGTGTTTAGGCATAAGCCTAAATGACAGACAAGGTCACATAGGATACTCGATATCCTATACTATGGTATGATCTTACAAATACACAGACATGAATAAATATCAAGCCGGTAACTTAGTTCAATATTCTATAGCTATGCTGTCGTATAGTATCATTAGCATAATAGTATGAGCATAAATGGTTATAAATAGCATAGATAACAATGAGACTACATGGATATCAAAATAGATCAACATAAAAGATCAAGAAATAAAGGATCAAGCTCAAGAAGTAAGAACGAATATAGTTAAGATAAATATAACAACTATCTAAACATAGATCATACACTAAAGTTAAAGTACTAAAGCTACAAGATAGGAAGTACCCGTATTTATTTGTAGCTCGTATCTAATAACTCCCATGTCAAGACGCTCATCTCTAATCAGAGTCATGCAATAAGATGTACAATTTAGCTAAATTTCATCATGTATCACTAGATAAACTAAACACCAAAACCAAATAGATACACATATTCCCTTTCCGATTAAGGAACCCAATTTGAATCAATCCAAAATGGTCAACTGAGCTCCAATTGATCCAATCTATATTAATCTTATAATCCTCAATCAACCATTATTTAGATCACTCAACTCTTTTTCTTTGATTCTATTAACGAACAATTTCCATTCAATTACTTCAATTTAGCAGCTAGGTGACATTGGTAGTGGCTCACAATCGACGATGATCTACTACTGCCCACCTCCTTCTCTTGCTAACCTAGTAACCCAAATCAACTAATCTTTCAATTAGCCATATTAATTGTAAGTGCCCCGTGATAGTTTTGATGTGATCAATCAAGTCAAGTTAGGTCCTGTTATATTTTAACCATTGTGTCTAAGTGTGCAAGAACTTAGGAGTACAAGAAGTCGAGAGAAAGATGCAGCTAGTGAGAAGGACGACACGAGAAAGAGTCAATGGGCTCGGTGCGTCTAAGGGACGAGGTGCTGTGGAAGAGTATGCTAGCGGATGAAAAGGAGGCACATGACATTTCTGAGGGACAAGAAGCTAGAGTGGAAGGTTGCTCGAGAATGCTAGCAAATGGGTTCGGGTGAGCCCTATTCTTGATGGACGAAATCACCCAAGCGAGTGGAGCCAGAGCGGAAGACCTAGACCCAAGTGAGCAGAACCGGAGCAGAAAACCCAGACCCAAGTGAGCAAATCAGAGCAAAATCACCTAGGCACCCCCTTGGAGCCTCGCCCAGGGTGGCTGTGTTGACTCAGTCTGGGCGCCCAGACTGAAAACTTTATTGAAAGGCGATGTGACATGATCTATTGCGATGGGGATAAAATTTTATCCCCCTCCAGGCGCTTGGAACCCTTTCAAGCACCCCGATCAAGGCTGCTATAAATACAACCCTGATCCCAATAGCTTAAAACAATCACTTATAATCAATTCCTTTGTCTATTCTACTACTGTGTGAGCTATTAACGCTGTAAGAGGCTTCTCCGCTTGAAGAAGACTTTGATAGTGAGCTTTAACTACCTTGGATTAGTAATTATCTGATTGCAAACCAAGTAAGCTCTCTGTGCCTCTTCTTTCTTTCTAATCAGTTTGTTAATTACTTTTTATGCAAGTGTTAGTTTAATAAAGTTGTAAAGTTTGAGATGAGTTTTTATTTCTTTTATTTTTGTATAGGGATATTCACCCCTTCTAGTTGGCCACCAGGGGACCAACAATTGGTATCAGACCCAGGACACTTCAAGAGGAATAATCGCCGACTGAAGCACAAGCGATGGTCAGACTAAGCATCTACCCACCTAAGTTCAAGGGGGAATTCGCGATTTAGAAAAGAAAGATGGAGATATTCTTCAAAACGGACTTTGATTTATTACTAATATTAAAATATGGGTTTGTAGCACCAAAGGACAAAGAAGAGTATCAATGAACCAAGAAGGAGCAAGCAGACTTCGTAGTAAATGGACGAGCTGAATTCCATCTATTGAGTATGCTACCTCCGTAAGAAGTCAACAGAATCGGTGTCTACAAATTAGGAAAGGCTCTTTGGGAAAAGTTCCTGGAGCTACACGAAGGTACGTCCGAAGCCAAACTAGTGAGACGGGACCTGCTCTGGAACCATATCAGCAACCTCCGATTAGAAGAAGGTGAAACCATTGCACACCTTCATTCAAAGATCAAGGAGCTCATCATCGAACTCACGAATCTCGGAGAAAAGGTAACCAACCAAGATTCGCTAAGGTACACATAAATGCCTTTCCTAGGAATTTTGAATGGATATCCTTAGTAGATGCTTATTATATCTCTAAGGATCTAGATGTAAGTACTTTAGAAGAGTTATTTTTAATATTTGAAGTTCATGAAACAAGATCTGCAAATCTGAAGAAGGAGCCCAAACACAACATTGCCTTAAAGGTAAAAATGGATGAACCAGAATATGAAACTTCTCTCGATGATGATAAAAAAATGTTCATGGTAAGGAAATTTAAAAATTATTTAAAACTAATAAATTTAATCAAGTGTAGGATAAAAGAAGAAGAAAGGTAAGATGCTACCACTGTAATGAAGAAGGACACGTGAAAGATAGTTATCCTAAATTGAAGAGCAATGATAAGAATAAGAACAAGAGCAAGGACAAAAGACCAGTCTAGACAAAACATCAAAATCTAAAGGTGACGTGGGACGAAACGTCGCCTGAATTGGAGATCAAAGCCATCACCGGACTTGCGCTAGTGGCAAGTCACTAAGAAGAAGAAGATGAAGCAAGCTCATCCTCAATAAGCATTGAGGAAGGAGGAGCATCATCAGAGGAAAGCAGCACTATAGGAGGAGCATCGGAAATCGACAAGGTAAGTCAGACACAGTCCCTACCTCCTGACCAATTATTTAAATTTATAAAAATACTGTCGAAAAGTTCTTACAAATTAGAAATAGAAAACAAAAAATTATTAAAAAAATGAAGAGTTAAAATTAACCTTAGTAACATCTTGTTGACTAGAGGATTTCGACAAGATAAAAAAGGAAAATAAAAAATTGACAGAAGAAATTAAAAATTCTGCATGTTCGAATATAACTATTTCTAATTTCAAAAATTACAATGGACTAAATTGACACTTTAGAAATCATAAAGGTCAAATCAGAAAATTATCAAGAAAATATATCCCTAAGAAATTTTTGATTAACCCAATTGGAAGGAACCTATATTGAGTTCCAAAATCATGTTTAATTTGAAAAATCATTATGCATGTTTTATTTGTAATTTGATTTCATATTCTTGCTTAGAATTATCAAATACATTGTTCTGCATAATTTCTATTAGAAATTAATTAAGATTAATTTTTTTTGAGAAATAAAATTTCATTACTCATCTATAGAAATTTTTTTATTTTTTTCATTGTATTGTTTTTCTATGAATTTTTAACAAAATTCATATTCTTCGATTTAAAAATATCTTGTAGTGCTATTTTTGTTTTAGAAAATTCTTTTTTTGTGAAACTTCATACTTTTCTATATCTAAGAAAATTTTCCTGACATTGTTTGACCGTTGATGAATTTTTCTATAAATTATTTATCCAAATAGAAATTTTTATTATTAATTTTTTTAAAAATATTAATTTTTAAAAATTTATTTTTTTCTGCAAAGTTACTTGCTATTATTTATTGTTAGAAAATATTTCAAGATTTTTCTAGGCTAATAACTATTTTTAAGTATTTTTTTGGAAATATATCTTTATGTAGAAAAGAATTTATTTCTACTTACAAAAATATATATTATTTTTTAAAATTTTATATCTATTTTATATATGACTGTTCATCTATTATAATTTTTTAAAGAATTTTTTCAAGTCTAATTTTTTTATTTAATTTTCCAAAAATAGTTTATAAATTAAAAAATCTAAATTTTCAAAACTTAAATCTTCTTGATTTTTTTATAGTCAATATATTTTATCCCTTAGACTTTGCTTTAATTAATTTTTAGTTATTTGCATAGCTTACCCCATGTTAATGTGATCATAGGGGGATAATTAGAGATTAAATCTAGGGGGAGAGTATCCTTCATTAATTTTTGCATATTTTGTACTTAAAATTTATTATCTTATTGTTATTTATGTTTGATTTATTCTAACTTAACTTGGGTTGCTCATATAAAAATGGAGAAGATTGTAAGTACCCCATAGTAGTTTTTGTTGGAACTCCAAGGTTATTTTGATGTGATCAACAAGTTAAGTTAGGTCATGTGGTGTTTTAACCTTGTGTCTAAGTGTGCAGGAGCTTAGGAGCATAGGGAGTCGAGCAAAAGATGCAACTAGTGAGAAGGGTGGTACGGGAGAGAGCCGACGAGCTTAGTGCGTCTGAGGGACGAGGTGTTGCAGAAGAGTACGTGGGCGGACTAGAAGGAAGTGCGTGGCATTTTCGAGGGATGAGAAGCCGGAGCGGAAGGTTGCTCGAGAAGGCCGAAATTGGGTTCGGGTGAGTCTTATTTCGGTTGACTGAAATCACCCAAGCGAGTGGAACCGGAGAGGAAGACCCGGACCGAGGTGAGCAACACCGGAGTAGAGGGCCTGGACCAAAAGTCAACTAAGGTGATTTTGACTGGATCACGGTCAAACGTGATCCGTTGTGAAGGGGATAAAATTTTATCCCCTCCCAGGCACTTGGAACCATTCCAGGCGCCTCGATCAAGGCTATAAATACAGCCTTGGTCCAGAAGCTTTTTAACAGAACAAGAATTAGCAATACAACACTTGTGAGCTTCCTTTTCTAGTTTAGCTTCTCTTTTTGCGCTTTCATGCACTGTTGTAAGAGGCTTCTCCGCCTCAAGGAGATCTTTTTAGTGTACGATTCATTCCTTGGATTAACAACCTCCCCGGTTGTAACTAAGTCAAGTATGTGAGCCTCTTCTTTTAGTCTATTTTTTTTAATTTAATTTTATGCAAGTGTTTAAGTTATAAGTTCGAGAAGAGTATTTTGTGTTTGTGTTTGTTTAGGGCTATTCAACCCCCCTTCTAGCCTGCCAACGCGGTCCATCAATTTTGATGTGATCAACCAAGTCAAGTTAGGTCTTGTTGTATTAACCCTTGTGTCTAAGTGTACAGGAACTTAGGAGCACAAGAAGTCAAGCGAAAGACGCAGCTAGCGAGAAGGATGACACGAGAAAGAGTCGACGGGCTCGGTGCGTCCAAGGGACAAGGTGCTGTGAAAGAGTATGTTGGCGGGCGAGAAGGAGACGTGCGACGTTTCTGAAGAATGAGAAGCCAGAGCGGAAGGTTGCTCGAGAAAGCCGAAAAATGGGTGTGAGCTTTATTCTGGATGACCGAAATCACCCAAGCGAGTGGAGCCGGAGCGGAAGACCCACACTAAAGAGTCAACTAGGGGTTGACTTTTGGGTCTGGGTGCCCGGATCACCTCGACACTCGACCCGGTCAGGGCGCTCAGAACCCTTCCGGGCACCCAAACCAGAAACTTTAACGAAACACGACGTGACACGATCTGTTGCGACAGGAATAAAATTTCATCCCCCTCCAAGAGCCTAGAACCCTTTTAAGTGCCCCGATCAGAGCTATAAATATAGTCCTGATCCTAGTAGATTAGAATGATCACTTGTAATCAATTCCTTTGTCTGTTCTATTACTGTGTGAGCTATCAATGCTGTAAAAGGCTTCTCCTCCTGAAAGAGACTTTGATAGTGAGCTTTAATTACCTTGGATTGGTAATCATCTGATTGCAAATCAAGTAACCTCTCAGTGCCCCTTCTTTCTTTCTAATCAATTTGTTAATTACTTTTTATGCAAGTATTCGTTTAATAAAGCTATAAAGTTCAAGAAAGGTTTTTGTTTCTTTTATTTTTGTGCAGGGCTATTCATCTCCCTCTAGCCGACCGCCAGGGGACCAACATTAATCACTCCATTAAAAGCATTTACATCAAATCTATGTTGGCAGCTTCAACTTTGGCTATGGATCATGGTGGCCAAGTGACTGACGATGACACTAGGTTAGGGAAGCTATTGACAGCCGGTGGTTGGCCACACAATGGCGATGCACGGTGCTAGCAGTAGCAGCTTGCTTTGGTCTGTGACTCAATCAAGGATCCTGATCCAGGAGGTTTGCTGCTAGCAATGGGACATGAGTTATTGAGGGCAAGCACATGATCTCAAATAAAGTCGGGGTCGGAGCCTTCCCGTTGGTGGTGCTCATGTTCGAGGCAGAGCACACGACAGTGAGTAATGGAATCTCAAGGGCAGTTGCTTCTATAGTGTTAAGAAGGGCGATAATGACCTAGCCATGGCGATGGGATTGAGAGGGAGGATGGCAGTGTCTGGTGGATTGGGGCAGCTGTAAGTTCAAGAGTTGGCATCGACAATGGAAACTAGGGCGCGACTCAGAGCAGGGGTAAACAACAACGCTAATGCTCCGGGGTTGACCCACAACAACCGATGGTGGCCCCTCATTCGACATAACAACCCCTAGCATTGGGTCGTGATGGATCTGTGTCGGTGATGAAGAGAGGTGGAAGGAGGGATTGACGATGATGACGAGTGGAGGATGACATTGGGTGAGGGAATAAGGGTTGGAGAAAACCAACTTAGGCTTTTTAATAGAAATACTTAGATTTAATTAATTAAACTCTAAGTTAATTACTCAATTAACTCCCACTTAATTGATATTCTAAACATATATTCTTTAAGCCTAATAGATTCATCCCTTTAAACGTGTCATACAAATTCCGTTTAAATCCTAATTTTTTTAAAAAAATTCTCAAAAATTTTTGTAAGATTATTTATCTAATAATACTTATTATTTAATTGTCGGATCTTACATTCTCTCTCACTAATAAAAATTTGGTCCATAAATTTACTGTTCAACTAAGGGATCATCATCCAAGGGTAACAACTAAACATCACCCCCTTATACTAGTCCATCCTAGTTTCATGAGCAAATCCCCAACCGTAAGAGACTAAGGTTCCATTTTAACAATTGCATGATGATCTATTACCAAGTAGATAATGACGACTCTGTGGGTTATGAGTTCACTCTACTTCCGCTACTCTCACATTACTTCCGAACCAACTGTGGGTAAATCAACTACCTCTAAAATACATAACACACATCAGCAAGTGCTTTAATGTCTATATAGTGCGCTCAGACTATTCATCTGTCTGAGGGTGGAAAGGTATGCTATAGTAAAGCTCTGTACCTATGACTTGCTGTAATATCTACCAGAACTGTGATGTGAATCATTGATCTCTATCTGGTATGATACTCAGAGGTATACCTGATAAAGTCTACAACTAAGTGTCACAAATGAACTTTAAATTAATTAAATGTTTGAAAACCCTCAACTTAACTCAAAGAAATGATGTAGTATAGAGCCCAAGTCGATTCTCTCGAGGAAACTAATAGGTGAATGCTTGATTTAGATTTAAAATTCTTTTTGGGGGTTTCTCAATGGAATTGGGGGTTCTTGAGTTTCTTTTTGATTTAGGTCCTAAATTACAAGAGAAATTACAAACTAACAAAGACAATTGCAATTAAATGAAATATGATTTAATGCATAAATTAAACTTAAGTGAATAACTAAGTAACTTATCAATTAACAACTAACTTAAGCCATTTCTTAACAAGAACTAAGCTAGTTGGCACTTAAAAAAAACTAGTTGCTATGTAATAAGGCTAAAACTAAACAAAGCAATTCTAGATTATGAAATAAACTAATAGGTCTTAACACAAATTTGTAGAAACTAAGTAAGAACACAAATGTAAGAAATTGCAGAATTAAGCCTAGTTTGTAGGAACAAAATTTGCAAAAAACAAGTTTCAGGAACAATATAATTGAAGAACTAAATTGCAATAACAAAAATTGAAGAATTGAAGTGCAGTAGCAAGAAATTTAGGAACACGAATTGAAGAAACAAAATTGCAAGAACAAAAAAAAATTGCAGAAATAACACTATCCACACTTTATCACAATCTATTCTCAAACCACACACTCTTGTCGTCACTCAAAAAACAGGAGATGAAATCCTCAGCTCCAGAAATCAGAGAAGAAGAGCATACAACCGCTAAACTTGATTCACACTGACGTTGAAGTCTCAATTGAAGAAACCCTCTCAACGTTGACTACAATCACAAATATGAAATTATAAATGTAGGGAAGGCTGGAAACTGCAGATCTGAACCAAACGAAGCAACGAGGCATTGATGAAGGGAAGATGGACTTTGGGAATCACTGGAGAACCCCTCCGATGATCATCGACGAAGGATGGATTCTGACTCTGCTCTCTCCGTCGTTTCTAGCAGCCACAGCAGGGAAGATTTAGGCATGAGAACTCGACGTAGAAACCCTCTCGGTGAGATCCCAGCTGACCGGAATGAAATGCCCAGTAGATGCCTCGAGCTTCAACACCAATTCCATCTCTTGAGAAGATAATCGAAAGGTGGAGAGGGGTTGCAAATGCGTGATGCAGGTTGGCATGATGAACAATAGGCGCATCCACTGTTCATCCGCGAATCTCTGCATTTTATACCTTGGTCCAACTGAACCAGAATTAGAGTGAATCTTGGTCTGGTTTAGGGTGAATTTTAGGGATTTGGTGTGAGGATTGGACTTAGGTCAAGATCAATGGGTTGACTTAATAAAATGGGCTAAAGTCAAATTGAATGTGACCATCTCCACTTGGTTGAATTCCTCTTGAATTGGTTTGGCTTCACTAGAATCACGTATCAATTTCAATATCCTACAAAACCAAATTCAAATGGTGAGGAATAAATCATGAATTAAGAAAAGAAATATAATTGAGCTCAAAACAATTCCAAATTTATAAACAATCTAAAGTGCATCAATTAACAAATACAATTAGCTCAAAATTACCCAATATCAACTAAGAGAATGAGCCAAATAAATGAGTTATCAAATCCCCCATACTTATTCTTGCATGTCTCGTGCAAGTAAACAAAACTAAAGAAACAACTAAAGTTGTACCCCCTAACATTCTCAATCATATCTAGAAGATAATGAAAGAAAGTTACCTAGGATTATTAAGTCTCAACAACTCATGCTTTCATGGATTCAATTCTTACCTTTGGTCAACAACATAATGACTTCAATCCATTATGAATGACCTGAGAATGATAACAAAATCTAATTCTCGCAAGGTAATTTTTGTGGCTCTCAACCTAATCTCAATTCATGCAATATTGGAGAACACTCAAGCTTCTCATGGTTCATGCACTACCATATACTTGCTTATCGTCTACTCTTTTCCACTATCATAAGCATTAGAATACATAATTATGAAGGCTTATCATGATAGCAAAGAAAGTGTGGATCGAATCAAATTAAATGAGAATATGTGTGTTAGAAAGGAAATGAGATAGGTAAAATTCAAACTATGGTGGAAGATATGGAACAATGAAATGCTAATTGATAACTTTGGCCATTCCGAACTCACTGATCATTGGATAAAATTTTGTAGCTTCCTATTCTGCATTCTGGAATTGTTGAAAAATTGATGGCATTAAATTTTGCATTTTGGTTTCCTCGAATTCAATGCTTCTGAATTTTGAATTCAACACTACTCTATGTTCCTTTTCCTGAACGCACTGATTAGAATGATCATTGCTCAACCACTTAATTAAGCTACTTTACTTTGATTTATTTTTAGAATTTAGTTGATCTCAATTTTCCTATACCTAGAAATTTCAGAATTATAGCTGATTCTGCATTATGGTATTCTCAGATTCAATGTTTCAAAATTTTGAATGTAGCATTTCTATAGCATGATATAAAATCCTATAAAAATTTACAGCAATCTCCGGTAGATCTGAAATCAATGACGGTGTGATCTTCAGACTTACTATGGGAAGAGAAATTACAAAATTGAAAAGCTCTCAACAATTTCACAAACCAAATCCCACAGCCTTGGATGTCTTCCTCTCATTCTTCCACACATCCATGAACCACCCTTGGACGTACCCTTTATATGGGAATTATCCCAGGGGTAAAAGAGACTTTTTTTCTTAAGAGTAGTGGGCAACGTGGGCTTCCCCACATTCCTATTTCCTACATCTCCCACTTGTCCAAGGTAAGTCAGTAAGACTAGTTCAACCAGGTAAGTCACTAAGACTAATTAGTCACAAAGACTAAATAAGTTACATAGACTAAATAAGTCACATAGACTATATCAAAGTTTAGTCACAAAGACTATATTAGATCATCCGATCCATACTTAGAGAAATGATTTGTGCGACAGCAAGCACACTAAGCGATAGTTACTAAGAAGATTGTTACATCTTACATAACCGCTCTTCCAAATAAATTAGAGATAGTCACAATGGCACATAACCTCTCTCTCTTAGTGGCACATAACCTTTATCCAGGATTCATCCAATCTCCCAGTGGCACACAATCATTATCTTAGAGATATCCATGTCTTGCTATTTACCTAGATTAAAGTGTTGGGTTTTTCGAGCCGCAAAAATCGCTTTTTGAGTTGCGGAAACCCCGAAACCCCCGCCACCGGATCCGTGCGAAGAATAAAAGTAGTAAAACTTCGAGTATGAGTTTTCTAAGCCTAGATCTACTTTAGATCTACAAGATGAAGATGTTACCCTTGATGCGAAGCCCTTCGCAATCCCGCTCGTCCAAGGTTCGTCGCCGAATCTCGAGAGTATCAAAGTAGATACTCCCCTATGTGTATCCACACAAGAAAGAGATGGAGAAAACCACACAAAAGGTGTGCTAGCACCTTTGATGGTCACGGCAAGGAGAAGGAGAGGGAGAGAAGAAACCTAGAGAGGAAGAAGAAGAAATGAATGAGAATGAATTCTCACCTTGTGTAACTCCCAAGTGGCCAACCACTTTAGGCTTATAAACTCCCATGGAATACCAAGAGTCAAGTCTCTTGATCTCCTCCACGAGGTGACATTTGGTCAAGTCAAACTTGACCAAATGAAGAAGCCTTGATGATGTGGCATTGGTCAAGTCAAAGTCAAGTCAAAACTTGACTCTTCATCTTCCTACTTAAGTCAAGTCAAACTTGACCACTTCTCTCCCTTGGTTGATCTAATCTAACCATTGGTTCAAGTCAATTTTAATTTAATGAATATCTATTCATTGAATTAAATTGACTCAATGAGTCTAAGTCCAAATTAGACTCATTAACACATGAACCAAATTGAGTCCAACTCAATTAGCCTAATTTGTATTACTCTTAATACAATTTGGTTCATCACATGAACCTAATCCTTTAGGTTCATCAAATGAACCTAATCTCCATCTAATTGCCCTTTGTGTGTGACCCTATAGGTTCTTATAACGTTGGCAATGCTCCTAAACCCATTTAGAAGCATAAGTAATGAGCGATATCTAGCAATACATCATTACTAACCAAGTTATAAGAATGTTGAGATCCAACATCACCTTGTGACTACTAATTGTGACTCTTCACAATATATGACAATGTCTTTTTATCCTAGACATCTAGATTGATCAATATGAGGCATAGACCGTGTCATCCTCTAATCAATCTAAATTTTGAATTCTAAGTAGACTCACTCAATCAAATGAGCTCAATATCTTATATTGACTCATTTGGGCATGACCATGCACTTTGTGGTCTCAGTCTATCAAGAATATCGATGTCACTCCCGTCATATAGGAGGGATAGATCCCATCTACATTACTCACATCCCTCCGCATAATTTGTTACATACCCAGTAATCGCCTTTATAGTCCACCCAGTTACAGGTGACGTTTGACGAAGCCAAAGTACGTAATTCCTTATGTAGGGAACCATGGTGACTTCAGGTCCAAGGACTAGTAGTCATACTAATAGCCACATGAGAAAGTATATGACACTCATATAACGATCCATGATACTTTTTCATGGCGAGTCATTCAGTATACATTCTCCAATGCATACCCATGTGTCAACTTGATATCTCCATATCCATGACTTTAGAGATCAAGTCATCGAGTTGACCTACATGCTAGTCTCATCGCATTAACATTGTCCCTGAATGTAAATACTCGACTAGGAATGATTAAGAGTAGTGTTCCCTATATCATCTCACTATCGATTCAACCAATCGATTGATATAGGTAAGAACCTTCTACTTAAGGATGCTATTATACTTAGTTATTTGACACTAATACAAGTAAGTATAATAACTAAAATAAATGCCTTTATTTATATACAAGAATATGATACAATGAGTCTATACAACAATCATCAAATGATTGGCTCTAGGACTCTAACTAACATAAAGAATTTTCATTTACATTAATATAAACATTTTTAATCCTTTATAATGACTATTATGTTAAGGGTATATTCCATATTTAATATTTACAATTATTTCTATATATAACAGAAATGGGTTAATCAGTGAATAACATCAAAAGATGTAAATCTATTTAATCTTCCTTTTTAGTTAGAATCTATTTATTCCAATTAGTCACTTTCTAAGTTATGCTCTATAGACTGAATCATATATAGCCATAGGATATACGCTAAAGTAACAGACACTGATTAAAACTTTAAGTAAATAGCTAAATAGTCACTAAGGGCAAAAACTGAGATTAACTTATAATCTCAAAGGTCTCACATAGTAGAAAAATAGAGATCCATTTTTCTACTACCTTTATTGTCGCAATAGCACATGTGGTATGAATCACATGCCACGATATTATTCTCTTTACTAAAAAGAGCGCATATTTTCCTTGAATTTAATATTGTACAGATTTTAATTTAGACATACCTAATGTTTAACCCTGAATTCAACATATAAATGGTGGATTTATTTACTTTGTTCATTATTAACACATAAATGATCTCAACTTGATACAATTATTAACGCGATCTTAACTTATGAATCTATCTTTGTTAAAAGCTACGTAAGCTATCCCATAAGCAAATGTCTTATTTCTATTTGTACTCAACAAATAGAGATGATTGTCCATGTGAGTGGACTAATCTAACCTGCTAACATGCTCATCAAGATCTTATATGAATGTAATGAAATCATATGCACTGAATAAATTATGACAAATTACACAATCAAATCACAATATCTGATTGTTATTATAATATTGTTACATTCTACGAAGTCCTAAAGACTTTACATGATATTTAAATGACTATTTAGTCATTGACTTAGTAAAAGGATCTGCAAGCATAGCACGTATAGGGACATACTCAAGAATTAATTTTCTTTTAGTCACAATATCCCTCACAAAGTTATATTTTATCACTATATGCTTGCCTTTGCTATGATATTTAGGGTCCTTGGAAAAAGCTATTGCAGCTTGACTATCATAGGAAATAGTTACTGGACTCCCACTGTCCTCAACAATCTTCAGATGCTTTAGGAGCCTTCTCAACCAGACTGCTTCTTGCACAACCGCTGAATATGCCACATATTCAGCTTCCATAGTTGACAAAGCTATACAAGCTTGTTTCTTGCTGTTCCATGAGATGACACTACCATTCAACAAGAACACATAGTTTGATGTGGATTTTCTATCATCCAGGTCCCCAGGCCAATCTGCATCTGAATAACTTTTTAGACTCATATCTGATCCTTGGAAATAGAGACAATAATATGTTATCTCCTTTAGATATCTGAATATCCTTTTTACCGCCTTCCAGTGTCTCAGTCCTGGGTTTGACTGGAAGCGACTGACTAAGCCAACAACATAACTGATATCAGGGCATGTACACAATATAGTGTACACCAAACTACCAATAGCACTAGCATATGATTTTTATTCATCTAAGTTATTTCCTCTAGAGTTTTAGGACACATACTCTTGCTTAAAAATAGTATCTTTCACAATAGGTGTATATTCTATGTTGTAATTAGACATGTTGAAATGGTGTAGCATCTTATTTATATAAGACTCTTGTGACAGACCCAAAAGTCTTTTAGGATGATCTCTAATGAACTTTGCCCCTAAGATGTACTCAGCTTCTCCTATATTTGTTGTATCAAATTGTGACGACATCCACTTCTTGACTTCATTCACATACCTTATGTCATTTCTAGCTATTAGTATATCATCAACATATAATGATAAAATGATATACTTTTCTTTTTCCCTCTTCACGAAAATACAATGATCTTCATTGATCATCTCGAAATCATAAGATAAAATGACTTCATCAAATCTTATGTTCCATTGTCTTGATGCTTACTCTAGCCTATATATAAACTTTTTAAGTTTATATACTTTCTCCTATTGGCCTTCAGCAATGAAACCTTTTGGCAGAACCATATAGATTTACTCATCAAGCTCACCATTAAGTAAAGTAGTTTTTACATATATTTGATGTAATTCTAAGTTATAATGTGCCACAAAGGCCAAAAGAACTCTTATTGATACAAATTTCACTACGAGAGAAAATGTCTCTTCAAAGTCAATACCCTCCATTTGGGTATATCCTTTTACAACTAAACGAGCTTTGTATTTGTTAATCGATCCATCAGGTTGTAACGACCCGCCTTCTACTGACTAGGCTGTGAGGCCGATCGCTACATTATGCTGTGCTAAATTACTATTGCGGAAATCTGGATTGATTAAAATTTTACTAAACTGATTACTGTAAAATCTGAACTTAATATTCTAGGTGTACCTAGGAGTTGTACACATGCTAGGGAAGATAATCTATGCCTCTCGGATGTCCTGCTAGCTGTAATCAGGCATTTCAATCGATCCATGAATCGATTGGGCTGTCGGATCGATCCAGTGATCGATCCAGCTTGATACCGGCACGGAGAAAAACTCTGGATCGGTCGGCTGACCGATCCATACGCTATATTGCTTCTGTATGCGGCTGGATCGGTCTACCGACCGATCCAGGAGTACACTGATCGGTCGGCTGACCGATCAGTGAGCTTCTGTACTCTCTGTTCGCATCTGGATCGGCCGGCTGACCGATCCATAACAGACGCTAACTCTCTGTTCGCGACTGGATTGGTCAGCTGACCGATCCAGTGGCACAACCCAATTCTGATCGATCTGTAGATCGATCTGGGTTTCTGATTTCGAATCAGAACCCCTGATTTCAGCACTATTTCGTGCCCAACTCATACACATCAAGTCTATAACAGCTAGAAACATTTTTAACATGTATTAGCTAACATTTTAAACATGATATCACGCATGGTTCACTAATTCATGGCATGCAAATGTACTATGTGTAGAATAATAAGGTTCTAACAGTTAACTAATTTTGCTGAAAGTTCTAATGCATAAATAAAGCTTGTTAGATCCCTAAGATCTTTTATTCCAAGTTCCTTCCACACACATCTTCATCGCATTGTCCTCCAGCCTCCGCTAGTCCATTTTCCCTTTACCTTTATCTGCAGTATAAGGAAAAAGTATCTGTAAGCTTAAAACTTAGTAAGAAACCAGCTACCTCACAAAACATGCACACGATGCAATTTATGTTTTGAAAACATGCTATTTGAAATACATACTGAACATAGATAAGCATGACATAGCAAAGTTACTAAGCACAAATACTGAAACATAGCATGCATATCAAAATCTAAGCATGGAGCTAACTCATGGTATCACTCAGGAAGAACTAAACTGAACTACACTAAGCTGATACTGAATTAAATCCTAATCACATAGGTGACTGAGAGTTTTGAAAATTGTATACATAAGTAGATTAAAATAATAATCATGCTACTGAGGGCCCTGACAACTGTACGTGCTGTGCGTGCATCCCTAGCTAGATCCGGGATTGCAAGTTCCGAATCTAGTAGGGTTTACTAGGTTATCTGAACCTAGGGACGACTGTGGGAGTCCAACCCAATGGATATCTGATCCTGTACAGTGCTACTGCTGAAAATAAAATACTGAATAGCTGTACTGTTTTATTTAGCCGTTTCTAGGTTATCTGAACCTAGAGCTAGGTTGTCTGAACCTAGAGGCGACTGTGGGAGCCCACCCATTGAACATCTAGTCCCATGAAAGCTGTAATAAAGCTAATTAACTGGATCAATACGTCTATACGGCATTTGACTGAGCTGAATAAATGCCCACTGAATCAAAAGCTGTCCTAATCTTTTTATCGAGCATTTGGTATGCTCTAACTCTCCTCTCTAGTAGGGAGACCACCTCTAGGCACCCGACAACGTCTAACACCTCAAACTGAAGAGGGCAAACGCGTCTGGCCCATCTAGAGGTGCTCGACTAATCCCTAAAGCTGCGAGGAGGGTTAAATACACCCTAGATGTCGAAAAAATCCGAGTATAACTAATCTAAAAGCATGCATTCAAACGGAAGCTACTTATACTACAGGTGAGGGGTTTCTTACCTCGTATACTAATTTCCTTACAATTCTATTCGCTAGAATTCCGGTGGAGATGACCCCTTCGACAATCTTCTCACGTCTATGCGTTCCTCTCGCGAAGAAGAGCGTCCTCGTGCAGGAGTTGTCACCGGAAGATGACCTTGGGGCCCTAGGGAGGGAACCCTAGGATTGGCGCCGAGAGGAAGAAGAAGAGGGAGAGGTGTGGCGTGAGGTTAGGGTGAGGAGGAGAAATTGCTGAACCAATTAAAAATAGACCAAACCCCACTTAAATTTTCTATTTATATTAAGTGGGTAACTCGGCCCAACTTAAATATAAATATAATTGACTCCCCTTTCTTTCAGCACGGCCCTGTTGGGTTCAACTGGTTACTAGAATTACCCGTAAACCATAGGTCTCGGGTTCAATTCCCGCTTAGGCCGTTTTTATTTTCTATTTGTTTTTGCTACTTCCGCTACTCTAAAAATTCTGTAAAAATATCCTAAAATTTCAGAAAAATCATAGAATATTTCTAAAATAGTTTTGAGAATTATCGGGCGTTACACAGGTTTCCTCTTTATCTTGAGAATCCACTTATTCCCAATAACCTTTTGGCCCTAAGGAACATCGACTAAGTCCTAAATATGATTTTGAATCATAGACTCCATCTCTTTAACCATTATAGCTTTCCATTTTTCTCTAACTCTACATCCCAATGTTTCCTCAATTGATTGAGGTTCGTCATCATCAACTAGAAGTGTTATCAATGCCTCATTCTCAATATCAAACCTCTTTTTAGGTTTGATTTTATGAACACTTCTTCATAAGTTGGCATATCATAAGTTAGGCTGTTGAGAAGTCAATTCATGACTTGACATATCACTCCCACTCGGTTGACTAGACTCAGGCATCCCTTTTGACACCTCTCTTGTTGATAATATCTTATCCTCCTCAAATAGAGAAACTCTTTTATTAACATCACCTCTGGTTAGGAACTCTGTTTTGAGAAAAATCGCATCTCTCGAATCTATTTTGTAGATGGTTCCATCTAGTTGCTCACCTATAAAAAGATAACCTCTAGAGGTCTCATGATATCTGATAAAGATACATTTCTTATTCCTAGGTCCTAGTTTTCCATACTTGTGAGAACTATTATGAACATAAGCAGCTAATCCCTCAGGTCTCAGATTGCTTAAATATGATTTTCTACCTGCCCAACATTCATATGGTGTAGATAGAACTAATTTTGAAGGTACTTTGTTAAGTATATATACCGTAATTAATAATGTATCTCCCCAATAGGAGATCGACAAATTAGCCAGCACCATCATAGACCTAGCCATTTTAAGAAGAGTTCTATTTCTTCTTTCAGCTATCCCATTTTGCTGTGGAGTTCTAGGGATAGCTAGTTGTCTTATAACCCTTTTATCATTACATATTATCTTAAATATATCAGACAAATATTCTACTCCATGGTCAATGCATAAAGTCTTAACTTTACGTTCTAGTTGATTCTCAACTTCATTCATATAACAAATGAAGCAATCCAATGCTTCAGATTTAAGAGAAATTAAATACACATGACTGAAACGAGAGAAATCATCAATAAATGTAATGAAATAAGAAACTCCATGTCTAGCATTCACATTCATTGGACCACAAATATCCGAATGAATTAACTATAATGGTGATTCAACTCTAATAGCCTTATCAAATAGTTTCCTAGTTGCTTTTCCAGTAAGACAATCCTGACATATAGACAAATGAATCTTAGCCTGAGTGTCTAATAGACCCTCTCTAGCCAACCGATTCATACGTTCTTGTCCTATGTGTCCTAATCTAGCATGACAAACCTCATTAGTTATATTTGCATCACTAGTTAGAACAATATTTGAAAACAACCTCCAATTACACAATTGACATCTGGTTCTACATCAAGAACTATAAAACTATCTGTTAAAAAACCATATCCGATTGACCTGAGTTAATCTTAAGTTTAACACATCTACTGTAAAAATTAATACAATACCCTAAATCAAGAAGATACGTAACGAAAATAAAATCCTGTCGAATTTCAGGAGCATACAAGACATTATGTAGAAACAAAACACTACCACCACGAAGGTTGAGTTTGCAAGTGTTGACTCCTTTGACTTCAACTCTTGCAGTGTTTCTTACATAGATCCATTTGTTGCCAGCTAGTACCTGATGGTACTCTACAAATGCAACTCACTCCCGAGCTACATGGTTAGTTGCTCCCGAATCTATAATCCACAAAGGATAATAATTAGCTAACAACACTGAACTAGCAACAAAATGCTCAGGAAAAGAAGACACACTTGGTGATCCTGTCCGAACGCTGAATCAACGGACACTGGGCACGTGGCGCTCTCCGGGTTGCTGATGTAGATCTCCAACTAGTCTCACGAAGCTCCGGCGAACCTGCACAGAAGTCGGGCCGGGAAGGGGTTCCCGGCGGCGACCCTCCGACGCTCAAGTCAGGTAAGCAAGTGGTGGAAACAATAGCTCCAAAGCTTGTATCTCGCGTACCTCCGGCGAAGTCTGCGGCTCTTTATATAGAGCGGTGAAAGAGCTTCTACACGCCCACTGAGGCACGTATGTGTCCGCAGCCCATACCTCGGTATGGGTTTGTTAGAAAGCTTACCTGACGCCATACTTCAACAGTCCCATCGCGCCTTCGATGGGACAACAGGACACCCCGTTGTCAGTATAGGAGTATGGGCTAGCCATATGACTCGACGACTGTCAGCAGATGTTCCTGTCCCTATTTACCCATCGCCGGCCAGGACGTCCGTCCGACCGGCTAGACGAAGAGCGCCGTCCGGACGGCCATAATTCCCTGCGCCGGCCGGGCGGCTCACCCATTACGTCCTGCCTTCTCTTAGGCCTTCCGCTCGGTCATTATTTGTTGTTTCATTGAGCGTCGGAACCCCGATCCCTGTCAGGGTACCTTTTATTATCAGATGTTTACTGGCAGACCGATCGACCTGCCCTTTTCTCATGAGTCCGGTCGGCTCACCCTTCTTCGATGGACCACCTGGCCTTTTGACCTACACGTGACGTTGACCCCTCGTTAGGGGATCCCGGGCTCTTACCACCGGATCACTTGCCTTCCCCTCGAGTCTAGTCGAAGGAGGCGAAGTCCGACTGACTGGACTGCCGATCTGACTGAGCAATGATCACTGTATTAGGCCGCTCGGCCAAGCATAGGGATACTCATCCGTTCGGCGGTATCTTGTCCGTGCCTTGTGTTCTCTTGGAATCCATGTCCGATGCTCTCCCTTACTACCCATCACGTGCGCCGCACACGGTAAGGGGAGCTAATTAAATGTGGCCAGTATCCTGCTGACACGTGGCGATCGTGCGTTTGTCAGTGTATGGCGGTGGCGTCACTTCCGATGGGACAGCCGCCGTTTGAAATGAACGGCTAGATGACGACCTCGATATCGGTGACCTGGATCGGATGGCTGAAATTAATAGCGGCCGCCCTGATAAAGCGCCGACTTCCGCTTTCCACCGCATTTCGACCTCATCTCCTCCCGACGTTTCTCTGCTCTTTTCTTCTCCGGCGTCCTTGCGTTCCGGCTCTCCGGCAACCCTACAGCTTCTTCCGATCATCTCCCTTGCTCGTAAGACTTCCTCTTCCTTGCTGCCTCTCCTTTCTTCTCTCTATTAGCTATTTCTTTTATAATCCCGCACTCTTTCCTAGTTTTATTTCTCCTTCCTTCCATCACACGTCCATCCCTGGCCTTATACCATAACCAATACCTCACAGCCGACCGACGGTGCTCCGGGTCTTTGGTATTCGACCATGGAAAGCCGGTTCGATGAGGAGGACGCCTTGCGCCTCACTCGAACCTATGATCTGCCGACCGACCACCAAATAGTGTTAGCCACACCGGCCGATCGGCCTCATGAACCGCCGCCCGGCACCGTTCTTTTCTTCCGAGACCAATTTTTGGCCGGGCTACGTTTTCCACCCCACAAGTTCTTCTTACAAATCTGCAATTATTTTCGCATTCCGCTCGGCCAGGTAGTCCCTAACTCCATCAGGCTGTTGAGCGGAGTGATAGTCCTTTTTAAGCTAAACAACATCCCCCTCGACCCTAAGATTTTTCACTACTTTTTCTATCCCAAGCAAGCCGAGTGGGGTACCTTTATTTTCCAATCTAGGATAGGTTTCGTCTTTTTTGATAATATGCCGAGCTCCAACAAACATTGGAAGGAGCACTTTTTCTATGTGCGTTTTCCCGAGCGGCCAACTTTTCATACCAAGTGGCAGACGGCGATGCCGGCGCAACCAGAGCTCGGCAAATTTAGAGGTGATGCAGCCTACCTTCATGCGGCCGAGCGGTTGGTGGGTCAGCGCTATCTCATTGACAAGCTACTCCTCCCAGGAGTAATGTATATATTCGGCCTGTCTTCCACCCCAACCGATCTGCCCTGCAGCATGAGTAAGCGATTCTCATCCCTCCTTTTTCTTTTGTTCTAATTGATTTAATCTTTGCTTCTGCAGCTGAAGTTATGTGGCGTGCTAAGGTGACCGAGAAGCTCAAATTGAAAGCCGCTCAGATTGAGGCGGTGAAGAACAAGGAGGTCGCCGAGCGGGGCCTTGTTCCAGCCGATCCGACCGGCGAATTAGGCGAGGGACTCAGGATGCCCCTGAAGCCTTAGCAGCTACTACCTCTCCTGACGAGGCAGCGGGCGGCACAGAACCTTCTACCCAAGCCGAGGTAGAGGGTCGTCCGGCCGATGATGTTCCACTAGTCACTCGGAAGCGCCGACGACCGGAATCTGCATCTGCCTCAACTGCACTTGATGAGCCACAGCCCGAGCGGGGCGCGGATGCTCCGGTGTTGTCCGGGATGGTTTCCCTAGAGAGTACCCTGACCCCACATGGCACCCCGCCGTCCAGCCCTTCAAGAACTCTGCGCCGTATCAGGCGTTTGGGCGAGCTTCCTTCCTCTTCCACCGGCGGGCCATCCGGTAAGGCCGATGCTTCTCAGAGCGAGCCGAGCGGCTCAAATTTAATTAAAACCGTCCTGCACCTCCCCTCAGAGGAATACATGGCTGCTGCTGATCGGCCAGTAGTCCCCGAGCAGCAGATCACCTTGACGGGCCCTCTTGCAAAAGCTTGGGAGGACGCTCGGCGCCGAATAAAAGCTATGACTCCCGGGCAGCTCGGCGACAGCAACCTTCAACAGGCCACCGGGGTATGCTCTTTTTCTTTGTTCGTGTATTTGAATTAAGTTTTTAACCTGTTCACTTTTGCTCGTAGAACTGGGTGGAGCAGATTACCGTTAGCAATTGGTTGGCCGAGCTGGAGGATGAATTGAAAAAACTCAAGGCCGCGGGAGACAGCCGACAGTCGACAGCCGATCTGGAGAAGGCCAAAAAATTACTGGAAGCCGAACGGAAACGAGCTTCCGATCTAGCGAGCAAGGTCGTTCGGCTCGAAGCGATGATCAAACAACGAGATAAGGAGATCAAGACGGCGACCACCCGGAAGCGCCAGGCCATCGATGACATGGACCGAATGAAGGTGGAGATCAGAGGGCTGGAGCAACGCATCAAGGATCTGGATGCTCTTCTGGCCACCGAGAAGGAGAGCCGCTCGGCCGATCTTCAAAGATTTGATGGAGATTTGAAGGATCTCCAAACTGCCAGCGACGCCGCCCACGCCGAGCTCAAAGAGTATCAAGAGGGGGAGTCGGCTCGCTTCGACGAGGTGAGGAAGGCATTCGTCCGCTCAGATGCCTTTGGGGAGAAATTTACTAACAAGATCTCCCTCACCTTTGAAGAGGCGATCAAAGCGGCTGTGGATCACTTAAAGGCCAAAGGCCACCTGCCCGCCGAGCTGACCATCCCTCCCGAGGACCTCGCAGCCGTGATGGGCACCATCCCTAATGCTCTTTTTGATTTCGACGCATGAGGAGTGTTTCTTATAAACTTTTTTGTATCCCCGCCATTCGGCCAAACTTATTTTTGTTGTAACTTTTTTGGTTAGCCCTGTGCTTAATAGATAATCTTTTCCTTTCCTTCAACTTTTGTTTTGGCAAGAAAGTTTTCTCTCGTCATAACTAAAGTGTTCTTTAAAACTCCTCCGCTCGGTATCACGCTCTGTCAGACTAAAGTTGATTATCTTTAATAACGCCTTTCATCATGCGACTGAGCAGCCGCTCGGTATGAGAACGCCCTTCGTTAGTATGGTAATTATCTTTAGTTCTCATTGACCAATTTTTGCTTTGTGCCTTACCCCCAAAGGGGTTTTCCGTATATTTTTGATAAGTGAGCCACTCAGCCGTATGTTGGCCGGCTATCCGCTGATTGTATCATGTGGATGGCTATCCGCTCGGATGTTTATAGACGCCGGCTCGTCTCTCGATATTTAACGTCAGAGCTCGACGGTTTTCCGCTCGGACGTTTATAGACGCCGGCTCGTCTCTCGATATTTAACGTCGGAGCTCGACGGTCTTCCGCTCGGATGTTTATAGACGCCGGCTCGTCTCTCGATATTTAACGTCGGAGCTCGATGGTCTTCCGCTCGGACGTTTATAGACGTCGGCTCGTCTATCGATATTTAACGTCGGAGCTCGACGGTCTTCCGCTCGGAGGGTTGATAGCCGGCTCCTCTCTCGATATTTAACGTCGGAGCTCGGCGGTCTTCGCTCGGACGTTTATAGACGCCGCTCGCTCTCGATATTTAATGCCGGAGCTCGGCGGTCTTCCGCTTGGAGCGTTTAGACGCCGACTCGTCTCGATATTTAACGTCGGAGCTCGGCGGTCTTCCCCTATGTTTATAGACGCCGGCTCGTCTCGATATTTAACGTTGGAGCTCGGCGGTCTTCCGCTCGGGCGTTTATAGACGCCGGCTCTCTCGATATTTAACGTCGGAGCTCGGCGGTCTTCCGCCGGACGTTTATAGACGCCGGCTCGTCTCGATATTTAACGTCGGAGCTCGGCGGTCTTCCGCTTCGACGTTTATAGACGCCGGCTCGTCTCGATATTTAACGCCGGAGCTCGGCGGTCTTCCGCTTCGAGCGTTTATAGGCGCCGACTCGTCTCTCGATATTTAACGTCGGAGCTTGGCGGTCTTCCGCTCGGATGTTTATAGACGCCGGCTCGTCTCGATATTTAACGCGTCGGAGCTCGGCGGTCTTCCGCTTGACGTTTATAGACGCCGGCTCGTCTCGATATTTAACGTCGGAGCTCGGCGGTCTTCCGCTCGGACGTTTATAGACGTCGGCTCGTCTCGATATTTAACGTCGGATCTCGGCGGTCTTCCGCTCGGACGTTTATAGACGTCGGCTCGTCTCGATATTTAACGCCGGAGCTCGGCGGTCTTCCGCTTCGGACGTTTATAAACGTCGGCTTGTCTCGATATTTAACGCGTCGAGCTCGGCGGTCTTCCGCTGGCGTTTATAGACGCCGGCTCGTCTCGATATTTGCCGGGCTCGGCGGTCTTCCTTCGGGCGTTTATAGACGCCGCTCGTCTCGATATTTAACGTCGGAGCTCGGCGGTGTTCCGCTTCGGGCGTTTATAGACGCCGACTCGTCTCGATATTTAACGTCGGAGCTCGGCGGTCTTCCGCTTCGGATGTTTATAAACGCCGGCTCGTCTCGATATTTAACGCCGGAGCTCGGCGGTCTTCCGCTTGGATGTTTATAGACGCGTCGTCTCTCGATATTTAACGCCGAGCTCGGCGGTCTTCCGCTTCGGACGTTTATAAACGCCGGCTCGTCTCTTGATATTTAACGTCGGAGCTCGGCGGTCTTCCGCTTCGGGACGTTTATAGACGCGGCTCGTCTCTCGATATATAACGTCGAGCTCGGCGATCTTCCGCTCGGATGTTTATAGACGCCGCTCGTCTCTCGATATTTAACGTCGGAGCTCGGCGGTCTTCCGCTTGGACGTTTATAGACGCCCGTCTCTCGATATTTAACGTCGGAGCTCGGCGGTCTTCCGCCGGACGTTTATAGACGCCGGCTCGTCTCGATATTTAACGTCGGAGCTCGGCGGTCTTCCGCTCGGGCGTTTATAGCGCGGCTCGTCTCTCGATATTTAACGCCGAAGCTCGACGGTCTTCCGTCGGGGATATACCGGCTCGTCTCTCGATATTTAACGTTGGAGCTCGACGGTCTTCCGCTCGGACGTTTATAGACGCCGGCTCGTCTCTCGATATTTAACGTCGGAGCTCGACGGTCTTCCGCTCGGACGTTTATAGACGTCGGCTCGTCTCTCGATATTTAACGTCGGAGCTCTACGGTCTTCCGCTCGGACGTTTATAGACGCCGGCTCGGCTCTCGATATTTAACGTCGGAGCTCGACGGTCTTTACGGCTAACTTCGATACTGCCGATCGGCGGAACCCTTGGCCATCCTTTGAATTAATTTCGCTTCCTGCATTACAAGGACATGGCCGACTAGCATATACACAAAAATGAGTTACATTCGTGCACCTTTCATCCAGCTCGATAAGGCTGGAGATGATTTGCACTCTACGGTCGATCCAGCTGCCGCCCGTCTTCATCCTCCAAATAATATGCTCCCGAGCGGAGCTTTTCAATAACCTTGAAGGGGCCCGCCCACCGTGCCTCCAGTTTGCCGACGTCGCCGACCGGCTTGACTTTCTTCCAGACAATATCGCCGACCTGGAATGATCTGGGGATTACACGGCGGTTGTAGTTTTGCTTCATCCGTTGCCGGTACGCCATTAGCCGAACGGACGCCTTGGCTCTTTCTTCTTCGACCAGCTCCAGCTCCATGTTCCTCCGCTCGGCGTTGCCCTCATCATAGCTTTGGATCCGAGAGGATTCGACTCTGACTTCAACAGGAATGACAGCTTCACCGCCATACACCAGGTGGAAAGGCGTGACGCCCGTCCCTTCCTTTGGAGCCGTTCAGATTATCCATAAGACGCCCGACACTTCATCTACCCAACTCCCTCCCAAATGGTGGAGCCGAGTGCGTAGAATGCGAAGAATTTCCCGATTGGCTACTTCGGCTTGACCGTTGCTCTGGGGATAAGCCACGGACGTGAAGTGTTGCTCGATGCCGTAGCTTTTGCACCAATCCTCTAGCATCTTCCCTGTGAATTGCCGCCCATTGTCGGAAACCAATCGGCGAGGGATGCCGAACTGACAGATGATGTGTTGCCAGATAAATTTTTTGACCATCTGTTCGGTGATCTTGGCTAGCGGCTCGGCCTCCACCCACTTGGAAAAATAATCCACCGCCACTAGCAAAAATTTCCGCTGCCCGGTCGCCATCGGAAATGGACCGACAATATCCATTCCCCATTGATCGAATGGACATGACACTGTTGATGTCTTCATTTCCTCTGCCGGTCGGTGGTTAAAGTTATGGTACTTCTGGCATGAAAGGCACGTCGACACGGTCCGAGCGGCGTCTGCTTGTAAAGTCGGCCAAAAGTATCCGGCTAGCAGGATCTTCTTAGCTAGTGCTCGTCCGCCCGGATGTCCCCCGTATGATCCTTGATGTACTTCTTGGAGGATGTAAGCCGAGTCCTCCGAGCTCACGCATTTCAACAACGGGCGTGAGAAAGCCTTTTTGTAAAGCTGATCGCCGATGAGTGTGAACCGACCGGCTCTCCTCCTTAGCAGCTGGGCTTCATACTCATTGGATGGTGTGGCGCCCGAGCGGAGGAACTCTATGATGGGTGTCTGCCAGTCGCTTGGAAATGTGAGGCCTTCCATCCGGTCGACGTGCGCCACCAACAGTACTTTTTCAATTGGCTGCTGAATGACGACCGGCGTTATTGAGCTCGCTTTGGGTATCTTCTGGACAACAACTTCTCTAAAATCGGCTTTGAGCTTCTTGAAGGCTTCAGCGTAGAGCTTTAGCCGAGCACTATTGATTTCGAAGGTACCAGAGAGCTGCTGAGCGACCAGCTGCGAATCCGAGTGGAGCGCTACCCGACCGGCTCCCACATGCCGGGCAGCCTGCAAGCCAGCTATGAGGGCCTCATACTCTGCTTCATTGTTGGTAGCTTTATAATCCAGCCGGACGGACAAGTGCATCTTTTCTTCCTGAGGGGAGAGCAACAATATTCCAATCCCGCTTCCGAGCCGAGTGGACGACCCATCCACATATATTCTCCACATAGCTTCCGGCTCCGGCCTTTGCACCTCAGTTACAAAATCGGCCAAGGATTGCGCTTTGATCGCCGAGCGGGGATGGTATTGGATGTCGAATTCACTTAACTCTGTCGTCCACTTGATGAGCCGCCCGGACGCTTGTGGGTTTAGTAACACACGACCGAGTGGGCTATTTGTTTTGACAATGATGGTATGCGCCAGGAAGTATGGACGAAGGCGCCGAGCTGCAAAGACCAGAGCGAAAGCCAGCTTCTCGAGCCCAGTGTAGCGAGATTCAGCATCTTTTAAAATGTGACTAAGGAAATACACAGGCTCTTCTCCGCTCGCCCTCACTAAAGCCGAGCCGACTGCGTGCTCGGTTAAAGACGAGTACATATAAAGTGGCTCACCCGCGGTCGGCTTGGCCAATACCGGGAGAGAGTTCAGATATGCCTTCAAGTCTTCGAACGCCCGGTCACATTCTTCATCCCAGTGAAACTTAGTGGCCTTGCGCAAGATTTTGAAGAAAGGGAGGCTCCGGTCGGTGGTTTTGGAGATGAATCTGGACAAAGTAGTTATCCGACCGGTCAAACGCTGCACTTCCCTTGTATTTCTTGGAGGCGGCATGTCTTGGAGAGCTTTCACCTTGCTGGGATTTGCTTCGATTCCCCGCTCGGTCACTATGTACCCCAGAAAACACCCTCCTTTTGCTCCGAACAGGCATTTCTGGGGATTTAGCTTGACTCCATATTTGCGCAGCGTTCGGAAGGTTTCCTCCATATCTTTGAAGAGATCGGCCGCTCGGACGGATTTGATGAGAATGTCGTCCACATACACTTCCAAATTTCGCCCAATCTGCTCTCTGAATACTTTATTCATCAAGCGCTGATATGTGGCTCCCGTATTCTTCAATCCGAACGGCATCACATTATAGCAATAGGTGCCGTCGGCCGTGACGAAGCTGACTTTTTCTTGATCCTCACGGGCAAGCGGCACTTGATGATAGCCTTGGTAAGCGTCGAGCATACATATTAATTCGCAGCCGGCCGTAGAGTCTACCAGTTGATCTATCCGGGGCAGGGGATAAAAGTCTTTCGGGCAATCTTTGTTGAGATCCCTGAAATCTATGCATACTCTCCACTTGTTGCCCGGCTTGGAGACTAATACTACGTTCGCCAACCAGCTCGGGAACTGCACTTCGCGTATATGGCCGGCTTCTAGAAGCTTCTCCACCTCCGCCCGGATGATGGCATTCTGCTCGGCGCTGAAATCTCTTTTTCTCTGCTTGACTGGCCGAGCGTTCGGTCGGACGTGGAGCTCATGCTGCGCAATACTTGGTGAAATTCCAGGCAGCTCATGTGTCGACCAGACAAAGACATCATGATTTCTCCGGAGGCATTGGATCAGCTCCTCTTTCTGCTTCTCCTTCAGATCGGATGCAATAAAAGTCGTGGCCTCCGATCGGGTTGGGTGAATCTGCACTTCCTCTTTTTCTTCATAAATTAAAGAGGGTGGCTTTTCAGTGATGGCGTTTACCTCGATCCGGGGCGCCTTCCGAGCGGAATTGGCTTCTGCTCGGACCATCTCGATGTAGCATCGCCGAGCTGCTAGCTGATCTCCCCGTACTTCTCCCACTTTGTCCTCCACGGGGAACTTGATCTTCTGATGGAAGGTTGAGACGACCGCTCGGAATTCGCTGAGCGCTGGTCGTCCCAAAATGACGTTGTAGGACGAGGGAGAGTCGACCACCACGAAGTTTGTTGTCCTTGTCCTCCTGAGCAGCTCTTCTCCCAGCGAGGTAGCCAGCCGGATCTGTCCGACCGGCTGAACTTCGTTGCCCGTAAACCCGTAGAGCGGAGTTGTCATGGGTAACAGCTCGGCTCGATCAATTTGCAGCTGATCGAACGCCTTCTTGAATATGATGTTGACTGAGCTCCCTGTGTCAACAAATACGCGGTGATGAGCAGAGCATCGTCGTGGGGTACTTCAACTCCTTCCAAGTCCCCGGGCCCGAAACTAATTTCGGGTCCTTCCGCTCGTTCTCGGCTACAGCCGACCGCATGAATCTGGAGCTGCTGGACGCTCGCCTTTCTAGCTCGGTTGGAGTCTAATTTGATCATGTCCGAAGGCTAAATCAACGGACGCTGGGCACGTGGCGCTCTCCGGGTTGCTGATGTAGATCTCCGGCTAGTCTCACGAAGCTCCGGCGAACCTGCACAAAAGTCGGGCCGGGAAGGGGTTCCCGGCGGCGACCCTCCGACGCTCAAGTCAGGTAAGCAAGTGGTGGAAACAGTAGCTCCAAAGCTTGTATCTCGCGTATCTCCGGCGAAGTCTGCGGCTCTTTATATAGAGCGGTGAAAGAGTTTCTACACGCCCACCGAGGCGCGTACGTGTCCGCAGCCCATACCTCGGTATGGGTTTGTCAGAAAGCTTACCTGACGCCATACTTCAACAGTCCCATCGCGCCTTCGATGGGACAACAGGACACCCCGTTGTCAGTAGCCATATGACTCGACGGCTGTCAGCAGATGTTCCTGTCCCTATTTACCCACCGCCGGCCAGGACGTCCGTCCGACCGGCTAGACGAAGAGCGTCGTCCGGACGGCCATAATTCCCTGCGCCGGCCGGGCGGCTCACCCATTACGTCCTGCCTTCTCTTAGGCCTTCCGCTCGGTCATTATTTACTGTTTCATTGAGCGTCGAAACCCCGATCCCTGTCAGGGTACCTTTTACTATCAGATGTTTACTGGCAGACCGATCGGCCTGCCCTTTTCTCATGAGTCCGGTCGGCTCACCCTTCTTCGACGGACCACCTGGCCTTTTGACCTACACGTGGCGTTGACCCCTCGTTAGGGGATCCCGAGCTCTTACCACCGGATCACTTGCCTTCCCACAGACGGCGCCAATTTGATCCTGTCCGAACGCTGAATCAACGGACGCTGGGCATGTAGTGCTCTCCGGGTTGCTGATGTAGATCTCCGGCTAGTCTCACAAAGCTCCGGCGAACCTGCACAGAAGTCGGGCCGGGAAGGGGTTCCCGGCGGCGACCCTCCGACGCTCAAGTCAGGTAAGCAAGTGGTGGAAACAGTAGCTCCAAAGCTTGTATCTCGCATACCTCCGGCGAAGTCTGCGGCTCTTTATATAGAGCGGTGAAAGAGCTTCTACACGCCCACCGAGGCACGTACGTGTCCGCAGCCCATACCTCGGTATGGGTTTGTCAGAAAGCTTACCTGACGCCATACTTCAACAGTCCCATCGCGCCTTCGATGGGACAACAGGACACCCCGTTGTCAGTCTAGGAGTATGGGCTAGCCATATGACTCGACGGCTGTCAGCAGATGTTCCTGTCCCTATTTACCCACCGCCAGCCAGGACGTCCGTCCGACCGGCTTGACGAAGAGCGCCGTCCGGACGGCCATAATTCCCTGCGCCGGCCGGGCGGCTCACCCATTACGTCCTGCCTTCTTTTAGGCCTTCCGCTCGGTCATTATTTACTGTTTCATTGAGTGTCGGAACCCCGATCCCTGTCAGGGTACCTTTTACTATCAGATGTTTACTGGCAGACCGATCGGCCTGCCCTTTTTTCATGAGTCCGGTCGGCTCACCCTTCTTCGACGGACCACCTGGCCTTTTGACCTACATGTGGCGTTGACCCCTCGTTAGGGGATCCCGGGCTCTTACCACCGGATCACTTGGATTTACCTTTTTCAGCTCAGTGCACTCCCGAGCGAAGTGACCCTTCTTGTCGTAGTTACAACAAGTCAACTTATTTTTAGGGTTCTTTCCAGTCTTCTTTCCTATCTTCTTGATTGGGCCCTGTCCTATAGTAGCAACTTCTTTCTTCTTTCCCTTTCCTTTCTTGAACCATTTCTTTTTCACGGATTCAGATGATCCAACAGAACTGATAGCCACATTGGATAGTTTAGAAATCCTTACAGATTCAACTCTCTCTGCCTCCAATTCTACATAGCGTGATATGTCAGTGAAAGCCTTGATACTCTCACTGTGAGTTAAGGTATGTTTTATGGTCTCCCAAGAATCTGGAAGGGAACAAATAACTGTTTGAATTTGTTGTTCATCGGTTAACTCATGACCAGCAATTTTAAGCTCCCGAATCATGTTCAACATCTCCTTGAGGTGTTGAACTATTGAAACATTTGGACACTTCTTATAGCTGTCAAACTTAATCATCAGCTGTTGAAGCTTGCTTAGACTTACTCCGCTATATTTCTCCTTAAGGGCTACCCAGACTGTATGAGCCATAATATATGACTCATACTAAAAAACTAGGTCGTCTACCATTGAACTAATCAATAAGCCTTTTGTAGTGGAGTCCTTTTTCTTTCATACCTTATAGGCATCAAGACCACGTCTGTTTTGTGCAGTGGAACCATCTACGGGTTCTACCATAACCTAATTTACAACCTCCAAAATTTCTTGTTTCTCAAGAATATACTATATCCTGACATGCCAGATCTTATAGTTATCCTCATTAAATTTTTTACCTTTGTTGAGTTCAGCTATAATATTTTTAGTTGCCATAATCTACCATAAATAAACACATTATTTAGTATTAGTGTAATTTACATATATGTAATTTATGATTGACTCAATATTAATTTGAGTTGTTTATAAAATCAAGTGATAACTATATTTTCACTTATCATTCGTATGACCAATCAAATCAATATTGATCAATACTATTACACACATCCCAACTAATAAACTAATCATTATTTATCATACTCATAATGAACTAATCAAAGAGTATCATGCATCATGTAGAGTAAACAACATAAATGAATAAACATATTATTAACATAAAAATATGCTGCATATTGTTAACACATTATAAACTAACATGAACGGAATGAACTAATATTGTTCATACTTAATGACAATAACAATAATAGAACTCTAATAAACTAGATAAGCTACCACCACTATCACTAGGATAGACACTAGTGAAGTGGCCAATATAATCTAGACTCATTTGGGGTAATCATAGGTGGGATAGCTTTAGGATCCAGAATCAGATCATCTTCTGGATCCTCCACACACTCTTCCGGATCCTCCTTTGATTCTTCAGGATCTTCTTCTGAATCCTCTTCAGATTAACCTGGATCCTCTTCTATATCCTCTTCTGTATCTTCTTCCGATTCTTCAGGACCCCAAGCTAAATGAAGTAAATGTCTGCACATCTCTAAGTTTAAGATGTACCCTTCAAAATCATCCTAAAGTTGGAGTGTTATCTTCTTAAGTTGTTCTGACAGTGAATAAACCAGAGCCCATCTTCTATGTGTGTATTGGATTGGAAACTCTTTTCGCTCGAGTTTCCAAAATAACCGATTGAGCTGACCAATAAGCCATCCGACTCCATAAACTAGGTCATAATCAAGCTCCTTAATCTCCTCCCAAAGCTCATGTTGTTGTATATCACGACTAGCCATCTGAAAAATTGAAATTAAGTAAGTCAGTACAAAGCCGACTAACCAGTACAAAACCGACTTAATTCAATTTATACAGATATAGAACCAACATAATAAATCAAGAAAATAAATCTTCTCGATTTTCAAGAGTCGACGTCTACTGACCCATCCGATCGGTCGATCGGGAATCCAGATCCTAAACTTGGTGCATTATCCTCAATTAGATTTGATCTAATTGGGCAGAAATTTTTTATACCTATGTTCTGTTTTTATTCAATCTAAGTCCATTTCGGTCATTTTTAGACTTATTGATTAAACTTAAGTTTGTTTGATCAAACTAATGTCCATTGGTTTAAGTTTGACCCATTAGAGTAAATCTAATCTAATTGATTAAATTAGACCCAATAGAATAAATATGGTCATTTGATCATATCTGATCTAAACCCAATTAAATCAACCCAAATCAATTTTGATTTGGATCAAATTGATTTAGCTAAATCAACTAATGGTTTAAATTATATCAAGACAAAATTTAATGAACCCATTTGATCCAAGACATAATATAATGAACCCATTTGATCAATAGTGCCGGTTCATATCAGGGACCGTATGCATTGATATAAAAGCATGAAAAAAAATATGCATTTGAAACATATGGCATGCAAAAAAATAAACTAATGCTACAGTTAACATTAAGATTGCAGGCCAACAAATGCAAAAGAAAAAAACTTATTATTTTCTTTTTATAAAAACCATACGAAACCTCATGTTTCGTTTTAACTCCATCTCCACGTTTTACGCCGCCGCCTTTGATTTGCCATGATCTTCACATCGTACACTGCCTCACAGCGACAAACGCTGGTCGCCAGTCCCCTTTCTTGTGCAGAAACTACAAGAGGCAGCCTCGAGCACGCCGCCGGCCAACCTGGATGTCATCGCCAGCTGGGAACATTGCTTCCAGCATCCTCCAGTGACCCAAGGTTAGCTATAGTAGCGAGAAGCGGCCATGAGCACCGCCGTCGACTAAAAATCGGAGACAAACTCCATCAAAGTTCCCTCGAGGCCTAATTATAGCCGCTGATCGCGGCTCCTCTCGACGTCAGCGATTGTGGTAGATCTAGACGTAGTCGTGATCTTGCTTGGCTATGGCAAAACAAGACAGAGACAAACTCCGTTGAGGCCTGACAACGGTCGAGCGATCTCAACTCAGTTGTGATTTTTCCCAGCAAACAGCACGAACAGGGCCAAACTGTAAAATGGATTCAACACAGAGGTTAGGACTTGTTTATTTACTAACAAAAACATCTCATGGTTGAACAGAGAATATGAACGCATCATGTAATTCTAACATGCATCATCATGCTTTAGAATGCTTACGGCTCTGATACTATTGTAGCATTTCTATAGCATGATATAAAATCCTATAAAAACTTAGAGTGATCTCTCGTAGATTTGCAATCAGCGACGGTGTGATTTTCAGACTTACTATCGGAAGAGCAATTACAAAATTAAAAAGTTCTCCGTAATTTCACAAACTAAATCCCACAGCATTGGATGTCTTCCTCTTGTTCTTCCACACCTCCGCGAACCACCCTTGGACGCATCCTTTTATGGGAATTGTCCCAGGGATAAAAGGGACTTTTCCCTTTAGGAGTAGTAGGCAACGTGGGCTTCCCTACATTCCCATTTCCTCCATTGAATTGGAAGATGTTTGGGTTTGAATCGGAGAGAGTTGGACACACGTGAGGAATTCATTTGACACTCAATTGATTTGAGCTTGAATCCAAATTGCCGTAATTCAGGAACATCATAAAGATTTGGCACAATTCATCACTTCCATTTCATTTCTAAATTTTTTTTCTGCTAAAGTTCCAAATTCTGTTTTCCTTGAATTCTCTGACCAATCTTCGAAGTTTTAATCTCTACAAAACATCTTATAAAGCATTCAATAAATAACAGCTTAAATTCATTTCATTCCAGCTCAAACAAATCGAATTGGAGATTGGCTCAGCCCTACAATTCAACTCTACTATTGATTCCAACTGATTTCTAGAATTCACTTCTGGCACTAAAATTCAACAAGGACTTGATGTACTAAACACACAATTTCCAGCATTTTACAACTCAAATTCCAGAAATCAGGTCATTTCCATATTCAAATTCCAGAAAGAAATTAGCATTTAACAGTTTCAAATTTCAGTATTCAGATTCAGTATTTACAACTCAATTCCAGCAAAACAAATCCCAGATTCAAATTCTATTTCTTGAATTCTTCTAAAACATGAGCTAAGTCTTACAGTAGAAGTCAGGTCCAAGAAAATTGGCACACAATTGAACTCCAACAGCAACTTCAAATATCACAGTTTTCCAGATTTCCATTTCAGCATTCTACAGCCTTCTACATTATGTTTCAGTTTCAAAATTGAATGACTTGACATTTATTTACAAAATTTCAAGACTCAAACCCTTATATGCTCTTTCATTAATCTAGTTGAATTCAGTTGAAGTTCCAATCTTAATTTCCAATTTCAGATTTTGAGTAGCTTTAGTTCACAGTTCACAGTTTCAATCATCTCATAATCTGTTCTGATTTCTGATCTCCTTGGTGCTTCAAGCTTTAATCTTTAATCCCTCTAGATTGTTTCATTTAACATTCACTAAATAATAGCTTGATTTCCATTTTGTTTCAGCTCAGATGGATCAATTCAAAAATTTGAGACAACTTCAGTGAATTGCAAATTTCCAGCTCCTGTAACTTTTGCATTTCTGCAGTTTGTGTTTTAAGATGTCCATCCAATTTGTAAAGACATGTAGAGCAAGGAAACAACATTTGTTCTGTGAATATATGAGCTTCACGTAATTTCTTACTGATTTAAAGAGCTGGTGATAAGAGATTGGTACAAACTTGATACAACATTTAAATCTCAATTCTGTTTTGTTTCTTGCTGTCATTACTGCATTTTGCATTTTACAGCCTTTTAGCCTTTAAAACTGTATCTTCATTTGTATTTAATACTTGTTCCTTGGTTGGATGGAAAATGGTCTTATATAGGAAACAACAACTTTCATTTCCATCAGCATCTTTTTAGCAACAGATTTCCAGCAGCATCATCTCTCTGTTTCTACTTTTCAGCAACAGATTTCGAAAAATCTGTCCATTCAGTTTGTAGAAGACATGGAAAGACAAGAACACCATTTGTCACTAAAATTGACAGAGTTTCACTTGAGTTTATAACTAATTTGATGGCTGCCCACAGAATTTGGTACGGGCTTGATACTTTAAGTTATTTTCTGTAGATTTTACACATTTGTAGTAAACCAACAACTAATCTTCTCATCTTTCATCTTTTCTCCTCCATTCCTCCACTCTCAGACTCACTCTCAATAATCTTCTTTAAAATCAGCACTACTACATTTCTTGTTTCAACCATTTTACTACCAATTCTCAAAGCAATGGCTTATATATAAGTTGAATTCTATTCTTATCATTTCAATTCCAAACCAAGAGCCAAGAATTTAGAGTAAGGTTTCCATTTTGTACTAACGTTGGGAAGCTTTTCTTATCTATAATAATCATGCCAACTTGCTGATTCCTTACACTGTAGTGGAGCTAAACACTTTCGGGAACTTCTTCCATTGTAGTTGCATGCATTATTCATAGAATGATTGATCGTTGACACTGAACGGTAATGGAAAATCAAGTATTCCACTTGCTCTTTTACTAATTAGAAGCTTGCACTAGAAGTTTGACACAAACTGGCAATGATACACAATTTCCAAAATCCTTACTGCTACACAATTCTACTGTCGTATATTTCAGTAGCTCCTTTCCTCCTCTTTTCTTGTTCTAGTTTTTTTTTTCCTTTTGTGTAGTACTTCAGCAAGCTCAAAGCTTGAATGCCTTTAATCATCTTAGATAAAAAATATTCATCTTTCCAGTTCACTAGCACCACAAACAGAATCAAAAATAGAAATGAGGTTAATTCTGAATTCTGATTTCAGTTTCTCCCTTTTGAATTAGAATTTTTATTTCTGTTGTACAGAAATAGCATTTAAAATTGGCACAAAACAATATAAGTTGCTCATGCATCACAGTAGTGTGTCCAATCCTTACTTTACTTCGACAAGAGCAAGACAAATCAGAATATCTCAAAAATTTAGCTCCAAGACTCAACCAATAAGGTTACAAACAATAAAATGAACCATTCTTCATGAAACATTGTCAAAATTTTCTAGATTTCTAAAAAATGGATTTTTCTCCCCCACACTTAAACTTTTGTCTGTTCTGACCAAAATATCATCATTTAACATCCAAAGTATCCATATCCAGAATATTCAATGAGAAAAAATAAGTGATTTGATGATTGAACAGAAAATTAGCAAGAAATTGTGTGGAAGAAAGGAAAACAAATAATGACTTATCAAATTGGAAAACAAATGGATGCACCTTCATAAGAATGATTCACTTTAATATAATGTGGTTTTGAAAGAATCAAAGCAAGTTCTAAAGTGACAATTACTATAAGAGTATCACTCAATTAGGCTTAATCTTCACTAGGTATGTAAACATTATCATCTCAATTAATCAATATGGAATCCATCACTAAATAGCAACCTTATGTAATCCAAGAGACCATTCAAGGCATTTAAGTCCCTAAACTCAACCATCCAACTTAACTAGCTTTCAACATCTCCAAATTGATATTAAGAAATGGCAAGGGGTACAATTTATTCCAAAAACTAAAAATTTATTTACAAACTGAAATGATCAAGCAAAAAGAAATGTTATTTACAAAAACCGAATTCAACATTATCGTAAGCAAAAAGATTACTAATAAAAACTAAAGAGTTATTCTTGTAATAAAGTAAAGGAAATGATATATACAAATGAAAAGTGAGTGTGAGATGAAACAAACTCCCCTTCAAGTTGGGTAAATGACATCAATGTGGTCCAATCTATCCACCTATAGCACATTAACTTCCTCATAAAATTTCTTGAGTCGGTGCCCATTCATTTTGAATATTTGACCAGTAGCAGCTTCTTGTATCTCTATTCACACCATAGGGAAAAACATTAGTAACACAAAAATGTCTCTCCCATTTGGATCTCAACTTACCCTTAATCAATTTGAGACGTGACTTATACAGAAGCACTTTTTCACCAAGTTTGAACTCTTTTACCACAATGTATTTGTCACGAAAGTTCTTAGTCTTTTCCTTGTAAATCCGTGAGTTCTCATATGCCTTCAGTCTAATCTCCTCAAGTTCTTGAAGTTGCAATTTCCTTTCCTCTCCAGCTGTGCTAGCATCAAAGTTACATGCTTTAACTGCCTAATAAGCCCTATGTTCAATCTCCACTGGAAGATGACAAGCTTTTCCTTATACAATCCTATATGGAGACATTCCTATAGGGATCTTGAAAGCAGTTCTGTAAGCCCATAATGCATCATCAAGTCTTTTGCTCCAATCCTTTCTTTCAGGTCCCACAGTCTTTTCAAGAATTGCTTTAACTTCCCTATTAGACACTTCAATTTGCCTATTTGTCTGATAGTGATAGGGAGTAGAAACCATATGTGCAACCCCGTACTTACTTAGCAAAGCTTTCATGTGCCTGTTATAAAAATGAGACCCTTGATTACTGATGATCGCCTTGAGTACTCTAAACCTGCAAAATATGTGTGACCTGACAAAACTAACAACAATTGATTCTGACAAAACTAACAACAACTGAAGAATCATTAGTCCTAGTGGGAATGACCTCCACTCACTTAGAAACATAATCAACTGTCAATAAAATATACACAAATCTAAAAGAGACAGGAAATGGGCCCATAAAATCAATTCCCTAAACATAAAAAATTTCATGAAACAACATAGTTTGTTGGGGCATTTCATTCCTAGGGCCTATGTTGTTAGTTCGCTAACACCTATTACATGATTTAGAAAAAGCATATGCATTGGGAAACAGGGTGGGCCAATATAATCCACACTCTAGCACCTTTCTAGTAGTCCTCTGGGCTCCAAAATGCCCACCACACGCTAATGAATGGCAAAAAGTAAGCACATAATAGAACTCATAATCAGGAATGCATCTCCTAATGATCTGATCACTAAAAATTTCCACAAATAAGGATTATCCTACACAAAATTTTGCATCACTTTTTAATTTATCTTTTTGAGTTTTTGAAAATTGTATGGGGAAAACATGTGCTACTATAAAGTTAACTAGATTTGCATACCATGGTGACTCACCATGCATCTGAAAGAGGTGCTCATTTGGAAATTCATCAACAATAGCCGTGTGGTCAAATTCTCCCTCAATCCTGCTCAGGTGATCTGCCACTAGGTTCTCTCTTCCACTCCTACCGTGTATCTCCATGTCGAATTCTCGGAGAAGAAGTATCCATCTAATCAACCTAGGTTTTACATCCGGTTTCTTGAGGAGGTATTTCAATGCTTCATGAACAGAAAAAATAACCATGTGAGAACATAATAAATAAGATCTAAATTTATCTAAATTAAAAACAATGCTCCTTCTCCGTGGTGGTATAATTTGCTTGTGCAACATCCAACATTCTCGAAGCATAACATATAGCATGTTATGCTCCATCTACTCTCCGAGTAAGTCTCCCACTGTATAATTGAAGCATCACACATCAACTCAAAAGGAAGGGTCCAATCTGATGGTCTAAGGATGGGTGTCGTAACAAGAGCTTCTTTCAGCTCCTCAAAAGCCTCTCAGCACATCTGATCAAAATGGAAAGTCACATCCTTATGTAGTAACTGAGTCAATGGAATAGCAATTTGTTGGTGCAACCTTAGGTCAAGGTTGACCTGGTTGACCCGACTCGAGGTGACTTGACTCGAGTTGTATTTTGATGTTTGACTTGGGAAGATTGTCGGTGCAACCTTAGGTCAAGGTTAACCTAGTTGAGTTGCATGTTGATGTTTGACACTCGTGAGAGAGTTCTATTCTTGATGTTTGACAAGAATAGGTGTTTGGGAGATTGTAGGTGCAACCTTAGGTCAAGGTTGACCTGGTTGACCTGATTCGGGAAAAGTCCAAGCAGGGAGCTTGGCACGCGAAAAGTCCAAGTATGGAGACTTGGCACTGGAAAAGTCCAAGCAGGGAGCTTGGCACGCGAGAAGTCCAAGTGTGGAGACTTGGCACGGGAAAAGTCCAAGTATGAAGACTTGACACTGGAAAAGTCTAAGTATGGAGACTTGGCACGGAGAAGTCCAAGCAGGGAGCTTAGCACGAGGGAAAGTCCTAACTGGGATGTTAGGCAGTTGGAAAGTCCTGGTGAGTGAAGCCAGGCAGTGAGAAAGTCCTAACTGGGATGTTAGGCAGTGTGAAAATCCTGGTGAGTGAAGCCAGGTGGAAAGTCCTGGTGAGTGAAGCCGGGCGAGGGAAAATCCAGATAGATCAAGGGTGATCGGACATCTGGTGTTGAGAAGTCCAACTGAGTGAAGCTTGGCATATGGAGTCGGAGAGGGCTCGGTAGCTCGTTCTCCGAACTAGGTTAGAGAGGACACTCTAAACCTAGGAGTTGGATCGGTCTGCAGACCGATCGGTGGCTCGATGTTTCTGATCGGTGCAGTGACCGATCGATTCCACTCGAGCATCTTGTGGAGTTCTGATCGGTCCTGAACCGATCAGCGACGATCAGTGACGAAAGCTCTGATCGGTCCGGGACCGATCAGTATGCCTAATCGGTCTCCACGACCGATCAGAGAAGTGCGCCATGGTGAGAGCTGGATCGCTCGGGACCGATCAGCACGAGGGCTGATCGGTCCCCCTGATCGAGCAAGCCCGATCGGTGGCTTTGATCGGTCAGTTCTAACCGTTGCGTTGCAACGGCTAGTTTCTTCATTGTCTTCTTCGCAGTATAAAGGGGTCGAGAGCTGCTGCTGCAATATCTCCTTCTTCTTTTCTTCTCTGCTTCAATTGAGCTTCGATTGAGCACGCCTCCGAAGCTTCGCGTGAGCTTCCAGTCGTCGACTTGCTGCTGCGTTTGGGTTGTGAAGTTGCTGCTTCACCTCCAGTCGACAAGAAAGCAAGCAATTGGTAGAGTGCTATTGTATTCATATTGTATTGCTTTTCTTACTGTTCTTGTACTCTTTGTTTGCTGTTGCAAACGTTTGTGGCGAGGTTTCTCCACCCACAAGGAGTATATTGTATTAGCCGGTTCTCCGGGGACTCATCCACCGACGGATTGACTGGACTCGTCCACCTTACGGACACGCCGAGGAGTAGGAGCCCTAATCTCCGAACCTCGTTACATCCTTGTGTTAAGGTTTGGTTTTCTTCTCTTTCGTTTCTTTGTATTTTTCGCTGCGCTAACACGTTTTGTAGAAAGAAACGACGATTTGGGGTCGGCTATTCACACCCCCCCTCTCTAGCCACGTACGAAGGATCCTAACAAGTGGTATCATAGCAAGGTCGCTCTTCATCGGATCAACACCCGTGGGAGCAAAGCTAGAGATGGATCTCTATGGAGAAGATGTCACGATTCAACCCTTCTACGAGTCTCACGACAATTTCACATATTGGAAGGTAAGGATGATGTATTTTCTTAGGACTAATATGTTAAATTGGTTTTGTGTACAAGAAGGGTTTTTCCCTCCGATGGATGAGGAAGGAAAACCTATCAAGAAGAAGGAGTGGACGAAAGAGCAAATTTGACAATCCGAAATCAATGATGAGGTAACAAAAATTATTGAATTTGCTTTACCTAATAATGTTTTGTGCAAGATAGATAGGTACAACAACGCCAAGGAATTGTGGAATAACTTGGCAAAGTTCCATGAGGAGAACTCCACTTCAAGTCATGAAGAGGAGTCAAGTGAGCCAAGGAGTTCACATCATGGAGGAATGGATTTAGAAGTTGAGGGCCACTCAACATCTAAAGAAGAAGAGGAGAGTTCTTCTTCAAGTTCGGAAGAAGAAGAAGAAGTTTCTACCTCCGGAAGGGATGAAGGAGAGAGCGTTCATTCATCCTCAAACCTAGGTAACTCAAGCATTTTAATTTCTAGCAAATTACACATAATGTGCTTTGAGTGTAGGGAATTTGGGCACTACAAGAGTAAGTGTCCAAAGAGAGTTAGGAAGGCTCCACCGGCGCCAAAGGTCAAGAAAGCCGGAGTCCCGATACGCAAAGGCAAAGAGCACGTGGTGTGCTTTCAATGCAAGCGAAGGGGACATTATCAGAGTCAATGTCCAAGGGGGAGGAAATCTCACAAGGACAAGAGACAGAGCACGTCGATAGGGGGAGCTAAGACAAACCCTAAGGTAACATTTAAGGCACATTCTTGCAATAATAATAAGACTCATGCTAGTAGTTTTATTGCAATTGTCAAGAATGATAAGCATGATAATCTTAGGAATCAATATATGTGCTTAGGAGCCAAACATGTAAGCCTAGATAAGGATAACACTAGGAAAGCCAACCCTAGAATTAACTTATCTAAGGCTAAGGAAAACCTAGGTAGGAATCTCAAATCAACTAGACATATGCCTAGGAATGCCTCAAAGAACAATGACAAATTAAAACTTGAGGTATTAGAGAAGGAGAATCAAGTCTTGAGGTCAAGACTTGATACTTTGGAAAAGGCTCTTAAGAACTTGGAGAAGTCATCTCTAGGGTTTAAGGGTAAAAAACCAATGTCCAAGGACAAGAAAGGTTTGGGTCACAAACCTAAGTCCCAAGTGGTCAAGCCCACTTATCATAATGTTCCATTCGATTATGGAACAAAATCTAGGGCTAGGAAGACCATCACCAAGGTCACAAGGGGAGTCACCCCTAGAGTTGATCTTGATGAGTCCCAAATGACCAAGGCTTTAAAGCCTAAGAGGGTCATTAGGAGGGTTGCTAGGGAAGTTATCCCTAGTGAATATTTAGTGAACCCAATGAGCTCAAATAGGTATTGGGTTCCTAGGAGCATCTTCTCTACCCCATAAATGGGTTAGAGAGTGTCAACTCCGTTTAGAAGGGTAGTTAACCCAACTTTGAGGAAATTGACGCTCAAGGAGCATTTTCAAGGTTTTTGGGAACCTTTGAAAATGAAATGGAATATTTACTCCTTGGAAGAGTAAAATGTGCCATCATGGAAAATGATGATGTTAATTTCAATTGGCACAATTTGGGAAAATCTAGAGAACTCTTGAGGAAAAATGAAACATGCCAAGATTTGAGGATAAATTTGATCTTTAAGTGGCATGGATGAATCTAGAGTTCAAGAAGTGTCAAAATTAGGATTTTGGCATATTAGGGCAATCGAGGGTTAAATCTTAAGTATTAGCTAAGGCTAAGGATACTTAGATAGGTAATCTAGGTATGTCTTATTCATGCTAAATCTTGCCATGATTATTTGCCCTCACATGTCATGACATCATGTTTAGTTTTATTATCATTTGAAATGTCATGATAATGCTTAGGTTAGTTTTTATGTCATGTTTATTTAAGTTTCAAACTTTATGCCATGACATCATGACATTGGCACATGTCGTCATTTATGATACCATTTTATGCCATGTCATCATCTCTTGCATTAATAATCAATTGAATTGATTTAAGGATGAAAAACACATTTTGATATTGAGATCAAATTTGTGTTTAGAAAATGCATGAGACCTTAGTCTAAGATACCTAAACCCATATCTCACATCAAAATTGCCATGGATGTGTTTGATACACTTTAGATGTGTGTGAGATATTAGGATCATGAATTAGGATCAAGGTGCATAGTTCTTGTACCTAGATGAGCCTAATTCAAGAAATGGAGGATCATAGAGAAAGCTTGTGTACAAGTCATGTACATTTAGCCCTAAGATTATGGTCCTAAATTAAAAGGTTTAAATTCATTTTGAAATTGATTTGGAAAACCTTGATGAAGCCTATCTTAGTGATTGCATTCATCATTGGACATTGTGATACAAAGTTGAGTTAAACTTGAACTATTTCAAAGTTTTTGAACTTTGTATCAAGATTTGAAAATGGAAGTTATTTTCATCGAAAATTATTTTTCCATGATAATGTATGTTATGAGGAATGTATCCTCAAAATTTTACAATTTTTGAAATTTTCTGTGATTTTCTAGAGGTTTCTGAATTTCGGGAGAAGAAATCAGAAATCTGATATCAGACTTGTGGACCGATCAGGAGGTTGCCTGATCGGTCCAAGGGATGCTGGATCGGTCACTGTGACCGATCCAGGGAATCCCTGATCGGTCTGGTGACTGATCAGGGCGTGCCAAATGCTGATTTCAGTCTGTTGTCTGAAAGTTCAGCTAGAAGTTGGGTTTTGTGGATTTTTAAAGGTTTGGAACTCACAAAGACATTGTTGGTGCAATGGTCAAGGGGGAGTTGACCTTTAGGGGGAGTTTTACCTAATTGTCAAGGGGGAGTTGACTTTTAGGGGGAGTTTTTACTCCTTAAGACTTTTGAGGATTAGTGATATGGGACTATCATTAAGTTGATTGTTGAGTTTAGTGTCAAGGGGGAAATTAAGAGTTTCAATGAAAGGTATGGGACTTCCATTAGGAAGAAACTTTTGACCTTGATACCCTCCTTTTTCTTTTTGATGTGTGCCAAAAAGGGGAGAGTGTTGATTGGAGAATAATTGGAGAACCCAAGCTAGGGAAAGAATGTCAAGGAATGTTTGAGGAAGAACATTAGAATTCTTTTTGATGTGTGTCAAAAAGGGGGAGAATTATTGGAGAACCCAAGTTAGGTTATCAGGTTAACCTAAGGGGAGAATGTCCAGAGAATGTTCAAGGAAAGAACATTGGACATTGGAAGATGGTTGGAAAACCTGAGTTAGGTTATCGGGTTAACCTAACTTGATTATGGGTTTTGTCAAACATCAAAAAGGGGGAGATTGTTGGTGCAACCTTAGGTCAAGGTTGACCTGGTTGACCCGACTCGAGGTGACTTGACTCGAGTTGTATTTTGATGTTTGACTTGGGAAGATTGTCGGTGCAACCTTAGGTCAAGGTTGACCTAGTTGAGTTGCATGTTGATGTTTGACACTCGTGAGAGAGTTCTATTCTTGATGTTTGACAAGAATAGGTGTTTGGGAGATTGTAGGTGCAACCTTAGGTCAAGGTTGACCTGGTTGACCTGATTCGGGAAAAGTCCAAGCAGGGAGCTTGGCACGCGAAAAGTCCAAGTATGGAGACTTGGCACTGGAAAAGTCCAAGCAGGGAGCTTGGCACGCGAGAAGTCCAAGTGTGGAGACTTGGCACGGGAAAAGTCCAAGTATGGAGACTTGGCACTGGAAAAGTCCAAGTATGGAGACTTGGCACGGAGAAGTCCAAGCAGGGAGCTTGGCACGAGGGAAAGTCCTAACTGGGATGTTAGGCAGTTGGAAAGTCCTGGTGAGTGAAGCCAGGCAGTGAGAAAGTCCTAACTGGGATGTTAGGCAGTGTGGAAATCCTGGTGAGTGAAGCCAGGTGGAAAGTCCTGGTGAGTGAAGCCGGGGAAGGGAAAATCCAGATAGATCAAGGGTAATCGGACATCCGTGTTGAGAAGTCCAAGTGAGTGAAGCTTGGCATATGGAGTCGGAGAGGGCTCGGTAGCTCGTTCTCCGAACTAGGTTAGAGAGGGCACTCTAAACCTAGGAGTTGGATCGGTGCAGACCGATCCGGTGGCTTCGATGTTTCTGATCGGTGGTGACCGATCAGATTCCACTCGGTAGCATATGTGGAGTTCCTGATCGGTCCCCGAACCGATCAGCGACGAGGTCAAAGTGAAGAGCTCTGATCGGTCCGGGGACCGATCGGTATCTGATCGGTCTCCACGACCGTCGAGAGGCAATCTTCGGTGAGAGAGGAGAGGCTGGGATCGGGGACCGATCAGCCGAGGGCCTGATCGGTCCCCACGATCGAGCAAGCCCAGACCGATCGGTGGCTTGATCGGTCGAGTTCTGCCGTTGCGTTGCAGCAGCTAGTTTCTTCATTGTCTTCTTCGCGGTATAAAGGGAGGTCTGCTGCACAAATATCTCCTTCTTCTTTTCTCATTGGAAGCTTCGCTTCAACCGAGCTCGATTGAGCTCGCCTCCGAAGCTTCGCGTGAGCTTCCAGTCGTCGACTTGCTGCTGCGTTTGGGTTGTGAAGTTGCTGCTTCACCTCCAGTCGACAAGAAAGCAAGCAATTGGTAGAGTGCTATTGTATTCATATTGTATTGCTTTTCTTACTGTTCTTGTACTCTTTGTTTGCTGTTGCAAACGTTTGTGGCGAGGTTTCTCCACCCACAAGGAGTATATTGTATTAGCCGGTTCTCCGGGGACTCATCCACCGACGGATTGACTGGACTCGTCCACCTTACGGACACGCCGAGGAGTAGGAGCCCTAATCTCCGAACCTCGTTACATCCTTGTGTTAAGGTTTAGTTTTCTTCTCTTTCGTTTCTTTGTATTTTCCGCTGCGCTAACACGTTTTGTAGAAAGAAACGACGATTTGGGGTCGGCTATTCACACCCCCCCTCTCTAGCCGCGTACGAAGGATCCTAACACAATTTAGCTGAAGTCTCTTATAAATCTCCTATAGAAACATGCATAACCAAGGAAAGCTCGAACATCCCGCACGCATGCGAGGTAAGAGAGAGAAGATATAACACTTATTTTAGCAGTCTCAATGAAGTGACATATGACATAAAATAATACCATGCTCAATCATGAAGTGACATTTCTCAAAATTTAAATCCAAATTAATCTCAATGCATCGACTCAAAACTTGAGATAAATTTTCCAAATATGCATCAAAAGATGAACTGTAAATCGAAAAGTCATCCATGAAAACCTCCATGCAATGCTTCAATAAATCACCAAAAATAATTAGCATACATCGCTGGAAGGTCCTTGGTGCATTGGAAAGTCCGAATGTCATATGTCTGTAAGCAAATGTACCAAAAGGGCAAGTGAAGGTGGTCTTCTCTTGATCATTAGGGATAATGTAAATATGAAAAATATCCTGTGTATCCATCTAGGAAGCAGTAATGTGACTTCCTTGCCAATTTTTCTATCATCTGATCAATAAAGGACAAATGGTAATAGTCCTTTCTGCTTGCTTGGTTCAGCTTCCTATAGTCCACATAAACTCTCCAAGAATTCTGAATCCTAGTAGGAACCAACTCATTGTTATCATTTGCTACCACTGTGATACCTGACTTCTTGGGAACCACATGAACTGGACTCACTTATTTACTGTCAGAAATAGGGTAAATGATGTCTGCTTGTAGGAGTCTAGTCACCTTTTTCTTTACTACGTCAAGAATCAATCAGTTAAGTCTTCTCTGTGGTTGTCTCACTGGTTTCACATTCTCCTCTAAATAAATCCCGTGCATACAAATAGAAGGACTTATTCCAGGAATATCAACAAGTGTCCACCCAATAGCTTTCCTGTGTTGCCTTAAAATTCTCAATAATCTTTGTTCTTAATCTAGCTCTAAATTATGGGCTACAATAACGGGTAGCTGCTAATTTTCTCCCAAATATACATATTTAAGGTGTTAAGGTAGGGGCTTCAATTCTAGCTACTGCGACTCAATAACTAACAGTAGTGATTCTGTAAAATACCGGAAAATAGGCGAATATTAATAAGGAAAATTTCCGGAATTTTTGGAAATTTTTCGGGAATTTTTCGGAGCTCGTATGGACGAGTTAACGGGGACAAAAACGGGGCCCGGAAAAGCCTGTTTAGGCTACCCCATTTAAGTGAGGAAAAGTTGAATTTACTTATTTATTTTCCTATTTTCTTTTTCTTTCTCCCTACACGCCGTTTCCCTTTTCCCCCACAAACCTGCGCGTGCCCAGCTTCTTCTCTTTCCCTCACGCTCCTTCCGCCCTCCCGAGCCTTTCCTTCGATCGCCGAGCAGACTCCTTTACCTCTGCCTTAGCATCGTCTGGCATTCTCCCATCTCTGCCGACGACGCCACTTCCGCTGAGCACCGCCGGTTGCCGCTGTCTGTGAGCCCTAGCCTGTGTCCAGGCACGACCATCCCGCGGCCACTACAGCCTGTCCTCGTGCGCTGCCCTGTTGATCACCGCCGACTCCTTGTTCTTGAGCCGTGCCCTAGACCCGAGCCAACAAGGTGAGATTGTGCCGAAGGATTTGGATTGGTGGAGCACCCGATTGTTTGATCTCAGGCTGTGGTGTTGTTTCTTGTTTCCAGCAGGACCTCTAGCTTGTTCCGGCAGCCAACATCTTTGACTTTGGATCAACAGTGGTACATTCACATTGAGGTGAGGTTTGTTTTGTTTTCGGGTTGATGCAGAGTGATAATATTGTAGTAATGGATTGTTTTAATTTGTTGAGGAGAAGGAGGTTGGATGTTTGTTTGGGTAAGGAACTGAATCCGATTAGACATCTAGTTGATAATCTTTAATTGATTTTTGAATTCATTAATCTGTTGAGATTGGAGATTTGATTTCATTTCCAGTTGTGGATTTAACTAGAGTTTAGTTACAGATTTAGATTCATTAGTAATCATTTATTTGAGGAATTGTTAAGGTGGATTATGTTAATAGAAAATGATTATCAGGTGTTGGACGAGTTTTGGAAGAAAAGGGTGAGGTCATAAGATTGGATTTATTGAGGTTTCGGCTTGCATTATCCTATCTACGATAAACCTAAGTGTTGATTGTATATTTATTTCAGGGTTTTGATTTGAGACAAGAGCTCTGATTAGAGGACATACAACACGATCTACATTGGAGGCGGGTACCTCTTGACTTATCTTTTATGATATTGTCATTGGATATGCATAGTATTTTATAACTACAAGCAATGAATATGTTTGCCTTTGGTATGTCACTGTTTGATATCCATAGCATGTTAGATTTGTCACCTGTGAAGTATCCGTACTTATATCTCGTGATTTGTTGCCATGAGTACCTTATTGCCATGAGTATCTTAGTTTCTAGAGTGACATACCATGCTTTACTGAGGTTAGGTTAGACTCTGGATTTTTGTTTCTGACATGTATATCCAAATTATCTGATACTTAGGTTTTTATGCCATGCTTGGATTGTGTATTTCTATTGGTATATCATATATGACTCGTGTACCTAGATCTTGTGGTTTTGATCTGTGTATATTGTAGGTACATATGCTATGAAAGGGGGATATGTTTAGGATCTAGGTTGATATACCATAGAGGACTAGTATACCCTAGATCCGTGGATTTGACATACTGATACTGTGGTACCCATATTATGTATATATGGATTTTTCTTTATGATGATCGGGACATTCCATACTTATTATGTTCAGGACATAGGTTTTTGATATTCTATCTGACCTGTGTACTCTAGATCTTGATATGTGACCATCGATTTTACCGTACTCATTTTATACATATGGATATGGTTATGTTGATCAGTTTATGACCATGCTTAGTGTCATGCATCATGATTGCATGCTGCGCGATTGTCGGCTCTACTATGGTTGAGCACATCGCCAGTTACATGTACTGCACACACCACCACTCATGGATTAGTGGTATATCAGACAGGTGTGTGGCGGTTCTGCTGTTTGGCTCCGTTGGTCTGAGGACTCAGCGTGGTAGCCGGCAGTCAGTTCCGCTCTGTTTGGCTCCGCTGGCATTTAGTGTAGCAGTGTAGTAGCCGGCAGACGGTGGACTCTGTTTGGCTCCGTTGGTCAGGTGACTCAGCGTGGTAGCCGGCAGAGATTTCCTCCCCGTCATCGTGTACCGGGAGATGAGAGCATTGAGCTCCCCCATTTATGATTTGGGGTCACAGGACAGGAGTACTCCGACAGCATCCCGTCCACTCGGTCACTCATCAGGAGTAGTGACGACAGAGTGCACGGTTGTCACAGCCCTACCCACTCGGTCTCACCATTTGTGTGTGAGATGACTGACTGGCGTCAGGGGTGACCAGGACACATCATTAGCATCATATGCATTGATGCATTTATATTTTTTTTTTATGATTGTGTTTGCTGCATTTGATTGCTGCATTTTGGTTGGATACATACTTTTGACCTGCATACAGGATTATTGACACTTTCAGTTTGACGACCCTTTTGTCTGGATAGGAGTTCTTGGTGAGTACCGCTTCCTCAGTTACCTTTCAGTTTTTGCGTATTCCCTATATATGATTAGGAAGCTGTATTCCATGTTTGTTGCTGTTAGATATATCTTACTACTCATGTCCATTGGTATTCGCTGAGTTGTTGAACTCACCCCCGTTGATACTATCTTTTTCAGGTACCAGGTTATTTATGGTGTCGCTTGGAGCATCCTGTCTGCTGGTCCCCACGTCACATCAGAAGACTTATCGGTTTCACGTATGTTTTGTTTGTTTTATGTATCAGTTTGTTTAGCTCTGTACTCTGGTTTTATTTTTGGAGTGTTGACGTTGTTATGTGGTATTTTGTATTTATGTTATTGGTTGTGTAAGTCTAGCCGGCTAGCAGTTTTGTGTTTTGGTTTTGGTACAGCCGAGTGTGCTGCTTTATTTTTAACTGCGTGGTTGTGTCAGCCAGAGGCTGAATTTGATATTAACTGCGTGGTTTTTGTTTTCTTTTATTGTTATTATTCCAGCCGCATGTGGCTGAGGTATATAGTGCTTGTAGAAAAGTTTCAGATTGTCCGCCGTACAGGGGAGATGCTGTCGAAATTTCTTCGGACAGAGACTCCTCCGGGGCGTGACAATTTAGTGGTATCAGAGCAGGTATACGATACTTGCTATGTGTTCTGGATTTTCGAGATTTTTCTGATATCAATTTATTTGGTATCAGAGATCGACTTACGTGTCTTATTTTTCCGGTGTTTCGGATTTTGTGTTTTGGTCTTCTCGATGTGACTTTTCGGATTTTGGGACCTGGCAGCAGCAGGACATCTCCAAGCTATAGGAGGTATGTTGGTATACTGTTGTCCTACCTTTTTGTTAGTATATGCCCTGTTCACTATTACAGTTTATGACCTGTATTAGCATTATTTACTAGTACCTGTCTGGTTGTTGTAGCATATATTATATGTGATGGGTTAGCCACTGATCTTGATTGACCTTAATAGAGATTAAGGATTATAAGCTTTGGTGATTTTACATATTATACCCTAGTAGCTTTAGCTTCTGTTACTACTATTTGGTTAGCAGATTGAGGCACATACCAACCTCTTTATTAGTTATGTAGTGGATAGTATTTACCTATTTATGTTGACCTAGCCAGTAGTATATCATGTTATCTTAGTAATTTCATCAGTAAATATTGATTTACTCTTGTTAGATCAGTCAGTAGGAGTCTGATTTACACTTATTGATTTGGGTAGTCGTATATTGATATACCTTAGTTGCTTGTGGAGGATTAAGGTATTCTTGATTAGTTAGAAGATGATTGATTTAGTTTGGTTGGTTTGATCAGTAGAGGACAATTATACTCTATTTTTAGAGGCTCGAATCTTTTGATTTTTCGTGCTTAGTTGGATATTATGAGCACATTGGAGTACATGACTGTTACTGACGTGGGAAAAGACTAAATTAGTCGTATATCGTTGTTGGTTTGGTCAGTCTTTAGAGGATCGATGTATCATATTCCATGAGTACTTTAATTTTAGACTGTATGTACCTAATTGGATAACTTAGAAGGTGACATAGGGTTTGTGTGGTAGATTGAATTTAAAATATGTTGATTATGCATGTTTATGTGGTGTGTAGATATGATTATTATGTGTTGTAGGAGTCCTGTGGTAGACTGGCCGATTGCATCATTGAGAGTATGCTGATTGTAATATGGAAGGTATCATGTTGATTAAACCGGTGTTATGGTAGATGTAGATGTGTTCGATGTAATATTCGAGGTATCTTGATGATTATGTGTGATTTGTGAATGCACCTGGGTTTTAGTATGCCTTATTGGAAGTATATGTTGATTATACTCCTGGCATATGTGTATATTTATCATGAGAGTGTTGTTTGAGGGGTATTGTTGATTTTACCTACGATGATATATGCACACGGGTTCGGTATACATTGTTGGAGGTATCACGGTGATTTATACCTATGATGTGATTATTTTTTTGGTGTGTACCAATTGGAGGATTATGTCGATCATACATATGTTGGGTGTGCACGTGTGTCAGATGTATGGTTGGTAGCATCATGATGATTCTACCTATGTTAAATGTAGAATATTAAATGTCTACATTATGATATTGGTTGTTTTACCCTGTCAACTAATTCTCCCATTAGTGGGTGACCGACCCACTAGGAGGATGATAGAGTTGACTATGGAATTGATTTGCTTACTGGGTTGTTATACCCTAGGCTACCCACGGTGATTTGTGGTAGAGAGATCTCGTGCAGTCTCTAGCTGGATAGTTAGGTGCCTTGGGCACTTATGTATTGTTTATGGTGGAGCGTTGCTCCCACATGTTATGGATCGTTTGTGGTGGAGTGTAGCTCCCACATATTATAGTTGTTTGTGGTGGAGCGTTGCTCCCACATATTACGGATTGTTTGTGGTAGAGCGTTGCTCCCACATATGTGGTATTTCATGTGATGGAGCATTGCTCTCGCACTAGAGGATCTATTCTTTGGTGATTATATATCCTTGGTGATCAGATTCCTGATTTGTTGTTGAGGATCTTATGGTTAGGAATGTCTGTGATACGGACATTATGTGTCTTGGTTTTACCATTAGTGCTTGCGGTGCCCTAGATATTATCATGGACTCGATGATTTGGGTATCCCTAGGATGTTTGGATTGGTTTCCATTGTCTTTGTTGACGATGTTGTGATCTATTTCGGATCCGCGGTGAGTTACGTACACCACCTTTGCTTAGATCTAGAGATGTTTCGACGAGAACATCTATATGTGATGATCAGTAGTGCTTATTTGGATTGTCTTATGTGATGATGATTAGGACACACGGTCACCAGCAGGAGTATACCGTGGTTCCACAGGAGATCGAGGTTGTACCGTTGGGAGTAGACGGAGTCGATATAAGAGGCTCGCAACTTCCTTTGTTTGGCTCGATATTTCCGGAGATACGTTGAGGGTTTCTCACGAATTGCTATGCTACTTACACGCCTGATCAGGAAAGGCGTGAAGTTCACTTGGACTGAGGTTTGTATGACCAGCTTATAGGAGCTTAAGCGGAGTTTAGTGTCGGCTCCGATTTTTGGTTGTACCTTCTGGAGAGGACGAATTTGTGCTCTATACCGACGCATCTCTACAGGAATTGGCGCTGTTCTGATGCAGCACGACACGATAGTCTTCTATGTTTCTCGGTGGTTGAAGGAGCATGAGAAGAACTACCCTGTATATGATCTGGAGCTAGTCGCCATTATTTTTGCCATGAAGATTTGGCGACAATGTTTATATGACGTTACATTTGAGATTCTCACTGACCATAAGAGTCTCAAATATCAGTTTACTTAGAAGGAATCTAATCTCCGACAGGGAAGATGGATAGTGTTCCTAAAAGGTTTTGATTGTACCATTAGCTATCACCCAGGAAAAGTTAATGTGGTTGTCGACGCACTTAGCCGGAAGTCTAGAGTGACTTTGGCTTGCCACCGAGTTGTGGCTACAGACAGAGCATGGTATTCTTGTTACCATGGCTGCTTAGTTGTCGATCAGGACGAGGATCCGAGAGCCCTAGGCTACTGATCAGTATTTGTAGTTTATTTGCAGCTAGATAGCTTCCGGCAGTAGACCGAGTTCACACGAGAAGAGGAGGGTGTTATACACTTTTGAGACAGATTTTTGCATATTTCAGTCTCGTCCGGTCTTATAGAAGTTACTTCCGGAGGCTCATCGCTCATGATTTGCTGTCCACCCTGGTGGTACCCGTATGTACCCAGAATTTGAGGTGTTTTTATTGGTGGAACGACATGAAGAAAGACATCGCGAATTTCGTAGCAGGATGTCTTGTTTGTCAGCAGGTGAAGGCTGAGCACCAGAGACCTGCAGGATTAATTCAGTGGATTCCTATTCCTGAGTGGAAGTGGGATCACATTACCATGGACTTTGTGGTAGGGTTGCTGAGGACACGACGAGGACATGACGCGATTTGGGTAATTGTTGATCGATTAACCAAATCCGCGCACTTCTTAGCGATCCGGAGGACTGATCCTCTGGATCGATTGTCAGAGTCTGCAGCAGACCTTGGGTATACAGCTCTGTTTTAGTACATCCTTCCATCCACAGACAGATGGACAGCCAGAGCGGACCATTCAGACTTTAGAGGACCTGCTGAGGTCATGTGTTATGGATTTCGGAGGCAGTTGGGAGGACCATTTGCCGTTGGTAGAGTTTGTCTCCAACAACGGTTTGCATTCGGTTATCCAAATGCCACCGTTGAAGCGTTGTAAGGTAGGCCTTGTCGGACACCCATCCTCTGGGTTGAGGTTGGGGAGGCCCAGTTATTAGGACCTTATAGAGCTTAGCTTGAGACAGAGTTGGTCCATACTATCGGACGGAGGATGTTAGAGGCATAAGACTGCCAGAAGAGTTATGCTGATCGGAGTCAGAGACTTTTAAAGTTCTCCATTTGCGACCAGGTATTTCTGTGAATTTCACCCACGAAAGGGGTGAAGAAATTGGCCTCAGAGGTAAGTTAGCCTGCGATACATTGGACCTTTCCAGGTCTTGGAAAGGGTTGGAGCGGTAGCTTATCGTTTAGTGCTACCACCAGCGTTGGCGGGCGATCACGACGTATTCCAGGTGTCTATGCTGATGAGGTATATATCCGACTCGACACACGTGCTGACAGATATCTCAGTTCCTTTTCAGCCTGGTGTTACCTACGAGGAGGTTCCGGTATAGATTTTAAACCGGAAAGAGAGTCAGTTGCGAAACAAGACTATCCGGCTGGTTAAAGTCGGATGGCAGCATCATACGGACGAGGAGACTGCTTGGGAGCTCGAGGTTACTATTCGAGCTCGATGCCCCCATATGTTCATATGAGGTATGTGGTTAAATTTACCGTTCAGTATCTATACTCTTTGCCTGTTGTTAGTATTTGCTGATGGTAGAGAATAAAATTTGGGGACCAAATTTTTATTAGTGGGGGAGAATGTAAAATACCGGAAAATAGGCGAATATTAATAAGGGAAATTTTCGGAATTTTTGGAAATTTTTCGGGAATTTTTCGGAGCTCGTATGGACGAGTTAACGGGGACAAAAACGGGGCCCGGAAAAGCCTGTTTATGCTACCCCATTTAAGTGAGGAAAAGTTGAATTTACTTATTTATTTTCCTATTTTCTTTTTCTTTCTCCCTACACGCCGTTTCCCTTTTCCCCCACAAACCTGCGCGTGCCCAGCTTCTTCTCTTTCCCTCACGCGAGCCCTAACCGGCGCCGCAAACCGCCGGTTCCTCCCTCTCCTCTGCCGACGCCGACGACGCCAGGGACCAGAGAGCCGCCTCTCCTCTTCGCTGGCCGACGCAGACCCGGACTCCTATCTTCTGCCTTAGCATCGTCTGGCATTCTCCCATCTCTGCCGACGACGCCACTTCCGCTGAGCACCGCCGGTTGCCGCTGTCTGTGAGCCCTAGCCTGTGTCCAGGCACGACCATCCCACGGCCACTACAGCCTGTCCTCGTGCGCTGCCCTGTTGATCACCGCCGACTCCTTGTTCTTGAGCCGTGCCCTAGACCCGAGCCAACAAGGTGAGATTGTGCCAAAGGATTTGGATTGGTGGAGCACCCGATTGTTTGATCTCAGGCTGTGGTGTTGTTTCTTGTTTCCAGCAGGACCTCTAGCTTGTTCCGGCAGCCAACATCTTTGACTTTGGATCAACAGTGGTACATTCACATTGAGGTGAGGTTTGTTTTGTTTTCGGGTTGATGCAGAGTGATAATATTGTAGTAATGGATTGTTTTAATTTGTTGAGGAGAAGGAGGTTGGATGTTTGTTTGGGTAAGGAACTGAATCCGATTAGACATCTAGTTGATAATCTTTAATTGATTTTTGAATTCATTAATCTGTTGAGATTGGAGATTTGATTTCATTTCCAGTTGTGGATTTAACTAGAGTTTAGTTACAGATTTAGATTCATTAGTAATCATTTATTTGAGGAATTGTTAAGGTGGATTATGTTAATAGAAAATGATTATCAGGTGTTGGACGAGTTTTGGAAGAAAAGGGTGAGGTCATAAGATTGGATTTATTGAGGTTTCGGCTTGCATTATCCTATCTACGATAAACCTAAGTGTTGATTGTATATTTATTTCAGGGTTTTGATTTGAGACAAGAGCTCTGATTAGAGGACATACAACACGATCTACATTGGAGGCGGGTACCTCTTGACTTATCTTTTATGATATTGTCATTGGATATGCATAGTATTTTATAACTACAAGCAATGAATATGTTTGCCTTTGGTATGTCACTGTTTGATATCCATAGCATGTTAGATTTGTCACCTGTGAAGTATCCGTACTTATATCTCGTGATTTGTTGCCATGAGTACCTTATTGCCATGAGTATCTTAGTTTCTAGAGTGACATACCATGCTTTACTGAGGTTAGGGTTAGACTCTGGATTTTTGTTTCTGACATGTATATCCAAATTATCTGATACTTAGGTTTTTATGCCATGCTTGGATTGTGTATTTCTATTGGTATATCATATATGACTCGTGTACCTAGATCTTGTGGTTTTGATCTGTGTATATTGTAGGTACATATGCTATGAAAGGGGGATATGTTTAGGATCTAGGTTGATATACCATAGAGGACCAGTATACCCTAGATCCGTGGATTTGACATACTGATACTGTGGTACCCATATTATGTATATATGGATTTTTCTTTATGCTGATCGGGACATTCCATACTTATTATGTTCAGGACATAGGTTTTTGATATTCTATCTGACCTGTGTACTCTAGATCTTGATATGTGACCATCGATTTTACCGTACTCATTTTATACATATGGATATGGTTATGTTGATCAGTTTATGACCATGCTTAGTGTCATGCATCATGATTGCATGCTTAGTTTATCTACTATGGTTGAGCACATCGCCAGTTACATGTACTGCACACACCAACACTCATGGATTAGTGGTATATCAGACAGGTGTGTGGCGGTTCTGCTATTTGGCTCCGTTGGTCTGAGGACTCAGCGTGGTAGCCGGCAGTCAGTTCCGCTCTGTTTGGCTTCGCTGGCATTTAGTGTAGCAGTGTAGTAGCCGGCAGACGGTGGACTCTGTTTGGCTCCGTTGGTCAGGTGACTCAGCGTGGTAGCCGGCAGAGATTTCCTCCCCGTCATCGTGTACCGGGAGATGAGAGCATTGAGCTCCCCCATTTATGATTTGGGGTCACAGGACTCCGACAGCATCCCGTCCACTCGGTCACTCATCAGGAGTAGTGACGACAGAGTGCACGGTTGTCACAGCCCTACCCACTCGGTCTCACCATTTGTGTGTGAGATGACTGACTGGCGTCAGGGGTGACCAGGATGCATCATTAGCATCATATGCATTGATGCATTTATATTTTTTTTTATGATTGTGTTTGCTGCATTTGATTGCTGCATTTTGGTTGGATACATACTTTTGACCTGCATACAGGATTATTGACACTTTCGGTTTGACGACCCTTTTGTCTGGATAGGAGTTCCTGGTGAGTACAGCTTCCTCAGTTACCTTTCAGTTTTTGCGTATTCCCTATATATGATTAGGAAGCTGTATTCCATGTTTGTTGCTGTTAGATATATCTTACTACTCATGTCCATTGGTATTCGCTGAGTTGTTGAACTCACCCCCGTTGATACTATCTTTTTCAGGTACCAGGTTATTTATGGTGTCGCTTGGAGCATCCCGTCTGCTGGTCCCCACGTCACATCAGAAGACTTATCGGTTTCACGTATGTTTTTGTTTGTTTTATGTATCAGTTTGTTTAGCTCTGTACTCTGGTTTTATTTTTGGAGTGTTGACGTTGTTATGTGGTATTTTGTATTTATGTTATTGGTTGTGTAAGTCTAGCCGGCTAGCAGTTTTGTGTTTTGGTTTTGGTACAGCCGAGTGTGCTGCTTTATTTTTAACTGCGTGGTTGTGTCAGCCAGAGGCTGAATTTGATATTAACTGCGTGGTGTTTGTTTTCTTTTATTGTTATTATTCCAGCCGCATGTGGCTGAGGTATATAGTGCTTGTAGAAAAGTTTCAGATTGTCCGCCGTACAGGGGAGATGCTGCCGAAATTTCTTCGGACAGAGACTCCTCCGGGGCGTGACAGATTCTTAGGGTATTGCTTCCACTGTGCAATCCCCTACACTTACATATTCACCTTTTCCTGATTCAGGTGATGCTTCAATAAAAAAAATATGATTCTTAGGGTATTGCTTCCACTGTGCAATCCCCTATACTTACATATTCACCTTCAAATGAAAATGGACCACCAATGAGTTTCAATTCAACTGCTCCAAAATTGCCATTAACATCAGCAGAATCGTCGAAATCATATCCAAACTCGTCACTCTCAGAAATATCCAATTGCGACACAAATCCAGAAATCAAGTCCATGCTAGTCAACTCCTCTGATACATCAATGCTAAGAATCGAGTGGTCCTCTAATGGGTGCTTCATATCATCAAACAGACTGAACTGAACCACTGTATCAACTATCTCCATTGATAGTGTCTCTGTATGCACATCAATCTTTGTTCTTGTAGTCTTCAGGAATGGTCTGCCAAGAATGAGTGGAGACTTATTTGCAAATAAATCACCCTCTATATCTAGGATGTAAAACTCTGTAGGAAAAATAAGCTCTCTCACCTTCACCAACAAATCTTCTATCACTTCAGCTAGATGAGCTTGGTTACAGTCAACTGACTAAATAACAACTCTTGTTGGTTGTAGAGTGTTGGGGATCGGACGACCAGCTTGAAGGGGGGTTGGATAGACGGCACCCCTAAATCCTTGCTTCCTACACTTGTTAGCTTGTGCAGCGGAAATACAAAACAAACAAGCTAAACTAAAGACAAGAATAAGAAAGAATGCAAACCGCTAACAAGCTCGTTTACGTGGTTCGGAGATAACTTGCTCCTACTCCACGACTGTCCGTAAGGTGGACGATCCCTCAATCCGTCGGTGGATTAATCCCCGGAAACTCCGGCTAGCACAATCCTCCTTGTCTATGGAGAAACCTCGCCACAACTCGATCAAGAGCACTTGGATTGCTAGGGCACTAGTTGACTACTAATTAGAGGTTACCCACCACTAATTTCGTCAACTATAACCAAGCTCCCAAGCCTTGGTTATATAGGCCGCGGGTTGAAAACCCCGCCTACCAATCAACTGCCAAAACATGCAGTTGACTGTCCTCTATGGCAATTCGACCGTTACATCCCAACGACTCGATACCAGTCGACTGCCAAAACTTACAGTCGACTGGTGCAGTCGACTGCTAAAACATGCAGTCGGCTGATCCATATTGATCGAACGAACAGAACCATTCTGTTCGCACCCAGTCGACTGCGCGGTCGACTGCACCAGTCGATTGCTAAAACATGCAGTCGACTGCTACAGTACTTTTACAGTGACGCTACAGTGACGCTACAGTAAAACCCTAAAATTAGGATTTTACTCCGAGTACAATCTCTCGTGCACTCGTACCCTCACCCTTATGACTCACTTGACGCTTCTTTGCAGCCTTGACCTCTTGCCTTTAAACCTACTTCCTTTGGCTCTCGTCCCTCGGATGCATTCAAGCCTACGGCTTGTCCCCAATGCCATCCTTCGCGTATGCCTCGAAGTCGCTTCCCTCGGCCCTTGTCCTACTTGCCTTATCCACGGTCCCTCGGATGCTCCATCCTTCACTGGACCTGAAGCCGTCAACTTGAGTCACATGTGTATCCTGCAGTCCTGCACAACTCAAGTACACATATCAAATAACAAGGGTGAACCTAACTTAAACCCTTTGCCCAAACACTAAAACACATGGTCCCACGGACCATTGAGATTGCTCCAACATAGAGGACCAATTCCAAGTGACTGAAAGATTGACTTTGACATTACATTGATCAACGCTCCTAGATCCAACATAGCATCTTTAAAAACACAACTTCCAATCACACATTGCACAGTGAACACTCCAGGATTTTCACATTTTTGAGGAATTGGCTGAATAAGTGTTGAAACATTCTTTCCCATACTAATCAATTCATTCTCCTTCAATTTCTTTTTGTGAACACATAGATCCTTGAGGAGCTTGGCATATTTTGGAATTTGCTTGATCATGGTCAACAATGGCACATTCACCTATACTTTGATAAATAAATTCATAAGGTCTTGAAATTCTCTAGCTTTCTCTTTCTCTACATTCTTTCTTTGTTTTTCTTTGAGGAAAAGACAAAGGGATGTGAAATTTGGCACCTTGCTGATATGAATTCTTCTCCAAATTCTAAGTTGAAATTAGAGCTGGAATTGGTGGCTAGCTACCATCTAAATTAAGATAATCATTTTGAAACTGTGATGAACTTGTATTGCCACTGTTTTGAACCAGAAATGGAACTGAACTTGAGTCTGTGTGAGCTGCTGGAGTGGAATCTGTTTGACGCTGAAATGATCCAAAACTGCCACTGTTTTGAGCTAGCTGCGTACAATCTGAACTCAACTAATTTGGTACAAAATTTGCTAGAATCAAATCTGGAATTGGTGCAACAACATCTGATCTAGCAGGAACATTCATAATTGGTTCTGTTGTGGTTCTGCCACTTCAAAGAGTCAATGCACTAATATTCCCTTTAGGATTTGGAGTTGTTTGTGAAGGTAATTGACTCGATCCTTGAGCTTGCATTTGATTCATGCTGGTTGCTAGCTGACCAATTTGTCTTTCAATGTTTTGTAAAGCTGAATCTGTCCTTGGTTGATGTTGTTGTTGTTGTAAAATAAGTTGTTGCTGCTGTAAAAGTTGTTGCATTAATTCCTCTATCTTTTGTTGTTGCTGCTGTGAATTGAATGCATATGAATTATTGTAGCTGCCTTGATTTGTGTCAGACCTTGGTTGAGAAGAAAATGAAGAATTTGGTTGTTGAAAATTCTGGAGATTCTGTGTTGGCTGGAAATGTTGTGCAGGTTGTTGAATTTGAGGCTGGAATGAAGCATATGACTGTTGTTGAAACTGATTAAGATGCTGAAATTGTTAATTTTGATGCTGAAATTGACTCCAAAAATTTTGAACCACAAGTGGCTGAAATTGTTGATGTTGTAATTGATTTGGAGCGTTAGATTGCTGGAACCCTTGTAAAGGTTGCTGAAAATTCTGCACATTTTAATTTTGAGGTGGTTGTTGGTAGAAGGAATTTTCGTATTTCAAATTAGGATGATCCCTCCAACCCAGATTGTAGGTGGAAGAATTAGGATCATATCTTTATTAGAATTGTGGTCTTGATATAGCTGCCATGATTCATCTTGATAGAGATTTGGACATAATTCCAAAGTATGATCTTGATGAGAACAAATTCCACAAACTCTCATCATTTGAATTGGAAAAGTTGAAGCTTGGCTAGCACTATTCAATGTCATTTGTTTGACTAAAGCGGTCAACTCCAACAATGAACTCTTGATCTCCTTTTGCTCGTTAGATACTGTTTGAATTTCACCAACTCCTCTAGTAGTAAGTGCCCTACTCCCAAATTATTGAGAATTTTCTACCATATTTGTAATGAGCTCTTTTGCTTGTTCTGGAGTCTTATTAACCAAAGCTCCCCTTGCTGCTGCATCAATCATGCTTCTATCCATAGGAAGTAATCCTTCATAAAAGTATTGAATAAGTAATTGGTCATTGATTTGATGTTGAAGACAACTTGAACACAATTTCTTGAACGTCTCCCAATAATCATAAAGAATCTCCCTCACAACTTTTTGAATGCCGCAAATCCTCTTCCTTATAGTTGGGGGTCTAGAAGCTAGGAAGTATTTCTCTAAAAATACCCTCTTCATATCAATCCAATTTGAAATAAATCCAACTGGAAGATAATACAACCATTCCTTCGCTGCTCCTGACAATGAAAATGGAAAGGCTCTCAACTTGATATCCTCCTATGAAATGTCATGTGGTTTCATGGTAGAGCAAACCACATGGAACTCATACAAATGCCTATTAGGATCTTCCCCAGATAAGCCTTGAAACTTAGGAAGCAAATGAATTAAATCTTATCTGAGCTCGAAATCTACTATCAGGTATGGATAAGCAATGCAAGAATACTTGTAGGCCATATCAGGAGCTGCAAGCTCCTTCATAGTTCGGTTGTTCTCTGCCATTGAAGTATCCAAATCTTGAAAATTACTTTCAGAAATTTCTAGTATTCTCTCTTGAATCCTCAAAGCTCTAAAAGTCCTCTCTATCTCTGGATCAAGCTCAAGCAATTTATCACATGAAGACCTGGTCATACACCACAATCAACAAGTGGAACACCAATAGATAGGCAATAAAATCAAGACAATGGGAACAAAGAAAAGATAATACTATGCACAATCTAAAATCAAACAAACACTACTAGTTTGTTCCCCGGCAACGACATCAAAATTTGATAAAGTCCACAACTAAGTGTCACGAATGAACTCCAAATTAATTAAATGTTTGAAAACCCTCAACTTAACTCAAAGAAATGATGTAGTATAGGGCCCAAGTTGATTCTCTCAAGGAAACTAATAGGTGAATGCTTGATTTAGATTAAAAATTTTTTTTTGGGGGTTTCTCAATGGAATTGGGGGTTGTTGAGTTTCTTTTTGATTTAGGTCCTAAATTACAGGAGAAATTACAAACTAACAAAGACAATTGCAATTAAGTGAAATCTGATTTAATGCATAAATTAAACTTAAGTGAATACCTAAGCCACTTAACAATTAACAACTAACTTAAGCCATTCCTTAACAAGAACTAAGCTAGTTGGACTTAAACTGGTTGCTATGAATAAGGCTGAAACTAAACAAAGCAATTCTAGATTATGAAATAAACTAATGGGTCTTAACACGAATTTGCAAAAACTAAGTAAGAACACAAATGTAGGAAATTACAGCATTAAGCCTAGTTTGCACGAATAGAATTTGCAAAAATAAGTTTTCAGGAACAATATAATAGAAGAACTAAATTGCAATAACAAAAATTGAAGAATTGAAGTGTAGTAGCAAGAAATTTGGGAACAGGAATTAAAGAAACAAAATTGCAGGAACAAAAAAAAATTATAGAATTGACAGTATCCACACTTTATCACAATCTATTCTCAAACCACACACTCTTGCTGCCACTCAAGAAGCCGGAGATGAAATCCTCAGCTCCGGAAATCAAAGAAGAAGAGAATACAACCACTAAACTCGATTCACACTGAGGTTGAAGTCTCAATTGAAGAAACCCTCTCCAACGTTGACTACAATCACATATTTGAAACTGTAAATGTAGGGAAGGTTGGAAACTATAGATCTGAACCAAACAAAGCAACGGGGCCCTGATGAAGGGAAGATGGACATTGGAAATCACTGAGAACCCCTCTGATGATCACTGATGAAGGACGGATGTTGACTATGCTCTCTCGGCCGTTTCCAGCAGCCACAGTAGGGAAGATTCAGATACAGAGAACTCGACATAGAAACCCTCTCAGCGAGATCCCAGTTGACCGGAATGAAATGCCCAGCTGATGCCTTGAGCTTCAACACTAATTTTGCTGCTTGAGCAGATAATCAAAAGGTGGGCAGGGGCTGCAAACACGCGATGTAGGTTGGCACGATGAACAGTAGGCGCATCCACTGTTCATTCACGAATCTTTGCATTTTTATACCTTGGTCCAACTAAATCGGAATTAGAGTGAATCTTGGTTTGGTTTAGGGAGAATTTTAGGATTTTGGTGTGAAGATTGGACTTAGGTCAAGATCAATGGGTTGGCTTAATGAAATGGGCTAGAGTCAAATTGAATGTGACCATCTCCACTTCGTTGAATTCCTCTTGAATTGGTTTGGCTTCACTTAAATCACGTATCAATTTCAATATCCTACAAAACCAAATTCAAATGGTGAGGAATAAATCATGAATTAAGAAAAAAATACAATTGAGCTCAAAACAATTCTAAATTTATAAATAATCTAAAGTGTATCAATCAACAAATATAATTAGTTCAAAATTACCCAATATCAACCAAGAGAATGAGCCAAATAAATGAGTTATCAATACCATGAACCTCGCTAATCGATCCAAAGAATTTGTCCCACGGATCGGTAGAAAGTGAGCAAATTTAGTTAACCAATCAATGATTACCTAAATCGTATCATATCCCCTCTGTGTCCTGGGTAGCCTCATGATAAAGTCCACCGTGACATACTCCCATTTCCATTCTAGTATACATATCTACTAAAACAATCTTGGTATCTGATATTCAGCCTCTACTTACTAACATACTAGACATCAAACTAAAAAATCTACGATGTCTTTCTTCATGTCGTTCCAGCAATAGGAATGCTCTAAGTCTCTATACATTCGAGTACCACCCAAATGTATCCAAAATCGAGATCGATGCGCTTCCTAGAGTAAATATCCCTTATCGGAATGTGACCCAGGAACACACCATCTCCTATAATAACAACGAATCTCATCCTCAGCACATGAGAACTTTGTATGCTATCCTGATACTCCTCTTCTACATTAAATCCAAAGATGTTGATCACATCTTGAGCCCTCAAAACCTGCTCAACAATAGGTGACTAAGCAACCATAGACACCAAAGCTCCTCGCTTTGTCCGTCTCTGCTCTATTAATCCCAACTCCAAAACTCTGCAACAGTCTTGTTATTAGTGTAAACCTCAAAAGTGATTTCATATGACTAATGTGTCCAAATTTTCAACACGAGAATGATAATTGCTCATTCTAAATCGTGAATAAGATAATTCTTCTTATGTTCCTTCAACTGATGAAAAGCATACAATACTACTCACTCGTGCTGCATCAAAACTGCACCTAACCCCTGGTACGATACATCTGTGTAGCATATAAATCCATCTCCACTAGATGGTAAAACTAAGATGATTGCAGTTACTAGTTTTTACTTAAGCTCTTGAGAACTGGCCTTGCAAGCCTTTATCCAGGTAAATTTTATTCCCTTCTTGGATAGTCAAATTAACGACATAGCTATGCTAGAAAACCCTCACAAGTCCCTAGTAATATTAAGCTAATCCAGAAAACTATGAATTTCCTATACTGTCTTCATTTGTTCCCAACTAGTAACAACCTCCAACATAGATAATAACTTCTTAGCTTAATTATCAAAATAGAATACTCCTTCATCATTAGTCTCGACAAATTCCAAAGATTGTTGGTCCGGGGGTTGCATGGTTACTACCCTTACTCGACTGTTGAGTATAGCATAATAAATAAACAACCAGCATATGTCGAGAAGTATGTCAACTCTCATCATTCTAGGTACTCAAATATCCATAATAAGAGAATGATAATTTAAAGTCCAAAGGATCACTTAACCTCTTGACTGAGAGTCTACTAATTAAAAGGGTATCACCACAACTCTCAAAATTGTCCCCATAATTGTCCCCCGAAAAATGTCGACAAAAGGTCGAACACTCTAATATGACATATAGACTTCAAGAATTTGAGTAAAAGATCATGTAGTCAAAGTCTTGAGCTATTTGATAAAGATAATATTAGTTGAGTTGACTAACTATTGTCTTATAACCCATCATACTATGATTGCTCTACTTGAGGTTCAGGAACCTCTAATGACGAGCCATGCACACAAGGGTAGAGGAGCACTATCACTAAATAGTTTGTCGAATAACTGCCACTCGACGCTCTACTCCTCAAAGATCATCTTTTTCAATTTTCACTCAGTACTAGTTGGATCTCATAGGTATTAATCAACTAACACCACCTTCTCCACATCATCACTGGTCATATATCTCTATGTACCACCAAGGATATCTAAACATATTCAATTAATCCATGAGTCAGGATCTCCCATGGAACAGTGTTAGGTGAGTCGACATACCATCGCCTTATAAACCATTATGCCACCAAATGAGGTAGAGAAGTACTCTCTCTTAAAACACCTCAAGATAATCACCAAGAGATGTCTTGTTCTCAAAATTTGTCTTCAACATCTTCCTTCACGTGGGTCACGTAAAGGATAGTAGTTAACTTCATCTCTTTAGCATTAGTACAAGTTATATATCCAAATATACCTTCTAAGTTACATACCCAAGTAACAGTTATATCTCATAAGTGCTAAGCAGCTAGCTCTATACTTTTTCACATCAGTGGGGGTCATGTACTTGAATGTACCTTCTAGGTTATCCAACTAGGTATATATAGTACATGGTCAAAGTCCTCATAGAATAGAAAGCATCAATCCTCTATAGACTAGTCAAGTTAATAATGGTATATGTCTAACTCAGTCCTTTCTATGTCTATACGAATCATGTACTCAAATGTGTCTTTTAGGTTATCTAATCAACACAAGTAACCTAAGGGTCAGAATCTCCATGAAATAGAGTAAGTCGGTGTTGGTTAGTCCTAGGAAAATTGTACCGATTCCACTGTACAAAAATTTTGTACAAGTGTCGAACCTTTTCTTAAATAACCTATTGTGTTCTTTAGAAATTAAATTAGGAATTGCAGACAGAACTTAACATCATTGATTCCAAATTTAACTTATCTGTTCTTAATGGTTTAGATTTGAATCGCAAGCGGAACTTAACACTATTGATTGAAATCCACCTATGTTATTAATTCCATTAAATATTAATTTTCAAAATTGGCTTCCAGGACTACATGGCGAGGCACATGGCCTTCTTGGATATGGGACAAACCACTACCGCCTAGACAAAGTCTTTTAAGGAATGCTAATATTTAATTTCCTTAAATAACTCTAGGTTAACCAAAAAGAACAATCGAATCACAAATTCGAAAAAGAAGAAAACACAAACTCAAAAAACTAATTCGAAAAACTAGATCTAATGCCTCTTGTGTTTGGAATTCTTACAAAAAGAAATAACTAGCATGATGCGGAAAACAATTGCTAATTATACCTTTTTTTTGTATGCTAATGACCTCGAGATCTTTTGCCGTTTTCCTCGCCTCGCCTTGGACGTTGTGTGGGTGACAATCCTCCAAGATGAACACCACCCAAAAACTTTCTTCCTCTTCCTCTAAAATCCGGCCACCACCACCACCACCAAGGAGAAGAGAGCAAAGGGAAAGGGAGAAGAGAGAGGGTCGGCCACCAAGAGATCCTCCAAGCAAGAGAATAAGAGTTGTGTCTCATGAAGTCTCCTCACCCCTTCTTTTATAATACTTGCCCAAGGCAAATAAGGGAAGAAGAATTTTTACAAAAATTAAAATCTTCCTCTAGTTTTTCCTTTTCCCTTTTTATTTTCCTTTTCTTTCCTCTTGATTGAATCAATCACCAAATCAATTTGGATGATGATTTATTTTAATTTCAATTTGGTCGGCCACCTTGCTTGGGCACCAAGCAAGGGTGGCCGGCCCCCTTAAAGAGGAAGAAAATATATTTTTTATAAAATTTTACAAGAAGAAAAATCTTATAAAATTTTACAAGCTCTCTTTCCTAAAGTAGGAGTTAAAAAAGGAAAGTTCTAAAACTTAAAACCATGTTTTAAAATTTAAAACTTCTTTTATAAAATTTTCTTTTTTAACATGGTGATAGAAAATTTAAATTTTAAAACTTATCTTCCTTTTTTCCTTAAACCATGAGGATGGTTAAAAAAGGAAAGTTTTAAAACTTGTAGTTTTCTACAAAGAGAAGATTTTAAAAATTCAAAACACCCCTCCTTGTTTGAATTATTGTGGCCGACCCCTACTAACTTGGTCACTAAGCAATAGGGCTGACTCCTATAGAAGAGGATGTGGCCAACCATTGCTTGGTCACCAAGCAATGGACCGACCCCCTTCTTGTACACCAAGAAGAGCCTTACATTTGGATAGACTTGAGGCTATAATGAGGCTATGACAGGGACCTAGAGGAGAAATTAGTTTTGGCCTTCCGATGAGCTTGAGTATCCCGTGCTCGCCCCGAACACACAACTCAAGTTCATCGATGATAACTCATTCCACTAGAGAGTTATTATCGCACTACCACATCAATCCCAGATTATATTATGGCCTCCTTCTTATCATGAGTGTGTTAGTCTCCCTGTGTTTAAGATAATGAATGCCCACTAATTAAGTAAGTTACTGACAACTCAATTAATATCTAGTTCCAAGAGTAGTACCACTCAACTTCATTGTCATGTCAGACTAAGTCCACCTGCAGGGTTTAACATGACAATCCTTATGAGCTCCTCTTGGGGACATTCTCAACCTAGATAACTAGGACACAGATTCCTTCTATAATCAACAACACACACTATAAGTAATATTATTTCCCAACTTATCGAGCATATTGATTTATCGAGCTAAACCTCACCCTTTGATAAGTTAAAGAAATAAATATTGAATATATGTGCTTATTATTATATTAGGATTAAGAGCACACACTTCCATAATAACTAAGGTCTAGTTCTTTTATTAAGTCAGTACAAAAAGAACTTACCTAAAATGGTCCTACTCAATATACTTAGAGTGTACCAGTGTAATTTATTAGTTAAGATAAACTAATACTTAATTACACTACAACTATTCTAATGGTTTGTTCCTTTTCATCTTAGTCGCGAGCAACTATTTATAATTTATAAAGAACAGACAACATGATCTTCTGAGTGTGACACCACACTCCATGTTATCTACTATATAAATTAATTGAACAATTACATTTAACAAATAAATGTAGATATTGACCAAATGTGATTCTTTTATTTAAAAAATAAATGTTTACAAAGCTAGGCTTTTAGTATACACTCTAACAGTCGGTTCCCTACTGACCGAACCAACAAGAGTAAATCAGTCCTCTACTAACTGAACTAACAAAAGTAAATCGGTCCTCTACTAATCGAACCAACATAAATATATAGGTACTATCCACTAACCAGCTAATAATAGCAAGGGTTGGTATGGTTGGTGGTATTTTCCTAAAACTATAATTCTTGATCTCCAATAGGGTCTAATGGACCTAAATAGTGGATGCCCCAACACATGTCATACATACTACAAATAACTAGACAAGTACCAATAGAAATGTATGATAATAGTTATACAAACTTATCTCCTATTGGTTGGAGATGTTCTGCTGCTGCCTGGTCCCAAAACTTGACAAGTCATATCGAGAAAACAAATCATGAAATCCAAAACACAAAAATAGACTTTGTAACCTGGTCTCTAATATTAATAAAATTATCACGTCCTGAGGGTAAGGTTGTCCGATGAAAATTGGACAACGCCTCCCCTGTAACAATGACAATTGAAACATAAATACATGGCCATACGACTGAACAAGAATAATATCAGCCCACACGGCTGGAAACAACCTCCACCATGCATGATAAATAGCAGCCCACACGGCTGGGAGAAAAAAATACAACGGAAGACATAAGTTAAACTACATGAACAAAACAACAGACAGTGAGCTGACCTAGCTTGACACAACAACCATCAAACCAAACAAAAGACCAACACAAGACAAAAATCCGTACTAAAGATAATTATTACATGAACATGTTCAGAAAATCAAAATATGAGTAAAAGCAACAACAGAAACAAAACTCTCGATGCGAAGTGGGACTGGCAGGCAGGATCCTCCAAGAAACTCCATATATATATATCGTCTACCTGCTACTTAAAGGAAGAAAAATACAACAGTTAGTGAGTCCAAATGACTTCGCTAGTAATAGAAGATAGTGTATGATAATAACATATGGAGAACAAAGGTATACAGTCTCAGAAAAATACTAACTACAAAAGTAAGTGTGTCATTAGAATCAGTTGGTGCAGCGTGGCTAACAAGAGGGGATGTGTGAATTGCCTGCAAAATAAGAATACCCTCCTCAAACTTTCAACTCTAAAATTATAGCAACAATAATAAGAAACTAAAATAAAGTAGAATAACAGAAAAGAAAGAACACTCAGCGATTTTGACTTGGTTACAACCAAGAAGGTTGTTAATCCAAGGCGGTTGGAAAATACACTAGAAAAGTCTTCTTCTTTAAAGGCGGAGAAGCCTTTTACACACTAAAAACTGTTACAAGTTGTTAGGAAGTTGTTACAGAGTTAATTTATTAATTTTCTAGCTCTAGGGGCCTTTATATAGCTCCTAGAAAACTTATCCCGAGTCCTGAAGTCGCCTCCAAGAGGGTTGAGGGCGCCTCCAAGGGGTTTGACTGGATAAAACTTTATCCGTGCTCAAACGGTCAAGTAGACTGGGTCTGAGGTGCCTCCAATGTTCTTGAAGGCGCCTCGGACAGCTTGAAGGTGCCTCAGACAAGTCTGAGGTGCCTCCAACACTGCATAGTATAAATAGCTTCTAGCTTCTCTTTTTCCCCTTCTTCCAAAGCTCTGATTGCTTGGGTGATTTCAGCCAACCGAAATAGGGCTCATCCGAACCTAATTTCTGGCCTTCTCCTTGAGTAGGATTCCAACCCGACTTCTTGTCCCTCAAATACCGCACACGTTCTTCTCATCCACCGGTGTACTCTTCCGCAGCTCTCTCGTCCTTCGGACGCACCGAGCCCGTCGGCTCCCTTCCCGTGCCGTCTTTCTCGCTAGCTGCATCTTCCACTCGACTTCCTGCGCTCCTAAGCTCCTGCACACTTAGACACAGGGATCAAGTAAGAAACAGGACCTAACCTAATTTGGTTGATCACATCAAAATAACCACGGGGTCCAACAATCTCCCCCTTTTTGATGTGCATCAACCCAAGTTCAAGTTAGGAGAAAAAAATAGACAAGTAGTAATGTAAAATACCGTAAAATTAAATAATAAATGTTATTGGATGAAAAATCTTATTGGATTTTTCAGAATTTTTTTTAGAAATTTTTCGGGATTTAAACGGAGTCCGTATGACTTGTTTTGAGGGGATGAATCAGTGGGCTAAGTGGAGTCTGTTTGGGATACCCATTTAAATGGGGGTTGATTGAGGATTTATAAGATTTATTTAACTTAAACCTAGGTTTTAATTTCTTTATTTTTCTTCCCGATTCATTTCTTCCCGGACAACTCATTTGCCCGAAACCTCCCTCTCCGGCGATTTCTTCCCAGCGACGCCGAGCACACCACCATCCGTCGGCGTAACCTCGGCCGCGCCTCCCTCTTCCCTCTCCCTCCCGAGTCGTGAAGTCTTTCTTCCTCTCTTCTCCTCTTTACCGTCGGCGCAACCCTCCTTTCTCCCAATCTCGTTGTTGAGCCCTAGATTACAGACGCCGAGTCTCTCTCACCGAGCCACAACATTGTGGGCATTCCGTTCGCGTTGACGTAGCTCAGTCCACCGCCAACCGAGGCTCCTTTCTCCCTCCCTCTCTCTGGCGGTGTGGAGCCTTCCCTTACCCTTCTTGCGATCGAGCTACAGTCGGCCACCGAACCTGAGCCCTAACTGCCTCCTTATCATCGTATTCTCTTTGGATCAACAAGATCCATTGCCCTAGTTCCTTCCTCCGATCACTAAGTCATGCCCTAGCACCATCGCTGCCCTTCTCTGTCCTGGATCAGCATCACGGTAGCCTGAGGGATATTTCTTTGTGTGCCTACAGATCTGGAATTAGGGTAAGTATGTAGATTTCGATTGATATCAGGAGGAATTCTTTCTTGGTTATCTTGTTGGGTTGATACCATTTCCTGGAAATTCAGTGGCAGATTTAGGGTGTATGATTTGCTGTGGTGATCCTTCTTCAGCTGAGGATTGAAAGAAGGAGGCTATTAAGGTTAGTTTTCATGGTAAATATTGATCTAATCAATGAATATATTGATACTAGTTTTAGTATGTGTTATTATGTGTTGTTTAGGGGTTATTGTTGGTGGCATTGGTTACATTTGGTCCCGGCAGCAAGCATATCTTCGGCTTTGGATTAACCACGGTGCATCCAAATTTGGGTAAGTTTTAGAGTTGATTTGTAAGAGTTATTTGGTGAATGATTCATGTAGATGGATACATGATCGTTATGGGTATGTGTTGGATTGATTGGGGTTTGTATCGGGTTGGAATTTGGGGATATGTGGTTGGTTGGATATATAGTGATTTGTGGATTTAGGAAGGTTTATGATAAATTTGATTAATGGATGGATTTGGTTAGTTGTTGATGATGATGTTAGGTCGATGTGGATTTTATGATATGTTATTGTGGGTTGGTATCATTATGTGGTGGATTGATAATTAAGAGATGGATTTGTTATTGGATTAAATGATGTGTTGATTTGGAGGAGTTTTGGAGATGCATCATGTATAACCTAATCTAATTAGGTTGTATTATGATTAAGGTTAGTTGGGGGATTAATCCATAATCATGTTTGATTAGGATTATTCAAATTAGGTGGGGGGAAGTTGGTTAGTTAATTACTTTCTATGTAAGTGGCTAAATATACTATGTGATCGCAGGACTTGGATTCGGGACGAGCGTCTCGATGTGGGATTTCCGGACATGATCTACGTATTAAGGCGGGTATTTCTTCCTTGGCTCTATGTAGATTTTTATTGAGCTTAGTGCATGGTTTATTTGATGGATTAGGCTGTTGTACCTTATATCGTGTTCGTTTGTTACTTTCCTGCTTGATACTTATGCTTGATTTTGAGGTTTTCTAGTTATATTATATACAATCTCTACTCTTGATATCTACTCTACTATGTTCACGTGTAGAGTATGTATTGTATGTATTGTCGGGTTGTTTGTATTATCATGCCGATTTTACATATGACGGGGATTGTACGTAGGATGGTATGTGTTATAGGAGTCATCATGTTGACCTTACATTTACATGTTGTATGTACGCGCGTGTTTGTTATGTACTTTTGGAGGAGTTGTGTTGATTGTATGTCTGTGATTTATACACGTGTCTGATGTGTGTTTTCTAGAGAATACATGTTGATTGTACATGTGGGGTTGTGTATGTGTCTCTGGTGGGGTTATTGGAGATTTTTTCTTGATTACACATGTGTAGTTGTATACATATGTTTGGTGGATTTATGGAGGTATCATGACGATTATACCCGTGTTGTGGGCACTCAGGTGGAGTTTGAGTTTGCATGGATGATGACGGTGTCCGTATCATGATTATATGATGAACATGATATATATATATATATATATATATATATATCATGTTCATCATTCATTACATACTGACGACTATCGTCTCCCTTGTGGTTGAGAGGGTTATCAGTCTTTTATTGTTGTCCATTCGACCACTATTGGAGAGTGGTAGCTTGGAGCTAGTCCTGTCGCGCCTACTCATCCGCTCAATGTTCTATCAGCCTCGACCAATCTGGAGTAGTGAGTCTTGAGGGTACAGTAGTTAGAGGGCTAGAGATGTGAGTGGTCAGGGACCCTTAGCTATGTAATTAGATAACTACTTAGCTGACCGTCCGCTTCGGCCGCCTATAGCGGTGCATGTACTGGATGCTAGTACGGTTTGTCACAGACCCAAGCCTCTCGGCCATACAGGGGTCGTGGTGTCTAGAGAGGTGGCGGGGGTGACCATGGAGCATGCATGCACATTTGCATATGATACGCGGTGTATCTGTGGATATATATTTGCATACATGCCTAGTAGATACTAGTTGCATGTGATTGTGGTTGTTGCACTTGTTTGAGATATGCTTGTTGCATATGGTTGTTATGCTGCATACATGTCATTTATTTTACATGTATATGCAGTTGTATTTATATTGCACAGGTGCCATGAGTGAGTTTGTTGCAGATCCGGTGAGTTTACTGATCATTGTACAATGTGTCGTCTCCAGATTGGGTATGTGGTTATCATCTTGTCAGTTGTGGTATGTGCAGTTTTGTATGATAGTTATGAGCATTATACCATGTGAGATAGACTGGTACTGGTAGTTGTATTTATTGATATGTTAGTATGATCATGTTCTTTATTTCCCTGCTGAGACTGTATACTTGTGATCTCCATATTTGTTTATGGACCATGCACTATCTTGTCTATTACCCGTTGAGTTACCTATACTCACCACTGCATGTATACATTTATGTTTTTAGGTAGCTTGTAGATGGTTGGTGTCGCTCAGAGTATCTTGTCTGCCGGGTCCTATGTCACATCCGAAGACGGTTTCATCTAGTGTTTGTTTTATTTTTGTATATCCTTTTATTATTTTTGGCATTGTATTTATGTGTATCCATGTGGCTATCTTATGGTTTTGGTGTTGTATTTGTGTTTAAGACGTGTCGGCATGCATTGTATTTATTTGGTTTGTGTGGGCTTTCCTTCGTTTTTCCGCTGTGTTTCTAGTACAGCTATGTGGGCTGCTTTATATATAACTGCGTGGTTGTGATTGTTTCATTCCAACCGAGTGGGTTGTGATTATAACTGCGTGGTTGTGTATATATTCCAGCCGTATGTGGCTGATGTATATTTTGTATGTATTGATGTTTCATATTGTCACCGGTACAGGGGAGATGTTGCCGGATTTTTGTCTGGCAGAGACTTCTTTGGGGTGTGACAAGTAATTTAAAGAAATTACTACACCAACATTTTAAGTAGAAAGGTTGCAATAAAAGAATTTGTAACACTAAGAATTTTTTAAAAAAGTTTTTAACTCTCCCTAACTGGTTCCTATCTCTCCCCCTTTGATCACAGCAAAAAAAAATGGGGTCATAATTATCAAGTAGAAGTTTTCTAAAGAGAAGTTCAAGTTTTAAAAGAAATCATTTTCAAAAATAATTTCTAAGTGGAAGAAAAAAAAGTTTTAACTTAGTCAATTTTAAACAATTTTGATAACTTCTTTTGAAAATTTCTAAGTGAAACTTTAGGTAAGATATTTTTTCTGAAAAAAAATTTAAACAAAAAATTATTTGAAAAATTTTTCTAAGTAAAAAATTTTATGCTTGAACTATTTTTCTAAGTATAAAAATATTTTTGAATTTTTTTTTAAAAAAATGTTTGAAAAAACTTTTTAATGTATTATTTAATTCTAATTTTAATGCTTTACCAGAAAGTTAATTAAATATTTTATTTCAATATTTTGGCTTCCAGGTCGTGGCGAGACAGTAGACCTTCTTGGTTATTGGAGCAACAACCACTTTCTTAGAGAAAGCCTCATAAAGAAATTTTAACGTTTGATTTTCTCGCTGAAAGCTTTAACCAAAAAAAAAAATTAGTATAGAAAAGATTTTGAAACCCAGTAAAAGTTCCTTCCTACTTGATTAATCAGGAACTTAGGGGGTACATAACTTTTGAAAATTTTCCTAAGTTGTCCCTAATGTTTCCTAATGTACCAGTTTAATTTTCCATATAACTTGAGTTTTGATTTTGGAAATTTATTCAAGCATGCATAATTATTTTTTAATTTTTAATTTTCTTATTTTCTAATTTTAAATTATCGTACATTTCTAGTGGGCATGCTTTTGCTAAATTTAATTTTAACTCACTATTTTCTTTTTTTAATTTAACTAAATCTTTAGTGAGTACTTTAATGAATTGAAAGGATTGCTTGGGAGTTAGATTACGTACCTGACTTACCTCTATCTCCGATGCTCCCTCTTCATCGCAGCTTTCTGCTTTTGATGATCCTCCTCCTTCATCTATGCTCATCTCTGAGCTGGTTTCTTCAAAAAGTTGGTTGGCCATCAGTGCTAATCCCGAGAGGGCTTCGACTTCTGATTCTGAGGATGATGATTCATCCCATGTAGCCTTCAGACTTTTGCACTTCGAGGACGTCGACTTTTGAAACTTCTCCTTGTCCCTTTTCTTCAGTCTTGGGCAGTCATCCTTGATGTGCCATTCCTCGTTGCAGTTGTAACAATGGGCTGTCCTTTTGCTGAGTTGATGCCTTTTTGACTGCGATCTAAATTTATTAGTTTTAATAAATTTATTTAGCTTCCTTACCAATAGAGCCGCTTCAGATTCGTCAATCGATGCTTCAGAGTCGGGATCGTCCTTTTCGTCTTGTAGGGCAATATTGAGATTTGACTTCTCTACTTGTTTAGGATTTGCAATTCGAGATTCATGAAGTTCAAATATAGAAAATAAACTTTCTAAAGTACTTACCTCAAGGTCCTTGGAGATGTTGTATGCCTACTAAGGACGCCCATTTTGGAGACCTTGGGAAGGCGTTGAGCGTGTACCAGATTGAGTCTCGGTTTGTTACAGTTTCTCCGAGTTTGTTTAGCTGAGTTATCAACTCTTTGATTATCTCTTGGAGCTGCGCTACTTTCTCGCCGTTGTTCATCCGGAGATTCGTCAGCTGAGTCCGGAGGATGTCCCGCGTTGCTAACTTCGCTTCTGAGGTGCCTTCGTGGAGCTCCAGGAATTTTTCCCACAGGTCTTTGGCGGAGTCGTAGCTTTCGATCCGACTTACCTCTTGGGTTGGCAGAACGTTGAGCAGGTGGAATTCTGCCTTTCCATTGGCCACGAAATCGGCTTGCTGCTTCTTCATCCACTGATACTCTTCTTTGTCTTTTGGAGCTGTAAAACCAAATTTCATAGTTAGAAGAATGTCAAAATCTGTTTTAAAAAATACCTCCATTCTTCTTCTCCATGTAGCGAAGTCTTTGTCAAATTTTGGGGGTTGAATGCTTGTTCCGGCCATCGTCTTGATCTTTGTGCTTCAGTCGGCGATTAGTCCTTCTGAGGCTGTCTTGCTCTAATACCACTTGTTGGTGCAGCGGGGCCGACAAGAGGGGAGGGGTGAATTGCCTGCAAAATAAGAATACCCTGCTCAAACTTTCAACTCTAAAATTATAGCAACAATAATAAGAAAATAAAATAAAGTAGAATAACAGAAAAGAAAGAACACTCATCGATTTTGACTTGGTTACAACCAAGAAGGTTGTTAATCCAAGGTGGTTGGAAAGCGCACTAGAAAAGTCTTCTTCTCTAAAGGCGGAGAAACCTTTTACACACTAAAAACTGTTACAAGTTGTTAGGAAGTTGTTACAGAGTTGATTTATTAATTTCCTAGCTCTAGGGGCCTTTATATAGCTCTTGGAAAACTTATCCCGAGTCTTGAAGGCGCCTCCAAGGGGTTTGACCGGATAAAACTTTATTCGCGCTCAAATGGTCAAGTAGACTGGGTCTGAGGTGCCTCCAATGTTCTTGAAGGCGCCTCGGACAGCTTGAAGGCGCCTCAGACAAGTCTGAGGCGCCTTCAACACTGCATGGTATAAATAGCTTTCAGCTTCTCTTTTTTCTCTTATTCCGAAGTTCCGATCGCTTGGGTGATTTCGGCCAACCGAAATAGGGCTCACCTGAACCCAATTTTCGGCCTTCTCCTCGAGCAGGCTTCCGACCCGGCTTCTCATCTCTCGAACGCCGCACACGTTCTTTTTGTCCACCGGTGTACTCTTCCACAGCTCTCTCGTTCTTCGGACGCACCGAGCCCGTCGGCTCCCTTCCCGTGCCATCCTTCTCGCTAGCTGCGTCTTTCGCTCGACTTCCTGCGCTCCTAAGCTCCTGCACACTTAGACACAAGGATCAAGTAACAAACAGGACCTAACCTAACTTGGTTGATCACATCAAAACAACTACGGGGGTCCAACAGAATCGTCTACTAACTAAAACATAACCAACAATAATAATCCTCCACTAACTTGCTCAACTAGGTGTGACCAATAAATCAAGAGTGTATTCGGTACATCCTAACCTGCATGAACAAATACATGATCAACATATAGCAAGTATATAACAAGCACTGACTGCAGGAGAACACTCTATTATAGATGGTTCCGTAGGCAGTCAGGGTAAACAAATAGTCACTATTTACAGGTGAACTTGTTACTAGGAATGATCTAGTGGGAAGAAAGGGTAAGTAAATAGTCACTATCTGCGGGCAAACTCGCTAACATGAATGGTCTCATGGGTAGACAGGGTATATGCATAGCTATCTAGCTATGAACCACACGCGAACTTGCTACCAGAAATGGTCTCGTGAGCAGTTGTATATATATCATGATAGCTAATGCCTCTCTCAACTAAGAGTGGGAGATAATAGTCGATAGGATATAATAACGATTGTTGATGACTCTCTTAACCATAAATGGGAGTCAATAGTCGATAGAGTATAATAATGTAACAATACGTAGAAGGGTCTAACCTTACTAGTGTTTAGGCATAAGCCTAAACAGTAGACAAGATCATGTAAGATACTTGATATCTTACACTGCAGCATGATCTTATAAATACACAGGTATGAATAAATATCAAGTCGGTAACTTAATTCAATATTCTATAGTTATGCTACGATACAGTATTGCTAGCATAATAATACGAGCATAAATGGTCATAAATAACATAGATAACAATGAGGCTGCATGGATATCAAAATAAATCAACATAAAAGATCAATAAATAAAAGATCAAGCTCAAGAAGTAAGAATGAATAGAGTCAACGTAAATATAGCAACTATCTAAACATAAATTATGCACTAAGGTTAAAGTAATAAAGGAACAAGGCAGGAAGCAGCTACCTTTATCTGTAGCTCGTATCTAATAACTCACATGTCGAGACGCTCGTATCTAATTAGAGTCCTACAATAAGATGTACAGTTTAGTTAAATTCCATCATGTATAACTAGCTAAACTAAACACCAAAACCAAATAGATACACATATGTTGGTGCGGGAAGCATCCGACGATCGAACCTAAGTTTTGATAATGGCAAAGGATTCAAAGTTAAGGTGCTTTGTTATCTGACAGCTTTTGCTGAGTGTTTCAGGAAAGTCCTAACTGCGGTTAGGCAAGGTAAAACCCTAGGGGGTGGTAACCCTAGGTCATAGGGGGTGGTAACCCTATGCGGAAAGTCTTGGCAGGTCGATGGCTTCAGGCAAAAGTCCTAGGGGGTGGTAACCCTAGGTGGAAAGTCCTGGTGTCGCGAACCAGGTGAAAGTCTGGACTGGCCGGTGAAGCGGATGTTCAGCAGAAAGTCCGGAAGCATCGAGTGCTGAGCAAAAGTCCAGTCGATCTGGAGGATCGTACTGGCAACAGGTAAATCTCCTGAGTGGAGTAGGTGAGGACGCGTTCCCCGTAGAGGGAACAGTAGGCGTCGGGTCGACCTAGGGTTTCCGGTTGGAAACCCGAAGTCAGACCCGGACAGTTCGAATGCTGTCAAATCTTTTATTCATTATGTTTCTGTGCTAACTTTGTTTTGCAAGGTATGTGTTTGGGACTAACACATTTTGCAGGAACAAAGGAGCAAGTTACAACTCGGATGAACAGTGTCCGAGGCGCCTCCATGGAGCTTGGAGGCGCCTCGGGTGCGAGCCAAGAAAAGGCCAGCGCAGCAGACTGGAGGCGCCTTGGACCGGAGGTTGAAGGCGCCTTGGATAAGCTGAAGGCGCCTTAAACCAGATAGAGTTCGACCAGGTCCGTGCTGATCCACGCGGGTGACTCGGCTCGTTCAAGGCGCCTTGGTGAACAGTGTAAGGCGCCTTGAACCCCCTTTATAAGGGGTCTCGACCAGCAGCTTCAGTACACAACTTCCAAGCAATCCTTGTGCTGCGTGCTGCTCATTCAACGACCCTGAAGTGCTGTTACAAGTCCACGACGACCAGGAGCTTCGAGATTATGATTCTGTCGTCGGTATACTTGTTTTTAATTACTGTACTAATTGTAAATCTTGTACTCCTTTTTCGTACTTATAAGTGTTGCCCACCGAAAGCGATCAAGGATCGCGGGCCTTCGAGTAGGAGTCGACCTAGGCTCCGAACGAAGTAAACGACTGTGTTCTTGTGTTTGTTTCCTTTATTCCGCTGCTTTAATTACTCTACGAACGTTTTACGATTCCGATAGTCGAACAAAATAGCCGCGAGCGCTATTCACCCCCCCTCTAGCGCGTCTCGATCCAACAATTGGTATCAGAGCGGGGTCGTTTTGAATTGGTGCAACCACCTTTCAAAACAAATTTTTCGCAGTTTTTTTTGTTTTCGGAGTCGAATTAGAATTTAGCCTTATAGCTATATTCTAATTTTTGTTTCCCTCGAATCGACTTTTGCTCGAAGTAGGTGCAACACCACTCGAGTTCGTTTTTATCCTTTACTCTCGCACTACTAATCCAAGACTCAGTCTTGGAATAGATTTTGTTGTTTTTGTTCTGTTAGATCTAAAATGGCCCAACAAGAAGGATATAGCACCGTTCGTCCCCCACTATTTTCCGGAGAAGACTTCGAATATTGGAAGGGGCGAATGGAGATATATCTGAAGATCCAGTTCGATACCTGGATGATCATCAAAACAGGACTGGAACTGCCAACTGGTACCGACGGTAAGCCTACACCCTGTGAAAATTGGGAGCCAGCATTTATCAAAAAGGTGGAAGCTGACGCAAAAGCCACCTGCACCATCCAATGTGGTCTTACCAAAGAAGAACTCAACAGAGTTGGCCCGTTCTCTTCTGCAAAGGAGCTCTGGGAAAAGCTAATCGAACTCCACGAAGGCACTGACGACACCAAGGTAAGTAAAAGAGATCTTTTACTTAATAAATTATATAATCTAAAAATGCAGGAAGGCGAAACGGCGAGTTCTCTTCACGCGAGAATACAAGACATCCTTAACTCTCTTCACGGAATTGGCCAGAAGATAGAAAATCGGGACGTAATAAGGTATGCCCTAAACTCGTTTCCAAGGAATACATTGTGGGCATCAATGGTAGATGCCTACAAAGTTTCCAAGGATTTATCTTCTTTAAAACTAGATGAACTTTTTAGTGAATTTGAACTTCATGAGCAGACTAATGCACAGCCTACCGAGAAAGGTATTGCGTTGGTTGCAGGTACAAGCCGAACCCGGGAACCAAGACCACGACGGAGAACCGAACCAGCATCGGAAGCTGAACCAGACTCTGATGATGAAGAAGGTGACATTACAACCGAGCTGGTAAATCTCGTGAAGAAGCTCTACAAGACGAAAGGATTCGACAAAAGAGATCTAAAGAAGGCAGTGAAATCAAAGGAAGGCCCACAAAATACAAAGATGAAGTTTGAAGTTACATGCTACGGGTGAAACCAAAAAGGGCACATCAAAACCAACTGCCCTAACCTGAAGGAGATCAAAAAGCAAAGAAGGAAAAAGGTCCTTAAGGCAACATGGGACGAATCTTCATCAGAGGACGACGACGACGAGCTCGAACAAACGAGTCTACTCGCATTAATGGCCCGGGACCAAGTCGTCGAATCCGGATGCGAGAGCGAGTCTGAGGCAGAGTCCGAGCAAAGCCACGGATCCGTATCCGTTTCCGAAGGACCAGACCCCGCTGTAAGTATCTCCCGGTTGAACAGTTTAGTTAGCTATTTATTGTGCAAATTAGCTAAGTCAAACCTGAAAGTTAAGTCACTTCTAAAGGAAGTAAGTGTCCTTAAAGAAGTGGCTGACACCAAACCCTTACCTGACCAGAGTCAGACTGAATTTCCAACTCAAGTTCAAAAACTTGAGGAAGAAAATTCAAGTTTAACAAATAAGGTTAAAGATTTAGAAAATACCTTAGAACGGTTTACTTTGGGCTCCAAGAATTTGGACTTGATTCTTGGGACACAAAGAGCCGTCTACAACAGAACTGGGTTGGGATACAAAAGTAAATATAGATCTTATTTATCACTAATAAACAAACAAAGTATTAAATCAGTCCAAGCATGGGTCTCCAAGTCTAACTTGGTCAATCAAGTTGGACTTGGCCAATACTGGGTTCCGAAGGATCAAATATACTACCTCGATAGACCATATCGAGGCCATGATCCAGGGGGAGCAAAAAGAAAGACAATCCTAAAAATTTAAAATTCTAAAATCTAAATTGAAATTAAAGTTAAATTCAAAATTCGAAATTAAAATTAAAAAATTAAATTCAAAATTTGAAATTAAAATTAAGAATTAAATTCAAAATTCGAAATTAAAATTAAAAATTAAATTCAAAATTCGAAATTGAAATTAAAAATTAAATTCAAAATTCAAAATTCGAAATTAAAATTAAAAATTAAAAATTAAATTTGAAATTGAAATTAAAAATTAAAGTTAAATTCAAGATTCGAAATTGAAATTCAAAATTAAATTATAAATTCAAAACTCAAAATTAAAATCAACTTCAAAATTAAGTTATAAATTCAAGATTTGAAATTAAATTAAAATAAAGATGGAGGATCCAAACTCGCTGGCACCCCCAACTAAACTACCCGGCAGGGTAACTACCCGAAATGGGTAAAACAAGAGTAGATTACCCGGCAGGGTAATTAAGGTTAGATTAAAACGGACTAAGGTTAACTTGAACCACAGTACTGGTGAAGTTTTTGGATGATAGTACGTTAGGGAAACTTGGGCATCGCATGTCTAGGAAGATATGACTTCGACCTGGTGCATTTGGCCAAGTGGAACTGACCGAAGCTACCCTTAAATGAATCCTGATAGTTAGACCAAGGATTGGTATTAAGTTCAATGGGTAGGACTATTTGGAAAACCTCGAAGGCATGGTTACTTTAATGAGCTCCTTGTGACTCACCATAGCCCAGAAGTTTATCCAAAGAATGTTTACTTGTTGAACCCAAAGCCAAATCTGAATCTAACACAAAGTTAAACCAAACTCCTGAATTCAACAATAAATCATCTCACATCAATCATAGGATTCCCTGATTGAAAATTTAGATCAGGTGAGATGACTAAGTAATAAAATTCATTTGAAAATTATTTAAGAAAAAAAAAATCCTTTCAAAATCATTTCAAAATTATTTTCAAAACTCAATTTCAAAATATTTTAAAACTCAATTTCAAAATTATTTCAAAACTCAATTTCAAAATTATTTGAAAACTCAATTTCAAAATTATTTTAAAACTAAATTATTTTTAAAACTCAATTTCAAAATTATTTTAAAACTCAATTTCAAAATTATTTCAAAACTCAATTTCAAAATTATTTGAAAACTCAATTTCAAAATTATTTTAAAACTAAATTATTTTTAAAACTCAATTTCAAAATTATTTTAAAACTCAATTTCAAAATTATTTTAAAACTCAATTTCAAAATTATTTCAAAACTCAATTTCAAAATTATTTCAAAACTCAATTTCAAAATTATTTGAAAACTCAATTTCAAAATTATTTTAAAACTAAATTATTTTTAAAACTCAATTTCAAAATTATTTTAAAACTCAATTTCAAAATTATTTCAAAACTCAATTTCAAAATTATTTTAAAACTAAATTATTTTTAAAAAAAACTCAATTTCAAAATTATTTTTAAAACTCAATTTCAAAATTATTTTAAAACTAAATTATTTTTAAACTCAATTTCAAAAGATTTTAAAAACTTAAATTTCAAAATTATTTTAAAACTCAATTTCAAAATTATTTTAAAACTCAATTTCAAAATTATTTTAAAACTCAATTTCAAAATATTTTAAAACTTAACTTCAAAATTATTTTAAAAACTTAAATTTCAAAATTATTTAAAAAAAAAAAAACTTAAATTTCAAGATCATTTTAAAAACTTAAATTTCAAAACTTAAAAAAAAAAAAAAAAAACTTAAATTTCAAGATCATTTTAAAACCTCTTCAAAATTTATTTAAAAAAAAAAATCGCTTGTTGGATCGAGACGCGCTAGAGGCGGGGGTGAATAGCGCTCGTGGCTAAAATCGTTCTATTATCGGAATCGTAAAAACTATCGGAGAAGTAACGCAGCGGAAAGTAAACAAACACACAGAAAGACAAGAGAATTTACTTCGTTCGGAGCCTGTGACGACTCCTACTCGAAGTCCCGCGATCCTTGATCGCTTTCCGTGGGCAACAACTATAATCTCGACAAGAGTACAAGTATTACAGTTAAGTATAATGAAAAAGTACAGTTATACCGACGACAATATCGTAATCTGAAGATTTCGGAGCTCCGGGTCGTCGGTGTCTCGTAGCAGCACTTCGGGATCGTCTCGTGAGCAGCTTGTAGCAGAAAGATTGCTTGGAAGTTGTTGTGTAGAGCTGCTGGTCGAAACCCCTTATAAAGGGTGTTCAAGGCGCCTTCTACTGTTCACCAAGGCGCCTTGAACAGGCCGAATCACCCGCGGAGATCAGCACAGACTTGGTCGAACTTCATCCAGTTCAAGGCGCCTTCAGCCTACCCAAGGCGCCTTCAACCTTCGACCCAAGGCGCCTTGAACTTCATCTAAGGCGCCTCCAACCTTCTGCGCTGGCTTTTCCTGGTTCGCACCCGAGGCGCCTCCAAGCTCCATGGAGGCGCCTCGGACACTGTTCATCCGAGTTGTAACTTGCTCCTTTGTTCCTGCAAAATGTGTCAGTCCCAAACACATACCCTGCAAAATAAAGTTAGCACAGAAACATAATGAATGATAATAATAAAAGTTTTGACAGCATTCGAACTGTCCGGGTTTGACTTCAGGTTTCCGACCGGAAACCCTAGGTCGACCCGACGCCTATTGTTCCCTCTACGGGGAACGCGTCCTCACCTACTCCACTCAGGAGATTTACCTGTTGCCAGTGCGATCCTCCAGATCGACTGGACTTTTGTTCAGCACTCGACGCTTCCGGACTTTCTGCTGGACATCCGCTTCCCGGCTAGTCCAGACTTTTACCTGGTTCGCGACACCAGGACTTTCCACCTAGGGTTACCACCCCCTAGGACTTTTGCCTGAAGCCATCGATCTGCCAAGACTTTTCGCATAGGGTTACCACCCCCTATGACCTAGGGTTACCACTCCCTAGGGTTTTCACCTGCCTAACCGCAGCTAGGACTTTTGCCTAAGTATCACTTAGGACTTTCCTGCAAGCTCCATGAACTTTGTTAGATAACACCACCACTTAACTTTGAGCCCTTTGCCATAATCAAAACTCAGGTTCGATCATCTGGTGCTCACTGCACCAACAATCTCCCCCTTTTGGATTATGACAATCTTGGTTCAAAGTTAAGTAAAACATAACTTTTAAATAAAGGAATAAATAATGAAAGTTAACCAGAAGCATCAATGCATAAATAAAATTTAAAGTTTATGCTCCCCCTTTCATTCTTGATTTCTTAACTTTGACTTTTCTCTCCCCCTTTGACATAAATAAAAAAGAATTAAGAAGAGAGAAATAGTCTAGTTAATTTAAGCTCCCCCTAAAGGGTAGCATAGTTAAGTACTCAGACTTAAAAAAAATTTAGGTGAAGTACTTAGCTCAATTCATAAGGTGTTTGAAAAGAATTGTTGCATAGATAATTTAAATTTTAAGTTAATGCCTTAATAACTTCTTTGAGTTTAGGTGTCCAAGCATGAGTCAAATTAAATTATTTAACTTGATTGGGTATCAGAGCCCTAAAGGAATTTGTTTAGCCTTAAAGTACTAGCATGACTCTATTCATTCCCCCTTAATTAATGCCAAATTAAATTCTTAGGGTACAAGCATAAGAAGAACTTTATATTATCCTAATTCCAGCTCATCCATTCTAGATTATCAAACATGTGCAGCTTATGAATGAGTTTGAGATGAGATTATTTGAAAATATTGAAAATTTAAGTTCCAAATGAGAAAATGCTAAACTTTTGAGAATTTATTGAAAATTAATTAGAGTTAACTTTAGCAATCAGAATTTGATAATTAAATATTTTTAAATCCTTTTAAATTAATATTTTGACAGTAATTGAATTAATTTTAAAAGATTTTGAAATGAATTTTCAAAGGATTTTTAAATAAGTTTTCAAAGATTTTTCAAATCATTTTTAAATAAGTTTTTCAAAGATTTTTCAAAGGATTTTTAAATAAGTTTTTCAAAGATTTTTCAAATAATTTTGAAATATTTTTTTTTTAAAATAATTTTGAAATTGATTTTCAAAAGATTTTTGAAATGATTTTGAAATTAAGTTTTAAAAGATTTTTGAAATGATTTTTAAATAATTTTGAAATTGATTTTCAAAAGATTTTTGAAATGATTTTTAAATAATTTTGAAATTGATTTTCAAAAGATTTTTGAGATGATTTTTAAATAATTTTGAAATTGATTTTCAAAATATTTTTGAAATGAGTTTTAAAATAATTTTGAAATTGATTTTCAAAAGATTTTTGAAATGAGTTTTTAAATAATTTTGAAATTGATTTTCAAAAGATTTTTGAAATGATTTTGAAATTAAGTTTTAAAAGATTTTTGAAATGATTTTTAAATAATTTTGAAATTGATTTTCAAAATATTTTTGAAATGATTTTGAAATTAAGTTTTAAAAGATTTTTGAAATGATTTTTAAATAATTTTGAAATTGATTTTCAAAAGATTTTTAAAATGATTTTGAAATTAAGTTTTAAAAGATTTTTGAAATGATTTTTAAATAATTTTGAAATTGATTTTCAAAAGATTTTTGAAATGATTTTTAAATAATTTTGAAATTGATTTTCAAAAGATTTTTGAAATGATTTTGAAATTAAGTTTTAAAAGATTTTTGAAATGATTTTTAAATAATTTTGAAATTGATTTTCAAAAGATTTTTGAAATGATTTTGAAATTAAGTTTTAAAAGATTTTTGAAATGATTTTTAAATAATTTTGAAATTGAGTTTTTAAAATAGTTTTGAAATTAATTTTGAATTAACTTGATTTAAGTTAATTTTAGTTTTAATTTCTTAGTCATCTCACCCGATCTAAATTTTCAATCAGGTAATCCTATAATTGTGGTGAGATGAATTGTGGTTCAGTTTAAGGGGTTGGTTTAACTTTGTGTTAGATTCAGGTTTAGCTTTGGGTTCAACAAGTAAGCATTCTTTGGATAAACTTCTGGGCTATGGTGAGTCACAAGGAACTCATTAAAGTAATCATGCCTTCAAGGTTTTCCAAATAGTCCTACCCATTTAACTTAATACTAAAACTTGGTCTAACTAGTTAGGATCCATTTAAGGGTAGCTTCGGTCAGTTCCACTTGGCCAAATGCACCAGGTCGAAGCCATATCTTCCTAGACATGCGATGCTCAAGCTTCCCTAACGTACTATCATCCAAAAACTTCACCAGTACTGTTAGTAAAGTTAAACCTAGCCTATTTTATCTAACCTTGATTACCCTGCCGGGTAGTCTACTCTTGTTTACCCATTTCGGGTAGATTAAGTTCGGTTACCCAGTCGGGTAATTTAGTTGGGAGTGCCATCTATTCTGAATTTAATTTTGAATTCGAATTTTGAATTTGTAATTTGAATTTTGATTTTTTGAATTTTAATTTAATTTTGAATTTTGAATTTTAATTAAATTTCGAATTTTAATTTTTGAATTTTAATTTAATTGTGAATTTTAGATTTGCGCCTTGACGTCGGTTCACGCGTTCTGCTAGTACCTGCAACCAAAGCAACACCTTTCTCGACCGGGCGTGCATTAGTCTGCTCATGCAATTCTAATTCAGAAAACAATTCATCTAGTTTTATTGAGGATAAATCCTTGGAAACTTTGTAAGCATCAACCATGGATGCCCACAAAGTGTTCCTCGGAAAAGCACTTAGCGCGTACCTTATTACGTCGCGGTTTTCCACCTTTTGGCCGATCGCATGAAGCCCGTTGAGTAGGTCCCGGATGCGTGCGTGAAGCTGGTTCGCCGTCTCACCTTCCTGAATTTTAATATTATATAATTTATTTAAAATTAAATCACGCTTACTTACTTTAGCGTCTGACGTGCCCTCGTGCAGCTCGATTAGTTTGTTCCACAGCTCCTTCGCACTTGAAAATGGTCCGACTCTATTCAGTTCTTCTTTTGTCAACCCGCATTGCAGCATACAGGTTGCTTTGGCATCAGCTTCGACCTTCTTTCTTATGCTGGTATCCCAGTTAGTGCATGAAACGAGTTCTCCAGCGCCGTCAAGTGGTAGCTCGAGACCGGTCTGGATGATGATCCACATCTCGACTTGCGTCTTGAGATGGTAGATCATCCGGTTCTTCCAATAGGTAAAGTCTTCGCCGGAGAAGAGCGGGGGGCGAGAAGTGCTAAAGCCTTCTTGGAGGGCCATTTAAAAGAACCTTGCCCACAAAAAATTGCAAAAAAAATGTACCAGGACTTGATCCTGGATTAGCAGTGCGGTATGGAAGGATAGAAATAAAAGTTCACCAGTTTCAAAAAAATAATAAAATATTATTAAAAAAAATATTTTAAAAAATATTATTTCAAATTTTTCCAAATTCAATATTTTATCAATACTAATAAACCGTGAAAGCTGTTCTGTTCGTTTTCTGTCGAGGCCGAGCACGCGATACTCGTGCTGTTTCCTCCCAACTAAGGCGCCCTCAACCGGTTTTTTCCCTCTCTACGTGACAATGCCTCCTAGGTATAATCCTAATCCCTTCCGATCAAGTTTTACTTAGAATTTTTGCTTATTTCTGTCAATTTTTGGTAAAATCGTTCAAAATAGGAAACGCCGACATGTTGATCTTAATCCAGCTAGAATTCCATCAGCAGATATCCGATTCCCGACTATACATCTTAGGGATACCTTTGCTAATTACATCTTTGAACCTATCAAGCCTAGATATGTGAACAAGACTTTTTATACCCAGTATTGTCAACCAACTATTCAAATGATAGAGTACTATCAACTGGATCAATTGGTTTACTGCACCGATACAGTAAACCAGGAGTTATGTGCACAGTTTTATCACAATCTTGAGAGGATTGATGATAATAGGTACAGCACCAGAGTTTCTGGCGTGGACATTGAGCTTACTCCCACTCTGCTACGCACCACCCTAGGACTTAGGGCTTCTGAGTCTACCTTTCTATGCTACCCCAGTAGGGATCTGCCATTTGGCGATCCTTACTCCCACATTACGTTAGATACTATCTATATGTATTTCCTCGGGGGAGAGAGACCTGCTGACTTGACTGAGTTCAGGTCAGTTACTCTTCGGATTCAGGACTACATGATGTATAGGGTCCTGACAGCATGTATTCTACCGATCTCATCTCGGGATGTCCCGAAGATGAGATCTTCACACTCATTCTTTTTGTATGCCCTGTGTCATCGATTTGACATCGATATTGCCCTGCATATGTTCCAGAACATTATCTGTGCATCTGGGACAGTCACCTCCAAGATAGTCCACATGCCCTATTGTCATATTCTGACACGTTTCTTTTCAACGATAGAGGGTATAGATGTGACCAGAGGAACAGTCATTCCTCTTACTATATATGATGAGCTAGGGTCCCGTAGTTGTAGACTGGCCAGTGCCGATATCACAGCTGATGGAGTTCTAGCGTGGATAGGACGACCACAGCAGGCAGCTGCCCCTATCGCTCCAGCAGCCGATGATTTACCAGGTGAGGGAGAGGAGTGGGCTGATTTCTTAGCTGAGGATCTTTTCGCGGATCCTTCCCCGTCTGCCAGACCATCCACCTCGGCTGGACCTTCGACCTCTTCCTCACTCTCCGTCGAGGACAGACTAGCTCGACTCGAGGTTGAGTCCATCCAGACACGACGGATAGTTCTCTCTATTCGATCCGAGATGGCTGCCGGATTTACGTCCCTCCGTGACGAGATACGACGGCTAGGTCAGCCAGCACCTGAGCAGCCCCATGATCCTCCAGCTAGTTCTCCTCGAGCAGATGATCCTGCTATTTGATATGACTCTGTTATGCACTATTCTGTGGATTATTGTCTCACTTGTTTAGACTCCCTTATTCTGTGGATGTACTTATTTGCATGCTTATTCAGTTTCACAAAATCTGAGTTTACTTATCACTCATTCAAATTCTAGGTAAAATAGTTTTCAAAACTCCAATTTTGTTAGATTTCCAAAATTTGGATCTAGCCTAAGTTTTCCCCTAGAAATCATGTTCCCCTAGATTAAAGCCAGAGTATCTCACAAACACCTAGGTCTACCTTGCTTGTGTTTGAAAAAACTTAGAAAGGCGTGAGATGCATAGGGTACAGCCTGGACTCAGGAATGCTTATATTTGTGCATCAATATGAGTCTGGGCGTTAAACACATCATAAACATTAATCAAGTTAAGTTTTCCAGCTCTAGCCAACTCTAACTGGACCAAATGGACTTAATTTGACTAACCATGTGAAAGCTACTGCCCTCTAGGCAATCAGCAAGTAGCTAAAGGTTAGACAATTGGGAAAAGTGTGTTTCAATTTGTTGTTTAAGCATGATTGTACTTTAAGGTTCTAATCAAATTACTTTACCTGATTATTTTAAAGGCTCTGATACTTAATCAAATTAAACTCAATAATTTAATTTGACTCATGCTTGGACTAGAAAACAAACTACTGCTACTCCCTCTGTCCTAAAACTAAATATTTTTTAATATCAAAGTTTCTTCAAAATGAGTATTCAAAACTTAATTACAGTTTTTTTTTCAAAAAACTTGTCCATGTAATTGAGTATTCAAATAGTTTCAAATCTAGTAAACTTTTTATAACGTGTTAAAGTTATTTTTTTTTCAAGTGACCTCATATTTTTATTCAATTGACCTCATATTTTATAACTTCTAAGCAAATCCTTTTATTGAAAATTCAAATGCTCATATTTTCAAACTTAATTAATTTTAAGACTATTTGAACTAGACTTAGTTAGATTGTACTCTAAACTTAGCTATTTGGCAAAATATTTTCTCAATACAAATCATTTTGAAGCTGAATATATAGCTAAGTATTTTCAAATTTGGCAAATTCCAAAACTCAAAAAGCTAAGTCGTTTTTGCTAAGAAGAAAATTGTTCTTTTTCCCTCTTTTGAAAATTTTCCTTCAGAAAAATACAAATCTACTCTCAAACTGGTTTATTTTTGATATATGGCAAAGGGGGAGAGTAGGTAAATTAAAGTTAAAGGAAATTTCAAAGCAGAGAGTAGGTAAAGTAAAGTTAAATTCAAGTATTTAATAAAAGGAGGGCTTTTATTAAGGGGGAGTCTTATATTACAAAGTTAAAAGTTTCCAGCTTAACTGTTATTGCATTTGAAGTTTATTTACTTAAGTTTGGTTAACTTTATGCAATTATTACATATGTTGTTTTTCTTAACTTTGAATTACGTGTTGCCATAATCAAAAAGGGGGAGATTGTTGGTGCGGGAAATATCCGACGATCGAACCTAAGTTTTGATAATGGCAAAGGATTCAAAGTTAAGGTACTTTGTTATCTGACAGCTTTTGCTGAGTGTTTCAGGAAAGTCCTAACTGCGGTTAGGCAAGGTAAAACCCTAGGGGGTGGTAACCCTAGGTCATAGGGGGTGGTAACCCTATGCGGAAAGTCTTGGCAGGTCGATGGCTTCAGGCAAAAGTCCTAGGGGGTGGTAACCCTAGGTGGAAAGTCCTGGTGTCGCGAACCAGGTGAAAGTCTGGACTGGCCGGTGAAGCGGATGTTCAGCAGAAAGTCCGGAAGCATCGAGTGCCGAGCAAAAGTCCAGTCAATCTGGAGGATCGTACTGGCAACAGGTAAATCTCCTGAGTGGAGTAGGTGAGGACGCGTTCCCCGTAGAGGGAACAGTAGGCGTCGGGTCGACCTAGGGTTTCCGGTTGGAAACCCGAAGTCAGACCCGGACAGTTCGAATGCTGTCAAATCTTTTATTCATTATGTTTTTGTGCTAACTTTGTTTTGCAGGGTATGTGTTTGGGACTAACACATTTTGCAGGAACAAAGGAGCAAGTTACAACTCGGATGAACAGTGTCCGAGGCGCCTCCATGGAGCTTGGAGGCGCCTCGGGTGCGAGCCAGGAAAAGGCCAACGCAACTGACTGGAGGCGCCTTGGATGGAGTTCAAGGCGCCTTGGACCGGAGGTTGGAGGCGCCTTGGATAGGATGAAGGCGCCTTGAACCAGATAGAGTTCGACCAGGTCAGTGCTGATCCACGCGGGTGACTCGGCTCGTTCAAGGCGCCTTGGTGAACAGTGTAAGGCGCCTTGAACCCCCTTTATAAGGGGTCTCGACCAGCAGCTTCAGTACACAACTTCCAAGCAATCCTTGTGCTGCGTGCTGCTCATTCAACGACCCTGAAGTGCTGTTACAAGTCCACGATGACCAGGAGCTTCGAGATTACGATTCTGTCGTCGGTATACTTGTTTTTAATTACTGTACTAATTGTAAATCTTGTACTCCTTTTTCGTACTTATAAGTGTTGCCCACCGAAAGCGATCAAGGATCGCGGGCCTTCGAGTAGGAGTCGACCTAGGCTCCGAACGAAGTAAAACTACTTGTGTTCTTCTGTGATTGCATTCGTTACTTCCGCTGCGTAAATTTACTTTGATAGTTTTACGATTCCGATAATTGAACAAATAGCCGCGAGCGCTATTCACCCCCCTTCTAGCGCGTCTCGATCCAACAACATATTCCTTTCCCAATTAAGGAACCCAATTTGAATCAATCCAAAATGGTCAACTGAGATCTAATTGATCCAATCCATATTAATCTCATAATCCTCAATCAACCATTATGTAGATCACTCAACTCTGTTTCTTCGATTCTATTAACGAATAATTTCCATTCAATTAAATCTTACCCCCAATTTGGCTCATGACCAATGACGGTGGTCTCCTGCTACCCACCCTTCCTTCTCTTGCTAACCTAGAAATCTAAATCAACTAATCTTTTAATTAACTATATTAATCACTCCATTAAAAGAATTTACCTCAAATATATGCTAGTAGCTTCAACTTTAGCGATGACTCATGTCGGCCAGGCGGATAACGATGACACTAGGTCGGGGATGGATGTTGACAGTCGATGGTTGGCCACAAAATGACCATGCACGATGTCAGCAGCACCAACTTGCTCCGGCTGTGCTCAATTGAGGATCTTGATCCAAGAGCTTCATTGGCAGTAATGGGACATGAGTTCATGATGGCAAGCACACGATCTTAAATGGAGTCGGGGTCGGAGCCTTCCCGTTGGTGGTGCTCAAGTCCGAGGTCGAGCATGCGATAATGAGTAATGGAATCACAAGGGTGGTTGATGTTGTAGTGTCGAGTAGGGTGACAGTGACCAGCCATGGAGATGGAATCAAGAGGGAGGATGGGAGGTGTCCGGGGATCGGGGGAGCGATGAGTTCAGGAGTTTGCGTCGACAATGGAAACTAGGGCATGGATCGAGCAGGGGTAAATGACAACACCAATGCTCTGGCCTTGATCCAGCATTCCAAAGTCATTTCCATCTCCGATTCAACTCCATAAGCTAAGGATTAGTTCTGAAGATCACTCATTGTCGCTAGATAAGCATTTCTATTCTCTTCTCTTGATTGAGATTGAAAGGTTTGTGATTTCTTTGTCTTCGGATCTCTATCTTTATATTATAGAGTAGATTCATTGTTCTAAGACTTAAGGAGTATTTATAGTGTGATTTGATGTAAGAATCTCATGGACATGTCATTTTCCTATCTAGATGATGTTGGTGTGTTTTGTATCTATTTGATCTTATATGGATTCTTGTGTTTGGACCTAATTACCATGTTTGATTGGATGTTTGTAATGCTTCTGGATCTCATAGAGGGATTCCCCAGATCGTATGATCGAGGGGCGTTAGTGATAGGCTGCCCCACTAACGGACGTCTAAGGGTTACCTTAATGGATGAAGCTAGTCTCTACAAGGAGGTGGGATAGTTGAATATGCTTAGTTCTTGCACCTTTATGTATATTGAATGGTGATTGTTGGTGCAAGCTGCACTAGAATCAAACCTGAGTTTTGATGTTATCAAAGGTTCAAATTAAGTCTTGTTATGATCTAACAAGTTGACTGAGTGTGCAGGATGCTTAATCAACCGGGAAAGTCCTAGCTGGAGGCTAGGCAGAGAAATCTTAGCAGATCGTGGAACCCAGGTGCAAGTCCAAGTGGGTCGAGGGGACCCAAAGCTTGGCAGAGTGATCGAGAGGTCAGGAGGACTGAAGATCGAAGGAAAAGTCTTGGGGAGCCGATCAAGGCTGAGTGAAAAGTCCAAACTAGATCTGGAGGATCAAAGTTTGGCAGGTAGGTTGAGGTAAACAAACTGGAGGAGCGACAGTGAGGTCGGGTTCCCGAAGGGAACAACCTTAGGTCGCTGATCCAACTGAAGAAACCGGGAAGGTTTCCAAGTTGAGATCAAGAACAGTTCTACTATTCTTTTATTTCTCATTATTATACTATTGTGCTAATATCTGTGTTGCAGGTCTAACATCTGTGTTGCAGGTTATTTTAGTCTAACACTGTCTTGCAGGTTAAGTTGGATCGGTCGACCGAACCAAGTAAGATCAGCACATAAGTCAGTCCAGATCAAAACTGAGCCAGAATCGGATCAAAGCCTGATCGGTCGACCGAACCGTAAGATCGGTGGACCGAACCATGATGACTCAGCCTAGCCAGTTCATCAGCACCGATCAGCAGCAAAGGAAAGATGGGTTGATCGGTCGACCGAACCCAGGGATCGGTCGACCGATCCAATCAACATTAAAGCTGCATTAAATCAAGATCACGGCAGATTCTGACGAACAAGGAAAAAGCTTGTTCGGTCGACCGAATCATTAAAAACTAGTAAATGCAAAAGATCGAGCCAGCTTTGAACTTCAGCCAGGAAGAAAGGGAGCGGGTTCGGCGACCAAACAGTGGGATCGGTCGACCGAACCTCTAGTACGTCTATAAAACCAGGCTCGAAGACAGAGGCCACAAGAACAACTTTCTGATAAAAATTCCTGCTCTGCAAGCAACTCGTCCTCATCCGTGCAGCAAGCTACACCATCCAGAAGTGCCGCCCTAAGCTATATCTTCATTTTAAGTTGTCGGTAAAATTTATTTTAAGCTTGCATTTGTAATTCATTTAAGCAAGATAGTAGGGTGTTACTATCTTGCTCCATTGTACGATCTGCTTCTTTCCGAAGAATTTTGGAAAGAAGAGATATAGTGGTTTGCTCACCGGTGCGGTCAAGGACCGCGAGCCTTCGAGTAGCAGTCGAGCTAAGCTTCGAACGAAGTAAACAAACTGTCTCTATTTACTTTCCACTGTGCATGACTTTGATTTGAAAGAAAAGAATAGTTTTAAAAAGCGCGATATTCACCCCCCGTCTATCGCTCCAAACGATCTATCAATTGGTATCAGAGCCTCGTTAGCTCTGAAATAACTTAACCATTTTTCAAAGCATTTTAAAACTTTGTTCTTTTCTTTTAGTATATTCTTTTTCCTTCTTATCTTTATCTTTTAAGCACTACTAATCCCAAGACGAAAGTCTTGGAAATATTTTGTTCTTTAACTTTTTCTTGCAAGGATGTTGAATTCATATCAAGAAGGCTATAGTACGGTCCGACCTCCACTATTCAAAGGAGAGAATTTCAGTTACTGGAAGAATAGGATGGAGTGCTACTTAAAGTCCGACATTGAGCTTTGGTTCACAGTTTTGAAAGGTTATACTCCCCCAATGAAGGACGGAACAACTCTAGAACCAGAAGAATGGACTCCTCAGATGATCAAGAAGGTACAACTGAACTACAAAGCAATCAATACCATTCAATGCGAGCTCACGATGGAGGAGTTGAATAGAGTTGGTCCCTACGACAACGCCAAAGAATTGTGGGACTCGCTAGTCAAACTACACGAAGGAACGGACGACTCAAAGGTAAACAAACGAGATCTACTTTTAAACAATTTGTTAAATATAAAAATGTTTCCTGGAGAGACGGCCTCGCAACTACACGCTCGACTGAAAGACATTCTCAACGGTCTTCACCTGATCGGACATAATCTCGAAAATCGTGACACAATAAGGTACGCTCTGAACGCCTTTCTGAGGAATGCTTTGTGGGCATCAATTGTAGATGCTTACAAAGTTTCTAAGGATCTTTCAATTCTTAAGTTAGACGAGTTATTCTGTGAATTAGAACTACACGAGCAATCTAACATGAGCCATGGCGAGAAAGGTGTTGCTTTGTATGCAGGGCCGAGCAAGGAAACAAAATAAAAAATGAAGATCGAGTTAGAAAGCGAGTCAGACTTTGACTCAACTAACGAAGAAGAATTAGTCAACATGGTTTGAAGACTGTTGACTAAGAAGAAGTTTAGAAGAAGCTCCAAAAAGACTCCACTAAACCAGATCCAAAACAAATCAGAAATGATTTGCTATGGATGCAACAAGAAGGGGCATTTCGAAAATGAATGCCCAAATCGGAAAGAAGAAAGACCCAAATCGACATGACGGAAGAAGGCTCTTCAAGCGACATGGGACGAAACCTCTTCCGACGAATCCGATGCGGAACAAACGAAGCACTCGAGCCATCTTGCATTTATGGCAAGAAACGAAGATTCCGACTCTAAGCCCGAGATCGACCTCGATTCCGAGAGAAGCCCCGGATCGGAAGATCCAAATATGGTAACGATTTATTCCAAGTCTAATTTGCTTAAAGTAGTTAAATGTTTGTTTAAAAAATTAGCAAAATCAGAAAAACAAAATGACTTGTTACTTAAGGAAATAGACCACCTTAAGCAACAAGTTAACTTGAGTAACTCGACTAACCAAGTTCAAATCGGAACTTCGACTCAAGTTGAAAAACTTGAGGAAGAAAATTCCGATTTGAAAGGTTAAATCGAGCGACTCAAGAAAACTTTTGAAAGGTTCGAAATGAGATCCAAGTGTCTAAATATGGTACTTGGATCGCAACGAGCCGTGTACAACAAATCGGGGCTTGGCTATAAACTGAACAAAATAAACAAATCATACATGTCTCTAATCAGTCAAAATGTTAGAAGTCAAGTCCAAGCATGGGTTCAAACAAAACAGTTAACCAAACCAATTAAACCAAACCACTACTTGGTCCCTAAGAGTCAAATCCATTACTTAGATAGACCTTATCTAAGCTATGACTCAGGGGGAGCAATTAGAAAAGCAATCCAACCAACTTGATTAAACCAAACTCAATACCTAGGCTTAGGATCATTTTTCTGCTTAGAACGGTTAGATGAAAAAGGTTTACCAAACCCTACAACATAGCACCGGAATGGATTGAGATGATAGTACGCCAAGGAAACTTTGTCGAAGGCATGTCTAGGCTGAATATGGAATTCTACCTGGTGCACTAGACTTAGTGGATCTGACAGAAGCTACCCTAGTCAAACATGAGCTAGTTAGACCAAAATTTAGAATTAAGTTTGTTAAGTGGGAACAATTTGGAAAGCCTTCAGCAAGTGGTCTAATGATATTCAAGTAGGTCGTACGCCTCGCCACTAAACTGAAAGCTTATTATCAGGACGCCTGCTTGATTAACCCAAAGCTAAGTTTGAATCTAACATGGGTTTAATAATCTCTTTCAATAAATTCAAAATTAATTAAAATCTAATTCAAATCTAATTCGAACTTAAAATTATTTTAAAAACTTATTTAAAAACTTAATTAAAATTATTAAAATTATTTTAAAACTTAATTAAACTTATTTTAAAACTTAATTAAAATTATTTTAAAAACTTAATTAAAATTATTTAAAAACTTAATTAAACTTATTTTAAAACTTAATTAAACTTATTTTAAAAACTTAATTAAAATTATTTTAAAAACTTAATTAAAATTATTTTAAAAACTTAATTAAACTTATTTTAAAACTTAATTAAAATTATTTTAAAAACATAATTAAAATTATTTTAAAAACTTAATTAAAATTATTTTAAAAACTTATTTTAAAAACTTAATTAAAATTATTTTAAAAACTTAATTAAAATTATTTTAAAACTTAATTAAACTTATTTTTTAAACTTAATTAAAATTATTTTAAAACTTAATTAAAATTATTTTAAAACTTAATTAAACTTATTTTAAAAACTTAATTAAAATTATTTTAAAAACTTATTAAAAAACTTAATTAAAATTATTTTAAAAACTTATTTAAAAACTTAATTAAAATTATTTTTAAAACTTAATTAAAATTATTTTAAAAACTTAATTAAAATTATTTTAAAACTTAATTAAAATTATTTTAAAACTTAATTAAACTTATTTTAAAAACTTAATTAAAATTATTTTAAAAACTTATTAAAAAACTTAATTAAAATTATTTTAAAAACATATTTAAAAACTTAATTAAAATTATTTAAAAACTTAATTAAAATTATTTAAAAACTTAATTAAAATTATTTTAAAAACTTAATTAAAATTATTTTAAAACTTAATTAAAATTATTTTAAAACTTAATTAAAAACTTATTTAAAATTATTTTAAAAACTTAATTAAAATTATTTTAAAAACTTACTTAATTTTTTTTTAAAAAACTTAATTAAAATTATTTTAAAACTTAATTAAAATTATTTTAAAAACTTAAAAACTTATTTAAAATTATTTTAAAACTTAATTAAAATTATTTTAAAAACTTAATTCAAATTATTTTAAAACTTATTTAAAATTATTTTAAAACTTATTTTAAAACTTATTTAAAAATTATTTTAAAACTTATTTAAAAATTATTTTAAAACTTATTTAAAAATTATTTTAAAACTTATTTAAAAAATTATTTTAAAACTTATTTAAAAATTATTTTAAAACTTATTTAAAAATTATTTTAAAACCTATTAAAAAAATTATTTTAAAACTTACTTAAAATTATTAAAAAAATGATTTTAAAAATTAATTAAAATTATTTGAAACCTTATTTAAAATATTTTTGAAACTTAATTATTTTAAAACTGAATTAAAACTTAAAATTGTAAACTTAAAGGAAAACTTAATTCAAAACTAAATGATTAATCAATAAATTAATTAGTTAATTTTCTGTGCAATTAATCTTGAAATTTATAAACAAAACATAAATTAATAAATAAACAAAATAAATTTATAATAATAAACTTAAAATTAATTAAAACCTAAATTAAAACTTATTAATCTAGTTAAAATTATAACTCAACAACTTGATCTATTTTTTTAACCAAACTTTGGTTTAATCCTACATTGTGTAGGAGTTCAAAGCTCTGGATAAATGGATCTTGGACAGCGGCTGCTCCAGACACATGACTGAGGATCAACACAAATTTACTAACATTGAATTCAAAAATTTAGGGTCCATTGCCTTTGGAAACAATGGCAAGTTAAAGGTAATTGGTACATGTGAAATTCAATTACAATCAAACATTTCAATTAAAAAGGTTTTACTTGTTGAACATTTTAATTATAATTTACTTAGTATAAGTCCAACTCTGTGATTCAGGATTTAAGGTTCAATTTTTGTCTTTTGAATGCTTAATAAGTTACAATGACTCAACTAATATTTTACTGAAAGGCTTTAGAGATAAAAATATATACTCCATTCATCTACCTAAGACAATATCTAAATGTCTTCTAGCAAATAATGATGAAACTTGGTTATGACATAGGAGATTAGCTCATACTCACCTTAGAAATTTATTAAAATTAAGCAAAAATGGTTTAGTTAAAGGTTTGCCAAAATTAGGAAATTCTTTAAATAAATTTTGTAATTCTTGTCAATAGGGTAAACAAATTAAATCAACTCATAAACTTACAAATCAAAATAGAACGAATAAAATACTTGAACTAATACATTTGGATTTATTTGATTCTCATGGAATAAAATCTTTTAATGGAAATCTATATTGCTTAGTAATCATTGATGACTACTCTAGATATACTTGGGTAAAATTTTTATCTAATAAAAATGAAACCTTTGAAATATTTAGGCATTTCTGTAAACAAGTAGAAAATGATAGAGATATTAAAATAAAAAAAAATAAGAAGTGATAATGGAGGCGAATTCAAAAATCAAAATTTTAATAATTTTTGTTTAGAAAATGGTTATCACCATGAGTTTTCATGCCCTAAAACTCCACAACAAAATGGCTTAGTAGAACGTAAGAATAGAACCTTACAAGAAGCTGCCTGAACCATGTTAAATGAATACAATACACCAAAATACTTTTGGGCTGAAGCTGTTAACACAGCTTGTTAAAGTTCAAAATCGAATCATAATTAATAAAGATGAAAATAAAACATCTTATGAAATTTATTTCAACAAAATTCCTAACATAAAATATTTTAAAGTTTTTGGTTGTAATGTTCATATCTTAAATCTTAAAGACCACTTTGGCAAATTCACTTCTAAAACTAACCTAGGAATTTTTCTAGGATATTCATCTATAAGTAGGGCCTATAGAGTTTATAATAAATCTACTTTGAAAATTGAGGAAACGACAAATGTAACATTTAATGAAATTGATAAAGTTTCTATTACTCAACCTCATTCAAATGCTAATCAAGAAGAAGATGAAGAATTAACCAACCTTAAAGAATCTGAAAATTCAAAAATATTAAAATCTAACCCTCACCATCCAGTCAACCAAATCATAGGAAATCCTGAATTAAGGGTTCAAACTAGATCTGCTTTTAGAAATCTAAGTCAAATAGCATTAATATCTAAAATTGAACCTAAAAATATAAATGATCCATTAATGGAATCTGACTGGGTAATTGCAATGCAAGAAGAGTTAAACCAATTTGAAGGAAATCAGGTTTGGGACTTAGTACCTCCACCAATAAATAAGACGATCATTGATACTAAATGGGTGTTTAGAAATAAATTAGATGATCAAGGTAATATTTTAAGAAATAAAGCTCGTTTAGTAGCGAAAGGGTTTAGTCAAGTCGAAGGACTAGATTACGACGAGACTTATGCCCCGGTAGTTAGACTTGAATCATTTAGAATGTTGCTAGCCTATGCTGCATTTAAAGGGTTCAAGTTGTACCAAATGGATGTTAAATCCACTTTTCTAAATGACCTTATTAAGGAGGAAGTCTACGTTAGTCAACCACCCGGTTTTGAAGATCTAGAAAATCCAACCTATGTCTTTAAACTAAAAAAAGTTTTATATGGATTAAAACAAGTACCTAGGGCTTGGTATGAACGTCTGTCTAGTTTTTTAAAATCAAAGGGTTTTAAAGAAGGCCAAATTGATCCTACACTTTTTATTAAAACCTTTAATTCAGACATTTTTATAGCCCAAGTTTATGTAGACGATATTGTATTTGGTTCAACCAATTTGAAATTTTTAAAAGAATTTGTGACCTTAATGGAAAATGAATTTGAAATGAGTTTGGTTGGTGAATTAAATTATTTCTTAGGTCTCCAAATTAAACAAACTAAGGATGGTAATTATGACCATCAAACTAAGTATACAAAAGAACTTCTTAAAAAATTTGGTATGGAAAACTGTGAAGGGCTTAAAACACCAATGACAAGTAATATAACCCTTGATAGTGATGTAAATGGTATACCTGTTGACTTAAAGTATTACAGAAGCATGATAGGGAGTTTACTTTATCTAACTGCAAGCCGACCTGACATTTTATTTGCAGTTAGTATGTGTGCCCGATATCAGACTTGTGCAAAAGAGACCCATCTTTCACTGGTTAAAAGAATTATTAAATATTTAAAAGGCACTATCAATGTAGGAATTTGGTATCCAAGAACCTCACATTTTGACTTAGTCGGATACTCGGATTCGGATTATGCTGGGTGTAAGTTAGATAGGAAGAGTACAAGTGGAGGTTGTCAACTATTAGGTTCATCTTTAGTTAGTTGGTTTAGTCATAAGCAACAATGTGTTGCCTTATCTACCACTGAAGCCGAATACATAGCAATGGGTGAATGCGTAGCCCAATTGTTATGGATGTCTCATACATTAAAAGTATTTATGTCACGCCCCAGAGGAGTCCCTGTCCGAGAAAATTTCGGCAACATCTCCCCTGTACGGTGGACAATCTGAAACTTTTCTACATCTCACAAATACCTCAGCCACAGGCGGCTGGAATAATAACAACAAAATAAAACATCACCACGCAGTTATAAATAATCTATTCAGCCTCTGGCTGTCACAACCACGCAGTTAAGATAATTAAACAGTAAAAATAATACTCTGACTCGAAATCCACCCTACTCCACTACACTCGTAAAGCTCAAATCCGACGAACTCACCTCTTCTGCCGTCCAGGCAGGCATGTAGTAGAATAAAACCAAATCCAAATCCATCGATGTAACAAAATCTATACCATGTCCATAAGTAAATAAATCCAGAACATAACATGTTCAAATAGTCTAGAACAGAAAAGGAAACCAAACGAAAAACCAATCGCATCCTCGAGGTCTGCAGGGACCAGCAACTGGAACTCTCTCCTGACAGCGTCAACCTGAAAATATCAACAATGGAGGCGGGGTGAGTCCAACACTCAGCAGGTACAATTGATATGCAAAGTAAAGAAATAACACCTAGCACTAATCATGCGTACAGTCTCCTGATAAAGATAAAGGTAACTACAAACCGAAGAAGACAGGAGAGAATCTGTACTAACCAGGACCCGGTAAAAGGACAAACAGTCCGAAAGGTATAGAAGACCTGTATGCATGTCAATCAAGGTATCCAAGCAATGTGCAGCATATAAGTGCAACAAACACAAACACAAACAATAAATGCATCATGCATATGATGCCAATGTCATGGTCACCCCTGACGCCAGTCAGCCAACTCACAACAAAAGTGGGACCAAGTGGGTAGGGCTGTGACAACCGTGCACTCTGCATCACTACTCCTGATGAGTGACCAAAGTGGACGGGATGCTGTCGGAGTACATACATACTCCTACCCCAAATCATAAATGGGGGAGCGCAATGCTCTCAACTCCCGGTACGCTGTGACGGGGAGGGATCTCTAACGTGCTACACGCTGCGTCACACTACCCATGAGTGGACCAACGGAGCACCGGAAGAGCCAAACTGACGTGCTACCACGCTGTGTCCCGCTACCCATGAGCGTCACAACGGAGCACCGAACAGTGATGAAACTGGCAAAGTGCTCGACAATAAAGGAGCAATCAATCACTCAGCATGCAATCATGCGAATGGTGCATGTCACTAAACATAGTAATATACTAAACCAATCTCTGGACATATCATAATGTGCACCAAACTGAATGAATCATATCAAGGTATCTGATCCTATAAGGTATCAAACCTAGGTCCTGACATGGTAAAATATGGTTATATCACTACCCATGAGCATGTGGAATCAGGTATATATCCATACAAGATATAAACAAACAATCAATCAACAGGTAGCATGTATTGGGCAGTGATTAACCGAAACAAGTAAGAAACACAATTAATGCATCTTGTTAATTTAATTACTAAGCATATCAAAGACAATAAGTCAAAAGTACCCGCCTCCAAATCGAAAAGTCCAATCTGGTTCACGACGTCGAGATACTCGTCTCACGTCAAAGTCCTGTATCAAACAAAATGTCTAGTTTAGCTAATTCTATAATATAACATTTAGCCAAACTAAATTCTAATCCAACTAATCAATTAGGATTAATTTCGTTAACCTTAACCCTTCCTTTATTCAATTGATCAAGATCCATATATACAAATATGTATATCCGACCTAACAAAATAAATTCAAGTGTACACGGTAACCAAAAGAAATAACTTTCTCTACATCTTACCTCAATTCACCTCAATGTCGTTTCTTGATCCACAGTCTCAGAGTGTGTTCGCTGCTGGAGCTAAAGAGAATTCACAGAACCAATCTACTAGATTCCTTCCCACTGGTCAGATCAGTTTGCGATCAAGAAACAGAGATAACAATTTCTAGAAATGACCTAAATTTTCCAACTCACCTTACCTAGTACAATGTCGTCCCTGTGGACACACTGCCAAGAGATACCGATGCAGGACAATGCTAACCGGAAGAGTTTGTTGCCACAAACCTGTTGTCAACACTAAATCAGTGCCTCTCGTTCCCTTTGCCGGCAACTGGTGGACGAAAAAAGGTCGTCCCAATGATGAATCTAGGGCACGGGAGGTGAGACTAAGTGCTTGGCAGAACCTAGTGATCAGATGCTGGTGATGCTAAGGCACGACACAGTGGTGGCAGCCGGCTCTAGGGCTCGGCTGGATCGGCGTCGGTGAAGGGGAGAAGGCGTCGGCTGTAGGGTGGAGGAAGGCCGGCGGCAGCACTAGGTCGGTGGCGGCGAAGCAATCTCGACGGCGGCACAACCCAATTAGGGCATGGCTAGCGCTGTGGTGGCGGCAGAGAAGAGGAGAAGAGGAGAAGAGCTTCGGGTGTGCGGTTTGGGAGGAAGAAATAGAAGGAGGAAGAACTGGCCGAGGGTTTTGTGCTCTCGGGGAGGAGGAACCGCCGGCCGGCGGTTAGGGCCGGCGTCGGGCGCGAGAGAAGAAGAGAGCTCGGGTCGGCGTCGAGAGAAACCGGAGGAAAAGAAAAATACAAAAGAAAATAAAGAAAAGAAAATATAAAGGAAAAGAAAACTTTTCCTTGTTAAAATGGGTCGCCTGAACAGGCCTTTCTGGGCCCCGTTTTTATCCCCGTCAACTCGTCCGTACGAGCTCCGAAAAATTCCCGAAAAATTTCCAAAAATTCCGGAAAATTCCCTTATTAATATTTGTCATTTTTCCGGTATTTTACATTCTCCTCCACTAATAAAAATTTGGTCCCCAAATTTCAATATCTACCATCAGCAAGTACTAATAACAGATAATAGAGTATAAATGCTGAACGGTAAACTAAATCACATACCTCAAGTGAAAAGATGGGGATATCGAGCTCGGATAATGTCCTCGAGCTCCCAAGTAGCCTCCTCGTCTGAATGATGCTGCCATCCGACTTTAACCAGTCGGATAGTCTTGTTCCGCAACTGACGCTCTTTCCGGTCGAGTATCCGTACCGGAACCTCCTCATATGTAATGTCAGCCGAATCGAACTGGATATCTGCCGGACATGTGTCGGATCGCACGATCTCCTCAGCATCGATACGTGAAATACATCGTGAACGCCTGACAGGGACGGTGGTAGTGCCAATCGGTAAGCTACCGCTCCGATCCTCTCCAAGATCTCGAAAGGACCAATGTACCGTGGAGCTAGCTTACCTCTGAGGCCAAATCTCTTCACCCCTTTTGTGGGTGAAACTCGTAGAAATACATGGTCGCCAACAGAGAACTCTAGTGGTCTGCGTCTCCGATCAGCATAACTCTTCTGGCGATCCTGCGCCTCTGACATCCTCCGTCTGATAGTACGGACCAACTCTGCATCCTGCTGAACTCTATGAGGTCCCAACAACTGAGCCTCTCCAACCTCATCCCAAAGGACGGGTGTCCGACAAGGTCTACCATACAACGCCTCAAACGGTGCCATCTGGATAGCCGAATGAAAGCTATTGTTGTAGGCAAACTCTACCAACGGCAGATGGTCCTCCCAACTGCCTCCAAAATCCATAACACATGACCTCAGCAGATCCTCAAGAGTCTGAATAGTCCGCTCTGACTGTCCATCTGTCTGCGGATGGAAAGCTGTACTGAAACGGAGCTGTGTGCCCAAGGCCTGCTGCAGACTCTGCCAGAAACGAGACGTGAACCGTGGATCTCTATCCGAAATGATACTCAATGGAACACCATGTAGTCTGATGATCTCCCGACAATACAGATCTGCCAATCGATCCAGGGGATCAGTCCTCCGAATCGCTAAGAAATGCGCAGATTTGGTTAATCGATCAACGATTACCCAAATCGCGTCATGGCCTCGTCGTGTCCTCGGCAACCCTACCACAAAGTCCATGGTAATGTGATCCCACTTCCACTCAGGAATAGGAATCCGCTGAAGTAACCCTGCAGGTCTCTGGTGCTCAGCCTTCACCTGCTGACAAACAAGACACCTAGCTACGAAATCCGCGATGTCTTTCTTCATCCCGTTCCACCAATAGGAACGTCTCAAGTCTCGATACATACGGGTCCCGCCTGGATGGATCGCAAATCGAGAACGGTGTGCCTCCTGAAGTAGCTCCTGTAAGACCGGATGAGACCGAGGTACGCATAATCTGCCTCGGAAGTATATAACACCCTCCTCGTCTCGTGCAAACTCAGTCTGATGCCCAGAAGCTATCTGATTGCTAATGAACTGCAAATGCTGATCACTAGCCTGGGCCTCACGGATCCTCGTCCTGATCGACGACTGAGCAACCATGGTAACCAGAATACCCTGCTCTGTCGGTCCCTGCTCCTCAAGATCTAACTCTGAGAAACTCTGAATCAAGTCCGTGACTGAAGTCCGGTGGCAAGCCAAAGTCCCTCTGGACTTCCTGCTGAGCGCATCTGCAACCACATTAGCTTTCCCCGGGTGGTAGCTAATGGTACAATCGTAGTCCTTCAGGAACTCCATCCATCTCCTCTGTCGGAGATTAAGCTCCTTCTGAGTGAAAATATATTTGAGACTCTTATGATCAGTGAGAATCTCAAATGTGATACCGTATAAATGATGACGCCAAAGCTTAAGAGCAAAGATGATGGCAGCTAACTCCAAGTCATGAACTGGGTAGTTCTTCTCATGCTCCTTCAGCTGTCGAGAAGCATAAGAGACTACTCTGCCGTGCTGCATCAGAACAGCGCCCAAACCCTGTAGAGACGCGTCGGTGTAAAGTACAAACCCATCCTCTCCAGAAGGTAGAACCAAAACTGGAGCCGACACTAATCTCCGCTTCAGCTCCTGAAAGCTGGTCTCGCAATCCTCGGACCATATGAACTTCACGCCTTTCCTGGTAAGACGTGTCAGCGGCATAGCAATACGCGAGAAGCCCTCGACAAAACGCCGAATATCCGCCAATCCGAAAATCATGGATCTCTGAATCGACTTCTGCCCCAACCGGTGATGCCTCGATCCGAGGATCAATCAAATACCTCTGCTAGAAACCAAGTGTCCGAAACCCAATCGAGGATAGCTGAATGCACACTTGCGAACTTCAGACTGATGTAGTCAAGAATCTCCAAGATCGAAGATGCTGCATGCTCCTCCTAACGAGAGTAGACCAATATGTCATCAATGAAAACGATAACAAACTGATCCAGATACTCCGTAAAGATGCGGTTCATCAAATCCATAAACATCATTGAGCATTGGTAAGCCCAAATGGCATTACCAAAACTCATAATGACCGTATCCGCACGGAAGTCGCTCAATATCCGAGTCTCGACCTCACCGATGATATCCGGATCGCAGATCAATCTTAGAATACACCGATGTACCTCCGAGCTGATCAAACAAATCCTCAATCCGTGGTAATGGATATTTATTTCGACGGTCATCGATTTCACCGTAGTCAATACACACCTCATCGTACCATCCTTTTCTTGACAAAAGTAATCGAGAACCCCATGGTGAAACACTAGGGCGAATAAATCCCTGTCTAAAAGCTCCCGGAGTTGAACCTTCAGCTGCTCAACTCTTTTGGTGTCATACGATCACGGAGCTGATGTCGCGGCTCCCTAATCACCAATAGCGAACTCCACCGCCTTCGGGAGGCAAACCGCAGCCTCCGAAATACATCCGGGTACTCCTGACTACGGGAACATCGAGAGCGCGAACTACTACCGCCTCGTGATCGATCAACGACAACAAAACCATGATAGTGGAGAGCTGAATCGCCGAAATAATCGAGATGTCGTCTCTGATGCCAGTGAAACTCCACGAGGGTTGGTTCGGAGGCCGGAAGGTGACCACCCTCGTCTGGCAATCAACGGTAGCATGATATACTGATAGTCAATCCATGCCAAGAATGACATCAAACTCGACCATCTCCAATACTAAAAGATCTACCGTAAGTATCATGTTGCCAAAGTCTAACGGGCAACCTCTGATCTCCTGGGTGACTTCTAAAGTATCACCGGACGGTAGCGAGACAGTCAATCGCTGGGGTCTGCAAGTGGGTAATCTACCAATCTCCCGCATAAAGGTACGGGATACAAAAGAGTGCGAACTACCAGTATCAATCAAAATATCAGCGGAGAATGCATAAATGGAAATCATACCGCGGAAAACGGATCCGTCGGCTCGCTGCGCATCCTCCCTGGTAATCGCATGAACTCGTCCAGTCTCTGGCGGAGGAGGAGGAGGTAACGCTGCCAGCGGCTGCTGCGGCTGGGCAGAAGCCTGCCACTGAGGCTGTACTGGATAATGAGCCAGAGAAGACTGAGAGGATGGCGACTGATACTGTGCAGCTGGTTGGGACTGAGTCTGATACTGCCCCTGAGTCGGATAATAAGGTCCTGGTGCAAAACTCTGGGGTGCTACAGAAGCACTGGAGTACTCCTGTCCAAGCATGCCAAATGCTGCTGCGGAGGGAGCTGCTCCCTGCTGACGCTGTGAAGATTGGGCTTTCTGCCCTCCTCGATATGCCCCTGACTGACTAGACTGTCCCCTCTGACCTAACCCTCCGGAAGCCGTGTGTTGAGCCTTCAGCTGACAATCTCGGCTCTGGTGCCCAGGCAGTTTGCAATAAAAACAAACTGACTGTTCCAGAGTGCAGGCTGAAGTGATGTGGTCTCTGGAACCACATCGGAAACACTGTATATCGCTGGTGGACTGTTTCCGATCCTGCCGAGGAGACCGGAAACGTCCTGAGGAAGACTGTCCTGACTTCTGAGGCCTACGAGAAACCCCAGAAGAACTCTGACCTGATCGTCTGCGACTACTCTGATGCTGTCCTGTCGCCTGTGTCTGCTGGACCTGCCCTGATGTCTGACCCGTATGCTTTCTTTTCCTGTCCGGATATGCTGTCTGCCGAGCTAACTCTATCATCAAAGCTCGATTCAATGCATCAGAGTAAGATGTAATCCCTAATCCGGCAAGCTGTACATGCAGATAACCATCCAATCCCTGTATAAACTGCATCATGCGAGTTCTGTCCTCCGCAACTAACTCTGGACAAAACTGTGCCAACCGGAGGAATTCAATATTATACTCGGTCACTAAGCGATTATTCTGCCTCAGACTCATAAAATCCTGTCGGCGAGCCATCTGATAGGACAGTGGAAAGAAACGGCTCTCAAAAGCCTCTCTGAACCTGGTCCATGTGACGTTGCGCTCACCAATAATAGAACGCTGAGTAACCCACCAGGCATTAGCTTCATCCCGTAAATGGTAAGCAGCCAACTCTGCTTTCTCCCACTCGGAGCAAGCCATATAGAAGAAAGTCTGCTCCATAGTCTCTATCCATGACAGAGCCATACTCGGATCGAGATCTCCGCGGAAAAGAGTGAAACGAGTCTTCATCGACTCAGCCAGTGCTGGAATCCTAGCTCGTGCAGCGACAATATCAGTGAGCTGTGTCGGGACGGCTGCAGGAACTGGCGGAAACACTGGAGCTGATACTACAGGTGGTACCGCGGAATAAACCGGAGGAGGAACTCCCGGTGCTGCTGTATATACCGGAGCATGGGGAACAAAAGTGGTGGCAACTGGAGGTACGGTAGGTAATGGTACCGGATATGGTGCAGCTGCTGCTACTGTAGGCACTGGGGGTACAGGTGCCACTGGTATAGGATACACTGTAGATCCAAGTGGTGGTGGCACTGAATACGCCGTAGGCTGCGCTGGAGCAGATGTCGGGTACACCAATGGTACCCCTGATGGTACTGTAAATAAGGTAGGAGTGGATACCGTCGGTGTGGCCAAAGTAGGTATCTCTACAAGAGCTATCGGGATTTGAGAGCCCGATGCTCCCGCTGCATCCTGAGTCTGTCCCTGACTGACAGGCTCACTAACAGTGGGCATCTCTGGCATATCCAGAGATCCCGTGGTCCTCGCACGTGGTCGTCCAGCACCACGTCTCGCAGCAATACGAGTAGATCGTCTCATATCTGTTAAATTAAATTACAGATATCAATACCAATATAACCAACATAAAATAACAACATACCTATTTCGTCAAAATACGTCGAAATTCTGAAACGAAAAAATCAACGGAAATCCGTAAAATCCGAACATATCCAGATAAGCACGTAAAACTCATAAGAACATACCGGTATCGCAAACGATGCTCTGATACCAAATAAATTTGTATCAGATAAACTCAAAAATCCATAACTCAGAAGCAGGTATCATAAACCTGCTCTGATACCAAATAAATTGGTATCAGATAAAATCCCAAAAATCCTGAATGCCTTGCAAGTATCGTAACCTGCTCTGATACCAAATAAATTGGTATCAGATAAAATCCCAAAAATCCTGAATGCCTTGCAAGTATCGTAACCTGCTCTGATACTAAATAAATTGGTATCAGATAAACAACAAAAATTAGAACCCAAAATACATGATCACAAATAATCTATTCAGCTTCTGGCTGTCACAACCACGCAGTTAAGATAATTAAACAGTAAAAATAATACTCTGACTCGAAATCCACCCTACTCCACTACACTCGTAAAGCTCAAATCCGACGAACTCACCTCTTCTGCCGTCCAGGCAGGCATGTAGTAGAATAAAACCAAATCCAAATCCATCGATGTAACAAAATCTATACCATGTCCATAAGTAAATAAATCCAGAACATAACATGTTCAAATAGTCTAGAACAGAAAAGGAAACCAAACGAAAAACCAATCACATCCTCGAGGTCTGCAGGGACCAGCAACTGGAACTCTCTCCTGACAGCATCAACCTGAAAATATCAACAATGGAGGCGGGGTGAGTCCAACACTCAGCAGGTACAATTGATATGCAAAGTAAAGAAATAACACCTAGCACTAATCATGCGTACAGTCTCCTGATAAAGATAAAGGTAACTACAAACCGAAGAAGACAGGAGAGAATCTGTACTAACCAGGACCCGGTAAAAGGACAAACAGTCCGAAAGGTATAGAAGACCTGTATGCATGTCAATCAAGGTATCCAAGCAATGTGCAGCATATAAGTGCAACAAACACAAACACAAATAATAAATGCATCATGCATATGATGCCAATGTCATGGTCACCCCTGATGCCAGTCAGCCAACTCACAACAAAAGTGGGACCAAGTGGGTAGGGCTGTGACAACCGTGCACTCTGCATCACTACTCCTGATGAGTGACCAAAGTGGACGGGATGCTGTCGGAGTACATACATACTCCTACCCCAAATCATAAATGGGGGAGCGCAATGCTCTCAACTCCCGGTACGCTGTGACGGGGAGGGATCTCTAACGTGCTACACGCTGCGTCACACTACCCATGAGTGGACCAACGGAGCACCGGAAGAGCCAAACTGACGTGCTACCACGCTGTGTCCCGCTACCCATGAGCGTTACAACGGAGCACCGAACAGTGATGAAACTGGCAAAGTGCTCGACAATAAAGGAGCAATCAATCACTCAGCATGCAATCATGCGAATGGTGCATGTCACTAAACATAGTAATATACTAAACCAATCTCTGGACATATCATAATGTGCACCAAACTGAATGAATCATATCAAGGTATCTGATCCTATAAGGTATCAAACCTAGGTCCTGACATGGAAAATATGGTTATATCACTACCCATGAGCATGTGGAATCAGGTATATATCCATACAAGATGTAAACAAACAATCAATCAACAGGTAGCATGTATTGGGCAGTGATTAACCGAAACAAGTAAGAAACACAATTAATGCATCTTGTTAATTTAATTACTAAGCATATCAAAGACAATAAGTCAAAAGTACCCGCCTCCAAATCGAAAAGTCCAATCTGGTTCACGACGTCGAGATACTCGTCTCACGTCAAAGTCCTGTATCAAACAAAATGTCTAGTTTAGCTAATTCTATAATATAACATTTAGCCAAACTAAATTCTAATCCAACTAATCAATTAGGATTAATTTCGTTAACCTTAACCCTTCCTTTATTCAATTGATCAAGATCCATATATACAAATATGTATATCCGACCTAACAAAATAAATTCAAGTGTACACGGTAACCAAAAGAAATAACTTTCTCTACATCTTACCTCAATTCACCTCAATGTCGTTTCTTGATCCACAGTCTCAGAGTGTGTTCGCTGCTGGAGCTAAAGAGAATTCACAGAACCAATCTACTAGATTCCTTCCCACTGGTCAGATCAGTTTGCGATCAAGAAACAGAGATAACAATTTCTAGAAATGACCTAAATTTTCCAACTCACCTTACCTAGTACAATGTCGTCCCTGTGGACACACTGCCAAGAGATACCGATGCAGGACAATGCTAACCGGAAGAGTTTGTTGCCACAAACCTGTTGTCAACACTAAATCAGTGCCTCTCGTTCCCTTTGCCGGCAACTGGTGGACGAAAAAGGTCGTCCCAATGATGAATCTAGGGCACGGGAGGTGAGACTAAGTGCTTGGCAGAACCTAGTGATCAGATGCTGGTGATGCTAAGGCACGACACAGTGGTGGCAGCCGGCTCTAGGGCTCGGCTGGATCGGCGTCGGTGAAGGGGAGAAGGCGTCGGCTGTAGGGCGGAGGAAGGCCGGCGGCAGCACTAGGTCGGTGGCGGCGAAGCAATCTCGACGGCGGCACAACCCAATTAGGGCATGGCTAGCGCTGTGGTGGCGGCAGAGAAGAGGAGAAGAGGAGAAGAGCTTCGGGTGTGCGGTTTGGGAGGAAGAAATAGAAGGAGGAAGAACTGGCCGAGGGTTTTGTGCTCTCGGGGAGGAGGAACCGCCGGCCGGCGGTTAGGGCCGGCGTCGGGCGCGAGAGAAGAAGAGAGCTCGGGTCGGCGTCGAGAGAAACCGGAGGAAAAGAAAAATAAGAAAAGAAAATAAAGAAAAGAAAATATAAAGGAAAAGAAAACTTTTCCTCGTTAAAATGGGTCGCCTAAACAAGCATTTCTGGGCCCCGTTTTTATCCCCGTCAACTCGTCCGTACGAGCTCCGAAAAATTCCCGAAAAATTTCCAAAAATTTCCGAAAATTCCCTTATTAATATTTGTCATTTTTTCCGGTATTTTACAATTTAATCTAGATTATAAAAATGTAAAAACCTACATTGATAATATAAGTTCTATAAATCTTATTAAAAATCCAGTACATCACTCTAGAACTAAACATATAGAGGTTAAGCATCACTTCATTAGAGATCATGTGTCTAAAGGGAATATCGAACTTAATTATATTGAATCCAAATCTAACTTGGCAGACATTTTTACTAAACTTTTACGTGAAACAGAATTTAGTAATCTAAGAAGACAATTAGGGTTATGTTTTGTAGAATAGGTTCTTTGATTTTGAAAATTACTACTTAGTTTATTTTCAAATTTATTTTTGTAAAAATCCCCATTTCAAATTTTTGTTTCAAAATTCTTTGAAATTATTTTTCATTTTCTGGAATAGCCTAGGTCTTACCGTAGAATTGCATGATCATATAGTTCTAGGAGCCAGCATCTCACAAGTACAGTAGGATCCCTTGTTTGTAAACTTAGAATGGGTGAGATGCTTAGGACCTAGCCCTAGATTTCAGATGCTTATGTCAGTGCATCGGTATAAATCTGGGCTTTAAACAACATATATTGATCAATTTGAGTTAACTAGCTAGTAAAAACCTGGTTAGTACTAAATACTCAAATTGACCAACCTGAGTCAAATTGCTACTATCTTGTGATAGCTAGCCTTGGACAAGGGTTGAACATTTCATCATAAGGATAATTTTTCCTTAGTTTTTCTATATCCATGCTTGGACTTTAGGAATTTGTCAATTTTAGGGGGAGCTTCAAAACAATATTTTTTAAGCTTATATTATTTGTACTTAGTGATCAAATTATTTTCAAAATATTATTTTTCTTTTCAAAATATTTTTTTTCAAAATATATTTTTTAAAATTCATTCTTTTCAAAATATTTTTTTAAAAAAATTATTCTTTTCAAATATTTTTTAAATTTCATTCTTTTCAAAATATTTTAAAATGTTATTTTCAAAATGTTTTTTAAAATTCAAGAGTTTTTTTTATGTTTTTCAAAATTCATTCTTTTAAAAATATTTTTTCAAAATGTTTTTCAAATTTCAAAGTATATTTTTCATATTGTTGTTTAAAAATTTATTCTTTTCAACATATAATTAGAATTTTCAAAATACTTCTTGACTTAGTATATTTTTAGTAATGTTTTTCCAAATATTAGTAAATTCTTTGATAAGTCTATTCAAAATTTACTTGGTTTTTTGTTCTGCCCCTATTTTTGATGTGTGTCAAAGGAGGAGAGATAGTGAATTCAGGGGGAGTTAGTTAATTCAAGGGAAAATTAAAAGTTAAAACTGCTTGTTTATTTACTTGTTGCATATTTTTAACTTAACTTTGAACCTTGGTTGCCAAACATCAAAAAGGGGGAGATTGTTGGTGCAAGCTACACCAGAATCAAACCTGAGTTTTGATGTTGTCAAAGGTTCAAGTTAAGTCTTGTTATGATCTCACAAGTTGACTGAGTGTGCAGGATGTTTACTCAACCGGGAAAGTCCTAGCTGGAGGCTAGGCAGAGAAATCTTAGCAGATCGTGGAACCCAGGTGCAAGTCCAAGTGGGTCGAGGGGACCCGAAACTTGGCAGAGTGATCGAGAGGTCTGGAGGACCGAAGATCGAAGGAAAAGTCCTGGGGAGCCGATCAAGGCTGAGTGAAAGGTCCAAACTAGATCTGGAGGATCAAAGTTTAGCAAGTAGGTTGAGGTAGACAAACTGGAGGAGCGACAGTGAGGTCGGGTTCCCGAAGGGAACAACCTTAGGTCGCTGATCCAACTGAAGAAACCGAGAAGGTTTCCAAGTTGAGATCAAGAATAGTTCTCCTGTTCTTTTATTTCTCATTATTATACTATTGTGCTAATATCTGTGTTGCAGGTCTAACATCTGTGTTGCAGGTTATTTTAGTCTAACACTGTCTTGCAGGTTAAGTTGGATTGGTCGACCGAACCAGAGGATCGATCGACCGAATCAAGTAAGATCAGCACATAAGTCAGTCCAGATCAGAACTGAGCCAGAATCGGATCAAAGCCTGATCGGTCGACCGAACCGTAAGATCGGTCGACCGAACCATGATGACTCAGCCTAGCCAGTTCATCAGCACCGATCAGCAACAAAGGAAAGATGGGTTGATCGGTCGACCGAACCCAGGGATCGGTCGACCAATCTAATCAACATTAAAGCTGCATTAAATCAAGATCACGGCAGATTCTGAAGAACAAGGAAAAAGCTTGTTCGGTCGATCGAAAAAGGGGTTCGGTCGATCGAATCATTAAAAACCAGTAAATGCAAAAGATCGAGCCAGCTTCGAACTTCAGCCAGGAAGGAAGGGAGCGGGTTCGGTCGACCGAACAGTGGGATCGGTCGACCGAACCTCCAGTTCCTCTATAAACTCAGGCTCGAAGACAGAGGCCATAAGAACAACTTTTTGATAAAAATTCCTGCTCTGCAAGCAACTCGTCCTCATCCGTGCAGCAAGCTACACCATCCGGAAGTGTCGACCTAAGCTGTATCTTCATTTTAAGTTGTCGGTAAAATTTATTTTAAGCTTGCATTTGTAATTCATTTAAGCAAGATAGTAGGGTGTTACTATCTTGCTCCATTGTACGATCTGCTTCTTTTCGAAGAATTTCGGAAAGAAGAGTTATAGTGGTTTGCTCACCGGTGCTGTGAAGGACCGCGAGCTTTCGAGTAGGAGTCGAGCTAGGCTCCGAACAAAGTAAACAAACTATCTCTATTTACTTTTCGCTGTGCATGACTTTGATTTGAAAGAAAAGAATAGTTTTAAAAAGCGCGATATTCACCCCCCCCCCCCCCCTCTATCGCTCCAAACGATCTATCAGTGATGTGTTTCTATGTTGTATGATCGAGAGATGTTGGTGACAGGCTATTCCGCTAACGGACTTCATAGGGATTATAACTTTTTAATTGATAGAGGTGTAGATCCAAGTCCTTTGCCGGTTGTCTTCTGCAGGAGAAAGCCGACAACTTCCTACAAAAGCTTGTCAATTGAGGATATGAATTGGAGAACCATGATACATCAATGAATATCACAAAGAAACTGAATTCCTAGAACACTCACAAAACCCATACTTCATTTCGTTTCCTAGTTTTATTTATAGTTGCTTACTTGTTACATTTCCTTACCTTGTTAATTGTTTAGCTAATTCTATGTGAGACGTCTCTGGTGCTTATAACGAATCCCTATGGGATCAATAATATTTTATTACTGATGATGAAACAACGCACTTGCGGTTGCGTAACAACAACTGGGGAGGTTGTTAATCCAAGAAAGTTAGAGCTCAGTAAACAATCTCCTTCAGGCGTAGAAGACTCTTACAGCAGTTGAAGTACTCAATTATAGAACAAAACAAAACTAGAATGAATCACAAGTGTTGTACTGAACCTCTTGGACCAGGGATGTATTTATATCCCTGGTCGGGGTGCCTGGAAGGGTTCTAGGTGCCTGTAATGGGATAGAATTCTATTCTCGATGCAACAGTTAAACGCCACGTCGATTTGGGTAAAGTTTGGATTTCGGACGCCCGGATGGCCCGGGCGCCAGGATGGCCCGGGTGCCCGGACTAGGAAAGTCAACATAGTTGACTTTTTTCATCCGAGTCTTCTGCTCCGGTTTCGCTCGCCTCGGTTTGGGTCTTCCGGTCCAGCTCCGCTTGCTTGGGTGATTTCGGTCATCTGAAATAGGGTTCACCCGAACCCAACTTCCGACCTTCTCAAGCAACCTTCCGCTCCGGCTTCTCGTTCCTCGGGAAACACGACGTAACTCCTTCTCGTCTGCGCCGCATACTCTTCTACAGCATCTCGACCCTTAGACACATCGAGCCCGTCGACTCTCTTCCGTGCCGTCCTTCTCGCTAGTTGCGTCTTTTGCTTGACTTCCTATGTTCCTAAATTCCTGCACACTTAGACACAAGGTTAAACCCAATAGGACCTAACTTAACTTGTTTAATCACATCAAAACTACCTTGGGGTTCTAACAAGAACTTCCTCATTACCTAGTATCCGATCAACTCTGACCTGCTAGTATTTCATCATTACTTAGCACCCGACTAACTTTAATCTACTAGGACTTCATGTCTCATGCTTAACATCTAGTTAACCTTGAACTGTTATAACTTTACTTTCTCGTGCTTAACATATGGTCTTCTATAGCCTGTTAGGACTTCCCTCTTTTTCACGTGTCCGATCAACCTCTACCTATTTGAACTTTGCCTTTGTCAACTCTTGTTGGACTTCAAATCATCAAGTGTCTAGTCAATTGTTACTTACTCAGTGGACTTTTTTATTGTTAAGTATTTGGTTAACCATAACCTATTTAACTTTTCATTCTAGTCAACAAACACATTAATCAACTATTAAATATCCACTCAACCTTGATCTACTTAATATCTCACTCAACTAACTAACATATTGATTAAATATCAAAACTCAACTTAAGCTTAGTCAATCTTGACGATAGGTTGATTGCACTGAGAGAATAGAGAGTGATTATAGATGTTTTCGTGTGAGAATCATGTGTCAAAGAAACCACCAATAAAGCCTTTAAAGCATACCCAAAGACTCTATTCGAACACTTATTTTAGCTAATTTTGAATTTGCATGGACCAACATACTATCGGAAAGTTAGCTTAACTTGTAAATAATTTATGTTAGTGCAAAGCCAAGACACAGGATAATTTTTTCTATCATGATTAGGGAATGTATGCGGAAATATAAAAACTATAAACACAATGAGCAATTTGCAAATAATAAGACTAATTAATGAGGTTCAAATCCACGTGACGTCTTATTCCATGACCTAACGATTTGCTAAGTGGATAAAGCTTTAAATATTGACTGTGAAAGAAGCTCTTTCAAGAGAGGTTGAGAAACCTCGTAGAAAATATATTTTATAAATTTAAAATGAAAACATGAAGATACCATCAGATGCGAGAACCAGAAGCCTTAGAATCAGAAAGAGAAGCGAATACTTGTTATGTATGAATTGTATATTTAAGATCACCTTGCTTCCTTATTTATAATAAAGAGGGTGCATTCAAACAAACGATACAGGTTGCTTCTGTTGGAATTAGTTAACTGAACTATTCAACAGTCAACTATTATTCAAATAAGATAACCTTATTGGTTAATGACTAAAAATTAATCTGTTGTTCCTTTTTGAGTTATCTGAATATTCTCTTCATCATTTTCTAGTGTCTCGATACTGGGTTGGACTGAAAATGATTAACTAAGTCAACAATATAGTATATATCATGAAAAGTATACAACATAGTGTATATCAAACTACCAATGACACCGACATATAATTTTTTCTTCATTTAAGCTATTTTTTCAGGAGTTTTGGGATACATACTTTTTCTCAGAACGGTATCTCACTACAGATGTCCGTTTAATATTGCAATCTGAGATATTGAAGTGTTATAACATCTTAGTGATATAAGTCTCTTGAGACAAACCTAAAAGTCTTTTAGATCGATCTTTAATGATCTTTACTCCGAAGATGTACTCAACTTCTCCTATATCTATTATGTTAAATTGTGATGAAAGTCATGATTTAACTTCTATCACAAGCTTCATGTCATTTTCAACTATTAGTATATCATCAATATATAATGATAAGATGACCAACTTTTCTTTTTCATTTCTTAGGTAAACACTGTTGGCGCAGCGGTGGGGTCGGTGAGAGAGCGCAGCGTCTGAAAATAAAAATAAAACCTTTTCATTCTTTCCAACCAAGATTAGTAGCAATATCACAATTAAAATAAACTGAAATGAACAACTAATTAAAAAGAAAAGAGGTAAACAGATTTGACTTGGTTACAACCTAGGTGGTTGTTAATCCAAGGTGGTTGAAAAGCTATACTAGGAAAATCTCATTCTCTGTAGGCGGAGAAGTCTCTTGCACTCTTTGAAAAGTTCATAAAATCTCTAGGAAATGATTACAGCGGTTGTTCTTAGTTGTTGTTTCTTTCCTAGGTCTAGGGGTCCTTTTATAGCCCTTGAAAAATCTTATCTACTACTTGAGGGCGCCTCCAAGGGGCTTGGAGGGCGCCTCCAGCAAGGCAACGGATAAAGCTTTATCCGTTGCCAAACGACTACAAAAACTGGGTCGAGGGCACCCTCAATAAGCATGGATAGTGCCTCCCATACCTTATGGAGGGCACCTTCTATACATCATGGAGGGCGCCTCCCATACTTATAAAGGGTGCCCTCTGCCTGCAACATATAAATTAGCTCCAGCCTTCTTTTGGATCTTCTGCTGCTCCGTTCACTTGGGTGATTGCGGCCAACCGAAATAGGGCTCACTCAAACCTAATTTTCGGTCTTCTTCTCGAGCATACTTCCGCTCTGGCTCTCGTCCCTCGAACATCACGTACGTTCTTCTCATCCATCGGTGTACTCTTCCGCAGCCCTTTCATCCCTCAGATGCACTGAACCCGTCGACTCCCTTCCCGTGTCATTTTTCTCGCTAGCTACGTCTTCCGCTCGACTTCCTGTGCTCCTAAGCTCCTGCACACTTAGACATAGGGATCAAAATCAAACAGAACCTAACGTAACTTGGTTGGTCACATCAAAATAACCACGGGGTCCAACAATCTCCCCCTTTTTGATGTGCATTAGCCCAAGTTCAACTTAGGGTAATAACAGACAAGTAGTAAAAAAATATTTTAAGTATAAAGTTTGCAATAAAAGAAATTGCAACACCAAGTATAAAATAAACTGATTTGAATTCAGAATTTGAAAAAAAAATTCTAAAAAAAAATTCTAACTCCCCCTAAACTTGTACCTATTTTCTCCCCTTTGATCACATAAAAAAATATGGAGATTTAAAAAAAACTTAATTTAATAAAAACAAGTAAATGAAATTTAAAATAATTTCTAACTTATGGAGTTTTCCAAAAATTAACAAATATGGAAAGAAATTAAACAATTTATCTTAATTAATTTCACATACTTATCAGTTTGTCAATTAAATATCTAATTCAATAATCGGCTTCTAGGCTGTGGCGAGGCACTAGACCTTCTTAGTTATTGGATCATCAACCACTTCTAGACAAAGCCTTTTAAAGAATTTAAACATTTAATCTTTTCTGAAAGCCTTAGAAATTTTTTTAATCTAAGTAAGATTTTAGAACCTAATATAGGTTCCTTCCTATTGGGTTAACTAAGAATTTGGGGGGTACATATTTTCTGGAAATTTTTCTAAGTTGTCCTTGGCGATGTCTAATATACCAATTTAATTTACCATAAATTCTAAGTTTTGATTTTTGAAAATTATTCAAGCATGCATGGTCATTTTTCAATTTTTTGATTTCTATTTTCAATTTTTTATTTTCTAATTTTAGATTATTATACAATTGTAGAGGACACGCTTTTACTAAATTCAATTTTAATTCAGCATTTTCCTTTTCTAGTTTAACTAGATATTTAGTAAGACTTTTAATAAATTTAAAGAACTGTTTAGGAGATAGAGCACTTACCTCACTTACCTCAATTTCTGATGCTCCTTCTTCATCGTTGCTTTCTTCTGATGATCCTCCCCCTTCGTCAATGCTCATCTCTAAGCTGGTTTCATCTTCCACTTGATGGTTGACCATTAGGGCTAGTCCTGAGAAGGCTTCAACCTCGGACTCACAGGATGATGACTCGTCCCACATGGCTTTGAGGTTATGTTTGGATCGAGCTGACTTCTTTTCTTATTCTTTTCTTTGCCTTTATTCTTCAGTTTCGGGCAGTCATCTTTGATGTGCCCTTCTTCGTTGCAATTGTAGCATTGGACGGTCCTTTTGTTTCGATACTGCTTTCTCATTTGTGACTTAAATTTATTAGATTTAACAAATTTATTGAACTTCCTTACCATTAGCACTGCTTCATTTTCATCAATTGATTCCTCGGAGTCTGAATTATTGGTTCTTGCCTTCAGGGCAACGTTCTGACTCGGTCCTTTTCTTTGTCCTTCACACCGAGATCGTGTAATTTGAAAGTAGTGAAAAGACTTTCTAAAGTACTTACCTCGAGATCCTTGGATATATAGTAGGAGTCTACTATAGTTGTCATTCAGGTGTTCTTGGGAACACATTTAATGCATACCTTTGTGCATCCCGATTCGTTACTGTTTCTCCGAGGTTTGTTAGTCTGGTGATCATCTCCTTGATTCTCTGTGTAGTTGTGCTACTGACTCTTCTTCTTCCATCCGGATGTTCGTCAGTTGATTTTGGAGCACGTCCCGTCTCGCAAGCTTCGTTTCGGAAGTTTCTTCGTGCAGTTCCAGGAACTTCTCCCAAAGTTCCTTTGTTGAGTTGTAGCTTCCGATTCGATTGACCTCCTGGGGCGGAAAAACATTGAGCAGATAGAATTCTTCTTTACCGTTCACCATGAAGTCGGCTTACTCCTTCTTCGCCCATTGATATTCTTCTTTGTCTTTTGGAACTATAAAACCATATTTTATTGTTAAAAGAATTTCGAAATGTGTTTTAAAGAATACCTTCATCCGGCGTTTCCATTGTGCGAAGTCTCCCTTGAACTTTGGTGGACCAATGATTGTACTGACCATCATCTTGATCTTGATGCTTCAGTCGACGGTCAGTCCTTCTGAGGTGGTTGGGCACTGATACCACTTGTTGACGTAGCGACAGGGCTGGTGAGAGGGTGCAATGTCTGTAAACAAAAATAAAACCTTTCCGTTCTTTCCAACCAAGATTAGTAGCAATATCACAATCAAAATAAACTGAAATGAACAACTAATTAAAAAGAAAAGAGGCAAATAGATTTAACTTGGTTACAACCTAGGTGGTTGTTAATCCAAGGCGGTTGCAAAACTCTACTAGAAAAATCTCCTTCTCTGTAGGCAGAGAAGTCTCTTACACTCTTTGAAAAGTTCATAAAATCTCTAGGAAATGATCACAGTAGTTGTTCTTAGTTTTGTTTCTTTCCTAGGTCCAGGAGTCCTTTTATGGCCCCTGAAAAATCTTATCTTCTACTTGAGGGCGCCTCCAAGGGGCTTGGAGGGCGCCTCCAGCAAGGCAATGGATAAAGCTTTATCCATTGCCAAACGACTACAAAGACTGGGTCGAGGGCACCCTCAATAAGCATGGAGGGTGCCTCCCATACCTTATGGAAGGCGCCTCCTATACATCATGGAGGGCGCCTCCCATCCTTTATGGAGGGAGCCTCCTATACTTATGGAGGGTGCCCTCTGACTGCAGCATATAAATAGCTCCAGCCTTCTTTTGAATCTTTCGTTGCTTCGTTCGCTTGGGTGATTGTGGCCAACCGAAATAGGGCTTACTCGAACATAATTTTTGGCCTTCTCCTCGAGCAGGTTTCCGCACCGGCTTCTCATCCCTCAAATGTCGCGTATGTTCTTCTTATCCTCCAGTGTACTCTTCCACAACCCTTTCATCCCTCAGATGCACGGAGCCCGTCGGCTCTCTTCCCGTGTCATCCTTCTCGCTAGCTGCGTCTTCCACTCGACTTCTTGTGCTCTTAAGCTCCTGCACACTTAGACACAGGGATCAAAACCAAACAGAACCTAACCTACCTTGGTTGGTCACATCAAAATAACCACGGGGTCCAACAAACACAATGATCCTCATTTATCATTTCAAAACCGTACGATAAAATAACTTCATTAAATCTTATGTTCCATTGTTTTGACGCTTACTTTAGCCCATATATAGATTTTTTATGTCTACATACTTTATTCTCTTAGCCTTCAACAATATAACCTTCTGGTCGTGCCATATAGATTTCTTCATCAAGATTACCATTAAGAAAAGTTATTTTTACACCCATTTGATGTAATTCCAGGTCTTAATTTCCTACTATATCTAAGATGACATGTATTGATACAAATTTCACAATAGGAAAAAATGTCTCTTCAAAATTAATACCCTCCGTTTGAGTATATCCTTTGGTAACCAGTCGAGCTTTGTATCGATTAATTTATCTATTTGATTTCCTCTTAATTTTGAGAATCTGCTTATTCTCAATAGCCCTTCGACTCAGAGGAAGATTGACTAAATCCCAAACTTAGTTCTTTTTTATAGACTTCATTTCCTTATCCATTGTAATTTTCTATTTTTCTCTAATTGAGCATCTCAATATTTCCTCAACTGTTCAAGGTTCCTCATCATCAACTGGGAGAATCATAATGCCTCATTCTCAATGTCAAACCTTTTTTGAGGAATAATCTGATGACTTCTTCTTCATAGGTTTGACTATTGAGAAGCTAATTTATTCATCGACAAATCACTCCCACTAGGTTGACTAGATTCAGGCATCTCTTGTGATACCTGATTTATTGGTAAAGGAACATTATTCCCTTCTTCTATTACAAATAAAGGAATTATCTTATCAACTTCACCTCTTGTTGGGAACTAAGTTTTAAGAAAGTAGCATATCTTGACTCTATTTTAGAGATGATTCCATCTTGTTGTTCACCAATAAAAACATAACCCTTAGAAGTATCAAAATATCTTATAAAGATACACTTCTTATCCCTGAGTTCTTATTTTCCATGTTTGTGAGTCTTATTATGAACATATGCAGCTACCCCCTATGGTCTCAAATTACTTAAATATGATTTTCTGCCTATCTAATGTTCATATAGAGTAGATGTAATAGATTTAAAAGACACTAGATTAAATATATAGGTTGTAGCTAATAATGCATCTCCCCAATAGGAAATTAGAAAATTAGCTTGAGCCATCATAGACCTAACCATATCTAGAAGAGTTCAATTTCTTCTTTCAGCAATTCTATTTTGTTGTGGAGTTTCAAGAATAGTTAGCTGTCTAATAATCTCTTTATCATTACACATTATCTTAAACTGATTAGACAAATATTTACCCCCATGAATAGTGTGTAAGATTTTAACCTTATATTCCAGTTAATTCTCAACTTCGTTCAAACAACATTTGAAGCAATCTAATGCTTTAAATTTAGGAGAAATCAAATACACATGACTGAAATGTGTGAAGTCATCAATAAATGCAATGGAATAGGAACCTCCATATCTAGCCTTCACATTCATCAGCCCACAAATATTTGAATGAATTAATTACAATGGTGATTCAACTCTAATAGTCTTACCAAATAGTTTCCTAGTTTCCTGTTCAGCAAAACAATACTCACATATAGACAAGTCAATCTTAGCATGAGTGCCTAATACACCCTCTTTAGCTAATCTATTCATGGATTCTTGTCCAATATGTCTTAGTCTGGCATACCAAACTTCATCATTAATATCATCATCTCTAGTAAGACTAATGTTTGAAAAATAACCATTAATACCATAATTAATATCCAGTTCAGCATCAAGAACCATGAAACTATTTGTTACATAACCACTCCCAATTAACACATGGTTAATTAAAAGTTTAACACATTGACTAAAAAAGTTTATACAATAACCTAAATCAAGAAGACTAGTAACAAAAATCAAATTTTGCTGAATCTCAGAAGTATAATGACATCATGCAGAAACAAGGTACGTTCACCACGTAGGTTGACTTTGCAAGTGTCAACTCCTTTGACTTCAATCATTGTATTTTTTCCACATATATCCATTTGTTACTAGTTAGTACCCAATAGTACTCCATGTATATAGCTTGATCACGAGCTATATGGGTCATTACTCCTGAATCTATAATCCATAAAGGATAAAAATCAGCTAACAACATAGAACTATCAATATAATGCTCATGAAAAGAAGTTAAACATGGATCTACCTTTTTTGGCTTAGTACAATCCTGAGCAAAGTGGCTCTTCTTGTTATAGCAAGTCAACTTGCTTTTAGGTTTCTTTCCATACTTCTTTCCTTTCTTCTTGATTGGACCTTGCTCAGTAGCATCACCAGCTTCTTTTCCCTTTCCTTTTCTTTTCTTAAACTATCTTTTCTTATTCTTGGATCTAGAACCTTCAGCTATAAAAGCTTGACCATATATACTTAAGGATTCTATTATCTCCGCCTCCATTTCAACCTGCCATGAGGTATCAGTACAAGTCTTGATACTTTAACTGTGAGTCAGATTCTGTTTCATTGTTTCCCAAGAATCAGGAAGGAAACGGATAACTACCTGAACCTGTTGGTCATCAGTCAATTCATGAACAGAAGTCTTTAGGTCTCGAATCATATTAGCTATTTCCCTCATATGTTGGGTCATGGTAACATTCAGACGCCTTTTGTAGCTGTCAAACTTTATTGTCAGCTAATGAAGCTTGCTTAAACTAACTCCATTGTATTTCTCTCTAAGGGCTACTCAAACAATATGAGCTAATGGAAATGGCTCATGCTCATAGATCAGGTTATCTATCATTAAAGTAATTAATATACCCTTAGCAGTAGAGTCCTTTTTCTTCCATGCCTTATAGGCATCAAGATTATGTTTATGTTGTGCCATATAATCGTTTGTAGGTTCTTCCATAATCTGATGAACAGTTTCTAAAACTTCTTATTTCTCAAGAACATATTGTATCTTGAAGTGTCAGATTTTGTAGTTATCCTTATTAAGTTTCTCTCCCTTATTGAGTTTAGTTATGATGCTTTTAGTTGTCATGATCTAACATAAATAAACATATTACTTAGCAATTCAATGTAAGTCACATGTATGCAATTTATGATTAACTCAACATTAATTTGAGTTAGTTTATAAAAGCAAGTGATAACTACGTTTTCACTCATTATTCATATGATCTAGTCAAATCAACATTAATCAATTCTATTACACACATCCCAAAAAAATAAAATAATCATAAAATGAACAAATCATTAAAGTAAACATGAACTAATTATTAAATTAAACATGAACTAATCATGAAATAAACTAATCATTTTCAAGTTTGTTAACATATAACATAACTTTTTATAAAACAACTATAATTGTACATAACGACAAAAATTATTATACGACTCATAAACTAAATGGACTAATATTGTTCATACATAATGATAGTAACAATAACAGAACTCTAATAAACTCAATAGACTAACACCACTTCCACTAGGACAAACATCAGTGCAATGGTAATTCAATCCCTTTTAACTTAGACTCATTTGAGACAATCTCAAGTAGACTAACTTCAGGATTTTAAATTTCGTCTATCAGCAGACCTTCTTCAGGACCCTCCTTAGATTCTTCAAGATCCTCCTCTAGATCTTCGTCAAATTCTTCAAGATGTTCCTCTGGATCCTCCTCTGGTTCTTTAGGATCCTCTTCTGGATCCTTAGATTCTTCAGGGTCCTCCTCTGAATAGTCATGGTGAAGTAGCTCTACACATAATTCTACATATGAGATGCACCCTTCAAAACACCCTCATATATGGTGCGCTACCATCTTTGGATGCCCTGGCAATGATTGAATCAAAACCCAAATCCTATAATTATTTAGGATTGGAAACTTTTCCTATTCGAGTTTCTAGAACAACCGATCAAGCCGTCGAATATATCCTCTGACTCCAAACAATGGGTCATCCTCGATCTCCTGAATCTCCTCTAGTAGCTCATTCCGTCGCACATCGCGATGAGTCATCATGCATATCATTCGTGACATATGAAATTAAAAAATAATAATGTCAGTACAAATTGACAAACCAATTACAAAATCAGTTCATTTCAATTCATACATATGCATAGAAAAATATATAGAATCTATAAGAAAATAAGAAAAATTAATTTTCTTTATTTGAAGAGCTTCAGTGGACTGACACACTGGACCAATTAATTGAGAAATCGAACATTGAACTTTATTCATTGTCCTCTTGAGAACTGATCTAAATTGACAAGGATATTTTGTACCTATATTCTGTTATTGTTTAATCTAAACATATTTAAGTCAATCTCAGACTTATTGATCGAACTCAGGTACATTTGATCAAACTAATGCCCATTTGACTAAGACTAATCTATTATAACAAATCTAATCTATTTGATCAAATTTGGAAAGATCCAACCTAATAAATCAAGTTATCCCAAAATAATTCTGATTTGGATCAAACTTGTTTCGTTAAAACTGGGGTCTAATTGAACCAAAAATAATCCGATTAAATCAACTAATAATTTAAATCAAATCTGAATCTGATTGAATCAGATCGATTCAAACCAATTGAACCAGATTGGTTCATTACACAATCTGACCATAAATAAAAGCTTTAATAGATTAAATCCAGGTTCAATCGATTACAGTTTACGTGCCATTTTTAATTTATTTTAATATTCTACACGTGAACTATTCACGTTTTCCTTTTTTTTCTGATTAATTTTGATTTTCTCAGATCAAAACTCTTATCCTCATCCACGCCTAGCCATGCCCAATGCACGCCCATGTCTTCTACTGATGGCGCTCTACTTCCACCTCACGAAGTGGCATGATTTCCAGCTACAAAAACCAACCGTCGGCCTTTCTCAGGGCCGGCCTGGGCTTTTGAATGTCCTTAGGCGAAAAGAGAAAAGTGACCTCTATAGAAAAAAAAATTATTAACATACAACCTGAATATAATTTAATAGAAAAACTTGAAAATCAATATATTTTATTTAAAATATGGTAAACTCCATACAAAATTTATTTATCAAGATTCTTCAAAAAGTGCAATACCGTACAAAATATGTTTCCTAAGTTTCTCCAAAAGGTATAATGCCTACAAATAAAAAAAATAAGTATGAAATAATCATTGAAAAAAATCTATATCTTCTAGCATTTTGAGAAATAAAATCATCAATAAGGTTTTCAAAATCAAATTTTTCTAACACCTCATTTTCGATACATAAAATTGTCAAGCCATTTACATTCAAATCATTATTGTCATTTTCTCTCAATTCTTCCTGGTCATTCGTTGTATGATTATGATCATCATTTTCTCTTAATTCTTCTTACTCATTGATTGCATGATTATTTAATTTTTCTTTATTACTCGATTGCTGCTCATTTGTTACATGATCATTTAGTTCTTCTTGACTTTCTTCTTGCAATTCATCAACTGAATTTTCAATTGAAGAGCTAGCTTTAAAAAACATACGACCTTTGTGAGTTTTAATAATCTGTTCCACTCCTTTTCTTTTGTTACTTTTCTAACTCCAAGATTGATATTTTTTTAGAAACATGTTTGTATTACAAATTTCAAGTGTAAAAATAAAACACACAAAACCAACAACAAAGCTAACAATGAAATAAACCCAAGCAGTGAAAATAATAGTCAAAGAACAATAAAGCCTGGTTTGTGCTTAAAGCAATCGATATAACTTATTATATGATGATTAAAATTGAGATAATTTATTTAAACTCTGTCAAATCTGTAAGAAAAATTATAAAATATTGACTCCAATATAATATTAAAAATCAATATTGAATATTGACAATAAGAAAAAATATAGATAAGTAGATAACTTACATTGTAAGTTTATATATTAATGAATAATAATATTGACTCCAATACAATATTAAAAATCAATATTGAATATTGACAATAAGAAAAAATATAGATAAGTAGAAAACTTACATTGTAAGTTTATATATTAATGAATAATAATATTGATGAAACTAAAATTAATAAACTTTTTAATTTAATTAGAAGAGATTTAAAGGAGAAGAATGGAGGAAATTAGCGTTCAAGATTCATAATTTACCTTTTAGAGTCTTATGACTTCTGTAAACAAATTAATGAAGAAAGAATTGTACAAAAAATAAAAACTTGGAAAGAGAAAAAAAGATCGTTTACCTTCTTTCTTGTTTTTTTTTCTTTTCTTTTTTAGATTTTTTCTTAAATTTTAATAGAAAATATATTTTTTGGACCTTTATTAAAATAATTCAACAATATATATATTTTTGGACCTTTATTAAAATAATTTAATCAAATATATTTTTTAGGTTTTTATTAAAACAATCTAAGTATATATAATATATATTATATATGCATATCAAATTTGGGGGCTCCGAAAATCGGGGGTCCTTAACCATCGCCTTCGGTAACATACCTCAGGGCCAGCCCTAGCCTTCCTTCATTGTTTCTTGTATTGGCTAGCCATGGATGCTGACGACTTTCTTTCCGACTTTATTGTTGGGACCGAAAAGTAGCTAGAGGGGGGTGAATAGCTCGTCGCGTGCTAGGTGCTCGTTGTAGCTTGTTTCTTCAGAAATACGCAGCGGAAAATACAGAAACAAACTACACAATACTAACAAGGAGGGTTTACTTGGTATCCACCTCACAAGAGGTGACTAGTCCAAGGATCCACACCTACTCACGCACCCTCCACTAACAAATCACTCCTTTTCGGTAACTACCGAAGGCAGAGAAGCCCTACAAGCTCACAGTACAAGAAGAAAGAAAGGAAAACAAATACAAGCAATAGCTTACAGGTTTTACAACTGAAAACCCTAACCCTAGGTTTCTTCTTCAGCTGTAGATCCGCCTCTTGACTTGGAAGACCTCCAAGAACCTTCAAGAACTGGCGGTGAGAACCCTGTGGAGAAGCTCTGTGATCGCTGGTGAAGATCGGAAGAAATGGCCGAAAGTTCTTCCCTGAGGAATCGCACGCCTGCAGCCTTTATCTGCGCCAAAGGTCGGATCCCGATCGATTGGATTGCTCCCAATCGATCGGGGAGGCTTTGGATCGATCCACTGATCGATCCAGAGCGCCTCTGTGCTCTTCTGGAATAGCCTGGATCGATCGGCTGATCGATCCAGCCTTTATCGCGTAAAAACGCTCCACCCCAATCGATCCACTGATCAATTGGGGTCTCTGGATCGATCCACTGATCGATCCAGAGGCGTTCTGTGCGCTCTGCGACTTGCCCACTCGAGGCTTGTTGCGGGGACCTTCTTAATCGATCGGCCGATCGATTGGGTATCAGCCAATCAATCAGCTGATCGATCCAGACTTGGTTTTTGCCCAAATTCAAGTCCCAAGCCCCCAAACCAACATCCGGTCAATCCATGACCTGTTGGTTCATCATGCCTAGCATCCGGTCACCCTTGACCTGCTAGGACTCCCTCACCTAGTGTCCGGTCAAGCTCTTTGACCCACTTGGACTTTTCCTCATCGTGCCAAGTATCCGGTCACTCCCTTGACCTACTTGGACTTTTCCCTTCTTGCCAAGTATCCGGTCAATTCCTTTGACCTACTTGGACTTTCACCAAATGTCTGGTCAACCTTGACCCATCTGGATTTCCCCGTGCCTGGCTTCACTCACCAGGACTTCCCTTCTGCCTAGTTTCACTCACTAGGACTTCTCTTCTGCCTGACTTCACTCACCAGGTTTTTCACATAGCTTCACTCACTAGGATTTTCACCTGGCTTCACTCACCAGGATTTTCCTCTGCTTGACTTCACTCACCAAGACTTTCCTCTGCCTGACTTCACTCACCAGGACTTTCACCTAGCTTCACTCACTAGGATTTCCTCACTGCCTAGCTTCACTCACTAGGTCTTTCACCTGATTTCACTCACCAGGACCTCCTTTGCCTAACCTCCAAGTTAGGACTTTCACCTGGCTTCACTCACCAGGATTTTCCAGTCAAGTATCCGGTCAATCTTGACCTACTTGACTCTTCTTCAACCAACCTGATCAGACCCTGATCAGAGGGGAATTGCGCCAACAATCTCCCCACATGAACAACTGCACCTGCATTGTTCATGTGTCGTCTGCATGTATTGGCAAACATCGAAACCATGACCAAGACTCAAGCTTGGTCAACCAGGTCAACCTTGACTTAAGGGATATTGCTCCAACATTTATCGCCGATGTTTACAAGCATCTCTACATGAAGAGGCAGTCACGGAGCTTTCCAGGGTTGGACACTGGTTGCTGGTTGTTCGACCTTGTTGGCAGCATGCAACATAGCCTAAAGAGGCAGTCGTCGGTGCACGATTTGATCATTGGTTCTCAAGGTGATCGTTCGTGAGTTGTTTGTTGGCTCGGGAGGAAATCGCCAACACGAAGTCATGTTTTCCAGACACAGTGATACAGATTATTTTTATACATTTAGAATCTAATATGCTCTAATACCATTAAAGGATTCTAAAGCATGTAACAAGAATTGGATAAATTATGTAAAAATTTACAATGATCTCTCGAAGCGAAGCGATCTCTAGAAGACGAAGAACAATTGTCGTGCTTGTCGCCAGCGAGGAGATCACAGCGAGTCTCCTCATCAGATTCACAAACTAAATTCCGCAGCCTTTCGGATGTTGTTCTTCTCTTTTTTTTTTTTCTTTCTCGATCACCTAACATCAATGACTTGGATGCTTATATATTCAGAATCCACCAAGGATAATATAATAATTTATCCCAAATAAAATGTGGGTAATATGTGCATCATATTACCCCAAATTAAATGTGGGCAATGTGCGCATCATAGACAACCCATATTTGCAAGTTTCCATTACTAACAGCAAGCCCTTGCAATCCTTCGCACGTTTCCATTACTAACAGTAAGCCCTTACAATCCTTCGAGATCAAGCTCATTCTTAGACTACGACCAAGACTCATGTTTCCCCATCAAGGCTCATTTATCTAATTTGAAATTATAAACTCATGGATTACAAATCACGTAATCTTTCACAATTCACCACATTTCAATTTTTTTTTTTTAAAAAATTTTACGTTATCCAAGAGTCCACTTTCTATCCGTCCAATTGGATGCACCAGCTAGCATAACTTGCTACACATGTTTTCCTTCATCTTCACCTATGAAACCAACCTCTTGCGACTCCTATTAAAGTTGTGGAGCCAACTCTCATATTTGTTTTCTTGCAGTCCTTGGATGTTAAAATTCTAGCGAATCGTTTGAGCCTTGAGTTGAATCAACTTAGTCACATCAACTCGCCATCACAATTCGACCATATCAAGTCATAAACTCCACGAGTATCATGTGCATATTACCAAGTCCTTGTAAACAACACACATCAATAGTACAGAAAACATCTAACTTAAAAATTTTTGTCAAACAAATCAGCATATGTTGGTCGAACACAACCATTTAAGATATAATTGTATAATACATACCAAATATGGTGATTGAGAATCTCAATGTTCAATTACGAGCTAGTCGACTTAATCAACTGTAGGTTTTCACTTTGCGGAAACAAACTTGCATCAATATCAGAAACTACAACAGAAGCAAGACAGAGAACAACAGAACCTTCTGCAGATGCTAACTTCTGTAGCGCAACCTTCTACAGGACGAAACAAACCAAAACTTAAGAACACTCGAACAATCTTTGAGCAAATGCTTTTTTCTTCTGGATTTTCGATAGATAGACCTTTAGAAATCATTACATCACGAACCTTAAATAGACAAAACAAAAAGAAATGAAAAGACAACAAGACAAATGAAAGGACACCATTAACTCTAGACAATTAAAACTCATTTAATCTCCATTATCTTCAGCATTTATTCTCCATTGTCATCAGCCTTGAACCAACACCAACAAACTCCTCCTTGGATCAAGCGCTGATAGACACTCCAATCTTCGCTCGGAGCCACACAAATCTGCTCTGGTGAAAAGACTTGGTGAAGATATCCGCTAACTGATCTTCTGTAGTACAGTAGATCAATTCTACTTCTCCCATCTGCTGCACTTCTCTAAGATAATAATACTTCACATTAAAGCGTTTTGTTTTACCATGAAAAAATGGATTCTTTGAGATCTCCAGTGCACCTTGGTTATCAATAGAAACTTTCGTTTCCTTCTCCATTATGTAACTCATATCATTCAGAAGCTTCCTCAACCAAATAGCTTGATTCACAGCACTTGTTGCCGCAACAAACTCAACTTCTGCAGTCGATTGAGCTACAATTTCTTGTTTCTTCGAACACCATGAGAAATAAGCTGATCCTAGTGAAAAACAATACCCCGAAGTACTCTTCATATCATCTACAGAACCTGCCCAATCACTATCAGAAAATCCATAGAGCTCAAATTTGTTGGACCTTTTGTACCTCATTCCATAGGAACTCACCCCCTTAAGATATCTAAGTACCCTCTTTGCTGCTATCATGTGCGCTTCACTAGCAAAATGCATAAATCTTGAAAGTATACTTACTGGAAAAAGGATATCTGGCCGAGTTGCTGTCAAGTACATCAGATATCCGACCAAACTTCTGTAGAATGCATTGTCTGCAGGTGCAGAACCATCACTTTTGCTCAGTTTATCCTTCTGTGCCATAGGAGTTGCTACACTCTTGCACTCTTCCATCTGGAATCTCTTTAGAATCTCTCTCACATACTTCTTCTGACAAATAAAGATCTCTCCTGGAATTTGATTCACCTCCATGCCAAGAAAAAATGTCATCTCTCCCAAATTTGTTATCTCAAACATCTGCATTAGACTCTGCTTCATCTTCTGTATGAGTTTCTGATAATTTCTTGTAACCAAAAGATCATCTACATACAAGGTAATAATAATTACACTCAGATCAACCTTCCTAACATACAGAGTATGCTCACTTCGACTTCTTTCAAACCCCAACTCAGTAAAATAATCATCAATCTTACTATACCAAGCTCTAGGAGCTTGTTTTAAGTCATACAGAGCCTTCTTCAACCTGTACACCTTTTGTTTAGGCTCTGCAACACAAAACCCTTCTGGCTGCTCAACATAAATCTCCTCCTGCAGAATACCATTAAGAAATGCAGATTTTACATCAAGTTGGAATACCTTCCATTCCTTTTCAGATGCAATTGCTAGTATCATCCTGATTGTATCTAGTCTCGCCACAGGAGCAAAGGTCTCTGAATAATCTACTCCCCAAATTTGAGAGTAGCCCTTCACAACAAGCCTAGCTTTATGCTTGTTCACAGAACCATTTGGGTTTAGCTTCGTTCTGTAAACCCATTATACTCCAATGGCATTTCTGTCATGTGGTCTATCCACAGGTTCCCAAGTTTCATTCTTTTCAAACATAGCTATCTCCTCCTGCATTGCAGCTAGCCACCTTCTGTCTTCCTTTGCATCCTCAAAACTAGCAGGTTCCATTACTGCAACATTACATCTTTCATAAACATCAGTTAATGATCACGTACCTCTTATTGGTGTATCATCAACATTTTGTTCAGAACTGAGTTGCTGCTCGATGTTCTTTCCCTCAGCATTCTGCTCTTCAGAATTTCGTTCCACCAAAATAGGCATCTCTGACGTATGCTCAGAGACTGATTCTCTGCCCGACCAGATCCACTTTTCTTCTTCAAAGAACTTAACATCTCTGCTGATAATTACCTTTCCATTCTGCGGCTGATAAATTCTATAAGCCTTTGATTGCATACTATAACCAATGAAGATCCCAACTTCTGCCTTCTGGTCCAACTTATCTCTTCTCACAGAAGGAATATGTGTATAACACACACATCCAGACACCTTTAGATTCTTCATGATTGGTTTGACCCCATACCAAGCCTCATGAGGTGTCTTCATGCTTACTAACTTTGTAGGAAGTCTGTTATGCAGAAACACTGCAGTATTCGCAGCTTCTGCCCAAAGCTTTTTTGGCATATCCTTCTCTTGCATCATGCATCTTGCCATCTCCATGATGCTTTTGTTCTTTCTCTCACTCACACCATTTTGTTGTGGGGAATAAGGTACAGTAAACTGATGTTGCACTCCAGATTCTTCACAAATGGACCTGAAACTAGTAGAAGTATACTCTGTCCCATTGTCAGATCTCACAATCTATATGGATCTACCACACTCATTTTCAACTTGCTTCTTAAACTTCTCAAATGTCTCTGCAACCTCAGACTTAGCCTTCAAGAAGTAAATCCAGCACATCCTAGAGAAATCATCTATAAAAATGATAAAATACTTACAACCATTTAAAGAAACCTCCGACATAGGTCCACAAACATCTGTGTGAATAAGCTGTAGCTTCTCACTGGCTCTCCAGCTCGAACTCTCAAAAGGAAGCCTCGTCTGCTTTCCAAGCACACATGTTCTACAGTTAGATGTATCATTCTGATGTAGAATTGGAAATCCAACTTCCATATCATTCTTCTGTAGAAACTCTATGCCCTTGCTGTGGAAATGCCCCAGCCTTCTGTGCCAAAGTTCTGCTTCGTTATCTTGGGCCGCCGTAGCTTGCTGACCCTGTGACACGGGATCAAAGGAGAAGCTCTTGTTTTTCATCTGAATCTTGAGTATCTCCTTCCCAGAAGAATCTGCTATCAAACAGAATCCTTCTTCGAACATCACCTTGTACCCCTTCTGCACGAGTTGACCAACACTCAAAAGATTTTGATCAATCTTAGGTACATACAATACATCACTTATCAACTTTCTACCTTTTAGACCATCAACGACTACATCTCCTCTTCCTTCAACATCGATGTAATCACCATTTCCGATCTTCACTTTAGCACAGAAACTTCGATCTAAATTTGCAAATGACTTCTCATCATACGACATGTGGTGGGTATATCCGCTATCCACAAACCAACTTCTACGAGTCACACCTGTAACAAAACAAGATGTTGTAAACATCAACTCTACCTCGTTATTTGCAGCACCTTCTGTAGCATCTTGCCGAGAATCTTTCTCCTGACAAAACCTTGCAATATGCCCACACTTATGACAATTATTGCACTTCACGTCTGGCCTCCTCCAACACTTGTAATGTGGATGATTTGTGCCTCCACAATGTTTGCAAGAATCAAACCTTTCTCTCTGATAAGCAGAACCACTCTCAGAAGGATGCCTCTGTTCAGCATGACCTTTGTTACTGCTTGAACCTTCTGCATTCCCTTTCTGTTGGTTCCAAGACTTCTTTTCTCTTCCAGAAGCTCTCATCTGAGACCTTGCTAGTAAGGCTCCTTCCATGGCTTCTACGGGAACTTCCCTTCTCATCAACCTTCTTTGTTCTTGAGCTTCTAATGCACTCAACAACTCCGCCAACCTTATATCGGATAGATCCTTGGTGTTCTCCAGAGAGGCAATCATAGCTTCAAACCTTTCTGGCAATGACACTAAACTCTTTTGCACGATCCGGTCATCCTTCGTATCTATGCCCAGAACTCTGATTCTATTAGCCAGATTGATCAATCTATCTGAAAAATCCTTCACAGTCTCATTCTCCTTCATTTGTTGTCTCTCGAACTCCCGCATCAAATTCAAAGCCTTCATACCTCTTATCTTCTCATCACCTTCGTACTCAATCTTCAGAAAATTCCAAATATCCTTCGCGGTTGGAAACTTCATGATCCTGTTGAATATAAAAGGTGACACTGCAGCATAAAGGCACGACTTCGCCTTCGCCTTCCTTGTGATACTTTCCTTGTGAAATCGTATTTGATTGATTATAGGATTGTCGGGGAGTGGGGTCACTTCATAATTATCCTTCATTGCTTTCCACAAGTCACTACCCTCCATGAAAGCACTCATCTTCACCACCCATGCTTGATAGTTCTCCCCATCAAACACAGGAGGCGTCGTAGAAGAAAAATCGCTTCTGCTTGCTTCCATCTCCTTCTATAGGACATAAACAACCTTCCAAAAACTTCACAAGACTTCCACAACTCCTGAAAGATCACTAAGTGCTTTGATACCACTTGTAGGTTTTCACGTTGCTGAAACAAACCTGCATCAATATTAGAAACTACAACAGAAGCAAGATAGAGAACAACATAACCTTCTGCAGACGCTAGCTTCTGTAGCGCAACCTTCTGTAGGACGAAATGAACCAAAACTTAAGAACACTTGAACAATCTTTGAGCAAATGTTTTTTTCTAGATTTTCAATAGATAGACCTTTAGAAACCATTACATCACGAACCTTAAATAGACAAAATAAAAAGAAATGAAAAGACAATAAGATAAATGAAAGGACACCATTAACTCTAGACCATTAAAACTCATTTAATCTCCATTATCTTCAGCATTTATTCTCCATTGTCATCAGCCTTGAACCAACACCAACATCAACACTTATGAAAACTTGAATAACAAACTTTTGAACAAAAACAAATTAAAGCATGTCAACCAACCTCAATATTTGGTTGGCAAACTTCTAATCAAAAGTAAAAATATGTCAAGTAACTTTGAACATATATTTTGATGGGGAGGTGAATAGAAAATGTGGCACCACCACATTAGTAGTCCCCTCACTATTGTTCCACGCCAATGGGGAGGCAAATAGAGGCCTTATGTGGCGTGTCCTTGACCCGGTCAACAAAGACTCTATGCAATACATTCTTGATTTGGTCAATATGGACTTTGCGTGTCATGCCCTTGACTTGGTCAACAAAGATTTGAGCCGTTTAGGGTCCTAATTGCGCCTGGATTAAGACGTGTTGGGTTGAGATGACTTCAGAAGAGCTCAACATTGGTTATAAGCAGCTCGAAAAAGCTTATGGGGAACTCGGTAGTGCTTATGGGGGGCTCGACAGTACTTAGAATACCTTTTGTGAGTTCCGCAAAGTTAGGGTTGAGTTCATATAACAAATTTCCAAGGTTGAATTGGGATGGGTTAAAGAAAGAGGCATGTTAGTTACATAAGGATAGGTCAAGAGTTCCAACGGTTATCTTGACATTGGTAATAGGCGTTGGTTACAAACACAGGAAAGTGTTGGTTATAAACACAGGAAAGTAGGTGTCAGTTGCAAATAAAGGAAAATTGTGGCCGTTACAAACACTAATTATGCAACCTCCCGAAATCTACAAATGTCTGGAATAAAGATGCTAAGTGAAGAAGAGATGTCGCTACCATAGGAGAAATGTCTTTTCTTCTTATTCTCTATATAAGGTAACAACTTGGATAACAAAAGGTATGCACAATCCAAGGTATGCTTTGGCTCCCTTCTGATATCTTATTGGTCATTTTTTAGCCAAATAGAGGGAAGCTGACTTCTTGAAGAGTCGGATCCAATTGTAGCTGACATAGCCAAAGTCAACAGAAGATGATTCTGCAAGGGTTGATCCATCCCTCGATCTTAGGTCGAATCATATTTGATTGACGACACAACTATAAAAAAAAACTTCCTTTATCAACCTAACCCTAGGACAAGCGTTCAGAAGGTTAGTTAAGGTTTATCTTGATATGTCTGATTCTTTAACGACTAAGGATCAATCTCAAACCTAAAAATAGTCTATCAAACAAACTTTAATGCCTAGGATGAAAGTCCATATATAAAAATTTTTACCTAAAAATTAAATCATATCAATATATATAATAATCTCTGTAATAAACTCAACCTATAACATTAATCAATTTGATAAATCTAAGCTCCTCATGACTTCATAATTGATCTATGAAATTCATCATCCAAGGTGGCACTATAAGAAAATGAGTCCATTGCGACATTTTCTTGATTTATAAAACACTTACAAGGACATTTATCAACAATATTTTTTTTATAAAAAATATTAAATTAGACCCTTTATCATGACATATTTAATAAATGTCAATATTAATCTATTAATAAAAAAAATATATAATTAATTAAACCTAACTACTTGCCTTCTCATTCTCCTCTTTTCAATACATAGGCCCTCATCAAAAAGATTTCTCCTTTTTGCACGCATCCGTTTGTCATGAAGTTTTCCCCCCTTTTCACATGAAGCCTTCTCGTCATGAAGTTTTTCCCTTTCAGCATGCAACCGCTCATCACGAAGTTTTTCCTCTTTCCGCGTGGAGCCGCTCATCAAGAAATTTTTCCCCTTTTCCGCGCACAGTCACTCATCACAAAGTTTTCACCTTTTCTACACAGCACCGTGCCGAAGCCAAGCATCAATGTTTTCTTTCCCCTTTTCTATGACATTCATCTTCTCTCAAGTATGTTCCTAATCCTCGATTTCCCCTCCCCTTTTTCAATTTCATGCATCAAGACTTGGTCTTGTGGTGCTCTTGCTAGAGCATGTCCGAAGGATGAGCACTGCATCCTTCCCTTTTCTAGTAGATATTGTTGGTGCATGGATGACTAGATAATCGAACCTGATTTTGATGATCGGTAAAGGTTCAAAGTTAAGGTTAATTATTATTCTAACAAGTTGAATTAAGTGTATAGAAAAATCCTAAATGATCTTAGGCAGGGTGAAAGTTCTAATTGAGACTAAGCAAAGAAGTCCTAGTGGATACTAGGCAAGTGTAAAACCTGACCTACAGTTAAGCAACGAAGTCTTAGGCTGAGGGACTATGCAAAGTTTTGGCAGGTCAAGGACGTCAGGCGAAATCCTAGGGTCATGGACACTAGGTGGAAGTCCTGGGAGTCGCGGACACCAAGCGGAAGACTGTACGGGTCGGGGTTCGAACGTCTAGTAGAAAGTCCTGAAGTCTCAGATGCTGAACAAAAGTCCAGACAGTTTGGAGAACCGGTCTGGAAAAAGATAAACTCTTTTAAGAGAAGTAGGTGAGGTTGTGCTCCTTGTAGAGGGAGCAATAGGATTAGGTCCGATCCAGAGTTATAGCGAAACTCAAAGTCAAGATCGGATAGTCCGAATACTGTCAAATGAGTTGCTAATTTTATTCCATATTTTCTTTTGTACTAACACTCATGCAGGAAAGAAAATACTAGAAAGGGTCGTCCAGGTGCTTGGACGAGGTCCAGGCACCCGGAGGTGCTCTAGGTGCTCGAGTCAGGGCCTTCGAGGGAGCACTAAGCAGGCACCCGAATGGTCCAAGTGCCCTGAGTTGCTCCACGAGCTCGGACTAGAAAAATCCACGTCAGCAACCTAGGTGCCCGAACATGGATAAACTTCTTAGATGAAGTTTCGATGAGAACTTGCCATGTCAGCACACTCTGTAGGGAATCTTGTGGCAGGCTAGAAGGGGGGTTGAATAGATTGAACACCGCCAAGTCAATTACTTCTCTACAAGGTTAGTTTGCATAAGAGGAAATGAAACTAAAACAAGAAAGCAATCAAAAATACAAATGCTAAAACATTCGATGTAACATGGTTCAGAGATTACTTGCTTCTACTCCATAGCTTGTCCTTGAGGTAGACGTTCCCTTAATCCTTCGGTGGAATAGTCCCTGGCAATCTCCGGCTAGAGCTTTCTCTTTCTCGGTGGAGCAAACCTCTTACAAGGCACTCTTCTTCTTTACAAGATTGAGAACAAGAATTGGAAGAAGAGTGTTAGGCTTTGGAAGCTTAGAGGCCAAGACTAGGAGTGTATGAACAAGATCAGTAACCTCCTTCAATGCCCCAAGCTTCCAATATATAGAGAGGAAAGAGTTGATCACATGACATCTCATTTCCTGCCCACCAGTCGACTGGCACTTCCATCAGTCGACTGGTGCAACCGTTGGACACAACCAATGGTTACTTGGCAGAATCAGGGTTTCTACCAACAGTTGCCAACGACCACTTACCAGTCGACTGGTAAAAATACCAGTCGACTGCTAGCTGTTGGCTGAGCAAACAGAATGCTTCTGTTCACTTCTATTCGACTGCTTAGTTGACTAACTTCCATATGTTGACTGGTCCCGGTTACACACTCACACTCATCCTCTCTGGAGTCACCCTTGAAGCCCTCTTTCTCGGCCTTCGTCCCTCAGATGCACCCGAGCCCGCGGGTCCTCCCCGTGTCATCCTTCATATTGCCTTAAAGTCAACTTCCCTCGGCTCAACTCCATTGCTCCTCATCCGACGGTCCCTTGAATGTCTTCCATATCATCCTTCACCGTCTCAAGGACTCGAGCCCTAAGATGAGCTTCCCAAGCTTAGACGCACTAAGCTCCTCATGTGTGTTTCACCAAGTCCTGCATGACTCAAACACACATATCAAAGTAATATGAAAGCCTAACTTAAACTCTTTGACACACACATCAAAACCATGATTGTACCAATCAAACCTAGGTCGATTGTACCAACAATCTCCCCCTTTTTGATGTGTAGCAATATGTTTAAGTTAGGCACAAATAGCAACTTGAAAATTACAAGCATAGTATAAACACGAAGCATAAAACCCAAGCTCCCCCTTAATATATGCTCTATCACTCAATTTTCAAGTTTTGCACAAAATAGAGAAATAAAAGTTTCTAACTTAAACCTTCCCATTTCTCCCCCTTTGACACCATCCAAAAGATTGCACCTATCTTCCAAGTACACTATGGTATCAATGTTGACTTAAAAATGCCCAAAACCAGCTTCTGAAAGTGTTGAAAAATAGCTACCAGTCGACTGATAACTGTTGTAGTCGATTGACACAAAGCCAATCTGAATTTTAGCCTTCTGAAGCCAACTTCAGAAATACATAAAAAATTCTAGAAAATTTGAAAAATCATGAAATTTTGAACACGTATTTCTTATAATGTCCTTTAACTAGGAAAAATATGTATTCATGAAAATTCATTATAATTTTAAAGTTTTGATAAAAACTCAAAAACCCTAAAAATAATTCAAATTTATATCACTTTGAAACCTTGTTTTGAATTCATATATTTTAAAATAACTATATCACAGTAAATAAGACATAGAATTGTTTTCAAAACATTTGAAATGTCCAACTATGATCTATCGCTAAGATGTTCATTAATTAAACATTTCTTTCCCCATAGTTGGCCTATGATCACTAAAAATTGATACATTTCATAATTTATCAAAATGTTATAAGCATAAGTGAATTATTAGTATTATCCTATTATCTCACATTTATGTTTAGAAATAGAATGCAATTCATTGTGAGATGTAATGAAGATAATCTCTACTTAGCCCGCTTTATCATGAATTTCTATCAAGGCTAAGTGTTTCCCCTTTATGTCTTAAGTCAACCATTTTTAAAAATATTGAATTATGGCTATCATGGTTGACTTGATCCAAAATTTTCTAACCCTTGAGGATTGATTTTGGCACCCAATAGAAGTTCTTTCTAATTGGGTTGACCAAGTACTCCTTAGGGATCCATTTCCTATCTATGGTCTTTGTCTTGGATTGCCCCTAGCAAGTAAACAATGGTAGACTTTCTCATTTTTAGGTTGATTGTATCCTAGCCCCTTTTTGTTAAAGCTTGCCCTTTGGCTCCCAATAATCACGCTTAGGGTATTTGAGCCAATTTTAAATTTTTCTAAGGGCTTTGCTAAGGTATTCTACCTTTTTTCTTAATTTTCTATTTTCCTCTTCTAGACATGAATCATTTAAAATCGAGGAAGAAGAAGCATGTACATCATTATCCTTAATAGACATGGATTCTAATTTTTCATTAAGCATGTAAATATCATTTTTCAAAGATTTGTTCTTTCTTTTTTGCCTTAAACAAATCATCATTTGTACTTGAAATAATTTGAATTAAAACATGAGGAGGAAGATTGTATACCTCACTTACCGAGACGTCCGAGTCCGATGTTTGACCTCCCCCTTCACTTGAGCTCCCTTCTTCATCTTCACTTGAGCTCTTTCCCTCTTCATTTTCCGATGAAGTGGAGGCAACATCATCAATTCCCATTAAAGTAAAATGGGACACATGGTGCTCTTCTTCCTCCAATGATGATGGATCATCCCATGTTGCTTTTAGGTTTTTGAACTTCTTCCCTTTTTCTTTTGACTTCTTCTTCTCTTCCTTCTTCTTTTCTTCTTTCTTCTTAAAGAGGGGGCATCCATCCCTCATGTGCCCTTCTTCTTGGCAATTATAGCAAACGACTCTCCTTGTCCTACTCTTGCCTCTTGAACTCTTCCTAGCATGAGATTTGTTAGTTGAAAATTTCTTAAATGCTTTTCTCATCTTTCTTACCATATATGCCTCTTGATCATTATCCATTGAAGCACTTGAATCTTCAGAGTCGGAGGATGATGGTGGATGAAGACTTCTTCTTCTTACCCTTTCCCTTGTTTGCCACAAGGGCTACTCCTCTTGATCTATGAGCTTCTCCAACTAGCCCTTCAACCATAGTTTTGTGGAGCTCCATTGTTGAGAAGAATTCATCTAAAGAAGATTTCTCTAGATCTTTTGAAATGTAGAACGAGTCTACAATTGAGCTCCATGTTGAGTTTCTTGGGAAAGCATTGATGACTTTCATCATAATATCCCGATTGGAGAATTTCTCACCTACACTTGTTAGTCCACTTAAAATTTCTTTAATTTTAGCATTAAGTGAAGATACCTTTTCTCCTTTTTCAAGTTTGATGTTGTTGAGTTGAGTTTTGAGAAGGTCTCTTCTTGCTAACTTTGCCTCCGATGTGCCTTCATGAAGCTCTATGAGCTTTTCCCACAAATCCTTGGCACTTGTGTAGTTCTCGATCCTTGTTATTTCTTGTTGAGGAAGAGTGTTTAGTAGATGATGTAAGACCTTTGAATTTGCTAAGTGCTCTTCCTTTTGCTTCTTGCTCCATCTTGCTTTGTTGATTATCATGTTGTTTTCATCCCTAGGTATCTCTAAACCGTTTTCTATAATTAGCATAATATCAAAATCAGTATCGAAAAATACCTCCATTCTCTTTTTCCACCAAGAAAAATCTCCTTCGAATTTTGGTGGTTGAATGTGTGAGTCGACCATTTGATGATGTTGCACTTCTTGGCGATTAGTCCATTGAAGGGCGTCCTCGCTCTGATACCACTTGTAGAGAATCTTGTGGTCGGCTAGAAGGGGGGTTGAATAGCTTGGACACCCCCAAGTTGATTACTTCTCTACAAGGTTAGTTTGCGCAAGCAGAAATGAAACTAAAATACAAAGCAATCAAAAATGGAGGTATTTTTCAAAATCAGTATCGAAAAATACCTCCATTCTCTTTTTCCACCAAGAAAAATCTCCTTCGAATTTTGATGGTTGAATGTGTGAGTCGACTATTTGATGATGTTGCACTTCTTGGCGATTAGTCCATTGAAGGGCGTCCTCGCTCTGATACCACTTGTAGAGAATCTTGTGGTCGGCTAGAAGGGGGGTTGAATAGCTTGGACACCCCCAAGTTGATTACTTCTCTACAAGGTTAGTTGGCGCAAGCAGAAATGAAACTAAAATAAGAAAGCATTCAAAAATACAAATGCTAACACATTCAATGTAACGTGGTTCGGAGATTCCTTGCTCCTACTCCACTGCTTGTCCTTGAGGTGGACGATCCCTTAATCCTTTGATAGATTAGTCCCCGAGAATCTCTGGCTAGAGCTTTCTCCTTATCAGTGGAGCAAACCTCTTATAAGGTACTCTTCTTCTTTACAAGATTGAGAACAAGAATTGGAAGAAAAGTGTTAGGCTTTGAAAGCTTGGAGGCCAAGACTAGGAGTGTATCAACAATATCAGTAACCTCCTTCAATGCCCCAAACTTCCAATATATAGAAAGAAAAGAGTTAATCACAAGATAACTTATTTCATGCGCACCAGTTGACTGGCACTTCCATCAGTCGACTGGTACAACCGTTGGATATAGCCAACAGCTACTTGGCAGAATTAGAGTTTCTGCCAATGGCCATCAACGACCACTTACTAGTCGACTGGTAAAAGTACCAATCGACTGCTAGTTGCTGGCTGAGCGAACAAAATGCTTTTGTTCGCTCCTAGTCAACTGCTCAGTCGATTGAACCAGTCGACTGCAACTTCCATCAGTCATCTGGTCCCAGTTACACACTCACACTCATCCTCTCTAGAGTCGCCCTTGAGCCCTCTTCCTCGGCCTTCGTCCCTCAGATGCACCCGAGTCCGCGGCTCCTCCCCGTGCCATCCTTTACGTTGCCTTAAAGTCTGCTTCCCTTGGCTCAACTCCATTGCTCCTCGTTCGATGGTCTCTCAGATGTCTTCAACATCATCCTTCATCGTCTCAAGGACCCGAGCCCTAGGATAAGCTTCCCAAGCTTAACTGCACCAAGCTCCTCATGTGTGCTTCACCAAGTCCTGCATGACTCAAACACACATATCAAAGGAATATGAAAGCCTAACTTAAACTCTTTGACACACACATCAAAATCATGATCGTACCGATCAAACCTAGGTCGATTGCAACAACACACTTCAGGGTCCAGGAGGGGATCCAGGTGCTTGGATGAGACTATAAAAGGAGGGTTCGACTAGCAGCTCAAAGACATCAATTTGAGCAAGTTTCTCTCCTACTTGCTACTCGATAGAAGACTCTACGACACCCAAACGCTACTTCGACGACAATAAACTCAAGATATGCTTCTCTAGTCATCAATATCATTTAGTTATCAAAGTTACTTGCACTTAAATTGTAATTGCTTTTGTAACTATTCAATTGATTAGTGATTGTCCAACGAAAATACTCTCACATGTGGGCCTTGGAGTAAGAGTCGTCATAGGCTCCAAACCAAGTAAAACATGGCGTTGTTAGCATTGCTTGTTTTCTTTTCTATCTTTATTATGCTGTGTTTTACTCTCTGAGTTTTAAATGAACATGAAAGTCGCGAGCGCTATTCACTTCCCCTCTAGTGCTTTCAATCCTGTAGATATTTCCATGTTTATTGGTTGGCACATGTTCCCCACCCCCCTTTCAATGTCTACATCTCATGGCCTACTTGTGATGGTGGCAGTTGATCTTGGTGCTTAGTCTCACATCACTCTTGTCGTAGCACTCCCAAAAGATCAGTTTTCTTCTTCAGACATGTTCTTTAAAGATTTGAATTCCCTAAAGAAGGTATAATCCTCAATTTTTTTCCCTATTTACTTAGCTTTAGAAATGTGTGAGCAACATGTACTACTAAGCAACTCTATTAGGGCTTATCTCATACTAAATGGTTGTGTCATTTATGAGTTGTGGCTATTAATATCTATACATTCATATTGTGTATTGTAATTTATACTATGTTTTGAGTGTTAAATTTAATATATATGCATTTTAAAATTTTTTAATTTATCATAATGTTAAACTTATTTGAATAAGTATTTTTTTGCAGAATCATTATAGATAAGAGTTGGATGATTTTACTGAGACAAACTTAGGAGTATAGGAATGGAGTTGAGAGTTTCTTACATTTTATATTTTCTAATGCTAATATAAATGGAATGGTTTTATGCCCTTGTGTACGATGTAAGAATGATATATTTGTTTTAAGAGATGCTGCTTATGATCATTTGACGGTTGATGGATTTATCAAATGTTATACTCACCGGATAGCTCATGAAGAGATAGCATATAGTGCATCTACAAACTTTGCTTTTGTTTCATCTCAAAAGGATGTAGATGATATGCAAGGATTAGTTTATAAGATCCCATTTCATAATGATAGTATTATTATCACATTATAATTTAAAAATGATAAGGAGGTTCCAGCTGGAGAGGCTGAGAAATTTTATAAATTAGTTAATGATTCACAAAAAATTTTTATCCATGTTGTAAGAAATTGTCAAAACTTGCATTTATTATTTGTTTGCTTCACTTGAAGTGCCTAGGTAAAATGACCAACAAGATTTTTGATATGCTTTTAAATATGTTGAGAGAAGTATTTCCAAATGCAATGTATGATTTGCCTAAGTCATATTATGAAGCATAAAAATTGATGAAGCAATTAAGACTTGGTTACTAGAAAATTGATGTTTGCCCTAATGATTGTATTTTTTTTTGGAGGTTGGATAAAGAAAGATTTCAATGCAAAACATGTAGGGAGCTTAGATAGGAAACATTTGAAAATGATCCTACGGGTGAGAAGAGAAAAATTGCATGTAAGATTTTATGATATTTTCTAATAAAGTCAAGATTACAACGTTTGTTCATGTCATCCAAAACAACATCCCATATGAGATGACATTCTGAATCCCGCACAAAGGATAGTTACATGCGATATCCGACTGACTCCCTAGCTTGGCAAACATTTGACTATAAGCACCCAAAATTTGTAAAGGATCCTAGGAACATAAGACTTAGTTTAGCATCATATGGATTTAATCCATTCAAAAATATGAGTGTGACACATAGTATATGGTCAGTTATTTTAATATCATATAATTTTCCACCATGGATGTGTATAAAGCAACCATACTTTATATTTCCACTATTGATACTTGACCCATCTACTCTAGAAAATAACATCGATATATACTTGCAACCTCTTATTGCATATTTGAAGGACTTATGGGAGATAGGAATTTAAACATATCATATATCAACTAAATAGAACAATGTATAATTAATTTACTCATTCACAATGGTTAAAATATGGTGAATAATACTACTATATGGTCATCAGAGGTTTTTAAATAGTGATCATGCATTTTGAAAAAATACTCAATTTTTTGATGGCACAGAAGAGCATAAAACCACCACCTACACTATTAGGAGACATGGTGATAAGTGAGACACTATCATTCAATTGTCTTCTTTGATTTACCATATCGGAAATATATATGATACGTCACAATCTTGACCTTATGCATATTGAAAAGAATGTATGTAAATCTATATATGGGACATTACTGAATATAGAAGACAAATCAAAAGATAATCTCAAATCATGACTTGATTTGCAATGGGGATAAGATCATCATTTCATCCTATTGAGAAAGGACCAAAGAAAGTTTATTTACCTCCAACATCTTTTCCAATGAGAAAAAAAGAGAAGGGTATATTTTACAAGGTCTTAAAAAAAATGAAAGTTACAAATGACTATGCATCCAACATATCATGATGTGTTCAAATGAAACCGATAAAATTAAGTGCTCTAAAAAGTCATGATACTCACATTTTGATGTAGCAATTGTTGTTAGTAGCACTATAAAGAACTTTACCTAAATCCATTCAAATTTCTTTGATTAGATTAAGCAGATATTTTTGAAAGTTATGTTGTAAAGTAATTTCTCCTATAGATTTGGTTCGTTTGGGGAGAGATATTGTAGTGATCCTATGTGAATTGCAAAAGATTTTTCCTCCATCATTTTTTGACATAATGACTCATATAACTATTCATTTGACAAGTGAAGAACAACTTGCTGGGGCAGTTCACTATCATTGGATGTATCTAATTGAAAGGTAATATAAATCTTATTGATTTTTTAAAATATTTTTTTAGATAAATAATACAAATTGTTGTGTATTGATATAAGTGTTGGTCCCTTGGCAGCAACAAGAGGGAGTGAATTATCCTGCACAATATAAAACAAACAAAACACCTTTCTCAACTTTTCAAACTAAATTAAGACACACTTGTTTAATAGTAAACTAATTAAAAAGAAAGTAGAGATAGATCTTTTTTACTTGGTTTGCAATCAGAAGATTATTAGTCCAAAACATTAAAAGCTCACTATTAAATCTCCTTCTAGTGGAGAAGCCTCTTATAGCAATTAAAGCACTATATCACAAAGTAGAACAGAAGAGAAGATTGTTTACAAGTGTTGTTCTGACTATTAAGATGAAGGTTGTATTTATAGCCTTACTTTGGGTGTCTGGAAGAGTTTCAGGTGCCTAAGTGTGGATAAAACTTTATCCACGAAGCAACGAATTGCAACAGCTCAATCTGGATAAATTTCTCTGGTCCAAGTGCTTGGAACAGCTCCGGGTGCTAGTACTGCCTTCGTACAGGGGTGCCTCGCCAAGGCGCCCCGGCTGGACCAGAATGGTTCAGGTGCCAGGAGTAGCTTCGGGCGCCCAAAATAGCTCCAGGTGTCGGGACCACAGTCAACTTTAGGTTGAATTTTTGTTCGAGTCTTCCGCTTTAACTCTGCTCACTTGGGTGATTTTGGTCATCCAGAATAGGGCTCACCTGAACCCATTTTCCGGCCTTCTCCTCGAGCAAGCTTCCTCTCCGACTTCTTGTCCCTCCAAAATGCCGTATGCTTCCTTCTCATCTACCTGCGTACTCTTCCGCAGCTCCTCATCCCTTGGATGCACTGAGTCCGTCTACTCTCTCCCGTGCCATCCTTTTCACTAGCTACGTGTTTCGCTCAACTTCTTCTGCTCTTAAGTTTTTACACATTGAGACACAAGGATCAAACCCCAGCAAGACCTAACTTGACTTGGTTAATCACATCAAAAGTACTATGGGGTACTTACAATAAAGTACCTGGGAACATTGAAGTTTTATGTTTGAAATAGAATTAGACTAGACGGATCTATTGCTAAAGGGTATTTAGTTGAGGAGTGATTGACATTTTACTCTTTATATTTAGCAAATTATATAGAGATAAACTTTAATCAATCACCAAGAAATGATGATATAAATATTGATTCTACATTTACATTAGACGTGTTCAATTGCTTAAGTTATGCACTTGGAATGACCATTACAACTAAGTTTGACATTGAGATATTAAAGAAGGCACATCAATATGTGTTATTTAGTTGTCATCGCGTCCAATCTTATATAGAGTGTTCTTTTTTATATAAATCATGTGTTTAAATATATAACTATTTAAGTCATCTTTATTTACAAAATTATTATTCTTTTTGAAGTGAACACCAAAGAATTGGAAGACACCAAATTGAGCATTTACATAGTGAAACTTTTGCCTCATGATGTCAGCTGTGTTATAATAGTTATTAAAACTATATGTTATAATATTTTTCAAATATAATTGATTAAGTACTTATTGTATGATAGATTGAAGATATAAATCTTCTAGCAAATGATCAAGTGTCAAATGATTTGAGATCAATTGCCAGATGCCCAGATGTCATTGGGATATGATATGAAAAACTTGTTTCAAATGGATTTAAGTTTCATATAAAGGGAGTGGAACGTAAGAGAAAAACTTAAAATTATGGTGTAATTGTTAGGGCAACTACTTTAAGTTATTCAAGTATAAGAGATCATAATCCAGTATTAAGTGAACTTGATTATTATGAGATTTTATAAAATGTGATTCAGTTAGACTATAGAGGAGGTCGAAAAGTTATTTTATTTTAATGTGAGTGAGTCTCCAAAGTTAAATAACTAAAATTGGATGAGGATGATTTTGTGTTAGCCAATTTTTAAAATGTTAGGTGTCATAATGAGCCTTATATTTAGCATCTCAGGCTATGCAAGTATTTTACATGGAAGATCCAATTGATTGTGATTGACATGTCATTATGACCACTTGTGCATGAGCAAAGTATAAAATGTAGCCTATGGCAAATGTTGATACATATTTTTAAAATTATATTCGTAATTCTAAAGACTACAATGAAGATGAAGAAGTGGTTTGAGTTTGTGATGATGTTGCAGGAGTGGAAATTGATACTAATTTATGATAAAATTTTATCTAGTCTATGCATTTATGTTTAGTTAATTATCATTGTAATAACAACAAAATGAATTTTTATATGATGATTGAATGATATATGGTGATATGTATTTCTTTTTCATGTTTAACTTTTTTACTTTTTATATTATAAGATTTATACTTATGTATTATCTATAATTTGTAACTAACTATTATTTGTAGTAGGAATGCATGACTCCTAAGCATCAAATTAACTAATAGGAAATCTACTTTTAAACTTCAAACTGAGATAGATATGTAGCCATCAACTATAAGTACGAATCACATGTATCGACATTCAATTGAACAAGATATTATCTAAATTTATACATAAAAAATTCTTATTTACATTTTTTACTTGAATCAATATTTTACATATGATCAAAATATACAAGGTACCTTGAATAACCAAATAGATGCAACTTCCAATCAATTACATGTTAACGTGCAAGATAATATCCCATATGTTGAAAACAATTATTCAGTTCTAAACTAAAATGATGATATGAATAAAGAATCTAATGAACATAACATATAATGAAAATTATAATAAATTATTTTATTATTTATATTTTGTCTTATATCGTTTTTTATATGTATATAGATAGTGACGATGAACCTCTTAATACTAATAGGAAAAAAGATGTTCTATATTTATGAAAAAAAAATTAGGATTGACTTAGCACATTACCACACATCAAGATTCCATGTGATGATATGGGGTATTCTATAGAAACAAACAGAAATAAATTTACTGATTTTTTTGGATTTTTTGACAAAAAAAATGATAAGTATTATCCAATTGATGTGAAAGATTGTCATAAAATGCCAATAAAAAGAAAGACATGTTAAATGTTATCAAGATAAATAAATTACTTTTATATTATTTTAGTGTTTAAGATTTTTAATTTAGGTAATGATAATTTATTTAAATATTTTTAGTAGGAAAAATATGATCTTCCTCCAAATAGAAAATTGGACGCTACGCTCAATAATAAAAAAAATAATGAAACTTAAAGTCAAAATTTAAAAAGAAGTACTATAATTGTCAATTTTTTTTTTTTTTATAACATAGAGATAAAAGAGCTTATCCAGAACAATACATGAGATTAATTACATTTCAGAATAAGAAAAAAAAAACCAAAAGTGTACAATATTTTTTTATTTAGAATATAATTGATTCAAATTGTATGTAGATTTTTATTTTGTGTATTATATGTATTTCAATATATTAGGAAAGGAGAAAAAAAATTGCAAGAAAACACAAGATAATAGATCAGACCGCGGATATTTTTTTCTAAGTGCAGCACAAATTATCAATTCTTTATATTCATGTGATAATTCTATACAAGTTTTAGTATCCTCAAATTATAGAGTTTATTATAAGATGATGTGTGGTGTCCTTTCTTCTGGCGATCATTTCAGTCTCTATTTCACATGATATTTTACATGTGTTATATATGTAAAAATCATCAAAAATATATCTAATTTAATTCATAATTAAATTTAATCACAAACAAGAATTATTGTCCCAACACATTGACTACTGGAAGAATAAAATTACCCAGAAGGAGTAGGATAATTATCCCTTTCCTGTCAAGGTTCCCTTCCTAGTTATTTCATTCGTATTGGGGTTTCAAAGCAGTCGAGGCAAAATTTCCCTGCTAATTCTTCTTTCTCTCTTTTTTTTTTCATTAAATTCTTCAGGCTTATCAAACCTAAATTATACTGTTGGACACAAAGCAACAAACATAGTGAGCCCATAAGTTTTATTGTGGATTAAATGCCATATATAATGGATTGCATTCATTCTTCCATCAGCTGCTGTTCCTTGACATTGATTGATTAATTCCTAGTTGCAGCAGCAGCAGCAGAGGCAGTCGAGGCAGCACTCGCAGGTCTCAAAGCAGCAGAAGCAGCAACACAACGCAAACAAACTTGATCGAAATCCAACCAAACAGTAATCAATAAAACAATTGAAGTGAAATATAAGAAGATTTAGGAACGAATAAACAAGCTAGGCAGAAGTATATGAATTACCAGGCATAGAGGAAGCCTTTCTCATGGTGGCGCCTGTGGACGTGCTCCAAGTAAGACATCTCCTGTGACCCCATCGGAGCGTACATCTTCCTCGCTTATTGCTTTAATTCCTGCAACACCAAGAGGAGGCAGAAAGAAAGAAAGAAAGAAGGGGGGAGAAAGAGAGGTGATTGATGAATAAGAAAAAGAGAGTGTGTGGCTCTTTTTATAGATTAGTTTGTTTTCTTCTGATTAGTTTTCCTTGCAGGCTAAGCTAAGCCATCTCATATCCTTCTGCACCTGCTCTTTCCTTATCGCTACTTAATCTTTACCAAATTGTTTCTATATCGAGACTGATTGGCTGGCAATTTTTATTCTTTATTTCTTGTATTTATTTCCCTTTTATTTCCTGCTATGACGAGAATAAATTTTGTCCCGGGCGGAATTTTGGATTTTTGGTGATTATGATTATTTATTAATTTGTGACAACGTCACAAAATTCTGTCCTCTAGAGTTTTTTTAAATTAATTAATAGAATTGGTCTAATATGTATTTCAGTTCGGTCAATTACTTAAATAATAAGTCACCGTCTCACATAACGTGTCATGAGGACACGCTCACGGGACATAATTCAGTTTACATATTATAGGATAGATTTATAAAATTAAGGATTTAATCTTCGTAAAGATAGAGAAATCATCTTATCATATGATAATTAATTTTAACATGAGACAGTCATAAAAGGAGGATGTTAGGATGACGAATTTTACATTTTACAGAAGTGTTAGTATAAAGGTACTCTTTTCATTATTGTGACACTCATTCATTTCGAGATGGATTGGTCCAATTCCATAAAAATTTTATCAAGGATAAATTTAAAAGGTACATATTATGCATGGAGATAGTTCAGCACCATGAGTGATTCGAACGCTGTAATCTTTTATTTGTGCTACATGATAATCGAATCCTTGTTGCTTGCTTATGCAGAATTGTTGCACTTGAGGGGATGAATAACACTTGTGGTTGTCACGCTTTTCGGAAAACGTTCGATCAGAATAACTAACAATGGAAATGGAAAGTAAAAACACAAGCATCCTCAAATACATCAAGTTTTACTTTGTTTGAAACCTGTGACGACTCATATTCCAAAGCACACATGTGAAAGTATTTTCGTTGGACAATCACTAATTAATCAAAAAGTTATAAAGGAGAATTACAATTTAGAACAAGTAGCTTTTAAAAGAAAGCAATACCGACGCCTTAGAAAATAATCTTGAATGTAGTCATCGTGGTCGTATCTTTCGGGTGTCATGGAGGCATTTCTGAGCAACACGCATAAGCGGAAGTTGTTCGGAATATTGTGTTTGAGGTGCTGGCTGAATCCTCCTTTTATAGTCCACTCTGGCGCTTGGAAGCTCCCCCGGGCGCCCCCACAAGGCTGATGTGGCATACTCTCGTCGAAGCTCGATCCTGTAAAAGTTATCCACCTTCGGGCGCCCGGACCACCCCCCGGTGCCTGAATTGTAATGTAGGTCTGCTAGTCAGTGCGCTCCAGCTTAGCAAAGAGATCATCTTATGGTTGTTTGGTCGCCTGGAGCAACTTCGGGCGCTCAAACCACAAGGGCGCTTGACCAGGCACCTAGCCCGTATGAAGGCCTCCCGGGCGCTCGGAGCAGCTCCGAGCGCCCAAACTCCCTTCGGGTGTCTGGATCACCATTTTCGCAAACTTCTTTTTCTGCAAAACAAGGTTAGTCCAGGCAATAACATTTAAAGAACAAGTTTTAACAGCCTTCGGACTGTCTGGTCTTGACTTTGAGTTTCGCTAAAACTTTAGGTCGGACTGACTCCTACTGTTCCCTCTTCGGGGAACGCATCATCACCTACTTCTCTCAGGAGATTTTACTTTTTTTAGACCGATTCTCCAGAACGTTTGGACGTTTGCTTAACGTTCAGGACTTCAAGACTTTATGTTGAACGTCTGATTTAAGACCCGTCCAGTCTTCCACCTGGTGTCTGCGACCCTCAGGAATTTACCTAGAGTCCTCGACTCTAGGATTTCGCCCAAAGTCTTCGATCCGCCAAGACTTTACCCAATCCCCTGGACCAGGACTTTGTTGCCTAACTGCAGTTAGGACTTTCCACCTACCTAACCTCAAGTAGGACTTTTCTATTGCCTAAGATCACTTAGGACTTTCCTACAAATTCAGTCAAACTTGTTAGATAACAAGAAACCTTAACTTTGAACCGTTTGTCATAATAAAAACTTAGGTTTGATCAGCTAGTGTTTCTTGTATCAACAATCTCCCTTTTTTTATTATGACAACATAATTCAAAGTTAAGTAATGCATAACAAAAAAAAATAAAGCATAAGTATAGAAATTGAGCATAAATAAACCAATTTAAAATTTTAATAAATTAAAGATGCTCCCCCTTAATTTTATTAAGCTATGTTTGACTTAACTTTTAACTTTTCTCTTCCTGTTTGACATAAATAAAAAAGAATACACGAGAAAATTGTTTAACTTGTAAAGAAAAAAGCTAATTTTTTAATCTTTTTAATTTTAAGCTCTCCTGAAATCATCACTTTCTTAGCTTTTTCCTTAATAAAGAACATAGTTAAATTCTTAGATATGAAAAAAACACTTTGCTAACTACTTAGCTTCTGAAAAAAATTTATATAAAAACTTAGTTAAGTACTTGAGATTTTGGAAAGATTTTAAAAAACTTAGTAAAGTACTTAGCTTTTTACAAGATTCCCTTAAAAAAACTTAGTTAATTAAGTACTTAGCTTTTTAAAAATATTTCAAATAAACTTAGTTAATTACTTAGCTTTTTGAAAAGATTTCATTAAAAATTTAGTTTAAGTACTTATCTTTTAAAAAGATTTCTAGTGAAGTGCTTAGCTTTTAAAAAGATTAAAAAAACTTAGTTAAAAATACTTTTTAAAATATATATATATATATAGTTTACCAAATATAAAAATTATTTAAACTTTCTTTTTCAAAAATATTTAAGCTTGTTTTTTTCAAAAAAAAAGTTACACTGTAAAAAAAAAACTTAACTTCATATTTAAAAAATATTTTAACTTTTGAAAATAAAAATAAAAATATTTAACTTAACTCCATTTTTTGTCCCCATTGATTAATGTCATTTTTTTAAAAGTAAATGATTTAAGTTTGAGGATCCTACAATCTAAGCATGAGAAAAAAATATCATTAAGAACATACTTAAAATAATTATTTATTTTTCTGATTTTTCATGTCATCATTTCTAAGTTATCACACATGTTAAACTTATGAGTTGGTGTGAGAAAAAATTAATATTAATTTTGAAGTTGATTTTAACTTTGAGAACAACATTTTTGAAAAAAATAATTTTGAACTTCAAAATATCTAAGTTTAAATTTGAATTTTAAAAAAAAATTAAGTTTGAATAATTAAATTTGAATTTTGAAAATATAAGTTTGAAAACTAAATTTAAATCTTAAAAAATATTAGTTTGAATTACATGAATTACAATTTTAAAATTAATTATGATTTGAAATTAAGTAACATTTTGAAATTAATTAAAATTTAAAAATTAATTAAGAATTGAAAATAAGTAAGATTTTAAAATTAATTAAGAATTGAAAATAAGTAACATTTTGAAATTAAAATTTGAAAATAATTAAAATTTTAAAAATAATTTTTGAAAATTAAATTAAGTTTAATTTGATTCGGTTTAAGTTTGGTTAAGTTTGATTTAGGTTAAGTTTGATTAATTTGAATTATATTTGTTTTGATTTAAAAATTAATTTAGGTGTAAGCTTTAATTAACTAATTTTAAATCTAAATTCATCTCACCTTTTTTTCTAGATTATCAATCATGTAACCTTATCTATTTTATGAGATGATTAATTTTATCTTCAATTTTGATTAAAATCTAAGGATTGATTTACATTTGAGTTAGATTAAGGTTCAATAGTTAGTCAATTAAACATCTATTTCAATAATTGACTTCCAGACTAGGGCGAGGCACTAGGCCTTCTTGGGTATTGGAGCAATAACCACTTCTAGACAAAGCCTTTTAAAGAAATTATATATTTAATTTTATTTCTGAAAATCCTAGGTCTAATTATTCAAGTGTCAATCAAGCCTAAGTCCTTATCTACCCTAATCTAAGCATGTATTGGGAAAGTAGTAAATCAAATATCAATCAGGTTTATCTAATAAAAATTGTCTTTCTATTGGCTCTTCCTGGATCAGAGCCTCGATAAGGTCTATTAAGGTAGTGGATTTGATACTTAGGGATCAAATATTGATCAACTTCAACTTGATTAATCATGTTAGACTTGGGGATCTATGCTTAGACTACTTTTCTATTTGTTCGATTAATAAGAGATAGGTAAGATTTAAATTTATGTTTGACCTTATACCCAAGTTCGGATCGGTTGTATACGACCCTTTGTTTCCTAATAATTAGATCAAGGTTCTTAGAACCCAAAGTGAACCATTCCAATGAGTCCCTGAGTTCTTTGACTTGACTTTTTAAGTTAGAATTTTCTTCCTCAAGTTGTTGGACTTGAGTTAAAGTTCCAGTTTGAACAAATTCGGTCAAAGAGCTTAGGTTAGTCACTTTCTTGAGGGATTTGACCTCCTCTTGGAGTGACTTGACCCGGAGGTTGGATTTAGCTAATTTTCTAGATAGTATGAAATTAAATTATGTGATCTAATTAAAGAAATACTTATAGTGGATTGGGAATCTTTTGAACTAGATAAGGATCCATGGATTCACTCAAACTTAGCTTCTGATTCTATCTTGGACTTGGATTTAGTCTCGGCAACATGGGCCTGTACTAGGAAGCTTGCTCGCTTGTGTTCTACGTTGGAGTCTTCCGAGGATTTGAACCACGTGGCTTTCAAAGCTTTCCTTCTTCTTTGCTTCTGGTTTGGACAATCAGGCCTGATATGCCCTTTCTTGTTGCAGCCGTAGCAGGTGACTTTGGGTTTGGTCTTTGTGTTTGACTGGGTTACCTTCTTGATCTCGCGTTTTGTGAAGCCCTTCTTCTTGTATTAGTTTCACTAGTTCAGCGGTAATTTCATCGTCTTCTTTCAAGTCAGATTCGCCTTCAGACTCATGTTCGATTTTGTACTTCTTCCTAGACTCCTTAGACTTGCTTGTACCTAAAACCAATGCAATACCTTTTTCTGCCAGAAGTGCATTAGTCTGTTCGTACAATTCAAATTCTGAAAATAGCTTGTTTAGTCTAATTAAAGAAAGGCCCTTGGATACATTGTAAGCATCTACCATCGATGCCTATAAGGTATTCCTCGAAAAAGTATTTAATGTGTACCTTATTATGTCACGATTCTCTACCTTCTGGTTGATCACGTGTAGTCCGTTAAGTAGGTCCTAGATCCGAGCATGGAGTTTTCTTGTCGACTCACCATCCTGCATTTTAATATTATATAATTTATTTAAAATTAAGTCTCGTTTGCTTACCTTAGTGTGGGAGGCGCCACCATGCAGCTCGATTAACTTTTCCCATAATTCCTTGGTGTTGTTGAAGAGGCCAATTTGGTGCAACTCTTATTTGGTTAGGTCGCATTGGAGAGTACATGTTACTTTTGCATCTGCCTCGATCATCCTCTTTAGTGCATCCCATTTGTCGTAAGACATGAATACTCCGTCTTCTAAAGGAAATGTGAATTTGGTTTGGATTATGATCCACATTTCCACTTGGGTCTTGAGATGATACTCCATCAGACTTTTCCAGTATTCGAAGTCCTCACCGGAGAAAAGACGAGGGCGAGTGGTATTGTAGCCTTCTTGGTGGGCCATTGATAGAAAATATCGCACATAAAAAAATAATGAATGTTCTAAGACTGGGTCTTGGATTTGTAGTGTGGGAAGAAAGAAAACTGAAGAACTTGAGTGGTGTTGTACCAACTTTGAGAAACTATAAACTCAATCAAGAAAGATTATCGGAAGGGGTGATAGCACTGATTGACTCTGAAAATCTCATGATGCAAAAATTGATAAAAAAGGTGTAAGAATATATTCACTAGAAAAAAAATATAAAATACCGAAAAATGATGAATAACCATAAGGGAATTTTTCAGAATTTTTAGAATTATTTTGGGCATTTTTCAGAGGTCGTATGATGTAGGTTACGGGGATAAATATTGAGCCACGAGAAAGCCTGTTTAGGCTACCCCATTTAAATGAGGAAATGTTTGATTTTTATATTTTCTCTTTTCTTTTTCTTTTGTTTTTCTGCCCGTGCCCTAAGCACGACGCCAACCCTTCGCCATGTCCCACTTCTCTTCTTCTCCTCTTCTCCTCTTCACCTTCCCAAACCGACGCCGCCTCACGCCTCTTCCTCTTCTTCCCCGTGTACAATAGTAATCGGCCAAGGCAAGTCCGAGCCTCTGCCCCGATTCTCGTCTCCTTCCTCTTCCCTTCCTCTTCATCGCCGGAGTAGTTCTTCTCGGCCGGTGATGCCCTAGTGAGCCTGAAGAAGTAGTGTCACCTCCCTTCTTCCATGCGACGCCGACCGTCGGCCTTTCTCTTGATCCTGCGATGCTGGTGCCCTAATTCCTGATCCATGATCACCGCCGCACGTCGATCCAACTGTTGATTTCACCTCACCCGTGCCCTAGATTGCCGGCGTGAGGAGGTGTCCGGGGATTCGAGGGTAAGCCAACCTCCATCACCTTTCCTTTTGATTTGTCATCTGCCCTAGTTCTTGATGCTTGCTGATCTGAAGTTGGAAATCGTTTGTGTTGCTTCCACAGAAGCCACAAGTACCGATAGCTACATCTTTTTTTCGGCAGCAAACTCACCTAGCTGTGGATCAATTAGGGCTGTGAGATTGAGGTAAGGTGTAGGGCACGTTGATCCTTGATTTCCTTCTTGATCTGATTGATTTCAGTAGGTGAGGTTTTTGTTCTGTGATCTGGAATTTGTTAACAGAATTAATAATAGTTGATAATTTAAGTAAATGCATTGAATTAGGGATGAATTGGTTGTTCATGAGAGGTTAGATGATAGATTCATAATTGGGTAAGTTTAGGATGATTTTGGTTTAAATTTTAATCTAATCGATTAGTGGAACGATTAGGTTTAACGAAGTTAACCCTAGTTGTTCAATGGATTAGATTTTAGCCAGGGATTTGATTTATCTAATTAATTTATGTAATTAGCTAAATTTGTATATCATGCATTGTAGGACTTTGATTCGAGACGACATCTCGATGTGGGATCTATTTCGGATACGATCCTCTTATTGAAGGCGGGTACCTTGACTTATCTTTTAGATAATGTCATGTTGATATGCTTAGTAGAATTTAATAAGTAGTAATAAATATATTTATATCTACATCGGTATGTCACTATTTGTTTCCGAGCATGTTTTGTTTGTTACCTGTTTAGCATTCATGCCCTTATTATTTATTTATGTTATAGAGGTAGTGACATACCATGCCATGTGATATACCGGACTAGTCATTTACCATATTTGACCTATGTACCTAGATCTATTTATTTGATCCATTTATTTTTAGTACATGTTTTATGGAGGTAGATATGGTCAGGATTTGTATGCTTAGTGTCATGCACCATCTCGCATGATTACATGCTGTGTGATAGTCGACTCCATTATTATTGAGAACATCGCCAGTTACATGGATCTGCACACACAACCACTCATGGATTAGTGGTTTTTATTCAGGCAGGGTGTGTTGCAGCAGGTTGCTCTATTTAACTCAGTTGGTCCGCTCATGGGTAGTGTGATGCAGTGTAGTAGCCGGCAGGGATCCCTCCTTTGGATTGTCTCAGGGAGATGAGAGCATTGCACTCCCCCACTTATGATTTGGGGTAGGAGGATAGGTGTACTCCGACAGCATCCCGTCCACTCGATCACTCATCAAGAGCAGTGACGACAGAGTGCACGGTTGTCACAGCCCTACCCACTAAGTCTCACAATCGTGTGTGAGATGGCTGACTGACATCAGGAGTGACCAGGACATGTCATTGGCATCATATGCATGATGCATTTATTTCTTGTGTTTGCGGCACTTTGTTTGCTGCATATTGGATGGATGCATATGATTGACATGCATACAGGGACATGTATTTTTGGTTTGACGACCTTATTATCCTGATAGGAGGTCCTGGTGAGTACAGGTTCTCCCTTATCTTCAGTTTTACATTGTTTCATTAGTTTTGGAGACTATACACATATTTATTACTGCTGGTTATTATTTACTATGCATGTCAACTAGGTATCCGCTGAGTGTTGAACTCACCCCCGTTATTACCATTTCAGGTTGAGGCTGTCCGGAGGAGTTCCAATCGCTAGTTTCCCCCTTCAGGTTGCGAGTATTTCCGTTTTGTATCTTCTCTTTGGTTTTCTTATTATGTTATCGTCTATGTTTCCGGACTTGTACCTTTTGGCACTTGGATCTTGTATGATCCCTTATTATCGATAGGTTGTCGTTTGGATGTATGCTGGTGATTTAAGGTTTATGGGTGTGGTTGAGTAGGACATCATATTTGAGTTTTTTGGGTGTAGTTGAGTAGGATATTTGAGATGTTTTCCTTATCGTTACTTATGTTTGGTTTTTACTATTAAACTGCATGGGTGCTTGATTAATATATATTGTTATTATTCTGGCCGTGTTGGCCAAGGTATATGTGGCCCTGAGGGCATTATAGGAAGTTTCATATTGTCACCCATACAGGGGAGATGCTGCCAAAATTTATTCTAGCAGAGACTACCTGGGTCGTGACAATATTTTTAGTATCAGAGCCAAGTTATATGATACTTGCTTTTCATTTTGGATTTTGAGTTAATCTGATACCAATTTATTTTTGGTATCAAAGAAGGTTTCCGATACCTGTTGTTTTGTGTTTTGGGATTTTCGAGATAATCTGATACTGATATTTTTGGTATCAGAGCCAGGTTTGTGAGTCAAACTGGTACTTTCTGATTTGTACGGATTTCCGTTATGTTCATGTTTCGGAATTCCATTTTGGATTTGTATGGATTTCCGTCGATTTTTCTCGTTTAAGAATTTCTGAGGTCAAAAGGGGGGGTTGGACAGCGATGGAACATCTCTTGATGGCATATAGGTATGATGTTTAATTTTATAGTGTGATACTGGAAGTAATATCTGAGTTATAACTTAACAAATATGAGAAGATCTACATGGGCAGTATCTGTGAGACGTGGTGCTGGATGATCATGTAAGAGGACTTTGGAATCTCTGGCAACAGACTCACCAGAGATCCCTACTGGGATTGAGCCTATCGGTCAGGGACAGATTCAAGATACTACGGGTGCATCGGGCTCTCAGACTCCGATGGCTTCGTTAGAGGTACCCACCCATACCTTATACACTGTACCACTCGTGGCAAACTTGGTACCTCCACCAGCAGAGCCTGCGGCGTACCTCGCACCACCGCCACCTGGACCTACCGTGTACCCGACACTAGCAGCACCTGCGCTCCCAGTGCCTACAGTGTACCCAGCACCCGCAGCAGCGGTACCGGTTGCTCCATTTCTGATACGACCACCTACCGTACCTCCAGCCGCGGCCACTCATATCGACCCTGCAATATCACCAGTGGTACATGCTCTAGCTTATGCAGCAACACCGGGAGTACATCTCTCGGTCTATCCAGCGGTACTACCTGTAGCAACAGCTCCAGGGATTCCGCCAGTTCCTACGTCGATCCCTACCCACCTCACTGATATTGTCGCGGCACGAGCTTGGATCCCAGCATTGGCAGAGTCGATGAAAAGTCGATTCACACTATTCTGAGGAGAGACTGATCCGAGTGTGACCCAGTCCTGGATTGAGACTATGGAGTGGACCTTCTTCTACATGGCTTGCTCTGAGTGGGAGAAAGTAGAGCTGGCTGCTTTCTAATTACGGGATAAGGCCGGCACCTGGTGGGTTACGCAGCGTTCCATCATAGGCAAGCAGAGCATCACCTAGGCTAGATTCAGAGAGGCTTTTGAGAGCCGCTACTTCCCATGGGTATATCAGATGACTCGCTGGCAGGATTTTATGAGTCTGCGGTAGAACAATCGCACGGTGACAGAGTACAATGCTGAGTTTAATCGGTTGGCCAGGTTTTGTCCAGAATTAGTTGCTGAGGATAAATCCCACATGCTTCAGTTTATCCAGGGACTAGATGGACATCTGCAAGTAAAGCTTGCCAGTTTTGGGAGTTCATCCTATTTAGAGACGTTGGACAGAGCCCTCATGATTGAGTCAGCTCAGCAGAGAGCATTTTCGGACAGGAAAAGAAAGTAGACGGGTCAGACATCAGGACAGATCCAACAGCCATAGGCTACCAGACAACAATAGAGTGGTCGCAGTCAGCCGGTCAGGGTACTTCTGGGGCTTCAGGGCAGCCTCAGAAGTTAGGGTGATCTTCATCAAGGCGTTCTCGGTCTTCTCAGTAGAATCGGAAATAGCCCACCAGCGACACTCATTGCACTAGATGTGGGTCCAGAGACCACCTCACCATAGCCTACTCCCTGGGACAGTCGGTTTGCTATTATTGCAAACTGCCCCGAGCACTTGAGCTGAGATTGTTCACTAAAAGCTCATCATAGGGCTTCCGGAGTGTCTGGTCATGGAGGATAGCCCAGTCAGGCAGGGACTTATCGAGGAGGGTGGAGAGCCCAATTGTCGCATAGCCAGCAGAGGACAACTCCCCCTGCAGTAGTTGCTTATGTCATGCATGGACAGGAGCACCCCAGTGCCCTCATAGTACCACAGAGTTCTGTCGTGGGATCGCCATATTAGCTGTAGCCTCAACCCCTAGTCCAGTATCTACAGCCCCAGCCTCTGGTTCAGTACCACACGCAGTCACAACCACCAGTACAGTATCAGTCACAGTCCTCTCTTCCACCTCAAGCCCCGTATCCAGCACCGCCTCAGTGGTCGGCTCCTGCCCAGATGCAGCCGCCGCTGGCAGTGCTACCACCTCTACCTCCGCCAGAGACTGGACGTATTCATGCGGTCACCAGAGATGATGCGCAGTGAGCCAACGGATCCATTTTCCATGGTATAATTTTCATTTATGCCTTATCTGCTGATATGTTGATAGATACTGGTAGCTCATATTCTTTTATATCTCGTACCTTTGTGAGGGAGATTGGTAAATTACCCACTTTCAGACCGCAGCGACTGACCATCTCTCTACCGTTCGGTGATACTTTGGATGTCACCCAGGAGGTCAGAGGTTGTCCATTGGACTTTGGCAACATGATACTTACGGTAGATATTTTAGTACTAGAAATGGTCGAGTTCGACATTATCCTTGACAAGGATTGGCTGTCTGCATATCATGCCACGGTTGATTGCCAGACGAGGGTGGTTACATTCCAGCCTCCGAACCAACCCTCGTGGGATTTCACTGGCATCAGGGACGATGGAATATCGATTATTTCAGCGATTCAGGCTCAGAAGCTGCTGTCACATGGCTGTCAGGGATTTCTTTTGTCTTTGATTAATATTGAAGACGACGGTAGTTCTCAACTCTTTGACGTTCCAGTAGTCCGAGAGTATCCGGATATATTTCTAGAGGAGCTACCAGGGTTGCCTCCCAGAAGGCAAGTGGAGTTTGCTATTGAGTTGATTCCGGGAACCACACCGACATCGAAAGCTCCTTACCGTATGACACCAAAAGAGTTGAACGAACTGAAGGTTCAACTCCAGGAGCTTTTAGACAGGGGATTTATACGCCCTAGTGCTTCTCCATGGGGTTCTCCGGTATTATTTGTCATGAAAAAGGATGGTACTCTGAGATTGTGCATAGATTACAAACAGCTGAATGCAATGACCGTCAGGAATAAGTACCCTTTACCACAGATTGAAGATTTGTTTGATTAGCTCAGAGGTACCTCAGTATATTCTAAGATTGATCTGCGGTTTGGATATCATCAGCTGAGAGTTAAGGAATCTAATATTCAGAAGACAACATTCCGTACCAGATACGACTATTATGAGTTTTTAGTAATGCCATTTGGGCTTACCAATACTCCAGCGGTATTTATGGATTTGATGAACCACGTCTTTCTGGAGTATCTTGATCAGTTTGTTATCATTTTCATCGATGACATATTGGTCTATTCGCGTTCCGAAAAGGAACATGCGCAGCATCTTAGCACAGTCTTGGAGACTCTTCGATGACATCAGCTATATGCGAAGTTCAGTAAGTGTGCCTTCTGGCTATCTTCAATTGGTTTTCTGGGTCACGTAGTTTCCAGCCGAGGTATTTCTGTAGACCCTCAGAAGATCGAGGCTGTCACCAGCTGGGAGCAGCCGAAATTATTTCAGGAGTTCCGTAGTTTTCTGAGACTGGCTGGATATTACAGATGGTTCGTCGAGGGTTTCTCACGTATTGCTATGCTACTGACACACCTGACCATGAAAGGCGTGAAGTTCACGTGGTCTGAGGCCTGCGAGACCAGCTTCCAGGAGATGAAGCGGAGATTAGTGTTGGCTCCAGTTCTGGTTTTACCCTCTGGAGAGGATGACTTCGTACTTTACACCGACGCATCTCTACAGGGTTTGGGCACCGTTTCGATGCAGCACAGCAGAGTAGTCTCCTATGATTCTCGTCAGTTGAAGGAGCATGAGAAGAACAACCCAGTTCATGATCTGGAGTTGGCCACCATTATATTTTCTTTGAAGATTTGGCGGCATCACCTGTACGGTATTACCTTTGAGATTCTCACTAACCATAAGAGTCTCAAATATCTATTCACTCAGAAGGAACTCAATCTCCGACAGAGGAGATGGATGGAGTTCTTGAAGGATTACGATTGTACCATTACCGACCACCCGGGGAGAGCTAATGTGGTTGCCGATGCACTCAGTAGGAAGTCCAGAGGGACTTTGGCTTGCCATCGAGCTTCAGTCATGGACTTGATTCAGGGATTTTTCGAGTTGGGCCTTCAGGAGTAGGGACGGACAGAGCAGGGTATGTTGGTTACCATGGTTGCTCAGTCATTGATCAGGATGAGGATCCGAGAGGCCTAGGCTAGTGATCAGCACTTACAGTCTATTGGCAGCCAGATAGCTTTCGGGCAGCAGACCGAGTTCACACTAGATGAAGAGGGTATTATATATTTTCAGGCAGATTATGCGTACCTTAATCTCATCTGGTCTTGCAGGAGCTACTTCAGGAGGCTCATCGCTCTCGATTTGCTATCCACCCAGGCGGGACCCGCATGTATTGAGATTTGAGGCGTTCTTATTGGTGGAACGGCATGAAGAAAGACATCGCAGAATTTGTAGCTAGATGTCTAGTCTGTCAGCAGGTGAAGGCTGAGCACCAGAGACCTGCCAGATTATTTCAAAGGATTCCGATTCTAAAGTGGAAATGGGATCACATCGCTATGGATTTTGTGGTGGGATTTCCTAGGACACGACGAGGTCATGACGTGATTTAGGTAGTCGTTGATCGATTAACTAAATCTGCGCACTTCTTAGCGATCTGGAAGACTGATTTCCTTGATCGATTGGCAGATCTATATTGCCAGGAGATCATCAGATTACATGGTGTTCCTTTGAGTATTATTTTGGATAGAGATCCACGGTTCACATCTCGATTCTGGTAAAGTTTACAGCAGGCATTCGACACTCAGCTCCATTTCAGTACAGCTTTTCATCCGTAGACAGATGAACAGTTAGAGTGGACCATTCAGACTCTAGAGGACTTGCTGAGGTCTTGTGTATTAGATTTTGAAGGCAGTTGGGAGGCGAATTTGCCATTCGTAGAGTTCGCCTACAACAACAGCTTTCATTCGGCTATCCAGATGGCACCATTTTAAGCCTTGTATGGTAGGTCTTGTCGGGCACCCACCCTCTGGGAGGAGGTTGGGGAGGCTCAGCTACTAGGGCCTCATAGAGCTCAGTAGGAGGCAGAGTTGGTCCGTACTATCAGACGGAGGATGTCAGAGGTGTAGGATCGCCAGAAGAGTTATGCTGATCGGAGATGGAGACCCCTGGAGTTCTCTACTAGCGACCATGTTTTTTGTGAGTTTTACCCATGAAAGGGGTGAAGAGATTTGGCCTCCGAGGTAAGCTAGCTCCGCGATACATTGGACCTTTCCAAATCTTGGAGAGGATTGGAGCGGTAGCTTATCGTCTGACACTACCACCGTCCCTGGCAGGTGTTCACGATGTGTTCCATGTGTCTATGATGAGGAGATATATATCCGACCCAGCACATATGCTGACAGATATCTCAGTTCCTATTCAGCCTGACGTTACTTATGAGAAGGTTCCGGTATGGATTCTGGACCAGAAAGAGCGTCAGCTGCGGAACAAGACTATCCTGCTAGTTAAAGTCGGATGGTAGCATCATTCGGACGAGGAGGCTACCTAGGAGCTCAAGCATATGATCCGAGCTCGATACCCCCATCTTTTCACTTGAGGTATGTGAGTTAATTTCCGTTCAGCATTTATACTATCTATTTATTGTTAGTACTTACTGATGGTAATAACAAAAATTTGGGGATCAAATTTTTATTAGTAGGGGAGAATGTAAAATACCGAAAAAGGGTGAATAAACATAAGGGAATTTTTCAAAATTTTTAGAAATTTTCTGAAAATTTTTCGGAGGTCATATGGTGTAAGTTATGGGGATAAATATTGGACCACGAGAAAGCCTGTTTAGGCTGCCCCATTTAAATGAGGAAATGTTTGATTTTTATATTTCCTCTTTTCTTTTTCATTTGTTTTTCTCTCTTTTCCTGCGTTTCTGCCCGTGCCCTAAGCCCGACGCTAACCCTTCGCCGTGTTCCCCTTCTCTTCTTCTCCTCTTCGCCTTCCCGAAGCAACGCCGCCTCACGCCTCTTCCTCTTCTCCCCCGTGTACAACAGTAATCGGCCAAGGCAAGTCTGAGCCTCTGCCCCGATTCTCGTCTCCTTCCTCTTCCCTTCCTCTTCGTCGCCAAAGCAGTTCTTCTCAGCCGATGATGCCCTCGTGAGCTCGAAGAAGTAGTGTCACCTCCCATCTTCCACGCGACGCCGACCATTGGCCTTTCTCCCGATCCCGCGATGCTGGTGCCCTAATTCCCGATCCATGATCGTCGTTGCACGTCGATCTGACTGTTGATTCCACCTCACCCGTGCCCTAGATCGCCGGCGTGAGGAGGTGTTCAGGGATTCGAGGGTAATCCAACCTCAATCACCTTTCCTTTTGATTTGTCATCTGCCCTAGTTCCTGATGCTTCCTGATCTAAAGTTGGAAATCATTTGTGTTGCTGCCACAGAAGCCACAAGTACCAGTAGCTACATCTTTTTTTCGGTAGCGAACTCACTGAGCTATGGTTCAATTAGGACTATGAGATTGAGGTAAGGTGTAGGGAACGTTGATCCTTGATTTCCTTCTTGATCCGATTGGTTTCAGTAGGTGAGGTTTTTGTTCTGTGATCTGGAATTTGTTAACAGAATTAATAATAGCTGATAATTTAGGTAAATGCATTGAATTAGGGATGAATTGGTTGTTCATGAGAGGTTAGATGATAGATTCATATTTGGGTAAGTTTAGGATGATTTTGGTTTAGATTTTAATCTAATCGATTTGTGGAACGATTAGGTTTAACGAAGTTAACCCTAGTTGTTCAATGGATTAGATTTTAGCCGGAGATTTGATTTATCTAATTAATTTATATAATTAGCTAAATTTGTATATCATGCATTGCAGGACTTTGATTCGAGATGATATCTCGATGTGGGATCTATTTCGGATACGATCCTCTTATTGGAGGCAGGTACCTTGACTTATCTTTTAGATAATGTCATGTTGATATGCTTAGTAGATTTTAACAAGTAGTAATAATTATGTTTATATCTGCATCGATATGTCACTATTTATTTCTGAGCATGTTTTGTTTGTTACCTGTTTAGCATTCATGCCCCTGTTATTTATTTATGTCATAGAGGTAGTGACATATCATGCCATGTGATATACCGAACTAGTCATTTACCATATTTAACCTGTGTACCTAGATCTGTTTATTTGATCTATTTATTTTTGGTACATGTTTTATGGAGGTAGATTTGGTCAGGATTTGTATGCTTAGTGTCATGCACCATCTCGCATGATTACATGCTGTGCGATAGTCGGCTCCATTATTGTTAAGCACATCGCCAGTTACATGGATCTACACACACAACCACTCATGGGTTAGTGGTTTTTATTCAAGCAGGGTGTGTTACAGCAGGTTGCTCTGTTTGGCTCCGTTGGTCCGTTCATGGGTAGTGTGACGCAGCGTGGTAGCCGGCAGGGATCCCTCCTCTGGATTGTCTCAAGGAGATGAGAGCATTGCGCTCCTCCACTTAAGATTTGGGGTAGGAGGATAGGTGTACTTCGACAGCATCCTGTCCACTTGGTCACTCATCAGTAGCAGTGACGGCAGAGTGCACGATTGTCACAACCCTATCCACTCGGTCTCACCATCGTGTGTGAGATGGATGACTGGCGTCATGGGTGACCAGGACATGTCATTGGCATCATATGCATGATGCATTTATTGCTTGTGTGTTGCTACACTTTGTTTGCTGCATATTGGATGGATGCATATGATTAACATGCATACAAGGACATGTATTTTCGGTCTGACGACCTTATTATCCTGATAGGAGGTCCTGGTGAGTATAACTTCTCCCTTATCTTCAGTTTTGCATTGTTTTATTACTTCTGGAGACTGTACACATATTTATTACTGCTGGTTATTATTTACTATGCATGTTAACTAGCTATCCGCTGAGTGTTGGACTCACCCCCGTTATTACCATTTCAGGTTGAGGTTGTCCGGAGGAGTTCCAGTTGCTAGTTTCCCCCTTCAGGTTGCGAGGATTTCCATTTTGGATCTTCTCTTTGGTTTTCTTATTATGTTATCGTCTATGTTTCCAGACTTGTACCTTTTGGCACTTGGATCTTGTATGATCCCTTATTATCGATGGGTTGTCGTTTGGATGTATGCTGGTGATTTAAGGTTTATGGGTGTAGTTGAGTAGGACATCAAATTTGAGTTTTTTGGGTGTAGTTGAGTAGGATATTTGAGATGTTTTCCTTATCGTTGCTTATGTTTGGTTTTTACTATTAAATTGCATGGGTGCTTGCTTAATATATATTGTCATTGTTCCAGCCATGTTGGCTGAGGTATATGTGGCCCTGAGGGCATTGTAGGAAATTTCATATTGTCACCCGTACAGGGGAGATGCTGTCGAAATTTCTTCTGGCAGGGACTACCTAGGGCGTGACAAAAAAACATAAATTTTGATTGAACGGTGGTTTGACCAATTCAGAGTGACTCTATTCTGATACCAATTGTAGGATTGTTGCATTAGAGGGGGTGAATAGCGTTTGTGACTTTCATGGTTTTCGAAAAATGTTCGATTAGAATAACTTGCAGTGGAAATGGAAAGTAAAAACACAAGTAATCGTAAACACACTAAGTTTTACTTAGTTCGGAGCTTGTGGAAACTCTTGCTCTAAGGCTCGCACGTAAAAGTACTTTCATTGGGTAATCACTAGTTAATTAAAAAGTTACAAAGGCAAATTACAATTTAGAACAAGTAACTTTTAAAAGAAAGCAATACCGATGCCTTACAAAAGAATCTTGAACGTAGTTGTCGTGGTCTTAGCTTTCAGGCGTCGTGGAGGCATTTTCTGAGTAGCACGCAGAAGCGGAAGTTGTTCAAAATGTTGTGTTTGAGGTGTTGGTTAAATCCTCCTTTTATAACCCACTCCGAGTGCCTAGAGCCTCCCCTGGGCACCCCCGTAGAGCTAACATGGCATACTCTCGTCTAAGCTTGATTAGGCAAAAGTTATCCACCTCTAGGAGCCCAGACCACCCCCGGGCGCCCATACCACACCCCGACACCCAGATTGTGACCAAAGTCTGCCAGTAAGTGTGCTCCAGCTCAGCAAGTAATCATCTTTTAGCCATCTGGGCACTTGGAGCAACTCCGGGCGCTCAGACCGCAAAGGCGGCTAGCCAGGTACCCCTTTCATACGAAGGCCTCTCTGGCGCTCAGTGTAGCTCCGGGCGCCCAGACTCCCTCCGAGCGTCGGGACTACCATTTTCGTAAACTTCTTTTTTTTTTTTTTTTTTCAAAATAAGGTTAGTCCAAGCAATAGTATTTAAAGAATGACAAGTTTTGTCAGCCTTCGGACTGTCCGACCATGACTTTGAGTTTCGCTGAAACTCTAGGTCAAACCAACACCTACTATTCCTTCTTCTAGGAACGTGTCCTCACATACTGATGTGCATAGATTATATACATTTTTAAGCATACTTTGACGCACATTCACATACTTTATTTGTGCTTGATCTGTATATTTCTACACCTCTTATCATATGTTTACCATAATTACTCTTCTATATCATAGATCTACTCTTTGTGTATTTTTATGTTGACATGAGCTACTTATAGGATGAAAACGACCCTCATAGATGATTCATAGAACAAGCAAAGACAAAGGCGCTTAGTTGTGTGAAGTTCACACGACCATACCACTTATCTAAGGTGGAGAAGACTCTGGCCGTGTGATTCCACATGGTCATGCCAAAAAGTAGAGGAGGAGATGTTCACGGTTGTGTGAAGCCACATGACTGTGTGGCCTTCCAGAGGAGGAGTAAACTTTGGCCGTGTGAAATCCACACGATCGTGTGGTTTGTCTATAGACCAAGCAGAACACGGTCGTGTGAATTCACATGGCCATGCCACATAACCAGAGGACAAGCAGAGGTTGGCTATGTGGATGCCACAAAGCCATAGCAGGGTCATGCTAAGCTCATGCCCAATACTATTTAAGGGGATTCTTTCCCATTCCAAGGGGAGGGAGGTTCTCCCTTTGGGAGATCTAACTTGGTGACGATCTACATTCTCTCTGCTCTCCATTCGATGATCCACGGCTATTTTCATCATCTCATCGACTTTGGATGTAAAAGATTGGATCTAAAGACCAATCAATGCAATTAGATAAGCTTCTTCTCCCTTCTTCTTCTAGTTGGATTTTGATGCTTTCAATTCTTATATCTTTGGATTCTTCCCTTCATGCTATGGAGTAGATCTATTGTTCTAGGATTAAGGGAGTAATTGTGATGTGGATTGATATAAGAACTCAGGGATATGTCAATTTCCTATCCATATGACATTACTATGTCTTGTATCTATTTGATCTTATATGCATGTATTGTGTTTGAGCTTAATTCTTATATTTGATTGAATGTTTGTGTAGAATTATTAATCCTATAGGGGAAATGCCCTATATTGTATGACTTGGGTCCCTAGTGACAAGGATAACTTGTTTCAGGACATCTAGGGCATTACCTTGAAAGGAGAAGCAATTCCTACAAGGAAGTAGGGAATTGAATGTAATTGTTATCTCTATCTCCATGGTTATTGAGTATAAGTGTGTTCTTGTGATTTATGATTGAGGGGCCCTAACGACAGGGGTGACCCATTATGGGATTTCATAGGAAACATTTCCATTTAATAGCATGGGGTATGGATCCAAATACCATTCCGGCTTAACCACTGCAGGGAAGAGCCGGTAATAAATCTAGCTTCCTATAAGTACATGGGAATTGAGGATGGGCAATTAGTGAATCATGATACATTGATAAATATCAAAATAAAACTAAACTCCTAAAATATCTCCCAAATCAATTCTCTCTCTCTCTCTCTCTCCCCACCCCCCCTTTTCTGAATCTCATTTCTCTTTAGTTAGCATGTGACTCTCAACCATCAATTGTTTAGCTAATTCTCCGTGGAAAATCACTACTACTTATAACCAGTCCCTATGGGTTCGATAATCTTTTATATTCTTGACAACATAGCAGTGCATTTGTTGTAACGTAACAAGTTTTTGGCACCATTGCCAGAGACTACGCTTATTATATTAGTAGATAATCATTTGAGTTAGTCTAAACTTGTTTTATTTCTCATATTGTAAATATTTCTGTAATTCTATTTTGGTAGATATACCTTGCATTTGCTTACTTTTATTTCTATATTTTTTATTTCTACATTTCAGTTTTCCAATTTATGTTTTTGTAAATTCTATTTTTCCCTGTTATTTGCGTTCTATTGCTATCTAATTTCGCTTGCACTTCTAGCTTGCTCAGATAAATATGGTTCTAAGACCATTGAAAGATTATGGGGTTCCAAAGTTTGTCAAAGAGCTAGGGCCCATTGTATTGATAGAAATTCAAGCGAAGAATTTTATGCTTAGACCATCTTTATCTCTAAGATTCAAGAGGGCCAGTTTAGGGTATCAGATTCAGAGAATCCATATTCACATCTCATAGAGTTTTATAGATATTTCAACACATTGAAATATGAGGGTGTCTCTACTAATTCTATACGACTTATGACTTTTCTTTTCTGTCTTAGAGTTATTGCAAAGGTTTAGTTCAATACTCTACAACCCAAAAGTATCAGAACTTGGGATGAGTTAGAGTAGAAATTTTTGAATAAATATTTCCTACAAGAAAGACAACCGATTTGAGAAATCAAATTTTACATTTTAAGCAATTAGACGGAGAGGATTGCATCAAGTTTGGGATAGATACTTATCCCTTCTACATCAGTGTCCACATCATGATATTGAGAATTGGTTGATCATTCATTTATTTTACATTGGGCTTTCTTTCCAAAATAAGAGTCAGCTAGACATGACATCTGGAGGATCCTTCATGAGTAAAAGCATGGATGAAACACATGAAATAATTTATTGGGTGGTGTCAAATCTTAATGAATAATCAGGATAAAATTTGATGACCCTTTCATTGTGTGCATTTGAAGCAAAAGGAAATAAGGAGGGATCAATAGAAGGAAATAAACTAGGGCATGAAGATGCTAAAACTCAAAGTAACTCAGAAAAAAAACATCAATTTGCAATGTGAGGATCTCCAAGATCTATTCCCTTGGTGTGGTGAGTCATTATCACAATTGTTAGGAGGAATGACTTCTTCAACTAATCCTATTGTAGAAGAGAAACGTGGCAATATTTTGTATATAAGGGGAGAACTTGGACTATGAAAAAAATGGAAGAAATGATACAAGGAACTGGAAAAATTTCAGAAGAAGTAATAGTGAATGGGGAAGTAAAGTTATTAGAGCAAGATCCAACCTTGCTTGAGATCATGCTGCCTCAGGTGAAGCTAAAACCTTTCCCACCTAACCTCAAATATGCATTCCTTGGCCTAAATTCTACTTTTCTAGTAATAATTAATACAAATTTAACTAAGCTAGAAACATAAAAATTAATCAATGAGTTAAGGTTGCACAAGAAGGCGATTGGGTGCACCATTAATGATATTAAAGGAATCGATCCTTCTATTTGTATCCACAGAATTTTACTTGAAGAAGGGTACAAAAATTTAGTTAAACATCAAAGGAGATTAAATCTAAACTTGAAAGAGGTGGTGAAGAAGGAGGTACTAAAGCTTCTAGATGCAAGGATTATCTACCCTATCTCTGATAGTGAGTGGGTGAGCTCGGTGCATGTAGTTCCAAAAAGAGGAGGAATGACAGTCATCCAAAATAAAAGAAACAAACTAATTCCAACACGAATAGTCATAGGATGGCGGATATGTATTGATTATAGAAAATTAAATAAAGAAACTAGGAAGGATCATTTCCCCCTACCATTTGTTGATGAGATGCTTGAAAGATTGGCAAAACACTCATATTTCTACTATTTGGATGGATATTTTGGTTTCTTTTAAATTCCAATACATCCCCAAGATCAAGAGAAGACTACCTTTACATGATCATATGGGACCTATGCTTATCGTCGTATGTCATTTGGACTTTGTAATGCCTCGGCTACCTTCCAACGGTGCATGATGGCAATCTTTTCAGATTTAATAGAGAAAATTATGGAGGTATTTATGGATACTTTCTCAATTTATGGGAATGACTTTGATACCTGTCTATTAAATCTTTCTAGAGTCCTTCAAAGGTGCGAAGATGTGAACTTGGTCCTAAATTAGGAAAAATGTCACTTCATGGTTAAAGAAAGAATTGTCTTAAGACACAAAATTTTAGAACATGGAATTGAAGTGGATTAAGCCAAAGTAGAAGTGATTGAGAAACTACCCCCCGACAATTAATATTAAAGGAGTAAGGATTTTTTTGGGTCATGCTGGATTCTATCGAAGCTTTATAAAGGACTTTTCAAAAATGTCTAAGTCATTGACTAATTTGTTGATTAAAGATGTTGAATTCTATTTTGATGATTAATTTCTTGGAGGCCTTCAAGAAGATTAAAAATACACTAATCATAGCCCCAATAATTCAAGCTCCGGATTGGGTGTTCCTGTTCGAAATCATGTGTGATGCTAGTGATTTTGCAGTAGGTGTAGTTTTAGGGCAAAGAAAGGATTAAATATTACATGTGATTCATTATGCTAGCTAGACATTAGATACAACCCAAGTAAATTATTCTACCACAGAAAAAGAATTATTGGCAGTAGTCTTTGCATTTGACAAGTTTAGATCTTATTTGGTAGGTTCAAAAGTAATAGTATATATTGATCACACTGCCATTCGATATTTGCTTAGCAAGAAAGATGCCAAACCACAACTTATTAGATGGATTTTGATTCTTTAGGAATTTAATTTAGAAATTAGAGATAAGAAAGGGGCAGAGAATATAGTGGTAGATCATTTATCCCGAGTATGGTAAAATGGGAAAAAGGATGCAACATTTGATTCACCTATTAATTACAAGTATTGAACTTAAAAAGATTATACTGATAATAAAAGATTATGGAAGTAGTCGTCGATTGTCAGAATAGTGGCTGAGTGTCGTTGAGTCATTTTTGGAGTAGCACATAGAAGAAGGATCGCAATATTGTGTTGTTCCTATGCATCTACTAGAACCAGGCTTAAATAGCCCATTGAGGGCATCTCCAACCTCCATAGGAGGCGCCTTCAGTCCCGAGTCAGTCGCGTTGATAAGCCACGCGGTGTTTGCTACTTATCCACCTGAAGGCGCCTTCAGTGCCCTTGGAAGGCGCCTTTCATCAGTTTTCTAAGGCGCCTTCAGCATACTTGGAAGGCGCCTTCAGTCCTACTTCCTGTGCAACTACAGCCAAGTCGCCCAAGGCGCCTCCAAGCTCCATGGAGGGCCCCTCGGGTATTGTTCATCCGAGGCTTCTCTTGTGTAACTTCCTTCCTACAAGGCATATTAGTCCACAAACAAAGTATACCCTGTAAAACAAAGTTAACACAATAAAATAAGATAAATACAAGTATTTGACAATCACTGGACTGTCCGATTCTGACTTCAGATTTTCCTTAAACCTTAGGTCAATCTGACGCCTACTGTTCCCTCTTCGGGGGGCACGTCCTCACCTACTCCACTCAGGAAAGTTTACCTATTGCCAGATTGATCCTTCATACCAACTGGACTTTTGCTCAACGTCCAAAGCTTTTGGTCTTTATGCTAGACGTCTGCTCCATGACTCATCCAGACTTCCACCCGGTTTATGACACCAGGATTTCAACCTAGAGTCCCTGACTTTAGGATTTTACCCGAAGCTCTCGACCCGTCAAGACTTTTCGCGTAGGGTTACCACCCCTAGGACTTAGGGTTACCATCCCCTAGGACCTAGGGTTACCACCCCCTAGGACCTAGGGTTACCATCCCCTAGGGGTTTCCACCTGCCTAACCGCAACAAGGACTTTTGCCTAAGAACACTTAGGACTTTCCTGCAATCTCATTCAAACTCGTTAGACCACAAATAACCTTAACTTTGAATCCTTTGCCATTATCAAAACTCAAGTTCGATCGTCTAATGCTTCCCGCACCAACAATCTCTCCCATTTTGATTATGGCAACAAAATTCAAAGTTATGTAAAACATAATTCGATTATAAAAGGAAAGGCAATTTGTAGAACATAAATGTGCACAAGTTAAAAAGATGTAATATCATAAAAAGATGTAATATCAAGTGTAATTAAAAAGATGCAATATTTAGAATAGCTTGTTATTGTAATGCACAAAAATTCTCAAAATTATTTTAGAAGTATTCTATGATTTTTCTGGAATTTTAGGATATTTTTACAGAATTTTTAGAGTAGCGGAAGTATCAAAAATAAATAGAATCGTAAAATAGCCTACGCGGGAATTAAACCCGAGACCTATTGAGTCCTACGACTTATAGATAGCTCTAGTAACCAAGTGAACCCAGCAGGGCCGTGCTGAAAAGAAAGGGAATCAATTATATTTATATTTGACTTGAGCCGAATTACCCACTTAATATAAATAAAGATTTAATTGAGGAATTGTTATTTTTCTTAAAGGAGGAAAACCTTCTCCTCACCCTAGCCACGCCGCCCCCTTTCCCTCTCCTTCTCTCGGAGCCAACCACAAGAACAAACCTAGGGTTCCTCTCCTAGGGCTTCAAGGACACCTTCCGGCGACGACTCCAGCACGAGAATGTTTCCCTCCGCAAGAGAAACGCATAGACGCGAGAAGATCGTCGAAAGGATCGTCTCCTCCGGAAATCTAGCGATTAGAATCGTAAGAAAATCCGAACAGGAGGTAAGAAACCCCTCACCTGCAGTATAAGTAGCTCTCGTGTGAATTTCATGTATTAGTTTAGTAATATGTAGACTATCGACACAAAGGATGCGAAGTAGCGCATACCAATTGTTCGATTTAAATAGTTTAGCACAGAAAAATACAACTTAGGCATTTTAGTGGCTTAGATAAATGCAATAGAAGCATTTCATAGCTTATTGAGTCTTGCTCCAGCTTTTACAGGACCAGATGTCCAATGGGTGGGCTCCCACAGTCGCCTCTAGGTTTAGATAACCTAGTTCCGGGTTTAGACAACCTAGTAAAAGCAAGACAAGAATTTATTAGCTTATGTTCAGTATTTTACTTTCTCAGTGGCACTGTACTGGATTAGATATCCATTGGGTTAGACTCCCATAGTCGTCCCTAGGTTCAGCTAACCTAGTAACCCTACTAAATTCGGGACTTGCAAACCCGGGCCTAGTTAGGGATGCGCGCACAGCAAAGTACAGTTGTCGGGCCCAACAGCAGAATGATTATGTATTTTCACTTACTATGTAAATAGTTTTCAGAACCTCACAAAATAGCTATGTGAAAGTAGTATAATTCTAGCAATAGTTTAGCATCGGCTTAGTTCAGTCCATGCTCTGTTTAGTTTTCTTATGGAAGCATGTGATAGTCTTATGATCAGTTTTGATTTCCATATCTTATGAACCTATATGCCATGTTTTAGTATTCATGTGTAATGATTTCAGTATGCCATGTTTCTCAAGTTCAGCATATGATTTTAATAGCATTCTTTCAAAAGCATATCGCATCGAATGCATGTTTTAATAAGGTAGATGGTTTCTTACTAAGCGAAAGCTTACAGATACTTTTCCCTTATACTGTAGATAAAGGTAAAGGGAAGATGGACTAGTGGAGGCTGGAGGTCAATGCAGTGATGAAGATGTGTGTGGATGTGACTTGGAATAAAGACCTTGGAGAAACTAGAATTAAATCTGAAACTTTAGCATTTTTTTTACTAAGTTGTTATTTTCCTTATTTCAGTATGTTAAATGCCATGAACTAGTAAATTATGCACCTTACCATGCTTAGAACATTAGTTATGTGATGCTAGATTGTGTCCTGGTCATTTTAGAACTTGTATGTGTGATTGAGGCACGAAGCAGTGCTGAAATCAGGTTTCCGTACGAAATCAGAAACCCCCAATCGATCGGCCGATTGATTGGAGGCCTCTCAATCGATCAGCCGATCGATTGAGAAGTTCGTACCGCGAACAGTAGGCCTCTGGATCAATCAGCCGATTGATCCAGCAAATTCTGTCGCGAACAGAAGGCTCTGGGATTGATCACTGGATCGATTGGCTAGTCTGGATCGATCAGCCGATCGATCCAAATATTGCCCGTGCATAGTAGCGTACTGGATCGATCACTGGATCGATCCAACCTAAGCCCCATGTACAGTAGCCACCTGGATTGATCAATGGATCGATCCGGCCATTCCAATCGATCCGTGGATCGATTGGAAGGCCTGATATCAGTAAGAAACTCTTAGTTAAGTTCATTGACCATTGGGGGATGTAATATATGTCATGAATAGTTTAGATTACACCCCTTATTACATGTAGAACCAAGAAATGATAATAGTTTAGCAAAATTTTAATTAGTACAGCTTCCGCACTTAGATTTAATGATGGTCATGGAATAGATAGCACAAATTAATGTAACGATCGGCCTCACAGCCTAGTCAGTAGGAGGCAGGGCGTTACAGAGTGGTATCAGAGCAGTTTCCATATTTCCTACACAGACATCAGCATTGAACCTACAGCTTCCAAGTAAGAACACCTCTCACCTTATTTATGTTTACTGTTTTCATGTTAGAAGTAAATGAAGCATGTTTATTTATGATAGTACCTAACATGATAACCATAGATATGCAGTTATGATTGTATTAGTTATGTATGCCCTCTATGTCTCTAGAATGGCACGAGGATGCCCAACTAGAAGGGCACCAGCTACTGAGCCCCAGCATGAGGCAGGCAGTTCAGTGCCTCCCCTAGACCTTACAGCATTAGTGGCTCAGTTACAGCAGCAGCTAGCTGAACAGCAACAGGAGATAGCCACCTTAAAGGCTAATCAGCAGAATACTCCCACAGTCACCCCGGAACCAAACTTAGCAACGCCAGTAGTCTTAGAGGTTCCACCAGTCCAGCCTGGAGCACCAGTAGCTCCAGCAGCAGGAACACAGAGAGAAGCCTATCTGATCCAGTGGCAGAGAGTCAATCCCGAGAATTTCTCAGGCACCAGCGAACCATGGGATGCTCAAGCTTGGTTCAAAACACTGGAGAGTACGATGGAGCTTCTGGACTGGCCAGAGCATGAGAAGGTGAAGTGCGCCTTCACGGAGATGCACGCATGTGGTGGGAGAGAATTAGAGCGAAGCGCCCAGTAAATCAGATGACATGGGCTGACTTTGAGAAAGAATTCTTCGAGGAGTTCTTTCACATGCGGGTTACAAACCGCCACTACGACGAGTTCACTGAGTTCCGTCAGGGCAACCTATCAGTTGAGGAAGCCGTGAAGAAATTCAATAGATTGGCTCGTCTATGCCCTGAACTAGTCAGCACAGAAAAAGAACGAGTCCGGTTGATGCTCAAGATGCTGAGGCCGGAAATAGCAATGAACGTGGATGGCGGCGTTCACAGGCCGCAAACCACCGAAGAACTAGTCAGCAATGCTCTGACCACCGAGCACTACCAGAATAATATCAAGCAGCAGAAGCAAGTCCTCTCAGAGCCCAAAGGGCAAGGAGGCTCAGTTACTCAGAAACAACCGGGCCACAGCTCTAACTGGAAAGGGAATCCCAACAACAAGCGCAAACCAGGGAGTTACCCAAAGGGAGGACCAGCCAGCAAACAGCCTAGTTATCCCAAATGTGCTACTTGTGGAAAATTTCACCCTGGAGTTTGTCGTAAAGGCACACGAGGATGATTTGAGTGTGGACAAGAAGGGCACATGGCCAAGCAGTGTCCGAACAAGGCCAGCTTTCCTCCACCACAGTCGATCCAGTACGAAGCCAAGCCAGCACAGTTGCATCAGATGCAGGCCGCTTTAGATGGTCCCCACATCAGCCAGGGCAGACTAGAAGCCCCTCCAGCTACGACCAATGCGAGGATCTATTCACTGACCAGGGAGGACGTAGCAAATGCCTCGATAGTTGTTACAGGTCAGATTAGTATTTTACAGCAAAGTACAACTGTCTTATTCGATACTGGGGCAACCCATTCTTATATATCAAGGGCATTTGCAAAGAAATTAGCGATACCTCCAGAGGTACTCAGTAGTCAGTTTCTGACGACGTTACCTTCAGGAGAAATTATGGCATCCACGCACTGGCTCAGAGCAGTGCCAGTCATTATAGCAGACAGAGAGCTCTTTTGTGATCTGATAGTGCTAAATATGACTGACTACGATATCATCCTTGGAATGGACTTCTTGATCAGATACGGTGCCTCCATCGAGTGCCGTAAGCAGAAAGTTGTATTCCAACCTGAAGCGGAAGCACAGTTCGAGTTCGTCGGAGAACCAAAGAGAAAGCCCAAGATATTTCTCTCAGCTATGAAGGCACAGAGATTAATGGATTCAGGATGTACGGGATTTTTAGCACATGTAGTCAGTACCAGTCAGGACAGGGACCAATAGCTAGCAGAGGTCCGAGTCGTATGTGACTACCCAGCAGTCTTCCCTGAAGAGTTACCAGGCTTAGCACCAGACAGAGAGATTGAATTCGAGATAGAACTCATTCCCGGTACAAATCCTATCTCCAAAGCGCCTTACCGCATGGCTCCAGCAGAACTGAAGGAACTTCATGAACAACTACAGGAGCTCCTTGACAAGGGCTTCATACGCCCTAGTCACTCACCATGGGGAGCGCCTGTATTGTTCGTGAAGAAGAAGGACGGGAGCATGCGCCTGTGTATAGATTACCGGGCACTAAACCAAGTCACGATCAAGAACAGATATCCTCTTCCCAGAATAGATGACCTGTTCGATCAGCTAAAGGGAGCAGCAGTGTTCTCTAAGATAGACCTCCGATCAGGTTATCATCAGGTGAAAGTTAAAGAAGGGGATATACCCAAGACAGTATTCAGGACCAGATACGGACATTACGAGTTCGTAGTCATGCCCTTTGGTGTGACAAATGCCCCAGCTACTTTCATGGACCTCATGAACAGGGTATTCAGAGAATACTTAGATAAGTTCGTTATCGTATTCATCGATGACATTCTTATCTATTCAAGAACTCAGGAAGAACACGCAGAGCACCTGAAAATAGTACTGCAGACCCTTCAGCAAAACCAGTTGTACGCCAAGTTCACAAAATATGAATTTTGGTTAGATCGGGTGTCCTTCATGGGTCACATCATCTCAAAGGATGGTATTATGGTAGACCCCAGTAAGATAGAAGCTGTGAGCAACTGGAAAGGACCCAAGAACGCTAGTGAGATCAGAAGCTTTCTGGGATTAGCAGGTTATTACAGAAAATTCGTAGAGGACTTCTCTAGGATAGCCTCCCCATTGATAGCTCTCACTTGGAAGAACAGGAAATATCAGTGGACAGAGGACTGCGAGAACAGCTTCAACGAGCTAAAAAGAAGATTGACCAGTGCACCTATTCTAGCTCTACCCGAGAACACAGACAGCTTCGATATTTATAGTGATGCCTCTAAGTTGGGACTAGGAGCAGTGCTGATGCAAGACGGCAAGGTAATCGCCTACGCCTCCAGACAACTCAAGGATTATGAGAAGAACTATCCCACTCATGACCTTGAGCTTGCAGTAGTGGTGTTCGCTTTCAAAATTTGGAGACATTACTTGTATGGAGCTCAGTGCAGAGTGTATACAGATCATCAGAGTCTGAAGTACTTCTTCACTCAGAAGGATCTGAATATGCGACAGCGCAGATGGCTAGAACTGGTTAAAGACTACGACATAGACATCCTCTATCACCCAGGAAAAGCAAATAGGGTAGCAGATGCACTTAGCAGAAAGTCCAGTGCTACCTTGTTATCTCTAGCAGCCATGTCACCGCCCCTAGAAAAAGAGATCACAGATTTCGGTCTCGAACTCATAGTCGGACAGCTCTCTACTATGACATTAGAGTCTACCTTGCTTGGTGACATCCAGACAGCTCAGGAGCAGGATCCTAAAATTCAGAAAATCAAGCAAGGATTAGCAGGAACAGAAAGTGGAGAATTCAGAGTGTCCGCCAGCGGGGTGTTGTATTTTGGTGACAGATTATGTGTTCCAGATCAGGGAGAACTCAGAAGGAAGATTCTAGATGAGGCTCACAAGACTCCCTATGCGATGCATCCAGGCTCCACCAAAATGTACCAGGACTTGAAGAAGCGTTTTTGGTGGCCTGGGATGAAGAGAGACATCGCTCGATATGTCAGCATCTGCCTAACCTGTCAGAGGGTTAAGGCAGAACATCAGAGACCAGGAGGAGTCTTGCAGCCCATTCAGATACCCGAATGGAAGTGGGAAGACATTTCCATGAATTTCATAGTGGGACTACCCAGAACCACGAATGGTTTTGATACCATCTGGGTAATAGTCGACAGGTTGACTAAATCAGCCCACTTCTTAGCTATCAGGATATCCTACTCCATGGAACAGCTAGCACAGTTATATCTCAAGGAGATCGTTAGACTACATGGAGTCCCACGAACCATTATATCAGACAGAGATAGCAGATTCACATCACACTTCTGGGAGTGTGTACAGTCAGCGTTGGGCACGAATTTAAAGTTCAGCACAGCTTTCCATCCTCAGACAGATGGTCAGACGGAGCGAGTAAATCAGGTACTCGAAGATATGCTCCGAGCATGTGCCCTAGACTTCAGGGGAAGTTGGTGCAAATATCTGAGCTTAGCAGAATTTGCATACAACAACAGCTATCAAGCCACCATCGGCATGGCACCTTACGAGGCTCTCTATGGGCGGAGGTGTAGATCTCCAATCTGCTGGTATGAGAGTGGTGAACAGAAAGAACTAGAGCTTCAGACAGATCTAGTAGCAGATACCACAGCAGCTATACAGCAGATCCGCCAGAGGATAGAGACAGCTCAGAGTCGCCAGAAAAGCTATGCTGATACACGGCGTAGACCTTTAGAGTTCTCAGTTGGAGATTCAGTGTTCCTCAGAGTAGCTCCCATGAAGGGAGAAATGCGTTTTGGGAAAAAGGGCAAACTAAGTCCCAGATATGTGGGACCATACCTTATCAGCAGAAGAGTGGGCAAGGTAGCATATGAGTTAGAGCTACCCCAGGAAATGTCAGCTGTCCACAATGTATTTCATGTCTCTATGCTGAAGAAGCATATCCCAGATGCCACCCAGGTGATTGAGCCCCAGTCGGTACAAGTCCACGAAGACCTCAGCTATGACAATCGGTTTATTCAGATAATAGACCGAGTAGTTAAGAAATTACGGAACAAGGAAGTACCATTAGTCAAAGTTATTTGGCACAGTCACACAGCAGAAGAGGCAACTTGGGAGACAGAAGCCAGTATGAGACAGAAGTACCCAGAGTTATTCTAAGTTCGAGGATGAACTTTTTATAAGGTATGGGGGATTGTAACGCCCGAAAATTCTCAAAATTATTTTAGAAGTATTCTACGCTTTTTCTGGAATTTTAGGATATTTTTACAGAATTTTTAGAGTAGCAGAAGTAGCAAAAATAAATAGAATCATAAAATAGCCTACGCGGGAATTGAACCCGAGACCTATTGGGTCCTACGACTTATAGATAGCTCTAGTAACCAAGTGAACCCAGCAGGGCCGTGCTGAAAAGAAAGGGAATCAATTATATTTATATTTGAGTTGGGCCGAATTACCCACTTAATATAAATAAAGATTTAAGTGAGGAATTGTTATTTTTCTTAAAGGAGGAAAACCTTCTCCTCACCCTAGCCACGCCGCCCCCTTTCCCTCTCCTTCTCTCGGCGCCAACCACAAGAACAAACCTAGGGTTCCTCTCCTAGGTCTTCAAGGACACCTTCCGGCGATGACTCTAGCACGAGAACGTTTCCCTCCGCAAGAGGAACGCATAGACGCGAGAAGATTGTCGAAAGGATCGTCTCCTCCGGAAATCTAGCGATTAGAATCGTAAGAAAATCCGAACAGGAAGTAAGAAACCCCTCACCTGCAGTATAAGTAGCTCTCGTGTGAATTTCATGTATTAGTTTAGTAATATGTAGACTACCGACACAAAGGATGCGAAGTAGCGCATACTAAGTGTTCGATTTAAATAGTTTAGCACAGAAAAATGCAACTTAGGCATTTTAGTGGCTTAGATAAATGCAATAGAAGCATTTCATAGCTTATTGAGTCTTGCTCCAGCTTTTACAGGACCAGATGTCCAATGGGTGGGCTCCCATAGTCGCCTCTAGGTTTAGATAACCTAGTTCCGGGTTTAGACAACCTAGTAAAAGAAAGACAAGAATTTATTAGCTTATGTTCAGTATTTTACTTTCTCAGTGGCACTGTACTGGATTAGATATCCATTGGGTTGGACTCCCATAGTCGTCCCTAGGTTCAGCTAACCTAGTAACCCTACTAAATTCGGGACTTGCAAACCCAGGCCTAGTTAGGGATGCGCGCACAGCAAAGTACAGTTGCCGGGCCCAACAGCAGAATGATTATGTATTTTCACTTACTATGTAAATAGTTTTCAGAACCTCACAAAATAGCTATGTGAAAGTAGTATAATTCTAGCAATAGTTTAGCATCGGCTTAGTTCAGTCCATGCTCTGTTTAGTTTTCTTATGGAAGCATGTGATAGTCTTATGATCAGTTTTGATTTCCATATCTTATGAACCTGTATGCCATGTTTTAGTATTCATGTGTAATGATTTCAGTATGCCATGTTTCTCAAGTTCAGCATATGATTTTAATAGCATTCTTTCAAAAGCATATCGCATCGAATGCATGTTTTAGTGAGGTAGATGGTTTCTTACTAAGCGAAAGCTTACAGATACTTTTCCCTTATACTGTAGATAAAGGTAAAGGGAAGATGGACTAGTGGAGGCTGGAGGTCAATGCAGTGATGAAGATGTGTGTGGATGTGACTTGGAATAAAGACCTTGGAGAAACTAGAATTAAATCTGAAACTTTAGCATTTTTTTTACTAAGTTGTTATTTTCCTTATTTCAGTATGTTAAATGCCATGAAATAGTAAATTATGCACCTTACCATGCTTAGAACATTAGTTATGTGATGCTAGATTGTGTCCTGGTCATTTTAGAACTTGTATGTATGATTGTGGCACGAAGCAGTGCTGAAATCAGGTTTCTGTACGAAATCAGAAACCCCCAATCGATCGGCCGATCGATTGGAGGCCTCTCAATCGATCAGCCGATCGATTGAGAAGTTCGTACCGCGAACAGTAGGCCTCTGGATCGATCAGCCGATCGATCCAGCAAATTTTGTCGCGAACAGAAGGCTCTGGGATCGATCACTGGATCGATTGGCTAGTCTAGATCGATCAGCCGATCGATCCAGAATATTGCCCGTGCACAGTAGAGTGCTGGATCGATCACTGGATCGATCCAACCTAAGCCCCACGTACAGTAGCCACCTGGATCGATCAATGGATCGATCCGGCCATTCCAATCGATCCGTGGATCGATTGGGAGGCCTGATATCAGCAAGAAACTCTTAGTTAAGTTCCTTGACCATTGGGGGATGTAATATATGTCATGAATAGTTTAGATTACACGCCTTATCACATGTAGAACCAAGAAATGATAATAGTTTAGCAAAATTTTAATTAGTACAGCTTCCGCACTTAGATTTAATGATGGTCATGGAATAGTTAGCACAGATTAATGTAACGATCGGCCTCACAGCCTAGTCAGTAGGAGGCGGGGCGTTACAGTTATAGCTCCCCCTTAATCACTTAAGTTTCACTTTTCTTTAATTACTTAACTTTCACTTTTCTAATGCAATATCATAAAAAGATGCAATATCAAGTGCAATTAAAAAGATGCAATATTTAGAATAGCTTGTTATAGTTCCCCCTTAATCACTTAAGTTTCACTTTTCTTTAATTACTTAACTTTCACTTTGTTCTCCCCCTTTGCTATATATCAAAAAAATAGTTGAAATAAATTAAACAGATTAAATTTTTGAAAAATTTTTAGTTAAAAATTTGAGAAAACTTATAGTTAAAAAAAAATTTAATCCCTGATAAAAATTTAGTTTTAAACAAATGTAGCTTAAGTACACTTAAGTTTCACTTTTCTTTATTTACTTAACTTTCACTTTGCTCTCCCCCTTTGCCATATTTCAAATTTAGTTCCGCCTTAATCACTTAAGTTTCACTTTTCTTTAATTATTTAACTTTCACTTTGCTCTCCCCCTTTGTCATATATAAAAAAAATAGTTGAAATAAATTAAACAGATTAAAGTTTTGAAAAATGTTTAGTTAAAAATTTGAGAAAACTTATAGTTAAAAAAAAAATTAATCCCTAATAAAAATTTAGTTTTAAACAAATGTAGCTTAAGTACTTAGCTTAAAGAATATTGTGATTAAAGGTTAGCCTTTAAACATATTTAGATTTAGTACTTAGCTTTTTTCACCAAACAATTCAACTAAACTTAGTTTTGAAAAAATAATTGTTTTGCAAAAACACTTAGCAAAATTAAAAATGCTTTTTGAAAATTCTTAGCTTTTTCAATAAACACTTAGTTAAAATTTAAGCTTTGAAAGGAATTTGATAAACACTTAGGTTTAGAACGATTTGATAAACACTTAGCTTAAAAATAATTTTGTTTAAATACTTAGCTTAAAAATAATTTTGCTTAAACACTTAGCTTAAAAATGATTTTTCTTAAACACTTAGCTTAAAAATAATTTTGCTTAAACACTTAGCTTAAAAATGATTTTGTTTAAACACTTAACTTAAAAATAATTTTGCTTAAACACTTAGCTTAAAAATAATTTTGCTTAAACTAAAAAAACCTGTCCCCTTTTTTTTAAAAAATAAATAAAAACTGAACTTTCTTTTAATTTTTAATGAAAAATTTAGCTTTGAAATTTTGTAAAAGAACACTTTAACTTTCAAAGATATTTAACTTGGCTCCTTTCACTCCCCCTTGATTAATGGCAAAAAAAAACTTTTTTTTTTAATTTTAGAGTCCTGGAGTCCAAGCATGAGTAACAATATATTTTTAAACTTAAACATCTACTTATAAACAAATGTCTAACCTTTAGCTACTAGCTATTTACCATGAGGTAATAGCTTTCACTTGGTTAGTCAAATTAAGTAAGTATTCCAGTTAGCTTGACTAAGCTAAGCATGGATAACTTAACTTGATTAATTTGATTTTGGTATTTATTGCCCGGACTTATGTTGATGCACAGACATAAGCATTCTGAAGTCAAGGTAGTACCCTATGCATCTCACACCATTCTAAGTATTTTTCATACACAAGCAAGGTAAACATAGTGTGCTTATGAGATGCTCTATCTGAGACCTAGGGGAACATGCTTTCTAGGGGGTAGATACCTAGGCTAAATCCAATCTTTTGAAAATCTAATAAAATTAGAATCTTGAAAATATTTTTCCTAGAATTTTAAAACCAAGAAAAAATTATAACTTTTGAAATAGGAATATTTTTGAAAGTAAACTTTATTCTACTAAGCGCATCCCTATTTGTCTTCTAAGTGCACTGAACTCAAGTTCAGGTAAGGGTTTTATGAAAATATCAGCCAAGTTTGACTTGGACTTAACATAGTTAAGTACAATATCACCCTTAGCTACATGATCCCTTATAAAGTGATGTTTCACTTCTATGTATTTAGTCCTTGAGTGTTGGATTGAATTTTTGGTTGAGTTAATTGAACTTATATTATCAATTGAAATTTTTATATTTTTATATTCTAATCGATAGTCCTTTAAGGTATGCATCATCCATAATAGTTGAGATGCACATTCCCCCATGGCTATGTGCTGCATAGGCTAGCAGCATCCTTATAGATTCAAGTCTGGCTATGGGTGCATAGGTTTCATCATAGTCTAACCCTTCTACTTGGCTGAACCCTTTTGCTACTAGTCTAGCTTTATTTCTTACTATTTCACCCTTATCATTCAATTTATTTCTAAATACCCATTTAATGTCAACTATGGTTTTACTTATGGGTTTAGGTACAAGTTCCCAGACCTAGTTTCTTTCAAATTAGGCTAACTCCTCTTGCATTGCTAGTATCTAGTCTGGGTCAGGTAAGGCTTCTTCTATAGTCTTGGGTTCAATCTTAGAAATAAGGGCTATCTGACTTAGGTTTCTATAGGATGATCTAGTTCAAACTCCTAGGGTTGGGTCACCCAAAATTTGATCAGATGGGTGGTTGGAACTTACTCTTAAAGGTCTTATGTCAGGATTAACGGTTGGTTCTTGTGATTCTTTAGGTTTAATTTGAATATCTTCATCATCTTCTATTGGATTTGTATTTCTTGTATTTTGATTAATATTGTTTGTATGTTGATTAATAATTTCATTTATTGAATTTGGTAAGTTATTTTCTTCATCATAAATCACATTAGTTGTTTCTTCAACTTTTAGGATATTCTTGTTATAAACTCTATAAGCCCTATTGGTTGTGGAGTACTCTAAAAAGATTTCTGTTATTAATTTTGATGTAAATTTTCCTAAGTAGTCCTTAGTGTTTAGAATGTGAACTTTACATCCAAACACTTTTAAATAATTTAGGTTAGGGATTTTATTATAATATATTTCATATGGAGTTTTATTTTTAAATTTATTGATTAATATTCTATTTTGAATGTAACATGTCGTATTTACTACTTCAACCCAGAATTGATTATTTAGGTTGTATTCATTTAACATGGTTCTAGCGGCTTCTTGTAGTATTCTATTTTTTCGTTCTATTAAATCATTTTGTTAGGGGGTTCTAGGACATGAAAATTCATGATTGTAGTCATTTGATTGGAAAAATTCATTAAACCTATGATTGTCAAATTCCCCCCATGATCATTTATAATTCTTTTAATTTTAGTATCTTTTTCATATTTTATTAATTTTCAAAAAGATTTAAAGATTTTGTAAGTTTCATCTTTTGTTTTAAAAAATATTACCCAAGTAAATCTTGAGTAATCATCAATTATAACTAAGCAATATTAGTTTTTACTTAGTGACTTGGCTCCATGTGAATTAAATAGGTCTAAATGTAGGAGCTCAAGTATTGAATTAGTGCTATTTAGGTTGATTAACTTGTGGGTTGACTTGGTTTGTTTACCCTGTTGGCAAGCATTACAGATTGCATTTTCTAAATTTTTTAACTTGGGTAAATCTTTAATTAGGCTATTTTGACTCATTTTTGAAATGAGTCTGATACGAGTGTAACCCAGTCTTTTGTGCCACAACTTAGTTTCCTCTTGTTGTGTCAGGAGACACTTTAGTGAGGAGGTTGGTAGGTCAGTTGTATAGATGTTCTTTTTCCTAATTCCCTTAAGTGTAATTTTAGGGGTTTAACATTTTTAATTAAACACTCAGAGTTTGAAAATGTGACTAAGTACCCAGAGTCACATAATTGACTAATGCTAAGCAAGTTAAAATTCAATTGATCAACCAATAAAACTTTTCGAATATAAAAATCGGAACTCAGTTTGATATTACCAGTTATGATTACCTTAAGTGTTCCGTTGTTACCGAATGCAACTGACCCTAGATTTTTTAATTTTATCTTGGTGAACTTCAATCGATCTCCAGTCATGTGTCTGGAGCATCCACTATCCAATATCCATTGGTCCAAATTGTTATGTTCCTACACATAAAGTATTGATTTGGATCCAATTTTAAAGGATTATAAGATAGATTGGATTGGGTTCAGTCCCTTATTTTCCATCTCACCCAATCTAGGTTTTCAAACATGTTATTCCTATGGGTGACTGTGAAATGGTTGATTGAGTTTTAAGTTTAATTTAACTTATTAGAATTATTAAATTAAGATAAACCCTAAACCCTAAACCCTACACATAAAGTATTGATTTGGATCCAATTTTAAAGGATTGTAAGATAGATTGGATTGGGTTCAGTCCCTTATTTTCCATCTCACCCAATCTAGGTTCTGATTACCTTAAGTGTTCCGGTGTTGCCGAATGCAACTGACCCTAGATTTTTTAATTTTCTCTTGGTGAACTTCAATCGATCTCCAGTCATGTGTCTGGAGCATCCTGTTGGTGCAATCGACCTATGTTTTGATCGGTACGATCATAGTTTTGATGTGTGTGTCAAAGAGTTTAAGTTAGGTTCACCCTTATATCTGATATGTGTATTTGAGTTATGCAGGTTCGCAGGATACACATGCGACTCAAGTTGATGGCTTCGGGTCCGGTGAAGGATGAAGCATCAGAGGGACCGTGGACAAGGCAGCGAGAACAAGGGCCGAGGGAAGCAATTTCGAGGCATACGCGAAGGATGACATTGGGGACGAGCCGCAGGCTTGAATGCATTCGAGAGACGAGAGCCAAAGAAAGTATGTTTGAAGGTTCTGTTAAAGCTGTAAAGGAAGCGTCAAAAGAGTCGTAAGGGTGAGGGTACGAGTGCACGAGAGATTGTACTCGGAGTAAAAGCATAAATTTTAGGGGTTACTGTAGCAGTACTGTAGCGCTACTGTAGTGTTACTGTAGCAGTCGACTGCATGTTATAGTAGTCGACTGGTGCAGTCGACTGGGCGTGAACAGAATGGTTCTGTTCGTTCGGTCGGTGTGGATCAGTCGACTGCAAGTTTTAGCAGTCGACTGCACCAGTCGACTGCTAGTTTTAGCAGTCGACTGGTAAATGACCGTTGGTGCTGGAAAGTAGCCGTTGGCTACCTCTAACGGTAACACCAGTCGACTGATGGTTTTGCGAGTCGACTGGTGCCGAGATGAGTTGATATGATGACCAACTCTCTCCTCTTATTTAAGGGAAGCTTTGGGGCTTGAAGGAGGTTACTCATGCTTGTTGAATAACTCCTTGTCATTGCCCAAAGCTTCCAAGCCTATTCTCTTCCTCCTAAACCTAAGTTCATCATTGTAAAGAGGAAGAGATCCTTTGTGAGAGGTTTGCTCCACCGAGAAGGAGAAAGCTCTAGCCGGAGATTGTCGGGGATAGATCCACCGAAGGATCAAGGGCTCGTCCACCTCAAGGACACGCCGTGGAGTAGGAGCAAGCAATCTCCGAACCATGTTACATCGAGCTTGTTAGCGATTTGGTATTCTTTCTTTATTGTTTTCATTAGTTAGTTGTATTTCTGCGTGTGCACTAATCTTTTGTAGAGATGAAAAGAAGTTGGGGGTGACCTAGCTATCCATCCCCCCTTCTAGCCGGCCACCGATCCCTTACACATCCACTATCCAATATCCATTGGTCCAAATCGTTATGTTCCCACACATAAAGTATTGATTTGGATCCAATTTTAAAGGATTGTAAGATAGATTGGATTGGGTTCAGTCCCTTATTTTCCATCTCACCCAATCTAGGTTTTCAAACATGTTGTTCCTATGGGTGACTGTGAAATGGTTGATTGAGTTTTAAGTTTAAATAACTTATTAAAATTATTAAATTAAGTTAAACCCTAAACCCTAAACCCTAAAACCTACACATAAAGTATTGATTTGGATCCAATTTTAAAGGATTGTAAGATAGATGGGATTGAGTTCAGTCCCTTATTTTCCATCTCATCCAATCTAGGTTTTCAAACATGTTATTCCTATGGGTGACTGTGAAATGGTTGATTGAGTTTTAAGTTTAATTTAACTTATTAGAATTATTAAATTAAGTTAAGTTATCGATAAAGATTGGGTGAGATGGTCTTTCTATTAAAGCATCAAATAGATTTATTTATCGATAAAGATGGTCTTTCTATTGGTTCCCCCTGGATCATAGCCTCGATAGGGTCTATCAATGTAATGGATTTGATCCTTGGGGACCCAATATTGACAAAGTCTAACTTGATTAATCAAGTTTGACTTGGTAACCCATGCTTGGACTAATTTTATATTTGATCTATTTACAAGCGATAAGTAAGATTTATATTTTTATTTAGCCTTAAATCCAAGTCCGGATCGGTTGTAGATGACTCTTTGTTTTCCAAGAATCAGATCAAGATTCTTGGAACCCAAGGTGAATCGTTCCAATGTGTCCCTAAGTTCTTTAACTTGAGTTTTCAAATTATAATTTTCTTCCTCAAGTTGTTGAACTTAAGTTGAACTTCCATTTTGAACTGGCTCAATCAAAGGACTTAGTTTAGTCTCCTCCTTAAGGATTGTTACTTCCTTTTGGAGTGACTTGACTCGGAGGTTGGATTTGGCTAACTTACACATGAGATAATTAACTAAATTATGCAATTTATTTAATTGAGAGGTTCTTACAGTGGGGTTAGGCCCTTCAGAAACGAATACAGATCAGTGGCTTCTCTCGAATTCTATTTCTGACTCGCTATCGGTTTCTGATTCGTCGACTTATTCCCGGGTTGTAAGCGTGAGGAAGCTCATCTGTTCGAGCTCTTCGTCAGAGTCTTCTGAAGAAGACTCATCCTATGTCGCCTGCAATGCTTTCTTCTTCCTTTGCTTCTTTGTTTCCTTTTGGTTCGGACAGTTGGTTTTGATGTGTCCCTTCTTGTTGTAGTTGTAGCAGGTTACTTCGGACTTCACTTTTGGACTTGATTGCACTGTCTTCGACTGAATCACTTTCTTGATGTATTTCTTGGTGAACCCTTTCTTCTTTTTGTAGAGCTTTCATACAAGGTTGATAAGTTTGGTTGCTATCTCGTCATCGTCGTCGTCTTCTGAGTCTGGTTCTTCTTCTGACTCGAGTTCAGTTCTGCACTTTGCTTTTGATTCTCGCGTTCTGCTCGTTCCTGTAATCAAAGTAATACCTTTCTCAGTCGGAGTAGTATTAGTTTGTTCATGAAGCTCAAATTCAGAAAATAATTCATCTAATTTGATTAATGACAAATCCTTACACACTTTGTAAGCATCTACCATGGATGCCCACAAGGCGTTCCTTGGAAATGCATTTAATGCATACTTGATGACGTCGCTATTTTTAATCCTCTATCCGATCGCGTGGAGTCCGTTCAGTAAATCTTGTATGCGAGCATGAAGTTGGCTTGCAGACTCTCCCTCTTGTAATTTTATATTATATAATTTATTCAGAATTAAGTCTCGTTTGCTACCTTTTTGTCAAAAGTGCCCTCGTGCAGCTAGATCAATTTTTCCCATAATTCTTTCGCGCTTGAGAACAGGTTGACTCAGTTTAGTTCTTCTTTTGTCAGGCCGCATTGTAGAGTGCATGCTGCTTTGGCGTCGACCTCAATTTTCTTCATCAGTGTTGTGTCCCAGTTCTGGCATGACACTGGCTTTCCAGCACCGTCGAGTGGAAGTTCGAGACTGGTTTGGATGATTATTCACATCTCAACTTATGTCTTGAGGTGGTACTCCATTCGTCTTTTCCAGTAGCTAAAATCCTCGCCAGAGAAGAGGGGAGGGTGTGCAGTGCTATACCCTTCTTGGTGGGTCATTTAAGAAGAAACCTGGCACACAATAAAAAGAGAGCAAAGGTTCCAGGACTTGGTCTTGGATTAGTAGTGCGGGAATAAAAGAATATAATAAAACTCGAGTGGTGTTTGCACAAACTTCGAGAAACGAAAGAACTCGATCGATAAACCAGATCGAATGTGGAAATTTTACCGATTTCAATTGACTTCAAAAATTAAAAATTACCATGAGAGAAAGAAAAAAAATGCTTGAATAGTGGTTTCACCTATTTGAAGCGACCCTGCTCTAATACCAATTGTAGGATCAAAAAGCACTAGAGGGGGGCGAATAACACTCGTGGCTAATTCGTTCATTTCATAAATACGCAGCAAAATATAGAAGTAAACTAAAAGCAATCGCTAACACTTTTGGTTACTTGGTTCAGAGCCTATGTCGACTCCCACTCTAAAGCCCGCGATCGTTGATTGCTTTCGGTGGACAATCACTATAAACATGAGAATCTTTACAAGATTAATTACAAGTACTGAACTTAAAAAGATTATACCGACAATAAAAGATTATGGAAGTAGTCGTCAATTGTTGGAACAACAGCTGAGCGTCGTTGAGTCATTTTTGGAGTAGCACACAGAAGAAGGATCATGATATTGTGTTGTTCCTATGCATCTACTCGAACCAAGCTTAAATAGCCCATTGAGGGTGCCTCTAACCTCCATAGGAGGCACCTTCAGTCCCGAGTCAGCCGCATCGATAAGCCCCACGGCGTTTGTTGCTTATCCACCCGAAGGCGCCTTTAGTGTCCTTGGAAGGCGCCTTCCATCAGCTATCCAAGGCGCCTTCAGTATACTTGGAAGGCGCCTTCAGTCCTGCTTCCTGCGCAGCTACAGCCAAGGCGCCCGAGGTGCCTCTAAACTCCATGGAGGGCACCTCGGGTGGCTCATCGAGTACTATTCATCCTCGACTTCTCTTGTGTAACTCCCTTCCTGCAAGGCATATTAGTCTACAAACAAAGTATACCCTGAAAAACAAAGTTAGCATAATAAAATAAGATAAATACAAGTATTTGACAGTCATCGGACTATCCGATTCTGACTTTGGATTTCTCTGAAACTCTAGGTCAAACTGATGCATATTGTTCCCTCTTCGGGGAACGCGCCCTCACCTACTCCACTCAAGAGAGTTTACCTGTTACCAGATTGATCCTCCAGACCAACTCGACTTTTGCTCAACGTCTGAAGCTTCCGGTCTTCATGCTGGACGTCTGCTCCACGACCCATCCAGACTTTCACCCGGTTCGCGATGCCAGGATTTCAACCTAGAGTCCTTGACTCTAGGATTTTTCCTGAAGCTCTCGACTCATCAAGACTTTCTGCCTAGGGTTACCACCCCTAGGACCTAGGGTTACCACCCCCTAGAATTTTCCACTTGCCTAACCGTATCTAGGACTTTTGCCTAAGAACATTTAAGACTTTCCTACAATCTCATTTAAACTCATTAGACTACAAATAACCTTAACTTTGAATCCTTTACCATTATCAAAACTTAGGTTCGATCATCTGATACTTTCCGCACCAATAGTTTATCCAGATCGACTTGTTGTGATCTGTTGCGACGTGGATAAAGTTTTATCCACACCCAGACACTTGGAAACCTTCCAGGAACCCAGAGCAGGGCTATAAATACAGCCCTAGTCTCAATAGTTCATAACAATACTTGTAAATGAATTCTCTTTATGCTCTACTATTTTTTTTGTGAGCTGTCGATGTTGTAAGAGGCTACTCCGCCCAAGGAGATTTTAGTGAGCTTTATTTACCTTCGATTAGCAATCCTTTGATTGCAAACCAAGTAAAAAGATCTGCCTCTTCCTTTCTTCTAATTAGTTTATTATTAAACAAATGTGTCTTAATTTGTTTTGAAAAGTGGAGAAAGGTTTATTTTTAATTTCAGGAAATTCACCCCTTCTTGCCGACCGCAAGGGGCCAATAAGTAGTATTAGAGCCCAACCGCTTCAGAAGGACTAACTACCGACCAAAGCACAGAAGACGATGGTCGGACCAAGTATCTACCCACTGTTACCAACCGCAAATGCATGGTTATATTGTCAGTAATAAAAATTTCGATCCCACATGGATTTTTGATTAAGCACTAATTAACTTCGCACAACAAATTATCTAGATAATCGTAAGGCCATTGAAAAATGCAAGAGAGAGAGAGAGATTGAGAAAAGAGAGTAGAGAAGAGAGAGGAAAAGAGAGAATAGAGAGAGAAAGAGCGTAGGTGAATGAAGGATGATAGATTCTAGGATTTCAGTTTCGTTATGATCCTAGTCAATGTCACAATGCATTGTTCATTTACCTAACTCCATGCTTATACTCATGTAGGTCTTTTAACTAGAGTCTAGTACGACCCCGCAAAAGACGTACAGGAAAGTTTACCCCAGTCCTAACGCCATTAAGTAAAGAAGTAACTCTAGAAAGTTCGATTAAAGGGTTACCCTCTATCATAAGGCCCCCCAGTCATACATTCCTAGAGTTATCTAATATACTTCCTAATGGTAGCACTAGAGTATCAACTCTAATTAGAATGTCCTAACAAGCATTAGTCCCTATGTTAAGATCTTTTGACTCTAGAAAGTGGGTACGTATCAATACCCTCTGTCACTAAGGGCATATATATCTGGTTGAATGGGTAACCTCTATCACTAAGGATCCCCCGATTATTCAGTCTAGTAGCAACCTTAATATAGAGACCAATCCTTTACATCTGCATGAATTGACCTCACACATATTTCGTCAAACACATACAAGGCACAACACACATAGAACATGATATAAATACATCATTGCATAGAAAAATATCCAAATACATAGTTCATGCATCACAATACATCACAACTACTTCCTACATCCTAGATCTAGAGAATCTACTCTATATACAATCCAATGATAAAGAAACAAGCAAACTATAACTCAATACATGGAGATAAAGAGAAGAGAATGTTTATCCTCGAAGCGTGGCATCCTTGGAGGCGTTCCCTTGCTCCGGAGGTGGACGGATTAGTGAAGATCGGTGAAGATGAAGCCTAGGGCTCATCCAAGGGGGAGAACGCTTCCTCAAGATCCAAAGATGAATAAAAAAGGGGAGAAAACCCCTTTTTATAGCTCTAGATATAGCCCTTGCACGGTTACGTTGTTAGTAATAAAAATATCGATCCCACAGGGACTATTGATTAAGCACTAGTTAACTTCGCACAATGAATTATCTAGATAATCATAAGATCATTCACAAATGAGAAAGAGAGAGAGAGAGAGATTGAGAGAACAGACTAGAGAAGAGAGAGGAAAAGAGAGAATAGAGAGAGGAGCATAGGTGAATGAAGGATGATAGATTCTAGGATTCCGATTTCGTTACGATGCTAGTCAATGTCACAATGCATTGTTCATTTACCTAACTCCATGCTTATACTCATGTAGGTCTTCTAACTAGAGTCTGGTACAACCTTGCAAAAGACGTACAGGAAAGTTTACCCCAGTCCTAACGCCATTAAGTAAAGAAGCAACTCTAGAAAGCCCGGTTAAAGGGTTACCCTCTATCACAGGGCCCCCCGATCATACATTCCTAGAGTTATCTGATATACTTCCCAATAGTAGCACTAGAGTATCAACTCCAATTAGAGCACCCTAACAAGGATTAGTCCCTATGTTAAGATCTTTTGACTCTAGAAAGTGGGTGTGTATCGATGCTCTCTATCACAAAGGACATATATGTCTGGTTGAATGGGTATCCTCTGTCACTAAGGATCCCCCGACTATTCAGTCTAGTAGCAACCTTAATATAGAGTCAAATCCCTTACATCTACATGAATTGATCTCACACATATTTTGTCAGACACATACAAGGCACAACACACATAAAACATGATATAAACACATCATTGTATATAAAAATATCCAAATACATAGTTCATGCATCACAACACATCACAACTACTTCCTGCATCCTAGATATAGAGAATCTACTCTGTAGCAAGGGATTACAATCTAATGATGATGAAAGAAACAAACTATAACCCAATACATAGAGATAAAGAGAAGAGAATGCTTATCCTTGAAGCATGGCGTCCTTGGAGGCGTTCCCTTGCTCCGGAGGTGGATGGATCTATAAAGATTGGTGAGGATGAAGGCTAGGGCTCCCCCAAGGGGGAGAACTCTTCCTCAAGATCCAAAGATGAGTGAAAAAGGGGAGAAACCCCCCTTTTATAGCTCTAAGCACAACCCTTGCTTAGGTCGTGACATGGTCGTGTGAATCCACACAACCATGTGCTACTATTACGTAACCGCAAGTGCATGATTTTGTCATCAGTAATAAAAATTATTGATCCCACAGGGACTGGTTATAAGCACAAGAGACGTCTCACGTAGAATTAGCTAAACAATTAACAAGGTAAGGAAATGTACCAAGTAAGCAACTAGAAATAGAAATAGGAAAGTAAATGAAGTATTTGGTTTTGTGAGTGTTCTAGGAATTCGATTTCTTTGTGATATTCATTGATATATCATGGTTCTCTAATTAATATCCTCAATTGACATGCATTTGTAGAAAGTTACCTGTTTTCTCCTGCAGAAGACAACCGACAAGGGACTTTGATCTACACCTCTATCAATCAAATAGTTATGATCCCTATAAGGTCTGTTAGCGGTACAGCCTGTCGCCAACGCCCCTTGGTCATACAACATAGAAATACATCACCATTCAATCCACATAAAGGTGTAGGAACTAAGCGTATTCAACTATCCCACCTTTTATATAGACTAGCTTCACATCTCAAGGTAACCCCTCGACGTCTATTAGCGGGGCAGCCTATCACTGACGCCCCTCGATCATATGATCTAGGGAATCCCTCTATGAGATCCACAAGCATCACAAACATTCAATCAAACATGGTAATTAGGTCCAAACAAAAGAGATACAAAATACACCAACATCATCTAGATAGGAAAATGACATATCCATGAGATTATTACATCAAATCACACCATGAATACTCCCTTAGTCCTAGAATAATGAATCTACTCCATAATATAAAGATAGAGATCCAAAGACAAAGAGATCACAAATATTTCAATCCCAATTAAGAGAAGAGAATAAAAATGCTTATCTAGAGACGATGAGTGATCTTCGGAACCAATCTTTAGCTTCTGGAGTCTAAACAGAGATGGAAATGGCTTTGGAGCGCCGGATCAAAGCTGGAGAAGGTGAAGAACAACCCTAAACTTGATCTCCCAAAAGGGAGAGCCTTCCTCCTCTTTGAAAGAGGAAGAGCCCCCTTATATAGAGCAGGGCGCGGGCACCACACAACCCATGCCACGGTCATGTTGCCTTCACACAACCTCAAACATTTTGCTCTTGTCCAGGGTCACACGACCATGTGGCCTTCACACGGTCATGTACTGCTTTATCTCTCAATGGCTTACACGGTCGTGTGGCTAACACGACCTAGCCAATCTTGGCTTCTAGAATTCTTGCACGACCGTGTGGCACACACGACTTGGACTTGCCTCTTCTCTGGAAATATAGAACGACCATGTGGAAGTGTTGCTTGGGTCATGTAGATCTACACGACCATGTTCTGGTCATGCTGCTGGGGTGACACGGCCGTGTGGGTCCACACGACCATGTCATGCTCCTCCTCTGGTGAAGCTATACAGGTTGTCTACACCACACGACCAAAGACATTTTCCTCCTTGTTTCCTTAGCGTGGCCGTGTGGTTCACATGGCCAGTGTTGTTTTCCTTTGAATGTTGCTTGGATCGACCATGAACATCATTTCCTCTCCAAATTTGACTCCTGTAAATAGAAAATACACAAGAGCGGATCTCTGAACAAAGAAGGGTAATTATACTGAAAGTAAGACAAAGAGTGGAAAAGTGCATAGACAAAGCATACGTAAAATATATGAATGTGCATCAAAACATGCTAAGTAAGTATATATAATCTAGAACATCAAACCCCCAGACTTAAACATTTACTTGTCCTCAAGCAAAATAATGCAATCTAAACTCATGTGCTCTATAATGCATCATAATCCCTAGTGCACTTTCCTAACTCTATCTACAAGTTTCATTGATGAGCATGATCGTGAAAATAACTCAAGTATGGACTAAACATAAGTTTCTTGTGCACAGTGCAACAAATGACCCAAACTCTTCAAGTTTCAATCTTTATCCTAGTCAAGTCGTCATCCAATTGAGTTTCTAATGTTCCTAGTGATAGGCACTTACCTTCCACACACTTGGTTCATATTCCTCAATCCACCCAAGGTCTCAAAAGCGTCCTCGATATCAAGAGAAACATAGGAGTCATTTCCCAGTAACTTAACTGTTAGAGTGTATACTAAAATCCTAGCTTTTTGCAAATATTTATTTTGAAATAAAGAATCACATTGGTCAAATGTCTAGATTTATATGCTAAGTGTAGTTGTTAAATTAATTTATATTGTAGATAATATGGTGTGTGGTGTCACACACAGAAGATCATGTTATCAGTTCCTTATAAATTATAAATAGTAGCTCACGGCTAAGATGGATAGGAACAAATCATTGGAATAAGTTGTAGTGTAATTTGGTATTAGTTTATCTTGACTATATAATTACACTAGTACACTCTTAGTGTATTGAGCAGGACCATTTAAAGTAGTTTCTTTTTATACTGACTGCATAAAAGAACAAGACCTTTGTTATTATGGAAGTGTGTGCTCTTAATCCTGATATTATAACAAGCGCATATATTTAGTATTTATTTATTTAATTTATCAGTGGGTGAGATTTAGTTCGATAAATCAAGAGGCCTGATAAGTTGGGAAATAATATTATTTATAGTGTGTGTTGTTAATTATAGAAGGAAATTGTGTCCTAGTAATTTAGGTTGATGATGCCCCCAAGAGGAGCTCATAAGGATTGCCATGTAAACCCTGCAGGTGGACTTAGTCCGACATGACAATAAGGTTGAGTGATACTACTCTTGGAGTTAGATATTAATTGAGTGAGTTGTCAGTAACTCATTTAATTAGTGGGCATTCGATATCTTAAACGCAGGGAGATTAACACACTCATAATAAGAAGGAGCCCATATAGTAATATGAGATTGGTGAGATAGTTCAATAATAACTCTTTAGTAGTATGAGTTATTATTGATGAACTCGAGTTGGGTGTTCGAGGCGAACACGGGAAGCTCAAGTTCATCGGGAGACCAAAACCAATTCCTCCTCTCGGTCCTTGTCGTAGCCTCTTATTTATATAGTCTTATATCCACCCAAACCCAACTTCTTACCCACCTTAAGGTGGCCGACCAAGCCAAGCTTGGAGCCCAAGCTAGGGCCGGCCAAACCAACGCTAGATGGGTTCAAGTGGTGTCCGACCCTAGCTTGGAGCCCAAGTAGGGTGGCCGACCACATGAGATTAAAAGGAGTTTTATTTTTTAAAATATTTCCTTATGTGGAAGCCATGGTTTTAAAACAAAGTTTAAAATTTAAATCTTTCCTTTTATAGCTTTCTACAAAAGATTAAGAGAAAGATTTGATATCTTTCCTTATTTGTAGTTGAAAAGGAAGATTTTAATTTTGGAGAAAACTTTCCTTTTTGTAACCATCCACATGTTTTAAAAGAGATTTTAATTTATAAAAGTTTCCTTTTATAACCAACCATGAAGGGATTTTAAAAGAGAAATTTTTATTTTAAAAATTTCCGGAAATAAATATGAAATTTTTAATTTTGTGTTTAAAACTTTCCTTGTTTGGAGCTCAATGAGGTGGCCGACCATAGAAAGAATAAGAGGAAATTTTAATTAAACTTTCCTTTTATTAGCAAGGAAAATAAGGAAGTTTTAATTATGTCTAAAACTTTCCTTATTTTCCATGACCAAGGATTATAAAAGAGAGAGAGGGGTTGCCCCATGAGACAACACATCTATTATTCCTCTCCTCTCTTTTCCTTGGTGGTGGCTGACCCTCTTCTCTTGCTCATTCTCTTCTCTTCTTCCTTGGAGGCCAGCGGTATCACATCTCTTGGAGCTTTTGGTGGTCGGATCTTGCTTGAGGAAGAAGGAGAGAAAGGAGGCTTTGTTTCCTAACATCCCTTGGAACTTGGTGGTGGTGGCCGAAACTTGGAAGGAAGAAGGCTTGGGTGGATTCTCATCTCAGTAGATCATCGCCCACACGACGTCCGAGATAAGAAGAGGAATACGACAGAAGATCGTGAGGTCTATAAGCTACAAAAGGTATAACTAGTTTTGTTTCCGCATCATAACTAGTTCATGTTTTGTATGGATTTTGAAATACTAAACACAAGAGACTAATGATTCTAGGTTTCAGATTTATTATTCGATTTTTTATTTTTTTTGTTTTTCGATCTTGTGATTTGATTGTTCTTAATGGTTAAACCTAGGGTTACTATAAGGAGATTAAATATTGAATTTCGTTGAAAGTCTTTGTCTAGGAAGTGGTGGATGATCCCATACCCAAGAAGGCCTAGTGCCTCACCATGTTTAACCTGGAAGACGATCTCTGAAATAAATATTTAATCAAATTTGTAACACGGGTGGATTTGGATTAATAATGTTAAGCATCATTTGCGATCCAAGTCTAAACCTCTAAGAACAGATAAGTTGAATTTGGAATCAATAATGTTAAGTTCTATTTGCGATTCCAAATTTAATTTCTAAAGAACACAATAGGTTGTTAGGAAAGGTTCGGGACTTGTACAAAATTTTTATACAGGGAAACCGGTATGATATTTCGAGTAGCAACCAACACTAACTTGGTCTCAAAGGGGTAACTTGCTAATTTCCACTCACGACAACTATTTTTTTATATCCTTTATTCATTTTTTTTAATTTTTTAGTGATTGCAAGATGCAACACTGGAACACAAATGCATATAAGTGCAAAGGTTGGGATATTTTGATTTTTTTCAAATGAACTTACATGACTCGAGCATCATCCAGTAACCAAGATGTAGTTTGAGAAATCACCATAGGAACTAAGTACTAAACAAATAGGATGAATCATGACTATTCCAATGATATCAACTATTTAAGCTCAAGTAAAGTGATAATAGAATCCTTAAGGTTAGGCCAAAATTTAAATTTATTTCCGTACAATACTTAGCTCATATCATGCTACTTAAGATAGAGAAAAGAGGTACACTAAACATACTAGCATTATATCTATAACATCATGAGTCAAGATATAAACGTGAAAATAATTTTACTGGTAGACAAATCAGCAGTAGTGAGGAATGATGTTCTCAGTATGCCATAATATTTCAAAAGAAAGTTAAGTGACAGTCAAAATCAAATATAGCAAACAAAGCAAAGAAAAGTGCAAGACATAAGCAAAAATTGAATGCATGCAAAGCAAAACAACTAAAAATGTAAAATAAACTATAAAAATTTTAGGTTGCAAACACCCCCCTCCCCTCCGACTTAAACTTTTTATCATCCCGATGAAATCAATATGGTGGTGGTGGTGGAGGAGGGCAGGTAAATGAAGGTCTACGTGATCGGCCAACAAGGAAACTAGGAAAGCCATGAGTGTTGCTTAGGATCCTATAATATTCGTAGAGGGTGTCAACTTGTTGATGCGTAACGCTTATGCCCTCTATGAAGTCTCTCATTCTAGCTTGATCTGTATTATAATCCTGGACAAACTCAACCACCTGACCTTGAAAGTTCCTCGTGAACTGAAAATGATCTTGCACCTCTCTATACTGGTCATCTGACAAAGTGAAGCGACCCTCCAACATTCCTCGTTGGGCCTCTTGCTTCTCATGAAGTGAGCCTAGAGAGGCGTGGAAATCAGTAAAATCAAATCTGGAGTGACCCGTACCATAGGCAAAAGAGTGCCTAGTAGGTTCCGGATGTCTGGACGGCTACGAGTGTCCAGATGATGAGGGCTCAAGGTGGGGTTCGGTGTCTCTGGACAAGGAAGGAACACTCTCAGGATATAAATTAGTGATCATCCAATTAGTGGGTGATGTGCATAGATTTTATATGCTTGTTTAGCATATTTTGACGCACATTCTTATATTTTATACATGCTTTATCTATGCACTTTCATATTCCTTGCTTTGCTTTTAGCATAAATACTTTTCTTTGTTTGGAGATCTGCTCTTGTGCATTTTATGCTTTCAGGAGTCGAATTTGGAGAAGAATTGATGTCCGTGGTTGATTTTACAACCAAAAGGAGGGAAAACAACTTTGGCAATGAGTGCCACACGACCTTGCAAAGGGGAATGGCCCTGGCTGTGTGGACATGAGAGGGTCGTGTAGCATCAGCAGCAAGAGAGAATGCCTGGGTCGTGTGAAGCTACACGGTCGTGCCTCCTTCTCCAGCCAGCCAGTGCATGACCGTGTATGGTTACACGACCATGTAGCCTTTCTAGTGACGGATATTTCCCTGGCCATGTAAGATTACAAGGCCGTGTAGCTGCTCCAGAGCCGAAGAATGGTAGGGCGGTGTGTGCCACATGACCGTGCAACACTTCGAGAGGCAAGAATTGACCAGGCCGTGTTGTTTCACATGACCGTGTAAGAACGCAGAAGGGGGGCATGGCACGGCCATGTGAGGATCACACGACCGTGTGACCTTGGCCGAGAGGAGAAACGCTCTGGCCGTGTGGATCTCACATGGTCATGTCCTGGGTCATGTGGCGCCCAAATGCCCTCCTCTATATATAGAGCTTCTTCCCCTTTGAAAGGGGGAGGCTCTCCCTTTGGGGAGATATGTTCTTGGGCGGATTTCTAGCATTCGGAAGGTGATTCTTGTCCAAGATTCAACTCCAAGAGCAGAGGATTGGTTCCGAAGATCACTCGTCATATTGAGATAAACATTCCCTTCTACTTTCTTGAATTGGATCGGAATGTCTTTATTCTTCTTGTCTTCGATTCTTTCCTCGATTTCTATGGGGCAGATTCTTTGTTCTAGGAAGGAGGGAGTATTTGTGATGTAATTTGATGTAAGATTCATGGATTTGTCATCTTCTTGATTCAAGGATATTGTATTATTTTGTATCAATCAATCTTGTATGGATTGTTATGTTTTGTGCCTAAATACCATTCTTGTTTCGTTGTTTGTATTTCTTGTGGAATCTTACTGAGGAATTTGCTAAATCGTATGACCGAGGGGCGTCGTGACAGGGCTGCCCCGCTCACGAACCTTTTAGGGAATTACCTTTAGGGATAAAGCAAGAACATACAAAGAACTAGGACGGATTGATACGTTTAATTCTATATCTTAAGGTGAGTTGATTATTGATGTGTTTCTATGTCGTATGACCGAGGGGCGTCGTGATAGGGCTGCCCCGCTAACGGGCCTCATAGGAATCATAACTCTTTGATTACTTAAGGTTTAGATTTGAGTCCTTGACCAGTGTTTTCTGCAGGAGATAACCGGTGACTTCTTACAAATACATTACAATTGAGGACAAGATTTGGTAGATTACATTACATTGATGAGTATCACAAAGAAACCAAGACTCCTAGAACCTTATTAAAACTGGATTCCTGCATTTAACCCTTACATCTAATCTTTAGTTGTAAATGACCTTTCAATAGTTTGTTTAGCTAATTCGCCTTTGAGACATCTTTAGTGATTATAACCAATCCCTGTGGATACGATATCTTTTATTATTACTAATGACGTAACCATACACTTGCGGTTCGTAATAAGTTTTTGGTGTCGTTGCCGGGGACTGCGCTTATAACATTAGGGATTATCAATTGAGTTAGACTAAACTTTTCTTTTCTTTTCTTACATCTGACTTGTAACTAATTTTCTTGTTCTGTTTTGCATTCTTTCATTACATTCTTTCATTCATTGCATTCTTTCATTCGTTCATTACATTGTTCTTTAATTCTTTTTGTAAACTGAATTCTTTCCATTCTTATATTCTTTTCTTTTCTTAGAATCAAATTCTTTAATCTTGTTTTTGTATGCAAAGATCTAACCTTGCAGGAGAATTACTTCCTCTTGATCCCGAGATTGATAGAACATTTTATAGAAGGAAAATCTTGCAAAGACATCAAGAAGAACAAGAACAATCAACAATGTCTAATAGACCACATAAGGATTATGCAGCACCTTATGCTAGAGGGTTTCGCTTAAGCATTACTAGACCCTCCGTTGAAGCAAATAACTTTGAGATCAAGCCTGCAATAATCAATATGGTGTAGCAAAATCAGTTTGGAGGTGGACCACATGAAGATCCTAACCAACATTTGGAGGTCTTCTATGAAATATGTGGTACCATGAAAAGGAACAGAGTTCCTTCAGAAGCAATTAGACTATTACTGTTTGGGTTTTCTTTAAGGGATAGAGCTAAACAATGGTTGAGTTCCTTACCCCCAAATAGCATTACCACTTGGGAACAATGTGAGCAGCAATTCTTAGATAAATTCTATCCTCCTAGCATGATAGCTCATATGAGAAATCTTATTGCAAGCTTCAGACAATCCGATTCAGAATCTTTATTTGAAGAATGAGATAGATACAATAATATGCTCAGACAATGCCCATATCATGGTTTAGAGAGATGGTTAGTGTTGCACACTTTTTATAACGTTATTAACTATCATACTAAAGTGCCCCTAGATTCAGCAGCTGAAGGGGCACTTATGAACAAAAGTTTAGATAAAGCTGAAGAAATCATTGAGTGTAGTGCAGAAAATCATCACCAATGGGCAACAGAGAGGAGTGGAGGCTATTCTTATTCGAACCCAACAAAAGAATTAGGAAAATTTGGTGTGCATGCAGTCACTCTAATGACTGCAAAGCTAGATGCTCTTACAAAGAAACTAGAAAATATGGGGACTAGCACTAATACAGTAAATGCCATAGTATGTTGCTATGAAACATGTCGAAGTTCTGATCATTCTCAAGACTCAAGTCCTTTGGGAGTTATCTCTGCACAAATAAATCAGTTAGAGTAATATGACGCTATAATGGGTTTTAATCAAAGGCAGAACAATCCATATTCCAACACATACAACCTGGGTGGAAGAATCATCCTAATTTCTCTTATAGAAACAATCAAGAACAAGGACCATCCATGGGAGGCAAACAGAATTTCCAATATGGGCAACAGAATTTTCAACAACAACAACAATCTTCTCAAGGCTATCAGTTTTCTAAAATTGAGAAGATACTTGAGGAAATTATCTCCAATCAAAATGAAATGAAGCAAGACATTTTAAAGCTAAATCAGAGAATAGATAATTCTGAAAAGCATCAAAAGATTCAAGATAGCCAAATTACCCAACTAGCCTCATCATCTTCAAGAGCACCAGGGCAATTTCCTAGAAAATCTGATGTTAATCCAATAGAGCATTGCAATCGGATTGAGCTTAGGAGCGGACGGACCTTGGGAGATCCTCAAGTGACTACTCCAAAAGGGATGAAAGCTGAAGAAGAGCTCTCTCCTCCAGCACTTGAACCAAATCAGATTCAAGGAAATGAGGAGAGTACCATTAAGGTTGAAGAGACTCTTCCACTAAACCAACAGAGTCAAGTAATCCCTTTTCCTCAGAGATTAGTAATGCTAAAGAAGGATGAAGAGTTTGGTAGTTTTTTGGATAAAGTCAAAGAAATTTGTGTTGAAGTGCCTTTAATTGATGCAATCCTTCAAATGCCAAAGTTTTTCAAATTTTTGAAGGACATTATGTCGAATAAAAGAAGAAGAGGAGATATTGAGACCATTGCACTTACTGAGGAATGCAGCGCTTTATTTGAGAAGAACATGCCCCCAAAGCTTAAAGATCCAGGAAACTTTTACATTCCTTGCAACATAGGATCTAAATTCATAGAAAAAGATTTTTGTGATTTAGGGGCAAGTGTTAGCCTCATTCCCTATTCAATCTGTACCATGACACTACAATTACCTGATCATTCTTGCAAATATCCTATGGGCATTATTGAAGACGTGCCGGTAGAGGTTGGTGGGATTACAATTCCCATAGATTTTGTAGTTCTCGACATGGTAGAGGACCTGAAGATTCCAATCATATTAGGAAGACCCTTCCTTGCAACTGCTGGAGTAATAATCGATGTTAAAAATCATAAACTTTCATTGGTAATCGGTAAGGAAAGGTTGGAGTATGATTTGTCTAACTCTTCTAACCATGTTTTTGTTGGTGCAATTGACCTCTAGGGTTTCGATGTTTGACAATATGACCAAGGGATGACCCAAACAGGACTTGATGTTTGGGAGAGAGAAGTCTAGTCAGGACTAGATGACTAGCAAAGGTAAGTCCTAACCAAAGGTTAGGCAAACTGGAAGTCCTGGTGAGTGAAGATGGGCCCTAGTAAGTAAAGCTAGGCGGTGGAAGTCCCAGTGAGTGAAGTCGGGCCCTAGTGAGTGAAGCTAGGTGGTGGAAGTCCCGATGAGTGAAGCCGGGCCCTAGTGAATGAAGCTAGGTGAAGGAAGTCCTAGTGAGTGAAGTCAGGCCCTAGTGAGTGAAGCTAGGTGGAGGAAGTCCTGGTGTGTGAAGCCAGGCAATGGAAGTCCTAGTGAGTGAAGCTAGGCAACCCTAGGAGGTAACCCTAGGTTATACTTGAATTCTGTTAATACTGTGCTAACTCAGTGCTGCAGGGAAGCTCAGTTAGGTCTATGGGCTAACTAGGTAGCTGACACGAAGTCCAGATGGTTCGAAGGGCTGACCGGACGTCTGGCAGGTAAGTGAAGGTAAGTCACTGGAGGAGAGTGACTGTGAGGACGCGTTCCCAGGAAGGGAACATTAGGCGTCGATCCGACTTAGATCCATTTCGGATATCTAAGTCGAGATCGTGACTAGATTCCGGTCTTGAGGAGACAGAATCTAATTAATATTCTGTTTGATTTTTAACTGGGCTAATACTCTGTTTTGTAGGATATATATCTTATATTTGCATCCAGACTAACATTTTCTTGCAGGAAGGAATCTGTTGGAAAATGAGGGTCCGGGCGCTCGGGATGGTTCCGGGCGCCCGGAGGTCTGGGTGCCCGGGAGGGTTCCGGGCGCCCAGAGGTGAATTTCTATCCACAACATCATTTCACCACTTGGAGCACCCTGGTTGGCTCAACTACGTCATATTCAGGGCACCTTGAAGGTTCCGGGTGCCCCGAACCTCCTATATAAAGAGGGTCAAGGCTGAAGCTCCAACACAACTCACGATTCGCTCTCTTGTGCTCTTGCGACGTTACGAAGATATTATGACAAAGTGTTGTTTCTTTAATTCCTTATTTTTGTTAGTATTATTTCTTTTTATTAGTATTTTTGTACTTCATTTGTAAACAACTATTCTGAATTGCTAGTAAATTGCCCATCGAAAGCACCCTTACATGCGGGCCTTGAAGTAGGAGTCGACACAGGCTCCGAACCAAGTAAATCGTTGTGTCTGCTTTGGCTTAATTATTTTCTATTGTGCGCTTACTCTACGAGATTTTTTTTAATTGATATTCACCCCCCCTCTATCGAATGTCTACAATCCAACAGTTTCTTCTTTCCTATTAAGTGTTCGCAGCGGGGCGGACGCTTATCAACTTGAGGAGTGGAATTTCCATCCTCATGGGAGGCCGTCGAATGAGGAACATGATCCGGCGAGTGATATTGGGAGGAGGCCTCCCAATAAAAATGAGAAATATGTCTGCCCTCCTAGGGCAAGGAAAAGAGAAGGGAACTAAGGAGAACAGTCGAGCTAAAGACCTTAAACAAGCGCTTCTTGGGAGGTAACCCAAAGGTTCCTTAAGTGTTTTTTTCCTTAGTTGTAGTTTTTCATTTCATTAGTAGTACTTTTAAATTTGTGTTACTTTTGTTTTTAGGTTGAAATCTTACTTCCGTGAGTTGGCCATGACTTCTTCATGGGCATGGAAGCATTGGAGAACTAGGGAAGGAGTAGAACTATCCTTTGGAGTAAAATAGAGCTCGGTCGTGTGTCAAACATGACCGTGTATGGCCTGTAGAGAAGGACGATGCATGGGTCGTGTCTCTAAGACACGGTCATGTAAGGAGTCCCGAGAAGGAAAACTGCCTGGTCGTGTGATGATTCCAAAGGAAGAAATGTGCTCGGCCGTGTCCCACACACGGTCATGTAAAGATATAGAGGAGGAATTGACATTGGCCGTGCCATCCATCATGGTCGTGCAAGGCTACCCAAAGACGAAAAGGATGAGGCCGTGTCTCACACACGATCGTGTGAGTTAGACTGAGAAGGAGATGGAGGTGGTCGTGCCAATTGGCATGGCTGTGCTGACTGACCCGACAAGGAGAGGGTCGGGGTCGTGTAGATCTACACGGCCCGTGTAGAGCCATTTACCTTAGCCATGTCTTAAAGATATGGCCAGACCTAGGCCATGTCGACCATACACACCCTCAACCTCAAGGCATTCCTCTCTCCCAAACTCCTCTCTTCTTCAATCTCTCTTCTAAACCTTCTCAGATCTAGATCTCAAACTCGTTTCTCTCCACAAACTTCATTCAAGATCTGGATTCTAAGAACACCTCTCTCTCTCCTATCTTCAAGATCCTTAACTCCTAGTCCCAAAGATCTTGTCTTTCAAGATCTATCCTCACAAAAACTTACTTCTCCAACAAAACAACACCTTTCCTTACTCAAGCTTGACATCATGTCCAATATTTTGAAGAGACTTTGCAAAGGAAGTGGTGGATCAAGCGAAAGAAAAGAGCCAACCAAGGAAAAGGGGAAGCAACCAACAAAAGGCAAAGGAAAGAGGATAGCACGCGATGAAGGTAACGACAATGAATTCAACATTATTTTTAGAAATGAAGATCATAAGTCTAGATTTGAAATTCTTATCAATAGAAAGATTGTGTGTACATGATATATGGACCCGACTGTTTTGGACATGCTAGGAATTAGAGATGATGTAGATTGGATGATTGGGTTCCTTAACTGGAATCATATCATGTACACACATCTACCTACCTATCCTCGAATTATACTGGAGTTTCTGAGTTCACTAGATGTTCACTTTACTAATGAAGATGATTTTGTTAGCAAAATAGCTTTTAGACTAATGAACCAAGAGTTTCAGTGGACATTTAGTGATTTCAATGATTATTTTGGATTGTCTACCGGTAACTCTCGTAGGTTTGACTCGAGATTTAATTGGAATCATTTATGGAATTTGATTACTGGATTAGATTAACCTTATGAACCTTCTAGAGCTAAAGCTTCTCGTATGCAAAACCCCATTTTTAGATACTTGCATCATGTTATGAGTAAAACTATTTTTGGTAGAGGGGAAAGTGATGGAGTCATTAAGAAAGTAGAACTTTATGCTTTATGGGCTATGCTACATAAGGTTGACTTCGATTCTGGTTTTCATTTTTGGAAAACCTTAGTGAGAGCCAGGAGGGCATCCTCAAGATCAATTATTTTTGATGGGTTGATTACTCAAATAGTTATAAATTTGGAACTTGATCTAGATGGGTTGGAGGTCGTTCATGGCAATGACATAATTGATATTGATGCATGTCTTGCTATGAAAATGATTTTTCGGGATGAGAATGGTTTTGCCTTCCCTAGGAAGAATGGTTTTCCTTTACCCCTTCCTTATCCTGAACGCACTTCTGTCCATGACCCTGCTAATTGGGTAATCACTGATAGAGATCCTGAGAATGTTCCTTCCATATCCGAAGACACAGAGCCCCACCATGAGCCCTTGTCATCTGGACATCCGCAGCCTTCCAATCATCCGGAACCTGCTAGGCACTCTTTTTCCTATGGTACGGGTAATTCCAGATTTGATTTCTCCGATTTCCGTGCATCTCTAGACTCGCTTCATGAGAAGCAGGATGCCCAACGAGTAATGTTGGAGGGTCGCTTTTGTTTATCAAACGACCAGTTTAGAGAAGTACGAAATCATTTTCAGTTCACGAGGAACTTTCAAGGTCAAATAGCCGAATTTGTTCAGGACTATGATACTGATCAAGCTAGAATGAGAGAATTTATGCAGGGCATGAGTATTACTAGTCAACAAGTAGATGCCCTCTATGAGTATCATAGGATCCTGAGTGAGACTCCAAGTTTTCCCAGCTTTCCCATTGGACGTCCACGTAGACCTCCTTTCGCTCGTTCACCTCCACCACCATATTGGTTTTATCGGGACGATGAAAAGTTTAAGTCTGGGGGGTGGTTTGTAACCTGAAATTTTTTTACATTTTCCTGCACTTTCAGTTTGTTTTTGTTTTACACTTGTTTTGCTTTGTTTGGATTATTTTTGACAGCCACTTGACTACCTTTTGAAAAAATTCCATGGCATCCTCATTGAAGAAAACATCAATCCTCACTTTTATGCAAACTTGTTCAAAAGCAAAATTGTTAGCACGTTCTTTATCTTGATTCATGATATTGTAAATGATGCTAGTATGTTTAGTGTATCTCTTTTCTCTATCTTGAGTAGCATGATGTGAGCTAAGTATCATATAGAAATAAGTTTAAGTTTTAGCTTAACCTTAAGGATCTTACCTTCACCTCACTTAACTTGAGCTTAAATAGTTAATATCATTGAAATAGTCATGATTCATCCTATTTGTTTAGCACTTGGTTTCCATGGTGATTTCTTAAACTTTATTTTGGTTACTGGATGAGGCTCGAATCTTGAAAGCTCATTTAGAAAAATCAAAATATCCAAACTTTTGTGCCTATGAACTTATTGTGTTTAAGTGTTGCACAATGTAATCACTTAATGAAAAAAAAAAAGGTGCATGATGATGAAAAAAAGAGAAGAAAGAGAAAAAAAGTGTTGAAAAAAAGGGGATATAAAAAATAGTTGTCGTGAGTGGAAACTAGCAAGTCACCCCTTTGAGACTGAGTTAGGTTACTGGGGAAATGACTTCTATGGTTCTCTTGATATCGAGCACGCCTTTGAGACCCTGGGTTGATTGAGAAAGATGAACCAAGTGTGTGGTAGGTAAGTGCCTATCACCGAAAATAATAGGAACTCAATTGGATGACGACTTGACTAGGACAAAGATTGAAACTTGAAGGGTTTTTGAGTTACTTATTTGCACTATGCACAGGAGACTTATGCTTAAGTCATACTTGGTTTGTTTCTATGATCATGCTCATTAATGAAACTTGTAGATAGAGATAGGAAAGTGCATTAAGGATTATGATGCATTATTGAATACATGAATCTTGATTACAACATTTTGCTTGAGGACAAGAAAAAGTCTAAGTATGGGGGTGCGATGTGCGTAGATTTTATACGCTTGTTTAGCATGTTTTGGCGCACATTCTTATGTTTTATACATTCTTTATCTATGCACTTTCATATTCCTTGCTTTTCCTTTAGCATAAATACTTTCTTTGTTTGGAGATATGCTCTTGTGCATTTTATGCTTTCAGGAGTCAAATTTGGAGAAAAATTGATGTCAGTGGCTGATTCTACAATCAAACGGAGGGAAAACAACTTTGGCAATGAGTGCCACATGACCTTGCAAAGGGGAATGACTCTGGCTATGTGGACATGAGAGGGGCATGTAGCATCGGCAGCAAGGGAGAATGCCTGGGCCGTGTGAAGCTACACGGCCATGCCTCCTTCTCCAGCTAGCCAGTGCATGACCGTGTATGGTTACACGGTCGTGTAGCCTTTCCAATGACGGAGATTTCCTTGGTCGTGTAAGATTACACGGCCAGGTTGCTGCTCTAGAGCCAAAGAATGGCAGGGCGGTGTGTGCCACACGACCATGCAACACTTCCATAGGCAAGAATTGACCAGGCCGTGTGGTTTCACACGACCGTGTAAGCAAGCAGAAGGGGGGCATGGCACGACCGTGTGAGGATCACACAGCCGTGTGACCTTGGCCGAGAGGAGAAACGCTCTGGCTGTGTGGATCTCACACGGCCATGTCCTAGGCCGTTTGGCGCCCAAATGCCCTCCTCTATATATAGAGCTTCTTCCCCTTTGAAAGGGGGAGGCTCTCCCTTTGGGAAGATCTGTTCTTGGGAGGATTTCTAGCATTCGGAAGGTAATTCTCGTCCAAGATTCGACTCCAAGAGTGGAGGATTGATTCCGAAGATCACTCATCGTATTGAGATAAAACATTCCCTTCTACTTTCTTGAATTGGATCGGAATGTCTTTATTCTTCTTGTCTTCGATTCTTTCCTCGGTTTCTATGGGGTAGATTCTTTGTTCTAAGAAGGAGGGAGTATTTGTGATGTAATTTGATGTAAGATTCATGGATTTGCCATCTTCTTGATTCAAGGATATTGTATTATTTTATATTAACCACTCTTGTATGGATTGTTATGTTTTGTGCCTAAATACCATTCTTGATTAGTTGTTTGTATTTCTTGTGGAATCTTGCTAAGGAATTTGCTAAATCATATGATCTAGGGGTGTCGTGATAGGGCTACCCCGCTCATGGACCTTTTAGGGAATTACCTTTAGGGATAAAGCAAGAACATACAAAGAACTAGGACGGATTGATACACTTAATTCTATATCCTAAGGTGAGTTGATTATTGATGTGTTTCTATGTCGTATGACCGAGAGGCGTTGTGACAGGGCTGCCCGCTAATGGACCTCATAGGAATCTTAACTGTTGGAACCCCAAGGTTATTTTGGTGTGATCTATAAGTTAAGTTAGGTTCTGTATGTTTTTAACCTTGTGTCTAAGTGTGCAGGAGCTTAGGAGCACAGGTATTCGAGCGGAAGACGCAGCTAGCGAGAAGGACGGTACGGGTTGCGCCCGAGGGACGAGGCGCTGCAGAAGAGTACACCGGCGGATGAGAAGGAATCGTGCGGTTATTCCGAGGGAAGAGAAGCCGGAGCGGAAGACTACTCCGGGAACAAGAGATGCAGCTAGCGAGAAGGTCGGCATGAGGTGTGACCGAGGGACGAAGACTGCGGATGAGTATGCTAGCGGACGAGAAGGAAGCATGCGACGATTCCGAGGGACGAGAAGCAGAAGCGGAAGCTTGCTCGAGAAGGCTGAAATTGGGTTCGGGTGAGCCTTATTTCGGTTGGCTAAAATCACCCAAGCAAGCGGAGCTAGAGCGGAAGACCCAGACCGAGGCGAGCAGCACCGGAGCACTGGGCCCGGACCAGAAAGTCAACTTGGTTGACTTAGTGGTCCGGGCGCCTGCACCGTCCGGGAGCCTAGAACCATTGTGGGCACTCGGAGTTGGCTTTTTGACCAGATCGCATCAAGCGTGATCCGTTGTATTGGGGATAATGTTTTATCCCCCCAGGCGCCTGGAACCCTTTGGGGCGCCCCGACCAAGGCTATAAATACAACCTTGGTCTAGAATCTTCAGATCAACTCAAGAATTATAATTCCAACACTTGTGTGCTTCTTTCTTTTTGCACTTAATCATTATAAGAGGCTTCTCCACCTGAAGGAGATACTAGTGTGATATCTTCCTTGGATTAACAACCTCCCCAGTTGTAACCAAGTAAATCCCTGTGTGCCTCTTCTTTTCTGTTTTAATTTACTGCTCTTATATTTTGCAAGAGTTAGTTTAAGAAAAGTCGAGAAGGGTTGTGCTTTTGTTTTTCAGGCTATTCAACCCCCCTTCTAGCCGACCGTCGCGATCCAACAAATGGTATCAGAGCCAAGGCGCTTCAGGAGAACTAACCGCCAAACGAAACAACAAAATAATGGTCGGACCAAGCATCTACCCGCCGAAGTTCGAAGGGGAATTCACTAGCTGGAAAAAGAGAATGCAGGTATTTTTCAAAACTAATTTTGATTTAATGTTAATTATGGAATTTGGTTTTACAACATCGGAAGGTAAGGAGAAATACCACTGGACGAAAAAGGAGCAGGTCGACTACGTGGCAAACGGCAAAGCAGAGTACCATCTGCTAAGCGTTCTCCCGCCACAAGAAGTCAACCGAATCGACAACTATGACTCCGCAAAGGAACTTTGGGAGAAGTTCCTTGAGCTACATTACGTTCGAAGCCAAGCTCGCTAGACGGGATCTACTTCGCAATCAGCTCACCAGCCTGCGACTTGGGGAAGACGAGACAGTTGCGCATCTACACTCGAGAATTAAAGAAATCATCACCGGACTTCGAATCTCGGAGAGACGGTAAGTAACCGAGATTCGCTAAGGTACGCACTAAATTCCTTTGCTAGAAATTCAAAATGGGCGTCACTAGTAGATGCCTTTTATATTTCAAAAGACTTAGAAAAAATTACATTAGAAGAATTCTTTTCCACATTTGAAGTGCACGAATCAAGATGTGCAGGTACGAAGGAGCCCAAGAACAACATCACCCTCAAAGCATCGAGAGACGAACCTGAGTCAGAGTCTTCTCTCGACGATGAGGAAATGGTAATGATGGTAAGACGATTCAAGAATCTTTGTAAGTCTAAAAAAACTAACCATCTGCAGGGTAAAAAGAAAAGGGTCATCCGCTGCTACCACTACGACGAAGAAGGGAACGTCAAGGACAACTGCCCCAAGCTAAAGATCAAGGACAAGGATAGAATCAAGAAGCCTGTCCAAAAGCGCAAAGCATTAAAAGCGACGTGGGACAACACGTCGTCCGAATCGGAAGTTGAAGTTTTCTCCGGACTTGCATTAATGGCGAGTCATCAAGACGACGACTGTGATTCTAGCTCTTCCGAAATGAGCATCGAGAGCATCGATGAAGGGGGAGCTACGTCGGAAGAAAGCAGCAGTTCTGGGGGAGACACGGACAATGAGATCGACAAGGTAAGTCAGGTACGATCTCTTCCTCCCGACAAATTGTTTAAGTTCGTTAAATTGTTAACAAAGGATTGTTGTAAATTAGAAAAAGAAATTTAGAATTTAAAAATAATATTAGCCAAATCTTTCCCAATAGAATAATTCGACAGAATTAAATTAGAAAATGAAAAATTAAAAGTAGAAAATGATAATTTAAAAGTACAAGTAAATAACTTGAAAAAATATGCATGCTCATCTAAAACCAATGTTAAAAATTTTAACAATTTAAATTGATATTTTAGATATCATAAGGGACAAATTAGAAAAATGTCCCTAAGAAATTCTTAGTTAATTCAGTTGGTTGGAACCTATACTGGGTTTCTAAGTCTTGCTTAAGCTAAATTTTAATCGGATTTCGCACTTTTAGCGAGAAAATTAAAGAGTGAGTTTCTTTGTGAGCCTTTGTCTAAGGAAGTGGTTGTTGCCCTAATAACCAAGAAGGCCTAGTGTCTCGCCACGACCTGGAAGCCAAAATATTGACATAAAATGTTTAATTAACTTTCTGATAAAGCATTAAGGTTGAAATTTAATAATGCTTTAAAAAGTCCTTTAAACATTATTTTTACTTAGAAATTTTTTTAGCAAAGTTGCCTAAGTTAGAATTTTTAAATTTTTTTTTTACTTAAAGTTTCACTTAGAAAATTTTCTTACTTAAAGTTTACTTAGAAATTTTTTTACTTAGAGACTCTTTATGTGAAAATTAATGCAAAATTTTTCAAAGTTTTCAAATTTCTTAGAAACCCCAATTTTTATGTGATCAAAGGGGGAGAAGGTAAAGTATAAGTCTAAGGGGAGGCAGACCAAAATTTAAATTTTCTATCTTTGTGTACTTTATTGTAAAATTAGTTAGTTTATTTTTTATGTCTATTTTGTTAGTTGGTCCTAGGAAGATCGTACCGGTTTCACTATACAAAAATTTTATACAAGTGTCGAACCTTTCCTAAACAACCTATTGTGTTCTTTATAAATTAAATTAGGAATCGCAAACGGAACTTAACATTATTGATTCAAAATTTAACTTATCTGTTCTTAATGGTTTGAATTTGGATCGCAAGCGGAACTTAACACTATTGATCCAAATCCACCTATGTTATAAAGTTGATTAAATATTTATTTCTAAAATCAGCTCCCAGGTCAAACATGGCGAGGCACTAGGCCTTCTTGGGTATGGGATCATCCACCACTGCCTCGACAAAGCCTTTAATAGAAATTCAATATTTAATTTCCTAAAATAACATTAGGTTTAACCAAAAAGAACAATCAAATCACAAATCCAAAAAATAAAACAAAAGAAACACAACTTCAAAACAAATCCTAAACTCTAGAATCATATGCCTCTTGTTTTTGGAAATCATACAAAGAAAAACTAGTATGATGCGGAAAACAATTACTAGTTATACCTTCCTTTGTAAGCAAATAACCTCTTGATCTTCTACCGTATTCCTCTTCTAATCTTGGACGTTGTGTGGGTAACGATCTTTCGAGACGAGAACCACCAAGCTCCTTCTTCTCCAAGCTAGATTCGTCCACCACCAATTCTCCAAGAGATGTAGAGGTCTGGCCACCACCACCAAGCTTCAAGGGATGCAAGAAACAAAACCTCCTTTCTCTCCTTCTTCTCCTAGCTTGAGCCGGCCACCAATAAGAGCTCCAAGAGAGGGATGAAACCGACCACTAAAGAAGAAGAGAAGAGAAGGAGAAGAATCTCTAGGGCCGACCACCAGCAAGGAAGAGAGGGAGGAAAATAGAATAGAGTTGTCACCCATGAAGGCACCTCTACCCCCTCTTTTATAATCCTTGGTCTTGGAAAATAAGGAAATTTAAATAAAAACTTCCTTAATTCCTTTGCCATGAAAAGGAAAATTTAATTAATTAAAACCATATTCCTTTTCTAGAATTATATGGTCGGCCACCTCAAGAGCTTCCAAAATAGGCAAGTTTTAAACAAAATTAAAACTTCCTTATTTGTTTCCAAAAATTTTAAAAAATAAAATTTCTCTAATAATTTATCCCTTCATGGTTGGTTATAAAAAGAAATTTCTTTAAATTAAAATCTCTCTTTTAAAACATGTAGATGATTTCCAAAAAGGAAAGTTATCAATAAAATTAAAATCTCCTTTCAATCTACAAATAAGGAAAGCTATTGAATCTTTTCTTAATCTTTTGTAGAAACTTATAAAAAGAAATATTTAATTTTAAAACTCTCCTTTTAAATCATGAACATGATTACAAAAAAGGAAAGTTTTATAAAAATTAAAATCTTCCTATTAATCTACAAATAAGGAAAGATATCAAACTTTTCTTAATCTTTTGTAGAAAGCTATAAAAAGAAAGATTTAAATTTTAAACTTTCTTTTAAAACCTTGGAATCCATGGTGTTAGCCATTTTCATGTCACGTGGCACATCAAATTAATTAAAATTGAAACTCATTAAATAAAGACAATACGTGTAGTAAGGAGTCCCAAGTCGTATTTTTCCAAGGGTTACTAGAAAATGTGTGTGGATTCTATAGAATTGATTTAAATTGAATTCCTATATCAACAAGTTCTGTATGGCATTTCCACTTGATTCGTACAACAAATTGGCTTCATCTAATAAAATCACTGATAGAATCAGAGAAGGATTATTCTCTTCTAAATAGGATCCAATTCTTCTCATCAGATTGGTTTCCATTAAATTCGGATTCCAACATTCACAATTCAACAACAATAGCTCTAATCACCAATAAAACTTATAGATGCCAAAATAACATTCCATTCACATTTATAGTCAACATCAACAATTAAACTCAAATGCTTAAACCAAAGAATGTAGAATAAGAATAGCAATCAAGACTTAAGTTAAGCATTCAAAATCTTCAACAACAGATTCCAATGATAACAGATCTAGTGCAGACATCAAAGTCAAGCTAACTAAATACTCTCAACTAAACTAACTAATGCTAAACAGAATTCCTACTTCAAATCAGAAACGAATTTGCATATGAATTGAGAAGTTAAACCAGATTCAGATTGCAATTACTCTACATTATCATATTTGCAAGTTAGAAATTAGAACCGGGGTTTCAAAATAAAAACAGAACAGATTTGTATAAGAAACCTCAAACAAAACAAATTAACAAGGTAAAGAATCAGATCTAAGGATCTGAGCAAGGTTTGAGAGCAAATTAAAGACTAAAACAAGAAAAAGAAACCCTAACATTCCATAAACCAGAACCCGGATCAAAAACTCCTCAAATCTGCTGTAAAACAGTGATGCCATTGGAAACCTCCCCTCAAGCATCCAACAACGATCACCAAGCTTACAACTATCAACAGAAGATGCTCACGGCTCTTGGAAACCTCCCCTAAAGCTCACATCTACCTGATAATCCCATCGGCCAAGAAAACAGAGCATGGATCTGTGGATTCGCAAACCAATCCGATTGATCAGATCGAGCTAGCTTGCTATGGAATGACAATCGGAAAGATGATCAGAAGCTATCGGAAACCTCCCCTCAAGCTCTGATGACTGTGAAAATCACTGAACAAGAAACCTCCCTTGCTCCGGATCGCGGCGATGAACAGACCCACAGCGCGCCGAGGAACCTCCCTCAAACACTCTCTGATCGCCTGAAAATGGACGCCGTCAGCTCAAGATCGCCGTCGTTGAGGAAGAAGAAGAACTGGATCTGAATTGTGGAAGGGAAGCTCGGCGTCGCGGAAGAAGGAAGACGAAGGCACTGTAGTCGCGAAAACGCCGAGTCCCGGGAAGCACTGTAGCTTCTCAAATGTTTTAAACCTCTCCTCAAGCTCTGATCGGACGGTCCAGATTGATTTGGGCTCGATCAACGGTTGGATCATCTCGGATCTGAATCAAAACTTCTGGATCTTCATCAATGGACTGGATCTGCTCCTTATTAGGTCGGATGGACCAGATGCTTGATGGATGGCTCAAATCTGCTTGATTGTAGATGAACGGTCCAAATAGCTCCAAGGTGTAATCGCCTCATTAAGCCCTTGATTTAAGCCCAAATGCGGTCTGATTTGATCGGGTCCATGACCCTTTTGATGCCTACAAAATAATAATCAAAGATTAGCATCAAATACCATGATAATTGGCTAATTTGCAATTAGGTCCAAGATAAAATGAAATTATGAAATGTAGAGTAAATATGACTTTAAGCTATGAAAATATCATTAAAAGCATGCATTATGAATCAATATAATATAGCCAAATTCATGGTTATCAAATCCCCCACACTTAATCTTGGACGTCCTGTTCAAGTCAAAAAAACTAAAATCCTACTTAAATGGCACCCCCTAAACAAATTCCTAAACATGATTAGAAAATAAAGAAAGTAAACCATCTAAGATTATCACATTTCAAAATCTCAAGCATTCATGGACTTAAAACTTTACTTTTGGTTAACAACATAATAATTTCCATCAATCATGAATAAATTGAAATTGATTTCACACTAAAAACCTCACAAGATAGAATTTTGTGGCCCTCATCCTATCTCACATATAATCACAAAAATGGAGGGCACTCATGCTACTTGTGCTTCTTGAACTACCATATGCTTGCTTATCTTCTACTCTCTACCATGATCGTGGATACAAAATCACAATATGAAGGTTAATCATGAAGAAATAGGAAATATGAATTAAATGAACATCAAAGCATTAGTTGCAAGAAAAGATAAGAAAAGAAAAAATTAGCAACAAAGAAAAGATAAGAAAGAAGATTAAGCTTTAGTGGAAGATATGGATACAAAGAATGTTATATAAATGAATACTTGACCATACTTCCCTCTTTAACCTTCTTCCTTAACATTCTTCCAATTGCTTAAGCACTGTTCAACAATTTACTTCTCATTCATTTAATTCAATGAATGCATAACTAAAAACTAACCCTTGAAAACCATTTCCTTCATTACCAATTCCAGCAATCTTTATTTATTTAATTGCGGTTCTTAACCTTTCAAAATTCCGGCACAAAAAACTGCATTAGTAGAACTTAGCCTTAATTGCATATGTCTTCTTCCTGTTTAGCTGCAAAACTCTCTGTACACCTCCCTTTTAATTGTTTCTTTTAAGTTCTAACTAATGATCCTACTGATCCTTGAACTCTACAGCTTTTCCTTGTAATACATCACTGATTCATTGCAAAATAACTCTGAATTTCAGCTCTACAATTCCAATTCCCACACTTCATTCAACAAAATTCTGTCAAATTAGTTCGCAACATCATGGAAGAAAAATGCAACACCATTTGTTTCAAATAATGCAAGATCTTCACTGCTTTTCCCTCTGAATTTAAACACACCCTTGATACAAAATTCTGCATTCTGGAATTGACTTCAACATTTCAGCATTTCATCAACCTTCTTGTTCTCTAATTATGCATTCGACCAATGAGACAACTTGGATCATACCCTACCTCCCCCACACTTAGACTTTGCTCGTCTCGAACAATGAAACTCAACAAGTGCTTAACAAATTGATACATTAGCTATAGGAACAGATTTGCAATTTCTGTTTTTTCCTGTTTCCTTTACTCCTGATTTCCTGCAGCTTCCTGTAACTTCAAAGAATTTAGCATAGTGCCAGATTTCAACAATTTGCATTTTATCACTCATTATCACTACTGATCTGCAGATTCAGCAACTATTTCACACTAAATAGGAGGTTCAACAACTGCACAAACAAATACACAAAATTCAGCAGCCTAACTTATATCACTGACCTTAATTCAAACTCCCGGATCAAGTATCAAGATTTGGAATTCTAAATCATTTAAGCTTGAAACTTGAATAGTCGAAATTGTCACAACTTTGTCAGATGGATTCTCATTTGCTTCAGCCTTGCTTGAACCTTCCATTGAATCAAAACTAGATCAGGAGCATTTGAAACTAGTTTCTCAGTTTAACTTCTGCTTAAACTGAAGCTGAATCCTTAAGTTGCAAATTCTGAAACTAGAAGCACAGGAAGTGCAGAAAGTTTGGTAAGTAGAGTAGAAGAGAATTTTGCCAAACCTTTGTGCTATTTCTGAAATTGATATCAAAATTAGAAACTGAACTTTGCAATTTGAGTTAAGCTGTGTTTTCCAGTTATTCAAATGAAGTTACTGAATTCTGGAATTGACCAGCTGCTCTTCAGAACTAAAATCAAGGAGAAAGCTGAAGAAATTACAGAAGCAGAAAAGAAAACAATGGTCATGCAGCAATTTTCAGCAACTCCCTTGCCTTCCAGTAATTCCTGATGAAATTTAGTGTTTCCAAATTTGATGGTCTTCATTAGCTTTCCATTTAGCACAGCAGTAATGGATTTCTGCATTTCTTCTATCCAAAGTTTAAAGAGGTTTGAGGGCAAGAACACCATTTGTTACTACACAATACAAGTCTCCACTTGAGTTTCTCACTGGTTTAAATTTGCTATTGAATTTTGATACACCATTTGATACATAACAATTCCAGCTTCCTTATTTCTGCAGTTTCCCTTTTCTGTTTTTGCAACTAACGTATCCTTTTGATTCCTATCTGCTAATATTCAAAGCCAAAATGTGGATTTGACAACAATGCAATAGTGCTCCACAGACTGGAATTGGCAAACACAGTTTGCAAATCCAATTCACAGCTCAATCTTGAAATCCTCTTAAGTTTCTGTTTTGCAATATTCCATTTCTTTTTCTGCAAATTCTGCAAAAAAAATTTCAGGAATTCAAATCATACAACAGATTAGCATCCTTGCTCTATGTATCACTATTCTTTTCCATGCAGTTATCCACTTCATTATTGCCTCCCTTTTTGCATTCTATCACTGCACAATAGCAATAATCAGATTGAACAGCATATTTTTGTAGCTTTGAGCATCATTCTGTTGTTCCATTTCCATTTCCAGCAAAACATGACCCGGATTTAACATACATCCCATTACTCCAAAAACTTCTAACATTACCCTCCATTTCAATCAAGCTGAACTTTGATCATCAAAAGTTCTGACCCATAAGAAAATGCATCAAAAATGTAATCTACACATATCATCCAAAAACTCTTCCCCCACACTTCAACTTAGTCCACCTTGCCCAAAATATCCATCATATAACAAACCATGTATCCATATCCAAGATTTGCAAATGAGAAGACAAAAATTGATATGATGATTATCAAGAAGAATAGCAAGAAATTGTGTGGAAGAAAGAACAAATAGATTTACCTTCATAAATATGATTTAATCCATTAGATTGTGGTTTTGAAAGAATCAAAGCAAGTTTTAGAGTGCAATAACGCAAGTGCATCACTCAATTAAGGCTCATCCTTACTAGACATGAAAAAGTATCAATCCAATTTATTAATCAAGTGTCCATTATTAAATAGAAACCTTGAGAAAATTAAAAATCCATTATTGACATTAAGCTCCAAAATAGATTCTCAAAGCTAGCGCACATTCTCTATTTCTAACATGTTATAGAAAAATTGCTAGGGGTGCCATTTTCTTTTTCACACTCAAAATCAAATGCAATAAGAAAATTACAAATTGTAAACATAACTAAATGCAACAAGAAAATCAACCTTTATATTCAAAGAATTTATTATAGAAAAAACTAAACATGAAGCATGAATTAAAATGCAAAAGAAACTTAAGTTGAAACAAACTCCCCTTGTTCCCGGCGGTTGAAGAAGGTTTAATAAAAGAATCCACGCCGGTAGCAGAGTATCCTTGGTTGCTATCAACTTCTTTTTATTTACAATTTTTCCATCGAAAGCTTTTTCTGGAGGACGGAGGCGGTTCAGTTCAAGCCTCCACTCCGGAAGCTTATGTTCTCCTACAACATCAATAAAGGAAAACCCCTCCCACACGCATGTGGGGTAAAAAGAAAATAGGAGAATATTAGTATGGGTCAAAGATATTTCAAGAATTGAATCACATCTAATAAAATCAACAATTGGTACCTCTATTAAATTTTCTGAAGAATCACAAAAAATACTCACCTTGTCATCTTGAGAGGTACCTGGAGTGATGATTGTTACCTCCTCTTCATCATGATATGGCTCAAACTGTGGTTCTGGTGAATGTACATCCTCATGTAGTGATTCTTGGGTGCTTGGCTCCATAGCACAAGTCCCTACACTTACATCTTCAACTTCTGGTGATTCTTGAGGTAATGCTTCCAGTAAGCATTCCCCTACACTTAAGTCATCTCCAAAATCAATTCCTGCATCATTTCCAACATCTAGAGCAACATCATTAGTAGAATCAAAAATATTTTCAACTACATCATCACAACAATAAAAAGTACTTAAAGTATCTAATGAAGAAGTAGATGCAGTGTCAGGCCTGACAAGATCTCCACAATCCATCTCTTCATTGGCGTTTTGTGTTTGTAACTGATGAATAGATGATGCAATCTGATCTAACTGATTATGTATATTCTGTATCCTTGAGAATTGTTGCTCTTGGTACTCACTCGTCTGTTGCATAATCTCCTTGAGTTTCCATGTTGTCTCATCCATCTGAGGATTGTTTTGTTGAAAATAATATGATTCAAATGATGTTGAAACTTCTTGAAATCCATACGAACTCTGGAAAGCTGGATATGACTCAATGAATGGTCCTTGTGCACTTTCATACCAGAAACATGAATTATCCACCCAATTAGCATTAAAACCATTTGAAAATGACTCATACCTATTTTGTTGATCCAAATTTGGGTAAAACTGGTACTCAGGTTGAAAACACTGATAACTCTCCATTCCACCTCCAAAATTATGAAAATATGGATCCATGCTAAAGAAATCTCCTATTCTTACATATCACACTAACAAACAATGTTAGAAGACTCAAAAGCATAAAGTTTCAATCACATGAAAATATGAACAGTAAAAGCACTTAAAAATTCAAGAATTAACCAACATGAAAATACAAAAAGAATAAGCAATCAAATCAATCAACATGCTAACAAATAAAATCAATCAATGCTCAATCTAAAATAAACACACATTGCTAGTTATTTTCCCCGGCAACGGCGCCAAAATTTGGTGTTAGCCATTTTCATGTCACGTGGCACATCAAATTAATTAAAATTGAAACTCATTAAATAAAGACAATACGTGTAGTAAGGAGTCCCAAGTCGTATTTTTCCAAGGGTTACTAGAAAATGTGTGTGGATTCTATAGAATTGATTTAAATTGAATTCCTATATCAACAAGTTCTGTATGGCATTTCCACTTGATTCGTACAACAAATTGGCTTCATCTAATAAAATCACTGATAGAATCAGAGAAGGATTATTCTCTTCTAAATAGGATCCAATTCTTCTCATCAGATTGGTTTCCATTAAATTCGGATTCCAACATTCACAATTCAACAACAATAGCTCTAATCACCAATAAAACTTATAGATGCCAAAATAACATTCCATTCACATTTATAGTCAACATCAACAATTAAACTCAAATGCTTAAACCAAAGAATGTAGAATAAGAATAGCAATCAAGACTTAAGTTAAGCATTCAAAATCTTCAACAACAGATTCCAATGATAACAGATCTAGTGCAGACATCAAAGTCAAGCTAACTAAATACTCTCAACTAAACTAACTAATGCTAAACAGAATTCCTACTTCAAATCAGAAACGAATTTGCATATGAATTGAGAAGTTAAACCAGATTCAGATTGCAATTACTCTACATTATCATATTTGCAAGTTAGAAATTAGAACCGGGGTTTCAAAATAAAAACAGAACAGATTTGTATAAGAAACCTCAAACAAAACAAATTAACAAGGTAAAGAATCAGATCTAAGGATCTGAGCAAGGTTTGAGAGCAAATTAAAGACTAAAACAAGAAAAAGAAACCCTAACATTCCATAAACCAGAACCCGGATCAAAAACTCCTCAAATCTGCTGTAAAACAGTGATGCCATTGGAAACCTCCCCTCAAGCATCCAACAACGATCACCAAGCTTACAACTATCAACAGAAGATGCTCACGGCTCTTGGAAACCTCCCCTAAAGCTCACATCTACCTGATAATCCCATCGGCCAAGAAAACAGAGCATGGATCTGTGGATTCGCAAACCAATCCGATTGATCAGATCGAGCTAGCTTGCTATGGAATGACAATCGGAAAGATGATCAGAAGCTATCGGAAACCTCCCCTCAAGCTCTGATGACTGTGAAAATCACTGAACAAGAAACCTCCCTTGCTCTGGATCGCGGCGATGAACAGACCCACAGCGCGCCGAGGAACCTCCCTCAAACACTCTCTGATCGCCTGAAAATGGACGCCGTCAGCTCAAGATCGCCGTCGTTGAGGAAGAAGAAGAACTGGATCTGAATTGTGGAAGGGAAGCTCGGCGTCGCGGAAGAAGGAAGACGAAGGCACTGTAGTCGCGAAAACGCCGAGTCCCGGGAAGCACTGTAGCTTCTCAAATGTTTTAAACCTCTCCTCAAGCTCTGATCGGACGGTCCAGATTGATTTGGGCTCGATCAACGGTTGGATCATCTCGGATCTGAATCAAAACTTCTGGATCTTCATCAATGGACTGGATCTGCTCCTTATTAGGTCGGATGGACCAGATGCTTGATGGATGGCTCAAATCTGCTTGATTGTAGATGAACGGTCCAAATAGCTCCAAGGTGTAATCGCCTCATTAAGCCCTTGATTTAAGCCCAAATGCGGTCTGATTTGATCGGGTCCATGACCCTTTTGATGCCTACAAAATAATAATCAAAGATTAGCATCAAATACCATGATAATTGGCTAATTTGCAATTAGGTCCAAGATAAAATGAAATTATGAAATGTAGAGTAAATATGACTTTAAGCTATGAAAATATCATTAAAAGCATGCATTATGAATCAATATAATATAGCCAAATTCATGGTTATCAAATCCCCCACACTTAATCTTGGACGTCCTGTTCAAGTCAAAAAAAACTAAAAATCCTACTTAAATGGCACCCCCTAAACAAATTCCTAAACATGATTAGAAAATAAAGAAAGTAAACCATCTAAGATTATCACATTTCAAAATCTCAAGCATTCATGGACTTAAAACTTTACTTTTGGTTAACAACATAATAATTTCCATCAATCATGAATAAATTGAAATTGATTTCACACTAAAAACCTCACAAGATAGAATTTTTGTGGCCCTCATCCTATCTCACATATAATCACAAAAATGGAGGGCACTCATGCTACTTGTGCTTCTTGAACTACCATATGCTTGCTTATCTTCTACTCTCTACCATGATCGTGGATACAAAATCACAATATGAAGGTTAATCATGAAGAAATAGGAAATATGAATTAAATGAACATCAAAGCATTAGTTGCAAGAAAAGATAAGAAAAGAAAAAATTAGCAACAAAGAAAAGATAAGAAAGAAGATTAAGCTTTAGTGGAAGATATGGATACAAAGAATGTTATATAAATGAATACTTGACCATACTTCCCTCTTTAACCTTCTTCCTTAACATTCTTCCAATTGCTTAAGCACTGTTCAACAATTTACTTCTCATTCATTTAATTCAATGAATGCATAACTAAAAACTAACCCTTGAAAACCATTTCCTTCATTACCAATTCCAGCAATCTTTATTTATTTAATTGCGGTTCTTAACCTTTCAAAATTCCGGCACAAAAAACTGCATTAGTAGAACTTAGCCTTAATTGCATATGTCTTCTTCCTGTTTAGCTGCAAAACTCTCTGTACACCTCCCTTTTAATTGCTTCTTTTAAGTTCTAACTAATGATCCTACTGATCCTTGAACTCTACATCTTTTCCTTGTAATACATCACTGATCAATTACAAAATAACTCTGAATTTCAGCTCTGCAATTCCAATTCCAGCACTTCATTCAACAAAATTCTGTCAAATTAGTTCGCAACATCATAGAAGGAAAATGCAACACCATTTGTTTCAAATAATGCAAGATCTGCACTGCTTTTCCCTCTGGATTTAAACACACCTTTGATATAAAATTCTACATTTTTGATTCCACTCAACATTTCAGCATTTCATCAACCTTCTTGTTCTCTAATTGTGCATTCGACCAATGAGACAACTTGGATCATACCCTACCTCCCCCACACTTAGACTTTGCTCGTCTCGAACAATGAAACTCAACAAGTGCTTAACAAATTGATACATTAGCTATAGGAACAGATTTGCAATTTCTGTTTTTTCCTGTTTCCTTTACTCCTGATTTCCTGCAGCTTCCTGTAACTTCAAAGAATTTAGCATAGTGCCAGATTTCAACAATTTGCATTTTATCACTCATTATCACTACTGATCTGCAGATTCAGCAACTATTTCACACTAAATAGGAGGTTCAACAACTGCACAAACAAATACACAAAATTCAGCAGCCTAACTTATATCACTGACCTTAATTCAAACTCCCGGATCAAGTATCAAGATTTGGAATTCTAAATCATTTAAGCTTGAAACTTGAATAGTCGAAATTGTCACAACTTTGTCAGATGGATTCTCATTTGCTTCAGCCTTGCTTGAACCTTCCATTGAATCAAAACTAGATCAGGAGCATTTGAAACTAGTTTCTCAGTTTAACTTCTGCTTAAACTGAAGCTGAATCCTTAAGTTGCAAATTCTGAAACTAGAAGCACAGGAAGTGCAGAAAGTTTGGTAAGTAGAGTAGAAGAGAATTTTGCCAAACCTTTGTGCTATTTCTGAAATTGATATCAAAATTAGAAACTGAACTTTGCAATTTGAGTTAAGCTGTGTTTTCCAGTTATTCAAATGAAGTTACTGAATTCTGGAATTGACCAGCTGCTCTTCAGAACTAAAATCAAGGAGAAAGCTGAAGAAATTACAGAAGCAGAAAAGAAAACAATGGTCATGCAGCAATTTTCAGCAACTCCCTTGCCTTCCAGTAATTCCTGATGAAATTTAGTGTTTCCAAATTTGATGGTCTTCATTAGCTTTCCATTTAGCACAGCAGTAATGGATTTCTGCATTTCTTCTATCCAAAGTTTAAAGAGGTTTGAGGGCAAGAACACCATTTGTTACTACACAATACAAGTCTCCACTTGAGTTTCTCACTGGTTTAAATTTGCTATTGAATTTTGATACACCATTTGATACATAACAATTCCAGCTTCCTTATTTCTGCAGTTTCCCTTTTCTGTTTTTGCAACTAACGTATCCTTTTGATTCCTATCTGCTAATATTCAAAGCCAAAATGTGGATTTGACAACAATGCAATAGTGCTCCACAGACTGGAATTGGCAAACACAGTTTGCAAATCCAATTCACAGCTCAATCTTGAAATCCTCTTAAGTTTCTGTTTTGCAATATTCCATTTCTTTTTCTGCAAATTCTGCAAAAAAAATTTCAGGAATTCAAATCATACAACAGATTAGCATCCTTGCTCTATGTATCACTATTCTTTTCCATGCAGTTATCCACTTCATTATTGCCTCCCTTTTTGCATTCTATCACTGCACAATAGCAATAATCAGATTGAACAGCATATTTTTGTAGCTTTGAGCATCATTCTGTTGTTCCATTTCCATTTCCAGCAAAACATGACCCGGATTTAACATACATCCCATTACTCCAAAAACTTCTAACATTACCCTCCATTTCAATCAAGCTGAACTTTGATCATCAAAAGTTCTGACCCATAAGAAAATGCATCAAAAATGTAATCTACACATATCATCCAAAAACTCTTCCCCCACACTTCAACTTAGTCCACCTTGCCCAAAATATCCATCATATAACAAACCATGTATCCATATCCAAGATTTGCAAATGAGAAGACAAAAATTGATATGATGATTATCAAGAAGAATAGCAAGAAATTGTGTGGAAGAAAGAACAAATAGATTTACCTTCATAAATATGATTTAATCCATTAGATTGTGGTTTTGAAAGAATCAAAGCAAGTTTTAGAGTGCAATAACGCAAGTGCATCACTCAATTAAGGCTCATCCTTACTAGACATGAAAAAGTATCAATCCAATTTATTAATCAAGTGTCCATTATTAAATAGAAACCTTGAGAAAATTAAAAATCCATTATTGACATTAAGCTCCAAAATAGATTCTCAAAGCTAGCGCACATTCTCTATTTCTAACATGTTATAGAAAAATTGCTAGGGGTGCCATTTTCTTTTTCACACTCAAAATCAAATGCAATAAGAAAATTACAAATTGTAAACATAACTAAATGCAACAAGAAAATCAACCTTTATATTCAAAGAATTTATTATAGAAAAAACTAAACATGAAGCATGAATTAAAATGCAAAAGAAACTTAAGTTGAAACAAACTCCCCTTGTTCCCGGCGGTTGAAGAAGGTTTAATAAAAGAATCCACGCCGGTAGCAGAGTATCCTTGGTTGCTATCAACTTCTTTTTATTTACAATTTTTCCATCGAAAGCTTTTTCTGGAGGACGGAGGCGGTTCAGTTCAAGCCTCCACTCCGGAAGCTTATGTTCTCCTACAACATCAATAAAGGAAAACCCCTCCCACACGCATGTGGGGTAAAAAGAAAATAGGAGAATATTAGTATGGGTCAAAGATATTTCAAGAATTGAATCACATCTAATAAAATCAACAATTGGTACCTCTATTAAATTTTCTGAAGAATCACAAAAAATACTCACCTTGTCATCTTGAGAGGTACCTGGAGTGATGATTGTTACCTCCTCTTCATCATGATATGGCTCAAACTGTGGTTCTGGTGAATGTACATCCTCATGTAGTGATTCTTGGGTGCTTGGCTCCATAGCACAAGTCCCTACACTTACATCTTCAACTGGTGATTCTTGAGGTAATGCTTCCAGTAAGCATTCCCCTACACTTAAGTCATCTCCAAAATCAATTCCTGCATCATTTCCAACATCTAGAGCAACATCATTAGTAGAATCAAAAATATTTTCAACTACATCATCACAACAATAAAAAGTACTTAAAGTATCTAATGAAGAAGTAGATGCAGTGTCAGGCCTGACAAGATCTCCACAATCCATCTCTTCATTGGCGTTTTGTGTTTGTAACTGATGAATAGATGATGCAATCTGATCTAACTGATTATGTATATTCTGTATCCTTGAGAATTGTTGCTCTTGGTACTCACTCGTCTGTTGCATAATCTCCTTGAGTTTCCATGTTGTCTCATCCATCTGAGGATTGTTTTGTTGAAAATAATATGATTCAAATGATGTTGAAACTTCTTGAAATCCATACGAACTCTGGAAAGCTGGATATGACTCAATGAATGGTCCTTGTGCACTTTCATACCAGAAACATGAATTATCCACCCAATTAGCATTAAAACCATTTGAAAATGACTCATACCTATTTTGTTGATCCAAATTTGGGTAAAACTGGTACTCAGGTTGAAAACACTGATAACTCTCCATTCCACCTCCAAAATTATGAAAATATGGATCCATGCTAAAGAAATCTCCTATTCTTACATATCACACTAACAAACAATGTTAGAAGACTCAAAAGCATAAAGTTTCAATCACATGAAAATATGAACAGTAAAAGCACTTAAAAATTCAAGAATTAACCAACATGAAAATACAAAAAGAATAAGCAATCAAATCAATCAACATGCTAACAAATAAAATCAATCAATGCTCAATCTAAAATAAACACACATTGCTAGTTATTTTCCCCGGCAACGGCGCCAAAATTTGGTGTTAGCCATTTTCATGTCACGTGGCACATCAAATTAATTAAAATTGAAACTCATTAAATAAAGACAATACGTGTAGTAAGGAGTCCCAAGTCGTATTTTTCCAAGGGTTACTAGAAAATGTGTGTGGATTCTATAGAATTGATTTAAATTGAATTCCTATATCAACAAGTTCTGTATGGCATTTCCACTTGATTCGTACAACAAATTGGCTTCATCTAATAAAATCACTGATAGAATCAGAGAAGGATTATTCTCTTCTAAATAGGATCCAATTCTTCTCATCAGATTGGTTTCCATTAAATTCGGATTCCAACATTCACAATTCAACAACAATAGCTCTAATCACCAATAAAACTTATAGATGCCAAAATAACATTCCATTCACATTTATAGTCAACATCAACAATTAAACTCAAATGCTTAAACCAAAGAATGTAGAATAAGAATAGCAATCAAGACTTAAGTTAAGCATTCAAAATCTTCAACAACAGATTCCAATGATAACAGATCTAGTGCAGACATCAAAGTCAAGCTAACTAAATACTCTCAACTAAACTAACTAATGCTAAACAGAATTCCTACTTCAAATCAGAAACGAATTTGCATATGAATTGAGAAGTTAAACCAGATTCAGATTGCAATTACTCTACATTATCATATTTGCAAGTTAGAAATTAGAACCGGGGTTTCAAAATAAAAACAGAACAGATTTGTATAAGAAACCTCAAACAAAACAAATTAACAAGGTAAAGAATCAGATCTAAGGATCTGAGCAAGGTTTGAGAGCAAATTAAAGACTAAAACAAGAAAAAGAAACCCTAACATTCCATAAACCAGAACCCGGATCAAAAACTCCTCAAATCTGCTGTAAAACAGTGATGCCAGTGGAAACCTCCCCTCAAGCATCCAACAACGATCACCAAGCTTACAACTATCAACAGAAGATGCTCACGGCTCTTGGAAACCTCCCCTAAAGCTCACATCTACCTGATAATCCCATCGGCCAAGAAAACAGAGCATGGATCTGTGGATTCGCAAACCAATCCGATTGATCAGATCGAGCTAGCTTGCTATGGAATGACAATCGGAAAGATGATCAGAAGCTATCGGAAACCTCCCCTCAAGCTCTGATGACTGTGAAAATCGCTGAACAAGAAACCTCCCTTGCTCTGGATCGCGGCGATGAACAGACCCACAGCGCGCCGAGGAACCTCCCTCAAACACTCTCTGATCGCCGGAAAATGGACGCCATCAGCTCAAGATCGCCTTCGTTGAAGAAGAAGAAGAACTGGATCTGAATTGTGGAAGGGAAGCTCGGCGTCGCGGAAGAAGGAAGACGAAGGCACTGTAGTCACAAAAACGCCGATTCCCGGGAAGCACTGTAGCTTCTCAAATGTTTTAAACCTCTCCTCAAGCTCTGATCGGACGGTCCAGATTGATTTGGGCTCGATCAACGGTTGGATCATCTCAGATCTGAATCAAAACTTCCGGATCTTCATCAATGGACTGGATCTGCTCCTTATTAGGTCGGATGGACCAGATGCTTGACGGATGGCTCAGATCTGCTTGATTGTAGATGAACGGTCCAAATAGCTCCAAGGTGTAATCGCCTCATTAAGCCCTTGATTTAAGCCCAAATGCGGTCTGATTTGATCGGGTCCATGACCCTTTTGATGCCTACAAAATAATAATCAAAGATTAGCATCAAATACCATGATAATTGGCTAATTTGCAATTAGGTCCATGATAAAATGAAATTATGAAATGTAGAGTAAATATGACTTTAAGCTATGAAAATATCATTAAAAGCATGCATTATGAATCAATATAATATAGCCAAAATCATGGTTATCAATCCACATAAGAAAGATTTTAAAATAAAAATCCTTTTATTTTGCTTAGGGCTGGCCACACCATGCTTGGGCTCCAAGCATTGGCCGACCCCTCTATTTAGCTCAATCTTTGGGTCTTGGCCGGCCCTAGCTTGGGCTCCAAGCTAGTTTAGCCGGCCACCAAAGAGTGGGTAAGAAGGTGGGTATAGGTCGGTATAATTCTCTATATACAAGAGGCTACGATAGGGACCGAGAGAAGGAATTAGTTTTGGTCTCCCAATGAAATTAAGCTTCCCATGTTCGCCCCGAACACCCAACTTAATTTCATCAATAATAATTCATACCATTAAAGAATTATTATTGAACTACCACACCAATCCCAAATTACATTTTGGGCTTCTTCTTATTATGAGTGTGTTAGTCTCCCTGTATTTAAGATGTCGGATGCCCACTAACTAATTGAGTTACTGACAACTCATTTTAATTAATGTCTTAGTCCAAGAGTAGTATCACTCAACCTTATCGTCATGTCGGACTAAATCCACTTGCAGGGTTTAACATTACAATCCTTATGAGCTCCACTTGGGGACATTATCAACCTAGATTACTAGGACACAGTTTCCTTCTATAATCAACAATACACACTATAATAATATCATTTTCCAACTTATCGGGCCTATTGATTTATCGAGCTAAATCTCACCCTTTGATAAGTCAAAGAAATGAATACTAAATATATGTGCTTGTTATTATATTTGGATTAAGAGCATACACTTCCATAATAACTAAGGTGTTGTTCTTTTATCAAGTCAGTACAAAAAGAACTTACCTTAAATGGTCCTGCTCAGTACACTCAAAGTGTACTAGTGTAATTTATCAGTCAATATAAACTAACACCTAATTACACTACGACTATTCCAATGATTTGTTCCTTTCCATCTTAGTCGCGAGCTACTGTTTATAATTTATAAAGAACCGATAACATGATCTTCTGTGTGTGACACCACACACTATGTTATCTACAATATAAATTAATTGAACAACTACACTTAGCATAAATGTAGATATTTTTTACCAATGTGATTCTTTATTTCAAAATAAATATTTACAAAAGCTAGGCTTTTAGTATACACTCTAACAATCTCCCACTTATACTAAAAGACTAAGCTGCCATATCTGCTGCCATACATCTGATTCTCATCCCCTCCACATGCCGATCAAAAGCTTTCACTGGAAGGGCCTTAGTGAAAGGATCTCTCAGGTTATCATCTGATGCAATCTAGGCGGCAACAATTTCTCCTCGTTATACGATGTCTCGTATTGGGTGGTACTTGCACTCTATTGTGTTTACTTGCCTTATGGACTTATGGTTTCTTCGAGTTTGCTACTGCACCACTATTATTACAATAAATCGTAATAATATTTGGACAAACCAGAAATCATGTCTAAGTCCATCATGAAGTTTCTGAGCCATATAACTTCTATGGCTGCCTCAGAGGCTGGCACATACTCAGCTTCTATGGTGGAGTCCGGAAAAACATCTATGCTTAACACTCCTCCATAGTTATGGCTTCACCTCCTAAAGTAAACACAAAACCTCGAGGTCAATTTACTATTGTCCCTATATGATTGGAAGTTAAAATCCGTGTAACCCACAGGGATCAAATTATCTACCTTGTAAACTAGCATATAATCTCTAGTTCCTCTAAGGAACTTTAATATATGCTTTACGACAGTCCAGCGTCCCGGTTTTGGATTACTTTGATATCTGCTAACCATGCCTACGGCAAAACAGATATCCTATCTCGTGCATAGCATACATTAGGCTTTCGATAGTCGAAGCATAAGGAACTGCCTTCATGTCTTCTATCTCCTTTGATGTCTTCGGAGACATCTCTTTAGATAAAGTTTACTCCATGTCTAAAAGGTAGAAAACATTTCTTGGAGTCTTGTATGCTTAAACGAGCTAGGATTGTATGAGGCTCGGGATAAGCACAATATTCTTTTCTTGTGATCCCTTGATCCCTAGAATATGTGCGCATTCTCCCAAGTCCTTCATATCGAATTGCTTGGATAATCATACCCTTACTTCCGACAACACTTTGGTATTGTTTCCAACTATCAAAAATGTCATCTACGTATAGTACAAGAAATACCACCACGTTTCCATCACACTTCTTGTATACACAAAAACTCATTCGTACACTGAATAAATCCATAAGTCTGGATTACTTTATTAAACTGGATGTTCCAAGATCTCAAAGCTTTTGCTTCAGTCCATAGACCGATTGAGCTTACATACTAGATGCTCTTAGCCCTTTGCAATAAACCCCTCTGGTTGCGTTATATGGATGTTTTCTTCAAGACTTCCATTAAGGAAAACTGTCTTGACATCTATTTGTCAAATCTCATAATCTATATGAGCAGCAATAGATAAAAGAATCCGGATAGACTTTAAGTATGGCTACCGGTGAAAAAGTTTCCTTATAATCGATACCCTTTTTCAACAAGCCTTACTTTGAAAGTTTCCACCTTCCCGTCTGTCCTTCTTTTTCTATTGTGTACCTAATGACTTTTACATCATTTGGTGATTTTACAAGCTCTCAGACTTTATTAGAATACATATATTATAATATTCAGTATTTATTACTCTTTACCAAGATATTGCATCTTTATCTTGGAGCGCTTGATCATATGTCCAGGGATCAGGTTCATGTTCACCAAGGATCAAGTCCAAAGACTCCCAAAACATGAATCTTTCAGGTTGCCTAACAACCCTCCCACTACGACGAGGCACTTTCTGCAATTGTGTATCATTTGTGATACGTGTTACAGTTTCTTGTGATATTTCATCTTGTACAGTTGGTACTAGATTAGACGTGTCTTTTTCTTAAGAAAAAATTTACTTATGGGCTTGTGGTTCATTACATAGTCCTTTTCTAAAAATCGAGCATTGGTGCTTACAATGACCTTCTGATTTTTAGGACTATAAACCTCCTTTCATTTTTCTAGGATAACCCACAAACAAGTGAACTCCTGTCCAACTTATCAGTGTCTCCCTTCAGCACATGTACTGGACTACCCCAAATCTGAATATGCTTCAGACTAGGCTTATGCCCATTCTACAATTCAATGGGAGTAGAGGGTTCTGACTTTAGAAGGTACTATGTTCACTTCTGTTTCCAGAGTATATCCTCAAAATGAATTTGGTAATTTTTTGAATAACCATCATCGATCTAATCATTTCTATAAGAGTCTTATACCTTCTTTCTACTATACCATTCTGTTGGGGTGTACCAAGTGCAGTTAGTTGGGATTGAATCCCGACTTCTGATAAGTGACTCCTAAATTCTCCCAAGAGGTACTCGCCACTACGATCTCATCGTAGTGTCTTGATACTTTTACCTTGACGTTACTCCACATCAGCCTTGTACTCTTTGAACTTATCAAAGTACTTAGACTTGCGGCGCATCAAGTAAATGTACCCGTATCTCGAATAGTCGTCTATAAAATAGACAAAATATTCGAAACCTCCTCTTGCCTGAATAATCATAGGTCTACACAAATCAGAATGTATCAGTTCCAACACATCTTTGGCTCTTTACACCCTTAGTTTTTAAAAACTCCTTGGTTATTTTTCCTTCCAAGTAAGACTCGCAGGTTGGAAAGATTTCCACTGCCAATGAACCCAAAAGTTCATCGGTTATTATCCTTTGAATCCTACTCAAGTTAATATAACCTAGCCTTAGATGCCAAAGATATGATTGGTTCATTTCCGAAGGTTACTTTCTCTTAGAGTTAGAAGATATGTTATTAATTTCCATTTGTTGCATCGTGGGAGTTATTGGATTTATAAATTGTCAACCAACATACCAGAATAGATATCTTCCCTCTTTTTCTTGATAACATCTTTGTTATCAAAAGAGACAAAATATCAAGTTCTTTGAATAGTTTAGAAACTGAATTTAAGTTCTTTCTAAACTTGGTATGTAAAGATAATTTCTCAAAATCCATGTTTTATTCATATAAGAGGATAAACATCTCCCACTACAACAGCTGCTACTTTTGCAGCAGTGCCCATGTAGACAGTATTTTCCCTTTCACATAGTTGTCAGGTTTCCTGGAATCCCTATAATGAATTGTAGACATGATCAGTGGCTCCCATATCTACATACTAGGTACCGGTAGATAACACCACTAAACATGTTTCAATAGCTAATGAATTAAATACACTTTTATTGTTCTCATTTCTGAGAGGGCAGTCCACCTTAGAGTCCAAGTTTTGTTTCCAATCATAATTGGGACTACTAAGTCTATTCTATAATATAATAGCTAGGAGATTGACAAACATTTGAAATCCTAAGAATCACAAAAATATTTGGTTAAGACCAACACCTTAAAATCCCCGTGAATTTTGTATGTCATGTCAGTGTGGACGTATACAAATTCAAACTTTAAGAGGAGATTTTATCCATTAATTTTATTATCTCATCAACTTAACTTTATAACAAATAAAATTAATAGTTGGTCTGACATTGATCAAAACTTTGAATTTAAAATAATATTGATTCCTCAAAACAATATCATTTAAATTCACCAACACCTCAAACACCGGGAATTATGCATGCCACGTTAGTGTGGACGTATACAAATTCAAACATTTGTAAGAGGAGGGTCTTACCCATTAATTATCTTGTCAACCTTAAACTACCTCAAACACCAAGAATTTTGTATGCCACGTTAGTGTGGACGTATACAAATTCATTTGTTTGTAAGAGAAGGTTTTACCCATTTTATTTTGTCAACCTAACTTTATGACAAAATTACCTCAAACACCGTGAATTTTGTATGTCATGTTAGTGTGGATGTATACAAATTCAAACATTTGTAAGAGGGGGTTTCACCTAGCTTTATGACAAATTAATAGTTGGTATTCCTTTGGACCCGCAAAACAATAGCAGTGACTCCTTTGGGGAGGATACTATTGAATGCGTCTAAGTGTATACCATTACTTGATACTTAGTCCATTAAATAGGTTTATGCCCCTTCAGTTGGAGAAGATCACACGCTCCTAAATAATTTCCTATAATCATCCATAAAGGAAGTTTGATCTAGTGATCCGCAACAAACTCATCCGTTATGGATCCGTTATGGAGGGAGGCACTCAAAGCCAACACGCAAGCTTGTTGCATCACTTACAAACCAATAATGGAGACCGTGGAATTAATATACTTAATCCCTCTCCCACTTAGTTATTTAATGTGAGGAATTTTAACCTAGTAAACATACATCACTCACATAACAGTAAATAAAAGCAATAAATATGAAAATTAATTTTCCAACTATTATGGCCTTTTCCATCACTGTCCTTCGCGTGCTGCCTACCCTAGGGTTAATGTCATTGGGTCCATCGAGCTTCCTTTTCAGCTGTGCCTCTGGTCCTCGAATAGCACCACGCCTAGCAAAGATACGATCCATGACAAAAATAAAAATTTTACATATATCGATCCTATATTCCACAAGGGAATGTACATCATGTCTAGATCGAACATAAATGTAAAATCCTAGGGCTAATACAGCTCCTGCTATAATAGTTAAATACAATCATGCACACACAATAATATGCCCTTGATATGTCCAAGGGTCCAATCACACACAATAACCATAAGCCATAATAGTTGGAGCCTGCAACCACAGAGTTAGCACATCCTACTATTATCCTGCCTAAATTATGTATGACATGTGCATAATTAATTTTGAAAACCAAACACATAGAAGCAAACCCTAGCTCTGATACCAATTGTTGGTTGGTCCTAAGAAGATCGTACCGGTTTCACTGTACAAAAATTTTATACAAGTGTCGAACCTTTCCTAAACAACCTATTGTGTTCTTTAGAAATTAAATTAGGAATCGCAAACAGAACTTAACATTATTGATTCCAAAGTTAACATATCTGTTCTTAATGATTTAGATTTGGATCGCAAGCGAAACTTAATGTTGGTTAATCCTAGGAAGATCATACCGGTTCCACTGTACAAAAATTTTGTACAAGTGTCGAACCTTTCCTAAATAACCTATTGTGTTCTTTAGAAGTTAAATTAGGAATCGTAAATGGAACTTAACATTATTGATTCCAAATTTAACTTATCTGTTCTTAATGATTTAGACTAGGATCGCAAGCGGAACTTAGCACTATTGATCCAAATCCACCTATGTTATAAATTCAATTAAATATTAATTTCCAAAATTGACTTCCAGGTTAAACATGATGAGGCACTAGGCCTTCTTGGATATGGGAGCAACCACCATTTCCTAGACAAAGCCTTTTAAGGAAAGCTAATATTTAATTTCCTTATATAACTCTAGGTTTAACCAAAAGGAACAATCGAATCACAAATTCGAAAAAAAAAAACATAAACTCGAATAACAAATTTGAAAAACTAGAATCTAATGCCTCTTGTGTTTGGAATTCACACAAAGAAAAATAACTAGCATGATGCGGAAGAAAATTACTAGTTATACCTTCTTTTTGTATGCTAATGACCTCGAGATCTTCTACCGTATTCCTCGCCTCGCCTTGGACGTCGTGTGGGTGATGAACCTACAAGATGAACACCATCCAAAGAGCTTCTCCTTCTTCTCTATGTTTCGGCCACCACCACCACCAAGGAGCAAAAGAGAGGAAAGGGAAAAGAGAGGGAGAGAGGGCCGGCCACAAGAGGATCACCAATAAGAGATAAGAATTGTTATCTCATGAGGCCTCCCCTCCCCTTCTTTTATATTACTTGCCCAAGACAAATAAGGGAAGACTTTTTACAAAAATTAAAATCTTCCTCTTGTTTTTTCCTTTTCCCTTTTTATTTTTCCTTTTCTTTCCTCTTGATTGATTCAATCATCAAACATGGTTTGATTGTCTTGATTGGTCGACCCCTTTCTTGGGCACCAAGCAAGGGTGGCCGACCACAATAATAAGGAAAGAAATAACCTTTGTAAAAATTTTATAAGCAAAGAAAAACTCTTATAAAATTTTACAAGCTCTCTTTTAATTTCCTAAAGTGAATGTTAAAATAAAAATTTTAAAAATTAAAACCAAGTTTTAAAATTTAAAACTTCTCTTCTAAAATTTCATTTTTTAACATGGTTAGAAAATTTTCAAATTTAAAACTTCTCTTCCTTTTTTCTTAAAACCATGAGTATGGTTAAAAAAGAAAAGTTTTAAAACTTTTAAAAAAATTTTAAACCATGTGGCCTAATTCAAATAAGGAAAGTTTTATATTTTAAAAACTCTCTTTTAAAACTTGTAGATATCTACAAAGAGAAGATTTTAAAAATTCAAAACACCCCTCCTTATTTGAAATATGTGGTCGACCCCCTTAAAGAAGTATATGGCCGCCACCTCAAGGAGAATATGGCCAGCCCCTTTGGCTTGGTCACCAAGCCATGGGTCGACCCCTTTGGCTTGGTCACCAAGCCATGGGTCGGCCCCTTTGGCTTGGTCACCAAGCCATGGGCCGGCCCCTTCTTGGACACCAAGATGGGTTTTTTTATGAATGGACTTGAGACATTAATGAGGCCATGACAGAGACCTAGAGGAGAAATTGATTTTGGCCTTCCGATGAACTTGAGTATCCCGTGTTCGCCCTGAACACACAACTTAAGTTCATCAATAATAACTCATTCCACTAGAGAGTTATTATTACACTACCGCACCAATCCCAAATTACATTATGGGCTCCTTGTTATCATGAGTGTGTCAGTCTTCCTGTGTTTAAGATAATGAATGCCCACTAATTAAGTAAGTTACAGACAACTCAATTAATATCTAAGTCCAAGAGTAGTACCACTCAACCTCATTGTCATGTTGGACTAAGTTCACCTACAGGGTTTTACATGACAATCCTTATCAGCTCCTCTTGGGGAAATTATCAATCTAGATTACTAGGACACAGTTTCCTTCTATAATCAACAATACACACTATAAGTAATATCATTTCCCAACTTATCGGGCCTATTGATTTATCAAGCTAAATCTCACTTTTTGATAAGTTAAAGAAATAAATACTAAATATATATGCTTGTTATTATATCAGGATTAAGAGCACACACTTCCATAATAACTAAGGTCTAGTTCTTTTATTAAGTCAGTATAAAAAGAATTACCTAAAATGGTCCTACTCAATACACTTAGAGTGTACTAGTGTAATTTATTAGTCAAGATAAACTAATACTTAATTACACTACGACTATTCCAATGGTTTGTTCCTTTTCATCTTAGTTGTGAGCAACTGTTTATAATTTATAAAGAACTGATAACATGATCTTCTGTGTGTCACACCACACACCATGTTATTTGTAATATAAATTAATTGAACAACTACACTTAACAAATAAAATGTAGACATTTGACCAATGTGGTTCTTTTAATTTAAAAATAAATGGTTACAAAAGCTAGACTTTTAGTATACACTCTAACACTTAACACTATTGATCCAAATCCACCTATGTTATAAAGTTGATTAAATATTTATTTCTAAAATTAGCTCCCAGGTCAAACATGGCAAGGCACTAGGCCTTCTTGGGTATGGGATCATCCACCACTGCCTTGACAAAGCCTTTAATAGAAATTCAATATTTAATTTCCTAAAATAGCATTAGGTTTAACCGAAAAGAACAATCGAATCACAAATCCAAAAAACAAAACAAAAGAAACACAACTTCGAAACAAATCCTAAACTCTAGAATCATATGCCTCTTGTGTTTGGAAATCATACAAAGAAAAACTAGTATGATGCGGAAAACAATTACCAGTTATACCTTCCTTTGTAAGCAAATAACCTCTTGATCTTCTACCGTATTCCTCTTTTAATCTCGGACGTTGTGTGGGCAACGATCTTCTGAGACGAGAACCACCAAGCTCCTTCTTCTCCAACCTAGATTCGTCCACCACCAATTCTCCAAGAGAAGTAGAGGTCCGGCCACCACCACCAAGCTCCAAGGGATGCAAGAAACAAAACCTCCTTTCTCTCCTTCTTCTCCTAGCTTAAGCTAGCCACCAACAAGAGCTCCAAGAGAGGGTTGAAACTGGCCACTAAAGAAGAAGAAAAGAGAAGGAGAAGAATCTCTAGGGTCGGCCACCAACAAGGAAAAGAGGGAGGAAAATAGAATAGAGTTGTCACCCATGAAGGCACCTCTACCCCCTATTTTATAATCCTTGGTCTTGGAAAATAAGGAAATTTAAATAAAAACCTCCTTAATTCCTTTGCTATAAAAAGGAAATTTTAATTAATTAAAACCAAATTCCTTTTCTAGAATTATATGGCCGCCCACCTCAAGAGCTTCCAAAATAGGCAAGTTTTAAACAAAATTAAAACTTCCCTATTTATTTCTAGAAATTTTAAAAAATAAAATTTCTCTAATAATTTATCCCTTCATGGTTGGTTATAAAAAGAAATTTCTTTAAATTAAAATCTCTCTTTTAAAACATGTGGATGATATTCAAAATGGAAAGTTATCAATAAAATTAAAATCTCCTTTCAATCTATAAATAAGGAAAGATATCAAATATTTTCTTAATCTTTTGTAGAAACTTATAAAAGGAAATATTTAATTTTAAAACTCTCCTTTTAAATCATGAACATGGTTACAAAAAAGGAAAGTTTTATCGAAATTAAAATCTTTATATCAATCTACAAATAAGAAAAGATATCAAATCTTTTCTTAATATTTTGTAGAAAGCTATAAAAGGAAAGATTTAAATTTTAAAATTTCTTTTAAAACCATGGAATCCACATAAGAAATATTTTAAAATAAAAATCCTTTTATTTTGCTTAGGGCCGGCCACACCATGCTTGGGCTCTAAGCATTGGCTGACCCCTCTATTTGGCTCAATCTTTGGGTCTTGGCTGGCCCTAGCTTGGGCTCCAAGCAAGCTTGGCCGGCCACCAAAGAGTGGGTAAGAAGGTGGGTATAAGTGGGTATAATTCTCTATATACAAGAGGCTAAGATAGGGACCGAGAGAAGGAATTGGTTTTGGTCTCTCGATGAAATTAAGCTTCTCGTGTTCGCCCCGAACACCCAACTTAATTTCATCAATAATAATTCATACCACTAAAGAATTATTATTGAACTACCACACCAATCCCAAATTACATTTTGGGCTCCTTCTTATTATGAGTGTGTTAGTCTCCCTGTGTGTTAAGATGTCAGATGTCCTCTAACTAATTGTGTTGCTGACAACTCATTTTAATTAAAGTCTTAGTCCAAGAGTTGTACCACTCAATCTTATCGTCATGTCAGACTAAATCCAACTGCAAGGTTTAACATGACAATCCTTATGATCTCCTCTTGGGGACATTATCAACCAAGATTACTAGGACACAGTTTCCTTCTATAATCAACAACACACACTATAAGTTATATCATTTCCCAACTTATCGGGCCTATTGATTTATCGAGCTAAATCTCACCCTTTGATAAGTCAAAGAAATGAATACTAAATATATGTGCTTGTTATTATATTAGGATTAAGAGCACACACTTGCATAATAACTAGGGTGTTGTTCTTTTATCAAGTCAGTACAAAAAGAACTTACCTTAAATGTTCCTGCTCAGTACACTCAAAGTGTACTAGTGTAATTTATTAGTCAAGATAAACTAATACCTAATTACACTACGACTATTCCAATGGTTTTTTCCTTTTCATCTTAGTCGCGAGCTACTGTTTATAATTTATAAAGAATTGATAACATGATCTTCTGTGTGTGACACCACACACCATGTTATCTACAATATAAATTAAGTGAACAACTACACTTAGCATAAATATAGATATTTTTGACCAATGTGATTCTTTATTTCAAAATAAATGTTTACAAAAGCTAGGTTTTTAGTATACACTCTAACATATTTACCCTAGATTGACTTGGGTTGCTCACATCAAAAAGGGGAGATTGTTAGAACCCCAAGGTTGTTTTGGTGTGATCAACAAGTTAAGTTAGGTCCTTGGTGTTTTTAACCTTGTGTCAAGTGTGCAGGAGCTTAAGAGCATAGTTATTCGAGCGGAAGACGCAGCTAGCGAGAAGGATGACACGCGGTGCGTCTGAGGGACGAGGCGCTACGAAAGAGTACACCGGTGGATGAGAAGGAAGTGTACGGTGGTTTCGAGGGATGAGAAGCTGGAGCGGAAGACTGCTCGGGGAGTAAGAGACGCAGCTAGCGAGAAGGTCGGCACGGTGTGCGACTGAGGGACGAAGACTACGGATAAGTACATTGGCGGGCGAGAAGGAAGCACGCAACGATTCCGAGGGACGAGAAGCTAGAGCGGAAGCCTGCTCGAGAAGACCGAAATTGGGTTCGGGTGAGCCTTATTTTGGTTACCTGAAATCACCCAAGCAAGCGAAGCCAAAGCGGAAGCCCCGGACCGAGGCGAGCAGCATCGGAGATGAGGGCTTGGACCAGAAAGTCAACTTGGTTGACTTAGTGGTTCGGATGCCTGGACCGTCCTGGCGCCTAGAACCATTCCGGGCATCCGGAGTTGGCTTTTTGACCAGATCGTGTCAAGCACGATCCATTGCATTGGGGATAAAGTTTTATCCCCCCAGGGCACCTGGAACCCTTCAGGGCACCCCGACCAAGGCTATAAATACAACTTTGATCCAGAAGCTTCAGATCAACTCAAGAATTGTAATTCCAACACTTGTGTACTTCTTTAGAGTTTAGCTTCTTTTTTTTTTGCGCTTAATCATTGTAAGAGGCTTCTCCGCCTGAAGGAGATACTAATGCAGCATCTTCCTTAGATTAACAACCTCCCCGATTGTAACCAAGTAAATCCCTGTGTGCCTCTTCTTTTCTATTTTAATTTACTGCTCTTATATTTTGCAAGTGTTAGTTTAAGAAAAGTCGAGAAGGGTTGTGCTTTTGTTTTTCAGGATATTCAACCCCCCTTCTAGTCGGTCGTCGTGATCCAACAATAACTCTTTGATTACTTAAGGTTTAGATTTGAGTTCTTGACCGGTGTTTTCTGTAGGAAATAATCGGTGACTTCTTACGAATACATTACAATTGAGGACAAGATTTGGTAGATTACATTACATTGATGAGTATCACAAAGAAACCAAGACTCCTAGAATACTATTAAAATTGAATTCCTGCATTTAACCCTTACATCTAATCTTTAGTTGTAAATGACCTTTCAATAGTTTGTTTAGCTAATTCACCTTTGATATATCTTTAGTGATTATAACCAATCCCTGTGGATACGATATCTTTTATTATTACTGATGATGTAACCGTACACTTGCGGTTCGTAACAGTGGGGTTGTGAACAGAGGTCTACTCGGGACAAGGAAGGGGTAATGGAAAATCATCCTTCCTAGGAAAGGAAAAGTCATTCTCATCCTGACAAATCATCTTCATGGCAAGACATGCATCAATATCGATCATGTCATTGCCATGGATGATTTCTAACTCATCTAGATCACAACCCAGATTTATAACTATTTGGGTGAACAAACCACCAAAGACGATCAATCCCGAGGATGCCTTCCCGGATCTCACTAGATTTTGGAAAAAATGAAAACCTGAATCAAATCAACCTTATGTAACATAGCCCAAAGAGTATAAAGTTCCACTTTCCTAATGACTCCATCGCTTTCCCCTCTACCAAAAATAGTTTTACTCATGACTCGGTGTAAGTATCTAAAGATGGGATTTTGCATATGGGAAGCTTTAGCTTTAGAAGGCTCATAGGGTTGATCCAATCCTGTGATTGAATTCCAAAAATTATTCCAATTAAATCTAGGGTCAAACCTACGAGAGCCACCAGTAGACAAACCAAAACAACTATTGAAGTTATTAAATGTCCACTAAAATTCTTGATTCATTAATCTAAAGGTAATTTTGCCAATACAATCATTTTCATTTGAATAGTGGACATCTAATGAGCTCAAGAATTCAAGTACAATTTGAGGATATGTAAGAAGATGTGTGTACATAATGTCATCCCAATCTAGAGAACTAATCATCCAATCTATATCATCTCTAATTCCTAAAACATTCAAAATAGTTGGGTCCATGTATTGTGTACACACAATCCTTCTTGTGACAAGAATATCAAATCTAGCTTTATGATCATTATTTCTAAAAATAATATTGAATTTATTATCGTTACATTCGTCGCGTGCCCTCCGTTTGCCTTTGCCTTTTATGACTTTCTCCTTGCCTTTTTTCTTTGGTGGTTCCTTTTCTCGGTTTGAACCACCACTTCCTTTTCAAAGTTTCTTCAAAAGATTAGACATGATGTCGAGTTCAGAGAGGGGAAAAGTGTTGTTTAATTGGAGAGGCGAGATCTTGAGAAAATAGATCTTAAGAAGTAAGATCTTAGGAAAGGAGGTTGTAAATCTTGAAGGTAAGAGAGGAGAATTGTTGTTTTGATCTAGATCTAGATGTGATTTATGGAGAAAAATGAGTAAGAGATATAGATCTGAGATATTAAGAAGAAAGGTTGGAGATTAGAAAGGGTTGAAGAATAACTTCAGCTTAGAGGTGTGGCTGACACGACCTTGGCACGGTCGTGTCTTATAGACATTGCCAGGTCAAGATTCTCAACACGGCCGTGTAGATCTACATGACTCAAGAAGTTCTCCTCTCGGTCAGAACCACACGGCCATGCCAAATGTCACAGGCAGTGGTGCCTCCTTCTCTGCTAGGTTCACACAACCTGTGTGTGTCACACGACCAAGTTCATTTTCTTCATGGTTGGCCTCACACGACCGTGTGTGTCACACGACCTCTTTCTTCTTCTTCTCTGGAATTTTCACACAGCCATGTGAAATCACACGGCCTTAACCTTCTTCTTCTCGGGCGAGCTCACACGGCTAGTGTGAGTCACACAGCTAGCTACCTCTCTCCCTCTGTAAGTGTCACACGGCCATGTATGGTACACGGCCGGGCTTTGTTAGGTCTAGTATTGCTGAATTTCCTCCTTTCCGACTTCTCCAATGCCTCCATGCCCATGAAATAATCATGGTCAGCTCATGGAAGCAATGTACAACCTGAAAGCAAAAACAACAATAATTTAAAAACATTAACTAATGAAAAAGAAAGCTACAATTGAATCTAACTAAAGGAACCCTTAGGTTGCCTCCCAAGAAGCGCTTGTTTAAGGTCATTGGCTCGACCCCGTTTCCATTTTCATGGCTATACCCAAGGAGACACGGATTTACCTCCTAGGGTTGACTATGCTTCTTCTTCCCCCATTCTTGCCCTCGGAGGGCAGATGTACTTCTCATTTTTTTATTGGGGGTCTTCTTCCAACACTTTCTAGATCATGTTCCTCATCTGGCGGCCTCTCATGAGGATGGAAGTCCCAATCCTCCAATTTGTAAGCATCTGCTCCGCTGCAAATGCTCACTAAGAAAGAAGAGACATGGTTAGAAGAATTAGATAGATCATACTCTAACCTTTCCTTACTGATCACCAATGAAAGTTTATGGTTTTTCACGTTAATCATAGCTCCAGCTGTTGCAAGAAAAGGTCTTCCCAGTATTATTGGAATCTTCGGGTCTTCTTCCATGTCAAGCACAACAAAATCTATGGGAATAATGCTCCCACCCACTTCTACTAGCACAGCTTCAGCTATACCCATAGGGTACCTGCAAGTATGATCAACTAATTGCAATGTCAAAGTAGTAGGTTTAAAGTTTTTGAGACATAGTTTATTACAAATTGAGTATGGAATGAGGCTAACACTTGCCTCCAAATCATAAAAAGCTTTTTCTATAAATTCAGATCCTATAGTGCAAAGAATATAAAAGATTCCTAGATCTTAGAGTTTTGAGGAAGTGTTCTTTTCAAATAAAGTGCTACATTCTTCAGTTAGAGCTACAGTCTCGATCTCTCCTTTTATTCTTTTGTTGGACATAATATCCTTTAGAAATTTGGTAAACTTCAACATTTGTTAAATGACATCAATTAGAGGGACCTCAACATCAATACCTTTATCCTTGTCAAGAAATCTGCCAAATTCTTCATCCATCTTCAACATGACTAATCTTTGAGGAAAAGAAATTGTTTGGCTTTGAGGGTAAAGTGGAAGAGTCTCTTCAACCTTCTTGGTATTCTCCTCATCATCGTGAATCTGAACTGGTTCAAGTGTTGGAGGTGAGAGCTCTTCTTGAATTTTCATCCCTTTTGGAGTAGTCACTTGAGGATCTCCCAAGGTCCGTCCGCTCCTAAGCTAAATACTGTTGCGGTGTTCCATTGGATTGACATCAAGTTTTCTAGGAAATTATCTCGATGCTCTTGAAGATGAAGAAGCTATCTGGGCAATTTGGCTATCTTGAATTTTCTGGTGTTTCTCTAAATTATCCATTCTCTGATTTAGCAGCTTGATGTCTTGCTTCAATTCATTTTGACCAGAAATGACTTCATCAAGCATTTTCTCCAATTTAGAAAATTGATAGCCTTGAGAAGATTATTATTGAAAGTTTTGTTGCCCAGGCTGGTAGCTTGATCTAGCCCCTATAGATGGTACTTGTTCTTGATTATTACGATAAGAGAAGTTTGGATGATTCTTCCAACCAGGGTTGTATATGTTGGAGTATGGATTGTTCTGTTTTTGATTGTAACTCATGATAGCATCACACTGCTCAAGTTGATTAATTTGTGCAGAGATGGATCCCAATGGGCATGAATCTTGAGCATCATCTGTGCTTCCACATGTTTCACAAACACACACTATGGCATTGACCGTGCTAGAAGTTGTTCCCATATTTTCCAACTTTTTAGTAAGAGCATCTAGTTTTGCATACATCAAAGTAATTACATCTACATCGAATTTTCCTGATGCTTTAATTGGGTTTGTATATGAATAGCCTTCACTCCTTTCTGTTGGCTATTGATGATGGTTTTGTGCTACACCTTCAATAATGCTCTTAGCTTCATCTAGGCTTTTGTTCATAAATGCCCCTCCGGCTGCAGAATCTAGAGACATCTTTGTATGATAGTTGATGTCGTTATAAAATGTATGTAGAACTAGCCATTTTTCCAGTCCATGATGTGGGCATTGTTTGAGTATATTGTTGTATCTATCCCATGCTTCAAATAATGATTCAAAGTCTGACTGTCTGAAGCTTGCTATCAAGTTTCTCATATGAGCGATTTTGCTTGGAGGATAGAATTTGTCCAAAAATTGTTGCTCACATTGTTCCCAAGTGGATATACTATTTGTAGGCAAAGGATTCAACCACTGTTTGGCTCTGTCTCTAAAAAAAATCTAAATAATAATAATAGCACTGCTTCTGCTAGAACACCATTCATTTTCTTTGTACCACAGATTTCATAGAAAACTTCAAGATGTTGATTAGGATCTTCGTGTGGTCCACCTCCAAACTGATTCTATTGAACCATAGTAATTATTGCAGGTTTGATTTCAAAATTATTGGCTTTAACAGATGGCCTTGTGATGCTACAATGAAGTCCTCTTTCTTGCATACGGTGCTGCATAATCTTTCAGTGGTTTGTTTTCCATATTTGAGTGTTCTTGTTCTTCCAGATGTATTTGCGAGGTTTTTCTTTTATGAAAGGTTCTATCAATTTCAGGATCAAAAGGTAACAAATCACCTGCAAGGTTAGATCTTCGCATACAAAGAACAAGATCACAAGTTTTCAAAATTTTCCCTTTACTTGAAAGACAAAGACAACTGAAATACTGAAAATATCAAATGCAAAATTTGAATTTCATCAAGTAAAATTGCAGAAAAAGGAATAAGAAATGCAAGGCAAGATTTCAATAACATAATTTCTGAGACTAGTTACAACTATGTAATAGAAAAGAAAAGAAAACTTTAGTCTAACTCAAATGATTATCTCTAATGTTATAGACGCAGTTCCTTGACAACTACGCCAAAAATTTGTTATGTAACCACAAGTGCACAGTTTCGTCATCAGTAATAAAAGATTATCAATCCCACAGGGACTGGTTATAAGCACAAGAGACGTCTCACGTAGAATTAGCTAAACGATTAATAAGGTAAGGAAATATACCAAGTAAGCAACTAGAAATAGAAATAGGAAAGTAAATGAAGTATTTGGTTTTGTGAGTGTTCTAGGAATTCGGTTTCTTTGTGATATTCATTGATGTATCATGGTTCTCCAATTCATATCCTCAATTGATGTGCATTTGTAGGAAGTTGCCAGTTTTCTCCTACAGAAGACAACCGGCAAGGGACTTTAATCTACACCTCTATCAATTAAATAGTTATGATCCCTATGAAGTCCGTTAGTGGGACAGCCTATCACCAACACCCCTTGGTCATACAATACAGAAACACATCACCATTCAATGCACATAAAGGTGTAGGAACTAAGCGTATTCAACTATCCCACCTCCTTGTAGAGACTAGCTTCACCTCTCAAGGTAACCCCCTAGGCGTCCATTAGCGGGGCAGCCTATCACTGACGCCCCTCGGTCATATAATGTAGGGAATCCCTCTACCAGACCCACAAGCATTATAAATATTCAATTAAACATGGTAATTAGGTCCAAACATAAGAATCCATACAAGATCAAATAGATACAAAACACACCAACATCATCTAGATAGAAAAATGGTATATCCATGAGATTATTACATCAAATCACACCACAAATACTCCCTTAGTCCTAAAACAATGAATCTACTCCATAATACAAAGATAGAGATCTAAAGACAAAGATATCACAAACATTTCAATCCCAATCAAGAGAAAAGAATAGATATACTTATCTAGAGATGATGAGTGATCTTTGGAACCAGTCCTTAGCTTTTGGAGTCGAAACGGAGATGGAAATGGCTTTGGAATGCCATATCAAGGCTAGAGAAGGTGAAGAACAACCCTAAACTTGATCTCCCCAAAGGGAGAGACTTCCTCCTCTTTGAAAGAGGAAGAACCTCCTTATATAGAGCAGGGCACGGGCACCACACGACCTATGGCACAGTCGTGTGACCTTCACACGGCCTCAAATGTTTTGCTCTCGGCCAAGGTTACACGGTCGTGTGGCCTTCACACGGTCGTGTACTGCTTTGTCTCTAGATGACTTACATGGCTGTGTGGCTCACACGGCCTAGCTAATCTTGACCTCTGGAATTCTTGCACGGTCGTGTGGCACACACAGCCTGGACTTGCCTCTTCTCTGGAAATGTTTTACAACCATGTGTAAGTGTTGCTTAGGCCGTGTAGATCTATACGACCATGTTATGATCGCATTGCTGAGGTGACACGGCCGTGTGGATCCACACGACCATGCCATGCTCCTCCTCTAGTGAAGATACACGGGCTGTCTACACCACACCACCAAAGTCATTATCCTCCTTACTTCCTTGGCATGGTCGTGTGGCTCACATGGCCAGTGTTATTTTCCTTTGCATGTTGCTCGGATTGACCACGAACATCATTTCCTCTCCAAATTCGACTTCTGTAAATAGAAAATACACAAGAGCAGATCTCTGAACAAAGAAGAGTAGTTATGCTGAAAGTAAGACAAAGAGTATGAAAGTTCATAGACAAAGCATGCATAAAATATGCGAATGTGCGTCAAAACATGCTAAGTATATATAATCTATGCACATCAGCTACCTTGGCTCTGCTTCGGTGGCATGGCCATGTGGATTCCACATGGCCAAAGTCTTCTTCTTCTCTGGAAATTCCACATGGACGTGTGGATTGACACGGTCGTGTATCAAGGTCGTGTGGACTTTGTATACCGTTTTAGCACATCTTAACATGGTATTCTCGAGTTGAAGTTTCTGGTCTACAATGCTGAAAATGACATGGCCGTGTGGAATTGACATGGTCATGTGGAATCCATATAGTCGTGCCAAAAATGCATGGCCATGCCGTGTGGGCATTGGTTTGTGCCATATTTTCACAAGTCCATGCCTCGTAAGCACGACCCAAGCATTTTAGGAAGTTCTAGACTCCATTTAAGCTTCGTTTTACTCCAAATCATATCCTATCAATCAAAACAAGTAAAGAGTAGATATCCAAATAAAAAGAGTGGAAATATAACATTATAATGAAATAGGGTATAATAAACATATATTATGCCCATGAAATACATATAGATTTGCTTCAAAATATGCATAAAAGTGTATATAATCTACGCACATCACCCGCCTAAGTTCGAGAGGGAGTTCATGATTTGGAAAAATAAGATAGTGGTATTCTTCAAAACTAACTTTGAATTATTAATAATAATGAAGTAAGGGATAAACAAAGAAGAACATCGATGGATGAAAAAGGAGCAAGTCGACTTTGTGGCAAACAGTAAGGCAGAATTCCATCTGCTGAGCATTTTACCTCCACAAGAAGTCAACCAAATTGGAGCCTACAAGTCAACCAAAGAGCTCTGGGATAAATTCTTAGACCTACATAAAGGGACTTCAGAGGCATTACTCGCGAGACGAGACCTACTCCAAAACCAGATCAGCAACCTCCGATTATAAGAAGGTGAAATCATTGCACACCTCCACTTGAGAATCAAAGAACTCATCACCAGACTCACGAATCTCAAAGAAAAGGTAACCAATCGAGATTCACTAAGATAAGCGCTTAGCGTTTTTCCTAGGACTCCTAAATGGGCAACTCTAGTAGATACATATTTCATCTCTAGGGACTTAGAAGTAAGCAATTTAGAAGAATTATTTTCTACTTTTGAAATTCATGAGTAAAGATATGTAGATCTAAAGGAGTTAAAGCATAACTTTTCCTTAAAGGCAAAATGGGCAAACCAGATTCTGAGACATCCCTTGATGATGATGAAACAACGTTTCAAGTAAGGAAGTTAAAAAAAAAAAATTAAGTTAATAATTTCAATCAAGTGCAGGACAAGAAAAGGAGAAGAAAAGTAAGATGATATCAATACAATGAAGAAGGACATATCAAAGATAAATACCCAAAATTAAAAAATAATGAGAAGGACAAGAAGCTGACCTAGACAAAGCACAGAAACCTAAAAGCGACGTGGGACAAAATGTATCCAGAGTCGGAGATCGAAGCCCACGCTGGACTTGTGCTAATGGCAAGTCACCAAGAAGAAGAAGATGAAGCAAGCTCATCCGAAATGAGCATCGATGAAGAGGGGGCAATGTAAGAAGGAAGCAGTACTACAGGTGGAGGTTCAAATAATGAAATCGACAAGGTAAATCAAGTACGATTCGTACCTCCTGACCAGTTATACAAATTTATAAAAATGTTGTCCATAAATTCTTGTAAATTAGAAATAGAAATAGAAAATTAAAAAAATGAGGAGTTAAAATTAACCTTAGCAACATCTTGTCGATAAGAAGATTTTGATATGATAAAAATGGAAAATGAAAAATTAAAAGTAGAAATAAAAAATTTTAAAAATTTTGCATGCTCACATGTTTAACAAGTTAGAAACTATAATGGACTAAATTGACATTTTAGATAACATCAAGGCTACATTAGAAAATTATCACTAAAATATATTCCTAGAAAGTTTTTGATTAACCCGATTTGAAAAAACCGATATTGGGTTCCAAAATCGTGCTTAAATTAAATTTTTATACATGTCATATTTTCAAATTGATTTAATTTTTGTTGTTTTCTTAGAATTATGTAAATAAATTTTTTTGTACAATTTTTATTCAAAATTAATTAGATATTAATTTTTCAATAAAGAGGATTTCATTTTTTTAACTGTAGAAAAAATTTTAACATTTTTTTATCATTGTATTAATTTTAATGAATTTTTTAATAAAAATAATATTCTTTAATTTAAAAATATTTCATAGTGTTATTTTTACAAAATTTATTTTTCTATCAAAATTTATCATATTCTCTATCGAAGGAATTATTTTTTAATTTTTTTCAACCGTTATTGAATTTCCTATGAATTATTTATCCAAATACTAATTTTAATATTAAAAATTCTCAAAGATTGAATTTTTAAAAATTCATTTTTGCTATAAAAACACTTACTCTATTACATTTTCATAAAAATTTTCATGATTTTTTGAACTTAGAAACTAATTTTAAAGAAAATATATCTTTAAGTAGAAAAGAATTTATTACTACCTAAATTAATTCCAATTTTTAGTAAAAATTTTATCTCCACTTTGGATATGTCTGTTTGACCATTATAAAAAAATTTTAAAATTTTTCCATGATTAAAAATTTTTTTTAAATTATTTTTTCCAAAAATTGTTTATAAATTATAAAAATCTAGATTTTTAAAATTTAACGTTCATAATTTTTCTGGATGATAGTCACTGTATTTTTATCCCTTAGACTTTATTTTGAATTTGCTTCAAGTTATTATTTTTAATGTGATCAAAAGGGGGAGAATTAGAGGTTAATTCTAGGGGAGGGTACATCTTGATTTTTGCATATTTTTTTAATTACAAAATTTATATTTATTACCTTACTGTTATTTGTTTTTGCCCTAACTTAACTTATATTACTCATATCAAAAAGGGAGAGATTGTAAGTATTCCGTAGTAGTTTTTGATGTAATCAACCGAGTCAAGTTAGGTCCTGTTATCTTTTGATACCTTATGTTTTAGTGTACAGGAAATTAGGAGCACAGAAAGTCGAGCAAAAGACGTAGCTAGCGAGAAAGATGACATGGGAGAGAGTCGACAGGCTGAGTGTGTCCAAGGGACGAGGTGCTGTGGATGAGAAGGGAGCGCACGGTGTTTCTGAGGGACGAGAAGCTAGACCGAAAGATTGCTCAAGAAGGCTGGAAGATAAGTTCGGGTAAGCCCAATTTCAGATGGCCGAAATCACCCAAGCGATCAAAGAAGGAGCTGGACCAGTCAGTTGAAGCTGACTAAACCGGGTGCTCGGACCAGAGAGGTTTTATCCAGATCGAGTTGTTGTAATCCATTGCAACATGGATAAAGTTTTATCTATACCCAGGCACCTAGAAACCTTTCAGGCACCTGGAGTAGGGCTAAAAATACAGCTCTAATCTTAGTAGTTCAGCACAACACTTGTAAACAAATTCTCTTTCTGTTCTACTACTTTGTTTGTGAGCTGCCAACTTTGTAAGAGGCTACTTTGCCCAAAGTAGATTTTAGTGAGCTTCATTTGCCTTGGATTAGTCACTTCCTTAAGGGCTTTGACCTCCTCTTGGAGTGACTTGACCTTGAGGTTAGATTTAGCCAATTTTCTAGATAAGTACGAGATCAGGTTATGAGATCTAATTAAGGAAATTCTTACAGTGGATTGGGAACCTTCTAAATTGGATACGGATATGTGGCTTCACTCAGACTCAGCTTTCGATTCTATCTCAGACTCAGATTCAACGACTTGCTCTTGGGCCAGAAGTACGAGGAAGCTTGTCTGTTTGAGATCTTTATCGGAGTCTTCCGATGACGATTCATCCCACGTTGCTTGTAGCGCCTTGTTCTTTTGTTGCTTCTTCATTTCTTTTTGATTTGGATAGTTCACCTTGATATGCCCCTTCTTGTTGCACCTATAGTAGGTGACTTCAGACTTCGTTTTTGAGTTTGGACTTGGTTGCGTCATCTTTGACTGGATCACCTTCTTGATCTCACGTTTCATGAAGTCTTTCTTTTTCTTGTACGATTTTCATACAAGGTTGACGAGCTCGATGGTGTTCTCATCGTCATCTTCTAAGTCTGATTCATCATCGAGCTCAAGTTTGGTTCGATTCTTAATTTTTGGTTCCCGTGTTCTGCTTGTACCTGCGACGAAAGTAATAACTTTCTCAACTGGCAGTGCATTAGTCTCTTCGTGAAGTTCAAATTTTAAAAAAAAACTCATCTAATTTAATTAATAAAAGATCCTTAGATACTTTGTAAGCATCTACCATGGATGTCCATAAAGTATTCCTTGGAAAGGCATTAACTGCGTTCCTAATAATGTCGTGGTTTTCATTTTCTGTCCGATAGCATGGAGACCGTTGAGTAGATCTTGAATTCAAGCGTGTAGTTGACTTGCCAATTCATCATCCTGCATTTTAATGTTGTATAATTTATTAAGAATTAAATCTCTTTTACTTACCTTAGTATCGGAGGTGCCCTCATGCAACTCAATTAATTTTTGTTAATAACTCCTTGGCATTGTTGAAGGGGCCGACCCATTTCAACTCTTCTTTGGTTAATCCACATTAGATGGTCTAGGTTGCTTTTGGCATCGGCCTCAATCTTCTTTATCAAACTTGGGTCCCAGTTTTCGTATAATATTGGTTTTTTGGTGTCATCGAGTGGAATTGCGAAGCTGGTTTAGATGATGATTCGCATTTCGACTTATGTTTTGAGGTGATACTCTATTCGGCTATTCCAATAGCCGAAATCCTCACAAAAAAAAGGGGTGGATCAGTGGTGCTGTAGCCTTCTTGGTGTGTCATTTAGAAAAATCTTGCACACAATTAAAAAATAACAAATATCCCAAGACTTGATCTTAGATTAGTAGTACTGGAGAAAAATAAAATAAGAGTATTTCACTAATTTTGAGAAAAAATAATAAAATAATAAAAAATAATAATAAAATATTATGACAAATTTTATTAAATGTGATATTTCACCAACTCTGACTAATGGTAAAAAAATAAAAGTAAATTTTTTAAAAAATGGAGGGAAAAAACCAAAGACATAAGACTATTTTTAAACAAAAATGATATATAATTTTTTTCAAAAAGGACCCCCTTCTAGATTGATGGTTTTACCAATTCAGAGCGGCCTCACTCTGATACCAATTGTAGGATGAGACGTGCTAGAGGGGGGTGAATAGCACTCATGACTTTTTCACACTTTCACTAAATAAAGAATGAAACACAATGAAAAATGAGTAAAGGAAAGAGAAAGAATAAATATGAACACAAGTAATTTTACTTGGTTCGGAGCCTGTGATGACTCCTACTCCAAAGCCCACACTTGTTGTGTATTTACTTTGGGTAATTCACTATCAATCTAAAATAGTACAAATATGAGTACAATAGATTTATAACTTAAGTACTATAATTGAAAATATATCGATGACTTCTAAGGATCTAGAAGGTCGAGCTGTCCATCGCCGGAGCAAAGTTCGAGCGTAGTAGAGGTTATCGAAGCAACGCACAGAAGCTAAGGATTGTCTGAGTGTGTTATTTTGAAGTGATGGGTCAAGGCCTCCTTTTATAGTCAAGTTGAGCTTGATCCAGATCCACTGATCTCGGGATCAGGTTTGACTCAACGTTGATCGATTGACCGATCCCCTTGATCGGTCAACCGAACCTTCTAAATTTTCCTTGCTTCCCATCTAGATTCTGCCACTTTGGATAAAGCCTTTATTCGGTCGACCGATCCCACCATTGGATCGACCGATCCTGCTATCCTCGTTGGCTTATCTAGTCCAATCAACCTGGTATGATCAAGTCACTACTTATCCACTATTCGTTCGACTAAACCCGAGGTTCGATCGACCGATCCCTTGGTCGAACCCAATCAAGTCACTGCTTATCTGATCTTTTTTCTTGAGGGTTCGGTCGATCGATCCAGATGTTCGATCGACCAAATAGGGCAAAATTTAAACTTATAAAACTTTTACTTTTCTGCAAAATAGAGTTAGAATAAAAGGTAGATAACATGTAAAGATAAGTTTTGACAGCCTTCGGACTATCCGTGTAACGCCCGCCCTCCCTGCTACTCAAAGGGACGGGGTTACTGACTTACTTAACTATTCCAGGATACATACATATTCAAAAATTCTTTCTTATAACATAGAGCAGCGGAAATGTCATAGAGTTATACTGGAATGTAACATAAATACAATGGTTCATGTCAACATAACAAAAGATTATAGCAGGTCTTATTGGTCTCAGCCGAGCCACTGCCGCACACACCTCCTTGCCTCTCCTGCAGCTCCCTTAGGTCATCCATCCCTTGCCTTTATTTGTGGTACAAGGAAGTAAGCTATGAGCACACGAGCTCAGTAAGATTCTTTCCTACTCACAAAAATCCGTATCTCAAGCATAATCATACAAGCATATCATCAATGAAAAATAAACATAATCATCAATAGGTGAGCATAGTTTCTTATCATGACATATCCTTATGAAACATGTTTCTAACATATCATCAACAAAGAAATCATTTGAGGTAGATCATGAGAAGCATAGCATATCATGGAACATAGAAAGAAACATATCATATATGAATGGGTGCATTATGCAAAGTGTCTTTTCAAAACATATGTCATGTCAGTGCAAGATGTCTTTATACATATCTTTTAATACTTGAACATAATATCATCATCATGAGGGCCCGGCTTGTACCACATACATACATAAATACGCGCAATCCCTAGGACAGGGTAGCTAGCCCCGAACCTACTAGGGATCTAGACCCGTTCATAGTCCGTCGGCCTAGGGGCGTACTAAGGAACCCATCCCTTTTTACTAGACCCGTTCATAGTCCGTCGGTCTAGGGGCGCTTATGGAGCCCACCCTTGGTACAAGCCATACAAAGTAAAGTACATGTCATGCATATCATATCATCATAATTTGTCATATCATATCATCATAAGTGTCATATCATATCATCATAAATGTCATGCTCTTGTCTTAATATAAAGAGTGCTCTTAATCCCAACTTAAGGGAAGCAACTCCTTGCCATTTCTTATCATATCATAAGGCATGCATTCTTGGCACATGGCCATCATATAAAAACCATTATCATGCTTGGTTCATAAACTTACATGGATGAGCATGCAACATATTGAAATCATACATGCTTGAGTACATAATCATCATAAGGATCATCTCATGCATAATTCATAACATACATAACCAACATGTTACTGATCTTATCATAAAGCATGCACATTTAATCATAAAACATATCATAAACAAATTCATGGCTTGCTAAGTTTAAGTTTAAAACTTTCTTGTATTCTAAATTATAGTCATGGCCGAAAGTTCATAACAAAAGAATACTCCTAAGCCACATACACATGAATACTTAGCAAATCTCATAACATATCATAAGAAGTCTATGAACATACTAAATTAGGTTTTGAGCTTCATGAACCCTAACATCTTATCATGGCCGAAACATCATATAACAAGAAGTAAACTTCTAAGCAACACATGAACATAAATACTTAGCCAAATTACTAACATATCATAAGTCTATGAGCATGCTAGATTGGGTTTTGAGCTTTATGAAACCCTAAATTCTTATCATGGCCAAAACTTCATACGCCAAGAATATACATGTAACGACCACCCTTCTTACTACTACTACACTCTAAGGATGACCGTTACTTGACTACTAACTCTACTTAACCGGTATGATAAAAAAAATCACATGGAAACCCTACCGAAAAATTTCGACAGAGTCTCCCCTGTACCGGTGACCATATCCGTAAATACATACAGAGTATACTCAGCCACAGGCGGCTGGAACATATATTTTCACAACCACGCAGTTTAATAAATCAAAACATGCAAGTAATGAAAAGCGGAAACATAACTTCTTACTACAAAATTTTCTTATCAACTTAATAAGAAATTAAACTAAACAAATTCTTAAACTAAGTGAGTTCTTTAGCTAAGTCCAAAGGATCTCCATAGTCCACACATCACACACCGTCACAGCATCTCCTTGTCGCCTTCTTCCTTATACTTTAGCTTTTCCTCTATCTGCAGTAGGAGGAAAATAGTATCTATAAGCTAAAAGCTTAGTGAGCGCTATCCTACTCACAAAAACTCGATATGCATGTATATAAATAAAAACATGCTAAAACTGAATGCTAACATGTAAAGCTACTCATGCTCATAAATAGCAAAGGAATCATACTAACTGAAATACTAAACATGTATAGCTAATCATGGAACTATCATGTGTATCAATAAGAAACTGAATTGATACCTAAGCTGAACTAATTAATGCTAAACTGAGTCTAACTTGTATTCACATAACTAATTTGTGAAGTTTTGAAAACTATTTACATAATAGATTAAAATAGTAATCATGCTGCTGATGGGCCCGGCAACTGTACTTACTGTGCGCGCATCCCTAACTAAACCCGGGATTGCAAGTTCCGAGTCTAGTAGGGTTTACTAGGTTATCTAAACCTAGGGACGACTGTGGGAGCCCAACCCAATGGATATCTAATCCTGTACAGTGTCACTGCTGAAAATAAAATACTGATTTCATAGCTAATTTTCTTACCTTGCTTTAACTAGGTTATCTGAACCTAGAACTAGGTTATCTGAACCTAGAGGCGACTGTGGGAGCCCACCCATTGGACCATAGTCCCATATAAGCTGAAGCAAGACTAAATAAGTTATTTTAAATGCTTCTACTGCATTAACTAAGCTATTAAAATGCCTACTGTAGCATTATATTGAGCTAAGCATTTTATCAAGCACTTGGTGTGCACTAGAACACACCCTACGTACCGAAAATCTGTATACAAAGCTTAACATAAATCTGCATGCAAAGTTTAACAAAAATCTGCATATTGAATTTATCTAAAATCTACATACTAAGCTTAACAAAATCTGCATACTAAGCTTATCTAAAATCTGCATACTAAGCTTAATCAAAATTCTGCACTATAATCTTTTAGAGAAATTGCACTATAAACTCTAAAGAAATCTGCTCTAAAGGAAATCTGCATTTTAAGCTCTAAGAAATCTGCACTACCAATACTTTATAACCAATCCACTAACATAAACCTCAACATCAATGAACCTTTTCTTTCTAATACTGATTTGCATACTTCAACCATTGATCGAGTTCACCCAACTATTTTTAGGCGTCTATCCTGTCTATAGTAATGATGGCTTTCATGTTTTGTTTAGGCAGTCAAAGTTTTCACCAAATCTGTACTTAAATCTGTAGGTTTTGCTACCACACCCATGACCAACTTAAGAGACACCCAAACATCATCAATTAGCTTCACAGAACTTAAACTAGCATCAAGGGAACTAACAAATGAAAATCTAACTCTTCTCATATCTAATTTCCTTTATGCAGAATTACGGCAGGTTGAGGAAGATATAAATGAACAATTAAAACCCACAGTAAGCTCCTTTGTTCGTGCCCCTCTTGTAACACAATTTAAGCTATAACCTACTGGAATTTAAAAGGAAACTAGGTGAAGCTTGTTCACAATAATTCTAACATACATAAATCTATGCACAAATTTATAGCATTCACAACTCTGTCACAAGGTTCAGCAAGTACTAACTCGTTCATAAAAACAATTCCAGTATGTTAATCTGTTCCAGAGATTTCCGAAACAATAGGAAGCTTAAGCATTATCTATCAAGACTAAATCCCCTAGCAATCTGTCCAAAACTTTCGGGAGCAGTGGGAAGGATCCGAACATCACCAAATCCCATAGAATCCATCAACCTCTTGATCCAGAATCCCAAACTAATTGAAGGAAAATTGCTACTGAAAACCTAAATTTTATAACTGTTCTTCATGCTTAAAATCCCTATCTTCTTTCTTTAGGGTTCATGGCAGTAAGCATCAAAAACAAAACCCCTCAAACTTGCTTCGAAATCCAAAAGAAAACAAGAATCCGAAAGCCATGAAAATGAATCAAAGCTCGAAACAACTCCTACTGCAGGTGAGAAGCAACTCACTTTCGTTTTCTTGGACTTACAACCGAGAAAAGAACTCCAAAGCTTCTAGGTTTCGGGTGAAGATGAAGATCTCGGCTTCCTCTTGTGCTCACGCGTGCTCCTCTCTGTTGGGATGACCACCACGGACGAGGTTGGCCGGAAGACAGCTTCGTCGGCGTCGGAAGGAACCCTAGGAGACGCCGCGGTTTCGCCCGTGGGTTTGTCGCCGTCACGCAGCCGAGAAGGGAAGGGATTTTTGAGAGAAGTTTTTGATTTTCCGAAAAGAAACCTAAATTCCTTTTCTTATACTAGGGTTTAAACGAAACTATACCTTAAGTATAATTCGTTCTTTCCTTAATTAACAAAAACTCGCTGGCACAGTTGGTTAGCTGCGTTTTGCTTAAAGCGCGGCTCGAAGGTTCGAGTCTCGGCTGCAACTATTTTTCTTCCTATTTATTCTCTATTCACTAACTACTGCTTAAATATTATTCACTCCATATAAGGTTAACAAAACCGTGTATCTCAGCTGGTTGGGTCGTGTCCGGTTAGGTCAGTCCGACCCGAGGTCGTGGGTTCGAATCTCACCTTCAATGTTATTTTTTTTAAAACTTCTTTCTTTTTGTAACCCTACTAAACGACCTCCAAAAATTACATAAAAATACTCTAAAAATTCCTAAAAATCTCTAGAATTTTTCTAAACCATTTCTAGATTTTTATAAGGACTTTTAGAACTCGAAATAGGGAAAATTGGGTCGTTACAATACACTCCTAAACAACATGTAACATGAACACCTAGTTAATTCCATCATATATCATAAAGAAGTCTATAAGCATACTAAATTAGGTTTGGAGCTTCATGAACCCTAAGGATTCATCATGGCCGAAACTCCATCATGTAGAAAATGAACTTCTAAGCAACATATAAGTACAAGTTTCTATCCCATTTTATAACATATCATCAAGAAACCTAGGAGCATACTAACTTAGGTTTTAAGCTTCATGAACCCTAAAAATTATCATAGCCGAAACATCATGCAACAAGAAGTAGACTTCTAATAAATCTCTTAACATGAATACCTAGCCAATTTGATAACATATCACAAGGGAGCCTATGAACATGCTAAATTAGGTTTAGAGCTTTATGAAACCCTAAATCACTATCTTGGCCGAAACTTCACAACTAAGAAATAAACTTATGAACAACATGTAAACATAAATCTTCTTAGTTAATTTCATAACATATCACATGGAAGTCTATGATCATACTAAATTAGGTTTTGAGTTTCATGAACCCTAATATTTCCATCATGGCCGAAACTTCCTCAAGCAAAAACATAGCTTCTAAACAACATATGAACATGAATCTCTAACAAATTTCATAACATATCATGAATAAATCTATAAGCAAGTTAGATTAGGTTTTAAGCCTCATGAACCTTATATTCTTTATCATGGCCGAAACTTTCTTCAAGTTTGAACATAAATTCTAGATAACATATGAACATGAATCTCTAGTAAATTTCATAACACATCATAAATAAATCTATGAGCAAGTTAGGTTAGGTTTTAAGCCTCATGAACCCTGTATTTTCATCATGGCCGAAACTTTCTTCAAGTAAGAGCATAAATTCTAGATAACATATGAACATGAATCTCTAGTAAATTTCATAACACATCATAAATAAATCTATGAGCAAGTTAGGTTAGGTTTTAAGCCTCATGAACCCTATATTTCCATCATGGCCGAAACTTATAAAAAGGAGAGAAGGATAACAAACATCTTAATAAGTATATCAAGCTTAACATCACATACACATAATTTCTTTTCTAACTAAATTTATATCATAACCTACTAAAGTACATAAGCATGGTTTCTTCTCTTTTTTTTTTTTTTTCTAATTCTAAGAGTTCAAAACTTTCGAGAATACCGTAAGCAACTTGTACCACAGGTGAGGGAATACTTACATCCTTATTTGCCTAAGGGAAAAAAGATCTTGCTTGTGGAGCCTTCCTAGAGAGGGGTCTTCTTTGTTTTTGGGTTTCGGCAAGGAGAGGTGGGGGAGGTTTCTTGGTCACGGTGAGGAAGAGGAGGGAGGAGGAAGAGGAGCAAATGAGTTTCCCTCTTTAATTTTCCCTTTTATTCATCATGAGAGGAGGAAGGGAAAATGTACCTTTCCTTCTCCTTTCTTTTACTTCTCCTTAATGAGAAGAGGAAGCAAGAGTCCTCTTTTCTTTTGAGAGGGAGAAGGCAACTCTAACTTCTCCTTCTCAATGAAAAATCTCTTTTCCTATCCTTAACTATATTGTCACTTCTTTCTTTAACAATAATTTCTCTTGGTCTATTGGTTAACACATGCATATATCTAGTAAGAGATCCAAGGTTCAAGCCTTGGTCATCTCTCTTTTTGGTTCTATTTTTATTTCTATTATTTTTGCAATTTCCACATAAGGCCTATTTTTACTCATGATAAAAATATCGAAAATCTTGCTAAGTACTCTATGGGTGTTACAATCCGATCCTAACTTTGAGTTTCGCTGAAACTTTAGGTCGGACCAACGTCTACTATTCCCTCTTTGGGGAATGCTTCCTCACCTACTCCTCTCAGAAGAGTTTATCTATTGCCAAACTGATACTCCAGACTATCTGGACTTTTCCTTAGCGTCCGAGACTCCAAGACTTCATGCTGAGCGTCCGCTCCATGGCCCATCCAGACTTCCACCTAGTGTCCGCGACCCCTAGGATTTTCACCTAGAGTCCTCGACTCTAGGATTTTATCCAAAGTCCTTGACCCACCAAGATTTTGCTCAGCCCCCCGAACTAGGATTTCGTTGCTAACTACAGCTAGGACTTTCCACCTGCCTAGAATCCACTAGGACTTTTCTTTGCATAAGATCACTTAAGACTTTTCTACAAACTCATTCACACTTGTTAGATAAAAAATAACTTAACTTTTGAACCTTTTGCCATTATCAAAATACAGGTTTGATCATCTGGTGCTCCCTGCACCAACAACCCTGTCTTACCAATACTAGGATCTAGTCTTGGTCTCAACCTAGATTTTTAAAATGGATCTAAATTAGACCAAAGCCTATAGTCCCACTGGGACTCATGCTCACTTGATCTCTCCTCCAGTTGCTTACCTCAACTTACCATATGCAGGCTTACTTGACATTTGATCTCTTGAACCACTAGGTCTTCTTACCAGATGCCCCATCTGGATTTCATTCAATTTTCAGATCTTGTACATCCAACTAAACTTCCTATCAGATATCAAGACATCTCTTAACCTATTTTGGCTTTCTACTAGCTATATGTCCTTCTTGACCAAACTAGACTTCAACCTAGTGTTACGTTCTTTAGACATGTCAAGTCCTTTAGCTTGCTCACTTGGTAAATACATTAGATTACCCATAATCTAACTTTAATCTTTTGTCATATATCAAAACTTAAATGTGATTGTTAGTGAAAACTAGACCAACAATATCTACCTTTTTGATGTAATGACAGCTCGGATTAAAGTTTGAAAAAAAATACAAGAAAATAATAATGAAGTAAAATTTGCTCACCCTTAAATAGCCTCTAAATTTTTGATTTAGGGGTGGAATCGAGCTCAAAACATCCTAAAAAACACTATCCAAGGTTGCACAGTGGTCAACAAAGGTGAACAAGTTCGCTCATAGCTCCAACGCGAAACAGGGGCCGACGGCTCATCTTAAGGTCATGATACTACTTCAAAATTTTAGTACCAAACTAGCAATATAAATCTTAGGTCATAGACTTTCCGAATATATAATCAATTTTGAATTTCGGCCATCGACGATAGTGTTAGTTATTATCTCTAATTAGTGGGCTTAATTGTAAGTTATACATATGAGTACAAATCGAATCCATTAAAGTGATCTAACTTAAGGTTATTATATTTTAGGTTAGTAGCTGTGGGTTTAATATATAGAACCCTTTAGCCCAACCCTTTATCATTTATGGGTTGATAACGGATTGGATTGCATATATAAGGGAGAGGTCTCCAAGGGTTTAGGGTTGCAGGATAATCTATTGTCGGAGATAAAGGAGAAGTTTAGCGGAACTTAAATTATATAAAAGTAATTCCAACTTATCTATCCAAATGACCTGAGCAAATAATCTCATATCATCCTTGAAAGTCAGGCCAAGCTGCTAGGTTGTCTAGAAGATGGCTACTTCGTATCACTGAGTCTAAAAGCAGAGTCACTAAGCCGAGAAGCAGAGTTAGGAGTTGGAGTCACTGAGTCAGGAAGCAAAGTTGGGAGTCGAAGTCGGACTTGCCGAGTTGGGAGTTAGAGTTGCCAAGTCAAGAAGCAGAGTCGAGAGTCGAAAGTTACTGAGTCTCACACTCAACATAGTTTCCTTGAAATAGATTCACCACATCTTTGGCTATGCATCAAGATTTTCTTAAGTTGTCTATTTTTCAGGATACAATGGTAAACCATGAATCTCCACCAAGCACTGGTGGTCACGACGAAGTGAGAGGATACTTGAGTGCTACCACGGGGTTGATCTGTCGAGTGGATGCACGACAGGGAGGAAGAACGACAAAATGAAGTGGAGCACAATCTCTTCAATATTGCTTTTCCATCGTACCTTTCTGCCTAGGGTTATAGCTGTTGGTTGGTCCTAGGAAGATCGTACCGATTCCACTATACAAAAATTTTGTACAAGTATCAAACCTTTCCTAAACAACCTATTGTGTTCTTTAGAAGTTAAATTAGGAATCACAAACGGAACTTAACATTATTGATTCCAAATTTAACTTATCTGTCCTTAATGGTTTAGACTTGGATCACAAGCGGAACTTAACACTATTGATCCAAATCCACCTATGTTATAAATTTAATTAAATATTAATTTCTAAAATTGGCTTCCAGGACTGCATGACGAGGCACATGGCCTTCTTGGGTATGGGAGCATCCACCACCGCCTAAACAAAGCCTTTTAAGGAAAGCTAATATTTAATTTCCTTATATAACTCTAAGTTTAACCAAAAAGAACAATCGAATCACAAATTTGAAAAATAAAACAAAAGAAACACAAATTTGAAAACTCTAGAATCATATGCCTCTTGTGTTTGGTATTTCCAAAAATAACTATACAAAGAAAACTAGTATGATGCGGAAAACAATTACTAGTTATACATTTCTTTGTAAGCAAATAACCTCTTGATCTTCTACCGTATTCCTCTTCTTATCCTAGACGTTGTGTAGGCAAAGATCTACCGAGATGAGAACCACCAAAGCTCCTTCTTCTCCTTGCAAGATTCGGCCACCACAAGTACTCCAAGAATAGATGTGGTTCAGCCACCACCAACAAGCTCCAATGGATGCTTCCTTTCTCTCCTTCTTCTCCAAGCTAGAATCCGGCCACCTTCAAGCTCCATAAGAATATAAGGTCCGGCCAATGAAGAAGAAAGAAAAGGAAGAAGGAAAAAAACAATAGGACCGGCCATCACCAAGGAGGAAAAGAGAGGAAGAAAAATAGAATAGAGTCGTTTTCTTGAAGGCACCTCTACCCTCTCTTTTATAATCCTTGGCCTTGGCAAATAAGGAAAGTTTAATAAAACTCTCTTATTTTCTTTGCAATGAAAAAGAAATAATTAATTGATAAAATCAATTTTCTTTTCTCTTATTAAAGTGGCCGGCCACAAAGAATTCTCCATCAAGGAAAGTTTTTATTCACAAGAATTAAAACTTCCTAATTTGTTTCTGAAAATTTTTAATAAAAATTTCTCTAATAATTCTTCCCTTCAAGGTGGATTATAAAAAGAAATTTTATAAATTAAAATCTTTCTTTCAAACATGTGGATAATTTCCAAAAAGGAAAGTTATCTCTAAAATTAAAATCTCCTTTTAATCTACCAATAAGGAAAGATATTTATACTTTTCTTAATCTTTTGTAGAAACTTATAAAAGGAAATATTTAATTTTTAAACTCTCTTTTAAATCATGAACATGGTTACAAAAAAGAAATGTTTTCTTAAACTTAAAATCCACCTTTCAATCTACAAATAAGGAAAGATTTCAAATCTTTTCTTAATCTTTTGTAGAAAGCTATAAAAGGAAAGATTTAAATTTTAAACTCTCTTTTAAAATCATGTTATCCACATAAGAAAAAATATAAATAAAAACCCCTTTTATATATATTATATGTGGCCGGCCACACCTAGCTTCGACTCCAAGCTAGGGTCGACCACTAATCTTGACTCAATCCTTGGGTCTTGGCCGGCCCTAGCTTGGGTTCCAAGCTAGCTTGGCCGGTCACCAAAGAGTGAGTATAGGTGGGTATAGTTGGGTATAATTCTCTACATACAAGATGCTACGATATGGACCGAGAGGAGGAATTGGTTTTGGTCTCCCGATGAAAATAAGCTTCCCGTGTTCACCCTGAACACACAACTTAATTTCATCAATAATAATTCATACCACTAAAGAAATATTATTGAACTACCGCAACAATCCCAAATTACATTTTGGGCTCCTTCTTATTATGAGTGTGTTAGTCTCCCTGTGTTTAAGATGTCCAATGTCCACTAATTAAATGAGTTACTGATAACTCACTTAATTAATATCTTAGTCCAAGAGTAGTACCACTCAACCTCATCGTCATGTCGGACTAAGTCCACCTACAGGGTTTAACATGACAATCCTTATGAGCTCCTCTTGGGGTCATTCTCAACCTAGATTACTAGGATACAGTTTCCTTCTATAATCAACAACACACACTATAAGTAATATCATTTCCCAACTTATCGGGCTTATTGATTTATCGAGCTAAATCTCACCCATTGATAAGTCAAAGAAATAAATACTAAATATATGTGTTTATTATTATATTAGGATTAAGAGCACACACTTCCATAATAACTAAGGTCTAGTTCTTTTATCGAGTCAGTATTAAAAGAACTTACCTAAAATGGTCCTACTCAATACACTTAGAGTGTACTAGTGTAATTTATTAGTCAAGATAAACTAATCCCTAATCACACTACGGTTTGTTCCTTTACCGACGGTTTGTTCCTTTCCATCTTAGTCGTGAGCAACTGTTTATAATTTATAAAGAACTGATAACATGATATTCTGTGCGTGACACCACACACCATGTTATCTATGATATAAATTAATTGAACAACTACACTTAACATAAATGTAGATATTTTTGACCAATGTGATTCTTTATTTCAAAATAAATGTTTACAAAAGCTAGGCTTTTAGTATACATTCCAACAATCTCCCACTTATACTAAAAGACTATGTTGTCATAAATGCTGTCATACATCTGACTCCCAACCCTTCAACATGTCCATCAAAAGCTCTTGCCTTAAGGACCTTAGTGAAAGGATCTACAGGTTATCACCTGATGTAATCTTGGCGGCAACAACTTCTCCTCATTATACGATGTCTCGTATTGGGTGGTACTTGCACTCAATTGTGTTTACTTGTCTTATGGACTTATGTTTTCTTCGAGTTTGCTACTGCACCACTATTATTACAATAAATTGTAATAATTTTTGGACAAACCAGAAATCATATCTAAGTTCATCATGAAGTTTCTGAGTCATACAGCTTCTATGGTTGCCTTAGAGGTTGCCACATACTCAGCTTCTATGGTGGAGTCTGAAAAACATCTATGCTTAATACTCCTCTATTGTTATGGCTTTACCTCCTAAAGTAAACACAAAACCCTGAGGTCGACTTACTATTGTCCCTATCTGATTGGAAGTCAAAATCCGTGTAACCCACAGGGATCAAATTATCTGCCTTGTAAACTAGCATATAATCTCTAGTCCCTCTAGGGTACTTTAATATATGCTTTACGACAGTCTAGTGTCCTGGTCCTGGGTTACTCCGATATCTGCTAACTATGCCATGGGCAAAACAGATATCCAGTCTCGTACACAGTATTACATACATTAGGCTTTCGATAGCCGAAGCATAAGGAACTGCATTCATGTCCTTTATCTCCTTTGATGTCTTCGGAGACATTTCTTTAGATAAAGTTACTCCATGCCTAAAAGGTAGAAAACCTTTCTTAGAGTCTTGCATGCTAAAACGAGCAAGGATTGTTTCGATATATGAAGCTTGGGATAAGCAAAATATTCTTTTCTTGCGATCCCTTATTACTTTGATCCTAAGAATATATGCATTCTCCCAAGTCCTTCATATCGAATTGTTTGGACAACCATACTCTTACTTCCGACAACACTTTGATATTGTTTCCAACTACCAAAAATGTTATCTATGTATAGTACAAGAAATACCATCACGTTTCCATCACACTTCTTGTATACACAAGACTCATCTGGTTATTAAATAAATCCATAGGTCTGGATTATTTTATTAAACCGGATGTTCCAAGACCTTAAAGCTTTACTTCAGTCCATAGACTGATTGAGCTTACACACAAGATGCTCTTTGCCCTTTGCAATGAACCCTTCTGGTTGCTTTATATGGATATTTTCTTCAAGACTTCTATTAAGGAAAGCTATCTTGACATCCACTTGCCAAATCTCATAGTTCATATGAGTAACAATAGATAAAAGAATTCGAACAGACTTAAGCATGGCTACCGATGAGAAAGTTTCCTTTTTAACAAGCCTTGCTTTGAAAGTTTCCACCTTCCCATTTATCCCTCTTTTCCTATTATAGACCCAATGGCTTTTACACCATCTGGTGGCTCTACAAGCTCCCAAAATTTATTAGAACATATATATATATTCTAATTCTGTATTCATTTCTCAAAGATGCAGCATTTTTATCTTGGAGCACTTCATCATATGTACGAGAATTAAATTCATGTTCTCCAAGGATCAAGTCCAAAGACTTTTCCAAAACATGAATATTTCAGGTTGCCTAACAACCCTCCCACTACGATGAGGAACTTTCTGCAATTGTGTATCATCTGTGATATGTGTTGCAGTTTATTGTGATATTTCATCTTGTACAGTTGGTACTAGATTAGACGTGTACTTTATTATTTCCTTAAGAACAAATTTACTTATGGGCTTATGGTTTATTACATAGTCCTCTTCTAAAAATCGAGCATTGGTGCTAACAATGACCTTCTGATTTTTAGGACTATAAACCTCCTTTCATTTCTCTAGGATAACCCTCAAACAAGTGAACTACTGTCTATCTTATCAGTGTCTCCCTTCAGCATATGTGCTAGAGTACCCCGAATCTGAATATGCTTCAAATTAGGCTTACGCCTATTCTACAATTCTATGAGAGTAGAGAGTTCTGACTTAGAAGGTACTATTTTCACTTCCGTTTCCAGAGTATATCCTCAAAATAAATTTAGTAATTCTGAATAACTCATCATCGATCTAATCATTTCCATAAGAGCTCTATACCTTCTTTCTACTACACCATTCTATTGGGGTGTACCAGGTGCAGTTAGTTGGGATTGAATCCCGACTTCTGATAAGTGACTCCTAAACTCTCCCAAGAGGTATTCGCTACTATGATCTCACCATAGTGTCATGATACTTTTACCTTGACGTCACTCCACATCAGCCTAGTACTCTTTGAACTTATCAAAGCACTTAGACTTGCGGTGGATCAAGTAAATGTACCCACATCTCGAATAGTCATTTATAAAATAGATGAAATATTCGAAACCACTTCTTGCCTGGATAGTCATAGGTCTACACAAGTTAGAATGAACCAGTTCCAACACATCTTTGGCTCTTTACCCCTTAGTTTTAAAAGCTCTCTTGGTCATTTTCCCTTCCAAGTAAGACTCGCAGGTTGGAAAGTTTTCCACCACCAATGAACCTAAAAGTTCATTGGCTATTATCCTTTGAATCCTACTCAAGTTAATATGACCTAGACTTAGATGCCAAAGATATGATTGGTTCATTTTCGAAGGTTGCTATTGTTGGAACCCCAAGGTTGTTTTGGTGTGATCAACAAGTTAAGTTAGGTCCTGCGTTGTTTCTAACCTTGTGTCTAAGTGTGCAGGAGCTTAGGAGCATAGGTACTCGAGCAGAAGACGCAGCTAGCGAGAAGGACGGCACGCTGTGCGTCCGAGGGACGAGGTATTGCGGAAGAGTACACCGGCGGACGAGAAGGAAGTACGCGCGGTGGTTCCGAGGTACGAAAGCCAGAGCGGAAGATTGCTCGGGGAGCAAGAGACGCAGCTAGCGCGAAGGTCGGCACGGGGTGCGACCGAGGGACGAAGTCTGCGGATGAGTACCCTGGTGGACGAGAAGGAACACGCGGCAATTCCGAGGGATGAGAAGCCGGAGGGAAGCACGCTCGAGAAGACCGGAAGATGGATTCGGGTGAGCCCTATTCCGGATGGCAGATATCACCCAAGCAAACGGAGCCGGAGCGAACAGACCCGGACCAAGATGAGCTGGATCGAGACGAGCTGAACCGGAGTCGAAAAGTCAACTTATGTTGACCTTAGGGCTCCAGGCGCCCGGAACCGACCGGGGCGCCCGGAACCCTTCCGGGCGCCCGGAATCGACTTTTCAACAGAATCGAGTTTTGACTCGATCCGACCGTTGGGGGATAAAATTTATCCCCCCAGGGCGTCCGGAACCCTTCCAGGCGCCCGGACCAAGACTATAAATATAGCCTTGGTCCAGAAGCTTAAATAGAACTCACTGATTGTAAATCCAGTGCTTGCACACTCTCTTTTAGTCTAAGCTTTTGTTTTCTGCACTTCAAACGTTGTACGAGGCTTCTCCGCCCGAAGGAGTTTTATTGAGCTTAATCTTCCTTGGATTAACAACCACATCGGTTGTAACCAAGTAAATCTTTTGTGCCTCGCTTTTCTTTATGCTTTTAATTTATCTGCTTAACTTAATTATGCAAGTGTTAGCCTAAAGAGTTCGAGGAGGGTTTGTTTTCATTTTTGTATTAGCAGGATATCCAACAACCCCCTCCTAGCCGACCCAACGGTCCTACAAGTGGTATCAGAGCCGAGTACGCCTCAGAAGGACTAACCGCCGTCTGAAGCAACAAAACGATGGCCGGAGCTAGCGACTACCCACCTGCATTCGAGGGGGAGTTTTCCATCTAGAAACAAAACATGGAGGTATACCTTAACTCAGATTCTGATATTTCTTTAATAATGAAATTTGGTTATGAAGAACCAAAGAACACGAACGGAGAAGGACTCGATCTACGCCTCTTGAACGAAAAGCAACGTGAGGAGTCTATGGAAAATGGGCGAGCAAAATATTATCTTCTGAATGTAATACCAAAGGAAGATTTCAAAAAGGTCGCAGATTATGAAAGCGCAAAAGAACTTTGGGAAAAGTTCTTGCAGCTCTACGAAGAACCTTCAGAAGCTGACACCTCAATAGACACCGAGCCACCGACAGAAGAGTCCGAAATCGAGGTAAGTACTACAATAGCCGAAGTACATCCCGAGATCGATGAAGGGGGAGAATCTTCGGAAGAAAGCAACTCGAAAGGGGGAGAATCAATTACTAACAAGGTAAGTCAGGTATGGACTCGAACCTCTGATCAATTGAATGATTCAATCGAAGAATTGCCTGAAAATTTTTGCGAATCATCGAAAGAGTTTTTTATATTAGAAAATCAATTGTCAAACTTATCCTGCAAATTTGAAATATTATCGAAAGAGTTCTTCGAATTTCAAAATATCTTAACAAAAGAATTTTGCAAGTTGGAAACTTTGCTAAAAAACTTTTGTGAATCACAAAGAAGTTTTTCGAAAGAATTATGCAACTTAGAAATATTATCAAAAACTTTTTCTGGTCCTAAAAATTTGGAATTACAAATTACTTTATTGAAAAATTTTTATGAATTAGAAATTGATTCATCGAAAAATATTTTCGGATTAAGAAACCTATTATTAATAGATTCCTAAATTCTTATTGTTAAAAAATTCTGGCAAATTACAAAATATTCTTTCAAACGAATTTTGCACATTGCCGAAAGAATTTTTTATATTGTCGAAAAATTTTATCAAGTTAGAATCTATGCTATTTGAATATTTTTGTGAAGTTGCAATTCAAAAAATAATAGAAATTAACATGATACAAATTATTGCATGTTTAATATCTGTGGCTTTAATTTTGAAAAAGTGTAATTTGAGAAGTTATGAAAAATTGAAATGGAAATTTAAAACTTGTTGATATAAGTATCAGTATAAAATAAATAAATGCATAGAAAAAAAATTTTCATGCTATCAATTTTTTTTATTTTCTTGCATAAATTTTTTGGCTTAGAAAGTGTTTAATTATTGATGACGAATACTTGAAATTTTTTTTCTTGACTTAGAAATTTGTCTTGACTTAGAAATATTTCCCTGAAAATTATTGAAATATATTTTCAAATTTTTTTTTAATGTCAACCCTTAGATTTTAGTTGTTCCCCATTTTTATTGTGATCAAAGGGGGAGAAGGAAAGTATAAGTCTAGGGGGAGGTAGAAAATTGAAAATTGAAAATTAAAATTTGAAATGTTTGAAATTTAATTACTTCTATCATGTTGCATTTTATTGCATAAATTGTTTAATTACATATCTATTTTTGACCCTAGCTTAACTTGGGTTGATCACACCAAAAAGGGGGAGATTGTTGGAACCCCAAGGTTGTTTTGGTGTGATCAACAAGTTAAGTTAGGTCCTGCGTTATTTCTAACCTTGTGTCTAAGTGTGCAGGAGCTTAGGAGCACGGTACTCGGCGGAAGGCGACTAGCGAGAAGGGATTGTGCGTCAGGGGACAGTCTTTGCGGAAGAGTACCGGCGGACGAGAAGGAAGTGCGCGGTGGTTCCGAGGTCTGAAGCAGGCGGAAGATTGCTCGGGGAGCAAGAGCGCGCTAGCGGTTCGGCACGGGAGGCGAGGGACAAAGTCTGCGGATGAGTACCCTGGTGGACGAGAAGGAACACGCGGCAATTCCAGGGACGAGAAGCCGGAGGGAAGCACGCTCGAGAAGACCGGAAGATGGGTTCGGGTGAGCCCTATTCCGGATGGCAGAGATCACCCAAGCAAACGGAGCCGGAGTGAACAGACCCGGACCAAGATGAGCTGGATCGAGACGAGCTGAACCGGAGTCGAAAAGCCAACTTATGTTGACCTTAGGGCTCCGGGTGCCCGGAACCGACCGGGGCTCCCGGAACCCTTCCGGGCGCCCGGAATTGACTTTTCAACAGGATCGAGTTTTGACTCGATCCGACCGTTGGGGGATAAAATTTATCCCCCCAGGGTGCCCGGAACCCTTCCAGGCACCCGGACCAAGACTATAAATATAGCCTTGGTCCAGAAGCTTAAATAGAACTCACTGATTGTAAATCCAGTGCTTGCACACTCTCTTTTAGTCTAAGCTTTTGTTTTCTGCACTTCAAACATTGTACGAGGCTTCTCCGCCCGAAGGAGTTTTATTGAGCTTAATCTTCCTTGGATTAACAACCACATCGGTTATAACCAAGTAAATCTTTTGTGCCTCGCTTTTCTTTATGCTTTTAATTTATCTGCTTAACTTAATTATGCAAGTGTTAGCCTAAAGAGTTCGAGGAGGGTTTGTTTTCTTTTTTGTATTAGCAGGATATCCAACAACCCCCTCCTAGCCAGCCCAACGGTCCTACAGCTATGTCTTATTAGAGTTAGAAGATGTGTTATTAATTTCCATTTATTGCATCGTGGGACTTATTGGGTTTTAAATTGCCAACCAACGTACCAGAACAGATAACTTTCCTATTTTCTTAATAACAACTTTGTTACCAAAATAGACAGAATATCTATTCTTTAATAGTTTAGAAACTGAAATCAAATTCTTTCTAAACTTGGAACGTAAAGACAATTTCTCAAAATCCAAGTTTTATTCCTCTCGGAGGATAAACACCTCACACTGCAACAGCTACTACTTTTGTAGCAATGCCCATGTAGATGGTATTTTCCCTTCATATAGTTGTTGGGTTTCCTGGAACCCCTGCAATGAATTGTAGACATGATCAGTGGCTCTGATATCTACACACCAGGTATCGGTAGATAACACCACTAATCATGTATCAACTAATGAATAAAATACACATATATTGTTCTCAGTTCTAAGAGGACAGTCTACCTTAATGTCCAAGTCCTATTTCCAATCATTATAATTGGGACTACTATGTCTATTCTATAGTATAACAACTAGGTGATTGACAAACATTTTAAATCCTAAGAATCACAAAAATGTTTGGTCAAGACCAACTCCTTAAAAATCCCCATGAATTTTATATGCCACGTTAGTGTGGACGTATACAAATTCAAAGAGGAGATTTTATCCATTAATTTTATTATCTCGTCAACCTTACTTTATAACGAATAAAATTAATAGTTGGTCTTGTCTTTGGTCAAATATTTGGTCAAAACTTTGAATTTAAAATAACATTGATTCCTCAAACAATATTATTTAAATTCACCAACACCTCAAACACTGGGAATTATGCATGCCACGTTAGTGTGGACGTATACAAATTCAACATTCGTAAGAGGAGGGTCTTACCCATTAATTAACTTGTCAACCTTAAATTACCTCAAACACCATGAATTTTGTATGCCACATTAGTGTGGACGTATACAAATTCAATTGTTTGTAAGAGGAGGTATTACCGATTTTATGACAAATTAATAGTTGGTATTCCTTTGGTCCCGCAAAACAATAGCAGTGACTCCGTTGAGGAGGATACTATTGAATGTGTCTAAGTGTATACCATTACTTGATACTTAGTCCATTAAATAGGATTATGCCCCTTCAGTTGGAGAAGATCACACGCTCCTAAATAATTTCTTATAACCATCCATAAAAGAAGTTTAATCTAGTGATCCACAACAAACTCATCTGTTGTGGAGGGAGGCACTCAGAGCCAACACGCAAGCTTGTTGCATCACTTACAAACCAATAATGGAGACCATGGAATTTATTTAAAAATCCCTCTCCCACTTAGTTATTTAAGGTGAGGAATTTTAACTATAACAAGCACATATCATATGCACACACACATCACAGTAAATAAAAGCAATAAATATGGAAATTAATTTTTCAACTATTATGGCTTCTTCCATCACTGTCCTTCACGTGCTGCCATCCCTAGGGATTATGCCGTCAGGTCCATCGAGCTTCCTTTTTCGCTGCGCCTTTGGTCCTCCAATAACACCACGCCTCGCAAGGATACGATCCATGACAAAAATAGAATTTTTATATATATTGATCCTATATTCCATAAAGGAATGTACATGTAATCTAGATCGAAACAAAAATGTAAAATTCTAATAACTAATACAACTCCTGCTGTATTTAATTTTACAATCATGCACACATAATAAAATGCCCTTGACATGTCCAAGGGTCCAATCACACACAATATCTATATGTCATAATAGTTGGAGCCTGCAACCACAAAGTTAGCACATCCTACTATTATCCTGCCTAAATTATGTATGACATGTGCATAATCTATTTGAAAACCAAACACACAGAGGCAAACTCTAGCTCTGATACCAATTGTTGGTTGGTCCTAGGAAGATCGTACCGGTTCCACTGTATAAAAATTTTGTACAAGTGTCGAACCTTTCCTAAATAACTTATTGTGTTCTTTAGAAGTTAAATTAGGAATCGCAAACGGAACTTAACATTATTGATTCCAAATTTAACTTATCTGTTCTTAATGGTTTAGACTTGGATCGCAAGCGGAACTTAACACTATTGATCCAAATCCACCTATGTTATAAATTTAATTAAATATTAATTTCCAAAATTAGATTCCAAGACTGCATGGTGAGGCACATGGCCTTCTTGGGTATGGGAGCATCCACCACCGCCTAGACAAAGTCTTTTAAGGAAAGCTAATATTTAATTTCCTTATATAACTCTAGGTTTAACCAAAAAGAACAATCGAATCACAAATTCAAAAAATAAAACAAAAGAAACACAAATTCAAAACAAATTCAAAAACTTTAGAATCATATGTCTCTTGTGTTTGGTATTTCCAAAAATAACTATACAAAGAAAACTAGTATGATGCGGAAAACAATTACTAGTTATACCTTTCTTTGTAAGCAAATAACCTCTTGCTCTTCTACCGTATTCCTCTTCTTATCCCAGACGTTGTGTAGGCAACGATCTACCGAGATGAGAATCACCAAAGCTCCTTCTTCTCCTTGCAAGATTCGGCCACCACAAGTACTCCAAGAATAGATGTGGTTCGGCCACCACCACCAAGCTCCAAGGGATGCTTCCTTTCTCTCCTTCTTCTCCAAGCTAGAATCCGTCCACCTTCAAGCTCCATGAGAATATAAGGTCCGACCAATGAAGAAGAAAGAAAAGGAAGAAGGAAAAAACAATAGGGTCGGCCACCACCAAGGAGGAAAAGAGAGGAATAAAAATAGAATAGAGTCGTTCTCTTGAAGGCACCTCTACCCTCTCTTTTATAATCCTTGTCCTTGGCAAATAAGGAAAGTTTAATAAAACTTTCTTATTTTCTTTGCCATGAAAAAGAAATAATTAATTGATAAAATCAATTTTCTTTTCACTTATTAAAGTGGCCGGCCACAAAGAATTCTCCATCAAGGAAAGTTTTTATTCACAAGAATTAACACTTCCTAATTTATTTTTGGAAATTTTTAATAAAAAATTCTCTAATAATTTTTCCCTTCATGGTGGATTATAAAAAGAAATTTTATAAATTAAAATCTTTCTTTTAAACATGTGGATAATTTTCAAAAAGGAAAGTTATCTCTAAAATTAAAATCTCCTTTCAATCTACAAATAAGGAAAGATATTTATTCTTTTCTTAATCTTTTGTAGAAACTTATAAAAGGAAATATTTAATTTTTAAACTCTCTTTTAAATCAGGAACATGGTTATAAAAAAGGAATGTTTTCTTAAAATTAAAATCCATCTTTCAATCTACAAATAAGGAAAGATTTCAAATCTTTTCTTAATCTTTTGTATAAAACTATAAAAGGAAAGATTTAAATTTTAAACTCTCTTTTAAAATCATGTTATGCACATAAGAAAAAATTTAAATAAAATCTCTTTTTATATTATATGTGGCCGGCCACACCTAGCTTGGACTCCAAGCTAGGGTCGGCCACTAATCTTGACTCAATCCTTGAGTCTTTGCCGGCCCTAGCTTGGGTTCCAAGCTAGCTTGGTCGGCCACCAAAGAGTGGGTAAGAAGGTGGGTATAGGTGGGTATAATTCTCTACATACAAGAGGCTACGATAGGGACCGAGAGGAGGAATTGGTTTTGGTCTCCCGATGAAAATAAGCTTCCCGTGTTCGCCCCGAACACAAAACTTAATTTCATCAATAATAATTCATACCACTAAAGAATTATTATTGAACTACCGCACCAATCCCAAATTATATTTTGGGCTCTTTCTTATTATGAGTGTGTTAGTCTCCCTGTGTTTAAGATGTCAAATGTCCACTAATTAAATGAGTTACTGACAACTCACTTAATTAATATCTTAGTCCAAGAGTAGTACCACTCAACCTCTTCGTCATGTCGGACTAAGTCCACCTGCAGGGTTTAACATGACAATCCTTATGAGCTCCTCTTGGGGTCATTCTCAACCTTGATTACTAGGACACAGTTTCCTTCTATAATCAACAACACACACTATATGTAATATCATTTCCCAACTTATCGGGCTTATTGATTTATCGAGATAAATCTCACCCATTGATAAGTCAAAGAAATAAATACTAAATATATGTGTTTGTTATTATATTAGGATTAAGAGCACACACTTCCATAATAACTAAGGTCTAGTTCTTTTATCGAGTTAGTATAAAAAAAAAAACTTACCTAAAATGGTCCTACTCAATACACTTAGAGTGTACTAGTGTAATTTATTAGTCAAGATAAACTAATCCCTAATCACACTATGACTTTACCGACGGTTTGTTCCTTTCCATCTTAGTCATGAGTAACTGTTTATAATTTATAAAGAATTGATAACATGATCTTCTGTGCGTGACACCACACACCATGTTTTCTACAATATAAATTAATTGAACAACTACACTTAACATAAATGTAGATATTTTTGACCAATGTGATTCTTTATTTCAAAATAAATGTTTACAAAAACTAGGCTTTTAGTATATATTCCAACAATAGCCTCCTTATATAGGAGCACTCACCCTTGGTAGTGATAAATGACCGAATTAAGTCATTCAATGCCTTTACTTGCTAACCATTTACTCATCAACTATTTCACTCAAAAAATATGGATCCAAATTAATCTCAATTAATTCATCCATTACTTTGGAGCAAAAATATTAATCACATGGTAAAATATTGGTTTATCTACTTGGGCAAACTTTTAACAAGACCGATCTGACATTCTATGTGAATAGGTTGTGCGTGCACATAAGTCAACTTGGGTCATCACATACGAGATATAGCCTCCCCCCATATATTTATTTACAACATCAATGCATATGCCACAATTTAAATCAACAATAGAGCCAAGACACTCTCAATGTGGGACTATAAACTCATACACAATAGAATCTCTTCTTCTCCACCTCTTTATTCCATTCACATTTCCAACAAGTGCATTATCTTTAAGACGTCTCTTCATTCCCCATTGACGAAGAGGATTTAGTGTCGTTAATTCTAATCACCTTGGACGATCTTCCCCCTTTTCTTCCACTACTTTTTCTTCTTCCTCTGGGATTTCTAGATTGCTTGGACGACGCTAAAGATAAGGATGACTCTTCAATCAGGTTCTTTGTCGCTATTTGTTTATGGTTCATGTTGTTATGCCATGCTTTCATTGAAACAAGATCCATGCTCATGTTGTTATATTTCCTCTTTGAATTCTTATTTAGTTTCTAGAATCCATGTGGCATAAGGTTTTACAAGTTCTTTCAATTGGTATTAGAGCCAAAGGTTTTGTTTCAACATTTTCATGGTTTAGAGTTAGGTTTTCTTTGATTTATGTTTTTTTGTCGAAAGATCTTATGATAGAAAACTTAGGAAAGACCTGGGTTTTTAAATTTTTTTCACATTGTTGTGAAGAACACCAAGAACAATGAGCAAACTGTCACTTTCTTTATTGAAAACTGCTACATTCGATTTAATTTTAGATCTAATCGTATTAGTGTAATCGATTGCCTCGGTTAAGCAATCAATTACCAAGTCTTAGATAGTAAACAGAATCATTGGAAATCGATTAGCCTAATCGATCAATTGTAATCAATCGATTGGTTGTATTAGCCAATCTATTGGAGACTGAATTTGGGCACCTAAATCAAACGTTGGGCAATCACTAATCGATTGGCAATCTTGCCAATTGATTAATGACCTTGTCATGCAACATAGAATTGATTTGGATTGATCAAGTGAATCTATTATAGGCTTTAAATTGTGACTAAATTGATTGAAATTGATCAGCCTACTCGATTGATGTCATCAATCAATTGATGCCATCAATCGATTAGGATTTATTTCCAATCGATTAACTGTTAAAAATCACAAAAAATCAATTATAATTTGATTAGGAATTCTGTTTAATCGATTACTAACCTTATGATAGCGGCAGGGAAAGGTTAATCGATTAGCCTGATCAATTGAGGTGTCTAATCGATTGGCAATTTATGTTAATCGATTATCAACACTAAAATCGAATACAGTAGGCTCTAGGATTGATTGACTAATCGATTGGTTCCAACCAATCAATTACAATAGAGTTTCAATTGATTGGATGAGTGTGAAGTTGATCACAGAATCTTGTAATCGATTAGCAAGATTGATTGAGTGAAACCAATCGATTGACACACATTATCAATCTATTAGAGATCTTGAAATTACATATAGTAGGTTTATGAATCAATTGTGGTAGTCAATTGGGTAACATCAATCGATTATCATATGGCATCAATAGATGGATAAACCTAATTATTGAATAATTAAGGAAGATTAAGTGTGTATCTATTTAATTAAAGTTTCTAGTGTTTTCTTAGGTCTATCTACCCATATGCTACTAAATTAAACTATTGTGTCGGGCCAAAAGAAGGCATATTAGATAGGTTTAGTACATCATGTGTCGTTAGACATATATTTATGCTAAAAGTAATTGGCCCAAAGAAAAATTACTTTTATACCAGATATATGTTTAAAGTAGCCTACAACTATAGAACATAATTTATTTTGCTCAGATCATGCACAAAATATGTCGGCCCAAAGGAATGCATATTGCGTGACAAATTAAAGTTATTGTAAGCTATGGACCAAACAAAACTCATATAAAATGTAAAATTATGTACATAATCGGTCAACCAAAAGGAGGACTCATTATGCGGTCAATTAAAGTTTAAGTTATATTAGATAGTGTTAACAAATTATATTTTAGTCCATAGAGTAAAATACAATGTTATATTTGGTATCTTATAAAGAGCTCATTTATGTGCATTTAAAATTTTATTTTATTTGCATAATGTTATGTTTTATTTATACATGTTCTTGGTTTTTATTGTGAGCTTATACTACTTTCACCCTTTTAATTTCAATGTAATATGTTACTGTAAGTATTAGTAACATCCCCACACTAACTGTTTAAATTTTACTAAATAGAAAGTTGTATAGAACTTGATATGTCTGAGTCTATATTTGTGCATTTCATTTTGATGTCTCTGCCTGCACGATTCACTACTTTTAAGATTTTTATAATACTCAAAAGGAAAAGTGGACGTTAAATGAGCTTATAACTCAATGCGTGCAAGAGGAGAAGACACTAAGCCATGAGACACCTGAAAGTGCTCACCTAGCATCTGGTTCCCAAGGTTCAGGCGAGAAGAGAAAGAGGATTAATAAAGGAAAGAGAAAGCAAACTATAGATTTTGGAGGTCATGGTCATAAGGAGCAAAAGAAGCAAGATAAAGAGTCTACTTATTTCTTTTTACAAGAAAAAAGGTCATATGAAGAAAGACTGCTCTAAGTATACCAACTGGTGTGTAATTTAGAAATGGAATGTTTAGTATTTTCTTAAATTTGGTCTTAGTTGGAAATGGTTCATTAGTTGATAAGCTTTATAAATTAAACACCAAAATTCCTATAGTTGATAACGTGATTATGCATAGTATAGGTACAAAATACAAAATGACTAATAAAAATTCATCCATGTTGTGTGGCATAGGCGTTTAGGATATATATCCAAACAATGCCTACAAAGGTTAATATCACATAAAATTCTCAATTCCCTTAACATGTCAAACTTTGATATCTGCATAGAGTGTGTTAAGGGAAAAATAACTAACAAAAGGAATAAGGGAGCAGATCGATGTAATGATGTATTGGAGCTAATATATATGGATATTTATGGACCATTCCCTAAGGTATCATGGAATGGACACATATTTTTTTATTAGTTTCATAGAAGACTACTCTTGATTCAGCTATTTGTACCTTATTCATGAGAAGTAGAAATTGTTGGACATGTTCAAAATTTTTAAAGCCAAACTTGAAAATCAACTAAGTAAGAAATTAAAGTCGTTTGATCTGATCATGGAGGTGAATATTATAGTCGATATGATAAATCAAGTGAACAACGTATAAGACCTTTTGTGAACTACCTTATTGAGTGTGGAATTGTACCTCAATATACCATGCCTAGTACACCTAGTCAGAATGGTATAGATGAGTAACACAATCGTACCCTAAAAGACATGGTGAGAAGAATGTTGACTTTTACTTCTCTATTGGAGTCTTTATGGGGTGAGACATTCAAGACTGCAAGTTACCTATTCAATAAAGTATCGTGTAAGACGGTAACTAAAATCTCATTTGAAATGTGGATGGATAGACAACCTAGCATTAGGCATTTACACATCTTGGGTTGTCCATTCAAGGCTAAGACTTACAGGCATAACGAAAGGAAACTAGACTCAAGAATAATTAGTTGTAATTTTATAGGTTACTCTGATACATCAAAGGGTATAAATTTTAGGATCCCTCTAATAGATCCTTCTACAAAATAAAAAATGACAAATTTATTGAGAACAATGGGAGTGATAATGTTAGGGAAGTATCTTTTAAGAAAAGTATTAGCAATCCTCTTGTGGTCACTACTAGTACAATAAGTAGCAGTATAGTTTCCATATCGTACATTATGGAAATTGCACATCCAGTGAGAGTAATGAGTCAAGATATTCCCATGTCATCTCCAATACAATTGGATGAGCCTACCACTCCAATTGAGGTATTATCTCATATTAAGAATCAGATACCTTAACTACCTCAAATAAAAGTGCCTTAAGGTGATCCGCAAGAGAACAAAGAACTATGACTTCTCGTGATTATATTTATCTCTAAGAGCATGATTTTGACATACGATTACAAAGTGATCCTGCATCTTTCCAAGAGGTCAAACAATGCTCTAACCCTAAAAGGTGGATTAATGTCATGCAAGAAGAGTTGAAGTCTATGGCAGACAATGACGTTTGGAAACTTGTCGAATTGCTTGAAGGTTCGAAACCCATTAATTATAAATGAATATTTAAAACTAAGAGGGATTTAAGTGGCAACATCAAAAAGTATAAGGTTCATCTTATTGCAAAGGGATTCACTCAAAAAGAAGACATTGATTACAAGAAGACTTTCTTTCATGTGTCAACAAAAGACTCCCTTAAGGTAATCATGGTGCTTGTAGCTCATTGTGATTTAGAGCTACACTAAATGGACATAATGACTGGGTTCCTTAATGGAGACATTGAGGAGTCTATATTTATGATGCAATTGGAGAACTTTGGGTCTCAAGACTCAAAGCACCTAGTATGTAGATTAAAAAAGTATATTTATGGTTTGAAACAGATGTCCTATCAGTGGTACTGAAAATTTAATCAAGTGGTCAACTCATTTGGATTTAGAGAAAACTTTATTGATCAGTGCATATATATAACACTGTGGGGAGCAAGTTTGTTGTACTTGTTTTATATGTGGATGACATATTACCTACGAGCAATAATAAGGGTTTGTTGCATGATACCAAGCCATTTCTATCTGATATTTTAGAAATGAAAGATCTTAGTGAAGCATCATTTATTTTAGGCATATAGATATGTCGTGATTGTTCAAGAGGTACTCTTGAACTATCACAGAAGGCCTATATTGAAAAGGTTCTTGTAAGGTATTCATGTAGAACTATGTACCTAGTGACACACATGTGTCAAGAGATGACAAGTTCAGCTTATCCACATCTTGAACTTGAAATAAAAGAGATGGAATATTCCCTTATGCATCAACTGTGGAAAGTCTCATGTATACAAAATTTTGTACACAATCAGATATAGTATTTATAGTGGAGATGTTAAGTAGATATATTAATAACTTAGGACTATCGCACTAGAAAGTAGTAAAGAAAGTGATGTGGTATTTGGAAAGAGCTAAGGGGCACATACTCATATATCGAAGATCAAATCACCTGAAGGTGATTAGATATTTAGACTTTGATTTTCCTAGATGCTTGGACAGCAGGAGGTCTACTTCAGGGTATATTTTTATGCTTGCTAGAGAGGCTATATCTTGGAAGAGCGTCAAGCAGATGCTAGTAACCACTTCTACTATGAAGTTAGAGTTAGTAGCATGCTACGAAGTATTCAATCACAGTATTTGGTTGTCATTGAGGATCAACTGTGATAATAAAGTCACAAAATTGTATGCCAAGAATAACCGTAGTTCATCAAAGTCCAAGCATATCAACATTAAGTTTCTGACTGTTAAAGAAAAAATTCAGAGCCATCAAGTCATGATAAAGCACATCAACATAGATTCTATATTGGCATATCCACTCACCAAGGGCTTGGTGCCTAAGGTGTTTCATGCGCATGTTGTGGATATGAAAGTCCTTATGAAATAAAAACTTATCTAATGAGAGTTTGTATTTTTTTTATTACTCTATAATTTTTTGATAAATATTTTATTTTGATTATTATACATATTTAAGTTCAAAATATTAATGGAAATTTTATTTATTTATTTGACACTCTGAAATAAAGTATCATGATTTACTACTGTTGTTTAGTATTTAGTATTTGTAAATATGATATAGATTTAGTTTAGGAATCATAAGGTTTAGATCATGATTTGTTATTATAATTTAGTATAAGGTATTTACAAAAATGATCAGACTCTTTTGGGTCACTTAGGACCGGTTAAAAATTAACATGTGCTGATCACATTTAATGTAATTTTCACATTATACATTTACATCTTGATCTATATCATTAATGATATTGGTATTGTGATTACTGTATGGATTTGTTACAGGCATATATAATAGCTATGATCTTTTTAGTCCTATGCTAATGAAGTTAATGGAATAGATTATTTATGGGGGTATTATGTACCCATAAAGTTTGATATCAATTAAAGTTTTCTTGTATTTCATATACAACTCACAAGTAGCCCAAGTGAAAAATTATTGGTTATTATCTCTAATTGGTGGGTTTAATTGTGAGTTGTGCATATGAGTACAAACTGAACCCATTAAAGTGATCTAATTTAAAAATATTGAATTTCAGGTTATTGGATGTGGGTTTAATGTGTAGAACCCTTTAGTTGGACCCTTTATTTTCTATGAACTGGTAATATATTGAATTGTGTATATAGGGGAGAGGTCCCCAAGGGTTTAGGATATCATCTTTGAAATGTCTCTTTGTTCTCCATTGACGAAGAGGATTTGGGGTCGTCAACCCTAATCCCCTTAGAAGATCTTCACCCTTTGCTTCAGCTACTTCTTCTTCATCTTCTTCTTCTTTAGGGATTTCTGGATTGCTCGGATGACGCTAAAGACAAGGATGACTCTTCAATCAAGTTCCTTATCGCTATTTGTTTATGCTTCCTGTTGTTATGTCATGCTTTTGTTGAAACAAGATCCATGTTCATGTTGTTGTATTTCCTTTTTAAAATTCTTATTTGATTTTTAGAATCCATGCGGCATAAGGTTTTACAACTATGGTGAAAGTGGCAACAAGGGTTTTGGAGTGACTTAGGGAGAATTTGGTTGGTGGCACATTATGCAAAGATCAAGTATCTATTTTTGTGTTCGACAAAACAATCTATTGGAGATTTTTAGAAATTAGCCAAATTTAAATACACAAAATTAAATTTAACTTATTTGTTGAAATGACCTGAACTGATAATCTCAAGCTACTATCGGGGGCTAGTTTCTATCAAGTGTAGATCGCACAGTGCTGAGCGAGCAGAGCGACTGAGCAAGCAAAGCGATCGAACGACTGAGTGGCTGAGTGGTTGAGCGGGTTGAACGACAGAGTGGCTAATCAGGCTGAGAGATGCAGAGCAATCGAGTGTGCACGGCGGCCTGAACGATAGAGCGGCCTGAGTGACAGAGCAGCCCGAGCGACAGAGCGATCGAGCAAGCGAGTGTAAGAGAGACCGACCGAGCGAGCGTTTAGCTGAGCGGATTGAGTGAGCAGCCCTAGCAAGTAAGCGTACAGCCGAGCAGACCAAGAGGTCGTTTGAGTGAGTAGTCAGTCGGGTGTGCAGCTAAGCAAACGAAAAGGCTGAGCGAATGAACGATCGAGCAAGCTTATAGTTGAGCAAGTGATCGGCCGAGTGAGCGTGCAGCCTGGTTAGCAAAACAATCGAGCGACCGAGTGAGTGAGCGACCGGGCGAGTGGACCAAGGCCTGCGAGGGTCGCAGTTTCCTTGAAATAGATTCACCCCACCTCTGGCTATGATTCAAGGTTTTCTCGAGTCGTCTATTTCCCAGGATACAACGGTAAACCGTGATTCCCACCAACCACTGATGGTCATGGTAAATTGAGAGGTACCCGACTACTATCATGGGTACTCCGTCGAGCAAGAGGTGTATGACAAAGGAGGTGGGGAACAGTGGTGGAGAGCTTCTGCTTGTGTGTACATCAGTCTTTTTTCGATGATTGCAACCTCCTTTTTCAAGAGCTCAGATCAATAACAATTTTAATGATCAATTAATGATCATTACTCGCCGAGCTGTGAAACGCCACTGTTTCACTCGGCCATTTAAATGTTGCATTAATATTAATTTAATGCATCAATTACACATTTAAATAAGCAACAAAAAGATTTACATAGCAAAATATTGGTTGTTCCACTTGAGTAAATTTTGCCTCGACCGGTCTGGCATATGGCGCACGCAGATCATGCTCGCACATGAGTCAACTTGGTTTAGTGCAATCTGGGTCCTGGATTTGCACCATCCCTTGTGCACCCACGCGTGAGAGAGAGCATCTCCCCATATATTTGTCCACATCATCAATGCATATGAATCAATATAAACCAATAAACATGCCTTGAAACTCCCAATGTGGGACTAAAGTCCCTTTCACAATGGAGCTTCATGTCTCTTCCACCTCTTCTCTATTCACATATATCCAACAATCCATTTCTCAAGAATCTTGTCCACGTAATAGAACTGACTAAGAACAAGTCCTTTTATTATTCTAAGAATTTTGATTCATAGAATCATATCAGCTATGCCCATGTCTTTCATGTTAAATTTTGAGTTCAATATATCTTTAGTGGATTTGATTATCTTATCATTACTCCTAATGATAAGTATGTCATCTACATATAAATACAAGATGACATAGTCATTCTCTGTGACTTTAATGTAGACACATTTATCTCATTCATTAATCTTGAATTCACATACCTTCATGAAATTATCAAATTTCTCATGCCACTACTTGGGTGCTTGTTTCAAGCCATATAATGACTTCACCAATCTACAAATCTTGTTTTTTTGTCTTGTCATAGAAAATCCTTCAGGTTGCTACATGTAGACCTCCTCTTCTAAATCTCCATTTAGAAAGGTTGTCTTTACATCCATCTGATGTATTTCAAGATTTCATAGAGCAGCTATAGCCAACAATACTCTAATGGAAGTTATTCTCGACACAGAAGAATACGTATCAAAGTAATCAAGACATTCTCATTGTCGGTATCCTTTGATTACCAATCTGGCATTATACTTATCAATTATGCCATCTAACTTCACTTTCTTCTTAAAAATCCACTTGTAACCTAGTGGTTTACTTTCAGGAGGAAGAACCACAAGTTTCTAAGTGTGATTTTGCAAGATAGATTCTATCTCAGATGCAATTGTCTCTCACCAGTGAGGTCCATTAGAAGAACTTACTACTTCTAAGTAACTTCAGGGCTCACTTTCCAACATGAAAGTGATAAAATCCAAACCATAGGATTTTTTTACCCAAGCTCTTTTGCTCCGTCTAAGTTCAACCTTGACTAGTTCATCATCATCTTCTTCGCCTTGTGTTTCATATGCCCATTTTAAGGAGCTCACATTCCCTCGGGTCTTATACGGAAACACATGTTCGATGAACAAGGCATTTCTTGATTCTATTATTAAGTTCTTGTATATATTCGGTATTTGTGACTCATACACAAAAAACTGATGCACACTGTTGTTATGTGCATATCCAATAAATATGTAATCAACAGTCTTTGGTCCTATCTTACTCCTTTTCGGATCAGACACCAACACTTTGGCAAGATACCCTCACATTCATAAATATTTATAGAATGGTTGTCTTCCATTCCATAACTTATAAGGACTCTTATTTATTTCTTCCAGGGCACCTTATTTAAAAGGAAATTAGTTGTTAACACAGCTTCCCCCATATAAACTATGGCAGCCCAGAGCTCAATAGAAGAGCATTCATCATCTCCTTTAGAGTTTGATTCTTTCGCTCAGCAACTCCATTTTGCTGAGATGTATAAGGAGTTGTTGTTTCGTGTCTGATCCAATGTTCAGCACACAACTTAGCAAACGATGATACATATTCACCACCTCAATCACTTCAAACCACCTTAATCTTTTTATTAAGTTGGTTTTCAACCTCATTCTTATATAGAGCAAATTTCTCTATAGCTTCATCCTTACTTTTGAGAAGATACATATAACAGTATTTTATGTTATCATCTACAAAAGTGATGAAGTATTTATTACCACCATGTGTTTGCATACCGTTTAGGTCGCACACGTCAGTGTGGATTAGGTCAAGTGGTTCGTTACTTCTTTCAATATGTTGAAAGGATGGCCTTGTTATTTTCGTTTCAACACAAATCTCACACTTATTTTTTGCGTCAAGGTAGAATGTGTTGGGACCTTTGTGCCCGCTAGAGGGGGTGAATAGGATTTCGTCACGCACTTGTGCTTGCTTCGTCTTGATATGCAGCGGAAAATAAAATACAAACACACTACAATGCTAACACACGGATTTACTTATTATCCACCTCAAGATGAGGTGACTAATCCAAGGATCCACACACGACGCTATCTCCACTAATGAAATACTCCTTTTCGGTCGCAGCCAGAGGCGGAGAAGCCTTGTACAAACTCTCACAGCAACACAAACAAAAATACAAGAAGAGAGTACAAGATACAAATGAAAACACTACTTCTTCTTGCTTACTTGTTGCTTGTTGTTGCATCTTGAACCTTGAGAGAACACTCCCAAGAGCCTTCAAGAACTGGCGGTGAAGATTGGAGAAAGTCACTGAAGATCGCTGCAAGCTCGCAGGAAAGAAATCGCAAAGATCTGACGAAGAAAACGCTCCGCCCAGGCTTTAAATAGTGCTCCCAATTGATCGAATTCATCCCCAATTGATTGCCACGTCAGCACTGCTTTATCGCAGTCGTCCATCACCTGCATCCTATGTAACAGTCACTTCACAATCGATCGACTGATCGATTGGGACTTCCTGAATTGATCATCCGATCGATTCAGAACCTTTCTGTGCTCTCGCATCCGTGTGAGAGCTTCTGTTGCCCAATCGATCGACCAATCGATTGGCAGCTCCCAATCGATCGCCCGATCGATTGGGAAAGCCTCTGTGCTCGCGATTCCACATCCCAATCGATCGACTGATCGATTGGGCCTTCCCATAATCGCAGCACACTCCAATCGATCGGTCGATCAATTGGACCCTGGTTCAATCGATCGCCCAATCGATTGACTAGCCTGGACTTGACTCAAACTCAAGTCCAAAATCTCCAACCCAACTCCTGGTCAACCGTGACCTGTTGGGTCTCCATGCCTAGCATTTGGCCACACCCGACCAACCTCGAACTAGCCTTCTAGCCTCCTCCATCAGCCTTGTGTCCCTCGAATATCTCCCATCCTTCACGTCTTACCTTCAGGAGCTTCCTTCGGCCTCATCCTAGTTGTCGAGTTCTTCCTTGCCAAGTCATACCAGGACTTACCTTGCCAAGATCACATGCTTGGACTTTTTAATTGCCTAGCTCCTCACCAGGACTTTCTCCTTTACCAAGATCACACTTGGTCTTTCCAACTGCCTGGCTCCTCACCAGGACTTTCTCCTACCTAGCTCCTCACTAGGACTTTCTTGTTGCCTGGCTCCTCACCAGGACTTTCTCCCTTACCAAGATCACACTTGGACTTTCCAACTGCCTGGCTCCTCACCAGGAATTTCTCCTGCCTAGCTCCTCTCTAGGACTTTCCCGTTGCTTGGCTCCTCACCAGGACTTTCCAAATGCCTAACATCCAGTTAGGACTTTCCCAGTCAAGTCTCCTGTCAACCTTGACCTACTTGACTTGTCTTTTCATCAACCTGGTCAACCCTTTGACCATCTCCATAACCATACGATTGCTCCAGCAATCTCCTTATATTGTCAAACATCAAAACTCAAACCCTGACTCAAACTTGACTCAACTCAAGCTTAGTCAAACTGGTCAAACTTGATATAGGGAAATTGCCCCAATAATCTCTTCCTTTTTGATGTTTGACAATACCTCTAAGTTAGGCTAAATCCCATAGCCTTAACCTCTTCTTCATACCAAGGCTAAATCTTATAGTCTTAACCTCTTCTTTATACCAAGGCTAAATCCCATAGCCTTAACATCTTCTTTATACCAAGGTTAAATCTCATAGTCTTAACCTCTTCTTTATCACAAGGCTAAATCCCATAGCCTTAACCCTTTCATGACAAGGTATGAATGAATGTTTCCTTCATTCTCTCCCTTTCCTAGAGGGCAAACTCCCCCTACTTGGGATGAAGGCCTAACTTAACCTTCCATTCTCCCCCTTTGTCACACATCAAAAATTGAAAACCAACTCTTCTCCATAAGAGTTAACTCTACGTTGTTTACAACCTCATATGTTGTTAACAACCCCACAATGAAGATCTCATATTCTTCATTGCCGCCTAAGCTCCCCCTTGAGCTCATTTCACTTCACAATGCTCATCCTAGAGTATGCATCAACTTTCCAATGAAACTCCCATTCATTGTATTCAATGCTCCCCCTTGAGCAGTAATCTTCTTTTTAATGCTCATCAAAGAGCATTTTTCACTTTACCAATGAAGGTATAATCCCCTTCATTAATCCAATGCTCTCCCTTGAGCAATAACCTACTCCACAATGCTTATCCGAGAGCATTTATCATCCTAGCAATGAAGATAACCAATCTTCCATTATTCCCCAATACTCGACCCTGAGTATTATCCATCACGAAGGTTTAACCCCCTTCCAAGGTCCTTTAAGATAAATTTTCATGCATTCAAGGAGTAACTCCCCCTGAAAACATGGTCAAACGTCTGTTATTGCACCAAAAATAACTTGGAGTTCCTAAACAATTAGGAAAACTAAAACTTGAAGTTTTGAGATTCAAAATTCAATAATGAAACTAAACCCCAATCTAAACTTCACCTAAGTCTACCTTAACCAATCCATACTTGCTTTCATCATGAAAACCCCCCCTAAATATATACAAGTGTATTCCAAAGGGTTAGGAATGGTTAATGGAACTTGAAGTGGCTTAATGTGTTGAAATCAGGCTTTTCTAGCCATAATCAGACTTCCCAATTGATTGAAGTTGGGACTCAATCGATTGAAGCTACTTCAATCGATCCATTGATCGATTCTGCAAGCTTCTGCTTGTAGAAATTCCCTCTGAATCGATCGACTGATCGACCAGCCTGGGTCAATCGATCAGATAATCGATCCACTGGCCCTCTATTCATGGGAATTAGCTTCCCAATCGATCGACTGATCAATTAAAACCATCCCAATCGATCGGCTGATCAATTGGGTTTCTGATTTTTTTGAAATTTAGTTTCAGCGAAATTCAGAAACTCCCCAAAAATTATACAAAATTACAAAAATCATGAAAATTCATGTAGATACTCTTTAGGGTATACTCTATCAAGGAAAAATAGCTTTCTATGAAAATACTTCCTATTTTCAAAGATTGACACAAACTTGAGACCTTGTAAAAGCTTTAGTGTTTTCTTCCAAGTTTGTGTCTAACTATTCAATGATGATTACTATCAAAAGATAGTCTTCACCAAGGTTTTCCAAAAGCCTTTTAAAATCATTTTCAAAACCAATATCCAATCATGTTCCTTGGGCTCAATGCACATGACTTGTACATTAGCTTTCCCAATGATTGAAAAACACATAACTATATGTTTTGATGAACCTAAAACTCAACAAGATGCACTAAATCAACATCTTGAGTTTTGTTCACCATCCTAACATCTCACTTGTATCTAATGTATACTAAAATATAAACAAGTCACCTTATGGTTTTTTGTGAGATGTATATTTGGTTTTGCCCTAAACTAAGGGATCATGCATATCTACCTAGGCATTTTGATGGTTATGAACATCCGCCAAGGATGTTACTTGTTAGTGAATGTCATTGGTCTTTAATTGCAAGGAATTAAACATGATGCATGATATGTTATGACATACATCAAAAATAAATAATTTTTGAAATAAAATTTCCTATAACTACATGATGTATGTATGACATGACATGATATTTTTATATTTTTCATAATAATCATGAATGCAAAAATAAATATGATGTCATGGCATATGATGGGCAAACAAAGCATGGCAAGTTAGCATAAATAAAATACCCAGATTACCTATCTAAGTGTCCTTAAATCTTAGCTAATCTTAAAATTAAATCCTAGATTGCCCAATTTCATCAAGAAAGTGTCAAACCCCAACTTGGCATTTCTTTAATCTCTTGATTTATTTATGCCAATTAAAATTAAGCACATTCCTCAAATTTTGGCATATTTATCCTTCCAAAGGAGTAATCACCTTATATTTTAAGCCCGGATTTGCCCTTGACTCCCTAAGAACATACCAAAATTCCAACTTGGTAGTTCATATGATTCTCCAAAGTATGTCAATTTAATTCAAACATAATTCCTTAAGATTTGACACATGTTACTCTTTCCAAGAGTGATAATTTGGATTAAGGTTTACATTTCCCTTAATTCCATAAGAAAATGCCGAATTCCAAATTTGGCATTACTTTTGCTTCTCTCAAGTGTGTCAATTTAAATTAGATTCAACTTCTCAAATTTTGACACATTTTACTCTTTCAAAGAGTAACACTAATAATCCTTCTCATTTTCAAAGGTTAGTAAAACCTTGAAAATGCTCTCCAAATGTCAACTTCATCAAGGTTGGGTTGACTACCTTTCCAATTGGAGTTGACACTCTCTAAACCCATCTAGAGTGTAGAGAATGTGCTCCTAGGAATCCAAAATCTATTGGTGCTCCTTGGATGCTCTAGGTACTCGCTAGGGATAACTTCCCTAGATACCTTCTTAAGGACCTTTCTAGGCTTCTTAGAAACCTTGGTCACTTTTACTAGGTCACACCTAGGGATAACTTCCCTTGTAACCTTCCTTGTAACTTTGTTAGAATTCTTAGAAGTCTTAGTCACATTGGTCTTGCCAAAAGAACCTTTAGGGATTCCTTCCTTAGTATCCTTGACTTAACCTTTACACCTAGGGTTGGTCCCATAGCTATATGGTGTAACGCCCGCCCTCCCACTGCTTAAGGAGGGACGGGGTTACTTACTTACATACGTGCATACATATAAAATCATGGCAGCGGAAATAGTTATTTAATTTTTTTTTTCTACACTAATCATCACGCTTATCATACTGAACATGTAGACTTACTAGTATTCATGCATACAACTTAATTAATACCAACTACTTGAAACATAATTCATGATATCATAAGCATACTAGCATGAAACATGAAGAACATAAGTGCATAACTATCCATACTAGTTAAAGTACTATCAAAGCATAAAGGTAACACATGGTTCATATGCAAACTTAGAACTTAAAAACATATAGCAATTTTCTTCCACCGTGCCACTGCCACACACACTCTTGCCCTTCCTGCTGCTCCTCTTAGTTTAGCCATTCCTTTCCTTTTTCTACAGTACAAGGAAACATAAAAACTATAAGCCCATAGGCTTAGTAAGTCCCTTTCCTACTCACAAAAACCATGAATCATGCATGAACATAAAGTGGTAACATGTTCATTTGGTAAATCACAACATAACATGTGAGAGCATAAGCATAAATTCATATCATATCATGTGAGAGCATAAACATAAAGTCATATTATATCTGAATCATGCATGAACATAAAGTGGTAACATGTTCATTTGGTAAATCACAACATAACATGTGAGAGCATAAGCATAAATTCATATCATATCATATGAGAGCATAAACATAAAGTCATATCATATCATGTGAGAGCATAAACATAAAGTCATATCATATCATGTGAGAGCATAAGATCACATCGTAGCATGTGAGAGCATAAACTTAAAGTAGTAACATGATCATATAAGCATCATAGTCATATTTTCAAGAGCATCTTAAGTAAGCATAAAGAAACCATATAACATGAACTTGTAGATGCAAGATGTTCTTTTGAAAACATGTATCATGAAATGAGTATATGCAAGATGTCCTTTTGAAAACATATATCATATACATACTTAAACATAATCTCAACATGAGGGCTCGGCTTATACCACATACATACATAAATGCGCGTATCCTAAATAGATCCAAGGTAGCAAATCTTGAACCTACTAGGAACTAGGCCCGTTTTATAGACCATCGACCTAGGGGCAACTTAGGAGTCCATCCCTTTTACTAGGCCCATTTCATAGACCATCGACCTAGGGGCGCTTGTGGAGCTCACCCGTGGTACAAGCCATACAAAGTAAAATAGTATGTCATATCATGTCATATCATAACATATCATGTTCTTTTCATATCATAACATTTCATGTTCTTGTCATATCATGAAGAGTGCTCTTGATCCAAACTTAAGGGAAGCATCTCTTAGGCTTTTCATCCTACATAAGCCTTGCATAAACATAGCATGATGGCACCAAGTGCACCTAACATATAGCATATCATAAAAACATAACATGATAACATGAAGTGCACATTATATAGCATCTCATAAAAACATAACATGATAACATGAAGTGCACATATCAATTAACATGGTGACATAAAAATTCATATCATATCATAAGAGTCAACATCATGTATGATTACGGTTTTGAAACTTCTTACAAGCCCTAAATCATGCTTGGCCGAAACATATAAACATACATCATGGATTTTCAAACAACATGGATACATGAAATCAACTACCTAAGTCTTCATAATCATTAATCATAGTATGTAAGACCTTAGGAACCCTAGGTAGCTTCTTAACCTCATTCTTCTTATCTTGGCTGAAACATGAAGGCATGTTTTAAATTTTCCCTTAATCAATTTAAAGCATGAAACTTTGGCAACCTACATAGAATAGCAAGTGAGTCCTTTGGTAACCATAAGTGAGGTTCTAACTCTAATATTTAACCTTGGCCGAAACCTCAAGGTGGTGTTTCTAGGTTTTTCATGCAACATAAACCATGGAAATTTAACCTAATATTGCATGGGAAATCATACATCATGAGGAAGCATAAAACAAGTATAGTTTAGGTCTACAACTTTCTCTAAGCTTCTAATTCAACCTTGGCCGAAACCTAAAGGTAAGGTTTCTAGGTTTTTCATGCAACTTAAGACATGGAAATTCAATCTAACATTGTATAGAAAATCATACATCATGAGGAAGCATAAATAAGCATGGTTAGATTTCAAAACCTTGCCCTAGACCTTGTATTCATCCTTGGCCGAAACCTAAGGTAAGACTCTAGGTTTTGTTTATACATCATGTAGCATGAAAACTTAACTAACAACATATAATAGATCATGTATCATGAAGGAGCATAAACAAGCATGTTTAGGTTTCAAAACTTTGCTCTAAACCTTGTGTTCCATCTTGGCCGAAACCTAAGGTAAGGTTCTAGGTTTTGTTTATACAACATGTAGCATGAAAACTTAACTAACAACATGTAATAGATCATGTATCATGAAGGAGCATAAACAAGCATGTTTAGGTTTCAAAACTTTGCTCTAAACCTTATGTTCCATCTTGGCCGAAACTTAAGGTAAGGTTCTAGGTTTTGTTTATACTACATGTAGCATGAAAACTTAACTAACAACATGTAATAGATCATGTATCATGAAGGAGCATAAACAAGCATGTTTAGGTTTCAAAACTTTACTCTAAACCTTGTGTTCCATCTTGGCCGAAACCTAAGGTAAGGTTCTAGGCTTTGTTTATACAACATGTAGCATGAAAACTTAACTATCAGCATGTAATAGACCATGTATCATGAAGGAGCATAAATAAGCATGTTTAGGTTTCAAAACTTTGCTCTAAACCTTGTGTTCCATCTTGGCCGAAACCTAAGGTAAGGTTCTAGGTTTTGTTTATACAACATGTAGCATGAAAACTTAACTAACAACATGTAATAGATCATGTATCATGAAGGAGCATAAACAAGCATGTTTAGGTTTCAAAACTTTGCTCTAAACCTTATGCTCCATCTTGGCCGAAACTTAAGGTAAGGTTCTAGGTTTTGTTTATACCACATGTAGCATGAAAACTTAACTAACAGCATGTAATAGATCATGTATCATGAAGGAGCATAAACAAGCATGTTTAGGTTTCAAAACTTTACTCTAAACCTTGGTTCCATCTTGGCCGAAACTTAAGGTAAGGTTCTAGGTTTTGTTTATACAACATGTAGCATGAAAACTTAACTATCAACATGTAATAGATCATGTATCATGAAGGAGCATAAACAAGCATGTTTAGGTTTCAAAACTTTGCTTTAAACCTTATGTTCATCCTTGGCCGAAACCTAAGGTAAGGTTCTAGGTTTTGTTTATACAACATGTAGAATGGAAACTTAACTAACAACATGTAATAGATCATGTATCATGAAGGAGCATAAACAAGCATGGTTAGGTTTCAAAACTTTGCTCTAAACCCTATGTTTCATCTTGACCGAAACCTTAAGAGTTAGGTTCTAGACTTTTTGTTACAACATGAAGCATAAATTGTAAACTTGACAACCATAAGTGACCACAACTCCTTATCTTGGCCGAAACTTGCAAGGAAATCCCTAAGTTCTTTTTTTTCAACAACCTTTAAACATAAAGCGTACGAAAACTATTGTACTGCAGGTGAAGGGATACTTACATCTCTCGCTTAATTCTCTAAGAGAAGTAACCTTGGTTGTGAAGCTTTTCCTAGAGAGAAGCTCCTTTGCTTGGTTCGGCAATGGTGAGGAAGAAGAGGTTTGTTTGGTTTCGGTGGAGAGGAGAACGGAGGAGGAAGAGAAGAAAATGAAATTTTCTCTTTCCTTTTCTCCTTTTATTCCAAATGAGAGGAAGAAGGAAAAATGAACTTTTCCTTCCCTTTTTCTTTTACTCATCCTAAATGGAGGGAGGAAGTAAAACTCTCTTTTCATTGTAAGAAGAGGAAGGAAACTTGGACTTCTTCTTCTTAGTGAAGAGAGCCTTCACTTTCCTTACCTTTAACCATAATTTTCCTCTTTTCTTATCAGCACACCCCTGCTGGGGCTACTGGTTATAACATGGAACCACTTACCAAGAGGTCCAAGGTTCAATTCTTGGTCATGTCTCTTTTTGGTTCTTTTTATTATATTTTCTTTTAAAGAAGAATTCACATGAAACCTATTTAATCATGCATAAATTCATGTAAAATTTCTAGGGATCCTATGAGTGTTACATATGGAACCCTATGAAAAGAAGTCACATCCTTCTTGACTTTAGGTTTGTATCTCAAACCTCTATAGCCATTGAATGGCTCTTATCTAACTTTTCCTAGGTTATGCTCATTTTGACCCCTAAGCATGTTTTCCATTCTTGCTAGGGCCCTTTCTAAGTTATCAACTCTTGACCTCAAGACTTGGTTCTCCGTCATTAAATCCATAGATTTGGATTTTTCTTGACCCCTATGAGCATTTCTATGTTTTGGCATATATCTATAATCCTTAGAGTTATTGCCTAAGATACCATCTACCTTCCTAAACTTAGGTGTGGTAGTTCTAGCATGAGGAGGAATATATTTATCCTTAGTGCCATCATGCTTCCTATTCTCATGATAAATTATTTCTAGCATGCTTTTTATCATGTGTCAAAGGAATGGATTCATTAAATGATACCTTGGTTTTTACCTTGGAAGCTCCCCCTAGACTTGTGCTTCCTCCTTTGACTTTGGTTGTTTTCTTCCCCTTTGGACATTGGCTTCGATAATGTCCATTTTGGTTGCACAAGAAACACACAATGTGTTCCTTTCTCTTCTTTGTTGTGGGGATTGTCTCTTTGGGCTTCTCCTTGCCCTTAGGTACTACTTGGCTCTTCTTCTTGGCCAACTTTGGACACTTGCTCTTGTAGTGCCCATGCTCCCTATACTCAAAGTAAATGATATGATTTTTGTTATTTACAATTGAAGTTTATATACCTTTGCTCGTAGGGAAGATGCTTGATTCTCCATTTAATTTATCTTGCATTGTAGAGGTTGCATCATCTTTTTCTTCTTCTCCTCTTGAGGATGTGGGTGCTTCCACCTCTTCAACTCTTGAGAATGTGGATACTTCCACCGCTTCCTCTCTTGAAGATGTAGAAGATCTCTCATCTTCTTCCTTCTCCTCCTCTTCCTTCTTCTCCTCGAATGTTGACATTATGTCAACATCGGATTGGTCCTTCTCTTCTTGGACCAATGAACCCTTCTCCTTAGGCTCATCCACTCCTTGAAATTGAGTGGGGTTCTCATGATAGGCAATGACCTTTTTCCAAAGATGACTTGCACTTGTGCATTCACCTACACTCAAAATTATGTTAGAGGGTAATAGATTTAACAAAAATTTTGTTACCTCCTTATCTGCCTCCGCTTGCTCCCTTTGTTCCTCGGTCCAATGTTGAGATCGAAGGCGCTTACCCTTCTTGTCCGTTGGAGCTTCAAATGGGTCCTCCAAAACAACCCATTGGTTCCAATCCATTTGGAACCATGTCTCCAACCGAGTTCTCCAAAAATTGAAGTCCTCTTTGTTGGGGCAATTTCCCTAGGTCAAGTTTGACAAGGTTGACTAAGCTTGAGTTGATTCAAGCTTGAGTCAGGATTTGAGTTTTGATGTTTGACAATATAAGGAGATTGCTGAAGTAATCGTCCGGTTATAGAGATGGTCAAAGGGTTGACCAGGTTGATGAGAATACAAGTCAAGTAGGTCAAGGTTGACAGGAGCATTGACTGGGAAAGTCCTAACTGGACGTTAGTCGTATGGGAGTCCTAACTGGAGTTTAAGCAGTGGTGGAAGTTCTAACTGGAGTTTAGGAAGTGGTGGAAGTCCTAACTGGAGGTTAGGCAAATTGGAAAGTCCAAGTGTGATCTTGGTAAAGGAGAAAGTCCTAGTGAGGAGCTAGGCATTTGGGAAGTCCTGGTGAGGAGCCAGGCAACTGAAAGTCTAAGTGTGATCTTGGCAAAGGAGAAAGTCCTGGTGAGAAGCTAGGCAATTGGGAAGTCCTGGTGAGGAGCCAGGCAACGGGAAGTCAAAGTGTGATCTTGGCAAAGGTTGTAAGTCCAAGCATGTGGTCTAGGTAAGGTAAGTCCTAGTGTGACTTGGCAAGGAGAACTCGATAACTAGGATGAGGCCGAAGGAAGCTCTTGAAGGCAAGGCGTGAAGGATAGGGAGATATCCTAGGAACGCAAGGCTGATGCAGGAGGCTAGAAGTCTAGTTCGAGGTTGGTCGGGTATGACCGGATGCTAGGCATGATATACCAACAGGTCATGGATTGACCGGATGTTGATTTTAGGGGGCTTTGGACTTGATTGGGCAAGTCCACAGGAGCTGGATCGATCAACCGATCGATTGGCTCATGCCCAATCGATCGGTTGATCGATTGGGAGAGCACCCGTGACAAAGGATTCTCCCAATCGATCCATGGATCGATTGGGACCGTTTTCCGATCGCACAGAAAGCCTCCTAATCGATCGGCCAATCGATTGGGAGCCTCCAATCGATCGGCTGATCAATTGGGAGGGTGGATTTTTGTGCGATATCTCTGGAAATCGCACGAAACACATTGAATCGATTGGGCAATCGATTCAGGAGATTTCCAGAGAGCACAGAGGCACTCTGGATTGATCGGCCAATTGATCCAAAGCCTCCCCAATCGATTGGGAGCAATCTAATCGATTGGGATTTGACCGTTGGCACAGATAAAGGCATTGGCATGCGATTTCTTCGACAAAAATCTCATTCCTTTCTACACGAGCTTGCAAGGGCGATTTTCACAGGTTCTCCACTGTTGGTTGCTACTCGGAAAACCTAGAGGTTCCACTATACAAAAAATTTGTACAAAGGTCTGAACCTTTTCCTAGCTACCATGTGTTCTTTTAAATTAAATTTTGGATCGCCTGCGGAACTTAACACGTTTGATCCAAAACTTAATCTATTTATTCTTTTAGATTTTGACTTGGATCTCCTGCGGAACTTAACACGTTCGATCCAAATCACCTAGGTTATTAATTTCATTAAATATTAGTTTCCAAAATTGGCTTCCAGTACTGACGTGGCGAGGCACATGGCCTTCTTGGATATGGGAACAACCACCACCGACTAGACAAAGCCTTTTAAGGAAAGTTAATATTTAATTTCCTTAAATAACTTTAGGTCAACCGAAAAGAACAATCAAATCACAAGGAAAAGAAAAACAAAAGAACACTATATCGAAAACAAATTCGAAACACTAGAATCGTATGCCTCTTGTATTTAGTATTATTTCCAAAAATAACTAGTATGATGCAGAAAGAAAAATTACTAGTTATACCTTTTAGAAAGACCTCTTGATCTTCTACCGTATCCCTCTTCTAACCTCGGACGTTGTGTGGGAAACGATCTTCCGAAATGAGAACCACCTAAGCACCTTCTTCTCCTTTCTTCAAATTTCGGCCAAGCACAAAGCTTCCAAAAGATGAAGGTCTTTTCCACCAACCAAGCTCCAAGGGATGTAAGCTTTCTCTCCTTCTTCCTCAAGCTAGATCCGGCCACCAATTAAAACTCCATGAGTATGAAGAGGTTCAGCCACAAAGAGAAGAAGAAGAGAAGAAGGAAGGACCGGCCACACCACCAAGGAAAAGAGGGAGAAAAATAGAATAGATTCGTTAGCCTTGAAGTCTCCTCTACCCCCTCTTTTATAATCCTTGATCTTGGCAAATAAAGAAATTTTAATAAAAACTTCCTTAATTCTTTTACCATTGAAAAGGAAAATTTATTTAATTAAAAATAATTTTCTTTCTCAATTTTATTTGGCCGGCCATATAAAAGCTACAAACAAGGATAGTTTTAATTAATTAAAACTTCCTAATTTGTCTCCAGAAATTTATAAAAATTTCTCCAATAATTTTAATCCCTTTATGATTGGTTTATAAAAAGGAAATTTAATAAATTAAAATCTTTCTTTTAAATATGTGGATAAAAAGAAAGTTATCTCTAAAAATTAAAATCTCTTTTAATCTACAAATAAGGAAAGATATCAAATCTTTTCTTAATCTTTTGTAGAAACTTATAAAAGAGAAATTTAATTTTAAACTCTCTTTTAAATCATGAACATGGTTAAAAAGGAAAGTTTTCTTAAAATTTAAAATCTCCTTTAATCAACAAATAAGGAAAGATTTCAAATTTTAAACTCTCTTTTAAACATGTTAGATGATTTACAAATAAGGAAAGTTTTTACCAAAAATTAAAACCATCCTTTTAAACTACAAATAAGGAAAGAGATTAATCTCTTCTCTTAATCTTTTGTAGAAAGCTATAAAAGGAAATTTTTAATTTTTAAACTCTCTTTTAAAATCATGATATCCACATAAGAAATAATTTTAATAAAAATCCTTTTTAATATTCTAGTGGCCGGCCACCTAAGCTTGGGACCCAAGCTTTGGCCGGCCACCTACATGGCTCATCCACTTGGTCTTGGCCGGCCCTAGCTTGGGTTCCAAGCTAGCTTGGCCGGCCCCATTGGATGGGTAAGAAGGTGGGTATGCGGTGGGTATAAATATCTATATACTAGTGGCTACGATAGGGACCGAGAGGAGGAATTGGTTTTGGTCTCCCGATAAAATTAAGCATCCCGTGCTCGCCCCGAACACACAACTTAATTTTATCAATAATAATTCATTCCACTAGAGAACTATTATTGAACTACCACACCAATCCCAAATTACATTTTGGACTCCTTCTTATTATGAGTGTGTTAGTCTCCCTGTGTTTAAGATAACAAAAGTCCACTAATTAAGTAAGTTACTGACAACTCACTTAATTAATATCTAGCTCTAAGAGTAGTACCACTCAACTTCATCGTCATGTCGGACTAAGTCCACCTGCAAGGTTTAACATGACAATCCTTATGAGCTCCTCTTGGGGACATTCTCAACCTAGATCACTAGGACACAGTTTCCTTCTATAATCAACAACACACACTATAAGTGATATCATTTCCCAACTTATCGGGCTTATTGATTCATCGAACTAAATCTCACCATTGATAAATTAAAGAAATAAATATCAAATATATGTGCTTGTTATTATATTAGGATTAAGAGCACACACTTCCATGATAACTGAGGTCTTTGTTTCTTTATAAAGTCAGTATAAAAGAAACAACCTCTAATGGTCCTACTCAATACACTCTAAGTGTACTAGTGTAATTATATAGTTAAGATAAACTAATACCTAATTACACTACGACCTTCCAATGGTTTGTTCCTTTCCATTATGGTCGTGAGTTACTGTTTATAATTTATAAGGTACTGATAACATGATCCTCTGTGTGTGACACCACACACCATGTTATCTACAATATAAATTAATTGAACAACTACATTTATCATAAATATAGACATTTGACCAATGTGATTCTTATAAATGTTTATACCAAAAGCTAGGCTTTTAGTATACATCCTAACACTCCACAGCTCTCCCCGCCAGTCTTGAAGGTTCTTGGAGGCACGTCCAAGTCAAGTGGCGAGTTACAACAAAAAGAAGAAGCTAGGGTTAGGGTTTATTGTACAAATCTTGTAAGATTTCCCTTGTATTTGTTTCTCTTTATATTTTTGTTATATTGTGAGCTTGTAAAGCTTCTACTCCTTCGATAGTTACCGTAAAGGAGGGTTTTCATAGTGGAGGGTGTGTGAGTGTGTGGATCCTTGAACTAGTCACCTCTTCTTGAGGTGGATACCAAGTAAATCTACTTGTTAGCATTGTAGTGTGCTGTTTCTTGTATTTTCCGCTGCACATCATCATAAGAAGCAATCATCAGCAAGATGAAGCAAACGACGCAAGGAGTGCAATAAAATGCTATTCACCCTCCTCTAACGGGCACAAAGGTCCTAAAAATTGGTATCAGAGCGAGGCCGCTCTTCTACACACTAACCGCCATGAGAGCAAGAAGCTAGAGGAAGAAGAAGATGGATTTGGAAGGACCACTCGGATGGGACATCCAGATTCCACCTTCGTACGACAAAGAAGATTTTAATTCATGGAGGAATCGGTTGGAGACTTGGTTTCAAATGGATTGGAACCAATGGGTGGTCTTGGAAGACCCGTTTGAAGCTCCTACGGACAAGAAGGGTAAACGCCTCCGACCTCGACATTGGACCGAAGAGCAACGAGAGCAATCGGAGGCAGACAAGGAGGGAACGAGAATTTTGCATAATTTACTACCTTCTAATATTTTGTTGAGTGTAGGTGAAATAACAAATGCAAGTGATCTTTGGAAAAAGATCATTGCCTATCATGAAGACCCTACACAATTCCAAGGAGTGGAAGAGCCCAAGGAGAAGGGCTCATTGGTCCAAGAAGAGAAGGATCAATCCGATGTTGACACGAGGTCAACATTTGAAGAAGAGGAGGAAGAAAAGATGCAATCCGATGTTGACGAGAGATCAACATTCGAGGAGGAAGAGAAAGAGAAGGAAGAGGTGGAAGAGGAGAGATCTTCCACATCCTCAAGAGATGAAGAAGTGGAAGAGTCCACATCCTCAAGTGAAGAGGAATAAATAGAAGATGATGACATCTCTACATTGCAAGAAAAATCAAATGGAGGATGAAACATCAACCCTACAAGCAAAGGTATAAAGATTTCAATTATTAAAGATAAAAATCATATCATTTGCTTTGAGTGTAGGGAGCATAGGCACTACAAGAGCAAATGACCCAAATTGGCCAAGAAGAAGGGTCAAGTAGCAACAAAGGGCAAAAAAAAGCTCAAGGAGACCAACCCCACAATAAAGAAAAGCAAGGAGCACATTGTATGTTTCTCTTACAATCAGAGAGGACATTACCGAAGTCAATGTCCTAAAGGGAAAAAACCAACCAAGGTGATTAGAGGAAGCACAAATCTAGGGGGAGCTTGTAAGAGCAAACCCAAGGTAAATTTTATTAATGCAAATTCTCTTAGAAATGATAAAAATCATGCTAGTTCAAATTTAAATCGTTATAATGCTATTTATCATGAAAATAGAATGCATGATAAACCTAAGGACAAATATATACCTCCTCATGCTAGATTTACCATACCTAAGGTTAGGAAGGTAGATAACTACTTAGGCAACAATTCTAAGGACTTTAGATATAAGCCTAAGGCTAGCAATGCTCATAGGAATCAACAAAAATCCAAATCTATAGATTTAGTAAGGGAAAATCAAGTCTTAAGGTCAAGACTTGATAACTTAGAGAGAACCTTAGCAAGAATGGAAAACTTGCTTAAGGGGCAAAGTGAGCACAACCTTGGAAAAGCTAGACAAGAGTCATCCAATGGCTATAGAGGTTTGGGATACAAACCCAAAGCCAAGAAGGATATGACTTCCTTTCATAGGGTTCCATATAGCTATGGAACCAAACCTAGGACTAGTGGTCAAGCTAAAAGTACAAGGGAAGTTGTCCCTAAGAGTACTTTTGCAAAGACCAATATGACCAAGACTTCTAAGAAGTCTACTAATGTCACAAAGAAGATCACAAGGGAGACCATCCCTTGAGTTGACCTAGTAAAGGTGACGAAGGCTCCAAAAAGGTCAAACAAAGTCACAAATAAGGTTACAAGGGGAGTTAGCCCTAGAAGTGACCTAGTAGAAGTGACCAAGGCTTCTAAGAAGCCTAAAAAGGTCCTTAGGAAGGTATCTAGGGAAGTCATTCCTCGTAAGTACCTAGAGTATCCAAGGAGCACCAATAGGTTTTGGGTTCCTAGGAGTATATTCTCTACACCCTAGATGAGTTTAGGGAGTGTCAACTCCAATTGGAAGGGTAGTTAACCCAACCTTGTTAAAGTTGACAGTTGAGAGCATTTTCAAGGTTATTGTTAACCTTTGGAAAAGAAAAGGATTGTCAGGTTACTCTTTGAAAGAGTGATATATGTGCCAAAATTTGAAGAGTTGAACTCAATCTAAATTGCCATACTTAAGAAAAGTATAAAAAAAAATTGAGTTAGAATTTTGATACTTTCTTAAGGAATTAAGAGAAAACTCATGCTTTAATCAAATGTGATTAAGCCTTGAAGGGCAAAAAGGTGCCAAGTGTGAGGATTTGAAATTAGGTTAAATTGGCACACTTGAGAAGCAAAAGTAATGTCAAATTTAGAATTCAGCATTTTTTTTTGAATTAAGGAAAATGTAAACCTTAATCCAAATGGTCACTCTTGGAAAGAGTAACATGTGCCAAATCTTAAGGAATTATGGTTGAATTAAATTGGCACAATTGGGAAAACATAAAAAATACCAAATTAGGGTTTTGGTATTTTCTTAGGATAATTAAAGGAAAATCTAGGTCCTAATGTAAGATGTTTACTCTGTGGAAGAGTAAAATGTGTCAAACTTTGAGGATTTGAGCTTAAGTTAAATGGACACATTTAAAAAAGGATAAGAAATGCCAAGTTGGGGTTTTGGCATTTTCTTAGAAGGTTAAAGGTGAATCTAAGCCTTAATTTGATTTCATTTACTTTTTGAAAGAGTAAAATGTGTCAAGTTTTGAGGAGTTGGACTTAAATTTAAATTGGCACAAATGCAAAAAGAAATACCAAGTTGAAAATTTGGTATTCTATTGAGGGGTTAAGGGAAAATTTAAACTTTAATCAAATTAATTACTCTTTGGAAGAGTAAGATGTGCCAAACAAATATTTGAGGATTGAATTCTTAATTTCAATTGGCACAAATAGAAACGGGGTAAAAGAAATGCCAAGTTGGGTTTTGGCATTCCTTCAAGAGATGAGCAATCTAGGCTTAATTTTAAGGTTTTAGCTAAGGTTTAAGGATAATTAGATAGATTATCTAGGTATATTTTATTTATGCTAAAATGTCATGATTGCTTGCTTATCACATGTCATGACATCATGTGTCGCATTCATTTTTATTATGAAAAATATAAAAATATCATATCATGTCATACATAAATCATGTAGCTATAGCATGCTTTTTAAAAAAAAATTACTTATTTTGATGTATGTCATGTAACATCATGCATTATGTTAATTTCCTTGTAATTAAGGATAAAAGACATTTATTAAGAATGGTAAATATCCCAACAAGTGGGATTCCACCAAATGACATCCTAGGTGGATGATCATAAGTCTCATAATGCCTAGATAGATATGCATAATCCCTTAGTTAGAGTAAAACCAAATATACATCTCACAAAGAACTATAAGGTGACTTGTATGTGTTTTAAGACACATTAGATACAAGTGAGATGTTAGGATGGTGAACAAAACTCAAGATGTTGATTTAGTGCATCTCGTTGAGTTTTAGGTTCATCAAAACACATAGTTATGTGTTTTCCAATCATTGGGAAAGCTAATGTACAAGTCATGTGCATTGAGCCCAAAGAACATGATTAGATATTGGTTTTGAAAATAATTTTAAAATGTTTTTGAAAAACCTTGGTGAAGACTATCTTTTGATAGTGATCATCGTTGAATAGTTAGACACAAACTTGAAGAAAACACTAAAATTTTTACAAGTTTTCAAATTTGTGTTAATCTTTGAAAATAGGAAGTATTTTCATAGAAAACTATTTTTTCCTGATAAAGTATACCCTAAATAATGTCTACATGAGTTTTCATGATTTTTAGAATTTTGTAAAAAATTTTGGGAGTTTCTGAAATTCACAGAAAGTAAATTTCAGAATTTCAGTATTCCAATCGATCACCCGATCAATTGGATGGGCTCAATCGATCGGGTGATCGATTGAAAGCGGTTTTCTCGCAAGCAGAAGCTTACTGGATTGATCCACTAGTCGATCCAAGCAACGTGAATCGATCCATTGATCGATTGACACGCTGAATATGGCTGAAAAAAGTTATTTTCAGTGATTTAAGCCAATCTTTGTCTAGGTAACCACTCCAAACCCCTTGGAATACATTTGTATACATTTAGGGGGAGTTTTCTTGATGAAAACAAGCTAAGCATGGATTGGTTAACATAGACTTAGGTGAAGTTTATGGTGAGGTTTAGCTTCTTTATTGCATTTTGAACCTCAAAACTTCGAGTTTTGGTTTCCTAACTATTTAGGAACTCTAAGTCATTGTTGGTGTAATGATAGAAGTTTACCATAATTTTAGGGGGAGTTACTCTTTGAAAACATAAAAATCTTTTCAAAGACCTTGGAAGGGGGGTTAAACCTTCGTGATGAAGTAATACTCAAGGTCGAGTATTGGGGAGCAATGGAAGATTGGTTATCTTCATTGCTAGGATGATAAATGCTCTCGGATGAGCATTGAGAAGTAGATTATTGCTCAAGGGGGAGCATTAGGTTAATGAAGGGGATCGAACCTTCATTGGTCAAGTGAAAAATGCTCATGGATGAGCATTGAGAAGAAGATTATTGCTCAAAGGGGAGCAATGAATACAATGAATGGGAGTTTCATTGGGGAGTTGATACATGCTCTAGGATGAGCATTGTGAAGTGAAGTAGAGCTCAAGGGAAAACTTTAGAGATAATGAAGAATATGAGATCTTCATTGTGGGGTTATTGACAACATGTGAGGTTGTAAACAATGAAGAGTTAACTCTTATGGAGAAGAGTTTGTTTTCTTGGTTTGATGTGTGACAAAGGGGGAGAATGGAAAGTTAAGTTAAGCTTTCATCCCAAGTAGGGGGAGTTTGACCTCTAGGAAAGGGAGAGAATGAAGGAAACCTTCATTCATGCCTTGTCATGAAGAGGTTAAGGCTAAGGGATTTAGCCTTGTGATAAAGAAGAGGTTAAGGCTATAAGATTTAGCCTTGTGATAAAGAAGAAGTTAAGGCTATGGGATTTAGCCTAACTTAGATGTATTAACTTGAGGCATTGTCAAACATCAAAAAGGGGGAGATTGTTGGGGAAATTTCCCTAGGTCAAGTTTGACAAGGTTGACTAAGCTTGAGTTGAGTCAAGCTTGAGTCAGAATTTGAGTTTTGATGTTTAACAATATAAGGAGATTGCTGAAGTAATCGTCCGGTTATGGAGATGGTCAAAGGGTTGACCAGGTTGATGAGAATACAGGTCAAGTAGGTCAAGGTTGACAGGAGACTTGACTGGAAAAGTCCTAGCTGGAGGTTAGGCATATGGGAGTCCTAACTGGAGTTTAGGCAGTAGTGGAAGTCCTAACTGGAGTTTAGGCAGTGGTGGAAGTCCTAACTGGAGGTTAGGTAAATTGGAAAGTCCAAGTGTGATCTTGGTAAAGGAGAAAGTCCTAGTGAGGAGCTAGGCATTTGGGAAGTCCTGGTGAGGAGCCAGGCAACTGAAAGTCTAAGTGTGATCTTGGCAAAGGAGGAAGTCCTGGTGAGCAGCTAGGCAATTGGGAAGTCTTGGTGAGGAGCCAGGCAACGGAAAGTCAAAGTGTGATCTTGGCAAAGGTTGTAAGTCCAAGCATGTGGTCTAGGCAAGGTAAGTCCTAGTGTGACTTGGAAAAGAGAACTCGATAACTAGGATGAGACCGAAGGAAGCTCTTGAAGGTAAGGCATGAAGGATAGGGAGATATCCGAGGGACGCAAGGCTGATGGAGGAGACTAGAAGGCTAGTTCGAGGTTGGTCGGGTATGACCGGATGCTAGGCATGATATACTAACAGGTCATGGATTGACCGGATGTTGGTTTTAGGGGGCTTTGGACTTGATTGGGCAAGTCCACAGGAGCTGGATCGATCAACCGATCGATTAGCTCATGCCCAATCGATCGATTGATCGATTAGGAGAGCACCCACGACAAAGGGTTCTCCCAATTGATCGGTCGATCGATTGGGAGCCTCCAATCGATCGGCTGATCGATTGGGAGGGTGGATTTTCGTGCGATATCTCTGGAAATCGCACGAAACACATTGAATCGATTGGGCAATCGATTCAGGAGATTTCCAGAGAGCACAGAGGCACTTTGGATCGATCGGTCGATCGATCCAAAGCCTCCCTAATCGATTGGGAGCAATCCAATTGATTGGGATTCGACTATTGGAGCAGATAAAGGCATTGGCGTGCGATTTCTTCGACAGAAATCTTATTCCTTTCTACACGAGCTTGCAAGGGCGATTTTCACAGGTTCTCCACAGCTCTCCCCGCCAGTCTTGAAGGTTCTTGGAGGCACGTCCAAGTCAAGAGGCGAGTTACAACAAGAAGAAGAAGAAGCTAGGGTTAGGGTTTATTGTACAAATCTTATAAGATTTCCCTTGTATTTGATTCTCTTTATATTCTTGTTGTATTGTGAGCTTGTAAGGCTTCTCCGCCTTCGGTAGTTACCGTAAAGGAGGGTTTTCATAATAGAGGGTGTGTGAGTGTGTGGATCCTTGGACCAATCACCTCTTCTTGAGGTTGATACCAAGTAAATCTACGTGTTAGCATTGTAGTGTGTTGTTTCTTGTATTTTCCGTTACACATCATCACAAGAAGCAATCATCAATAAGACGAAGCAAACGACGCTAGGAGCGCGATAAAATGCTATTCACCCCCCCCCCCTCTAGCAGGCACAAAGGTCCTAACACTCTTTGTCATACGGGGGTGGAATCTGGATGTCCCATCCGAGCGGTCCTTCGGACTCCATCTTCTTCTTCCTCTAGCTTCTTGCTCTCTTGGCGGTTAGTTCGTAGAAGAGCGACTTCACTTTGATACCAATTGTTGGGACCTTTGTGCTCGCTAGAGGGGGTGAATAGCGTTTCATCGCACACTTGTGCTTGCTTCATCTTGATATGCAGCGGAAAATAAAATACAAACACACTACAACACTAACACACAGATTTACTTGGTATTCACCTCAAGATGAGGTGACTAATCCAAGGATCCATACACGACACTATCTCCACTAATGAAATACTCCTTCTCGGTCACAGCTAGAGGCGGAGAAGCCTTGTACAAACTCACACAACAACACAAACAAAAATACAAAAAGAGAGTACAAGATACAAATGAAAACACTACTTCTTCTTGCTTACTTGTTGCTTATTGTTGCCTCTTGAACCTTGAGAGAACACTCCCAAGAGCCTTCAAGAACTAGCGGTGAAGATCAGAGAAAGTCGCTGAAGATCTCTGTAAGCTCGCAGGAAAGAAATCGCAAAGATCTGGAGAAGAAAACGCTCCGGCCAGGCTTTAAACAGTGCTCCCAATCGATCGAATTCATCCCCAATCGATTGCCACGTCAGCACCACTCCATCGCAGTCGTCCATCACCTGCATCTTGTGCAACGGTCACTTCCCAATCGATCGACCGATCGATTGGGACTTCCTGAATCAATCGTCCGATTGATTCAGAACCTTTCTATGCTCTCGCATCCGTGTGAGAGCTTCTGCTGCCCAATCGATCGACCGATCGATTGGCAGCTCCCAATCGATCACCCGATCGATTGGGAAAGCCTCTATGCTCGCGATTCCACATCCCAATCGATCGATCGATCGATTGGGTCTTCCCATAATCGCAGCACGCTCCAATTGATCAATCGATCGATTGGACCCTAGTTCAATCGATCGCCCGATTGATTGACCAGCCTGGACTTGACTCAAACTCAAGTCCAAAATCTCCAACCCAACTCCTGGTCAACCGTGACCTGTTGGGTCTTCATGCCTAGCATTTGGTCACACCCGACCAATCTCGAACTAGCCTTCTAGCCTCCTCCATCAGCCTTGCGCCCCTCGGATATCTCCCATCTTTCACACCTTGCCTTCAAGAGCTTCCTTCGGCCTCATCCTAGTTGTCGAGTTCTTCCTTGCCAAGTCATACCAGGACTTAGCTTGTCAAGACCACATGCTTGGACTTTCTAATTGCCTGGCTCCTCACCAGAACTTTCTCCTTTTCCAAGATCACACTTGGACTTTCCAACTGCTTGGCTCCTCTCCTGCCTAGCTCCTTACTAGAACTTTCTCGTTGCCTGGCTCCTCACCAAGACTTTCTCCTTTGCCAAGATCACACTTGGACTTTCCAACTGTCTGGCTCCTCACCAGGACTTTCTCTTGCCTAGCTCCTCAGTAGGACTTTCCCGTTGACTGGCTCCTCACCAGGACTTTCCAAATGCCTAACATCCAGTTAGGACTTTCCCAGTCAAGTCTCTTGTCAACCTTGACCTACTTACTTGTCTTATCATCAACCTGGTCAACCCTTTGACCATCTCCATAACCGGACGATTGCTCCAACAATTTCCTTATATTGTCAAACATCAAAACTCAAATCCTGACTCAAGCTTGACTTTACTCAAGCTTAGTCAAACTGGTCAAACTTAACCTAGGGAAATTGCCCCAACAGAATATAGGTATGTTTTGTATGTTTATTAATCTATGCAACACATCATAGTTAACATGTCCTAGTCTACCATGCCACAAACACGAAGACTCAAGCATATAAGTGGAAGAGCTTTCATTTTTATTTATCTTAGGTCTAATGGAACTCTGTCCGACTCAAAAATAATGTGAAAGTCATGTTTTCTTAGCAGTGATCCAGACACTAGATTCTTCTGAATCTCTAGAACATATAACATATTGTTCAGAGTAAGGTCCTTGCCCAAGGTCATCTTCAGCACCACTTTTTCTTGGCCCATGATGTCCGAGGTTGTTGCGTTCCCTATGAACAATTTATTTCCATTGACTTCTTCAAAGTTGTGGAGTAGCTCCTTGTTGCAACAGACATATCTAGTGGCTCCAGTATCGATCCACCATTGTCGTGGGTTTAAACCTACCAGGTTCAACTTAGAGACCACAGGCAGAGGTAGTCCATTTCTGGTCCCTCGTTTAGGTTGGCCTCCTGCTTCTTCTTCATCTTTCTGCACTCCAAAGATTTATAACCGACTCAGTCACAGTTGAAGTACTTCCCAGAGAACTTCTTACTGATGCCTTCTCTGGGTCTCATTTTAAAAGATTTAGGGTTCTTCCATTTCGAGCTTTGATTGTGCTCGACCACATTGGCTTTCACAATAGCCTGAGAAAATAGTTTTCTCTCTGAACTCGTATTGTCTTCTTCGATACGAAGTCTAACAATGAGTTCCTCTACATTCATCTCCTTCCGCTTATGCTTCAAGTAGTTCTTGAAGTCCTTCCAGCCTGGAAGCAACTTCTCAATGATAGCAACCACCTGGAAGGTTTCACTCAGAACCATTCCTTCTAAATAGATTTCATGCAAGATCACTTGAAGCTCTTGAACTTGGCTAATCATCATCTTTGAGTCAACCATCTTGTAGTCCAGGAATCGGCCCATGATGAACTTCTTGGCCCCTACATTCTCCACCTTGTATTTCTTGTCCAAGGACTTCTACAGCTCCTTAGTCATTCTCTTCATGCTATACATAATATACAGCGAATCGGCAAGGCAATTGAGGATGTAGTTTCAACAGAGGAACTCCGAATTAGTCCATGCCTCGACTGCACTGATGGTTTGCACATCAACATCCTCAGCATGCTTGGGAGGGTCCTCGATCAAAAACTGAGTCAGATTTAGTGTGGTCAAGTAAAAGAGTATCTTCTGCTGCCACCTCTTAAAGTTCAGTCCACTAAACTTCTCTAACATTTCCCCGTGATTAATTGTCACAATTCCAATCAGGACGGAGGGGGCCTTCAAGTGCTGAGTCTGTTGCACCTTGACACTTTGTTCTATGGTCATTTCAACAGAACTAGAATCTGTTTCAAGAGTGTTCGACAAAACAATCTGCCAGAGATTTTGAGAAATTAGCCGAATTTAAATACATAAAATTAAATTCAACTTATCTGTTGAAATAACCTGAGCTGATAATCTCAGGCTGCCAGTAGGGGATGATTTCTACCAAGTGTAGATTGCACAGTGCTGAGCAGGCAGAGCGACCGAGCGGGTAGAGCGACTGAGCGGGCAGAGTGACCGGGCAACTAAGTGGCTGAGCGGGCTGAACAGCAGAGTGGCTGATTAGGCGAGAGATGCAGAGCAGTCGAGTGTGCAGGGCGGCCTGAACTATAGGGCAGCTCAAGTGACAGAGCGGCTGAGTAGGTGAGCATCAAAGAGGTCGGCCAAGCGAGCGTTCAACCGAGCTGACTGAGCGAGCAGTCGAGTGAGTGAGCGTACAGCTGAGTGGACCGCGAGGCCGAGCGTGTGAGCAATCGGACTGGCGTACAGCCGAGCTAACGAAAAGGCTGAGTGAATGAGCGGTCGAGCGAGCGTGTGGCAGGGCTAGTGAGAAACCAAGCGAGTGTGCAACTGGGTAGGCAAAATAACCAAGCGGTCGAGCGAGTGAGCGGCCAAGAGAGTGGACCGAGATCTGCGAGGGTCACAGTTTCCTTGAAATAGATTCGCCCCACCTCCGGTTGTGCTTCAAGGTTTCCTCGGGTTGTCTATTTCTCAGGATATAATGATGAACCGTGATTCCCACCAAGCACTGATGATCACGGTGAACTGAGAAATACCGAACTACTATCACGAGTACTCCGTCGAGTAAGAGGTGCACGACAAAGGACGGGAACAATTGTGGAGAGCTTTTGCTTGTGTGTACGTCAGTCTTTTTCGATGATCACGGCCTGCTTTTATAAGAGCTCATATCAATGACAATTTTAATGATCGATTAATGATCATTACTCGTCGAGCTGTGAAACGCCACCGTTTCACTCGGTCGTTTAAATGTTGCATTAATCTTAATTTAATGCATCTGTTACACATTTAACTAAGCAGCAAAAAGATTTACGTGGCGAAATATTGGTTGGTTCGGCATTCGGCTCACGCATGTTGTGGTCACACATGAGTCAGCTTGATTCATATAATCCGAGCCCTGGATTTACACCCTCCCCTATACACCCACACATGAGAAAGAGTCTTTTCCATGTATTTATTCACAACATTAATATATATGAATCAATATCAATCAATATAAATACCTTAAAATTTCTAATACGAGACTACGGTCTCAATCACAATAAAACTTCATACTTCTTTTGCCACTTCTCCATTCATGTATATTTAATATTTTGTTCGGCAGCTGTACTAATATGTTTACATCAAAGGTGAATGAGGACAGTAGTTGCCTATGCATTGTTTTATTTGACATTGACGTTGCCCATCCATAGTTTTATTTTACATCAACGGTGAATGGAGACACTTGCATTTTTGCATTTTATATCAACACGTAAATCTGCCCGACTACAAGCGATAGGCTGAATGAATCATATGATTAATCCCTCTTCGGATCCACTACTGCATATGAATTGACGAAATATTCAAGTTGTCCAACGCAGAATTTCATTGGAGATCTACCATAAATATGCGAAACCGAAAGATAACGAAAGCATTAAAAGAAAATGATAAATTCTCATCCTCATTGTGGCTGGAAGAACCCAATCAAAAACAAATCAGCTGTGGGGTTTGATCTTCTATAGGTGCATGGACGATGACTCCAAAACTTGGATCCGATGGGGAAAGAAAGATAACTTTTAGAATCAGTTTCAGGGCATTTGAAATTGATCTAGACCTCTATGTGTGAACTGGTCCAATCGTCTGGAAATCCAAGCACCTAGATTTTTCTTTGTAATTTTTTTTTGTTTTTTTTATTTTAGGGGTATTATATGTATTTAACGTTTAAAAATTTAGGATTTAGGAATTGAATTATAATAAATTATTCAAGATAAAAAATTTCAAATGCTCAGGTATAATATATATATTTAGAATGCTTCGGTTTTAAATTTAAAGAATTTTTTATTTTTAAAAAATAAAAAGGAAGAATTGAGATGTGATCTGGATTAAATCCAGGGGTCTTGATCAACAAATTTTTTAAAAAATAAAAAAAATATCAAGGCGCCTGGATTATTTCCAGGCGCCTACTATCTACAGCATATCCTCTTTATTTAATTACTGACGAATAAATAATTTTCATCCTTAAATCAGCGATAAAAATTAATTTTATCTCAAAATCAGTGATAGTAAAATATATTAGTCGCTAAATTAACGATGAAAATTTAATTCCATCGTTAATTGAGAATCATATTAGGATTTCTAATTGATTGTTTTCCTCTCAAATCACCTCTGGCTCTCTCCTCTCTCACCAATCACCATATCCGACATCCAATCTCCTCTTCAACACACAATCTCCTCTCCAGCATGCGGGTAATCCTATCCCCTCTCCAGTCATGCTCATGAGGCCGAGCGTGGCCTCGCACTGTGCTCGTGAGGCCTACGACGACCTCATGTTGTGATCGCGAGGCGAGTCGTGCCCTCACACTATGCTCATGCGGCTGGCCACACCTCTCACTATGCTCCGAGGTTGGCTAGAACAACCTCTTGGTATGCTCACGAGGCCGGTTGGATTTATCATTGGAAATACTGATAGCACAACTCAATTGATTGCAATCACTACCAAAAAAAAAAAAAAAAAAAAAAAAAAAAAAAAAAAAAATCTCAATTGTAGAGATCGATAATTCCGTCGTTAATTGGTCACTAAATTAATTTAGTGACTGATTTTGTAACCAAAAACTGATGTCGATAATTTTTCATAGTTTATTTCAGTGACTGAAATCTAAATTTGGTCGTTATACTTAGCGACTGAATTTATATTTTTGTCATAAATTTACCAATCAAATTTAGAGTGTAGTCGCTATCTATATTTAGCGACTGAAAAATTTTCGGTCGCTAATAGTAGTCTCCAAAAATTTTTTCGATATCAAATTAGCAAACAGAAAATTTTTCCCGTTTCAAAATTAGTGATCAAAATTTAAATTTCGATCATTAATATATAATTTTTTATCGCTAATATTGTAATGCTCTTGCTTTTCAATGGTGAACATTAGCGACCGTATTTAACTTTCAATCACTAATTAGCAACCGAATTGTAAATTTTAGTAGCTATTTAATGACCAAAATTGACATGTAGTTGCTAATCAATTACCAAAATGTTAATTTCGATCGCTAATTATCAAATCAACCTCACTATCTTCAAATTTTTTTACCCTGCTTATACCAAAAAAATCACACAAAAATCACACAAAAATAATACAATAATTTCTTGTAAATTTTCACATATCCAATATCACACAACCATATCCAATATCAGATAAACATATCCAAATATATCAAATATCTAATGTCAAACAATAAAGTGCACGATCTGCACAGCATAATATCCAAATGCTTGCGCATGAGGTGTTATCATAATGAGATATGGGGTTCAAATCTCGGCAAAGCCGAGGTAAATATCTCCCTTATATGCTAGTCACTATTCTAAAGGCTAGTAGCCGTCCGTAATTTACCTCCTCCGTGTTGGCCCTGAGACGGATTGGCGGAGGCGCTGGGGGCGAGTGTATTCACCTTTTACCACAAATATAAACATCAAATCTCTCATATCGGATACAATCATATTCAAACGTTGATGACAAATATGTCAACGTGCTCAATAGGAACAATAACTAGCCCCTGGGATTATGTTCCAGCGACAGGATATTCAGATTGTCACCCAGGAACTCGCGATTCGAACCCCAGCTATGACGAATTTATAAGATTTTTCCTCTAAATGGGACACGTAACTAAAGGATGATAGGCTTCTGGGTTGCCCACTGCGAGCGCTTCCTGATTTATCCTAGTGGTCGGTGGGAAATTTTTATAGAATTGGAATGATCATCCCAAACACATTACCCAACCTAATTAATCATTTTTCAATAGAACAATAACATTCCGTGTTCAAACTTGTATCAAATAAAACACGATATATTATTAAATAAAACAAGCATATGATATAATATTATAATGATACAAAAAAACGTAAAACATAATATTTATCATACTAAGATGAAAAGGAAACATTAACAAAAAAATAATAATAATAATAAAATAATGAGAGATGTCAAGATTTACTTAAAAAGGTTTAGAATACGTAATATAAAGATCCTAGAAAAACTAATATTCTACCTTACCAAACATTTCAAGATGAACAAATAGTGGAATGTCAAAAATCCTAAATAGTGGAATGTCAAAAATTAATACAGTCTAGTGATAATGCTATAGAAATGACCAAGAATTGGCACAGGTTGGGTATCAAATTTTAACCGTTGAAATATTTCTTCATCAATTTTAATCAATCATACAACACCAATTTAATCAATTTTATTCAACCATCCATCCTATCCTTGCATTTTCCTTTTCCCTTTTCAATTCAATCAGTCGCTTTAACTAGAAATACTAGTTCTTGGTGTTTCAATGTGGCGATACACATTTGATAATGATTATCAATCTACCAAACAATAAAGGATTGTTGCCCGCTTTGTATGATGTTAAAATGGCCTAAACATCCTTTAAAGAATTCTAGGAACTTGAAGGGACAATAATTCTCAAGTTTACCCAATTGAAGATGTATTCATGGTTGTCATTCCATGAGAATGGAATGTTCATGCCAAAAATCCCACCAACTAATGAATAGAAAGTCAAACTAACAGGGCAACTTCTAACTGCAGCAGAAAGCAAATTAACTTTTAAAGCAGACAAGGCATGATTATGAAAGAAAATAGAAAGAACAAACAACACCAACTGTGAAAGAAAATTGTGTTTAATGGCGCCATAAATGAAAGGCCGGCCCTAAGATACAGAAAAAGTACAGATTAGGAAAATTAGAGAGCCCCACTGTTGTGTGGAATTGTTTGAAGATCAAGGTACTAGTGCAGGTCAGGAAATAGCTAGATTTCAAAATCAGAATTGGAATTCAACTACTAGTGTCGGAATTTTATATACTATAAAAATTAACCGAGCAAATTTTAATATTTAGTGAATGATAAATAAAAAACAAATTTGAAGGTCAACACACCTCATAGGTTTTACTTATTAGGATGATTTAAGTCTTGAATCTTCTATGAATCAAAATGATACAGCATTAGATTAGAAAGTAGGACTCATTACTGAATAACGATTAAAGAATTTTCGCATTTACCACTCAACTGTCACTCTGACCCGATCATCCATTGATCACTCAGACTCTTATACTATAGACCTGACCCAATCATCTATCGAAGACTCTACTATTGTGATTCGATCCCTCAATGCTTGATTTTCTAGGTGTAACTCTTGCATACCAATGGACGAAGAACTGGGTTGACCCCTAGCCCTAGGAGCTATCTCATGATCATGTGCAACCCGTGCATGAGAGCCAAGGTCATAGAGGACGTTCTTTTTACTTCCACCGATAACATCATAATATATTTCATTTATAGCTTCATCCGATAGAATCTGTATGTCCCGTCTCTCTACAATAGGTTGAGATGCCTGTGCAACTCGGTCAGTGATATTGTCCTATTAAAAAATGTTATTAATATATAATGAATAATTAACAAAGCTAATTGTTAAAATTTATATTCTTACGTCTATAACTTTTGTTTTTGAATCCACAAATGTGATATCTTTTTTCTTATGGGTTTGGTGAAATAAATCCCCAACAAGTACTAGGTTTTTCTAAAGTCTTTTCCTGCACCGATAAAATATTTAAAAGATTAAAATAAATTTATTTACACCAATTAGGCCTAAACATTATCGTAAACTCACCAATTCTATAGCATGCTCAACCATAGATCGGGATCCACTTGTATACTTTGAAGATCTTGTGCTCGTGCCATCGAAATTAGCATTTCTATTGCTTTGTGCATTAGCTGACTTTCGCTGCCAATCTTTTGCAGTCCAAATGTTTTGTCATACAACCTAAATCTCATCTAGTATACACGATCGCTTTGTTTCCTTTTTCCTCCACTTCTACATTAAATCCTTGTACAACTTCAGGCAATAATTGTTCCATATTGCTTTGAAATATACCTCTTGGTTTGGATCATAGGTATAATTTTTCTGTAACAATATCAAAAACATTAGTATCAAATAATATTGTTCAGTATCAACAATATTCACATTACTTACTAGAAATTATAAAAATAAAAGTCTTTCATTTCTAGTGTCACTTGCCTCCATGTGACACCAAAAATGCACTGTCGTTTCTTAAATGTAGATCTGCTACATTAACGGACCTCCTAGTGTCGGCCCCACGGATATGGAGGGAGGTACATGCAGGTAAATAGGCGTCAGACACGTGGTGGGATAAACTCCAGGTCATCAGTTCCTGATAATCAACCCCTAGCCATTATGCCAGAGATGTCATGTTCTCACTGTCGTTCCTTAAATTTCTTTGTGATGTATGCAGCAACACTATGACCATTGGAAATAAAACTGTATAAAAAAATTAATCATGTTTCAATATAATTTTCTATAACTAAATTTGAAATATTAATAACGTAAATACATACCAACCCCCAACAATAGTCAATACAATCTGACCACGTACTGGTGCACTAGACATAATTATATCTGTAAATAACATTATAACACATACACAATTGAAGATGTAGAAAGCAAGCATATTTTTATTAATATAAACAATCGAATAATTTTCAACACTATTATTTAATCATCATTACAATCATAATCATTAACAATTACAATTTTTTCTATTTCTTCATCACTAAATTCTATTAAATCATCTATGCTCGACATTTCTCCATCCTCTATATTCCCTAGCCAATGCACAGGAAACCTCATCTCCACAACAAAAGCAACCTCAGCAAGTAACATCTACACTGCAGCATCATGACGGACTACTGGGGACAATACCTGCCAGCCGCATTGAGGGGCTAAAGTTTGATGCAACTGCCATAGGGAGTTGTTTGCAGTTTGCCACTAAGTATCAGCCGACCAAACTAGTCACTGGAGAGCAGTGCTGCTCCCAGTTAGCATTTCCAAAGGCAAAACAAACAGCTACAGGTAGAGAGGTGAAAGGAACTCAAAAAGAAGTACCAAATGGAGCCAACTGTGTGCCTAAACAAAAGAATTTCTATTCGGCACTATAAAGGAACCAGTCGAGAGTAGGCTTCAAATTGAGCAAACCAGGAAAAAAAATCAGTGCATCACAGACTAAATCACAGGAAGAAGCAGAATCTAAATTAGTCCCTTGGCCTACATAAGACCATGATACAAGACTTGCTTCAACACTCAGTCAATGTACAATCCTCAACCCCACAATCCTGCAACAATGGGCCAAAGGGAGTGCACCAAACTCAGATGGGAACTTCAGAGACTGAACATTGCATCTAGAATAGCACATGCACTGCTCTGCAAACTGGAACCAAAAGAGTAGAGCCCACAACTGGACAGCATGCAACCGACCAAACACAGTACAGGGAAGAGGACAAGATGGATGTTGAACTTGTAACCAGAAAACAGAACCAAGCTGGGAATCAATCAAAGACCAGTCAGAACACAAAGAGCATGTCAGATTCAGGTAGCTCACAACAATTAGATCCAGGAAGATGCAGTGATTGTTCATCACCAATGCAAGGATTTATTGATAATAGTTATGGCAACAGTACTACCAGTGGCACAAGAAATGACACACAAACGAATACTGAATCACAGCAGTAGTGGACAGTGCAAACTAGAGCTACAACAGCTAAAAGGCAGAAACATGCAAATCAAACACACATCAGTGTACTGTCTGGACAAGAGATAGAACTGGTTTCAGCCTTTCCAGCATCAAGCTATCACCAAGGTCTGCATGCATATAAAACAAAAAATCCAAGGTTGGATTCTACAGTCGCGCGGGAACCTGAGTTTGGCAAGATAATGGATAGCAAGCAGCAATACATCAACAATCAGCAACTCCCTGAACACTGGATGACAAAAGGAACTTCTGGTCAGCGAAAGAACAGGTTCCTTGCAGGCAAACAGCAAGGCACAGCAGGAAGCAAACCTGGACTTTCCTTGCACAGCAATGAGGATGGTATGAATGAGAGAGTTCAAACTAGGAATCAAGCAGCAGGGCGGCCTTGGCCATCTACCTCCACATGAAGATTGCATCATGGAATGTCAGGGGCTTCAACCAAGCCCCCAAACAGAGAGAATTATAGAGATTCTTTTTGAAATACAGATTAGTAGCGATGGGCATCATGGAGACAAAATTGACAGACCAAGCTTGCCAAGGAATGAAATTAAGAAGGTTTAAGCATTTGGAAATGCAACACTACATTAAGGAGGACTCCTCTAGAAGTAGAATGTTGATTATTTGGGACCCTCATAAAGTTACCTTTGATGCACTTGATTTTGCTGAGCAATACATGCATGGAAACCTCAGTTGTAAAGCGACATAGAAATCCTTTGCAATCACATTTATTTATGGCCAGCTCACCATAAGGAATAGGAGGAGACTATGGGAAGGGTTAAATATGATTAGTACTGGTATGGATGCACCTTGGATACTACTTGGAGATTTTAACTCCCCCTTTTCAGTTGAAGATAAGATAGGTGGTATGCCGATCACTTCTTACCAAGTTACAGATTTCTAAGATTATATAATGCAAAATGGGCTGGAGGATCTTCCTCAAGTTGGATGCACATACACTTGGTCCAATAAGGAGGTTTGTTGTAGATTGGACTGGTGCATGGTCAATAAAATGTGGCTAGAGCAGGACATGAGGGGAATGGCTGAGTTCTTAGCACCAAGTTACATATCGGACCACACACCATGCTTGGTGACCATTATGGGCAAAATGGAACGCATCAACAAACCTTTCAAATACTTCAACATATGGACCACTCATGAGAACTACAACATTGTCGTGGGCAACTTAATAGTCTCCATTTTCAGCGCATCAAAGAAAGAGCAAACTGGGCACAAGAGGACCTCCAACACATGCAGAAATTGGGATACACTAAGGGCACTTTTGAGGAAAGCTACCAAATGGTCTGAAAACGTGTTGATCAGTTGTGCAGAGCTGAGTTCCTATTTTGTGCTCAAAAAGCATAGTGTCAATGCTTTTGTGAGGTGAACCGGAATACCACCTACTTCCACACACTAGTTAAAAGAACAAATTGGCAGAGAGAAATAGTGGTGTTGGAGAAGAGAGATGGCGATACCACAATAAGTTTGAATGAGATTGTGAACAAATTTATGGAGGCATTCCAAGGTTTGCTTGGCACTAGCATCCAAAGGACACCACTCCAAATAGAATGTCTAGCTTTTGGGAAAACTTTGAGTTTGGAAGAGCAAGAAGCCCTTCAAAAATTGCCAACAGAAGATGGCATCAAGAAGGCTCTTTTTAGCATTGGTGATCAAAAAGCTCCTAGACCGGATGGGTATGGATCCAATTTTTCAAACACTCATGGGACATAGGGTGACTTGGTGGTGGTAGTGTATGAGTTCTTCAGACATGGGTTGCTCCTCAAACAATGGAATCACTCTCTTATATCAATAGTGTCGAAAGTGACACAAGCCAGTAGAGTTGCGGAATTTAGACTCATATCATGTTGCACAATTTTCTACAAGATAATTTTGAAGCTATTATCCTCTAGACTTGCATATGTTGCTGAGCACATTTTTCATCCAGCACAGGCGACTTTTGTAAAAGGGAGAACCATAACGGATAATATCCATCTAGCCCAGGAGATTATACAGAATTACACAAGAGAATTTCTCCCAGGAGCACTATGAAGGTAGACCTCCAGAAGTCTTTTGACACTATCCATTGGGATTTCTTATTGGAGCCACTAGCAAGGCTGCAGTTTCCTCCTACTTATATTGCTTGGATACGTGAGTGTATCACCACCACCAATTTCCCTTTGTCCATCAATGGTGGCATGTATGGCCACTTCAAGGGTGTCAGGGGACTGTGGTAGGGTGACCCCTCTCTCCATACCTCTTTAGGATATGCATGGAATACTTTGCATTGATGCTAAGTCAATAGACACAACAATCAGATTTTCATTTTCACCCCCAAGTGCCATAAACTTAGAATAGCCCACATTGCATATGTGGATAATTTCTATTGTTCTCCTGGGGTAACCGATCCTCCACTAGTATTCTTATGGGTTGCTTGGGAAATGTTGGGATGATGGCAAGCTTAAGGCCAAATCTTAGCAAGTCTTGCATCTATATTGTCGATCTAGAGGAGGATGTAAGGTATGAGTTGCTCACCATCACCGGATTCCAGGAAGGACGCATGCCTTACAGATATCTTGGGATTCCCTTGGCATCAGAAAAGCTAAAGATTGTGGATTATAGCCCCTTGATTGATGCTTTGAGTAGGAGGATCAATGCATGGCTGAAACTCACCTTTTCATATGCGGGAAGAGTGCAGTTGATATAGTCTGTCCTGCAGAGGGTAGAATGTTACTAGATGTTGACTTGCCATTACCAATGGGAGTTATAGAGCGTATCTATAGCTTATGTCAAAGTTTTCTTTGGACATCCAAGCATCCCCCCATAGATTGGTTAGAGATGCGCAAACCTAAAGAAGGAGGGTTAGGGTTTAGAGAATTAACTGCATGGAATACTACTTTGCTATCCAAGGTGCTATAGCGCATACATGGTAACCAGGATGCCCTCTGGATTCAATGGGTTCACCACACGTATATACAAGACACGGATAATGGCGATGGAGGGCCAAGCACACTAATTCTCTGCTTCTTAAGCGGCAAGTCCAAATATGCGACTAGATTGTCACTTTAGTTGGATCCATAGGGTCGGCACAGCAAACCCTGGCTAGTTGGTTCAGTCAGCCCAGTTTGAGCCGTCGAGCCATCAGTCAATCATATGATTTCTTCCATGATACTAGAGTCTGCATGACGTGGGCAGGGATAGTATAGAAGAAACATATCCAGCCCAACCACAGATTTACCTTATGGTTACTCGCGCGCCGTAGGTTACCTACCTGGGATCGGTTGGAATATCTAGGAGATACTAATAAGGTCTGCTTATTTTATGACATTGAGGAGGAGACATAGGAGCATTTATTTTTTGGATGTCTACATAAACGACAGCTATGAGACCGCATCAGAGACTGGTTGTGCATGACACATGAGATGGCGACATATCGGAGGATGTTGCAGGACTATGTGCATCGTTACCAAGGGACAAGGATTTTAATGCGAGCACGTAATGCTTCTATGGTTACTCTGATGCATTACATTTGGCCAGCCCGTAACCGCTTGAGGTTTGAGAGCGAGTCATTTGATGGGGATGATGTCTTCAGGAGGGTCCAGACCCATGTTTACCATTCCTTGGATGTTCGCTCGGATCATGTACTACACCAGCCACCTGGATGACCTACTTGGGAGGAGCTTACATGGGAGCTACATCAATGTGGAGCATAATTAGGAGGGCTTCACATTTCTGCTTTGTGAGGTGAGGCATTAAAAAAAGGGGGGGGGGACTCTTCATGAACTTCACGTGAAGGACATGGAGTCCCATTTGAAATCCAATTTCCTCATGGTTTTCACGTCCATGACATGGAGCTCCATGGGCATACAAAGTTTCCCACATGCTGTCTGCTTCTGGAACTGGAGCAGTTGGAGAGGAGCGTGGATGGGAGTAGCACCGGCTTGGAGGAGCATAGGAGAAATGGTTGTGAGGGGCCACACTTAATTTTGTGAGGTGGTGTCGCTATATACGAGAGAGAGAGAGAGGGAGGCGACAATGTAATGACCATAGTGAGATTATACAGTGAGAGATTTTCACTCATTCTATATGGGGAGGGATCATATTATGAGAGGGGACATGAGGTTGTACATTTTTGGCTATGGAGAGGGGATAAGAGTTGTGTGGCCAGGGTGAGGATGATGAATAGATCCACCATAATTGATCTATCTAGTCCGCAGCAAACGACTTGTAGTATGGACAACGCCAAATCCGTTGATAGTTAGGGTTTTGTCAAAAAGCCCAAGAGGGTGAATAGATCCACCATAACAATCTATCTAGTCCGTAGCAAATGACTTACGGTAAGGACAACATCAAATCCGTTGATGATTGGGGTGTTGCCAAAAAGCCCAAGAGGGTTCATAGATCAACCAAAGAGATATATCTAGTCCGCAGAAAATGGCTTGCGGCAAAGATATGACAAATCCTTTGATAGTTGATCACTTACTAAAAGTGGGGCGACAACACATGGAGGGATGATAGCCTTAGTGAGGTGGGACTTACCTCCTGCAGATTGATAGAGTCACCATGTCGGGATTGGACCGGGCATTGTAGTAGCCAGGTGTTGTGCGCGGACTGGGCGGTATTAGTGGATGGGGTTGTGGACGACTCATGGCTAGTGCCGAGCACATATCTGACATGGATCCCAGAGAGACTCGACTCACTCATTTGGGACAGGATGTGGACAGATCGTTGATACATGTTGCATACTGTCGATCTAATAAGAGGTGATATAGATGGGTTGTGCATCAGGGCATTGATGACATTGCTGGGATCTTCGAAGGATAGTATAGTGAGTACATGGTGTTGGTTGTATTTGCAAGGTTGGTTCAGTGAGAGCACGTGACATTGGTTGTATTTTGGGAGGATGGTGCAGTGAGAGTACACTGCATGTATATGGGCTTGATTCAGATTCATACCTCTGATAGGCAATTGGATTTAATACTTCATCAGAAGCAGTTGGATATCCTAGGACATGTATATTTGTACACCTTTTTCTTGATGATATAATTTACCTTCATCAAATAAGTGGCATTTACATCAACAAGTAATTAGGAAATGAATCTCTTAATCAACTAATGTATCTCCACTTCTTCATTCTGAAATGCATCCTGGTTTTGGGCCATGATGGAGTTCGGCATTTCTATATTTGAGCAAGACTTGATTCAACAAACTAATAATCATTCACTAGATCTCCTTTTCTTCATCGGATATTTAAGATAGAAAACTTGGCCAACTTGTACCGTGAAAATAAATGATTCAAACTTGTTAAATCTTTTATTTGCATTCACCCTAACTAAATTATAATTTACATGTATTCTAGTACCTGTTCTTGAAGTTAGATCATACAATAAATATTTAAATAGCACACATCTTTTATGGGTAAAGTAGGAAATTATACGTCAACGATTTCGTTAAGTTTGATATAGTAATCAAATTCAGTACCCATGTTGGTGCTAGATCCCTTTACACAAACACCTGAATTAGAGGTCATTGTATGTGAGTCGTGTTGTACAACATGAAATTTGAAGTCATTCATATAGTAACCTGAAAAGACTCTTCTGTTACAAAGAGGTCTTGATGCAATATACTTTATCCTTTCATCTCATACATTTGAAAATTCTACAATCCTTTACCTAAAAAAATAGTTATGATATAACCAGAAAGCAATATACATACTATCAAAAAAAATTATACTCTAACTTACATAGATTTCAAGCCAAAGTGCAAATTTCGTCTATATCTTCTTCTCTATCTCACTTGCGCCTATTGATGGATTTTCTAATTGTAGTTTTTGTTAATACAATCTATCAAGGAAAATAGTTATAAATTACATCTAGTATAACCAACATTACATAACGGGATAAATGTATTGAATTATAACTTAACTCACTTTAGGTAGGGTTTGACCTCGTCACAATTTAAGAGTATATACGTCCTTGATGCATGATATTCATTTAGATTTAACCATCTACTACCGGATGCACCCATTGTCTTACTAGGAAATTTCTAACAGTGTTTCGGCTCCATCTTCGGATCTGCACATCTCGTTTCGTAGACTTCAAAAGTAGAAAATAATTATTCTAAAGTAGTTAAATCTAAATCCTTAGATATGTAATAAGCATCTACTAATGATGCCCAGAGCTCTTTGGCTGATGAGTAGCTCCCAATGCGGTTGATTTCTTGAGGCGGCAGCACGCTCAGCAAGTGATATTCTGCTCGGTTATTTGCTATGAAATCATTTTATTTTTTCTTTGTCCAAAGACTCTCTTCCTTCTCCTCTCCATTTTGATTCGAAGGAGCTACAAAGCCATACTTGATTATTAAATGAATCTTAAAGTCAATTTTTAGAAATACCCCCATTCAGTGTTTCCAGTGTGTGAAGTCTCCCTCGAATTTTGGTGGAACGATGCTTGGTCCGGCTATTGGTTTCTTTGCTTCGGTCGGTGGTTAGTCCTTCTGAAGCGTCCTTGCTCTGATACCACTTGTTGGTCCCTTGGTGACTGACAAGAGGGGATGGATGAATTGCCCTGCAAAAATAAACTCAACCCTTTCTCGACTTATAGCCTAATAAAGAACACTTGTAATAAAAAACTAAGAGACTAATTACAAAGACAAAAACACAAGGAGACTTACTTGGTTTGCAATCAGAAGATTACTAATTCAAGGAAAATGAAGCGCACTTTATGACGATCTCTTTCGGATGGAGTAGCCTTTTACAACGTTAACAACTCACAAATGAAAGTAGAAAAGAAAAAAATGAATTACAAGTTGTTGTTTAAACTACTGAAATCATAGCTATATTTATAGCACTGTTCCGAACGCGTGGAAGGGTTCTGGGCACCTGGAGTATGATAGAATTCTATCCCTGATGCGTCGGTCAACGTACACGTCGATTCTGATAAAAGTTGAGTTCTAGGCGCCTGTACTCCGAGCGCCCGGAATGGCTCCGTGCACCCGGACCCACAAAAGTCAACATGGTTGACTTTTTTGATTCGGGCCCGCTGCTCCGATTCTGCTCGCCTCATTCTGGGTCTTCCACTCCGGTTCCGCTCGCTTGGGTGATCTTGGCCATCCGGAATAGGGCTCATCCGAACTCAATTTTTGACCTTCTCCTTGAGCAACCTTCCTCCCTAGCTTCTCGTCCCTCGAACGTCATGTACGTTCTTCTCGTCCACCGGTGTACTCTTTCGCGGCACCTCGTCCCTCGGACGCACCAAGCCCGTCGGCTCTCTCCCGTGCCATCCTTCTCGTTAGCTGCGTCTTCCGCTCGACTTCATGTGCTTCTAAACTCCTGCACACTTAGACACAGGGGTTAAACCAAATATGACCTAACTTAACTTGTTTGATCACATCAAAACAACCTTGAGGTTCCAACACTCCTGATCCCTCTTCCAATCTTAGATGGCATTGAATCCCCTTTAGATCTTCTTCTCAAGCCACCTTGGAGTCCTAGGGTGACTCTAGATCGGAATCCCCTCTCAAGAGATTGAAATCAATCTTTTATAGGTAAGAGGCGAGTGCCTAACATGGGCCCATGGATTGGATCGAGTAAATTGGACATGCTTGGCTACTTAAACAAGCAAGATGAATCGAGCAAAGCTGAAGGACAAAGTGAGAGCTACTCAAGCTACAACGATCCAATTCGATGACGAGGTGAGGAGTGGAATGAACAACTCATGTGGACTGAATGGGTTAAGTGAACTAGGAATGGTTGATTGACTCATATATTTGATCTACTTGAATTTGACTAACATAACAATTTCTCTATAATATATATCTAAAATTTAGAATAAACCATTCACTTTTATATTAAAATTTATTAAATATAGTTGTATTTAATATTCCATATATCTACCTTTTGAAAATGATTCTCCTAAGTCCTAAAGCAAATGTAGTTATGAGAATCACCAATTTTTTAGGTGAAAATGAGGATAATACTTTTATAAAGATAATTAGAGATTAATTAATTGAGGTTACGGTAATCAAAGCATGACTAGGACCCTCAATAATGGAGTGGTTCCCTCGCATCTTTGCCTTTTTAAATGGGTTGGGCCCATCGTGTAGTAGAAAGGGACGACCATTATGCAAAAGTTACACATCGCATCTTTGCCTTTTTTTATGAATAATTTATTAAATTTGAATAATTTTTATGATATTTTGATATATCAATGCTAGTTATTAATTGTCATAACAATATTGAAATATTCCCCATGTACATCTAGGCTTCTCAGATTTATCCGATGCCTTAATGAAAATTTTTATGGAATCGGACTGGATGTCTTTAGATAATTGAATGATAGAAATATCTAATCTCTACGGAGTGCCTAGTTAGTTAGAGGATGATAGATTTACTACAATGGGACAGGATCAATTTTCAACGGGCATATGCCCTCGGAAAAAATCTCTTTCCATCTCATAACCATTTGACTGTCGACTATAAATTGATCCCATGATTTACCTCCTTTTACATAATTTAGGGATGGTCTGCATGGGGCGCATGAGGTGATCATAATCATCTTTTGATACAATAACATTAAAATAAATTACCTATTAAAATTGTTATCCTGGAGCAATGGTGTAGCGAAAGGATGCCTCTTAGTTTTCAGGTATCTAATAGTTAGCCCCAACTTTAGTGAATTAACAATTGAGTTTTTCTTAATGAGCAGTTGACTTAAGATCGTTAAGCTGTTGTGTTGTTCGCTGCAAACGCTTCCCAAATTATCCTTGTGTTAAGTGAGAACTATTATAGGATCGGACCGGCCACCTCATATGGCTTGCTATTGCGGCAGATGCATACAAGTGTTGTAGTCTAGCAGTTAACAGAAAATAATACATAAATTTCCATGGTTACTTTTTGTTCTTCTTCCCTAATATACGATTGCGCTTATAACAAGGGTGATTACATATTCTGCATTTATTCAACTCACTGTCTTCATTCCAAAATATCATGCAGTTATTTATACAATAATCAATCTTTTCAATAGGCAAACTCAAACTCCTAACCAATTTCACGTTATTTTAGGGATCGAAAACATTTTGATCTCTAATATAGCGGTCGAATAGATTGTGGTCGTTAAAATAAGGACCGAAATTTATTCAGTCGTTAATTTAGCAATCAAATTAAATTCGGTCACTATTTAAATATTTTCTTATAGTAAATTTTTTGAGTTTCATTATCATTGTAATAGTTTCTATATGAAAAATATCACTCTTAAATATTTTCTTATAGTAAATTTTTTGAGTCTCATTATCATTGTAATAGTTTCTATATGAAAAATATCACTCTATTGTCTAGTGAATGTCTAAGTATTTTATAGTGAAAAGCTTATGACTTGTTTTTGTTGGTGCAATCGACCTAGGTTTTGATGTGTGTGTCAAAGAGTTTAAGTTAGGCTTTCATATGTATTTGATATGTGTTTGAGTCTTGCAGGACTTGGTGAAACACATGAGAACTTGGTGCGACCAAGTGTATGAAACTCATCTAAGGGCTCGGATCCTTGAGTCGGTGAAGGATGGTGTGGAAAGACATCCGAGGGACCGCCGGACAAGGAGCAATGGAGTGGAGCCGAGGGAAGCGGACTTCAAGGCAACGTGAAGGATGGCACGGAGAGGAGCCGCGGGCTCGGGTGCATCTGAAGGACGAAGACCGAGGAAGAGGGCTTCAAAGGCGACTCCGAAAAGGATGAGAGGAGTGAATGTACTGGGACCAGTCGACTGATCCAGCTTCACAGAATGCACAGAAGCATTCTGTGCTTGTCGGCTACGGGGTTCTGCAAAGAGCCGTTGGCTGGGTCCAACGGCACACCAGTCGACTGGTGCTTGGACCAGTCGACTGGTGTCGGGGTTTGAGTTGATTTGTGATCAACTCTCTCCTCTTATTTAAGGAATGCTTTGGGCTTGAAGAGGGTTACTGGTGATAATTGTAAACCTTCTTAGTCTTGCCCAAAGCTTCCAAGTTTAATTCTCTTCCTCCCAATCTAAACTCCATCTTGTAAAGAGGAAGAGATCATTTTGTGAGAGGTTTTCTCCACCGAGAAGGAGAAGCTCTAGCCGGAGATTGCCGGGGACTGATCCACCGAAGGATCAAGGGATCGTCCACCTCAAGGACACGCCGTGGAGTAGGAGCAAGCAATCTCCGAACCACGTTACATCGAGCGTGTTAGCGTTTGTATTCTTATTTGTGTTTCATTTTTTTAATTTATATATTTCCGCTACGCACTAACCTTTTGTAGAGAAGAAATTGATTTGGGGGTGGCCTAGCTATCCAACCCCCCTTGAAGTCGGCCACCGATCCCCCAACAGTTTTTACCGATGGTACATCTACTCTTAAATCATGGAGTACTAGGATTGATAAGGGATGAGTTTGTCTTCCATGAGAGGATGTGTAACAAACTAATAAGGGATGAGTTTGTCTTCCATGAGAGGATGTGTAACAAACTAAATGTCTGACACGCATTGTTGTTCATGCATTTCCCTATCTCTATCATATTAGAATCTCTTGTTGACAAAGTCATGACTGTTCATGCACTATCATTGAAAATTGCCTTATGAAGAACAAATTCATCTTGGAATTAGGGCAATTATATACTCTATTGAGCACATAATTACTTAAATCCAAGCATAATGAGTAAGGAATAGTTGAAGCCGGTGTACTTTAAAAGATCATCAAGAAATGGCTTTTCGTTGGAAGCAGATGATTTGTTTAGGACAATTATAACACCACTTGTATTTTTCAGTAGTTTGCTTAGAATTTCAAGCGAAAGATATATAATTCTCGAATATGGCAATTCTTCCTCATTCATTTTTTGCTCTTTAAAATATATATATATATCAACTACATTAATGGACCCTTTAGTATCGACCCCACTGATATAGAGAAAGATAAATGTCTGACACGCATTGTTGTTCATGCATTTCCCTATCTCTATCATATTAGAATCTCTTGTTGACAAAGTCATGACTGTTCATGCACTATCATTGAAAATTGCCTTATCAAGAACAAATTCATCTTGGAATTAGGGCAATTATATACTCTATTGAGCACATAATTACTAAAATCCAAGCATAATGAGTAAGGAATAGTTGAAGCCGGTGTACTTTAAAAGATCATCAAGAAATGGCTTTTCGTTAGAAGCAGATGATTTCGTTAGGACAATTATAACACCACTTGTAGTTTTCAGTAGTCCACTTAGAATTTCAAGTGAAAGATATATAATTCTCGAATATGGCAATTCTTCCTCATTCATTATTTGCTCTTTAAAATACTAAGGGACATGTTAACAAACCCCTTAGCATCAGCCCCACTCATATAGAGGAAGGTAAATGTAGGTATACAAGCGTTAGGTGTATGGTAGGATAAACCCTACATCATCAGTACCTAAGATTCGACTTTTGACCATTATACCAGATATATCATGCGTCCAACTCTGTGCTATGCCTTGGGAGCCATTTTTTTTCTATTTAGAATGGATGTAGTGTGGTCACTGTTTTGTTTACTAATCAGTATTAGGGGTAATTTGGTATGATATATGATGTGTGTAAATCTATAAGTGCACGGAAGTATTGTCAAATAATAAAAATATATCGAACCATAAGAACGGATAGTTGAGTACTAAGTAGATTTAACTGTCTAGACTAATTAAAAATTTTGGATGTCAAGATCTAGAAAATCGAAAAGTGAAGAAAGAAGCAAGAGAATGAATTTAATCAAGTCGACAGAGAGAAATCAGAAAGAATGCAAAGAGATCACAGAAAGAAGGCAGAGAGATCATAATAAGAAAGTAGAGTGATCAAAGTGAGAAGGCAGAGAGATCACATTAAGAAGGCAAAGTGATCACAGTAAGAAGGCAAAGTGATCACTGTAAGAAGACAGAGTGATTAAAGTGAGAAGATACAGAGATCATAGAAAATTCAATGGGTGAATGTAATGTTGGTGCAATATCCCTCAGGTCAATGCTGACTTGGTTGACCAAGCTTGAGTCTTGGTTTGGGTTTCGATGTTTGACAATGCAGTTGTTCATTTGGGGAGATTGTTTGGTGCAATTCCCCTCTGATCAGGGTCTGATCAGGTTGGTTGAAGAAGAGTCAAGTAGGTCAAGGTTGACCGGATACTTGACTGGGAAGTCCTAACTGGGATGTTAGGCAGTAAGGAAATCCTGGTGAGTAAAGTCAGGTGAAAGAACTGGTGAGTAAAGCCAGGCAGAAGGAAAGACCTAGTGAGTGAAGCTAGGTGAAAGTCCTGGTGAGTGAAGCCAGGCAGAGGAAAGTCCTAGTGAGTGAAGCTAGGCAGTTGGAAGTCCTGGTGAGTGAAGCCAGGAAGATGAGAAGTCCTGGTGAGTGAAGCCAGGCACGGGGAAAATCTAGATGAATCAAGGCTGATCGGACATCTGGTGTTGGGAAGTCCAAGTAAGTCAAAGGATTGACTGGATGCTTGGCACTGGGAAATCCAGATGGGTCAAGGTTGATCAGACATCTGGTGAAAGTCCAAGTAGGTCAAAGGGATTGACCGGATACTTGGCATGAGGAAGAAAAGTCCAAGTAGGTCAAGGGAGTGACCGGATACTTGGCATAATGAAGAAAAGTCCAAGTGGGTCAAAGGGATTGACCGGACACTTGGTGAGGGAGTCCTAGCAGGTCAAGGGTGACCGGATGCTAGGCATGATGAACCAACAGGTCATGGATTGACCGGATGTTGGTTTGGGGGCTTTGGGACTTGGTTTTGGGCAAAAACCAGCAGCTGGATCGATCAGCCGATCGATTGGCTGGAGCCCAATCGATCGTCCGATCGATTGGGGTGTCCCCGCGAGAAGCTTTCATCCTGATCGATCAGTGGATCGATCGGGAGGCAATCGCGAGCGCACAGTAGCCTGCTGGATCGATCAGTCGATCGATCCAAAGGTCCCAATCGATCAGTGGATCGATTGGGAAGCTGCGACTTGTCGCGGTAAGCCCTGGATCGATCCGTTGATCGATCCAGGCATTTTCCGAGAGCACAGAGGCGCTCTGGATCGATCCAAAGCCTCCCCGATCGATTGGGAGCAATCCAATCGATCGGGATCCGACCGTTGGCGTCGTATTTAGCTGAAGGCGCTCGATTCCTTCGGAAGTGACAACGAGTGCTTACACGATTCATCACCAACAACTCCACAGCGCTCTCCAAGCTCTAGATCGCCAGTTCTTGAAGATTCTTGGAGGCACTTCTAAGTCAAGAGGCGGATCGAAAGCAAGAAGAAAAAGTTAGGGTTAGGGTTTTTATTGTACATCTTGTAAGCTTTTGCTTATCTTGTATTTCCCTTTCTTCTTCTTGTATTGAGAGTGTTGTAGGGCTTCTCCGCCTTTGGTAGTTACCATAAAGGAGTGTCATTCATAGTGGAGGGTGCGTGAGTAGGTGTGGATCCTTGGACTAGTCACCTCTTGTGAGGTGGATACCAAGTAAACCATCCTTGTTAGCGTTGTGTGAGTTAGTTTCTTGTTCATTTCCGTTGCACATCGTCGAAGAAACAAGCAACGCCGAGCACGCGATGAGCTATTCACCCCCCCCCTCTAGCTACTTTTCGGTCCCAACAAGTGGTATCAGAGCGAGGTCGCTCTTCACCGGAGTCATCGCCGGAAGGGGCAAACAAAATAAGCCAAACTAGAGGGTGAAGAAGTTGGAGCAAATTCATCAAAGTCAAAGAATTCAAGAAGCTCAACTTCAAGATGCAATTCCAAGATGGACTTGGATTTGACACAAGGGTGGCTCCACCGTACACATCTACAAGCTTCGATCTTTGGAAATCAAGGATCGAAAACTTCTTAATGGTGGAGATAGAGCAATGGTTTGCTCTTATGGAAGGATTCGAAGCTCCAAAGAACTCCAAGGGAAAAGTCCTCGAGAAAAACAAATGGAGCAAAGAGCAGATTCAAAGGAGCGAGGCAAATGATAAAGTGACCAAGCTGTTGGTCAACTTATTGCCTAGCCACATTTTGGCTCAAATTGGAGAGTTCAAGGATGCCAAGAAGCTATGGAGCACATTGGCATCAATTCATGAGATCCCCTCCACTGTACCGAATCAAGAGGAATCCAAAGAGGGTGACTCATTGGAGCAAGACCAAGAGGAGGACTCCGAAGTTGAGAGATGCTCAACTTCTGAAGAAGAAGTCCAAGAAGAAGCTTCATCTTCGAGGGAATGCAATGAAGGGAACAAGGAGGGAGTATACTCCTTATTCCATGTACAAGATGATGAAGCCTCCACCTCTAGGATTGAGGGGGAGCAATCTTCATTGACACCGGATCAAGAGAAAGAAGAATCTTCAACATCCGGGTCAAGAAAAGAAGTGGAGGAAGAAGCTTCCACCTCCACAAATCAAGATAAATCTAATGGAGGAGCATCATTATCGGATCAAGAGGAAGCCTCTACCTCCGGATCCAAAGGAGAAAGTGTCACCCCTACACAAGAAGGTATAAATAGTTCAATTAATAATAAAAATCATATTATATGTTTTGAGTGTAGGAAGAATGAGCACTACAAGAGCAAGTGTCCCAACTTGGCCAAGAAGAAGGGCCAAGTGGCACCCAAGGGCAAGGAGAAGCCCAAGGAGACCATCCCCGGAACAAAAAGAAGCAAGGAGCACATTGTGTGTTTTTTGTGCAATAAAAAGGGACATTACCGGAGTCAATGTCCCAAGGGGAAGAAGGTGGTCAAGGCTCGAGAAGGAAGCTCAATTCAAGGGGGAGCCTCCAAGGTGAAAAGAAAGGTAACTTTTATTGAGCCTACCCTTTAAATTATGGTAAAAAGTATGCTAGTACTAACCTATATCATTTTAATGCTATTTACCATGAAAATAGGAGGCATGATAAAATTTAAAAAAATCATGTAGCTTATCATGTTAAGACCTCTCAACCTAGGTTTAGAAAGGTAGATAAAAGTCTAGGCAAGAACTCTAAGGATTTTAGCTACAAGCCTAGAAACAAAAATGCTCATGGATTTAATGGAAAACCAAAAACTAAGGACTTAGTGATGGAAAATCAAGTCTTGAGGTCAAGACTTGACAAACTAGAAAAGACCTTAAAAAGGATGGAAAATATCCTTAAAGGAAAAAATGAGCAAAGTCTAGGTTTAGGACAACAAGGGTCATCCAAGGGCCATAGAGGTTTGGGATACAAACCTAAAATCAAAAAGGATGTACCTACTTACCATAGGGTTCCATATAGCTATGGAACCAACCCTAAGTCTAGAGGTCAAGTCAAGGATACAAGGGAAGTTATCCCTAGAAGTATCTTTGCAACGACAAACGTGACTAAGACTTCTAAGAAGTCTAAGAAAGTTACAAACAAGGTCACAAGGGAAGAAATCCCTAGGGTTGACTTAGAAAAGGTGACCAAGGCATCTAAGAAGCCAAACAAGGTCCCTAGAAAGGTATCTAGGGAAGTTATCTCTAGTGAATACCTAGAGCATCCAAGGAGCACCAATAGGTTTTGGGTTCCTAGGAGCATCTTCTCTACCCCATAGATGGGTTAGAGAGTGTCAACTCTAAGAAGAAGGGTAGTTAACCCAACTTTGAAGAAATTGACACTCAAGCAGCATTTTCAAGGTTATTATTAACTTTTGAAAATAAAATGGATTTATAAGTTACTCTTTGAAAGAGTAATATGTGCCAAATTTGAGAAGTATTGATCTTATTTTAAAATGGCACATATTGGGAAAACATAAGGAAATACCAAGTTGGGATTTTGGTATTTTCTTAGTGCTACTTTTGTGGAGAAATGAAATATGCCAACATTTGAGGAATAAGTTTAATTTCAATTGGCATAAATTAATCAAGAGAATTAGAAATGTCAATTTAGGTTTTGGTAAATTTCTTGAAGCACTTTGGGCAATCTAGTTTAGATTTTAAGTTAGCCAAGATTGAGGATACTTAGATAGGTAATCTAGGTATTTTATTTATGCTAACTTGCCATGATTTGTTTGCCCATTATATGCCATGACATCATACTTATTTATCTGTATCTTGCATTCATGACTTATTATGAAAATACAAAAATACCATGTCATGCATTCATACATCATGTAGTTATAGGAATCTTTCCTTTGAAAGCTATTTCATTTTGATGTATGCCATAACATATCATGCATTATTTTTAATTCCTTAAAATTAAGGACAAATGGCATGTATCAACTTGTATCAATAAGTGGTCTTTGTAACAAGTGGTACAAATTCACTAACAAGTGGTACAAGTGTATCAACAAGTGACATCGTAGGTGGATGTTCAATATCCACAAAATGCCTAGGTAGATATGCATGATCCCTAGATTAGGGCAAAACCAAACTTTTATATCTCACAAAGACCTATAGGATGACTTGTATGTGTTTTGTGCACAACAGATACAAGTGAGATGTTAGGATGATGAACAAAACTCAACATGCTGATTTAGTGCATTTCCTTGAGTTTTAAATTCATCAAAACACATAGTTATGTGTTTTCCCATCATTGGGAAAACTAATGTACAAGTCATGTGCATTAAGCCCAAGGAACATGGTGGGATATTAGTTTTGAAAATGTTTTAAAAATGTTTTTGGAAAACCTTGGTAAAGGCTATCTTTTGATAGTAATCATCATTGAATAGTTAAACACAAACTTGAAGAAAACACTAAAGCTTTTGCAAGTTTTCGAGTTTGTGTCCATCTTTGAAAATATGATGTATTTTCATATAAAACTATTTTTCCATGATAAAGTATACCCTAAATAATGTCTACACAAATTTTCACGATTTTTGGAATTTTGTAAAATTTTCTAGGGGTTTCTGAAGTTGACTGAAATGAAATTTCAGCAACTATCAGACCTCAATCGATCACCCGATCGATTGAAGGGTCTCAATCGATCGGGCGATCGATTGAGAACAGGCTTCTCGCGAACAGAAGTCATCTGGATCGATCCACCGATCGATCCAGCCCTCCTGAATCGATCAGTGGATCGATTCAGCATGGTCCGATCGATTGGAACCCAACTCTAATCGATCCAAGATGCTGATTTTGACTGGTAAAGCCTGATTTCAGCATTTTTGAACCATGGTTAGTCTAGGTAACCATTCCAAACCCTCAAAATACATTTGTATACATAAAAAGGGTGTTTTCATGTTAAAAACAAGGATAGATTGGTTAAGGAAGATGAAATTGAAGTTTAAGTGAGGTTTGTTTCAAATATTGAATATTTGAACCTCAAAACTTCTAAATTTAGGTTTCTAAAGGTTTAGGGATTCCAAGTCATTGTTGGTGCAATGACAGAAGTTACCACCATGTCTTCAGGGGGAGAGACTCTTTAAAGATATGAAAACTATTTTTTTATGAACCTTGGAAGGTGGTTAACCTTCTTTTCAGAACATGCTCAAGGTTGAGCGTTTGAACTTTAATGGGGAGTGGATATCCTCATTGTTCAAGTAGTTTAAGTTATAAATGCTCAAGGTTGGGCATTTGACTACATTAATGAAAGAATGTAGGGTTAAGGATAATGAAGGGTATGGGACTTTCATTATCATGTTGATCACAACGAGTGAAGTTGTGAACAACGAGTGAAGTTGTGAACAATGATGAGCAACTCTTCAGGGGGAGAGTCTCAAAAAGGGAGAGTTTTTCAACAAGTGAATTTGTTGATGTGTGCCTAGAGATGGGGCATTTGTTGATGTGTGTCAATAGGGGGAGAATGAAGGGTTTAAGTTAGGACTTTATTACCTAGAGGGAGTTTGCCCTCTTAGGAGGAGAATGAAGGGTTTAACTTATGTCTTCATTACCTAGTGGCATGAAGGAGGTTGAGGCTATGGGATTAGCCTAACTTAAATGTGGTATTGTCAAACATCAAAAAGGGGGAGATTGTTGGTGCAATATCCCTCAGGTCAAGGCTGACTTGGTTGACCAAGTTTGAGTCTTGGTTTGGGTTTCGATGTTTGACAATGCAGTTGTTCATTTGGGGAGATTGTTTGGTGCAATTCCCCTCTGATCAGGGTCTGATCAGGTTGGTTGAAGAAGAGTCAAGTAGGTCAAGGTTGACCGGATACTTGACTGGGAAGTCCTAACTGGGATGTTAGGCAGTAAGGAAATCCTGGTGAGTAAAGCCAGGTGAAAGACCTGGTGAGTAACGCCAAGCAGAAGGAAAGACCTAGTGAGTGAAGCTAGGTGAAAGTCCTGGTGAGTGAAGCCAGGCAGAGGAAAGTCCTAGTGAGTGAAGCTAGGCAGTTGGAAGTCCTGGTGAGTGAAGCCAGGCAGATGAGAAGTCCTGGTGAGTGAAGCCAGGCACGGGGAAAGTCTAGATGAATCAAGGCTGATCGGACATCTGGTGTTGGGAAGTCCAAGTAAGTCAAAGGATTGACTGGATGCTTGACACTGGGAAATCCAGATGGGTCAAGGTTGATCAGACATCTGGTGAAAGTCCAAGTAGGTCAAAGGGATTGACCGGATACTTGGCATGAGGAAGAAAAGTCCAAGTAGGTCAAGGGAGTGACCGGATACTTGGCATAATAAAGAAAAGCCCAAGTGGGTCAAAGGGATTGACCGGACACTTGGTGAGAGAGTCCTAGCAGGTCAAGGGTGGCTGAATGCTAGGCATGATGAACCAATAGGTCATGGATTGACCGGATGTTGGTTTGGGGGCTTTAGGACTTGGTTTTGGGCAAAAACCAGCCGCTGGATCGATTAGCCGATCGATTGGCTGGAGCCCAATCGATCGTCCGATCAATTGGGGTGTCCCCGCGAGAAGCTTTCATCCCGATCGATCAGTGGATCGATCGGGAGGCAATCGCGAGCGCACAGTAGCCTGCTGGATCGATCAGTCGATCGATCCAGAGGTCCCAATCGATCAGTGGATCGATTGGGAAGCTGCGATTTGTCGCGGTAAGCCCTGGATCGATCCGTTGATCGATCCAGGCATTTTCCGAGAGCATAGAGGCGCTCTGGATCGATCAGTGGATCGATCCAAAGCCTCCCCGATCGATTGGGAGCAATCCAATCGATCGGGATCCGACCGTTGGCGTCGTATTTAGCTGCAGGCGCTCGATTCCTTCGGAAGTGACAACGAGTGCTTACACGATTCATCACCAACAACTCCACAGCGCTCTCCAAACTCCAGATCGCCAGTTCTTGAAGATTCTTGGAGACACTTCCAAGTCAAGAGGCGGATCGAAAGCAAGAAGAAAAAGTTAGGGTTAGGGTTTTATTGTACATCTTGTAAGCTTTTGCTTATCTTGTATTTCCCTTTCTTCTTCTTGTATTGAGAGTGTTGTAGGGCTTCTCCGCCTTTGGTAGTTACCATAAAGAAGTGTCATTCATAGTGGAGGGTGCGTGAGTAGGTGTGGATCCTTGGACTAGTCACCTCTTGTGAGGTGGATACCAAGTAAATCATCCTTGTTAGCGTTGCGTGAGTTAGTTTCTTGTTCATTTCCGCTGCACATCGTCGAAGAAACAAGCAACGCCGAGCACGCGACGAGCTATTCACCCCCCGCCCCCTCTAGCTACTTTTCGGTCCCAACATGTAATTCTAGGATTTTAGTTTCACCACTATATTAGTAAACACTTAATTTATGCTTAGTTTCTTATCCTCAATGTTGGTTCATGTAGGTGGACTATCTTATGTATTCGATATAAACTTTTAGAATTACATCGGCATATCCAATTCATCACCTACTTTTAGAGTGATTGAAATTGAGGATCACTTTTCTAAAAAGACTTTGTCACTAGATCCCACGACCCCAAATAACCCTCTCTTACTTTTATGACTCTGAATTGGGATTGATCAATTAAGATCAATGACAGTCCATTACTTCTCGCGGTATACCAATCTACTTTCATAGCCAACTCTCCGCGTCTCAATTTTCTACGAGTTGAAAGATTGGATTCTCCTTTCGATTCATCCTCAAATCCCTGTGGGATAGGAATATCGTGCTTTTGACATCGAGATCATGTTTATATAGTAGATTAGGATCACAAATCAACACATCATTGAATAAAAAAAAAATCAAACATTAACAGATTGATCAAAAGCGTATTCACATCATAAAGGGTTAATCTCTAATCTTACAATTAAGAATCTACTTCATAGACATGGAATTACAATTAGAAATCATGTTCAAACGGTGACAAATCATATTACAAGTTAGCTTAGTCTAGTTGAAATATTTCTCCCCTCAATACTCCTGATCCCTCTTCCAATCCTAGACGGCATTGAATCCCCTTTAGATCTTCTTAAGTCACCTTGGAGCCATAGGATGACTCTAGATCAGGATTCCCTCTTAAGAGATTGAAATCAATCTTTTATCCTGACATAGGCCCCAGTAAATTGGGCATGCTCAGCTACTTAAATAAGCAAGATGAATTAGACAAAGCAGAAGGACAAAGTGAGAGCTACTCAAACTACAACGATCCAATTCGGTGAGGAGATGAGGAGTGGAATGAACAACTTAGGTGGACTGAATGGGTTAAGTGAACTAGGAATGATCGATTGACTCATATATTTGATTTATTTGAATATGACTAAGAACATACATATCAATTTCTCTATAATATATATCTAAAATTTAGAATAAACATATTAAAGTTTATTAAATATAGTTGTTTGATATTCCATATATCTACCTCTTGAAAATGATTCTCCAAGTCCTAAAGCAAATGTAGTTATGAGAATTATTAATTTTTTTAGGTGAAAATGAGGATTAATACTTTTATAAAGATAATTAGAGATTAATTAATTGAATGTTACGGTAATCAAAGCATGACTAGGACCCTCAATAATGGAGCGGTTCACTCGCATCTTTGCCTTTTTAAATGGGCCGGGCCCATCGTGTAGTAGAAAGGGACGACCATGATGCAAAACTTACGCATGGCCAGATGGCGATTACCTTCTAAATCGGTAGAGTGTCAATTTATCATTGATTCATTATCAACAACTATTGAAGTGTAAGGTGTCAACTTGTACCTTTCTAATTAAATACTGTTGGATAAATTATGAAGAATATTTTATTTTAATATAATAATTTTTTATATAGAACAGATCAGACATCCAATCAAACAATTTATCAATTACTATGAAGAAACAACATATGTTTTCAGATTTATTTAGTATTTATGGGTTCGACCTCAAATTAATTGGATCGATAGTTTATATATCTGGATTATCAAATTTAAAAAAAGTATGAAGGGTGCTTTTATAAATTATTTAACATTAATTATAATTTTATAATACTACTAGTTATATTTTAATTATTCTAAGCCTATCAAATTATATTTACATCATATGATGTGAATAAAATTTAGATGCTAACAAATTATAAAAAAAACAATGTTATATTTAATATATTTGAACATTATAAAATTGTACAGAGAAAATGTCTAATTCATTATGTTAATGTTTCACGTGTTTGAACAGGAGCTTCAATATATTGGACATCAATTTAATTAATACGATCACTCCCTTGAATGATTGGGGGAAGTTTTTATATATATGCATTCTGAATTAATAGTTTGGGAAAAAAAATATATTCAACAATGTAAAACATAATAATGGAGATTAGGCAGTTTTATGTATATTCTGAATTAAATGTGTGATTTAGTAAAATGTGAAAACTATATTGGGCATGTTTGAAAAAGTAGTAAAGAATTTAGTACATCAAAAAGTTGTAAAAAAATTAAAAGGCCCTCTTTATTTTGTATAATAAATTATATCATAACTACTGTAATATCTTAAACTAAAATTAATTTAATATTTTTAAATTTAATTTAACCAAACTTATTATATATGTGATATTTTATATTGAAATATTCCTTACTAGTCAAAAATATTTAAATTTAATCAAAATTATTTTATCTTTATATATATTATTTTAAAATTATTATAGCAGTTATTTAATATTTGCTATAACAATATAGTAATTATATAATAGTTTTATAATAATTTTAATCAAATTAAAATTATTTTAATTAAATTTGAATAATTTTTATAATATTTTGATATACCAATGGTAGTTATTAACTATCATTATTAATTGTTATAACAATATTGAAATATTCCTCGTGTACATCTAGGTTTCTCAGATTTATCCGATGCCTAAATGAAAATTTTTATAGAATCGGACGCCTTTAGATAATTAAATAATAGAAATATATGGTCCCCACGGAGTGCCTAATTAGCTAGAGGATGATAGAATTGCTACAACGGGACAAGATCAATTCTCGATGGGCATATGCCCTCGGAAAAAAACTCTTTCCATCTCATAACTACTTGATAGTTGACTATAAATTGATCCCATGATTTACCTCCCTTCATATAATTTAGGGACGGGCAAGAGATGTGACGACCCACCTTCTACTGGCTAGGCTGTAAGGCCGGACCGTCACATTATGCTGTGCTAAGCTATATCTATGACCATTACTAAGTCTAGGTGCAGAAAGCTGTACCAATTTAAACCTTGCTAAGCTAATACAGGTTCTTGGTCCTACATGTGCTAAGGGATGCAATCTAAGGTATACCTGGCATATCCTACATCCCCTATGGTCAAGAAGCTGAATTACAAGGTCTCTTGGTCGAAACCCAACTTCCCAATCGATCCAGATTGAACTCAATTGATTGCCAGCTGTTGGATCGATCCATGGATCGATTCAGATCGCTACTATGCTCGGGGTATACTCTGGATCGATCGGCTGATCGATCCAGACTGGCCAATCGATCCAGTGATCGATTCCAGTGCTCTCTGTTCGCGGGAGCGATTTCCCGATCGATCGAACGATCGATCCCTGAACTCTCTGTTTGCGACAGAATGCGACTGGATCGATCGGCTGATCGATCCAGAAGCTTACTGTTCGCGGAACCAGGCTCCCAATCGATCCGCTGATCGATTGAGGGCCCCCAATCGATCCACTGATCGATTGGGGTTTCTGATTTCGCAGCAAAACTCTGATTTCAGCACTGTTTCATGCCAAACTCAACTACAAGAGTTCTATAATAGCTGGAAACATACTAATAACACATAACTAGGATTATGAGCATAAGTACTAACAATCTAAACAAGTCTTTCATGATTCAAGGCATTAAAATACTAGAAATGCGGAAAATAACATTATATAAAAACTAAAGTCTTAGTTTGCTAATTTCTCCAAGATCTTTATTCCAGGTTCCTTCCACACACATCTTCATCGCATTAACCTCCAGCCTCCGCTAATCCATCTTTCCTTTACTTTTATCTGCAGTATAAGGAAAAGAAGTATCTGTAAGCTTTCGCTTAGTAAGAAACCATCTACCTCACAAAACATGCATACGATGAAATCATGCTTTTTAAAACATACTATTTGAAATATATACTGAACATGTAAAAGCATAGCATGGCATACAAACAAACTAGTCATGGCAACAAGTGCTAACATAAGCTATCATATTGTATCAATAGAAAACTAAACTGATACAAAAACTGAGCTGAGCTAATTCTGAACTAATGCTAAAGCTGTACTGAATCCACATAACTATTTGTGAAGTTTTAAAAACTATATTCATAAATAGGTTAAAATAATAATCATGCTGTTGTTTGGGGCCCGACAACTGTACTTTCTATGCGCGCATCCCTAACTAAACCCGGGATTGTAAATTCCGAATCTAGTAGGGTTTACTAGGTTATCTGAACCTAGGAACGACTGTGGGAGCCCAACCCAATGGATATCTGATCCAGTACAGTATCACTGCTAAAAGTAAAATACTGAACATAAGCTAATAATGCTTGTCTTGCTCTTACTAGGTTGTATAACCCTAGAACTAGGTTGTCTGAACCTAGAGGCGACTGTGGGAGCCCACCCATTGGACATCTAGTCCTGTAAAAACTGAAGCAAGACTACTATACTATCTTAAATGCTTCTGTTGCATTTAACTGAGCTGTTAAACTGTCTAAAACTATACTAGTTATTTTATCGAACGCTTGGTGTACGTCATCTCTCCTCTCTATTAGGGAGATCACCTCTAGGCACCCGACAACGTCTAAAACCTCCAACTAAAGGGGAAAAACATGTCCGACCCATCTAGAGATGCTCGACTAATCCCTAAATCTGTGAGGAGGGTTACATACACCCTGTAGGTCGACAAAAATCTGTATATAGCAAATTTAAAGGCACACAATCATACGAAAGCTACTTATACTGCAGGTGAGGGGTTTCTTACCTCCTGCGCTAGTTTTCTTACGAATCTAGTCGCTAGTTTTCCGGTGGAGACGATCTTCTCGACGATCTCCTCGTGTCTACGTGCTCTTCTCTCGGAGAGGAGCGTCCTCGTGTCGGAGTTGTTGGCGGAAGGTGCTCCTATAGCCCTTGGGATGAAATCCTAGGTTTGCTTGTGGTTGGCGCCGTGAGATGAGGGAGGAGAAGGGGTCGGCGTGTAAGGGTGAGGAGAAGAGGTAAGTCACGATAAAATAAAACTCCTCACTTAATTCCCTATTTATATTAAGGAATTAATTCACCCAACTCTAACTTAAATAAAATTGTTTCCCTTTCCTTTCAGCATGGCCCTGCTTGGTTCTCCTGGTTACTAGAGTTCACTATAAGTCGTAGGTCCCAATAGGTCTCGGGCTCAATTCCTGCTTAAGCTATTTTACGTTTCTATTTGTTTTTGCTACTTCTGCTACTCTAAAAATTCCATAAAAATATTCTAAAATTCCAGAAAAAAATCATAGAATATTTCTAAAATAATTTTAGAATTTCCGCGCGTTAGAAGAGATGCATGAGGTGAACATAATCATCTTTTGATACAACAATATTGAAATAAATTACATATTAAAATTGTTATCCTAGAGCAATGGTGTAGCGGAAGGGTGCCTTCTTAGTTTTCAGGTATCTAATAGTCAAGTCCCAACTTTAGTGAATTAACAAATGAATTTTTCTTAATAAGCAGTTGACTTGAGATCGCTAAGTTGTTTTGTTATTCGCTGTGAACACTTCTCGAATTATCTTCGTGTTAGATGAGAACTATCATGGGATCAGATCTACCACCTCTAGAATTAATCAGCGTAAGTTGGATGCCTAATAATAATAATAATAATAATAATAATAATAATAATAATAATAATAAGTAAAAAAAAATTGGGATAACATTTGTTGGGTGTTATTTTATTTTATTTTATTTAAAAAAAAGTGTGCTTTTGAGAAAAAGCCCTTTGTATTTTTTTTCCCTAAAAAACTTTATTGGTTATTGAATATTGGAATCCGACTTAATTAAGTACTCGAATAGCCTTTGCCCTCGAGTCAGTCTTCTACTCCACAACCACCTACGCCATGGACTGCGTCTTCAACCTCCCTCACCACTTCTCCCTCATCTGCGACTTCTTCACACTCATCAGCTCCCTCGAGTCTCGCATCAACTCCCTGGCCAGCCAGCTACCCTCCGTCGAATCCATGACCGCCGACGTCAGGAGAAAATTCGACGCCGCAGAGAGGCTCGGAGTCAAAGCCCCTGACGAAGTCACCTCCTGGCTGACCTCCGCCGAGCGCTTCATCTCCGAAGCCGCCTCCATCGTCTCACAGTTCAGCGGCAGGGTCACCTGCCTCGGCCACATCCCCCTCGATCTCTGCTCCGCCTACCGGGCCAGCAAGAAAGCAGAGGAGCTGCTTGGAGTAGTGCAGGAGTTGAAGAAGAAGGCCAGTGACTTGGTCGAGCAGTTGGCCGGCCACCTTGCCATCCCTGACGGCGTCAAGGATCTGCTTCATGGGGCGTCGGCGAGGAAGGAACAGGTGCTGGAGAAGCTAGAAGAGTTGGGAATCAAGAGGTCGGATGTCGAAGCAGACGTCTCTGCGACGAAGGAAGAAGTGTTGAAGAAGGTAGAACAGCACTTGGAGATCAACACAGCTTCTGTTAAGAAGTTGGATTTTAAGTCGGAGATTAAATCTTTCTTTTAGTTTGATTCGTCTTTTTGTTAGAGAAATTTCTGTGAAAATTCTATGGCTTGATCTTTGGTTCTGTGATGATGGTATTTATGTGAGTTCTGTTTTTTGTTGTTAATTTTGCCTGCGCTAGCTATTGTGTTTATCAGAAAAGATTATTCTTGTAGTTTGTGTTCCACGCAAATACATGTACAAAGCAATTAGAGAATAAGATTGGCATGATCGCACTTCACACGTTATTAGTTTTTTACAGTTTAAAAGTTTGATAATCCTTTTATATTAATTTATAAAAGGACAAATTGGCTAGTTGACTTTATAAAACGACCTTTCAATCAACTTTTCAATCCTCTCATCCCTCTAATTACCTAAGGTCAATTTCAATTAATTGAATCGGGCTAGACTTAACTTATGACCTTATAAGTTTTAACTTTGCGATCAAACTTAATTGTTGATTACAACAAAGAATCACATGTTCTTTAATCAAAGCCTCCTACAAGCTAATGCATCCTTAATTAATAAAATTATATAGATTTAATTTTGATATTCTTTAAAAAAACTAAAATAAGTTTATTTTCTATATATATATATATATATATATATATAAGAGAATTTTATCCTGCATGTTCTTACCCTACATGTTCTTGGACAATCCTCACAGTCCGAGCATTCGCTCCAAGTGCCTGAACCCTCAAAAGTGAATCGAGACATTCAAGCGGGGAGCCGAGACCTATGAGGGTCACCCAAGAGTGTGGAGGATAAGGTGTGCAGGGTATCATATTCTGTACATCCTTATCCTGCACACTCCTAGACGACCCTCACATGTCCGGGCACTATATATATACATATGTATCTATATATGGCTATGTTATGCTGCATCTCGAGCGTGCATGGCTGAGTGGGCGAGGCCCACATCACGTGGGCATTACCCACTCAGTCCCATAGCCCAAGGCACGCACACCTGGGATGCAACGTAGTAGGTTCATGTATATAGATATCCTACACATCCATCCATGAGCACCTAGGGTATAGTATTTAAGCTAAAGAAAGTGATTTTTTTTTTAAAAAAAAATTAATACTAGGTTCGGATATTCACGGTGTGCGAGTAACCAAACATTATATACACCTTACATTACACACCCCACGCACCCCATGTGCGCATATATATATGTGATTTTATAAGCTCCCAATTATGCCAATAAGATTTGTCTTTAAGGTTTAGGAGTTAAATTATAATATTAAACGACTTTTACTGTAGCAGTGCTCCATCACCATTTTTTTATTTTCCTACTATAATAGTGGCCCGTCAGAATTAAAAAAAAAACCTCTTCCCCTTTAAAAAATTCAATCATTTCAACCATTCTTCGAAGCCCCTCATTTCCCTCTGTGTCACCTCGCCTACCAGAGCCTCCAATCACCCTCTTTGCTGATCAACTCCCTCGCTATAGCATGGTCTCGCCGAGCCTGCCTACTGTCGTTCATCTGCAGTGTGTTCCCCTATGTATGTTGCCCTAAACATCTTTCTCCTCCATCCAAATGCTATAGTTTTAAGATTTATATAATGTTGTAGCAGCTACAGAATCGTAGCTGCTACAAAACTCTTATTTGTAGCCCTACAACGTTCTTAGACCAGAACTTTGTAGTAGCTACGATTTCATAACTGCTACAACATTCTGTTCTAACCACGTTTTAGTAACTATAATTTCGTAACTACCACAACATTCTTAGACCTGTACGTTGTAGCAACTACTATATCGTAGCTACTATAATATGCTTAGACCAAACTAGCACGTTATAGCTGCTACGAAATCATAGTTGCTATAATGTTCTTAGACCAACACGTTGTAGCAGCTAAGGTACCCTAGCTGCTACAATGTTCTGGTTAGTATGCCCATTTGCAATACTGTCAAAGAAAATTACTTTGAGAATCAAATTTTAAATTTTTTAAATTGTAATGTTTAAGCAATATCTTTAATTTCTAAGAACTTGTACAATATATGAGATATGTTATTGTTTTAGTTAACTATTGTCATGTAATGTTTAAAGTAGACTTGTAATCTAGAGCATAACCTCTCCTCTTCTTAACAAGCTTGAATCTCTGTGATGCAATAAGATCTAGTTGAGAACTTTAGATAATTAAAGAATCTGACATTCCCCAGTAATGGAAGAAAATGGCGGCAAAGGGCATTCCCCAAGTTAGAGATGATCGAAAGCCAAAAGTTGGGATAAAATTCCCATCAATAGAGGATGTATTTTTGTTATATAATCAATATATACGAAAAACCAGATTTAGCGTAAGGATAAACAATAGTAATAAAAATAAGAAGACAAATGAAGTTATCTGGAAAACATTTGTATGCTTTAAAGAATGACATACAAATCAAATGTGATGAAATAAACATGCAAAAGGTGATCAACAGACAAGTGTTTCAATACGTGGCGAAGTTATAACTAGTTGTATGTCAAAGATTTCACTTGCCAAGGAATAAACTGGATCTAATTGGGTTATCACTAACTTCATGGAAAGTCAAAATCATCCACTCTTGACTCCTTCAAAGGTTCATTTGTTATACTCACATCGTAATATTTTGGTAGCAAAGGAAGATTTGACTCGATAATTTTCAGAGACCAATGTGTCAATTTATCAACAAATGTGATTATTAGAGATAGAGTATGCAGGGTCTAAGCGAGTAGGTTGCACCGAAATAGATATTAGAAATTTTGAGAAAGAGACAAGGAATGAACAAAAGAGTATCAATACTGAAACACTAATCGAGTTATTTCCATATGAGAAAGAGAAGAATTCAACTTCTTTTCTTTAATTACGAGACTAATTTAGATAACAAATTAGTAGGTGTTTTTGACAAATCATGTATCAAGGACGTCATACAGTATATTGCTGATGTAGTTATATTTGATACGACATATAATACCAACAAATATGGATTGATTTTGCACCATTTGTAAGAGTTAATCATCATGATCAAACAATTATTTTTGGTTACGGCTTTATAAGTGATGAGAAAATTGAGTCTTTTGTTTGGTTACTTAACAAGTTCATAGAAGTCATACTTAAAGGTGCACTAAATGTTATCATCACTAATCAGGATCCTGCTATGATGAAAGTCATTACCCATGTTTCCTCTTAGATAGTGCATCAATATTATTTGTAGCATATACTTAATAAATTTCCAAATAAATTTAACCCTTTGATTTTTCATGACTACTATTAAAGTATAAAGAATGTCATTGGAAAGGAATTTAAGAAATTATGGGAAGATATTATCAAGTGTGCTAACTTGGAGAAAAATGATTAGTTGTCATTGATGTATGAATTGTGATACAAATGAATGCCATCATATTTTAGTCATGTATTATGAAAGACCACATTCATTTTTCAAGAGGTATGTCTCAAATAAGTGTAGGTATGTGTTAGGTCAACTAGAGGGGGATGAATAACCTTATAATTAGAGTTAGAGAAAATCTCTTGCTATTGAACTTAGGCAAGGATACACAGTTAGTTAGACGGATAAAGATAACAACTCATAAAATAAAAAGAGGCACAAGAATTACTTGGTTATAATCTAGATGGTTGCTAATCCAAGACAGTCGAAAAGCTCACTAATAGTACTCCTTCGTTGAAAGTGGAGTAGCCTTTTACACAATTCTAAAGCTCAGAAAATACTAGGAAAGTGAATACAAGAGTTGTTATTCAAGTTGTGTTTAATTTCTAGCATCAAGGGTTTTTTATAGACTCCTGGGATAAAGTATCCATTAATATTGGCCACTTGGAGGTGCCTCCAGGGAGGTCTAAGGAGCCTTTAAGAGGATAGAGCTTATCCTCTAGTGATAAGACTTTATCCTCTCTCAATGGCTACTAGAGGTACCTCCAACCAGTTTAAGGGTGCCTCCCATGAAAGTGCAAGTGCACCTTCCATCTGTTTGAGGGTGAATTCCATGAAATAGGCGCAAGGGTGCCTTCCATCTCCTTGAGGGCTCTTCCCACCAGTCAGCTTGAATAGTTAACCTTCAAAAAAGGTTAACTCTTTATTATTCTTCCTTTTGGCTGATTCTCTGACTGTCCGGAGTTGAGCTCACCCAAATCTAACTCTGACCTTTTCCTCAAGCAGTCTTCTCCCTGACTTCTAGTCCTCGGACTGCTGCACATGTCCTACTCACTCCACCAGTGTACTCTTTCGCAACTTCTAGTCCCTCAAATGCCCTGAGCCCATCAACTTGCTTCTCATACCATCTTTCTCATCTACTATGTCTTCCGCCCAACTTCTTGTGTTCCTAAGTTCCTGCACACTTAGACACAAGACATCAAACACAATATGACCTAACTTGACTTGGTTGGCCATATCAAAATCAACCTGGAGTACTTACAATTAGAACTCATTGATGAATTTTATTACTTGTTTCAATTGAGCACTGGGACACCAAAGACGCAATGAGTTAGTTGTTAACCATATTGATATGAATGAGCATCGCAGGATTAAGAAAAACTGGCCAATAAAAACTCAAATGGTTAAGTTGTACATGAAAAAAATAAATGGAATTTCAAAGTAAAATGAGTGAGAGTTATGGTTATTATGTACAAAAAATATCTATAGGAGTTGAGTTAGTAGTTTACCGTGTGATGAATTTTCAAAGTTGTTCTTCTTCCAAACCAAGGGTCCTCACGTATGATGAATAAAAGGACTATATATCCTGTAGTTGTAGGAAATTTCAATTTAATGGCATTCCATGTAGGCATATGTTAGTTTTTTTTCATATCAACTGAGTGTTCCATTTTCTTGATAAGTATATACTCAAACAATGAACATAAAATGCAAAGGTTGGAGCAATATATACTTTGGGAGTGTAAAATTTCAACAATGATCCACAAACATTTTTGATATCAAGACACTCAAGGTTATCCTATAAAGATTCAGTATTAATTGATGGTGCATCTTTAACTGATGAGAGGATAAACTTCTTAGATGAATAATTCAATTGTATCTTTAGTAAAATTTAAGATATGAACATTAGTAGAAAATGAGACAATGAAAGTCAAATGAAGAAATCCATGGATGGGGACCCTGTTATTCTTGATCCTTCTTTAGTAAGAACATAGAGATTTGGAAAGAGATTGAAATCATCAAAATAGAAGTCGGCCTTAAAGTCCTGGCTATGTCGTGGATGTAGGCATCGAGGTGTGTCACATGACAAGCACAATTATCTAATTTTGCAACAAGGGTATGTGTCGATTAATTTTGCAGTTGTATTATATTTTTTTTTGTAAACTAATTATTTTTATTAAATTTTGTAAGTGTGATGATGTGTCAAGTGTCAGATCAACTATAGATAATCATCATAACAACGATGACAACACATATGAAAAAGATTTGACATATATACCTGGAAATATAAAAGTTTCATTTTATTAAATTATAATGGTTGAATAAAGAATTAAAGTTAATAAATGCAAGTTCTAATAACATGTGTTTGGATGGATGAAAGTTTAGTTAATAGTCATGACTTGTTTTGGAGTTGTATTGGTCGAGTTCCCACATATTACTCTATTATACTAGAGTTTATACATTTACCGAGGAGATGCCCCGAGTAGTAGTATTATGGTCAGTGTGGCTATGTTCAGTTAACTATAATATGTTGGAATTAGTTCATAATGTCAATTGCCTAAGTTATTTGAGCAATCATTTATGTACTTTCTTATGCAATTAATGTCATTTGTTTCGTTGCTTGATCTCGATGATTCTTTCAAATATTTGTTCTATGGTTGTGGTTTACTATTTAAATATTTATGATATATTAGCTACAGACTCATAGCTGCTACAATGTGTTTGTATAAGATTGTGAACCACGTTATAGCAACTACAGTTTTGTAGCTGCTACAACCTCAAACTTGTGTTGTAGTAGCTACAGACTCGTAGCTGCCACAATGCGTTTATACAAGGTTCTGAACCACATTGTAGCAACTACAATGTATTGTAACAGCTATAGACTCATACCTGCTATATGTGTTTGTACAAGGCTAACAAGCATGTTGTAGCAATTACAATTTTGTAGTTGCTACAACTTAAAACTTGTATTATATTGTAGTAGCTACAGGTACAACGTGTTTGTACAAGGCTAATAACTATGTTGTAGTAGCTATAATTTAGTAGTTACTACTATTGGTGTAGTTGGCACTAATAGTCAAACCCAAGTTTTGATAAATGATAAGTGGATTAAAATTAGATGTGTTGTGATCTAACCTTTCTACCAAATGTGCAGGACTTGACTGGTCTAACACTAGGTTAAAACCCAGCTAGGTCTGGAGGACCTAATAGCTGGTGTAGAAGTCCAAATAGGTCAAATAGTGACCTGATATCTGGTGAAAAGTTTGACTGGGTCCACGGGACTTGACAGCTAGCCGAAGTCCAGTTAGATCTGTGGACCTGACAACTGGCGGGAAGACCTGGTGGACCAAGGTAGAGTCAAGCAATTTTGCATGATAAGTAAGGTAAGTCACTAGAGGAGAGTGTTCTAGTGAGGATGAGTCATAAATAGGGACTTTAGGCGTAGGTCTAATTTAGGTTCATTTTGGAATCCTAAATTGAGATCGTGACTAGATTCTGGTCACAAAAAAATATGATCTAATTAATACTATTGTTTTATAATTGTACTAATTATATTTTGTAGGTTAGATATTTTCTTACTAAACCAACATATTTTGTAGGAGTAAAAATAATAAGAAACCTCGAGTGAACAACGCTCAAGGCTCCTCCTGTGCTACTAGAGGCGCCTTGGAAGCTTTGGTCAAAATTCTCGCGCATAAGAGTGTGGAGGCTCCTTCCATGCAGATGAAGGAGCCTTGAAGTTTGGCGCTGAAGGCACCTCAAAGAGCTTTAAAGGTGCCTTCACTCAAATAATGTAGAAGACCTCGGTGATGATAAGGAGCTGCTTTCTTGGGATAAATTTTTAGGGTTGAAGACGTCTCCAGTGGCATTGGAGGCGCTTCCAACCCCCTTTAAAAGGGTTGTTCGACCAGTGATACAAGACAACTTATATACAACTCTTCTACAAGCTTCTATGCAATCACTCAATGCTCCGACTACTCTGACTTCGTGCTACTGTTCTGCTGCAATACTACTATGCCCAACTACTATTGAGGAGTCATCCAACACCTAGATTAATCTGATCATTTTCAAAAGTGTTGGGTAACGAAAGTTTATTTTTGTACTTAATTACTGCATAAAGGAAAGTGTAGTTTGTTACACTTATCCTTATTTTTTTTATTATACTCGATTCCCTCTTACAGCAGTTTTGGAAGAGGATTATAGTAGATTACCCATCGATACGGTCTGAGGGATCGTGGGTCTTGGAGTAGAAGTCGCCGAAGGATCCGAACCAAGTAACTCCTTGTGTACTGTGCTTTTCTTATTTTAGTTGATTTTAATTCTGCTGCATACTTCTTTAATTTTGAAAAAGATAGTTTTTGAAAACCACATAATTCACCCTTCCCCTCCCATCTCACGTGTGTAACGATCCAACAGCTACAACCTAAAACTTGTGTTGTAGTAGTTACGGGTATGTAGCTACTACAACATGTTTATACAAAGCTAAGAATCATATTATAGCAGCTACGAAACTAATAGCTTCTACAACCTCAAACTTGTATTATAGTAGCTACGAATACAAGGCTAAGATAGAACTTAATAGCCACCGTTTAACATTAAAAGTAAAAGTTATAAGACATATGAAAGATGACTCAAAATAATCATTATAACATAAACCAAAAGGAAGATCAACAAAATGATCCTAAGGCCTTTCTAGCAGATTGATGGCCTCTTTTATAGCTACATTAACTTTTGTCACTTACTCATTCAACTTGGCAAGTGTGCCATGGGTCTTTTCCAGTGTTTGAAGGGCAGCCTTCAACTCTCTCACCATTTGGACCCGATGAGGAACTGATGGTGTAGAAGGACTTACTAAGATGGTCAGAGGCACGAAGGGGGAGGAGTCTTCCCAAGACCCCATGGAAGTGTCAGAACTTGAATCATCAAGCACTATCAGGGGACTAGAAGAAGGTATTAGTTTCAGGCGATTCAAACGGGCTATGATTTGAAGGTGAAGGGTTGGCATACGCTAGGATGTAATCTTTATAATGGTGTGAATCTCATCAATTTCAAAGTTATAACCCATTAAATGCAAGAGAGGAGTTAGTGAAATTTAATTCAGAGAGTTGAATATCATTTCCAGAGTTATAGCCAATTAAATCCATGGGAGGAATTAGTTTAATTTAATTAATCAAGACCACGTTATAGCAGATATAGACTTATAATTTCTACAATATAATTGAACAAATCATTGACCACTTTGTAGCATCTACGGTTCTATAGCTACTATAACATAGTCTTAAAGTTGTAGTAGCTACGAACTCATAGCTGTTACAATGTGATTGAACACTCTCAAGGGCCCATGTTATAGCAGTTATGATTCCGTAGTTGTTACCATACAGACTTAATGTTATAGCAACTACAGACTCATAGTTGCTACAATGTGATTGAACACTATCAGGGGACCACATTGTAGCAACTACAATTTTATAGCTAATATAACACAGACTTAACGTTATAGCAGCTACGAACTTATAGTTGTTAAAATGTATACTAAAAGCCTAGCTTTTTGTATAAACTTTTGTTTTGAAATAAGAATCACGCTGGTCAAATGTCTTCATTTATGTTAAATATAGTTGTTCATTTAATTTATATTGTAGATAACATGATGTGTGGTATCACACAGAAGATCATGTTATCAGTTTCTTATAAATTATAAATAGTAGCTCACGACCAAAATGGATAGGGACAAACCATTGGAACGGTTGTAGTGTGATTTAGCATTAGTTTATCTTGACTATAAAATTACACTAGTACACTCTTAGTGTATTAAGCAGGACCATTTGAGGTTGTTCTTTTTATACTGATTGCATAAAAGAACATGACCTCTGTTATTATGGAAGTGCGTACTCTTAATCTCGATATAATGGCAAACACATATATTTAGTATTCATTTCTTTGATTTGTCAATGGGCGAGATTTAGCTCATTAAATCAAGAGATCTGATAAGTTGGGAAATAATATTATTTATATGATGTGTTGTTAATTATAGAAGGAAACTGTGTCCTAGTTATCTAGGTTGATGATGTCCCCTTGAGGAACTCATAAGGATTGTCATGTAAACCCTGCAGGTGGACTTAGTCCTGCATGACAATAAAATTGAGTGGTACTACTCTTGGAGTTAGATATTAATTAAGTGAGTGTCAGTAACTCATTTAATTAATGGGCATTAGATATCTTAAATACATGGATTTTAACGCATTCATGATAAGAAGGAGCCCATAATATAATTTGGGAATGGTGCGGTAGTTCAATGATAATTCTTTAGTGGTATGAGTTATTATTAATGAATTTGAGTTGGGTGTTCGGGGTGAACACGGGAAGCTCAAGCTCATCGGGAGACCAAAGTCAATTCTTCCTCTAGGTCCCTATTGTAGCCTCTCATATAAAACCTTATATCCACCCGAAGCCTAGCTTCTTAAAGCCTAAGCTAGGCCGACCAAACCTTGCTTGGTGTCCAAGCAAGGGGCCGACCAAGCCAAGCTTGGAGCCCAAGCAAGGGGTCGGCCACACATAGAAAAGAAAGTTTTATTTTTTGTAAAATCTTTCCTTTTATAGAGATCCATTAAAAGGATTTAAAAGGATGATTTTAATTATAAAACTTTCCTTTTTTAGATCGGTCACAAAAGGAAATAAAAGGAGTTTTTATCTTGTTAAATCTTTCCTTTTATAGAGATCCATAAAAGGGATTTAAAAGAGAGATTTTAATTATTGAAATCTTTTCTTTTATAGACATCCACAAAAGGATTTAAAAGAGAGATTTTAATTTTATAAAACATTCCTTTTATAGCTATTCACAAAAGGGATTTTAAAAGAGAGATTTTAGTTTTTGTTTAAAATCTTTCCTTGTTTGATGAAGAGGATTTTGGCCGGCCATGATAAGGGAATTAAATGAAGTTTTAATTTTGTTTTAAAACTTTCCTTTTTTGCATTCACCAAGGATTATAAAAGAAGAGGAGGTAGTGCCTTATGGTGTAACACATCTTCTATTCCTCTTCCCTTCCTTGGTGGCCGACCCTTCATCATCTTCTTCCTTTCTTCTTTTTCCTTGTGGTCGGCGGCATCAAGCTTGGAGCTCTTTTGGTGGCCGGATACTTGGAGGTGAAGAAGAAGAGAAAGGAAGCTCTCTAGTTGTGACATCTCTTGGTGGCCGAAAGCTTGTAAGGAAGAAGAAGGTTTGGGTGGATTTCATCTTAGTAGATCGTCGCCCACACGACGTCCAAGAGGAGGAGAGGAATACAATAGAAGATCGAGAGGTTATTAAATCTTCAAAGAAAGGTATAACTAATTATAAGTTTCCGCATCATAATTAGTTTATATTCTTTGAATGGATCCTGAAATACCAACACAAGAGGCTATCGATTTTAGGCTATCAGTTTTATGTTATCGATTTTGTGTTTTGATTTCATGTTTCGATCTTGTGCTTCTATTGAGGTCTCTTTAATTAAACCGAGGGTTACTGCAAGAAGTTTAAACATTAAATTTCTTTGAAAGGTTTTGTCTAGGAAGTGGTGGATGATCTCATACCCAAGAAGGCCTAGTGCCTCGCCATGTTTAACCTGGAAGCTGATATTTGAAATAAATGTTTAATCATCTTTTGTAATATGGTTTAATTTAGGAAGATCACATCGGTTAAACTTGGAGTAAAAATATTAAGTATCGTTTCCAATCCAAGTTTAACTTCTGAAGAGCAACTTAGATTAATAATGTTAAGCATCGTTTGCAATCCAAGTTTAACTTCAGTAGAGCACATGGGTAGCTAGGTTAAGTTCTGTGCTTGTACAATTTTTTGTACAGAGGAGCAGAACGGAATCCAGGTATAGCAACCAACAATAGTTACTATAATGTAATCAAAGTCTATCAAGGGACCACATTGTAGCAGCTATGGTTCCTAGTTGCTACAACATAGACTTAACGTTGTAGTAGCTACGGACTCATAGCTATTATAATGTAATTGAACACTATTAGGGGACCACATTGTAAGAGCTATGGTTTTGTAGTTGCTATAACAAAGACTTAACTTGTAGTAGTTACAAACTCATAGCTACTCCAACATGATTGGACACAATCATGAGACCACATTGTAGTAATTACAATTCTGTAGCTGCTACAACATAGACTTTTCGTAGCTACTATAACGTGATTAAACACTATCATGAGACCATGTTGTAGTAACTACAATCTATAGCTACTACAATACATAATTTTGTAGAAGCTACGAACTCGTAGATGCTACAACATGATTGAACATTATCCGAGGACCAAGTTGCAGCGACTATAGTTCCATAGCTGCTACAACACAAACTTAACATTGTAACAGCTACAAACTCATGGCTTCACTTAACATTATAGCAGTTACAAACTTAAAATTTAATACAGTCAAATCAACATCATGTGAACAACATCATATCACACCTTTTTTAATACAAATATATAATTTGAATTTTTGTCATTGATATATTATAAAGAAAACAACATCATACAAACACAGGCTTTTTGTTTTTGTCTATCATAATTTTATGTTCAACCTTAAACCTATAAAGTTTCATTTCAGATTGTGTGAATTCCGTTGATCTCTTAAACATCAAACTCTTCATACAACGCATCACAAAAAAAGCACAATCTAATCTGCAAGAATTTTTTTTAACTTGTAAGAATCTAATTGCAATAAAAAATATGATACATAAATAAATATTTACGATTTGCTTTATGTGGAGACATTTACTTGAATCGTTTCAAACTCCCTATCAAAAATAGGCGCTAAACCTCAATGTTACCTATGAAAGTATGACCAGTTGAGACTCTTAAAAAACTCCTCCTACACATAAATAACATTAGCAATCAATATATATTAAAAGCTTATTTTAAAGAGTATAGAACTTAATACTTATAATTGTCTCAAAGATAGCAGTGTAATTTTTTGTAGTGCCAAGAGAATTATAATGAATTATTTGACCTTCATCCAGATATATGACCAATAGATGTCAGTGATCATCTTTATTATTAAGATGACACAAGATATATCTAATGGCCTTATCTTTATCACGTTTGATAGTTTGGTGCAATGCGTAGGCATGCATCATTGAAAACATATTCTATGTAAACAAGAATAATTTTTAGTGGACTAAATCCAAGAAAGAATAAATAATATTAGCTCAGGTAGTCAAATAACCTTAAACCCAACCCCATAAAATATAGATAGGTTGTATGGTATTTTAGAGGTTTCGGCTTCATTTGCTATATTTGTAAAATATGTATTTATGCAATCATCATAGGAGTACTGAGTCGAATTAAATACTATCATGAAATATTCCAACTCTAATGAGGAAATAGAGTTGGACCATACTGAAACATTGTAAGCCTATATAAATAAACAAAAACATAATAACAAATTATCACTATTATTATAATTGAATAATATTCACCGCTACTAGAATTGTAACAACTATGGAAAATTATATTAAAATGTTATCAATGTTGATAATGAATTTTAACATTCAAATGTTTTCAGTATTGATAGTGAATTTTAACATTCAAATGCATTATTATCCATACAACATGAAAAAGATGAAAACAGTATTATTCTTGTTTTAATATACACTTATTGAGACTTCAACAAATTAATCATTATTGTTTTACATCTTTATATAACTATTCTACCAACTTACTCATTTTAATTGGCTGAGCTTCAATAATGCATCTACTACAACAACATCTTTATTTTTCTTAAAACATGTCTTGGCTTATTGAATAAATACATAGATAAACATGTCATTGAAGATTAACAATAACAAGAATTAACTACAATCAACCCTGCCTTCAATATTTTGGTTTTGGGTTTTTTGAATCTCAGTAAGTTTGATTTATTGATTTGTTGATGTAGGATGGTAAAGACACTAGAGGAGGTGAATAGTATTCATGGTTTTTTCGAAAATCATGAGAATACGCAGTAGAACTAAAACTATTGTTAACTCAAGTTTCTTTTACTTGGTTCGGAGTGTTCGATGACTCCTACTCCAAGGCCCGCACTCGTTGAGTGCTTTCGTTGGGACATCACTATAATCATGAAATTATTACAAAATCAAGTACAATGTAATAATTAAATTATACCGATAATAGAAGAATGAAAACTTGATCGTTGGTTGTCGGAGCTGCTTTTCGATATCCCCGAGACCTTTTCAGAGTAATGTGTGAGTACGAAAGTCATAGCAATTGATGTTTGAAGCTGCTGGTCGAAGCTACTTTTATAGTCTATTTCAAGCACTCGGAGCTCTTCTTCGGGCGCCTGAACTGCTGACATGGCAGCACCTCGTCAAAACTTCATCCACAAAGTTTTATCCACCTTCGGGCGCCCGGACCCCCTCCAGGAGTATGGACCCTGACATGTGCCGACCAACCAGAATATGTCACTTCATCTTGGCGCTTATTGGGTTTGGCCCATTCTAGGCGCTTGGAGCAACTTCGGGCACCCGGACCTCCAGGCAGCTGGAAGCAATCCAGGCGTCTAGACCCTGAGTTTTCTAGCTTTTTCTCTGCATCAAAGTGTTAGTAAAAATACCCTACAACACAGAGTTAACATCATATAAAATGAATAGAATGATTATTAATTAGATCATGTCTCTCTAAGACCAGGATTTAGTCATGGTCTTAGCTTAGACTTCTAAAATGGATATAATCTGAACCGATTCCTACAACCCCTAACTGGGCTCGCCCTCACCGAAACTCTATCCTCTAGTATTTACCTCACTTACCATTGCACACCTACTTGACTCTTAGAGCCACTAGGTCTTCTTGTCAAATGCCCTATTTGAACTTCAGCCAGTGTCAGGTCCCGCAGATCTAACTGGACTTCTTTTCAAATATCAAGTCACTTCTTGACCTATTTGAACTCATGTTAATTATCAGGTCCTTCAGATCTAATTAGGCCTCATTCTGGTATCAGGTCCCTATCTTTCAATTTTGCATACTTAGTAGAAAGGATAGACAACAAACACATCTAACTTTAACTTATTCGCCATACATTAAATCTTATTATTAGTGCAACCTGCACCAACAGATGAAACTATGGCTTCACTTTTTGATGGGATAGGGCTTCTGGATCATTATGCTGAACAATCTCTTTACTTTTTCCCTTTCCCCTTATTTGCTTGTTTTCTAGTGGTTCTTTTGCTTTTGGGGTCTTGTTCAAATTTTATGGGTAGTAGACCAATACTCTTTCTGGTACACCTCTTTATTCTTGATGTGTTGGCACATTAGGCTCTATGACCTCTTTATCCAGAGTAGGTGATGCTGGTTGCTCTTTTGATACCTTGTTCTATAGCAGTCTTTGGGGCTCTATGATTTTATTTTCTTGTTTAGCTATGATTGTGTCTTTTACAACTAAAATTCTATCTTTTTCACCTATAGTCTTGTCTTTCTCAACACTTATAATGTCAATATTAATGACACTCATATCTAGTAAATCATAGAGCTCCCATATTTTTATATCCTTCTATTCAATATCCTTGCTCAACTCAGCAACCAAAGTTCACACTTCAACAAGTTGATCATCTTTTACTTTGCAACATTGATATTCAATTTTCTCCTGATCATCCTCTGTAGCTTGAACCTGAATATCCTCTACTATATACTCCTCCTAAACATCCTCTGCTTGCTCAGGAAAAGACACATTGATAAAGTTTTGTGCAATTCACTACTAGAAATATGATCTATTATGACACTTTCTTTATGACATTTAATTTTAAATGTCATTATAAATAATTTTTAATGGCATATATCAAAAGAGATTATTTTAAATATTAAAATATAATTTTAGATTATTTATGGTGACAAATTTTAATAATGTCATCATATAACATAGTAATTTAATGTATAACCTATATAGTTTCGTGTATTTTTTCTGTAGCTGCGTCTATAGATTTTGCCCGAACATCGTTCCCTCAAAAGCGCCAATTCTTTCTTCTCACAAAATCCCTAACTCTCGACGTCGCCGTTTAGATCACCCACACTCAAGCACCGCTAGCTCCTCTCCCTTTCTCCTCTCTAACCTGCTCTTGTCGTCGCCCCTCCTCTCACCCACGCTCATCATCTCTGTCGCTGCTCCTCACTCTTTTTCCTCCCTAACCCATTCTCGTCGTCACCGCTCCTCTCGCCCATGTTCACGCATCCTTGTCTCCACCGCCGTCGACCTCCATCGCTTGTCTCCACCACGATTCCTCCACAACACTATCTCCTCTGTGATTCCTTAGGTTTACGGTAATCTTTTGAATCCTTCAATTAACCAAATCATTCTCCTTGTCATTGATCAACAAGCATTAGGGAATTTTGAGAACCTTAAAACCTCAATTGCATGAACAGAAGGAAGTAGTGAGTGGAGGTTTTGGTCTAAGAAATTTGAAGTTTTAAGGGTATTTCTTTGTTACTTGTTACCTTTTGTTTTTGTGTACTGTTATTTTTTCAATCTAAACCCTACCTCCATGAAAGTAAGATTGATTGATTCCCCAACCATACAAGTAATTCCTTATTGTATTGCTTGTAGTTTGGAGAGGTGTCTGATGTAATTTCAATACATTTTTGTGTCATTTTCATGTAATCTTTAAATGATTACTTAGAGTTTGTTTAATCCATGCATGGTTTTGAAATGGTCATAATTGGAACTACAAGCTTTCTTTTTTGTTACCTTTTTTTTTTTATTGTATATTTTTCTTTTGTACTGTGTATTTTTCTTAGGTTAGGTAAATTATGAGATACTATATATTGTTGTATCCTCTTAAGTCATAATGTTTATGTTAGAGTGTATACTAAAAGCCTAGCTTTTGTATAAATATTTATTTTATGAATAAAGAATCACATTGGTCAAATATCTACATTTATATGCTAAGTGTAGTTATTTAACTAATTTATATTGTAGATAACATGGTGTGTGGTGTCACACACAGAAGATTATGTTATCAATTCCTTATAAATTATAAATAGTAGCTTACGACTAAGATGGAAAGGAACAAACCATTGGAATAGTCGTAGTGTAATTTGGTATTAGCTTATCTTAACTATAAAAATTACACTAGTACACTCTGAGTGTATTGAGCAAGACCATTTAAGGTAAGTTCTTTTTATACTGACTGAATAAAAGAACAAAACCTTTGTTATTGTGGAAGTGTGTGCTCTTAATCCTGATATAACAACAAACACATATATCTAGTATTTATTTCTTTGACTTATCAATGGGTGAGATTTAGTTCGATAAATCAAAAGGCCCGATAAGTTGGGAAATGGTATTATTTATAGTGTGTGTTGTTGATTATAGAAGGAAACTGTGTCCTAGTAATCTAAGTTGATAATGTCCCCAAGAGGAGCTCATAAGGATTGTCATGTAAACCCTGCAGGTGGACTTAGTCCGACATGACGATAAGGTTGAGTGATACTACTCTTGGATTAAGATATTAATTAAAGTGAGTTGTCAGTAACTCATTTAATTAGTGGGCATTCGACATCTTAAACACAGGAATATTAATACACTCATGATAAGAAGGAGCCCAAAATATAATTTGGGATTGGTGCGGTAGTTCAATAATAATTCTTTAGTGGTATGAATTATTATTGATGAAATTAAGCTGGGTATTCAGGATGAACACGGGAAGCTTAATTTCATCGGGAGACCAAAATCAATTCCTCCTCCCGGTCCCTATCGTAGCCTCTTATTTATAGAGAATTATATCCACCAAATATCCACTTCCTACCCACCCTTAGGTGGTCGGCCAAGCAAGCTTGGAGCCCAAGCTTGGGCAGGCCAAGCCAAAGGCTTGAGCTAAGTAGGGTGGCCGGCCATAGCTTGGAGCCCAAGCTTGGTGTGGCCGACCATATAAAATAAAAGGATTTTATTTTTTTAAATCCTTTCTTATGTGGAAGCCATGGTTTTAAAAGAGCGTTTAAAATTTAAATTTTTTCCTTTTATAGTTTTCTACAAAAGATTAAGAGAAAGATTTAATATCTTTCCTTATTTGTAGTTAAAAGGAAGATTTTAATTTTTGAGAAAACTTTCCTTTTATGTAACCATCCTCATGATTTCAAAAGAGAGTTTTAAAATTAAATCTTTTCTTTTATAGTTTCTACAAAAGATTAAGAGAAAAGATTTGATATCTTTCCTTATTTGTAAATTGAAAGGGAGATTTTAATTTTGAGAAAATTTTCCTTTTTGTAATCATCCACATGTTTTAATAGAGAGATTTTAATTTATAAAAGTTTCCTTTTATAACCAACCATGAAAGGAATTTTTTAAAGAGAAGTTTTATTTTTAAAATTTCCGGAAACAAATAAGGAAGTTTTAATTTTGTGTTTAAAACTTGCCTTATTTGAAGCACTTGTAGGGGTCGGTCATGAAAAGGGTTAAAAGGAATTTTTAATTAAATTTTCCTTATTAACCAATGGAAAGGAAAATAAAGGAATTTTAATAATAATTAAATTTCCTTATTTGCCAAGACCAAGGAATATAAAAGAGATGGTAGAGGTGCCTCACCTCACAACATCTCTTCTATTATTTCTCTCTTCTCTTCCTTGGTGTGGCCGACCCTATACTCTTTCTTTTCTCTTCTTCTTTAGTGGCCGGTGCATCCCTCTCTTGGAGTTCTTGTGGTGGTCGGTTCTTGCTAGGAGAAGAAGGAGAGAAAGGAGGCTTTGTTCTAGCATCCCATGGAGCTTGAAGGTTGGTGGCCGAAACTTGCAAGAAGGAAGGTATCTTGGTGATTCTCATCTCAGTAGATCGTTGCCCACACAACGTCCGAGATAAGAAGAGGAATACGATAGAAGATCAAGAGGTTGTTGCTTACAAAGAAAGGTATAACTAGTAATTCTATTCCGCATCATACTAGTTTTCTTTGTATGAATTTTGAAATACCAAACACAAGAGGCTAGTGATTCTAGATTTTCATATTTGTGATTCGAAGTTGTGTTTCTTTTGTTTTTTTTTTTCAATCTTGTGATTCGATTGTTCTTTGTGGTTAAACCTAGGGTTACTATAAAGAAACTAAATATTGAATTTCGTTGAGAGGCTTTGTCGAGGAAGTGGTGGATGCTCCCATACCCAAGAAGGCCTAGTGCCTCACCATGTTTAACGTGGAAGTCAATCTCTAAAATTAATATTTAATTGAATTTGTAACATAGGTGGATTTGGATTAATAATGTTAAGCATCATTTATGATCCAAGTCTAAACCACTAAGAACAGATAAGTTGAATTTGGAATCAATAATGTTAAGTTCCGTTTGCGATTCCAAATTTAATTTCTAAAGAACACAATAGGTTGTTAGAAATGGTTCAGGACTTGTACAAAATTTTTGTACAAGGAAATCGGTACAATATTCCCAGTAGCAACCAACAGTTTCAAAGTGATGCATATATGAATGATCACAACTTACAGTTAAGTTTGTGCATATCTTTAGTACTGAAGGAAACTTAAGCATTTGGTTAAAGTAAAACAAGTGAGATAATAAGGTGCTTGGGTAATTACTGATATGGCAAGAACATTTGGAACCCTAGAGAGAAAGGCTAGTGACAAAGATGCTTTGGAGAGCATAAAGTGATCTTAATTAATTCCAACCTTCTTACTGATAGGTATTATGTTATATAGTCCAACTACATTGTTAGAAAACTTTATTTTGATAAGGAATTTACCAAAAATGAGTAGAAGTGAATTACTCAAAATACATGAAATGATTATCTTAAAATTAGGAAGCATTAGAACTCTATATTTAGAACGCTAAGCTAATTGTTTATGATCACCGTTATTGTTGCAATCAGAACTCTATATTTAGTATTGTTGCAATCAGAACTCTTTGATCGATTATAATGATCAAGTGATTCCGAATAATATATTTGCTCGAATCATTGGACCGGATAGACCTGGCCGAGTACGTATGCTTGGTGATGGTGTTAGCCCATCTGATTTATGGGGAGTAGTTCCTAGCCATGACACATGCAATAGACTAGTAATGGAATAGAATACAAAGTTAGAAATGATGAATGAGAAAATTAAAAAGCAAGGCCAACATATTGTAATGTTAGAAATAAAGATTTCTGATCAATCAAACACAAATCCTCTTGCAAATTGCAATAATAGTCAACATGCTTCATCAAGTAATAATCCACAGGGTTCTATTCCATCTCGTCCAACCTTACGGGCAAGATTTGTTTAATTTCTATTTCATTATATGTTCCACACAACTTGAAAACATTTGCCATATTTTACACTTTCATGTAGATTGGAAGTTCTGTCTCGATCAAAAGTTTATTTAATTCAACAAAAATTATGGAAAAGGAGTGCTTCTCAGTATGGATCCAAATAATATAGTAGGGAGACAAAAACTAGGACCAAATTAGTGTGAAGTACAAGTACTAATTGTTCTAGAACCTGAAGAAAATTTAATTAGACCTTATGATCTTTTACAAAGGTTTGATGATACACTTGGAGGAATGATAGCTTGGCCTTGTTATCTGGTATGATTTTAACCTTTTATTAATGTTTTATATTTATCATATTATTAAAATTTTAAATAAATATGAAATGTATTTGCAGTTGGCAATAAGTGAAGATTTCTATTAGTACATATGAAATGATATTTTATTTGTTTCTCACTTGGTATGATATTCCTTTTTTAAAATTATGTTTATTATGTTTATATTTTCATTGTTTAATTTACTTATATAATTTTTTGGATTGTATTTGTAGGTGACAGGTACTTGGATTTTGCATATGATGGTTGAAGATAGTTGATAGTAAATTGATAGAGTTTTTTATTTTATAAGACTTTGTTAGTTCTAAAAGTCAATGTTTTGTTAGTATTTACTTAGTGCTGGATTTAATACTTTTACATTAGTATTGCATTTGTACTTTTGTGATGATGGAATGAATTGTGATGATGTGGTGAATGAATTGGATATTTTGGATGTAAAACTTTTCTATTTTATATAAGTGGTGAATTATGATGATGAGTAAATTGTGATTATGTATATTTTTTTGTATTATATGGTGAATGTTTTGTATTATGAATAAATATCAGTAACAAGATGTAATGTCTTTTTAAAATATTATAATTGATAATTAATAATGCCATTATAGATTAGTTAACCTGACAGTTTAAAATGACTTTATAAATTATTATTACTGACATATGTTATTGTCCTTATATAAAAATTTTAAAACATTTATAATTATCAAAATAAATTAATTTAGGTGACATTTATATTTGTCCTTATTAAGATAATAATAAGGCATACATAAATGTCCATGTAGTATACTTTTCATGACATTTTCGATAGTCAGTATATTTCTATATTTAAGACACTTTTGTAGTTAGTATAGATATTTTATAATGACATTATATAAATGTCAGGAATATTAGAGGGTCTATGCTAATATCGCATTTCAATACATTTTTTGGTGATGTCATTGTTGGGATTTTCGAGCTGCAAAACCCATTTTTTCCGTTGCGGAAACCTCGAAATCTCATGATACCGGATCCGTGCGAAGAAAATAATTTCAAAAACTTTACGTGTATGAGTTTCTAAACCTAGATTTACTCTAGATCTACTCTAGATCTACAAGGTAGAGAGATTACCCTTGATGCGAAACCCTTCGCTTATCCTGCTCGTCCAAGTTTGCTGGATCTCAAGAGTGTTCAAGTGAACACTCCTCTATACGTATCCACACGAACGATTAGGTGGAGAAAAACCAAACAAAAGGTGTACTAGCACCTTTGAAGGTTCGGCCAAGGTGGAGGAGAGGGAGAAGAAGATGAGAGGAGGAAGAAGATGGAGTTACTCACACAAAATAAAACTCCCACAATGGTGTTAAAGTGGCTGGCCACTTCAAGGAAAGCTTTTAAACCTCCATGGGATATCAAGAGTCATAACTCTTGATCTCCCTCATGAGGTGGCACACACATGTGCTAGCCTTGATGATGTGGCACATCATAATTAGCCCACTCAATGCCAACTCACAAATGAGGTGACAATGGTCAAGTCAAACTTGACCTTTCGTCTTCCTCTCAAGTCAAGTCAAACTTGACCACTTCTCTCCCATGGTTGATCAAATCTAACCATTGGTTCAAGTCAATTTTAATTTAATGAATCTCTATTCATTGAATTAAATTGGTTCAATGAGTCTAAGTTCAATTTAGACTCATTTAACACATGAACTAAATTGAGTCCAACTCAATTAGTTTACTTTGGATTACTCTTAATCTAATTTGGTTCATCACATAAACCTAATCCTCTTGGTTCATCAAATGAACCTAATCTCCATCTAATTGCCCTTTGTGCGTGACCCTATAGGTTCTTGTAACGTTGGCAATGCTCCTAAACGCATTTAGAAGCATAAGTAATGAGCGGTATCTAGCAACACATCATTAGTACCCAAGTTACAAGAATGTTGAGATCCAACATCACCTTGTGACTACTAATTGTGACTCTTCACAATATGTGACAATGTGTCCTTCTATCCTTGACATCTAGGTTTGTCACGCCCCGGAGAAGTCCCTGTCCGAAGAAATTTCGGCAGCACCTCCCCTGTACGAGTGACAATCTGAAGCATTTCTACAGGCATCATATACATCAGCCACAGGCGGCTGGAATATACACACAACCACGCAGTTATATATATATATCATCAGCTCACACGGCTGGAACAAAACCAACACAACAAAAATGGCAGAAACTCAATACTAACCAAAGCACAAAAACTGCTAGCCGGCTAGGCTTACACAACCAACAACAAATACAAAATACCACATAACAACATCAACACTCTAAAATTAAAACCGGAGTACAGAGCTAACAAACTGATACATAAAACAAACAAAACATACGTGAAACCGATAAGTCTTCTGATGTGACGTGGGGACCAGCAGACAGGATGCTCCAAGCGACACCATAAATAACCTGGTACCTGAAAAAAAATAGTGTCAACGGGGGTGAGTTCAACAACTCAGCGAATACCAATGGACATGAGTAGTATCTAACAGCAACAAACATGGAATACAGCTTCCTAATCATATATAGGGAATATGCAAAACTGAAAGGTAACTGAGGAAGCTGTACTCACCAGGAACTCCTATCCTGACAAAAGGGTCGTCAAACCGAAAGTGTCAATAATCCTGTATGCAGGTCAAAGGTATGCATCCAACCAAAATGCAGCAACCAAATGCAGCAAACACAATCATAATAATATAAATACATCAATGCATATGATGCTAATGATGCGTCCTGGTCACCCTGACGCCAGTCAGTCCTCTCACACACAAATAGCAAGACCGAGTGGGTAGGGCTATGACAACTGCGCACTCTCACTGCTCCCGATGAGTGACCGAGTGGACGGGATGCAGTACTCCTGTCCTGTGACCCCAAATCATAAATGGGGAGCTCAATGCTCTCAACTCCCGGCACGATGGAGGTATCTCTGACGGCTACCACGCTGAGTCACCTGACCAACGGAGCCAAACAGAGTCCACCGTCTGCCGGCTACTACACTGCTACACTAAATGCCAGCGGAGCCAAACAGAGCGGAACTGTGTGCCAGCTACCACGCTGAGTCCTTAGACCAACGGAGCCAAACAGTAGAACCGCCACACACCTGTCTGATATACCACTAACCCATGAGTGGTGGTGTGTGCAGTACATGTAACTGGCGATGTGCTCAACCATAGTGGAGCCTACAATCGCACAGCATGCAATCATGATGCATGTCACTATGCATAGCAAAAACTGATCAACATAACCATATCCATAAATACAAAATGGGTACTGTAAAAGCGATGGTCACATACCAAAATATAGAGTACACAGGTCAGATAGAATATCAAAACATATGTCCTGAACATAACAAGTATGGTATATCCTGATCAGCATAGAAAAATCCATATATATATAATATGGGTACCACAGTATCAGTAGGTCAAATCCACAGATCTAGGGCATACAGGTCCTCTATGGTATAGCAACCTAGATCCTAAACATATCTCCTTCCATAACATATGTACCAACAATATGCACATATCAAGAATCAAGGTCTAGGTACACGAATCATATTTGATATACAAATAGAGGTACACAAGCCAGTCATGGCATAAAACCTAAGTATCAGATAATCTCGATACACATGACTGAAACCAAAAGTCCAGAACCTAGTCCTAACCTCAGTAAAACATGGTATGTCACTTATTCTAGAAACTAAGATACTCATGGTAATACAGTACTCATGGCAATAAATCACATGATATAAGCACGGATACGTCACAGGCGATAAACCTAACATGCTATGGATATCAAACAGTGACATACCAAAGACAAACATGTTCATTGCTTGTAGTTATAAAATACTATGCATATCCAAAGACAATATCATAAAAGATAAGTCAAGAGGTACCCGCCTTCATACGCAGGTCGTATCAACCGTCCTCAACAAGTCCAAGAGATCGCATCCAACTCAAATCCTACAAATACAGGGTATTCAACAAAACTAAGGATCTATGATCAACATATCAACTATTAATCCCTCTAATCTGATCCAACCCTTTCCTTCACATCAATTTAATCCAAGAACACATAAACTAATGATTCACTTATTCAATCAAGTTCACTACCATCAACTACTAACCATCATGAATCAACCTCAAAACTTACCCGAATTCAAGTGGGTTGCTGATAGCTCACCATCAAAGGATGACTTAAGATCGGAAGGTTGGCCGAAGCCAAGGATCGTCCACGAACAGCACAGCTTGAGCTGCAATAGGTAACAACACCTACAAAGATACCAAAACAAGTCACTCCTTGAAATCCTTATTCCACATCAATTGACGTTAAAGCTGAATACCAACAATAACCTGTTCTCACCTCCTCTTCTTCTTCAACAGCTAGGAAGCCATGGATCGGGCAGAGTCAACAACAAGCTGCCAACACAATGGTAGCCGGAACCAACCGAATACCCTTGCTCGGTCGACGATCCACTGGAGTAAAGGTAAACCGGTGCTAGGGCACTCCTCAGAGGGTAACCAGTGACAGTGCTAGGGCATGAAGATCGGCCGTGATGGTCGGCTCTGGCAGCACAGAGGGAAAGGAGAGCGTCCGCGGTGATGTTGCTCGGCTAAGGCACGGGATACTAGCCGGAGACCGGTGCTCGGGAGAGGAAGAGAAGGAGAGGCCGGCGGTAGACTCCTGTAGCCGGCGATGTCTCGCGAAGAAGGGGAAAGATGGCCGGCGTCAAAGAGAAGCGTCGGCACGTTCCTGACCTTCCCCAATCTAGGGCTCGACCTCGGCGGTGCTGAGACGTCTGCGGAGATGAGGCAACGGCAGGGGAAAAAGGCAATCGGCGTTGCTCTCTTCCACCGGCGTCGGCTGTGGCAACGGAGGCGATCGGCGTCGTCGCTCGACAAGGAGGAAAAGAAGAAGGGGAATCGGCTCTGCACGCGCACGGGGAGGGAAGAAAAAGAAACGGCACAGTAACGGGGAGAGAAAAAGAAATTAAATAAGAAAAAGGAAAAGAGAAAAAAGAAATAAAACTTTTCCTCATTAAAACGGGATAGCCTAAACAGGCTTTTTCCGGACCCCTTTTAATCCACGATAACTCATCCGTACGAGCTCCGAAAAATTCCTGAAAAATTTCCAAAAATTACGGAAAATTCCCTTATTATTATTCTCTATTTTTTCGGTATTTTACATTCTCCTCCACTAATAAAAATTTGGTCCCCAAATTTCGTTATCTACCATCAGCAAGTACTAACAACAGGTAAAGTGTATATATGCTGAACGGCAAACTAAATCACATACCTCAAGTGAAAAGGTGGGGATATCGAGCTCGGATCGTATCCTCAAGCTCCCAAGTAGCCTCCTCGTCTAAATGATGCTGTCGTCCGACTAACCAGCCGGATAGTCTTGTTCCGCAACTAATGCTCCTTCCGGTCCAAAAATCCGTACCGGAATCAGCTCATATGAAATGTCAGGCTGAACTGGAACTGGAATATCAGCTAGCACATGCGTCGGGTCGGGCACATATCTCCGCAACATAGATACGTGGAATACATCGTGGACTCCTGCCAGGGACGGTGGTAGTGCCAACCGGTAAGCTACCACTCCAACCCTTTCCAAGATCTGGAAAGGTCCAATGTATCGCAGAGTTAACTTACCTCTGAGGCCAATCTCTTCACCCCTTTCGTGGGTGAAACTCGCAGAAATACATGGTCGCAAATAAAGAACTCTTAGAGTCTCCGACTCTGGTCTACCTACTCTTTTGGCAGTCTTATACCTCTGACATCCTTTGTTTAATAGTACGGACCAACTCTGCCTCATGCTAGGCTCTATGAGGTCCCAACAACTAGGCCTTCCCAACCTCATCCAGAGGGTGGGTGTCCGACAAGGCCTACCATACAACACTTCAACGGTGGCATTTGGATAGTCGAATGCAAACCGTTGTTGTAGGCGAACTTTACCAATGGAAAATGGTCCTCCCAACTGCCTCCGAAAATTCAATACACAAGACTTCAGCAAGTCCTCTAGAGTCTGAATGGTCCGCTGTGACTATCCATCTGTCTGAAGATGGAAAACTGTATTGAAACAGAGCTACGTGCCCAAGGTCTGCTGCAGACTCTGTCAAAAACGAGACGTGAATCGGGGTCTCTATCCGAAATAATAATCAACGGAACACCACGTGATCTGATGATCTCCCAGCAAAATAGATCTACCAATCGATCCAGGAAATCTGTCCCCCGATTAGCTAAAAAGTGCGCGGATTTGGTTAATTGGTCAACGATTACCCAAATCGCGTCATGGTCTCGTCATGTCCTCGGCAAACTCACCACAAAGTCCATAGTAATATGTTCCCATTTCCACTCGGGAATAGGAATCCGCTGAAATAAATCGACAGGTCTCTGGTGCTCGGCCTTCACCTGCTGACAGACAAGACATCTAGCTACGAAATCCGCGATGTCTTTCTTCATACTGTTCCACCAGTAGGAACGCCTCAAATCTAGATACATACGGTTACCGCCTGGGTGGACAGCAAATCATGAGCGATGAGCCTCCGGAAGTAACTTCTATAAGACCGGATGAGACTGAAATACACAAAATCTGTCTCAAAAGTGTATAACACCCTCCTCGTCTCGTGTGAACTCGGTCTGCTGCCCGGAAGCTATCTAGCTACAAATAAACTGCAAATATTGATCAGCAGCCTAGGGCTCTCGGATCCTCGTCCTGATCAACGACTGAGCAACCATGGTAACCAGAGTACCCTGCTCTGTCTGTCCTTACCCCTCAAGGCCCAAATCAGAGAAACCTTGAATCAAGTCTGTGACCACAACTCGGTGGAAAGCTAAAGTCCCTTTAGACTTCCGTCTAAGTACAACGACAACCACATTAGCTTTTCCCCAAATGATAGCTAATGGTACAATCAAAATCCTTTAGGAACCCCATCCATCTTCCCTGTCGAAGATTAGATTCCTTTCTAAGTGAACAAATATTTGAGACTCTTATGGTCCGTGAGAATCTCAAATGTAACACCGTATAGATAAGGCTGCCAAATCTTCAAGGCACAAAATAATGACGGCTAGCCACAAGTCATATACTGGGTAGTTCTACTCATGCTCCTACAACTGTCGAGAAGCATAGGAGACTACTCTATCGTGCTGCATCAGAACAGTGCTCAAACCCTGAATAGTTGTGTCGATGTAGAGGACATATCCGTCCTCTCCAGAAGGTAAAACCAAAAATCGAAGCCGACACTAGTCTCCACTTCAGCTCCTAGAAGCTGGTCTTGCATTCCACAGTCCAAGTAAACTTCACGCCTTTCATGATCATGCGTGTAAATAACATAGCAATCCGTGAGAAACCCTCAACGTATCTCCGGAAATATCGAGCCAAACAAAGGAAGTTGCGAGCCTCTTCTATAGACTCCGTCTACTCCCAACGGTAATAACCTCGATCTCCTGTGGAACCACGGTATACTCCTACTGGTGACCGTGTGTCTCAAACATCTCACAGAAGACAACCAAATCAGCACTACTGATAATCACATATACATGTTCTCGTCGAAACATCTTTAGACCTATGCAAAGGTAGTGTACGTGACTCACCTCAAATCCGTAATAAATCACAACATCGTCAACAAAGACAATGGAAACTGATCCAAACATTCTAGGGATACCCCAATCATCGAGTCCATGATAACATCTAGGGCACCACAAGTACTAATGGTAAAACCAAGACACATAATGTCCATATCACAGACATTCCTAACCATAAGATCCTCAACAACAAATCAGGAATCTGATCACCAGCGATATATAGTCACCAAAGAATAGAACCTCCAGTGTGAGAGCAATGCTCTATCACACGAAATACCACATATGTGGGAGCAACGCTCTACCACAAACAATCCGTAATATGTGGGAGCAACGCTCCACCACAAACAAACAATAATATGTGGGAGCTACACTCCACCACAAACGATCCATAACATGTGGGAGCAACGCTCCACCATAAACAATACATAAGTGCCCAAGGCACCTAACTATCCAGCTAGAAACTGCACGAGATCTCTCTACCACAAATCACTGTGGGTAGCCTAGGGTATAACAACCCAGTAAGCAAATCAAATCTATAGTCAACTCAATCAATATCGTAGTGGGTCACCCGCTGATAAGAAAATGGGTTGACAAGGTAGTCCAACAAATGACATAATGCAGACACTCCACATCCTGCATTCAACATAAGTAGAATCCTCATGATACTACCAACAATTACACCTGGCACACGTGCACACACAACATAGGTATAATCGACATAATCCTCCAATTATTGTACACCAAACATATACACAACTCAGGTATATTCAGTATAATACCTCCCACATGTCAATCAGGCACGTACAGCTAACTAAATAGCTATAATCCACAAGGAACCTACAATAACCACATCAAGATGGGAATACCCACACTATCTGCAAATGAACTATCCATCATAGAACTCCTTCAACTCATAACAATCATATCTACACACCACATAAATATGCATAATCAACATATTTTAAATCCAATCTACCAAACAAACCCTACGCCACCTTATAAGTTATCCTACAAGATACATATAGCCTAAATTTAAGGTACCCACGGAATAGGATAAATCAATCCTCTAAAGACTGACCAAAATCGACAATGATATACGATCAACTCAGTCTTTTCCACGTCAGTACAAAACATGTACTCAAATGTGCTCTAGATACCAAACTAAGCACAAACAACCCAAAGATCAGCATCTCCATAAAATAGGGTATGATGGTCCTCTACTGATTGGTCCAACAAAACTAAATCGGCCATCTACCAACTGATCAAAATTACATTAATCCCCTTCAAGCAACTATGGTAAATCAAACTTCTACTGACCGATCTCACAAGAGTAGATCAATTATCTACTAATGAAATTAACTAAGATAACATGGTATACTACTGGCTAGGTCAACATAAAGATATAAATACTATCCACTACCCATCTATTAAAAGCAGAGGCTGGTATGTGCCTCAATCTGCTAACCAACTAGTAATAACATAAGCTAAAAACTACTGGTGTATGATATGATAAATCACCAGAAACTGTAACCCTTAATCTCTATCAAGGTCGATCATCATCAGGGGTTTACCTAATACATAAAATATCTACTATCTCAACTAGACAGGTACTAGTAAAGAGTGCTAATACATGTCATAAACCATAATAGTCAACGGTGCATAAACTAACAAAAATGTAGGATAACAGTATACCATCATACCTCCTATAGCTTGGAGATGTCCTACTGCTGCCAGGTCCCAAAACCCGAAAAGTCACATCGAGAAGACCAAAACAGAAAATCCGAAACACCGAGAAAATAAGACTCGTAAGCCGATCTCTGATACCAAATAAATTGTCACGCCCCGGAGAAGTCCCTGTCCGAAGAAATTTCGGCAGCACCTCCCTGTACGAGTGACAATCTGAAGCATTTCTACAGGCATCATATACATCAGCCACAGGCGGCTGGAATATACACACAACCACGCAGTTATATATATATCATCAGCTCACACGGCTGGAACAAAACCAACACAACGAAAATGACAGAAACTCAATACTAACCAAAGCACAAAAACTGCTAGCCGGCTAGGATTACACAACCAACAACAAATACAAAATACCACATAACAACATCAACACTCCAAAAATAAAACCGGAGTACAGAGCTAACAAACTGATACATAAAACAAACAAAACATACGTGAAACCGATAAGTCTTCTGATGTGACGTGGGGACCAGCAGACAGGATGCTCCAAGCGACACCATAAATAACCTGGTACCTGAAAAAAAAATAGTGTCAACGGGGGTGAGTTCAACAACTCAGCGAATACCAATGGACATGAGTAGTAAGATATATCTAACAGCAACAAACATGGAATACAGCTTCCTAATCATATATAGGGAATATGCAAAACTGAAAGGTAACTGAGGAAGCTGTACTCACCAGGAACTCCTATCCAGACAAAAGGGTCGTCAAACCGAAAGTGTCAATAATCCTGTATGCAGGTCAAAGGTATGCATCCAACCAAAATGCAACAACCAAATGCAGCAAACACAATCACAATAATATAAATACATCAATGCATATGATGCTAATGATGCGTCCTGGTCACCCCTGACGCCAGTCAGTCCTCTCACACACAAATGGCGAGACCGAGTGGGTAGGGCTATGACAACCGTGCACTCTGTCGTCACTGCTCCTGATGAGTGACCGAGTGGACGGGATGCTGTCGGAGTACTCCTGTCCTGTGACCCCAAATCATAAATGGGGGAGCTCAATGCTCTCAACTCCCGGTACACGATGACGGGGAGGTATCTCTGCCGGCTACCACGCTGAGTCACCTGACCAACGGAGCCAAGTCCACCGTCTGCCGGCTACTACGCTGCTACACTAAATGCCAGCGGAGCCAAACAGAGCGGAACTGACTGCCGGCTACCACGCTGAGTCCTCAGACCAACGGAGCCAAACAGCAGAACCGCCACACACCTGTCTGATATACCACTAACCCATGAGTGGTGGTGTGTGCAGTACATGTAACTGGCGATGTGCTCAACCATAGTGGAGCCGACAATCGCACAGCATGCAATCATGATGCATATCACTATGCATAGCAAAAACTGATCAACATAACCATATCCATAAATACAAAATGGGTACTGTAAAAGCGATGGTCACATACCAAAATATAGAGTACACAGGTCAGATAGAATATTAAAACATATGTCCTGAACATAACAAGTATGGTATATCCTGATCAGCATAGAAAAATTCATATATATATAATATGGGTACCACAGTATCAGTAGGTCAAATCCACAGATCTAGGGCATACAGGTCCTCTATGGTATAGCAACCTAGATCCTAAACATATCTCCTTCCATAACATATGTACCAACAATATGCACATATCAAGAATCAAGGTCTAGGTACACGAATCATATATGATATACAAATAGAGGTACACAAGCCAGTCATGGCATAAAACCTAAGTATAAGATAATCTCGATACACATGACTGAAACCAAAAGTCCAGAACCTAGTCCTAACCTCAGTAAAACATGGTATGTCACTTATTCTAGAAACTAAGATACTCATGGTAATACAGTACTCATGGCAATAAATCACATGATATAAGCACGGATACGTCACAGGCGATAAACCTAACATGCTATGGATATCAAACAGTGTCATACCAAAGACAAACATGTTCATTGCTTGTAGTTATAAAATACTATGCATATCCAAAGACAATATCATAAAAGATAAGTCAAGAGGTACCCGCCTTCATACGCAGGTCGTATCAACCGTCCTCAACAAGTCCAAGAGATCGCATCCAACTCAAATCCTACAAATACAGGGTATTCAACAAAACTAAGGATCTATGATCAACATATCAACTATTAATCCCTCTAATCTGATCCAACCCTTTCCTTCACATCAATTTAATCCAAGAACACATAAACTAATGATTCACTTATTCAATCAAGTTCACTACCATCAACTACTAAGCATCATGAATCAACCTCAAAACTTACCCGAATTCAAGTGGGTTGTTGATAGCTCACCATCAAAGGATGACTTAAGATCGGAAGGTTGGCCGAAGCCAAGGATCGTCCACGAACAGCACAGCTTGAGCTGCAATAGGTAACAACACCTACAAAGATACCAAAACAAGTCACTCCTTGAAATCCTTATTCCACATCAATTGACGTTAAAGCTGAATACCAACAATAACCTATTCTCACCTCCTCTTCTTCTTCAACAGCTAGGAAGCCATGGATCGGGCAGAGTCAACAACAAGCTGCCAACACAATGGTAGCCGGAACCAACCGAATACCCTTGATCGGTCGACGATCCACTGGAGTAAAGGTAAACCGGTGCTAGGGCACTCCTCAGAGGGTAACCAGTGACAGTGCTAGGGCATGAAGATCGGCCGTGATGGTCGGCTCTGGCAGCACAGAGGGAAAGGAGAGCGTCCGCGGTGATGTTGCTCGGCTAAGGCACGGGATACTAGCCGGAGACCGGTGCTTGGGAGAGGAAGAGAAGGAGAGGCCGGCGGTAGACTCCTGTAGCCGGCGATGTCTCGCGAAGAAGGGGAAAGATGGCCGGTGTCAAAGAGAAGCGTCGGCACGTTCCTGACCTTCCCCAATCTAGGGCTCGACCTCGGCGGTGCTGAGACGTCTGCGGCGATGAGGCAACGGCAGGGGAAAAAGGCAATCGGCGTTGCTCTCTTCCACCGGCGTCGGCTGTGGCAACGAAGGCGATCGGCATCGTCGCTCGACAAGGAGGAAAAGAAGAAGGGGAATCGGCTCTGCACGCGCACGGGGAGGGAAGAAAAAGAAACGGCACAGTAACGGGGAGAGAAAAAGAAATTAAATAAGAAAAAGGAAAAGAGAAAAAAGAAATAAAACTTTTCCTCATTAAAACGGGATAGCCTAAACAGGCTTTTTCCGGACCCCTTTTAATCCCCGATAACTCATCCGTACGAGCTCCGAAAAATTCCTGAAAAATTTCCAAAAATTACGGAAAATTCCCTTATTATTATTCTCTATTTTTTCGGTATTTTACATTCTCCTCCACTAATAAAAATTTTGTCCCCAAATTTCATTATCTACCAACAGCAAGTACTAACAACAGGTAAAGTGTATATATGCTGAACGGTAAACTAAATCACATACCTCAAGTGAAAAGGTGGGGATATCGAGCTCGGATCGTATCCTCAAGCTCCCAAGTAGCCTCCTTGTTTAAATGATGCTGTCGTCCGACTAACCAGCCGGATAGTCTTGTTCCGCAACTAATGCTCCTTCCGGTCCAAAAATCCGTACCGGAATCGGCTCATATGAAATGTCAGGCTGAACTGGAACTGGAATATCAGCTAGCACATGCGTCGGGTCGGGCACATATCTCCGCAACATAGATACGTGGAATACATCGTGGACTCCTGCCAGGGACGGTGGTAGTGCCAACCGGTAAGCTACCACTCCAACCCTTTCCAAGATCTGGAAAGGTCCAATGTATCGCAGAGTTAACTTACCTCTGAGGCCAATCTCTTCACCCCTTTCTTGGGTGAAACTCGCAGAAATACATGGTCGCAAATAAAGAACTCTTAGAGTCTCCGACTCTGGTCTACCTACTCTTTTGGCAGTCTTATACCTCTGACATCCTTTGTTTAATAGTACGGACCAACTCTGCCTCATGCTAGGCTCTATGAGGTCCCAACAACTAGGCCTTCCCAACCTCATCCAGAGGGTGGGTGTCCGACAAGGCCTACCATACAACACTTCAACGGTGGCATTTGGATAGTCGAATGCAAACCGTTGTTGTAGGCGAACTTTACCAATGGAAAATGGTCCTCCCAACTGCCTCCGAAAATTCAATACACAAGACTTCAGCAAGTCCTCTAGAGTCTGAATGGTCCGCTGTGACTATCCATCTGTCTGAAGATGGAAAATTGTATTGAAACAGAGCTGCGTGCCCAAGGTCTGCTGCAGACTCTGTCAAAAATGAGACGTGAATCGGGGTCTCTATCCGAAATAATAATCAACGGAACACCACGTGATCTGATGATCTCCCGGCAAAATAAATCTACCAATCGATCCAGGAAATCTGTCCCCCGATTAGCTAAAAAGTGCGCGGATTTGGTTAATTGGTCAACGATTACCCAAATCACGTCATGGTCTCGTCATGTCCTCGGCAAACTCACCACAAAGTCCATAGTAATATGTTCCCATTTCCACTCGGGAATAGGAATCCCCTGAAATAAACCGACAGGTTTCTGGTGCTCGGCCTTCACCTGCTGACAGACAAGACATCTAGCTACGAAATCCGCGATGTCTTTCTTCATACTGTTCCACCAGTAGGAACGCCTCAAATCTAGATACATACGGTTACCGCCTGGGTGGACAGCAAATCATGAGCGATGAGCCTCCGGAAGTAACTTCTATAAGACCGGATGAGACTGAAATACACAAAATCTGTCTCAAAAGTGTATAACACCCTCCTCGTCTCGTGTGAACTCGGTCTGCTGCCCGGAAGCTATCTAGCTACAAATAAACTGCAAATATTGATCAGCAGCCTAGGGCTCTCGGATCCTCGTCCTGATCAACGACTGAGCAACCATGGTGACCAGAGTACCCTGCTCTGTCTGTCCTTACCCCTCAAGGCCCAAATCAGAGAAACCTTGAATCAAGTCTGTGACCACAACTCGGTGGCAAGCTAAAGTCCCTTTAGACTTCCGTCTAAGTACAACGACAACCACATTAGCTTTTCCCCAAATGATAGCTAATGGTACAATCAAAATCCTTTAGGAACTCCATCCATCTTCCCTGTCGAAGATTAGATTCCTTTCTAAGTGAACAAATATTTGAGACTCTTATGGTCCGTGAGAATCTCAAATGTAACACCGTATAGATAAGGCTGCCAAATCTTCAAGGCACAAAATAATGACGGCTAGCCACAAGTCATATACTGGGTAGTTCTACTCATGCTCCTACAACTGTCGAGAAGCATAGGAGACTACTCTATCGTGCTGCATCAGAACAGTGCTCAAACCCTGAATAGTTGTGTCGATGTAGAGGACATATCCGTCCTCTCCAGAAGGTAAAACCAAAAATCGAAGCCGACACTAGTCTCCACTTCAGCTCCTAGAAGCTGGTCTTGCATTCCACAGTCCAAGTAAACTTCACGCCTTTCATGATCATGCGTGTAAATAACATAGCAATCCGTGAGAAACCCTCAACGTATCTCCGGAAATATCGAGCCAAACAAAGGAAGTTGCGAGCCTCTTCTATAGACTCCGTCTACTCCCAACGGTAATAACCTCGATCTCCTGGGGAACCACGGTATACTCCTACTGGTGACCGTGTGTCTCAAACATCTCACAGAAGACAACCAAATCAGCACTACTGATAATCACATATACATGTTCTCGTCGAAACATCTTTAGACCTATGCAAAGGTAGTGTACGTGACTCACCTCAAATCCGTAATAAATCACAACATCGTCAACAAAGACAATGGAAACTGATCCAAACATTCTAGGGATACCCCAATCATCGAGTCCATGATAACATCTAGGGCACCACAAGCACTAATGGTAAAACCAAGACACATAATGTCCGTATCACAGACATTCCTAACCATAAGATCCTCAACAACAAATCAGGAATCTGATCACCAACGATATATAATCACCAAAGAATAGAACCTCCAGTGTGAGAGCAATGCTCTATCACACGAAATACCACATATGTGGGAGCAACGCTCTACCACAAACAATCCGTAATATGTGGGAGCAACGCTCCACCACAAACAAACAATAATATGTGGGAGCTACACTCCACCACACACGATCCATAACATGTGGGAGCAACGCTCCACCATAAACAATACATAAGTGCCCAAGGCACCTAACTATCCAGCTAGAGACTGCACGAGATCTCTCTACCACAAATCACTGTGGGTAGCCTAGGGTATAACAACCCAGTAAGCAAATCAAATCTATAGTCAACTCAATCAATATCGTAGTGGGTCACCCGCTGATAAGAAAATGGGTTGACAAGGTAGTCCAACAAATGACATAATGCAGACACTCCACATCCTGCATTCAACATAAGTAGAATCCTCATGATACTACCAACAATTACACCTGGCACACGTGCACACACAACATAGGTATAATCGACATAATCCTCCAATTATTGTACACCAAACATATACACAACTCAGGTATATTCAGTATAATACCTCCCACATGTCAATCAGGCACGTACAGCTAACTAAATAGCTATAATCCACAAGGAACCTACAATAACCACATCAAGATGGGAATACCCACACTATCTGCAAATGAACTATCCATCATAGAACTCCTTCAACTCATAACAATCATATCTACACACCACATAAATATGCATAATCAACATATTTTAAATCCAATCTACCAAACAAACCCTACGCCACCTTCTAAGTTATCCTACAAGATACATATAGCCTAAATTTAAGGTACCCACAGAATAGGATAAATCAATCCTCTAAAGACTGACCAAAATCGACAATGATATACGATCAACTCAGTCTTTTCCACGTCAGTACAAAACATGTACTCAAATGTGCTCTAGATACCAAACTAAGCACAAACAACCCAAAGATCAGCATCTCCATAAAATAGGGTATGATGGTCCTCTACTGATTGGTCCAACAAAACTAAATCGGCCATCTACCAACTGATCAAAATTACATTAATCCCCTTCAAGCAACTATGGTAAATCAAACTTCTACTGACCGATCTCACAAGAGTAGATCAATTATCTACTAATGAAATTAACTAAGATAACATGGTATACTACTGGCTAGGTCAACATAAAGATATAAATACAATCCACTACCCAGCTATTAAAAGCAGAGGCTGGTATGTGCCTCAATCTGCTAACCAACTAGTAATAACATAAGCTAAAAACTACTGGTGTATGATATGATAAATCACCAGAAACTGTAACCCTTAATCTCTATCAAGGTCGATCATCATCAGGGGTCTACCTAATAGATAAAATATCTACTATCTCAACTATACAGGTACTAGTAAAGAGTGCTAATACATGTCATAAACTATAATAGTCAACGATGCATATACTAACAAAAATGTAGGATAACAGTATACCATCATACCTCCTATAGCTTGGAGATGTCCTACTGCTGCCAGGTCCCAAAACCCGAAAAGTCACATCGAGAAGACCAAAACAGAAAATCCGAAACACCGAGAAAATAAGACTCGTAAGCCGATCTCTGATACCAAATAAATTGTCACGCCCCGGAGAAGTCCCTGTCCGAAGAAATTTCGGCAGCACCTCCCTGTACGAGTGACAATCTGAAGCATTTCTACAGGCATCATATACATCAGCCACAGGCGGCTGGAATATACACACAACCACGCAGTTATATATATATCATCAGCTCACACGGCTGGAACAAAACCAACACAACGAAAATGACAGAAACCCAATACTAACCAAAGCACAAAAACTGCTAGCCGGCTAGGATTACACAACCAACAACAAATACAAAATACCACATAACAACATCAACACTCCAAAAATAAAACCGGAGTACAGAGCTAACAAACTGATACATAAAACAAACAAAACATACGTGAAACCGATAAGTCTTCTGATGTGACGTGGGGACCAGCAGACAGGATGCTCCAAGCGACACCATAAATAACCTGAAAAAAATAGTGTCAACGGGGGTGAGTTCAACAACTCAGCAAATACCAATGGACATGAGTAGTAAGATATATCTAACAGCAACAAACATGGAATACAGCTTCCTAATCATATATAGGGAATATACAAAACTGAAAGGTAACTGAGGAAGCTGTACTCACCAGGAACTCCTATCCAGACAAAAGGGTCGTCAAACCGAAAGTGTCAATAATCCTGTATGCAGGTCAAAGGTATGCATCCAACCAAAATGCAGCAACCAAATACAGCAAACACAATCATAATAATATAAATACATCAATGCATATGATGCTAATGATGCGTCCTGGTCACCCCTGACGCCAGTCAGTCATAAATAGCAAGACCGAGTGGGTAGGGCTATGACAACCGTGCACTCCGCATCACTGCTCCCGATGAGTGACCGAGTGGACGGGATGCTGTCGGAGTACATACATCAATGCTCTCAACTCCCGGTACACGATGACGGGGAGGTATCTCTGCCGGCTACCACGCTGAGTCACCTGACCAACGGAGCCAAACAGAGTCCACCGTCTGCCGGCTACTACGCTGCTACACTAAATGCCAGCGGAGCCAAACAGAGCGGAACTGTCTGCCGGCTACCACGCTGAGTCCTCAGACCAACGGAGCCAAACAGCAGAACCGCCACACACCTGTCTGATATACCACTAACCCATGAGTGGTGGTGTGTGCAGTACATGTAACTGGCGATGTGCTCAACCATAGTGGAGCCGACAATCGCACAGCATGCAATCATGATGCATATCACTATGCATAGCAAAAACTGATCAACATAACCATATCCATAAATACAAAATGGGTACTGTAAAAGCGATGGTCACATACCAAAATATAGAGTACACAGGTCAGATAGAATATCAAAACATATGTCCTGAACATAACAAGTATGGTATATCCTGATCAGCATAGAAAAATCCATATATATATAATATGGGTACCACAGTATCAGTAGGTCAAATCCACAGATCTAGGGCATACAGGTCCTCTATGGTATAGCAACCTAGATCCTAAACATATCTCCTTCCATAACATATGTACCAACAATATGCACATATCAAGAATCAAGGTCTAGGTACACGAATCATATATGATATACAAATAGAGGTACACAAGCCAGTCATGGCATAAAACCTAAGTATCAGATAATCTCGATACACATGACTGAAACCAAAAGTCCAGAACCTAGTCCTAACCTCAGTAAAACATGGTATGTCACTTATTCTAGAAACTAAGATACTCATGGTAATACAGTACTCATGGCAATAAATCACATGATATAAGCACGGATACGTCACAGGCAATAAACCTAACATGCTATGAATATCAAACAGTGACATACCAAAGACAAACATGTTCATTGCTTGTAGTTATAAAATACTATGCATATCCAAAGACAATATCATAAAAGATAAGTCAAGAGGTACCCGCCTTCATACGCAGGTCGTATCAACCGTCCTCAACAAGTCCAAGAGATCGCATCCAACTCAAATCCTACAAATACAGGGTATTCAACAAAACTAAGGATCTATGATCAACATATCAACTATTAATCCCTCTAATCTGATCCAACCCTTTCCTTCACATCAATTTAATCCAAGAACACATAAACTAATGATTCACTTATTCAATCAAGTTCACTACCATCAACTACTAACCATCATGAATCAACCTCAAAACTTACCCGAATTCAAGTGGGTTGCTGATAGCTCACCATCAAAGGATGACTTAAGATCGGAAGGTTGGCCGAAGCCAAGGATCGTCCACGAACAGCACAGCTTGAGCTGCAATAGGTAACAACACCTACAAAGATACCAAAACAAGTCACTCCTTGAAATCCTTATTCCACATCAATAGACGTTAAAGCTGAATACCAACAATAACCTATTCTCACCTCCTCTTCTTCTTCAACAGCTAGGAAGCCATGGATCGGGCAGAGTCAACAACAAGCTGCCAACACAATGGTAGCCGGAACCAACCGAATACCCTTGCTCGGTCGACGATCCACTGGAGTAAAGGTAAACCGGCGCTAGGGCACTCCTCAGAGGGTAACCAGTGACAGTGCTAGGGCATGAAGATCGGCCGTGATGGTCGGCTCTGGCAGCACAGAGGGAAAGGAGAGCGTCCGCGGTGATGTTGCTCGGCTAAGGCACGGGATACTAGCCGGAGACCGGTGCTCGGGAGAGGAAGAGAAGGAGAGGCCGGCGGTAGACTCCTGTAGCCGGCGATGTCTCATGAAGAAGGGGAAAGATGGCCGGCGTCAAAGAGAAGCGTCGGCACGTTCCTGACCTTCCCCAATCTAGGGCTCGACCTCGGCGGTGCTGAGACAACGGCAGGGGAAAAAGGCAATCGGCGTTGCTCTCTTCCACCGGCGTCGGCTGTGGCAACGAAGGCGATCGGCATCGTCGCTCGACAAGGAGGAAAAGAAGAAGGGGAATCGGCTCTGCACGCGCACGGGGAGGGAAGAAAAAGAAACGGCACAGTAACGGGGAGAGAAAAAGAAATTAAATAAGAAAAAGGAAAAGAGAAAAAAGAAATAAAACTTTTCCTCATTAAAACGGGATAGCCTAAACAGGCTTTTTCCGGACCCCTTTTAATCCCCGATAACTCATCCGTACGAGCTCCGAAAAATTCCTGAAAAATTTCCAAAAATTACGGAAAATTCCCTTATTATTATTCTCTATTTTTTCGGTATTTTACAAGGTTGATCAAATCTGAGGCAAAGACGGTGTCATCCTCTGATCAATCTAAATCTTGAACTCCAAGTAGACTCACTCTAATCAAATGAAATCAATATATCATATTGACTCACTTGGGTATGGTCATGCACTTAGTGGTCTCACTCTATCAAGAATAACGATGTCACTCCCGTTATATAGGAGGGATAGATTCCATCTACATCACTCACATCCCTCCGCATAATTTGTTATATACCCAGTAATCGCCTTTATAGTCCACCCAGTTACAGGTGACGTTTGACGAAACCAAAGTATGTAACTCCTTATATAGGGAACCATGGTGACTTCAGGTCCAAGGACTAATAGTCATACTAATAGCCACATGAGAAAGTATATGACACTCATATAACAATCCATGATACTTTCTCATGGCGGGTCATTCAGTATACATTGTCCAATACATACCCATGTGTCAACTTGATATCTCCATATCTATGACTTGTGAGATCAAGTCATCGAGTTGACCTACATGCTAGTCTCGTCACATTAACATTGTCCCTGAATGTTAATACTTGACTAGGAATGATTAAGAGTAGTGTTCCCTATATCATCTCACTATCGATTCAATCAATCGATTGATATAGGTAAGAACGTTCTACTCAAGGACGCTATTATACTTAGTTATTTGGCATCAATACAAATAAGTATAATAACCATAAACAAATGCCTTTATATACATAAGAAATATGATACAATGAGTCCATACAACAATCATCAAATGATTGGCTCTAGAGCTCTAACTAATAATCTCCCACTAGCACTAGTGTCAATCAGTGTAGGCTCTAAGGCTTGATGACCTAGTGTTACCATCATGCTTTCTCTGTGCCAAAGCCTTGGTCAAGGGATCTGCGATGTTAGCCTCAGTGGGTACTCTCAAATGAGATGAAAGCGCTGTAGTATGTGTTTGGTTCGTTGGTGTGAGCGAGGTTCCTTAGCCTGTGCTATCGCTCCATTGTTGTCACAATAGAGCTCTATGGAATCAGCTATGCTAGGAACCACCCCAAGTTCAGTAATGAACTTGCAGATCCAAACTGTCTCCTTTGCTGCTTCTGATGCAGCAAGATACTCGACCTCTGTTGTAGAATCAGCGATTGTGTCATGCTTCGAACTCTTCCAGCTCACAGCACCACCATTTATGCAAAACACGAACCCAGACTGCGATCGATAATCATCCTGGTCAGTTTGGAAGCTAGCATCACTATAACCCTTTACAGCTAGCTCGTCATCATCTCCATATATCAAGAAATATTCTTTAGTCCTTCTCAAGTACTTAAGAATATTCTTGACTACTATACAGTGACTTTCACCTGGATCTGACTGGTATCTGCTCGTCATGCTCAAAGCATACGAGACATCAGGACGAGTACATAGCATGACATACATAATAGATCATATGGCTGAAGCATAAGGGATCTGATCCATGCGGTCTCTCTCCTCTCTAGAAGAGGGACCTTGAGTCTTCAAAAGACTCACACCATGTGACATCGGCAGAAATCCCTTCTTGGAGTTCTGCATGGCAAACTGTAGTAGTGTAGGACCGTTAGATTCGATAGAGGGGGGGTGAATATCGATTCGAAAAAGACGAGTATAAACGCAGCGGAAAAAGATAAAGTAGACACAAATATTTTTACTTCGTTCAGAGCCTGTGACGACTCCTACTCGAAGGCCCGTGGTCCTTGACCACTTTCGTTGGGCAATCACTAGCAAGTCGAAATATGATTACAGAAAAAGTACAGGAGATGCTAGTAATAATAAAGCAATACCGACAAAGAGAAAATTAAGCAAAAACCGGAAGAGCACTTTTGTCGGAGCGTTGTTGACGTCGCACTTGAACGTCGAGCAGCAAGATCAGCAGAAGAGTTCTCAGTCAAAGTTAAATCTGAAGCTCCTGTCTGGGGCTTCTTTTATATGCTGTTCCGGGCGCCTGGATCCCTTCCGGGCGCCTGGAGTGTGACGATCGCCAAATCAAGATGCTCACGTGGCGCGAGTTATGCGGATAAAATTAGCCTTAGGCGCCGGATCCTCCGGCGCCGGACCTGTTCCATAAAGACTCCTTTTTCCTGCAAAACAAGGTTAGTCCGAGGCAAATATATATCTGTTAAACAAATGGTTAGCATAGTTAAAGTTCAGATAGATAAAGAGAGTATGACTTAGATTCCGTCTTCGAGACGGAATCTAGTCACGATCTCGACTTAGACATCCGAAATGAATCTAATCGGATCGGCGCCTAATGTCCCTTCCCGGAACGCGTCCTCACACTCCCCTCCGGTGACTTACCTCACTTACCTACCAGACGTCCGGCCAGCCGTCGACCTGCTGGACTTCTCGCCAGCGTCCGGTCACCCGTCGACCGCTTGGACTTCTCGCCACTATCCGGTCAGCCGTCGACCTAGCCGGACTTCTTGCCAGCGTCCGGTCACCCGTCGACCGCTTGGACTTCTCCGGTCAGCCGATCGACCTAGCTGGACTTTTCCTGCACACTTGATCAAAGTGTCAGACAACAACACAACTAACTTAACCTATTTGTCATTCATCAAAACCTGGGTTAGACCGTTAGTGCTACCCGCACCAACAATCTCCCCCTTTTTGATGGAATGACAACCTGGTTAAGTTAGTGAAAGCATATGTACGAAACAACATGCATTTGTGTGGTTTTAAAGTTAGTTTGTGTTTTCAAATTGGTTTAGCTAACTTAACCACCTAACCCTCCTCCCCCTTTGGCATTCATCAAAAAAACAAGGGAAACAATCATAGTATAGAGTTACTGAAAACAATAACACTTAATGTTAAAAAATAACTGAGTTTGGTTCAGAATTCAAGGAAAAAAGTACAATTTTTAAATCCAAGAAAAGATCAAGTTGACTTGGGGGAGTATAAAGTTTTGAAAACTTGTATAAAGCAGTAGCTTTTAGCTTTTAGAAAAATTGCTAAGTTTTAATTTGCAAACATAAGTGTATAAGGTCTAAATTTCAAGATTAAATATTCAAAACAAGTTTCAACTTTGAAACACTTTTCAAACATAAGTTTTCAAAACCAAAATTCCAAAACTAAGTTTGAAAAAATCTATTTTTCAAAACTAATTGAAATTTATTTTTCAACACTAAGTTTGTAAAAGATTCAATTTTCAAAATCAAGGAAAATGAGTTTGAGAAGCTTAGTTTGTAAACTAATTTTTTTTTGTAAAATTTAACCTTCAAATCAAAATGTCAAAATTAAGTAAAATCAAATTTTAAGAACTAGATTCAGGACAATTTTCAAAGTAAAGTTAAATTAAATTTAAATCTTTACTTTTAGTTTTCAAAGGAGTTTGGTAAAAGTAAGATCATATTTTTAGAATGTTTTTGTAAAATTTGTTTTTCAAAATCAAATTTTCAAAGTTTTAAAAGTATTAGATTCAAAACCTTTCAAACTTTCAAATTTTTGTAAAAAATTTCACAATTTTAAACAAGTTGTTTTTAAACTTTGATTTTTAAAATTAAGTTTAAAATTCAATTTGGAAAACTAAAGTAGTTTTATTTCTCCCCCTGAATTTGATACTTAACTTTAACCAGCTGTCTAACCAATTAGGTACTAACTAACTATCAAAAGATAGTAGCTTTCACTTGGTTAGTCAGATTAAGTTAATTATAATCAGTCAGTGTTTGACTTGACCGATGAACTTTAATCTGATTAATATCTGAATTGTATTTAACGTCCAGACTTATGCTGATGCACTGAAATAAGCATCTTAAGTCCAGACAGTTGGCCTATGCATCTCACCCCTTTCTATGTTTATCAAACACAAGCAAGGTAAACCTAAGGTGTTGGTGAGATGCTCAAAAACTAGTCCTATGGGTACATGCTTTCTAAGGATGTAAAACTAGTCTAAGGCCAAAACTGTTTTCGAAAGTCTAAAAATGGAAAGTTTGAAAACAAACAAGTTTAGCCTATAAGTTGGTGAAATCAATTTTGAAAGTATTTTTGAAAGATCCTAGTCTATTAAGATAGAACATATTCAGTGTAAGGTTGAAATGCTACTAGATAAATCCACAATATTTTACAAGTAGTGTAGCTACAGAAGTAGGTCATCACTAAAGCTACTGAGATGATGAAGGGGGTGGTCCAGATCCCAAGGATCGAAGAAGTGCCATCAGCTCAGTGTGTCGGGTGTCCCCGGCAGCTCGTAACTCGGCAACCTCTCGCCGTATGTCCCGATGAAAATTAGAGTTCTCCTGCTGGAGACTCGCCATAGCTCTCTCTAGTCCGGTCATACAGTCGGCTAGAGTGCGGGGACCGTGTCGTGGTGCTCGAGCTGGGGGTGGTGGTGGAGCCGGTGCGGCTTCCTCCGGAAATAGTGCGAGCATGAACTCGTCCACCTGTGCGTCTGGATCGGGCTGGTGCTGTGCCCCCCTCCGCCAAGACATAGCCCCGTCATTTCTATCTATCTGGATGCCGGCTAGGGAAAAGTTCCGAGAGGATATAACATCGAACTCGGTCATATGGGCAATGTCTCCTCTAGTGACATCAATGTGCAACGAGGACATATAGGCTGTCAGAATGTGACCAAATGGCATATGGACTCGACTGTCAGTCACGAATCCGGCTGAGTAGATGATGGTGGAGAAGATATGTAGGCTGATGTCAATTTCTAACCTATGAATCAGGGCATAAAGTAAGAACGAATGGAATGGGCGCATCATAGCGATGTCCCGAGTAGTCAGTGGTAAAATGCAAAGAACTACAACCCTATAAAGAGCGTAGTCCTGGACTCGAAGTTCTACTGACCTAAACTGTGTCACAGTGGGATCTCTCTCTCCCTCAAAAAAATACGAATACATCGTATCGAGAGTAATATGTGAGTAGGGATCTTCGAACGGTAGATCCCTCGGAGGATAGCACAAAAAGGAGCAAGTAGATGGACGCAACTCTAAAAACTCTTGGATAGTCGTAGGGGAAAATACGATATCAGTGCCTGCTGCCCTAGTGGTATAGGTGAAATCGTCTACTTTTACTAGGTTATTGCAAAATTCGGCACACAGACTTATGTTTATTGGACTGGTACATTCGACAAGGTTCCTTAAATTATAGTGGCCTATAACCTCTAAAGCAGAGGGGCATGACCTTAGGAAGAACGATCTATCTATGCAGGTAGTCCTAATGGCCTTATAAATGGTGGACTCAAATTTAACCCTAAGTTCGTCTGTGGGAAACCTAGGGTCTGTACTAGCATTGGAGGGTCCAGCACCAGTATTTGTTCGTTTCCTACTGTATATAAATAAAAGAATATTCAAAAAAAAATTGAGAAGACAAAAAATACAATTTTAGAGAGGGGAAGAATTTTTTACCGAGGAGCCATCGAAAAATATAGATTTGACGACCTCGGTTGAATCGCAACAGCGTCTTCACCGCAAGAAAATTTTGATTTAGAGTACTTTCGCACTGAGGTTCAAAGTGAGAATGAGTGGGGCAGAGGTTGGGGGCGCCTGCTGCCCCTTATTTATAGGGGACTCTGGGCGCCCGGATCCCTTCCGGGCGCCCCCGAGGAGAATACCAGGGGCGCCCGCCCTTTTTTTTTTTTTTTTTTTAATGTTTAAAATTTTGAAAAAAAAATTTTAAGTTTAAATTTTGAAATTAATTTAAGTTTTAAAATTAAAATTTTGGAATTAATATAAGTTTTAAAATTAAAATTTTGAAGTTAACTTTTTTAAGTTTAAAATTGAATTTAAGTTTTAAAATTAAAATTTTGAAGTTAAATTTTTTTTTTAAGTTTAAATTAAATTTTGAAATTAATTTAAGTTTTAAAAATTAAAATGTTGAAATTAATTTAAGTTTTAACAATTAAAATTTTGAAGTTAATTTTTTAAGTTTAAAATTAAATTTTTAAAATTAATTTTTTAAGTTTAAAATTAAATTTTGAAATTAATTTAAGTTTTAAAATTAAAATTTTGAAATTAATTTAAGTTTTAAAAATTAAAATTTTGAAGTTAATTTTTTAAGTTTAAACTTAAATTTTAAAATTAATTTTTTAAGTTTAAAATTAAATTTTGAAATTAATTTAAGTTTTAAAATTAAAATTTTGAAGTTAAAATTTTTTTTTAAGTTTAAAATTAAATTTTGAAATTAATTTAAGTTTTAAAAATTAAAATTTTGAAGTTAATTTTTTAAGTTTAAATTAAATTTTAAAATTAATTTTTTAAGTTTAAAATTAAATTTTGAGATTAATTTAAGTTTTAAAATTAAAATTTTGAAATTAATTAAAAAAATTTGAAAATAATTTTTTAAGTTTAAAATTAAAATTTTAAAATTAATTTTTAAGTTTAAAATTAAATTTTGAAATTAATTTAAGTTTTAAAATTAAAATTTTGAAGTTAATTTTTTAAGTTTAAAATTAAATTTTAAAATTAATTTTTTAAGTTTAAAATTAAATTTTGAGATTAATTTAAGTTTTAAAATTAAAATTTTGAAATTAATTAAAAAAATTTGAAACTAATTTTTTAAGTTTAAAATTAAAATTTTAAAATTAATTTTTAAGCCTTATTCATCTCACCCGATCTATATTATCAATCAGGGAATCCTATGGTTTTGTGAGATGAAATTAGTTTGATTACAGAGTTTTGGTTTAACTAGTGTTAGATTCAGACTTAGCTTTGGTTTCCACAAATAGGCATTCTTCGGATAAACTTCTAAGCTTGGTGAGTCACAAGGACATCATTAGAAGTAACCAACCTTTCGAGGTTTTCCGAATAGTCCTATCCACGGAACTTAGTACTAAATCTTGGTCTAACTGGTTAGGATTCGTTTAAGGGTAGCTTCGGTCAGTTCCACTTGGCCAAATGCACCAGATCGAAACCATATCTTTCTAGACATGCGATGCCCAAGTTTCCCTAACGTACTATCATCCAAAAATTTCACCAATACCATGTTTCAAGTTAAACTTGGTCTCTTTTTAACTAATCCTAATTACCCTGCCGGGTTGGTAAATTTTGGGTTACCCTATCGGGTAAGTTAGTTTTGGAGGTGCCAGCTATTCTGGAGCCTCCCCCTGAATTATTGGCCATTAATTTAAGTTTTGATTTTAGGCTTGTGTCGATTCTTTTTATAGTTATAGTTAACTTGGTGATAATTTTGTTGTTTCTTAAACTTAGATTTTGAATTTGATTTAGGTTTGTATTTTGGATTTTAGTTTGGTTTATTTAATTTTATATAATGTATTTTTTCTTTAGGTATATAATATTGATTAAGTCCTACTTGCGTGGTTAGACACGCTTTCGGAACCCAAGCTAGATTGGTTGACTTGTATTGGGTTATTAATGATTTGAAAGTTTTATTTGAATTCGACTTATATCCTAGTCCGGTTTTGTTATAACATGCTTTTTGATTATTTAGGATTAAATCTAAATTTTGATCTTATTGTAAATTTTTCTAACATCTCTTTTAAGTTGTTTATTTCATTTTTTAATGATAAATTCTCCTCCTCAAGTGTTAGATCTTGAGTTGGATTTGAATTCTTTAATTGTTCCTTGAGGTTTTGATTTTCCTCAAGAAGTGATTTGTTTTCATTTTCTAATTTAGTTAATTTACTATTTAGACAGGAAATAATTCTAAAAATTTTTTTGTTTAAATTAAAGTATACCTCATTCGGGCCTTCGGAAACGAGTACGGACTCGTGGCTTGTTTCGGGTTCAGACCCGTCGTCATCTTCCGACTCGTTATCTGTTTCGGCTTCGCGGGCCATCAGTGCGAGGTGGCTTTGATGTTTCTGCTCTTCTTCCTCCGATTCGTCCGAGGAGTCGTCCCACGTTGCTTTGAGTGCCTTCTTTTTGGTTGGCTTTGGTTTGTCGAACTTTAGTTTTGGACATTCGTTCTTGTAATGTCCCTTTTTGTTGCAGCCGTAGCAAGTCACGTTCTTTTGTTCTGAGGGAGAGCTGATCTTTTGAAGATCCTTTTTGCTGAAGCTCCTCTTTTTCCTGGTGAACATTTTTCTTACCAAGTTCACCAGGTGTTCTTCGTCTTCGGAGTCTTGGTCGGAGTCTTCTTCAAGTTCAAGCTTGCCTTTCTTTTCTTTGGAGGAACCTGCAAATAGTGCTATACCTTTCTCGGCTCCGGCATTAGTTTGTTCGTGTAATTCTAATTCACAAAACAGCTCGTCTAATTTTAAGTTAGAAAGATTCTTAGAAATTTTGTAGGCATCCACTATTGATGCCCACAAACTATTACGTGGAAAAGCGTTTAAAGCGTACCTTATTAGGTCTCTGTTCTCCATTTGGTGGCCTATTGCATGAAGCCCGTTGAGGATGTCCTTGATCCTCGCGTGTAGTTGATTCGCTGTTTCTCCTTCCTGCATTTTTATATTAAAGATTTTGTTTAGAAGCAGGTCTCGTTTTGTTACCTTAGCGTCGCTCGTTCCCTCGTGCAGTTCGATCAGCTTGTCCCATAGCTCTTTAGCGTTTTTGTGTGGACCGACTCAGTTCTTCTCTTGTCAATCCACACTGTAGAGTGTTGATCGCTTTATTTTCTGTTGATGCTTTTTTCTTGAGATCTGCTGTCCAGTCTTCAGGATCCACTAGATTCCCGGCGTTGTCCACTGGAATTTTGTAAGGTTTCGTAATACTCATCCACTGGTCGAAGTCTGTTTTGAGGTAGACCTCCATGCGCTTCTTCCAGTAAGGGAAGTCGTCCCCGTTGAAGAGTGGAGGTCGCACTGTGCTGAATCCTTCTTGTTGGGACATTCTGTGCACAGGTAAATAACCAAAAAATATCCCAAGACTTGGTCTTGGATTAGTAGTGCGGGAAGAAAAAGATAGAAAAAGAAATCTAAATTCGTGTTGAACTAATTTAAATTGATTAGTGAAATATTAAGTTAACGAAACACCAATTTTTAAAATTAATTATTTAAAAAAAAACAATTCACCCCCTGTCTGATTGGTGGTTGCACCAAATCAGAGCGGTACCAGCTCTGATACCACTTGTAGGACCGTTAGATTCGATAGAGGGGGGGTGAATATCGATTCGAAAAAGACGAGTATAAACGCAGCGGAAAAAGATAAAGTAGACACAAATATTTTTACTTCGTTCGGAGCCTGTGACGACTCCTACTCGAAGGCCCGTGGTCCTTGACCACTTTCGTTGGGCAATCACTAGCAAGTCGAAATATGATTACAGAAAAAGTACAGGAGATGCTAGTAATAATAAAGCAATACCGACAAAGAGAAAATTAAGCAAAAACCGGAAGAGCACTTTTGTCGGAGCGTTGTTGACGTCGCACTTGAACGTCGGCAAGATCGTGAAGAGTTCTCGCCAAAGTTAAATCAAGCTCCTGTGGGGCTTCTTTATATCGCGGCACGGGTGTGGACGTGCTCAAATCAAGATGCTCACGTGAGCGCGAGTTGTCTGGATAAAATTAGCCTTCCGGGCGCCGACCACCTTGTTCCAAAGACTCCTTTCCCGCAAAACAAGGTTAGTCCGAGGCAAATATATATCCTGTTAAACAAATGGTTAGCACAGTTAAAGTTCAACAGATAGATAAAGAGAGTATGACTTAGATTCCGTCTTTCCGAGACCGGAATCTAGTCACGATCTCGACTTAGACATCCGAAATGGATCTAAGCCGGATCGACGCCTAATGTCCCCTTCCCGGGAACGCGTCCTCACAGTCACTCCCCTCCAGTGACTTACCTCACTTACCTGCCAGACGTCCGGTCAGCCCGTCGACCCGTCTGGACTTCTCGCCAAGCGTCCGGTCAGCCCGTCGACCCGCTTGGACTTCTCGCCAGCTATCCGGTCAGCCCGTCGACCTAGCTGGACTTCTTGCCAAGCGTCCGGTCAGCCCGTCGACCCGCTTGGACTTCTCGCCAGCTATCCGGTCAGCCCGTCGACCTAGCTGGACTTTTCCTGCACACTTGATCAAAGTGTCAGACAACAACACAACTAACTTAACCTATTTGTCATTCATCAAAACCTGGGTTAGACCGTTAGTGCTACCCGCACCAACAAGTAGTACCTTGTCAATGTATGTACTCTGACTTAGGCTAAGCAATCTCTTAGATCTATCTCTATAGATATGTATGCCTAGAATACGGGATGCTTCACCTAAGTCCTTCATTGAGAAACAAGTTCCTAGCCAAGTCTTGACAGACTGTAGCAAAGGGATGTCTTTCCCAATGAGTAGTATGTCATCCACATACAATATAAGGAAGACAACTGTGCTCCCAACAACCTTCTTGTAGACACAAGGTTCATCTTCATTCTTGATGAAACCAAACTGTTTGATTGCATCATTAAATCGAAGATTCCAGCTCCGAGAAGCTTGCGTTAGTCCATAAATGGACCTATGCAGCTTGCATACTCTGCCAGTATGCTGTGGATCTACAAAACCCTCAGGTTGTGTCATGTACACATCCTCGAGCAGGTTTCCATTCAGAAATGTGGTTTTGACATCCATCTGCCAGATCTTATAATCGTGGCACGCTGCAATAACAAGCATGATCCGAATGGATTTAAACATCGCTACTAGAGAAAAGGTTTCATCAGTCAATACCATGAATTTGCTTGAAACCTTTAGCTACCAAGCGACCCTTATAAATAAGTCCATCCATGTCAGTCTTTCTCTTAAAGACCCACTTACACCCAATGGGTTTGACCTCTTCAGGTGGATCAACCAAAGTCCATACTTGGTTAGTGTGCATGGATTCCATCTCGGATCTCATGGCCTCTAGCCATTTCTCGGAATCTGGTCTTATCACAGCTTCCTGATAGGAGGTAGGCTCATCCTCAATGAGCACAACGTCATCATGGTCAGATAAGAGAAATGAATATCTCTCAGGCTGATGACGTACCCTATCAGACCTGCGAAGAGGTAGGTCTACATGAACTGGTTGTTGTTCCTCAACTCCTTGTGGAACAACATCATCCACAACACTTTGTGGTTCCAATTCAACTTCCATCGAGGCTTCAGTGTTATGGTTCACATCTTGAACTTCTTCAAGATCGAACGTACTTCCACTAGTCTTTCTAGAAACAAAATCCCTTTCTAGAAGTAATATCCCAGTCTTAGCCACAACTATCTTGTGTTGACTGGGAATGTAGAAGTAATATCCCTTCGTTTCCTTGGGATATCCAATAAAATATCACTTATCGGATTTGGGTCCCAATTTGTCCGAGACTTGACATCGAACGTAAGCCTCACAACCCCAAATCCTCATAAAAGACACCTGGGCATCTCTCCCAGTCCATATCCTATATGGTATCTTTATTACAGCCTTAGATGGAACTTGGTTGAGAATGAAGGTTGTTGTGTCTAGAGCATAGCCCCAAAGATACATGGGAAGATCTGTATGACTCATCATAGACCGTACCATATCTAATAAGGTGTGATTCCTCCTTTCGGATACACCATTCCACTGTGGTGTTCCAGGAGGAGTGAGTTGAGATAGAATCACACACTCAGCTAGATAGTCACGAAACTCATGGCTAAGGTATTCACCACCTCGATCTGATCGAAGTATCTTAATACTCTTGCCAAGCTGGTTTTGTACTTCATTCTTGAATTCCTTGAACTTTTCAAAGGATTCTGACTTATGTGTCATCATATACACATAACCATATCTACTGAAATCATCAGTAAATGTAATGAAGTACCTATAACCACCCCTAGCTGCGATATTGAAAGGTCCACATACATCACTATGTATAAGTCCTAACAAGTCAGTCGCTCTCTCGCTGTGTCCACTAAAGGGAGTTTTGGTCATCTTGCCTAGTAGGCATGACTCGCATGTCTCATATGATTCAAAATCAAATGAGTCCAACAAACCATCTTTATGGAGCTGGGATAAGCGTTTGTCATTTATATGACCTAAGCGACAGTGCCAGATATAGGTTTAGTTCATGTCATTTGACTTGAACCTCTTGGTACTTATGTTATAGATAGGGTTCTCAAGGTTTAGAATATAGAGTCCATTCATCAGAGGTGCACTACAATAGAACATATCATTTAAATAAACTAAACAACATTTGTTCTTTATTATAAATGAAAAGTCTTTCTTGTCTAAACAAGAAACTGATATAATATTCTTAGTCAAAGCAGGCACATAACAACAATCATCCAATTCTAGTACAAGCCCAAAGGGCATAGATAGATAATAAGTTCCTACAGCAACAGCAGCAACCCGTGCTCCATTGCCTACTCGTAGGTTCACCTCGCCCTTCGTCAATGCCCTGTTATTTCTCAACGCTTGCACATTAGTACAAATGTGAGAAGCACATCCGGTATCTAATACCCATGATGAAGAAATAGATAGATTGACTTCTATAACATATATACCTGAAGTGGAAGTCTCACTTCTCTTCTTCTTAAGATCTTCCAGGTACACTTTGCAGTTCCTCTTCCAGTGCCTGGTCTGACCGCAGTGGAAACAGGTAGCATCCTTGGCAACCCCTCCTTTGGGTTTCAGTGCCTTGCCTTTGCCCTTGGCTTGGGACTTTCCCTTACCTTTAGGCTTGCCCTTGCCTTTGCCCTTTTGCACTATCAAAATGGAGTTGGGCTTAACCTTCTTAAGGTTGATCTCAGCAGTTCTCAACATACTCAGAAGCTCAGGCAGTGACTTGTCAATTTCATTCATGTTGTAGTTCATGACGAATTGACTGTAGCTCTCTGGCAAGGATTGCAAGACCAAATCAGTGGTCAGCTCTTGGCCAAGGGGAAATCCCAACCTCTGTAGGTTTTCTATGTACCCAATCATTTTGAGTACATATGGACCTACGAGAGTCCCGTCTTGCATCTTGCACTGAAACAGTGCCTTAGAGATCTCGAATCTCTCGTGCCTAGCTTGTCCTTGATATAGTTGATGAAGATGTTCAATCATATCATAAGCTCCCATCAACTCATGTTCCTTCTGAAGCTCAGAGTTCATGGTCGCGAGCATGAGACAGGACACATCTAATGCGTCATCTTGATGCTTCTTATAAGCATCACGGTCAGCTTGTGTGGCAGTGGCAGGAGGTGCCTCAGGAATGGGCTGCTCCAGGACGTACAGTTTTCGTTCCTGTGTGAGAACAATTCTCAGGTTCCTGTACCAGTCCAGGAAGTTAGCTCCATTGAGCTTGTCCTTATCGAGGACAGAATGCAGGGAGAATGTGTTCGTGTTTGACGACATGACAATCTACAACAGAAAATGCAGAAAATAAATAATCATATTCCACTAATCATTTAATTAGCCCTTTAACTAAATGATGCTCCCACTGAATTATAGAACTTTTGTAGAATCAAGTCATGAATGTGGTCAAACCACACCTACTAGATTCTAACCAACTAGCTATAATTCGTGTGGGATAAGATCCACATCATACTAAGTCTTGAGTTAGCTTTGGCTAAATCGCCCAAGACTTAATATGATCGGTAGGTAAGTAATTACCAATTACATCTCTATGCAACTCTTGTTTATAGGATCAAGATCCGCATATACATTAAAACTTGAGTTAGCTTTGGCTAAATCGCCCAAGAATTAATATAAACGTGATTTTGACCTATCTACCAACCATTGGAAAATGCCTATAGTTAAACCCGATCCAATTGAATTTAACTAGTTTTACTCAATCTAATTGAGTTGTACTCACCCATGCGTTGATAGGCGGGACCAAGATTGTCCCTCCACACCCTACCAAGATAATGCGTTGCTCTGCTTTGGCAGATTCAGCAACAATATGTGATCGAGGTAGTGATGGGTATCACGACATGATAGGCATTTTGAGTTGACGTGATTGAGATCTAATCTAATCAACGATGTGTATCAAGTACGCGATTTAGATCGAATCTAATCGTTAATGCACTAATTAATTACTAATCTAGCATGCATCACATACACACACAAGCAATTAATTAAATTTTGTGATTAGTCATGACCCTACTACGATCTTCTCAAGCCAATGAGAAGATCGGTTGGTCAACCTAGGGTCAATAGCTTCTCCAAGCTCCTCCCTTTGACCGCCATGTGTTGCTCGCACCCTCCTCGTAACTCCTCCTCGAGTGGACCTTCCACCGCCTCATTTTGTACATTACAAAAAGGTGAAACTCGAGTTACATTCAAGTCTAAAACTATTTTACAACAGGAATATAAATAGAAGGGCACGACGCGCAGGTCGCGAATTAAGTACAATACGCACAAACACACAAAATGGCGCGCAGGCCATATTATGAATTACAACACATATTTCCAATCAAATTGGGTTCTTTGGGCCATGACAATTACAAAATGATACATAATTCTAAATTATGTGATTTCCATAAATTTCTGTAATCTTTTAAATATTTTTATGATTTTATGAGTCGCAACTTCTCGGCGGTCCCGATTAGTGATTTTCGGGCGCAATCGCAGAACAAAGCCCCTTGCGGGGTTAGGGGCAGCACCCCTACTTGCGATATAACCATCACGAGTGTTCCTAAGCGATCCTACAACACCTCAAGTCACTGTCCCAAACAAAAATAAATTTGTTTGGGCGAGACCTTGCCGTTTCGGAAGGTTTTTCTCGGTCGTCGAAGCCTACAAGTGTCCAAACACTTGTTGCTTCGCTTCTACGAGAAAAATACCCATAAAATACATAAAAATCACAAACTTACAGAAAGTTACAGATCTATAATTTTTCATAAAAATACAAACGAAACTCATACACGCTTCACACGTGGCTCTGATACCACTGTTGGGATTTTCGAGTCGTAAAAATCGCTTTTTGCGTTGCGGAAACCTCGAAATCCCATGCCACCGGATCTGTGCGAAGAAAATAATTTCAAAAACTTTATGTGTACGAGTTTATAAACCTAGATCTACTCTAGATCTACAAGGTAGAGAGATTACCCTTGATGCGAAGCCCTTCGCTTTTCCCGCTCGTTCAAGTTTGCTGGATCTCGAGAGTGTTCAAGTGGACACTCCTCTATACGTATCCACACGAATGATTAGGTGGAGAAAAACCAAACAAAAGGTGTGCTAGTACCTTTGAAGGTTCGGCCAAGGTGGAGGAGAGGGAGAAGAAGATGAGAGGAGGAAGAAGATGGAGTTACTCACACAAAATAAAACTACCACAATGGTGTTAAAGTGGCCGGCCACTTCAAGGAAGGCTTTTAAACCTCCATGGGATATCAAGAGTCACAACTCTTAATCTCCCTCATGAGGTGGCACACACATGTGCTAGCCTTGATGATGTGGCACATCATAATTAGTCCACTCAATGCCAACTCACAAATGAGGTGGCAATGGTCAAGTCAAACTTGGCCTTTCGTCTTCCTCTCAAGTCAAGTCAAACTTGACCACTTCTCTCCCATGGTTGATCAAATCTAACCATTGGTTCAAGTCAATTTTAATTTAATGAATCTCTATTCATTGAATTAAATTGGCTCAATGAGTCTAAGTCCAAATTAGACTCATTTAACACATGAACCAAATTGAGTCCAACTCAATTAGTTTACTTTGGATTACTCTTAATCCAATTTGGTTCATCACATGAACCTAATCCTCTTGGTTCATCAAATGAACTTAATCTCCATCTAATTGCCCTTTGTGTGTGACCCTATAGGTTCTTGTAACGTTGGCAATGCTCCTAAACTCATTTAAAAGCATAAGTAATGAGCGGTATCTAGCAACACATCATTACTACCCAAGTTACAAGAATGTTGAGATCCAACATCACCTTGTGACTACTAATTATGACTCTTCACAATATGTGACAATGTGTCCTTCTATCCTTGACATCTAGGTTGATCAAATCTGAGGCATAGATGGTGTCATCCTCTGATCAATTCTAAATCTTGAACTCCAAGTAGACTCACTCTAATCAAATGAGCTCAATATCTCATATTGACTCACTTGGGCATGGCCATGCACTTAGTGGTCTCACTCTATCAAGAATAACGATGTCACTGCCGTTATATAGGAGGGATAGATTCCATCTACATTACTCACATCCCTCCGCATAATTTGTTACATATCCAGTAATCGCCTTTATAGTCCACCCAGTTACGGGTGACGTTTGACGAAGCCAAAGTATGTAACTCCTTATATAGGGAGCCATGGTGACTTTAGGTCCAAGGACTAATAGTCATATTAATAGCCACATGAGAAAGTATATGACACTCATATAACAATCCATGATACTTTCTCATGGCGGGTCATTCAGTATACATTCTCCAATACATACTCATGTGTCAACTTGATATCTCCATATCCATGACTTGTGAGATCAAGTCATCGAGTTGACCTACATGCTAGTCTCGTCGCATTAACATTGTCCCTGAATGTTAATACTTGACTAGGAATGATTAAGAGTAGTGTTTCCTATATCATCTCACTATCGATTCAACCAATCGATTGATATATGTAAGAACGTTCTACTCAAGGACGCTATTATACTTAGTTATTTGGCACCAATACAAATAAGTATAATAACCATAAACAAATGCCTTTATATACATAAGAAATATGATACAATGAGTCCATACAACAATCATCAAATGATTGGCTCTAAGGCTCTAACTAACAGTCACCATAGCTTTGATGTCACTAAAAGTATACTATAAGGGCATTTATGTGTGTCCTTATAGATCTTATTTCTAGTAGTGATTTGATTATTAATTTGCTCTTCCACATCTTCTAGGAAATCAATTGATAGTAGATTTTCCTTTAAATCTGATGGACCTAAAGTTACTATTATTTTTTATAAAGGTAGTTGACCAATCATGGTCTTTATCATAGATATACATGAGATTGCCCAGTTCTATCGGCATATTCTTAGAAGGTCAAAGTTCTTATGTGGCTCTATGATTCTTACATGTTCACACATTCAAACCTATAATATAATGAGTATGGTTACAATTTACAACAAGTAGGTGTGCAAAAATCCTTTCAACATTAGAGTTTGATTTCCCTCAAGGCTCGGTGGCTTAGACCTTAGTGGGTGCATCACACCAATGCCCTCCTTCTGTTGGGTGATATAGTCATATACAGTCTTACACTAATTATATCTGCCTAAATTTTTAAAGTCATCTACACAATCAAATAGTGAATTTACTAGTAGTCTAGATATATTGCTAATAGTTATAAATAACACATATATAAAATCAAGTTGACAAACAAAATATCTGATTCAGGAGATAGTTCTAGTAGTTTACTGATATTGATCAACTTGTTTTCTACTTCATTCTTTGAACAATCCCAATCTATGAAATGTTGAAGGTAGAGTGGGTGGAGGCAACATCCAAATGCAAAGGGACTTCATCACCATAATTTGGAAGTTTTAGAATCAATGCAACATCTTTTTTTTGTGAATCTAATCTTCTAATTTTGAAAGATGAAACACTTCGCATGATAGTCCCAATTGTCAAATATATTTTATACAAGGCCTCTGATGTTTGCATTTTGTGGTATGTCTAGGACTCAGGCAAATGAGCTTCTACTTATCAACTATATCCATCGCTCATTTGGTTCTAGTGATAATATGAATGATTTAAACTAGGGTGCATTACTTTTCTATTATAATTTTTTATGATATGCACGAGAAGTAAATATTCTAAGGGAGGTTGAAGCACTAGACGCCCATTTAATTCTATAAGCAAATACTTAATATCTTAGTGATACATTACAATGTTAATTTTGAACAATAAAATGAGATTAATGTGCTGGTGTTGGTTTAAGCACATTGTAGTAGCTACGGTTTCATAGCTTTTACAATGTGTTAGTCTAAGAACATTGTAGCAGCTATGATTTCATAGCTACTATAACATGTTGGTTTGGTCTGAGCACCTTGTGTTGGTGGAGTTAGCATTAATAATCAAACTCGAGTTTTGATGTACAAATGGTTAAGTTTAGATTTTGTGTGTTCTAATTAATCTAGTTACCACGTGTGTAGGACTAAAAGACTTGATGGATCTAGAACACTAGGATGAAGTCCAGTTGGATGATTGGCAGGAAGTCCAGTTTGGTTAGAAAGGACCAGATAGTTAGCAGGAAGTCCAATCGGGTTAGGGAGGACTAAACGATGGGCTAAAATTCAGATGGTGCATATGACAGGAAGATCTAGTGAGTCAAGAAATTGAAGTCAAGTAAGTATACAATTGGTAAGTGGAGGTAAGCACTGAAGGATAGAGATCTACTCAGGATGCATTCCCCTTTAAGGGAATAGTAGACGTCGGGCTGACCTAAGGTTTCAGTAAAATCTAAAGGCAGGATTGGTCAGTCCCGACACCATCTAAATGTTTTAATACTTATATTTCATACTATGTTTGTTTTGCTAACCCTGTGATGTAGGAAATTAGAGTTGGAGTTAGGGCATTCCAAGTGCTCAGAAGAGATTCAGGCGCCTTGATGTTCGGGCGACTAAAGAGGATCTAAGTGCTCGAAATGACCCAAATCTAACTTTGTCAGCAGATGAGTTGACAGATCCTGGTTAACTGGCCTACATCAACTTCCAGGAGTCCAAGAGTGGTCCAGGCGCCTGGGAAGGGATAGCGGCAAGTATACGTGTGTCGTCAAGTAATAAAAATATTGATCCCATAGGGATTGAATATAAGCACTAGATCTAAGCACAGGAAACTAGCGAAACTATTGAAAGGTTGAAGATCGCAATCACAAATGTAAAGAGAAGTAAGAGAAAGAGAAAGAGTGTTGAGGAACTTGGTTTCGGAAAATATTCTAGGGGTTTGATTTCATTGTGATACTAATCAATGTATCATGGATCACCTATCACCCATCCTCTATTCCTATGCACTTATAGGAAGTTAAATTCATTACCAGCTCTTCCCCGCTTAGGTCAAGCTAGAATGCTATCTTAATCCATATCTTATGCTACTAAATAGAAATGATTCCTATAAAATTTGGTAATGAGATACCCCTATCACCAGGGCCCCTCGGTCATACATCACAAAAATATACTAACACTCAATAACATAGAGATAGAACTAACAATTATATTCAATTCCCTACTTTCTTGTGGAGAATTACTTCTCCTTTCAAGGCAATGTCATAGATGTCCGAAAACAGGATACCCTTGTCACAAGGGCCCCTCGATCATACCATCCAGGGTATTATCCCTTTAGGATTAACAATTCTATACAAATATTCAATCAAACATGAAAATTAAGCTCAAATACACTACACATACATAAGATCAAATAGATACAAGGCATAACAATGTCATATGAATAGAAAATTTGCAAAATCATGAGTTTTGCATCAAGTCACATCACAATTACTCCCTTAATCCTAGAATAAGATATCTACTCTATAACTAGGAGGATTAAATCACAAGATATCAAGATCTAAGCCAAAAATACCAAAACTCAAGAAGAGAAGGGAAGAAGGCTTATTCTATATGAAGAGTGGTCTTCGGATCCAATCCAAGCTTCTAGAGTGATAGAGATGCTGAATTTAGCTTAAGATCATCCAAGAAAGTGCTGAAAAGTCCAAATCTTGTCCAAGTTGGATCTTCAAAAGGGGAGAACCTTCCTTTCTCAAAAAGGGGAAGAAACTCCCTTTATATAGAGCATGGCACCGGGAGGGGGGGGGGGTGAATCCACACGGCCAAAAGCTGCCTTGGCTCTAGTCCGGTAGCACGGCCATGTGGATTCTACATTGTTGCAGCCTACTATATCTCTAGAAATTTCATACGGTCGTGTGGATTCCACACGGCTGTAACCTGCTTCGTCTCTGGAAATTTACACGACCGTGTGGATTCCACACTACCGCAACTTGCTTCTTCTCTCGTTCATTGACATGGCCGTGTGGATTCCACATAGTCGGGGCTTGCTTATTCTGCTTTATGGCATGGCAGTGTGGGTTCATATGGCTAGAGCCTTCTCCCCCTCTGGGCATGTGGCACGATCATGTGGATTCCACACGATCAGGCCATTTTTCTTCGTTTGTTCTCCGAGTCATTTACCAACATCGTTTTCTCTCTAAACGTGCATCCTATCAAAAAGAAAACACATAAAGAACAGATCTCTGATAAAGAAGAGTAATTATGTTAAAATATGATAAGAGGTGTAAAAGTGCATAGATCAAGTGCAAATAAAGTACATGAATATGCGTAAAAACAAGCATAAAAGTGTATATAATCTACATACATTAAGTTAGAGTTAGGACATTCCAAGTGCCGGGAAGGGATTCAAGCGTCCGGACATCTAGGCAACCAAAGAGGATCCAAGCACCCAGAATGATCTGAATCTAGCTTTGTGAGTAGATGAGTTGGCAGATGCTGGTTGACTAGCCTATATCAGCTTCCAGGAGTCCGGGAGTGATCTTGGCGCCCGAGAAGAGATAGCGGCGACTTGGATAGACCTTCACTGAGGTGCAGCCACATCAGCAACCCAGGCACCCCAAAGGAATCTAGACACCTGGAGATGGATAAACTCAGCGACAAAGCTAGATTGGATAGGCTTTAGTGGAGACACTCAGATATAGTCCAAGCGCCTGAAAAGGCCTATAAAAGAAGCTTAGACCAACAACTTCAGATCATCAATTGTTACTATATGCCCCAATAGGCCGGCTGGAGGGGGTGAATAGCCTACAATTTATAATTAATACTTCTCTTGCTATTCGACCAACAACTTCAGATCATTAATTGTTACTATATGTCCCAATAGGCCGGCTAGAGGGGATCAATAGCCTAAAATTTATAATTAATACTTCTCTTGCTATTTGAACTTAGTAAGGACAAATATACAATTAAATGAAAATAAATAACATAAAAATAAATTAAGAGACTCGAAAGATTTACTTGGTTACAACCGGGAAGGTTGTTAATCCATGGCAGTTGAAAAATTCCACCAGAAGATCTCCTTTGACGAAAGCATAGTAGCCTCTTACAAAGGTTGAAAGCGTAAAAAAGAATTTGAGTACAGAGAGTGTTGTGTTAAATCTTCGAGCACCAGGGCTCTATTTATAGCTTACTGGTTGCAACTAGCTATTTACTGACGTGGAACCTCCTAGATGCATGGACCTGGTCCGGGCGCCTAGAGTCAGATTGTAGGTCTCGTGCGGCCGACAAGAGTAGGGTGAATTGCCCTGAAAAAATAAGTATACCCTTTCTGAAACTTATGACTTTGATTAAAACAAATACTTTAATAAAAGAAGCTAAAATGCATAAAATAAGTACCAGACACAAATGATTTACTTGGTTTGCAATCGGGGGGGTTGTTAATCCAAGGTAAATGTAGCTCAACTAGAAGACTCCTTCATCGACACAAGTCGGAGGCAGAGAAGCCTCGTACAAGACATTGACAACACAGAACAAAGAAAACAGAAAGAGAACTTTGAATACAGAAAGTGTTGTTCTAAACTGCTCTGGTGAATTTTATCCATTGCTGACGTGGTACGGTCCGGGCACTTGGACCCTCTCCGGGCGCCCCTAGGGTGGCAAATTTTTATCTCCACGCAACAGCTGGAAGATAGACTTTTTCATCTCTGGGCGCCTGGACCATGTCTGGGCATCCAGATCAGTGCTAACGTGGACCCAAAGTTGATTCACAGCGACGATGTGCCCATTGGGCACCCTGGTGGTCTAGGCGCCCGGACGATCCAAGAGCCCGGATCAGTCATCTTCATGCTGACCATCTGACGCCTTCTTTGGTCACTAGTTTCATCTACTGTCGCTTGGGTGATTCTCTGGCCTTCCAAAGTTAAGCTCACCCGAACCCAATTCTGACCTCGAGTAGACTTCTATTCCGGCTTCTCATCTCGGAAGTGTCGTGCGTGTCCTTGTCACTCCACCGGGGTACTCTTCCGTAGCTTCTCGTCCCTTGGATGCACTGAGCCTATAGACTCGATTTCTGTGTCATCCTTCTCATCCACTGCATCTTCCGCTTGACTTTTTATGTTCCTAAGCTCCTGTACACTTAGACACAAGGAATAAATACATAGGACCTAAGTTAACTTAGTTGACCACATCAAAACTAACACGGGATACTTACAATCTCCCCCTTTTTGATATGATCAACCCAAGTTAAGTTAGAGTTAAAAAAAAATAGTAAAATTATAGGGAACTAATTGCAATTAATAAATATGTTACGCAATTATTAATTATGCAAAAATTAAAATATACCTCCCCTAAATTTAATTTATAATTCTCTACCTTTGATCACATTAAAAATAGGAATATATTCTGAAAATAAATTTGAAATAAATTCTAAGGGATAAAAAAATAGTGACTAATAATTAGAAAATTATGAAAATTATATTTCAAAAATCTAAATTTTATGGTTTATAAACTAATTTTGGGAGAAATAATTTTAAAATTATTTTTAATTATTAAAATTCTAAAAAAATTTGTTACGATTAAACATAATTATCTAAAATAGTGATAAAATTTCCATAAATAAACAAAACAATTTATCAGTAAAGAATTATTTTATACAAAGAGATGAATTGGTAAAGAAAATAATTAATAAATATATTTTGAGCTCTAAAAATCTTGCAACTTTTTCTCAGTATGTAAAACAGAAATAATATCTTTAAAAAAATAATTTTTCCAAGATTAACTTTTTAAGAATTTTTAATATTAAAAATTAATATTTTAATAAAAAAAATTCGTAGAAAATTAATTAGCGGCCAGAAAATTTTGAAAATAATTTTTTTGATAGAGAACATAATATTTTATCATAGAGAAATAACTTTTATAAAAATTAAATTTGAAAAATAATTTTAATTTTAAAAATATAATTTTTTGAAAAATCATAAAAAATAACATGATTGTCAAAAATTTTTAAAAATTTTCCTACAGATAAGTAATAAAATACTTTTCATAGAAAAATTAAGATCTAATTAATTTCAAAGAGAAAGGCTAAGGAATAATTTATTTGAAAAATTAGATAATTTTAAACATGCAAATAAAATATTAAGGCAAATTAAAATTTAACATATACATCAAAATTTAACATAAGTATGATTTTGGAATCCAATATAGGTTCCTACCTACTAGATTAATCAAATATTTTCTAGAAATAGATTTTCTTGTAATTTTTTTAATTTATCCCTTGTGATATTTGAAATACCAATTTAACCCTTCATAGTTCTTAGTATTTTGAACATGTGTGCATAACTGATTCTTTTCATATTTTTTTATTTGATCTTTTAATTTTAAATTTTTGATGTTTAACTTGTCGAAATCTTCTAATCGACAAGATTTTACTAAATTCCTTTTAATTCTAAGTTTTCCTTTAATAATTTTTCATTCTAAGTTTCTAATTGACAGGAATTCTTAGAAAGCATCTTATAAACTTGTATAATTTGTCAGGAGGTAGAGATCGTACCTGACTTACCTTGTCGATTTCATTATCTGATGCTCCCCCTGTATTGATGCTTTCTTCTGAAGTGAGTCCCCCTTCGTCGATGCTCTCGATCCTCATTTTGGATGAGTTGACTTCATCATCTTCTTGGTGACTTACCATCAGTACAAGTCCGGCGTAGGCTTCGATTTTTTATTCTGATGATGACGTTTTGTCCCACGTGGCCTTTAGATTTTTGTGCTTCATCTAGGTCAATTTTTTGTTCTTTTCCTTGTCCTTCAGTTTTGGGCAGTGGTCCTTTATATGCCCTTCTTCTTGACAGTTATAACATCTTACCTTTCATTTACTTCGTGAATGTTTCTTAGCCTACGACTTGTTAAATTTGTTAGTTTTAAGGAGTTTACTAAATTTTCTTACCATAAACGTGTCTTCATCTTCGTCAAGTGACGTATCTGAATCTAGTTCGCCTTTCTGATTAGCCTTCAGTGCTAGGTTTTGAGTCATCTTTTCTTCTTTATTCTTTAAGCCTGTAGATCTTGATTCGTGAAGTTCAAATATATAAAACAAATTTTCTAAGGTACTCATCTCGAGATCCTTAGAGATATAAAATGAGTCGACTATCAAAGTCTACTTGGGTGTTCTTGAAAATGAATTTAAAGTGTACCTTAAGAAATCTTAGTTTGTTACCTTTTCTCCGAAATTCGTTAGTCCAGTGATTAATTCTTTGATCCTCGAATGTAGATGTATGATTGTTTCACCTTCTTCCATCCGGAGGTTGCTTCCGGAGTAGGTCCTATCTTGTGAGTTTCGCCTCTAAATTCCCTTCGTGCAGTTCCAGGAATTTCTCTGAGAGCTCTTTAGCTGACTCGTAGGCTTCGATATGATTGACTTCTTGTGGTGGTAAAACGCTTAGCAGATGGAATTCTGCCTTACCATCTATCATGAAGTCAATTTGCTCCTTCTTCGTCTACTGATATTCTTCTTTGTTAGCTCATTGTTGATCCTTAGGTGCTACAAAGTCATATTTCATAATTAAAAGTAATTCAAAATCAGTTTTGAAGAATGCCTCCATCTTCTTTTTCCATGTCACGAACTCCCCCTCGAACTTAGGTGGGTAGATGTTTGGTCTGGCCATTTCTTGTGTGCTTCGGTCGGTGGTTAGTCCTTCTGAAGTATCCTTGCTTTGATGCCAATTGTAGGTTTCATGCGATCAACAAGAGGAGGGTGAATTGCCCTAAAAAAATAAGTATACCCTTCCGAAACATATGACTTTAATTAAAACAAACACTTTAATAAAAGAAACTAAAATGTATAAAATAAGTACGAGAGACAAACGATTTACTTGGTTTGCAATCGGGAAGGTTGTTAATCCAAGGAAAATGTAGCTCAACTAGAAGACTCTTTCTTTGAAACAAGTCAAAGATGAAGAAACCTCGTACAGGACGTTGACAGCACAAAACAAAGAAAATAAAAAGAGAACTTTGAGTATAGAAAATGTTATTCTAAACTGATTGAACCAAGGCTCTATTTATAGTTCTTTAGTGAATTTTATTCGTTGCTAATGTGGCACGGTCTGGGTGCCTGGACCCTCTTCAAGAGCCCTCAAGGTGGCAAATTTTATCTCCACGCAATGGCTGGATGATAGACTTTTTCATCTTTAGGGGCCTGGACCATGTCCAAGGGCCCAAACCGGTGCTGACGTGGACCCAAAGTTGATCTGTATTGACGAGGTGCCCTTTGGGCACCCTGGTGGTCCGGGTGCTAGGACCATTTTGTCCGGGTGCCCGGATGATCCAGGCTCTCGGACCGGTCAGCTTTATGCTAACCATCCGGCGCCTTCTCCAATCGCTGGCTTCGTCTCCTATTGCTTGGGTGATGCTCCAGCCTTCCAGAGTTGAGCTTACCCAAACTCAACTCTAGCCTTTTTCTCGAGCAGACTTCCGTTCTAGCTTCTCGTCCCTTAGAAGCACCATGTGCATCCTTCTCGCTCCATCGACATACTCTTCCATAGCTTCTCATCCATCAGATGCACCGAGCCCGTCGACTTGATTCATGTGTCATCCTTCTTGTTTACCGCATCTTCTGCTCGACTTCCTGTGTTCCTAAACTCCTGCACACTTAGACACAAGGATCAAATACATAGGACCTAACTTGACTTGGTTGACCATATCAAAACCAACACGGGGTACTTACACAGATGACATGAACTCCAGTGTTGATCCTCACTACAACGGTTCGTTGATCTGGCCAAGACTGCTCCGGGAGCCTCAACCTGGTCCGAGCGACTGGACTTGATCAATTTTCAAGTTGACTAATTTTTCGTCTAGTAGCTTGGGTGATACTTCGACTGTCCAAAGTTGAGCTCATCCAAATCCAACTCAGGCATTCTCCTTGAGCAATCTTCCTCCCCGTCTTCTCTTCCCTCGGAAGCGCTGCTCGTGTCCTTTTCGTCCGCTAGTATAACCTTCCACAACTTCTCGTCCCTCGGATGTACCAAACCCATTAACTCATTTCCCGTGTCATTCTTCTCATTAATTGCATCTTCCGCTCAACTTTTTGTGTTCCTAAGTTTCTGCATACTTAGACACAAGACATCAAAACGCAAAGTCTAACTTAACTTGGTTAATCACATTAAAATTCACTCAGGGTACATACAATCTTCCTTTTTTGAAATACATCAATCTAAGTTAAGTTAGGGTTAAAACAAAATAATTTAATCAAATAAAATTACAGGTATTTAAAGAAAATTGCAATAAAAAAAATTAAACCTTCCCCTTAACATAATCCCTAATTTCTCCTCATTTCATCACATCAAAAACATGTTAGGGGAAATGTGAAAAAATTGTTATAAAAATATTGGAAATTTTTCTAAAGGTTTTAAACAGAGTATACAAAAACTTATCTTTTTACCGAAATTATTTTTCAAAGAGAGTAATTTTTACTAATTAATTCTTTGTTTTAACAAAAATATTTGAAAATTATTTTATGTTTCAAAAAATCTTAAATTTTTTTGTCAATATGAAGCATGAATATTTGAACCAAAAGAAAAATATTCACAAATAGAATATTTTTATTTTAATCTAAATAAATATTTTTAAACATCAATAATTAATTTTAAAATTAAATAATTAAAAATAGAATTTGTCAACTAAAAATCTTGTTGATTATTTTAAACATTCAAAATATAACACTCTTTAGCCATAGTTTTTCAATCAAAATTTCATAAAAAAATTAATTACTAGTAAAAAAATTTTATACTAATAGCTAATCCATTTGTGCATCACATAAAAAAATTTCAAAAAAAAAACATGGAGAGAAGATTTACAAAGTAATTAATTTTGCTAAAAATGTTAAAATTAAAGTAAATTAATATTTAAGCATGCAAATAAAATCAATTTAACAGTTTAGAACAGAGTTATGAACCCAAAATAAATTTCTACCTGCTATATTTATTAGAAATTTCCTTGGAATATAATTTCTAAAATTTTTTATAATTTGACTCCTATAATTTTTAAAATATCAATTAAGCCCTTTATAATTTCTAAAATTTGAATTATGTAAAAATTGGAAGATGCATAAGCCTTTTTCAATTAGTCTATTTGATCTTTAAATTTTGAATTTTCTATTTGAATTTTATCAAAATATTCCAACAGATATTATTTAGCTAAATTTATTTTTAACTCATTGTTTCCTTTTTGTAAATTCACACACTTAGTTTGTAATTTACATAAAGATCTAGATAGCATTTTTATTACTTCATAAAGTTGATCAGGAGATAAGTCTTGTACCTCACTTACCATGTCGGACTCGTGATTTAGAGCTCCCCCTTCATCGATGCTTTCAGTGCTCATCTCGGATGAGATTTCGTTGTTTTCTTCATCTTGGTGTCTTATTATTAGCGCAAATCTGGTGTATGTTTTGACTTCAAATTTTAATGATGTTTCATCCCATGTATCTTTCAGGTTCTTGTGCTTCAATCGTCTTAGCCCTTTGTCTTTATCCTTTCCAGCGCGTTTTCAATTTTGGGTAGTTATTTTTTACATGTCCTTCATCGTAATTATAGCACATTATTTTCCTTTTACCTTAAAGAAGCTTAAAGGCCCGCGACTTGTTAAAATTGTTAGACTTAAAGAACTTTGAAAATTTTCTTACCATATATGCTCTTTCATCTTTGTTGAGGGATGTGTCAGAATCAGATTTGTCCTTCTTGGCTTTTAGCATTAGATTCTGACTTAGGTCCTTTTCTTTTCTTAAACATGCACATCTAGACTCATGTAATTCTAAAGTTGAAAACAATTCTTCTAAATTGTTGGTGAAGGTTGCACTAATAATTTGATTTTTGATGTACGGCAAATAAGCTAAAGTTAGATGTGTTGTTTGTCTAACATTTCTACCAAGTGTGCAGGAGTTGACTGATCTGAAGGACCTGACACCAAGCAGAAATCCAGCTAGGTCTGCGGAACTCAATAGCTGGTGGAAAGTCCAGATAGGTCCGTAAGGCCCGATATTTGGCGGGAAGTCTGATTGAGTCCGCGGGACCTGACAATCGACGGAAATCTAGTTGGATCTGTGGACCTGACAACTGGTGGGAAGACCTGGCGAGTCAAAGGCAAGTCAAGTAACTGCAGTTGGTAAGTGAAGGTAAGCAACTGGAGGAGAGATCCAGTGAGGACGCGTTCCCTATTAAGGGAACTGTAAGCGTCGATCCAACTTAGGCCCATTTGGAAAACCTAAGTTGAGATCTTGACTAGATCCTGATCTCGAGAAGACAGGATCTAATTACTACTTCTATCTACTGAGTTGTACTAACACGGTTTTGCAGGATTGACCTATTTTTGTTGCCTAGGACTAACCCTTTTTTTGTAGAAAAATAAGGAGCTGAAAAAGGGGATCTGAGTGCCCAGAAGGGGTCTGGGCACCCGGAGTCCAGGCGCTTGGAGCTGGTCCGGGAGCTCTAGCGATCCGGGTGCCCGGAGTCGGTCCAAGCGCCTAGATCGTAAAATTCATCAAGCTAATGTAGAGCGTGTCGACTAGCCGAGCCACATGGTCTAGGCACCCGGAGGAGTTCTAGGAGCCCAAAATGGACCTATTTAAAGTCCTTCGACCAGGAACTTCAAAACCACAACTACTACAAGTTTTTCTCTTGCATGCTGCTCTAAAAAGGCTCCGACAACACCGAAAAGTTGCTTCGAAGTTCACAAAATGAGAGACTGCATTTTGTTTACTTTCTGTTTGTCGATAACTTTTATTTCTAGTTCTTGTACTCAACTCTTGTAATACTTTTTTTGAACTGATAGTTGTTGCCCAACGAAAATATTAGACGAGTGCGGGCCTTGGAGTAGGAGTCGTCGAAGGCTCCGAATAAAGTAAAACTTGGTTTGTTTGCATTATTTTTTTTCTTCCGTTGCGTACTTATTTTTAATTCGCTCTCAATTTTTTTGATGAATGCTATTCACCACCCTCTAGCGTCTTCCCAATCCTACATAAATTACTTACCTCCAAGTTTTTTGAGATGTAGTAGACATCTACTATTGATGATCACTCTTGAGTTCTCGGAAAGACGTTGAGAGCATATTGGATTGAGTCCTGATTTATTACTATTTCTTTGAGGTTCGTCAATCCGGTGATAAACTCCTTGATCTTTCCGTGTAATTGGGCTACTGTTTCTCTTTTTCTGATCTGGAGGTTCGTCGGCTAAATTCTAAGCAAGTTTCGTCTTGCTAGCTTAGCCTCCAAGGTCCCTTCATGAAATTCTAGGAATTTCTCTTAGAGTTCCTTGGCGGAGTTGTAAGCACCGATTCGGTTGATTTCTTATGGTGGTAGAACATTTAGCAGATGAAATTCTGCTTTATACTTTGCCACGAAGTCGGCCTACTCTTTTTTGCTCTATAAGTGCTCTTCCTTGTCAGCTCTATGTTGATCTATGGGTGCTACAAAATCATATTTGATTGTTCATAAAATTTTGAAATCTATTTTAAAGAATCCATCCATCTTCTTTTTCCAAATCGTGAAATCCCCCTCAAACTTCTATAGATGAATGCTTGATCCAACCATCTTTTTATTGCTTTAGTTGGTGATTAGTCCTTTTAAAGTGAACCTCACTCTGATATCAATTATAGGTCCTGGTAGACCAACTAGAGGAGGTGAATAGCTTGCAATTTACAATTAATACTTCTCTTGTTATTTGAATTAGCAAGGACAAACACATAGTTAAATGAAAATAAATAACATAAAAAGAAATTAAGAGACTCGAAAGATTTACTTAGTTACAATCAAGGAGGTTGTTAATCTAAACTAATTAAAAAGCTCCACTAGAAGATCTCCTTTGACGAAGGCGGAGTAGCCTCTTACAAACGTTGAAAGCGCAGACTTAAAAACATAAAAGAATTCGAGAATAGAGTGTGGTTGTTCAATCTTCGAGCACTAGGGCTCTATTTATAGCTCACTAGTCGTAACTAGTCATTTACTGATGTGGCACCTCCCGAACTCCTAGACCAGGTCTGGGCACCTAGATATGGTCGACTCGATCCACTCTACAATGACTTCTTTCTAACAGATTTTCGCATCTCAAGCGCCTGGACCCGGTTTGAGCGCCTGGAGTCGGTTGACGTGGACTCCAGTGTTGATCCTTGTTACAATGGTTCACTGATCTAGCCAAGACTGCTTCAGGCTCCTGGACTTGCTCCGAGCACCTGGAGCCCGAACACTTGGTCCTGGTCCAGGTGCTTGGAGCCCGAGCACCTAGACATGGTCCGAACCCTTGGAGCCCTGAGTGCCTAGACTTGGTTCAGGCACCTAGACTTGATCAACTTGTTGGTTGACCAATTTTCTATCTGATAGCTTGGGTGATACTCCGATTGTCTAGAGTTGAGCTCACCCGAATCAAACTCCGGCCTTCTCCTCGAGCAGTCTTCCTCCTTGACTTTTCTGTTGGTGCAATTTACTCTAATGATCTAACTCAGATTTTGATGACTAACAAGTGGATTAAAGTTAGAGTGTTTTGTGATCTAATTGCTTTACCAAGTATGTAGAAGTTGACGGCTTTGAAGGACCTGACACCAAGCTGAAATTCAGCTAGGTCCGTGGGACCCAATAGTTGGTAGAAAGTTTAGATAGGTCTGTGTGACACGATATCTGGCAGGAAGTCCGATTGGGACGCGGGACCTGACAACCGATTGAAGTCCAATTGGGTCTACGGACCTGACAACTAGCGGAAAGACCTAGTAGGTCAAAGGCAAGTGAAGCGATTACAGTTGGTAAGTAGAGGTAAGTAACTAGAGGAAAAATCCAGTGAAGATGCGTTCCCCGTTGAGGGAATTGTAGGTGTTGACCCCAAAGCTAAGACCTTGACTAGATCCTGGTCTCGAGGAGACAGGATCTAATTACTACTCATATCTCATTAATGTTGTGCTAACTCTATTTTGCAGGATAAATATATTTTTCTATTGCCTGGACTAACTTTTTGTTGCAGGGATGAAAAGTGACAAAAAGTGGTCCAAGCGCCCAGAAGGGGTCTGAGCGCCGGGACTCCGAGCGCCCGAAGCTGGTTCGAGCTCCCGAACTCTGGGCGCCTGGAGCTGGTTTGAGCGCCCAGAGCTGGTCTAAGCACCCTGACTAGTGTCACTCAGGTGGTCCAGGTGCTCGGAGTTAATCTAGGCACCCAGAACAGAAAAGTTATCCCGAAGTTGAATTGGAGTGCGATGACTAGTTGAACCCACGTCAACGGTCTAGGCGCCCGGAAGGGGTCCAGGTGCCCGGAAGTAGATAAACTTCGCGGATGAAGTTTCGACGAGAGATCGTCACGTCAGCAAAGGTCCAGGCACCCGGAGGGTTCTAGGCGCTTGGAATAGGCCTATATAAGGGTCTTCGACCAGCAACTTCAGAACATCATCTGCTACAACTTTCATATTCAGGTACTTCTCCGAAAAGGCTCTAACAATATCGAAAAGCTGCTCCGATGTTCGAGGAACGAGAGACTTCATTTTCCTTACTATTTGTCGGTAACAAGTTTTATTTTTAGTTCTTGTACTCAATCATTGTAATCCTTTTACGAACTGATAGTGATTGCCCAATGAAAGCGATTGACGATTGCTAGGGATGGCAATGGGGCGGGACAAGGTCGAGTTTGTCATCCCCATCCCTGTCCCCGAATTCTATCCCCGCCCCCATCCCCACTTTTTCGGGTTTGGGGGATTCCGAACCAATGGGGTTCAAATCTCCATTCCTGCCCTCATCCCCGCTCTCATCTCCAAAATTAATTTTATATTATTATTATTTTACTATTAATATTAATATTAATTTTATTATTAATATTTTATTTTTTTTAATATTAATATTATTATCAATATTATTTAATGACACTATTATTAATATTTTTAAAAATAATATTATTATATTAATAATAATAATAATATTATTATTATTATTATTGGGGCGGGTTCAGGGATGGGGACCATATTCCCATACCTACCCCGAACCCGCCCCATTCCCCCAAAAAATTCCTGAACCCACCCCTATCCCTGAATAAATCGAGGGTCCCCGCCCTCGTCCCTATTTTGGGTTTTCCCCGTGGGGCCCCGAACTCGTGGAGAAAATTGTCATCCCTAATGATCGCGAGCCTTGTAGTAGAAGTCGTCACAAGCGCTGAACTAAGGTGGCGTTTGGTTCTCTCATAGGAATCGGAATGGGAATGAGTATCATAGTATTGTGGAATGAGAATGGGTATGAGCTTGAGTATCATTCTTAAAAATAATGTTTGGTTAGTTGAATATTTTCAATCGGAATGAACCTAAATTTCCTTTTTTATCCTTAGAGGAAAATAAGAAAAAAAATTAGATGGAAGAGAAAGTTGAATGTGAGAGAAACATATGATGAGAGAGAAAGTATGATGAAAAAAATGAAGAGAGAGAAAGTATGATGGGAGAAAATGAGGAGAGAGAACATGATAGGAGAGAATGGAAAGAGAAAAAAGTATGATGAGAGAGAAAGTATGTTGAGAGAGAAAAAGTGATGGGAAAGAAATAAAGAGAGAGAAAGTGTGATGAGAGTAGGGGTGAGCAAAAATTTGGAAAACCCGAATTAACCAAACCGAACCAACCGAATTTAGAAATTCGGTTCGGTTAATTCCGTTTTGGGTTTTTTTTTAAAAATTCGGTTCGATTTTCGATTAATTCGGTTCGGTTCGGTTTCGATTTTGAATTTTGTAATTCGGTTAAACCAAATAAATCGAATAAGAATATTATTTTAATTAATTTTTATTTTAAAATATAATTAATTAAATAAAATCTTTTTTTTTAAAGGTAAAATCGAATAGGGGTTTAAAATTCGGTTAATTCGGTCGAAAACCGAATTAACCGATATCTTATCGGTTCGGTCGGTTCGATTTTATAGGGAAATTCGGTCGGTTTGGTTGGTTGAAAAGAAATTCGGTTTATTCGATTTTCGGTCTATTCGGTTCGGTCGCTTCGATTTTGACCGAATGCTCACCCCTAGATGAGAGAAAATAAGAGATTGAGGAGAGAAAGTATGATGAGAAAATGTGATGAGAGAAAAAGTGTGATGGGAAAAAATAAAGAGAGGGAAAGTGTGATGAGAGAAAATGAGGAGAGAGAGTATAGTGAAAGAAAATGAAGAGAGAGAAAGTGTGATGAGAGAAAATATAGAAAGAGTATGGTAAGAGAGATTGAGGAGAGAGAAAGTATGATGAGAGAGAAAGCATGATGAAAAAATAAGAGAGCATGAAGAGAGAGAAAATGATGAGAGAGTATGTGTGATGAGAGAGAATACAGAGAAAAAATGGTAAAGAATATGTGATGAGAGAGATTGAGTAGAGAGAAAGTATATTGAGAGAGAAAATGTGATATAGAATGAAGAGAGAGAAAGTATGATGAGAGAGAAAATATGAAGAAAAAATGAGGAGAGGTTGAAGAGAGAGAAAATGATAAGAGAAAGTCTATGATAAGAGAGAATACAGAGAGAAAATGGTAAAAAATGTGTGATAAAGGGAGAATAAGGAGAGAGAAAGTATATTGAGAGAAAAAATTTGATGATAGAATTAGGAGAGAGAAAGTATAATGAGAGAGAAAGTATGATGAGAGAGAATAAGTTGAGAGTGAAATGAAAGAAAAATTGAACAAATATACTAAGGGTATTTTCGTCCAAAACTTAATTCTCATTCTCATTCCATCAAAACCCAAGGGAGGGGGCGGGTTTCATCCATTCCCAAGTTTTTTAGTTTCATTCCAAAATCTTGATTCTATTTCTATCTACCAAATACAAGGTTTGAGAATGAATCCATTCTCTCATTCCCAAACCTCTAAACCAAACACCACCTAAGTAAAACTTGACATTGTTAGCGTTGTCTTTTTGTTTCCCTTTTCTGTTGCATAACTCATTTTAACTCACGATTTTCGACGAACGCTATTCACCCGCCCCCCCCCCCCCTCTAGTGACTTTACGATCCTACATTCTCACCCTTCAGAAGTGTCGCATGCATCCTTCTTGTCTGTCGGCGTACTCTTCCGCAGCTTCTCGTCCCTCGAATGTACCGAACCCGTTGACTCATTTCCCGTGTCATCTTTCTTATTAGCTGCATCTGTCGCTCGACTTCTTGTGTTCATAAGTCTCTGTACACTTAACACAAGGGATCAAAACACAGAGTCTAACTTAACTCAGTTGATCATATCAAAACTCACCTGGGATACTTATAGTTACAACTTTCATACTTGCGTACTACTCCAAAAACTGCTCTACAATACCGAAACACTACTCCGATGACTATGCCCAAGCTTCAACACAAAGTGGTCGGTATAACTATTTTTATTTGTACTTTCAATTTTATATATTATTATAATCTTTAAGTTTACAGTGAATTGCTTAACGAAAGCACTTAGCGTATGTGGACATGAAATAGAAGTCGTTGAAGGCTTCAAACCAAGTAAAATCAACCTGTGTACTATTTTTTGTTTCTTTATTTCTACTTTAACTCGTGATTTTCGTACCAATTACAACGTTGTATAAACCTTAAAATTATAGCATTTAGATGGAGGAGAAAAATATTTAGGGCACATACATGAGGAAATACATTGTAGATGAATAACAGCAGGTAAACTGGGCGAGGTGATGCGGTAGCGAGGGAGTTGATCGACGAAGACGATAATCTGCGGCTCTGAGAGGCGAGGCGACATCGAGGTAATTGAAGGAGTTTGAAGGACGGTTCAAAGATTTAGATTTTTTAGAGGGAAAGTTTTTTTTTTTAATCTGACAGTGCGCTACTACAATAGGAATATAAAAAAATAGTGAAGGAGCATTGCTATCATAAAAGTCGTTCAGCAGGAGTCGGGAGCATATCTCACACACACACACACACATACATAGCTTGGGCGACGTACGTGCGCGAAGCACGTAGGCGCTTCACTACATGGAGAGCACCTCCCATGCAGTGAAGTGTCCACACACGTCACCCAAGATAATAATTTTATATATGTATATAATTGCATGTGTGACTGTCCGCGATGTCAATCATGGCATCTGGATTCAATCTAGGCATCTAAACGCTGCCCAGTCGGGGCGCCAGGATTCAATCCAAGCACTCTGATTATTTTTTTATTTGTTGAAAAATCAGCATTTCATCCAATATAAACCCAAATACATTACTATACCATGTAAATGCCTAAAAAAAAATTATTTTTAATTTTTCTTTTTCCTTTTTTCTTGAACACTATAACTCAATTAGAAAACTTGAACTGCAGTGGTCAAATCTTAAATTTGTTAGCTTGAATATTATAACACCATTGGGAAGTCTAAACCCTAGGGGTAAAGAGTTTTTAAAAAAACTATATCAACCCAAGCAGTTGGATCGAATCCAGGCCGATTCGATCCAGCACCTCGAGCACGCATAGTCGTGACCAAACAAGCGTGCAGGATATCAATATATATGATTGTTAATCTGCACAACGCGCATGAGCACCTCTCATGTGGGGAGATGCCTCCCTGCGTGAGAGGCGCCCACGTGTATTGTGCAGGCTAACAATTTACTATATATATTTCTCATGCAGGGAGGTGCATCCTCACGTGAGAGGTGTCCACGTGTCGCCCACATGCGTTGTGTAGACTAACAATTTATATTTTATATATATATATATATATATATATATATATATATATATATATATATATATATATATAAATGATATGCTGCGGATACACGTATTATCCACGCGCGTTGTACAGGCTAACAATTTACTATAATGATTTTTTATTTTTATAAGATTGATATAGTTGTCCTTAGTGCGTCTCAATATTTTAAAAAAGTGTATAAAAATTAGATAAATTTATTTCTAACCAGCAGGTATCTCTTTCGTTTGCCGAAGCCGCAGGTACGGACTCCATGACAATGCTCCAATTACTTTTCTAGTTTTCTTCCTCCCCATTTGTTTCTACTTTATCTAAATCTCCGCGATATTTGATTCATCGCGACGTCTTCACCTCGGATCATGAAATTGGTGGAATCGAACCATGTTTATTCTCTGTTCCCGGGACCATGAGCCCGGATCTAGGGTCCTTTAACTCTTGCAAATTTGGATTCATCATTTTTTTTTTGTTGATTTGGGCGACAATATATCCTTCTTTTTTTTTTTTTTTACTTTCGATGTCTCAGATCTGACCAGCCGATTCGACTCGTAGATGATGAAACCCTAAGGCCAACTTTGGTGGCGTTGATTCCTCGAATACTTCATCGTCGCTGTTCTTCATTGCGATTATAAGGTGATCCGCGATGAATTCTAGGGCGGGGCAAACTTCATATCGTGATCGGACGCATGAGTTCGTTAAGGCTGTTGAGAATTGCAAGAAGTCCTTCTCGTCGACTCTAAATGGGCCGAGCAGCAGCACTGCGCCTAACTTGGAAGGACCTAAATCAGCAGCCTCCATCCAGTCGGAGTTCAGCAGGAGGGCTTCGCAAATTGGACTTGGTATCCATCAGACTTCACAGAAACTTGCTAAGCTTGCGAAATGTAAGTAATTGGTTATGGTTGCATTTCATTTTTTACCATTTTTTTAAAGTTAAATTTGAAGCCGAAATTGTTATCATTCGATGGGGTCTCTGATATGAACAGTTCATGGTTAATACACGATCCTTGATTAGACATGTTTGCCGTCCAAAATTTTACATTTGTTAAATAACATTGGAAACTTGATACTGCATGTTCGCATCTCCTTGGTACAATCCTTAGAGCAGTCTTTGTGCTTCTTGGTTTGCTTGTGTGTGGTGTCACAGGTAATAGGTTATGGCCTCCCAACTTGTTAATGATTTTCAAAGTTGTATGAGCTGTTCTATCCATTACAAACTTGATTTTCAGGAGTTGGTTTTCCTATCTGAATATCATATATCAATGTCTTCTTCAGATATGAGTTCACTTTTAACCATATCTCCTTTTATGCATACCCACAGTTTGTGTGTGTATGTGTGTGAAGTATGCATACAATAACAACAACAACAACAACCAAGTCTTTTCCCACTAGGTGGGGTCGGCTGTATGAATCCTTTTACGCCATTGAGCTCTATCTCCTATTATATCATCATCTATATTTAAATAAATTTTATCTTGTTTTATTGTTGCTAACCAAGTCTTTTTTGGTCTTCCTCTTCCTCGTTTGATATGCATGTTTATCATAGTTTCACATCGCCTAACTGGAGCATTTATTGGTCGTCTAAGTACATGTCCGTATCATCTTAAACGTGTCTCTCGGAGTTTTTCCTCAATAGATGCAACTCCGACTTTCTCTCTAATGCTCTCATTTCTTATTTTGTCCATCTTCGTATGCCCACACATCCACCTTAACATCCTCATCTCTGCAACTCTCATCTTCTGCTCATGTGCTCGAGTCATAGCCCAACATTCATCTCCATATAATGTTGGTTTTATAAAACTTACCTTTAAGTTAAAGAGGTACTTTACGGTCACATAAAACACTCGACGCTCCCCTCCATTTCACCCATCCTGCTTGTATTCTATGTAAGACATCTCTCTTAATCCCTCCATCATTTTGTAAAAATGATCCTAAATATTTAAATCGCTCGGTTCCTGGCAACTCGTCCTCTCTTATCTTAACAATTATTTCATTACTTCTAATATTGCTAAACTTAAATTCCATATATTCTGCCTTTAATCTACTAACCTTAAAACATTTCCCTTCTAGTGTTTCCCTCCAAAATTCTACTTAGCATTTACTCCTTCACGTGTCTCATCTACCAAAATAATATCATCTGCAAACAACATGCACCACGGTACTGTGTCTTGAATGTGTGCAGTGAGTTCGTCCATAATTAGTGTAAAAAGATAGGGACTTAGAGCTGATCCTTGATGTAAACCTATCTTTATTGGAAATGTTTCAGTTACTCCGCCTGAATTCTTTACTCTGGTCGTTACATCCTCATACATATCCTTAATTAGTTCAATATATGTTACGCTAACACCTCTCTTTTCTAAAATTCGCCATATAATTTTTCTTGGACTCTATCATACGCTTTGTCTAAGTCGATGAATACCATGTATAGATCTTGTTTTTGCTCCCGATATTTTTCAATTAATTGTCTAAGAAGATGTATAGCTTCTATTGTCGACCTTCCAGGCATGAACCCAAATTGATTTTCTATCACTGTAGTCTCCTTAATCTTTTTTCTATTACTTTTTCCCAAAGTTTCATAGTATGACTCGTTAGTTTAATATCTTTATAGTTGGTACAATTTTGTACGTCTCCCTTGTTCTTATACAAGGGAACTAGAGTACTTATCCTCCATTGATCAGGTATTTTTTTCGTTTTTAATATCATGTTAAATAATTTTGTAAGCCATTCAATACCTTGTTTCCCTAAGCACTTTCATACCTCTATTGGAATATCATCTGGTCCAACGGCTTTTCCATTGTGCATCTCATTTAAAGTTTGTTTTACTTCTGAAGTTTGAATTCTACGATAAAAATTAAAATTTCGATGCTCATTTGACCTAATTAAATTACCCAAGTTAAGTTGGTCTCCTAAACCTTCATTAAAAAGTTGATGAAAATATCTCTTCCACCGCTCTTTTATTTCTCCATCGCTTACTAATACCCTATTACATTCATCTTTAATACATTTTATTTGGCTAAGATCTCTTGTTTTTCTTTCTCTCACTTTAGCTATTCTATAAATGTCTCTTTCCCCTTCTTTTGTATCCAATTTTTAATATAACCGTTCAAAAGTTTCATTTTTTGCTTCACTCACCACTTTCTTTGCTTCTTTCTTGGCTATTGTATATTTTTTTAAGTTTTCCTCATTCTTACAAATATATAATTCCTTATAAGTTATTCGTTTTTCCTTCACTTTCTCATTCCACCACCAAGATTCTTTACTTAGCGGTGCATGCCCCTTTGACTCACCGAGGACACTCTTAGCTACTATTTTCAACTTTGATACCATCTTATCACATGTTGTATTAGAGTCATCGTATATTTCACCTAATGCTTGTACTTCTACCTTCTCCTTAAATATATATTGCTTCCCATCCTTTAACTTCCACCACTTAATTCTAGGAATTGTATATATTTTCTTTCTATTGATACTATGTTTAAGACGTATATCCAACACTACTACCCTATGTTGGGTAGTTAAGCTTTCTCCAGGGATGACTTTGCAATCTCTACAAATCTTTCTATCCTTCTTCCTAACCATAAGAAAGTCAATTTGCGATTTATTATTCCCACTTTTGAATGTGACTAAGTGTTCTTCTCTTTTCTTAAAAAATGTATTAGCTAATATAAGGTCATATGCTATCGCAAAATCTAATATAGTTTTCCCTTCCTCATTCCTCGTTCCAAACCCATAACTCCCATGTACTCTCTCATATTCCTCATTTTTCACTCCGACATGTCCATTTAGATCACCTCCTATTAAAATCCTTTCATTTGGTGAAATATTTTGTAATATTTCATCTAAGTCCTCCCAAAACCTTGATTTGGTAGCTTCATCTAATCCTACTTGTGGTGCATATACGCTAATTATGTTCATAGTTTCTTTCGCCACTATTATCTTAAGGGCTATAATTCTATCCCCTTTTCTAACTACTCCTACAACTTCATCTTCATCCTTTAACAAACTATCTATAATAATACCCACTCAATTTCTTGTTTTACTCTTTCCAGTGTACCATAACTTAAAACCCGTGTTCTCTATCAACTTTGCCTTCTCACCTGTCCATTTTGTCTTTTGTACACATAAAATATTAATTTTTCTCCTAATCATCATATCTACTACCTCCATTGATTTACCAGTGAGAGTTCCTATGTTTCAAGTTCCAAATCTTAGATTATTAGTTTTCCTATCATATTTGTTCTTATCTAACCTATGGTGTGAGAACTCTTGCCTATTTAACACTACACCCAAGTTCTCATGGAGATGTAGCGGTCCTTGCTGAGACGTTACAGTCAGACCCTGTAACGCGAACTCTTGCATATTTATCACTACACCCGAGTTCTGGAGATGTCTCTTGTGTGAAGTATGCATAAAGTAATATATTTTATCACATTTTTCTATAATTGTTATTTTGTTCATTAATTTGAAGAATATTACTTATTTAACCTACCTTTAAATAAAAAGATGTATGTTCTTAACAATAGTGCTTATCAGGATTTTTGTTATATCCAAGTTATAAAATGAATGTAGCTTTTTTGAAATTTAAAAATTTTAGTCTTATTGACCCTATCTGATAATGTTTGTGTTTTCTTTTATTTAGGAACACATGTTAATTTTTTTATTTTGGCATTTCCTGAATCAAAATATATTCCGTACTACTTTTGTTTGTCATACCATCACCTCTCACTAGCTTCATATGGGTATGAATCAAACAATATATATCCAACAATTGCGTCCAAAATACTATTTATATCCAATGGCAGTATTAAAAAGTTGCTTTCAATTCAATATTTTATTACTCAGCTTGCATACATATGAGTGGAGTCTAAATCATTGTAAGAAAGTATTTTTCTTGATAAAAATTGTAATTTGAACTACTGCACAAATTACAAGAAAGTTGTTTCCTGATAACAAATGTAATTTAAACTAACTCACCAAATATCTTGAAACCTTTGAACCAATTCCTTGTGGTTATTTTTCTTGCCAGTAGATTGTTTTGTGTTGCTGTGTTGTTGTGTTGCATGTGCAGCCTTCAAGAGGAAGATGATAATTAGGTATTTATTGTATCTATAGTGTTTTCCATTTTTCTTGTCTAAAAAAAGTGTTTGGCTTGTGTGGACATGTATATCCTCCTCAGTTCCTATTTTAATTTGTATCAACCTTGTCAATAGTTTTTTTATAGTACCATGAACTGTATCACCATTAAATGTTGATTATAATACTGTTCATGTGATTTTTCTCAGGCAGTTCTTGGGTTCATATGTAATTACTTTATACAGCTCATGCATAGGCTTTTACTTCTTTATTTTCTTTGGATGATGTTGTTGTATCAAATTATTAATTATAGTCAATCGAGTTTTTTTTAATAGCATGTCCAATAGTGAGCTTATCACTATGCTTAAGTTAGGGAAACAAAAGGAAAATTTCCTGTGCCCCATTGTGTTGTCAGGATATAGGTTATATATATAGATTTATATATATTTGTAGCTTGAAAATGACTAAGCAAACTTTTCTCAATCCTTCACATTAATCTAGGAAGTGTTTGGAGCTAAGTTTATAGGTTTTGGAGTACTGATGGCTGTGACAGTTCACATTAACTAGGGAAGTGTTTGGATCTGAGCTTCTAGGTTTGGAATACTAGGGCTGTGAAAGTTTCATGCAGTTGTCTGCAAATAGTTTGGACATAACTTTGTCTTATTCATGGTCTAGAAACTTAAACAGTTTAAACTTTGGCTATGCCAGTAAATGTTATTGTACTGATTTTATGAAGATAAAAAGTTAGACCTCAATTTTAATCTGATTATGTGAATTGTACATTTTGCATTAATCATATATAAAAAAATCTTCACATTTTTCTTATATGCAAAACTTGCATCTGCCGATCTGCGATTGAACTGGACGCTACTATGGGTGATAAAGTGGAGATACCTAATAGACATTAGTACATTTTTCATGGATGCATTGTAACTTTATATAACTGATAATAGTATTTTTGCGATGATATTGAATGTTGTACTGCAATTGATAAATGTTATAATTAATTATCAATTAAGGTTGTTGAAACGAGATTCAAATCCTGAATTGTTTTGTTGGTTTTACAAATCGCAAGTCATAAGCTTCAGGTAAAACAACAATAATAACTAAGCCTTTTCCCACTAGGTGGGGTCGACTATATGAATCTTTTATACCATTGAGTTCTATCTTTTACTATATCATCATCTATACTTAAATAAATTTTATCTTGTTTTATTGTTGCTAACCAAGTCTTTATTTGGTCTTCCTCTTCCTTGTTTGATATGCGTGTTTGTCATAGTTTCACATCGTCGAACTGGAACATTTATTGGTTGTCTAAATACATGTCCATACTATCTTAAACATGTTCTCGAAGTTTTTCCTCAATAGATGCAACTCTAACTTTCTCTCCAATGCTCTCATTTCTTATTCGATCCATTCTTGTATGTTCACACATCCACCTTACTATCCTCATCTCTGCAATCTCATCTTTTGCTTATGTGCTCGAGTCATAGCCTATCATTCAATTCCATATAATATATCTGGTTTAACTACGGTTTTGTAGAATTTTCCTTTAAGTTTTAGAGATACTTTACGATCACATAAAATATCAGACGCTCTCCTTCATTTCAACCATCCTGCTTGTATTCTATGTAAGATATCTCTCTCAATCCCTCCATCATTTTGCAAAAATGACCCTAAATATCTAAATCGGTTCTAGATAACTCGTCATCTTCTATCTTAATAATTGTCTCATTATATCTAATATTGCTAAACTTAAATTTTGCCTGTAACGAACCAGTCATGGGTGGTCCTAAGCCCGAATAAAGGAGGAGGGTTGCGTTAGGTTGCCAGCTAGCGTTAAAATTATGGCCAATATTCAATGAATGGAGCTTCAAGTGAAAATTATAAATAAATGTGAAAAAGATAAATAAAAAAATACCTTATTTAAATTTGCAAAAGCATCATATTTAATATCTAGTATAATTAATACATTGCCAATAAATAATAAAATACATTATATAATTAAAGAGTCTAAAGGCCATATATCCTTAAACTTTTCATCTATGATTGGAATATATAAACAAAAACTTGTTAAAGAGACATGTCTAACTTGTATTACAATCACTATGTATTATCTCCACTTAAAATGTCCTCATCTTGGTTTAGTATAACCATTTCTTCCTATTCTTTTCCTCTTCATCTTCATCCTCAATAATTGCTCTCACCTATGAAGGGAAGAAGCCTCTAATGTCTTATGAGCCAATAAGTTATCGCTATTAGCTGAAGACTAGGACTAGGAGACAACGATGTCATATAATTAAAGAAGCTTAGGAATAAATGAAGGTTGCTAAGAATGATAGATGTTCTCCGGTCGAAGGTACTCATGGAAGATAGTTGTCGCTTGGAGGACTCACTTAAAAAGTATAGATATCGCTTTCGGGATCCTCTAGCCGATGATTGATTACTGACAATGAGTGCCAAAAGGTGTTCTTTAGTTGCAGACACACAAAGAAGAAGTCATTAAAGCTTTGAATGAGCCAAACTGCTTGAGAGATGTTCACCAAGGGTTGAAGACGATGAGCCACTATTGAATAAACAACCTTTGATGTGCTAAGAGTCTTAGACAATGAGTTGCCATCAAAGCAACAACCTCTGATGAGTAAAGGGCTGAAAACAATATAAGGTGCAAATGGTTGAAGAATTATTGAACAGGATAAAATACGAGATTTTAAAATCCTAAATTAATTATCTGTAACTATTTATTTGTTGGATTAGAGCTAATTAATATCTAAGTTTAGAATCAGGAATTAGTTGATTGGTATCGAATCGGTCCTAATTGTATCAAATGAGATCGATTCTAGAAACAAATGACTCACCCATATGGTTTGAACCATTTTGTGTGTGAATCGAATCAAATTATGAATCATATGATTCTAATTATTATTAACATACTCATTTTTTAAAAATTCAAAGACTATTTTAATGCAAAATTTAGATGGAAATTAGGCTCTTGACAAAGTTGGTGATTTATTTTTCTAGGTTAAATTTATATCTTGAAAATACAACAGGAGAATTCTTCATAAGATAACCTAGTCTGTCGAACAGATAGTTTCCTGTCAATGTCATCTTAGCTGATAGCTTAAGTGTCTATGCAAGCAAATTTGATATACAATAATATTTGTATTAAATTGAATTGGGAAGTTGCTTAATTATGCTAGCAATTAGTTGGGTGTTATTAACATTCTACAAATACTAGCATTAATATATCTTACCTTTTTGAACTTATGGGATGGTAACATTAATTCATTATTGCTCACTTCTATTTATGTTAGACATTACATAATCTAAAGGTTTAGATGGTTGTATTTTTCCTTGTTAAATTTATCCATCATAGCTTAAATTGCTTCTTTGCTTTCAGTGGCAAAAAGGACATCAGTTTTTGATGACCCTGCTATAGAGATTCAAGAATTAACCTCAGTTATCAAGAAGGATATTACTGCTTTAAATAGCGTAGTTGTAGACCTGCAACTCCTTTGTAACTTGCAGAATGAAAGTGGCAATATGTCCAGGGATACTACCAATCACTCTACTACTGTTGTTAATAACTTAAAGAATCGTTTGATGAGCACTACAAAGGAGTTCAAGGAAGTATTAACCATGAGAACTGAGGTAAACTAAACCCTACCTTATGTGACCTCTTGGTGATGCACCAAGATTTTTTATGTTTTAAAAAAAATTAAATTTCTGTTTTTTTTTCTCTACAGAATTTGAAGGTTCATGAGAGTAGAAGGCAGCTGTTTTCTTCATCAGCATCAAAGGAAGCAGCAAATCCTTTCCTTAGACAGCAACCCCTTGTTTCTAAAGGAAGTAATGAGTCTCCTGCTCCCCCAGCACCATGGGAAAATGACTCAACATCTTCATCTCCTTTGTTTCCAAGGTAACTTCTTAAATTCTCAGAGCTTTGTAGACTTAAATATGATTATTATCCTTTGATTTAGGTGTTTTTTTTATTAACTGAGCAACATGTGGCATTTTGTGGTTGTACCTTACATAATCCGATTCTGGCATTATTTCTAGTTTTCTATCATTTTCTGGAATGAAGTATTTCATTTTACTCTTTGTTTTCCTCAGTTTAAACTTCAGTTTGGTGTGTACGGAATGATCTTTTTATGCCTGTTAAAATAGTCCCAGGAATCCTTGATGTTGTGTATAAAATTTACAATTGTGTTAATCTGCAACCATCTAATAATGATTCTCCTTGGTTGATAGGAGGAAACCAATTGGGGACCCATCATCTACACAGCCTTTAATTCCACAGCAGCAACAGCAACAACAAATGGTTGCAATACAGGATAGTTACATGCAGAGTAGAGCGGAAGCTCTTCAAAGTGTTGAGTCAACAATTCATGAGCTGAGTAATATTTTTACACAACTAGCTACTATGGTTTCACAGCAGGGAGAGCTAGCAATCAGGTATTTTGTTTTTTTATTGGTATCCTTTTTCTAATATTTCCTTTGCCCATTTAAGATTGGACATGTATCATTCCAATGAAGAATATGATTTGACCTTCAAGCTTCTGCTGTCATGATTCGTGTAGAAGCATTTCTTTTTGAACAATTGAGTATAAAAAACATGCTTCAAATGCATTTACTCGATTATATGCATATGCAACATAAAATTTTCCCTTCATGACAATATTAGACGATGCGAAACTATGATAAATGCCCATATTAAATAAAGAAGAAGAAGACCAAACAAGACTTGGTTAGTAATAATAAAATAAGATAAAATTTATTTAAATATAAATGATGATATAGTAGGGGATAGAGTCCAATGGTATATAAGGATCTATATAACCGATCTCATCTAGTGGGATAAGGCTTGGTTGTTATTGTTGGTGATGACAATATTGTAAGGTGAAGGCTTCCCTAAAAAACTTACATATTGTTTCTCAGATTGCCACTTGGGCACAGATACCTTTGACACAAGTATGAATCTATGCCAGATGTAGGATATTTACTAAGTGAAGACACTAGTGCTTGGTAGTAAAAAGTCCAAATTTTAGACATGGGTACAAGGACACAACAAAGCTTCATTGGCAGAACAGTGGGCACAAGAAGAGAGGGAGTGGCATGTACAACAGTGGTGGAAGTGACAGTAGTACAAGGACATCTTGTCTTCCCCATAGGCTGTATCAATTCTTCCTCTTTGGAATTTGGAGGCATTGTTCTTTCTTCCTCGTCAAGACACAACAGTGGTCGACTGCTTCTATGAAGTCTCCCTTCTTCCTTCAAGACATGGTGCAAACATCTATCATGCCCTTGTGTCTTCCTGTTTGACATGGCACCCTATCACTATCCAACCAGCAAACCTTCATCTTTCTCTTCAATGTGGTTCCTTTTCTTTCATAGAGATGTGGCATTAGAGGAAATTGTCCTCTGCTTCTTTTCTTTCCTCTTGTCTGAGTATCATAAGTTGTCCATATTGTTGGAAAATACTTTTTTGTTCATCATTCTATATTACGAGCTGTTCTTTTTTTTTTAAAAGAATCTTGTTATAGGACAAAAAAAAATATATTTGTTTTTAATCTTCATCTGCTTATTATGATATAAATCTCCATTCCTTGTGGAGAGAATACCTTCTCTTCAGTTCCTCAACTTGATCAACTGTGAATTTCTCAAAGAAGCCCAAACTATCTTCTTTTTCGTTTATCATTTTAAATTGTTTATGTATCTCCTATTTTTTAATTCTCTTGCTTTTTTAGTGTAAATATCTCAGAGATAAGATGTTTCCATATGGTAAATGGAAATTTATGATATTCATAGAAGCACTAATTATATAGTTTACTATCGAGAAAGCAGAATAAAATAGATTGATCTTTGCCTATTATTATTATTATTATTATTATTCCAATAGTAGCCCTACTGCATTCATTTTTATTGGAAGCCTAACACAACAACAACAACAACCAAGCCTTTTCCCACTAGGTGGGGTCGGCTGTATGAATCCTTTTACGCCATTGAACTCTATCTCCTATTATATCATCATCTATATTTAAATAAATTTTATCTTGTTTTATTGTTGCTAACCAAGTCTTTTTTGGTCTTCCTCGTTTGATATGCATATTTATCATAGTTTCACATCGCCTAACTGGAGCATTTATTGGTCGTCTAAGTACATGTCCGTACCATCTTAAACGTGTCTCTCGGAGTTTTTCCTCAATAGATGCAACTCCGACTTTCTCTCTAATACTCTCATTTCTTATTTTGTCCATCTTCGTATGCCCACACATCCACCTTAACATCCTCATCTCTGACTCTCATTTCATTTGGTAACAGAATTATTAACATAATCTAAATACTAATATTATTTAAGTTTAGGTAACTTTACGATCATAAAAAACACTCGACGCTCTCCTCCATTTCACCCATTCCCGCTTGTATACTATGTAAGACATCTCTCTCAATCCCTCCATCATTTTGTAAAAATGATCCTAAATATTTAAATCGCTAGTTGCAAAGAACTCGTCCTCTCCTATCTTAACAATTGTTTCATTACTTCTAATATTGCTAAACTTAAATTCCATATATTCTGTCTTAAAAAACCTTTCCTTCTAGTGTTTCCCTCAAAATTTTAGCTTAGCATTTACTCCTTCACGTGTCTCATCTACCAAAATAATATCATCTGAAACAACATGCATCTACTGTGTCTTGAATGTGTACAGTGAGTTCTAATATAATTAGTGTAAAAAGATAGGACTTAGAGCTGATCCTTGATGTAACCCTATCTTTATATGAAATGTTTGGCTTAAGTCTTCATTACTGTCGTTACATCCTCATACATATCCTTAATTAATTCAATATATGTTACGCTAACACCTCTCTTTTCTAAAATTCGCCATATAATTTTTCTTGGGACTCTATCATACGCTTTTTCTAAGTCGATGAATACCATGTGTAGATCTTGTTTTTGCTCCCGATATTTTTCAATTAATTGTCTACGAAGATGTATAACTTCTATTGTCGACCTTCCAGGCATGAACCCAAATTGATTTTCTGTCACTGTTGTCTCCTTCCTTAATCTTTTTTCTATTACTTTTTCCCAAAGTTTCATAATATGACTCATTAGTTTAATACCCCTATAGTTTGCACAATTTTGTACGTCTCCCTTATTCTTATATAAGGGAACTAGAGTACTTATCCTCCATTGATCAAGCATTTTTTTCGTTTTCAATATCATGTTAAATAATTTTGTAAGCCATTCAATACCTTGTTTCCCTAAGCATTTCCATACCTCTATTGGAATATCATCTGGTCCAACGACTTTTCCATTGTGTATCTCATTTAAAGTTTGTTTTACTTCTGAAGTTTGAATTCTACGATAAAAATTAAAATTTCGATGCTCATTTGACCTAATTAAATTACCCAAGTTAAGTTGGTCTCCTAAACCTTCATTAAAAAGTTGATGAAAATATCTCTTCCACCGCTCTTTTATTTCTCCATCCCTTACTAATACCCTATTACATTCATCTTTAATATATTTTATTTGGCTAAGATCTCTTGTTTTTCTTTCTCTCACTTTAGCTATTCTATAAATGTCTCTTTCCCTTTCTTTTGTATCCAATTTTTGATATAACCGTTCAAAAGTTTCATTTTTTACTTCACTCACCACTTTTTTTGCTTCTTTCTTGGCTATTGTATATTTTTTTAAGTTTTCCTCATTCTTACAAATATATAATTCCTTATAAGCTATTCGTTTTTTCCTTCACTTTCTCTTGTACTTTCTCATTCCACCACCAAGATTCTTTACTTAGCGGTGCATGCCCCTTTGACTCACCGAGAACACTCTTAGCTACTATTTTCAACTTAGAGTCATCGTATATTTCACCTAATGCTTGTACTTCTACCTTCTCCTTAAATATATGTTGCTTCCCATCCTTTAACTTCCACCACTTAATTCTAGGAATTGTATATATTTTCTTTCTATTGATACTATGTTTAAGACGTATATCCAATACTACTACCCTATGTTAGGTAGTTAAGCTTTCTCCAGGGATGACTTTGCAATCTTTACAAATCTTTCTATCCTTCTTCCTAACCATAAGAAAGTCAATTTGGGATTTATTATTCCCACTTTTGAATGTGACTAAGTGTTCTTCTCTTTTCTTAAAAAACGTATTAGCTAATATAAGGTCATATGCTATCGCAAAATCTAATATAGTTTTCCCTTCCTCATTCCTCGTTCCAAACCCATAACTCCCATGTACTCTCTCATATTCTCATTTTTCACTCCGACATGTCCATTTAGATCACCTCCTATTAAAATCCTTTCATTTGGTGAAATATTTTGTAATATTTCATCTAAGTCCTCCCAAAACCTTGATTTGGTAGTTTTATCTAATTCTACTTGTGGTGCATATACGCTAATTATGTTCATAGTTTCTTTTGCCACTATTATCTTAAGGGCTATAATTCTATCCCATTTTCTAACTACTCCTAGAACTTCATCCTTTAACAAACTATCTACAATAATACCCACTCCATTTCTTGCAAACACATAACAAATAACATAACGCATAAGTAAAGAATATGAAAATGAAAAAAAAAGAATGTGTTTCTTTGGCCATGGCACATCAATCTCATTCCTTTCATGGGAGATGTGCTTCTAAAGTTGAGGTAGCGAATTAACTTTTGTTTTTTGCAAAATATATAAAAGAACTCAACACGTTTTAAAATTCCTGATAATGGGATGTTTAATCCATTATATTTTTACGCTTTTAGCATTCATTTCCTTTTCTTATTTTTTTTCTTGGTTTTATAAATGATTGTTTTCTGCAATTAAAATAAAACTACTTAACAAAGTGGTGTATATATTTCTGTTTTGATTGAATTCCTACGTTAATAGCATTATGTCTAGGAAGTAGGAACTACATATAATTCTTCACTGAAAAACTCACTTTTGTTACATAAATTAGAGAAAAAGAGAACTAAAATTAAGTGTCTTGCTTACTTGGAGGGAATTGAGAGAGAGAAAGAAAGTGAGGGAGGGTACAATGACCCTATTTCCTTGTTTTTTCTCATCAAGTCAGGCAAAAAATAAAGGGAAATTGGCCGATTGATTCTTTTTGCAACTCTTGATTTCCCCTTATCTATAATTGCCATGAAGTAACATAAATGATGAAATTGAATTCCCATTCTTTTCACAACTTGGATAATTTTCTTTCTGCCCTTCCCCTCAAACACTCCAAGTAAACATGATGCATGGAGTTGCTTTTTTTCTATGGCATTTAATGCCTTGCTAACTTTTCAATCTCTTATATCTTTTAAAAATCAATTTTCTTATTTTTCATAGTTAATTTTGAACTATCCTAGCATTACTAGCATCTTCAACATGAGCTTGCTACAGTGGCAGGATCGATGATCTTACATTGAATATATAGCATGGGGACGAACATCTGGTAGTCAAAACATATCCTTTTGTAGTTAAAAAACTAATTACATGGCATTGCTGATGGCAGGATTGATGAGAACATGGATGACACGTTAGCCAATGTGGAAGGAGCACAAGGTCAACTGCTTAAGTACCTCAACAGCATATCCTCTAATAGGTGGCTGATGATCAAGATATTCTTTGTTCTTATGGTTTTCCTTATGATCTTTCTCTTTTTTGTTGCATAATTCCACCTCTGCTTTAGCTGAGTTATTTTGTGCCAGTGATCTGTACTCCTCACACTTGTTCCTTAGAGTGGTTACTTCCTTGCATGGAGCCTCTAATCTCATTTGGTACAAAATGAACAAGCCTTGTAGATCAAATGTCCTGAATCATTAAAAAAATGAAGAGAGAGAGAGAATGGAAATGTAGGACCAAGTGTATGAAACTCTAGTAGAATTACAATTGGAATTCTTGTGATATGCAACTACTTTTTACCATACAAAAAAGATTTTGTTATTCAGTATTCTGATAAAATGTTGGCATGAGCCGTGTGTCACAAACTTACCTTCAGATTAGTTAGTTCTTCAAAGCAACTAAATCTTGGAAGTGGGTGTACTAACGTGTTTGATAGGAGTTGTTACTTTCTGAACGTCAGATTCAATGTTCAGATGTAACTGGCTTGTCCTCGTCCATCTCGGTTTTTCTCACAGAAGAATAAACATTTAGGGTGCGTTTGGTTTGCACCGTTTTCATTTTCATTTTCTGAAAAATACGCGTTTTCTAGAAAACAGAAAACGATTTTTTGTCATTCTCTGTTTTTTTAGAAAACGATAGTCAATTTTTTAGAAAACGCGCGCGGAAAACGTAAACCAAACACCGTTTTTCAGAAAATGTATATTTTCCAGAAAATGAAAATGAAAATGAAAAACGCGCGTACCAAACGCCCCCTTAGATTCGCTAATGAGAGCATGCTGTTTGACGTCTGATGATAATTCAACCACCAAGAACAGTTAAGCAAATCTAACCTATTAGTTTTGAAATATAATAAAAAAAAATAAATGTTTAGCGTATTCCATTCGATCTTAATCAACTACCTAATTAACTAATCTGAGCAATTTATTCAGTTTCCTTTTTCACTCAATCTAATAAGATTTCACATGATAAAAAGTAACTCGTTCATTTAAACACTCCTCATTGTTAGTCTTATAAGAAAATGAAGGGAGTAAATGAATCGAATGGTGATCTCTTTTGATGAGAAGAATTTTATTTATAATGGAAATCTTTGAATAATTTTGTTTTTCCCTGTGAAATTTTCTTCTCTATATTAATTCCCCGTATTTTTTTTCTACTCTGTTTTTTTTTAAATATAATGTTGTAGACAGTTTCTAATTAACTTTGATTCAACAAAAATACAGCATCATCACGGAGCCCTACCAATCTCTATGGTAACAACAAGCGTGTAAGATTAAATGACATTATTGCCATTTAAATTCAGAAATAATATGGACCCAAATGTAAATAACTCACCACCCGATGACTAAACAGAAAAGAAAAAAGATTGAGGAGACTTTTGCAAATTCTACTTACCTCTCGATCTCCGTCTCTCCCACCAAGTCGCATAGCGATTAATCCGATGCCCACCGTTCGTTTCGTGAAGGGAAGCGATCGTGTCCGTGCGCTGCTTCCCGGTCGTTTGCGATTTTGGATTCCGGCTGATGCGTCGTGCGTCTCTACAAGGCACTCGAACCGTCAGTTGGGGATCCAACGGTTACGGTTTTTGTTAATTTTTCTTTTCATTTTCTGTTTTTGTTCCTCTTTTTCGCCCCGATCCTTTCCTTACGTGTATGAAACCCTAGGTCCCTTCGTTTTCTAGGGTTGGAAAATCACCGTCGTGAACCTCGATCAATCGCGCGATTACTTCGGGAAGGTGGAATTGGACTTCAGAAACGGGTTTACCTTCGATTTCGGATCTGATCGATAGGAGATTTGTCTGGAGATGTTGTATCTCTAGGTATGTTATTCCTTCATTCCTTTGTTTGATCGCTTCGATATGGGTGGGGATCGATGGAGCAAATGATTCATATCGATTTTTTTTCTTTGTTTAGGTTCGATTTAGGACAGATTTGGGGATCGTTGGCTTGGAATTATGTTTTTGGATCCGAAATTAGGACGTCAGTCTGCTCGCCATGTAAAATGGGTGATGAAATTTGGATTTTATTCATTATTTCTTTGAATTTTGTAATTGTTGATGGAAATTAGGGTCGAGAAGAATGAGGAATCTGATATACCTAAGAAGCCAAAATCTTTGGATCTCCAGAGTATTTATGTGAAAAAACCAAGAAATTCTGAGAGGAAATCCGGCGTCAAGAAGGAGGTTTTAGTGTGGGAAGTAGAAAATAAAGTCCTCAAGAAGAAGCTAGGCTCCCAATTTGAGGAGGATGGAGAAGTTCTTTCAAAGCCAAGGAAAAAAAACAGAAAAGAGGTATCCTTGAGCAGGCTTGTACCTGCTTCTAAGCGGCAGCGAAACAGTTCAAATGTCCCAAAGTCAGATAAAGATCAAATTTCCAGTGTCCCCAAGAGTGATGATACCTCCAGTAGAAGTGATGCCACACATAATCTGCAAGGAACAAATGGAGATGCACAAAATTCAGCTAAGGACCATTATTCACAGCCCACAAGGGAGATAGATGATGCATCTATCGCTGATGAATCTAAAAGCAAAAATTATACAGACGATGGTTTCCTTCTTCCAAAGCGGCGTAGGGGCATTCCAAAGTCAAGAAAATCTAAAGATCCCATAAGCTTGGAAACTGAAATATCTAACTCTTGCCATGCAAAGGTTAATACTAATGTTCTGGATAATAAATTAATTGTCAAAGACAATTTGAAGCCAAAGGAATTGAGTGAAAAGAAGAGGAAGAAAAAGAAGAAAGTAGATGAGTGTGATATAAGTGGGTCCCATAAAGATGATTCTACTCCTTCCACCAGTGTTGGAAATCACAGTTTTATCAAGGATGGGAATAGAAAGGTTAGAAACAGACAGGAGAACACAAAGATGTCTGAACAAAGAAATCTTGTTAATCAGGCACGTTTTGCGGACAATAGTGTGAATTCAGTTTCTGTTTCTCAGGATGATGATGAGGAAAACCTTGAGGAGAATGCTGCTAGAATGCTTTCTTCACGTTTTGATCCGAATTGCACTGGTTTCTCTGCAAAGAGGTCAAAAAGTGGAGCTGATTCAGTGAAAAACTTATCTTGTTCACAATCTGACCATGAGAGAATGAAGGGTTCTCAAGGTGAGGCTTGTTCAATTGATTCATCAGGTAGGAGTCTTCGCCCAAGGAGACACAATGGAAAAAGCTTTGCTCGGAAGCGCCGCCATTTTTATGAAGTCTTTTTGAGGGATATGGACCCTTATTGTTTGGTTAAACAACGAATCAGAGTTTTCTGGCCTTTGGATCAGAATTGGTACTTTGGCCTGATTAAGAGTTACGATCCTATGACTAGGTTGCATCATGTCAAGTATGATGATCGAGATGAGGAGTGGATTAACCTCCAAAAGGAAAGATTTAAACTATTACTTTTCCCCAGTGAAGTTTCTAGCAAATTTAACTTTGAGAAACCAGGGACAGAGACACAAAACAAAAAAGTTGAAGAGGTAGACACCGCAGAGAGCAGTTATCTAGGAAGCCTCACAGAATCAGAACCCATTATCTCCTGGCTGACTCGTACAACCCATCGAACTACATCTTGCCCTTCCAATACCACAAAGGGACATCTTAGAGCTAGTCCTTTGAAGGATACCAGTCCTTTGCTGTTACCAGAACCGAAAGAAAACATCCCTATGATTCAACTGGATACAATATCTAGTGACTTATTACCAAATTGCAAGGGATCACATCAGTCATGTGATTGGAACAATAATGGTGCATCTGAGCAGAAGAAAAGTATTGATTCTCAAAGCAAGAAGTTACCTTATGTTTACTTCAGAAAACGGTTCCGAAATAAAAAGGAAGATTTTAAAACCAAACTGGCACAACATGCTGTTGATAGTGATCAAGGTGGTTCTGCAAGCATTCTCTCTATTGTTAGCAGTATGACTCCTAGATGGGAAGCTGAGAAAAAGTCGACTATGGTGAACTTCCAACAAGTTATTGTTATATTGAGCTTACCACTTCGATGGACTCTGGACTTCACTTCTCAAAGCCAAATCTTTTGGCTTTTTCGATCACTTTATAATGCAAGGCATGGTAAACTGGTTTGTGGATGGCCTAACGTTCACATGGAGGTATTTTTTATTGATGGCATTCGTGGACTAAGGTTTATTTTGTTTGAGGGATGTTTAAAGCATGCGGTCTCTCTTTTCTGTTTGATCATCAAGATACTGAATCAATATGTTGAAAAGAGCAACTTCACCAACACTTTAATTCAATATCCGTCAATTGTGCTAAGCATTTCAAGATTGAACAATTCAGGTGAGAACCTTCTTTTTTATAATTTGTTCTCCAAGATGGAAAGTTCAAGATGGAGGCACTTTGAGGGAAAGTTTAAAAAGCTTTTCACAAAGGAGGCATTGATCTCACCTCCTTACATCTGTTCAAATAAACTGTACCTTTCTACCAATGAAATATCACACAGCTCTGTTAAGCTGCTTGAGGTACTTATTTCTATCTGGAAGGTTCTTGCTTTGCTGACAAAATGTGCTCTTATTTATTTTCTGTGCAATTCATTTACTGCTCTAGTGCATGGTATCATTGTACTATCTAACTTGCTTTTCTCTACTTAACAATATAAGCTTGGTTATTCAGCGGATTAGGAGTTTAATGTGTTAGTATTCCTATTTATATTTTCTGTATTATGGAGTATCTTAGACTTGTCCTTTTGCTATATCTTTTGAGCCTTGCTAAAAGTTACATTGTAGTTATGACATGTTGGCCTTCCTCCAAATGCAATATTATGACTCAAATAGCGTTGAATGATAGTAGAAAGATTTTAGAACATTATGGTTTATATTTTATGAAGGGGAGCCTTTGCGCAATGGTAAAGTTGTTGCCATGTGACCAAAAGGTCACGGGTTCGAATCTTGAAAACAGCCTCTTGCAAAAAGCAGGGTAAGGCTGCGTACAATGGATCCTTCCCCGGGACCCCGCATGATGGGAGCTTCGTGTACCGGGCTGCCTTTTTTTATGGTTTCTATTTTATGAATTGAGGCATTTAGTCATCTTGTGATTTTTTGGCTTGTAAAATTTTACAAGCCTATTGTAGGATCAGTAAAACTACTATTTGGGTCAAAGTGATTAGCAATTAGGAAATTCACCTGCAAAAAATCAACATAGAGAATTAAGATGAATTTATGATGTTAATAGAAAGGAAGACGACGACGACAACAACCAAGCCTTATCCCACTATGTGGGGTCGGCTTATGTTAATGGAAAAGACAATAGAAAAAAATGCTAATACAAGGAGTTGTTGTATGGGTGGCTTTGAAAAATGATAAAATGAGAGAAAATATGGACTTGTTAAAAGATAATTAATAGTTTCCAAATTTAATCAATTTGAAGGTGTGAGTCAATGGGTGGCAATTTAGGTTGATGGGTTATAGACGGATCATGTAGTGTTGACCCATGATCTGAATCTTGACACAAACTCAACTCATTTAATAAATGGGTCAAAACCTATGATCGTATGATGTCCCACTTATAAATGGGAACATTTTTATGATCTCATAAGCAGGTTATTTGATACAACCCATATAATTAAATGGAACATAAATGGGTCAGGCCAACACAACCTATTTAACAAATTCAAACAAATTTTAAATGCAAAGAACATATCTTGAATTATAAAAAACTGAAAATATAATCCATAAGATTATATGATATAACATGTATATGCTATTATACTATATATTTATAATTTATTTATTAGATTATATATTTACAGTTTATATAGATTACTACTAAATAACTAATTAAATATTTATATATTTATAAATGGGTCATAAAAAGTGATTTAACAATTTCATATTACTAGTGATATGACCTTGTCTAGAGTTCAATGATATGATAAGATTGATGTATCTAGATCCTATTAATTGGGACTAACAAGTCTGTTGTGGCTAAGTGCTTATTTTGGTTGTGGACTGTCTATGCACCACACACCAAGTCAACTGGTCACAATAGTTTAAACTATATATGAACAGAAGAGTGTTTTTCTTGCCCCTTTTTGCATTATGCTATGTAGCCATGTAGGATGTTAAACCTAACCATGTTGGAATAATATTTAAATACCACTAACTTCATTAATGTGGGCAATAGCTATGTGGAAATCCTTTGAGGTTTACTTTGTTTTCTGATTCAGATTTAGAGACCTAGAAATGTTTTCTAGAATACAAGAGAAATCCTTACTATTTGAGGTCGGAAATATGGATCTTATTATCTTATACACCATGAACTCAGTGTAAGACTATATTGCTAGTAATACTTAGTTTTTTGTTGTTGTTGTTAGAATTTGTTCATAATTGGAGCCATTTACAAATTATTTTTGTTAAACATGACATGGATTTGCTTATAGTTTTTCTTGGGTGGTTAATCTGGAGTTCTTTTGGTCTATAAACACAACTATCATGTTTTTTTCCCATATCTGGTAGACAGTAATGTTGCCGACCCCACCTAGTGGGATAATGCTTGGTTGTTGTTGTTGTATCTGGTAGACAGTAATGTTTTATTCATACCTGATTATTCAAATCCATCATTCATATAACTGCAACAGATATAGACATTGTATCATCTGCAAATATTGAATACAAATCTATATTTTTTTTGTTATAAAAAATTTGATCTTAAGTAGGTTTCGTCATTGGCTAGATCATCACATTGCCCCTATGTTTTAGTGTTGCTCTTTACCTATTTCAAGACAAATTATTGGAATTGTTCATATTAGAGACAATTGTTTGAAGTAGTTTTCTGCTGGGAAGGCATTTTATTATCATGAAGCATTACTCGATAAAATTCATTGATGTTTAAGGTTTGCATTATGTAAATTCATTTTATGTTATTTCAAATGAGTAGAAGAGGATTCAATTTATATATCTGTATAAGATAGATGAGCTAAAAGCCTAAAACATCTGGTTCCTGCCAATATTAGGGTCCATGGTGATCAATTTACGGTCCAACCTTAACCTTAAAAGTTGAGGATTTTCCAGAAATTGAATCAGAGTTGTCTAGGTCACATTAGAAAACTTACCAACTCATCAAACAACTTTCCCATCATCACAGATTCATAGTAGGGAACCTTACTATCTATCATCATATGATTGTATTCATCAAACTTATCATCTAGGTCATAATATACAACATAATTAATTACTAAGGTTTCTGTTATTCTTCTTGTATACTTTTTTTTTCCTTAAATAGTATAACCCAAGATTGAATCTATCAAGTTAACTTTTCTTGGATACCTTATATATTTTATTACTGGTTTTTTTTGTTTTTTTTTCCTTTTTTAGGGGGTGCCAAATGGACCTGATTCAATTTTACTAAATTTTGAAGGTGATTGCTAACAAGTTGATAAAGATTTTGGAACTTGTTGCCATCATGTTCACCAAATGAAGACTTTCTGCTATATACTAGTACTATAATATTTGACTAGGCCATTTCCTAAAACAATACTTTCTTAGAGCGTTGGTTTTCATATCCATGCCCTTGGTTTAGAGAGGTTTTAATGTGTTCCCCTTCCCTGGAACCCCACATTGACCGGAATTTCGTGTACTGGGCTGCCCTTTAGAAAGGGTGCACAACTAATTTATACCGAAACCTAGTTCTTTGCTAGCTTTGTGCACCGGGCTGCCCTTTAGAAAGGGTACACAACTAATTTATATTGAAGCCTAGTTCTACTTTGTCAACTAGGAATGATTTTATCTGACCGATGTTGTTTATTTCTTTTGCAGAAGTTTTGGGAAAGGTCAAGCCTATTCTGTAGACCTGAAATGAATAATGCAGTTAATCCAGTTTTGAATAATTTTGTTCATTATGTGACTGAAGAGCATGAGAAGCATTATCCATGTTCCCTTTATCTTGCAAAAGGATCATCTTTTTCTCTAAGTCTGTATCACAAGTTGCCAATTGAGAAAGAAACAACTTCTGGAGCTCGGACTTCAGTTTCTTCACCAAAAGATGCAGATAATACTAATAATACATCAACGTCTGATCTCTGTGTTTCTTTTGATGAAGCCCCTAAGCAAGCTCCAGAAAGGCTTGGTAGAATGTGGTCTTGCTTCAGTGAGGCTGCAGTTGATCACATATCATCAAGTACACATACTTTGACTGATGGAACTTATGGTAATAGATATGCTAACAACAATAAGTCTAATGGCCATCAAGATCTTGTAGCTGGTGATGATGGTGTGGGGAATATTACCGACCATGGGTGTGTCTTGCAATCTGGAACTCCAAATGAGTCTGCAACATCTGTGCACACCGTTCATTTTGGTTCTGAATATGCTGAAGATTCATTTCCTCTGAAATCTCATAATGATAGACATATAATCAATACCACCAATATTGAGGTTCCACTTGAGGAAGTTGAGAAGCATAATATTAAAAAAGGTTTGTTGATGCATCACCCTGCTTCCAATTTGATCCTTGAAATGAAAGAACATGAAAACCCTAGGGCAAACGTTCCACGAAGTATGTGGCATCGCAATCGCCATACTTCACTTTCACGGACATTTATTCACAGTCCGAAACTGGGTTCCACAGATCTTATGGCCAATGGTGTTTCTAGTGGCTACAAGAGACCTCGAACCCAGGTCTCATATTCAATGTTACCTGGAGGTCATGAACATGCTTCAAAATCTATAATTAACCATCAGAAGATAAATTCTCTTAAAAAGGTTAAGGAACTTGTTGCAAATTCATCTTCTGGTTATTCCAGAAGTTCACGGAATTCCTCAAATTCACTTATCTGTGAAGCTAATGTCCTCATAACTCATGCTGATAAATGTTGGAGAGAACTTGGAGCCAAAATTCAGCTTGACCGAGCTGATCAGAAGAATTGGAGGATATGCGTACAGGTTTCAGGTGTTACAAAATATGTATACAAGGCACACCATGTTTTACAGCCTGGGACCACAAATCGATACACTCATGCTATGATGTGGAAAGGAGGAAAAGAATGGATGTTAGAGTTCACTGACAGGAACCAGTGGTATATTTTCAAACAAATATATGAAGAATGCTATAATCAAAACATTAGGGCTGCCTCTATGAAGAATATTCCAATTCCAGGTGTTAGGTTGTTCTCAGATAGTGATGATGGTTATATTGAGGTGCCTTTTGCTAGGAATTCTTTAAAGTACTTTCGATATATTGGCTCCGAGGTTGATTTTGCCCTGGATCCATCTCATGTGTTGTATGACATGGACAGTGAGGATGAGGAATGGATATCCTCAGTGAGAGTTTCTATGGACTCCACTGATAATAAGATTCCTGAGGTTACAGAAGCTATGTTTGAAAAGGTTATGGACAGGTTTGAGAAACTTGCATATACTCAACAATGTGAGGAACTTACCAATGAAGATATAGAGAAATACATGGCTGATGTTGGACAGACAGACTCAGTTGAAGTTGTTTACGACCATTGGAGGCAAAAGAGAAAGAAGAAAGGTTTGCCTCTTATCCGGCAATTCCAGGTATGAAGTTTGATTGGGTTTACATTGTTTTGGTGGTTGATAATGCTATGATTATGGTGGATGAAGTCAATTGCCATTGAACTGATTGTATCGATTGCATAAACCTGCTCGAGGTTTTAATATGGTCATTGTTCATTTGTGCGCTCATTAAGTTGTCCAACTTTCTGACCTTTTTGTTTCTGATCTTGATGGGATTTACCTAACCTCCTATGGACATATAAGAAGTTATGCAGATAAGTGTAGACTGCTTTTTTGACAAAGATGTTTGCCTAACCTCCTTTTGGAATCACATAATCAACAATTTCAAAAAATTGAATAGCTGAGCGAGCACCTTACAATATTTTTGCAGATAATAATTACATTGGCATAGGTTGGCATATTCCAGTTAATAATTACACTTTATTGTGTTGAATAGTGCATGCCAATTGTGTCTAGTCCTACATAGCTAGGGAAATTACATTTAATTGCTATTTGATTAGGTTTGTCGTTTTTCCTTTTCTTCCCTCTGTTACCTTATTCGATGCCTAATTGGGTGGTGTGATTTGCTTTGTTCCTGGATAAGCCACCTTTTTCCATACATATTAATACATATGATGATGCTAATGTTCTTTCACCAACATGAGATAATTTGTCCTATTTTGGTTGTAGAGTTAGTTTTTATAAGTATTTCTGTAATCCTAATAATTCGAGAATTTCATCATTTAGAATGTTTGATGATTCTAAACTTTGATAGGCTAGGTTAATTTTCTTATTTCCTGACATTCTAACCTTAATCGGTTGATGTTATTTGTACTTCATGCTTTAGCCTTGGCTTAAACCATAGAATCTAGCTATAAACTGACATTGTCAAAACTCAAAAGCACTTGAACAGTCGCCCAAAATTGGGAGCCATATTCCTTTCCTTGGGTAGAAGTATATTCCTAAGAAATTATCATATATAGAGGTAGGATGAGAATTGCTTCCGCCAAAGTCTCACCACTTCATTATTTAGAAATTATCCCGCATAAGGTATATGATTTTTGTGGTGGCTGAATTAGGTATCTTAATGTTCATACATGGAGGGAAGCACATTGAGTTGTATGATCATGCATTGTGGAGAATTAGCACATAACGAGAGCAAATTCAAATGGCTTTCATTATGTCAAGGGTAATTGAAATTGTTCTTATCCAATTTTTTTCTGGCGTATGTATCCTGGTATCATCTACAACTATATAGATGCTTAGAGAAATTTTCTATCAACTATATAGATGCTCTAAGAATTTTTCAACCTACTATAATATGTTACGTCTTGTTTTAAATTTTATGAAGCCTTTGAATTGAAAGGAATATATGTTGCTGGGTGGGTCAAGCTAACAGAGATTGGTTAGAGAACTATGTCAAAGCATAATATTTAAGGTTGTTGATATAAAATAAACTCTAATTCCTATCCTCTTAAGTGATCATTTGGATGATGTGAACATACACATTTGTTTGGAAGTTTAGGTGTTTATATGGTTACAATCATCTTATGCATCTGTATGTTTTAGTATCTTTCAACTTGTGATCCTTGAAGCCACTTTTTGGCATTAGTCCTTAATGTCCAATGCTCTTGTTCCTTTGGCTTTCAGCCACCTCTCTGGGAACAGTTTCAGCAGCAACTGAAGGAATGGGAATTAAAGCAGAGCAGAGTCCCTATCCAATCTGGAGGATGCCACGACATAGCAGATTTAATGAAGAAACCGCCTATGTTTGCCTTTTGTTTGAGACCACGAGGCTTGGAAGTTCCTTTATCAAAGCAGAGATCTCATAAGAAGCTCATGTTCAATGGCCACCATAATGTTTCAACGAGAGACCAAGATAGCTGCTCTAATCTTGGTACTTTTTTTTTCTATATCTCTTGATTGCTTTGATCTTATGACTGCTGATTTCATACTTTACTGTACTACCAGGGAGAAAAGTGGATGGCTTTTCACTCGTGGAGGTTACTGGTTCCAGCTACGAATCTTCTGATTCTTATCACGGGCTTCTGACTCAATCTACCTTTTCACCGCGGGATACTGCAAGCACTGAATCCTTGTTCGCTCATGATAGTTCAGAAAGGTTTCTAGACTCGAGATATTCTCGAAGCAATTCAAAAAAGATTGATGCATTCCTGTCTCCCAGGTATCTTCAAAAGGCACCATTCACATATAATCAAAGACCTAAAAATGAAGTCAATAAATGGACTTCAGACTATTCTGAAAGTTCTAGCATAAAGCAAGCTTCATCAAATGGGTTTCAGAGGCATCTTGCTGATATGGATGAGTTTAGGTTGCGTGATGCAACAAGTGCTGCTCAGCATGCATGGAACATGGCTAAGCTTAAGAGAGAGAAAGCACAGTGGTTGCTACACAAGGCTGATCTTTCACTTCATCGAGCCACAGTTGCGCTAATGACAGCAGAGGCAATAAAATCATCTGAGAAAGGCGTTGTTGGAGATGGGTAAACAATAAGGATACTGAGGCTATATTTGCCAGAATTATCCTTGATTCATCACGGTTGTAATCATTTTGCTGGATAAGATTTTTCTTGGGAGTTGGCCCTTGAGATTTCTTATAGCTAAACCAAACAGATTGAAGTGATATCGGACATGGAGAGCTACCCAAAGAGAAGTTCCTTTTTGAGGATTTTGTTCAGCCACTTCAGTTTAACAATTTCAGCTTCGTCTACTAGCTCTTTCATTTGTCCCTGGAGATAGTGTGTAGTTTTCAATGCTAATCCTGTACAGATTTTTTTTTTCCCCTGTTTTCATCTGTATTTCAGAAAATGTCTACTGATAGTTCACTCGGTACGTCTGCCGAGAAGTTTTTCTATATCAGATCACAAGCTACTGACAGGCAAAGCTGGGTTAAATCGCTGGCCATTTGTACTGGTATAAGTTTTCCCATATTCACCATAATCTAATTTTGCATCGCCTAGTGTTTATTCCCTCGGTGTAAGTTAATTTGGCAAGCGTCCAGATATATTTAGCAACACAATCTTTATTGCACGCAGTTCCAAAGAAATGTTTGAAATGTTCATCCATCTGTTATGAGCATGGATATTACTCACTTGAACTGCAAGATGTTTGTTGCTTTAGAAGCTGAGTTCTATCAGCGCAAAGCCAGTAGGGAAAAAACAATGTAACTAAAGTTGCTTTCTATGTTAATAATCCTGGTGTATACCATTTAGCAATGATGCATATACTACTGTTTCATCTTCAATATTATCTTTTTTCTGGCATGAATCTCTTGATATCTCAGCCATTGCTCAAACTTGTGAACAATTTATAAATTTATTTCGGTGGCAAAGGGCCGAGGTCTTGATATGTTCTGAAATTTGATCAAGGGTTTGGTATATGGTTATTGATCGGAACTAACATCCTATTTTGAATGTATTAGAGTTAGATTGATATATTGAAGTGGAGTGGCACAATGCTTTGAGCTCCCAGCTGCTACTCATCATCCATGATTTCCATGATCATTTCAGCATCGACCTTTGGAAGGGCCCTTCATCTCCTTCACCACTGTTGCGCTCTCCTTCACTCGTCGCCTGCCTCCACTTAAGCTATGTGCGCTTCGCTCATTGCTGGTGACAAGATGGAGGGTGAGGTCGTCGTGAATGTCTCCGTTTATAGTTTTTGTCTCTCGTCTCATCTATCGCTCTTACAACGCTCCTTTGTGCTTTTGAATAGTTGTATCTCACCTAGTAAGTGGCAACGACACCAGAGGAGAATGGATGTCCATGGGAATTGGTCGTGCCCCAACTTCTTTGGGTGAGTCGTCATAAATCTTAGCATGCTTTTTATTTGAATCTTTAAGCATAATGTTAGAAATCCACCAATTCCTTCAGGTTTGTAATTGATTATCTATTTATATTTTAGAGTATATCAACTTGTTTTTATAGGTAGTACTAAACTAGTATATCACAAATCTATCAATTCATTCACTGCACAAATCAGTTTGCAAGTTCAATTTGGCTAAATTGGTGTTGATATTATTCAGGACGGATTTAGGAATTAGTGTTACTAGAAAAAAAAAATGAGAGTTGGTATTGTTGAAGAAGAAAAGGAAAATAACTAAGTTATGGTTTTGAAAAAAAATGAAAAGAGAGGGGAAAATAATTTTTTTAACGGTAAACAATCGATTAAATCAGTTTAATCTAATTATATTTGATTTGATCAGATCAAATTCAAATTAATTTGGATTTAGAATATCGTATTTCTTATCTTGGTACCTATTTTGATGGATTTTGTTTGATGTCGATCTAATTTTAAATTAGTACCTTTATTTCATGTTCAATTATCCAATTCATTTATTTTATTTAAAAAAAAAAAACCAATACTCAGTGTGTATGGATATATACGAGTATTGAGCCACAAAAGGAATGGGTTATAGTCCAGGACTACCCTTACGGAGCTCGTCTCTGATATAGATGGTTTGGTTTAATTCAATTCAGTATACCAAGTTGGATAGGTGTTGCGATGATTTTCTGTAAATTAAAATTCTATCCTTAGTTTTTCTCCATTAACACTCTCACTTCTCACTTATTATAGTAAAAAGTAATCGTGCTCATCTCAAACGTTTCTTACATCCCATCTCCAAATTATATAAAGAAAAGTAAATTATAGAATCAACTTATAGTCGACCGTAAAATGGTTAGAAAGTGAAAAGAGTTTTTTTCTCGAAGGACATACACCCACCGAGAATTAACCTCTTGTCCCATTATAGTAAAGTTGTCACTCTCTAACCAACTGAACACCCTGCATTGACAAAAATAATTTAATGAGTAGTCAAGTGAGGTCTCCTTTAATTATTATCAAAATAATATTCCAACTTCAATATTTTTTTAAAAAAAAAAATTTATTTTTAACGATATTATAACAACTACAAATCATAAATTTCTACACTAGAAACACTTCAATTTTGATTAATACTAATAATATTTTATTATAATAGTAAACTAAACTATTACAATATAAACACAAAGATCAATAACGAATTATAACTACTATAATATATAGTTTAATAATATATATTAAGGGGGCGTTTAATTTAGGGAAATAAGAGTAGGAAATAAGAATAACAATTATTGATTGTCATTGTTAATGTTTGGATTATATGAATGAAAATACAAATAAGGGAATGAATCCTTATAATTAGGTAATACTCATTCACATGTTCCCCCCTCAATGAGTCATTACTCTATTTTCGACAATCAAAATATTCTCTTATTTTAAAAATACCCTTGACCTAAAACTAAAATTTCCCCTTTAATATCAAACATCAAAATATATTTATTTAATTTTTCTTTCATATCACTTTCTCTCTTCTTATTCTCTCTCAGCATATTTTCTCTCTCCTTATTTTATCAATGTCAGCTCAAGGCATAGGTCATTAAGGCCTATGCCTAGGGCCTAATAAAATTGAGGCCCCTATTTTTTCATATTTTACTATATATATATATTTAGAATTTAAAATTTTAAAATTTAGGAGATGGATTATAATGAATTTAAGCTAATAAGATTTTCCTCTAGGATTCAGAATTCCCTCATGAGTTTTAGTATTCAATATAAATAATTTTAGGTACTCACGGGGTATAATATATGTATTAAGGATGTTTTAAGGAACTTTTTATTTTTAAAAATTTTAAAAATAGAGTCGGGGCGTCTGGATTTAATCCGAAGCTCTGACCAAAATTTAAAAAAAAATATAAGATGTGGGACTAAAAAAACTATATTTTTTTATATAAAATAACAAGAGAAAATTAATGATGAGAAAAATTCATAATAATATGCCGCAGCTGAGTCTCGAACTCTAGATCACTTATTGTTGCGCTTGTGGAATTACTAATAAATCTTGGAATTATTTTTAGTGTGAATAGAAAAAAAAGATATTAACGTAAATTCATTTTAGGTTTCACCAAAGTTAATTAGTAAAGGAGGGAGACTTTTAATAAAATAGTAAGATATATATATATATATATATATATATATATATATATATATATATATATATATATATATATATATATTCACCTTTAAATTTAGATCAATTTTAAAAATATCAATTTTAAAATTTAAATTATTCTAATTTTGTTTATTTTTTATTTTTTTCAATTGTGTATCTTATTTTTTTAAAAACCCCCAAATGATTCTTTCTTTTCTATGTTGATCTTTAAAAAAACATATTATAATAATAATTGATAATCTCGTAATTTTTTATTTTCTTATTAATGTTCTCACATCTTTTTTCTCTCTCACTCGATGATCTCATATCCTTTTCTTCTCTTGTCAATAATATTTTTAAAGCACATCATTTTTCTTCCTCACTGATGATCTACCTTATGCGTTTTTCTTCCCCTTTCAGATAAGAACATAAAATAAGAATTTTTATTCATTTGATTTGATACAAAATAGTATATTAGTTTTTTTAAACATTAAATTGATTTCGGATATTAAAAACATATTATTCAATAAAAATATGAACTATATATTTGTTATTAATATTAAAAATAAAAACTCAAAAAAATCAATTGAAAATTTAAATGAAAAATCACTTAAATTTTTCTTAAAGATAATACTTTATAAAAAAATATAAATAATAAATTCAAACTAAAATCAATACGCGAGATATTAAAAAACATTTTTTATACATGAATAACTTATAATAGTACTAATAAGATTTGTTAATATAAAATTATGAAAACAGTTTTTAAAATTAAAATTAATAAAATTTTATTTATGTTTAATAATATCTCATAAAAAAAATAAATAATTTAACAATTTTATCCACAGAAAAAAATTATTATGAGGCTTAAATATAAATTTTTAATTAATTTTTTCATCTCAAAAAAATAAAAAAAAAAATTATATAAAATAAATTAATATTGTTTTTCTGAAAATAAAAATAAAAATTTGCCTAGGGCCTCCAAACCAGTTGGGACGGTCCTTTATTTTATCACACACTTTCTCTCTCTTCGATCTTTTCCATCACATTTTCTTCTCTTTTTTTTTTTCTGATCACACTTTTTCTCTCATCATACTTTCTCCCCCCTCAATTTCTCCCATCACACTCTCTTTTCTCTTTTTTTCTCATCGCACTTTCTCTCTTCTCAATCTCTCCTATCACACTCTCTCCTTTTTTTAGCACACTTTCTCTCTCATCACACTCGTTTTCTTTTTTTTTTTCTCATCACACTTTCTCTCTCATCACATTTTTTCTCTTATCATATTTTTCTCTCCTTAATCTTTCCTATCACACACTCTCTCCTCATTTTTATCTCATTTCACTTTCTCTTGTTAGGATTGCAAGGTTGCAAACATAGTCCCATATTGAAAACACATGGGAAAGATCATGGGTTTATAAGAGAAAAGATATTTCCATTGGCATGAGGCCTTTTGAGGAGAGCCCAAGAGCAAAGTCATGAGGGTATAGGCCCAAAGTGGATAATATCATGTCATTGTGGAGATATCTAAATTCTTTTCGATCCTACAATTGGTATCAGAACCTGGACTACCAGAAGGTTTAACCACCGACTGTGCACAAGAGCTATGGTCTGATTGAGCCATGTGGATACAATATTGACCTCAAACAAAGAAAGTGAGGTCTCCTATGTTCACATCAAGAGGACCATATACCAGGCAGGAAGTCCTAGTTGCGGCTAGATAAGAAAGTCTTAGTAGGTCGGGTGGACCGAGGGGCAGGAAGACCTGGTGGGTCGAGAATCGGACATGAGAAGCTTATGGTCCTTTGTTTGAGGGGGGGATTGTTGGGGTCGGGTGGACCGAGGGGCAGGAAGACCTGGTGGGTCAACACATGGGAAAGGCCTTTTGGGGAGAGCCCAAGAGTAAAGCCATGAGGGCCTAGGCCCAAAGTGGATAATATCATGTCATTGTGGAGATATCTAAATTATTTTCGATCTTACATCTCTCTCTTCATCCTCTTCCATCATTCTTTCTCTCTCATCATATTTTCTCTTTCATTACACTCTCTTTTCTCATTTTCTGTCATTACACTTTCCCTCTCTTCATTCTTTTCCATCACACTTTCTCTCTCATCATACTTTCTTTCTCATCATATTTTTCTCTCACATCTAATTTTTTATCTTATTTCCCTTTAAGGGTAAAAAAGAAAATTTTGATTTATTCCGATAGAAAATATTCAACTAACCAAACATTACTTATAAAAGTAATATTCATACTCATTCTCATTCCATAATACTATGATTTTCATTCTGATTCTTATTTCTAAGAAAGAACCAAATGCCCCCTAAATCTTATGATTAGCTCAGTTGATAAGTATATAAAATAATGACTATAATAATCAAAAGGGTCAAAATTCGATAGAAGATTTTACCATCTCAGCGTAGACTTCATATCAACTTAGGGGGCGTTTAGTTTAGGGGAATAGGAGTGAGGAATGGGAATGAGAATCATTGATTGTCATTGTTAATGTTTGGATTATATGAATAGAAATACAAATAAGAGAATGAATCCTTGAAATTGGGTAATAACTCATTCTCATGTACCTCCCCTTCAATGAGTCATTATCCTATTTTCATCAATCAAAATATTCTTTTATTCCAAAAATACCCTTAACCTAAAACTAAAATTTTTTCTCTTAAAATCAAATATCAAAATATATTTATTTATTTTTTCTTTCATATCACTTCTCTCTCCTTGTTCTCTCTCATTATATTTTCTCTCTCATCTTTTTATCACACACTTTCTTTCTCCTCAATCTCTCCCATCAGACTCTCTTTTCTCTTTTTTTCTCATTACACTTTCTCTCTCATCATACTTTCTCTCTCCTCAATCTCTTCCATCGCACTCTCTTTGTAACGACCCGCCTCCTACTAGCTAGGCTGCGAGGCCGATCGTTACATTATGCTGTGCTAACTATTCCAAGACCATCATCAAATCTAGGTGCGGAAGCTGTACTAATTAAAATTTTGCTAAACTATTATCATTTCTTGGTTCTACATGTGCTAAGGGGTGTAATCTAAACTATTCATGACATATATTACATCCCCCAATGGCCAAGGAACCTAACTAAGAGTTTCTTGCTGATATCAGGCCTCCCAATCGATCCACGGATCGATTGGAATGGCCGGATCGATCCATTGATCGATCCAGGTGGCTACTGTATGTGGGGCTTAGGTTGGATCGATCCAGCACGCTACTGTGCTCGGGCAATATTCTGGATCGATCGGCTGATCGATCCAGACTGGCCAATCGATCCGGTGATCGATCCCAGAGCCTTCTGTTCGCGATAGAATTTGCTGGATCGATCGGCTGATCGATCCAGAGGCCTACTGTTCGCGGTACGAACTTCTCAATCGATCGGCTGATCGATTGAGAAGCCTCCAATCGATCAGCCGATCGATTGGGGCTTTCTGATTTCGTACCAGGAGTCTGATTTCAGCACTGTTTCGTGCCTCAATCACACATACAAGTTCTAAAATGACTGGGAAACATTCTAACATCACATAACTAAGGTTCTAAGCATGGTAGAGTGCATAATTTACTAGTTCATGGCAATTAAACATACTAAAGTGCGAAATAACCAAATGCTAAAAAGTTCTAGTGCTTAAACAAGTTTATTGAAATTCCCTAAGATCTTTATTCCAAGTTCCATCCACACACATCTTCATCGCATTGCCCTCCAGCCTCCGCTAGTCCATCTTTCCTTTACCTTTATCTGCAGTATAAGGAAAAGAAAGTATCTGTAAGCTTTCGCTTAGTAAGAAACTATCTACCTCACAAAAACATGCATTCGATGCAATATGCCTTTAAAACATGTTATTTGAAATATGTACTGTTTAGACTAAACATGGCATACTGAAATCACTGAACATGAACACTAAAGCATGGCATACAAAGCTAATCATAAACTATCATGTGTATCAATAAGAAAGAACTGAGCTGAAACATGAACTGAGCTAGACTGAAGCTGAATTCAAACCCAACTAATATAACTGATCTTTGTGAGCTTTGAAAAGCTAATAACATAATAGATTAAAATAATAATCATGTTGTTGTTTGGGCCCGGCGATTGTACTTGCTGTGCGCGCATCCCTAACTAAACTCGGGGTTGCAAATTCCGAATCTAGTAGGGTTTGCTAGGTTAGCTGAACCTAGGGACGACTATGGGAGTCCAACCCAATGGATATCTAATCCAGTACAGTGCCACTGAGAAAGTAAAATACTGAACATAAGCTAATAGCTATTGTCTTGCTTCTACTAGGTTGTCTAAATCTAGAACTAGGTTATCTGAACCTAGAGGCGACTGTGGGAGCCCACCCATTGGACATTTGGTCCTGTAAAAGCTAGAGCAAGACTAAATAGGCTATGTAAATGCTTCTAGTGCATTTATCCAAGCTAATAAAATGCCTAATTAGCATTTGACTGCGCTAAACATTCTATCGAGCACTTGGTGTACGCTAGTGCACACCTTATGTGCTGAAATTTGCATACGACTAAACTAATGCATAAAAATCACACGAATAGCTACTTATACCGCAGGTGAGGGGTTTCTTACCTCCTGTTCGTAATTTCTTACTATTCTAATCGCTAGGTTTCACAGAGGAGAGATCTCTTCAACGATCTTCTCACGTCTATGCGTTCCTCTCGCGGAGGGGAGCGTCCTCGTGCCCTTGATGTTGCCGGGAGGTGCTCCTAGAACCCTTGGCTTGGGGCGCCGAGAGAGGGAGGGGAAGGAGGAGTGGGCGGCAGTGAGGGTTGAGGAGAAGAGAATCACGATTAAAATAAAACTCTCACTTAATAATTTCTTATTTATATTAAGTGGTAACTTCGGCCCAACTTGAATATAAATTTAATTGTTTCCCTTTCCTTTCAGCACGGCTCTGCTGGGTTCAACTGGTTACTAGAATTATCCATAAACCATAGGTCTCGGGTTCAATTCTCGCTTAGGCCATTTTCGTTTTCTATTTGTTTTTGCTACTTCCGCTACTCTAAAAATTCTGTAAAAATATCCTAAAATTCCAAAAAAATCATAGAATATTTCTAAAATAGTTTTGAGAATTTTTGGGCGTTACAATCCCCCTTATTTTATAAAAAGTTCGTCCTCGAACTTAGAATAACTCTGGGTACTTCTGTCTCATACTGGCTTCTGTCTCCCAGGTTGCTTCTTCTGCTGTGTGACTTTGCCAAATTATTTTCACAAATGGTACTTCCTTGTTCCGCAATTTCTTAACTGCTCGGTCTATTATCTGAATAGGCCGACTGTCATAGCTGAGGTCTTCGCGGACTTGTACCGACTGGGGCTCAATCACCTGGGTGGCATCTGGGATATGCTTCTTCAGCATAGAGACATGAAATACGTTGTGGACAGCTGACATTTCCTGGGGTAGCTCTAACTCATATGCTACCTTGCCCACTCTTCTGCTGATAAGGTATGGTCCCACATATCTGGGACTTAGTTTGCCCTTCTTCCCAAAACGTATTACTCCCTTCATGGGAGCTACTCTGAGGAACACTGAATCCCCAACTGCGAACTCTAAGGGTCTGCGCCGTGTATCAGCATAGCTTTTCTGGCGGCTCTGAGCTGTCTCTATCCTCTGGCGGATCTGCTGTATAGCTGCTGTGGTATCTGCCACTAGATCTGTCTGAAGCTCTAGTTCTTTCTGTTCACCACTCTCATACCAGCAGATTGGAGATCTACACCTCCACCCATAGAGAGCCTCGTAAGGTGCCATGCCGATGGTGGCCTGATAGCTGTTGTTGTATGCAAATTCTGCTAAACTCAGATATTTGCACCAACTTCCTTTGAAATCTAGTGCACATGCACGGAGCATATCTTCGAGTACCTGATTTACTCACTCCGTCTGACCATCTGTCTGAGGATGGAAGGCTGTGCTGAATTTTAACTTCGTGCCCAAAGCTGACTGTACACACTCCCAGAAGTGTGATGTGAACCTACTGTCTCTGTCTGAAATAATGGTTCGTGGGACTCCATGCAATCTGACAATCTCCTTGAGGTACAACTGAGCTAGCTGTTCCATGGAGTAGGATATCCTGATAGCTAAAAAGTGGGCTGATTTAGTCAACCTGTCGACTATTACCCAGATGGTATCAAAACCATTCGTGGTTCTGGGTAGTCCCACTATGAAATCCATGGAAATGTCTTCCCACTTCCATTCGGGTATCTGAATGGGCTGCAAGACTCTTCCTGGTCTCTGATGTTCTGCCTTAACCCTCTGACAGGTTAGGCAGATGCTGACATATCGAGCGATGTCTCTCTTCATCCTAGGCCACCAAAAACGCTTCTTCAAGTCCTGGTATATTTTGGTGGAGCCTGGATGCATCGCATAAGGAGTCTTGTGAGCCTCCTCTAAAATCTTGCTTCGTAGTTCCTCCTGATCTGGAACGCATAATCTGTCACCAAAGTACAATACCCCACTACCAGATACTCTGAATTCCCTACTGCCTGATTCTGCTACTCCTTGCTTGATTTTCTGAATTTCAGGATCCTGTTCCTGAGCTGTCTGAATGTCACCAAGCAAGGTAGACTCTAATGTCATAGTAGAGAGCTGTCCGACTATGAGTTCGAGACTGAAATCTGTGATCTCTTTCTGTAGGGGCGGTGACATGGCTGCTAGAGATAACAAGGTAGCACTGGACTTTATGCTAAGTGCATCTGCTACCCTATTTGCTTTTCCTGGGTGGTAGAGGATGTCTATGTCGTAGTCTTTAACCAGTTCTAGCCATCTGCATTGTCGCATATTCAGATCCTTCTGAGTGAAGAAGTACTTCAGACTCTGATGATCTGTATACACTCTGCACTGAGCTCCATACAAGTAATGTCTCCAAATTTTGAGAGCGAACACCACTGCTGCAAGCTCAAGGTCATGAGTAGGATAGTTCTTCTTATAATCCTTGAGTTGTCTGGAGGTGTAGGCGATTACCTTGCCATCTTGCATCAGCACTGCTCCTAGTCCCAACTTAGAGGCATCACTATAAATATCGAAACTGTCTGTGTTCTCGGGTAGAGCTAGAATAGGTGCACTGGTCAATCTTCTTTTTAACTCGCTAAAGCTGTTCTCACAGTCCTCTGTCCACTGAAATTTCCTGTTCTTCCTGGTGAGAGCTGTCAGTGGGGAGGCTATCCTGGAGAAGTCTTCTACGAATTTTCTGTAGTAATCTGCTAATCCCAGAAAGCTCCTGATCTCACTAGCGTTCTTGGGTCTTTTCCAGTTACCCACAGCTTCTATCTTACTGGGGTCTACCATAATACCATCCTTTGAGATGATGTGACCCAGGAAGGACACTTGATCCAACCAAAATTCACATTTTGTGAACTTGGCGTACAACTGGTTCTGCTGAAGGGTCTGCAGTACTATTCTCAGGTGCTCTGCGTGTTCTTCCTAAGTTCCTGAATAGATAAGAATGTCATCGATGAAGACGATAACGAACTTATCTAAGTACTCTCTGAATACTCTGTTCATGAGGTCCATGAAAGTAGCTGGAGCATTTGTCACGCCAAAGGGCATGACTACGAACTCGTAATGTCCGTATCTAGTCCTGAATGTTGTCTTGGGTATATCCCCTTCCTTGACTTTCACCTGATGATAACCTGATCTGAGGTCTATCTTAGAGAACACTGCTGACCCCTTTAGCTGATCGAGCAGGTCATCTATTCTGGGAAGAGGATACCTGTTCTTGATCGTGACTTGATTCAGTGCTCTGTAATCTATGCACAGGCGCATGCTCCCGTCCTTCTTCTTCACGAACAATACAAGCGCTCCCCATGGTGAGTGACTCGGACGTATGAAGCCCTTGTCAAGCAGCTCCTGTAGTTTCTCATGAAGTTCTTTCAGTTCTGCTGGAGCCATGCGGTAAGGTGCTTTGGAGATAGGATTTGTACCGGGAATGAGTTCTATCTCAAATTCAATCTCCCTGTCTGGTGCTAGGCCTGGTAACTCTTCAAGGAAGACTGCTGGGTAGTCACGTACGACTCGAACCTCTGCTAGCTGTCGGTCCTTGTCCTGACCGGTACTGACTACATGTGCTAAAAATCCCGTACATCCTGAATCCATTAATCTCTGTGCTTTCATAGCGGAGAGAAACTTTTTGGCCTTTCTCTTGGGTTCTCCGATGAACTCGAACTATGCCTCTGCTTCAGGTTGGAATACGACTTTCTGTTTACGGCACTCGATGGAAGCACCGTATCTGATCAAGAAGTCCATTCCAAGGATGACATCGTAGTCAGTCATATTTAGCACTATCAGATCACAAAAGAGCTCTCTGTTTGCTATAATAACTGACACTGCTCTGAGCCAGTGCGTGAATGCCATAATTTCTCCTGAAGGTAAGGTCTTCAGAAATTGACTACTGACTACCTCTGGAGGTCTTGCTAACTTCTCAGCAAATGCCCTGGATATATAAGAATGGGTTGCCCCAGTATCGAATAATACAGTTGTACTTTGCTGTAAAATACTAATCTGACCTGTAACAACTATCGAGGCATTCACTACGTCTTCTCTGGTTAAGGAGTAGATCCTTGCATTCGTCATAGCTGGAGGGGCTTCTAGTCTGCTCTGGCTGATGTGTGGACCATCTAGAGTGGCCTGCATCTGATGTAACTGGACTGGCTGGCCTCCATACTGAATCGGTTGTGGTGGAGGAAGACTAGTCTTGTTCGGGCACTGCTTAGCCATATGTCCTTCCTGTCCACACTCAAAGCATCCTCGTGTGCCATTACGACAAACTCCCGGGTGGAATTTCCCACAAGTAGCACACTTTGGATAACTAGGCTGTTTGCTGGCTGGTCCTCCCTTTGGGTAACTCCCTGGTTTGCGCTTGTTGCTGGGTTCCCTTTCCAGTAGAGCTGTGGCCCTGTTGCTTCTAAGTGCTTGAGCCTCCTTGCCCTTTGGGCTCTGAGAGGACTTGCTTCTGCTGCTTGATATTATTCTGGTAGTGCTCGGTGGTCAGAGCACTGCTGACTAGTTCTTCGGTGGTTTGCGGCCTGTGAACGCCGCCAGCCACGTTCATTGCTATTTCCGGCCTCAGCATCTTGAGCATCAACCGGACTCTTTCTTTCTCTGTGCTGACTAGTTCAGGGCATAGACGAGCCAATCTATTGAATTTCTTCACGGCTTCCTTAACCGATAGGTTGCCCTGACGAAACTCAGTGAACTCGTCGTAGTGGCGGTTTGTGACTCGCATGTGAAAGAATTCTTCAAGAACTCCTTCTCGAAGTCTGCCCATGTCATATGGTTTACTGGGCGCTTCACTCTGATTCTCTCCCACCACATGCGTGCATCTCCTGTCAGGCAGAAGGAGGCGCACTTCACCTTCTCATGTTCTGGCCAGTCCAGGAGCTCCATCGTACTCTCCAGTGTTTTGAACCAAGCTTGAGCATCCCATGGTTCACTGGTGCCTGAGAAGTTCTCGGGCTTAACTCTCTGCCACAGGATCAGATAGGTCTCTCTTTTTGCCTCTGCTGCTGGGGCCACTGGTGTTGTAGGCTGGACTGGTGGAACCTCTAAGACGACTGACGTTGCTACGTTTGGTTCCGGGGTGACTGTGGGAGTATTCTACTGATTAGCCTTTAAGGTGGCTATCTCCTGCTGCTGTTCAGCTAACTGCTGCTGTAATTGAGCCACCAATGCTGTCAGGTCTGGGGGAGGCACTGAACTGCCTGCCTCATGCTGGGGCTCAGTAGCTGGTGCCCTTCTAGCTGGGCGTCCTCGTGCCATCTCTAGAGACATGGAGGACACACATGACTAATACAATCATAAGGGAGTAACTATTGTTATCATGTCAACTACTATCATGAACAAGCATGCTCTAGTTATATCTAAACATGAAACAAGAAACATAAAGAAGGTGAGAGATGTTCTTACTTGGAAGCTGCAGGTTCAATGCTGATGTGTGTGTAGGAAGTATGGAAACTGCTCGAATACCACTCTGTAACGACCCGCCTCCTACTGGCTAGGCTGCGAGGCCGATCGTTACATTATGCTGTGCTAACTATTCCAAGACCATCATCAAATCTAGGTGCGGAAGCTGTACTAATTAAAATTTTGCTAAACTATTATCATTTCTTGGTTCTACATGTGCTAAGGGGTGTAATCTAAACTATTCATGACATATATTACATCCCCCAATGGTCAAGGAACCTAACTAAGAGTTTCTTGCTGATATCAGGCCTCCCAATCGATCCACGGATCGATTGGAATGGCCGGATCGATCGATTGATCGATCCAGGTGGCTACTGTATGTGGGGCTTAGGTTGGATCGATCCAGTGATCGATCCAGCACGCTACTGTGCTCGAGCAATATTCTGGATCGATCGGCTGATCGATCCAGACTGGCCAATCGATCCAGTGATCGATCCCAGAGCCTTCTGTTCGCGACAGAATTTGCTGGATCGATCCAGAGGCCTACTGTTCGCGGTACGAACTTCTGAATCGATCGGCTGATCGATTCAGAAGCCTCCAATCGATCAGCCGATCGATTGGGGCTTCTGATTTCGTACCAGGAGTCTGATTTCAGCACTGTTTCGTGCCTCAATCACACATACAAATTCTAAAATGACTGGGAAACATTCTAACATCACATAACTAAGGTTCTAAGCATGGTAGAGTGCATAATTTACTAGTTCATGGCAATTAAACATACTAAAGTGCGAAATAACTAAATGCTAAAAAGTTCTAGTGCTTAAACAAATTTGCTGAAATTCCCTAAGATCTCTATTCCAAGTTCCATCTACACACATCTTCATCACATTGTCCTCCAGCCTCCGCTAGTCCATCTTTCCTTTACCTTTATCTGCAGTATAAGGAAAAAAAAGTATCTGTAAGCTTTCGCTTAGTAAGAAACCATCTACCTCACAAAAACATGCATTCGATGCAATATGCCTTTAAAACATGCTATTTGAAATATGTACTGTTTAGACTAAACATGGCATACTGAAACCACTGAACATGAACACTAAAGCATGGCATACAAAGTTAATCATAAACTATCATGTGTATCAATAAGAAAGAACTGAGCTGAAACATGAACTGAGTTAGACTGAAGCTGAATTCAAACCCAACTAATATAACTGATCTTTGTGAGCTTTGAAAAGCTAATAACATAATAGATTAAAATAATAATCATGTTGTTGTTTGGGCCCGGCGACTGTACTTGCTGTGCGCGCATCCCTAACTAAACCCGGGGTTGCAAATTCTGAATCTAGTAGGGTTTGCTAGGTTAGCTGAACCTAGGGACGACTATGGGAGTCCAACCCAATGGATATCTAATCCAGTACGGTGCCACTGAGAAAGTAAAATACTGAACATAAGCTAATAGCTATTGTCTTGCTTCTACTAGGTTGTCTAAACCCATAACTAGGTTATCTGAACCTAGAGGCGACTGTGGGAGCCCACCCATTGGACATCTGGTCCTATAAAAGCTAGAGCAAGACTAAATAGGCTATGTAAATGCTTCTAGTGCATTTATCCAAGCTAATAAAATGTCTAATTAGCATTTGACTGCGCTAAACATTCTATCGAGCACTTGGTGTACGCTAGTGCACACCTTATGTGCTGAAATTTGCATACGACTAAACTAATGCATAAAAATCACACGAATAGCTACTTATAACGCAGGTGAGGGGTTTCTTACCTCCTGTTCGTAATTTCTTACGATTCTAATCGCTAGGTTTCACGGAGGAGAGATCTCTTCAACGATCTTCTCGCGTCTATGCGTTCCTCTCGCGGAGGGGAGCGTCCTCGTGCCCTTGATGTTGCCGGGAGGTGCTCCTAGAACCCTTGGCTTGGGGCGCCGAGAGAGGGAGGGGAAGGAGGAGTGGGCGGCGGTGAGGGTTGAGGAGAAGAGAATCACGATTAAAAGAAAACCCTCACTTAATAATTTCTTATTTATATTAAGTGGTAACTTCGGCCCAACTTGAATATAAATTTAATTGTTTCCCTTTCCTTTCATCACGGTCCTGCTGGGTTCAACTGGTTACTAGAATTATCCATAAACCATAGGTCTCGGGTTCAATTTCTGCTTAGGCTATTTTCGTTTTCTATTTTTTTTGCTACTTCCGCTACTCTAAAACTTCTGTAAAAATATCCTAAAATTCCAAAAAAATCATAGAATATTTCTAAAATAGTTTTGAGAATTTTCGGGCGTTACACTCTTCCTTCTTTTTTCTCATCATACTTTCTCTCTTCTCAATCTCTCCCATCACACTCTCTTTTCTTTTTTTCTCATCACACTATCTCTTTCCTCAATCTCTCTTATCGCACTCCTTACTTTTTTTTTCCTCAACACACTTTCTCTCTCATCATACTTTCTCCCTCATCTTACTTTCTCTCTCCTCAATCTCTCCCATCACACTCACTATTCTCTTTTTTTCTCATCACACTTTCTCTCTCATCATATTTTCTCTCTCACCATACTTTCTCTCTCCTCAATCTCTCTCATCACACTCTCTCTCCTCATTTTTTCTCATTATATTTTCTCTCTCTTCATCCTATCTCTTCATACTTTCTCTCACATTATATTTTCTCTCTCATCATGCTCTCTCCTATCACACTCTCTTTTCTCATTTTCTCTCATCACACTTTCTCTCTCTTCATTTTTTTTCTCATCGCACTTTCTCTCTCATCATACTTTCTCTCTCATCATTCTTTTTCATCATATTTTTCTCTCACATTCAACTTTCTCTCACATCTAATTTTTTCTCTTATTTTCTTTTAAAGGTAAAAAAGGAAATTTTAATTTATTCCGATAGAAAATATGTAACTAACCAAACATTGCTTTTAAGAGTGATATTCATACTCATACCCATTCTCATTCCATAATACATTGATTCCCATTCCGATTCCTATTTCTAGAAAAGAACTAAACAGCTCCTTAGATTTCTACTGAACTTTTCCGGTGTGGACCATCACACTTTTATTTAATAATAATAGAAATAGATTACGATGGGAAGATATGTTATTTTAATTAAAAAAGTCTTTTTAATTTTTACCATTTTCCTAGCAACCCGGAAACTTTAAAATGATTATTAGATGAAAGTATCAAATACAATCTAAAAGCTTTAATCACTTATGAATGTGCTTTTGCTGCACAATAAATATTACTAGATATTTAACAAAATAAAAGAAAGTCTTAATATTTTATTAATATCTAGTATGCAATGTAACAAATAAAAAAATGATTGTTATTTTAAATATCATTGTAATTCTCTCCTAGTGTTGAGATAACAATATAATTCTATATCCGAAATTTTAAATAGGGATGATATTTTTTTGTCCAAATGTTAAAAAAAAATAATGTGTGAAATTGCATTATCTCTATTTAGAATTTCTTTTACAACGAGGCTATAGCCTTATTCGACTAAATGAGACCAGCTAATGAAATTGTAAATATGTGAAAATAAAATATTTACCAACAGAGAAACATTTATAGAATAATAAGAATGTTTATTCAACTAAAAAATGAAGCTGTTTTTTGGTATTTTTTTTATTGAACCACAAAAAGGTTTTTTTCTACCATTCTGAAGAGTAATGTAAAAAGATTATTCAAAAGGCTTATTTCAAGTAGAAGCTTTAATGTCATTGCTATCTTATGCATGTAGCCACTTTCTACCATTTCATTTTTCTTGAAGTTGGTTAGAGAGCTTGGAGTTCAAGAAGTTTTAACTCTGGCCACTTTTACTTAGAAAAGAAGAATACAAAACTACATCAAATGTAATAGTGCAATCAAGCATTAGATCGAAATGATAAAAAATGAAATAGACAAATTAGGTTACCCTAACTGTAGAGAAGAATATAAGAAGAAATCAATTGTCCCATGCTTAACTTGAATTGTTTTAAGGCTCCATACAGGCTTCTTTTTCTCTCTCCTCTCAACATGTACAATTGGAAGAAAATGAAATTGAACTAATGATTTGTTTTCACCTTTTACAAAAGGTCATACATCAACTCTTACACTTTTTGGACTCTCAAGTCTTAGCCATGTGAGGTGACTCACTCTACATTGAAACTGAATGGTTCTCCCTAAGCTACTAAAGGTGCCCGGCACTGGTAGGGGTTGGTGAAAGAGGACATAGCCAGCTTAAATAATGAAGGTGGAAGTCCTGCCATATGTAGAATGCCTTCGGTACACACACATGTATTTGTACTGAGCAACAAGCACTATACTCGTCATACCTCAAAGTCAAACCCATTGCCATATTTCTCACAAGTTAGAAAATTTTCACCAATCCACCGGCGTTAATCAAGGAACTAAGGTCTGTTTTTCTACACTAAAAAGTCCAGAAATGGAGACTAACCAGCTTGGGTTTTCATCTCAATTCATTTCTGTCCATTCTCTCTTGTCCTATTTTATTCCCCTCCACCAAACATAGTACTGGTACTATGAATGCTTCTTCCTACGTGGTTGGTTTGCCGACACAAAAGCATTATGTGATCGCAGCTAAATCCCAAAGAGTTAACATTAAAGAGGACATGCCATTAAAGAAGCTTTCGGCCATTGTCAAACCCATTGTCTCTATCCAACTACTGTAAAGAATGCCCAAGTCCGTGTACAAATCTGTCACATGGTTACCGGTTCAGCTAAGCAAGTCCATGTATACATGTTCCATGTATAACTAGTCTAAACTACCTCAAGTACCAAATTAAGTTGCCAGCTTCACCGACAATTATGGCACGAAACAAGGCACATGCTGGAAAGGACAATAAAGCCAAACTAATTGACTATCATATGATTGCAGAATGCTCTCCTAACTTACTTTGCACGACTATGAAACATAAGAAAGGAATTGGGCAAATGAATATAAGAACTAAAGAGTGCTTTAGAGATAAAGAGATGAAACATTCTGAAAGTAACACTTTGATGATAGTAACTATGGTGGACAATCTGAGGGTAAAAAGAAATTTTTAAAGATAAATAAAAGTTAAAAGGGAGGTAAATCACAAATAAACGTTGTTCTAGATTATAAGGAAGGTAGCTAGCTATGACACAGATATATACAGTGTTTGTTTGAATCCTCCATTAACATACAGTTTTCAAGGAATAGAATGCATTCAGAATCGATCCAAATTGACAAGTATTTTACTCATTTTAGAAGCAAAGATCATAGAAGCATCACTTGCAAACAAGTAAAATATGACAGACAAAAGTGATGTGACTCGACCAATAAATTTAGGACCACGATGATAGCTTAATTAGTGGCTAGAATAATGTGCAAGCACATAGTTGTTATTCAAACACAAGCACTCATTACAAACTGACAATGTATAGACACCATTGATAATAGTTGCAAAGCATGCTTTGAGAATCTGTGTTCATGATATAAAAAATAAAATGAAAATAACAAAGTATAACAAAAGAAGATGATACCCCGAAGTGATCTGCATATCTTGAGTCTCATGTTCTCTGTACTCATTTTTCCCTTGCACTTACTCCATCTCTTGCTGTCAATCATTTATTCACAAACATATATATTTGTAGCTCAAGTTACTGTGGAGATGTTCCCCAGCGTTCCCTTACTCCATTGCTTTGTCCAAATGATGGAAGTTGCATGCACAAAGCAGTGGTAATCCAAGTAAAACTTGCTTCTTTCATCTCGAATTTAAGATTGCTTGATAAGCATCAAAATGTTCAAAGAAATAATCTGATAAATCAAAAACATGATGGAGAATCAAGCACCATAAGAATCACAAATGAATGAAAGATTTTTGGGAGGATGAGAATAATTCCAAAAGAATTAATAGAGTGGAGGAGGAGGGGGAGATGCGTATTTGACTCCAACAACGGGTGGCAATGGAGCTTCGTAATTAAGTTTTGGAGGCGGGGGATATAACGTGGGTGGTGGCGGTGATCCGTAGTGGTAAACCGGCAGCGGACCTAAATTAGGTGGCGGCGGTGATCCGTAGTGGTAAACCGGCAGTGGAGGTAAATTAGGTGGCGGAAGCGGAGAGTAGTAATACAGGGGCGGTGGAGGTGGTGAATTAGGCGGTGGAGGTGGTGGGGGCGACGGAGGAGGTGGGGAAGGGGGTGGGGGCGACGGTGGCGGTGGAGATGGGGGTGGAGGAGAAGGAGGCGGTGGAGACGGTGGAGGTGGGGATGGCGGAGGTGGAGACGGCGGCGGTGGAGATGGTGGAGGCGGGGATGGCGGAGGTGGAGAAGGAGGCGGGGGAGATGGTGGAGGCGGAGATGGTGGAGGTGGAGAAGGAGATGGCGGCGGCAGAGATGGTGGAGATGGAGATGGCGGCGGTGGAGATGGTGGAGGCGGTGAATGTGGCGGAAAGTAAATTGGTGGATGCGGAGATGGCGGGGGCGGGGATGGAGGAGGAGGTGGAGGAAGCTCGGGCACGAATGGCTTGCAACGGAACGTACTACAATCCACCGGGTGCGACAAGAACGATCTGCACTGCTTCGCCGACCGCTGCCACGGCCGTTTCGGCAGGCAATTCCTCCTATCATCGAAAGACTGAACTTTTAAGCACGGCGGTGGCTCGCCAGTGAAGAAATTGTAGGAGTAAGTAAAATTCTGCAGGTGTGGAAGCTCGCAGATGGCCTCTGGGATGTCTCCTGACAACAGATTATGCGCAACGTCGAGCTGCTCGAGGTCAGTCATGCCGCTGATCTCCTCCGGCAGAGGCCCCAGCAGCTGGTTGAAGCTGATGTCAAACACCGTGAGCTTCCTGAGCAGGCCAATCTCGGACGGGAGGCAGGACCGGAGCCCATTATTCATCAGGATGATCTCGTTCAAGGTGTTCGACATATTGCCAAGGCTAGCCGGGAGACATCCTCCGAACCTGTTGTCGGCCAGAACGATGACGGACACCAGCGAGTTTCCGATATTGTCCGGAATGTCGAACACAAACCTGTTGTGGTTGATGAAGATGGCATCGAGCGGCTTGTCAAAGAGCTCGCGGGGCACGCCGCCCTCGAACTCGTTGAACCGTATGTCAAGAAACTTGAGCGCAGGAAGCTCGAGGAGCACCCGAGGGAACTTACCGGCGAAGCGGTTGTTGCTCAGATCAATCTCGAAGAGGCGAGTCAGCTTGCAGAACTCGTGCGGGACAGTGCCGCAGAAGCGGTTGGAGTTGATGTGGAAGAGTGCGAGATCCGTAAGTAGGCCGAGCTCCTCCGGGAGGTACCCCGCAATGTCGGCGTGGTTTAGGTCGATGCCGGCGACGACGGTGAGCGAACTGTTGCAGGGAAGCGGAGCGCAGAAGACGCCTGAATAGGAGCAGACGTTGGGTCCCACCCAGTTGCCGGTGAAGTTGTAGGGGTCAGAGAGAATAGCCTGCTTCCACGCCTGAAGCGCGACATAGGCGTCGCGGAGGCGGGGGTTGTCGAAGTGGAAGGAGGGGTCGACGCTCACTCCCTCGCCGCGGTCGCCGTACTCGTCGACGTAGTACAGAAGCTGCCGCCGCCGTAAGAGTCCGGCATCGGCATCCTCGAGGCCATGCCAACCAACCTCCGACTCCGCCGCCGCCGGCGCAGCCGCTAAGTAGATCGAGAAAAGGAAGACGAAGCAGCACAGCTCCGACAATCTTCTACCTCTCTTCTTCATCTCATTGTCAGATTTCAGAAGAAGAGATCGAAAGGGAACGAGGACAAAGGATGACTTCTAGGTATTTGGAGGAGTGCGGTGAAGAGGAAAGGCAAGGAGGAGACAGCTAAGCACAGCTCAAAGCCCACCCGAGATTAATGAACGCGTTTAGCAGCTTCGCTAATCTCGCCCGCTTTATAATCGCCTCTTCTCTGCATGCTTCACTATTAATTAATCCCCCAAGCCGTCGGATACCGTCACTCGCGGTGACCCCAAACGTGACACTTTCCGTAAGGGGATATGATTCGCTCATCATGGATTTTGAATGGGCGGCTGCGGTCAAAAGAGACGACCAAAGGCATCGCCTTTTAGGGGAACGGCATGAACGCAGTACGATGACCGGTGGTGCTCGTAACAACAACCAATCAAGTCTAATGACTGCTTAGGGCGGTTTGTATCGTAATCAGTTAGGGCGAGTCGGGTCGGCGGTCAGGGGAGAGAACGGCATCGTGATTTGACGAGAATGCCCTAGATTTAGAGCCGTGGATAAGGGCAAATGGGACATTTCGTAACGTTGATGCGATGCTGCGCGCATGCGATGCATGGATGGCGATGGGACCACACGAACAGAAGCTCCCATGTGAGCGGGCCCCGCGGGTTGAGCCCCACCTACGCACCGCGTTCGGTGGCTGCTGACCGCGGGATTATTATTGCGCGAGACTAGAGTAATGAACAAGGAATTTTTCAAAAAGCCTCTAATCTTTTTTTTTGCATCTTTTTGAAAACTCCCCTATCGTTCCATTTATCATCCCATTGCACCCCCACTTGTTTTGATTATATTTCAAAGTGGACCCTTTTACTTAGGTTAATAAATCATTCGAGTGTTTATGGTTTGTGTGAGAGCCTAACATTACTTCATTTTACAAGAGTTATTTGTATTTTTTTATCTAGTTATATTATAAATTATCTTTGTCAAAATGAGAGGTGAGCAAAATCTCCATTAAATAATTAATCAAATTTGGAAATTCGATTGGATTGATTCATAAATTTATTTTTATAAAACAAATGATTATTTTGATTTAGTTTTAATTTTTTAATTTTAATTTTGATTAAATTGAATGGATTGATAGCAATGGAGTAATATGTTATTCTCAGTCGACTTTGTTCGTCTCTCAACTCTAAAATACTCTCAATCTATGATATTAACTTTCTGACTCTTAACTCTCGAGTTTTACTCTAAAATACTCTCAGTTCACAATTCAACTATTCGATCGGTTTGATTTTTAACCGATTGTTCAACCCTATGAGACATTGTGTTCGAATTAATAAAGAAAACTTATTTTGAAACAAACATAATGGTCAAATTGAAAAAATGCCCCTAAACTTTGAGTAGCATGTTGAAAATCTCCAAAATTATATTTTTGCCATTTTTTAGGCTTAGATAAGTGAACTCACTAGCGTTTACATGGAGGACACGACTCCTGATATTGATTTGAGAACTAAGTTTGTTTAATGAATTTATAATAAACTTTAGAATTTATTTTATAGAGAAATGAAAAGTCTTGCGCCCAGCTATTTCACAGCTGTTGTGGGATGAGAAGTCAATTTGGTTGCTATGGATTGCAAAATGAGGACTCTATCACTATCTTATAATATCACAATTGGTCAATGTAATAAATTCTCAACACTAAATTAAATTAGTGTTTCATCATTATTATGATGATTATAGCTTTCTTATAGTCAGATAGTATGTGTAATATAATTGTTAACATTATTGTAAAAAAGAATGAGGCAAATATTTCCATTTAATACATGCTATTTACACCAAATAACTTCTAAAGGGTGTACATGATAGCTTACAAATATATATGACTTGCAATAGACATACTTATGATCGAGAGGGAATTGCTAAAAGACATAAGGGACTATTCGAGTCGAGACCTTTCCTAGCTCGTTCCTTAGTTCTAAAAAGCTACTTCAACACCGCGTGCGCGACATTGCAATAATCTACACCTCATAGCGAGTGCTTAATAAGTTGTCATCCAAATTAAACATGATTAAGTGACAAGTCTTAGGCACTAAGATATGAATGGATTCCATAGCAAAGCACTCCTCGACCCAAATTAATTATGAAGCTTACTCAATCACACAACAAAAAGCTTGTGGCCCACTCCCTTAATCAAAAGCATGAAAGCTTCCAAATGACAGTGGGCAATTAGCTGTGTTCCAATTCTCCTTCCTTCAATGGCTTCTCCTTATCCTTCCATTTCTTGCTACATTATCCACATAATTGAGGAACTTTGAGTCTTCTTTGGTGATGATTTTTGCAACACAACTTTTAGTTCAAAAGAGAGGTGAATAGGGGGAGTGGCTTGCATGATACTCTATTATTTTGTTATTTGGAGATAATCATACAAACAAAAGGAAGAGAATATGGTTGGGATTGTTTGGCTTCTTTATGTAGTAATAATAAAAAAAATGATAATGCTTATCTCGATGTTTTTCCACTGTTCGTTCCAAGACTTTGTAGAAGAGAGGTAAATTATAGTATTCAGTGACCTCATAGATGAGAAAAACTTATTTCCTACTTGTAGGATTTGAACTTTACTTTTGTGATATAAATTTATCATCTGAGTATCAGCTTAGTTATGCTTGTGGGGGCTTGTTTGGTTTCTTTTATTTGGCAACATGTATTCAATTTACACTGGCTAATTTTGGGATGATCGATCTGATCACATAAAAATTTTCCATCAATTACCAAAGTAAATTGAGAAAGCCGAAACTAAAATTCAATCTTTACAAATTGAAAAAATATCTACAGCTGCACCATTGTTGAGGACTTTATTTTGCTTGTTTATAATTTGATAGGAAGTAGTCTTAAAAATTTTGCCACTCTGAGGATTTTACATTAATTTTTTTTAAAAAAAAAAACGAGAGAGAAGGTGAAGTTTGGTGAGTGTATTTTTACATTGGATTGTTCTGTAGTTAACTTATTGTTGTTGTTGTTCAAAATTATTTGTGATGTTCGTGCGGGAATGTCTGGGGGATAATTAAATGCATTTAGCTGGGTTTGTATGGATGCACACTTGTGTAATTATCCTTTATAAAATAGTTTATGATATATTAGTTTTTGCATACATTTCATGTGAAGAGATTTATTTTTTACTCTTGATTATCTTTTTATGGTATAATTTTCACTTACAATTAACATGTTAAAGTTCTTTTATAGATTTTTTAGTATCTTATATTTTGACGAGGTACAAAAGTTGACTTATATGGATTCATCTATATTTGAAATAGGGCTCATAGTAATGGAGTATATCTAAAAATTAAATTATATAAACTTTGAAGATGTTGAATATACATATTATTGGCATATAAATAAATTTTTTTTGATTGACTAAATCAATAGTAAAATAAATATTGATTGTGTCCTTCTTCATCTGCTTAGGCTATTCCTCTCTTTTCTCTTTTAGAGTTATGACAATATTCTTTTTTTAGTGGGCCTACTTTCAAGATCAGGCATGTCAAAGCGTGTCAATTAGGGGTCAACATTGTCAATGTGACTCCTCTGACAGTCAAGTCAGTACTAGCCGATATATGAAGCTCACATGAGTGCACGAGAGAGTGGAAAGAACTCAAAGGATAAGAAGAAGAAAAAAATAGTCTGTGTGAGAGAATAAAATCATATATTCACGAACCTTTATATAGTCACGAAGGTGGAAGGTCCACATAAGCTACCACTGAGCCTTAGGCGAACCATGTGGATGACTGCACAAGTGAAGCGTCATCCATCGGCTAGTCTCACGCACGCGATATTACATTAAGGACAACAACCATTGGACCATACCTCTAGACCTATCGAGCCCTTAGCCAGGCGTCGCCCTCAGAGTGGATTGTCTCACTAGGGTTAGTCCAAAGTTTAAGGACGTCGGAGGTTGAGGTCAAAGAGAGCTCGTTTGACCAGGATTCTTCATTGTTCAAGAATAGTTTTAGCCGCGCAGGTAAAAGAGAATGGGGCTCGATGGGGTTGGTTGTTATGGAGGTCATCGACCACCGTATAAGATCGAGATGGTGATAACGACCTAATTGAATTTACCCGGGTTGTATTTGTTGGAGCAATCTAGTGACCCTAGGTTTTGATGTTTAGACAAATGTTTAAGTTAGGTTTATTATTGTATTTGATATGCATTGTGAGTGTGTAGAATACAGGTACAACAAGAAAAGTCCAAGTGTGATCTTGGCAAAGGAGGAAAGTCCAAGGATAAGTCTTGGCGGTGTAAGTACAAGCATGTAGTCTTGACAACGTAAGTCCAAGTGTGACTTGGCAATGGATGAAGTCCCGGAGACACGACCTCTTGGCAAAGGAAGATCTGACAACAATGACAAGGCCGATGGAAGATCCAGAAGGCAAGACGTGAAGGATGGAGAGGCATCCGAGGAACGCCAGGCTGATGGAGGAGGCTAGAAGGCTAGGTCTAAGTTGGTCGCGCGAGGACGAGTGCTGAGTGAATGTACTCGGGGGTTAAATCTTATGATTAGGATTTTACTGTAGTGTTACTGCAGCATTAATGTAGCGTTACTGTAGCAGTATTGTAGCAGTTGACTGGTGTTTTTATCAGTCGACTAGTAGCCGACCGTTGGCTTATAATGGTCAAATTTCACTTAGGACCAGTCGACTAGTAGTTGTTCCAGTCGACTGGTGGCGGGGAAAACAGCAGGTGTTTTCTTCCCGAGCTCTATTTAATAGAGCTTGGAGTTCTTGGCCAAGGTTGACGAAAATAGAGGTGGTTAATCCCTATTAGAGTCTCCAAAGTTTTCTTGAGTGATCAAGAGCTTATGCGAGTTTGTGGTGAGGTTTCTCCACCCATAAGAAGCTACTCGAGCTAGCCGAAGGTTTTCCGGAGAGTCATCCACTTACGGATAGCCATGGAGTAGGAGTTTCATCTCCAAACCACGTTAAATAACGTGTTAGGTTTGATTTCTTTTGTTAGTGTTTGTCTTGTATTTCCATTGTGCACACTAACCATTATAGGAAGCGACGTTTTGGGTGAGACACTATTCACCCTCCTCTAACGAACGTCAAGGTCCCAACAAGTGGTATCAGAGCAAGGTTAACTCTTGTTGGACTAATCGCCAAGAGAGCGGCTAGAGGAAGAAGATGGAGTCGGAGGGACCTCTCGGATGGGACATCCGAATTCCACCTCCATACGAGCGCGAGGACTTCGACTATTGGAGGAAGCGCATGAAGATATGGTTCTAAATGAATTGGAACCAATGGATTGTGTTGGAGGAACCATTTAAAGCTCCAATGGATAAAAAGGGAAAGCGCCTCCGACCTCGATATTGGACCGAGGACCAAAGGGATCAATCGGAGATAGACAAGGAGGTAACTAGAATTTTAATTAATTTATTACCTCCTAATGCGATATTGAATGTAGGTGAATACAAGAATACAATCAACCTTTAGAAAAAGGTAATTGCGCTTCATGAGAGTCCTACACAAATCCAAGAAGAGGAGGAGCCCAAGAAGAAAGACTCATTGGTCCAAGAAGAGAAGGACCAATCGGATGTTGACACGGGTTCAACATTCGAGGAGGATAAGGAAGATGAGGAGGTATCATCCACATCTTCAAGGGAGGAAAAAGTGGAACCATCTACATCTTCAAGTGAAGAAGAAGAAGAAGAGCAATCCAAGGAAGAGAATATCTTGGAGGCTCAACCCTCCACCTCAAATACTAAGAAGAGTGCAAAGGATCACATCAAATGATTTGAATGTGGTAAGATGGGTCACTACAAGAGTAGGTATCATTCGCTCAAAAAGGTAAAAGAGATAATCCCAAAACCTAGTAAAGTTTCCTTAAGAACTAATATGGGTTGTAGGGATGGAGTCAAGGAGAAGAAGCATATTCGATGCTTCACATGTGGTGAGTGGGGGTCACTACCACACAAAGTGCCCAAGAAGAGGAGAGCTCAAGAAATTGGCACACTTAAAAAAGTGGGAGAAGAAGAGAGTTTCAAGGGTAAGGGAGGTAAATCCTAACTTAAATTCAAATTCCTCCATGCATGTTAGAAATAATATGAATTATTTGTCCATGCATATTTATGGTTTTAGATATAATGATAGGAATAGGGTTAATGTACGTAATAACCCTAGGTAATCATTTTCAAATGATAGATCTAAAAGGAAACAACCTATCTTGCCTAAGGAGAAGAAGGTAGTTGAAAACCTAAGCATTAATCCCAAGAAGGGGAGACACATGCCTAGGAAGTGTAGGTCTAGGATTGTCCATGATGGACATGCTGATTCTAGGGTTAGAACCCTAGAATTGAAAAATCAAGCCTTGAAGGCAAAGCTTGAGAAAATGGAGAAAGTCCTAGAGAGGTTCATTATTGGACCTAAAGGAATTGACATATATTTGGGTGGTAAAAGAACCAAAAATATCAAATTGGGTCCCTCCAAGACCAAAAGGAGGTCAAGTGCTAAGGTGGTACATGACAGTGGTAAAGGATGAGTGACCAAGGACAAGGGAAAGTCATCCAAGGCCAATAAGAAGGAATATGCTAGGGTGACATATAATTACGGCAAGGATGAGGTATCCAAGGTTAAGGATAAGAAGAAATTAATCAAATACAAGGTATCTAAAGTTAAGAAGGTGAGTTTTGTAGGTCAAGTGTCACCCGAGATGTACCGAAGTGGCATAGTCATAGTGGATGAGTCACCTAGAGAGGTGGCTAAAACTAAGAGCTCTACGGGGAGCTCAAAGAGTCTTTGGGATATATGGTAAATGAATCTCAATCGGACCATGCTTGGGACTCAAAATGGGTCATCAAATGTGCCAAAGTGGTTTAGAAACAGACTTGAGTCTCAAATCTAAGAAATTTATACAATTGGGTTGAGTATCATGCATGAAAATATGAAAAAGGTTTCATATTACATGAAAATTAGTTTTGAATGTTTATATGCCATATAAACTAATGCTAGAGATGTATTATGCTTTAGTATGGGTATATACATAAAGAAGAAGTCAAAACTAGAACTTTATGTCAAGGTTCAATTGAACCATTTAACTAGTTTTGAATTTTATATCAATCTTAGGATCTGTGATAAATATATTTTTATATATTTTTGTCCCAAGTAGACATGAATAAAATATACCTCTCCATAAAATTTGAGATTTTTTGGATGTCTGTGAAATTTCTGGTGCATTTTGAAGTTGAGTCAAAAAGGTTAATTTTTGTAGAAATAGAGTACCAGTCGACTGGTATAGTTATCAGTCGACTGGTAACAGTAATTTTGAGCATAAAATGTCTCTGTAAACTCATTTTGATGTTATTAGTCGAATGAGACTTATAGAAGTCGACTGATACGGTCTGAAAATATTTTTCAACATTAGAAAATAACCAAAAGAGTGGTGAACATGTATGTAATCTTATGGGGAATTAATACATGATGTTTATGGTCATTAGAGGTCAAAGAGTCCAATAATTTGGATATTTTTGGAGCTCTTTTTGATGTATGGTAAAGAGGGAGAAGTTTAAGTTTAAGTGAGAAACCTACATACCTTTGTAAGAAATCCTAACTCAAGGGGAAGCTTAGATGAAGGAAGAGCGATTACTCATTTATTTGCAAAGGGGGGGAAGTTTACCTTTTGTGGGGGAGCTTAGGTGAAGGGGGAGCCTAGGATTAGGTTCCATGATTTATGCATATGTAGATTGCATGTTTATTTGCATTATTATTGCTATATTATTTCCCTAACTTAAACGGGTTGCCAAACATCAAAAAAGGAGAGATTGTTGGAGCAATCTAGTGACCCTAGGTTTTGATGTTTAGGCAAAGGTTTAATTTAAGTTTATTATTATATTTGATATGCATTGTGAGTGTGCAGGATATAGGTACAACAAGAAAAGTCTAAGTGTGATCTTGGCAAAGGAGGAAAGTCCAAGGATAAGTCTTGGCGGTGTAAGTCAAAGCATGTAGTCTCGGCAATGTAAGTTCAAGTGTGACTTGGTAATTGATGAAGTCCCGGAGGCGCGACCTCTTGGCAAAGGAAGACCCAACAATAATGACAAGACCGATGGAAGCTTCAGAAGGTAAGACGTGAAGGATGGGGAGGCATCCGAGGGACGCAAGGCTGATGGAGGAGGCTAGAAGGCTAGGTCTAGGTTGGTCAGGCGAGGACGAGTGTTGAGTGAATGTACTCGGGGGTTAAATCTTAGGATTAGGGTTTTACTACAGTGTTACTGCAACATTATTGTAGCGTTACTGTATTAGTACTGTAGCAGTCAACTGGTATTTTCATCAGTCGACTGGTAGCCGACCGTTGACTTATAACGATCGAATTTCACTTAGGACCAATCGACTGGTGGTTGTACCAGTCGACTAGTGGTGGGAAAAATAGCAGGTATTTTCCTCCCAAGCTCTATTTAATAGATCTTTGGGTGTTTGGCCAAGGTTGACGAAAATAGAGGTGGTTAACCCTTATTAGAGTCTCCAAGGTCTTCTTGAGTGATCAGGAGCTTGTGTGAGTTTGTGGCGAGATTTCTCCACCCACAAGAAGCTACTCGAGTTAGCTGGAGGTTTTCCGAAGAGTCATTCACTGACGGATCGGGATCGTCCACCTTACGGACAGCCGTGGAGTAGGAGCTTCATCTCCAAACCACATTAAACAATGTGTCAGGTTTGATTTCTTTTGTTAGTATTTGTCTTGTATTTCCGCTGTGCACACTAACCATTGTAGGAAGCGATGTTTTAGGTGAGACATTATTCACCCCCCCTCCCCCTCTAATGGACGTCAAGGTCCCAACAGTATTTGTTGGAAAAAAAATTATTGGAGAAGAAATAAAGGAAATTATGAAAGAAAATATGGAACAGGAGGAGAATCTCTACGTGGAAGAAGAGGAGAATAAAATAAAAATTCAACTTTCCTCATTCATTGAAAAAGATACATATTTATAGTCTTATTAGATAAGCACTAATAATCTAGATTTTTTTTAAAAAAAAATCTATCTCCACGAGACTCTTATCCTTAGCATGACACCTCATCAAATTATATCCTATCACCAACTCTCATCAATAATTGTCACCTCATCATTCTATCTTCATAAACTTTTACCAACAACTTTTATCTCTAAAAATAAAGTTTAATTCCCAACACCCCCTCTTAAACTTGATTTTGTGACTCTAAGCAAATATCGAATTTTGATAAAGTATTCAAATTTGAGTGGCTTTGTAAAGATGTCAATAACTTGATCTTTAGTCTTCACATAGACTAGCTCCACATCTTTGTTTTTCACATGTTCACGAATAGAATGAAAACGAACATCAATATGCTTACTTCTTTGATGATATACATGATTCTTCCCCAATGCAATTGTCAATTTGTTTTCGTTTCAAATTTGAGTTACTTTATTGTGTTCAAATTTTATCTCCTTTAGCCAGCTTCTTAGCCATATAGCATGACTAACACATGAGGATGCCGCAATATACTCCGCTTCACAAGTGGAAAGAGTAACAATAGGTTATTTTTTTGACATCCAATAAAATGTCGTATCTCCAACGAAGAATGCAAAGCCGAAAGTGCTTCTCCTGTCATCACAATCTCCACCCCAATCAGTATTTGAATATCCAACAAGTTAAGAATTGTTAGAGTGAGAATAAAATAGTCCGTAATTCAGAGTACCTCAGATATAACGAAGGATTTGCTTGATCACCTTCCAATGAGTCTCTTTAGGTTCCTCCATGAACCTGCTTACAAGACCGACTCCATATAATATATCCGGTCGAGTGCAAGTTAAGTATCACAAGCTTCCCACCAAGCTTTTGAAACGTGTGGGATCAACCGTCTTTCCTTTATCACTCTTGGATAGCTTTGTTCCGCAGTCCACCGGTGTGTTAATTGGATTACAATCATCCATTCTAAATCTCTTGAGGACCTCCTTTGCATATTATTCTTGAGTTATAAATATGTCATCAACTCCTTGTTTCACCTCCAAGACGAGAAAGTAGGACATAAGTCTCATATCAGTCATATCGAATGTTTTTGTCATTTCTTCCTTAAAAAGTTTTATCATTTGACATGAACTTCCTGTCAAGATTAGATCATCTACATATAATGATACCAATAAGATGTTATCATTATCTGCTCTTACATAAAGAGCATGCTCATAAGGGCATTGCATAAAGTCATTTTCTTATAAGTATGCATCAATTCTTGAATTTCATGCTCTCAGTGCTTGCTTCAAGACATAGAGAGCTTTCTTCAATTTCAACACATTTCTTTCTTACCCCCTCTTGATGTAGCCAGCCAATTGTTCAACATAGACTTCTTCTTTTAAGTAGCTATTAAGAAATACTGATTTGACATCAAGCTAAAATATTTACTACTTTAGTTGAGCGGCTAAAGAGATTATCAACTTTATAGTCTCCATTCGGGCAACGGGAGTAAACACTTCTTTGTAGTCAATGTCGTCCTTTTGTTTATAGTCTTTTGCCACAAGTCGCATTTTGTACTTTTCTATTTCTCCTTCAGCATTTTTCTTCACTTTATAAACCCACTTCACACCAACAGCTTTGTGGCTATCGGGCAAAGTAGTAAGATGTCAAGTTTCATTCTTCTCAATTGCCTTCATCTCTTCATCCATGGTTTTCTTCCATTTGCTATCTTTAATAGCTTCTTCAAAAGATACAATCTCTTCATTAGCATAAAGACAAATGAGATTAAGTGGAGTTGTCACCTCGTATGATTCTTAAAGACTCCTTGTCTTTTGTGGTGGAGGATTTTCTTCATCCAAGGATGATGAAGAAGTAGACGACGGTGGTGGAGTTGGTTCTTTCTCTTTCACTTGTTCTTCTTCTTGAATCATCGCCATATTAATGCTCCAATTCCAAGCACTATCTTCTTGAAATTCAACATCTCTACTTATGATAATCATTCTGTTCATTGGATTATAGAGTTTATAAGCCTTCAATCTTGCATCGTAGCCAATGAAAATGCAAGGTAAGCTTTTGTCATCAAGCTTCGTTCTTCTTTGATCCGAAATGTGTGCATAGGAAATACATCCGAAAATCTTCAAATGAGATACACATGGCTTGTATCTGGTCCATACTTCTTGAGGTGTAATTCCTTCTAGATTCCTTGTAGGAGATCTATTTAGCAAATACACCGCACAGTTTACGGCTTCGGCCCAAAATTCTTTACGCACTTCTTTCATTTTTAGCATACTTCGAACCATGTCAAGAATAGTTCGATTCTTCCTTTCAGCAACTCCATTTTGTTGAGGAGAGTAAGATGTGGTTAAAAGCCTCCATATGCCATGATTTTTACAGAATTTTTCAAATTCTTTTGAGGTGAATTCACCACCACGATCTGATCACATTACCTTGATAGTATAACCGGATTAATTTTCTACCAATCCTTTCAATTCCTTGAACTTCTCAAAAGCATCGTCTTTATTCATCAAAAGATAGACCCAAGTTTTTCTGCTGAAATCATCAATGAAGGTTAGAAAATATCGATGATCTCCAAAGAAGGTCGGAGTGATTGGCCCACATATGTATATATGAATGAGTTCAAGAGGTTTCTTAGCTCGGTTGTGTGATTCATTCAGAAAACTTGCTCTAGGGTATTTGCCAAGAACACACCCTTCACAAATATCATCTTGATCATTAATATAAAGAAGACCATTCACCATTCCTTTACTTGACAGAAGCTTTAGAGCTCTGAAGTTCACATGCCCGTACCTCATATGCGATAGCCATGTACTATTCTTTATGCATGCACTTAAACATGTTACAGTAACATGCTTAATATCAAGAGAAACCAACCTATTTTCAAACATAGGAATATGAGCAATAAGTTTGCTTTGTTTTCTTAAATGAAGACTACTATCTTTTAGTTGCATATTGAAACCTTTCTCAAGGAATTGTTCAAGACTAATAATATTTGTTTTCATGTCGGGAACATAATAAACATTGGTGATGTATATGTGAGCTCCATCTTTAAGTTTGATGAGAATCTTACCAATGTCTCTTACTTGGATTTTGGATGTGTCTCCAAACGATACTTGCCCATTCACGGTTTCATCCAACTCGGTAAACATATCTTTACGCCCGCACATATTGTTAAATCGGATAAGTGCGATAGAGGGGGGGGGGATGAATATCGTGCTCTTTTAAAACTTTTCTTTTTCTTTGGAAATCAGAATCGTGCAGCGGAAAGTAAAATGAAAGACAAGTTCGTTTACTTTGTTCGGAGTCTAGGTCGACTCCTACTCGAAGGTCCGCAGTCCTTGACCGCATCGATGGACAATCCACTATAACCCTTCTTTTCGAAATTCTTGGAAAGAAGCATATCGTACAAATGAGTAAGATAGTAACAACCTACTATCTTACTAATGAAATAATACAATGCAAGCTAAGAAATTGTAAAGAAATAGGTTGCTAAACACGCAAACGTACAGCGGAAATACCTATTTCCTCCAGAAGATCCATGCGAAGGGAAACAAAATTATATACTAAGTTTATGTCTAAGAACGTGATAGAGTATACCTTTGTAGCGTACACACGATCTCCCGACAGCTCGGATCTCATCACGATCAAACGTCCGTGCCTCTTTCAGTATCCACACGAACAAGTGTTCCTCCGTTTGTCTCACAAACTCACAAAAATAAAGAAGAAAAACACTTATAGTTGTGCTAGCAACCAAGAGTGATTTCGGCCAAGAGAGGAAGAAGAAGAGGAAGGATAATCAAAAGTAAGAAAAATGAGAGTAAAATGACTTAAGTATTTTTCATCCAATGAAAACACTTAATGCCATTAATGAGCCTTAATGAGTATTCACTCTCCATTAAGGGTCATTTTGAAACTCCTCATTTTTCATTCAATTTCAAAAATTGAATATAATAATTCATTGAATTTTGAAAATTCAATGAATATCTTTTCATTTATCCTCACTTAAGTCTGACTCAAGTATAACTCACTTGAGTCTAACTCAAGTCTAATTCAATCGAGTCTTACTCAATTAATTCTCATGCAATTTAAATTCAATGAATCACCATTTCATTAATTTGAATTGACTTCCTCAAGTCTAGTTTGAATTGGACTTGATCCAATAACTAGATCCAATTAAGTCTAACTCAATAAATCCAATTCGGATTAGACTTAATCCAATGATTCATCATATGAACTCATCTCCAAATCTACTTGTTCTTTGTGTGTGACCCAATAGGTTCCCGTAACGTTGGCAATGTACCCAAATCAACATTTAGATACATAAGCAATGAGTGACATCTAGCAAGGCATCATTGCTACCAAGTGACGAGAAAGTCGAGATCCGACCTAACCTGTCTGTGGCTATTATCTTGTATGACTTGGTCCCTCTATCATTGATATCTAGATTGATCAATGAGACAAAGACCGTGTCATCCTCTTATCAACCTTTGTGTTTCTTGATCTCTAAGTAGACACACTCAATCAAATAAGCTCAATATCTCATATTGACTCATTTGAGCATGGATCATGTTTTCTTTGTGTCCTACTAATCAAGGGGCCCACAGATATCGCTTCCATAATATGAAAGGGATATATCCCATCTACATCCCTCCGCATAATTCATTGCATACACAGTGATCGACTTTATTGTCCACCTTGTTACAGGTGATGTTTGTCGATACCAAAGTACACAACTCCTTATGTAGGGAACCGTAGTGACTTCAGATCTAAAGACTATTCATACCAATAGTCACATGAGAATATTTATAACACTCATATAACGATCCATGAAACATTCTCATGGCGGGTCATTCAGTATATATATTCTCTAATATATACTCATGTGTCAACCTGATATCTCATATTTATGACTTGTGAGATCAAGTCATCCGTTGACCTACATACTAGTCTCAACGCATTAATATTGTCCTTGTATATTAATGCTCGACTAGGAATAGTTAAGAGTAGTGTTCTCTACAATATCTCACTATCAATTCAACCAATTGATATACTGTAGATAAGAACCTACTACCCAAGGACATTATTATACTTATTCAATTGGTATTGAACTGAAATAAATATAATAACCAACTTTGCCTTTTATTAATAATGATATATGATACAAAATGAGCCATTTACAATCATCTCATAATTGATACTAGGGCTAATACTAATAGAAATGATATACCGACAAAATATAGAATTTGAAGCTCGGTCGGTACTTCCAGATGGAGTAGCTTGAAGAGTCGTAGACGACTTGTAGCACTATCGGCTTGCATAGAGGAGAGCTTTGAGATTATCAGTAAGTGTTGTTCAGCCTCAAACCTTGAGCTTCTTTTTATAAGATCATCGATGTTCGATCGACCGATCTCTACATTCAGTCGACCGAACCAGCTTCCTTCCTTCCTGGCTGAGATCCGATGTTGATTCGATCTTCGGTATTAATTGATCATTAAGAGTTCGGTCGACCGATATCCTTTGTTTGGTCGACCGAACAAACTCCTTCCCTATTTGTCGAGATTTGCTGTGATTTGCATTTACTACGCCTTTAATATTGATCGTTCGATCGACCGATTCTCTGGTTCAGTCGATCGATCAGTGTAGCTTCCTTCAGCTTTTGATTGTTGCTAACCTGTGCTGAGTCATCCTGGTTCGATCGACCGATCCCTACATTTGGTCGACCGATCCGGCCAAACCTGCAACACAGAGTTAAACAAAGTATCCCTGCAACACAAAGATTAGCATAGTAATATATAATACATGAGTAATATTAGACAGTAGAACTGTCTTGATCTCAACTTAGAAACCTTCCCGTTTTCTTCAGTTGGATCAGCGACCTTAGATTGTTCCCTTCAGGAATCCGACATCATTGTCGCTCCTTCAGTTGTTTACCTCAACTTATCTGCCAAACATGGTCCTCTAGACATGTTTAGACTTTGCCTGCTCAGTGTCTGATCGTCTAATCCACTAAGACCTTTCCTACAATATTATATTTGCCAATAACAATAATAATGCATAATACAATGGTAAACCTAAACCTAGATTTACCGAGATCCGCTGGTCCAGATGACCTCCGATCAACCTTGCTTGGAGTTTACTCCTCCAAGACTTCTCGTTACCTAAGGTTACCACCCCCTAGGGTTTTCTCCACCTGGCTTCACTCACCAAGACTCAGTATTCGGCTACCCAGAGATCAGGTCCTCCAAACCTATCCACTTGGCTTCCACGATATACCGAGATTTCCCTTGCCACAGTATTCGGCTACTTAGGGATCAAGTCCTCCAAACCTATCCACCTGGCTTCCACGATATACCGAGATTTCCCTTGTCTCAGTATTCGGCTATCTAGGGATCAGGTCCTCCAGACCTATCCACCTGGCTTCCACGATATACCGAGATTTCCCTAGATCAAGCTCCATACTTAAACATACTTAAACATATTTGTCTGACATTAAAACCTTGGAGGTCGATTGCACCAACACATATGATTGCTTATCCCAGAGTCTAAGTACCACAAATTCTTATTTGTGGAATCTCCATCCTTTCTTGCTAGCAAAACTACATCATTGTCATTGCCTTCTTTTGATGCGTATTTAGCATTTCCTTACACACTGTTAGAGTGACATTCAGTTGCATAATGTCAAAATTTATTGTAAGTATAACATCTTACATTTCTTTTGGCATACCTTTGGTTTCTACCTTGATTGTTGTCTTTACTTCTTCCTCGGCCTCAAGCAAAGCCCCTGCCATGGCCTGTACCTCGGCCACGTCCACGGAAGTCACCACGACCACCGCCGTTTTCTTGTGAACCTTAAGTCTTTGACTCTTCTTTCTGGCCAATAATCATGAACTTGGTTTGTAGAGTTTGCTCCATAGGCTCTCTCCATTTTCTTTGCATTCTTGCTTCATGAGCTTGTAGAGAGCTTAATAGTTCTTGCAGCTTCATTTCTTTCACATCTTTTGATTCTTCTATGGCCGCAACTACATAGTCATGCCTTGGCTCCAACGAGCGTAGAATTTTCTCTACGACGTGACTATCTTCAATGTCGTCGCCATTTCTTCTCAACAGGGTCATCTCAAGATTCCCCTAGGCCCTAGGCCCTAGGCAAAAATAAATTTAAAAAATCCTTTAATATATTTTAAAAAATTTTCTCAAGTTTTTTTCATTTGAATTTGGGATTGAGAATGACCGGTTTAAAAAAAAATTGATTTATTTTTTAAAAAATAAAATATTATTTTTATATAAAATTTAGTTTTCTCGCTAATATTTAGATAATTTTTTTAACACTGTTAAATTATTTAATCTTTTTGAGACATTGAACGTATATAAAACTTTATTAATTTTAATTTTTTTTTTTTGATGAATCATTTTACTTTACGTTGTATGGATAAAAAAAAATCTCTCATTCATGTTATTATCAAGGAAGAAAAAGAAAGAGTGAGAAAGAAATATTATCAACGAGGGAGGAGAAGGACGTTCTTTGAGAGTATCACCGGCGAGAGAGCATAAACGTACAAAATTATTGATGAGAAAAAAAAAGATATTGGGAGAGAATATAAACATACAAAATTAATGAGGAGAAAAGAAATAGACACGAAGCATTGCTGAAAGAACAATTAGGAGTTTTTTAGAGATATTGGAAAGGAAAGAGTTTATTAGTTTTATAAGATATATAATTAAATATAATAAAATCTTGGCTATGTGCAATTAGGAGGAAATAAGATTAAATAAAATAAAATCTTGACTAATTGTAATTATGAGAAATAAGGATACATGTAATTTGTAAATAGGAATAATGAATTAATTAATAAGATGTCATTAATGGGTTAGCATGATATTTATTAATGTGTATGCTATCATTAATTAATATTAATGACTCAATTTAATTTTTTTTAAATATCTTTACTTAATTATTTAGTCAATGGGCCCCAATAATATTAGGGCCCTAGGCATAGGCCTTAATGGCCTATGCCTTGAGCTAGACATGCTTCTCAATTGGTTGACAATAACCAATACCCTTGTAAAGTAGTTTGATACACTTTCGGACTCTTTCATCTCCAACGATTCAAATTCCTCTCTCAGGATTTGAAGGCGAATACTTTTTATTCTTTCATCACCTTTGTATGCTACTTGTAGGATCTCCCATGCCTTTTTGGAAGTTGTAGCTTCGGCTAGTGGCGGATCCAGGAATTTAAAAATGGAGGGGCGATTTTTACAAGAAACGAGGGACGATATCCTCCATCTCCACAATGAAACCCCATAATACTAGGGGTTCCGCCGCCGATAAGAGGGGGTGACCGCCGATGCCCCCCCCCCCCCCCCCCACTGGATCCGCCCCGGGCTTCGGCTACTTTCTCAAAAGTAGCTTCATCAAGAACTTTATAGATAAAGAAAAGAGTTTTCTTATCTTTTCTCTTTTGTTCTGCCATTGCCGTCCTCTGTGCCTCCATTTGGTCGACTCTTTCTTGAGGCCCTTTATAGCCTCTTTCAACAATATCCCACAAGCCTTCACTCTCCAATAAGGCACTCATTTGGATACTCCAATTACCATACTCCAAATCAACAAGACGAGGGATATGAAGCATCGACATGGCTCTGATACCACTTTGTTGGAAAAAAATTATTGGAGAAAATATAAAGAAAATTATGGAAGAAAATATGGAAGAGGAGGAGAATCTCTAGATGGAAGAAGAGGAGAAAAAAAATAAAAACTCAACTTTCCTCATTCATTCATAAAGGTACATATTTATAGGTTTAATAGATAAGTACTAATAATCTAGATTTTTTTTTTAAATTCTATCTCCAGGAGACTTTTATATTTATCATGACACCTCATCAAATTCTATCTTATCACAAACTCTCATCAATAATTGTCACCTCATCATTCTATCTTCATGAACTTTTATCAATAATTTTTATCTCTAAAAATAAAATTTAATTCCCAACAGTACTTATATGTCCTCCTCCAATTCAAACTAAGAAACAGAATCCAATGAAGTCAGATTGAATGAGTAAGAGGCTCTTAGTGATAGGGTAGCCTTTAATTACATAGTCATGGGTTCATTTCCCATGTACGGTGTCATTTTGACGATGTTCTCTTCCCACTCTAGCTTCTTCCATCCCTCCTTCCTTTTTTTCTTGCGATAGTGTCCTTTCTCCGATGGATCTGCTCTTGGGTCTTGCAAGTCAAAGTATATCAATTGGGGGTCGACATTATTGGCGTGACCCTTCTGATGATCAAGTCATTGTTAGGCTAATATATCAAGCTCGTTCGCTACGCAAGAGAGCAGCAAGAGCTCAAAGAAGAAGAATAATAGCATTCACGTGAGAGAAGAAAATATACCTTTGCAGTGCTTTATATAGTTGCAGTAACATATATTTAAGGTCCACGTAAGTTGCCACACAAGCTCTAGACGAACCATGTGGATGACTGCACGAGTGAAGCGTCGTCCATCGACCGACGACACGCACGAGATATCACGTTAAGGACTACAACCATTGGGTCGTACCTTTGGCCCTATTGAGTCATTAGCTAGGTGTCTCGCTAGGGTCGGTCTAGAATTAAGGAATGTATGAGGACAAGGTCAAAGAGAGTTCGCTCGGCCATAATTCTTTAATTTTTAGGAATAGTTAGGGTTGTTGTTTCCAATGCATGAATAATCGAAAACTATAAAAATTTATAGTGATTTATTGTCGATCCTAGGACCTATGCTTGTTGTTTGAAGGATGATACGAAATTGAACAACCCTTCTCGATTCCACAAACCAAATTCTTCTTGGATCTTGGATGTTCTTCTCTCGGAGATATATTCCAACATCTCTGATGGTTTTCCTCTCAGCCTGTTCAGTAGCGCGAGTGGAGAGAAAAAGGAAACTATCTGCACTCTCCATGATCTTCACTTGGATGTCCATGTATAGCAAGTAGATGTGGAACCACACCTAGCGATTATCGCAACCGTAAACTGCGATTACCACAATTGCACACAATGTGTAGTTGCCATTAATGCTAACATCTCCCATTAGTCCAAGTGAAGCTACAAAAATTAAATAGTCACAAAGATCAATTAGTCACCAAGACCCGATGCACGAAGCTCCCGCCATATAGGGTCCCGGGGAAGGATCCATTGTACGCAACCTTACCCTGCTTTTTGCAAGAGACTATTTTCAGGATTCGAACTCGTGACCTTTTGGTCACATGGTAACAACTTTACCGTTGCGCCAAGGCTCCCCTTCTATATGTTCAATATCTCTAATTAATATAATTATTCACAATAACATTTTATATACTTAATAAAAAATATAATTGGTGGACTAGTAAATAAATATTAAAGATGTTAATCTATTTTAATCTTCCTTTTTAACTAGAATATATTTATTTTAATCAGTTATTTTCCTAGTTATATTATATAGACAGAATATGTAGGATAAGAGTAAGCACTAGAGGGGTGAATAACACGTTTTACTTTTTCACTTTTTCAGAAAACATGAGAGATAAATGTAACGGAATTAAACAAACACAAAAATAATGCTAAGACACTTTCTTTTTACTTGGTTCACAGCCAAGCAATTGTTAGTACAAGGTTCACACTCGCTAAGTTCTTTCGTTGGACAATTCACTAAAGTATGATGAATTACAAAACTTGAGTGTAAGACAATAAATAAATTATACTAACAACAAATAGGAATTGAAGATGAGACATTGGTTGTCGCATCAGTATTTTGGCATCATAATGAAGGTTCTAGAGTAGCACGCAAGAATAAAAGTCATATGAAATGAGTGTCTCAAGCTGCTGGTTGAACGCTTCTTTTACAATCTCTTCCAGACACTTGGACCAGCTTTGGGCGCATCCACGATGGCCTATCTGATCCACCTTTGTCGTTGACTTATCCAACTCCGGATGCCTGGATCCCTTTCGTGCACCTAGGTTACTGACGTGGCTATACCTTGGTAAACCTCTATTCGAGTCACCTTTATCCCTTCCCGAGCGCCTAGACCACTCCCAAGTGCCTGGAAGCGACGTGTGCTAGCCAACCAAAGTTGACCAACTCAACTGCTCACGTGGCTGGATTTGGGTAATTCCAAGCACCTGGATCCATCTAGTCTCCTGGACCTCCAGGAGCCTGGAATGTCCTAACTCCAACTTTAATTTTCTGTATCACAGAATTAGCACAACATACATAATATGAAATATAAGTATAAAACATTTGGATAGTTTCGAGACTGTCCAGTCTTAACTTTTAAATTTCATTGAAACCCTAGGTCAGACCGATGTCTATTATTCCCTCAACAAGGAATGCATCCTTACATACTCCTCTCAGGAGAATATACCTATTTTCAAACATCCGGTCCTCTAGATCTATTTTGACTTTTGCTCAGCATCCAATCTTGGCCTTGGGACTTCCTGCTAGATGACCGATTCTCGATCCACCTAAACTTTTGTCTGATGTCTCTGACCCTAGGGCTTCCCGCTTAGTGTCCTCGACTCGTAGAACTTTTGTCTGATATCCTCGACCCCTAGGACTTCTATCCAATATCCTCGATCTACCAAGACTTCTGCATAATCCACTTGATCAGGACTTCTTGCCCAATCCACTTAACCAGGACTTCTTGTCCAATCCACTCGACCATGACTTTTTTACCTAGCCTTAACTAGGACTTTCTTGTACACTTAGTTAATCTCATTAGATCAAAATAACCCTTAACTTTGAACTTTTTTCAATATCAAAACACATATTCGATTAGCTAGTACTTCTAGTACCAATAATCTCCTCTTTTTTTATTTAAAAAAACTTAGTTCAAAATTAAGTAAAACACAATATTTTGAAACAAACTTAGCATACACAAAAACTTTTAATCCCAAGGAAGATTAATTGGATCCAACACATGCATCTCATTTTGACTTAACCCCCATTTTTTTAAATATCTAAATTCGAATTAGTCCTTTCCAAATTTGATAAGTTATCTTTTCTAGTATTTAAAATTGCAATTACTCAAATTATCTTGAATGATTAATTTATTAAATTTCATTAATTTTGAATTGTTCAAATTATTTTTATCTTGAATATTAATTTCAAATTAATTGAATTAGATTTGGTAATATAAATTAGAATTTTTACTTTATTAAGTTTAAATTTTGGTCAAAATTATTAAGTAAGATTAACATTAAATTATTACTCATTTAGGTTAACATTATTAATTGAATTTGGCTTATTTGAGTTGATTATTCAAGTTTAATTAATTTTAAGTATGTTTGATTAAGATTAATTAATTTAAATTTGATTAGAAATTATTAATTAAGTTAAGTATATTTAGTTAATTAGATTTATTGAAATAATTTTGAATTAATTGGGTTTTAATTAACTTATTTGAGATTAATTATTAAGTTAAGTTAAATTTAGTAAGTTTGGGTTGAATTAGTTTGATTAGTTAAATTTGTATTAAATTAAGCAACTCAAATTACCAAAATGAATTTTTTTATTAATTAGGTTAACTTAGTTTAATTTGATTAATTTTTAATTGAGTTAGATTAAGTAATCTTTAATTAACTTAAGTAAGTTGGATTAATTAATTAATTAGGTTTTTAATTAGATTATCTAAGTTTAAATTAATTTTGAATTAAGTTAATTTTTAATTAGATAATTAATCAGATTAATTAAGTTAATTAATTAATTAAGTCAAATAGGTTTTAATTTGAATTAAATTAATTAAGTTTTAATTAAATTAGTTAATTAGGTTGACTTAATTAAATTGATTAATTAGGTTTTGTTAATTAAATTTGTTAATTAGGTTTAATTAAGTTAATTTGATTAATTAAGTTTATCTTAAAAATTATTTTCACTCTTAGAATTTTTAAGTTAATTAAATTTGGATTTAAGTTGTAATTATTGAGTAAGCTTAATTTAAGTTTGATTTAAGTTTAATTAAGTGATTTAAGTTTAATTGAGCTAATATTCAATTTGAACTAAGTTCATCTCATTCTTTTTTATATTTTCAAAAGGGAACTTTATAGGTTTTATGAGATTGTTATTAATTTTATCTTTATTAATTTAATTTAAAATCTAAGAATTGATTAACATTTGAGTTAGATCCAGGTTTAACAATTGGACAGTTAAGTGTATACTTCGAAAATTAGCTTTCAGGTTGTGGTGAGACATAGGGGTCTTCTTGGGTATCTGAGCAATATCCACTTCTTGGAAAACCTTTTTAAGAAATTATACACTTTACTTTCTTCTTAAAAATCCTAGTATAACTAGTCTACAATGTGGTGAGATAGCTTCGGTTAGTTCCAAATGTACTATCCCCCATGGTACTAGGTTGAGTAAATCTCAATCAAGCCCCTAAGTCTTTATCTAACCATTCTAAGTTAAGTATAAAAAAGCATGTAAAGAAATATGTAAATCAAACAAATATGCAAGTTTATTTAATAACAAAAATATTTTTTTATATTGGCTCTTCCGGATCATAATATCGATAAGGTCTATCTAGGTAATGATTTTGACTCTTGGGGATCCAATATTAGTTTGGTTCAACTTGATTAATCAAGCTTATTTTAGGGACTCATGCTTAGACTTGGTTTTTAACATTTCGATTTACTAAAGATAGATATGATCTGAATCGAGTCTTAGCCTTAAATCCAAGTTTGGATCGATTGTATGCATCCCTTTGAGTTTCAAGAATCATATGAAGATTTTTAGAATCTAAAGTTAACCGTTCTAATGAATCCTTAAGTTCTTTAACTTGAGTTTTTAAGGTGAAATTTTCTTTCTCAAGTTATTGGACTTGAGTTGAAGTTTCACTTTGAACTAGTTCAGTCGAAGAACTTGGGTTAGTCTCCTCCTTAAGGGCTTTTACCTCCTTTTGGAGAGACTTAACCTAGACATTAGACTTGGTTAATTTACGAGTTAAGTACGAAATCATATCATATAATTTTTCAACTAATTCAGGACTTACAGTGGGATTTGAATCTTCTAAATTGGATACAGATTCGTAGCATGATTCTAACTCAATTTAGGACTCAGTCTCAGACTCAGGTTTGGACTCAGTCTCAGCTACTTGAGCTTGTACTGGTAGTGCTAATAAGCTTGCTTAAGCTTGTTCTTCTTCGTACGACTCTTTCGATGATTCAAACCACATTGCTTTCAAGGTCTTCCTTTTTCTGTAAGATGCGATAATTAAATAATAAGTGTTATTTGAGAAATAACCTTATTATAATTTTTAAATATTTTTTAAAAAAATTAAGATTTAAACAGAGTCTGTATGACGCATATAAGAGGATAAATTCATTAGGCTAGATAAAGCCTGTTTGGAATATCAGTTAACTTGGGAGTTGATTGAGAAATTAACTTAAGATTTGATTAATTAAACCCTAAGTATAAAGGTGGAGTTACTGTGACCTAAATCTAAAAGTGTCGCTTCCTCCCCATGTCTCCTGCCACCAAGCACTCTTCCTCCTGATCTCTCCATCGTCGGTTGTCATCTATTCATGTGGAACCAGCCGGCGATGCCATCAGCTATCGTAAGAGTTGCGAAGCCCCTCCATCGTTGAGGTTATGCCCTAGCTTTGCCACTGCTGCACCTTCTTCTACTCAATCACTGCGAAAGCAACTATTGTTGGTATTGTTGTCGCAGGAGAGAAGGATCGATGCAAGGGGGGATAGGGCAGTGTTTCCTTCATCTTTGTCGCTGGACATTGTGACGCCATCGATTGTCGGCACCAGCCGAGGCGTAGCTGTTGGACACCACCCATCCAGCCACGAGAAGGTACAGTGTGACCTCTCTACCTCTGTTTTCCCTTGCCATCTATGCACAATTCTCTTCATCAGATGTGAATCACAGCCACTAGATGCTTTTCTCTATTCACAAGAGGGTACGGTTAGCATCTCTATCTCTGTTTTCTTCCTATCTAATCACTGGACATGGTACTCATCCGATCTAATCTATTTATAGGTTGCAGATCCAATCGGTAGCAATACTGTTATGCTAAATTCCGACTAGCAAGTGCTGATTTAGAGTACTTAATAGAGGGTAGTAGCTTTGCCTAATTCCAGTCGTAACTTCCAATAGTAATTTCTCTGATCGAGAGTTAACAGAGGTATTCCTATAGTTGAATGAGTTATTGGAATTGATTCAAGTTTATCTTAATCTGAGTTAATTGTGGAATGGTTAGTGTTATTTGGATCCAATGTAGTGGTGATATGAATTTGGTTAATTATTAGGTTGGTTGTGGAAGAATTTGTGAGATCATTAGGTTGGATTTATTAGGGTTTTGGTTTGCGTTATCCGATCTACATTAGATCTAAGTGCAGACTGTGTACATATTCCAGGGTTCTGATTCCAGGTAAGAGCTCTAATTAGAGGACATTCAACACGATCTACGATAAAGGTGAGTACTTTTTATTTTATCTCTTTAGTACTTTGACCTTAGTGTATAAGTTAGATATTCGGATAGTTGTTATATTTACCTTGACTTTACTCATATTTTTCCTGAGGATGATACTTACCTGTTTGATCTTTGAGATGATTAGATCCATATCTATATAATCTCTCGTTGTCATCCATGATATTTAGCATATACTAGATACTGTAAAATATCAGAAAAATGAGAAATAATGATAAGGGAATTTTCCAGAATTTTTAGAATTTTTTCGAGAATTTTTCGGATCTCGTATGGACGAGTTTACGGGAATAAAAATGGGGGCCAGAAAGAGCCTGTTTAGACTACCCCATTTAAAAGAGGAAAAGTTTATTTTCTTTTCCCTTTTTATTTTATTTTTTTTATTTTTCCCCCCACGTCGTTTCTTTGCGCCTTCTTCTTTGTCGCTGAGCCATCGCGTGCCCTAACTGCCTCTCCCCAACCGACGACACAAAAATCGCTATTTCCCCTCGCCTCTCCTCCTTTTTATCTTCTCTGTGAGCCGCTCTGTCCAATTCCTTTTCGGCGCTGGAGCAATTATTCTCGGCCGGTGAAGCCTCGTGAGCCGAAGCAGTGGTGTCGCCTCCCTTTTATTCCGCGACGCTAGTGCCTCCTCTCGACCCCTCCACCTCCGCCGGCCACCAGGTCCGACCCAGCGCCGCCGCGGTTTCCTTTGCCCTAGCGTCGGCAACCAAGCCTTCTTCCCTTTGAGTTGCCACCGGCCACCAGGTTCTGCCAAGCCTCTCCCGACGCCTTCTCCCCTCTCTGTGCTCGTTGCCCTAGCTTCCATACCCGAGCACTGTCCGGCACCTACTGGCGCCGCCTTTCCTCTTCTTTCCTCTGCCCTAGCGGCGGCCAGCCGAACCCTAGATCGTTGCTGGCGCACCTGTGCCCTAGATCGCTGGAAGCTGAGAGCCAGAATAGGCGACAGAGAGCTGTGGAGATCTGGCGGTGTGACTGAGAGGTAAGGGATTGGATCTCGATTTTGTGCTCTGTTTTGTCCAATTCTGCCATGAGGATCATTGTGTTGGAGTGGAAGGTTATGCTAATTTGGTAATGGTGGTTCTGGTTTTTCGCAGCAGCAGTTCCGATTTTATTCTCAGCAATAGTTTCATTATAGCTCCGGCTGTGGAGCACCGGCTGATCATCCGGATTGAGGTGAGTTTTATTCATCTTTTGGGTTGATGCAGATTGATGACATATCAGTAGTTAAATTGTTCTAATTTAATGAGGAGGAGGGGATGTGTAAAGAGGTAGCATCTGATTGATTTTTATAGAATGAAACTATATCTTATTGTATTTCGTTGGTAGGTGATTCATGAGGGTTATATGATTTAATGATTTCTATTCAGAGTATAGAAATGATTATCAGATGTGGGGGAGGAGTTAGATGATTCTATTTGGGTTTATTACTGGATTTGGATTTATGTTAGCTTCTCGAGGATTTGATTTAGCTAATTTATCTATATGTAATTAGCTAAAATTTGGATACCATATACTACAGGACTTTGACGCGAGGCGATTATCTCGACGTTGGATTTGACTGGATTGGACCTGCTATTTGAGGCTGGTACCTCTTGACTTATCTTTTATGATATTGTCAATTGGATATGCATAGTATTTTATAGCTACAAGCAATGAGCATGTTGGCCTTTGGTATGTCACTGTTTGTTACTCGTAGCATGTTTCTGTTGGGCGTTGGTTATGTATCCATGTTTACGTTTCGTGATTATTGCCATTAGTACCTTAGTTCCTAGAGTAAGTGACATACCATACTTTACTGAGTTTAGGACTAGATTCTGGATTTTTATTATCTGACATGTGTATCTATGTTTTGATATCATACCTGATCTGTGTACCTAGACCTTTTACTTTGATCCATGTACATTATTGGTACATATTTTATGGAGGTGGATATGTTTCAAGACCTAGGTTGTTATACCATAGAGGACCTGTATACCCTAGATCTGTGGATTTGACTTACTTGTACTAGGGTACATATTTTTTTTATATATATATGTGGATTTGGTTCAGAATATTGACATGCTTAGTTTCATGCACCATTCGCATGATTGCACGCTGCGTGATAGGTTGTTCCATTATTGTAGAGCATATCACCAGTTTCATCACTGTTCGGTGCTCCGTTGGTCCGCTCATGGGTAGCGTGACACAGCGTGGTAGCACGTCAGTTTTTGCTCTGTTCGGTGCTCCGTTGGTCCGCTCATGGGTAGTGTGACGTAGCGTGGTAGCACGTCAGGGATCCCTTCCCGTCATGGTGTACCGGGAGATGAGAGCATTGCGCTCCCCCACCTATGATTTGGGGTAGGAGTATGTGTGTACTCCGACAGCATCCCGTCCACTCGGTCACTCATCAGGAGTAGTGACGTCAGAGTGCACGGTTGTCACAACCCTACCCACTCAGTCTCACCATTGTGTGTGAGATGACTGACTGGCGTCAGGGGTGACCATGTCATTGGCATCATATGCATTTATTGCATTTATTTGCTTGTGTTTGCTGCACTTATATGTTGCATTTTGGTGGATGCATTTGTTTGACATGCATACAGGAGGCATAGTGTGTATCTGGTTGACGACCATTTTGTTCTGGATAGGAGTTCTTGGTGAGTACAGCTTCCTCAGTTACCTTTCAGTTTTGCATATTTCCTATATATGATTAGGAAGCTGTATTCCATGTTTATTGTTGTTAGATATATCTTGCTAGGAATGTCTATTGGTATTCGCTGAGTTGTTGAACTCACCCCCGTGGACACTATCTTTTTCAGGTACCAGGTTGTTTATCGTGTTGCTTGGAGTATCCTGCCTGCTGGTCCCCATGTCACCTCAGAAGACCTGTCTTCGCTGTTGTCCATTTGTACTTTGGTATTTGTGTATCTAGCTTGTGTTTCGGTTTTGTTTCCGGAGTGGTGCTTTGTGGGTGGTGTAAGCCTAGCCGGCTAGCATGTCATGTATTTTGATTTTCTATCATTTTTCTGCTGTGTTTTGGATTTTTGTTCCAACCGATTGGGCGGATGATATAAACTGCGTGGATGACTTTGTGTTATATTTTTATTACTGTTATTGTTCCGGCCGTGTTGGCCGAGGTATATGTGGCCCTGAGGGCTTTGTATAAATGTTTCAGATTGTCACTCGTACAGGGGAGGTGCTGCCGAAATTTCTTCGGACAAGGACTTCCTCGGGGCGTGACAATTTAGTGGTATCAGAGCAGGTATACGATACTTGCTATGTGTTCTGGATTTTCAAGATTTATCTGATACCAATTTATTTGGTATCAGAGATCGGCTTACGAGTCTTATTTCCTGTGTTTCGGATTTCATGTTTTGGTCTTCTCGATGTGACTTTTCGGGTTTTAGGACCTGGCAGCAGCAGGACATCTCCAAGCTATAGGAGGTATGTTGGTATACTGTTATCCTACATTTTTGTTAGTATATGCACTGTTGACTATTACAGTTTATGACATGTATTAGCACTCTTTACTAGTACCTGTCTAGTTGATATAGCATACATTATATGTATTAAGTAAATCACTGATGATGATCGATCTTGATAGAGATTAAGGGTTACAGTTTCTGGTGATTTATCATATCATGCACTAGTAGTTTTTAGCTTATGTTATTACTTGTTGGTTAGCAGATTGAGGCACATACCAGCCTCTGCTATTATTAGCTGGGTAGTGGATAGTATCTATATCTTTATGTTGACCTAGCCAGTAGTATACCATTTATTCTTAGTTAATTTCATCAGTAAACATTAATTTACTCTTGTTAGATCGGTTAGTAGAAGACTGATTTACGTTTGTCGACTTGGGTAGTCATAGATTAATATACCTTAGTAGCTTGTGGAGGATTAAGGTATTCTTGATTAGTTAGTAGATAACCGATTTAGCTTTATTAGTCCGATCAGTAGAGGATTGCCATACTCTAATTTTGGAGGTTTGAATCTTTGGGTTATTTGTGCTTAGTTTGGTATCTAGAGCACATTTGAGTACATGTTTTGTACTGACATGGAAAAGACTGATTTTACTGTATATCATTGTCGATTTGGGTTAGTTTATAGAGGATCGATGTATCCTATTCCATGGGTACGTTAATTTTTGACTGTATGTACCTAGTTGGATAACTTAGAAGGTAGTATAGGGAATATCAGGTTGATTGGATTAAATATGCTGGTTCTGCATATCTATGTGGTGTGTACATATGATTATTATGAGTTGTAAGAGTGTTATGATGGACGATTTAATTGCATGTAGTGGGTGTATACTTTTCCAGTTATATTTGTTGTGGGTTTCTGATAGATTATACTCGAGTGGTCTGATTGGTTTATTGGAGGTATTTTGTCGATTAAATCTATGTTGTGAAATGTGTACATGTGTTTGAGTGTCATATTGGAAGTATCTTGTCGACTATATCGGTGTTGTGATGTATACATATGTGTTTGGTGTGGTATCTGAGGTATCTTGTTGATTATGTGTGATTTGTGAGTGCACCTGGGTTTAGTACGCCTTATTAGAAGTATATATTGATTATACTCTTGGCATATGTGTATATATGTCATATGAGTGTTGTTTGAGGGGTATTGTTGATTTTATCTACGATGATATATGCACACGGGTTCGATATGTGTTGTTGGAGGTATCACGATGATTTATACCTATGTTGTGAGTATGTTTGGTGTGTACTAATTAGAGGATTATGTCGATCATACATATGTTGTGTGTGCATGTGTGCCAGGTGTATGGTGGGTAGCATCATGATGATTCTACCTATGTTGAATGTAGAATGCTGAGTGCCTACATTATGTTATTGGTTGTATTACTCTGTCAACTAATTCTCCTATTAGTGGGTGACCAACCCACTAGGATGATGATAGAGTTGACTATGGATTTGATTTGCTTACTAGGTTGTTTATACCCTAGGCTACCCACAGTGATCTGTGGTAGAGAAATCTCGTGCAGTCTCTAGCTGGATAGTTAGGTGCCTTGGGCACTTATGTATTGTTGGTGGTGGAGCGTTGCTCCCCACACATGTTATGGATTGTCTTACTCCCACATATTGCGGATTGCTAGTAGCGGAGCATTGCTCCCATATTTATTGCAGATACATGTTTCGGATTATTTATGGTGAAGCGTTGCTCCCACATATAGAGGATTTCTTGTGGTAGAGCGTTGCTCCCACATATGTGGTATTTCGTGTGATGGAGCGTTACTCTCACACTGGAGGATCTATTCTTTGGTGATTTATATCGTTGGTGATCCAATTTCCTGACCTGTTGTCGGGGATCTTATGGTTAGGAATGTCTGTAATACGGACATTATGTGTCTTGATTTTACCTTTAGGGCTTGGGAAACCTTAGATGCTTTCAGAGACTTGATGATTTTGGTATTCCCAGGATGTTTGGATCGGTTTCCATTGTCTTTGTTGTCGATGTTGTGATCTATTTCGAACCCGAGGTGAGACACGTACACCATCTTCGCATAGTTCTAGAGATGTTTCGATGGAGCATCTAGATGCGAAGATCAGTAGTGCGTAGTTTGGTTGTTTTCTGTGAGATGTTTGAGACACACAGTCACCAGTAAGGTATACCGTGGTTCCATAGGAGATCGAGGTTGTTACCGTTGGGAGTAGACGGAGTCTATAGAAGAGGCTCGCAACTTCCTTTGTTTGGCTCGATATGTCCGGAGATACGTTGAGGGTTTCTCACGGATTGCTATGCTACTTACATGCCTGACCAGGAAAGGCGTGAAGTTCACTTGGACTAAGGATTGCAAGATCAGCTTCCAGGAGCTGAAGCGGAGACTGGTGTCGGCTCTGATTGTTGGTTATACCTTCTGGAGATGACGGATTCGTGCTCTACATCGACGCGTCTATTCAGGGTTTGAGCGCTGTTCTGATGCAGCACGATAGAGTAGCCTCCTATGCTTCTCGTCGGTTGAAGGAGCATGAGAAGAACTACCCTGTACATGATCTGGAGCTAGTCGCCATTAATTTTGCCATGAAGGTTACATTTGAGATTCTCACTGACCATAAGAGTCTCAAATATCTGTTTACTTAAAAGGAACTTAATCTCCGACAGATGAGATGGATGGAGTTCCTGAAGGATTATGATTGTACCATTAGCTATCACCTGGGGAGAGCTAATGTGGTTGCCGATGCACTTAGCAGGAAGTTCAGAGGGACTTTAGCTTGCCACCGAGTTGTGGTCACAGACTTGATTCAAGGTTTCTCCGATTTGAGCCTTGAGGGGATAGGACAGACAGAGCATGGTACTCTGGTTACCATGGTTGCTCAGTCGTCGATCAGGATGAGGATCCGAGAGCCCTAGGCTGCTGATCAGTATTTGTAGTTTATTTGCAGCCAGATAGCTTCCGGGCAGTAGACCAAGTTCACACGAGACGAGGAGGGTGTTATACACTTCCGAGGCAGATTATGCATACTTCAGTCTCATCCGGTCTTATAGGAGTTACTTCCGGAGGCTCATCGCTCATGATTTGTTGTCCACCCAGGCGGTACCCGTGTGTACCAAGATTTGAGGTGTTTTCTATTGGTGGAACGACATGAAGGAAGACATCGCGGATTTTGTAGCTATATGTCTTGTTTGTCAGCAAGTGAAGGCCGAGCATTAGAGACATGCCGGCTTACTTCAGCAGATTTCTATTCCTGAGTGGAAATGAGAACACATTACTATGGACTTTGTGGTGGGTTTGCCGAGGACATGACGAGGCCATAACGCAATTTGGGTAATCGTTGATCAATTAACCAAATCCGCGCATTTCTTAGCGATCCGGAAGACTGATTTCCTGAATCGATTGGCAGATCTATATTGCCGGGAGATCATCAGATTATATGGTGTCCCTTTGACTATTATTTCGGATAAAGACCCCGGTTCACGTCTCGTGTCTGGCAGAGTCTGCAGCAGGCCTTGCGAACGCAGCTCCGTTCCAGTACAACTTTCCATCCGCAGACAGATGGACAGTCAGAGCGGACCATACAGATTCTAGAAGACTTGCTGAGGTCATGTATGTTGGATTTTTTAGAGGCTGGGAGGACCATTTGCCATTGGTAGTGTTCGCCTACAACAACGGTTTGCATTTGGTTATCCAGATGGCACCGTTTGAAGCGTTGTATGGTAGGCCTTGTCGGGCACCCACCCTCTGGGATGAGGTTGGGGAGGCCCAGCTGTTGGGACCTCATAGAGCTCAGCGGGAGGCAGAGTTGGTCCGTATTATCAGACGGAGGATGTCAGAGGCGTAGGACCGCCAGAAGAGTTATGCAGATGGGAGACGTAGACCTTTAGAGTTCTCTACAGGTGACCATGTGTTTCTGCGAGTTTCACCCATGAAAGGGGTGAAGAGATTTGACTTCAGAGGTAAGCTAGCTCCGCGATACATTGGACCTTTCCAGATCTCGGAAAGGATTGGAGCAGTAGCTTATCGGTTGACACCACCACCGTTCCTGGCAGGAGTTCATGACGTATTTCATGTGTCTATACTGAGGAGATACATACCCGACCCGACATATGTACTGACAGATATCTCAGTTCCAGTTCAGCCTAACGTCACTTATGAGGAGATTCCGGTACGGATTCTAGACCGGAAAGAGCGTCAGTTGTGGAACAAGACTATCCCGCTCGTTAAAGTCGGATGCCAGCATCATTCGGACGAGGAGACTACTTGGGAGCTCAAGGATACTATCCGAGCTCGATACCCCCATCTTTTCACTTGAGGTAAGTGAGTTATTACCGTTCAGCATTTATACTCTTTACCTGTTATTAGTACTTGCTGATGGTAGATGACGAAATTTGAGGACCAAAATTTTTATTAGTGGGGGAGAATGTAAAATATCGGAAAAATGAGAAATAATGATAAGGGAATTTTCCGGAATTTTTAGAAATTTTTCAGAGCTCATATGAACGAGTTTACGGGGATAAAAATGGAGGCCAGAAAGAGCCTGTTTAGACTACCCCATTTAAATGAGGAAAAGTTTATTTTCTTTTCCCATTTTATTTTGTTTTTTTATTTTTCCCCACACGCCGTTTCCTTCTTCCTCCCCGCGCTCTTCTTTGTCACGCGAGCCAGTGCCCTAACTGCCTCTCCCCAATCGGCGACGCAAAAATCGCCATTTCCCCTCGCCTCTCCTCCTTTTTATCTTCTCTGTGAGCCACTCTGTCCAATTCCTTTTCGACGCTGGAGCAATTCTTCTCGGCCGGTGAAGCCTCGTGAGCCGAAGCAGTGGTGTCGCCTCCCTTTTATTCCGCGACGCTAGTGCCTCCTCTCGGCCCCTCCACCTCCGCCGGCCACCAGGTCCGACCCAGCGCCGCCGCGGTTTGAGGAGGGGATGTGTAAAGATGTAGCATCTGATTGATTTTTATAGAATGAAACTATATCTTATTGTATTTCGTTGGTAGGTGATTCATGAGGGTTATATGATTTAATGATTTCTATTCAGAGTATAGAAATGATTATCAGATGTGGGGGAGGAGTTAGATGATCCCATTTGGGTTTATTACTGGATTTGGATTTATGTTAGCTTCTCGAGGATTTGATTTAGCTAATTTATCTATATGTAATTAGCTAAAATTTGGATACCATATACTACAGGACTTTGACGCGAGGCGATTATCTCGACGTTGGATTTGATTGGATTGGACCTGCTATTTGAGGCGGGTACCTCTTGACTTATCTTTTATGATATTGTCAATTAGATATGCATAGTATTTTATAGCTACAAGCAATGAGCATGTTGGCCTTTGGTATGTCACTGTTTGTTACCCGTAGCATGTTTCTGTTGGGCGTTGGTTATGTATCCATGTTTACATTTCGTGATTATTGCCATGAGTACCTTAGTTCCTAGAGTAAGTGACATACCATGCTTTATTGAGTTTAGGATTAGATTCTGGATTTTTATTATCTGACATGTGTATCTATGTTTTGATATCATACCTGATCTGTGTACCTAGACCTTTTGCTTTGATCCATGTACATTATTGGTACATATTTTATGGAGGTGGATATGTTTCAGGACCCAGGTTGTTATACCATAGATGACCTGTATACCCTAGATCTGTGGATTTGACTTACTTGTACTAGGGTACATATTTATATATATATGTGGATTTGGTTCAGGATATTGTCATGCTTAGTTTCATGCACCATTCGCATGATTGCACGCTGCGTGATAGGCTGCTCCATTATTGTAGAGCATATCGCCAGTTTCATCACTGTTCGGTGCTCCGTTGGTCCGCTCATGGGTAGCGTGACGCAGCGTGGTAGCACGTCGGTTTTTGCTCTGTTTGGTGCTCCGTTGGTCCGCTCATGGGTAGTGTGACGCAGCGTGGTAGCACGTCAGGGATCCCTTCCCGTCATGGTGTACCGGGAGATGAGAGCATTGCGCTCCCCCACCTATGATTTGGGGTAGGAGTATGTGTGTACTCCGACAGCATCCCATCCACTCGGTCACTCATCAAGAGCAGTGACGTCAGAGTGCACGGTTGTCACAGCCCTACCCACTCAATCTCACCATTGTGTGTGAGATGACTGACTGGCATCAGGGGTGACCATGTCATTGGCATCATATGCATTTATTTGCTTGTGTTTGCTGCACTTATATGCTGCATTTTGGTGGATGCATTTGTTTGACATGCATACAGGAGGCATAGTGTGTATCTGGTTGACGACCCTTTTGTTCTGGATAGGAGTTCATGGTGAGTACAGCTTCCTCAGTTACCTTTCAGTTTTGCATATTTCCTATATATGATTAGGAAGTTGTATTCCAAGTTTATTGCTGTTAGATATATCTTGCTAGGCATGTCTATTGGTATTCGCTGAGTTGTTGAACTCACCCCCGTGGACACTATCTTTTTCAGGTACCAGGTTGTTTATGGTGTCGCTTCGAGTATCCTGCCTGCTTGTCCCCATGTCACCTCAGAAGACCTGTCGTCGCTGTTGTCCATTTGTACTTTGGTATTTGTGTATCTAGCTTGTGTTTCGGTTTTGTTTCCAGAGTGGTGCTTTGTGGGTGGTGTAAGCCTAGCCGGCTAGCATGTCATTTATTTTGATTTTCTATCGTTTTTCTACTGTGTTTTGGATTTTTGTTCCCGCCGAGTGGGCGGATGATATAAACTGCGTGGATGACTTTGTGTTATATTTTTATTACTGTTATTGTTCCGGCCGTGTTGGGCGAGGTATATGTGGCCCTGAGGGCTTTGTATAAATGTTTCAGATTGTCACCCGTACAGGGGAGGTGCTGCCGAAATTTCTTCGGACAGGAACTTCCTCGGGGCGTGACAGATACCATGTTTACTTGCTTTGATTGTTGGTTATTCATGTACCTTATTGAGCATGTTAGTTTTATTATAGCATAGCTGATTTCTATTTATATATGTGATGATTGTTGCCTCTTTCTCATCATATCATTACATTCATGTTGGCAACAAATTCTCCCTTGTGGTTGAGAGAGTTGTTGGCCAGAGCCGCACACCCGGCCACACATGGGTAGTGGTAGTTGGAGTATGTGTTGTTTGTCCTATTGTGCTCCCACTCGGTCACTCATGGGTAGTGACAACTGGAGTTGCAAGTAGTAGGGACCCCGTTGTTATGTAGCTAGTTAGCTACTACATAAACTGTCCACTCAGTCACTCGATAGTAGTGGTGGCTGGAGTGTTGTACAGTTATTTTTGTCCCGACCTCATGACCATACAGGGATCATGGTGCAGAAGGGTGAACGAGAGTGACCATGTCGTGCATACGCATATGATATTATGCTTGCTTATGCTATTATTTTATTATATCCATATGACTGTGATATGCTTACATATGTTGAGTTATATACCTGTTGCATATACTTCGAGACTGACTTACTTATTGGTAGTATATATATACCTCAAATGATACCCTTGTAATTAGAAGCAGTACTATTGTAGATCTTCACTGCACCTGACTTCCTATTACTGCTTAGTATATGGGTTCAGGTATGGATATTATTATGATATCACTGTAGTTCCTATTATTTTTCCTTATGACACTGTATACCTTTAAATTTCTAGATATATATTATGTTCATCCACTATCTGTCCTATACCTGTTGAGTTTTTAGCACTCACCACCCCTTGAACTGGTTTTTCTTTCACCAACAAATAGGTAGAGGATTTACAAAGTCACCTGGAGATCTCGTTCGCTAGTCCCATGTCACATTGAGCGACTTCTTTCATTATTGCTTCCACTCGCATTATTAGTTTTGTACTTGTACTTGTAATATGTATCTTCTATATAGATTTTTAGACTTGTGGCATTCTTTTATTTAGTTATGTACTTGTTGTGTCAAACCGAGCCATCTCACATTCAGTTATTTATTTTGTGGTTTTACGTTCATTATTTTGTGACTTCCATTATATTTTGTTTTAGCCATGTGGGTTGTTTATCAACTGCGTGATTGTATTTACTTCAAGTCATGTGAGCTGCTTATAAACTGATTAGTTGTGTTTACATCCAGTCGTATGAGTTGTTGATAGCTTGTGGGTAGCCTTGTGACATTGTATAAAGGTTTCATTTGTCACTGCTATAGGGGAGGTGCTGTCCAATTTTTATTGGACAACCTTGCCCTTGGGGCATGATAATTTATTGGTATCAGAGCCACAGGTTTACGAGGCTTATTTCTTATATTTTGGATTTCATGGTTTATTTTCTCAATGTGACTTTTCGAGTTTTGGGATCAGGTAGTGCTAGAACATCTCCAAGCTATAGGAGGTAAGTTTGTATAATTGTTATCATACACTTCTGTTGTTACTTGTCTAGTTATTTGTAGCATGTATAACATGTGATGGGTCAGCCATTGTTCAGGTCCATCAAACCCTATTAGAGATCCGAGATTACAGTCTCAAGACAATATGACAAACCATACCAACCCCTGCAATTATTAGCTGGGTAGTGGATAGTACTTGTATACTCATGTTGGCTCGATCAATAGAGTATCGATTTACTCGTGTTGGTTATGTAAGTAGAGGGTCAATTTATTTTTGTTGGTTTGGTCAGTAGAGGACTGATTTACCCATATTGACTTGGTCAATAGAGGATTGATTTACTCTTGTTAGTTCGGTTAGTGGAGGACTATTTTCTCTTGTTGGTTCAGTTAGTAGGTGACTAATTCACACTATTTTATGGAGAGTCTGACCCTTGAGTTACTTGTGCTAACTTAGATAATTGGAAAGGTACATTTAATTACATGACTTGTACAGACATAGAAAGGACTAAATTAAATGTACATCATTATTGGTTCATTCTATAGAGGATCTATATATCCTATTCCATTAGGACTTATACTATGGACTGTGTATACTTGGTTGGATAACTTAAAAGGTGCATTCAGATTGATAACCTCCACTCATGTGAAAAAGTGTAAAGCTAACTGCTTAACACTTACGAGATACAACTATTACTTGGATTTATAACTTGGAGAGTACATTCAGATATAAGACTTGTACTGATGCAGAAGACAGTTTTTGAGAATAGGACAATGGTCAGTTGACTCGCCTAATGCTATTCCATAGGAGATCCTGGCACATGGATTAATCGGATATGGTTAGATATCCTCAGTTGTACATATAGATATATGATCCGTAATGATGCGGAGAAGGTGGTGTTAGTTGATTAACACCTATGAGATCCAACTATTACCGAGTGGAAATTGTAGAAAATGATCTTCGAGGAGTAGAGCTTCGATTGACAGTCGTTTCGACCAGCTATTTAGTGATAATGCTTCTCTAACATTGTATGCATGGCTCGTCGCTAGAGGTTTCCAAACCTTTAGTAGAGCAGGTGTAGTGTGATGTGTTACATGATAATGGTTAGTCGACACAACTAACATTAGTTCCGTCGAGTAGTTCAAGACTTTGATTATATGATCATTTACCCAAAGTCTCAAAGTCTATATTTTAAATTAGAGTGTTTGACCCTTTTCTCAACATTTGTCGGAGGACATTTATGGGCACGATTATGAGGGTTGTGAAGATACCCTCTTAATGGGTAGACTCTCAGTCAAGAAGTTAAGTGACCCTTTTGATTTTAGATTGATATTCCTTTATTGTGGATATTGGAGTACCTAGAATGATGAGAATTGGTCACTGTGAAGTTGTGATTTGTGAGCACATGACTGGTTTACCTCACTAAAATATATGCTGCAATAAATTTACCTATAGGGTATAAACCCTTTAATTGGTACAATATAGACATACAATGTTAAACCATGGTAGATATATTTAGATTTGTTGGCAGTGGGTATTGAAGGTTGGATGTCTTCCTTTTTCTCTATCATTATGTAGGAAGATATTAGGTTTGATTAATGTTGAGAAGAATTTGAGATTGATGGATATTGTGAGATCTGATGTTGTGATATATGATTTTCTGATGATCTATTAGTGGATATTTGACTTGATGGTCTATTATTTGGTATTTATTATTGATAATGACATGGGGAGTAATATGTCAGTGATATTTATGGATTTGATGATTTATAGTTAGTGATCAGATTACAGACTCGTTGCTAATGATCTTACAGTTTAGTGTGGCTGTTGTACAGACACTATAAGTTCTTGGTAATATTATTTGGGCATACCAATGCCCCAGTTGTGTTCATGGATTTAGTGAACCGAGTATTTCTAAGGTGTTTGGATTAGTTGTCATTGACTTTATTGATGATATTGTGATATATTCTCGACCGATGTGGATCACGGACATCTTCATGTAGTTCAGGAGATGCTTCAACGAGAATATCTCTATGCGAAGTTCAGTAAATGCGCATTCTAGATACCTTCTATGGTATTTCTGGCACACATTGTCTCTAGTAGAGGTATATTAGTGGACCTGTAGAAAAATAAAGACTGTTACAAGTCGAGAATAGCCGAAGACAGTATAGGGGGATTATACTTTTCTAGATTAGTTGGATATTACCGAGGACTTGTTCAGGGTTTTTTCCAACATTTCTTTGTCGTTGACTCGACTAACCATGAAAGGAATGAAATTTACTTGGACAAAGTCTTGCGAGACGAGTTCTTAGGAACACAAGCGAAGGCTCATTACTGCACTCGTGTTAGTTTTACCTTCATGTGTAGACGGATTTATACTCTACCTAGATGTTCGTACTAGGAGTTAGGTGCAGTTCTGAAGCAGCATGATCATTAGAAGAATTATCCGACTCATGATTTGGGAGTTAGTAACTATCATTTTCATGCTGAAAATGTAGAGATATCATTTATAAGGGATTCATTATTTCCATGGGAGATTATGTGTGTTCTTGAGTCACATCTTGACCAAGAGAAGTTACTGTAGAAAGCACACCAATTTAGATTTGAGGTACATTTGGGTGGTATCCGATGTATAGATACTTGAAGCATTCTTATTGGTGGAATGACATGAAGAAAGACATCACGAATTTTGTAATTCGATGTCCAGTATGTCAGCAAGTGGACGTTGAACATCAGAGACTAGCAGAATTATTTCAGTGAATTCAGATACCAAAATGAGAATGAGAGCATGATATGATGGACTTTATTATGGGATCCCCCCCCCCCCCCACAGGACACGGAGAGGATATGATGCGATTTGAGTAATCATTGATTGGTTGACTAATTTGCTCTCTTTCTATTGATTTGTAGGATGGATTCTTTGGATCAATTAGCAGAGTTATACTGTAGAGAGATTATCAAAACTCATGATATATCTCTAAGTATTGTATCGGATGAAGATCCATAATTACATCACGGTTATGGTAATTTTTATAGTAGACCATGGGTACGGAGCTCTATTTAATACAACTTTCCATCCTCAAATAATTGGACAGTTTGAGCGAACTATATAAATAGAGGATTTGTTGATAGTGTGTGTTATGAATTTTAGAGGTAGCTGATTTACCCACAGTTGGCTATACAGCAATATGGGAGTAGCAAAAGCACGGTGAGCTCATAACCCACAGAGTCGTCACTATCTACTTGGAAGTAGATCACTTTTGTAGGTTTATAAGGGAATCTCAATCCCTCACAATTGGAGATTTGTCCATGATAGTAGGATGGAGTGGTATACGGGGGTGCTGATTAGTTGTTACCCTTTGATGAGGATCCATGAGTTGAGCAGTAAATTTGAGGACTAAATTTTTATTAGTGGAGGAGAATGTGATATACTATAATTAAATAATAAGTGTTATTTGAGAAATAATCTTATTGAATTTTTTTAGAAATTTAAAATTTAAACGGAGTCTATATGACATGTATAAGGGGATGAATCCATTAGGCTAGATAAAGCCTATTTGGAATATCAGTTAAGCTAGGAGTTGATTAAGAAATTAACTTAGGATTTGATTGATTAAACCCTAAGTAAAGGTGGAGCTACTGTGACCTAGATCTAAAAGTGGCATTTCCTCCCCATATCTCCCTTTTCATCTCCGCCACTGAGCACTCTTCCTCCCGATCTCTCCATTTCCAGTCGCAGCCCCCTATCGCCGTCCATTCACATGGAACCAGTCGGCGATGTTGTTGGTTGTCACAAGAATCGCGGAGCCCCTCCATCGTTGAGGTCGTGCCCTAGCTTTGCCACTGTCGCACCTTCTTCCACTCAATCGTTGCGGAAGCAACTACCATCGGGTGTTATTGTCGCCGGAGAGAATGATCGACGCAAGGGGGGCTAGGGCTAGCTTTCCCTCTCACATGCAGACCTGAGCGACACTACTTCCACAAAAGGGCAATGCTTCCTTCATCTCTGTGGCGGGACATTGTGATGCCGACGATCGTCGGCACCGGCCGAGGCATAGCTGTTGGACGCCACCCATCCAACCACGAGAAGGTACAACGTGCCCTCTCTACCTCTACTTTCCCTTGCCATCAGTGCACAACTCCTTTCGTCGGATGTGAATCGCAACCACCAGATGCTTTTCTCCATTACAAGAGGGTACGGTGAGCATCTCTATCTCTGTTTTCTTTTTATCTGATCACTAGCTATGGTACTCATCCAATCTATATATAGGTTGCATATCCAAACAGTAGCATTACTGTTCTGCTGAATTTCGGCTAGTAAATGATGATTTGGAGTACTTGACAGTGTTAGTACCCCGAGGTAGTTTTGATGTGGTCAACTAAGTTCAGTTAGGTCATGTTGTGTTTGATCCTTGTGTCTAAGTGTGCAGGAGCTTAGGAACACAAAAAGTCAAGCGGAAGATGCAGCTAGTGAGAAGGATGACACGGGAAGGGAGTTGACGGGCTTGATGCATCTGAAGGACGAGATGTTGCGAAAGAGTACATCGACGGATGAGAAGAACGTGCGCGATGTTTGAGAGACGAGAAGCCGAGAAGGAAGCTTGCTTAAGGAGATGTTCGGAGTTGGATTCGGGTGAGCTTAACCCCGGTTAGCCAGAGAATCGCCTACGTGAAGAACTACACGAAGAGATAAGCTTTCAATTGAGTTGCCTTGTGGAACGCGCCTTCCATGGCTGGAAGGCGCCTTCGATGAACAGTGCAAAGGTGTCTTCCAGCCTATTGAAGGTGCCTTCCCTAGCTGTTAGTCAAAGATAAAATTTTATCTTCAGCGATAAGATTTGCCACGCTGGTGCCTTCCACCCTATTGAAGGAGTCTTCCAGCTTTGAATAGAGTTTTCCATGAGCTATAAAAAGACCCCTAGAGTTAGGAATAATTCAACAACTCTTGTATTCATTTTCTAACAACTTTCTGAGTGTTCAATGGGCGTAAGAGGCTTCTCCGCCTTCAATGAAAAAGACTTTTTTAGTACTTTTATTTACCTTGGATAATAACCACCTAGGTTATAACCAAGTAATTCTTTTGCCTCTTCTTTTTAGTTGTTAATTTAATTTAGTATAATTGTGATACTCGTTGGCATTGAAAGATTGAGAAAGGTCTATTTTATTTTACAAGCAATTCACCTCCCCTCTTGCCAGCCCCGTTGCACCAACAATTAGTATTAGAGTTAAAATGCCTCAGAAGGACTAACCACCGACTAAAGTAGACCGACAATCTATGCACTGATTTTGAGATTCTCTTAATTATAAAATATAGTTTTGCAGCTCTCAAAGACCCATAAGGAAATGAAAAAGAAGAATACCAATGGACCAAGAAGGAGCAAGCATATTTCGTAGCAAATGGGTGAGTCGAGTTCCACCTGCTCAACATACTTTCACCCCAGGAAGTCAATTGGATCGAAGATTATGAATCAATAAAGGAACTTTGAGAGAAGTTCCTGGAGCAACACGAAGGAATGTCTAAAGAAAAGCTTGTGAGATGAGACCTGCTCCAGACCAAACTGACGAACCTCTGGATAGAAGAAAGTGAAACAATCACACATCTACACTCGAGGATCAAAGAACTCATCACCAGACTCATGAATCTCAGAGAAAAGATAACGAACTAAGATTCATTAAGGTACACTTTAAATGCATTTCCTAGGAGACATCTATAGTCGACTTATTATATATCTAAAGCCTCGAAGTTACTTCATTAGAAAATCTATTTTCCACTTTTGAACTTCACGAATCAAGATGTGTAGGCTTACGAAATAAAAAAGAAAAGACAACCCACAATATAGCTCTAAAGTCCAACTAGAAAGGCGAACCAGATCTAGACTCCGAAGAATTAATTGATGAAGATAAAGCAACATTATTGGTAAGAAAATTTAATAGGTTTATTAAATCTAATAAATTTAATAAGTAGTAGGCGAAAAAGGACTTTCGGAGAAAAAGAGAGGTTTGATGCTACAACTGCCAAGGAGAAGGGCACATCAAGGATGACTACCCTGAACTGAAGAAGAAAGAGAAGGACAAGGGAAAATGACCAACAAGATCGAAGGCCAAGATCTTGAAAGCTACATGGGATGAATCATCGTCCTCCGAGTCCGAGATTGAAGCTTACACCAGACCAGCTCTAATGGCAAACCACCAAGGAGAAGATGAAACTGGCTCAGAGATGAGCATCAATAAAGGGAGAGGATCATCAGAGGAAAGTTGTGATGAAGGGGGAGCATCAGAACACAAGGTAAGTGAGGTACGTGCACTATCTCCTAAGCAATCTTTTGAATTTATCAAAATATTTTTCTAAAAATATGTGCAAATTAGAAAAAAAATATATTGATTTGAAAAGACAATTAGCCAATGCATGTCCACTAGAATGGTTTGATAATTTAAAAAATCAAAATTAAAAACATAAATAGAGAAATTGAAAGATTACCATACATGTTCTAACTACATTCAACCAAAGTTTAGAAATTATATATGGTAGAATCAATTAGTACATTAAAAATCACCAAGGACAGATTAAGAAAATTTCTAAAAATTATGTACTCCCAAATTTTTAATAAATCCAGTAGGCAGGAACCTGTATTGGGTTCCAAAATTATTTTTAGATTAAACTTTAATTTTTAATTATTATGATAGAAATTGTCTTAATTAGAAAAATATTTTTTTAATTTTTTTTGGTTGAGTTATTTTTTTTAAAAATCATACTTTAAAATTTAAAATTATTTCACATATTTAAATTTTGAAAATCTTATTTTTTTGTGATAAAACATAAAATTATCTGTCAGAACATACCTATTTCGAGTCGAAGTCGAGCCTTAAATTTTTCAGCATATTCGGCTCGATTCGATTCATTTACACCCCTAGCTTTAATCTTTCCTTACTAAATATGTGCATATAGGCTGGACATTCAAAACTCAAAGATAAGAGTAATTTACTAGATTCTCTGTCTATACTTCCTCTGATACTTTGCCTTCTAGTTTTGCTCTTGGTGATCTATTAATGAGATAACATGTCATGTTAAAACTCATAAAATATAAGTGCCTCCATGTGATACTATATTGGCTGGTCCCTAGAGATCCGTATATATGTAGTCCAAAATCCTCTCCATCTTGTTTATTATCATCTTGAATTGCACTTTGCTCTATTTTCCAAGAACATAGAATTTGTAAAATTCAAGCTTATACGTCTTGACACCCTTCAACAAATCTCTCTTATGAAGTTTTAGCATCTCACATTCACCCATATGCCCTAGCTACATATGCTACAAGAAAGTATTGTCTGATTCAGACTCTAATGAGGCGACTCCATCTACAACTATAATCCCTATCAACTTATAGATGTTCCCTGCTAACTTTTGTCCTTTCATTACCGTCTATCTCCCTTGTTGACTTTTATCATCCTACCCACTAATTTGTAACTACAACCAATACCATCTAATGTGCCTAGAGAGATCAAGTTCTTCCTTAGCTTTGTTATATATCTAACATCATATAGGTTTTGATCACACTATCAAACATCTTGATTCTGACATTGCCTATGTCAATAATTTAACATGATAAATCATTTTCCATCAATATTGAACCAAAATTCACTGCCTTATAGGTGTCAAATGACTCCTTGTTTGGAGTAATGTAATATAAACATGTAGAGTCTAAAATCCATACATCCGTCAATTGCTCCGAACTCGACACAACTGATAGCATATCTCCATCACCACTCTCTGAATTTTTTTCTTTAACTGTGTTTGCAGACTTTGTCGAACTATCTTTATTCTCTGCACATATTTCTTAATCTCTAGACAATCTCTCTTTATATGACCTTTGCCTGCATACTTATAGTGTTAGTATCCCAAGGTAGTTTTGATGTGATCAACAGAATTAGAGTTAGGTTTTGTTATATTTTGATGCTCTGTGTCTGAGTGTGCAGGAACTTAGGAGCCCAGGAAGTCGAGCGAAAGATGTAGCTACTGAGAAGGATGACATGGAAGAGAATAGATGGGCTCGGTGTGTCAAAGGGACAAGGTGCAGCGGAAGAGTATGATGGTGGACGAGAAGGAAGTGCATGGTATTTTCGAGGTACGAGAAGCTGGAGTAGAAGCTTGCTTGAGAAGGTCGAAAAATGGGTTCGGGTGACCCCTATTCTGGATGGTCGAAATCACCCAAGTGAGTGGAATCGAAGCAAGAGCCCGGATCACTTGGGCGCCCTGGGGTGCCTCACCCAATGGGGGCCTATCGCAACGGTCCAAGCGCCCGGAACCCTTCCGAGCACCTGAACCAGAAAGTTTATCCAAATGCACGCTGCGCCATCTGGTACGATGGAGATAAAATTTTATCCCCCTCCAAACACCTGAAACCCTTCCAAACATCCCAATGAGGGCTATAAATACAGCCCTAATCCCAGTAGTCTAGAATCACTTGTACAATAGTTTCTTTAAGTGTTCTACTACTTTGTGTGCTTCCAATGCTTGTAAGAGACTTTTCTTCCTACGACGAAAGGAGAATTTGATTAGTGCTTTAAAGTCTTGGATTAACAACCTTCCTGGTTGTAACCAAGTAAAATCGGTATCCTCTTTCTTTTTATTAGTTCATCAATTCTTTTTATATAAGTGTCCTATTATTTCAAAAGATCGAGAAAGGTTTTATTTTTTTTTTGAAGGACAATTCACCCCCTCTTACTGGCCACACAGGTCCTAATAAGTGATATTAAAGCCAGACTCACTTCAGAAGGACTAACCTCCACCGAAGCAAAAGAAATGGTCGGATCTAACATCTACCAGTCAAAATTTGAGGGAGACTTTGCAACGTGGAAGAAGTGCATGGAGGTATTCTTCAAAACTTGCCTCCAATGTTGTCTTTCTTTGTTAATTTGAAGTTACATACTGTGTTAGTGCGGGAAGCATCCGACGATCGAACCTGAGTTTTGATAATGGCAAAGGATTCAAAGTTAAGGGTGTGTGGTGATCTAACGGTCTGAATGAGATTGCAGGAAAGTCCTAACTGCGGTTAAGCAGGTGAAAACCCTAGGGGGGTGGTAACCCTAGGTGGAGAAAAGTCCTAGCTACGGTTAGGCAAAGGGAAAACCCTAGGGGGCGGTAACCCTAGGTCATAGGGGGTGGTAACCCTATGCGGAAAGTCTTGGTGGGTCGAGTGCTTCAGGCAAAAGTCCTAGGGGGGTAACCCTAGGTGAAAAGTCCTGGTGTCGTGAACCAGGTGAAAGACTGGACCAGCCGGGAAGCGGAAGTCCAGTAGAAAGTCCGGAAGCATCGAGCACCGAGCAAAAGTCCAATCGATCTGGAGGATCGCACTGGCAACAGGTAAATCTCCTGAGTAGAGTAGGTGAGGACGTGTTCCCCGTAGAGGGAACAGTAGGCGTCGGGTCGACCTAGGGTTTCCGGTCGGAAATCCGAAGTCAGATTCGGACAGTCGGGAGACTGTCAAACTTAATATTTATGATATTATATGTGCTAACTTTTGTTTTGCAGGATATGTTTGTGTTTTGGATCTAACATGTCTTGCAGGTACGAAAGAACAAGGTTAAGCCTCGGATAAACAGTGTCCGAGGCGCCTCCATGGAGCTTGGAGGCGCCTCGGGTGCAAAAGATGAGTTTGCTGCGAAGCAGGCTTGGAGGCGCCTTGAAGGAAGCTCAAGGCGCCTTGGACTGGTGGATGAAGGAGCCTTGGAGAGCATAGAAGGTGCCTTGAACCCGATAAGGTTCGACCAGTTCAGCCCTTATCCCAGCGTGTGACTCGGCCAGCATGGAGGCGCCCTGGATGGCTTTCAAGGCGCCTTGAACACCCTTTATAAGAGGGTCTCGACCAGCAGCTCAGAACAACTCACTCCAAGCAATCCTTTTGCGACTAGCTGCTAACGACACGATCCCGAAGTGCTGCGACGACCCCTCAACGACCCGGAGCTCCGAATCTTCAGTTATTCACATTATCGTCGGTATAATTTAATCATTTCTTATTGATTATTGTACTTCACTTGTAACTCTATTCGAGCTATTAGTTGTTGCCCACGGTAAGCGATTAAGGATCGCGGGCCTTCGAGTAGGAGTCGAGCTCTGCTCCGAACGAAGTATATTCTCTGTGTTTGTGTTTGTTTTTCTCTTTTATTCCACTGCGTTACTCAAGTGTTTAATCGAACAATTTACGATTCTTAACCGAGTGAAAGCCACGAGCGATATTCACCCCCCCTCTAGCGCGTCTCGATCCAACAATTGGTATCAGAGCGGGGTCATTTTGAATCGGTGCAACCACCATTCAAAATAATTTTACGTGGTGTTTTCAGATTTTTCGGAGTCAATTAGAATTTAGCCTTATAGCTATATTCTAATTCTTTTCTCGAATCGGTTTTTGCTCGAAGTTGGTGCAACACCACTCGAGTACGTTTTTTTTAAATTATTCCCGCACTACTAATCCAAGACCTAGTCTTGGAATACTCTTTACTTTTTGTTGTTGCATATTACAAATGGCTCAATAAGAAGGGTTCAGCACCGTTTGCCCCCCACTTTTCTCCAGAGAAGACTTCGGATATTGGAAGGGGTGAATGGAAACATTTCTGAAGACGCAATTCGATACGTGGATGATAATCAAGACCGAACTACAACTCCCATCCGACGAAGACGGCAAGTCGACACCCTGCGAGAAATGGGAACCAGCCACAATCAAGAAGGTGGAAGCTGATGCCAAAGCGACCTGCACCCTCCAGTGCGGACTGACCAAGGAGGAGCTCAATCGAGTTGGCCCGTTCACATCAGCAAAGGAGCTCTGGGAGAAGCTGATCGAACTCCACGAGGGCACCTCCGACACAAAGGTAAGCAAGAGAGATCTATTGCTTAATAAATTGTACAATCTAAAGATGCAGGAAGGTGAGACGGCGAGTTCACTGCACGCAAGAATTCAATACATCCTCAACTCCCTCCACGGAATCGGGCAGAAGGTAGAAAATAGGGATATCATAAGGTACGCTCTTAACTCATTTCCAAGGAGTACATTGTGGGCATCAATGGTAGATGCCTGCAAAGTCTCTAAGGATTTATCTTGTATTAAATTAGATGAATTGTTTTCGGAATTCGAACTTCACGAGCAGACTAATGCACAGCCAACCGAGAAGGGGGTTGCTTTGGTTGTAGGTACCAGTCGATCACGCGAACCGAGATCACGATGAAGAACTGAACCGGAGTCGGAAGAAGAACCCGACTCAGACAATGATGACGATGAATTAACAATCGAGCTCGTAAACCTCGTAAAGAAGCTCTACAAGAAAAAGAAGGGCTTCAACAAGAGAGATCTAAAGAAGGCAGTACAATCCAAGGAGGGGCAACCGAGTTCGAAGGGTAAGTTCGAGGTTATCTGCTACGGGTGCAACAAGAAGGGGCACATCAAGGCCAACTGCCCAAGTCTGAAGGATGCAAAGAAGCGAAAGAAGAAGGCCCTGAAGGCGATGTGGGACGAATCCTCAGAAGAAGATACCGACGACGAACTCGATCAGACAAGTCTCCTCGCACTGATGGCCCGAGACCAGATCGACATGTCCGAGAGCGAGAGCGAGTCGGAGGCCGAGTCCGAGCGAAGCCATGGATCCGTATCCATTTTCGAAGGGCCAGACCCCGCTGTGAGTATTTCTAGACTTAATAATCTAGTTAATTATTTATTACGAAAGTTAGCTAAATCAAATCTTAAAATTAAGTCACTTCTAAAGGAAGTAGTTGTCCTTAAAGAAGTAACTAATTCCGAATCTTTGACTGAACCAGTTCAGACTGGAAACTCAACTCAAGACCAAAAACTTGAGGAAGAGAATTCCAGCATGAAAACTCAAGTTAAGGATCTAGAGAAAACACTAGAACGGTTTTCTTTAGGTTCCAAGAATCTTGACCTAATTCTTGGGACACAAAGAGCCGTTTACAATAGAACTGGTCTAGGATTTAAACCAAAAAGGAAATATAAATCTTACTTATCTCTTGTAGAAAAAATAAATAGAAAAACAGTCCAAGCATGGGTCCCCAAGTCCAAATTGAATAATCAAGTTGGACTTGGTCAATATTGGATCCCGAATGATCAAATACACTACCTCGATAGACCATATCGAGGCTATGATCCAGGGGGAGCAAAGAGAAAAACGATATTAATAAAACGAACTTAATTAAAATTCTAAATTAAAAAATTCAAAGTTCAAAATTTAAAATTAAATTAAAAAATCGAAATTAAATTAAAATTCAAAATTCAATTAAAAATTTGAAATTAAATTAAAATTTTGAAATTAAATTAAAATTCAAAATTTAATTAAAAATTCAAAATTAAATTCAATTCAAAATTAATTCAAATTCAACTTAAATCAAATAAAAAATAGAAGGAGGATCCAGAATAGTTGGCACCCCCAACTAAATTACCCGACTGGGTAACCCAACTTAATCTACCCGAAATGGGTAAACAAGAGTAGACTATCCGGCAGGGTAATTAAGGTTAGATTAAAAGGAGTTAGGTTTAACTTGACCCACAGTACTGGTGAAGTATTGGATGATAGTACGTTGGGGGAAACTTAGTCATCGCATGTCTAGGAAGATATGGCTTCGACCTGGTGCATTTGACTAAGTGGAACTGACCGAAGCTACCCTTTATGGATCCTAACTAGTTAGACCAAGGTTTTGTATTAAGTTCAATGGGTAGGACTATTTGGAAAACCTCGAAAGCATGGTTACTTTAATGATATCTTTGTGACTCACCATAGCCCAGAAGTTTATCCAAAGAACGCTTACTTGTTGAACCCAAAGCTAAACCTGAATCTAACACAAAGTTAAACCAAACCCTAAAATTGAACCATAAATCATCTCACAAAAATTGTAGGATTACCTGATTGAAAATTTCGATCGGGTGAGATGACTAAGAACTAAGAAATTGAAAAGTGAATCAAATTTGAAATTGAAATTAATTTCGTAATTAATATTATTTCTTCAAATTAACTCAAAATTACTTTAAAAAATTTTCAAAATCAATTTCGAAATTATTTAAAAATATTTTCAAAATCTTTTAAAAATTATCTTAAAATCATTTTAAAAATCTTTTAAAACTTTTTCAAATCTTTTCAAAATCAATTTCAAAATTATTTAAAAATCTTTTTCAAAATTATTTAAAAATTATCTTCAAAATCAACTTCAAAATTATTTAAAAATCTTTTAAAACTTTTTCAAAACTTTTCAAAATTAATTTCAAAATTATTTGAAAAATCTTTTAAAAAATATTTAAAAATCTTTTAAAACTTAATTTCAAAATTATTTGAAAAATCTACTTAAAAATTATTTAAAAATCTTTTAAAACTAAATTTCAAAATTATTTGAAAAATCTACTTAAAAATTATTTAAAAATCTTTTAAAACTTAATTTCAAAATTATTTGAAAAATCTACTTAAAAATTATTTAAAAATCTTTTAAAACTTAATTTCAAAATTATTTGAAAAATCTTTTAAAAATTATTTAAAAATCTTTTAAAACTTAATTTCAAAATTATTTGAAAAATCTACTTAAAAATTATTTAAAAATCTTTTAAAACTTAATTGAAAAATCTTTTAAAAATTATTTAAAAATCATTTAAAACTTAATTTCAAAATTATTTTAAAAAATTCTTTTAAATCTTTTAAAAAATTATTTAAAAATTAGTTGAAAAATATTTTTGATACCAATTTTAAAATCAATTTCAAAATATTTTAAAAATCATTTCAAAATTACTTCCAAAATATTTTAAAAATCAATTTCAAAATATTTTAAAAATCATATCAAAATTACTTTCAAAATATTTTAAAAATCAATTTCAAAATATTTTAAAAATCATTTCCAAATTACTTTCAAAAATCTTTTAAAATCAATTTCAAAATATTTTAAAAAACATTTCAAAATTACTTTCAAAATATTTTAAAAATCAATTTCAAAATATTTTAAAAATCATTTCAAAATTACTTTAAAAATCTTTTAAAATATCAATTTCAAAATATTTCAAAAATCATTTCAAAATTACTTTAAAAATCTTTTAAAATACCAATTTCAAAATATTTTAAAAATTCTTTTAAAAATCTTTTTAAACTTAATTTCAAAATAATTTAAAAAATTATTTGAAAAATCTTTTGAAAATCAATTTCAAAATCATTTAAAAATTATTTGAAAAATCCTTTGAAAATTCATTTCAAAAATCTTTTGATAATTCTTTCCAAAATCATTTTAAATTTTTTTTCCAAAATATTAGTCAATTAATTTCAGAATATTATTCAATTAATTTCAAAATATTAATTAATTTAAAAGGATTTAAAAAATCTTTAATTCTCAATTGATATTATGATTGCAAATGTTAACTCCAATTAATTTTTACTATAGTCTCAAAGTTTAATATTTACTAATTTGAAATTCAAACTTATATTTTCAATAGTTTTATTGACAAAGTTAAATTTATCTGACACTCACTCATAAGCTAAACATGCCTGAAAACCTAGAATGGGTGAGATGAAAAATTAGACAAAATATAAAAGACCTATTATATTTTATACATGCTTGGACTCTAGGACCCTAGGGATTCATGTTTGCATTAATTAAGGGGGAGTGAACAGAGTCAAGCTAATTATCAAGTAACTTTTGAAGAGCTTTTCAAATTTAATTAAACATCTTTCGAAAAACTTTTCAAATGAAGATTGTAAGATTGAGCAAGCTTTAGGGCTCTGATACCTGATCAAAACAATTTGGATAACTTAACATCTATTTAACCTGACTCATGCTTGGACTTAAGGACCAACTGAATTTGATTAAATAACCTAATTTAAATTTTTAGGTACTTCCATGAAGGTACTTCAAAAGCCAAACTAGCAAAGCGGGACATCCTCCGAAGCCAACTGACGAACCTTTGGATGAACAAGGGAAAGAAGGTAGCCCAACTTCATGCAAGGATCAAAGACCTGATTACCCAACTCAACAACCTCGGAGAAAAGGTAACAAATTGTGACTCCTTAAGGTACGCACTTAACTCTTTTCCGAGAACTCAAAAGTGGTCAGCTTTAGTAGATGCTTACTACATCTCTAAGAACCTTAAGGTATGTACTCTTGAAAGCTTATTTTCAACTTTTGAACTTCATGAGTCTCGTTGTATAGATTCTCATGAAATAGAGAAATCAAATAATATTGCTCCAAAAGCCAAGAAGGATGAATCAAACGTCGACACCTCGTTCGACGATGATGAAACAACATATATGGTAAGGAAATTCAAGATTTTTTTTTAAAACTAATAAGTTTAATCAAGTGCAGGCAAAGAAAAGAAGAGCGAGGAATGTAAGATGCTATAACTATAATGAAAAGGGACACATCAAGGATGACTGCCCAAAGCTGAAGAAGAAGGACAACAAAGAGGGACCAAGCACAGCAAAGCACAGAACCTTGAAGGCGACATGGGACGAGTCGTCATCAGAATCAAATATGGAGGAGTACGTTGACTTGCACTAATGGCAAGCCACCCGGAGGAGAGCATAGATGAAGGGGGAGGCTCCTCAGAAGAAAGTTGCAGCGAGGAGGAAGAAACAAACTTCAGAACATATCTAATAAGTGAGGTATGTTTACTACTCCGAACCCAAACCAATTATATTCAGGTATTAAATCCATGACCAGATCACTATGTAAGCTAAAAATGAAAAATAATAATTTGAAAAAGGAAGTTTTTAAATTAAAAATAATCTAGCAAATGCATGCCCCCTAGAAATGTATGATAAATTAAAAGATACAAATAAAAAAAATTAAAGAATCAAATTGAAAAATCAAGAAACTTTGCATATGATAATCAAAATACCTGGAAAAATTATAGAATCCTAAATTGGTATCTTAAATATCATAAGGGTCAAATTGGAAAAGTGTCACAAAGATATGTACCCAAAAAAATTCTTGTTAACCCAGTAGATAAAAATTTACTTTGAGTCCCTAGATCTTGCTTAGTCTAAAAATGATTATGCATATTTTATGTTTAGAAATATGAATTTCAATTTCAGAATTAAGGTCATATGCTTACTATTAATATTTATCTTTGAATTTTTTTTAATTTCTAGGATGAAAAATCTATTAGTATTACATTTTTTTAAAAAAAAATCTTCAATTAGTCATGATTTAAAACTTAAAATATTTTTGATATGTATTTCAACAATTTTTTTCAGAGAATTATCGTTATATTTTGAATAACAAGAAAAATCAACATGATATAATTTAGATTAATAAAACTATTTTTTAAATATTTATCATATCTGTTTTTCGAACAATCCTTCTTTTCAAAATTCTTATCCTAATTTTTTTATAGTGATAGATCCCTTGAAATTCGATTTTAAACTATTTTTTGGAAATTCTTTGATAAACAATAAATTTTCCATGAATTAATTACTAAAAACCTTAATTTCAAAACAAAACTAAATCTTGAGAACTTATCCTTGAAATATTTAATTTTTCAATTGTTGTGCATTATGTTTTCAACACTTAAACAAAATTCAGAAATTTATAAAAATCTATTTTGTAAAAGTTTTTTTACTTCTACTCTCTTTACCCTAAGAAAAAGTTATAAATTTTTAACGTTGTTTTCCCCGAATTTATTTTTGCTGTGATCAAATGGGAAGAATGAAAGAGCTTAAGTCTAGGGTGAGGTTAATTATGGAAATTAAAAATTCTAGTTTTAACTGTATAACTTTTATTTTAGTACTTCTATTTTTTTTACCCTAACTCTAACTCGAGTTGATGCATATTAAAAATGGGGAGATTATTAGTATCCCGAGATAGTTTTGATGTGGTCAACCAAATTAGAGTTAGGTCATGTCATGTTTTGATGCCCTATGTCTGAGTGTGAAGGAACTTAGGAGCATAAGAAGTCGAGCGAAAAATACAACTAATGAGAAGGATGGCACGGGAGAGAGTCGACGAGCTCAGTGCGTCCGAGGGATGAGGCGCTGCAGAAGAGTACGCTAGCAGACGAGAAGGAAGCAGCCGGCGTTTCTGAGGGAGAAGAAGCCGAAGCAGAAGATTGCTTGAGAAGATCGAAAAATGAGTTTGGGTGATCCCTATTCCAGATGACCAAAATCACTCAAGCGAGCGGAACTGGAGCAAGAGCCTAGATCAAAAAGTCTAGAAGTTGACTTGGTCCGGGCGCCTGGACCGGACGGTTCCGGCCCCCGAATCACTTGGGCGCCCCCGGGGCGCCTCGCCCAGTAGGGGCCTACTGCAACGGTCCGAGTGCCAAGATCAGAAAGTTTATCCAAACGTGTGTTGTCGCAATCCTGTGTAACGGAGATAAAATTTTATCTCCCTCTAGGTGCTTGGAATCCTTCCAAACACCCCAATCAGGGCTATAAATGCAGTCCTAATCCCAGTAGTCCAGAATCACTTGTACACAAGTTTTTTTAAGTGTTCTACTACTTTGTGTGCTTCCAACGCTTGTAAGAGGCTTCTCCGCCTACGACGAAAGGAAAATTTGATTAGTGCTTCAAAGTCTCAAATTAACAACCTTCTCGGTTGTAATCAAGTAAAATCGTTAGCCTCTTTCTTTTTGTTAACTTATCAATTCTTTTTATACAAGTGTCTTATTATTTCAAAAGATCGAGAAAAGTTCTATTTTCTTTTTAATGGATAATTCATCCCCTCTTGCCGACTGCACAACTCCTAACATATAGCACGTGATCACCTTATTCCTTCTCGACTTAGAACAAGTCATGTTATTGTTACCCGATCCATGTCGAGATTTGTTCCTACCACGCTAGAGGTTACAATTTACCACAAGTCCTTCTCCCTGAGAAACTTCATCGCTTGTTTTCTTCCTTTGGTGAAAACCTAGCAACACACCTATGATCTCCTCTAATTTAAGAGTTTCCTTACCCCACATCAAATTAGTAACCAAATTCTCATACGTAGGAAATAAAGGTAGAGAATTCAGCAACATCACTGCCTTGTCTTCGTCTTCGATCTTCACAATGACCCGCTTCAGATTTCTCACAATCTGGTTGAATATGCATGATGTGCTGGCTTAGATCGGTTCCCTCTGTCATCTTCGGTCTGAATAATTTCTGCTTAAGATACAGCTTGTTTGTCAGTAACTTTACAATACTAACTTTCTAACTTTTTCTAAACTGCCACTGATCATTTGTAAGACAAAGCTTGATTGTTGTCACTTCCTTCGCCTAAAGTTCTTCTCAATCTGATCTCTCCATGCTTTCTGGTTTCCTTTCTCTTAGCGCCTTCACCATGCCTTGTTTCACTAACAAGTCCTTGACCCTTCTCTATAATCCAAAGTTTTCAGTCCCGTCAAACTTTACCATATTAAACTTCGCAGAAGTCATCCGTGGCATGTTGAAGAAATCTGTCAAAATCTCACTCTGATACTAATTGTTGCATAAAGAGGGGGGCAACATCTCTTAACCTCTAACACGCACTACAAGAAAATTGGGATTCTACAACACTTAAACGACAACGCTTTTTATAAAAAACGTTGTCTATTTTTTTTTAACAACGCTTTTAGTGAAAAGCGTTGTCTATTTCATTATTTTCTTATTAATAGACAACGCTTTTCTAAAAACCGTTGTCTATTAGTGATTTTTACGGGTCAAAGACAACGCTTCGTAAAAAATGTTGTCTATTAGCCTTTTTTTTTAGTGTCTACGACAACGATTTTTAAAAAGCGTTGTCTACTGTCAAGTTATCATCTCAATCTTAAGTGATCTAGACCACTTATCTCAAGATCTGACGGCTGGATCTTCATCCATCTTCATCACAATATGGACGACCCAGATTAAAGGAGGAGAAAACTTCGTTTCCTTTTAACCATGCGACGACACAGTGCTTTCGCGACATCTCCTCTCGCGTGGCTAGGGCACGCGACCTCCCACCTCCGGCCGTCTCTTCTCAAGATCGGAGAGGATGAAGGACAGCATATTCTCGTCCAAAGGCCTCGCGCTCGCGTCCATCTCCGTCGTCGGAGGCTGCAGCAGCGGCGGCGCAGGCACTGGTTTCCTCATCCATCGTAACCTCCTCCTCACAACGCATGCCTGTCTCCCTTCTACTACGGTGGCTGAGGAGACCGAGATCCAACTCTTCCGTGGCTGCACTATTGGCCGCCTCGTCCCTCAGAGGTCAGTTGCTTCCTGCTTCATTATTGATTTTCCACATTTGTTTCGAGATTCTCCTGCCTCCCAGTAACTCAGGGTTTGAATTAGAAATTTTGAAGTGTGGTGATTCGATTGTAGATCAATCTGGAAGTAGGTAAAAGCATGCCAATGGCGAGTGCAATTTGTCCCAGATCTGATGTTGTGTACATGAGAATACATAGTTCCTATATTGTTAAGATTTTTTTTCCCACCTTTTATTTAGGGATTTAGCATTCTTCGAGCAACTGAAAACCTTTTTGTTTGAAAAATATGCATTCTTCATATGCTTCTTTTTCTGAAACTATCATAACTATAGAAAACCCAAATTGGCCTCTTTCTGCATATTGAAACTAGAGATTTGACTATGTATGTAGACCCATATGACATTGAAGTGGCAAACAAAGATGGATATTTTTATGGGGCAGTTCTAAATCTCTCTCATTGAATTCTATACAAACTACAGCAGAGAGCTGGCGTCAGGTCATAGGTGTTCTAATGAACACAAAGTTTCAAGTCTATTTTAACATCAATCTCTGTCTCATTTAAATCCTACTTTGTTTCTTCACTTAATCATTCTTAGTATTCCCCGCACGCTCGCATTCACATGACATTAAAAATAAAACAAGTTTGTAGAGAATCTCAACTATTAAAGTACAGCATGGATGAGCTAAGAAGAGGAATAGTTAGTCTTCTGTAAATATAAACTAATATTTCTTTGCTATACAATAATTAATGCAGTAGAAAAAATATACAAGAATAATTGCATACTATAATTGCTAACACCAAGATAATATTATGGCAATATGGAAGATTGTGTGTACCTTCACTATGAGCCTATGGTGGTATTCCTACCTCCCCAGGACCTGTTACCTTGGTTTGTTTCTTTGTGCATTGAAGGTTCTGTTTCTAGGGTGGGGGTGTTGGTCCACAAGTTATTTTATTGAAGGCTTACTTATAAAGGAGATGATAGATCAGTCCATTTAGTTAATGACTTCTTGGTGGATTATCACTATGATCCTTAGGAAGTTGTACCTATTGTTGTGGAAATAAAGCAAGTATTTAGTGATTCCCAGTAGGCAGCATAACATCAGATGAGTGTTTAAGACCTTGATTATAACCCACAATTCCTTTTCTTTTCACAGTCATTCCTTTATAACATCAGTTCTATGTTTCCATAGAACTCAAATCACTCTAACATAAGAATCTTTTGTCTTTTAGAATTTAGTTGTTACCTAGCTTCTTTGAAGTAGGCTGATATGCTTTTTACAGAACTCAAATCATAATAGACATCAACAAACAAACTGAATGACTTACAATAATTTTCTTCAATGTAAATGACATACATTGTCTTTATACTGTTTTTTTTTAAATCTTCTATATTCTGTATTATCCTTTTCCAGAAATTTTGTTCTGTTTGTGAAATTTCATGTTCTTGATTTCATTATAAGGGTTATATTGGTATCCTTGGCATTGCTTGCCGCAGATGACATGATTGACTTAGGCTCTGTATTGACTTAGCATTGTATTAGTGCTTGCTTAGTACAGTTTCAACTTGTTTTTTGAATTTTCTGCAGACACAAATTGATGTATTTCCATTTCACTGATCTACAATTATTCTATATTTCTATGTAATGTTATATATCACTTTGCCATTATATAATGATCTGTTTTATTTCACTTCACAGTTATCTTCGTCGTGTTGGTCGTACTGCTCGAGCTGGGCGCGAAGGATATGCTGTTACATTTCTCACAGATGATGATAGATCTCTATTAAAGGCCATTGTATGTTTGTTTTCACCTTTGAAATGATTCACTGATTAATAGTCTCAAGATCTAGTATATGGTAGAAAATAGAAAAAGCACAAGTACATGAAAGTTAGTGAGTTGGTTGAGGATCCAAACTTATGCTGTTTATATAGGATTCACTTGATCTTAATCTTTTAGACACTAGGATTCAGTTTGGGTAGTACATGTATTTTGGTCTCCCTAGCCATAATATGGTTGCACATGCAACTTAGTTAATTAGGATTTAAATTGTGAAAAAGACTTCATTTGCATATGTTTGGTATCACATTAACAATGGCTCCGTTTTAGGTTGAGTTGTTTGGTACCACATGCAACTTGCAGGATGTTGTTTGAGTTGCTTGTTCTAACAGGAGCTCAAGTGGGGATGGACTGGACTACTATACTGAAGAAGAGGAATGAATTCAGGTTAGAACTAATGCTAGAAACCATTTTTATTCAGAGGAAAGTACTTGTTTCAAACAATTTAGAATCTTGAAAGAAATGTTGTGTGGCAGGGTGGCATTTGTTGAATTTGATGCAAAGTCTGTCTCCAAGTTCACAGAGAAGCAGATGGTTTCCATCAGTGTGGAACTGAAGCTGGATTTAGGAAGAGTTCGAGGAATATCACTATCTATTTTGAAACAGAATTAGTGTTAATTTTGATATTTACTAGCTTCTCATGTAATTAAATACTAATATTACTTCAATGTCAGAATTCTATTATTTTGGTATAAGTTTGAAATCATTAGCTGAGTTGATTATATGTAAAATTCGAATCTAGACATGGTAAAAGAACAATAATAGTTTCGTAAATATAAAAATAATGATTTTTAAATAATTTTTTTTTATTTTTTTCTTTAAAACGACAACGCTTTTAAAGCGTTGCAAAAAGTGTTGTCTTTGTAAAAAAACAACAACGTTTTTTAAGCGTTGTAATAGTGCTGCAAAAGCGTTGTCTTCGCTACAAACGACAACGCTTTAAAAGCGTTGTCGTTGAGCAGACTTTTAACAACAGTGCCTTTAACAACGCTTTTTCAGGCACAAAGACAACGCTTTAAAAGCGTTGTCTATTAGCTTTTTTCTTGTAGTGACGGAAGAAGAGGAAGAGAGAAAGAGATCGCGCGGAGCAATGAGACAAAGATGCACAAGAAAAGGGCAACACGAGGAAGAAAAAGAAGAGTTACCGTGGTTCGACGGTGTGTCTATTCCATGAAAATGGCTAAAGTTTTATGAGAATTCCATGAAAAAGGCATCACACTCAATGATTCTAGTAATAGAATATGTTTACAATGATTCCTATAAATAGTGTATAAACCTCAGATCCGGTAAAATTATAATAAAATTTTATTATGAAAAATTGTAATAAAATTTTGTTATGAAAAATCGTAACAAAATTCTGTTATAAAAAATCATAACAGAATTATGTTGCAAAAAACCTTAACAAATTTTTCTTCTATAACGTTCCTCAAATTGGTTTTCGTCTAAATATGAGTCATCCGTCAACACAAATGATGACAAACTCATTCATTCAAAACTAGATATCAATATTGTTTCCAATGCATGAATAATCAAAAACTCTAAAATTTGATAGTGATTTTTTGTCGATCTTGGGATCTGTGCTAACAAGCACGATATAAAATCGATTAGTCTTTCTTGATTTCATAAATCAAATTCCTCTCTAAACTTCGATTTCTTTTTTCAAAAAGACTCCAGCATTTTCTAATGCTTTTTCTCTCAATCTTTTTAGCAACACGAGCGGAGAGAAAAAGAAAACTCTTTATTCTCTCCATGATGTTCACTTGAATGTCCATGTATAGAGAGTAGATGATGACAAAAGATGAATATATTCATTTTTAATATTCCCGTCAATCTATCATAAAATCAATATAGAAAAAATAAATTATATATGATCATTAATCTAATGACTAATACATAGCACTTAGTGGTTACCGCCACAGTACATAATATACAGTTGTTATTACTACTAAAAGTGGTCGCACATGCGGGTAGAAGAGATGGTAGCTTAGTGGGGTCCATTGCTGTGGAGGGCGTCGGCCGACGTATAACGCCGAGATGGTGATGACGACCCGATCGGGGCCGGGGCTGCATCAAAATCAAATATATTACAACAATTGTTGACTATGACCTCCTGCTATGAAAACTATCACACGATGACAATTAGGATGCTTTCACATGTGGGCGAAAACACAAGATGAGATAGTGACAATAACTTATGGAAAAAAAGACACGACACAGTTAAAAATTAATAAGAAAGTACGGCTATATAGACAAGATCGATGAATATATTATGGAGGGTCAACGTCATGAGAAAAGATTTTATTGCTTATAAAAACTCAAGAATATCATTTTCAAGGTAAAAAGGTAAATCTTTAAAAAATATAAACAAATGAAATGAAAGGGAGAGACATAGAACTTGTTTCGGACAATTAGAGTGTCGGGAAGACCAAGACAGAAATAGTGACAATAGTAAGTGCAGAAGATCATGTAAGGCATATCGAGAGAGCTGATTGTGATTAGGTTAAGGGAGCTTAAGGGTAATAAGAAAGAAATAAAATATTAGATGTTAATAGAGTCTTCAATTTAGATTGGAAAGTGAAACATTAGATTTTAATAGAACTATCAATTAAAATTAGGCCTGTGACCACTCTATCAAATAATTTTAGTGCCAGTTGGATTAAGTTTCATGGGTTGTGGTCCAACGGGCGCAAGCCAATAGGAGTTCCAGTTAGATTTTTTTTTTTCAATATTTAAAATAAAGTGAATATTTTAATAGACTCATGGAATAGTTCGTCTAATCGGTAATTTAAATTTAAAATTTATATATATATATATATATATATATATATATATATATATATATTTGGTAGTTCATGGGCTAATCTACCTAACTCACAATTCACTTTAGGTTGGATTAGAAAATTTTCAATTTACCAAATTGGCGAGTTAGCCCGCTCTGCCCCATCCCAAGCCACTCCAGTTCGTCCCACCTCGGGCTGATAAATGATGAATTTTTGACGATTAACCCACTTCCATGGAAGTTTGCTATTGACTACTAGGGTAAATTTAGAAATTGGCAATCTACATAATAACCTGGTAATCTAGTGGTTCAAACGTAAGAGACAAATTTCTTGCACTCCCTGAGTTTTGAACCCTAGATACATAAAAAGGTGTGTTTATACTACACCATAGCTAGAACTATCGATTTGGGTTGGGTATGTCGGATTGACCTACACCTCAAATAATTTAAATGGATTGAGTTGAAAATTTATCAACCCATCATCTGACGGACCTAAATGGATAACTCACAAGGGTCGCGGATCCAAGTGGTCCAACCCATGATGGGCTAGGGTTGGCACACAGGCCTGACAAAAATATCAGTGAATATTCAAAATATTATTGAACTTATAAATAAAACAATAAACATCAATTAATGGTTGTGAATTGAGATAATACATCCTTTTTCTAACTCTCTTCCCCTACTACTATAGCTATAATTATAAAACGTAATACCTAAAACTTAACCAATTCCTATTTTCCCAATTCACATCCGCATATCACTTGACAGTTCGTCTTCATTGAATCACCGCGGCACCGTCTACCTCACGCTCACATAGTCATAGGCTTGCAGGCTAGCACGCACCTACGGCCTCCTCATCAGCGACCGTCGACCAGTGCCTCCCATGGCCATGAAGAAGAACGATATTCTGTTAGATCGAAAGTATTACAGAAGGATGAATAATATTCATGACTTTATCATATATTTTTTGTAAAATACAGAATACGAGGTGGAGATAAATAAGTAAAAGAAGAAAACAAGAAGCTAAGTTAATAAGGGTTGGTTTTACTTGATTCGGAGTCTGTGACGACTCCTACTCCAAGATCCGTGATCGTCGATCAATTTCGTTGGGCAATCCACTAACAATTTGAAGTATTACAAAGGATATCTCGATTACAATGTAAATGCTAATATATAAAAGTTACCAACAACTAAAGAATTGGAGACTTGGGCTTTCGATTGTCGTAGCAGTGTTATGATGTGAAAGTTTACCCTGCAAACTTTATCCACCTCCGGACGCCTAGACTGCTGACGTGGGTTGGCTAATCGAAGCATGCCATTGTATCTCATTGTCTGGGTGGTTATCCATCTGTCCGAGCACCTGGAGCACCTCCGGGTGTTAGGATGTATACTAAAAGCCTAGTTTTTGTATAAACATTTATAAGAATCACATTGGTCAAATGTCTACATTTTTGCTAAGTGTAGTTGTCCATTTAATTTATATTGAAGATAACATGGTATGAGGAGACACACAGAAGATCATGTTATCAGTTCCTTATAAATTATAAATAGTAGCTCACAACCAAGAAGGAATGGGACAAACCATTGGAGTCGTTGTAATGTAATTTGGTATTAGTTTATCTTGACTATAAAATTACACTAGTACACTATGAGTGTATTGAGCGAGACCATTTGAGGTAGTTTATTTTATACTGACTACATAAAAAAATAAAACATCTGTTATTATGGAAGTGCGTACTTTTAATCATGATATAATAACAAGCACGTATATTTAATATTTATTTCTTTAATTTATCAAAGGGTGTGATTTAGCTCGTTAAATCAATAGGCCCGATAAGTTGAGAAATAATATTATTTATATGGTGTGTTGTTGATTATAGAATGAAACTGTGTCCTAGTAATCTAGGTTGATGATGTCCCCTTGAGGAGCTCATAAGGATTGTCATGTAAACCCTGCAGGTGGACCTACTCCGGAATGACAATGAAGTTGAGTGGTACTACTCTTGGAGCTAGATATTAATTAAGTGAGTTGTCAGTAACTCATTTAATTAGTGAGCATTCTATATCTTAAACATAGGAAGATTAATGCACTCATAATAAGAAGGAGCTCATAATATAATTTAGGATTGGTGTGGTAGTTCAATAATAACTCTTTAGTGGTATGAGTTATTATTGATGAACTTGAGTTGGGTGTTCGGGGCGAACACAGGATGCTCAAGCTCATCGGGAGACCAAAACTAATTTCTACTCTCAGTCCCTGTTGTAGCCTCTATAAAACCTTGTATCCACAAAGTCCACTTCTTACCCAAGTAATGGGCCGGCTACATCCTTGCTTGGTGCAAGGGGCCAGCCAAGCATGAGCTTGGAAGCCAAGAGGTGGCCGACCATAGCTTGGTGCCCAAGCAAAGGGCCGGCCACATGGAGAATAAAAGGAAAATTAAGTTTGTTTTGAAACAAAATTTTATTAAAATCTTTCCTTATTGGTAGTTATCTACAATGGCTAAAAGAGAGATTTTATTTTGTTAAAATCTTTCCTTATTTATAGTTATCTACAATGGATAAAAGAAAGATTTCAATTTCCTTTTATAGCCATCCTCATGGTTTTAAAAAAGAGTTTTAAAATTTTAAAATCTTTCCTTTTATAGCTACCTACAAAAGATTAAAGAGAGATTTTAATTTTGTTAAAATCTTTCCTTATTTGTAGTTATCTATAATGTTTAAAAGAGAGATTTTAATATGTGATAAAACTTTCCTTTTTTGTAACCATGATTTAAAAGGAGAAGTTTTAATTAATCTTTCCTTTTTGTAGTTGTCTACATGTTTTAAAAGAGAGAGATTAATTTAAAAACTTTCCTTTATTGCCATGTACAATAGGAAATTTTTAAAAGAGATATTTTAATTTTGTTTAAAATCTTTCCTTGCTTGGAGCACAAGCTTGAGGCCGGCCACACCATGATAGAAAAGGAAGTTTTATTTTTTTTTGTTATAAAACTTTCCTTTTTTACCTTGACCAAGGATTATAAAAGAAAAGGAGAGGGTGTCTCATGAAGAGAGACAACCCTAATTCTATTCCTCTCTTCTATTTCCCTTGGTGTGGCCGGCTTCTCCTCTCCCTTCTCTCTTCCTAAGGTCGGTGGCACAACCTTGCTTCCTCTTTCCCTTTCTTCCCTCTAGGGCCGGCACTCCATATTATCTTTGTGGTCGGAGGTTGGAGAAGAAGAAGAAGAAAAGAAAAAGCATAGTGGTGGTCGGTTGTTTGGAGAGGAAGAAGAAGAGAAGGAGGTTTTCCTATTTTGGCATTCCTTGGTGGCTCGAGAGTCTTAGAGGAGAAGACGTGGTTCGAGTGGATTCCATCTTGGTAGATCGTTGCCCACACAACGTCCAAGATGAGGAGAGGAATACAACAGAAGATCAAGAGGTCTTTAGCTACAAAGAAAGGTATAACTAGTTATTTGTTTCTGCATCATAACTAGTTCATGTTTTTTGTATAGATCTTGAAAAATCAAACACAAAAGACTATCGATTTTAGTTATCATTTTTGTTATCGATTTTTGTTATCGATTTTTGTTTCGATTTCATGTTTCGATATTGTGCTTCTATTGAGGTCTCTGTAGTTAAACCTTGTTTACTGTGAGAAGTTTAAATATTCGATTTCTTTGAAAAGTTTTGTCTAGGCAGTGGTGGATGATCTCATACCCAAGAAGTCCTAGTGTCTCACCACGTTTGACCTAGAAGCCGATCCTTGAAATAAATATTTGATCAACTTCTGTAGTATGATTTAACTTAGGAAGATCACATCGGTTGAACTTGAAGTAAGAATGTTAAGTTTCGTTCCCAATTCAAGTTTAAATTCTGAAGGACAATTTGGATTAATAATGTTAAGCATCGTTTGCAATCCAAATTTAACTTCAGTAGAGCACATGGGTAGCTAGGATAGTTCTATGCTTGTACAAATTTTTATACAGGGGAACTAGGACGGTATTCCAAATAGCAACCAATAATTGGTATCAGAGCTAGGTTTTAGCCTCTGTGTGTTTGGTTTTAGTTTAATTATACACATGTCATACATAATTTAGGCATGATAATAGTAGGATGTGCAAATAGATTAACTCTGTGGTTGCATGTATCCTAGATCCAACTATTATAGTCATGTTGTGTTTGTGTGTGATTGGACCCTTGGACATGTTGAGGGCATTTTATGTGTGTGCATGATTGCAATATTAAATACAGCATGAGTTGTATTAGTTATTAGGATTTTACATTTTGTTCGATCTAGATTATATGTACATTCCTTCATGGAATATAGGATCAATAAATGTAAAATTTTATTCTTGTTGCGGATCGTATCCTTGCGAGGCATGGGACTATTTGAGGACCAAAGGAGCAGCGGAAAAAGAAGCAAGATAGATGCGACAACTAGACCCAATGGCGGTGGCTAAAGATGGCAGCAGCTAGGGTTGATGGCACACGAAGGACAGCTATGGATAAAGGTCATAATAGTTAGAAAATTATTTTTCTTATTTATTGCTTTTTATGTTGTGTGTGCATGCTTGTGTTTATGTGCTTGTATGCATGTTAAAATTCCTCGTTCTATATAACTAAGTGGGAGAGGAATTTAATTAAATTCCATGGTCTCCATTACTGGTTTGTAAGTTATGCATTCAAACTTGCATGTTGGCTCTGAGTGCCTTCCTCTACATCGGATGAGTTTGTTTGCGGATCACTAGATCAAACTTCCTTAATGGATGATTATAGGAAATTATTTAGGATGTGTGTGATCTTCTCCAACTGAAGGGGCACAATTCTATTTAGTGGACTTAGTATCAAGTAATGGTATACAGTTAGGCACATTTAATAGTATCCTCCTCATCGGAGTCACTGCTATTATTTGTGTGACTGAAGAAAAACTAATTATTAATTTTTCATAAAGCTAGGAAAAACCCCTTCTTATAAAAGTTTGAATTTGTATACGTCCACACTATCGTGGCATACAAAATTCATGGTGTTTGAAGTAATTTTATTTGTCATAAAGTTAGGTTGACAAAATAAAATTAATGGGTAAAACCTCCTCTTACAAATAATTGAATTTGTATACGCCCACACTATAGTGGCATACAAAATTCATGGTGTTTGAGGTAATTTTATTTGTCATAAAGTTAGGTTGACAAAATAAAATTAATGGGTAAAATCTCCTCTTACAAATAATTGCATTTGTATAGGTCCATACTATCGTGGCATATAAAATTCATGGTGTTTGAGATAATTTAAGGTTGACAAGATAATTAATGGATAAGACCCTTGTAACGCCCCGCCCCTTCCTGCTCAAGCTGACGGGGGTTACTTATCCTTTCTTCTTAAAACAACGGAAGTCTTATCTATAGTATATATTTTTTTAAAACTTTTTCTTTACTTTTCAAATCATCATCACTAACCACATATCATATGAGTCATAAAACATGCTTAACATAAATTTAAGCCATAATACTAAAGAGTATGATGAAATGTCATGGAGTCATAAAAGAGAGTCATAAGCATAATTCTTATTAACTAGAAGCAGGTCTTTCTCTTTAGCCGAGTCACTACTACACACGTCCTTCTTGCCCCCTCCTGCTGCTCCCTTAGTACATCTATTCTTTGCCCTTATCTGTGGTACAAGGAAAGTAAGCTGTGAGCACACAAGGCTCAGTAAGATCCTTTCCTACTCACAAAAACCGTATAGCATAACTTAATCTCCAAGGCATAAAGCATAAAGACAACTCATCATATCATGTATAGAAGCATCATATCGTAACATAATCGTAAGGTATCATGGCATATCATATCATGCATCCTAGCTTAACATAATATAGTCATAAGCATCATGGCATATCATGGTAAAATCATAATGTGCATCCTAGCATAACATAACATAAACATAAGTATTATGGCATATCATAACATAATCATAAAGTGCATCCTAACATAACATATCATAATCATAAGCATCATGGCATATCGTAACATAATCATAAAGTGTTATGCGAGATGACTTTCAAAAACATGATTCATGCAAAAATATATGCAACATGTCTTTTGAAAACTTATTACATACATACTTAAACATAATCATAACATGATTAGGGCCCCGGCTTGTACCACATACATAAATGCGCGCGTCCTATGTAGGTCCAAGGTAGCAAGTTTTGATACAAGGCATACATACTAGGCTGTTTCTTAGTCCATCGACCTAGGGGCACTTAGGAGCCCATCCCTAATGAGACCCGTTTCTTAGTCCATCGATCCCGGGGTGCTTATGGAGCCCACCCTTGGTACAAGCCATATAAAGTAAAGTAGCATGTCATACATATCATGGTTCTTATTATTTCTTGCATATCATATTTCTTATCATATCATACCATACAAAATTTGGGCACACAGCTCATCATAATAGCATGTATAATTTGGGCACACAGCACATCATAAATACATGCATAGTTTGGGTACACAGCTCATCATAAAAGCATACATAATTTGGGCACACAGCTCATCATAAATAGCATGCATAATTTGGGCACACAGCTCATCATAATATCATGCATAAATTGGGCACACAACCAGCATAAGGGTTACCAACATACATAGATCATAATTATACATAATTAAACATAGAAGCATAACAAGCTCTTACCACATCATAAAACATTGCATGTGAGGTACATGGGAATCATATTTAGATTTCTAACCCTAATGTCATATAGTGGCCGAAACATATAGTTGTGACTTAGGTTAAAAATCAACATACAAGCATGTGAACCCTAAACCAATATCATATCATATACCATAAGGAAACATCATGAGCATGTTTAGGTTAGGTTCTAGGTTTCCTAAACTTATAAACTTATCATGGACGAATCTTATCAAGCATTACATTAGGTTAAAATCAACATACAAGCATGTGAACCCTAAACCAATTTCATAGCAAATATTACAAAGAACAACATGAGAATAATTAGGTTAGGTTCTAAGTTTCCTAGGCCCTTAAACTTGTTGTGGCCGAAACCTTTAAGGCTTGGAACTAGGTTTCAAGTGTCATAAAAGCATGGAAAACCCTAAACCAATTTCATAGCAATTATTACAAGGAACATCATGAGCATAATTAGGTTAGGTTCTAAGTTTCCTAGGCCCTTACACTTGTTGTGGCCGAAACCTTTAAGGCTTGGAACTAGGTTTCAAGTGTCATAAAAACATGGAAACCCTAAACCAATTTCATAGCAATTATTACAAGGAACAGCATGAGGATAATTAGGTTAGGTTCTAAGTTTCCTAGGCTCTTAAACTTGTTGTGGCTGAAACCTTTAAGGCTTGGAACTAGGTTTCAAGGGTCATAAAAACATGAAAACCCTAAACCAATTTCATAGCAATTATTACAAGGAACATCATGAGCATAATTAGGTTAGGTTCCAAGTTTCCTAGGCCCTTACACTTGTTGTGGCCGAAACCTTTAAGGCTTGGAACTAGGTTTCAAAGGTCATAAAAACATGAAAAACCCTAAACCAATTTCATAGCAATTATTACAAGGAACAACATGAGCATAATTAGGTTAGGTTCTAAGTTCCCTAGGCCCTTACACTTGTTGTGGCCAAAACCTTTAAGGCTTGGAACTAGGTTTCAAGGGTCATAAAAACATGAAAACCCTAAACCAATTTCATAGCACAACATGAGCATAATTAGGTTAGGTTCTAAGTTCCCTAGGCCCTTACACTTGTTGTGGCCGAAACCTTTAAGGCTTGAAAACAAGTTCTAACCACACTACAACATAAGCATGTCATATTAATTTCATATCTTGTCTTAAGGAGGATCATGGCATGATTAGTTTAGGTTTAACAATTTTTCTAGGCCCCTAATCCTATCATGGCCGAATACTTATGAGCATGGAATAAATTTCAATCATCATATAGGCATGAGCATATCATGTTAACAACTTTCTCATCATAAAGTACATAAAACAAAAAGGAGCATGCTTGGTTTAAGTCTTAACTTACCTATTTCCTTTATTCATGTTTGGCCGAGAGTCTAGGGATATGACTCTAAGTTCTAACCAAACATTCTAGCATATGAACATTAGATAAATCCCTACCATAAGATACATGTTACAAGAAGTATATTGAGCATGTCAAAATTTAGGTTTTTTTTTACATCTCCTAGGTCCTTTTTAGTCTTGTCTTGGCCGAAATTTCATGAAGGTATCCTAGGTTTTTAGGCAACCAAATCTCATAGAAAATACACAAGCTATTGTACCACAGGTGAGGGAAACTTATATCCTTTCGCTTGTTGTTTTTCTTAAGGAAAAAAGGTACCCTAAGTGCCAAGGAAGGAGAGAGCTTCTTCTTCTTGCACCTCCTTTTGCTTCTCTTGCTTGGAAGGGATAGATCTTGAAGGTTTCTTCTCGAAATTTAGTTTTCTTGGAGAGGAACTTAGTTTAGCTTTTGGAATAAGGAGAGGGAGGGGCTCTTGGTTTCGGTGAAGAATGAAGAAGGAGAAGGAAGGAGGAAGAAAAAGGAATTTAATCTCTTGTTTTTCTTCTCCCAATCTATTTATTCCTTTGCAAATGAAACATGTCTTCATTCATTCCCTCAACTCCTCTTTTCCCTCATTCCTTTAATTCCCACGAAAATCGAGAGAGGGAGGGAAGTAGCCAATTTATCTTTTGCTTGCTTCTTCTCTTAACCAAGAGGAAGAGGAGGTAAGCCACTTGGTTTTCTCTTGCTCTTTTGCTTAGTTTTCTTTTATTTTCTTCTCATCTTTAACTAAATTTTCATTCCTTTCTATCAATATATTATTCATTATTCTAGTGGTTATCATACATCAATTTATCTCTATTATTTGTGGGAGGTTCAAGGTTCAATCCTTGACCTCACCTCTTCTTATTCTATTTTGGTTTCTATTTTCCCTTTTCTTTTATTCTTTTTATTTCTATGCTTTAAAGAAAAATAATACCCATATACTTATCTTATAATTTCGTGGGTGTTACAACCCTCCTCTTACAAATGTTTGAATTTGTATACGTCCACACTAACGTGACATACAAAATTCACGGTGTTTGAGGTGTTGGTGAATTTAAATGATATTGTTTTGAGGAATCAATATTATTTTAAATTCTAAAGTTTTGACCAAATATTTGATCGAAGACAGACCAACTATTAATTTTATTTGTCATAAAGATAGGTTGATAAGATAATAAAACTAATGGATAAAATCTCCTCTTATAAATGTTTGAATTGATATACGTCCACACTAATGTGACATACAAAATTCATGGCGATTTTGAGGTGTTGGTCTTGACTAAATATTTTTGTGATTCTTAGGATTTCAAATGTTTTGCAATCCCCTAGATGTTAGAGAATACACTTACTAGTCCCAATTATAATGATTGGAAACAAAACTTGGACACTAAGGTGGACTGTCTTCTCATAAATGAGAACAATATATGTGTATTTTATTCATTAGTTGTTGAAACATGTTTAGTGGTGTTATCTACCGGTACCTGGTGTGTAGATACGGAAGCCACTGATCATGTATGCAATTCATTGCAAGGGTTCCAGGAAACCCGACAACTATATGAAATCACCGTCTACATGGGTACTGCTACAAAAGTAGCAGTTGTTGCAGTGGGAGATGTTTATCCTTTGATAGGAATAAAACATTGATTGTCTTTACGCACCAAGTTTTAGAAAGAACTTGATTTCAGTTTCTAAACTAATCAAAGAATGGGTATTTTGTCTCTTTTGATAACAAAGTTATTATCAAGAAAAATAGGGAAGTTATCTGCTCTGGTACGTTGGTTGGCAATACTCTAAATCCAATAACTCCCACGATGCAACAAATAACACATCTTCTAATTTTAATAAGAGAAAACAACCTTCAGAAATGAACTAAACATATCTTTGGCATCTAAGACTAGGTTATATTAACTTGAGTAGGATTCAAAGGTTAATAGTCGATGGACTTTTGGGTTCATTGGTGGTGGAAAACTTTCCAACCTGCGAGTCTTGCTTGGAAGGGAAAATGACCAAGAGACCTTTTAAGGCCAAGGGGTATAGAGCCAAAGATATGTTGGAGTTGGTACATTCTGATTTGTACCTATGACTATCCAGGCAAGAGGTGGTTTCGAATATTTCGTCTCTTTTAGACGACCATTAGAGATACAGGTACATTTACTTGATGCGCCGCAAGTCTAAGTGCTTTGATAAGTTCAAAGAGTATAAGGCTAATGTGAAGAAACATCATGATAAAAGTAACAAGACACTACGGTCTGATCGTAGTGGAGAGTACCTCTTAGGAAGAGTTTAGGAGTTACTTATCAGAGGTCGGGATTCAATCTCAACTGTCTGCACCTGGAACACCCCAACAGAATGGTGTGGTAGAAAGAAAGAATAGAACTCTTATGGAAATGGTTAGATCAATGATGAGTTATTCAGAATTACCAAATTCATTTTAGGGATATGCTCTGGAAACGATAGTAAACATTCTAAATATGGTACCTTCTAAGTCAGTAGCCTCTACTCCCATAGAATTGTGGAATGGGCTTAAGCCTAGTTTGAAGCATATTCAGATTTGGGGTAGTTCAGTACATATGCTGAAGGGAGGCACTGATAAGTTGGAATCACGAATAGAAGTTTACTTGTTTGTCGACTATCTTAAAGGAACGAAAAGTGATTTATTTTATAGTCCTAAAGATCAGAAGGTCATTGTTAGGACCAATGCCCGATTTTTAGAAGAGAACTATGTAATGAACCATAAGCCCATGAGAAAAATTATTCTTAAGGAAATTAGAGAAGACACGTTTAAACTAGTACCAACTGTACAAGATGAGATATCACAAGTAATTGCAACACGTGTCACAAATGATACACAATTACAAACAGTGCCACGTCATAGTAGGAGGGTTGTTCGGCAACCTGGTAGATTCATGTTTTTGGGAGAGTCTTGGACTTGATCCCTGGTGAACATGAACCTGATCCCCGGACATATGACGAAGCGGTCCAAGATAAAGATGCAACATCTTGGCAAAGAGCAATGAATACAGAAATAGAATCTATGTATTCTAATAAGGTCTGGGAGCTTGTAGAACCACCAAATGGTGTAAAAGTTATTGGGTATAAATAGGTCTACAATAGAAAAAGATGGACAGACGGGAAGGTGGAAACTTTCAAAGCAAGGTTTGTTGAAAAAGAGAATCCATTATGAGGAAACTTTTTCACCGATAGTCATGCTTAAGTCTATCCAGATTCTTTTCTCTATTGCTGTTCATATGGATTATGAGATTTGGCAAATGGATGTCAAGATAGCTTTCCTTAAAGGAAGTCTTGAAAAAAATATCTATATAAAGCAACTAGAGGGATTCATTGCGAAGGGAAAAGAGCATCTTGTATGTAAGCTCAATCGGTATATTTATGGACTAAAGTAAGCTTCGAGATCTTGGAACATCCGGTTTAATGAAATAATCCAATCCTATGGATTTATTCAGTGTCCGGATGAGTCTAGTGTATACAAGAAGTATGACGGAAACGTGGTGGTATTTCTTGTACTATACGTAGATGACATTTTGATAGTTGGCAACAATATCAAAGTGCTGTCAGGAGTAAGGGTATGGTTGTCCAAGCAATTCGATATGAAGGACTTGGGAGGATGTGGGTATATTCTTGGGATCAAAGTAATAAGGGATCGCAAGAAAAGAATGTTATGCTTATCCCAAACTTCATATATCGATACTATTCTAGCTCGTTTTAGCATGCAAAACTCCAAGAAAGGTTTTCTACCTTTTCGGCATAGAGTACCCTTATCTAAAGAGATGTCTCCTAAGACATCAAAAAAGATAGAGGAAATGAAGGCAATTCCTTATGTTGTAGGAAGCCTAATGTATGTGATGTTATGTACGAGACCGGATATCTGTTTTGTTATGGGCATGGTTAGCAGATATCAAAGTAACTCAAGACAAGGACATTAGACTACCGTAAAGCATATATTAAAGTACCTAAGAAGGACTAGAGATTATATGATGGTTACCAAGCAGATAACTTGCTCCCTGTGGGTTAAACGGATTCGGATTTCTAATCAGATAGGGAAAATAGTAAATCAACCTCGGGGTTTTGTGTTTACTTTAGGAAGTGGAGTCATAACAATGGAGGAGTGTTAAGCAGAAATGCATTTCTGACTCCACCATGGAAGCTGAGTATGTGGCATCTTCTGAGGCAGTCATAGAAGTTGTATGACTTAGAAACTTCATGATGGACTTAGATGTGATTCCTGGTTTGCCCAAAATTATTACAGTGTATTGTGATAATAAGTGGTGCAGTAGCAAACTCAAAGGAACTACGAACTCATAAGGCAAGTAAATACATAGAGCGCAAGTACCACCCAATACGAGACATCGTATAATAAGGAGAAGTTGTTATCGCCTAGATTGCATCAGCAGATAACCTGGATCTTTTTACTAAGGCCCTTAAGGCAAGAGCTTTTGATGGACATGTTGAGGGGATGGGATGTTAGTTAGAGCCCTAGAGCCAATCATTTGATGATTATTGTATGGACTCATTGTATCATATTTCTTATATATATAAAGGCATTTGTTTATGGTTATTATGCTTACTTGTATTGGTGTCAAATAACTAAGTATAATAGCGTCCTTGAGTAGAAGGTTCTTACCTATATCAATCGATTGGTTGAATCGATAGTGAGATGATATAGGGAACACTACTCTTGATCATTCCTAGTCAAGTATTAACATTTAGGGACAATGTTAATGCGACGAGACTAGCATGTAGGTCAACTCGATGACTTGATCTCACAAGTCATGGATATGGAGATATCAAGTTGACACATGGGTATGCATTGGAGAATGTATACTGAATGACCCGCCATGAGAAAGTATCATGGATCGTTATATGAGTGTCATATACTTTCTCATGTGGCTATTAGTATGACTATTAGTCCTTGAACCTGAAGTCACCATGGTTCCCTACATAAGGAGTTACATACTTTGGCTTCGTCAAACGTCACCCGTAACTGGGTGGACTATAAAGGCGATTACTGGGTATGTAACAAATTATGCGGAGGGATGTGAGTGATGTAGATGGGATATATCCCTCCTATATGATGGGAGTGACATCATTATTCTTGATAGAGTGAGACCACTAAGTGCATGGCCATGCCCAAATGAGTCAATATGAGATGTTGAGCTCATTTGATCGAGTAAGTCTACTTGGGATTCAAGATTTAGATTGATTAGAGGATGACACGATCTATGTAGGTGCAGCGGAGGCCGGCAAGAGGGGGTGAATTGCTGAAAACAAAAATAAATATACCCTCCTCGGATTTCAACTCAGAAAAGCAATAGTAAAATTAAAACAAGCAAGGAAATAGAAATTAAGTAGTAGACAGGATTTAACCTGATTACAACCAAGAAGATTGTTAATCCAGGGCAGTAGAAAAAGCTCAGTAGAAAAATCTCCTTTGCTGAAGGCGGAGAAACCTTTTACACTTTGGAAGCTTAGAACTATTGCTAGGAATGGCTACACAATGATTGCTTGAGTTGTTATTAAATTCCTAGCTCCAGGGGCCTTTAAATAGCCTCTGGAAATCTGATCTCGAAGCTCCAAGGCGCCTCCAACGAGGGTCCAAGGCGCCTCTAAGCAAGTGATCGGATAGAACTCTATCTGAAGGCAAACAGTCGAATTGACTGGGTTGAAGGCGCCTTCAACCTGGCTGAAGGCGCCTTCAAGCTGGAGGTGCCTTCAACCTGGCTGAAGGCGCCTTCAAGCTGGCAGCTCAGCTTCTTGGCTTCATTTCTAGCTTGCTTTGACTTCCAATGCTCTGATCTTTTGGGTGATTGCGGCCAACCAGAATAGGGCTCACCCGAACCCAATTCCTGGCCTTCTCCTCGAGCAGCCTTTTGTCCCGGCTTAACATCCCTAGAACGCCGCGCACGCTCTTCACGCCCACCGGAGTACTCTTCCACAGCTCTCTCGTCCTTCAGACGCACCGAGCCCGTCGGCTCCCTTCCCGTGTCGTCTCCTCGCTAGCTACGTCTTCCGCTCGACTTCTTGTGCTCCTAAGCTCCTGCACACTCAGACACAGGGATCAAATACAGCAGGACCTAACCAACTTGGTTGATCACATCAAAACACCCACAGGGACCAACAATCTCCCCCTTTTTGATGTGCATCAACGCAACACTACAACAAAAACTGCAAACAACAACACCCCTACGACAACGGTTTTAAGAGAAAGCGTTGCGTATTTGCTCAAAGACAACGATTTTTTCCAAAACCGTTGTCTTTGAACTCCCCATTAAATATAAAAGACAACGATTTTAGCAAAACTGTTGTCATTGAGCGACGTTTTTTTAAAACGACAACACTTTTTACAACGGTTTTATAAACCGTTGTCTTTATCCGCGTTTTTAGCGGCTACGACAACAGTTTTGAAAAAACCGTTGTAATTGAATTTGGTCATTTCCCCCTTCGCTGTTTTCCTTTCCCTCACTGTTTTCTTTTCGGCGCCGTGTTTTCGCGTTACCAAACCTAAGCCATTTATCTTTCCCTCTCCTCATACGACGTTGTGCTCCTTCTCGTTTCCTGGTGAGCGGCGGCGTTCTCCAATGGGCTGCCGAAGATCCAGCCGCACGGGAGGGAGAAATCGGAGAACGGGATCTGCCATGACGACAGCGCGCCGCTGGTGAAGGTGAATACCATCGACGAACTGCACTCCCTGCAGAAGAAGAGGTCGGCGCCGACCACCCCCATCAAGGACGGCGCACAGCAGGGCAATGCTGCCTTCCCCACCATCTCAGAGGAGGAGCGCCAGAAGCTCCAGCTCCAATCCATTAGGTCAATATTTAATCTCCAAACAAACATCTCTTTCTCAATAATAAAAAAGGGGGAAACATCCAGATTTCATTCGGCGTCTTCTTGCCACCTCCCTCGTCCTTTTAAGGTCGCCTCCTGTCGCCTTGTCATCGGTCTGGGAAGGGCAGCAGCCGAAGACGGCAGCACGGTTTGTGTGGAGTTTCGCAGGGGAGCGGCGGAGGAAGCTTCTTCCAGATTGGTTGGCGCTTCGAAGGTGATCACTTTAGGTTCCGCTTCCCCGATTCCATGTCAAGATTTTGTTTCCGAGAGATTTTTGCATTTACCCTTGTTTTCTGCTAGGAGAAAAAGAACGATTTTGTCGTTGATCTTCTTTGGTGGTTAGATAATGCCATTTCGTATCGTTTCTTCATTGAATATTTTCTTCCTCTGTCCTTTTTTTTTCTTTTTGTTTAAGAAGCTTCTTCTTTTAGGGGATGACACAGTGATGTCGATGTTTCAGATATTTTTGGCTATATATTCTTTTTATTGTGTTCTTTATTTGTTAAGCACTGATCATAACTAGTGTCGAATCTTTTCTCGCATTATATTGCCTTTGGTTTCTGTTAACCAGTGTTTATGAGTCGAATCCTTGCAATGCATATGAAATCAATCATCCACTGATATGAGAGTTCATCATTTGACATGAGAAATCGTTGGATCAGCTGCCATGCTTATTAGAATTGAACAATATGATGCATATCCAAGACCTGTAGTTTTTCACTTCATCTCAACTCTTTGGATAAGGTACACATGCACATCAAGTGTTTGATGTAATTCCTCATAGATCCTAATATGCCATCTGAATGATACAAGGTATTTGTGAATGATCAATTCCTCAACTGGGATCCCGAGCATCGAATCAAAGTTCAAATTGTCTCTGCTAGGGCCTATCATTCCCTGTTCATGCACAACATGTAAGTGAAAAATACTACTAATAAGAATGCTAAAGATGCTCTTCAATTCTACAGTTCGACAGTTATCCAGATAAGTCATCTTTGCGTTGGTTCTGTTGATCTCTAGTAGTGAATCATAGTTGTGTTAGTAGCAGGCTGGATCATACATATGCATATATTAGTGTTAGTGAGCTAACTAGCTCCTCTTTCTCTCCTTAATGTCAAGGGAGAACATGTAAACTAGAAGAAGAAAAACTCTCTTTTGCATGAAATAATTGGAAGGATCGCAGGTGCATCCGTCCTACGCCTGAAGAACTGGAGGATTTCAGTACTCCGGACTTCACAATTTACAATGCTGGCTAGTTTCCATGTAATCGATACACACACTACATGACTTCAGGGCGACAGTTCAATCGGGAGGCATGCCATCTACTCATTCCTCTGTCAGAAGCGTTTCTTTTTTTTTAGGCCGTTGCTTCTCTATTTTCCCCTTATTTTGCAAATTGTGAGGTTGAACTATGGAATTTTAATCAATTATGCTTGGATTTTTCTAGGTCGTTACTGCTGTGGCTACTTTGCTTGGGCTGGAGAGGTAGGCATGTAAAATTGTTTGATGAAATTCCCTAGTGTGTAGTTATTGTTATTCCCTTCAAGGTCTTGTAATTGAAGTGTACTAACTTAACTGTGTAGGGGATTCTCTGACTCCATCTTTGGCATGTCTATTGTATTTGCTACTCTAGTTATTGTACGATGCTCAGGTAAACTAGTTTTCTTTTTTGGTTTATGTTCTATAGTCCTTGTGTATGTCTTGATGGTAATTTGCAATTAGACTCTATTCATGTGAGTTGACTTTGTATGAATCTGGAAAAAAAAATTTCTTGGGAACTGTGTTAGTCATATTTATCATCGAGGAATATAGTTGAATACTGTTGCCTGAGAGTTAGAATTGGTTTGAGTGAAGCAACTGATAATCCTACAAACTTCTAATGGTTTAGTCTGTCATTGCCATGGGCTAGAACAATTTAATTAGTTTGTTTGTCATATCCATCTCCTGCGCTTCTAGAAGAAAGCTTGTATGATGAACACAATTTATAGCAGAGCTTGTGAAAACAATGAGTTTAAAGTCGTTTCTTTCTCAACCGACTTGTAGACAAAGAAAATTGGTCTTGTTTGGTTAGTGAAAGTTGTCAGATCATTGTAGGAAGAACTGGCATGAACACTCTTACTAACCAGACTGGCGAAGTTACAAGGTGATCTTACACTTCTATTCCATCTTGTTGTTGATGATAAATGTTAAAGTGCTCTAATTTTGAGAAAAATTTATGCTTGACTTGGACTTCTTTATTTCTTCTTCTAACTCTTGACATTTGTATGGTCAATAAGTCATTTGCAAGGGATGTTCAATCGAACTATCAGATTATTAGAAGCATGTATCGAGCCAATGTAAGTCCATTTGCATTGTCTAAATATCATTTTATTTCTCATTCAGCCACAATATTTTATTATCATTTTTTTGATGCCAGATATGTATTTGACGGTCAATCTCCAGAGCTGAAGAAACAAGAACTTGCCAAAAAGCTAGTCTTTACAGTTTTGTCATTGTTCCCCTCCTTTTTTTTTTGCAAGATAATGATAATCTTTAAGCTTATTTTATTCTTTAGATATTCAAAGAGGGAAGATGCAACTAACGATCTTAATAACAATTGAGGTCATTGCTTGTGCATAACAAGTACTTTTATTGGGACACTTTAGTGTGCTAGAATTTCTTTTGCTGTCTTAGTTGCTTACATTTGCTGTTTGCAAACTGGTGATCTGGAGGGAATTGAAAAGTACAGAAAAAGGACTGTCAAGGTAATCTTTGATATTGCTATTTTATTGGAAATTACCATGAGGATCTTATTGAATATGATGCAATCAGCATGAAGTCAGCATGCTGATTGTCTGTTTTCTTCATATGTAACATAGAGTTTCTTTAAATATATTTTGAACTTTCAAAAGTGATAAGGTAAAATGAGGATCTTATTGATTATGATGTAATCAACATGAAGTTAGCATGCAATGCGCAACTCTTTGCAAAAGTGACAAGGTAAAATGATGCAATGTAACACAATCTATTTTATTTTTTTAACTTTAATATCCTAAACGTATTTGTTTGTTATCAATCTCTAGGTGTTTACGATTGCCTCAGAAGACATGGATACTTTAACTTTTGGGGCACTGAGGTTTCTCCGTCATTTAATGGATCCTAGTTCCAAAAAAATCTTTGTGATGGAATTATTTTGCTTATTGCTAATTGAATTACTGTATTTATCCTCATCCTTATTTTTCAGGTTCTTGAAGAGCTAAGACTCACTATGGATCAGTTCATTGATTTGTGTATTCTCTCTGATGTGATTATTATGATAGCATTAAAGGTAAACTTTCTTATGAGATATTGTATATTCAACAAGTTTAACATACAAGGCTAGTACTCTACTGCTTACTGTTTACGAAATTTGATAACTAATGTTCATTCAAATCTCTAGTATGATAATGCTTGTGTAGTTGAATATGGTGCCAGTGCTGCAACTGTTCCATGTCTATGTTACTTAGACTTGAAATAGTGTTCAACATGAGTATGATCGCAATCTCTGACATGTCTATTTTTACAAATTGTACATGTGTTCAATAGGATTAGTGATTGTTCACTCTTAGTGTCACTATAGATATTTTTCTAGGAACAAAGCATATATCAAATTCCTTGTCTGTTTTCAACATTTGTCTAGACAAGTTCTTGTCATTTTGTCAATCATGCCTATAACTCAGCAAGTCCGCATCCTAAATAGACATTTGAATAGTTGATTTGTTTCTTTTATCCTGGAATTGCTTGTATTGCATAAGTTTGTATTGCATAAGTTAAATTCTAAGACTATAAGTTGATTATATTGCTTGTATTTTATATAGATTTATATGAATAAATCTAAATCAGAATTCTGGAATTCTGGAATTGAGTGTCGTCATGGAATTACTTTATATTAGAGCTATGTGAAATCCTGAAATTTCTTGTATTGTATAAGTTTGTATTGCATAAGTTTTATTTCTTAGACTATAAGTTGGTTATATTTCTTGTATTTTATGTAGATTTATATGAATAAATCTAAATCTGGAATTGATAAGTTTTGTTTAATTTTCCTCTTGTAGGTACGTAACTCGGCCAATTCGTGAGGCTTGAGATTTTTTATGCAAGGAGTGAGCTTTGTTAAGATGTAGCTTGCCTTGCTAATTTGTAAATTAAAAGTCATATGGAGAACAACAAATGGAAAACATGTGATTTAATGTATATGGAGAACAGTAATGGAAAACAGGTGTATTTTGATGAGTAACAACTCATTTTGTATATTTTTGTAATATATGTGGCTACAAGATGAATTATATATGGATGTTTATTTTGGATTTAATCTAGTAAATATTTAGTTTTGTATTGGTGGTTTGCTTATATTAAAATAAGATTAGTTGTTTGGTATTAATGAACATTAAAGACAACAGTTAAAAATGTTGTAAAAACTAGGTAAATCACAACGGAATTTTTTTGTAAAAAGTGATAAAAGACAACGGTTTTATCCGTTGTAAAATATATTAAAACTGTTGTAAAAAAATAAAGCGAGTCAAATATTATCTAGCACAACAGTTTATATCTGTTGTAAAAAAAGTCTACCACAACGGTTTATTTCTGTTGTTGAAATTATCTACCACAACGGTTTTAAAACGTTGTTGTATCCTTCGTAGCCAAATTTTGAACATATAAACAACAACGGATAAAAACCGTTGTCAAATGTCTACAAAGACAATGGTTTCAAAACCGTTGTCGTAGGGCAATACATTCTACAACACCCCTACGACAACGGATAATATCCGTTGTCGTTTACAGTTTTTGTTGTAGTGCAAGTTCAAGTTAGGGTAAAAATAAACAGAAAAAGTAATTTTAAAGTAAAATTACTAAACTAGCTAGTTAAGCATAACTTTTGCAATAAATAAAATTGCAACACATTTTCAAAAAAAAAATTAATTTTCAATTTTCCTAACTCCCCCTAAACTTGTACTTTCCTAACTCCCCCTAAACTTGTACTTTTCTCTCCCCCTTTGATCACAGCAAAAATGGGGTCCTAATTAGAGGGAACTTTTACAAAAAAATTCTAAGTAAATGAATTTTCAAACAGAACTTTCCAGAAAAAATATTTCTACCCAAAATGAATTTTTTGAAAAAAAAATTCTAAGTTAAAAGACTTTTTGAATTTTAAAAAAAAAATCCAAGTAAATGAACTTTTAAAATTTTCCAGAAGAATATTTTTGAAAAAAAAAATTCTAAGGATTTTCAAAAAAAAATTCAAGTCAAAAAGCAAATTAAGTCTTTTAGAATTTTTCCAGGAAAAAATATTTCTAAAAATGAATTTATAAACAAAATTTTCAAAAATGTTTGATTAAACTTTCAAAGTATTATTTAATTCTAATTTTTTTTAAATGCTTTTTCAGAAAGTTAATTAAACCTTTCAATTCAATATTTCAGCTTCCAGGTCATGGCGAGGCACTAGGCCTTCTTGGTTATTGGAGCAACAACCACTTCCTTGACAAAACTTTATAAAGAAATTTACTGTTTAATTTTTTTCTCTGAAAGCGCTAAGTCTAATATTTCAACTAAGATCAAATATTATGATTTTTAAATTTCTATTTTAACTTCTCATAATTTCTCAATTCATAGTTTTTTATAATTGTAGCAAAAAATATTGAGCATGCAGAAAATTGTACATTTTCTATTATTAGTTTGTCAAAATCTCTTAATTGACAAATTGTGTCTTTTAACTCAATATTCTTTAATAGTTTTTCAGTTTTTAATTCAAAATATTCTTTCGACGAAATAATTTATAATTTACAAAAACCTTTCGGCAATATTTCAATTGAATCAATTAATTTGCCAAGAGGTGGAGACCATACCTGACTTACCTTGTCGGCGGTTGATTCTCCCCCTGTTACGTTGTTTTCGTCTTCTGATGTTTCTCCCCCTTTATCGATGCTCATTTGTGATGAGCATTCTAGGTCTTCAAGTTGGAGTTTGGTTACTGGTTCTGTCTTGGCACTTACCTCGATTTTGGACTCTTTTGACGTCAGGTCAGTGTCCATCGAGGAGTCGGATTCAATTTCAATTTGTTCTTCATAGAGTCTTAAGAACTTTTCCCAAAGTTATTTTGCACTTCGGTAGTCGCCAACTTTAATGAGATCTTCATCTGGTAGTACGCTTAGAAGATGAAATTCAGCCCGAGCGTTTGCCATAGACTTGTCACGTTGGTTATTGGTCCAGAGGTGCATCTCGAGTTCTTCTCCATTCGTTGTCTTTGGTGCTTCATAACCAAATTTCATTATTAATAAAATATTTAAATCTGTGTTAAGCTATACCTCCATCCGGTGTTTCCACGTCGCGAAGTTTCCGTCGAATTTCGGGGGATCAATATTCGCTCCGGCCATCGTCTTGATCGTTGTGCTTCAGTTGGCTGTAAGTCCTTCTGAGGCGATCAGACTCTGATACCAATTGTAGGTGCAGCGGAGGCCGGCAAGAGGGGGGTGAATTGCTGAAAACAAAAATAAATATACCCTCCTCGGCTTTCAACTCAGAAAAGCAATAGTAAAATTAAAACAAGCAAGGAAATAGAAATTAAGTAGTAGACAGGATTTAACCTGGTTACAACCAAGAAGGTTGTTAATCCAGGGCAATAGAAAAAGCTCAGTAGAAAAATCTCTTTTGCTGAAGGCGGAGAAGCCTTTTACACTTTGGAAGCTTAGAACTATTGCTAGGAATGACTACACAATGATTGCTTGAGTTGTTATTAAATTCCTAGCTCCAGGGGCTTTTAAATAGCCTCTGGAAATCTGATCTCGAAGCTCCAAGGCGCCTCCAACGAGGGTCCAAGGCGCCTCTAAGCGAGTGATCGGATAGAACTCTATCCGAAGGCAAACGGTCGGATTGACTGGGTTGAAGGCGCCTTCAACCTGGCTGAACCTTCAAGCTGGAGGCGCCTTCAACCTGGCTGAAGGCGCCTTCAAGTTGGCAGCTCAGCTTCTTGGCTTCATTTCCAGCTTGCTTTGACTTCCAACACTCTGATCTTTTGGGTGATTGCGGCCAACCGGAATAGGACTCACCCGAACCCAATTCCCGGCCTTCTCCTCGAGTAGCCTTCCGTCCCGGCTTAACGTCCCTCGAACACCGCGCATGCTCTTCACGCCCACCGGAGTACTCTTCCACAGCTCTCTCGTCCTTCGGAAGCACCGAGCCCGTCGGCTCCCTTCCCGTGTCATCCTTCTCGCTAGCTACGTCTTCCGCTTGACTTCCTGTGCTCCTAAGCTCCTGCACACTCAGACACAAGGATCAAATACAGCAGGATCTAACCAACTTGGTTGATCAAATCAAAACACCCACGGGGACCAACAATCTATACCTCATATTAATCAATCTAGATGTCAAGGATAGAAGGACACTTGTCATATATTGTGAGGGGTCACAATTAGTAGTCACAAGGTGATGTTGGATCTCAACATTCTTGTAACTTGGGTAGTAATGATGTGTTGCTAGATACCGCTCATTACTTATGCTTCTAAATGAGTTTAGGAGCATTGCCAATGTTACAATAACCTATAGGGTCACACACAAAGGGCAATTAGATGGAGATTAGGTTCATTTGATGTACCTAGGGGATTAGGTTCATATGATGAACCAAATTAGATTAAGAGTAATCGAAAGTAAACTAATTGAGTTGGACTCAATTTGGTTCATGTGTTAAATGAGTCTAATTTGGACTTAGACTCATTGAGTCAATTTAATTCAATGAATAGAGATTCATTAAATTAAAATTGACTTGAACCAATGGTTAGATTTGATCAACCATGGGAGAGAAGTGATCAAGTTTGACTTGACTTGAGAGGAAGATGAAGGGTCAAGTTTGACTTGACCATTTGCCACCTCAATTGTGAGTTGACATTAAGTGGACTAAAAATGATGTGCCACGTCATCAAGGCTAGCACATGTGTGTGCCACCTCATGAGGGAGACCAAGAGTTGTGACTCTTGGTATCCCATGGAGGTTTAAAAGGCTTTGAAGTGGCCGACCACTTTATGGTTGTGTGTGAGTTTCATTTTGATTGGTGTAACCTCCTTCTTCTTCCTCTCTACCTTTCTTCTCTCCCTTTCCTCCACCATTGCTGATCCTCTAAGGTTGCTAGCACATCTTTAGAGGTTCTCTCCATCGATTTGTTCGTGTGGATACGCATAGAGGGTTGTACACTTGACAACCTTGAGATCCGGCGAACCTTGGACGAGCGGGATACGCGAAGGGCTTCGCTACAAAGGTATAAGTCTCTTCCTTGTAGATCTAGTGTAGATCTAGGCTAGAAAACATGTACACGAAGTTTTTACAAAATTTTATAACTTCGCACGGATCTGGTGGCATGGGATTCAGGATTTCCACAAGGCAAAAAGCGGTTTTTGCGACCCAAAAAACCCAACATGGGAATCAGATGTATAGCAGCATATATGGCAGCATAGTCTTTTAGTATAAGTGGGAGATTGTTAGGATGTATACTAAAAGCCTAGCTTTTATATAAACATTTATAAGAATCATATTGGTCAAATGTCTACATTTTTGCTAAGTGTAGTTGTCCATTTAATTTATATTGAAGATAACATGGTGTGTGGAGACACATAAAAGATCATGTTATCAGTTCCTTATAAATTATAAATAGTGGCTCACAACCAAAATTGAATGGGATAAACCATTGGGGTGGTTGTAATGTAATTTGGTATTAGTTTATCTTGACTATAAAATTATACTAGTACACTATGAGTGTATTGAGCAGGACCATTTGAGGTAGTTTCTTTTATACTGGCTACATAAAAAATAAAACCTCTATTATTATGGAAGTGCGTACTCTTAATCATGATATAATAACAAGCACGTATATTTAATATTTATTTCTTTAATTTATCAAAGGGTGCGATTTAGCCCGTTAAATTAATAGGCCCGATAAGTTGGGAAATAATATTATTTATATGGTGTGTTGTTGATTATAGAATGAAACTGTGTCCTACTAATCTAGGTTGATGATGTCCCCTTGAGAAGCTCATAAGGATTGTCATGTAAACCCTGCAGGTGGACCTACTCCGGAATGACAATGAAGTTGAGTGGTACTACTCTTGGAGCTAGATATTAATTAAGTGAGTTGTCAGTAACTCATTTAATTAGTGGACATTCTATATCTTAAACACAGGGAGATTAATGCACTCATAATAAGAAGGAGTCCATAATGTAATTTGGGATTGGTGTGGTAGTTCAATAATAACTCTTTAGTGGTATGAGTTATTATTGATGAACTTAAGTTGGGTGTTCGAGGCGAACACAGGATGCTCAAGCTCATCGGGAGACCAAAACCAATTTCTACTCTCGGTCCCTGTTGTAGCCTCTATAAAACTTTGTATCCACAAAGTCCACTTCTTACCCAAGTAATGGGTCGGCCACATCCTTGCTTGGTGCAAGGGGTCGACCAAGCATGAGCTTGGAAGCTAAGAGGTGGTCGGCCATAGCTTGGTGCCCAAGCTAAGGGCTGGCCACATGGAGAATAAAAGGAAAATGAAGTTTATTTTGAAACAAAATTTTGTTAAAATCTTTCCTTATTGGTAGTCATCTACAATGGCTAAAAGAGAGATTTTATTTTGTTAAAATCTTTCCTTATTTATAGTTATCTACAATGGATAAAAGAAAGATTTCAATTTCCTTTTATAGCCATCCTCATGGTTTTAAAAGAGAGTTTTAAAATTTTAAAATCTTTCCTTTTATAGCTATCTACAAAAGATTAAAGAGATATTTTAATTTTGTTAAAATCTTTCCTTATTTGTAGTTATTTACAATGTTTAAAAGAGAGATTTTAATTTTTGATAAAATATTTCTTTTTTGTAACCATGATTTAAAAGGTGAAGTTTTAATTAATCTTTCCTTTTTGTAGTTGTCTACATGTTTTAAAAGAGAGAGATTAATTTAAAAACTTTCCTTTATTGCCATGTACAATAGGAAATTTTTAAAAGAGAGATTTTAATTTTGTTTAAAATCTTTCCTTGCTTGGAGCACAAGCTTGAGGCCGACCACACCATGATAGAAAAGGAAGTTTTATTTTTTTTTGTTATAAAACTTTCCTTTTTTACCTTGACCAAGGATTATAAAAGAAAAGGAGAGGGTGTCTCATGAAGAGAGACAACCCTAATTCTATTCCTCTCTTCTATTTCCCTTGGTGTGGTCGGCTTCTCCTCTCCCTTCTCTCTTCCTAAGGCCGGCGACACAACCTTGCTTCCTCTTTCCCTTTCTTCCCTCTAGGGCCGACATTCCATATTATCTTTATCGTCGGAGGTTGAAGAAGAAGAAGAAGAAGATAAGAAAGAGCATAGTGGTGGTCGGTTGCTTAGAGGGGAAGAAGAAGAGAAGGAGGTTTTCCTATTTTGGCATCCCTTGGTGGCTCGAGAGTCTTGGAGGAGAAGACGTGGTTCGAGTGGATTCCATCTTGGTAGATCGTTACCCACACAACTTCCAAGAGGAGGAGAGGAATACAACAGAAGATCAAGAGGTCTTTAGCTACAAAGAAATGTATAACTAGTTATTTGTTTTTGCATCATAACTAGTTCATATTTTTTTGTATAGATCTTGAAAAACCAAACACAATAGGCTATCGATTTTAGTTATCATTTTTGTTATCGATTTTCGTTTTGATTTCATGTTTCGATATTGTGCTTCTATTGAGGTCTCTATAGTTAACCCTAGTTTACTGTGAGAAGTTTAAATATCCTATTTCTTTGAAAGGCTTTGTCTAGGCAGTGGTGGATGATCCCATACCCAAGAAGTCCTAGTGTCTCACCACGTTTGACCTAGAAGCTGATCCTTGAAATAGATATTTGATCAACTTCTGTAATATGGTTTAACTTAGGAAGATCACATCGGTTAAACTTGAAGTAAGAATGTTAAGTTTCGTTCCCAATTTAAGTTTAACTTCTGAAGGACAATTTGGATTAATAATGTTAAGCATCATTTGCAATCCAAATTTAACTTCAGTAGAGCACATGGGTAGCTAGGATAGTTCTATGCTTGTATAAATTTTTGTACAGGGAAACTAGGACGGTATTCCGAGTAGCAACCAACACCGGGCACCCGGACCTCTAGGCACTTGGAGCCCTTTTCCAGCTTTTGATTTTCTGCAATATAGGGTTACTCTGACAAGCAATGATATGTAAATTAGAGTAATATTTGACAATTTTTGGACTGTTTGGTTCTGACTTTAAGTTTCACTAAACTTCTTGGTCAAATTGATGCCTACTATTCCCTCTATAGGGAACGCATCGTCACTTACTCCTCTCAGGAGAGTTTATCTTTTGTCAAACTGGTCCTCCAAACCGTTTGGACTTTTGCAAAGCATCCGAGACCTCAGCACTTTTCGTTGGGCGTCCGAACCCCAACCCGTCCAGTCTTTCGCCTGATGTTCACAACCCCCAGAACTTCCACCTAGTGTCCTCAACCCTAGGATTTCTATCCGACATCCTCAACCTAACAAGACTTCGCTCAGTCCTACGGAGGACCTCCTTGCCTAGCCGCAACTAGGACTTTCCACCTACTTAATGTTCACTATGACTTCTTTGCCTAGCATCAACTAGGACTTTCATCTTGCCTAAGATCACTTAGAACTTTCCTACATACTTAGTCAAATTTATTAGTACAATAATAAGACTTAACTTTGAACCCTTTGTCAAAATCAAAACTCAGGTTCGATCATATGATGCTCCTTTTACCAACACATTCCGCCTCGTATGTGCTTGCCTCAGCATCCCCTTGTAGTGGCATGAAGCCTACAAAGACACAAAGTGCAAACAAATTGAAAGATGGCATTGGCAGTCCAACTTCGATAGACAACAAGATTGAATCCACTAGTTCGACAACAAGTTCGACAATCTCCATGCTTTGTTTGAGGTAAGATTTTTTACTTCCTTTCCTAATTTCCTTTTATTTTCCACTAGTGTCACCGTCCCTACTTGGCTACTCTCTAATGTTTAGCATTTGTTATGCAATACCAGATTACCAATTCTCTCTTTTGATGTTCAATATATCTTATGTTTTGACTTTTGATTTATTTGTTTTACATTTGTTCTGTAGTCAATAGGGCTAACATAAAAAATAAATTTAGGTTATTCTACTATTGAAATTTAGAGTTCTTGTTTGATTGATTTTATCATAAACTAAATTTATTTATTTATTATATTTCAGATTGATTTTAAAATGGACTCTAGTTCTTAAAAGAAAACTATTATTTTAGATGATGAATTGGAAAGTGCTAAGCATGATGACAAGGGGTCAATTAAAAGGTCTAAAGAAACTTCTGATATTTTAGTGTATTTTAAGAAAATCAAAGGAATTGATAGTATAGATAAAGCTGAATGTATTGGATGTAAAAAACAGTATAAGTGTGGGGGTAAACAATATGGAACTTCTACGTTGTGGTGTTGTCTTAAAATTTGTGACAAATTAAAGTTCCATGATGTAGGACAAATGATTCTTGATCAAGATGAGAAGATGAGGTCAAAGAAAATAAATCAAAAGTTTTCAGGTGAGCTACTAGCTTGTGTAATCATCAGACATGATTTACCACTTTTATTTATTGAGTATGATGGTATTAGAGTTTGGATGGGGTACATAAATTCTGATGTTGCTTGCATTTCTAGAAATACTCCTGTTTCTGATATTAATTGAATCTACTTGAAGGAGAAAGAGAAACTTAAGTATATTTTGACTACATTTCATAATAGAGTTTGTTTAACTTCAGATTTGTGGACAGCGTGCACTAGTGAGGGTTATATTTGTTTGACTGTCGTTTTGTTGATAATAACTAGAAATTGAACAGTAAAATATTTAGAGAGCATTTGGTTTGTGCGTTTTCCATTTTCATTTTTTGGAAAGCGCATGTTTTCCCTTTTCTTAGAAAATGATTTTTAGACATTTTCTACTTTTTTTAGAAAATGTTATCTCTTATTCTAGAAAATAGATGTGAAAAATGTAAATCAAACACTATTTTCTAGAAAATAAAAATAGAAAACGCGCAAACTAAACGCTCTGTTAGTTTTTCTCATATACCCCCTCCACACTCAAGTGTTGAATTAGCTGCAAAATTATTTAAAGGAATGGGGGATTGAGAAAAAGGTTTTCTCTTTGACATTGGATAATGCATCTAGTAATGATAACATACAAGTTCGTTTGAAAAAACAACTTTCTTTGCATGATAACTTATTGTGTACTAGTGAATTTTTACATGTTGATTGTTCTACTCATATATTGAATCTCATTGTCCAATAAGGTTTGAAAGTGGCTACTGTAGCTTTGAATAAAATTAGAGAGTCGGTCAAATATGTTAAAGATTCATGGGCTAGGATGAAGAAGTTTGGAGAATGTGTACAAGCAGTTGGTAACATTGATACTAGTATTGGCTTACGATTAGATGTGTCTTCTCATTGAAACTCAACATATTTAATGTTGGATAGTGTCATCGAATATAAAAAAATCTTTTGCTTCTCTCCAATACAATTTTAAAAATTATAAATATTGTTCGTCAAGTGAAGAGTGTAAAAGATGAGAGAAAATATGTGAGTTCCTTAAGCCATTTTATGACACTACTAATTTGATTTCTGATTCTTCTTATCCTACAGTAAATTTGTATTTTATGCAAGTTTGGAAGATTAAAGTTTTGTTAAAGAAAAACTTATCAAATGAAGATGAGGTGATAAGTTGTATGTGTAAAAAATTATGGAGAAGTTTGACAAGTATTGGACTCAATATGACATGGTACTTGCATTTGGAGTTATTCTTGACTCATGAATAAAGCTTTCACTATTGGAGTTTTTTTATTCAAAGGTTGAAAGTGATTCTCTTAAATGCCAAAGAAGATGGATCTTGTGAAGATAAAATTGTATAAGATTTTTGACCAGTATTCTAATACTAACCAGACAAGTTCATCACAACTACAATCTTCTACCACACATGCATTTTTGCAAAGTGTAGGAGTTAAAAGAAAGAACAAAAGAATCTTTGATGTAAGTACTCTAATATTTTTTTTTTGTATTCTCTATTTTTTTTGTCACTAGTATTCCAATTAATATAGGAAATGAAGGCATATAAGAGCCAAACAATTACAAGTGTGCAAAAATCTCATTTGGATCTCCATTTAGATGAGCCAAAACTTGAATTTGCATATTATCAAGATTTGGATATTTTAGAGCATAGGAACATTCAAAATCATTGGTATTCAACTCTTGCACTAATGACAAGTGATGTTTTAACTATTTCTATCACTACTATTGTATCAAAATCATCTTTATATTAGTTTCTTGTTATTTTATTTTTTTGACTATCTTCATCTTTGTGTATTTTATATGCAGATAAAGATAATGAAGATAATGCAAATATCAAAACATCATTATCTAAGCAAAAATTAAATACTTTAGAAGAAGATATCGATGAAGAGAAAGGAGATAAAGGCGGATAAGAAGATTTTGATATGGATGATGTTATTGATGAAATTTTAAAAATACTATATTATTTGTTTAGGTTCATCTGTTCATAGAGTATTAGAGTTATTGAACTTTTTGTTTCAATTTTATTTTATATTATTAATTACTATGTAGTGATGAGTGTGTTTGGTACTTTGGTTATTGTGGTGTAATTTCCTTAAATCTTAACTCTTAATTATTATGTGTTCTAGTCTAAGTCTTGTAGTCACTGTAGGGTGTAGAACCAGGATTCTAGATTCTGAATATGGAGTTTTCCTTGGAAATTTAGAATATGAAAATATGTGATTTGGTGTTTTTTTATCTTGATTGTTTTTTTTTCATCTTGATCGGTACTGAGCATGATGATAATGATAATTTTTCATTGATCGGTTGTTTTTTTATTTGTTTTATTTTTTTATAGACCTGCGGGTTGATCCGTCTAACCCACAATCTATCTTGAATTAGATCAGGCTAGAGATTTTGCAGTCTACCAGGATAGTGGGTGTTGGAACCCCAAGGTTGTTTTGATGTGATCAACAAGTTAAGTTAGGTTCTATGGTGTTTTAACCCTGTGTCTAAGTGTGTAGAAACTTAGGAGCACAGGAAATCAAGCGGAAGACGCAGCTAGCGAGAAGGATTGCACGGGAGAGAGCCGACAGGCTCGGTGCGTCTGAGGGACGAGGCGCTGCAGAAGAGTATACCGGCGGACAAGAAGGAAGTGTGCGGTGCTTCCGAGGGACGAGAAGCCAGAGCGGAAGATTGCTCGAGGAGCAAGAGGCGCAGCTAGCGAGAAGGTCGGTACGGGAGAGAGCCCACAGGCTCGGTGCGTCCGAGGGACGAAGAGCTACGGATGAGTATGCTGACGGACGAGAAGGAAGCACGCGACGATTCCGTGGGACGAGAAGCCGGAGCGGAAGCCTGCACGAGAAGGCCGGAAGTTGGGTTCAGGTGAGCCCTATTTCGGATGGCTGAGATCACCCAAGCAAGCGGAGCCAGAGCAGAAGACCCAAACCGAGGCAAGCTGAACCGGAGCAGAGAGTCCGGACCGAAAAAGTCAACATTGTTGACTTTCTTGGTCCGAGCGCCCGGACCTGGATTTTATCCAGATCGCGGTATCTATGCGAAAGGAATAAAGTTTTATCCCCTTCTAGGCGTCTGGAATGCTTCCAGGCACCCTGACCAAGGCTATAAATATAGCATTGGTCCAAAAAGCTAATCAGAATAAGTAATTCTTACATTCAACACTTGTGTGCTTCCTTGTTAGTTTAGCTTCTTTCTTTTTCCGCTTTCACTGTTGTAAGAGGCTTCTCCGCCTGAAAGAGATCTTTTAGTGTGTGATTCATTCCTTGGATTAACAATCTCCCCGGTTGTAATCAAGTCAAGTCTATGAGCCTCTTCTTTTAGTTTATTGTTTTCTTTATTTAATTATATGCAAGTGTTTAAGTTATAAGTTCGAGAAGGGTGTTTTATGTTTATTTTTTTTTAGGACTATTCAACCCCCCTTCTAGCCGGCCAACGCGGTCCAATAAGTGGTATTAGAACAAGGACGTTTTAGGATGACTAACCGCCAAATGAAGCAACAAGATGGTCGGAACTAACATCTACCCACCAATGTTCCAAGGAAGTTCGCTTTTTGGAAGCGACGAATGGAGGTTTATTTTAAAACCAATTTTAATATGTTACTAACAATGAAATATGATTTTGAAGTGCCCAAAAGCAAAGAAGGAGAAGAACTTGAGGAGTATCAATGGGCTGACGAGCAACGTAATGATGTTATGACAAATGGTAAGGCTGAGTCAGTCTTTTGAGCGTACTACCTGCCCAGGATTTCGACAGAGTCAGAAAATACAAAAGTGCAAAAGAACTTTAGGAAAAGTTCTTGAAGCCCTACGAAGAACCAGTTGAAGTCAAATTCAACTTCTCGATGGACATCGACTCACCGTCAGAAGAGTCCGAGATCGAGGAAATTATCGTGACAGCCTTAACAGTCGAATTCTATCCCGAGGACACAGAAAGCTCATCCTAGATGAGCATCGATGAGGGGGGAGAGTCTTCAAAAGAAAACAACTCAACAGGGGGAGAATCAACAGCCGACAAGGTAAGTCAGATATGACATCCACCTCCTGACCAATTGATTAATTCAATCAAAACTTTGTCGAAAGATTTTTGTAAATTAGAAATTATATTGTCGAAATATTTTTGCGAATTAAAACCTAAAAAGTTATTAACAAAGAATAGTGAGTTAAAAGAAACTCTAGCAACAGTTTGTCGATTAAAGGATTTCGACAAACTAACAATATAAAATGACATGTTAAGGGAACAAATATAATTTTCTGCATGTTCAAAATTTCCTGCTTTAAATTTGAGAAATTATGATAAACTAAAATGGAAATTTAAACATCGTTAACCTAAAACTTTGAATTAGACTTAGCGCTTTCAGCGAAAAAATTAAATGTTAAATTTCCTTATGAGGTTTTGTCTAGAAAATTATTGTTGCTCAAATAACCAAGAAGACCTAGTGCCTCGCCACTACCTAGAAGCCGAATATTGAAATAAAATGTTTAATTAAATTACTGATAAAATATTGAAATTAAATCATGCTTTAAAAAGTTTTTCAAATACTTTTTAAAAAATTCTAAAAGTCGTCTAAGTTAGAATTTTCTTTTTAGAAAGTTTTCTTGCTTAATTTTTTTACTTATTCTCAAAAATAATTTTGTTGAAAAAAAACTTAAAAAGAAATTCAAAAATATTTATTAAACATTTTTACTTAGAAATTTTTTTCTAAAAAATATTGAAATAAGTTTTTAAATTTTTAAAATTATTACCCTTAGATTTTCTCTTAGTACTCTATTTTTTATGTGAACAAAGGGGGAGAAGGAAAATGTTAAGTCTAAGGGGAGGTAGATTACAATTTTTTGCACTTTATTGCAATATTATTTGTTTTACTTTTATGTCTATTTACCCTAACTTATCTTAGGTTGTTCACATCAAAAAGGGGGAGATTGTTGGAACCCCAAGGTTGTTTTGATGTGATCAACAAGTTAAGTTAGGTCCTGTGGTGTTTTAACCCTGTGTCTAAGTGTGTAGGTACTTAGGAGCACAGGCAGTCGAGCGGAAAATGTAGCTAGCGAAAAAGACTGCACGGGAGAGAGATGATGGGCTCGGTGCGTCTGAGGGACGAGGCGCTGCGGAAGAGTACACCGGCGGACGAGAAGGAAGCGTGCGGTGCTTCCGAGGGACAAGAAGCCGGAGCGGAAGATTGCTTAGGGAGCAAGAGACGCAGCTAGCGAGAAAGTCGGCACAGGAGAGAGCCGACGGGCTCGGTGCGTCTGAGGGACGAAGAGCTGTGAATGAGTACACTGGCGGACGAGAAGGAAGCACGCGACGATTCCGAGGGACGAGAAGCTGGAGCGGAAGCTTGCTCGAGAAGACCGGAAGTTGGGTTTGGATGAGCCCTATTTCGAATGGCCAAGATTAGGGCTGTAAATGAACCAAGCGTTCGTGAACAAGCATGGTGTTCAGCTTGGTAAGAGCTTGTTTATGTTCGTTCAATATACATAAGATTAATTAAACAAACAAGCTTGAACAGCTCGTTAAGCTAAACAAACAAGCTTGAACACATATGTGTTCAGCTCGTTAACGTTCGTGAACAACGTTCATGAACAATGTTCGTGAACAATGTTCATGAACCATATTTATTAATAAAACTCTTTTCAATATGTTAAATAAATAATAAAATAAAATAAATAAATAAATTTAAATTATCAATCTTAATAATCAATCAAACAATTAAAAATTTCAAACAATCAAACAAGCTTGAATTGATAGCTTGATAACATCTAAACGAACCAAGCTCAAATGAAATTCAAGCCAAGCTTGAACCAAGCTCAAGCCAAGCTTGAATTGAGAGCTTGATAACATCTAAACGAACCAAGCTCAAGCCAAGCTTCAAACAAGCTCAAGCTCATAAAAAATAAACCAAGCCAAGCTTGAACACTCATTTCAAAAGCTTGGTTCATTTTAAGCTCGGCTCGACTCGGCTTGGTTATCTTATCAAACAAGCTTGAACACCTCAAAGCTCGGCTCTGCCTGGCTTGTTTACAGCCCTAGCCGAGATCACCCAAGCAAGCGGAGCCGGAGCAGAAGACCTGGACCAAGGCAAGCTGAATTGAAGCAGAAGGCTCGGATCGAAAAGGCCAACGCTGTTGACTTTCTTGGTCCTAGCGCTCGGAACCCTTCCGGGCGCCCAGACCTGGATTTTATCCATATCGCGGTCAAACGCGATCTATGCGAAAGGGATAAAGTTTTATCCCCTTCTAGGCACCTGAAACGCTTCCAGGCGACCCGACCAAGGCTATAAATATAGTCTTGGTCCAAGAAGCTAATTAGAACAAGCAATTATTGCATTCAACACCTGTGCGCTTCCTTTTTAGTTTAGCTTCTTTCTTTTTGCGCTTTCACTGCTATAAGAGTCTTCTCCGCCTGAAGGAGATCTTTTAGTGTGGCGATTCATTCCTTGGATTAATAACTTCTCCGGTTGTAACCAAATCAAGTCTGTGAGCCTCTTCTTTTAGTTTATTACTTTCTTTATTTAATTATATGCAAATGTTTAAGTTATAGTTCGAGAATGGTGTTTTGTGTTTATTTTTTTAGGGCTATTCAACCCCCTTTTTAGCCGGCCAACGCTATCCAACAGTGGGTTGACCTGCCCCGCCCTGCCAAATATTGGGTTTTTGGTGGGTTGGCCCACCCACCGCGGGTTGGTCTGTTTGACAGCTTTAACCATAGCCAAGGGCAACCTATTGCTATCTCTTTTTTGTGATAACCTAGGTATCCAGATATTGGAACTAATCAATCTTGGAGATCTCATGAAAATTTTTCACCGACCACTAAGATAAATTGTAAAACTTTCACAGAGGCTCATCCAAGCTATTAATATTTTTTGAATTGACGTCTTACTAAAAAAAATTCCTACAGTACATTGCAGCTAGAATTCAACTCTTAGATGTCTGATTAGCAGTTCAGAAGACTTAACTATTGCACCCTAGCCCAAGGGTAACCATTTGCTATCTTTATTTTTTTAATTAATTCTAGGATTCAGCGTACATGGATTAATTCTATATCACTGACTTAGTCTCATAGAAAATTTTCATCCGTTATTAAGGTAAATTAAAAAATACTCATAGTATGATTCATTAATCTAATATTTTTAAATTAACCATCTATTTAAAAAATTATCTATTAATTTATCAAAATTAAAATTCAATTTTCAAATATCTAGAAAATTAAGAAGACATCCATGACCATGCCATCCCTCGGGAGCACCCCTCGGGAGCACCTCTTGCTATCTTAAACAATGAGTGTTACATCGTGTGGATGTTTTGAGATTATTTTAAATTACTAGATTTTGTATCGATTGAGTTTTGATTTGATGGGGCATTAAATCTTAATGGTAGATTATAAAAGTCTGAGGGTATAATTGCATATATCCCAAACTGTTTGAGTTAAGATTAGGGTTACAAAGCAATTGGGTTAAGTTAGGCGATTCACAACCACATGGTGGGGGATCAGTGAGGCTATTTGAGGAGAGCATCCTCTAGTCTCTAAATTATAAATTAAAAGATAGTTCAATTTATAGATTGATTTATTTCGATGGATCCTTATTATTTAAATAGACGGAGTCTATCATAATCTACTAATTATAAATAGTGGATCATCTAATCTATAAATTACAAAGTAGAAGAATCCGCCTATTTTTAGTGGAGTAGTGGATGAGTTTTAAACTCAAAGCAAAACTTAAGCATGTTTAACGGTTGATTCAATCCTGCCTTTAAGGGATGGTTCCTCTTATCCCTGAGTGGGCCCCTCCCATCCCTCCAGAGATCAGTGGTTCAACACTGTCTTAGGATAGGATTGAATCAATCAATATTTATCTGAGAGGACAGAGTTAAAAATTGAGGATGGATTAATATATTTTTTTATTATTTAATTAAATTTCTTTCCCTTTTCAATTTGCACCTTTAACAAAACATAGCATAAACGTACCCCAGATAGCTTTGCAATGCAATAATGTTGGAAATAAGATACTACTTTGAAAATAAAAAAAGAAAAGAAAAACTCACTTTTAGAAATTCTTAATAATAGTATTCTGTTAATAATCTGATATTTAAAATACCCGCTGCATTCTAATTTGGAGGTGTTTGTTTAAAACAATGCTATTTTGAAGTTAAATTGCACAAATTAAAGTAATTCGAAGGTGTGATGTTGCTTTGTAAACAATAGTTTTAAGATGGTATTATTTTATATAAAATAACTCTAATATATATAAACCGTTGGTTCATATTCTTGTGTTAGATCAATCGAGAAAAGATATATTTTAGGTATGAAATAAAAAATGAGGTGTTATTTTAATAAATTTCAAAAGAGGCATAATTTTGATGATAAAGATAAAAATAATATTTATATTTTACATTCTACTTTTAAAATAATAAAATCATATACGCACATACAATTCTGAAATTCTTCAAATATATTTGATTTTAACTTTTTTTTTTTTGTTAAGGACGTATTTATTTTGCATTTTACTTTTTTTCATTTATGCAAAGCATTCGAAAGGTTGGTTTTTGAAATCTAGATCCCTTATGTTATTTGTTTTTCAAAAAAAAAACAAAACTTCTATGTGTTCAAAAATAAAATGATGTTAATTTTCAAAATGCAATACCATTTTAAGATTTATGCAGTAATAAATTGATGTTATTTTTGACATGCAAACGTGATGTTGATTTTTGACATTAAATACTAAAGTGGTGATGATTTTTGTTGTACAAAACTATAGTGGTTGGCACTTGGCAAGAGGAGTTGAGTGAGAAATAAGTATGTTTTTGAGAAACTTGAAAGTTAGGTACATTTTTGAAAAGTTTACAATTTTATATGCGTGGTGTAATTTTTTCAAAATTCCCCGATCAAATCTCCCTATACTATTTTTCTTCGACAAATTACTGCATCATGTATATAAAATTTCAGAAAGTCTAAATCATGTATCTAAGTTTAAAGTTATTAAATCACATACTCATACTCATTTTATCCCTTTTAGTATTTCCAATCAATTGCTAGATTTACTTATCGTTTGCTATATTTTATCAATCGATTGGTAAATCTACTAATAGATTAGGAATGATTATGTGACTCTAAATCTAAATTTTAAAATTTAATTTGTATTAAAAAAATCATTATTCTCAATATAGTAAGTTAAATTGATGTTTGAGGGTATGAATATATAATCTGAATAACTATATGAATACATAGAACTTAGTTCAATATTATTTCGAGTTCTTTAGGTCCATTAGACAACTTTGATTGGTTTTGGTTAAAATTGGCTAATGAACTTAAAGAATTCAAAATAACATGAAGTCATATTCTATATGTTTGTCTAGTTCTTTTGATTATATTCATGCCCTTAAACATCATTTCCATACGTCATATTAAGAGCAACAATTTGTTTAACACATGCATTCAAAAAAATTTGATTTATATTTAAAAAATTACTACTCTCAATATAGTAGTCTGTCAAAATAATGTTTGAGAGCATGAATATAATCAGAAGAATTAGTCAAATACATAAAATCTGGTTCCATATTATTCCAAGCTCTCTAGGTTTATCAGTTAATTTTGACAAAAACTTGTTATAACCCACTGATAAATATAGAGAGCTCGAAATCACATGAAACCAATTCCTATGTGTTCGTCTAATTCTCTTGATTATATCTATACTCTCAACATCATTTCTATATGTTATACTAAGGGCAACAATATTTTTTTAACACAAATGTATTCAAAGAATCTAATTCGTATTAAAAAATCATCGCTCTCAATATAATGTGTCAAATTGATGTTTGAGGGCATAAATATAGTTAGGAGAATTTGCTACACACATATGACCTAATTTCATGTCATTCCGAACTTTCTATGTCCATCAACCGTTTTTGGTCGAAACTGATCAAAATTTACTGATAAACTTAGAGAGCTCGGAATGGTATGAAATTGAGCCATATGTGCTCGGTTCTCCTGATTATATCAATGCTATCAAACATCAATTTGACACACTATATAAAAAACAGTGATTTTTTAAATACAAAACATATTTTTCACACACATTTGTATTTACAAAAATATTGTTCTTACTATAATATTTCAAATTGATATTTGAGGGCATGCATATAATTAGGAGAATTATATTAATATATAAGATTTAATTTCATGTCATTCTGAACTCTCTAGGTTCATTAGCTAATTTGGGCCAAAATTGACCAAAATGGACTGATAGATTTAGAGAGTTTTAAATTATATAAATACAAGTTCTATGTGTTTATCTAGTTCTCTTAGTTATATTCACGTCCTCAAATATAATTTTCATATATTATATTGAGAGCAACAAATTTTTTTAACACAAATATGTTTAAACAATTCGATTTATGTTTAAAAAAAATATTATTCTCAATACAATAGTGTGTCTGTCATGCCCCGAGAAAGTCCCTGTCCGAAGAAATTTCGGCAGCACCTCCCCTGTACGGCTGACAATCTGAAGCATTTCTACAGACACAATGTATATCAGCCACATGCGGCTAGAATATATACACAACCACGCAGTTAATAATCTCAGCCTACACGACTAGACAAATATAACAACAACCACGCAGTTATATATATTTTTATCAGCCCACTCGGCTGAAATCAAAACCAACACAGTGAAAAAAAAACATAAATACAAGCTCATACAAAACAAAACAAAACAAAACACTGCTAGCCGGCTAGGCTTACACCACACAACAATATAACACTACGTAAACAAAACCGGAACACAAAACCAAATACACAAATTTCGTATAGCAAAACAAAATAAACACAAGCGGAGACAGGTCTTCTGATGTGACGTGGGGACCAGCAGACAGGATACTCCAAGCGACTCCATAAACAACCTGGTACCTGGAAAAGATAGTGACCACGGGGGGTGAGTTCAACAACTCAGCGAATACCAATAGACATGTCTAGTAAGATATATCTAACAGCAATAAACATGGAATACAGCTTCCTAATCATATATAGGAAAAATGCAAAACTGAAAGGTAACTGAGGAAGTTGTACTTACCAGGAACTCCTATCCAGAACAAAAGGGGGTCGTCAAATCGAGAGTGTCATAAATCTTGTATGCATGTCAAACATATGCATCCAACCAAAAGCAACAAGCACAAGCAATAAATACATCAATGCGTATGATGCCAATGACATAGTCACCCCTGACGCCAGTCAGCCATCTCACACACAATGGTGAGACCGAGTGGGTAAGGCTGTGACAACCGTGCACTCTGCCGTCACTGCTCCTGATGAGTGACCGAGTGGACGGGATGCTGTCGGAGTACACTTATCCTCCTACCCCAAATCATAAATGGGGGAGCTCAATACTCTCATCTCCCGGAACACAATGATGGGGAGGGATCCCTGTCCTACTACAACGCTGCGTCACACTAACCCATGAGTGGACCAACGGAGCCCTTGACAGAGCACCTGCTGCAACACACCCTGCCTGAATATACCACTAACCCATTAGTGGTCGTGTGTGCAGATATATGTAACTGGCGATGTGCTCAATAATAATGGAACTGACAATCACACAGCATGCAATCATGCGAATGGTGCATGACACTAAGCATGGCAATATCCTGAACCAAATCCATATATATATATATAAATGTGTACCCTAGTACCAGTAAGTCAAATCCACAGATCTAGGGTATACATGTCCTCTATGGCATAACAACCTAGGTCCTGAACATATCCACCTCCATAAAATATGTACCAACAATATACATGGATCAAAGCAAAAGGGTCTAGGTACACAGATCAGATATGATATAAAAATATAGGTACACATGTCAGATAATAAAAATCCAGAATCTAGTCCTAAACTCAGTAAAACATGGTATGTCACTTACTCTAGGAACTAAGGTACTCATGGCAATAATCACAAGGTATAAACATGGATACATAACAAGCGACAAAACAGAACATGCTATGGGTATCAAACCGTGACATACCAAAGACAAACATGATCATTGCTTGTAGCTATAAAATAATATGCATATCCAATTGACAATATCATAAAAGATAAGTCAAGAGGTACCCGCCTCCGATATAGATCGAATCGAACCAATCCGATGTTGAGACGCCCATCTCGAATCACAGTCCTCAATATACAACCGTGCTTTTGCTGCTGGAACAAGAAAATGCTGTAGGGTTTGCTACTGAAACCATGAACTCCCCACAGTACACAATTCCTGCTGAAATCCTTCCCACTGATCAGACCAAGTTGAATTCAATAAGTGGGATCACAAATCATGCAACAACCTAATCTTACCTCACTGAACCACATTGATATCAATCGAATCCAACATGATGTCACTGATCAAGCAACAACCTTCTAGTCTTTGCCGACCCTTCTCCTTGAACCTGAACAGCACACGAATGAAACGTTAGGGCACAATGAGGAGATGCCAGGGAAGAATCGGTGAGAGGAAGATCTGGTGGTGGCTGATATGGTACCTAGTCCAGCAGCAAGAGGAAATCTAGGGCACGAAATATACCTCTGGCATTGTGCATCGATCTAGGGCAACACCACAAGAAGGGAACTCGGGTTCCGACGAAAATTTGACAGAGGATGCTCGACTCACGCTCTCGGCTCCCAGCGATCTAGGGCACAACCGAATCAGCGGGTGGCAGTGGCCAGTGGCGACGTCCAACGATCGGCCACGGAGGTTGGCGATGCTCTACCGGAAGAGAGGAAGAGATGGGTAAGCAGAAGCTTGGCCGGCGTCGGCTGTGGTGGCGATCGGCGCCATCGCTCGGCGAGGAGGAAGAATCGGGAGGGCGGCTCGACCGGCGGTGGCTCGCGGGATTGCTCTGCGAGGGGCGGCTGTCGGCAGGGGAGAGTGGAGTGAAGACCTTGAGCACACGGCAGAGAAGATGGCTAGGACTCGCGGTGGCCGGCGCTAGGGCTGTGGAGTCGGCGTCGCTGGTGTGGAGAAGGAACGACATAGTGAAGAATCGAGGAAGAAATAGAAGAAGAAATGGAAACCGTCGGGTGAGTGGTTCGGCGAGAGAAAGAAAAATAAGAAAAAGGAAATAGGAAAAGAAATAAAACTTTTCCTCGTTTAGTGGGGTAGTCTAAACAGGCTTTTCCGGCCCTGTTTTTATCCCCGTAAACTCGTCCATACGAGCTCCGAAAAATTCTCAGAAAATTTCTAAAAATTCCAAAAAATTTCTTTATCATTATTCGTCATCTTTTTTAGTATTTTATAGTGTCAAATTGATTTTTTGAGGGCATAAATATAATCAGAATAATTAGACAAACACATATAATTTAGTTTCATGTCATTCTGAGCTCTTTAGGTCTATCAACCAATTTTGATTGAAATTGGTCAAAACTAATTGATAGACTTAAAGAGTTTAGAATGACATGAAACCAAGTATTATGTGTTTGTCTAATTCTTATAATTATATCAATGCCGTCAAACATCATTTCCATACGTCATATTGAGAGCAATAATTTTTTTTATAATACGAATGTGTTCAAAAAAAATATTTCATATTAAAAAATTATTATTTTCAATATAATGTGTCAAATTGATGTTTGAGACATGAATATAATCAAAAGAACTAGACGAACACTTATGATCTGATTCAATGTCATTTCAAGCTCTTTAGGTCCATCAATAAATTTTGAACGAAATCAACTGATGGATCTAGAGTACTCGAAATGATATGAAACCAAGTTCTATGTGTTCATTCAATTTTATTATTTATATTTATACTCTTAAATATCAATTAATCATACTATCTTAAGAGATATGATTTTTTTAAATACAATTTTTTTAATCAATTAATATAGTATTACAATCTATTTAAGTTCTTATTATGCTAATGAATAGTATTCTGAATTGCTATATTGAGATAAATACGAGGGAGTAAAATGAGCATGTGATTTAAAATTTTTAAAACTTGTATATATGATTTAGGTATTTATGGTTGGTAAATTTAACGATATTTCTTTGTCCTCTATTTGACAAGTGATTAATGAACTAGATAGTCGGATTGATTACGAAGCCAATCACTTGACCATGCAACCATGACTTTGCGCCCAAGCAACCTCAAAGAGTTGACCGCGAAATGTTGCCCATGTAGCCGCCTGCCAACAAGAAGGACAAAAGAAGAGAGACAATGGAGAAAAAACATGTATTTGATATATATATATATATATATATATATATATATATATATATATATATAATACAGTTTTATTAAATACACTTATTAAAACACATATAAAATTCTACAGAAGTAATATTTTGTTTTAATAACTCTTACTTTCAAAACATTTGCAATATCTAAAATATAATTATTCAAATAAAAGGTTATTTTGTATTGAAAATATTATTTTGAAGGATATCTGCAATGTCTTTTAAATTTTATGTTTTTCGGGAAATATAATCCATATATTTAATGTTCTGATTAGTTTTTTTACTTTATCAACATAAGAATTTTGATTTAGTTTTATTCTAACTAAAATATGTTAAGTTAAAAATATCTATCACTTTTTATTAAATAGTCAATAATTTTATTCAAAAAGTTTAAAATAGGAGCCTTGTTAAAATATGTTAATTTAATAATTACTATAATTTACTGGTGTTAAATGAATTAAATTGAATACAAATTACCTTCATTTTATATAAATGATAGTATAGTTTAATAATATTTTATTAATATTAATTTTTTTATTTTGTTATTAAAATACTTGTCTTTATAATTGAAATGCAAATTTTGTTCTCTTAAAATGCCACTTGAAGATTTATTTGTTAATAAAGAAAAACCATTTTATCAATGGAATAAAAATATCAGAAAATATTTTAACATTGATAAAATATTAATCATTGTTTTGAAATAATAAGAAGCCTTTGGGTCATTCTGAAAAGTTTGTTCTCTTAAAATGCCACTTGAATATTTATTTGTTAATAAAGAAAAACCATTTTATCAATAGAATAAAAATATTAGAAAATATGTTAACATTGATAAACTATTAACCATTGTTTTGAAATAGTAAGAAGCCTCTGGGCCATTCTGAAAAGTTTCCAAAAAAAAGGAGCAAAACCTAACGCCTCCCAAAACCCTGCCATACCGTTCTCATTTGGCCTTCTCGAGCTTCGCGGCGTCGCCGTCGTTCTCTTTCCCTCACCTGTCCTCGTCTGCGACTTCAATTGACCATGGCGGATGGTATCGAAGAGGCGGCTTCCAATCTCACTCTCACTGATTCGCCCGCCGAGGAAGTCCAAAGCAAAAGGTATGCTATTTAGGATTCCCCCCCTTCGATCCGTTCCGTTTTCTTCGAGTGTATTGTTAATTTCCTATTCGTTCTTCCAATTTTTTCAGCGCTCTGAAGAAAGAGCTGAAGAAGAAGAAGAAGGAAGAGGAGAACCGGCTTAAAGATGAAGAAAAGAAGAAGAAGGTATCTTTTTGTGTTTATTTTCGTTGAAGGATTGCGCGCTATGATTCGTTCTTTACGATGAGTTAAATTTCGTCGCTTCCTTCTGTTTGCTCGTGCTAGAAAAGTTTTATCTTTGGTAGATAATTATTTTCAAGGTCTCACATTTTGCTACTAAATTTGTAGGCTGCTGCAACGCCTCAGTCGCAGAAGCAGATTGTTGCTGATGATGAAGATATGGACCCGACGGTTCTCTCTCTTTCACTTTCTTTTGATTCTGCAGCAATTATTTTATTTTATTTTTGTTTCATATGTGCTTGAATTTATGTGCATCTCTGTCTTATCGCAGCAATATTATGAAAATAGGCTGAAGGCATTGGCATTGATAAAAGCAACTGGAGGAAATCCCTACCCGCATAAGTTTAACGTATCCATGACAATTTCAGAGTATATTGAGAAGTACAAGACATTGAGTGAGGGGCAACACCTTAATGATGTTGAAGTTAGCTTAGCAGGTAATACCGTGTTCTGGTACAATTCTTTCACATGCATTTAGTTCATGTGCTTGTTTTTGATGTCTTTACTGATCTTTGTTTCAAGGGAGAATCATGAACAAACGAACATCTTCATCAAAACTATTCTTTTATGACCTATATGAAGGTGGTCTTAAAGTTCAAGTCATGGCTGATGCTAGGTATCACATGCTATGTTCAGTTGAACTGCTTTTGGTCTCATTTATCTAAGTAGCTTTATGGATTTCTGAAAATCAGCTCTTGGTCTGAGTTTATTTGGCTGGAAAGATAGGACGGTAAGGGGAAGGGAGAGGGAAAATAACACATTCATATTTATATATATATATATATATATATGAATGGTTCTCCCTCCTACTTTCCTGCCAAAGTAAACCCAGCATTATGTTATCAATAGTATTATTATGTGTTTTCCATGTGCATGTTCAATATTTTCTATCACTCTCAACTAATAATATTGCTTGTTAAACATGATGGGGCAAATTCTGTGTCCAAAGAAATCATTATCCCTAAGGTTTTTTTGTTATTCTTGCATTCTTTGTCTGATATTTTCCATTTTCTGAAGATTAATTATTTGTCATCATTAGTATAGCGGCTTCCAAGTTCCACCAGACATTATTATATCCACATGAGATGAACAAACCTTAAGCATTGCGATCATTCTCTATGTTTTTATCTTTCATATAATATTCTCCTTATTGAATATTGTTTTAGGGCTGTAGTACTTCGCCCTCTCCTTGTTTGTGAATGTGGGATTTAAGGTAGCTTTTGTTTATTGAATGGAGGTTAGAATTGACACTGAGATTATTGTTCTTGGAATGCAGTCATGCATAATATAGAAAAACTACTACTGTTACCTTTTATGCAAAGCGGTATACATATTGCTTTCATTTTCCTTTCAGGACTTTGTTATTCATCTTTCCACTAATTTCATGGTTCACCGTCATATGCACATATGATATGTAGATTAACTAATTATTTGTGCATATTTTTTTTTTTATTTAACATCAAGATGCATCTTTGGAAAAAAGTTAATTTGTTAACTTTTTTTTTTTTAAAAAATTACCATTTTATTTCCAGAATAAAAGATATCTAATAATGTGTAAAGGTAGAGGGAAATTAAGGAAATCATTAGTCACTCTAATATAAAATGATTTATTTTATATGAATATTAGTAGGAATATATTGCCTTGCTTTGAGCTCAATGGAGGAATACAATTTGTGTACCAAACCCCAAATAGTTGCGGCAAACCCATCTTATCTAGTAATGCAACATTTCTTCTAAGTCAAGTATTCAACAGTTCATATTTTTTACATCAAGGTTGCTTTTCTCTAATGATGGCGATGACAATGACATCTTAGATAATACAACAATTCATTTTTATTTCATCAAGCTTGTTTTTTTTTTAAATTCATCGAGTTTGTTTGAAATTTCATCAAGTTTGTTTTTAATATTTGCCCAGTTGTTAACAATATATATGTTTTTTTTTATCAAGTTTGCTGATTATCTCCATTTTGACTTTTAACTAGGGAATCAGTGTTGGATGAAGTTCAATTTACCAAACACCACACTGGTGTAAAACGTGGTGACATTGTTGGACTTTGTGGATATCCTGGTTTGTAGTTTTCATCATTTTTTTTTAATTAGATAAATTGTGGGGACTCTAAAGTTACATTATCATTCTTTAGAGCTTCAGCCCAATTACTTTTGAGCTGCCTTATATTATTATCTCCATATGAATGGTGTCTTGATAGTAATTTTACATGGTGAAATTGTGTGTGCCAAAGGAATTAAAGACATTCTTTGTCTTTCTCGTGCTTGCCAAACCCCATTTTTGGTGATGATGATGTTTTATTTCATCTAGATTGTTTATTATTTGTAGTATTTTTTTTTTTTTGAATTCATCAAGTTTGTTTTCCCAAACCCCATTTTTAGCCTTAATTCTGTAGTTTTCAGCTGTTAGTGTTGTAATAGATCTAGAGCTATGTTGTTAATGCTTTGATCATGGTTTTAAAAGTATAAGCTGCTTCCGTGCCTGCATAAGGTTATCTTGTGAGGAACTACATAATTTCCCCTTATGTTGTGTAAGAATCATAAAGGTTAAATCAATCTCATCTTGTTAAATTCTAAATCATGCATGGTTTGTAGATTGGGTAAAAATCAAATGGGCGCCCATCATTTGCATTTTCATCAGATAGCGCCTCATTTTTGATTAAAGTCAAATATCTGATCATTCCGTCGTGTAGCTTCTACAATTGTAGAAGCTAACATCTAAGCTTCTACAATGTGTAGAAGCTAACAACTAGCTTTTCCAATACATTATTTGATTATTTGGCCGTGTAGAAGCTAGCATCTAGCTTCTACAACAATGACTTTATACTATTTTGATTTTGCTTATTTGAGTGATAACCTGGTTAAAAAGGGTGCTAATATGATGTTTCTGTAAATTTGGGGCGCCATTTTGATTTTTTCCCATATATACAAAAAATTTACATGGAATTTTAGATTGCTTGTTTTGTTCAATTCGGTATATTTTGTTGTAGACTAGATGCAAACTCATATTTGTGACACACAGATGTTATATATTATTCTCAATTTCATCAAGGTTAGTTTTTTGGAAAAAATGGAAAGCATCTGCACCCCAACATTCGCACCAAATATACATTTTTTAGTGGTTCAATCACATATGTCTTGCATTTGTGTTGTCATTCTTAAACCATTTTGTTGTTATTCTTTGTTGAAGTATTATTAACAATTGATCCTGTTCAAAGATTCAATTTCTGCAATTAAGAAAAATACGCTTTTCTAAATTCTTGAATCAATTACATGTTAGTTTTGTTTAGATCATATGTCTGAGCTTGAGTTTTATCTAATCAGTGATTGAGGCAGAATGTGACTCTGAAGATAACAATACATCTGGATTGTTGTATGGATATAATGCTATGTTGATGTTGCATCGACATGATTATTTGTAAATGTTTGAATGATATGATATCTCTATAATCCTACACTCCCATTTACACCTATTTTTGGGCTATGTTGCACTATTAAAGTTGGAATTTCGGTAACTAATTGTCTAGGTATGACTCAAAATGTAAGTCATATAATTGTATTTGACTATTTGTGCTTAACTTGTTCTGGCTGCAAGGGAAAATGTATATTCCCATTCATTTGGGTGCATTTTTGTTTTTATTCTTGCATGAATTTGCTAAATATTCGATAAGCCTATTTGTTTGGAGGTTACAACAATCAGTTAACTTTTAAGTTTCCAGTGTGTTCAGGTTTTTGTTTGTTTAGAGAACTATGTCTCACAATGTAATAAAACATTTGTTTGTCTCTTTCAAGGTAAGAGTAAAAGAGGAGAGCTTAGTATCTTCCCTAAAACATTTATTGTTCTCTCGCCATGTGTGCACATGATGCCGAGGCAGAAAGCTGGTCCTGGCACTGACATTGCTATTAAGGTGCAGTCATTTGGACAACTCTATTCATCATAGTACTATGGATTTTAATTAATTTGATCTGACTTTGGATCTTCATTTTATTCATAAAATGATTACAACTTACAGAAGAATGAACAAAAAACACCATCAGATGTTTGGGTCCCTGGAATGACAAGAAATCCTGAAACATATGTTTTGAAAGATCAGGTTTCTTTCTTATATCCCTTGTCCTTTTAGTCATTCTAATAACATCAGTGGAAGAATATAACACATAGCTATATTAAACTGCTAGACTTGTGTGCTGCTTTTAAACTCACTGTTACATGTTGGAGTTTTCATGGATATGTGGGTGCTTAATGGTAATTGTTTTTAAAGTTTAAGCACATGCAAGTATGCAACACCTAATTGTTTTGTTTGCAATGAGATAATAGTTCTCCATTGCATGTAGTTGGTGTTTTTCCATAATGGAGGCCCCAATATCTTCATGTTTCATTTTTTGTTTTGTGTTGGCATCTTCTGTAAGTTATGATGAGACTTATTTTGTATTTTTAGTAGATAATAATATATTTCACTTGCACTTCCTGTCATTTTTTTTAGTAATTTGATATATTGATGAATTCCGGCCACGTACATGCTTCCTTATCTGGATGAGTTGACAAAATTTCTTTTGACTGATCAAATAGTTATGTGGCCTTTGATTTAAATATTCTGGAATGATAGGAAACACGTTATCGTCAACGTTATCTGGATCTAATGTTGAATCACGAGGTCAGACAAATATTTAAGACTCGTGCCAATATTATCAATTATATCCGAAATTTCCTCAACAAACTTGACTTCTTGGAGGTTAGCTTCAACTCCTTTTCATATTCAATTTTATGGTACTTTTGCAGCTTTATTGACAAGTTGTCATTCTTGCTTTTCCTTTACCAGGTGGAAACACCTATGATGAACATGATTGCTGGAGGAGCAGCTGCCAAGCCTTTTGTTACTCATCACAATGAATTGAACATGAAATTGTTCATGCGTATTGCTCCTGAGCTTTACTTGAAGGAGTTGGTTGTTGGTGGGTTGGATCGTGTTTACGAAATTGGAAAACAATTTAGGAATGAGGGTATTGATTTGACTCATAATCCCGAGTTCACAACATGTGAATTCTATATGGCTTTTGCGGATTACAATGATTTAATGGTTCTCACAGAAGAAATGTTATCAGGTAATCAGTATGGACTGGTTTATGCTTTGAGGAGATTTACATTTAATCAGTATGGATTTTTTTTTTCCTAATGCTGAGTTGATTGGCTAGGAATGGTCAAGTTTCTAACTGGTGGTTATTTGATCAAATATCACGCACATGGAGTGAACAAGGATCCAATAGAAATCGACTTTACTCCACCCTTTAGGTGACCATAAAACATGTTATCATGACTTTTTTTTTTTTTTTTTTGCAATATCTGGAAGTATGAATTGACGTAGTCATTTCTTTATTCCTTTAGGCGGATGGACATGATTGAAGAATTGGAGAAAAGGGCTAATCTTTCTATACCAAAAGATCTTTCAAGTGAAGAAGCAAACAAGTACTTAGTGGATGCCTGTGAAAAGTTGGATGTTCAGTGCCCCCCTCCAAAGACAACGACAAGGTTATTGGACAAGGTTGGTACTTGATTTATTCTGTGTACATCTTATCTTATAAAGTTGTGTGCGCTCAATCTATCATATAATTTGTGAGCTTATGAAATTGATGATCAGGTGTCTATTATGATCAAGGAATGTCTTCAAGTGCATAATAAGATGAAAGTTATAGAAAAAGGGTGTAGCAGAAGAAAAAAACTTTTTTGAATATTTTATTAAACAATCATTTGACTTGAAGTTTAAATATGCAATTCAATCATTAGAATTTGTGCATTTGAGCACCTCACTGGGGCAATCCCTACTTAAATACAAGAAAGATTGAGTCACTTTTGTTCATTGATTGATAGCTTGTTGGACATTTCTTGGAGGAGGAATGCACCAATCCCACATTCATCATCAATCACCCGGAGATAATGAGTCCATTGGCAAAGTGGCATAGATCGAAACCAGGTCTTACTGAGCGTTTTGAATTGTTCGTTAACAAACACGAGGTTTGTAACAAGAAATTTTTTTTTTTTTATTATTATTCAAATTATCACAAAATGCTGATGGTATCAACAAGCTGTGCAGGTATGCAATGCATACACTGAATTGAATGATCCAGTTGTCCAGCGTCAACGCTTTGCTGAACAGCTTAAGGTGCTATTTGCCTTACTCTGTTTGTTTTGGCTCACTAAATTTCAAACTAAGCCAGATACTAAAGCTCTGTTGTAACTTGGTGGTGATGTCAGGACCGGCAATCTGGTGATGATGAGGCAATGGCTTTGGATGAAACATTTTGCACTGCACTTGAATACGGATTGCCTCCAACTGGTGGATGGGGTTTGGGAATAGATCGTCTTACAATGTTGCTAACCGATTCACAAAATATAAAGGTTGATTTAATCAATTAGTACAGTTCCTAAGCCTTAAATTTTTTTTTATCAACATTGCTTGATGGATAAATAACTTATGAGGATACTGGAATTTATGGTGCAGGAAGTTCTCCTTTTCCCTGCCATGAAGCCACAAGATGAGCCTTCAACCAAAGGTATTTAACTCATGAACTAACTTTATTCTGCACTGTATAGTTAGAAGTTACTAGTTTATCAAGCGATAGACTTCGGAAGCTGTTACAAAGGTCCTTGGTCCAAAAACCTGCTGCAGTCACAATTGGCGTTTGCTTCCATATATTGTATAGTTAGATTTCATTCCTTCTCCCTTAAAATTTTGAAGAAGCATACAGACATGGTGGTTGAGGTGAGGAGAGTTACTCATGAACTCTTTATCAGTTTTTCTATAATTTACAGGGATCAGTGAGAAATAAGCTTCTAATTAAACTAAACCACCATTAATGCTCGATTCTGCTTGGATAATTCTTATGCTTTAGCCCTTAATATCGATTCTAAGATGAAACATTTTTGCATTTGCAGGCTCAGATTGATCTCTTGGAAACTGAGCCCGTTGCATGATTGAGAAAATACACTATACTTCGAAGAGAAGCCTACGTTACTTTCTGGCCTTTGGATATTTGTATTGGTTTTGTTAGACTATCATCGACGTGTGTTTTCAGTGTTTTTGCTAGTCCATCGTAGCACCAACTGTTGAATTATGTGTACTAATTTATTTTTAGCCTTCATCATGAAGCACTATTTCCATTAAAAAATTTGTGTTTTTTTAAGAGTTCTGCATTTTTTTGTAGCAAATTATTGATGGAACGACACATGGAACTTTTTTCAATTTAATGAAAATTAAGGAGAAAAGTTATATATTTAATATTAAAAAATATTTTAATTTGATTAAAATTAGAATGGAATAGTTTTAGGTAAACCATTTATTATGAAAATTTTTGATGAAAATTTATAGGAGTAAAAAAGTTATTATAATTTTATATAATATATATAAAAAACCTATTATTCTTTAAAAAAATAGTATTATCAATTAACATTCAATTTATTTGTGTATCGGTTCAACTTATTATTATTTAAAAAAAAAAACCTAAATTTAAAGTATTTCTAATTATAGTTTGTAAAATCAGATCCGAATTATACGATTTGAAAGTATTAAATTAATTATCGGATCCTATCAATCCGATTTTGCGAATCTAAGCGTAAAATTAACCGCATTCAATTGTTTTTGGACGAACAAAAAATTACGAGGGGTGTTTATGTAATCTATCTAACGCGTCGGTTTTCCTTGTCAATTGCCATTCTATTCTATGATTGGCTTTCTTCTCGGTCCAATTTCTATCCGCTCTTCTTCCGAGCGATTGATGACTCGTCTCTCATGGCGATTCCTTGACTGAAATCGAGGGGGAAGAGGGGCAGGGCCGGCTTTATAGTGCGACGACGCCCGAGTAGCTTTTTTCCCGTCTTCCAGGCGTCGTGGGAACTGCGGCTGCTCTGCTTTTCCTCGGTGTCGGAGCGGTGTCATAGGTAGAGCGACCCATTCAGGCGCCTTCTTTCTGTTGATCTCTTGATTCTCTTGGTTTTGTCCCCTTCGGTCTTATCGCAGCTGATTGTTGGATGATGTTGTTCTCTTCATATAATTGATTGCGCGAAGCCCTAATTCGGCTTTACATCTTTTGTTGTCGCCATGTATTTTGTGATGATATTGGTGAATGGGGAATCATCTCGGCATGTTTTCGCGTTTTTCAAAGTTGGAACTTGTTCTTGATTTTGTCATCAAAGACGATATGCTCGCTGTTTTTTTAATATGCATTGAATTTCAAGAAGTTTTGATTTTTTTTAGTTGGACCTGATGTTTGTTCTCTATTCTGTTCGAGTTCCTTCTTGTCTATAAAAATAATGGTCCAAATTCTCACCTGACGTTACCCATTGGATTCTCTTGGAAACAGTTTCTTTCTTGAAAGAGGCCATTTCTTTCTAAATCCATTTTTCTTCTTGTGCACGGTTGGTGCTGCGGAGAAAACCTTTTTCCTACATACTAATTATTTTGCTCCAATATGGAAATTTGTGCTGTCTAGGGTGTAAAAATGTCAACTCCTGCTAGGAAGAGACTGATGAGAGACTTCAAGAGGTTACAGCAGGATCCTCCTGCAGGCATCAGTGGTGCTCCTCATGATAATAACATCATGCTATGGAATGCTGTTATATTTGGGTATGCTTGAGATGAACTAGTTGTTGCGGTTTCTTGATTTGCATGATAAGGTGGTTTTACTGATTCTTATTCCTTTGCTTTGAATTGCAGCCCAGATGACACACCTTGGGATGGAGGTATGCTTTTGGTGTTATAATATCTTTTTTAAGAACTGGTTTAACCAAAACACTTTGAATGAATAATTATTTCAGAGAATCCACTTGTATCAGAACATACTGTTTCAGTTTCATGGTTGTTTCTGTCAGATTGCATTTGTTCCTGGATTGGCTAACGTGTTGGTTTAGTAAAAATTCTGAGAATTATTCTATGAGATCCACTTGTACGTGAATCCAGTGTTTCCATTTCATGTTTGTTTCTGTCAGGTTGCATTTTTTTAAAGTGTATTAGCTTATAATTTTATCTTCCTTTTAGTGTTCATGGATCTAGTTTAACATTTTTTTCCAGATACTTGTGAAAATATTGTGCTTGCATATGTGCAGTTGACGAGATGCATATAATTCTCATCCTGTAACTGACGCAGGGCCATTATATAAAATAAACAATTTTCTTTTGTTGATAATTTAAGTAAATTAACTTTCCTAATTGTAAGTATGGGAGTTGAACATGCCCTTTGCGCTCTTAAATTTGCAATTTTTCAATCGTGCTCAAAAGGAGAAAAGTGCAAGCCTAATAACAGTATTTTTTCCACTAATGATAGTATTAAGCGCATATTATCCATGGAAAAATATCATTTATTTGCAATTATCTGTTTCCATTTCCGATGAATTTTCTCCATTACCCTGAACCGTTTTTCACCTTAATATCTGATTCTACCCAATTTGATTCAGTGTTTTCACAAATAACTTACAGAAAGAAAGACTTGAAGACCTAAAATGATGTTAGGTGAGTGCCTTGATAATAGGACACGTACATCAATTGACTAACCTTCAGAAAAGAAACGAAATAGTGAACCACCTTTTGAACCCAAGTCTTCTACTCGAGAAAAAAAAGTGTTATCTACAATTATTTTCTTGATTAATAAAGAACACAAGCCATGATGTATATAGCACATCAAATTACACAACAAACTAGTCAAACAAGATCATATCTCAAACAGTTATTTTTCTCAATTAATGTGTGGTTTTTAGCACCATCTATATTAATGATATAGAAAATTAGTAGGCAAGCCCTGCACCAAAAATGATTGCCTACAGTATAGAAGTTACAAACTCATTTCCCATAGAAAGTCATGTCTTAACTATAGAAGTTACAAATTCAGTTCCACATAGAAAGCTTTTTTTTTTTTGGAACTCCGCGCATGACGAACCAGTCATGGCCGGTCCCAAGCCCAGAAAAGAAAGAGGGTTTCGTTAAAACTATGACAAATATTCAATAAATGTATCCATTAAACTATTGTGCTAATGCTAGGCTGTTTCCCGGAAGGAAAGCATTGTAGGGTCCGATTGTAATGTCTTGGCAAGGACCGCTACCGACTGTAACGTATTGGCAAAGACCGCTATATCTCCATGAAAATTTGGGTGTAGTATTAAATAGGTAAAAGTTATCACACCATATGTTAGATAAGAACAAATATGATAATAAAATTAATATTCTAAGATTTGGAACATGGAACATAGGAACCTTCATTGGTAAGTCAATGGATGTAGTAGATACAATTATTAGGAGAAGAATTAGTATTTTATGTGTACAAGAGACAAAATGGGTAGGCTAGAAGGCAAAGATGATAGAGACCTCTGGTTTTAAGTTATGGTACATAGGAAAGTAAAGTAAGAAATAAAGTGGGTATTGTTGTAGATAGTTCGTTAAAAGATGAAGTTGTAGAAGTAGTTAGAAAAGGGCATAAAATTATACCTCTTAAGATAATAGTGGCGACAGAAACTATGAACATAATTAGTGTATATGCATTGCAAGTAGGATTAGATGAAGTTACAAAAATCAAGGTTTTGAGACGACTTAGATAAAGTATTACAAAATATTCTGCCAAATGAAATGATTTTAATAAGAGGTGATCTAAATAAGCATGTCAGAGTGAAAAATGAGGAATATAAGAAGGTACATGGAGGTTATGAGTTTGGAATGAGAAATGAAGAAGGGAAAATTATATTAGATTTTGTGATAACATATGACCTTATATTAGCTAATACATTTTTTATAAGAAAAGAGAAGAACACTTAGTCACGTTCAAAAGTGGGAATAATAAATTGTAAATTGACTTTCTTATAGTTAGGAAGAAGGATAGAAAGATTTGTAAAGATTACAAGGTCATTTCTGGAGAAAGCTTAACTATCTAACATAGGTTAGTAGTGTGTTTATATGCCTCAAGCATAGTATCAATAGAAAGAAAATATATATGACTCCTAGAATTAAGTGGTGGAAGTTAAAAGATAAGAAGCAAAATATATTTAAGGAGAAGGTAGGAGTACAAATATTAGGTGAAATATACGGTGACTCTAATATGACATGGAATAATATGATATCAAAGTTGAAATAGTAGCTAAGAGTGTACTTGGTGAGTCAAAGAGATATGCGCCATTAAGTAAGGAATCTTGGTGGTGGAATGAGAACGTACAAGAGAAAGCGAAGGAAAAATAAACCGCTTATAAAGAATTATATATTTGTAAGAACGAGAAAACTTAAAAAAATATACAATAGTCAAGTAAAAATGTAAGAAAGTAGTGAATGAAGCAAAGAATAAAACTTTTGAACGATTATATCAAAAATTAGATACAAAAAAAGGGGAAAAGACATTTATAAAATAGTTAAAGTGAGAGAAAGGAAGACGAGATCATTTCTAGATAAAATGTATTAAAGATGAATGTAATAGGGTACTAGTAAATGATGGGGAAATAAAAGAGCAGTGGAAGAGGTATTTTTATCAACTTTTTAATGAAAGTTCAAGTGACTAACTTAACTTAGGTAATTTAAGTAGATCAAATGAGTATAGAAATTTACATTTTATTGTAGAATTTAAACTTCAGAAGTAGAATTAGTTTTAAATGGGATGCACAATGAAAAAGTCGTTGGACTAGATGGTATTCTGATAGAGCTATGGAAGTACGGAAACAAGTTATTGAATGACTTATATAATTATTTAACATGATATTAAAAATGAAAAAAATGTGTGATCAATGGAGGATAGGTACTCTAATTCCCTTATATAAGAATAAGGGAGACATACAAAATTGTGTAAACTATAAGGATATTAAACTAATGAGTCATACCATGAAACCTTGGAAAAAAGTAATAGAAAAATGATTAAGGAAGGAGATCGTGGTGACCGAAAATCAATTTAGGTTAATGTCTGGAAGGTCGACAATAGAAGTTATATATGTTCTTAGATAACTAATTGAAAAATATCGGGAGCAGAAACAATATCTACATATGGTATTCATTGACTTAGCAAAAACTTATGATAGAGTCCTCGGAGAAATTATATGGAGAATTCTCGAAAAAAGAAGTGCTAGCGTAACATATATTGAACTAATTAAGGATATGCACGAGGATGTAACAGTCAGAGTAAAAAATTTCAGGCGGAATAACTGAAACATTTCCAATAAAGATAGAGTTAAATTATGGACGAATTCACTACACACATTCAAGACACGGTGCATGCTGTTTGTAGATGAAACGCGTGAAGGAGTAAATGTTAAATTAGAATTTCGGTGAGAAACACTAGAAGGGAAATGTTCTAGGCTTAGTAGAATAAAGACAGAATATATGTAATTTAAGTTTAACAATATTAGACGTAATGAGACAATTGTTAAGATAAGAGATGACGAGTTGCCCAGAATCGAGAGCTTTAAATATTTAAGATCATTTTTGCAAAACGATAGAGGGATTGAGAGAGATGTTTTACATAGAATACAAGCATGATAGTTCAAATGGAGAAGAGCGTCAGGTGTTTTATTTGACTGTAAATTACTTTTAAAACTTACAGGAAAATTCTACAAAATCTCAGTTAGATCTGCTATGTTATATGAAGCTGAATGTTGAGCTATGACTTGAGCACATGAATAGAAGATGAGAGTTGCAGAGATGAGGATGTTAAGGTGGATGTGCGGACATACGAGGATGAACAGAATAAGAAATGAGAGTATTAGAGAGAAAGTTGGAGTTGCATCTATTGAGGGAAAACTCAGAGAGATACATTTAAAATGATACGGGCATGACCATTGAATGTTCCAGTCAGGTGATGTGAAACTATGACAAATACACATATCAAACGAGGAAGAGGAAGATCAAAGAAAACTTAGTTACTAACAATAAAACAAGATAAAATTATTTAAGTATAGATGATGATTTAGTAGGAGATAGAGTTAAATGGCGTAAAATGATCTATATAATTGACATTGGGATAAGATTTGATTGTTGTTGTCGTCGTTGTAATATAGAAAGCTTTTTGATATTTGCGGAATCTGGGGAAAGGGAAATAACGTATTGCACATCACAATGAAATAGCCATTACATAAGTATGAAAATAAGACTCCAGATAAAACCCTAAACTAGAAGTACAGATGTGGGACTAAATACAGTATTATAAATTGGATAAACTTTCATAAGCAAAATTTAAGATGAACACAATGATTATAATGAGAAACATACTACTGACAAAACTTAAGGAGTTAATGAGGCAAATAACCATTCCCTTTGATCATAGATCAACAAAACTCTTGAAATAGTTGATGTACAACAACTGAGAGCAGAAGAGAAAACAATTGAGGTTTCTAGAGAAAACAGATGGATAACATAGTTAAACCCTTTGCTAAACTCTCTAAAATAAACACATGACATTTTCTCCAGTTAGGTATCCACTGGAAATGAAAAGCACAACTAGATCTTTGTTGGAAATAGAAGAATGAGATGAGAACATTCTCTGTTTAAGTCTTCATTGACATTTATGTGGCATATACGCGAGAAATTGTAATGAGGAGAAGAAAAAAAAACAAGGAAACCAAACCTTTTTGCAAAAAAGTTAAGCAAGCTGTTGGACTGTTGTGAAAGGGAGTAAGAAGCTAGCTAGAAGGAGGTTCGTGTGTCAGGGTTCTCATATCTAATTTTTGGTCAAAGAGGAGATGAAAACTTACTATTGGATTATTTGGCGTGCTCATCACTCGCAAGAGGGCAATTTGGCATCAGGGAGTTTTTCAGCCAAATAACAGAGGCCTAGGAAGCTAGAAGAAGATATGCTTCCAAATTGTCAACCTCTTGTGGCTACAAGTTTAGGAAATTCCACCATGACAGCTGCTGGTTCATAGATATGATCCCTCTTTGGTGGAAATATACATTGTGCATCTACATGATTTCCACCTGCAGGTGTTCTCATAGTAGAGAAAGGTACAAAATATTCCTGCTCCTTGCTATTAATATTCGATTTGTCGGAGTTGATTGATGGCAGATGGCATCACTCACCCAAAGGGCACTTGCTGGATCTGTTTGTATGAAGTGCTTGCCACATCTGGTTGTACAAAGGAGTCTTATGTTGGTTGTGATCATTGGATGCGCATGGGAGTGGTCGAGTTGAGGTTGTCTGCCTCTCATGGCTCTTCTTGTGTGAGAAGGGCACTCAATTGCCTAATTGGTCAAGGATGTGAGGATTGCACAGCTCTCAGCTTGTGCTCGGAAGAAGGCACACTAACTGCATGACATTGGATTAGAGATTTATGAATGTGGAAGAAGGCACACTAGCTGCATGGCTTGGTATATTTGTCAAATGCAGAGTAAGGGTGAAAGAAAAGGTGGATGAACAACATTTCCCGTACCTCTTTGCAAAACCCTTATCCTAAAAGGTAGCTTTAATGCAGTGTAGAATTTAGGAAAGGAAACTATTATATTGCATATCATAATCCGATAGTCATTCCATGTGTATATATAGGATTCATGTTAAAAAACCTAAACTAGAATTACAAATGTCAGACTAAACTCATTACATCCAATATCCATTAACCCCTATTATTCTTAACAATGTTATTGGATTATCGATTCTGGTTGGCTACTTAGCTTCACCTTCAATGTTTGTGGATCCATATGCCTTATAGCATAGTTGACTAACAATCAACTAGCACACCCCTTGTTATATTAGCCGATCATACATTATTCTAGCTGTTGATCACTTTATGATGCGATGCTTCTTTAGTTTTGGTGGTTATATATCCCCTGATTTTTTTATGATATGCTGTACTTGGGTCCTTGCTTTGCTTGCGCAAGTGTCTAACACCTTGCATTACAGAAAACTTTGGCACCTTGGGATGCCGGATAACTTTGACAAGACTGGGTGAATAACCAGAGATGTTATTACGTTTCTTTATTTTATTGATTATCTGGTTCAGCTGCATATCTCCACCAGGATGAGGGTCATCTACTTTAATATTTATTTCTATGCTCGTACTTCATTTGCTAGTTCATATATATACTTGATGCCAATTTTCATTCTTCTAACTACCAAATATGCAAATATTTGATCTTGCTAGGCACGTTTAAGCTGACACTTCAGGTTTCAGAGGATTATCCTAATAAACCACCAACTGTACGCTTTGTTTCTCGAATGTTTCATCCTAATAGTAAGTGCATCACTGCCTTTTCTTTTATGAACGTTCATATATATGTTGTATTCCTTTTAACTCAATATATGTGTGTGTGGTTCATCATTTTGTTGATTTTGAAGATAAAATGACTGCATTGTTTTGTCATTTTCTGCCACAAGTTAGTCCAATTAGAAGGGATCTTGGTATCAGTAAATCCCCCAAGGCAATTGAACTCACTTTTCTACATAGGATTGGATAAGGATTTGTGAACTGGGATTCTAGCATCACGAGTCTACAACAACAAAAACAATCAAGTCGTATTCCACTAGGTTGGGTCACCTATATGGATTTTTTTACATCATTGAACTATATCCTCTACTATAACATAGCAAGTTTAACTACTATTTTGTAAAATTTTCTTTTATGTTAGAGTTTACGATCACAGATAACACCTGATGCTTTACTCTATCTCAACCATCTTATTTGTATTCTATGTAAACCATCTCTTTTAATCTCTTCATTTTTTTTTTTTTGCAAAATACTCCTAAATACTTAAAGCTCTTAGTTACAGATAACTCATCATCTCTTATTTTAACAATTGTCTCATTACATCTAATATTGCTAAATTTAAATTTCATATATTATGTATTTACTTTACTAAATCTAAAATCTTTCTAACATTTCTTATCACGATTTTAGTTTAACATTTACTCATTTACGTGTGTTATCTACTAAAACAATATCATTTGTAAACAACATGCATCTTGGATGTGTCGAGTGAGTTCGTTCATGATTATTGATTAGTGTAAAACAGATAAAGACCTGATCCTTGATAAAAACCCTATCTTTATAGAAAATGTTTCGGTTAATACGCCTAAAGTTTTCATTCTTATCATTATATCCTCATACATATCCTTAATTAGTTCAATATGTATTATGCTAATACATCTTTTTTCTAGAATTCTCTATATAATTTCCCTTGACTCTATAATAAGTTTTTTCTAGGTTGACGAATATCATATGTAAGTCTTGCTTCTGCTCTTGATACTTTTCAAGAAGATGTATAACTTCTATTTATGACCTTTCAAACATTAATCCAAATTGATTTTTATCATTGTAGTCACTTTCCTTGGTTGTTTTCTATTACTTTTTTTCAAAATTTCATGGAATGACTTATTAGTTTAATACTTCTATAATTTATACAATTTTATACGTTTCCTTTATTCTCATACAAGGGAATTAAAGTACTTACCATTCATTCATCATACATCTAATACATTTTATTTTGACAATATCTCTTGTCTTCTTTTATCTCATTTTAACTATTCTATAAATATCTTTTTTTCCCTTATTTTGTATTCAATTTTCAATATAAGCATTCAAAAGTTTCATTCTTAGCTTCATTTAATGCTTTCTTAGCTATTGCATATATTGTTAAAGTTTTTCTCATTTTTACAAATATTTAATACCTTATAGACTGTCCGTTTTTTTTTCTTCACTTTCTTCTGTACTTTCTCATTCCACCACTAAGTTTCTTTACTTGGTGGTGCATGTCCCTTTGACTCACCGAGTAAACTCTTGATTACTATTTTCAACTTTAGTGTATCTTATGACATGTCGTATTTGAGTCATCATGTATTTCTCCCAATACTTGTACTTCTACCCTCTCCTTGAATATGTTTTGTTTTCCATCCAATAACTTTCATCATTTAATTTTAGGAATCGTGCACATTGTCCTTCTATAATAATATGTTTGAGACGCATATCTAACAATACTACATATGTTAGGTAGTTAAGTTTTTCCAGGGATTATATTACAATCTTTACAAATTTTTCTTTCTTCCTAACCATAAGAAAGTTAATTTGTGACTTATTATTATCACATTTAAATGTAACTAAGTGTTTTTCTCATTTCTTAAAAAACGTATTAGCTAGTATAAGATCATATGCTATTGTAAAATTGCAAAATCCAATAATTTTCCCTTCCTCATTTCTTATTCCAAACCCATAACCCTATTCATCCTACCATATTTCTCATTTTTCACTCTGACATACCCGTTTAGATCTCTTAAAATTATTTCATTTGGTGGGATGTTTTGTAATACCTCATTTAAGTCATCCCAAAACTTGATTTGGTGACTTCATCTAATCCTATTTGAGATGCATATATATTAATTACATTAATAGTTTCTTTTGCCACCACTATCTTAAGAGATATAAATCTATAAATCCTATCCTTTCTAACTATTTTTACTATTTCATCCTTTAACAACTATCCACAATAATACATACTCCATTTCTTATTTTACTTCTTGAATATCATAACTTAAAACCCAAATTCTCTACGATCTTTGCCTTCTCTCCTACCCATTTTTTCTCTTGTATACATAGAATATAGGATTCTTCTCTTAATTTTCGTCTTTACTACCTCCATTGCTTTACAGCGAGCGTTCCTAGGTTCCATGTTCTAAATCTTAGATAATTAGTTTTCCTAGAATATTTGTTCTTATCAAACTTATGGTGTAAAAACTCTTACATATTTAACACTACATCTAGTATTCTAAATTTCGAGCTAGGCAACTGTGAGACTGACACACGTAATAGAAGTTGCGTTCCTGTTACTAAAAAAGATTTAATTAATTCAAATAATTTTCAATTGAAATGTGATATTCATAAATCCTAATTAAATTATCCCAATAAAATATATAAAATATATTTAATATAAAAAAAAGTTAATAAATTTTATTAATTGATATTATGATCTTTTTATCGTTTTAAATTTTATTTAAAATTCTAAAAATTCTAATAAATCATATTTCTATTCTGATATTTTTTTTTATTTTATATTATTTTACTATTTAATTGATATTCTGATATTTTTTACTATTTTAAATATATATTATTTAAATTAATAATTAATTAAATGAATAAATAATTAATTTATATAATTTTAATATATCAATTTTAATTCGAGTTATTTATAGATCAATTTTCTTTAAAGAAAACTATATTTAATTATTTTTCTAATAATATTAAGTTGTTCAATAATTGAGAAGAAGAGGATCACAATGATGATATTGAGTTGGTGTCCAATGAAGAACAAGTTGTTGAAAATTATGAAGAAGAAGTAGAATAAATATGTGTTATTTTATTAGTTGTGTAATTTTGATCTCATTTTAAATTTGATGTTATTGTGTTGGAGTTATAGTATGTGATTTATTATGTAATTTATGTTGATACCGTGGAATTCGCCTAGCGGTGTCTAGTCTCCGCCTTGGCGGCCTAGGCGTTGGACGCTGGTATGACGCTAGGTGCTGGTCTAGCGCCCGACTAACGCCTAGCAAATTTTAGAACTTTGACTACATCCAAGTTCTTATAGAGATGTAGCAATCCTTGTCAAGACGATATAGTTGAACGTACAACGCGTTCCTTTCAATTTTAATTCGAGTTATTTATAGATCAATTTTCTTTAAAAAAATTATATTTAATTATTTTTCTAATAATATTAAGTTGTTCAATAATTGAGAAGAAGAGGATCACAATGATGATATTGAGTTGGTGTCCAATGAAGAACAAGTTGTTGAAAATTATGGAGAAGAAGTAGAATAAATATGTGTTATTTTATTAGTTGTGTAAATTTGAACTCATTTTAAATTTGATGTTATTGTGTTGGAGTTATAGTATGTGATTTATTATGTAATTTATGTTGATACCGTGGAATTCGCTTAGTGGTGTCTAGTCTCCGCCTTGGCGGCCTAGGCGTTGGACGTTGGTATGACGCTAGGTGCTGGTCTAGCGCCCGACTAACGCCTAGCGAATTTTAGAACTTTGACTACATCCAAGTTCTTATAGAGATGTAGCAGTCCTTGTCAAGACGATATAGTTGAACGTACAACGCGTTCCTTCTGGGGAACAATTTAAAATTAGCACAATAGTTTACATGGAAGTCAACGTTGGCTGACAACTTAACGCGTAACCCTCACCCTTTTTAATTTGTGTTTGGGAATGGCATTGACATTGGCGTTGGCAGGCTTATCATGCAAGTCCATAACAATAAAATTTAGTCTATTCGTTTTGAACATAATGTAAAAGTAACATCATTATACATTTTGTCAATATTTGATATCAGTCATCATCCATATCTATCTTAAGATGACATCAACATGTTTCAAATATAAATTCAAGCATTACTGATAACTCAGCATCAGGCTCTCAAAATAATTATAAATAACATGTGAGTTTTAAAGTAGTGAAAGCAAAACCGAAGGCAAAACGGGGCATGTGTGACAACATCAACATCCTCATCTTCATCATCAGTGGGAATCTAGTTCACCATTTTCCAAATCTACATCAACATTTGCTTCCAATTCTACATCATCAGTAAAAGGTTTACTAAGGTCCTTAAGGTTTTTTCTGCTTTCATTTGGTTCCCCTTCACCTACGGCTTATTCCTCTTGTTGATCATGCAAGTCAATCATTAACATCACAAACATCAAAGCATTAATCTTGCAAGTGCTATCCACTCCTCTCTCTGTGCACCTAAGAAATTTTATAATTTATAGGACATTACACGAAATTACAAGTCCTATTACAAAAAGATATGGGATGCAATTGATTTTAGCTGTTTCATTCTAATGGTAATATATCACTGTTAATGATCTAAATTAGAAAGAAAGCTAGACAATGGATATAATAGCAAGAAGTGGAACAATCATCATAAAGTATTGAACATCATAATAAGACGTGAAATTTTTTAAGTTTTTTTACAATACTTACAGTACTGAGTCAAATTTTTAAACCATGCTCCTTGGGAAGTGGGATGGTGTAAGGTGGAATCCTCAATAATATGAATTCCATTGGATTTGGATACTATTACATTTTATTTTATCAAAATTTAGCAAAGGCAAGTATTCTAGACCTGAGAAGTTTTACTTTGTTGTATCCAACCAGGATAAACAAAATATTGCAACATAAATAGCAAGATTTAGTTTCTGTTGCTGTTTATACATACATGGTTTTACATTATTCTTATTTGATACGTATTCATTTATGTTTAGTTTATGCTGATGGAAGCATATGCTTGGATATTTTACAAAACCAATGGAGTCCAATCTATGATGTGGCTGCAATTCTTACCTCTATCCAGGTATTGGAATTTTTCAATTCTCAAATTTACTCATACGTCAATCTACTTAAGTTTATTTATCTTCTCCTTGGGGTTTGTTTTGGAGATTCCTACACCTTGAAACTTGCATATGCAACAAGTATAAACTGGGTTTGAAAAAGTCCTCTCTGCTTATTTTCAGCATCACCTCAGATGAGGGGGAAGAACACTTTATAAAGAGTACTATTATATCATTGTTTTGTGAATCGACATAAATCGTTATAATTAAAATATCAATTGTTACACTAAACTCATTACACACTCCCTTTTAAGTTCTAGAATTCTTACTATTTTATTAAAAATCTGGACCTTTATTAATTAATTTTGGTGAAGCTCAAAATGAAATTACATTCCTTTTTAATATATAAAAAATATGCATTGTCATAATTCTTTTTAGTCCCACATGTTAGCATAGGTAACATCGTGAGCGGAGAAGATTCTATAAATATCTTGGGTTGGTGACGTTAGAAAATATACCTTTCTCGGCCTTTTGGCTAAGATCAAGTGTAGTATCTATTCTTTTCAGTTTAATATTTAATTAAAAAATTAAATTAATTTTTTTATGAGGAAAAGTCTGTTACAGTAGCTTGCTGCAGATGTTCTCGAGGTCATCCTTGCGTTGCACTACTGCATGGGCTTGACATACCCTTACCAAGTCCAATTTATGGGTTGGGATACTAATTTACGCGTATTCATATATTATATTACATATGCAATGCATGTGCGCAATGACTAGTATATATTATAGTTGTCTACCTTGCCTTGTGACATGAACTAGAAAAAGATCTCATAGAAAAAGAAAAGTATAACTAACATAGAATTGAAGATAATGATGATAATGTATCTGCATTTACCTCCCTCCATATCCGTGGAGCCGGCACTAGGGGTCATTAAGGTAGTGGATCTATCTTGATGATGAACACATGATACTGTGCAACAGTTGAAAAGCTTGATGATCTTATGCTTTGGAATGATTTCTAAAGAGTTGATGACTGGACTGAAGTTGATAACATCTGTAAGGAAGAGATTAAGCTGGTGACATTCTTTCTAGGAAATTATGTATTTTTTGTTAACTCCCCTTGAAATTTAGATGCCACAAGATTCTAAAGTTGTAAGGATGAAATAACAACTCATGATAGGTGCAGAGTAGAATACATCATTTAGCATATTTCATCTACCCTAGGAGGATATTGCAAGAGACAGTAATGGTGGATATTGCTCCAAGAACTGTAAATGTTAAAAAGGAGACTGCAAAAGCTGAAATATACTCAAGAAAGAGGATATTGGAAGAGAAGAAAGACTTCAGAATTTTCTGCAGTTGCAACTGTTTGAGATAGTGTTGTAGGTCAAAGTGAGATTCGTCCAACATCCTATTTTGAGGTGAGAGAAATGCTAAGAGGAGTCAGAATTATTAGTGATTTTTTACTTTGGTAAAGAATATCAGTAAAAATTGTCACCAACTCTGGGAACAAAGTGTATATTAGATAAAGCAAACAATAGCTAATCACATCTTAATTCTTGCAAACCAAACAAAAATAAGAAAAAAAGGGAAAATTTAAGCCTAGGATTATGTAAAACTCAAATGTCTCACTTTTGACTCCTCTTGCTCTAACTACTTTCTTTTTTGGTCCAAACTATATATATATATATATATATATATAGGGAAGCAGTCTTTTTTCCATGTATCTGATTAATTGTATATTTACACATATACTCTTATTTGCAGCAGACAGAAATATATAGTTTTGAGATGGGTTGAATTGAAATGCATCTAGAAAGCGATATAGTGTACGAGTTATCTAGATCTAAATGTGTTCCTTTTTTTCTTCTAAAAAATGGTTTCAGTCATTGCTCTGTGATCCAAATCCGAACTCACCGGCAAATTCTGAAGCTGCACGGATGTTCAGCGAGAACAAACGTGAATACAACAGAAAAGTTCGTGAGATCGTGGAACAGAGCTGGACGGCAGACTGATGACCATATCATCAAAACATCCTCTACGACAACATATGTTGCTGCTTGTTTTATATTCAGGTTGTATTTCACTGGTTGTAGTAAAATGATTGTCTTCTTTGTTGCCTCCCTACATTCGTATTCAAACCCTGTAATATGGTCCTCCTTGTTTGCTGGATTGGTGATAACTGTCACACATGCTTTCTATTCCATTATATAGACAACTGCAGCTCGTATGCTCTTTGATGGATGGATGATGTGAATACTAATGCCCTCATTCGTTTCCCTTGACAAAATTTATCATTTGCTCAGGAACCTCATCTCATGTTTTTTCTCTTAAATGTTCTTAATATTTGTTTCATCTTTGAAGATTTCTTTAAGACTATTTGATTAGATTAATTTAATTCCTTTTATTTTTTTTATTGTTTTAAAATTTAAAAAAGTTTATGAAAATGTGTTTGGTAAGTTGATTTTAGAAGAAAGAGGGTAGTTTTTTGGAAAATAAAAATAGACCAAGCTCACTTCATAACCATCCGTCAGCCCTCACAGCTTTCGTGGCCAACCGATGGGCGGCATCGTCAGCCCGTCTATGAACCTCGATCGATCTGGTCCCTGAAGTTCATAAGTGACGGTAGTGATCTTGTCCACGTATACCGCAAAGACAAATTAATCGCAGCTCCACATTTCCACTCCCGCAGTATGGAAGAATCTTCTCTTCAGCTTCGGTGTCATTTCTAGGGCGACGAAGCGATGGGCTCGCCGCTCGCATTGTATTCCAACGTCGGGAAAAAGACAAGACGTACACATTTGTGTTAATGTTTTGTTCCATTTCAGTCTTTTTCTTCGTTGTTTTTGTTTGCTTTTAGTTTGTAATAGTATTATTATCTTTAACGTTTTTTTTTTTTTGCAATTATGTCCAATTAGAGATTTCAGTTTATGTTAAATGCTCTGATGTTCCATTCACCTTGGTGGAGAATGTAGGCATTTGCACTTCATATTTATCCTGTTCTTTTTGAAATTCACTGTCATGCCTTTTGATTTGTGCTGCAAATTGTAATTCTTCCATGATATTCAACTCAATCACTTGTGCTGAAATAGCAATTTATGCTAATTTTCGAAAGTCGTTTATCTGTATAACTACTCTATATCTGCTGTTTGTTGAAAGAAGCTTCTATTTTTGTTCACCTGTAAGGAAGACCAATTTATGTTGAACGTATACCGAGGACACGGAGAGGTAGTTTGTTAATGGTCACGATTGGGCTAACTGTTTTGTTTCGATTACTAGTTATTGATGGTCTTCTTCTGGTAGTTATATGCATGCTCACCTGGCTGCATGCTATTTGACTAGATAGATTGCTGTTGCTTGTCTATCTCACATTTGTATGACAAATAGACTATTATACCTCTATGTTATGCTAATAAAGTTTGACTCTGTTCCAATATGCTCATTATATCATCAAAATTCTGGACAATTTTATAGCTGCCAAGTCAGAAGTGTACTTGAATATTAGCTCTGAACTTTGACTTAATTTTGTCTGTCCACATTACGTGGAAAATTATGGTGTCTTAACTAATGTGATCTCCATGATTTCCATGTTGCGTAATGTGACATAGTTTATTGTGTTAGTATCAAAAGTGCACTTAATTTTCCTGAAACAAACATAATTGGAACAGTGAGCTTATTTGTCTAGTATGATATGAAGCAGTTAGACGGATGAGCTTAATTAAGCAAAGAGGAGCAAGTAATGGTGTCTTTATGTTAATCTGTCAGCAAGAACAATAAAAAAAAGGCAACTAAAGATGTATGATGATACAAGAGAAGATAAAAAGAGGAGAAAATGCACCTTATGAATCATGTGACTAATTTGATTTGGTCTCTCTTGTCACACCTTGCCTCTTGATTCAAACCATCTGATAATCAGATCCACTTCTCGTCTTTCAACATACTCTTACTATTTTAGCTTGGAATTATTTATTGCATATTGGAAATTCTTTGTGCATCTTTGTTAGTATCTAATTGCCTCACTGACCCTGTATGAATATTCGAAGCTACTCATCCCTCATCTCAGAAACCGAATAACTGCTTGAAGTTATGCTTAATAGCAACTAGGTACTTTTGTGAAAGTTGGTAGGCATGACCTGGATTCTAAATGGTTGATGCATGACCTCCTTTTAGGAATGAACAAGGATCGGTAATGTAACAGCATTATATTACCACCTGGTGAGTCCATTGTCAAGCAAGGGTCGGTGCGGAACTAGCTAACAATTTCTGTAAATGAGAACACCCTGATGTCCAGGATGCAACACTCCCTGAATCCTCAGATTGTGTTCTAAGCTTGATTCAACAATTGTGGGAGAGTCAGTGCACTACCCCAACACGAACGGAGACCAAATTCATTTCAGTCTGGCGAAGTTGACACAAAAACCATTGAGAAGAATGCCCTCAAGCCCTGATGAAGGTGGGGATGTGACACTAATTTATGCAGGGTTGTTGCTTCCTTTTTCCCTGAAATATAAAGCTTTTCATTTTTGTGATATTTTCAAATGTTATATGGTGTTGCAAAATACAATCTCATGGCTTGGTCAAATCGTAATCGACGGTCCAATGGTGAATATCGACACATGGAGGCTATGCTACATTGCGGGGGAATAAAACTACAAAAGGATCTTCCCGGTGCTTTTTCATGAAAATCACTGCCATTGAGGTGAACATCCTTTTATAATAGTTTGGTTCATGGTAGTGGGTCTTCGTCACTTCGTGCAACATGCATAAATGTCCCCAAAACTCACAATCTCCTTTTTGAATTGAGCCTGCTTACAAGCAAACGCCATGGACCATTCACTTCACTTTCAATTTTTTGTGCTTTAGTTTGAGTCATCTAGTCTCATGTTTCATCTTTATTCCATCCTAACTTCTAATTCACAGATCTTACCTCATTCATATCCACCTTTTTTACATTGCTGACATCTTTTACCAGTCCAGAAATAACTGTGAAGTCTCATCTCCAATCATGTACCGTTTCAGAGTTCCTCCCACTCTTAATTTTATCTCAAGACTTGTGGTCCTAAGAGAGAATGCAAAGCCAGTGTCTGCATTCACTGATGGTGAAGATGTAAACTCCCAATAAAACCAATTCAAGGCAGTAGCCTTTTCACAAGATAGCATCACATACTCCACAAGAAAACACCTCTGTTTCTCTCCTCCCTTAGTTACTATTAATATATTTGTTTGACATACTTCTTTATCTCATTGGGCTCCTTATTTAGCACCCTGAGAGCCCCAGAAACTATAGCAAATCATTTTATCATCCCTCTTGTGCTCATCCAAACTCTTTTTTTTTTTCTTCTTATCCTCCTCATCTTTTTGCTCTGCTTTGGTCCTTTGCTTTCCATCTGGGGGACACAAGAAGATGTGGTGGAGCAACCCTATATCTCAGAGCCCATCTCAAGGCTCAGTTATGATGATGATGATCACCAACTTCTTCCGTCATAAGGTCGATTAGAGAAGAGCGCGTGGCAGAGAGAATTCGGGTCCTCTAGATCTACTGATCATAGAGATGGCTGGAAGAAGAATTGATAGCAGTGGTAGCATGCCAGTTTTGTTTGAGCATGGAAGGACGTATGAAAATGGAGATCATAAGGCACTTCTTGCTGGTGGATGCAATGGTAATTACTTAATTTCCACCTTCATTCAATTTTCCTGTTCTTTAACATAAACTAAAGCTCTAGTTTCATCAATTGCTCAAAGGATTCCATCATGTTGCTGTTCGAGTTCAGTGAGTTTCGTTAGATCCATCATCCTCAAACATTAAAAAGCCAGGATATGTTACACTTGAGAAGACAAATCGAATGTTACTATTGCTCGTGTCTCAAGGGCAATTGCTTGATTGATTCTTTGGCATTTATATCCTTTAACTTCTTGCCTGATATTAAACTTTCCAAAAGAATATTTGGGCATTCTCTTTCAATTCTATCTTCATCATTCAAATTCTCTGGTCAAATGATGATTAATGTATTGTTTTTTTTTTCCAACTGCAGAACGATACTACACTTCAGGTTCACAGTTGATGATGAGATCCGATGAGACACAAGGAAGATATATCAAATTTGACATATACGAAACTGATTCGGACGAGTTCACTCCAAAATTGGGTAAAAAGAGGCGGCTGGCGATCGATCAAGTGCGGTTGCTCGAGAAGAACTTTGAACTGGAAAACAAGCTGGAGCCAGAGAGGAAACTGCAGCTGGCCAATGACCTCGGCCTGGAACCAAGACAGGTAGCCATATGGTTCCAGAATCGACGTGCTCGATCGAAGACCAAGCATCTCGAAAAGGAGTATGAATCCCTCAAGTCTAGCTACGACACGCTCAAGGTCGATCATGATAATCTGGCCAAGGAGAATGAGAAACTCAAGTCTGAGGTGGTTTTCCTCACCAACAAGCTTCTCTTGAAAGAGGAGGAGAACTTCAACTCTGTCAACACCATGAATGCCCTCCATTCGGGCGACAAGGATAAGACTTTTGGCTATGGCTTCCTCAGGCCAGATCACAATCCATGCAGTTATGAGTTACAGGCGGAGGACCAAGCCTTCTGGTCTTGGCCTTAACTGCTGCAATTCCCAGAATTCACCACTGTATCAAATTAACCTTGTTATCCCGATAATAAAAACTACGAGTTTTCAATGTATTTTAATTATTCCTCTGCTCAACTTTAAGACGGTGGTAGTGGTGGTGGTGGGTGAAGCAGAGCAAGGAAAAAGGCATTTTCCATGGCAGCACCACAGCTGAGGAATCCCGATCACTAACTTGGATGCTAATCCAAAAGTGACACCGTCGTCTTGTTTTGGCGTTTGTCGCCATGGCTAGTGCTGCTTCACTGTTTGGAGAGGATGATTTTGACACTTGGGAACAATCCGATTGTCTTCCTCTTCTCGGGGAGTTCTTGTGTTTTACTTTTCAATTCACATGCTGGGAATTGGCATAGCATCTAAAATCCCCCAAATAAAATTATGGTGATTTTTTTTCCCCAGTAATTGACCAAGGGCACATTTAAAATTATAATTTTTTTAATAAGCTTTTAAATTTCTCAAAGGAGCATATCTATTTTTTATTTTACCTCTCTAATCAGATGCATTTAAAGAATTTGAAGATCTATCATGGCAGATTCATAGTAAAGGATCTTAAACTGCAGTTTGATCGCACGTTTTCCTTAAAAATCATTTATTTAATAATAAGAAAGCAAAAAGGGTAAAATTGAGAGTAAAATTACATGGTCAATGAAACGCAAGTGTTCCATGCATACTCGTGGGTAGGTTGGGTTGGTTATCACGGTTAACAATTTTTGTCGACGTCACATCAGACAAGACCTGTCTCGCCACATGGTCTTAGTTCATGGAACATCAAATCAAATGGGCCCCCGGTACGATTCCACCACAGGAGTGACCCCACTTGTCTAGACGCGTGTCGAGCTCGCATAGGTGGTCCCGCATGCAGCGTATCTATGGACAAACAGACAAACGTGGGAACACACGCGTATCTATGGACTCGCAACACGTGCTGCGGACAGGATTTCGTCGCCGTCCATGATATCTTAATTAAACACGCGGATTAATTCCGTTCGATCTGTCTTAAGTCTAAATTAATTAACTCTAAGGATGTCATTGAGGGAAGAGGAGACCTTGACTATTCAAGTAGCTCTCTAAATAAAATTTTTAGTCTCTAAAGTGTAAATGATATTTCATTTTTTCTTATCTAAATATTTAACTCTCGAACCGACTAATTCTAGAAGCGATCAATTCAATCCTAGAGAAATTTTTTACTGATCACCATGATAAATTAGAAAGTGTTCACATATGTCCATTTAAGCGGCCAACTATCTTAAATTTATCATCCTATTAGAGAAAAATCTTTGCAGTGTGTTGAGTTGGGATTTAGATCTTAGGAGAGTCTAACTGTTACACCCTAACCCTGGAGACTACTGAAATTATATTTTATTTTAGTTGGTACTAGGTATCCAACTTACATCGACTAATCCTAGGATAACCAGCCTAATTCAATAAAAATTTTTATTGATCACTAGTGTAAATCAGAAAGTGCTCGCAGCACATAGAAATGAATCCATCATCTCAATATTTTTAGATCAATTAATCATTAAGAAAAATTTATTCATTATTTAACCGAGATTCAAATTTAATCCTTAGATGTCGGAGAAACTAAAAAAGTACCCTGTCGCTGTACAATTACCTCGGGAGAAATGATATTTCATTGTTTGAGCAAAAGGTGATATGGTTCATTCCAAGTGAACAGTATTGTCGACCCCACGCTAAGATATAGATAGATAAATTATGGGATCATTTTTTTCCTAGTACAACGGTCCTTTGTATGTGAGAAGTCAAGTACCTAATGATATATTTTACACCTACTAATAATTGACCCTAACACTTATTAGGGTAAATACCCACTATATACACTAAATAGGATGGAAGAGATGATATTTCATGATTGTTTTATACTTATATGGTCATTTAATAGCTTGAGTGGTTGGGAGATAAGATGGTAAGTCTTTCAAACAGCAAGTGAGATTTTGATGAGGCATTTTCAAAAGTAAGTAAATTATTGATCATTCTTTTGATTTATAATTTTCTTTTTGATAAATTGGAATAATATAAATAGCTTAATCAATCAATCTAATTTCCAAACTTCAAAGCAAGTGAAGATAAGATCATATCAACTTTGTTATAAAAGATATACACACAATTTAATTGCTTAACTAGGTCAGATCCAATATATATTTTAAATTCCTCCTCTTCTAAGAACCATTGAATAAGTTAGGAGCTCTGCGAATTTTAAGGCGTGAAAGAAAAGTCAAACCCTAAACACCTTCCACACGTTGAAATCTTAAAAAAGCTCGTCGGGTTTCACCAAGAAAAAAGGGGAAACAATTATCTATTTGACCTTCCTTCTATATCTCTCGTTCCTAAAGATTTCCTCTCCCTTCATATTAGATCGAGAGATATAGATCAATGTCTCGTTCCCATTAGTCAAATAATTTCTATCACTTGTTCGAGCTCCATTTGTAGCTCCTACAAGTTTAATTTGATTAAATCAAAAAAATATATCCTACCATTTTTCAAAGAAAATAAAAATTCCAAGAACAAGAAAACTTTTTTTTACCATGGATTCAAAGCCCAGGTTTCTCTTCTCCTCTCTTCTTTTCTTAACCTTCTTTGTTACGTTCGCCGCCGCCCACATTGGCCAATTCGATGAATACTGGAAGAAGAAGGCTGAATTAGCCGAAGTTAAAAATCGAGCCTCCTACAACCCTGACCCGGACTCAGTCACCAGCCACTTCAATGCTGAAGTCCACACGTACGTATTATTTATACAAATTTGTACAGTAAGAATTTCTTTATTCATGGTGTAAGTTTTTTTTTTAAAAAAAAAAAATTGGACAATAAATTACGTTTTCTAATATCACAAATAATATTTTTCAGGGAATCGATCGACATGGAGGATGACACGGCGAACAACACGAGAAGAGGATTGCGCGGGAAGAGGATGAACAGTAGGAATGAGCCATGCGTGGCGACGAACCCGATCGACCGTTGCTGGCGGTGCCGCAGCGACTGGAGCAAGAACCGGAAGCTAATGGCCAAGTGCGCGAAGGGGTTCGGGCGGCACACGACCGGCGGGTTGGACGGGCGGTTCTACATCGTCACGAACCCGGCCGACGACGACATGGTGAACCCGAAGAAGGGGACGCTGCGGTGGGGCGTGATCCAGGACCGTCCGCTGTGGATCGTCTTCGCCAGCGACATGATCATCCGGCTCAACGAGGAGCTGATCGTGAACAGCAACAAGACCATCGACGGTCGCGGCTACAATGTCCGGATCGTCGGCGGCGCCAGCATGATGCTCCAGTTCATCCACAACGTGATCATCACCAACCTCCACATCCACGACATCGTCCCCGGCGACGGCGGCATGATCCGCGACTCGGAGACGCACTACGGCTTCCGCACACGCAGCGACGGCGACGGCATCTCCATCTTCGGCTCCAGCAACATCTGGATCGACCACGTCTCCATGGCCAACTGCGGCGACGGCCTCATCGACGCCATCATGGGATCCACCGCCATCACCATCTCCAACTCCCACTTCACCCAGCACAACGATGTATAATTTAATTAAAACTAGATCTCCTTGATAATTTAATATATATAATTGACTGATCTTAATTAAATTAATTAATATTCATTAATTAGGTGATGCTGTTCGGGGCCAGCGATAGCTACTCTGGGGATGCGATCATGCAGATCACCGTCGCCTTCAACCACTACGGGAGAGGACTCGTTCAGAGAATGCCAAGGCATGCACCGACACTACTACACATTAGATTCACTTTTGAGTTTAATTCAAGTTTATAGGATCGATCCTAATTAATCATCTACAGGTGTCGATGGGGTTTCGTGCACGTCGTGAACAACGACTACACGCACTGGTTGATGTACGCCATTGGCGGCAGCAAGAACCCTACCATTCTGAGCCAGGGCAATCGATTCATTGCTCCACCCAACATTTTCGCCAAGGAGGTACGACGTATCCCAAGCTCAACGCTACGTTATCCCTGATGAATCATAAGAAATGAGCTAAGAGAATTATATTGAATGTTACGTTGTTGCAGGTGACAAAGAGAGAGTATTCTCCGGAGAACATATGGAAGGACTGGAACTGGAGATCAGAAGGTGACCTGTTGATGAACGGAGCAGTGTTTGTGCCATCAGGAGTGGATCCCAACACCAACTCAATCGACGAGAGAGATCTCATCAAGGCTAAGCCCGGCACCTTCGTGACCAGGCTCACCCGCTATTCCGGCGCGCTCGATTGCGTCCGCGGCCGGCCTTGTTAATTAAGGCTGACGATGAGTCGGAGTTTAGCATGAACCTCAGGTCACAAGGCCTGTGTTTAGCTAGGCTCATTACTTGATTCGACAGCTTGGATCGATGATGGACTACTACTGCACGACAATTTTGCTTCTGTATTTGTGTTTGTTTCTTTATCAACTCCCTGCAAGTTAATTTCTACTGTTTCAATTTTGAAAGTTAAATCGTGCTGTTTTTGTGAAGATTTGGTCTACTCCTCACAAAAACTTGTCCACAAAATACAGATAATTAATGAAGATATTGTCCTAAAATTGTTCCTAGCTAGCTCCGATCCCTCCGTACAAAATCTCTTAATTTATCTCCAATTGTGATCGAGAAGCCTCGAGTCTATAAGATACAATTTCAGGACAATATTTTCATTCTACTGACTCAATTGCTAACTCAAGCTCGATCCACAATCATTGGATCCGAGCCCACCTTGATCTCTCCCGGTTCCAGCAGTACCATTATTGCCGCCGACGTGCGATGATACAAGGGCCGCAATTGCCGACTGGAACGAGGGGTCAACGGTGATCGCCTTCACTATGGTGTCGGTCAATAACAGATTATCCTGCTTCATCGGGTTCGAGTTCGAGTTCGAGTTCGGATTTAGGCTCATGGCCTTTTGCAAGATGTGGTGATACAAAGAGTCTTGGATGGAGGAGGGTTGCCTTCCAAGATTAAAGGGGCTCTTGACGAGCGGTTGAGATGACCTATAACCCGAGAATCCATTGCTCCAAGCTAATGAAGTCGAACTCAAGGTGGAAGATTGTGAGGATGAGAAGTTGAAGCTTGGAGAGGAGTACCTACATGGAACCAAAAAAATTATAAACACATCATCAGGTGCACGAAACTTCCGTTAATACAGATCGATCCTGAGAAAGAGTCAGACCACATTGAGTATAATTCACTAAATTTAAAGGAATATTCATGCATATACATACCTCGGGAATCGGTTGAATTGGTTGAGCGGGAAAGTAGAATTTGAACGCTGCGCCGTCAAATCCAAGGTGATGGTGGGATAAGAAGGAGTAGAAGACATGGAGGAAGGAACGGGAAGATAAGATTCTCTAAAGGAACCAGCTGAATTGTGAACGTTCCTAATTAAAGGACCAAAATCGAGGCCGGCGGTACTGGTGTTGTTGGTGGCTGAGGAGGTTGAAGCCCCGGCAATGAGCATGCTCGCCGCCGCCGCAGTGGTGGAGGCCATGGCGGTGGCTGCCATCGGTAGAGGATGATTGTGACTGCCTTCGTACGTAGTTATCAATATCGATTTGTCCTGTGCACATCTTTGCACCTGCTTTCTCACTGGGCATGCCGGTGCCACTGTGCAGCGATAATATGCCCGTGGACATGGATTTCCTTTGGAAATCTTTTGTCCGTACTTCCTCCATTGGCATCCATCATTCATCTATATATATATATATATATTCCAATTAACACAACACCAAATATATAAAACCCCCCTTAAAATCATATGTAAAATGGGAATAAATTAATTAACATACCGTAGGTGTGTCACATCGTGCTCTTACTGAGACACGAGCTTTCTTCACTTGAGGCTGTTGAGAAGCTAATTCGTCTTCCTCGCTACTGTTCTTGGGACTGTCTTTGGGTGCCTTTGTCGACTCTTCGAAGCTGTTCTCGGGGCTAGGATTATTAAGGCCATCGATCTTGAAGTCGAGACCGAGAGTTAGATCTGTTTCCTTTTCTTTCTCACTAGCACTATCGTCGTGATCTTTGCTGTTGTTATTATTGTTGTTGTTGTTGTTGATGATGATCTCTTCAGGTTTCTTTTGCCCAGCAGTGGAACTACTCGTCCCCAGCCTCAGTGAAACTAGATCATGTTCCTCTTCTTCTTCAACTTTACCTTCTACGGTAGGTGGCTTAGGTTTCCCTTGTTCCACGTAATTAGAGTAGTTCTTATGCAGCAATTGGTAGCTGCTTACCATTTGCGCTAAGATCGACTTCAACTTTTCATTCTCTTGTTTCACTTGGCCCATTTCTGCTTTTGTAGATCGCAGCTGCTCCTCCTGTACATGAAAATCAAAACAAAATAGATAGTGATCAACATGAGCAATTAAGTTGTGTTGACCTAAATGATATAAACTCAACTAAATTCAGCCACACCTTCAACGAATTTCGATCTTGTGCTTATATTGAGAAATTCAACAAATTAAAGTTGTGGTAGTTAATGAATCAAAACAAAGAAAATAGTTGGATAAATAAGAAAAGGATTTGAAATTTTGTTCATCCTCAACAAAATTAATTAATGAAAAAAAACAAATGATTATGATATATTATAGATCGGTTACTTAATTAATATTCTTGGGAGTTGTGTGCAAATGAAAATTGAAAGACTTTGGGATACTAAATCATTAATTATATATACACATATCCAATTAAGTAAACAAGAACTAACCAAACAAATTAGTAGTTCTTAAACCAGCTTGCATGAAACTTAAATCATTAAAAGAAAAAAAGAAACAAAGAAACTCGTATGGAAGAAGAAGAAGAAGAAGAAGAAGAAGAAGAGAAATTAATCAGTTGAATGAATTCATGGAATAAGGAAGGGAATTAAGAGAAGAAGCTAAGCTAGTCAAACCTTTCCCATCTCCGCACCTTCGTCCTCACGATCCACAGTGTTGATTCCTAGCTCCTCTTTAAGTGAAGAAGGTCCTCCTTTCAGCACCACCTCCATTAACGCAACCTTCTAAATTTGTGTCTGAAACTTTCCCTTCCGGCTCTCATTTAAAGAAGACGGATCCAAGACAACTTCAATTATCCAAAAACTCACGCAAATGAATATTAACGTCAACAACCCCGAAAGATAAAAGTTTTTCAACGTCTGTGACGCGGATGTTGCTAGGGTGAAGACGACCTCTTCATCAGCACACGGCCAAATCAACGGAACAGTGGTTTGATCTCATGCACGTGGTTTAATCAAATGTTTGGGGTCAAACGGCGGTGGTGGGTCATGGCCGGTGGCCTTGCAAGGCTGGCGGCGATGGCCCACCGGCGTCGGAGGTCAACTATCGGCGCCGTGGACCACCAAACGACGTCCAAGGAAGTCACCGCTAATTCAGATGCAGTCTTAATTAGGGTTAATTAGTGCAGGATCTCTGAGAAATTAAGGCTTAAGATTCATTTTTATTGTGGCTTATTATTGAAGACTATTTTTTAAAATGAACCCACAATTATGATTCTTTTTTTTTTAATTAATAAAAATATTGTTTACATGCAACATCTCAATTGCGGCATTGACTATATGGTGCAATTTGACAGAATTTAAATGTCAAGTTGAGTTCTAAGCAAAATTTTAATTCATATTAGACATCACGTACACGTAATATATAATACATGAATATCTATAAATTATATAAAATAAATATTTAATATCAAGTAATTAAATAATATTATTATGATTTATTCTATAAAAATTTTAATCCGAAAATAAAGTAAAAATTAGATTATTAATCATACCTTTAACTATATAATGAGAATATCTTATATCATCTCGATGAAATACATAGATGCATGGATAGATGCAAATATAATTTTTTCTTAAAAATAATGAGATACAGATAAATTGATGCAGTTGTGTCGATATACAAAAAAAATTGAGACAGATGGATTGATGTTTTGTGATATAAAAAAGGTAAGAAAGAGAAAACTGTAGTAAAAATTAGAGACGGAGAAGGGAGGAAAGAATGATGAAGAACTAATAATGATTGAGACGATGAGAAGAAACGATGCCGATAGTAAAAATTAAATTATGCATATATGATTTAAGAAGAATAAGAAATTAAAATTATTGAGTCTTAAATTACTTTTGGTGTTAAAAGAAAAAAAAAAAAGAATATTAACATAACTTAATTTTATGTTTCATTAAATCAATTGAGAGTTGATTATTAGAGTAAGATGATTATTTTAATTATACAATTTACTTCTAAAACTTTATTTTATTACTGTTAAAAAACATATTCTCAGTTACATAGACGCATAGTTTTTCTGCGTGTTTTATCATTGTATTATTATTGGAGTTCAATCAAAATTCCATATTGAAAAGATTTACTAAAAATCATGGGTTAAAAGAATGTATGATATCTCCATTAGTATGAGACATTTTGGGGAGAGTCCCTAGGTCCAAAGTGGACAATATCCTGTCATTGTAGACATCTTTTGGGCACAACAAATAGTATCAGAGCCATGGTCCAGATCAGATGTCATGTGGGACGCCCTTGAACGAAGTTGAGGGAGACTCGAAATAGGTCAGGATGACCGGATGCTTGTGGGAAAGCCCCGAAATTGGTTAGGGTGACCGGATACTCGCGGGGAGGCCTGAAGCAGGTCAGGGTGACCGAATGCTCGCGGAGAGACCTGGAGTAGGTTAAAGTGACCAGGTGTGGATGTTTGCGGGGAGACCCAGAGCAGGTCAAGATGACCAGAGATACTCACGAGGAAACCCAGACCATGAGAATAATTGTGATCAAGGAAGAATTGTTGAACTGTTATTGTGATAGTTGGAGCAACGAGAAACTTAAATAGTTATTGGAATTTTACTAGAATAAAAAAAAGGATAAAGTAAAATTTTGAGTAAGCTCAATTATTTTTCATTTTATCAGAAGCTAAATCAACCGGCATCAAGCAAGAAAACTCCATCTAAATTAAAGCATCGAAGGGTTTAAGTGTGTATACTACTGTGTAGTGCTCATGGGCGATAGTGGGAGAGCGGCAACATGATGATGCGATGACAATGATGCTAAAAATTACAATGTTGAAATTGGGAAGATGGCGACGATGGTTGTTAACATAGACGAAGAATTTGAGGATGAGTAAAATTGGAAGATGAAAGATTAGGATATAAGGAGATATAAATAAGGAAAAGTTCAAAGGAAGATAAAGCCTGCTTTGGGTGTATTTTTTTTCTCTTTTCGAAACTTTTAAAAGAAGTTTATAATAATTTATAATTAACTCCTTTTTAATTTATTTTTTTTACTAAATAACCACGGGTTGTTTTTTAGCTTTATATTTTAAAAAATATAAAACAAATTACTTTAAAAAAAAATTGAGCCCGCGAGAGGTGGGGTCCTATGTGTCGGTCCTACCTTGACTACACTAGGGCCGGCTCTAATCTTAATGTACATGTTCAAAGATAATACTCTATATTCATCGCATATATAAAATTTAAATGTGATTGCATTATGTATGCAAATTGGATTCAAACTTTAACTAAACTTCTCAAAGTGTGAATAATGAAATGGAGGCTGAGCAGTGAGGAAATTAAGGAGTTAATAAATAAGAGGAGGTGATTTGAATGAATTAACATACTCAACAAAGTCAGAGTGCACATGGTGGTTAGGGTTAGGTGGTCAAATGGATGCGTGATCAATTGGACCACTCCTGCTTAATATTTTGCATTGTTTTAAGATCATAGAAGCGGCATAAATTTGAAAGAGAAGAAGAAGACGATGAATCGACATATATATATATCTCTATGTATGTGAAAATATCAGGCCAACTCTCTACACCAACCGATGATAGTGTGTCGTGTCTCAAATCTTACTCCTCACCAATATTGTTAGACCGGACATGTCCTTTTCTATGCTCATTTCAATATATTGAGCCTACATTGCTTGACTCAAATCTTACGTACACAAGGAGAGTCGTATTAGGACCCGTGCGAGCTAAAAGATGGAGAAGTGAATAGCTTCAATCACTTTGTCATAATCTTGTGCTCTTCGTTTAAATGTGTAGCAGAAATTTGAATCAAAATCGATGCAACATGCATAACCCTGAGATTTTACTTGGTATCCACTTCTTAAGGTTTAAAGTCTACTCCTAGTGATCTTTCTCCACTATAACAATCTCCTTTTTAGACACCTTCTGGAGATGAAAAAGCATCTTATAAATTGTTTTTACAAGAATACAACAAGAAAATAAGAAATGAAAGTAAATACAATGAGTATAAACAACTTTGTATGAATCTTACTTTGAATGCTTTCTTTTTATTTAAAATTATCTTTTGTTGGTCCGGAAATACAACAATATTTCGCTCCAAAATCTCCAAGAACTGACCATGAAAAACTCCTTGAAACCTCTCTTTTAAAGCCTTTAGGTCGGGATTAATTTTCGCCTATCAGTTGACTGATTTTACCCATCAATCCATTAATATGTTTTCAACATATTCTTGCCATTGAACGTCCACTGAACCTTTCTAAAATTTATCTGATTTTGTTGATAATTTGAACATTAGTCTATTGGTACAATTTGCACTAATGATCTAACTTATGTTTTGATGAATGACAAGGGGTTTAAAGTTAGAATATTTTGTGATCTAATTGCTTTACTAAGTGTGCAGGAGTTGATTGGTCTGAAGGACCTAACACCAAGTTGAAATCTAGCTAGGTCTGTGGGACCCGATAGCTAGTGGGAAGTCAGATAGGTCAACGAGGCTCGATATCTGATGAGAAATTTGGTTGGGTCTGCGAGACCTAACAATCGACCGAAGTCCAATTAGATTTGCGGATTTGACAACTGACCAGAAGACTTGGTGGGTCAAAGACAAGTCAAGCGATTGCAGTTGGTAAGTGGAGATAAACAATTGGAGGAGAGATCCAGTGAGGGGGCGTTCCCGATTGAGGGAGTTGTAGGTGTCAGTCCAGTTTAGGTCCATTTGGGAAACCTAAGTTAAGACCTTGACTAGATCTTGGTCTCAAGGAGACAGGATCTAATTACTACTATTTTACTAAATTGGGCTAACTTTATTTTGCAGGATATATTTATTTTTACTGCCCATAACTAACTCTTTTTTGCAGGGAAGAAGGCTGGAAAAAGAGGAGTTTGGGCACTCGAAAGGAATCTGGGCGCCTGGAGCTGGTCCGGGCAAGTGCCGCGGGCACTCTGGCGGTCCGGGGGCCCAGAGTTGGTCTAGGCACCCGAACCCGAAAAACTCATCCAAGAGCTGGATTGGAGCGTGTAGACTGGCCGAGCCACGTCGACTGACGTGGTCTAGGCGCTCGAAGGAGCTCCAAGCGCGTGGAATGAACCTATATAAGGGTCTTTAACCAGTAGCTTCAGAACCTCAACTATTACGACTTTCATATTCAAGTGTTGTTCCAAAAAGGCTCTGACGATACCAAAAGGCTGCTCCGAAGTTCGAGGAACGAGAGACTAGTTCATTTTCCTTTTTGTTTGTTAGTAACTTTGTTATTTTTAGTTCTTGTACTAAACTTTTATAATACTTTTACGAACTGATAGTGATTGCCCAACGAAACACTCGACGAGTGCGGACCTTGGAGTAAGAATCATTGAAGGCTCCGAACTAAGTGAAAAACTACTTGTGTTAGCACTTGGTTCTCTGTTTCCTTTCCTCCTTATTTCCGCTGTGTAACTTGTTTTTAGTCGCAATTTTTGACGAACTCTATTCACCCCTCCTCTAGCATATATTCCTACACAATCGACTGATGTAAATCATCATTCGACTGATCAAATAAGTCAAATCAAACAAGTGAATCTGGCTCACTTTTGTTTAATTTTGATCGGTATCAATCAACTAACGTGAACCATCATTCGACTGATGTCATCAGTCGAATCAATTCAAACGAATCTGACTCATTTATGTTCGATTTCTGAAGCCATCAGTTGATTGATATCAACCATAAGTCGATTGATGTCATATGTTGAGACAAACAACCGAATTAATTTACTTCTATGCAATTTCTAAAGCCATTGTTATCAACTAATATTGAATAACAAATATAATAGATCTATGAATAAACTCTGTTTCATACTAAAAATCATCTCGTTCTGATATCTGAGTAAAAAATTATGGCCTTCAGAAATTTGCTCTATCAAAACTTTCACATTACCTAACATCCGATTAATTTTGACTTGCCGGGACTTCATTGTTGTGGGACATCTGGTCAACTTTGACCTACTAAGACTTCACGCCTCATGCCAACTCCTTGTTGAACTTCCGACCGTTAAGTGTCCGATTAATTGTGACCCACTTAGACTTTTCTCTTGTCAACTGCCTGTTGGATTTTTGATCACCAAGTGTTCGGTTAACTGTGACCCACTTGGACTTTCCGTCTCATGCCAACTCCATGTTGGACTTCCGACCGCCAAATGTCCGATCGACTATGGTCCACTTGGACTTTTCATATCTTGTTAAGTATCCAGTCAACTTTGACTTACTTGACTTTTCGCTCAATCAACTTAACATATTGATTGATCGACGGTTAAGTATCTGGTCAATTTTGACCTACTTGATGTCTCATTAGATTAAATATCAAAATCTTAACTCAACTGATCAAACCTAGATCAAAAGTTGATTGCACCAACAAATTACTTGACATTGGCCTTGCAAGAATAGTATGTATCTCATGGAGAAGAAACTCATCTAACTCCCTAATTCGCACCCTTGCCTCAGATACTGAGAGCCATTCAATCGGTTGTAGCGCCTAGTCAACTCTTGTTAAGAGATTTTGGCAGTTGAAGGCACTTAACCGAGACTCAACTTGCCTAATTATCATATGTAATTAATCAGTAATCAAACTGTCATTTTCTTATTAGGCCACCATGAGATTTAATATAGAGTTAATGCTGAACATGAGATCAAGGTGGCTCAACTGGATCAAGTTAAACCCTAGAAAAGACACTGAAAATATAGTTATTTTATTTATCTAGTCAACTATAGTTCGTGATGTAAATCGCAAACTAATACTAGCTATCGTGTAGGATACGAAGAATAGGGCATTAATGTAATGGTGGATTTAGCTCATGTAACCATCAAATAGCTAAAACATTGAAATAGTTGAACTATCTGAGTTAAATATATTGGCAAGTTGTTCATATTGTGTTGCTTGTAACCCTAAACCTTATCTGTTATCAGGGGCAAAGGGCGATCCGATTCTATGCTCGAGCGAGAAACCTATAACGACAAGCAAACACACATGAAAACTAGTGATGAGATCAAAGAATCTTAACAGATATAATAGAGTTAGCTAACATTGCTAGGATACATGAATTCTTGAAACCAATGCAATTAACAATCTCTCCATTTCAGATCTCAAAACTTAAGTAACTTTCTTGAAACTCGGAGAAAGCATCCAATTTGCAGTTATCATATTGAAGTAGGTCAAATCTAACCATTGTTAGATACAGCACCCAAGAGGAGCTGGACCACCCTAATTATTGCTTTTAAAAATGGCTTCAAGTACAAAGGATGGCTCAGGACAATGAAGTTAATTTTCACTAGGGTCTACAGTATTTTAATGAATGGTGGCACCTAAAAAGTTGAAATGTTTTCAACTATCAACATCAAGGAAGTCAACTGTCATTTGTGTTTTTTAACAAATAAAGTACACAATCATCTAACTTAGGTCAACATAATGAGGTGGAAATAGGAGAAACTAGATTGAGTCAAAACACAACCACTCTAATATTCTTATGCTTCAATATTTTCCTGCTAAAGTCTAACTCTTTGACGATGATAGATCCAGATTGATACTGTAAGTTGTAGTAATTTGCTGCATTCACACAATGGAGGAATTGTGTATGCAGAGAATTGAATACTTCTGAACAACACTGAAACAAAAATACAATAGAAACTTCTCTAAGAAGTCGAGCTAATTCCAGCTAACATGGAGAGTTTGAAAATAAGAGATGATCAGACTCGCACATTAAGCAGGTTATTTGTAGGTGGAAAATTTGATACTTATACAAGAAAACAAAATATTGTATAAGGTAGATGATTTTGTGGGGTGCCTCAGAAGATATGTCAAAGTGCACTATTTCCTCTTGTTGAGTCAGGATTCGTTTTATGAATTATTTTAATAGTATTATAGTATAGTATCTTACATCAATGATGGTACAAAATTAATTAACAATTGAATTGACATGAATAATAGAAGTTTTTCTTGACATTAAAAGGTGACTTTGATACCACATGGCCGGGTTAGTCGCCGTCTATTCCAACATTATCCTCATTCTACATATCGATCTAACAGCATGTCAAAGTACACCTTAAGTATTGTCAACTTTGTGATACCACATAGTTGACTTTCAAATGAAGCTAAGTCCGGCATGATTCTCTTCATTCCCCATTCATATGTAAAACCTATATCATTTTACATGTGAATTATAACATATCTTATGAGACGATTCATGAATCATCTGACTCGACTACTATGAATTTATTGACTATGTTTATTAAAAAAATAGTCAAGGCTTTTGGCACTGAACTAATAGTTCGATTCATATTGCTCTCATAACAGCAGTGAGTAAAAAGTGCACATACATATACAAAGGATTATGCAGCCATAGAGAAGTTATCCTTGAAGTTTTTATCGAAACATTGATCAATACAGGATGATGAATGCTACTACAGCTTATGATCTCATATTTAATGAAAAGAAGATAAATGTTAAACACGAGATTTAGTATGCACAGAGAACCTTAATTATGCAAGAATATGTTTACAGTTTTGCAACAGCACCTGAAATGGTGGAATCCAGTAAGATGTGGCTATTCTTTGTACCTGTAAAGATGTAGATAGATATAGCCGAAGATGGCGCCAAGCAGTTTTATCAGCAAATCACAAATTTAAATGAAGAAAAACAATTTAAGTAACCTACCTAGAGGCATTTGAACATTACTTTGAGGATGATGTACTTCCAAGTTTGGCTTGAGTGTCAGATAAAACCTTGTACATTGGTTCTTGCAAGGAGAGCCGAAAAAGTTGAATGGCGATATAAGCACACGTTGTGATGCTGGAGACAATAATCGATATTAGTGATGCATGTTGAGAACTAAAATACTTGCAAATACAGTCATTTGGGAAGTGAATTCCTTGCCCTGACACTGAAAATCTAAAAGCAGAAAGTTTCCTTTGGTCTCTCTCTAGCACTCACGTCTTCACTCCAAATTAAGTTGTCTAGTTAAAAAAAAATTATGATCTCCAATCCATTCCATCTTACATATTTCATGTGTACAAAAAAAAAAATTGAAGACGACAATTTTAAATAAGAACTGTGATTGTAGACTCTGCAAATAAAGATGCAACCATACAACAATTTTAGGCATTATTTGGACAATTTATTTTGGCTATTCAGCATGCCAATAGTCCTGCATGGAATGGTATTGCAAACCGTGCATCGGAATCCCTTGCATATCAATAAAAAAAAGAATGAAGGTCCATCATGGAGTCGCTATGGATTGATACCGAAATGATCACCTCCTATAGGTATATTCCGTGAAAAAAGTAAATTTAGATGGAATACATGTAGAAAATGAGCAACACAAATCCGATCAAGTTCAACAAATCTTAAAGCTGCTCTAGAGCTGAACATGCAATGAATCAACTTTCTATGTTTCTTTCGACCCTTAGGTCCCTGGCAACACCTTGATGTGGTTTAGGCAGTAGGATTGTAAGTTCTGGTGTTTATTCCAAGAAATCAAGCAATGGAAACGTAATATATGCTTCTTTTGTACCATATAAGTTACCTGCCAAAGCAAATCAATAAGCAAATCCAAATAAATGCAGATATCCATGTTGGCTCCTTATGAACAACCCATACCTGTACAAAAACTTAGATCAGTTTTGGTTATTCGATTTAAACCAACAAGAAAGCTCCATGTACTATTTGATTAACACATGCTCACGAATAATGTGATATACTAATAGAGTTAGATCTTTCCAAACATATTAGACAAAGAGCTATTTAGACGTGTCTCTCTTGCTCATTATGCAATCTAAATCAGAGAAGCATGACTATCAAATATAGAACAATGTAGTTGTTGCAGGTGGTTGGAGTAAAGAATCAGTAAGCTCTTATTTATGACTCTTTGAGTAGGCATGTCAAATCAATTCAACTAGGAGAACAGGGCATTGCTACCACCATCCAATTTGACTGAATCCTATGAATGAGTTGAAGAAACAACCACAACCAACATACTAAGAAGCTTTGAAAATTTTCATTAGCACAATCAGTACCCAAGGATCATGTGGCCAACTATATTGTACAACTATGAACCAAGAAAATAAAGCAAAAATAATCAGTGTATTGCGAGGCAGGTCAAAGTAATAACTTCAAGAGATGAATTATCTTATGACCATGATAAACTCCCCTATAATGGATCTAGAAATGGTCCCAAAGATCAACAATGAAAAATCTGAATCATGGATGAAAACTTTAAGCATAGATAGCTCCATCCAAATGCAAACTGATTGGTACAAATACCATGAAAATTCATAGATGGCATACTTACTGATATAACAAGGACATTAATGTAGAAGTCAATTAAGGTAGCAGCCATCCACCTGTGCACATTTTAAGATGAATATCAGTTTAAAAGTTAACACTCGGCTAAGTCTCTTAGTTTTATGCGAAAACATAAGAAAAGCCAACCAACACTTTATCTAAGGATTAATATGACTCGACTAGAAAAGGGCAGTTCAGTGCATGAAGCTCCCGCCAAGGCGGGGTCCTAGGGAAGGGTATATTGTACGCAGCCTTATCCTGCTTTGCAAGATGCTATTTCCAAGACTTGAATCCGTGACCTCTGGGTCACACGACAACAACTTTACCTAGTTTATCAAAAGTTAAATGTTGAATTTTTAGTGTCATCCTTGTTTGTGTCAATTATTTAAACAAAATATCCCTGGTCTATCCGGGAAATATATTGGGAAAATGTAGAAACCAACTTATTTATTTTAATTTATTAATACTTACTTCTAAGTTTTGAGAATTTCATGAGTATACATAATATGGCGGAGAATCTAGACAAGGCAAAGGGAGAAAGGGACAATCAAGTTCATCCTTCCTATGTTTCATAATCTTAGAAATGAATTTAACCTGTAAAGATCAAAGAGAGATACTCTCCAGCATTGCATTTGCATGTAATAACATATCCTTCTTGAAAGTATACAAATTTTCTTGACCATAATAAAATGCTAATCAAATTTAAATTAAGCAAAAGATAATAATACTCACGGTGTCAACAAGTCCATTCGAAAAGGAAGTCCATCTGTTGCTACAGTATAAACAACAACTGCTAACACAAATACACCCAAGGTGCTAAAAACAACTCTCCCAAGAATAATAGATGAGCATTTTGCATGACAGTCATGATCCTCCCTGAAAGCAATCAGAGATAACATCATATAAAAGTATGAAAAAAACAATGAAGGGAAACGAGGTGTCAAGAGAAAACATTGCTTTTAGTTCATTATGTTACCACCATACTTATGCTTAAAATTGAACCTAGGTAGTGGATCCGAGAACACTGGCCGCTAGGATGGGCCGCCATGTGCATTTCCCCGATTTATTCAGGTGGCGAAAATTTCCGTGGGGCCAGGCCGGTCACCCACAGGATTAGTCGAGCCAAAGGCTTGGATATCTAGTGTCAACTAAAAAAAAAATTAAACTGCCTATGATGCAATAGTGAACAAGGACTTCTCCCATCCTAATTCTGTTGGAATTTTACAACATTTCTGAAATGAAAATATATAAGCATGTAAAGTAAGGGCGGATTATGTTTCCTAACAATCTACCCATATAATCCATGCTAGCACTGCTATCCTCTGCTAGTCACACTCCTTCACAAGTTAATCAGATGAATAATTATTTATATTCACAATTTGGACTATAGAACTAGTAATTGTGGGATAAAAAAAACACCTTTTCAAAGATTAGGCAATTTAGGTTTCACAAATAGTTTTGATTGAAAATCATCAAAACCACCCCTTTAAGATGAGACTTTATTATTTGCATGGGTTCCAAAACTTTCACAGGTGCAAGCCTCTATCATTAACTACTTCTAAATAAATTTAGAGATCCTTCAATACGGGGCAAAAACACATTGTCAAATAAGTATTATATATTTCCGTTTATGAATAAGCATTTGATACAAACATCATTACATGGAGATAAATTTGGCAGCACATAGTAAATACATAAAAAACCATGCATGGCTTGCTGAGGCTTCGCTCCTAGATCAGAACGTACGGTTTCAGTATCATATCGTGTCGTGCCGATACAATTTTGGTATTTTTTTTATTATATATAGTAATTGTTAGATAAATATGTTTATTATATATAATTTAAAAATAAGTCGCATATTGATTTTATATAAGTTCTCAATTATTAAACAACTTAATATTGTTATAAAAAATAATTAAATATAGTTTTCTTTAAATAAAATTGATCTATCAATAACTCGAATTAAAATTAATATATCATAATTATATAAATTAACTATTTATTCATTTAATTAATTATTGATTTAAATAATATATATTTAAAATAGTAAAAAATATATCAGAATATTAATTAAATAGTAAAAAATACCAATAACAAAAAAAGTATCAGAATATAAATCTGATTTATTAGAATTTTTAAATAAAATTTAAAACAGTAAAAAAAGAATTTTCATAATATCAATTAATAAAATTTATTAATTTTGTTTAATTTTAAATATATTTTTTATATATTTTATTGGGATAATTTAATTAGGATTTATAAAAATCTATTCGAAATATCACACTTTAGTTGAGAATTATTTGAATTAATTAAATCTTTTTCGGTAACAGCAATGCAAAGCGCGCCTGTCATGCCCCGGGGGTATAGTTCCCGGTACCCCACTCGGTGACAATATAATAACAGCGCCGATCCTACGAGGGGGAGCCAGAAGCGTCCTGTGACACTTTTGGAAGCGTGGAGGCCTCCAACAATCGACTCTCATGCGCGATTCTATCGCGATGACGCATGGATGATGCATGAGAAATTTATGCCCATGCCATGCCGGTTTCACTCCTGCACCAGAACGGTAAATACCTCTCGTTTCGGGCGGCACGACATGACATTTCAAACACTAGGCTTGCCATAGTTTGATATTAGTGAATCATCCTAGTGGACGACAATAAATGATCTTTGTGATAATAATATGCATAGGCTATGATCAGATAGGAGATAATGTAAATAGTTGAATTTCATAAGTTTTATTTTTTCCTTTGCCTACTTCTAGAGACACTTGTGTTTGTATGTTCTATGATTTAATTAATTTTCTCTAAGTGGATTTGTTTCTCATCAAACCTATCTCCTACTCAAAGTATTATAAATATTATTAGCAAATTTGATGTCATTAATGATAACATATACATTTAGTAAATTAGTTAAAACAAATAAAACGGAATTAAATCGCTGGAACAATTTCATGAAAATTCTCACCATTTTTTTCTTTCAATTTCAGCAAATACAGTTTTTATATTTTTCAAAGAACTATTTCTATAAGAAAAATATGAAATTGAGATACTAAACCTAGCCTAACATTCTCCTTAAGGCTTTGACTACTATGTAGTTATGCATTTATTAACCAGTGGCTTATAATTGAATATAAATGATTTATCCATCATCTACAAGTTCACCAAGCAGACCACAATCATCCAAAATCAGCACAATGTGGCCACACAGGATTGACAAAGAATATTGATGGGGCACTGAATAGGAAGGCAACTAATATTAATTCATCCTCTCTTGGCATAACATCCTGACAAACATATATCATTTTTAGTGGGATGTTGTTACTAGTGAGTGAATAACATTTGTACTTGTTTGTGTATTAAACCTAGAAAAATACACTTTTGAGCATAAGGCCAAAGTTTCCTTATCCAATTCCCAGGGATATAGTCATGAAGAAAGCATACATGCCTAAAAATTTTCAAGGGAATTACATGCAAGATGGAACTTGAGTGTCTAAAGGTGTAGAAATCCTGATACAGGAGCACCCTAATCAGATATTTGTTTGTGACTTGTGCTAATAAAAATCTTAGCACAATTATGAATTCTTGCAATACCTTCATGTTGATCTAGAGTTACAAGCATGCTGTTGATGACACAACTAGAGAATCTTTGTGAACTTGTATGTGAAATTAATGTTAATAATGTGATACCTCAACAAAAGTTGTCTCAGAGAAATTTTTGGATCTTGAGATGAAATATTGAACAGCTTCAGGGTAATATAAGCACAAGTAGCCACACTGGAATTCAAATAAAAAAGACTAGCTGTTAGCTCATGAAGATTTGACTTGCTACAAAATACTCACAGGACCAAAAATGTTGCTTGAATAATCATATAAAGGGAAAAAGGACTATCTAAATTACAACGTTCCAAATCAAGAATCTTGAGAAAAAATAGTATAAAATTCAAGGTAGGCTTTGTGGTCAACACCCTTACGGGAAAGACAAGACATAAATGACCATAAGCATACTTCGCTAAGTCCAATAGTCTTAACGAAAAAGAATATGCATATTTGGTGCATTTTGACACAGTTTGATTCTATAGTAAAATAATAATAATAATAATGATAGAGAAAATGAAGAACATAAACATCATATCGGCACGATTAAGCATGAGGCCATCACTTAGTCTAGAACAAAACAAGATTTATATCCAACAATTGGATCGGAAAAATGAACATCGTTGAGCTATATGAAAGCCCGTATCATTTGTAATACCTAGATTACTTGATCATTTTGATCTCTTTGATTATGTTAATTAAGATTATCCTTGATCTCCTACTCCTCACATCCACCATTAACTTTAGGAATAATAACATGGAAAAGCCTAAATTATACACTTCATAATGAAAAAGAAAGTGCCCAGTGAAATTTTCTCACGCAAATAATTGCCTTGAATGTCCTCAAGAGAAAATCATATATCAATATCAAAACACAGGAACAGAATATTCCATTACGATAGTAAGGATATGATTTAAAAGATATGCTAAAAATCAAATAGATAAGATGTACTAATTTCACTCTAGAACTTAATAGTAATTCCATTACTATAGTACCTGCCAAAACATACTAAAAGAACCACCCACATAAGTGCTTTTATCCAAGTTGATTCTTTGTAGACAACCCAAACCTGACATGACATTAAGGTGGCAACAATAATGCAAAAGTGAACAGCCTTGAATTTAATGATATACTGTTGCTGATAACAGAGGCATCAAAAATTTAAATTAGATACCATTGTAATTTTAATCTCTTACTAGCAGTCTTACCTATTTACTTGGGCAGATGAATAGGCAGGAAGACGAAAGAGGGAAGGGGAAGGAATTAAGCCCAAATAAACAAACAATTAGGTAATTAATGTGTGAACATGGTTAAGTACTAAAATGTGTAATCAATAAATTTCATAAATGATATAATCTAATTTTAGAAGTTATTCTAGTTTTAAAAAAATTCTTTCTGCATGATAGGGATGAATGCATATACTGCCATTGACCTAATTCAAAATAATTTGCATTAGGACACTATTTCTTGAAGACAAGTCATCAGGACCACTTGATGCGACAGTAGACTAAGAGTATCAATACTATATTTATCAGTTGTACTGAATTGAATACTTATCATGCCACTTTGAGACTATGTCTATTCCAAGATGATACAGAGAAGATATTTCAAGTAGCAAGCTCTATGATGCTCTAACTATTCTTCCTTTGTCACTGAAATGTATGGACCAAACACAAGGTAGAATAGACTGATATGCCCTGTCAAACTTCCATTTTCTATTTGTATATGCCCAACCAACATTTGTGCAGACAAAACAAAGAATGGCAGCACCAGCAGCAGAAAAACAATCCAAAGGTGGAAATAAGAGAAACAATTGGAAGACAAGAAAATAACAATAAAATGTAGAAGTATTCCGTTATAATATTTTGGTTGTGAACCATATAATTTATTTTGATACAGATCACTTGTATTAACATAGCCCAAATTGGAGCAGATCATATGCCACACCCATGTTTGAGCAATGTAGACTATTATTAAAATGTTCTGATATGGGAGACTGATAGTATCATGAAGATCAAAAAGCCCATTGCAATGATAGGAACGTTGCATAATAATTATCCAAAAAGGCCAAGAAGATAAATAAATAGGGAAGAGCACTATCCTGATAATAATAAAAAAAACACTATAATAAAAAACATAAACTATGGTATGCTTATGTTCTCAATTTTTATGCAAGAGTTCAAGAATGCAGCAAGTACAACCATGGCCAACATATGCATTTGATTTTTCACATTTGATTTTCAAATTTGGTAGTTTGGCTAACACCTATAAATAAGGACTTGGAATCACAGCTTTCCCTAAGTTTTTAGCACCAGAAATATCTTTTGAATGTTAGTTTGCAAATAATATTATATTTAACCAATATGTGTAATTCATCTTGTCCTTAATACTATGCAACTTTCTACACCTTGGGGTCTATGTTATTATGGTTTGGATGAAAAAAATATGACTAGCACAGCTATTTTTAAAATTTTTACACATGACCAATAGGAATATTGAGGATACCCTGGAGTGTTGGTGTCCAACTGTTGGTATCAACAAAAGTCCGGACATGGTAAACGAAGAGTCTTAAGTATCAAAAAGTTTAGACTCTAGATTTAGAAACAAGTCTAACTTCCAACTCAAAAAACAACAATGGACTAGATCAGCATCAATTCAAATCGTGGTATGCTTTGCTAAGAATATTTCTGCTAAGAAAATTTAAAATCATGAATCACCAACAAATGATAGGCCAAGAAACAAAAGGGTAGACAACCCAAATTTAAATGGAAAGGGATGCTTTGCAATTAGGAGGAAAAACAGTGAACTAATATAATCTAGATCTTCAAGTTATTGTACTTACTGCTATAGCAACAACATTGACATAGAAGTCTATCAAAGTTGCAATCATCCACCTAAAGCCAGAGAAAGAAGCACATGTCAAGTTTATTGGTGAAATAACAAAATACTAGCGGTGCTTGATACCAGATCAAAAGTAGGTTCTAAGAATAAATCATATGCATTTCATTACACCACTAAATTACTGGTGAAATTATTTTCACTCAATAACTCATATGGACTTCATAAGCAAGTAAACCACTAACTTATTGGTCAAACGGTCAGCACTTAGAATAACTATATAGATTTCATAAGTAAACCACTAAATTATTGGTCAAACTATCAGCCATTAGAATAACTATATATACTTCATAAATAAGTAAACCACTAAGTTTCAGGTGAAATTTTTTGCACTCCATGGAAATGTCTACTACAATTATTATCAAGTAAGTAGCTTTGTATGTAGTTGTTAAGACGGAGAGAAAGCTTCATTTCCAATCATCACCAAGCCATGCTGGTCGCAACTATTTGGGGGTGACTAATTAATAATCATGCTAATCCAAATTAATTAACATGAAAAATTGCAATCAAACTGTTATCTTGGTTGTGTGAATCACTCCAAAAAAATTAGAACATTCCTATTCTTGATTTATAACTTAACTGACTCACAAAACTTTCCATAGAACCACCAATCAGAGATCGCCTAAACTCCTACCAGCCAATTTAGTAAACTTCTAGCTAGTTCATTTATTCTCAAACATCCTCGATCTTATTTCTCTCCCAATCTAGTGGGATAAGGCTTGGTTTATTGTTGTATCCTCAATCTTATTTCTCCGCCTCAATCACTCACCCAAACAGATCCACTCAAAGTCAAAAATATGTTTTCCAAATCATCATGTATGCCAACATTACACTTCACAATGTTAGTGACTCAATCACATCAATTCAACACAAGATCCTTAATATCCACTCAGGTTTCAAATCTTCTTATCGCTCATACAGACTAAGCAGTGCTGGTAGTTCCAGTCCTCTGGCGATGAGTGGATTTAGTCAGATTCAAAAGTTTTCCATCGGTTAGTAAAAGATAGAGCATCCAACGTTCATACTTCTACAAAGACCGATAAAGAATTCCCTGTATCATTCACATCATACTTCAGAAATACCACTAGTACCTCCAAGAAACATCTCTAAACAATAGAGGTCCCAAGATAACTTACGGTGTCAAGAGCTCGACTCGAAAAGGCGAACCATCAGTCACCGTAGTGTAGACGAGGGTAGCCAACATGAAACATCCCAATGCACAAAACACAACTTTGTAGGCTATCAAGCTCGGAGATTCCGCCATGATCGTCTCTGCTAGACAAATGTCGAAAAGCTTCCGCCTTTATGATTCTTAATGTCAAGAAGGGAAGGGAAGTAAAACAAGAACACGAAAGATCAGAATGTGAAGGAGAACGCTACACGTCATTCCGAGAAAGGAGCGAGAATCGCAACCACACAAAACCCAAAAAGTAACCCGCAAAGTATAATAGAGTATTCTTACCTTCAAAACACCACATCCGACATCGGAATGGGAAACTCGAATAAGCTGCCGCCGGCAACCATCGCGACAGGGCGGACGACCCAACCTCGCGTGCGGCCACCGCCTCTCACGAGGGGGCATCACCCGCACCGCCCCTCTCCGCCAATCACAGGAATGTTGCGGCCCTCATTTCTACTCTCTTCAGTGCAACAGCAGCCAGCCACCGCCATGTACAAGTCGCCGCCAGCCGCCGGCTTTTTCTTCAGCCAAGGCTCCGCCGCTCCTCCCTCTTCTGAACGGCTCACCTGACGTCTTCCCGCTTCTATTTGACCACCTCTGAGCAGCCACAGATGACAGAACTCTAATTACCAGCATTGTGAGCATACAGAAACAAGCAAGAGTGATAACATATAGAAGAAGAATAAAGCAACTAATCAGTTACCAAAACTCTGTTTACTCAGTAGCGTGAGCATAGACTGTACGAGTTCTTAACACAAATTTTTTCATTTACATATCATAAAAAATAATCTATAAATAATTTTTTATGAATTATTTTAAACTATTTTTTATTCATCTAAAACTGAATGCAAGCAAATTTCTTTACTTGACGTAAAAATTTTACAAGTTCACAGTCCAAAAGAGTTGATTTCACGTTGGATATTTTCAAGCGTATGCGATGCTCAAATTACTAGTGACATAGAGTTGTTGGGCCCGTGCAGATTTCTTCAGGTGGAATGTGCAAAACATTCGTACTAGATCATCCATCTCTAATATTAATCGGACAGTGAGGTACGATTCTAAGCTGATGTATTTAATTTTTTTTTATTATTAAATGAGGACGTGTAATTGAAGGATGTTAAATTTCTAAATTATTTATTGTGAGTATTTTTGAATTTACTCTAATAATAAATAAAAAAATCTACAGGACTAAACCGGACCGATCATTACCTAACTAGTCAATAAAATTAACCGAATTTATCATAATAAAAAAGAAAGATTGAATATCTGGATTAATCCTAAAAAAATTAATTAGGCCACAAATAACTTGTAATAGCTGGTCAGACCTCAAATCGCTTAAAATCCTAAAGACATTTTTTTCCTTCTCTTTCCTCTCTATTTTTTTATCCATTTTATTGAACTGCTTACATGACTTCATTAATATCAAAATCACACACATCTCAAGTACTAAAACGACGATTTACCAAACTGCATACTTAGGGGGCGTTTGGTTCATTCCTAGGAATAGGAATTGGAATGAGAATCATTGTATTGTGGAATGGGAATGGGTATGAGCATGGATATCACTCTTAAAAGCAATGTTTGGTTAATTGCATATTTTCTATCGGAATAAATCAAAATTTCCTTTTTTACCCTTAAAGGAAAATAAGAGAAAAAATTATATATGAGAGAAAGATGAATGTGAGAGAAAATATGATGAAAGAGAATGATGAGAGAGAAAGTATGATGAAAGAGAAAGTGTGATGCCAATGAATGAAGAGAGAGAAAGTGTGATGAAAAAAAATGAGAAAAGAGAGTGTGATAAGAGATAGCATGATAAGAGAAGATGAGAGAGAAAATATGATGTGAGAGAAAGTATGATGGGTGAGGATGAAGAGAGAGAAAATGTAATGAGAAAAAATGAGGAGAGAGAGTGTGATGAGAGAGATTGAGGAGAGAGAAAGTACGGTGAGAGAGAAAGTATGATGAGAGAGAAAGTGTGTTGAGGAAAAAAAGGAGGGAGTGTGACAAGAGAGATTGAGGAGAGAGAAAATATGATGAGAGTGAAAGTGTGATAAGAAAAAAAGAGAAAAGAGAGTGTGATGGGAGAGATTGAGGAGTGAGAAAGTATGATGAGAGAGAAAGTATGATGAGAAAAAAAAGAAGGAAGAGAGTGTGATGGAAGAGATTAAGGAGAGAGAAAGTATGATGAGAGAGAAAGTGTAATGAGAAAGAAAGAGTGTGATAAGAGAGATTAAGGAGAGAGAAAGTGTGTGATAAAATGACGAGAAAGAAAATATGATGAGAGAGAAAATATGATGAGAGAGAACAAGGAGAGAGAAGTGATACAAAAGAAAAAATAAATAAATATATTTTGATATTTGATATTAAGGGAGAAAATTTTAATTTTAGGTCAAGGGTATTTTTGGAATAAGGAAATATTTTGATTGATGAAAATGGGGTAATGGCTCATTAAAGGAGAGGTACATGGGAATGAGCTATTACCCAATTTCAAGGATTCATTCCCTTATTTGTATTCCTATTCCCATAATCCAAACATTAACAATGACAATCAATTATTCTCATTTTCATTCCCCACTCCTATTCCTCTAAACCAAACGCCCCCTTAGTTTTGTGTTTTCTCTAAATTGCTTAGGCATTTTGGTAACGTCCAAATCACATAAATTCTCTTATATTAAATTCCTATTTTACCCTTCCTAAGCGAAAAAAGACCTTTTCGAATCATTCTCAGAGAAAATGACCTATGTCTGAATCAAAGCGGCGGCAGGCGAACAACACAGGTAAATTTTTGGGGAATGGTGCAAGTAATTTTTCAGTGAACGTTGATCCTCTATTGTGTAAAAAAGTCGAACGGAGAGGGAGGTGATAAACATTGGGCTGGTGAGAAATATTTTTCGACGAATAGTACAGCTTCTTATAATAGAAAACGTGGAATGGAGCATAGGTAAAAATCATTCGTCCAGTGGAGTATCATTTTCCTTGAATTTTATAAGTTATTGTACACGGAAAAAGAAAAGGTGATAGGAGAAAACCTAACAAATGTAGCTCCAGTGTAGGTTCTTCTCTGGTGAACAATGCAGTGTATAACTCCGACGATTTTCATGAGGTAGTTACTCCCGACCACATGGCTCCCTCATAACCATGAAGTTGAAAGCGATAAAACCTAGCTTCAAGCAATGACTTTTATAGTTATTTGTTATTGAATTAGAGAAAGGTTGAAGGGAGGTGGAAGCAGGTTGAAGGGAGGTGGAAGTAGGTTGCGAGCTTTAAATAATTCAAGCAGTTGTTAAATACTTAGAACCATGCTTCCAGAGATATTGTAAACCTGGTTAGGTGATGGTAGCATCTCAAATTACTCTTACCATTATTATAGGCCAAGAAATTTTCATTATATATTTGTTTAATAATTATTTTTGTCATTGTAGAAAAAACAATCATTGCAGGAATGATAGTTGATATATTGTAGTGTGGATAAAGTTTTATGCTCTAATCAATTTTGTGAACATGTAAGTGTTATTCTACTAATATATAAATAAATTAATATCATGTATAGATTAACATTATATGGAACCTTAGCAACTTGGTTTAGAAAATTGCTGGTTATCTTGTGTTCTTAATGCTATGCATATGGACTTTAATGTCTTCCCTTATACTCTTGAGAGTTTAATTTATAATAACCCTAAATCAATCCATAAAAAGTATGGTTACGAGATTAAAGTTGCTTGTATGTGAAATTTTAAAATTTAAAATGGGCCACTACAAATTTAGGAACATGTGATGATCTATTGTCTTCTTTCACAAGGTTAGTATGTTATAAAAATATTCACATATTTAATAGAAGTGATTGTTAGTTACGGTTGCATCAATGCAAGGATACATTTTTTTTGATGAAGTTGTGTTATGTAAGATGGAATTGATTGATTTAAAAAAAGAAGGCTGACTCGATGATGTTACACCAAGCATAAATACCAGTGGTAGTAAAATGACATTTTCTACTTTTGCTAGTGTTGTGGTGAGTAATGGAGATAGTATGAATTGTATATACAATTTGAGAGAAGCTGTTAGTATTGATGATGTTGTAGGCCATAGTTATTTGGAAGAATTGTTTGAATATACGTAGACTCAACAAGAAAAATACAATATTAGAATGCTAGCAGAAAATGAAAGAGATGCCTACAAGGATGAATTTATAGCGAATGATATAAACTATTCAATAAATCCGACAGTCATAATCATAGTTTGTAGAATCGCGATCCTACACAGGATCGATTTAGGGTCAGGATCGGATCGGTCAGGATCGGATCGTAGAATCGTACGATCCTACCAAAAACCCTTAAAATTTTATCATACATGATTAATAATTAGAAAAAATATCTAAAAAACTCATTTACATATAAATAAATAACTAATTTTGTATATATATGCAATTATTTACACTCAACACATCAAATTACATTACTACATGTACAAATTTAAATTAACTTGTAATTCAACTATCATTCTCACATAGTAATAATATTTATATTTTCATATCATAAAATGAAAGAATATAAAATATCTATTAACACAATAATAATAACACATACAATGTCAAAAATATTTCCTTGATTTATAAGATAATTCAATTTAAATGTCAACAAAGCATCTAACGTATATAACATAAGCTATTGAATCCTTTGATTCAAATATGAATGCCGGAAATAATCTTCTAAAGACTGGTTGATGTCACACAATACTAGACAATAGGTATCCAAAAACTTATTATTTTGAGAAAAATAAATGACAAAATATTATTGATAAAAAACTAACTCAAAAATAATTAAACACATATTTAAATAATTTAAAACTCTAATAAGATGAAAAAAAGATAATTGTTAAGGAAAAACTTTGAAATTTATTAAAGATCTCTGAACGAGCTTTAATTTGATATATTATAGGCCCCGTGGTTCAATCCGAGTCAAAAGTTATGACCTCTCAATGTTTGGATCGATGATCGCGGCTAGCAAATTCTTTCGTTTCTTCCTACGATTAGGGTTAGTGCAGCGGAAATAACTAAATAGAAACGCAAAGGAAAAAGACAAACCTCAAACTCGATCGATGTAACAAGGTTCGGAGATGAAACTCCTACTCCTCGGCGTGTCCGTAAGGTGGACGAAGCCTATCAATCCGTCGGTGGATGAGTCCCCGGAAACCCGGCTAATAATCACTCCTTCTGGGTGGAGAAACCTCGCCACAATGTCTTGCAACAGCAAGATAAACAGGAGTACAAGAATACAGCAAGAAACTAAGTACAATACAAAGATGTAATAACCCTAGCTTGCCTTCTTGTCGACTGGATGAAGCAGCAGCTTCAAGCGACGCCTACAACAAGAGGAACCCAGTCGAAGAAGTCGAGGAAGCTCACGCGAAGCTTCGGAAGCGAGCTTAACAAAGCTCTAGCACAGCACTTGCAGAAGCAAGAAGAAGATCAAGAAGAAGCGTAAGGAAGCTGTAGAAGCCCTCAACCCTCTTTTATACCGCGAAGAAGAAGATAGAAGACTAGTCGCGAGCCAACGATTAGGTGGACCGATCGTAACATCTCGATCGGTTCAAGAAGACCCCGATCGTCCCGGGACCGATCAGGCTTCCTCTGACGGTCCGAGGACCGATCAGCATGCTTTTCTCCCGAACTTCGCCTTCGATCGTTGTTTCGATCACCCGCAGACCGATCGAGATAACACTCGAGGCTATTCGTTTGGTTCCGATCGGTCACCGACCGATCCGATACTCATAGTATCACTGGATCGATCCACTGATCGATCCAGAGCTTGGTTTTTGCCCAAACCAAGTCCCAAACCTTCCAAACCAACATCCGGTCAACCTTGACCTGTTGGTACATCATGCTTAGTATCCGGTCACTCCCTTGACCTGCTAAGACTCCCCACCAAGTGTCCGGTCAATCCCTTTGACCCACTTGGACTTTTCTCTTCGTGTCAAGTATCCGGTCACTCCCTTGACCTACTTGACCTTCTCAACATCAGATGTCCGATCACCCTTGATCCATCTGGATTTTCCCTTGCCCGGCTTCACTCACCAGGACTTTCACCTAGTTTCACTCACTAGGGTTTTCACCTGGCTTCACTCACCAGGATTTCCAATCTGCCCGGCTTCACTCACCAGGACTTTCCAACTGCCTGGCTTCACTCACCAGGACTTCACTGCCTAACTTCACTCACCAGGACTTTCACTTTCACCTAGCTTCACTCACTAGGGTTTTCACCTGGCTTCACTCACCAGGATTTCCAATCTGCCTGGCTTCACTCACCAGGACTTTTCCGTCTGCCTGGCTTCACTCACCAGGACTTTCCACATCCGGTCCAGAGAACGAGCTCCCGAGCCCTCTCTGACCACAGTCAGGAGAACGAGCTACCGAGCCCTCTCCGACTTCCATCCGATCCAGAGAACGAGCTCCCGAGCCCTCTCTGACCACAGTCCGGAGAATGAGCTCCCGAGCCCTCTCTGACCACAGTCCAGAGAACGAGCTACCGAGCCCTCTCCGACTTCCCATGTGCCAAGCTTCCATACTTGGACTTCTCCGTGCCAAGTCTCCATACTTGGACTTTTCCCGTGCCAAGCTCCCTGCTTGGACTTTTCCCATGCCAAGCTCCCTGCTTGTACTTTTCCCGTGCCAAGCTCCCTGCTTGGACTTTTCCGAGTCAGGTCAACTCACCTTGGGTCAACCAGGTCAACCAGGTCAACCTTGACCACGGGTTGCACCCACAATCTCCCAAGCTTGTTCTCGTCAAACATCAAAATACAACTCGAGTCAAGTCAACTTGAGTCTGGTCAACCAGGTCAACCTTGACCTAAGGTTGCACCAACAATCTCCCATCATGTTCTCGTCAAACATCAAAATACAACTCGAGTCAGGTCAACTAGAGTCGGGTCAACCAGGTCAACCTTGACCTAAGTTGCACCAACAATCTCCCCCTTTTTGATGTTTGGCAAAACCCATAATCAAACTCATAATCAAGTTAGGTTAACCCGATAACCTAACTTAGGTTTTCTAATGTTCTTCCCTGAACATTCTCTATTCTCCTCAAACCTACACTCTCCCCCTTTTTGACACACATCAAAAAGAGTGAATCAAGGTCAAGAGTTTCTTTCTAATGAAAGTCCCATACCTTTCATTGAAACTCTTAATTTCCCCCTTGATACTAAGGTCAACAATTAACTTAGTGATAATCCCATATCACTCAAGTCTTTTAGAGTAAAAACTCCCCCTAAAAGTCAACTCCCCCTTGACTAATAGGTAAAACTCCCCCTAAAGGTCAACTCCCCCTTGACCATTGCACCAACAATGTCTTGGAGAGTTTCAACCCTTTAGAAATCCAAAACACCACTTCCATAGCTGCAATTTCAGACAAACAGTCGAAATTCAGCAACTTGGCACGCTCTGATCGGTCACCAGACCGATCAGCCTTCACTGGATCGGTCCAGTGACCGATCCAGCATCCCCTGGATCGGTCCTAGTGACCGATCCACTCTTTCCTGGACCGATCAGAATCCTCTCTGATCGGTCCACAAGTCTGATATCAGAATTTCTGATTTTTCTCCCGAAATTCAGAAACTCCTAGAAAATTCCAGAAAATTCCAAAAATTGTAAAACTTTGAGGATACATTCCTCATCACATATACTATCATGGAAAAAATAGTTTTCTATGAAAATAACTTCCATTTTTAAATTTTGATACAAAGTTCGAAAAACTTTGAAACAGTTCAAGTTTAACTCAACTTTGTATCAACTTGCTCAATGATGAATGCTATCACTAGAAAAGCTTCATCAAGGTTTTTCAAATCAATTTTGAAATGATTTTAAAACAATTCAATTTAGGACCATAATCTTTGGGCTAAATGTACATGACTTGTACATAAGCTTTCCCTATGATCCCCAATTTTGAATTAGGCTCATCTAGGTACAAGAACCATGCACCTTGATCCTAACTCATCATCCTAATATCTCACACACATCTAAGGTGTATCAAACACATTCAAGTCAATTTTGATGTGAGATATGAGTTTAGGTTATCTTATTCTAAGGTCTCATGCATTTTCTAAACATCAATTTGATCTCCATATCAAATTGTGTTTTTATCCTTAAATCAATTTCATTGATTATAAATGCAAGAGAAGAGATGATGACATGGCATATAATGATATCCTACATAATAACATGTGCCAATGTCATGATGTCATGACATAAAGTATGAAACTTAAATAAAGCATGACATATAAATAACCTAAGCATTATCATGACATTTCAAATGATCATAGATTAAATATGATGTCATGACATGGCATATGACAAACAATATATGGCAAATAACATGTAAAGGTATAGAAAATACCTAATTCTAGCCTTAGTTGTTATTTTTGATAATTTCGACCATTTTATCATAAATTCTATATTCCTAAGTGTATTAGACCTAAAATCATATCCTCAAGACTTTTAGATCACTATGTGCCAACTAGATTGACTCTAGAAAATTCCTTAAATTTGATTGGCACATTCTAATCACCTTAGGAATAATTCTTAATTTCATTTTCAAGGCTTGATCACACCTTGAAAATTCCTAAAGTGCCACCTTTTGCCATGATTAGGTTAACTACCTAGTCAAGTAAGGTTGGCACACCCTAACTCATCTAGCGTGATGAAATCACGCTCCTAGGAACCCAATACCTATTTGAGCTCATTGGGTTCACTAAATATTCACTAGGGATGACTTCCCTAGCAACCCTCCTAATGACCCTCTTAGGCTTTAAAGCCTTGGCCATTTGGGACTCATCAAGATCAACTCTAGGGGTGACTCCCCTTGTGACCTTGGTGATGGTCTTCCTAGCCCTAGATTTTGTTCCATAATCGAATGGAACATTGTGATAAGTGGGCTTGACCATTTGGGACTTAGGTTTGTGACCCAAACCTCTCTTGTCCTTTGTCTTTGGTTTTTGACCCTTAAACCCTAGAGATAACTTCTCCAAGTTCTTAAGAGCCTTTTCCAAAGTATCGAGTCTTGACCTCAAGACTTGATTCTCCTTCTCTAATACCTCAATTTTTATTTTTTCATTGTCCTTTGAGGTACTCCTAGGCATATGTCTAGTAGTTTTGGGATTCCTATCTAGGTTTCCCTTAACCTTAGATGGGTTAATTCTAGGGTTGGCTTTCCTAGTGTTATCCTTATCTAGACTCACATGTTTGGCACCTAAGCATGTGTATCGATTTCTATAATTATCATGCTTATCATTATTGTCAATTGCAATCAAACTACTAGCATGCATCTTACTAGTATTGCAATAATGTGCCTTAGAGATTACCTTAGGGTTTGCCTTAGCTCCCCCTATCGATGTGCTCGGTCTCTTGTCCTTGTGAGATTGCCTCCCCCTCGGACATTGGCTCCGATAATGTCCCCTTCGCTTGCATTGGAAGCACACCACGTGCTCCTTGCTCTTGCGTATCGGGACTCCGGCTTCCTTGACTTTTGGTGCCGGTGGAGTCTTCCTTATCCTCTTTGGACATTTACTCTTGTAATGTCCATATTCCCTACACTCAAAGCACATTATGTGTAATTTATTTGAAATTAAAATGCTTGAGTTACCTAGGATTGAGGATGGTTGTATGCTTTCTCCTTCATCCCTTCTAGAGATAGAAACTTCTTCTTCTTGCTCCGATCTTGAGGAAGAACTCTCCTCCTCTTCTTCCTTAGATGTTGAGTAACCCTCAACTTCTAATTCCACATCTCCATGGTGTGAGCTACTTAGCTCACTTGACTCCTCTTCATGGCTTGAAGTGGAGCTCCCCTCATGGAACTTGGCCAAGTTGTTCCACAATTCCTTGGCATTGTTGTAACCACCTATCTTACACAATATATCGTTAGGTAATGAGAATTCAAATATTTTCACTACCTCGTCGTTGATTGTGGATTGGTGGATTTGCTCATTCGTCCACTTCTTCTTCTCAAGAGGTTTTCCTTCTTTATCCATCGGAGGAGTGAAACCTAATTGTACACAACTCCAATTTTCAATGTTAGTCATAAGGAAATACTTCATCCTTACCTTCCAATACGCGAAGTCGTCGCGATCGTAGAAGGGTGGAATTGTGATGTCTTCTCCGAGTAGATCCATTCTCTAGCTTGTGCTCCCTCGGGTGTTAATCCGGCGAAGAGCGACCTCGCTCTGATACCACTTGTTTGGATCGATGATCGCGGCTAGAGAGGGGGGGTGTGAATAGCCGCCCCAAATTCTTTCGTTTCTTCCTACGATTAGGGTTAGCGCAGCGGAAATAACTAAATAGAAACGCAAAGGAAAAAGACAAACCTCAAACTCGATGGATGTAACGAGGTTCGGAGATGAAACTCCTACTCCTCGGCGTGTCCGTAAGGTGGACGAAGCCTATCAATCCGTCGGTGGATGAGTCCCCGGAAACCCGGCTAATAATCACTCCTTCTGGGTGGAGAAACCTCGCCACAATGTCTTGCAACAGCAAGATAAACAGGAGTACAAGAATACAGCAAGAAACTAAGTACAATACAAAGATGTAATAACCCTAGCTTGCCTTCTTGTCGACTGGATGAAGCAGCAGCTTCAAGCGACACCTACAACAGCAGGAACCCAGTCGAAGAAGTCGAGGAAGCTCACGCGAAGCTTCGGAAGCGAGCTTAACAAAGCTCTAGCACAGCACTTGCAGAAGCAAGAAGAAGATCAAGAAGAAGCAGAAGCTTCGGTGAAGAAGCACTGTAGAAGCCCTCAGCCCTCTTTTATACCTGCGAAGAAGAGAAGACAGAAGACTAGCCGTTGTGAGCCAACGGCTAGGGCTGGACCGATCAGAACATCTCCTGATCGGTCCAGCAAGACCCTGATCGGTCCTGGGGACCGATCAGAGCTTCCTCTGATCGGTCCAGGGACCGATCAGCATGCTTTTCTCCCGAACTTCTTGCCTTCTGATCGTTGTTTCCTGATCGGTCTGCAGACCGATCAGATAACACTCAGTAGGCTACTGTTTGGTTACTGATCGGTCACCAGACCGATCCAGATACCCAGTGTATCACTGGATCGATCCACTGATCGATCCAGAGCTTGGTTTTTGCCCAAACCAAGTCCCAAACCTTCCAAACCAACATCCGGTCAACCTTGACCTATTGGTACATCATGCTTAGCATCCGGTCACTCCCTTGACCTGCTAAGACTCCCCACCAAGTGTCCGGTCAATCCCTTTGACCCACTTGGACTTTTCTCTTCGTGTCAAGTATCCGGTCACTCCCTTGACCTACTTGACCTTCTCAACACCAGATGTCCGATCACCCTTGATCCATCTGGATTTTCCCTTGCCCGGCTTCACTCACCAGGACTTTCACCTAGCTTCACTCACTAGGGTTTTCACCTGGCTTCACTCACCAGGATTTCCAACTGCCTGGCTTCACTCACACTGCCTGGCTTCACTCACCGGGACTTTCACTTTCACCTAGCTTCACTCACTAGGGTTTCACCGCTTCACTCACCAGGATTTCCAATCTGCCCGGCTTCACTCACCAGACTTTTCGCACCTGTTCACTCACCAGGACTTTCCACATCCGGTCCAGAGAACGAGCTCCCGAGCCCTCTCTGACCACAGTCAGGAGAACGAGCTACCGAGCCCTCTCTGACTTCCATCCGATCCAGAGAACGAGCTCCCGAGCCCTCTCTGACCACAGTCCGGAGAACGAGCTCCCGATCCCTCTCTGACCACAGTCCGGAGAACGAGCTACCAAGCCCTCTCCGACTTCCCATGTGCCAAGCTTCCATACTTGGACTTCTCCGTGCCAAGTCTCCATACTTGGACTTTTCCCGTGCCAAGCTCCCTGCTTGGACTTTTCCCATGCCAAGCTCTCTGCTTGTACTTTTCCCGTGCCAAGCTCCCTGCTTGGATTTTTCCGAGGCAGGTCAACTCACCTTGGGTCAACCAGGTCAACCTTGACCACGGGTTGCACCCACAATCTCCCAAGCTTGTTCTCGTCAAACATCAAAATACAACTCGAGTCAAGTCAACTCGAGTCTGGTCAACCAGGTCAACATTGACCTAAGGTTGCACCAACAATCTCCCATCATGTTCTCGTCAAACATCAAAATATAACTCGAGTCAGGTCAACTCGAGTCGGGTCAACCAGGTCAACCTTGACCTAAGTTGCACCAACACTCAAAACTTCCATCGATCCTGTTCCGATTCTGCTCCGATCCTGCTCCGATTCTACCGATTCTGCTCTGATCCTACCGATCCTGCTGCGATCCTACTGCAAAAATGATTCTGCACGATTCTGGATCGATTTTGGGTTTTCGGATCATAGGATCGTACGATCCTACGATCCAGATCGCGATTTTGCAAACTATGGTCATAATGATTCAATATGTAATGAACTCAAAATTGACTGTGTTGCAAAGGCAAGAATTACACGGGAGGGATGATTTTTTTAATATGTAATAAGCAACTTATTATTTAAATTTGAAATAATAGTGTAATGATATTTTTTTGACCTTTCATAATATAATGGACACTCAATTGAATTAGATGTATTATTCTTTAACTTTCATATTCCTCACTACACTAATGACAGTATTACTAACTAAAAAATTATTGATTCTTTGTGTAAGTATTTCTAATCCAAAAATAATTTAAACATGGGCTTGCTGAATATTCTATGAAGAAGCGATCCATTTACAAAATACAAGACTCCAAGAAAATGAGGGTTAAAGCAATTTGTGTTGGAGAAAACTTAACATGAGCAATAATTGCAATATAGTTCACCATTCCAAAATATTTATAAGAACACCAATGCGATCTTTACTTAGAAAAGGCTGATCGGTTTGCATGCACAACTTTTATAGCTTCTCATATTGAAAGTCAATTTGTATTTGTAGATAAATATAAACCTAGAAATATTCAGCTAGAAATGAGAGGATGATTTATACTAGATATATCATATCAAAAGATATACAATGTGTTGGTACCCCGTGGTAGTTTTGATGTAATCAACTAAGTTAAGTTAGGTCCTGTGTATTTGATCCTTGCGCCTAAGTGTGCAAGAGCTTAGGAACACAAGAAATCGAGCGGAAGACGTAACTAGCGAGAAGGATGGCACGGGAAGAGAGTCAACGGGTTCAGTGTATCCGAGGGATGAGGTATTGCGGAAGAGTACACTGGTAGATGAGAAGGACGCACGTGGCGGTCAGAGGGACGAGAAGTTGGGGAGGAAGACTGTTCGAGGAGAAGGCTGGAAAATGAGTTCGAGTGAGCCCTATTTCGATTGGTCGAAGTCACCCAAGCGAGCGGAGCAATAGAAGAGCCAAAGAAGAAGACTTGGAGTTTGGAAGAAGCTACTGAAGGTGCCTTCAAGTGGATTGAAGGCACCCTCACACCTTTCTGGTGGAAGGCGCCTTCAAGCTATTGAAGGCGCCTTCAACCCTTCATGGAAGATGCCTTCAATCAACTTGGAGGGCGCCTTCGACTGGGCAAAAGTGCCTTGGCAAAGGATAAAGTTTTATCCTTTCTTGCCTTACTAGAGGAGCTTTTCAGCTTATTAGAGGCGCCTTCTAGTCATGGATATGATTTTCCATGGGCTATAAAAGACCTCTGAATCTAGGAATTAAGTATCAACTCTTGTATTCATTTCCTAGAAACTGTCTAAGCATTCAACGAGTGTAAGACTTCTCCACCTTCATCGAAGGAGACTTTTAAAACTTTTCATTGGTCTTGGATTAACAACCACCTAGGTTGTAACCAAGTAAATCTTGTGCCTCTTCTTTTATTTTTGTTGTTGTTTAATTTAATTAATTATTGCTACTAATCTGAGTTGAAAGAACGAGAAAGGGATTTTGTTTTATAGAAAATTCACCTCCTATTGTCGGCCCTGTTACGCTTGTTGGGACCGAAAAGTAGCTAAAGGGGGAGGGGTGAATAGCTCGGCGCGATCTCATGCTCGTCGTTGCTTGTTTCTTGAGATGATGTGCAGCGGAAAATACAAAGAAACGACACTCAACGCTAACACTAGGGATTATTTGGTATCCACCTCAAGAAGAGGTGACTAATCCAAGGATCCACACACTCACGCACCCTCCACTATGAAAACTCTCCTTTACGGTAACTACCGAAGGCGGAGAAGCCCTACAATACTCTCAATATAACAAGAAATAAAGAGAAGCAAATACAAGGGAAAGCTTACACGGTTTACACAAGAAACCCTAATCCTAGCTTCTTCTTCTTGCTGTAGATCCGCCTCTTGAATTGGAAATGCCTCCAAGAACCTTCAAGATCTGGAGATGAGAAGTTTGTGGAGGAGCTGTGAACTCGCTGTGAAGATCGGAGATGAAAGCCGAGAGTTCTTTTGACGAAATCGCTCGCCAACAGCTAAATACGACGCCAACGGTCGAATCTCAATCGATTGGATTGCTCCCAATCGATTGGGGAGACTTTGGATTGATCGATCGATCGATCCAGAGCGCCTCTGTGCTCTCGGAAATTTCCTGGATCGATCGACCAATCGATTCAGGGCTTATCGCACAGAATCGCGACTCCCAATCGATCGGCCGATTGATTGGAGGCTCTGAATCGATCGGTCGATCGATCCATAGTCATTCTGTGCGATCGCGAGCTTCTCCCAATCGATCCACTGATCGATTGGGAGGAGGCTTGTCGCGGGGACTCACCCAATCGATCAACCGATCGATTGGGCATGAGCCAATCGATCGACTGATCGATCCAGCTCAAGGTGTTTGCCTAAAACCAAGTCAAAAGTCCCCTAAACCAACATCTGGTCAACCATGACCTGTTGGTGCATCATGCCTAGCATCCGGTCACCCTTGACCTGCCAGGACTCCCTCACCAAGTGTCTGGTCAATCCCTTTAACCCACTTGGACTTTTCTCCTCGTGCCAAGTGTCCGGTCATCCATGACCCACTTGGACTTCCACCAGATGTCTGGTCAACCTTGACCCATTTGGATTTCCTGTGCTTGGCTTCACTCCTAGGACTTTCCTTCTGCCTAGCTTCATCACTAGGACTTCTCCTTTGCCTGGCTTCACTCACCAGGACTTTCCTTACTGCCTAGCTTCACTCACTAGGACTTTCACCTGGCTTCACTCACCAGGATTTTCTTCTGTCTAACTTCACTCACTAGGTCTTTCACCTGTCTTCACTCACCAGGATTTTCCAGTCAAGCATCCAGTCAACCTTGACCTACTTGACTCTTCTTCACAATCTCCCCACATGAACAATTGCACCTGCAATCTCCATGTCTTGTCTTCATGTATTGTCAAACATCGAAATCCAAACATCAAGACTCGAGCTTGACCCAATTCAAGCTGAGTCAACCAGGTCAACCTTGACCTAGGGAATATTGCACCAACAGTGCCAACACAATGCATGTCAAAAAGGTTTAACAAAGGTATAGGCGATTTCAAAAAGGATTATGGTGACCTCCCTAAGCTTTTATAGGAGCTAAAATATAGAGACCCAGAAATATATGTTGCATTGAAAACAAACGTCGATAAAAATTTGAACCTTGTTTCTGGGCCTTTGGTGCATGTAGAAGAGTTTTTCGAATATACTTTTGTAAACTAATTGAAATTGATGCAATGCACTTGAGTAACAAATATCCAGGTGTTTTATTGATGACCATAATAATAGATGGTAATGGAAATCTTATGTCAATTGCCTTTGCAATTGCTGAGGTTGACTGTGGCCCATCTTCGAAGTGATTTTTAAATCACCTAAAGACATTTCTTGCAATTGATCCATTAACTATGACAATAATATCTGACAGACATCATGGAATATTATCTTAATGAGTAAAGTTTATCCTACTGCTCACTATGGATTATGTTGATATCATCTATCTTATAATATGGTAATAGAGACTAGGGATATACCTGCATTAGGATTGTTTTGTACTGCAACTAGAGCAAATACAACTTTTGAGTATGATCATATCATGCAGAGGATGTTAGAGAAACATGAGGACGCTTATAGATAGCTACAAAATGTTGAGCCTACAAAATGAGCAAATGCACATTTTTCTGGTAGAAGGTATGTAATGCTCACCACAAATAGTACAGAAAGTATGAATGCATTGTTCAAAGACACTCGAGAACTCCCAATAATAGGAATGATAAAAACACACAAAAGATAATTGCACAATAGTTTTATAATCATAGGGAGGAAGTGTCAAAGTCTACAAGTCCTTTGACACTTGCTGCTATGAAGGAGATTAAAATTAGGAGACGAAGAATTGGGTACTATGCAGTATATCCATATAGTAGAACAGAAATGGAGGTAGTGACTTCTGGGTCTTGTTATAAAGTTGACATGGAGAGCCGTATATGTGATTGCGGTGAGTTCCAGATATCAAGGCTTCCATGCTTACACATTATCGCAGTGTGTGAGTACAAAAATGGTCCTGTATCCATATTATGAGCAATATTTTTTATTTGAAATATGAAAAAGTATTATGCAGATCATATATATCCATTTAGAAGTAAAGAATTTTGGCTAGTAGGTTTAGAAGAATGCACTATTTTACCATACCATAGCATTTTGCAACTTGGCAGAAGGAAGAAAGTGAGGATTGAGTCGAAGCATAGCAGTAAGGTTAAAAAGATGTGTAGCAGTTGTAAAGAAATAGGACATTATTGCAGTGTGTGAGTACAAAAAATGGTCCTATATCCATATTATGAGCAATATTTTTATTTGAAACATGAAAAAGTATTATGTGGATCATATATATCCATTTAGAAGTAAAGAATTTTGGCTAGTAGATTTAGAAGAATGCACTATTTTATCATCCCATAGCATTTTGCCACTTGGCAGAAGGAAGAAAGCGAGGATTGAGTCGAAGCATAGCGGTAAGGTTAAAAAGATGCGTAGCAGTTGTAAAGAAATAGGACATTATAAAAGGACATGTAGAAACCCTCTTGATGAACAATATGGTGTGAATAGGAATAGGAGAGAAGTAAAGGAGGTTGCGGGTGGAAAATAATATGGAAAAAGGTAAAAATTATCATAAGTAAGAAGAAGAGAAGACTATGATAGTTAGTAAAGAGATAGAAGCAGAACATGAGGCAAACAAAATATAGGGAAAGGACAAGGAAGTCTAGGCTTTCTTATTAAATGCATTAAAGTAAGTTAAGATAGCTATAGTAATTCATAAATAATAAATTGATTTTCATTGATTTCATGTATTATATGAGTTTCTTAAATACATTGAGTTACGTTTATTTATAGGAAATAGAAGGAAAATTTAGTGAAAGAAAATTTAAAAACAATAATACAATACTATATTAGTGAGCGATGAGATTGATGAAGCAGGGGACATGGAAAAAAAAGGCAAGCGAGAAGGAACTCAACACAATGAGATTGAATGGTATTAAAGTAAGTTGAGATATCTACAATAATGCTTCAATACTACTTTCTGACAATTTATATATTCACTAAATATATGAAGTTGTTAAATAAATGTAGTTGTGTATATTTGTAGTATATTGGAGATAAATTTATAGAAATGAAAGAGAAAAAAAAGACAAAGATGTGGCCTACCTCATATCAATACTTGAGAATTTGAGCTAGCCTATTTTGACTATGTATGCAAGGAAGGTTGCTACTAATTAACAAGAAATGTCTTCCTTATATGTGTTTTAGGTAGCATTTTTACTGATAGGGAAGTAATCGACGCATACATTTCAATACTCTTTAGGGAAGCAACCTCGTCTAATACGTCATATAATTAATCCATTTATTGCTCGTCGGATTCAGTGAAAGAAATTTCTTTTATATGATAACTTATATTATGTTTGTGATATTAGTGCACTAAATTACTAATAAATCTTGAATTTTGCAATCATTATATGAACACTTATGAAAAACAACTCTATACCATATAATCAAACTAATTCAAGAAATCGATAAGTTAGGTGTATTTTTATACCCTTGAATATTAATCGATCACAATTCCATTTAATGGGTATGGACACTGACACAAAAACCTTCTGTCATTATAATTCAATGTGCAACCCAACATATGATGAATATTTTTTAGAGATGATTAGTATTAGAATTTGTAAAATAACATTATTGCATTATGATACATCATTACTCTGCATTAATTTATGTTTTCCATATGATTTTCATAGGTAAGTAGACTGAAAACTTTTCCTAGTGAAAAATTCAAAGAAATGCATAATGGATTATAAGATTACCTGCCTTTAGATGAATGAGCTTGTAAACTAGTTGAATGTCCATAATAAAACTGTTCATAAGTAAATTGAGTACATGATTAAATAGTTTGTTTGGTATACCATTTACATTACTACTAGAAACTTATGAAACGAGGCTTGACTATGGCTTCTTCGTGATCCAATATATTTGACATCTAATGATATGGAATTCACTCATGATGACATTAGTAAATTTAGAGTAGAGGTCGCAGTCTCAATCATTAGGGACAAGTTTAGTAAATTCAAAGTAGAATGATTAATTCATCTATCTCGTTGGTGACAATGTATAATGTTTTTGTATTTATTGTATATGAAATGATGTATTATGTGTTGAACTCTTGTGTTGTGTTGTACTGTAAATTTTATGTGTTAAAAATGTTGATATTGTCATATTGTTGTTGTTGTTGTATATATTATTGTGATTGTGGTACTAATTGTAGTATTTCCAAATTAATGTGATCTTGTCTATTGAACTTGTACAACTCAATAAATCAGTTGGTTCTCTTGTTGTTGTAGTTTTATGGTGCTACAGTTGTAAAATAATGTTGGAGTCAGTTGGCCCACTTGCTTGTATTAGATAAGTGTCAGTGCTGAACAATTGTAGTATATCAGTTGTAAATGAAAAATTGTCTGATATGAAAAAATATTGTCATTGTACACACAATATTGTTGAACAAGATGTTGTTGTACGTTGTTTTTGATCTCCCCTTGAACAACAACAATGTGTTGCTGGTATTTCCATATTAGCAACATACTTCACCATAACTGTTATAATTCTCTGTTGCCGATCCTAGCAATGCTAGACCAACAACACATTATTGTTGATTCCCCCTAGACCAACTATACGTTGTTGTTGATTCCCCCCAGAATATCAACAACGTGTTGATGGTCTTTCCGTACTAGCAACACACTAGACCATACCTGTTATAATACTATGTTGTTGATCCTAGCAAGACTAGTAACACGTTGTTGCTGATTGCCCTTAGAACATCAACACGTTATTGTTGATTCCCTCAAGAACACCTAATCGGTGTTGATGTCCTTTCCATACAAGCAACACACTAGACCATACCTATTATAAGACTGTTATTGATCCTAACTAGACCAGCAATAGGTTGTTGCTAATTCCTCAAAGAATAGTAAGACCGTGTTGATGGTCTTTCTATATCAACAACACACTAGATCATACCTATTATAAGATTGTGTTGCTGATCCTAGATAGACCAGCAAACACATTGTTAATGATTCCCCCAAGAACAACTACACGTTATTGCAGATTCCCCCAAGAATAACAAGACCATGTTGGTGGTCTTTCCATACTAGCAACACACTATAATAGACATACTAGGTTGCTGATCATAGCAAGACCAGTAACAAATTGTTGTTGATTCCCCTTAGAACATCGACAACTTGTTGCTGGTCTATCCATACTACCAACACACTCAATACATGTTCAAACACTTTATTGATGGTATTCCTAGCAAATCAGAAATATGGCATTGTTGATCACTCCTAGACCAACATGAATTGTGTTGCTGTTATTTCCATAACAACAACACACTTCACCAATCATGTTCTAACACTCTGTTGCTGATTCTAGGAAAACCAAAAACAAAATGTTGCTAGTATGTCGACACCAGCAACACGCTACAATACCATAAACATAGTGTATTCAACCTACTCCTACACTATTTAGTTTGTGACTTTAGATAATTGAATTTCACCATAATCCTACTCTCAAATTGATCCTTTAATAGAATGACAACTCATTTCTATCCAACATCATGGGCTATGAACAATCTTAAAATTTGCATTCATTACTCCATTTTGTCCCGTGATCTAGTGGCAACTTGTTACGGAGGCCCTGGAAGGACTGACTTACTAAAGGAGCGATGAGTCTGTGATATTATAGTCTTTCTAATCCTTATCTCTATCTTCTCTTAACTTTCCCTCCATTCATTACTGTCATGCCTTCAATTTCATCCAAAGATAAATGACTATACACTACTTCTTCCCTCCCATATAAGGAGACATCGCTGTGTTACTGTGATTTACCTCCCTTCCAAGGGATCCCTTGAGTCGGGCCTAGAGGGGTGGCTTTGGTGAGCACATCATTCAACGAATCTGATGATGTCTTTATCTCCACTTCCTTTTACGAGAACCTGGTGGTGATTCCTTCAACGCTAAATGATTATTATATAATGTACACTTTATAATTTTCCTTGTAACCTATCTTTATTCATATATGTAGTGTGCTTATCATTCACATCCTAGGAGTTTGGTCAAGGCATGTTATCCTATTACACATCAACCATCAAAGGTGAATGGGATTGTTATAACAAAATTGCCATGTCTGCATTATCGTAATCCAAAAGCATTTGGCGATGTTGTATACGGGAATATCTTTACAATAAATACCATAGCGCCTCTCCATCGCCAATGACATGTTGTATTCATTTAGTACTCGAAGAGATATTCCAAATGTGGAGTGTATTTATTAACTAACAAATCAAGTTAAGCCAAAAGTTGATGTTCTAGATGCTACAATGTAGCTACATGATGCATATAAGATATTGTTAGACCGCTGGGCCGACTAGAAGGGGAGTTGAATAGCCTGAAAAAATAATAAAAGAAACATTTCTCGAACTTCTTAAATTAACACTTGCATAATAATTAAATAGACAGAAAGTAAAAGAAGAGGCAAATGATGTTTTACTTAGTTACAACCGGGAAGGTTGTTAATTCAAGCAATATGTCACACTAACTATCTCCTTTAGGTGGAGAAGCCTTTTACAGCAGTGAAGTGTAAAAAGAAAGAAGCTAACTAAAAATGAGGCGCACAAGTGTTGGATTACATAGTTTCTGAGATGATGTAAAGCTTCTGGACCAAGGTTGTATTTATAGCCTTGGTCGGAGCACCCCGAAGGGTTCCAGGCGTCCTGTGGGGATAAAATTTTATCCCCTGTGCACGGATCACGGTTTGACTACGATCTGGATAAATTCCAACTCTGGGCACCCGAAATGGTTCCGGGTGCCTGGACCTTTCGGGCGACCAGAATGGATCCGGGCGCCCGGACCCCTAAGTCAACCAAGTTGACTTTCTGGTCCGGATCTTTTACTTCGGTTCCGTTCGCTTGGGTGATCTCTACCATCTGGAATAGGGCTCACCCGAATCCAACTTCCGGTCTTCTCGAGCAGGCTTCCGCTCTGGCTTCTCGTCCCTCGAAATCATCGTGTGCTTCCTTCTCGTCCGCCAGTGTACTCATCCGCAGTTTTCATCCCTTGGTCGCACCCCGTGCTGACCTTCTCGCTGGCTGCGTCTCTTGCTCCCCGAGCAGTCTTTCGCTCCGGCTTCTCGTCCCTCAGAACCACCGCACGCTTCCTTCTCGTCCGCCGGTGTACTCTTCTACAGTGCCTCGTCCCTCGGACGCATCGCATGCCATCCTTCTCGCTAGCTACTGTTAGGATCCTTCGTACTCGGCTAGAGAGGGGGGGTGTGAATAGCCGCCCCAAATCGCTCGTTTCTTCCTACAATTCGTTAGCGCAGCGGAAAAATACACTAGAAACGAAAGGAAAAGAAAACCAAACCTTAACACAAGGATGTAACGAGGTTCGGAGATGATACTCCTACTCCTCGGCGTGTCCGTAAGGTGGACGAGCCCTATCAATCCGTCGGTGGATGAGTCCCCGGAGAACCGGCTAATATCAACTCCTTGTGGGTGGAGAAACCTCGCCACAATCACTTGCAACAGCAAGCTAAGAGTACAAGAGAATAGCAAGAACAAAATGAATGTAAAACAAACAAGCTTGCCTTCTCGTCGACTGGGGTCCCGGATGAAGTAGCAACTCCACGGACAGATGCAACAGCAAACCAGTCAAGAAAACTGTCCGGTTAAGCTCAGCAAAGCTCGGAGCACCGGAAGAAGCGAAGCTTCAGGCAGGAGAGAACTTCCGAAGGAAGAAGAAGTCGCAATAGAAGATACCCTCGATCCTTTATACCGCGAAGAAGAAATGAAGAAACTAGCCGCTTGCGTCATCGTTAGAACCTGATCGATGCGTGGACCGATCAAAGAAGCTCGCTTGTTCGCCCCGATCGGTCGTGGGGACCGATCAGGGCCGATCGGTCCCCGCATCGATCGAGGCTTCGCAGAGTTGCCCAACTCTCGTGGAATCTGATCGGTCCACGGACCGATCCGTGATAGCGTCCCCGATCGGTCCCGGGACCGATCAGTTCGATCGGTCCCCGCACCGATCGAAGCCCATGGTTTGTTTGTCATCCGATCGGTCACCACCGATCGATACACAACGATCGGATCGGTCTGCAGATCGATCCCGAGCTTGGTTTTTGCCCAAACCAAGTCCCAAACCTTCCAAACCAATATCCGGTCAACCTTGACCTATTGGTACATCATGCTTAGCATCCGGTCACTCCCTTGACCTGCTAAGACTCCGAACCAAGTGTCCGGTCAATCCCTTTGACCCACTTGGACTTTCCTCTTCGTGCCAAGTATCCGATCACTCCCTTGATCTACTTGGACTTCCCAACACCAGATGTCCGATCACCCTTGATCCATCTGGATTTTCCCTTGCCTGGCTTCACTCACCAGGACTTTCACCTGGCTTCACTCACCAGGATTTCCACACTGCCTAACATCCCAGTTAGGACTTTCTCACTGCCTGGCTTCATTCACCAGGACTTTCCAACTGCCTAACATCCCAGTTAGGACTTTCCACTGCCTGGCTTCACTCACCAGGACTTTCACCGTGCCAAGTCTCCATACTTGGACTTTTCCAGTGCCAAGTCTCCATACTTGGACTTTTCGCGTGCCAAGCTCCCTGCTTGGACTTTTCCGTGCCAAGTCTCCATACTTGGACTTTTCCAGTGCCAAGCTCCCTGCTTGGACTTTTCCGTGCCAAGTCTCCATACTTGGACTTTTCCCGAATCAGGTCAACCAGGTCAACCTTGACCTACGGTTGCACCAATAATCTCCCAAACATCTATTCTTGTCCCACATCAAGAATAGAACTCTCTCACGAGTGTCAAACATCAACATGCAACACAACTAGGTCAACCTTGACCTAAGGTTGCACCGACAATCTCCCCAAGTCAAACATCAAAATACAACTCGAGTCACGTCAACTCGAGTCGGGTCAACCAGGTCAACCTTGACCTAAGGTTGCACCAACAATCTCCCCCTTTTTGATGTTTGACAAAACCATAATCAAGTTAGGTTAACCCGATAACCTAACTTAGGTTTTCAATCATCTTCTAATGTCCAATGTTCTTTCCTTGAACATTCTCTGGACATTCTCCCCTTAGGTTAACCCAATAACCTAACTTGGGCTCTCCAATAATTCTCCCCCTTTTTGACACACATCAAAAAGAATTCCAATGTTCTTCCTTGAATATTCCTTGACATTCTTTCCCTAGCTTAGGTTAACCCGATAACCTAACTTGGGTTCTCCAATAATTCTCCAATGAATACTCTCCCCTTTTTGACACACATCAAAAAGAAAAAGGAGAGTATCAAGGTCAAGAGTTTCTTCCTAATGAAAGTCCCATACCTTTCATTGAAACTCTTAATTTCCCTTGATACTAAACTCAACAATCAACTTAGTGATAATCCCATATCACTAATCCTCAAGAGTCTTAAGGAGTACAAACTCCCCCTAAAAGTCAACTCCTCTTGACAATTAGGTAAGACTCCCCCTAGAGGTCAACTCCCCCTTGACCATTGCACCAACAATGTCTTTGAGAGTTCCAAACCTTAGAAATCCACAAAACCCAACTTCCAGCTGAAATTTCAGACCAACAGCTGAAAATCGAAACTGGCACGCACTGATCGGTCGAACCTACTGGATCGGTCCCAGACCGATCCACGCTTCACTGGATCGGTCCGCAGATCGATCAGAACTTCCCTGGATCGGTCCGGTGACCGATCCACACTCTGAATCAGATTTCGATTTCCCTTCCCGGAAATTCAGAAACTCCTAAAAAATTCCAGAAAATTCGAAAAAATGTGAAATTTTGAGGATACATTCCTCATAACATATACTATCATGGAAAAATAGTTTTCTATGAGAATAACTTCCATTTTCAAATCTTGATACAAAATTCAAAAACTTTGAAATAGTTCAAAGTTAAGTCAACTTTATATCACAATGTTCAATGATGAATGCTATCACTAGGAAAGCTTCATCAAGGTTTTTCAAAACAATTTTGAAATGATTTCAAACCCTTTAATTTGGGACCACAATCTTAGGGCTATATGTACATGACTTGTACACAAGCTTTCCCTATGATCCTTCTTTTCTTGAATTAGGCTCATCTAGGTACAAAAACTATGCACCTTGATCCTAACTCATGATCCTAATATCTCACACACATCTAAGGTGTATCAAACCACATTCAAGTCAATTTGATGTGAGATATGGGTTAAGGTCAACTTAGGCTAAGTTCTCATGCATTTTCTAAACTACACTTTGATCTCAATACCAAAATGTGTTTTTATCCTTAAATCAATTTCATTGATTCTTAATGCAAGAGATGATGACATGGCATAAATTAATAACATAAATGAAAACATGTGCCAATGTCATGATGTCATGGCATAAAGTTTGAAACGAAACTAACACATGACATATAGATAACCTAAGCATTATCATGACATTTCAAATGATAATAAAATAAGTATGATGTCATGGCATGACATATGGCAACCAATCATGGGAAGTTAGCACAAATAAAATACCTAAATTCCCTATCTAAGTATCCTTAGCCTTAGCTAACTTAGAATCTAACCCTAGATTGCCCATATATCCCTTAGAGAAAACCAAAATCCCAATTATGGTATTTCTCTAGGTTTTCTTAAATTGTGCCAAATAAGATTGAAATCGATATTTTTCAAATATGGCACAATTTACTCTTTAAGGAGTAAATAATAATTCTTTTTCATTTTTAAAGGTTATCAAAATCTTGAAAATGCTCCTTGAGTGTCAATTTCCTCAAAGTTGGGTTAACTACCCTTCTTATTGGAGTTGACACTCTCTAACCCATCTATGGGGTAGAGAAAATGCTCCTAGGAACCCAATACCTACTTGAGCTCATTGGGTTCACTAAATATTCACTAGGGATAACTTCCCTAGCAACCTTCCTAATGACCCTCTTAGGCTTTAAAGCCTTGGCCATTTGGGACTCATCAAGATCAACTCTAGGGGTGACTCCCCTTGTGACCTTGGTGTTGGTCTTCCTAGCCCTAGGTTTTGTTCCATAATCGAATGGAACATCATGATATGTGGGCTTGACCATTTGGGACTTAGGTTTGTGACTCAAACCTTTCTTGTCCTTGGACTTTTGACCCTTAGGCCCTAGAGTTGACTTCTCTAAATTTTTAAGGGCCTTTTCTAGGGTATCAAGCTTTGACCTCAAGACTTGATTCTCCTTTTCTAATACCTCAATTTTTGATTTATCACTCTTCCTTGAGGTATTCCTAGGCATATGTCTAGTTGATTTAGGGTTTCTACCTAGGTTTTTCTTAACCTTAGAAGTGTTAATCCTAGGGTTAGCATTCCTAGTAGTATCCCTATCTAGGCTAACATGTTTAGCTCCTAAGCACATGTATTGGTTCCTAAAGTTAACATGCTTATCATTATTAACAATTGCAACAAAACTACTAGCATGAGTTTTATTAGAATTGCAATAATGAACCTTAGAGGTTACCTTAGGGTTTGCCTTAGCTCCCCCTATCGATGTGCATCCCTTGTCCTTGTGAGGTTTCCTCCTCTTCGGACATTGGCTCCTATAGTGTCCCTGTTGCTTGCATTGAAAGCACACCATGTGCTTCTTGCCTTTGCGTGTTGGGACTCCGGCTTCCTTGACCTTTGGTGCCGGTGGAGTCTTCCTAACTCTCTTTGGACATTTGCTCTTGTAATGTCCACACTCCCTACACTCAAAGCATATTATATGTAACTTATTTGAAATTGAGATGCTTGAGTTACCTAGGTTTGGGGATGGGTGTGAGCTTTCTTCTTCAACCCTTCCGGAGGTGGAAACTTCTTCTTCTTGCTCCGAACTTGAACAAGAGGAACTCTCCTCCTCTTCTTCCTTGGATATTGAGTAGCCCTCAACTTCCAATTCGCTCCCTCCATGATGTGAGCTACTTGGCTCACTAGGCTCCTCTTCATGGCTTGAGGTGGAGCTCTCCTCATGGTACTTGGCCAAGTTGTTCCACAACTCCTTGGCATTGTTGTATCCTATCTTACACAAAATGTTAGTAGACAATGAAAATTCAATTATTCTCGTTACCTCTTCGTTGATTTCGGATTTGTGAATTTGTTCTCTTGTCCACTCCTTCTTCTCAAGTGGTTTTCCTTCTTCATCCACCGGAGGAGTAAAACCTTCTTGTACACAAAACCAATTCATTATGTTAGTCATAAGAAAATACTTCATCCTTACCTTCCAATACGCGAAGTCGCCGCATTCGTAGAAAGGTGGAATGGTGACATCTTCTCCATAGAGATCCATTCTCTAGCTTTGCTCCCACGGGTGTTGATCCGTCGAAGAGCGACGTCGCTCTGATACCACTTGTTAGGATCCTTCGTACTCGGCTAGAGAGGGGGGGGGGGGTGTGAATAGCCGCCCCAAATCGCTCGTTTCTTCCTACAATTCGTTAGCGCAGCGGAAAAATACACTAGAAACGAAAGGAAAAGAAAACCAAACCTTAACACAAGGATGTAACGAGGTTCGGAGATGATACTCCTACTCCTCGGCGTGTCCGTAAGGTGGACGAGCCCTATCAATCCGTCGGTGGATGAGTCCCCGGAGAACCGGCTAATATCAACTCCTTGTGGGTGGAGAAACCTCGCCACAATCACTTGCAACAGCAAGCTAAGAGTACAAGAGAATAGCAAGAACAAAATGAATGTAAAACAAACAAGCTTGCCTTCTCGTCGACTGGGGTCCCGGATGAAGTAGCAACTCCACGGACAGATGCAACAGCAAGCCAGTCGAGAAAACTGTCGGGGAAGCTCACGCGAAGCTTCAGCAGCGGTTGAGCTCAGCAAAGCTCGGAGCACCAGAAGAAGCAGAAGCTTCAGGCAGGAGAGAACTTCCAGAAGGAAGAAGAAGTCGCAGTAGAAGATACCCTCGATCCTTTATACCGCCAAGAAGAAAGCGAAGAAACTAGCCGCTGCGTCGCAGCGTAGAACCCGATCGGCCTGTGGACCGATGGAAGAAGCTTCGCTTGTTTCCGCCTGATCGGTCCATGGACCGATCAGAACTCCCGACGGCCGTGGGGACCGATCGAGGCCGATCTGATCGGTCCCGCACGATCGGAGGCTTCACTGCAGAGTTGCCCAACTCTGCGTGGAATCTGATCGGTCCACGGACCGATCCACTGCCTTGATCGGTCCCGGACCAGACTGAGCTGATCGGTCCCCAGACCGATCAGTAAGCCCACATGGTTTGTTTGTCATCTGATCGGTCACCAGACCGATCAGATACACAAACGTATCGCTGGATCGGTCTGCAGACCGATCCAGAGCTTGGTTTTTGCCCAAACCAAGTCCCAAACCTTCCAAACCAATATCCGGTCAACCTTGACCTATTGGTACATCATGCTTAGCATCCGGTCACTCCCTTGACCTGCTAAGACTCCCCACCAAGTGTCCGGTCAATCCCTTTGACCCACTTGGACTTTCCTCTTCGTGCCAAGTATCCGATCACTCCCTTGATCTACTTGGACTTCCCAACACCAGATGTCCGATCACCCTTGATCCATCTGGATTTTCCCTTGCCTGGCTTCACTCACCAGGACTTTCACCTGGCTTCACTCACCAGGATTTCCACACTGCCTAACATCCCAGTTAGGACTTTCTCACTGCCTGGCTTCATTCACCAGGACTTTCCAACTGCCTAACATCCCAGTTAGGACTTTCCACTGCCTGGCTTCACTCACCAGGACTTTCACCGTGCCAAGTCTCCATACTTGGACTTTTCCAGTGCCAAGTCTCCATACTTGGACTTTTCCAGTGCCAAGTCTCCATACTTGGACTTTTCGCGTGCCAAGCTCCCTGCTTGGACTTTTCCGTGCCAAGTCTCCATACTTGGACTTTTCCAGTGCCAAGCTCCCTGCTTGGACTTTTCCGTGCCAAGTCTCCATACTTGGACTTTTCCCGAATCAGGTCAACCAGGTCAACCTTGACCTACGGTTGCACCAATAATCTCCCAAACATCTATTCTTGTCCCACATCAAGAATAGAACTCTCTCACGAGTGTCAAACATCAACATGCAACACAACTAGGTCAACCTTGACCTAAGGTTGCACCGACAATCTTCCCAAGTCAAACATCAAAATACAACTCGAGTCACGTCAACTCGAGTCGGGTCAACCAGGTCAACCTTGACCTAAGGTTGCACCAACAGCTACGTCTTCCGCTCGACTACATGTGCTCCTAAGCTCTTGCGCACTTAGAGACAAGGTTAAAAACACACAGAACCTAACTTAACTTATTGATCACACCAAAACAACCTTGGGGTTCCAACAATCTCCCCTTTTTTGATGTGAGCAACCCAAGTTAAGCTAGAGTAAATAGACATCAAAGTAAATTAACTAATATAGCAATAAAATGCAAAATAAATAGCAAAAAATTGGTCTACCTCCCCCTAGACTTATACTTTTCCTTCTCCCCCTTTGATCACATAAAAATTAGGATTCTAGAAAAAACTCTAAGGGTAAAAATTTCGAAGACTTTGAAAAATTTTGTTATAATTTTCACATAAAGAGTCTCTAAGTAAAAAAAATTCTAAGTAAACTTTAAGTAAGAAAATTTTCTAAGTGAATCTTTAAGTAAGAGAATTTTTAAAATTTTTTGACTTAGGCAACTTTGCAAAAATATTTTTGAAAATTTTCCTAAGTAAAAAAATTAAGCAGAAATTTCTAATTTCAGAAGAAATTTTAACTTAGCTTCAGTCACGGACTTGATTCAGGGTTTTTTCGAGTTAAGCCTTCAGGAGCAGGGACGGACAGAGCAGGGTATGTTGGTTACCATGGTTGCTTAGTCGTCAATTAGGATGAGGATCTGAGAGGCCCAGGCTGGTAATCAGCACTTACAGTCCATTGACAGCCAGATAGCTTCCGGGCCGCAGACCGAGTTCACACGAGATAAGGAGGGTATTATATATTTCTGAGGCAGATTATGCGTACCTTAGTCTCATCCGGTCTTACAGGAGCTACTTCAGGAGGCTCATCACTCTCAATTTGTGATCCACCCAGGCAGGACCCGCATGTATTGAGATTTGAGGCGTTCTTATTGGTGGAACGACATGAAGAAAGACATCGCAGAATTTGTAACTAGATGTCTAGTCTGTCAGCAGGTGAAGGCTGAGCACCAGAGACCTGCTGGATTAGTTCAGCGGATTTCTATTCATGAGTGGAAATGGGAACAAATTACCATGGATTTTGTGGTGGGTTTACCTAGGACACGACGAGGCCATGACGCGATTTGGGTAATCGTAGATCGATTAACCAAATCTGCGCACTTCTTAGCGATCCGGAAGACTGATTCCCTAGATCGATTGGCAGACCTGTATTGCCAAGAGATCATCATATTACATGGAGTTCCTTTGAGTATTATTTCGGATAGAGACCCACGGTTCACGTCCCGGTTCTAGTAGAGTCTGCAGCAGGCCTTGGGCACTCAACTCCGTTTCAGTACAGCTTTCCATCCACAAACAGATGGACAGTCAGAGCGGACCATTCAGACTCTAGAGGACTTGCTGTGGTCTTGTGTATTGGATTTCAGAGGCAGTTGGGAGGACCATTTGCCATTGGTAGAGTTCGCCTATAATAACAACTTTCATTCGACTATCCAGATGGTACTGTTTGAAGCGTTGTATGGTAGGCCTTGTCGGACACCCACCCTCTGGGAGGAGGTTGGGGAGGCTCAGCTGCTAGGGCCTCATAGAGCTCAGCAGGGGATAGAGTTGGTCCGTACTATCAGACGGAGGATGTCAGAGGCGCAGGACCGCCAGAAGAGTTATGTTGATTAGAGACACAGACCCCTGGAGTTCTCTGCTGGTGACCATGTATTTCTGAGGGTTTCACCCACGAAAGGGGTGAAGAGATTTGGCCTCCGAGGTAAGCTAGCTCCACGATATATTGGGCCTTTCCAGATCTTAGAGAGGATTAAAGCAGTAGCTTATCGCCTGGCGCCATCACCGGCTCTGGCAGGCGTACACGATGTATTTCATGTATCTATGCTGAGGAGATACGTAGCCGACCCAGCACATGTGCTGTCAGATATACCAGTTCCTATTCAGCCTAACTTTACCTACGAGGAGATTCTGGTACGGATTCTGGACCAGAAAGAGCGTTAGCTGTGAAACAAGACTATCCGACTGGTTAAAGTTGGATGGCAGCATCATTCTGACGAGGAGGCTACCTGGGAACTCGAGGATACGATTCGAACTCGATACCCCCACCTTTTTACTTGAGGTATATGAGTTATTTTCCGTTCAGCATTTATACTTTCTATCTATTGTTAGTACTTGCTGATGGTAGATAACAAAATTTGGGGACCAAATTTTTGTTAGTAGGGGAGAATGTAAAATACCGAAAAGGGTGAATAACCATAAGGAAATTTTCTGGATTTTTTAGAAATTTTTCAAAAATTTTACGGAGCCCTTATGACTTAGGTTACGAGGATAAATATTGGGTCATGGGAAATCCTGTTTAGGCTACCCCATTTAAGCCAGGAAATGTTTACTTTTTCTTATTATTCCTTTTTTTTTTTTTCTATTTTCGTTTTCTTTCCTTTCCCCTCACCCGACACGTGCCCTACAAGCTCCCGACGTCGTTTCTTCCTCGCCTTCTTCTCTTCCCCAACTGGCGCGCCGACGCCGCCCAATCGACGCGCCGACTCCGCCAACGCTCGCGATGCCTCCTCTCCTCCCCGAGCGTACAAAACCCCTCTCCTCAGCCCGAGCAGCGACGATCCTGATTCCTCTCCTTCCTCCAATCTTTTTTTTCCCTCTGCTCGACGCGTCTTCTCCGGGCAATCGGTGATCCTTCACTCTACTCGGCGTCGCTAGCACGAATCGACCTTGGAGCGTAGAGGAGGGGAGTCTGTCGAGCTTTCGGCCTCCTTCAATCTCCGGTTCTTTCTTCTCTTTGGCCTGGGTAAGCGACAGCGACAATCTTGCCATAGCCGCCCAAATCGCTTCTGTCAGAGAGAAATCAGGGCTACCGACGTCAGATATGTCCAGCACCGGTTGTGTGGGTGAGGTAACAGCCTTGTCTTCACTATTTTTGTTCAATCTTCTTCTCAGTTCACCGATCCTTCTCTGTTCTTGATCCTCATTTTCTTTGCGGCTGAATTAGGTCACGGATTGGAGACGTTGGGGATCAGTGAGTTGTGCTTGGGCTGTTGGGTAAAGACTAGAGGGGTTGATGCTTGATCAGTGACCTCCTACTTGATCTGATTAATATCGGTGAGGTAAGATTTGGTTGTTAGATAGGTTTTTGCTTGATTAGTGAACTCTATTCCTTGATCTGATCCGTGATCTCCACTTTTGATCTCAGCTTGAATCAGACAGTGAATAAATTCCAGTAGGGAGTCTTGCTCTGTGGAGTTTTCTTGGTCCAACAACTCAATCCAGCAGCAGCTCACCTTGATCGTTGTTCAACAGCGGCTGAGCTTGAGGTATGGTGTAGGAATTTAGCTACGTATTGTAGTTAGATAATGGATCATGTGTGGATTGATTAGGTTTATGTGTTTGAATTAGGTATGAGGTAGACTTCATGATTAGTATAATTGATTTAGGTTTGGATTATTAATCTAATGGGTTGATTGGGGATTAGGTAACTAACCCTAGTTAACCGTTGAATTTAATTTAGGTAGGTCGAGGTTTAGGGTTTAGGGTTTTCCCTAAATTGTTCTTAAGGATTTTATTTAGCTATTCATTTGAGTTGTAGCTAAATAAAAATGTATATATATTGGTGACACATGACTTTGATGCGAGACGAGTATCTCGACGTCGGATTTGGACCGGATTGGATCTTTCTATTGGAGGCGGGTACCTTGACTTATCTTTTAGATAATGTCATGTTGATATGCTTAGTAGATTTTAACAAGTAGTAATAATTATGTTTATATCTGCATCGGTATGTCACTATTTGTTTCCGAGCATGTTTTATTTGTTACCTGTTTAGCATTCATGCCCTATTTATTATTTATGTTATAGAGGTAGTGACATACCATGCCATGTGATATACCGGACTAGTCATTTACCATATCTGACCTGTGTATCTAGATCTATTTATTTGATCCATTTATATTTGGTACATGTTTTAGGGAGGTAGATATGGTCAGGATTTGTACGCTTAGTGTCATGAACCATCTTGCATGATTGCATACTGTGCGATAGTCGACTCCATTATTGTTGAGCACATCGTCAGTTACATGGATTTGCACACACAACCACTCATGGGTTAGTGGTTTTTATTCAGGCAGGGAGTGTTGCAGTAGGTTGCTCTGTTTGGCTCCGTTGGTCTGCTCATGGGTAGTGTGACGCAGCGTGGTAGCCGACAGGGATCCCTCCTCTAGATTGTTTCAGGGAGATGAGAGCATTGCGCTCCTCCACTTATGATTTGGGGTAGGAGGATAGGTGTACTCTGATAGCATCTCGTCCACTCGGTCACTCATCAGGAGGAGTGACGGCAGAGTGCACGGTTGTCACAGCCCTACCCACTCGGTCTCACCATCGTGTGTGAGATGGCTGACTGACGTCAGGGGTGACCAGGACATGTCATTGGGATCATATGTATGATGCATTTATTGCTTGTGTTTGCTGCACTTTATTTGCTGAATATAGGATGGATGCATATGATTGACATGAATACATGGACATTTATTTTCGGTCTGACGACCTTGTTATCCTGATAGGAGGTCCTGGTGAGTACAGTTTCTCCCTTATCTTCAGTTTTGCATTGTTTCATTACTTCTGGAGACTGTACGCATATTTATTACTGCTGGTTATTATTTACTATGTATGTCAGCTAGGTATCCGCTGAGTGTTGGGCTCACCCCCCGTTATTACCATTTCAGGTTGAGGCTATCCGAAAGAGTTCCAGTCGCTAGTTTCCCCCTCCAGGTTGTGAGGATTTCCGTTTTGGATCTTCTCTTTGGTTTTCTTATTATATTATCGTCTACGTTTTCAGACTTGTACCTTTTGACACTTGGATCTTGTGATCCTTTATTATCGATGGATTTTCGTTTGGATGTATGCTGGTGATTTGAGTTTTATGGGTGTAGTTGAGTAGGATATAAGATTTGAGTTTTATGGGTGTAGTTGAGTAGGATATAAGATTTGAGTTTTATGGGTGTAGTTGAAGAGGATATTTGAGATGTTTTCCTTATCGTTGCTTATGTTTGGTTTTTACTATTAAAGTGTGTGGGTGCTTGCTTAATATATATTGTTATTGTTCCGGCCATGTTGGCCAAGGTATATGTGGCCCTGAGGGCATTGTAGGAAGTTTCATATTGTCACCCGTACAGGGGAGATGCTGCCGAAATTTCTTCTGGCAGAGAATACCTGGGGTGTGACATGATTTGTACTGACTACATAAAAGAACAAAACCTATGTTATTATGATGTGCGTCCTCTTAATCCATATATAATAACAAGCACGTATACTTAGTATTTATTTTTTTAACTTATCAATGGGTGAGATTTATTCGTTAAATCAATAGACCTGATGAGTTGGGAAATAGTATCGTTTATATGGTGTGTTGTTGATTATAGAAGGAATCTGTGTCCTAATTATTTAGGCTGATGATGTCCCCTTGAGGAGCTCATAAGGATTATCATGTAAACCCTGCAAGTGGACTTAGTCCGGCATGATAATAAAGTTGAGTGATACTACTCTTGGAATCATATGTTAATTAATTGAGTTATCAGTAACTCATTTAATTAACGGACATACGATATCTTAAACACAAGGAGATTAACGCACTCATGATAAAAAGGAGTCCATATTGTAATATGGGATTAGTGCGGTAGTTCAATAATAACCCTTTAGTGGTATGAATTATTATTGATGGACTTGAGTTGAGTGTTCGGGCCGAACATAGGAATCCCAAGCCCATCAGGAGGCCTAAACAAATTGCTCCTCTAGGTCCCTGTTGTAGCCTCTATATAAAGCCTCGCATCGACCCATCCAGGTGTTGTTGTGGTTGGTGTTTTGGTTAGCCTCCTCCTTTCCTAGGGTCGGCGACACGTCCTCCTTTCCTAGGGTCGGCGACACCTAGGGCCGGCAACACCTCCTCCTTTCCTAGGGTCGGTGGCACCTCCTTCTTTCCTAGGGTCGGTGGTACCTCCTCCTTTCCTAGGGCCGGCGCCACCTCCTCCTCCTTGCTAGGGCCGACGCCACCTCCTCTTCCTTGCTAGGGGCCGGCGCCTCCTCCTTTCTAGGGTTGTCGCCTCCTCTTGTATCCTTTGTGGACGACGGCTTGGAAAAGAAGAAGAAGAGGAGAAGGTGCCCCATCCTAGCCATTGTCTTGGTGGTCGGCGGTTTGGAAATAACGAAGGGAAGGGTGTTTGTTATCTTGGTAGATCGTCACCCACATGACGTCCAAGAAGAGGAGAGGAATACAACAGAAGATCAAGAGGTCTTTAGCTACAAAGGAAAGGTATAACTAGTTCTTTAATTTCGCTGTGTAATTAGTTTAGTTTTCTTTGTATCGATTTTGAATACCAACACAAGAGGCCAGCGATCTTGTACTTCGATCAAGGTGTGCTTTGATCCATCAAGAACTTGCTTGATTGATCAAACATATGTCTGATCGAACATGCGGGTTGCTAGGAAAAGTTCTGTACTTATATAATTTTTGTACAAGGAAATTGAAATAGAACGGAATTCCAGCACCTTCACCTTCTGTATGGCTTTCCGGACTTGTGGTGTCCTTTATTTCGGTTATGAACTTGTTGTGTCAAGTCAGGTCGACTCGCAGTTAGTTGTATTATTTTTATGTTTTGCTTATGTCTTCCGCTGTGTTTTTAGTACAGTCGTGTGGGCTGCTTACTATACAACTGCGTGGTTATGTTCTTTTTGTTCCAGCCATGTGGGTTGTGTATATAACTGCGTGGTTGTGTTTTATATCCAGCCATGTGGGCTGTTGTTGGCTTGTGAGTAGCCTTGGGCAATGTATACTGGTTTTATTTGTCACTGCTACAGGGGAGGTGCTATCCGATTTTCTTCGGACAACCTTACTCTCGGGGTGTGACAGTTACTAATAGAGAACTGAATTATCATACAGCTAAACATATAGTTAGATAGATTCTAGATCCTAAGACTAATAAAGAAAAGAAATCCTAATTTATGAATCTTAATTCCAATCTTATAGAGAAAAAAAAAAGATCCTTTCAGAAAAGGAAATCTTTTGACAGAAATCCAAATTAACAGAACAAGACGCTGATATAAGCAAACTATGACCCATAAATATCATAAATACCAAAATTACCATAAATACCATAAAATAGAAATTACTAAAAAATATTAATAAAATCTTCGGAGACTCGGACAAGGGCTTAAATGTTACTTTTTGGATCTGAAACTTGATAATTACGGGTTCCTCAGTAATAAATGTAGATCTCTAAATTCTATATATGTGACCACCGCTAGAGCCTAATTATAAATTCTAAATCAAAAGTTATAATCTTTTAAAATTTAAAATTCAAAGGATGATGTTAAATTGATTCTACATCAGATCCATTCAACAATAACATTAATATATTAATATCCAAATCATGCTAAAATACTCTTTCTTTCTTTATTTATTTTTGATATTTTATTGAATTACGTAATTACTTTATTAATATCCAAATCATACTAAAATACTCTTCTCTTTGCCCACGTATTCATCTGATACATCTAATCTATAATGGACATTTAAAATCTGAAAAATGAATCACATTGTAGTAGATTTTAAAAGTATTATTTCTCTCTCTCTCTAATTTTTTTTTTAAAAAACTCATGATGGGTTAAATATTAGTTGGAATCCAAATTGAAGAGTGGGATTATACTCATGAATGTCTCAAAATTATAATTGTCTTGATTTAGATTGAATCTGACAAGTTTGTCATTAAATTTAACAATCTCATCAATAAATTTTGATTAAAATTCATTAATGATAGTAGACATATCTGGATCAACCTAAATAGGTATCAATACACTCATAGGAGCCTCTTGAATCTCATCATGCCCTCCAACCTTCATAGGCTATTTTGAGTTTCTAAAATTTATACAACTTGGGGTAGATTGACACAAACTCACTTTTGGATTTAGGTATATCCTTTAACAACAACACTAATATGTTCCCGGGACGCTCCTAACCCTGACCATATCCAAAAATTTAAAATATATACAATGTATGCTCATCAATGAGTTTTGTTTAAAACTCATTGATGACCTTAGACAAATCAAAATCAACCCAAAGCTAGACCAATGTACTCATAGAAGCTTCTTAAGTCCACCATACTCTCAAACCTTAATTATACAATTTAGATAACATGTAAAATTTTGAAATTTAGCTAGTTTTATGTGATTTTGGCACAAAATCATTATTGAACTTAGATATATTATACTCACTCAACAAAAACACTAATGTATTCTCACGGCTCTCCTAACTTTGACTATACCTAAAAAAAATTAAAATACAAACACTGTACAATCATTAATGAATTTTGGTAAAAACTCACTAATATTTATAAAGACTCAAGAATCTAGGATTTGGGGCATGGTGAAACTCAAAAGTTTTCTAAGGGTACATTAGTCCTAGTTTGGGTTGATTATAATTTGTCTAAGGCCAAAACTTACTCATGGTCATATAATGTTCAAATTTTAAAATTTTGACATGGTCAGAGTTAGATAGTCCCAAGAACACATTGATATTATTGTTGACTAAATATGATATTCCTAAATTGTACCGTGAATTTGTGTCAAAAGTATATAAAAATATCTAAATTTTAGAAACTCATAGTAAGGCATCAAAGTTATGGAATTAAGGTTTGAGAGTATGGTGAAATTCAAGAGACTCATTGGAGTGCATTGGTCCTGATTTGGGATGACTATGATGTGTCTGTAACGCCCACCCCTTTTATACTACTACCACTCCTGCCTAGTGAGGGCGGGGTTACTTTCTTACCCTTAGACTTAGTAAATTTAAACATTCATACATACATACAGCGGAAGACATACCAAGCATATGAATATGAAATAACATGGTTCAACTTAAATAGTCATAGTATCCATTTCTAGCACATGCATAAGGAATCATAAAAGACATCACATAACATAACATATTATTCTAAGTTCATTTCAGCAGGTCATTTTATTTCTTTAGCCAAGTCACCATCACACATCTCTTGCCCCTTCCCGCTGCTCCTCTAGTTTCTCCATTCTTTACCTTTATCTGTGGTACAAGGAAAAGTATCTGTAAGCACTCAAGGCTTAGTGAGATCCTTTCCTACTCACAAAAACCAACGAAATCATGCAAAATCATCAAATCATACATTAGAGTAATTGATGAGCCATCATGAAATTAAAACATATCATATCATGGCATGAATCTCAATAATAACATAACGTAAGGTAGACAACATATTATGGCATAAATCTTATCATAATACATGTAACATCATATCCTAGCATGAATCACATCACAACATAAGAAATCATCATATCATGGTATAGTTCATATCATAGCATGGAGGCACTAACATAACATAAGAAAATCATCATATCATGGTATAGATCATATCATAACATAAGTGTACATCATAGCATGAGTAAATCATCGTATCATGGTATAGATCATATCATAACATAAGTGTACATCATAGCATGAGTAAATCATCATATCATGGTATAGATCATATCATAACATAAGTGTACATCATAGCATAAGTAAATCATCATATCATGAGCTTGGATGCAAGATGTCCTTTAAAACATGAGAAATGTCATGTACAATATGCCTTTCAAAACATGATTTATGTCATGGGTGGGATGTCTTAAAACAATATCATATAGTACTTGAAAATAATCTCAACATGAAAGGGGCCCTGGCTTAGTACCACATACATACATAATGCGTGCATCCTAAGTAGACCCAAGGTAGCTAGTCTTGAACCTACTAGGAAACTAGGCCCGTAGCTCGACCTAGGGGCACGTAAGGAGCCCACCCTTTACTAGGCCCGTAATTCGACCTAGGGGCGCATGAGGAGCCCACCCTTTTGGTACAAGCCATTCAAAGTAAAATACATGTCATATCATATCTCTATCATTTAATAACATAATTATGTCGTTCATAGCATATCTTATTCATGTCATTCATAGCATATCATGTTCATGTCATTCATAGCATATCATGTTCATGTCATTCATAACATATCATATTCATGTCATTCATAGCATATCATAATCATGTCATTCATAGCATATCATGTTCATGTCCTTCATAGCATATCGTTGTCATTCGTAACATATCATATTCATGTCATTCATAAGGTATGCATAAATGGGCACATAGCCATGCATACTTGGGCACACAGCCATCATACTTGTCTTGGGCACATAGCCATTTTTAGATATCATTCTCATGCATGGTTCATAAGCATATTCAAATGAGCAATATGACACAAAAAGAAAACATAATCATGCATGGTTCACAAGTTAACTTCTTCTAATTCATGTCATGGCAAGGGAAGTACATATTGAGTCATAACTTAGTCTAAATTCTCAACCCACTAAGGGTGGCCGAAACATGCATAGGCTCACTTAGGTTTCATGAAATCATACAAGCAAATGAACCCACATTCATTTCCATAACATTTAACATAGGGAACATCATAAGCATATGTGATTTTAAGTTCTATGCTTCCTAGGGTTTTAAACCCACCTTGGCCGAAACATACAAGGTTCCAACTAGGTTACATATAGCATGTAAGCATGTGATTCTAAATAAATTTTTCCATGCATTTATCATAGGCATTCACATGAGAATATTAGGTTAAAGTTCAAGCTTCCTAAGTTCACCAATGTAAGTGGCCGAATGCCACCAAAGCATGGATTCTAGACATGTGGGTACTCATAAATTTCATAGCATACATGGAGAGGAACATAAACATGTTAGGGTTGAATTTAGGCTTGCCTAAGCCCTACATTTCATGGTGGCCGAATGTTTAACATGTGAAAAACATAACCCTAAGCAACTTGAAAACTCAAGTGCATAATGTTATCTTCATATCTTTTCATAAGGTAAAACATAAGCAAGCTAGATTTGAGGTTGAGCCTCACTAAGGTATTTAAATCCCTACATGGACGAAACCTTGTGATAGGGTCCTCCTAGTTCTAAGCAACATACAAGTTATAAACAACAAGAGAACATTAACAACATATGGTGGAAAACTTCATACTTAATACCTCTTCTAGAATTTACAAGCATGTGAGTACCTTATGAATTTTGTAGCATATCATGGGGGGGAACATAAACATGTTAGGGTTGAATTTAGGCTTGTTTAAGCCTTACATTTCATGTTGGCCGAAAGTTTATCAAGTAAAACCTAACCCTAAACAACATGAATCCCAAGTGCTTTATGTCATTTTTCATATCTCTTCATAAAGAGAAACATAAGCAAGCTAAATTTGAGGTTTAACCTCCTTAAGGTATTAAGTCCCTTCATGGCCGAAACCTTAAAGTAGGGGTCTACTAGTTCTAAGCAACATACAAGTACAAACATCAAGAAAACATTCATATAACATCATAGAATAGGTCATAGACATGTTAGTTTTTAACTTGAGCTTTCCTAGGTTTTTAAACCTCTTCATGGCCGAACCCTAAGGTAGGGTATTACCTAACCCTATGCCTTATACAAGCATGAAATATCAAGGTTATATTCATAACATATCATGAGGAAAACTTAAACTTATGGATTTTGGTTTTTAAGCTTCCATAACTTCACAAGCATCATAACCGAAATTTCTAAAGGAGAGCTCTAGGTTAAAATTTCATATAAACTCAAACGAAAACCATAGAACCACTTGTACCACAGGTGAGGGGATACTCACATCCTCTTGCTTGGTCTTTTCCTAAGAGAAGGTACCCTTGGTGAAAAGAAAGAAGAGAGCTCCTCCTCCTAGTGCTCCTTTGTGTTTTTCTTGCTTGTGAGAGGTAGATCTTGAGGGTTCCTCCTTGTAGTTTGGTTTTCTTAGGGAGAAAACCTTAGTTATATTTTTGGGAAAGAAAAGAGGGGGCTCTAGGTCACGGCAAGGTGAGGGAAGGGAGGAAAAAATGAAGTCTCTTCTTGATTTTTCCCTTTATGCTAGGTGGAAGTAAGAAGCAAAAAGAGGCTTTGCTTTCCCCTCTTCTTAACTCATCTTTTAGTCTCTTAATGATGAAGAAATGTCTTCATTCATCCCCCTACTTCCTCTCCTCTCCTTCTCTCTTGTTATCCACGAAAATGAAAAGAAGAAGAAGAAGACAATTTGTCTTTTTCTTGCTTTCTTCTCTTAATCATGGTCTTACCTTTATCTACAATATCCATCCTCTGTTTAACAATAACTCATGATGGTCTAGTGGTAATTCTATAATTCTTAGCTTAAGAAGGTTCAAGGTTCAATCCTTGACTAATTCTTTATATATATATATATATTTTCTATCTTATTTTCTTTTATTCTAAAAGAAATCTTCACCTACTTAGCTTAAGAAATTTGTGGGTGTTACAGTACCCCATACCTCATAAAAAGTTCGTCCTCGAACTTTAAAATAGCGACATCAGGTGGCACCAGACTTCCTGCTGAGTGCATCAGCCACTTTGTTCGCCTTTCCTGGATGATAAAAGATCTCGCAGTCATAGTCTTTGACTAGTTCGAGCCATCTACGTTGTCTCATATTCAGGTCTTTCTGTGTGAAGAAGTATTTCAGACTCTGGTGGTCGGTGTAAATCTTACACTGGGCTCCATATAAATAATGTCTCCATGTTTTGAGTGCAAAGACCACGGCTGCTAGTTCTAGGTCATGGGTGGGGTAATTCTTTTCATGCTCTTTAAGTTGTCTAGAGGCATAGGCAATAACCTTGCCGTCTTGCATGAGTACAGCTCTCAATCCTAATATGGAGGCATCGCTGTACATATCGAAGCCCTTGTCACATTTCGGAAGAGTAAGGATCGGCGCACTAGTCAGTCTCCTTTTTAATTTTGTGAAACTCTTCTCGCAGTCATCCGTCCATTCATACCTTTTGTTTTTTTTTGGTGAGGTATGTCATAGGGGCTGCAATTTTAGAAAAATCTTCTATAAATTTTCTGTAATAGCCTGCTAGTCCGAGAAAGCTCCGGACTTCGCTGGCATTCTTCGGCCTGTTCCAGTTACTTACAGCTTCGATCTTGCTTGGATCCACCATTACTCCGTCTTTGGAGATAACATGACCCAAGAATGATATTTGATTAAGCCAGAACTCACATTTGGAAAACTTTGCATATAATTGTTTCTCCTGAAGGATCTGTAGAACTGTGTTCAGGTGTTCAACATGTTCTTCTGGGGTTTTGGAATAGACGAGGATATCATCAATGAAGACAATCACAAATTTGTCGAGATACGCTGTAAATACCCGATTCATCAGATCCATAAATGTAGCAGGAGCATTAGTTATGCCAAAGGGCATAACTATAAACTCATAGTGTCCGTATCTTGTTCGAAATGTCGTCTTTGGAATATCACCCTGTTTCACTTTCACCTGGTGATAGCCGGATCTCAGGTCAATCTTTGAGAAGATAGTTGCACCCTTCAATTGGTCGAACAAGTCGTCGATTCATGGAAGAGGGTACCGGTTCTTGATTGTTACCTTATTTAGTTCTCAGTAGTCTATACACATTCGCATGGATCCATCCTTCTTCTTTACGAACAGTATCGGAGCTCCCCATGGGGAGTGACTAGGGCGAATAAGTCCCTTGTCAAGTAATTCCGATAGTTGTCCCTGTAATTCCTTCAACTCTACCGGCGCCATTCGATAGGGTGCTTTAGAGATCGGTTTAGTGCCAGGAATCAATTCAATCTCAAATTCTATCTCTCGATCAGGGGCTAATCCTGGTAATTCGTCGGGAAACACCCCTGGATATTTGCATACTACTGGGACATCTTCTAGTTTCTGGTCATTGATTCGATCTGCGTCGACCATTTGTGCTAGAAAGCCAGTACATCCTTGATCTAACATCTTCTGTACCCTTATAACTGATAGAAATCCCTCAATTTCTTTTCTGGGTTCTCCAATAAACTCGAACCTCAGTTCGGCTTCCGGTCGGAAGACTACCTTTCTTTACGGCACTCGATTGAAGCGCCGTACTTGCTCAGGAAATCCATGCCTAGTATAATATCAAAATCCTGCATGTCGAGTATTATCAGATCGCAGTAGAGTTCTCTGTCTGCGATTCGGATAGGCACGGCTCGCAGCATCTGATCGGAAGGCATAACTTCTCCCGAAGGCAAGGTTGTTAAGAATTTGCCTTTTATGACTTGTGGTGGTACTTCTAACTTTTTCATGAAGGGTATGGAGACAAACGAGTGGGTTGCTCCGGTATCAAATAATACAGTAGCATACTGACTAAAAATAGATAGCTGACCTGTGACCACAGTAGAAGCACTCGCCACGTCTTCCTTGGTGAGAGAGAAAACCCTGGCATTCGTCGTTACTGGTGGGGCTTCTAATCTCCCTTGGCTAATCAGCGTCCCTTCTAAAGCTGCTTGCATCTGATGTAGCTATGCAGGGGTACTCCTATTCTGGTCATACTGCTGAGATGGTACCTGGAACCGGGTAGGGAAATCTCTGACCATATGTCCTTCCTGTCCACAATTGTAGCACTTCCTCGTACCCTGATGGCATACTTCAGAATGTTGTTTCCCACAAGTGGCACACAGAGGGTATCTCGGCTGCTTGTTTGCTGGACTACTTTTACTGTTGTTCCATTGTTTTCTTTTGCCAGTGGAACTTCCTTTCCAGTTCGTCTTGGTACTCTGCGATTTTTGTCCTTCCGTCTGTGTCGGACTCTTTCCTTCGTTCATCACCTTTTGATAATGTTCGGTGATCAAAGCACTGCTGACTAGATCTTCCGTGGTTTGCGGTCTATTAACTCCGCTGGCCACATTCAAAGCTATTTCAGGTCGGAGCATTCTCAATATTAATCTGACCCGTTCTCTTTCCGTGCTGACCAACTCTGGACATAGGCGTGCGAGGCGGTTAAAGCGCTTCACAGCATAACTGACTGATAAATCGCCTTGCCGAAATTCGGTGAACTCGTCATAATGCCGATTTGTCACTCGCATATGAAAATATTCCTCCAGAAATTCTGCTTTGAAATCTGCCCAGTTCATCAGATTGATTTGTCTCTTGGCCTTAACTCTTTCCCACCACATCCTTGCATCTCCAGAAAAACAAAAAGACACGCACTTGATCTTTTCCGGTACGGGCCAATCTAGCAGATCTACGATATTTTCCACCGTCTTGAACCAGGCCTGGGCGTCCCATGGCTCACATGTACCCGTAAAATTTTCCGGCTTTAATCTCAGCCACTGTATCAGATAAATTTCCTGTCGGACTACTGGAACAGGGGATACCGGTGGCACCGGGGCAGCTGCGGGTATAACGGGCATAGCGTTTTGATTTGCTGGCGGGGTGACCGGATTTCCTTGCTGACCCATCAGAGTAGTAATCAATTGTTGTTGTTCGGTGATCTGACGCTGCAGGTCTGTGACTACCTGAGTCAGGTCTGGTGGAGTTACTGTCTCCTCAGATCTACCACCGCGTCTTCTAGTAGCCATGCTTATCTTCATAAATCACAATAATGCTAGCATAAGTCGTTATAGTCCCAACTAGAGTAACATAAGGTAGTTATCATTCTTAACACGACCTAGCATATGTTATCGTCAATCCTATCCTACCATCCTATATCCCTAGACTAAAAATCATACAATAAGATAGGCATGTATACTTAAATAAACATATCAGACATAAAATAAAGTAAGCATAGAAAATTCTTACTTGGAGCGGCAGGATGGAGGCTTGATGTGTGTAGTGAAATGACTAACTTGGCTCTGATACCAACCTGTAACGCCCGCCCCTTTTATACTACTACCACTCCTGCCTAGTGAGGGCGGGGTTACTTTCTTACCCTTAGACTTAGTAAATTTAAACATTCATACATACATACAGCGGAAGACATACCAAGCATATGAATATGAAATAACATGGTTCAACTTAAATAGTCATAGTATCCATTTCTAGCACATGCATAAGGAATCATAAAAGACATCACATAACATAACATATTATTCTAAGTTCATTTCAGCAGGTCATTTTATTTCTTTAGCCAAGTCACCATCACACATCTCTTGCCCCTTCCCGTTGCTCCTCTAGTTTCTCCATTCTTTACCTTTATCTGTGGTACAAGGAAAAGTATCTGTAAGCACTCAAGGCTTAGTGAGATCCTTTCCTACTCACAAAAACCAACGAAATCATGCAAAATCATCAAATCATACATTAGAGTAATTGATGAGCCATCATGAAATTAAAACATATCATATCATGGCATGAATCTCAATAATAACATAACGTAAGGTAGACAACATATTATGGCATAAATCTTATCATAATACATGTAACATCATATCCTAGCATGAATCACATCACAACATAAGAAATCATCATATCATGGTATAGTTCATATCATAGCATGGAGGCACTAACATAACATAAGAAAATCATCATATCATGGTATAGATCATATCATAACATAAGTGTACATCATAGCATGAGTAAATCATCGTATCATGGTATAGATCATATCATAACATAAGTGTACATCATAGCATGAGTAAATCATCATATCATGGTATAGATCATATCATAACATAAGTGTACATCATAGCATAAGTAAATCATCATATCATGAGCATGGATGCAAGATGTCCTTTAAAACATGAGAAATGTCATGTACAATATGCCTTTCAAAACATGATTTATGTCATGGGTGGGATGTCTTAAAACAATATCATATAGTACTTGAAAATAATCTCAACATGAAAGGGGCCCTGGCTTAGTACCACATACATACATAATGCGTGCATCCTAAGTAGACCCAAGGTAGCTAGTCTTGAACATACTAGGAAACTAGGCCCGTAGCTCGACCTAGGGGCACGTAAGGAGCCCACCCTTTACTAGGCCCGTAATTCGACCTAGGGGCGCATGAGGAGCCCACCCTTTTGGTACAAGCCATTCAAAGTAAAATACATGTCATATCATATCTCTATCATTTAATAACATAATTATGTCGTTCATAGCATATCTTATTCATGTCATTCATAGCATATCATGTTCATGTCATTCATAGCATATCATGTTCATGTCATTCATAACATATCATATTCATGTCATTCATAGCATATCATAATCATGTCATTCATAGCATATCATGTTCATGTCCTTCATAGCATATCGTTGTCATTCGTAACATATCATATTCATGTCATTCATAAGGTATGCATAAATGGGCACATAGCCATGCATACTTGGGCACACAGCCATCATACTTGTCTTGGGCACATAGCCATCATATTTGGGCACATAGCCATTTTTAGATATCATTCTCATGCATGGTTCATAAGCATATTCAAATGAGCAATATGACACAAAAGAAAACATAATCATGCATGGTTCACAAGTTAACTTCTTCTAATTCATGTCATGGCAAGGGAAGTACATATTGAGTCATAACTTAGTCTAAATTCTCAACCCACTAAGGGTGGCCGAAACATGCATAGGCTCACTTAGGTTTCATGAAATCATACAAGCAAATGAACCCACATTCATTTCCATAACATTTAACATAGGGAACATCATAAGCATATGTGATTTTAAGTTCTATGCTTCCTAGGGTTTTAAACCCACCTTGGCCGAAACATACAAGGTTCCAACTAGGTTACATATAGCATGTAAGCATGTGATTCTAAATAAAATTTTCCATGCATTTATCATAGGCATTCACATGAGCATATTAGGTTAAAGTTCAAGCTTCCTAAGTTCACCAATGTAAGTGGTCGAATGCCACCAAAGCATGGATTCTAGACATGTGGGTACTCATAAATTTCATAGCATACATGGAGAGGAACATAAACATGTTAGGGTTGAATTTAGGCTTGCCTAATCCCTACATTTCATGGTGGCCGAATGTTTAACATGTGAAAAACATAACCCTAAGCAACTTGAAAACTCAAGTGCATAATGTTATCTTCATATCTTTTCATAAGGTAAAACATAAGCAAGCTAGATTTGAGGTTGAGCCTCACTAAGGTATTTAAATCCCTACATGGCCGAAACCTTGTGATAGGTTCCTCCTAGTTCTAAGCAACATACAAGTTATAAACAACAAGAGAACATTAACAACATATGGTGGAAAACTTCATACTTAATACCTCTTCTAGAATTTACAAGCATGTGAGTACCTTATGAATTTCATAGCATATCATGGGGAGGAATATAAACATGTTAGGGTTGAATTTAGGCTTGTTTAAGCCTTACATTTCATGTTGGCCGAAAGTTTATCAAGTAAAACCTAACCCTAAACAACATGAATCCCAAGTGCTTTATGTCATTTTTCATATCTCTTCATAAAGAGAAACATAAGCAAGCTAAATTTGAGGTTTAACCTCCTTAAGGTATTAGGTCCCTTCATGGCCGAAACCTTAAAGTAGGGTTCTACTAGTTCTAAGCAACATACAAGTACAAACATCAAGAAAACATTCATATAACATCATAGAATAGGTCATAGACATGTTAGTTTTTAACTTGAGCTTTCCTAGGTTTTTAAACCTCTTCATGGCCGAACCCTAAGGTAGGGTATTACCTAACCCTAAGCCTTATACAAGCATGAAATATCAAGGTTATATTCATAACATATCATGAGGAAAACTTAAACTTATGGATTTTGGTTTTTAAGCTTCCATAACTTCACAAGCATCATAACCGAAATTTCTAAAGGAGAGCTCTAGGTTAAAATTTCATATAAACTCAAACGAAAACCATAGAACCACTTGTACCTCAGGTGAGGGGATACTCACATCCTCTTGCTTGGTCTTTTCCTAAGAGAAGGTACCCTTGGTGAAAAGAAAGAAGAGAGCTCCTCCTCCTAGTGCTCCTTTGTGTTTTTCTTGCTTGTGAGAGGTAGATCTTGAGGGTTCCTCCTTGTAGTTTGGTTTTCTTAGGGAGAAAACCTTAGTTAGATTTTTGGGAAAGAAAAGAGGGGGCTCTAGGTCACGGCAAGGTGAGGGAAGGGAAGAAAAAAATGAAGTCTCTTCTTGATTTTTCCCTTTATGCTAGGTGGAAGTAAGAAGCAAAAAGAGGCTTTGCTTTCCCCTCTTCTTAACTCATCTTTTAGTCTCTTAATGATGAAGAAATGTCTTCATTCATCCCCCTACTTCCTCTCCTCTCCTTCTCTCTTGTTATCCACGAAAATGAAAAGAAGAAGAAGAAGATAATTTGTCTTTTTCTTGCTTTCTTCTCTTAATCATGGTCTTACCTTTATCTACAATATCCATCCTCTGTTTAACAATAACTCATGATGGTCTAGTGGTAATTCTATAATTCTTAGCTTAAGAAGGTTCAAGGTTCAATCCTTGACTAATTCTTTATATATATATATATATATATATATATATATATATATATATATAATTTTCTTTTATTCTAAAAGAAATCTTCACCTACTTAGCTTAAGAAATTCATGGGTGTTACAGTGTCTAAGGTGATTAGTAAGTTTTGGGTAAAATTCATTGATGGTTATACAATATCCAAAGGTATGATTAGAATTAAGAGAGTTCCAAAAATATATTCATATTGTTGTTGAGTAAATATATTATGTCTAAATTCAACTGTGAGTTTGTGCCAAAATCATATAAAATTATATAAATTTCATAAACTCAAAGGTTACCTAAGTTGTGGAATTAAGGTTTGAGAGCATAGTGAAACTCTAGAGGCTTCTAAGAATGCATTGGTCCTACCATGGTTGATTCTGATGTATCTAAGGTCATTAGTGAGTTTTGGTCAAAACTCACTTATGGTAATACAATGACCAAATTTTAAAATTTTGGATATGATCTAAGAATACATTGGTGCCATTGTTGAATGAATGTACTATGTCTAGGTTCAATAGTAAATTTATGCCAAAGTCACAAAAAACTATTTGGATTTTAAAAACTCACAACATATTATCTAAGATGTGGAATTAAGATTTGAGAGCATGGTAAGACTTAGGAAGCTCCTAAGAGTGCATTGATCTTAATTTGGGTTGATTCTAATGTGTATAATTAGTAAGTTTTGACTAAAACTTATTGATGGTCTTGCAATATTCAGATTTTAAATTTTAGGCATGGTAGAGTAAGGAGAGTCCCATGAATACATTGATGTTGTTGTTGAGTAAATATAATATGCCTAAATTTAATAGTGATTTTTTGTCTTTGAATGCAAAGTTGTATAAATTTTGAAAACTCAAAACAGCTTATGTAGGGTGTGAAACTAAGGTTGGAGAGCATGATAGACTCGGGAGGCTCCTATGAATGCATTGATTCTAGTTTGGATTAATTTAGATGTGTCTAAGCTCATCAGTGAGTTTTAATCAAAGCTCATTGATGTAGATCCAACCACGGTTCAGAATCGATGGTTCAGAACTACCAGTTCGACGATTCCTAGCAGGTTGACTCTTAATCTTAATCATCCAAGACGGTTATGATTCATGGTTCAGAACAGTCGGTTCACGGTTTGCCATAGTTTAAAATTGTTATATTAAAAAAATTATAAATTTATTAAATATATATATAAAGAAGGACTTGCACTTATTTAAATTGTCTATGTATCCCTTTAGAGTATAAAGGAATCAAAGCCCACATAGTTTGCTTACCTTTTTACCCTTTTACCTTATGAAGTAACATTGTTACTTACTTTTATTTTCCATTCCCGTAGTGTTCGTTGCTTCAGTATCAAAGTTTTTTACTTCATTCCTTAGGTTCTTTTTTCGGCTTTCATCCTATCATCAAATAATGCTTGGGTTTAAAGAGTTAGGAGACATAGTAGATCGGTCATCCAATATATTACCTCCGCCACTAAACGTCTATTCTACAACAATAGTTAACATTGGACAAGTTAAAATTTTTTTAGCAATAATGGAAAAGATGAGAAAACTTTGAGTCTTCTGTGAGCACCACCATAGAATATCAAAATCCGACTCACTATTTACTTCATTAAAATCAAAAGAAGTCATAAAATAATTTTCAAATTCCTATCTAGAATTTGAGAGTCCTCGTGGACATTTGTCCATTTTTTTAATAAAAGTTGTATTTTGTAAGTTTTAAATTACTACTACTACTACTAAAATTTTGTATTTCAAATATATTAGTTTCCAATCCATATTTTATACTATAATATTTATAAATATCATATAAATAATGTTTGGTATTATGCATAATATTAATAGGCCCAGAAGAAAAAAAAAATCTTTTACTAAAATTAAAGTATCATGATAAAAATTTAAAATTTCCTATAAAACTTTCTCATTTAAATCTAGGGTATAAAACAAATGCAACTAAATAAATTTCAATAATATAAAAAAACCATTTCATTTTCATTGCTAATATGAAAGCAAATAAAAAATTCATTCGTACTATATTCATTTAAAACTAACACTATACTACTAAAATTCATCATAACTAAATGAGCATAGTACGATAATAAACACTGAAAGTTATTCGGTTGTATTAAAGATTTTTAAAATTTCACAAATACTACTACATATATTATATTGATGTGAAAATAAATATATATTAGTATTATTAGTATTTTATGCAAAAATGAATATATTAATTCTCTATATTGAAATGAATATTGTAATAATTGATACGTTAAATTTTAACATGTTGGTACATCACGTGGAAAACTTTATAGTGTTGGTGCAATAGACCTTGGTCAAGATTAACCAGGTTTATGAAGCTCAAGTTGACTTGAGTTGGGATTTTGATGTTTGATCAATATATTAGTTCGAGTGAGATGTCAAATAGGTCAAGGAGGTCAAGGTTGATATTGATATTTGACAGTTGATCAATATGTTAAGTTGATTGAGCAAAATGACAAGTATGTCAAGGTTGATATGATATTTGATAAAATATGAAAGGTTCAAGTGGGCCGCAATGAACCAGACACTTTGCAGTCAGAAGTCCAACATAGAGTTGGCACGAATAGAAACTCTAAGTGGGGCACAGTTGACCAAACACTTGGTAATCGGAAGTCTAATAGGTAGTTGGCAAAAGGAAATTCAAGTAAGTCACGATTAACCGAACACTTAACAATCGGACGTCCAACACGGAGTTGACCTGAGGCATGAAGTCCGACAGGTTAAGATTAACTAGATGTCAGGAAATGATAAAATCTTGGTCGGTCAAAGTTGATCAGATGCTAGGCAATGACTAAGTTCCGGCAAATCAAGGTTGACCAAATGCTAGGCAACGAAAAGTCTCGGTGGATCAAGATTAACTGTATATCGGGCAAAGGAAGTCCTGATAGGTTGAGATCAACTGGATGCGGGATAAGATGAGAATTCGACTTTGATAAAGCTGAAGCATGAGTATTAGTCGATTAATAGGGTATATAGGTTGATTAATAGATGTAGAAACCTCAAAAAAAAAAAATACAGTTGTTACAGTGTTTCTGTAGTACTATTACAGTAATCATGAACAATATTTTGATATAGTGACAATCAACTGATGAATTTAATCAGTCGATTGATAAGCACTATTGTAGTGTACAAAAGTTCCAAAACTTGATTGATCATAACAGTCGACTGATGGAATATATTAGTCGGCTGATGTTATTATTTGAGCAAACAAAATATTCAAAACTTAATTGCGGGGTTTGACTAATTTTGTAATGGTCAATTGATGGTAATAATCAGTTAACCGATGCTAAGATAGATGGAGTAGTTGAGCTTACAGATCATAACAACATGAATCAATAGTGGATCAATCGACTGATGGCTAAGATTAATCGACTGATAGGTGGAAATCAACCCCGACCTAAAAGAATAAAAAAAGAAGGATTTGAGGAGATTTTGATACAGGTTCTTAAGGGTTTGGAGACAAGTATTGTTGCATTTTTTGATACTGGTTCTTGAAGGATAGTGGACTAGTTGTTAGGACTAGACCTTGGACATAGTTGTCTTTGTTGGAATCTAGCGTCCTAAACATGCAAAAGCGTAGCGGAAAAATTACTAGATCCTCTTATCTAGCGGATCCATGCGAAGGGAAGAAAACAATTTTCATGACAAATAATCTATGCTAAGCTACATGATAGGATTATACCTTTGTTGCGTGCCCTTCGCAATCCCGACAGTAACCTTTTCTTTGGATCCAGATCTCAGCGTGTTTAAGTGTCCGCGCCTCTATGGTATCCACACGAACATATCCTTCGTTCGTCCCATGAACGAAGCCTTCAAAGAAGAACCATCTTCTTGTGCTAGCAAGAAGTATGGTTCGGCCATGGAAGAAAATTCGGCCATGGAAGAAGGATGAAGAAGGAGGAGGAAGATCAAGAGACACCCATCTCATCTAATGAAAAATCTCACCAAAAACCTATTTATATTCATCCAATGAATATGAAGGGTTTTTTGTCTCTTTGTATTCCTCTTAATGGGTTGGATTATTATATTGGATTAATCATTAATCCAATAACCCAATAAGTCTAACCAATTGAGTGTAACCCATCAATCAAATTTGTCTAATTCGGATTGAACTCAATCCAATGAGTGAGTTCATTTGAGTCTAACTCAATTAGTAACCAAAAGGCCTAATCATCTCATGATTGGCTCTTAGGGCTAATTACTAACAATCTCCCACTAGCACTAGTGCCAATCACCACTAAGATGACACCAACACTTTGGATTTACCCATTATTCTTAATATCCTTAGTATTTTAGTCAAACTAAAATACCCATCTCCAAACCAATATATTCTTTGTGTGTGACCCTAAAGGCTCTCGTAACGTTGGCAATGTATCTAAATCATCATTTGCGATACATAAACAATGAGTGGCATCTAGCAAGGCATCATTGCTACCCAAGTGACGAGAAAGTCGAGATCCGACCTAACCTATCCGTGGCTATTATCTTGTATGACTCAGTTCCTCTATCCTTGATATCTAAATTGATCAATGAGGCATAGACCGTGTCATCCCCTTATCAATCTTTGTGTTTCTTGATCTCCAAGTAGACACACTATACAAATAAGCTCAATATCTCATATTGACTTATCTGAGTATGGCCATACATTCCTGTGTCCTAGTAATCAAGGGGCCCACAGATATCACTTCCGTCATATGAAAGGGATAGATCTCATCTACATCACTCACATCCTTTCGTAAAATTTATTGCATACCCAGTGATCGACTTTATAGTCCACCCTATTACGGGTGACGTTTGTGTTGGGTTTTTCGGGCTGAAAAAGCCTCTTTTTGTATTGCGAAAACCCCGAAACCCCACCACCGGATCCGTGCGAAGAAATAAAATTTATGTAAAACTTCGAGTACAAGTTTCTAGCCTAGATCTAAACTAGATCTACAAAGGAGAATAACTTTACCCTTGATACGATGTCCTTCACTAATCCCGCTCGTCCAAGGTTCGCCGGATCTCGAGAGTATCAAAGTAGATACTCCTCTATGTGTATCCACACAAGCAAGAGATGGAGAAACCAAACAAAAGGTGTGCTAGCACCTTTGAAAGGTTCGGCCAAGGTGGAGGAGAGGGAGAGAAGAGAGAGCTTGAGGAAGAAGATGAGAGTTACACAAAAAATGAAACTCATCCAATGAATGAGTGGTCGACCACATGAATGAGGTTAATAACCTCCATGGAATACCAAGAGTCACAACTCTTAGTAACTCCCATGAGGTGGCATTCCACTTAAGCAATCATGATGATGTGGAGCATCATCATTGGACCACTCTTTGCCAACTCACCAATGAGGTGGCAAATGGTCAAGTCAAACTTAACCTTTCATCTTCCTCTCAAGTCAAGTCAAACTTGACCACTTCTCTCCCATGGTTGATCAAATCTAACCATTGGTTCAAGTCAATTTTAATTTAATGAATCTCTATTCATTGAATTAAATTGACTCAATGAGTCTAAGTCCAAATTAGACTCATCTAACACATGAACCAAATTGAGTCCAACTCAATTAGCCTAATTTGGATTACTCTTAATCCAATTTGGTTCATCACATGGACCTAATCCTTTAGGTTCATCAAATGAACCTAATCTTCATCTAATTGCCCTTTGTGTGTGACCCTATAAGTTCTTATAACATTGGCAATGCTCCTAAACCCATTTAGAAGCATAAGTAATGAGCGGTATCTAGCAACACATCATTACTACCCAAGTTATAAGAATGTTGAGATCCAACATCACCTTGTGACTACTAATTGTGACTCTTCACAATACATGACAAGTGTCCTTTTATCCTTGATATCTAGATTGATCAATGTGAGGTATAGACCGTGTCATCCTCTAATCAATATAAATCTTGAATCCCAAGTAGACTCACTTAATCAAATGAGTTCAACATCTCATATTGACTCATTTGGGCATGACCATGCATTTAGTGGTCTCACTCTATCAAGAATATCGATGTCTCTCCCGTCATATAGAAGGGATAGATCCCATCTACATCACTCACATCCATCCGCATAATTTGTTACATACCCAGTAATCTCCTTTATAGTCCACCCAGTTACGGGTGATGTTTGACGAAGCCAAAGTATGTAACTCCTTATGTAGGGAACCATGGTGACTTCAGGTCCAAGGACTAATAGTCATACTAATAGCCACATCAGAAAGTATATGACACTCATATAACGATCCATGAAACTTTCTGATGGTGGGCCATTCAGTATACATTCTCCAATGCATACCCATGTGTCAACTTGATATCTCTATATCCATGACTTGTGAGATCAAGTCATCGAGTTGACTTTGTTGGGAATTTCGGGCCGCAAAAACCGCCTTTTTGCGTTGCGGAAACCCCGAACCCCAAGCCACCGGATCCGTGCGAAGATAAAATTTTCGAAAAACATTACGAGTATGAGTTTCTTATGCTAGTTTTAAACTAGATCTACAAGGAGAAGGAATTTACCCTCGATGCGATGCCCTTCGCAATCCCGCTCGTCCAACGGTTCGCCGAATCTCGAGATCGTCAAGTGTATGATCCTCTAGAAGTATCCACACGAACAAACTATGTGGAGAAGACCAAACAAAGGTGTGCTAGAACCTTAGATGGTTCGGCCAAGGAGGAGGAGAGGGAGAGCAAGAAGAGAGGAAGAAGGAGGAATGAATGCCTTGAATGAAAATTAACACATTCCTTCCACTATAAGTGGTCGGCCACAATTGTAACCCCCATTCCATTTAATGTGGTCGGCCATTAAAGAGGGGATTTGAAACCTCCATGAGGTGGCACACACATGTGCTAACTATGATGATGTGGCACATCATCATTAGTCCTCCTAATGCCAACTCACAAATGAGGTGGCAAATAGTCAAGTCAAACTTGACTCTTCCTCTTCCTCTCAAGTCAAGTCAAACTTGACATTATAACTCCCATGGTTGATCAAATCCAACCATTTGATTCAAGCCAATTTAATATAATGGATCTAATTCATTTAATTAAATTGATTCAATGAGTCATAATTTAAATTAGACTCATTGAACACATGAATCAAATTGAGTCCAACTCAATTAGTTCAATTAGGATTACTCTTAATCCAATTTGATTCATCGCATGAATCTAATCCTCTTGGTTCATCATATGAACATAATCTCCATCTAATTGTCCTTTGTGTGTGACCCTATAGGTTCTTATAACGTTGACAATGCTCCTAAACCAATTTAGAAGCATAAGTAATGAGCGGTATCTAGCAACACATCATTACTACCCAAGTTATAAGAATGTTGAGATCCAACATCACCTTGTGACTACTAATTGTGACTCCTCACAATATATGACATTGTCCTTCTATCAAAGACATCTAGATTGATCAATGTGGGGCATAGACCGTGTCATCCTCTAATCAATCTAAATCTTGAAGTCCAAGTAGACTCACTCAATCAAATGAGCTCAACATTTCATATTGACTCATTTGGGTATGGCCATGCACTTAGTGGTCTCACTCTATCAAGAATATCGATGTCACTCCCGTCATATAGGAGGGATAGATTCCATCTACATCACTCACATCCCTCTGCATAATTTGTTACATACCTAGTAATCGCCTTTATAGTCCACCCAGTTACGGGTGACGTTTGACGAAACCAAAGTACATAACTCCTTATGTAGGGAACCATGGTGACTTCAGGTCTAAGAACTAATAGTCATACTAATAGTAACATGAGAAAGTATATGATACTCATATAAAGATCCATGATACTTTCTCATGGCGGGTCATTCAGTATACATTCTCTAATGCATACCCATGTGTCAACTTGATATCTCCATATCCATGACTTGTGAGATCATGTCATCGAGTTGACCTACATGCTAGTCTCGTCGCATTAACATTGTCCCTGAATGCTAATATTTGACTAGGAATGATTAAGAGTAGTGTTCCCTATATCATCTTATTATCGATTCAACTAACCGATTGATATAGGTAAGAACCTTCTACTCAAGGACGCTATTATACTTAGTTATTTGGCACCAATACAAGTAAGTATAATAACCAAAACAAATGCCTTTATTTATATAAGAATATGATACAACGAGTCCATATAACAATCATCAAATGATTGACTCTAGGGCTCTAACTAACAATCTCCCACTAGCACTAGTGCCAATCAGTGTAGGCTCTAAGCCCCAATGACCTAGTGTGACCATCATGCTTCCTCTGTGCCAAAGCCTTGGTCAAGGGATCTGTGATGTTAGCCTCTGTGGGTACTCTGCAAATCTTCACATCTCCTCTCTCGATAGCCTCTGTGGCAAATCTTCCTCTGTGGCAAAGCCTTGGTCAAGGGATCTGTGATGTTAGCCTCTGTGGGTACTCTGCAAATCTTCACATCTCCTCTCTCGATAATCTCTCGAATGAGATGGAAGCGCCGTAGTATGTGTTTGGTCCGCTGGTGTGAGCGAGGTTCCTTAGCTTGTGAAATTGCTCCATTGTTGTCACAATAGAGCTCAATAGGGTCAGCGATGCTAGGAACCACCCCAAGTTCAGTGATGAACTTGCGAATCCAAACTGCCTCCTTTGCTGCTTTTGATGCAGCAATATACTTGGCCTCTGTCGTAGAATCAGCAACTGTGTCCTGCCTCAAACTTTTCCAGCTCACAGCACCACCATTTATACAAAACACGAACCCTGACTGCGATCGATAATCATCCTGGTTGGTCTAGAAGCTGGCATCACTGTAACCCCTTACATCTAGCTCGTCATCGCCTCCATATATCAAGAAATATTCTTTAGTCCTTCTTAAGTACTTAAGAATATTCTTGACCGCTATCCAGTGACTTTCACCTGGATCTGACTGGTATCTGCTTGTCATGCTCAAAGCATACGAGACATCAGGATGAGTACATAGCATGGCATACATGATAGATCCTATGGCTGAAGCATAAGGGATCTGATCCATGCAGTCTCTCTCCTCTCTAGAAGAGGGACCTTGAGCCTTCGAAAGACTCACGCCATGTGACATCGGCAGAAATCCCTTCTTGGAGTTCTGCATTGCAAACCGAAGGAGTACCTTGTCAATGTATGTACTCTGACATAGGCCAAGCAATCTCTTAGGTCTATCTCTATAGATCTGTATCCCTAGAATGCGGGATGCCTCACCTAAGTCCTTTATTGAGAAACATGTCCCTAGCCAAGTCTTGACAGACCGTAGCAAAGGGATGTCTTTCCCAATGAGTAGTATGTCATCTACATACAATATGAGGAAGAAAACTATGTCCCCTACAATCTTGTTGTAGACACAAGGTTCATCTTCATTCTTGATGAAACCAAACTATTTGATTGCATCATCGAATCGAAGATTCCAGCTCCGAGAAGCTTGCTTTAGTCCATAAATGAACCTATGTAGCTTGCATACTCTGCCAGTATGCTGTGGATCTTCAAAACCCTCAGGTTGTGTCATGTACACATCCTCGAGTATGTTTCCATTCAGAAATGCGGTTTTGACATCCATCTTCCATATCTCATAGTCATGGTATGCTGCAATAGCAAGCATGATCCGAATGGACTTAAACATCGCTACTGGAGAAAACGTTTCATCATAGTCAATACCATGAATCTGCTTGAAACCTTTAGCTACCAAGCGACCCTTATCGATAAGTCCATCCATGTCAGTCTTTCTCTTAAAGACCCACTTACACCCTATGGGTTTTACCCCTTCAGGTGGATCAACCAAAGTCCATACTTGGTTAGTGTACATAGATTCCATCTCAGATCTCATGACCTCTAGCCATTTCTCAGAATATGGTCTCATCACAGCTTCCTGATAGGTGGTAGGCTCATCCTCTATGAGCACAACGTCATCATGGTCAAACAAGAGAAATGAGTATCTCTCAGGCTGACGACGTACCCTATCAGACCTGCGAAGAGGTATGTCTACTTGAACTGGTTGTGGTTCCACAACTCCTTGTGGAACAACATCATCCACAACACTTTGTGGTTCCAGTTCAACTTCCATCGAGGCTTCAGTGCTATGGTCCGCATCTTGAACTTCTTCAAGATCGAACGTACTCCCACTAGTCTTTCTAGAAACAAAGTCCCTTTCTAGAAAGACTCCAGTCTTTGCCACAACTACCTTGTGCTGACTGGGAATGTAGAAGTAATATCCCTTAGTTTCCTTGGGATATCCAATAAAGTAGCACTTGTCGGATTTGGGTCCTAGTTTGTCCGAGACTTGACGTCGTACGTAAGCCTCACAACCCCAAATCCTCATAAAAGACACTTGGGCATCTCTCCCAGTCCATATCCTATATGGTGTCTTTATCACAGCCTTGGATGGAACTCGGTTGAGGATAAAAGTTGTCGTGTCTAGAGCATAGCCCCAAAGAAATGTAGGAAGATCTGTGTGACTCATCATAGACCGTACCATATCTAATAGAGTACAGTTCCTCCTTTCGGATACACCATTCCACTGTGGTGTTCCAGGAGGAGTGAGTTGGGATAGAATCCCACACTCATCTAGATACTAACGAAACTCATGGCTAAGGTATTCTCCACCTCGATCTGATCGAAGTATCTTAATACTCTTGCCAAGCTGGTTCTGTACTTCATTCTTGAATTCTTTGAACTTTTCAAAGGATTCAGACTTATGTGTCATCAAGTACACATAACCATATCTACTGAAGTCATTAGTAAATGTGATGAAGTACCTATAACCGCCTCTAGCAGCGACATTGAAAGGGCCACATACATCACTATGTATAAGTCCTAACAAATCAGTCGCTCTTTTGCTGTGCCCACTAAAGGGAGTCTTGGTCTTCTTGCCTAGTAGGCATGACTCGCACGTCTCATAAGATTCAAAATCAAATGAGTCCAACAAACCATCCTTGTGGAGCTGGGATAAGCGCTTGTCATTTATATGACCTAAGCGACAGTGTTAGAGATAGGTTTGGTTCATGTTATTTGACTTGAACCTCTTGGTATTGATGTTATAGATAGGGCTTTCAAGGTCTAGAATGTAGAGTCCGTTCATCAGAGGTGCACTACAATAGAACATATCTTTTAAATAAACAGAACAACATTTGTCCTTTATTATAAAAGAGAAACCTTTCTTGTCCAAACAAGAAATTGAAATTATGTTCTTAGTTAAAGCAGGCACATAACAAAATCATCCAACTCTAGTACAAGCCCAGAGGGCAGAGATAGAAAATAAGTCCCTACAGCAACAGCAGCAACCCGTGCTCCATTGCCTACGCGTAGGTCCACCTCGCCCTTTGTCAATTCCCTGCTATTTCTCAGCGTTTAGACATTAGTACAAATGTGAGAAGCACATCCGATATCTAATACCCATGATGAAGAAATAGATAGATTGACTTCTATAACATATATACCTGAAGTGGAAGTCTCACTTCGCTTCTTCTTAAGATCTTCTTGGTACACCTTGCAGTTCCTCTTCCAATGCCTGGTCTGACCGCAGTGGAAGCAGGTAGCATCCTTGGCGACCCCTCCTTTAGGCTTCAGTGCCTTGCCTTTGCCCTTGGCTTGGGACTTTCCTTTGCCTTTGGGCTTGCCCTTGCCCTTGTGTTTCTGAACCATAAGAATAGAGTGGGGCTTAACCTTCTTAAGGTTCAGCTCAGCAATTCTTAACATGCTAAGCAGCTCGGGCAGTGACTTGTCAATTTCGTTCATGTTGTAGTTTAGAACGAATTGACAATAGCTATCCGGCAAGGATTGCAAGATCAGGTCAGTGGCCAGCTTTTGGCCAAGCGGGAATCCCAACCTCTGTAGGTTTTCTATGTACTCAATCATTTTGAGTACATATGGGCCTACGAGAGCCCCATCTGACATCTTACACTGAAATAGTGCCCTTGAGATCTCAAATCTCTCATGCCGCGCTTGTCCTTGATATAGTTGACGAAGATGTTCAACCATATCATAAGCACCCATTAACTCATGTTGCTTCTGAAGCTCAGAGTTCATGGTCGTGAGCATAAGACATGACACATCTAATGCGTCATCTTGATGCTTCTTATAAGCATCTTTGTCATCTCGCGTGGCATTGGCAGGAGGAACCTCCGGAATTGGCTGCTCCAGAACGTACAGTTTACATTCTTGGGTGAGAATATTCTCAGATTCCTGTACCAGTCCAGGAAATTTGCTCCATTGAGCTTGTCCTTGTCAAGGACAGAACGCAGAGAGAAGGTGTTCGTGTTTGACGTCATGACTATCTACAACAGAAAAATGCAGAAAATAAATATCATATTCTTTTAATCATTTAATTAGGTCTTTAACTAAATGATGCTCCTACTGAATTCTATAATTCAAGTGGGACAAGATCCACATCATACTATGCCTTGAGTTAGCTTTGGCTAAATCGCCCAAGACTTAGTATGATCGGTAGATAACTAATTACCAATTACATCTCTATGTAACTCTTGTTTATAGGATCATTATCCGCAGTTATATTAAAACTTGAGTTAGCTTTGGCTAATACGCCTAAGAATTAATATAAATGTGATTATGTCCTATATTCCAACCGTTGGAAATATGCCTATAGTTTTACTCGATCCAACCGAGTTAACTAGTTACTCAATCTAATTGAGTTGTACTCACCCATGCGTTGATAGGCGGGACCAAGATTGTCCCTGCGTACCCTACCAAGATAATATGTGTTGCTCTGCTTTGACAGATTCAACAACACATATGATCGAGGTAGTGATAGGTATCACGGCATGGTAGGCATTTTAGAGTTGACGCGATTGAGATCTAATCTAATCGTAGGGTGCATCTTGTACACGATTTAGATCTAATCTAATCGTTAAGGCGCTAATTAACTACTTTACTAGCATGCATCAAATACACACACACAAGCAATTAATTATACTATTTGTGATTAGTCATGGCCCTACTATGATCTTCTCAAGCCAATGAGAAGATCGGATGGTCAACCTAGGGTCAACAGCTTCTCAAGCTCCTCCCTTTGACCACCTTGTGTTGCTCGCGCCCTCCTCGTAACTCCGTCTCGAGTGGACCTTCCACCGCTCCAAATTTTTACATTACAATTTTGAAACTCGAGTTACAATCGAGTCCAAACTAATTTACAACAAGAATAAAAGAGAGGCATGACCCGCAGGTCGCGTATCAAGTATACAGCACACACAACACAAATGACGGCGCGCAGGCCGTAATATGAATCACAACACAATTTTTCAAATCCAATTTGGGTCTTTTGGGCCATGACTATCACAAAATAATACATAATTCTAAATTATGTATTTTCTATAATTTTCTATAATTTTTACTACAATTTTTACAATTTTTATGAGTAAAATTCTCAGCGGTTCCGTTTAGTGGGTTTTCGGGCGCAATCGCGGAACGAATCCCCTTGCGGGGCCAGGGGCAGTACCCCTACCCGCGATATAACCATCGTGAGTGTTCCTTAGCAATCCTATAGTGCCTTAGCCCGCTGTCCCAAAACGTTTTGGGGAGAAACCTTGCCGTTTCGGAAAAATCTTCTCGGTAGTCGAAGCCTACAAGTGTCGAAACACTTGTGCTTCGCGTCTACGGGAAAAATACCCATAAAAACCATAAAAAACCATAAAATTACAGAAAGTTATAGAACTGATATTTTTTATAAAAATACAAATTAAACTCATACAAGACTTCGCACGTGGCTCTGATACCACTGTTGGGAATTTCGGGCCGCAAAAATCGCCTTTTTGCGTTGCGGAAACCCCGAACCCCAAGCCACCGGATCCGTGCGAAGATAAAATTTTCGAAAAACATTATGAGTATGAGTTTCTTATGCTAGTTTTAAACTAGATCTACAAGGAGAAGGAATTTACCCTCGATGCGATGCCCTTCGCAATCCCGCTCGTCCAACGGTTCGCCGAATCTCGAGATCGTCAAGTGTATGATCCTCTAGAAGTATCCACACGAACAAACTATGTGGAGAAGACCAAACAAAGGTGTGCTAGCACCTTAGATGGTTCGGCCAAGGAGGAGGAGAGGGAGAGCAAGAAGAGAGGAAGAAGGAGGAATGAATGCCTTGAATGAAAATTAACACATTCCTTCCACCATAAGTGGTCGGCCACAATTGTAACCCCCATTCCATTTAATGTGGTCGGTCATTAAAGAGGGGATTTGAAACCTCCATGAGGTGGCACACACATGTGCTAACTATGATGATGTGGCACATCATCATTAGTTCTCCTAATGCCAACTCACAAATGAGGTGGCAAATAGTCAAGTCAAACTTGACTCTTCCTCTTCCTCTCAAGTCAAGTCAAACTTGACATTATAACTCCCATGGTTGATCAAATCCAACCATTTGATTCAAGCCAATTTAATATAATGGATCTAATTCATTTAATTAAATTGATTCAATGAGTCATAATCTAAATTAGACTCATTGAACACATGAATCAAATTGAGTCCAACTCAATTAGTTCAATTAGGATTACTCTTAATCTAATTTGATTCATCACATGAATCTAATCCTCTTGGTTCATCATATGAACCTAATCTCCATCTAATTGTCCTTTGTGTGTGACCCTATAGGTTCTTATAACGTTGGCAATGCTCCTAAACCAATTTAGAAGTATAAGTAATGAGCGGTATCTAGCAACACATCATTACTACCCAAGTTATAAAAATGTTGAGATCCAACATCACCTTGTGACTACTAATTGTGACTCCTCACAATATATGACATTGTCCTTCTATCCTAGACATCTAGATTGATCAATGTGAGGCGTAGACCGTGTCATCCTCTAATCAATCTAAATCTTGAACTCCAAGTAGACTCACTCAATCAAATGAGCTCAACATCTTATATTGACTCATTTGGGCATGACCATGCACTTAGTGGTCTCACTCTATCAAGAATATCGATGTCACTCCTGTCATATAGGAGGGATAGATCCCATCTACATCACTCACATCCCTCTGCATAATTTGTTACATACCTAGTAATCGCCTTTATAGTCCACCCAGTTACGGGTGACGTTTGACGAAACCAAAGTACATAACTCCTTATGTAGGGAACCATGGTGACTTCAGGTCTAAGGACTAATAGTCATACTAATAGCCACATGAGAAAGTATATGATACTCATATAACGATCCATGATTCTTTCTCATGGCGGGTCATTCAGTATACATTCTCTAATGCACACCCATGTGTCAACTTGATATCTCCATATCCATGACTTGTGAAATCAAGTCATCGAGTTGACCTACATGCTAGTCTCATCGCATTAACATTGTCCCTGAATGTTAATACTCGACTAGGAATGATTAAGAGTAGTGTTCCCTATATCATCTCACTATCGATTTAACCAATCGATTGATATAGGTAAGAACCTTCTACTCAATGACGCTATTATACTTAGTTATTTGGCACCAATATAAGTAAGTATAATAACCAAAACAAATGCCTTTATTTATATAAGAATATGATACAATGAGTCCATACAACAATCATCAAATGATTGGCTCTAGGGCTCTAACTAACAGACTTACATGCTAGTCTCGTCGCATTAACATTGTCTCTGAATGCTAATACTTGTCTAGGAATGATTAAGAGTAGTGTTCCCTATATCATCTCACTATCGATTCAACTAACCGATTGATATAAGTAAGAACCTTCTACTCAAGGACGCTATTATACTTAGTTATTTGGCACCAATACAAGTAAGTATAATAACCATAAACAAATGCCTTTATATATATAAGAATATGATACAATGAGTTCATACAACAATCATCAAATGATTGGCTCTAGGGCTCTAACTAACAATCTCCCACTCGCACTAGTGTCAATCAGTATAGGATCTAAGGCCCAAAGACCTAGTGTGACCATCATGCTTTCTCTGTGCCAAAGCCTTGGTCAAGGGATCTGCGATGTTAGCGTCAGTGGGCACTCTGCAAATCTTCACATATCCTCTATCGATGATCTCTTGAATGAGATGGAAGCGTTGTAGTATGTGTTTGGTCCGCTGGTGTGAGCGAGGTTCCTTAGCCTGTGCTATTGCTCCATTGTTGTCACAATAGAGCTCTATGGGATCAGCTATGCTAGGAACCACCCCAAGTTCAGTAATGAACTTGCGGATCCAAACTGCCTCCTTTGCTGCTTCTGATGCAGCAATATACTCGTCTTCTGTTGTAGAATCAGCAACTGTGTCCTTCTTCGAACTCTTCCAGCTCACAGCACCACCATTTATGCAAAACACGAACCTCGACTACAATCGATAATCATCCTAATCAGTTTGGAAGCTTGCATCACTGTAACCGTTTACAGATAGCTCGTCATCGCCTCCATATATCAAGAAATATTCTTTAGTTCTTCTCAAGTACTTAAGAATATTCTTAACCGCTATCTAGTGAATTTCACCTGGATCTGACTGGTATATGCTCGTCATGCTCAAAGCATACGAGACATCAGGACGAGTACATAGCATGGCGTACATGATAGATCCTATGGCTGAAGCATAAGGGATCTGATCCATGCGGTCTCTCTCCTCTCTAGAAGAGGGACCATGAGTCTTCGAAAGACTCACACCATGTGACATCGGCAGAAATCCCTTCTTGGAGTTCTGCATGACAAACCGTAGTAGTACCTTGTCAATGTATGTACTCTGACTTAGGCCAAGCAATCTCGTAGATCTATCTCTATAGATTTGTATGCCTAGAATGCGAGATGCTTCACCTAACTCCTTCATTGAGAAACAAGTTCCTAGCCAAGTCTTGACAGACTGCAGTAAAAGGATGTCTTTTCCAATGAGTAGTATGTCATCCACATACAATATAAGGAAGACAACTGTGCTCCCAACAACCTTCTTGTAGACACAAGGTTCATCTTCATTCTTGATGAAATCAAACTATTTGATTGCTTCATCGAATCAAAGATTCTTGCTCCGAGAAGCTTGCTTTAGTCCATAAATAGACCTATGCAGCTTACATACACTGCCAGTATGCTGTGGATCTACAAAACCCTCAAGTTGCGTCATGTACACATCCTCGAGCAGGTTTCCATTCAGAAATGCGGTTTTGACATCCATCTGCCAGATCTCATAATCGTGGTACGCTGCAATAGCAAGCATGATCCGAATGTATTTAAACATCACTACTGGAGAAAAGGTTTCATCATAATCAATACCATGAATTTGCTTGAAACCTTTAGCTACCAAGAGACCCTTATAAATAAGTCCATCCATGTCAGTCTTTCTCTTAAAGACCCACTTACACCCAATGAGTTTGACCCCTTCAAGTGGATCAACCAAAGTTCATACTTGGTTAGTGTACATGGATTCCATCTCGGTTCTCATGCCCTCTAGCCATTTCTCGGAATCTGGTCTCATCACAGCTTCCTGATAGGTGGTAGGCTCATCCTCTATGAGCACAACGTCATCATGGTCAGACGAGAGAAATGAGTATCTCTCAGGCTAACGACGTACCCTATCAGACCTGCGAAGAGGTATGTCTACTTGAACTGGTTGTGGTTCCTCAACTCCTTGTGGAACAACATCATCCACAACACTTTGTGGTTCCAGTTCAACTTCCATCGAGGCTTCAGTGCTATGGTCCGCATCTTGAACTTCTTCAAGATCGAACGTACTCCCACTAGTCTTTCTAGAAACAAAGTCCCTTTCTAGAAAGACTCCAGTCTTAGCCACAACTATCTTGTGTTGATTGGGAATGTAGAAGTAATATCCCTTCATTTCCTTGGGATATCTAATAAAATAGCACTTATCAGATTTGGGTCCCAATTTATCCGAGACTTGACGTCGAACGTAAGCCTCACAACCCCAAATCCTCATAAAAGACGCCTGGGCATCTCTCCCAGTCCATATCTTATATGGTGTCTTTATTACAGCCTTGGATGGAACTCGGTTGAGTATGAAGGCTGCTGTGTCTAGAGCATAGCCCCAAAAAAATGTAGGAAGATCTGTGTGACTCATCATAGACCATACCATATCTAATAAGGTACGATTCCTCCTTTCGGATACACCATTCCACTGTGGTGTTCTGGGAGGTGTGAGTTGGGATAGGATCCCACACTCAGCTAGATAGTCACGAAACTCATAGCTAAGGTATTCTCCACCTTGATCTGATCGAAGTATCTTAATACTCTTGCCAAGCTGGTTCTATACTTCATTCTTGAATTCTTTGAACTTTTCAAAGGATTCAGAATTATGTGTCATCAAGTACACATAACCATATCTACTGAAGTCATCAGTAAATGTAATGAAGTACCTATAACCGCCTCTAGCAGCGACATTGAAAGGGCCACATACATCACTATGTATAAGTCCTAACAAATCAGTCGCTCTTTCGCTGTGCCCACTAAAGGGAGTCTTGGTCATCTTGCCTAGTAGGCATGACTCGCACGTCTCATAAGATTCAAAATCAAATGAGTCCAATAAACCATCCTTATGGAGCTGGGATAAGCGCTTGTCATTTATATGACCTAAGCGACAGTGCTAAAGATAGGTTTGGTTCATGTCATTTGACTTGAACCTCTTAGTATTTATGTTATAGATAGGGCTTTCAAGGTCTAGAATGTAGAGTCCGTTCATCAGAGGTGCACTACAATAGAACATATCATTTAAATAAACTGAACAACATTTGTTCTTTATTATAAATGAAAAACATTTCTTGTCTAAACAAGAAACTGATATAATGTTCTTAGTCAAAGCAGACACATAACAACAATCATCCAATTCTAGTACAAGCTCAGAGGGCAGAGATATAGAATAAGTTCCTACAGCAACAGCAGCAACTCGTGCTCCATTGCCTACTCGTAGGTCCACTTCGCCCTTCGTCAATGCCCTGCTATTTCTCAGCGCCTGCACATTAGTACAAATGTGAGAAGCACATCCGGTATCTAATACCCATGATGAAGAAATAGATAGATTGAATTCTATAACATATATTCCTAAAGTGGAAGTCTCACTTCTCTTCTTCTTAAGATCTTCCAGGTAGATTTTGCAGTTCCTCTTCCAGTGCCCGGTCTGACCGCAGTGGAAGTAGGTAGCATCCTTGGCGACCCCTCCTTTTGGTTTTAGTGTCTTGCCTTTGCCTTTGGTTTGGGACTTTCCCTTACCTTTAGGCTTGCCCTTGCCTTTGCGCTTTTGCACCATCAAAATGGAGTTGGGCTTAACCTTCTTAAGGTTGATCTCAACAATTCTCAACATACTAAGAAGCTTAGGCAGTGGCTTGTCAATTTCATTCATGTTGTAGTTCATGACGAATTGACTGTAGCTCTCTGGCAAGGATTGCAAGACCAAATCAGTGGCCAGCTCTTGGCCAAGGGGGAATCCCAACCTCTGTAGGTTTTCTATGTACCCAATCATTTTGAGTACATATGGGCCTACGGGAGTCCCATCTTGCATCTTGCACTGAAACAATGTCTTAGAGATCTCGAATCTCTCGTGCCTCGCTTGTCCTTGATATAGTTGACGAAGATGTTCAACCATATCATAAGCGCCCATCAACTCGTGTTGCTTCTGAAGCTCAAAGTTCATGGTCGCGAGCATAAGACATGACACATCTAATGCGTCATCTTGATGCTTCTTGTTAGCATCTCGATCAGCTCGTGTGGCAGTGGCAGTGGCAGGAGGTGCCTCAGGAGTGGGCTGTTCCAGGACGTACAGTTTTCGTTCCTGTATGAGAACTATTCTCAGGTTCCTGTACCAGTCCAGGAAGTTAGCTCCATTGAGCTTGTCCTTATCAAGGACAGAACGCAGGGAGAAGGAGTTCGTATTTGACGACATGGTAATCTACAACAAAAAAATACAAAAAAATAAATATCATATTCCAATTAATCATCTAATTAGGCCTTTAATTAAATGATGCTCCCACTGAATTCTATAATTCAAGTAGGACAAGATCCGCATCATACTACGCCTTGAGTTAGCTTTGGCTAAATCGCCCAAGACTTAGTATGATCGGTAGGTAACTAATTACCAATTACATCTCTATGCAACTCTTGTTTATAGGATCAAGATCCGCATATATATTAAAACTTGAGTTAGCTTTGGCTAAATCACCCAAGAATTAATATAAATGTGATTTTGACCTATCTACCAACCATTGGAAAATGCCTATAGTTAAACTCGATCCAATTGAGTTAACTAGTTACTCAATCTAATCGAGTTGTACTCACCCATAAGTTGATAGGCGGGACCAAGATTGTCCCTCCGCACCCTACCAAGATAATATGTGTTGCTATGCTTTGACAGATTCAACAACAACATGTGATTGAGGTAGTGATGGGTATCACGACATGGTAGGCATTTCGAGTTGACCCGATTGAGATCTAATCTAATCGTCGATGTGTATCATATACTCGATTTAGATCTAATCTAATCGTGGAGGTGCATCATGTGCGCGACTTAGATCTAATCTAATCGTTAAGGCACTAATTAATTACTAATCTAGCATGCATCACATATACACACACAAGCAATTAATTAATTTTGTGATTAGTCATGGCCCTACTATGATCTTCTCAAGCCAATGAGAAGATCGGATGGTCAACCTAAGGTCAACATCTTCTCAAGCTCCTTCCTTTGACCACCTTGTGTTGCTCGCACCCTCCTCGTAACTCCGTCTCGAGTGAACCTTCCATCGCCTCATTTTGTACATTACAAAAGGTGAAACTCGAGTTATATTCGAGTCTAAACTATTTACAACAGGAATAAATAAATAGAAAGGCACGACGCGCAGGTCGCGTATCAAATATATAACACGCATAATCACATGACGGCTCGCAGGCCGTATTATGAATTACAACACAATTTCCAATCAAATTGGGGTCTTTTGGGCCATGACCATCACAAAATGATACACAATTCTAAATTATGTAATTTCCATAAATTTCTATAATTTTTTGTCTAATATTTTTACGATTTTATGAGTAAAAATTCCCGACGGTCCCGTTTTGCGATTTTCAGGCGCAATCGCGGAACGAAACCCCTTGCGGGGTTAGGGGCAGCACCCCTACCCGCATATAACCATCGCGAGTGTTCCTAAGCAATCTTACAGTGCCTTATCCTGCTGTCCCAAAATGATTTGGGGCGAAACCTTGCCGTTTCGGAAAAATTTTCTCGGTAGTCGAAGCCTACAAGTGTCTAAACTCTTGTGCTTCGCTTCTACGAGAAAAATACCCATAAAATCTATAAAAATAGTAAATTTATAGAATATTATAGAAATGATATTTTTCATAAAAATACAAAAAAAAAACTCGTACTCGCTTCGCACGTGGCTCTGATACCACTGTTGGGTTTTTCGGGCCGCAAAAACCTCTTTTTGCGTTACGGAAACCCCGAAACCCCGCCACTGGATCCGTGCGAAGAAATAAAATTTACGTAAAACTTTGAGTACGAGTTTATAGCCTAGATCTAAACTAGATCTACAAAGGAAAAGAGCTTTACCCTTGATGCGATGCCCTTCGCTAATCTCGCTCGTCCAAGGTTCGCCGGATCTCGAGAGTATCAAAGTAGATACTCCTCTATGTGTATCCACACAAGAAAGAGATGGAGAAACCAAACAAAAGGTGTGCTAGCACCTTTGAAAGGTTCGACCAAGGTGGAGGAGAGGGAGAGAAGAGAGAGCTTGAGGAAGAAGATGAGAGTTACACAAAAAAATGAAACTCGCCCAATGAATGAGTGGCCGGCCACATGAATGAGGTTAATAACCTCTATAGAATACCAAGAGTCACAATTCTTGGTAACTCCCATGAGGTGGCATCCCACTTAAGCAATCATGATGATGTGGAGCATCATTATTGGCCCACTCTTTGCCAACTCACCAATGAGGTGACAAATGGTCAAGTCAAACTTAACCCTTCATCTTCCTCTCAAGTCAAGTCAAACTTGACCACCTCTCTCCCATGGTTGATCAAATCTAACCATTGGTTCAAGTCAATTTTAATTTAATGAATCTCTATTCATTGAATTAAATTGACTCAATGAGTCTAAGTCCAAATTAGACTCATCTAACACATGAACCAAATTGAGTCCAACTCAATTAGCCTAATTTGGATTACTCTTAATTCAATTTGGTTCATCACATGGACCTAATCCTTTAGGTTCATCAAATGAACCTAATCTCCATCTAATTGCCCTTTGTGTGTGACCTTATAGATTCTTATAACATTGGCAATGCTCCTAAACCCATTTAGAAGCATAAGTAATGAGCGGTATCTAGCAACACATCATTACTACCCAAGTTATAAGAATGTTGAGATCCAACATCACCTTGTGACTACTAATTGTGACTCTTCACAATATATGACAAGTGTCCTTCTATCCTTGATATCTAGATTGATCAATGTGAGGCATAGACCGTGTCATCCTCTAATCAATCTAAATCTTGAATCCCAAGTAGACTCACTTATTCAAATGAGCTCAACATCTCATATTGACTCATTTTTGCATGGTCATGCACTTAGTGGTCTTACTCTATCAAGAATATCGATGTCTCTCCCGTCATATAGGAGGGATAGATCCCATCTACATCACTCACATTCCTCCGCATAATTTGTTACATACCCAGTAATCGCCTTTATAGTCCACCCAATTACGGGTGACGTTTGACGAAGCCAAAGTATGTAACTCCTTATGTAGGGAACCATGGTGACTTCAGGTCCAAGGACTAATAGTCATACTAATAGCCACATCAGAAAGTATATGACACTCATATAACGATCCATGATACTTTCTCATGGCGGGTCATTCGGTATACATTCTCTAATGCATACCCATGTGTCAACTTGATATCTTTATATCCATGACTTGTGAGATCAAGTCATCGAGTTGACCTACATGTTAGTCTCGTCGCATTAACATTGTCTCTGAATGCTAATACTTGACTAGGAATGATTAAGAGTAGTGTTCCCTATATCATCTCACTATCGATTCAACTAATTGATTGATATAGGTAAGAACCTTCTACTCAAGGACGTTATTAGATTTAGTTATTTGGCACCAATACAGGTAAGCATAATAACCATAGACAAATGCCTTTATATATATAAGAATATGATACAACGTGTCCATACAACAATCATCAAACGATTGACTCTAGGGCTCTAACTAACAGTTTGACGATACCAAAGTATACAACTTCTTATGTAGGGAACCGTAGTGACTTCAGGTCTAAGGACTATTCATACCAATAGTCACATGAGAATGTTTATGACACTCATATGACGATCCATGAAACATTCTCATGGCGGGTCATTCAGTATATATTCTCTAATATATACTCATGTGTCAACCTGATATCTCATATCCATGACTTGTGAGACCAAGTCATCCGTTGACCTACATGCTAGTCTCAATGCATTAATATTGTCCTTATATGTTAATGCTCAACTAGGAATAGTTAAGAGTAGTGTTCTCTACAATATCTCACTATCAATTCAACCAATTGATTATTGTAGATAAGAACCTACCACCCAAGGACATTATTATATTTATTCATTCGGCACTGAACTGAAGTAAATATAATAACCATAACCTTTGTCTTCTAATGAAATAATGAAATATGATACAAAATGTCCTAAGTCAATCAACTCTTGATTGCCTCTTAGGGCTTACACTAACAATCTCCTTATATCACTAGCGCCAATCACTAAAATATCTCATATTCATTGACCTAGTGTGACCATCATGCTTTCTTGGTGTCAAAGCCTTGGTCAAAGGATCTATAATGTTAGCATTGTTTGGTTATCTGCATATCCTCATATCTCATATATCGAGGATCCCTCTAATGAGATGAAATTGTTGTAGTATCCAATACCCAAGACCACCATTTAAGTATAATACATGCCCTAACTGCGATCTAGAAATGTCCTTGTCAATTTTGGAAGCTTGCACCACTGTAACCCTTTACAGCAACAGCTATAACGCTTGACAGCAACAACTCTTGATTGCCTCCAAAGATCAAGAAATAATCTTGAGTCATTCTCAAGTACTTAAGAATATTCTTGACTACTGTCCAGTGACATTCACCTAGATCTGATTAGTATCTGCTCATCATGCTTAAGGCATACGAGACATCTGGGCGAGTACAAAGCATAGCGTACATGATAGACCCTATAGCAGATGCATAAGGAATCTGATCCATGCGGTCCCTTTCTACCTTAAAAGGACATTGAGTCTTCGAAAGACTCACACCATGTGACATAGGCAGAAATCCCTTCTTAGAATTCTGCATGGCAAAACTTTTAAGCACCTTGTCAATATATGTACTCTGTCTTAGACCAAGCCATCTCCCGGATCTATCTCTATAGATCTTGATGCCCAAAATATAGGCTACTTCACCTAAGTCCTTCATTGAGAAACAATTCCCAAGCCAAGTCTTCACTGACTGAAGAGTAGGGATGTCATTTCCAATGAGAAGTATGTCATCTACATATAATATGAGAAAAATGACTGTACTCCCACTAAGCTTCTTGTAGACACAAGGTTCATCTTCATTCTTAATGAACTAAATATTTTGATCACATCATCGAATCAAAGATTCCAGCTTCTAAAAGCTTGCTTCAATCCATAAATGGATCTTTGCAACTTACAAACCTTTCCAGCATGCTCTAGATCTACAAAACCCTCAAGTTGTGTCATGCACACATCCTCGAGTAGATTTCCATTAAGAAATATGATTTTGATATCCATCTGCCAGATCTCATAATCATAGTAAGCAGCAATAGCAAACATGATCTGAATGGACTTGAGCATCGCAATTGGTGAAAAGGTTTCATCATAGTCTATACCATGAATTTGTTTGAATGCTTTAGCCACCAATCTACCTTTGTAGGTATGCATATGACCATCCATGTCAGTTTTCACCTTGAAGACCCACTTACACCCAATGGGTTTGATCCCTTCAGGTGGATCAACCAAAGTCCATACTTGGTTAGTGTACATGGATTCCATCTCGGATCTCATGGCCTCTAGCCATTTCTTAGAATCTGGGCCATGTACAGCTTCTTGATAAGATGTAGGCTCATTGAGACCAATAAGCTCTACATCACCGTGGGCAGACATGAGAAAAGAATATCTCTCAGGTTGACGACGAATCCTATCAGATCTACGTAGAGCATGTGCTACTTGAACAGATTGTTGTTCCACAACCTCTTGTGGTGCAACAAAACCCTAATCCACAACATCTTATGGTACCTGTTCAATTTCCATCACAGTGTCAGTGCTAGTATCTTGAACTTCTTCAAGATCGACTTCACTCCCACTAATTTTTCTAGAAATAAATTCCCTTTCTAGAAACACACCAGTTCTAGCAACAAACACCCTTGCCATGTGTGGGATTATAGAAGTAATATCCCTTTGTTTCCTTGGGATATCCTATAAAATAATACTTGTCCAATTTGGGTCTTAGTTTATCTGAGACTAGTCGTCGAACGTAAGCCTCACAATCCCAAATCTTCATAAAAGACATATTGGGACTCATCCCTATCCATATCACATATGGTGTCTTTATGACAGCCTTAGATGGAACTCGATTAAGTGTGAAAGCAGCTGTCTCTAAAGCATGTCCCCAAAAGGAAATAGGAAGATCTGTATGACTCATCATTGATCGTACCACATCTAATAAAGTACAATTCCTCCTTTCTGATACACCATTCCATAGTGGTGTTCCAGGTGGAGTGAGTTGAGATATGATCCCACACTCAACGAGATGGTCATGAAACTCTTGACTAAGGTATTCCCCACCTCGATCTAATCGAAGCATCTTAATACTCTTACCAAGTTAATTTTATACTTCATTCTTGAATTCTTTGAACTTTTCAAAGGATTCTGACTTGTGTCTCATCAGAAACACATAGCCATATTCACTAAAATTATCAGTAAAAGTAATGAAGTAATGTTAGCCTCCTCTAGCTGCTACTCTAAAAGGGCCACATACATCAGTATGTATGAGTCCTAAAAGATCATTAGCCCTTTCGCGATATCCACTGAATGGAGTCTTTGTCATCTTGCCTCGAAGACAAGATTTGCATGCCTCATATGATTCAAAATCAAATGAGTCAAAAATCCATCCTTATGGAGTTGGGATATGCAACTCTTATTTTGTGAACTAAGCGAGAATGCCAGAGATATGTTTGATTCAAATCATTAGACTTGAACCATTTGGTATTTATGTTATAGATTGGGTTGCCAAAGTCTAGACCATAGAGTACATTCACAGGATATGCACTATAATAGAACATTTCATTGAAATAAACGGAATAACATTTGTCCTTTATTAGAAATGAAAAACCTTTCTTGTCCAAACAAGAAACAGAGATAATGTTCTTGGTCAAGGTAGGCACATAGCAGCACTCTTTAAGTTTTAAAACAAGCCCAGTAGGCAAAGATAAGGAATATGTTCATACAGGGACAACAGCAACTCTTACACCATTGCCTACTCGTAAGTCCACTTCACCCTTTGTCAGCACTCTACTATTTCTCAGCCCCTACACATTCGTACAAATGTGAGACGCACATCCGATATCTAATACCCATGAAGAAGAAATAGATAGATTGATTTCTATAACATATATACCTGAGGCAGAAGTGTAACACCCCCTAAACTTTTAAGATAAATAAGAGAATGATGAATTTTGCCTTAGAAAAATAATAAGAAGTGAGTTGAAGCAAAAAGAAATAAAATGAAATAAAAAGAAGAGGATGTCAAGGATTGAACCTTGAACCTCTTATATTATAATTTATAGAATTAATTAGTAGAAACCAATTGGGATAGAGAGAAGATAATGATAGCAAGGAAAGGGAATGCATGATAAAGATAGGAGTAAAGATCTAAGAAGAGAAAGCAAGAAAAGAGCAAGAGAAAGACAATTTGCCTTCCTCCCTTTCTCTCTCTTTTCCCTCTCTTGCCGTGACATTAAATGGAGAATGAAGGGGATTCATTCCCCCTTGTTCTCATCATAAATGATGAGAATAAATTAGAAAATAAAATAAATAAAAGAAAATAGAAAATGGGTTAAAGGAGAAGGAAAGCAAAAAACTAATTTTGCTAACTCTTCCCCCTTAATATAAAAAAAAAATGATGTAAAGGGAAAATTCTATTTTTCTCTCATTTTCCCTCATCCTCCCTCTCCCTCACCGAACCCTCAGTCCCCTCTCCTCCATCTTCGGCCCAAGCCAAGGTTTTCTCCTAAGAAAGCCTAAGATACAAGGAGGACTTAGCAAGGAATCAAGGGAACTAGAAGAAGAGGCTACTTCTTCCATCACCACACCTTAGATCCACAAGCGAAAAGGAAATAAGCTTCCCCTCACCTGTGGTACAAGGCGTTTTATGTGCTTTTCGGATTTTATGAGGATTAGAAAACCTAGAATAGAATTTAAGAAAAAAAATCGGCCAAAGAAGAGTTTTCAAATCTAGGAAGGTTTAAACAAGTCCTCATTTCATGATATTTTTCTATGCTATGTAGGAAGGTTTTCCTTCATGTTTTTATACCTATATGATGCTTGGTTAGAGGAGTACCTAACCCTAGAATTTCGGCCAAAAATATTTTAAAGAGGTTAGGGAAATCATTGTTTAACCAAACTAGTACAAGATTCCCTCCATGAATTACTAAGGGTCTTTTGTTGGTTTTTCTTGTTTAAAAGTTACTTGGAACCAAAAGAAATCCACTCATATGTTTTGGCCAAGAAAAGAGCTTAGGGTTAGGAAGACCTTTAAATTTAAGTAACCATGTTTATATGATAGAATATAGAGTTCTCTTAAAGAATTGCATGTTGAATATTGCTAGAAATTCATGAACTCTTCATTAAGATTTTCGGCCATGATAAGATGGATTGCTTAGAAAAGCTTAAACAAAATTTTAACATGCTCAAGACCTCTGTGATATTAAGATATGAAAGTTGTTTAATGCTCTCATGCTTAATTAGGGTATAGAGAATTTAGTTACATGATATATGACATGTAAGATCACAAGGGTCCTAACTTATTTATGAACCAAATTTGTATATGATGTTCTTAGTAATTTTTTGCCATGAAACTTACTTAGGTTTTCCATGCTTTAGGCCACTTAAAACCTAGTTTAGAGATTGGTAGGTTTCGGCCATGAGGAAAAATAAAAGAAAAAGGAAAGAAACCTAGGAAGCCTAAGACACAATTCACATGTATGTTTATTATGCTTGTCTTTGTACATGCTATGAAACTTGTATGACTTCCTATGCTTTTAGGCTATTTGAAGCAAATTTAAACACTAATGAGTCTCGGCCAAGTAGGGTTTAAATGACCTAGAGGCCTTAGAATTGAAACCAATTGTGTTAAAAATGCTTCTTATGAAAATATGATAATATGTTGATTGAGTCACATGCTTGTATAATTTTTCCATGACCTAAATGGACCATTGTATGTTTCGGCCATGAAGGGATAGATGCCCTAGAAACCCTAGAACAAAAATTAAATATGCTCATGTCACTCTCACTATGGGAAAAATGACTTTTTACTTCGTTGATTACCTGAAGTAAAAGACCTGTTTTTACCGAAGTAGACGCGCGTGAAGTAAAAAGATTCATTTTACTTCGGATAAACTCCGAAGTCGTAGGCCCAGAAAAACGAAGTCGTATTGGGTGTCGGGTTCAGACATATTACGAAGTAAAAAGTGCATTTAACTTCGTCGGTTTTTAAAAACATCGAAGTAATTAATCCTTTTCGACTTCATCGTTTAGTATTTGTTGTGAAGTAATATACCTACTTTACTTCGGTTAAAAATGAAGTAATGGATTACTTTTACTTCGACATATATCGTTAATTCCTGAAGTAATTATCGATTAAATTACATTTAGCTTCATTCTGGATCGAAGTAATAGATAGATACTACTTCGGAATTTTTGGTAATAACCGAAGTAGTTGATACTATTTTACAGCAACAAATTGTATTGCTTCGAAGTTATAAGTAGATTTTACTTCGGATTTTATGAATAAAGTGAAGTATTTTTTCTCTTTTTACTTCATTATTTTTAGTTCGAGGAAGTAATAGATAATTTTTTACTTCAATGTAAATTTAAACTTACTTTTGCAACGAAGTTATAGGTATATATTACTTCAGATTTTGTTTTTATTACTACACTTATTTTTATTTCGAAAAAGTAATAGATAGTATTTTACTTCACTATAATTTAAATGCTTCGAAGTACTAAGTTGCACTAATGTAAAATTTTCCACAAATTAGTGAAGTAAATGATATTTTTAGACTTCAGTAATTTTGAGCATCACAAAAGATAACTTCATAAGCCTTGATTTCAGCATATGTTTATACAAAACAAATCTCCCTAAATATGGTCAAAATAAGACATAAAAAACCAAAAAAGGGAGCAGCCATCACCTCATAATATCGTAAATAAAAATATCAGTACATACAAGTCAAACACCCAAGAACGAGTACACAAATTCACTCCATTCAATTCTCACTTCATCATATTGTGTCTCGTATAGTACTGGTTCTTCACATAACCTGCAAACTGTAATTTAGAAAGAACCATCATGTTATGTTTTGTAGCTGAAAACTTTAAATCAAAACACAGTAAGTTGACAAAAAAAATCATGAATTAAATTAACAAAAGCATGATAAGCATGATAAGACAAATAAATATGTATTTTTATATGCACTCTTATAGTAACATTTTGTTCGAATTATAACATGTGGGTCATAGAAGCCTAAATAAATATAACATGTGGGAAAGTACGCATGTTATATCAATTACTAATTTCCCCCAGCTACTAATAGAACTATGCATAACACAGTTTTGTATAAAACCATAAACAGGGTGTCATCTAAGCGCGAGGAAAAAAAAGAAGGAAAGAAGCCATATCAAAGCATGAGAAGAAAGCAGTAGCAGGGCGTGAACGATTTGATTCAGTATGTACATTTCTGTTCAAAATGGAAGAAATTCACACACCTTCCTCTCCAACTGTAGATCCTCACATTCAACAATCTCTTTCATGTACCGCATGACACAATATCCACATTCAACACAACCTTGTTGTTTTAGATTACCCTAATGAATCAAAGTTAATGCAAAGTGAAAAACCAAATATATAAGAACCAGGAATGCATGTTTTCAATAAGACATACCGTCAACTGTTTGAAAGTTGATCGTTTTGGATTACCCCTCATACAAAGGTACGTCCTCACTCCACTACATTGTAAAAATAGAACTTATTTCATTTCATATTTGGTAATCAATCTATTCACAATCTACATAATCTAAAACATACTTGCACACTGTAGTTTTCCAAGTGTCATCTCGGTTCCTATTACCCATTGAGTCCAACAAATAAATTGTATCTTTGTCCTCGTTTATAACGGTCAAGATCCAGTGGTACCTGCACAATTGTCAATATATAGCTAAGCTACTATGTATTAGGAATTGAGCGGGGATTAAAAATATACCCAGTGTTGTATGGGATAAGGCATATTCTGTCTCCGTTTGATGCTTTCAACTGATTAGCAATGTGTTGTGAAGAGGTACTGCCATCTTGAGCGGCTGGTATTTTGTTGGGATCCACAAACGATACATACTCAGCCCTGTTTGTTTCCTTCAAGTACTTGTATATGTAACTGTATTCAAGTAATTAAAAACATGGTTACTTAATACATGAACTCATGCAAAGAGAAGAATTGTATATAAGACATACTTACCCCATGTAAACCAAAATTTGCCTGGACCCTATCTCTCTCATTTCCATACAACGCATGACATCCTCTCTCAACAATGATGTACTCACATTACGTCCAAACATGGCTTCATCAAATTCGATAGGAATGGTCTCCTCCTCAGTCATCAGTCTAACAACATAAGAATACAAAAACTTGCATGGCATTGGTAGAGCACTTTCAACTTTCTTGAATTTATTTTTCTCATCAGGAACCTCCAAAATAGCAAATAGTGGTTTAGGTTTCTCCTTTTTCTGCAATTTTAAATAATTGTAGCAAAATATATAACTATAGCAACAGAAAAGTGAACTGAAAATACCTTTGTCGTCGAAAATGTCACCAACTCTTTTGGCCAGCCAACCACAGTTCCAACAGCATCTACCATTACTGTTGGTCCCGACTTAAGTGGAATTGGAAGCTTCGCTTCCTCCTGTAAAACAACATCAACAGACACCTTTAAGTTGCCTTCCCCAAGTGGAGCATTGTGCAGCATAACATTTGGGCCTCCGTCGGATACTATCGTGCCATATGCCACCACATTCCCCTTATTCTTCAGAGCCAAATGACATTTTTTCCCTTGAACAATAAGATATTATGTTTTAATATCTGAAGCTAGGAAACAAATTTAATGTACCAAATATAATACAAAACCTCATTGAATGAACTGCCGCATTCAAAAACTTCCACATCATCTTCCCATCTTTGAACTGCCATGTGCGATGACTTGTTAGATGCTACATGTTCCTGCATGAACCTCCCTCCATATCCGTGGGGCCGGCACTAGGGGGCCGCTAAGGTAGAGGATCTACCTTTTTGTTAGAAGCTACACGTTCAGAAACTCGATCACTTGTTTCTGGCATAAATCGAGCAAGAAGAGCCTTGAGTTTTTCAACTTCAGCTTTCAAACTCTTTGTTTCCTCCGCTTGCTCTTTGAAGTTTTCAGCCGAAGCCTTTGACACCAACTCCCTCTTCTTCCTTGGAGTTTTGAAGTAGACTTGGGGCGTCACAAATCCCCCTACACCTCTAACCCTTCCGTAATGTTCTTGGCTCCCTAATGTAGTAGTTAATACGTCATTGCTTCCAGAAGATATGAACTCTCCCCTCTTTTTCTTGTCCAACAAATCGTCCTAAAAATATGGAGGTAACATTAAATATCCAATGAAGACACTTTTTTCACTTATTATGAATGAACTTGAAATAAAACTAAAATAATACAATTTTTTCAGCAACTTCAGCAGTCTCTGTATTTGTGATGTTTCCGGATTTGTCCTCGCGGGCCTTATGCCAAAGTAATGACCTATCAACTTCCTCATCCTCCCTGAATATTTTTCTCTGCCTCTACAATTCCAAAAAATGATCATTTAAAATATGACGTACTACATGAAAAGGATAATATAATGTTCCATGGATTACCAATTCAGTCTCCAAGCCAATGTAACCCTTGCAAGACATTTTTTGATGATACTTGCAATGGCTCGTCCGTTCCTTTTATTTTTCATGAGTGACCTATATCACGTAAAAAAAAGTAAATTTATAGAAGAATTGCTAGAATTTAAAAACAATAGGATGGAGTATGATGAACTTATTATATATATTCCTGCTGTACATGAACTTATTATTTATATTCCTGCTGTACAGAACTTCATTTTGTTAATTAAATGCCCTAAATGTTTTAAATCTTGGTGCATATAATAATTTAAATATAACATGATAATATCATCAAGTACCTCCCAAGATGGATGTAGCCTCTCATCGACAAAAGCTTTCCAAATTGCAGATGGGATCTGATACTGCTCCAGTGGTGACCTCAGTTTTTCAGGATTATCTCTATATGGCCAGACAAACCTACTGTTGAGTTTGTTTTTGAAGTCTCTCCATTTCTGGGCTGCTGAACTCATCACTGTCGCCTCGCTTTGTGGTGCTAAGTCGAAGACATTCTGTAACACACAGCAGTAATTGCTATCAGTTTGTATATTGAAAAAATCATAATGAAAAAAAACATAAGCAATCTCATAAGGAAGTGTATTATTGGATTATACTTACCGAGATTTCTTCCCACACTTTCTCTTTCATGTTCTCTGGAACAGTGGGCCATGACTTTATGTTAATTGGCACCATGGATCTAACAACAGAGCCAATGAAAGATTGTAGTGCCTTCCCATTTTCATTGTACACAGGTCGTCCCATGTCATCATAATCAATCGTCGACTTTTTTCCCCATCTTGCAGCAGCAATAAGTCTGCACATTGATGTAGGCCCCCGAGTCTTCTTCTACCCAGTAATAGAAGGTTCTTCTATTTCAGTCTCTCCTCGTAGCTCTGCAACGGCTAACCCATCAGTATCTTGGTGTAGTTCGGTGTCCTCAACTACACGTGGCTCATCATATTTTGCTATTTTTCGCTGTTTTTTAGGACGCATTTTTCTTTTCCCTGCATATAGGAAAATAAATGATGAGAAAAAGGTATATAAAGTCTGCAGTGACAATATAATAAAAGAAGACGTGATACAAATAATAACATTAACACATACGAACAAGTAAAAATAATACTAGTAAAATCATACGCTGCCTCACACAAATTAACAGTTTCAAAATCATCATGACAATTATCAGTTGGCTCTTGGTTGACACTTGAATTTAATCTATCCTTCTTCGCAGCCTCGCCATGCTAAATCCAATTCAAATAATTTTTACTGAAACCATTGAAGTAAAGATGCTCCCGAATCCACATAACCGCTCCCTTTTTAAGATTCATACATTTGCAACAAGGACAACGAATTAAATTGGGGTTGATATGTGGATTCTGCAAACAACTTCTAATGAATTGTTCCACACCCTCCTCATACTCTTTGGACCTCCTATCCAAGTAAATCCAGGATTTATCCATTATAGTACAACAGAATCCCAAGAAACTTCTTCACAATTACCGTGCTAAAATTATTTACCGCTAGCTCAATGTGTTCTTTGATCAAAACCTGAAAATACTATAGATATGTTAAACAAAAGTTAGAGTAAGACTGCAAAAAGGTAGTCAAATTCATATCGAGCACAGATCCGTATTTTATACTCATTCCAACAGTTGTCAATATTTTCTACTCATCATGAAGAAAAATAATGCGTATTTTGTACAATATGTGAATATATAAAGAACGAAAGCATGGGATGACTCATAAATCTCATGAAGTATAGTCAGTGCTCAATAAAAATCTATATTTGTGCAGCTGAAATGCATTCTTCTACGTCAAAAACCAACAATTTTAATTGGTATAAACTTTCACAACAGAAATCAATCCCACAATACACGATCCACAACAACAAACCAAATAAAGAACAATCAAGAATAGAAGTATCTACTCCAAGAAAGCATCATGAATAAGCTCTTTAGGTAATGACCTCGTAAACATAGAGACTAAAAAAAATAGCAAAAAAAATTTCCAGATTACAGAGCAGAACAAGACAACAAGACAACAAACACAGAGACTGAAAAAAAAGCAAAAAACATTTTCCAAATAATAAAGTGCCATCAATTTATTTCACATAATTTTTACCTTTCTCAAACTCTAATAAAATTTCAGGCCAAATATAATGTTCCATGGATTACTTTCAAATTTCAGGCCAAATATTATTAAAGAGAGATGAAGATTTGTCGGGGGATAAAAAAGAGATGAAGACAATTTAAATTGGTAGACTCGTCTCTTGGGTTTAGCATGTCAATACTTGAAAATGTATTAATGATTTATAGAATATAGGCAAGAAATTCATATGACAAAGTTTAATAAACAACCAGTAACTTCATTAAATATAATAATTGACAAAGTTTAATAAACAACCAGTAACCTAATTGAATGTAATAATTGACATTGTGAACAGGTAATCAGAATTTGAACATTGATTTCACTTGGAAAATTTATAGGAAAAAAGCTTGGATTATGTTTTCATGTGGCATGCTTTAAAATATTGGAAATACATAAAAGCCAAACAACCAAACAAAACTAAACCAAAAAAATTGAATATCATTAACTCCTACGAATAATGACATGAAATCAAATTGTTAGTATAAAATAGAATCTTGTTTTAAAAAGAGAATATATCCATTAAAAAAAATCTTGTTTCGGCCTCTCAATACCACTCCATTAAATTTACAAGAAAGATTACAGCAAGGCAACGCTGGCTCTCACCAATAGAAGACATACCCATCCACACCCTCCAAATTCTCAGGAAAGTTGTGCTTAGATCGGAAGCATAATGTTTACTTGTCTTTGTTGGAAGAATAGCACCAAACCTGCAACAAATTGGAGACCGTCTAAAACATGATTTTGTAAAATAAAGGAGGAGAAAAAGAAGAAGAATAAGAAAAAGAAATCGAAGGAAAGAAACCTGGACCTTAGCCTTCCTCCAGCTCTGTCAAATTGAAAACATACGGTATATCTCAAACACTTGCAACCTAAACCCTGCATAAGAAAGTTCAAGTTGCCAAACCTTATTTTTGGCTGACTGCTGCAAACCTTCATCTCTGTTGCCTAAGACTCCAAATCGGAAGCCCTAACGAGGGGGAACGGAGAGGACTGAAACGAAGGGGAAGGAAGAGGAGGTCCAACAACTCAATTTCGGAAGAGGAGCATCGGAAGCCCTAACGAGGGGGAACGGAGAGGACTGAAACGAAGGGGAAGGAAGAGGAGGTCCAACAACTCAAATTTTGAAAGAGGAGCATTGGAAGCCCTAACCCAAGAAAACGAAAGGAAGTGGGGGGAACGAAGGTCTATAGAAAAAGTCAGAGTCTCTTTGTAAAAATAAAAGTTAACTCTTGTACTATTACTTTGGAGTAAACACTAAAAAATGTATTCACGACGTTACTACTTCGGTATTTAACAAATTTCCGAAGTAATAGCTTATTTCAGTTTAAAGCGAAGCCCGTGTTTTTAAATCTGCGAAGTCTATATTTGTATATACTTCGTCGGTTTTTGCAGCGAAGTTGCTTATACACTTTTACTTCGTATATTTAAATTGCCGAAGTAAATTGTGGCGAAGTAAAAAGCCATTTTTCACATAGTGTCTACATGAAATATGATAAGTAGAAAGCCAAAGTTCTCATGCTATATGTTGTTTAATGACCTAAAATGAGGCTAGGGTAAGTTTCGGCCATACCCATTGTATGATGCCTTATTATGAATTTATACATGATGTTAGTTCAAGTTCACATGCTTGTATGCTTGCTTTTAGCCCTAATGAATACTTGTTAAATTTCGGCCATGACATATGTTAAGGGCTTGAAGAACTTAGGAACTAGCTCAAATATGCTTACTATGTTACTTGGAAAAAATGCTATAAATATGGTTTAAGGTTTCCATGCTTTCATGACATTTGGGACCTTGTTTCACACCTGATAGGGTTCGGCCACATGAAGTTTAGGGACTTGGAGAACTTAGAAACCAAGTTAATCATGCTTATAATGCTTCCTATGAAATGGATGTGATGATAATTTAGGTTCCACATGCTTGGAGGTTGTTTTTACCTAAATTGAGATCTAAGGGGGGGTTCGGCCATGATAAGAACCCAAGGGATTAGGAAGCTTAGAACCCAAGCTAACTATGTTACCATGTTTCTTATGATAGTATAATCACAGGATACACCCTTATGCTTAAACATGTATGCTTGTGATTTATACTTTCCATGATATGATATGTGCTTAGAAATATGCATGCTTTGAAGATATGCTATGTGCTTAAAATATGCATGCTTTCATGATATGCTATGTGGATAGAAATATACATGCTTTGATGATATGCTATGTGCTTAAAATATGCATACTTTCATGATATGCTAGGTGGATAGAAATATGCATGCTTGGATGATATGCTATGTGCTTAAAATATGCATGCTTTCATGATATGCTATGTGAATAGAAATATGCATGCTTTGATGATATGCTATGTGCCTAAAATATGCATGCTCTCATGATATGCTATGTGGTGAAAATATGCATGCTTTTATGACATGATGTATGCCTAAGTGATGCATACTTTTTATGACATGACGTATGCCTAAGTGATGCATACTATTTATGATATGATGTATGCCTAAGTGATGCATACTTTTATGACATAACGTATGCCTAAGTGATGCATACTTCTATGATATGCTATGTGACTAAATGATGCATTTTTATACATGCTACTTTACTTTGTAAGGCTTGTACCAAGGGTGGGCTCCTAATCAGCCCCTAGGCCTTTGGCTGTGTGATCCAGGCTAGTAAAAACAAAGGGATGGGCTCCTTAGTACACCCCTAGGTCTATGGCTGTGTGATCCGGACCTAGTTCCTAGTATGATTCAAGACTTGCTACCTTGGATATACTTAGGAAGCGCGCATATCTACGTGATTTATCTATGTGTGGTACAAGCCGGGGCCCTGATTATGTTGATATTATGTTCAAGTATATATGTAAGAAGAAATGGTTTTAAAGATCATGAGACATACACATGTTTTTCGGATACATGTTTTCAAAATCATATTGCATATACCTTTTGATCATGTTGTGATGATGCTATGATTTATGATATGCCATGATTAGATACGATTATGTTATGTTTCATGCTATGCTTTAAGAGCTTGATATGTCATGCCACCTTATGATGATACTATGATATGCCATGATTAGATATGATTATGTTATGTTTCATGCTATGCTTTAAGAGATGATATGCCATGACTAGTTATGATTTTGTTATGTTGCATGATATGCTTAAAGAGTATGATATGTTATACCATGACTAGTTGAGATCATGTTATGTTGAGACATTCTTTGATCATGTGATGATTTTTGGTTTTAGTGAGTAGGAAAGGAACTTACTGAGCCATGAGTGCTCATAGCTTACTTTCCTTGTACCACAGATAAAGGAAAAAGCTGGATGAGCTAAAGGAGCTGCAGGAGAGGCAAGGAGATGTGTGTGGCAGTGGTTAGGCAACCAAATAAGAACCTGCTTTAAAAACTTTTAAATAACTATGCTTTGGTATCATGAATTGTAGTACCGTATGTGTGACTTGATGTTATGTTTCTACTAATTTTGATATCAAGTTATTGATGCCATGATAGTGTAGTTCAGATTTGATGAAAAGAAAAACAAAAGAAAAGTTTTTATTAAACTAAGAAAATTATTTTAAGTCTTCCGCTGTTTTAAAAAGAGAAAAATTTGTACATGGAGTATCGTAGCCCCGTCCCTTAGGGTTAGCAGGGAGGGCGGGCGTTACAGGTTGGTATCAGAGCCAAAGTTTTTGCCAACTCACTACACACACATCAAGCCTCCGACCTGTCGCTCCAAGTAAGAATGTTTATGCTTAATTTTATATGCTCATGCTTATTTTCTTGTGTTATATTATTTGCTTGATTTATTCTTTGAATTTCTTATTTTGCTTACGCTTAAATTTCTTGTTATATACTTATGCTTTATTTGCTTTATTGCTTGTGTCACATTATTTGCTTGCTATTTATTTCTTTGCATTATTATATTGCTTATGCTTTATTTATGATGCATGGTTGCTACCTTATTCTTTATTTTTAGTCATAGTCTTAGACTAGGATTGCATCTTGGTAGGTTAGGAATAATACCAGAACAATCTCACAAATGGATAGAAACAAACAAAACAGTACGTTAGATTGGCTAAAAAAAAAAATGATAACCACTTACACTAGTCTATTTGTCATTATTTAGATCAACATGGTTAGGACACGCAATGCCCGAACCGAAGGGACAGTGACTCCACCAGACCTGACACAGGTAGTCGCAGACCTCCAGCATCGGATCACAGAACAACAGCAGCTGATCACTACCTTAATGGGTCAGCAAGGCAACCCGGTTACCCCACCGGCAAATCAGAATACACTACCGGTTATACCTACAGCCGCGCCAGTACCCCCGGCAGCCCCTATTCCGATGGTCCGACAAGAGGCCTATCTGATTCAGTGGCAAAGGCTTAAGCCGGAAGCATTCTCGGGAAACTGCGAACCATGGGATGCACAAGCCTGGCTTAAGACCGTGGAGAGCATAATGGAACTACTGGACTGGCCTGAACACGAGAAGGTCAAATGCGCGTCGTTCTTCCTTACCGGAGATGCCCGGATGTGGTGGGACCGAGTAAAAGTGAAAAGACAAATAAACCATATGCAGTGGACGGATTTTGAGACAGAGTTCTTAGAAGAATTCTTCCATATGCAAGTGACCAACAAGCACTATGACGAGTTCACTGAGTTCCGACAAGGTGATCTGTCAGTTAACGAAGCCGTCAAGAAGTTCAACCGCCTAGCACGACTGTGCCCAGAACTGATCCGTACTGAAAAAGAAAGAGTCCGATTAATGTTAAAGATGCTCCGACTCGAGATAGCTCTGAACGTAGCCGGCGGAGTTAATAGACCACAGACTGCAGAGGAGCTAGTCAGCAGTGCCCTGATTACCGAGCACTACCAGAAAGCAATGAACGGGGACAAGAACCAAGCACTGACCGGAGGACAAAAATCGCACAATACCAGAACCGGCTGGAAGGGAAACTCAAGTGGAAAGAGGAAATAGTGGAACAACACAAAAGGTGGTCCGGCCAATAAGCAAACCAAGTACCCTCAGTGTGCCACATGTGGAAAGATGCATTCTGGAGTATGTCTCCTAAGCACCAGAAAGTGCTACAACTGCGGAAAGGAAGGTCATTTGGCAAGAAATTGCCCTACTCAGTCTCAGGCACTACCTCCGCAGAACAACCAGAATAGGAGTACCCTTGCACAGCTTCACCAGATGCATGCTGCCATAGAAGGGACTTTAATCAGCCAAGGAAGATTGGAGGCCCCTCCCACTATGACCAATGCCAGAGTCTACTCTCTCACTCAGGATGACGTGGCGAACGCCTCTGCCATCGTCTCAAGTCAGCCATCTAATTTCAATCAATATGCTAAAGTTTTATTTAATGCTGGAAACGAACCAATAGGGGAATCCATCGAGGAACCGAGACATGTTTCGTGTCCTTGGGTCGAAACTATGTCCGGGCGACTTTCTACCCTCACCATAACACCGACGTTATTTGAGAGTATACTGGAAAAGCAAACCAGTGACCAAAACCTCCAGAGAATCAAACAAGAGACTTTGGAAGGGAAGAATGACGGGTTCCGGATCGCGGACAACGGGATATTATACCTCAGGGATTGGTTATGCATTCCAGAGGACCCAGAGTTGCGAAGGAAAATACTAGAAGAAGCTCATACAACACCCTATGTAATACACCTGGGTTCCACTAAGATGTACCAGGACCTGAAAAAGAAATTTTGGTGGTCTGGTATGAAAAGAGAAGTGGCTCAGTATGTCAGTACTTGCCTGACCTGCCAAAGGGTAAAAGCTGAACACCAGAGACCGGGCGGATTACTACAGCCTGTCCAGATTCCAGAATGGAAATGGGAAGAAATCTCTATGGATTTCATTTCGGGTCTTCCCAGGACGACAAACGGATATGATGCTATATGGGTGATTGTAGACAGATTGACGAAGTCTGCACACTTTTTGGCGATCAAAATGACGTATTCAACTGAACAACTAGCCCAGTTATATGTTAAGGAAATCATTCGGCTACATGGTATTCCTAAGACCATTATTTCTGATAGAGACGGTCGTTTTGTTTCACACTTTTGGGAGTGCGTTCAGAAGACCCTCGGCACGAAGTTGTTATTTAGTACAGCTTTCTACCCTCAGACCGATGGGTAAACTGAAAGAGTGAACCAAATATTAGAAGATATGTTAAGAGCTTGCGCCCTGGACTTCAAGGGAAGCTGGTGCCGATATCTATACTTGGCAGAATTCGCCTACAATAATAGTTACCAAGCTACTATTGGAATGGCACCTTACGAAGCTCTGTATGGGAGGAAGTGTAGATCTCCTATATGCTGGTATGAAAGTGGTGAAAAGAAGGAAATGGGGTTCCGAACGGAACTTATTGATGACACCACCCGAGCTATACAGAAGATCCGCCAACGAATAGAAACTGCTCAGAGTCGGCAGAAGAATTATGCCGATAAACGGCGCAGGCCGCTAGAATTCAACATCGGAGATTTGGTATTCCTTAAGGTATCCCCCATGAAAGGAATAATGAGATTCGGAAAAAGGAGCAAGTTAAGCCCACGATACGTAGGACCATACCGGATTTTAGAAAGAGTGGGCCAAGTCGCATACAGACTAGAACTACCTCCAGACATGGCAGCCATTCACAATGTGTTCCATGTATCGATGCTCAAGAAGTGTACTCCCAGCACAGATCAAGTGATTGAGCCACAGTCGGTACAGGTTCAAGAGGACCTAAGTTACGAAAGTAGACCTATTCAAATCTTGGACCGAGAAGTCAAGAGGTTAAGGAACAAAGAAATACCCTTAGTAAAGGTTCTATGGCGGAATCAACGATTTGAAGAAGCCACCTGGGAACGCGAGGACGATATGAAACAAAAGTACCCGGAGCTATTTTAAAGGTAGAGACGACTTTTATGAGGAAATAGGAATGCTGTAACACCCACTAAACTTTTAAGATAAATAAGAGAATGATGAATTTTGCCTTAGAAAAATAATAAGAAGTGAGTTGAAGCAAAAAGAAATAAAATGAAATAAAAAGAAGAGGAGGTCAAGGATTGAACCTTGAACCTCTTATATTATAATTTATAGAATTAATTAGTAGAAACCAATTGGGATAGAGAGAAGATATTGATAGCAAGGAAAGGGAATGCATGATAAAGATAGGAGTAAAGATCTAAGAAGAGAAAGCAAGAAAAGAGCAAGAGAAAGGCAATTTGCCTTCCTCCCTTTCTCTCTCTTTTCCCTCTCTTGCCGTGACATTAAATGGAGAATGAAGGGGATTCATTCCCCCTTGTTCTCATCATAAATGATGAGAATAAATTAGAAAATAAAATAAATAAAAGAAAATAGAAAATGGGTTAAAGGAGAAGGAAAGCAAAAAACCAATTTTGCTACCTCTTCCCCCTTAATATAAAAAAAAAATTGATGTAAAGGGAAAATTCTATTTTTCTCTCATTTTCCCTCATCCTCCCTCTCCCTCACCGAACCCTCAGTCCCCTCTCCTCCATCTTCGGCCCAAGCCAAGGTTTTCTCCTAAGAAAGCCTAAGATACAAGGAGGACTTAGCAAGGAATCAAGGGAAGGGAACTAGAAGAAGAGGCTACTTCTTCCATCACCACACCTTAGATCCACAAGCGAAAAGGAAGTAAGCTTCCCCTCACCTGTGGTACAAGGCGTTTTATGTGCTTTTTGGATTTAATGAGGATTAGAAAACCTAGAATAGAATTTAAGAAAAAAAATCGGCCAAAGAAGAGTTTTCAAATCTAGGAAGGTTTAAACAAGTCCTCATTTCATGATATTTTTCTATGCTATGTAGGAAGGTTTTCCTTCATGTTTTTATACCTATATGATGTTTGGTCAGAGGAGTACCTAACCCTAGAATTTCGGCCAAAAATATTTTAAAGAGGTTAGGGAAATCATTGTTTAACCAAACTAGTACAAGATTCCCTCCATGAATTACTAAGGGTCTTTTGTTGGTTTTTCTTGCTTAAAAGTTACTTGGAACCAAAATAAATCCACTCATATGTTTCGGCCAAGAAAAGAGCTTAGGGTTAGGAAGACCTTTAAATTTAAGTAACCATGTTTATATGATAGAATATAGAGTTCTCTTAAAGAATTGCATGTTGAATATTGCTAGAAATTCATGAACTCTTCATTAAGATTTTTGGCCATGATAAGATGGATAGCTTAGAAAAGCTTAAACAAAATTTTAACATGCTCAAGACCTCTGTGATATTAAGATATGAAAGTTGTTTAATGCTCTCATGCTTAATTAGGGTATAAAGAATTTAGTTACATGATATATGACATGTAAGATCACAAGGGTCCTAGCTTGTTTATGAACCAAATTTGTATATGATGTTCTTAGTAATTTTTGCCATGAAACTTACTTAGGTTTTCCATGCTTTAGGCCACTTAAAACCTAGTTTAGAGATTGGTAGGTTTCGGCCATGAGGAAAAATAAAAGAAAAAGGAAAGAAACCTAGGAAGCCTAAGACACAATTCACATGTATGTTTATTATGCTTGTCTTTGTACATGCTATGAAACTTGTATGACTTCCTATGCTTTTAGGCTATTTGAAGCAAATTTAAACACTGATGAGTCTCGGCCAAGTAGGGTTTAAATGACCTAGAGGCCTTAGAATTGAAACCAATTGTGTTAAAAATGCTTCTTATGGAAATATGATAATATGTTGATTGAGTCACATGCTTGTATAATTTTTCCATGACCTAAATGGACCATTGTATGTTTCGGCCATGAAGGGATAGATGCCCTAGAAACCCTAGAACAAAAATTAAATATGCTCATGTCACTCTACATGAAATATGATAAGTAGAAAGCCAAAGTTCTCATGCTATATGTTGTTTAATGACCTAAAATGAGGCTAGGGTAAGTTTCGGCCATACCCATTGTATGATGCCTTATTATGAATTTATACATGATGTTAGTTCAAGTTCACATGCTTGTATGCTTGCTTTTAGCCCTAATGAATACTTGTTAAATTTCCGCCATGACATATGTTAAGGGCTTGAAGAACTTAGGAACTAGCTCAAATATGCTTACTATGTTACTTGGAAAAAAAATGCTATAAATATGGTTTAAGGTTTCCATGCTTTCATGACATTTGGGACCTTGTTTCACACCTGATAGGGTTCGGCCACATGAAGTTTAGGGACTTGGAGAACTTAGAAACCAAGTTAATCATGCTTATAATGCTTCCTATAAAATGGATGTGATGATAATTTAGGTTCCACATGCTTGGAGGTTGTTTTTACCTAAATTGAGATCTAAGGGGGGGTTCGGCCATGATAAGAACCCAAGGGATTAGGAAGCTTAGAACCCAAGCTAACTATGTTACCATGTTTCTTATGATAGTATAATCACAGGACACACCCTTATGCTTAAACATGTATGCTTGTGATTTATACTTTCCATGATATGATATGTGCTTAGAAATATGCATGCTTTGATGATATGCTATGTGCTTAAAATATGCATGCTTTCATGATATGCTATGTGGATAGAAATATGCATGCTTTGATGATATGCTATGTGCTTAAAATATGCATGCTTTCATGATATGCTAGGTGGATAGAAATATGCATGCTTGGATGATATGCTATGTGCTTAAAATATGCATGCTTTCATGATATGCTATGTGGATAGAAATATGCATGCTTTGATGATATGCTATGTGCCTAAAATATGCATGCTCTCATGATATGCTATGTGGTGAAAATATGCATGCTTTTATGACATGATGTATGCCTAAGTGATGCATACTTTTTATGACATGATGTATGCCTAAGTGATGCATACTTTTTATGACATGACGTATGCCTAAGTGATGCATACTATTTATGATATGATGTATGCCTAAGTGATGCATACTTTTATGACATAACGTATGCCTAAGTGATGCATACTTCTATGATATGCTATGTGACTAAATGATGCATTTTTATACATGCCACTTTACTTTGTAAGGCTTGTACCAAGGGTGGGCTCCTAATCAGCCCCTAGGCCTTTGGCTGTGTGATCCAGGCTAGTAAAAACAAAGGGATGGGCTCCTTAGTACACCCCTAGGTCTATGGCTGTGTGATCCGGACCTATTTCCTAGTATGATTCAAGACTTGCTACCTTGGATATACTTAGGAAGCGCGCATATCTACGTGATTTATCTATGTGTGGTACAAGCCGGGGCCCTGATTATGTTGATATTATGTTCAAGTATATATGTAAGAAGAAATGGTTTTAAAGATCATGAGACATACACATGTTTTTCGGATACATGTTTTCAAAATCATATTGCATATACCTTTTGATCATGTTGTGATGATGCTATGATTTATGATATGCCATGATTAGATACGATTATGTTATGTTTCATGCTATGCTTTAAGAGCTTGATATGCCATGCCACCTTATGATGATACTATGATATGCCATGATTAGATATGATTATGTTATGTTTCATGCTATGCTTTAAGAGATGATATGACATGACTAGTTATGATTTTGTTATGTTGCATGATATGCTTAAAGAGTATGATATGTTATGCCATGACTAGTTGAGATCATGTTATGTTGAGACATTCTTTGATCATGTGATGATTTTTGGTTTTAGTGAGTAGGAAAGGAACTTACTGAGCCATGAGTGCTCATAGCTTACTTTCCTTGTACCACAGATAAAGGAAAAAGCTGGATGAGCTAAAGGAGCAGCAGGAGAGGCAAGGAGATGTGTGTGGCAGTGGCTAGACAACCAAATAAGAACCTGCTTTAAAAACTTTTAAAGAACTATGCTTTGGTATCATGAATTGTAGTACCGTATGTGTGACTTGATGTTATGTTTCTACTAATTTTGATATCATGTTATTGATGCCATGATAGTGTAGTTCAGATTTGATGAAAAGAAAAACAAAAGAAAAGTTTTTATTAAACTAAGAAAATTATTTTAAGTCTTCCGCTGTTTTAAAAAGAAAAATTTGTACATGGAGTATCGTAGCCCCGTCCCTTAGATTTAGCAGGGAGGGCGGGCGTTACAAGAAGTCTCACTTCTCTTTCTTTTTCAGTTCCTCTAGGTATACCTTACAGTTCCTCTTCCAGTGTTCGGTCTCACCACAGTGGAAGCAGGTTTCTTCCTTAGCAACCCCACCTTTGGGTTTCAGTGCATGAGTCTTGTCCTTTCCTTTGGCTTGGGTCTTACCCTTACCTTTAGGCTTCCACTTGCCTTTGCCCTCAGACACCATCAAAATGGTACTAGGCTTTGCCTTCTTAAGGTTGAGTTTAGCAGTTCTCAATATGCTCAACATCTTAGGCAGCGGTTTATCAATTTCATTCATGTTGCAGTTCATGATAAATTGACTATAACTATTGGGCAATGATTGCAAGATAAGATCAGTGGCCAATTCTTGGCCTAGTGGGAATCCCAACCTTTGTAGATTCTCCACATTCCCGATCATTTTGGGCACATATGGCCCTACGGGACTTCCGTCTTGAATTTTTCATTGAAATAGTGCTTTAGAGATCTCAAATTTCTCATGCCTTGCTTGTCCTTGATATAGTTTTCTAAGGTGTTCAACTATATCATAAGCATCCATGTTCTCATGTTGCTTCTGAAGCTCAGAGTTCATGGTGGCGAGCATAAGGTATGATACTGTTGGTTAATCCTAGGAAAACGTACCGGTTCCACTGTATAAAATTTTTTGTATAAGTGTCGAACCTTTCCTTAAATAACCTATTGTGTTCTTTAGAAGTTAAATTAGGAATCGCAGATGGAACTTAACATCATTGATTCCAAATTTAACTTATCTGTTATTAATGGTTTAGATTTGAATCGCAAGCGAAACTTAACAATATTGATTCAAATCCACCTATGTTATTAATTCCATTAAATATTAATTTCCAAAATTGACTTCCAGGACTACATAGCGAGGCACATGACCTTCTTGGATATGGGAGGAACCACCACCGCCTAGTTAAAGCCTTTTAAGGAAAGCTAATATTTAATTTCCTTAAATAACTCTAGGTTAACCAAAAAGAACAATCGAATCACAAATTCGAAAAAGAAGAAAACACAAACTCAAAAAATAAATTCGAAAAACTAGATCTAATTGCCTCTTGTATTTAGAATTCTTACAAAGAAAATAACTAGTATGATGCGGAAGAAAATTACTAGTTATACCTTCTCTTTATAAGCTAACGACCTCGAGATCTTCTGTCGTATTCCTTGCCTCGCCTTGGACGTCGTGTGGGTGACGATCCTCCAAGATGAACACCACCCAAAAGCTTCTTCCTCTTCTTCTAAAATCCGGTCACCACCACCACCAAGGAGAAGAGAGCAAAGGGAAAGGGAGAAAAGAGAGGGGCCGACCACTTGAGATCTCCAAGCAAAAGAATAAGAGTTGTATCTCATGAAGCCCCCTCACCCCTTCTTTTATATTACTTGCCCAAGACAAATAGGAAAAAACTTTTTACAAAAAATAAAATCATCCAAGAATTTTTCCTTTTTTATTTTTCCTTTTCTTTCCTCTTGATTGAATCAATCACCAATTTTGATTTTGTGATGATTTTTTATTTTATTTTATGGTCGGCCCCTTGCTTGGGCACCAAGCAAGGTAGTCGGCCACCTCATCAAGAGAAAAGGAAATATATATATATTTTTTTTAAAAAAATTTACAAGAAGAAATCCTCTTATAAAATTTACAAGCTCTCTTTCCTAAAGTAGGAGTTAAAAAAGGAAAGTTCTAAAAATTAAAACCATGTTTTAAAATTTAAAACTTCTCTTATAAAATTTCCTTTTTTAACATGATGATAGAAAATTTTAATTTTAAAACTTATCTTCCTTTTTTTTCTTAAACCATGAAGATGGTTAAAAAAGGAAAGTTTTAAAACTTTTAAAACTCTCTATTAAAACATGTGGCCAAATTCAAATAAGGAAAGTTTTTAAAATTAAAATCTCTCTTTTAAAACTTATAGTTTTCTACAAAGAGAAGATTTTAAAAATTCAAAAACAACGCTCCTTGTTTGAATATTGTGGCCGACCCCTTTATGCTTGGTCACCAAGCAAAGGGTCGGCCCCTATAGAAAAGGATGTGGCCGGCCCTTGCTTGGTCACCAAGCATTGGACCGGCCCACTTTTTGGACACCAAGAAGAGCCTTACATTTGGATGGACTTGAGGCTATAATGAGGCTACGACAGGGACCTAGAGGAGAAATTGGTTTTGGCCTTCCGATGAGCTTGAGTATCCCGTGTTCGCCCCGAACACACAACTCAAGTTCATCGATAATAACTCATTCCACTAGAGAGTTATTATCACACTACCGTACCAATCCCAAATTACATTATGGGCTCCTTCTTATCATGAGTGTGTTAGTCTCCCTGTTTTTAAGATTACGATTGTCCACTAATTAAGTAAGTTACTGACAACTCACTTAATTAATATCTAGCTCCAAGAGTAGTATTACTCAACTTCATTGTCATGTCGGACTAAGTCCACCTGCAGGGTTTAACATGGAAATCCTTATGAGCTCCTCTTGGGGATATTCTCAACCTAGATAACTAGGACACAGATTCCTTCTATAATCAACAACACACACTATAAGTAATATCATTTCCCAACTTATCGGGCATATTGATTTATCGAGCTAAACCTTACCCTTTGATAAGTCAAAGAAATAAATATTAAATATATGTGCTTGTTATTATATTAGGATTAAGAGCACACACTTCCATAATAACTAAGGTCTAGTTCTTTTACTAAGTTAGTACAAAAAGAACTTACCTAAATGATCCTACTCAATACACTTAAAGTGTATCAGTGTAATTTATTAGTCAAGATAAACTAATACTTAATTACACTATGATTATTCTGATGGTTTGTTCCTTTTCATCTTAGTCGTGAGCAACTGTTTATAATTTATAGAGAACCGACAGCATGATCTTCTGAGTGTGACACCACATTCCATGTTATCTACTATATAAATTAATTGAACAATTACATTTAACAAATAAATACAGATATTGACCAATGTGATTCTTTTATTTCAAAAATAAATGTTTACAAAAGCTAGGCTTTTAGTATATATACTCTAACAATCTCCCACTTATACTAAAAGACTAAGTTGTCATATCTGTTGTCATACATCTGATTCTCATCCCCTCCACATGCTGATCAAAAGCTTTCGCCAAAAGGGCCTTTGTGAAAGGATCTGCCAGGTTATCTGCTTATGCAATCTTGACGACAATAACTTCTCCTCGCTTGACGATGTCTCATATCAGGTGGTACTTGCGCTCTATATGTTTACTTGCCTTATGGGCTCGTGGTTCCTTCGAGTTTGTAACTGCACCGCTATTATCATAATAAATTGTAATGATTTTGGGCAAACTAGGAATCACATCTAAGTCCATTAGAAAGTTCCTGAGCCATACAACTTCTTTGGCTGCCTCAGAGGCTGCCACATACTCAGCTTCCATGATTGAGTCTGAGACGCATTTCTGCTTAACACTCCTCCATGCAATGGCTCCACCTCCTAGAGTAAACACATAGCCTGACGTAGACTTACAATTGTCCCTATCTGATTGGAAGTCCGAATCCGTGTAACCCACAGGGAGCAAATCGTCTGCTTGGTATACTAGCATATAATCTCTAGTCCTTCTCAGGTACTTTAATATATGCTTCACAGCAGTCCAATGTCCTTGTCCAGGGTTACTCTGATATCTGCTAATCATGCCCGCGGTAAAATAAATATCAGGTCTCGTACACAGCATTGCATATATAAGGCTTCCTACAGCCGAAGCATAAGGAACTGCCTTCATATCCTCTATCTCCTTTGATGTCTTCGGAGATATCTCTTTAGATAAGGGTACTCTATGCCTAAAAGGTAAGAAACCTTTCTTGGAGTTTTGCATGCTAAAACGAGCAAGGATTGTATCTATATATAAAGCTTGGGATATGCACAACATTCTTTTTATGTGATCCCTTATAACTTTGATCCCAAGAATGTGTGCACATTCTCCTAAGTCCTTTATATCAAATTGTTTGGACAACCATACCCTTACGTCTGATAATACCTTGACATTGTTGCCAATTAACAAAATATCATCTATGTATAGTACAAGAAATACCACACGTTTCCGTTACACTTCTTGTATACACAAGACTCATCCGGACACTGAATAAATCCATATGATTGGATTACTTCATTAAACCAGATGTTCCAAGATCTTGAAGCTTGCTTCAGTCCATAAATGGACCGATTGAGCTTGCACACTAGATGCTCTTTGCTCTTTTCAATGAACCCTTCTGGTTGCTTCATATGGATGTTTTCTTCAAGACTTCCATTAAGGAAAACTGTCTTGACATCCATTTGCCAAATCTCATAATCCATATGAGCGGCAATGGATAAGAGTATCCGGATAGACTTAAGCATGGCTGCCGGTGAAAAAGTCTCCTCATAATCGATTCCCTCTTTCTGAGTATATCCTTTCGCAACAAGCCTTGCTTTGAAGGTTTCTACCTTCCCATCTATCCCTCTTTTCCTTTTGTAGATCCACTTGCATCCAATGACTTTTACACCATCAAGTGGTTCTACAAGCTCCCAGACCTTATTAGAATACATAGATTCTATTTCGGAATTCATTGCCTTTTGCCAAGATACTGCATCTATATCTTGGAGTGTTTCGTCATATGTTCGGGGATCAGATTCATGTTTACATGGGATCAAGTCCGAAGACTCTCCCAAAAACATGAATCTCTCAGGTTGCCTTATAACCCTCCCACTACGACGAGGCACTGTCTCTGGCTGTGTATCATGTGTGACTCGTGTTGCAGTTTCTTGTGGTACTTCATCTTGTACTGTTGGTACTAAAGTAGACGTGTCCTCTCTTATTTATTCTAGAACTATTTCACTCATGGGCTTATGGTTCATTACATAATCTTCTTTTAAAAATCGAGCATTGGTGCTAACAATGATCTTCTGATTTTAGGATTATAAAATAAACCACCTTTCGTTCCCTTAGGATATCCCACAAAAAGACAAACTTCTGTATGTGATTCCAACTTGTCAGTATCTCCCTTCAACACATGTGCTGGACTACCCCATATCCGGATATGATTCAGACTAGGCTTACGCCCATTCCATAATTCCATGGGAGTAGAAGGAACTATTTTAGAAGGTACCATATTCAGAATGTACACTGCTGTTTCTAAAGTATATCCCCAAAATGAATTTGGTAATTATGAGTAACTCATCATCGATCTAACCATTTCCATAAGAGTCCTATTCCTTTGTTCTACCACACCATTCTGTTGGGGTGTACCAGGTGCGGACAATTGGGATTGAATCCCGACTTCTGATAAGTAATTTCTAAACTCTCCAAAGAGGTATTCGCCACCACGGTCAGACCGTTGTGTCTTGATACTTTTACCAAGATGTTTCTCCACATCAACCCTATATTCTTTGAACTTGTCAAAGCATTCAGACTTATGGCGCATCAGGTAAATGTATCCGTATCTTGAATAATCGTCTATAAAGGAAACAAAGTATTCATAACCACCTCTTGCCTGGATAGATATAGGACCACACAAATCAGAATGAACCAGTTCTAAAGTATCTTTGGCTTTATACCCCTTGGTCTTAAAAGGTCTCTTGGTCATTTTACCTTCCAAGCAGGATTCACATGTTGGAAAGTTTTCCAACTCTAATGAACCCAAGAGTCCATCGGCTACAAGCCTTTGAATCCTACTTAAGTTAATATGTCCAAGCCTTAGATGCCAAAGATACATTTGGTTCATTTCCGAATGTTCTTTTCTCTTATTAGAGTTAGAAGATGTGTTATTAATTTCCATATTTTGCTTTGTGGGAGAAATTGGATTTAAAGTGTATAAATTGTCAATCAATGCACCAGAACAGATAATCACCTTATTTCTCTTTATAACGACATTGTTACTAAAGGAAACAGAATATCCATCTAAATACAGTTTAGAAACTGAAATTAAATTCTTTCTAAAACTGGGTACATAAAGATAATTTCTTAAAATCAAATTTCTATTCCTATCAAATGATAAGTAGACGTCTCCCACTGCAACAGCCGCCACCTTAGTAGCATTGCCCATGTAGACAGTTATCTCTCCATCAAATAGTCGTCGGGTTTCCTGGAACCCCTGCAAAGAATTGCAGACATGATCAGTGGCTCCCGTATCTACACACCAGGTGCTGGTAGATAACACCGCTAAACATGTTTCAACTACTAGAGTATGAGATATACCTTTATTGTTCTGATTCCTACGAGGACAATCTGCCTTCCAATGTCCTGACTGCTTGCAGATGAAGCACTTGCCCTTCGGCTTCTTCATTCCAGCTTTTTGTCCTTGAGGTTTATTCACTCTCTTTGCTGAAAAGACCTGTTTCTTCTTCTTCTTGCCTTTCAGTTTAGAAGTAGAACCATTTTCAGCATAGTGAATCTGAGAACTGTGACGAAATATACCTCCTGCTGCCTGTAGTTCTGTCAGAAGTTCCGCCAACGTATACTCTCTTTTGTTCATATTATAGTTCAGGCGGAACTGCTGAAAACTTCTGGGTAGCATTTTGGAGAATTATATCGACCTGGGTTGAAGGACTAGTATTTCGTTCAGATATGTCATCATTTTGAGGATATGATCCCTTACGGGTGTCCCCTCAGACATGGTGGCTGCCATTAGCTTTCTCATTGCCTCTTTCATAGCAGTCCGACTCTAGTGCCCAAAGAGTTCTTTGAGATTGTTCATTATATCATAAGCTGTTGGTAAATCTTGATGCTGATGTTGCAATACATTTGACATTGATGCCAAAATGTAACACCACGCCATCTCATCAGCTTTTACCCATTTCTTATGATACTCAATCTCCTCTGGGGTAGAGTCACCGTCAGGTGCATCAGGGCAAGCCTCAGTCAGTACAAACTTATAGCTCTCAGCAGTAAGAACAATGTCCAGGTTTCTTTTCCAATCAATATAGTTTGGACCAGTAAGTTTATTCTCTTTCAATATAATAGCCAGTGGGGTTGAAAGTCATCCTAAGAATCACAAAAATAAACTTTGGTCAAGACTCTAAATTTAGAATAATATTGATTCCTCAAACAATACTATTTTAAATTAACCAACACCTCAAATCATCGTGGATATTGCATGCCACGTTCAACATTTGTAAGAGGAGGGTATGTGATGAAGCCTAAAATCTATATTAAATGTCACAAATAGGCTTATCAAATTAACAACGTATTATATTCACTAAACCCCTTAATTAAACAATAATGTTGTAGTAACGAGCCCAGGATCGATCCGAGGAACCAACGGTAGAATGTAATTTAGGATTATCTTTTTATTCCTATTTTTGGGGTTTTCGATATAAAAATAGAATTGGGGGGATTTAAGCTTGAATCTAAATCTACAAAGGAAAACACAGCAGTAAAGAGATTAATCTAAAACAAGAGTGAAACCTAAACAAATGAAATTTACTTGTGTGCCAACAATCAAACCATAATGCATTGTCACCTTACATTATAATTAAATCATTAACACACATCAAACTAAGATTGAAATAACAAGACTCAAGTAAATCTGATCTAAAGCAAGATGTAAACCCTAACTTAGAATTTAAACACTAAACACTTAACCAAGCATCAAATAAAACTTAAACCAAGCTTTAACAAGGTAATGAAATACTAAATTACTTGCTAAAATCATAACAAACATCAAATGAATATGTTCTAAGCTGTAAAAACAATAACAAAATGAAATAAAACCCTAACCAATCCAACTCACAACCAATCTAAAAAGTTTCACACTCTTGCCGTCACACAAGAGTGCCTAAGTCGAAACCACCCGACTCTGGACCTCAATGAAGATTCTAAGCTGCAAATCAGTTCGAGGAATGCTCACAAGTGCCGACGGACCACCCCCGACGAGCTAGAAACAACCCAGAACCAATCAAATGCCGAAAATGCTGGAAATCTGCCATCCTTGACCTCTGAATCTGGAATGAAGATGTGGATTGCGGATGGGCATTGGAAGAAGCTCAGTAACGCCGGAGGACCACCGCCGAGCGTTTCTGATAGGAATCGGAGCTCAGATTTGGAAGAACACCTCCAAATCTGAGGTGAACAGAGGTATCGCAGAAGTGGAGATTGTGCTGGAGAGAACACCCGCCTACGACACCAGATGATCGGGAAGAGCTGATGTAGAGACTATCCACCGAGGTTGAAGCTTGAGAGGATGATCGGAGAAAGGAAAGGGGCCGAAACTCATTGAAGAAGAACGCGCGACGCAGCTATGCGGAGGAGGAGATCGACCAAGGCACTGTAGCTACTGTAGCTTCTATTTAAATCAGATCTGGATCTGATCGGACGGCTGGGAGCAATTTGGAGCTAAATCAACGGTGAAAGCTTGCCCAAAATCTGATCCAAAAGTACTGATGTTGATCTAGGATCTGGATCTACCCTCCCGTAGGTCGGATCGATCAGATCATCACTGGATGGCCTGGATCTGCCCACTCTTCAATGAACGGCCCAAATTGTTTCGGGCTGGATCAATGGCTAGATGAACTCAGATCTGGATCAAAACTTCTGGATCTTCATCAATGGCTAACATCTGCTCCCCATTAGGTTGGATCGGCCAGATCTTCAACGGATGGTCCAGATCTGTCCTATTCTTGAGAAACGGCCCAAATCGACCCAAAGCTTGATCTTGTCTTTTGAACTCCGATTCGAGCCCAATTCCGGTCCAAATAGATCCAAATCTAAGATCCTTTGATGCCTACAAAATAAGAATCAAATATTAGCATCAAATAACACCAAAAATAATATAATTTGTAATTAAGTCCAAAATCTATGCAATGCACAAAAATGTAATGTAACCATGATTTAAACTATGAAACCAACATCAAAACCATGCATAAATGAGTCAAAATAATGCAGTAAAATCATGGTTATCAAATCCCCCACACTTAGTCTTGAACGTCCCGTGCAAGTAAAGAAAACTCAAAATCATCTCCATAGAAAATTCCCTAGCAATATCTAAAAGATAGTAAAAAGAATTTAACTAAGACCATCTAAAGATCACTAACAATCATGAATACAATCCAAACAATAATCAGTAGGCATGGTAGTTTCAATCCAATTGAAAAATTAAGCAAGTTGCAATCTCACAAGGGATTTACCTAATCTATCTCTCACACTAAAAAATGTGTATAAGTGGAGTTCACTCAATGCAACTCACAACATTTCACTACCATAAGCTTGCTTATTTTCTAATTCTCCACCACTATAAAACATAGCATACATGAATCAAAAGGATTTTATCAACAAGAATTGAAATGGAATAAAAAAAAAACAAGTTAAGTGGATGAAATAGGCAAAAGAAAAGTATTCAATGAAGAAAATGAGAAGATAAGAGTATTGGAGGAATATACTTGATGAGTTGACCCTTTTGATGTGAAAAGAGTTGTATACCATTTGTCATTACCAATTCAACATATCAAGCTAACCTCTCCTTCAATTTAATTGCAAACAAATAATCTTGATACTCTATCTTCCACTTGATACTCTCTTGATGTGCCATTTTTCAAAAATTTTCACTGTATTTTAATTGTCTTTCCAAAATTTTTCACTGTATTTTAACTGTCTTTCCACTTCAATTTCAGCATTTGGAAACAAATCTCACAACACGTATCCAACACCCTCCCCCACACTTAAAATATTGGCCGTCTCGGGCAATTAAAACACATCATGCTTTCTAAATCTTAACACACTTTAACCACAGTTTGCATTCTTTAATCTGCAGAAACATCCAGTTACAAATCTGGGCTCATAGCAACTGAAACTTTTCATTTCTACACATAACAACTCCTATTAGAAATTTTGACAAATGAATCAACTTAAAAAGAGTACAAAAAGAAATGATAATGCAATGCCAAATGAGAACAGATTCCAGTGGCTCATGATTCTGTTGTCTAACACATACACTTCAGCTCATGATTTTCAGAATTCAATTTCGATTAGAATTACAGAATTCAGAGTAAGTCTTTGACAAATAGATTTCCTTAATGCAATGGCTGTCAAAACCAACTAATTATTTGATAAAAATTTTCAGAACTTGATCTGAATAAACAACATTGCAATGAAACTGAAAAGTTTCAGAAAATTAATTCCATTGCATTTGCATTGTTCCATGATTCACCTTTGATTGGTAGTGGAAAATCAAATCTTCATCTTTAACTCTTACTGGTCCAAAACCTGCATCAGAGCTTGGCATCCCTCTAAATCAAAAACAGTAATTTAAATAGATTCTGAAATTCAGGAATTCTGATCAGCAAATGGGTTGAAAGTTGGCACCATTGCCAATGGAATGAATTAACAGCTAAATACTCATCAAAATCGGCCCAAACAGAATTTTAACAAAGGTCTGCAATTTCAAAATTTTAGTTTCAGAAACTGGATTTCAAGGAAATCTGGGCTTGAGTCATGTAAAGATGAGCTTAGGGTCAAAAGCACCATTTTAGTTTCAGAATTGGAATTCCAAGGTAATTTTAGCTCAAATAATAAATATTTCAGCTTGGGAGAAAGCACCATTTAACAGTAAATTGTCAAGGCTTGAATTCAGTTTGTATTATAGGCAGGAATAACATGCTAAATTAGTTTTTGAATTCATTGATAGCCTCAAAAACCTTGCTGTAATTTCTGATTTTAGACTCAATGAATCTTCAGAAGATACTCAATGAATTCCCAAGGTTTCAGAAATTTCAGAAATTGTAAAACACATAGATGATCATGCAGCAATAGATTACTATTAATTACAGCACCTGGGTGCAAAACTCTGCACTCATTCCATGTTCTAATAAATCTGGATTTTCAGTTTATGGAATCCATCTGATAAGTTGGACTGTCTGAACAACTTAGGTTGAATTGATATTTCCCTTTCCATTTTCTTTATCTTTCTTCATTTTGCAGATTGTCTTTCCTTTCTCTGTTTCTGTCTTTGGCAGATTCAATACAGACATGCCATTAATCACCAGTAGCAGTATTGATCACAACACTCAGCATTAATTCAACACATCTCCAAAACTAGCAACTAACCTCCTCAGCAATATCTTCATTCGAGTATCAGATTTCTCCTCATGAATTCTTGCTGTTCGGAAGCTTACTGCAGTAATAGCTTATTGCATCCCAAAACTGACTTAAATTTCTCCTCTTCTCTTGAACTTTCAGCATTGAAAATTTGAATTCAATGGAGCTTCAAAAACTTATTAACATTGCAAGAACTCGTATGAATTGAACAAACAGATTCAAAATTTGTGTCAAAAGATTTCTATCAAAAATATTGTTAACACTTGAATTCTGGATTCTGATTTCCCAGATCTAAGTTCCAGCATATTAACTTGAATTACAGAAATGCATTCAAAGCAATAAATCAGCTTCCTTTTATGAAACTATTCAGAACTCACACTGACTCCTAATCCTTGTTGATTCAAATTCCAGTTTCAAAATTTGGAAAAGCAAGGAAGTTATGGCTCAAATCATTAAGAATCAAGCTGTCATTTGGTTCTGTAATGCAGGAATTTAAGTTCAAGTTGTAACTAGTTTGAGACAGCATCAGGTTCAACTACAGCTAATTCATTCAAATTCCGAAAATTTGAGTTTCTCATTAATTAGATGTATAACTCTACAAATATTTCCAGAAATCTGATTTCAGCATAAAGAATTTGACTTGTAAGAATGTATCCATTGCACAATTTCAGATTTCATTTCTGCAGATTTTCCAATTCTTCAGCTTCATGTCAGAAATCTGGACATCAACTAGCATTTGTAGAGCAGAATGCACATCAAAATCTTAACTGAAATACAAGATCTTCACTAAATTTCTCTATTATTCGAAACATGCTGATAAAAGTTGGCACACACTTGATACAATTCAAAAACTGAAATCTGTTTTTCACCTCACTATTTTAAGTATCAAGTTCTACCCTTTTCTTTCTTCTTTTCAGATTCAATAACACCATCTTCAAGTGCTTCATGAGTGGAATAGTAATAAAATTTTGAATCTTGATCCATAATAATCAAATTTCCAGCAGAACTACATTACTGCTTCTGCAGAGAAACTGTTGCCTTTTCTGCTTCTTAATTCTTGTCTCTTTCTGTTTCCTATTATTGCTCCAATCTCTTCAATAGTTCACTAACGTCAACCATTCCTCTGCTTTCCCAGTTCCAGCAGATGTGTAGTACAGTACCAAATCTAGCTTAGTGATCTCAGAATTCCATCTTGATTGGAACTTCAGAAAGTAAAATTTGTGCAGAACTGTCTATTCCATTCCCCTGCAGCTTCATGTACTTTTGTTAGGAATCCAACTTCAGCAGAGATTTCCAGAATTCAAATTCCAGATTCAGTATCAAAGCCCTGCTTCCTTGAAGCCTCATTGGTTTCTATATTTTCCACTACTGGTTCCAGAAAGTGTAGCTTGGTTTCTGATTAAAAATCTTACAAATCCAGAATCATAAGCAGTCAGATTTCTTGCATAGATACAATATATTCCTGACACCATCTATACTTCAGACATTATCTTAATTCTAATTTGTACTTCTCAATTGGTCCAACCATCAATTTGCTCCCAGCAATTCAGAAATCTTCACTGGATCAGTTTCTTGATTTTTCATTTCTTAAACTCTTCTTATCACTGCCTTTTACTGCATTCAAAAACAATGGCTTAAAGGAGTTGCTGGCCTTGAGCTATGAAAAAGTTAGGCTTCAATAAGAAGAAGAAAAGAAACCAACTAGCAATAAACCAAGTGCCAAAATAACTCAAAGTTCTGAAATAGCCATCCTATTTCTGCATTTCCTAATCTTTGTGCTTCCGGTTTCAGAATTTGCAACTTGGTAACAAATTCTCAAGTTCAATGTATCAAGTTTAAACGAATTATTTCAATCTCAACTTAAGGTTTCAGCTTCAATTTTGAATATCCAGCTTCTGATTTCTGATTCAGCAACAGATTATAAATCTGTCCATGCAATTTGTAGAATACATAGAAATACAAGAAACTCAATTTTTCACTGAAATAAGAAATCTGATTTCAGAATTCAGATTCATTGTTTCCAATCTCTTGATCAACTGAGGAGTGTATTCACCAAAATGGCACATTGAGAACTTAAGTTAATACATTCATTCATAGCTTGATTGGTTTTATCCTTGACCTTAGGTTCAATTTGTTCTTGTTTCTTTGTCTGTAGTAGGCATAGATAAAGATTCAAGCTGAGCCCTGCAGTAGCCCAGCAAATCACCTCTTTAAATCCTTAACAACAACAGCAACTTCAGAAAATAGTGAACCAAATCAATTTATAGAGAATCCCCATGAACTTCAAACATATGTAATTCACCCTCACATTCAAACCTTAATCCATCTTAGCAATCCAACTCATCAACAATTTCCATCAAAACTCCCAATGGAATAAGAATGACAAGCAAAGTGAATAAAGAATTCGAATTCTAGATGAAAATGCTTCAAGAAAATTGTGGAGAAAGAAATTAGAATTTATGATGGAATAAAAATGACAATATCCTTTCTTTTCATGGATACATATGCTATTATGACTTTGAAAAGAAACTAAGCAAGTTCTAGAGCTTAATTTGCTATGAGTGCATGCCACACAAAGTAAATAATGGTGTATAGGCTTAAAGTGGACCTCTCTAGGTAATATTATGCAATCAAGCTCAATTAACCAAATTGATATCCACCACCATTTTAACCAATATCATGCAAGAAAAGCATCCAATCATGTTAAATGACCTAAAATTGATGGTCAAATTTAAGAGACTTTTACCATCTTAAAAGTATCACTAAACAATTCATGGAGACTTTTATTCAAATTGAAATTGCTATGTATGCTAAACAAAATGCAAAGTATGGAAGCAAATGTGGAAATAAAATGCAAAATGTAAAAACAAAGTGCAAATGCAAAGTATTAAACCAAAGAAACGTATAACGAATTTATTAACAAAGCATGAATTAAAATGCAAGAGGAAACAAAATTGGAACTAACTCCCCTTTAATTCCCGGTGGTTGAAGAAGGTTTAGAAGTAGTAGCCACCCTGGAAGTAGGGTAATCGTGGTTCCACTCAAATTCTTCTTATTCTTCTTTTTTCCTTTCAAAATTCTCTCCGGAGGTCTAAGTCGGTTCAATTTAAGCACCCACTCCGGAAGCTTAATTTCTCCTACATAATCAATAAAGCAAAACACCTCCCATACGCATATGGGATAAAAAGAAAATAGGAGAAAATTAGTGTGGGTAGAAAATATATCAAGAAATGCATCACATCTAATAAAATCAATAAATGGTACCTCTATGAAATTCTCTAATGTATCACAAAAAATACTCACCTTGTCATGTCGAAAGGTACCTGGAGTGGTGATTGTTACCTCCTTATCATCAAATAACGACTCAACCTCTTGTTCTAGTGAAGGTTCAACTTCATGTAGTGATTCTTGGGTGCTTGGCTCCATAGCACAAGTCCCTACACTTACATCCTCCATTCTTGGTGATTCTTGAGGTAATGCTTCCAGTAAGCAATCCCCTACACTTAAATCATCTTTTGCAACAAGACCTGCATCATTCACATCATCTAAAGCAACATCATCAGTAGATTCAGAAATTTGAACAACTACATCATCATCACAAATAAAATTAGAAAATTGTTGTGAAGAAAAAGAAGTAGTGTCAGGCCTGACAAGAGCTCCATAATCCATCTCTTCACTGGCGTTTGTGTTTGTAACTGATTAATGGATGATGCAATCTGATCTAACTGACTCTGTATATTCTGTATCCTTGCAAATTGTTGCTCTTGATGCTCTCTCATTTGTTGCATAATATCATTGCATTTCCACATTGATTCTTCAATTTGTTCTTGTGCATCCTCATACCTATTCCGTTGCTCCATAGGTAGGTAGGACTGATATCCAAGCTGATAAAACTGAGTATGAGGCTGAAAATAATAATTCTCCATCTCATCTCCAAAATACTGATAATATGGATCCATGGTTTCTGAATTTCCTGTTCTTACACTGAAACACTAACAAATAAAATTAGAAGACTCAGGAACAAATAAAATCAAACACATGGATATATATTCATGAAAGCAATCAAAACAACAATCCTAAAATTACTAAACATTGCATATTACAATGTCCCCGGCAACGGCGTCAAAATTTGATGAAGCCTAAAATCTATATTAAATGTCACAAATAGGCTTATCAAATTAACAATGTATTATATTCACTAAACCCCTTAATTAAACAATAATGTTGTAGTAACGAGCCCAGGATCGATCCGAGGAACCAACGGTAGAATGTAATTTAGGATTATCTTTTTATTCCTATTTTTGGGGTTTTCGATATAAAAATGGAATTGGGGGGATTTAAGCTTGAATCTAAATCTACAAAGGAAAATACAGCAGTAAAGAGATTAATCTAAAACAAGAGTGAAACCTAAACAAATGAAATTTACTTGTGTGCCAACAATCAAACCATAATGCATTGTCACCTTACATTATAATTAAATCATTAACACACATCAAACTAAGATTGAAATAACAAGACTCAAGTAAATCTGATCTAAAGCAAGATGTAAACCCTAGCTTAGAATTTAAACACTAAACACTTAACCAAGCATCAAATAAAACTTAAACCAAGCTTTAACAAGGTAATGAAATACTAAATTACTTGCTAAAATCATAACAAACATCAAATGAATATGTTCTAAGCTGTAAAAACAATAACAAAATGAAATAAAACCCTAACCAATCCAACTCACAACCAATCTAACAAGCTTCACACTCTTGCCGTCACACAAGAGTGCCTAAGTCGAAATCACCCGACTCTGGACCTCAATGAAGATTCTAAGCTGCAAATCAGTTCGATGAATGCTCACAAGTGCCGACGGACCACCCCCGACGAGCTAGAAACAACCCAGAACCAATCAAATGCTGAAAATACTGGAAATCTGCCATCCTTGACCTCTGAATCTGGAATGAAGATGTGGATTGCGGATGGGCATTGGAAGAAGCTCAGTAACGCCGGAGGACCACCGCTGAGCGTTTCTGATAGGAATCGGAGCTCAGATTTGGAAGAACACCTCCAAATCTGAGGTGAACAGAGGTATCGCAGAAGTGGAGATTGCGCCGGAGAGAACACCCGCCTACGACACCAGATGATCGGGAAGAGCTGATGTAGAGACTATCCACCGAGGTTGAAGCTTGAGAGGATGATCGGAGAAAGGAAAGGGGCCGAAACTCATTGAAGAAGAACGCGCGACGCAGCTATGCGGAGGAGGAGATCGACCAAGGCACTGTAGCTACTGTAGCTTCTATTTAAATCAGATCTGGATCTGATCGGACGGCTGGGAGCAATTTGGAGCTAAATCAACGGTGAAAGCTTGCCCAAAATCTGATCCAAAAGTACTGATGTTGATCTAGGATCTGGATCTACCCTCCCGTAGGTCAGATCGATCAGATCATCACTAGATGGGCCGGATCTGCCCAGTCTTCAATGAACGGCCCAAATTGTTTCGGGCTGGATCAATGGTTAGATGAACTCAGATCTGGATCAAAACTTCTGGATCTTCATCAATGGCTAATATCTGCTCCCCATTAGGTTGGATCGGCCAGATCTTCAACGGATGGTCCAGATCTGTCCTATTCTTGAGAAACGGCCCAAATCGACCCAAAGCTTGATCTTGTCTTTTGAACTCTGATTCGAGCCCAATTCCGGTCCAAATAGATCCAAATCTAAGATCCTTTGATGCCTACAAAATAAGAATCAAATATTAGCATCAAATAACACCAAAAATAATATAATTTGCAATTAAGTCCAAAATCTATGCAATGCACAAAAATGTAATGTAACCATGATTTAAACTATGAAACCAACATCAAAACCATGCATAAATGAGTCAAAATAATGCAGTAAAATCATGGTTATCAGTATGCCCCCATTAATTTTATTATCTTGTCATCCTAACTTTATGACAAATAAAATTAATAGTTGGTTTCACTTTGGTCACACAAAACAATAGCAGTAACTCCGTTGGGGAGGATACTATTGAATGCGTCTAAGTGTATTACATTACTTAATACTAAGTCCATTAAATAGGATTGTGCCCCTTCAGTTAGAGAAGATCACACACTCCTAAATATTTCCTATAACCATCCATTAAGGAAATTTGATCTAGTGATCCGCAACAAACCCATCCGTTGTGGAGGGAGGCACTCAGAGCCAACACGCAAGCTTATTGCATCACTTACAAACCAGTAATGGAGACCATGGGATTTATTAAAATCCCTCTCCCACTTAGTTATTTAAAGTGAGGAATTTTAAACTATCCTAGCATACATCACATGCATACACACACATCACAGTAAATAAAAGCAATAAATATGGAAATTAATTTCCAACTATTATGACATTTTTTCTATTACTGTCCTCCATGTACTCCAACCCTAGCTGCTGCCATCTTTAGCCACCGCCATCGGGTTGAGTCGTCACATCCATCTTGCTTCTTATTCCGCTGCGCCTCTAGTGCTCCATAAGTACCATGCCTCGCAAGAATCCGATCGGTGACAAAAATAGAATTTTACATATATCGATCCTATATTCCACGAGGGAATGTACATGTATTCTAGATCGAACCAAAAATAAAATTTTAAAAATAATAATACAGCTCCTGCTGTATTTGATACATATAATCATGCACGTAAAATAATGCCCTTAACAGGTCCAAGGGTCCAATCACACACAATATCTAAATGTCATAATACTTGGAGCCTGCAACCAAAGAGTTAGCACATTCTACTATTATCCTGCCTAAATTATGTATGACATGTGCATAACCTATTTGAATTATAAACACACAGAGGCAAACCCTAGCTCTGATACCAATTGTTGGTTAATCCTAGGAAAACGTACCGGTTCCACTGTACAAAAATTTTTGTACAAGTGTCGAACCTTTCCTTAAATAACCTATTGTGTTCTTTAGAAGTTAAATTAGGAATCGCAGATGGAACTTAACATCATTGATTCCAAATTTAACGTATCTATTCTTAATGGTTTAGATTTGAATCGCAAGCGGAACTTAACACTATTGATTCAAATCCATTTATGTTATTAATTTTATTAAATATTAATTTCCAAAATTGGCTTCCAGGACTGCAAAATGAGGCACATGACCTTCTTGGATATGGGAGCAACCACCACCGCCTAGTCAAAGCCTTTTAAGGAAAGCTAATATTTAATTTCCTTAAATAACTCTAGGTTAATCAAAAAGAACAATCAAATTACAAATTCGAAAAAGAAGAAAACACAAACTCGAAAAATAAATTCAAAAAACTAGATCTAATTGCCTGTTGTATTTAGAATTCTTACAAAGAAAATAACTAGTATGATGCGGAAGAAAATTACTAGTTATACATTCTCTTTGTAAGTTAAAGACCTCGAGATCTTCTGCCGTATTCCTTGCCTCGCCTTGGACGTCGTGTGAGCGACGATCCTCCAAGATGAACACCACCCAAAAGCTTCTTCCTCTTCTTCTAAAATCCAGCCACCACCACCACCAAGGAGAAGAGAGCAAAGGGAAAGGGAGAAAAGAGAGGGGCCGACCACTTGAGATCTCCAAGAAAAAGAATAAGAGTTATCTCATGAAGCCCCCTCACCCCTTCTTTTATATTACTTGCCCAAGGCAAATAAGGAAAAACTTTTTACAAAAAATAAAATCATGCAAGAGTTTTTCCTTTTTCCTTTTTTATTTTTCCTTTTCTTTCCTCTTGATTGAATCAATCACCAATTTTGATTTTGTGATGATTTTTTATTTTATTTTATGGTCGGCCCCTTGCTTAGGCACCTAGCAAGGTGGTCAGCCACCTCATCAAGAGAAAAGGAAATATATATATATATTTTTTAAAAAAATTACAAGAAAAAATCCTCTTATAAAATTTACAAACTCTCTTTCCTAAAGTAGGAGTTAAAAAAGGAAAGTTCTAAAAATTAAAACCATGTTTTAAAATTTAAAACTTCTCTTATAAAATTTCCTTTTTTAACATGATGATAGAAAATTTTAATTTTAAAACTTATCTTCCTTTTTTTTCTTAAACCATGAGGATGGTTAAAATGGAAAGTTTTAAAACTTTTAAAACTCTCTATTAAAACATGTGGCCAAATTCAAATAAGGAAAGTTTTTAAAATTAAAATCTCTCTTTTAAAACTTATAGTTTTCTACAAAGAGAAGATTTTAAAAATTCAAAAACAACCCTCCTTTTTTGAATATTGTGGCCGGCCCCTTCATGCTTGGTCACCAAGCAAAGGTTCGGCCCCTATAGAAAAGGATGTGGCCGACCCTTGCTTGGTCACCAAGCATTGGACCGGCCCACTTCTTGGACACCAAGAAGAGCCTTACATTTGGATGGACTTGAGGCTATAATGAGGCTACAACAGGGACCTAGAGGAGAAATTGGTTTTGGCCTTCCGATGAGCTTGAGTATCCCGTGTTCGCCCCGAACACACAACTCAAGTTCATCGATAATAACTCATTCCACTAGAGAGTTATTATCACACTACCGTACCAATCCCAAATTACATTATGGGCTCCTTCTTATCATGAGTGTATTAGTCTCCCTATGTTTAAGTTTACGAATGTCCACTAATTAAGTAAGTTACTGACAACTTACTTAATTAATATCTAGCTCCAAGAGTAGTACCACTCAACTTCATTGTCATGTCAGACTAAGTCCACCTGCAGGGTTTAACATGACAATCCTTATGAGCTCCTCTTGGGATATTCTCAACCTAGATAACTAGGACACAGATTCCTTCTATAATCAACAACACACACTATAAGTAATATCATTTCCCAACTTTTCGGGTATATTGATTTATCGAGCTAAATCTCACCCTTTGATAAGTCAAAGAAATAAATATTAAATATATGTGCTTGTTATTATATTAGGATTAAGAGCACACACTTCCATAATAACTAAGGTCTAGTTCTTTTACTAAGTCAGTACAAAAAGAACTTACCTAAATGGTCCTACTCAATACACTTAAAGTGTATCAGTGTAATTTATTAGTCAAGATAAACTAATACTTAATTACACTACGATTATTCTGATGGTTTGTTCCTTTCCATCTTAGTCGTGAGCAACTATTTATAATTTATAGAGAACCGACAGCATGATCTTCTGAGTGTGACACTACACTCCATGTTATCTACTATATAAATTAATTGAATAATTACATTTAACAAATAAATGCAGATATTGACCAATGTGATTCTTTATTTCAAAAATAAATGTTTACAAAAGCTAGACTTTTAGTATACACTCTAACAGATACATCTAATGCATCATCTTGATGCTTGTAAGCATCCCTATCAGCAGCTCTAGTGGCAGTAGCAGGGGCACTTTAGGAATAGGCTGCTCTAGGACGTACAGTTTTCTTTCTCTCTTGAGAACTATTCTTATGTTTCTATACCAGTCTAGAAATTAGCTCCATTGAGCTTATTCTTATCAAGGACAGATCGCAGAGATAGTGTCTTCTACTTACTAGACGACATGGTGGTCTACAACAATAAAATACAGAGAAGTATCATACTCAGATCATTTAATTAGGCCTTTAATTAAATGATTCTCCCACTGAATTCTAAAGCTTGATAGAAGCAAGTCACTACTAGCTCTAAGCTCAAAAGCAAAGACATTCTAGTGGGACAAGATCCATATTATACTTCATCTTGAGTTAGCTTTGGCTAATCGCCCAAGACTTGTATAAATTAGGTAGGCAACGTGTACCAATTGGACAAGATCCACATTATACCTTATCTTGAGTTAGCTTTGGCTAATCGCCCAAGACTTAGTATAACTTAGGTAGGCAACGTGTACCAATTGGACAAGATCCACATTATACCTTATCTTGAGTTAGCTTTGGCTAATCGCCCAAGACTTAGTATAACTTAGGTAGACAACGTTTACCAATTACATCCTATGTAACTCTTGTATCCTTAGGTGAACAACACTGTTTGTTCATTTTCCCATCTTATAAAATTCATATTATAATTCATCTTGAGTTAGCTTTGACTAATCGCCAAAGACTAGTATAATATGATTTACATCTTATGGGATATGCCTTTAAGTTCTCAATCCAATTGAGGTAACTTAATTAAGTCATACCCAAAGGTCGGTAGTCGGACATCACAATTGTCCTGTCGCACTCTACCAAGATAAAACGAGCCACTTTGCTTTGGCAAACCTGACTACAGATGATCGAGGTAGTAATGAGTACCAAACTCTGGTAGGCATATGTAAATGACCTAATTACGATAGCTACACATGCATCACATACATCATGGCATATCATGGCATATATCAACATATACACAAGTTTAAACGTGACAAGGTTATGGCCCCCATAAACTACGATCTTCTCAAGCCAATGAGAAGAGCGTTAAGTCAACCTAGGTCTAAGCCGCTTCTCCAAGCGCTTCCTTGGTTGTCGTGTGTTGTTGTCCTTCCTTCCTTTTCACCCGTCTTCCAGAAGACTAACTCCTTTTAATTTTGTACATTACAAAATCTAAAGAAACTTGAGTTACATTTGAGTGTAATCTAATTACAACAAGAATAAAAGGGATGAAGGCACGACACGCAGGCCGTATTATGAATTACAACATTACACACATCCAATCACATTGGGGTTAAAAGGGTCATAACCATGCACCATGTCATATCTATTCATAATATTTTATGACATAAAATTTACTATGATTTCAGCAAACAAATTATGAGCCGCAACGCCACGGCGGTCCCGCTAGCCAGTTAGCGGGTGGGGGTCAAGGGGGTAGTGCCCCTTGCGGGGTTTTAAGGGGCAGCGCCCCCGAAGTAAAATTTATTTTGCATACTCATTTTATGAGTTGCTGCTTTACCCGAGACCCTACTACATATAATACCAACTATGTTTTGTTCTAAACAAAACACCTCTAGCCAAGACCTTGTTGGTCACACACCAACTTCGTTTTGTTCCAAACAAAACAACTCAAGTTGAGACCTTGTTGGTCACACACCAACTTTCGGTCAAGAGTCAAGATTTGGCCGAGTCACAAAATCTAGCAAAGACTCATAGTCTGGCCGAGATTCACTGTCTTGGCCGAAACCTTATGTGGCCGAAACTCATAAGAGTTTGCAAATCACAGTAAATCCTATCATGAAATTTCTATATCATATATACAAATTCTAAAACTTAGCATAGCCCTTTCGCAAGTGGATCTGATACCACTGTTGGGATCTAGCGCGTCAGAAGACGCGGAAACGTAGCGGAAAAATACTAGATCCACTTATCCAGCGGATCCATGCGAAAGGGAAAAACAATTTCTATAAACTAATTTATGCTAAGCTACACGATAGGATTATACCTTTGTTGCGTGCCCTTCGCAATCCCGACAGCAACCTTTTCTTTGGACCCAGATCTCAGCGCGTTCATGTGTCTGTGCCTCTATGGTATCCACACGAACATATCCTTCGTTCATCCCACGAACGAAGCCTTCGAAGAAGAACCATCTTCTTGTGCTAGCAAGAAGTATGGTTCGACCATGGAAGAAAATTCGGCCATGGAAGAAGGAGGAAGAAGGAGGAGGAAGATCAAGAGACACTCATCTCATCTAATGAAAAATCTCACCAAAAACCTATTTATATTCATCCAATGAATATGAAGGGTTTTTTGTCTCTTTGTATTCCTCTTAATGGGTTGGATTATTATATTGGATTAACCATTAATCCAATAACCCAATAAGTCTAATCCATTAAGTGTAACCCATCAATCCAATTTGTCTAATTCAGATTGAACTCAATCCAATGAGTGGGTTCATTTGAGTCTAACTCAATTAATAACCAAAAAGACCTAATCATCTCATGATCGACTTTTAGGACTAATTACTAACAGTCTTGGGAGGCCTTACATTTTGTACACAATTCTCTGAAATGAATAATGATTTTTTCAAAATGTTTAGTAAAAATAAACAATTTTAAATGAGGAGCATCCCGAATCTTAGAAGTATTCATCAATACTTCTTAAAAATAAACATTTGGTACATCAATACTTTCTTGTGTGTCGGATGTCTGAAGTTGTTCGGTCTCATCATCGATAAATTGAATATCACGATCCTAATTCGGATTGACTATTACTTTACCTTTCCGATATTGAGATAATGAACCTCCTCCTTTTATTATAACTGTTGAATTGAAATCGAAAAAATGTACAATATAATTGAATTTGAAAGTGATCGAGATTTAGAATTGAGAATGTTGTAGGAATGATAAAATAAATTTCTTAGTTATAGAGTTTAGAAAATAATAAACAGTAAATCGTAATCATTAATAAAAAAAATAATCAAATATTTTCAATAGTTAAAAAAATATATATAAAAAAACCACTCGCCTCTCCCAATGGAACTCCAACGGCTACCAACAAAATAAGATGGCCAATTAATGGATCCTGGTCGTGACCATGTTGTTGTACTTGAATAAGATGAAGAGCTGATCCATCCCTATTCCCTGCGCTGCTGAAGACCATCAGTGTGCCCTTGGCACTGTTGCTGCCATTTCAGAAATGCAGTAGTAATAGGCCTGTCTGTGTCCCATCACAATTCACAAGCAAACCTTTCCCACTCATGTTCCCTGCAGTCATTGACCCATTGCCACTAACCAATCAATTCACAAATTAATTCAGAAACATGATATTTAAAGCAACGGCAGTCATTTAATTTCTTCAAACTCAAGATACTGCCACATTAATGAAGTGTTGCCTTCGCCTGTGTCAGTGTGCACAGGCTAAGTGATAATTAGACAGAAATAATTAAAGGGAGAAAAATTAAATGAGAAAACAACAAGTGCAATATTTCATTTTTATATATATAATTAGCAGACCTAGCTTGGTCCTAATGAAACATGTACGTGGAGGTGCTTTAACTAGAGTGCATGCATCAGAATATGAATATGAAAAAAAAAATATCTGAGAACAAAATCTCAGTTATCCAGACAGTGACAAGATTTCTTGCTAAGCTTGAGAAACATGTGATGAATATGAATTGAATGGATTTCTTGATTAATTAATATTTGTGCTGAGGGTCCACAGCATTGTTCAAAGGCAAAGATTTCCACATGTTATTTTCTGTGTTAGTTTAGGTCTTATGTACTTTTTTGTGCTTGGTGCTTTTCCATGTTTTCAATATGAAATTTCAACATCGAATCACATTGGGTATATTATATGCAATCTTATTTTGTATTGTGAGAAGCTATTTTCACGACTCAAACCCCTATACAATATGGAAAATAAATGCTTCCAGTTTGTCATTTTCTTTTTGCTCTTTAAGAATGCATAAACTTTTCGTTCTCAAAAGTGTTTTGGAAGACTCTAATTTAGAGATTTATTAGTTCTTACACATTCTTTATATTTTATACTCTATATGAGATTTTGAAGATCGTCAAAAGTATCCCGCTCTAAGTAAGCAACTCTTCTGCCATTTTTTTTTTCACTTTCATCTCATTAAAACTAATCCTACAAATTATTCAAACCCTCAATAACTCTAGATTTGTTCTAAAGCTATAAGATTTTTTTATTAGAAGAGCTACTCATCACATGCCCGATAACTTGCAAAATTTGAGAATCGATCAAATCTTGTAATCAATGTAACAAAGTTTGTACTACTAATGGACAAACTCTTCCCTTTGGAAAAATTGATTCATTGACTATACACAAAAACCTCCATCACGATTTCATGATAATGTTTTATATCTTGCTGAGCTTTCTATTATCTTTTATTTGTCATATCTTTTGAAATAAAATTATGTTATCTTACTGTTTTGTTCCCTCTTGATGTCTTGCATAGCACATGTAGCGCGACTAGAATGGAAAACCTTAATTATATAAGATATTTTCATCTTATTTTCTTGCTCCATTTTCTTCTAAAAGTAATTCCTCAATAAATGTCTAAATGATTCAAATTCAAATTTGTTATTTTATTCTAAAAGTTTAGTTGATAAACTTGATCATATATAGCGATTATATTTTAGTAATTAATTGCAAAAGTTGCGCATTTGCAAAGTTTCATAATTTACATTTACTTGAAGTATAACTCATGGTACCTTTGCTTTTGAATTTATTGTTACTACTAAAACTATCTTGATAGTTCATCTCAAAGTCATTGAGGAAGTACAATATAATAAGGGCTGAAAGTAGTAGTGGTAGCCACCATGCATGAAAGATTTGATAAGCCAAGCTGATAATCATGTGGTAGATTTGCAGCACAATAATTAGCTCAAGTAAGAGAGACCCTCATGTCACACACTTGATCTCCTTTGGGAGGAGCAAATCGTGGAAAAGAACTCCACCAACCTCTATAGCATGTTTGGTCATTGCGGGAAAGGACTCCAAAGTGAGTTCATCGTAAGCCCGGCTAATAAGGGCATACGGCATTAGTTATGTCGTGACATATGAACTAAGGATGCCTCCGACGACATTAAACACAACACAATCGATCACATCAAATGTGAAACAACAACCCATTAATTGCACCTAGAGATCACGTTGTACAATTGAATATCATCAGTGGTTGTGTTTCTTGCTTGGATTAGTCTCCTTTCGTTGAGGTTAAATCAACCAACAACCCTAGAAATTGTCGAGTGCTCTATCAATTTGAGAAGAAGAAAGGTAGATGTCACCATCTAAAAATGTTGTCCTCTCCACCGAGATCACATGGGAGGAGATCATGGCTCAACTCAAGTCAGCCTATGCTCGCCCCAAATTATCTATGGACTCATCAATTTGTAAATCATTTAATATGGGAAAAAAACTTCCAAGTAAATTTGTGAACATTGAATCTCTCTCTCTAGCATTTGTAGCAAATTAAAGTTGAATCATTTAAGAAATGCATGGAAGCTGGACAAAGTTGACTAGGTGAACAATAAATACATGAGCTGAGCGGATGAGTCTTCCTCTCCATGATACACACACAAAAAAAAACAAAACAAATCTAGGGTTTCAAAGAATAGCATTTAAAGCTGTAAATAAATTGTGTATAAGATTGATATTTGAGTTAATAAAAGTTTATTTATATTTATTTAATATATACAAGATTAATTAAATAAATAAAAAAAATTATATTATCAAATTCAATAACTAATCAAATAAATTTAAAATATAAAAATTTTAAATAATCAAATAAATTTAAATTAAGAACTCTATATAAATTAAATTTAACTCAAACTTAAATAATCATTTTGATTATTTAATTTAATTTAATTTAATTATCTTCATCGAATAAGTTTAGAATATCATAAAATTTTATTCGGCTTGAACTAGTTTACCAGCCTTAACAGCAAGGTGACCAAAATTCTCTCTCAAAAATTTTAAAAATAAAAATAGAGAGATAATGCTGGTGCTGCTTTTTATCCTGTCATAAATGTACATAAAAATACAAATGAAAGAGGCCTTATTCCGATCATTTGGTACCGTGCAACTTTAATGCCTAGCAAAAGAAGACGAACTTTTAACGCCTAGCAAAAGAAGACGAACCACTTGTGTCATCTATTTTAACTAATGTTTTCATCCCACGGTTTAGTGACTAGTATATGATATATTATCATCATGATATTTAATGTTTGAATTTTAATAAAATCAAGATAAATATCTCTCTTATATATTAATTACTATTCCAAAGGCTAATAGCTATCCGTGATTTATCTCCTTCATGTTGGTCCTGAGATGAATTGGCGGAGGCGGTGGGGGCGAACATATTCCCCTTTTGTCACCATATTTTAATTGATGTTTCCTCCAAATGAGGGTCGTAACCCAAGGATGTTGGGCTTTTTGACTGGTCACCACGTATACTTTCCGATTTATCCTGGCGACGAATGAGAAAATTCTATGGGAATGGGTCGGTCACCCCCTGAGATAGTCAATGAGACTAACTGGGATTATTATTTTTTATTATTTTAACTTAGGTTTGGACTCAGATAAGATTGAGTTTGTTAGTACAAAGCAGAACAGAATTAGTATCATAGGATAAGGATTTGAATTTTGGTAAAGTCAAGGGAAAAAAGTCCTCCTCTGCATTGGCTAATTACAGCTTCTCAATTTACCTCCTTATAGATGGTCGTGGGATCATCAATGTGAGGCTGCTGGGGTGACAAATTCCACCTTTTACTATAATATTTTAACTTATGTTTCGTCCCAAATATGTGGTGCCTTGATCATTTTATCATTCCGATATCTATGATACGATCATCAATTTTTCCTTATAAATATAATACGCAACCAACGGATGCTAGACTCCGGGCTGCCCGTCGCCCAAACCGGTCACCTCAGGACTAGTCAATGAGGTTACCTCAGTTTATCATTTTTTTTATTTAAACTTATTTTTTGCCGTGGGCTATGGTACAATGGTAAAAATCCTTAGTTATCTCCCATGCATCCACAATTCGATTTCTAACTACGACGTATTTATAAAAAAAAATCTCTAAATAGGACTTATAACTAAGGGATGTAGGGCTTCCGACCTACCCATCGCAAGTGCTTCCCGATTTACATTAATGAATAGAAAATTTCTGTGGAGCCAGACCGATCACCCAGATTCAAAATTATGCAATCTTATTAATTATTTTTGGAGGCGTTGACGAGCACAGTCCCTTTTTACCTACTTATTTTCTGTAATAAAAAAAAGAAAATAAGCTAAAATAGATGACATAGCTTAAAAGATTACATAATCAATTTTTTATCTTTTAGACCCAATATCATAGTCTTCTCAATCCTCTGAGATATCACAACATACGAATTCGATATACTTAATCTAAAGTGTGATCGGAAGTTGCCTATCGTGCTTAAGGATAACGAAAGAATATTAGATTAAAATCCATCTTAGTGATATGCATTGTGCTTATGAAAAATTGATGCATTTTATCTCTTGATACTAAATTCATAGCATTGATAGTTTTAATAAAAAAGACTATAACTATTGTATGATAATTTTTTTTTTACGGATAGTTAATTTAAAAACGTTCGATTGATAGATAGTCTGATGTAAGTATTTTTTGATTACTCTGATAAAATCTGTTATCTTATAATTAATCGACGCGGGTTGGATATCCTATACAATTAAAAATAAAAAGGAAAAAGTTAATACTAAAATCAATATGATGAGATGCATGCACTCGTTGACATATGTAGATTTATCTATCCTCTGATGATCCATCACTTTCAATGGTAGGATTGAAAGGCTGCACATGCATCCCTCTTCTCCGCTGCAGGTTTTCCAGCCCTTTAAATAACCCTTCAACCTTAACTCTCCTCACTCACTGGACTTCTTCCTCTTCTCCATCTCCATATCAGACCTCAAACTAAATCAAACAGGGAAGAAGACATGAAGATCGAGCAGGAGGAGAAAGAAGAAGAAGAAAATATGGTGAGTTGCCTTTCTCTCTCAGGATCATCAATCAATCAATCAATCAATCCTTTGATCACACTTTCCGTGCAGGAAGAAGGAACTGAAGCTGAAGCATGCGTTGGCTATGTGGACTGGAAGGGCAAACCTGCCGTCAGAGGCAAACATGGAGGCATGCTCGCAGCCTCCTTTGTTCTTGGTAATTAAAGTAATATATTTCCTGCCGAACTGTGTTCTTGCATGCATGCAAACAAGCAATCCATGGGCTACTCTGTTTTTTTTTTCTCGGAGAGCATGATTAATCTTGCAATCGATCGATTGATCGAGAGCTAGCAAGGAAGAAATTAAGCCCTTCGGAAGAACAGGAGTTGACTCTTTCGTTCGTGCTTATTAATGTTTTTTTTTTCCTTTCGACACGACTTTGATGGTGAAATGAGGTGTGAAAAAAAAACAAGTTGGCAACTTGGCTTTTGGTGCATGCAGCGGTGGAGATAATGGAGAACATGGCGTATCTGGCCAACGCCAGCAACTTGGTGACCTACTTGGCAGGGTTCATGCACTTCTCGCTCTCTCGCTCGGCCACCACGGTGACCAACTTCATGGCCACGGCCTTCCTCCTCGCCCTTCTCGGCGGCTTCTTATCCGACGCCTTCTTCACCGCCTATCATATCTACTTGATAAGTGCTCTCCTCGAGTTCCTGGTGAGTAGTTCCCATAGATCGATCGATCATCTAGCTAATTTATTTAATTTAGATTGCGTCCTGCAGCTGCTGCAAGGCTAAGTGATGAATTCCCCTGCTCCTCTGCCCTTTTCATGACCATGTTCCCTTTTGATCAATTCCCTCGTGTGCAAGCTACAGAACAGTAGGGTGGCATAAAACCCAACTATAGATCCTTGATTGCATGGATATATCTGCTACCTTCTTGATTGACAGCGATTTTTCCCAGCCTTCTCCGTCAAAAGAAATAGCTCATCAGTGATCTCAGCTATCATTTTCCCTTTCCCTTTTCTTTAATTTGCTTCTCAACCACCTGAAAAATAGAGCAGGAGGAGAAGAACCCTCAGGTTCACGCTATCATTAAATATGACAACGCAAAAAAAAGGCAGAGTGACACCGAGGCACTTGCAGAGTTTAATTTGAGGGAGGAGACTAGCTATGTATGAGGAAGGAGGAGAGATCAGTCTGAAAAGAACTCGAGGAAACGGTGCATGGCGAGTGAGATGTCGATGTCATCGGTTAGTGTACTGAAAGATACGATACGAAACAAAACAAACAACAGCTTGGTTCGCGCGCCTGATCCTGAATGCTCTGACTTGACAAAGATCGTAAAAAATTTATTAATTCACACGATCGAATCTAAATTTTTGTCCCCAATTTAATGTTGACTTGTTTGATCATTCAAATAGGTAACTGAATCGGAGTATGTTCTTCTGGTGTGTTGTGAAACAGGGGTTGGTCATCCTCGCAGTGCAAGCCAAGACCGCCTCGCTCAAGCCGCCTCCCGGCGAGGAGGCCGCCGGCGGGAAGACCGCTATTCTGTTCGCCGGGCTCTACCTCACTGCGCTCGGAGTAGGTGGCATCAAGGGATCCCTCGCGCCCCATGGCGGCGAGCAGTTCGACGAGAGCACCGCCCGCGGGCACAAGGCCCGGTCCACCTTCTTCAACTACTTCATCTTCTGCCTCGCCTCGGGCGGGCTCCTCGCCGTCACCTTCGTGGTGTGGGTGGAGGACAACAAGGGCTGGCAATGGGGCTTCGGAATCTCCACTATCACCATCCTCCTCTCCATCCCCGTCTTCCTCGCCGGCTCTCCTCTTTACAGGAACAAGGTCCCCACCGGAAGTCCCGTCACCACCATCGCCAAGGTGTTGCTCGCCGCCATCTCGAGTAGGAGAGGTAACTTCCAGAGTGCGAGAAACGCCGTGGTCGACTTGGAACAGAGTTCTCCCGCGAAGGAGAGTAAAGAAAGCGAGGTGAGGGGGCCGGGGGAGGAGCTGAAGTGGCTCAACCGCGCGGCGGAGGGCAGGCCGCTCCACCGCGCCCTCTTGTGCGCCGCGCATGAAGTCGAGGACGTCAAGGTCGTGCTGAAGCTCCTCCCCATCTTTCTCTCCACCATCATGCTCAGCTGCTGCCTCGCGCAGCTCTCGACCTTCTCGGTGCAGCAGGCGGCGACGATGGACACGCGGGTGGGCGGACTGAAGGTGCCGCCGGCGTCGCTGCCGGTCTTCCCTGTCATCTTCATCATGGCCCTCGTGCCGCTGTACGACCACGCGATCGTGCCCTTGGCGCGGCGCGCGACGGGGAGCGACACGGGGATCACGCACCTGCAGCGCATCGGGATGGGGCTGGCGCTGTCAGTGGTGGCGATGGCGGTGGCCGCGGCGGTGGAGATGAAGCGGAAGCGGGTGGCGCTGCGGGTGGGGGAAGGGTTCAAGGGGCCGTTGCCGATCGCCTTCTTCTGGGTGGCGTTCCAGTACCTGTTCCTGGGGTCGGCCGACCTGTTTACGCTGGCGGGATTGCTGGAGTTCTTCTTCAGCGAGGCGCCGGCGAGGATGCGGTCGCTGGCGACGTCTCTGTCGTGGGCGTCGCTGGCAATGGGATACTACCTGAGCTCGGCCCTGGTGTCGATGGTAAACTGGGTGACGACGACGTCGTCAGGCGGCGGAGGGCGGAAGGGGTGGCTGTCGGGGGGAAGTCTGAACCGATACCACCTCGATCGCTTCTACTGGCTGATGTGCGTGCTGAGCGCGTTGAACTTGGCCAACTTCGTCTTCTGGGCGACCCGGTATCGCTACCGATCCGGCCAGAAACAGTAGCCTTTCATACTGTTTATGGATCTTCCTTTCCAATGTCAACTTATATTTTGACTTTAGTAGTCAAAAGTCAAAATAAAATCAAAGCCGCGCTTAAAGTGTATAAAGTGCGCCAATTTAGTAAGAGTTTATTTAAAGAAGGTTAAATAAATAAATTTAAATAATATCTTTATATTTTTCAGCTTGAGAGAAGTTTATTTATATTGGACGGTCTCTTTCCATTCAAAAGGAATTGTAAATAGATAGTAGCTATCTTGATTGAAAAACAAAACCGAAGATATTTTAACATGAGTCTTATAAGTATTTCAAGTTAATTGTTTGAGTAGAAGGTCATAGTTAAATTTATATGAGCTCAATCTTAAACGGTTAGATCATCATCCAATCAAATAGAGTTAGAAAATGGTTAATTCAAAAGTTGACTATTCGAAACATCTCCGATTGAACCGAGGCGTCCTGATATTTTGAATACTCGAAACGTCTCAGATGTATTGAGACGCCTCATATATCCACCAGAACTGTTGCCGCAGATGAACACTGTAGAACTTGAGGCACCTCCGATTACTTGGATATGTTGCGGCACAAATAAGAAGTGGGGATCGATGTCATCCCACTCAAGGTATCTCCGATGAACTAAGGCACCTCTAATACTGATAAATTAGCAGAAGGTCGTTGTGGTGAAGTTTAAACTCAATCAGATGGAGGTGTCTCTAGCCAATTGAGGCATCTCAAATGTGTTACATCAGCAAATGGTTACTTCAACTAGTGCACTATAAATTGTAACTTAAAGTTAGTTTGTAAATATCACGCACTCATTCTTAATCTGGAAATTTGATAATTGTATTTGTGCTTTAAATTCATGTAATGGACTTCTCTACTTCAGACATTGTCGAAGGAGTCTTTTTAGGGAGAAATCATTATCTTAGATCAGTAACCTTTTCGATTGTAAATCTAAGTAAATCTTCTAAGTCCTTTTATTTTTATAAATTAAACCTAAATTAGAAGCAAGAGATTTAAAATTTAGTTTACAAACTATTTACCTCTCTGATCGATCCAACCGATCCAATAACTACATCTATGTAAATTTACAACCAAATGAGCAAAAATGGTCCATAACACCCATGAGCCTCTCAGTAAATATGTATCAATTTATAAGTAAAAAACGGCACATTTTGACTTTAAAAAAAAGGGGAAATCGTACAAATCTATACATGTTAATTTCCCACCAGAGACATTAAATTTTTCTAGGGGAAAAATAAAAAAGACGTCCTTTTCCTTCAAATCAATGAAGTATGCTTCATTCTATGTTATTTTAAGCAAAGGGCATCCTTTTCACTGTTTAATTGGATATATTTACTCTCCTAACTTTCAATATTATTTTTATTATTATTTCTCATTTAAATTCTAAATCGATAGAACACGTTATCAGGGACGGTGCCAAAGGCGATGGGGATGATCACTCCTCGTCAATATTTTAGCGTAAGAGGTGTATAGAGTACAAGAATGTTGTGAAGGAGATGCGAATGAGAGGTAATGACATTTCTGCCTCCCCTCATCGTAAATATATATTTTCGTCCTCTCGATATGTAATTTCTGACTTCGTCCTTGCACAAAATCTTAACTCTTATAATATGAATGCTAGATAAGCAAGTTAAATCCGTATTATAATAATTACGAAATCATAATTGTTATAACGTTTGTAATAGTTATAAAATCTTAATTGTTACAATTTAAATGGTAGGTGAAGATAATTGATTGTGGGTTATAACAGCGATAAATCATAATTGTATTTTTTAACAAATATATATTGTAATAATTACAAAACTATAATTGTTAAAATATATGTAGTAGTTATAAAATTGTAGTTATTATAACGTTCTCAATCAATTTAAAATTTAGACGGAAGCTAGTATCCGATCAATTTAAGATTTAGACATATTAATAATAATAATAATAATAATAATAATATAAAGAGTAGGAAGATAAATGTAAGCAATTAAACATTGACCTGGGATGCTTGTTTTTATTAAAAAGATTCTCTCGGGGTGATGCGATAGTTTAGGTATGGGATGTTACCCTATTAAATCATGGGTCAAAATTTTATGTGTTTAAGTATACCTTCTCTCCTATCTTGATCATTATATTAATAATTAATAATTATTTATTATTTATTAGATTGACAAACATGTTAAGGACTAGCGTTTTTTACCATAGTGTTTTAATTAAAAAGGAAAGTGAAAGATTCGGAAAAAAAAGACATACTTTTAACCTTTGCCTCTTTTTCTTGATTGGTTTTCACCTAAATCGAACAACTACGTGATTATCTGTCTTTTTATAAAAAGTTATTATTTATTTTGTGTTTTTATTTAATAAATTTTTTCTTATTCTCCTTCAGAGAGGGGCTAAAAAAGAAAAAGTGAATCACTTTTATCATTTCTCTATTCACTTGCTTACCCTTTTTTGAGGACGGATTCTCTTATTCATAATTTAGTCCATAAATTATGAATGATGATCCATTAGTTAATTTTAATGGCCCATATCTGTTTAATAAATTTTAATGGCCCCTATCTGTTTAATAAGTAAGGATTATCAAAATCAACTAATCATAATAAATAGATTATCCTCTGATATATAATTTATGATCAGAGGATCCGTCTGCTTTTTTTTTTTTTTTTTTTCTCTTTTCCATTTTATATCCTTCCTAGCATAACAGCATCAGATTAAAACGAGGAAAATGAAATGAATGGTTCAAAGTGAGACCATAATGAAAGCTAGAGTGGGACCAACTCTTAAATTTAGAGTAGAAACTAGAAAGAAAGAAAGAACGGTAATTTACTAAACGGTGTACTCCGAATATGGAATTTATTAAAAGATGTATTATGATTTTGTATATATCAAAGGATATAGTAAAATATGTAAAATTCTCATTCTACCCCTCTTGTTAATCCTCCTTATCCCATCCTATTTTTCAAGACGTCCAAAGCACATTAGAATTATTTTGATTTAAAAATTTTATTGATAATTCGGATGTTGATGGCATCAACATTTTTTCCCTCCCTCTTTCAGTGCATGTAAGCCTCGCCACTTTTCTTAACTCTTCGATTGTGAAAATCTTTCGCTTTGTTTTAGGTATGAGATCGTCTCCCACCAAAAGCCTACGTAAGTGTCTTTGTGCGTCGTCAGGTGACATCAAGGGTTTTTTTTTTATGAAAATCCACACTGATTGTGTCTCTGTAGTGAAGGATTTAGGGTTTCTGTTAATACTCTCCATTCAAAACGGCGCAAGGAAGTAGGTCGGGTATTTCATCCTCTGTTATTCAATTCCGCAAAGGTATCTAATGTTGGGACTTTCGAGCCGCAAAAATCGTTTTTTGCGTTGCGGAAACCTCGAAGTCTTGCCACGGATCCGTGCGAAGATATATAAAATAAATCATGTACATGTTTCTAACCTAGATCTACCTTAGATCTACATGAACAAGAAGCGTTACCCTTGTTGCGAAGCCCTTCGTTTATCCCGCTCGTCCAAAAGGTTGTCGGATCTCGAGAGTGTCAAGCGTACACTTCTCTATACGTATCCACACGGACAAGAGAATGGAGAAAACACCTTAGAGTGTGCTAGCACCCCAAGGAGTCACGGCAATGGAGGAGAGGGAGAGCAAGAAAGAAGAGAGGAGGAAGAAGAAGCCTTGATTGCCTTGAATCAATGTGTAGCCGGCCACATTATTACATGGAGTGTTTTATACCTCCATGTAATACCAAAAGTCATGACTCTTGGTCTTCTTCATGAGGTGGCACACAATGAGGTGACTCTTGATGATGTGGAACACCATCATTGGTCGACCCATGCCAAGTCACAAATGATGTGACATTTGTTCAAGTCAAACTTGACCCTTCATCTTCCCTCTCAAGTCAAGTCAAACTTGACTCATTTATCTCCCATGGTTGATCAAATCTAACCATTGATTCAAGTCAATTTAATTTAATGAATCTCTATTCATTGAATTAAATTGATTCAATGAGTCATAATCTAAATTAGACTCATTGGACACATGAATCAAATTGAGTCCAACTCAATTAGTCTAATTTGTATTACTCTTAATTCAATTTGGTTCATCACATGAACCTAATCCTCTTGGTCCATCGTATGAACCTATTCTCCATCTAATTGCCCTTTGTGTGTGACCCTATAGGTTCTTGTAACATTGGCAATGCTCCTAAACCCATTTAGAAGCATAAGTAATGAGCGGTATCTAGCAACACATCATTACTACCCAAGTTACAAGAATGTTGAGATCCAACATCACCTTTGTGACTATTAATTGTGATTCTCACAATATGTGACAATGTCCTTCTATCCTTGACATCTAGATTGATCAATTGAGGCATAGACCGTGTCATCCTCTAATCAATCTATATCTTGAACTCCAAGTAGACTCACTCTAATCAAATGAGCTCAATATCTCATATTGACTCATTTGGGCATGATCATGCACTTAATGGTCTCACTCTATCAAGAATCATGATGTTACTCCCGTCATATAGGAGGGATAGATCCCATCTACATCACTCACATCCCTCCGCATAAATTATTACATATCCAGTAATCGCCTTTATAGTCCACCCAATTATGGGTGACGTTTGACGAAGCCAAAGTATGCAACTCCTTATGTAGGGAACCATGGTGACTTCAAGTCCAAGGACTGATAATCATACTAATAGTCACATGAGAAAGTATATGACACTCATATAACGATCCATGATATTTTCTCATGGCGGGTCATTCAGTATACATTCTCCAATGCATACCCATGTGTCAACTTGATTTCTCTATATCCATGACTTGTGAGATCAAGTTATCGAGTTGACCTACATGCTAGTCTCATCGGATTAACATTGTCCCTGAATGTTAATACTTGACTAGGAATGATTAAGAGTAGTGTTCTCTATATCATCTCACTGTCAATTCAACCAATAGATTGATATAGATAAGAACCTTCTACTCAAGGACGTTATTATACTTAGTTATTTGGCACCAATACAAGTAAGTATAATAACCATAAAGAAATGCCTTTATAAGTATATAGGAATATGATACATCGGGTCCATACAACAATCATCATATGATTGGCTCTAGGGCTCTAACTAACATCTAATACGGGTTATGATAGGTTGGCCTGGCAAGTGAAGGAGAAGTCTAGGTTAAGAAAGATAGGAAAGGTATATAGCGGTCGAAGTGAAGGCCAGGCGAGCACCCATGTGCTCATATATTCTCGGTCGGGCAAAGCCCGCCTGAGCATAAAGACATTCAGCGTTATGTATGACTTTTAGTGTATTACCGGTCGACCGAAGGCTGAGCGAGCACCCACGTTGTAAAATATGACACTCAAATAATAATAAAATAATAAGATTAAATGGACGAATAACCTTAACAGAATTTTTAGAAATTTTCTGAAAATTTTTCGGAGCTCGTATGACGTATTTTAAGAGAGATCAACTATTGGGCTGTGAGAAAGCCTGTTTGGAATACCCAATTAAGTGGGAGTTGATTGGGAACTCAACTTAGGGGTTAATGAAATTAAACCTAAGTATAAAGCAAAACTAAACTTATTCCTTGCCGATTTCCATCTTCTTTCCCCGATCCCTAATGCCCTTTTCCCCTCCCGATTCCCTTTCACGCGTCGACTCTTTCTCTCCTTTCCCCAATCTCGCTGAACCCCTCCTTCCTCTCGCCGCTCATTTTCTTCTTCCCGATTTCCTCTCCTCCACCGTGTCTCCGCCGACCTCCATGGTTGATCGCTAGACGTGGCCTTCTACCCCGCGAGATCCGTTGACGACGTTGTAACCCTTGCCGTTGCTGGAGGCGACGTTGTTAGCCAAGGATGTCGCGAGATCTCTCTACTCCTGATTCAGTCAAGGTCCTTCTCCCACCTCCTTCTCAGCATCGCTGTTGACCCTTGCGGCCCGACCCCGACCATCCGAGCCCTACCGTCGACGCCACCAGCCATCAGGTGAGACACCACTCCTTTCGACGACGCCATGGAAAGGGGATTATTTCTGATCTGTGCATCATTGATCGACGATTGGTGCTGATAACTGTTCATCATGCTTCTCTCCTTTCTCTGATCATTGATGTTGTGCCCTAGAGCCATCGGTGGTCTGTCCTGATTCAGAGAGGGGGTGATCAGAGACACCATCTCTTCTTCAGATTCGAAGAGGAGAGCACCATTTCTAGCACAACAACATATGGGTTCTATCCTAGAGGACATTACAGGCTTGGTTTTAGGTAAGACATGCTGATATTTTGATTTTTGGGTTGTAGAGTTCTGAGTTCTAATTTTTGAATGGGAAGTTTGTGCTAACTAGGTTGGTCAATTATTGTAGCTTTGGCCTTGGATTTTTGTCATCTTTGCTCCGGTCACAGTAGCTCCACCACAGCTTGTCCGGATGGGTGTCTCAACTGACCACAATGAGTCGCCACCATAGAGGAAGTCCGATGTTTAATTTAGGTAATGAACTAAATCTGAATAGATTAATTAGTTGATTAATCTATATCTCATCGATAACCTTGGATTGATTTGGGATTTATAATATGTTGATGATGGAGATTTGATTTCACTTTCAATTGTGGATGGATTTGGAATTTAATTACATATTCATTAGTAATCATTTATTTGGGGAATTGTTAAAGAAGATTATGTTAATAGAAATTGATTAAGTTGTGGGATAATTCCTTATTAAAGGATTCATGGATTAGATTAATTGAAGTTGATTATTTAGTTAGGATTAATTAATGATCATATTGATTAGGGTTTTCCCTAACTAGTTTTGGGGATTTTATTTAGCTAATTAATTTATAAGAACTTAGCTAAATAAAATGCATTGATACATGACTCTGTTGAGACAGGATCACGACGTGAAGTTTATTTCGGATACGATCTCCATTTTTGAGGCGGGTACTTTTGACTTATCTTTTTGATATTGTCATTCTGATATACTTAGTGAGTTATAACTAGTAGTAATAGTTATGCTTATATTTGCTAGGTATGCCACTACTTGATACCCGTAGTATGCACATACTTTTACCTGTTATGCAATTATAATTATGTCATTCTGTTTCTCGCATTGTGTACTTATGTAGTGACATAAAGTGCATTACCGGATACAGGTCTAGCTACTAGTTTATACTTGGCACGTGTACCTTGTTTATTATTTGGCATGTGTACCTAGGTTTACTATTGATGTGCGTAAATATTATGATGATTTATGCATGTTTTTTCGCACATTCACTTGCTTTATACGTACGCATTCTTTGTATGGTCACCTCTTTTATCGTATATTCATCGTATATATTCTTTTGTATGAATATCTGCTCTTTGTTTAGTTTTGTGTTGGCAGGGACAACTTTCAGAGCGAAAATAACATTTGTTGACTCACCGGAGCGAACCAGAGAACACGGCCGTGCAAACCTTGCACGGTCGTGTGGCTAGACAGAAGGGAAGATATGCACGGTCGTGCAACCCTTGCACGGCCGTGCGGCCAAACCAGAGGAGGAGCATCACACGGCCGTACAAACTTGCACGAATGTGCACCCCATGACCGAGGCCAAGCAACACACGCCCGTGCGACCCTGCACGGCCGTGTGACCTAGAACCGAGCCCCAGCATCACACAGCTGTGCCATTTGGCAAAATCGTGCAGCGCATCTAGAGCCTAGTCAGGGCACAGGCGTGTCATCCTTGCACGGCCTTGTCGCCGCACCGTGCTCTAGTCTATAAAAGGGGTTTTAACCCCTTTCCTCAAGGGGGGAGAGCTGGGAGGTGAGCCTTCAAGAGGAGATTCCACGCCGTCCGGGACATCGATCCAGCGACCTTCCATCACCACCTCAACTCCCTAGGTCAAGGTCGACCAGTTTGACTGGGCTTGAAGTGAGTCAAGCTCGAGTCTTGATGATTTGGTTTCGATGTTTGACAATACTTGTAGACGACACATGAACATTGCAGGAGCAATTGTTCATGTGGGGAGATTGTGAAGGAGAGTCAAGTAGGTCAAGGTTGACTGGATACTTGACTGAAAATCCTAGTGAGTGAAGCTAGGTGAAAGTCCTGGTGAGTGAAGCCAGGCAGAAGGAAACCCTAGTGAGTGAAGCTAGGTGAAAGTCCTGGTGAGTGAAGCCAGACAGATGAGAAGACCTAGTGAGTGAAGCTAGGCAGAAGGGAAATCCTGGTAAGTGAAGCTAGGTGAAAGTCCTAGTGAGTGAAGCTAGGCAGAAGGGAAGTCCTGGTGAGTGAAGCCAGGCATGGGGAAATCCAGATGGGTCAAGGTTGACCAGACATCTGGTGAAAGTCCAAGTAGGTCAAAGGGATTGACCGGATACTTGGCAAGAGGAGAAAAATCCAAGTGGGTCAAAGGGATTGACCAGACACTTGGTGAGAGATTCCTAGCTGGTCAATGGTGACCGGATGCTAGGTTTTATGTACCAACAAGTCATGGTTGACTAGATGTTGGTTTAGGGGGCTTTGGATTTGCTTTTGGGCAAAAACCAAGATCTGGATTGATCAGCCGATTGATCCAGCAGATCTGGATCGATCAGCCGATCGATCTAGCAGATCTGGATCGATCAGCCGATCGATCCAGCAGATCTGGATCGATCAGCCGATCGATTGGATCATGTCCAATCGATCAGCTGATCGATCGGGTGAGTCCCCACGAACAGAACCCCTTTGGATCGATCCGTGGATCGATCCAGAGGTCCCAATCGATCAGTGGATCGATTGGGAGGTGTTGTTTGTGCGCGATAAGCCCTGGATTGATCAGCCGATCGATCCAGGCTATTCTAAAGAGCACAGAGGTACTCTGGATCGATCGGTTGATCGATCCAAAGCCTCCCCGATCGATTGGGAGCAATCCAATCGATTGTGATCCGACCGTTGGCGTCGTATTTAGCTGCAGGCGAGCGTTTCCTTCAGCAGTGCTTACACGATTCATCTCCGATCTTCATCAGCGACTCCACAGCTCTCTCTCAATTTTAGATCGCAAGTTCTTGAAGATTCTTGGAGGTTTATCCAAGTCAAGAGGCAGATCAAAAGAAAGAAGAGAAGTTATGGTTAGGGTTTATTGTAAGCTTTTGCTTGTATTTCATATCCTTTTCTTTCTTATTGTATTGAGAGTTTGTAAAGGCTTCTCCGCCTTCGGTAGTTACCATAGAGGAGTGTGTTTCATAGTAGAGGGTGCGTGAGTGTGTGGATCCTTGGATTAGTCACCTCTTGTGAGGTGGATACCAAGTAAAATCTCTTTGTTAGCGTTGTATTTTGTTTCTTGTACATTTCCGCTACACATCTTTGAAGAAACAAGCAACGCCAACCACGAAGCACGCGACGAGCTATTCACCCCCCCTCTAGCTACTTTTCGGTCCCAACAAGTGGTATCAGAGCGAGGCCGCTCTTCACCGGAATCATCGCCGGAAGGGGCAAACAAAACAAGCAAAGCTAGAGGGTGAAGAAGTTGGAGCAAATTCATCAAAGTCAAAGAATTCAAGAAGCTCATCTTCAAGATGCAATTCCAAGATGGACTTGGATTTGACACAAGGGTGGCTCCACCGTACACATCTACTAGTTTCGATCTTTGGAAATCAAGGATCGAAAACTTCTTAATGGTGGAGATAGAGCAATGGTTTGCTCTAATGGAAGGCTTCAAGGCTCCAAGAAATTCAAAGGGCATAGTCCTTAAGAGAAGCAATTGGAGCCAAGAGCAAATCCAAAGATGTGAGGCCAATGATAAAGTGACCAAGCTTTTGGTCAATCTATTGCCTAGCCACATTCTTGGAAAAATTAGAGAGTTCAAGGATGCCAAGGAGCTTTGGAGCAAATTGACATCAATCCATAAGATCCCCTCCACTGTACTGAATCAAGAGGAATCCAAAGAGGGCGACTCATTGGATCAAGACCAAGAGGAGGACTCGGAAGTTGAGAGATGCTCAACTTCCGAAGAAGAAGTCCAAGAAGAAGCTTCATCTTCAAAGGGATGCAATGAAGAGGGCAAGGAGGGAGCATACACCTTGTTCCATGTTCAAGATGATGAAGCCTCCACCTCTAGGATTGAGGGGGAGCGATCTTCGGTGACACCGGATCAAGAAGAAGGAGAAACTTCCACCTCCACAAATCAAGACATATCTATTGGAGGAGAATCATCATCGGATCAAGAGGAAGCCTCCGCATCCGGATCCAAAGGAGAAGAAGCCACCCCTACACAAGAAGGTATAAATAGTTCATTTAATAATAAAAATCATATCATATGCTTTGAATGTAGGGAACATGGGCATTACAAGAGCAAATACCCTAAATTGGCCAAGAAGAAGGGCCAAGTGGCACAAAAGAGCAAGGAGAAGGCCAAGGAGATCATCCCCGGAACAAAAAAGAGCAAGGAGCACATTGTGTGCTTCTTATGCAACCAAAAGGGGCATTACCGAAGTCAATGCCCTAATGGGAAGAAGAAGGTCGTCAAGGCTCTTGGAGGAAGCTTAATTCAAGGGGGAGCCTCCAAGGTAAAAAGAAAGGTAACTTTTATTGAGCCTACCCCTTTAAATTATGGTAAAGAGCATGCTAGTACTAACTTATATCATTTTAATGCTATTTACCATGAAAATAGGAGGCATGATAAAGTTAAAGAAAATCTTGTAGCTTTTCATGCTAAGACCACTACACCTAGGGCTAGGAATGTAGATAAAAGTCTAGGAAAGACCTCTAAGGATTTTAGCTACAAGCCTAGAAACAAAAATGCTCATGGGTTTAATGGAAAACCAAAACCTAAGGACTTAGTGATGGAAAATCAAGTCTTGAGGTCAAGACTTGACAAACTAGAAAAGACCCTAAAAAGGATGGAAAATATCCTTAAAGGGCAAAATGAGCAAAATCTAGGTTTAGGAAAACAAGGGTCATCCAAGGGCCATAGAGGTTTGGGATACAAACCTAAAATCAAAAAGGATGTACCTACTTACCATAGGGTTCCATATAGCTATGGAACCAACCCTAAGTCTAGAGGTCAAGTTAAGGATACAAGGGAAGTTATCCCTAGAAGTATCTTTGCAACGACAAACGTGACTAAGACTTCTAAGAAGTCTAAGAAAGTCACAAACAAGGTCACAAGGGAAGCAATCCCTAGAGTTGACCTAGAAAAGGTGACCAAGGCTTCTAAGAAGCCAAACAAGGTCACTAGGAAGGTATCTAGGGAAGTTATCCCTAGTGAATACCTAGAGCATCCAAGGAGGACCAATAAGTTTTGGGTTCCTAGGAGCATCTTCTCTACCCCATAGATGGGTTAGAGAGTGTCAACTCTAAGTGAAAGGGTAGTTAACCTAATCATGTTGAAGTTGACACTCAAGAAGCATTTTCAAAGTTATTATTAACCTTTGAAAATGGAATAGATATATCATTTACTCCTTGGAAGAGTGAAATGTGCCAAATTTTGGAAATAGTGATTTTAATCTTAATTGGCACAATTTAGGAAAATCATAAGAACTACCAAGTTGGGAGTTTGGTATGTTCTTAAGAGATTAAAGGCAATCTGGGCCTTAATTTAAAGTGATACTCTTGTGAAAAAATGAAATATGCCAACACTTGAGGAATATGATTAATTTCAATTGGCATAAATTAATCAAGAGAATTAGAAATACTAATTTAGACTTTGGCATTGTCTTAAAGCACTTTGGGCAATCTAGGTTAGATTTAAAATTAGCTATGGGGTTAAGAATACTTAGGTAGGTAATCTAGGTATTTTATCTATGCTAACTTTCCATTCTTTGTATTGCCCATCAAATGCCATGACATCATATTTATTTATTTGTGTTTGCACTCATGCCTTATCATGAAAATACAAAAATACCATGTCATGCCATACATACATCATGTAGTTATAGGAAAATTTTCTTTTGAAAATTATTTCTTTTTGATGTATGCCATAACATTATCATACATTATGTTTATTTCCTTAAAATTTAAAACAAAAGGCATTTATAAACAAATGGAATCAACAAGTAACATCCTTGGTGGATGTTTACCACTCAAAATGTCTAGATAGATATGTATGATCCCTAGATTAGGGCAAAATCAAAATTTACATCTCACAAAGACCTATAAGATGACTTGTATGTGTTTTATGCACAATAGCTACAAGTGAGATGTTAGGATGATGAACAAAACATAAGATGTTGATTTAGTGCATTCTTTTGAGTTTTTAAGTTCATCAAAACACATAGTTATGTGTTTTCCCATCATTGGAAAAGCTAATGTACAAGTCATGTGCATTAAGCCCAAGGAACATGGTGGGATATTGGTTTTGAAAATGGTTTTAAAATGATTTTGGAAAACCTTGGTGAAGGCTATCTCTTGATAGTAATCACCATTGAATAGTTAGACACAAACTTGAAGAAAACACTAAAGTTTTTGTAAGTTTTCAAGTTTGTGTCAATCTTTGAAAATATGAATTATTTTCTTAGAAAACTATTTTTCCATGATAAAGTATACCCTAAATAATATCTACACAAATTTTCACGATTTTATAGATTTTGTAGATTTTTCTAGGGGTTTTTGAAATTCACTGAAAGTGAATTTCAAAAATATCAGACCTTCAATCGATCACTCGATCGATTGAAGGATCTCAATCGATCGGGCGATCGATTGAGGGCAGGCTTCTCGCGAATAGAAGCCGTCTGGATCGATCCACCGATCGATCCAGCCCTTCTGAATCGATCAGTGGATCGATTCAAGCTGGTACAATCGATTGGAACCCAACTCCAATCGATCGAAGATGCTGATTTTGGCTGGGAAAGCTTATTTTCAGCATTTTGAACCTATTTTAGTCTAGGTAACCATTCCTAACCCCTCAAAATACATTTGTATACATAAAAAGAGTGTTTTCATGTTGAAAATAAGGAAGGATTGGTTGAGAAAGACTAAATTGAAGTTTAGGTTGAGGTTTGGTTTCAATATTGAATGTTTGAACCTCAAAACTTCTAAATTTGGGTTTCCTAAAGGTTTGGGATTCCAAGTCATTGTTGGTGCAATGACAGAAGGTACGACCATGTCTTTAGGGGGAGTTACTCTTTAAGGACCTGAAACTTATTTTTCATACACCTTGGGAGGTGGTTAACCTTCTTTTAGAGAAAATGCTCAAGATTGGGCATTGAAATTAATGGGGAGTGGATATCCTCATTGTTTAAGTGGAGTTTGCTCATGGATGAGCATTTGATAAAAAATGAAGGGTATGAGACCTTCATTTAAATTATTCAAGTGGTTAATGCTCAAGGGTGAGCATTGATGATAACGAAGGGTATGAGATCTTTATTATCGTGTTGATCACAACGAGTGAAGTTGTGAACAATGATAAGCAACTCTTTAGGGAGAGAGGTTGTGGTTGATGTGTGCCCAAAGATGGGGGTATGTTTATGATGCGTGCCAATAGGGGGAGAATGCATGGTTAAGTTAGGCCTCCAGTACCTAAAGGGGGAGTTTACTCTCTAGAAAAGGAGAAGAATGGAGGGAACCATCATTCAGATATTGGTATGAAGGGAGTTGAGGCTATGAGATTAGCCTAATTTCCTAACTTAACATGTGGTATTGTCAAACATCAAAAAGGGGGAGATTGTTGGTGCAATATTCCCTAGGTCAAGGTTGACCTGTTTGACTGGGCTTGAAGTGAGTCAAGCTCGAGTCTTGATGATTTGGTTTCGATGTTTGACAATACTAGTAGATGACACATGAACATTGCAGGAGCAATTGTTCATGTGGGGAGATTGTGAAGGAGAGTCAAGTAGGTCAAGGTTGACTGGATACTTGACTGAAAATCCTAGTGAGTGAAGCTAGGTGAAAGTCCTGGTGAGTGAAGCTAGGCATAAGGAAACCCTAGTGAGTGAAGCTAGGTGAAAGTCCTGGTGAGTGAAGCCAGGCAGATGAGAAGACCTAGTGAGTGAAGCTAGGCAGAAGGGAAATCCTGGTAAGTGAAGCTAGGTGAAAGTCCTAGTGAGTGAAGCTAGGCAGAAGGGAAGTCCTGGTAAGTGAAGCCAGGCACGGGGAAATCCAGATGGGTCAAGGTTGACCAGACATCTGGTGAAAGTCCAAGTAGGTCAAAGGGATTGACCGGATACTTGGCAAGAGAAGAAAAGTCCAAGTGGGTCAAAGGGATTGACCAGACACTTGGTGAGAGAGTCCTAGCTGGTCAAGGGTGACCAGATGCTAGGTTTTATGTACCAACAAGTCATAGTTGACTAGATGTTGGTTTAGGGGGGTTTGGATTTGCTTTTGGGCAAAAACCAAGATCTGGATTGATCAGCCGATTGATCCAGCATATCTGGATCGATCAGCCGATCGATCCAGCAGATCTGGATCGATCTGCAGATCGATTGGATCATGCCCAATCGATCAGCTGATCGATCGGGTGAGTCCCCACGAACAGAACCCCTTTGGATCGATCCGTGGATCGATCCAGAGGTCCCAATCGATCAGTGGATCGATTGGGAGCTGCTGTTTGTGCGCGATAAGCCCTGGATCGATCAGTCGATCGATCCAAGCTATTCTAAAGAGCACAGAGGCACCTTGGATCGATCGGTTGATCGATCCAAAGCCTCCTCGATCGATTGGGAGCAATCCAATCGATCGGGATCCGACCGTTGGCGCCGTATTTAGCTGCAGGCAAGTATTTCCTTCAGCAGTGCTTACACGATTCATCTACGATCTTCACCAGCGACTCCACAGCTCTCTCTCAAGTTCAGATCGCCAGTTCTTGAAGATTCTTGGAGGTTTTTCCAAGTTAAGAGGCAGATCAAAAGCAAGAAGAGAAGTTAGGGTTAGAGTTTATTGTAAGCTTTTGCTTATATTTCATATCCTTTTCTTTCTTCTTATATTGAGAGTTTGTAAAGGCTTCTCCGCCTTCGGTAGTTACCGTAGAGGAGTATGTTTCATAGTGGAGGGTGCGTGAGTGTGTGGATCCTTGGATTAGTCACCTCTTGTGAGGTGGATACGAAGTACAATCTCTTTGTTAGCGTTGTATTTTGTTTCTTGTACATTTCTGCTGCACATTTTTGAAGAAACAAGCAACGCCAACCACGAAGCACGCGACGAGTTATTCACCCCCCTCTAGCTATTTCGGTCCCAACACTTTGTTTTTTTACTCTTGTTTTTTTTTGTTACATTCTGCATTTTATTCCGTATTGTTTTTGCATTCGAAGCTAACCTTGCAGGAAATTCAATCACCCTGCATGCCTGTCTACTTAGTGCTTCCGGTCTATTCGGATAGGACATGATGTTGAAGCCCTTAAAGGATTATGGAGCACCGAAGTCTGCTAAAGAGTTGGGGCCCATTGTGTTTCCAGAAATCCCGACGCAAAATTTTATGCTCAGACCATCATTCATCTCTAAAGTACAGGAAAATCAGTTTGGGGGATTAGATTCAGAGAATCCTTACTTGCATCTCCTGGATTTCCACAACTATTGCAACACACTGAGAGTTGAGGGGGTTCCGGCTGATTCAATTCAACTCATAGTTTTTCCATTCAGTCTCAAAAGTAATGCAAAGGTTTGGTTCAATACTCTGCCACCAAGAAGCATCAAGACGTGGGTTGAACTAGAGAGAAAATTTCTAAACAAATACTTTCCTCCAAAAAGAACTGCTCAGTTGAGAGATCAGATTCTGCACTTCAAGCAACGTGATGAAGAGGCATTGCATCAAGCTTGGGATAGGTACCTGTCAATTCTATATCAGTGCCCACATCACGGTATTGAGAGTTGGTTGGTTCTTCACATATTTTACATTGGACTCTCGTTCCAGAACAAGAGCCTCCTGGATACAGCAGCTGGGGGGGGGCACTCATTAAAAAAAGTTTGGATGTAGCACAAGAAATAATCCATATGGTGGTGTCAAATCTCAGCGAGTGATCAGGACAAGACGTGCTAAACTTATCTCTACACCCGATCAAAGCAGAAGAAGATAAGGGAGTGTTGATGGACGAAAATAAATCAAGGCGAATAGAGAATGAATCTCAGGCAGAATTAGAGGAGCCCATCCGTATGCATTCCCAAGATGTACAAGAAATGTTTCCTTGGTGTGGAGAAGTCTTACTAAAATCGCCGGGAGCCTTGATATCTACCTCAACATCATGTGTAGAGGAGGACTTTGATGATGACGATGACATGGAGGGAATCACTCAAGAAATCGAGGGAGCACTAGAAGAAGTCAGGGCAAATAAAGAGTTACGACTACTAGAACAAGAACCAGCATTGCCCGAGATTGCACCACCTCAAGTGGAGTTGAAACCTTTGTCGCTTAACCTTAAATATGCGTTCCTTGGTCCAGATTCCACCTTCCCAGTAATAATTAATGCAAATTTGACCGAGATGGAGACATAGAGATTGATCAAGGAGCTGAGAACACACAGAAAGCAATCGGATACACCATTGATGACATAAAAGGGATCAGTCCTTCAATCTGCATGCACAGGATTCTGCTTGAAGAAGGATATAAAAATTCAATCGAGCACCAAAGAAGGATAAACCCAAATTTGAAAGAGGTGGTGAAGAATGAAGTATTAAAACTTCTTGATGCTGGGATCATTTACCCTATATCGGATAGTGAATGGGTGAGTCCAGTCCATGTGGTCCCCAAGAGGGGGGGGGATGACTGTGGTTAGAAATGAGAATAACGAGTTGATTCCAACAAGAATAGTCATAGGATGACAGATGTGTATTGATTACAGGAAGCTAAATAAGGAAACTAGGAAAGATCATTTCTCCTTACCATTCATCGATGAGATGCTGGAAAGATTGGCGAAGCATTCCTACTTTTGTTATCTGGATAGGTATTTTGTTTTTTTTTTCAAATTCCAATATATCCGCTAGATCAAGAAAAGACCACCTTTACATGCCCTTTTGGTACCTATGCTTATCGACGAATGTCGTTTGGACTCTATAACTCACCAGCTACATTTCAGAGATGTATGATGATAATTTTCTCAGATTTCACGAAAAAGATTATGAAAGTGTTCATGGACGATTTCTCAGTTTATGGAAATAACTTCGATTCTTGTCTTCTGAACCTTTCCAAAGTCCTTCAAAGATGCGAAGAGGTGAATTTAGTTCTGAACTAGGAGAAATACCACTTTATAGTCAAGGAGGGAATTGCTTTACGACACAAGATTTCAGAAGGAGGGATTGAGGTAGATAAGGCCAAAATAGAGACAATTGAGAAACTACCTCCACCTCTTAACGTAAAAGGGGTTAGGAGTTTTTTAGGGTACACTGGATTTTACAGGCGTTTCATAAAGGACTTCTCAAAAATTTCCAAGTCACTAACCAACTTGTTGATTAAAGATGCTGAATTTTGTTTTGATGATGACTACAATGAGGCTTTTAAGGAAATCAAGAGTGCTCTCATCTCAGCCCCCGTAATCCAAGCTCCAGATTGGGAACTCCCATTCGAAATCATGTGCGACGCTAGTGATTTTGCAGTGGGTACGATTTTAGGACAAAGAAAGGATAAAGTACTGCACGCAATCCACTACGCGAGCAAGACATTGGATGCATCCCAAATGAATTATTATACCACCGAAAAGGAATTGTTGGCCATAGTATTTGCAATCGACAAGTTCAGGTCCTATCTAGTGGGCTCAAAAGTGATAGTATATTCTGATCATGCTACTATAAGATATCTGCTTAATAAGAAAGATGCAAAACCCCGGTTGATCAGGTGGATCTTGCTTCTTCAAGAATTTAATATGGAAATTAGAGACAAAAAAGGGGCCGAGAATGTCGTGGCAGATCATCTATCCCGAGTATGGCCGAACGGGCAAAAAGATGTAGATTTTGATCCACCCATAAATGATGTTTTCCCTGACGAGCACTTGTTGGCAGTAAATTCTGAGAGAGTTCCTTGGTATGCGAATTTTGTTAATTACCTTGCAAGTGGAGTACTTCCCCCAAACTTCACTTGGCAGTAGAGGAAGAAGTTTTTCTCGGACGTCAAATACTATATACGGGACGAACCACTACTTTTTAGGAAATGCGGAGATACGATCTACCGAAGGTGCGTGCCGGAAGACGAAATCAAGGACATTTTATTTCATTGTCACTCATCATCTTACAACGGACATTTGGGCGTGTCAAGAACAACTACAAAAATTTTACAAGCAGAATTTTTTTGGCCAAGTCTATTTAAAGACACGAAGAATTTTGTGCAGTCCTGCGACCAATGTCAGAAGACCGGGAACATCACCAGAAGATATGAGATGTCACTGAATTGCATTCTCGAAGTAGAACTGTTCGATGTATGGGGAATAGATTTAATGAGGCCTTTTCCTTCATCATGTGGAAATAATTATATCTTGGTGGCAATGGAGTATGTGTCGAAATGGGTGGAAGCCATAGCTTCCCCTACTAGTGATGCCAAAATAGTAATGAAATTGTTTAAAAAGGTGATTTTTCCATGATTCGGTGTACCAAGGGAAGTTATCAGCGACGGGGGTTGACACTTCATTGAAAGACAGTTTGAAAATTTACTAAAGAAATATGGAGTTAGCCATAAAGTAGCAACACCCTACCATCCCCAGACCAATGGACAAGCAGAGATCTCCAACCGGGAGATAAAAGTAATATTAGAAAAGACTAGTCATTGAAGTTGGATGATGCTTTATGGTCGTACCGTACTGCTTTCAAGACTCCAATTGGTATGCCCCCATTCCGACTGGTATACGGAAAGTCGTGTCATCTTCCAGTAGAATTAGAACACAAGGCTTACTACGATAAAGCAGCTTAACATGGACCTAAAGCTAGCGGGAGACAGAAGGAAACTCCAATTAAATGAGCTTGATGAATTGAGGATGGATGCCTACGAACATGCCAAATCCTACAAAGAGAGAACAAAGAGATGACATGATCAACATATCATGCGGAGAGAATTCGAGGAAGGGGACTCAGTGATGTTGTTTAATTCAAGGTTGAAACTCTTTCCTCGGAAGTTGAAATCAAGATGGACAGGACCATTCCAAGTCAAAAAGGTCTACCCGTTTGGAGTTGTTGACATTTGGAGCAAGGAGCATGAGGAATTTAAAGTAAACAGGCAGCGTTTAAAAAAATAACTCCATGATGTACCAATAGAGGAAGATATGCTGATATACTTCTCAGATCTATGTCCACCTGAATAAGTTAAAATGGGGTCGAGCTAAAGATCTAAAACAAGCGCTTCTTGGGAGGAAACCCAAGTCATTCCTTTCGTTGTTTCATTTCTCTAGTAAGTTTGAGTCGGGCATTTTTATTATTTCTTTATTTCTGGGTATTCGTTTTCAGGATGTGTAAAGCCCCCATGAGCTGGCCGTGGGCATTTCATGGGTGTTTTGGCGTCGGAGGAACTGAAAGAGCGAAAGGCAGATTACTACGAGCCTAGAGGAGTCGACCGTGTGATCCCACGTAGCCATGCGAAGCCAACAGAAGAATGAAGGCCACGGGTCATGCAACCCTGCACTAAAACGCCCGCCCTCCCACTACTTAAGAGGGACGGGGTTACTTACAGTCATACGTGCATGCATACATATAAAATCATAGCAGCGGAAACAGTTATTTATTTATTTTTCTACACTAATCATCACGCTTATCATATTGAACATGTAGACATACTAGTATTCATGCATACAACTTAATTAATATCAACTACTTGAAACATGATTCATGATATCATAAGCATACTAGCATGAAACATGGAGAACATAAGTGCATAACTATCCATACTAGTTCAAGTACTATCAAAGCATAAAGACAACACATGGTTCATATGCAAACTTAGAACATAAAAGCATAAAGCAGTTTTCTTCCACCGTGCCACTGCCACACACACTCTTGCCCTTCCTGCTGCTCCTCTTAGTTTAGCCATTCCTTTCCCTTTTCTGCAGTACAAGGAAACATAAAAACTATAAGCCCATAGGCTTAGTAAGTCCCTTTCCTACTCACAAAAATCATGAATCATGCATGAACATAAAGTCATATCATATCATGTGAGAGCATAAACATAAAGTCATATCATATCATGTGAGAGCATAAGATCATATCATAGCATGTGAGAGCATAAACTTAAAGTAGTAACATGATCATATAAGCATCATAGGCATATTTTCAAGAGCATCTTAAGTAAACATAAAGGAAATCATATAACATGAACTTGTAGATGTAAGATGTTCTTTTGAAAACATGTATCATGAAATGAGTATATGCAAGATGTCCTTTTGAAAACATATATCATATACATACTTAAACATAATCTCAACATGAGGGCCCGACTTGTACCACATACATACATAAATGCGCGCATCCTAAATAGATCCAAGGTAGCTAATCTTGAACCTACTAGGAACTAGGCCCGTTTCATAGACCAACGACCTAGGGGTGCTTAGGAGCCCATCCCTTTTACAAAGCCCGTTTCATAGAACATCGACCTAGGGGAGCTTGTGGAGCCCACCCTTGGCACAAGCCATACAAAAGTAAAATAGCATATCATGTTTTTTATCATATCATAGCATATCATGTTTCTTGTCATATCATGGCGTATCATATTTGTGTCATATCATGAAGAGATCTCTTAATCCCAACTTAAGGGAAGCATCTCTTTGTCATATCATGAAGAGTGCTCTTGATCCAAACTTAAGGGAAGCATCTCTTAGGCTTTTCATCTTACATAAGCCTTTCACAAACATATCATGATAGCATGAGGTGCACATAACATAAGCATATCATAAGGAATCATAACATGATGGCATAAGTGCACATAACATAAGAATATAATAAGGAATCATAACATGATGACTTAAATGCACATAACATACACATATCATAAGGAATCATAACATGATGACATAAGTGCACCCAACATTTAGCATATAACATACAACATGGTGACCTAAAGCCCATAGCACATCATAAGGAGTCATTATCATGCATGGTTGGAGTTTTGATCTTCCTACAAACCCTAACTCATTCTTGGCCGAAACCTAAAAGTGAGGTTCCAACTTTTTAATACAACATGTAGCATGGAAACTTAAACTAACAACATGTAAGAGATCATACATCATGAAGAAGCATAAACAAGCATGGTTAGATTTCAAAACTTTGCTCTAAGTCTCAAATTCAATCTTGGCCGAAACCTAAAGGTGAGGTTCCAAACTTTCTAGCACAACATGAAGCATGAAACTTAAACCAACCTCATATCAAAGATCATACATCATAAGGAAGCATATACAAGCATAGTTAGGTTTCAAAACTTTTCCCTAAGCCTTTCATCCATTCTTGGCCGAAACCTAAAGGTAAGGTTTTAAACTTTTGAATACAACATGAAGCATGAAACTTAAACCAACCATTTATTAGGGATCATACATCATGAGGAAGCATATACAAGCATAGTGAGGTTACAAAATTTTTCCCTAAGCCTTTCATCCATTCTTGGCCGAAACATAAAGGTAAGGTTTTAAACTTTTAAATACAACATGAAGCATGAAACTTAAACCAACCATATATTAAAGATCATGCATCATAAGGAAGCATATACAAGCATAGTTAGGTTTCAAAACTTTTCCCTAGACCTTGTATCTCAACTTGGCCGAAACTTCAAGGTAGGGTTTCTAAACTTTTAATACCACAAGGAGCATAAAACTCTTAACTAACAACATATAAGAGATCATGTATCATGAAGGAGCATAAACAAGCATGTTTTTATTTCAAAACTTTGCCCTAGACCTTGTATCTCATTGGCCGAAACTTCAAGGTAGGGTTTCTAAATTTTAATACCACATGAAGCATAAAACTCTTAACTAACAACATATAAGAGATCATGTATCATGAAGGAGCATAAACAAGCATGTTTTCATTTCAAAACTTATCATGGCCGAACCCTAAGTTTCTTTTCAAAACATTTTAAGCATAGAAAATGTAGGAGGCTACTTGTACTGCAGGTGAGGGGGGATACTTACTTCCTCTCGCTTAATTCTCTAAGAGAAGTAACCTTGCTTGTGAAGCTTTCCTAGAGAAGAATTCTTTTAACTTGGTCTCGGCAATGGTGAGAAGAGGGAGCTTGGTTTCCGTGGAGAGGAGGAGGGAGGAGGAAGAGAGAAGAAAATGAAATTTTCTCTTTCCTTTTCTCCTTTTATTCCAAATGAAAGGAGGAAGGAAAAATGAACTTTTCCTTCCCTTTTCTTTTACTCATCCTAAATGAAGGGAGAAAGCAAAACTCTCTTTTCATTGTAAGAAGAAGAAGGGAACTTGAACTTCTCATTCTTAGTGAAGAGAGCCTTCACTTTCCTTACCTTTAACCATAATTTCCCTCTTGTCATAACAACACACCTCTGCTGGGGCTGCTAGTTATAACATGGAACCACTTTCTAAGAGGTCCAAGGTTCACTCCTTGGTCATGCCTCTTTTTGGTTCTTTTTTTTTTTTTTTAAAGAAGAGTCCACATGAAACCTATTTAGCCATGCATAAATTCAAGTAAAATTTCTAGGGATCCTATGGATGTTACAGTCCCCCATACCTCATAAAAGTTCATCCTCAGACTTAAAATAGCTCTGGGTAACTAGGGTGGCCTAGGACTTCCTGCTGAGTGCGTCAGCCACTTTGTTCACTTTTCCCGGATGGTAGAAGATCTCGCAGTTATAGTCCTTGACTAGCTCAAGCCATCTACGTTGTCTCATGTTTAGGTCCTTTTGTGTGAAGAAATATTTTAGACTCTGGTGGTCTGTATAAATCTTACACTGTGCTCCATATAGATAATGCCTCCATATCTTGAGAGCAAAGACCACGGCTGCTAGCTCTAAATCATGAGTGGGGCAATTTCTTTCATGTTCTTTGAGTTGCCTAGAGGCATAGGCAATGACCTTGCTGTTCTGCATGAGTACAGCTCCAAGTCCTAATCTGGAAGCGTCGCTGTACATATCGAACCCTTCGTTACCTTCTGGAAGAGTGAGAATTGGAGCACTGGTCAGTCTCCTTTTCAATTCTGTGAAACTCTTCTCGCAATCGTCTGTCCATTCGTACTTCTTATTCTTCCGGGTGAGAGCTGTCATAGGGGCTGCAATTATGGAGAAACCCTCTACGAACTTCCGGTAATAGCCTGCTAGCCCGAGAAAGCTTCTAATCTCACTGACATTCTTTGGCCTGTTCCAGTTACTCACAGCTTCAATTTTGATTGGGTCTACCATCACTCCATCTTTAGAGATAACATGACCCAAAAATGATACTCGATCGAGCTAGAACTCGCATTTGGAAAATTTTGCATACAACTGCTTCTCCTGAAGAATTTGCAAAACTATATTCAGGTGTTCGGCATGCTCCGCTTGGGTTCTCGAATAGATGAGGATATCATCGATGAAGACGATCACAAATTTGTCAAGAAATGCTGAGAATACCTGATTCATCAGGTCCATAAACAAGGCAGGAGCATTCGCCACTCTGAAGGGCATAACTATAAACTCATAGTGTCCGTATCTTGTTCGAAAAGTCGTCTTTGGTATATCATCCCGTTTCACTTTTACTTGATGATAGCCAGACCTCAGGTCAATCTTAGAGAAGACGGTGGTACCCTTTAACTGGTCAAACAGGTCGTCAATCCATGGTAGAGGATACTGGTTCTTGATCGTCACTTTATTTAGCGCTCGGTAGTCTATGCACATTCGCATAGACCCATCTTTCTTCTTCACAAATAGTACTGGAGCTCCCCATGGGGAGTGACTAGGGCGGATAAGTCCCTTGTCGAGTAACTCTCGTAGCTGTTCCTGAAGTTCCTTCAATTCAGTCGGTGCCATATGGTAAGGTGCTTTAGAGATCGGTTTAGTACCCGGAATCAATTCGATCTCAAATTCGATTTCTCTATCTGGGGCTAACCCTGGTAGTTCGTCGGGAAATACCTCTGGGTAATTGCATACAACTCTGACATCTTCCAGCTTCAGTTCCTCTGCTTGACTTGTATCAACCACATGTGCTAGAAACCCAGTGCATCCGTTGTCCAACATCTTCCGTGCCTTTAAGGCTGATAAGAATTTCTTAATTTCTTTCCTTGTCTCTCCGATAAATTCGAATGTCGGTTCTTCTTCTGGCTGGAAGACCACTTTTCTCTTACGACACTCTATCAAAGCAACGTATTTGCTCAGGAAATCCATGCCCAATATTATATCATAATCCTGCATGTCAAGCACTATCAGATCACAGTAGAGTTCTCTATCTGCGATTCTGATGGGCGCGGCTCGCAACATATGAGTAGATGGCATTACTTCTCCCGACGGTAGGGTTGTTAAGAACTTGCAATCTAAGGCTTGGGGTGGCATGTCTATCTTTCTTGTGAACATGGTAGAGACGAACGAGTGCATTGCCCCAGTATCAAATAATACAGTAGCATGCTGACTGAAAATAAATATTTGACCTGTGACAACGGTAGAAGCATTCGCCACATCTTCCTTGGTGAGGAGAAAATTCTGGCATTCGTCGTAACTGGCGGGGCCTCCAATCTCCCTGGCTTATCTGAGGACCTTCTATCGTAGCTTGCATCAGGTGTAGCTGTGGGGGAGTACCTCTGTTCTGGACATACTGCTGAGGAGGTGTCTGACTCTGGGTAGGACAGTTTCTGACCATATGTCCTTCCAATCCACAGTTGTAGGACTTATTTGTGCCTATACGGCATTTTCCCGGATACTTCTTCCCACATGTGGTACACTGAGGGAACGTAGGTTGCTTGCTTGCTGGACCACCCTTAGAGCCGTTCCATTGTTTTCTCTTGCCACTGTGGTTTCCTTTCCAGCTGGCTCTGGTATTTTGAGGTTTCTGTCCTCCGGGCTGGGCTTGACTCTTGCCCTCGTTCAACGCCTTCAGATAGTGTTCAGTGATCAGGGCACTGCTGATTAGCTCTTCTGCAGTCTGCGGTCTATTAACTCCACCGGCCACATTCAGAGCTATCTCGGGTTTGAGCATCTTCAGCATAAGTCTACCCCTTTCTCTTTCTGTGCTGACCAACTCTGGGCATAGGCGCGCTAGACGGTTGAATCTCTTCACAGCTTCATTAACTGAGAGGTCACCTTGTCGGAACTCGGTGAACTCGTCGTAGTGCTTATTTATCACACGCATGTGGAAGAATTCCTCGAAGAATTCAGTCTCAAAGTCCATCCATCTCATTTGGTTTACTTGTCTCTTTGCTTTAACTTGGTCCCACCACATTCTGGCATCACCCATAAGGCAGAACGATGCACACTTGACTTTCTCGTGTTCAGGCCAGTCCAATAGCTCCACTATGCTCTTCACAGTCTTGAACTAGGCTTGGGCGTCCCATGGCTCATAGTTACCGGAGAAAGCTTCCAGCTTCAGCCTCTGCCACTGAATCAGATACGCCTCCTGGCGAACTACTGGGCTGGGCCTACCGGTGGTATAGGTGCAGCCGCAGGTATGACTGGCATCACATTCTGATTCCCTGGTGGGGTAGAAGGGTTCCCTTGCTGATTCATCAGAGTATTTATTATTTGCTGCTGTTCTGTGACCTTACGCTGAAGTTCAGTGACTACATGCATCAGATCAGGTGAAGGTACTGTCTCATCGGCTCTAGTATTGCGTCTTCTAGCCATGCTTATCTTTATGAATGACAATAAGGCTAGCATAAGTTATTATTATTCCTAATCTACCATCATGCATACTTAAACTAAACTGTAACTTATCATAATTAAAAATGGAGTAGACATGCATACTTAAATTAAATCATTCCTTATCATACATAAAAAAAAAATAGAGTAGGCATATAAATTCTTACTTGGAGCGGCAGGATGTAGGCTTGATGTGTGTGTGTAGTGGAAAGGCAGACCTGCTCTGATACCAAACTGTAACGCCTACCCTCCCACTGCTTAGGAGGGACGGGGTTACTTACAGTCATACGTGCATGCATACATATAAAATCATGGCAGCGGAAATAATTATTTATTTGTTTTTTTTCTACACTAATCATCATGCTTATCATATTGAACATGTAGACATACTAGTATTCATGCATACAACTTAATTAATATAAACTACTTGAAACATGATTCATGATATTATAAGCATACTAGCATGAAACATGGAGAATATAGGTGCATAACTATCCATACTAGTTCAAGTACAATCAAAGCATAAAGACAACACATGGTTCATATGCAAAATTAGAACATAAAAAGAATAAAGCAATTTTCTTCCACCGTGCCACTGCCACACACACTCTTGCCCTTCCTGCTGCTCCTCTTAGTTTAGCCATTCCTTTCCCTTTTCTGCAGTACAAGGAAACATAAAAACTATAAGCCCATAGGCTTAGTAAGTCCCTTTCCTACTCACAAAAACCATGAATCATGCATGAACATAAAGTCATATCATATCATGTGAGAGCATAAACATAAAGTCATATTATATCATGTGAGAGCATAAACATAAAGTCATATCATATCATCTGAGAGCATAAGATCATATCATAGCATGTGAGAGCATAAACTTAATGTTGGGTTCTTCGGGCCGCGAAAACCGCTTTTTCGCGTCGCGGAAACCCCGAGTCACCCAAAGCCATGGATCTCGTGCAAAGATTCGTAAACAAAACTTTTCGAAAAACCTTTTTCTTGTATGAGTTTGTAAAAACTTTAGATCTACACTAAAGTTAAGATCATTACCCTTGTAGCGAAGCCCTTCGCGTTCCCGCTTGTCCAAGGTGCCGGATCTCTAGACCATCAAGTGTACGGTCCTCTAGAAGTATCCACACGAACAATCCTTGATGGAGAAGACCAAACAAAGGTGTGCTAGCACCTTGTCTTGTTCGGCCAAGAGAGGAGGAGAGGGAGAAGAGAGAGCTCTAGAGGAAGAAGATGAATTAATCACACTTGAATGAAAAATGAATATTTTCATTCCCCACTAGAGTGGCCGACCACATCTTGGAGGTGTAACTCCCCACATTAATTCCAATTAATGTGGAGACCATTAAGAGTTGTAACCCCCATGAGGTGGCACTCTAGGATGATGTGGATCAACACTATTGGTCCACATCTTGCCACCTCACTAAATGACATGGCAACAAGTGTAACCTCCTCATTTAATGTGGGCCGGCCACATTAAATGCTATGGAGGCTTGTAACCTCCATGAGGTGGCACACATTGATGATGTGGAGCAATCCTATTGGTCCACATCTTGCCAACTCACTAGTGATGTGGCAAAAAGTCAAGTCAAACATGAATTTTTCTCTTCCTCTCAAATCAAGTCAAACTTGATCAAATCTCTCTCATGGTTGATCTAATCCAACCATATGATTCAAGCCAACTTAATATAATGAATCTAATTCATTAAATTAAGTTGATTTAATGAGTCATAATCTAAATTAGACTCATTAAATACATGAATCAACTTGAGTCCAACTCAATTAGCCCAATTTGGATTACTCTTAATCCAATATGATTCATCAAATGAATCTAATCCTCTTGGTTCATCATATGAACCAAATCTCCATCTAATTGTCCTTAGTGTGTGACCCTATAGGTTCTTGTAACGTTGGCAATGCCCTAAACCCATTTAGGAGCATAAGTAATGAGCGGTATCTAGCAACACATCATTACTACCCAAGTTACAAGAATGTCGAGATCCGACATCACCTTGTGACTACCAATTGTGACTCCTCACAAAATATATGACATTGTCCTTCTATCCTAGACATCTAGATTGATCAATGTGAGGCATAGATCGTGTCATCCTCTAATCAATCTAAATCTTGAACTCCAAGTAGACTCACTCGATCAAATGAGCTCAACATCTAATGTTGACTCATTTGGGCATGGCCATGCACTTAGTGGTCTCACTCTATCAAGAATAGCGATGTCGCTCCCGTCATATGGGAGGGATAGATCCCATCTACATCACTCACATCCCTCTGCATAATTCGTTACATACCCAGTAATCGCCTTTATAGTCCACCCAGTTACGGGTGAAGTTTGACGAAATCAAAGTACATAACTCCTTATGTAGGGATCCATGGTGACTTCAGGTCCAAGGACTAATAGTCATACTAATAGCCACATGAGAAAGTATATAACACTCATATAACGATCCATGATACTTTCTCATGGCGGGTCATTCAGTATACATTCTCCAATGTATACCCATATGTCAGCTTGATATCTCTATATCCATGACTTGTGAGATCAAGTCATCGAACTGACCTACATGCTAGTCTTATTGCATTAACATTGTCCCTGAATGTTAATACTCGACTAGGAATGATTTAGAGTAGTGTTCCCTATATCATCTCACTATCGATTCAACTAATCGATTGATATAGGTATGAACCTTCTACTCAAGGACGCTATTATACTTAGTTTATTTGGCACTAATACAAATAAGTATAATAACCAAACAAATGCCTTTATTAATATACAAGAATATGATATACATGAGTCCATACAATCATCAAAATGATTGGCTCTAGGGCTCTAACTAACACTTAAAGTAGTAACATGATCATATAAGCATCATAGGCATATTTTCAAGAGCATCTTAAGTAAGCATAAAGGAAGCCATATAACATGAACTTGTAGATGTAAGATGTTCTTTTGAAAACATGTATCATGAAATGAGTATATGCAAGATGTCCTTTTGAAAACATATATCATATACATATTTAAACATAATCTCAACATAAGGGCCTGGCTTCTACCACATACATACATAAATGCGCATCCTAAATAGTTCCAAGGTAGCTAATCTTGAACCTACTAGGAACTAGGCCCGTTTCATAGACCATCGACCTAGGGGCGCTTATGAGCCCATCCCTTTTACTAGGTCCGTTTCATAGACCATCGACCTAGGGGCGCTTGTGGAGCCCACCCTTGGCACAAGCCATACAAAAGTAAAATAGCATATCATGTTTCTTATCATATCATAGCATATCATGTTTCTTGTCATATCATGGCGTATCATATTTTTGTCATATCATGAAGAGATCTCTTAATCCCAACTTAAGGGAAGCATCTCTTTGTCATATCATGAAGAGTGCTCTTGATCCCAACTTAAGGGAAGTATCTCTTAGGCTTTTCATCTTACATAAACCTTTCATAAACATATCATGATAGCATGAGGTGCACATAACATAAGCATATCATAAGGAATCATAACATGATGGCATAAGTGCACATAACATAAGCATATCATAAGGAATCATAACATGATGTCATAAGTGCACATAACATAAGCATATCATAAGGAATCATAATATGATGGCATAAGTGCACATAACATACGCATATCATAAGGAATCATAACATAATGGCATAAGTGTACACAACATTTAGCATATAACATACAACATGGTGACCTAAAGCCCATAGCACATCATAAGGAGTCATTATCATGCATGGTTGGGGTTTTGATCTTCCTACAAACCCTAACTCATTCTTGGCCGAAACCTAAGGGTGAGGTTCCAACTTTTTAATACAACATGTAGCATGGAAACTTAAACTAACAACATGTAAGAGATCATATATCATGAAGAAGCATAAACAAGCATGGTTAGATTTCAAAACTTTGCTCTAAGTCTCAAATTCAATCTTGGCCGAAACCTAAAGGTGAGGTTCCAAACTTTCTAGCACAACATGAAGCATGAAACTTAAACCAACCTCATATCAAAGATCATACATCATAAGGAAGCATATACAAGCATAGTTAGGTTTCAAAACTTTTCCCTAAGCCTTTCATCTATTCTTGGCCGAAACCTAAAGGAAAGGTTTTAAACTTTTGAATACAACATGAAGCATGAAACTTAAACCAACCATTTATTAGGGATCATACATCATAAGGAAGCATATACAAGCATAGTGAGGTTACAAAATTTTTCCCTAAGCCTTTCATCCATTCTTGGCCAAAACATAAAGGTAAGGTTTTAAACTTTTAAATACAACATGAAGCATGAAACTTAAACCAACCATATATTAAAGATCATACATCATAAGGAAGCATATACAAGCATAGTTAGGTTTCAAAACTTTTCTCTAGACCTTGTATCTCAACTTGGCCGAAACTTCAAGGTAGGGTTTCTAAACTTTTAATACCACATGGAGCATAAAACTCTTAACTAACAACATATAAGAGATCATGTATCATGAAGGAGCATAAACAAGCATGTTTTCATTTCAAAACTTTGCCCTAGACCTTATATCTCAACTTGGCCAAAACTTCAAGGTAGGGTTTCTAAATTTTAATACCACATGAAGCATAAAACTCTTAACTAACAACATATAAGAGATCATGTATCATGAAGGAGCATAAACAAGCCTGTTTTCATTTCAAAACTTATCATGGCCGAACCCTAAGTTTCTTTTCAAAACATTTTAAGCATAGAAAACGTAGGAGGCTACTTGTACTGCAGGTGAGGGGGGATACTTACTTCCTCTTGCTTAATTCTCTAAGAGAAGTAACCTTGCTTGTGAAGCTTTCCTAGAGAAGAATTCTTTTAGCTTGGTCTCGGCAATGGTGAGAAGAGGGAGCTTGGTTTCGGTGGAGAGGAGGAGGGAGGAGGAAGAGAGAAGAAAATGAAATTTTCTCTTTCCTTTTCTCCTTTTATTCCAAATGAAAGGAAGAAGGAAAAATGAACTTTTCCTTCCCTTTTCTTTTACTCATCCTAAATGAAGGGAGAAAGCAAAACTCTCTTTTCATTGTAAGAAGAAGAAGGGAACTTGAACTTCTCCTTCTTAGTGAAGAGAGCTTTCACTTTCCTTACCTTTAACCATAATTTCCCTCTTTTCATAACAGCACACCTCTGCTGGGGCTACTGGTTATGACATGGAACCACTTACTAAGAGGTCCAAGGTTCACTCCTTGGTCATGTCTCTTTTTGGTTCTTTTTTTTTTTTTAAAGAAGAGTCCACATGAAACCTATTTAACCATGCATAAATTCATGTAAAATATCTAGGGATCCTATGGGTGTTACATACACAGCCGTGCGACCTGGGCAGGGAGAGAAAGGACACAGGCCATGCCAATTGGCACGAGCGTGTGAGATTGCCAGAGAAGGAGAATGCTCAGGCCGTGCCAATTGGCACGACCGTGAGACAAGACCAGAGGAGGGGAAGAACTGGGCCGTGCCAATTGGCACGACCGTGCAACTGCGGCCGAGTGGAGAGAAGAGGGGGCCATGCCAATTGGCACGGCCGTGCCATGGAGGAGTCGTGCACCCCTACACAGCTCGACCCACTCCCCTGTTCTATTAGGGCACGGGTGTGCGGACTTGCATGCCCGTGCCTCCATTTTCACCCTCTCCCCCACACCCCCTTTCTCTCCTCTCTCCCTCCATCTCCCCAAGGTGTTACCACTCCCCCCCGTTCTTCTCATTCCAATTGATCATCCGTGATGTCGGACTTCGCAAGAAGGAACTCTCATCAAAGGAAAGGAAAAGAAGTGTTGGTCGTCTCAAACGAGGAGAATGCACGCTTCAAAGGTATATCGAACAACTTTGGTATTACTTTCTCTAATGATGATTAATTGCATCATTTTCATTCTTTATCTAAACATCCCATTCTAAGCACTAGATTTATGGATCGAGAAACCTTAGAAGCATTGGGGTTTGGAAATGATATTGATTGGTTGCTTGATAGAATAGGTTGGTCTAGCATAATGGCCCTAAGGTACCCGACTTACCCTCTTATTGTCTTGGAAATTTTAAGCTCCTTTCTATTGATAATGTTCAAGGAGGAGGGAGACTAAAATTTCATTTATTTAATGATGACTATGAATAGAGTCTTGAGGATTTTAATATATGCTATGATTTGCCTAGGGACGGAGCCTACATAATCCTGCCTGCTTTTGAAAAATCAAATTTATAGGAGTAAATTGGTGGAGAGTCTGGGTTTAATCCACACGTTTCAAATGGTAGTAGTATTGTTAACCCAATATTTCGATATGTCCATATGATGATGAGAAACACGATATTTTGAAGGGGCAGTAAGGATGGAATCGTAAGGCTTTTAGACTTGTATTATTTATGGGGAATGGTAGAAAATGTACCTATTAATTCTGGATATTTCTTTTTGAAGCACTTGGTAAAATTAGGGAAAACTTCATCCCCTACCCCCATTGTTTTAGGTGATTTTCTTACTCACATTGCAGTGGTCTTGGGCTATGACTTGAGTGGTCTTGATATGATTGAAGATGTTTCTCGAATGGATCTAGATTTTTGTTTAACCACTCGTTTGATTCGCCGGGAGGAATTTGGGTATAGTCTTGTGATTAAGGATAGTTTACCACTTAGATACCCAATTCAGCTTTGACTACGACCCATGTTAAGGAGAATTGCGTTTGATGTTAGCAAGGAAACATAGTAGGCCACCTCCAAACACCCTTCGTGGAGATGTGCCTTCGGTTAGTCGGGATGTTTTGCGATATAATTTTCAAGAGTTTGGCCCTATCATTGACTCTCTTCATCATGATATTGAACAAACTAATGGATTACTTACAAGGAATTTTTACATGGAGGATGAGCAGTTTAAACAATTACAAGACTGTTTTAAGAGTGAGAGAGAGTTGTGCACACGAATGCTTGAATTTATGGAGGCTTATAGAAAGAGAATGGTTTGGAACGAAGATTTTAGGTGGTATATGAGGAACTTCCAGAGTAATATTGATGATTTGTTTGCATACCATAAACAGGTAAGGGATCTAAGATAAGTGGTTAAGACTTATCCTGAGCTCCCAGATCTCCCTGATATTCGGCCTCATCAACCATTTTGATTTCATTGGGGTGATGAAAGGTCTAGGTCTGGGGGGGTGTTGTGCCTGTCTGCACAACTTGAGTCGAGTCTTCATGTTTTCTTTTCTTTTTGCATTTTCTTTCTGCTTTGCATATTTTTATTTTTAGCCTGTTTTCTGCATTTTTCTTGCTTCATATTTTATTTTTATTTGTATCCCATTTGCACTTTGTTTTGCTTATTCACACTTCTGTTTATATATATTTGAGAACATCAAACCTTCTACTTTTTCTGCTACTTGTCTGATAGCAAAATGGCTAGCATTTTCTTAGTTTATGAGTTGACAAGATAGTGTTAGTATGTTTGGTGTATCTCCTTTCTCTATCTCTAGTAGCATGAAATAAGCTAAGTATTGTATGAAGTTTGGTATAAGTTTTGGCCTAACCTTAAGGATCTTATTTACACGACACCTAAGTACTTAAGCTTGAATAGTAGAAATATTTTTGGAATAGTTATGATTCTTCTGAATTGGTTAGTACTTGTGTTCCCATGGGGATTTCTTATTTACATTTTGGTTAATGGACAACCTCGGATCATGAAAGCTTATTTAGAAAAATCTAAATCCCAACATATGTATCCCACATGTGTGATTATTACTACACAGCACTAAAAAAAATTAATAATAATAATAAGGGATACAAAAATAGTTGTCGTGAATGGAAACTAACAATTCACCCTTTTGAGATCGAGTTAGGTTACTGGAGAAATGAATATTATGTTTCTCTTGATTCTGAGAAGTATCCTTTGAGACCTTGTGTAACTTAAGGAAAATGAACCAAGTGTGTGGCAGGTAAGTGTCTATCACCGGGAACATTAGGAACTCAATCATATGATGACTTAACTAGGACAAAGAATTGAAACTTAAAGAGTTCGAGCTACTTATTCCACCGAGCACAAAGAACTTATACTTAGGCCATACTTAGGTAACTTCACAATCATGTTTATCAATGAAACTAGTTGATAGATTTAGGCGAATGCACTAGGAATTATAAAACACTGGCAGGCGCTCATAAATATAGTTTGTAGTGTTTTGCTTTAGGACAAGCAAAGGTTCAAGTATGAGGGTGTGATGTGCGTAAATATTATGATGGTTTATGCATGCTTTTACACACATTCACTTGCTTTATACGTACGTATTCTTTGTATGGTCACCTCTTTTATCGTATATTCATCGTATATATTCTTTTGTATGGATATATGCTCTTTGTTTGGTTTTGTGTTGACAGGGACAACTTTCGGAGAGAAAACAACATTTGTCGATGCACTGGAGCGAACCAGAGAACACGGCCGTGCAGACCTTGCACGACTGTGTGGCCAGACAGAAGGGAAGATATGCACGACCATGCAACCCTTGCACGACCGTGCGACCAAACCAAAGGCAGAGCATCACACGATCGCGCAAACCTGCACGACATTGAACCCCATGACCGAGGCCAAGCAGCACACGACCGTGCAACCCTGCACGACCATGTCACCCAGAACCAAGCCCTAGCATCACACGGCCGTGCCAATTGGCACGGCCGTGCAGCGCATCCAGAGCCTAGTCAGGGCACGACCGTGCCATCGCGCCGTGCTCTAGTCTATAAAAGGGGGTTTAACACCTTTTCTCAAGGGGGGAGAGTCGGGAGGCGAGCTGTCAAGAGGAGATTCATACTGGTGCCGCTCTACGCCGTCTGGGGCATCGATCCAGTGACCTTCCATCACCACCTCAACTCCAGAAGCAAAGGATTGGATCCAGAGATCACTCATCGTCATTGGATAAACACACTTCTTCTTTCTCTCTTCATTTTTTGAGGATTATATGTTTAGTTTCTCTATGTCTTCCGATTCCTCTCTAGCGTCTATGGAGTAGAGTGTTTGTTCTAGGACGAGGGAGTAATTATGGATTGGTTTGATGTAAAACTCATATCATGTTTATATTCATTGGATGATCTCGCTTGCTTTGTTTCAATTCCTCGATTTCTTTGTTGTGTTGATTGATTGTGTAGGAATTGCCAACCTCATAGAGGGAATGTCTTAGATCATACTCCTGAGGGGCCCTAGTGACAGGGGTAACCCGTTCACGGACATCTAGGGTACTTCCTCGAAAGGAGAGGTGACTCCTTCGCAAGGAAGTAAGAGACCAAACCTAGCTTCTTATTTCTATCCTTGATAACATCAGTAAGAGTCGTGTCCTTGCGATCTACCGAGGCACCCTCGTGATAGGAGGGTTAACCGTGACAGGATTTCGTAGGGATTGCCTCTGTCTAGTGCTCGAAGATAGTTTCTTTAGCTTCCAGCGAATGCATGCCGAAGGACAATGAGTATAGGATAATATGAGGATCATCAATACCACCACAATGAAACCGAACTCCTAGAGCTCTTCATTAACCAGGCCGATTCCCTCTTGTTGCTAGTTCTCTTCCCTGCTTTTCGATCTCTTCTCTTAGATTACTTACAGCCATCAATAGTGTAGCTAATCCTAAGTGTGCCTTCACTAGTGCTTATAACCAGTCCTTGTGGGTTCGACAATCTTTTATATTACTGACGACGAAATCGTGTACTTGCGGAATCGTAACAACTATCTGGCATGTGTACCTAGATCATTGTTATGGACTTGGGTTCCCTTTTGGTACACATTACGAGGAGATTGGTATTTTCAGGATTTACATGCTTAGTGTCATGCACCATTTTGCATGATTGCATGCTGAGCGATTGTCGACTCCATTGTTATTGAGCACATCACTAGTTACATGGATCTGCACACACAACCACTCATGGGTTAGTGGTATATCAGGCAGGGTGTGTGTATGGCAGTTTTGTAAAATACCAGAAAATGGTAGAAAATAATAAGGGTTTTTTTCGAAATTTTTGGAAATTTTTCGGGAATTTTTCGGAGCTCGTATGGACGAGTTAATGGGGATAAAAATGGGGTCCGGGAAAGCCTGTTTGAGTTACCCCATTTAAGCGAGGAAAAGTTATTTTTTCTTTTTAATTTCTTTTTCTTTTCTCTCTCGCCGAACCTGCGCGCCCGAGCCATCCTGACGCTGCCCTTCCTTCTTCTCCAATCCCTCGCCCTAACCGCACACGGCGGTTTTCTCCTCCCCCGAGCATACAAACCTGTGGCCGATCACTTCCCTTTCTCTCCTCGCCGGCGATGCCATCTCTTCACTGCCACCGTGACGCCAAGAAGCACTGCACAGTGGCGACGCTGCATGGAAGTGCCGCCGATCTTCCTTGTGTGCCCGAGCGCCGCGGTTTCCTCTTCCCTAGCTCGGCCGATCCCCCTTCTCCCACTACAACAAAATCGCTCATAGACATCGGTTTTCCACCGGTGTCTATTTGATTTTCGACCGATGTCTATGAAGCCGATGTTAAAAGTCTGCCATTTTAGACATCGGGTTAAAACCGGTGTAGTATCACTTAACGACACCGGTTTTCGAATCGGTTATTAACCGGTGTAGTATCACTTAACGACACCGTTTCATACACGGTGTAAAACCGATGTAATATTGTATGTTAATAACACCAGTTTTGGCAGCGGTAAATGACCGATGTAATATTACTTTATAACACCGGTTTTACATCGGTGGAAAACCGATGTAATATGTATTTTTTCTAACAGCACAGATTTGATTTTAAAACCGACAATAACAAAAAAAATACACAAATATTCACAAATTATACAAATATTCTTCATTCAATAATATCCATAAAATACACAAATATTCACAAATTATATAAATAATCTTCTTACAACAATATCCATAAAATACCCAAACATTCTTTTTACATCAAAAGCTAGCTAATAGATATCAAAATCAAGGTAGAACATTCTTTTAACACATCAAGGTAGAACCGCACTTCAAATGTAATCTAGCATGCATTCAGCCCACTCGAACCGCACTTCGTCAATTTCAACTCTAGAGTACTTGAGATTTGTAAACTGTAAAAACACATAAATCAATCATATGTCAAATAACTAAAACAAATGTGTACATGTATCAAATAAAATAGAATACTGAGTTTTTAAAGGCTGCTGTGGAAGATAACGAATATAACATAGAATCTAAAACTTTCATATATGACACTTAGTATATGCTACTTAGAATATAACATAGATAATTTGCTCCTTCTAATTCAAGTGTACAGATTGATAAGAACCGACAGCATCATACAACAAATTACTAGGCATGATAATGGTTGAACAAAGAAATATGACTACACAACAAATCCAGTGAAGGAAGCATAGAAGAACAAAGCTACCTCTGATGAAGAGATCTACTATTTATTGTACTACCTCTGATGTCATCTTGGTATCCTGAATTTCTTGCACTAAGCCCCCTATTTTCTGTGATTTCTGCTACCAACCAGAAGAACTTCATTGTGATTTCTGTGATTTATTGTACTGTGATTTATTGTACTATTTATTGTACTACCTCTGATGCCATCTTGTTCCCTCTATTGACAAGACCATCAGTAGCAGTCTGCGAAGAACTTCATTGTAACAGGCTATCGCTTCTGCATAATTTCCCCGGTGTAATACAAGAGAACTATCAATTTCCAACTAGGGGCAAAGACAACAAAGAAGATGATAGACAAATTATATGACTTTCTTCCATTAAATGAGGCAATATGCAGTAACTCTCAAACTAGCAATTAAAAAGGCAGATATAGTACTCTACCTGTTGCTTGTATATAATAGCCAAGTTGTTGAAGGGCGTAGATATCCCTGTTGTAACTGCTAAAGTTGCCTTATAGAATGATGCAGCAACACTCATCATGTTGCTGCATGAAGAGAAGTTTTATTAAGAAACAAAAATAAAGTATCCGCACAGTTGTCATCAAACATTTCTAAAGCTTACCAATCCATGTATATGTTGCCAAGGCTTGACAATGCTTGTGGATGGTTAGGTTGTAAAGCAAAGGATGACTTGGGAAAAATTATTAAAATGAAGTTATTCAACAAGGAAAAAAAACTTAAGAGAATAAAAATATCCAAATTAAAAAGTCACCCTATAATGTCCAGCGTCTTTGAGAGCATTCCCCTTTTAATGTGCAAGAAAGTCGATCATTAACTAACCTGGCTCACCATCAAGAAGGATACCACATTTTGACATATTAGACCATTATCAACTTACCAGATTATTGTAAGCTTCAATAAAGGTAGAATTACAGTTGATAGCTTGCTTGTAATGCAGAATTGCCATGTCAAGTTGACTTTGTTCATAATAGATGCCAACAAGGTTTCCTGCGTCCAGATATCCCCAATGCATAGTTGACATAATAAGCTCTCTTCAGAGCATATTTTGCAGCAAAATTATCCACAAAATCAAAAAGAAATTAACAGTCCAGTGAAAAAATTAGGACTTATTGGATCACGTAGCATATTTCAATTAACCTCTATAATTCCACCAGGGGAAGGCATTTATAGAAAGGCTTCATTTGCACAAAAGATAACTGTGACAGCAAAATTGTTGTATGGTCCAGGCAGGCTCAAATTGACAAATGATGAAGTTATGCTAGCTTATAAATTTAACTGCCACTTGGCCATGTTCTAGTTTATAAATTTAACACCTGGCAGATTAACATTGCCAAGTGCCAATAAGTAAAAGACTCGACACTGTCGAGATCATTTTATTTTTCTGTGCTGCAGTGCTATCGACACTTCTCCTAGAGTACCATGCCAGCACATGTAGTAACTGCTAATTGTTCAGGAACACCTAAGCATTGAGAAACATCCAAGAACACGGAAATGAAGAGTCATAGGAAAAAGGACAACGACAGTACAGAATGGAGGACGAGTGAGGATGGGAAAAGGTCCTCAACCAGAATGTATCAAATAAGGGGGAAGTCATTAATAGCAAACATATCCAGAAGGTATTCTGTGTGACGACCCCTTTCAAAACAACAATCAAGAATATTCTCATGCAGTGTTGGGATAAATGTTTATCGGATAATATTATTACCTTGATAACCACCATGACCTCAACATGAACCACTAAGGCCAGCTTTATCTGGGAAATTAGAAGTGAACTGAACTAGAGATAAAAAATGGTTTAAGTTCTCAGCATAATCACAAACATAACTTTTCCTCCTTGCAAGTGCCTTCACTTATCTAATAGATTAAACATTTTTCCCTCAACCAAAATTCAGTTAAAGAAAATAAGAATGACAGATTGGTAAAAAATTTCTCCAGCATAGGAGAGGGCTTTTACTTTGTCCTTCATAACAAGCAACTGAGATTTGTTTATGATGCCCCTGCCAAAAATACATAAGAAACCAATCTACTTATCCTGTCTGGTCTCCAAGAAACAGTCTATAAATTTTCCACTGCAAATAAACATTCCATAAGCAAATTAAGAGTAGCTAGGGAAAGAAATTATCTTATTTCATGTAACTAGAATAGTTTGGACTAACCATATGCCATCGCGTAAGTTGGGCGTGCCTGTATAGCATGCTGATAGCACAAAATAGCATCTTGAGGCATTCTCAATGACTGGAAAAGTAAATAAAAAGACCGTTAATGGCTATCTCCAACACCAGAATATAAGATTGTTTGACCAACTCCCAAGGACTTACCTTGTAAACTTAATCTTCTCATTCCAGACACTCAGAGATCAAAATATTCAAATTAGACATGAAAACAATCTCAATAAGTGCATTGCCAATAGTTCTTAAAATATTACCAAGGAGGAGAAAATAAGAAAAACATTCTTACGAAGTGTTCTTTTGTTTTAGCAAACTAACTTAGCGAAATGCAAGGAACAAAATGTTAAGTAAACAATGAATTGTGAGATAAATTCTTTCCTTAGAACAACATTAACGGCAATACACGAACTATTTTAGAAGACAACACTAGCATAGATAGTTCCACGGCTGCACCACATTGTTAGCAACACAAAATAATCAGATAAAGACAGTATCAGTGGAAGAAATGTTATGTTAATTATCTATTCTGAACCTAATCACAGGATTAAATCAATGTGCCCACATCCGTACCTACACAGAAACTTCAACTGGTCCAAGCTTTTCTAATTAGAAAGAAGACACTTCATCAAAGGGGGAAAAATCAGCAAGCAGTAGAAGATGAGGATGATTTGGACCTGCGAAGTTCAAAGTGGCGAGGGTCTTCTGGTAGGACTTCGCGCAGTACAAGCAACCATACACCATGGGACCTAAACTGATAGATGATGATCGTTCTTTGTCAATGAAATACGCAGCGAAATCAAGTGATCATAGTGGGAAAGAAGGGAGGAAATGGGGGATGAAGGAGAAAATAAGTGTACCCAAAATGGCGCCTCTTCCGGCTTCATCAATGTCTATTATGCAGGGCTTCGCAGTCCATCTCAGAAGGGAGGAGCAGGAGAAGACATCCTCCCTTCTCCGCCCAAGTTGTTGCCAATTCCAACACAAGGAACTGAGGAAGGAACTCACGGATCATGAAGACATCCTCAACAATGGTCTTCATGACCACAGCTGCCGCGCGCTCTGAGTAGTGGCCCCTCGCCACAATGCGGTCAAAGAGCTCCTCGCCCTCGCACAGCTCCATGACCAAATGCACGACTCCGTCGTCCTCGCACGGTGACGTTATTAGTAACAAGAAGAATACAGGCAATCAACTATGGTTTCCAAGACACATCCACTCAGTTCCACATCCACAGCTTAATTCCTAATGAACTTTCTGAACTTATTCTGCATGTAGAATTTTACAGGTGACGTTAGCTGCTAAATACAAATCTCCTAAACATATTCAAAAATGGCAATGGTGTAAGGAAGGAAGGACATCAAGTATAATCCCCAGCTGCATCAAGTCACAAGGCTTGCCAAGAGAGTAGTTTGGGACAAACCAGTCCCTTGTAAGAAGCTAATAGTGCTAGACACCGGTGAAAGAAAGCAAAATATCAATATCAAAAGCCATGTAGTGAACTGGGCATCAATAAGCGAGGACAATTCTAACTTTGCACATTCTCATTTTTATCTCATCACTTACCAATAATGTTGGCAAGTCAAGGCTCCAACTAATGAACAGAATATTTAAAGAAAGGCCCCAACTAATGAAGGATATTAAAAACAAGTTGATAGATACAACTAATTGTGTACAGAATTGGAGAGAGATTTTCAAGAAAAAGGTATAAGCTCCCCGAAAGTTAGGCATCACAATTCCAATTGAAGAGCTCATTTTCTTGTAGTTGAAGTTCTCCAAATATCTGATTATTTCATTCAGTTCCTATCGCGCAAATTTATCCTGGTTAAGAAAAACATTTTATTTGTTTCGTCAAAGAAGCATTAGCTTGCACCATATATAGTTGCTGAGCAATTTCCAATTGAATCTGGGATAAGAAACCAAACATGTAAATAGATTACTCTAACCATGTCTTGTCCATGTTGCATCACAGATTCAGGATAATTACATTCTAACTTGCAGGGATTTCCAATTCAATAATAACCCAGATATATAAATAAATTACTCGTCATATTGCCATGTTGCGTATTGCTGAGTGACAAATCAAACATATTGATACTATATTTTCCATATATTGGTTTCACTTCTACTTAAATTTAATAGGGCAATTGATCAATAAGAACATCTAATTAATTATTATAGTTAGTTAGAAAAATGAGCCCATTTGGTAAATGAGTAAAATAAAGCAAGCCAAATGATCACTCACCACCTATATCTCACGCAGTATCCATGTAGCGGTGCGGACTCAGACACATCATCATTCGAGATGGAACCATCGGGCCGGCGCAAGAGAACATAAGGCGTGATCTCGCATCCAACGACGGGGATCTCCGACGTAAGATGAACGCGGAGGACAGTCAGCATACTTCCCCACGATCCAATTCCTCCCTCCCAATATCAAACCCTAACAGCAACGCTTCGACAACAATCTCCGAAGTCGATCTTACCGAAGCGGCGCTGTTTCCAAACAGGAACAGGCGCGGACCCGCCATCACCTGATCTTAGCTTCCGCCAGCGTTGACCTCCTGAAACCCAATACCTAGAGATCAGTAGCAGCTGGAGTGCTCCAAATTCAACCAAAAAGAGAGACCGTTCCTTGGACGAAACGTGGAACAAAACGATTTCATACAAATCCCCGTCATATCAGAAAAAACTACCATACCTTCGAATCGATCGATCCGTCGGTCGTTCGTTGTCGATCGGAAATCCTTCAAAACGGGTGAGGGAGCAGAGGACAGGGAGAGTGGGGAGCAGGTGAGCTCACGGAGAGGAAGGAGAAGCAAGGGCGTCGATCTAGGAAGGAGAAGAGGCAGATGAGGTTGAGAGAGATGGTCGGAGGTTTAGGTTAGGTTTAGACGAGAGAGATGGTCGCGTGAGGAAGGGGCGCGATATAGATTTAGGTTTGGAGGGAACTTCACAGTGTTGCAAATTTTGGCTGTGGGAATATTAAATATTTTATTTTGGTTCATTAACACCGGATTTTAAAAACCGCAGTTAAAATCGGTGTCTATTAACGAAAAAAAGGCGTTCATAGACATCGCCTAAAAAACCGATGTCTATGAGCTAAAATCTGCGCTCATAGACACCGGTTTTTGAAAAAACCGGTGTAAAATACTCAAAGACATCGGTTTTTGCTTAAAACTGTTGATGTTCCACTGATGTCTATGAGGGTTTTTGTTGTAGTGTCCTCTTCCGAGCGCCGGCAGCCGGCCAAGCTCTTTTGCCCTAGCGCCGACGCCCCTGCTAAACAGGCGTGCCTTAGATCTGCAACGCGCCGCCGCCCTTCCCCTCTTCTGATCTCTGTGCGTTGACACCGCGGATGCTCTGCCCTAGCGCCGGCAGACGATCGCCTCCCCTGTGCCCTAGCCGTCTCCCTCTGTTAACTCTTCGGCAGAGAGGACCGAGCCATCCTCAAGCCTCGTTGCCGCACCTCTGCCCAGTGCCGTCGCCTATGCCCTATGTGCCGGCCACCAATTTTTGGTTTCGACTAGTTATTGTCTACTGTCAGAGACAAGGGTAAGGCAGGTAGTGTTCTATTTTTCCCAATTTTCGTGCTAGTGGATTTGCTAATCACATTTGCTTCTGGTTTCCAACAGCAACTCTGCTCTTGGGTCCAGCAACCATTTTTCCAGCAGCTACTTCCGGCAGCAACCTCCTCTAGCAGTGAGGTAAGGGTTTTGGTGTATGGATTGAGTTGGCACGTTCTTGATACATGTTGTTTTAGGTGAGTTTTGAAGTTTTATTCTTGTCTACATTTGGATGTGAGTAGTGTGATGTGGATAGGATGAATGATTGTTGGTTGGATTATCAGATGTGGTGGTTTGGTTAGTTGTAGACAATGATGTTTGGTTGTAGATTTATGATGAAAATCTTATTGATTGATTGATGTAGAAGGTCACATGGTCATTTATAAGATTATGGGATTAGTATCATGATTTGTTATGATGGATTGTTAATTAAATTGACATCGTGATAAATAGAAGAGTTTATGAATGATATAATCATTGGATTGATTATAAAATGTGGAGTGCCTTGGAAAGATTAAAGGATTCATGGATGGTTTGATTTGGGTTTTCCCTAATTTGGTTGAGTTGAGATTTAGCTAATTGTTGCATATGTAATTAGCTAAATTATAATCATGTGATTTGCAGGACGTTGATTCGGGATGAGCACTTCGACATAGAGGTTGATTAGCTCGATCTACATTGGAGGCGGGTACCTCTTGACTTACCTTTTATAATATTGTCAATTGGATATGCATAGTATTTTATAGCTACAAGCAATAATCATGTTTGCCTTTGGTATGTCATTGTTTGTTACCCATAGCATGTTCTGTTGGGTGTTTGTTATGTATCCATGTTTATGTTTCGTGATTATTGCCATGAGTACCTTAGTTCCTAGAGTAAGTGACATACCATACCTTACTGAGGTTAGGACTAGGTTTTGGACTTTATTTTCTAGCATGTGTATCTAGATTATCTGATACCTATGTTTTTCTATCATATCTGATCTGTGTACCTAGACCTTTTGCTTTGGTCCATGTATATTGTTGGTACATATTTTATGGAGGTGGATATGTTCTGGACCTAGGTGGTTATACCATAGGGGACCTGTATACCCTAGATCAGTGGATTTGATTTACTTGTACTAAGGTATACATTTATATATATATATATGTGGATTTGGTTCAGGATATTGTCATGCTTAGTGTCATGCACCATTCGCATGATTGCATGCTGCGTGATAGACTGCTCCATTATTGTAGAGCATATCTCCAGTTTCATTACTGTTCGGTGCTCCGTTGGTCCGCTCATGGGTAGCGTGACGCAGCATGGTAGCACGTTAGTTTTTGCTCTGTTCGGTGCTCCGTTGGTCCCCTCATGGGTAGTGTGACGCAGCGTGGTAGCACGTCAGGGATCCCTCCCCGTCATGGTATACCGGGAGATGAGAGCATTGCGCTCCCCCACTTATGATTTGGGGTAGGAGTATGTGTGTACTCCGACAGCATCCCGTCCACTCGGTCACTCATCAGGAGCAGTGACGTCAGAGTGCACGGTTGTCACAGCCCTACCCACTCAGCCTCACCATTGTGTGTGAGATGACTGACTGGCGTCAGGGGTGACCATATCATTGGCACCATATGCATGTATTGCATTTATTTGCTTGTGTTTGCTGCACTTATATGCTGCATTTTGGTGGATGCATTTGTTTGACATGCATACAGGAGACATATTGTGTTTCTGGTTTGACGACCTTTTTGTTCTGGAAAGGAGTTCCTGGTGAGTACAGCTTCCTCAGTTACCTTTCAGTTTTGCATTTCCTTATATATGATTAGGAAGCTGTATTCCATGTTTATTGCTGTTAGATATATCTTACTAGGCATGTCTATTAGTATTCGCTGAGTTGTTGAACTCACCCCCGTGGACATTATCTTTTTCAGGTACCAGGTTGTTTATGGTGTCGCTTGGAGTATCCTGCCTGCTGGTCCCCATGTCACCTCAGAAGATCTGTCTTCGCTGTTGTCCATCTGTACTTTGGTATTTGTGTTTCTAGCTTGTGTTTCAGTTTTGTTTCCGGAGTGGTGTTTTGTGGTGTGGTGTAAGCCTAGCCGGCTAGCATGTCATGTAATTTGGTTTTCTATCATTTTTCTGCTGTGTTTTGGATTTTTGTTCCAGCCAAGTGGGCTGATGATATAAAATGCACGGATGACTTTGTGTTATATTTTTATTACTGTTATTGTTCCGGCCGTGTTGGCCGAGGTATATGTGGCCCTGAGGGCTTTGTATAAATGCTTCAGATTGTCACCCGTACAGGGGAGGTGCTGCTGAAATTTCTTCGGACAGAGACTCCCCCGGTGCGTGACAATTTAGTGGTATCAGAGTAGGTATACGATACTTGCTATGTGTTCTAGATTTTCAAGATTTATCTGATACCAATTTATTTGGTATCAGAGATTGGCTTACGAGTCTTATTTTCCCTGTGTTTCGGATTTCGTGTTTTGGTCTTCTCGATGTGATTTTTCGAGTTTTGGGACCTGGCAGCAGGACATCTCTAAGCTATAGGAGGTATGTTGGTATACTGTTATCCTACATTTTTGTTAGTATATGCACTGTTGACTATTACAGTTTATGACATGTATTAGCACTCTTTACTAGTACCTGTCTAGTTGATATAGCTTATATTTTATGTATTAGGTAAACCACTGATGATGATCGACCTTGATAGAGATTAAGGGTTACAGTTTCTGGTGATTTATCATATCATGCACCAGTAGTTTTTAGCTTCTGTTATTACTTGTTGGTTAGCAGATTGAGGCACATACCAGCCTTTGCTATTATTAGCTGGGTAGTGAATAGTATCTATATCTTTATGTTAACCTAGCCAGTAGTATACCATTTATTCTTAGTTAATTTTATTAGTAAACATTGATTTACTCTTGTTAGATCGGTTAGTAGAAGACTGATTTACGTTTGTCGACTTGGGTAGTCATAGATTGATATACCTTAGTTGCTTATGATGGATTAGTGTGTTCTTGATTAGTTAGTAGATGACCGATTTAGTTATGTTGGTCCGATCAGTAGGGGACTGTCATACTCTATTTTTAGAGGTTCGAATCTTTGGATTATTTGTGCTTAGTTAGGTATCTAGAGCACATTTGAGTACATGACTCATATTGACGTGGAAAGACTGAATTGACCGTATACCATTGTCAATTTTGGTCAGTCTATTGAGGATCAATGTATCCTATTCCATGTGGATTTTAATTTTAGATTGTATGTACCTAGTTAGATTGTCTATGATTGCGTTTTCCTGTATGATCTTTATGTTTGATTTTTATTTAGATTTACCCTTAAACCATGAGAGTAGGTAGCATAGGGTTTGTGTGGTAGATTGGATTAAATATGCTGATTATACATACCTGTGTAGTTTATACACTTGATTATTATGTGTTGTAGGAGTTCTATGATAGACGGTCAAAATTGCATGTAGTGAGTGTATATTTGTCCAGATGATGATTATTGTGGATTTCTAGTAGATTATACCCGAGTGGTCTGATTGGTTTATTGGAGGTATTTTGTCGATTAAATCTATGTTGTGAAATGTACACATGTGTTTGAGTGTTTTATTGGAGGTATCTTATCGACTTAATCTGAGTTGTGATATGTGCAAATGTGTTCGGTGTAATATTTGATGTATCTTGTTTATTATATGATTGTTCTGAGTGTACACCCGTGTCTATTATGATTTGTTGGAAGTATTACATTGATCATACTCTTGGCATAGTTGTATATATGTCATGTGAGTGTTGTTTGAGGTGTATTGTCGATTATACCTATGTTGATATATGCACACGGGTTCGGTATGCATTGTTGGAGGTATCACGATGATTATACCTATGTTGTGAGTATGTTTGTTGTGTACTAGTTGGAGGATTATGTCGATTATACATATGTTATGTGTGCACGTGTGCCAGGTGTATGATTGGTAGCATCATGATGATTCTACCTATGTTGAATGTAGAATGGGAGTCTCTACATTATGTTATTGGTTGTATTACCCTGTCAATTAATTCTCCTATTAGTGGGTGGCCGACCCACTAGGATGATGATACAGTTGACGATGGATTTGATTTGCTTATTAGGGTGTTATACCCTTGGCTGCCCACAGTGATCTGTGATAGAGTGACCTCATGCAGTCTCTAGCTAGATAGTTAGGTGTCTTGAGCACTGATGGATCGTTTGTGGTGGAGCGTAGCTCCCATATATTATTGTTGGTTTATGGTGGAGCATTGCTCCCATATATTTTGGGTTGTTTGTGGTGGAGCGTAGCTCCCACATATTGTGGATTGCTTGTAGTGAAGCATTGCTCTCATATTTATAGCAGATATATGGTACGGATTATTTGTAGTGGAGTGTTACTCCTACATATTGAGGATTTCTTGTGGTAGAGCGTTGCTCCTACATATGTGATATTTTCTGTGATGGAGCGTTGCTCTCACACTGGAGGATCTTTTCTTTGGTGATTTATATCGTTGGTGATCAGATCTGTTTATTATTGAGGATCTTATGGTTAGGAATGTCTGTGATATGGACATTATGTGTCTTGGTTTCACAATTAGAGCTTGCAGTGCCCTAGATGTTAGCATGAACTCGATGATTTGGGTATCATTAGGATGTTTAGATTGGTTTCCATTGTCTTTGTTGACGATGCGGTGATCTATTTCTGATCCGAGGTGAGTCACGCACACCATTTTGCATAGTTCTAGAGATGTTTCGACGAGAACATCTATATATGAAGATCAATAGTGCGTATTTTGGTTGCCTTCTATGAGATGTATGAGACACACGGTCACCAGTAGGAGTATACCGTGGTACACAGGAGATAGAGGTTGTTATCGTTGGGAGTAGACGAAGTCTATAGAGGAGGATCACAACTTCCTTTGTTTGGCTCGATATTTCCGGAGATACGTTGAGGGTTTGTCTCGGATAGCTATGTCACTGACACGCCTGACCAGGAAAGACATGAAGTTCACGTGGTCCGAGGACTACGAGACCAGCTTCTAGGAGCTGAAGCGGAGATTAGTGTCGGCTTCAGTTTTGGTTTTACCTTCTGGAGAGGACAGATATGTCCTCTACACCGACGCATCTATTCTGATGCAGCACGATAGAATAGTCTCCTATGCTTCTCGTCGGTTGAAGGAGCATGAGAAGAACTACCCTGTACATGATATGGAGCTAGTCGCCATTATTTTTTGCCATGAAGATTTGGCGACATTATTTATATGACATTACATTTGAGATTCTCACTGACCATAAGAGTATCAAATATCTGTTTTACTTAGAAGGAACCTAATCTCCGACAGAGGAGATGGATGGAATTCCTGAAGGATTTTGATTGTACCATTAGCTATCACCCAGGGAGAGATAATGTGGTTGTCGATGCACTTAGCAGGAAGTCCAGAGGGACTTTAGCTTGCCACCGAGTTGTGGTCACAGACTTGATTCAAGGTTTCTCCGAGTTGGGGTTTGAGGGATAAGGACGGACAGAGCAGGGTACTCTGGTTACCATGGTTGCTCAGTCGTCAATCAGGACGAGGATCTGAGAGCCTTAGGCTGTGATCAGTATTTGCAGTTTATTCGTAGCCAGATAGCTTCCGGGCAGCAGACCGAGTTCACACGAGATGAGGAGGGTGTTATACACTTCCGAGGCAGATTATGCGTACTTCAGTCTCATCCGGTCTTATAGGAGTTACTTCCGGAGGCTCATCGCTCATGAATTGCTGTCCACCCAGGCGGTACCCGTATGTACTAAGATTTGAGGTGTTTCTATTGGTGGAACGACATGAAGGAAGACATTGCGGATTTTACAGCTAGATGTCTTGTCTGTCAACAAGTGAAGGCCGAGCACCAGAGACCTGCCGGCTTACTTCAGCAGATTTCTATTCCTGAGTGGAAATGAGAACACATTACTATGGACTTTGTGGTGGGTTTACCGAGGACATGACGAGGCCATGACGCGATTTGGGTAATTGTTGATCAATTAACCAAATCCACACATTTCTTAGCGATCCGGAAGACTGATTTCCTGGATCGATTGGTAGATCTGTTTTGTCGGGAGATCATCAGATCACGTGGTGTCTCGTTGACTATTATTTCGGATAGAGACCCCCGGTTCACGTCTCATTTTTTTGGCAGAGTCTGCAGCAGGCCTTGGGCACGCAGCTCTGTTTCAGTACAACTTTCCATCTACAGACAGATGGACAGTAGAGCGGACCATTCAGACTCTAGAGGACTTGTTGAGGTTTTTTGTATTGGATTTTGGAGGCAGTTGGGAGGACCATTTGCCATTGGTAGAATTCGCCTACAACAACGGTTTGCATTTGGCTATCCAGATGGCACCGTTTGAAGTGTTGTATGATAGGTCTAGTCGGACACCCACCCTCTGGGATGAGGTTGGGAAGGCCCAATTGATGGGACCTCATAGAGCTCAGTATGAGGTAGAGTTGGTCCGTACTATCAGACGGAGGATGTCAGAGGTGTAGGACCGCCAGAAGGGTTATGCAGACCGGAGTCGGAGACTCTTAGAGTTCTCTATTGGCGACCATGCTTTTCTGTGAGTTTCACCCACGAAAGGGGTGAAGAGATTGGCCTCAGAGGTAAGCTAGCCTGCGATACATTGGACCTTTCTAGATCTTGGAAAGGGTTGGAGCGGTAGCTTATCATTTAACGCTACCACCAGCTTTGGCGGGCGTTCACGACGTATTTCATGTGTCTATGCTGATGAGGTATATATCCGACTCGACACATGTACTGACAGATATCACAGTGTCGTTCAACCTGACGTCACCTATGAGGAGGTTCCGGTACGGATTCTGGACCGGAAAGAGCGTCAGAGTCGGAACAAGAATATTTGACTGGTTAAAGTCGAATGATAGCATCATTCGGATGAGGAGGCTACTTGGGAGCTTGAGGATACTATCCGAGCTCGATATCCCCATCTTTTCACTTGAGGTATATGATTTAATTTACCGTTCAGCATTTATACTCTTTGCCTGTTGTTAGTATTTGCTGATGGTAGATAACGAAATTTGGGGACCAAATTTTTATTAGTGGGGGAGAATGTAAAATACTAGAAAATGGTAGAAAATAATAAGGGAATTTTTTGAAATTTTTGGAAATTTTTCGGGAATTTTTCGGAGCTCGTATGGACGAGTTAATGGGGATAAAAATAGGGCCCGGGAAAGCCTGTTTGAGTTACCCCATTTAAGCGAGGAAAAGTTGTTTTTCTTTTTTTTTTCTTTTTAATTTCTTTTTCTTTTCTCTCTCGCCGAACCTGCGCGCCCGAGCCATCCCGACTCTGCCCTTCCCTCTTCTCCGATCCCTCGCCCTAACCGTACATGTCGGTTTTCTCCTCCCTCGAGCATACAAACCTGTGGCCGATCACTTCCCTTTCTCTCCTCGCTGGCGACGCCATCTCTTCATTGCCGCCGTGACGCCAAGAAGCACTGCACAGTGGCGACGCTGCATGGAAGTGCCGCCGATCTTCCTTGTGTGCCCTAGCGCCGCGATTTCCTCTGCCCTAGCTCGACCGATCCCCCTTCTCCTCTTCCGAGCGCCGGCAGCCGGCCAAGCTCTTTTGCCCTAGCGCCGACGCCCCTGCTAAACAGGCGTGCCTTAGATCTGCAACGCGCCGCCGCCCTTCCCCTCTTCTGATCTCTGTGCGCTGACACCGCGGATGCTCTGCCCTAGCGCCGGCAGACGATCGCCTCCCCTGTGCCCTAGCCGTCTCCCTCTGTTAACTCTTCGGCAGAGAGGACCGAGCCATCCTCAAGCCTCGTTGCCGCACCTCTGCCTAGTGCCGTCGCCTATGCCCTATGTGCCGGCCACCAATTTTTGGTTTCGACTAGTTATTGTCTACTGTCAGAGACTAGGGTAAGGCAGGTAGTGTTCTATTTTTCCAATTTTCGTGCTAGTGGATTTGCTGATCACATTTGCTTCTGGTTTTCAGCAGCAACTCTGCTCTTTGGTTCAGCAGCCATTTTTCCAGTAGCTACTTCCGGCAGCAACCTCCTCTAGCAGTGAGGTAAGGGTTTTGGTGTATGGATTGAGTTGGCACGTTCTTGATACATGTTGTTTTAGGTGAGTTTTGAAGTTTTATTCTTGTCTACATTTGGATGTGAGTAGTGTGATGTGGATAGGATGAATGATTGTTGGTTGGATTATCAGATGTGGTGGTTTGGTTAGTTATAAACGATGATGTTTGGTTGTTGTAGATTTATGATGGAAATCTTATTGATTGATTGATGTAGAAGGTCATATGGTCATTTATAAGATTATGGGATTAGTATCATGATTTGTTATGATGGATTGTTAATTAAATTGACATCGTGATAAATAGAAGAGTTTATGAATGATATAATCATTGGATTGATTATAAAATGTGGAGTGCCTTGGAAAGATTAAAGGATTCATGGATGGTTTGATTTGGGTTTTCCCTAATTAGGTTGAGTTGGGATTTAGCTAATTGTTGCATATGTAATTAGCTAAATTATAATCATGTGATTTGCAGGACGTTGATTAGGGACGAGCACTTCGACATAGAGGTTGATTAGCTCGATCTACATTGGAGGCGGGTACCTCTTGACTTATCTTTTATGATATTGTCAATTGGATATGCATAGTATTTTATAGCTACAAGCAATAATCATGTTTGCCTTTGGTATGCCACTGTTTGTTACCCATAGCATGTTCTGTTGGGTGTTTGTTATGTATCCATGTTTATGTTTCGTGATTATTGCCATGAGTACCTTAGTTCCTAGAGTAAGTGACATACCATACCTTACTGAGGTTAGGACTAGGTTTTGGACTTTATTTTCTGGAATGTGTATCTAGATTATCTGATACCTATGTTTTTCTATCATATCTGATCTGTGTACCTAGACCTTTTGCTTTGGTCCATGTATATTGTTGGTACATATTTTATGGAGGTGGATATGTTCTGGACCTAGGTGGTTATATCATAGGGGACTTGTATACCCTAGATCAGTGGATTTGATTTACTTGTACTAAGGTATACATTTTTATATATATATATGTGGATTTGGTTCAGGATATTGTCATGCTTAGTGTCATGCACCATTCGCATGATTACATGCTGTGTGATAGACTGCTCCATTATTGTAGAACATATCGCCAGTTTCATCACTATTCGGTGCTCCGTTGGTCCGCTCATGGGTAGCGTGACGCAGCGTGGTAGCACGTCAGTTTTTGCTCTGTTCGGTGCTTCGTTGGTCTACTCATGGGTAGTGTGATGCAGCGTGGTAGCACGTCAGGGATGCCTCCCCGTCATGGTGTACCGGGAGATGAGAGCATTGCGCTCCCCCACTTATGATTTGGGGTAGGAGTATGTGTGTACTGCGACAGCATCCCGTCCACTCGGTCACTCATCAGGAGCAGTGACGTCAGAGTGCACGGTTGTCACTGTCCTACCCACTCAGCCTCACTATTGTGTGTGAGATGATTGACTGGCGTCAGGGGTGACCATGTCATTGGCACCATATGCATGTATTGCATTTATTTGCTTGTGTTTGCTGCACTTATATGCTGTATTTTGGTGGATGCATTTGTTTGACATGCATACAGGAGGCATATTGTGTATCTGGTTTGACGACCTTTTTGTTCTGGATAGGAGTTCCTGGTGAGTACAGCTTCCTCAGTTACCTTTCAATTTTGCATTTCCCTATATATGATTAGGAAGCTGTATTCCATGTTTATTGCTGTTAGATATATCTTACTAGGCATGTCTATTGGTATTCGCTGAGTTGTTGAACTCACCCCCGTGGACACTATCTTTTTTAGGTACCAGGTTGTTTATGGTGTCGCTTGGAGTATCCTGCCTGCTGGTCCCCATGACACCTCAGAAGATCTGTCTTCGTTGTTGTCCATCTGTACTTTGGTATTTGTGTATCTAGCTTGTGTTTCGGTTTTGTTTCCGGAGTGGTGTTTTGTGGTGTGGTTTAAGCCTACCGACTAGCATGTCATGTAATTTTTTTTTCTATCGTTTTTCTGCTGTGTTTTGGAATTTTGTTCCAGCCGAGTGGGCTGATGATATAAACTGCGTGGATGACTTTGTGTTATATTTTTATTACTGTTATTGTTCCGACCGTGTTGGCCGAGGTATATGTGGCCCTGAGGGCTTTGTATAAATGCTTCAGATTGTCACCCATACAGGGGAGGTGCTGCCGAAATTTCTTCGGAAAGGGATTCCCTCGGGGCGTGACAAGTTTGCTCTATCAAGGCTCCGTTGGTCCGGTCATGGATAGTGTGATTATAGCGTGGTAGCGGGCATGGATCCCTCCTCTTAACTATGACACAAGAAGATGAGAGCATTGAGCTCCCCCACTTATGATTTGGGGTAGGAGGATAGTGTAGGACCGTTGGGCCGGCTAGAAGGGGGGGTTGAATAGCCCTGAATAAAACACAAGCCTTTCTCGGACAATTAAGCTATCACTTGAAAAATAGATTAAGCAGAAAATAAAGCATAAAAACGAGGCACCGAATTTGACTTGGTTACAACCGGGGAGGTTGTTAATCCAAGGAAGATGATTGCACTAAGAACTCCTTCAGGCGGAGAAGCCTCGTTTACAGCAGTGTAGGCACAAAAAGAATGAAGCTAATCAAAGCAGTGGAAGCACACAAGTGTTGTTACAATTTTTAAGCATGAAAAGCTTCCGGACCAAGGCTATATTTATAACCTTGGTTGGGCCCTGGAAGGGCTCAGGCGCCTGGGGATAAGTTTTATCCCAGCGTTCAGATCGCGTAAATCGCGATCTTGGTCAAATCAAGGTCCGGGCGAGCAAAAAGTCAGCGGTTGACTTTTGTCCGGGACCACTTCTCCGTTAAGTCCCGTCTCGGTCCGGGTCGCTCCGGATCCGCTTGATTGGGTGATCTCTGACATCCGGAATAGGGCTCACCCGAACCCATCTTCCGGTCTTCTCGAGCATGCTTCCCTCCGGCTTCTCGTCCCTCGGAATTGCCGCGTGTCCCTTCTCGTCCACCAGCGTACTCATCCGCAGACTTCGTCCCTCGATCGCACCCCGTGCCGACCTTCGCGCTAGCTGCGTCTCTTGCTCCCCGAGCAATCTTCCGCTCCGGCTTTCGTACCTCGGAACCATCGCGCGCACTTCATTCTCATCTGCCGGTATACTCTTCCGCAGCGCCTCGTCCCTCGGACGCACCGCGTGCCGTCCTTCTCGCTAGCTGCGTCTTCCGCTCGAGTACCTGTGCTCCTAAGCTCCTGCACACTTAGACACAAAGTTAAATACAACGCAGGACCTAACTTAACTTGTTGATCACACCAAAACAACCTTGGGGTTCCAACAGATAGGTGTACTCCGACAACATCCTGTCACTACAACAAAAATATTAAAAGACAACGGTTTTTATCCATTGTTGTAGGCCCTTTAAAATTGTAGTAATTGGCAGTGTTGTTAAAAGTGGGGGCTACAACAACGGTTTTAAACCGTTGTCGTAGAATGAAACAACAACAGTTTTGCAATGGTTTAAAACCGTTGTCTTTAAATGAAAAGACAATAGTTTAAAACCGTTGTTGTTTAGAGCACTTTTAATAAAGCTGCTAGTTACAACGGTTTTTGGGGCTATGACAATGGTTTTTAACCGTTGTCTTTAAGGGCGATAGACAACACCAATGATTTTAAACTGTTGTCTTTTAAACTATTGTCTTTTAATACCAATATATCATATTTCAATATAAATATATAATAAAGGCTCATAATCACAAAAGAAAGAATATTCCCCATATCAATGTCATTCAAAATGTTACTTATACAAGAATTACAATCACAAAAGAAGAAACATGTCTAATATTCAAATAAAATTTATCCCAATACAAATAAAAAAAACTCCATTTACAAATAATGAATAATAGCCAAAAGACTAGAAACTTATGATGGTGGTTCATACCATGTAGGATTGCACTTAATTATTGTCAACCCAAGTTCCATCACAATCTTCAACTTGTAGGATTTCATTGGAATCCTCTTTCTCACTTACTGATTCTTTCATGTCAACTTTTTTCCAATATTGTTGATCATTAGTTCCATAATAAATCTAGTCTTCCCCACACCAGCTCTATCAAAAAGCCCAATCTTTCTACCCCTTTGATAAGGCACTAGAAGATCAACAACCTATTGATATCAAAAGAAATACACTATTATATGTATGAAAAAACTTTTTCTGAAAGAATAATAAACACACATATATTTTTACAATAGTTACCTAAATAAGTATATCATATAAAAGGTATTAGTTGTGAGATGAGTTACTTGAATGCTTGCATGACTGCACAAGTAGAAGTAAAATTCAGTAGGATGACATATTTTAGAATCGACAACAGTCCCTAGAATTTCAAGGATGGAAAGCTCCATTGAGAAAACTGTTGGTTGCTACTCGGAATACTGTCCTAGTTCCCCTGTACAAAAATTTGTACAAACATAGAACTATCCTAGCTACCCATGTGCTCTACTGAAGTTAAATTTGGATTACAAACGATGCTTAACAATATTAATCCAAATTGTCCTTCAGAAGTTAAACTTGGATTGGGAACGAAACTTAACATTCTTACTCCAAGTTCAACCGATGTGATCTTCCTAAGTTAAACCATATTACAGAAGTTATCAAATATCTATTTCGAGGATTGACTTCCAGGTTAAACATGACGAGACACTATGCCTTCTTGGGTATGAGATCATCCACCACTTCCTAGACAAAGTCTCACAAAGAAATTGGATATTTAACTTCTTACAGTAAACTAGGTTTAACTATAGAGATCTCAATAGAAACACATTATCGAAACATGAAATCAAAAAATAAAATCAATAACAAAAATGATAACTTAAAACCGATAACCACTTGTGTTTGGTTTTTCAAGATCTATACAAAGAATATGAACTAGTTATGATGCAGAAACAAATAGCTAGTTATACCTTTCTTTGTAGCTTATAGATCTCTTAATCTTCTGTTGTATTCCTCTCCTCCTCTTGGACGTTGTGTGAGCGACGATATACCAAGATGAAATCCACCCAAGCTTCTTCTTTTCCTCCAAGACTCTTGAGCCACCAAGGGATGCCAAAATAGGAAACTTTCTTCCTTTCTTCTCCTTCTTCTTCTCCTTCTAGTAACCAACCACCTATGTAGAGTCTTCTCCTTTTTCCTTCAAGTTTCAGCCACCAAGGAATATGGATGTCGACCTTAGAAAGAAGAAAAGAAGAGGAGAAGAAGAAAGGTGTGCCGCCAGCCTAAGGAAGAGAGAGGGAGAAAGGGGTCAGCCACACCAAGGAAAAGAGAGGAGAGAATAGGGTTGTGTTATCTCATGAAGCAACCTCTCATTCTATTTTATAATCCTTGGTCATAGCAAAGAAGGAAAGTTTTAAACATAATTAAAACTTCCTTATTTATGACCTTCTCTTAAAAAAAGGAAATTTTAATAACAATTAAAATATCTCTTTTCTCAATTTTCTATTGTACATGGCAATAAAGGAAAGTTTTAAAATTAATCTCTCTCTTTTAAAACATGTAGACAACTACAAAAAAAGAAAGATTAATTAAAACTTCTCTTTTTAAATCATGATTACAAAAAAGGAAAGTTTTATCAAAAATTAAAATCTCTCTTTTAAACATTATAGATAATTACAAAAAGGAAAGATTTTAATAAAATTAAAATCTCTCTTTAATCCTTTGTAGATAGCTATAAAAGGAAAGATTTTAAAATTTTAAAACTCTCTTTCAAAACTATGAGGATGGCTATAAAAGGAAAGTTTTTAACAAAATTAAATCATTCTTTTAACCATTGTAGATATCTATAAAAAAGGAAAGATTTTAACAAAATAAAATCTCTCTTTTAACCATTGTAGATTACTACAAATAAGGAAAGATTTAATAAAATTTTGTTTACAAAACTTCCTTTTATTTTACTTTGGTCGGCCCCATGCTTGGTCACCAAGCATGGCTTGGTCAGCCCCTACTTGGGCTCAATGAAGGGCTTGGCCGGCCCTAGCTTAGGCTTCCAAGCTTGGCTTGGCTGACCACAACAAGATGGGTAAGAAACTTGACTTTAAGTGGATATAAGGCTTTATAAATAAGAGGCTACAACAGAGACCGAGAGGAGGAATTGGTTTTAGTCTCCCGATGAGCTTGAGCTTCCCGTGTTCGCCCTGAACACCCAACTCAAGTTCATCTATAATAACTCATATCACTAAAGAGTTATTATTGCACTACCGCACCCATCCCATATTACAATATGGGCTCCTTCTTATCATGAGTGTGTTAGTCTCCCTGTGTTTAAGATATCGAATGCCCACTAATTAAATGAATTACTGACAACTCACTTAATTAATATCTAGCTCCAAGAGTAGTACCACTCAACCTTATTGTCATGTCGGACTAAGTCCACCTGCAGGGTTTAGATGAAAATCCTTAAGAGCTCATCAAGGGGACATCATCAACCTAGATTGCTAGGACACAATTTCATTCTATAATCAACAACACACTATATTGTCATGTCGGACTAAGTCCACCTGCAGGGTTTACATGAAAATCCTTAAGAGCTCATCAAGGGGACATCATCAACCTAGATTGCTAGGACACAATTTCATTCTATAATCAACAACACACTATATAAATAATATCATTTCTCAACTTATCGGGCCTATTGATTTAATGAACTAAATCACACCCTTTGATAAATTAAAGAAATAAATATTAAGTACACGTGCTTGTTATTATATCATGATTAAGAGTACGTACTTCCATAATAACAGAGGTTTTGTTCTTTTATGTAGTCTGTATAAAAAGAAACTACCTCAAATGATCCTGCTCAATACACTCATAGTGTATAAGTGTAATTTTATAGTCAAGATAAACTAATACCAAATTACACTACAACCACTCCAATGGTTTGTCCCATACCATCTTGGTTGTGAGCTACTATTTATAATTTATAAGGAACTGATAACATGACCTTCTGTGTGTCACCTCACATCATGTTATCTATAATATAATTTAAATGGACAACTACACTTATCATAAATATAGACATTTGACCAATGTGATTCTTATTTTTAAATAAATATTCATTTCTCTAGGATAACCCACAAACAAGTGAACTCCTGTTCGTAATTCCAACTTATCAGTGTCTCCCTTCAGCACATGTGCTGGACTACCCCAAATCCGAATATGCTTCAGACTAGTCTTATGCCCATTCTACAATTCTATGGGAGTTGAGGGTTTTGACTTAGAAGGTACTATGTTCATTGTCGTTTCCAGAGTATATCCCCAAAACGAATTTGGTAATTCTGAATAACTCATCATTGATCTAACCATTTCTATAAGACTCCTATACATTCATTCTGTCACACCATTCTGTTGGGGTGTACCAAGTGCAGACAGTTGGGATTGAATCCCGACCTCTGATAAGTAACTCCTAAACTCTCCTAAGAGGTACTCGTCACCACGATTAGACCGTAGTGTCTTGATACTTTTACCATGATGTTTCTCCACATCAGCCTTGTACTCTTTGAACTTATCAAATCACTCAGACTTGCGGTGCATCAAGTAAATGTAACCATATCTCGAATAGTCATCTAAAAGAGACGAAATATTCGAAACCACCTCTTGCCCGGATAGTCATAGGTCCACACAAATCAGAATGAACTAATTCCAACACATCTTTGGCTCTATACCCCTTGGCCTTAAAAGGTCTCTTGGTCATTTTTCCTTTCAAGCAAGACTCGCAGGTTGGAAATTTTTCTACCACCAATGAATCCAAAAGTCCATCGGCTATTGACCTTTGAATCCTACTCAAGTTAATATGACCTAGCCTTAGATGCCAAAGATATGTTTGGTTCATTTTCAAAGATTGCTTTCTCTTATTAGAATTAGAAGATGTGTTATTAATTCCCATTTGTTGCATCGTGGGAGTTATTGGATTTAGAGTATATAAATTGCCAACCAACGTACCAGAATGGATAACTTCCCTATTCTTCTTGATAACAACTTTGTCATCAAAAGAAACAGAATATCCATCCTTAAATAGTTTAGAAACTGAAATTAAGTTCTTTCTAAAACTTGGTACATAAAGGCAATTTCTCAAATCAATGTTTTATTCCTATCAAAGGATAAATAAACATCTCCCACTGCAACAGCCACCACTTTCGTAGCATTGCCCATGTAAACAGTGATTTCTCCTTCATGTAGTAGTCAGGTTTCCTAGAACCCCTGCAATGAATTGCAGACATGATCAGTGGCTCCTGTATCTACACACTAGGTACTGGTAGATAACACCACTAAACATGTTTCAACAATTGATGAATAGGATATACCTTTATTGTTCTCATTTCTGAGAGGACAGCCCACCTTAGTGTTCAAGTTTTGTTTCCAATTATTATAATTGGGACTAGTAAGTCTATTCTCTAGTATAACAACTAGGGGATTGAACACCATTTAAAATCCTAAGAATCACAAAATATTTGGTAAAGACTAACACCTCAAAATCGTATACAAATTCAAACATTTGTAAGAGAAGGTTTTATCCATTAATTTTATTATCTTGTCAACCTAACTTTATGACAAATAAAATTAATAGTTGGTCTATCTTCGATCAAATATTTGGTAAAAACTTTAGAATTTAAAATAATATTGATTCCTCAAACAATATCATTTAAATTCACCAACACCTCAAACACTGTGAATTTTGTATGCCACAATAGTGTGGACGTATACAAATTCAAACATTTGTAAGAGGAGGGTTTTACCCATTAATTATCTTATCAACCTTAAATTACCTCAAACACCATGAATTTTGTATGCCATGATAGTGTGGATGTATACAAATTCAATCATTTTAAGAGGAGGTTTTACCTATTAATTTTATTTTGTCAACCTAACTTTATGAAAAATAAAATTACCTCAAATACCATGATTTTTGTATACCACGATAGTATGGACGTATACAAATTCAATAATTTCCTAGCGGATTTTACCTAGCTTTATGACAAATTAATAGTTGGTTTTTCTTCGGTCACACAGATAATAGCAGTGACTCCGATGGGAGGATACTATTAAATGTACCTAAGTGTATACCATTACTTGATACTAAGTCCATTAAATAGGATTATGCCCCTTCAGATGGAGAAGATCGCACACATCCTAAATAATTTCCTATAATCATCCATTAAGGAAGTTTGATCTAGTGATCCGTTAACAAACTCATCCGATGTGGAGGAAGGCACTCAGAGCCAACGCGCAAGTTTGAATGCATCACTTACAAACCAGTAATGGAGACCGTGGAATTTAATTAAATTCCTCTCCCACTTAGTTATTTAGAATGAGGAATTTTAACATGCACACAAACACACAAATATAAGCACACACAACATAAAAGGCAATAAATAAGAAAAATAATTTTTCAACTATTATGACCTTTATCCATAGTTGTCCTCCGTGTGCTATCAACCCTAGCTGCTACCATCTTTAGCCACCACCATCGGATCTAGTCATTGCATCTATTTTACTTCTTTTTTGCTGTGCCTCTGGTCCCCAAATAACACCACGCCTCGCAAGGATACGATGCATGACAAAAATAAAATTTTACGTATATCGATCCTATATTCCATAAAGGAATGTACATAAAGTCTAGATCAAACAAAATGTAAAATCCTAATAACTAATACAGCTCCTGCTATATTTAATATTATAATCATGCACACACATAAAATGCCCTCGACATGTCCGAGGGTCCAATTACACACAAACACAACATGGCCATAATAGTTGGATCTAGGATGCCTGCAACCACATAGTTAATCTATTTGCACATTCTACTATTATCATGCCTAAATTATGTATGACATGTACATAATTATACTAAAAACCAAACACACAGAGGCTAAAACCTAGCTCTGATATTGTAACAACCCAAATTTCCTCATTTCGAGTCCTAATAGTACTTAAAAATATTTAGAAATGCTTTAGAAAAATTCTAGAGACTTTTAGAAATTTTTAGAGTATTTTTATACAATTTTTGGAGTTCGTTTGGTATTTTTACCAAAAGAAACAAGTTGCAAAAAATAAAGAAAATTAGCCGAGATTCGAACCTGCAACCTCCGACCAAACCAAGCCTTAAGCAAATCCGGCTGACCAAGTGGTCAAGCAGGCGGTTCTGTTTAGAAAAGGTAGCAAAATTTATTTAAGATAGTTAACAGAATATTGGATTATAAAACGGATAAGTTGATGTTGGATTTGTTTGTTTAGAAAAGGTAGCAAATTTATTTAAGATAGTTAACAGAATATTGGATTATAAAAGGGATAAGTTGATGTTGGATTTGTCTGTTTAGAAAAGGTAGCGAATTTATTTAAGATAGTTAATAGAATATTGGATTATAAAAGGGATAAGTTGATGTTGGATTTGTCTATTTAGAAAAGGTAGCGAATTTATTTAAGATAGTTAACAGAAATATTAAGTTATAAAAAGGGAGAACTTAGGGATTATTTTCCAAAACCTAAACCTCTCCTCTCCTTTTCTCTCCCGACGGCACAGCATCTCCTGTTTGGGCGAAAGAAAAAAGGGGGGGGATCTAGGGTTCCTCTCCGACGACCGGCCAAGGGAGATTTCTGGGAGATCTTCACATGGTTGTGATCCTCTCGTCAAGGGGAAACCGTGAGCACGAAGGAGGGGTCGAAGCTTGCAATTCCCGCAAACCCTAGAAGTTTTCTTTCCTATTGTAAGCCCAAGAACGCAAAGGTAAGGGCTTCTCACTTGTAGTAGGAGTAGTTTCGAACCTTCGTTCTTCTTGAATTCAAAGCATGAGAAGCGCTTATAGTGCAGATTTTTAATTAAGCTTGTAGTGCAGATTTTTAATTAAGCCTATAGTGCAGATTTTAATTAAGCTTATAGTGTAGATTTTTAATTAAGCCTATAGTGCATATTTTAATTAAGCTTATAGTGCAGATTTTAATTAAGCTTGTAGTGCAAATTTTTAATTAAGCCTATAGTGCAGATTTTAATTAAGCTTATAGTGCAGATTTTTATGTAGGCTTATAGTGCAGATTTTAATTAAGCTTATAATGCAGATTTTAATTAAGCTTATAGTGCAGATTTTAATTAAGCTTATAGTGCAGATTTTAATTAAGCCTATAGTGCAGATTTTAATTAAGCTTATAGTGTAGATTTTAATTAAGCCTATAGTACAGATTTTAATTGAGCTTATAGTTCAGATTTTTAATTAAGCTTATAGTGCAGATTTTTATTTAAGCTTATAGTGCAGATTGTAATTAAGCCTATAGTGCAGATTTTAATTAAGCTTATAATGCAGATTTTAATTAAGCTTGTAGTGCAGATTTCTTAGAGCTTAAAAATGTAGATTTCTTTAGAGCAGATTTCTTTAGAGCAGATTTCTTTAGAGCTTGTAGTGTAGATTTCTTAAGAGCTTATGATGCAGATTTCTTTAAAGTTTATAGTGCAGGTTTTTGGTGGAACTTGTAGTACAAATTTTTGGTGGAATTTATAGTGCAGATTTTTAGTGGAACTTGTAGTGCAGATTTTTTGTGGAACTTATAGTATAGTTTTTAAAGAAAAAGATTATAGTGTAGTTTGGTTAAGTATTATAGTGCAAAATTTATGTTTGCATAGTATGCAGAAATAGTGTAGCATAGAATGCAGAATCTTGATTAGTATAGTATGCAGAATTTTGATTAGCATAGTATGCAGATTTTTGTTTATGCATTTCAAAGTTAGAATTTGTTTAAACATTTTAGGTTTTAAAGAAGTCTTCTTTTATTAGAGGTATTAACAAGTATAAGAAAGATAAAGAAAAGAAAGAAAAAGGCCAAGACCTTAAGTAGATCCCAAAGTCAAGACTTTAGGGATTTTGGCACACAAGGTGCTCGTTAAAATGCCAAGGCATTTAAAGAAGAAGTAATTAAGATAATAAGATATTTTACTTTGAAGAGGCTAGTACCCAACTTCCGAGGGTGTCGTTAAACAAATCTAGGTGTCTAATTCCGAGGTCTTGGCCCTGGTAAACCGAGGTCTGCTCTTTTAGGATTGGTGGCTCGCTACCCCAACCTATTAGGGAACGCGCATAAGATGGTACTAAGCCTGGGCCCAAGAAGAAAGTTGATTATTATTTTGAAGTATTATAAGTATAAGCTTTTGAACAAGTAAAATAAGTTTCACATAAGTATAAAAGTATTAAAGTATAAGTTTTAAACAAGTGAAATAAAAGAATAAGTTTTTAAGCAAGTGAAAAAAAGTTTCAGAAAGTGTTTAGAATTCAGCAAGTTTTAGTTTCCCTTCTGCTAGCATGTTATTTTGATTAGCTTTACATGTTTAGCATTCCAGTATGTATTATTCTTTTGCTATTAGATGAGCATGTGTAGTAGTTTTCTTAGAATTTTCAGTTATTGGATTTTAGTATGTTTACATGCATATTCAAGTTTTGTGAGTTAGATAGCGCTTACTAAGCAATTTTGCTTATAGTTGCATTTCCTCTTACTGCAGATACAGGAAAGGAAAAGTTATAGCAAAGGAAGGCGACAAGAAGGTGCGGATGGATGTGTGATGCCTGGACTATAGAAGCCTTGGGACCTAGCATAAGAATTTATTAAGATTGTCATTTATTAAGAATGTATTAGATGAGTCATTTATTCTTCCGCTACTAGTTAATTGTATGTTTTGAGTTCTCCGAGAGTTTTAGGAATTACTATCAACATGTGTGCAATGTTAGTTAAGATAAGTTAGTAGTCCAGTAGCACTCCGCCCTCACAGTCTAGTAGTGAGGAGGGTGGGGTGTTACAGATACCAATTGTTGGTTGCTACTCGGAATACCGTCCTAGTTCCCCTGTATAAAAATTTGTACAAACATAGAACTATCCTAGCTACCCATGTGCTCTACTGAAGTTAAATTTGGATTGCAAACGATGCTTAACATTATTAATCCAAATTTTCCTTCAGAAGTTAAACTTAGATTGGGAACGAAACTTAACATTCTTACTCCAAGTTCAACCGATGTGATCTTCCTAAGTTAAACCATATTACAGAAGTTATCAAATATCTATTTCGAAGATCGGCTTCCAAGTTAAACATGGCGAGGCACTAGGCCTTCTTGGGTGCCTCACAAAGAAATTGGATATTTAACTTCTTACAGTAAACTAGGTTTAACTATAGAGATCTCAATAGAAACACATTACCAAAACATGAAATCGAAAAATAAAATCGATAACAAAAATGATAACTTAAAACTGTAACCTTTTGTGTTTGGTTTTTCAAGATCTATACAAAGAATATGAACTAGTTATGATGCGGAAGCAAATAACTAGTTTTACCTTTCTTTGTAGCTTATAGACCTCATGATCTTCTGTTGTATTCCTCTCCTCCTCTTGGATGTCGTGTGGGCGACGATATACCAAGATGAAATCCACCCAAGCTCCTTCTTTTCCTCCAAGACTATTGAGCCACCAAGGGATGCCAAAATAGGAAACTTTCTTCCTTTCTTCTCCTTCTTCTTCTCCTTCTAGTAACCGACCACCTATGTAGAGTCTTCTCCTTTTTCCTTCAAGTTTCGACCACCAAGGAATATGGATGCTGACCTTAGAAAGAAGAAAAGAAGAGAAGAAGAAAGGTGTGTCGCTGGCCTAAGGAAGAGAGAGGGAGGAAGGGGCCGACCACACCAAGGAAAAGAGAGGAGAGAATAGGGTTGTGTTATCTCATGAAGCAACCTCTCATTCTCTTTTATAATCCTTGGTCATGGCAAAGAAGGAAAGTTTTAAACATAATTAAAACTTCCTTATTTGTGGCCTCCTCTTAAAAAAGGAAATTTTAATAACAATTAAAATATCTCTTTTCTCAATTTCCTATTGTACATGGCAATAAAGGAAAGTTTTAAAATTAATCTCCCTCTTTTAAAACATGTAGACAACTACAAAAAAGGAAAGATTAATTAAAACTTCTCTTTTTAAATCATGGTTACAAAAAGGAAAGTTTTATCAAAAATTAAAATCTCTCTTTTAAATATTATAGATAACTGCAAATAAGGAAAGATTTTAATCAAATTAAAATCTCTCTTCAATCCTTTGTAGATAGCTATAAAAGGAAAGATTTTAAAATTTTAAAACTTTCTTTCAAAACCATGAGGATGACTATAAAAGGAAAGTTTTTAACAAAATTAAATCTTTCTTTTAACCATTGTAGATATTTACAAAAAAGGAAAGATTTTAATAAAATAAAATTTCTCTTTTAGCCATTATAGATTACTACAAATAAGGAAAGATTTAATAAAATTTTGTTTACAAAACTTCCTTTTATTTTACTTTGGCCGACCCCATGCTTGGTCACCAAGCATGGCTTGGTCGACCCCTACTTGGGCTCCATGAAGGGCTTGGCCGACCCTAGCTTGGGCTTCCAAGCTTGACTTGGCCGACCACAACAAGATGGGTAAGAAGCTTGACTTTAAGTGGATATAAGACTTTATAAATAAGAGGCTACAACAGGGACCGAGAGGAGGAATTGGTTTTGGTCTCCCGATGAGCTTGAGCTTCCCGTGTTCGCCCCGAACACCCAACTCAAGTTCATCAATAATAACTCATACCACTAAAGAGTTATTATTGCACTACTGCACCAATCCCATATTACAATATGGGCTCCTTCTTATCATGAGTGCATTTGTCTCCCTGTGTTTAAGATATCGAATGCCCACTAATTAAATGAGTTACTGACAACTCACTTAATTAATATCTATCTCCAAGAGTAGTACCACTCAACCTTATTGTCATGTCAGACTATGTCCACCTGCAGGGTTTACATGACTATCCTTATGAGCTTCTCAAGGGGACATCATCAACCTAGATTTCTAGGACACAGTTTCATTCTATAATCAACAACACATCATATAAATAATATCATTTCTCAACTTATCAGGCCTATTGATTTAACGAACTAAATCACACCCTTTGATAAATTAAAGAAATAAATATTAAGTATACGTGCTTGTTATTATATCATGATTAAGAGTATGTACTTCCATAATAATAGAGGTTTTGTTCTTTTATGTAGTCAGTATAAAAAGAAACTACCTCAAATAGTCCTGATCAATACACTCATAGTGTACTAGTGTAATTTTATAGTCAAGATAAACTAATACCAAATTACACTACAACCACTCCAATGGTTTTCCCCATTCCATCTTGGTTGTGAGCTACTATTTATAATTTATAAGGAACTGATAACATGATCTTCTGTGTGTCACCTCACACCATGTTATCTACAATATAATTTAAATGGACAACTACACTTAGCATAAATTTAGACATTTGACCAATGTGATTCTTATTTCTAAATAAATATTTATACAAAAAGTTAGACTTTTAGTATACATCCTAACAAAAACAAGGTTTGAAAAAAATATACAAAATAGAATTGTCCTGAAAATGATGCATCCATGCTATCAACTAAACTAACCAGGCAATATGTTTCCACTCTTATCAACAAATTGGTGGTCACCATGATTGTTAGCAAATAGTCTAGTGAGATCACATTTTTGGACCACTACAAAAGTCACTTGAGGTTGATAGTTTGGTTCTAGAGAGGCACAGGCCTGAAACCCAAATGGAGTGTTGAGTACTGATCCGGCGGTAAGAATGGGGGACCCACTTCCTGAAGGGTCCCAGCCTGAGGACGGATGGAGGGTTGACTAAGCGGGTAATGGCCGCGTCGAGCAGTTGAGCAGGTCCGAGCGGAGCCAGAGATAACCCAGCCATGGGCTTGGGTTTCCGACGCCAAGGCGGGAGGACTGAAGGGCCGAGCGGGTGTCTACCCCGCTGGGACCGAAGGGCCGAGCGGGTGGTCCGTTCGGCAAGGATAAGGGCGAGGATACAAAGGTTAGCCGAGCGGCCTATTCGTTCGGCTCGGGATATGGGATATCAGCAAAGGCATGTCTGATGATTATGCCGTATACAAGATTGCACGATGGAGGATCTCACCGTCACATCATGGAGAGGTTGATACAGTAGCGGTATGGCCTTATGGATGCCCTTCTGACAAACCCATACCTGGGCATGGTCGAAAGCAGGTGATTGCTTTGATTGGCGCACCCAGGCTCCTTCGAGAGGTCTATATAAGGTCTCCATTTCTTCACCGGAGGTACGCTGGTCTGAATCTCTGAAGCCACCTCTTCGTTATTCCTCGCCTGACTTGAGCGTCGGAGGGCCGTCGCCGGGACACCCCTCCCGGCTCGGTTTTGTTGCAGGTTCGCCGGAGCACTCGAGGATCCAGCAGGGAGCGCCTTGGACTTCTGATTTGGACATGATCAATTTGGCGCCGTCTGTGGGAACGCACCTGCATCCGAGCAGAGGCAATGGACGAGGCTGGAAGACTACGTACCGTGGCACTCTCACAAGAAGAGTTTGACGCTATAGTTGAGGCGAGGGCGGCCCAGATAGTGGCGCAACAAAAGGAGAAAGCACAAGCTGAGCGAGCGCAACAGCAAACAACCTCGGCTTCAGCAGGCCGGGCGGCGCAGGCAGACCGCCCGGAATATGTTTCAATGGGAGGGTTCCCTCGGGCTCTCTTCCGTACTCCCCCAGAGTAACGGTCAAGCCGAGGTAACCAACCGAGAGATCCTCAAAATTTTACGGACTCGGCTCGACCATGAAGGAGGCAGCTGAGTAGACGAGCTGCCGGGCGTCCTATGGGCTCTCCGCATGACACCAAAAGAGGGAACGGGCGTCACTCCATTTCACTTGGTATATGGAGGCGAAGCAGTCATCCCGAATGAAGTTGGGGTGGAGTCCGTTCGGGTGCAAAACTATGATGAAGATAACGCCGAACGGAGGAGCATGGAGCTAGACTTGGTCGAAGAGGAAAGAGCTAAAGCGTCCGTACGGCTGATGGCGTACCGGTAACGTATGAAACAGAACTACAACCGGCGCGTGATCCCCAGAGCCTTTCAAGTAGGCGACCTAGTTTGGAAGAAAGTTAAGCCGGTCGGAGAGGTCGGCAAGTTGGAAGCTCCCTGGGCAGGACCCTTTGAAGTGGTCGAGAAGCTCCGTTCGGGCGCTTATTACCTCGGATGCTAGACCGGCCCTGGAGTGCAAATCACCTTCAGCCATATAGAGCTGGGTGAGAGGTGCGCTGTTGCTCTATTTTATGTAAATTCAAAATAGCTGTACTCCTTTTGTCGCAGGAAACAAATTATTCCCAAGGCATTCTGTGTTCATAGCCAAACGGCTGGTTATCCGAAGGCCCCCGCGCCGCTCGGCCGGGAGGTTTATATATGCAAGCTCAGTTAAAGATCGGGAGACGGTCCGGCGTCTATAAACCCTCCGGCCGGGAAACCGGGAGACGGTCCGGCGTCTATAAACCCTCCGGCCGTGAAACCGGGAGACGGTCCGACGTCTATAAACCCTCCGGCCGGGAAACCGGGAGACGGTCCGGCGTCTATAAACCCTCCGGCCGGGAAACCGGGAGACAGTCCGGCGTCTATAAACCCTCCGGCCGGGAAACCGGGGGACGAGCCGGCATCTATAAACCCTCCGGCCGGGAAATCGAGAGACGAGCCGGCGTCTATAAACATCCGAGCGGAAGACCGACGAGCTCCGTCGTTAAAGATCGAGAGCCGCGCCGACCGGCTATAAATATCCGCGCCGACGAGCTCCGACGTTAAAGATCGAGAGACGAGCCGACGTCTATAAATCCCCGAGCGGAAGACCGTCGTAAAGATTGAGAGCCGCGCCGACCGGCTATAAATATCCGCGCCGACGAGCTCCGTCGTTAAAGATCGAGAGCCGCGCCGACCGGCTATAAATATCCGCGCCGACGAGCTCCGTCGTTAAAGATCGAGAGCCGCGCCGACCGGCTATAAATATCCGCGCCGACGAGCTCCGTCGTTAAAGATCGAGAGCCGCGCCGACCGGCTATAAATATCCGCGCCGACGAGCTCCGTCGTTAAAGATCGAGAGCCGCGCCGACCGGCTATAAATATCCGCGCCGACGAGCTCTGTCGTTAAAGATCAAGAGCCGCGCCGACCGGCTATAAATATCCGCGCCGTCGAGCTCCGACGTTAAAGATCGAGAGACGAGCCGGCGTCTATAAATGTCCGAGCGGAAGACCGACGAGCTCCGTCGTTAAAGATCAAGAGCCGCGCCGACCGGCTATAAATATCCGCGCCGACGAGCTCCGTCGTTAAAGATCGAGAGCTACGCCGACCGGCTATAAATATCCAGGCCGACGAGCTCCGTCGTTAAAGATCGAGAGCCGCGCCGACCGGCTATAAATATCCGCGCCGACGAGCTCCGTCGTTAAAGATCGAGAGCCGCGCCGACCCGCTATAAATATCCGCGCGGACGAGCTCCGTCGTTAAAGATCGAGAGCCGCGCCGACCGGCTATAAATATCCGCGCCGACGAGCTCCGTCGTTAAAGATCAAGAGCTGCGTCGACCGGCTATAAATATCCGCGCCGTCGAGCTCCGACGTTAAAGATCGAGAGACGAGCCGACATCTATAAACGTCCGAGCGGAAGACCGACGAGCTCCTTCGTTAAAGATCAAGAGCCGCGCCGACCGGCTATAATTATCCGCGCCGACGAGCTCCGTCGTTAAAGATCGAGAGCCGCGCCGACCGGCTATAAATATCCAGGCCGACGAGCTCCGTCGTTAAAGATCGAGAGCCACGCCGACCGGCTATAAATATCCGCGCCGACGAGCTCCGTCGTTAAAGATCAAGAGTCGCGCCAACCGGCTATAAATATCCGCGCCGACGAGCTCCGTCGTTAAAGATCGAGAGCCGCGCCGACCGGCTATAAATATCCGCGCCGACGAGCTCCGTCGTTAAAGATCAAGAGCCGCGCCGACCGGCTATAAATATCCACGCCGTCGAGCTCCGACGTTAAAGATCGAGAGACGAGCCGGCTTCTATAAACGTCCGAGCGGAAGACCAACGAGCTCCGTCGTTAAAGATCAAGAGCCGCGCCGACCGGCTATAAATATCCGCGCCGACGAGCTCCGTCGTTAAAGATCGAGAGCCGCGCCGACCGGCTATAAATATCCGTGCCGACGAGCTAAAGATCGAGAGACGAGCCGGCGTCTATAAACGTCCGAGCGGAAGACCGACGAGCTCCGTCGTTAAAGATCAAGAGCCGCGCCGACCGGCTATAAATGTCCGCGCCGACGAGCTCCGTCGTTAAAGATCGAGAGCTGCGCCGACCGGCTATAAATATCCGCGCCGTCGAGCTCCGACGTTAAAGATCGAGAGACGAGCCTGCGTCTATAAACGTCCGAGCGGAAGACCGACGAGCTCCGTCGTTAAAGATCAAGAGCCGCGCCGACCGGCTATAAATATCCGCGCCGACGAGCTCCGTCGTTAAAGATCGAGAGCCGCGCCGACCGGCTATAAATATCCGCGCCGTCGAGCTCCGACGTTAAAGATCGAGAGACGAGCCGGCGGCTATAAATATCCGAGCGGAAGACCGTCTAGCCCAGGTGTTAAACCGTATAGACGAGCCGGCGTCTATAAATCCCTGAGCAGAAGACCGACGAGCTCCGTCGTTAAAAATCGAGAGTCGGTCTGGCGACTATAAATACCCCGGGCGGACGAACGAATATCAGAGAATAAGAAACCGCGGAAACCACAAGTATTAAAACATTTAGGCCCGCTCGGGCGTTGGTCCTTCGATACTTGGCGTTTGTTGAGTTCACACTGGCTAGATACGAGTAGAGCGAGTAGGCCCTCCTGCTCGGACTTTGTTTAATGGGTTAAGCTGACCGGCCGCGTGACGGAGAACGCTTAAGAGCATGACTAACTCTAAGCATAAACGTTAAGCAAACAGAAGAATATTATGGATAGGAAGACATAAGCAAAGACATAATTACATTAAAAGGAAAGCATGCCGAACGGCAAGTACAAAAAGTTACGCTGGGCTTTGGAAACGTAAAAACAAGGTACAGACAAGGAACACTCCTCACTCAGGGTCTTCGAAGTTGAAGAAGCCGTCCGGAATGTCGTCTATCATGGCCGCCAGATCGGAGGAGGGAATGTGCATTCCCGCAGGAAGGTGGCCACCCTTCTTCAAGTAGGCCACAGTGACCTTAACGGCCTCGGCAAAGGTCGAAGAGACGCTGCCGCCGAATTTCGTGCCGAACCTCTCCGAGCGGAGGTAATCTTGACGTGCAGCAGCCAGACGACTCGGCTCCCCTTCCTTGTAGTTTCTGAGCGCCGCCCGGGAGGCAATCAGTGAATTGTGGAGGACTTTCTGATCCACCTCCGCTTTCGTGCGTTCAGCTGAGCGCCCATCCCATTCGGCAGTTAGTTGGGCTTCCAGCTCCTTAGATCGCTGATCTAGGGCTCGGACTTCAACTTTCATTTTGTCCATATCAGCGATCGCCCGCTTCTTCCGGCTACTGGCGCGCTTCATGTCTTCGTCGCGCTTCTTCACCAGGCCTTCAAGTCGAGCCACCTCTGTAGCCAGGTCGGCGGCCTTCTTCTGTTCGGCCTCACGGGCTTGTTTCTCCCGCTCGGCCGATGGACCCCCCGAGACTTGGAGTTTTTCCATGAGGTCCTCCAGCTCGGCCAGCCGATGGCTAGTGGCGATTTGCTCCGCCCAATGCTGTAAGAGAAATAACAAAATCAGGAACTGAACAGTAGCATGGCACAGGAAGAAAAACGAACCTACCTGAGTGGCTTGCTGCATATGATTATCGCCGAGCTGCTTGGGCGTCATGAGGGCCACCCGAATCTGGGCGTCCTCGAAAAGTTTGGCGAGCGGACCCGTCAAGGTTATTTCATGAACGGGGCTCGATGGCCGATCGGCAGACAATAAATATTCCTCCGATGGGAATCGAAGGGTAGTCTTGATGGTCGGGTGGCCGGCCGGCACTTCTTCAGCCGCAGTCGCCTGGCCCGAGGACTCCCCTATGGTTGAAGTTTCGCCCAACCGTCGTAAGCGACGACGAGTCCGTGGAGGAGAGCCAGAGGGCTGTGCGGTGGGCGAGGCCACGGGGGTCCTGATCTGCGACGGCGTGCGATCTGGAGAAGCGATCTCGATCGACGCCTGTGTTTCGCCCTCTTGGGTCGGCGGAAGGCTGGAGCCTCTTCGACGTTTCCACCGAACTTCCAGTGGTGAATCCCCAGCCTGGGGGACTCCCAGCTCGGCTGGAGCAGAGGAAACAGGATCCGCCTCAACCTCCGTTGAAGCGGATGGGGCAACTTCTGTTTCAGGGGCGGACTGCGCCCCCCCCCCCCCCTCTCCTGCATCTGCCGGGTGGCTGGGGATGAGACCCCGCTCGGCGAGTTCTTTTTTGGTAGCCCCTCAATTTCCACTGCCTTCAATTTCAGATGATCGGTAGCCTTGGAGCGCCACATGACTTCAGCTGCAGTGGAAAAAATTAAAATCAGTTAGATAAAAAAGGCGAAGGGAGTAAAGAATCCTTACCCATGCGGTAGGGGAGATTGGCCCGAACGGGAGATAATCCAAAAATGTACAACACCCCCTTGAGAAGCAACTGGTCGATTTTGTACTGGCGGACAAAGGTTTGCGCATGAAGGTAGGATTATTCGATTTGCCGAGCTCGACCGAGCCAAGACAAGTGATCTGCCATTTGGTTCTAAATGCTGGCCGCTCGGAAGTCGTATAGAAGAAGAACTCCTTCCAGTGCTTGTTGGTCGGCATATTCTCAAAAAATTTGAAGCCTATTCTACTTTGGAAAATAAAAGTACCCAACTCGGATTGTTTGGGGTAGAAGAAGTAGTGGAATATTTGGGGGTCGAGTGGGATACTGTGCAGCTTAAAGAGGACGACCACCCCGCTCAGCAGCCTAAAGGAATTCGGCACAAGTTGGCCGAGCGGGATGCGAAAATAATTACAAACTTCCAAAACAAAAGGATGGGTGGGAAATCTAAGGCCGCCCTGGAATTGGTCCAGAAAAAAACAAATGGTACCGATCGGCGGGTTATGGGGCCGGTCGGTCGGGTCGGCTACAACTATTTCATGGTCGTCCGGGATCCCGTACGTCCGAACAAGACGCCGAGCGCCCTCTTCATCAAACCGACTCTCCATGGTCATATACCAGGGACCATGAACATCAACAGCGGGTACGGAAGTGCTCGCCATGACTAAAGTACCAAGAAAAAGAAAGAAGGAAGCCGAAAGAAACTCGGAAACGGAGGACAGATAAGAGTTCGCAAGCAAGGGAACGAAAGGAGTTCCACGCGAAAGGGAAAGGCCGAACGAAAGGAAGGGAGAAGCTTACTGAGGGAAGATGAACGGAGAGAATCACCAGAAAGCCGAAAACCACCAAGAGGCAAGAACTAGGACAGCCAGAATGAGGCAGCCGCGGGCACCTTCGACGGAGGACGCGCAATGAAACAGAGAATGCAGCGTAAAGGCGAAGACGAAGGCTTTATGCGAACGAGGCTGGTCGGCCTCGTCCGTCGGATGCAGGTCACGAGAGACGAGGTCATCATCTAACCGTCCATTTCAAAATAATCGGCGTCCCATAGTACGGATCATCACCGCCACGCAAGAAGAGCCACGTGGCGCTCTGTCACCAGGCGCAATTAATGCGCCCATACCGCGCATGCTTCGACTTAATGAAAAGGATTTGCGTGATTTTTGAGAAGATTTAGACAAGCGAACATCCACGTTGAGCGACAAGACATCCAAAACGAAGAGCCGAGCGGCTGAATTTGGCATAAGGGCCGAACGGCTCAAGGGATATTATAAGCGACGGTAAGGCGACGACCGCCCGCTCGGACACATAGTCCAGTCAGTCGGACTCACTGCCTCCTTCGACTAGACTTGAAGGGAAGGCAAGTGATCCGGCGGTAAGAATGGGGGACCCACTTCCTGAAGGGTCCCAGCCTGAGGACAGATGGAGGGCTGACTAAGCGGGTAATGGCCGCGCCGAGCAGTTGAGCAGGTCCGAGCGGAGCCAGAGATAACCCAGCCATGGGCTTGGGTTTCCGACGCCAAGGCGGGAAGACTGAATGGCCGAGCGGGTGTCTGCCCGGCTGGGACCGAAGGGCCGAGCGGGTGGTCCGCTCGGCCAGGATAAGGGCGAGGATACAAAGATTAGCCGAGCGGCCTATTCGTTCGGCTCGGGATATGGGATGTCAGCAAAGGCATGTCTGATGATTATGCCGTACACAAGATTGCACGATGGAGGATCTCGCCGTCACATCATGGAGAGGTTGATACAGTAGCGGTATGGCCTTATGGATGTCCTTCTGACAAACCCATACCTGGGCATGGTCGAAAGCAGGTGATTGCTTTGATTGGCGCGCCCAGGCTCCTTCGAGAGGTCTATATAAGGTCTCCATTTCTTCACCGGAGGTACGCTGGTCTGAATCTCTGAAGCCACCTCTTCGTTATTCCTCGCCTGACTTGAGCGTCGGAGGGCCGTCGCCGGGACACCCCTCCCGGCTCGGTTTTATTGCAGGTTCGCCGGAGCACTCGAGGATCCAGCAGGGAGCGCCACGTCCCCAGCGTCCTTTGACTTCTGATTCGGACAGGATCAAGTACAAAAACATTGAAACAAGAATCGTAGTACAAATGATTAGAAAATTTAGTTTTCTAATCGTATCTAGTTCATATAGTAGAACTTGATAGAATTGACCCTCGCTCACTCCATCCCTGAATGTACAACTTGCTATATTAATCAAAACAATCAAGTATTTTTTAAGTTTTTCAAAGATTCATACCTATAGAATATAATCCGTTGAGACTGGTTGGTATGACTCTTTCAAGTCGGATAGTTTCCTTATAGAACTGTTTCTTCCTAATGGAATTAGCTAGCAGTGACCTGTCAATAAAAACAAACATAAAATAACAAACAAAGCAGAACAAACACATAAGATGAGTGAGAACTCCAATAGTTCAGAAACACAATTGATAAACCTGTAATTTTGAGAAATAGTATATTTGGCGTGCTCAGCTGACAGACTAAGCAAAAATACTGCTAAGTTTGCAACATCAAGTGGCCCTCTAACACCATTCATAGTTGAAACGGGCACTTGATATGAGGAGATTCTTGCCTCGACTCCAGTCAGACAGTAGCTACAAAACCAAGATGGGCACATAATGGTTCAAATTATGTAATAAAATACAAGCAAATAAATACAGACGATTTGCATAACGTTCTAAAAAAAATACAAGCATATATTCTACAGTATCATATTATTATATTGAATATTAAACAACAACAGAAAATAATTCTGAATCACCGAATGTATAAAACCATAAATCTATCAACCTCAATGTCTAGTAAACTTTAGTGTTATGCATTAAAGTCATTACAGATACGACCCAATAATTTGAGAGGATGTAAACCAATATCAATCCATGAGATTCCATACATATTGAGAAATTTCATATCACGACATCATACCATAACCAAATAGGGTTATATGTGTTTATACAAATAGCCAATAGAGGTGCAATGTCTAACTCAAATTGCTAGGTCAACATGCGTATAGAGGATAATGAAGAGTATGAATATCAAGATAAATTAAGAGAACTGAGTATGAAATAAATATCAGGTTAAATGAAGAGTATAAATATTAGAGATTTTGTCAACCAAGTTTCCATCGACCTCATAAGGTAGAATAATAGATCAACAAAGTCTATTTTAGTTTCATGGGGGTTTCCATGATTATGATGTGGTGACATCCTTCCATGAGGCAACACAACAAGAGTTAGGCTTCCTCCTCAACCTAGGATTGGTTGTCAGCATCAACACCCGACATGGTCAACATGTCTATCGAACAAAGATCCCAACTCAGGAAGAGATTTTAATCCTTGATTTACACTTCACTATGATTAACTATTGTCCCATTTTTTACTATTACTAAAGTAATATTAGACATATTAATATTTAGCCTATTTTAGTTAATTTGAGTCTCTATTTCAATCTAAAATGTTTTTAAGATGGATATACATTATTATTGGCACTAAATACAAAGAACAATAAGGGGTAAAGAAAATATACAGGAGGCAATTTAAACTAGATTTACTCTAGCCTTGGCTGCACATAAAAATATCACTAAAGTAATAAAAAAATGCAGATATTATGTGATTGAGTCATTGCATAATCCATGTGATAAAACATACATATACAATCTATATTAAGAAATTTATTTAACATTAGTCGTGAGTATATTAAATAAAATTTAAATGATTATTTAGAATGTAGAATGCAATCAGAATAACAATCCATTAGAAAAAAAGGTTATATCTACTGTATGATGAATGAAAGAAAAAAAATATAATGTGCACACACACATGGGAAAATGTCATGTTAGCATGTAATAAAATATAAGTTATCCAACAAGGAAACAAAGAAGATTTACTACACCTTTGCATCTGAAAGGATCTTTCTTCTGACACGAGAATCAACTATAAGATGAGAAGACGCTAAAAAGTCACAAACACAAAAAATTATGAATTGGATTAAAAGAAGAAAAAAAGGCTTTGTCAAGTTAAGAAAAAAAAGTATTTATTTAGATCTAAAGTTGTAGCAAATAATTCTTTGTTAGGAGCTATTGTTGATCATAAATAACGCTCTAACTTACGTGCATGATGTTCCTTGAATTATGCACAGAGAGATCCAACCTGGTGTATCCTTTATAGATAAAGTGATTGCTTGTCCTCTAATGTACATTATGTGGATTCATTCATAATGGACATTCCAATGGTGGCAACTAAATTTCTCACCAAAAACAACTTTTGTAGCTCATTCCTATGAGGGAAAGGCATAATTTTTTTCTTCTAAAAGACAATGTGACATTATCAATAAGATGATACTTTACATGCAAGGACAACTTTTGTAGCTCATTCCTATGAGGCAAAGGATTTTTTTTCTTCTAAAAGACAATATGATATTATCTATAAGATGCAACATTACATGCATGTTTTATAGTGGCTCTCCTACATGGAGATATCCATGCAAGACTACAGCTTGGAGCTAGATCCTCTTACAAATACTCACTAAAAAACAAGGTAATTATGCTCAACTATTTATCAAGGGCTTAATGTAATTTCCACTAGTGGATGAATCTTAATCAACAATTATTATCTCAAAGGAGGAATCAATAACTGAAGAAGACTCCATTTATATAGATCAAAACAAAAGAAAATTTCTTAGATTTTTTTTCTAAAAAAAATAATCCTAAGATTGAGAAATAAAACCTCTACAGAAGAGCTGCATCGTTCATACATAATTTACACTATATTCAGGAAATGAGAGACCACTTCATCAATTTTGTTAAGAAGCTTCGGCTAGGCCTTTATAGCATTGACAACCTGAGAGCAAAATGTTTGATGAAGAAAATAAATCAGGAACAATAAATATAACAGAACATTGAGTCTGTTAATATAGCACTTTTTGTTATAAATGTCACAAAGCCATAAACAAACCATCATCATCTTTGACGACAAACTTAAGGTGCTTTAATGAATCAAATTGTAGAATTTTTTCCAGACTGAATGTTGTTTAGGTAACTACCAAAGGAATGGTTTTACATTTACAGACATTAATAGGAAAGCAATTAGAATAAATTGTAGAGAACTAAATACTAGAGTCTGACTCTAGGCAATGCCTCACTTCCTTGCATGATTCCCACCACTGCATTTCTATGTTTGAAATTTTATTTATTCCTCAAATAGATACGAACGTATACTACAAAATGAGAAAAACATTTAGACAACCTAAGAAACTAAAAGTAAATTTGAATTCCTTTTCAAAAAATTAAAATTACAGGACTTCTTATAGTGCCTTTTTAGGAACCATAATTTTATTTGTCCAACAAAATTTGGTCATCCAACTAAGAGAAAAGAAAGTAAATAAGAAAAAAAATAATGAACACATATTGGTAGATGCTAGGGACCATACCAGGGACTTGGTTAACTCTTCATTTTCAAGTCCATAAATAGCACAAACTTCTAATAGTTTTGGCAAATCAAGCAGATTCTTTTCCTGCAAGAGAGCTATACAAGGAAGAGTGGATGAAGGAAGTTCATCATTCTTTAAAATTATGTTACCATGGAAAAGCTATGCAACTTGTGTGCTCTTTCATGCTGAGACAATCATTTGGGTGGGCCCCAGGATCCTTGTTGGAAGACTTGTAAAAATGTTTATCATCAAATGTCTGCCTAAGGTTCTTATATTGGTCATTATCGAAGTGTCATAAATAACAATAAGAACAACAAATAAAAATCAGGAGAACCCCCAAAAGATATGACAAATCACTAATAACGAGTTTACATTCTATAGAGAATCATAAAAAATCGTCGACATAGCTCAAGCTCTCCGACGATGACCCCTGCAACAACTCCCCTTGCCCCTCGATGTGGAAAATCATACCATCTATTTTGAAATTGTAGATAACTATCCAAAAATTCAAGCAACTCATCGTTCCTCACCACTGAAAAATAAGTAAAATGTTTACAAAAAAGAATATGGAATCGGCACGAGGGTTTTAACTAAAGGAATAATGGATACTGATCCTGTCTGAGAAGCTGGACAAAACGGAGAGCCGGGAGAAAAAACCTACTGCTGATGGAGAATAATACCTATGGGACACCGATCCGAGAAATCCAAAGTGGATCCAAGAAGATGAAGCCACAAGAGTGTCCTCTCGATGCAAGATACCAATGGCGATGAAGAGATCCGATCGAAGAACACCCAGATTCGGAGCTCTCAAGGCTTCCTGCGTACAAGAGACCAACCAACACTACCGTCAGTGACCTAAGACCGGGGTGGGAATCCCTGGCTAAGCCCTCCGACGCTCAAGTCAGTGATCTCTCTTGGTGTGGAAGAAGGAGGAAGAAGATGAACAGTAGTTGAAAAATTAGGGTTATGAATGTGCGCAATGATGTGAACTTACCTAGCCAACGGAGAGGATTCCCCTTTTTATACCACTTCATATAACCTTCATAGTCATGAAGTGGACCCCGGTTTGTTAGAGTTTATGAGATGACGTAGGCTGCGTACTTGCGGTAAATGACTTTTAAGGAATCTTTTTTGTACACCAGATGTACCTTCTTTGTCATCTAGTACCTATAAAATAGTCTAAAAGCACATTTCCCGCCAAAACATATAATACCTGTCATACAATCACATATTGCAAATATCTTCCTACACCGCTTTATTTGAAATATTACTTCTCCTTTGTTTTACAAGTTCTTTTGAAGTATTTCTACCTTTCCTACTCGTCCCTTTTATTTTTACTACATTATAGATAACTTAATATACTAATGTTTCTTGTATTGATCGAGGCTGAACTTAATTAGGTTTGATCAATTATTATTACCTCTCATGAGGTTCCTGGGGCAATGCTCGTCCGGGCTCCTTTATGTTTATTATTCTAGCTAGCCCTGGGCTATATTTTATCAAGTATCTGTATTAGTCAGCCTGGTCGATATTGACTTTCCTTCTTAAAGGCATATCTCGGTCGATATTAGTCTATTCACTCGGAAGTGTATCCAGGCCGATATTGGCCTTCATTCTTAAAGGCATGTCCCGGTCGATATTAGTCTACTCACTCGGAAGTGTATCCCGGCCTATCTTGGCCTACTTTCTTCAAGGTATATCCCGGCCGTGGCCTACTTCCTTTGAGGCATATCCCGGCCGATATTGGCCTACTCACTCGGAAGTATATCCCATCTGATATTGACCTACTTCCTTTGAGGTATATCCCGACCGATATTGACCTACTTTCTTAAAGGAATGTCTCGGTCGATACTGGCTTACTTACTTGGAAGTATATCCCGGCCGATATTGGCCTACTTCCTTTAGAGTATATCTCAACCGATATTGACCTACTCACTTGGAAGTATATCCCGCTCGGTATTGGTCTACCTCTCGGAAGTGTATCCCGACCTATCTTGGCCTACTTTCTTCAAGGTATATCCTGGTTGATCTTGGCCTACTTCCTTTGAGGCATATCCTGATCGATATTGGCCTACTCACTCGGAAGTATATCCCATCTGATATTGGCCTACTTCCTTTGAGGCATATCCCGGTCGATATTGGCCTACTTTCTTAAAGGAATGTCTCGGTCGATACTGGCTTACTTACTCGAAAGTATATCCCGGCTGATATTGGCCTACTTCCTTTAGGGTATATCCCGACCGATATTGGCCTACTCACTCGGAAGTATATCCCGCTCGGTATTGGTCTACCTCCTTTGAGGTATATGCTTGATCGATATTGGCCTACCTCCTCTGAGGTATATCCCGGCCAATATTGACCTACCTCCTTTGAGGTATATCCCGACCGATATTGATCTATCTTCTCCGCTTGATCATCTCCTTTCCCTTTCTTATCGAGGATCCATGAAACCTAACCCATATCACTAGCCTTCCCTTCAAGTCTAGTCGAAGGAGGAGTAGACGACTGACTAGACACAAGCCTGATTTTGTTTTTTCCCTACCCGTGACTTTGCCACAGGTACTGAAATGACCTTACAAATTTTGTGTATAGCTATCTGGTGAACTTGAGTATAGTGATCCCGTGAACCTCAGTACAGTGATTCCTTGGGTCCTTTGATCCTTTAAATAGGGTTACAACCCTTTCTTCGTTCACCACCCATCTCAGTCCTTCTCCTTCCTTGCTAACTTTCCCTCTTAAGAGTATGGTCTTGGATCCTCCCTTTTTTGGGGACGATTCTTGTTGGACAAGGCGAGATCTATGTATGAGTTTTATTCAAGTTTCAACTTCAGCTAACTCTAGGGTTCGAGAAACTCTCCCAAAAAGCGACGTTTCTCGAGATTTATCGTTTCTAGCCAAATGCGCAGCTGCTCTGAAGACTCAACGAGCTTCAAAGAGGTTTTTGTTACTTATGGAGGGACAACCACATAGCCCCTGCGTATCACTACGAAGGCGTAGCCCAGGTTACCCTTGGGCTAAGCTTGGTGGCTCTAGTTGCAGAACTCCAGGGCTTGAGCAAGAACAGGGGCTCTTTCAGACACCTTTCCACCAAGGCATGAACAAATTTGCCCCTCTTTTGCTCATGTGCCCATTCTGCTTTATAGTTTCCTTCATCTTGGCGAAATATTACTCCTTCTGCGCCTTGACAAGCTCGGACGAGGTTCCTCTGCGCTAGGTAAAATGTTCCCACTTCTGCTCCATGGTAAGTTTGACTCCAGTGGGACTGAAATTTTCTAAGCATCTCAAGAGCTTATGTTTGTAATTTTTGTTATCTATTTGAGGTTTAATGTTCTGAGGGGAAATGTAATGTTATGTACTTGACCAGATTCTAAGTGTCAAAATAATCTTTTGTATTGAATCGAGTGACTCTATTGAATCCTTTTAATTTATAAGAATAAATGTGATGTTGTGCTCATTACCCGTTCGTATATCTCACGTGACAAATATTTTTCATTTATCATGGCCAAGGTTTATCTTGACTGCAGGAATACTTACTTATTATAGCTGTGGTTATATTGACCGATATTCGCTTATTTATCATAACCAATGTGATTTAGACCGATATTATACTTATCTATCATAGCTAAAGCTATGTCGGCCGATATAAATAAAATTATCTTGATCAATGCTAGTTTACACTTTATAATGATATTAATTTAAACATGTTATACGTCTACATAACTCTCCTTAAATTTTCTTGTCTTTAGCCTGGGCTTAGTCAAACTCAGTCCCTCTCCCTTTATTATGCCTAGTAAACTACGTTTACTTTCAAAACTTCTTGATTTGTGATTGGCCCTTCCTCTGGTAAAAGAATATTGGAGGCGTACAACGAGGTGTTACCAACCCCAGCGTGATCCGGTCTGTCGCATCTACTATAAATGTTTCTTTTATGATTATGTGACACATACTTCCTCCATCTGCCACGTCATGTAAGCCTTTGCCCTTTCTTCTGTAATCCTCAACGTCTGCAGAGATAAAAATGTTTTGATCTGACGACGGCTGTGTGTTTTTCAAACCCTAAACCCTTTGTCTTCTTTTCAACTTTGTCACTTCTTTTCTTACCTTAGCGTTCTTCTCTTGCTGCAGTTTTCGACCAAACCTCGTGCTCCTCGTTTCTCGGCGATCTCCTTTCTTGCTTTCAATAAGTAATCTGTTGTTTTGCTAGCCTCTACTCTTGTCTATGGCTGAGGAAACAATTGCTCCTTGGTATGTCCACATGTCTTCTTCCTTTGATAAAAGTGCTAGGCTCACCATCCGTCGTCAATATGAAATTCCCCAGGAATATAGCATCTTAATCCCAAAACCAGATGATCGTCCTCATCGTCCTCCTGCTAATTGCGTGACTTTTTTCAAGGATCAGTTGATAGGAGGTTTAAGGTTTCCCATTCCTCCTTTCCTGATCAAAATAAGCCAGTATTTTGATATTCCTTTGTAAAAGCTTGCCCCTAACGCCTTTTGTTATCTATGTGGTGCTTACATGATGTTTCGTTTGCTAGATATTCCTCCTACTCCTCAAAATTTCTTCATGTTTTCTTACCCTAAGTGTTCAGAACCTGGTGTTTTCTTGTTCCAGTCACGAACTAAAATGGTTCTTTTTTAGGATATGTCTTCATCTCTTAAAGCTTGGAAATCCCGCTTCTTCTTCATAAAGTTTCTCGGACCCATTCCTGTTGGGTTATTTGGGCCGCGAAAACCACTTTTCGCGTCACGGAAACCCCGAAAGCCCCGTCACCAGATCCGTGCGAAGTAAAATGAAACAAAAATTTACGAGTACGAGTTTACTAAATCTAGATCTACATTAGGAGAATATCTTTACCCTCGATGCGATGCCCTTCGCAATCCCGCTCTTCCAAGTGATGCCGGATCTTAAGGTTGTCAAGTGTACAACCCTCTAGAAGTATCCACACGAACAAATAGGTGGAGAAACCTAACACAAAGGTGTGCTAGCACCTTGGTAAGGTTCGGCCAAGAGAGGAGAGGGAGAAAGGTTGAGAGCTTGAGGAAGAAGATGAGTTGAATGAGCCTTGAATGAAAAATGAATTCCATTCACTAACAAAAGTGGTCGGCCACTTGAATGGAATTGTAACCTCCATTCATATTTAATGTGGCCATTAAAGAGGGGTTTTGTAACCTCCATTAGGTGGCACACACATGTGCTAACTATGATGATATGACACATCATCATTGGCCACTTAATGCCAAGTCACAAATGATGTGGCATAAAGTCAAGTCAAACTTGACTTTTCCTCTTCCTCTCAAGTCAAGTCAAACTTGACATTATAACTCCCATGGTTGATCTAATACAACCATTTGATTCAAGCTAATTTAATATAATGAATCTAATTCATTTAATTAAATTGATTCAATGAGTCATAATCTAAATTAGACTCATTGAACATATGAATTAACTTGAGTCCAACTCAATTAGCCCAATTAGGATTTCTCTTAATCCAATTTGATTCATCACATGAATCTAATCCTCTTGGTTCATCATATGAACCTAATCTCCATCTAATTGTCCTTAGTGTGTGACCCTATAGGTTCTTGTAACGTTGGCAATGCCCCTAACCCCATTTAGGAGCACAAGTAATGAGCGGTATCTAGCAACACATCATTACTACCCAAGTTACAAGAATGTTGAGATCCAACATCACCTTGTGACTACTAATTGTGACTCCTCACAAAATATGACAAGTGTCCTTCTATCCTAGACATCTAGATTGATCAATATGAGGCATAGACCGTGTCATCCTCTAACCAATCTAAATCTTGAACTCCAAGTAGACTCACTAAATCAAATGAGCTCAATATCTCATATTGACTCATTTGGGTATGGCCATGCACTTCGTGGTCTCACTCTATCAAGAATACGATGTCACTCCCGTCATATAGGAGGGATAGATCTCATCTACATCACTCACATCCCTCCGCATAATTTGTTACATACCCAGTAATCGCCTTTATAGTCCACCCAGTTACGGGTGACGTTTGACGAAACCAAAGTACATAACTCCTTATGTAGGGATCCATGGTGACTTCTGGTTTAAGGACTAGTAGTCATACTAATAGCCACATGAGAAAGTATATGACACTCATATAACGATCCATGATACTTTCTCATGGTGGGTCATTCAGTATACATTCTCCAATGCATACCTATGTGTCAACTTGATATCTCTATATCCATGACTTGTGAGATCAAGTCATCGAGTTGACCTACATGCTAGTCTTATTGCATTAACATTGTCCCTGAATGTTAATACTCAACTAGGAATGATTAAGAGTAGTGTTCCCTATATCATCTCACTATCGATTCAACCAATCGATTGATATAGGTAAGAACCTTCTACTCAAGAACGCTATTATACTTAGTTTATTTGGCACCAATACAAGTAAGTATAATAACCAAAATAAATTCCTTTATTTATATAAGAATATGATACAACAAGTTCATAATACAATCATCAAATGATTTGCTTTAGGACTCTAACTAACAATCTCCCACTAGCACTAGTGCCAATCAGTGTAGGCTCAAAGCCCTAAAGACCTAGTGTGACCATCATGCTTTCTCTGTACCAAAGCCTTGGTCAAGGGACTGCGATGTTAGCCTCTGTGGGTACTTTGTAAATCTTCACATCTCCTCTCTCGATAATCTCTCGAATGAGATGGAAGCGCCGTAGTATGTGTTTGGTCCGCTGGTGTGAGCAAGGTTCCTTCGCCTGTGCTATAGCTCCATTGTTGTCACAATAGAGCTCAATAGGCTCAGCAATGCTAGGAACCACCCCAAGGTCAGTGATGAACTTACGGATCCAAACTGCCTCCTTTGCAGCCTCTGATGCAGTAATATACTCGGTCTCTGTTGTAGAATCAGCGATTGTGTCCTTTTTCGAACTCTTCCAGCTCACAGCACCACCATTAATGTAAAACATGAACCCTGACTGTGATCGATAATCATCCTGATCGGTCTGGAGCTGGCATCACTGTAACCCTTTACAGCTAGCTCATCATTGCCTCCATATATCAAGAAATATTCTTTAGTCCTTCTTAAGTACTTAAGAATATTCTTGACCGCTATCCAGTGACTTTCACCTGGATCTGACTGGTATCTGCTCGTCATGCTCAAAGCATACGAGACATCAGGACGAGTACATAGCATGACATACATGATAGATCTTATGGCTGAGGAATAAGGGATCTGATCCATGCTGTCTCTCTCCTCTCTAGAAGAGGGACCTTGAGTCTTCGAAAGACTCACGCCATGTGACATCGGCAGAAATCCCTTCTTGGAGTTCTGCATGGCAAACCGTAGGAGTACCTTGTCACTATATGTACTCTGACTTAGGCTAAGCAATCTCTTAGATCTGTATCCCTAGAATGCGGGATGCCTCACATAAGTCCTTCATTGAGAAACATGTCCCTAGCCAAGTCTTGATAGACTGTAGCAAAGGGATGTCTTTCCCAATGAGCAGTATGTCATCCACATACAATATGAGGAAGATAATTATGTCCCCTACAACCTTCTTGTAGACACAAGGCTCATCTTCATTCTTGATGAAACCAAACTGTTTGATTGCATCATCGAATCGAAGATTCCAGCTCCGAGAAGCTTGCTTTAGTCCATAAATGGACCTATGCAGCTTGCATACTCTGCTAGTATGCTGTGGATCTACAAAACCCTCAGGTTGTGTCATGTACACATCCTCGAGCAGGTTTCCATTCAGAAATGCGGTTTTGACATCCATCTGCCATATCTCATAGTCATGGTATGCTGCAATAGTAAGCATGATCCGAATGGACTTAAACATCGCTACTGGAGAAAAGGTTTCATCATAGTCAATACTATGAATCTGCTAGAAACCTTTAGCTACCAAGCAACCCTTATAGATAAGTCCATCCATGTCAGTCTTTCTCTTAAAGACCCACTTACACCCTATGGGTTTTACCCCTTCAGGTGGATCAACCAAAGTCCATACTTGGTTGGTGTACATGGATTCCATTTCGGATCTCATGGCCTCTAGCCATTTCTCGGAATCTGGTCTCATCACAGCTTCCTGATAGGTGGTAGGCTCATCCTCTATGAGCACAACGTCATCATGGTCAGACAAGAAAAATGAGTATCTCTCAGGCTGACGACGTACCCTATCAGACCTGCGAAGAGGTATGTCTACTCGAACTAGTTGTTGTTCCTCAACTCTTTGTGGAACAACATCATCCACAACACTTTGTGGTTCCAGTTCAACTTCCATCGAGGCTTCAATGCTATGGTCCGCATCTTGAACTTCTTCAAGATCGAACGTACTCCCACTAGTCTTTCTAGAAACAAAGTCCCTTTCTAGAAAGACCCCAGTATTTGCCACAACTACCTTGTGCTGACTGGGAATGTAGAAGTAATATCCCTTAGTTTCCTTGGGATATCCAATAAAGTAACACTTGTCGAATTTGGGTCCTAACTTGTCTGAGACTTGACGTCGAACGTAAGCCTCACAACCCCAAATCTTCATGAAAGACACCTGGGCATCTCTCCCAGTCCATATCCTATATGGTGTCTTTATCACGGCCTTGGATGGAACTCGGTTGAGTATAAAAGCTGTCGTGTCTAGAGCATAGCCCCAAAGGAATGTCGGAAGATCTGTGTGACTCATCATAGATCGTACCATATCTAATAGGGTATGATTCCTCCTTTCAGATACACCATTCCACTGTGGTGTTCCAGGAGGAGTGAGTTGGGATAGAATCCCACACTCAGCTAGATAGTCACGAAACTCATGGCTAAGGTATTCTCCACCTCGATCTGATCGAAGTATCTTAATACTCTTGCCAAGCTGGTTCTGTACTTCATTCTTGAATTCTTTGAACTTTTCAAAGGATTCAGACTTATGTGTCATCAAGTACACATAACCATATCTACTGAAGTCATCAGTAAATGTGATGAAGTACCTATAACCGCCTCTAGCAGCAACATTGAAAGGACCACATATATCACTATGTATAAGTCCTAACAAATCAGTCGCTCTTTCGCTGTGCCCACTAAAGGGAGTCTTAGTCATCTTGCCTAGTAGGCATGACTCGCATGTCTCATAAGATTCAAAATCAAATGAGTCCAGCAAACCATCCTTATGGAGCTGGGATAAGCGCTTGTCATTTATATGACATAAGCGACAGTGTCAGAGATAGGTTTGATTCAAGTCATTTGACTTGAACCTCTTGGTATTTATGTTATAGATAGGGCTTTCAAGGTCTAGAATATAGAGTCCGTTCATCAGAGGTGCACTACAATAGAACATATCTTTTAAATAAACAGGACAACATTTGTCCTTAATTATAAAAGAGAAACCTTTCTTGTCCAAACAAGAAACTGAAATTATGTTCTTAGTTAAAGCAGGCACATAACAACAATCATCCAACTCTAGTACAAGCCCAGAGGGCAGAGATAGAAAATAAGTCCCTACAGCAACAGCAGCAACCCGTGCTCCATTGCCTACGCGTAGGTCCACCAATGCCCTACTATTTCTCAGCGCCTGCACATTAGTACAAATGTGAGAAGCACATCCGGTATCTAATACCCATGATGAAGAAATAGATAGATTGACTTCTATAACATATATAACTGAAGTGGAAGTCTCACTTCGCTTCTTCTTAAGATCTTCCAGGTACACCTTGCAGTTCCTCTTCCAGTGTCCGGTCTGATCGCAGTGGAAGAAGGTAGCATCCTTGGCGACCCCTCCTTTAGGCTTCAGTGCCTTGCCTTTGCCCTTGGCTTGGGACTTTCCTTTGCCTTTGGGCTTGCCCTTGCCCTTGTGTTTCTGAACCATCAGAACAGAGTGGGGCTTAACCTTCTTAAGGTTCAGCTCAGCAGTTCTTAACATGCTAAGCAGCTCGGGCAGTGGCTTGTCAATTTCGTTCATGTTATAGTTTAGAACGAATTGACTATAGCTATCCGGTAAGGATTACAAGATCAGATCAGTGGCCAGCTCTTGGCCAAGCGAGAATCCCAACCTCTGTAGGTTTTCTATGTACCCAATCATTTTGAGTACATATGGGCCTACGGGAGCCCCATCTGACATCTTGCACTGAAATAGTGCCCTTGAGATCTCAAATCTTTCATGTCTCGCTTGTCCTTGATACAGTTGACGAAGATGTTCAACCATATCATAAGTGCCCATCAACTCATGTTGCTTCTGAAGCTCAGAGTTCATGGTCGCGAGCATTAGACAGGACACATCTAATGCGTCATCTTGATGCTTCTTATAAGCATCTTTATCAGCTCGCGTGGCATTGGCAGGAGGAGCCTCCGGAATGGGCTGCTCCAGAATGTACAGTTTACGTTCCTGAGTGAGAACTATTCTCAAGTTCCTGTACCAGTCCAGGAAATTTGCTTCGTTGAGCTTGTCCTTCTCAAGGACAGAACGCAGGGAGAAAGAGTTCATATTCGACGTCATGGTTATCTTTAACAGAAAAATACAGAAAATAAATATCATATTCTTTTAAATCATTTAATTAGGCCTTTAACTAAATGATGCTCCCACTGAATTCTATAATTCATGTGGGACAAGATCCACATCATACTAACCCTTGAGTTAGCTTTTGCTAATACGCCCAAGATTTAGTATGATCGGTAAGTAACGATTTACCAATTACATCTCTATGCAACTCTTGTTTATAGGATCATTATCCGTAGTTATATTAAAACTTGAGTTAGCTTTGGCTAATACGCCCAAGAATTAATATAAATGTGATTTATGTCCTATCTTTCCAACCGTTGGAAGAATGCCTACAGTTAAACTCGATTTAACTAGTTGTACTCAATCAAATTGAGTCTCTACTCACCCATGCGTTGATAGGCGGGACCAAGATTGTCCCTCAGTACCCTACCAAGATAATATGTGTTGCTCTGCTTTGGCAGATTCAACAACACATGTGATCGAGGTAGTGATAGGTATCACGACACGGTAGGCATTTGAGTTGACGTGATTGAGATCTAATCTAATCGAGAGGGTGCATCTTGTACACGATTTAGATCTAATCTAATCGTTAGGCACTAATTAATTACTAATTATGCATCACATACACACAAGCAATTAATTAAATTATTTGTGATTAGTCATGGCCCTACTACGATCTTCTCAAGCCAATGAGAAAATCAGATGGTCAACCTAAGGTCAACAGCTTCTCAAGCTACTTCCTTTGACCACCTTGTGTTGCTCGCGCTCTCCTCGTAACTCCGTCTCAAGTGGACCTTCTACGGCTCCAATTTTGTACATTACAATTTTGAAACTCGAGTTATATTCGAGTCTAAACTAATTTACAACAATAATAAAAAAATAGAGAAAGGCACGACGCGCAGGTCGCGAATCAAATATACAACACGCACATCACATGACGGCACGCAGGCCGTATTATGAATTACAACACATTTCCAATCAGATTGAGTCTTTTTGGGCCATGACTATCACAAAATAATACATAATTCTAAATTATGTATTTTCTATAATTTTCTGTAATTTTTACTACAATTTTTACAATTTTTATGAGTAAAATTCCCGACGGTTCCGTTTAGCGGGTTTTCGGGCGCAACCGCGGAATGAATCCCCTTGCGGGGCCAGGGGCAGCGCCCCTACCCATGATCTAACCATCGCGAGTGTTCCTTAGCGATCCTACAGCGCCTTAGCCCGCTGTTCCAAAAAGATTTGGGGCGAAACTTTGCCGTTTCGGAAAAATCTTCTCGGTAGTTGAAGCCTACAAGTGTCGAAACATTTGTGCTTCGCTTCTACGAGAAAAATACCCATAAAAACTATAAAAATAGGAAATTTACAGAATATTACAGAACTTATATTTTTCATAAAATACAAAAAACTCGTACAAGACTTCGTACGTGGCTCTGATACCACTGTTGGGTTATTCGGGTCGCGAAAATCGCTTTTTCGCGTCGCGGAAACCCCGAAAGCCCCGTCACCGGATCCGTGCGAAGTAAAATGAAACAAAAATTTACGAGTATGAGTTTACTAAATCTAGATCTACATTAGGAGAAGATCTTTACCCTCGATGCGATGCCCTTCGCAATCCCGCTCTTCCAAGTGATGTCGGATCTCGAGGTTGTCAAGTGTACAACCCTCTAGAAGTATCCACACGAACAAATAGGTGGAGAAACCTAACACAAAGTTGTGTTAGCACCTTGGTAAGGTTCTGCCAAGAGAGGAGAGGGAGAAAGGTTGAGAGCTTAAGGAAGAAGATGAGTTGAATGAGCCTTGAATGAAAAATGAATTCCATTCACTAACAAAAGTGGCCGGCCACTTGAATGGAATTGTAACCTCCATTCATATTTAATGTGGCCATTAAAGAGGGGATTTGTATCCTCCATTAGGTGGCACACACATGTGCTAACTATGATGATGTGGCACATCATCATTGGCCACTTAATGCCAACTCACAAATAATGTGGCATAAAGTCAAGTCAAACTTGACTTTTCCTCTTCCTCTCAAGTCAAGTCAAACTTGACATTATAACTCCCATGGTTGATCTAATACAACCATTTGATTCAAGCTAATTTAATATAATGAATCTAATTCATTTAATTAAATTGATTCAATGAGTCATAATCTAAATTAGACTCATTGAACATATGAATTAACTTGAGTCCAACTCAATTAGCCCAATTAGGATTACTCTTAATCCAATTTGATTCATCACATGAATCTAATCCTCTTGGTTCATCATATGAACCTAATTTCCATCTAATTGTCCTTAGTGTGTGACCCTATAGGTTCTTGTAATGTTGGCAATGCCTCTAAACCCATTTAGGAGCACAAGTAATGAGCGGTATCTAGCAAGACATCATTACTACCCAAGTTACAAGAATATTGAGATCCAACATCACATTGTGACTCCTCACAAAATATGATAAGTGTCCTTCTATCCTAGACATCTAGATTGATCAATGTGAGGCATAGACCGTGTCATCCTCTGACCAATCTAAATCTTGAACTCCAAGTAGACTCACTAAATCAAATGAGCTCAATATCTCATATTGACTCATTTGGGCATGGTCATGCACTTCGTGGTCTCACTCTATCAAGAATATCGATGTCACTCCCGTCATATAGGAGGGATAGATCCCATCTACATTACTCACATCCCTCCGCATAATTTGTTACATACCCAGTAATCGCCTTTATAGTCCACCCAATTACGGGTAACGTTTGACGAAACCAAAGTACATAACTCCTTATGTAGGGATCCATTGTGACTTCAGGTCTAAGGACTAGTAGTCATACTAATAGCCACATGAGAAAGTATATAACACTCATATAACGATCCATGATACTTTCTCATGGCGGGTCATTCAGTATACATTCTCCAATGCATACCCATGTGTTAACTTGATATCTCTATATCCATGACTTGTGAGATCAAGTCATCGAGTTGACCTACATGCTAGTCTTATTGCATTAACATTGTCCCTGAATGTTAATACTCAACTAGGAATGATTAAGAGTAGTGTTCCCTATATCATCTCACTATCGATTCAACCAATCGATTGATATAGGTAAGAACCTTCTACTCAAGGACGCTATTATACTTAGTTTATTTGGACCAATACAAGTAAGTATAATAACCAAAACAAATACCTTTATTTATATAAGAATATGATACAACAAGTCCATAATACAATCATCAAATGATTGGCTCTAGGTCTCTAAATAACAATTCCTTGGTCTTATGCTTGGAAATCCTCTTTACCCTCTTTGCCTGATATCAGAGAGTTCCATCTCCATCCTTCTTTTCCTATTTATTATGAAAAGTTGTTAAATCGCCGGCTTTCTATTCCCAAGTGGCTGAGAGTCGATCTTCTATACTTGTTCGGCCAAAGCCCCGTCAAACCTGATACACAAGGCTCTTTAGGTAAAACTCTATTTCTTTCTTGTTGATTTTAACTAACTAAACTATTTTTGTTTTCTATGTAGTGGAGAGATTTTATGACGCTTTGATTGATGAAGAACTACGTCTGGAGGAGGACGCAATTCGTGCCAAAGAAAAAGAGCTTCTGGCTGTTATTACTCTGCCACCTTCAATCGAAGAGCCGGCTCCTTTAGCTGAGGTACCCAGCTCTTCGGAAGTTCCTGAGGCTCCTGAAGGTCTTCCCGCAGAAATCCCTGCTGTTTCTTTACCCGCTGTTGCTTCTCCAGTGGCTGCTGCTACCTCATCGTCCGCCCTTCTTCCTATCACTGAACTCACGTCTCCTGGTAGCCCAGGTAAATCGATAGCTGAAATTGCTACCGGTAAGCGTCCGGGGCGCAAACTTACCAGGGTTCCTCCGTCAAAAAGGAGGCTTATCCTTCCTACTGACGAACTGATTTCAGAAGGTTTTGTTCCTGTTGACCTTCCTTCTGATGAGCCTACGCTGGCTGAACTTTACCCTTTTCTTAGTTTTCCTACCTCACCTTTCTCCAATGCTAATGTTTCTGGCGATGTCTCTTTCACATTTCCATTGTCTATTCCAGCATCCGGATCTTTACCCTCCTCACCTTCTTCTTATTTAGTCTTTGCTCCTCCATCTATTCCTACTTCCTCCTTCTCTGCTGGTTCTTCTACTATTCTTGTCCTCCCCATATTGCTAGGAGGTTCCTTTGCCCACGCTTGGGATAAAGTTCGTCCCTTTTTTGAAGAACTCACTACTCCCGAAACAATTGATCGTTTCTCCCATAATGAGAATCAGGTATGTTTACTAACGTCTACTTTCTATTTCTTAGCGATCATCTCATGACCCTTTATTATATTTCTAGCGATGGATAGAAAACATGGGCTTGTCTCGGCTGATGCACAATTTATACAGCGAGAACAATAAGCTGAGATCTAAGAATGACAAGCTGAGACAACAAGTTACTGAGTTATCTTCTGCTGCATTTTTCGCTGCTTCCAAGAAACAACTTGAAGCTCAGATTGAAAGTCTTCAAGCACAATTCCAATTAGCTACGGATCTTAACCAAGAATTAACTTCCAAAATTGGCGAACTAAAGGCTGATTATGAAACGAATTGGCTGAAAAACTCAAAGTCCTGCAGCTGAAGGAAGATGAAATAACTTCCTTGAACACCTCCCTTGATTTAGTTAAAAACGAGGTTTCTGTCAAAAAAAAATGAACTGAAGACTTCCCAAACGGCTCTGGTGGTCTACAAGGTGAACGAAGATACTCGTTACAAGGAACGGGCCACCATCATGATTGAATCTCCTGAATTCAATAGGCCAATCGTGAAGTCAATCTTGGCAGCCTTTATTGCGGGAGCTAAAGGGGCGATTCAACAATTGCGAGAGGAAAACTACTTATCTCGCGATCCTCCTCCCAACTTCCTAAATCATCGCAAACTTATTGAGGACAAGCCTCCTGATCTATTCCCTCAACTGTCCTTAGTATGACTTTCTTTTCTTACTTAAATTCGAATCCCTGTAAAGGGGGACCAAAACTTTGTGATGACAATCTGGCGAACTCATGTAAAGTTGATTATCTCTTTTCATTGTTAAATTTACTCTTCCTTATGACAATCGTCTGTTTTGTTTAAATATGTTAAATATCGCTTGGCTGGTCATCATAAAACCTCACCCAACATATTATTATGTTCATCTATTTAGACCGTTTCATCATGACCGGGCGGTATATATCAATGCTAACAAATATTGTCCGATACTTTATAGATTAATTGTGTCTCGTTCGATCTAGTACAGTTCTATTGCGATATTCTCAATATCGGTCGATTTGTTCTACTTGATTGATTTACGCTCGTATCTACGTACGTCATCTTATGTATTAACCCAATTTCATATGGTTTTATCATAGTGTATGCCATTTGACTTATCATGATAAGCCTTCGGTCAACATATTTGAATGACATTTATCTCGGTCGATCTATTATGACCGACCGATTCATATTTATGAATCTCGTCCGGTATCCTTTAACCAAGTCCCGTGTATTAACTAATGCCTTGTACCCGACTTTTGCCTGGTCTTATTATGTCCCTTTGGGTTTGTTATTTTATTAGACAAATAATCCGAACTTATAGTACTTGACCAATTTTTCTTTATATTCGTCAGACTTTCTTAAGAATTAAAATTATATCTAGGGAAACTTTTCACATTTTTCGAGGAAGATTACTTAACTTCACCTCTCTCTCTCTCAGGATTCATTCCCCTTTTTTAGAATTTGATTTTATCCTTTAATGTTACCACCCCTTTATGACGATTGAGTACTTTTTCTTTTCTTGTTTCCTTCTGCTATCTCTGTTTGGGGGTTTTAGCACAGGACCGAAAGGAAAACAAGGGTTTTAAGAAGTTCTCTCTAGCTTTCCCACTTTTCTCTTCACCTCCCTTGATTCATCTTCCTTCTACTGTTTCACTATGGCAACTTCCCCTCCTGCGTGGTTTCTTTCGTGTGTTTCCGACCTTATAGAGACAGAGGAAGTGGATTTAAAGGCGAGCTATGGTTTTCCTTTTTATATAGCCCGTCCTACTCCTCAGGATAGTCCACATCTTCCCCCTTTAGGGTGTATATCTATCTTCCGAGATCAAGTCCTACAAGGTTTTCGATTTCCTCTTCAATCTTTTTTTTTCTGACGTTAGCCTCTATTTTAACATTCCGCTTAATCAGTTTGTCCCTCAGTCCTTTTCTATCCTTATGGGTTTTGTCGGGGTATCTAAACTGTTAGATTTTCCCTTATCTCCTCGTCTTTTTCATCACTTCTTTGTTCCTCGTCGAGTAGATGTTGGTGTTGTTAGGATCGGTTGAGCTAGAGGGGGGGGGGGGGTGAATGGCTCACTTCTTTTGCTGACCAACTTTGTTTTGCACAGCGGAAATCTGAAGGCAATGCTAACACCGGTATTTACTTGGTATCCACCTCCTCAAGGAGGTGACTAGTCCAAGGATCCACACCACTCACACTCTTTCACTATCAAAAACCCTCCTTCTCGGAATCACACCGAAGGTGGAGAAACCTTAACAAAAATACAACTCTCCCTTCTCTCCAAAGTAAATATTACAAACACTACAAAGAAGAAGAAGAGAAGGATTACAAGCTTTAACCGGCTTCTTCTTTGCAGTGAGACTTTAGTAAGTAGTGGAGAGGAGCTTGAACCCTTTTCTTTGAATCTTGATCACTTGAGAGCTTTCAAAAGACTTAGAGAGCAATGGAACAGTATAATTTTCGTTGTTATACTTTTCTAGTTTCTTCCCGTGTTTTAAACGTTGAGAAAACTAGCCGTTTCTCACGCCGCTGTCGCCATGGATCGATTGGGATTATATCCCAATCGATTCACAAGTATCCGTTGGAAGCCATCGCGTCAAGATCAACGGTGCAGATTCTTTTATTTGACTTGGATCGATTGGGGCAACGTTTGAATCTATTCAGCAACTTGCTCATGAAATCGCAGATTCATGAATCGATCGGCTGATCGATTCAGAACGATTCTGTGCTTCGCACAGAATGTTCATGGATCGATCGGCTGATCGATTCAATCCCTTGAATCGATCGGCTGATCGATTCAAAACGAAGAATGTTCACGGATCGATCGACCGATCGATTCAGTACCTTGAATCGATCGGTTGATCGATCCAGACGCATTCTGTGCTGCGCAGAACCTTACCAATCGATCAGCTAATCGATTGCCTTACCTTCAATCGATCGGCAGATCGATTCAGAGGCAATTTGCCACACAGCCATGTCTGAATCGATTTACCAGTCGATCTCTGACAGTGAGCCTATCACACACATAATCTTGTGACTTGCAGGAGCTTCTCTTGCCAAGAATCCAGTCCCCGACCTTCTTGGACTTCTCTTGCCTTGCATCTGGTCTTCTGACCTGCAAGAACTCTTTTTGCCAAGAATCCAGTCCTCGACCTTCTTGGACTTCTCTTGCATCTGGTCTTCTGACCTGCAAGAAATTCCTCCTGCAAACTCACAATGCATGTTAGTTCCACCGTATTAACCTAAACTTAAATAATTGTCAACACATTGAAACTTCCAGGGCATGATTGCACCAACAATCTCCCCCTTTTTGATGTTTGACAATCTATTTAAGTTTAGGCTAGTTTCAGTACAATGATAAATAATGATTGTAGCTTGCTGAAATAATAATTGCATAATTGCAGTAAGCTTGATTTTAATTTTCTGAGATAAGCATAAGCAATAAGCATGAACTTCAACATAGATCCCCCCCTTTGTCAAAAATCAAAAGCAAATAACTCCCCCTCAATAAGTTCACAAAGAAAATACGATAAATTCAAGGAATGCTCCCCCTAAAACACACATATATCAACAGAACATAACAACACTGAAATGTAGAATCAAAAGGAGAGCTTAGCATAAAAGTATATCATACATTCAAAATGAAAGAGAGTTCACAAAAAAAGACTCCAGAATAACCATCCATACAACAAATAAAAACATATCACATAGGAACATAAAACTCGATAAGCTCGTCGCCAGGAGGAGGGGGATCAGGATCAACAGCTGGAGCGGACGTAGTAGCCGGAGCAGGAACCGCCGCAGAGTCAGGATCAGGGGCATCCTCAGCAGGGGGAACAGGGGCGGGGGATGGACCAGACTAAGACGGGTGAACCGTCACCCACGAGCCCACTAAGTCCACTAGTGTATCCAGAGTCCGCTGCATCGAAGTCTGCTGCTGGACCACGGTATCCAACGTGGTACGCAGGCTGGCTACCTCCAGGGTCAGCTCCTCAAGGCGAGTGGAAACCGTCTCCCCAAAAGTCGGAGAAGCTGGCCCGTGGAACTCCTCCTCAGCCTCATCCTCCGCAGGAGCCAAGGCCTGTGCATCCCCCCTGTGGCGAGCCCGGGGTCCCTCCCCAAAAGCACGGCCATCGATCCATCGAACTCCAGCTGGACCACCAATCAAACCTGACTTCTTGAAAGAGCGGGAAGAAATCCGAGAATAAGCCACTGTCATGTGCTCCAGCCGTCCCCGGGAGACATCTACCTTCTGGGACGCTAGCCAATCTGTGATAAGATGCCTGAAAGACATATGTATCGTCTGCTGCACGGGCTGGGTAAAATGAATGATGCAATGAAAGATGTTCAGAGCGATGTTGATGTCAAGGGAATGACGAATGGCATAGAGAGCAAACATATGAGGCGATCGTAGAGTGGCTAGGGCACGAGAGGCAATGGGGAAAAGACAGTTTATGATCACTTTAAACAAAGCGGCATTTTCAGCCGATAACTTAAGAGAAGAAAACTTAGTGATATGAGCATCTGGCCCATCCGGACGAGGACGACCAAAGAAGAACTGATGCATGGATGCAATGTTAATATGCTCAAAAGGTGGAGGCAGCTCATCGGGAGGATTTGGATAAAAAGACAAAATCATTGTTTGAAGGTAGACATTCGAGATAAGATTGAAGAATCTCATAAGAGAAGTCCAGGCTCCGTTTTGCAACACGAGTGCGATAATTTACACCATCTGAAGTGTGTAAATTATTATAGAATTCGGAGACAAGACCTATATTGATGTCCCTCTCACAAGTCAACAAAGAGTCAAGTTTATAATGCTTGAACCTATTATAGGTATCAAAACAAGAAGATCTATAATATTGCAAATCCACTGATCTAGGGGGAATAAGTTTGAAGGTGTTTTTGGTGAAAGCTTGTTGCATTGCAGCATTTGGAAACCTAGGATCAGTGGGAGGTTGAGGACGTGAGGAAGGTACAGACGATCCTTCGCCCGATTCACGAACTTTTTGTTTCTTTCTGTGGGATAGAAAACAAATACAAGAGATGCACATGGTTTGACAGTGAACGGGAAGGATAAGCAAGGATTCAAGGGTAATGCAAGTAGTGTAATGCACAAGGGATAATGCAATGCACAAAGACACACAAGAAACATATAGATTAGGTCAAAACTAGGAGCAAAAAGAACAACAAGGAGTGGAGCAAAGAATTTTACCTAGGGTTAGGGTTTGGAGTCCGCATTTTGTGTGAGGACGCGGAGACGAGGAAAGGAGCTGCCCAGTGCGTCGAGAGAGAACTGGAAGAGAAGTGGAGTAGCTCCCCTTCGCCGGAGAAGCATGCCGGAGTGACGATCGAGACAGACGAAAAACGTCGCCTGGGAAGTCGCCTAGGGCAAGACCGCGTCGAGAGAGAGAAAAAGGAAGAAATAGAATGAGGGGATCGATTCGGATCTAAGGGTTTAAGACGGGTTTTAAGGTCTCGATCGATCGACCGATCGATTGAGAGTAAGTGAATCGATCGGTCGATCGATTCACAATGATTCTGTGAAAATCGAAACAAACGGCTAAATCGATCCATAGATCGATTCAGACGCCTTCTGTGGAAAACCAAAAGGGCGTCTCAATTGATCCATTGATCGATCGAGGTATTCTGAATCGATCCATTGATCGATTCAGATGCCTTCTGTGGAAAACCGAAACGGCGTCTCAATCGATCCATTGATCGATCGAGGTGCTCTGAATCGATCCATGGATCTATTCAGATGCCTTCTGTGACCGAGTGCGAGCCTCCCAATCGATTGACCAATCGATTGAGAAGCCTGATATTTCTGCACTTCTGAAGACCTTTCAAAACCCATATTCGAACAAAAATAGAAAATTGTACATTACTCCAAAAATCACGAAATTTTGCATAGACACTATATATGTCCTATATTATCAATGAAAAATAAAGTTTAATAAAAATAAACTCGTCTTAGTGAAAACTTACACAAACCAAAAATTATTGAAAACTTCAAAGATACGAGGAAGGTTGTATCTACCTGTTTCACAATAATCTCCACCCAATAACACACTTCAACCAATGTTTCAGAAGTGAGTTTTTATATGGTAAATTTAAAATTTCCAATCATAATCGTAGGGCAACGTGCACATGAGTTGTACACTTGCTTTCCCTATGATTGGACAAATGAATGTTTCATATGAAAATCATTTTTCTTGACCAACTTAATGCATCATAACAAGCATTATGACCAAGATAAATGTTCCTAACCTCTCACCCCCATCTAAATCACCCAAAGAGGCCAACCCTATGTGTTTGTGAGAGGCAAAAGTTAAGGTGAAGAACCTAAAAGCTTTACCTATAAAGTGACCATGGAGGATTTGATTTAATCAATACAACACATTCCCAATTCTCTTCTAAGAAAACTAAATTCAACTTCGGGAAGAGGTTTGGTGAAGATATCGGCTAAATTTGATTTTGATCCAACATAATTTAAAGTGATATCACCTCGAGTTACATGATCACGAATAAAATGAGGTTTAACCTCTATGTGTTTCGTTCTTGAATGATGAACGGGATTTTTGGTTAGGTTGATTGTACTCACATTATCACAAAGAACTTGAACATTGTTATAGGTAAGTTGATAGTCTTCTAGAGTATGAGTCATCTACAATAATTGTGATACACACTCTCTCATGGCAATATATTCCGCTTCGGTTGTGGAGAGAGCTACACAATGTTATTTTCTACTTGACCAACTTACTAGAGAAGATCCTAGAAATTGACAACTACCACTAGTACTTTTGCGATCCAATTTGCATTCGGCATAATCGGAATCGGTATAGCCCACTAGGTCAAATGTTTCGGTTCTAGGATACCAAAGACCAACATTTTGAGTCCCCTTGAGATAACGAAGAATTCGCTTAACGACACTCAAATGTGACTCCTTGGCACAAGATTGATACCTAGCACATATACCTACGGCGAAAAGTATATCCGGTCTACTAGCCGTGAGATAGAGAAGACTTCCTATAGCACTACGATACACCTTGGAGTCAACTTCTTTTCCTTCAATGTCTTTATCCAACTTAGTATTTGTGGCCATGGGGGTAGATATTTCCTTTGCATTTTCCATCCCAAATTTCTTAAATAACTCTTTGACATATTTGGATTGATGAATGTAAATGCCTTCTTTTATTTGTTTAATTTGTAAACCTAGGAAAAATGTCAACTCACCAACCAAACTTATTTCAAATTCACTCTCCATGTGATTAATGAATTCATTTAGAAAATCTTTATTTGTGGAACCACAAATAATGTCATCTACATATACTTGGGCCACAAATATATCATTACCACTATTTTTCAAGAATAAAGTGGGATCAATTTTTCCTCTATAAAACCCTTTCGATACTAGAAAGGTTAACAACCGTTCATACCAAGCCCGGGGAGCTTGTTTTAGCCCATATAAGGCATTTTTAAGCTTATATACATGGTTTGGACACTCCAAATTTTCAAATCCCGGTGGTTGCTCAACATAGACTTCTTCTTTTATGACACCATTTAAAAATGCTGATTTTACATCCATTTGGTATAATTTGAACCCCTTGTGGGCGGCAAAGGCCAACATCATTCTAATTGACTCCAATCTTGCTACGGGTGCATAAGTTTCATCATAGTCCAACCCTTCTACTTGATTGAAACCCCTAGCGACCAATCTAGCTTTGTTTCTCACCACTATCCCTTTATCATCAAGTTTGTTCCTAAAGACCCATTTTGTATCAATAATTGATTTGTTGGCAGGCCTAGGAACTAAATCCCAAACTTGACTTCTCTCAAATTGAGATAATTCATCTTGCATTGCTAAAATCCAATCCAGATCAAACAAGGCATCATCAATGGTTTTTGGTTCTGTTTGAGATATTAAGGCAACTTGACTTCCTTCATTTCTAAAATAAGATCGAGTTCTCACTCCTTGAGTAATGTCTCCTACTACTTGATCTAAGGGATGATTTACATGAGTCCTAGTAGGTCTTGAGTCTTGATTTGTTATAATTTCGGGTTCAAGAGGCAAAGGTTCATTTTTCTCACCATCACTTTCTTGATTTTCTTCTCCTTGATGATTTACCTCATTTAGTGTTAGTTTCTCTAACTCAAATTATAATTCTTCATCGTTTGTTCTTATAGAGTTTAAAGAGGGATTTTCTTCAAATACAACATTTAGTGATTCTTCAACTAGTTTTGATCTCTTGTTGTAAATTCGGTATGCCTTGCTATGACTTGAGTAACCTACAAGAATCCCCTCATCCTCCTTAGCGGAAAACTTTCCCAAGTGATCCTTGGTGTTTAGAATATAGACTTTACACCCAAATACTCTAAGATGCTTAATTGTAGGTTGTTTACCAAACCATAATTCATGAGGTGTTTTTCCTAGAAACCTATGTATTAAAGTTCGATTTTGGACATAACAAGCCGTATTAATTGCTTCAGCCCATAGGAAACTATGTAGTGAATATTCATTTAACATGCTCCTAGCGGCCTCTTGTAACACCCTATTTTTCCTCTCAACAACTCCATTTTGTTGAGGTGTTCTAGGGGTTGAGAACTCATGTTTGTAGCCTTTTTCCATACAAAAATTTGTGAATCTATCATTTTCAAACTCACCTCCATGATCACTTCTTATTTTGTTATCTTATGAGTCTTTTCATTTTCTACTCTATTACAAAAAGCAATCAAGGTATCTAGAGTTTGATCCTTATGTTTCAAGAAAAACACCCATGTATATCTAGTATAATCATCCACAATCACAAAGCAATATCTACTACCATTTAAAGAAATATATTTACTACTATCAAATAAATCCATGTGAATGAGCTCTAAAGCATTTGAAGTACTTACAACATTTTTACCTTTATGAGTAGCTTTGGTTTGCTTACCCATTTGACATGCATCACATATTTTGTCTTTTTGAAACTTCAACTTTGGCAATCCGTGCACCAACTCCTTCTTTGAAAGATTTTTGATATTCTTCATGTTGGTGTGAGCGAGTCTCCGGTGCCAAAGCCACGTCTCCTCTTCTTTGGACATGAGACACTTAGCAAACACATTAGTAGCACCAAATAGTTCAACTTGATATATATTTTCTTTTCTATGGCCTATAAGAACATTGGTGTTTAGTTCACTATGTTTGACTAGGCATTGAGATGAGTTGAACTCAACTCTATACCCCGAGTCACATAGTTGACTAACACTCAAAAGATTAAAAGCCATGCCTTTTACTAGTAACACATTTTTTATTACAAATTTCTCGGAAATTCTAATATCTCCAATTCCTATAACTTTTAGCTCACCACTATTAACAAAAGAAACGGTACCTTTACTTTTGTGTCTAAATGATGAAAATTTTGATGAGTCTCCCGTCATATGCTTAGAGCATCCACTATCCACGAACCATGTTGTTGGATGCTCCCCCTTTACGCATGCCTGTTTAAACACCATGAACCAAATGTTTTGGTACCCACACTTTGGGTCCGGTAGCATCAATAACAAATTGCTTGGGTACCCAAGCTTGAACAACCTTAACCCTTGAAGCATGGTTTCTACTAATTAGGGACATGAATTTAACTTCCTTATCTTGAGATTTAAAACCTAGTCCCGCTTTGTTGTACATGCCTCTTTGAGCTCCTAGAATCATGTCTAAGTATTTTGAGCTTGAAGTAAATTTTACTAGAGCACATCTAAGATCATCAACTTGTGATTTCAATGATACATTTTCTTTTTCAAGATCATCAACATCATTTTTGTCATTTTCATGAAGCATGCAACTTTCACATGGCACAATTTCATTTTTGAGTGATTTCAATTCATTTTGCAATCTTTTAACCTTCCCTTTTGATTTAGCTAGTGCATTGGTTAAGCATGCAATGGTGGCATACATCTTATCAAGCTTGGGAGAAATTACCTCATCATCACTAGATGATGACTCACTTGAAGACTCCACATCTTCTTCATGACTATCTTCATCTTCACTATCTTCTACATGACTTAAGGCCATGAGAGCCATGTGCTTTGAGCTCTTCCTTTCATCTTCTTCCGATGAGCTTGATGATGAGTCATCCCATGTGGCTTTCAACGCCTTCTTCTTTTTCTTGATCTTTTCCTCTTGCTTCTTCAATTTTGGACACTCCGTTTTGTAGTGCCCCTTTTTCTTACATTCATAGCAAATTACATCAGTCTTATTCTTAGAATCCACAAGAGATTTACCTTTTCTTTTCTCATCATTGAAGATTTTCTTAACATCCTTCTTGTCAAACTTCCTTGAATGTCTCATCATTCTTCGAACGAAGTTTGCCATTTCACTTGATGAAAGCTCTTCATCACTATCACTATCACTATCTTGTTCGGATTATGAAGATGACTCCTTTTTCTTTTCCTTGTGCTTCTTTTTGCTCTTTTCACCTGCAACCAAGGCTATACCTTTCTCCTTATGGCTTGTGTTAGCTTGCTCATGCAATTCAAGTTCACAAAATAATTCATCCAATTTTACTATTGACAAATCCCTTGAAACCTTATAAGCATCCACCATGGATGACCATAAAGAGTTTCTTGGGAAAGATTTTAAAGCATACCTTATGAGATCTCGGTTCTTCACACTCTCTCCAACTGAATGAAGACCATTTAGGAGTTCCTTGAATCTCCCATGTAGTGAGCTTACCATTTCTCCATCCTTCATGGTGAAGTTTTGAAGTTGATTATCAACAAATCCCTCTTTGCAATTCTTGAATCCTTGGTGCCTTCATTTAGTTTAATAAGCTTATCCCACAATTATTTGGCACTCTTAAAGGGTCCAACTTTGTTGAGTTGTTCCGAGCTTAATCCACATTGAAGAGTCACAATCGCCTTTGCATTTGCTTGAGCCTTCATTTTTTGTTCAACAGTCCACCTTGATGACTCAAGCATTTTTCCATTTTCAGTTGGCGCCATGAATCCCTCCGTGATTGAGAACCACATATCAATCTCGGTCATGAGATAGTGTTCCATGCGGCTCTTCCAATAAGCAAAATTGCTGCCTTCATAGTGTAGGATCGAAAAGAATTTAGATATCTCCACAATTGTATGATATTGTCCACTTTGGGCCTAAGCCCTCATGGTTTTGCTCTTGGGCTCTCCCCAAAAGGCCTCATTGCCAATGGAGATATCTTTTTCTCTTATAAACCCATGATCTTTCCCATGCGTTTCCAATATGGGACTATGTTTGCAACCTTGCAACCCCAACAATCCCCCCCTCAAACAAAGGACCATAGGCTTCCCACGTCCGATCCTCAACCCACCAGGTCTTTCTGCCCCTCGGTCTACCCGACCTACTAGGACTTCCTTGCCTAGCCGCAACTAGGACTTCCTGCCCCTCGGTCCACCCGACCTACTAGGACTTTCCTTGCCTAGCCGCAACTAGGACTTCCTGCCTGGTGTCTGGTCCTCTTGATCCGAACATAGGAGCCCCCACTTTCTTTGTTCGAGGTCAATATTGTACTCACATGGTTCAATCAAACCATAGCTCTTGTGCACAGTCAGTGGTTAAACCTTCTGGCAGTCCGGGCTCTGATACCACTTGTAGGATCGAAAAGAATTTAGATATCTCCACAATTGCATGATATTGTCCACTTTGGGCCTAAGCCCTCATGGTTTTGCTCTTGGGCTCTCCCCAAAAGGCCTCATTGCCAATGGAGATATCTTTTCTCTTATAAACCCATGATCTTTCCCATGTGTTTCCAATATGGGACTATGTTTGCAACCTTGCAACCCCAACAATGAATTGTTGGTGCAACATCCCTCAGGTCAAGGTTGACCTGGTTGACCAAGCTGAGTCTTGGTTTGAGTTTAGATGTTTGACAATAAGATATTGATTGAAGAAGAGTCAAGTAGGTCAAGGGAGTGACCGGATACTTGACTGGGAAGTCCTAGTGAGTGAAGCTAGGCAGATGGAAAGTCCTAGTGAGTGAAGCTAGGCAGATGGGAAGTCCTAGTGAGTGAAGCTAGGCAGATGGAAAACCCTAGTGAGTGAAACTAGGTGAAAGTCCTGGTGAGTGAAGCCAGGCAAGGGAAAATTCAGATGGATCAAGGATGATCGGACATCTGGTGTTGGGAAGTCCAAGTAGGTCAAAGGATTGACTGGATACTTGGCATGAAAAATGAGTCCAAGGTTGACCAGACATCGATGGAAGTCCAAGTAGGTCAAGGGAGTGACCGACACTTGGCACGACTAGAAAAGTCCAAGTGGGTCAAAGGATTGACGGACACTTGGTGGGAAGTCCTAGCGGTCAAAGGTGACGGATGCTAGGCATGATGTACCAACGGGTCAAGGTTGACGGATGTTGGTTTGGGAGTCTTGGAACTTGATTTTGGGCAAAAACCAAGTCTGGATCGATCGAGGATCGATCCAGAGGCTGATCGTCGGTGGATCGATCGAGGCTTTCAATGACGAAGCCTGGATCGATCCGTGGATCGATCCAGATGTCAATCGATCGGTGGATCGATTGGGACGCTGCTGCTTCGCGCGATAAGCGCCGGATCGATCCATGGATCGATCGAATTTCCGATAGCGCTGGATCGATCCGTGAATCGATCCAAAGCCTCCCGATCGATTGGGAACATTTGAATCGATCGGGTTCCGGCCGTTGGCGTCGATTTAAGGCTGCGAGCGATGGTGCGGCATATCTTCTCGATTCACTCCGGATCTTTCGCCAACTTCTCCACAGCGCTCTCAAAGATCAGATCGCCAGTTCTTGAAGGATCTTGGAAGCTTTCCAAGTCAAGAGGCGGATCAAAGGCAAGAAGAGAAGCTAGGGTTAGGGTTTTCTGTACTCATTGTAAGCTTTGCGCTTGTATTTTGTTTCCCTTTCCTTTCTTCTTGTACTGAGAGTCTTGTAGGGCTTCTCCGCCCTCGGTAGTTACCGAAAAGGAGTGTTTTCATAGTGGAGGGTGCGTGCGTGGTGTGGATCCTTGGATTAGTCATCTCTTGTGAGGTGGATACCAAGTAAACCAACCTTGTTTGCGTTGTGTGTTTGTTTCTGTTATTTTCCGCTGCATATCCTTGAAGAAACAAGCCACGCCGAGCGACGAGCACGCGACGAGCTATTCACCCCCCCTCTAGCTACTTTTGGTCCTAACAAGTGGTATCAGAGCAAGGCCGCTCTTCACCGGAATCATCGCCGGAAGGGTCAAGCATATCAAGAAAAGCTAGAGGGTGAAGAAGTTGGAGCAAATTCTTCAAGTTCAAGACTTTATCAAGCTCAACTTCAAGATGCAATTCCAAGATGGGCTTGGATTTGACACAAGGGTGGCTCCACCATACACTTCTACGAGTTTCGATTCTTGGAAATCAAGAATCGAAAATTTTCTTATGATGGAGATAGAGCAATGGTTTGCTCTAATGGAAGGCTTCAAGGCTCCAAGAAATTCAAAGGGCAAAGTTCTAAAGAAAAGCAAATGGAGCCCGGAGCAAGTCCAAAGGTGCGAGGCAAATGACAAAGTGACCAAGCTTTTGGTCAATTTATTGCCAAGCACCATCCTTTGTAAAATTGGAGAATTTGAAGATGCAAAGGAATTATGGAGCAAATTGGACAAGCTTCATAAAGAGATCCCCTCCACTGTACAAGATCATGAAGAATCCAGAGAGGGTGACTCTTTGGAGCAAGACCAAGAGGAGGACTCCGAGGTTGAGAGATGCTCAACCTCCGAAGAAGAGGAAATCCAAGAAGCTTCATCCTCAAGGGAATGCAACGAAGGGAACAAGGAGGGAGCATACTCCTTGTTTCATGTTCAAGATGATGAAGCCTCCACCTCTAGGATTGAGGGGGAGCAATCCTTGGTGACGCCGGATCAAGAAGAAGGAGAAGCTTCGACATCCGGGTCAAGTGAAGAAGAAGAAGGTGGTGCCACCTCCGAAATTCAAGAAATAGCAAATGGAGGAGGAAGTGCCAACCCTACACAAGAAGGTATAAATGTTTCAATTAAAAATAAAAATCATATAATATGTTTTGAGTGTAGGGAAAATGGGCACTACAAGAGCAAGTGTCCCAACTTGGCCAAGAAGAAGGACCAAGTGGCACAAAAGGGCAAGGAGAAGCCCAAGGAGACCATCCCCGGAACAAAAAGGAGCAAGGAGCACATTGTGTGCTTTTCTTGCAACCAAAAAGGGCATTACCGAAGTCAATGCCCCAAAGGGAAGAAGATGGTCAAGGCTCAAGGAGGCATTAGTCAAGGGGGAGCCTCCAAGGTAAAGAAGAAGGTAACATTTATTGAGCCTACCCCTTTACATTATGGTAAAAAGCATGATAGTTCTAACTTTTATCATTTTAATGCGATTTACCATAAGAATAGGAAGCATGAGGGCTTTAAGGAAAAGCATGTGGCCCTACATGCCAAAACTACTACACCTAAGGCTAGGAATGTAGGTAAAAGTCTAGGCAAGAACTCTAAGGATTGTAGCTACAAGCCTAGAAACAAAAATGCTCATGAACTTAATGGAAAAACAAAAACTAAGGACTTAGTGATGGAAAATCAAGTCTTGAGGTCAAGACTTGATAAAATGGAAAAGACCCTAAAAAGGATGGAAAATATCCTATTAGGGCAAAAAGAGCATAACCTAGGTTTAGGGGTACAAAAGCCATCCAATGGCCATAGAGGTTTGGGATACAAACCAAAGGCTAAGAAGGATGTGCCCACTTACCATAGAGTTCCATATAGTTATGGAACAAACCCTAGGTCTAGTGGCCAAGCCAAAAATACTAGGGAAGTCATCCCTAAGAGTATTTTTGCAATAAATGTGACTAAGGCTTCTAAGAAGTCGAAGAAAGTCACAAACAAGGTCACAAGGGAGGCTATCCCTAGAGTTGACCTAGAAAGTGTGACCAAGGCCTCCAAGAAGCCAAACAAGGTCACTAGGAAGGTATCTAGGGAAGTTATCCCTAGTGAATACCTAGAGCATCCAAGGAGCACCAATAGGTGTTGGGTTCCTAGGAGCATCTTCTCTACCCCATAGATGGGTTAGAGAGTGTCAACTCCGATTAGAAGGGTAGTTAACCCAACTTTGAGGAAATTGACACTCAAGGAGCATTTTCAAGGTTTTTGTTAACCTTTGAAAATGAAATGGAATTATTATTTACTCCTTGAAAGAGTAAAATGTGCCTAATGGTGGAAGAATTGATTTTAGTCTTAAATGGCACATATTGGGAAATTCATAAGAACTATCAAGTTGAGATTTTGGTATGTTCTTAGGAAATTTAAGGCAATCCGGGCCTTAATTTAATAGTGCTACCCTTGTGGAAAAATGAAATATGCCAACATTTGAGGATATGCTTACTTTCAATTGGCATACATTAATCAAGGAAATTAGAAATGCCAATTTAGGCTTTGGCATTTTTTTAAAGCACTTTAGGGCAATCTAGGTTTAAGTTGTAAGTTTAGCTAAGATTTTAAGGATACTTAGATAGTTAATCTAGGAATACATTATTTATGCTAAATCTTGCCATGATTGTTTGCCCATCATATGCCATGACATCATGTCTATTTTTGCATTCATGCTTTATTATGCAAAATCCAAAAAATACCATGTCATGACATTCATACATCATGTAGTTATATTGAATCTTTCTTTTGAAAGTTATTTTATTTTGATGTATGCCATAACATTATCATGCATTAGTTTATTTCCTCGTAATTAAGGACAAATGGTATTTAACAACAATTATTGACAAGTGACATCCTAAGTGGATGTCTAATATCTCTAGAATGCCTAGATAGATATGCATGATCCCTAGATTAGGGCAAAACCGAAATCTACATCTCACAAAGACTATAAGGTGACTTGTATGTGCTTTAGTGCACATTAGATACAAGTGAGATGTTAGGATGATGAACAAAGCTCAAGATGTTGATTTAGTGCATTCATTTGAGTTTTTAAGTTCATCAAAACACATAGTTATGTGTTTTCCCATCATTGGGAAAGCTAATGTACAAGTCATGTGCATTATGCCCAAGGAACATGATGGGATATTGGTTTTGAAAATGTTTTTAAAATGTTTTTGGAAAACTTTGGTGAAGACTATCTTTTGATAGTAATCACCATTGAATAGTTGGACACAAACTTGAAGAAAACGCTAAAGTTTTTGCAAGTTTTCAAGTTTGTGTCAATCTTTGAAAATATAAAGTATTTTCATAGAAAGCTATTTTTCCATGATTAAGTATGCCCTAAATAATGTCTACACAAAATTTCATGATTTTTGGATTTTTGTAGAATTTTCTAGGGGTTTCTGAAGTTGACTGAAATGGAATTTCAGCAACTATCAGAGCTCCGATCGATCCATGGATCGATTGGAGTTTCTGAATCGATCCACGGATCGATCAGGCAACTCTTGCGAGCAGAAGCTCGCTGGATCGATCGGCCGATCGATCCACACATCCTGAATCGATCAGTGGATCGATTCAAATAGGTTGAATCGATTGGAACCCAACTCCAATCGATCCAGGACGCTGATTTTGGCTGGGAATGTCTGATTTCAGCACTCTAAACCTATTTTAGTCTAGGTAACCATTCCAAACCCTTAAAATATATTTGTATACATAAAAAGGGTGTTTTCGTGTTGAAAACAAGGATGGAATGGTTAAGGAAGACTTCATTGAAGTTTAGGTTAAGGTTTGTTTCAAATTTTGAACATTTGAACCTCAAAACTTCTAAATCTGGGTTTCCTGAAGGTTTAGGGATTCCAAGTCATTGTTGGTGCAATGACAGAAGTTACCACCATGTCTTTAGGGGGAGGGACTCTTTAAAGGCATGAAAATTATTTTTCATGAATCTTGGAAGGTGGTTAACCTTCTTTAAAGAAAATGCTCATGGACGAGCTTTTGAACTTGAAATGGGGAGTGGATATCCTCATTATTTCAAGTGAAAACTCAAGTGGTTAGAAAATGCTCAAGGTTGGGTATTTGTCTACATTGAGGGAGAAGTTAAGGATAAATGAAGGGTATGGGACCTTCATTGTCGTGTTGATCACAACGAGTGATGTTGTGAACAACGATGAGCAACTCTTCAGGGGGAGAGATGTCAACAAATGGATTTGTTGATGTATACCCAAAATTGGGGCATGGGTTGATGTGTGCCCAAAGATGGGTTGATGTGTGCCAATAGGGGGAGAATGAAAGGACCTGTAAATGGGTGTAAGTTAGGCTTTCATTACCTAGAGGGAGTGTGCCCTCTTAGGGGGAGAATGAAGAGCTTAACTTATATGTTCATTGCCTAGTGGCATGAAGATTGAGGCTATAGGATTAGCCTAACTTACATGTGGTATTGTAAGTGTTATTGTGATATTGTCAAACATCAAAAAGGGGGAGATTGTTGGTGCAACATCCCTCAGGTCAAGGTTGACCTGGTTGACCAAGCTGAGTCTTGGTTTGAGTTTAGATGTTTGACAATAAGATATTGATTGAAGAAGAGTCAAGTAGGTCAAGGGAGTGACCGGATACTTGACTGGGAAGTCCTAGTGAGTGAAGCTAGGCAGATGGAAAGTCCTAGTGAGTGAAGCTAGGCAGATGGGAAGTCCTAGTGAGTGAAGCTAGGCAGATGGAAAACCCTAGTGAGTGAAACTAGGTGAAAGTCCTGGTGAGTGAAGCCAGGCAAGGGAAAATTCAGATGGATCAAGGATGATCGGACATCTGGTGTTGGGAAGTCCAAGTAGGTCAAAGGATTGACTGGATACTTGGCATGAGGAAATCCAGATGAGTCAAGGTTGACCAGACATCTGATGGAAGTCCAAGTAGGTCAAGGGTGACCGACACTTGGCACGACTAGAAAAGTCCAAGTGGGTCAAAGTTGACCGGACACTTGGTGGGAAGTCCTAGCAGTCAAAGGGTGACGGATGCTAGGCATGATGTACCAACGGGTCAAGGTTGACCGGATGTTAGTTTGGGTCTTGGAACTTGGTTTTGGGCAAAACCAAGTGTTGGATCGATCGGGATCGATCCAGAGGCTGGATCGATCGGTGGATCGATCCGGCTTTTCTGGATGAGAGCCTCCGGATCGATCCGTGGATCGATCCAGATGTCAATCGATCGGTGGATCGATTGGGGCGAGTGTGTAGAGCGATACCTGGATCGATCCATGGATCGATCCAGCATTTCCAGAGCACAAAGGCGCTCTGGATCGATCCGTGAATCGATCCAAAGCCTCCCCGATCGATTGGGAACATTTGAATCGATCGGGTTCCGACCGTTGGCGTCGATTTAAGCTGCAGGCGTGCGATGGCTGCGGCATATCTTCTCCGATTCACTCCAGATCTTTCGCCAACTTCTCCACAGCGCTCTCAAAGATCAGATCGCCAGTTCTTGAAGGATCTTGGAAGCTTTCCAAGTCAAGAGGCGGATCAAAGGCAAGAAGAGAAGCTAGGGTTAGGGTTTTCTGTACTCATTGTAAGCTTTGCGCTTGTATTTTGTTTCCCTTTCCTTTCTTCTTGTACTGAGAGTCTTGTAGGGCTTCTCCACCCTCAGTAGTTACCGAAAAGGAGTGTTTTCATAGTGGAGGGTGCGTGCGTGGTGTGGATCCTTGGATTAGTCACCTCTTGTGAGGTGGATACCAAGTAAACCAACCTTGTTAGCGTTGTGTGTTTGTTTCTGTTATTTTCCGCTGCATATCCTTGAAGAAACAAGCCACGCCGAGCGACGAGCACGCGACGAGCTATTCACCCCCCCCCCTCTAGCTACTTTTGGTCCTAACACATAGAATGGTGGTCGTGAAGTACTATGTCCCTCCTTCATTGACATCTTGTAGCTCTTTAACTTGTGCTTTCTTGATGATGAATCCTCAAAAGCAAACCAATGCTCTGATACCACTTGTTAGGATCGGTTGAGCTAGAGGGGGGGGGGGGGGGGAATGGCTCACTTCTTTTGCTGACCAACTTTGTTTTGCACAGCGAAAATTTGAAGGCAATGCTAACACCGGTATTTACTTGGTATCCACCTCCTCAAGGAGGTGACTAGTCCAAGGATCCACACTACTCACACTCTTTCACTATCAAAAACCCTCCTTCTCGGAATCACACCGAAGGTGGAGAAACCTTAACAGAAATACAACTCTCCCTTCTCTTCAAAGTAAATATTACAAACACTACAAAGAAGAAGAAGAGAAGGATTACAAGCTTTAACCGGCTTCTTCTTTGCAGTGAGACTTCAGTAAGTAGTGGAGAGGAGCTTGAACCCTTTTCTTTGAATCTTGATCACTTGAGAGCTTTCAAAAGACTTGGAGAGCAATGGAACAGTATAATTTTCGTTGTTATACTTTTCTAGTTTCTTCCCGTGTTTTAAACGTTGAGAAAACTAGCCGTTTCTCACGCCGCCGTCGCCGTGGATCGATTGGGATTATATCCCAATCGATTCACAAGTATCCTTTGGAAGCCATCGCGTCAAGATCAACGGTGCAGATTCTTTTATTTGACTTGGATCGATTGGGGCAGCGTTTGAATCGATTCAGCAACTTGCTCATGAAATCGCAGCTTCGTGAATCGATCGGCCGATCGATTCAATACCTTGAATCGATCGGCTGATCGATTCAGAACGATTCTGTGCTTCGCACAGAATGTTCATGGATCGATCGGCCGATCGATTCAATCCCTTGAATCGATCGGCTGATCGATTCAGAACAATTCTGTGCTTCGCACAGAATGTTCATGGATCGATCGACCGATCGATTCAGTACCTTGAATCGATCGGATGATCGATCCAGACGCATTCTGTGCTGCGCAGAACCTTACCAATCGATCAGCCAATCGATTGCCTTATCTTCAATCGATCGGCAGATCGATTCAGAGGCAATTTGCCGCACAACCATGTCTGAATCGATTTACCAGTCGATCTCTGACAGTGAGCCTATCACACACATAATCTTGTGACTTGCAGGAGCTTCTCTTGCCAAGAATCCGGTCCCTGACCTTCTTGGACTTCTCTTGCCTTGCATCTGGTCTTCTGACCTGCAAGAACTCTTTTTGCCAAGAATCCAGTCCTCGACCTTCTTGGACTTCTCTTGCATCTGGTCTTCTGACCTGCAAGAAACTCCTCCTGCAAACTCACAATGCATGTTAGTTCCACCGCATTAACCTAAACTTAAATAATTGTCAACACATTGAAACTTCCAGGGCATGATTGCACCAACAGGTGTTTTCAAATTCCAATTTCGTCCCAAGGCCATTTTGTTCAACCGAATTCCTCCTCAGGGGGAATGGTATCATAAATTTTTCTATATGCGTCTCCCTTCTCCTCCTCCGTTTCTCATTCAATGGATATATGATCTACCTTCGATTCCTAGTACCCATAATCTCCTTAACGATCCCTCTATTGCCTTTGCCTTATCTAAACTGAGGGGAGCAAAATTTAGCTTGCCGCATCTGATTGTAGAGGGTTTGATGTTTCCTTTTGGGATAAGCAATATTGACACTCCCTTGGATGGCTCTTTTGGTACGTATAAACATTTCACTCCGCATTTACTGATTAGTATATCTCTTTTATAATGGTGTTTAATTCCTGTGCTTCAGCTGATGCTCTTCTTCCAGCTTTTATGTACAAGAATCCTACTATGACTAAGTCCTTTGTTAATAATCTTGGAGAAGAGTGGTTGCAAGCTCGCTGGGCTAATCCTAATTCCTCCACCTTGGGCTTGCTATCCGAAGAACAGCGACAGGCAGAGGCTGTCGCAGCCATGGAAGAGGAAGAAGAAGAGTCTTTTATTGCCTTAGTCAAAAAGCCAAAACTTACTATGGATGCCTCCTTTGGCGATCTCTTTGGTACTTTTGTGCAAGCTCCTCTTGTTTCGGTGCTCATTTCTCTCGAGAGAGGTAAGGCACCGATAACTCCTACCCATGTTATCTCTAATCCTTCTCTTAGGATGATGAGACCTGGTCTGCTCATCCCCTCTTCTTGTGCTATTATTTCAGCTCCTTCTGCTTCTGCTTCTACTTCTGAGATGGCCATTATCCCTTCTATGTCTTCTACACCTCTTGCATTAGCCTTGCCTCCTCTGGCTTCTGGGCCCCGGCCAAAACGGACACCTTGCCGGAGATCTTCTCCTAGTGCCGGTCCCTCAGCTATTCACGTTTCCACGACTGAGTCAGTATCCCTTGCATTGCCACCTTCTATTCCATCTAGTTCTTCTTCTGCTGCTCTTGTTTCTACTACTTCTTTCCCTTCCATTGCATCTTCTTCTTCCTTACCTCCTTCTTCCTCCGTTCCCCGGCCTTTATTTAAACAGGCTATGGGTCTGCCCTCTCAATTGGGCCAGACCTCTGATCCACTTAGCTATGGTTCTCTACAACTACAAGGCATATTGGCCGAACTTGGCTACAGGGCCAAGAACAACTAAGGGGCCTTAGTCTTCCAAATCGAGCCGACCACCACAGTCGTCAGGCAGTAGCTGTAAGTATTCTTGGTTATATGTTGTCAACTTCGTATCCTTATCTTTAACTGTATCATCATTTTGTTTAGTTCCTTGCCTCGAGTCTACACATCGACCAGCTACTTATGGCTCGGGACCGGGAGAACAATAAGTTAAAAGCTCAACTAGAGACATTGAAGGTCACTTTACCTCCTTCTAATAATGATATGGCTCAGTTGCAAGAGAAAGTAGTCTTGCAAGATCAACAATTAGGGGTATTGAGACAGGAATTAGAGGAATCACAACAATTATTGAAAGACAAAGAGCTTGCAAGGAGAACTTTGGAGTTACAGGTGGATCGATTACATTCTGGTCTCCGACTGAAAATTGCTTTAAAGGAGAAAACTCTCTTAGATGCTTCTCATAAAAGTCTTATTTTAGATAAAGTAGAGAAGCTTCATAATGTCTGTCTTTCTGAACAAGCTCAAGACCTAGCCTCTCATGATTTCGCTATCCTACAGGAACAAGAGCAAAGAAAAGCTCAAGATGTTGAGTTGTCACTGCTCCAGAAGGAATTGGAACAACTCAAATTAGAGAAGGATGCTTTAAAAGATCAAAACACTAAACTACAAGCTGATTTTCAGAGTTATAAGGAGCAAGAGAAGAATCGATGGGAAGAGTGGCGTCTGGCTTATCTAAAGTCTCTGGCGTTTGCCCAAGAATTTGTCCGTCGAATAGTGGGTGCTCTAAATCATTCTGTGTTAGGAGTTCTTCGACAATTGAGAGAGGGTGGTTATCTACCCAAGGAGCCTCCCTCCTCTTTCATAAGTCGTCGTAGACTTAACGAAGAACTGCCCGTAAATTTAAAAAGTCCTTTTAATTAATCATGTCTATGTATCTAAAAAGATTGTCCATAAAAAGACTTATAATGGAAAAATTGGTAATGAAAAGAATTGTAACCAAAAACTTGGTAATTAAGTGATTGCGATATATAGGAAATTTTTGATACTTACCTGTTTCTTTCTTGTGCTAGTTTGAGAATGCCTCCTTTGAAATGCTTCCGAGTATTGAGTATAAGTTTTATTCAAAAATTCCTTGCTTACCTCGTGAAGTTAAATCTTGTCTTAATGAATCCTTTTGCAGATAATATCTAGTGTGCTCATTATTTCAAAAGAATGAATAATCCTGAGTGATTTTAGATAAGAAATTGTATAAGACTCCTGAGTTCCGAGCTGAGTATAATACTCCAAGCGATTTTAAATAAAGATTTCCATGTGAATGGGCTTCCAAATAAAAAATGTGCCATATGCATAGAATCCTTCTTGAACCCTGGCTTCTGATCCAGTGTAAAATGTCAACCAATTTTGTGAATAAATCCATGTAACTTTGCATTTAGTATGCCCATGAAGACTAAGTTCCGTGATAGTTTAAAGTCTCCGGTTCCTCCCATGAAGACCCGTCCAAGTTACTTCATGAAGTTTCCCGATCGACTACGTTCTGTGATAGTTTAAAGTCTCCGGTTCCTCCCGTGAAGACCCGTCCGAGTTACTTCATGAGATTTCCCGATCGACTATGTTCTATGATAGTTTAAAGTCTCCGGTTCCTCCCATGAAGACCCGTCCGAGTTACTTCATGAGATTTCCCGATCGACTATGTTCTATGATAGTTTAAAGTCTCTGGTTCCTCCCATGAAGACCCGTCCGAGTTACTTCATGAGATTTCCCGATCGACTACATTCTGTGATAGTTTAAAGTCTCCGGTTCCTCCCATGAAGACCCGTCCGAGTTACTTCATGAGATTTCCCGATCGACTACATTCTGTGATAGTTTAAAGTCTCCGGTTCCTCCCATGAAGACCCGTCTGAGTTACTTCATGAGATTTCCTGATCGACTATATTATGTGATAGTTTAAAGTCTCCGGTTCCTCCCATGAAGACCCGTTCGAGTTACTTCATGAGATTTCCTGATCGACTATGTTCTGTGATAGTTTAGAGTCTCCGGTTCCTCCCATGAAGACCCGTCCGAGTTACTTCATGAGATTTCCCGATCGACTGTGTTCTGTGATAGCTTAAAGTCTCCGGTTCCTCCCATGAAGACCCGTCCGGGTTACTTCATGAGATTTCCCGATCGACTACATTCTGTGATAGTTTAGAGTCTCCGGTTCCTCCCATGAAGACCCGTCCGAGTTACTTCATGAGATTTCCCGATCGACTATGTTATTATGCCAAATTATGATGTTTGTACTGACCTTGTGATGATTTTAAAATTTCTAGATTTTTCTTAGGGGAGCTGAATAGGTCTTTATGATTCCCCACTATTGATCGATTGAAAATAGATTATAAAAGTTCTGTCAATACTTGTCAATTTGTATGAACCACATTTATTTCTGTGGCGGTATTTGTCTTGCATTGCATTCATTGAAAGAAATGGAGTACATAAACTGTAAGAATACTTGTCTTCATCTCACCGGGAACTTACTTCAGATAATTATGATTTGTTCCTTCTGACATATTCTGGAGTGGCATGATCTTATTAGGTCCGGTAAGGTTGTAAATGATTTGCACTCCAGGGACATTCCAGAATTCTTCCTTCAGTATCTTGGAGATAATATGAACCTGATGCGAGCTTTTCCACCACTTTATAGGGTCCTCTCCATTGTGGTGCCAACTTACTGACATCCCCGACAGATTTAATATGCTTCCATACTAAATCTCCTACTTGGAAAAATCTGGGGATGACCCTTTTGTTATAATTTTGCCTCATTCGTTGTCGGTATGATACTAGACGAGTAGCAGCTTTATCTCTAATTTCCTCTATCAAGTCTAGCTCCATGAGTCGTCGACCCTCATTGTCTGCATCATATAACTGCCTTCTGTCAGATTCTACTCCCACCTCAATGGGAATTATTGCTTCTCCCCCATAAACTAATTGAAAGGGAGTGATTCCTGTAGCTTCTCGAGGTGTAGTACGGTATGCCCAAAGAACGTTGGGTAATTCATCTACCCAGCTACCTCCGACATGATCCAGTTTGGTTTTTAAACCCCTTATAATTTCTCTATTGGTTACTTCCGCTTGACCATTACTTTGCGGATAAGCTACAGAGGTGAAGGCCTGAATAATACCATAACTTTTGCACCAAGCTAAGATTCTATCCCCTTGAAATTGGCTTCCATTATCAGAGACTAATTTATGAGGAATGCCAAATCTGCATATGATATTTTTCCATAGAAATTTAATAACTGCATCTTCAGTAATCCGGGCAAGTGGTTCTGCTTCTACCCATTTGGAAAAATAATCTACTGCTACCAATAAAAACCTTCTTTGTGCAGTCGCCATAGGAAATGGGCCTACTATGTCCATGCCCCATTGATCGAAGGGACATGAGACTACAGAGGTTCTCAACAACTGTGTGGGATGATGCGAAATATTTTGATGTTCTAGCAAGACATACAAGTTCTTACCAACTTGTTGGCATCCTCGTGTAGAGTAGGCCAGAAATATCCTGCTAATAAGATTTTACGGGTCAAGGATCTCCCTCCTATATGACTACCACATGAACCTTGATGAACTTCCTGTAAAATAAACTATATATCTTCTGGGCCGATACACTTGAGCAGAGGTCTAGAAAAAGCTCTTTTATATAACTGTTCTCCTACCATAGTGTACTGAGCAACTCTCTTCTTGAATACCCTTGCTTGTTCTGTATTACTTGGAAGAATACCTTGCTGTAGATACAATATGATTTGAGCCCTCCAGTCACCTTGAATTTCTGCGTCAGCTTGTCTTTCGATACAGGATATTAACAGAGTTTGTTCTACTGGCCGATCTAGACTCCATGGTACTATAGCAGAGGCCAGCTTAGCCAATTCATCTGCTACCTGATTCTCAGATCGAGGAACCTTTTGTATATTTACTTCTTGAAACTGGGACTTCAACTTATCAAATGCCTCAGCATATAACTTGAGCATGTCATTATTAATTTTAAAATTACCTGATAGTTGTTGGGCTGCTAATTGAGAATCAGAATAGATGAGGACTCGAGCTACCCCTATATGTCGAGCTGCTTGCAATCCAGCTATCAAGGCTTCATATTCTGCTTCATTGTTAGTAGCTCTGTAATTCAATCTAATATAGAGTTGAAGTCTGTCTTCCCTTGGAGATATAAGAAGAACACCAATTCCGCTGCCTTGTCTAGTTGAGGAGCCATCCACATAAACTTTCCAGATGTTTTCTTCCTCAGGGCCTTGAACTTCTATAATGAAATCTGCTAGAGATTGTGCCTTGATGGCTGAGCGAGGTTGATATTGTATGTCACATTCACCAAGTTCAGTTGTCCATTTGATCAGCCGACCTGATGCCTTTGGGTTGAGTAACACCCGTCCGAGAGTACTGTTGGTTAATACAACAATTTCATGTGCTAAGAAATATGGGCGCAACCTCCGAGCAGTCAATACTAATGCATAAGCCAATTTTTCTAGTGCAATATATCTACACTCAGCTCCTTTTAATAAATGACTAGAGAAATATACAGGTTGTTGTTCCTTTCCTTCTTGTCTAACTAATACAGAACCTACAGCGTTTTCATTAGCCGACAAATATACCCAGAGGGTCTCTCCTACTATAGGCTTAGCTAATATAGGAAGAGTAGACAAATAATCTTTTAACTCTTGGAAGGCCTTATCACATTCCTCGTTCCACTGAAATTTGTTTACCTTCCTGAGTATTTTAAAGAAATGGAAGCTACGATTGGCCGACCGGGAAATGAACCTAGACAAGGCTGTAATCCAGCCAGTCAGTCTTTGAGCTTCTCTCATGTTGCGCGGAGGCTCTATGTTCTGAAGTGCCTTGACTTTGCTCGGGTTGGCCTCTATTCCTCGCTCGGACACCATATACCCCAGGAATTTTCCCCCTTTCTCTCCGAATAAACATTTGCTCGGATTTAACTTGAGCCCATATTGTCTCAATGTCTTGCAGGTCTCCTCTACATCCCTGCACAGATCAACAGCTTGAAGAGACTTAATTAAGATATCATCAACATATACTTCCATATTTCTCCCAATCTGCTTCTGGAAGACCTTATTCAGAAGCCTTTGATAAGTTACTCCTGCATTTTTTAGTCCAAAGGGCACAACATTATAACAATAAGTACCTTCAGATGTTATGAAACTGACCTTTTCTTGATCTTCTTTAGCTAAGGGAACCTGATGATAGCCTTGATAAGCGTCTAGCATAGAGATGTACTCACACCCAGCAGTGGAGTCTACCAATTGATCGATCCTGGGTAATGGATAATAATCTTTTGGGCAAGCCTTGTTGAGATCCCGGAAATCAATGCACACTCGCCATTTGTTTCCTGGCTTAGAGACTAACACCACATTAGCTAACCAGCTAGGAAATTGTACCTCCCTGATGTAACCAGCCTCCATAAGTTTAGTTATTTCTTCTTTGATGATTTGGTTCTGCTCCGCACTAAAATTCCTCTTTCTTTGCATGACCGGGCGGACATCTGGGAAGACATGTAAGGAATGCTCCATGACTGTAGGAGAAACGCCCGAGACTTCTTTGGGCATCCAGGCAAATACATCATTATTCTTTTTTAGGCATTGTACCAGTTCAGCTTTCAGAGTGGGATCAAGACCAGCCGCAATATATGTAGTAGCTTCAGGCCGACCGGTCTGGATCTGAACTTCTTCCTTTTCTTCATAAACCAGAATAGGTTGCTTCTCCTGAATGACATTAACTTCCATTCTTTGAATCTTTCGGGCAGCGTTAGCTTCAGCCCGAACTATTTCTACATAACATTTTTGGGTTGTCTTCTGATCACCCCGCACCTCCACGACTTGGTCATCAACAGGAAATTTAATTTTCTGACAAAAAGTAGAAATGACCGCCCTAAACTCGTTTAAGGCCGGTCGACCCAATATCACATTATAAGAGGACGGGGCGTCTACCACCATGAAATAAGATCTCCTTGTTCTCATCAGAGGCTTCTCTCCTAGAAATATGGCCAACTTTATTTGACCCAGCGGTTGTACTTCGTTGCCCGTGAATCCGTATAGAGGAGTGACCATCTGTTGAAGTTCACTAGGGTCAATCTGTAATTGATCAAAAGCCTTCTTGAATATAATATTGACAGAATTGCCCGTGTCTATGAAGGTACGAGAAATAGCGTAGTTGGCTATCACGGCTTTGATAATCAAGGCATCATCATGGGGTATTTCTACCCCCTCAAGATCTCTAGGCTCAAAACTTATCTCGGGACTAGTTGCTCGTTCCATGCTACACCCCACGACATGAATTTCCAGTCTTCGGGCATGTGCTTTCCTGGCCCTATTAGAATCCTCATTAGTGGGCCCGCCTGCAATCATATTGATATTGCCCCGAACGGCATTACTCCTGTTTTCTTCTTGTCGAGTTGTCATGGCTTCAGAAGGAGCCTTTTCCGATACTTGGCTTGTACCGGCCGGGGCCGGCAATGCATCCTGCCGAGGCTCGACCGGGCGATATTCCAATTTGAGTGGGCTTTGCTGCCTGGGGTACTGCTGCCGGTAATAGTTTTGCCTCTGGTAACGCTCCCTATTAACTCGTTTATTTCTTAAAAAAAATAGTCTTCTGTATGTTGACTGCTAGTTTTATGATAAGTGCACCATCTTCTTGGTGCCTCTGGCTGTATCTCTACATGTTGTACTACCTGCGGATGATATTCTGGCTGACGGTAAGGTGGATGAGTCGCTCGAGGTCCTCTTGGTGGAGGAACAGGGGCAGGAGCTTTCTCCTTAACCAAGGTAGAAGAAGAAGTAACGCCCTCCTTTCTACGGGCGGCTTGAGCTCTTCCACATTAATGAATTCAGTAGCACGCTCAATCAAGGAATCAAAATTAACAGGAGGATTTCTCACCAAGTCCTTAAAGAAATCATTATCATTTAAACCCTGAGAGAAAGCGCTTACTAAGATTTCAGTGGTAGCATTAGGTACATCGATAGCTACCTGATTGAACCTTTTGATGTAGACTCAGATGGACTCCTTGGATGCTTGCTTAATTGAAAATAGACTCCAAGGAGTCTTATGATACCTCTTGTTGCTGGAAAAATGGTGTAGAAAAACTTTCTTGAAGTCTTTGAATTTTCGGATAGACTTCTCTGGCAGTCTCTTTAACCAGCGTTGTGCGGCTCCTCCGAGGGTAGTAAGAAACATCCGACATTTCACCCCGTCGGAGAATTATTGTAATAATGCTATATTCTCAAATTTCAATAGATGATCTTCTAGATCTGTTGTTCCAGTGTACTCGCCGATCTGAAGATTTTGATACCGCTTAGGAAGCGGATCATCCAGTACACTTTGAGAGAATGGGGAGATGACTTTTTCTGGTGAGCTGTCACTAGTTATTATTTTAATCTTACGTTTTTCTTTATCTGGTGCTTCACCGGAAGATTCTTGGAACACGGGCCTTCGACCCCCCCTGCTCCATGGGAGTGCGAAGAAAGGCTCGTGGACGTCTTGTCGGAGAAACTGCAACTGGAGGAAAATACGCATGTTCTTCTTCTTCTAGTTCTTTTCCCTTCCGATGCTCAGTAGTTGAAATGGTTGGGTTAGGAGCTGTTGGCAAAGTAGCTCCAGTATGCGCCTGAAGTTGTTGTTGTCGTTGTTGCAAGGCTTTTTACACATGAGAATTAATGAGGAAATCCATATTCTCACGGCTGATGGTGAGTAGATTTGATTTTCCGGCCTCTTCCATCTTGTAGTCTCAGATTCAGGTGAAGTTCCCACAGACGACGCCAAATTTGATCCTGTCTGAGAAGATGGACAAAACGGAGAGCCGGGAGAAAAAACCTACTGCTGATGGAGAATAATACCTATGGAACGCCGATCCGAGAAACCCAAAGCGGATCCAAGAAGATGAAGCCACAAGAGTGTCCTCTCGATGCAAGATCCCAATGGCGATGAAGAGATCCGATCGAAGAACACCCAGATTCGGAGCTCCCAAGGCTTCCTGCGCACAAGAGACCAACCAACACTACCGTCAGTGACCTAAGACCGGGGTGAGAATCCCTGGCTAGGCCCTCCGACGCTCAAGTCAGTGATCTCTCTTGGTGTGGAAGAAGGAGGAAGAAGATGAACAGTAGTTGAAAAATTAGGGTTATGAATGTGCGCAATGATGTGAACTTACCTAGCCAACGGAGAGGATTCTCCTTTTTATACCACTTCATATAACCTCCGTAGTCATGAAGTGGCCCCCGGTTTGTTAGAGTTTATAAGATGACGTAGGCTACGTACTTGCGGTAAATGACTTTTAAGGAATATTTTTTGTACCCCAAATGTACCTTTTTTGTCGTCTAGTACCTGCAAAATAGTCTAAAAGTACATTTCCTGCCAAAACATATAATACCTGTCATACAATCACATATTGCAAATATCTTCCTGCACCGCTTTATTTGAAATATTACTTCTCCTTTGTTTTACAAGTTCTTTTGAAGTATTTCTACCTTTCCTACTCGCCCCTTCTGTTTTTACTACATCATAGATAACTTAATATACTAATGTTTCTTGTATTGATCGAGGCTGAATTTAATTAGGTTTGATCAATTATTATTACCTCTCATGAGGTTCCTGGGGCAATGCTCGTCCGGGCTCCTTTATGTTTATTATTCTAGCTAGCCCTGGGCTATATTTTATCAAGTATCTGTATTAGTCAGCCTGGTCGATATTGGCTTTCCTTCTTAAAGGCATGTCTCAGTCGATATTAGTCTATTCACTCGGAAGTATATCCAGGCTGATATTGACCTTCATTCTTAAAGGCATGTCCCGGTCGATATTAGTATACTCACTCGGAAGTGTATCCCTGCCTATCTTGGCCTACTTTCTTCAAGGTATATCCCGGCCGATCTTGGCCTACTTCCTATGAGGCATATCCCGGCCGATATTGGCCTAGTCACTCGGAAGTATATCCCATCTGATATTAGCCTACTTCCTTTGAGGTATATCCCGGTCGATATTAGCCTACTTTCTTAAAGGAATGTCTCAGTCGATACTGGCTTACTTACTCGGAAGTATATCCCGGCCGATATTGGCCTTCTTCCTTTAGGGTATATCCCGACCGATATTGGCCTACTCACTTGAAAGTATATCCCGCTCGGTATTGGTCTACCTCTCGGAAGTGTATCCCGGCCTATCTTGGCCTACTTTCTTCAAGGTATATCCCGGCCGATCTTGGCCTACTTCCTTTGAGGCATATGCCGGCCGATATTGGCCTACTCACTCGGAAGTATATCCCATCTGATATTGGCCTAATTCCTTTGAGGCATATCCCGGCCAATATTAGCCTACTTTCTTAAATGAATGTCTCGGTCGATACTGGCTTACTTACTCGGAAATATATCCTGGCCGATATTGGCCTACTTCCTTTAGGGTATATCCCGGCTGATATTGGCCTACTCACTCGGAAGTATATCCCGCTCGGTATTGGTCTACCTCCTTTGAGGTATATATTTGATCGATATTAGCCTACCTCCTCTGAGGTATATCCCGACCGATATTGACCTACCTCCTTAGTGCTTGACATGCAGGATTATGATAGTATATTGGGCATGGATTTCCTGAGCAAGTACGGTGCTTCAATCGATTGCCACAAAAGAAAAGTAGTTTTCCGACCTGAAGCTGAACTGATATTCGAATTTGTTGGGGAACCAAGGAAAGAAACAGAGAGATTCCTATCAGCCATGAAAGCACAAAAGATGTTAGATAAGGGATGTACTGGACTTCAAGCACATGTGGTTGAAACAAGTCAAACCAAGGACCAGAAGTTAGAAGATGTCAGGGTGATATGCAACTATCCGGAGGTATTTCCTGATGAGCTACCAGGGTTAGCCCCCGATAGAGAAATAGAATTTGAGATCGAATTGATTCCTGATACTAAACCGATCTCTAAAGCACCTTATCGTATGGCGCCGGATGAGTTGAAGGAACTTCAGGGACAGCTACTAGAGTAACTCGACAAGGGACTCATTCGCTCGAGTCACTCTCCATGGGGAGCTCCAGTACTGTTTGTGAAAAAGAAAGATGGGTCTATGCGAATGTGTATAGACTACCGAGCGCTGAATAATGTGACAATCAAGAACAGGTACCCTCTTCCACGGATCGACGACCTGTTCGACCAATTAAGGGGTGCAACCGTCTTCTCTAAGATTGACCTAAGGTACGGCTATCATCAAGTGAAAGTGAAACAAGATGATATACCGAAGACGACATTTCGAACGAGATACGGACACTATGAGTTCATAGTTATGCCCTTCGGAGTGACAAATGCTCCTGTTGTATTTATGGATCTGATGAATCGGGTGTTTACGGCATACCTCGATAAATTTGTGATCGTCTTCATTAACGATATCCTCATCTATTCAAGAACCCAAGAAGAGCATGCTGAACACCTGAATACCATACTACAGATTCTTCGAGAGAAACAACTATATGCAAAGTTTTCCAAATGTGAGTTCTGGCTCGATCAAGTATCATTCTTGGGTCACATTATCTCCAAGGACGGAGTAATGGTAGATTCGAACAAGATCGAAGTTGTAAGTAACTAGAGCAGGCCAAAGAATGCCAGTGAAATCAGAAGCTTTCTCGGGCTGGCAGGCTACTATAGGAAGTTTGTAGAGGACTTATCCAAAATTGCAGCCCCTATGACCGTTCTCACCAAGAAGAACAAAAAGTATGAATGGACGGATGACTGCGAGAAGAGTTTCACAGAATTGAAAAGGAGACTGACCAGTGCTCCGATCCTTACTCTTCCGGAAAGTGACAAAGGTTTCGATATGTACAGCGATGCTTCCATATTAAGACTTGGAGTTGTACTCATGCAAGACGGCAAGGTCATTGCCTACGCCTCTAGACAACTCAAAGAGCATGAAAGGAATTACCCCACTCACGACCTAGAACTAGCAGCCGTGGTCTTTGCTCTCAAAACATGGAGACATTATTTATATGGAGCCCAGTGTAAGATTTATACTGATCACCAGAGTCTGAAATATTTCTTTACACAGAAAGACCTGAATATGAGATAACATAGATGGCTCGAGCTAGTCAAGGACTATGACTGCGAGATCTTTTATCATCCAGGAAAAGAGAACAAAATGGCAGATGCACTCAGCAGGAAGACCTGTGCCACCTGATGTCGCTATTTTAAGTTCGAGGATGAACTTTTTATGAGGTATGGGGTACTGTAACACCCACGAATTATTTAAGCTATACATATGGGTATTCTATTTTAGAATAAAAGGGAAATGGAAATAGAACCAAAAAGAAATAAAAAGAGAGAGGAGTTAAGGTTTGAACCTTGAACCTCTCACAATAGATAAGGCTAAATTGGTGTATGATAACCACTAGAGACATGAATGATATATGAATAGCAAAGAATGGGAATTGTAGTTAAAAGTAAGAGTATGATTAAGTAAGGGAGCAAGAGAAAATCAAGTAGCTTTCCTCCTCTTCCTCTTGGTTAAGAGAAGAAGCAAGCAAAAGGACAAATTGCCTTTTTTTCTTCCTCTTACCATTTTCGTGGGAATGAAGAGGGTGAAGGAATAGAGGAGTCAATGGGATGAATTGAGACATTCTCCTTTTCTTTCTTCCTCATTAAGGATAAATAGGAATAAGAGAAGAGAAGGGAAAGAAATGTTGGCTACTTCTTCCTCCTTCTTCTTCCTCCTCCTTTCTTTTTCCTTATTCCTCCACCGAGACCTAGAGCTCCTCCCTCTCCCATTTTCGAATCCAAGTTAAGTTTTCTCCCTAAGAAAACTAATTCACAAGAAGGAGACCTCAAGATCTACTCCTTACAAGCAAGAGAAGAAAAAGGGAGAACTAGGAAGAGAAGCTTCTTCTTCCTCTTCACAAGAGTACTTTCTCTTAACTAAGCAACAAGTTGTGAGTATCCCCTCACCTGTGGTACAAGTTGTTCATATGTCTTCCATGAGTTTAGATTGTGTAAAATAAAAACCTAAGGTTCTTCTTGAAACTTTCGGCCATGGTAAGATTAAAGGCTTAGGAAAGCTTAAAACCAAATCTAATGTGCTCATGGTTTTCTTTATGATATGATATGAAGTTCTTATGCTTATATGTTGTTAAAAACCTAGACACCTCCACTTAGGGTTTCGGCCATGGTGAGATTAAAGGCTTTGGAAAGCTTAAAACCAAATCTAATATGCTCATGGTTTTCTTTATGATATGATATGAAGTTCTTATGCTTATATGTTGTTAAAACCTAGATAATATTCTCATGGTTTTCTTTATGATATGATATGAAGTTCTTATACTTATAGGTTGTTAAGACCTAGATAATATGCTCATAGTTTTCTTTATGATATGATATGAAGTTCTTATGCTCACATGTTGTTAAAACCTAGATAATGCTCATGGTTTTTCTTTATAATATGATATGAAGTTCTTATATTTACATGTTGCCTAAAAACCTAGATGCCTTTCACTTAGGGTTTCGGCCATGATGGAACTTAAGGGCCTAAGAAAGCTTGAAACCAAATCTAACATGCTTATGCTTTTCCTTATGATATGATAAGAAGTTAGCTTAGTGTCCTTATGCTTGTAGGTTGCTTAGACTTAGTTTCATGCTCCTTAAAGTTTCGGCCACAATCAATTAAAGGACCTAGGAAGTTTAGAACCTAAACTAAATATGCTCATGATGTTCCTTATGGTATATGATATGAAATTGGTTTAGGGTTTACATGCTTTTATGTTGCTTGTAACCTAGAAACATGCCTAACAAGTTTCGGCCACAACAAGTTAAAAGACCTAGGAAGCTTGGAACCTAAACTAAATATGCTCATGATGTTCCTTATGGTATATGATATGAAATTGGTTTAGGGTTTACATGCTTTTATGTTGCTTGTAACCTAGAAACATGCCCAACAAGTTTCGGCCACAACAAGTTAAAAGACCTAGGAAGCTTGGAACCTAAACTAAATATGCTCATGATGTTCCTTATGGTATATGATATGAAATTGGTTTAGGATTTATATGCTTTTATGTTGCTTGTAACCTATAAACATGCCTAACAAGTTTCGGTCACAACAAGTTAAAAGACCTAGGAAGCTTAGAACCTAAACTAAATATGCTCATGATGTTCCTTATGGTATATGATATGAAATTGGTTTAGGGTTTACATGCTTATATGTTGCTTATAACCTAGATCCATGCTTGGCAAGTTTTCAGCCATGATAGGATTAAAAGACCAAGGAAGCTTAGAACCTAAACTAAACATGCTTATGATGTTCTTATGATAAGTGTTATGAAGTTGGTTTAGGGTTATATGCTTTTATGTTGCTTGTAACCTAGGGAAATCCCTTGCATGTTTTCAGCCACTATATGGAATTAGGGTTAGGGACCCAATTATGATTCACTATATGTCCACATGCTATGATATGAATTAAGAGATGCTAGTTAATGTTTTCCATGCATGATTATGTTTCCCTATGATATGTTTCATGCTTACTTATTTATGCTTATGAATCATATATGATGATGACTTTTATGATGGGCTATATGCTCAAGTATGCATGCTTTATGATATGACAAGTAAAGGCCTAAGAGATGCTTCCCTTTTTGTTGGGACTAAGAACACTCTTTAAGATATGACAAATAAAGGCCTAAGAGATGCTTCCCTTTTTGGGACTAAGAGCACTCTTCATGATATGATAAGTAAAGACCTAAGAGTTGCTTCCCTATTAAATGGGACTAAGAGCACTCTTCATGAAATGATAAGTACTATGACATGCTATTTTACTTTGTATGGCTTGTACCAAGGGTGAGCTTCATAAGCGCCTCTAGGCCGACGGTCTATGAACGGGTCTAGTAAAAGGGATGAGCTCCTACGTGCCCCTAGGTCGATGGTCTATGAAACGGGCCTAGTTCCTAGTAGGTTCAAGATTTGCTACCTTAGATCTATTTAGGATGCGCGCATTTATGTATGTATGTGGTACAAGCCGGGCCCTCATGTTGAGATTATGTTTAAGTATTATATGATATGTTTTCTTTAAAAGACATCTTGCACATGACATGATGCATGTTTTTGAAAGACATCTTGCATACACTTATATGATATGATAAATTATGATATGATATGTGATGATATGATATGTTATGAGATGATATAGCATGATGTTTCTTTATGACACGATATGATATGATGCTCTTTTATTTTATGAGATGATATAGTATGATGTTTGTTTATGACATGATATGATATGATGCTCTTTTATTTTATGAGATGATATAGCATGATGTTTCTTTATGATATGTTATGATATGATGCTCTTTTATTTTATGAGATGATATAGCATGATGTTTCTTTATGATATGATATGATATGATGCTCCTTTATTTTATGAGATGATATAGCATGATGCTTCTTTATGACATGTTATGATATGATGCTATTTTACTTTATGATATGATATGTTAGGATGCTCTTTTACATGATATGATGTTTAGAGGATTACGTTTCCATGCTATATGCTTATGTGATTATGTTACGATATACGGTTTTTGTGAGTAAGAAAGGATCTCACTAAGCCTATGTGCTTATAGTTACTTTCCTTGTACCACAGATAAAGGCAAAGGATGAGTGAACTAAGGGAGCAGCAGGAGAGGCAAGAGATGTGTGTGGTAATGGCTCGGCTAAGGAAAAGACCTGCTTATATTAATTTATGCATGATATGAATCATGTCTATCTTATGTTAATGATTTGCATGATTACTCGACACTTGTTCATGTTTATGATAGAAAAATTGATTCCATGACCTCATTCACTTAGAGGTATACAAGAATATTTAAATAAGTACTTCCGCTGCTTTAGAAAAGAAATTATAATATGCATGTATGTTCCCCGTACAGTAACCCTGCCCTACTAGCAGGAAGGGTGGGCGTTACAGTTTGGGCGCCACATGACCCGTGCCACGACCGTGTGGACCTCACACGGCCTCGACTGCTTACCTCTTGGCCAGAGTCACACGACCATGTGAGATTCACATGGTCGTGCCATGCTTCACCTCTGGACGACTCACATGACCGTGTGGCGCACACGACCGTGCCAATCTTGGTCTCTGGAAAGGTTGCACGGTCGTGTGGCACACATGGCCTGGCAAAGCTTGTCTTCTGGAAGGGTTACATGGCCGTGTAGATCTACACGGCCATATTCTCATTCTTCTTCAAAAGTGACACGGCCATGTGATACCACATGGTCATGTCAACCCCCTCTTCTGCTGATGTTGCACACCCGGTCTCCTCCACACGGCCAAGACCATTTTCCTTCCTGTTCCTTTGACATGGTCGTGTGGCACACATGACTGGCGTTGACTTCCTTCGTTCATTGATCAAATTCGCCATGAACAACATTTCCTCTCCATATTTGACTCCTGTAGATAGAAAATACACAAGAGCAAATCTCCAAACAAAGAAAAGTAAATATGCTAAAAGTAAAGCAAGGAGTACGAAAATGCAGAGATAAAGCAAGCATAACATATAGGAATGTGCGTCAAAACATGCTAAACAAGTGTATAAAATCTACGCACATCAGTAGGATACAGTCACTAATTCTACAACAAAAGTTGAGTACATTGCTTCTTCAACTGCAGCAAAGGAGGCAGTTTGGATTAGGAAGTTTATTGCAGAGTTTCGTGTTGTTCCTAGTATAGCAAATCTAATAGACCTCTATTGTGATAATAATCGGGCAATTGCACAGGCTAAGGAACCTCGCTCTCATCAGTGATCTGTTGTCTCTCCGCAAGAGTATGGAAATATCGCAAGTAATATAAAAGATTATTGTATCCACAGGGACTGGAATAAGCACTAAGAATATCTCAAAACGAATTAGCTAGACAACAAATCAATGGATTAACAAAGTCTAGGCGTAACTATGAAAATTAAACAAAAGAATGAAAGAATAGGTAACAAGAATAAAGGCAATGATAAGGGATATTCTAGGAGTTTTGGTTTCTTTGTAAGGTTCTTTAATGTAAATGATCTACCAAATCCTTTTTCTCAATTGTCCATCATTTGTAGAAGGTTGTCAGTTCTCTCTTGCAATAGAGAACCGACCTAGGACTGAAATCTATACCTAGATTGATCAATTAGGAATGAATCTATATTGTCCTTACATGGGCTTGCCTGTCACGAGCGTCCCTCGGAAAATCAACATAAGAATCCATCACTCATCAACCCATCAAGATATAAAGATTAATACATAAATCTATCCTACCCTCTTGAAATACCTAATTTCCCCTTCAAGATAATCCCTCAAACGTCCTTACACGGGCATGTTCCTATCACGAAGATCCCTCGAAAAATCGAATGAAGAATTACCTCTATAAGATCCACAAGATATCCAAATATTCAATCAAGCATGGTAATTAGGCACAATCACAACATTCCACACAAGATCAAATAAATACAAAACAGGACAAAATCATAGAAATGGGAAATTGGCATATCCACAAGAGTTTTACATCAAGAATTCCTTACAAATACTCCCTCCATCCTAGAACAAGATATCTACTCCATAAATCGAAGAAAGAATCCGAAAGAAACAAAGATTACAAGCATTTCTAAACCCTCAAATCCAAGAAAGGAGAGAAAGAAAACTTATCTACAGAGAAGAATAGTCTTCGGATCCAATCCCTCGATCTTGGAGTCGAATCGGTGAAGATCCTCCCTAGAATCGTCGAAAAAACCCTCCAAGATGGGGAAAATCGCCCAAATCTTCCTTTCTCCCAAAGGGGAGAAGATCCCCTTTCAAATCTTGAAGGAGGCCTTATATAGAAGAGGGGTTTGGGTGCCACACGGCCCCGAGGCACGGCCGTGTGAGGTTCACACAGCCTGCTCCACTCTCTTCTCTGCTAACCTCACACGGTCGTGTGAGGTACACGGTCGTGGCTTTCCTCTATCAACGCTCCCCTTGCACAGCCGTGTAGATCCACACGGCCTGCACTGCCTTCACCTCTGGAAACCTGGCACGGTCGTGTGGTGCACACGGCCAACACTCTCCTGCTCTCCGGAAACCTCACACGGTCGTGTAGCGCACACGGCCGAGGCTTCTCCTGTCTATGGGAAACTAACATGGTCGTGTGGTGTACATGACCCAGGCTTCCTTGGATTTCAAAACTTGGCACGGCCGTGTGAGGTTCTCACGACCATGCCATCTTCCTTCTCTGGTGCAGCTACACGGCCTCTCATCCTTACACGGCCTAGGCAACCCCCCATGGCAGGGCCGTGTAGGGTTCAAGTGTCATGGCTTCCTCCATCGCTTTGCTTGCAGATTTGGCCTCGAACACGCATCTTTCACCAGATTCGACTCCTGCGTACAAAAAATGCACAAAAGTAGATCTCCTAACAAAGAGAGTAAATATGCTAAAAAGAAAAGCTGAAAGTACGAAAATGCATAGATCAAGCATGCTCAAAGTATGTGAATGTGCGTCAAAACATGCTAATAAGTGTATACAATCTATGCACATCACACCCCCAGAATTAAACTTTTGCTTGTCCTCAAGCAAAATGATGCAATCCAGATTCATATGCTCTACAATGCTCTCATATCCCTAATGCATTCTCCTAACTCTATCAAAAGGTTTCATTAGTAAGCATGATCATGAAAACAAGTTAAGCATGACTCAAGCATAAGTACCATGTGCACAGTGCAAAGATAACTCAAAACTCTTCAAGTTTCAATCTATGTCCTAGTCAAGTCGTCATCAAATTTGAATTCCTAATGTTTCTAGTGATGGACAAGTAACCAGTGATAGGCGCTTACTTGCCAAACACTTGGTTCATATTTCTCAATCAACCCGTGGTCTCAAAGGCGTGCTCAATCTCAAGAGAAGCTAAGTAGTCATTTTCCCAGTAACCCAACTCGATCTCAAAGGGGTGATTTGCTAGATTCCACTCACGACAACTATTTTTTATATCCCTTATTCACTTTTTTCCATTGCTTTTTTTTTCTTCACACATTTTTTTTTCCATAAGCATTTGCATTGTGCAAATCTTATTTCACAAATGTACTTTTAGCACAAATGTTGGGATATTTTGATTTTTCCAAATGAGCTTACATGAGTTGAGCCTCATCCAGTAACCAAAATGAAGTTTGAAAAATCACCATGGAAACCAAGTACTAAACAAACAAGATGAATCATGACTATTTCAATGATATCAACCATTCAAGCATCAAGTCAAAGTGTAGTGAAAATAAAATCCTTAAAGTCAAGCCAAAACTAAAACTCATCTCCAAATGATACTTAGCTTATATCATGCTACCCAAGATAGAGAAAAGAGGTACATTAAGCATACTACTAGCATCATTTGAACATCATGAACCTAGATAATGAACGTGCTAACATTTAATCTTGAAGACAAGAAAGCATATAAGTGAAGTTTGATTTTCTCAAGATGTATGCCACAAGATTTCAAAAGGTAGTCAAGTGACTATCAAAACAAGCAATCAAAGCAAGACAATCGGAATAAAGTGCAAAACAAAAAACTAAACATGCAGAAAACAAGAAAACAAGCAAAAACTGAAAACTAGAATGCAAAAAGAAATCAGGGTTGACACCCCCCCAGACTCAAACTTTTCATCGTCCCAATGAAATCAATATGGTGGAGGTGGAGGTAAATCAGGAAATTCGGGGAGAATAAAAGGGAAGTAATCAATCAACCACCTTACTTCATTTCTAACAAACATATGATACTCGAATAGTTTATCAACATCATCTTGGAAAAATCTCATATAGCCTCGAAAATCTTCATTAAACTCAATATGGGCTCTATAAGAATTCATAAATCGAGAAATCTTTTCACACAATTCCCTCTCACTTTTGAAACAATCTTGCAGTTTTTTAAATTGTTCCTCTTCCATAGGTTTATTATTAGAAAGAAAATTTTCAGTTATATCTAAATCATTATGAATATTATCCAGAGTAGAGTGAAGTTCTTGAAAATTAAAGCTACGAACATCATGATTAACCAGAGGAACTCTTTTTGAAGTTGAATTTGACAATGTTTTCGAATGTTGAATTGCTAATTTCAAACACCAATTTTCCCTAACATGAATAGTAGTGAGATCATGATTGGGCAGTCTTAAAGGGAAATTGTTCTTAATAAGAAGACTATATACATGTTCTTCACATCTTATCATTTTTATTGCTAAACATGAATTCAAGTCTAATCTACAAGAATTATCAATCATTTCCAATTCATTTAAATCACACCCTAACACCAAAGCAATCTGAGTTAACAATCCACCCAGAACAATAGGTGTGGTAGAGTCAGATTTCCCAAGTTTCACTAAATGTTTAAGGAAGAAATAACCATAATTAATATCAACATTTTCAACCATTGCCCATAAACAGTACAAGTCTACAAGTCTTACTAACCCCTCTTTGTCTTCTCTCCCAAATATGATATTTTTCATGACTAGATAAGCATATCTAAAAATGGGGTTAATAATGTGAAGAGATCTAGAATTATGAGGGTTAAAATATGATTGTTCAGAAATGTGTTGCCAAAAACGTGAATTTTCAAACTGAGGTAAAATTATACACAAATCATTCTTAGACAACTCATAACAAGTATTAAAATCACTCAACGTCCATTCATAATCCTCATTTAACAGTCAAAAATTTAGTTTACCCCCACCCTGAACATTATCAACCGTTATGGAACTTAAAAATTCAAAAATAATTCTAGGATAGGTAGGATATCTCATTGTCATTAAACCACTCCAACCTATTCTTTCAAACAACCAATTTAAATCATCCTTAAACCCTAATGTTACCAAAGTTTCATCATCCATAAATTTGGTACTTACAAGGGGGTGTTTACATAAATAAGAATACCTAAGACGTTGTTCCTCACTAGAGAAGACAATACCAAAATCATTAAAAATACCTTTAAAACAAGAATTTCTCTCCTTTGTTGCAATCATCTTCTCCTTCCCTTTCCTTGTAGAAGAGGATCCTTTTATCACATTTTCCATGGTGGAAGAGATTCGAGCCTTCAAAAAGGAGAATGAGAGGAAGAAATTAGAAGTGGTGGTTGAAATCCTAGAGATAAGAAAATGAGAGAGAAGGAAGAAGAGGGAAGGGGGTGTGTGGTCGTGTGCCGCCCACACCCCGTGCCCTAACCCCTTTTAAGGGTGTGGACTGGGTCATGTATCATTGCACGACCTAGTTCCTCTTTCTCTGCACGGCCGTGTCTGAGACACGGCCATACTCATCTCCTTCTCGGGATGTTATACACGATCGTGCCAATTAGCACGGTCAAATCCTTCTTCCTCTCGGCTTTCCTTGCACGGTCGTGTCTGGGACACGACCCCAACAGCCTCCTCCTCTGGAATCAGCACACGGCCATGTCAAATGACACGACCAGTGCAGGCTTTCGCACTGGTTCCTTCACACGGTTGTGTGTGAGACACGGCCGAGAAGCTTTCCTCTTCTGGATTCTTCACACGGTCGTGTCATGTAGACACGACCCAAGTATCTCCCTTCACTGCACCATAAACCTGGTCGTGTGCAACACATAACCATGCTCTGTTTTGCTCCAATTGACACTTCTCCTCCTTTCTAGCTCTTCCAACACTTCCATGCCCATGAAGAAGTCATGGCCAGCTGATGGAAGTAAAATTTCAACCTAAAAACAAAACAAAAACCAAGTAAAAATACTACTAATGAACAATAGAGACATGAAATGAAACTAACTAAAAAGTCAATCCAAAGGACGAGGTTCAGAAAAATACAACCTTTGTTTCTCCTCCAATTTCATACCGTGCACATATTCCTTCAACCGTTGGCCATTTACCTTAATCAATCCAAGATCTTTATTCCAAATATCTACCGCTCCAAAAGGATAGACCTTTTTAACCTCGAACGGACCTGTACACCTTGATTTAAGCTTTCCTGGAAAAAGCTTTAGCCTTGAATTAAATAATAAAACTAGATCTCCTTCCTTGAAACTTTTGTGGAGAATGTGTTTATCATGCCATTTCTTTGTCCTTTCCTTATAAGATCTAGCATGTTCATAAGCATCTAATCTCAATTCATCAAGCTCATTCAACTGAAGCTTCCTTTTCTCCCCTACTTCCTTGAGATTCATGTTTAGATTTGTAATTGCTCAATAAGCCTTATGTTCTAATTCTACTGGAAGATGACAAGGTTTTCCATAAACTAGCCGAAATGGAGTCATCCCAATAGGAGTCTTGTAGGCAATACGGTATGCCCATAAGGCATCATCTAGCTTCAATGACCAGTCCTTACGTGAAGTTGATACTGTTTTCTCTAGTATGGCTTTAATTTCACGGTTGGAGATTTCAGCTTGCCCATTAGTTTGTGGATGATATGGCGTTGCTACTTTGTGGCTCACTCCATATTTTCTAAGTAAATTCTCAAACTGTCTTTTTATAAAGTGTGATCCACCATCACTAATGACTGTCTTAGGTACACCAAACCTTGGAAAAATTATGCTTTTAAACAATTTGATGACTGTTCTCGCATCACTTGTAGGAGAGGCTATAGCTTCTACCCATTTTGATACATAATCCACTGCTACAAGGATAAACCTATTCCCATATGAAAGGGGAAATGGCCCCATAAAGTCTATTCTCCATATATCAAATAATTCTACTTCAAGTATGTAATTCAATGGCGTTTCATTCCTCCTAGTAATATTTCCAGTCCTCTGACATTGATCACATGATTGTACAAATCTCTTGGCATCTTTGAATAGAGTTGGCCAATAAAAGCCTGCTTGAAGGATTTTTGCTACTATCTTAGAACTCCCCAAATGTCCTCCATAAGAAGAAGAATGACAATGAAATAGGATATCCTTGACTTCTTCCTCAGGTATACATCTTCGATAAATCACATCATTGCATTTCCTATAAAGGAGGGGTTCATCCCAAATATAATTCTTCACATCTGAAAAAAAAACTTTTCCTTTTACTGATTGGAGAAATTTAGGGGTAGAACTCCGCTCGCTAGGAAATTTACAAAATCTGCATACTATGGTATTTTAACACTCGATAAGGCTAGAAGGTGCTCATCAGGAAAAATATCATCAATAGGTAAGTCAAAATCCGCATCCTTTTCCTTATTTTTCCATACTTTGGATAAATGGTCAGCCACTACGTTCTCCGCTCCCTTCTTATCTCTAATCTCGAGGTTGAACTCTTGAAGTAATAAAATTCATCTGATAAGCCGAGGTTTAGCATCTTTCTTGCTTAGTAAATATCGGATAGCGGCATGATGAGTATAAACTATTACCTTTGAACCGACCAGATATGATCTAAACTTATCAAATGTAAATACTACGGCTAGGAGTTCTTTTTCGGTAGTGGAATAATTCACTTGAGCTGCATCAAGTGTTTTACTTGCATAATGTATAGCATGTAGAATCTTATTTTTTTCTTTGTCCTAACACTGCCCCTACTGCGAAGTCACTTGCATCATACATTATCTCAAATGGAAGATTCCAATCCGGGGCTTGAATTACCGCGGCTGAAGTAAGGGCACTTTTAATTTTACTAAAAGCCTCCATGCAGTCTTTGTCAAAGAAAAATTCAACATCCTTGATTAGCAAATTTGTTAAAGGCTTAGCAATTTTTGAAAAATCCTTGATAAAACGCCTATAGAATCCGGCATGCCCTAGGAAACTTCTCACTCTTTTTACATTAATCAGTGGGGGTAGTTTTTCTATCACTTCTACTTTTGCTTGATCCACTTCAATCCCACGTTCTGATATTTTATGCCCCAGAACAATTCCTTCTCTAACCATGAAATGACATTTCTCCCAGTTTAACACTAAATTTATCTTTTCACATCTTTGAAGAACTGTAGAGAGATTAGATAAACAAGTGTCAAAGTCATTCCCGTATACTGAGAAATCATCCATGAATACCTCCATAATTTTCTCTATTAAATCCGAAAAAATTACCATCATACATCTCTGAAAAGTGGCTGGAGCATTACAAAGCTCAAATGGCATACGACGATAAGTAAAAGTGTCATAGGGGTATGTGAAAGTAGTCTTCCCTTGATCTTGAGGATGAATTAGAATTTGAAAAAATCCTGAATATCCATCCAAATAGAAAAATTACGAGTGCTTAGCCAATCTCTCAAGCATTTCATCAATAAAAGGTAAGGGAAAATGATCCTTTCTTGTTTCTTTATTCAACTTTCGATAATCGATATACATTCGCCACCCCGTTACTGTTCGTGTTGGAATCAGTTTATTATCCTCATTTTTGATAACAGTCATTCCCCCTTTCTTTGGGACTATGTGTACTGGACTCACCCATTCACTATCTGAAATTGGATAAATGATCCCGGCATCAAGAAGTTTGAGCACCTCCTTCTTTACTACCTCTTTCAGATTTGGGTTTAACCTCCTCTGGAGCTCAATTGAATTTTTATAACCCTCTTCAAGTAAAATCCTATGCATGCAAAGGGAAGGACTAATCCCTTTTATATCATCAATAGTGTATCCAATTGCTTTTCTATGCAACTTTAACTCTTCAACCAACCTCTGTGTTTCAGACTCAATTAGACTAGCATTGATTATAACTGGAAAAGTGGAATTTGGTCCGAGGAATTCATATTTTAGAGTTGATGGCAATGGCTTAAGCTCAGGTTGAGGTGATACTATCTCTGGCACAGTTAGCTCTTGCTCTATCAACTTAATCTCTTCTTCTTGGGATCCTTTCTCCAAATCTTCTTCATCTTCTAGAAAAATATCATCCCCTTTCTTCTCCTCCATTGAAACTGCCTCTTCATTAAATATTTTTAAAAAAGACTCATAACACCAAGGCAATAATACTCGAAGATCATTCTGACTTAGAGTAATTCTTTTCTCCCCATTTTCCTTTTCTTCTACTGTATTAGCCGTTAGAATTACATCATTTTGTCCTGGCCAATCATTAAAATTTGATGCAATCCTGCAGATTATCCCACTGGCTTCCTCTACATTTTTCTTAAAAAAAGATCCTCCAGAGGCTATATCTAGTTGACTCTTATTTGAGAGAGAAAACCCCTCATAGAATAAGTGCATAATCAACCATCCCTCAATACCGTGATGTGGACATAACCGTAGAAGAAATGAATATCTTTCACAGGTTTGATGTAGCTCTTCCCCAACAAGTTGCTTAAAATTCAGAATTTGACTTCTCAAATAAGTAGTCTTCTGGGGGGAATACCTGCCCAAGAATCTCTGCTCTAACTCATCCCATGTTTTGATACTTTGAGGTTTCAGGGAATTATACCATCTCTTTGCAGCACCTTTCAGACTAAAAGGAAAAACCAATAGCTGTATAATATCAGATGGAACATCCTCATATTTCAAAGTATAACAGTATCTATAAAATTCCATGAGATGTGAGTAAGGGTCCTCAATCTCTAGCCCCCAAACTGGACTTTCTGAACCATTGAAATGAAGGAAGGTTTAAGCATAAAATTTCTTGCTTGAATTTCAGGGTAAACAACTGGTCCTAGTCCCTTGGCAGACCTTGGGACTCCATAATCTCCTAATGACCTGAAAACCATTTTTGGTGTGCAAAAGAAAAGAGGAACAGGAGATACAAGTTATAGTTACCGAATTGAAAAAGAATTAGGAAGGTCACGAAGGAATTGTGAAAACAGATATATGTTCACGAAAGAAAGAGACAGAGAGAGAGTAAATCAAAAGAAAACAGAGAAAGGTTAGACAAAGAATGTTAGAATCAAAAATGCAGAATTAGAATTACAACAGAAAGAAATTGACAAAAATGTTATACAAGAAATGAAAAACTTATAAAAACAGAATTCTAACAATTAGTTACAACTATGCAAATGAAAAGAAAAGTTACGTCTATTCTAATTCAATTGATAATTCCTAATGTTATAGCGCAGTCCCCGGTAACGGCACCAAAAACTTGTTGTCTCTCCGCAAGTGTACGAAAATATCGCAAGTAATATAAAAGATTATCGTATCCACAGAGACTAGAATAAGCACTAAGAATATCTCAAAACAAATTAGCTAGACAACAAATCAATGGATTAACAAAGTCTAGGCGTAACTATGAAAAGTAAACAAAAGAATGAAAGAATAGGCAACAAGAATAAAGGCAATGATAAGGGATATTTAGGAGTTTTGGTTTCTTTGTAAGGTTCTTTAATGTAAATGATCTACTAAATCCTTTTTCTCAATTGTTCATCATTTATAGAAGGTTGTCGGTTCTCTCTTGCAATAGAGAACCGACCTATGACTGAAATCTATACCTAGATTGATCAATTAGGAATGAATCTATGTTGTCCTTACACGGGCTTGCCTGTCACGAGCGTCCCTCGGAAAATCAACATAAGAATTCATCACTGATCAATCCATCAAGATATAAAGATTAATACATAAATTTATCCTACCCTCTTGAAATACCTAATTTCCCCTTCAAGATAATCCCTCAAACGTCCTTACATGGGCATGTTCCTGTCACGAAGATCCCTCGAAAAATCGAATGAAGAATTACCTCTACAAGATCCAAAAGATATCCAAACATTCAATCAAGCATGGTAATTAGGCACAATCACAACATTCCACACAAGATCAAATAGATACAAAACAGGACAAAATCATAGAAATGGGAAATTGGCATATCCACAAGAGTTTTACATCAAGAATTCCTTACAAATATTCCCTCCATCCTAGAACAAGATATCTACTCCATAAATCGAAGAAAGAATCCGAAAGAAACAAAGATTACAAGCATTTCTAAACCCTCAAATCCAATAAAGGAGAGAAAGAAAACTTATCTACGGAGAAGAATAGTCTTCGGATCCAATCCCTCGATCTTGGAGTCGAATCGGTGAAGATCCTCCCTAGAATCGCCGAAAAATCCCTCCAAGATGGGGAAAATCGCCCAAATCTTCCTATCTCCAAAAGGGGAGAAGATCCCCTTTTAAATCTTGAAGGAGGCCTTATATAGAAGAGGGGTTTGGGCGCCACACGGCCCCGAGGCACGGACGTGTGAGATTCACACGGCCTGCTACACTCTCTTCTCTGCTAACCTCACATGGCCGTGTGAGGTACACGGCTGTGGCTTTCCTCTATCAACCCTCCCCTTGCACAGCCGTGTAGATCCACACGGCCTGCACTGCCTTCACCTCTGGAAACCTGGCACGGTCGTGTGGTGCACACGGCCAACACTCTCCTGCCCTCTGGAAACCTCACACGGTCGTGTAGCGCACATGGCCGAGGCTTCTCCTGTCTCTGGAAAACTGACATGGTCGTGTGGTGTACACGGCCCAGGCTTCCTTGGGTTTCAAAACTTGGCACGGCCGTGTGAGGTTCACACGGCCATGCCATCTTCCTTCTCTGGTGCAGCTACACGACCTTTTATCCTTACATGGCCTAGGCAACCCCCCATGGCAAGGTCGTGCATGAAAGGAAGTAAGTTAGGTTTTCATTACCTAGAGGGAGTTTGCCCTCTTAGGGGGAGAATGAAAAGCTTAATTTATGGGTTCATTACCTAGTGGCATGAAGAAGGAGGCTATAGGATTAGCCTAACTTACATGTGGGATTGTAAGTGTTATTGTGGTATTGTCAAACATCAAAAAGGGGGAGATTGTTGGTGCAACATCCCTCAGGTCAAGGTTGACCTGGTTAACCAAGCTGAGTCTTGGTTTGGGTTTAGATGTTTGACAATAAGATATTGATTGAAGAAGAGTCAAGTAGGTCAAGGTTGACTGGATACTTGACTGGGAAGTCCTAACTGGCAAGCTAGGCAGAAGGAAATCCTGGTGAGTGAAGCCAGGTGAAAGTCCTAGTGAGTGAAGCTAGGCAGAAGGAAATCCTGGTGAGTGAAGCCAGGTGAAAGTCCTAGTGAGTGAAGCTAGGCAGAAGGAAATCCTGGTGAGTGAAGCCAGGTGAAAGTCCTAGTGAGTGAAGCTAGGCAGATGGAAAACCCTAGTGAGTGAAGCTAGGTGAAAGTCCTGGTGAGTGAAGCCAGGCAAGGAAGGAAATCCAGATGGATCAAGGATGATCGGACATCTGGTGTTGGGAAGTCCAAGTAGGTCAAAGGGATTGACTGGATACTTGGCAAGGAAGGAAGTCCAGATGGGTCAAGGTTGGCCAGACATCTGGGGGAAGTCCAAGTAGGTCAATGGAGTGACCGGATACTTGGCACGACGAGTAAAAGTCCAAGTGGGTCAAAGGGATTGACCGGACACTTGGTGGGGAGTCCTGGCAGGTCAAGGGAGTGACCAGATGCGAGGCATGATGTACCAACAGGTCAAGGTTGACCGGATGTTGGTTAGGGAGGTTTAGGACTTGGTTTTGGGCAAAAACCAAGTGCTGGATTGATCCGTGGATCGATCCAGGCTGTGGATCGATCAGTGGATCGATCCAGGCTGTGGATCGATCAGTGGATCGATCCAGATTCTTCCCAGCGAACAGAAAGCTTCTGGATCGATCCGTGGATCGATCCAGAGGTCCCGATCGATCAGCCGATCGATCGGGACGATGCTGCTTCGCGCAATAAGCGCTGGATCGATCCGTGGATCGATCCAGGCGCGTTTCCTGAGCACAGAGGCGCTCTGGATCGATCCAAAGCCTCCCCGATCGATTCGGAACATTCGAATCGATCGGGATCCGACCGTTGCGTCGGGTTTAAAGCCGCAGGCGAGCGTGGTCTTCTGGATCTCTTTACGAGCTCTTCTCAGATTCATTCCAGCTCCTCCACAGCTCTCTACAAGCACGTGATCGCCAGTTCTTGAAGGTTCTTGGAGGCTTTCCAAGTCAAGAGGCGGATCTATTGCAAGAGGAAGAAGTTAGGGTTAGGGTTTTTACTGCACATCTTGTAAGCTTTTGCTTAACTTGTATTTCCCTTTCTTCTTCTTGTATTGAGAGTGTTGTAGGGATTCTCCGCCTTTGGTAGTTACCATAAAGGGGGGTTAGTCATAGTGGAGGGTGTGTGCGTTGGTGTGGATCCTTGGATTAGTCACCTCTTGTGAGGTGGATACCAAGTAAAATCCTAGTGTTAGCGTTTTGTGTTTGTTTCTGTATTTTCCGCTGCACATCCAAGAATAAACAAGCAACGCCAAGCAACGAAGCGCAACGAGCGAACCCCTCTAGCTACTTTTGGTCCTAACAAGTGGTATCAGAGCGAGGCCGCTCTTCACCGGAATCATCGCCGGAAGGGTCAAGCATATCAAGAAAAGCTAGAGGGTGAAGAAGTTGGAGCAAATTCTTCAAGTTCAAGATTTTATCAAGCTCAACTTCAAGATGCAATTCCAAGATGGACTTGGATTTGACACAAGGGTGGCTCCACCATACACTTCTACAAGTTTTGATTCTTGGAGATCAAGAATCGAAAACTTTCTTATGATGGAGATAGAGCAATGGTTTGTTCTAATGGAAGGCTTCAAAGCTCCAACGAACTCCAAGGGCAAGCTTCTAAAGAAAAGCAGATGGAGCTCGGAGCAAATTCAAAGGGGCGAGGCAAATGACAAAGTGACCAAGCTTTTGGTCAACTTATTGCCTAGCCACATCTTGGCTCAAGTTGGAGAATTCGAAGATGCCAAGGAGCTTTGGAGCAAATTGGCCAAGCTTCATGAAGAGATCCCCTCCACTGTACGAGATCAAGAAGAATCCAGAGAGGGAGACTCTTTGGAGCAAGACCAAGAGGAGGATTCCGAGGTTGAGAGATGCTCAACCTCCGAAGAAGAGAAGAAGCTTCATCCTCAAGGGAATGCAACGAAGGGAACAAGGAGGGAGCATACTCCTTGTTTCATATTCAAGATGATGAAGCCTCCACCTCTAGGATTGAGGGGGAGCAATCCTTGGTGACACCGGATCAAGAAGAAGAAGAAGCTTCTACATCCGGGTCAAGAGAAGAAGGGGGGGAAGAAGCTTCTACCTCCACAAGTCAAGAAAAATCAAATGGAGGAGAATCAAGGTCCGATCAAGAGGAAGCTTCTACCTCCGGATCCAAAGAAAAAGATGCCACCCCTACAAGCAAAGGTATAAATATTTCAATTAATAATAAAAATCATATTATATGCTTTGAATGTAGGGAACATGGGCACTACAAGAGCAAGTGCCCTAAATTAGCCAAGAAGAAGGGCCAAGTGGCACAAAAGGGCAAGGTGAAGCCCAAGGAGACCATCCCCAACACAAAGAAGAGCAAGGAGCATATTATATGCTTCTCTTGCAATCAAAAGGGGCATTATCGTAGTCAATGCCCCAAGGGGAAGAAGAGGGTCAAGGCTCAAGGAGGCACTAGTCAAGGGGGAGCCTCCAAGGTAAAGAAGAAGGTAACATTTATTGAGCCTACTCCTTTACATTATGGTAAAAAGCATGATAATTCTAATTTTTATCATTTTAATGCAATTTACCATAAGAATAGGAAGCATGAGGGCTTTAAGGAAAAGCATGTGGCCCTACATGCCAAAACTACTACTCCTAGGGTTAGGAATGTAGATAAAAGGCTAGGCAATAACTCTAAGGATTTTAGATACAAGCCTAGAAACCAAAATGCTCATGGACTTAATGAAAAACCAAATTCTAAGGATTTAATGATAGAAAATCAAGTCTTGAGATCAAGACTTGATAAAATGGAAAAGACCCTAAAAAGGATGGAAAATATCCTAAAAGGGCAAAATGAGCAAAACCTAGGGCTAGGAAAGTCAAAGCCATCAAATAGCCATAGAGGTTTGGGATACAAACCAAAGGCTAAGAAGGATGTGCCTAGTTATCATAGGGTTCCATATAGTTATGGAACAAACCCTAGGTTTAGTGGTCAAGTCAAGAATACTAGGGAAGTCATCCCTAAGAGTATTTTTGCAACCAAAGTGACTAAGACTTCTAAGAAGTCTAAGAAAGTCACTAACAAGGTCACAAGGGAGGCTATCCCTAGGGTTGACCTAGAAAATGTGACCAAGGCTTCTAAGAAGCCCAACAAGGTCACTAGGAAGGTATCTAGGGAAGTTATCCTAGTGAGTACCTAGAGCATCCAAGGAGCACCAATAGGTGTTGGGTTCCTAGGAGCATCTTCTCTATCCCATAAATGGGTTAGAGAGTGTCAACTCCAATTAGAAGGGTAGTTAACCCAACTTTGAGGAAATTGACACTCAAGGAGCATTTTCAAGGTTTTTGTTAACCTTTGAAAATGGAATGGAACTATTATTTACTCCTTGAAAGAGTAAAATGTGTCTAGTGGTGAAAATTTGATTTTAATCTTAAAAGGCACATATTGGGAAATTCATAAGAGCTACCAAGTTGGGGTTTTGGTATGTTCTTAGGAAATTTAAGGCAATCCGGGCCTTAACTTTAAAGTGCTACTCTTGTGGAAAAATGAAATATGCCAACATTTGAGGAATATGCTTAATTTCAATTGGCATAAATTAATCAAGGGAATTAGAAATGCCAATTTAGGTTTTGGCGTTTTCTTGACGCACTTAAGGGCAATCTAGGTTTAAGTTGTAAGTTTAGCTAAGGTTTTAAGGATACTTAGATAGCTAATCTAGGTATATTTTATTTATGCTAAATCTTGCCATGATTGTTTGCTCATCATATGCCATGACATCATGTCTACTTTTGCATTCATGACTTATTATGAAAAATACAAAAATACCATGTCATGACATTCATACATCATGTAGTTATAGGATATTTTCTTTTGAAAATTATTTCCTTTTGATGTATGCCATAACATTATCATGCATTAAGTTTAATTTCTTGTAATCAAGGACAAAAGGCATTTACCAACACTTATTATCAAGTGACATCCTAGGTGGGTGTTTAATATCTCCAAAATGCCTAGATAGTATGCATGATCCCTAGATTAGGGCAAAACCAATCTCTACATCTCACAAAGACTATAAGGTGACTTGTATGTGCTTTAGTGCCCATTAGATACAAGTGAGATGTTAGGATGATGAACAAAGCTCAAGATGTTGATTTAGTGCATTCTTTTGAGTTTTAGGTTCATCAAAACACATAGTTATGTGTTTTCCCATCATTGGGAAAGCTAATGTACAAGTCATGTGCATTATGCCCAAGGAACATGATGGGATATTGGTTTTGAAAATGTTTTAAAATGTTTTGGAAAACCTTGGTGAAGGCTATCTTTTGATAGTAATCACCATTGAATAGTTAGACACAAACTTGAAGAAAACACTAAAGTTTTGCAAGTTTTCAAGTTTGTGTCAATCTTTGAAAATATGATGTATTTTCATAGAAAACTATTTTCCTTGATAATATATGCCCTAAACAATGTCTACACGAAATTTCATAATTTTGGATTTTGTAGAATTTTCTAGGGTTTCGAGTTGACTGAAATGGAATTTCAGCAACTATCGAGTCTCGATCGATCCATGGATCGATTGAGTGCCTAAATCGATCCATGGATCGATTGGAAGCATTTCCATGAGCAAGCTCGCTGGATCGATCGATCGATCGATCCGGTGTCTGAATCGATCGGTGGATCGATTCGAGAGGTTCAATCGATTGGAACCCAACTCCAATCGATCCAAGTTGCTGATTTTGGTTGGAAGCCTGATTTCAGCACTTTGAACCTACTTTAGTCTAGGTAACCTTTCCAAACCCTTAAAATACATTTGTATACATAAAAAGGGGTGTTTTCGTGATGAAAACAAGGATGGAATGGTTAAGGAAGACTTCATTGAAGTTTAGGTTGAGGTTTGTTTCAAACTTTGAACATTTGAACCTCAAAACTTCTAAATCTGGGTTTCCTAAAGGTTTAGGGATTCCAAGTCATTGTTGGTGCAATGACAGAAGTTACCACCATGTCTTTAGGGGGAGGTACTCTGTAAAGACATGAAAATTATTTTTCATGAACCTTGGAAGGTGGTTAACCTTCTGCTGTGAACTTGCTCAAGGTTGAGCATTTAAACTTGAAATGGGGATAAATGGGGAGTGGATATCCTCATCATTTCAAGTGGCAACTCAAGTGGTTGAAAATGCTCAAGTTTGGGTATTTGTCAACGTTGAGGGAGAAGTTAAGGATAATGAAGGGTATGAGACCTTCAATACTGATTTGATCACATGAGTGAAATTGTGATCACGATGAGCAACTCTTCAGGGGGAGAGTCTTCAACAAATGGAGTTGTTGAAGTGTGCCCAAAATTGGAGCATAGGTTGATGTGTGTCCAAAGACGGGTTGATGTTTTTTTTGTAGGGGGTTGATGTGTGCCAATAGGGGGAGAATGAAAGGAAGTAAGTTAGGTTTTCATTACCTAGAGGGAGTTTGCCCTCTTAGGGGGAGAATGAAAAGCTTAATTTATGGGTTCATTACCTAGTGGCATGAAGAAGGAGGCTATAGGATTAGCCTAACTTACATGTGGGATTGTAAGTGTTATTGTGGTATTGTCAAACATCAAAAAAGGGGAGATTGTTGGTGCAACATCCCTCAGGTCAAGGTTGACCTGGTTAACCAAGCTGAGTCTTGGTTTGGGTTTAGATGTTTGACAATAAGATATTGATTGAAGAAGAGTCAAGTAGGTCAAGGTTGACTGGATACTTGACTGGGAAGTCCTAACTGGCAAGCTAGGCAGAAGGAAATCCTGGTGAGTGAAGCCAGGTGAAAGTCCTAGTGAGTGAAGCTAGGCAGAAGGAAATCCTGGTGAGTGAAGCCAGGTGAAAGTCCTAGTGAGTGAAGCTAGGCGGAAGGAAATCCTGGTGAGTGAAGCCGGTGAAAGTCCTAGTGAGTGAAGCTAGGCGGATGGAAAACCCTAGTGAGTGAAGCTAGGTGAAAGTCCAGTGAGTGAAGCCGGGCAAGGAAGGAAATCCGGATGGATCAGGATGATCGGACATCGGTGTTGGGAAGTCCAAGTAGGTCAAGGATTGACTGGATACTTGGCAGGGAAGGAAGTCCAGATGGGTCAAGGTTGGCGGACATCGGGGAAGTCAAGTAGGTCAATGGAGTGACCGGATACTTGGCACGACGAGTAAAAGTCCAAGTGGGTCAAAGGGATTGACCGGACACTTGGTGGGGAGTCTGGCAGGTCAAGGGTGACGGATGCGAGGCATGATGTACCAACAGGTCAAGGTTGACCGGATGTTGGTTAGGAGGTTTAGGACTTGGTTTTGGGCAAAACCAGTGTTGGATTGATCCGTGGATCGATCCAGCCGTATCGGTGGATCGATCCGGTGATCGATCGGTGGATCGATCCATTCTTCATCCGATCGATCCACGGATCGATCCGTGGATCGATCGAGGTCCCGATCGATCGGCCGATCGATCGGGACGATGTTGCTTACCAAGTGCGGGATCGATCCGTGGATCGATCCGAGCGCCTAGTACTAGCTCTCAGATCGATCCGTGGATCGATCAGCAGCTAGCTGGAACATTGGATCCGACCGTTGCGTCGGGTTTAAAGCCGCAGGCGAGCGTGGTCTTCGGTATCTCTTCACGAGCTCTTCTCAGATTCATTCCAGCTCCTCCACAGCTCTCTACAAGCACGTGATCGCCAGTTCTTGAAGGTTCTTGGAGGCTTTCCAAGTCAAGAGGCGGATCTATTGCAAGAGGAAGAAGTTAGGGTTAGGGTTTTTACTGCACATCTTGTAAGCTTTTGCTTAACTTGTATTTCCCTTTCTTCTTCTTGTATTGAGAGTGTTGTAGGGCTTCTCCGCCTTTGGTAGTTACCATAAAGGAGTGTTATTCATAGTGGAGGGTGTGTGCGTTGGTGTGGATCCTTGGATTAGTCACCTCTTGTGAGGTGGATACCAAGTAAAATCCTAGTGTTAGCGTTTTGTGTTTGTTTCTGTATTTTCCGCTGCACATCCAAGAATAAACAAGCAACGCCAAGCAACGAAGCGCAACGAGCGAACGCGACAAGCTATTCACCCCCCCTCTAGCTACTTTTGGTCCTAACAGTGCAGGGTTCAAGTGTCATGGCTTCCTCCATCGCTTTGCTTGCAGATTTAGCCTCGAACACGCATCTTTCACCAGATTCGACTCCTGCATACAAAAAATGCACAAAAGCATATCTCCGAACAAAGAGAGTAAATATGCTAAAAAGGAAAGCTGAAAGTACGAAAATACATAGATCAAGCATGCTCAAAGTATGTGAATGTGCGTCAAAACAGCTTATAAGTGTATACAATCTACACACATCATGATCCAAGCACATACTACGGTGATTCCATCTCATTCGAGAGATCATCGATAGAGGAGATGTGAGGATATGCAAAGTACCGACCAATGCTAACATTGCAGATCCTTTGACCAAGGAATTAGCACAGAGAAAGCATGATGGTCACACTAGGTCACTAAGTTTTAGATATTTTAGTGATTAGCACTAGTGCTAGTAGAAAGTTGTTTGTATCAGCCCTAAAAACTAATTATAAGATGATTGACAATAGCACTTTTTGTATCATATTTCATTAGTTAATAAAAGACAAGGTTGGCTATTATATTTATTTCAGTTCAGTGCCGAATGAGTAAGTATAATAATATCCTAGGACAGTAGGTTTTAATCTACAATATCAATTGGTTGAATTGATAGTGAGATATGTAGATATATATAGAACACTACTTTAAACTATTCCTAGTCAAGCATTAATATACAAGGGTAATATTAATGTATTGAGACTAGCATGTAAGTCAACGGATGACTTAATCTTACAAATCATGGATATGAGATATCAGGTTAACACATGGGTATATATTAGAGAATATATACTGAATAACCCGCCATAAGAATATTTCATGGATCGTTATATGAGTGTCATAAACATTCTCATGTGACTATTGGTATGAATAGTCCTTAGACCTGAAATCACTATAGTTCCCTACATAAGGAGTTGTGTACTTTGGTATTGTCAAATGTCATATGTAACAGGATGGACTATAAAGTCGACCACTCGGTATATAATGAGTTATGCAGAGGGATATGAGTAATGTAGATGGGATATATCCCTTCCATATGACGGAAGTGATATCTGTGAGTCCCTTGATTAGTAAGACACAAGAAAGCGTGGCCTGCTCATATGAGTCAATATGATATATTAAGCTTATTTAATTGAGTGTGTCTACTTAGAGATTAAGAAACACAAAAATTGATAAGAGGATGACATAATCTTTGCCTCATTGATCAATCTAGATATCAAGGATAGAAGGATTGAGTCATACAAGATAATAGTCACGGAAAGGTTAAGTCAGATCTCGACATTCTCGTCACTTAGGTAACAATGATGCCTTGCTAGATGCCACTTATTGCTTATGTATCTAAAATAGTTTTAGAGATATTGCCAATGTTACGAGAACCTATTGAGTCACACAAAAAGAATATATTGATTTGGAGATAAGTTCATTTTAGTTTGACTAAAATGTGATGAACAATTGGAGGGGATTATTTTAATGATTGACACTTGAGCTAGTGGAAAATTGTTAGTATTAGCTCTAAGAGTCAATTATGAGATGATTGACATACCCGAATTAGAATCATTGAGTTAGACTCAAGTAAATCTAACTATATAGATTCAATCTAATCTGAATTAAACTTGAGTTAGAATCAAGTGAATTCATTCACTAAAAAAGATTAATGAAGAGTTAATTTCGAAATTCATTCACTTTCAAAAATTGAATTCAAAATGAAGAGTTTCAAAATGGCCTTAATGGAGTGTTAATGCTCATTAAGTCTCAGTAAGTGAATTAATGCTCATTAAGTATTTTCATTAGATGAAGTACAAAAGTATTTTTCTCTCATTTTTTAGTGTGATTTTTCATTCTTCTTCCTCTCCTCCCTTTCTTTCGCCGAAACTCACTAGAGGATTGCTAGCACAACCTTGAGGAGGAGGGAATAAGGGAGTCGGCCCTAAGCAAGGAGAAGGAGAGGGAAAGGGGGGAGGAGAATAGGTTTGTACCGCCAGCCCTAGGAGGAGAGGGGGCGGCAACCACAAGGAGAGAAGGGATTATGGAGAATAAGAAAGTTAGGTTTTAGAGGTCACATCCTATTCCTTTTTATACACTAGCCGTCAGTTACAAGGAAAGAAAAAAATTAACAAAATTTTATTTAGAAAAAATCTAAACAAATTATGTTAAAACAAACCAAGTTAAGTTAAACCAAACCAAGTTAAGTTAAACCAAACCCGATTATAGATGGGTGGATTCGAGGCTTTATATATAGAGGGTACAACAGGGACCGAGAGGAGGAATTGGTTTTGGCCTCCTGATGGACTTGAGCTTCCTGTGTTCGATCCGAACACTCAACTCAAGTTCATCAATAATAACCTATACCACTAAAGGGTCATTATTGAACTACCGCACCAGTCTCATATTACAATATGGGCTCCTACTTATCATGAGTGCGTTAATCTCCCTGTGTTTAAGATATTGTATGCCCGTTAATTAAATGAGTTACTGACAACTCACTTAATTAATATCTGACTCCAAGAGTAGTACCACTCAACTTTATTATCATGTCAGACTAAGTTCACCTGCAGGGTTTACATGACAATTTTTATGAGCTCCTTAAGGAGACATCATCAACCTAAATAAATAGGACACTGTTTCCTTTTATAATCAACAACACATCATATAAATGGTACTATCTCTCAACTTATCGGGTCTATTGATTTAACGAATAAATCTCACCCATTGATAAGTTAAAGAAATAAATACTAAGTATATATGTCTATTATTATATCGAGATTAAAAGTATGCACACCCATAATAATATAGGTTCTGTTCTTTTATATAGTCAGTATAAATCGAATAACCTCAAATGGTCCTGCTCAATACACAAATAGTGTACTAGTGTAATTATATAGTCAAGACAAACTAATACCAAATTACACTACAACCGTTCTAATGGTTTGTCCCTATCCATCTTGGTTGTGAGCTATTATTTATAATTTATAAAGAACCGATAACATGATCTTCTATGTGGCACCACACACCATGTTATCAACAATATAAATTAAATGGACAACTGCATCAACATATATATAAATATAAAATGCAAACATTTGACCAAAGTGATTCTCATTTCAAAATATCTCAAAAAATAAATATTCATACAAAAGCTAGGCTTATAGTATACATCCCAACAATCTCCCACTTATACTAAAAGACTATGCTGCCATATATGCTGTCATACATCTGATTCTCATCCCCTTAACATGCCCATCAAAAGCTCTCGCCGTAAGGGCTTTAGTGAAAGGATCTACCAGGTTATCTGCTGATGCAATCTTGGCGATAACAACTTCTCTTCGCTTTACGATGTCTCGTATCAGGTGGTACTTGCGCTCAATGTGTTTACTTGTCTTATGGGCTCGTGGTTCCTTCGAGTTTGCTACTACACCACTATTATCACAATAAATTGTGATAATTTTGGGTAAACTAGAAATCACATCTAAGTCTATCAAGAAGTTTCTGAGCCATACAGCTTCTTTGGTTGCATCAGAGGCTGCCACATACTCAGCTTCCATGGTGGAGTCTGAAACGCACTTCTGCTTAACACTCCTCCATGTTATGGCTCCACCTCCCAAAGTAAACACATACCCTGAGGTTGACTTACTGCTGTCCCTATCTGATTGGAAGTCAGAATCCGTGTAACCCATAGGGAGCAAATCATCTGCTTGGTAAACTAGCATATAATCTCTAGTCCTTCTCAAGTACTTTAATATATGTTTTACGGCAGTCCAATGTCCCTGTCCTGGATTACTTTGATATCTGCTAACCATGCCCACGACAAAACAGATATCCGGTCTCGTGTATAACATTGCATACATTAGGCTTCCTACAGCTGAAGCATAAGGAACTACCTTCATTTCCTCTATCTCTTTTGATATCGTAGGAGACATCTCTTTAAATAAAGATACTCCATGCCAAAAAGGTAGAAAACCTTTCTTGGAGTCTTGCATGCTAAAATGAGCTAGGATAGTATCGATATATGAAGTTTGGGATAAGCACAACATTCTTTTCTTGCGACCCCTTATTACTTTGATCCCAAGAATATGTCTGCATTCTCCCAAGTCCTTCATATAGAATTGTTTGGACAACCATACCCTTACTTCTGACAACACTTTGATATTGTTGTCAACTAATAAAATGTCATCTACGTATAGTAAAAGAAATATCACCACGTTTCCATCACACTTCTTGTATACACAAGACTCATCCGGACACTAAATAAATCCATAAGACTATATCACTTCATCAAACCGGATGTTCCAAGATCTTGAAGCTTGCTTCAGTCTATAAATGGATCGATTGAGCTTACACACTAGATGCTCTTTGCCCTTTGCAATAAACCCCTCTGGTTGCTTCATATGGATGTTTTCTTTAAGACTTCCATTAAGGAAAGTTGTCTTGACATCCATTTTCCAAACCTCATAATCCATATGAGAAACAATAGATAAAAGAATCCGGATTGACTTAAGCATGGCTACTGGCGAAAAGGTTTCCTCATAATCGATTCTCTCTTTCTGAGTATACCCCTTCGCAATAGGTCTTGCTTTAAAGGTTTCCACCTTCCCATCTGTCCCTCTTTTCCTTTTGTAGACCCATTTATATTCAATGACTTTTACACCATTTGGTGGTTCTACAAGCTCCCAAACTTGATTAGAATACATAAATTCTATTTCAGAGTTTATTGCACTTTGGCAAGATGTTGCATCTTGTTGGTGCGGGAAGCATCCGACGATCGAACCCGAGTTTTGATAATGGAAAAGGATTCAAAGTTAAGATGTTTTGTGATCTAATGTGTCTGATTGAGTTTGTAGGAAAGACCTAAGTGTTTTTAGGTAAAAGTCCTAACTGTGGTTAGGCAAGGTGAAACCCCTAGGGGGTGGTAACCCTAGGTGGAGGAAAATCCTAAGGGGTGGCAACCTTAGGTCCTAGGGGTGGTAACCCTAGGTGAAGGAAAATCCTAATGGGGGATAACCTTAGGTCCTATGGGGAGATAAACCTAGGTGGAGAAAACCCCTAGGGGGTTGTCACCCTAGGTCCTAAGGGGTGGTAACCCTAGGCAGAAAGTCCAGTCGGTCTGGAGGACCGAACTGGCAAAAGGTAAACTCTCCTGAGTGGAGTAGGTGAGGGCGCATTCCTCGAAAGAGGGGACAGTAGGCGTTGGTTCGACCTAGGGTTTCCGGTTGAAAATCCGAAGTCAGAATCGAACAGTCTGAAGACTGTCAAACTTTTCATATTAATACTACTATTATTTGTGCAGACGTTTGTTTTCTAGGATGTATTATTGTTGTTGTGGACTAACGCATCTTGCAAGGACAAAAGAGCACAATTAGCCTCGGATGAACAGTACCGAGGCACCTCCATGGAGATTGGAGGTGCCTCGGGTGCAAAGGAGCAGAGTTTACGCGCAGCAGAGCTGGAGGCGCCTCGGACGGAGATGGAGGCACCTTGGACGGCTTGGAGGCACCTTCAAGGTTGATGGAGGAGTCTCCAAGAGGATCAACGAAGAAGTTTTCAGCGTTGATCCACGGGGCTGACTCGGCAGGTTTGAGGCACCTTAAATGGACTTTGAGGCACCTCCAGCGGGCTTTATAAGGGGTCTCGAAGAGAAGCCTTGGAACAACAATTCTCAAGTGATCCTACTGCAATGTGCTGCTAACGAGACGCTCCGACTAAGATATGACAAGTCCCCAACAGCCCAGAGATTCATTTTCTCTAAATTCTGTTATCGATATAGCTTTATTATTTTAGTTTTGTAATACTTATCTTTACTTTGCGATCTGATAGTGAATTGCCCAAAGTAAACGCTCAACGAGCGTGGGCCTTGAAGTAGGAGTCGCCCAAGGCTCCGAACTAAGTAAAAAATACTTGGGTCGTTTTGTGTGTTTGTTTTTAATTTATTTCGCTGCTTAACTCTCGTCGAGTTTTTCGATTACGAAACGTGTGAAAGCCACGAGCGCAATTCCCCCCCCCCCCCCCATCCAGTGCGGTCTCGATCCAACACATCTTTATCTTGGAGTGCTTCATCATATGTCCAGGAATCAGGTTCATGTTCACCAGGGATCAAGTCCGAAGATTCTCCCAAGAACATGAATCTATTAGGTTGCTGAACAACCCTCCTGTTAGAGTGTATACTAAAAACCTAGTTTTTTGTATAAATATTTATTTAGAAATAAGAATCATATTGGTCAAATGTCTACATTTATATGCTAAGTGTAGTTATTCAATTAATTTATATTGTAGATAACATGGTGTGTGGTGTCAAACACAGAAGATCATGTTATCAATTCCTTATAAATTATAAACAGTAGCTCACGACTAAGATGAAAAGGAATAAACCATTGGAATCACTACAAGAAAAAAGACTTACAACAACGGTTTTTCACCGTTGTCGTAGCCCCTTTCGGACTGTTGTTAAAGGCTGTGTTGTTAAAGGGGGTGCTCAAAGACAACAGTTTTTATCGGTTGTCTTTGAAGACAAAGACAAGAGTTTTTAATCATTGTCTTTGAAAACAGACAACAGTTTTACAACGGTAAAAACCCGTTGTCTTCTCATTGACAACAGTTGTTTACCGTTGTCTTTGAACGTATGCCTTTAATAATAGACTCTTCAACAACAGTTTTGAACTGTCTACGACAACGACTAAAAATCGTTGTCTTTTTAGCCAATGACAACGGTTTGACAACGGTTAAAAACCGTTGTCTTTTTAGCTAACAATGTTATTTATCATCAGTTTGACAATGATTTTTCACTGTTGTCTTTTAATGCCATTGACAACAGTTTCACATATTTAAACTGATGTCTTTGGGTACAATATATAATATTTTGACAATAAATAAAAAAATGAATTTTTTCCATCATTTAATAACCATTATTTTATTTAAATAATATATCTACAAAATATCATCATCCAGTGCAAATTTCATTAAAGTACCAAACATCATCATCCAAACATCATTAAAGTACCAAACATCAACATCCAAACATCACAAAAGTTTACAAAACTAAATAGTACCCATAACAATATATCACACATATATATGAAGTCCAAAATATCTTGTTTTGTTGGATCAAATCTTCTCTACCTGTGCATCTTCTAAATACCCTGTGCATCTTCTAAACACCATATCGAGAACTGCAGCCTTTTCCCTGAGGTATTATGCAGAGTTTATATATGCTTTCTAAACACCCTGTGCTTTCTCCTCCCTCCCAGCTTCTCTTTTCTTCTCCTTTCTGGGTATGGTCATTATCTTTTCCCTGAGGTAAATAGCATATGATTGCAAGTTAAGTCATTTCCCCAGAATAAATGGCATAAAGATGATCATGACAAAGATGTTGTACATATCTTTCTGGCATAGTGTGCTGCAGCAGCAGGACAAATTTGAACATTTTGTCGCCCCTGGGAAAAAGTCCAAGCTTGTCAGCAATGGTGATTATTCCAAGTCCTGTAGGAGGAACCAAAACCAACCTTCCAAATATGATAGCAGCAGTTGTTTGTAAACCAAGTCTTTTACTGCCTGGGCCAGAGCCTGGAACACAACAAAGTGCCATATAGCATGTAACATTCTGGATATTCTAGATTCAAGATGGAAACCCAATGGATAGTTTTTATGTCAACTATTTCATCAAGCACCACTTAATGTACTTGTTCAACTTCTACCAGCAAAAGAACTTTAGGCTGTCAGACATAGGATATCAATATGTATTTGAAGAAATGTTACATAAGAAATGGAAGATTGCATACCATCCACAAGATTTCCACCCAGAGCAAGCAAAATACATGGGATCATCACTTCCCTGGAAATCAAAATATAGGCAATCCTTCAGGTCTTAAAATATTTTTTGCTTTGAATGTAAATACAAAAAATAGAGGTCCTTGAGTGTTAAAAGGTTATGCAAATAACCAAGTCATTAACCAGACAAAACTCCAAAGCAGAGGTCCTTAAATGTCAAAAAAATTATGCAATAACTGTCATTAACCACTAACCAGACATCAGATATCAGGCTCATCTTATTAGCTCACTATAGTGCAATTAGAATAGTTACAGAAATGGATGGCCAATAAGTTATCTTACTTCTCTAATCTAAATTTACCATAGAAGAATGTGATTGCAACTTGACATTTCTTAAACAGTTCATACTTAGCATCATTCATAGAAATCTTTATACTTTTTCAACCTTAACAAGGTAACTATTTTCTGTTTTAAGACTCTATTTGCGTGTTACTAAATGAAAAGGTTCTAAATTTCAGTAGCATGAGAAAATTGGCAAAGACAAAGAAGGAAACAGATCAATACCCAAGAATAAGGCAGCTGTCAGTGAAGAAGAATAGCGGGGCATCATCAGTCAAGATGAAGTTCTTCAAAAATGGTATAGCGCTAATGATGATAGCCAAAGTCTAATTCCATATAAAACATTAGTAATACCTAATCCCATATAAAACATCATTAAAGTAATCATGAAAAATATTGCTTCTGCATAACATGTTAAAGACAATCATTAACAGAAGGTAACAATACAATAATTCAAATAACCACCACAAAAAATTCAGAGAATTTCATGTTACCCCCCAAAAGTTTGCCCTTTTGCCAAATGTACTCAAAGTTTCATTATAAAACTCTAGTGAAGGCAAGGGTTTTAACTTATTAGAGTTTGTAAAGGTTGGGAGTTTGCTTTGCTAAACTAAAATTTTGGTTTAGAGGGATGTTGCCAATGAAAAAGTAGTCATCCGGTATTGACAAAATGAAACTCTGATTCATTTCACAAGAGAGTAAAATCTGGAAAAAATTAAAATTTCAATATGAGAAATGGGCAAGTTTGTATTTCTTCATAATCAAAGAATTCATAAAAATAACAGAGGAAGGAAATTAGGAAGAGTCAATGAGATGATACTTGATCTTGACCGGTTAAACTAATACATTCATTATAGAAAATCAAACAAATATGAAGTTCACATTTTTATCTCAACACAAAAAATGTTCATTATACTAGGCATGCCAACATCATTGCTCTTCACTCTAAAAGCATAAATACATTAAGATCCCAATGTCCATGAGACAAGAAGCCCCAGAGAGTATTTTAAGTATAAAGTATTTAATAACAAGTGACAAGGACAAGGAATTGGAAATTAGAACTTCAAAAAGACAATTTTCAAATCAAATACTCACTGAGGCAATAATGGGAGGCTGAAAAATTTGCTTTAGCTTCAGCTTTCCAACAATATACCATAGGATGCCAATTATCTGCATAACCATCCAATCCGACATATGACACGCTCAGATATTAGTATAAAAAAATTAGAATTTAAAAAATGAATCGCCAGAACTTCAAACAAGGTTCTTTCATTTTCTAAACTAATATTCAATCCAATTAATATAAGTTAACAGGTAACCACAGATTTAGAAAGCCATTGCCTAAGTTGCTTATGCAACTGCATAAACCTTATGGCCACATAAGGATCATACACACTAAAAAAATCCTAGGCTTGTTGGAATCCATGCCACGCTCAAGTTAATATTGACTACACCATACCAACTTTGACAAATCGACAAACAAAAAAACAAGTATTTAGTTTAGATGAACTGAATAAGGTTTTAACTGCACATACAGATCACATATCTCATATGTCACTATTTAGTCCTCTTCAAAAACCATCTAGACGGCTCAACGTTGCCCAAGCATGAACTTTTTAATACAATGGTGTGAGATTGCAATTTGTTTTGTTAGCCATCACACAAAGATAGCATTATGGCTGATAGGAAAAGCAATGTTATACTAAAAAGAACGTGGAGTCTTATGGTCCACATTTGTGCACAATCCATATTCCATATACATGTGATTCTCATGTGCCGTTGATGAGAATTCAAGCCTAGTTTAGCCATAGTGAGGTGAGTCTTGCATGTTGAAATCTATCATCGAATACAAGGTTCAACAACAGTAGATTGTTCAGCGATCCAGTGTGCAACAAACTGTAATCATGGGTACAGACTCACAGCAAACTATAACATAGCCAACTGAAAGGGGTTTACCTAGCCATAGCATGAACAATATCTAGCTGCAGCCTTGTAACATCAGACAATGTAGTGCACAGAACTGTACAATTGCAATTATCATTCCATGCTACACCAAGCATCATTAGTTTTCATATGTTGCACCTATGCCATGGAATTTGCACATGATGAAAGATAACAATAATCACCACAACATCGTGAAACCCCTTTGAAGGAATTTGTGGTATAATCAGCATTTATTAAGGAAGGAAATGATATTCGGACCGGGTGTGATTATCTGACACGAGTGTGGATCCAAGTGCCTGTCATGGCTACTTCTAAAAAAATTTTACTCACGATCAAAGGATATCAAGCATCCATTCAGAGTGTCAATGCTCGAGTGCATGTATTCAAGATCAATACAAAGGGAATAAATGAAAAGTCAGAGTATCGAAGAGGAATCATTGTTGCTTAGATCAAACCTAATCTTTATGGGTTTCCATCTTGACAAAAGCCCAGTCATCAACTCACCAAATCAAAATCCAACGATCTACTTCCACAGATTCGAAAGCAAGAAGGAAAAGAACAAAAGCATTCTCCACCAATACCCTAAAGCCCCCAAATCCGATAAAAAAAAAAATAGAACATCGCATAGGAAGGCTAGAGCATCACGGCAGAAGATCCAATCGCGACTCAATCCACAAATTGGGCATCACCAACAAGAAATTAGACTCCTCCTAACAACCTAATCATCACCTCACAGATCTCATACCATCACATGGAAGTATACTTGCCTGACCAATTAAGGCACGACTCGGAGAGAAGAGGATCGACGGTTGTGGTCCGCAGTGCTCGAGCGAGGGAGAAGGATCGCTGCTGTGTTGTCCGCGTGAGGGAAAGAAGAAGATCGCCTGCTCGCACACAAGGAAGAGAGGAGACCGGCGGTTGGGGCTCATCTCTGATGTTGGCGTGAGGAGAGGCCGGCAACGCCCAGGAACTCGCGAGAGGGAAGGGAGGATGGAGAGGGCGGCGTTGCGAGGTGAGGCTTAGGGGAAGAAGTCGGCGATGAAGAAAGGGGTTCGGCGGTGTCGCGGGAGTGAGGGCTCGGGATTAAGGAATTCGGTGGAGAAGGGAAAGTAAGGGAAAAATAAGAAACCTTGGTTTTAAAAATTCGCGGAGGAGTCGCAAAGGAGGAGTCGAAGTGGGTTTTAGGTTTTTTTAACGAAGTTAAAAAAACTGTTGTGTTTTTATGATTCAACAACATTCAATAGACAACAGTTTAATAAAACTGTTGTATATTATCACATAAGCAACACTAAAAGACAACAGTTTTTTAAAACCCTTGTCTTTGACATACATTAGACAACAGTTTTTTAAAAATTGTTATCTTTGACATACATTAGATAACAGTTTTTTAAAAACTGTTGTCATTTAAAAAAAATTATGGTGAACAACAACAGTTTTCAATAAAACCGTTGTTAAATGGCAAAAAGACAACAGTTTCTCGAAAAACTGTTGTCTATTAGGTGTGGTTAAATCTAAAATTTCTTGTAGTGAATAGTCATAGTATAATTTTGTATTAGTTTATATTAACTATAAAATTACACTAGTACACTCTGAGTGTATTGAGCAAGACCATTTAAGGTAAGTTCTTTTTATACTGATTGAATAAAAGAACAAGACCTTTGTTATTATGGAAGTGTGTGCTCTTAATCCTGATATAATAACAAACACATATATCTAGTATTTATTTCTCTGACTTATCAATGGGTGAGATTTAGTTCAATAAATTAAGAGGCCCAATAAGTTGGGAAATGATATTATTTATAGTGTGTGTTGTTGATTATAGAAGGAAATTGTGTCCTAGTAATCTAGGTTGATGATGTCTCCAAGAGGAACTCATAAGGATGGTCATGTAAACCCTGCAGGTGGACTTAGTCCGACATGATGATGAAGTTGAGTGGTACTACTCTTGGAGCTAGATATTAATTAAGTGAGTTGTCAGTAACTCATTTAATTAGTGGGCATTCTATATCTTAAACACAGGGAGACTAACACACTCATGATAAGAAGGAGCCCATATAGTAATATGGGATTGGTACGGTAGTTCAATAATAACTCTTTAAGGGAATGAGATATTATTGATAAACTCAAGTTGTGTGTTCGGGGCGAACATGGGAAACTCAAGTTCATCAGGAGACCAAAACCAATTCCTCCTCTCGGTCCCTGTCGTAGCCTATTATTTATAAAGTATTATATCAACTCATACCCACATTCTTACCCACCTTAAGGTGGTCGGCTAAGCATAGCTTGGAGCCCAAGCTAGGGTCGGCCAAACCAAGGTGAGTTGGTTCCATTGAGTGGCCGACCTTAGCTTGAAACCAAGCTTAGGTGGTCGGCCAAAATAAAATAAAAGGGATTTTATTTTTAAAATATTTCTTATGTGGAAGCCATGGTTTTAAAAGAGAGTTTAAAACTTAAATCTTTCCTTTTATAGCTTTTACAAAAGATTAAAAGAAAGGTTTGATATCTTTCCTTATTTGTAGTTAAAAGGAAGATTTTAATTTTTGATAAAACTTTCCTTTTTTGTAACCATCTTCATGATTTAAAAGAGAGTTTTAAAATTAAATCTTTCCTATTATTGTTTCTACAAAAGATTAAGAAAATATTTGATATCTTTCCTTATTTGTAGATTGAGAGGAAGATTTTAATTTTAAAGAAAACTTTCCTTTTAGAAATTATCCACATGTTTTAATAGAGATATTTTAATTTATAAAAGTTTCCTTTTATGACCAACTATAAAGGGAATTTTCAAAAGAGAAATTTTTATTTAAAAATTTCCGAAAATAAATTAGGAAGTTTTAATTTTGTGTTTAAAACTTTCCTTATTTGGAGGGATTGAGGTGGTCGTCCATTAGAGGTTTAATAAGGAGATTTTAATTAAATTTTCCTTCTTAAACAATGGCAAGGAATATAAGGAAGTTTTTATTTATAAAACTTTCCTTATTTGCCAAGACCAAGGAATATAAAAGAGAGGGTAGAGGTGCCTCACCTCATAACATATCATCTATTATTCCTCTCTCTTTTCTTCCATGGTGTGGCCGGCCCTATTTCTCTTCTCCTTTCTTCTTCTTGTGGTCGAACCTCATCATCTCTTGCAGCTCTTGTGGTGGCCGGATTTTGCTTGAAGAATGAGAGAAAGAAGGCTTTGTTTCTAGCATTCCTTGGAGCTTGGTGGTGGTGGCCAAACCTCATCCTTTCTTGGAGTTATTGAGGTGGTCGAATCTTGCTTGGAGAGGAAGGTAGCTTGGGTGGATTCTCATCTCGGTAGATCATCGCCCACATGATGTCCGAGATAAGAAGAGGAATACGACAGAAGATCGTGAGGTCTATAAGCTATAAAAGGTATAACTAGTTATTAGTTTCCGCATCATAACTAGTTCATCTTTTATTTAGATCTTGAAATACCAAACACAAGAGGCTAATGAATCTAGGTAATCGAATTTATGTTTTTTCTTTTGTGTTTTTTGTTTTTTCGAATTTATGATTCGATTGTTCTTTTTGGTTAAACCTAAGGTTACTAGAAGAAAATTAAATATTAAATTTCTTTAAAAGGCTTTGACTAGGCGGTGGTGGATGATCTTATACCCAAGAAGGTCTAGTACCTCACCATGCAGTCCTAGAAGCCAATTTTAGAAATTAATATTTAATTAAATTTGTAACATGGGTGGATTTGGACCAATAATGTTAATCATCATTTATGATCCAAGTCTAAACCACCAAGAACAGATAAATTAAATTTGGAATCAATAATATTAAGTTCCATTTGCGATTCCTAATTTAATTTCTAAAGAACACAATAGGTTGTTAGTAAAGGTTCAGGACTTGTACAAAATTTTTGTACAGAGGAACCGGTATGATATTCCATATAGCAACCAACAATCCTCCCACTACGACAAGGCAGTACCTGTAATTGTGCATCATTTGTGACACGTGCTGTAGTTTCTTGTGGTATCTCATCTTGTACCGTTGGTACTAAATTAGACGTGTCCTCTCTTATTTCCTCAAGAATTATTTTACTCATGAGCTTGTGGTTTATTACATAGTCTTCTTCTAAAAATCGGGCATTGGTGCTAACTATGACCTTCTGATCTTTAGGACTATAAAACAAACCAACTTTCGCTCCTTTAGGATAACCCACAAATAAGCGAACTTCTATACGTGATTCCAATTTATCAGCATCTCCCTTCAGCACATGTGCTGGACTACCCCAAATCCGAATGTGTTTCAAACTAGGCATACGCCCGTTCCACAATTCTGTGGGAGTAGAGGGTACTGACTTGGAAGGTACCAAGTGTTAGAGTGTATACTAAAAGCCTAGCTTTTTGTAAACATTTACTTTGAAATAAAGAATCACATTGGTCAAATGTCTACATTTATATGCTAAGTGTAGTTGTTCATTTAACTTATATTGTAGATAACATGGTGTGTGATGTCACACACAGAAGATCATGTTATTAGTTCCTTATAAGTTATAAATAGTAGCTCATAACTAAGATGGATAGGAACAAACCATTGGAATAGTCGTAGTGTAATTTGATATTAGTTTATCTTAACTATAAAATTACACTAGTACACTTTGAGTGTATTGAACAGGACCATTTGAGGTAGTATCTTTTTATACTAACTCTTTAAAATAACAAGACCTCTGTTATTATGGAAGTGTGTGCTCTTAATCATGATATAATAACAAGCACGTATACTTAATATTTATTTCTTTAATTTATCAAATGGTGTGATTTAGTTTGATAAATCAATAGGCCTAATAAGTTGGGAAATAATATTATTTATACGGTGTGTTGTTGATTGTAGAATGAAACTGTGTCCTAGTAATCTAGGTTGATAATGTCCCCTTGAGGAGCTCATAAGAATTGTCATGTAAACCCTGCAGGTGGACTTAGTCCGACATGACAATAAGGTTGAGTGGTACTACTCTTGGAGCTAGATATTAATTAAGTGAGTTGTCAGTAACTCATTTAATTAGTGGACATTTGATATCTTAAACACAGGGAGATTAACACACTCATGATAAGAAGGAGCTCATATAGTAATATAGGATTGGTTCGGTAGTTTAATAATAACTCTTTAGTGGTATGAGTTGTTATTGATGAATTCGAGTTGGGTGTTCGGGGCGAACACGGGAAGCTCAAGTTCATCGGGAGACCAAAACCAATTCCTCCTCTCGGTCCCTGTTGTACCCTCTTATTTATAAAGTCTTATACCCACCTAAACCCACCTTCTTACCCATCCTAAGGTGGTCGGCCAAGCATAGCTTGGAGCCCAAGCAAGGGTCGGCCAAATCAAGCCTTGGATGGATCAAGTTGTGGCCGGCCCTAGCTTGGAGCTCAAGCAAGGGTGGCCGACCACAATTAAAATAAAAAAGATTTTAATTTTAAAATCTTTCCTTATGTGGAAGCCATGATTTAAAAGAGAGTTTTAAAATTAAATCTTTCCTTTTATAGTTTCTACAAAAGATTAAAAGAAAGGTTTGATATCTTTTCTTATTTTAGTTAAAAGGAAGATTTTAATTTTGGAGAAAACTTTCCTTTTTCATAATCATCCACATGTTTTAATAGAGAGATTTTAATTTATAAAAGTTTCCTTTTATAACCAACCATGAAGGAAATTTTAAAAGAGAAATTTTTATTTTAAAATTTTCCGGAAACAAATAAGGAAGTTTTAATTTTGTGTTTAAAACTTTCCTTATTTGGAGGATTTGATGTGGTCGACCATTAAAAGGTTTATAAGAAAGTTTTTTATTAAATTTTCCTTCTTAAACATTGGCAAGAAAAATAAGGAAATTTTAATTATAAAACTTTCCTTATTTGTCAAGACCAAGGAATATAAAAGAGAGGGTAGAGGTGCCTCACCTTATAAAAAATATACATTTATTATTCCTCTCCTCTGTTCCTATGTGGTGGCCGGCCCTCATCTTCTTCCTCTTCCCCTATTCTTCTTCTTAAGTGGCCGGTGGCATCATCTTCTTGGAGAGATCTTGGTGGCCGGATTTTTCTTGGAGAAGAAGAAGAGATAGGAGGCATTGTTTCCTAGCATCCCTTGGAGCTTAGTTGGTGGCTAAAGTTCTTCATCTCTAGGAGATTGTTGGTGGCCGAAACTTGCAAGGAGAAGGAGGCTTGGGTGGATTCTTGTCTCGGTAGATCGTTGCCCACACGACGTCCGAGATAAGAAGAGGAATACGGCAGAAGATCGTGAGGTCTATAAGCTACAAAAGGTATAACTAGTTATTAGTTTCCGCATCATAACTAGTTCATCCTTTTGTTTAGATCTTGAAATACCAAACACAAGAGGCTAATGATTCTAGGCTATTGAATTTATGTTTCGATTTTGTGTTTCTTTTGTTTTTCGATCTTGTGATTCGATTGTTCTTAATGGTTAAACCTAGGGTTACTATAAGGAGATTAAATATTGAATTTCGTTGAAAGGCTTTGTCTAGGAAGTGATGGATGATCCCATACCCAAGAAGGCCTAGTGTCTCGCCATGTTTAACTTGGAAGTCGATCTCTGAAATAAATATTTAATCAAATTTATAACATGGGTGGATTTGGATTAATAATGTTAAGCATCGTTTGCGATCCAAGTCTAAACCACTAAGAACATATAAGTTGAATTTGGAATCAATAATGTTAAGTTCCGTTTGTGATTCCAAATTTAATTTCTAAAGAACACAATAGGTTGTTAGGAAATGTTCAGGACTTGTACAAAATTTTTGTACAGGGGAGCCAGTACGATATTCTGAGTAGCAACCAACACCAAGTTCAGAATGTACGCCGCCGTTTCCAGAGCATATCCCCAAAATGAATTTGGTAATTCTGAATAACTCATCATTGATCTAACCATTTCCATAAGAGTCATATTCCTTCGTTCCGCCACACCATTCTGTTGGGGTGTACCAGGTGCAAATAATTGGGATTGAATCCCGACCTCTGATAAGTAATTCCTAAACTCTCCTAAGAGGTACTCTCCATCACGATCTGATCGTAGTGTCTTGATACTTTTACCATAACGTTTCTCCACATCAGCCTTGTACTCTTTGAACTTATCAAAGCACTCAGACTTGCGGCGCATCAAGTAAATGTACCCATATCTCGAATAGTCGTCTATAAAAGAGATAAAATATTCGAACCCACCTCTTATCTGGATAGTCATAGGCCCACATGAATCAGAATGAACCAATTCCAACACTTCTTTGGCTCTATACCCCTTTTCTTAAAAGGCCTCTTGGTCATTTTCCCTTCCAAGCAAGACTCGTAGGTCGGAAAGTTTTCCACTACCAATGAACTCAAAGGTCCTTCGGCTATTAACCTTTGAATCCTACTCAAGTTAATATGACCCAACCTTAGATGCCAAAGATATGTTTGGTTCATTTCCGAAGGTTGCTTTCTCTTATTATAATTAGAATATGTGTTATTAATTTTCATTTGTTGCATTGTAGGAGTTATTGGATTAAGAGTGTACAAATTGTCAACCAACGTACTAGAATAGACAACCACCCTATTTTTCTTTGCAACTACTTTGTCATCAAAAGAAATAGAATATTCATCCATAAATAATTTAGAAACTGAAATCAAGTTCTTTCTAAAACATGGTACGTAAAGATAATTTCTCAAAATCAATGTTTTATTCCTATCAAAAGATAAATAAACATCTCCCACTACAACAGCCGCCACTCTCGTAGCATTGCTCATGTAGACGGTGATTTCCCCTTCATGTAGTCGTCGGATTTCCTGGAACCCCTGCAATGAATTGCAGACATGATCAGTGGCTCCCGTATCTACACACCAGGTACTGGTAGATAACACCACTAAACATATTTCAATAACTAATGAATGAGATATACCTTTATTATTCTCCTTTCTACGAGAATATCCCACCTTCCAAAGTCTAGACTGCTTGCATGTGAAGCACTTGCCCTTCGGCTTCTTCACACATGCTTGCGGTCCAGTCCCTTAAAGTCGAATCACTTTCTTTACTGAACCAACTTGTTTCTTTTTCTTATTCCTACCTTTCGGTTTAGAAGCAGCGACATTTTCAGCAATGTGAATTTGAGAACTTTGACGAAATAGCCCTTCTGCTGCTTAGAGTTCTGTCAGAAGTTCCGCCAACGAATAAGTCCTTTTGTTCATGTTATAATTCAGGCGGAACTACTCAAAACTCTTGGGTAGCGTTTGGAGAATGATATCGACCTGGGCTTCCCAATGATTTCAGCTCCAAGGATTTGTATCTCGTTCAAGTGAGCCATCATTTTGAGGATATGATCTCTCACGGGTGTCCCCTCAGTCATGGTGGTCATCATCAAGTTTCTCATGACCTCCAGCCTGGCAGCCCGATTCTGGTGTCCGAAGAATTCTTTGAGATTGTACATCATGTCATAGGCAGTAGGCATGGTTTGCTGCTAATGTTGCAACACATTTGACATAGAAGCCAAAATATAATACCGTGCCATCTCATCTTCTTTGACTCATTTCCTATGTCTGTCAATCTCCTCTTCACTAGAATCGCTATCAGGCACATTAGGACAGTCCTCAAAAAGTACTAACTTGTATCCTTCAGCAGTTAAGACAATGTCCAAGTTTCATTTTCAATCAATATAATTGGGACCAGTAAGTTTATTTTCTTTTAAAATAACAGCAAGAGAATTGAAAGCCATTTTGAAATCCTGAGAATCATAAAATAAAATATTTGGTCAAAAATTTAGAATTTAAAATAATATTGATTCTTCGAAGAATATAATTTAAATTCACCAACACCTCAAAACACCGTGAATTTCGTATGCTACGATAGTGTGGACGTATACTAATTCAAATATTTATAAGAGGAGGTTTTACCCATTAATTTTATTATCTTGTCAACCAACTTTATGACAAATAAAATTAATAGTTGGTTTATCTTCGGTCACACAAATGATAGCAGTGACTCCGATGGGGTGGATACTATTAAATGCGCCTAAGTGTATGCCATTACTTGATACTTAGTCCATTAATTAGAATTGTGCCCCTTCAGATGGAGAAGATCACACAAACCTAAATAATTTCCTATAATCATCCATAGAGGAAGTTTGATCTAGTGATCCGCAAACACACTCATCCGATATGGAGGAAGACACTTAAAGCCAACGCGCAAGTTTGTATGCATCACTTACAAACCAGTAATGGAGACTGTGGAATTTATTTAAATAATTCCTCTCCCACTTAGTTATTTAAAATCGAGGAATTTTAACATGCACACACATCACACATGCAGACAAGCACACAAACACAGCATATAAAGGCAATAAATATGAAAATAAATTTCCAACTATTATGGCCTCATCCATCGCTGTCCTCCGTATGCCACCAACCCTAGCCGCCGCCAACCCTAGCCAGGTGAGGAGGAAAAAACCTAGCCGCCGACCCTAGGATTTATGTTGTCGCGTCTATCTTACTTCCTTCTTCGTCGCGCCTCTGGTCCTCAAGGTAGCACCACGTATAGCAAGACGCAATAATAAGAAATAAAAAATTACATTTATCGATCCTATATTCCACGAAGGAATGTACATATAATCTAGATCGAACAAAATATAAAATAAACTAATACAGCTCTGGCTGTATTTAATAATTACAATCATGCACATACAAAATACCCTCAACATGCCCGAGGGTTCAAATCATATACAAACACAATAGGTCATAATAGTTGGAACTAGGATGCCTACAACCACAGAGTTAATCTATCTTACATATCCTACTATTATCCTGCCTAAATTATATATGAACAGTGCATAATTTAACCAAAAACCAAACACACAGAACTAGAAAACTTACTCTGATACCACTTGTTGGCGCTAGGAATTTCGTTCTGTGTAAATCCCTTGTATAAAAATTTGTACAGGCACAGAACTTTTCCTAGCAACTCACATGCTCGATCAGACATGTGTTTGATCAATCAAGCAAGTTCTTGATTGATCAAAGCACACTTTGATCGAAGCACAAGATCGTCGGCCTCTTATGTTGGTATTCAAAATCGATACAAAGAAAAATGAAACTAGATACATAACGGAATTAAAGAACTAGTCGTATCTTTTCTTTGTAACTAAAGACCTCAAGATCTTCTGCCGTATTCCTCTTCTCTTCTTGGACATCATGTGGGCGACGATCTACCAAGACAACACCACCCTCTTTTCTTCTCTTCCAAAACCGTCGGCCACAAAAGAGTCGCTAGGATGGGGTATCTTCTAATCTTCTTCCTTCTCTTCTTCTTCCTCTTCTTTCTCTTCTTCCTCTTCTTGCTTTTCTTGCTCTTCTTCCCTTTCTTCAAGCCGCCGCCCACAAGTGGATGGGAAGGGGCGCCGGCCACCAAGTGAGAAGGTCCCGCCGGCCACCAAGTGAGAAGCGGGGGGGAGGGGGGTGCGTAATAAGGGCGTCGACCCTAAGCAAGGAGAAGGAGAGGGAAAGGGGAGGAGGAGAATAGGTTTGTGATGTCGGCCCTAGGAGGAGGAAAGGGGGCGGCAACCACAAGGAGAGAAGGAATTACGGAGAATAAGAAATATAGGTTTTATGGGTCACATCCTACTCCTTTTTATAGACTAGTCGTCGGTTACAAGGAAAGAAAAAAATTAACAAAATTTTGTTTAGAAAAAATCTAAACAAGTTATGCTAAACCAAACCAAGTTAAGTTAAACTAAACCAAGTTAAGTTAAACCAAACCCGGTTATGGATGGGTGGATGTGAGACTTTATATATAGAGGCTACAACAGGGACCGAGAGAAGAAATTGATTTTGGCCTCCTGATAGACTTGAGCTTCCTGTGTTCGACCCGAACACTCAACTCAAGTTCATCAATAATAACTCATACCATTAAATGGTCATTATTGAACTACCACACCAATCCTATATTACAATATGGGCTCCTACTTATCATGAGTGTGTTAATCTCACTGTGATTAGATACTGTATGTCCGTTAATTAAATGAGTTACTGAAAACTCACTTAATTAACATCTGACTCCAAGAGAAGTACCACTCAACTTTATTATCATGTCGGACTAAGTCCACCTGCAGGGTTTACATGACAATCCTTATGAGCTCCTCAAGGGGACATCATCAACCTAAATAAATAGGACACAATTTCCTTTTATAATCAACAATACATCATATAAATGGTACTATCTCCCAACTTATCGGGTCTATTGATTTAACGAATAAATCTCACTCATTGATAAGTTAAAGAAATAAATACTAAGTATATGTGTTTGTTATTATATCGGGATTAAGAGTACGCACATCCATAATAATAGAGGTTCTGTTCTTTTATATATTTAGTATAAATCGAACATACTCAAATGGTCCTACTCAATACACAAATAGTGTACTAGTGTAATTATATAGTCAAGACAAACTAATACCAAACTACACTACAACTGTTCCAATGGTTTGTGTAATTATATAGTCAAGACAAACTAATACCAAATTACACTACAACTGATCCAATGGTTTGTCCCTATCTATCTTGACTGTGAGCTACTATTTATAATTTATAAGGAACTAATAACATGATCTTCTGTGTGGCATCACACACCATATTATCTATAATAAAAATTAAATGGACAACTGCATCGGCATATATATAAATATAAAATGCAGACATTTGACCAAAGTGATTTTCATTTCAAAATATCTCAAAAAACAGATGTTCATACAAAAGCTAGGCTTATAGTATATATCCCAACAGATTCAGCTTCAGATGAGTCCTCGTTCAGTCAATCGATCCTGTCGTTCGATCGATCGATCCAGCTATCCTCGCTGGCTTATCTGGTCTCATCCGATCAATCCGGCCTGATCTCGGTCACTGTATATCCACTATTCGGTCAACCGAACACAGCCTTTGGACTATTCAATTTTGACTTCAAATTTTCACCGAAAACCCTAGGTCAAACCGACGTCCAATGTTCCCTCAACGGGGAACGCGTCCTCACCTACTCCTTTCAGGAGAGATTACTTATTGCCAGACCGGTCCTCCAGACCGACTAGACTTTCTATTGGACATCCGCTCCATGACCCGTCCAGACTTTTCGCCTAGGTTACCACCCCCTAGAACCTAGAGTTACCTCCCCCTAGGGTTTTCCTCACCTAGGGTTACCACCCCATAAGACCTAGGTTACCTCCCCCTAAGATTTTCCATAACCTAGAATTACCACCCCCTAGGACTTAAGGTCACCTCCCCCTAGGATTTTCCACCTACATAACCGCAATTAGGATTTTCCATCACCTAGGATTACCGCCCCTAAGATTTAGGGTTACCACCTCCTAAGGTTTTCCACCTGTCTAACCGCAGTTAGGACCTTCCATCACTTAGGGTTACCTCCCCCTAGGACCTAGGGTTACCACCCCCTAGGACCTAGGGTTTTCCACCTACCTAACCGCAGTTAGAACTTTTCATCACCTAGGGTTACCGCCCCCTTGGACCTAGGGTTATCACCCCCTAGGGGTTTCCACCTGCCTAACCGCAATTAGAACTATCTATCACCTAGGGTTACTGCCCCTTAGGACCTAGGGTTACCACCCCCTAGGGTTTTCCACCTACCTAGAATCCACTAGGGTTACCACCCCCTAGAGTTTTCCACTTACCTAAAATCCACTAGGACTTTTGCCTAAGACAACTTAGGACTTTCCTGCAAACTCAATCAACTTTCTTAAATCACAAGACAACTTAACTTTGGACCCTTTGACATAATCAAAATCCAGGTTCAATCGTCTGGTGCTTCCTGCACCAACAGAATTAAGTCAATACTTAACTCATGATCTATCGTAAAATCGAGTAATGCTAAACACTCTATGTAGCCATTCATCTTTAGTGCAAATTGTACTGTAGATGAACCTTCCTGTGTCTTTGAGTAAAAGAGAAGCTTGGAGACCTCGAACCTTTCGGATTTAACTTACTCATCCAATAGCTCACGAAGATAATAGACAATATCATAAGCATCCAAATGCTCATGCTATTTCTATAATTCAGAGTCATAGTGGCTAGCATAATGTAACTTCTATGTACAGAATCACCCTTATATTTCTGATGAGCCAACAATTGGTCCGCGGTTGTATCGGCATCAAGACTTGTGGGAAGAGGCTCATTAAGGGCATAAGCTAGTTTCTCAGCTTTGAAAACAATTCTCAAACTTTGAAACCAGTCCAAAAAGTTCAGCCCAGCCAGTTTGTTCAAGTCCAAAATTGAACGCATATTAACAGACGTTATAATTAAATGATTAACCTAAAAATATAAAAATGAGAATATATTAAAGATATAATTTTATTTATGTAAATAATTTACATGTAATAAAAGTTCACTTATTTATCAAATTCAAATATCTTTATTTTGAATTCGAGAGATGATAGATTTTCTCCAAGTGGGTTGATATCCAACATAGATAAGAACAACCTTAACTTTAGCCAACAAGTCATTCTTAGTTATAGCAGTAAGTAACGAGTTTACTTATTGCATATCGCTTATATGCAACTATCACATTATGCTAGAAACTAATTGATTTTTGTATAAATATCGGGTTGTTAACACATTAACAAGTATACATCAAATGCATATCACCCAACTTTACCTCTATCCATATTAATCATAACTTTGGCACAACAAATCAACGCTTCAAGTTTAAAACCAACCTATTAATCATGAGATTGCATCTCCATAGTTTGAACATATTTAATTTCAAGTTAAGCTTGATTTTGGCCAACAACTCAAATAAGAACTTAAACTCTAGTTCTTACCATATTAACGAAAAATATAGATTTTAATATTGTGTAAGGAATTTGGTCTCATCTACATCATACAAATATTCTATCTACATGACATTATACGTATGACATAAATAATGACATAACACATCACACGTATGGTATAGAAGATGATATGACACATCGCACGCATGACATAGCGTGACAAATCACACATACGACAAGATCTAATCACATGACACACATGGCAAAATCTAATCATATCATAATTAATGCGTCTATTAGAAATAAAAATATGTTATAAATTTGATTGCAATAAATCAAGATTTATCTAATCAAATTAGAAAACTAATTTTCAAATTTGATTAACATATCTCATTTAGAATCTTTCTATCAATCAAGAATCTTTAATTATTTTAGAAATAAATTTTTAAATTAATTTTTAAATTAATTTTCAAACAATTTAGGAAACAAATAATTAATATTTTTTTATTTATTATAGAATAAATCGAACAACCTCAAATGGTCCTGCTCAATACACAAATAGTGTACTAGTGAAATTATATAGTCAAGACAAACTAATACCAAATTACACTACAACCGTTCCAATGGTTTGTCCCTATCCATCTTGGTTGTGAGCTATTATTTATAATTTAAAAGAAACCGATAACATGATCTTCTGTGTGGCACAACACACCATGTTATCAATAATATAAATTAAATGGACAACTGCATCGACATATATATAAATATAAAATGTAGATATTTGATCAAAGTGATTCTCATTTCAAAATATCTCAAAAAAACAAATGTTCATACAAAAGCTAGGCTTATAGTATACATCCCAATAGATTCAGCTTTGGATGAGTCCTCGTTCAATCAATCGATCCCGTCGTTCTATCGATCGATCCAGCTATCCTCGCTGGCTTATCTGGCCTGATCCGATCAACCCGGCCTGATCTCGGTCACTGTATATCCACTGTTCGGTCGATCGAACCTAGGGTTCGGTCGATCGATCCTTTGGTCGAACCCATTCATCTGGCTGGAAATCTATCTGTTTGCTTTGGGGGTTCGATCAACCGATCCCCGATTTAGTCGACCAATCAAGGTCGAAACTAACCCTGTACAATTGTTAGTTTCCTGTAAAAACAGAGTTAGACAAAATAGCAAATGATATATAAATAATAACTTGACAGCCTTCGGACTGTTAGGTTTTGACTTCAAATTTTCTCCGGAAACCCTAGGTCAAACCGACGTCCACAATTCCCTCAATGGGGAACGCGTCCTCATCTACTCCTTTCAGGAGAGATTACTTGTTGTCAGACCGGTCCTCCAGACCGACTGAACTTTCTACTGGGCATCCGCTCCATGACCCGTCCAGACTTTTCGTCTAGGTTACCACCCCCTAGGACCTAGAGTTACCTCCCCCTAAGGTTTTCCTCACCTAGGGTTACCACCTCATAGGACCTAGAGTTACCTCCCCTAAGATTTTCCATAACCTATAATTACCACCCCCTAAGACATAAAGTTACCTCCCCCTAGGGTTTTCCACCTACATAACCACCGTTAGGATTTTCCATCACATAGGGTTACCGCCCCCTAGGATCTAGGGTTACCACCTCCTAGGGTTTTCCACCTGTCTAACCGCAGTTAGGACTTTCCATCACCTAGGGTTACCACCCCCTAGGACCTAGGGTTACCACCCCCTAGGATTTTCCACCTACCTAACCACAGTTAGAACTTTCCATCACGTAGGGTTACCGCCCCCTAGGACCTAGGGTTACCCCCTAGGACCCCTAGGGTTTTCCACATGCCTAACCGCAGTTAGAACTTTCCATCACCTAGGGTTACCACCCACTAGGGTTTTCCACCTGCCTAGAATCCACTAGGGTTACCACCCCCTAGAGTTTTCCACTTACCTAGAATACACTAGGACTTTTACATAAGAGAACTTAGGACTTTCCTGCAAACTCAATCAACTTTGTTAGATCACAAGACAACTTAACTTTGGATCCTTTGACATAATCAAAATACAGGTTCAATCTTCTGGTACTTCCTGCACAATTAAGTCAATACTTAACTCATGATCTATCGTAAAATCGAGTAATGCTAAATGCTCTATGTAGCCGTTCATCTTTAGTACAAATTGTACTGTAGACAAACCTTCTTGTGTCTTTGAGTAAAAGAGAAGCTTGGAGACCTCGAACCTTTCGGATCTAGCTTACTCATCCAACAGCTCACGAAGATAATAGACAATATCATAAACATCCAAATGCTCATGCTATTTCTGTAGTTCAGCAGTCATAGTGGCTAGCATAATGTAACTTCTATATACAGAATCATCCTTATATTTCTGATGAGCCAACAATTGGTCCGCGGTTGTATCAGCATCAAGACTTGTGGGAAGAGGCTCATTAAGGGCATAAGCTAGTTTCTCAGCTTTGAAAACAATTCTCAAACTTCGAAACCAGTCCAAAAAGTTCAGCCCAGCCAGTTTGTTCAAGTCCAAAATTGAACGCATATTAACTGACATTATAATTAAATAATTAACCTAAAAATATAAAAATGAGAATGTATTAAAGATATAATTTTATTTGTATAAATAATTTACATGTAATAAAAGTTCGCTTATTTATCAAATTCAAATACCCTTATTTTGAATTCGAGAGATGATAGATTTTCTCCAAGTGGGTTGATATCCATCATAGATAAGAACAACCTTAACTTTAGCCAACAAGTCATTCTTAGTTATAGCAGTAGGTAACGAGTTTACTTCTTGCATATCGCTTATATGCAACTATCACATTATGCTAGTAACTAATTGATTTTTGTATAAATATCGGGTTGTTAACACATTAACAAGTATACATCAAATGCATATCACCCAACTTTACCTCTATCCATATTAATCATAACTTTGGCATAACAAATCAACGCTTCAAGTTTAAAACCAACCTATTAATCAAGAGATTGCATCTCCATAGTTTGAACATATTTAATTTCAAGTTATGCTTGACTTTGGCCAACAACTCAAATAAGAACTTAAACTCTAGTTCTTACCATATTAACGAAAAGTATAGATTTTAATATTGTGTAAGGAATTTGGTCTCATCTACATCATACAAATATTCTATCTACATGACATTATACGTATGACATAAATAATGACATAACACATCACACGTATGGTATAGAAGATGATATGACAGATCGCACGCATGACATAGCGTGACAAATCACACATACGGCAAGATCTAATCACATGACACACATGGCAAAATCTAATCATATCATAATTAATGCGTCTATTAGAAATAAAAATATGTTATAAATTTGATTTTAATAAATCAAGATTTATCTAACCAAATTAGAAAACTAATTTTTAAATTTAATTAACATATCTCATTTAGAATCTTTCTATCAATCAAGAACCTTTAATTATTTTAGAAATAAATTTTTAAATTAATTTTCAAACAATTTAGGGAACAATTAATTAATATTTTTTAATTTATTACAGAATAAATTGAACAACCTCAAATGGTCCTGCTCAATACACAAATAGTGTACTAGTGTAATTATATAATCAAGACAAACTAATACCAGATTACACTACAACCGTTCTAATGGTTTGTCTCTATCCATCTTGGTTGTGAGCTATTATTTATAATTTATAAGGAACCGATAACATGATCTTCTGTGTGGAACCACACACCATGTTATCAACAATATAAATTAAATAGACAACTGCATCGACATATATATAAATATAAAATGCAGACATTTGACTAAAGTGATTCTTATTTCAAAATATCTCAAAAAATAAATATTCATACAAAAGCTAGGCTTATAGTATACATCCCAACAGATTCAGCTTCGGATGAGTCCTTGTTCAGTCAATCGATCCCGTCGTTCGATCGATCGATCCAGCTATCCTCGCTGGCTTATCTGGTCTGATCTTATCAATTCGACCTGATCTCGATCACTGTTTATCCACTGTTCGGTCGACCGAACCTGGGGTTCGGTCGACCGATCCTTCGGTCGAACCCATTCATCTAGCTGGAAATCTATCTGTTTGCTTTGGAGGTTCGATCGACCGATCCCCGATTCAGTCGACTAATCAAGGCCGAAACTAACCCTGCACAATTGTTAGTTTCTTGTAAAAACAGAGTTAGATAAAATGGCAAATGATATATAAATTAATAACTTGACAGTCTTCGGACTGTTCGATTTTGACTTCAAATTTTCTCCGGAAACCCTAGGTCAAACCGACGTCCACTGTTCCCTCAACGGGGAACGCACCCTCACCTACTCCTTTCAGGAGAGATTACTTGTTGCCAGACCGGTCCTCCAGACCGATTGGACTTTCTACTGGACATCCGCTCCATGACCCGTCCAGACTTTTCGCCTAGGTTACCACCCCCTAAGACCTAGAGTTACCTCTCCCTAGGGTTTTACTCACGTAGGGTTACCACCCCATAGGAGCTAGGGTTACCTCCCCCTAAGATTTTCCATAACCTAGAATTACCACCCCCTAGGACCTAAAGTTACCTCCCCCAAGGGTTTTCCACCTACATAACCGCAGTTTGGACTTTCCATCACCTAGGGTTACCGCCCCTAAGATCTAGGGTTACCACCTCCTAGGATTTTCCACCTGTCTAACCGCAGTTAGGACTTTTCATCACCTAGGGTTACCGCCCCCTAGAACCTAAGGTTACCACCCCTTAGGGTTTTCCACCTACCTAATCGCAGTTAGAACTTTCCATCACCAAGGGTTACCGCCCCCTAGGACCTAGGTTTACCATCCTTAAGGTTTTCCACCTGCCTAACTGCAGTTAGAACTTTCCATCACTTAGGGTTACCGCCCCCTAGGACCTAGGGTTACCACCCCCTAGGATTTTCCACCTGCCCAAAATCCACAAGGGTTACCACCCCCTAGAGTTTTCCACTTACCTAGAATCCACTAGGATATTTACCTAAGACAACTTATGTAACACCCATAGGGTTCCTAGCAATTTCATATATTTTTACCATGGTTAAAAATATAGGTCTTATGTGAATATTAGAAAAAAATAAAATAAAATAGAATTAAAAAGAGACAAGGCTTGAACCTTGAACCTCTGGTTAGAAGCATGAATAGTGTAACCAATAGACCAAGAATAGATATTATTAGAAAGGGAAGGGATAATATAATTAAGAGTAAGAAAAGGTTCTCTTCCACTTAGAAAGAGAAGTTGGAATATCCTTCTTCCCCTCAAATGAAGAGATGATTCTTGCTTCTCTTTTCATTAATAGATGAGTAAAAGAAAGGAGGAAGAAAAACTCATTTTCCCTTCTTCCTTTCATTAGGAATAAAAGAGGAAAGAATCAAAATTTTCATTTGGTTGCTCTCTTTCTCCTTCCTCCTTCTCTCCACCGAAACCCCTCTCCTCTCCCTCACCATTGCCGAACCAAGCAAGAAGGGAGCTCTCTAGGAAAAGCTTCACAACCAAGGATTTCGTCTTTTAGAGAATTAAGCGAGAGGATGTGAGTATCCCCTCACTACAGTACAAGTAGTTATCGATTGTTGTATGTAAATGTTATTGAAATCGTAAAAACTTTCTTGCGTGTTTTGGCCAAGATAAAGACTTATGGTCACTTAGGGTTAGCAAGTTTATGAGTTATGCTTGATGTTGTAACCATAAAGTCTAGAATCTCACCTTGGAAGTTTCGGCCAAGATAGAAAATGGGGTCTAGGGCAAAGTTTTCAAATGATAACATGCTTGTTTATGCTCCTTCATGATAAATGACCTCTCATGTGTTAATAGCTTAGGTTTTTCATGCTCCATGTTGTATAAAAATATGAGAACCCTAACTTAATGTTTCGGCCAAGATTCACTATAGCGTCTAGGGCATAGTTTTGAAAGGAAACATGTTTGTTTATACTCCTTTATGATGAAAGATCTTATATGTGATAGCTTAGTTTCATGCTTCATGTTGTATAAAAAAAATATAGGAGAACCCTAGTTTCAAGTTTCGGCCAAGAATAGAAATGAAGTTTAGAGCAAAGTTTTCAAATGATAACATGCTTGTTTATGCTCCTTCATGATATATAATCTCTCATGTGTTGATAGCCTAGGTTTCCATACTTTATGTTGAAAACAAATATATAAGAACACTAGTCTAAAGTTTCGGCCAAGATGAAATGTGAAGCTTAGGGCAAGAAGAAAATTTAAAACCTAATCATACTTGTTTGTGCTTATTCATGAGGTATGATATCTTGTATGTAGTTAGGTTAAGTCTTTATGCTACATGTTGCATTAGAGGGAGTGGAACCCTACTTGTAGGTTTCGGCCAACATAGAATGTAAAGCCTAGAGTAAAGTTTTTTGAAAACTAATTATGCTTAGTTATGTCTTTACATGATGTATGATCTTTTGGTATATTGTTAGATAAGTTATCATGCTACATGTTGTACAAATGAACCTTAGAACTTCACCTTAGGGTTCGGCCAAGCAAGTATATGAGGCTTAGAGCAAGGTCTTGAAATCTAACCATACTTGTTTATGCTTCTTTGTAATGTATGATTATTTATCTAGGGCTAGCTTAAGATTCATGCTCCTTATAGTGGTCAAAGTGGAAAAAAATCCTACTATAGGGATTCGGCCAAGATTGAATGAATAGGTTTAGGGAAAAATTTTGAAACTAACTATGCATGCTTAGGTTCTCCCCTGATGTATGACTCTTGATATATGGTTAGTTAAGTCCCTATGCTTTATGATATGATATATGCTATGTTTCATGATATGATATGATATGCTATGCTTCATGATATAATATATGTTATGTTTCATGGTATGATATGCTATGCTTCAAGATATGATATGCTATGCTTCATGATATGATATATGCTATGTTCATGATATGATATGCTATGCTTCATGATAAGATATGTCATACTTCATGATATGATATATGTCATGCTTGATGATATGATAATAACATGTTATGCTCTATGCTATGATAAGAACATGTTATGCTTCATGATATATGTTTATGAAAGGCTTATGCAAGAGGAAAAGCCTAAGAGATGCTTCCCTTGAGATGGGATCAAGAGCACTCTTCATGATATGACAAGAACATGATATGTATGATGATATGATAAGAAACATGATATGTATGACATGCTATTTTACTTTGTATGGCTTGTACCAAGGGTGGGCTCCATAAGCGCCCCTAGGCCGACGGACTATGAACGGGTCTAGTAAAAGGATGGGCTCCTTAGTACGCCCCTAGGTCGACGGTCGTAGTACGGACCTAGTTCCCTAGTAGGTTCGGGGCTAGCTACCCTGTCCTAGGGATTTGCACACATTCATGTTATGTGGTACATAGCCGGGCCCTCATGTTGAGATTATATTCAAGTATGTATACGATATATTTTTTTTAAAAAAAAAGACATGTTGCATATGTTCATTTCATTATGCATGTTTTCAAAGGAACATCTTGCGGCTACATGTTTACGCCATATGTTTTCCTTTACACTTATTAAAGATGCCCTTGAGAATATGGTTATGATCATGTTATATGTTATGTTATGTTCTCACATGCTATGATACGTTTATGTTATGTTCTCACATGCTATGATTGTAAAATACCGAAAATAGGCGAATATTAATAAGGAAATTTTCCAGGATTTTTGGAGATTTTTCGGGAATTTTTCGAAGCTCGTACGGACGAGTTAACGGGGATAAAAATGGAGTCCGGGAAAGCCTGTTTAGGCTACCCTGTTTTAATGAGGAAAAGTTTTATTTTCTTTTCCTTTTTCTTTTCTTTTTCTTTTTCTTTATTTTCTCTCCTCACCCGCTCGATTCTTTCCCCAAACCTGCGCCCCTTTTCCTCACTGATCTATGCCCTACGGCGCCGCCGTCGCCCAACCGGCGCCGCAAACCCACGGCCACCCTCTCCTCTGCCGACGCCGACGACGCCACTGCCGCTGCCCTCTCCGGCCACTCTTTCCGTGTGCCCTAGAGCCACCGTTGGCCGAGTCGCCCATTGCCGATCTCTTCCCCCTGCGCCCGATCCGCCGACATCCGAGCCCTAGCCCTGGCCGATCCCTCTTCCTCCTCCCTCACGACACCTCTGCCCTAGATCGGCGCCGCACGGAGCAGCCCCGACCCCTCTCCCCTCCAGCGACGCCAACCTCTTCGCTGTGCCCTAGCACCGGCAGCCGACTTCACCGTGCCCTAGCACTGTCGACGGATTCTTGATCACCTCCGACCAGTGGGGAGGAAGAAGGTTACGAGTTGGTGAGGAAGTGGTGATCTTTGGTGATTTTGGGATTCGACAGTCCATTTCTGCCACCCGGGTCCAGCAGCCACGAACTTGGCAGAGGATCAGTGATCTTCACCTTTGATTTTCTTTCCTGTTGTGTTTCTTTGCTGTGTATGTTCTTCCTCCTGGTTGTGGATCAAGGGTACGAGATTTGGAGAGGAAGAGTCAAGAAGTCTTTGCCGAGAGGTTGTTATTCTTGTCCAGCGACACCTGGTTTCCAACAGCAACCCTTCCATCCAGCACAGCTGTGATTTGAGGTAAGGATTATATGTATTTAAATATTGGTTGTAGATCATGTTCGAATTGGAGGATTTGGTTAGATGATCATGTGAATTTAGGTAAGGAACATGATTATGGTACATATTGATTTAGGTAGGAATTGGTACATACATAATTGCTTATGTGTTGAAATTGGTGAGGTGTGGTGAATTGTGAAGGGGATGTGGATCTATTGGATTGATTCACTATGATTTAATCCTAATAGGTTTAGGATTTGGTCATTTTGATTTAATGATATAATTAATTGTAAAATGTGTTGTTACAGGATTGTGATTCGAGACGGGCATCTCGACATCAGATTGGTTCGATTCAATCTATATCGGAGGCGGGTACCTCTTGACTTATCTTTTTATGATATTGTCTTTGGATATGCATAGTATTTTATAACTACAAACAATGAACATGTTTGTCTTTGGTATGTCATTGTTTGATATCCATAGCATGTTAGGTTTATCGCCTGTGACGTATCCGTGCTTATATCATGTGATTTATTGCCATGAGTACTGTATTACCATGAGTATCTTAGTTTCTAGAATAAGTGACATACCATGTTTTACTGAGGTTAGGACTAGGTTCTGGACTTTTGGTTTTAGTCATGTGTATCGAGATTATCTGATACTTAGGTTTTTATGCCATGACTGGCTTGTGTACCTCTATTTGTATATCACATATGATTCGTGTACCTAGACTCTGATTCTTTGATCTGTGTATATTGTTGGTACATATGTTATGGAAGGAGGATATGTTTAGGATCTAGGTTGTTATACCATAGAGGATCTGTATACCCTAGATCTATGGATTTGACTCACTGATATTGTGGTTCCCATATTATATATATGGATATGATTATGTTGATCAGTTTATGACTATGCTTAGTGTCATGCATCATGATTGCATGCTGCGCGATTGTCGGCTCCACTATGGTTGAGCACATCGCCAGTTACATGTACTGCACACACCACCACTCATGGATTAGTGGTATATCAGGCAGGTGTGTGGCGGTTCTGCTGTTTGGCTCCGTTGGTCATATGACCCAGCGTGGTAGCCGGCAGTCAGTTCCGCTCTGTTTGGCTCCGCTGGCATTTAGTGTAGCAGCGTAGTAGCCGGCAGACGGTGGACTCTGTTTGGCTCCGTTGGTCAGGTGACTCAGCGTGGTAGCCGGCAGAGATACCTCCCCGTCATTGTGTACCGGGAGTTGAGAGCATTGAGCTCCCCCATTTATGATTTGGGGTCACAGGACAGGAGTACTCCGACAGCATCCCGTCCACTCGGTCACTCATCAGGAGTAGTGACGACAGAGTGCACGGTTGTCCTACCCACTCGGTCTCACCATTTGTGTGTGATATGACTGACTGGCGTCAGGGGTGACCAGGACGCATCATTATCATCATATGCATTGATGCATTTATATTCTTATGATTGTCTTTGCTGCATTTGGTTGCTGCATTTTGGTTGGATGCATACTTTTGACCTGCATACAGGATTATTGACACTTTCGGTTTGTGACCCTTTTATGTCGGATAGGAGTTCTGGTGAGTCTGACTTCTCGGTTACCTTTCGGTTTGCATATTCCTATATATGATTAGGAAGTTGTATTCCATGTTTGTTGTTAGATATATCTTACTACTCATATCCATTGGTATTCTTTGAGTTGTTGAACTCACCCGTTGATTTTTTTCAGGTACCAGGTTATTTATGGTGTCGCTTGGAGCATTCTGTCTGCTGGTCCCCACGTCACATCAGAAGACTTATCGGTTTCACGTATGTTTTGTTTGTTTATGTATCAGTTTGTTTAGCTCTATACTCCGGTTTTGTTTTTTTTTGAAGTGTTGATGTTGTTATGTGGTGTTTTGTATTTGTTATTGGTTGTGTAAGCCTAGCCGGCTAGCAGTTTTGTGTTTTGGTTTTGGTACAGCCGAGTGAGCTGCTTTATTTTTAACTGCGTGGTTGTGTCAGCCAGAGGCTGAATTTGGTATTAACTGCGTGGTATTTGTTTATTTTATTGTTATTATTCCAGCCGCATGTGGCTGAGGTATATAGTGCTTGTAGAAAAGTTTCAGATTGTCCGCCGTACAGGGGAGATGCTGCCGAAATTTCTTCGGACAGAAACTCCTCCGGGGCGTGACAATTTAGTGGTATCAGAGCAGGTATACGATACTTGCTATGTGTTTTGGATTTTTGAGATTTATCTGATATCAATTTATTTGGTATCAGAGATCGGCTTACGAGTTTTATTTCTAGTGTTTCGGATTTCATGTTTTAGTCTTCTCGATGTGACTTTTTGGATTTTGGGACTTGGCAGAAGCAGGACATCTCCAAGCTGTAGGAGGTATGTTGGTATACTGTTATCCTACATTTTTTTTTTGTTAGTATATGCACTGTTGACCATTACTGTTTATGACCTGTATTAGCACTCTTTACTGGTACCTGTCTAGTTGATATAGCATATATTTTAGGTATTAGGTTAGCCACTGATCTTGATTGACCTTAATAGAGATTAAGGGTTACAGTTTCTGGTGATTTATCATATCATACACCAGTAGTTTTTAGCTTATGTTATTACCAGTTGGTTAGCAGATTGAGGCACATACCGGCCTCTGCTTTTATAAGCTAGGTAGTGGATAGTATTTATATCTTTATAATGACCTAGCCAGTAGTATACCATGTTATCTTAGTTAATTTCATTAGTAGATAATTGATCTACTCTTGTGAGATCGGTCAGTAGAAGTTTGATTTACCATAGTTGCTTGAAGGGGATTAATGTAATCTTGATCAGTTGGTAGATGGCCGATTTAGTTTTGTTGGACCGATCAGTAGAGGACCATCATACCCTATTTTATGGGTTGTTTGTGCTTAGTTTGGTATCTAGAGCACATTTGAGTACATGTTTTGTACTGACGTGGAAAAGACTGAGTTGATCGTATATCATTGTCGATTTTGGTCAGTCTTTAGAGGATTGATTTATCCTATTCCGTGGGTACCTTAAATTTAGACTGTTTGTATCTTGTAGGATAACTTAGAAGGTGGCGTAGGGTTTGTGTGGTAGATTGGATTTAAAATATGTTGATTATGCATGTTTATGTGGTGTGTAGATATGATTATTATGTGTTGTAGGAGTCCTGTGGTAAACTGGCCGATTGCATCATTGAGATTATGCTGATTGTAATATGGAAGGTATCATGTTGATTAAACCGGTGTTATGGTAGATGCAGATGTGTTCGATGTAATATTCGAGGTATCTTGTTGATTATATTTGATTTGTGGATACACTTGTGTCAATTAGACTTTATTGGAAGTATAAAAGTGATTATACTCATTTGGTATGTGTTAGGTGTGTATTATTGGAGGTGTATTGTTGATTATACTACATTGATTATGCACACGTGTTCGGTATACATTGTTGGAGGTATCACGGTGATTTATACCTATGATGTGAGTATTTTTGGTGTGTACTAATTGGAGGATTTTGTCGATCATACATATGTGGTGTGTGCACGTGTGTCAGATGTATGGTTGGTAGCATCATGATGATTCTACCTATGTTAAAGGTAGAATATTAAATGTCTACATTATGATATTGGTTGTTTTACCTTGTCAACTAATTCTCCCATTAGTGGGTGACCGACCCACTAGGAGGATGATAGAGTTGACTATGGATTTGATTTGCTTACTGGGTGGTTATACCCTAGGCTTACCCACAGTGATCTGTGGTAGAGAGATGTCTTGTGCAGTCTCTAGCTAGATAGTTAGGTGTTTTGGGCACTTATGTATTGTTGTGGTAGAGTGTAGCTCCCACATGTTATGGATCGTTTGTGGTAGAGCATAGCTTCCACATATTCTGGATTCCCACATATTTAGGGATTGTTTTGTAGTGGAGCGTTGCTCCTATATATTGCGGATTGTTTGTAGCGGAGCATTGCTCCCATATTTATTGTGGATACATATTTTGGATTATTTGTGGTGGAGCGTTGCTCCCACATAGGGAGGATTTCTTGTGGTAGAGCGTTGCTCCCACATTGGTGGTATTTCGTGTGATAGAGCATTGCTCTCACACTGGAGGTTCTATTCTTTGGTGATTATATATCGTTGGTGATTAGATCTGTTTATTGTTGAGGATCTTATGGTTAGGAATGTCTGTGGGACGGACATTATGTGTTTTGGTTTTACCATTAGTGCTTGTGGTGCCCTAGATGTTATCATGGACTCGATGATTGGGGTATCCCTAGAATGTTTGGATCAGTTTCCATTGTCTTTGTTGACGATGTTGTGATTTATTACGGATTTGAGGTGAGTCACGTACACTACCTTTACATAGGTCTAAAGATGTTTCGACGAGAACATGTATATGTGATTATCAGTAGTGCTGATTTGGTTTTCTTCTGTGAGATGTTTGAGACACACGGTCACCAGTAGGGGTATACCGTGGTTCCACAGGAGATCGAGGTTATTACCGTTGGGGAGTAGACGGAGTCTATAGAAGAGGCTCGCAACTTCCTTTGTTTGGCTCGATATTTCCGGAGATACGTTGAGGGTTTCTCACGGATTGCTATGTTATTTACACGCATGATCATGAAAGGCGTGAAGTTTACTTGGACTGTGGAATGCAAGACCAGCTTCTAGGAGCTGAAGTGGAGACTAGTGTCGGCTTCGATTTTTGGTTTTACCTTCTGGAGAGGACGGATATGTCCTCTACACCGACGCATCTATTCAGGGTTTGAGCGCTGTTCTGATGCAGCACGATAGAGTAGTCTCCTATGCTTCTCGTCGGTTGAAGGAGCATGAGAAGAACTACCCTGTACATGATCTGGAGCAAGTCGTCATTATTTTTGCCATGAAGATTTGGCGACATTGTTTTATATGGCGTTACATTTGAGATTCTCACTGACCATAAGAGTCTCAAATATCTGTTTACTTAGAAGGAACTTAACCTCCGACAGAGGAGATGGATGGAATTTCTGAAAGATTTTGATTGTACCATTAGCTATCATTTGGGGAAAAGCTAATGTGGTTGTTGTTGTACTTAGACGGAAGTCTAAAGGGACTTTAGCTTGCCACCGAGTTGTGGTCACAGACTTGATTCAAGGTTTCTCCGATTTGGGGCCTTGAGAGGATAGGACAGACAGAGCAGGGTACTCTGGTTACCATGGTTGCTCGGTCGTTAATCAGGATGAGGATACGAGAGCCCTAGGCTGCTGACCAGTATTTGTAGTTTATTTACAGCCAGATAGCTTCCGGGTAGCAGACCGAGTTCACACGAGACGAGGAGGGTGTTGTACACTTCCGAGGCAGATTATGTGTACTTCAGTCTCATCCGATTTTGCAGGAGCTATTTCCGGAGGCTCATCGCTCTCGATTTGCGATTCACCCAGGCGAGATCTGCATGTATCGAAATTTGAGGCGTTTCTATTGGTGGAACGGTATGAAGAAAGACATCGCGGAATTTGTAGCGAGATGTCTGGTCTGTTAGCAGGTGAAGTATGAGTACCAGATACCTGCCGGATTATTTTAGCGGATTCCTATTCTTGAGTGGAAATGAGAACATATTACCATGGACTTTGTGGTGAGTCTGCCTAGGACACGACGAGGCTATGACGCGATTTGGGTAATTGTTGATTTATTTAACCCAAATCCGCGCACTCGTTAGCGATCCGGAAGACGGATTTCCTGGATCGATTGGTAGATCTGTTTTGCAGTGGAATCATCAGATCACGTGATGTTCCATTGACTATTATTTCGGATAGAGGCCCCGGTTCACGTCTCGTTTGTGATAGAGTCTGCAGCAGGCTTTGGGCACGCAGCTCTGTTTCAGTACGGTTTTCCATCCTCAGACAGATGGATAGTCACAGCGGACCTTTCAGACTCTAGAGGATTTGCTGAGATCGTGTGTGTTGGATTTTGGATGTAGTTGGGAGGACCATTTGCCATTGGTAGAGTTCGTCTACAATAACGGTTTGCATTCGGCTATCCAAATGCCACCGTTGAGGCGTTGTAAGGTAGGCCTTGTCGGACATCCATCCTCTGGGTTGAGGTTGAGGAGGCCCAGTTATTAGGACCTCATAGAGCTCGGTATGAGGCAGAGTTGGTCCGTATTATCAGACGGAGGATGTTAGAGGCGCAGGATCGCCAGAAGTGTTATGCTGATCAGAGACGCAGACCCCTAGCGTTCTCTATTGGCGACCATGTATTTCTGCGAGTTCCACCCACGAAAGGGGTGAAGAGATTTGACCTCAGAGGTAAGCCAGCTCCGCGATACATTGGTCCTTTTGAGATCTTGGAGAGGATCGGAGCGGTAGCTTACCGGTTAGCACTACCACCGTCCCTGTCAGGCGTACTTGATGTATTCCACGTATCGATGCTGAGGAGATACGTACCTGACCCGACGCATGTGCTGACAGATATCTCAGTTCCAGTTCATCCTGACGTTACTTATGAGGAGGTTCCGGTACATATTCTAGACCGGGAAGAGCGTCAATTGCGGAACAAGACTATCCGACTGGTTAAAGTCGGATGACAATATCGTTTGGACGAGGAGGTTACTTGGGAGCTCGAGGATACTATCCGAGCTTGATACCCGATTTTTCATTAGAGATATGTGGTTTAATTTACCGTTCAGCATTTATACGCTTTACCTGTTGTTAGTAGTTGCTGATGGTAGATACCGAAATTTGGGGACCAAATTTTTATTAGAGAGGGAGAATGTGAAATACCGAAAATAGGCGAATATTAATAAGGGAATTTTTCAGGATTTTTACAGATTTTTCGGGAATTTTTCGAAGCTCGTACGGACGAGTTAACGGGGATAAAAATGGAGTCCAGGAAAGCCTGTTTAGGCTACCCTGTTTTAATGAGGAAAAGTTTTATTTTATTTTCCTTTTTCTTTTCTTTTTCTTTTTCTTTATTTTCTCTCCTCACCCGCCCGATTCTTTCCCCAAACCTGCGCCCCTTTTCCTCACTGATCTATGCCCTACGGCGCCGCCGTCACCCAACCGGCGCCGCAAACCCACTGCCACCCTCTCCTCTGCCGACGCCGACGACGCCACTGCCGCTGCCCTCTCCGGCCACTCTTTCCGTGTGCCCTAGAGCCACCGTTGGCCGAGTCGCCCATTGCCGATCTCTTCCCCCTGCGCCCGATCCGCCGACATCCGAGCCCTAGCCCTGGCCGATCCCTCTTCCTCCTCCCTCACGACACCTCTGCCCTAGATCGGCGCCGCACGGAGCAGCCCCGACCCCTCTCCCCTCCAGCGACGCCAACCTCTTCGCTGTGCCCTAGCACCGGCAGCCGACTTCACCGTGCCCTAGCACTGTCGACGGATTCTTGATCACCTCCGACCAGTGGGGAAGAAGAAGGTTACGAGTTGGTGAGGAAGTGGTGATCTTTGGTGATTTTGGGATTCGACAGTCCATTTCTGCCACCCGGGTCCAGCAGCCACGAACTTGGCAGAGGATCAGTGATCGTCACCTTTGATTTTCTTTCCTGTTGTGTTTCTTTGCTGTGTATGTTCTTCCTCCTGGTTGTGGATCAAGGGTACGAGATTTGGAGAGGAAGAGTCAAGAAGTCTTTGCCGAGAGGTTGTTATTCTTGTCCAACGACACCTGGTTTCCAACAGCAACCCTTTCATCCAGCACAGCTGTGATTTGAGGTAAGGATTATATGTATTTAAATATTGGTTGTAGATCATGTTCGAATTGGAGGATTTGGTTAGATGATCATGTGAATTTAGGTAAGGAACATGATTATGGTACATATTGATTTAGGTAGGAATTGGTACATACATAATTGCTTATGTGTTGGAATTGGTAAGGTGTGGTGAATTGTGAAGGGGATGTGGATCTATTGGATTGATTCACTATGATTTAATCCTAATAGGTTTAGGATTTGGTCATTTTGATTTAATGATATAATTAATTGTAAAATGTGTTGTTACAGGATTGTGATTCGAGACGGGCGTCTCGACATCAGATTGGTTCGATTCAATCTATATCGGAGGCGGGTACCTCTTGACTTATCTTTTTATGATATTGTCTTTGGATATGCATAGTATTTTATAACTACAAGCAATGAACATGTTTGTCTTTGGTATGTCATTGTTTGATATCCATAGCATGTTAGGTTTATCGCCTGTGACGTATCCGTGCTTATATCATGTGATTTATTGCCATGAGTACTGTATTACCATGAGTATCTTAGTTTCTAGAATAAGTGACATACCATGTTTTACTGAGGTTAGGACTAGGTTCTGGACTTTTGGTTTTAGTCATGTGTATCGAGATTATCTGATACTTAGGTTTTTATGCCATGACTGGTTTGTGTACCTCTATTTGTATATCACATATGATTCGTGTACCTAGACTCTGATTCTTTGATCTGTGTATATTGTTGGTACATATGTTATGGAAGGAGGATATGTTTAGGATCTAGGTTGTTATACCATAGAGGATCTGTATACCCTAGATCTATGGATTTGACTCACTGATATTGTGGTTCCCATATTATATATATGGATATGGTTATGTTGATCAGTTTATGACTATGCTTAGTGTCATGCATCATGATTGCATGCTGCGCGATTGTCGGCTCCACTATGGTTGAGCACATCGCCAGTTACATGTACTGCACACACCACCACTCATGGATTAGTGGTATATCAGGCAGGTGTGTGGCGGTTCTGCTGTTTGGCTCCGTTGGTCATATGACCCAGCGTGGTAGCCGGCAGTCAGTTCCGCTCTGTTTGGCTCCGCTGGCATTTAGTGTAGCGTAGTAGCCGGCAGACGGTGGACTCTGTTGGCTCCGTTGGTCGGGTGACTCGGTGGTAGCCGGCAGAGATACCTCCCGTCATTGTGTACGGAGTTGAGAGCATTGAGCTCCCCATTTATGATTTGGGGTCACAGGACGGAGTACTCCGACAGATCCCGTCCACTCGATCACTCATCGAGTAGTGACGACAGAGTGCACGGTTGTCACAGCTACCCACTCGGTCTCACCATTTGTTTGTGAGATGATTGACTGGCGGGGTGACCAGACGCATCATTAGCATCATATGCATTGATGCATTTATATTCTTATGATTGTCTTTCTTTGCATTTGGTTGCTTTGCATTTTGTTGATGCATACTTTTGACCGCATACGAGATTATTGACACTTTTTGACGACCCTTTGTCGGATAGGAGTTCTGGTGAGTCTGACTTCCTCGTTACCTTCGGTTTGCATATTCCCTATATATGATTAGGAAGCTGTATTCCATGTTTGTTGCTGTTAGATATATCTTACTACTCATGTCCATTGGTATTCGCTGAGTTGTTGAACTCACCCCCGTTGACACTATCTTTTTCAAGTACCAGGTTATTTATGGTGTCGCTTGGAGCATTCTGTCTGCTGGTCCCCACGTCACATCAGAAGACTTATCGGTTTCACGTATGTTTTGTTTGTGTATGTATCAGTTTGTTTAGCTCTATACTCCGGTTTTGTTTTTTTTTGAAGTGTTGATGTTGTTATGTGGTGTTTTGTATTTGTTATTGGTTGTGTAAGCCTAGCCGGCTAGCAGTTTTGTGTTTTGGTTTTGGTACAGCCGAGTGGGCTGCTTTATTTTTAACTGCGTGGTTGTGTCAGCCAGAGGCTGAATTTGGTATTAACTGCGTGGTGTTTGTTTCTTTTATTGTTATTATTCCAGCCGCATGTGGCTGAGGTATATAGTGCTTGTAGAAAAGTTTCAGATTGCCCGTCGTACAGGGGAGATGCTGCCGAAATTTCTTCGGACAGAGACTCCTCCGGGGCGTGACAATGATATGTTGTATGTTATGTTCTCACATGCTATGACATGTTTTATGTGTATGTATGATTCATGGTTTTATGAGTAGGAAAGGAACTCACTAAGCCTATGGGCTTATAGATTACTTTTCCTTGTACTACAGAAAAAGAAAAAGAATGGATGAACTAAGGGGAGCAGCAGGAAGGGCAAGATTGTGTGTGGAAGTGGCATGGTGGATAGATCTAATTTTATTTATAAAACTTATTATTAGTTAAGTTATGCATGTGAACTAAGTTTGGATTTTATACTTGTGATGATAACTTGAACTAGTATGTGGTACACTTATGTTATCTTATTCATGTTAGTATATTCATGACATTATGAATCATGTTCAAGTAGCTGATATAAATCAAGTATGTTGTTCACATGCCATGTTAAAGGTAAGATGCATATGACAAAAAGAAGTAAAATTAATAAATTATAAATAAGTCTTCCGCTACCATGAGTCCATATGCATGTATATGTCAAGTAAGTCTAAGTAACCCCGTCCCTTTAGGGTAGTCTATGTATCTATTGAGGGGCGGGCGTTACAACTTAGGACTTTCCTACAAACTCAATCAACTTTGTTAGATTACAAGACAACTTAACTTTGGACCCTTTGACATAATCAAAATCCAGGTTCAATCGTCTGATGCTTCCTGCACCAACAGAATTAAGTCAATACTTAACTCATGATCTATCGTAAAATCGAGTAATGCTAAATGCTCTATGTAGCCGTTCATCTTTAGTGCAAATTGTACTGTAGATGAACCTTCCTGTGTCTTTGAGTAATAAAGAAGCTTGGACACCTCGAACCTTTCGAATCTAGCTTACTCATCCAACAGCTCACGAAGATAATAGACAATATCATAAGCATCCAAATGCTCATGCTATTTCTGTAGTTCATGAGTCATAGTGGCTAGCATAATGTAACTTCTATGTACATAATCATCCTTATATTTCTGATGAGCCAACAATTGGTCCGCAGTTGTATCGGCATCAAGACTTGTGGGAAGAGGCTCATTAAGGGCATAAGCTAGTTTCTCAGCTTTGAAAACAATTCTCAAACTTCAAAATCAGTCCAAAAAGTTCAACCCAGTCAGTTTGTTCAAGTCCAAAATTGAACGCAGATTAACAGACGTTATAATTAAATGATTAACCTAAAAATATAAAAATGAGAATGTATTAAAGATATAATTTTATTTATGTAAATAATTTACATGTAATAAAAGTTCGCTTATTTATCAAATTCAAATACCCTTATTTTGAATTCGAGAGATGATAGATTTTCTCCAAGTGGGTTGATATCCATCATAGATAAGAACAACCTTAACTTTAGCCAACAAGTCATTCTTAGTTATAGCAATAGGTAACGAGTTTACTTATTACATATCGCTTATATGCAACTATCACATTATGCTAGTAACTAATTGATTTTTGTATAAATATCGGGTTGTTAACACATTAACAAGTATACATCAAATGCATATCACCCAACTTTACCTCTATCCATATTAATCATAACTTTGGCATAACAAATCAACGCTTCAAGTTTAAAACCAACCTATTAATCAAGAGATTGCATTTCCATAGTTTGAACATACTTAATTTCAAGTTATGCTTGACTTTGGCCAACAACTCAAATAAGAACTTAAACTCTAGTTCTTACCATATTAACGAAAAGTTTAGATTTTAATATTGTGTAAGGAATTTGGTCTCATCTACATCATACAAATATTCTATCTACATGACATTATACGTATGACATAAATAATGACATAACACATCACACGTATGGTATAGAAGATGATATGACACATCGCACGCATGACATAGCGTGACAAATCACACATACGGCAAGATCTAATCACATGACACACATGACAAAATCTAATCATATCATAATTAATGCATCTATTAGAAATAAAAATATGTTATAAATTTAATTTTAATAAATCAAGATTTATCTAATCAAATTAGAAAACTAATTTTCAAATTTAATTAACATATCTCATTTAGAATCTTTCTATCAATCAAGAATCTTTAATTATTTTAGAAATAAATTTTTAAATTAATTTTCAAATAATTTAGGAAACAAATAATTAATATTTTTTAATTTATTACCGAATAATTCAAATATAGATTTTTTATGATTTTCTAAATCTTTCTAAATTTAATATTCCTTAACAATTTAGGAAACTTTCCAAAAAAAATATTTTAATAAATTCAAAATTTTCATAAAAGATAATTTCTATAATTTAATTCAGAATATCTTAAATCTGGAATTTTAAAGAATTTCAAAATCTTTCCAAATTTAGTATTACCTAACAAATTAAAATATCCCTAAGCAGTCGAAAAGAACAGTAGGGGAAAAACTAATATCCCTGCCAACTACTCTAAAGGAGTAGGTTAGGTCATCTACCTTTACTAGGTTATTGTAAAATGAGGCACATAGATCCAAATTCATTACCTTGTCATCAATAAATTAGACGACCTAAGTTATAGTAATCTATTACCTCTATTATGTTTGGACACTAGCGGATAAAAAAGACTCTATTTAGATATCTAGTCTTAAGGGTTACTCAGTGGGAAACCTAGCATTTGTAAATAGAGGAGTAATGGGCGGATTAATGGCCCATCGTTTCCTAAACAATTAACAGATTCATACAAATCTAAGCACACACAGTAAATAAACAGAAACTAGATTATAAGGTTAGGTTTAGAAGGTACCTAGAAGATATTTTTGTAATTTAGGAGGTGAAAAGAGGAGAAAAGAGGTGAAGAAATTAGCTGAGAGTGCCTTCCTGAAGTTATTTTCGTGAACAGAGAAGCCCTCTATTCACTGTTGAAATTAGGATTAGAGATGCCTCCAACCTAATGGAAGGAGCCTCCAATGTCTTATGGAGGGAGCCTTCAAGGATATTAAAAGCGTCTTCAACGTGCTTCGGCGAGAAAGTTATCGTCTTAACTAGAGGAGCCTCAAATTGTATGGGTGCCTTGAGGGTGTTTTGACCGGGACACCTAAGTGGGTTTGAGGTGCCTCAGAGGGATAGATTATTGCTTTTAAGTTGATTTTAATTATTTGAGTTTTAAATTTAAAGATTTGATAAGTTTAAATAAGTTTAAGGCTAAGTTTTAATTTTAATTTTAATTTTAATTTAATTTATTTTATTTTTTAAAATTTAAGTTAAATTTTAAGTTTTAATTTTAATTTAAGTTTAATTTTAATTTTAATTTTTAAGATAAGTTTAAATTCTTATTTTCATTTTCATTTTTATTTTTAATTATAAGTTTAATTTTTATTTTAGTTTTAATTTTAAGTTTAATTTTTATTTTGATTTTTGATTTTAATTTAATTATAAGTTTAAGGTTTAATTTTAATTTTAATTTTAATTTTAATTTTAATTTTAATTTTAATTTTAATTTTAATTTTAATTTTAATTTTAATTTTAATTTTAATTTTAATTTTAATTTTAATTTTAATTTTTAATTTTAATTTTTAATTTTAATTATAATTTTGATTTTAATTATAATTATAATTATCATTTTATTTTTAAGTTTAATTTTAAATTTTAATTTTAATTATAATTTTGATTTTAATTATAAGTTTACTGTTTAATTTTAATTTTTAATTTTTAATTTTAATTTCCAATTTTAAGGTTTAACTTTAATTATTGATTTTAATTATAAGTTTAAGTTTTAATTTTTATTTTTATTTAAATTTTATTGAAATAATATTTAATGATTAATTGGACTAATATTAATGTTTAATTAAATTAATTTATAGTTTAATTAATATTTTTAATTGAATTTGGATCCTTAATTATCTCATCCAGTTAAATTTATCAACTAAGGTATTTCTATAATTTTGTGATATGAATTAGTTTAATTTTTTTTATTAGAAGATAGTTTGACTTTGTGTTAGATTTAGATTTAATCGTCAGTCAATTAAATATACATTTCAAAAATCAACTTCTAGGCTGTAGTGAGGCATAGGGGGCCTTTTTGGGTATCGGAGCAACGACCATTTCTAGACAAAGCCTTTTTAAGAAATTAAATATTTAATTTTCCTATTGATAAATCTTGGTCTAACTATTCTAGCTTTTGGTGAGGTAGTTTCGGTTAGTTTCACTTAACTAAGTAGATTAAGAAGGGTACGTCTTACCCTATTTGATTCCCTAGTATAAACTTCCCTAACGTACTATCTTCTCGCCCTATCCTAGTACTAGGTTAGACAAAAGTCAAATTATCTTTTTAAATCTAGTCCTAATTACCCAACTGGATAAACTATTATTTTCGAGGTACCAACTAATTTGGTGTCTCCCTGAATTATTGAATTTGAATTTATTTTAAGTTTTAAGTTTATGTTGATTTGTTTTATAGTTGTAATAAACTTGATTATAGCTTGAGTTTAAATTGAATTTATAGTTATTTGATTTAAATTTAAATTTTTTAGTTGAATTTGATTTATTTGATTTAGATTTTAGGTTTGGATTATTTTATTTTTGTTTTCAGATAGTGAATTTCAATTTTAATTATATAGTATTGATTAAGTCCTACTTGCTTGGTTAGACAAGTTTTTGAAACCGAAGCTTTGGTTTGTTTCTTATTTTAGATTACTAGTGTTGTAAATATTCTATTTATTGAGTTGGACCTGTATCTAAGTCTGGATTTATTGTACATAGTTTGTTGTGATTCAAGTATTATATCTAGGTACTTGGATCTTATTGTGAATTTATCTAAAAGTTCTTTTAGTTCAACAACTTTACTTTTCAATTTGAAATTTTCCTCCTCAAATTTTATAACTTAGTTAGATTTCCAGATTAAACTGGTTCAGTTGTTTAGCTTGATTTTAATTATTCTTTTATATTTTGATTTTTCTTACCGAATTGATTAATTTGAGTTTCTAATTTTGCTAATTTTCTATTCATGTATGTCATAATTTTAAAGAAAGTAGCAGATAAGTTAGAATTTATCTCGTTAGGACCTTCGGAAACGAGTATAGACTCATGTCTTGACTTGTATTCAGACTCGTTGTCTTGATCCGCCTCGCTTTCTGATTCCGGTCTGGATGCCATCAGCGTGAGGTAATTCTGCTACTTTGATTCTTCGACGTCTAATTCTTTGGAGGAGGATTCGTCCCAAGTTGCCTTCAATATTTTTTTTCTTTCTGGTTGTCTTGAATTTGTCCTTTTTCAGTTTTGGATACTCATGCTTGTAATGCTCTTTCTTATTATACCCATAGCATGTGACATTGGCTTTGTTGTTATTGGTAGTAGACTTTATCTTTTGCATATCCTTCTTAGTAAAGGTCTTCTTTCTTCTAGTGAAGAATTTTCTTACCAAATTCACTAGATATTTTTCATCATCTGAGTCAGAGTCATACTCAATTTCTGTTTCAGGTTTGATTATGGATTTTACTTCTTTAGAGGAACCTGCAAGGAAAATAATACCTTTCTCGGCCTGTTTGGAGTTAATTTGCTAGTATAGTTCTAATTCACAAAACAACTTGTCTAATTTTAATTTAGAAAAGTTCCTGAAAATTTTATAGGTATCCACAATAGATGCCTATAATGCATTCCAAGGAAACGAGTTCAGGATGTACCTTATAATGTCTTGGTTCTCCATTTGATGGTCGATCATGTGGAGTCCATTGAGGATGTCCTTGATCCTCATGTGCAGCTGATTAGCTGTCTCTCCTTCCTGCATTTTAATATGAAATAATTTATTTAACAAAAGGTCGCGTTTCATTACCTTGGCATATGTCGTTCCTTCGTGTAACTTGATGAGTTTGTCCCACAGTTCCTTTGTGTTCTCGTGTGGGCCAATGCGGATTAGTTCTTCATTTGTGAGCCACACTGAAGAGTGTTTACAAAATTGAACTCAATTTGCGCCTTCTTTTTCATCTCAGGGTTCCAACTTTCTATATCGAGAGGTGCTTTTGTAGCTTCATCTATTAGCGCCTTGTATCCTCATAAATAGTGAACCACTGGTTAATGTCAGTCTCGAGGTACACCTCCATCAGCTTCTTCCGGTATGAAAAGTCTTCTCCGTTAAAAAGAAGGGGACAAGCGGTAATGTATCCTTCGTTTTGGGTCATGTGATTACTGAAATAGAAGAAACTTAAACAGATACGAAGATTTGATCTTAGAGTAAATAGTGTGGGAAGAAGAAGAAAATAAAGCTCGAGTGGTGTTGCATCAATTTGAACAGTTCGAAGAAATGAAAGCGAAAAACTTATCTGAAATGTTGTTTCATAATTCTTCCCCAGACATCAATTGACACCATAAACGTGATTTTTGTAATCATCTTTTACTACAAAAATGTACACTTTTTTTTTACACTACAAACCAATTTTACAATAGCAAATTGATATGTACATCGTTAAATCTTTATTTGTCTTCTTCTACCAATTTCACTAAATTTGTCCTTCAATGACATTGCTCTTGAACACTATTGTCCTTTGAGGTCGCCTCAAATCTTTATTTGTCTTCTTCTACCAATTTCACTAAATTTGTCCTTCAATGACATTGCTCTTGAACACTATTGTCCTTTGAGGTCGCCTCTTGAAATGCTTACGAGAATATCTCACTTTAATTAACTTTTACAATCCAGCCAAATTGTAGAAGGTTTGGTAATCCAAGGAAGTGCATGATGGTTTCATGTTTATAAGAGAAGGAAGAAGATATGGACAAAGAGAGGGGATGAAATCACGTATATCTGAAATCACGTATATCTGAACCACAAAAATAATTTTCAAATGGACAAAGAGAGTGTGAAATCACGTATATCTGAACCACAAAAATAATTTTCAAATAAAAAAGTGAGTCGGATATCTTAGAAAATGTAGGGAAAGGAGAGGTTGGTAGGAGTAGAAGGGAAGTTTTATATATTTTACAGCACCCTTCGATAAATAAAAAACTATGGTACGCCGGCATACATCGTGCCATTTGATAAATTGCCGAAGAAAGAAAAGAACAAGAAGTTGAAGAAGAAACAGTGCCATACGTTTTTCTTGCAATACTAGAGACTGGTGCAGACAAATGCCAATCACATACAAAGTATCTACCAGTTTCAAATATAAAGTGTTCAATGCTAATGGTTTATATTATGCGTGAGATTGCCCTCAAACAACTGCAAGAAAACAACAAGAGGAAGCCAAATGAATCGATCTACTGCCCCACGACACAAGGTAGCTCCTCCATGGGAGTGTTTCCAAGTCAACTCATCTTTGAAGTTTTAAATAGAGGTAAATAATTTGGGGAGCTCCCACTAGTTGATACATTCAAATATAAGTTCTATAAGACCATTCAGTTGCATGAAAGCTTGAACATTGCTTTGCGTTGAAGATTGTAAGAAAGATTAGATTCCAACCAGCTCGCAAGCCCTAAGATTGCGTTAGAGGAAACCAGTGTGGTTTCCGTTAAGTCTGGCTATTAGGAAGAGAAGCTGGACGGAAGGGAAATTTCACAAACTGAATCTGCAAGACCGGTGCATTGGATTTCTTATCATCGAACTTGTAGCCTGCATGATAAGTTCATAAATGTCTGATCGGTGTTTCTAAATTACACAAGACGAGAGCAAGATTTATGGAGTTTCATGTAGCGAACGAAAGAATGATTCATTTTTAACAAGAGAATTCTAGTTTGTTCGATGGCAAATCAAACTTACAACCAAGGTATATAGAAATTCATGATTTAAAACTACATTCAACCATCTAGCAGTTTATCAATACGAACTATAAAGATTGATTGTGCCCTACAAAATGAATGCACCGTGCAAAAATGTTTCAGAAATTTCTATATGCAAAGAGTAAATAGAATGCATTGCGAGCACCATGAGAAGTTACCTTGAAGGGCATTTAATGCAGTCGAAGCACACTTGGCATCATCAAATTCCACAAAACATAGCACTTTAGCCTTATCCCCAGCCTGTATACAGGGTTTCCATAAAACCATGTTAAAGTTCCGACAAACATATCAAACCACATAAAACCATTTTTCAAATTTTGCGTGCACACAAAAAAAAAAAAAGGTAACGATACATTCTAGGTCAAAGGAGCTTATCATCTGTCATAAAGGACTTGTATGTCAAATTGATGGAACCTATGAAATTTTATCAGAGCTAAAAAAAAATACAATATAATCTAAGAACAATACTTATAAAAAAGGTAGCCCGGTACACGAAGCTCCTGTCATGCGGGGTCCCAGGGAAAGATTCATTGTACACAGTCTTATCCAACTTTTTGCAAGAGGCTATTTTCAAGATTTAAACCTGTGATATTTTGGTCACAAAGCAGCAACTTTGCGCCAAGGCTCCCCTTTAATCTTAGAACAATACTCATCCTTCACAAAATTGAAAAAAAAAAAAGTTTACTCTACACTATAAACACTAATTACACCCTTAAAATGAACATTCTTTGAATATAAATGGACTATTACGTTTCTGCATAATGATTAAATAAAAAATAAAGGTGAATAATTATGAAAGAGCGTTTCAGGTTTTTTTTAATTATACTTAAGATAGAGGTAACAATTCAGATGAGCATTTCAAATATGGTTATGAAAGAGCATTCAAATAATTCTGGAGAGAGACGATAGTTGTCTCTTCTCTGCCCACCAGTTGGGTTGGCAAAAGGCATCGAGAAGCAATCGAATAACTAAATAGACAACTATAATATTTTTGTCTGTTTGAAAGGATATAGAATGACAACTAATTAAGACTAATCCAATAACCAACGCCATGACCATGCATGGTAATCACCACCTTGAGAATTTCACCTGCATTGATCAGATTTTTACCCACTGTGCAAGGGATATTCATACCAAAATAAATGCAGACTAACTAATCTGGTATATATATAGCATCTGCAATCCCAACCACATTGGAACTATGATAGGATGGAATCTACAAAATATTAAAGGAAATGACAATAGTAATAACACCTTCAGTAATTTCAAAACTAACAGATACAAGAGATGAGCTTGATCAATGTTAAATGAGAACAAAATTAAAGATGTCTAGGTCTGCACGTGTAGCAAACAATGAACATCATAATTTGAATGGATATATGCCCTCTTACCCACATATAAAACTACTCAAGTCTATCCAAAATTACCACACATTTCTGTGTATTGAATGGGCACATGCGCCTCCACAAAGAAATGACCGAAAGCCTCAACAATGTCAGGGAGCCAAGGGTACTCAGGAAGAGGAAGCCAGGGCTTTTACAGGAGCAAGAACATCCATGGTGGCAATATAGATAATGAATTTGAAGAGATGGAAACAAAAGAAAAGTTGGTGATACGAACAAGCATGTACACTAAGAGAGAGAAGATAACTGGAAAGGACTAGAAGAAAGAGAATGGAAAAGTTGTGGCACCATACATGAAGTTGTGGGCTGATGAAAGAATCTAAAATCTTTTATTATTCACTTGGCTTAAGCATTTTGGTCAATGGTTGAATCTGGCAAAGGTTAATAGGCTAGATATACCATCTAGACAGATTGTGATAATCGGTGTCAAAGCAAGCTTAATCTTAGGCATAATAAGATGCTTGTTTGATGGTGGAACCATACATGAACCTCTCGTGCCATCTATTAGGGATGATTCCAGGCCATGGATTGAATAGTATCCATTACAAGGATGTTAAGTCTCAAGTTGGGAAGGTTATGACACCCTAATTAGATCTCCACATTGAGAGTTATGGTCTATTGAAAGAGATTTACAGATCCACATTGCGAGTTATGATCTATTGAAAGAGATTTATAGCTTAAGATGAATGAAGTACTACTAACTTGGGCATTTTCACTAGTAGTTAGACAATAGATTAGATGATACAATACACTCAAAGATGACAAATCCTTGAGTTAAACAAATAAATCGAGTGCAATTCAAGTATGTTGTTTTTGCTCCTCTCACTAAATTATATAGCGCTTGAATAATCTCATAATTCAAATATGTAGTCCTAAATAATCTAAATTTTCAGCTATTCAACAATCCTATTTACTATTACCTAGATAAAGCTGTTTGGAATTCTGTGTCTTCAATTTCACCATGGTAAGTTTAGAATTGGAATGAGAATTAATAGACCCTCCAAAAAGAGAGAGACGTAAAGGGTAAAAGGATACCTAAGAAAACTCTATAAACATGACAAAGCTATTTAAGATATTTGAATATCACTACGAATGTATATTTCCATATAGCTTAATGGAGGAATAAGACTCGTTTGGCTGATCCAAAGAGTTGGGACACACACTAGACACAGATAATGGATTCTTCACAGGAATATATAATTGAATGCTTTAAATAAAATCAATTCAAAGATTAATGATAATGATTAACCATAATTTAAAATATATAATAAATTCTAAACCACCCGATATAGACTTAGTTTGCATGAAGTTGAAATTTCGATTATATTGAACAAGCATAATCTAATTGAAAAATTACAACATATCTATAAATAAAAATAAATATAAATATCAAATAGCTATCAAATCTATATTATTAATTTAATAAATACTACAAATCTTTGAATGCTTAGAATAAAATCAAATTTAAACATTCTTGTTAAATATTAACATTTAAGAATTATTTTAAATATATAGTAAATTCTAAAATACTCAGCATAGACTTAGCTTTCATGGAGTTGGAACATTCTATTATTTTCAACAATCATAATCTAAATGATAATTTGTCCAATAAATTTATAACACAATAAAAATAAATTAAAATAATGAATGTAAAAGATTTTACTTGCATATTACTATAAATTAGATATTTTCATCCACCACCCCGACCGTCAAAATTTAGAACCTTTTAACTTGGCCCCAAAGTCTAAAAGTTCAGTTACTCCATATTAATCAAAATGACACATTTATAAGTTGGTAAATTTTACAATATAATATGGGATGAAATAAGAGTTAGAGGGGCATATATTAAAAAAACAACTAGTAATGATTTATCTATGCAATTATCCCAACTAAAATTTATGCAGACACCAGAATGTTATACATCAAACTATGCACACATCTAACCTCTGAAGCAACTGCTTATATTGCATGATACATATGAAAGGGTAAAATTTATATAAGGTGCACTGTGTAAGTTACCCATTACACAGCCAATGCAATCTCGTATTAGCCTAATGAAGAACCACGAAACACTTAGTTTCCAAAATCTATATACAGAGAGAATGCAATAACGTCCTATTTCTTAGTAACATTATTGGTAAACACAACATCAATGGAGATTGTAAATGGATGTTCAATAAACTTTTGAAAGTTTATTGAGAACAAATATGTTCTTCTCTAGGACTAGTCGAACATGCCCATAATTATGCTCAGAGTAATGTTTTATTTAACAGCTTTGGAAGTTTTAATAAAGTAAGATTCGAGTCAAAAGAACATACCCCGCGAGGTTCTTTGTGTAGAACTCGAATTTCCTTGAACCCAATAAATGGGCGAAATAGATCTTCAGGGATAAAATTAAGAATTCTTCCAAAAAATAAAAAAGAACCATCATAATGTAATATAAAACAACTAGCAGCAGTAAGGATACGGGACACCTCTCTTCTTGTGCAATCAGTAGGGAGACAATCGACAAAAAGAATGTTAGACTCTTCCGGCAATTGACCATTGGTCACAATGTCATGATTGATGTTTACTGAAACATCTCGTGCTAAAGCTGGATCTACCAAAGGACTAAATGTTCTATCACCATCTCCAGCTGGCAATCTACTGAACTTGTTTGAAGCATGAACCCCCATTCCAGTATGATCATCGAACCCATGATTTGTGGATCGCGCTGATAACATCTGAATGAAATCCAATCATGTAGCATTAGAAAAAGATCTACTAAAAAAGTATCAAGACAATACTAGGTGAGTCCCTACATCACTATGTAGTAAATCAGGTGTTTTCTGAGAGTCACTTAAGCTCCACGTCGGATGAGAAGTTGTAGAAGGTGTGTTGAATTGCATATAAGATGGAACAGCAGCTCGTGCATCTATCATAATAAGAGCAGGAAATCAGTTTATAGAAGCTAGAAACTACAAACATTATCAATAATATTGGTGTATGTGTATCAATGGATTGTACACAATTTACAAGTACCTAGGTACAACAAAAAGAGACTTTGCAGTCAGCAATAGGTTGCTTGCTCCTCGAGTTTAATTTTGTATATGCAAAAATTTCTTCATATTGAGCACTTCTCAATCACAAACTATGCTGAAAATTCAATTCAAGTTTTGTTCATCGAAAACCTAGTTCAAGCTCAAGTGCTGAGGTTGAGCTCTTGCATAACCTGGGCTCATATTCATGCTCAAGGTTCAACCAACAAATAAAAATTAACTCGCATGGGAGTTTAACAGTTTATTATCATAACATACCAAGGAGTGTCAAATTTTATCATGATACAATACTAATCAACATATGCTATGTAGGAGATAGGAGAGATTAGCTGTGCTAATTAGTATTGAATTTCAAAAAATTATCAGAATAACACATTCAGAATGCTGCTTGACAAAGAAGGAATTCTAAATATATTGGAATAACTATTAGATAAGAAAGAGATATCGATGAATATTAGATGGAGGTATGAGATGGATAGGCACACCCCAACTAGTTGGAACTAATATGACTTAATGATGATAATGAAAAATTAGGCTTAAGAGCCTATCTATATATATAAAGATAGATAGATACTCACTACATGGATTCTTTCTTATGGTTGGCGTTCTATGTAAGATCATATCACTCTTAATGCTCATTCTTTAAATTTACAACAAATATAAAAGTTAATGTTCATTTGGTTTTGATTAGTATGTTGGGTGTAAAATCCTCACACAACTCTCAATCATTTGCATCCAATGTTGGGACCAGCACTGATGGTGTTTAAATTTAAGATTTTCAACCCTCAAGGGGTGCTATAGTTGTCATGAATTGCTCATGGCGACTGCTTATGAATTGTTCATGAGCTTTCTTGACAAGAGGAACTTAACTATGCGACAATTAGTTTCACTTCCCTTTATAGATATGAAATCCCATCTAATATACGCATGACTAAATCCACAAAAAGGTCATTGACTGATATTAGCCGCCCTATCTAAAGCAATATTCATCTGGCCTAAACATCTCAACCCCCGTGAACCCTTTATTGTTAGTCCTCTAACCTCTGTATTCTTATTATTTCGATATATTCCCAAAGCAAATTGCTTTTTTTTTCTTACCCTTGATAATAATCGCTCACAAACGATCACTAGGTTGGACAATCATCATCGAAAAAAAAAAAACTCCAAGAAGTCAAACCCTTAGCACGCCCAACCCCACCTTCCAAATTTATTAAGAAAAAACAAAAACAAAAAAAAAAACGTCCGAGAAAGAGTGAGAAACAGCACCTCTTTCAGTGGAAGGGTGTCTCCGGTAAGAATCAGAGGGATCGGCTCTTTCAGAGGAAGAGTATCTCCGGTAAGGATCAGAAAGCTCATCTCTTTCAGTGGAAAGGTATTTCCGGTAGGTATCACCCATCGCCGGAGAACCCTGATAAGAAGATGAGAATCTGAGATACACAGGACACGAGGAAGAGTGCATAAGTAAATTTCTTTTCAAAAAACAATAATAAATAAAAACATTTTAACCCCACCTATTTTATTTTAAATACCTTTATATTTTTTATTATTATTTTAACTCTCAAACTTTTATAAATATTATCAAAATACAATAATTATTGTTATTATTTTAACCATATACTTTCAAATTTCGAATACTTTTGCTGCTGAAGATAATAAATGATCAAGATATTCTCTTCGTAATTAAAAATGGATAATAGACACCCTTATAATTAGTTTTTATACCCAAAAATAATCAAAATATCCTTATTTACAAAGTGTAAGCTGATTTATTATAATTTTCCTCTAAATTTTTATCAAAAGAAATTTATTTAGACAAAAAAATATTAATATTTTATTTAGGGTATTTAAAAATTCATAATAATTAAGATATTTGTAATCTAATTCAAATGCACATGAAGTGGATGTAATCTGACTTACAAAATAACTCTTTTAGACAAAGAATATATTAACATTCTCTTTTCAAATATTAATAATTAATATTTGCAGATGCAAATCCAATTCAATAGAGTTGAGTACAGCAAACTCATATGTTTTTGAGTTCGAATGATTTTATCCATCCAACTCAGATTAACTTCCCTAGATCTTAAGGTGTTAAGTTGAATTTGTAATTCACAATTATGGGATGCAAAAATAATTATGCTCATCCGTCCCTCTAGTGTCAATCCTAAAGTCTTGTGAAAGGGAGATAAATCACAATACAACCTCCTCGGTGAGAGAAATTAATTCCCTAAGAGAATGAACTCAAAGACTCGAACCTTACTCCTGTGATATAATTCTACCATTCAAATATCAACCCAGATACATTCATGAGGACATAATAATTCCCAATTATGGATCCTTCATCTCTTACTTCCTTCTCGGTCTCGCTAGTGCCTCAAACAAACATAGTGAAAGAGATCCTTTTCCTTTTTATAAATCAAAACACAAGCATAAAAGTGGTATTATCAGTAACAATCGTAGAACCTTCTCCCAAGGTTTAGCGAACAATTAGATCAAATGACTTGCCTTTTGCCACATAGAGCATGCACCATTTGAATTCTCTCCATGTACAATCTACCTTACAACTTGGTTGTTTGGCAAGCTATTGAAGGTGTTAAGTCTTGTTGAAAGGTCACTTGGCTGCGGATGATCTTTTGCTAGTGGCCGAGGCTTCAGTTAACCGAGCACAGTGGATTCTACAAGTTTTAGAGATCTTCACTTGTGCACCTGATTCATTTGACAAATTGCGCCCATAGACAAAATTTCGGTTCAATACAAATTCTGAAGCAATTCTCATACTGCACAGGCACAGGTTATCGCTATATATTTTCAACATCAGCCATTGCACATTTGATGCTAACACTCAAGCCAACCAAAGACATGGGACAAGATCAAAACAAGAAAAACTTTTCAAATTAACTCTATTGTAACAAAAGACGGTCCCACATGATTGGCCCACAATCATCCATAAGGAAATTTATCGAGAAGCTATAATTGGCCGTTTCAGGGAAGGGTTGTTTGTTCTACTTTACTGAGGATCGACCTTGTCCATTGTAACAAGTTCTGCCCTGCAGTAATCAACTCAACCCTACCTCGAGGATAATTTTGAATTGACTCCAGAACATACAACAACTTGCCGCAGAGATTCCAGTTACTATAAACAAAAACTTGTACTAGGCAAAATTGATTGATCAATATTGGTTCAAGGAAACACAATTTAGACAGTTCCTCTCACATCAAACATTGCTAAATCTGTAGCGTCCACAAAAAAGTTGAATTTGCATCATAATTAGAAACTGCCACAAGGGTAGAAATAGTTTGTTCTGCCAACCCCAGGCATCAAGGATGAATGCGCCCACATAGCTGACTCCGGTGCCAGACCATAATAACCACAGCTCATATGCCTTTAATAGACATCGTTAACACACTACTATACAACTTACATATGGTTTAGTTCTATTAAATGTGAAGTCGGTAGCTCATCAGGACCATGGGATTTGGACAAACCTGACTAAAAATGAGCAGGCAAGTCCAACATCCACATTTGTAGGGCACTAATCTTAGATGAATTCACTGGTGAATCGGCCAGACTTAAGGGGCCATTGTGTTGCCTGAACAAACCATGTCCACGTCACCACTTCCTCCAGTTGATTTCCTTCCACCATCACCTGGCGCAAAGAAACACGAAAAATGATATAAGGAACACCGTGTTAGAATCATTAATGAAGTGGGGGAAAACAGTTTAAGTCATTACACACTTTTAGCCTTCATAAGTTACTATATTAGAATCAATTTATGATCAGTTTTGACCATGAACTGCAACCAGTTAAGTATCTCTAATGAGAAAATAGAAGCAAAATATTCAATTATGCATAAAACATTGTAAATTTACTAAAGTTAACCAATTTTAGTATCCTTCACATATTGGAAACCATGGGCCCCAAGGCGTAGCTAAATTGGTACCCAAGTAATAGACTTGCATCAATGGGCAAGGATTTGAGTTGCGGCTGCGGCAAATAACCCTTTGCACAGTACCTGATTTACCTCCCTTCATTTCACCATGGAGCCGGCAATGAGAGATGCTTGGCGTGAGCATATATAATGCAATGAATGTTATGAACAGTTAAAAGGGATTGGTTGAGATCTCATATTGTCACCCAAGGGAAATGGGTACAATAAGGAACATTCAAAACTGAATGGTTTGCAAATAATGCCTGTATCAACTGTTCATATAGGATGGTACACATCTCAAAATATGAGATGGTGGTACATGCTGCACTTGGTGCAGTGCCATGTTTAAAAATGTAGTTTTTGAGTCTATAGAATGGCTATTTTAGCTTTTTCTTTTTTTTTATTATTTTTTCCATGTCAGAAGCCATTGGAACTTGCATGCATCCCCAGACAAAAAGATAAAATTGTTAAATAGTTTATTTTGCATACTAGTAAAATGTTAACAGTTAATACTAGAATAAATTTTATCAAATCAGAGTTGAACAAGGACATCTTTCTAATGTAAAGGGCATGAAACTCCAGCCAATGCGAGGTCTCGAAGGAGGGTCTATTGTACGCAGTCTTACCTTGCTTTGCAAGAAGCTATTTCCGAGGCTCCTCTAGGTCACACAGAGGCAACTTTACCGTTGCACAAGGCTCCCCTTCTAGGACATCTTTCTAATGTCTTTCAAAATAATCTTGGTACCACCACAAGTACACAAGCTAACTACAAAAGTTTAGCATGCATAAGGAATAAACAAATTCTGAAATTGTGTGAAGCAACAATGCAGAAATAGAAATCCAGTTACCATCTTTCATGAGATAAATTTATCTAAATCATTGTCAACATTAAGTCATGTTTGCCCCAACTATTTGTATTTGTTACATGGATGTTACTCCTCCATTAAGCTCAATGTCTGCCTAAAAACATTCAAATCAACTAAATCATTTTTATTACATTAACTGAAGTTATTTAAATCCGTTTTTATCCAAATGACTTGATTATGTGTGTGATCTTTTATGCAAGCACCAAAACCACATGGGAAAAAGGAATATCAATAAACACCAATTTAGCAAAGTACATAACACATGAATGCTCAGATTAGCAATTTGAACATCCTAAAAGATCATACCATTTTGATCAAGAATCTGTGGAATAAAAATAACCAATTCTGCATGCAAATAAAAGCATAAGGACAAAAGGAATTGACAAAGAACCAAATTTAAAGAAAAACAATTTTACAGGATAAAATGATAACTCTATTCTCCAGCAGCTTGTTGTACTAACCATCCAACTAGTTGTCCACTCTTCAAAAAAGAAACAAGCCATCCAAAAATAATGTTTATACTATTGTACATAATTAATTAGATCAATTTCAATTTCCCTTTAAAAGTTTTTCAATTTTATGTGCTTGCAGCACAAATCTGCTTTCTTACATTTCCTTTTCAAAATGATAATCATCAGTTGAAAACTCTAGAAAAGGTGCAAATTCATAGAATAATATAAGAAAAAAAATGGCCAAGTATTTGCTCTTAACAAAGTCAAGAAATAGGATCTTGAGACCATAATTTACTCGAGAAAATGTAATTCCGTACCATGAGATTGGATCAGCCCTTTGACAGCATCAAAGTTCTTGTATGTATATCCGACAAAACTCAAATCTTGAGGATTTAGCAATTTCTGCACCAAATTATGTTCACACAATAAGTTGGTACGTTCAAACAAAAACAATGTCAGTCTAAATTTTCGACATGGTCAAGTGTTTTATCCTAATATTCATGGAGGGTTTAGCAACTGAAGCATAAACATCTTAGTTAGCTACTATTCAAAAGGAACCTCCAATAGCATGCTTCAAAACTAGTCTAGTGTGAAGAACCCAAATGTGATCTAGAAATAGAATAGTGCACCAAGCTTTAGTTATTCTTGGTTACTTTTGGTGTAGAAGTGTTTCTAAAATTTACTATTTTTGTTGTGGTTGCTCTAAGTTTCTAAAAATCTGCAGTTGTTCAGACTCACATGGACTTATGACGAAAAATGAATCTTCTGTGGTCAAGTAGGAAACAAAATGGATGGAGTAGGTTGTTAAATATAGATCATTATTGAGTTTTTAAGTTGAAATATTGACACAGGTATGCCTACTCAGGTCCATTCACCTTATAAGAAGTTATATCAAATGGGGGAAAATGCCTTACAACTTGTAGTGTTCCTCTTGCTAGAAGAGAAAATATAGGATAAGTGAAATCAACCATGGTTTGAGTTAAGAGTATTAAGCAATAAAGAAATAACACAAAAAGTTTATGTATCATCAACAATAACATTATGAGCATGTATAGGTTAGGAGATAAAATGTATATAACAAATATTATCAACTAGCAATTAGAGTAAACTTACCTTCCATAGATGATAAAATGGAAGAAATTAGATCAAGATGATATATGCATGTACAAAGACAACCAAAATACTTGAAAGTTAGACAAGTAGTACTAATTAGAGTTAAATGTGCACAGGAAAAACTTAATTCTGGACCTAGTATTACTAGCAGTAAAACTTTATGTAAAGTTCACTTAGTGTAGGAAAATATTGGTGTTGGAGGACAAAAAGTTAATTGCTAGTGACAAGTCTACTACCTTTTTCCACTCAACTTCTTAATCTTTAGTATGGAAATTCCTGACTATAGAATAGACCCTTTTACAAAAACAGTGTGTATCAGCAAATTTCTCATCTTAACAACTGTTGAATACAGAATACCAGCACGTTACCCACCTTTCTTAAAGGCCCAGATCCCGTTCTTGATGGAGTGGGGTCCAACTGGATCACAGGCAAAATCAAAGAAAAGGAAGTTAATATAAAAAGAAATAATATATATATATATATATATGGTGATGTAATACATTGCCCATCCGAAAGCAGTAAAATCATATTTATTTAGGATTCAATAGAAAACCAGTTAGTATGAACCAGTATTTGTGAGCACAGAAGCCAACTGATGCAGTCAAATGCAGATTAGAATATATAAAAGACACTCACAGAAAGCAAATTGTAGTATCTAAATACATATATAAAAATCAGGTTGATGTTTTGCACGATTGTATTACCAAACATATGGAGAGAGAACATAACCACTTTTCACAAGAAAAACAAAATTAATAAAGGACAGGAAGGAAGACCTACTTCATCGAACTTCAAGAAGTTCTGAGTATCTAATTCGCCATTAACTTCAGGCTTAAATGCCGCATCCATTTCATAAAGTTTATCCCAAACGACATCTTTGAACCAAGGATGAGCCTGGAAAGCAGTTACAACAATACTCTAAAAAAAACAAGAAGATAACTTTTCTTAAATTTTATCATCAGAATTCAACCTTTATTTGATCTGCCCCTCCACTGCCAAATCTGTGCTCAACATCACATAACAATCTACAAATAAGATCTTTTGCCTCTGGAGACAACCTTGAATCTTCAGGAAATTTGAGTTGATTTCGCCAATGCACAATCTAATAGTATATTAAAAAAAAAAACAGAATTTGGACAATGGGAGATGATTAAAACAACCAAGATCATTAAACATCTAAAAGCTCCAATCTAGAAGCCAATATCTAAAAGTTTCAATCTAGAAGACACTATTTTGAAGTTCCAATCTAGAAGACAACACAGGAGATCCTGTGTCCATGCAAAAGAAGAATATAAAACCAGAAAAAATGCACAAGATAGCACCAGTTCAGTCTAGTATACGTTGCAGCATAGAGATACAATGCAGGAATATATTCTTGCATCAACCACTGCTAGTTTAGTTGCCAGATTTAGGATTGCTTTATTCCTAAGGCACCTATGTAATCTACTCCAGTCAATTTTTTTACATGCACCTCTATCTTGAGAAGCAAACCCAAGGATTGTATAACCCAAATTGGAGCGCTCACTATTACATAAGCACAATGTTTGTGCCATTTTATTTTTTTATTAACTAGCTTTCGTAGGAGTCTAAGTAACTTCAATCAAAGATCAAGTACTAAGTTATCAGATTTTTATTTTTGATTACCAAATGGCAACTAGAGGAACAAGATGGAAATTATAACCATAATATAGCTGCAGGCCTTAAGGCAGGGTGGGACATGAGCAAATTATATGACAATTCAAGAACATAGCTTCATGTTAGCAAACCAATCTTAGTCATGTTTCAATCGTTCTAGAAGCTTATAATCATAATCATTTTTTTGGAGAAAAATAACTGTTGGGAGCTATGAGTTTAGAAGATTTAACCTTTCGGCAAGTAGTTATTGGATCATCAGAATAGAATGGTGGATAACCGACAAGCATTTCATACATTATTGCACCCAATGACCACCTGCATATTTCTCCAACAAGTAAATACAACTGAATATACTTGTTTCCGTGAAATATAGTATACATCCATGTAATGTTTTATTGCAAATACGCAAGAGTATGTATGCATGTGTTAGAATTCGTTTTAAGAATTATTATTAATATGCTCAATAGGTATACAGTGCTAAATTGGATATAATAGTTTTATCTTTAATGAGAGAAAATGTGCATACTTAGTCAAACCATCAAACCTAATTCAATTTTGTGTGATGCTATTATTCAATTATGTGTGATGCCAATACTCAAGAAGTAAAAAAAAAAAAAAAGGCAGCCCGGTGCACGAAGCTCCCGTCATGCGGGGTCCAGGAAAGGATCCATTGTACGCAGTCTTACCCTGCTTTTTACAAGAGATTGTTTCCAGGATTCGAACCTGTGACCTTTTGGTCACATTACAAGAAGTAAATATTGTAAAAATTAAAAAAAAAAAAAAGCAATTATATTATACAAGGAAATCTTGAGAACAAGTAGGTAGAACTAAATGGTTCTGCAAATAAAAGTTTTCAACTGATATAGAGATATTTAGGTTTCCATAATTTAGAAGGTTCAAGTAATAATATAAAGTTGTGCTGCAGAATCACCAACGAGGAGAGGAAAAGATAGAGGTGAGAGCAATATTTTTACAACAGTGAACCAAAGCCCATCTTAGTCCTGTTAGATATATAAACCAGGGGTTGAATTGGTAACCAAAGGGAAAATCAGCTTTAAACCTGGAATTGGTAGAACCACGTATTTCAAATAGATTTATTTCAAATAAACATATGCAAAATCTAATTGAATTTTACATAGTAACAGATATACAATTGCATATGTGAGATTTTTTACTTTTGTATATAAATTTAAATATATGTTTGAATATGCTTTATTGGATTTAAATTTTTTATATTTTAAAGTGATTTATTTTAATTTTGATATTTTTATTAACTTATATAAAATATCTGATACTCATAAAAGTATAAATTATATTTACACAATCAATTCCCAATTCAACCGATTCATTGAACCATCAACCCAATAACCTTGTCAGTTTGATCTCCTATCAAATTCAAAATCTGATGAGCACTAGTGGAGCTAAAAAACTAACCACCAAATCCACTACAGTTAATACATCAAATACATAAAAAAAAACTTTGATATTTAATTAAACTACTGCATCAATCACCCTCACTAGATAAGCTCGACTCCAGCTAACTGAATCATATATGGAAAGGCATCTGATTGACAAAACTTTTGTTTGCAATCCCAATTGCCAGTTCTCACAGTCAATATGATGTCTTGTATAGGGTTGAAAACTGGGAACAAGATCATAGTATACTGGGATCCATAGAACAAAATATTAGTATTAGTTAACAGAGATTGATCACTGTAATGATGAATTCTTGTCTTGGTGCTTTGAGCCAATGTCATATATGTAAGTAGCTGCAGATGAAGTGGGACAGAGGCATGAAGGCCAATGGCCAACTATGTGAGAAAAATAGGAAAAATATGAAGGATAATGCAAGGGAGAACTGGGAGGACTGTGAAGAAGAGAGGAAAATGTGAGTTAGGAGGAGAGGAACAAGAAGAGGAACCTAGAAGAAGAAAGTAAAAGGGAGAAAAAGAGGAAGAGAGAGAGATGAGATTGGGTTTTCATTTCATTTGATGCAGAATCAACACTAATCTCATTTTGATAAGCATACAAAAATAACAATATTCAGTAGTAGTCTAGCACTGAATCAAGTTGTTTTAGTACTGAAAGTTAGATGAATGATTATAACAAGAACTAGAAAGCATGTGTATAGGATGGTTCAGACTTCAGCAATTACTTACCAATCACACTCCATGCCATATCCTTTTTTCAATAATACTTCAGGAGCAATATAGTCTGGTGTTCCAACTGTAGAAAATGCCTAAAAACAGAGATAGGCCATCATAGACTTGAGCTATGAAAAGCAATATTAAGGCAGTAAATTTTAATATGAAAAAAAAACAACTATTCCACAGATTAATTACAGATAAGATATTTTAGTAAATATACCAGCTTCCTTCTGTTCATTTGCCAATGTTGTAGCTGTTCTTGAGGGCTTTTCCATATATTATCATTATTTTTATCTGAAAACCCATCTATATCCATTGATTCCCGAATATTTTCATCAGGCATGGGTTCGTCTTCCTTCAATGTTGAAAGCTTTGAATAATCAATTGGCTTACACAAGCCAAAGTCTGACAGCTTCATGTGACCATTTTTGTCCAACAGAAGGTTGTCCGGCTTTATGTCCCTAAACACAAATATGTAGATCTTGAATTGGTATTTAAGAATATAATTCGATGCAACAAGAATTTTACTTCTAATATGTAATGTACAAACCTGTGAATATAATTATGTTTATGAATGGATTCAATCGCCAACACGCTCTGAGCAATATAAAACCTAGCAACAGTTTCAGTAAGGGTATCTTCTCTAATAAGTAGGGTCATCATGTCCCCTCCAGGAAGATATTCCATGATTAGGTAAAGGTATTCATCATCTTGAAATGAATAGTATAGTTTTACAATGTAATGGCTAGCAACTTCAGCAAGCAAGTTTCTTTCAGCTCTTACATGTTCCACCTAAAAGAGAGTATGGAAAGAGCTATAAGCGCAGCAAAAAGAGAAAAACTATCAAAAAGGATGGAAGAAGTAAAGTACAAAATAAATAAATTGTCAGTAACCGTTACATACAACTTCAATTACTATTTAAGATACAAGGCAAGAGCTGCATAACAGAAAAATTGATCTCACACCAATGGTGGAGCAAAACATACAGAATCACAAAAGAAAAAAAGGCTAACTAAATAGATCAATATAAAACATGGATAGATAAAAATGATAGGATATAATAAGAAAAATTTAGATTACCATCAGCTGTTTACTTTTGTTTTATAAAATATGAAAAGGGGGTATTTAAAGGTATTTAGTAACAGCGCATAATCCATGCATCCCAGCATATGCTATAGTGCTACCTGTTGCATGATCCCATGATCCTCGCCAAATCGTTGGGGCAAAAAAAACTAGATGATGAGCATAGATCTCATGGGGAGATGAGATCTAGGTAGCCAACTCCAAATAGTTTGGACAAACAATACTAGATGATGATGATGATAAGCATCACAATTGAGAGATAAGATCAATTCAGTCAACTCTATATAGTTGAGACACACAACTAGTTGATGATGTATTTTAATGCTTATCACACCAAGCAAATTAGTGATCCTCTTCCACTTATTTTGTTTCCCTCCAATAATAAGCCTAAAGAAATTAAAAAGTCAATAAACTTAAATTTTATAGCTACAAGTTACATAAATATAACAAGTATCTCGACTAATAATTATACATTGCTAATACCAAAATAAATATCGGTATCATACATCCAATGAGAGTAGCATCTAATGAGATCAACCATATAATTTTTAAGGCTTATATTAAATAGTTATTCCGGAACATTTATGCATTAGAATTAATTTCTTGGTGTGTTCATAAATATATTTAGAGTTGAACTGGTACTGACATAAAGAAATGATATATCTCAGTTTCTTTGACTCCAATGTCACTCCACTTTGTTGTTGGTATCGGTGTTTGGATTGATGTTTTGGTTAGTGCTTTCCTCTCTTTTAATAGTGTTTCATCTTCTCCCTGTGATCAGAAATCTGAATGAGTCATGGGAAGAGATTCTTCCTACCTTTATTGATTCTAGAATATAGAGCCAAGACAAGCCTTGTATTGGTCAATACCACTAAAACTGTGTAGAGTGACAGAGTGAAGTCTACTTGTTGTACCAACATGGCATCTATACAAAATTTGAAACCATGGTTACCAACTTTAATGAAAAGGGTTAGGGTTGCATTATGCTTTGACAAAGACCTTTAACAGATCATTTCCTCCACTCTTGTTTGACCTAGAGTTATCTATTGCTCCTTGCAGAAGTAAAAGATTTCTTCTTCAAAACCCTCATACTCAGTTATTCTATTATGCTTGTTCATGATCTATTTTTCGCTAGCTTTCCTTTTCTTTGCAAATGTTTCATACCTAAATCATAGCAAGAAATTATATTTGATGCTTAGTGGAAAGGATCAATGGATGAGAAATGGATGCCCTAATTTATCATGGAACATTAGATCTAGTTGAGATAGTTCACCATTAGGTGGTGAGGGGTCTGATCGCAGATGGTATGGCTTATCTGCTAGATGGCTCTAGATTAGTGAGAGAAAACATGATCAAGTGGTGATACGACTGTAGGTTGCAAATTGATACTGCCTAAATATCTGCTAGATGGTTCTAGCTTACAAAGCAAAATCTGAAGGAAAATATTTCTGTTGGTAGCAAATTTTATAATGCAAATATCTGCTAGCTGGTTCTAGCTTAGCAATACAAAGCACGACCTGAAACAAAATATTTACCTAGACATTTGATGTGGATGGCTCGATTAAATAAGCATGTGTACCTTTTTCTCTTGTTTTTAATCAGAGGGAAAATGCTCCAAATGAATATTGAAAATGTATATGGAGCAAGGGGTATATATGGAGCACCTTCAGCGAATGTTGCTGAGTGGGAGATGAAAGTTTATAGCAGAAGAAAATTTACAATACAATCTGAAGTGAACTCCTAAACCACGATTTAAGTACTCTTAACTAACTGCACAGATTGGATCAAGCTTTCCAAAATTAACCAATTCAAATCCAGATCAAATTGAATTGACATCGGCAAAGGTTAATCGGATTTTCAAAATTGACCATGGAAGGAACCTTTCTAAGGTGATGCCAAATTACCCTTATAGCTGGTGGAAATTGAATGGAATCAAGCAGTCCTCAAGCCTGCAATTCTCCCTCAATCTGAGACCTCATAACACCTCCACTTACAGCAGATCTCGGGCAGCAACAGTGGCTATTGAGCTTTGTTAGCAAACAACAAGAATCTTCAACCTCTCTCTAGTTCCCATGCGCCTGTCTCCACCTCCCTCATAGTAACAATAGTTAGCAGGCATATAAGCAACTTCTTTTCCTGTTTTTTCTTGTATCAATCGCCGCTATCATATCTCAAGTAGATAGTCTATTGTTGATTCATTGTTTGTTGCAATATCTGTGCCATTATGTTTACTGTAGTTGTAGTATGTTATATTAATTTGCTATATTATGGTTGTCATCTTAGATATCCTTTTGTATATAATACTCTACATCCTTTAATCTGCATACAGTGCATATGCATTGTACAGTTGATGACTTGTTAATTGCATACACTCTGTAGATGTTAGATGTTTCAAGAATTTTATTAAAATTCCACAAAATCAGGGACAAACAACCTCATGCCTTCAAAAATGGAATACAGGAAATATTTTGTTAAGTTAGGCATGTACAGGTATTTGAATGTCTTACCTGGCCCCTGCTAACCATTTCCGATTTCTTCAACTTCTTCATGGCATAAATATTGCAAGATGACTTCTCCCGGCAAAGCCTGACCTGTACAATCCATCATCACCCAAGTGTAGCAGTATATATTTCATGCTAATGGGATTTTGCCATTATGACATTTGAATGAGTAAAGGATTTCAATCCAATTTGTATACATAACATATAATTTTCTGGATCACAGGAATTCAGGGTCTTAGATGGTAGAAAAAATAAAATTCCGAGAATGAAAAAAGTGCGAACAATATTGAATTTATATGATACTCTCCCACTAAAGTACAATATGATTGAATCATACTTCCATCTAACCCATGACAAGATGTGATAGCTATTGAATATTGTGTTCAGAGAATTTCAGAAAATGAGGGTCAGTTGTTGTTTTAGGCAAATCTATTTGAGTAATCTGGAAAGGTATGTTCATGAAGCTAGAATATAAATCTAAAGCATTTTAGGAGTCTTTTTGTAATTTGAACTAATATATGGCCAGATGTAGAACCTTCCAATGAATTTTCAGCCAAAGTATATTATCAGTACCATAAATCTACAAAAAGAAGAGAAACACAAGAAGATCAGTTATTCTTTTTTGCATTTATAACCATATTAATTAACATAATAGGAAGAACTAAACATTATTCTAACTGCAGTCCTAAGGTTGTAAATTTGCATATTTTATAATTATTTTTCCTTCTACGACAAAGATCATGCAATTTCAGACCTCCCCAAAAGCACCTCTTCCAATTATTGTCAACAGCTCAAAATCATCGACACAGATCTTGTGCCTTTTAAGTCTCATATATTCTGTCTCCTTTCTCTCAAGATCCTTCAATAAATTGAGTTGTTCCTCCTTGGAAACTTGTGAAGAAGCCAATTTTCTCTCCAAGAACCAACGCCTGCATTAGAACATATTGTCATCAAGCATGAACTTATGAGATTCACCACAATTTCAAAAGTTGATATAAAAATAAGAATATTTATATGTTGGCTATCATGTACATCTCTAGATAAAACATTTTCCAAGCAAAAAAAAACAACAAAGTTTCAATGTTTAGTTAAATTCCTAATGCTATGTCATTGAAACTTTAATTCGACAAAATCAATAAGCAAATGGAAAAAATCTTTCATTTGAGGACTTTCCTTTGAAGCTGAGGCAACCCGAATGTGAACAAGGTGGCAAGTATATTTTCATATGATCCACAAAAGGTTGTATAATCATGGAAGATGAAAAAAATATATATAGGAAAAGTATATCCTTGGTGATTAATAACTAGTTTAGTCATTAATAAATCACTAGTGTCATCTTGGTCATTCCTAGGTTCACTTCAAGAACCACCCATCCCAAATACATTCTATACTCAATCTTAGACCATGAAGTGTAGTAGAATTTTAACAAGTTTCAATTCCACAAGTAAATAAAAGAAATAAATTTAACCATAAATCAAAAGAAAAAAAAACAAATGAGGATGTTCAGATAGCAATATTGACTTCAGCTATTGAGAAAGAAACATGATTAAAATTTTAGATGACTCAGAGTCATGTAAGCAGCATAGCAAAAGTTATTGTCATCATTTTCATAATTTTGTAGATTATGCATTCTTCACATGAGTCAATTAATTCGAAATTCTCCTTTCAGAGCTAAAACAATTTAGAACTTGTCATATTCCTTAGAACAATAAACCCTTCAAATTGAATCCTTCTTTGTTACAAATTAAGTACAGAAGCAAGCATATGCATCTGCATTAAAAGTGGCTCTCTTAGAAAGAATCATAAGATAACCTGTGAATTTATCACTTTGAGAAGTCATTCAAAGAAACTTTACTTTAAAAATGGCATTTTCCATAAAGATAAATGAAGACAAGTCAAGGGGATTTACACACTAAAAGCAACAAGACTGGGACTACAAAGTATCAGCCGAGCTGATGAGTTCAACTTCCAAATTACGCCATCAATTTCAATGCTGAAGCATTCATGAAAGAAACAATTTATATCACTAAATTGTATCAGCGGCACAGAATAGTCATGCATGAGGTTGCACATTCTTTCACATCACGTACTCATTACTTTTCAATGCAGCTCAAATAACAACCATATCGTACTAAAATCCAACCAATCTACGAAATAGAAATCCAAAAAAATAATGATGGAAAATATTAGCTCTCCACGTTGAAACATAAACCAACTCCGATTATGGCATTCAAAATTCTAAATGGGGATGGAAAAGCTACGAGATTTTCAATCCGCAGCCAACATATTAAATTATTATTATCATGATCTGAACAGAGAACTAATCCCATGTTAGAAAACGCGGTTCAGGAACTGAGGATTTGTGGATTTTTTTTTCACCGAATCAAAACCGAGAAAAGGGATAAAAGCGACAGCAAATGATATAAGAAAAATAAGAACAGACAAAGTAGGATCAAATCTAGAGCGACTAAGATGGCCAAGCAAGCCGAGATCAAGGAGAGAAAAAAAAAACCAAGGGGTCAATCGAGCAAATGGAGTGCATGGAATGACCTTTCTTTCCTCTCCTGTATGTTCTTCATCTGATTCTTGTAGTGATTCTCAATGAACTGCTTTGCGGCGGCCACCCGCTCCATCGTCAAGCTCGAACCCACCGTCTCCTCCATCTCCTCCTCCCCTTCCTCCGCCACCGCCGCCAGCTCCCCCACCGCCGACTCCCGTCCCTTCTCCCTCCCCTCTCCTTCCATCTCCATCTTTCTTCCCCTTCTTCGAGCTCTCTCTCTCTCTCTCTCCCTCCCCCGATCTCGCCCTTCCTCCTCAAATAAATTATGAACTTCTAGAAAATAACATAATGCTTCAGTAGTACAATGAGGAGGACCCTTTGACCGCCAGATTATAAATTCCACAATCCTAAAGCAATTATGAGCCGCAGCTCGTCTATCCGACGACCAATACGATTCCATGCACTTTGACGAAGGTGCGGACGCGCGTACAATCTTGTTATACAATGTTTTTATCTATTTTATTTTGAGTACCACATTTAATAATTGTTAGGGCTTTGTTTGATTACGGAATTATTCCATTATTTGCCACTATCATTTTCTGTTTTCTAGATATTTATCGTATGTTTTTTCTTTATTATAAAAGATCAACCATTATGAAAAATAACTAAATAAATTTCTTTTTATTACTACCAGTAATATATCCTTTTTAACATTATTTTTTCCATAATAAAATATTTTAATTTTTACAAAATAGTTAAAAGTAAAAATTCGTTATCCCAATAATTATGTATAAAAAGTTAAATAAAAAAACTATAGTTAACTAGTATGAAAAAATCTTTTTTTTCTTGACTTAATCGAAAGTTAAATCTTTAATTATATTCTATACTAAACAATCAATCCTACTTAGTATTTTAATTTAGGTTAAACATGAATTAAATAGATGATAGGAGGTGTGACGTGGCCATAAAAAATTCTTCATTGGCCAACTTACCTATTTTTTTTCAAGTTCATCAACCATTGATACCATACTAAATTGTATTTTATTTACTAAAAAAGCAACAAATTTAAACTCTGGTAAACATTTTACTTTTTATTCTTTGATTAGCCAAGACTATTCATTTATTGTTCAATAAAATATATATATATATATATATATATATATATATATAATTGATACGGTGTATTCAAGCAGTTAGTCTCAAAATTATGGAGGTCTATCTCAACCATCAGTATTCTCAAATATACTATCCATTGAGAAAATCTTTTATAACATCGGCTAAGAGAAAATCTTCTATAATATATCGAATGTCAAACTTTAAATATTTAATGTTGAGCCACGATACTATGTTCCAAGAGAAAATAATAATAATAATAATAATAATTTATTATACCCGAAAACTTAAATGATAAAATAACGATAATGGTCAGTTCTTAAAAAAGAGTGTCTAGAGTAATTAATTCTATAAAATTTGACTATAATTATTAGGTCACTTAAGGGCATTTGGTTTATGTTTTTCACGCGGTTTTTTATTTTTATTTTCTGAAAAAATGAAAAATGTGTTTGGTTTACGTTTTCCACGTTCATTTTTAAGAAAATGAGAGAACGTTTTCTAAGAAAACGAAAAATACAGAAAAATCATTTTCTAAAAAACGAAAAACACACGTTTTTCAGAAAATAAAAATAAAAATGAGGTAAACCCAACGCACCTTAGTATTTTTTAGATTTTTTTTAATCATCGATGGAAATTTTAGTCGAGCCAGATAAGTGGATTATATTAAAAAAATCTTATTATATTTTAAAAATATAAATAATATAAAGTTTTTTATTATTTGAAAGAGTTAGTTTAATTTTTATTATTATTTTTTGGAAAATTTAGTTTAGTTTTATTAGTAAAATCTGTTAAAAAGAATGAATTGTGTTTATTAAAGGGGGTAAACATCCTAGGCATTTGAACATGTTGTTGAGAGACCCTTTAGCCGCGCTTTTCTGGTATCGGGACAAAGTTCGCAGTTCCGCCCCGCACGGTGGTCGGCAGCAGTCCATCCGATCTCCTCTTCCTCGCCGGAGGCGGCCGCTCGCTTCTCTGTTGCTTCCTTCCCCCTCCTGTTTTCTTCCTTACGTTGCATCTCTGATTGGAAAACATCGAGAGAGAAAATGCTCACGATCGAGAGAGCCGTCCCCACCGTGCTCTCCGACGACCAGGAAGATTCCAGCGCGCCCCGAGGTTGCGGCCGGAACTGCCTCGGCAAGTGCTGCATGCTCGTGTCCGAGCTCCCTCTGTACGCCTTCAAAAACGACGCGAGTCCAGAAGTTTCTCCCGGCGCGGATGAATTACCATCCGATTTTTTTCTGAACACCCTTTTGCTGGGACAGTGGGAAGATCGGATGAGCCGAGGGCTGTTCCGCTACGACGTGGCCGCCTGCGAGACCAAGGTGATCCCCGGAAAGCACGGTTTCGTGGCGTTGCTAAACGAGGGCCGCCACCTGAAGAAAAGGCCCACCGAGTTCCGGGTCGTCGACCGTGTCCTCCAGCCCTTCGACCCTGCGAAATTCAACTTCACCAAGGTCGGCCAGGAGGAGGTGCTGTTCCGCTTCGAGGCCGGGGGGAAGGATCACAAATCGCAGTTCCTGGAGCGCAGCGCCGTTGCAGACGAAACAGAGAGCCCCAGCGTCGTGGCGATCAACGTGAGCCCCATCGAATACGGCCATGTTTTGCTGGTTCCCCATGTGCTCGACTGCTTGCCTCAGAGGATCGATCCCGAAAGCCTCTCGCTCGCTCTCCACATGGCCGCCGAAGCAGGAAGTCCCTACTTCAGGGTCGGCTACAATAGTCTAGGCGCCTTTGCCACCATTAACCATCTGCACTTCCAGGCTTACTTCCTATCGACGCCATTGCCGGTTGAGAAAGCGCATGCCCGAAAGATTCCAATCGAGAGCAGAGTGAAGTTCTCGAAATTGGTCGACTACCCTGTGAGGGGCCTCGTTTATGAAAGAGGAAGAAGCACCTTGAAGGAATTATCTGATACAGTCGCCCGCTCCTGCATCTGGCTTCAAGAAAACGACATACCATTCAATGTTCTCATCTCTGACTGTGGCAGGAGGATCTTCCTCTTCCCCCAGTGCTATGCCGAGAAACAGGCACTGGGACAAGTCAGCCAGGAGCTATTAGATACTCAGGTAAATCCTGCTGCGTGGGAGATTAGCGGACACATGGTCTTAAAGCGGAAGAAAGATTTTGAACAGGCGTCGGAGGACTACGCATGGAGACTCCTGGCTGAGGTCTCCCTTTCCGAAGCAATGTTCGAAGAAGTCGTCAAAGCTTGCATGCATGTTTGTGGCCATGCCATGGGTTTGGCGGAGTCCGAGGAAATAGCTGCAGTGGAAAAGATTGATCTCCGTATGATCAGTCCTCTCCACTAAAGCTGCTGCTGCGCCTGACTTTGCAGAAGTTTGTCCGGTTCTTCGCTAATACTAATTTGATACCATGAATGTTTTTTATATGATAATTAAATAATATTATTTAATAATAATACGATGATCAGTAAGAGATTCCTCTGAATTAAAAAATTAATTTAATTTTTTATATCATCCTCATAAATTAGATAAAAGTGCACTAGACCTATATGATAATATAATATAGACTAAAGAGAACTAGAAAAAAATTTTAACAATACATCGCAGCTGAGTTTCGACTTTAGATCTTTAATTGATTAATGAGAAAAATTCTTAATAATAAGCTGCAGTTGAATTTTAAACTCTAAATCTCTAATTATTTAATGATAAAAAAAATAAATAATATATCATAATTGAATCTTGAACTTTAGATCCATGATTGATACATATGTGAAAATTACTAATAAATCTTAAAATTATTTTCAGTATGAAAAAAAATATATTAACGTAATTTAATTTTGAACTTCGCCAAGTTAATTAAGAGTTACTCAGTAAAGCGTCTAGATTTTTAATAAAATAGTAAGATGATTGACTTTACGCTAAAAAATAAGGGTGTCAAAAATGAATCTGACTCCACGACTTAATCCGAATGACTAAAAAAAAATTAAGTTCGGATTGGATATTTTCGAGTTAAAATTTTCAGATTGAGTTCGGGTTGACCTAGATTTAGGGTTTAGTGGATTTTTTGGGATTAAATAAAATTTTATTTTAAAAATTAAGATATATTTATGTATATTAATATTAATGTTAGTATGATAATTATGACATATTGAGATAAAAATGAAAAATTATAGGAAAAATAATAAGAAAGAAATTTATTTTAAATCGAATTTTTAGATTATTCGGGTTGAAATTGAATTGGTCAAGTTACTTGGATTGGTCAAATTCGGATTCAAATTTAGGAGTTTCAAATTAAATTCAATTCGGAACAAATTAGCATTGGATTTAAATATTTTTTTTCGATCCATCTAAATTGACATTCTTAGATAAAAACGAGAAGCATAATCCAGGCCAGAAGGAAAGAAGTAAATCAGAGCAAGTTAAAACTCAGAACAAAATCAGAAATCAATAGGAATTAATCAAAATTCAATAATATTTTATTATATTCATCTTACTCAGCGGTTTTCAATATTTTCACATATCAAATACAAAAATTTTCACATACATATATTACATATATTATAGATAATCCATGAGGTAACAGGAATATTGTATTGGTATTGAAAGTATCCGACGATCGAACTCAAGTTTTGATAATGGTAAAGGGTTCAAAGTTAAGTCTTGTTGTTATCTAACATGTTGAATGAGTGTTTCAGGAAAGTCCTAACTGCGGTTAGGCAGGTGAAAATCCTAGGGGGTGGTAACCCTAGGTCCTAGGGGGCGGTAACCCTAGGTGGAGAAAAGTCCTAGCTGCGGTTAGGCAAAGGGAAAACCCTAGGGGGTGGTAACCCTATGCGGAAAGTCTTGGCAGGTTGATGACTTCAGGCAAAAGTCATAGGGGGTGGTAACCCTAGGTGGAAAGTCCTGGTGTCGCGAACCAGGTGAAAGACTGGACTAGCCGGGAAGCAGATGTCTAGCAGAAAGTCCGGAAGCGTCGAGTGCTGAGCAAAAGTCCAGTCGATCTGGAGGATCGCACTGGCAACAGGTAAATCTCCTGAGTGGAGTAGGTGAGGGCGCATTCCCCGTAGAGGGAACAGTAGGCGTCGGGTCGACCTAGGGTTTCAGGTCGGAAATCCGAAATCAAACTCAGACAGTCCGAAGACTGTCATTATCATATTTATACTGATGTTTTATGCTAAACTTTGTGCTGCAGGGTATTTTTGGGATTAACATATCTTGCAAGGACCAAAATGCATAATTGGCCTCGGATGAACAGTACCGAGGCGCCTCCATGGAGCTTGGAGGCGCCTCGGGTGCAAGGCTGGAGCTGGCTGCGAAGCAAGCTTGGAGGCGCCTTGGTGAACAGTGGAAGGCGCCTTGGACAACTTGATGAAGGTGCCTTGGAGTGGTTGGAGGCGCCTTGAACCTGATAAGGTTCGACTAGTTCAACACTTATCTCCGTGGCTGACTCGGCTCTTTCAAGGCGCCTTGGTGAACAGTAGAAGGCGCCTTGAACACCCTTTATAAGGGGTTTCGACGAGCAGCTCTCTACAACAATTTCCAAGTCTTCTGTCTCCAACGCGCTGCTCTAAAAGACGCCGGAAAGTGCTGCTACAAGTTTACGACGACCCGAAGATCCGAGATTCTATTCTTGTCGTCGGTATAATTAGTTTTTGCATTTATTTGTACGTCATCTTGTAATCATTTTATCGAGCTTATAGTTGTTGCCCACGCAAAGCGATCAAGGATCGCGGGCCTTCGAGTAGGAGTCGATCAAGGCTCCGAACGAAGTAAAATTCTCTGTGTCCTTCTGTTTGTGTTTCTTTACTTTATTCCGCTGCGTTTTAATTACTCCGATAGTTTTTGCGATTCGAAAAATGAAATAGCCGCGAGCGCTATTCACCCCCCTCTAGCGCTTCTCGATCCAACAATTGGTATCAGAGCGGGGTCGCTTTGAACTGGTGCAACCACCATTCAAGCATTTTTTGTGGCTTTGTCGTTTGTATAGGGTAAAAATAAAACCTTACGCCTTTCGTTTTTCCCTCCAAAATTATTTTCGAAAAACTCATTCTCATCTTTTCACCATAAGTCAGCATTAGCGAAATATCGCAATTTCAGAAATTTGAAATAATATTTTTTAAAAAATATTTCATTATTTTTAAAATTCGTGAACTTCTATTTCTATCCTTCCATACCGCACTGCTAATCCAGGATCAAGTCCTAGTACATTTTTTTTACTATTTTTTGTGTGCAAGGTTCTTTTAAAATGGCATTCCAAGAAGGATTCCGCACCGTCCGACCGCCGCTCTTTTCTGGCAAGGACTTTGGATACTGGAAGAACCGGATGGAATACCACCTCAAGACGCAAGTCGAGATGTGGATCATCATCCAGACCGAACTCGAACTTCCACATGACGACACCGGAGAACTTATCTCATGCATCAACTGGGATTCTAACACAATGAAGAAAGTTGAAGCTGATGCCAAAGCAACCTGCATGCTACAATGTGGCCTAACCAATGAAGAATTAAACCGTATTGGCCCTTTCGCAAGTGCAAAAGAGTTGTGGCAAAAGTTGATGGAACTACACGAGGGCACTTCCGACGCTCAAGTAAGTAAGCATAATTTAATAAATGATTTATTTGAATTAGATGAGCAGAATAATACTACTTCGGCCGAGGAAGGTATTACGATAGTTGCAGGTATAAGTAAGACAGAGGAAAAGATATGGTCCAAGTCTTCAGATGAATCCGGGTCCGACGAAGAAGAACCGACGAGCTTCCTCGCTCTACCAGTACTAGCAACCGTGGCGGAAACTGAGTCCGAGTATGAGTCAGAAACCGAGAGCGAATCCGAGACTGAGTCTGATCGAAGCCACGAATCCGCATTCGTTTCCGAAGGACCAAAACCCACTGTAAGTTCACTACTCGCAGAATTTCAATTAGATAACTTGCATGAATTATTACCTTAGTAAAAAAGTTGGCTAAATCCAACATCCGGGTTAAGTCGCTCCAAAAGGAGGTAACAACCCTTAAGGAAGCGACTGACTCGAGCTCTTTAACTGAGTCAGTTCAAATTGGAAGTTCAACTCAAGTCCAACAACTTGAGCAAGAAAATTCCAATTTGAAAGCTCAAATTAAAGAACTCAAGGACACGTTGGAACGATTCACCTTGGGCTCCAAGAATCTGGATATGATTCTTGGAAAACAGCGAGCCGTTTACAACAAAGATGAACTTGGATTTAAAACTAAAATAAAATACAAATCATATTTATCGCTAGTTAATAGAAATAATAGAAAAATTGTCCAAGCATGGGTGCCAAAATCCAACTTGGTTAATCAAGTTGGAACTGGTCACTATTGGGTCCCCAAGGATCAAGTCTATTACCTTGATAGACCATATCGAGGCTATGATCCAGGGGGAGCTAATAAAAAAACAATATTAAGAACATAATTCAAATTAATATTCAAATTAAATTTAAAATTAAATTAAAAATTCAAAATTCATTTAAAAAATTTAAAATTCAATTAAAAATTCAAAATTTGAAATTAAATTTAAATTATAAATTATAAATTAAAAAAAATCAAATTAAAAAAATTCGAAATTAAATTTAAAATTCAAAAATTCAAAATCAAATTAATAATTCGAATTCAAATTAAATTAAAATCCAAAGGAAGGCTCCAGAATAGCTGGCACCTCCAAACTTAATCTACCCGAAATGAGTAAACAAGAGTAGACTACCCGGCAGGGTAATTAAGGTTAGATAAAATGGGCTAGGTTTAACTTGACCCACGGTACTTGTGAAGTTTTTGGATGATAGTACGTTAGGGAAGCTTGGGCATCGCATGTCTAGGAAGATATGGCTTCGACCTGGTGCATTTGGCCAAGTGAAACTGACCGAAGCTACCCTTAAATGGATCCTAACTAGTTAGACCAAGGTTTAGTATTAAGTTGAATGGGTAGGACTATTTGGAAAACCTCGAAGGCATGGTTACTTTAATGAGTTCCTTGTGACTCACCATAGCCCAGAAGTTTATCCAAAGAATGCTTACTTGTTGAACCCAAAGCTAAACCTGAATCTAACACAAAGTTAAACCAAACCCTTAAATTGAACCTCAATTCATCTCACAACAATTATAGGATTATCTGATTGAAAACTTAGATGGGATGAGATGACTAAGAAACTTAAAATTTCAAAATTAAATTCGTTACTATAATCCTATAATTAAATTCTTAATTAATATTAATCTTTTAAAAACCATTTTAAAAATCCTTTTAAACTTAATTTCAAAATTATTTGAAAAATCTTTTAAAAATCATTTTAAAAATCTTTTTAAACTTAATTTCAAAATTATTTGAAAAATCTTTTAAATCATTTTAAAAATCTTTTTAAACTTAAATTATTTGAAAAATCTTTTAAAAACCATTTTAAAAATATTTTTAAACTTAATTTCAAAATTATTTGAAAAATCTTTTAAATCATTTTAAAAATCTTTTTAAACTTAATTTCAAAATTATTTGAAAAATCTTTTAAAAATCATTTTAAAAATCTTTTTAAACTTAATTTCAAAATTATTTGAAAAATCTTTTAAATCATTTAAAAAATCTTTTTAAATTTAATTTCAAAATTATTTGAAAAATCTTTTAAAAATCATTTTAAAAATATTTTTAAACTTAATTTCAAAATTATTTGAAAAATCTTTTAAAAACCATTTTAAAAATCTTTTTAAACTTAATTGAAAAATTATTTGAAAAATCTTTTAAATCATTTTAAAATCTTTTCAAACTTAATTTTTAAAATCTTTTCAAACTTAATTTTTTAAAATCTTTTCAAACTTAATTTTAAAATCTTTTCAAAACTTAATTTCAAAATCTTTTCAAAACTTAATTTTAAAATCTTTTCAAACTTAATTTCAAAATCTTTTCAATCTTTTCAAACTTAATTTCAAAATCTTTTCAAACTTAATTTTTAAAATCTTTTCAAACTTAATTTCAAAATCTTTTCAAACTTAATTTTTAAAATCTTTTCAAAACTTAATTTCAAAATCTTTTCAAACTTAATTTCAAAATCTTTTCAAAACTTAATTTTAAAATCTTTTGAAATTAAAAAATCTTTTCAAAACTTAATTTCAAAATCTTTTCAAACTTAATTTTAAAATCTTTTTAAACTTAATTTCAAAATCGTTTGAAAAATCTTTTAAAAATCATATTAAAAATCTTTTTAAACTTAATTTCAAAATTATTTGAAAAATCTTTTAAAAATATTTTTAAACTTAATTTCAAAATTATCTGAAAAATCTTTTAAAAATCTTTTCAAACTTAATTTCAAAATCGTTTGAAAAATCTTTTAAAAATCATATTAAAAATCTTTTTAAACTTAATTTCAAAATTATTTGAAAAATCTTTTAAAAACCATTTTAAAAATCTTTTTAAACTTCATTTCAAAATTATTTGAAAAATCTTTTAAAAAAACAGTTTAAAAATCTTTCAAAACTTAATTTCAAAATTATTTGAAAAATCTTTAAACTTTAGGGCTATGATACCTGATCAAATAATTTGATTGCTATTTAACTTGACTTATGCTTGGACTTAAGGACCAACTGAATAAATAACCTAAATTTTAGCTACTCTCTCTCTTCAACCTAAAAAATTAACAAGTTCTTTTTCAAAAATAAGTATTATTTTATTCAAAATTAAGCTAAGTCCCTTTTTTCACTTAAAGCTATATTTTCAAAATTTAATGTTTGCAAAAGGCTTAGCTAAGTGACTCATATAGCAACTTTCAAACTTAGCCATCTTTATGAATTTTTGCTGAGTTACCTATTAGATTCATTCTATACTTAGCTAAAAGTATTAAAAGCATATTCCTTGCAAAATTTAACTCATGGCTTTCAAAAAAATTTTTTGCCAAGTAAAAAGAGCCTTCAAAATAATTTGCCTCCAAAATTCATTAAAATCTAGCTAAGTTTTTCTAAACTTAGTTACATATTTTTTCTCTTTTCCTCTAAAACCAACTAAGTTTACAAAGAGGCTGAAGTCATCCTTCAAGTCATCCATAAATTAGCCTTCTTAACTTAGGAGAAAAATAACTAACAAAATTTTCAGTTACTAGCTAAGTGTTTCACAAGCATTTTTTCAAAAGACTAAAACTATTTTTTTTAAAAACTTAAAACATGCTTTCCAACTGACTTATTTTTTGATATATGGCAAAGGGGGAGAGTAGGAAATTCAAAATCAAAAGTAAAAAAGTGTTTTATTAAGGGGGAGAGTAGGTAATTCAAAAGTAAAACTTTATTTAAATTCAAAAAGGAAACCCTGTATTAAGGGGGAGCTTCACAAAAGTTTAAGTGTTAGCTTAAGTTTGGCGCTCATTTGAATTTATATACTTAAGCTTGCTCACTTAAAACCTTTTAATATACTTATGCATTTGTTTTACTTAACTTTGAATTTGGGTTGCATAATCAAAAAGGGGGAGATTGTTGGTGCAGGAAGCATCCGACGATCGAACCCAAGTTTTGATAATGACAAAGGGTTCGAAGTTAAGTCTTGTTGTTATCTAACATGTTGAATGAGTGTTTCAGGAAAGTCCTAACTGTTGGGGATCGGACGGCCGGCTTGAAGGGGGGTTGGATAGACGGCGCCCCCAAATCGTTGCTTCCTACGTATTCGTTAGCACAGCGGAATACAAAGAATACAAATACGAATACTAAAGCTAATCTAAAGACAAGGAAAGAACAAGCAAACCAATGACACGTTCGTTTAACGTGGTTCGGAGATTAGGGCTCCTACTCCACGGCTTGTCCTTGAGGTGGACGATCCCGATCCTTCGGTGGATTACTCCCCGGCAAACTCCGGCTAGCTCACGTAGCTCCTTGTGGGTGGAGAAACCTCACCACAACCCTCACAAGAACTCTTTTGACGCTAGGGCACAAGTAGACTACTAATAGAGATTAACCACCTCTATTTCGTCAACTCAAACCAAGCTCCCAAGCTTTGGTTTTATAGGCCACGGGTTGGAAAACCCCGCCTACCAGTCGACTGCTAAAACATGCAGTCGACTGCCCTCTGTGGAAATTCGACCGTTACATCCCAGCGGCTCGATTCCACACATTCTCGTCATTGCCGATCGCCGGTCATTGCGCAATCCATTGCTAAAACATGCGATCGGCGCTACGATCACAAAGCGCTACAAGATGCGCTGCACAAGATACGCTTACAAGATCGCTACAAGAAAACCCTAAAAACTAGGATTTTACTCGAGTACAATCTCTCGTGCACTCACCTCACCCTAATGACTCACTTGATTCTTCCTTTGCAGCTTTGACCTTTGCCTTCAAGCCTACTTCCTTTGGCTCGTCCCTCGGATGCATTCAAGCCCGCGCCTGTCCCAATGCCATCCTTCGCGTATGCCTCAAGTCGCTTCCCTCGGCCCTTGTCCTCGCCGCTTGTCCACGGTCCCTCGGATGCTCCATCCTTCACGGACCCGAAGCCATCAACTCGAGTCATATGTGTATCCCGCAAACCGCACAACTCAAATACACATATCAAATACAAGGGTGAACCTAACTTAAACCCTTTGCCAAAACACATGGTCCCGCGGACCATTGGGATTGCTCCAACAATCTCCCCCTTTTTGGTGTTTGGCAATACGTTTAAGTTAGGGAAAACATATAGCAAATGAACATGCTAAAACAAATGGACTTACGTTGCCAAGGCTACACACTTGGACTTACACCGCCGAATGGACTTACGATGCCAAGGCTACACACTTGGACTTACAACGCCGAATGGACTTACGATGCCAAGGCTACACACTTGGACTTACAACGCCAAATGGACTTACGTTGCCAAGGCTACACACTTGGCAACCGCCGTATAAAAATCAATGCATTTGAACCTATCACAAGGCTCCCCCTACACCTAAGCTCCCCATTGAGTTAGGAATTTTACAATAGATTTTTTAAGAACCTATCCCAAGGCTCCCCCTACGCAAAGGCACTTTCAGGTTTTCCCAACTAAACCTTACTTCTCCCCCTTTGCCTAACATCCAAAAAGTCCTCCAACAATATCCCAATTGTTGAAAACTTGTCATTCCAATTGACCCTAAACTCATGTATTAATCCCCCATGGATTTCATACACCTGTATGAGTTGACTTGGTCAAAATTCAATGCTGAAAACAATTTCAGACTGGTATCAGTCGACTGCAAGAACTACCAGTCGACTGGTCGCTACTGGTCGAGCGAACAGAATGCTTCTGTTTCCAGCCAGTCGACTGCAAAGTTTAGCAGTCTGGCACAGTTTCGACCTTTTTCAGCATTTCTGACCCAATTTCAGAAATGCACCAATAATTCCACAGACCTCCAAAAATCCCCAAATTTTGTGGAGAGGTCTGTTTTACCCATGTCTACTTGGGAAAAATACATTCAAAAATGTATCTATCACCAATCCCAAGATTGACATAAAACTCAAAACTAGCTAAAAAGTTCAATTGAACCTTGACCTAAAGTCCTAGTTTTGGCTTCCTCTTGATGTATTTGCCCATACCATCCCACAATGCATCCCTATCATTGGTTTATATGGCATCTATACATTCAAAACCAATTATCATGCTATATGACCCCAAATGTCATATTTCTTGCATGAAACACAATCCATGTGTGCCAAATCCCTAGGTTTGAGACTCAAATCCGTCTCTAAACCATTTGGCACACTCCATGGCTCCTCTAGACCCCCAAGTAGAACCCACCTGAGATCCATTGGCCATGGGTCCCAAATTGACTCTTTGAGCTCCCCCTAGAGCTCTTAACATTAGTCACCTCCCTAGGTGACTCATCCACAATGGCTAGGCCGCATCGGTCCACCCCCGGTGACACTTGGCCTACAAACCTAACTTTCTTAACCTTGGACACCTTGTCCTTGGTTAATTTCTCCTTACCTTTAAATGTCTTTCCCTTGCCATATATTGACTTCTCCTTGCTATAGTCATATGCAACCCTAGCATAAGACTTTCCCTTAGCCTTGGAGGACTCTCCCTTGCCATGATCATTTGCCACCCTAGCATATGATCTCTCCTTGGCCATGGAGGGACTAGATCGGTATCCCAAACCCGATCTATCATTGTTGGGTTTTTGACTACCCAACACCATGTTTAATCCCTTAGATCCAATAGTGAATCTCTTAAGGAATTGTTCCAAACCATCAAGCTTTGCCTTCAAAGCTTGGTTCTCCCTTTCTAGGTTCCTAAACCTAGAGTCAACATGTCCACCTTGGACATTCCTAGACCTACCCTTTCTAGGCATATGTCTCCCCTTCTTGGGATTAATGCCTTGGGTCTCCTTAGGTCTACCATTTCCAGGTTTATCATGAATTGGTCTCCTAGGGTTATGATCTACAATTACCCTATTCCTATCATGATATTTAAATCCGAAATTATGCATGGGTAAATAATTGTAATTATTTCTAGCATGCATGGAGGAATTTAAATTTGAATTAACCTTCAAGTTAGGGTATACCTCCCTTACCCTTGAAGCTCCCCCTTGATTTGAGCTCTTCTTCTTCTTCTCCCACTTCTTTAGATGCGCAAGCTTCTTGATTTCCCCCTTCTTGGGGCATTTGGTGTGGAAGTGACCCTTCATTCCACATGTGAAGCACACAATGCGCATCCTCCTCCTTTGGGCTTCTTCATTCCTACAACCCACATTAGTGTTTAAAATAACTTGATTGGGTTTAGGATTTACCTTTTTCTTACCCAAAGGACATCTATTCTTGTAGTGTCCCTTCTCATTGCACTCGAAGCATATTATGTTGTCCTTTGACTTCACTTCGGTGGAGGTGCTTGCTATGTTGGCCACTTCCAAGACCTCTTCTTCATCCTCTTCACTTGTCTTGGATTTTTCTTCACTTCTTGAGGATGTTGATGATGCCTCATCTTCCTCATCCACACTTGTGGATGGCCTTTCTTCATCCTCCTTCTCCTTGGATGTGACCGAATTCACTTCCTCTTCCTCTTTTGATGTTGAATTGGTCTCCACATCCAAATGGTCCTTCTTCTCCTCTTGGACCACTTCATCTTTCTTCTCCTCCTCGGATGTTGAACATTTCTCAACTTCTTGTTGATCTTCCTCTACTTGAGCTTCTACATCCATTTCTTCGGATTTTTCTTTTTCTTCTTCTTCTTGTGTAGGCATGAGTTCTTCCCATTGAACCTTCTTTATTTTGCTCCACAACTCGTGGGCGTTCTTATACTCACCTACACCATTTATCACATTAGACGGCAATATATCTATTAAGATTGATATTACCTTTGAATTTGCCTCCGATCGTGAGGTTTGCTCTTCCGTCCAATGTCGTGGTCGGAGTCTTTTTCCCTTCTTGTCTCTTGGGACTTCGAACGGGTACTTGATCACCATCATTGTATCCCAATCCGTGTCGAAGAAGACTTCCATCTTCATCATCCAAAATGTGATGTCCCCAAGGCTTCCTCCTTCAAACTTTGGCGGTTCTATCAAGCCGGTCATCTTGTGCTTCCTTGGCGGTTAGTCCAACGGAGAGCGTCCTGGCTCTGATACCACTTGTTGGGGATCGGACGGCCGGCTTGAAGGGGGGTTGGATAGACGGCGCCCCCAAATCGTTGCTTCCTACGTATTCGTTAGCACAGCGGAATACAAAGAATACAAATACGAATACTAAAGCTAATCTAAAGACAAGGAAAGAACAAGCAAACCAATGACACGTTCGTTTAACGTGGTTCGGAGATTAGGGCTCCTACTCCACGGCTTGTCCTTGAGGTGGACGATCCCGATCCTTCGGTGGATTACTCCCCGGCAAACTCCGGCTAGCTCACGTAGCTCCTTGTGGGTGGAGAAACCTCACCACAACCCTCACAAGAACTCTTTTGACGCTAGGGCACAAGTAGACTACTAATAGAGATTAACCACCTCTATTTCGTCAACTCAAACCAAGCTCCCAAGCTTTGGTTTTATAGGCCACGGGTTGGAAAACCCCGCCTACCAGTCATTGCTAAAACATGCGGTCGGCCCGTGGAAATTCGACCGTTACATCCCAGCGGCTCGATTCCACACATTCATCATCGATCGGCGCGATCGCACCAATCGCTAAAACATGCGAAACTACAAGATGGCCGATCACCGCATCTGCTTCTGATCGCTACGGTAAACCCTAAAACTAGGATTTTACTCCGAGTACAATCTCTCGTGCACTCGTACCCTCACCCTAATGACTCACTTGATTCTTCCTTTGCAGCTTTGACCTTTTGCCTTCAAGCCTACTTCCTTTGGCTCTCGTCCCTCGGATGCATTCAAGCCCGCGGCTCGTACCCAATGCCATCCTTCGCGTATGCCTCGAAGTCGCTTCCCTCGGCCCTTGTCCTCGCTGCCTTGTCCACGGTCCCTCGGATGCTCCATCCTTCACCGGACCCGAAGCCATCAACCTGAGTCATATGTGTATCCTGCAAACCTGCACAACTCAAATACACATATCAAATACAAGGGTGAACCTAACTTAAACCCTTTGCCCAAACACCAAAACACATGGTCCCGCGGACCATTGGGATTGCTCCAACACTAACTGCGGTTAGGCAGGTGAAAACCCTAGGGGGTGGTAACCCTAGGTCCTAGGGGGCGGTAACCCTAGGTGGAGAAAAGTCCTCGCTGCGGTTAGGCAAATGGAAAATCCTAGGGGGTGGTAACCCTATGCGGAAAGTCTTGGCAGGTCGATGACTTCAGGCAAAAGTCCTAGGGGGTGGTAACCCTAGGTGGAAAGTCCTGGTGTCGCGAACCAGGTGAAAGACTGGACTAGCCGGGAAGCGGATGTCCAGCAGAAAGTCCGGAAGCGTCGAGTGCTGAGCAAAAGTCCAGTCGATCTAGAGGATCACACTGGCAACAGGTAAATCTCCTGAGTGGAGTAGGTGAGGACGCGTTCCCCATAGAGGGAACAGTAGGCGTCGGGTCGACCTAGGGTTTCCGGTCGGAAATCCGAAGTCAGACTCGGACAGTTCGAAGACTGTCATTATCATATTTATACTGATGTTTTATGCTAAACTTTGTTCTGCAGGGTATTTTTGGGATTAACATATCTTGCAGGGACCAAAATGCATAATTGGCCTCGGATGAACAGTACCGAGGCGCCTCCATGGAGCATGGAGGCGCCTCGGGTGCAAGGCTGGAGCTGGCTGCGAAGCAAGCTTGGAGGCGCCTTGGTGAACAGTGGAAGGCGCCTTGGAGTGGTTGGAGGCGCCTTGAACCTGATAAGGTTCGACTAGTTCAACACTTATCTCCGCGGCTGACGGTGAACAGTAGAAGGCGCCTTGAACACCCTTTATAAGGGGTTTCGACGAGCAGCTCTCTACAATAATTTCCAAGTCTTCTGTCTCCAACGTGCTGCTCTGAAAGACGCCGGAAAGTGCTGCTATAAGTTTACGACGACCCAAAGATCTGAGATTCTATTCTTGTCGTCGGTATAATTAGTTTTTGCATTTATTTGTACGTCATCTTGTAATCATTTTATCGAGCTTATAGTTGTTGCCCACGCAAAGCGATCAAGGATCGCGGGCCTTCGAGTAGGAGTCGATCAAGGCTCCGAACGAAGTAAAATTCTTTGTGTCCTTCTGTTTGTGTTTCTTTACTTTATTCCGCTGCGTTTTAATTACTCCGATAGTTTTTGTGATTCGAAAAACGAAATAGCCGCGAGCGCTATTCACCCCCCCCCTCTAGCGCTTCTCGATCCAACACATTGACGGAAAAAAAAATTTAAGCTAGGATTTATGTGCCTAGCGCTAAGAACTATAGATCTATACATATTATATAGAGCCAACAGAAATGTTAGAGCGAGAATTAGGGAGGAAATCCTTAATGTAAGCACTTTGATGCTCAAGTTAGAAAGGTAGTTGAGAGAATTGGAGAAAAAAATGAGTAGTAAAATAACAATATTGATGTGTGTGCTTGCGTGTGCATACTTGGCCAGCGGAGAGAACCTCTTTTTATACTACCTCTCATAACCTCTGTAATAATGAGATATCAGAAAGTATCAGGTATCAGAATATGTCTAGTGGAGGATGTACGACCACCTTCTCTTAAGCAGAGAAAGGTTCTGTTATGTGTATATGTCAGAGCAGAGAAATATTTCCTAACGAGTAATCATTATTTTCTGATAAGTGGTTGCAATTCCCTGACAAGGTTGTCTCCAAGAGAGAGTCCAATCGGCTTGGACCCAACCGGTTTTAGGTTGGGAGGCATGCCTATGTGAGGAGGGGAGCCAAGCCTTGTTGAAGTCTGATCGGCGTAGGTCGGTCAAGTTTATGCTGGAAGTCATGTCCATGAGAAGTGGAGAACTGAGCCCTGAAGATCCGAATGGCTATAGTGCTGATCAGGTTTATGTTGGGAATCATACTAATGAGAAGTGGAAAATTGATACCCGGAAGTCCGACTGACTATATGGTTGGTCGGGTTTATGTTGGAAATCATGCCCATGAGAAGTGGAGAATTGAGCCTCGGAGATCCGACCAGCTCTAGGGTCAGTCGGACATATAATTGGAGCCATGTACATGAGAAGTGGGGAGCTGAGCCCCGTAGGTATGATTAGCTATAGGGTCGATCGGGTTTGTCACGCTCCGGAGGAGTCCCTGTCCGAAGAAATTTCGGCAGCATCTCCCCTGTACAGCGGACAATCTGAAACTTTCTACATCTCATATACCTCAGCCACATGCGGCTGGAATAATAACAGAAATAAAATATAACACACAGGCATTCCGCGCAGTTTAATAGATAACAAACTGAAACAGAAATAGGAGGACTCAAAAACAACCCTACTCAACTACACTCGTAAAGCTCAAATCCGACAATAAGATCAACGTACCTCTTCTGCCGTCCAGGCAGGCATGTAGTAAAACATATCCAAACACCAAAACCATCAACACATACATTCATACCAGATCCATAGTATTAAAAATCCATAGTATCAAAACCAGAATAAGTCTAACATAGTCTAAACAATAAAAACTAAAAGATCATCCAGCATTTTTGTGGTCTGCAGGGGACTAGCAACTGGAACTCTCTCTTGACAGCATCAACCTGAAAAATATCAACAATGGAGGCGGGGTGAGTCCAACGCTCAGCAGGTACAACTGATATACATAGTAAGGAATTAACATCTAGCACTATCATGCGTACAATCTCCTGATATAAGAAGGATAAAATGCAACTGAAGTAAACAGGAGAAAACCGTACTAACCAGGACCTGGGTATAAGGACAAACAGTCCGAGGTATAGAAATCCTATATGCATGTCAATCATAGGCATCCAAATAATATGCAGCATATAAATGCAGCAAACACAAACACAAGCAATAAATACATCATGCATATGATGCCAATGTCATGGTCACCCCTGACGCCAGTCAGCCAACTCACAACAAAAGTGGGACCGAGTGGGTAGGGCTGTGGCGACCGTGCACTCTGCATCACTACTCCTAATGAGTGACCGAGAGGACGGGATGCTGTCGGAGTACACACATACTCCTACCCCAAAACATAAATGGGGGAGTGCAATGCTCTCATCTCCCGGTACACTATAACGAGGAGGGATCCCTAACGTGCTACACCCTGCGTCACACTACCCATGAACGGACCAACGGAGCACCGAAAGAGCAAACTGACGTGCTACCACGCTGCGTCACGCTATCCATAAGCGTCACAACGGAGCACCGAACAGTGATGAAACTGGCGAGGTGCTCGACAATAATGGAGCAATCCTATCACACAGCATGCAATCATGCGAATGGTGCATGACACTAAGCATGGTAATATACTGAATCAATCTATATACATATATGATGTGCACCATAGCAAATAAATCATATCAAGGGTACACAGATCAGGTAAGGTATCAGATCTAGGTCCTGAACATGGTGAAACATGGTATATCACTACCCCTATAAGCATGTATAAGCAGGTAAGGAATAGCATGAGATGCAAAACAAGCAATCAACCAAACATGTAATAGGTATTGGGTAGTGATTAACCGTAACAGATAAGAAACATAATCTTTGCTATTTGTTAAATTCATTACTATGCATATCAAATGACATAAGTCAATAAGAAAAGTCTAATCTGTCCAAATACGACGTAGAGATACTCGTCTCGCATCAAGATCCTGTGTCAACCATATAATGTACATTTTTATTTAGCTACAAATTTAAATGAATAGCTAAATAAAATCTTCTAAATTAATTTAGGGTAAAACCCTAATCATTCCATTACTCCTAATCACATGACCATCATCCTGTACACAAGAATTAATCTACACATGATCATCTATCTAAAAATAATCGAATCAAAACAATGATCTATAGCATGTATCAAATGCTCTACACCTTACCTTACTTCTCAGCCGTTCTTGCTGCCAGTAAACCTGACCAAAGCGAGGTAAATGGTGTTGCCCTCTAAATCAAATACCCTACATCAATAATCCACACTTAACTAACTTAAAATTTATCACTGCACAAATGCTCACCTTAAAGTATAGCAGTCAATCTGCAACTCACCACCGCAACTTAGAGATCAAGATTTCACTTCTCACCCTCCTCAACTGATACACAGTCCAGAATGTGACTGCTGGACCAAGAAACAACCCACAACAACCTCTTCTCTTCAGGATTCCAGTATACTGTTCTGATCAAAGGTAATGGCAAGAGTGGAGACCCCAGATCAGATTTGGGATTCAACCATATTATTCCAACATCAACCTAAATTCAAGAAAATAATTTACTCATCTTACCTCAATTCACAACAGGGACGTTGCTGCCGGAGAAAGGTAGCCACTGGAAGGTGGCTGTCGGACCCAAGAACAACCCACAACAACCCTAATTCCTAAATCCACTGAACAACACAACGTGGAGGCAACCTCCACTCGGAAAAGGAGAAGAAGGGTCGGCGCTAGTGTTGAGGAGGAACGGCGATGCCTCGTAAGGGTGAGGGAGTCACGGGTCGGCCGGCTAGGGCAGAAGAAGCCGCGGCGATGTACTGCGGGTGTGGCACCGTCGGGGTGGAGAAGGCTCTGTCGAGAAGATGGCTAGGGCACAAGCATAGAGAAGACAACCGACGGCAAAGATCTAGGGCACGGTTGGCGCAAGCGTTGCCGGCGCTTGGGAGAAGAGAAGAAGATAAAGAAAAGATCCAGCAATTTGGGCGGCACCGCGAGTCGATCCCACGACCTCGAGGTCACGGGAACACCACCGGCTGAGGAGGACAACTCGGCAACCGTACCCCTGGTCGGCAGCGAAGACACGACAGTGTGGATCGGTGCCGGCGAGTCATCCGCGAGAGAATAGAGAGAGGAAGAAGGGAGGTCGCGTCGGGGAAGAGAGGAAGAAGGGTCGGGATCGGCATTTGGGGGAAATAAAAAGAAAAGGAAAAGGTTTTATAAATAAAACATTTCCTTCATTAAACGGGTATTCCAAACAGACTTAATCCGAATCCAAAATTGATCCCCTCAAAACCCGTCTTACGAGTTCCGAAAAATTCCCAGAAAATTTCTAAAAATTCCAAAAAAATTCTATAAGGCTATTTCCCAAATAAACCTATTTATTTAAATTTTCCGATACCTTATAGGGTTTATGTTGGGAGTCATGCCCATGAGAAGTGGGGAACTCAGAGGTCCAACCAGCTATAGGGTCGGTCGGGTTTATATTGGGAGTTATGCCTATGAGAAGAGAGGAACTGAGCCCTAGAGGTCTGATCGACTATAGAGTCAGTTGGGTTTATGCTGGGAGTCATGCCCATGAGAAGTGGAGAATAAGCCCCGAATATCCAACCAACTCTAGGGTCGGTCGAGCTTAGGTTAGGAGCCATGCCCAGGGGAAGTGGGAAACCGAGCCTCGGAGAGCCAATCGACTATAGGGCCGATCGGGTTTATGTTGGGAGTTATGACCAGGAGAAGTGGAGAACTGAGCCCTGGAGGTCTGACCAGTTCTAAGGTCAATCAGGTTTATGTTGGGAGCCATGCCCATGAGAAGTGAGGAATTGAGCCTCGGAGGTCTGACTGGTTATAAGGTCGGTCGAATTTTTGTTGAGAGTCATACCCATGAGAAGTGGAAAACTGAGCTCCGGAAGTCCAACCGGCTATAGTGTTGGTCAAGTTTATGTTAGGAGTCAAGCCCATGAGAAATAAGAAACTGAGCCCCAAAGGTCCGACTGGTTCTAGAGCCAGTCAAGTTTATATTGACTATAGGGCCGGTCGGGTTTATATTGGGAGTCATGCTCATGAGAAGTGGGGAACTGAGCCTCGGAGGTCCAACTGGCTCTAGGGCCGGTCGAGTTTATGTTAAGAGTCATGATCATAAGAAGTGGAGAACTAAGCCTAAGAGATTCGATTGACTATACGACCAATCGGGTTTATGCTGGGAGTAATGTTCATAATAAATGGGGAAATGAACCCCTAAGATCTGACTAGCTTTAGGGCTGGTCAGGCTTAGGTTGGGAGTCATGCCCAAGATAAGTGTGGAACTGAGATTCGGAGGTCCGATCAGCTCTAGGACTTGTCAGGTTTATGTTGGAAGTCATGCTCATGAGAAATAGGGAATTGAGCCCCGGAGGTCAGACCGGCTATAGGTCCAGTCTAAGTACCCCGAGTAATTTTTAATGTGATCAAGTAGGTTAAGTTATGTCCTGTTGTATTTGATTCTTGTGTTTAAGTGTGTAGAAACTTAGAAAGACAAGAAGTCGAGCAGAGACGCAACTAGTGAGAATAATAGCACAAAAAGCGAGTCGATGGGCTTGGGTATCCAAGGGACGAGGTGTTGCGGAAGAGTACACCGACGGACGAGAAGGACGTGCGCGACACTTCCTAGGGATGAGAAGCCAGAGTGGAAGACTTCTTGAGGAGACAAGGCCAGAGTTGGGTTTGGGTGAGCTCAACTCTGGATGGTTGGATGATCACTCAAATGACCGAGAAGAAGCCAAACAAGTCAGCACGAAGCTGACTCGTTCGGGGGCCCAAACCACCTTGGCATAAGCCAGGTGCCCTTTCAGGCCATTGCAGCGTGGATCAAATTTAGGTCCATGTCAGCAATGGTTCGGGCACTTGGACCAATCCAGGTGCTCGGGAGGGGATAAATTCTTATCCTTACATAGCCGTCGCATTGGAGATAAGTTTCACCTTGGAGGCACCTAGAGCTGTTCTAGGTGCTCAGAGATGCCACATCATCAAAACTGCTACTTCAACTAGTGAGTTATATGTTAGTTAGAGCCCTAGAGCCAATCATATGATGATTGTTGTATGAATTCATTGTATCATATTCTTATGTATATAAAGGCGTTTGTTTTGGTTATTATACTGATGTGCGTAGATTATATACTCTTTTACGCATGTTTTTACGCATATTTACATACTTTGAGCATGCTTGATCTATGCATTTTTATACTTCCAGCTTTCCTTTTAGCATATTTACTCTTTTGGTTCGGAGATCTGCTTTTTGTGCATTTTCTGTACACAGGAGTCAAAATTGGTGAAGATTATGCGTCCTCGGGCAAGCCTTGGAGGAAACAAAGGGAGAAACCACCAGGCTGTGTACTTCACACGGCCCTGCACTGGTATGGAGCTCGGGCCGTGTGGAGTTTGGCACCAACAGGAGAGGAAGATGACATGGCCGTGTGAACCTCACATAACCAGAGCAGAAGCCTTACATGGCCGTGTGGATCTACAAGTGTGTGTGGCCAAGACAGCGGTGTGCACCACTGGCCGTGTAGTATTCCAGAGGCGAAGGGTCTGGCCGTGTGAGTCCAATGCGGCCGTGCATTTGGAGAAGGAACTGGACATGGCCGTGTGAATCTCACACGGCCGTGTCACGGGGCCGTGTGGCGCCCGATTCCCTCCTCTATTTAAACCCTCCTTCATGAATTGAAAGGGGATCTCTCCCCCTTTGGGAGAAGGCAAGATTTGGTGGTTTCCTCCCATTCTTGGGAGGATTTCTAGGCGATTCTAAGGGAGTTCTTGACGATTTCGACTCCGGAGCGAGGATTGGATCCGAAGACGAGGCTTCTTCGTAGATAAGTTTTCTCTTTTCCCCTTTTCTTGGTTTCTTGGATTGGGGATTTAAGAAATGCTTGTAATCTTCATTTCTTCGGATATTCTTCCTCGATTCATGGAGTAGATCTTGTATTCTAGGATTAAGGGAGTATTTGTATGATGGATTGATGTAATCTCTTATGGATTTGCCATTTTCTTGTTTCAATGACATTGTCTTGCTTGTATCAATTAAATCTTGAATGATTAATGGTGATTTGTGCTTAATTCTCATTCTTGATTGATTGTTTGGATTTCTTGTGGACTTTGTAAAGATAAACTCTCACTCGATCATCCGAGGGATCCACGTGACAGGTGCAAGCCCGTGTAAGGACGTTTGAGAGATAATCTTGAGGAGGAAATAGGAATATTCAAGAGAGTAGGATGGATTTTGTGATTAGTTTCTTGTACCTTGATAGATTAATAAGTTGTGGGCTTCTATGTTGATATCCGAGGAAGGCATAGTAATAGATGCACTTCTGTGTAAGGACAACGTAGGTTCATGTCTAATTGATCATATTTAGATACATTTCTCAGTCCTTAGCCGGGTGTCTATTGCAAGAGAGAACCGACAACTTTCTACAGGTGTTTGGCAATTGAGGGATAAGAATTGGTGAACCCTTTACATTCAAGAAATCTTACAAAGAAACCGAAACTCCTAGAATCTCCCTTATCATAACCCAAAACACTAAACTCTTATTTGTAGATCTATAATATTAGATTTGTTTACCTTCACTTTGCATTTGAAACGATTGGATAGTTGTTTAGCTAATTCTCATTGAGACATTTCTAGTGCTTATTCCAGTCCCTGTGGATACGATAATCTTTTATATTACTTGCGACATTTCTGTACACTTGCGGAGCGTAACATATACTTACTTGTATTGGTGCCAAATAACTAAGTATAATAGCGTCCTTGAGTAGAAGGTTCTTATCTATATCAATCGATTGGTTGAATCGATAGTGAGATGGTATAGAGAACACTACCCTTAATCATTCCTAGTCAAATATTAACATTCAGGGACAATATTAATGCGACGAGACTAGCATGTAGGTCAACTTGATGACTTGATCTCACAAGTCATGGTGATCCTGTTCGAATGCTGAATCAACGGATGCTGGGCACGGGGCGCTCCTCGGATGCTGACGTGGATCTTCAACTGGTCGCCAGAAACTCCGGCGAACCTGCACAGAAGTCGGGCCGGGAAGGGGTTCCCGGCGGCGACCCTCCGACGCTCAAGTCAGGCAAGCAGATGAAAAAGGTGGCTCCAAAGGTGTCAAAACGCGTACCTCCGGCGAAGTATGAGGCTCTTTATATAGGGCGGTGAAAGAGCTCTTGCACGCCCTCCGAGGCGCATACGTGTCCGCAACCCATACCCCGGTATGTGGCTATCAGAAAGCTTACCTGACCCATACTGCTACAGTCAAAGCATGTCCTTGATGGGACAACGGAACCCCACGTCGCGTGATTTGGAGTATGACCATATCACGAAGCATGCTAGCTGTCAGAAGATGTCCCTTGTCTTTTTCCCCGAACTCCTGCCGTGCGTCCGACCGGCCCACGTCCGCCTTCCGTCCGACCGGTCATATATGATGGTACACTTGGGAAATTATTAGTAATGTGTTTTGTGGCGACTGTTAGCAGTATGATTCATGTCTTCGGCCGAGCGTGCTGTCCGCTCGGCCCTACGATCTTGCCCAATGAGCGTCGGAACCCCGACTTCCATTGGGGTGCCCTTTGCCCTCGGCTAAACACCGGGCGGCCTAGCTCTGGTCGGCCTAGCTGGTCCGACCTCCTTCGATGGACCGCCCGGCTCTTGGACTTCCACATGGCGTTGACCCCTTACAACGAGGGTCCCCTGTTCTTATCGCCGGATCACTTGCCTCCCTTTCAAGTCTAGTCGAAGGAGGCGATTAGTCCGACTGACTGGACTGCGAGTCTGGCCGGGCGGCTAGTATTCTCCGATCGGCCTACCACAGAGATGGCCTTGAGTGAATCACTAGTGGCCTTCCTCGGATCTCCTCGTAATCTGCGCCAATCTTCGACATTAAGGCTGAGCATGCGTTCATTAAATGCTTCGAATGGTCGAATGCCACGTGGCGCAACACCATCATCGCACGGCGGCGGTGGCATGGTGCTTTGATGTGATCGAAGCGATTCGAAATGGACGGCCCGATGCACGCTTTGTTGGAAACCGGTGTTTTGAGCCCCAACTGACTCGGTTCGAGCTACCTTCTTTGGTATTGTCGAAAGTTATAGACCCCGTAGCCTTCCAGTGCTTTGCCTCGCTCTTGCTGGGCTTCGATACGTCCACTCTTCCCTCTCTCATCGTATGGCCATCTTGTTTAGGTGCTTTCCTTACATTCCTTTTCCATATTTTCATCCTCGGGATATCTTTTCGTTCGCTGTCTTCCTCCTTTTGCCTTTTTTCCCTTTCGATTCCTTCCGATCGGACCATGGCTAGTTCTTCTCATCCGGAAGACCAGTCCCTTGGGCCATGGTACACCACCATGCAGTCACGCTTTGACCGGCGTGACTTTGATATCCTGACTGATAATTTTGATATTCCCGGCGATTTTGAACTTCTTTTAGCCGGTCCTTCCGCTCGGCCGCACAGGCCGCCGCGCGGAGCCTTCTGTGTCTTCCGCGACCAATTTACCGCCGGTCTGCGGTTCCCTGTACATCCTTTCATCGTAGATGTTTGTAATTTTTTTGGTGTGCCGCTCGGCAGTCTAGTACCCAACACCTTTCGTCTTCTCTGCGGTGTTGTTGTTTTGTTCAAGATTCACAACATCCCCCTCCGACCGGAGGTCTTCTTTTATTTCTACTACCCCAAGCAAGCCGAGCTGGGCACCTTCATGTTCCAAGCTCGACCCGGCTTAGTCTTCTTCAACAAGTTACCTACTTCCAATAAACATTGGAAGGATTATTTTTTCTACATCCGTATGCCCGATCGGGCCAACTTCCCGACCCAATGGCAGGTCAGCCTACCTCCCACTCCCGAGTTGAAGAAGTTCAAGACCCGACCGGACTATCTCCACGCTACAAATATACTAGCCGGTCTGCGACTTGACATCAACAAGTTTCTTCACGAAGGAGTGATGTACATCTTCGGCCTGAGTCCTATACGGACTCCTCTTCCGACCGGATTCGGTAAGAATTTTGCTTGGGCATTTGCTTTAATTGCTAACTGATTTCTTTTCTTTCTCCTGCAGCTGACATCGTCATGGATTCGGTGATGGCCGGCGTTCTGAAGAGCAAGGCGGTGGCGCTAGAGGTCGCGGCGGCCAAGGAAATGGAAGCGCTGGGTATTCAGCCGGTTGGCTCCCATGAAGGAGAGAGCGGGACTCAAGCTGAGTCGGCCGCTCAAGCTTCTCAACAGAACGTGGCCAGCGGAGCCACCCCCCCGGGGAACCAACTGCCCCCGAGGAAGCTCTACAAAGAGCGTGGAAACTCCGTTGTGCTCTGCTACCTCCGGTCCAACCCTTCGCTCGAGCAAGGCGCTGAGGCGAAACCATTTCATCAAGCTTCCGGGCGGGACGAGGCTGCTCCAATTGAGGCTACTCCGGTGAGCACCCTTCCGCCCGCTCGTCATTCCGTCCAACGTTCAACCATTCATTCCCAGTTTTCTGCGCCGGCTTCTGATCCCATTCCAACCGCCGGTCGGACGATCCCCAGCCACGGCCGCACTATCCGAGTCTCTCTTCATCTCCCAACCGAAGAGTTGCTGCCCGAGGCCGATCGCCCGACCGTGCCCGAGCACACCATCACCTTGAAGGGACCTCTAGCCGAGATGTGGGCCGACGCTCGGGAGCACGTCGCGCTGATCCCCCTACGCAACCTGGCCAATAGCCACATGCAGGAGGCCACGGGGGTAAGATCGTTCTCTGAAGCTCTGCCTGCATTCTTCCGATCGGCTGCTAACAATTTTCTTTTGCCAGAGATGGGTGGAGGAGATCGCCGTCTCCAATCGCCTAGCCATGGTGGACGAGGAGTTGAGACAACTGAAGGCGGCTAGCGGTCCGTCCGGCTCTCAAGGCCCCTCGTATGCTGAGCTGCAAAAGGAGCTGAAGCAGGCCCATGCCTTGGCCGAGTCCGAGCGACAAGTCAAGTTGCTTGACACAAAAATAACCTTGGCCACCACTCGGAAAAATACGGCCATTTCCGACTTGGAGAAGAAGAACGTAGAGGCTCGAGGCCTGGAGCTGAAGATAAAGGAGTTGACAGAGCAGTTCGACCGGGAGAAGGCGGGCAAAGCTTCAGAGAACGATCTTACCCCCGTGGCCTCCTGCATGTGGCTATTGGCCAGGTTGCGGAGGGGGATCAGCGCGACGCGCTCCCGAGCGTCGGCCCACATCTCGGCTAGAGGCCCCTTCAAGGTGATGGTGTGCTCGGGCACGGTCGGGCGGTCGGCCTCGGGCAGCAACTCTTCGGTTGGGAGATGAAGAGAGACTCGGATAGTGCGGCCATGGCCGGGGATTGTCCGACCGGCGGTTGGAAGGGGATCAGAAGCAGGCGCAGAAACTGGGAATGAATGGTTGAACGTTGGACGGAATGACGAGCGGGGGGAAGGGTGCTGATCGGAGTAGCCTTAACTGGAGCAGCTGGCTCGTCCCAGTCAGAAGGCGTCCGATCGGACGAAATGGTTTTGACCTCAGGCGCCTTGCCTCGAGCAATTGCGGTGGCCCGGTCAGAGGGTTGGACCGCGGAGGTAGTAGAGCGCAGCGGAGTCTCCACCCGTCGCCTCTTTTGTAGAGGCTGCTCCTCCTCCCGAGCGGAACCTTCCTCGGGGGCAGTTGGTTCCCCGGTGGCTCCGCTGGCCACGTTCTGTTGAGAAGCTTGAGCGGCCGACTCAGCTTGAGTCCCGCTCTCTCCTTCATGGGAGCCGACCGGCTGAATATCCAGCGCTTCCATTTCCTTGGCCGCCGCGGCCTCTAGCGCCGCCGCCTTTCTCTTAGCAATTAAAGCAAATGCCCAAGAAAAATTCTTACCAAATCCGGTCGGAAGAGGAGTCCGTATAGGACTCAGGCCGAAGATGTACATCACTCCTTCGTGAAGAAGCTTGTTGATGTCAAGTCACAGACCGGCTAGTATATTTGCAGCGTGGAGATAGTCCGGTTGGGTCTTGAACTTCTTCAGCTCGGGAGTGGGAGGTAGGCTGACCTGCCACTGGGTCGGGAAGTTGGCCCGATCGGGCATACGGATGTAGAAAAAATAATCCTTCCAATATTTATTGGAAGTAGGTAACTTGTTGAAGAAGACTAAGCCGGGTTGAGCTTGGAACATGAAGGTGCCTGGCTCGGCTTGCTCCGAATGCTGAATCAACGGATGCTGGCACGGGGCGCTCCTCGGATGCTGACGTGGATCTTCAACTGGTCACCAGAAACTCCGGCGAACCTGCACAGAAGTCGGGCTGGGAAGGGGTTCCCGGCGGCGACCCTCCGACGCTCAAGTTAGGCAAGCAGATAAAAAAGGTGGCTCCAAAGGTGTCAAAACGCGTACCTCCGGCGAAGTATGAGGCTCTTTATATAGGGCGGTGAAAGAGCTCTTGCACGCCCTCCGAGGCGCATACGTGTCCGCAACCCATACCCCGGTATGTGGCTGTCAGAAAGCTTACCTGACCCATACTGCTACAGTCAAAGCATGTCCTTGATGGGACAACGGAACCCCACGTCGCGTGATTTGGAGTATGACCATATCACGAAGCATGCCAGCTGTCAGAAGATGTCCCTTGTCTTTTTCCCCGAAGTCCGACCGGCCCACGTCCGCCTTCCGTCCGACCGGTCATGTATGATGGTACACTTGGGAAATTATCGGTAATGTGTTTTGTGGTGACTGTTAGCAGTATGCTTCATGTCTTCGGCCGAGCGTGCTGTCCGCTCAGCCCTACGATCTTGCCCCATGAGCGCCGGAACCCCGACTTCCATAGGGGTGCATTTTGCCCTCGGCTAAACACCGGGAGGCCGCTCGGTCGGTTAGCCCCCTTTCTCCGATCGGCCTAGCTGGTCCGACCTTCTTCGATGGACCGCCCGGCTCTTTGACTTCCACATGGCATTGACCCCTTACAACGAGGGTCCCCTGTTCTTATCGCCGGATCACATGGATATAGAGATATCAAGTTGACACATGGGTATGCATTGGAGAATGTATACTGAATGACCCTCCATGAGAAAGTATCATGGATCGTTATATGAGTGCCATATACTTTCTCATGTGGCTATTAGTATGACTATTAGTCCTTGGACCTGAAGTAACCATGGTTCCCTACATAAGGAGTTACATACTTTGGCTTCGTCAAACGTCACCCGTAAATGGGTGGACTATAAAGGCGATTACTGGGTATGTAACAAATTATGCGGAGGGATGTGAGTGATGTAGATGGGATCTATCCCTCCTATATAACGGGAGTGACATCGTTATTCTTGATAGAGTGAGACCACTAAGTGCATGGCGATGCCCAAATGAGTCAATATGAGATATTGAGCTCATTTGATTAGAGTGAGTCTACTTGGAGTTCAAGATTTAGATTGATCAGAGGATGACACCGTCTATGCCTCAAATTGATCAATCTAGATGTCAAGGATAGAAGGACACTTGTCATATATTGTGAAGAGTCACAATTAGTAGTCACAATGTAATGTTGGATCTCAACATTCTTGTAACTTAGGTAGTAATGATGTGTTGCTCGATACCGCTCATTACTTATGTTTCTAAATGGGTTTAGTAGCATTGCCAACATTACAAGAACCTATAGGGTCACACACAAAGGGCAATTAGATGGAGATTAGGTTCATTTGATGTACCTAGAGGATTAGGTTCATGTGATGAACCAAATTGGATTAAGAGTAATCCAAATTAGATTAATTGAGTAAGACTCGATTGAGTTAGACTCAAGTGAGGTTAGACTTGAGTTAGACTCAAGTGAGGCTAGACTTGAGTTAGACTCAAGTGAGGCTTAATGATGATATTCATTGAATTTTGAATTCAATGATAAATGGAATTCAATTTGAATTTTATATTCAAATTTCGAATGAGTTTCAAAATGGTCATTTAATGAAGAATATTAAATACTCATTAAAGCTCATTAATGAGGCTCATTAATGGTGTTAATAAGCATTACATATTTTCATTAGATGAAAATACTTAAGCCATTTTTTACTCTTATTTTCATTATCGATCATTATTATTCCTCCTTGCTTCTTCTTCTCTCCCTCTCCTCCTCCTTGGCCGAACACCTTTAGAGTGCTAGCACACTCTAAGTGTTTTCTCTATCTCTATTGTTCGTGTGGATATGTATAGAGGTGTGCCCACTTGAACACACTCGAGATCCAGCAACTTTTGGACGAGCGGGATTCGCGAAGGGCTTCGCTACAAGGGTAATCTCTTAACTATGTAGATCTAATGTAGATCTAGGATAGAAAAACATGTACACGAAATTTTTGTTCTTTTAATCTTCGCACGGATCCGATGGCATGGGATTTCGAGGTTTTCGCAACGCAAAAAGCGATTTTTGCGGCTCGAAAATCCCAACACTATATATACAGCCCTGGTCCTCTTAGTTTAACACAATTCTTAATCACAAATTCTATGCTTTTACTTCTTCAACTTATAATTTCTTTACTGAGCTTTCAACGCTTATAAGAAACTTCTCTAGCTTCCAAGAAGGAGATCTTTAGTGCTTTCATTTATTTTGGATTAGCAACCTCCCTGGTCATAAACCAAGTAAATCTTTTGCCTCTTATAATTTCTTTTATGTTTTATTTAACTATTTAACTATTTAACTTGTATTTATCTTTGCTAAACAAGAAAGCAAAATAAATTGTTAAATTAAAATTGCAGGGCTATTCAACCCCCTCTAGCGGGCCGCCAAAGGACCATCAATTGGTATCAAAGTCCAACAGTCTCAGAAGGACTAACCGCTAACTGAAGTACCAAAATAATGGCTGGACCAAGCATCTAACTGCCAAAGTCGAGGGAGAGTTCGCGATGTGGAAAAAGCGAATGGAGGTATTTTTCAAAACCAATTTTGAAATTTTATTAATAATCAAATATGGTTTTGTAGCTCCTAAAAATCAATAAGGAGAAGAAAAAGAAAAATATCAATGAACCAAGAAGGAACAAGCTAACTTTGTAGCAAACGAATAAGCAAAATTTTACCTCAGTGTGCTACTGCCACAAGAAATCAATAGCATTGGTGCCTACGGATCAACAAAAGAACTCTGGGAGAAATTTCTGAAGCTGCACGAAGGAACTTTCAAAGCCAACTCGCAAAACGAGATCTGCTCTAGAATCAGCTAACGAACCTTCGGCTGAAAGAAGGAGAGTCGATCGCTCAACTGCACGCTAAACTGAAGGAGCTAATCATTGAACTCACGAATCTCAGAGAAAAGGTAACAAACCGAGATTCACTAAGGTATGTGCTAAACCCTTTTCTAAGAATACCCGTGTGGACATCCATAATCGACTCCTATTATATCTCTAAAGGATGTAGAGGTAAATTCATTAAAAAGTTTATTTTCTACTTTAGAACTTCATGAATCTAGATATACAGAACTAAGGAAGGAGCTAAATCAGAACATTGTCCTAAAGGCAAAAATGGATGAACAAGACTCAGAAGCTTTTATTAACGAAGACGACACAACCCTCATGGTAAGAAACTTTAGTAAATTTCTTAAATCTAACAAATTTCACAAGACGTAGGAAAAGAAACACCTTTGAAACAAAAGGAAGGTTCAATGCTACAACTACGAGGAAGAAGGACACTTCAAGGATGACTGCCCTAAACTGAAAAAGAAAGAAAAAGAAAAAGGGCCAAGACGAATGAAGCAGAGAAACTTAAAAGCTATGTGGGATGAGTCGTCATCTTTTAAGTGCGAGATCGAGGCCTATGCAGGACTGACACTAATGGAAAACCATCATAGGGACAAAGAAAGCACAAAAATGAGCATTGATGAAGGAGGAGCGTTAATGGATGGAAGCATCAATGAAGGAGCAACAGATCAGGAGGTAAGTAAGCTATATTCCCTATCTCCTGAATAATCATATGAATTTATTAAAATGTTTTCCAGAAATATATGTGATCCTGTCCGAACGCTGAGTCGATGGACGCTGGGGACGTGGCGCTCTCCGCTGTCTTCGACTGGCTGAACGAATCTCCGGCGAACCTGCAAGGAAGTCGAGCCGGGAAGGGGTTCCCGATGACGACCCTCCGACGCTCAAGTCAGGCAAGAGGAAAATGATGAAGTGGCTTCAAGGATGAGAGATCGCATACCTCTAGTGAAGTTTGTGTGCTCTTATATAGAGCTCTAGGGAGGCTTGTGCACACATGTCGAGGCGTACATGTGTCCTTTACCAAACCTCAGTATGGGCTTACCAGAGGAGCATGCCTGACACCATACTGCTACAGTCTGAGCACCTCTCTGATGGGATAGCAGAACCTTCCGTCGTAGGATTCTGCGTATGGCCTGGTTGTCGAACATGCCTGTTGTCAGAAGATGCTCCCCAATGTCCCCTTGTCCTTGTCTCTTTTTTCCCCGAGCCGAGCGCTCATCCGCTCGGCAGGCATCGGTCCGACCGAGCGTAGGTATCGGTCCTACCGGGAAGATTTCACTCCATCGCGTGCTCGGCTGAGACTGTTCCTTCACAGTGTTGATGCTTTACGCCGCGGCTGAGCGGGCTACCCGCTAGGCTCGACGACCCTTTTCACCATGAGCGTCGGAAACCTGACTCCCCGTCGGGTTGTCTTTGATTCTGCTCGAACCTGTTCGGCCGGTCGACCCAACCCTTTTCCGATCGGCCGGACCTCATGCTGACCCTTTTGACTTTTGACCTCTACGTGTCACCGGCTCCCCTCAAAGGGGGTCCCCCGTCCTTATCGCTGGATCACTTGCCTCCCCTTCAAGTCTAGTCGAAGGAGGCGATTAGTCCGACTGACTGGACTGCCAGTTACGCCGAGCGGCGTCTCTGCAAAACTCTCATCCGTTCGACCCCCACAGGGATAGCTACGACGTCAGTCAACGCCAACATTCCTCGGATCTCTTCGAAATTTGCGCCAATCTTCGACATTAAGGCCAGGCATGCGCTCTGTGCCTCATGAAGGCGTTCATTAAATGCACTCCAGTGGCCGAAAGTCACGTGGCGCTGCTGTCGTTATCGTACGGCGGCGGCGTCATGGGCGACGAGACCGAGGCGGTTTGAAATGGACGATCCGATGGAGTCCTTGGTTTTTACGACCTGCATCCGACGGCTGAGGCCGTTCGGGCCCAACCCTATAAAGCTCTCGCCTTCTTCCTCCGCCGCATTCCTGCTTTCGCGTGCCCAGAAGTTTTCCCTGCCGTTTTTGCTCCGGTGATCCTGCTGCTGCTTCTTCCGGCGACCTCTCGCATTCTTCCTTCGATCTTCGTCTGCTTCCGTAAGGTCCTTCTGCCATCTTCTTTTCCTTTCTTGTTTTTCCTCGTGCTTTCTTCTTCTATTCGCATTCTCGTCTCCTGGTTACGGTTCGGTCTCCTCTCTTAAGCCTTTTGCCCTTTCGTCCATCTCTTGCTCCTTTTCCCGCTCGGCTTATGGCCAGCTCTTCTCAACCTCAAGCCCCAGCCCTTGGCCCGTGGTATACCACCACGGAGTCGCGCTTCGATCGGCGCGACGCCGATATTCTGATGGACAATTTTGACATCCCCTCTGACTTTGAACTTATCCTACCCTCCCCCTCCGCTCGACCACACAAACCGCCGCGCGGAGCTATCTATTTTTTCCACGACCATTTCATAGCCGGTCTGCGCTTTCCGCTCCATCCCTTTATCGTAGAAGTCTGTAATTTTTTCGGCATTCTGCTCGGAAGCCTAGTCCCTAACACCTTCCGCTTTTATGTGGCGTTGTTGTCTTGTTCAGAATCTACAATCCTCAGGTCTTCTACTATTTTATTATCCTAAGCAGTCCAAATTGGGTACCTATGTTCCAGGTTCGGCCGGTTTAGTCTTCTTTAATAAACTGTCCTCTTCCAATAAACATTGGAAAGAGTACTACTTCTATCTTCGTCTTCCCGAGCGGGCCTCTTTCACCGCCAACCTCCCCTGAGCTAAAGAGGTTCAAGACCCGACCGGACTATCTTCACGCCGCCAACTAACCAGTCTGAAGTTTGACATCAACAAATTCCTACCCAGGAGTGATGTACATATTTGGTCCGAGTCCGATCCGGACTCCCACCGGCTTCGATAAGAATTTTACTTGTGCATTCGCCTTGATTGCTAGCGATTTTCTCCTTTTTCGCTGGACATTATCATGGAGTCGTGATGGCAAGAGGCTGAAATCGAGGCAGCGGCTACCAAGGAGATGGAGTTGCGTGGCATTGAGCGGTCGGCTCACGAAGGGAGGCGAGACCCATGAGGAGTTGGCGCTCAAGCCTCTCCGGGGATGTGGCAAGGCGCCACCCAGGCCAGAGGTCGGGAGGAAGGCTCCGCTCGGGAGGAAGAGTGCCGTCTCCGACAAAAGAGGCACCACTTCCGCGGTTCAGCCGTCCGAACGGACCACTGCCGATTCTCGCGGCAAAGCCCCAGCGGTGGAGGCGATCTCGTCCGATCGGACCCCATCCCAACTGGACGCGTCCGCGGACCCCCTCGAGGCCATACCTGTCAGCGCTCTTCCGCCCTCTTCCCGCCGAGTCCAACGCTCAGGCATTTTGTCCCAGTTTTCTGCACCGGCCTCCGATCCTTCCCCAGCTTCCGCTCAGACGACTCCCGGTCGGCGCCGTACCATTAGGGTCTCCCTGTATCTCCCCACCGAAGAGTTGATGCCTGAGTCCGATCGGCCAACCACGCCTGAGCACATGATCACCATGAAGGGGCCCCTAGCCGAGATGTGGGCCGACGCTCGGGCGCGTGTCGCGATGATTCCACTCAGCAATCTGGCCAACAGCCACATGCAACAGGCCACTGGGGTAACTATGTTTTCTTTGGTCTTCTACGCGCTTTCTCCGATCGGCTATTAATGATTTTATTTATGTCAAAGATGGGTAGAGGAGATCGTTGTCTCCAATCGTCTGGCCATAGTGGACGAAGAGTTAAAGAGGCTGAAGGCTTCGGGCGGCCCGTCCAGCTCCCAAGGCCCCTCATACGCCGAGCTGCAGAAAGAGCTCAAGAAGGCCCAGGATTTGTTGGAGGCAGAACGGAAGAAGACGGCCGATCAGGCCTATACTCTAGCCGAACTTGGAAGACAGGCGAAGACACTCGAGCGAAAAATAAGTCTTGCCACCGATCGGAAGAAGACGACCATCTCCGATCTGGAGAAGAAAAACGTCGAGGCTCGAGGCCTGGAGCAACAGGTTAAAGAGCTGATGGAGTAGCTGGCCGGCGAGAAGGCAGCCCGATCGGATGAGGTGACGAAGCTTGAGGCTGCTTTGCAAGAACACCAGGCAGCTGCCGATGCTTCCCGAGCGGCCCTCAAGGAATACCAGGAGGCTGTGCCAGGCTGGGTTGCCGCCTTGAGGCTAAATTACATCCGTTCGGTTGAATTCTCGGAGAAAGTCTGCGAACGGATGTACACTGCCTTTGAGCTTGCTATGACTGCCACAACGACCTACCTGAAGTCCAAGGGTCAGCTGCCCGACTCCGTCCTCATCCTGGCCCAAGACCAAGCGACGCTCCTCAGTACCATCCCGAAGGATCTTTATGATTTCCTTGAATAGAAGTCTTTATGTAATTCAACCGTTCGGTCACAAACTTCCCCTTTTGTAATTCGGCCGCTCATCCTTGATTCCTCTGATTTCAATGAAAAATTTATCTGTGTTATGCAACTTCCTTTTTACTTTGCATGCTTGTGGGTGATTGGTCGGGGCCTATGATACACAACTCGGCCAACTAGGCCTCCCGAGCGGGCGTAGGTGGCATATGACTTGTCACTACTTTCCCTTGCCGCTCCTCTTCAAGCGTCTTTCATTCTGGCCGGAGGGTTTATAGTCGCGGGTCCGACTCTCGATATTTAACGTCGGAGCTCGACGGTCTTCCGGCCGGAGGGTTTATAGTCGCCGGTCCGACTCTCGATATTTAACGTCAGAGCTCGACGGTCTTCCGGCTGGAGGGTTTATAGTCGCCGGTACGACTCTCGATATTTAACGTCGGAGCTCGACGGTCTTCCGGCCGGAGGGTTTATAGTCGCCGGTCCGACTCTCGATATTTAACGTCGGAGCTGGACGGTCTTCCGTGCGGAGGAGGTTATACTGCGCTAACTCTCCGATATTTTACTCCTGCATTTCAAGTATACAGCCGATCGGATATTTAACGTCGGGCTCGACGGTCTTCCTCGGAGGGTTTATAATCGCCGATGCGACTCTCGATATTTAACGTCGGAGCTCGATGGTCCGGCTGGAGGGTTTATAGTCGCGGTCGACTCTTGATATTTAACGTCGAAGCTCGGCGGTCTTGGGGGTTTATAGGCGCTGGTCCGACTCTCGATATTTAACGTCGGAGCTCGACGGTCTTCCGGCCGGAGGGTTTATAGTCGCCGGTCCGACTCTCGATATTTAACATTGGAGCTCGACGGTCTTCAGGCCGGAGGGTTTATAGTCGCCGGTTCGACTCTCGATATTTAACGTTAGAGCTCGACTGTCTTCCGACCGGAGGGTTTATAGTCGCCGGTTCGACTCTAGATATTTAACGTCGGAGCTCGACGGTTTTCTGGCCGGAGGGTTTATAGTCGTCAGTTCGACTCTCGATATTTAACGTCGGAGCTCGACGGTCTTCCGGCCGGAGGGTTTATAGTCGCCGGTTCGACTCTCGATATTTAACGTCGGAGCTCGACAGTCTTCCGGCCGGAGGGTTTATAGTCGCCGGTACGACTCTCGATATTTAACGTCGGAGCTCGACGGTCTTCCGGCCGGAGAGTTTATAGTCGACGGCGAATAATGACAAATGCGTTTTATCACTTTGCTTCCTGCATTAAAAGGACATAGGCGACCAAGACATACATAAAATGAATTACATCGGCGCACCTCTCACCCTGCTGGGTACGGCTGGAGATGATTTGCGCTCCATGGTCGATCCAACTGCCGTCCGTCTTCATCCTCCAAATAATAGGCACTCGAGAGGAGCTTTTCAATGACTTTGAAGGGGCCCGCCCAAGGAGCCTCCAGCTTACCAACGTCCCCGACTGGCTTTACTTTCTTCCACACTAGGTTGCCGACCTGGAATGCTCTAGGGATCACGCGCCGGTTGTAGTTTTGCTTCATTTTCTGCCGGTACGCTATCAGCCGGACAGATGCCTTGGCTCGCTCTTCGTCGATCAAGTCCAACTCCATGTTCCTCCGCTCGGCATTGTCATCATCATAGTTCTGGATCCGAACGGACTCTACGCTGACTTCAATTGGGATAACTGCTTCGCCTCCGTACACTAAATGGAATGGCGTGACACCTGTTCCCTCCTTTGGGGTCGTGCGGATAGCCCATAGGACGCCCGACAGCTCATCCACCCAGCTTCCTCCCATATGGTCGAGCCAAGCCCGAAGAATGCGAAGGATCTCCCGGTTGGCTACTTCGGCTTGACCATTGCTTTGGGGGTACGCCACGGACGTGAAGTGATGTTCGATGCCATAACTTTTGCACCATTCTTTGAGCTGCTTCCCGACGAACTGTCGCCCGTTATCAGATATGAGCCGGCGAGGAATGCCGAACCGACAGATTATATGCTGCCAGATAAATCTTTTGACCATCTGCTCGGTGATCTTGGCCAGTGGCTCGGCCTCCACCCATTTGGAAAAGTAGTCAACCGCCACTAGTAGAAACTTTCGCTGATCGGTTGCCATAGGGAACGGACCTATGATATCCATTCCCCACTGATCGAACGGACAGGACACTATAGATGCTTTCATCTCCTCCGCCGGTCGGTGGGAGACGTTGTGGTACTTCTGGCAGGAGAGGCACGTCGCGACGGTCCGAGCGGCGTCTGCTTGCAGGGTTGGCCAGAAGTACCCAGCCAGCAGGATCTTCCTAGCCAACGATCGCCCGCCCGGATGTCCTCCGCACGATCCTTGGTGCACTTCCTGTAGGATGTACTCTGCGTCCTCCGAGCTCACACATTTCAAAAGTGGGCGGGAGAAAGCCTTCTTGTAGAGTTGGTCGTATACGAGTGTGAATCGGCCGGCTCTCCTCCTCAATAGCTGGGCTTCCTCCCGATCGGACGGTGTCGTACCTGAGCGCAGAAACTCCATAATGGCTGTCCTCCAATCGCTTGGGAATGTGAGGCCCTCCATCCGGTCAATGTGCGCCACCAAGGATACTTGCTCAATTGGCTACTGGATGACGACCGATGATATTGGACTTGCGAGCTTGGCTAACTCATCTGCCGCCTGGTTCTCTGCTCGGGGTATCTTCTGGATAATGACTTCTCTGAAGTGGGTCTTGAGCTTTTCGAAGGCCTCAGCGTAAAGCTTGAGCCGAGCGTTGTTAATCTCAAAAGTGCCCGAGAGCTGCTGGGCGGCCAGCTGAGAGTCTGAATGGATTGTCACCCGACCGGCTCCTACATGCCGGGCTGCCTGCAAGCCGGCTATGAGGGCTTTATACTCTGCTTCATTATTCGTGGCTCTGTAGTTCAACCGGACGGATAGGTGCATCTGTTCTTCTTGGGGAGAGAGTAATAGCACACCAATCCCGCTCCTGAGCCGAGTGGACGATCCATCCACAAATATTTTCCACATAGCTTCGGGCTTGGGATTTTGCACTTCGGTAACAAAATCTGCTAAGGACTGCGCCTTTATCGCTGAACGGGGTTGATACTGAATGTCAAATTCACTTAACTCCGTTGTCCATTTGATGAGCCGTCCGGACGCTTCTGGGTTCAGCAACACTCTTCCCAATGGGCTATCTGTCCGAACGATGATTGTATGTGCTAGGAACTAAGAACGAAGTCTCCGAGCGGCGAGGACCAAAGCAAAAGCCAGCTTCTCGAGCCCAGTGTAGCGAGATTCAGCATCTTTTAGAATATGGCTCAAGAATTACACGGGTTGTTCTTCACCGCTTGCCCTCACTAATGCCGAGCATACTGCCTGCTCAGTTGAAGATAAATAAATACAGAGCGGCTCACATACAGCTGGCTTGGCTAGCACGGGCAAGGAGTTCAGGTACGTCTTCAGCTCCTCAAACTCCCGATCGCATTCCTCGTCCCAATGAAACTTAGTAGCTTTGCGTAGGATCTTGAAAAAAGGGAGACTCCGGTCGACAGTCTTAGAGATGAATCTTGACAATGCAGTTATCCGCCCGGTCAGGCGCTGTACTTCCCTCAGATTTCTTGGGGGCGACATATCTTACAACGCTTTTACCTTACTGGGATTTGCCTCTATGCTTTGCTCGGTCACTATATAGCCCAGGAAACGCCCGCCTTTTGCTCCGAACAAACATTTTTGAGGGTTCAGCTTGACTCCATACTTCCTCAGCGTTTGGAAGGTCTCCTCCATGTCCATAAAAAGATCAGCCGCTCGGACGGACTTGATGAGAATATCAACCACATACACTTCTAAATTGCGTCCGATCTGCTCCTTGAATACTTTGTTCATCATGCGCTGGTAGGTTGCTCCCGCGTTCTTCAGTCCGAACGACATTACATTGTAACAGTAAGTGCCGTCGGCTGTGACGAAGCTGACCTTCTCTTGATCTTCTCGGGCGAGCGGTACCTGATGGTAGCCCTGATAGGCGTCTAGCATGCATATCAGCTCGCACCCGGCTGTGGAGTCCACCAGTTGATCGATCCGGGGCAGAGGGTAAAAATCCTTTGGGCATGCTTTGTTGAGATCTCGGAAATCGATGCAAACCCTCCACTTGTTGCCCGACTTAGAGACTAGCACTACATTTGCGAGCCAGCTCGGGAACTGGACCTCCCTTATATGGCCGGCCTCCAGGAGCTTCTCGACCTCCGCTCGGATGATGGCGTTTTGTTCGGCGCTAAAGTCCCTCTTCCTTTGCTTCACCGGCCGAGCGTCCGGTCGGACGTGAAGCTCATGCTATGCTATACTTGGCGAAATTCCCGACAACTCATGCGTCGACCAAATGAAGACGTCGCAATTTCTATAGAGACATTTGATCACCTCCTTTTTCTGGCTTGCCTCCAGATCGGCTGCAATGAATGTGGTGGCCTCCGATCGGGTCGGGTGGATCTGCACCTCTTCTTTTTCTTCATAAACCAAAGAGGGTGGTTTTTCGGTTATGGCGTTCACCTCAATACGTGGCATCTTCCGCGCGGAATTAGCTTCGGCTTGGACCATTTCGACGTAGCAGCACTGAGCCGCCAGCTGATCTCCTCGCACTTCTCCAACTTTATCTTCAACCGGGAACTTAATTTTCTGGTAGAAGGTGGAGACGGCCGCTCGGAACTCACTGAGCACTGGTCTCCCCAGGATAACATTGTATGCTGAGGGAGAGTCGACCACGACGAAGTTGGCAGTCCGTGTCCTTATGAGCGGCTCTTCTCCTAGCGAAATAGCCAGTCGGACCTGTCCGACCGGTAGAACTTCATTGCCCATAAACCCGTAGAGGGGGGTTGTCATGGGCAGCAACTCAGCTCGATCAATTTGCAGTTGGTCGAAAGCCTTTTTAAATATAATGTCGACCGAGCTGCCTGTATCGATGAGAATACGGTGAATAGTATAGTTAGCTATTACCGCTTTGATGATGAGGGCGTCGTCATGTGGCACTTCGACTCCCTCAAGGTCCCTGGGTTCGAAGCTGATTTCGGGCCCGCTCGCCCGTTCTTGACTGCAGCCGACTGCATGGATCTTGAGTTGCCTGACACTCGCTTTCCTCACTCTGTTGGAGTCACCTCCGGTCGGTCCGCCAGCGATGATGTTGATTTCGCCCCGGGATGTGTTGCTTCTATTTTCTTCCTCCCGTGCGGATGGCCTAGGCCGCTCCTTGGATACCCGGGGATTGTCCTCGTGCCTCTGAGGATGATACCGCTCGGGAGACTTTCTGTATATCCGCCGACCAGCATCATGGTGTCGCTGTCGCCCGTCGGGCGATGTCGACCGACGACTGCCACTCCGGGGAGCGGGGTGGGTGATCAGGGGAAGGCTTCGGCAATCTCAGGTGTTATGCGTGTTAGTCCGGTGGAACGAGCAAAACATGGGGGTCCATATCTTCTTTTTTTGTTTGGGCCGCTCGGCGGCTACCTCTTGAATGGCGTGGGACCTTGCGTGGTGAGGGCGGACTGCTTCGGCTCGCGGTCCTCTGGGCGGCTGGTGGCCAGTGAGCGGCTTCCGCTCGGTAGGGGCTTGCCGCTCAGTTGGAGCTTCTTTTCTTTGGGCCGCCTGGGCTTCCTCCACATTAATGTACTCATTGGCTCGGTGTAACATATGATCATAGTCTCGGGGCGGCTTTCGATTAAGTGAACGGAAGAAGTCACCGTCCACAAGGCCTTGCGTGAACGCATTCATCATTGTTTCTGAAGTGGCCATTGGAATATCCATGGGCACCCGGTTGAATCGTTGGATGTAAGCTCGGAGCGGCTCCCTAGGCTCTTACTTGATGGCAAATAGACTGACACTGGTCTTCTGGTAATGCCGACTGCTCGCAAAATGATGGAGAAAAGCGATGCGGAACTCTTTAAAGCTGGTGATGGATCCGTCCGGCAGCCTCCGGAACCATCGTTGCGCCGACCCCGAGAGGGTGGTAAGGAACACCCGGCATTTCACTCCATCTGTGTATTGATGTAGTGTAGCTGTGTTGTTGAACTTACCTAGATGGTCGCCCGGGTCGGTGGTTCCGTTGTATTCCCCGATCGCCGGGGGCACATAATGCTTTGGCAGAGGTCCCGCAGGATGGCCTCTGAAAACTGCCGGTTGATCCGCTCAGGGGAGGCGTCGGTTCGGGGAGCCTTGACTTTTCTGTAGTCTCGCCTGGGCGCCTCGTCGGATGAAGATCCTCGACCAATGTTAGCTGGTGCGACTTCGGGAGGCGTACGGAATAGGGTCCGATGAAATGGAATAGGGGCAGGCGGTGCTTCTCCTTGGATGCCAATCGGATCCTTATCTCGACCCCATGCTGAGATGTTCTCTGGTCGGAACTCTGTTGCCGCTCGGCCTCCTGACGCTGACGTCGCTTGTTGCTCCATTCGCTCGGCTTGCGCCTTCTATTTCTGTTGCTCCACGAGCTTAGCTGCTCTTGCCTCGATTAGAGCATCGAGCTCCTCCTGGGAGAGCATCACGGTGTGATGTCGTCCAGCTTCATCCATCTCGTTTGCTCGGATGCAGGTGCGTTCCCACAGACGGCGTCAATTTGATCTTGTCCGAACGCTGAGTCGATGGACGCTGGGGACGTGGCGCTCTCCGCTATCTTCGACTGGCTGAACGAATCTCCGGCGAACCTGTAAGGAAGTCGAGCCAAGAAGGGGTTCCCGGTGACGACCCTCCGACGCTCAAGTCAGGCAAGAGGAAAACGATGAAGTGGCTTCAAAGATGAGAGATCACATACCTCCAGTGAAGTTTGTGGGCTCTTAGATAGAGCTCTAGGGAGGCTTGTGCACACATGTCGAGGCGTACACGTGTCCTTTACCAAACCTCAATATGGGCTTACCAGAGGAGCATGCCTGACACTATACTGCTACAGTCCGAGCATCTCTCTGATGGGACAGCAGAACCTTCCGTCGTAGGATTCTGCGTATGGCCTGGTCGTCGAACATGCCTGTTGTCAGAAGATGCTCCCCAATGTCCCCTTGTCCTTGTCTCTTTTTTCCCCGAGCCAAGCGCCCATCCGCTCCGCAGGCATCGTTCCGACCGGGCGTAGGTATTGGTCCTACCGGGAAGATTTCACTCCATCGCGTGCTCGGCTGAGACTGTTCCTTCACAGTGTTGATGCTTTACGCCGCGGCCGAGCGGGCTACTTGCTCGGCCCGACGACCCTTTTCACCATGAGCGTCGGAAACCCGACTCCCCGTCGGGTTGTCTTTGATTCCGCTCGAACCCATTCGCCGGTCGACCCAACCCTTCTCCGATCGGCCGGACCTCATGCTGACCCTTTTGACTTTTGACCTCTACGTGTCACCGGCTCCCCTCAAAGGGGGTCCCCCGTCCTTATCGCCGGATCAATATGAAAATTAAAAATAGAAAATATTATAGGGGATTGGTGGCCGACTTGAATGGGGGTTGGATAGACGACACCCTCAAATACTTGCTTCCTACACTTGTTAGTTTACGCAGTGGAAATACAAACTAATATGAATACAAAGAAAGCTAAAGACAAGAGAGAAATCAAACCAAGATACACAATCATTTAACGTGGTTTGGAGATTACTTGCTCCTACTCCACGGTGTGTCCTTGAGGCAGACGATCCCTATCCGTCGGTGGATTAGCCCCCGGCAAACTCCGGCTATCTCAAGTCACTCCTTGTGGGTGGAGAAACCTCACCACAATACCAACCAAGACTCTTGAGACTAGTAGACTACTAATTAGGGTTTTCCACCACTAATTTCGTCAACCATAACCAAGCTCCCAAGCTTTGGTTATATAGGCTGCGGGTTGAAAACCCCGCCTACCAGTCGACTGCTAAAACCATCAGTCGATTGCCCTCTGTGGAAATTCAACCGTTACATCCCAACGGCTAGATACCAGTCGACTGCTAAAACTAGCAGTCGACTGCTCCACACTGGTCGAGCGAACAGAAGTAATTTGTTCTCTCCCAGTCGACTGCCCAAGTCGATTGGTGAAACTAGCAGTCGACTGGTACCTGAGTACACTCTCTCAGCACTCGGACCCTCACCCTTACGACTCATTTGACGCTTCCTTCGCAGCCTCGACCCCTTGCCTTCAAGCCTACTTCTTTTGTCTCTCGTCCCTTGGATGCATTCAAGCCCGCGGCTCGTCCCCAATGCCATCCTTCGCGTATGCCTCGAAGTCGCTTCCCTCGACCCTTGTCCTTGCTGCCTTGTCCACGATCCCTCGGATGCTCCATCCTTCACCAGACCCAAAGCCGTCAACCTGAGTCACATGTGTATCCTGCAAACCTGCACACTCACATACACATATCAAATACAAGGGTGAACCTAACTTAAACCCTTTGTCCAAACACCAAAACACATGGTCGCACAGACCATTGGGATTGCTCCAACAATCTCCCCCTTTTTGATGTTTGGAAATACGTTTAAGTTAGAGAAAACAAATAGCAAATAAACATGCTAAAACAAATGGACTTACGATGCCAAGGCTATACACTTGGACTTATATCGCCGAATAGACTTACCTTGCCAATGTTGGATCGAGAAGCGCTAGAGGGGGGGGGGGGGGGTAAATAGCGCTCGTGGCTATTTCGTTCGATTTAAAACTAATCGAGATAACGCAGCGGAAAATAAGAGAAAATACAATATGCTAACACAGGTTGTTTACTTGGTTCGGAGCCTGTGGCGACTCCTACTCCAAGGCCCACGCTCGTTGAGTGTTTACGTTGGGCAACAACTATAATTTCGTTTAAAGTGTTTACAAGATGAAGTACAATAAAAAAGAAATAACTAAATTATACCATCTACAATAGAAAACTGAAGATTCTGAGCTCCGGGTTGTCGGTGTCAAGTTGTGGCTTCGTCGGAACGTCTCGTTAGCAGCTCGTTGCACAAAGATGGCTTAGAAGGTGATGTCTTTACTGATGCCTCGAGACATCCTTATAAAGAGTGTTCAAGGCGCCTCCATTAAGCTCCAAGGGGCCTCCAACCCAAAATTTTATCCTGATTCAGCCGCTGTCGATCAGGCTTTGACCGCTGCTCGTTATCCACCTGAAGGCACCTTCAACGCTACTCCAAGGCGCCTCCAAGCCGCGGCCCAAGGCGCCTTTAGTTCCCATGAAGGCGCCTCCAGCTCCTTCTCGCAGACAGTCTCCACCTTGTACCTGAGGTGCCTCCAAGCTCCATGGAGGCGCCTCGGGTACTATTCATCCGAGGTGAAAAAATGCTCCTTTGTTCCTGCAAAATGTGTTAGTCCCAAATACATACCTTGCAAAACAAAGTTAGCACATAATAGTCATAGTGAATAAAAGATATTGATAGTCTCCGGACTATCCTGGGTCTGACTTCGGATTTCCTACCGGAAACCCTAGGTCGACCCGACACCTACTGTTCTCTCTGCGGGGAACGCGTCCTCACCTACTCCTCTCAGGAGAGTTACCTGTTGCCAGTGTGATCCTCCAGATCGACTGGACTTTTGCTCAGCGCTCGATGCTTCCGGACTTTCTGCTGGACGCCCGCTTCCCGGCTCGTCCAGTCTTTCACCTGGTTCACGACACCAGGGCTTTCCACCTAGGGTTACCACCCCCTAGGACTTTTGCTTGAAGCCCTCGACTTGCCAAGACTTTCTGCATAGGGTTACCACCCCCTATGACCTAGGGTTTCCACCCCCTAGGGGTTTCCACCTGCCTAATTGCAGCTAGGACTTTTGCCTAAGTACACTTAGGACTTTTCTGCAAACTCATTCAAACTGTTAGATCACAAAACAACTTAACTTTGAACCCTTTGCCATTATCAAAACACGGGTTCGATCGTCGGGTGCTTCCTGCACCAACAATCTCCCCCTTTTTGATTATGACAATCGAAATTCAAAGTTAAGCAAAAAAATGCAATAAGGATAAGCATAAATAAGCACAGGCATAAATAAAGCATAAGCACATACAAAGCTCCCCCTTACCAAAAAATTTCTTTTTAATTTTCTTTGAATTTTCTTTTGAATTTCTTCCTACTCTCCCCCTTTGCCATATATCAAAATAACCAAGAGAGTGAAGAAAATACAGGTCATAACTTTCAAAGATAACTTTTATCTTAATTTTCAAAGAGAAAATTAACTTTAAAGGTAACTTAGCTAATTAGAAAAATATGAAAACTTAGTTAGATTTGAAAAGGTTTTTAAAAGATAGTTAGCTTAATTTGAAAAGCTTTTTGACAAAATACTTAGTTAAATTTGAAAAGCTTTTGAAAGATACTTAGTGTTTTCAACAAAAAAACTTAGCAAAACTTAGCATTTGAAAATAATTACTTTGAGAAACACTTAGCTAAATTTAAAAAAAATGCTTCGAAAAAAAATACTTAACTAAACTTAAGCTAAATTTGAAATGTTTTTCTTGATAAAAGTTTTGGTTTAAGTACTTAACTTAAAAGGATATACATAAGAGCTTAGCTTAAGTACTTAGCTTTGAAAACATTTAGTCTTTTAGAAAAGTTTTAATTTTAAAGCCAGGTCACAGATAATTAAATTTAAAACCAGGTCAAAGATAGTATGTATTTTTGAAGACAAGTCAAAAATAGTTTTTAATTTTGAAATCAAATCAAAAGTAATTTTTATTTTAAAGATAAGTCAAAAACATTTTTTTTTAAATTGACTTGGGGAAAAAAAATTTGCACTCCCCCTAAATTAATGCCTATAGTCCAAGCATGTTTTTAAAAGTAATTATTTCCTTAATTTTTCATCTCACCCATTCTAGGTTATCAAGCATGTTCAACTTATGAGTGAGTGTGAGATGGAGTTAACTTCATTTGAAAATATAAGTTAGAATTCCAAATAAGTAAACATTTAACATTTTGAAGAATTAATTGAGTTGAAATTATAATTTGAAAATTGATTAAAATTAGGGAAACCAAATATGATTTTAAAATAGAATTAAGTAAGATTCTGAGATTGATTAAGTGTGAGGATATTAAGTGCGATCATGATTTTAAAATTAATTAAAATATTAAGTGTGATCATGATTTTCAAATTAATTAAAATATTAAGTGTGATCATGACTTTGAAAGTAAATTAATATATTAAGTGCGATCATGATTTCGAATATTTTTTTAAAAATGATTTTGCAATAATTTTTCAAATGATCTTTAAATAATTTTTTAAATGAATTTTAAATAATTTTTCAAATGAATTTTAAATAATTTTTCAAATGAATTTTAGATAATTTTTCAAATGAATTTTTAAAGGATTTTTAAAAGGATTTTTTAAAATAGTTTTTTTGAAGGATTTTTAAATGATTTTCAAAATAGTTTTTAAAAGGATTTTTAAATGATTTTTTAAAATAGTTTTAAAAAGGATTTTTAAATAATTTTCAAAATGATTTTTAAATAATTTTTCAAATAATTTTTAAAATGATTTTTAAAGAATGTTTCAAATAATTTTCGATGAGTAAGTTGTATTAGATTTATTTGACCAAGTTAATTAAGTTAAAATAATTAAATAAAATGATTTATTAAGTTGAATTTAATAGATTAGGTTGATATAATTATTTTATTAATTAAACTGATTTATAAATTTAAGTTGATTTAGACTAAGTTTAACCTAGATCCATCTCACCCGATTCTAAGTTATCAATCAGGTAATCTTAATTAGTTTTGTGAGATGGTTATCTTTAATTTGAGTTTTTTCTAAGGATTAATTTACATTTGAGTTAAAATTAGGTTTTCCAATTAGATAATTAAATATGTATTTCTATGATTGGTTCCCAGGTCAGGACGAGGCTCTAGGCCTTCTTGGGTATGAGATCATCCACCCCTTCCTAGACAGAACCGTTCAAAGAATATATATATATATTTAATTTTCCTTTTGAAACTCCCAGATTTAACTAGCAAGTGTAAATTACGCCTAGATCCTTAAGCTATCCTAGTCTAAGCATGTATATTGCAAGGAAAATAAACAAGCATCAATCAATTTTATCTATTTATTGAGATAGTTTTTCTATTAGCTCTCCTTGGATCATATCCTCGATATGGTCTATCAAGGAAATGAATCTGATCCTTGGGGACCCAATAGTGACCAGGTCCAACTTGATTAACCAAGTTGGACTTTGGCACCCATGCTTGGACAATTTTTCTATTATTTCTATTAACTAGCGATAAATATGATTTGTATTTTATTTTAGTTTTAAATCCAAATTCGGTTTTGTTGTAAACGGCTCGCTATTTTTCAAGAATCAGATTTAGATTCTTGGAACCTAGGGTGAACTGTTCCAACGTATCCTTGAGTTCTTTAATTTGAGTTTTCAAATTAGAATTTTTTTCCTCAAGTTGTTGGACTTAAGTGGAACTTCCAATTTTAACTGACTCAGTCAAAGAACTTGTGTAACGACCACCCTTCTTACTACTACTACACTCTAAGGATATCCGTTACTTAACTACTAACTCTACTTAACTGGTATGATCGAAACCACGAGGAGTCTCTACCGAAAAATTTTGACAGAGTCTCCCCTGTACCGGTGACCTTAAACTGAGATACATACATAATATACATCACCCACAGACGGCTGGAACATATATCAAACACTCACGCAGTTAAATAAGTGACAAACATGAAAATATCTACTTATTAAACAGAACTCATCTCCATGCAATCTAAACAAAAATAATCTCAAATGACATGAACTTAAAATACAATCTCAAATGTTTATTAATTACTAAAATGCAGAAACTTAATAATATCCCAAGTCTCTTCCATAGTCCTGACATCACACATCCTCGAACACCTTCTTGTCGCCTTCCTTTGCTAAAACTTTTCTTTTCCTGTATCTGCAGTAAGAGGAAATGCAAACTATAAGCAAAATGCTTAGTAAGCGCTATCTAACTCACAAAATCTCGATATGCATGTACATATATCTATAACGTGATCTAACTGATTACTTACTGAAGACTACTCATGCTCATCTAATAATTAAGGAATCAAACAAGCTGAAATGCTAAACATGTAAAGCTACTCATGCTCAGAAAATAACAAAGAACAGTAAGCTAATCTAAATAACATGCTAGCATAAAAGAAAACTTAACTTGCTGCTTTTAAAACAAAATGAAACTTATTTCATTTGTTCTAAACTTATTCTTTTATTTCACTTATTTAAAAACTTCTTCTTTAATACTTTTATACTTATGTAAAGCTTACTTTACTTGTTCAAAAACTTATACTTATAATACTTCAAAATAATAATCAACTTTCTTCTTGGGCCCGACAACTGTACTTGCTATGCGCGCATCCCTAACTAGACCCGAGATAGCTGGTCCCGAATCTAGTAGGGTTTACTATTGTAACGACCCGACTCATTTGGCGGCCCATTTGGCGACCCTCGGGTCGTCGACCGTCGACCGTCGGCCGTGCCATTACTACTAGGTTATCTAAACCTAGGGACGACTATGGGAGCCCAACCCAAGGACAACTGAGAGTCCAATACAGTGCCACTGATAAAAGTAAAATACTTGTTATCTTTTAATACTTCTAATATATAATGCCTCGGCATTTTCTTTAGCACCTTATGTGCCAAAATCCCTAAAGTCTTGACTTTGGGATCTACTTAAGGCCTTGGTCTTTTTCTTTCTTTTCTTTATCTTTCTTATACTTGTTAATACTTCTAAAAGAATGCTTCTTTAAAAAGAAACTGAAATGTTTAAGCCAAAAATCTGCATATAAGCTTAATCAAAATCTGTATTCAAGCTTATTAAAAATCTGCATTATAATCTTAATAAAATCTGCACTAAAATTCTGTAGAAAACTACACTATAAGCTCTAAAGAAATCTACTCTAAAGAAATCTGCATTTTAAGCTCTATAAAAATCTGCTAGATCTAAACTGAAATACTAAACTACACAACTAAGAAATCCAAACTGCATGTTAAGGAACTAACAACAAAAAGGGGTCTATAGCATGTTAAATAATTGATAATACAAGGGTCTAAATAAGCCACAGAAACTCAACAATTAATCTGCACTGCTACCTTGTTGTTCACGCCAAATGTAAACACAAAGGGAAACTAGAAACTTAAAAAGAAATCTAACCACGTGCTTGGAATAAAAGGTAGAAATCACTCCATACAGGCATTTAATCGAGCAAGATTGTGGCGGACGAACTCAATCCACGTTTCCAAAACATTTCAATGAACCTTCAATTCGTATCAGTAAAATCTTAGAGTAAAATTGAGTACAATCTCGTTCACAGGCAAGCTAGATCCATGAAATCCACAAAGAGATAACCCACCGAAAACTCAGACTCCATCTAAAAACATAGGACACAGTGACAAAGCCTATAAACCATACGATTCCTGTTTTTATTAGACTCATGGCAGCATACTTCGGAAACCCTATTCCTTACAGCATGCTTCGAAATAAAATCAAGGAGAAAACAAGAATTCAAGTCCTTAATTCACGGCAACAAGGACAGAAAATCTCGAAACTACTCTTATCGCAGGTGAGTAGCTACTTACCTCTTCTTAAACCTACAACCGAACGAATGGGGGCTTCTAGGGTTCTCGGAGGAGTGAAGATCTTGGCCTCTTCCTTGTGCCTACAGCTCCTCCTTGACGAGAGGATCTCGACGGTGTGAAGATCTCGCGAAAACACCCCTTGGCCGGCGCCGGAGACGAAGCCCTAGCTTCGGCTGCAGTTTCGCCCGAGAGGAAGTCGACGCCGCGAGAGAGGAGAAGGAGAGGTTAATTCCCGAAATTTCACTTAAGTCCTTTCTTTTATAACTAGGGTAATTCGGATACGGCTTAATACTATTTCTCTCCCTTTTTGTTCAACAACGCTCGCTGGAATAGTTGGCTGGCTGGATTCAGTTAAGGCTCGGTTCAGGTTCGAGATCCACGGTTCGAATCTCGACTTGAATATTTTTTTGTCAAAACTTCCTTCATTTAGTAAAAATACCAAACGACCTCCAAAAATTACATAAAAATACTCTAAAAATTTCTAAAAATCCCTAGAATATTTCTGTAGTATTTTTAAATATTTTTAAATTACTTTTAGGACTCTAATTGAGGAAATTTGGGGTATTACAACTTGAGTCAGTCTCTTCCTTAAGGGCTGTTACCTCCTTTTGGAATGACTTGACCAGGATATTGGATTTAGCCAGTTTCTTTAATAAGTATGGAGCTAATTTTTGTAAATCGTCTAACTGAGTCTCGGCGAGTAGGGAACTTACAGTGGAATTTCATCCTTCGGAAATGGATACGGATCTATGGCTTCGCTCGGACTCAGTCTCGGATTCGCTCTCGATTTCTGACTCATACTCGGACTCAGTTTCCGCCACAGTTGCTAGTACTGGTAGAGCGAGGAAGCTTGTAGGTTCTTCTTCGTCGGACTCAGACTCGTTTGATGATTCAGACCATGTTGCCTTCAGTGCTTTCTTCGTCTTGCTTATTCATGCAAATAATGTAACACCTTCCTCGGCCGAAGTAGTATCAGTCTGCTCATTTAATTTTAATGAATCGTCTATTAAATTGCACTTACTTACGTTCATATCGGAAATACCTTCGTGTAGCTTGATCAATTTTTGCCACAATTCTTTTGCACTTGAGAAGGGGCCAACGCGGTTCAGCTCCTCATTGGTTAGGCCGCATTGTAGCATGCAAGTTGCTTTGGCATCAGTTTCAACTTGTTTCATTATACTAGCGTCCTAGTTGATGCATGAGACGAGTTCTCCAGTGCTATGACGTGGAAGCTCGAGTTTAGTCTGGATAATGATCCACATCTCAACTTGCGTCTTGAGATGGTATTCCATCCGGTTCTTCCAATAGCCAAAATCCTTGCCAAAAAAGAGTGATGGGCGGACCGTGCTAAAACCTTCTCAGAAAGCCATTGAAAATCTTGCACACAAATAAAAAAAAAATCTATTGCAAGACTAGGTCTTGGATTAGTAGTGTGGGAGAAAAATAAAAATGGTAATTCAGGAATTTCGAGAAAAAATAATAAAATAATAAAAAAATAATAATAAAATATTATTAAAATAATATAAAAAAATATTACCACTAATTTTTAAAAATGCGATATTTCGCTAATATGGACCAGTGGTGAAAAGATGACAGTGAATTTTTCAAAATTAATTTTGGAGGGAAAAAATGAAAGGCGTAAGGTTTTATTTTTACCCTAAACGAACGAAAAAGCGACAAAAAAAAATGCTCGAACGGTAGTTGTACCAATTCAGAGCAACCCCGCTCTGATACCAATTGTTGGATCGAGAAGCGCTAGAGGGGGGGGGGGGTGAATAGCGCTCGTGGCTATTTCGTTCGATTTAAAACTAATCGAGATAACGCAGCGGAAAATAAGAGAAAACACAACATGCTAACATAGGTCGTTTACTTGGTTCGGAGCCTGTGGCGACTCCTACTCCAAGGCCCACACTCGTTGAGTGTTTATGTTAGGCAACAACTATAATTTCGTTTAAAGTATTTACAAGATGAAGTACAATAAAAAAGAAATAACTAAATTATACCAACGACAATAGAAAACTGAAGATTCTGAGCTCCGGGTCGTCGGTGTCAAGTTGTGGCTTCGTCGGAACGTCTCGTTAGCAGCTCGTTGCATAAAGATGGCTTAGAAGGTGATGTCTTTACTGCTACCTTGAGACATCCTTATAAAGGGTGTTCAAGGCACCTCCATTAAGCTCCAAGGCGCCTCCAATCCAAAATTTTATCATGATTCAGCCGTTGTCGATCAGGCTTTGACCGCTGCTCGTTATCCATCTGAAGGCACCTTCAACGCCACTCCAAGGCGCCTCCAAGCCGCAGTCTAAGGTGCCTTCAGTCCCCATGAAGGCACCTCCAACTCCTTCTCGCAAACAATCTCCACCTTATATTTGAGGCGCCTCCAAGCTCCATGGAGGCGCCTCGGGTACTGTTCATCCGAGGTGAAAAAAATGCTCCTTTGTTCCTGTAAAATGTGTTAGTCCCAAACACATACCCTACAAAACAAAGTTAGCATATAATAGTCATAGTGAATAAAATATTGATAGTCTTCAGACTATCCCGGGTTTGATTTCGAATTTCCTACCGAAAACCCTATGTCGACCCGACGCCTACTGTTTCCTCTGTGGGGAATGCGTCCTCACCTACTCCTCTCAGGAGAGTTACCTGTTGCCAGTGCGATCCTCCAAATTGACTGGACTTTTGCTCAGCGCTCGATGCTTCCGGACTTTCTGCTGGACACCCGCTTCCTGGCTCGTCCAGTCTTTCACCTGGTTCGCGTCACCAGGACTTTCCACCTAGGGTTACCACCCCCTAGGACTTTTGCTTAAAGCCCTCGACCCGCCAAGACTTTCTGCATAGAGTTACCACCCCCTATGACCTAGGATTACCACCCCCTATGACCTAGGGTTACCACCCCCTAAGGTTTTCCACCTGCCTAACCGCAGCTAGGACTTTTGCCTAAGTACACTTAGGATTTTTCTGCAAACTCATTCAAACTATTAGATCACAAAACAACTTAACTTTGAACCCTTTGTCATTTTCAAAACACGGGTTCGATCGTCGGATGCTTCCTGCACCAACAGCCAAGGCTACACACTTGGACTTACATCGCCGAAACAAAATGCAACATGCATTGAAACCTATCCCAAGGCTCCCCCGAAACCTATGCTCCCCATTGAGCTAGGAATTTTCCCACAGGGCTTTTTAAGAACCTATTCCAAGACTCCCCCTACACATAAGCTCCCGAACTAGGATTTTTACCACCGCAAAGGTATTTTTCAGGTTTTCTCAACTAAACCTTACTTCTCTTCCTTTGCCTAACATCCAAAAAGTTCTCCAACAATATCTCAATTGTTGAAAACTTGTCATCCAAATTGACCCTAAACTCGTGTATTCATCCCCATGGATCTTATACACCTCAACGAGTTGACCCGGTCACAAACCAATGCTGAAAATAGTTTCAGACTGGTATCAGTCGATTGCCCCAATCAACTGCCCTTCTCGAAATAGCACACAGAACCATTTTGTGTTCAATTTTCACTGTTACCAGTTGACTGACACCTTTTTTCAGCCCTTTTCAATATTTCTGACCCAATTTCAGAAATGCATAGAAAATTCCACAAACATTAAAAAATCCTCAAATTTTATGGAGAGGTCTGTTTTACCCATGTCTATTTGGGAAAAATACATTCAAAAATGTATCTATCACCAGTCCCAAGATTGAAATAAAATCTAAAACTAGCTAAATGATTCAATTTAACCTTGACCTAAAGTCTTAGTTTTGACTTCCTCTTAATATATGTGCCCATACTAACCCACAATGCATTCCTAGCATTAGTTTATATGACATATATACATCCAAAATCAATTATCATGCTATATGACCCCAATGTCATATTTTCAAGCATGAAACACAACTCAGTTGTGTCAAATCCCTAGGTTTGAGACTTAAGTCCATCTCTAAACCACTTGGCATATTCCATGACCCAATCTAGACTCGTAAGTAAAACCCACTTGAGATCTATTTGCCATGGGTCCCAACATGACTCTTTGAGCTCTCCCTAGAGCTCTTAGCCTTTGCCACCTTCCTAGGTGACTCATCTACAATAGCTAGGCCACATCAGTGCACCTCCGGTGACACTTGACCTACAAACCTAACATTCTTAACCTTGAACACCTTGTCCTTAGTTAATTTCTTCTTACCTTTAAATGACTTTCCCTATGCAACCCTAGCATAAGACTTTCCCTTAGCGTTGGAGACACTAGATCGGTATCCTAGATCCGATCTATCATTATTGGGTATTTGACTACCCAACACCATACCTAAACCCTTAGATCCAACATTGAATCTTTCTAGGGGTTTCTCCAATTTATCAAGCTTTGCCTTCAAAGCTTGATTTTTCCCTTTCTAGGTTCCTAAACCTAGAGTCAACATGTCCACCATGAACATTCCTAGACCTACCCATTTTTCTAGGCATATGTCTCCCCTTCTTGGGATTAATGCCTTGGGTCTCCTTAGGTCAACCATTTCTAGAGTTATCATGAATTGATCTCCTAGGGTTATAATCTACATTTACCCTATTTCTATCATGATATTTAAAGCCAAAATTTTTTATTGCTACATAATGATTATCATTATTTTTCCTAGTATGCATAGAGGAATTTAAATTTGACTTCAAATTTAAACTAGGGCTTACCTTACCCTTTACCTTTGGATCTCCCCCTTGACATGAGCCTCCATTCTTTCTCCACTTCTTCTCCTCCTTCTTCAAATGCACCAACTTCTTGATTTCTTTCTTCTGTAGGCATTTGGTGTGGTAATGACCCCGCTCACCACACGTGAAGCACACTATGTGCTTTTTCTCCTTCTTCTTCCTACAACTCAAATTAGATTCAAAATGAATTGAATTGAGTTTAGGAGATAACTCTTTCTTACCCAATGGACATATACTCTTGTAGTGTCCCTTTTCATTGCACCCGAAGCATATTATGTGGTCTTTTGACTTTACTTCGGTGGAGGTGTTTGTTGGATCTAGAAGCGCTAGAAGGGGGGGGGGATAGCGCTCGTGGCTATTTCGTTCGATTTAAAATGAGTCGAGTAAAAAATGTAGCGGAAAATAAAAGAAATCACAACACACTAACACAGGTCGTTTACTTGGTTTAGAGCCTGTGTCAACTCCTACTCCAAGGACCACGCTCGTTGAGCGTTTACGTTAAGCAACACCTATAATATCAAGAATTATTACAATCTAAGTACAGAGAAAAACAGTAATTTAAATTAATACCGACAACAGAGAAATGAAAAACGAAGCTCTGGGTTGTTGGAAGGTTATTGCAGCACTTTGGGATCATCTCGTTAGCAACTTGTCACATAAGGGTTGCTCAGAATTCATTGTACTTGAATGCTACTCGAGACATCCTTATAAAGGGTGTTCAAGGTGCTTCCATTAAGCTCCAAGGCGCCTCCAACCCAAGGTTTTATCCCGACTCAGCCGCTGTCGATCAAGCTTTGACCGCTACTCGTTATCCACCTGAAGGTGCCTTCAACGCCACTCCAAGGCGCCTCCAAGCCGCGGTCCAAGGCGCCTTCAGTCCCCATGAAGGCATCTCCAGCTCCTCTGCACAGTTGGCTTCGGCTTGCACCCGAGGTGCCTCCAAGCTCTATGGAGGTGCCTCAGACATTGTTCATCCGAGGTGAAGTGTGTTCTTTTGTCCCTGCACAATGTGTTAGTCCACAAAATACACATATACCCTGCAAGACAAGGTTAGCACACATAAATATGATAAGAAAGGTGTTTGACAGTCTTTGGACTGTTCGGGTCTGACTTCGGATTTCCAATCGAAAACCCTAGGTTGACCCGACGCCTACTGTTCCCTCTGCGGGGAACGCGTCCTCACCTACTCCTCTAAGGAGAGTTACCTGTTGCCAGTGTGATCCTCCATATCGACTGGACTTTTGCTCAGTGTTCGATGCTTTCAGACTTTCTGCTAGACGCCCGCTCCCCGACCCGTCCAGTCTTCCACCTGGTTCGCGACATCAGGACTTTCCACCTAGGGTTACCACCCCCTAGGACTTTTGCTTGAAGCCCTCGACCCACCAAGACTTTTCACATAGGGTTACCACCTCCTATGACCTAGGGTTACCACCCCTAGAGTTTTCCACCTGCCTAACCTCGGTTAGGACTTTTACCTAAGTATAATTAGGACTTTCCTGCAAGCTCATTCAAACTGTTAGATCACAACATAACCTTAACTTTAAATACTTTGCCATTATCAAAATACTGGTTCGATCGTCGGATGCTTCCCGCACCAACAATCTCCCCCTTTTTGATTATGGCAACTTAAATTCAAAGTTAAGTAAAACAGGCATAGCTTTTTAAGTAAAAAGTTTAAGTAAGAACGTAAGCAAGCTAAATACACTAAATGTATATAAGGCTCCCCCTTAATAAGAGCTCTCTTTTTTCTTATCCTTAATTTGAATTTGTCCTAAATAAGATAAATGTATAAGGCTCGCTCCCCCTTAATAAGAGCTCTCTTTTTTCTTATCCTTAATTTGAATTTGTCCTAAATAAGCTAAATGTATAAGTCTCCCCCTTAATTTGAATTTGTCCTACTCTCCCTCTTTGCCATATATAAAAAAACTTTTGTAGGGAAAAGACAAGATGAAAGGACTAAGTTTTTTTTTTAAACCAATTACGTTAACAATAAGGTTACACTTTTAAAACAATATTGGCTAAGTAAAAACTTGTTTTTGAAGTAAACAAATTAATGCAGAAGTAATTTAGCTAAAAGGATTTTTCTTTGAACTGAAAGATAGCTAAATTGAAATTACTTTAGTTTTGAACAACTCCTTTTACTTAGCCAAAATTTGTGCAAATTTAGGTTAAATTTTTTAAAAGACAAACGATTTTCGAAAGGTAAGTTTTGAAAATAGTAAGCTTAAAAAAATGACTTAGCTAGTTTCGAAAGGCTTTGTTGAAAAATATTTCGTTAAATTTTTAAAGCCTTTTAAAAGACATTAATTTCGAAAAGCTATTCGAATAATTTTTAAAAGCTTAAAAAATTAGGTAACCTTTTGACTTTTGTAAAATGCTTGAACAAAACATTTTAGAAAATAGTTAGCTAGGTTGAATTTTTTTTTGAAATAATATAACATAAAATACAAAAATCTTTTGATTTGACTTAATTTTGAAGACGACTATAGAAGTCATAAAATATTTAGTCGAATAAAGAATTTTAAATTAAAGGCAAAGGAGGAGCAATTATTTAAGAACCTAACGTCTAAGCATGAGTTAAGTTAAATAGATTTCAAATTAACCAATTTCCTTTAGTGAGGTATCAAAGCCCTAAAGTGCAAGCATGAGTCAACTTGAAATTTTAATATCCTTAACCAACTGTCTAACCTTTAGCTACTGGCTGAATGCCTAGAGGGCAACCATTTTCACTTGGTTAGTCAAGTTAAGTTCAAAATCCAGTTAGATTTGACTAAGTCAGGATCACTTAACTTGATTACTGTAATGTTGGTTTTTAACGCCCAGACTCACTATGATGCACAGAAATAAGTATTCTGGAGTTCAGGCTGTACCCTATGCATCTCACGTCGTTCTAAGTTTTTCAATCACAAACAAGTTATGCCTAGTGTGTTTGTGAGATGCTATGGCTAAAATCTAGGGGAACATGATATCTAAGGGGAAGATCGTAGGCTAAGTCCAATTTTGGAAATCTAATAAAGTTGGAAATTTGAAATCAACATCATTTTCCCTAGAATTTCAAAAGATAATTTTAAGATTAAGCAATTTTGAACACCAAAAAAAATTGAAATTAGATGTAAGTAATTGGTTTGAAAATCAAGATCTATTCTACCCAACACATTCCTATTTGTTTTCTAAGTACACTGAACTCGAGTTCAGGTAAGGATTTTGTGAAAATGTCAGCTAGGTTTGATTTGGACTCAACATGGTTAAGTATAATTTCACCTCTAGTTACATGATCCCTTACAAATGGTGTTTTACTTCTATGTGTTTAGTCCTAGAGTGGTGAATTAGATTTTTGGTCAGATTAATTGAACTTATATTATCAATTAAAATTTTTATATTTTTATATTCTAGTTGATAGTCTTTTAGTGTATGCATCATCCACAAAAGTTGAGAAGCACATTCTCCTAGGGCTATGTATTCAGCTTCGGTAGTGGATAAAGCAACGCAATGTTGCTTTCTGCTTGACCAACTTACTAGGCATTGACCTAGAATTTGGCAGCTACCACTTGTGCTTTTTCTATCTAGTTTGCATCCGGCATAGTCTGAATCAGAATAGTCAAAAAGGTCAAAGGTGCAAGTTCTAGGGTACCAGAGTCCTACATTTAGGGCGCCCTTAATGTACCTAAGTATTCTTTTAGCATATGTTAGATGTGACTCTTTTGCACAGGATTGGTATCTTACACAAATACCTACTGTAAATAGTATATCAAGTCGACTTGTAGTCAGGTAGAGTAAGCTACCTATTACACTTCTATAGTATTTTGGATCTACTGGTTTTCCTTCTGGGTCAGAATCAATGTTGATATTAGTTGCCATTGGTGTATTTATAATTTTTGAATTTTCCATGTCAAATTTTTTAATTAGTTCCTTAGCATATTTAGTTTGATAAATATAAATTCCATCTTTGGTTTGTTTAATTTGTAAGCCTAAGAAAAAAATTGAGTTCCCCTACTAAACTCATTTCAAATTCATTTTCCATTAATTTAACAAATTCTTTTAAAAGTTTAGTGTTGGTTGAGCCAAAAATTATATCATCAACATAGATTTGGGCTATAAAGATGTCTTTCTCCAAGGTTTTGACAAATAAGGTCTGATCTATTTGACCTTGGTTAAAGCCCTTGGATATTAGATAATTAGATAACCGTTCATACCATGCCCTAGGTACTTGTTTTAGGCCATATAAGGCCCTTTTCAGTCTGAATACATGGTTTGGTTTGTCTAAGTCCTCAAATCCTGGGGGTTGCCAACATATACCTCTTCCTTAATGAACCCATTTAAGAAGGCTGACTTGACATCCATTTGGTATAACCTAAATCCTTTATGTGCTGCATAGGCCAGCAACATCCTAATAGATTCAAGTCTAGCTACTGGTGCATAGTGTTGGATCGAAACGCGCTAGAGGGGGGGGGGGCGGGTGAATAGCGCTCGCGGCTATTTCGTTCGATTATCGGAATCGTAAAAAGCGTAAGAGTTAAAGCAGCGGAATAAAAAAATAAGAACAATCACACAGAAAGACGCAAGAGATTTTTACTTCGTTTGGAGCCTAGATCGACTCCTACTTGAAGGCCCGCGATCCTTGATCGCTTTGCGTGGGCAACAACTATAAGCTTGATAAAAGGATTACAAGATAAAGTACAAGTAAATGCAAAAACTAATTATACCGATGACAAGAATAGAGTCTCAGAGCTTCGGGTCGTCTTAGACTTGTAGCAGCACTTTCGGGCGTCTTTCAGAGAGGCACGTTGGAGACAGAAGACTTGGAATTCGATGATCTCAAGGTGCTGCTCGAAACCCTTATAAAGGGTGTTCAAGGCACCTTGAAGGCCTCCGAAGGCGCCTCCATGCTGACGAGTCTCCTGCGTGGATCAAGCTTGAACTGGTCGAAGTTCATCTGCTTAAGGCGCCTTATGCCCCATTCAAGGCGCCTTCCAAGGCGCCCTATGTCTCCTTCAAGGCGCCTCCCAAGGTGCTTCGCAGCCAGCTCCAGCTTTGCACCCGAGGCGCCTCCAAGCTCCGGAAGACTTTATTATTTTGTACCGCAAGACATGTTAGTCCCAAACAATATCCTGCAACACAAAGTTAGCACATAAAGTCATAAATAAGGTAACAAAATATTATCGATAGTCATCGGACTATCCGGGTGCGACAATTTTAATGCGGAAACCCTAGGTGGGCAGGCGCCTCTGTTCCCTCTACGGGAAGCGTCCTCACCTACTCCACTCGGGAGAATTTCTGCTGCCAGTGCGATCCTCCGGATCGACTAGACTTTTGCTCAGCACTCGACGCTTCCGGACTTTCTGCTGGACATCCGCTTCCCGGCTAGTCCTCTTTCACTGATTCGCGACACGGGACTTTCCACCTAGGGTTACCACCCTAGAACTTTTGCAAAGCCATCGACCTGCCAAGACTTTCCGCATAGGGTTACCACCCCCTATGACCTAGGGTTACCACCCCCTAGGGTTTTCCCTTTGCCTAACCGCAGTTAGGACTTTTCTCCACCTAGGGTTACCGCCCCCTAGGACCTAGGGTTACCACTCCCTAGGGTTTTCACCTGCCTAACCATAGTTAGGACTTTCCTGAAACACTCATTCAACATGTTAGATAACAACAAGACTTAACTTTGAACCCTTTGCCATTATCAAAACTTCGGTTCGATCGTCGGATGCTTCCCGCACCAACAATCTCCCCCTTTTTGATTATGGCAATTCAAATTCAAAGTTAAGTAAAACAAATGCATAAGTATATTAAAAAGTTTTAAGTGAGCAAGCTTAAGTATATAAATTCAAATGAACACCTAACTTAAGCTAACACTTAAACTTTTGTGAAGCTCCCCCTTAATACAGGGGTTCCTTTTTGAATTTTTACTTTTTACTTTTGAATTTCCTACATTGAATTTCCTACTCTCCCCCTTTGCCATTTATCAAAAAATAAGTCAGTTGAAAATAATTTTCAATTTTTCTTTTTGAAAAGTAAATTAGGCTATGAAAAAAATGGGATAAGTGCTAAGTTGAAAAATAAATTTTCACCTAAAATTTTGAAAGCACTGAGTTAAAATTTTGCAAAACTATCTGAAAGGTAACTTAGAAAATATCTTAGCAAGAATATATAAAGTTAGGTTTCAAGGTTGGCTAAGTTTGAAAAAAAGTTTGAAAGTTGCTCTATGAATCATTTAGCTAAGCCTTTTGAAAACATTGAATTTTGAAAATATAGCTTAAGTGAAAAAGGGACTTAGCTTAATTTTGAATAAAATAATACTTATTTTTGAAAAAGAACTTGTTAATTTTTAGGTTGAAGAGAGAGAGTAGCTAAAATTTTAATTTAGGTTATTTATTCAGTTGGTCCTTAAGTCCAAGCATGAGTCAAGTTAAATAGTAATCAAATTATCTAATTGAAGTTGATCAGGTATCAGAGTCCTAAAGTGCAAGCATGCTTAATCTTAATATTTCCATTTCCTTTAGTTTGAGAGATACTTTAGCTGAGATAAGGTTATTTTTGTCTTTAACAAGTAACTAAGCAAATTTTTGTGATATCACAACACTTTAAATTCTTAGTTTTTTTAAAGAGGGAGTTTCGAAATAAATTTGATCAAGACTCAGCATTTTCAGTAAAACTTAACATTTGAAAACAATTGCTTTGAGAGACGCTTAGCTAAATTCGAAAAACTAATTTTAAAACCAACTCAAAATCACTCCCCCTTAATTAATACCTTAATAAATTCTTTGAGTTCAGGAGTCCAAGCATGAGAGGTTAAAAAAAAATTATTTTCCTATCTTTCCATCTCACTTATTCTAGATTAACAAGTATGTTTAGCATATGAGTGAGCGTGAGATGGAGTTGTCTTTACAGTTGATATAAAACATAAGTTTTGAATTTCAAAAAATTTTAAAATTAAGTTTGAAAAGATTTTAAAATGATTTTTGAAATTTAGTTTTGAAAATATTTAAAAATGATTTTTGAAATTTAGTTTTGAAAGGATTTTTAAAAGATTTTTCAAAGAATTTTGAAATTTAGGTTTAAAAGATTTAAAATTATTTTTAAAAGATTTTTCAAAGAATTTTGAAATTAAGTTTTAAAAGATTTAAAATGATTTTTAAAATATTTTTCAAAGAATTTTGAAATTAAGTTTTAAAAGATTTAAAATGATTTTTAAAAGATTTTTCAAAGAATTTTGAAATTAAGTTTTAAAAGATTTAAAATTATTTTTAAAAGATTTTTCAAAGAATTTTGAAATTTAGGTTTAAAAGATTTAAAATTATTTTTAAAAGATTTTTCAATGAATTTTGAAATTAAGTTTTAAAAGATTTAAAATTATTTTTAAAAGCTTTTTCAAAGAATTTTGAAATTAAGTTTTAAAAGTATTTTTAAAAGCTTTTTCAAAGAATTTTGAAATTAAGTTTTAAAAGATTGAAATTTTTTTTTAAAAAGATTTTTCAAAGAATTTTGAAATTAAGTTTTAAAAGATTTAAAATTATTTTTAAAAGCTTTTTCAAATAATTTTGAAATTAAGTTTTAAAAGATTTAAAATTATTTTTAAAAGATTTTTCAAAGAATTTTGAAATTAAGTTTTAAAAGATTTAAAATGATTTTTAAAATATTTTTCAAAGAATTTTGAAATTTAGGTTTAAAAGATTTAAAATTATTTTTAAAAGATTTTTCAAAGAATTTTGAAATTAAGTTTTAAAAGATTTAAAATGATTTTTAAAAGATTTTTCAAAGAATTTTGAAATTAAGGTCAAGTCAATTTTAATTTTTAATTTCTTAGTCATCTCACCCGATCTAAATTTTCAATCAGGGAACCCTATAATTGTTGTGAAATGAATTATGGTTGAATTTTAGGGTAAGGTTTAACTTTGTGTTAGATTCAGGTTTAGCTTTGGGTTCAACAAGTAAGCATTCTTTGGATAAACTTGTAACGACCCGCCTTCTACTGACTAGGTTGTAAGGCCGATCGCTACATTATGCTGTGCTAAATTACTATTGCGGAAAATCTGGATTGATTAAAATTTTACTAAACTGATTACTGTAAAATTTTAACTTAATATTCTAGGTGTACCTAGGAGTTATACTGTGAGATCTCGGAAAATTTAATAAATAGGGTTATTGCAGAAATAGCCTTATAGAATTTTTTCGGAATTTTTAGAAGTTTTCTGGGAATTTTTCGGAGCTTGCACGACGTAGTTTGAGGGGACGAATTAACAGGTTCGGATTAAGCTGTTTGGGATACCCGTTTAAATGAGGAAATGTTTATTTATATAATTCCTTTTTCCTTATTTCTTTTCCCCCATAAACGCCGATCCACCCTTTTTCCTCCCCGACCCCGTGCGCACTCTCCTCTTCCTCTGCTCTCTCTCTCGCGGACGGGCGGCGCCGAAGAGATTAGGGTCTCCAGCTCCGGCGATCTTCCTTCGCCGGCACCGACGTCTTAAGCTCAGATCCGGCTAGAGTTTTCCTCTCCTGATCGTCATCGCATCGTGTCTCACAGCCTCGTCTCACTGCCACAACGATCGCTGGCGCAGATTAGGGCTCGGAGCACAGAGGTGAGGAGCTAGCTTCGATTCTTCTTCTTCTCTTAACTCTCTCCGAACCGTGGCCTAGCTTCATCGCTGGATTTGGACAGCGACGCCATCAGGAGATCTAGAGAGGTAAGGTTTCGTCGGATCATTGTTGACTTAGGTCTAGCTAGATTAGGGTTCTTCTTTCAGCATTGTCTTCGGTCTGTTGACCCTTCGCTCTTTCTTCTTGAGCCATTCACAGAACAATCTGTGTCTCCTCTGGTTGGATCAAATTGGGCGACTTCTTCTGGAGACAACCGATTGAAGGTAAGGTTTGGCTTCAGGAATTAGGTTCTTGTTGGAATTTGGGTATTTCTTGATTAGAGATCTCCATTTCTTGTTGATCTGTGATCTCCTTGTTTGATTCCTTCTTGATCCGATTAATTCTAGGGAGGTTTGTATCCTGAGGATCTGTTCTGTGAATTGTTTGGTTCTGGCAGCACCCCAACCAGCAGCTCCTCTTTGGCTGCGGATCAAGAGCAGTGGTTGAATTAAGGTACGTGTAGGGATAGTTGATACTTGTTGTATTAGATATGATTTAGTTGTATGTGTAGGGATTTTTATCCATGTTAGTTGTAGATTTTGTGTTGATTGGAACATCGTGATTAGATTTATTTGCTTAGAGTTAATCTAATGGAATGGATTAGGGTTAGGGTAATTAACCCTAGTCAACCGTTGGATTTATAATCTAATTGGTGATTAGGGATTAGGTAACTAACCCTAATCGACCATTAGATTTAAATTGGTAAGTTGTGATTGTGGTGATTAGGGTTTTGCCCTAATTTAGTTTTTAGGAATTTTATTTAGCTATTTCATTTGAATTTAGCTAAATAAAATATATATGTTGTTTGACACAGGACTCTGATTCGAGACGAGCCTCTCGATATTGGATTAGGACTGGATTGTACCTTCTATTTGAGGCGGGTACCCTCTGACTTATCTTTTGATAATGTCTTATGATATGTGTAGCTTATATATATTTACTAGTGGCAGATAGTAGATTATTTTCTTCCCTGGTCTTAGCTAGTTGATACCTATCACATGCTTCATCTGCTAGTTGCTTTACTTCAGGATTGGATATTTATCTCTTGCCATGTATATATATGTTCATAGAGATGCATATCTATAGTGCTCTACTCTACTGGATTAGTTGTTGTACATGTGTGATACATGCTCTTGGATTCATGATACTTACTTCATTGTTATATGTGATGTCTGTGGATTTATGCTGTTTATATCATGGTTATATATATTTGCGTTTACCTTTTTGGGCACACACATATATGGAGGAGGCTATGTTCAGGTATGACATACTGTAGCATCATGCACCATCCTGCATGATTGCATGCTCGGCGATTGACGACTCCATTATTGTTGAGCTCGTCGGCCGGCTACACGGGCTTGCACACAACGTGACCACTGCATGGGTAGTGGCACAACACCCAGGGTGTGTATGGCAGTTGCTCTGTAGTGCTCCGCTGGTCCGCTCATGGGTAGTGTGACTACAACGTGATAACAGACAGGGATCCCTCCCCATCATCGCGTACTGGGAGATGAGAGCATTGCGCTCCCTCACTATGTTTGAGGTAAGAGGATAGGTGTACTCCGACAGCATCCTGTCCACTTCGTCACTCTTCAGGGGTAGTGACGGTAGAGTGCATGTTGTCACAACCCTACCCACTCGGTCTCACCATTGTGTGTGAGATGGCTGACTGACGTCAGGGGTGACCAGGACATGTCATTTGCATCATATGCACATATTACATTCTTTGTGTTTGATGCATATTGGATGATGCATTTTGGTGATTGCACATGATTGACATGCATACAAGATACATGCGTATTTGTTCTGACTATCTTTATCTGTGTATGTCCACAGTCATTCGCCCAAGTCTCGCAGGTGAGTACAGTTTATTACAGTTATGCAGTTCCTTATTATTCTTGTTATAGATTGTGCTTTATGCATATTGTGGGTTACTACAGTTTGTTTCAGCTCTGCATATCTGTTGAACTGTTAGGAGACTATACCGTAGGTTGTATGGTTAGAGAATTGTACTATTGATCCTATGGTTTAGGAGACTGTACCTTAGGATATTACTGGTAGTTATATATTGCTGTACATGTCTATTGGATTACCAGCTGAGTTCTTTGAACTCACCCCGTTGTTACTACTTTTCATGTTGAGGCCGTCAGGCGAGATTCCAGTCGCTAGCCCCATTATCGCGAGGATTTTCTTTGTCAGAGTATATTTTGCTTTTGCATCTTATATACTTGTATTGTGAGTTTGTATTGTGGACTTTACATTGAACATTCGGGTTTGCTACTTTTGCTTTCCGCTGCGGTTGTATTTCCATTACTTCGTAGATTTGTTTCTTCGTTGTAGTGGAGTAGGCTGTTTACATATATCTTCGAGGTTCTATACCGTCTTTCCTTATTAAACTGCGTGGATTGATCATATATTATATCTGTGTGGAATGTTGATATAAACTGCGTGGTTTGTTTCTTATTTGTATTGTATTATTCCGGCCGTGTGTGGCCGAGGTATAGAGATATATGTATACTGAGCTTCATATTGTCCGCCGTACAGGGGAGATGCTACCGAAATTTCTTCGGACAGGGACTACCTGGGGCGTGACATATACACATGCTAGGGAAGATAATCTATGCCTCTCGGATGTCCTGCTAGCTGAAATAAGGCATTTCAATCGATCCATGAATCGATTGGGCTGTCGGATCGATCCAGCTTGATACTGGCACGGAGAGAAACCCTGGATCGGTCGGCTGACCGATCCACAAGCTTCGTCGCTTCTGTATGCGGTTGGATCGGTCTACCGACCGATCCAGGAGTACACTGATCGGTCGGTAGACCGATCCAGTGGCTCACTGATCTTCGGTACTCTCTGTTCGCAGACGCTAACTCTCTGCTCGCGACTGGATCGGTCAGCCGACCGATCCAGTGGCACAGCCTAACCCTGATCGATCTGTAGATCGATCTAGGTTTCTGATTTCGCACTGAAACTCTGATTTCAGCACTAGTTCGTGACAAAATCTCATATAAGAGTTCTAAAATCAATTGAAATAAGTTCTAACATCTATTAACTAGCATTCAAACATAATTACTAACAACTTAAACAAATCTTCCATGGTTTGAACATTCTAAGGTCTAAAAGTGCATAAAGGTACTCGAGAAAAGAAACTAAGTTCTTAATTTGTTAAACTCCCTAAGGATCTTCATTCCAGGTTCCTGCCACACACACCATCACTGCATTGACCTTCAGCTTCCTCTGCTAATCCATTTTCCCTTTACCTTTATCTGCAGTATAAGGAAAAAGTATCTGTAAGCTTTAAGCTTAGTAAGAAACCATCTACCTCACAAAAACATGCAACGATGCAATCATGTTTTTAAAGAATGCTATTTAAAAACATGCACTGGATTTGTTAAAGCATGACATACTGAAGTTACATGGCATAAACACTGAAACATGGCATGCATAATAAAATCTAAGCATGAAGCTATCTCATGGTACCAACTAGGAGAACTAAACTGAAACTAAAACTGAGCTAAAACTGAGCTAAAACTGAGCTTAAACTATATTCAGATAACTAGGTTACGAATTTGAAAGCTATTATCATAATAAGTGAAAATAGTAATCATCTTTCTTTGTTTGGGCCGGCAGCATTTATGCACGCATCCTAGCTAGACCGGGTTTGCAAGTCCCGCATTTAGTAGGGTTTACTAGGTTATCTAAACCTAGGGACATTGTGGGAGCCCAACCCAATGGATATCTAATCAGTGCAGTGCCACTAAAATAAAATCTTGAATATAGCTACTAATTGTCTATTTTGTTTCTAGGTTATCGAACCTAGAGCTAGGTTATCTAAACCTAGGTGTGGAGCCCACCCATTGGACCGTAGTCCCATGTAGTGAAACTAGACTAATATATTGATTTAAATGCTACTAATGCATTTAACGTAGCTACACTAATCATTTTGTCGAACACTTGGTGTGCTCCAACTCTCCCCTCTAATAGGGAGACCACCTCTAGGCACCCGACAACGTCTAGAGCCTCCAACTGAAGGAGAACAACGTGTCTGGCCCATCTAGAGGTGCTTAACTAGATCCCTAATCTGCGAGGAGGGTTTAAACACACCCTAGGTGTCGAAAAATCTGCATATAGCTAAACTAAAGGCATGCAATCAAACGAAAGCTACTTATACTGCAGGTGAGGGGTTTCTTACCTCGTGCGCTAGTTTTCTTACGAATCTAGTCGCTAGTTTTTCGGTGGGGACGATCTTCTCGACGATCCTCTCACATCTACGTGTTCTTCTCACAGAGGGGAATGTCCTCGTGTCGGAGTCGTCGCCGGAAAGTGTCCTTGGAGTCCTAGAAGGGGAACCCTAGTCCTTCTTGTGGTTGGAGCCGAGAGAAGGAGAGGAGAAGGGGAGTCGGCGGTGAGGGTTGGAGAGGAGGAGAAATTGCCGAACCAAAAAAATAAACCAAACCCCACTTAAACTTCCTATTTATATTAAGTGGGTACTTTGGCCCTACTCTAATATAAATTAAATCGTTTCCCTTTCCTTTCAGCACGGCCCTGCTGGGTTCATTTGGTTACTAAGGCTAACTAAAAGTTATCGGATCCGAGAGGTCCCGGGTTCGATTCCTGCCTAAGCTATTTTGCGGTTCTAATTATTTTTGCTACTTCCGCTATTCTAAAAATTCCGGAAAAATAATTAAAAATTCCATAAAAATAATAGAATATTTCTAAAATAGTTTTGAAAATTTTCGGGCGTTACAATCCCCCATACCTTATAAAAAGTTCGTCCTCGAACTTAGAATAATTCTGGGTACTTCTGTCTCCCATGTTGCCTCTTCTGCTGTGTGACTGTGCCAAATAATTTTGACTAATGGTACTTCCTTGTTCCGTAATCTCTTAACTGCTCGGTCTATTATCTGAATAGGCCGACTGTCATAGCTGAGGTCTTCGCGGATCTGTACCAACTGGGGCTCAATCACCTGAGTGACATCTGGGGTATGCTTCTTCAGCATAGAGACATGAAATACATTGTGGACAGCTGACATTTCCTGGGGTAGCTCTAGCTCATATGCTACCTTGCCCACTCTTCTGCTGATAAGGTATGGTCCCACATATCCGGGACTTAGCTTGCCCTTCTTTCCAAACGCATTACTCCTTCATGGGAGCTACTCTAGAACTTGAATCCCCAAATGGAAACTCTAAAGGTCGTGTATCGGCATAGCTTTTCGGCGGCTCTGTGGTGTCTCTATCCTCTGGCGGATCTGTGTATAGCTACTGTGGTATCCGCCACTAGATCTGTCTGAAGTTCTAGCTCTTTCTGTTCACCACTCTTATACCAGCAGATTGGAGATCTACACCTCCGCCCATAGAGAGCCTCATAAGGTGCCATCCCGATAGTGGCACGATAGCTATTGTTGTATGCAAATTCTGCTAGACTCGGATATTTGCACCAACTTCCTTGAAATCTAGGGCACATGCTCGGAGCATATCCTCGAGTACTGATTTACTCGCTCCGTCTATCCATCTGTGGATGGAAGGCTGTGCTAAACTTTAACTTCATGCCCAAAGTTGACTGTACACACTGTCTCTGTCTGAAATAATGGTTAGTGGGACTCCATGTAATCTAACGATCTCCTTGAGATACAAGAGCTAGCTATTCCATGGAGTAGGATATCCACGATAGCTAAGAAGTGGGTTGATTTAGTCAATCGTCGACTATTACCCGGATGGTATCAAAACCATGCGTGGTTACGGGTAATCCCACTATAAAATCCATAGAAATGTCTTCCCACTTCCATTACGGTATCTGTATGGGCTGCAAAACTCCCCTGGTCTCGATGTTACCTTAACCCTCGGCGGGTTAGGCGGTCTTGTTATATCGGCGATGTCTCTCTTCATCCCAGGCCACCAAAATGTTTCTTCATGTCCTGGTACATTTTGGTGGAGCCAGGATGCATCGCATAGGAAGTCTTGTGAGCCTCATCTAGGATTTTCCTCTGTAGTTCCTCCCGATCCGGCACATAGTTTGTCACCAAAATACAACACCCGCTATCGATATTCTGAACTCTCCACCTTCGATTCCGCTAAACCTTGCTTGATTCTCTGAATTTCGGGATCTGTCTGGATGTCACCGAGCAAGGTAGACTCTAATGTCATAGTAGAGAGCTGTCCGACTATGAGCTCGAGACCGAAATCTGAGATCTCCTTCTGTAGGGGCGTGACATGGCTGAGATAATAGGGTAGCGCTGGACTTCCTGCCGAGGGCGTCTGCTACCCTATTCGCTTTTCCTAGGTGGTAGAGGATATCTATGTCGTAGTCTTTGACCGGTTCTAGCCATCTGTATTGTCGCATATTCAGATCCTACGGTGAAGAAGTACTTGGACTCGATGATCATGTATACACTCTGCTGAGCTCCATACAAGTAATGTCTCCAAATCTTGAGAGCGAACACCACTGCAAGCTCAAGGTCATGAGTAGGATAGTTCTTCTCATAATCCTTAAGTTGCGGAGGCATAGGCGATCACCTTGCCATTTTGCATCATCCTTGCTCCTAGTCCCAACTTTGAGGCATCACTATATATGTCAAAGCTATCTCGTTCTGTTAGAGTCGAATAGGTGCATCTGGTCAATCTCCTTTTCACTCAGCTGTTCTCCTGATCCTCATCCGAAATTTTCATTCTTTACGGTAAGGTGGGAGGCTATCTGGAGAAGTCCTCTATGAATTTCCTGTAGTAACCCGCTAATCTCCTGATCTCATTGGCGTTCTTGGGTCTTTTCCGGTTGCTCACGACTTCTATCTTCTTGGGGTCTACCATGATACCATCCTTTGAGATGATATGACCCAGGAAGGACACGATCTAGCCAAAATTCACATTTGGTGAACTTGGCGTATGCTGAAGGGTCTGCAATACTATTTTCAGTGCTCTACGTGTTCTTCCCGAGTTCGGAATAGATAAGGATGTCATCGATGAACACGATAACGAACCTATCTAAATATTCTCCGAATACCCTGTTCATAAGGTCCATGAAAGTAGCTGGAGCATTTGTCACGCTAAAGGGCATGACTACGAACTCGTAATGTCCGTATCTAGTCACGAATCTATCTTGGGTATGATTAGATACTAAAGCAAATTTGATAATTTATGCATGTGGTGTAATGCCAAATTAGACCTTAAGGAAACTCTGATCCACTTTATTAATGAATTTAGGCATGAAATCCAATGACAAGTTGTGTTTTTCTCTTGATCTCGATTGAAGAGGCTTGCCATTTGTGGACCCTCGAACCGGTAAGCCTAAAGATATTGATTAATTTGTGAAACCTTCTATCTTTTTTACTGTTAGGTTCCTCAACGAGTAATGCTCCTACTTATAGGGCGTTACCATAATTGAGAAAACTCACTAATTTGGCTCACCTTAGGACTATCATCCAACAAGGGGTGACTAACATACAAGGCCCTTGAAAAGAAAATAATCTCAACGCCAACATTTAGTGCTATAAATGTCATGGCAAAGGCCTTGTAACATTAAAGCTTCCTTAGAGAGTCTTAACATTTGAGTTGGAATACAACTTTAAAGACGAGGTAATGTACTTCCTAACTTCTGATGGTGATGACATAGTTGAACCCTTTAATCAGCAGCAAGAGTCTGCTATAATGACCGGCACCGCTCTGAGCCAGCGCGTGGATGCCATAATTTCTCCTGAAGGTATCGTCGCAACCGACTACTGAGTACCTCTGGAGGTCTCGCTAATTTCTTTGCAAATGCCACGGATATATAAGAATGGGTTGCCCGATGTCGAATAAGACGTTGTACTTTCTTGTAAAATACTAATCGACACATAACAAGTCGAGACATTTGCTACGTCCTCTTTGGTCGATGAATAGATCCTCGCATTGGTCGTGGCTGGAGGGGCTTCTAATCCCTGGCCGATATGTGGACCATCTAAAGCGGCTGCATCTCGATGTAGCGAGTTGGTGGCCTCCATCTTGAATCGGTGTGGTGAGGAAATCGGTCTTGTTTGGACCTTTGCTTGGCCATATGCCCTTCTTTCGCATTCAAAGCATCCTCGTGTGCCCTTACAACAAACTCGGGATGGAATTTCCCACAAGTAGCACACTTTGGATATCTGGGCTGCTTGCTGGTCCTCCTTTTGGGTAACCCCTGGTTTGCGCTTGTTGCTTGAGTTCCCTTTCCGGTTAGAGCCGTGGGAGCTGTGGCCCTGCTGCTGAGTGCCTGAGCCTCCTTGACCTTTAGCTTACGAGGACTTGCTTACGCTACTTGATGCTATTACGGTAATGCTCGATGATTGAAACCTTTCTCACTAATTCTTACGTGGTTTGTGGCCTATGAATGCCACCGGCCACGTTCATTGCTATTTCCGGCCTCGGCATCTTGAGCATCAACCGGATTCGTCCCCTTTCTGTGCTGACTAATTCGGGGCATAGACGAGCCAACTGTTGAATTTCTTCACGGCTTCCTCAACCGATAGGTTGCCCTGACGAAACTCGGTGAACTCGCCGTAGTGACGGTTGGTGACCCGCGTGAAAGAACTCCTCAAAGAATTCCTTCTCAAGTCATCCATGTCATCTGGTTCACTGGGTGCTTCTCCCACCACATCGTGCATCTCCTATCGACGGAAGGAGGTGCACTTCACCTCTCATGTTACGGCCAATCCAAGCTCCATCGTACTTTCCGGTGTTTTGAACCATGCAGGCATCCCATGGTTCATTCTTTGAGAAATTCTCGGCTTGACTCTGCCTCTGGATCGGATAGGCTTCTCTGCGTTCTCTGCTTTGAGACTCTTGGTGCCATAAGTGGGTGGTGGAACCTCTAAGACCACTGGTGTCGCTAAGTTAGGCTCCGGGGTGCCAGTGGGAGTGTTCTGCTGACTAGCCTTTAAGGTGGCATTTCATGTTGCTGTTCAGCTAGCTGCTGCTGTAACTGAGCCACTAATGCTGTCAGGTCTGGGGGAGGCACTGAACTGCCTGCCTCATGTTGGGGCTCAGTAGCTGGTGCCCTTCTAGCTGGACATCCTCGTGCCATTTCTAAAGACATAGAGGATAGGACATGCATAACTAATACAATCATAATTGTATAACTATTGCTATCATGTTATATACTATCACATACTAACATACATCAGTTATCTATAAACATGAGCTATAACAAGAAAGCAAGAAACATAAATAAAGTAGAGGTATTCTTACTTGGAAGCTGCAGGTACAATGCTGATGTGTGTGTAGGAAGTATGGAAACTGCTCTGATACCACTCTGTAAAGACCCGCCTTCTATTGACTAGGCTGTAAGGCCGATCGCTACATTATGCCGTGCTAATTTACTATTGTGGAAAATCTGGATTGATTAAAATTTTACTAAACTGATTACTGTAAAATTTTAACTTAATATTCTAGGTGTACCTAGGAGTTGTACACATGCTAGGGAAGATAATCCATGCCTCTCGGATGTCCTGCTAGCTGAAATAAGGCATTTCAATTGATCCATGAATCGATTGGGCTGTCGGATCGATCCAGTGATCGATCGACGATCTTGCACGGAGAAACCACGGATCGGTCGGTGGCCGATCCATAGCTCCTCGTATGCGGTGGATCGGTCCCACCGCCGATCCGAGTGATCGGTCGGTGAACCGATCCGATTAACTCAGCGATCGGTCAGCTGACCGATCCAGTGGCACAACCCAACTCTGATCGATCTGTAGATCGATCTGGGTTTCTGATTTCGCACTGAAACTCTGATTTCAGCACTAGTTCGTGCCAAAATCTCATATAAGAGTTCTAAAATCAATTGAAATAAGTTCTAACATCTATTAACTAGCATTCAAACATAATTACTAACAACTTAAACAAATCTTCCATGGTTTGAACATTCTAAGGTCTAAAAGTGCATAAAGGTACTCGAGAAAAGAAACTAAGTTCTTAATTTGCTAAACTCCCTAAGGATCTTCATTCCAGGTTCCTGCCACACACACCATCACTGCATTGACCTTCAGCTTCCTCTGCTAATCCATTTTCCCTTTACCTTTATCTGCAGTATAAGGAAAAAGTATCTGTAAGCTTTAAGCTTAGTAAGAAACCATCTACCTCACAAAAACATGCAACGATGCAATCATGTTTTTAAAGAATGCTATTTAAAAACATGCACTGGATTTGTTAAAGCATGACATACTGAAGTTACATGGCATAAACACTGAAACATGGCATGCATAATAAAATCTAAGCATGGAGCTATCTCATGGTACCAACTAGGAGAACTAAACTGAAACTGAAACTAAAACTGAGCTAAAACTGAGCTTAAATTATATTCGCATAACTAGGTTACGAATTTGAAAGCTATTATCATAATAAGTGAAAATAGTAATCATGCTGCTGTTTGGGCCCGGCAACTGTACTTGCTATGCGCGCATCCCTAGCTAGACCCGGGTTTGCAAGTCCCGCATTTAGTAGGGTTTACTAGGTTATCTAAACTTAGGGACGACTGTGGGAGCCCAACCCAATGGATATCTAATCCTGTACAGTGCCACTAAAAATAAAATACTGAATATAGCTACTAATTGTCTATTTTACTGTTTCTAGGTTATCTGAACCTAGAGCTAGGTTATCTAAACCTAGAGGCGACTGTGGGAGCCCACCCATTGGACCGTAGTCCCATGTAAGCTGAAACTAGACTAATATACTGATTTAAATGCTACTAATGCATTTAACTGAGCTGTTAAAAATATCTGAGGTGATATTTAGCTACACTAATCATTTTGTCGAACACTTGGTGTGCTCCAACTCTCCCCTCTAATAGGGAGACCACCTCTAGGCACCCGACAACGTCTAGAGCCTCCAACTGAAGGAGAACAACGTGTCTGGCCCATCTAGAGGTGCTCAACTAGATCCCTAATCTGCGAGGAGGGTTTAAACACACCCTAGGTGCCGAAAAATCTGCATATAGCTAAACTAAAGGCATGCAATCAAACGAAAGCTACTTATACTGTAGGTGAGGGGTTTCTTACCTCGTGCGCTAGTTTTCTTACGAATCTAGTCGCTAGTTTTCCGGTGGGGACGATCTTCTCGATGATCCTCTCGCGTCTACGTGTTCTTCTCGCAGAGGGGAACGTCCTCGTGTCGGAGTCGTCGCCGGAAAGTGTCCTTGGAGTCCTAGAAGGGGAACCCTAGGCCTTCTTGTGGTTGGCGCCGAGAGAAGGAGAGGAGAAGGGGAGTCGGCGGTGAGGGTTGGAGAGGAGGAGAAATTGCCGAACCAACAAAATAAACCAAACCCCACTTAAACTTCCTATTTATATTAAGTGGGTACTTTTGCCCAACTCTAATATAAATTAAATCGTTTCCCTTTCCTTTCAGCACGGCCCTGCTGGGTTCATCTGGTTACTAAGGCTAACTAAAAGTTATCGGATCCGAGAGGTCCCGGGTTCGATTCCTGCCTAAGCTATTTTGCGGTTCTAATTATTTTTGCTACTTCCGCTATTCTAAAAATTCCGGAAAAATATTTAAAAATTCCAGAAAAATCATAGAATATTTCTAAAATAGTTTTGAAAATTTTCGGGCGTTACAAAACTTCTGGGCTATGGTGAGTCACAAGGAACTCATTAAAGTAACCATGCCTTCGAGGTTTTCTAAATAGTCCTACCCATTGAACTTAATACTAAACCTTGGTCTAACTAGTTAGGATCCATTTAAGGGTAGCTTTGGTCAGTTCCACTTGACCAAATGCACCAGGTCGAAGTCATATCTTCCTAGACATGTGATGCTCAAGCTTCCCTAACGTACTATCATCCAAAAATTTCACCAGTACTGTGGGTCAAGTTAAACCTAGCCCGTTTTAATCTAACCTTAATTACCTTGCCGGGTAATCTACTCTTGTTTTACCCATTTCGGGTAGATTAAGTTCAGTTACCCTGTCGGGTAGTTCAGTTGAGGGTGCCTGCTATTCTGGATCCTCCATCTATATTTTATTTGATTTGAATTCGAATTTGATTTTGAATTTTGAATTTATATTTTAATTTCAAAATTTTAATTTGATTTTGAATTTTGAATTTATATTTTAATTTCAAATTTTTAATTTGATTTTGATTTTTGAATTTATAGTTTAATTTCGAATTTTTAATTAGATTTTGATTTTTGAATTTTGAATTTATAATTTAATTTTGAATTTTTAATTTGATTTTGATTTTTGAGTTTATAATTTATATTTTAATTTCGAATTTTTAATTTGATTTTGATTTTTTAATTTTGTTTTATTAAGATCATTTTTCTTTTAACTCCCCGTGGATCATAGCCTCGATATGGTTTATCGAGGTAGTGTATTTGATCCTTCGGGACCCAGTATTGACCAGATCCAATATGATTAACCAAGTTTGACTTGGGGACCCATGCTTGTTTTACGTTTCTATTATTTCTATTTACTAATGACAGGTATGATTTATATTTTGTTTTGTTATTAAATCCAAGTCCAACTTTGTTGTAAACGGCTCGCTGTTTTCCAAGAATCAGATCCAGATTCTTGGAACCCATGGTAAACCGTTCCAACGTGTCCTTGAGTTTTTTAATTTGAGTTTTCAAATTGGAATTTTCTTTCTCAAGTTGTTGGACTTGAGTTGAACTTCCAATTTGAGCTGGCTCAATTAAAGAACTCGAGTCAGTCGCTTCCTTAAGGACTGTTACCTCCTTTTGGAGCGACTTAACTCGGACGTTGGATTTAGCCAACTTTTTTAGCAAGTAAGGGACTATATTTTTTAAATCGTCTAATTGAGTTTCGGTGAGTAAGGCACTTATAGTGGGGTTAGGTCCTTCGGAAACGAATGCGGATTCGTGGCTTCGCTCGGACTCTATTTCTGACTCGCTCTCCGTTTCGGATTCGAACTCAGACTCGGTGTCGATAATGTTCGCTAGTACTGGTAGAGCGAGAAGGCTCGCTTGCTCTTCTTCATCCTATTCGGATTCGTCTAATGACTCGGACCAGGTTGCCTTCAATGCTTTCTTTCTTCTCTTCTTGTTTGGACAATCTGGCTTGTAGTGCCCCTTCTAATTACAGCCGTAGCACGTAACTCCAGTCTTGTCCTTCGTCTTCGTTTGAGTCACTTTTTTCAGCTTGCATATCTTCCGTACGAGCTTTACCAGTTCGAAAATAGCCTCATCATCGTCTTCGTCCTCTGTGTCTGATTCGTCTTTGGACTCGGGTTTGGATTTGCGCCTTGACGTTGGTTCGCGCGTCCTGCTAGTACCTGCAACCAAAGCAACACCTTTCTCGACCGGGCATGCATTAGTCTGCTCATGCAATTCTAATTCGGAAAACAATTCATCTAGTTTTATTGAAGATAAATCTTTGGAAACTTTGTAGGCATCAATCATGGATGCCCACAAAGTGTTCCTCGGAAAAGCGCTTAGCGCGTACCTTATTACGTCGCGGTTTTCCACCTTTTGGCCGATCGCATGAAGCCCGTTGAGTAGGTCCCGGATGCGTGCGTGAAGCAGGTTCGTCGTCTCACCTTCCTGCATTTTAATATTATATAATTTATTTAAAATTAAATCATGTTTACTTACTTTAGCGTCTGACGTGCCCTCGTGTAGCTCGATTAGTTTATTCCACAGCTCCTTCGCACTTGAAAATGGTCCGACTCTATTCAATTCTTCTTTTGTCAACCCGCATTGCAGCATACAGGTTGCTTTAGCATCAGCTTCGACCTTCTTTCTTATGCTGATATCCCAGTTAGTGCATGAAACGAGTTCTCCAGCGCCGTCAAGTGATAGCTCAAGACCGGTCTGGATGATGATCCACATCTCGACTTGTGTCTTGAGATGATAGATCATCCGGTTCTTCCAGTAGGCAAAGTCTTCGCCAGAGAAGAGCGAGGGGCGAAAAGTGCTAAAGCCTTCTTGGAGGACCATTTGTAATATGTAACAACAAAAACGTAAAGAATGTTCCAAGACTAGGTCTTGGATTAACAGTTCGGGAGAAATAAGGAAAAATGAGCTCGAGTGGTATTGTACCAATTTCGAGCAAAACCGATTCGATAAAACAATTAGAATGTAGCTAGCAAGCTAATTCTAATTTGACTCCGAAAATCTGAAAATACCACGAAAAAGATGTGTGATTGGTGGTTGCACCAGATCAACGCGACCCTGCTCTGATACCAATTGTTGGATCGAAACGCGCTAGAGGGGGGGGGGGTGAATAGCGCTCGCGGCTATTTCGTTCAATTATCGGAATCGTAAAAAGCATAAGAGTTAAAGCAGCGGAATAAAAAACAAAGAACAATCACATAGAAAGACGCAAGAGATTTTTACTTTGTTTGGAGCCTAGATCGACTCCTACTCGAAGGTCCGCGATCCTTGATCGCTTTGCGTGGGCAACAACTATAAGCTCGATAAAAGGATTACAAGATGAAGTACAAGTAAATGCAAAAACTAATTATACCGACGACAAGAATAGAGTCTCGGAGCTTCGGGTTGTCGTAGACTTGTAGCAGCACTTTCGGGCATCTTTCAGAGAGGCACGTTGGAGATAGAAGACTTGGAATTCAATGATCTCAAGGTGCTGCTCGAAACCCCCTTATAAAGGGTGTTCAAGGCGCCTTGAAGGCCTCCGAAGGTGCCTCCATGCTGCCGAGTCTCCCGCATGGATCAAGCTTGAACTGGTCAAAGTTCATCTGCTTAAGGCACCTTATGCCCCATTCAAGGCGCCTTCCAAGGCGCCCTATGTCTCCTTCAAGGCGCCTCCCAAGGTGCTTCGCAGCCAGCTCCAGCTTTGCACCCGAGGCGCCTCCAAGCTCCATGGAGGCGCCTCGGACACTGTTCATCCGAGGGAAGACTTTATTATTTTGTACCTGCAAGACATGTTAGTCCCAAATAATATCCTGCAACATAAAGTTAGCACATAAAGTCATAAATAAGGTAACAAAATATTATCGATAATCATCAGACTATCCGGGGCTGACTTCGAATTTCCGTCTGGAAATCCTAGGTCGACCCGACGCCTACTGTTCCCTCTACGGGGAACGCGTCCTCACCTACTCCACTCAGGAGATTTACTTGCTGCCAGTGCGATCCTCTAGATCGACTGGACTTTTGCTCACCACTCGACGCTTCCGGACTTTCTGCTGGACATCCGCTTCCCGGCTAGTCCAGTCTTTCACCTGGTTCGCGACACCAGGACTTTCCACCTAGGGTTACCACCCCCTAGGACTTTTGCCTGAAGCCATCGACCTGCCAAGACTTTTCACATAGGGTTACCACCCCCTATGACCTAGAGTTACCATCCCCTAGGGTTTTCCCTTTGCCTAATCGCAGTTAGGACTTTTCTCCACCTAGGGTTACCGCCCCCTAGGACCTAGGGTTACCACCCCCTAGGGTTTTCACCTGCCTAACCGCAGTTAGGACTTTCCTGAAACACTCATTCAACATGTTAGATAATAACAAGACTTAACTTTGAACCCTTTGCCATTATCAAAACTTGGGTTCGATCGTCGGATGCTTCCCGCACCAACACATAGGGTTCGTCATAGTCTAATCCTTCAACCTGGCTGAACCCTTTGGCTACTAGTCTGACCTTATTTCTTACAATATCACCCTGATCATCCAATTTATTCCTAAATACCCATTTGGTGCCAATTATGGACTTATCTAAGGGTTTAGGTACAAGTTCCCAGACTTGGTTTCTATCAAATTGGGCTAACTCTTCCTGCATAGCAATGATCCAGTCTGGGTCTGGTAGAGTTTCTTCTATAGTCTTAGGCTCAATTTTAGAAATAAGTGCAATCTGACTCAGGTTTCTATAAGAATCTCTAGTTCTAACTCTTAGGTTTGGGTCACCCAAAATTTGGTCAAGTGGGTGAGAGGTACTTATTCTGGTTGGTCTTATACTTGAGTCAGTAGTTGGTTCCTCTGGTCTAGTGTTAGGTTGAATTTCTTCATCTTCTATAATTCTTGGGTTAATGTCAACATTTTCATTTATATTAGGTAGGTTATTTTCTTCATCAAAGATTACATTAGTTGTTCCTTCAACTTTTAGGGTATTTTGGTTATAGACTCTATAAGCCCTACTGGTTGTGGAGTATCCTAAGAATATTCCTTGGACTAATTTGGGTGTAAATTTTCCTAAGTAATCTTTGGTGTTTAAAATGCGAACTTTACATCCAAATAATTTTAGATAGTTTAAGTTAGGAATTTTATTATAGTATATTTCATACGCGGTTTTATTGTGTAATTTGTTAATTAGAATTCTATTTTGAATGTAGTTTGCTGTATTTATTGCTTCGACCTAGAATTGATGATTTAAGTCATACTCGTTTAACATGGTTCTAGCTACCTCTTGTATAGTTCTATTTTTCCGTTCCACTAGACCGTTCTGTTGGGGGGTTCTAGGACATGAGAATTTATGTTTGTATCCATTAATTTTACAAAATTGGGTAAACCTATGATTTTCAAATTCACCCCCATGATCACTCCTTATTCTTTTAATTTTGGTATCTTTTTCATTTTCTATTAACTTGCAAAAATTATTAAAAGCTTCAAAGGTTTCATCTTTTGTTTTTAAAAATTTTACCCAAGTGTACCTAGAGTAATCATCAATTATTACTAAGCAGTACTAATTCTTGCTTAGTGATTTGGCTCCATGTGAGTCAAATAGGTCTAAATGTAAGAGCTCAAGTAAGAAGTCAGTTCTTTCTAGGTTGGTTGACTTGTTAGTTGATTTGGTTTGCTTACCTTGTTGGCAAGCTTGACAAATTATATTTTCTAGGTTTTTTAATTTGGGTAGCCCTCTAACTAATCCATTTTGACTCATTTTTGAAATGAGTTTGACATGGGTGTGACCCAGTCTTCCGTGCCATAGGTTGGTTTCCTCTTGTTGTGTCAAAAGACACTTTATTGAGGATATGGGCAGGTCTATTATGTAGATGTTATTTTTCCTAAGTCCCTTAAGTATGACTTCGGGGTTATCAATATTTTTAACTAAACACCCAGAATTATTAAAAATAACTAAGTAGCCACTATCACACAATTGACTTATACTCAGTAAATTAAAGTTAAAATTTTCAACTAATAAAATGTTTCGAATAATGAAATCGGAATTAAGTTCGATATTACCTTTTCCGATTACCTTAAGTTTACCGTTGTTGCCAAATGCAACTGATCCTAGGTTCTTGTATTTGAGCTTTGTGTCCCCTCGGATGGGTCTAGTGGCTAGCACATGAGGTGTTGCCATAATGAGGTTTGGGGTTCGAATCTCGGCAAAGCCGAGGTAAATGCCTCCCTTATGTGCTAGTCATTATTCCAAATGCTAGTAGCCGCCCGTGATTTACCTCCTTCGTGTTGGCCCTGGGACGGGTTGGCGGGGGCACTGGGGGCGAGCATATTCGCCTTTTTTTGCCACAATTGTATTTGAGTTTTGTGAACTTCAACCTATCTCCAGTCATATGTCTGGAGCATCCACTATCCAATATCCATTGATCCAATTCCTACACATAAGGTATTTGAATTGGATTCTTTTTAATGGATCAATAGATAGTTTGATTGAAATAAGTTTCTTAATTTTCCGTCTCACCCAACCTAGGTTTTAGTGATCAGTTATTAAGTTAATTAAATTTTGAAAAATATTAAGTTAATTAAATTTGAAAAATATTAAGTTAATTAAAATTTAAAAAATATTAAGTTAATTAAATTTTGAAAAAATATTTAAGTTAATTAAATTTTGAAAAAAATATTTAAGTTAATTAAATTTTGAAAAATATTAAGTTAATTAAATTTTGAAAAATATTAAGTTAATTAAATTTTGAAAAATATTTAAGTTAATTAAATTTTGAAAAATATTTAAGTTAATTAAATTTGAAAAATATTAAATTTTGAAAAATATTAAATTTTGAAAAATATTAAGTTAATTAAATTTGAAAATATTAAGTTAATTAAATTTTGAAAAAATATTAAGTTAGTTAAATTTTGAAAAATATTAATCTAATTAAATTTTGAAAAATATTAAGTTAATTAAATTTTGAAAAATATTAACCTAATTAAATTTTGAAAAATATTAACCTAATTAAATTTGAAAAATGTTTAAGTTAATTAAATTTTGAAAAATATTAAGTTAATTAAATTTAAAAAATATTAAGTTAATTAAATTTTTAAAAAATATTAATTAAATTTAAATTAATTTTAATTTAATTCAACTTAATATAATTTTATTTAATTTTTTTTATTTTTATTTAATTTTTATTTTAATATTTTATTAATTTTAATTTAATTTAATTTTTATTTAAATTTAATTTAATTTAATTTAATTTAATTTAATTTTTTAAATTCTTAATCATCTCACCCAATCTAGATTTTGTAAACAGGGAATCCTATAATTTTGTGAGATGAATTAGGTTCAATTATAAGGTTTTGGTTTAACTTTGTGTTAGATTCAGGTTTAGCTTTAGGCTCAACAAATAGACGTTCTTTGGATAAACCTCTAGGCTATGGTGAGCCACCTGGACATCATTAGAGTAACCATGCCTTCGAGGTTTTCCAAATAGTCCTATCCACTGAACTTAGTACAAAACTTTGGTCTAACTAGTTAGGATCCATAAAGGGTAGCTTCGGTCAGTTCCACTTAGCCAAATGCACCAGGTTGAAGTCATATCTTCCTAGACATGCATAGACTAAGCTTCCCTAACGTACTATCATCCAATACTTCACCAGTACCGTGGGTCAAGTTAAACTTAGCCCTTTTTATTCTAGCCCTAATTACCCTGCCGGGTAGGTTGCGTTTGGTTACCCTGTCGGGTAAATTCCTTTTGGAGGTGCCAGCTATTCTGGAGTCTCCATTATTGATTTTCCTTTTAACTTATTTTTAAAGTTTTAATTTTGAATTATATTCCTTTAAATTTATTTGTTAAGATAATTTTTTATTATATTTTATTTATTAATTAAAATATTTTTTCTTTTTGCTCCCCCTGGATCATAGCCTCGATAAGGTTTATCAAGGTAATGTACTTGATCCTTGGGGATCCAATACTTACCAAGTCCAACTTGATTGATCAAGTTGGACTTGGGTACCCATGCTTGGACTAGTTTACTATTTGGTCTGTTGACTAAGGATAGATAGGATCGATATTTCTTCTTGTTTTTGAAACCTAGTCCAGTTCTATTGTAAACGGCTCTTTGTGTCCCAAGAATTAGGTCAAGGTTCTTGGAACCCAAAGAAAACCGTTCTAAGGTCTTCTCCAAATCCTTGACCTGAGTTTTTAGACTTGAATTTTCTTCCTCAAGCTTTTGGACTTGAGTTGAATTTCTAGTTTGAACTGGGTCAGGCAAGGTTTTGAAGTTAGTCACTTCTTTAAGGATCGTTATTTCCTTTAGAAGTGATTTGACCCGAATGTTTGATTTTGCTAATTTACGTAATAAATAATTAACTAAATTATTTAATCGAGGAATACTTATAGTGGGGTCAGGCCCTTCAGAAATGGATACGGATCCGTGGCTTCTTTCTGATTCAGCTTCTGATTCTCTCTTTCTCTCGGACACGTTGATTTGGTCCCGGGCCATCAGTGCGAGGAGGCTCGTCTGGTTGAGCTTGTCGTCTGTATCTTCTTTTGAAGATTCCTCAAAAGTTGCTTTCAGCACCTTCTTCTTTTTCTGCTTCTTTGCTTCCTTTTAATTTGGGCAGTTGGCCTTGATGTGCCCTTTCTGATTGCACCCGTAGCAAATTACCTCGAACTTGTCTTTTGAGCTTGGTTGACTCTCCTTGGATTGTATTGCCTTCTTTAGGTCTCTCTTGTTGAAACCCTTCTTTTTGTTGTACAGTTTCTTCATAAGGTTCACAAGTTCTGTTGTTAGTTCGTCGTCTTCATCGTCTGAGTCGAGTTCTTCTTCCGACTTTGGTTCGGTTCTTCGCCGTGTTCTTAGTTCACGTGTTCTGCTCGTACCTGTAATCAAAGCAATACCCTTCTCGATTGATAGTGCATTAGTCTGCTCATGTAGTTCAAATTCAGAAAATAACTCATCTAGTCTAATGGAAGATAAGTCCTTGGAGACTTTGTAAGCATCTACCATTGATGCCCACAATGTATTCCTCAGAAACGCGTTGAGAGCGTACCTTATTATGTCTCTGTTCTCGACCTTTTGCCCGATCGCGTGGAGGGAGTTGAGAATATCTTGAATCCGTGCGTGGAGTTAACTTACTGTCTCTCCTTCCTGTATTTTTAGATTATATAATTTATTAAATAACTGATCTCTTTTGCTTACCTTGGTGTCGGAGGTGCCCTCATGGAGTTTGATCAGCTTCTCCCATAGCTCTTTTGCGCTGGAGAACGGTCCAACTCTATTAAGCTCCTCCTTGGTCAGACCACACTGGAGTATGCAGGTTGCCTTTGCGTTCACCTCTACTTTCTTTATTAAGGATGCGTCATAGTTCTGGTATGATACTAATTTGCCTGAGCCGTCAAGTGGGAGTTCAAGGTTTATCTTGGTGATCATCTAGACTTCGAACTGGGTTTGCAAGTATGCCTCCATTCGACCCTTCCAGTACCCGAAATCGTCTCCGGTGAAGAGCGGTGGTCGAGCGGTGCTATAACCTTCTTGAAGTGCCATTTTAAAACCTACACACACAAAAAAATCTGTTCCAATACTGGGTCTTGGATTAGTAGTGTGGGATGTATAAAGGAAAAAAAACGAACTCGAGTGGTGTTGCACCAACTCCGAGCAAAAATCGATTCGAGCGAGAAATAGATCGGAATATAGTAATTATACTAATTCCGGTCGACTCCAAAGAAACTGAAAATACCACGAAAAAATTACTTGATTGGTGGTTGCACCAAATCGAAGCGACCTCGCTCTGATACCAATGTTGGATCGAGAAGCACTAGAGGGGGGGGGGGTGAATAGCGCTCGTGGCTATTTCGTTAGATTTAAAACGAGTCTAGTAAAAAATGCAGCGAAAAATAAAAGAAATACTAACACAGGTTGTTTACTTGGTTCGGAGCCTGTGCTGACTCTTACTCCAAGGCCCACGCTCGTTGAGCGTTTAAGTTGGGCAACACCTATAATCTCAAGAATTATTACAATCTAAGTACAGAGAAAAATAGTAATTTAAATTAATATCGATAATAGAGAAATGAAAAACGAAGCTCCGGGTTGTCGGAAGGTTGTTGCAGCACTTTAGGATCGTCTCGTTAGCAGCTTGTCACAGAAGGGTTGCTCAGAATTCGTTGTACTTGATTGCTGCTCAAGACATCCTTATAAAGGGTGTTCAAGGTGCCTCCATTAAGCTCCAAGGCGCCTCCAACCCAAGGTTTTATCCCGACTCAGCCGCTGTCGATCAGGCTTTGACCGCTGCTTGTTATCCACCTGAAGGAGCCTTCAACGCCACTCCAAGGCGCCTCCAAGCCGCGGTCCAAGGTGCCTTCAGTCCCCATGAAGGCGCCTCCAGCTCCTCTGCACAGCTGGCTTCGGCTTGCACCTGAGGCGCCCCAAGCTTCATGGAGGCGCCTCGGACACTGTTTATCCGAGGTGAAGTGTGCTCTTTTGTCCCTGCACAATGTGTTAGTCCACAAAATACACATATATCCTGCAAGACAAGGTTAGCACACATAAATATGATAAGAAAGGTGTTTGACAGTCTCTGGACTGTCCGGGTCTGACTTCGGATTTCCAACCGGAAATCCTAGGTCAACCCGACGCCTACTATTCCCTCTGCGGGGAACGCGCCCTCACCTACTCCTCTCAGGAGAGTTACCTATTGCTAGTGCGATCCTCCATATCGACTGGACTTTTGCTCAGTGCTCGATGCTTCCGGACTTTCTGCTGGACGCCCGCTCCCCGACCCATCTAGTCTTCCACCTGGTTCGCGACACCAGGACTTTCCACCTAGGGTTACCACCCCCTAGGGCTTTTGCCTGAAGCCCTCGACCCACCAAGACTTTCCGCATAGGGTTACCACCCCCTATGACCTAGGGTTATCACCCCTAGCGTTTTCCACCCGTCTAACCTCAGTTAGGACATTTTCCTAAGTACACTTAGGACTTTCCTGCAAGGTCATTCAAACTGTTAGATCACAACATAACCTTAACTTTGAATCCTTTTCCATTATCAAAATACTGGTTCGATCGTCGGATGCTTCTCGCACCAACAGTGTTCACTAGGTTGACGTCCAAGACCTCTTCTTCGCTTGTCTTGGATTCTTCTTCAACCCTTGAGGATGTGGATGATGTCTCATTTTCCTCATCCACACTTGTGAATGACCTCTCTTCACCTCCTTCTCCTCAGACATGACCGAATTCACTTCCTCTTCTTCTTTTGATGTTATATTGGTCTCCACATCCGATTGGTCCTTCTTCTCCTCTTGGACCACTTCATTCTTTTCTTCGAATTTTTCCTCTTCGTGTGTAGGCATGAGTTCTTTCCCTAGAACTTTCTTTACTTTGCCCCACAAATTGTGGGCATTCTTGTATTCACCTACATCACTTAACACGTTAGAAGGCAAAGTATCTACCAAAATTGATATTACCTTATCGTTTGCCTTTAATAGTGTTGTTTGCTCTTCCGTCCAATGTCGTGGTCAGAGCTTCTTTCCTTTCTTGTATTTTGAGATGTCAAATGGCTCTTCCACCACCATCATTGTGTCCCAATCCATCTCAAAGATGTTCTTCATCTTCACCATCCAAAAGGTGATGCCCCATAAGCTTCCACCTTCAAACTTCGGCAGATCAATTAAGCCAGTCATCTTCTAGCTTCCTCGACGGTTAGTCTGACGGAGAGCGGCCTCGCTCTGATACCACTTGTAGGGGATCGATGGCAGGCTTGAAGGGGGGGTTGGATAGACGGCACCCCCAAATACTCGCTTCCTACACTTGTTAGTTTGCGCAGCGAAAATACAAACTAATATGAATACAAAGAAAGTTAAAGACAAGAAAGAAATCAAACCAAGCTACACAATCATTTAATGTGGTTCGGAGATTACTTAATCCTACTCCACGGCATGTCCTTGAGGTGGACGATCCCTATCCGTCGGTGGATTAGCCCCCGACAAACTCCGGCTATCTCAAGTCGCTCCTTGTGGGTGGAGAAACCTCACCACAATATCAACCAAGAATCTTGAGACTAGTAAACTACTAATTAGGGTTTTCCACCACTAATTTCGTTAACCATAACCAAGCTCCCAAGCTTTGGTTATATAGGCCGCGGGTTGAAAACCCCGCCTACCAGTCGACTGCTAAAACCATCAGTCGATTGCCCTTTGTGGAAATTCGACCGTTACATCCCAACGGCTCGATACCAGTCGACTGCTAAAACTAGCAGTCGACTGCTCTACACTGGTCGAGCGAACAGAAGCATTCTATTCACTCCCAGTCGACTGGTGAAACTAGCAGTCGACTAGTACCCGAGTACACTCTCTCAGCACTCGAACCCTCACCCTTACGACTCATTTGACGCTTCCTTCACAAGCTCGACCCCTTGCCTTTAAGCCTACTTCCTTTGGCTCTTGTCCCTCGGATGCATTCAAGCCCGCGGCTCGTCCTAATGCCATCCTTCGTGTATGCCTCGAAGTCGCTTCCCTCGGCCCTTGTCCTTATTACCTTGTCCATGGTCCCTCGGATGCTCCATCCTTCACTGGACTCGAAGCCGTTAACCTGAGTCACATGTGCATCCTGCAAACCTGCACACTCACATACACATATCAAATACAAGGGTGAATATAACTTAAACTCTTTGCCCAAACACCAAAACACATGGTCGCATGGACCATTGGGATTGCTCCAACAAATATAAAGTTAAAATTGACCTTAGCAAATGCATGCCACTAAAAGATTTTGATAAATTGAAATTTGAAAATAAAAAATTGAAACGACAAATAGAATCTTTGTAAAATGACTATGCATGCTTAAAATCAAATGTTTTATGAAAGATAATTTTTTTTAATTATGGCAGACTCAATTTGTATATCAAGAACGTAGGGGACTCTTGGGGTTGTAAGATTGCAAATATAGTTCCACATTAAAAACATATGAGAAAGATTATGAGTTTATAAGAAAAAGATATCTCCATTGACATGAGACCTTTTGGATAGAGCCCAAGAACAAAACCATGAGGGCTTAGGCCCAAAGTGAACAATATCATACTATTGTGAAAATATCTAATTTTTTTTAATCCTACAATTGGTATCAGAGTGAGGTCACTCTTCACCAGAGTAATTACTAGAAGAAGCATGAGCTAGAGCCATGATCCAAGATTGAACCATGTGGGTGAAACCTTGAACGAAGTAGGGGAGGCCTTAAGCAGATCAGTGACCTGATGCTTAGAGGGAGGCCCTGAGCAAATCAAGAGTGACCTAATTCTCGAGGGGAGACCCTGAGTAGGTCAAGAGTGATCCGATGCTTGAGAGAGACCCTGTGATCCTTTGTTTGAGAGGAGATTGTTGGGGTTGCAAGGTTGTAAACATAGTCCCACATTGAAAACACATGGGAAAGATCATGGGTTTATAAGAAAAAGATATCTCCATTGGCATGAGGCCTTCTAGGTAGAGCCTAAGAGCAAAACTATGAAGATCTAGTCCCAAAGTGGACAATATCTATTATGGAGATATCTAAATTCTTTTCAATCCTATAGGGACAAATTAGAAAATTGCCTACAAAATTATATTTTACCAAAGTTCTTGATAAATCGAATAGATAGAAACTTATGTTGGGTTCCAAAATCGTGTTTAAATTAAATCCTCTATTTAATTGATTTACTAGGGTAGAAATTCCTTTACTTAGAAATTCCTCAAAATTTTTTATGATAGAACATCATATTATCTATTAGATTATTTTTTTTTTTCAATTTTTTTATTAATAATGAATTTCCTATAAAATAGAATTTTAAAAATTTTAATTTTTCTATAGATATTCATTCAGTTTTACCGACTTAAAAAATTAGTAAGATTTTTCTAGATTAAAATATTTTTTTTTTTTATAAAAAAAGAGTTATGCAATGAAACAATTTATTTCTATTAAATCAAAAAATATTTTCTTATGAATTTTTTTAATATTTCAGGATTTTGGAAATAGAAAAATAATTTTTATCAAAATAGAGAATTAATTAGTAAAATTAGAATCTTTTTGAAAACTATGTTTGAAAAATATTAGATTACTGTTATTTTTGTTCATGATCCCCTAGATAACTTTTCAACATTTTTTTCTAAATGTTTTTTTTTCATATTTTTTCCAATTTGTTTATATGATTAAAGGGGGAGAGATAGGATTAAATTGAGGGGGAGAGATAAGTTAAGGGGGCGGTAGGATAATTATAAAGTTATCCTTGTACTCACTTGCACGTTTTTTTATTATAAATGCAATTTTCATTTAATTAGTCAAATGATTTCATGTTAGTTTGTTTTGGTTACCCTAACTTAACTTAGGGTTGATGCATATCAAAGAGGAGAAGATTGTAAGTACTCCAGATAAGTTTTGATGTGATCAACCGTGTCAAGTTAAGTCCTGTTGTATTTGATCCTTGTGTCTAAGTGTGCAGGAACTTAGAAATACAAAAAGTCGAGCGGAAGACGCAGCTAGTGAGAAGGGCGATATGAGAAGCGAGTTGGCGGGCTCGGGCTTTCGAGGGCTGAGGTGCTGCGAAAGAGTATACCAGCAGATGAGAAGGACACGCGTGACACTTCCGAGGGACAAGAAGCCAGAGTGGAATACTGCTCGAGGAGAGAAGGCTGGAGTTGGGTTTGGGTGGGCTTAACTTTGGATGACTAGAGGATCACCCGAGCGATCGGAGAAGAAGTCGGATAAGTCAACACGAAGCTGACTTGTCAGGGAGCCTAGATCAAGTCTAGGCGCCCAGATTCCAGGCACTCAGAGCAGTCCGGGCGCTAGACCGCCTTGGTACAAGCTAGGTGCCCTTTCGGGCCGTTGCAGCGTGGATCAAATTTAGATCCACGTCAGCAATGGTTAGGGAGCTAGACTATTCTAGGTGCCCGGGAGGGGATATACCCATGAGGACTGAAGATTAAATGCTAATTGGTTTTATACTTCAAATTTAGCTAGACAGAATGAATAATCGTTTGATAATTACAATCTTGCACACATATAAAATGCCCTTGACATGTCTGAGGGTCCAATCACATACAATCACAATAGGCCATAATAGTTGGAGTCTGCAACCACAGAGTTAATTTATTTACACATCCTACTATTATCATGCCTAAACTTATGTATGAAAAGTACATAATTAACTGAAAACCAAACACACAGAGACAAAAACCTAGCTTTGATACCAATTGTTCGTTGCTATACCTGGAGTTTCGTTCTGTTCCCCTATACAAAAATTTTGTACAAGCATAGAACTTTTCCTAGCTACCCATGTGCTCTACTGAAGTTCAACTTGGATTGCAAACAGAACTTAACATTATTAATCCAAGTTGTTCTTCAGAAGTTAAACTTGGATTGGAAATGAAACTTAACATTCTTACTCCAAGTTTAACCGATGTGTTCTTCATAAGTTAAACCATATTACAGAAGTTGATTAAATATCTATTTCAAAGATCGACTTCTAGGTTAAACATGATGAGACACTAGGCCTTCTTGGGTATGAGATCATCCACCACTTCCTAGACAAAACCTTTCAAAGAAATCAGATATTTAACTTCTTACAATAAATTAGGTTTAACTACAGAGACCTCAATAGAAGCATAATATTGAAACATGAAATCGAAACAAAAATTAAACATAATTATGCGTATGAATTAATTAAACATAATTAACTTATAATATCCGGTTTCGTTCCCTTCGCTATCCCGACAGCAACTTTTCTTTGGATGCAGATCTTATCACGATCAAGTGGCCACGCTCCTACGGTATCCACACGAACATGTTCTGTTTGCCTCACGAACTCTCGATCTGGAGAAGAATCAACTTTGTGGTGCTAGCCACACAAGGTGATTCAGCCATGAGGAAGGATCAACCAAGAGGAAGAAGAGGAGGAAGAAGGAGAAGAAGACCAATTCTCTTAATGAAAATGAATGAGACAAATCTTTTGTAATCATCCAAGGAATAACAAAGGTCATTTGGCTTTTGGTTTTCCTTTGATTAATGATCCATTAAACTCTATTAATGGATATTAACCCTTTTGTGTCTTTTGATCTTCCTTCATGAATTGATCTTAATCATCTTTCATGAAGAGGCTTTTCATCTTCCATGAAGGGCCTTTTAGTCTTCTTCTTTTACATGATTAAATCATGTAAAGGAACTTTCCATTTCCTTGGTGAATTCAAGTTCACTAAATGAGTCTCACTCATTGAAGCTTATCAATCCCAATTGACTCTATGAATCTTATTCTAATTAGATTCAATCCAATAATTAGATCCAATTGAGTCTAACTCAATGAGTCTAATTCAGATTAAATGTCTCTTTGTTTTCCTCTTAATGGGTTGAATTATTATATTGGATTAACCATTAATCCAATAATCCATTAATCCAATAATTCAATAGGCGTAATCATCTCATAATTGGCTGTTAGGGCTAATACTAACAAGCAACACTGGCCGTGTCCCGTTTGAGTACTTCACCATGGGCAGTCGTGCCTAGCTCTGGCTCCTTGCCATGGGCACCCATGCCTAGTGGCATGGGCCGTGGCCGCAAGATCTGCTCAACACTCGACACGGGCGTCCATGCCCAATGGCATGACCCGTGTCAGGCAACCATCTTTAGTGCCTACTTAAGGGGGCTCACTCATTTGGATAGGGATTTTTTAGTTGGGTATTTCACCCCTTTCCTTGGAGGAGAGTTCTCCCCCTCTTGGGGGAACCCTAAAGCTTGTATATTTGCTAATCCGTCTACCTCTGGAGCAAAGAAGTATCCCAAAGATATCGACAAACTTCTCAATAAGCATTTTTTTTCTCCTTTCTCAGATTTGGGGTTGTAATGTTAGGATATGCCCCATCCAGTGTATGCTTAACACGCTTCATAAAATATGCAGCAGAAGCAAAAATAAAATAAAAAAACTATTTTATTATAACACACACACATAACGCATGCATGATACAACACACACAGATGATGTGTGCATTTCATATAGGTTTTCTATCATAGTTTGATACACATCCTATGTAACGCCCGAAAATTTTCAAAATTATTTTAGAAATATTCTATGATTTTTATGGAATTTTAGGATATTTTTATAGAATTTTTAGAGTAGCGGAAGTAGTAAAAAGAAATAGAAACGTAAAATAGCTTAAGCGGGAATCGAACCTGGGATCTATCGGGTCCGATAACCTTTAGATAGCTTTAGTAACCAAGTGAACCCAGTAGGGCCGTACTGAAAGGAAAGGAAATCAATTATATTTATGTTAGAGTTGGGCTGAAGTTACCACTTAATATAAATAGGGCAATTAAGAGAGGAGTTAATTATTATATTCGTAACTTTCCTCTCCCAAAACCCTCACACACCGCCCTCTCCCTTTTCCTTCTTCTCTTCTCGGCGCCAACTACAAGCACGCCTAGGGTTCCATCCCTAGGGTCCCAAGGGCTTCTTCCGGTGACATCTTGGATACGGGGGATGCTCCCCTCCACGAGAGGAACACGTAGACGCAAGGAGGTCGCCGAAGGGATCTTCTCCACCGGAAATCTAGCGATCAGATCGTAAGGAAATCTAGCACAAGAAGTAAGAAACCCCTCACCTGCAGTATAAGTAGTTCTCGTGTGATTTCCTTCTTCAGTTTAGTAGCATATGAATTTTGACACTTAGGCTATGCAATAGCGCACACCAAGTGTTCGATAATATGTTCAGCACAGGTAAAATGCAACCTAGGCATTTTAATAGCTTAGCTGAATGCAATAGAAGAATTTAGTTAGTATATGTTCAGTTTTATTACAGCTTTTATGGGACTACGGTCCAATGGGTGGGCTCTCATAGTCGCCTCTAGGTTCAGATAACCTAGCTCTAGGTTTAGATAACCTAGAATCAGCAAGATAAACTAATTAGCTTATGATCTAGTATTTTATTTTCAGCAGTGGCACTGTACTGGACTAGATGTCCATTGGGTTGGGCTCCCATAGTCGTCCCTAGGTTTAGATAACCTAGTAAACCCTACTAAATTTGAGACTTGCAAACCCGGGTCTAGTTAGGGATGCGCGCATAGCAAGTACAGTTGACGGGCCCATCAACAGCATGATTATGTATTTTTATCTAGTATGATAATAGCTTTCAAATTCACAATCAGTTAGGTGATTATATTTTAAAATCAGTACTAGCTCAGCTTTAGTTTAGCTCAGTATGTTTCACTTTAGTCTTTGCTTATTGACATTTCAGTTATACCATGATCAGTTTATTTTTGGTTCCTATGTTTTGTATGTTAGAATGCCATGTTTTAGCATGTTCAGCACACGTTTCAGATATCATGTTTTCAAAGCATAAATTGCATCGTATGCATGTTTTGTGAGGTAGATGGTTTCTTACTAAGCTCTCAAGCTTACAGATACTTTTTTCTTATACTGCAGATAAAGGTAAAGGAAAGATGGACTAGTGGAGGCTGGAGGTCAATGTAAGGAAGATGTGTGTGGGTGGAACCTGGAATAAAGACCTTGGAAGAACTAGAATATTCAAGAACTTAGTGCTTCTTATTATGTTACCCTTTGCCTATTTAGTTATCTAAATGCATGAAACTATAGAAAATCTACTTAGTTTGTTAGCAACCATGTTTAGAATGTTAGTTGTTTGCTATTAGAATGTTTTTCAGTTATTTTAGAACTTGTGTATGTGAGTTTGGCACGAAACAGTGCTGAAATCAGAGTTTGTTGCGAAATCAGAAACCCCAATCGATCAGTGGATCGATTGGGGGCCCTCAATCGATCAGTGGATCGATTGGGAGCCTGGTTCCACGAACAGTAAGCTTCTGGATCGATCAGCCGATCAATCCAGTTGCATTCTTTCGCGAACAGTAAGCTCCTGGATCGATCAGCCGATCGATCCAGTCACATTCTGTTGCGAACAGGGAGTTTGGGGATCGATCGGGGAAATTGCTCCCACAAACAGAGAGCTCTGGAATCGATCAATGGATCGATTGGCCAGTCTAGATCGATGAGCCGATCGATCCAGAATATTAACCCGAGCATAGTAGCCATCGGAATCGATCCACGGATCGATTCAACAGCTTGCAATCGATTGAGTTCAATCTGGATCGATTGGGAAGCTGGGTTTCGACCAAGAGACCTTGTAGTTCAGCTCCTTGACCATAGGGGATGCAGGATATGCCATGTATACCTTAGATTGCATCCCTTAGCACATGTAGAATAAAGAAATGGTATTAGTTTAGCAAAGTTTTAAATTAATCCAGTTTTCCGCACCTAGACTTAGTGATGGTTATGGAGATAACTTAGCACAACATAATGTGACGGTCCGGCCTTACAGCCTAGCCAGTAGAAGGCGGGTCGTTACATCCTATTCCATTTTATATGCATATATTTCATGTTTTCATCTTTGTGTGCTTTATTTTGTTACTTTTAGTTTGGAGAGCTACTTTGTGCTTGTTTTCATTGATAGGATGTGAATTTGGAGCTAAAATGGAGCATTAAACATCAAACTTCATTATCAAGCTGAACACATGAAGCATCCATGAAGAAAAAGGATTCAAAAGCCCATTAAATGATGTTTTGAGCAAAGAACACATTTTGGAAATGTCCTATGACAAAAATGTGTTCATATGGAAGAAAATGGGCACAAAATAACCCCAAAACACCTCCTAATAGAGCTCACCATGGGCACCCGTGCTACTGGGAACGACCCATGGAGGAAATGGGCATTTTCTTGAGCTAAGCACGGGCGCCTGTGGCGGGCCTCTGCCTACACTACAAATAAAATTTTGAACAACCATAACTTTTCTCTTGGTTTGAGTTATGGGTCAAACTAAATATTAAAATTTTGATAACATCAAGATATACAACTTTTCTTCAAGGTCTAACTCTATAAAAAATAGATATAATGGCCAAAAAATCTAGTTTTGTGGAGCCCTCTAAATTTGGCAGATCCACCCCACTCGACCCAAATTATAGAACAAACTTTGAATGCCCATAAATTTTGGCTCAGTTAGAGCCAATGGTCAAATCACATATGGAAATGTATATAATTTCAAGATCTACAAGTTTAATTACAGATCCAACTCAAGAAAACTAGGTTCAAGGGTCAGAAAACTAGTTTTAGTGGAGCCAAGTAATTTTGCAGATATGGATAGCTTGGGAGGAGGTATAAAAGGGTTAAGAAAACCCTTGTTTGACCAATCTTAGACTAAAGGACTTCATCCTCCTCCTTGGGAGAGGGTTTCCCCCTCTAAGGGGAACCCTAGAGTCATCTATGTAGGATCGTTACACTAGAGAGGGGGAGAATAACACTCGTGGTTTTTTATGTTTTTTGTAAAACACAGAATATGCAACAAAATAAAGAGTAAAAAAATAGTTGACATAGTTGTTTTGCTTAGTTTGGAGTCTGTGACGACTCTTACTCTAAGGCTCATGACCATTAATCACTTTTGTTGGACAATCCACTATCAATTTATAGTATTACAAAGTATATCTCGATTACAATATAGATGCAAATATTTAAAAGTTACAGACAACTACAAATCTAAAGATTCTCGACTTTGATGAGGCCATAATAGTTGGAGGACAGCGATCCATTGGCAGCATATTGGAGGACAGCGTTGGACGAGGTCATAATAGTTGGAAATTTTATTTTCATATTTATTGCCTTTATATGCTATTTTTATGTACTGTGATGTGTGTGTTGTAATGTGAGTGCATGTTAAAATTCCTAAATTTAAATAACTAAGTAGGAGAGGGATTATTTAAATAAATCCCACGGTCTCCATTACTAGTTTGTAAGTGATGCATTCAAACTTGCGCGTTGGCTTTAAGTGCCTTCCTCCATATCGGATGAGTTTGTTTGTGGATCACTAGATCAAACTTTCTCTATGGATGATTATAGGAAATTAATTAGGTATGTGTGATCTTCTCCATCTGAAGAAGCACAATCCTAATTAATGGACTAAGTATCAAGTAATGGTATATATTTAGGCACATTTAATAGTATCCTCCCCATCGGAGTCACTGCTATTATTTGTGTCGCCGAAGATGAACCAACTATTAATTTTATTTATCATAAAATTAGGTTGACAAGATAATAAAATTAATGGTAAAATCTCCTCTTACAAATGTTTGAATTAGTATACGTCCACACTATCGTGACATACAAAATTCACGATATTTTGAGGTGTTGATGAATTTAAATTATATTGTTTGAGGAATCAATATTATTTTAAATTCTAAAGTTTTGACCAAGTATTTTATTTTTTGATTCTCAGGATTTCAAAATGGCTTTCAATCCTCTTGCTGTTTTTTTAAAAGAAAACAAACTTAATGGTCCAAATTATATTGATTAGAAACGAAACTTAGATATTGTCTTAACTGCTGAAGAATACAAGTTCGTACTTCTTGAGGTCTATCCTAGCATGCCTGATAAGGATTCTAGTGAAGTGGAGATAGAGAGACATAGGAAATGGGTCAAGGCAGATGAGATGGCGCGGTGTTGCATTTTGGCTTCTATGTCAAAAGTGGTACAACATTAACATCAGGCCTTACTCACTGCCTATGACATGATGCTCAATCTCAAAGAACTCTTCAGACACCAGAATCAGGCTACCAGATAGGAGGCCATGAGAAAGGAGAACAATAAAGGTATATCTTATTTATTAGTTGTCAAAATATGTTTAGTGGTGTTATCTACGGATACCTGGTGTGTAGATACAGGAGCCACTAATCATGTCTACAATTCATTGTAGAGGTTCCAGGAAACCAGACGACTACTTGAAGGGGAGATCATCGTCTACATGGGCAATGTTACTGTTGGGAATTTCGGGCCACAAAAACCGCTTTTTGCATTGCGGAAACCCCGAATCCCATGCCACCGGATCCGTGTGAAGTTATAAAATTTCGTAAAAACTTCGTGTACATGTTTTCTAGCCTAGATCTACACTAGATCTACAAGGAAGAGACTTATACCTTTGTAGCGAAGCCCTTCGCGTATCCCGCTCGTCCAAGGTTCGCCGGATCTCAAGGTTGTCAAGTGTACAACCCTCTATGTGTATCCACATGAACAAAACGATGGAGAGAACCTCTAAAGATGTGCTAGCAACCTTAGAGGATCAACAATGGTGGAGGAGAGGGAGAGAAGAAAGGTAGAGAGGAAGAAGAAGGAGGTTACACAAAGCAAAATGAAACTCTCACTTGTGTTAAAGTGGTCGACCACTTCAAGAAGGGGTTTTTAAACCCCATGGGATATCAAGAGTCACAACTCTTGATCTCCCTCATGATGTGGCACACACATGTGCTAATCTTGATGATGTGGCATATCATCATTAGCCCACTTAATGCCAACTCACAAATGAGGTGGTAATGGTCAAGTCAAACTTGACCTTTCATCTTCCTCTCAAGTCAATTCAAACTTGACCACTTCTCTCCCATGGTTAATCAAATCTAACCATTGGTTCAAGTCAATTTTAATTTAATGAATCTCTATTCATTGAATTAAATTGGCTCAATGAGTCTAAGTCCAAATTGGACTCATTTAACACATGAACCAAATTGAGTCCAACTCAATTAATTTATTTTGGATTACTCTTAATCCAATTTGGTTCATCACATGAACCTAATCCTCTTGGTTCATCAAATAAACCTAATCTCCATCTAATTACCCTTTGTGTGTGACCCTATAGGTTCTTGTAACGTTGGCAATGCTCCTAAATCCTTTTAGAAGCATAAGTAATGAGCGGTATCTAGCAACACATCATTACTATCCAAGTTACAAGAATGTTGAGATCCAACATCACCTTGTGACTACTAATTGTGACTCTTCATAATATATGACAATGTCCTTCTATCCTAGACATCTAGATTGATCAATGTGAGGCATAGACCGTGTCATCCTCTAATCAATCTAAATCTTGAACTCCAAGTAGACTTACTCAATCAAATGAGCTCAACATCTCATATTGACTCATTTGGGCATGGTCATGCACTTAGTGGTCTCACTCTATCAAGAATAATGATGTCACTCCCGTCATATAGGAGGGATAGATCCCATCTACATCACTCATATCCTACCGCATAATTCGTTACATACCCAGTAATCACCTTTATAGTCCACCCAGTTATGGGTGACATTTGACGAAAAAAGTATGTAACTCCTTATGTAGGGAACCATGGTGACTTTAGGTCCAAGGACTAATAGTCATACTAATAGCCACATGAGAAAGTATATGACACTCATATAACGATCCATGATACTTTCTCATGGCGGGTCATTCAGCATACATTCTCCAATGCATACCCATGTGTCAACTTGATATCTCCATATCCATGACTTGTGAGATCAAGCCATCGAGTTGACCTACATGCTAGTCTCGTCGCATTAACATTGTCCCTGAATGTTAATACTTGACTATGAATGATTAAGAGTAGTGTTCCCTATATCATCTCACTATTGATACAACCAATCGATTGATATAGGTAAGAACCTTCTACTCAAGGACGCTATTATACTTAGTTATTTGGCACCAATATAAGTAAGTATAATAACCATAAACAAATGTCTTTATATACATAAAAAATATGATACAATGAGTCCATACAACAAGCATCAAATGATTGTCTCTAGGGCTCTAACTAACAATCTCCCTCTAGCACTAGTGCCAATTAGTGTAGGCTCTAAGGCCTAATGACCTAGTGTGACCATCATGCTTTCTCTGTGCCAAAGCCTTGGTCAAGGGATCTGTGATGTTAGCCTCAGTGGGTACAATGCAAATCTTCACATCTCCTCTATCGATAATCTCTCGAATGAGATGGAAGCGTTGTAGTATGTGTTTGGTCCACTGGTGTGAGCGAGGTTCCTTAGCCTGTGCAATTGCTCCATTGTTGTCACAATAGAGCTCAATCGGATCAGCTATGCTAGGAACCACCCCAAGCTCAGTAATGAACTTGCGGATCCAAACTGCCTCCTTTGCCGCTTCTGATGCAGCAATATACTCGGCTTCTGTTGTAGAATCAGTAACTGTGTCCTGCTTCGAACTCTTCCAGCTCACAACACCACCATTTATGCAAAACACGAACCCAGACTGCGATCGATAATCATCCTGGTCAGTTTGGAAGCTAGCATCACTGTAACCCTTTACAGCTAGCTCATCATCGCCTCCATATATCAAGAAATATTTTTCATCCTTCTTAAGTACTTAAGAATATTCTTGACCGCTATCCAGTGACTTTCACCTGGATCTGACTGGTATCTGCTCATCATGCTCAAAGCATACGAGACATCAGGACGAGTACATAGCATGACATACATGATAGACCCTATGGCTGAAGCATAAGGGATCTGATCCATGCGGTCTCTCTCATCTCTAGAAAAGGGACTTTGAGTCTTCGAAAGACTCACACCATGTGAGATCGGCAAAAATCCCTTCTTGGAGTTCTGCATGGCAAACCGTAGTAGTACCTTGTCAATATATGTACTCTGACTTAGGCCAAACAATCTCTTAGATCTATCTCTATAGATCTGTATGCCTAGAATGCGGGTTGCTTCACCTAAGTCCTTCATTGAGAAACAATTCTCTAGCCAAGTCTTTACAGACTGCAGCAAAGAGATGTCGTTCCCAATGAGTAGTATGTCATCCACATACAATACAAGTAAGACAACTGTGTTCCCTACAACCTTCTTGTAGACACAGCGTTCATCTTCATTCTTGATGAAACCAAACTGTTTGATCACATCATCGAATCGAAGATTCCAGCTCCGAGAAGCTTGCTTTAGTCCATAAATGGACCTATGCAGCTTGTATACTCTGCCAGTATGCTGTGGATCTACAAAACCCTCAGGTTGTGTCATGCACACATCCTCAAGCAGGTTTCCATTCAGAAACACAGTTTTGACATCCATCTGCCAGATCTCATAATCCTGGTACGCTGCAATAGCAAGCATGATCCGAATGGACTTAAACATCGCTACTGGAGAAAAGGTTTCATCATAGTCAATACCATGAATTTGATTGAAACCTTTAGCTACTAAGCGACCCTTATAAATAAGTCCATCCATGTCAGTCTTTCTCTTAAAGACCCACTTACACCCAATGAGTTTGACCCCTTCAGGTGGATCAACCAAAGTCCATACTTGGTTAGTGTACATGGATTCCATCTCGGATCTCATGGCCTCTAGCCATTTCTCGGAATCTGGTCTCATCACAGCTTCCTGATAGGAGGTAGGCTCATCCTCAATAAGCACAACGTCATCATGGTCAGACAAGAGAAATGAATATCTCTCAGGCTGACGACGTACCCTATCAGACCTGCGAAGAGGTAGGTCTACATGAACTGGTTATTGTTCCTCAACTCCTTGTGGAACAACATCATCCACAACACTTTGTGGTTCCAGTTCAACTTCCATCGAGGCTTCAGTGCTATGGTCCTCATCTTGAACTTCTTCAAGATCGAACGTACTCCCACTAGTCTTTCTAGAAACAAAATCCATTTCTAGAAATACCCCAGTCTTAGCCACAACTATCTTGTGTTGAATGGGAATGTAGAAGTAATATCCCTTCGTTTCCTTGGGATATCCAATAAAATAGCACTTATCGGATTTGGGTCCCAATTTGTCCGAGACTTGACGTCGAACGTAAGCCTCACAACCCCAAATCCTCATAAAAGACACATGGGCATCTCTCCCAGTCCATATCCTATATGGTGTCTTTATTATAGCCTTAGATGGAACTCGGTTGAGAATGAAGGCTGCTGTGTCTAGAGCATATCCCCAAAGATACATAGGAAGATCTGTGTGACTCATCATAGACCGTACCATATCTAATAAGGTGTGATTCCTCCTTTCGGATACACCATTCCACTGTGGTGTTCCAGGAGGAGTGAGTTGAGATAGAATCCCACACTCAGCTAGATAGTCACGAAACTCATGGCTAAGGTATTCACCACCTCGATCTGATCGAAGTATCTTAATACTCTTGCCAAGCTGGTTTTGTACTTTATTCTTGAATTCCTTGAACTTTTCAAAGGATTCTGACTTATGTGTCATCATATACACATAACTATATCTACTGAAATCATCAGTAAATGTAATGAAGTACCTATAACCACCCCTAGCAGCGACATTGAAAGGTCCACATACATCACTATGTATAAGTCCTAATAAGTCAGTCGCTCTCTCGCTGTGGCCACTAAAGGGATTCTTGGTCATTTTTCCCAGTAGGCATGACTCGCATGTCTCATATGATTCAAAATCAAATGAGTCCAGCAAACCATCTTTATGGAGTTGGGATAAGCGTTTGTCATTTATATGACCTAAGCGACAGTGCCAGATATAGGTTTGGTTCATGTCATTTGACTTGAACCTCTTGGTACTTATGTTATAGATAAGGGTCTCAAGGTCTAGAATATAGAGTCTGTTCATCAGAGGTGCACTATAATAGAACATATCATTTAAATAAACTGAACAACATTTGTTCTTTATTATAAATGAAAAGTCTTTCTTGTCTAAACAAGAAACTGATATAATGTTCTTAGTCAAAGCAGGCACATAACAACAATCATCCAATTCTAGTACAAGCCCAGAGGGCAGAGATAGAGAATAAGTTCCTATAACAACAGCAGCAACCCGTGCTCCATTGCCTACTCGTAGGTCCACCTCGCCCTTCGTCAATGCCCTGCTATTTCTCAGCACCTGCACATTAGTACAAATGTGAGAAGCACATCCGGTATCTAATACCCATGATGAAGAAATAGATAGATTGACTTCTATAACATATATACCTGAAGTGGAAGTCTCACTTCTCTTCTTCTTAAGATCTTCCAGGTACACTTTGCAGCTCCTCTTCTAGTGCCCGGTCTGACCGCAGTGGAAGCAGGTAGCATCCTTGGCAACCCTTCCTTTGGGTTTTAGTGCCTTGCCTTTACCCTTGGCTTGGGACTTTCCCTTACCTTTGGGCTTGCCCTTGCCCTTGTGTTTCTGAACCATCAGAATAGAGTTGGGCTTAACCTTCTTAAGGTTAAGCTCAGCAGTTCTTAACATGCTAAGTAGCTCGGGCGGTGGCTTGTCAATTTCGTTCATGTTATAATTTAGAATGAATTGACTATAGCTATCTGGCAAGGATTGCAAGATTAGGTCAGTGGCCAGCTCTTGGCCAAGCGGGAATCCCAACCTCTGTAGGTTTTCTATGTACCCAATCATTTTGAGTACATAGGGGCCTACGGGAGTCCCATCTTGTATCTTGCATTGAAACAGTATCTTAGAGATCTCGAATCTCTCATGCCTCACTCGTCCTTGATATAGTTGATGAAGATGTTCAACCATATCATAAGCGCTCATCAACTCATGTTGCTTCTGAAGCTCAGAGTTCATGGTCGCGAGCATAAGACATGACACATCTAATGTGCCATCTTGATGCTTCTTGTAAGCATCACGATCAGCTCGCGTGGCAGTGGCAGGAGGTGCCTCAGGAATGAGCTGCTCCAGGACATACAGTTTTCGTTCCTGTGTGAGAACTATTTTTAGGTTCCTATACCAGTCCAGGAAGTTAGCTCCATTGAGCTTGTCCTTATCGAGGACAGAATGTAGGGAGAAGGAGTTCGTGTTTGATGACATTGTAATCTACAACAGAAAAATACAGAAAAATAAATATCATATTCCAATTAATCATCTAATTTAGGCCTTTAATTAAATGATGCTCCCACTGAATTCTACAATTCAAGTGGGACAGGATCCATATCATACTACGCCTTGAGTTAGCTTTGGATAAATCGCCCAAGACTTAGTATGATCGGTAGGTAATTATTTACCAATTACATCTCTATGCAACTCTTGTTTATAGGATCAAGATCCGCATATATATTAAAACTTGAGTTAGGTTTGGCTAAATCACCCAAGAATTAATATAAATTTGATTTTGACCTATCTACCAACCATTGGAAAATATCTATAGTTAAACTCGATCCAATTGAGTTAACTAGTTACTCAATCTAATTGAGTTGTACTCACCCATGCGTTGATAGGCGGGACCAAGATTGTCCCTCCGCACCCTACCAAGATAATATGCGTTGCTCTGCTTTGGCAGATTCAACAACAACATGTGATCGAGGTAGTGATGGGTATCACGGTATGGTAGACATTTCGAGTTGACGCGATTGAGATCTAATCTAATTGACGATGTGTATCATATACGCGATTTAGATCTAATCTAATCATGGAGGTGCATCATGTGCGCGATTTAGATCTAATCTAATCTAATCGTTAAGGCACTAATTAATTACTAATCTAGCATGCATCACATACACATATACAAGCAATTAATTAAATTTTGTGATTAGTCATGACCCTACTACGATCTTCTCAAGCCAATGAGAAGATCGGTTGGTCAACCTAGGGTCAATAGCTTCCTCAAGCTCCTCCCTTTGACCGTCATGTGTTGCTCGCACCCTCCTCGTAACTCCGTCTCGAGTGGACCTTCCACCGCTCCAATTTTGTACATTACAAAAGGTGAAACTCGATTTACATTCGAGTCTAAAACTATTTTACAACAGGAATATAAATAGAAGGGCACGACGCGCAGGTCATGAATCAAGTACAACACACACAAACACACAAAATGGCGCGCAGACCATATTATGAATTACAACACATATTTCCAATCAAATTGGGTTCTTTGGGCCATGACCATCACAAAATGATATAAAATTCTAAATTATGTGATTTTCATAAAGTTCTGTAATTTTTCTAATATTTTTACGATTTTATGAGTCGCAACTTCCCGGCGGTCCCGATTAGCGATTTTCGGGCACAATCGCGGAACGAAGCCCCTTGCGGGGTTAGGGGCAGCACCCCTACTCACGATATAACCATCGCGAGTGTTCCTAAGCGATCCTACAGCGCCTTAGCCCGCTGTTCCAAAATACTTTGGGCGAGACCTTGCCGATTCGGAAGGTGTTTCTCGGTAGTCGAAGCCTACAAGTGTTCAAACACTTGTTGCTTCGCTTCTACGAGAAAAATACTCATAAAATACAAAAAAATCATAAATTTACAGAAAGTTACAGAAATGTTATTTTTCACAAAAATAAAAATAAAACACGTACACGCTTCGCACGTGGCTCTGATACAACTGTTGGGAATTTCGGGCCGCAAAAACCGCTTTTTGCATTGCAGAAACCCCGAATCCCATGCCACCGGATCCGTGCGAAGTTATAAAATTTCATAAAAACTTCATGTACATGTTTTCTAGCCTAGATCTACACTAGATCTACAAGGAAGAGACTTATACCTTTGTAGCGAAGCCCTTTGCGTATCCCGCTCATCCAAGGTTCGCCGGATCTCAAGGTTGTCAAGTGTACAATCCTCTATGTGTATCCACACGAACAAATCGATGGAGAGAACCTCTAAAGATGTGCTAGCAACCTTAGAGGATCAGAAATGGTGGAGGAGAGGGAGAGAAGAAAGGTAGAGAGGAAGAAGAAGGAGGTTACACAAAGCAAAATGAAACTCTCACTTGTGTTAAAGTGGCCGGCCACTTCAAGAAGGGGTTTTTAAACCCCATGGGATATCAAGAGTCACAACTCTTGATCTCCCTCATAATGTGGCACACACATGTGCTAATCTTGATGATGTGTCATATCATCATGAGCCCACTTAATGTCAACTCACAAATGAGGTGGCAATGGTCAAGTCAAACTTGACCTTTCATCTTCCTCTCAAGTCAAGTCAAACTTGACCACTTCTCTCCCATGGTTGATCAAATCTAACCATTGGTTCAAGTCAATTTTAATTTAATAAATCTCTATTCATTGAATTAAATTGAGTCAATGAGTCTAAGTCTAAATTAGACTCATTTAACACATTAACCAAATTGAGTCCAACTCAATTAGTTTACTTTGGATTACTCTTAATCCAATTTGGTTCATCACATGAACCTAATCCTCTTGGTTCATCAAATGAACCTAATCTCCATCTAATTTCCCTTTGTGTGTGACCCTATAGGTTCTTGTAACGTTGGCAATGCTCCTAAACCCTTTTAGAAGCATAAGTAATGAGCGGTATCTAGCAACACATCATTACTACCCAAGTTACAAGAATGTTGAGATCCAACATCACCTTGTGACTACTAATTGTGACTCTTCACAATATATGACAATGTCCTTCTATCCTAGACATCTAGATTGATCAATGTGAGGCATAGACCGTGTCATCCTCTAATCAATCTAAATCTTGAACTCCAAGTAGACTCACTCAATCAAATGAGCTCAACATCTCATATTGACTCATTTGGGCATGGCCATGCATTTAGTGGTCTCACTCTATCAAGAATAATGATGTCACTCCCGTCATATAGGAGGGATAGATCTCATCTACATCACTCACATCCCTCCACATAATTCGTTACATACCCAGTAATCGCCTTTATAGTCCACCCAGTTACGGGTGACGTTTAACGAAGCCAAAGTATGTAACTCTTTATGTAGGGAACCATGGTGACTTTAGGTCCAAGGACTTGATATCTCATGGAGGATATCTCAGGACTTTAGGTCCAAGGGTATGTAACTCCTTACGAAGCCAAAGTATGTATGTAACGATCCATGATACTTTCTCATGGCGGGTCATTCAGTATACATTCTCCAATGCATACCCATGTGTCAACTTGATATCTCTATATCCATGACTTGTGAGATCAAGTCATCAAGTTGACCTACATGCTAGTCTCGTCGCATTAATATTGTCCCTGAATGTTAATATTTGACTAGGAATGATTAAGAGTAGTGTTCCCTATATCATCTCACTATCGATACAACCAATCGATTGATATAGGTAAGAACCTTCTACTCAAGGACGCTATTATACTTAGTTATTTGGCACCAATACAAGTAACTATAATAACCATAAACAAATGCCTTTATATACATAAGAAATATGATACAATGAGTCCATACAACAATCATCAAATAATTTTCTCTAGGGCTTTAACTAACAGTTACGAGAGTTACGACTGTTGTAGTGGGAGATGTTTATCTATCTTTTGATAGGAATAAAACTTTGATTTTGAGAAATTATCTTTACGTACCATGCTTTAGAAAGAACTTGATTTTAGTTTCTAAATTATTTATGGATGGATATTCTGTTTCTTTTGATGACAAAGTAGTTGTCAAGAAAAATAGGGTGGTTATCTGTTCTAGTACGTTAGTTGACAATTTGTATACTCTTAATCCAATAACTCCCATAATGTAATAAATAGAAATTAATAACACATCTTCTAATTATAATAAGAGAAAGCAATCTTCAGAAATGAACCAAATATATCTTTGGCATCTAAGGTTGGGTCATATTAACTTGAGTAGGATTCAAAGGTTAATTGCCGATGGACCTTTGGGTTCATTGGTAGTCAAAAATTTTATGACCCGCGAGTCTTTGTTGGAAGGAAAAATGACCAAAAGGCCTTTTAAGGCAAAGGGGTATGGAGCCAAAGAAGTGTTGGAATTGGTTCATTCTGATTTGTGTGGGCCTATGACTATCAAGGCAAGAGATGGTTTCGAATATTTTGTCTCTTTCATGGACGACTATTCGAGATATGGGTATATTTACTTGATGCGTCGCAAGTTTGAGTGCTTTGATAAGTTCAAAGAGTACAAGACTGATGTGGAGAAACGTCATGGTAAAAGTATCAAGACACTACGTTCTGATCGTGGTGGAGAGTACCCCTTAAGAGAGTTTAGGAGTTACTTATCAGAGGCCAGGATCCAATCCCAATTGTTTACACCTGGTACACCTCAACAGAATGGTGTGGCGAAACGAAGGAATATGACTCTTATGGAAATGGCTAGATCAATGATGAGTTATTCAGAATTACCAAATTCGTTTTGGGGATATGCTTTGGAAATGACAGCGTACATTCTGAATTTGCAACCTTCTAAGTCAGTACCCTCTACTCCCACAGAATTGTGGAATGAGCGTAAGCCTAGTTTAAAACACATTTGGATTTGGTGTAGTCCAACACATGTACTAAAGGGAGACAATGATAAGTTGAAATCATGTACAGAAGTTCGCTTGTTTGTGGGTTATCCTAGAGGAATGAAAGGTGGTTTGTTTTATAGTCCTAAAGATCAGAAGGCCATTGTAAGCACTAATGGACGATTTTTAGAAGAGGACTATATAATGAACCACAAGCTCATGAGTAAAATTGTTCTTGAGGAAATAAGAGAGGACACTTCTCCGTTAGTACCAACGGTACAAGATGAGATACCACATGTAACTGCAACACATGTCACAAATGATGCACAATTAAAGGTAGTGGCTCATCGTAGTGGGAGGGTTGTTAGGCAACCAGATAGATTCATGTTTTTGGGAGAGTCTTCGGACTTGATCCCTGGTGAACATGAAGCTGATCCCTGGACATATGATGAAGCACTCCAAGATAAAGATGTAGCATCTTGGCAAAGTGCAATGAACTCTGAAATAGAATCTATGTATTCTAATTAGGTCTGGGAGCTTGTAGAACCACCAAATGGTGTAAAAGACATTGGATGTACATGCAAAAGGAAAAGAGGAACAGACGGGAAGGTGGAAACCTTTAAAGCAAGACTTGTTGCGAAGGGGTATACTCAGAAAGAGGGAATCAATTATGAGGAAACCTTTTCGTTGGTAGCCATGCTTAGGTCTATCCGGATTCTTTTATCTATTGCTGCTCATATGGATTATGAGGTTTGGCAAATGGATGTCAAGATAGCTTTCCTTAATGGAAGTCTTGAAAAAAATATCTATTTGAAGCAACTAGAGGGATTTATTGCGAAGGGCAAAGAGCATCTTGTATGCAAGCTCAATCCGTCCATTTATGGACTGAAGCAAGCTTCGAGATCTTGGAACATCCGGTTTGATGAAGTGATCCAGTCTTATGGATTCATTCATTGTCTGGATGAGTCTTGTGCATACAAGAAAAGTAACGGAAACATGGTGGTATTTCTTGTACTATACATAGATGACATTTTGCTCATTGGCAACAATGTCAAAGTGTTGTCAGACATAAGGGTATAGTTGTCCAAGCAGTTTGATATGAAGGACTTGGGAGAATGTTGACATATTCTTGGGATTAAAGTAATAAAGGATCGCAAGAAAAGGATGTTGTGCTTATCCCAAGCTTTATACATCGATACTATCCTAACTCGTTTTAGCATGCAGAACTCTAAGAAAAGTTTTCTACCTTTTTGGCATGGAGTGCCTTTATCTAAAGAAAAGTGTCCTAAGACACCAAAGGAAATAGAGGAGATGAAGGCAGTTCCTTATGTTTCGGCTGTAGGAAACTTAATGTATGCGATACTATGTACGAGACCGGATATCTGTTTTACCGTGGGCATGGTTAGCAGATATCAAAGTAACCCAGTATCGGGACATTTGGCTGCCATAAAGCATATATTAAAGTACCTGAGAAGGACTAGAAATTATATGCTGATTTACCAGGCAGGTGATTTGCTCCCTGTGGGTTACACATATTCGGACTTCCAATCGGATAGGGACAGTAGTAAGTCAACCTCAGGGTATGTGTTTACTTTGGGAGGTGGAGCCATAGCATAGAGGAGTGTTAAGAAGAAATGCGTTTCAGACTCCACCATGGAAGCTGAGTATGTGGCAGCCTCTGAGGCAGCCAAAGAAGCTGTATAGCTCAGAAACTTCTTGATGGACTTAGATGTGATTCTTGGTTTGCCCAAAGTTATCATAATTTATTGTCACAACAGTGGTGCAGTAACAAACTTGAAGGAACCACGATCCCATAAGACAAGTGAACACATTGAGCGCAAGTACCACCTGATACGAGACAAAAAATGAGGAGAGCTTGTTGTCGCGAAGATTACATCAGTAGATAACCTGGCAGATCCTTTCACTAAGGCCCTTCCGGTAGGAGCTTTTGATAGACATGTTGAAGGGATGAGAATCAGATGTATAGCAACATTTATGGCAGAATAGTCTTTTAGTATAAGTGGGAGATTGTTGGGATATATACTATAAGCCCAGCTTTTGTATGAACATCTGTTTTGAAATTTGAAATAAGAATCACTTTGGTCAAATGTCTGCATTTTATATTTATATATATGTCAATACAGTTGTCTATTTAATTTATATTGTAGATAACATGGTGTGTCGTGCCGCACAAAAAATCATGTTATCGGTTCCTTATAAATTATAAATAGTAGCTCTCAACCAAGATGGATTGGGACAAATCATTGGAACGGTTGTAGTGTAATTTGGTATTATTCTGTCTTGACTATAAAATTACACTAGTACACTATGTGTGTATTGAGCAGGACCATATGAGGTTGTTCGATTTATACTGACTACATAAAAGAACAGAACCTCTATTATTATGAATGTGTGTCCTCTTAATCCCTATATTATAACAAGCACGTATACTTAGTATTTATTTATTTAACTTATCAATGTGTGAGATTTATTCGTTAAATCAATAGGCCTGATGAGTTGAGAAATAGTGTTGTTTATATGGTGTGTTATTGATTATAGAAGGAAACTGTGTCCTAATTATTTAGGTTGATAATGTCCCCTTGAGGAGCTCATGAGGATTATCATGTAAACCCTGCAGGTGGACTTAGTCCGGCATGATAATAAAGTTGAGTGGTACTACTCTTGGACTCAGATGTTAATTAACTGAGTTGTCAGTAACTCATTTAATTAACGGATATACGATATCTTAAACACGGGGAGATTGACGCACTCATAATAAGAAGGAGCCCATATTGTAATATGGGATTAGTGCGGTAGTTCAATAATAATCCTTTAATGGTATGAGTTATTATTGATGGACTTGAGTTGGGTGTTCGGGGCGAACACGGGAAACCCAAGCCCATTAAGAGGCCTAAACCAATTCCTCCTCTAGGTCCCTGTTGTAGCCTCTATATATAAAGCCTCGCATCCACCCATCCATAACCGGGTTTGGTTTAACTTGGTTTGGTTTGGTTTAACTTGGTTTGGTTTAAGTTAACTTGGTTTGGTTTAACTTAACTTGGTTTGGTTTAACTTAACTTGGTTTGGTCTAACTTAACTTGGTTTGGTTTAACTTAACTTGGTTTGGTCTAACTTAACTTGGTTTTGTTTAACTTAACTTGGTTTAGTTTAACTTAACTTGATTTGGTTTAACATAGTTTGTTTAGATATTTTCTAAACAAAATTTTGTTAATTTTTCTTTCCTTGTAACCGACGGTAAGTCTATAAAAAGGAGTAGGATTTGGCCCCTAAAATCTAACTTTCTAATTCTCCACAACTCCCTTCTCTCCTTGTGGTTGGTGCCCCCTCTTCGCTTACTAGGGTCGGCGACACAACCAATTCTCTTCTCCCCTTATGGCCGGCGCCACCTTCTTCCCCACCTAGGGCCGGTGCTAACCTCTCCCTTGCAAAGGGCCGGCGGTTTCCTCCTCCACATTGGCTAGGGACGGCGGTTCCCCTTCTCCCTTGGTGACCGGCGCCTCTTCCCATCCATTGGTGGCCGGCGGCTTGAAGAAGAGGAGGAAGAGAAGAAGAAGAGGAAGAAGAAGAAGAGGAAGAGAAGGAAGAAGATTCGAAGGTGCCCCATCCTAGAGACTCCTTTTGTGGCCGGCGGTTTGGAAGAGAGGAAAAGAAGGGTGGTGTTGTCTTAGTAGATCGTCGCCCACACGACATCCAAGAAGAGGAGAGGAATACGCCAAAAGATCAAGAGGTCTTTAGCTACGAAGAAAGGTATAACTAGTTCTTTAATTCCGTCGCATAATTGGTTTTGTGTTCTTCGTGTCGATTTTGGATATCGATTTTGAATACCAATATAAGAGCCCAGTGATCTTGTACTTCGATCAAGGTGTGCTTTGATCATTTAAGAACTTGCTTGATTGATCAAGCAAATGTCTGATCGAACGTGTGGGTTGCTAGGAATAGTTCTGTACTTGTACAATTTTTGTATGAGAAATTTAAATAGAACGAAATTCCAGCGCCCTTCAAGTGGTATCAAAGCATGTTTTCTAGTTCTGTGTGATTGGTTTTAGGTTAAATTATGCACTGCTCATACATAAGTTTAGGCCGGATAATAGTAGGATGTGCTTGATAGATTAACTCTTTGGTTGTAGACATCCTAGATCTAACTATTATGGTTTTTTGTATGCTTGTGTGTGATTTGAACCCTCAGGCATGTCGAGGTTGTTGTGTGTGCATGATTGTAATAATTAAATACGGTTGGTTGCCGTATTATTATTATTGTTGTTTTACATTCTGTTCGATCTAGATTACATGTAAATTCCTTTGTGGAATATAGGATCGATAAATGTATTTTTTTTTTGTTGCGGCTTGTATCCTTGCTATGCGTGGTGCTATTTTGAGGACCGGAGGCGCGGCGGAGAAGGAAGCAAGATAGACGCAACGACTTGATTCATCGGTGGCACATTGGAGGACAGCGATCCATTGGCGGCATATTGGAGGACAACGTTGGATGAGTCCATAATAGTTGAAAATTTTATTTTCATATTTATTGCCTTTATATGCTGTTTTTATGTGCCGTAATGTGTGTGCTGTGATGTGCATGCATGTTAAAATTCCTTAATTTAAATAACTAAGTAGGAGAGGGATTATTTAAATAAATCTCACGGTCTCCATTACTGGTTTGTAAGTTATGTATTCAAACTTGCGCATTGACTTTAAGCGCCTTCCTCCATATCGGATGAGTTTGTTTACAGATCACTAGATCAAACTTTCTCTATGGATGATTATAGGAAATTATTTAGGTATGTGTGATCTTCTCCATCTGAAGAAGCAAAATCCTAATTAATGGACTAAGTATCAAGTAATGGCATATACTTATGCGCATTTAATAGTATCCTCCCCATCGGAGTCACCACCATTATTTGTGTGGCTGAAGATGAACCAACTATTAATTTTATTTGTCATAAAGTTAGGTTGCCAAGATAATAAAATTAATGGGTAAAACCTCCTCTTACAAATGTTTGAATTAGTATACGTTCACACTATCGTGACATACGAAATTCACGATGTTTTAAGGTGTTAATGAATTTAAATTATATTGTTTGAGGAATCAATATTATTTTAAATTCTAAAGTTTTGACCAAGTATTTTATTTTGTGATTCTCAAGATTTCAAAATGACTTTCAATCCTCTTACTGTTATTTTAAAAGAAAATAAACTTACTGGTCCAAATTATATTGATTGGAAATGAAACTTGGACATTGTCTTAACTGTTGAAGAATACAAGTTCGTACTTCTTGAGGTCTATCCTAGCGTGCCTGATAAGGATTCTAGTGAAGAGGAGATAGAGAGACATAGGAAATGGGTCAAGGTAGATGAAATGGCGTGGTATTACATTTTGACTTCTATGTCAAAAGTGCTACAATATCAGCATCAGGCCTTACCCACTGCCTATGACATGATGCTCAATCTCAAAGAACTCTTTGGACACCAGAATCAGGCTGCCAAGCAGGAGGCCATGAGAAAGGAGAACAATAAAGGTATATCTTATTCATTAGTTGTCGAAATATGTTTAGTGACGTTATCTACGGGTACCTGGTGTGTAGATACAGGAGCCACTAATCATGTCTGCAATTCATTGCAGAAGTTCCAGGAAACCAGACAACTACATGAAGGAGAGATCACCGTCTACATGGGCAATGTTACGAGAGTTGTGGCTGTTGCAGTGGGAGTGTTTATCTATCTTTTGATAGGAATAAAACTTTGATTTTGAGAAATTATCTTTACGTACCATGTTTTAGAAAGAACTTGATTTCAGTTTCTAAATTATTTATGGATGGATATTCTATTTCTTTTGATGACAAAGTAGTTGTCAAGAAAAATAGGGTGGTTATATGTTCTAGTATGTTAGTTGACAATTTATATACTCTTAATCCAATAACTCCCATAATATAACAAATAGAAATTAATAACACATCTTCTAATTATAATAAGAGAAAGCAATCTTCGGAAATGAACCAAATATATCTTTGGCATCTAAGGTTGGGTCATATTAACTTGAGTAGGATTCAAAGGTTAATTGTCGATGGATTTTTGGGTTCATTGGTAGTCAAAATTTTCTGACCCGCGAGTCTTGCTTGGAAGGAAAAATGACCAAAAGGCCTTTTAAGGCAAAGGGGTATGAAGCCAAAGAAGTGTTGGAATTGGTTCATTCTGATTTGTGTGGGCCTATGACTATCTAGGCAAGAGGTGGTTTCGAATATTTTATCTCTTTCATAGATGACTATTTGAGATATGGGTATATTTACTTGATGCGACGCAAGTCTGAGTGCTTTGATAAGTTCAAAGAGTACAAGGCTGATGTGGAGAAACGTCATGGTAAAAGTATCAAGACACTACGTTCTGATCTTGGTGGAGAGTACCTCTTAAGAGAGTTTAGGAGTTACTTATCAGAGGCTGGGATCCAATCCCAATTGTCTACACCTGGTACACCTCAACAGAATAGTGTGGCGGAATGAAGGAATAGGACTATTATGGAAATGGCTAGATCAATGATGAGTTATTCAGAATTACCAAATTCATTTTGGGGATATGCTCTGGAAACGGCAGCGTACATTCTGAATTTGCTACCTTCTAAGTCAGTACCCTCTACTTCCACAGAATTGTGGAATGAGCGTAAGCCTAGTTTAAAACACATTTGGATTTGGGGTAGTCCAACACATGTACTGAAGGGAGACATTGATAAGTTGAAATCACGTACAGAAGTTCACTTGTTTGTGGGTTATCCTAGGGGAACGAAAGGTGGTTTATTTTATAGTCCTAAAGATCAGAAGGTCATTGTAAGCACTAATGGCCGATTTTTAGAAGAGGACTATATAATGAACCACAAGCCCATGAGTAAAATTGTTCTTGAGGAAATAAGAGAGGGCACTTCTACGTTAGTACCAACGGTACAAGATGAGATACCACAAGTAACTGCAACACGTGTCAAAATGATGCACAAGTAAAGGTAGTGCCTCATCGTAGTGGGAGGGTTATTAGGCAACCTGATAGATTCATGTTTTTGGGAGAGTCTTCGGACTTGATCCCTGGTGAACATGAAGCTGATCCCTGGACATATGATGAAGCACTCCAAGATAAAGATGGAGCATCTTGGCAAAGTGCAATGAACTCTGAAATAGAATCTATGCATTCTAATCAGGTCTGGGAGCTTGTAGAACCACCAAATGGTGTAAAAACCATTAGATGTAAATGAGTCTACAAAAGGAAAAGAGGAATAGACGGGAAAGTGGAAACCTTTAAAGCGAGGCTTATTGCGAAGGGGTATACTCAGAAAGAGGGAATCGATTATGAGGAAAACTTTTCGCCGGTAGCCATACTTAAGTCTATCTGGATTCTTTTATTTATTGCTTCTCATATGGATTATGAGGTTTGGCAATTGGATGTCAAGATAGCTTTCCTTAACGGAAGTCTTGAAAAAAATATCTATATGAAGCAACCAGAGAGATTTATTGTGAAGGGCAAAGAGCATCTTGTATGTAAGCTCAATCGGTCCATTTATGGAATGAAGCAAGCTTCGAGATCTTGGAATATCTGGTTTGATGAAGTAATCAAGTCTTATGGATTCATTCAGTATCCGGATGTAACGACCCAATTTTCCTCATTAGGAGTTCTAAAAGTTCTTAAAAATATTTAAGAATACTTTAGAAAAATTCTAGAGATTTTTAGGAATTTATAGAGTATTTTTATGTAATTTTTGGAGTTCGTTTGGTATTTTTACCAAAAGGAAGAAGTTGGGAAAAAAAATATAGGGAGATTCGAACCCGAGACCTTGAACCCGAGCAAAACCCGACTAACCAACTGGGCTAGCAAGTGTTATTTGAACAAATAAAGGAAGAGATTTATTTGAGTAATAGGAATTAGTAACAAAAAATAAAAGGAAGGAAAAGGGGTAGCAGCCGAGAATTGAACCCGGGGCTTTTGGCTCGGTCAAAACCCAGCCAACCAACTGCTCCGCGGATATTTTGCGAAAGAGTTGGCAGCGAAATAGTCTTAAGTTAACAGAAATACCAGAGTTATAAAAAGGAATTTAGGGCTTTCCGAAACCTAATTTTCCCCTATCCCTTCCTCTCTCGCGCGACAAAGGCAGCTCGGGCGGAAACAAGCCGCGGCTAGGGCACGATTCCGGCGGCCGGCGGGTGGCTAACTTGGGGAGGTTCTTCACCGTCGTGATCCTTGCGTCGAGGAGGAACCGTAAGCACGGAGGAGTCGAAGCTTGCAATTTCTGCAAGCCCTAGAAGTTGTTCCGGTTGTAGGTTTAAGAAGAGGTAAGTTGCTACTCACCTACAGTAGGATAGCTCCGAGGTTTAATCCTTGATTCTCTCCTTGTTTTCGAAGTTTTGCATGAGTTCCCTTGCTTTCTCTGTTTTTGGATCGTGCTGCACAGATTTGCCTATTTTCTATTTCCTTTTATTTCTGCGGAAGCATGCCTAAGAATTCTGTACAAAGTTAACATGCTAGGGATTTAGTTTTCTAGTTTTGATTGTTCCTTCCTTGCCTACGGAACATGTTGTATAGAATTGTGGGTGTAAGGGATTTAGTTTTCTTTTCTTGCTTCCGGAATATGCCATGCAGAATTTAGTTGATAAGGATTTAGTAACCTTTCTTCAGTTTTCGAAGTTGCTTTTGTTCCTTCCATTTCCTGGATTCTGTATAGATAGGTGTGGCTTGATTGCTTGATGCAGATTTTAGGTTCTGCCGAAACCATATTTTAGGTTGCAGATTTAGGCTTCAGGTTTTAGGTTTCAGGTTTCAGATTCTGTTGCAGAAACCATATTTAGGTTGGATTCTGATTAGTTGCGGTTAGATGATTTAGGATTGCTGCAGATTTCAGGTTCTGCCATGGGTTGATAAGCTTTACATAGTTTCAGTACATGAAGAACAGTCATGTTTTTCCTATGCTTTCAGTAGTAAATCTTTGATTAGTTGTAACATGTGTAAAGATCTCTATCACTCTATAAAAGTATAAGCTTTACATGGGTATCAAGCTTTAACAGATTTTTAGTGTTGAATAGCTATGTGTAGCATTTTATTTCTAGTTTCCTTGCTATTAAATGTGCACGAGCAGATTTCTAGATTTATTTGCTATTGGGATAACATGAACAACCTGTAGAAGCAATACAGATTTTTGAATTATTTAAGCATGACCTAGGTTTCATTTTAATATGAATTTATCGCTTCTAGTATGCATAGCTTTAAGTCCATCATATTCCTATACATGATTTACCTTAAGCTCTAACTGTTTATACCCAAGTTTAGTTCTAAGTTCATGTTGTTATTTGAACCTGTTGTAGCATGTTTAAAGAAGTTAGATATGCTTTCTTTTGATTTGTCTCTGATATAGCATGCTTATAGAAGTCAGATTTTGTTTCCTTTGATTTAATTCTGTTGTAGCATGCCTATATTCTTTTTAAGAGTTTAAGAAAAATATAAGAAAGATAAAGAAAAGAAAGAAAAAGGCCAAGGCCTTAAGTAGATCCCAAAGTCAAGACTTTAGGGATTTTGGCACACAAGGTGCTAAAGAAAATGCCGAGGCATTATATAGAAGTATTAAAAGATAACAAGTATTTTACTTTTATCAGTGGCACTGTGTTAGACTCTCAGTTGTCCTTGGGTTGGGCTCCCATAGTCGTCCGTAGGTTTAGATAACCTAGTAGTAACGGCACGGCCGACGATCGACGGTCGGCGACCATAGGGTCGCCAAATGGGCCGCCGAATGGGTCGGGTCATTACAAAAGTAAAAGCACAGTTGCCGGGCCCAAGAGAAGTTGATTATTATTTTGAAGTATTATAAGTATAAGTTTTTGAACAAGTAAAATGAGTTTTACATAAGTATAAAGTATTAAAGAATAAGTCTTTAAACAAGTGGAATAAGATTCAGAAGGTGTTTAGAATTCAGTAAGTTTAGTTCTTTATTCTACCATGTTTATCTAGTGGATGAGTAGTTTCATGTTTACCTATTAGATGAGTAGCATGATTAGCGAGTAGAATTACATGAGTAGATTTCTTAGCTTTTTTTGCTATTAGTTTGACATGAGCAGTTATGTTTATGCTTTATTCCTTTTTAGAGCATATAGTTTTTAGTTCTTTTCGTATACATGCACATTCGTGGTTTTGTGAGTTAGATAGCGCTTACTAAGCAAATTTTGCTTATAAACTACACTTCCTCTTACTGCAGATACAGGAAAGGAAAAGATATAGAAAGGAAGGCGACAAGGTGGCGCAGATGGTGTGTGATGCCAGGACTATGGAAGCCTTGGGACTTAGTTTAAGAATTTATTAAGATTGCCATTTATTAAGAATGTATTAGATGAGTCATTTAGTCTTCCGCTGTTAGTTAATTGTATGTTTATTTTGTTTCCGCTGTTCATTACTTGCATGATTTGATTTCATAAAACTGCGTGGTGATGTTATTCCTTTTGTGTGTTTGATATGTGTTCCAGCCGCCTGTGGCTGTGTATATTATGTTATGTATGTCAGTTTAAGGTCACCGGTACAGGGGAGACTCTGTCGAAATTTTTTGGTAGGGTTTCCATATGATTTTTAATCATACCGGTTAAGTAGAGTTAGTAGTTAAGTAACGACCATCCTTAGAGAGTAGTAGTAGTAAGAAGGGTGGTCGTTACAGTTGGTATCAGAGCAGTTCCCATTCTCCAGCATCACACATCAGCACCAACCTTGCCGTCTTCAAGTAAGAAAGTATTTAAGTTTCCTTTTATGCTTTCTTTATGATTTACAGTATAGAGTATCTGCTTATATGTGCTTAGGAAAGAAGAAGATTCATGTTTTAATTTTCTATATTGTGATACATATGCTTAGAAAGAATAGAGACAATTTTAGTTTTGTTTCTCTTATGTTTATATACATAAGTATGTTTCGAAAGAATAGAGAAGATGTCAGGCCTTCCAAGGACTACTAATGGGTACGATGCAATATGAATAATAGAGGACCGAGAAGTTAAGAGACTAAAGAGCAAAGAGTACCATTAGTGAAAGTCATTTAGAACCAGAAGCACGAGAAAGTTACTTAGGAGCGTAAGGATAGTATGAGACAGAGATATCCAGAATTATTCTAAGTTCGAGGACGAACTTTTTATAAGGTGTGAGGGATTGTAACGACCCAATTTTCCTCATTAGGAGTTCTAAAAGTTCTTAAAAATATTTAAGAATACTTTAGAAAAATTCTAGAGATTTTTAGGAATTTATAGAGTATTTTTATGTAATTTTTGGAGTTCGTTTGGTATTTTTACCAAAAGGAAGAAGTTGGGAAAAAAAATATAGGGAGATTCGAACCCGAGACCTTGAACCCGAGCAAAACCCAGCTAACCAACTGGGCTAGCAAGTGTTATTTGAACAAATAAAGGAAGAGATTTATTTGAGTAATAGGAATTAGTAACAAAAAATAAAAGGAAGGAAAAGGGGTAGCAGCCGAGAATTGAACCCGGGGCTTTTGGCTCGGTCAAAACCCAGCCAACCAACTGCTCCGCGGATATTTTGCGAAAGAGTTGGCAGCGAAATAGTCTTAAGTTAACAGAAATACCAGAGTTATAAAAAGGAACTTAGGGCTTTCCGAAACCTAATTTTCCCCGATCCCTTCCTCTCTCGCGCGACAAAGGCAGCTCGGGCGGAAACAAGCCGCGGCTAGGGCACGATTCCGGCGGCCGGCGGGTGGCTAACTCGGGGAGGTTCTTCACCGTCGTGATCCTTGCGTCGAGGAGGAACCGTAAGCACGGAGGAGTCGAAGCTTGCAATTTCCGCAAGCCCTAGAAGTTGTTCCGGTTGTAGGTTTAAGAAGAGGTAAGTTGCTACTCACCTGCAGTAGGATAGCTCCGAGGTTTAATCCTTGATTCTCTCCTTGTTTTCGAAGTTTTGCATGAGATCCCTTGCTTTCTCTGTTTTTGGATCGTGCTGCACAGATTTGCCTATTTTCTATTTCCTTTTATTTCTGCGGAAGCATGCCTAAGAATTCTGTACAAAGTTAACATGCTAGGGATTTAGTTTTCTAGTTTTGATTGTTCCTTCCTTGCCTACGGAACATGTTGTATAGAATTGTGGGTGCAAGGGATTTAGTTTTCTTTTCTTGCTTCCGGAATATGCCATGCAGAATTTAGTTGATAAGGATTTAGTAACCTTTCTTCAGTTTTCGAAGTTGCTTTTGTTCCTTCCATTTCCTGGATTCTGTATAGATAGGTGTGGCTTGATTGCTTGATGCAGATTTTAGGTTCTGCCGAAACCATATTTTAGGTTGCAGATTTAGGCTTCAGGTTTTAGGTTTCAGGTTTCAGATTCTGTTGCAGAAACCATATTTAGGTTGGATTCTGATTAGTTGCGGTTAGATGATTTAGGATTGCTGCAGATTTCAGGTTCTGCCGTGGGTTGATAAGCTTTACATAGTTTCAGTACATGAAGAACAGTCATGTTTTTCCTATGCTTTCAGTAGTAAATCTTTGATTAGTTGTAACATGTGTAAAGATCTCTATCACTCTATAAAAGTATAAGCTTTACATGGGTATCAAGCTTTAACAGATTTTTAGTGTTGAATAGCTATGTGTAGCATTTTATTTCTAGTTTCCTTGCTATTAAATGTGCACGAGCAGATTTCTAGATTTATTTGCTATTGGGATAACATGAACAACCTGTAGAAGCAATACAGATTTTTGAATTATTTAAGCATGACCTAGGTTTCATTTTAATATGAATTTATCGCTTCTAGTATGCATAGCTTTAAGTCCATCATATTCCTATACATGATTTACCTTAAGCTCTAACTGTTTATACCCAAGTTTAGTTCTAAGTTCATGTTGTTATTTGAATATGTTGTAGCATGTTTAAAGAAGTTAGATATGCTTTCTTTTGATTTGTCTCTGATATAGCATGCTTATAGAAGTCAGATTTTGTTTCCTTTGATTTAATCACTGTTGTAGCATGCCTATATTCTTTTAAGAGTTTAAGAAAAATATAAGAAGATAAAGAAAAGAAATAAAAAGGCCAAGGCCTTAAGTAGATCCCAAAGTCAAGACTTTAGGGATTTTGGCACACAAGGTGCTAAAGAAAATGTCGAGGCATTATATAGAAGTATTAAAAGATAACAAGTATTTTACTTTTATCAGTGGCACTGTGCTGGACTCTCTGTCCTTGGGTTGGGCTCCCATAGTCGTCCCTAGGTTTAGATAACCTAGTAATAACGGCTCAGCCGACGGTCGACGGTCGACGACCATAGGGTCGCTAAATGGGCCGCCGAATGGGTCTGGTCTTTACAAAAGTAAAAGCACAGTTCCCGGGCCCAAGAGAAGTTGATTATTATTTTGAAGTATTATAAGTATAAGTTTTTGAACAAGTAAAACGAGTTTTACATAAATATAAAGTATTAAAGAATAAGTCTTTAAACAAGTGGAATAAGATTCAGAAGGTGTTTAGAATTCAGTAAGTTTAGTTCTTTATTCTACCATGTTTATCTAGTGGATGAGTAGTTTCATGTTTACCTATTAGATGAGTAGCATGATTAGCGAGTAGAATTACATGAGTAGATTTCTTAGCTTTTTTTTGCTATTAGTTTGACATGAGCAGTTATGTTTATGCTTTATTCCTTTTTAGAGCATATAGTTTTTAGTTCTTTTCGTATACATGCACATTCATGGTTTTGTGAGTTAGATAGCGCTTACTAAGCAAATTTTGCTTATAGACTACACTTCCTCTTACTGCAGATACAGGAAAGGAAAAGATATAGAAAGGAAGGCGACAAGGTGGCGCGGATGGTTTGTGATGCCAGGACTATGGAAGCCTTGGGACTTAGTTTAAGAATTTATTAAGATTGCCATTTATTAAGAATGTATTAGATGAGACATTTAGTCTTCCGTTGTTAGTTAATTGTATGTTTATTTTGTTTCCGCTGTTCATTACTTGCATGATTTGATTTCATTAAACTGCGTAGTGATGTTATTCCTTTTGTGTGTTTGATATGTGTTCCAGCCGCCTGTGGCTGTGTATATTATGTTATGTATGTCAGTTTAAGGTCACCGGTACAGGGGAGACTCTGCCAAAATTTTTTGGTAGGGTTTCCATGTGATTTTTAATCATACCGGTTAAGTAGAGTTAGTAGTTAAGTAACGGCCATACTTAGAGAGTAGTAGTAGTAAGAAGGGTGGTCGTTACACAGGATGAGTCTTGTGTATACAAGAAAAGTGACGGAAACATGGTGGTATTTCTTGTACTATACGTAGATGACATTTTTCTCATTGGCAATAATGTCAAAGTGTTGTCAGACGTAAGGATATGGTTGTCCAAACATTTTAATATGAAGAACTTGGGAGAATGTGGACATATTCTTGGGATCAAAGTAATAAGGGATCGCAAGAAAAGGATGTTGTGCTTATCCAAGCTTCATACATCAATACTATCCTAGCTCGTTTTAGTATGCAGAACTCCAAGAAAGGTTTTCTACCTTTTCGGCATAGAGTACCTTTATCTAAAGAAATGTGTCCTAAGGCACCAAAGGAGATAGAGGAGATGAAAGCAGTTACTTATGTTTCGGCTGTAGGAAGTCTAATGTATGCGATGATATGTATGAGACTGGATATCTATTTTACCGTAGGCATGGTTAGCAGATATCAAAGTAACCCAGGACCGGGACATTGGACTACCGTAAAACATATATTAAAGTACCTTAGAAGGACTAGAAATTATATGCTAATTTACCAGACAGGTGATTTGCTCCCTGTGGGTGATGTGCGTAGATTGTATACACTTGTTTAGCATGTTTTAATACACATTCACATATTTTGCGCATGCTTTATCTATGCATTTTCGTACTTCCAGCTTTGCTTTTAGTATATTTACTCTTTTTGTTCAGAGATATGCTTTTATGAATTTTCTGTACGCAGGAGTCGTATTTGGAAAAGAATTTATGATTGAGGCCAAATCTGCAAGCTAACGAAAGGAGGACACCATCTTATAGTGCCAAACGACCATGTCTGAGAGAGTGACCTTGGCCGTGTGGTGATGCTTACCCGTGTAAGCCTTGCAGAACCAAAGCAGTACATGGCCATGTCCCAGACACGGTCGTGCGAGCCTTCCAGAAGCTAAACAAGGCTTGGCCGTGTCCCAGACACGACCGTGCATGAGTTCCAGAACTGGAGGCAGCACAGGCCGTGTAGACCTACACGGTCGTGCAAGGAGGTCAGTGGCAGAACATGTCACGGCCGTGTGTATCACACGGCCGTGTGAGAGGGGCAGCGAAGTGAATGGCCTAGGCCGTGTCTCACACACGGCCTGGTCTCGGGGCCGTGTGGCGCCTAAAAACTCTGCTCTATATAAGGGTTTCTTCCATCATTTGAAGAGGGAGTTCTCCCTTTGGGAGAGGATGAGATTTGGGCGATTCCTTACCTTCTTGGAGGGATTTTCCGGCGATCTAAGGGCAGATCTTCAACGAATCGACTCCGAGGACAAGGATTGGATCCGAAGACCGTTCTTCATTGTAGATAAGCTTTTCTTCCCTTTCTCTTCTTAGATTTTAGGGATCAAGATGCTTGTATTCTTCTTGTCTTTGGGTTTCATTTCTTGTTCTATGGATTAGATCTCTTTGTTCTAGGATAGAAGTTGTCACGCCCCAAAGAAGTACCTGCCAGACAAAAATCCGACAACATCTCCCCTGTACCGGTGACAATCTGAAACATCAATACATACCAAATATACATCAGCCACATACGGTTGGAATATATACACAACCACGCAGTTATAATCACAGCCCACACGGCTGGAATGAAACAATCACAACCACGCAGTTATATATAAAGCAGCCCACACGGCTGTACTAGAAACACAGCGAAAAAACGAAGGAAAGCCCACATAAACCAAATAAATATAATGCATGCCGGCACGGCTTAAACACAAATACAATACCAAAACCATAAGATAGCCACATGGCTATACACAAATACAATTCCAAAAATAATAAAAGGATATACAAAAAGGAAACAAACACTAGATGAAACCGTCTTCGGATGTGACGTAGGACCCGACAGACAAGATACTCCGAGCGACACTAACCATCTACAAGCTACCTGAAAACATAAATGTATACATGCGGTGGTGAGTATAGGTGACTCAGCGGGTAATAGACAAGATAGTGCATGGTCCATAAACAAACATGGAGATCACAAGTATACAGTCTCAGTAGGAAATAAAGAACATGATCATATTATCATAATCAATGCACCTAAACATATCTGACATACTATCCTGACATATAAACTATACAAACCACAACTAACATAATGATGGATACATAACCAATCTGGAATCGACACATGGTACAAAGATCAGTAAACTCATCGGATCTACAACAGACATACCCGTGACACCTGTGCAATATAAATACGACTGCATATACATGTAAAATAAATGACATGTATGCAGCATGACAACCATATGCAACAATCATATCTCAAACAAGTGCAACAAATCACAATCACATGCAACTAGTATCTACTAGGCATGTATGCAAATATAACACCATAGATGCACCGCGCATCATATGGAAAAGTGCATACATACTCCATGGTCACCCTCGCCACCTCTCCAGACACCACGACCCCTGTATGGCCGAGAGGCTTGGGTCTGTGACAAACCATTCTAACCTCAATGCACGTAACCGCTATAGAGCGGTTGAGGCATTCGGTACACTAAGTAGTTATCTAACTACATAGTATCAGGGTCCCTGTCTACTCACATCACAAGCCCCTTAACCATTGAACCCTCCAGACCCACTATTCAAGAGTGGTCGAGGTGGACAGAGTACGCACTGAGCAGCCTAGTGAGCAGAACAGGACAGCGACAACTGCTCCAACTACCACTACCCATGAGTGGTCGAGTGTGCGGCGCTAGCTATAACTCACGACTCTCTCACACCATAAGGTAGACAAGGGTCGTCACCATGCAATGAATGATGAACATGATGTACATAATCATGCTACAACTACCATCATCATCAATGCAACCTCCAAATCCACATAAATACCTCTAACATGAGTATAATCGTCATGATACCTCCATAAATCCCACCAAACACATGTACACCACTACACATGTATAATCAACCAAAAATCTCCAATAATCCCTCTAAACATAGGTACACAAAACATAGGTACAATCAACATGTATCCTCCAGTAAAAACACAATAGACATGTGTATATACCCCAAACATACTATCAACACAACTCCTCCAAAAGTATATGACAAAAACGTATGTACACACCACATGTAAATGCACGGTCAACAAGATGACTCCTATAACACATACCCAACTATGTACAGTCTACATCATATACCCAATCAGCATGGTAATACCAACAACCCGACAATCCCTACAAGATATACTCTACACGTGTAATCACAACAGAGTAGATATCAAGAGTGGAGACTATATATGAATTAAATAGATCATCACAAGGGTCAAGCATAAGTATCGTGCAGGAAAAACAGCAACCGATCATGATATAAGATAAAGCAACCTAATTCATCCAATAATAACCATGCACTAAGTTTCAAAGAAACTATAAAGAGGCCAAGGGAGAAATACTCGCCTTAATACGTAGATCGTGTCCAGATTAAATCCCACGTCGTGATGATCATCCCATATTAAAGTCCTACAGAAATCAATATATTTATATTTTATTTAGCTAAATTCATATGAATTAAATAGCTAAATAAAATCTCTAACCCAATAGGATCACTCCAATCATATCCGATCTTTGATTAATCCCCCAAATCAACACATCATTTAATCCAATAAAAAATCCATCTCTTAAATATCAATCCATCATAAACTTTTCTAAATCCATAAATCACTATTAATCCAACTCCTTCTAAACTAAACATAATCCACAACCATCAATTAATCCAATACATTAATCAATTTCTACAATCCATCTCCACTAATCTAAACAAATATAGATATAAAATTGATCTTCAAAACTCACCTAGACCCGGAAGATCAGGTGGTGATCCACAGCCGAAAATATACTTGCTGCCGAAAAGGGTGAGTAGTGCTAGGCAGAGCTATTATCATCTCACAACTCCTTACAGTGAATGCCCACTGTTCTAGCAGCAACACACAACAATTGGTGCTCGCCAATGATGCTGCCAGCATGAACAGAGGAGACAAGAAGACTCAAGGCATTTCTTCAAACACCTGTCATGCACAAGAAATGCCACTACCCTAATCAACACTACACAAATCAAACGCCCAAGTCTAATGCTAAGGTTAACCAATTACCTTCAAGATTTCCGCAAGGCAAAGAATCACTGCCGGATATGGAAGGAAGTGGGAAAAACTTGTCACTGTAGCCATGGAAATCCAGACAAGCAAAAGATCGATTAAGACTACAACCACACCGGCGATTAGGTGGTGTTTGGCTCGATCCAGTGGCAACGATCGGCGATGGTAATAGAATGACACAACAAGCATCGGAGACACGATGTCAATACAAGATCCCATGCGATCAGCGGTGATCAAGTCGTACCCTCGGCGCGATCAGATCAAGGAAGAAAGGTGACTCGACGTTGGCTCTAGGGCACTGATAATTGTCATTTAGTGATGTTATTATAGCTCTCATACTTAGCATTTTCTTATCCTCTCGTGCAATTAAATGTTGTTTAACATCATGTTTTATGAGTTAGGATATTATTTGGAGCTTGTTATAATTTCTCCCTAATTTTGGTAATATTTCATGATTTTTGTAGGGAATCAAAAGATGAGATAAGAAGTTGGTTCAAATTATTGGATGATGATTCACATTCAACTTGACTCCAACTCATTCAGCTTGAACCAAATCAAATTCCTCTCACCAACCCTAAACCTCATTTGAACCCAACCTAAACCCACTGTTCACCCGGTTAAAAAAAATGAGTATAAAACCCAATTTCATCGCGGATGAACAGTGGCTTGCGTTATTGTTCATCCGCGATCTCCTTCCTTTCGCGCGATCGCATCCCCCATCTTCTTCCAGATCTACTTTTCAGTGAGTTTCATTGGCGTTGGAGCTTCCATCCGTTGGCTTCCAACTCTTGATCATCTACACGCACGGACGATTATCTCTCCGGAGCTCAGATCTGTTCGTGTGCCTTCTCTGTTTCAGCCATCAGTAGAGGACTTTCTTCGTTGATTGTGGCTCGCCCTCAATCTGAGAGTACCGATCCAGAGAATTTGGATTTCAGATCTGCAGAATTTCAAACTTGCAGTTCAGCTCGTCATCAGCTTTTCCAAAGAATCCAGCTCGTTAGATCTGCAGAATTCTCTGGTGTCGAAGGAGGTTGAACTGAGTTCAGTGGCTGAGAGCTTCTCCTTCAAGTCCGAAGTGAGGTTTCATTAAGGGTCCTTGTGTGATGGCAAGGAGAGGCTTGTTAGAAGAGTAGATTTGAATAGAGATGGCTTAGATTTTAGTTCTGCAGTTTATTGTTTATGCATCTTTGTTTTCTTTAGAATTTGTCATAGAATTCGTTGTTTCTTCAAATCTGAATTGAGTAGTTCTAGTTTTGTTCCTTTAGATCTCATTTCTGCAATTAATTCTGTTTCTCTTATTTCTCTAGCTAGGAATCTTTAGATTTTAATTCTGCAGTTTATTATTTCTGCATCTTTGTTTTTTTTAGATCTTGCTATCAAAATTCTTGTTCTCTAATTCTGAACTATGTAGTTCTAGTTTTGTTACCTTAAATCTCTTTTGTGCAAGTCAATTCTGTTTTCTTTCTTGTTTCTACAGCTAGAGTTCTACATTTCGGTGCTACAATTTTTCTTCCTGCAATTCCAGTTTCATATCAATTTCTGCACAAGTCATTCTCGCAAATTTAATTCTGTTGTATCTCTTTTAGCTTCTAAATCACAAAGTACGTTAGTTTTCTTTATCTAGGATTTAATTGTTGCTTAAGATTAGATTTATTAATTGCATTTCAATTCTTAACTTAGGATTCGAAACGAAACTAAACACTTCAATTTTATCAAGAGAAAACCTCAAAAGATAAATAAATCTAATCTAAGATCAAGCATTCTACTATTAGTTTCCTTGTGAGCTTCGACTTGGGACTCGTACTACATCCTCGTTTTTATGAATAGAGAGTTTTCAATATTAAATTGTTAATTTGATGATTGACCATTATCAAATTTTGGCGCCGTTGCCGGGGAAACTAGTAGAGTTTGTTTGTTTTTAGATTGAGCATAGTTTATCTTTTCTTTGTTTTCACTTCCTTGATTTTATTGTCTATCTACTTTTGTTCTAACTATTGATTTTTGGTGGTATGACCAGGTCCTCGTGTGATAAGTTACTTGATCTTGATCCAGAAATTGAAAGGACCTTCAGAGCTTTGAGAATTCAAGAGAAAAATTCAGAGGACTCAGAAAGTTCTTTATCATCTTTAGATACCCCCATGGCTGATCATAGCAGAACAATGAAGGAGCTTGCAGCTCCTGATGAGGCTTTCAAGTATTTTTGCATTACTTATCCAGACTTGGCAGGAGATTTCGAGCTTAGATCTGGATTGATTCATTTGCTTCCAAAATATCAAGGATTATCTGGAGAAGACCCAAATAGACATTTGCATGAATTCTATGTGGTGTGTTCAACCATGAAGCCACAGGGTATTTCAGAAGAGGATATCAAGCTAAGGGCTTTTCCATGTTCATTAACTGGAGTAGCAAAAGATTGGTTGTATTATTTGCCACCAGGATATATCACTTCTTGGATTGATATGAAGAAGGCTTTCTTGGAGAAATTCTTTCCAGCTTCAAGGACTGCAATTATCAGGAAAAGTATCTGTAGGATTCAACAAGTGGTGGGAGAGATATTATATGACTATTGGGAGGGATTCAAGAAATTATGTTCAAGTTGTCCTCAACACCAGATCAGTGAGCAGCTACTAGTCCAATACTTCTATGAGGATTTACTACCTATGGACAGGAGTATGATAGATGCAGCAGCTGGAGGTGCTTTGGTGAACAAGACTCCAGAACAAGCTAGGGAGCTTATTTCGAACATAGCAGACAATTCACAACAATTTGGAAGTAGAGCTTTGACAACAAGAGGGGTTGGAGAGGTTCAAATGGTTTCCAATGAACAAAAGGAGATAAGAAGCTCATTACTAGAGTTAACATCTTTGGTGAAGCAATTGGCATTAAACAATGCTAATCAAGTTTCTATTTTGCCAAGCACACAGTTTCCGTATCAATCAAAGGGAGTTTGTGGCATTTGTTCAAGCCAAGACCACAATTCAGAGTTGTGCCCAAATCTTCATCAAGATGAGTCAGTAGCAGCATTTTCTAGAGCTCAATTTCCTCAAAAATATGACCCTCATTCCTCTACATTTAATCCTGGTTGGAGAGATCATTCCAATTTTAAGTATAGCAACTCATTTTATCAGCAACCACCTTCGAATCAGAATTTTCAGCAACTTCAACAGGGATTCCAGCAGCAGAATCAGCATTTCTAGCACTCTTACCAACCTGCAAAACAATTCCAGCAACAATTTCAGCCTTATCAGCAGTTTCCAAATCAAAATCAGCAATGGCAATTCCAGAATCAGGGTGTTCAACAAGGGCAAAATGTAATATAGAATGCACTTCCAGCACCTTCAAGATTAAGTTTGACTCAAGGAAGTTCTAATATATCTTCGAATTCGGATACACAACAGAAGATGGATGATTTGATGCAACAAATTTTACAGCAACAACAATTGTTTTTACAGCAGCAGCAACATTATCAAAGGACATATTCAGCTTTGCAAAACATTGAAAGACAGATTAGCCATCTAGCAACGAATATGGATCAAATGCAAGCTCAAGGTTCAAATAAATTACCTTCTCAAACAATGCCAAACCTAAAAAATGTGAGTACATTGACTCTTCGAAGTGGGAAAACCATAACAGAACCAATAAAAAATGTTCCAATTGGATCAGATTTTGTTGCACCAATTCCAGATTCGCATTCGAAAGAATTTGTACCAAGAAATTTGAATTCAGAACCCACTCAACCAGTTTAGATCAGTGGAAGTAATATATCAGAACAAACTTCAACAACTTTTTGTTCAGCAGAACAAGATGACTCACATTTCGCTCCAATTTCAGCTCAAAATATAGAGAAAGAAGCACAACAGCAAGGTATTGAGGTTTCTGTACCATTACCTTTTCCTCAAAGAAGATTCCAGCAAAGGAAAAATGTTGAGGAAGAAAAAGCTAGGGAATTTCAAGAACTCATGAATTTGTTTAGCAAAGTGGAGGTGAATGTGCCCTTGTTAACCATGATAGAACAAGTTCCGAAATATGCAAAATTTCTCAAGGATGTATGTTTGCATAAGAAGAAATTAATGGGGAATGAACTAGTTAGCATGGGAAAATATGTTTCAGCCCTTATTCAACCCATTCCTCAGAAGTGTGATGATCCAGGAGTTTTCACCGTGCCATGTACTATTGGAAATTATGTGTTTGAGGACGATATGCTGGATTTAGGAGCTTCTATTAATGTAATGTCAAAATTAGTTTTTCTATCATTGGGTATTGATCCTCTACAGCCTACGGGAGTTGTTATTCAGTTGGCCAACCGTAGTCAGGCTCATCCAACTGGAGTGATTGAGAATGTTTTGGTTAAAATGAGTGACCTTATATTTCCAGCTGATTTTTACATTTTGGATATGGAAGGTGATGTATTAATGAATAGAGCTCCAATCATTTTAGGTAGACCATTCCTTAAGACTGCCAGAACTAAGATTGATGTGCATGCGGGAACTCTATCTATGGAGATTGCTGATGTAGTTGTTCAATTCAGTATTTTTGATACGTTGCAACAAAAGAAGAGACATTCTATTTTTAGTGTTTATAAATCCGAATGGCTGGATACTATGGATTTTCTTATTGATGAAGATTCTGATGAAGTTATCTCAGACTCTAATGAATTGGGATGTAAATCTAAACATTCTGGAGGTTGTATTGATAACAGGGAAATAGTTGAGGTAAGACCTAATTGTGGTCAAACTTCAGTGGATGAAGATATAAGTGTAGGGGATTGCATGAAAGCATTACCCCAAGAATCACCAAGAATTGAATCTATAAGTGTAGGGGATTGCATGGATGCATTACCACAAGAATCACTACCATTCGTTGAACATTCATCAGAACTTGATAAGAAATCACAGGAAATTTCAAAGGACATTTCAGAGGAAGTTGTGAAGCCAGTGAGACAACCAAAGGAACTAATTAACCCATCGAATTCTTTTTGTGTTAGCAATATTTTTTCTAATGGTGTTATAGAGATGCAGGAGGTGTCTACTGGTCAACCTTTCAAAGTGTATAGCAACCAACTTAAGAAATTTCTTCGAGGGAGGAAATGAATCAGAGTGGAGATAGTGAAGCACGTTGATACTATCTACCCAAATTGGAGGGGAGTTCGTTCCAACTTAGCTTTTGTTTTTTCTTTCACACGAATAATAATTCTTTGCTTTCACAACTTAGCTTTTAGTTCGTTTCTTATAGCTTGCTTAGTTGCTTAATAAATTCTTTGTTTACAAATAATAAGTTTAGTATAGGGAAATAAATTCTTTACTGTTTACAATTTCCTTATAGAACTAAGTTTGAATTGAATAAAAATGGTACCCCTTGGACAAGTTTTCCTATAATATCTTAGAAGTAGAGAATGTGAGCTATATTTGAGAATCTATTTTGGGCTTAATGTCATAAATGGACTTTTAATTTTCTTAAGGTTTCTACTTAATGAAGGACACTTGATTGGTAAATTGAAATGATACTTTTCATACCTAGTGAGGATGAACTTTAATTGAGTGATGCACTTGTGTTATTGCACTCTAGAACTTGCTTTGATTCTTTCAAAACCACAATCTAATGGATTAAATCATGTTTATGAAGGTAAATCTATTTGTTTCTTCCTTTCACATGAATTCTTGCTATTCTTCTTGATAATCATCATATCAATTTATGCTTTCTCCCTTGTAAATCTTTTGGATGTGGATACATGGTTTGTTATATGATGGATATTTTGGCAAGGAGGATTTAGTTGAAGTGTGGGGGAAAGAATTTTTGGATGATATTTGTGGATTACATTTTGGATGCATGAAGAAATTGGAGTGGTTCAAGAATGTGATCTTAGGAAGCTAGATGGAAAGAAAGTGAGAATTTTGCTATATGGAAATTCAGAAATTGTACTAAACCGTGCTATATGACGTATAAATGATGATCTTGTTTCTCTATAACTTGCATGAATTGTGGACTGTGAAATAGACACAGAAATAGAGACATACAGCTGAAAACTGGAATCTGAAATAATTCTGCAGCTTGGGTTTTATCCATAACTGAAATGCTAGAAAATGCATTAAAGATAACAACTTGAAGTATTGTACTAAACTGTGAAGTATTAAGATACAGCTAAATGATGTGTAGTAGCAGATTTCAATGGCTTGGTCCAGAATTCTGAAATGCTGAAATTGAAACATTACTGATATCTATTTCTGTTGTGAGTAATGAGTTCAGGGAATTGTTTGGAACATTTAAGTGTTCATATCTGACATCTTAAACTACAAATTTTGTGGCAGCTATAGAAACAGTGAAAATTCAGAAATAATGAAAATGGAAGTTTATGTATCAAAAGTGTATCAAGATTTGGAAGTGTCATCAAGCATCAGATAAAGTTCAAAGGGAATCTGTCAATATGAATAGACAAATGGTATTAAAAGATCAACGGCTGAAAAGGAAGCAGATTACAAGTAATTCAGAATTTAGAAATTTCACATTATGAAAATGTACAGAATTTCAGAACCTGGAGTTGAGGGTTGTAGCTAAATCTATTTATGATCTGAACTGAATAGATTTTGATGTCATCTTAATTCAATCCGAGATGGAATGAAGTTTAAGTGTGGGGTGTTAGGATGTATACTAAAAGCCTAGCTTTTGGTATAAATATTTATCTAGAAATAATAATCACATTAGTCAAATGACTACATTTATAATAAATGTAGTTGTTCAATTAATTTATATTGTAGATAATATGGTGTGTGGTGTCACACACAGAGGATCATGTTATCAGTACCTTATAAATTATAAACAGGAGCTCACGACCATGATGGAAAGGAACAAACCATTGGAAGGTCGTAGTGTAATTAGGTGTTAGTTTATCTTAACTATATAATTACACTGGTACACTAAGAGTGTATTGAGTAGGACCATTAGAGGTCGTTTCTTTTATACTGACTTTATAAAGGAACAAAGACCTCAGTTATTATGGAAGTGTGTGCTCTTAATCCTAATATAATAACAAGCACATATATTTGATATTTATTTCTTTAATTTATCAATGGGTGAGATTTAGTTCGATGAATCAATAAGCCCGATAAGTTGGGAAATGATATCACTTATAGTGTGTGTTGTTGATTATAGAAGGAAACTGTGTCCTAGTAATCTAGGTTGAGAATGTCCCCAAGAGGAGCTCATAAGGATTGTCATGTTAAACCCTGCAGGTGGACTTAGTCCGACATGACGATGAAGTTGAGTGGTACTACTCTTGGAGCTAGATATTAATTAAGTGAGTTGTCAGTAACTTACTAAATTAGTGGACATTTGTTATCTTAAACACAGGGAGACTAACACACTCATAATAAGAAGGAGCCCAAAATGTAATTTGGGATTGGTGCGGTAGTTCAATAATAGTTCTTTAGTGGAATGAATTATTATTGATAAAATTAAGTTGTGTGTTCGGGGCGAACACGAGATGCTTAATTTTATCGGGAGACCAAAACCAATTCCTCCTCTCGGTCCCTATCGTAGCCTCTTAATTATAGAGTACTATACCCACCTATACCCACCTTCTTACCCATCCCATAGGGGCCGGCCAAGCTAGCTTGGAGACCAAGCTAGGGCCGGCCAAAGTTTGGTTCATGGGTGCTTCAAGGTGGTCGGCCCTAGCTTGGGTTCAAGCTTGGTGTGGCCGGCCCAAATTAAAATAAAAGGATTTTTATTTTTAAAATTTTTCTTATGTGGATAACATGATTTAAAAGAGAGTTTAAAAATTTAAATCTTTCCTTTTATAAGATTCTACAAAAGATTAAGAGAAGAGCTAAATCTCTTTCCTTATTTGTAGATTAAAAGGTTGATTTTAATTTTGGTAAAAACTTTCCTTTTTAACCATGTTCATGATTTAAAAGAAAGTTTAAAAATTAATAATTCTCTTTTATTAGTTTCTACAAAAGATTAAGAAAAGATTTGATATCTTTCCTTATTTGTAGATTAAAAGAGATTTTAATTTTTAGAGATAATTTTCTTTTTATCCACATGTTTAAAAGAAAGATTTTAATTTATTAAATTTCCTTTTTATAAACCAATCATGAAGGGATTAAATTATTGGAGAAATTTTTATAAATTTCCGGAAACAAATTAGGAAGGTTTTAATTCTTGATTGAATTAAATTTCCTTTGATTGGAGGTTTGTTGTGTGGCCGGCCATGATGATTAAGAAGAGGAATTTGATTTTAATTAATTAAATTTTCTTTTTCATGGCAAAGGAATTAAGGAAGTTTTTATTAAAGTTTCCTTATTTGCCAAAACCAAGGATTATAAAAGAGGAGGTAGAGGAGCCTTCAAGAGATGAACTTCTATTCTTTTTCTTTCCTCTCCTCTTTGGTTTTGGTGGCCGGCCCTATTTCTCTCCTCTCCTCTTGTTGGCCGAAACTCATCTCTTGGTGGAGCTTTTGTTTGTGGCCGAATCAAGGAAGGAGAAGAAGGAGAGAAAGTAAGCCTCGTCTCTAGCATCCCTTGGAGCATTGGTGGTGGCCGAAATTCTTCATCCTTGGAGGAGTTTATTGTGGCCGAAATCTAGAAGAAAGAAGGAAGGTGGAAAGGTGGTTCTCATCTCGGAAGATCGTTGCCCACACAACGCCCGAGGTTAGAAGAGGAATACGGTAGAAGATCAAGAGGTTTTTCTAAAAGGTATAACTAGTATTTTTCCTTTCCGCATCATATTAGTTATTTTTGGAAATAATACCAAATACAAGAGGCATATGATTTTAGTATTTCGAATATGTTTTTCGATGTTGTGTTCTTTTGTTTTATTTTTCCTTGTGATTTGATTGTTCTTTTCGGTTAACCTAAAGTTGTTTTAGGAAATTAAATATTAGCTTTCCTTAAAAGGTTTTGTCTAGTCGGTGGTGGTTGTTCCCATATCCAAGAAGGTCATGTGCCTCGCCACGTCAGTACTGGGAACCAATTATGGAAATTAATATTTAATGGAATTAATAACTTAGGTGATTTGGATCAAACGTGTAAAGTTCCGCAGGAGATCCAAGTCAAAACCTAAAAGAACGAATAGATTAAGTTTTGGATCAAATGTGTTAAGTTCCGCAGGCGATTCAAAAATTTAATTTAAAAGAACACATGGTAGCTAGGAAAAGGTTCAGACCTTTGTACAAAATTTTTGTACAGTGGAACCTTTAGGCTTTCCGAGTAGCAACCAACAATTGGTATCAGAGCTAGGATTTTGCCTCTGTGTATTTGGTATTAGGTTAATTATGCACATGTCATACATAATTTAGGCAGGTTAATAGTAGGATGTGCTAACTTTGTGGATGTAGGATCCAACTATTATGGCTTTTAATTATTATGTGTGTGATTGGACCCTTGGACATGTCAAGGGCATTTATATGTGTGTGCATGATTGTATTAAAATACAGCAGGAGCTGTATTTAGTTTTATTAGGATTTTATTTTTGATCTAGATACATGTACATTCCTTTTATGGAATATAGGATCAAAAATGTAAAATTCTATTTATGTCGCGGATCGAATCTTGCAAAGCGTGGAACCTTCTAAGGACCAGAGGCGCAGCGGAACTAGGAGCAAGATGGAGGCGACAACTAGAACCGGTGGGGATGGCAACAGCTTGGGATGACAACACACGGAGGACAACTAGAGATAAAAGCCATAATAGTTGAAAAATTAGATTTTCTATTTATTGCTTTTATATTGTGCTGTGTGTGCATGTTAGTTTACAAGTTTAGTAGGCTAGCATAGTTAAAATTCCTCATTTATAAATAACTAAGTGGGAGAGGGATTTTTAAGTAAATCCCATGGTCTCCATTACTGGTTTGTAAGTGATGCAAACAAGCTTGCGCGTTGGCTCTGAGTACCTTCCTCCATAACGGATGAGCTTGTTTGCAGATCACTAGAACAGACTTCCATTTTTGGATGACTATAGGAAGTTAATTAAGAGCGTGTGATCTTCCCCAACGGAAGGGGCATAATCTTATTAATGGACTTAGTGTCAAGTAATGGTATACACTTAGACACATCTAATAGTATCCTCCCCATCGGAGTCACTGCTATTATTTGTGTGACCAAATAATACCAACTATTAATTTTATTTGTCAAAAAGTTAGGTTGACAAGATAATAAAATTAATAGGTTAAAACCCTCTTTTTACAAATGTTGAATTTGTATACGTCCACACTAACGTGGCATGCAAAATTCACGGTGTTTGAGGTGTTGGTGAATTTAAATAATATTGTTTGAGGAATCAATGTTATTTTAAATTCAAAAAGTTTTGATCAAATATTTGATCAAAGATAGATCAACTATTAATTTTATTCGTCATAAAGTAAAGTTGACGAGATAATAAAATTAATGGATAAAATCTCCTCTTTGATTTTGTATACGTCCACACTATCGTGACATACAAAATTCATGGGGATTTTAAAGAATTGATCTTGACCAAATATTTTTGTGATTCTTAGGATTTAAAATGTTTGTCAATCCCCTAGTTGTTATACTATAGAAAAGACATAGTAGTCCCAATTGTAATGATTGGAAATAGGACTTGGACATTAAGGTAGACTGTCTTCTTAGAACTAAGAACAATTTAGGTGTATTTAATTCATTAGTTGAAACATGTCTAGTGGTGTTATCTACCAGAACCTAGAGTGTAGATACAGATGCCATTAATCATGTCTGCAATTCATTGCCCCGACAACTAAATGAAAATAAAAACACTGTCCACATGGGCATTACTGCAAAAATAGCAGCTGTTGCAGTGGGAGAGGTTTATTCTCTAATAGGAATAAAATATGGATTATTAGAAATTGTCTTTACATACTAAGTTTAGAAAGAACCTGATTTCAGTTTCTAAACTATTATAGAATAGATATTGTGTCTATTTTGATAATAAAGTTGTTATCAAGAAAAATAGGGAAGTTATCTATTCTGGTATGTTGGTTGACAATTTATAATCCAATAACTCCCACGATGCAACAAATGGAAATTAGTAACACATCTTCTAACTTTAAGAGAAAGCAACCTTCGGAAATGAACCAATTATATCTTTGGCATCTAAAGCTAGGTTATATTAACTTAAGTAGGATTCATTGGTAGCTGATGAACTTTTGGGTTCATTAGTAGTGGAAATCTTTCCAACCTGCGAGTCTTACTTGGAAGGAAAAATAACCAAGAAGCTTTTAAGTCTAAGGGGTATGGAGCCAAAGATATGTTGGAATTGGTCCATTCTGATTTGTGTGATCCTATCCAGACAAGAGGTAGTATCAAATATTTTGTCTATTTTATAGACAACTATTCAAGATACAAATACATTTACTTGATGTGCTGCAAGACTAAGTGTTTTTGATTAGTTCAAAAAGTACAAGGCTGATGTGGAGAAAAGTCAAAGTAAAAGTATCAAGACACTACGGTGAGATCGTAGTGGAAAGTACATCTTTGGGAGAATTTAGGAGTCACTTATCAGAAGTAGGGATTCAATCCCAACTAACTGCACCTGGTACACACTAACAGAATGGTGTAGAAAAAGGAAGGTATAAGACTCTTATAGAAATAAGTAGATTGATGATGAGTTATTACCAGATTCATTTTAAGGACATACTTTGGAAACGGAAGTGAATATAGTACCTTCCAAAGTCAGAACTCTCTACTCATATAGAATTGCTGAATAAGCGTAAGCCTATTTTGAAGCATATTCAGATTCGGGTAGTCCAGCACATATGCTGAAGAGAGATAATGATAAATTGGACAGGAATTCACTTGTTTGTGGGTTATCCTAGAGAAATGAAAGTAGGATTATAGTCTTAAAAATCAGAAGGTCATTGTTAGCATCAATGACCGATTTTTAGAAAAGGACTATGTAATAAATCACGTGCCCATAAGTAAATTTGTTCTTAAGGAAATAATAAAGGACATGTCTAACCTAGTACCAACTGTACAAGATGAAATATCACAAGAAACTACAACACGTATCACAAATGATACACAATTACAGAAAGTGCCTCGTCATAGTGGGAGTGTTGTTAGACAACCTAAAAAGATTCATATTTTGGGAGAGTTTTTGGACTCGATCCCTGCAGGACATGAACCTGATCTCCGGACATATGACGAAGCACTCCAAGATAAAGATGCAGCATCTTGGCAAAGAGCAATGAATACAGAATTATAATATAAGTATTCTAATCAAATCTGGAAGCTTGTAGAACCACCAGATGGTGTAAAAGCCATTGGGTGAAAATATGCCTACAATAGGAAAAGATGGATAGACAGGAAGGTGGAAACTTTCAAAGCAAGGCTTGATGAAAAAGGAAACTTTTTCACTGGTAGCTATGCTTAAGTCTATCCGGATTCTTTTATCTATTTGGCAAGTGGATATCAAGATAACATTCCTTTATGGAAGTCTTGAAGAAAGCATCCATATAAAGTAACCAGAAGAGCTCATTGCAAAGGGCAAAGAGCATCTTGTGTGCAAGCTCAATCAGTCTATGGACTGAAGCAAAGCTTCAAGGTCTTGGAACATCCGGTTTATCAAAGTAATCCAGACCTATGGATTTATTTAGTAACCGGATAAGTCTCATGTATATAGAAGATGTGATGGAAACGTGGTGGTATTTTTTATACTATACATAGATAACATTTTTGGTAGTTGGAAACAATATCAAAATGTTGTCAGAAGTAAGGGTATGGTTATCCAAACAATTCGATATAAAGGACTTGGGAGAATGTATATATTCTTGAGATCAAAGTAATAAGGGATCGCAAGAAAAGAATATTTTACTTATCTCAAGCTTTATACATCGAAAAAAATCCTTGCTCATTTTAAGCATGCAAAACTCCAAGAAAGGTTTCTTATCTTTTTAGCATGGAGTAACTTTATCTAAAGATATGTCTCCGTAGACATCAAAGGAGATAAAGGAAATAAAGGCAGTTCTTTATGCTTCGGCTGTCGGAAGCCTAATGTATGCTATGCACGAGATCAGAAATCTGTTTTGCCAAGGGCATAGTTAGCAGATATCAAAGTAACCCTGGACAAGGACATTAGACTGCAGTAAAGCATATATTAGTACCTTAGAGGCACTAGAGATTATATGCTAGCTTACAAAGTAGTTATTTTAGTCCCTGTGGGTTGTACGGATTTTGACTTCCAATAGGGACAATAATAAGTCAACCTCGGGGTTTTGTGTTTACTTTAGGAGGTAAAGTCATAACTATGGAAGAGTGATAAGCATAGGTGTTTTTTCTAGACTCCACCATAGAAGCTTAGTATATGGCAAGCCTCTGAGGTGGCCATAAAAGTTGAATGACTTAATAACCTCAAGATAGACTTAGATATGATTTCTGATTTGTCCAAAGATTATTACAATTTATTGTAATAATATTGGTGCAGTAGCAAACTCGAAGAAACCATAAGTCTGTAAGGCAAGTAAACACAATAGAGCGCAAGTACCACCCAATACGAGAAATCGTATAAACGAGGAAAAGTTGTTGCCGCCTAGATTGCATCAGGTGATGACCTAGAATTTCAGAACCTGGAGTTGAGGGTTGTAGCTAAATCTATTTATGATCTGAACTGAATAGATTTTGATGTCATCTTAATTCAATCCGAGACGGAATGAAGTTTAAGTGTGGGGGAGAGCTTGAGCTTTATTTGAAGTTGAGCAGTGGATTTGAATTCTGGAATTGAGTGATGTTGATAATGAAACAAGCTGGAAATGGAAATGTTCATGCTCAGAATCTGCATATAACAGTGAGCTTGTTGAATCTGATCAAAATGGATTAAATTCAAAAATCATTTGTAAGAGCACCATTCCATCTCATGGATCTAGCAACCCTGCAGATTCTTTTGCAATCAAATTCTGAAACTGAAAATGTGAAATCTGCAGATTCTTTGGCAGATTCTGAAGCTTTATCAAGGCTTGCATGATGAAAAGTTTGTAGAGAGATGAATTGTTTGGCTGGATCAAGAACAATAATTTTAACCTTAGGCTTGATGTTTCTGTAATTCAGGATATTTTAAATATCAAACCAAATAGCAAGAACTCTGAAATCTGAAGAAAATGGAACTGCAGAATCCAGGAAATGCAGAAATGTTAAGTCTTAATTCACGAAAAATGCAATTATGTATCAATTTGGTGCAAAGATTGTGTTGCAAGTTCTGACCAGTAATTATTTCATTGCTGTAGCAGTGAAGAAAATTTAGCTCTCGAAAAAAGATTTATGAATCTATTCCTCTGAGAAAAATCAAATCAATCAGCACCATTTTAGGCCTGATATGTTAAATATTAGGCTCAGGAAAATTCAGGAAAAGGAAGCTGAGTTGCTCACTGTGCAGAATTGTATCAGGGATCTATATTGATTTTCTGATTGGGAAGGAATTGAAGACAAACTATATTTGATTTAGTGTAGAATAAGAAATTTTATTGAGGTTAAAGTTTCAAAGTTTGGTCTGAAATTCTAAGAAAATTCAGACTTGATATTGTTGTGAACTTGAAAGAGCTTAAGTGATCATTGAACATTTGACTTAGAAATTCTGTAGTTTTGCAAGTTTTTGGATTCTCTACAAACTGATTTGTACCAAGTTCAAGTTGGAAATCAGAAATGTTGAACAGAAAATTGCAAGAAACTGAATTTCAGGTCTAACAGCAGCAGTCTGGAAAATGAAGCTGGAAAACAGAAATGCAGTGCTAAAAACAGAGAGGCAAAATGATGAAACAGTGAGTTCTTGTAGCTACTGGAATCTGATCATGATGAATCAGGATTTGAAACAGTGAGTTCTTTGGATTTCTTGCTAATAAAAATTCTGAAATACTGAATTTGCAAATGCTAAAAGAGTAATCTGATCATTGCTGAAAATTTCAGCTAATGCAGAATTCAGGAAGTGCAGGATTGTGTATCAAGATGTATCAAAGATCAAGAACATCACTTAAATCAGTGAGGAAATAATCTGAAGCTATTGAATATTTAGTGACATATGGAGTTTAATTACTTTCCATGACTTCGACTGTGACTGTTTGTTTTGGAAATGCAGGAATTCCTTTAACTTCTTTGAATATGATTTTACAACCCTGGAACCTTTGAAATTAAATTTTGGAAATATTTAGCTGGATCCATTACTTCGATTCTGTTACTTCATTGCAGCAACAAGCTGAAACATAGATTTTCAGAAACTCTAAAGTCTGATCAAGCTACTGAAAACTTCTGAATACACAGAAGAACTTAAGGAACTTGAAACTTAAACATTCACTTGCAGGAATTCAGAAGTGAATTGAAGTTTTGATGATGGAAAAGTTAGTTGGTTTCTTAACAATTACACAGTAGGGGAAGACATCTATTGGCTATTACCTTGTGAGAAATCAGAGGTTGCAAAGATATTGCACAGTTATGCATCAAAGAGTTCTGTTTTGCTGGAAACTGAGTTATTAAGGATGAATTGTATTCAAGAAACATTCAAGATTGTATTAATATAAAGGATTGTATTATAAGCTTTGGAAACAAATGATTTCAGTTGAAGATCGAGTTTCATTAATGTGTTTCTTATCGTATACATTCTGAAACTGAAAATGAGTGAAGTACTAATCTGAGCAGTGCAAAAGAAATGAATTTCTGGTCCTTGCTGAATTCTGAAGGTAGCTGATCGAAATGTGATTCTAGTAATTATTTGATATGTGAAGTGCTATTGACATATGTTTTTAAGAGATTCTAAAATAGGAAAAAATGTTGACACTGTAAATACAGAAATCTGCAGTTTTCTGTGCAGATTCTGTACATTTTTGGAAAATGTGTTATAGCAGGCTTGGGTTGTTTATATCCGGAAATCTTTAGAGGATGTTTTGATAGGGATCTTAAGAGGCCAGTTGTATATTAATTGTAATTTTTGGAGGTTAGATGATGTTAAATTGATAAAAATCCAGAGAGACTGCACAGGAAAATCAGAAATCCTGTTTTTGCTGTGATACTGAGTTAAAAGCTATTTGTTCATTGAAAATCTGGAAGCTAGTTGCTTGTGTAGTGTTGACAGAAGAAGATCTTACATCTCCTTAGCTTTTCTGAATATTTAGACTGAGATTTGATACAAAACAGGAACTTATATTTAATGGACAGAAATTATAATGTTCACAGCAGCTGTACAGTTCTTGTAACTTTTGTCTGATCTAAATGGGGATTGATTTCATCTTTTTACTGATTGAATGTTAAATAAGGGAATTGGATGAGTTTAACTATTCAGTCCTCAAGCTAGAATGACTTGGAATTCCAAATCTTGATACACTATGCTAATTTCTTTGAAGTTGCGGAACGATGCAGGTAATTGAGAATAAAGGAAATAGAACATAAGAGGAAGTGCATATTTGTTCCTATAGCTAATGTATAAATTTGTTGAGCACTTGTTGAGTTTCATTGCCCGAGACGAGCAAATATTTAAGTGTGGGGGAGGTGGTGTGTAGTCTTTTATTGAGTGTTTTGGTTGAAAGGATTGGAATTTAAGTGGTTGATTTTGTATCAGACAGAGTATGCAACATTTAATTTCTGTAATATATTGGAGCAAATGGTATGCTACTTTCCATGTCCTCTGAAATCTCAGGAAAAAAAAAAGAGAAGCAGTGACTGCAAATCAGGGGAACAAGACAGAAATAGAACCTGAAATCTGCAAGTGCTGTGCAAAAATGGGAACAAAGCAACAAAAATAGAACCTGAAATGAAACTGAAAAAAATCCATGAAACTGTAACTTATCAGTATTGATTTGAATGGAATAAGAGGATTAAGACATGGAAGTTTAAACAAGATTAGATGACTTAGATTCAAGATCGGTTACAAGTTGGTAATATGGGAATCTGTAAAGCTGAATCAGTAGCATATAGTGTTGGAAACTTAAACTCAGTACCTGCAAATCAGGGGATTAACTTCTGAAACTTACTCTGGAAATTTGAGGAATCAGAGTTCAAACAAAACTGGTACATTTGTAATGAAGTGAGAAAGAAAAAAATAAGAAGGAAGTATAGTCAAGTATTCATTTATGTAGCACTCTTTTGTATCCATGTCTTCCACTGGAACTTAAATTCATACTTTCTTTCTTATCTTTTCTTTGTTGCTAATTCTTTCGTTTCTTATCTTTTCTTGTAACTAATGCTTTAATGTGCACTTAATTCATATCTCCTATTTCTTCATGATTAAGCTTCATATTGTGATTTGTATTCATGATCATGGTAGAGAGTAGAAGATAAGCAAGCTTATGGTAAGGTAAGAAGCACAAGTAGCATGAGTGCCCACCATTTTTTTTTTTGTAATTACATGTGAGATAGGATGAGGGCCACAAAAACTCTATCTTGTGAGGTTTTTAGTGTGAAATCAATTTCAATTTATTCATGATTGATGGAAATTATTATGTTGTTAACCAAGAGTAAAGTTTGAATTCCATGAATGCTTGAGATTTTGGAATGTGATAATCTTAGATGGTTTACTTTCTTTATTTTCTAATCATGTTTAGGGATTTGTTTAGGGGGTGCCATTAAAGTAGGATTTTTAGTTTCCTTAACTTGCACGAGACGTGTAAGAATAAGTGTGGAGGATTTGATAATTGTCATTTAGTGATGTTATTATAGCTCTCATACTTAGCATTTTCTTTTCCTCTCGTGCAATTAAATGTTGTTTAACATCATGTTTTACGAGTTAGGATATTATTTGGAGCTTGTTATAATTTCTCCCTAATTTTGGTAATATTTCATGATTTTTGTAGGGAATCAAAAGATGAGATAAGTAGTTGGTTCAACTTATTGGATGATGATTCACATTCAACTTGACTCCAACTCATTGAGCTTGAACCAAATTAAATTCCTCTCACCAAACCCTAAACCTCATTTGAACCCAACCAAAACCCACTGTTCACCCGGTTCAAAAAAATGAGTATAAAACCCAATTTCATCGCGGATGAACAGTGGCTTGCGTTACTGTTCATCCGCGATCTCCTTCCTTCCGCGCGATCACAGCCCCCATCTTCTTCCAGATCTACTTTTCAGTGAGTTTCATTGGCGTTGGAGCTTCCATCCGTTGGCTTCCAAGTCTTGATCATCTGCACGCACCGGCGAGTATCTCTCCGGAGCTCAGATCTATTCGTGTGCCTTCTTTGTTTCAGCCATCAGCAGAGGACTTTCTTCGTTGATAGTGGCTCGCCCTCAATCTGAGAGTACCGATCCAGAGAATCTGGATTTCAGATCTACAGAATTTCAAACTTGCAGTTCAGCTCGTCATCAGCTTTTCCAGAGAATCCAGCTCGTCAGATCTGCAGAATTCTCTGGTGCCGAAGGAGGTTGAACTAAGTTCAGTGGCTGAGAGCTTCTCCTTCAAGTCCGAAGTGAGGTTTCATTAAGGGTCCTTGTGTGATGGCAAGGAGAGGCTTGTTAGAAGAGTAGATTTGATTAGAGATGGCTTAGATTTTAGTTCTGCAGTTTATTGTTTCTGCATCTTTGTTTTCTTTAGAATTTGTCATCGAATTCGTTGTTTCTTCAAATCTGAACCGAGTAGTTCTAGTTTTGTTCCTTTAGATCTCATTTATGCAATTAATTCTGTTTCTCTTATTTCTCTAGTTAGGAATCTTTAGATTTTAATTCTGCAGTTTATTATTTTTGCATCTTTGTTTTCTTTAGATCTTGCTATCAAAATTCTTGTTCTCTAATTCTGAATTATGTAGTTCTAGTTTGTTACCTTAAATCTCTTTTGTGCAAGTCAATTCTGTTTTCTTTCTTGTTTCTATAGCTAGAGTTCTACATTTCTGTGCTACAATTTTTCTTCCTGCAATTCCAGTTTCATATCAATTTCTGCACAAGTCATTCCTACAAATTTAATTCTGTTGTATCTCTTTTAGCTTCTAAATCACAAAGTATGTTAGTTTTCTTTATCTAGGATTTAATTGTTGCTTAAGATCAGATTTATTAATTGCATTTCAATTCTTAACTTAGGATTTGAAACGAAACTAAACACTTCAATTTTATCAAGAGAAAACCTCAAAAGATAAATAAATCTAATCTAAGATCAAGCATTCTACTATTAGTTTCCTTGTGAGCTTCGACTTGGGACTCGTACTACATCCTCGTTTTTATGAATAGAGAGTTTTCAATATTAAATTGTTAATTTGATGATTGACCATTATCAAATTTTGGCGTCGTTGCCGGGGAAACTAGTAGAGTTTGTTTGTTTTTAGATTGAGCATAGTTTATCTTTTCTTTGTTTTCACTTCCTTGATTTTATTGTCTATCTACTTTTGTTCTAACTATTGATTTTTGGTGGTATGACCAGGTCCTCGTGTGAAAAGTTACTTGATCTTGATCCAGAAATTGAAAGGACCTTCAGAGCTTTGAAAATTCAAGAGAAAAATTCAGAGGACTCAGAAAGTTCTTTATCATCTTCAGATACCCCCATGGCTGATCATAGCAGAACAATGAAGGAGCTTGCAGCTCCTGATGAGGCTTTCAAGTATTCTTGCATTACTTATCCATACTTGGCAGGAGATTTCGAGCTTAGATCTGGATTGATTCATTTGCTTCCAAAATATCAAGGATTATCTGGAGAAGACCCAAATAGACATTTGCATGAATTCCATGTGGTGTGTTCAACCATGAAGCCACAGGGTATTTCAGAAGAGGATATCAAGCTAAGGGTTTTTCCATTTTCATTAACTGGAGTAGCAAAAGATTGGTTGTATTATTTGCCACCAGGATATATCACTTCTTGGATTGATATGAAGAAGGTTTTTTTGGAGAAATTCTTTCTAGCTTCAAGGACTGCAATTATCAGGAAAAGTATCTGTGGGATTCAACAAGTGGTGGGAGAGACATTATATGACTATTGGGAGGTATTCAAGAAATTATGTTCAAGTTGTCCTCAGCACCAGATCAGTGAGCAGCTACTAGTCCAATTCTTCTATGAGGGTTTACTACCTATGGACATGAGTATGATAGATGCAGCAGCTGGAGGAGCTTTAGTGAACAAGACTCTAGAACAAGGTAGGGAGCTTATTTCGAACATGGCAGACAATTCACAACAATTTGGAAGTAGAGCTTTGACAACAAGAGGGGTTGGAGAGGTTCAAATGGTTTCCAATGAACAAAAGGAGATAAGAAGCTCATTACTAGAGTTAACATCTTTGGTGAAGCAATTGGCATTAAACAATGCTAATCAAGTTTCTATTTTGCCAAGCACACAGTTTCCGTATCAATCAAAGGGAGTTTGTGGCATTTGTTCAAGCCAAGACCACAATTCAGAGTTGTGCCCAAATCTTCATCAAGATGAGTCAGTAGCAGCATTTTCTAGAGCTCAATTTCCTCAAAAATATGACCCTCATTCCTCTACTTTTAATCCTGGTTGGAGAGATCATTCTAATTTTAAGTATAGCAACTCATTTTATCAGCAACCACCTTCGAATCAGAATTTTCAGCAACTTCAACAGGGATTCCAACAGCAGAATCAGCATTTCCAGCACTCTTACCAACCTGCAAATCAATTCCAACAACAATTTCAGCCTTATCAGCAGTTTCCAAATCAAAATCAGCAATGGCAATTCCAGAATCAGGGTGTTCAACAAGGGCAAAATGTAATACAGAATGCACTTCCAGCACCTTCAAGATTAAGTTTAACTCAAGGAAGTTCTAATATATCTTCAAATTCGGATACACAACAAAAGATGGATGATTTGATGCAACAAATTTTATAGCAACAACAATTGTTTTTACAGCAGCAGCAACATTAGCAAAGGATAGATTCAGCTTTGCAAAACATTGAAAGACAGATTAGCCAGCTAGCAACGAATATGAATCAAATGCAAGCTCAAGGTTCAAATAAATTACCTTCTCAAACAATGCCAAACCTAAAAAATGTGAGTACGTTGACTCTTCGAAGTGGGAAAACCATAACAGAACCAATAAAAAATGTTCCAATTGGATCAGATTTTGTTGCACCAATTCCAGATTCGCATTCGAAAGAATTTGTACCAAGAAATTTGAATTCAGAACCCACTCAACCAGTTCAGATCAGTGGAAGTAATATATCAGAACAAACTTCAACAACTTTTTGTTCAGCAGAACAAGATGACTCACATTCCGCTCCAATTTCAGCTCAAAATATAGAGAAAGAAGCACAACAGCAAGGTATTGAGGTTTCTGTATATAACGCCCGAAAATTCTCAAACTTGCATTAGAATTATTCTATGATTTTTCTGGAATTTTTAGATATTTTTTCAGAATTTTTCGGGTAGCGGAAATAGCAAAAATAATTAGAAGAATAAAAAGGCTTAAGCGGGAATCGAACCCGGGACCTCTCGGGTCCGCTAAACCTTTAGTTAGCCTTAGTAACCGGTGAACCCAGCAGGGCCGTGCTGAAAGGAAAGGAGAATCAAATATATTTATATTTAAGTTGGGCATAGTTATCCGCTTAATATAAATAGGAAAAACTTAAGTGTGGGTTTGGTTTAATTTGGTTCGGCAGCCCTCTCCTCACAAAACCTCATGCCAATTCTTTTCTCCAAACCCTCACCGACGCCAACCCCTCCTTCCTCTCCTTCTCTCGGCGCCAACACCCAAACAACCTAGGGTTCTCTCCCTAGGGTCCCAAGGTCACTTTCCGGCGACGATTTCAGCACGAGGACGTTCCCCTCCGCGAGTAGAGCACGTGGACGCGAGCGGATCGTCGAGAAGTCGTCTCCACCGGAATTCCTAGCGATTAGATTTGTAAGAAATCTAGCACACAAGGTAAGAAACCCCTCACCTGCAGTATAATAGCTTCCGTTTGAGTTTTTATGCTTTAGTTAGGATGTATGTAGATTTTTATTGATAACTAGGGTGTGTTTAACTCTCTTCGCAGATTAGGGATTTAGTTGAGCACCTCTAGATGGGCCGGGCACGTTTTCCCTCTTCAGATAGGAGGTTAGACGTTGTCGGGTGCCTAGAGGTGGTCTCCCTAATAGGGAGAAGAGTTAGAGTATCCTAGGTGTTCGATTAAAGGTCTAGCTCAGTAATAGACAGTTTAATTAACTTATTAAATGCACTAGGAGCATTTAAAACAGCAAATTAGTTTTATTTCAACTTATGTAGGACTACAGTCCAATGGGTGGGCTCCCACAGTAGCCTCTAGGTTCAGACAACCTAGTTCTAGGTTCAGATAACCTAGATTCAGCAAAATAGCATTTCAAGATTTTACTTTCAGAAGCGGCACTGTATGGATTAGATATCCCGGGTTTAGATAGGGATGCGCGCACAGCAAGTACAGTTGCCAGGGCCCCTCAGCAGCATGTTTAGTATTTTCACTTATTATATGTATAGCTTTTCAAATTCACAACCAGTTATGTGAGATCAGCTTAGTTTCAGTACCAGCTTCAGTTTAGCTCTTCCTTGTTGATACATTATGATAGCTTATGTTCAGTTCTTGATTGCTATGCTTGTATGATCACATGCCATGCCATGTTTAGCCTAGTCAGTATATTTCAAATAGCATGTTTTAAAAACCATATCTGCATCGTATGCATGTTTTTGTGAGGTAGATGGTTTCTTACTAAGCTTTTTAGCTTACAGATGCTACTTTTCTTATACTGCAGATACAGGTAAAAAAAAAGTGGACTAGGGGAGGCTGGAGGGCAATGCAGATGAGGATGTGTGTGGCAGGAACTGGAATAAAGATCCTAGGGATCTAGTTTTATTTTACTACGCATTAGAACTTGTAGCAAGCCTAGTTATTAAAGTCTTATTCTCTTTTCCCTTATGCTTCGCATTCTAGTATGGTTAATGGTATGAACTAGTGAACATGCATTATATTATGTCTTGAATGTTGCCAATGTATGGTAGAATAGTTATTAGTATATGTTAGAGTGGTTGCAGGTGGTTTTGGCACGACAAGGTGTCGAAATCAGCATTTCTGATTTCGTATCAGGAAATCAGACGCTGGATCGGTCTGTCGACCGATCGCACGATACAGTAGCGTTCCAGGGGTTTCGGGTGCCTGGATCGGTCGGTCGACCGATCCAACGACACCTGGATCGGTCTGTCGACCGATCCAGTCACACATGGATCGGTCTGCCCGACCGATCCAGTTGGGAACCGAATGCCCTTCGATCGATCTGCGGATCGATCGGCAGGACTGTAGTTAGTTGGGAAGTTTAGTTTCTAGTCCCTAGCCCAGTTGGGATGTTCAGTTTCCCCTCCTTAGCATATGTACACCAGCAAAGAAGGTCTTTAGACCTTTCTTAGCAGTTGTATCCGTCATTAGTAGACTAAAATTTTAATTAGCCCAGCTTTCCGCACAGTATAGTTTAGCATAATTGTAGCGACCGGCCTTACAGCCAGTACCCAGAAGGTGGGTCGTTACACTGTACCATTACCTTTTCCTCAAAGAAGAGTCCAGCAAAGGAAAAATGTTGAGGAAGAAAAAGCTAGGGAATTTCAAGAACTCATGAATTTGTTTAGCAAAGTGGAGGTGAATGTGCCCTTGTTAACCATGATAGAACAAGTTCCGAAATATGCAAAATTTCTCAAGGATGTATGTTTGCATAAGAAGAAATTAATGGGGAATGAACTAGTTAGCATGGGAAAAAATGTTTCAGCCTTTATTCAACCCATTCCTCAGAAGTGTGATGATCCAGGAGTTTTCACCGTGCTAGGTACTATTGGAAATTATGTGTTTGAGGACGCTATGCTGGATTTAGGAGCTTCTATTAATGTAATGCCGAAATCAGGTTTTCTATCATTGGGTATTGGTCCTCTACAGCCTACGGGAGTTGTTATTCAGTTGGCCAACCGTAGTCAAGCTCATCCAACTGGAGTGATTGAGAATGTTTTGGTTAAAGTGAGTGACCTTATATTTCCAGCTGATTTTTACATTTTGGATATGGAAGGTGATGTATTAATGAATAGAGCTCCAATCATTTTAGGTAGACCATTCCTTAAGACTGCCAGAACTAAGATTGATGTGCATGCGGGAACTCTATCTATGGAGATTGCTGATGTAGTTGTTCAATTTAGTATTTTTGATACGTTGCAACAAAAGAAGAGCCATTCTATTTTTAGTGTTTATAAATCCGAATGGCTGGATACTATGGATTTTCTTATTGATGAAGATTCTGATGAAGTTATCTCAGACTCTAATGAATTGGGATGTAAATCTAAACATTCTGGAGGTTGTATTGATAACAGGGAAATAGTTGAGGTAAGACCTAATTGGGGTCAAACTTCAGTGGATGAAGATATAAGTGTAGGGGATTGCATGGAAGCATTACCCCAAGAATCACCAAGAATTGAATCTATAAGTGTAGGGGATTGCATGGATGCATTACCTCAAGAATCACTACCATTCGTTGAACATTCATCAGAACTTGATAAGAAATCACAGGAAATTTCAAAGGACATTTCAGAGGAAGTTGTGAAGCCAGTGAGACAACCAAAGGAACTGATTAACCCATCGAATTCTTTTTGTGTTAGCAATATTTTTTCTAATGGTGTTATAGAGATGCAGGAGGTGTCTACTGGTCAACCTTTCAAAGTGTATAGCAACCAACTTAAGAAATTTCTTCGAGGGAGGAAATGAATCAGAGTGGAGATAGTGAAGCACGTTGATACTATCTACCCAAATTGGAGGGGAGTTCGTTCCAACTTAGCTTTTGTTTTTTCTTTCACATGAATAATAATTCTTTGCTTTCACAACTTAGCTTTTAGTTCGTTTCTTATAGCTTGCTTAGTTGCTTAATAAATTCTTTGTTTACAAATAATAAGTTTAGTATAGGGAAATAAATTCTTTACTGTTTACAATTTCCTTATAGAACTAAGTTTGAATTCGGAATAAAAATGGTACCCCTTGGACAAGTTTTCCTATAATATCTTAGAAGTAGAGAATGTGAGCTATATTTGAGAATCTATTTTGGGCTTAATGTCATAAATGGACTTTTAATTTTCTTAAGGTTTCTACTTAATGAAGGACACTTGATTGGTAAATTGAAATGATACTTTTCATACCTAGTGAGGATGAGCTTTAATTGAGTGATGCACTTGTGTTATTGCACTCTAGAACTTGCTTTGATTCTTTCAAAACCACAATCTAATGGATTAAATCATGTTTATGAAGGTAAATCTATTTGTTTCTTCCTTTCACATGAATTCTTGCTATTCTTCTTGATAATCATCATATCAATTTATGTTTTCTCCTTTGTAAATCTTTTGGATGTGGATACATGGTTTGTTATATGATGGATATTTTGGCAAGGAGGATTTAGTTGAAGTGTGGGGGAAAGAATTTTTGGATGATATTTGTGGATTACATTTTGGATGCATGAAGAAATTGGAGTGGTTCAAGAATGTGATCTTAGGAAGCTAGATGGAAAGAAAGTGAGAATTTTGCTATATGGAAATTCAGAAATTGTACTAAACCGTGCTATATGACGTATAAATGATGATCTTGTTTCTCTATAACTTGCATGAATTGTGGACTGTGAAATAGACACAGAAACAGAGACATACAGCTGAAAACTGGAATATGAAATAATTCTGCAGCTTGGGTTTTATCCATAACTGAAATGCTAGAAAATGCATTAAAGATGACAACTTGAAGTATTGTACTAAACTGTGAAGTATTAACATACAGCTAAATGATGTGTAGTAGCATATTTCAATGGCTTGGTCCAGAATTCTGAAATGCTGAAATTGAAACATTACTGATATCTATTTCTGTTGTGAGTAATGAGTTCAGGGAATTGTTTGGAACATTTAAGTGTCCATATCTGACATCTTAAACTACAAATTTTGTGGCAGCTATAGAAACAGTGAAAATTCAGAAATAATGAAAATGGAAGTTTATGTATCAAAAGTGTATCAAGATTTGGAAGTGTCGTCAAGCATCAGATAAAGTTCAAAGGGAATCTGTCAATATGAATAGACAAATGGTATTAAAAGATCAATGGCTGAAAAGGAAGCATATTACAAGTAATTCAGAATTTAGAAATTTCACATTATGAAAATGTACAGAATTTCAGAACCTGGAGTTGAGGGTTGCAGCTAAATCTGTTTATGATTTGAACTGAATAGATTTTGATGTCATCTTAATTCAATCCGAGACGGAATGAAGTTTAAGTGTGGGGGAGAGCTTGAGCTTTATTTGAAGTTGAGCAGTGGATTTGAATTCTGGAATTGAGTGATGTTGATAATGAAACAAGCTGGAAATGGAAAAAAAAAATGTTGACACGGACCTGCCACCACTACAAGAAAATCCTCATTCAACAACACTCAAACGACAACGGTTTTATACCAAATCGTTGTTTTTTTGCCTTTTAACAACGGTTTTAACAAAAACCGTTGTCTTTTAGCAATTTTTTTGGCCTACGACAACGGTTTTTAAAACCGTTGTATATTTATGCTTTTTTGGGGTTACGACAACTGTTTTTAAAGGCTACGACAACGGTTTTTGAAAACTGTTTTCTATGTGCGCTTTTTTTTTGGATTATGACAACGGTTTTTGAAAACCGTTGTCTATTAAGTGTTGTTGAATACCGTTGTTTTTTCTTTCGCCGCTTTTGTAGGACCGTTAGATTCGATAGAGGGGGGGGGTGAATATCGATTCAAAAATATCGAGTATAAACGCAGCGGAAAAGTAAAATAGACACAGATGTTTTTTACTTCGTTCGGAGCCTGTGACGACTCCTACTCGAAGGCCCGTGGTCCTTGATCACTTTCGTTGGGCAATCACTAACAAGTCGAAATATGATTACAGAATAAGTACAGGAAATGCTAGTGAAAATAAAGCAATACCGACAAAGAAAATAAATAAAAACTGAAGGAACACTTTGTCGGAGCGTTGTTGGCGTCGCACTGAACGTCGAGCAGCAAGACCAGCAGTAGAAGAGTTCTCAGATGAATTGATTCTGAAGCTCCTGTCTGGGGCTTCTTTTATATGCTGTTCAGAGCGCCTGGATCCCTTCCGGGCGCCTGAAATGTGATGTAGCTGCTCAAACCGAGATGCTCCACGTGGCGATGCGCATTCAGGATAAAGTTTGCCTCCCGGGCGCCCGGATCCCTTCCGGGCGCCTGGATCCCTTCCGGGCGCCCGGACCCTGTTTTCTCGCAGAATCCGTCCTGCACGACAAACGTTTGTCCGGAGGCAAATATATATCATGTAAAACAGATTGTTAGCACAATTAAAGTTCAACAAAGTAATAGCAAGGAGTATGACTTAGATTCCGTCTTTCCGAGACCGGAATCTAGTCACGATCTCGACTTAGACATCCGAAATGGATCTAAGCCAGATCGACGCCTAATGTTCCCTTCCCGGGAATGCGTCCTCGCAGTCACTCCCCTCTAGTGACTTACCTCACTTACCGCCAGAGGCGCATGACGGCCCGTCATGATCCTTAAGGTGCTCGAGCTCATGAGCCAAGGTACGTGCACATAACACATCAAACGCTAATTCCTATCGACTTCCCTGTCCTGTCTGGACTTACTCGACCATTAGCGTGACTGTCCGACCTAGCTGGACTTCGTGCCAGACATCCGGTCAGCCCGTCGACCTGTCTGGACTTCTCCTGCACACTCGATCAAAGTGTCAGACAACAACAAAACTAACTTAACCTATTTGTCATTCATCAAAACCTGGGTTAGACCGTTAGTGCTACCCGCACCAACAATCTCCCCCTTTTTGATGGAATGACAACTTGGTTAAGTTAGTGAAAGAACGAAAAAATCAGGTACATTGGTTTTACAGTTAGTTTCAGTGTTTTCAATTTGGTTTATCTAACTTAACCACCTAACCCTCCCCCTTTGGCATTCATCAAAAAACAAGGGTAAACAATCATAGTGTAGAGTTTCTGTAAAAATAATTACAGCTAATCTTGAAGAAATCTGAGTTTGGTTGAAGAAAACAATATTTTTTTTTTTTTAAAAATCCAAGGAAGAAATCAAGTTGACTTGGGGAAGACAAGTTGAATTTTGAAAAGTATAAAATTTAAAGTTTTAACTTCTCAAGCGTGAAAAGAATTTTTAAATTAGGTTTTTCAACTTTTCAAAAGGAAAATTTTTCTTTTCAGGTTAAATTAGTTAAAATTAATGTTCAAACATAAGCTAGTTTTTTAAAAAGCATTTGTCAAACACATTAATTTCTCCCCCTGAACTTGACACTTAAAATTAAACAGCTATTTAACCAATTAGATACTAACTAGCTATCAGAAGATAGTAGCTTTCACTTGGTTAGTCAGATTAAGTTGATTATAAGCAGTCAGTGTTTGACTTGACTGATGAACTTAATCTGATTAATGTCTGAGTTGTATTTAACGTCCAGACTTATGTTGATGCACTGAAATAAGCATCTTAAGTCCAGACAGTTGGCCTATGCATCTCACCCCTTTCTATGTTTGTCAAACACAAGCAAGGTAAACCTAAGGTGTTGGTGAGATGCTCAAAAACTAGTCCTATGGGTACATGCTTTCTAAGGATTCAAAACTAGTCTAAGGCCAAAACTGTTTTTGAAAATCTAAAAATGGAAAGTTTTGAAAACAAACAAGTTTAACCTATAATTTGATAACCCCATTTTTGAAAGTATTTTTGAAAGATCCTAGTCTATCAAGATAGAACATAATCAATGTAAGTCTGAAATATCACTAGATAGATCCAAAATATTTTACAGGTAGTGTAGCTACAGAAGTGAGTCATAACTAGATCTACTGAGATGATGAAGGGGGTGGTCCAGATCCCAAGGATCGGAGAAGCGCCATCAGCTCAGTGTGTCGGGTATCCCCGGTGGCTCGTAACTCGGCTATCTCTCGCCGAATGTCACGATGAAAATCAGAGTTCTCCTGCTGGAGACTCGCCATAGCTCTCTCTAGTCCGGTCATACGGTCGGCTAGAGTGCGGGAAGCATGTCGTGGTGCTCGAGCTCGGGGCGGTGGTGGAGCCGGTGCGGCTTCCTCTGGAAATAGTGCGAGCATGAACTCGTCCATCTGTGCGTCTGGATCGGGCTGGTGCTGTGCCCCCCTCCGCCAAGACATAGTCCCGTCATCTCTATCTATCTGGATACCGGCTAGGGAGAAGTTCCGAGCTGCTATAACATCGAACTCGGTCATATGGGCAATGTCTCCTCTAGTGACATCAATGTGCAACGAGGACATATAGGCTGTCAGAATGTGACCAAATGGCATATGGACTCGTCTATCAGTCACGAATCCAGCTGAGTAGATAATGGTGGAGAAGATATGTAGGCTGATGTCAATGTCTAACCTATGAATCGCATAGAGTAAGAACGAATGGAATGGGCGCATCACAACGATGTCCCGAGTAGTCAGTGGTAAAATGCAAAGGACTACAACCCTATAAAGAGCGTAGTCCGACCAAGTTCTATCGACCTAAACGTGTCACAAGGGATCTCTCTCTAAAAATACGAATAAATCGATCGAGTAATATGTGAGTAGGGATCTCCGAATGGTAGATCCCTCGGAGGATAGCACAAAAAGGAACAAGTAGATGGACACAACTCTAAAAACTCTCGGATAGTCGTAGGGGAAAATGTGATATCAGTGCCTGCTGCCCTAGTGGTATAGGTGAGATCGTCTACTTTCACTAGGTTATTGCAAAATTCGGCACACAGACTTATGTTTATTGGACTGGTACATTCGACAAGGTTCCTTAAGTTATAGTGGCCTATAACCTCTAAAGCGGAGGGACATGACCTTAGAAAGAACGATCTATCTATGCAGGTAGTCCTAATGACCTTATAAATGGTTGACTCAAACTTAATCCTAAGTTCGTCTGTGGGAAACCTAGGGTCTGTACTAGCATTGGAGGGTCCAGCACCAGTATTTGTTCGTTTCCTACTGTATATAAATAAAAGAATATTCTAAGAAAAAAATTGAGAAGACAAATTCTAATAAAATTTTTACAGAGGGGAAGAATTTTTACCGAGGAGCCATCGAAAAATATAGATTTGACGACCTCGGTTGAATCGCAACAGCGTCTTCACCGCAAGAAAATTTTGATTTAGAGTACTTTCGTACTGAGGTTCAGAGTGAACCTTGGCAAAAGTGAGAATTGGTGGGGCAAAGGTTGGGGCCGCCTGCTGCCCCTTATTTATAGGGGACTCCGGGCGCCCGGATCCCTTCCGGGCGCCCGGGGTTACTAGGTGGGGCGCCCGGATCCCCTTCCGGGCGCCCCGGAGGGGAATACCAGGGGCGCCCGCCCTTGGTTTTTGACCTTTTTTTTTTTTTTTTTGGGAAATTAGGTTTCAAGTTAAGTTTTAAGTTTAAAATTTTGAAAATAATTTTTTAAGTTTAGAATTTTGAAATTAATTTTTTAAGTTTAAAATTTAAAATTTTGAAATTAATTTTTTAAGTTTAAAATTAGAATTTTGAAAATAATTTTTTAAGTTAAAAATAAAATTTTGAAAATAATTTTTTAAGTTTAAAATTAAAATTTTGAAATTAAGTTTAAAATTAAAATTTTGAAATTAATTTTTTTAGGTTTAAAAATAAAATTTTCAAAATAATTTTTTAAGTTTAAAATTAAAATTTTGAAATTAATTTTTTAAGTTTAAAAATAAAATTTTGAAAATAAGTTTAAAATTAAAATTTTGAAATTAAATTTTTTAGGTTTAAAAATAAATTTTGAAAATAATTTTTTAAGTTTAAAATTAAAATTTTGAAATTAATTTTTTAAGTTTAAAAATAAAATTTTGAAAATAATTTTTTTTTAAGTTTAAAAATAAAATTTTGAAAATAATTTTTTAAGTTTAAAATTAAAATTTTGAAATTAATTTTAGTTTAAAATTAAAATTTTGAAATTAATTTTTAAGTTTAAAATTAAAATTTTAAATTTTGAAATTAATTTTTAAGTTTAAAATTAGAATTTTGAAAATAATTTTTAAGTTTAAAATTAAATTTTGAAAATAATTTTTAAGTTAAAAATAAAATTTTTAAAAATAATTTTTAAGTTTAAAATAAAATTTTTAAAAATATTTTTAAGTTTAAAAATAAAATTTTGAAAATAATTTTTTAAGGTTAAAAATTAAATTTTGAAAATAATTTTTTAAGTTTAAAAATAAAATTTTGAAAATAATTTTTTAAGTTTAAAATTAAAATTTTGAAATTAATTTTTCAAGTTTAAAATTAGAATTTTGAAAATAATTTTTTAAGTTTAAAATTAAAATTTTGAAATTAATTTTTTAAGTTTAAAATAATATTTTGAAAATAATTTTTTAAGGTTAAAAATTAAATTTTGAAAATAATTTTTTAAGTTTAAAATTAAAATTTTGAAAATAATTTTTAAGTTTAAAATTAAAATTTTGAAATTAATTTTTTCAAGTTTAAAATTAGAATTTTGAAAATAATAATTTTTAAGTTTAAAATTAAAATTTTGAAATTAATTTTTTAAGTTTAAAATAATATTTTGAAAATAATTTTTTAAGGTTAAAAATTAAATTTTGAAAATAATTTTTTAAGTTTAAAATTAAAATTTTGAAATTAATTTTTAAGTTTAAAAATAAAAATTTTTAAGTTTAAAATTTTGAAAATAATTTTTTAAGTTTAAAATTAGAATTTTGAAATTAATTTTTAAGTTTAAAATTTTGAGAATAATTTTTTAAGTTTAAAATTTGAAATTAATTTTTAAGTTTAAAAAAATAAAAAAATTTGAAATTAAAATTTTTAAGTTTAAAATTAAAATTTTGAAATTAAAATTTTTAAATTTAAAATAAAAATTTTGAAGCCTTATTCATCTCACCCGATCTATATTTTCGATCAGGGAATCCTATGATTCTGTGAGATGAAATTGGATTTTTAATTATGGAGTTTTGGTTTAACGTGTGTTAGATTCAGATTTAGTTTTGGTTTCCACAAATAGGCATTCTTCGGATAAACTTCTAAGCTTAGTGAGTCACATGGACATCATTTGAAGTAACCAACCTTTCGAGGTTTTCTGAATAGTCCTATCCACGGAACTTAGTACTAAATCTTGGTCTAACTGGTTAGGATTCATTTAAGGGTAGCTTCGGTCAGTTCCACTTGGCCAAATGCACCAGATCGAAGCCATATCTTTCTAGACATACGATGCCCAAGCTTCCCTAACGTACTATCATCCAAAAATTTCACCAGTACCATGATTCAAGTTAAACTTGGTCTCTTTTTAACTAATCTTAATTACCCTGCCGGGTTGGTAAATTTTGGGTTACCCTGTCGGGTAAGTTAGTTTTGGAGGTGCCAGCTATTCTGGAGCCTCCCCCTGAATTATTGGCCTTTAATAAATTTTGATTTTAGGCTTGTGTCGATTCTTTTTATAGTTATGGTTAACTGGGTAATAATTTTGTTGATTTTTAAACTGTTTAGATTTTGAATTTGATTTAGGTTTGTATTTTGGATTTTGGTTTGGTTTATTCGATTTTATATAATGTATTTTTTCTTTAGGTATATAATATTGATTAAGTCCTTCTTGCGTGGTCAGACACGCTTTCGGAACCCAAGCTAGATTGGTTGATTTGTATTGGGTTATTAATGATTTGAAGGTTTTATTTGAATTCGACTTATATCCTAGTCCGGTTTTATTATAACATGCTTTTTGATTATTTAGGATTAAGTTTAAATTTTTTGATCTTGTTGTAAATTTTTCTAGCATTTCTTTTAAATTTTTAACATCATTTTTTAATGATAGATTCTCCTCCTCAAGTGTTAGGTCTTGAGTTGGATTTGAATTTTTGATTTGTTCCTTGAGGTTTTGATTTTCCTCAAGAAGTGATTTGTTTTCATTTTCTACTTTAGTTAATTTACTATTTAAACAAGAGATGATTCTAAAAAACTTTTTGTTTAAATTAAAATATACTTCATTCGAGCCTTCGGAAACGAGTACGGACTCGTGGCTTGTTTCGGGTTCAGACCCGTCTTCATCTTCCGACTCATTTTCTGTTTCGGCTTCGCAGGCCATCAGTGCAAGGTGGCTCTGATGTTTCTGCTCTTCTTCCTCCGATTCGTCCGAGGAGTCGTCCCACGTTGCTTTGAGTGCCTTCTTTTTGGTTGGCTTTGGTTTGTTGAACTTTAGTTTTGGGCATTCGTTCTTGTAATGTCCCTTTTTGTTGCAGCCGTAGCAAGTCACGTTCTTTTGTTCTGAGGGAGAGCTGATCTTTTGAAGGTCCTTTTTGCTGAAGCTCCTCTTTCTCCTGGTGAACATTTTTCTTACCAAGTTCACCAGGTGTTCTTCGTCTTCGGAGTCTTGGTCAGATTCTTCTTCAAATTCAGGCTTGCTTTTCTTTTCTTTGGAGGAACCTGCAAATAGAGCTATACCTTTCTCGGCTCCAGCATTAGTTTGTTCGTGTAATTCTAATTCACAGAAAAGCTCGTCTAATTTTAATTCAGAAAGATTCTTAGAAATTTTGTAGGCATCCACTATTGATGTCACGCCCCCAAAGGAATCTCTGCTAGACAAAAATCCGACAGCATCTCCCCTGTACGGGTGACAATATGAAGCATCACTACAAACAAAATATACATCAGTCACATGCGGCTGGAATATTTATATACACAACCACGCAGTTATAATAACAGCCCACACGGCTGGAATGAAACAATCATAACCACGCAGTTATATATAAAACAGCCCACACGGCTGTACTAAAAACCAACACAGCGGAAAAACGAAAACGAAAAGCCCAATACAACACAATCAACACACTGCTAGCCGGCTAGGCTTTATACAACAACCACAACAACAAATACAACAACCCACCAAATACAACAAATACAAATAAAACATATACAAAACTAAAAACGACCTTCGGATGTGACGTAGGACCCGGCAGACAGGATACTCCGAGCGACACCAACCATCTACAGGCTACCTGAAAACATAAATGTATACATGCGGTGGTGAGTATAGGTAACTCAGCGGGTAATAGAAAAGATAGTGCATGGTCCATAAACAACATGGAGATCACAAGTATACAGTCTCAGTAGGGAATAAGAACATGATCATACTATCATAATCAATGCATCTGAACATACCTGACATAATAACTGTACAAACCACAACTAACATAATGACAGATACATACCCAATCTGGAATCGACACATGGTACAATGATCAGTAAACTCACTGGATCTGCAACAGATATACCCGTGACACCTGTGCAATATAAGTACGACTGCATATACATGTAAAATAAATGACATGTATGCAGTATGGCAACCAAATGCAACAACCATATCTCAAACAAGTGCAACAACGACAATCACATGCAACTAGTATCTACTAGGCATGTATGCAAATGCAGATACACCGCGCATCAAATGCAAGAATAATAACTGCGTATGCATGCTCCATGGTCACCCCCGCTACCTCTCCAGACACCACGACCCCTGTATGGCCGAGAGGCTTGGGTCTGTGACGACTGTACTACCCTCCAGCCCACTATATAGTGGTCGAGGCGGACAGTCCACTAGTAACTATCTAGCTACATAGTATCAGGGTCCCTGACTGCTCACAACGCCGGATCTCACTAAACCTCGTGACCGGGTGGCACGACAGGACTAGCAGCAACTGCTCCAACTACCACTACCCATGAGTGACCGAGTGTGCGGTGCTAAACCAAACCAACTGATGACTCTCTCACCACAAGGGAGACAATGGTCATCAGATGCAATGAATGATGAACATGATATATATATATAATCATCATCCATGCAACAACCCCAAACCTCATAAATACCTCCAACATGAGTATAATCGTCATGATACCTCCACGTATCCCACCAAACATATGTACCCGCTACACATGTATAATCAACCAAAAATCTCCAACAATCCCACCAGACACATGTACACAAAAATATAAGTACAATCAACATGTATCCTCCAATAAAAACACAACGGACATGTGTATATACTCCACACATACAATCAACACAACTCCTCCAAAAGTACATGGCAAATACGTATGTACACACCACATGTAAATGCAAGGTCAACAAGATGACTCCTATAACACATACCCACCTATGTACAGTCCACATCCTATACTCAATCAGCATGGAAATACCAACAACCCGACAATCCCTACAAGACGTACTCTACACGTGTAATCACAACAGAATAGATATCAAGAGTGGAGACTGTATATGAATTAAATAGATCATCACAAGGGTCAAGCATAAGTATCATGCAGGAAAAACAGCAACCGATCATGATATAAGATAAAGCAACCTAATTCATCCAACAATAACCATGCACTAAGTACAAGAAAATCTACATAGAGCCAAGGAAGAAATACCCGCCTTGATATATCTCGTATCAATAGAACCGCCCATATCGAAATGAACATCCCATATCAAAGTCCTGCATAAATCAATACATATATTTCATTTAGCTAAATTCATATGATTAAATAGCTAAATAAAATCCCTAACCCAACTAGGATCACTCCAACTAAATCTGATCTCTGATCAATCCTCCAAACAATCCTCAATCAATCCAACACATACCAATAACGATCATGTTTAACTCCACCTAGTGATCCAAATCCAATACGATATTAAATCCATCCTTAATCTCACTCCTTCTAAACCAAACATAATTCACAACCATCAATTAATCCAACCCAAAATTAATCACCATTGACCATCACACCAATCAAATCCAATCATCCATAATCCTCTCATTATCTCTTATCAATATGAATTAAATCAATACATCTACTCACCACAAATAAATCTAAACAAGAATAACAAAACCCTACAAGCCATAGAAAAACCTAATTTAGCGATATACTAATGAGGAAATCAAAAGTACATCATCAAAATACACTCACCTAGAGATAAGACAGCTAATCCAATAGTTAGCAGCTTTTCTTTCACTGTCCGGAAGCTACAAAGAACACTACCACCAAATTCCTTCCAAGATCAAATCCAGAATCCAACTATAGAGAAATTGGTTTACTGAAACCCTAATAAACAGAACCATACTCACCTCCATCAACCCCCCAAATCTTCATCCAAACTCTACACAGCCGCAAGAATTGAAGGAGATGAAGATCTGCTCAAGGAAGATCCATCACTAGTTAATCTGAAGCTTTCCCCTAGCCAAAAATAGAAGGATATCTAAATTGGAATCCATAGGACTCGAAACCTTGAATCCACCAGATTTACCCGACAAAACCTTACCTCAATCGAACATCACCTGTTCATCCAAGACCCTATCAGCCACAAGAAGTGTAGAAGGCTGTGATTGGCTCAAGAGAAGCAACAGATTTGAAGAGGATGAATGAGGAGATTAACCGGCTGGGGACGACGCGAATCAGAGCCCTCGCTGTGCCCTAGCCCCACCGAGTTGTTGTCGCGTGCACCAGCACAGCCGAAGAGATGGCCGCTCTGTCAAAGAAGGTCGGAGTCGTCGAGATCCGGCAACGCTTACCCTCCAGTGACACAATAGAGATGAGATCGCCTATGGAAGAAGCTTCTCCGCCGGTGTCGGGTGTCCACGCGCGAGGGAGAATAGAAAGAAGCGTCAGGGAGAAGCGGACCACAGCGGCGCGAGAGAGAGAGACGAAGAGGAGGAACGCTCAGCCGAGGCATGCTGGAGGAGGGGATCGTTGCCGGCGGTGAGTCCATGGCGACCGGCGATCGTGCGAGAAGGAATCGCGAGAGAGGGCTCGGGAGAGGAGATCGGGAAAAGGGGAAGAGTTCGGGCGAATTCGGGGAGGAGAAAAGGAAAAGAAATAAAATAAAACCTAGGTTTGATTAATTAAAGCCTAAGTCCATTCCCAAATCAACTCCCACTTAAATGGGTATTCCAAACAGGCTTTCACTGTACCCCAAATCCATCCCCTCAAAACGGATCATACGGACTCCGTTTAAATCCCGAAAAATTTCTAAAAATTCCCTAAAAATCCAATAAGATTTTTTGTCCAATAACATTTATTATTTAATTTTACGGTATCTTACAATTGATGCCCACAAACTATTACGTGGAAAGGCGTTTAATGCGTACCTTATTAAATCTCTATTCTCCATCTGGTGGCCTATCGCATGAAGCCCGTTGAGGATGTCCTTGATCCTCGCGTGGAGTTGATTCGCTGTTTCTCCTTCCTGTATTTTTATATTAAAAATTTTATTTAAAAGCAGGTCTCGTTTTGTTACCTTAGCGTCGCTCGTTCCCTCGTGCAGCTCGATCAACTTGTCCTACAGCTCTTTAGCATTTTTGTGTGGACCGACTCTGTTCAGTTCTTCTCTTGTCAATCCGCACTGTAGAGTGTTGATCGCTTTATTTTCTGTTGATGCTTTTTTCTTCAGATCTACTGTCCAGTCTTCAGGATCCACTAGATTCCCGGAGTTGTCCACTGGAATTTTGTAGGGTCTCGTAATACTCATCCACTGGTCGAAGTCTGTTTTGAGGTAGACCTCCAAGCGCTTCTTCCAGTACGGGAAGTCGTCCCCGTTGAAGAGTGGAGGTCGCACTGTGCTGAATCCTTCTTGTTGGGACATTCTGTGCACAGGTAAATAACCGAAAAAAAATATCCCAAGACTTGGTCTTGGATTAGTAGTGCGGGAAGAGAAAAACAGTAGAAAAATCTAGATTGGTGTTGCACCAATTTAACTTTTAAAAAAAATAATAAAAAAATGATAAACAAGTTTGGAGTTTGAGTGTAAAACTGAAAACCGAAAAAAAGAAAAAAATTTCACCTCCAGTCTGATTGGTGGTTGCACCAAATCAGAGCGGTACCTGCTCTGATACCACTTGTAGGACCGTTAGATTCGATACGCAGCGGAAAAGTAAAATAGACACAGATGTTTTTAACTTCGTTCGGAGCCTGTGACGACTCCTACTCGAAGGCCCGTGGTCCTTGACCACTTTCGTTGGGCAATCACTAACAAGTCGAAATATGATTACAGAATAAGTACAGGAAATGCTAGTGAAAATAAAGCAATACCGACAAGGAAAATAAATAAAAACCGAAGGAACACTTTGTCGGAGCGTTGTTGGCGTCAGCGTCGGCCGAGCAAGACCGAGAAGAGTTCTCGGATGAATTGATTCAAGCTCCATGCGGGCTTTTTTATATCCGGGCGCTGGATCCCTTCCGTGCACGGAATGTGATGTACCGCCAAATCGAGATGCTCCACGTGGCGATGCGCAATCGGGATAAAGTTTGCCTCGCGCGGACCTCTGGGCACTGGATTCCTTCCGCGCCCGACCTGTTTTCTCACGTAATCCGCCCCGCACGACAAACGTTAGTCAGGCAAATATATATCTTGTAAAGCATTGTTAGCAATTAAAGTTCAACAAAGTAATAGCAAAGAGTATGACTTAGATTCCGTCTTCCGAGACAGGAATCTAGTCACGATCTCGACTTAGACATCCGAAATGGATCTAAGCGGATCGACGCCTAATGTTCCATTCAACGCTTCCTTGCGTCCTCCTCAATGACTTACCTCACTTACGCGCCAGACGTCCGACCGTCTGGACTTCTCGCCAAGCGTCCGGTCAGCCCGTCGACCCGCTTGGACTTCTCGCCAGCTATCCGGTCAGCCCGTCGACCTAGCTGGACTTCTCGCCAAGCGTCCGGTCAGCCCGTCGACCCGCTTGGACTTCTCGCCAGCTATTCGGTCAGCCCGTCGACCTAGCTGGACTTCGTGCCAGACATCCGGTCAGCCCGTCGACCTGTCTGGACTTCTCATGCACACTCGATCAAAGTGTCAGACAACAACAAAATTAACTTAACCTATTTGTCATTTATCAAAACCTGGGTTAGACCGTTAATGCTACCCGCACCAACAGCTTTTTCTCCTTCGCAATATTTTGCCGCTGCGTTTTTTCTTTCCCTCTCTCCGAAATTTTTTGCCACCGCATTCCACCCTTTACCTTCTCGATCCCTAGGCATTCCCCCCTCTACTGCCCCGACAAGCTCTTCTTCATCTTGTAAGAGGAAAGAGGAAGGCAGAATGAATCTGCGCTTCTTTTGTTGTCTCCTCTTCTTCATCCTAGAAGATGACGCGAAGGGCTTAGGGGCGTTTAGGGCATCGATTAGGGATTCCATTCTGGTCGTCGTCGTCTCCTCCTCCTCCTCCTCCTCCTCCTTATCATCTTCATCAACAAATCCATCAATTCGTCCTCACTGTCGCAGCCGACGAGCATGCAGAGGAGAGACTCCAGTCGGTTGCAGGCCAGGGAGTCACCAACGAGGCAAGGTGCTTGTGGTTAAACCATAAAACCCTAACATTATCACATCTGTGTCAGCAGGCCAGAAATAATGCACCTAAATTATGGCTCAGCCGACGCCAATGTACACGATTTTCTACCATGGCATTTGGCAAATGCTCAAAGGAGCCAAAGGGTAAGATCAAATCACCAATCCTTCTCTATTGGCACGGTAAGCCAAGATCTTGCCTTCTCCAGTTCCCACAGCGCCATGACGCTCGCCCTTCCAGTCGCGCTCGGCTCTCTACTCATTGGCGCAACCCCAGTAAGGTTCAAACAAACCCAAGCGCCGGTAGCTGCACTTGGGATCCAGTCTCCGCCTTCTCCTCTTTCGCCTCCGTCGATTGGGTGAAGGTCACTGACGGCGAGTTCTTCCAAACCGACTCCAGGCCGATCATGCCCTTCGACGGTAACGCCTACCGCGCCCTCTTCCTTTTTCCTTCTTCTCCAATTGAATTCCTGCCCTAATCAACCTCTGTGGCGGTGCCGGTGGCTGCAGGCGTGTGCAATTTGTGCAACGGTGGAGTCAGATTTGTTCGCGACAATGATTGCAACAGGTCTCATGGTCCTCTCCGTTTTCTTCTTCGTTTTCCCCCTTTACTTAGATGGTAATTTTTTCGGGTATCCGGTCGTCAAGAACAATTTTTTTTTTTCCATTGAACTATTTCTTCTATGCAGAATGATTAGGTACGAGGCGCTTCAGAGTGAATCTGGTAGGAAACTTCTGCAAAGATCGGGAGATCATCCAACGATATTTCCAGTGTAGTACTTGTCGAAAAAGACAGGTACACCGTCTCAGTTTCTCTCTGCTATTACGTTGTTCTTTGATGGCCTTTGTCAGTTAAAACAAGCTGATATCGATGATTTGAATTTGTTGGGTTATTGAGATTGACATTATCATAAGAAATAGTTCACACCCCAATAAGAGTGTTCTAATTTGCTGATGCTATTCACCCACCAAAAAGCCACGCTGTGAAACAATATCTCCCACAGGGAAGGCAATACACCAAACATCTTGTGTAACATTAACGACAACCTCCTTGACAAGCATAAACAACCATAGATACTCTTGTGATTATTTATGGTTGTTTATTGTTGCTAGAATATCCAAGCCAATCATAGATACCTAGACATGCCTTGCTTTAATTCTATAGTAATGAAGCTCTTATCTGTACATGACTCCTCTCTCAACAGCGTTTGAGGAATAAATGCAAAACTGCACCTCATGTTTGAAGAGACAATCCTTATCTATGGTTTCCAATAGTTTCTTAGGTTGTCTAAATGTTTTTCTCATTTTGTAGTATACGTTCGTATCTATTTGAGGAATAAATAAAATTTCAAACATAGAAATGCAGTGGTGGGAATCATGCAAGGAAGTGAGGCATTGCCTAGAGTCAGACTCTAGTATTTAGTTCTCTACAATTTATGCTAATTACTTTCCTATAGCAGACTCAATGTTCTGTTATATTTATTGTTCCTGATTTATTTTTCTTCATCGAACATTTTGCTCTCAGGTTGTCAATGCTATAAAGTCCCAGCCGAAGCTTCTTAACAAAATTGATGAAGTAGTCTCTCATTTCCTGAATATAGTGCAAACTATGCATGAACGATGCAGCTCTTCTTTAGAGGTTTTATTTCTCAATCTTAGAATTATTTTTTTTTAGAAAAAAATCTAAGTTTTCTTTTGTTTTGATCTATATAAATGGAATCTTCTTCAATTGTTGATTGATATACAACTGGGTTTGCATATTAGAATTGAACTGGGTTTACATCTCATGTTCTATTACAAATGGAGTCTCACTTATGTTTTATAAAATAAAAAGAAAAAAGAATTAAACTGGGTTTGCATCTTAGAATTGATATACTATGTGGTTACTCAGGTGTTTTTTAAAGTTAAAACCTTTTTATGCGTTAAGTTTTCATTGACAAGTGGAGAGTGAACCAGATCTTAGACTTTGCTACCTTTTAATCTTACCTAGAGCACACTCTAGATTTGAAACAGGGATGCAATTGGGATGATAAATGGTTGAGCTTAGTTACCTTATTTTTTAGTGAGTATTTGTAAGAGGATCTAGCTCCAAGCTGCAGTCTTGCATGGATATCTCCATGTAGGAGAGCCACTATAAAACATGCATGTAAAGTTGCATCTTATAGATAATATCACATTGTCTTTTAGAAAAAAAAAATCCTTTGCCTCATAGGAATGATCTACAAAAGTTGTCCTTGCATGTAAAGTAACATCTTATTGATAATGTCACATTGTCTTTTAGAAGAAAAAAATTATTCCTTTCCCTCATAGGAATGAGCTACAAAAGTTATTTTCGGTGAGAAATTTAGTTGCCACCATTAGAATGTCCATTACGAATGAATCCACATAATGTACATTAGAGGACAAGCAATCACTTTATCAATAAAGGATACACCAGGTTGGATCTCTTTGTGCATAATCCAAGGAACATCATGCACATAAGTTAGAGCGTTATTTATGATCAACAATAGCTCCTAACATGAAGAATTATTTGCTACAACTTTAGATCTAAATAAATACCAAAGCCTTTTTTCTCTTCTTTTAATCCAATTCATAATTTTTATGTGTTTGTGACTTTTTATATATACCTTTTACATTGGAATCTAATAAATAATGCAGTGAAGTTGTTGTTGGTTACCTTTTTACCTGATTACGCTATAATAGGTTGATATAATCGCATTGGACTTCTCCCAAAAGCTACCTTTTCATTCGAAGATTCCATCTATTAAGCTTGCTATTCAGGTGCTGTAAGTGCATCAACATTACTTATATGAGCTTGAAATGATTCAAAGTTTTGGTCAGATTCAATTCTGATAACTCTCATATTTTTTTCATTTGCAGCGTGGACTATATTTTGAAATTACGTATTCTCATCTTATAGTTGATTCTCATGTCACAAGAAAGATCCTTTCAAATGCAAAGGTGTAGTAAATCTTCTTTGTTTCCTTGTTGGATAACTTATATTTTATTACATGCTAACATAACATTTTCCCATGTGTGTGTGCACATTGTATTTTTTTTCTTTCATTCATCGTATAGTAGATATAACCTTTTTATGATGGATTGTTATTTTGATTGCATTCTACATTCTAAATTGTAGGTTTATCAATCGTGTTTCTGAACTATTGGAGTTCTCACTCATCTTATGTGTTTGTTCTGCTTTGTTTATAATTTTATGTTTGTTTTTATTGACAGGTCACCGCTGGCTAATGCCATTAGGAAGAAACAGTTCTATAAGGAAATTGTCAGACTTGAAGAGTCGTACCGTCCAGTCTCAATGGATTATATTCTACAGGTATGAATCTTTGGAAAACTTAAAAAATACTTAATTGTTTAGATTAATATAGCAAGTTGTACATTTAGGGATGGAGTGAGCGAGGGTCAATTCTATCAAGTTCTACTATATGAACTAGATGCGATCAAAAAAGTAGATTTTCTAATAATTTGTACTACGATTCTTGTTTCAGTGTTTTTGTACTCAACACTCCATTTGTGTTTTAGACCTGTGCCTCTCTAGAACCAAACTATCAACCTCCAGTGACTTTTGTGGTGGTCCAAAAATGTCATCACACTAGACTGTTTGCTAACAATCATGGTGACCACCAATTTGTTGATAAGAGTGGAAACATATTGCCTGGTTAGTTTAGTTGATAGCATGGATGCATCATTTTCAGGATAATTCTATTTTTTATATTTTTTTCAAACCTTGTTTTTTCAATGGAGCTTTCTATCCTTGAAATTCCAGGGACTGTTGTTGATTCTAAGATAGGCCATCCTACTGAATTTGACTTCTACTTATGCAGCTATGCAAGCATTCAAGTAACTATATTTCTCCAAATTTCAGCTATCAACCCTGTTTTACGTCTTCTACAGGTATTATATTCTTCCCTTTTATTTTTGGTGCTTTGCTCACATACTTTGCTTCACAAAAATCCAGAATGTTGGAAAAGGTTGACATGGAAGAATCAGCAAGTGAGAAAGAGGAGTCCAATGAAATTCTACAAGTTGAAGATTTTAATGGGGCTTGAGTTGATAATAATTACTTGCAATCCTACATGGCATGAACCACCATCACAAGTTTCTAGTCTTTTGACAATTGTTCATTAGTTGTAAATGAAGTTTATTTGTTTATTTGTATTGGGATAAATTTTATTTGAATATTAGACATATTTCTTCTTTTGTGATTGTAATATAATTCTTGTATAAATAACATTTTGAATGACATTGATATGAGAAATATTCTTTCTTTTGTTATTATGATTCTTTATTATATGTTTATATTGAAAATGATATATTGGTATTAAAAGATAATAATTTAAAAGATAATGATTTAAAACTGTTGTTGTTGTCTATCACCCTCAAAGACAACAGTTAAAAACCGTTGTTGTAGTCCCAAAAATGATTGTAGACTAGCAGTGTTAATAAAAAAATACTCTAAACAACAACGGTTTTAAACTGTTGTCTTTTCATTCAAAGACAACGGTTTAAAACCATTGCAAAACTGTTGTCTTTTCATTCAAAGACAACGGTTTAAAACCGTTGTCGTAGCCCCCACTTTTAACAACACTGTCAATTACAACGGTTTTAAAGGACCTACGACAATGATTTTTAACCGTTGTCTTTTAATGTTTTTGTTGTAGTGCACAAGGACAGGTCCGCACCGTTCCGCACGAGTTGTTCCGCAGGGGAACAAGTCTCTCTTTCTCTCTCTCTCTCTCTCTCTCTATATATATATATATATATATTCGCTATATTAATACACCCATGCCAATTAAAGATTTCAATAAATGGTAAATCTAGATGATTAAAATCTGGACAACTAGAAAATAAATCTTAAGGGTTTAATCAATGCATGTCATTTTAGAAATGCAATTAGTTATTAATATAGAGAAATAATTTTTAAAAATTAAATATGAAAATATATGGAAAAAGATATAGTTAAATGGCGTAATGGGCCCTAATTCTGTTGTCAAATGATACAACTACATTGGCAAATGGTATACAGAGAAAGTGTATCAAGTATACAGGAGTGCCTTGACAAAGGTGGTTCATTGTCACAATATTTGTTGTTACTCATTCCTCACCTCCTTAATAGAATAATGAATGGTGTAATCCCAAGATAAACGAACTAAGAATGAGAATTATTCAGTATGATGATGAGACTCCTATTCCATCAGGATTAAAATAATTTTCTGTGTAAACTCATAATACTTTGATGATTGTTTAAACTTTTTATTGAATAAAATTATGGTAAAGTATGATTACATACTAAGAGCCTATCAAATTGCTTCGGCTGTTGGATATTGATTTGAAGAGTCTTCCTGATTTCTTCATTCTAACTAACATTAAATAGTTTGTACTCTAAGACAGTAGAAATATTTTTAACTCGGGATTCTGGATAATCATTGAACCTTACGTAGTTATAAAGGATTCTGGACCGTTATAGGTTTTTTAAGATAATAGAATGGACTAGTATATAAGTGCACTGTTTAGTTATTATCCTTAAATAAGGATGCCAAGGGGTAAAAGAAAAGTTCGTTTTCAAATGCCTATTTAAAGTGGGAGTTTTGTAATTTAATATCTTCCGCCATTCCGTGTGATCGAGACTCGGTGTCACCGCGCATTCAAATCGGCAACGCCGTTGCTCGCTAGCAGCCGATGTCGGTGCCATTTTTCTCACTTCCCTCGCCTACCTCTCCTCCTTGCGACGAGAGCCCCGAACACTGGTAGTGACCTCCTCCAAAGCCATTCACGACGTTCGACTGGCGTGAGCCAACGCACATCGAATCCACTGTTGCCGCGTCAACTACCGGGATCATCATTGTCATGCACCCCTGCCATCGCCGCCATTGTCGGAGAGGCTATCGTCGTTGGCCCGTGCCACTGTGCCATTGAAATCAAGGGTAATTAATGGAAGTTCTTGAATTAGTTAGTAGTTAATTGATGTAAATTAAGAATAATAATCAATAATTATTATTAGTACTTAATTAATTGGATGATTAATTAAACCATGTTAACAGTAAGGTTGAGATGAATCCAATTGCTAATCACGGTTAGGGTGATGGTAAATTAACTATTAATCAAATTAATGAGGGCGTTATAGAATGATTAATTGGGATTTATCTGTAAATCACTTATCACATTAGATGAATTAATAAAGTTATTGATTATTAATGGAAGACGAGTTAATAAATGGAATTAGCAATTAAATTATGAGTCAATTAATTGATTAGAAGATCCTTAATCAATCAATTAAGGAATTGCTACATTACCACTGAGAAATTTAGAAAATATTAAAGGGGAAAATAAATGATAACTTATATATACTAGTCATTGTTACTAGGAATATTTTAGTACTTAGTTCTATTGCATATCTTGTACTTGTAGGACTCGAGATCGAAGTAAACTCCTCTGACTAGAAGATGATTAGGACAATCTACATTTGAGGTAGGTAGTTCCTGCTTTAACCTCTTTAGTTTCTTTGATTTTAGTACATGATTATTTATTATCATTTATTGATTAAACAACAGTTATTGTTTACCTTGACTCCACTCTATGTTACTTCCTGAACTTGATCTTTTATTGCTTGATCTTATATTTTGATCTATTTGATATTCATACAGTTTCATTGTTATCCATGATATTTATTGTTATTTATACTTGTGCCTTTATGTAACAATACCATAGAGTAGAATGTTGAGTATCCTACTGAACCCTTGATTGTTATTTAGGCTCAGGCTTATACATTAGTAAGATTATACTGTAGTGTAGGATATTGAGTATCCTACTAGATCTTTGTTTGTTATTTAGGTTCAAACTTATACATTAGTAAGATCATACTGTAGTGTAAAATATTGAATATCCTATTAGACCCTTATTTGTTATTTAGGCTCAGGTCTATACATTAGTAAGATCATACCGTAGTGTGGGATATTACGTATCCTACTAAATCTTTGTTTGTTATTTAGCTCAGACCTATACACCAGTAAGATCATACCGTAGTATAAGATATTGAGTATCCTACTAGACCTTTATTTGTTAAGTAGACTCATGCCTACACATTAGTAATATCATACTGTAGCGTAGGATATCGAGTATCCTACTAGACGTTGATTTGTCATTTGGGCTCATGCTTATACACTATTGAGGTTAGACAGAGGGGTAGTATGGAGTATTATATTGGATGTGATTATTAATTTTCTATGTATCATTATATCGTGTATACCTTGTCGACCATTATCTCCTATTCAAGGTTGAGAGAGTCGACATCGATCATGATGCATATGATTGCCCACGAGATATTAGTGGTAGCGAGTTCGCGTGCAGTTCGTAGCTGGATAGTTATGTATATACCCTGTCTATCCACAAGATTATATGTGGTAGTGAGTTCGCCCGCATATAGTGACTATTTACTTACCCTGATTGCCCACTAGATCATCCATAGTAGAGCATTTCTCCTATAGTAAGTGCTTGTTATATGTTTGCTATATGTCAGTCATGTATTTGTTTGTGTAGGTTGGGATGTACTATATGTACTTCTGATTTATTGGTTATACCTACTTGAGTAGGCTAGTGGGTATTACATTATTGGTTATGCTTTTGGTTTGCAAATTATTAAATTTGTGCTCTTTTGTATTAAACATTTTATTTGAGACTGTATCCTTTGATCTCCTCATATTTAGTATTATGCACTATCTTCTTATACCCACTGAGTTGTTGTACTCATTACTCCTTACTTTTCCTTTATCTTTCAGGTTAGCAGATAGAGAGTGTGTTGTGTCACTCAGAGGTCCTAGCTGTTAGTCCCACATCACCCTCAAGATCATGTTTTTTTTCCACGTTATATGTTGCTACTTTGTATTTGCACTTGATTTTGTTTATGGATTTTAGTCTTGTATTGTTTTATTTAGTTGTGATATTTGTTCTGTTAAGCCATGTCGGCGCGCAATCATTTATGTTTTCTATGTTGTGTGGGGATTGTGTAAATCTCACTATATTGTTGTTGCTATATTTTATCTTCCATTGTGTATTTATGTCAGTGTTGTGGACTAATACCATATTGTATCGTACATTGTCACTAGGGTACCGTCAATTCCATCGAACAAGTATATCTCCGAGGCATGACAAATTAGATTTCCTCCACATTCACATATTTGACCGATCGACTGAGCAGATCTGTTGGTTGGTCCTAGGAAGATCGTACCGGTTCCATAGTACAAAAATTTTATACAAGTGTCGAACCTTTCCTAATAACCTATTGTGTTATTTAGAAATTAAATTCGGAATCACAAACGGAACTTAACATTATTGATTCCAAATTTAACTTATCTGTTCTTAATAGTTTAGACTTAGATCGCAAGCAGAACCTAACACTATTGATCCAAGTCCGACCCATGTTACAAAGTTGATTAAATATTTATTTCTAAAATCGGCGCCTAGGTCAAACATGGCAAGACACTTGACCTTCTTGGGTATGGGATCATCCACAACTGCCTCGACAAAGCCTTTTATAGAAATTCAATATTTAATTTCCTAAAATAGCATTAGGTTTAACCAAAAAGAACAATTGAATCACATTCAAAAAATAAAAAAAAAACACGAACTCGAATCATAAATTCGAAACCTAGAATTATATGCCTCTTGTGTTTGGAATTCATACAAATAAAAACTAGCATGATGCAAAAAATAACTACTAGTTATACCTTTCTTTATATGCAATGGTCTCTTGATCTTCTACTGTATTGCTCTTCTTATCTCGGACGTCGTGTGGGCGACGATCTACCGAGACGAGAACCACCCAAGCTCCTTCTTCTCCAAGCTAGTTTCGGCCACCACAAAAAGTCCAAGAGATGTGAGGTTCGGCCACCACCACCAAGCTCCAAGAGATGCTACAAACAAAACCTCCTTTCTCTCCTTCTTCTCCTAGCTAGAATCGACCACCAAGGACTCCTCTTGTGTTGATGTCGCCGGCCACAAAGGAGGAAGAGAAAGGTTGAAGAGCAAGAAGGAAGGGTCGGCCACCACCAAGGAAGAGAGGGAGGAAAATAGAATAGAGTTGTCACCCATGAAGGCACCCCTACCCTCTCTTTTATATTCCTTGATCTTGACAAATAAGGAAAGTTTTATTGAAACTTCCTTATTCTCTTTGCCAATGAAAGGAAAGTTTAATAAAATTTCCTATCAAACAATACATGGTCGGCCACCTTCTTATCTCTCCCAACAAGGTAAGTTTTAATCACAAAATTAAAATTTCCTAATTTGTTTCCAGAAATTTTTAATAAAAATTTCTCTAGTAATTTTTTCCTTCATGGTTGGTTATAAAAGGAAATTATTATAAATTAAAATCTCTCTATTCAAACATGTGGATGATTTAAAAAAGGAAAGTTTTTTCTAAAATTAAAATCTCCTTTCAATCTACAAATAAGGAAAGATATCTAATCCTTCTCTTAATCTTTTGTAGAAAACTATAAAAGGAAATATTTATAATTTTTTAAAACTTTCTTTTAAATCATGAACATGGTTACAAAAAAGAAAAGTTTTATCAAAAATTAAAATCTTCTTTTTAACTACAAATAAGGAAAGATATCAAACCTTTTACTTAATCTTTTGTAGAAAGCTATAAAAGGAAATATTTAAATTTTAAACTCTCTTTTAAATCCATGCTTCCACATAAGAAAAGATTTTTTTTTAAAAAATCCTTTTAATTTTCTTAGGGCCGGCCACACCATGCTTGGGCTCCAAGCATTGGCCGGCCACCTACTTGGCTCAACCTTTTGGTCTTGACTGGCCCTAGCTTGGGCTCCAAGCTAACTTGGCCGGCCACCTAAGGGTGGGTAGGAAGATGGGTATAGGTGGATATAATTCTCTATATACAAGAGGCTACGATAGGGATCGAGAGGAGGAATTGGTTTTGGTCTCCCGATGAAATTAAGCTTCCCGTGTTCGCCCCGAACACCCAACTTAATTTCATCAATAATAATTCATACCACTAAAGAATTATTATTGAACTACCGTACCGATCCCAAATTACATTTTGGGCTCCTTCTTATTATGAGTGTGTTGGTCTCCCTGTGTTTAAGATGCCGAATGTCCACTAATTAAACAAGTTACTGACAACTCATTTTAATTAATATCTTAGTCCAAGAGTAGTACCACTCAACCTTATCGTCATGTCGGACTAAATCCACCTGCAAGGTTTAACATGACAATTCTTATGAGCTCCTCTTGGGGACATTATCAACCTAGATTACTAGGACACAGTTTCCTTCTACAATCAACAACACACACTATAAGTAATATCATTTCCCAACTTATCGACCTATTGATTTATCGAGCTAAATCTCACCCTTTGATAAGTCAAAGAAATAAATACTAAATATATGTACTTGTTATTATATTAGGATTAAGAGCACACACTTCCATAATAACTAAGGTCTTGTTCTTTTATTAAGTCAGTATAAAAAGAACTTACCATAAATGGTCCTACTCAATACACTTAGAGTATACTAATGTAATTTATTAGCCAAGATAAACTAATATCTAATTACACTATGACTATTCCAACGGTTTGTTCCTTTCTATCTTAGTTGTGAGCAACTGTTTATAATTTATAAAGAACCGATAACATGATCTTCTGTGTGTGACACCACACACCATGTTATCTACAATAAAAATTAATTGAACAACTATACTTAGCATATAAATATAGACATTTTTGACCAATGTGATTCTTTATTTCAAAATAAATGTTTACAAAAGCTAGGCTTTTAGTATACATTCCAACAAGATCATCAAAACTAGTTGGGGGTTTCCTTAGCAGGGATTAGAAGAAGTCTCCCTCTGTCAAACCTTGCGAGAAAGCACTCGTCAGTATCTTAGAAGTCGCTGAAGGAACATCTTAAGCCATCCAATTAAAGCATTGAATATAATTTTTCAAAGTTTTTTTAGGCTTTTGTTTGAGAGCGAACAACTTGAGCGGTGTCTTGTGGAACCTTCGACTGCTAGTGAAATGATGTAAAAATACTATTCTGAAGTCGCCAAACAAACTAATAGAGACCATTGGGAGTCGGCTGGACCACCTCTATGTTGAGCTTGAAAATGTGGTCAAAAAATACTCGGTACTGTTGGTGCGGTTAGTACTAACGGTCTAACCGTCTGGCAGGTAAGTAAGGTAAGTCACTGGAGGGGAGTGACTGTGAGGATGTGTTCCCGGGAAGGGGACATTAGGCGTTGATCCGACTTAGATCCATTTCGGATATCTAAGTTGAGATCGTGACTAGATTTCGGTCTCGAAAAGACGGAATCTAAGTCATACTTTTTATGTCAAACTTATAAACTGTGCTAACACTTTGTTTTGCAGGATATACACCATTTATTTGTCTCGGACTGACCTTGTCTTGCAGGAAAGCTGGTTTCTGGAAAAAGGTGGTCCGGACGCCCGGAGGTCCGGGCGCCCGGAAGGGATCCGGGCGCCCGGGAGGCAAAACTCATCCTGATCGCGCGTCGCCACGTGGAGCTTGCTGGTTGGACCTACCACGTCCCACCAGGGTGCCCGGAAGGGATCCAGGCACCCCGAGCCTCCTATATAAGGAGGGTCAAAGGCGGAACATAATACACAACTCAGAACTCTCAGACTGCTTGCTCTGCTACTCTACGCTCTAGCGACGCCAACGAAGCTCCGACAACTCGCTCCTGTTCTTTTAATTTTCCTCCCTTGTCGGTATAGCTTTGTTTTATTTTTAATTAGCACTTCTGTACTTAACTTACTGTAATCAAATATTCGAACTGCTAGTGGATTGCCCAATGAAAGCACTCGACGAGTGCGGGCCTTGGAGTAGGAGTCGACACAGGCTCTGAACCAAGTAAAACCGAACTGTGTTAGCCTTGCCTTGATTTCTTACTTTGTCTTTACTCTATTTCCGTTGTGCGCTTAACTCTTTTCGAACGAAAGTTTTAATCGATATTCACCCCCCCCTCTATCGAAACATCACGATCCAACAAGTGGTATCAGAGCAGGTACCGCTCTGATTTGGTGCAACCACCAATCAGAAAAGGGGGTAAAATATTTTTTAGTTTTTTTTTTGGCTTTCATTTTTACGATTAATATCATTGCCTTTTTGAAAAGTTTTTTGTAGCAATTAAATCTAAATTGGTGTAACACCAATTTAGATCTTTCTACTATTTTTTTTCTCTTTTTCCGCACTACTAATCCAAGACCGAGTCTTGGGACTTTGTGTCTATTTGTTTACTTGTGTATAGGACTAAAATGTCACAGCTTGAAGGATTCAGCACAATGCGTCCTCCCCTCTTCAACGGGGATGACTTCCCGTATTGGAAGAAGAGAATGGAAGTCTATCTCAAAACGGACTTCGACCAGTGGATGAGCATCACCAGACCCTACAAAATACCAGTAGACAGTTCCAGAAATCTACTAGATTCAGAAGATTGGACGTCAGACCTAAAGAAGAAGGCGTCAACAGAAAACAAGGCAATCAACACCCACAGTGCGGATTGACCAGAGAAGAACTAAACCGGGTCGGACCACATAAGAACGCCAAAGAACTGTGGGACAAACTGATCGAGCTGCACGAAGGAACGAGCGACGCTAAGGTAACAAAACGAGACTTATTATTAAATAAAATATTTAATATAAAAATGCAGGAAGGAGAAACTGCAAGTCAACTTCACGCGAGGATCAAGGACATCCTCAATGGGCTTCACGCCATCGGCCACCAAATGGAGAACCAGGACTTGATAAGGTATGCATTAAACGCATTTCCACGTAATAGCTTGTGGGCATCTATCGTAGATGCCTATAAAATTTCTAAGAATTTATCGAAACTTAAATTAGACAAGTTGTTTTGTGAATTAGAACTACACGAACAAACTAACGTCGGGGCCGAGAAAGGAATTGCTTTGTTTGCAGGTCCCTCCAAAGAAAAGAAGAGCAAGCCTGAGCCTGAAGCAGATTCTGACCAGGACTCTGAAGATGAAGAGCACCTGGTGAACTTGGTAAGGAAAATGTTCACCAGGAGAAAGAGAAGCTTCAGCAAGAAAGACCTTCAGAAAATCAACTCCTCCGAATCAAGGAGCGTGACGTGTTTCGGATGCAACAAAAAGGGCCACTACAAGAACGAGTGCCCGAAACTGAAGAACGACAAACCGAAGCTGATCAAAAAGAAGGCGCTCAAAGCGACGTAGGATGACACTTCCTCGGACGAATCGGAAGCCGAAGAACAAAAGAACCAGAGTTACCTCGCGCTGATGGCCCACGAAGAACAATCAGAGGATGAATCGGAAGACGGGTCTGAACCAGAATCGAGCCACGAGTCCGTACTCGTTTCCGAAGGTTCCGAAGAGGTATATCGAAATCTAAACAGAAAATTTTTTAAAATTATTTCCTGCTTAAATAATAAATTAGTGAAAATAGAAAATGAAAATAAGTCACTCCTTGAGGAAAATCAAGACCTCAAGGAACAAAACAAAAACTCAAGTCCAACTCAAGATCTAACACTTGAGGAGGAGAATCTATCACTAAAAATTGAAATTAATAATTTAAAAGAAATGTTAGAAAAATTCATAACGAGGTCCAAGAACTTAGACTTAATTTTAACAATCAAAAAGCAAGTTACAACAAAACTGGAATTGGTTACAAATCAGGTTCAACTAAAACTTTTAAATCATTAATAACCCAACACAAACCAACACGTAAAGCTTGGGTTCCGAAAGCGTGTCTGACCACGCAAGTAGGACTTAACCAATTTTACATACCTAAAGAAAAAATATATTATATAAATTCAAATAAACCAAATAAAAAACTAAAATACAAACCTAAATCAAACAAATCAAAATCTAAAACTCACCAAAAATTATACTATCACCAAGTTAATTATAATTATAAAAGGAATAGACATAAACCAAAGAACAAAAATTAAATTAATGGCCATTAATTCAGGGGGAGGCTCCAGAATAGCTGGCACCTCCAAAACTAACTTACCCAACAGGATAATTAGTGTCACGCCCCGGGAAAGTCCCTGTCCGAAGAAATTTCGGCAGCACCTCCCCAGTACGGGTGACAATCTGAAGCATTTCTACAGGCATAATATACATCAGCCACAGGCTGCAGGAATATACACACAACCACGCAGTTATATATATATCATCAACCCACACGGCTGGAAAAAAACCAACACAACCGAAAATGACAGAAACCCAATTCAAACCAAAGCACAAAAACTGCTAGCCGGCTAGGCTTACACAACCAACAACCAATACAAAATACCACATAACAACATCAACACTCCAAAAATAAAACCGGAGTACAGAGCTAAACAAACTGATATATAAACAAACAAAACATAAGTGAAACCGATAAGTCTTCTGATGTGACGTGGGAACCAGCAGACAGGATACTCCAAGCGACACCATAAACAACCTGGTACCTGAAAAATATAGTGTCCACGGGGGTGAGTTCAACAACTCAACAGATACCTAGTTGACATGTATAGTAAACTATAACAAATAGTAATAACTATGGAGTACAGTCTCATGAACAAAAGAAGGTAATGCATAATAGAAAAGACTGAAGAGTACTGTACTCACCAGGGCCACCTATCAGAATAATCAGGTCGTCAGACCGGAAGTGTCATAAATCCTGTATGCATGTCAAACATATGCATCCTTCCAAATGCAGCATATAAGTGCAGCAAACACAAGCAGTAAATGCATAAATGCGTATGATGCCAATGATGCGTCCTGGTCACCCCTGACGCTAGTTAGTCATCTCACACACAATGGTGAGACCAAGTGGGTAGGGTTGTGACAACCGTGCAATCTACCATCACTACACTTGATGAGTGACTGAGTGGGCGGGATGCTGTCGGAGTACTCCTGTCCTCTGACCCCAAATCATAAATGGGGGAGCTCAATGCTCTCATCTCCCGGTACACGATGACGGGGAGGTATCTCTGCTGGCTACCACGCTGAGTCACCTGACCAACGGAGCCAAACAGAGTCCACCGTCTGTCGGCTACCAGAGCGGAACTGTCTGCCGGCTACCACGCTGAGTCACCTGACCAACGGAGCCAAACAGCAGAACCGCCACACACTTACCTGCTATACCACTAATCCATGAGTGGTGGTGTGTGCAGTACATGTAACTGGCGATGTGCTCAACCATAGTGGAGCCGACAATCGCGCAGCATGCAATCATGATGCATGACACTAAGCATAGCAATAAACTGATCAGCATAACCATATCCATATATATATAATGAGTACCGTAATATCAATGGTTAAATACGAAGATCTAAAGTACACAGGTCAGATAGGATATCAAAAACCTAAGTCCTGAACATAACAAGCATGGTACGTTACTACCTCTCTGAGCATATATATATATATATAATCATGTGGGTAATAGCATAAAATACATATCAGGTGAGCTAACAAGCATGTAACAGGTATCCGGTAGTGACGTACCGAAACAAGGACGAACATAATTATTACTAAAGGCTATAACCTACTAGACATATCAACATGACATATCAAAAAGATAAGTTAAGGTACCCGCCTCCGATAAGAGGATCGTATCCGGTCCAATCCGATGTCAAGATGCTCGTCTCGCGTCAAAGTCCTGTGTCACCAATATATATACATTTTTATTTAGCTACAACTCAAACGAATAGCTAAATAAAAATCCTTAATAACAATTTAGGGAAAACCCCTAATCGATATAAACATTAACCCTAGATACATTTAATCCATTGATTAACTAGGATTAGTTTCCTCAACCCGGATCATTCAATTATACAATTTAATTTAAATCTAAACCTAACTTCACTTGAACCACCAACTATATAATGAATCAAACTTATCCAAACAAACTCACCCAAATGTATCATGAGCATACACTTTACCTTATCCCCAGTCGTTCTTGAGCAAAAAAAAACTGTTGGATGGGGGGTTTTGCCGCACAGTTAGGGTTGTTGGCTGCTAGAAACAAAACAAGCAACCCAAATCAATAAATTCCCTTCCAAATCAGGTTCCCAAACTAAACTAAGATTGGTCATCAAAGATTGTATCAAGAATTCATTACCCAATTGACCTCCACCTCCGGTTGTAACCCACTGTTGCTGGCAACAGCGTCACCTGCAGTGGTCGGCCAGTGACCACAATCCACGGCGTTGATTAGAGCAGAAATGGGGAAAAACTAGGGCACGGTTTGGTCCTCTCTGATGACCAACAACCGGCGCTGAGGCAGAGGAGTGGCACCCGACGGTGCAAGGGCACAGGCAGGAGTGGTCGGTGTCGAGTTGGCTAGGGCATGCGTGATCTTTGCGCGTCATCGTTCCTGATCTCAGCAGTGGAGAGGGCTCGGCTGCCGCCGCTAGGGCAGAGGGGGAAGAGAAGAGGTGGAAATCCGTTGGCTCCCCCTTCACTGCGGAGGCTAGGGCTCGGGGTGGCCGGCACTAGGTCGGTCCTGGTGGCCGGTGGAGGTGGACCGGCCGACGGCACAGCGGGTGGCAACGCCGTCGGGTGGAGAAGGCGCGGCGAGATCGGGAAAGGGAAGGGCAGTGGCGTCGAGTGTGCGGCTCGGGAGGCATAGAAGGGGGGTTCGGTCGAAGGTTAAAGTCGCATGAGAAGAGGAAAACCGCCGCCTACGGTTAGGGCAAGGGAGAAAAGAAGGCGCGGGAAGAAGAAGGGCGCGGGCGAGGGCACGAGGAAGATGTCGTCGGGTGAGGCTGGGCACGTGAGTTCGGCGAGAGAGAAAAGAAAAAGAAGAAATTAAAAAGAAAAGGAAAAAAAATCAACTTTTCCTTAAACGGGGTAACCCAAACAGGCTTTCCCGGGGCCCAGTTTCCATCCCCGTAAACTCGTCCATACGAGCTCCGAAAAATTTCCATAAAATTTCTAAAAATTCCAAAAAATTTCCTTATTAATATTCACCTATTTTCAATATTTTACATTCTCCCCCACTATTAAAAATTTGGTCCCCAAATTTCATTATCTATCATTAGCAAGTACCAACAACAAATAGATAATATAAATGCTGAAAGGAACCATAACTTACATACCTCAAGTGAAAAGGTGGGGGTATCGAGCTCGGATAGTATCCTCGAGCTCCCAAGTAGCCTCCTCGTCCGAATGATGTTGTCATCCGACTTTAACCAGCCGGATAGTCTCGTTCCGCAATTGACGCTCTTTCCGGTCTAGAATTCATACCGGAACCTCCTCATAAGCAACGTCAGGCTGAATAGGAACTAAGATACATGACAACACATGTGTCGGGTCAGGTATGTATCTCCTCAGGATCGATACGTGGAATACATCGTGGACGCCCGCCAAGGATGGCGATAGTGCCAACCCGTAAGCTACTGCTCCAATCCTTTCCGAGATCTGGAAAGGTCCAATGTATCGCGGAGCCAGCTCACCGATGAGGCCGAATCTCTTCACCCCTTTTGTGGGTGAAACTCGCAGTAAAATATGATCGCTTGCAGAGAACTCTAAGGGTCTACGTCTCCGATCTGTATAACTCTTATTTTGGTCCTGCACCTCTAACATCCTCTGTCTGATAGTACGGACCAAGTCTGCGTCATGCCGAGCTCTATAAGGTCCCAACAACTGGACCTCCCCAACCTTATCCTAGAGGGTGGGTGTCCGATAAGACCTACCATACAACGCTTCAAACGGTGTCATCCGGATAGCCGAAAGAAAGCTGTCGTTGTAGGCGAACTCTACCAATGGCAGATGGTCCTCCCAACTGCCTCCAAAATCCAATACACACGATCTCAGCAAATTCTCTAGAGTCTGAATGGTCCGCTCTGACTATCCATCTGTCTGCGGATGGAAAACTATACTGAATCGGAGCTGAGTACCCAAGACCTGCTGCAGACTCTGCCAGAAACGAGACGTGAACCGGGGGTCTCTATCCGAAATAATACTCAAAGGAACACCATGTAATCCGATGATCTCTCGGCAATACCGATCTGCCAATCGATCCAGAGAATCAGTCTTCCGGATCTCTAAGAAGTGCGCAGATTTAGTTAATCAATCGACGATTACCCAAATCGCGTCATGACCTCGTCGTGTCCTCGGCAAACCCACCACAAAGTCCATAGTAATATGTTCTCATTTCCACTCGGGAATAGGAATCCGCTGAAGTAAGCCGGCAGGTCTCTGGTGTTCAGCCTTCGCCTGCTGACAAACAAGACATCTAGCTACAAAATCTGCGATGTCTTCCTTCATGTCGTTCCACAAATAGAAACACCTCTAATCTCGGTACATATGGGTACCGCCTGGGTGGACAGCAAATCATGAGCGATGAGCCTCCGGAAGTAACTCCTATAAGACCGGATGAGACTGAAGTACGCATAATCTGCCTCGGAAGTGTATAACACCCTCCTCGTCTCGTGTGAACTCGGTCTGCTGCCCGGAAGCAATCTGGCTGCAAATAAACTGCAAATACTGATCAGCAGCCTAGGGCTCTCGGATCCTCGTCCTGATCGACGACTAAGCAACCATGGTAACCAGAGTACCCTGCTCTATCTGTCCTTACCCCTCAAGGCCCAACTCGGAGAAACCTTGAATCAAGTCTGTGACCACAACTCGGTGGAAAGCTAAAGTCCCTCTGGACTTCCTGCTAAGTGCATCGACAACCACATTAGCTTTTCCCCGGGTGATAGCTAAAGGTCCAGACATAGCCTTCAGAAACTTCATCCATCTCCTCTGTCAGAGATTAAGTTCCTTCTAAGTAAATAGATACTTGAGACTCTTATGGTCAATGAGAATCTCAAATGTAACGTCATATAAATAATGTCGTCAAATCTTCAAGGCAAAAATAATGGTGACTAGCTCCAGATCATGAACTGGGTATTTCTTCTCATGCTCCTTCAACTATTGAGAAGCATATGAGAATACTCTACCGTGTTGCATTTGAACAGCACCCATACCCTGTAGAGACGCGTCGGTATAGATGACAAATCTGTCCTCTCAAGAAGGTAAAAACCCAAAAATCGGAGCCGACACTAGTCTCCGCTTCAGCTCCTAGAAGCTGGTATTGCAATTCTCAGTCCAAGTGAACTTCACGCCTTTCCTGGTCAGGCGTGTAAATAGCATAGCAATCCGTGAGAAACCCTCAACGTATCTCCGGAAATATCGAGCCAAACAAAGGAAGTTGCGAGCCTCTTCTATAGACTCCGTCTACTCCCAACAGTAACAACCTCGATCTCCTGTGGAACCACGGTATACTCCTACTGGTCACCATGTGTTCCAAAAATCTCATAGAAGACAATCCCAAAACGCACTACTGAACTTCGCATATAGATGTTCCCATCGAAACATATCTAGAACTATGCAAAATAGTGTGCGTGACTCACCGCGGATCCGAAATAGATCACAACATCGTCAACAAAGACAATGGAAACCGATCCAAACATTCTGGGAATACCAAAATCATCAAGTCTTTGAAAACATCTAAGGCTCCGCAAGCCCTAATGGTAAAATCGAGACACATAATGTCTGTATCACAGACATTTCTAACCATAAGATCTCTGATAATAAATCGAAAATCTAATCACCAACAACATAAATCACCTAAGAATAGATCCTCTAGTGTGAGAGCAACGCTCCATCACACAAAATACCACATATATGGGAGCAACGCTCTACCACAAGAAATCCTCCATATGTGGGAGCAACGCTCAACCACAAATAATCTGAAATAGGTATCTGTAATAAATATGGGAGCAATGCTCCGCTACAAACAATCCGCAATATGTGGGAGCAACGCTCCACCACAATCAATACATAAGTGCCTAAGGCACCTAACTATCCAGCTAGAGACTGCATGAGATCTCTCTACCACATATCACTGTAGGTAGCCTAGGGTATAACACCCAGTAAGCAAATCAAATCCATAGTCAACTCTATCATCATCCTAGTGGGTCGGTCACCCACTAATAGGAAAATTAGTTGACAGGGTAATACAACCAATAACATAATGTAGACACTCAACATTCTACATTCAACATAGGTAGAATCATCATGATGCTACCAACCATACACCTGGCACACGTGCACACACAACATATATATGATCGACATAATCCTCCATTTAGTACACACCAAACATACTCACAACAAAGGTATAAACCATCGTAATACCTCCAACAATGCATACCGAACCCGTGTGCACATATCAATATAGGTATAATCGACAATACACCTCAAACAACATTCACTTGACATATATACACCTATGCCAAGAGTATAATCAACATATACTTTCAGTAAAGCATACTAAACTCAGGTGCACTCACAAATCAAACCTAATCAACAAGATACTTCCAATAAGACACTCACACCCATGTGCACATACCACGACACAGATTTAAATCGATAAGATACCTCCAATAAAATAATCAGACACGGGTAAAATCTACTAGAAACCCACAACAATCAGAACTGGAAAAGTATACCCACAATAATCATCATCTGGACAAATATACACCCACTACATGTAATTTAAACCATCCATCATAACACTCCTACAACACATAATAATCATATGTACACCACATAGATATGCAGAATCAACATATTTAATCCAATCAACCTGATATTCCATATGCTACCTTCTATGTTATCCAACTAGGTGCATACAGTCTAAAATAAAAGTCCACATGGAATAGGATACATCGATCCTCTATAGACTGACCAAAACGATAATGGTATACGGCTAATTCAGTCTTTTCCACGTCAGTACGAGTCATGTACCCAAATGTACTATAGATATCTAACTAAGCACAAATAATCAAAAGATTCGAACCTCTAAAAATAGAGTATGACTATCCTCTATTGATCAAACCAACAAAACTAAATCAGTCATCTACTAACTAATCAAGAATACCTTAATCCTCCACAAGCAACTGAGGTATATCAATATACGACTACCCAAATCAACAAGTGTAAATCAGACTTCTACTGACCAATCTAACAAGAGTAAACCAATATTTACTGATGAAATTAACTAAGATAACATGGTATACTACTGGCTAGGTCAACATAAAGATATAGATACTATCCACTACCTAGCTAATAATAGCAGAGGCTGGTATGTGCCTCAATCTACTAACCAACTAGTAATAACAGAAGCTAAAAACTACTGGTGTATGATATGATAAATCACCAGAAACTGTAACCCTTAATCTCTATCAAGGTCGATCATCATCAGGGTTTTACCTAATACATAAAATATATGCTATCTCAACTAGACAGGTACTAGTAAAGAGTACTAATACATGTCATAAATTGTAATAGTCAACGGTGCATATACTAACAAAAAGGTAGGATAACAGTATACCAACATACCTCCTATAGCTTGGAGATGTCCTGCCGCTGCCAGGTCCCAAAATCCAAAAAGTCACATCGAGAAAACCAAATCACGAAATCCGAAACATCGGAATTAAGACTCGTAATCTGAGCTCTGATACCAAATAAATTGGTATCAGATAAATCTCAAAATCCAGAACACATAGCAAGTATCGTATACGTGCTCTGATACCACTAAATTGTCACACCCCGGGAAAGTCCCTGTCCGAAGAAATTTTGGCAGCACCTCCCCTGTACGGGTGACAATCTGAAGCATTTCTACAGACATAATATACATCAGCCACAGGTGGCTGGAATATACACACAACCACGCAGTTATATATATATCATCAGCCCACACGGCTGGAACAAAACCAACACAACCGAAAATGACAGAAACCCAATACAAACCAAAGCACAAAAACTGCTAGCCGGCTAGGCTTACACAACCAACAACCAATACAAAATACCACATAACAACATCAACACTCCAAAAACAAAACCGGAGTACAGAGCTAAACAAACTGATACATAAACAAACAAAACATAAGTGAAACCGATAAGTCTTCTGATGTGACGTGGGAACCAACAGACCTGATACTCCAAGCGACACCATAAACAACCTGGTACCTGAAAAATATAGTGTCCACGGGGATGAGTTCAACAACTCAGCAGATACCTAGTTGACATGTATAGTAAACTATAACAAATAGTAATAACTATGGAGTACAGTCTCATGAACAAAAGAAGGTAGTGCATAATAGAAAAGACTGAAGAGTACTGTACTCACCAGGGCCACCTATCAGAATAATCAGGTCGTCAGACCGGAAGTGTCATAAATCCTGTATGCATGTCAAATATATGCATCCATCCAAATGCAGCATATAAGTGCAGCAAACACAAGCAGTAAATGCATAAATGCGTATGATGCCAATGATGCGTCCTAGTCACCCCTGACGCCAGTCAGTCATCTCACAAACAATGGTGAGACCGAGTGGGTAGGGCTGTGACAACCGTGCACTCTACCATCACTACACCTGATGAGTGACTGAGTGGACGGGATGCTGTCGGAGTACTCCTGTCCTCTGACCCCAAATCATAAATGGGGGAGCTCAATGCTCTCATCTCCCGGTACACGATGACGGGGAGGTATCTCTGCCGGCTACCACACTGAGTCACCTGACCAACGGAGCCAAACAGAGTCCACCATCTGTCGGCTACAACGCTGCTACACTAAATGCCAGCGGAGCCAAACAGAGCGGAATTGTCTGCCGGCTACCACGCTGAGTCACCTGACCAATGGAGCCAAACAGCAGAACCGCCACACACCTGCCTGATATACCACTAATCCATGAGTGGTGGTGTGTGCAGTACATGTAACTGGCGATGTGCTCAACCATAGTGGAGTCGACAATCGCGCAACATGCAATCATGATGTATGACACTAAGCATAGCAATAAACTGATCAGCATAACCATATCCATATATATAAAATAAGTACCGTAATATCGATGGTCAAATACGAAGATCTAAAGTACACAGGTCAGATAGGATATCAAAAACCTAAGTCCTGAACATAACAAGCATGGTATGTCACTACCTCTCTGAGCATATATATATATATAATCATGTGGGTACTAGCATAAAATGCATATCAGGTGAGCAAACAAGCATGTAACAGGTATCTGGTAGTGACGTACCAAAACAAGGATGAACATAATTATTACTAAAGGCTATAACCTACTAGACATATCAACATGACATATCAAAAAGATAATTCAAGGTACCCGCCTCCAATAAGAGGATCGTATCCGGTCCAATCCGATGTCAAGATGCTCATCTCGCGTCAAAGTCCTGTGTCACCAATATATATACATTTTTATTTAGCTACAACTCAAATGAATAGCTAAATAAAATCCTTAAGAACAATTTAGGGAAAAACCCTAATCGATATAAACATTAACCCTAGCTAAATTTAATCCTTTGATCAACTAGAATTAGTTTCCTTAACCCGGATCATTCAATTATACAATTTAGTTTAAATCTAAACCTAACTTCACTTGAACCACCAACTATATAATGAATCAAACTTATCCAAACAAACTCACCCAAATGTATCATGAGCATACACTTTACCTTATCCTCAGCCGTTCTTGAGCAAAAAAAAATTGCTGGATGGGGGGTTTTGCCGCACAGTTAGGGTTGTTGGCTGCTAGAAACAAAACAAGCAACCCAAATCAGTAAATTCCCTTCCAAATCAGGTTCCCAAACTAAACTAAGATAGGTCATCAAAGCTTGTATCAAGAATTCATTACCCAATTGACCTCCTCCTCCGATTGTAACCCACTGTTGCTGGCAACAGCGTCACCTGCAGTGGTCGGCCAGTGACCACAATCCACAGCGTTGATTAGAGCAGAAATGGGGAAAAACTAGGGCACGGTTTGGTCCTCTCTGATGACCAACAACCGGCGCTGAGGCAGAGGAGTGGCACCCGACGGTGCTAGGGCACAGGCAGGAATGGTCGGTGCCGAGTTGGCTAGGGCATGCGTGATCTTTGCGCGTCAGCGTTCCTGATCTCAGCAGTGGAGAGGGCTCGGCTGCCGCCGCTAGGGCAGAGGGGGAAGAGAAGAGGTGGAAATCCGTCGGCTCCCCCTTCACTGCTGCGGCTAGGGCTCGGGGTGGCCGGCACTAGGTCGGTCCTGGTGACCGGTGGGGGTGGACCGGCTGGCGGCACAGCGGGTGGAAACGCCGTCGAGTGGAGAAGGCGCGGCGAGATTGGGAAAGGGAAGGGCAGTGGCGTCGAGTGTGCGGCTCGGGAGGCATAGAAGGGGGGGGGGGGGGGTTCGGCCGAAGGTTAAAGTCGCAAGAGAAGAGGAAAATCGCCGCCTGCGGTTAGGGCAAGGGAGAAAAGAAGGCTTGGGAAGAAGAAGGGCGCGGGCGAGGGTACAGGGAAGATGCCGTCGGGTGAGGCTGGGCATGCGGGTTCAGCGAGAGAGAAAAGAAAAAGAAGAAATTAAAAAGAAAAGGAAAAATCAACTTTTCCTCACTTAAACGGGGTAACCCAAACAGGCTTTCCCAGGGCCCAGTTTCCATCCCGGTAAACTCGTCCATACGAGCTCCGAAAAATTTCTAAAAATTCCAAAAAATTTCCTTATTAATATTCACCTATTTTCGGTATTTTACAATTAGGACTAGTTAAAGAGGGTTCAAGTTTAACTTGAAAAATGATAATGGTGAAGTATTGGATGATAGTACGTTAGGGAAACTTAGTCTATGCATGTCTAGGAAGATATGACTTCGACCTGGTGCATTTGGCTAAGTGGAACTGACCGAAGCTACCCTTTATGAATCCTAACCAGTTAGACCAAGGTTTTGTACTAAGTCCAGTGGATAGGACTATTTGGAAAACCTCGAAAGCATGGTTACTTTAATGATGTCCGAGTGACTCACCATAACCCAGAAGTTTATCCAGAGAACGCCTATTTGTTGAACTCAAAGCTAAACCTGAATCTAACATAAGTTAAAAACAAACTCCAAAATTGAATCTAATTCATCTCACAAAATTATAGGATTCCCTGATTGAAAACATAGATCGGGTGAGATGACTAAGGACATTAAAATTTAAATTTAAATTAGATTAAAACTCAACTTAAATTTAAATTAAATTAAATTTAAATTTAAACTCAAATTAAATTAAAATTAAATTAAATTAAATTAAAATTTAATCAAATTAAATTTAAATTAAGTTAAATTTTTTTAAAATTAAAACTTAAATTTTTTTTTAAACTTAAAAATTTATTTTTAAAACTTAAATTCTTTTTAAAACCTAAGAATTTATTTTAAAATTAAAACTTAAATTTTTTAAACTTAAAAATTTTATTTTAAAATTAAAACTTAAATTTTTTAAACTTAAAAATTTTATTTTAAAATTAAAACTTAAATTTTTTTTAACTTAAAAATTTTATTTTAAAATTAAAACTTAATTTTTTTTTAAACTTGAGAATTTATTTTAAAATTAAAAGTTAAATTTTTTAAAACTTTAAAAATTACTTGATGCTTAAGAATTAACTGAAAATAACCTTAAATTACACTAACCTTAATTCCCACTTATTGTAGGGAACTAGGTGGATCTTGGACAGTGGTTGCTCCAAACATATGACTGGAGATCACACCAAGTTCACTCAGCTTACTTACAAAAGCCTAGGAACAGTTGCCTTTGGAAACAATGGCAAACTAAAGGTAATTGGCATAGGTAATATTGAACTACAACTTGACTTTATCATTACAAATGTCTTACTCGTTGAAAATTTCAAGTATAATCTGCTAAGTATCAGTCAATTATGTGACACTAGATATAAGGTTAGGTTCTTATCTACAGAATGTTTAATCAAACACCTAGATAACCCTAACATAAGCCTTAAAGGGTTTAGAAAAGACAACATCTATGCAATCAACTTAACCACTTCTTCAATTAAGTGTTATTTAACACAAAAAGAAGAAACCTGGTTATGGCATAGAAGAATGTCACACACGAATTTTAGAAATATAAGCAGACTAAATGGATTAGTTAAAGGATTACCTAACTTAACCATATGTAATGCTTGTCAACAAGGTAAGCAAACAAAATCCACCCACAAACCAACTAATGAATCACAAACCAACTCAATTTTGAAACTTCTACACCTAGACCTATTTGACTCCCATGGAGTCAAATCAATAAATGGAAGCTTATACTGTCTAGTAATAATAGATGACTACTGTAGGTTCACTTGGGTAAAATTCTTAAAAAATAAGGATGAAACTTTTGAAATTTTTTCAAACTTTTGCAAACAAGTTGAAAATGAAAATGACCTTAAAATTAAAAGAATTAGAAGTGATAACGGGGGAGAGTTTAAAAATCATAACTTTACCAAATTCTGTCTTGAAAATGGCTACCATCACGAATTTTCGTGCCCTAAAACCCCCCAACAAAATGGGATTGTAGAAAGAAAAAATAGAACCTTACTTGAAGCCTCTAGAACGATGTTAAATGAATACAACTTACCTTAGTATTTCTGGGCAGAAGCTGTTAGTACAGCTTGCTATGTGCAAAACAGAACAACACTAAATAAAACTCATAACAAAACCTTTTTCGAAATTTATTATAATAAACAACCCAATATAAAATATTTTAAAGTATTTGGGTGCCCATCTTTCATCTTAAACACAAGAGAATACTTAGAAAAATTCACTTCTAAAGTTGACAATGGAATTTTCGTAGGTTACTCCCCAAATAGTAGGGGCTATAGAATTTACAATAAGGTTACCCTAAAAATTGAAGAAACTACTAATGTGAAATTTGAAGAATCCAAACAAAGAGTAGAACAAACACAACTTCACCCAGTTGAACTTGATCAAGAAAATAATAATTCTGAAGGAGCCAACCAAACTCTAAATCATGAAGAAGAAGAACAACCTCAGGCAAATCATCCACCTAGAACTCTAAGAGTCAACCCAAATCACCCAACTGATCAAATAATTGGTGACCCAGACCTTAGGGTTCAAACTAGATCATCTTTTAGAAATTTAAGTCAAATATCTTTAATCTCAAAAATTGAACCCAAAATTGTAGCTGAGTCCCTACTAGACCCAGATTGGGTCATAGCTATGCAAGAAGAACTAGCTCAATTTGAGCGTAATGAAGTTTGGGACTTAGTACCACCACCCAGAAATAAGAAAATAATAGAAACAAAATGGGTATTCATAAACAAATTAAGTGAAACTGGGAAAATTACTAGGAATAAAGCTAGGCTAGTTGCCAAAGGGTTCAGTCAAGTTGAAGGACTTGACTATGATGAAACCTATGCCCCAGTAGCCAGATTAGAATCTATTAGAATGTTACTAAGTTATGCAGCACATAAAGGATTCAAACTATACCAAATGGATGTTAAGTCTGCCTTTCTCAATGGACTAATAAAAGAAGAAGTTTACGTAGATCAGCCACCTGGATTTGAAAATCTAGAACACCCTGATTATGTCTTTAAATTAAAGAAAGCATTATATGGACTTAAACAAGCACCCAGGGCATGGTATGAAAGGCTAACCTCTTACTTAACATCCAAAGGGTTCAACCAGGGTCAAATTAACCCGACCTTGTTTGTTAAATCATTAAATAAAGACATATTTATTGCAAAAATATATGTAGATGATATAATCTTTGGTTCAATCAACTCAGAATTTTTAGAAGAATTTACTAATCTAATGGAACAAGAATTTGAAATGAGCCTAGTAGGAAAATTGACTTATTTCTTAGGATTACAAATCAAACAAACAAATGAAGGAAACTATATTTATCAACAAAAATACACTAAAGAATTACTTAAAAAATTTGGAATGCAAAATACAAAAGAAATAAAAACACCTATGGCAGTAAATACAATCCTAGATGATGACCCCAATGGAAAACCAGTTGACTTAAAATATTATAGAAGTGTCATAGGTAGTCTACTATACTTAACTGCAAGTCGACCCGATATTTTATTTGCAGTTAGTATGTGTGCTAGATACCAAACCTGTGCTAAAGAATCCCATTTGACTCAAGTCAAAAGAATTTTTAGATATCTTAAGGGAACAACAAATGTAGGTATTTGGTATCCTAGGACCAACATCTTTGAATTGATAGGATATTCTGACTCAGATTATGCCGAGTGCAAATTAGACCGCAAAAGTACAAGTGGTGGATGTCAACTATTAGGCCCATCACTTGTCAGCTGGTTTAGTAGAAAGCAACACTGTGTTGCATTATCTACAACTGAGTCAGAATACATAGCAATAGGAGAATGCGTTGCACAACTATTATAGATGATACACACCTTAAACGATTTTAACTGATAAAGGCGACTTCTAAAATTTTCTTTCTCAGCTCTTCATCATTAGGAACACAAAGGCGACTTCCCTGATAAAGAATTCCACTGTCTGATACTCGAAATTCAGAATTTTCTTCTTCTTGTATCCCTTGCTTGATCTTTTGGATATCTGGATCTTCACTTTGCTTCTTCTGTATATCCTCAAGCAGGGTTGACTCTATAGTCATTGCAGAGAGTTGCCCATAAATAATTTCAAGTTCGAAATCTGACAACTCCTTCTGCAGTGGCAGGGCTAATGATGACAAGGACATCAGGGATGCACTGGATTTTCTGCTTAGTGCATCTGCCACTTTATTAGCTTTTCCTGGGTGGTAGAGGATTTCACAGTCATAATCTTTGACCAACTCTAGCCACCTACGCTGTCTCATGTTTAAGTCCTTCTGAGTGAAGAAGTACTTAAGACTCTGGTGGTCTGTGAAGATTCTGCACTGGACTCCATACAGGTAATGTCGCCAGAGTTTTAGTGCAAAGACCACAGCTGCCAGCTCAAGATCATGAGTGGGATAGTTCTTCTCGTAGTCTTTGAGTTGTCTGGAAGCATAAGCTATAACTTTTCCTTCCTGCATGAGTACAGCTCCTAAGCCCATCTTGGAAGCATCACTGTAGATGTCAAAACTCTTGTCACTCTCTGGAGAATGGGAGCACTGGTCAGTCTCTTCTTAAGTTCTTGAAAACTCTGCTCACATTTGTCTGACCATTCAAACTTCTTGTTCTTCCTGGTGAGGGCTGTAAGTGGAGAGGCTATTCGGGAAAAGTCTTCCACGAATTTCCTGTAATACCCAGCTAAACCAAGGAAGCTTCTGATCTCCCTGGCATTCTTGGGTCTCTTCCAATTGCTGACCGCTTCTACTTTGGCTGGATCCACTTGAATGCCTTCTTTAGAAACGATGTGACCTAGAAACGCCACCTACTCCAACCAGAACTCGCACTTTGAGAATTTAGCATAGAGCTGCTTTTGCTGAAGGGTCTGCAGGACTATCCTCAAGTGCGTGTCATGCTCCTCTGAAGTTCTGGAATAGACTAGAATGTCGTCGATGAACACAATGACAAACTTGTCAAGGTATTCTCTGAACACTCTATTCATCAAGTCCATGAAGACTGCAGGTGCATTAGTCACACCAAAAGGCATGACTACGAATTCGTAGTGTCCGTATCTGGTCCTGAAAGCTGTTCTGGGTATATCACTCTCCTTCACTTTCAACTGATGGTACCCAGAGCGCAGATCTATCTTGGAGAACACTATTGCACCTTTCAATTGATCAAATAAATCATCGATTCTGGGCAGTGGATACTTGTTCTTGATGGTCACCTGATTCAAAGCTCTATAATCTATGCACATCCGCATGGATCCATCCTTTTTCTTGACAAACAACACAGGAGCTCCCCATGGTGAGTGACTAGGGCGAATGAAGCCCTTGTCAAGTAGCTCCTGAAGTTTCTCTTGTAACTCTTTTAGCTCTGCTGGAGACATGCGATATGGAGCTTTTGAAATTGGACCGGTACCAGGAACCAGTTCCATCTCAAACTCCACTTCTCTGTTGGGAGGTAGTCCAGGTAGCTCTTCTGGAAATACCTCTGGATACTCACAGACTACCCGAACTTCCTCCTGCTTAGGTCTTTCTTCTTCTTCTGTACTCACAATGAATGCAAGAAAACCAGCACACCCTTTAGCTAGCATCCGGTGGCTGTGAGGAAGAGAGAAATTTCAGTCTTCCTCTTTGGCACTCAAATTCAAAGGATGGTTCACCTTCGGACTAAAGATCACTTTTCTTCTGCGGCAATCCACTGAACTGTGCTTGCTGAGGAAATCCATACCCAAATGATATCGAAATCCTGCATAGCGAGGACTACCAGATTAACACATAGCTCTCGGTCTGAAATTCTGACTGCAGACCGAAGCCACTGACTAGATTCCATGACTTCCCGGAAGGTAGGGTTGTCGGAACTTGGAATTCATGCTTTCAGTGGTACCGTAATTCTTTGGCAAAAGGTATGGATACAAAAGAATGGGTCGAATATCAAATAGTGCAGTAGCTATATGTTGAAAAATAACTACTTGACCTGTTACGACCGTGGAGACACTAGCAGCTTCCTCTTTAGTGAGGAGAATACTCAGGCTGGAACTGGTGGAGCTTCCAACCTTCCTTGACTGATCTGAGGTCCTTCCAGAGTTGCAGGCATGTAATGTAACTGAGGCTTGCCTCCATATTGTATTGGCTGTGGCTGAGGTGCTTTGAACTTGTTAGGACACTGTTTAGCCATGTGTCCTTCCTGACCACAAGAATAACAACCAGTCTTACCCAAAAGACAGGCTCCTGGATGTGTTCTCCCACATTTGGAGCAGGGAGGGAAATTAATCTGCTTGTTTTCTGGTTCTCCCTTCTGGTTACTTCCTGAATTCCACTGCTTTCTTTTAGTACCCTTGCCTTTCCAGTTCTGATTATTTAACTGGGGTTTCTGATTTCCCCCAGTCTTGGTTTCTATCTTGATTGGCTTGTGCTACTCTCGTTGTGCCTTCATGCTGTTCAGGTAATGCTCAGCTACTAAGGCTCTGCTGACCAGCTCTTCGCCAGTCTGGGGTTGGTGAGTTCCACTACTCACATTAAGTGCTATCACTGGCTTCAGCATCCTGAGCATTAGTCTGACTCGTTCCTTCTCTGTACTTACTAGTTCTGGGCAGAGACGAGCTAGCATGTTGAATCTTTTAACTGCTTCCTCCACTGTCAGATCACCCTGTCTGAACTCCATAAACTCCTCGTAGTGCTTATTGGTGATCCTTTGGCGGAAGAACTCGTCGTAGAACTCTGTCTCAAAATCAATCCACCTCATCTGATTGACTGCCCTCTTGCTCTTGACTCTCTCCCACCACATGCGTGCGTCTCCAGTCAGGCAAAAGGAGGCACACTTGACCTTCTCGACTTCTGGCCAGTCAAGAAGCTCCATGGTGCTCTCCAGTGTTTTGAACCAAGCCTGGGCATCCCAGGGCTCAGTCGTGCCTGAGAAGCTCTCTGGTTTCAGTTTCAGCCACTGTATGAGGTAGGCTTCTTGTCTCTGGGATGCTGTGATGACTCCCTGGGCAGCTGGTGGAACCTCAATTACCACTGGAGTCTCCACAGTTACTGTTGGAGGAGTGGGAGGGACTGGCTGCTGATTCGCCATCAGATTGACGATCACTTGCTGCTGCTCTGCCACCTATCTCTGAAGTTGAACAACAACTTCAGAGAGATTCGGTTCAGCTACTCTGGGCTCTTCATTCTCCTGTGCTCGGTCCACAGTACGAGCGGTACGGGGACGTCCTCTTCTTGACATCTAGTTAAACAAATAAGAAGATTTGATATTTTCTCTATCTTTTCTAATCATACACATATGTATATGAACAAAGAAAACTGCAAAAACTTTTATCTTACTTTAGCACTTATAAGCAATCACTCTATACTGCAATTAATAATAAAGGAAAGCACTAAAGAAAGAACTTAAATACTTTCTTACTTGAAGACGGCAAGGTAGATGCTGATGTGTGTGTGTTGCTGGAAAATGGAACTTGACTCTGATACCAACTGTAGCGACCACACTCCTTACTACTACTCTGAGGGTGACCGCTACTGATACTGATAACTACACCTAACTTGTACTACTAACTTAACACTAGAGATACTTTAAATTATTTGAAACATATCACATATCAGAACATGCCTCTAAATTGCAGCATAAAATTTCTGGATACTTTTTTTTTTTCTTTATCTTTCTTTCTTGTTCATTTCTTTTTTATACAAGATTAAACATGCAATTGAGTGTATCAACCAGTATAACATTTCTACATTTTAACAGAGATGAAAGGAAATTAATTAAATCTACTGCTCATTCATTTCAAACAAAACCGAACAGCACATTTTCTTTTTTTTTTATAAGACAAATAACCTCCTGCAGATTTTAACCCCACGGCAGATCAGAATTCAGCAAAAATGAATGAATGCCGAACACACTACTTCACGGCGGATTGAGATTTCCAGCAAGCATAAGAATTTACTAGCTATTCATATATACTACTCACTGCATTTGAAATAATTTCACTACAGCAGAAGTTAATCATGTGACAGTTTTCCATTAAAGCAACCTCATATAGAATATTAGCATTCACATAGGACTACTGAGCATTTAAAAAAAAACCCGAACTTCATATGCAACTCCATTCATAAAACAAAACTCTCACAGAATACTAGCATGCACTCAAAACATACTGAGCATCTAACAATCCGAATAATCCCAGCAGATTTAACATTCCAGCAGTGATAAGAAGTACTGAGCATATAAATTTACCAATTTATTGATTCTAACACATAAATGAAGCAATTTAAAACACATCTTAGCATTTCAAAACAATTCCCTTTTTGCAGAAATTAAAAGACCACTAGCAGGTATAGCATTTCAGCAAGAATCCCAAGCTTCCATAACAGCCACCACACACACACCATCAACGTCTCCTTGTCGCCTTCTTCTATACCACTTTAGCTTTTCCTTTATTTTTATCTATATCTGCAGTAGGAGGAAAGGTAGTATCTATAAGCTAAAAGCTTAGTAAGTGCTATCTACTCACAAAAACTCGATAAAGAATGCATGTGCATAAAGGAAAGCAGGAAATACATGCTCCACATGAAAATAGCAACTAAAACTAAATCTTGCATCTCTAAAAGGAAACAACAGATTCAACTTTCTGAAATTTATAACTTGGATAAAAGAACTTGTTCCATTTGTTCCCCAACTTATACTTTTATACTTTAAAATAATATTCAACTTTTCTTGGGCCCTGCATTGTACCACTTTGCGCGCATTCTTAATGAGAATCGAGGTAGCTAATCCCGAAACCACTAAGATACTTCTAGACCTTGTGCCTTGGGGCAACTTGGAGCCCATCTCTTGGACTTTGTGTCCGGTACATGCCCTTTAAAAGTAAAATACTTTTTTTTTCTTTAAATACTTCTTATAATAAAATGCCTTGCCATTTATTTAAGCACTTAGTGTGCTTTGATTCTAAATTCTGGAATTCAGAATCAACTTGTGACTTTAGTCTTGCTTTACTTGTACTTCTCTCATATATACTTTAAACAAGAGATTCTAAAACCATATTTCACTGATATATAAAAGTATAATATTCGAACAAAACTCAACAGCAATTAAAAACTACTTGATCATTGGAAATAAATTTGGTCAGGCTCACGGCAGTTACAATTTCCACATAACAAGCTTGTAAAAACTAACTTATTTTGAATCTTAACAATCCTTTAATCATGCTGTAACTTGAAGGAAATTTAACAACTTAAACATGCTTGAAATGTAAGGTAAATACATCTAAATAAGCATGTTGTGACAATCAAGGAAAACCATCAAGATTCTGTCCGTGCACTAAAAACAACAAAGGATTGAAACCAAAGCTTAAACCAAATTTCTAGAGCAAAGGTCAAAATCCAAAACCGTATGCTAGAATGAACGCTGCTATTGTTCATTTCACAACAAAAATGCAAAACAAAACCCCGAGAGCTACTCCTACCGCAGGTGAGAAGCACTTACATCGGGTTCTTGGACTTACAACCGAAGGGAAATGCTTTAGGGTTTCGGTGGAGCTTCGATTCTACCGGTTCCTTGTATTCCCCGAGTTCTCCTTGTCGGAATGGTCACCCACAGGTAGAAACCGGCCGGAAAACCCTTCGCCGACGCCGGAGGAAGGAAACCCTAGCCTTGGCTGCGGTTTTCGCCCGAGAGAAGAATCGCGCCGTCGGGAGAGGAAAAAGAGAGGAAAAGCTTAGGTTTAGGTCACGGGAAAAACACTTAACCCTTTATAACTTAGTTTTAATTCGATTCCAACTATGCTTAAATCTATTTCTCTCCATACTAGGTTAGTAAAACCGTGTAGCTCAGCTGGTTGGCTGGGTTCGGCTGAGATTCGGCTCGGGTCAAGGTCTCGGGTTTGAGTCTCCCCTTCAACGTTTTTTTTTATCAAAACTTCTTTCTTTTTGTGACCCTACTAAACGACCTCCAAAAATTGCATAAAAATACTCTAAAAATTCCTAAAAATCTCTAGAATATTTTAAAAGCATTTCCAAATATTTTTATGGACATTTGGAACTCGAAATAAGGAAAATTGGGTCGTTACAGATCATGTCACTAAAGGTGACATTGAACTCAAGTACATTGAGTCCAAGTCAAATCTAGCTGACATATTCACCAAACCACTACCTGAAAATAAATTTAACAATTTACGTAGAAAATTAGGGATGTGTCTGATAGACTAGGATATTCAAAATTCAAAATTGTTTTCTAAACTGATTGCTTTCAAAATTCTAAGTTAAACCTGCATTTATATTTTTCAAAACTTCCCTATTTTTAATTTTTCAAAAACAGTTTTAGCCTTAAACTAATTCAAAATCTTTAGAAAACATGTACCCATAGGACTAGTATTTGAGCATCTCACCAACAACCTAGGCTTACCTTGATTGTGATTGATAAACATAGAAAGGGGTGAGATGCATAGGCCAATTGCCTGGACTTAAGATGCTTATGTCAGTGCATCGATATAAGTCTGAGCGTTAAATACAAAACATACATTGATAAAGTTAAGTTACTTAGTTAAGTCATCCACTAACTGATTGCAATTAACTTAACTTGACTAACCAAGTGAAAGCTGCTATCTTTTGATAGTTAGTAAGTATATAATTGGTTCGACAGTTATTATAGATGTCAGGTTTAGGGGGAGGATTAAATCAACACTTAACACCAACATTATTTTCTCCACCTTAAGCATTTTTTATATATTTTTTTATTCAAATTGGTCGTTGGTTTCAAATCTAAATTTTTTAAGTCATGAAAAGAAAAGTTTTTCAAACTTAGTTTTTGAAATCGTATTTTTCAAATATTCTTTTAAAACTATCTTTTATAAAATTAAATTCTTCAACTAGCTTTTAGTTGTCTTCAAACTTAATTTCAATCAGTTTTGAAAAGAAAATATCTTTTAAAACTCAGTTTTGAAATTATGTTACAAATTTGAAAAATGTATCTAGCTCGAAAAAACTAGCCTTACAATTTTGATTGTTAAAACTTATGTTTGATTAATACTTTAAAACATTTTTCCTAAAATTTGAAACTTATACTTATATTTGAAAATCCTCTATAGATTTGCAAAATCATTTTTAAAAATTAAATTCTGCAAAAATAAATCTTAATTAATGCTTCAACTCTTTCAAAACTTAGCTATTTTCCAAAAGACTGTTTTATATGTTTTAGCCACCTTAAAAACTTAGTCTAAAAAATTTAATTTATTATTTTAAACAAATCGTCAAAAGTTCAAAACTCCCCCAAGTTAACTTGACATCGCTTTCTACATATTTTTTATGTATTCTGTATCTTTTGAATGTTAAAAATATATCCTTGTTTGATGAATGCCAAAGGGGGAGGGATAGGTGGTTAAGTTAGAAAAACAAAATTAAACTAACTTAAAACCCATGCTAGAACAAAATGCTTTATTTTTTTTTTGCATATTTTTACTAACTTAACCAGGTTGTCATTCCATCAAAAAGGGGAAGATTGTTGGTGCAGTTAGCACTAACAGTCTAACTCAGGTTTTGATGAATGACAAATCGGGTTAAGTTAGGTTTGTTGTGATCTAACACTCTGACCGAGTGTGCAGATGAAGTCCAGACAGGTCGACGGGCTGACCAGATGTCTGGCACGAAGTCCAGCTAGGTCGACGGGCTGACCGGATTGCTGGCGAGAAGTCTAAGCGGGTCAACGGGCTGATCGGACGCTTGGTGAGAAGTCCAGACGGGTCGAAGGGCTGACCGGACGTCTGGCAGGTAAGTAAGGTAAGTCACTGGAGGGGAGTGACTATGAGGACGCGTTCCTGGGAAGGGGACATTAGGCGTCGATCCGACTTAGATCCATTTCGGATATCTAAGTTGAGATCGTGACTAGATTTTGGTCTCGGAAAGACGGAATCTTGTAGGACCGTTAGATTCGATAGAGGGGGGTGAATATCGATTCGAAAAACAAGAGTATAAACGCAGCGGAAAAGTAAAATAGACACAATGGTTTTACTTCGTTCGGAGCCTGTGACGACTCCTACTCGAAGGCCCGTGGTCCTTGACCACTTTCGTTGGGCAATCACTAGCAATTCGAAATGATGATTACAAAAGAACCGTACAGGGAATGCTAATGAAAACTAAAAACAAATACTGACAAAAAGGGAAAAGAACGGAGCGTAGTGTCGGAGCTTTGTTGGCGTCGCACTGAATGTCGAGCAGCAAGACCAGCAGCAGAAGAGTTCTTAGCTTGATTGATTATCTGAAGCTCCTGTCTGGGGCTTCTTTTTTATGCTGTTCCGGGCGCCTGGATTCCTTCCGGACGCCTGGAATGTGACGTAACTACTCAAACCATGATGCTCCACGTGGCGATGACTCAGCTGGATAGAATTCGCCTTCCGGGCGCCCGGATCCCTTCCGGGTGCCCGGACCTCCGAGCGCCCGGATTCCCTCCGGGCGCCCGGACCACCTTGTTTCAGAAAACTCTCTTTTCCTGCAAAACAAAGTTAGTCCGAGGCAAATATACATCCTGTAAAACAGATTGTTAGCACAGTTAAAGTTCAACAGGTGGATAAAAATAGTATGACTTAGATTCTGTCTTTCCGAGACCGGAATCTAGTCACGATCTCGGCTTAGATATCCGAAATGGATCTAAGCCGGATCGACGCCTAATGTTCCCTTCCCGGGAACGCGTCCTCACAGTCACTTCCTTCCAGTGACTTACCTTACTTACCTGCCGTCAGCCCGTCGACCGCTTGGACTTCTCGCCACTATCCGGTCGGCCGTCGACCTAGTGGACTTCTGCCAAGCGTCCGGCCCCGTCGACCTGTTGGACTTCTCGTAATCCGCCGTCCCCACAGTCGACCCGCTTGGACTTCTCGCCAGCTATCCGGTCAGCCCGTCGACCTAGCTGGACTTCGTGCCAGACATCCGGTCAGCCCGTCGACCTGTCTGGATTTCTCCTGCACACTCGATCAAAGTGTCAGACAACAACAAAACTAACTTAACATATTTGTCATTCATCAAAACCTGGGTTAAATCGTTAGTGCTAACCGCACCAACAATCTCCCCCTTTTTGATGGAATGACAACCTGGTTAAGTTAGTGAAAACATATGCAAGAAACAACATGCATTTATGTGGTTTTAAAGTTAGTTTGTATTTTCAAATTGGTTTAGCTAACTTAACCACCTAACCCTCCCCCTTTGGCATTCATCAAAAATAAGCAAGGGTAAACAATCATAGTGTAGAGTTACTGTAAAATAATAATAGCTAATCTTGAAAAATATCTGAGTTTGGTTCAAAATTCAAAGAAAAAAGTACAATTTTTAAATAAAAAAAAATCAAGTTGACTTGGGGGAGACAAGTTGAATTTTGAAAAGTATGAATTTAAAGTTAATCAAGTTTTAACTTTTCAAGCGTGTAAAATTTTTAAATCAGGTTTTTCAACTTTTTAAAAGGTAAATTTTCTTTTCAGGCTTAAGTAACATTTACTTTTCAAAAGGTAAATTTTCAACTTCGATTTTTAAAAACAAAGCAAAAATTTAAACAAGTAAGAATAATTTTTCAAGAAGTAAAATTTTTGCCAAAATAAATTTTTAAGGATAATTTGTTAAAAGCTAAGTTTGGAAAGTAGAATTTTCAAGCATATGTCACAAGAACTAAATAAGTATAAATTTGCTATATTCAACTTTTAAACTCAGGTTTTAAAAAAAATTAGGTGGGATTAAACTTAGTTAATTTTAACTTTTTGAAAATTAATGTTCAAACATAAGCTAGTTTTTTTTTTAAAAAAGCATTTGTCAAACACATAAAATTTTGATTAATTTCTCCCCCTGAACTTGACATTTAAAATTAACCAGCTGTCTAACCAATTAGGTACTAACTAACTATCAGGAGATAGTAGCTTTCACTTGGTTAGTCAGATTAAGTTGATTATAACCAGTCAGTGTTTGACTTGACTGATGAACTTTAATCTGATTAATATCTGAGTTGTATTTAACGTCCAGACTTATGCTGATGCACTGAAATAAGCATCTTAAGTCCAGACAGTTTGCCTATGCATCTCACCCCTTTCTATGTTTGTCAAACACAAGCAAGGTAAACCTAAGGTGTTGGTGAGATACTCAAAAACTAGTCCTATGGGTACATGCTTTCTAAGGATTCAAAACTAGTCTAAGGCCAAAACTCTTTTTGAAAATCTAAAAATGGAAAGTTTTGAAAATGAACAAGTTTAACCTATTAGTTAAAAAACATTATTTTAAAAATAGTTTAAAAAGAATCCTATTCTATTAAGATAGAACATAATTGATGTAAGTCTGAAATATCACTAGATAGATTCAAAATATTTTACATGTAGTGTAGCTACAGAAGTGAGTCATAACTAGATCTACTGAGATGATGAAGGGGGTGGTTCAGATCCCAAGGATCGGAGAAGCGCCATCAGCTCAGTGTGTCGGGTATTCCCGGCAGCTCGTAACTCGGCTATCTCTCGTCGAATGTCCCGATGAAAATCAGAGTTCTCCTGCTGGAGACTCGCCATAGCTCTCTCTAGTCCGGTCATACGGTCGGCTAGAGTGCGGGGAGCGTGATGTGGTGCTCGAGCTCGGGGCAGTGGTGGAGCCGGTGCGGCTTCCTCTGGAAATAGTGCGAGCATGAACTCGTCCATCTGTGCATCTGGATCGGGCTGGTGCTGTGCCCCCCTCCGCCAAGACATAGTCCCGTCATCTCTATCTATCTGGATACCGGCAAGGGAGAAGTTCCGAGCTGCTATAACATCGAACTCGGTCATATGGGCAATGTCTCCTCTAGTGACATCAATGTGCAACGAGGACATATAGGCTGTCAGAATATGACCAAATGGCAAATGGACTCGTCTATCAGTCACGAATCCAGCTGAGTAGATAATGGTGGAGAAGATATGTAGGCTGATGTCAATGTCTAACCTATAAATCAGGGCATAGAGTAAGAACGAATGGAATGGGCGCATCACAGCGATGTCCCGAGTAGTCAGTGGTAAAATGCAAAGGACTACAACCCTATAAAGAGCGTAGTCCTGGACCCAAAGTTCTACTGACCTAAACTGTGTCACAGTGGGATCTCTCTCTATGAATAAATCGTATCGAGAGTAATATGTGAGTAGGGATCTCCGAATGGTAGATCCCTCGGAGGATAGCACAAAAAGGAACAGGTAGATGGACGCAACCCTAAAAACTCTCGGATAGTCGTAGGGGAAAATGTGATATCAGTGCCTGCTTCCCTAGTGGTATAGGTGAGATCGTCTACTTTCACTAGGTTATTGCAAAATTCGGCACACAGACTTATGTTTATTGGACTGGTACATTCGACAAGGTTCCTTAAGTTATAGTGGCCTATAACCTCTAAAGCGGAGGGGCATGACCTTAGAAAGAACGATCTATCTATGCAGGTAGTCCTAATGGCCTTATAAATGGTTGACTCAAACTTAATCCTAAGTTCGTCTGTGGGAAACCTAGGGTCTGTACTAGCATTGGAGGGTCCAGCACCAGTATTTGTTCGTTTCCTACTGTATATAAATAAAAGAATATTCTAAGAAAAAAATTGAGAAGACAAATTCTAATAAAATTTTTAGAGAGTGGAAGAATTTTTACCGAGGAGCCATCGAAAAATATAGATTTGACGACCTCGGTTGAATCGCAACAGCGTCTTCACCGCAAGAAAATTTTGATTTAGAGTACTTTCGCACTGAGGTTCAGAGTGAACCTTGGCAAAAGTGAGAATTGGTGGGGCAAAGGTTGGGGGCGCCTGCTGCCCCTTATTTATAGGGGACTCCGGGCGCCCGGGGTTGCTAGGCCGGGGCGCCCGGATCCCCTTCCGGGCGCCCCGGAGGGGAATACCAGGGGCGCCCGCCCCTGGTTTTTACCTTTTTTTTTTTGGAAATTAGATTTGAAGTTCTAAGTTAAAATTTTTTTTTTTTAAGTTTAGAATTTTGAAATTAATTTTTTAAGTTTAAAATTTAAAATTTTGAAATTAATTTTTTTTAGTTTAAAATTAGAATTTTGAAAATAATTTTTTTTTTTAAGTTTAAAAATAAAATTTTGAAAATAATTTTTTTTAAGTTTAAAATTAAAATTTTGAAATTAAGTTTAAAATTAAAATTTTGAAATTAATTTTTTTTTTTTAGGTTTAAAAATAAAATTTTGAAATTAATTTTTTAAGTTTAAAAATAAAATTTTGAAAATAATTTTTTAAGTTTAAAAATAAAATTTTGAAAATAATTTTTTAAGTTTAAAAAAAAAAATTTGAAAATAATTTTTTAAAAAATAAAATTTTGAAAATAATTTTTTAAGTTTAAAAATAAAATTTTGAAAATAATTTTTTAAGTTTAAAATTAAAATTTTGAAATTAATTTTTTAAGTTTAAAATTAGAATTTTGAAAATAATTTTTTAAGTTTAAAAATAAAATTTTGAAATTAATTTTTTAAGTTTAAAAATAAAATTTTGAAAATAATTTTTTAAGTTTAAAAATAAAATTTTGAAATTAATTAAAATTTGAAATTAATTTTTAAGTTTAAAATTAAAATTTGAAATTGATTTTTAAGTTTAAAATTAAAATTTGAAATTGATTTTTAAGTTTAAAAATAAAATTTTGAAATTAATTTTTATGTTTAAAAATAAAATTTTGAAAATAATTTTTTAAGTTTAAAAATAAAATTTTGAAAATAATTTTTTAAGTTTAAAAATAAAATTTTGAAAATTTTTTAAAAAATAAAATTTTGAAAATAATTTTTTAAGTTTAAAAATAAAATTTTGAAAATAATTTTTTAAGTTTAAAAATAAAATTTTGAAAATAATTTTTTAAGTTTAAAATTAAAATTTTGAAATTAATTTTTTAAGTTTAAAATTAGAATTTTGAAAATAATTTTTTAAGTTTAAAAATAAAATTTTGAAAATAATTTTTTAAGTTTAAAAATAAAATTTTGAAATTAATTAAAATTTGAAATTAATTTTTAAGTTTAAAATTAAAATTTGAAATTGATTTTTAAGTTTAAAATTAAAATTTGAAATTGATTTTTAAGTTTAAAATTAAAATTTTGAAATTAATTTTTAAGTTTAAAAATAAAATTTTCAAAATAATTTTTTAAGTTTAAAAATAAAAGTTTGAAAATAATTTTTTAAGTTTAAAAATAATATTTTGAAAATAATTTTTTAAGTTTAAAATTAAAATTTTGAAATTAATTTTTTAAGTTTAAAATTTAAATTTTGAAATTAAATTTTTTTTTTTTTTTGGTTTAAAAATAAAATTTTGAAAATAATTTTTTAAGTTTAAAATTAAAATTTTGAAATTAATTTTTAAGTTTAAAATTAAAATTTGAAATTTATTTTTAAGTTTAAAATTAAAATTTGAAATTGGTTTTTAAGTTTAAAATTAAAATTTGAAATTGATTTTTAAGTTTTAAAATTAAAATTTGAAATTAATTTTTAAGTTTAAAATTAAAATTTTGAAATTAATTTTGAAATTAATTTTAAAATTAAAATTTGAAATTAATTTTTAACTTTAAAATTTAAGCCTTATTCATCTCACCCGATCTATATTATCAATCAGGGAATCCTATGATTTTGTGAGATGAAATTGGTTTGATTACAGAGTTTTGGTTTAACTTGTGTTAGATTCAGACTTAGCTTTGGTTTCCACAAATAGGCATTTTTCGAATAAACTTCTAAGCTTGGTGAGTCACATGGACATCATTAGAAGTAACCAACCTTTCGAGGTTTTCCGAATAGTCCTATCCACGGAACTTAGTACTAAATCTTGGTCTAACTGATTAGGATTCGTTTAAGGGTAGCTTCGGTCAGTTCCACTTGGCCAAATGCACCAGATCGAAGCCATATCTTTCTAGACATGCGATGCCCAAGCTTCCCTAACGTACTATCATCCAAAAATTTCACCAGTACCATGAGTCAAGTTAAACTTGGTCTCTTTTTAACTAATCCTAATTACCCTGCCGGGTTAGTTTGTTTTGGGTTACCCTGTCGGGTAGGTTAGTTTTGGAGGTGCCAGCTATTCTGGAGCCTCCCCCTGAATTATTGGCCATTAATTTGGTTTTAGGCTTGTGTCGATTCTTTTTATAGTTATAGTTAACTTGGTGATAATTTTGTTGATTTTTAAACTGTTTAGATTTTGAATTTGATTTAGGTTTGTATTTTGGATTTTGGTTTGGTTTATACACTTTTATATAATGTATTTTTTCTTTAGGTATATAATATTGGTTAAGTCCTACTTGCGTGGTCAGACATGCTTTCGGAACCCAAGCTAGATTGGTTGTCTTGTATTGGGTTATTAATGATTTGAAAGTTTTATTTGAATTCGACTTATATCCTAGTCCGGTTTTATTATAACATGCTTTTTGATTATTTAGGATTAAGTCTAAATTTTTTGATCTTGTTGTGAATTTTTCTAACATCTCCTTTAAATTGTTTATTTCATTTTTTAATGATAAATTCTCTTCCTCAAGTGTTAGATCTTGAGTTGGATTCGAATTTTTTAATTGTTCCTTGAGGTTTTGATTTTCCTCAAGAAGTGATTTGTTTTCATTTTCTACTTTAGTTAATTTACTATTTAAACAAGAAATGATTCTAAAAAACTTTTTGTTTAAATTAAAATATACCTCATTCGAGCCTTCGGAAACGAGTACGGACTCGTGGCTTGTTTCGGGTTCAGACCCGTCTTCATCTTCCGACTCGTCTTCTGTTTCAGCTTCGTGGGCCATCAGTGCGAGGTGGCTCTGATGTTTCTGCTCTTCTTCCTCCGATTCGTCCGAGGAGTCGTCCCACGTTGCTTTGAGTGCCTTCTTTTTGGTTGGCTTTGGTTTGTCGAACTTCAGTTTTGGGCAGTCGTTCTTGTAATGTCCTTTTTTGTTGCAGCCGTAGCAAGTCACGTTCTTTTGTTCTGAGGGAGAGCTGATCTTTTGAAGGTCCTTTTTGCTGAAGCTCCTTTTTCTCCTGGTGAACATTTTTCTTACCAAATTCACCAGGTGTTCTTCGTCTTCAGAATCTTGATCGGAGTCTTCTTCAAGTTCAGGTTTGCTTTTCTTCTCTTTGGAGGAACCTGCAAATAAGGCTATACCTTTCTCGGCTCCAGCATTAGTTTGTTCGTGTAATTCCAATTCACAGAAAAGCTCGTCTAATTTTAATTCAGAAAGATTCTTAGAAATTTTGTAGGCATCCACTATTGATGCCCACAAACTATTACGTGGAAAGGCGTTTAATGCGTACCTTATTAAGTCTCTGTTCTCCATCTGGTGGCCTATCGCATGAAGCCCGTTGAGGATGTCCTTGATCCTCGCGTGGAGTTGATTCGCTGTTTCTCCTTCCTGCATTTTTATATTAAAAATTTTATTTAAAAGCAGGTCTCGTTTTGTTACCTTAGCGTCGCACGTTCCCTCGTGCAGTTCGATCAACTTGTCCCATAGCTCTTTATTAGTGACCTCAGGTGGAGTCCTTGTCAACAAAGAGTGTTGATTGCTTTTATTTTGATGCTTTTTCATTTGTTTCCTTCATCATCCACTAGATTCGAGTTGTAGGTCATTGGAATGAGGGTCTATTCATCCACCATCTAGCCGGTCCTCTTGAGGTAGACCTCCATGCGCTTCTTCCAGTATGGAAAGTCGTCCCCGTTGAAGAGTGGAGGTCGTACTGTGTTGAATCCTTCTTGTTGGGACATTCTGTGCACAGGTAAATAACCAAAAAATATCCCAAGACTTGGTCTTGGATTAGTAGTGCGGGAAGAGAAAAAAATAGATTCGTGTTGCACTAATTTAAATTGATTAGAGAAATATTAAGTTAATGAAACACCAGTTTTAAAATTAATTATCGAACCAAAAAAAATTCACCCCCTGTCTGATTGGTGGTTGAACCAAATCAGAGCGGTACCTGCTCTGATACCACTTGTAGGACCGTTAGATTCGATAGAGGGGGGTGAATATCGATTCGAAAAACAAGAGTATAAACGCAGCGGAAAAGTAAAATAGACACAATGGTTTTACTTCGTTCGGAGCCTGTGACGACTCCTACTCGAAGGCCCGTGGTCCTTGACCACTTTCGTTGGGCAATCACTAGCAATTCGAAATGATGATTACAAAAGAACCGTACAGGGAATGCTAATGAAAACTAAAAACAAATACCGACAAAAAGGGAAAAGAACGGAGCGTAGTGTCGGAGCTTTGTTGGCGTCGCACTGAATGTCGAGCAGCAAGACCAGCAGCAGAAGAGTTCTCAGCTTGATTGATTATCTGAAGCTCCTGTCTGGGGCTTCTTTTATATGCTGTTCCGGGCGCCTGGATTCCTTCCGGGCGCCTGGAATGTGACGTAACTGCTCAAACCATGATGCTCCACGTGACGACGACTCGGCTGGATAGAATTCGCCTTACGGGCGCCCGGATCCCTTCCGGGCGCCCGGATTCCCTCCGGGCGCCCAGACCACCTTGTTTCAGAAAACTCCCTTTTCCTGCAAAACAAAGTTAGTCCGAGGCAAATATACATCCTGTAAAACAGATTGTTAGCACAGTTAAAGTTCAACAGGTGGATAAAAAGATTATGACTTATATTCCGTCTTTCCGAGACCGGAATCTAGTCACGATCTCGACTTAGATATCCGAAATGGATCTAAGCCGGATCGACGCCTAATGTTCCCTTCCCGGGAACGCGTCCTCACAGTCACTCCCTTCCAGTGACTTACCTTACTTACCTGCCAGACGTCCGGTCAGCCCGTCGACCCATCTGGACTTCTTGCCAAGCGTCCGGTCAGCCCGTCGACCCGCTTGGACTTCTCGCCAGCTATCCGGTCAGCCCGTCGACCTAGCTGGACTTCATGCCAGACATCCGGTCAGCCCGTCGATCGACCTGTCTGGACTTCTCCTGCACACTCGATCAAAGTGTCAGACAACAACAAAACTAACTTAACATATTTGTCATTCATCAAAACCTGGGTTAAATCGTTAGTGCTAACCGCACCAACAAATCTAAGTCACACTTTTTATGTCAAACTTATAAACTGTGTTAACACTTTATTTTGCAGGATATACACCATTTATTTGCCTCGGACTGACCTTGTCTTGCAGGAAAGCTGGTTTCTGGAGAAAGGTGGTCCGGGCGCCCTGGAGGCAAAACTCATCCTGATCGCGCGTCGCCATGTGGAGCTTGCTGGTTGGACCTGCCACGTCCCACCAGGGCGCTCGGAAGGGATTCAGGCCCCCCGAGCCTCCTATATAAGGAGGGTCAAAGGCGGAACACAATACACAACTCAGAACTCTCAGACTGCTTGCTCTGCTGCTCTACGCTCTAGCGACGCCAACGAAGCTCCGACAACTCGCTCCTGTTCTTTTAATTTTCCTCCCTTGTCGATATAACATTGTTTTATTTTTCATTAGCACTTCTGTACTTAACTTACTGTAATCAAATATTTGAACTGCTAGTGGATTGCCCAACGATAGCACTCGACGAGTGCGGGCCTTAGAGTAGGAGTCGACACAGGCTCCGAACCAAGTAAAACCGAACTGTGTTAGCCTTACCTTGATTTCTTACTTTGTCTTTAATCTATTTCCGCTGTGCGCTTAACTCTTTTCGAACGAAAGTTTTAATCGATATTCACCCCCCCCCCCTCTATCGAAACATCACGATCCAACAGGTACTTCATTCCATCAGAATATTAATGTAGCAAGGTGGCGTTTTCAAATTTGCACACGTGGTCTTCGGGATTAGTGGTGCCACTATACTTGTCAATCATCGGCGGTTGATAATGACCCGACAACAGATCTTCAAGAATGTTTTAGCAAAATGGAGAACTATTATGACCCTCAAGCTAGCTAGCAGATGACGCTCTACTCCGAGTGAGGGCACAGGGCGACATTTTTCTAGAAGAAGACTCAGAGTGTGCATCACGAGCAGAGGTTCCAGCAGGATTGCCAACTAGGGATTGAAGTACACCGATCGGCTAAACCAATGTTGGCTGAGGTATATGAGGAATTCACGTTGAGGCAAAAGGTCCCCGGGATATGTCAGTCATGTATTTATTTGTGTAGGTTGGTATGTACTATATGTACTTCCGATTTATTGGTTATACCTACTTGAGCATGCTAATGGGTATTATATTATTGGTTATACTTTTGGTTTGCAAATTATTAAATTTGTGCTCTTTTGTATTAAGTATTTTATTTGAAACTGTATCCTTTGATCTCCTCATATTTAGTATCATGCACTATCTTCTTATACCCACTGAGTTGTTGTACTCATTACTCCTTACTTTTCTTTTATCTTTCAGGTTAGCAGATAGAGAGTGTATTGTGTCACTCTGAGGTCCTAACTGCCAGTCCCACATCACACTCAAGATCATGTTTTTTTTCCACGTTATATGTTGCTACTTTGTATTTGCACTTGATTTTGTTTGTGGATTTTAGTCTTGTATTGTTTTATTTAGTTGTGATATTTGTTCTATTAAGCCATGTCGGCACGCAGTCATTTATGTTTTCTATGTTGTATGGGGATTGTGTAAATCTCACTATATTGTTGTTGCTATATTTTATCTTTCATTGTGTATTTATGTCAGTGTTGTGGAATAATACCATGTTGTATCGTACATTGTTACTAGGGTACCGTCAATTCCATCGAACAAGTATATCTCCGAGGCATGACAAATTGGATTTCCTCTACATTCACATATTTGACCGATCGACTGAGCAGATCATCAAAACTAGTTGGGGGTTTCCTTACCAGGGACTAGACGAAGTCTCCCTCTGCCAAACCTTGCGAGAAAGCACTCGTCAGTATCTCAGAAGTCGCTGAAGGAACATCTTAAGCCATCCAATTAAAGCATTGAATATAATTTTTCAAAGTTTTTTTAGGCTTTTGTTTGAGAGCGAACAACTTGAGCGGTGTCTTGTGGAACCTTCGACTGCCAGTGAAATGATGTAAAAATACTATTCTGAAGTTGCCAAACAAACTAATAGAGACCATTGGAAGTCGGCTGGACCACCTCTATGTTGATCCTGAAAATATGGTCAAAAAATACTCGGTACTTCATGCCATCAGAATATTAATGTAGCAAGGTGGAGTTTTCAAATTTGCACACTTGGCCTTAGGGATTAGTGGTGTCACTATACTCATCAATCATCGGCGGTCGATAATGACCCAACAACAGATCTTCCAGAATTTTTTAGCAAAATGGAGAACTACTATGCCCCCTAACTAGCTAGCATATGACGCTCTACTCCGAGTGAGGGCACAGGGCGGCATTTTTCTAGCAGAAGTCTCGGAGTGTGCATCACAAGCAGATGTTCCAGCGAGATTGCCAACTAGGGTTTTAGGTAGACCGATCAGCTACACTAGTGTTGGATGAGGGACATGAGGAATTCCCGTTGAGGCAAAAGGTCCCCAGGATATGTCAGTCATGTATTTGTTTGTGTAGGTTGGGATGTACTATATGTACTCCCGATTTATTGGTTATACCTACTTGAGCAGGCTAGTGGGTATTATATTATTGGTTATGCTTTTGGTTTGCAAATTATTAAATTTGTACTATTTTGTATTAAGTATTTTATTTAAGACTGTATCCTTTGATCTCCTTTTATTTAGTATCATGCACTATCTTCTTATACCCACTGAGTTGTTGTACTCATTACTCCTTACTTTTCTTTTATCTTTCAGGTTAGCAGATAGAGAGTGTATTGTGTCACTCCGAGGTCCTAGCTGCCAGTCCCACATCACACTCAAGATCATGTTTTTTTCCCACGTTATATGTTGCTACTTTGTATTTGCACTTGATTTTGTTTGTGGATTTTTGTCTTGTATTGTTTTATTTAGTTGTGATATTTGTTCTGTTAAGCCATGTCGGCACGCAGTCATTTATGTTTTCTATGTTGTGTGGGGATTGTGTAAATCTCACTATATTGTTTTTGCTATATTTTATCTTTCATTGTGTATTTATGTCAGTGTTGTGGACTAATACCATGTTGTATCGTACATTGTCACTAGGGGTACTATCAATTCCATCGAACAAGTATATCTCTGAGGCGTGACAAATTAGATTTCCTCCACATTCACATATTTAACCGATCGATTAAGCAGATCATCAAAACTAGTTGGAGGTTTCCTTACCAGGGACTGGAAGAAGTCTCCCTCTGCCAAACCTTGCGAGAAAGCACTCATCAGCATCTCAGAAGTCGCTGAAGGAACATCTTAAGTCATACAATTAAAGCATTGAGTATAATTTTTCAAAGTTTTTTTAGGCTTTTGTTTGAGAGCGAACAAGTTCAGCGGCATCTTGTGGCACCTTCGACTGCTAGTGAAATGATGTAAAATATTGTTCTGAAGTCGCCAAACAAACTAATAGAGACCATTGGCAGTCGGCTGGACCACCTCTATGTTGAGCTTGAAAATGTGGTCAAAAAATACTCGGTACTTCATGCCATCAGAATATTAATGTAGCAAGGTGGCGTTTTCAAATTTGCACACGTGGTCTTCGGGATTAGTGGTGCCACTATACTCGTCAATCATCGGCGGTCGATAATGACCCGACAACAGATCTTCCAGAATGTTTTAGCAAAATGAAGAACTATTATGACCCTCAAGCTAGCTAGCAGATGACACTCTACTCTGAGTGAGGGCACAGGGCGGCATTTTCTAGCAGAAGACTCGAAGTGTGCATCACGAGCAGAGGTTCCAGCGGGATTGCCAACTGGGGTTTGAGGCACACCAATCGACTACACCAGTGTTGGCTGAGAGACATGAGGAATTCCCGTTGAGGCAAAAGGTCCCCGGGAAGTTACTTGCTATGCTTGTTGCTGCTCCAGTAAGCCTTTTATCGCAGCAGCCACGATTCGATCTAAGTCTTTTTGTGCTATGGTGTTGGCAGTGGTCCTTCCGGTGTCATCTATCTAAGCCCCTTGGTTCAAGTATATAAAATTCTCACAGATAATGTCAATTTGATCCTGCACCAAGACTCTCAAAGAGTGATCCACCAATGACGTGACAAAAGTATTGGCTGCTACTACTGCTCAGAACCACCTGGGGAAAGAGGTCGAAGGGAGGAACCACCATCCTTTGGAGCACCTAGAGAATAACAAAAACTGAAAACAGGAGTTAAAATGGTGTCGGGATGCCCCACCATTACCACTCTGATGCCTAAGTAAGAACTAGTCTAAGGATGGAGAGCAAAGTGAACTAATGAATAATTGAGAGTTGGTTTTTTTTTTGGATTTCGAAAAAGAACCTCGGTGCCTCCTGCTTGATCTCCTTTTTATCCTACCTTCGATGGTTTCTTGTCTTCCCTGTACGAATGATCATTTATTTTTCTTATCGGTTTTACATCTTCCTAGTGTGTTAATAATTATCATTAATTAGTGTGCTAATGATTATCATTAATGCCCTTGACTCTTTGTCTTCAACAAATTGACAGGTAGCACTAGTGCACTTCTTCTTCCACATGCTGATGGGTTATCTACCCAATTAGACTATTCTTAATTCGGGAGGAATGAAGGCATAGCCGCTTAGGAGAATCTAGACATTGTTGGTCGGGGACCTAGGGAATAACCGTTTGGGAAAATCGGGGCATTGCCAGTCAAGGACCCAAGGAATAACCGCTTGAGAAGATCAGGACATTGTCGGTCGTGGGTGGTGTCAACCCAATGAGTGCTCACCGAACCTCATCCAGTTGGCTAGATTCGAGCTGGTCATACCCCAGTCAATCAATCATTAACTTGACCCTTGCCCTCCATGTAGGCTAAGAAAACACGTGAAGGCTTTACCATTCCAACATATCATATACCATTTGTTAAACAATGTTTTTTTTTTTAAAAAAAAAGATTTTAGCTAAAGGTTAAGCTAATAAAATTTTATATTTATGATTTAAGGGTTGAAATATAGTGTTCAAGCTAAACAAAATTTAAAATGAAAAAAAAATTTAGGTGTCCACGATGTGTACAATATTTAGGATATAATATTTAAGATTTATGATTAAAAAAAAAAATGATGTACCTAAATATTGAGGCGCCTTGATTTAAATGCCTCGTGTATATATACAATGGAAAACTAAACCTGTTTTAATGGTTTAGTTTGCAATTATGGCCTTGTACATGGTACAATTTGATTACGCGGCCCAATGGCCTTTCTTATAATTGGGCCGGCAGTGAAATCACCGAATTAGGCCGAATATCATTAGGCATTAGAGCAATATAGCCACATCAAATTATTGATTTTCATCTTTAACTGCATGAATTATATGTATTATTATAAAATGTTTGAAACTGATGAACATGCCATTTGTTTAATACGCACTAATTAACAATCAACATAATTTAGTACATTGTAATTCTCAATTCTCAGTATAATTATTTAATTATGTTACATGTTTTCAATTCATTGATATTCTAAATTTTAAAATGGTAACTATGACTTGACTTTTGAATCCAATATGTTTTTCTATTATTTTTTTCTTTTCCTTTGTTTTTTTCACACTGAGCATACACTAAAAGATCTATCATGATTCGTAGCATCTAATATCTATTTATCCATGTGATAAATGTTGAATCTATGCTATTGACTAGTTATAACCAAATCAAACTTTATAATCATACAAAATCCAGTACGATCCCATGCATGTGAATAACACATGCAACACCTTGAACTATCAATTCAATTTTTTCGGGACGATCTAGTGGTTAACACATGAAGTATTGTCATTATAAAATTTAGGGTTCGAATTTTAGAAAAATTGAGATAAATGTCTCCCTTATGTGCTAATCATTATTCTAAAAGTTAGTAGCCGCCGTGATTTACTTCCTCCGTATTGACTCTGAAATAGGTTAACGGAGATACTGGGAATAAACGTATTCACCTTTTACCACCTTGAACTATCCGTACAAAAAAAATCATAGGAAACAACGTATAGTTAATAAAGTTTTTAGAGTGTTTATCTCAATACAAATTAAATCTATATGAACAACAGAATCTAACATGAATGATTGATACTTGTAGCATACATATCTATAGAGCAAAAAAACAAATCCATCAAAATCTTAGAGAATCTAACGGAGATTTAAGTACACTGACTTAAAGATTTGATTATAGTTAGTATCTACACATATAGTCTAGTTTTAAGTTTGTTTAATCCAACGTAAGTAGCTAGCTAGCTAGCAACCATGCAAAAGTTTAACCTAATAAATATTACCATAAACACATTCATATGTTATAAACTGTAACGAAGCACTATCAAGCTGTAAGCAACTTTTAGCTTGCAATGACAAAGTTGTGTTTAGTGCTTAATTACTGGGCCCTAAGCCACCACCAAGGGCATGTTTACCTATGTGCATCGAGTTTACTGAGGGGGATTGTAATTAATTAAAGAGCCAGCTTTCAGTACTTTAGAACTTTTTCCTATTCACCTTCTCTTTTCTTTGTCCTCTTCTCTCTACCAGCAGCAGGTAAACAAAATCCAAGGGTACATGATCATATCTCGAGGAGATTTGGTCCTAACAAGTTAGACAAAGAGGTTGCAGAATAGGAAAACACAAGTCACATCGTGAGAGCAATAGATTGGACGTAAACCGGCAAAGGAAATGGATAGATCACCTTATGTTTTGTGTAGCTGTAACATGCATGCAAGCAAGAAAGATTTTTTTGTTTCCTAATTACTGTTGCAAGGGATAAGAGACCTTTTGTTTGTTTATTTGTTTGTTTGTTTGTTTAATTATTATTTTTATTGTTATTTTTTGCTTGATTTTTTTTTTCTAACTTGTTGACCTAACTCAGTACTAATTCATATCAAGACACCACCTAGTTCATATGATACACATGAGAAGTGACTAATGATCATATAGAAACTACAAGTTAATATTTCAGATTATGTAACTACAATAAAAAAATTCAAAGTCTACAATAATATCACTGTTATTCTAGATCACATGAAATCTCCAACTTTTGAAAACGTTGCAGAAAGTTTTCATCTATTATGCATTCAATTATCAACTCCATGTAGAAAGCACATTTCCCTATGTAGATCAGTGAGGTTGCCACAATAATTAATCAAGCCAAAAAATCCATGTGAGAGGGACTTTTGGGGTGGTATTTTAAGTCGCATAGCAAACTTTATAGATGGATGAGCCAAACTAGACTAATAATTGAGTTAGGCATAGCTCAAAGGTTAAATATTAATTGCTACCAAGTACAAAATCAACTAATCCTTTGTCTTAACCATTGAGTAATTAATTAATATTTTTATAAATGCATCTTTTTAACGCATATGTTTTGTTTTTTTAACATTGATGATTGGATGTAAGAATTGCCCACTAAAATAGTGATTTTAGATTAGACAAATTAATAATATTTATTAAGGTAATAGAATGAGTGCATGCATTAATTCTTTATTTTAAAACTCTAGTCCACCTATCAAACAATTGATCAAGAGACTAGATCATATTTGATCTCCACAAACTCCGTACAATTAAGGGTGATCCATAGTTTTCATTTTCTGAAAAAAGAAAATTTTAGTTTTTTGGTTGTTAGTGTTTGTCTATGCCTCAAGAAAGGAAGCCAAATTGTATCTTATCTAGATACCTCCAAAAGCTAGCTAATATAGTACACATCTCAACATTTTTGAATATTTGATGGCCTTGTGAACCTTTTTGAACAAAAGAAAGAACATCCACGGACATCCACATGACCTAATGCTCTAACTTTTCAAAGGATGGGGCAAATCTAGACCAAATCTTCCTATGTCTAAGCGCAAGGTCCTATGGAATATAAGTGATGGAGATTGTATGAGGGGCTATTTGGAGACCAAATGGGACCATTAGTGACATGTATATTATTTATTCTTATTGGAAGATGGTTTGAAATGGATACATTTACGGTGCTTTTGGTTGGGATAAATATGATCATAAACGGATCTAAGATAGGGTTGTCATTGGCTCTAGCTTAGTTAAAAAAAAAAACTTACATGTATAGGTATTTTATAGCTACAACTTGGAATCAAGGAAAATTGATGCATTCTTTCTTTCTTTCTTTCTTTCTTTTCCTTCTAGTTCATTTTATTTTGGTGCTTAACCTACCTCTAATTCCTAGATCCATCTCTGGATATGATCATCACTAGGAGTAAATATATACTATTAGTGTAAGAGTGTCGAGAAGAACTATTTGATTCTTTTTTATTATCTCCATTCACTATTTCAAAGAAAATATCCAATAGGTTGACAAGGCAAGATAATTAAATGGGACATATATACACCAAAGCATGCCAAGCAAGTTGTGTATGTGAACCCTGTTAGGATGACCAAGTAAATAGATTGGGTAAGGCTAGCTGGAAGAGTTGAACATAATTTTGGTTGGGATCAAAAAGAATTTACATATCTTCATAATAGTATAATATTATTCATTTTGAACATAAGCCCTCATAATTTTATTTTTATACTCTATCCAAAAGATCTCATATCAATGAAAATATATTCATTCTTTTAAATCAATAAGTTGCAAGGTATATGGACCTAGTAAATTAGGTGATCCAAACATACTAGAGTGACAAAAAGATCAAGAGAGACTACTGAGGATAATTGCGAGAACGATGCAGGCAAGCCATGTATATTGAGAAGGATGTCTTAACATATCAGGTATTGAATCAACCATCCTATCCTACTAGATTATATATTTTTAAAATTATTTTAGTAACACAAAGACCATTAATTATAAAACCAAATGAATCCAATATTATATTATAAGAAGTAATACGTAGGATTAAGTCCACATTAAATCCAATTAAGTTTACATGGATGGTCTTAATCTCCATAAAATGAGTTTACACTTGATTACCACACTTACCCAACTAATTATTATTAAAAAAAATAAATGTCAATTAAGTGATCTAATGCTTAATTGCATATGAAGGGGGTTTGGATTAAATGGATGTAGATTCAATGTATAGATCCATTAGCCCGGTTCATTAACATTGATGGGATGTTAATGAGGGATGGACTTTACGGTGGATAGTCCTTATAGATTGGGTCGAATATATAAAGGAATAGATATGATTTCATGCCCTATGGGTTGTCGGTTCAATCATGTGGAAGGCATCCGCTGCGCTTGCAGAATCTTCGGTGATAAGTAAGAAGTAATAGCCTTGTGATGATTTCATGTCAACTCTTCACTAACTCTTGTTTTAGTTTCAATATTGCTTTAGAGATTGATAATAGTTAGATCATATTGTAGATGCATCCTTTAGTTCATTATTGATGCATCATAATTTCTAGCAATTAGTATCAGAGCTAAGGATTAGCTTATTATCAGTTTTTAAGGCGTAAGGATTAGTTTTCAACGATTTATCACATATACATCAATTTTTACATTTGATTACATATGGATAGCGAAATTGATATATATATATCCATTGAATGTAGCATGGATAGGTTAGGATTTAACCTATGAATCGAGGTTTTCACATTATCCGTGAAGAACATGATTGGCGACGCAATTCTAGGGTTCTTTAGGCTAAAAAATCATGATAAGAAATCAGGTTTTTCTATTACCAATCGATTGGGTAATCGATTAGTGTTCACTAATCAATTACCAAATGGGTTCAATTGATTAAGATGTCTAAAATCACGAATAGAGAGTTCCTAAATTAATTGGGCTTATCAATCGGTGTTTACCAATCGATTAGCATGAGAGTCAATCGATTAACACGAGGGGCAATCAATTGGCATTGCCAGATCGTGATGAAGGTTCCCAAATCGATTACACTAATTGATTGGTGTTTACCAATCTATTAGCATGAAGGCCAATCAATTGGAATTGCTAGATCGTGACATGGTTCCAAATCGATTGGGTTGATCAATTGGTGTTTACCAATCGATTGAGCCAATCAATTACTTGAACCTGATTTATGAACAGAGAGTTTCAAAATTGATTGGATGATCAATTGACGTTCATCAATCTATTACCATGAGGAGCCAGTTGATTACAGAATTTGAGGACGCCTATAGAGAGTTTCTAAATCTATGGGTTGATCAATTGGTGTTCACCAATTGATTGGGCAATTGATTATAGTTCATTAAGTTGTCCATAGAGGATTTCTAAATCGATTGGAAAATCGATTGATATTTGTTAATTGATTACACCAATCAATTAGAGTGGATGAACTATAAACAGTGACCTTCGGAATCGATCAGGGGATCAATTGTTGTATACTAATCGATTGCCAATGTTGGGCAATCAATTAGTGCATGTGTGAATTGATTCCCATCTATTCTTAATCGATTAAGAATGATGTCAATCGATTGATATCTAATACCAATAGATTGATAACTGAATTTAGCTCATTTTTCAATAGTTTTTCTTGGATTTTTCTTCGCTCTTGCTACTTAGTCAAACATATACTGATATAGGTTAGGTTTAGTAGGTCCTCAATGGGAAGAAGAAAAGAGATAGCAGGAGTAAACAAGCATGAATATCGGCCGGGGTAATATGCTCAAGAAAATAGGCCAATATCAGCCGGTATAATACCTTAAGGAAGATTTACCAATATCGGCTGGGTATACACGTTTATGGTAGATAAGTCAAGATTGTCTGAATTAACACATCTGGATATATACTAGTATTGGTTGGGCGTATATGATCGCCCGGGTATATAAAGATACAAGGCCTTACAGGATTTAGAGTATATTATCGGACGATTAAAGACATATGTTGAACAATATTAATAATCCATCCGGACATAGATTAGATTCAATACCATTCGATACAAATCATAGTATAATATCGGGTTGTCCATAACATAGTAAAAACAGGGTAAACAGGCAAAGGCGATAGATATACCTTAACATAACTTATAAGACAGGGCAGGAACAAATATTTCGGGAATATTCATAAATAGCTTATGAGAATATCTGCAGCATGTGATTGTATAACAGGTTGATTAATTTGGCGGGAAGGATGTTTCTAGACTCTTCTGCAGGTACTAAGCGACAAAGAGGGTACATCTGGGGTACAAGAAAGATTCCTTAAAAACTATTTTCTGCAAGTACATGACTTATGTCATCTCATAACAAACTCTAACAAATCGGGGTCCACTTCATGACTATGGAGGTTAGGTGAAGTGGTATAAAAAGGGGAATCCTCTCCATTGGTCAAGTATGCTCACGCTCACAGCACACATAGTCATCTATTGCAAACCCTAATTGAGAGTTATTGTTCATCTTCTTCCTTCTTCCTTCTTCCTTCTTCCCCACAAAGAGAAATCACTAACTTGAGCGACAGAGGGTCTAGCCAGGGATTCCCACCCCGGTCTTAGGTTGCTAACAATAGTGTTAGCTGGTCTCTTGTGCGTAGGAGGTCATTAAAGCTCTAGGTCTTGGTATTCTTGAGGGGACTCTTCCTTTCGCCCTGGGGTCTTTGCACAAGGAGGTATCCTGTAACTTTCTTCTTCCAGATCCGCTTTGATTTTCTCGGATCGAAAGTCCTCAGGTATTCTTTTTCATCAACATTAGGTTCTTTCCCCAGCTTTTCATTTTGTCATGTTTCTCAGATAGGATCAAATTTGGCATCGTCTGTGGGAATTTCACCTGAATCTGAGATTGAAAGATGGAAGACGTTGGAAAATCGAACCTACTCACTATTAGTCATGAAGATCTGGATTTCCTTTTTAACACTCATGTGTAGAAGGCTCTACAACAACAATAACAACAACAGCAAGCTCATACCGGAGCTACTCTGCCGGTAGCTCATAATCCGGCGGTCTCAACTACTGATCGACGAAAGGAAAGAGAGTTGGAAGAACAAGATCGTGTATATATTACTCCGGCCACTGCTTCTCTGACTAGACGCCCTCGAGCCTTTCTTCGTACTCCTGTCGAGCAAGGAGGATGAAGGCTTGTATTTCAAGAATCCTTCGGCGAGGCACCGGACAAGGAGAAGCGCAAAGCTAAAATGATGGTGGCCAGTGATAGCTCACCAGAGAGAATTATTTCTCCATTTTCTCAAGGTGTACTGGATGATCCACTTCCTAAACGATATCAAAATTTTTAGATCGGCGAATACACTAGAACCACATTTCCAGAGGATCATTTATTAAAATTTGAGAATATAGCATTATTACAATAATTTTCTGATGGAGTAAAGTGTCGGATGTTCCTTACAACACTCGGAGGAGCTGCTCAACGCTGGTTCAAAAGATTGCCTGAAAATTCTATCCGAAGGTTTAAAGATTTCAAGAAGGTTTTTGTACACCATTTTTCCAGCAACAAGAGGTATCATAAAACTCCCTGGAGCTTATTCTCAATTAAACAAGGATCTAAAGAGGCCATCAGAGCCTACATCAAGAGATTCAATCAGGTAGCTATTGATGTACATAATGCTACTACTGAGATATTGGTAAGTGCTTTCTCTCAGGGCTTGAATGATAATGATTTCTTTAAAGATTTGGTGAGAAATCCTCCTGTAAATTTTAACTCATTAATTGAACGTGCTACTGAATTTATTAATGTCGAAGGAGCTCAGGCTGCACACAGAAAAGAAGATACTACTTCTTCTCCTGCTCCTGTTAAGGAGAGGGCTCCCGCTCCAATTCCTCTACCAAGGGGACCTCGAGTAATCCCTCCACCCCATCGTCATCCAAAATATCGCCCACAAGTGGTACAGCATGTGGAGATGCAGTAAGAAGCACCAAGAAGATGATGTACTTATCACAAGACCAGCAGTCATCATACAGAAGACTATTTTGTTTTGAAAAATAAGAAAGAAAATAGGGATCGTTATCAGAGGCAAAACTACTATCAATAGCAATATCCCAAGCAGCAGAGTCCACTCAAATTAGACTATCGTCCGATCGAGCCTCAATAAGGTGTATTACCAACCCCGATCGGTACAACTCAGGTGCCTGAAAAGACTCAGCCTGAGGCCATGATAGCCCGACAAGAAGAGAGTAGGAGCAATGCCGCCCGAGGAAGCATTAATATGATCGTGGGTGGGCCCACTGATGGAGATTCCAACAGGGCTAGAAAAGCACACGCACGAAGACTTGAGATCCATGCTGTAGGATGTAGCATGGAAAGAGCAGCGGCCGGAAATCAGTTTTGGACCCAGAGATCTTGAAGGGGTGAAAATACCCCATGATGACGCGTTAATAATTAAAGCTGTGATAGTCAATTACACTATTTCCCATACCTTTATAGACACTGGTAGTTCTGTAAATATTATTTTCAAAAAGCTTTTGATCAACTGCAGATTGACCCAAGTGAACTTTAACAGATGATGACTCCTCTATATGGGTTCACTGGTAATGAAGTACAACCGCTCAGTCAAATAAAGTTGGTCATATCTTTAGGGGAGGAGCCCCTAATGAGGACAAGAAGATCTCACTTCATGGTGGTGGATGCCCCATCCGCCTATAATGTGATACTGGGCTGACCGACCTTAAATGATTTTAGGGCGGTTATTTCTACTTTTTGTCAGAAAATTAAATTTCCTGTTGATGCTTAGGTTGGGGAAATACGTGGTGATCAAAAGACGGCTCGTAAGTGTTATGTGGAGATCGTCAGAACTGAAGCCGATGCCGCCCAGAAAATATAAAGAATGGAGGTCAGTACCATACAAGAGAAGTCATCTGTCCTGGTTTATGAGGAGAAGGAAGAGGTCCAGATACAGACCGGTCGACCTGAAGCTGTCACCTACGTAGCGGCCGACCTTGATCCCACTCTGAAAACAAAGCTGGTTCAATGCTTGAAGAAAAATAATGATGTCTTTGCTTGGACGACCAAAGAAGTTACGGGCATTTCTCCTTCAGTAATGGAGCATTCTTTACATGTCTTCCCAGATGCTCGCCCTGTCATGCAAATAAAGAGGAATTTCAGTGCAGAGCAAAATCAAATCATCAAGGAAGAAGTGGCTAAACTGATGGAAGCCGGCTACATCAGGGAGGTACAATTCCCCAGCTGGTTGTCTAATGTTGTCCTGGTCTCTAAACCGGGAAACAAATGGAGGGTATGTATTGATTTCCGTGATCTTAACAAGGTCTGTCCAAAGGATTATTATCCATTGTCCCGGATAGATCAATTACTGGATTCTACTGCTGGATGTGAATATATTTATATGCTGGACGCCTATCAGGGCTATCATCAGGTCTCTCTTGCTAAGGAGGATCAAGAGAAGGTCAGTTTTATAACATCTGAAGGTACTTATTATTATAATGTTATGTCGTTTGGGCTAAAAAATGTAGGAGAAACTTATCAAAGACTTATGAATAAGGTCTTCTGGAAACAAATTGGAAGAAATATGGAAGTATATGTTGATGATATCTTAATTAAGTCTCTTCAGGCTACTGATCTCTGCAGGGATGTAGATGAAACTTGCAAAACATTAAGGTAGTATGGCCTCAAGTTGAACTCGGTCAAATGTTTGTTTGGAGCAAAAGGTGGAAAGTTCTTTGGTTATATGGTGTCCGAGCGGGGAATAGAGGTCAACCCAAGCAAAGTCAAAGCACTTCAGAACATAGAGCCACCATGCAATATGAGGGAAGCTCAAAGACTCATCGGCCGGATCACCTCCTTGTCTAGATTCATTTCAAGGTCGGCCGATCGTAGCTTCCATTTCTTCAAGATTCTTCGGAAGGCTAAAAAATTTCAGTGGGATGAAGAATGTGACAAAGCCTTCCAGAAATTAAAAGACTACTTGTCCACCCTTCCTGTGTTGGCTAAGCCTGTAGTAGGAGAAACCCTATGGGTGTATTTGTCAGCCAATGAAAATGTTGTAGGCTCTGTGTTAGTTAGACAAGAAGGGAAAGACCAACAACCTGTATATTTTTCTAGTCATTTATTAAAGGGAGCTGAGTGTCGATATACTACACTTGAAAAGTTGGCTTATGCATTAGTGTTAACTGCCCCGAGGTTGCGTCCATATTTTTTAGCACATGCAATTATTGTCTTGACCAACGGTACTCTCAGGCGGGTGCTGCTTAACCCAGAGGCATCTGATCGGTTGATCAAATGGACGACTGAACTTAGTGAGTATGATATACAGTACCAACCTCGCTCGGCCATTAAAGCACAAGCTCTAGCAGATTTCATCATAGAGGTTCAAGGTCCCGAAGAAGAGAGTACTTGGAAAGTATATGTGGATGGATCTTCAACCAGACACGGTAGTGGAATTGGTATTCTCCTTACATCTCCAAGGGAAGATAAGCTTCAACTTTTTGTTAGGATGAATTATAGGGCCACTAATAATAAAGCAAAATATGAAGCACTAATAGTAGGGTTATTATCCGCTCGACATGTGGGAGCAGCCCGGGTTTATATCTATTCTGACTCTCAGTTAGCAGCCCAACAATTATCAGGTAACTTTGAAATTAATAATGATAGACTCATGTTATATGCTGAGGCATTTGATAAATTGAAGACTCAGTTTCAAGAAGTAAATATAAAAAAAATTCCTCTATCTGATAATCAAGTAGCGGATGAATTAGCTAAGTTGACCTCTGTTATAACACCATGGAGCTTGGATCGACCAGTTGAGCAGACATTGTTAGTATCTTGTATTGAAAGGCAAACTGATATAGAGATACAAGGTGATTGGAGAGCACAAATCATATTATATTTACAGCAGGGTATTCTTCCAATTGATGTAGAACAAGCAAGGATATTTAAGAAGAGAGTTTCCCAATACACTATGATAGGGAAGCAGTTATATAAAAGGGTTTTCTCTAGACCTTTACTTAAATGTATTGGAACAGAAGATATACAGTTTATCTTGCAAGAGGTTCATCAGGGCTCATGTGGCAGTCACATAGGGGGAAGATCCTTAGCCCGCAGAATTTTACTAGAGGATATTTTTGGCCTACTCTACATGAAGATGCTATCAAATTTGTAAGAACTTGCATTTCTTGTCAGAAACATCAGAATATTTCACATCATCCTACACAATTATTAAGAACTTCTATAGTTTCCTGCCCCTTTAACCAGTGGGGCATGGATATAGTTGGTCCATTTCCTATGGCAGCTGCACAAAGAAGATTTTTATTAGTAGCAGTGGATTATTTCTCTAAATGAGTAGAAGCAGAACCACTTGCTCGGATTACTGAGGATGCGGTTATCAAATTCTTATGGAAAAATATTGTCTGCAGATTCGGTATTCCTCATAAACTAGTCTCTGATAATGGAAGGTAGTTTCAAGGAGATAGAATCTTAAACTAGTGTAAAAGTTACGGTATTACTCAAGAATTCACCTCTGTGGCATATTCACAGAGTAACGGTCAAGCAGAAATAACTAACAAAGAGATTATAAGAGGCCTAAAAACCAAACTAGATCATGTTGGTGGCAGCTGGGTAGATAAGTTACCCAGTGTTCTTTGGGCATATCGTACTACGCCCCGAGAAGCTACAGGGATCACGCCTTTCCAATTAGTTTATGAAGGAGAAGCTGTAATTCCTATCGAGGTGGGAGTAGAATCCGATAGAAGGCAACTATATGACGATGACAATGCGGGGCGGCGACTTATGGAGCTAGATCTAATAGAAGAAATTCGAGATAAAGCTACAACTCATCTTACATCATACCGACAACGAATGAGGCAAAAATACAATAGGAGAGTCATCTCGAGATTCTTTCAAGTAGGAGATCTAGTATGAAAACGTGTCAAGCCCGCTGGGAATGTTAACAAATTGGCACCACAATGGGGAGGACCCTACAAGGTGGTAGAAAAACTTGCATCGGGCTCATATTATCTCCAGGACGCAGAGGAAAGAATTCTCGAGCGTCCATGAAGTACAAATCATTTACAGCCCTACCGAACTTAACAAGTTTATATCGCTAGAGGAGTATACATATCCCTGAACGAGCGGATTAATTCCTCCTCAGTATATTCCAATCACCCAATCATGTGAAGTTTAGCACACCCCAGGGAACAAATCAAGTTTACTTTAAGCAAGTCCCCTTCGCCCGGCCGAGCGAAAAGATAACAAGTATGTTTTCAATTTATGTACTTCATTTAATTTTGTGAATACAATGCAGGCCAAATATCGCCCGAAAGAAAGACACGATTTAAACAATGTGGTGATTGCCGGGTAGACATTCTTATTCAGTTCAAGCGGCTATCAATTGGGGGCTTGAAGGAATGATCAACCGGGATTCCTTAAGAAATATTGAAGACGTTAAATTATCACAAGGTTAGGGTAAAGCATTTTTAGTTTCAATCAAAAATACAATCAATTGGGAAATCTCTTGAAGTAACCCGAACGGGCCTTCTCAAGAGGAACTGAAGACTTTAAACTATCAAAAACACAGTCGATCGTGAAATATCTTGAAGTAACTCGGACGAGCCTTCTCGAGAGGAACCGGAGACTTTAAACTATCCAAAACACAGTCAATCGGGAAATATCTTGAAGTAACCCGGGCGGGCCTTCTCGAGAGGAACCGGAGACTTTAAACTATCAAAAACACAGTCAATCGAGAAATCTCTTGAAGTAACCTGGACGGGCCTTCTCGAGAGGAACCGAAGATTTTAAACTATCAAAAACACAATCAATTGGGAAATATCTTAAAGTAACCTAGATGGGCCTTCTCGAGAGGAACCGGAGACTTTAAACTATCAAAAACACAGTCGATCGGGAAATATCTTGAAGTAACCCGGATGGGCCTTCTCGAGAGGAACCGGAGACTTTAAACTATCAAAAACACAGTCGATCGGGAAATATCTTGAAGTAACCCGGACGGGCCTTCTCGAGAGGAACTGGAGACTTTAAACTATCAAAAACATAGTCGATCGGGAAATCTCTTGAAGCAACCCGGATGAGCCTTCTCGAGAAGAACCGGAGACTTTAAACTATCAAAAATATAGTCGATCAGGAAATCTCTTGAAGTAACCCGGACGGGCCTTCTCGAGAGGAACCGGAGACTTTAAACTATCAAAAATATAGTCGATCGGGAAATCTCTTGAAGTAACCCAGACATGCCTTCTCGAAAGGAACCGGAGACTTTAAACTATCAAAAACATAGTCGATCAAAAAATATCTTGAAGTATAGGACCATATTGGCTCAAATCAATCGGGATTACAAGCTCGACCGAAATTTGATCGATCGAGATTACATGCTCGAATGAAAATCATAAGCTGATTGAATTCTCCATTCGGGATTACACGTCCGACAGGAATTCAAAGTCATCTGGATTTCTTTATGAAAAATCACTCGGGATTACACTCTCGACCGGGATTCAAAATTCAGTGGGAATGCTTTATATATATACAATCATTCAAAATTACACTCCTGATCAGAAGTCGCAATCATATGAAGTGCTTTATATAAAATCACTTGGGATGGTACGCCCAACCAAAATGTATAAAACTTATGGGGTTCTTCATATAAAGTTGCTCGGGAGTACACGCCCCTCTGAAGTACTGAGGTTTTTGGGAATCCTTTATATACAGTCGCGCTTGATCAAAGTTCAAGGAGTTTATGAAAAGCCTTATTGTTCTAGACCATATGATCAATCAAGATAGCACAAATGGAAGAGTTTATTAAAACAGTTCATAACTTCAAGAAATAAGGAAGAATTCTTGAACAAGATAATACTTATTCTTAGCTCCCATGATCACTTCAAAGGAAGCAGTAGCAAGATAACAAAGTTGGAAAAATAGGTAGGTACAAAATTTTACAAAAATGCAAGTACTTGATTACAAGTCTTTTATAAATACACAATCATGCTTACTTAAAGTTGCTTGTCAAGTTTTCAGGCAATTCCTTGTTAAGTCTACGATGGTTTATGAAATGAGAGGGAGGTTCGTGAGATAGATAACCACCTTCCCGTAATTGCTGAATAACCCTGGCCACACTATGATTTAAAATCCCTATGATACGGCGGACATATTCACCATTAAACCCTGGAGACCTCAGATAGGTTAGGCGCTTGTCTTCCCATCGGTCTTCCTCATTCTCTTTATAACTTTGAAATTCGGTTTGTAATTTGGCAGCTTGATCTTTGAAAGTGTCTCTTTCTAATTTAAGCTGCTCTAATTCCTTTTGGAGTGAGGATATCTCTACCTCCTGGGCCCTTCTTTGTTCTTATTCCTGTAGAAGAGCAAACTCTCTTGATGCTGAATTTTGAGCCTGCTCGGAAAGAAAGATATTGTGAAGTCTCTCCACTTTCTCTAAGACAATGTTTTTATGAGAAACATTTGAAATAGCTTTGTCTTTCAAAGCAGTTTCCACCTGGAGGCTGGAGTTTAACCGATCTACTTGTAACTCCAAGGTTTTCCTCAAGCTCTTTGTTTTCCAATAATTGTCGCCGATGTTGCAGTTCCTTCTTCATAGCCTCTATTTGTTGAGTCTGTAAAGCTATCTTCTCTTGTAATTGAGTAAGATCAATGTGGAAAGGAGGAAGAGTGGCTTTCAGTGCCTCTACTTGGGTCCTTAACTTGTTGTTATCCTTTTCTAAAGTAATGAGCAGCTGGTCTAGATGAAAACTTGAGGCAAAGAATAAACAAAATAATAATACAGTTAGAGGGAATGATAAGAAGTTAACAACATATAATTAAAAATACTTACAGCAGCAGTTTGACGACTGTGACTGTCAATACGGCTTGAGATACTGGTGCCCTTTAATAGTTCTTGGCTATGTAGCCAAGATTCGGCCAACAAGCCTTGTAGCTATATAGAGCCCCAAATAGGAGGATCTGAGGCTTGTCCCAGTTGAGAGGACAAACCTAAAGCTTGCCTAAAAAGAGATGTGGGGACAGAAGGGGAAGGAGGGTCGTGTAGAAGAAGAAGGAAGAGAGGGAAGAGAAGTAGTAGAAATAGGAACAATAGAGGAAGAGCTAGACGGGATGAAAGATGGCAAAGCAAGGAGAGTTGAGTCAGTTGTTGAGGTACAGATAGTTGATAGCCCTCGACTCGGAGAAGATCTCTCGCAGGGTGCTCTTTTAGTTCGTGGTCGAGAGGCCATAGGAGGTAAGACCAAGGGAATAGGTTGAGAGGATGCAGAAGCAGTAGTAGTCAGCAGGGAAGCAGAAGCAGCTGAGACAAAAATAGGAGAGGAAGGAATAAGTAGATCTAGTCTCATCATATTAAGAGAAAGGTTGGAGATAAGGTGAGTAGGAGGCATTATTTCCTTACCTCTCTCATAAGAAATAGCTGAAGGAACAATGGGGGTCTACACGAAAGTACCAAAGGTATCACGAAAGGGAACCTCTTTAGTAAGCCTGGGTTTCTTGTGTATGGCAATAAAAGATTGTTCCTCTTCTGGGGAAGCAGGAGCTCCCACTGCTTGTTCTTCCTCAGATAACAAGCCAAGAGTAGTGATGGTAGGATTTGCTCGACGAGCCTGTAGCAATTTTTCTCCAAATTTATTCAAAAAAGATTTGGTCATAGTTGTATTCTTGTATATAAAAGGAGGTAGAAGAGCATCAGCTGGAACATAAGAATCAGGTGTCAGTAGGAAGAATAGTTAGCAAATAGCTAATAAACATAATCGAGAATGTCTGGGAATACTAAAAGAGACCTCCAAGGGGGTTTCAATGGGGCTTAGTCCAAAAGGAAACATTAGACTCCCAACAATCAAGGCCGATAAACAAAATTTGGCCCCCTTTAACTTGGATAAGGTGAAAGAGATAGAGGGATCAGTAAGGAGGTGGGCAGTGCTAGGAACTGGAGGGAGATTGTATATCCAGTTGATAGGAAAAGGAGGGGGAGAAGGGAAACGTATAAAGAAAAATTTGTGATGTCATTCCTCTTGAGGAAGAATCCCACTAAACAAAATAGCTTTAGGAAGAGACCAAAACTTAAAAATATTAATGTCTACTTGGTGGGGAACGAAGAAGTGATGAAAAAGACGAGGGGATAAAGGAAAATCTAGTAGTTGGGATACCCCAAAACCCACAAGGATAGAAAAAGATTGAGGAATAAGCTGATTAAGAGGAATATCAAAGTAGATACTAACATCAGTAAAAAAGCGATGAAGAGGGAATCGGAAACCTTGTAGAGTTTGATCCCAAAAGATAGATATACTTCCTGGAGGAGGGAGATGAAGACCATTATGAGAGGAAGGGCGAACCATAAAGGAGGGAAAATCGTAGTTCATTTTTAATTCCACCTCCTCTGAATCTATAAGGCGAGAAGCACACGAAAGAAACCACGCTGGGGAAGAAGTGGCCATGGCTGAATAATAGAAGGAAGGCGAACAAGGGAAGAAGAAGGAGAAGGGATAGGTTGGGAGCAGAAGATAGCATCTTAAACCTTTTTCCCTTCCTCTATGCCTTATACCAAAAACCCTTAAACAGAGATGGAAGAAGAACTGGAAAAAGGAGAAACCCAAAGACCAATGATAGTTCGTGTAGAACTTAGGTACAAAAGAGGGTAGGAAATGAAAAAGCATAAACCCAACAAAGAAGAACACATGGAATTATAACTACCATAAAGAGGTGATATCATCGAGGAATGAGATCAAATTCAAAATGAAGGCTGGATCTCAAAGAGAGGGTGATAAGCTCAGCAATCATTCTCGAAAAATGTGATAGGTTTTCCTCTCTTCCGCACCTGATTCTTAAAAGATTCAATGAGGTATGAGGGAAAATCAGTCGGGTATAAGGTCGATAGAGTAGCTTAAGACTACCTATCTGATTAAACAACATACCTGGACGATTATATTAGATCAGACGAAATATAGTTTAGTATAAAGTACTGGACGATATTTACAAACATAATAGTAAATCGACCGGTTATAATAGACCGGTCGAGATTGATGGTATTATAATGTATTGATTAAAAATTAGGACCTTATTTAAATATAGTTAGTTAATAGCAATAGACCAGGCAATATTTGACATGTTAGGATAAGGTGAACAAGAGAAAGCCAGTTACGAAAAGAGGATAAATTCAGGAAGGAGACAGTAAATCACCATAAATGAAAAAATAAAACAAGTTTGATAACAGGGGAAGAATAATTTTAAACATATAAATGTGAAAAACTAAAAGCATAAAATAAGCATATGAACCAAGTGGTCGGGTAAATTCATTAACACAAAAGCAAGAGTCATAATGAGTCATAGTTAACTTTACAATAAGAAAGAGTAAAGTAAAAGGGTTATTCTTTGGATAATTGAGGAAACAGATTATCAGGCCTATTATCAATCAGCTTGCGTCGATCCAAGAAGTTGGGAGGAGGATTATGGGACAGGAAGCCTTTCTCCCATAATTGCTCAACAGCTCCTTCAGCTCTGGTAGTATAAGCTGCCAAAATAGATTTTACAATCGGCCTATTGAATTCAGTAGATCTAATTAGGGTTGTGGCTTGCTCCTTGAAATGATCATCTTCACCAGTTTTGTAAACAACTAGGGATGTTTGGGAAGTCTTCAATTCGGCATCTTTAGTGGAGACCTCTGTTTTAGCTGTGTTCAAGGAGACGTTCAAAGAAGCTATTTCATCATCTTTCAAATGTAGAGTTTTGAGTTTGTCAGATAATGCAAACTCATAATCAGACTTCAGTTTGTTTGTCTCAGCAATCTGCTTCTCTAATTTGGAACATAATTCAGTGTTGAGGTCTGTAGCCGATTTAAATTGATATTGAAGGCTCTCAAGCTAGGCTTCATACTGTTTCCTAGATTCTTCTGAAAGTGTGGTAGAGGACATCTCAACAACCTGTTGTTTAAGCTTCTCGTTCGCCGAATATAAGTTGTGTATTAGTCGAGCCAGACCCATATTGGCCATCCAACACTAAGAATATAAGAATGGGTCATAAAATAGTCAAGGACAAACCATAAAGAAGTAATAGTAAAAATATCTTAGTTTCCTCATGGGAAAATTGATCGATTATCTCGGAAGTGGTAAGCCCTCCAAAGAGGGGGCGAATTTCCTCTCGAGCAGTAGTAAAAGAACCTCCCATCAATACAGGAGGACGAGAACAGAAGAAGAACTTGTAGAAAAAGAAGAGGGAGCGAAAACTAAATAAGAAGAGGATGAAGAAGGTGAAGACCTAGATTCTGGTAAAGATAGGGGAAAAGTAAAAGAAGTACCACCGGGGGCAGTATTGCTGGAAGAAGGAGAGGAAGAGAAAATAAGGGAAGGATAAAGATCAACCAAAGTAGGCTCAGTAGAGGGAAGGGTAGTAGGAGCAAAACATTCTGAAAGTAACTTCTCTGCAGAAAGGATGAGTCTCCTTTTAGAAGGGGGAGGTCTTATGAGTTTGCGTCCCGGCCGTTTGCCAGGGGCAACCTCATCAGGGGATTTTTCTGAGATTACAAGGGATGTAAGCTCGATAATAGGAAGAGAAGCGGTAGGTAAAGGAGCAACAACCACGGATGAAGAAGTAGCTGGCAAAGGGACAGCCGGAGTTCCTGCCGGAAGCTCCTCAGGAACTTCAGGAACCACTTGAGAGCTGGAAGCTTCGACCAGAGGAACCGAAACTCCAATTGAAGATGGTTGATTAATTGCAGCAAGAAGTTGTTGCTCTTTAGCATGAAGTTCGACCTCTTCTATATGTAATTCTTCATCAATCAGAGTAGCATAAAAACCAGCCACTACACAAAATGGAAGAAAAGGTTTTAGTTAGTAAAAAGTAATAGGAGAAGAAACAGAACTTTACCTAAGGAGCCGTGTATCTTAAATTTGATCGAGCTCAAACCAAACAGATACAGAAGGTCATTCCGTAGCCATTAGTGATAGAAAGGCAACGACATAGCAACTTTTCACAATAAAGGGGAAAAGAAGGGTGAAGATGAAACTCCTTGATATCAGGTAAAGGAGGTAAAGAAGATCTCCAAGCATGGGACCTAGAAATAGGTCCCGGAAACTTTATAAAGAAGAAGTGAGATTTCCAGGCTTTAAGAGAATAATACATATCATCAAAAAGGACCATCTTAGTCCGAGATTGGAAAAGAAAAACACCTGGCTCTGCTACCTTTGGATAGGAAAACATGAAAACATTTTGAGGAGTAGGAGGAATATCAAATGTATGAAACAACATATATGCGCCACACAAATAACGAAGGGCATTAGGCACAAATTGTTGAAGAGGAATGTCAAAGTATTGACTTACATCGATCAGAAAATGAGGAATGGGAAACCTTAAACCCCCTATCAACTGATCCCTAAAGAAAGTTACGTAGTTAGCAGGAGGATGGTGAGGATGCTCATCTGGTTTAGGAATTATGATGCCATATTCCCTATGAATTTCATATTGCCTACGAATAGCAAGCCTAGCATCCTTGTTGAAAGAGGATGAAATTTGAGCATACCAGGGGACAATCATTTCTTCAGCCATAGATAGAAGTAAGGACTAATAGAAAAATGAGTTACTTACTGAGAGTTGAAAGAGAAGAGCACTGGAAGGAGACAATCGTGAAGATTGATCAAAAGATTACAGTAAAAAGAAATGCTAAGGCAAGGAAGAAGGGGCAAAGTCGACATGAAGATGAAGGGTTTAGGGTTGAAAGAATATACAACCACCGTTAGATCAGAATTCCTTTTTTTAACGGACACCGTTGATTATGGAAGTGTGCAAATGCCAGCATTACAAAGAAGAGAGAAAAGACACGCATCATATGGTCAAAAATGAGCATTTAGGATGGACGCGACAAATCGAATCATGTAGGGGTTGGTGACGCCTCGTTGTGCGCCTTCAACATTCTCTCACCATTGAAGGGCCAGGCACAGTCAAGGAAATTTTGGAAAGAGGGTGCAGTTTACCAAGTGCAATAAAGAAGGATGGAAGGGGATAGTAAAACCATACAAAGCCTAATCAGTCGTTTACATCTCTTTTTGACTAGACTCAAAGAAGAGGTTGATGACATGGGTTAAGTTTTGAGGTCTCTTGGCTCGGTCGAAAGGGGGAAATATCGATCGGGTATTACAGGTCGGGCAGGTATAGAGGCCTTTAGCCTTATGTGGTCCGTGTTGTAATATCGATTGACCAAATGAAAAATATTGGATGGAATAAGAAGACACTTAATCTTATATAATTTACAGCACATAAATGACTAAATAAATATGGATTAAGGCAAGTCTAGACAATTTTCTTGCATTAGGGGTTTTCGTGATAGGAAGAGCCTAATTTGACTTAATCTAGTGCAGCCTGCAGAAAGTTCACTTGAACTCTTAGAAGGCCCATCCATGGTCATGGATGAAGGACTGGCCAAATTAATATAATTATAAAGGGTAGACCAATATCGGCTAGGTTAACATGCTTATAAGAAAGAGGCCAATATCGGTTGGGTTAATACATCTACGAAAGATAGGTCAATATCGGCCAAGGTCAAGGGGGTTGATTGAGTATAATATATTGATCGCATTAGAGGCATTTAGACTTATATGACTTAGAGCATACCATCAGTTAAATAAAAAACAAGTAAGTTCTGCACACACTTAATAGGCAAAGCCCGATTGAGCACGTAATATTGCTCAAGCTGTGTAACGCAACTAAACATAAATTCATGTCTAGTCAGCTGGCTGACACCTCCTTCGACTAGACTTGAAGGGAAGACTAGTGATATATGTTAGGTTTAGTAGGTCCTCGGTGGGAAGAAAAAAAGAGATAGCAGGAGTAAACAAGCATGAATATCGATCGGGGTAATATGCTCAATAAAATAGGTCAATATCGGCCGGTATAATACCTTAAGGAAGATCTACCAATATCGGTCGGGTATACACGCTTAAGGTAGATAAGTCAAGATTGTCTGAATTAGCACATCTGGATATAGACTAGTATTGGTTGGGCGTATATAATCGCCCGGGTATATAAAGATACAAGGCCTTACAGGATTTAGAGTATATTATCGGACGATTAAAGACATATGTTGAACAATATTAATAATCTGTCTGGACATATATTAGGTTCAATACCGTTCGATACAAATCATAGTATAATATCGGGTTGTCCATAACATAGTAAAAACAGGGTAAACAGGCATAGGCGATAGATATACCTTAACATAACTTATAAGATAGGGTGGGAACAAATATTTCGGGAATATTCATAAATAGCTTATGAGAATATCTGTAACATGTGATTGTATAACAGGTTGATTAATTTGGCGGGAAGGATGTTTCTAGACTCTTCTGCAGATACTAAGAGACAAAGAGGGTACATCTGGGGTACAAGAAAGATTCCTTAAAAATTATTTTCTGCAAGTACATGACTTATGTCATCTCATAACAAACTCTAACAAACCGGGGTTCACTTCATGACTATGGAGCTTAGGTGAAGTGATATAAAAAGGGGAATCCTCTCCATTGGTCAAGTATGCTCACGCTCACGGCACACATAGTCATCTATTGTAAACCCTAATTGAGAGTTATTATTCATCTTCTTCCTTCTTCCTCACCAAGAGAAATCACTAACTTGAGCGTCGGAGGGCCTAGCCAGGGATTCCCACCCCGGTCTTAGGTCGCTGACAATAGTGTTGGCTGGTCTCTTGTGCGCAGGAGGTCATTAAACCTCTAGGTCCTGGTATTCTTCAAGGGATTCTTCCTTCCGCCCTGGGGTCTTTGCACAAGGAGGTATCCTGTAACTTTCTTCTTCCGGATCTGCTTTGGTTTTCTCGGATTCGAAGTCCTCAGTCCTCAGGTATTCTTTTTCATCAACATTAGATTCTTTCCCCAGCTTTCCGTTTTGTCAAGTTTCTCAGACAGGATCATATACTATCGCCAAAGCGAGGACTATTGGGAGGTTAGGAGTATTAGTGTAGAGGGATGTATATCCATGCTAAGGATGATTGGCCTAAAGGAAAGTCATTCTTATGCAGGATGTATGTTTAAGGAAGCTCATGAATTAAGTTAAACTTCTAACTCATGTGCCTGGTGTGTCAGCCCAAAGAAAGGGCACTATAAGGCCAATTAGAAGCATTGTGAGTGTTGGTTGAAAACATAAGCTAACTAAGGAAGCTCATAAATAAAGTATCATGTGTAAAATACGTCAACCCAAAGGAAGGTGACTTAGGTGGCAAATGAAGATAATTATGAGTTATTTGGAGAATACCAATAGCAAGTTACAATTTAGTCCAAAGACTTAATGTAATGTTGTACTAGGTATTTTCTATTAATGCCCATATAGTTGCATGCTTTGTTTGTTGTATTTTGTTATTGCACAACTATAAAGATACATGCCTTGTTTGTTAAATTGAGCTATATTATTTACTTTTATTTATGTAGTACCCTCAATGTTTACTGATCTAAACAACATCCTCGTACTTACTAGCATAAACATTGAACAATGAAAAGAGCATATTATAATTTTATTGGACTGTATGAATCTAAACTTTACATTTAGGCATGATCACCCAACACCATTAAATGATAATTTCACTACAGATCAAAAGGTGAACTTTGAAAAGTGGGAGCAATCAAATCATATGAATATGATGATCATGAGGATGTCTATTCTGGAATCACTCAGGGGTTCAATAACTGAGAATGAGGATACTAAAACTTTTAAGGAATTAGCGGACCAATTCACCTCAAACGAAAAGGTTGAGATTACTACACTTCTCATGAAGTTAGTGTCCATGCAGTACAATAGGAAGGATAACATTAGGGGGTACATAATGGAGATGTCCAACTTGGTTACAAGAGTTAAGACACTAAAGATAGACATATCTGAAAGTGTCCTTGTAAACCTTATCCTAATCTCTTTGCCTACACAATTCTTTAAGATTAGCTATAATGCTCAATAGGAGAATGAACACTAAATGAGCTCATTGCTCAGTGTGTACAGAAAGAAGAGAGATTGAGAGGTGACACATCTCATAGTACTCACTATATACATCCTCATCTCTGTATTTGAACAAGAAGAAGAAGAAGAAGGGTAACGATAAGAGTAAGGGTAAACAATTTTAGTGACTAGGGTATCAGGGTACAAGGTGCAAAGCAATAAGATTTGAACCCAACTTATTTCTTTTGTAAAAAGAAAGATCATCTGAAGAAGGATTACCCCAAATACGTCAACTGACATATCAAGAAAGGTACACTTTTCAACTTTATTAGTTTAGAAGTCAATCTAGATACTCTACCTAATGACACTTGGTGAATAGATATTGATGCAACTACTCACATAATTATAACTATATAGGGTTGCCTCACGAGCCGAATGTCAATTGATACTGAAAGATTTATCTATACAAGAACTGTCATGAAGGCAAAAGTAGAGGCAATATGTATCTTTAGAGTTTGTGTAGGGAACAATATAATTTTGAATTTGAAAAATATATTTGTAGTGACATCTTTTAGGCGAAACTTAATTTCTATTTCATGTTTGGATAAGTCCGAATACACTTGTATATTTGGAAATGGAAAGTTTAATATTTTTTATAATTCTATCTTGTGTGATATTGGTTCCTTGATTGACAAACTATACAGATTGAATATTGAAACTCATACAGATAACCTTTTGATGTATAGTATAGGTATGAAGGCTGGTGTGAAAAATGAGAATTCATCCATGGTGTGGCATAGACATTTAGAATATATCTCTAAACAACTCCTAGAAGGTTAATGTCACTAGGAATTCTTGATTCCCTTGATATGTCAGATTTTGGAATTTACATTGAGTGTATCAAAGGGAAAATGATAAACAAAAGTAATAAAGGTTCAAGGTGGAGCAATGGCATCTTAGAACTTATATATCCAAATATATATGGATTGTTCCCTAAGGCTTCTTGGAACATTCAAACATACTTTATAAACTTTATAAATGACTATTCTCGATATGGATCCTTGTATCCTGTTCATGAAAAGTCGTAATCCATAGACATGTTCAAAATCTTCAAAGCTAAAGTTAAAAATCAACTTGGTAAGAAGATTAAGGCTATAAAATCATATCGTGGTGGTGAATAGTATAGTGGATCTGAAGGATCAGGTGAACAACATCCTATGCCATTTGTGGATTACCTTACAGAGTGCGAAATCATGGTGTAATACACCATATCTGGGACTCCTTAGATGAATGGTGTAGCAGAGCGATGAAATCGGACCCTTAAGGACAAAGTGAGAAGTATGATTACATTTTCTTCTTTATCAAAGTCCTTGTCAAGTTAGACACTAAAGATTATGGTTTACCTACTCAACAGAGTTCCTAGTAAGACGGTAACAAAAACTCCATATGAGTTGTGGATAGATAGAGCTTCTAGTCTTAGGCATCTACACATCTGAGATTGTCCAGCTGAGGCTAGTCCTTATAGACCTAATCAAAAGAAATTAGACTCAAGAACTGTTAGCTGCCATTTTGTAGGATACTCTGAAAACTCAAGAGGTTTTAAGTTTTTTAACCACTTGAGTAAATCCTTTTATGAAATGGGAAATGACAAATTTATTGAGGATGGTGGGAGTGATAAAGTTAAGGAAATATCATTTGAGGAGAACATTGATGATTCTAATATGGTAACTATTGATACAGCTAATAGTAAAATGATTATCATTCCACATATAATTAAAGTTGTACAACCAGAAGGGATAGTTGACTATGATATTTCTATATCCTCTCCAATTAAATTGGAAGGTATGTCATCTCAAATAAAGGAATTGCCTCCTATAATTTAGAATGACTCTTAACAACCTCGAGATCAAGTGCCACTAAGGAGATCCATTAGAGAAAGGAGGTTTACAATGTCTCATGATTATGTATATCTCTAAGAGCATGAGTTTAACATTAGGTTAGAAGATAATCCCACATCCTTTTAAGAAGTCAAACGATGCCCTCATCTAGAAAAATAGATCGAAGCCATGAAGGAAGAGATGAAGTCTATGGCGGACAACGATGTTTGAGAACTTATCGAATTACCTAAATGTGTGAAACCTATTAGTTGTAAATGGATATTTAAAACTAAACGGGATTCACATGGCAATGCCAAAAATATAAGGCATGCCTAGTCTCCAAGGGATTCACTTAAAAGGAGGGCATTGATTATAAGGAGACATTTTCACTGATTTTAATGAAAGACTCTCTTACAATAATCATGACACTTGTACTCATTATGACCTAGAGCTACACCAAATGGACATTAAGCCTGCTTTTCTCAATGGAAACATTAAGGAAACTATATACATGGTACAACCAGAGAACTTAGAGTCGGGAGATTCAAAGCACCTACTATGTAAACTAAGGAAGTACATTTATGGTTTAAAATAGGTATCTCATCAATGACATCAGAAGTTTGATCAAGTGGTTTCTTCATATAGTTTTAAAGATAATCCAATTGAGCAATATTTGTATATCAAGTTACGTGGGAGCAAATTTATTATACTTGTTCTATATATGGATGATATATTATTGACAAGTAATGATAAGAGTTTGCTACTAGAAACTAAGTCATTTTTATCCAATAAATTTGAAATGAAGGATCTTGGTGATGCATCCTTTGTTTTAAGCATACAAATTATACATGATCATTTAAGGCACACACTTGTACTATCACAAAAGGCCTATATAGAAAAGGTGCTCATTCGATATGACATATAGAATTGTGGTCTCGGTGATACTCCTATGGTAAAGGGTAATAGACTTAGCTTGTAACGATATCCACGTCATGAACTTAAGATTAAGGGAATGCAGTAATTCTCCTATGCATCAACAGTAGGGAGTTTGATGTATGCTCAAGTATATATGCGTCTGGATCTTATGTACATTATCAGGATATTGGGAGGATATTTGAGTAACCCTAGGCCAAGCATTAGAAAGCTATAAAGAGGGTTATGCAGTATTTGCAAAGAACGAAGGATTACATGCTCACATATCGGAGATCATGTCATCTAGAGATCATTAGATATTTAGACTCTGATTTTACTAGATGCTTAGATAGCAGGAGGTCTACCTCAGGTTATGTCTGTAGGATCGATGCATGCTAGAGTGGGGGGGGGGGGGGGGGGGAATAGCACTCATGGCTTTAACGTTCGTTTAAAATAATCTCAGAGTAAGATGCAATGGAATAGAGACAGAAAAGAAAAGCAAGCAAAGCAAACACTTTGATTTACTTGGTTTGGAGCCTATAATGACTCCTACTCCAAGGCCTACGATCGTTGATCACTTTCATTGGGCAATCACTATAGATTTAGAAAGCTATAACTTGAAGTATAATTGCTATATAAAATTAAGTTACCGACAATAAAGGATTGAGAAGATGTTCATCGATTGTCGAAGCAGCGGTTCGACATATTTGAGTCATTTTGGAGCAGCGCACACATTAGAAGATTGTTCTATTTTGTTGTGAATAAAAATATCTTGAAGCTGCTGATCGAACCTTATTTTATAGCTGAACTAGACCTGATCCAGACCCATTGATTTCGGGATCAGTCTTTAACTAGACATTGATCGATTGATTGATCCAGGTGTTCGGTCAACTGAACCTTCTAATCCTGCCCAGCTTCCTGTCCAGATTTTGCCGCTTCGAATAGAGCCTTCGTTCGATCTACCGATCCCACCGTTTGATCGATCGATCCCCCTTTTCTCGCCTACTTATCTCGTCCGATCAACCTGACCTAACAACGTCAACGCCTATCCAATGTTCGGTCAGCTGAACCCACAGTTCATTCGATCGATCCCTTGGTCGAACTCGATCAACTTGCTAGAAATATGATATGTTTGTTTGGAGGTTCAATCGATCGATCCAGGGGTTCAGTTGATAGATCAAGGTCGAAACTTCAACCTGCAAGATGTTAGTTTCATGTAAAACAGTGTTTAGAAAATAAGCATATAACATGTGAAGTAAAACTAGTTTTGACAGTCTTCAGACTGTTCTATTCTGACTTTCAGATTTTACCAAAAATCCTAGGTTAAACTTGTTGGAACCCAAGGTTATTTAGGTGTGATCAACAAGTTAAGTTAGGCCCTGTGTGTTTTTTACCTTGTGTCTAAGTGTACAGGAGTTTAGGAGCATAGGTAGTCGAGCGGAAGATGCAGCTAGCGAGAAGAACAGCACGTGGTGCGTCCGAGGGATGAGGCACTGTGGAAAAGTACATCGGCGGACGAGAAGGAAGCGTGTGGTGGTTCCGAGGGACAAGAAACCGGAGCGGAAGACTGCTCGGGGAGCAAGAGACGCAGCTAGCGAGAAGGTCGGCACGGGGTGCGACCGAGGGACGAAGACTGCGGATGAGTACACAGGCAGATGAGAAGGAAGCACACGATGATTCCGAGAGACGAGAAGCTGGAGCGAAATCCTGCTCAAGGAGACTGGAAGTTGGGTTCAGGTGAGCCCTATTTCGGATGGCTGAAATCACCCAAGCAAGCAGAGCTGGAGCGGAAGACCCAGATCGAAGCAAGCAGCACAGGAGCAGAGGGCCCGGACCAGAAAGTCAACATGGTCGACTTAGTGGTTCGGGTGCCTGGATCCATTCTGAGCGCCCGGACCATCTGGGCGGTCGGACCGTCCGGGCGCTCGGACCGTCCGGGAGCCCGGAACCATTCCGGGCACCCGAAGTTGGATTTTATCCAAATCACGGTCAAACCGCGATTCGTGCATAGGGGATAAAATTTTATCCCCCCAGGGCGCTTGGAACCCTTCGAGGTGCCCCGACCAAGGCTATAAATACAGCCTTGGTCCAGAAGCTTAACATTAACTTAGAAATTGTGTATTCCAACACTTGTGCGCTTCTATTTGTAGTTTAGCTTCTATTTCTCTGTGCGTTATTGTTGTAAGAGGCTTCTCCACCTGAAGGAATACTAGTGCGATATTTTCCTTGGATTAACAACCTCCTCGCTTGTAACCAAGTCAAATCTTTGCTTTTCAACCCCCCTTCTAGCCAGTCGCCGCGATCCAACAAGTGGTATCAGAGCCAAGGCACTTCAAGAGGACTAACCGCTGAACGAAGCAATGAAATAATGGCCGGATCGAGTATCTACCCGTCGAAGTTCGAAGGGAAATTCGCTAGCTGGAAAAAAGTGAATGCAAGTATTTTTTTTAAATCGATTTTGATTTAATGTTAATTATGTAATTCAGTTTTACAGCACCGGAAGGTAAGGAGAAATACCACTGGACAAAAAAGGAGCAGACCGACTATGTGGAAAATGGTAAAGCAGAGTACCATCTGCTAAGTGTTCTCCCGCCACAAGAAGTCTACCGAATCGGCAACTACGACTCCACAAAGGAATTTTGGGAGAAGTTCCTTGAGCTGCATGAAGGAACGTCCGAAGCCAAGCTCGCTAGATGAGATCTACTTCACAATTAGCTCCCAGCCTGTGACTTGGGGAAGACGAGACAGTTGCGCATCTGCACTCGAGAATTAAAGAAATCATCACCAGAATTTCGAATCTCGGAGAAAAGATAAGTAACTGAGATTCGCTTAGGTACGCACTAAACTCTTTTCCTAAAAATACAAAATGGGCATCACTAGTAGATGACTTTTACATTTCAAAAGATTTAGAAACAATTACATTGGAAGAATTATTCTCGACATTTGAAGTGCACGAATCAAGATGTGCAGGTACGAAGGAGCCCAAGAACAACATCGCCCTCAACGCATCAAGAGACAAACCTGAGTCGGAGTCTTCTCTCGACGACGAGGAAATGGTAATGATGGTAAGACGATTCAAGAATCTTTGTAAGTCTAGAAAAACTAACCATCCACAGGGTAGAAAGAAAAAGACCATCCACTACTACCACTACAACGAAAAAGGGAACGTCAAGGACAACTGCCCCAAGCTAAAGAACAAGGATAAAGATAAAGGTAAGAAGTCTGTTCAAAAATGCAAGGCATTAAAAGCGACGTCGGACGATACGTCGTCCGAATCGAAAGTCGAAGCCTTCTCCAGGCTTGCACTAATGGCAAGTCATCAAGACGACGACTATGAGTCAAGCTCTTCTGAAATGAGCATCGAGAGTATCGATGAAGGGGAAACCACGTTGGAAGAAAGCAGCAGTTTAGGGGGAGAAACGGACAACGAGATAAACAAGATAAGTCGGGTATAATCTCTTCCTCCCGACAAACTATTTAAGTTTATTAAATTGTTAATTAAGGGTTGCTGTAAATTAGAAAAAGAAATTAAGAATTTAAAAATAATATTAGCTAAATCTTGCCCAATAGAAGAATTCGACAAAATTAAATTAGAAAATAAAAAATTAAAAGTAGAAAATGATAATTTAAAAGTACAAGTAAATAACTTGAAAAACCATGCATGCTCATCTAATACTAATGTTAGGAAATTTAACAATGTAAATTGGTATTTTAGTTATCATAAAGGACAAATTATAACATTTCAAAAAGATATGCCCCTAAGAAATTCTTAGTTAATCCAGTTGGCTGGAACCTATATTGGGTTCCTAAGTCTTGCTTAATCTAAATTTTAATCGGATTTAGCACTCTCAGCGAGAAAATAAACAGTGAGTTTCTTTATGAGGCTTTGTCTAAGGAAGTGGTTGTTGTTCCAATAACCAAGAAGGCCTAATGCCTCGCCACGACTTGGAAGCCAAAATATTGAAATAAAATGTTTAATTAACTTTCTGATAAAGCATTAAGGTTGAAATTTAATAATACTTTAAAAAGTCTTTTTAACATCTTTTTTAAAATTTTGTCAAACATTTTTTTAATTCCTAAAATTTTTTTGGATAAATTAAAATTTCTTCTGAAATTAGAAATCTCTGCTTAATTTTTTTTATTAAGGAAAATTATCAAAAATATTTTTATAAAGTTGCCTAAGTCAGAATTTTTTAAAAATTCTCTTAAAGTTTCACTTAGAAAATTTTCTTACTTAGAGTTTTCTTAGAAAAATTTCCTTACTTAAAGTTTACTTAGAAATCTTTTTAGAGACTCTTTATGTGAAATTTTTTCAAAGTTTTCAAAATTTTTACCCTTAGAGTTTCTCTAGAACCCCAATTTTTTATGTGATCAAAGGGGGAGAAGGAAAAGTATAAGTCTACGGGGAGGTAGACCAATATTTTCTATCTTTTTTGCAATTTATTGCAAAATTAGTTAGTTTATTTTTATGTCTATTTACCCTAGCTTAACTTAGGTTGCTCACATCAAAAAGGGGGAGATTATTGGAACCCCAAGGTTGTTTTGATGTGATCAACAAGTTAAGTTAGATCCTGTGTGTTTTTTACCCTGTGTCTAAGTGTGCAGGAGCTTAGGAGCATAGGTAGTCTAGCGGAAGACGCAGCTAGTGAGAAGGATGGCACGCAGTGCATTCGAGGGATGAGACGTTGCGGAAGAGTACACTGACGGACGAGAAGGAAGCGTGCGGTGGTTCCGAGGGACAAGAAGCCGGAGCGAAAGACTGCTCGGGGAGCAAGAGACGTAGCTAGCGAGAAGGTCGGCACGGGGTGCGACCGAGGGACGAAGACTACGGATGAGTACGCTGGCGGACGAGAAGCCAGAGCAGAAGCCTGCTCAAGAAGACCGGAAGTTGGGTTCGCGTGAGCCCTATTCCAGATAGCTGAAATCACCCAAGCAAGCGGAGCCAGAGCGGAAGACCCGGACCGAAGCAAGCAGTATCGGAGCAGAGGGCTCGAACCAGAAAGTCAACATGGTTGACTTAGTGGTCCGGGCGCCCAGACCGTCTGGGCGCTCGGAACCATTCCGGGCGCCCGGAGTTGGACTTTATCCAGATCACGGTTAAACCGCAATCCATGCATAGGGAATAAAATTTTATCCCCCCAAGGGCGCCTGGAACCCTTCGGGATGCCCTGACCAAGGCTATAAATACAACATTGGTCCAGAAACTTAACATTAACTTAGAAATTGTGTATTCCAACACTTGTGTGCTTCTAGTTGTAGTTTAACTTCTATTTCTCTGTGCATTATTGCTGGAAGAGGCTTCTCAACCTGAAGGAGTACTAGTGCGATATTTTCCTTGGATTAACAACCTTATCGATTGTAACCAAGTCAAATCTTTGCTATTCAACCCCCTCCCCCCTTCTAACCGGCCGCCGCGATCCAACAGAACTGACGCCTATTATTCCCTCAACGGGGAACGCATCTTCACCTACTCCTCTCAGGAGAAGTTACCTTTTGCCAGACCGGTCCTCTAGACTGTCTGGACTTTTGCTCAGCGTTCAAGACTTCAGGTCTTTATACTAAACGTCTGTTCCATGACCCGTCCAGACTTTCACCTGGTCCGCGACCAACAAGATTTTCACCTAGAGTCCCCGACTCTAGGATTTTACTCAAAGTACTAGACCTGCCAAAACTTTACCGAATCCCCAGGATCAGGACTTCGTGCTTAACTGCAATTAGGACTTTCCTTTACATAAGGTTACCTTCCTCTAGGACCTAGGGTTACCTCCCCTTAGGATTTTTCACCTGCCTAGAATCCATTAGAACTTCTTCCTAAGAACACTTAGAACTTTCCTACAAGCTCAATCGTACTTGTTAGACAACAAGTAATCTTAACTTTGGAACCTTTGCCATAATCAAACTTAGGTTTGATCGTCTGGTGCTCCTACACCAACAATCTCCTCCTTTTTTATTATGACAACCTAGTTCAAAGTAAAGTAAAATATAACAATAATTACTGTAATGTAAAGAACTTAAGCATGAGCATAAATAAAATAATTTTGCATAAAAAAAAACAAACTCCCCCTTATGCTCCCCCTTTCATAAAAAATTATATTTTATGTTTAACTCTTAATAATTATGTATTATGTTTAACTCTCCACTTTAACTTTTCTCTTCCTCTTTGACATATATCAAAAAGCGTTCTAAGTTAGAAAGAGAGAAAAAAATCTTAGTTTTTAATATTTTTCCCTTAGGCTCCTCATGAAAGGTAGCACTTATTTGGCTTAACAAAATTAGCTAAATTCTTAGTTTTGAAACTAGACTTTAATTATGAAAAAATTAGTGAATTTTTAAGTTTTAAAAGTGACTTAGTTTTCACCAAAAACTTAGCTAAATTTAATCTTTGAGAATGACTTAGCTTTTAAAAGAGTTCCTTGTAAAAATACTTAGCTAAGAAAATGATTTATTTGAAAAATACTTAAAAATACTTTATTAAATACTTAGCTTTATCAAAACTTAGTAACTTAGTTAAAAATATTTTTTTTCAAAACTTATTTTTTCAGATAAAAATATTTGAACTTTCTTTAAAAAATACTTTGAACCTTTTAGAGAAATATACTTTGAAATTTTGAGAAAATATTTAACTTTTAGAAAAATATTTAATTTAACTTAACTTCTTTCACACCCCCCCCCCCCTTGATTAATGTATTATAAAACTTAATTAAGTTTGGGAATCCTAGAATCTAAGCATGTAAACCAAAATATAAAAGTTATTATCTATTTTTCTGATTTTCTATCTCACCCTTTCTAAGTTATCAAACATGTTAATCTTATAAGTTTATATGAAATGAAGTTAATCTTATATCTAAACTCTGAAAAATATTTAAGTCTGAGGAGAATAATTTAATTTTGAATGTCAAAATAATGAAGTTTAAATTTTAACAAATTAAATTTTAATTTTAATTTGAAAAATAACTAAGTTGAATTTTGAAGATTTAATTATGTTTTGAAAATAATTAAGTTTTTTTTAAAGTTTGTTTCTAAATTAATTAATTATATTTTTGAAATTATTAGGATTTTAAAATTAATTATACTTTTGAAATTAATTAAGAATTTAAAATTAATTATAGTGACATAGGTTAATTAAATTGAATTAATTTTAGTTGAGTTTTAATTAAGTTTAATTAATTTGGATTTGGTTAACTACTTTATATTTTAAGCCTAGGTCCATCTCACTCTTTTCTAGATTTTGAATCAGGGAACCTTATCAGTTTTGTGAGATGGTTAATTTAAATTCAAATCTAAGGATTGATTTACATTTGAGTTAGGGTAAGGTTTGACAGTTAATTAATTAAATATTCATTTCTTCCAAATTGTGACGAGGCACTAGACCTTCTTGGGTATTGGATCATCAACCACTTCTAGACAAAGCTTTTTAAAGAAATTAAATATTTAATTTCTTTTCTGAAAATCCTAGGTCTAACTAGTCAAGTGTGAATCAAGCCTAAGTCCTTATTTACCCTAATCTAAGCATGTATAGGAAAAGTAGTAAATCAAATATTAAACAAGTCTATTTAATAACAAAGATGGTTCTTTTATTGGCTTCCCCTAGATTATAGTCTCGATAAGATTTATCAAGGTAATGGATTTAATCCTTGGGGATCCAATATTGAACAAGTCCAACTTGATTAGTCTGATTAGACTTGGGGACCCATGCTTAGACTAAATTTCTATTTGATTGATTTATAAAAGATAAATACAATTTAAATTTGTATTTAGCCTTTATCTAAGTCCAGATTGATTGTATACGAGTCTTTGTTTTCTAAGAATCAGATCAAGATTCTTAGACCCTAAGGTGAACCGTTCCAATGTATCCTTCAGTTCCTTGACTTGACTTTTCAGGATGGAATTTTCTTTCTCAAGTTGTTGGACTTGAGTTGAAGTTTCAGTCTGAATAGATTTAGTCAAGGAGCTTAGGTTAGTCACTTCCTTAAGGACTGTTACCTCCTTTTGGATTGACTTGACCCGGATATTGGATTTAGCCAACTTCCTTAATAAGTATGAAACTAAATTTTGTAAATCATCAACTTGAGTTCCGGCAATCAGAGAACTTATAATATTATTTGACCTTTTGGAAATGGATACAGATCTGTGGCTTCTTTTGGAATCTGTTTCTAATTCGGCTTCGGTTTCAAACTCAGACTCAGTTTCAGCAACATACGCTTGTACTGGTATAGCAAGAAAGCTTGCTTGCTCGTGTTCTTCATCAGAGTCTTTCAAGGATTCGGACCATGTTGTCTTTAACGCCTTCCTTCTTCCTTGCTTATGGTTTGGATATTCAGGCTTGTAGTGTCCCTTCTGGTTGTAGCCGTAGCAGGTAACTCTAGACTTGGCCTTCGAGTTCGATTGAGTCACCTTCTTCTTCTTAAGTGATTTCAAATTAGTTTGACTAGTTTGGTGGTGATTTCGTCTTCTTCTGAGTCTGATTCATCTTCGGACTCAGGTTCAGTCCGACACTTGGCTTTTGGTTCCCTCGTTCTGTTTGTACCTACTACCAAAGCAATACCTTTCTTGACTGGTAGTGCATTAGTCTGTTCGTGAAGTTCAAATTTAGAAAATAATTCATCTTATCTTATTTGTGAAAGATCCTTAGACACTTTATAAGCATCCGCCATGGATGCCCACAAAGTGTCCCTCGGAAAGGCATTGAGTGTATACCTAATAATGTCACGATTTTCCACTTACTAACCGATTGCGTGAACGCCATTGAGTAGGTCTTGGATCTGAGCATGGAGTTGATTGTTTATTCCCCTTCCTGCATTTTATATATTATATATTTTATTCAGAATTAGATTATGCTTACTTACCTTGGTGTCAGAGGCTCCCTCGTGCAGTTCGATCAACTTCTTCCATAGTTCTTTCGCGCTTGTAAATAGGCTGACTCGGTTCAGCTCTTCTTTGGTTAGTCCACATTATAGGGCTTGAGTTGCCTTGGCATCAACCTTGATCCTTTTGATCAAGTGTGCGTCCCAATTTTCTCATGACACAAGTGCTCCAGTGGCGTCGACTAGTAGCTAGAGGTCTGTTTGGATGATGATCCATATTTCTACCTCAGTCTTCAGATAGTACTCCTTTCAGCCCTTCTAGTAGCTGAAATCTTCGTCGGAGAATAGTGGTGGGCGAGCAGTGCTGAAGCCTTCTTGGTACGCCATTGAGGGAATCTTACACACGAAAATGAAAGACGAAAGAGTGACAAGCCTTGGTCTTGGATTAGTAGTGTGGTATGAAAAGAGATTATACAACTCGAGTGGTGTTTACACCAACTTCGAGACACAAAAACTCGATTCCGAAAAAGAAGTCTAATAAGAAGGGGTGATGATACCAATTTCAAGGAAAATAATAATAATAAAAAAATAATAAAATAATAAAAAATCATAATTTCAAATTTTGTCAAACGTAATATTTTATAAATTCTTACTAATAGTGAAGAAATGAAAGTGAATTTAAAAAAAAATGAAGGGAAAAAACAAAAGGGTCGATGACAATTTAGAACCCCTGCTCGATTGATGGTTTCACCAATTCAGAGCGGTCTCACTCTGATACCAATTATAGGATCGATGCGTGCTAAAGGAGGGGGGGGATGAATATCACTCGTGGCTTTCACATTCGTTTAAAACAATCTCGGAGTAAGACGCAACATAATAGAGACAGAAAAGAAAAGCAAGCAAAGCTAACACTTTGATTTACTTAGTTCAGAGTCTGTGACGACTCTTACTCCAAGGCTCACGATCGTTGATCACTTTCATTGGACGATCACTATAGATTCGAAAAGTTACAACTTGAAGTATAATTGCTATATAAAATTAGGTTACCGACAATAAATGATTAAGAAGATGTTCGTCGATTGTTAGAGCAACGATTCGGCGTTGTTGAGTCATTTCAGAGCAGTGCGCATGTTAGAAGATCGTTTTGTTTTTATTGTTAATAAAAATATCTTGAAGCTACTGGTCAAACCCCATTTTATAGTTGAGCTAGACCTGATCCAAATCCACTGATCTCAGGATTAGTCTTTGATTCGACACTGATCGGTCGACTGATCCAGGTGTTCGATAGACTGAACCTTCTGAACCTGCCTAGCTTCCCATCTAGATTCTATCGCTTTGGATAAAGCCTTCATTCGGTCGACCGATCCAGCTTTCCTCACTGGCTTATCTGGTCCGATCAACCCGGCTTGACCATGTCGACGCCTATCCACTATTCGGTCGACTGAACCCACGGTTCGATCGACCGATCTCTTGGTCGAACTCGATCAACTTGCTGGAAATCTAATCTGTTTGCTTGGAGGTTCAGTCAAGTAATCCAGAGGTTTGGTCGATCGATCAAGGACAAAACTTCAACTTTTAAAATGTTAGTTTCCTATAAAACAGAGTTTAAAAAATAGGCAGACGACATGTGAAGTAAAATCAGTTTTAACAATCTTCAGATTGTCCGGTTTTGACTTTTGGATTTTCTCGAAAATCCTAGGTTGAACTGATGTCTACTGTTCCATCAACGGGAAATGCATCCTCACCTACTCCTCTAAGGAGAAGTTAACTTTTGCCAGACCGGTCCTCCAGACCATCTGGACTTTTGCTTAACATCCGAGACTTCAAGTCTTCATCTGAACGCCCGCTCCATGACCCTTCCAAACTTTCACTTGGTCCGCAACCACCAAGATTTTCACCTAAAGTCCCCGACTCTTGGATTTTGCCCAAAGTGCTTGACCCGCCAAGACTTCGCCCAATCACAGGGATTAGGACTTCGTGCCTAACCATAGTTAGGACGTTCCTTTACCTAGGGTTACCTCTCCCTAGGACCTAGGGTTACCTCCCCCCTAGGGTTTTTCACCTGCCTAGAATCCACTAGGGCTTAATCACGCTTGTTAGACAACAAGTAACCTTAACTTTGGACCCTTTGTCATAATCAAAACTTAGGTTCGATCTTTTGGTGCTCCCTGCACCAACAATGTCTTCATGATGGAAGGAGGGGTTGTATCATGGAAAAGCATTAAACAAACACTTATAGACACTTCCACTATGGAGGCAAAGTTTATAGTCTGCTATGAAGCTTCCAACTACGGGATATGGATGTAGAAGCTTATCACAGGTTTACAAATCATTGGGAGCATTGACAGACCATTGAGAATCAACTGTGATAAAAAAAAACTACAGAATTTTATTCTAAGAATAATTGCAGTTTGTCAAAGTCCAAACACATTAACATAAAATTTTTGACGATTAAAGAAAGAGTTTAGAATGGTCAAATAATGATAGAGTATATAAGGACATATTCCATATTAGCAGATCCATTAACCAAGGGCTTATCACCCAAGGTGTTTCATCGGCATGTGCTGAATATGGAAGTTCTTTCTTTTGATGAAGTACCCATTATGTAGGAATTTGTATTTTGTCTAATGTTTTATATTCATGAACACATATTTTGGCTTATTGTATATACTATAGATTTTCTATATGTGTACATGATTTTGACTTTCTCTGACATACGGATATCAAATTTACTATTACGATTTTATATTTTGTTGTTGTAATATGATGTGGACTCCATTTGGAGTCATAAGGTTGAATCATTATTTACCACTACAATTTAGCACAAGGTTTTGATAAATATAATTTGGACTTGGTTTGAGTTATAAAGATGACTTATTAAGAATAGACACTTATAGATCACATTTTGTCTCATTCTTATACTACACATCCACATTTGATATATATTGTTAATGATATTAATACTGTGATTACTGTTAGGTCTTGTTACAGTTATAGTAGCTATAACTTCTTTAGTCTTGTACTAATTGATTTAATGGACCAGATTATTAAAAGACATATTTAATTTAGAAATTTTGGCATATTGAACTCAACTAAGGGGTTGTATGTTGTATAAGGAATATTCAAGTATAGACCAAGTGAAAGATTGTAGGATTAAATCCACATGGGTGGACTAAATCCAATTAAGTTCACATGGGTGGGTTTAATCTCCATAAGATGGACTTATACTTGATTAAAACACGTACACATCTAATTGCAATTAAAGAAACTAAACTTCAATTAAGTGATCTAATATGTAATTGCATATGAAGGGGATTTGGATTAAATGGATGTAGATTCAATGTAATCCATTAACCCGGTTTATTAACAATGATGGTTGTTAATGAGGGATGTACTTTATGGTGGATAGTCTCCATAGGTTGGGTCGAGTATACAAAGGAAGATATATAGTTCATTAAGTTATGCTGAATCTTGCTCTCTTCCTCTTGCTTCTTCTCCCCCATTGAGAAGGATCTTGGGTTACTGACTCAATTCTGTGGAAGACATCCGCTCTGCTTGCAGTATCTCCAGTGACAATTAAGAAGCAATAGCCTTGTGATAAATTCATGTCAGCTCTTCGCTGGCTATTATTTCAGTTTCAATATTACTTTAGAGATGGGTAATAACTAGATCTGATTGTAGATGAATCATTTAATTCATTATTGATATATCATAATTCCTAACCATATATAGATTTTGAATATATCTTTTCATAATATATGTGATACATTAGTAAAATTCAAATTACTTAATAAATCTAATAATTAAATTAAAATTAAAAAGTTTACTATATAAACAATTTGATTATTTGGATCTTGCTTTACAATCACGAACGATTATAACGTTAGATCATAACAAACACACTTGTTATATTAGAAGTAAACAACTTGTGCATCTGTTCCATTTGGATCAAGCACATCTACATTCTATAACTGATCTTCTTTTGAGTCTTGGCCTAGCTGTTGAATCTTATTGTCAATTATTAGAACACAAGAAAGAAAACTTACTTACAATTTCTGTACAACAATAAAAACTGATAGTAGAAGTTTTAAGGAATCTTGATTATCTAAAAACTTTAAGAAACCTTGTACAGCAAACAAAACTTGTTCAAGAAATAGATACTCAACAATTACTATGTACAACCGAAAGACTTGATTGTAAGCAATAAAACATAACTGTATGATAAATTAGATAAGTTACACCAATTAATAGAAGAACTGAAATATAAATGAACAAATTGAAATATGAAAATACACATTATGTTGATATTATATAACATACTAAACAATTTTCCATAAAAAATCATGGATATTGTTAACTTGAATTAACTTGAATTTACTAGAAAAGGAGTATATATAGGCTTACTATATATCACTTTCACCTGACTAGGGTGATTCTATTTCTGATAGAAAATATTCCATTAATTAAGATATGAGATCATGAGATGTAAAGATGATATACAAATTCCTCATGTGCGATTTCTGTAACTGATATATATGAGATCATGAGATTGATCAATTTAGATAGATTGAGCAAGATATGTCGGTTGGATAGATTGAATGAGTCAATTTGATAGATTTATCAAGAGAGGCAAGCCAGCAGAACATGTCAAACAGTCATATTATCCTACTAGATTATATAAAATATCTTTTAAATTATTGTAGTAGGACAAAGAGCATTAAATATAAAATGAAATGAATCTAATATTATATTATAAGAAGACTAGGTTGATATTGTTTCTGGTAAGAAATACTCCTGTAACTGAGATGGAATAATGATGTTACATGCTCCTTCTTCATGCATCAATCAGCAGATAGCGGATGGTGGGGCCTCCTCGTCTTATGCGCCAAATCTGATGCCTGCCCGCCGCAGGATCTGCTCGCACCGAATCTGTAAAAAAAACGAAGGATGGCGTGGACGTTTGTACTTCGCCCTCCGACACGTGACCATGCTAGCGGGAAACAGACAAAGATTCGTAGACCCCGATCGAGCTGGCGCCATCTCTGTATTTGTACTCTTCGCCCGGGCCCACGCCCGCAGAATCTACTCGCAATATCTCCGTTTGATATCGCGGTCGGATCTCTCTCTCCCTGGTTGACTTTTTCGTCCTTCGCTCGATTCGATCGATGTAGCGTGGATGTGATAAATTTAGCTCATTGAACCTGAGGGGCGTGCATGGCATGCATGCATTGTGGCAAGGTACGTGCGTTATAATAAACTGTGTTCAATATTCTTCATATAAATAGATCATTCAGTCTTTGTCAAATACTTAAAAACTGTATTTAAACCAAGTTTACCATTTAAGATTTATAAATTTCATATCACTTGGAACAAATTTATCTATAGAATTTTAAGGAGCATTCGTAATAAAAATTGATCTGCCTCATAGTCATGTCTTGATCACATCCTCTCTATGCTTATCTATGCAAGTCCATGCCAGACTACTAATGATATGACTTAGACACAACCCGGACGAACACAACTTTAGTAGTTTGGGAAGCATCTCATTGGGTACATATATCCTTGACAAGACTCAAACTTTTACAATTTAGAATGTTACAACTTGAGATGATCCTCATTGTGTATATCTCCATAAAGACTCAAGTTTCCACAATATGGGATGTCACAAATTAAGAACTGTTGGATCGAGACGCGCTAGAGGGGGGGGGGGGGTGAATAGCGCTCGTGGCTATTTCGTTCGATTATCGGAAAACTATCGGAGTTAAAACGTGCAGCGGAATAAGCGGAAATAAAATAAAGAGACAACACAAAGAGACAGGTCGATTTTACTTCGTTCGGAGCCTAAGTCGACTCCTACTTGAAGGCCCGCGATCCTTGATCGCTTCCGGTGGGCAACAACTATAAGCTCGTTAAAAGATTACAATTATGAGTACAAATAAAAGCTATAAAAAATTATACCGACAACAGAAAAATGCTAATTCTGAAGCTTCGGGTCGTCGGGCACTTGTAGTAGCACTTCGGAGCGTCTTTTGGAGCAGCGTGTTGATGAAAGATCACTTAGAATTCGTTGTTCCTTGAAGCTGCACCTCAACCCTCATTTTATATGCGGTTCCGGGCGCCTGGATCCCTTCCGGGCGCCTGGAGTGTGACGTGGCCAACCAACCAGGATGCTCCACGTGGCGAAGTCGCGTAGGGGATAGAATTTGGTCCCGGCGCGGACTGCTCGGTGCCGGATCCATCCGGCGCCGACTTTTTCCAAGCGGTTCCTCACCGCAAACAAAGGTTAGTCCGAGCAAAATACCGCAAGACAATGTTAGAATCGATAAAACACAGTAATAATTGATACCTTCTGATTGTCCGAGTCCGACTTTGGATTTCCAAGGAAGTCCTAGGTCGACCCGACGCCTATTGTTCCCTCTTCGGGAACGCGTCCTCACTTACTCCACTCGTGAGATTTACTGCATCGATCCTCCGATCGACCGGACTTTGCTCAAGACTGATGCTTCCGGACTTTCTGGACATCCGCTTCCCGGCTAGTCCGGTCTTTCACCTGGTTCACGACACCAGGACTTTTCACCTAGGGTTACCACCCCCTAGGACTTTTGCCTGAAGCCATCAACCTGCCAAGACTTTACGCATAGGGTTACCACCCCCTATGACCTAGGGTTACCGCCCCCTAGGGTTTTCCCTTTGCCTAACCGCAGCTAGGACTTTCCTGAAATCCTCAAGTAGACTTGTTAGACTAAAAAACATCTTAACTTTGAATTCTTTGCCGTTATCAAAACACGAGTTCGATCGTCGGATGCTTCCCGCACCAACAAGAACAACTCCATAATTGAGTACATCCTCGGAAAGACCCAAACTTTCATGGCTTGGGATGTTGCGGCTTGGGAATAACCTCATTGGGTACTATTAGGACTGATAGAGCTAGAGGGGCGTAGGGGTGAATAGCTCATTTCGAGTCTTCTTCGCAACAGATACTTGAAACTGTGAACACCACAATGCTAACAACTTGATTTACTTAACCTTCACCTCCTTAAAATAACTAATGCAAGGGTTCACACAGCAGCTATCACATATTTCACTATGAACTCTTCTTCTCGGAACAAACCCAAGGTGGAGAAACATTTCATAACAAGCTTTAAAAGCTCTCAAAAGAATATAGCAACAAAAGAGAAGAAGAAAAGGAAATATTACAAGTTTTTTTTTGCTTGGTTCTCCTTCTCTTGATTGCTAGAAGATTGAAGATGAGAGCTTGGCACTCAGATAAGTTGGAGAATAGCAATGGAACAGTAGTATATTTTTGTGTCCAAATCTCCTTTTTAAATGCTTCAGAATCGATCCATTTCTCTGTCTTTTCGTCGCCATCAATCGATTGAAAAGTGCCTCAATCAATTAAGAATTATCTGTTGAATAGTATTGACTCCAAATCGACGACTGAGGTTTTTCCATTTTGAATCCCAATCGATTTCTATTAAACACTAATCGACTAGACACCTTAATCGATTAGTCAATATATTAGGAAATTTTCTGTTCTCGCGAAGAATACATCCCAATCGATCACCCAATTGATTGGTAGTTTCTAAATTGATTGACCAATCGATCTGAGACCTTTTTGTTCTCGCAAAGAAAGCTTCTCAATTAATCAGCCAATTGATCATGAAGCTTTCTGTTCTCGCGATGAAATCCTCTCAATTGATCAGCTAATCGATTGGTAGTTTCCCAATCGATCAGCCAATCAATTCTAGAGCTCTCTATTCTCGTGATGAAATCCTCTCAATCAATTAGCTAATTGATTGGTAGTTTCCCAATCTATCATCCAATTGATTTCAGAGCTCTCTGTTCTCACGATGAAATCCTCTCAATCTATTAGCTAATCGATTGGTAGTTTCCCAATCGATCAGCCAATCAATTTCGGGGCTTTCTGTGGGCTTAAATTTGATTACCAATCTATTGATAATTTTAGTTAATCGATTGATACACTCTATTGCTTCCAGGTTTTGAGTTTTAGCTCACCAATCGATTTGTAAACTTATCAATCAATTATTGAACCCTAAAATAGGATTTTTCACCCTAAACCCTTTAGCATACGCTCCCTTCGATCCAAATACCTCATTCCAGATGAACCTCCTATTCCCTGGACTTTGTTCCTGGAGCTTCATCATATCCAAGTCTTCATGCCAAGATCCAATCCCCGACCTTTCTTGGTCTTCTTTAGCCTTGCCCATCTAGTCTGTCGACCTGAAAGGACTTTTTTTTTCCAAGAATCCTATTCTCAACCTTCTTGGATTTTTCTTGCCTTGCATCCAATCTTCTAACCTGCAAGAACTTCTTTTTGCCAAGAATTCGGTCCTCAACCTTCTTAGACTTCTCCTACCCTGTAAACTTGTAACTCAAGTTAGATCCAGCGTATTAACCTAAACTTAAATAATTGTCAATCATTGAAACTTTTGAGACATGATTGCACCAATAGGTACATCCCTAGAATTAAGACTCAAGTCTCCACGACTTGGATGTTGTACCTCCTTGGGAACAACCCTATTGAGTATACCCCCGGAAAGACTCAAGCTTCCACTGTTTGGGATGTTGTACCTTAGGAACAACCTCATTGGATATATACATCCCCAAAAAGCCTCAAGCTTCCATGGCTTGGGATGTCATAGCTTGGGAACAATCTCATTGGGTACGTCCCCGGAAAGACTCAAGATTCCATGACTTGAGATGTTGCATCTTGAGAACAACCTCATTGGATATATCCCTAGAAATGCTAGGACATGTATGAGCTAGAGGGGGTAAATAGCTTGCTTCTCTTCTTTGATGTTGAATGGCAGCAGAAAACTCGAAGCGAAGAATCTTCACAATGCTAATGCTTGGATTTTACTTAGTATCCACCTCCTTAAGGTGACTAATCTAGGAGTCCACCCCTCACTCACAGTTGCACCATGAAAACCTCCTTCCCGGAGGGGAATACGCCTCGTACAAACTCGAGCATGAAAATACAACAAGAAACACAAATAAGATTACAAACAAAATCGAAAATGACTTTACAACAATGAACCTTGCTTTGTTTACTCTTTTCTTACTTTGGTTAGCCTCTTAATGCTTGGAAAGTGCAATAGCACTTGTCGCCAAAACCTCAAGAATCAGTCTCGAAGAAACTCCACGAACACCCCTTTTCTAGGGTTCTTTCAATGTCTCCTAACCAATTAGCCTCATCGCCTAATCGATTATCACATCAACTCAACCTTTCAAAACCTACAGAATGACTCTTTTTCGTCTGTCCAATTGATTGGTGAGTCATATCAATCAATTGACAACTTCTAATTTATTGAACCAATCAATTCATAAACTTTATATTTTTACAAAAAGCACTCCGATTGGAGTTGCTAAATCAATTATGCCAATCGATTCAACAACCTTCTGTTCTCTTCATGAAAACACAGTTAATTAATTGCCCTAATCGATTGGCTTGCTGCATTGATTGGGCAATCAATTTAGTAAGCTTTTGTGCACCCATAAGAAACCTTTAATAAATTTCACTAATCGATTGACCTATGTTGAATCAATTGACCTAATCGATTCAACACCATTCTGTGCATCAAAAATATAGCTCTTAATCAATTACCCTAATTGATTGGCCATTACCCTAATCGATTGCCATGGGCCAATCGATTATCGATTACTATGGGACAATCAATTATCAATTTCCTAACTAGGAATCCAAGTTTAGGGTTTTTTTATCCAACATCCAATCAACTTTGACCTGCTAGGACTTCTTCACCAAGTGCTTGGTCTTTTTATCTCATGTTGAATGTCTGGTCAACCTTCGACCCACTTGGACTTTTCCCTTGCCAACTTTTGTTGAATTTTTTCTTTCCTAACCTTTAATTATGACTAGTCACTTGGTAGACTTCTCACCTACCTAACCTTAGTTGGAATTTTCCCTTGCCTGACTTTTAGTTAGAACTTTCCATTATCTAGTCCTGCAAGAGCTTCAATACCTAACCTCTAGTTAGGTCTTCCAGTGCCTAGCCCCGTTAGAACTTCCATTACTTAGTTTCCAACTAGCTCTTCTAATACTTAGTGTAGGACCGTTGGCCGGCTAGAAGGGGGGTTGAATAGCCCTGCACAAAATCAAAACAAGCCCTTCTCGGAATTAAAAGAACACTTGCACAAAATAATTAAATAAACTGAAAAAGTAGAGGCACAGAGGAAGAAATTTTGGTAAAGTAAATCTGATACTTACAAAAAAAAACTTTAAGTCTTAAAAAAAATTCCAAGTAAAAATAATTTTCTAAGAAGAAAAATTTTTCTAAATTAAGGATATTGTAAAATATTTAAGTAACTATTAAAGCATTATTTTATAATTAAATACTTTATCAGTTAGTTAAGTAAACATTTTATTTCAATACTTGGCTTCCAGGTTATGGCGAGGCACTAGGCCTTCTTGATTATTGGAACAACAACCACTTTCTAGACAAAGTCTCATAAGGAAATTAAACGTCTAATTTTCTCGCTGAAAGCGCTAAGTCTAATTGAAGTTCAAGTTAAATAAGACTTTGTAACCCAATATAGGTTCCATCCAATTAGATTAATTAAGAATTTTTTAGGAACATATTTCTTTAAATTTTCCTAATTTGTCCTTTGTGATATTTAAAGTACCAATTCAAATAATATCTTCTAATACTTGTACTATATGTGCATGTATGATTTTTTAAGTTTTTTATTTCTTTTTGTAAATTATCATTTTCTAGCTTTAACTTATCAAAATCATCTAATGGACAAGATTTTGCTAGAATTACTTTTAATTCTTTAATTTCTTTTTCTAATTTGCAACAATCTTTAGATAATAATTTAACGAATTTAAACATTTTATCGGGAGGAAGAGATTGTACCTGACTTATCTTGTCGATCTCGTTGTCCATGGCTCCCCCTGAATTGCTGCTTTCTTACGCTGTCGCTCCCCTTTCATCGATGCTCTCGATGCTCATTTTGAAAGAGCTTTCTTCATGTTCATCTTGATGACTTGCCATCAACGCAAGCCCGGAGAAAGCCTCAACTTCCGATTCGAATGACGTTTTGTCCCATGTCGCCTTTAAAGTCTTGTACTTGTTCATTTGGAAAGGCTTCTTTCCTTTGTCCTTATCCTTATTACTCAACTTAGGGCAGTTGTCCTTAACGTGCCCTTCTTCGTTGCAGTGGTAGCATCTGATTGTCCTTTTCTTTCTACCTTGCGGATGGTTAGTTTTTCTTGATTTAAATAACTTTTTAAAACACCTTACCATCATTACCATTTCATCGTCACCGAGAGAGGATTCTGACTCATGTTCGTCTCCCGTTCCCTCGAAGGTGATGTTGTGATTCGGCTCCTTCGTACCTACACATCTCGATTCATGCACTTCAAAAGTTGAAAATAATTCTTCTAAGGTAATAAATTATATGTCCTTAGAGATATAGAAGGTATCTACTAGTGATACCCATTTTGTATTTCTAGGGAATGTATTAAGAGCGTACCTTAGTGAATCTCGGTTGCTTATCTTTTCTCCGAGATTTGAAAGGCTGGTGATGAGATCCTTAATCCTTGAGTGAAGGTGTGCAATCGTTTCATCTTCTTCAAATCGTAGGTTGGTGAGCTGGTTGCGAAGTAAGTCCCGTCTCATGAGCTTGACTTCGGACGTCCCTTCGTGTAGCTTAAGGAACTTCTCCCAAAGCTCCTTTGCTGAATTGTAGGTGTCAATCCGGTTGACTTCTTGTGGTGGAAGGACTCTTAGCAGATGGAACTCTGCTTTTCCATTTGCCACGTAGTTGGCCTACTCCTTTGTCCACTGGTATTCTTCCTTACCCTCAAGTGCAACAAAACCGAACTTCATTATTAAAAGTAATTCAAAGTCAGTTTTGAAGAATACCTGCATTCTCTTTTTCCAGCTAGCGAACTCCCCCTCAAACTTCGGTGGGTATATGCTCGGTCCGACCATTGATTTGGTATTTCGATCGGCGGTTAGTCCTCCTGAAGATCCTCGCTTTGATACCACTTGTAGGACTGTTGGCCGGCTAGAAGAGGGGGGTTGAATAACCCTGCACAAATGAAAACAAATCCTTCTCGGACTTAAAAGAACACTTGCATAAAATGATTAAATAAACTAAAAAAGCAGAGGCTCAGAGGATTTACTTGGTTACAACCGGAGAGTTTGTTAATCCAAGGAATGGAGTAGCACTAAATTCTCCTTTAAGCGGAGAAGCCTCTTTACGATAGTGTAAGCACAGAAAATGAGAAGCTAAATGAAAACTAAGATGCGTACAAGTGTTGATGCAAGAATGCTTGTTATTCTTTAGCTTCTGGACCAAAGCTATATTTATAGCCTTGGTCGGGGCGCCTGGAAGGGTTCCAGGCGCCTGGAGTGGGATATAATTCTATCCCCGATGCGCCAGTCAAAGTCCATGCCAATCATGATAAATTTTGGGTTTCGGGCACTCGGAAGGATTCCGGATACCCAGACCCTAAAAGTCAACATGATTGACTTTTTCAGTCCGGGTCCTCTGCTCCGGCTCTTCTCACCTCGGTTCGGGTCTTCCACTCTGGCTCCACTCGCTTGGGTGATTTCGGCCATCCAGAATAGGGCTCACCAGAACCCAACTTCTGGCCTTCGAGCAAACTTCCGCTCCGGCTTCTCGTCCCTCGAAAATGTCGTACGCCTCCTTCTCGTACGCTCGCATACTCTTCCACAGCACCTCATCCCTCAGACACACCGAGCCTGTTGGCTCTCTCCCATGCCATCCTTCTCGCTAGCTGCATCTTTTGCTCAACTTCCTATGCTCAGCACACTTAGACTTAAGGTTAAACACAACAAGACCTACCTTAACTTGTTTGATCACATCAAAATAACCTTAGGGTACCAACAGTTATCTCTGCTAAGACTTACATTGTTTACTTTCCATCTTAGTCTTCCAGTGCCTAGCCCCACTAGGACTTTTATTGCTTAGTTCCCAACTAGATTTTCTACCTCCTAGCCCTGCTAGGACTTTCCATTTGCCTAACTCCCAGTTAGAATTTTCATAGTCAAGTATCTGGCCCTCCCTTGACCTACTTGGCTTTTCTCTCACAGATTGTCAAATATTGAAACTCAAGGTTAAGCCAACCTAAGCTTAGTCAAATTGCTTAACCTTGACTCGAGGATGATTGGACTAATAATCTCTCCTTTTTGATATTTAATAATATGCTAAGTTAGGCTAACCCGCATTAGCCCAATTTCTTACTTCACCCAATGCCAAAGAATGAATTAGGTTTCCTAAATTAAATCCTACATAAATAATTCTATAATCTTCAAAAATTCATAAAATTTCACGTAAACATTACTTATGTCATATACTATCAAGTAAAAAAATATTTTTTTTTATAAAATAAGTTTTACTTTCAAAGAATAATATAAAATTAGAAACTATTGGAATTTCAATGTTTTGCTATAACTTTGTATCTAACTAGTTATTGGTAATTCCTATCAACAAATAGATTTCACCAATATTTTCCAAAATGATTTTGAAGTGATTTTCAAAAATAATTTTCAACAATGATCTATGGGTTAAATGTACATGACTTGCACATTAATTTTCCCATGATTGGACTTCACAAAATCTATGTGTTTTATGAAATTAAAAATCAAATAGATGCATTAATCAACATCTTGAGTTTTGCTCATCTTAACATATCACTTGTATCTAATATATCTTAATACACATATAAGTCAACTCTATATTCTTTGTAAGATGTACGATAGGTTGTTTTCCCTAAACTAAGAGATCATACATCTCTATTTAGACACTTTAACTTTGATCGTCCTACCTACAATGTCAATTTATGTCATTGTCATTAATTTCAAGAAATTACAACAATGCATGATAATGATTATGACATATATCAAATGAATATTTTGTAAAAGAAAAACTATCATAGGTTAATGATGCATGTATGATGTGACACATAACATTTTTCATAACAAAATGAGTGCATGATTGATGTGAGCCTGCAAGTATATGAGTGTCGTCAAGTAATAAAAATATTGATCCCCAGGGACTAGATATAAGCACTAGAATCTAAGCACATCGAACTAGCTAAATTATTGAAAGGTTGAAGATTGCAATCACAAATGTAAAGGAAAGTAAGTAAGAGAAAGAGAGAGAAAGTGTGTTGAGGAACTTGGTTTGGGGAAATGATCTAGGGGCTCAGTTTATTGTGATGCTAATCAATGTATCATGGATCACCTATTGCCCATCATTGATTCCTATGCATTTGTAGGAAGTTAGATTCATTACCGGCTCTTCCCCGCGTAGGTCAAACCGGAATGTTATCTTAATCCATATCCTATGCTACTAAACGGAAGTGAATCCTATGAAGTCCGGTAATGGAATACCCTTGTCACTAGGGCCCCTCGGTCATACATCACAAAAACACATTAACACTCAATAACATAGAGATAGAAATAATAATTATGTTCAATTCCCTACTTCCTTATGGAGAATTGCTTCTCCTTTCACCCCAATGCCCTAGATATATGAAAACAGGATACCTTTGTCACTAGGGTCACTCGGTCATACGATCTAGGGCCTTCTCCCTACAAGATTAGTAATTCTATATAAACATTCAATCAAACATAAAAATTAAGCTCAAACTACACACACATAAGATCAAATAGATACAAAACATAGCAATGTCATATAGATAGAAAATTTAAAAATCCATGAGTTTTACATCAATTTATATTATAATTACTTCCTTAATCCTAGAACAAGAGATCTACTCTATAACTAGGAGGATTGAATCACAAGACATCAAGATCTAAGCCAAAAATACCAAAACTCAAGAAGAGAAGGGAAGAAGGTTTATCCAATATGAAGAGTAGTGGTTGGATCCAATCCAAGCTTTCAGAGTGATGAAGATGCTAAATTTGGCTTCAGATCGTCTAAGAAAGTGATAAAGAAATCTAGATCTCATCCAAGTTATATTTCCCAAAGGGGAGAACCTTCCTCCTCTCAAAAGGGGAAGAAACTTCATTTATATAGAATAGGGCATGGGCAGGGTACAACCCATACCACAGTCGTGTGAATCAACATTGTCAGAAGCTGCCTTGGCTCTGGTCTAGTGGCATGGCCATATGGATTCCACACGGCCATAGCCTGCTTCGTCTCTGGAAATTCCACATGGTCGTGTGGATTCCATACGGCTAGGGCTTACTTGCTCTACTTTATGGTATGACCATGTGAGTTCACATGGCCGAAGCCTGCTCCTCCTCTCGGCATGTGGCACGGTAGTGTGGATTCCACATGACCAAGCCCTTTTTCTTTGTTTGTTCTTCGAGTCGTCTATTGGTGTTGTTTTTGCTCCAAAAGTGCATCATGTCAATAAGAAAATACAAAAGAGTAGATCTCCAATAAAGAAGAGTAATTATAGTAAAAATATGATAAGAGATGTAAAAATGCTTAGATCAAGAACAAATAAAGTATGAGAATGTGTGTTAAAACATACATAAAAGTGTATATAATCTACGTACATCACACCCCCAGACTTGAACCTGTACTTGTCCTCAAGCAAAATGCCTCAATCTAAATTCATGTGCTCTTATAATGCATCATAATCCCTAGTGTACCTACCTAACTCGATCAACTAGTTTCTGTAGGATCGAGATGCGCTAGAGGGGGGAGGGGGTGAATAGCGCTCATGACTTTTTCATGCTTTTCGAAAAACATAGAGTATCATAACAGAAGATAGAAATAGTGCAGAAGCAAAATAATCGCTAACACTTTTTTTTTACTTGGTTCAGAGCTTGTGACGACTCCTACTCCAAGGCCCACGATCGTCGATCACTTTCGTTGGGCAATCATTATAGATTCGGAGAATTACAACTTGAAAGTACAATTAAGTGCAATAATTAAACATATACCAACAACTTTTGAGGATCTTAGAAGATCGTTCTTTCGGTCGTCGGAGTCGCATCGCTCGGTCGCAGGATCGTTGCATCACAGAGTCGCAGGATCGTCTTTTAGAGCAGTGTACTGTAGAATGATCACAAAAGTCAGTGTTATTGAGGCTCGGCTCGAGACTGCCTTATATAGGCTGTTGAAGGCACCTTCAAGCTCTATTGAAGGTACCTCTAGCTAAGCACTTATCCCCACATATTCGGTCGTCTTGAAGGCACCTCCAGCTAAGCACTTATCCCCGCAGATTCGATCGTCGATAAAATCCTCTTTATGCAAATTCTATCTATCCGAAGGTGCCTTCAAGCTCCACAGAAGGTGCCTTCGTGCCTTGCTGTACGAGACCTTCAACTAAGGCACCCGAGGCACCTCCAACAGCCTTGGAGGTACCTCAGACACTGTTCATCCGAGCTTTTCCTTGTACAACTCCCTTCCTGCAAGGCATATTAGTCTACAAACAAAGTATACCCTGCAAAACATAGTTAGCACAATAAAATATGAATAATATAAGTGATTGATAGTCTTCAAACTGTTTGGTTATAACTTTTGGATTTCTAAAAAATCCTAGGTCAAATCAATGCCTACTATTCAGTCAACGAGGAATGCACCCTCACCTACTCCTCTCAAGAGAAAATTACCTTTTTCTAGATCGATCTTTCAGATCAATTGGACTTTTGCTCAGCACCCTAGACTTCAGGACTTTCCTACTAGACGCCTGATTCCTGACCCGCCCGGTCTTTCACTTGGTCCGCGACCACCAGGATTTTCACCTAGAGTCCCTGACTCTAGGATTTCACCCAAAGTGCTTGACCCGCAAAGACTTTCCACATAGGATTACCACCCCCTAGGACCTAGGGTTACCTCCCCTAGGGGTTTTCACCTGCCTAGATGTTAGGATGTATACTAAAAGCCTAGCTTTTTGTATAAACATTTATTTTGAAGTGAGAATCACATTGGTCAAATGTTTGCATTTAGTTAAATGCAGTTGTCCATTTAATTAATATTGTAGATAACATGGTGTGTGGTGTCATACAGAAGATCATGTTATCAGTTCCTTATAAATTATAAATAGTAGCTCACAACCAAGATGGATTGTGATAAACCATTGGAATGATTGTAGTATAATTTGGTATTAGTTTGTCTTGACTATAAAGTTACACTAGTACACTATGTGTGTATTGACCAGGACCATTTGAAGTTGTTTCTTTTTATACTGACTACATAAAAGAACAGAACCTCTGTTATTATGAATGTGCGTACTCTTAATCTCGATATAATAACAAGCACATATACTTAGTATTTATTTCTTTAATTTATCAATGGATGCGATTTATTCGTTAAATTTATAGGCCCGATAAGTTAGGAAATAATATTATTTATATGGTATGTTGTTGATTATAGAAGGAAACTGTATCCTAGTTATCTAGGTTGATGATGCCTCCTTGAGGAGCTCATAAGTATTATCATGTAAACCCTGTAGGTGGACTTAGTCCGGCATAATAATGAAGTTGAGTGGTACTACTCTTGGAGCTAGATGTTAATTAAGTGAGTTGTTAGTAACTCATTTAATTAATGGACATTCAATATCTTAAACACAGGGAGATTAATGCACTCATGATAAGAAGGAGCCCATAATGTAATATGAGATTGATGCAGTAGTTCAATAATGACTCTTTAGTGGTATGAGTTATTATTGATGAACTTGAGTTGGGTGTTCGGGTCGAACACAGGAAGCTCAAGTCCATCAAGAGGTCAAAACCAATTTCTCCTCTAGGTCCCTGTTGTAGCCTCTTATTAAAAGCCTTTTTATCCACCCAAAGCCCAGCTTCTTACCCAAGCTAGGGGTCAGCCACATCCTTGCTTGCTTCCCAAGCAAGGGGTCGGCCAAGCCCATCTTGGTATCCAAGATGTGGCCGACCAAGCCTTGCTTGGTGACCAAGCAAGGGGTCAGCCACTAAAGAAATAAAAAGAGAGATTTTAATTTTTTAAAATATTCCCTTTTATAGAAATCTACAAAGGATTAAAAAAAAAGATTTTAATTTTAAAATTTTTCCTTTTTGGAAGCCATCCACATGGTTTTAAAAGAGAGTTTTAAATTTTAAAATCTTTCCTTTTTTGTTGCCATCTATAATGGTTTAAAAAGAGAGATTTTAATTTTGATAAAACTTTCATTTTTTGTAACCATGATTTAGAAGAGAAGTTTAATTTTAAAATCTTTCCTTTTTGTAGACATCTACAATGTTTAAAAGAAAGAGATTTTATTTTTTTAAACTTTCCTTTTGTAGCCATCACAATAGGAAATTTAAAAGAGAGATTTTAATTATTATTAAAATTTCCTTTTATGTCATGACCAAGGATTATAAAAGAGAGGTAGAGGGTGCCTTATAGGAATAACATATCTCCATATTTCTCTTGTTCCCTTAGGGCCAAAACCTAAGCTTTCCCTCTTCTCTTTTCCTTGGTGGTCGACCCTTCTCTCTTTCTCTTTTCTTTTCCTTGGTGGTCGGCCCTTCTCTCTTTCTCTTCTCCCTTTGTTGTCTTCTCTTAAGGTCGGCGTCACATCAAGCTCCATCTTCTTGTGGCCGGTTTGCTTGGAGGGGAAGAAGAAGAGAAGGAAGTTTCCTATTTTGGCATTCCTTGGGTGGCTGAAACTTGTAGGCAAAGAAGAAGGTTCGGGTGGATTTCATCTTGGTAGATCGTCGCCCACACAACGTCCAAGAGGAGGAGAGGAATACAACAGAAGATCAAGAGGTCTTTAGATACAAAGAAAGGTATAACTAGTTAATTATTTTCGTGGTGTACTAGTTTAGTTTTTCTTTGTATGGATCTTGAAATACCAACACAAGAGGCTAGCGATTTTGTGTTTTGATTTTGTGCTTCGATTGAGGTCTCTTTAGTTAAACCTAGGATTTACTGTGAGGAGTTTAAATATTCAATTTCTTTGAAAGGCTTTGTCTATGAAGTGGTGGATGATCCCATAACCAAGAAGGCCGAGTGTCTCGCCAACGACCTGGAAGCCAATCCTTGAAATAGATATTTAATTAACTCCTATAATATAGTTTAACTTCTGATGAACACATGGGTTGAACTTGGATTAATAATGTTTAAGTTTCATTTGCAATCCAAGTTTAACTTATGAAGAACACATGGTTTGAACTTGGAGTAAAAATGTTAAGTTTCATTTCCAATACAAGTTTAAGAACACAAGGGTTGCTAGGAAAAGTTCTGTGCTTGTACAAATTTTTATACAGGGGAAACTGAACGAAATTTCGAGTAGCACCCAACACTAGAATCCACTAGGACTTTTACCTAAGAATACTTATGCTTTCTTGCAAGCTCATTCATAATTGTTAGATAACAAGACATCTTAACTTTGGACTCTTTTCCATAATCAAAACTTAAGTTCAATTGTCTGGTGCTCCCTGCACCAACAGTTTCATTTATGAGTATAATTGTGGAATAACCTAAATATGTCCCATGTATAAGTTCTTGTGCACAGTGCAATAAATGATCCAAGCTTTCCAAGTTTCAATCTCTATTCTAGTCAAGCCGTCATCCAATTGAGTTCCTTATATTTCCGGTGATAGATATTTACTTGCCACACACTTGGTTCATATTTCTTCGATTACACAAGGTCTGAAAGAACTACTTAAAATCAAGAAAAATATAATATTTATTTACCCAGTAATCTAACTCAGTTTCAAAGGGGGTAAATTATTATTTTTCACTCACGACAACTATTTTTTTATCCCTTATTTAAATGATTTATTTTTGGTGCTTTATAAGGTGAAGCATTAACACATGCAAATATAATGTAAATGTAAGGATTTTAATATTTTCAAGTGAGTTGCCATGATCCAAGGTTATCCAGCTAAAAAATCACCATGGGCACCTAAGTACTAAACAATTCAGATGAATTATGACTATTCCAAAGTTATCTACTATTTAAGATTAAGTGAAGTGAATGTAAAATTCTTAAGGTTTGGCCAAAACTCAAATTTATCTCCTTATAATACTTATCTCACTTCATGCTACTAAAGATAGAGAAAGATGTCCACTAAACATACTAGCACTATCTCCACAACAATATGAATAAAAAAATGAATGTGCTAACCACTTTGCTATTAGACAAGTTAGTAGTAATGTAAGGATTAATGTTCTCAACAAAACAACAAGCAAGAAAATTAAAAAATACTAGCATGAAAATAAGCAAAAAATGTAAAATAAAATTGAAGATGAAAACAAGTAAAAGTACTAAACATGGAAAAAAGAAATGTAAAGAAAGGAAATCAAACTATGTACAACACCCACCCCCCCCCCCCCCTTTAAACTTTTCATCATTCTGATAAAACCAATGTGGTGGTGGAGGTGGGGGGAAGGGAGGACATCCTCATCTGTCGGAAGAGAAACTATGCATACCAGGGGAGCTGGCCAATGTACTCATGATAGTGGAACAGAGTATCCACCTGATGTCTAGTGATATCCATGATATCTATAAACTCTCTCATCCTCTCTTGGTTAGTGTTGTAGTCTTAAACAAATTTGGCCACTTGTCCTTGAAAATTCCTATGAAATTGAAAATGATCTCGTACCTCCTAGAACTGCTTGGCAGACAATCCGACGTGACCCTCCAATATGTGTCGTTGGGAGTCTTGTCATAGTGCCTACTTGTCACCCGAGTGTGGAAGAATTCTTCGAAGAATTCCGTCTCAAAATCTGCCCAACTCATTTGGTTTACTGGTCTTTTCACTTTCACTCTGTCCCACCACATTCGGGCGTCTCCCGTGAGACAGAATGATACGCATTTGACCTTTTCATGCTCAGGCCAGTCCAATAGTTCTATCATGCTCTCCATTGTCTTAAACCAAGCTTGTGCGTCCCATGCTTCACAATTACCAGAGAATTTCTCTGGCCTCAGTCTTTGCCACTGGATCAGATACGCTTCTTGACGAACTACCGGTGCCAGATTCACTAGTGGTACCGGTGCTGCTACTGGCTCCGGTTCAACTACTGGTATAGTTGGCGTATTATTCTGATTTGGGGTAGCAGGATTCCCTTGTTGATTCATCATGGCAGCAATCATCTATTGTTGTTCCGTAAGCTGTCGTTGTAGCTCAGTAACTACATGTGCCCAATCAGGTGGAGGTACGGTCTCCTCCATTCTGGCATTTCGTCTTCTAGTCATACTTATTTTCCTAAATGATAATAAGTTTAGTCTAAGTTATCATTTATGCATGAATATCTTAACATATCATGTCTAGGTTTCATGCCATGTTTGGGTTATCGTTGAGGTATTCTTTCTTAGGTTGTCATATCATCTTTAGATTACCTTACCATTCATACGCGTCAAGATCTAGCCGATGGTATTATCATTCTTACTTGACTCATGCTTAAATTGATACCATTTCTACTCTTTTTATTCATCAAAAGCTTTTATTACATTTTTTGTTCATAACTTCTTCTCTTAAAAGGCCAGGTAGGTTGTGACTACTCCTGCCATAAAGGACATGATAGCAGTAGTCATCATCAACCCAACCTGTATCGACTTGCCCAGATCATTCTGGGGTGGATCAGGCATTATCGGAGGTTGAATCTCCGATGCCTCTTCCGGGTCGATTATTGTCTCTTCATCCATTCCCTCGTCTTCTTCAACATGTTCGTCCGGTTCCATCGGGTCTTCGTTTAGTTCCCCCTCGAGGTTGTTCAGTCCCCACTCGAAGTCTATTATATCGTTGGGGTTGAAACCCATTTCCATGTAATCAGCAAGGTTAAATTCATCCTCGCCCATCTCAGGAAACTCGTTCTCTCCTTCATAATATTCCATAATTTCTGAATCTTCATCTTCATTATCGTCCGAATTCCCTTCCTCGATTTCCTCGAGATCTTCCTCTCCGAACTCGCCGTGTTCCGGAGATTCCGAGTCGCTCACATAGTTGTCGAAGTATTCCAGCATATCCGGTTCATCCGCGAACTCGAGGTATTCGCCAAAATATTCTACATCCTCGGGATCGTATTCGAACGGGATATAGTCCATTTCTACAAGATTTTAAAGATTCATTATTCCTCTTATGTTATAGCCTAAGGTTCTTGTATCTAGGCTACCATTCATGCATCCTAGAATATCACCTACTTATCATCATGCACCATTTTATAGGGTATAACTTAAGGTATCCTTCCTAGGCTACCATTCATGCATCCTAGAGTATCATACTAATTTTTGCATATAAATAAATTAAGCAACTGTACTTACTTGGAGCGACAGGAAGGAGCTTGATGTGTGTGTAGTGAGCTGGCAAAACTTCGCTCTGATACCACCTGTAACGCCCACCCTTCTTACCCAAGGGCGGCGCTACGATCTTATACTACTTACGTACATGCTTTAGTTATACTATAACAGCGGAAAATTTTAAATCATTCCTTTTATTTAAATAAGCATGATATCACATATTCTGATTAGTTCGAATGTGCATATATTGATCATATAACTAAAAATATTAATTTGTCCGAATCGTTCTTGCCGAGCCACCACCACACACATCACTATCTGCTCCTCCTGCTGCTCCGTCGTTCCGAATATCCGTCCCCCATATCTGCGGTACAAGGAAAGTAAGCTATGAGCACTCATGGCTCAGTAAGTTCCTTTCCTACTCACTAAAACCGAATTCATATCATTGCATATCAATATCATGCGAGGTATCATAAGCATACGACATACAAGGGTATCATATTCATATTCATATCATAATATCACATGACATTATATCTAATCATCAGATAATTCAAGCACATATGTAGGCAATGCATCATGAATTTGAAAACTTATACTTATAAGTACTTGAAATTAATATCATCATTAGAGTGGATCCCGGTTTGTACCACATACATAATGCGCGCGCTTCATAGGTAGGTCCAAGGTAGCAAGTCTTGAACCCTACCATGCATACATACTAGGCCCGAGTCTTACTCCATCGACCTAGGGCATTCAGAGGCCCATTACTGACGAGGCCCGAGTCCTACTCCATCGACCTAGGGCACTCAGAGGCCCATTACTGACGAGGCCCGAGTCTTACTCCATCGACCCCGGGGCGTTTACGGAGCCCACCCTTGGTACAAACCATACAAAAATAACTTATCATGCATAACTATCATATCATGTCCCTAACAATCTTTCATGCATTTCCTTTTTCATTTCTTTTCATTATGTATAGAATTTCCTATGCTATAACATATCATAGCATATTACATAACATAATTTCATTTCTTCTCATTATGTATAGCATTTCCTATGCTATAACATATCATGGCATATTACATAACATAATTTCATTTCTTCTCATTATGTATAGCATTTCCTATGCTATAACATATCATAGCATATTACATAACATAATTTCATTTCTTCTCATTATGTATAGCATTTCCTATGCTATAACATATCATGGCATATTACATAACATAATTTCATTTCTTCTCATTATGTATAGCATTTCCTAGGTTTCTTTCCCTTTTTCTTTTATTTTCCTTCATGGTCGAAACCTACCAGTCCTTAAGCTAGGTTTCTTAAGTGGCCTAAAGCATGGAAAGCCTAAGTAAATATCATGGCAAAAGTTACTAAGAACATCATACACAAAATTGGATCATAAACAAGCTAGGCCAGACTCTTGTGATCTTACATGTCTTATATCATGTAACTAATTTTCTACATTCCAATTAAACCTGAGAGCATTAATCAACTTTCATATCATAATATCATAGAGGTCTTGAGCATATTAATATTTTTGTTTAGGCTAATCTAAGCTATCCCTTTTATCATGGCCGAAAAAAAACCCTAAAAAGAGTTCATGAGTTTCTAGCAATGTGAACACCCTTTAAGAAACTTTATATCCTATCATAGGAGCATGTTTATTTAAATTTTTTTGAAGGTCTTTCTAACCCTTAACCTTTCTGGTCCGAAGCATACAAGTGAGTTTTCTTTTGGTTCCAATTAATTTCCAAGCAAGAAAACCATAGAAAGGTCCTTAGCATTTCATAGAGGGAACCTTGCACTAGTTTGGTTAGACAATAATTTTCCTAACCTCTTTACAATATTTTTGGTTGAATTTCTAGGGCTAAATACTCCTCTGATCATGCATCATATGTGTATAAAAACATAGGGGAAAACTTTCTTACAAGACATAGAAAAATCATCATGAATAGAGGACTTATACAAGTATTCCTAGATTGAAAAAACCCTTTTGAATCCGAATTTTCTTAAATTTGTTTCTAGCTTTAAAAATCCTCATAAAAAAAAAATCTGAAAATATATAAGAAGCCTTGTACCACAGGTGAGGGGAAGTTTACCTTCTTTGCTTAAGTTTCCTAGAGTTGAGAACTTGCTTGTGGACCTTTCTTCCTTGCTTGCTTTGCTCGGCACCAATGGAGGAAGAAGTGGCTAGGTCTTTTGGTGGAGAGGAGGAGGAAGAAGAGGAGGCTTCTTCCTCTTGTGTTGCTCGGCAACAAAAAGAAAGAAAGAAAAGAGGGAGTGTCTCGGCACCTCTAGGAGAAGAGGAGGAGAGTGAGTTGAGGATGAAGCCACCCCTCCATGCCTATTTATACTAAAATGAGGGGAGGAAAACTTGACTTGATTCATCCTCCTTATTTATTTCTCCTCTTTAATGATAAGAATATTCTAGAGAAATGCTTCTTGAGTTCTCTCTTTTCTTTCCTTTAATTTCTCTCTTTTCTTTCCTTTAATTAAAATTCCTATCTCTCCTCTTACAATATCCTCTCCTATCACACTTGGTTAACATATGCATGCATCCACAAGAGAACCAAGGATCAAAACTTGGTTATGTATATTTTTACTTCTTTTTACTTCCTTTTCCTTTTAAGTAAAAAGAATCCTTTCTTATTCTTAACTACTTAGTCCTTTCTCTCCTTATCAATAATTCTCCTATCCCCTTTGATATCCTATACATGTTCCTTACAAGAGGTCCAATGTTCAATCCTATTTCTCTTCTAACATATTATTGATATTCTTTTGTACATAATAATTCATATATCACCATATTATGCATTATGCATAAATATTTCATACACATATATATTATCTCATATTCCTTCCTTTTGTTTACATTAATTCCATGTATTATAAATATAGATGATTTATATTCTCAACTTTATTTTCTTTCATAAAGTTTTAATCATCTAAATCCTTCCCATCTTAATATTCAACTTAGAATATTTACACCTTCTTTTCACTACCTTCAAACTCTCATTATCCTTACTTTCTTATCTAGGCTTTCTAGGGGTGTTACATTTATGATATGATGTATGCCTAAGTGATGCATACTTTTATGACATGATGTATGCCTAAGTGATGCATACTTTTATGATATGATGTGTGCCTAAGTGATGCATGCTTTTATGATACATGATATGTATGACATGTACTTTACTTTATATGTGAGTGACTTGTACCAAGGGTGGGCTCCATAAGTGCCCCAGGGACTAAGGACCTCGTTAGGGATGGGCTCCTAAGTGCCCCTAGGACTAAGGGCCTAGTATGTTTGCCTCATAGGGTTCAAGACTTGCTACCTTGGACCTACAAGGTTGCGCGCAATATGTAAGTGGTACATAGCCGGGATCCCCCTTATATTGAGACTATTTTCAAGTATATATGTAAAAGAAAATGGTTTTAAAGATCATGAGACATACACATATTTTTCGGATACATGTTTTCCAAAATCATATTGCATACACCTTATGATTATGCTATGTTTCATGTTATGCTCTTGATTATGATATGCCATGATAAGGTATGATTATGTTATGTTCATGCTATACCTTATAGACATGTTTCGGCCATGGATTTGTTGATGCTTGATATATAGATTTCGGCCATGGATATGATGATGCCTTGATGTACATGTTTCGGCCATAGTATGATGCTTTGATATACATGTTTCGGCCATGCTTTGATATACCATGATACTTGTTTGTTATGCCATGTCTAGCTATGTTTTATGCAATGCACTATGTATATGTTTCGGCCATGGTGATGCTTGATATGCTATGACTAGTTGTGATTATATTATGATGCATGATATGCTTGAATAGAATGCTATGTTATGCCATGATTAGTTGAGATTATGACTTGTTGATGCATTCTTGATTTTGTGCTGATTGTTGGTTTTAGTGAGTAGGAAAGGAACTTACTGAGCCATGAGTGCTCATAGCTTACTTTCCTTGTACCACAGATAAAGGAAAAAGCTGGATGAGTTAGTGGAGCAGCAGGAGGGGCAACGAAGATGTGTGTGGCAGTGGCTAGGCAACCAAATAAATAAGAACCTGCTTAAAGTTTCTTTAAAGAACTATGCATTGGTATTTTATGACTTGTGATACCTAAACATGTGTGGCTTGACATTATGGTTCCACTGGATTTGATGTTATGATTTTGATGCCATGTGATAGTATAGTTCAAAGGAAATTTAAAAGAAAAGATTTATTAAAACTATGAAAATTATTTTAAGTCTTCCGCTGTTTTAAAAAGAAAAATTTATACGTAGAGTATCGTAGCCCCGTCCCTTAGGGTAGCAGGGAGGGCGGGCGTTACAGGTTGGTATCAGAGCCAAAGTTATTGCCAGCTCACTACACACACATCAAGCCTCCTACCTGCCGCTCCAAGTAAGAATGTTTATGCTTAATTTACTTGTTATATGCTTATGTTTAATTTTCTTGTTACATGCTTATATTTAGTTTCATGTTATATAACTTATGCTTTATTTTTTCTTTCTTGTTATATTGCCTATGTTTTATTTCTTTACTACATTTCTTATGCTTTATTTCCTCATGTTACATTGTTTGTCATTATATTCCTTATTTTTCCTTATGTTGTTTATGCTTTAGATTCATGTTTTACTTGTTTATATTTGATGCTTTATTCTATGCTTTTAGTTATAAATTAGATTAGGAGTACATATTGGTAGGTTAGAAATAATACCATAACAAATAGATAGGAACAAACCAGTACGTTAGAATGGCTAAAAATCGATAACCACTTACACTAGTCTATTTCTTTTAGATAAACATGGTTAGGACACGCAATGCCCGAACCGGAGGAACAGTGACTTCACCAGATCTGACGCAGGTAGTCACAGACCTCCAGCATCAGATCGCAGAGCAACAGCAGCTGATCACTACCTTATACCCCACCGGCAAATCAGAATCCACTACCTGTCATACCTACAGCTGCACCAGTGCCCCCGGCAGCCCCTACTCCGATGGTCCGACAAGAGGCCTACCTGATGCAATGGCAAAGGCTTAAGCCGGAAGCATTCTCGGGAAACTGCGAACCATGGGACACACAAGCCTGGCTCAAAACCGTGGAGAACATAATGGAACTATTGGATTGGCCTGAACACGAGAAGGTCAAGTGCGCGTCGTTCTGTCTTACCGGAGATGCCCGGATGTGGTGGGATAGAGTAAAGGCGAAAAGGCAAATAAACCAAATGCAGTGGGCAGATTTTGAGACAGAGTTCTTAGAGGAATTTTTCCATATGCAAGTGACCAACAAGCACTATGACGAGTTCACTGAGTTCCGGCAAGGTGATCCGTCAGTCAATGAAGCCGTTAAGAGGTTCAACCGCCTAGCTCGATTGTGCCCAGAACTGGTCCGAACTGAAAAAGAAAGGGTCCGGTTGATGTTAAAGATGCTCCGACCCGAGATAGCTCTGAACGTAGCCGGCGGACTGCAGACTGCAGAGGAGCTGGTCAGCAGCGCCCTGATTACCGAGCACTATCAGGAAGCAATGAATAAGGGCAAGAACCAAGCACTGACCGGAGGACAAAAATCGTACAGTACCAGAACTGACTGGAAAGGAAACTCAAGTGGAAAGAGGAAACAGTGGAATAAAACAAAAGGTGGTCCAGCCAATAAGCAGACCAAGTACCCTCAGTGTGCCACATGTGGAAAGATGCATTCTGGTATATGTCTTCTGAGCACCAAAAAGTGCTACAACTGCGGAAGGGAAGGTCATTTGGCAAGAAATTGCCCTACTCAGTCTCAGGCACTACCTCCGCAGAACAACCAGAATATGAGTACCCCTGCACAGCTTCACCAGATGCAAGCTGCCATAGAAGGGACTTCGATCAGCCAAGGAAGATTAGAGGCCCCTCCCACTATGACCAATGCCAGAGTCTACTCTCTTACCAAGGAAGACGTGGCGAATGCCTCTATCGTTGTCACAGGTCAGCTACTTATTTACAATCAGTATGCTGTAGTATTATTTGATACCGGGGCAACACACTCGTTCGTCTCAACACCTTTTATGAAGAAGCTAGATATACCACTCCGAACTCTAGAGGACACATTCTTAACAACCTTACCATCCGGGGAGATTATGCCATCGGACTATATGCTGCAAGCAGTACTTATTCGGATCGCAAACAGAGAACTCTACTGCAATCTGATAGTACTTGATATGCAGGATTATGATATAATTTTGGGCATGGATTTCCTTAGTAAATACGGCGCTTCAATCGAGTGCCGCAAAAGAAAAGTGATTTTCCGACCCGAAAATGAACCAGAGTTTGAATTTTACGGAGAATTAAAAGGAACGGAGAAGTTATTGTCATCTATTAAAGCACAAAAGATGTTAGATAAAGGATGTATGGGGTTTCTAGCACAAGTGGTTGATATCAATCAAATCAAAGACCCAAAGCTAGAAGATGTCAGAGTAGTATGCAACTATCCAGAAGTATTTCCAGAAGAACTACCAGGGTTGGCCCCTGACAGAGAGATAGAATTCGGAATCGAATTGATTCCTGGTACTCAGTCGATTTCAAAAGCACCTTATCGTATGGCTCCGGCTGAATTAAAGGAACTTCAGGAACAGTTATCCGAATTACTCGACAAGGGACTTATTCGTCCTAGTCACTCTCCATGGGGAGCTCCAGTGCTATTCGTAAAGAAGAAGGATGGGTCTATGCGAATGTGTATAGACTACCGAGCGCTGAATAATGTGACGATCAAGAATCGGTACCCACTCCCACGGATCGATGATCTGTTCGATCAACTGAAGGGTGCGACCGTTTTCTCAAAAATAGATCTACGATCCGGTTATCATCAAGTGAAGGTGAAACCAGATGATATACCGAAAACAGCATTTCGAACTCGGTATGGACATTATGAGTTCATAGTTATGCCTTTCGGAGTAACCAACGCTCCTGCAGTATTTATGGATCTGATGAATCGAGTATTGACGGCATATCTTGATAAATTTGTAATTGTCTTCATTGATGATATACTTATCTACTCAAGAACCCCAGAAGAACATGCTGAACATCTGAATACTATACTACAGATCCTTCAAGAGAAACAACTATATGCAAAATTCTCCAAATGCGAGTTTTGGCTTGACCGGGTAATATTTCTAGGTCATGTCATCTCCAAAGATGGAGTTATGGTGGATCCAAGTAAAATCGAAGCTGTAAATAACTGGAATCGACCAAAGAATGCCAGCGAAGTCAGGAGTTTTCTCGGACTAGCAGGTTATTACAGGAAATTTGTAGAGAATTTTTCTAAAATCGCAGCCCCTATGACAGCCCTCACCAAGAAAAATATAAAGTATGAATGGACAGAAGTTTGCGAGAAGAGTTTCGCGGAATTAAAAAGGAGACTGACCAGTGCTCCGATTCTTACTCTTCCGGAAACCAACAAAGGCTTCGATATGTACAGCGATGCTTCCATCACAGGACTTGGAGCTATACTCATGCAAGATGGCAGAGTCATTGCCTACGCTTCTAGACAACTTAAAGAACATGAGAAGAATTATCCTATTCACGACTTAGAACTAGCAGCCGTGGTCTTCGCTCTAAAAATATGGAGACATTATCTATATGGAGCTCAGTGTAAGATTTATACCGACCATCAGAGTCTGAAATATTTCTTCACGCAGAAAGACCTAAATATGAGGCAACGCCGATGGCTCGAATTAGTTAAAGATTATGACTGCGAGATCCTTTATCACCCAGGAAAGGCGAACAAAGTGGCTGATGCACTCAGCCGAAAGTTCAGTGTCACCTGATGCAACTATTTTAAAGTTCGAGGACGAACTTTTTATGAGGTACGGGGTACTGTAACACCCACTAAGCTTTTAATAATAAATATGGGAATGATGAATTTTCCTTAGAAAAATAATAAGAAGTGAGTTGAAGTAAAAAGAAATAAAATGAAATAAAAAGAAGTGATGGTCAAGGATTGAACCTTGAACCTCTTATATTATAATTCATAGAATTAATTAGTAGAAACCAATTGGGATAGAGAGAAGATATTGATAGCAAAGGAGGGAAACTCATGATAAAGGTGAGAATAAAAGATAGCCAAAAGAAAACAAGAAAAGAGCAAGAGAAAGGCAACTTGCCTTCCTCCCTTTCTCTCCCTCTTCCTCTTTGATCTTGCCGAAATTTTAAAGAGGAGTTAAGGGGATTCATTCCTCCTTATTTTATCATGAATGGTGAGAATAAATGGAAAATAAGATAAATAAAATAAAATTAGAGAAAAAGGCTAAGGGAGAAGGAAAGCAAAAATCAAGTTTGCTACCTCTTCCCCCTTAACATAAAAGGGAGCAAGAAAAGAGAAAATTATTTTTCTCTCATTTTCTTTCACTCATCCTCTCCCTCACCGAGAACACCACAGTCCCCTCTCCCCTATCTTCGGCCCCAAAGTCAAGTTTTCCCTAAGAAAGCCTAAGATACAAGGAGGACTTAGCAAAGGAATCAAGGGAAAGGAACTAGAAGAAGAGGCTACTTCTTCTTCACCATACCTTAGATCCACAAGCGAAAAAGGATGTAAGCTTCCCCTCACCTGTGGTACAAGGCTTTTATGTGCTTTTCAGATTTTATAAGGATTTTAAAACCTAGAAACAAGTTTGAGAAAATTCGGCCAAGAAGAGCTTTCAAAATCTAATGGTGTTTAAACTAGTCTTCACTACATGATAGATTTTTCTATGCTATGTAAAGGGGTTCTTCATGCTTTTATACCTATATGATGCTTGATCAGAGGAGTACTGAACCCTAGAATTTCAGCCAAAAAAATATTCTTAAGAGACTAGGGAAATTTATTGTTTTACCCAACTGGTACAAGGTTCTCCCTATGAAATATTAAGGATTATGTATTAGTTTTTCTTCCTTAGAAGATATTTGAAACTAAAAGAAAACCACTCATATGTTTTGGCCAAGAAAAGGTTTAGGGTTAGGAAGACCTTTAAATTTAAATAACCATGCTCATGTGATAGAATACAAAGATCTTAAAGGATTTGTATGCTTGAATATTGCTAGAATTTCATGAACTCCTTCTTAGGGTTTTTTCGGCCATGATGAAATGGATAGCTTAGAAAAGCTTAAACAAAATTTTAATATGCTCAAGACCTCTGTGCTGTTTAGATATGAAAGTTGTTCAATGCCCTCATGCTTAATTAGGGTGTAGAAAAATTAGTGGCATGACATATAACATGTATGACCACAAGGGGTCCTAGCTTATTCATGAACCAATTTGTATATATGTTTCTTAGTAACTTTTGCCATGAAACTTACTTAGGTTTTTCATGCTTTAGGCCACTTAAAAACCTAGCTAAAGAATGGTAGGTTTCGGCCATGAGAAAAAAATAAAAGAAAAAGAGAAAAAGAAACCTAGAAAGCCTAAGACACAATTCATATGTATACTCATTATGCTTGTCTTTATACATGCTATGAAACTTGTATAAATTCTCATGCTTTTAGGCTATTTGAAGCAAGTTTATATTCTGTGAGTTTCGGCCAAGTAGGGTTTAAAAGACCTAGAGGCCTTAGAAATGAAACCAAATGTGTTAAAAGTACTTCTTATGGAAATAGGATAATGTATTGATTTTGTCACATACTTGTATAATTTTTCCATGATCTAAATGGACCATTGTGAGTCTCGGCCATGAAGGTTTAGATGCCCTAGAAACCCTAGGACTTAAATTAAATATGCTCATGTCACTCTACATGAAATATGATAAGTAGAAAACCAAGGTTCAATTGCTATATGTTGCTTTATGACCTAAAATGATGCTAGGGTATGTTTCGGCCATAACTATTGGATGATGCCTTGTATGAATTTATACATAATGTTAGACCAAGTTCACATGCTTGTATGCTTGTTTGTAGCCCTAATGAAAACTTGTTAAATTTCGGCAATGACATATGTTAAGGGCTTAAAGAACTTAGGAACTAATTCAAATGTGTCAAATGTGTTTACCTTGTTCCTTTGTAAAAATGTTATAAATATGATTTAAAGTTGTCCATGCTTTTATGTCATATGGAACCTTGTTTCACACCTTAAGGTTTCGGCCATATGAAATTAGGGACTTGAGGAACTTAGAAACTAAGTTAATCATGTTTATAATGCTTCCTATGAAAATGTTATGATGATAATTTAGGTGCCACATGCTTGGATGTTGTGTTTAACCTAAATTGAGCTCTAAAGGGTTTCGGCCACAAGGGTTTAGGAAGCTTAAAACCAAGATAAATATGATACCATGTTTCCTATGATAAGATAATCACAAGATACACCCTTATGCTTAATATGTATGCTTGTGATTTATGACTTATGATATGATATGCATGCTTTTATGATATGATATGCTTTGTGCTTAAAATATGCATGCTTATGTTATGATATGTGGTTAAATTATGCATGCTTTGATGCTATGTTTAGTGCTTAAAATATGCATGCTTTCATGATATGCTATGTGGTTAAATCATGCATGCTTGATGATATGCTTTATGCTTAAGATATGCATGTTTTTATGATCTATGCCTAAGTGATGCATATTGTTATGACATGATGTATGCCTAAGTGATGCATACCTTTATGATATGATGTATGACTAAGTGATGCATACCTTTATGATATGATGTATGACTAAGTGATGCATACCTTTATGACATGATGTATGCCTAAGTGATGCATACCTTTATGATATGATGTATGCCTAAGTGATGCATACTTTTATGATATGATGTGTGCCTAAGTGATGCATGCTTTTATGATACATGATATGTATGACATGTACTTTACTTTATATGTGAGTGGCTTGTACCAAGGGTGGGCTCCATAAGCGCCCCGGGGACTAAGGACCTCGTTAGGGATGGGCTCCTAAGTGCCCCTAGGACTAAGGGCCTAGTATGTTTGCCTCGTAGGGTTCAAGACTTGCTACCTTGGACCTACAAGGTTGCGCGCAATATGTAAGTGGTACATAGCCGGGATCCCCCTTATGTTGAGACTATTTTCAAGTATATATGTAAAAGAAAATGATTTTAAAGATCATGAGACATACACATGTTTTTCGGATACATATTTTCCAAAATCATATTGCATACACCTTATGATTATGCTATGTTTCATGTTATGCTCTTGATTATGATATGCCATGATAAGGTATGATTATGTTATGTTCATGCTATACCTTATAGACATGTTTCGGACATGGATTTGTTGATGCTTGATATATAGATTTCGGCCATGGATATGATGATGCCTTGATGTACATGTTTCGGCCATAGTATGATGCTTTGATATACATGTTTCGGCCATGCTTTGATATACCATGATACTTGTTTGTTATGCCATGTCTAGCTATGTTTTATGCAATGCACTATGTATATGTTTCGGCCATGGTGATGCTTGATATGCTATGACTAGTTGTGATTATATTATGATGCATGATATGCTTGAATAGAATGCTATGTTATGTCATGATTAGTTGAGATTATGACTTGTTGATGCATTCTTGATTTTGTGTTGATTGTTGGTTTTAGTGAGTAGGAAAGGAACTTACTTAGCCATGAGTGCTCATAGCTTACTTTCCTTGTACCACAGATAAAGGAAAAAGCTGGATGAGTTAGAGGAGCAGCAGGAGGGGCAACGAAGATGTGTGTGGCAGTGGCTAGGCAACCAAATAAATAAGAACCTGCTTAAAGTTTCTTTAAAGAACTATGCATTGGTATTTTATGACTTGTGATACCTAAACATGTGTGGCTTGACATTATGGTTCCACTGGATTTGATGTTATGATTTTGATGCCATGTGATAGTATAGTTCAAAGGAAATTTAAAAGAAAAGATTTATTAAAACTATGAAAATTATTTTAAGTCTTTCGCTGTTTTAAAAAGAAAAATGTATACGTAGAGTATCGTAGCCCCGTCCCTTAGGGTAGCAGGGAGGGCGGGCGTTACAGACTTGATCTCACAAGTCATGGATATGAGATATCAGATTGACACATGGGTATATATTAGAGAATATATATTGAATGACCTGCCATTAGAATATTTCATGGATCGTTATATAAGTGTCATAAACATTCTCATGTGACTATTGGTATGAATAGTCCTTAGACCTGAAGTCACTACGGTTCCCTATATAAGGAGTTGTGTACTTTGGTATTGGCAAACGTCACCTGTAATAAGGTGGACAATAAAGTCGATCACTGGGTATGCAATGAATTATGGGGAGGGATGTAAGTGATGTAGATGAGATCTATCCCTTCCATATGACGGAAGTGATATCTGTGGGCCCCTTGATTAGTAGGATACAAAGAAAGCATGACCATGCTCAAATGAGTCAATATGAGATATTGAGATTATTTGATTGAGTGTGTCTACTTAGAGATCAAGAAACATAAAGGTTGATAAGAGGATGACACGGTCTATGCCTCATTGATTAATCTAGATATCAAGGATAGAGGGACCAAGTCATACAAGATAATAGTCAGGGACATGTTAGGTCGGATCTTGACCTTCTCATCACTTGGGTAGCAATGATGCCTTGCTAGATGTCACTCATTGCTTATATATTTAAATGTTGATTTGGGTGCATTGCTAATGTTATGAGAACCTATTGGGTCACACACAAAGAACAAGTAGATTTGGTGTAACGTCGCCCTTACTCATACCCTTAAGCTACAGGACAAACGTTACTCTTTCCTCGTACATCTTAAATTTTTGGCCTTCTTACCCGTTACATGCTGCTTAGTCCATAGATCTATTCTAACCTGTTACGACTGGTAGGGCACGACTTATAGCCATGTAGGACCGAAGGGAGTCTGAAGCTTCTAGTGAGTCTGGGCCGTATGGCCTTGACAGGTATTGTATTCCCAACTGACACAGGACACGACCGTGTGAGGGTCGCACGACCGTGACCCTTGGTAGAGGATGGAAGGGTCACGACCGTGTGAACCCACACGATCGTGTCACTTCAGCCGAGAGAAGGAGAGGCACAACCCTATGGAATCACACGACAGTGTAGCATTGGCTGAGAGGAGGAGGTGCTCGGCCGTGTGATTCCACACGGCCGTGTCACCTCGGCCGAGAGGAAGAAAGGCACGACCATGTGATTTCACATGGTCGTGTCACCTTTGGCCGAGAGAAGGAAGGGCACGACCATGTGCTTCCACACGACTGTGTCACCTTGGCCGAGGGGAGACAACGCAAGGCCGTGCGAACCCTCACGGTCGTGCGGAGGATCCCCTTTTTCCGCCTGGAAAAGCTTGTTCCCCTCTTTTTCACTTTCACTTGCCCTTCAAAATTCTACCAAGCCATCAAATTCATTCTACACCCGTAGTGCCTGTACCTTAGGTAAAGCAGAGAGAAGAATCAAAACCAAAGTTCTACATGGTACCCAAAATAACAAATTCTCTGATCTCTTTCTATTGTTCCGCCACACACACACCCCCAAGCACTGCTCCTGCTGCCTCCTCCTACTCGAGCTTTCCTTTACCTTTATCTGCAGGATAAGGAAATGCAATCTATAAGCGGGTGCTTAGTAAGTATTATCTACTCATAAAATGATACATTAAAAGAACTCATACTTTTTAAACTGCTTGAAGAGAAATGCAACATTGTAAACATGCTTTTGCCAGTAGTTCACACTAAAACCGTACTGCGGAAATATGCATATGACATGTAATTTCAAACCAGTTTGTCATGCAAACCATCAACACGAAAAACCATGCTAGTAACGAACTAAAACAGTCATCTTTGCATATTATTGAGTTTACTACATAACTCAAATCTCAACTTAAGAAACTTCCATTAAGACGAACCATGAAGTTTAAAACTTTATATTACATAATAGTGAAAATATTAATCACTTGCTTGGGCCCGACATTGTACCATTTTAAGCGCATCCTTAATAAGATCCGAGGTAGCTAATCCCGAACCCATTAAGGTACTACTAGGCGGTCTAGGAGCCTAGGGGCAATCTAGGAGCCCACCCAAGGACCTTGTGTCCAATACATGTCTTTCTAAAGTAAAATACTTCCTTTTAACTAATAATTTCTTATACTTGCACTTGCTTGGCATTTAACCAAACACCTTATGTGCGCTTAATTACCTCATACCCATAGGGAAGCACTTTAGGCACTTGATTATACTTCTTAGTCCCAAAACTTAATGGGAAGCAAACCAAGATGATCTAAGCATGCTCTTAATCCCAAAACTTTACGGGCATCTTACATATCATAGCTTCTATCTCCCTTAACATGCAACACGTTTACAACATATCATAACATATATTAACGAAACTACTCATACTGCAGGTGAGAGATACTTACATCCTTTCGCTAGATTTTACGATTATAAGGTGCAAAGAAGACCCCAAAATCCTCCCTCGTATGCCTTAATCTCCAAGTCACCCTCCTTTTGTGTACTACCTCCTTGGGAGAACCCTCCCCTTAGATTACCTCCTTGGGAAAGCTTCAAGACTTGCAGACCTAGGCTTCCTTGGCCGAAACGTGAAAGGAGGGAGAAGAGGATTCGACTAGAGAGGAAAAAGGAGGCGGAAGATTAGGTTTTGATCTCATCCAACTCCTTTTATACTAAGTGGAAGTTGGAGTATCTCTTCGCACATAATCCACCTATAAGGAATTATTTCATAATGCTCATGTGATGCTTTGCCACCACCTAATGGCTACTTAAACAACTCTCAAGCAAGAGGTCTCGGGTTCAAATCGTAGCCCGGGCTATTTATGCATATATTTTTAATTCTTTTCTCTTCTTCTATTTCTTTTTGCACTTTGTAAAATTAAAGGAAATTTACGAGTGTTACAATTCTCCATACCTTATAAAAAGTTTGTCCTCGAACTTAGAACAAGTGTGGATACTTCCGTCTCATATCATCCTCGCGTTACCAAGTTGCCTCTTCATACTGTTGACCTTGCCACAACACTTTCACTAACGATATCTCTTTGTTTCTCAGCTTCTTAACTTCTCGATCTATTATCTGAATAGGTCGACTTTCATAACTGAGGTTCTCTTGAACTTGTACCGTCTGTGGCTCAATCACTTGATTCACATTGGGAACATGCCTCTTCAGCATTGAGACATGAAATACATTATGAATGGCTGACATTTCCTGAGGTAGTTGCAGCTCATACGCTACCTTGCCAACCCTTTTGGTGATCCAGTATGGCCCCACATAATGTGGGCTCAACTTCCCCTTCTTCCCAAACCTCATTACTCCTTTCATAGGAGCTACTTTGAGGAACAATAAATCCCCCACGTCAAATTCTAGCAGTCTTCGGTGCACATCCGCATAGCTCTTCTGCCGGCTCTAAACAGTTTCTATTCTCTAACGAATGTTCTGAATGGCTTTAGTGGTGTCCTCGATAAGGTCTGTCTGGAGTCACATTTCCTTCCTTTCGCCACCTTCATACCAACAGATAGGAGATCTACATCTCCTCCCATATAGAGCCTCATAGGGTGCCATTTCAATAGTAGCTTGATAGCTATTATTGTATGCGAACTCTGCTAAGCATAGGTATCGACACCAACTCCCTTTGAAATCCAAGACACAAGCCCGTAGCATATCCTCCAGAACTTGATTTACTCATTCTGTTTGCCCATCGGTTTAAGGATGAAATGCTGTGCTAAACCACAGCTTAGTGCCAAGAGCTCTCTGAACACACTCTCAGAAGTGTAAAGTAAAGTGACCATCTCTATCAGAAATTATGATTTTGGGAACTCCATGCAATCTGATAACCTCTTTAACATACATTTGTGCTAGCTATTCAATGGAGTAGGAGGTTCTGATAGCTAGGAAATGAGCGGACTTGGTCAATCTGTCCACTATTACCCAGATAGCATCGAATCCATTCATAGTCCTGGGTAGTCCTACTATGAAGTCCATAGATATATCCTCTCACTTCCATTCTGGAATCTGGATAGGCTGCAGAACTTCATCTGGTGTCTGATGTTCTGCCTTAAGCTGTTGACATGTCAGGCAGGTACTGACATATCTTGCAATATCTCTTTTCATTCCTAACCACCAGAAGCATCCCCTTAAATCTTGGTACATCTTGGTAGAACCAGGATGCATAGCATAGGGCATTCCATGGGCTTCCTCTAGAATTTTCTGTCGTAGTTCTTCTTGATTAGGGACACAGAGGCGGTCACGATAATATAGTATCCCACCATCTGATACCCAGAACTCCCCATTTTCTCCTTCCTGTATTCCCTGCTTGATCTTCTGAATATTTGGATCTTCATCTTGCCCTTTCTGTATATCGTCAAGTAGGGTTGACACTAGTGTCAAGGTAGAGAGCTACCCGGTAATAATTTCAAGCCCAAATTCTACTATTTCTTTATGTAGGGGATGGGCCATAGCAGCTATAGACGATAACATTGCACAAGATTTCATACTCAATGCATCTGCCACTTTATTCGCTTTCCCTAGATGGTAGAGGATTTCACAGTCATAGTCCTTGACCAACTCCAGCCATCTCCGCTGTCTCATGTTCAGGACATTTTGAGTGAAGATATACGTAAGACTCTGGTGATCTGTGTAAATCTTGCACGGAGTTCCATATAAGTAATGCCTCCAAATTTTGAGAGCAAACACTACCGCTGCTAACTCAAGGTCATGAGTAAGATAGTTCTTCTCATAATCCTTGAGTTGTCTCGAGGCATAAGCAATGACCTTGCCATTCTGTATCAGTACAACCCCAGTCCCAATTTAGAAGCATCACTATAAATACCGAAGCTTTCGTTATTCTCTGGGAGAGTCAGGATTGGGGCACTGGTCAGTCTCCCTTTCAGTTCAGTGAAACTCTTCTCACAACCCTCTCTCCATTCAAACTTTCGGTTCTTTCTGGTAAGTGTTGTCAGTGGTGAAGCGATCTTGGAGAAGTCCTCTACAAATTTCCTGTAGTAGCCTGCTAACCCAGGGAAACTCCTGATTTCACTGGCATTCTTAGGTCTATTCCAGTTACTCACAACTTCTATTTTTGTCGGGTCTACCATAACCCCATCCTTGGAGATAATGTGGCCTAGGAAGGATACTTGATCGAGCCTGAACTCGTACATGGAGAACTTTGCATACAACTGGCTCTACTGAAGAATCTGTAATACTGTCTTCAGATATTCAACATGTTCTTCCTGAGTTCTAGAGTATATAAGGATATCGTCTATGAAAATGATTACAAACTTGTCCAGATACGCCTTGAATACCCTGTTCATCAGATCCATAAAAATGGCAGGAGCGTTCGTCACTCCAAAAGGCATAACCACAAACTCGTAGTGCTCATACCTCGTTCGGAATGCCCTCTTCGGCACATCCTCTGCTTTCACTTTCACTTGATGATATCTGGATTGCAAGTCTATCTTGGAAAAGACTGTGGCTCCCTTTAACTGATCAAACAGATTGTCAATTCTTGGCAGGGGATACCTGTTTTTGATGGTTACTTTGTTTAGAGCTTGGTAGTACATGCACATTCGCATAGACCCGCCCTTCTTCTTTACAAACAACACCGGAGCTCCCCATGGTGAGTGACTAGGGCGAATAAAATCCTTGTCAAGAAACTCCTTTAGTACTCCCTGGAGTTTTTCCAATTCTGCCGAAGCCATGCGGTAGGGTGCTTTTGAGATTGGATGGGTACCAAGGATGAGTTCAATCTCAAATTCAATTTCCCTATCCAGAGCTAAGCATGACAACTCATCCGGAAACATTTTCGGGTAGTCACATACGACTCTAACCTCCTCTAGCTTTTGAGTTCTTTCTAGCTGGGTGTTAACCACATGAGTTAGAAACCCGTAACACCCATCAGCTAAAATTTTCTGAGCTTTTATAGCCAATAAGAATTTCTGGGTTCTCTTCCTTGATTCTTCGATGAACTCAATCTTAGACTCTGCCTCCGGTTGGAATAGGACTCTTCTCTTACGACACTCGATGGAAGCACCATACTTGCTCAGAAAGTCCATCCCAAAAATGAAATCATAGTCTGACATGTTCAGCATTATCAGATCACTGTACAGTTCTTTGTCTAAAATTTTGACTTGCACAGCCAGTGCATAGATGTCATTATCTCCCCCGAGGGTAGTGTCGTTAAGAACTATTCGCTTAGGACATCCGGGGGTATACCTATCATTTCAGCAAATATTATGGAGACAAACGAATGGGTTGCCCCAGTATCAAATAGCACATTTGCATATAGATTAAAAATGCGTATCTGACCTGTGACAACGGTGGAGACATTTACTACCTCCTCTCTGGTAAGGGAGAAAACTCGAGCATTTGTAGAACTTGGTGGAGCCTCCAGTCTGCCCTGGCTAATTTGAGGACCCTCCAATGTGGCCTGCATCTGGTATAACTATGCCTGGGTACCTCCATACTGAACATATGGTGCTGGAGGTATGTTGCTCTTGGTCAGACAATACTTAGCTATATGCCCCTCTTGACCACACGTATAACAACCACTAGTGCCCTTGCGACAGATTTTAGGATGCATCTTTACGCACGTGGAGCATGTGACATACTTAGGCTGCTTGCTTACGGATCCTCCCTTCTTACTACTTCACTGCTTTCTCTTGGAACTCCCCTTCCAGATTGAACCTTAACCCTGAGTTTTCTGAGTGCCAGAACTCCCTTGACCTTTGTTCTCTATCTATACTGGCTTCTGCTGCTTGATGTTGTTCAGGTAATGCTCCATGATCAATGCACTACTAACCAGTTCTTCTGCAGTCTGCGGTCTATTTATTCCGCCAGCTACATTCAGAGCTATCTCTGGCCTCAACATCTTGAGCATTAGCCTCACCTTTTCTTGTTCCGTGCTGACTAGCTCGGGGCATAGGCGAGCTAGTCTATTAAATTTCTTAATGGCTTCATCCACCGTTAAATTTCCTTGACGAAATTCCATGAACTTGTCATAATGTTTACTCGTGACTCGCATATGGAAGAACTCAGTCTCGAAGTCAGATCAGGTCATGTGATCCACTTTTCTTTTTGCCTTGACCCGTTCCCACCACATTCTTGCATCACCAGTAAAGCAAAAGGAAGCACACTTAATCTTTTCTACCTCCGGCCAATCCAGTAGCTCCATTATGCTCTCCAGGGGTTTGAACCATGACTGGGCATCCCATGGTTCATTGGCGCTAGAGAAATTCTCCAGGCTTTCAATTTCTTCTTCTTCTTCTTCCTCTAGCTCTTTGCTTTTTCTGGTGATTAGTCTAATGAAGAGTGACCTCGCTCTGATACTATGTGTTAGGACATGTATGAGCTAGAGCAGGGATGAAAAGTTCACTTCGCTTCTTTGATCTTAAATGGCAGTGGAAAACTCGAAGTAAAAAATCTTTATAATTCTAAAGCTTGGATTTTCCTTGGTATCCACTTCCTTGAGGTGAGTAATCCACGAGCCCACTCCTCACTCATAGCTCCACTATGAAAATCAACTTTGTTAAGGTGAAGAAGTCTTGTACAAACTTTATCACGAGAATACAACAAGAAACACAAACAAGGTTACAAACGAAATTGAAAATAACTTTACAACAATGAACCTTGTTTAGCTTGCTCTTTGCTTGCTTTGGTTAGTCTCTTGATACTTGAAAAGTGCAGCAACACTTATCGTCAAAACCTCATGAACTAACCTTGAATTAACTCCATGAAAACCCCTTTTCTAGGGTTCTTTCTTTTATGTTTGAGAGGTGTCCTAAGGCAATCACTTTATGATTTGTACTATTTATTTTGATTAATAAAGATTCACTATTTGAATGCACATTATTTATATGTTTGAATGATCTTAAACTCATTTACTGAATATCCATAATACGATTCATAATATGAGAGAACTTGTGATTGGATTATAACTACTGAGTGTCTCTATCAGGTTGTACTCCTAGGTCTAATCAAGTATCTATTACTCACTAGTTAGAGATATTAGGATGTTGTGAGTTAAATATGAATGATAGTTATGGTAACTAGTTCATTGGAATGACCTATTATAAGACTTCATATGGTTCTATACATATATGGATATGTTTGTGAAGTTTTTACTGTAGCTCGAGTGCAAGTTTCCTTTGACTTGAGGTATTCAAGTCACTTTGATCATGGAAGCTTATACCTTGACATCTTAACCAAAGCATCTCTTTGGAGATGTAAGCCTAAGATCATTGGGTATAAATCTGATGTGATGAATCAACAAGTGCATGGAAGTGTAGTCAAGTAATAATACGATCAAATCCCTAGAGACTGTTGATTAACTACTAGTTAACTTCATATAGTGAATTATCTAGACAATCAGAGGTTGGTTCATGAGTGATTGAAAACTAGTCCCCTCGGGGCGGTGCGATGGTTAAGGCATGGGGTGTTGCCACAAGAGGTCTTGGGGTCGAAACTCGGCGTGAACGAGCATAACCTCCCCCATGTCTTGGCCATTTGCACTAATGGCTAGTAGCCACCCGTGATTTACCTCCTCTGTGTTGGCCTAGGGACGGGTTGGCGGGGGCGCTGGGGGCGAGCGAATCGCCTTTTTGCCACATGAGTGATTGAAAACTAGAAATTGAGAGAAGAGAGAGAGAGAGAGAGCAGGAAAGAGCGAGAGAAGTGAGGGGGAGGCAGAGAGATCACAGAAGGATGTCAAGGTGATCAAGATCAGAGAGCAAAGAGATCACAACAAGTGGCAATGATGATCATAGAGAAAGAGAGAGAGCAAGAGTAGAGATATCAAAGCTGATTCAATGGTGAAGGGCAATTCTAGGACTTCGGTTTCACCTAAATGAATGTAACCACCTAATCTATGTTTGGTTTAAAAAGTAGCAAGTTTTTGTTACTAATTTCATCAGCTTCATCATCAATCTTAGAAAACCTCTAAAGTTGTGATATGGTAACAAAATATGAGAATTTTCAGAATTTTATTTCTTTCTATCTTATATCTTAGATTCCTCAAATAAATTTTTTTAGAAATATATGTTTGTAAATCCATGTAATGTAAAGTAAGGATTGGGGGAAATTAGTATATTTCATATACTTGAACATGAACTTTTTTATGAAATTGATGGAAAAATGATCAAATGTGAAGTAAAAAGTTTTAAAAAAAAAAAAAATCCATATATCATATAACCATAAAAAATCCATATGATCATATCATATAAAATAAACAAGGTAAAGTCCTATACTCATATATATAATATAATTGTAATTAACTAATATATAATTTATATAATTTATATAATTGTAAATAATTATAAAATGTTTAATAATATTTTTTATTTAATATTAATAATATTTAACATTTTTTATGAACTCTTGGTTGGTACTTGAAAAAGTATGATAAATTAATAGTTTCTAGAAATTTATGACCTTTTGTTTTGGGGTCGTTGGACGAGTTTATTTGATTAATAATGGATTTTGCTCTAGTTTTTTAAACTAAACATATTAAATTAAAATGAAGAAATTTTAGTTTTATAGTTTTTTTTTGTTATATTATATAAATATGTATCCTTAGTGATTGACTATCTTGAACAATTTGTTGGAGATGTAAATGAGTCTTTAACAAATAATTTTTTATAAATATATTTTATTCATATGATAGAATATCGACATAAATAAATTTGATCCTTACCGAACTTCACCCTTATCCAAGATTCTCAAAAAGTATATAGAATACTTTTGTATCCATAGCTAGAAACTATCCATAGGTAGAAAGTATGGACTATTATATACTACTTGTTGAGCCAATAACTATTCATGATTACACATATTAAATGAAATATATTTAAGGTTAAATATATTTTATCATGGTTTGAAATTCAACTGAATTTTATTTTTTTATATTAGAGGAATGTTATAGTAAAACTTCATTTGAAACGATGTGGTAGAAAGCAACGTGTGACTTGAAGAACATGATCGACTGTGGATTTTTACATCCACCATTTTCCATAAAAATGAAGATGCTCTTGTCTTGACATAATTTTCTCTATTCAATTAGGAATCTAATTTATCTTAGATTTATAGTACATGATGGACCTCGAGTAGAAAAGATTGATTCATTTATCAAGGGGAAGAATCTAGGGTTAGTGCTAACCAATGAATAAGTTTGACCAACTTTGTAAATATATCCTCAATATCAATATAAAAAAATCGAAAGGTTTAAAATTGAAACAAGTTTAAAAAAAAAACTTTTTTCTATAAAAAGAAAGGTGTATCCTAGGAAATCAATTCTTTGTATTCTATTTCTATAGGTATTCCATTTATATAGAAGAAAATAACAAAAAACAAATGGTATGTTGCTGCTCTTTTGAAAAAGGAGTAAGGATCACTGAAGAATATCTAAATCCAAATATTTTACAAAGGAAAGATAAAGGATTTCGGAATAAGGAAGCACTATTTTCAATTGTCTCAAGAAAGGGATCAGAATAATTGACTCAGGATGAGACAAACAAAAGAGGTTAGAGATGACTCAACAAATGTTTAAGGATTCCCTTGGGACTATGTTAGAATTACCCAACTTGAGTTATGAGTACGAATGATTTTTTTTTCTTGAGTTCGAGCAATATGAGGATAAAACCTCTTATAGGTTTCTAGGGGAGATTGTTTAGGTGCATCTATCCCAATAAGCCATCTATCGAATCGTTGCAATTGATGTTCGATCTCGGCGAAAAGGGAGAGATCTTTGAAAATGGGTTTTTATGATATGATAATTAATCAAACTTATTCAAGTGCTTTTGCTATTCTATATTTCCTTGAAAAAGGGTCTCGACTAATAGGAAATGTTTTTCACATTTTTAGGAAAGAAGATTTATTTAAAGAATTTTTTTTTGAGTTAGTTAATGTTAATTAGTTAAGATGAAAAGTTAATTAAAATAAAAAAAAAGACCAAAATAAATAAAAAAGGGGGAGGAATAAATATATATAGTGTAATTATTTATATTTACATATAATTTATTATCTATAATTTGTCCTTTTCCTATTATAGGAATCCAGCAACAAACAAGGAATTAATCTTGTTTATCCTTTATTGATTGAATAAACATGTCTATCTTTATCTCTTCCTTATTTTATAAAATTTTATAATAATGATATGTAGGGAGAAAAATCTCAAGGAAAAGTTTAAGGATAGACACATAAATTCATAACCCACAATTTTTACTTTTGTGGGTCTATCATTTTATATGTCTATCTTTGAGCTTTTCCTTGAGATTTTCTTTCTGCAAATCATTTATATATATATATATATATATATATATTTTGTTTGTGTTAATCCAACAAAAATATTTATTTGATTTACTTCATATTTTTATTTGTTTTATCACCATTCTAGTCATATTTATATTGACAATGTTATATTGAACAAATATAATTGATAGTAGATAAAGAAATCTCCTTATCCTCACACTATCTATCCTATATTGTATTATTGGATTTGGTTTTCAATTCACTCCAGTCAAATGATGAGTTTGTATTGTTGGGTTTATTGTCATAGAAGATGTTTTTTTCCTTAACTCGGGTTAAATAAAAAAATGTATAAATAAATGGTTGGCCCATTGGAATTTTTGAATTTCTATTAGGAATATAGTACTTTTTTCTATGATCTATACATTTTTTTTCTAATTGATCAATAAATCAATAAGAAAGATTTGTTCTTAGTTTAATGTTTTGATAGGGTCGCGTAATCTAATTCAATTAGTTTTTTATTTCAATTGTATCTACATATCTGACTTTTATTTTGAAGGTTTGGTTGCTTGTTGGATCGAAAGCGCTAGAGGGGGGGAGGGGGGGGGGGGGGGGGGAATAGCGCTCGTGGCTATTTCATTCGATTAAAATGTATCGAGTAAAACGCAGTGGAAATTAAATACAAACACATGCTAACACAAGTTGGTTACTTGGTTCGGAGCCTATGGCGACTCCTACTCCAAGGCCCACACTCGTTGAGCGTTTACGTTGGGCATCAACTATAATCATAAAAAGTATTACAAACTAAGTACAATTATGAACTGAAATAAACTTTATACCGACAACAACTAGATTGAAACTGAAGCTCCGGGTCGTCGGGATGTCTCTATAACACTTCTGGGTCGTCTCGCTAGCAGCTTGTGGCGTAAGATTTGCTCAGAAGGTGTTGTGCTAAGCTGCTGCTCGAGGTCCCCTTTTAAACAGTGCTGGAGGCGCCTCAAGGCCGCCGAGTCACACGCGTGGATCAGCTCTGATCTGGTCGCACCTTATCCCACTTAAGGCGCCTCCAAGCTGCTCCAAGGCGCCTCCAACACCTGGTCCAAGGTGCCTCCAGTGACCTTCGAGGCGCCTCCAACGTCTCTGGACAGCTGGCTTCAGCTAGCACCCGAGGCGCCTCCAAGCCCCATGGAGGTGCCTCAGACACTGTTCATCCGAGGCTAAGTATGCTCCTTTGATCCTGCAAAATGTGTTAGTCCCAAACACAATCCCTGCAAAACAAAGTTAGCACAAAAACAATATGATAGATATACTTGACAGTCGTCGAACTATCCGAGGCTGACTTCGGATTTCCAACCGGAAACCCTAGGTCGACCTGACGCCTACTGTTCCCTCTACGGGGAACGTGTCCTCACCTACTCCACTCAGGAGATTTACCTGATGGCAGTGCGATCCTCCAGATCGACTGGACTTTTACTCAGCGTTTGAAGCTTCCGGACTTTCTACTGGACTTCTGCTTCCCGGCTGGTCCAGTCTTTCACCTGGTTCGCGACACCAGGACTTTCCACCTAGGGTTACCCCCCTAGGACTTTTGCCTGAAGCTCTCGACCCGCCAAGACTTTCCGCATAGGATTACCACCCCCTAGGATTTTCCACCTGCCTAACCGCAGCTAGGACTTTCTTGAATCACTCAATCAAGTGCATTAGATCACAAAACAACTTAACTTTGAATTCCTTTGCCATTATCAAAACAACGGGCGATCGTCGGATGCTTCCGGCACCAACAATCTCCCCCTTTTTCATTATTGTTAGGACCTTCGGATGCGGCTAGAGAGGGGGGGGGTGTGAATAGCCGACCTCAAATTATCGTTTCTTTCTACAATTTAGGTTAGCGCAGCGGAAATACAATGTAGAAACGAAAGTGGAGAAGATCAAACCTCAAACACGATGATGTAACGAGGTTCGGAGATGATACTCCTACTCCTCGGCATGTCCGTAAGGTGGACGAAGCCTATCAATCCGTCGGTGGATGAGACCCCGGATAACCGGCTAATATGAACTCCTTCTGGGTGGAGAAACCTCGCCACAATCTCTCTTACAATAGCAAGAATGGAGTACAACCAATAGAGAAAGAAAACAAGAACAATATAAATGTAAAAACACTTTGTTTGCCTTCTCGTCGACTGGAGTTCGATGAAGCAGCAACTTCACGATGTCAACAGCAGCTGATCACCCAGTCGAGGGAAGCTCACACGAAGCTTCAGGAATAGGGAGCTCAGCAAAGCTCAGATCGCAAGAGTGAGGAAGAAGAATTTCTCCTTTCACCTTCACTGTAGAGGCTTATAAACAGCACCTGCGAAGAAGAAACAGAAGACATAGAAATCTAGCCGTTGCGACCCAACGGCTAGGCCTGGACCAATCAGGCTATGGCCTGATCGGTCCAGGAGATCCCTGATCGGTCTGTGGACCGATCAGGGTATAGATGGATCGGTCCACAGACCGATCCTCTACCCTTTCTCCTGGAACCGGTTGCCTTCTGATCGGTCTGCAAACCGATCAGTAATTCTCACAAAGAACTACTGATCGGTTACTGATCGGTCTGGTGACCGATCAGTTAACCAAGGTATCGCTGGATCGGTCATCAGACCGATCCAGATAATCACAGCCTTTGGTCTAGAGAACGAGCTACCAAGCCCTCTCCGACCTCCTCATCCGGTCCAGAGAACGAGCTACCTAGCCCTCTCTGACCTAGTCCGGAGAACGAGCTACCGAGCCCTCTCCGACTTCGTCTGGTCCAGAAAACGAGCTACCGAGCCCTCTCTGACCTAGTCCGGAGAACGAGCTACCGAGCCCTCTCTGACCTAGTCCGGAGAACGAGCTACCGAGCCCTCTCCGACTTCGTCCGGTCCAGAGAACGAGCTACCGAGCACTCTCTGACCTAGTCCGGAGAACGAGCTACCGAGCCCTCTCCGACTTCTTCGTCCGGTCCAGAGAACGAGCTACCGAGCCCTCTCTGACCTAGTCCGGAGAACGAGCTACCGAGCCCTCTCCGACTTCCCATGCCAAGCTTCCATACTTGGACTTCTCCCGTGCCAAGCTCCCTGCTTGGACTTTTCCGTGCCAAGTCTCCATACTTGGACTTTTCCCGTGCCAAGCTCCCTGCTTGGACTTTTCCATGCCAAGTCTCCATACTTGGACTTTTCCCGTGCCAAGCTCCCTGCTTGGACTTTTCCGTGCCAAGTCTCCATACTTGGTCTTTTCCCCGAATCAAGTCAACTCAAGTCGGGTCAACCAGGTCAACCTTGACCGAAGGTTGCACCCACAATCTCCCAAGTTTGTATTCTTGTCAAACATCAAGATACAACTTTTCTATTCTCGTCAAACATCAAAATACAACTCGAGTCGGGTCAACCAGGTCAACCTTGACCTAAGGTTGCACCAACAATCTCCCCCTTTTTGATGTTTGACAAAAACCATAATCAAGTTAGGTTAACCCGATAACCTAACTTAGGTTTTCCAATAGTTCTCCAATCAATGTTCTTCCTTGAACATTCTCCCCAAACTCCAATGTTCTTCCTTGAACATTCTCTAGACATTTCTCCCCCTTTTTGACACACATCAAAAAGAGTGAATCAAGGTTAAGAATTTCTTCCTAATGAAAGTCCCATACCTTTCATTGAAACCCTTAATTTCCCCCTTGTTACTAAAGACAATAATCAACTTAGTGATAATCCCATATCACTCATCCTCAGAAATCGAGTAAAAACTCCCCCTAAAAGTCAACTCCCCCTTGACCAATAGGTAAAACTCCCCCTAAAGGTCAACTCCCCCTTGACCATTGCACCAACAATGAAAATCAACATTTTGGCACGTTCTGATCGGTCACCAGATCGATCAGCCCTTTACTGGATCGGTCACCAGACCGATCCACACTTCTCTGGATCGGTCCATGACCGATCCAGACTCTGGACCGATCCGATCAGGATCCCCTCTGATCGGTCCACAAATCTCTTATAGGGATTTCTGATTTTTCTCCCGAAATTCAGAAACCCCTAAAAAATCACAGAAAATTCCAAAAATTGTAAAATTTTGAGGATACATTGCTCATAACATATATTATCATGGAAAAATAGTTTTCTATGAAAATAACTTCCATTTTTAAATCTTGATACAAAGTTTGAAAGACGTTGAAATAGTTCAAGGTTAATCCATCTTTGTGTCAACTTGCTCAATGATGAATGCTATCATTAGAAAAGCTTCATCAAGGTTTTTCAAATCAATTTTGAAATGATTTTAAACCATTTAATTTAGGACCACAATCTTAGGGCTAAGTGTACATGACTTGTACGCAAGCTTTCCCTATGATCCTCAATTTCGAATTAGGCTCATCTAGGTACAAGAACTATGCACCTTGATCCTAACTCATAATCCTAATATCTCACACACATCTAAGGTGTATCAAACACATCCAAGTCAATTTTGATGTGAGATATGGGTTTAGGTCATCTTAAGCTAAGTTCTCATTCATTTTCTAAACAACAATTTGATCTCTATATCAAATTGTGTTTTTATCCTTAAATCAATTTAATTGATCATACATGCAAGAGATGATGACATGGCATAAAATAATATCATAAGTGGAAACATGTGCCAATGTCATGATGTCATGGCATAAAGTATGAAACTTAAATAAGGCATGACATATAACTAACCTAAGTATTATCATGACATTTCAAATGATAGTAAATTAGATATGATGTCATGACATGGCATATGGCAAACAATATATGGAAAATAACATATAAAGGTATAGAAAATACCTAATTCTAGCCTTAGTTGCCATTTTTGATAATTTTTGATTATTTTGCCATAAATTCTATATTCCTAAGTGTAATAGACCTAAAGTCATATACTAAAGATTTTTAGATCACTATGTGACAATTAGATGGACCCTAGAAAACTTCCTCAAATGTGGTTGGCACATCCTAATCACCTTAGGAATAATTTTTAATTTCATTTTCAAGGCTTGATTACACCTTGAAAATTCCTAAAATGCCACCTTTTGCTATGATTAGGTTAACTACCTATCCAATTAAGGTTGGCACACCCTAAACCATCTAGCGTGAAGGAATCACGCTCCTAGGAACCCAATACCTATTTGAGCTCATTGGGTTCACTAAATATTCACTAGGGATGACTTCCCTAGCAACCCTCCTAGGCTTTAACGCCTTGGTCATTTGGGACTCATCAAGATCAACTCTAGGGGAGACTCCCCTTGTGACCTTGGTGATGGTCTTCCTAGCCTTAGGTCTTGTTCCATAATCGAATGGAACATTATGATAAGTGGGGTTGACCACTTGAGACTTAGGTTTGTGACCCAAACCTCTCATGTCCTTGGGCTTTGATTTTTGACCCTTAGACCCTAGAGTTGACTTCTCCAAATTCTTAAGAGCCTTTTCTAAAGTGTCAAGTCTTAACCTCAAGACTTGATTTTCCTTCTTTAATACCTCAAGCTTTAATTTTCCATTTTTCTTTGAGGTATTCCTAGGCATATGTCTAGTTGTTTTGGGATTCCTATCTAGGTTATCCTTAACCTTAGATGAGTTAACTCTAGGGTTGGCATTTCTAGCATTGTCCTTATCTAGGCTAACATGTTTGGCACCTAAGCACATGTATCGATTTCTATGGTTATCATGCTTATCATTATTGACAATTGCAATAAAACTACTAGCATGTGTCTTATTAGAATTGCAAGAATGTGCCTTAAAAGATACCTTAGGGTTTGCCTTAGCTCCCCCCATAGATGTGCTTGGTCTCTTGTCCTTGTGAGGTTGCCTCCCCCTTGGACATTGACTCCTATAATGTCCCCTTTGCTTGCATTGGAAGCACACCACGTGCTCCTTGCCCTTGCGTATCGGGACTCCGGCTTCCTTGACCTTTGGTGCCGGTGGAGTCTTCCTAATCCTCTTTGGACATTTACTTTTGTAATGCCCATATTCCCTACACTCAAAGCACATTATATGTAATTTACTTGAAATTAAGTTGCTTGAGTTACCTAGGGTTGAGGATGGATATAAGCTCTCTCCTTCATCCCTTCCGGAGGTAGAGGCTTCTTCTTCTTGCTCCAATATTGAAGAAGAACTCTCCTCCTCTTCTTCCTTAGATGTTGAGTAGCCCTCAACTTCTAATTCCATACCTCCATGATGTGAGCTACTTGGCTCACTTGACTCCTCTTCATGACTTGAATTGGAGCTCTCCTCATGGAACTTAGCCAAGTTGTTCCACAACTCCTTGGCATTGTTGTATTTACCTATCTTACACAAGATATTATTAGGTAATGAAAATTCAAAGATTTTCGTTACCTCCCTGATTTGCGCTTGCTGTTGGAGTTCCCTTTCCAGTTAGAGCTGTGGCCTTGCTGTTTCTGAGTGTGAGAGTTTCCTTGGCCTTTGGACTCTGAGGAGACTTGCTTCTGCTGCTTTATGCTGTTCTGGTAGTGCTCTGTGGTCAAGGCACTGCTCACTAACTCCTCTGTGGTTTGTGGCCCATGTATGCCACCATCCACGTTCACTGCTATCTCTGGCCTCAGCATCTTGAGCATCAACCGGATCCGTTCCTTCTCTGTGCTGACTAGCTCTGGGCATAGACGAGCCAACCTGTTGAATTTCTTCACGGCTTCCTCAACTGAAAGGTTGCCCTGACGAAACTCAGTGAACTCGTCGTAGTGGCGGTTGGTAACCCGTATGTGAAAGAACTCCTTGAAGAATTCTTTCTCGAAGTCAGCCCATAACATCTAGTTCACTGGCCGCTTCGTTCTGATTCTTTCCCACCACATGCGTGCGTCTCCTGTCAGGCAAAAGGAGGCACACTTCACTTTCTCGTGTTCTGGCCAGTCCAGAAGCTCCATCGTGCTCTCCAGTGTTTTGAACCAGGCTTGTGCATCCCATGGTTCACTAGTGCCTGAGAAGTTCTCTGGCTTGACTCGCTGCCACTGGATCAGATAGGCTTCCTTTCTTGGCTCAGCTGCTGGGACTGCTGGTGCTGGTACTGGTGCTGGCGCTGGCGCTGTAGGCTGGGCTGGTGGAACCTCTAAGACTTCTGGAGTCGTCAAATTCGGTTCCGGGGTGACTGTGGGGGTACTCTGCTGATTAGCCTTTAAGGTGGCTATTTCCTGTTGCTGTTCAGCTAGCTGCTGCTGTAACTGAGCCACTAATGCTGTAAGGTCTGGAGGAGGCACTGAACTGCCTCCCTCTTGCTGGGGCTCAGTAGCTAGTGCCCTTCTAGCTGGGCGTCCTCGTGCCATCTCTAAAGACATAGAGAACATAACATAACTAATGTAATCACAGTTATATATCTACTAATGTCATGTTTAAAAACTATCACATACTAACAAGCAGTAGGCATATAAACATGAACTGTAATAACAAAACAAGGAGCATAAATAAAGTAGAGGTATTCTTACTTGGAAGCTGCAGGTTCAATGCTGATGTGTGTGTAGGAAGTATGGAACTTGGCTCTGATACCACTCTGCAACGACCCACCTTCTGGGTACTGGCTGTAAGGCCGGTCGCTACAATTATGCTAAACTATACTGTGCGAAAAAACTGGCTAATTTAAAATTTTGCTAAACTATTACCTTTAAAATCTGATCTTAATATTCCAGGTGTACCTAGGAGTTGTACACATGTCTAATTACTGGGAACGCTGAAACTGAACGTCCTACATGTACCTAATAATTGTACACATGCTAAGGGAGGTATTTACCACTAATATCGGACTTCTGATCGGTGCACGGACCGGTCCACTGACACTGGCACGGGGAAGAACCTTTGGATCGGTCGACTGACCGATCCATGATTCACTAGAGTTTCTGTACGCACCTGGATCGGTCTGCCAACCGATCCAGGACCTCACTGATCGGTCGGACTGACCGATCCAGAGGCTCACTGATCGGTCAGCTGACCGATCAATGGTGTGCTGTTCGCGATCCAACTATCGGGATTCTTTCTGTTCGCGGCTGGATCGATCTGCCGAACGATCCAGCTGCGAACAGAGAGTTAGGACTGCCTAAACCAGCTCCCTGATCGGTCTACCGACCGATCCGAGGCCCCCTGATCGATCTGCTGACCGATCAGGGGTTTCTGATTTCGTATCAGAAACTCTGATATCAGCACTGATGCATGCCAAAATCATTATACATCACTATAAAAGCTAAATGAACTATTCTATCATGCATTGGCCAACATTCAAGACATAATATAATGCATGTTCACTAGTTCATACCATTAACCATACTAGAATGCAAAGCATAAGGGAAAAGAGAACAAGACTTTAATAACTAGACTTGCTACAAGTTCTAATGCGTAGTAAAATAAAACTAGATCCCTAGGATCTTTATTCCAGTTCCTGCCACACACATCTTCATCTGCACTGACCTCCAGCCTCCACTGCTAGTCCATTTTCCTTTTACCTGTATCTGTAGTATAAGGAAAATAGTATCTGTAAGCTAAAAAGCTTAGTAAGAAACCATCTACCTCACTAAATCATGCATACGATGCAAATATGCTTTTAAATCATGCTGTTTGAAAAACATACTGAATATGCAAGCATGGCATGGCATGGTATCATACAAGCATGGCATAACATAAGCTGAACATAAAATAAAACTGATCATAACATGTCTAGAACTGTATATGAAGCTATCATATTTAACAACTGAAATAAGCTGAGTTGATACAAAAGTGAGCTAAGCTGAAGCTGAGTTAATACTGAATTCCATTATGTTTTAAAACTGATTTGGAAAAAAAAACTATTATATATAATAGATAAAAATACTAAACATGCTGCTGTAGGGCCCTGGCAACTGTACTTGCTGTGTGCGCATCCCTAACTAGACCCGGGATTGCAAGTTCCGAATCTAGTAGGGTTTACTAGGTTAGCTGAACCTAGGGACGACTATGGGAGTCCAACCCAGTGGATATCTAGTCCCATAAAGGCGACTAGGTTGTCTGAACCTAGAGGCGACTGTGGGAGCCCACCCGTTGGACATCTAGTCCCATAAAGCTGAAATAAAACTGATATGCTGGTTTAAATGCTTCTATACATTTAACTATGCTGTTAAAACTGTCTAATATTGCGCTAACCATTTTATCGAACACCTAGTGTGCTCCAACTCTCCTTTCTAATAGGGGGACCATCTCTAGGCACCCGACGACGTCTAGAACCTCTATCTGAAGAGGAAAACGCGTCCGACCCATCCAGAGATACTCAACTAACCCCTAAGTCTGCGAAGAGAATTAAATACACTCTAGATATCGATAAAAATCTACATATAACTAAATTATAAGCATGCAATCAAACGAGAGCTACTTATACTGCATGTGAGGGATTTCTTACCTTGTGTGCTAGTTTTCTTACAAATCTAATCGCTAGAACTTCCGGTGGAGATGACTTCTCGACGATTCGCTCGCGTCCACGCGTTCTTCTCGCGGAGGGGAACATCCTCGTATCGAAGATCTCACCGGAAAGTGCTCCTAGAGCCCTTGGGGTTTGGTGTGCCGAGAGAGGAAGAAGAGGGGAGAGGCGGCGGTGAGGTTTCGGTGGTGAAGAAAAAGTGCCGAACCAAATTAAAATAACCCAAACCAACTTATGTTTTCCTATTTATATTAAGTGGGTATTTTGGCCCAACTCAATTATAAATATATTTGATTCTCCTTTCTCTCAGCACAGCCCTGCTGGGTTCACCGGTTACTAAGGCTAACTAAAGGTTTAACGGACCCGAGAGGTCCCGGGTTCGATTCCCGCTAAAGCCTTTTTATTCTTCTAATTAGTTTTGCTACTTCCGCTACTCGGAAAATTACGGAAAAATATCTAAAAATTCCAGAAAAATCATAGAATATTCCTAAAATAGTTTTGAGAATTTTCGGGCATTACACTCCTACTCAAAGGTCCGCACGTAAGAGTGCTTTCGGTGGGTAATCACTATAAAGTCATAGATTTGCAAATACAATGATTAAATGCAATAATAAAAATTATACCGACAATTAAGAACAGAGAATTTAAAGCTTTCGATCGTCAGAGTAGAGTTATGGCTTTGTCGGATCATCTTTTGAGTACCTTGAAGAAGCAGAAGTCGTTCGTTGTGGTGTACTGAAGCTCCTGGGTGAAGCTGCTTTTATAGGATGTTACGGGTGCCCAGAACCTCTCCGGGCACCTGGACCACGTGGCTCAGCCACTCCACGCAAGCCACATCAACTTGGCGATAACTTTTGAGTTCCGGGCACCTAGACTGACTCCGGACACCCGGACCAGCTCGGGGCGCCTGGACCAGTTACAGGCGCCCAGACTCCGGACGCCTGAACCAGCTTTTTCTAGCTCCTTATTTTCTACAAAATAAAGTTAGTCCAAACATAAAATAATATATATATAAACTGAAATTCGACAACCTCTGACTGTCCGATTCTAACTTTGAGTTTCGTCGAAACTCTAGGTCAAACTGATGCCTATTGTTCCCTTTTCAGGGAATATTGTAACGACCCGCCTTCTACTGACTAGGCTGTGAGGCCGATCGCTACATTATGCTGTGCTAAATTACTATTGTGGAAAACTGGATTGATTAAAATTTTACTAAACTGATTACTGTAAAATCTGAACTTAATATTCTAGGTGTACCTAGGAGTTGTACACATGCTAGGAAAGATAATCTATGCCTCTCGGATGTCCTGCTAGCTGTAATCGGGCATTTCAATCGATCCATGAATCGATTGGGCTGTCGGATCGATCCAGTGATCGATCCAGCTTGATACTGGCACGGAGAAAAACTCTGGATCGGTCGGCTGACCGATCCATAAGCTATATTGCTTCTGTACGCGGCTGGATCGGTCTACCGACCGATCCAGGAGCACACTGATCGGTCGGTTGACCGATCCAGTGGCTCACTGATCGGTCGGCTGACCGATCAGTAAGCTCCGATACTCTCTGTTCGCATCTGGATCGGTCGGCTGACCGATCCATAGCAGACGCTAACTCTCTGTTCACGACTGGATTGGTCAGCTGACCGATCCAGTGGCACAACCCCATTTCTGATCGATCTGTAGATCGATCTGGGTTTCTGATTTCGAATCAGAACCCCTGATTTCAGCACTATTTCGTGCCCAAATCATACACATCAAGTCTATAAAAGCTAGAAACATTTCAACATGTATTAGCTAACATTTTAAACATGATATCATGCATGGTTCACTAATTCATGGCATACAAATGTACTGAATGTGGAATAATAAGTTTCTAACAGATAACTAATTTTGCTGAAAGTTCTAATGCATAAATAAAACTTGTTAGATCCCTAAGATCTTTTATTCCAAGTTCCTTCCACACACATCTTCATCGCATTGTCCTCTAGCCTCCGCTAGTCCATTTTCCCTTTACCTTTATCTGCAGTATAAGGAAAAAGCATTTGTAAGCTTAAAGCTTAGTAAGAAACCAGCTACCTCATAAAACATGGACACGATGCAATTTATGTTTTGAAAACATGCTATTTGAAATACGTACTAAACATAGATAAGCATGACATAGCAAAGTTACTAAGCACAGATACTGAAACATAGCATGCATATCAAAATCTAAGCATGGAGCTAACTCATGGTATCAATTAAGAAGAACTAAACTGAAACTGAACTAAACTAAGCTGATACTGAATTAAATCCTGATCACATAGGTGACTGCGAGTTTTGAAAACTGTATACATAAGTAGATTAAAATAATAATTATGCTGCTGAGGGCCCTGGCAACTGTATGTGCTGTGCGCGCATCCCTAGCTAGACTCGGGATTGCAAGTTCCAAATCTAGTAGGGTTTACTAGGTTATTTGAACCTAGGGACGACTGTGGGAGTCCAACCCAATGGATATCTGATCCTGTACAGTGCCACTGCTGAAAATAAAATACTGAATAGTTGTACTGTTTTATTTAGCCGTTTCTAGGTTATCTAAATCTAGAGCTAGGTTGTCTGAACCTAGAGGCGACTGTGGGAGCCCACCCATTGGACATCTAGTCCCATGAAAGCTGTAATAAAGCTAATTAACTGGATCAATACGTTTATACGGCATTTAACTAAGCTGAATAAGTGCCCACTGAATCAAAAGCTGTCCTAGTCTTTTTATCGAGCATTTGGTGTGCTCTAACTCTCCTCTCTAGTAGGGAGACCACCTCTAGGCACCCGACAACGTCGAAAACCTCAAACTGAAGAGGGAAAACGCGTCCGGCCCATCTCGAGGTGCTCGACTAATCCCTAAAGCTGCGAGGAGGGTTAAATACACCCTAGATGTCGACAAAAATCTGAGTATAACTAATCTAAAAGCATGCATTCAAACGGAAGCTACTTATACTGCAGGTGAGGGGTTTCTTACCTCTTGTGCGAAGATTCTTACAAATCTAAGCGCTAGGTTTTCCGAAAGAACGCTCTTCTCGACGAACCGCTCGTGTCCACGTGCTCTTCTCGCGGAGGGAAACGTCCTCATGTTGGAGTCGTCGCCGGAAAGTGATCCGAGAGCCCTTGGGGGCTTGGGCGCCGAGAGAGAAGGAGAGGGAAAGGGGGCGGTGGTGACTAAGGTAGAGAGGTTGCCGAACCAACCAAAACCCAAAAATAAACCCCTTCTAATTAATTCGCTATTTATATTAAGTGGTTTATTTAACCAACTCTAATATAAATTTAGCTAATTCCCTTTTCTTTCAGCACACCCCTGCTGGGGCCTCCTGGCTAGCCGGATTCACTAAAGTCCCGATTCGGTCCAAGGTCGCGGGTTCAATTCCCCGCGTGAGCTATTTACGGCGCTAATTATTTTTGCTACTTACGCTACTCGAAAAATTCCGAAAAAATATTCTAAAATTCTAGAAAAATCGTAGAATATTTCTAAAATTATTTTTGAGAATTTTCGGGTGTTACAATCCCCCATACCTTATAAAAAGTTCATCCTCGAACTTAGAACAACTCTGGGTACTTCTGTCTCATACTGACTTCTATCTCCCAAGTTGCCTCTTCTGCTGTGTGATTTTGCCAAATAACTTTGACTAATGGTACTTCCTTGTTCCGCAATTTCTTAACTGCTCGATCTACTATCTGAATAGGCCGACCGTCATAGCTGAGGTCTTCGCGGACTTGTACCAGCTGGGGCTCAATCACCTGGGTGGCATCTGGGATATGCTTCTTCAGCATAGAGACATAAAATACATTATGGACAGCTGACATCTCCTGGGGTAGCTCTAACTCGTATGCTACCTTGCCAACTCTCCTGCTAATAAGGTATGGTCTCACATATCTGGGACTAAGTTTGCCCTTCTTCCCAAAACGCATTACTCCCTTCATGGGAGCTACTCTGAGGAACACTGTATCCCCGATTGAAAACTCTAAGGGTCTGCGCCGTGTATCAGCATAGCTCTTCGCGGCCGAGTGCCTCTATCCTCTCGGATCTCTGTATAGCTGCTGTGGTATCTGCTACTAGATCTGTCTGAAGCTCTAGTTCTTTCTGTTCACCACTCTCATACCAGCAGATTGGAGATCTACACCTCCGCCCATAGAGAGCCTCGTAAGGTGTCATACCGATAGTGGCCTGATAGCTGTTGTTGTATGCAAACTTTGCTAAGCTCAGATATTTGCACCAACTTCCCTTGAAGTCTAGGGCACATGCTCGGAGCATATCTTCGAGTACCTGATTTACTCGCTCCGTCTGACCATCTGTCTGAGGATGGAAAGCTGTGCTAAATTTTAACTTCGTGCCCAAAGCTGTTTGTACACACTCCCAGAAGTGTGATGTGAACCTACTGTCTCTGTCTGAAATAATGGTTCATGGGACTCCATGCAGCCTGACAATCTCCTTGAGATACAACTGAGCTAACTGCTCCATGGAATAGGATATTCTGATAGCTAGGAAGTGGGCTGATTTAGTCAACCTGTCGACTATTACCCAGATGGTATCAAAACCATTTGTGGTCCTGGGTAATCCCACTATGAAGTCCATGGAAATATCCTCCCACTTCCATTCTGGGATCTGGATGGGCTGCAAAACTCCTCCTGGTCTCTGATGTTCTGCCTTAACCCTCTGACAGGTTAGGCAGGTGCTGACATATCGAGCGATGTCTCTCTTCATCCCAGGCCACCAAAAACGTTTCTTCAAATCCTGGTACATTTTGGTGGAGCCAGGATGCATCGCATAGGGAGTCTTGTGAGCCTCATCTAGGATTTTCCTCTGTAGTTCCTCCTGATCTGGAACACATAGCCTGTCACCGAAATACAACACCCCGCTATCTGATATTCTGAACTCTCCACCTTCTGATTCTGCTAAACCTTGCTTGATTCTCTGAATTTCAGGATCCTGCTCCTGAGCTATCTGGATGTCACCAAGCAAGGTAGACTCTAATGTCATAGTAGAGAGCTGTCCGACTATGAGTTCGAGATCGAAATCTGAGATCTCCTTCTGTAGGGGCGGTGACATGGCTGCTAGAGATAATAGGGCAGCACTGGACTTCCTGCTGAGTGCGTCTGCTACCCTATTTGCTTTTCCTGGGTGGTAGAGGATGTCTATATCGTAGTCTTTGACCAGCTCTAGCCATCTGCGCTGTCATATATTCAGATCCTTCTGAGTGAAGAAGTACTTCAGACTCTGATGATCTGTATACACTCTGCACTGAGCTCCATATAACTAATGTCTCCAAATCTTGAGAGCGAACACTACTGCTGCAAGCTCAAGGTCATGGGTAGGATAATTCCTCTCATAATCCTTGAGTTGTCTGGAGGCGTAGGCGATCACCTTGCCATCTTGCATCAGCACTGCTCCTAGTCCCAACTTCGAGGCATCACTATATATGTCAAAGCTATCTGCGTTCTCTGGTAGAGCCAGAATAGGTGCACTGGTCAATCTCCTTTTCAGCTCGCTGAAACTGTTCTCGCAGTCCTCTGTCCACTGAAATTTTCTGTTCTTTTTGGTAAGAGTTGTCAGTGGGGAGGCTATCCTGGAGAAGTCCTCTACGAATTTCCTATAGTAACCTGCTAATCCCAGAAAGCTTCTGATCTCGCTGGCGTTCTTGGGTCTTTTCCAATTGCTCACAGCTTCTATCTTACTGGGATCTACCATGATACCATCCTTTGAGATGATGTGACCTAGGAAGGACACCTGATCTAGCCAAAATTCACACTTTGTGAACTTGGCGTACAACTGATTCTGCTGAAGGGTCTGCAATACTGTCCTCAGGTGCTCTGCGTGTTCTTCCTGAGTTCTGGAATAGATAAGGATGTCATCGATGAACACGATAACAAACTTATCTAAATAACGCGCAGAGAGAGAGTATGAAATCCTGACCGAGAGGTCGTTGGGCGTGAGAGCATGCTCACTTATAACGCGCACTGGGATGAGAGTCTGGAATTCGACCGAGAGGTCGTTGGGCGTGTTGGTTGCTACTCGGAAAACCTAGAGGTTCCACTGTACAAAAATTTTGCACAAAGGTCTGAACCTTTTCCTAGCTACCATGTGTTCTTTTAAATTAAATTTTGGATCGCGTGCGGAACTTAACACGTTTGATCCAAAACTTAATCTATTTGTTCTTTTAGGTTTTGACTTGGATCTCCTGCGGAACTTAACACGTTCGACCCAAGTCACCTTAAGTTATTAATTCCATTAAATATTAATTTCCATAATTGGTTCCCAGTATTGACGTGGCGAGGCACATGGCCTTCTTGAATATGGGAGCAACCACCACCGACTAGACAAAACCTTTTATGAAAAGCTAATATTTAATTTCCTAAAATAACTTTAGGTTAACCGAAAAGAATAATCAAATCACAAGGAAAAGAAAAACAAAAGAACACTATATCGAAAACAAATTCGAAACTCTAGAATCGTATGCCTCTTGTATTTAGTATTATTTCCAAAAATAACTAGTATGATGCGGAAAGAAAAAATACTAGTTATACCTTTTAGAAAAACCTCTTGATCTTCTACCGTATTCCTCTTCTTACCTCGGACGTTGTGTGGGCAACGATCTTCCGAGATGAGAACCACCTTTCCACCTTCCTTCTTTCTTCTAGATTTCGGCCACAATAAACTCCTCCAAGGATGAAGAATTTCGGCTACCACCAATGCTCCAAGGGATGCTAGAGACAAGGCTTGCTTTTTCTCCTTCTTCTCCTTCCTTGATCCGGCCACAAACAAAAGCTCCACCAAGAGATGAGTTTCGGCCAACAAGAGGAGAGGAGAGAAATAGGGCCGGCCACACCACCAAGGAAAAGAGAGAGAAAAATAGAATAGAGTCGTTAGCCTTGAAGCCTCCTCTACCCCCTCTTTTATAATCCTTGATCCTGACAAATAAGGAAAATTTAATAAAAATTTCCTTAATTCTTTTTCCATTGAAAAGGAAAAATTATTTAATTAAAATAATTTTCTTTCTCAATTCTATTTGGCCGGCCACATAAAAGCTACAAACAAGGAGAGTTTTAATTAATTAAAACTTCCTAATTTGTCTCCAGAAATTTAAAAAATTTCTCCAATAATTTAATCCCTTCATGATTGGTTTATAAAAATAAAATTTAATAAATTAAAATCTTTCTTTTAAACATGTGGATAAAAAAAAAGTTATCTCTAAAAATTAAAATCTCTTTTAATCTACAAATAAGGAAAGATATCAAATCTTTTCTCAATCTTTTGTAGAAACTAATAAAAGAGAATTATTAATTTTTAAACTTTTCTTTTAAATCATGAACATGGTTAAAAGGGAAAGTTTTCTTAAAATTTAAAATCCTCCTTTAATTAACAAATAAGGAAAGATTTCAAATTTTAAACTCTCTTTTTAACATGTAGATGATTTACAAATAAGGAAAGTTTTTACCAAAAATTAAAACCATCCTTTTAAACTACAAATAAGGAAAGAGATTAATCTCTTCTCTTAATCTTTTGTAAAAAACTATAAAAGGAAATTTTTAATTTTTAAACTCTCTTTTAAAATCATGATATCCACATAAGAAATAATTTTAATAAAAATCTTTTTTAATATTCTAGTGGTCGGCCACCTAAGCTTGGGACCCAAGCTTTGGCCGACCACCTACATGGCTCATCCACTTGGTCTTGGCCGGCCCCATTGGATGGGTAAGAAGGTGGGTATGCGGTGGGTATAAATCTCTATATACTAGAGGCTACGATAGGGACCGAGAGGAGGAATTGGTTTTGGTCTCCCGATGAAATTAAGCATCCCATGTTCGCCCCGAACACACAACTTAATTTCATCAATAATAATTCATTCCACTAAAGAACTATTATTGAACTACCGCACCAATCCCAAATTACATTTTGGGCTCCTTCTTATTATGAGTGTGTTAGTCTCCCTGTGTTTAAGATAACAAATGTCCACTAATTAAGTAAGTTACTGACAACTCGCTTAATTAATATCTAGCTCCAAGAGTAGTACCACTCAACTTCATCGTCATGTCGGACTAAGTCCACCTGCAGGGTTTAACATGACAACCCTTATGAGCTCCTCTTGGGGACATTCTCAACCTAGATCACTAGGACACAGTTTCCTTCTATAATCAACAACACACACTATAAGTGATATCATTTCCCAACTTATCGGGCTTATTGATTTATCGAACTAAATCTCACCCATTGATAAATTAAAGAAATAAATATCAAATATATGTGCTTGTTATTATATTAGGATTAAGAGCACACACTTCCATAATAACTGAGGTCTTTGTTCCTTCATAAAGTCAGTATAAAAGGAACGACCTCAAATGGTCCTACTCAATACACTCTAAGTGTACTAGTGTAATTATATAGTTAAGATAAACTAATACCTAATTACACTACGACCTTCCAATGGTTTGTTCCTTTCCATCTTGGTCGTGAGCTACTGTTTATAATTTATAAGGAACCGATAACATGATCTTCTGTGTGTGACACCACACACCATGTTATCTACAATATAAATTAATTGAGCAACTACATCTATCATAAATGTAGACATTTGACCAATGTCATTTTTATTTCTAGATAAATGTTTATACCAAAAGCTAGGCTTTTAGTATACACTCTAGCAATCTCCCACTTATACTAAAAGACTAAGCTGCCATATCTGCTGCCATACATCTGATTCCCATACCTTAAAAAGCTCTTGCCTTAAGGACCTTAGGTTATCATCTGATGCAATCTAGGCGGCAACAACTTCTCCTCGTTATACAATTTCTCGTATTGGGTAGTACTTGCGCTCTATTGTGTTTACTTGCCTTATAGACTCATGGTTTCTTCGAGTTTGTTACTGCACCATTATTATTACAATAAATTGTAATAATCTTTGGACAAACTAGAAATCATATCTAAGTCTATCTTGAGGTAATTAAGTCATTCAACTTTTATGGCTACCTCAGAGGCTTGCCATATACTCAGCTTCTATGGTGGAGTCCAGAAAAACACCTATGCTTATCACTCTTCCATAGTTATGACTTTTCCTCCTAAAGTAAACACAGTGCTTGGTTAATATGCCAAATGCCTTACCTCTATAGCATTGCTCGGGGGGTAGTTTAGTTTTGATATTTTATCAATATATTTATTGATGAGAGTGAGATGTTCAAGTGAAGGGAGAGATTATTAGAGAGGAAGATTATCAATACAATTGACCTTGGGTCAAATTAACTAAGATCAACTTGGATGTGGATATATAGTTGAGTGAAGGATCTAATTGGTCAATGTTAATTGAATACTTAATAATGGAGAAGTCTAAGTGAGTCATAGTTAATCAAACACTTAGAAGTTAGAAGTCTAATAGATAGTTGACAAAGGCAAACTCTAAGTGGATCATGAATGACTGGACACTTGGTATGAGAAGTGAAGTACAAGTGGGATATGGAGGATCAAACACTTGGCAATGAGGGAAGTCCAAACAAGTCAAGAAAGACCAAATTTTGATAGTGGTGAAGTTTTGACAGATTAAGGTTGATCGGATGCTAGGCAATGGTGGAGTCTTGATAAGTTAATATTAACCGGATACTAGGTAATAAGAAGTTTCAATAGGTCAAGGTTGATTAAATGTTGAGTGAAAAAAGTCTTGATATGTTGAGATTAATCAGATAGAATATAAGGCAAAAATTTAGCCTCGGTAGGGTTGAAATAGAGGTATTAGTCTATTGCTATGGAGTAACAAATCCTAAACCTCAAATTTAGAATTTGAGAGGGTTTAAGAGAGTTTATTGCAATATCAATCGATTGATGGATTTGACTAATCAACTTATAGGTACATTGGTAAGTTGATATGTTTGAGAAATCAACTGATGGAACTGTAGCAGCAAATAGATTGTTTGAATAACTATCTTGCAGGTGTAATAGTCGAATTCAGTAGAGAAATTGACTTATGGTGATGAGCAATTGACTGTTGGGAGATTGTTGGTGCAATCATTCCCTAGGTCAAGGTTGACCAATTTTACTAAGCTCAAGTGAAGTCGAGTTTGAGTTTTGATGTTTGACAATATGTTTAAGTTAGGCTAACACATATTATCCCAATTGCAACTTCATCCTATGCTCGAAGCATGAATGCAGATGTCTAACTTAAACCCAACATTTTCTCCTCCTTTGACACACATCAAATACTCTTCCCCTTAAGAGTCAATTTTGTCAAAGGAACATAATGAAAGTCTTATCACTTTCATTGTATCATATGATTACCCTTGAGTATATATCGCATGCTCAACCTTGAGCTTATATCATATGCTCACCCTAGAGCATTCATACATCTACAATGAAGATTTCTAATCTTCCATTGTTTCCAATGCTCATCCTGGAGCATTCATAACAATAAAGGTTCTCAGCCTTCCATTATTTCCTTGTCAACAAAAATAAAGTTAAATCATATTTTTAAAGGAGAGCTTCCCCTCAAAACATGCATATCAAACTTCTATCATTTCGCCAATAATGACTTGAAATTCCAAAACCTTTAGGAAACCTAAAATTTAAAGTTTTCAAATTTAAAATTCAACTTTAAAATTAAATTTTCTCTTAAACTTCAAGTTAGTCTTGTTTAACCATTCATTTCTTGTTATCATCAAGAAACATGCCCTTGGATACTTATAAATGCATTTTAGAGGGTTAGGGATGGTTAACATAACTAAACGAGGCTTAATGGACTGAAATCATACCAGTTTAGCCAAAATCAACATTTTTAATCGATTGAAGTTAGGTTTTAATCTATTGAAGTCATCTTAATTGATCATCTGATCGATTCAGGTGATGCTTAATTGATCATTTGATTGATTCCGTAAGCTTTTGTGCTCACAGAAATGGCTTTTAATCGATTCACGCCTAGGTGAATCGATTGCTTGATCGATTAACATTTCTGAATTTTTCTGATTTAAAATTCAAACATAATTTCAAAAATTCCAAAATAATTCTATGATTTTCTAAAAATCATGAAATTTTACATAGGAATTATTTATGTCATGTACTATCAAGAAAAAATATTTTTCTATAAAAATAATCTCTATTTTTAAATATTGACACAAAATTAGAAATCATTGAAAAACTTCAATGTTTCACTCTATTTTGTGTCTAAACAATCAATGATGACTCCTATCAAAAGATAGACTTCACTAAGGTTTTCCAAAGTGATTTTAAAATGATTTTCAAAATATAATTTCCAATCATGTTCCTTGGGCTAAATGTACATGACTTGTACATGTACACTAGCTTTCCTAATAATTGGAGTTCACATAATCTATTGTTTAGATGAAATTAAAACTCTAAAAAGATGCACTAAATCAATACCTTAAGTTTGTTCATCCTCCTACATCTCACTTATATCTAATGTGTCTCAAAAACATATACAAGTCAAATCTATGGTTCTTGTGAGGTGTACAATATGTTTTTCCTAAAAACTAAGGGATCATGCAGATCTCTTAGGCATTTAAATTTTGATCATCCAACCTAGGATGTCAATGTTGGGTTTTTCGGGCCGCGAAAACCGCTTTTCGCGTCGCGGAAACCCCGAATCACCCAAAGCCGTAGGATCCGTGCAAGGAAAAAAATTTAAAAACACAAGTACGAGTTATAAACAACGATCTACAGTAGATCTACAAAGGAAAACACTTTATACCTTTGGTGCGTGCCTTCGCAAATCCCGCTCGTCCAAGGTACGTGTCGGATCTCCAAAGTATCAAGGTAGATACTTCTCTAGTGATATCCACACGAACAAGGAGTGTCTCTCACACTCAAAGGATGGAGAAGAAAGACCCCAAGTGTGCTAGCACTCTCTCTAGGGCTCTCGGATGGGAATGGAAGAAGAAAGGAAAAACAAAGAAGAGAATACAATACACTCCTCTAAAAATATTACCTTTCTTCTTGGACTAACTCACTCAACCACCTTCACCTTCCCTTGGAACCCACGGCAACCACAAGAGAAGAGGAGGAAGAATCAAGGAAGAAGATGAGAGAATGAATGCACACATAACTCCACAAAATCAAAACCCCCTTATTCCATTAGTGTGGCCGGCCACATAATGTAACTCCCCATTAATGTGGCCGGCCACATTAAAACCATGGAAGAGTGTAACCCCCATGAGGTGGCATGCCTCATGAGGTGGAGGTGATGTGGCAAGGATGAGTCATCCTTATGATGTGGCAATACATCAAGTCAAACTTGATGTTTCAATTTCTACTTGGTCAAGTCAAACTTGACCAATTGTCTTCCTTGTTGAGTTAAATCCAACCTTTGACTCAAGTCAATTTTAATTTAATGAATCTCAATTCATTAATATAAATTGACTCAATGAATCAAATCTAAATTAGACTCATTCAACAATTGAATCTAATTGAGTCTAATTAAATAAGTCTAATTTGAATCCAATTGGTTCATCATATGAACCCAATCCAATTGGTTCATCATATGAACCCAATCTCCATCCACTTGTTCTTTGTGTGTGACCCAATAGGTTCTTGTAACGTTGGCAATGTTTCTAAACTCCTTTAGAAACATAAGCAATGAGCGGCATCTAGCAATACATCATTGCTACCCAAGTTACAAGAAATGTTGAGATCCAACATCACCTTGTGACTATTAATTGTGACTCCTCACAATATATGACAAGTGTCCTTCTATCCTAGACATCTAGATTGATCAATGTGAGGCATAGACCGTGTCATCCTCTGACCAATCTAAATCTTGAACTCCAAGTAGACTCACTCAATCAAATGAGCTCAATATCTCATATTGACTCATTTGGGTATGGCCATACACTTCGTGGTCTTACTCTATCAAGAATATCGATGTCACTCCCGTCATATAGGAGGGATAGATCCCATCTACATCACTCATATCCCTCTGCATAATTCGTTACATACCCAGTAATCGCCTTTATAGTCCACCCAGTTACGGGTGACGTTTGACGAAACCAAAGTACATAACTCCTTATGTAGGGATCCATGGTGACTTCAGGTCTAAGGACTAATAGTCATACTAATAGCCACATGAGAAAGTATATGACACTCATATAACAATCCATGATACTTTCTCATGGCGGGTCATTCAGTATACATTCTCTAATGCATACCCATGTGTCAGCTTGATATCTCTATATCCATGACTTGTGAGATCAAGTCATCGAGCTGACCTACATGCTAGTCTTATTGTATTAACATTGTCCCTGAATGTTAATACTCGACTAGGAATGATTTAGAGTAGTGTTCCCTATATCATCTCACTATCGATTCAACTAATCGATTGATATAGGTATGAACCTTCTACTCAAGAACGCTATTATACTTAGTCTATTTGGCACTAATACAAATAAGTATAATAACCAAACAAATGCCTTTATTAATATACAAGAATATGATACAATGAGTCCATACAATCATCAAATGATTGGCTCTAGGGCTCTAACTAACAATCTCCCACTAGCACTAGTGCCAATCAGTATAGGCTCTAAGGCCTAATGACCTAGTGTGACCATCATGCTTCCTCTGTGCCAAAGCCTTGGTCAAGGGATCTGCGATGTTAGCCTCTGTAGGTACTCTGCAAATCTTCACATCTCCTCTATCGATAATCTCTCGAATGAGATGGAAGCGCCGTAGTATGTGCTTGGTCATTTGGTGTGAGCGAGGTGTTACATGCTATAGCTCCATTGTTGTCACAATAGAGCTCAACTCGGTCCGATGCTAGGAACCACCCCAAGTTCGGTGATGAACTTGCGGATCCAAACCGCCTCTGATGCGGCAATATACTCGGCCTCTGTTGTAGAATCGACATCTGTGTCTGCTTGAACTCTTCCACTCACGGCACCACCATTTAAGCAAAACACGAACCACATTGCGATCGATAATCATCTTGGTCAGTCGGCATCTATGTCCCTAGCTCATCATTGCCTCCATATATCAAGAAATATTCTTTAGTCCTTCTTAAGTACTTAAGAATATTCTTGACCGCTATCGATGACTTTCACCTGGATCATATATGCTTCATGCTCAAAGCGTACGAGACACATCAGTACATAGCATGGCATACATGATCGATCCTATGGGCGAGGCATAAGGGATCTGATCCATGCGGTCTATCTCCTCTCTAGAAGAGGGACCTTGAGTCTTGAAGACTCACATGTGACAGAAATCCCTTCTTGGAGTTTGCATGGCAAACCAAAGGAGTACCTTGTCAATGTATGTACTCGGACTTAGGCCAAGCAATCTCTTAGATCTATCCCTATATCTATATCCCTATAATGCGGATGCCTCACCTAAGTCCTTCATTGAGAAGCAACTCCCTAGCCAGTTGACAGATGAAGCATAGGATGTCCTTCCCAATGGGTAGTATGTCATCCACATACAATATGAGGAAGACAACTATATCTCCTACAACCTTCTTGTAGACACAAGGCTCATCTTCGTTCTTGATGAAACCAAACTGTTTGATTGCATCATCGAAACGAAGATTCCAGCTCCGAGAAGCTTGCTTTAGTCCATAAATGGACCTATGCAGCTTGCATACTCTACTAGTATGCTGTGGATCTACAAAACCCTCAGGTTGTGTCATGTACACATCCTCGAGTAGGTTTCCATTCAAAAACGCGGTTTTGACATCCATCTGCCATATCTCATAGTCATGGTAGGCTGCAATAGCAAGCATGATCCGAATGGACTTAAACATCGCTACTGGAGAAAAAGTTTCATCATAGTCAATACCATGAATTTGCTTGAAACCTTTAGCTACCAAGTGACCCTTATAAATAAGTCCATCCATGTCAGTCTTTCTCTTAAAGACCCACTTACACCCAATGGGTTTTACCCCTTCAGGTGGATCAACCAAAGTCCATACTTGGTTGGTGTACATGGATTCCATTTCGGATCTCATGGCTTCTAGCCATTTCTCGGAATCTGGTCTCATCACAGCTTCCTGATAGGTGGTAGGCTCATCCTCTATGAGCATAACGTCATCATGGTCAGACAAGAGAAATGAGTATCTCTCAGGCTGACGACGTACCCTATCAGACCTGCGAAGAGATATGTCTACTTGAACTGATTGTTGTTCCTCAACTCTTTGTGGAACAACATCATCCACAACACTTTGTGGTTCCAGTTCAACTTCCATCGAGGCATCAGTGCTATTGTTCGCATCTTGAACTTCTTCAAGATCGAACGTGCTCCCACTAGTCTTTCTAGAAACAAAGTCCCTTTCTAGAAAGACCCCAGTCTTTGCCACAACTACCTTGTGCTGACTGGGAATGTAGAAGTAATATCCCTTAGTTTCCTTGGGATATCCAATGAAAAAGCACTTATCGGATTTGGGTCCTAATTTGTCTGAGACTTGACGTCTAACGTAAGCCTCACAACCCCAAATCCTCATGAAAGACACCTGGGCATCTCTCCCAGTCCATATCCTATATGGTGTCTTTATCACGGCCTTTGATGGAACTCGGTTGAGTATGAAAGCTGCCGTGTCTAGAGCATATCCCCATAGATATGTCGGAAGATCTGTGTGACTCATCATAGATCGTACCATATCTAATAAGGTACGATTCCTCCGTTCGGATACACCATTCCACTGTGGTGTTCCAGGAGGAGTGAGTTGGGATAGAATCCCACACTCAGCTAGATAGTCACGGAACTCATGGCTAAGGTATTCTCCACCTCGATCGGATCGAAGTATCTTAATACTCTTGCCAAGCTGGTTCTGTACTTCATTCTTGAATTCTTTGAACTTTTCAAAGGATTCGGACTTATGTGTCATTAAGTACACATAACCGTATCTACTGAAGTCATCAGTACCTATAACCACCTCTAGCAGCGACATTGAAAGGGCCACATACATCACTATGTATGAGTCCTAACAAATCGATCGCTCTTTGATGCCCACTAAAGGGAGTCTTGGTCATCTTGCCTCGTAGGCATGACTGCATACCTCATATGATTCAAAATCAAATGAGTCCAAAATACCATCCTTATGGAGTGGGATAGCGCTTGTCATTTATATGACCTAAGCGGCAGTCCGAGGTAGGTTTGGTTCATGTCATTTGACTTGAACCTCTTGGTATTATGTTATAGATAGGGCTCTCAAGGTCTAGAATATAGAGTCCGTTTATTAGAGTGCACTACAATAGAACATATCGTTTAAATAAACGAACAACATTTGTTCTTTATTATAAGCGAGAATCCTTTCTTGTCCAAACAAGAAATTGAAATTATGTTCTTAGTCAAGGGGCACATAACAACAATCATCTAATTCTAGTACAAGCCCGGAGGAAGAGATAGATGATAAGTTCCTCCAGAATAGCGCAACTCGTGCTCCATTGCCTACTCGTGGGTCTATCTCACGTCAATGCCTGCTATTTCTCGGTGCTTGTACATTAGTACAAATGTGAAAAACGGAATCTAATACCCACGATGAAGAAATAGAGAGGTTGACTTCTATAATATGTATACCTGAAGTAGGAATCTTATTTCTCTTCTTCGTAAGATCTTCCAGGTATTCTTTGGAGTTCCTCTTCCAGTGCCTTGCTTGTCCTTGATATAGATGACAAAGATGTTCAACCATATCGTAAGCGCTCATCAACTCATGTTGCTTCTGAAGCTCAGAGTTCATGGTCGCGAGCATAAGACAGGACACATCTAATGCGTCATCTTGATGCTTCTTGTAAGCATCCCGGTCAGCTCGCGTGGCAGTGGCAGGAGGAGCCTCCGGAATGGGCTGCTCCAGAACATACAGTTTACGTTCCTGAGTGAGAACTATTCTCAGGTTCCTGTACCAGTCCAGGAAATTTGCCCCGTTGAGCTTGTCCTTCTTAAGGACTGAACACAGACGTCATGGTTATCTACAACAGAAAATTTGCAGAAATAAATATCATATTCTTTTAAAATCATTTAATTAGGTCTTTAATTAAATGATGCTCCCACTGAATTCTATAATTCTTGTGGGACAAGATCCACATCATACTAACCCTTGAGTTAGCTTTGGTTAATACGCCCAAGGATTAGTATGATCGGTAGGTAACGATTACCAATTACATCTCTATGCAACTCTTGTTTATAAAATCAATATCCGCATTTATATTAAAACTCGAGTTAGCTTTGGCTAATACGCCCGAGAGTTAATATAGATGTGATTTTGACCTATCATTCCAACTATTGGAAGAATGCCTATAGTTGACTCAATTCAACCGAGTAACTAGGAATACTCAATCTAATTGAGTTTGTATTCACCCATGCGTTGATAGGCGGGACCAAGATTGTCCCTCCGTACCCTACCAAGATAATATGTATTGCTCTGCTTTGGCAGATTCAACAATACATGTGATCGAGGTAGTGATAGGTATCACGTCACGGTTAGGCATTTAGAGTTGGTTCGATCAAGATCTAATCTAATCAAAAAAGGATGCATCTTGTGCATGACTTAGATCTAATCTAATCGCAAGGGTGCATCATGTGCACGACTTAGATCTAATCTAATCGTAAGGCACTAATTAATTAATTACTTATTAAACATGCATCATATACATAAGAAATTAACTAATTAATATATTTGTGATTTAGTCATGGCCCTACTACGATCTTCTCAAGCCAATAAGAAGATCGAATGGTCAACCTAGGGTCAACAGCTTCTCCAAGCTCCTCCCTTTGACCACCTTGTGTTGCTCGTGCCCGCCTCGGAACTCCGTCTCGTGTGGACCCTCCACCGCTCCAATTTGTACATTACAATTTGAAACTCGAGTTACATTCGAGTCTAAATCTAATTTACAACAAGGATATAAGAGAAAGGCACGACGCGCAGGTCGCGGAAAAATAAAACATACACATAACGGCACGCAGGCCGTATTATGAATTACAACACAATCCAATCATATTGGGTTTTGGGCCATGACTATCACAAAATTAATATATAATTCAAAATTATATATTTTCATAATTTTCTATAATTTTAAAAAATAATTTTTACAATTTTTACGAGTAAAATTTCCCGGCGGTCCCGTTTAGCGGTTTCGGGCGCCTTGCGGGGCCAGGGGCAGCGCCCCTACCCGCGATCTAACCATCGCGAGGGTTCTTTTGCGATCCAACAGCGCCTAAACCCGCTGTCCCAAAATGATTTGGGCCGAGACATTGCCGTTTCGAAAAAATCTTCCCGGCGGGTTCGTTTTTAGCGATTTTGGGTGCAATCGCGGAGCAAATCCCCTTGCGGGGTTAGGGGAAGTACCCCTACCCACGATCTAACCATCGTGAGTTGCTCCTTTGCGATCTAATGGCACCCAAGCCCGCTGTCCCAAACGGATTTGGGGCAAAACGAAGTCGTTTTGGGAAAATCTTTCCGGTAGCCGAAGCCTACAAGTGCCGAGACACTTGTGCTTCGCTTCTACGGAAAAATTACCCATAAAAACTATAAAATCATAATTTTACAGAAAATTACAGAAACTTTAGTTTTCATAAAACCAAAAATCAAACTCGTACAAGCCTTGCACGTGGCTCTGATACCACTGTTGGGTTTTTCGGGCCGCGAAAATCGCTTTTCGCGTCGCGGAAACCTCGAATCACCCAAAGCCGTAGGATCCGTGCAAGGAAAAAATTTTGAAAACACAAGTACGAGTTATAAACAACGATCTACAGTAGATCTACAAAGGAAAACACTTTATACCTTTGGTGCGTGCCTTCGCAAATCCCGCTCGTCCAAGGTACGTGTCGGATCTCCAAAGTATCAAGATAGATACTTCTCTAGTGATATCCACACGAACAAGGAGTGTCTCTCACACTCAAAGGATGGAGAAGAAAGACCCCAAGTGTGCTAGCACTCTCTCTAGGGCTCTCGGATGGGAATGGAAGAAGAAAGGAAAAACAAAGAAGAGAATACAATACACTCCTCTAAAAATATTACCTTTCTTCTTAGACTTCTTGGATTAACTCACTCAACCACCTTCACCTTCCCTTGGAACCCACGGCAACCACAAGAGAAGAGGAGGAAGAATCAAGGAAGAAGATGAGAGAATGAATGCACACATAACTCCACAAAATCAAAACCCCCTTATTCCATTAGTGTGGCCGGCCACATAATGTAACTCCCCATTAATGTGGCCGGCCACATTAAAACCATGGAAGAGTGTAACCCCCATGAGGTGGCATGCCTCATGAGGTGGAGGTGATGTGGCAAGGATGAGTCATCCTTATGATGTGGCAATACATCAAGTCAAACTTGATGTTTCAATTTCTACTTGGTCAAGTCAAACTTGACCAATTGTCTTCCTTGTTGAGTTAAATCCAACCTTTGACTCAAGTCAATTTTAATTTAATGAATCTCAATTCATTAATATAAATTGACTCAATGAATCAAATCTAAATTAGACTCATTCAACAATTGAATCTAATTGAGTCTAACTAAATAAGTCTAATTTAAATCCAATTGGTTCATCATATGAACCCAATCCAATTGGTTCATCATATGAACCCAATCTCCATCCACTTGTTCTTTGTGTGTGACCCAATAGGTTCTTGTAACGTTGGCAATGTTTCTAAACTCCTTTAGAAACATAAGCAATGAGCGGCATCTAGCAATACATCATTGCTACCCAAGTTACAAGAAATGTTGAGATCCAACATCACCTTGTGACTATTAATTGTGACTCCTCACAATATATGACAAGTGTCCTTCTATCCTAGACATCTAGATTGATCAATGTGAGGCATAGACCGTGTCATCCTCTGACCAATCTAAATCTTGAACTCCAAGTAGACTCATTCAATCAAATGAGCTCAATATCTCATATTGACTCATTTGGGTATGGTCATACACTTCGTGGTCTTACTCTATCAAGAATATCGATGTCACTCCCGTCATATAGGAGGGATAGATCTCATCTACATCACTCACATCCCTCTGCATAATTCGTTACATACCCAGTAATCGCCTTTATAGTCCACCCAGTTACGGGTGACGTTTGATGAAACCAAAGTACATAACTCCTTATGTAGGGATCCATGGTGACTTCAGGTCTAAGGACTAATAGTCATACTAATAGCCACATGAGAAAGTATATGACACTCATATAACGATCCATGATACTTTCTCATGGTGGGTCATTCAGTATACATTCTCTAATGCATACCCATGTGTCAGCTTGATATCTCTATATCCATGACTTGTGAGATCAAGTCATCGAGCTGACCTACATGCTAGTCTTATTGTATTAACATTGTCCCTGAATGTTAATACTCGACTAGGAATGATTTAGAGTAGTGTTCCCTATATCATCTCACTATCGATTCAACTAATCGATTGATATAGGTATGAACCTTCTACTCAAGGACGCTATTATACTTAGTCTATTTGGCACTAATACAAATAAGTATAATAACCAAACAAATGTCTTTATTAATATACAAGAATATGATACAATGAGTCCATACAATCATCAAATGATTGGCTCTAGGGCTCTAACTAACAGTCAATTGATGCTATTATCCTTAATTACAAGAAATTTTAAAATAATGCATGAAAATGATTATGACATACATCAAATGCATATTTTTCAAAAGAATAACTATCATGAATAATGATGTATGTATGACATGCTATATAATATTATTTTTCATAAACATATATGAATGTTAAATATGATATTATGGCATATGATGGGCACACAATCATGGAACATTTTATTTTTCCAAAGAGTAAACATTAATCCTTCATTTTCAAGGTGTAATGTTACCTTTAAAATACTCTAAAGTGTCAACTTCATGAAGGTTGGGTTTCCAATTAGAGTTGACACTTTCTAAACTCATCTAGGGTGTAGAGAAAATACTCTTAGGAATCCAAAATCTATTTGTGCTCCTCTGGTTTTCTAGGTATTCACTAGGGATAACTTCTGTTGATATCTTCTTGATGAGCTTCCTAGGTTTCTTAGAAGTCTTGGTCATACTAGTCTTCTCATGGTCAACTCTAGGAATAACCTCCCTTGTGATCTTCTTAATGACTTTCCTAAGCTTAGGGTTAGTTCCAAAGCTATATAGAACTCAATGGTATGAGGGCACATTCTCCTTGTCTTTTGGTTTGTATCCCTAACCTTTCTTGTTATTGAATGATTATTGCCTATCTACCCCTAGATTTTGCTTCTTTGACCCTATAACATTATTTGACATTTTCTCTAAGGTCCTCTCCAATTTATCAATCCTTGACCTAAAGACTTGATTTTATCTCCTTAAATAATTAAATTTAGATTTTTCTTGATTTCCTTGAGCATTTTTAATTTTAGGCATATACCTAAAATCCTTAGAGTTCTTTCCTAAATTGTTATCTACCTTTCTAACTTTAGGTGAGGTAGTCTTAGCATGAAATGATTTATAATTGACCCTAGGATTTTTATGCTTTTTATTTTTATGATAAATAATATTGAAATGATAAAAAATTATTTCTAGTATGTTTTTTTATCATAATTTAAGCAATTATCATTAACTAATGGCGCCTTAAACTTGCTTTTGGAAACTCCCTCTTGACTTAAGCTTCCTCCTTTGTTAAGCCTTTCCTTTGGACATTGATTGCGGTAATGCTCATTTTGATTGCATATGAAGCACACAATATGATCCTTGCCTTTCCACACCATAAGTAAAGCCTCCTTTGGCTTCTTATTTCCCTTTGGTGCCAAATGACCCTTCTTCTTGATCAATTTTTGGCTCTCTTGCTGCTCCGATCATTTAGGTGATTTCGGTCAACCAAAATAGGGCTCACCGTAACCCATTTTTCGACCTTCTCCTCGAGCAGACTTCCTCCCCAGCTTCTTGTCCCTTAGACTTGTCCCTTAGACCGTCATGCGCATCCTTCTAGTTCACTAGTGTACTCTTCTGCAGCACCTTGCAAATTGAATTTGATATACCTTCTTTACTTGTAGGGGTGACACATGATCCTTCTTCATTTGACCAGGAAGTAGAGGCTTTTTCTTGCTCAAGTGTTAATAAATTATGCTCCCCCTCAATCTTTGAGGTGGATGCCTCTTCAACTTCATCCTCAGATGTTGAGCACCTCTCAACCTCTGAATTCTCATGTGTTGAAACCCCGTGATACTTTTGATATGATCAACCAAGTCAGGTTAGGTCCTGTTAGTATTTGATTTTTGTGTCTTAAGTGTGCAGCAACTTAGAAACACAAGAAGTCAAGTGGAAGACGCAGCTAGCAAGAAAGATGGCACAAGAAGAGAGTCGACGAGCTAGATGCATCCGAGGGGTGAGGTGCTGCAGAAGAGTACACTAGTGAACTAGAAGGACATGTGCGACGGCCTAAGGGACAAGAAGCTGGAGAGGAAGTCTGCTCGAGGAGAAGGCCAAAAAATGGGTTATGATGAGCCCTATTTTAGTTGATCGAACTCACTCAAACGATCGGAGCAGCAAGAGAGCCAAAAGGGAGCTACGGAGCTACTGGAGGCGCCCTTAAAGGAGTTAAAAGAGTGCCTCTGCACTTTTCAGTGGGAAGGCACCTTCAATAGGGTTGAAGGCGCCTTCAACCCACTATGGAGGGAGCCTTCAACCACTTGAAGGCACCTTCGACCAGGCAAATATTGTCGTTGCCAAAGGATAAAGTTTTATCCTTTGGCACCTCGCAGGAGGCACCTTCCAGCTTGTTAGAGGAGCCTTTCAGCCCTAGATAAGATTTTCTAGGGGCTATAAAAAGATCCCTATGTTAGAATGTATACTAAAAGTCTAGCTTTTTGTATAAACATTTATTTTGAAATGAAAATCACATTGGCCAAATGTCTGTATTTAGTTAAATGCAGTTGTCCATTTAATTTATATTGTAGATAACATAGTGTATGGTGTCACGCAGAAGATCATGTTATTAGTTCCTTATAGATTATAAATAGAAGCTCACAACCAAGATGGATTGGGACAAACCATTAGAATGGTTGTAGTGTAATTTGGTACTAGTTTATCTTGACTATAAAATTACACTAGTACACTATGTGTGTATAGAGCAGGACCATTTGAGGTTGCTCCTTTTATACTGACTGCATAAAAGAATAGAACCTCTGTTATTATGGATGTGCGTACTCTTAATCCCGATATAATAATAAGCACATGTACTTAGTATTTATTTCTTTAATTTATCAAAGGATGAGATTTATTCATTAAATCAATAGGCCCGATAAGTTGGGAAATAATATTATTTATATGGCGTGTTGTTGATTATAGAAGAAAATTGTGTCCTATTTATTAGGATGATGATGCCCCCTTGAGGAGCTCATAAGGATTGTCATGTAAACCCTGCAGGTGGACTTAGTTCCGACATGACAATGAAGTTGAGTGATACTACTCTTGGAGCTAGATGTTAATTAAGTGAGTTGTCAGTAACTCATTTAATTAATTGGCATTCGATATCTTAAACACAGGGAGATTAACACACTCATGATAAGAAGGAGCCCATAATGTAATATGGAATTAGTGTGGTAGTTCAATAATAACTCTTTAGTTATATGAGTTATTATTGATAAATTTGAGTTGGGTGTTCGGGTCAAACACAGGAAGCTCAAACTCATCGGGAGGCCAAAATCAATTCCTCCTCTAGGTCCCTGTTATAGCCTCTATGTATAAAGCCTCGCATCCACCCAAGTCATCCTTATGGCCAGCCACATCCTTGCTTGGTGCCCAAGCAAGGGGTCGGCCAATATGGGTTTAAAAGTGGGTTTTTTATTTTTTAAATCTTTCTTTTTTAGCCATCTACAATGTTTTAAAAGAGAGATTTTAAATTTTAAAATTTTTCCTTTTTTAAAATCATTCATATGGTTTTAAAAGAGAGTTTTAAATTTAAAAAATCTTTCCTTTTGTAGCTATCTGCAATAGTTTAAAAGAGAGATTTTATTTTTGTTAAAACTTTCCTTTTTGTAACCATGATTTAAAAGAGAGGTTTTAATTTTAAAAATCTTTCCTTTTTGTAGTCATCTACAATGTTTAAAAGAGGGATTTTTAATTTTAAAACTTTTCTTTTGTAGCCATTCACAATAGAAAATTTAAAAGAGAGATTTTAATTGTTGTTAAAATCTTTCCTTTTTAGCCATTACCAAGGATTATAAAAGAGGATAGATGGTGCCTTAGAGGAAATAATCATCTACACAATTTCTATTCCTCTTCTATTCTCCTTGTGGTCAACCCCCTCATATTCTTATTCTCCCCTTGCTTTCTCACCTAAGGCCGGCGGAATAAAGAGGCTTCAACCATCTTGTGGCCGGCAGGTTGCAAGGAAGAAAGAAGAACAAGAGGTGGATCTCCTAGCTTTGATCCCTTGGTGGTCGAAAGTCTTGGAAGAAAGAAGGACTTGGGTGGTTTTTGCGTCTTGGTAGATCATCACCCACATGACGTCCAAGAGGAGGAGAGGAATATAACAAAAGATCAAGAGGTCTTTAAGATACAAAGAAAGGTATAACTAGTTAATTGTTTCCGCTGTGTACTAGTTTATTTTTCCTTTGTATGGATCCTGAAGTACCAACACAAGAGGCTAGCAATCTTGTGCTTTGATTGAGGTGTCTGTAGTTTAACCTAGGGTTTACAGTAAGGAGTTTAAATATTTAATTTCTTTGAAAGGCTTTGACTAGGAAGTGGTGGATGATCCCATACTCAAGAAGGTCGAGTGCCTCGCCAATGACCTGGAAGTCAATCTTTGAAATAGATATTTAATCAACTTTTGTAATATGGTTTAACTTCTGATGAACACATGGGTTGAACTTGGATTAATAATATTAAGTTTCATTTACAATCCAAGTTTAACTTATGAAAAACACATGGATTGTTAGGAAAAGTTCTGTGCTTGTACAAATTTTTGTACAGGGGAAACAAAACAGAATTTCGAGTAGCGCCAACAATTGGTATCAAAGCTAGTTTTCTGCCTCTGTGTGTTTGGTTTTCTGTTAAATTATACACTTTTCATATATAAATTTAGGCAGAATAATAGTAGGATATGCAAATAGATTAACTCTGTGGTTGTAGGCATCCTAGTTCCAACTATTATGGCCCTATTGTGTTTGTGTGTAATTTGGACCCTCGGGCATGTCGAGGGCATTTTATGTGTGTGCATGATTGTAATTATTAAATACAGCAGGAGCTGTATTAGTTTTAGGATTTTACATTCTGTTTGATTTAGATTACATGTACATTCCCTTGTGGAATATAGGATCGATAAATGTAAAATTTTATTTTTATCGCGGATCGTATCCTTACGAGGTGTTGTGCTATTTAAGGACTAGAGGCGTAGCAGAAAAGGAAGCAAGATAGATGCGATGATATGGCCCATTGGTGGCAGCTAGGGTTGGTGGCACACGGAGGGCAGCTATGGATGAGGCCATAATAGTTGGAAAATTATTTTTCATATTTATTGCATTTTATACTATTTATATGTGTTGTGTGTGTGTGTGCATGTTAAAATTACTCATTTTAAATAACTAAGTGGGAGAGGAATTATTTAAATTCCACAGTCTCCATTACTAGTTTGTAAGTGATGCATTCAAACTTGGGCATTGGCTTTGAGTGCCTTCCTCCACATCGGATGAGTTTGTTTACGGATCACTAGATCAAACTCCCTTTATGGATGATTATAGGAAATTATTTAGGTTTGTGTGTTCTTCTCCATCTGAAGGGGCACAATCCTATTTAATGGACTAAGTATCAAGTAATGGTATACACTTAGGCGCATTTAATAGTATCCTCTCCATCAGAGTCACTGCTATTATTTATGTGACCGAAGAAAAATCAACTATGAATTTTATTTATCATAAAGTTAGGTTGACAAGATAATAAAATTAATAGACAAAACCCCCTCTTACAAATGTTTGAATTTGTATACGTCCACACTATCATGGCATACAAAATTCACAGTATTTTGAGGTGTTGGTGAATTTAAATTATATTGTTTGAGGAATCAAAATTATTTTAAATTCTAAAGTTTTGACCAAATATTTTGTAATTCTTAGGATTTCAAATGGCTTTCAATCCTCTTACTGTTATATTGAAAGAAGAAAAAAACTTATTGGTCCCAATTATATTGATTAGAAACGAAACTTGGGCATTGTCTTAACTGCTGAAGGATACAAGTTCATACTTTTTGAGATCTGTCCAAGCCTGCTTAATAGCGATTCTAGTGAAGAGAAGATTGAGTATCATAAGAAATGGATCAGGGCAGATGATATGGAGCGGTGTTACATTTTGGCTTCTATGTCAAATGTGCTGCAACATCAACATCAGGTCATGCCTACCGCTTATGACATGATGCGTAATCTCAAGGAACTCTTCGAACACCAGAATCAGGCTGCTAGGCAAGAGGCTATAAGAAACTTTATGACGACCACCATGATTGAGGGAGCACCCGTAAGCGATCATATCCTCAAAATGATGGCTCTTTTGAATGAGATGGAAGTCCTTGGAGTAGAAATCGATGGGGAAACCCAGGTCGATATCATTCTCCAAATGCTGCCTAAAAATTTTGGGCAGTTCCGCCTACACTACAACATAAACAAAAGGGTTTATTCATTGGCGGAACTTCTGACAGAACTTCAAGCAGTAGAAGGGTTATTTCATCAAAGTTCTCAAATTCACATTGCTGAAAATGTTTCTACTTCTAAGCCGAAAGGTAGAAAGAAGAAAAAGAAACAAGTTGGTTCAGCAAATAAAGTGAATCGATCTCTAGGGACTCAGGCACTTGCAGGTGTGAAGAAGCTGAAGGGCAAGTGCTTCACATGCAAGCAGTCTGGACATTGGAAAGTGGACTGTCCTCGCAAAAAGGAGAACAATAAAGGTATATCTTATTCTCTAGTGGTTAAAACATGTTTAGTGGTGTTATCTACCGGTACCTAGTGTGTAGATACGGGAGTCACTGATCATGTCTGCAATTCATTGCAGGGGTTCCAGGAAACTCGACGACTACATGAAGAGAAGATTACCGTCTACATGGGTAATGCTACAAAAGTGGCAGCTATTGCAGTGGGAGATGTTTATTTATCTTTTGATAGAAATAAAACATTGATTTTGAGAAATTATCTTTACGTATCATGTTTTAGAAAGAACTTGATTTTAGTTTCTAAACTATTTATGGATGGATATTCTGTTTCTTTTGATGACAAAGTAGTTGTCAAAAAAAATAGGGTAGTTATCTGTTCTAGTACTTTGGTTGGAAATTTGTATACTTTAAATCCAATAACTCCCACGATACAACAAATGGAAATTAATAACACATCTTCTAATTCTAATAAGAGAAAGCAACCTTCAGAAATAAACCAAACATATCTTTGGCATCTAAGGCTTGGTCATATTAAGTTGAGTAGGATTCAAAGGCTAATAGCTGATGGACCTTTGGGTTCATTAGTGGTGGAAAATTTTCCAACCTGCGAATCTTGCTTGGAAGGAAAAATGACCAAGAGACCTTTTAAGGTCAAGGGGTATAGAGCCAAAGATGTGTTGGAATTGGTTCATTTTGTGGACCTATGACTATCCAGGCAAGAGGTGGTTTTGAATATTTTGTCTCTTTTATAGATGACTATTCGAGATACAGATACATTTACTTGATGCGCCGCAAGTCTGAGTGCTTTGATAAGTTCAAAGAATACAAGGCTGATGTGGAGAAACCTCTGATAAGTAACTCCTAAACTCTCCTACAGTCTGATCGTGGTGGCGAGTACCTCTTAGGAGAGTTTAGAAGTTACTTATCAGAGGTCAGAATTCAATCTCAACTGTCTACACCTGGTACACCCCAGCAGAATGGTGTGACAGAATGAAGGAATAGGACTCTTATGGAAATAGTTAGGTCAATGATGAGTTATTCAGAATTACCAAATTTATTTTTGGGATATGCTCTGGAAATGGCAGTGTACATTTTGAACTTGGTGCCTTCTAAGTCAGTAACTTCTACTCCCACAGAATTGTGGAATGGGCGTAAGCCTAGTCTGAAACATATTCAGATTTGGGGTAGTCCAGCACATGTGCTGAAGGGAGACACTAATATGTTGGAATCACGTACAGAAGTTCGCTTATTTGTGGGTTATCCTAAAGGAACGAAAGATGGTTTATTTTATAGTCCTAAAGATCAAAAGGTCATTGTTAGCACCAATGCCCAATTTTTAAAAGAGGACTATATAATGAACCACAAGCCCATGAGTAAAATTGTTCTTGAGGAAATAAAAGAAGACACGTCTACTTTAGTACCAACAGTACAAGATGAGATACCACAAGAAACTGCAACACGTGTCATAAATGATGCACAATTACAAGTAGTGTCTCATCGTAGTGGGAGGGTTGTTAGGCAACCTGATAGATTCATGTTTTTGGGAGAATCTTCGGACTTGATCCCTAGTGAACATGAACCTGATCCCTGGACATATGATGAAGCACTCCAAGATAAAGATGTAGCATCTTGGCAAAGTGCAATGAACTCTGAAATAGAATCTATGTACTCTAATCAGGTCTGGGAGCCTATAGAACCACCAAATGGTGTAAAAGCCATTGGATGTAAATGGGTCTACAAAAGAAAAAGAGGGACAGACGGGAAGGTGGAAACCTTCAAAGCAAGGCTCGTTGCAAAAGGATATACTCAGAAAGAGGGAATCGATTATGAGGAAACCTTTTTGTCGGTAGTCATGCTTAAGTCCATCCGGATTCTTTTATCTATTGTCGCTCATATGGATTATGAGATTTGGCAAATGGATGTCAAGACAGCTTTCCTTAATGGAAGTCTTGAAGAAAATATCCATATGAAGCAACCAGAGGGGTTCATTGCGAAGGGCAAAGAGCATCTTGTATGTAAGTTCAATCGGTCTATCTATGGACTAAAGCAAGTTTCAAGATCTTGGAACATCCGGTTTAATGAAGTGATCCAGTCTTATAGATTTATTCAGTATCCGGATGAGTCTTGTGTATACAAGAAGAGTGATGAAAACGTGGTGGTATTTCTTATACTATACGTAGATGACATTTTGCTCATTAGCAACAATGTCAAAGTGTTGTCAGACATAAGGGTATGGTTGTCCAAGTAGTTTGATATGAAGGATTTGGGAGAGTGTGGACATATTCTTGGGATCAAAGTAATAAGGGATCACAAGAAAAGAATGTTGTGCTTATCCCAAGCTTCATACATTGATACTATTCTAGCTCGTTTTAGCATGCAAAACTCGAAGAAAGGTTTTCTACCTTTTCAGCATGGAGTACCTTTATCTAAAGAGATGCCTCCTAAAACATCAAAGGAAGTATAGGACATGAAGGCAGTTCTTTATGCTTCGGTTATAGGAAACCTAATGTATGTGATGCTATGTACGAGACCGGATATCTGGTTTGTCGTGGGCATGGTTAGCAGATATCAAAGTAACTCAGGACAAGGACATTGGAGTGTCGTAAAGCTTATATTGAAGTACTTGAAAAGGACTAGAGATTATATGTTAGTTTACCAGGCAGATGATTTGCTCCCTATGGGTTACATGGATTCAGACTTACAATCAGATAGGGACAATAGTAAGTCGACCTCAGGGTATGTGTTTACTTTGGGAGGTGGAGTCATAGCATAAAGGAGTGTTAAGCAGAAATACGTTTCGCACTCCACCATGGAAGCTGAGTATGTGGCAGCCTCTGAGGTAGCCAAAGAAGTTGTATGGCTAAGAAACTTCTTGATGGACTTAGATGTGATTCCTGGTTTGTCCAAAATTATCACAATTTATTGTGATAATAGTGATGCAGTAGCAAACTTGAAGGAACCACGAGCCCATAAGGCAAGTAAACACATTGAGTGCAAGTACCACCAGATACGAGACATCATAAAACGAGGAGAAGTTGTTGTCGCCAAGATTGCATCAGAAGAAAACCTGGCAGATCCTTTCACTAAGGCCCTTCCGGCGAGAGCTTTTGATGGGCATGTTGAGGGGATGGGGATTAGATGTATGGCAGCATATATGGCAGCATAGTCTTTTATTATAAGTGGGAGATTGTTAGAATGTATACTAAAAGCTTAGCTTTTGTATAAACATTTATTTTGAAATGAGAATCACATTGGTCAAATGTCTGCATTTAGTTAAATGCAGTTGTCCATTTAATTTATATTGTAGATAACATAGTGTGTGGTGTCACACAGAAGATCATGTTATCAGTTCCTTATAGATTATAAATAGAAGCTCACAACCAAGATGGATTGAGACAAACCATTGGAATGGTTGTAGTGTAATTTGGTACTAGTTTATCTTGACTATAAAATTATACTAGTACACTATGTGTGTATAGAGCAGGATCATTTGAGGTTGTTCCTTTTATACTGACTACATAAAAGAATAAAACCTCTGTTATTATGGATGTGCGTACTCTTAATCCCGATATAATAACAAGCACATGTACTTCGTATTTATTTCTTTAATTTATCAAAGGGTGAGATTTATTCATTAAATCAATAGGTCCGATAAGTTGGGAAATAATATTATTTATATGGTATGTTGTTGATTATAGAAGGAAACTGTGTCCTATTTATTAGGATGATGATGTCCCCTTAAGGAGCTTATAAGGATTATAATGTAAACCCTGCAGGTGGACTTAGTTCCGACATGACATTGAAGTTGAGTGGTACTACTCTTGGAGCTAGATGTTAATTAAGTGAGTTGTCAGTAACTTATTTAATTAATGGGCATTCGATATCTTAAACACAGGGAGATTAATGTACTCATGATAAGAATGAGCTCATATGTAATATGGGATTGGTGCGGTAGTTCAATAATAACTCTTTAGATGTATGAGTTATTATTGATGAACTTGAGTTGGGTGTTCGGGTCAAACACAGGAAGCTCAAGCTCATCAGGAGGCCAAAATTAATTCCTCCTCTAGGTCCCTATTGTAGCCTCTATGTATAAAGCCTCACATCCACCCAAGTCATCCTTTTGGTCGGCCACATCCTTGCTTGGTGCCCAAGCAAGGGGTCGGCCAAGATCGGTTAAAAGTGGGTTTTTTATTTTTTAAATCTTTCTTTTTTAGCCATCTACAATGTTTTAAAAGAGAGATTTTAAATTTTAAAAATTTTCCTTTTTTAAAATCATCCACATGGTTTTAAAAAAGAGTTTTAAATTTAAAAAATCTTTCCTTTTGTAGCCATCTACAATGGTTTAAAAGAAAGATTTTATTTTTGTTAAAACTTTCATTTTTTGTAATCATGATTTAAAAGAGAGGTTTTAATTTTAAAAATCTTTCCTTTTTGTAGCCATCTACAATGTTTAAAAGAGGGATTTTTAATTTTAAAACTTTTCTTTTGTAGCCATCCACAATAGGAAATTTAAAAGAGAGATTTTAATTGTTGTTAAAATATTTCCTTTTTAGCCATTACCAAGGATTATAAAAGAGGATAGATGGTGCCTTAGAGGAAATAATCATCTACACAATTTCTATTCCTCTTCTATTCTCCTTGTGGTCAGCCCCCTCAAATTCTTATTCTCCCCTTGCTTTCTCACCTAAGGCCGGTGGCATCAAGAGGCTTCAACCATCTTGTGGTCGGCGGGCTGCAAGGAAGAAAGAAGAACAAGAGGTGGTGTTTCTAGCTTTGATCCCTTGGTAGCCAAAAGTCTTAGAAGAAAGAAGGACTTGGGCGGTTTTTGCATCTTGGTAGATCGTCGCCCACATGATGTCCAAGAGGAGGAGAGGAATACAGCAGAAGATCAAGAGGTCTTTAAAATACAAAGAAAGGTATTACTAGTTAATTGTTTCCGCTGTGTACTAGTTTATTTTCCCTTTGTATGGATCCTGAAGTACCAACACAAGATGCTTGCGATCTTGTACTTTGATTGAGGTCTCTGTAGTTTAACCTAGGGTTTACTATAAGGAGTTTAAATATTCAATTTCTTTGAAAAACTTTGAGTAGGAAGTGGTGGATGATCCCATACCCAAGAAGGCCTAGTGCCTCGCCAACGACCTAGAAGTCAATCCTTGAAATAGATATTTAATCAACTTCTGTAATATGGTTTAACTTCTGATGAACACATGGGTTGAACTTGGATTAATAATGTTAAGTTTCGTTTACAATCCAAGTTTAACTTCTGAAAAGCACATGGGTTGCTAGGAAAAGTTTTGTGCTTGTACAAATTTTTGTGCAGGGGAAACAGAACGGAATTCCGAGTAACGCCAGCACCCTATACCTAGGAAATAAACATCAACTTCATTATTCATTTCCTAGTAACTGTCTGAGCAATTAATGAGTATAAGAGGCTTCTCCCCTTCACCGAAAGAGATCTTTTAGAGCTTTTTCATTATCCTTGGATTAACAACCACCTAGGTTGTAACCAAGTAAATCTTGGGCCTCATCTTTTTAGTTGTTAATTTTCTTAACTATTATTGTTGCTTTTAATTAGAGTTGAAAGAACGAGAATGGTATTATTTTATTTTGATAGGCAATTCACCCCCTCTTACTGGCCACCAGCGGTCCAACAATTGGTATCAGAGCTCAATCGCCTCAGAAGGTCTAACCGCCAACTGAAGTACCAAAATGATGGTCGGACCGACAATCTCCTACTGAAGTTCGAGGGAGAATTTGCGTTATGGAAGAAACACATAGAGATATTTTTCAAAACTGATTTTAAAATTTTATTAATAATTAAATATAGTTTTGTACATCCCAAAGACCCCCAAGGAAATGAAAAAGAATAGTACTAATGGACCAAGAAGGAGCAAGCAGATTTCATAGCAAATGGACGAGCCGAGTTCCATCTACTCATCATACTTCCACCCCAGGAAGTAAATAAGATTGGAGATTACGAATCAGCAAAGGAACTTTGGGAGAAGTTCCTGGAGCTACATGAAGGAACTTTCGAAGTAAACTCGCAAGACGGGACCTGCTCCGGGACCAACTGACGAACCTCCGGATGGAAGAAAGTAAAATAGTTGCACATCTGCACTCAAGGAACAAAGAACTCATCACCGGACTTACGAATCTCGGAGAAAAGTTAACAAATCGAGTTTCATTAAGGTATGCTTTAAACACATTTTCTAGGACACCCGAGTGGACATCTATAGTCGATTCATTTTACATATCTAAAGACCTTGAAGTTAGTTCATTAGAAAGTTTTTTTTCCACTTTTGAACTTCACCAATCAAGATGTGCAGACTTGCAAAACAAAGGAGAAAAGACAACCCACAATATAGCACTAAAAGCCAACCAAAAGGGCAAACCATATTCAAACTCAGAAACATCCATCGACGCAAATGAAGTGGCACTATTGGTAAGGAAATTTAATAAATTTATTCGATCTAATAAATTTAAGTCATAGACAAAAAGGAACTATCGGAATAAAAGGAAGGTTTGATGCTACAACTGCAACGAAGAAGGGCACATTAAGGGTGACTGCCCTAAACTAAAGAAGAAGGAGAATGGAAAGGGAAACAAACCAAAGCACAAGAATTTAAAGGCCACATGGTATGAATTGTCGTCCTCCAAATCCGAGATTGAAGCTTATGTCGGACTAGCTCTACTGGCTGACCACCGAGAAGAAGATGGAAGTAGCTCAGAAATGAGCATCGATGAAGGGGGAGAATCATCAAAGGAAAGCTTCGATGAAGGGGGAGCATCAGTTCATGAGGTAAATGAGGTATGTGCTCTTTCACCCAAACAATCTTTCCAATTTATCAAAATGATTTCTAAAAATTTGTGCAAACTAGAAAATAAAAATATTGATTTGAAAAGACAATTAGCCAAGGCATGCCCATTAGAATTATTTGATAGTTTCAAGTTAGAAAATAAAAAATAGAATTATTCAAACAAAATTTTGCATGCACAAATACCTATAATTATTCAAATGTTAAACCTATCAGTAGACTAAATTGGTATTTACGATTTCATAGGGATCAACTTTGAAAAATCCCCAGAAGTAATATACCCCTCAAATTTTTAATTAACCCAGTAGGAAGGAACCTATATTGGGTTCCAAAATTGTATTTAGATTGAATTTTCTTTTGAGCTTTAAGAGAGGAAATTAAATGTTTAATTTCTTTAAGAGGCTTTGTCTAGAAAGTGATTGTTGCTCCAATAACCAAAAAGGTATAGTGCCTCGCCACAGTTTGGAAGTCAATTAATGAAATAAATGTTTAATTGACTAACTATTAAGCATTTAAATTAACTAATGCTTTCAATGTTTGTCAAAAATTTTATCAGAAATTATTTAGAAATTTTTTCATTCACTTATATTTTTTTAAACAGCTAGAAAATTTTTCAAAGTGTTTTCTTTTGACTCAAATTTTTAGGCTTACACCTTAATATTTTTTTCTAAAATTTTTCCATAGATTTTTTAATGAACCCCATTTTTTAATGTGATCAAAAGGGGGAGAAGTGAAGAACAAGTCTAGGAAGAGGGTACTTGCAAAGTTTTTGCTTAGAAAAATTTTTCTTACTTGCAAATTTTTACTTAGAAAAATTTTTCTTACTTGTAAATTTTTACTTAGAAAAAATTTTTACTTGCAAAAATTGTTTTTTACAAAAATTAAAACTATTTTGTTTTGTAGTTTACCCTAACTTAACTTGAGTTTGATCATATCAAAAATGGGGAGATTATTAGAATATCGTGATAGTTTTGATGTGATCCAAGTCAGGTTAAGTCCTGTTAGTATTTGATTTTTGTGTCTAAGTGTTCAGAAACTTAGGAGCACAGGAAGTCGAGCAAAAGATGCAGCTAGCAAGAAGGATGACACGGGAAGAGAGTCGACGGGCCTGGTGTATCCGAGGGACGAGATGTTGTGGAAGAGTACACCGACGCACAAGAAGGACGCGCGCGGCAGTCCAAAGGATGAGAAGCTGGGGAGGAAGTCTGCTTGAGGAGAATGCCAGAAAATGGGTTCGAGTGAGCTCTATTTCAGTTGGTCGAAATCACCCAAGCGATCGGACCATCAAGAGAGCCAAAAGGGAGCTACGGAGCTGCTGGAGGCGCCCTCAAAGGAGTTAAAGGCATGCCTCTGCGCCTTTCAGTGGGAAGGCACCTTCAACGCACCATGGAAGGCGCCTTCAGGCACTTGAAGGCTCCTTCGACCAGGAAAATATTGTCGTTGCCAAAGGATAAAGCTTTATCCTTTGGCACCTCGCTGGAGGCGCCTTCCAGCACCGGATAAGATTTTCCAGTGGCTATAAAATGACCCCTAGACCTAAGAAATAAACATCAACTCTAATATTCATTTCGTAGCAACTGTCTGAGCAATTAACAAGTATAAGAGGCTTCTCCCTTTCACCGAAGGAGATCTTTTAGAGCTTTTTAGTTGTCCTTGGATTAACAACCACCTAGGTTGTAACCAAGTAAATCTTGTGCCTCATCTTTTTAGTTGTTAATTTACTTAACTATTATTGTTGCTTTTAATTAGACTTGAAAGAACGGGAATGGTGTTATTTTCTTTTGATAGGCAATTCATCCCCCTCTTACCGGCCACCAACGGTTCAACATCATGTATATGAAATAAAGAATTTTCCTCTTTGCCTTTGTTGTTGCTTTCTATTGAGGATTGATCTTCATGAAGTTTTACCAATTTGCTTCATAGCTCCTTGGCATCTTTATACTCTCCAATTTTACACAATATGGTGCTTAGCACTAAATTAACCAAATAATTTGGTTACCTTCTTGTCGGCCTCACATCTCTTGACTTGCTCCTCGGTCTATTTCTTCTTCTTGAGGAGTTTCCCTTTTCCATCAATTAGAGTTTGAAATCCCTCCATTAGAGCGGACCATTACTCTATCTCCATTATGAGAAAATTTCAACCTTTGATTTTCAAAGGTCGAAGCTTCCAATGTCGAATGGTGGAGGTGCTTGCATATCATATATGAATCCATCTCTAAACTTCATTTTTGAACTAGAGCTCTTTTGGTGATAATTTCTTGACTTTGAAATTAGCGCTTCAATGTCTTCTTCTTCCTCTAGCTCGTTTTCTCTCGGTGATTAGTCCAATGAAGAGCGACATCACTCTGATACCACTTGTTAGGACACTCCAACAAGCTAGAAGGGGGTGATTAGCTCCAATTCCTTCATTTTACTTGGTATGAGTTGCAGTGGAAACTCAAAACAATTGCTAACACCCTTAATTTTACTTGGTATCCACCTCCTTGAGGGACTAATCTCAGGGTTCACTCTTCTCACTCATAGTACACTATGAAATTCTCCTTCTAGGAGATGGAGAAGCCTCATACAAGCAAATACACAAGCAAATACGAGATATAATAAGAATTACAACAAGAACAAGGAAATAGACATAACAATGAAGGATCTTTCCTCTTGATCTCTTGTTGTTGTGGATCGCCTCTTGATACTTGGAAATGCAGCAGCACTTTACTCCAAGAACCTTCGACACTGGCAAAAAGAATCGGAGAAGAAGTGTTGCATTTGAATCTTTATCGTCGCCTTTATATCCCATGGATTAGGGCTCCCAATCGATTGATCTTACCCTCAATTGATTGCCGACTCAGATCCGAGCGCATCCAACCATCCAAACCTTGTAATAGCCTTTTTCTTTGTCACTTAATAGATTATTCAATTGATTATGAGTCTTCTTAATCGATCACCCAATCTATTATAAAGTCCTATGTTCTCTCACGAGCTTCTCCTAATCGATTACCCAATCGATCAAGTAGCTTTAATTAATCACCTGATTAATTCAGTAGCTCTCTGTTTGCTCGTGACCAAGCTTAATCGATTAGCTAATCAATTAAGCCTCTCGCGATCAGCCTCATAATTTATTGGGCGCCTTCCCAATTGATTCACCACTTTCACGAGTTTGCAAAAAACTCACCTCAATCGATTGGCTTCCGGCTGAATCGATTAACCGATCGATTCATCGCTCCTCTTTGCAACAGCACTCCCAATCAATCCACTGATCGATTGAACTAGTGTCCATTGATTACCCAATTGATTACTCCAACCCAAACTCACTTAATCTAAATCTAGAGTTCTCTTGTCCAATATTTCGATTAACCGTGACCTGTTAAGGCTTCCCCATCAAGTGTCCAGTCAACCTTTTGAACCACTTGGACTTTTCTAACTTCCCGTTGGACTTCCAATCACCAAATATGGTCCTCCTTAACACACTTGGATTTTTTCTCTTGTATAACCGTAGTTAGGACTTTACCTTACCAATGTATAGTCCCCCTTGATCCACTTGGATTTTCCTTTGCCTAATCGCAGTTAGGGTTTTCCTTTGCCAACGTGTGATCTTCCTTGATCCACTTGGACTTTATTTGTCCAACAACAGTTAGGACTTTCCTTGCCAACATGCGGTCCTTCTTAACTCACTTAGACTTTCTTTTGTCTAATTGTAGTTAGAACTTTCCTTACCAATGTACAGTCTTCCTTGACCCACTTCGAATTTCCTTTGCCTAATCACAGTTAGGACTTTCCTTGCCAACATGAAGTTCTCCTTGACCCACTTGGAGTTTCCTTGCCAACGTGCAGTCATCCTTGACCCACTTGACATTTCCTTTGCCTAACCCTCGAGTTAGGACTTTACCCTCGCCTAATCCTAGTTAGGACTTTACCATTACCTAACCCTTAGTTAGGATTTTATCATTGACTAACCTCTAATTAGGACCAGTTAAGTATCGATCTTCCATGACTTACTTGACTTCTCTCTCATATATTCCACAACATATTATTCAAATATTGAAATTTAAACTTAAATTCATTCAAGCTTAATTAAATTGATCACCCTTGATCCGGAAAATAATTACATTAATAATCTTCCAATAAATTATGTGTGTATTAATATTGTTATAAGATATTTCTCCTGAAAGATATCCAGTAAGAAGAGAGCATAGTGGAATATAGTTATGACTGAGTCATGAAGTTGAAATTAGGGTTGCGTATACATAAATTAATTTACTTTTGTGTTTATTTTTTTCTGTGTTTATTTATATTTCCACTGGGTTAACCTCTTATAGATAACCGCAACAAAAATTGATCGAAATTGTAAATCATATTCACCTTCCAATCTAGCGACGTCAACCATCGTAAGATACTGGAAAATTGACATTAACTGTGATCGTCACGTGACGATTAATAATAATTAAGTAATGGTTGAAACGACTAAACACTTCCGAATTTTTCAAAGATCTTGGTACAATCTTAGCAGGTATTTTGAGCCCTATATTTACAAATACTGATGATATGGTAAATATGGTGGGTCCTGAGATTGGGATCGAAGTTAAGAAAACGGATTGATATGGAGGTTAAAATTAAGAATGAGTCAATACATGGGGTTAGCAGAGTCATCTGATTCGGTCAAGTGGTCTAATCGATCAGGCGACAGATTGGACCCCGAGTCCTTGTAAGAGTCGATGAAATCTCGAGTTGTAGCAATGACATTCAGAGATGATTTAGATGTCTCCGTCAAGTGCTCTGGCCGAACGGACCAGAGGTCCGATCGAATATGCTAGACACTTGGCCCGACTAGATCAAACTCTTTACATAAGTGTGAAGGTCGAATGTAGGCCGAGTCCTTAAAAGTGGCATCCATCCTTTATCCGACCCGATCGTGCCTACAAACAAGAGTCGATGGGACTACAAAGGAGATTCGGTCGATTAGCCAGTCTATCCTTTAAGCATATACGTGGTCACATACTCAACAGCTTAATATTCTTTCTTAACATTCTGTCAAAGAATCAAGAAAATTTTTCCTGTATGAGCAAGCTTTTATACTGTGAAACACAGAAATAGTGGGTCTATTTTTGAAAAATTATCACAATAATAGAAGGATCACTCCTTTTTTGAAAATGTCTCGAGATTCGTGTATGGAGAAAAAGTAATCACTATAAAAGAGGTCTGCATCCACAGACACCGGTACGTGAGATTACGCATTTAGAGTTCATTAGTCTTCACTACTGTTTCTTGTATTCATTTTTCTTTTAGACATCAGTTTGATTTGAGCGTCGGAGTGTCTATATCAAGGATCTCTCCCTGACTCGGTTGCTGATATTTTTTTCCTCTACCTTTTGTTTTTGTCATGCAGGATCGCACGATATCTTCTATTTCTAGCATGGAGTCTTTTTCATAGTCAATATCAGAGCCACGTATCTAATATTTTATCTCTCCAATTTCAGATAGAATCAACTTACATACACATTTCATACTTACTTATCACTGCACCCTTAGTGACTCAAGAACCAAAGAGGTTTTGTCGAAACCAACTTCCAGTGCTCTCTGTTTTACGAAAATTAGGTCATTCTGTGCAAGTTGAGCCATGTTGTATAGGTCATACTACGCCGCCACCTCAATACCCATCTTGTTAGCAGACGTTCGCATGTCCCCAAGGCGTAGCACAGATGGGGAGTGCATGGTTCTGTGGCTTAAAAGTCCAGGGGTTGATCCCCGGGGTGTCATTGCCTGGGGTTAACGTCTCCGCCATGCACTTTCCACTTGTGTACTTGCATTTACCTCCCTCCATATTCGTGGGACCGACTCTAGGGGAGTTGCTGATATGACGATTTCATATTTTTTGTTAGCAGACGTTCGCATCATCCATACTACTCGATATCTGCCTCAATAAAAAAGAAATCCGTCTGAAAGTATACACGAAGGCAATTTGCAACTTTTTGTATAATAGGAAAAATGAAAAAAATTATAACCCATCTTGATTATCACACAGGTTTATAGAAAACAGTAAAAAAATTATAGCTCGCGCGCTCTATTATGTCATGGTAAGAGATGAGATGAATTTCTTACATAATATGAGTTTAAATCTCATCGAGAGCATTTACGTGTAGGAAATTTAAAAATTTTGTGCGTTGGGTCGTCTAGTAAATCTCTTTTGCACTTTTCAATCTATCTTGATTACTGATAATAAATTTGTGTAGAGCTTCAAAATTAATCGGATTTAATAGCTTGATACTTGGATTAAAAAAATAAAAATATTATAATAAAGTGATGAAAAAAATATCAATTACTAAAAACACGGTGAGATAGTATTAATAAAATTCTTTATATAACAAATGGACCATAATACATATCTACTATCCCCTAGTTTTGAAGTAATTATTAAATTAATATAAATAACTTAATTAATCTTACACTACCTAATCAACTTTCATAAGTTTAAATTATGAGATAAGAATTTTTATGCTCAAAACCTATATATCTCTAACTTTTTCTGCTTTCTTTTGGCCAAAAGCAAACCTTTAAATGTCCATGTTCAGATGATGTCTTTCTAACCGGTTACTTCTTGGCAATTAGCATTCATGACTTGACTGCCACCGAATTCTACCAACGAAAGTAAGACCGTCGATTCCCCAACCATACAAGTAATTCCAAAGTCAAGGAAGAAAACATGTTTCTTTCCTTTCTTTAATTAATTCATTCTTCTTTTTTCCTTTTATTTTTTATTTTTATTATTTCAAAAAAATTTAATTTACAGTCAAGAAGCTGTGGTCACGTAGATTTATCTGTCCTTCGTCCTCCCGTATCTTTGACAAGATTTTTCTTGCTGCTTTCTATTTAATTCAATTATATATTTTTGTTTTATAAAAAAAATAATAATTAGTTTTCTACCATTTTACTGTAATTATAAATAGGAGGCCTCTCTTCTGAGTTGTGTGCTCCGATCGAACCAGCTTGGGCCTCACAATGCTGCCACCTTTCCTACTTGCCATTTTCTTAGCCACCGGCCTTCTTCCATGGCCGGAGGCGGAGGCCTTCGCTTCGGCCCTTCTTGCCGTGGACGACGAGACCGCGCTTCAATTTTCCTCCGACTTCGGCCGCCTCGCGCCCCCAGCCCCTCCCGCCGCCGTCCTGCGCCCCTCCTCCCCCGATGACATCGCGGACTTGCTCCGCCTCGCTTCCTCCTCCTCGCGCCCTTTCGCCGTGGCCGCGCGAGGCAACGGGCACTCCATCCGCGGCCAGGCCCTCGTCCCCGGCGGCGTGGTCGTCGACATGGCCGCCCTCGGCCGCGGCGACCACAGCCGGATCAACGTGTCCGCCTCGCCGGCGTACGTCGACGCCGGCGGCGAGCAATTGTGGATCGATGTCCTGCTCGCGACGCTCGAGCACGGCCTCACGCCGCGCTCGTGGACCGACTATCTCCACCTCACTGTTGGCGGGACACTCTCTAACGCCGGCGTCAGCGGCCAAGCCTTCCGCCACGGCCCACAAATTTCCAACGTCCACGAAGTAGATATCATCACCGGTAAACATCAAGCTAGCAAAACCGTTCCATTAAAATCATCAAGAACACATGCATCCACTCAATTAAGACCAAAAATATTTGGTGAAATAAAACACAGGAAGAGGCGAGATGGTGACGTGCTCGCGCGACGTGAACTCGGATCTCTTCTACGGCGTTCTCGGCGGACTCGGTCAGCTCGGGATCATAACTCGTGCTCGGATCGCGGTCGAGCCGGCTCCGACTCGGGTCCGATGGGTGCGCCTCATCTACACCGACTTCACGGCATTCATCGACGACCAGGAACGCCTGATCTCGATCACCGACGGGACGGGGTTCGACTACGTCGAGGGATCTCTTCTGATGGACCAGACGACGACCCTGATCAACAACTGGCGTTCTTCCTTTTTCTCAGGCGACGACTCGGAGAAGATAAAGAAACTGGCCTCCCAGTTCGGCGGCGCGATCTACTGCCTGGAAGCAGCTGTTTACTACAACGAACCGGTGACGGACGCAGTGGATGAGGTACGTACGTAGATACAGAAATTCATTTCAATAAATCCAACTGATCATCACGTCCGAGATTCACATTAATTAATGGGGCAGCAAACTAAACTATCACGCACGATAATAATTTCCACGACTGTCACACCTCGAGTTTGTTTGACCTTGGCACAGTACTGTTAGCTCAACGGTCCATGACGGAGAAAACAAAGGTGAAAGTGATTTGACGCACGCGTTAATTAATTTCTGTACGCAGAAACTCGCTTCGTTGCTGAGAAAGCTGCGCTTCGTCTCCGGCTTCGCCTTCGCCGTCGACGCCACCTACCTCGCCTTCCTCGACCGGGTCCGCGAGGGCGAGCTCCGGCTGCGGGCGGTGGGGCTGTGGGACGTGCCCCACCCCTGGCTCAACCTATTCGTGCCCAAGTCGGCCATGCACGTGTTCGAATCCGGAGTATTTAAGGGGATCCTGAAGACCAATAATTCGCCAGGACCAGTCTTGATCTACCCCGTGAACAAGAACAAGTAAATCCTCGATCGATATATCGATTGGCAGTATACCTACCGTACCCTATAGCTAGCACGCACTAATTAATACCGTGCATGCATCCATCCACGTAAAATTCTAATGCATGCGTGCACGTTGGCGTGTCTCTGCAGGTGGGACGAGAGGATGTCGGCTGTGACCCCAAACGAAGAGATCTTCTACTCGATAGGGCTGCTGAGGTCCGCCACGTCAGGCGAGTGGCAGGAGCTAGAGAGGCAAAACGAGGAGATCTTGGGATTCTGCCATGAACTAGGGATTGAGCTCAAGCAATACTTGCCGCATTACACTGAGCAGAGTGACTGGGCCAGGCACTTCGGCCACAAATGGGACAAGTTTGTCGAGTTGAAGAAGAGATACGATCCCAAAGCTATCTTATCACCTGGCCAACAGATTTTCACACCAGATCATGCTGATGGTCAGGACCTGAATATCATTGATCATCTCAGTGTAAATTCATTATTAATTACTAATTTTGACAATAATTAATTAGGTTATATATATATTTATATATATAAAATATATATGTATGGAGAATCATGTATGGGAATGAGGTAGCTGCAGCTGCAGTGTTAATTATCTACTTTGAGAAATTACTGTGGATCTTATGTGGTTTAATTGGTGTGGGTGTTGGACTACAGAAACAGAACAGTGGTAGTATTGTTGGCATCACCTAGATTTAGTAGAGAAGTCAGGAAGATCATCATGAGTGATGACTGAAGAGACCAAAGATTTGTCAATGCCGAACTGGCCATACGTCAATTCTCAGTCGATTTTCTCAGAATCTTCAGTTTCCTGTTTTTGAGGGGGGGCATTAGATTTGATTTTATTTTATTTTATTATACTATACTATTAAAGTAGTAAAAAGTTGCTTTCGACCAGCTGTTGGGTTGGCTGCCATGAAAAATTATATATATATATATATATTTAGACAAAATTACTCATTCGTACTATATATAATTAAACAATGAGATAGTTTATTTTTTGAAATAGGAATTAATTTAAAAGTAAAAAAAATATTCTTTGTCATTTGAATTTAAATGCTTGATCACATCGTGTTAGTCTTTCTTCACACTTGATTCGGTTAGTCGAACCAAACTTGCAAGTCAAAAAACTCGTTTAATTTATTTATTTTAAAAAAAAAACCGCATGCTTATCGCTGTCGCGCATCAAAACACACCTCGCCTTTCTCTTTCTGAACTAAAAATTAAATTTTGGATTCCAAAAAACAAGTAAAAAAAGGGTTGAAATTAAACCAATTAATTATTGACAAATCTTCATATACGGATGATCTATCATAATCATATCTACCTCAATAATTAATATATATGGTCCAAATAGATTGCTCTAATTTTGACATAAAAGCATGGGCAACAAAGTCTCACAAGGCAAGGTAAGGAAACTCATCCAAGATTTGGTCAGCCACGACGAGATCTAACAAAACGCAATCACGACCTTTACTCGATTAATTACCTAACAATTTATCATGACTTATTGTAAAAGATTTGGATACGCATCTTGGACAATTATGTGACCATGATATATAGTCATCATCCATGGACAACGTTACCGATGGCCATTCAAAATGCACCGTGTGATCACATTTCTCGTCAAAAATCTCTGAGAAAAGATACGGTTTATCTTGAATCGACCATTCAGTTTACCTTTCGTTTTCCAAATATATCTCATGACATTCATTCACACCATGCATGATGCATGTGTGGATTCTGTTACGAGGAGGATCTTGTTACATGATCTGTTGATGCTTATGTATATATATATTACAGTGACGTAAGAGAAGACACTCCAATAGTTTATAGATTTGGTGTGAGATTCTCCATGTTCGATCAAACACATTATGGCGTTTTGCTAAAAGGCGCACCCAATTTTTTCTCAATTTTTAAAAAGGTGCGTTACACTTTAATTTTTGACAAAGAATTAACGCATTTAATTCTCGAAACATCCATCGTCCTAACCAAAGAAAAATCATAATTTTTTTTATCTGGTTCAGTTCAATTAAAACAATCAAATCTTTGAAATAGGGGAAAAGAATATTTTAAAATTTAAATATAAAAATCAAAGTATAACATGCCAAACCAAAAATTTAGAAAATTAAGTACACCTTTTAGCAAAACGTACGCCTGAACTTGATGTATCAAAAAGATCATGCATACATATTCGAAATGAAACTGATGTGATCCTTCAAAAAGTTGATGTGCACACCTACACAAATACATTGAGATGGGAAACTTGAAATTGAATAAAGAGACAGAATTCATGATATTTGATGATTTGAGTGAATCTCTAGGAAGATTATGTTGTTATATTACATTGGATATGCAGGTGCCATAGTCAAGCAAGAAGGTTGTAATGTCTACTGTCAGATTAGATGGACAATTATTGGACCAGGGATATAACTATAACGTGTATGTTTTCTACCATTGCATCAGCAATGACACCAAGTCGAAAGAAAATTGAAGGAGGTTCCTTCATTATTGTAGGAGGGATGGATGGCATATAATTATTAGGCAAGCATATATGCATGTGATGGTAGGTTCCACAGGCTGACGTATAGTTGATATTTACATGCAATATTGCTGTAATAGATCATGAATCGATTCCTAATATATATGAAATGAATCACGAGTTATCTGACCTCCTCATGCATGCAAAGGGTGTCACTGACTAATCTTCCTGTGATTTACCTTTGACAGGAGTGAGAATTATCATGTTTTGCCGTAATATATGCATGTGATGGTGTCTTGGTCCAGCTAGCTATTTATGTGATGGTGTCTTGCGGAATAGTAGGGCAAGCATGTGTTGGTCTTCTCATCGAGATCTTTTTGTATCTTTATTTGTTTTGTGATTGATCGGATCGGATCGGATCGGATCGGAACTACGCGGAGGCTCATTGAATTCGAATCCGTCCAAGATGCGATCACTAATTCGGTTGAAAACTTTCATTAATTAGAAGATGAAAAAATAATAATTAAAGTGTTCATTCGTAATTCTTATATTATTAATTAGTAGTAGTACATTCGAGATTTCTAGCTTTACGATGCGTGCAGTGCGATTTCTTAGGCAGACGGAAGGAGATCGCGACTTTATCGTATTAAGATTCGCGCAGCAACATCTCTCAGATGGTGGGGTGGATCGCGACTTCTTGTGCTTTAAGATTCGTGTGGGAGATCGCTACTTTTCTTTAGAGCAGGGGTAGAACAGCTGGCTTCGACGTGGACGGTTCGGAATAGTTCGATAGTTTACAAAATATGACTTCATATTAATTAGGATTCGATGTTTAAAATTATAATCATTTAAGTTAACTCTGTATCTCCTTGCATACATAGGAATCAAAATTTACTTAATTTACTTATGTTTTTATCATTTTGAAAATGGTATTATTATTCATTTTCATTTCTTGTTTTATAGTATCAATTTATTAGTTTCATTCCTTATATAATTTTTTTTACAATTTTCGTCATCTCATTATGATTCTAATGATAGAACCATAAAATAACTAGCTGATTTTTTAACATTATAAATTTATTTTTAATTATGTATATTATTTTATAAGATCTATTTTATTTTTCTTCAATATCTCTCAACCCTAAACTTTACTTGTTATGTTTCTCCTTTATTGATGACGTTTTCTTTTTTGATCGGTAAAAACATAAATTAAAAAACTTTTTATCTAAATAATGCAAAATAAAAAATGCTAGTTTTTTTTCGAATTCCCCCCCTTCTCCTTTTCCAACTCCCCTTTTTATACTTCTCTCACTTATTAAAATTAGGGAAGAAAAATTGTACCTAATTATGTTATCATACTGTGGTGTTACCATGCTCCTTATTTGATTAAGTTAAAATGCTCATGCATTTGTTCGTATTGTGTTCAATTGAAATTAAGAATTTTATTATTTTTTAATAATAGTAAGCTAGATACCTCTATCATTTCGCTTCGTAGTCATTAAGTTAAACTTTTATTTAAATATATTTATGGTTATAAATTTGTCCCTAAATTTTATTGATAGACTTAATCATTGATTACTTCAATGATTATTAATTATGAAATAATATATGATGATCAACATCGATTATATAATTGATACAATAAATATCACTTTAGACTTTATTCGTAAAACAAAAAGTAGGGTTCATTTTTTTTTTCAATTTTATGTGACATTTTATATAAAAAAAAGTTTTATACAAATAGTAACTACCAAACTTCCCACCTAAATAACATCTTCATGGATAAAAACCTAGTCAATGAAAATGCCTCAAATTCTACCTATAAAAATATAAAAGTTTTTTAAAAATAGAAACTATCAAACTTCCCGCCTAAATAACATCTTCATAAATAGAAAGTTTAATCAATGAAAATGGCTCAAATTCTAAGATCAGATCTCCTAGTCCATAAAAAAAATAAACTAAGATAGATCACTCATAATTACAATTAAATCGAGACCATGATCCAATCGTAATTGATTATGATCTCTCCTTACATTCACCGTTCCCCCAGGTTATATAGTTTAGGTAGGGGTGGGCAGCTGGAGGCCGCCGTAAGTGGGCAAGTTGTCAGGTTGTCGGGCACTGAGTGGGAGACATCTTCTGGCCACCTGTTTCGTCCCAAACTATAACCTAGTAGGGACGATAAACCTATGAAGGGACCACAATCAATTGTGATCAGATCGTGACCATGGTCCGACCATAATTATAAGTAGCTCATTCTCTAATCCACTTTTTGATGAATCAAGGATCTGCTCCCTCATATTCTACCTATAGATAATAGAAAAGTTTTTTTTAAATAATAACTACCAAACTTGGAAATGCCTCTAATTCTACCTATAGATAAATCATTATGTCTTCATCTTAAAAGGTCAATTAACGCCCCCCAGAGTGTGGGCGCATGGTATCTCTGGCGTAATGGTCATGGGTCGATTCTCAGGAACTGACGACCTGGGGTTTACCTCGCCATGTGCCTATGGCCTGTGTATCTATATGAACCTCCCTCCATATCCGTGGGACCGACACTAAAGGAGCCGCTAAGATAGAGGATCTACCTTTTTTTTAAAGGTCAATTAACTTTGAATTTCTCTTGATTACTGCATACATTATATCGGAATTTTAAAACAATTTAAAATGCTTTTACAATTTCAATCACAATCAAATCAATTAACTTAAATAATGTGAAATGAAAAATCAAATCAGAGAATAAATTTGAAACCTTCATTTAGTTTTTGAACAACCATTCCATACATATTCCAATACATATATTTATTTATCATATCAAATGAAATTATGTTTTAAATCATAGTCACTTAAAACATGATAAACTTTTGATATTATTGGTAGGGGTTGAGGAGACCAAGGGGTGCCTCTTTCCCTTCATTTTCCTCATTGATATAAATGTCAAGGAGATGAAAGGGTGCCCCCACACCTTGGTCTTCCTCAGTCATCTTATACATGGACATCCAAGCTAGGGAGATCCATAGAGAAAAATGAGAGGGATTTGAGGTGATCGAAGGCAAAGGAGAACGTCACGTGGAAAGGGATTTAACTAGTGAAATTTGAAGGGTTTTCGAATTCCATCCATGATCGTACTTCCGATATCAAGCATAGATCAAGATCATCTCTAGTTATCACAGAGATTATTATGAGTTCTATTTTATGTTTCATGCTATTAGAAATAACAATGGATCAGAGTCATGCCTAAGCATGAAACCTATCTCTTCGTTGGAAAAATGTCTCTTCTGCCGTTACCAGGTAAGATCGCGACTAGATCGCGATCTGCCACAGTTGTTGAGTCCCGAGAGATTCCTGGCTATCGACCTCTGAGGTTGGAAAGTGCTGATGACCATGTCGGGAGGCCGATGATCGACAATAATGACAATCGCGTTCGTCACAGCAGAAGAAGAGAGTGTCACGATCGTAACAAGAAAGTCACGATCGCAACAAGAAAGAGAAGAAGAAGTTTAATCGATTAAACTAATTGATTAAAATATATTTTAATCGATTAAAAAATCTATTTAATCGATTAAACTAATAAAACATAGTAAATCTGTGATGTTTAATCAATTAAACTAATTGATTACACATAATTTAATCGATTCAAGGCAAAGCTTTGTTTTCCAAGCACTCAATTAAAAAAAAAACCAAACAGTGTTTTGCATGAAAATATTTGGTTAGATTTAATTAAGTGCATTTGTTAATTAATAAATACATGTTTAATTAATTTATGATTCAATTAATTATTGAACTAGACTAACTTAGTCTAATGATTCAAATTATTAGTTGATTTAAGTAGACCAATTTGATTTAATAATACTAAGATCTAGTTCAGACCATTAGTTGGTTTATCCAGATCAATTTATTATTAAATTAATTGGGTTGATTTGATTACATGAGTCGGGATAACCAAATTAGACCAGATTCATTCTGATAGGCTAGCTGGATTTGATCATATGAGTCAAATTACCTAATGGGTCAAGATTTGATAAAATGAGTTAGATATAAATCAGGATAAACATAGATAAGACATCTCTATCCAATTAGATTATTTCTAATTGAAAAATAGACTGAACATAGGAGCTAGTCAACATATCCAATGTGTCAGTCAAATGAGACTCCCCAAATAAAGAAAATTTATTTTTCTTATTTGCTTATTGTATTCTGTATATATTTGTTTCATGTATATGTGGGAATTGAATTTGACCAATTTTGTTACTGACTTATTGGTTTTGTACTGACATTATTATTTTCAATTCCATATACCACGAACAATATACACGATGACAGGTCGCTATGAATGACAACATGAGCTTTGGGAGGAGATCAAGGATCTAGAATATGACCCGTATCACGGAGTCGGATGCCTTATTGGTTGGATCGATTGGATATTTTGGAAACTTGAGCGAGAAGGGTATCTAGTCCTGGATGAACACAGAAGATGGGCTCTACTTGAGTCACTGTCGGAACATCTTCTCGATATAGCATACCAGCTACTGGATTGCTCTAAAGGGTTCGTCTCATATTCAGAGATGTGCAGGAATATACTTCATTTGGCATGGGATCCTAAAGAATCAGAAAAAGATCCAGATCCCGAAAAAATTGACCTCGAGGAATTTGAGGAGGATTCAGAAATGGATCCCGCAGAGGATCAAGATATGAACCCCGAAGAATTTGAGGAGGATCCAAAAATAGACCTTGAAGAATTTGAGGAGGAAGATCATGAAGAATCGGAAGAAGATCCTGAAGAGTGTGTAGAAGATCCAGAAATGGATCTAAACATGGATCTGAAGGATGATTCTGAGGTTGATCTTGCCATCGTCGAGTCTAGGATGAACGGGATAGAATTGCCCACTTGACTAGTATTTTTCCTAGTGAGAGTGGTGCTAGCTTACCTATGTTATTAGTGTTCTATTTACTATCGTTATGTACGAACAATTTTAGCTCATTTTGTTTTTATAAAAATAATATAGTGGAAACTGTTATTTTATACAAACATTGCTATATTCTATGAAAAGAAAAATAGTTATATTATGTGTTAACTAACTTGCTTATGATTCATTCATATACAATGATTAGTTCATGTGAAAATGATTAGTTCATTTTATTTATAATTAGTTCATATATATGATTAGTTCATATAAAAATGATTAGTTCATTAGATGAGATACGTGTAATATAATTGATCAATGTTGATTGGATTGACACATACAAATAATGAGTGGAAACATAGTTATCACTTGATTTTATCAACCAATTCTAATTTACACTAAGTCGATAATTAATTACATACATATGAATTACACTAAAATAATAAATAATGTGTTTATTTATGTAGATTATATTATGGCAACTAAAAATATCATAGTTAAACTTAATAAAAGAGAGAAATTATATGGGGATAACTACAAAATCTGGCACCTCAAGATACAATACGTTCTTGAGAAATAAGAAGTTCTAGAGGTTGTAAATCAATTCATGGAAGAACCGGTTGATGGTTCTACAACATAGCACATACATGACATTAATACATATAAGGCATGGAAAAGGAAGGACTATACAATTAAGGGAATATTGATTAGTTCAATGATGGATGACCTAGTATTTGAGTATGAGTCATTACCATCGACTCATGTTATCTAGGTAGCCCTTAGAGAGAAGTACAATAGAGTAAGTCTCAGTAAGCTCCATCAGCCAATAATTAAGTTTGATAGCTGTAAAAATGCTCAAATGCTACCATGGCCCAACATCTAAGGGAGATGGGTAACATGATTTGAGAGCTTAAGACTGTTGGTCATGCGTTGATCAATAAATAACAGGTTCAAGCAGTTATCTATTCTCTTCCTAATTCTTGGTAAACAATGAAACAGAACCTTACCCAGAGTGAGAGTATCAAGATTTTCATTGATATCTTACGCCATGTTGAACTTGAGGCGGAGAGGATTGAATCTGCAAGGATTTTTAGTCAAGCTTTTGTAGCTAAAGGTTCTGGTTCCAAGAATAAGAAAAAATGGTTTAAAAAAGGAAAGGGAAAAGGAAAGAAGGCTAATGTTATTGCAGCAAAAAACTAAATCAAGAAGAAAAGAAAAAAATATGGGCAAAGACCTAAGAGCAAGTTGACTTGCTATAACTGTGGCAAGAAGGGTCATTTTGCTCGAGATTGTATCGAGCATAAAAAGGTAGATCCATCTTTATCTTCTTTCCGTGAGTATTATATTACAAGTACATTGTTATTAGCTGATTCTTATCCTTTGTGGATTATAGATTCAGGAGCAACGAATCATGTAGCTCGTGATCGAGCTGCATATGAGGAGTACTGTTGGGTATCAGCTGGTAACAAATGGATATGTGTGGGAAACAATGCAAGAATTAAAATAAAAGGAATTGACACTTGCAAGCTCAACCTACGTGGTGGATAGACCTTATTTCTACATGATGTCCCGTGTGCTCCTGAGATTCTACGAAATCTGGTTTTTGTCACTTGCCTTCTTGATTTAGGTTATTGTATAAACTTTTATAGTAAATGTGTGAACTTCGCATTAACTCTGTGTTAATTGGGCATCGTTATGTAACAAATGGTTTTATAGTTCATGATGTAGAATCAAATAATAATGATAGTTATTTTTTAAAACATTGCTCTTATTAGTAATGCTAATGTTAATGATGAAATTTGGCATATTAGACTAGGACATATAGGACAAGAATGAATGGATAGATTAGCTAAAGAGGGCCTTTTAGGCACTCATGCTACGATTAACTTGTCTATATGTGAGCATTGTCTTACTGAAAAAGTAACTAAGAAACTATTTGGTAAGGTAATTAGAGCTGAGTCACCATTGTAATTAATTCATTTGGATATTTGTGGTCCAATAAATATGAAGGCCAGAAATAGAAGTTCTTATTTCAATACATTTATTTATGACTTCACACATTTTGGTCATATGTATTTGATTTCTCACAAATCTGAAACATTAGATTGCTTCAATCATTACTCGAACAAAATTGAGAATCAATTGGAATGTAAGGTTAAAACCTTATGCACTGATCATGAAGGTGAATATTTGTCTAATCAATCAGTTCAAGACAATGTGTAATGATAAAGAGATTATTAGACAGCTAACTATCCCTAGAACTTCACAGTAAAATGGGGTTGCTGAAAGAAGAAATAGAACTTGTCCTAAAATGGTTAGGTATATGATGGCGTAGGCTAATTTTCCAATCTCCTATTGGGAGATGCATTATTAGTTCGACCTATATACACCTTCAAAGTTAGTTCCATCTATCCCATATGAATGTTAGACAAGCAGAAAGTCAGATTTGAGTAATCTGATATCTTAGGGGTCAGCTGCTTACGTTCATGATAAGACTCAAGAATATAAAAAATTCAGACCCAAGTGTAAGAAGTGTATTTTTATAAGGTATTCTAAGCCTTCTGAGGGTTATATCTTCATTAGTGAGCGATAAGATGGAACCATCTCTGAAATAGAGTCAAGAGATGCTACTTTTCTTGAAACTGAGTTTCCAACATGAGGTGAAGTTGATAATAAATTCCTCTATATGAGATAGAGGAGGAGGATATTGTTCCTTTATCAACAAATCAAGAGATGCATAAATCTAGTTAACCTAGTGGGAGTAATTTCTACTGAATGAGTCAGTTTCTCAATAGTTTAACTTACGAAAAAGTAATCGTCAGATTATTCCTCAGAGAAGGTTTAAGATTAAGAATAAGGAATTGATAATTCTCTCAGTTGACGATGAGGAACCTCGAACAGTTGAGGAAGATTTGAGAAGCTCAATAAGAGAAAAAAGGAAAATTACAATGGATGAGGAAATGGAGGTAATAAGAAAGAATCAAGTAATCTTGATGAAGAAATCTATATGGCACACCCAGAAGGTTACATTACTAAAAGTCAAGAGAATAGAGCGTGTAGACTTGAGAAGTCTATAGATGAGCTAAAGAAGGAATCAAGACAATGGAACATAAGATTTAATGAAGTCATTTTGTCTTATGGTTTTGAAATGATCAATGAGGATCATTGTGTTTACCTAAGAAAAGAAAAAAAGAAAAGTTTATCATTTTATCATTATATGTTGATGATATGGTAATAGCTGGAAGTGACGTAAAGTGTATGATAGATGCCAAATGATAACTTTCATCACAATTTGACATAATAGATGTGGGAGAAGTTGAGTACATCTTAGGAGTGAAGATCATTAGAGATCGATCAAAAAAGCTTTTAGGTTTGTCTCAAAAAGCTTATATCACTAAGATGTTACTGTTGGTACAACCTTAGGTCAAGGTTGACCTGGTTGACCCGACTCGAGTTGACCTGACTCGAGGTATATTTTGATGCTTGACAAGAATAGAGAAGTTGTATTTTGATGTTTGACAAGAATAGGAACTTGGGAGTGTGGGTGAAACCTTTGGTCAAGGTTGACCTGGTTGACCCAACTTGAGTTGACCTGATTCGGGTAAAGTCCAAGTATGGAGACTTGGCACGGAAAAGTCCAAGTATGGAGACTTGGCATGGGAGAAGTCCAAGCAGGGAGCTTGGCACGGGAGAAGTCCAAGTATGGAAGCTTGGCATGCGAAGTCGGAGAGGGCTCGGTAGCTCGTTCTCCGGACTAGGTCAGAGAGGGCTCGGGAGCTCATTCTCTTGACCGGACGAAGTCGGAGAGGGCTCGGTAGCTCGTTCTCCGGACTAGGTCAAAGAGGGCTCGGGAGCTCGTTCTCTGGACCGGACGAAGTCGGAGAGGGCTCGGTAGCTCGTTCTCCGGACTAGGTCAGAGAGGGCTCGGGAGCTCTGCTCTGACCGCAGAGTTAGAGGGGCTCGGTGGCTCGTTCTCGACTAGGTCGAGAGAGCTCGGTGAGAGTTCTGCGGACCGGATGAGGAAGTCGGAGAGGCTCAGTGGCTCGTTCTCCGGACTAGGTCGAGAGGGCTCGGTGGCTCGTTCTCAAGACCAGGAAGGCCTTAGGATTTAGGGATGGGAAGCTCTAAATCCACATGGGCATGGATCGGTCGGCAGATCGATCCAAGGATACTATGGTTTTCGATCGGTCGGTGACCGATCGAACCAAACATGGGCTCATAGTTATCGATCGGTCACGGGCCGATCGAGAAACGATCGAGGCGAGAGAAGGTAGGGGATCGGTGCGTGGACCGATCCACCTACTCTTTGATCGGTCCTGGACCGATCAGGCTTCGGAACCGACTCTCACAGAGAGTTGGGGATCGGTCTGGGGACCGATCAGCCTAGGGCCTGATCGGTTCACAGACCGATCAGGTTGGAGCCTGATCGGTCCAGGCCTAGCCGTTGAGCCACAACGGCTAGATTATGTGTCTTCTTTGTCTTCTTCGCAGGTGTAGGATATAAGATCTCTATAGTAGACGAAGGTAAGGTCTTCTCTTCCTCACGAGACTGTGATTTGAGCTTTGCTGAGCTCTGTGTTTCTAAAGCTTCGTGTGAGCTTCCCTCGGCCGGGTTGCTGATCAGTTGCTGCTGGCATCGTGAAGTTGTTGCTTCATCGAACTCCAGTCGACAAGAAGGCAAGCAAAGTGTTGTTACATTCATATTCTTCTTGTTTTCTTGCTCTATCTTGTACTCCTTTATTGATGTTGCAAAAGAGTTTGTGGCGAGGTTTCTCCACCCAGAAGGAGTTGTTGTTAGCCGATTTTCCCGGGGTCTCATCCACCGACGGATTGATAGGCTTCGTCCACCTTACGGACACGCCGAGGAGTAGGAGTATCATCTCCGAACCTCGTTATATCATCGTGTTTGAGGTTTGATCTTCTCCACTTTCGTTTCTACATTGTATTTCCGCTGCGCTAACCTAAATTGTAGGAAGAAACGATAATTTGAGGTCGGATATTCACACCCCCCCTCTCTAGCCGCTATCCGAAGGTCCTAACAGTTTTAACACTTCAATATGTCAGATTGCAACATTAAATAAATACCTGTAGTAAGAGGTACTATTCTGAGCAAAAGTATGTATCCCAAGACTCCTATGAGTCGAAATGAAGAAAAAAACCATATGTCAATGTCATCGGTAGTTTAATGTACACTATATTATGTACTAGTCCTGATATAAGTTATGATGTTAGCTTAGTTAGTCATTTCCAGTTAAACCCAGGATCGAGACAAGAGAATATTTAGATATATCAAAGGGACAGTGGAATATTGCCTCTAGTTCTAAGGATCAAATATGAGCTTGAGTGGCTACACAGATGTAAATTGGGTGAGGGACCTTGATGATAGAAAATCCACATCTGGCTATACCTTCTTGCTAAATGGTGGCGTCATCTCATGGAACAGTAAAAAGCAGGCTTGTGTAGTCTTACCAACAATAGAAGCTAAGTATATGGCTTGTGCAAGAGGTTGTCTGGTTAAGAAAGTTCCTAAAGTATCTAAAAATTGCTAAGAATAGTGGGAGTCATGTTATTATGTATTGTGACAGTCAAGATGCTATAGGTTTTTCTAAAGATTTCAAATATCACAACAAAGCTTAGCATATAGAAATTAAATATAATTTTATAAGGGATGTTGTTGACAAAAAAAAGATAGTTCTTGAGTACATCCCTACAGGTAATATGCTTGTCAATCCTTTTACTAAGTCATTGACTAAAGAGTCATTTCAAGGACATATGAAATCTTTGGGACTTCAAGAATGTAACTTATTGTAAAAATATTTAAATAAATGAAAATATTATGATCTATTTAGTGTATATGTCTTTATTATATTTGAAAAAAAAAATCTCGATAAGCATGTTGGCATATTGAGATTGGTCCACTCACATGGACAATTATTTCTATTTGTTATGTATGAATAGAGATAAGACCGTTGCTTATGAGACAACTTATGTATCTATGAATAGAGATATACTCATAAGTTAAGGTTGTCTTGATAATTGTGTCAAGATGAGATCATTTATGTAATGATTGCAGTAAATGAACCCACTATTTACTGAATCTTCTTAAGGCTAGATTGGAATTCATATGTTGAATTCAGGATTAGACATTAGATATGTTTAGATTGAAATCTGTATGATGTTAAATTTTTGAAAAAAACATGCTCTCTTTTGAGTAAAAAGAATAACATCGTAGTATGTGATTTATATCACATGTGCTATAGCGACAATAAAGATAGTAGGAGAATGGATCTCTGCTTCTCTACTATGTGAGACCTTGAGATTATAAGTTAATCTCAATCTTGCCCTAAGTGACTATTTAGTTGTATACTTGAAGTTCTAATTAGTGTTTGCTACTTTAGCATGTTTCCTATTGGCTATGGGTACATCAAAATTTGTACAATGTTAAATTTTTGAGAAAAACATGCCCTCTTTTTAGTAAAGAGAATAACATCTTAGCATGTGATTCATATCACATATGCTATGGCGATAATAAGGGTAGTAGGAGAATGAATACATGCTTCTTTACTATGTGAACCCCTTGAGATTATAAGTTAATCTCAATCTTATCATAAGTAACTATTTAGATGTTTACTTGAAGTTCTTATCAGTGTCTGCTATTTTAGTATGTTTCCTATTGGCTATGGGTGATTCAGTGTATGGAGCATAACTAGAAAAGCGACTGATTAAAATAAATAAATTCTAGCTAAAAAGGAAGATTAAGATTGATTTACATCTTTGCCATTTATTCACTGATACCGGTTACATTTTTATTCAGTCTATAAAATATAATTGTGAATAATTGTGTTGATTGGAGATGTTGAACATGCTCTTGACATAATAGTCATTATGAGGGATTAGAGATATTCATATCAATGTAAATAATTTAATTTGGGGTAAAGGCAAGTTATTGATGTCTCTCATTCATTCTATAAAGTAGCTATATGTTACGAACCGCAAGTGCACGATTTCGTCGTCAGTAATAAAAAGATATTGTATCCACAGGGACTGTTCATTAAGCACTAGTTAACTTCACACGGTGAATTATCTAGACAAACGTAAGATTAGTTGGGAAAGAAAGTAAGAGAAAGAAAAGAGGGAAGAGAGAGAATGGATCTTAAGAGGAGTTGAGCTAAGAGGATGGAGGATGATAGATTCTAGGATTTCGGTTTCCTTGTAATGCTAGGCGATGTTACATAGATTGCTTAGTTCCTATCCTCTATGTTCATGCTCTTGTAGGAAGTTAAATTCATTATAGACTCTCCCCTGTAGTGGATAAGTCAGCATCATCTCCTACTCTATGTCCTATGCTACTAAATAGAAGTGATTCCTATGAAGTCCGTCGATTGTCAGAGCAGCGTTTGGACATCGTCGTTTGTCTCGGTGCAGTACACAAGGAAGCAGAAGATGTTCAGTTTTGGTGTTTGTATGTCTGTGTCGAAGCTAGGTAGGTTCAGGTCAACCAAACACCTGGATCGGTCGATTGATCATAGTCGAGTCAAAGACTGATCCTGAGATCAGTGGATCTAGATTAGGTCTACCTCAACTATAAAATGGGGTTTGACCAGCAACTTTGGCACAAACATACAAACACTGAAACTGAACATCTTCTGCTTCCTTGTGTGATGCACCGAGATAAACGACGACATCCAAATGCTACTCTGACAATTGACCAACTACTAATTCTTTGTTGTCGATAAACTTTATTGTTAATTTCAATACTTGTATTTGTTGTCTTTGTAAAGTGTTTCCGAACTTATAGTGATTGTCCAACAAAAGCAATCAACGATCACAGACCTTGCAGTAGGAGTCGTCATAAGCTCTGAACCAAGTAAATTCAAATAAAGGTGGAATGTTCTTTGTTTATGATTATAAAGGTATTGGAAAAACGTTCATATGAAAGACACTATCAGCAGCCTTGAAATCGAACGGAGAAATTGTGTTAAACGTGGCTGCCAATGGTATCACATCTCTTCTTCTTCCTGGTGGAAGATGTAGGATCGATGCGCCCTACAAGGGGTGAATAGCGGTTGTGGCTTTTTCGCATTTCAAAAAACTCGATCGCGTAAGAGTTCATCCAACGCAAATGAAAGGAAGCGAACAGTAAGCAACCAGAAAGAAAACCAAACTAACACCTTTAGTTTTACTTGGTTCGGAGCCTGTGAGAACTCATACTCCAAGGCCTGCGATCGTTGATCGCTTTCGTTGGGCAATCACTATAAGTTCGGAAACACTTTACAAAGACAACAAATACAAGTACTGAAATTAACAATAAAGTTTACCGACAACAAAGAATTAGTAGTTCGTCGATTGTCAGAGCAGCGTTTGGACGTCATCGTTTGTCTCGGTGCAGCACACAAGGAACATCTTCTGCTTCCTTGTGTGTTGCACCGAGATAAACGATGGCATCCAAATGCTACTATGATAATTGATGAACTTCTAATTCTTTGTTGTCAATAAACTTTATTATTAATTTCAGTACTTGTATTTGCTATCTTTGTAAAGTGTTTCCGAACTTATAGTGATTGTCCAATAAAAGCGATCAATGATCGCAGGCCTTGGAGTAGGAGTCGTCATAGGCTCCGAACCAAGTAAAACCAAAGATGTTAGCTTGGTTTTCTTTCTAGTTGCTTACTGTTCTCTTCCTTTCATTTCCGTTGCACGAACTCTTACGCGATCGAGTTTTCCGAAACGTGAAAAAGTCACGAGCGCTATTCACCCCCCTCCCCTCTAGCGCACATCGATCTTATAATTGGTATCAAAGTTAGGCCACTCTGAATTGGTGAAACCACCAATCGAGTAGGGGGTCCTTTTTTGAAAAAGAAAATTATATATTGTGTTTGTTTAAAAAAAATACTTTTACGCCTTTCATTTTCCCTCTAAATTTCTTTTTCGAAAAATTCACTTTTATTTTTTCATCATTAGTTAGAATTTGTGAAATATTGCATTTAACAAAATTTTGTCATAATATTTTTTTATTATTATTTTAATATTTTCCTTAAAACTTGTGCAATATTACTCGAGTAATTTCTTTATCTCCCGCACTACTAATCCAAGACTAAGTTTTAGAATAAGTTTCATTATTTTTATGTGTGCAAGATTTATTTCTTAAATGGCCCACCAAGAAGGGTATAGCATGTTGGATTATGACGTACGTGAGAGGGGGTGAATCATGTGATTTTCAAAAATACTTCTTTTTCGACTTTTGAAAACACGAGTATGCAGCAGAAAGTAAGAAATAAAAGAAAAGAAACACGAGAAGAACACAAGCGGTTTTTACTTGGTTCGAAGCCTTCAATGACTCCTACTCCAAGACCCAGGTCCCGCGGACCTATCGATGGCAATCCACTAAAAAACCTCTTCTGGTAACCCCGGAAGAAAGAATCGAGTACAAGAGAAGTTAGGTCAAGTGCAATATACTGCACTTGTCCTTTTATAGTTATTAAGTATAAACACAGATATTACCAACACTTTTTAGGAATTGGAATGAGGCACTTTATGTTGATGTCTGTCTGCCAGGCGTGATCGGAATTCCTTAGAGCAGTCGTCGGGCTTACTAGCTTCATAGTAGAGTCGCAACAGGAACTAGAAGCAATCGGAAGCTTCAATGCACGTGTAGTAGCTCGTATGTACTTGATGATCAAGTGCCTACTTGAGACTGCCTTATAAAGGGCTTGGAGGGCACCACCCATAAGCATGGAAAGCGCCTTCAATAAGGCAAACTCTATCCCGAGCAAACCGGTACTTATCTGTGATTGATTCTAAAAATTATCCTGTTGAGGGCGCCTTCCATAGCCATAGAAGGCATCTTCTATGAACAGTACCCAAGTGTCTTCCATAGCCATGGAAGGCACCTTCAGGTACTATTCACCCAAAGACAATGTTGCTTTCTTGCTTGCTTCCTTGCCCTGCAAACATGTGTTAGTCAAAATAACCTACTGTTAGGATCCTTTGTACGGCTAGAGAGGGGGGTGTGAATAGCCGACCCCAATCTTTCGCGTTTCTTCCTACAATTTGTCAGCGCAGCGGAAAAACAAACAAGGAAACGAAAACAAGAAGATCAAACCTCAACGCGTCGATGTAACGAGGTTCGGAGATGATACTCCTACTCCTCGGCGTGTCTGTAAGGTGGACGAAGCCTCTCAATCCGTCGGTGGATGAGTCCCCGGAAAACCGGCTAATACAATATACTCCTTGTGGGTGGAGAAACCTCGCCACAATATTCTTGCAACAGCAAGAAAGGAATACAACAAGAGATACAAGAAGACAAGAACAATGAATGTAAAAACACAGGTTTTCTTGCCTCCTTGCCGACTGGATTCGTTGAAGCAGCAGCTCCTCAGCGGAATCCCAGCCGAGGAGAAGCTCACGCGAAGCTGCGAAGAAGAGCTCAACAAAGCTCAAGCACCGTAACAGCAGAGCGGAAGAGAAGAGGAAGAAGTTATCGCGCAGCAGCAGCCCTCCCCTTTATACCTGCGAAGAAGACAGCGAAGAAACTAGCCGTTGCGTCGCAACGAAACCCCGATCGGTCTACGGACCGATCAGGCCGATCGGTCCCGGACCGATCGGTTAGTACGTAACCACATGCGTACTACGTCGGCCGTGGACCGATCAGTTACACGGATCGGTCCACGATCGATCCCAACTCGTCGCGACATCGTCTCGATCGGTCCCGCATCGATCGACATATATCCTGATCGGCCGTGGACGATCGACCGCCTTCTTTCGCCTCTGTTGCTGGCGATCGGTCACGGACGATCGAATCAACAGAGTTTCGTATCCGATCGGTCACCGACCGATCGAGCAACAAGGTATCATCGGATCGGTCCGGTGACCGATCCAGCTTCGATTTTGCCCAAACCAAGTCCCAAGACTTCCAAACCAATATCCGGTCAACCTTGACCTATTGGTACTTCATCCCTAGCATCTGGTCACTCTTGACTTAGGAACTCCTGCCAAGTGTCCGGTCAATCCTTTGACCTACTTGGACTTTCCAACACAAGTCCGATCATCCCCGATCCATCTGGATTTCCCTGCCCGGCTTCACTCACGGGACTTTCACCGCCTAACTCCAGATTTTCCCACCGCCTAACATCCCGTTAGGACTTTCCCCTGGCTTCACTCACGGGACTTTCCCACCGCCCGGCTTCACTCACGTGACTTTCCCATTGCCTAACATCCCGTTAGGACTTTCCTCGTGCCAAGCTCCCCGCTTGGACTTCTCGTCCAAGTCTCCATACTTGGACTTTTCCATGCCAAGTCTCCATACTTGGACTTTTCCCTGCCAAGTCTCCATACTTGGACTTTTCGCGTGCAAGCCCCGCTTGGACTTTTCCGTGCCAAGTCTTCATACTTGGACTTTTCTCGAACAGTCAACCAGGTCAACCTTGACCTACGGTTGCACCAATGATCTCCCAAACATCTATTCTTGTCCCACATCAAGAATAGAACTCTCTCACGAGTGTCAAACATCAACATGCAACACAACTAGGTCAACCTTGACCTAAGGTTGCACCGACAATCTTCCCAAGTCAAACATCAAAATACAACTCGAGTCACGTCAACTCGAGTCGGGTCAACCAGGTCAACCTTGACCTAAGGTTGCACCAACAATCTCCCCCTTTTTGATGCTTGACAAAACCATAATCAAGTTAGGTTAACCCGATAACCTAACTTAGGTTTTCAATCATCTTCCAATGTCCAATGTTCTTTCCTTGATCATTCTCTGGACATTCTCCCCTTAGGTTAACCCAATAACCTAACTTGGGCTCTCCAATAATTCTCCCCCTTTTTGACATACATCAAAAAGAATTCCAATGTTCTTCCTTGAACATTCCTTGACATTCTTTCCCTAGCTTAGGTTAACCCGATAACCTAACTTGGGTTCTCCAATAATTCTCCAATGAACACTCTCCCCTTTTTGACACACATCAAAAAGAACAAGAAGGGTATCAAGGTCAAGAGTTTCTTCCTAATGAAAGTCCCATACCTTTCATTTGAAACTCTTAATTTCCCCCCTTGATACTAAACTCAATAATCAACTTAGTGATAATCCCATATCACTAATCCTCAAGAGTCTTAAGGAGTACAAAACTCCCCCTAAAAGTCAACTCCTCCTTGACAATTAGGTAAAACTTCCCCTAAAGGTCAACTCCCCCTTGACCATTGCACCAACAATGTCTTGGCGAGTTTCAAACCTTTAGAAATCCATAAAACCCAACTTCCAGCTGAAATTTCAGACCAACAGCTGAAAATCAGAAACTGGCACGCACTGATCGGTCCCCAGACCGATCAGAATCCCCCTGGATCGGTCCCCAGACAGATCCACCCTTCACTGATCGCACTGGATCGTCACTGATCGGTCACCAGACCGATCAGAACTTCCCTGGATCGGTCCCCGGACCGATCCAGACACTGAAATCAGAATTTCTGATTTCTCCTTCCGGAAATTCAGAAACTCCTAATAAATTCAAGAAAATTCCAAAAATTACGAAACTTTGAGGATACATTCCTCATATCATACACTATCATGGAAAAATAGTTTTCTATGAAAATAACTTCCATTTTCAAATCTTGATACAAAATTCAAACACTTTGAAATAGTTCAAAGTTAAGTCCAACTTTGTATCACTTTGGTCAATGATGAATGCTATCACTAGGAAAGCTTCATCAAGGTTTTTCAAAACAATTTTGAAATGATTTCAAACTCTTTAATTTGGGACCACAATCTTAGGGCTATATGCACATGACTTGTACACAAGCTTTCCCTATGATCCCCATTTTCTTGAATTAGGCTCATCTAGGTACAAAAACTATGCACCTTGATCCTAACTCATGATCCTAATATCTCACACACATCTAAGGTGTATCAAACCACATTCAAGTCAATTTGATGTGAGATATGGGTTAAGGTCAACTTAGGCTAAGTTCTCATGCATTTTCTAAACTACACTTTGATCTCAATACCAAAATGTGTTTTTATCCTTAAATCAATTTCATTGATTCTTAATGCAAGAGATGATGACATGGCATAAATTAATAACATAAATGAAAACATGTGCCAATGTCATGATGTCATGGCATAAAGTTTGAAACGAAACTAACACATGACATATAGATAACCTAAGCATTATCATGACATTTCAAATGATAATAAAATAAGTATGATGTCATGGCATGGCATATGGCAACCAATCATGGGAAGTTAGCACAAATAAAATACCTAAATTCCCTATCTAAGTATCCTTAGCCTTAGCTAACTTAGAATCTAACCCTAGATTGCCCATATATCCCTTAGAGAAAACCAAAATCCCAATTATGGTATTTCTCTAGGTTTTCTTAAATTGTGCCAAATAAGATTGAAATCGATATTTTTCAAATATGGCACAATTTACTCTTTAAGGAGTAAATAATAATTCTTTTTCATTTTCAAAGGTTATCAAAACCTTGAAAATGCTCCTTGAGTGTCAATTTCCTCAAAGTTGGGTTAACTACCCTTCTAATTGAAGTTGACACTCTCTAACCCATCTATGGGATAGAGAAGATGCTCCTAGGAACCCAATACCTATTAGAGCTCATTGGGTTCACTAAATATTCACTAGGGATAACTTCCCTAGCAACCCTCCTAATGACCCTCTTAGGCTTTGAAGCCTTGGTCATTTGGGTCTCATCAAGGTCAACTATAGGGGTGACTCCCCTTGTAACCTTGGTAATGGTCTTCCTAGCCCTAGGTTTTGTTCCATAATCAAATGGAACATTGTGGTAAGTGGGCTTGACCATTTGGGACTTAGGTTTGTGACCCAAACCTTTCTTGTCCTTGGACTTGGGTTTTTGACTCTTAAACCCTAGAGATGACTTCTCCAAGTTCTTAAGAGCCTTTTCCAAAGTATCAAGTCTTGACCTCAAGACTTGATTCTCCTTCTCTACCTCAAATTTTGATTTGTCATTTTTCTTTGAGGCATTCCTAGGCATGTGTCTAGTTGATTTGGGATTCCTACCTAGGTTCTCCTTAACCTTAGATGAGGTAATTCTAGGGTTGGCTTTCCTAGTGTTATCCTTATCTAGGCTCACATGTTTGGCACCTAAGCATGTGTATCGATTTCTAATGTTATCATGCTTATCATTATTGACTAGTGCAATAAAATTTCTAGCATGCATCTTACTAGTATTGCACGAATGAGACTTAAATGATACCTTAGGGTTTGCCTTAGCTCCCCCTATCGATGTGCATCCCTTGTCCTTGTGAGATTTCCTCCTCTTCGGACATTGGCTCCTATAGTGTCCCCGTTGCTTGCATTGAAAGCACACCATGTGCTTCTTGCCTTTGCGTGTTGGGACTCCGGCTTCCTTGACCTTTGGTGCCGGTGGAGTCTTCCTAACTCTCTTTGGACATTTGCTCTTGTAATGTCCACACTCCCTACACTCAAAGCATATTATATGTAACTTATTTGAAATTGAGATGCTTGAGTTACCTAGGTTTGGGGATGGGTGTGAGCTTTCTTCTTCAACCCTTCCGGAGGTGGAAACTTCTTCTTCTTGCTCCGAACTTGAACAAGAGGAACTCTCCTCCTCTTCTTCCTTGGATATTGAGTAGCCCTCAACTTCCAATTCGCTCCCTCCATGATGTGAGCTACTTGGCTCACTAGGCTCCTCTTCATGTCTTGAGGTGGAGCTCTCCTCATGGTACTTGGCCAAGTTGTTCCACAACTCCTTGGCATTGTTGTATCCTATCTTACACAAAATGTTAGTAGGCAATGAAAATTCAATTATTCTCGTTACCTCTTCGTTGATTTCGGATTTGTGAATTTGTTCTCTTGTCCACTCCTTCTTCTCAAGTGGTTTTCCTTCTTCATCCACCGGAGGAGTAAAACCTTCTTGTACACAAAACCAATTCATTATGTTAGTCATAAGAAAATACTTCATCCTTACCTTCCAATACGCGAAGTCGCCGCATTCGTAGAAAGGTGGAATGGTGACATCTTCTCCATAGAGATCCATTCTCTAGCTTTGCTCCCACGGGTGTTGATCCGATGAAGAGCGACCTCGCTCTGATACCACTTGTTAGGATCCTTTGTACGGCTAGAGAGGGGGGTGTGAATAGCCGACCCCAATCTTTCGCGTTTCTTCCTACAATTTGTCAGCGCAGCGGAAAAACAAACAAGGAAACGAAAACAAGAAGATCAAACCTCAACGCGTCGATGTAACGAGGTTCGGAGATGATACTCCTACTCCTCGGCGTGTCCGTAAGGTGGACGAAGCCTCTCAATCCGTCGGTGGATGAGTCCCCGGAAAACCGGCTAATACAATATACTCCTTGTGGGTGGAGAAACCTCGCCACAATATTCTTGCAACAGCAAGAAAGGAATACAACAAGAGATACAAGAAGACAAGAACAATGAATGTAAAAACACAGGTTTTCTTGCCTCCTTGCCGACTGGATTCGTTGAAGCAGCAGCTCCTCAGAACACCTACGACGACTGAGAAGCTCACGCGAAGCTTGCGAAGAAGAGCTCAACAAAGCTCAAGCACCAGAACCACAGCGCTGAAGAGAAGAGGAAGAAGTTATCGCGCGCCAGCACCCTCGACCCTTTATACTGCGCCAAGAAGACAATGGAAAACTAGCCGAGAAGAGAACCCCGATCGGTCTACGGACCGATCGGGCCTATCTGATCGGTCCCGGGCATCGATCGGTAGTGCACGTAACCTTCATGCGTGCTTTGATCGATCGTGGACCGATCAGGCTACAGGATCGGTCCACGATCGATCCCAACTCGTCTCGCGACATCGTCTCTCTCGATCGGTGCGTGGACCGATCCACCGCTTTTTTTCGCCTCTGGCTTGTCGATCACGTCACCGATCGATCAAGAACCGAACAGAGTTTTTTTGAGATCCGATCGGTCACCGCACCGATCGAGCAAACAAGTATCACCGGATCGGTCGGTGACCGATCCGAGCTTCGATTTTGCCCAAACCAAGTCCCAAGACTTCCAAACCAATATCCGGTCAACCTTGACCTATTGGTACTTCATCCCTAGCATCCGGTCACCCTTGACTGCTAGAACTCCCCGCCAAGTGTCCGGTCAATCCTTTGACCTACTTGGACTTTCCAACACCAAGTCCGATCATCCCCGATCCATCTGGATTTTCCTTGGCTTCACTCACGGGACTTTCACCGGCTTCACTCACCGAGATTTCCACTTGCAACATCCCGCTAGGACTTTCACTTGCCTGGCTTCACTCACGGGACTTTCCTTGCCTGGCTTCACTCACCAGGACTTTCCCATTGCCTAACATCCCAGTTAGGACTTTTCCTCGTGCCAAGCTCCCTGCTTGGACTTCTCCGTGCCAAGTCTCCATACTTGGACTTTTCCAGTGCCAAGTCTCCATACTTGGACTTTTCCCGTGCCAAGTCTCCATACTTGGACTTTTCGCGTGCCAAGCTCCCTGCTTGGACTTTTCCGTGCCAAGTCTTCATACTTGGACTTTTCCCGAAACAGGTCAACCAGGTCAACCTTGACCTACGGTTGCACCAATGATCTCCCAAACATCTATTCTTGTCCCACATCAAGAATAGAACTCTCTCACGAGTGTCAAACATCAACATGCAACACAACTAGGTCAACCTTGACCTAAGGTTGCACCGACAATCTTCCCAAGTCAAATATCAAAATACAACTCGAGTCACGTCAACTCGAGTCGGGTCAACCAGGTCAACCTTGACCTAAGGTTGCACCAACACCTACAAGACAAGTGTTACATAAATATGAATAGTAGTATTTAGTTCCTGTCCTCCCAGGACCAGAAACTAGTCAACGTCTCAGTCTAGGGATCCCAAATGGACTTAAACTGGATCGACGCCTACTGTCCCTCAACTGAGACACGTCCTCACAGAGTCACTCTCCTCCAGTGACTTACCTTTACTTAACTTTTTCCAAGCATCCGGTCAGCCCATCGACCAGTCTGGACTTCATGCCTGCTATCTGGTCAGCCCATCGACCTAGCTGGACTTCGTGCTGGCTATCCGGTCGACCCATCAACCTAGCTGGACTTCATGCTAGCTATCTGATCGGCCTGTCGACCTAGCTGGAGTTCGTGCCAGCTATCCGATCAATCCATCGACCTAGTTGGACTTCGTACCAGCTATCCGGTCGGCTTGTTGACCTAGTTGGATTTCTCCTGCACACTCAGTCAGATTGTTAGATCACAATAAACCTAACTTAACTTACTTTGTCATTTATCAAAACCTGAGTTAGATCGTTAGTGCTAACTACAGCAACATAGCACTGCATGCCCTCCACTTTTATCCAGCGAAGATTTCAGCTACTGGAAGGGTCGAATGGAGTGTCACCTCAAGACGCAAGTTGAGATGTGGATGATCATCCAAATAGGCCTCGTGCTCCCACTTGACGGCACTGGAAAATTAGTATCATGCGAGAAATATGATACAAATCTGATGAAGAAGATCAAGGCCGACGCCAAAGCAACATGCACTCTACAATGCGAACTAACCCAAGAAGAGCTTAACCGAGTTGGCCCATTTACAAGCACCAAGGACTTATGGGAGAAGCTAATCGAACTGCATGAAGGGACTTCCGACACCAAGGTAAGTAAGCGTGATTTGATATTAAATAAACTATATAATATAAAAATATAGGAAGGTGAATAAGTAAGCCAACTCCATGCCTGAATCCAAGACCTGCTAAACGGCCTCCATGAGATCGGACAAAGAATGGAGAATCGCGACGTAATCAGGTACGCGCTGAATGCTTTTTTGAGAAATACTTTGTGGGCATCCATGGTAGATCCTTACAAAGTATCTAAAGGTCTTTCATAAATTAAATTAGACGAATTATTTTTCAAATTTGAACTACACAAATAGACTAATGCACTATCGGTTGAAAAAGGTATTACTTTGGTCACAAGTACAATTAAAATGCGGGAACCAAGAGCAAAGCGCCAGATCGAACCAGAGTCCGAAGATGAACTGGACTCAGAAGATGACGACGACGAGATCACTGTCGAGCTCGTCAACCTTGTATGAAAACTCTACAAGAAGAAGAAATGATTCACCAAAAAGGGGATCAAGAAGGTGATCCAGTTAAAAATAGTGCAACCGAGTTCAAAAGCTAAGACTGAAGTAACTTGCTACGGCTGTAACAAAAAGGGGCGCATCAAAGCTAACTGTCTAAACCAGAAAGAAATGAAGAAGCATCGGAAGAAGAAGAAGACACTGCAGGCGACATGGGATGAATCCTCTTCAAAAGATTCTAATGAAGATGTCGAACAGATGAGCTTCCTCGCACTTACAGCCTAAGAACAAGTCGACGAATCTGAAATCGAGAGCGAGTCGGAAACCGAATCCGAGAGAAGCCACGGATCCATATCTACTTTTGAAGGGCTTAACCACACTATAAGTTCTTCTCAAATAGATAAACTACATAACTTAATAAATTATCTCATGCGCAAGTTAGCCAAATCCAATGTTTGAGTCAAGTCACTCCTAAAGTAGGTAACAACCCTTAAGGAAGTGACTAACCCAAGCTCCTTGACTGAATCCATTCAGACTGGAACTTTAACTCAAGTCCAATAACGTGAGAAAGAAAATTTCAGTCTGAAAAGTCAAGTCAAGGAACTGAATGATACATTGGAACGGTTCACATTGGGTTCCAAGAATCTTGATCCGATTCTTGGAAAACAAAGAGTCGTATACAATCAATCCGGACTTGGGTATAAGGCTAAACACAAATTTAAATCGTATTTATCTCTTATTAATCGAATAAATAGAAGAATAGTCCAACCATGGGTCCCCAAGTCTTAATCTAATTAATCAAGTTGGACTTAGTCAATATTGGATCTCCAAGGATCAAATCCACTACCTTGATAGACCTTATTGAGGTTATAATCCAGGGGGGACCAATAAAAAGATAATTTTTATCATTAGATAGACTTGTTTGATATTTTCTTTACTACTTTTATATATGCTTTGACTATGGTAGAAAAGGACTTAGACTTGATTCACACTTGACTAGTTATACTTAAGATTTTCAGAAAAGAAATTAAATATTCAATTTCTTTAAAAGACTTTGTCTAGGAGTAGTTAATGATCCAATACCCAAGAAAATCTAGTGCCTCGTCATATCCTGAAAGTCAATTATTAAAATAAATATTTAATTGACTAACTATTAAATCTTAGTCTAACTCAAATGTAAATCAATCCTTAGATGTTAATCTAAATTGAAGATAAAATTAACCATCTCACAAAAATCTATAAAGTTCCCTGATTGACAATCTAGAAAAGGGTGAGATGGACTTAGGTAAAAATTAGTTATACACTAATCAATTAACCTAATTCAAACTTAAACAAGTAACTTAAACTAAAATTAACCAATAAACCTAATTCAAACTTAATCAATTAACTTAAACTAAAATTAATCAATTAACCTAATTCAAACTTAATCAATTAACATAATTCAAACTTAATCAATTAATCAATAAAACTAATTCAAAATTAATCAATTAACTTAAAATAAAATTAATCAATTAACCTAATTCAAACTTAATTAATTAACTTAAATTAAAATTAATCAATTAACCTAAATCAAACTCAATCAATTAACTCAATCAAAATCAATCAATTAATTAAACTTAAAATTAACTAAAATTAAAATTAAATCGAACTTAAGTGAAACTCAATCAACCATCTCATTATCACCCATAGATATAACATGATTGACAATCTAGATTGGGTGAGATGAAGACTAAGGGGTTAAACTCAATCAATCTATCTTACAATCCTTTTAAATTGGTCCAACTCGATACTTTATGTGTAGGAATATAATAATTTGGACCAATGGATGCTCCAGACACATAACTGGAGACCGATTGAAGTTCACCAAGCTAAAATTCAAAAACCTAGGGTTAGTTGCGTTCGGTAACGACGGAACACTTATATAGGGTGCGTTTAGTTAGGGGTTATTCTTGATAACCTTGGTTATCCATCCAAGGTTATCAACAAAAACTCTGTTTGCTTTAGGTAATTGATGATTCCCGAGTAATGTCCATGCCCGACACGTCAACAAAAGGGACATACAACCAGGAATCGAAAAATCTCAGAAAACTGAGGTTTTCCTTGATTCCGGGGTTAATGAATTTTTTTACCCAAAATACCCTCGAATAAGAGAAAAATGTGACAAAAATGAAAAACGTAAAGAAAAAAAAATGAAAAATATAAAAAAAAATAAAAAGAACATTAAAAAATAAGAAAAATGTAAAAAAACTTTAAAATATAAAAAAATTTAAAAAATGGAAAAAAAAAAAAAACATTAAAAATGAGAAAAAAAATTTTAAAAAAATAGAAAAAACGTAAAAAAAATTTAAAAAAGTTAAAAATAATAAAAAATGTTAAAAAAACATTAAATATAAAAAAATGTAAAAAAACATTAAAAAAATTTTTAAAAAAAACAAAAAACAAATTAAAAATAAAAAAAAACCTAAAAAATAAAAAACATCAAAAAAAACAAAATAAAAAAATATATAAAACTAAAGAAAAAGTGAAAAAAAATATAGAGTTTAAATAATAATAATAATAATTATTATTATTATTATTATTATTATTAATTAATTAATTATTATTATTATTATTATTATTATTATTATTATTATTATTATTATTATGTATAGTTAGTCTTGTAACTGAGGGTAATATAGTAAAATATTAAACTAGGTTATTCATTAAAGCCTTCAAACAAACAAGTTTTTGTTGCATTACCTAAATTGAACCAAACAACAATTGGTTATATTTTATTCCCCATAACCTTGGTTATGTGATTACCTGATAATCACATAACCAAGATTATACATGATAACTTGAACCAAACGCACCCTTAGGGTAATCAGAACAGGTAATATCGAACTAAGTTATGATTTTGTTATTCAAAAAATTCTATTGGTTGATAAATTTAATTTTAACTTACTTAACATAAGTCAACTGTGTGACTTTGGATTCTTAGTAACGTTTTCAAATTCTGAGTTCTTAATTAAAAATATTGAAAATCCTGAAATTACACTTAAGGGAATTAGAAAAAAGAATATCTACACAATAAACCTACCAACCTCCACACTCAAGTGTCTTTTAACACAATAAGAGGAGACTAAATTGTGGCACAAAAAATTGGGTCACACTCATATCAGACTCATTTCAAAAACGAGTCAAAATAGTTTAGTTAGAGGTCTACCCAAATTAAAAAATTTAAAAAAATATAATCTATAATGCTTGTCAATATGTTAAACAAATTAAGTCAACCCACAAGTCAACAAACCTGAATCGAACTAACTCAATACTTGAGCTCCTACACTTAGACCTATATAATTCACATGAAGCCTAGTCACTAAGCAAAAATCAATACTGCTTAGTCATAATTGATGATTACTCAAGATTTACTTGGGTAAGATTTCTAAAACCCAAAGATGAAACTCTTGAGATCTTTAAGACTTTTTGCAAGTTAATAGAAAATGAAAAAGATACCAAAATCAAAAGAATTAGAAGTGACCATAGAGGGGAATTTGAAAATCATAGGTTTAACGAATTTTGTCAAACTAATGGATACAATCATAAATTTTTATATCCTAGAATCCCTCAACAAAATGGTCTAGTAGAATGAAAAAATAGAACTTTACAAGAAGCCGCTAGAATCATGTTAAATGAATATAACCTAAGTACCCAATTCTGGGTCGAAGCAATAAATACGACATGTTATATTCAAAATAGAATATTAATCAATAAATTTCAAAATAAAACTCCATATGAAATATACTACAATAAAATTCCTAACTTAGATTATCTATAATTATTTGGGTGTAAAGTCCACATACTAAACACTAAAGATTATTTAGATAAATTTACATCAAAATCAACAACAGGAATCTTTTTAGGGTACTCTACAACCAGTAAGGCCTATAGAGTTTATAACAAAAATACCCTAAAAGTTGAAGAAACAGTGAATGTAATTTTTAATGAAGAAAATAACCTACCTGACTTAATCAAAGAAAATAATCAAGTTATAAGAAATATAGAAGATGATGAAATTAGACCTAAACCAAGAGAATCATAAGAACCAATTGTTGATCCTAAGATAAGACCTTCTAGAATAAATTCTAATCACCCATCTGACCAAATTTTGGGTGATCCAACCCTAGGAGTTTGAACTCTATCATCATATAGAAACCTAAGTCAAATAGCTCTAATTTCTAAAATTAAACCCAAGACTATAGAAGAAGCTCTACCTGACCCAAACTGGATAATTGCGATGTAAGAGGAACTAGCTAAATTTAAAAGAAACCAAATCTGGAAACTTGTACCTAAACCCACAAGTAAATCCATAATTGATAGTAAGTGGGTATTTAGAAATAAACTAGATCACTACAACAAAAACATTAAAAGACAACGGTTAAAAACCGTTGTCGTAGGCCCTTTAAAACCGTTGTAATTGGCAGTGTTGTTAAATGTGCGGTAAAAGACAACGGTTTAAAACCGTTGTCTTTGACCACATTAGACAACAGTCATCAACGAATTTAAAGTGTTGTCTTTTAATACCAAAGACAACAGTTCTGCAGCAGTATAAAACTGTTGTAATTGCCAGTTTTGTAATAATTTTGATCGCAGATATGCTTTTGACAACAAATACACTGTTGTCTTTCTTCAAAATTTAGTTTAAAACCATTATCTTTGCATACTTTTCACAACAGTTAAAAAATCGTTGTCTATATTGATTAGAAAATGCATCGCGAATAGATAAAACAATTTTTTTGCACACAAACTGGTACAACATATATACATTCACAAAAACCATTTTCAACATATATACATTCAGTTGTCTTTAATACATCTCTTGTCTCAACCAAAAACTGGTACAACCTATATGTACATTCACTTAAGTTAAGTTTATAAACTTCTACAATTACTACAAGCTATCCAAACATGACCACAAGTAGTATCCAATCATGACAACCACAAAAGATGAGACCACAAAATTAAGTTTATTAGACCACAACCATGAAAATTAACTTGTCCTTTTCTGAATAGATCAAGTCAGGATTGTGCAACAATCTTCATGTACTGGTCCTTTTTCTGCATACAGAATTTCATAGACTTAGCTTGCAAACCCAGCTTTCTCCCTTTTCTGAAAATAAAATATAGTTAAAGTCATAGAAAAAGTAGAAACATGCATGTATAAACTGATAAACATTGCAAACTGATAATTGAAATGGATAATCTAATAAACCACTACAAACTAAAGTGATAATTGAAACAAACAAGCCCCAAAAGTAGAAAACCAAATTATAAACTTCTTGCAGCTTTGCATCTTTTGCACAGTAGAAACCAAATTGTGAAGTACATAAATCTGGACCTTCTGAAATGTTGAAGTAAAAGAATAGCCAAATAAGTACGAGAAATGTTGCCGCTTCACATTTTCATGACTAGTCAAGCAAGTGAGCACGAAAAAAGTTGATGAATATATAAACTTGACATTATATCTTAAACCATGTATTATGTGAAAGCAGCTAGAATAGCTAACAACAGCAACAGAAAGAAGGAATCATGGAGGAAGTCATGTACCTTATGTCTCAATATTACAGCAGCAACACTCTAGTAAGATCTCAAAGCTTGAGGATGTGCAGTTTGCATAAAAACCACAAAGCAGTATACGAAACTAGTTTCAACATTATTTCTATAAAAAAGCAAGAACAAACTAATCCATTAAACCATCTAAATTGTTAATCACTTTATGCAATCTAGAATATGATTTTCTAAACTGATAATCACTACCACCTAAACTTACAATCACTACAAACTTAATTAACTGATAATCTGACAAGTGTGTTAGTCCTACAGAAATGTGTTTACCAGCAAATGATATATATGTTTGAACATCTCAAAATCTTAAGATGTTGGAAATCACTTCATGCATTCTAGAATAAGAATAATAATAAAATAGAGATGTTCTACCTAGATGTCCTATACACTAAAGTTTTAATAATCATGATGTTTCCAGGGGCATATCTGTTAGGATCAGATTATGTAATTTGCATTATATGCAAATACTTTCCGAATAAATCAAGTCATTGTATGACTTTACATACCTAGTCATAAATATAGTCTTGTATGCATTCTGCCCACTCGGAACACACTTCATCAATTTCTTCTCTTGAGTACTGTGTTTTGATGAACTGTGAACAAAGACATAGATTAGATTAGTAAAAAACAAACAAAAGATGATAAGTGCAAAATGATAAATACAAATATTTGAGAAGATTGAGAATTGAATGTCAAATATTACTATTGATCGAAGTGAATCTCTCTCGATAGTTTCCACTTCTTCAATAATATCTCTCATATATCTCATCACATAAAAACCACACTATTTCGAATCTGGTTGGTGAGGACCCTATGTTAAAAACAAATTGTAAATGTCTTATATACATGTTTAATTGTTTATAATTTAATCATAAGTAGGCATGCATACCTTTATTACTTCCCATGTAACATGTTTTTTCCCTTTTTTTTCCTTGTTTGAATTAAACAATCTTATGCTCCTTTATACATCAATAAGAATGGACATATGAGAGTTTTACTGATTAAAAAAATTCTTAATAAAATTAAAATATGTACTCACATATCCACTATGTATTTTCAGTCCTCGTCACGAATGCGATGACTAAGCGAATCCAACAAATAAACTGTCTCCTTATATGGATCAATGACTGTGAGAATCCAATGATAACTATACACAAATCGCATAACTATTGCATGCATATTTCTCGAAATAATAAATTAAAACTGATATTATAAGTCTTACTTACCCAACATTATGTGACACCAAAACTAGTTGATTTCTTGATGCTTGACTCAGCTTATCTGCCAAGACATTCATTGAGATAAATTGAGCACAACTTAAAACATTCATTGAATTTCACTATAGGCAACAAAGCCAATGAATAATATTGTCACTTCATAAATCAAGTTTCAAGAAAATTCCAGATAGAAGAGACCATTTTAGGAATATATTCTACCATTTTCTGTGTTTCTTGAGATAAATAGCTAACACAGGTAACACCCAAGGAAAGAGTAGATAAATCAGAAAGACCATAATATCTTAGCTAAAAAAACCACCACATGTTGGACCTCCCTTAAAAAAGATAATGCAATAATATTAAAAATTGTCTCAAGACAAGAATAAAAAAAATGACAAGAGGCTTACAAATTAGAAAAGAGTTTGTAGCAACAACGTTCACAGATTTGAAAACATTTCCATTTTAAAGACATACTAGAATAGTTCAAAGCAGCTGCCAATATTATGCAGTCAACCATACCAAGGAAATTCACGAAAAGCTAACTAGTTGTAGATTCTAAATTATATTCAAATGCTTAAGTATAACTATTAAGAAGTATTAGTATTAATAGAATTATGGTGTAACAAGTTCAGTCCTGCATTGATATTTCAGTTTAGGATTGTATCCAACATTCTATGCATATCCATGTTAATATTTCAGTTTAGGACTATTGTGACATTTTTTGTACTCAGTGTGAGATACTTTCCAGTGCTTCATCAATTTTGTCTCAATTTTCAATGTAATTTGAGGGTTTGTTTTATTATTGCATCAGTTAAGAATAAATAAGTTTATATATATAACCACAAAAGAATGTTGCTTAAAGTTGCAATTTCGGATTTCATTGTTGCAGATAACACAATGGCCAAAAACTATAATACTTGTTTGAAATTCTAGACAACAGCAGTCACACCTGAGATGACTTTAAATAAAAGATATATTTAGAGAACATAAAACAAAACAGTTGTTTCAAATATGGCAAATAAAGCAAACAAATACCAAGGAAAAACAAATTATGTGGCAGAAGCTTACATTTGCTCTAATTTTTCATTATTTACAAAATATCCATTATATTTTGTTGACATTTTGTTTACTTGAAAGTATTCATCCTGCAACAAACAGCATATTCAATATAATCTTTCAATGTTAAACCGGCAAAAAGAAGAAAACAGAATTAAAGACATCATTAATCAAATGCAAGATGGAAGACAATCTTTGATGCACCTTCTGATCCATAACTTAAAAGGAACAAGCAATGCATACAAAGACAACTTGGCTGCCAGACGGTAGGTAGGTGCTAGCTCAATTTCTGCTCAGGATATATGCTGCCAGTCAGGGCCTCCTAATAAATGGAAAGACAAACATGACTATAATTTTTTCTGGATCAGTGTTCATACTATTAGTTCAAGCGAACAAACAGAAAGCACAGATGGATATACTTGAGCACAGAGAAGCTGTTAGTCATCCAAGAGGGTCTTCAATATTTATGAAGTGAAACTACAAACCATGTATCAACCATATATTTGTTAAGTCAACACAATATTTGTGTTCGGTAGGTATTTGACAAAAACTAGCAAAAGAACAATATGATTTGATGATGATGATTGCTTCTCAGTTCCCTTATCTATTGATCTTTTTTACATTATTTCTAAAAAGGTGCCCAATTTCCATTAGGGTTCTTGAATCATTAGCTTAGGATTGACAATAAATAAATAAGCACTGCTTAAAGCTAATCTTTTTATGTTGTTCTCACCTCCCAACTCATGATTCTTCCCTTTCTCTTGCAGCTCATAGACCAGATCCACAATTCTTTTTTGCTCGGCAGTGCTGAATACTCCAGTATGCAGCTCGAGGACATTAAGGATATTAACGATCTTGTCATTGACCCTCTCTAGGCATATGAAATCCTTCTTCCTGACAACATTCCTAAAGTGTATTTCTTCCCTCTGCTCCCTTGACAATCCCGTCTCCTTCTTTGCAATCTCCCTTTTAACTCTTGCTGCTCCCTCAATCGAAGTTCACCCTGACTCCTCCGTCTTTTCCTCCTGTGTCATAGCCTCCTTAAGCTTGTCTTCTTGAGCCATGTTGGCCCAAGACATCCAGATTTGAGGGGACTCCGACGAAGACGTCAGATCCGGGTCCTACCCAGTTGGTTGGGCATCGGGAAAGGGGGCAGCAAAGCTAGCAAAGGCATAAGACGCCTGATCCTCCGTGGAAGTGGACCCAGAGGCATCCGCGTCGGCTTCAGCAGCAAACCCTAAAGAAGAGCACCACCCCAGCGAACTAAGTAATCTAGCATTCTTCCAAAGGGAAAGGGATCAACAAATCAAGAACCGAGAAAGGAAAGGCAATACTTGGGCGAAGGGAGTCGATGCGGCTTCAGATAGTGGCGGAGCAGCCGTCACAGAGGGATCGGGTGAGGAAGGGAAGCCAATTGGTGAGAAACTCGGCTGCGATCTCCAAGTCTTTTGGATCGAACTGTTGGAGGAATAAATCGTCGTCCTCCATGAGCAGCTGTCTTCTTCGTTCAACAAGACGAATAGGTTATGAATCGATGGAGGAGTGCCACCTTTGGCGAAGAAGTAGCAGTGGAAGGTCAAAGGGCCTCGTCGAGCTCAGAAACCAGCTCACTAGGGAGAGAGGAGAGCACACAGAAGTGGATGGCGTGAAGAGATCGAGAATGCGAAGGGGAAAATAAGGCGCCTAAAAAATTTGCGGAGAGAGGGAAAGTAAAATTGTGAGAGGGAAAATGACGAAACGAATAAAGTCAAAGATAATGGTTTTATCAAAACTGTTGTCGTAGCCCCTAAAAAAGCATTTAAAGACAACGATTTTAGATAACCGTTGTAAAATGTGTTGTTGATTTAAAAAAAAATTACTCAACGACAACGGTTTTCACAAAACTATTGTCTTTGTATTTTATGAGAGCTCAAAGACAACGATTTTTTCTAAAACTGTTGTCTTTTACCAAATTTATAACAGTTTCATCTAAAACCGTTGTCTTTGTGGTGTTGTCGTTTAAAATTTTTATTGTAGTGGATGATAAGGGAGAAATAGTAGGAAACAAGGCTAAACTAGTAGCAAAAGGGTTCAGCCAAGTAGCAGGGTTAGATTATGATGAAACCTATGTACCTGTGGCTAGACTTGAATCCATCAGGATGCTGCTAGCCTATGAAGCACATAAAGAATTCAAGTTATATCAAATGGATGTAAAATCCGTATTCCTAAATGTGTTCATCAAAGAAGAAGTTTATGTAAATCAACCCTAAGGATTTGAGGATTTAGACCACCCAAACTATGTCTTTAGGTTAAAAAAAATTCTTATATGGACTAAAATAAGTACCTAGGGCCTGGTATGAATGACTATCAACCTACCTAATATCCAAGGGGTTTAACCAAGGTTAAATAGATCAAACTTTATTTATTAAAACCTTAGAAAAAGATATTTTTATAGCTCAAATTTATGTAGATGACATAATTTTTTGTTTAACCAATACTAAATTTTTAAAAAAATTTACCAAATTAATGGAAAGTGAATTTGAAATGAGCCTAGTAGGAGAACTTAATTTTTTTCTTAGGCTTACAAATAAAACAAAAAAAAAAGAAGAAATTTATGTCTTTCAAACAAAATATATTAAGGAATTAATTCAAAAATTTGGAATGAAAAATTTTAAAAATAGAAATACCTCCAATGACAACTAATGTTAAAATTGACTATGATTTAGAAAAAAAATCAGTAGACTTAAAATATTATAGAAGTGCAATAGAAAGTCTATTATACCTAACTGTAAGTTGACCTGATATTTTATTTGCGGTAGGTATGTGTGCTAGGTACTAATCTTATACAAAAGAATCACATTTAACTAATGTAAAAAGAATACTTAGATATATTAAGGGAACCCTAAGTGTAGGACTTTGGTACCCTAGAACTAGCACGTTTGACTTAGTTGGGTACTCTGACTCAAACTAGATTAGGTGCAAACTAGATAGAAAAAGTACAAATGAAAGCTGTCAATTTCTAGGTTAGTGCCTAATAAGCTAGTCAAGTAAAAAGCAACATTGTGTTGTCTTATCCACTACTGAAGCAGAGTACATATTCATGGGAGAATGTGCATCTTAATTACTACGGATGATGCACACTTTAAAAGATTATCAATTAGAATATAAAAATATAAAAATTTCAATTGATAACATAAGTTTCATCAATTTAACTAAAAATTCAATCCACCACTCAAGGACTAAATACATAGAAGTCAAACATCACTTTGTAAGGGATAATATAGCTAAGGGTGATATTGTACTTGATTATGTTGAATCTAAGTCAAACCTAGCTGATATTTTCATAAAACTCTTACTTGAACTTGAGTTCAGTGCACTTAGAAGACAATTAGGTATGTGCTTAGTAGAATAGATTCTAAAAAATTTCAGAATTATTTCTTTTATAGTATTACTTTTTCAAAAGTTATGATTTTTTTAATCAACTTGGTTTTAAAATTCTAGGAAAAATTACTTTATTCAAAATTCCCAATTTTACTAGTATTTTTAAAAGATTGGACTTAGCATAGGTATCTACCCCTAGAAAGCATGTACTCATAGGTTTCAGCTAGAACATCTCACAAGCACACTAGGAATACCTTGCTTGTATATGAAAAAAACTTAGAATGGAGTGAGATGCATAGGGTACTGCCTGGACTTCAGTATACTTATGTATGTGCATCAACATAAGTCTAGACAACAAATATCAAGTTAAATTAGTCAAGTTAAGTTATCCACTTTAGTCAATCTAACTGGAATACTTGCTTAACTTGACTAACCAAGTGAAAGCTTTATCTCATGGTAAACAACTAGTAGCTAAAGGTTAGACACTTGTTTAAGGAAAGTAGATATCTAGTTTAAAGATTTTTTTCTTTTACTTTGAACTCTCATGCTTGGACTCTAGGACCCTAAAGCACTTAATTATTTTTTGGGGGCATTATTCAAGGGGGAGTGAAAGGAGTTAAGGTACTTAATTTTATTTGGATTAAATATTTTCTCAAAGTTTTTTTTAAGTCTCAAATATCCTTTTAAGTTTTTTTGGAAATTAAGTTTTAAAATTTTAACTATTTTTGAAAAGAAAATTTAACTATTTCTGAAAAGAAAGTTTAAACTATTTTTGAAAAGTAGCTTTAAATATTTTATTTGAAAAAGGAAGTTCAAATATTTCTATCTTGAAAAACACAATTTTTACTAAGTTTTTATGAACTTAACTAAGTTTTTTTCAAAAAACTAAGTACTTAACTAAGTTTTGATAAAGCTAAGTATTTAGTTAAATTTTTTTAAGAAAATCTTTCAAAAGCTAAGTATTTAAAATTTTTTAAAATCCTTTTAAAAGATAAGTATTTAGCTAAACATTTTAAGAAAATCTTTTTAAAAGTTAAGCTAAATTTTTTTTGAAATCCTTTCAAAAGCTAAAGTATTTAGTTAAATTTTTTAAAAGGATTTTATCAAAATCTTTTTAAAGATAATTACACTGCTTAAGCTTTAAAGTTTTTAAAAGTTTTATAAAATCTTTTTAAAGCTAATTAACTACTTAAAGTTTTTACAAAGTTTTTTTACTAAATACTTAAGTAAGTGTTTTAAATCTCTTTCAAAACTATTTTTTTTTTAATTCAGGGGGAGCTTAATGTTATAATGATGAAAGAGATTAGAATTTTCACTATCTTTACAAATTAATTTTCTCTTTAAGTTCGTACTTGTTTTTTATATATATCAAAGGGGGAGAGAAAGATAAAAGGTAACGTTAAGAGTTAAACATGAAGCATAATTTTAAAGGGGAGCATAAGGGGGAGTTTTTTTAAAATTATCTCAATTGTTTTTCTTAATTATCTCAATTGCTTTACTTATGCTCATGCTTAAGTTCTTTACATTATTGTTATGTTTTACTTAAGTTTGAACCAGATTGTCATAATAAAAAAAGGAGAGATTATTGGTGCAGGGAGCACCAAACGATCGAACCTAAGTTTTGATTACAACAAAGGGTCCAAAGTTAAGGTTACTTATTATCTAACAAGTGTGATTGAGATTGCAAGAAAGTCCTAAGTGTTCTTAGGCAAATGTCCTAGTGGATTCTAGGTAGGTAAAAAATCCTAAGGAGAGGTAACCCTAAGTAAAGGAAAGTCCTAGCTGCGGTTAAGCATGGAGTCCTGATCTGGAAGATTGGGCGAAGTCTTGATGGGTCGAGCGCTTTGGGCGAACCCCTAGAGTCGAGGATTTTAGGTGAAAATCCTGGTGGTCACGGACCAAGGTTCGGTCGACTGATCAAGACCGAAACTTCCACTTGGTCCACGACCACCAGAATTTTCACCTAGAGTCTCTGACTCTAGGGTTTCACCCAAAGTGCTCGATCTGCTAAGACTTCGCTCAATCCCCCAGATCAGGACTTCGTGCCTAACCACAGCTAAAACTTTCCTTTACCTAGAGTTACCTCCCCCTAGGATTTTTCACCTACCTAGAATCTACTAAGACTTTTGCCTAAGAATACTTAGGACTTTCCTGCAAGCCCAATCACACTTGTTAGATAACAAGTAACCTTAACTTTGGACCTTTTGCCATAATCGAAACTTAAGTTTGATCGTCTAGTGCTCCCTGCACTAGCAGAAGAACTACTCATTTTCACTTTGCAGTTCCATTTAATCCTAATGAAGAATCAACATGTAATATCAAACAAGACAGTCCTCTTGCGGAACTCATTGTGAAATCCAAACTTATCATATGGGATGAGGCTTCAATGATGCGCAAGTTTTGTTTTGAATTTGTGGACAGAAGCATGCGTGATATATTGAGATTTGCAAATCCTTCAAGCTTTCAACTCCCTTTTGGAGGCAAAACAATTGTACTCGGTGGTGATTTTTGACAGATTTTGCTAGGTATTCTGAAGGGTGGTAGATAGGATATTATTCATACAACTATTAATTCATCGTATATATGGAGACATTGCAAAGTTTTGAGATTGACTAAGAATATGTGACTTCAGAATTCAGCTTATGATGAATATGGTGATGAAATCAAGATATTTTCTTATTGGATTTCAAATATAGAAGATGGAAAATTTGAAGAACCAAATGATGGATATAAGATGTTATGCGGGGTTCCGAGTAAGGATCTATTGTACGCAGTCTTACCTTGCTTTTTGCAAGAGGCTGTTTTCAAGATTCGAACTCGTGACCTTTTGGTCACAAAGCAACAACTTTATCGTTGCACCAAGGCTCCCCTTCATATACGACGATAGATATTCCAGATAAAATGTTGCTTAAAGACAATGATGATCCCATTGCAACAATCATCAAGAATACATATCCATTGTTTGGTAGTACAATAATTGATACAACCTACTTTCAACAGAAAGCTATATTAGCACCCACTTTTGATGTTGTTCAGTCCATAAATGAATACATAATATCATTGAACAATTCGGAAGGAAGGTTGTATTTAAGTTCTGATTCAGCATGTCATTTGGATAAAAATATTGATCTATTGCACCACATTCATACACCCGAATTCTTAAATGGAATTAGAAGTTCTAGAGTTCCAAATCATGAACAAAATTTGAAGGTTGGAACTCATGTTATGTTGCTACCGAACATATATCATTTTCTTGGATTATGCAATGGAACTAGATTGATCATCACAAGGCTTGGAAACTATGTTTTAGAAGGAAAAATTTTGATAGGAAGTAATGCAGGTCATAAAGATCTTATTCCAAGAATGTCATTGACCCTTCTGATCCAATACTTCCTTTCAAATTTCAACGAAGGCAATTTCTGTTGATTGCTTCATATGCAATGACAATAAACAAAAGTCAAGGATAATCATTATCTCATGTAGGATTTTTTTTTTTTTTTTTTTTTTTTTTTTTTGTTGGAAGAAACATGTTTTCAGTCATGCATGGCTAGTTGTAGGTCACTATATCTAGAGTTATAAATTCTAAGGGCCTTAAAATTTTAATATGCGATGTCTGAGATAACTAAGAAAGCTCAACGATAAATGTTGTATTTAAGAAAAATTTTTATAATTTGTAATAATATTTTTTCGCATTTTAAACGCATTAGTCACAGTTAAATTAATTTGTTCTTACGTTGTAATTGCGAGAGCAGATCTCCTGGTCCACAAATTGTGGACCAGGGAATGGTCCACTACATGTGGACCTTTGATTTGAATGAACCCTACTTATTTAAAGATGGGGTCCATTCAAATCAAAGGTCCAGATCAGTGGACCATCCCCTGGTCCGCAATTTACGGACCAGGAAATCCCTGCTGTGTAATTGCATAGCTAAAAAAATTCATATTATCTAATTTTTTATCATATTTGCACGAATGAAATACTAGTTGTAATAAATAAAAAATTATAATTTTTTAAATACTAAGTAATAAGATTGAACTGATTAACGTAATTTTACCTTGACACTGTTTAACATTTTTCCGATTTAAAGTTTTGTCGCTGCCTCCGACCTCCCTCCGCCCGCCATCTTCATGTTCGATGATCTCGCAGACTTCTTGCCCATGGCCGACTTCTCGACGCTCTCACAACTGTCTCCCATCGGCACCAGGAGCTGTGGTTAGAAGGGATCGCTCTCCCCTTCTCCTTCCTATTCATCCTCTTCCTGCTTCCTTCCAACCAAAGCCACAGAGGCGAATGGTTCTAGTCCTTCCAACCAGCATGTGAAGAACCTCGAAGACTTGAGTTGGGTGATTTCATCTGCCGATATGACTATAAATGAGTCGAATCGAGTCGATTTGAGATGTTTAAACTTGTAAAATAAGATAGCCAAGCGAGCCAAGCCAAGTCAAGTTTTAAATGAACCATACTTTTGAAATGATTATTCAAGTTTAGCTTAATTTATTTGTTATGAGCTTGAGTTTGTTTGAAGTTTGACGAACACTTAGTCATTTACAGTTCTATCTACCGACAAGGGTAGGGCAACAGTTATCATCCGCTTTACAACATCTGGATCCGACTGAAGGCATAGGGCCCTAATAAAATTAGGGTGCATTATTATTAAAAAAATTAAATAGATTTAATAATTAAAATTTATAACTAACAATACTGCTCAGCTGTATCATGAAATCCAGATTTTGCTTGTTTCAATTTCTGCTTCTCCTCAATTAATTCCCACTACTATTCTCATTTAATTATATATTACTTATAATTATTATATTCTCTCATTTTAAAATTCTATATAAAGCTATAAGATTGAATTTTTTTTATCTCATTATATAATTAGTTAATCATCTCGGCTCATTCTTTCATTAGAACTATTTTTTCTTCCCTCTTCATTGATTCTCTAAGAGGACTTCTTTCTCCTCCCTTATTCGATAATATTTTTTTTCACTCTTTTCTTCTCCTTCGAAAGTTGTTATTGTTTGTATAAATGATAAATTATGGATGAAATGGATTATGGATCTAAACATAAGTTAGAAAAATATAATATTAATAATTGTATGAGATTTTTTCCCCTATTTTTTCTGTTCGGTGCAACCAAATTACTAGTTGAGATAGCAATAGCTTGAGAAATAAGAAAGTTAGAAAGTTTCTATTTTTTTTCTTTTTTTTTTTTTTTATCTAGGGTCTCATGGAACCTTCAGATGGCCTAGACAACATCCTCTTCTATTTCCCACTAGATATTATCAAATTCCTCATCCACTATGCTCTGAGTGTCAAGGCTTGGGATACCGTCATTCAACAAAGAGTAATTTATACCGAGAAACAAATTAGCACATGCTTTCACACTGAATTTTAATTAACCCAAACTTTTCTACTTGTAGATTGCTTTTACAAAGCAGAAGAATTTCGGGAAAGAAGTGAGGGAGCTCAAGTGGGCCCATGCTCAAAGAACATTGCATGGTTTGCAACCACCTGATACTAAGATGTTCAATGAAAGGAGTGGCATCACAGAATTGATTCAGATGGCAGAAGAAGCAAAATTAAAAGAGGAGCTGAGATTGCAAAGTTAGTTCTATTCTCTTTTCGCTCCTGCATTCAATCTGTGACATGTTTAAGTTTTCGATTGTTTTAGCACTGATCCTTCATGTGTTTCACGGTGGTTTTTAACTGGTTTTAAAATGATACTTTGACATTAAAGTCCAACTAGTTGCCTGCCACATTCAATCAGTACTTGCAACATGTTGCATGCTGATTTTCCATGTTCTTTTCGCCAGCTTGGGACATCGATAAGTTTCGACATCTTGCATGTGGTTTATTTAAGACTTATTTGTCATGTTCTCCTAATGCTATTTCGAGCAAAGTTGAAAAAAAAAACAAAAATGTGCATGTGCATTTTTTTTCCACTAACACTTTGCTGAATTTACATATGATACACTGCTGTAATGGCACATTTTTGTGATGTTGCTTCCTAACTTTATGCTACTGTTGAAGAGTGAAAGTAATATTTTCTACTGTTGAAGAGTGAAAGTAATATTTCTGTCACTCAAGTCGTAACCCATCCTTCTATACTTTTTGACCTGAGACTTCATGTCTTTGAAACTAATAGTTGCAAGAGCCTAGAAAGTGAAATGATTTAGCAATATATACACTAAGAACAAAAATATTGTAGTTTCTACCGCAGCAATCTTTTCTTGTTATCCAATTTTAGATTGTGACATTTAAATTTTTTCTACCATTAGGTCTATTGCTTACATTCAATTATGTTGGCATTACTTCTTTACATTCATATTCCTGCCATCTCCCTTTTCCACTCAATAATTCAAATAAGCTGACCTCCTCAATATAGCATCTTTGACTCTCATTTTAAGATGTTAATGCAATAGAATAAAAGAAAAGGCATTAGATTGTCAATATTTGCTCTCCATGTAGTATATGGCAAATGGTGTATGATGTTTATGTTTATATGCAGTCTATCAGGATTTCTCATTGGTGTAATTAGCATTCCTTCAAATTTATCTCATACATCTTCTATCTACATAATGTCCACATGTATTTTGTATGTTGGAATCTGGATACTTGTCTCACCATCATACATGTCATCTGAAAAACCACTTACGTACATTTACAAAATACTTACTTTACATAGGAAAATTTTAAAATAATTAAATCATGTATGTATTTCTGATTTTAACTTTATCAATCGACTGATATTATAAAATAATTAAATCGATTTGATTTTGTATTAAAATAACAAATTTTTAATCATATCGATCGAATGAGTTTTGAAATCAGTCAAATTGATTTATTTTTTATTTTTTAAAATAAAAATTGATTTTATATTAAATCAGTTAATAGACCAAACGATCTCGGATTGATATAAAATTAGTTCCTATGTATTCGCATATCTCTCTTGATTATATCTATGCCCTTAAATATTAATTTGACGTTTAGTACATCAGCCGATTTTATCTAAAACCGATTGATGTAACAAATGATCTCAGATTGACATAAAACTAGTTTCTATGTGTTCCTCTACCTATCCTGATTATATCCATGCCCTCAAATGTCAATTTGAGAGAGTAATGATTTGTTGAACACAAATATATTTGAAAAATTTATTTCGTGTTCAAAAAATTATTGCTCTCAATATATTAGGTCAAATTGATGTTTGAAGACATTAATATAATCAGAAGAGGTAGACGAACATATAAAAACTTGTTTCATATCAATATGAAGTTATTTAGTCCTCAGACTGATGTTGAATTGAAAAGCATAGAAATTGGGACTCATATGCTCTATTTGATTAATATGATTAGTTGATTGGCGTCGAACAGAGCACGCGAATCTTACTTGCTTGTGTTCTTTTCAAATTGACTGATCACATCAGTCGAGCAGAGTATTTGAGTCACACTCACTTCTGTGCTTTTCAATTTGACATCACTTGATTAATGTCTAACATCAATCGACTGATCATTTCAGTCGAACAGAACAAGTGAGCCTCACTCGCTTATGTTCTTCTTCAAATCGACATCAGTCGATTTATGAAACTAATCAATCGACTAATAGTCTGATCTAAATGTGTTTTCAAAGTATCAGTCAATTGATTCCCATATAGGTCGGACCTGAGCACAGTCCCAAGAGTCAACTGTCTCAGGGCCTATCATCTTAGGGGGCCCAATAGTTGGAGCACAATAGAGGGTCTTTGTAATAATCGAGCTACACTTTTCAAGGACTTAATTATAATTTTAAAAACTTTATGTAAAAGTGTAAAATAATAAGTTGAACCCTATTTCCCCTTTTTCTTCCACATGTTCTCGATTTTTCACTTCCCCGCCGCCAGCAGCTAACGCCGTCGGTCCACACTGCTGCTGTCGTTTCACGTCGCTGACTCGTCGTTGTTCCACGAAGCCACCTGTGATGCTTCTCCTCCCCTTACTATTGCGGTCTCTTGTCGGTTGTTGCCTTCTATCAAAATTTTTGAACAAGAAAGCATCGATCGAGGCTCAACATTCATGATTCAACAATCGCAACACTACCTAAGTTGCTGAGTGCTGACTTGTTGTTCACGTCATCGTCGACATTTCTTATTTTCTTTCTTTCCCATTCATCGATTCCAATTTCCAATCATTTAGTGCAACTATGCAAGGTTTGTATGATCGTATCTTCTCTAGTGGGTTTGAATTTGATGATGTTTCAATCTGGGGTTTTAATGCTATAACCCTATTTCTCTTTACTTATTGCAGAAATCAGAACTTGTCTTTGCTGAATTTGTTGTGTTTGGATTAAAGCTTCCATTTATCTGGCACAAGATTAAAGATTAGAGCTTCCATTTCTCTTTACCTAAGGTTCGATAAGGTATGAGACACAAGATTAAAGCTTTCATTTGTATCTTTCAATGCCGCTGGATTTTTTTTTATTATTATTTTGTCTTGATAATTAAGATCATTAGTAAGAATTGGAATCTTGTTTCTATCTTGCATATTTGGTTACAGTTAACTAAGGGGAGCATAATATAGGCAAAAATATCAAATTGGAAATTCTTCCCTTGATCAGGTGAGTTTTTCTTGTAGTTAATGTAATTCCTTAGAAAAATTTGGACAACATAAGACTATAAGAGTTTTAATATTTGATAATTCTTACACATTTTTTAGGTAAAATATATAATTAATGGCTCTCAATCCCAAACATCTATCTGGCTATCAGAATAGAAAGAGAAAGCAAAAGGAAGAAGCATTAATTCAAAGTCAAGCAGGAAATATTGATAAATATTTTTCTAGTAATAAGAGAATGATGGTAGAAGAAACAATTGATAATCCAACGAATGTGGAACAAGAGAATGAAAACAACATTCATGTTGAAGAACTTGATCAATCTTTGGATATAGAATTGATTCAAACCCTCAATGTAAATGAATCGAATGATGAAGATGATGTGGATGCGGTTAATAATCAATCTGAAAATCAAGAGACTTTGTTTCCACTTAATATTCATGATCCAGAAAATTCAGATAAGATTGATCAAAATATTCGGGATTTTTTAATTGAAAGGGGTTCAAGTAGAGTTGATGGTGTTTTATTTCCTAAGGACAATAATGGTAGACATTTTGATGCATCACATTACAAGAGATTACAACCTAATGGCGAAAAAAAAGATAGAAAGTGGCTTGTGTATTCAATTTCTTCCGACAAAGTATTTTGCTTCTGTTGCAAATTATTCAAAACTCAAAGTACCATGTACAAAATTGGTCAATTGGCTAATGAAGGGTACAAAGATTGGCATAACTTGAGTCGTAGTCTGAAAAATCATGAAGCAAGTAAGGAACATATTGATTGTATGATTAATTGGATTGAATTGGAGAAAAGGTTGGAAAAAAATAAGACAATTGATGATAGCATACAAGTAGAAATCAACAAAGAGAAGGAGCATTGGAGACAACTATTAAAGAGGATAATTGCTATTGTGCATAGATTGGCAAAAAACAACTTGGCATTTCGAGGAGATTATGAGAAAATTTATGCTGAAAACAATGGCAACTTTTTGCAAATGATTGAAATGATAGCAGAGTTTGATCCAATAATGAAAGAACACATTCGTCGGATACAATCAAGGGAAACTCATTATACATATCTTGGTCCTAAAATCCAAAATGAGTTGATACAGATGCTAGCACATGAAGTGAAAAAATCAATCATTGCAAAAGTTTAAAAGGCCAAATATTATGCAGTTATACTAGATTGTACTCCAGATGCAGGTCATGAGGAACAAATGTCCCTTGTAATACGTTGTGTGGATGATTCAGCAAGCTCTGCAGTGATAGAAGAATATTGGGTTAAATTTTTGAAGGTAGATGATACATCAGGACATGGACTTTTTACTAAGTTAAAAATTGTGTTGAAAAATCTTGGACTTAATCTTGATGATATAAGAGGCCAAGGATATGACAATGGATCAAATATGAAAGGAAAACATTATGGAGTGCAGAGAAGATTATTAGATATTAACCCTAGAGATTTCTATACTCCTTGTGGATGTCACAGCCTAAATTTGGCATTATGTGATATTGCGAATTGTTGTCCTCAAGCTATGTCATTTTTTGGAGTAATACGACGGATATATAAATTGTTCTCATCTTCTACCAAGCGATGGAAAATTTTCAAACATCACGTGGAAGGTTTAACACTTAAGTCATTGTCACAAACCCGTTGGGAAAGTCACGTTGAAAGTGTGAGACCGATAAAAAAACAAATTTCAAAGATAAGAGATGTTTTACTTGACTTAGCAGACATGGGTGATGATCCAACAGGAAAGAGTGAAGTTGAGTCTTTAGCAACACACGATCTTGAAAATTTTGAATTCTTGGTTGGTTTGGTAATTTAGTATAAGTTGTTGCATTCAGTAAATATTGTAAGCAAGATTCTCCAAGCTGAAGATGTAGATATTGATGTTGCTATTAAACATAAAAAGGGTCTTATGTTGAATTTTGAAGAATATAGAGAACATGGATTTGAAAAGGCTGTTAATGAAGCTAAACAAATGGCAAATGAATTGGGAATTGAAGCTTCATTCAAGGAAAAACGTATTATTAGAAGAAAAAAATAGTTTGATGAAACTGTTACAAATGAGGTAACACAATCAGCGGAGGAATCTTTCAAAGTTAACTACTTTCTCTTTTTGATTGATCAAGGGTATTATTCTCTACAAAGCTGGTTTGAACAATTTAAAAAATATGAAGAAACTTTTGGATTTTTATTCAGTTTGGAGAAATTAAAGTGTGTTGATGATGATAATTTGTTAAGATCTTGTGAAAATCTTGAACAATGTTTAAAGCATAATGGAAATTCTGATATTGATGGACATGAGTTATTCATGGAGTTAACTCTTTTGAAGCATTCTTCACCAATAGAAGCAAAAAGAGCAATAGACGTGTTGAATCATCTCAAAGATGTGGATGACTGTTATCTGAATGCTTATATTGCTTACAGAATTTTGTTGACTATATCAGTTATAGTTGCAACTGCCGAAAGAAGTTTCTCGAAGTTGAAATTGATCAAAAATTATCTTCGATCAACTATATCACAAGAAAGATTGAACGGGCTGGTCATGCTATCAATTGAGAAGAAAATTGTGGAATATCTTGATTACTCGTGCTTAATTGATATTTTTGCATAAAAAACGACAAGACGTGTTATATTTAAGTGAGTATTGGTAATATCTATAATTTATTATTGTTTAACTAAATTACATATATTGTATATACAATTTCAAATTAATATTTTGCTTTGTATTTTGTAGGTCTTAATAAAGAATACTTTTGATTAAGAAAAATTTATTGCAGGGGCCTAATTTTGAAACTTCGACTCAGGCCTACGAAAACTCAGGTACAACCCTGTTCCCATATCAATCGACTGATTCTCTTATCTCAACATTCTCAAGAACTATTACCTTATGTCAGATAAATCTCTTGTTCACTAAACTTTCATGCTTGGAGCCTGCTTGTCTCTTCATCCACCTTTGCATCCGATCCTTGATCTACTCAAGTTCCTTCTTTTGCCAAGAAGTTGGTCTTTAACCTTCTGGAGTTTTCTTACGTTGCTTCCACTCTCCAACCTATAAGAATTTTTTCCTACACACTTATCACACAATTAAGATCTCCTTTCATTAGTCTAATGTTAAATGTTTTCAAACACCAAAATTGTATTTCTTGGGCATAATTACATGAACATTATATATATTTTATTGGTGTGAAAATAAATATACATTAGTATTATTAGTATTTTGTATAAAAATTGAATATAATAATTCTATATAATGAAATGAATTTTATAATAAACAGTATGTTAAATTCCTAACTTATTCGCTTAAAATTTTAGATCTCCTTCTATTAATTTTATAAAATCTACATATATAATAAATAGTAATTTTAATTCATTTAATTTGATTTTTTAAAAAAATTGTAATCCATTTTAGACACGTACGAATACCAAAAAATAAATACCAATAATAAGCTAACACATAAATTTAAGTTTATCCATATTCATAATTTTAGAAATAATAATATTGAAAATTTTTCATATTCTTCTAAATTAAATATACTAATTTAGAAATTATGTGAGTAAGACTATATATATATATATATATATATATATACTAACATTAAATATTATTATTTAATTAACTAAATTCTTTAATTTTTTTTAGAGTAAGTATAATTTGGGGAATACATTTAACAGATAGGTCAAATAATCCTTAACAAATATCTTAAAATGTGTATTTAGATCCAAAACTCTATAGAAATTTAGTAGTATCCAAATTATATTTTTATACAGTTTTAAAAAATCATATGGTGATATTGAAACTTTACTTTTAAAAACTCTATATATTTTGGTATTCAAACTTTTATGGATTTTCATGGATTCTTTTAAAATTCTTCAAATACAAACTTTAAACATTTGGTAAACTTTAAAAAATAAAAGAAAAGGTCATCTATTCATCGTTGAGATTTCTATGGACTTTTAACCCAACATGTCTCTCTTTTCAACCGCTTCGCCTCTCTTTTCCCTTCCTCCACGGTTCTGCCTCTTCCTTGCTCCTAGATTGAATTCCTCCACCGTTGAATTCAAGCTGCATCTGCTAATCAACTGCTTTCTTTCCATTTCCTTGGCTCTTCTTTGATCTCACTCTCACAAGTAGATGAACATCTATTGGAATTACACTGTTTGGTTTTATTGTTTTAGTTAGTCTAGAAGAAATCGTGGTGCTTTATATTTTTTTGAATTTGTTGCTTGATTATTGTGTGATCGCCGATTTGTATATGCTTATTATGTTTATGGGCATATTTTGTTTGTATGTGTGATGATAAAAATTGATCTTTTAATTGGATGAATTTTGTACGTGTGATATGGGATACCCGATTTTTCTTCATGTAGTGTTATCTCGGCGACGTTTATGAGAAGGTGTGGTAGAGGGCATTGTGGCTACATGTTCTTCAATATGATTCATTTGTATTTGTTTATGCCACCAAAAGAGTATTAAAATGTCTAAAATCAAAAAGACAAAGACAAAAAATGATCATGGAGAAATTCTAATTTTATTTCTTTGTTTTCAAATATTTTTTTATAATTTTTAAATTAAAAAAATATATGAAAATAATATTTTTCTTTTTGATAGTCATATTTGATAGGGGTGTTAGATAATAACTTATAATATATTATTAAATTATGAAATCTATAAATTTCCATGAAATAGTTTAAATGTCCTTAAAAGTTTTGTAAAAACGCTTATAGAACTCTCTATAATTCTTTTCACAATATGTGTAATTTTATAAAAATCAATAAAAATCTATCTAACTCTATAAAAATATATCACTAAAAAAAATCAATGAATCTGAATATTTAAATAAACTTGAATCAGTGTCTCCACTTGATGAAAATCTTGACGATTATATTTGAGAACATTCTAACTCCAAATTTTGTCAGTTGCTTCATTTTGACATGTTGCTTTAATGGCCTATGATGTCGTCCAATTGAAATTTATAGGTGATTTTACAATACTTACAATTTGCACGTAATTTTTTTGGACGAAATAATATTTTTTTTTTCAAATGTTTAATAAAAATAGATGATTTTAAAAATAAAATATCTCAAACCTTAAAATCTGGGTACTTTCTTATATCTAGGGTATCAAAAATTGCTTTGATTTATCTTCAGTAAATTGAATTTCATCCAAAAATAATAATAATAATAATAAATTTAGTTAATTTCGACTTAGCTCTTGGGATCACTGGATAAGGTTCTATTAAAATTTTCTATTAGCCACTAAAGATAAATCGGATGCGGGCGCGGGATCACGACTTCTTTGCTTCAGGATTCGTGTTGTGATATTTCTTAGACGGAGAGGGAGAGGGAGATCGGCGCTGCAGAAATGGAAGCATTGCGGCGGCTGATCTCGGCAGCGTCGGGGGAGAACGGGGTGAGCGCTCTACTGATGTGCAGCTTCGTGACCCTCAGCTTTAGATCGCACCAGCAGCAGCAGGAGCTCGACACCCTCGAGGCCGAGAAGTCCTCCCTCCGCGACTCCATTGCCGCCGCGTCGTCGGCCATGTGGTCCAGCCGCCAAGACCTCTTCGACCTCGCTTCCGCCGCCCAAGATCCCTCCTCATCCTCCGCAGGCCGACCCTTCATCCCCCTCTCCCGCCTCCGCGCAATCTACGGCGAGACCGAGCCAGCAGCCCCCTCGTCTCCGCCTTCTTCACCAAGTATGCCTCTTGCCCCTTTCAATTTACACCCAATTTTCTGTTTTCCCTTAATTACTTTCCTTGTTTTGTTATTTCAAAGGGTTCTAGCTGCAGTGCGACTAATCTGTTCTCTCAGTCATTTAATCGATCATCATGGTTCCCGATCAAGTTGATAAATTTATTGTTCTTTTTTGGTTTTAGATAAGCATTATGCTTGCTTGCATTTCTTTTTGAGACTGCACTATGCATTTTAGATTCAAGTGTTTTTTACTGAACCATGGTTTAGATATTATTGATCACCGGGAGACCAAGATTATATGGAATTAACTGCAAGTTGCATATGTCTGTACTATAAATAATTATTCTGGTTAATTCTTTCTGCAAGTAACAATAATCTATATTTTTGGTAAATAATTTCTTGCATGGCTGGGGATCGCCAAGGATAAACTTCAATTCCCAAATATTGCTTATTGATATATTCTAGTTATGCTAATGAAGCTCATCATGTGGTGTGTAATGGACCATGCATGACATGCTCTAGTCCCACATAGAAGATTACTCATGTATATCTTCAAGGTTGATTTTGTACTGAGCTATATTTTAGATTCTGGTGGATGACAATTCTTGTCTTTAGTGCTCAAGAGGATCTATAAGAGCATCTTCAATTGTTAGAACTCTATATGAGATTTTTTTATAGTCTCCAATATGTTGGATCGTTAAAGAACGAGAGAAGAAACTTTTCTTTTCTTTCGTAAAACTAGAGTATGCAGCGGAATAAAACAAAGAAAGAAAAGCAACGGACACGTTTCTTTTTTTACTTGGTTCAGAGCCCTGCTAACTCCTACTCCAAGGCTCGTGATCTTTGATCACTTTTGTTGGACAATCCACTAAATAATGAAATAGTACAAGTATGAATACAATGTAAAAGTAAAATAAATATACCTACAACAACGTATAGAAGATGAAGCGTAGGTTATCGGAAGCCTCTCAGTGTTGTAGTAGTTACAACTTGCACGAGCAGAGAATGAGCGCATTAGGAAATTGAAAGGCAGAAGTTGAATCTGGCTTGGAGCTCGAGGGCTTCTTTTATAGGTCTCATTCCATCGACTGATAAATGGTTTCGTCGACTGATCACTCTATCCATCGATTGAACATCTTTTTACCTTTTGTGATTTGATTCGAATCTTGATTAATTTTGGAAATATATTGATTCGTCTATTGATCGCCTTGATCCGTCGATGGAACTGAAATTTCCATTTGCGGTCTTGATCGGTTTTTCAAGGTTCCGTCGACTAAACACCTTTTTTCGTCGACAGAACGATCCCGCAAAAACATATTAGAAAATTTATCCTGCAAAACCGAGTTAGAGCATAAACCTGCAAAACAGGATTAGTGCAAATATAGTATGCATGATTAAGACAGTTAAGACTATCTTGATCTCAACTTAGAAATGTCCGTTGGTTTCTTCAGTTAGATCAGCACCTAAGGTTTGTCTCTACCGGGACACGACCTTACCACACTCTCTCGGAGCTTACCCACCCACCTGCCAAACATCTAGTCCTCCAGACCTGTGTGACTTTCTCTGCTCAGTGTCTGATCACCTGATCTACTAAGACTTTTCCTGCAATACTAAATTAGCACAACAGCAATAATAGTAATGCAAATAGTATTGGTAGAACTATACTTAGGTTTACCAAAATCCGCTGGTCCAGTCGACCACGCGCGGTCAACCAGAAACCATCCGATCACATATGCTTGGAGTTCACTCCAAAATTTCTCACTACTTAGGGTTACCTCCCCCTAGGTTCCATTGTCAGGCTTCACTCACCAGAATTTTCACCACCTAGCTTTACTCACTAGGGCCTAACTTCACTCACTAAGACTTTCACTGTGCTTAGAGCTCACTCCTCAAAGACTTCTCATTACCTAGGGCTACCTCCCCATGGATACCTAGGGTTATCTCCCCTAGGGTTTTCCTCTTTACCTAGGGTTACCTCCCCCTAGATATCTAGGGTTACCTCCTCCTAGGGTTTTTCTTTTTACCTAGGGTTACCTTCTCTTGGGTTTTTCTCTTGCCAAGCATCATAACATCTTGACCTGCTTGGACTTGCTAGTCATTCGGTAGACTACTCATCACTTGCCAGTCATTTGGTCAATATTGACCTGACTAGACTTCATACGTGACTAGGTCAACCTTGACCAAGCTCCATTAAACATATTATCTAACAAATATCAAAACTCTGGAGGTCGATTGCATCAACATAATATGTAAGGGTGTCAATTCGGGTGGGTCCGGTCGGGTTGAGTCGGGTTGAATTTTTTCTATAACCTAACCTGAACCCGACCCGAACCCTAATTCAACCCGAAACCCTGAAACTTGAACCCGAACCCAACCAACCCGATCAACCCAAACCCAACCCGGATAACCCAAAAACCCAATTCAAAATGACTTTTTTTTGCTATTTTCCATATAATTCTTCACTTTTATCTCAATACTCTATCATTATCATACTAACATTGATATTACTATACATAAAAACATATTAATTTTCAAAATAAAATTCGATTTAACCCTAAAAACCCACTAAAGCCTATATTTGGGTCAACCCGAACCCGACACAACCCGAAAACCCTCCAACCCGAACCCGACCCGAACCCGAAAATGCCCAACCCGAACCTGATTTTTTTCGGGTCGACTCAGGTTGGGTCGTCGGGTTCCTTTTTGACACCCCTAATAATATGTCACCTCGATGCCATATCAAAAATATAAAACCTATCACTCTCTCCACAGTCAAAAAACCTTCCTATAACTTTTTTGTGGGCCGACATTATCAAATTTTTTATACATCATTAATTATTGGTCCCATCCATATTCATAATTTTGAGATTAAAGAGCATGTTTGAAATTTCACTACCTCTCTTAAACTTTAAACCTCAAACCTTGCATCCATAATGGTTAGAGTTTTTTTCTTCAGCTTTTTCATTTCACAAACCTCTTTTAAAACCTTCCATCGGAGATGCCCTAATCATTTCTACAAAAGGTCATACGTTGACCCCGGACGCCCCCACACGGCTGGCTCCACAGCCAATCAGGAAATCGAACATGCCATTTCATGAGAGGGTATTTTCCATTAACTTCGCTGGGAATCGACCCTTTCCCATTTTTGCAAATCTACCACGTAGTGACCAGCTCAGTTATGCCCTAAGAGCTGGAGATGCCCTAATCATGAGAACATGCGACATATTAATGCTTTAGCTTTGGATTTGATGAAGTCCTTATGATGTATGCTTGTCCAAAAGCGGAGAAGATGGTTGGCTAGGAAGGTGGCTCTAATGTTGACTACTTGAAGACTCTAATTCAGCAAAAAGGGAGCGTTAGTGCCCGGGCCAGGAAGGGGTCCTGATGTAGGTTCTCTGATACTCAAGTGATCAAGTTGAGTAGAAGAATAGTAGCTATGAGTATGTAAAATTGCATAGCATCACGTACCTCCGCCTGTAGATGGAAACCCCCTTTTATAGTGTTATTGTTTGTTTGTACACGAATTTCAAGGCGTTTCCATAAAATGGCAGACCATAAAGATGCTTTGACATCTTTCTCAAAATGGCCCGCAATCTCTGCGTTTGACAAGGTGAAAGCTTCAGTGCACCACTTGCATATGGAATATTCTCTGTCATCTGTGGCACAAAATACCACAAAGGAATGTGGAGCTAGTAAACCATTAATGTGTTGTGATCATAGGTCGGCTAAGTCCCCTCCATCATCGAATCAGACTAGGCTTTTAGAGGGAGTCGACTCTGATAAAGGATGTAGACCACCTTGAGGACTCGGCTCGGCTAGGAAGAGTGGCAGATCGGTCAGAGTGGAAGATCGGACAGGAAGAGTGACTGGCCGATCATCCAAGATGGCAGATCGGCTAGTCGGGTTAGTTGGGAAAGATGGTCATTGACCTCCCTTGACCTTGCCAATTTGACCTTCTTTGCCCTCATGGCCGCTCTTCCTATTCTCTGTATCACATACCTCTCCTTTAACTCTAGTCGAAGGAGGTGCGGGTCCGATTGACTAGTCAGCCTATTGTTCAGCCAAATCGCTCCTAACTGGTGGACTAAGTTTAGCTGGAACTCGACTGACTTTTGCAGATTGAAATTGACTGATTTTTGTCAATCAATTTTTTGTTAATTTGGTGAGTGGCTGGTGGAGGGGCTGTTGCTCGAAAGCTTGGTAATTGGATGATCAGCCAATCCGCTAGATTTTTGAATTACCAAGCCAAATTTTGACTTGTCAATCTAGATGTTGCCGATCGGATGCAAATGTATTTTACCAATCTGAATTTACCCATTGGATGGCTGATCGAAGCATTTTAATTGGAGTGGCCACTTGGTATTTCTAGCGGTTGCCGATTGATTGGCCCCGGAGTTGCCATTTGGCTCACATGTATTTGCTTGGAATTTAGATTTTAACTGTCATTTGTCGACCGGACTTTGAGCATATGAAGACTATCGTTGTTATTCTATAAAGTGGAATTTTGTCGATCAAAATCGAGTTATTGGAATTGCCTTTTAATTCTGATTGAAATTGGGTAGGCTTATTTGATAATCTCTTTGCAGTCGAACAGATGTGGCACTCTTTGGAAATTGGTCGAATGGAATTATTGACGGAAGTCGTCTACCGAGTGTTGCTCAATTTCCCCTTGCAGTTGTGCCTTGGAATTGTTTGATTGCTCTTGTCGATCGGACAAGCAAAGCCATTGATGGGCTCTGACCACTTGCTCCCAATGGAAACCAAGTGCATTTTGCCACTCTGAATATGATGGGAACATGATCCCTTGTAGCTTTTGCTTGGAGTTTGTCATTCGCGTCTGTCTGGCACCGATCGAGCGGTTGAGTGGTGCCGAGCGAATGACTGAGTGTTGTCGAGCGAACGGCTGGTGCCGAGTGAGCGACTAAGTGGTGTCGAGCGATCAGCTGAGTGGTGCCGAGCGAGTGGCTGAGTGGTGCTGAGAAAGCGACTGAGAGGTGTCGAGCGAGTAGCTAAATAGTGTCGAGCGAGTGGTTGAATAGTGCTAAGCGAGCAGCTAAGTGGTGCCTCAGCCGAGCAAGCGGTTGAGTGGTGCCGAGCGAGTGGTTGAGTGGTGTCGAGTAAGTGGCTAAGTGGTGTCGAGCGAACAACTAAGTGGTGTCGAGTAAGCGGCTGAGTGGTGTACGGATAACCCCATCTATGACTTGGCGCTAGGGCACAAGAGTCTAGGGCGTGGGCGCGTGAGCAAGCACATTTATAACTCGATCATGAGGTCCAAGAGTCTGGAACTTGGGTGCGAGAGCAAGCACACTTATAACTCGGCCGAACTGTCTAAGAGTCTGGGACATAAGTGCGAGAGCAAACTCGTTTATAACTCGATCGAACGACATAAGAGTCTAAAGTATGGGCGTGAGAGCAAGCTCGCTTATAACTTGGTCGAAGGCATGACAGTCTGGAGTATAAGCGCGAGAAAAAGTTCCCTTATAACTCGATCGAACGACATGAGAGTCTGGAATTTGGGTGCGAGAGCAAGCTCGCTTATAACTCAGCCTAACGGCACGAGATTCTGGAATTTAGACGCGAGAGCAAACTTGCTTATAACTTAGCCGAACGGTTCGAGAGTATGGAGTATGGGCACGAGAGAAAGCTCGTTTATAACTCGGCCGAATGGTCCGAGAGTTTGGAATTTGTCAAGTCGGAAGTTGTTGACCAAAAGTTGTTGATTAAAGCTGATAAAGCTTTTAAACACTTATGATTGAAATGTTGAACAGTCAATTGGAGTTGAGTTGTTGATCAGTCGAATCACCTGGAAGATCGGTTGACCTTTTGCCCATATTTGTTGTCGAACAGACTTTACTTTGGATGCCGATCGGATTCAGCCAAACAATTTTCATAAATTTTTAGATTTGAAGCTAAGCTAATTTTGATTGGATTGAGAGTCGATCGGTTGTGGTCACTTTTATTTGGATGGGTAATTTGACCTTGCTTATTTTGACTATAATGAGAATCCAGTTGACCTTTAATTTGAAATTTGCCCTCCCACCTGATAAGAATAGGGATATAATCTAAATTTAAACTCTAAAATTTAAGTTTTAGGCTTATCTGTCGAGATGACTTGAGTGGATAATCCCAAGCTGCCAAGCAGGATGGATGAGCTGCTTAGGCTGAATGAGTTAGATTTTCTCTAAAAGATTGTCGATTGTCGCTGAACTAAATTGCTCTAATTGACTTTGCTTTGGCCGATCGGACTCTCAACTTGGATTTTTTATTTGAATTTTGCCCCTTTTTACATGTGATTTTGATTGGCGATCAGACTTTCCATTGGCATTTGATTTTGCCCCTTGGAGTTGTCGATCCAATTTTTCCAAATGGCTGATTGGCAGGAGCTTGGCGATTGGAATTGTCCCATTGGAGAATGTTAATTGGTTGCCAATTAAAGCCGCCATGCCCTGACTACCGATTGAATAATTACTTTGCAGCCGAACGGATGTGGCACTCTTTGGAAATTGGTCGAATGGAATTGTTGACGGAAGTCGTCTATCGAGTGCTGCTCAATTTCCCCTTGCAACTGTCCCTTGGAATTGTTTGATTGCTCTTGCCGACTGGACAAGGAAAGCAATCGATAGGCTCTGACTACTTGCTCCCAATGGAAACCAAGTGCATTTTGCCACTTTGAATATGATGGGAAAATGTTCCCTTGTAGCTTCTGCTTGGAGTTTGTCATTCGTGTCTGTCTGGCGCCGATCGAGCGGCTGAGTGGTGCGACTGAGTGGTACCGAGCGAATGGCTGAGTGGTGCCGAGCGAGCGGCTGAGTGGTGTCGAGCGAGCGGCTGAATAGTGCCGAGTGAGCCGCTGAGTGGTGCCTCAGCCGAGCAAGTGGTTGAGCGGTGCTAAGCGAGTGGCTGAGTGGTGTCAAGTGAGGGGCTAAGTAGTGTACAAATAACCCCATCTATGACTTGGCGCTAGGGCACAAGAGTCTAGGGCGTGGGCGCATGAGCAAGCACGCTTATAACTCGGTCATGAGATCCAAGAGTCTGGAACTTAGGTGCAAGAGCAAGCACGCTTATAACTCGGTTGAACGGTTCGAGAGTCTAGGACATAAGTCTGAGAGCAAACTCGTTTATTACTCGATCGAACGACATAAGAGTCTAAAGTATGGGCGCGAGAGCAAGCTCGCTTATAACTTGGCCGAAGGCACGACAGTATGGAGTATAAGCGCAAGAGAAAGCTCCCTTATAACTCGGTCGAACGGCATGAGAGTCTGGAATTTAGGTGCGAGAGCAAGCTCGCTTATAACTCAGCCTAATGGCACGAGAGTCTGGAATTTAGGCGCGAGAGCAAACTCGCTTATAACTTAGCTGAACGGTCCGAGAGTATGGAGTATGGGCACGAGAGCAAGTTCGTTTATAACTCGGCCGAATGGTCTGAGAGTCTGGAATTTGTCAAGTTGGAAGTTGTTGACCAAAAGTTGCTGATTGAAGCTGATAAAGCTTTTAAACACTGATGATTCAAATGTTAAACAGTCGATTGAAGCTGACTGTCAATCGGCCGAATTGCCTGGAAGACCGGTTGGCCTTTTGCCCATATTTGTTGTCGATCAAACTTTGCTTTGGATGCCATTCAACTAAACAATTTTCATAATTTTTTAGATTTGAAGTTAAGCTAATTTTGATTGGATTGAGAGTCGATCGGTTGCGGTCACTTTTATTTGGATGGGTAATTTGACCTTTGATTTGAAATTTGCCCTCCTACCTGATAAGAATAGGGATATAATCTAAATTTAAACTTTAAAATTTATGTTTTAGACTTATCTGTCGAGATAGCTTGAGTGGATAATCCCAAGTTGCCAAGCAGGATGGATGAGCTGCTTAGGCTGAATGAGTTAGATTTTCTCTAGGAGATTGTCGATTGTCACTGAACGAAATTGCTCCAATTGACTTTGCTTTGGCTGATCGGACTCTCAACTTGGATTTTTTATTTGAATTTTGCCCCTTTTTACATGTGATTTTGATTGGCGATCAGACTTTCCATTGGCATTGGATTTTGCCCCTTGGAGTTGTCGATTCAATTTTTCCAAATGGCGGATCGGCAGGAGCTTGGCGATTGGAATTGTCCCATTGGAGAATGTTAATTGGTTGCCAATTAAAGCCGCCATGCCTTGACTACCGATTGATCGATTTTTTTGTTTTCAAATGGCCGATCGGCAAAGCTTTTGCCGATCGACGATTGGACTGCCGATTGACTGCCAATTGTGAATTTCCTGTATAAACTGGAGAATTTTCCCAAACTGGTTGTTGTTTGATATTTGCATATAGGAGCTTCCAACTGCCGATTGGAGTTTCTAACTTGTGAATTGACCGATCTAATTGCCGATTGGAGCAGAGTGAAGCAGATTGGCTATTTCCAATTAAAGCCGATCGGATTTTTTCTGTTGGACTTTTTTGTTTTCCAATTTGCATACTGCCATTTGATTGCCGATCAGAATGCATATTGGAGAGTTGCTGGTCCGATTTTGCACCCTTGACTTTGAATTTTCTTTTTCAATTTGGGAGCTACGGCTCAGCTTTGCCCTTTGGATTTTACTGCCTTTGACTTTGTCTTTGATGAGGATTTATCCTTTGGAGTATTCGATTGAAGCCTTGTGATTGGAGAAGCCAATAAGCTAATTGAGCAATCTTGCCCTGAGCTGCCGAGCAGCAAATGAACTGTTGCTAATCGGATTTCTAGCGCACCAATAATGATACCTAAAGTACTCTGATTTCTTGCTCCCACACTGTCGTGGTGCTTTGTTTGTTGAAATCCTCCAGAGCCATGACGATGGCAAAGAGTCTCTAGCATCGCCCATCTTCACGTTCCAGATCAAGTTAGTTCCCACGGACGGCTCCAAATATGATCCGTCCGAAAGTTGAGAAGATGGTTGGCTAAGAAGGTGACTCGGATATTGACTACTTGAAGACTCTGATTCAGCAAAAGTGGCTCCCAGCAAGCGGTCTTGCATGTCAAAGGGAGCGTTAGTGACCGAGCAGGGAAGGGGTCCCGGCGTAGGTCCTCCGATGCTCAAGTCAGTGATCGAGACGAGTTGAAGAACAATAATAAGACCAATAGCTATGAGTATGTAAAACTACGTAGATTCACGTACTTTCGCCTGTAGATGGAACCCCCTTTTATAGTATTATTGTTTGTATGTGCACGAATTTCAAAGTGTTTCCATAAAAGGACAGACCATAAAGATGCTCTGACATCTTTTTCAAAATAGACCCGCAATCTCTGCGTTTGACAGGTGGAAGCTTCTAGTGTACTGCTTGCATATGGAATATTCTCTGTCATTCGTGGCATAAAATGCTAAAAAGGAATATAGAGTTGGTAAACCATTAATGTGTTGTGATGATAGGTCGGCTAAGTCCCCTCCATCGTCCGATCGGACCTTGCTTTCGGAGGGAGTCAACTCTGATAAAGGATGTAGACCACCTTGAGGACTTGGCTTGGCCAGGAAGAGTGGCGGATCGGCTAGATTAGCGGATCGATCAAGAAGAGTGGCAAATCGGCCAAGAAGACTGGCGGATTGATCAAGAAGAGTGGCAGATCGGCCAGGAAGAGTGGCAGATCGGCCAAGAAGATTGGCAGATCGGCCAGGAAGATTGGCAAATCGACCAGGAAGAGTGGCGGATCGGCTAGAGTGACGGATCAGTTAAGATGACAGATTGGCCAGAATGACGGATCGGCTAGTCGGGTCAGTCGGGAAAGATGGTCATTAACCTCCCTTGACCTTATCATAACTCAACCTACCAATTTAACCTTCTTTACCCTCGTGCCCACTCTTCCTATTCTCCGTATTAGTTACCTTTGTATTGGTTGCTATAAAATCACCCAGTTGATACACTTTGAATGACCTTAGCATCATTGAAGAGTGATTGTTATTCACATTAACACTAACAAGATGGACACTGAAGCATTGATATAAGTGCTATGAGTAGAAGCCTTTTGATCATGGGAGTTAGTAAGTGTACTTTAGGCAACCTTTTTATCAAGATGTAACTGAATTCTTAAGCTAAGACATTAGCCAGAGGATATTTTTTGTTGGATGTTTATTATCTAATTGATGTTGCAGAAGCAAGCATGTAGTATATCCTTGATAAAAATATAGATGCTAATGTTAGTCCCTTACGACCGGTAAGAGAGGGTGAATTGCTCTGCACAATATAAAACAGGCAAACACCTTTCTCAACTCGATCAGGCTTTAAAACAATTACAAACTTTAAAACAATATAAAGAAACCAAACAAGTACGAGACAAAGGAATTTTTTACTTGGTTAGCAATCAAAGGATTGCTACTCCAAGGAAAGTAAGCTTAGTAGAAAAATCTCCTTCTTGAACAAAATATCGGAGGCGGAGAAGCCTCGTACACGAAAATGAAGCTCAGGAATGAAAAACTGAATAGCTATCGAAGTACAGAGTGTGTTGTACTGACTACTAAGATTAGGGTTGTATTTATAGCCAAGTTCCGGACGCCTAGAAGGGCTCCAGGCGCTGGGCGTGGATAAAACTTTATCCACGTCGCAACGGCTGCGCAACGGTCCAATAATAAGATTTATCTAGTCCGAGCGCCTAGAATAGCTCCAGGTGCCCGGACCGCCTTCGCATAGCGGCGCCTCGCCAAGGTGCCTCCGGCTGGACCAGACCGGTCGAAGCGCCCGGAATAGCTCCGGGCGCCCGAACCATAGTCAACTCCACGTTGACGTTATGTCCGAGTCTACCGCTCCGACTCCGCTCACTTGGGTGATTTTGGCCATCCGGAATAGGGCTCACCCGAACTGATTTTCCGGCTTTCTCGAGTAATCTTTCGCTCCGGCTTCTCGACCCTCGGAAACGTCGCACGCTTCCTTCTCGTCCGCCGACTTACTCTTCCGCAGCGCCTCGTCCCTCGGACGCACCGAGCCCATCGACTCTCTCCTGTGTCGTCCTTCTCGTTAGCTGCGTCTTTTGCTCGACTTCCTATACTCCTAAGTTCCTGCACACTTAGACACAAGGCATCAAAAGACAACAGGAATTGGTTAATCGCATCAATTCTATTACGGGTACTTATAATCTCCCCCTTTTTGATGTGAGCAAACCAAGTTAAGGTAAACTAAAACAAATAACAATAAGGTAATTATTATAAATTTTGCAATTAAAAAAATATGCAAAAATCAAAATGTACCCTCCCCTAGACTTAACCTCTAATTCTCCCCCTTTGATCACATGAAAAATAGGAGTATTACTTGAAGTAAATTCAAAACGGAGTCTAAGGGATAAAAATAACTATCATCCATAAAAATCATGAACTTTAAATTTCAAACATTTGGACTTTTACAATTTATAAACCACTTGAAAAAAATAATTGTAAAATTTGTTCAAAAAATTTTATAACAGTTAATTAGATATATCCAAAGTTGTGAAAAAAAATAAAAAAAAAAATGAAATTGATTTGAGCAGTAATAAATTATTTTCGACGGTAAGATGCATTTTCTTAAAAAAGTTCTTAAAAATAGTTTTTTAAGTAAAAAAAATCTTGAAAATATTTTTGAAGGTGTAATAGAGCAATTGTTTTGTCAGAAAAAATAAATTTCCAAAAATTTCACGTTCGAGAATTTTAATATTAAAAATTAGTATTTTAATAAAAAATATACAGAAAATTCAATAACGGTTTAAAAAATTTTAAAAATATTTTATTGGACAGAGAACATGATGAATTTTCATAGCAAAATAATTTTTTTTAAAATAACTCTACGGAAAAATTTTAAATTGAAAAATATGATTTTTGTTAGAAAATTTATAAGAATTAATACAACGGTCAAAAAATATTTATAATTTTTTCTACAGTTAAGAAATGAAATCCTCTTTTCCGAAAAAATTATTGAATAATTAATTTCGAACAGAAATTATACGAAAAAAAATTATTTAAATAATTCTAAGCAAACAACAAATATTAAATCAATTTAAAAGTACGATATGCATAAAAATTTAATTTAAACACGATTTTGGAATCCAATATAGGTTCCTTCCAACCGAATTAATCAAAAAACTTCCTAGGGATATATTTTGATGACAATTTTCTAATTTGGCCTTTATGATATCTAAAATGTCAATTAGTCCATTATAATTTCCAACTTGTTGAACATGTGACCATGCAAAAATCTTCTATTTCTACTTTCAATTTTTCATTTTCAATTTTTATCTTGTCGAAATCTTCTAATTGACGAGATGTTGCTAAGGGTAATTTTAACTCCTCATTTTGTTTTTTAAATTTTCCATTTTCTATTTCTAATTTACAAGAATTTTTCTACAACATTTTTATAAATTTAAATAACTTATCAGGAGGTAGAGATCGTACCTGACTTACCTTGTCGATCTCATTATCTGATACTCCCACTGTAGAACTACTTTCTTCTGATGTTGCTCCCCCTTCATCGATGTTCTCGATGCTCATCTCCAATGAACTTGCTTCGTCGTCTTCTTGGTGTCTTGCCATCAACGCAAGTCCGGCGTGGGCTTCGATCTCCGACTCTGACGACGTTTCGTCCCACGTCGCCTTTAGGTTTCTATGCTTTGTCGGGTCGGCTTCTTGTCCTTCTCCTTGTTCTTTAATTTTGGGGAGTTGTCTTTGACGTGCCCTTATTCATTGCATTGATAGCATCTTACTTTTCTTCTCCTTTTCTTGGCCCGCACTTGATTGAAATTATTAGTTTTAAAAAAAAAATTGAACATCCTTACCAGAACGCTTTTAGTCATCGTCAAGGGATGTCTTGGAATCTGGTTCATCCATTTTTACCTTTAAGACAATGTTATGCTTTAACTCCTTTAGATCTGCATATCTTGACTCATGAATTTCAAAAATAGAGAACAATTCTTCTAAATTACTTATCTCTAAGTCCCTAGAGATGAAATATACATCTACTAGGGTTGCCCATTCAGGAGTCCTAGGAAAAGCGTTAAACGTGTACCTTAGCGAATCTCGGTTGGTTACCTTTTCTCCGAGATTCGTGAGCTCGGTAATGAGTTCTTTGATTCTTGAGTGGAAGTGTGCAATGGTTTTGCCTTCTTCTAATCGGAGGTTGCTGATATGGTTTCAGAGCAGATCTCGTCTTGCGAGTTTTGCCTCCGAGGTCCTTTCATGTAGTTCCAGGAATTTATCCCAAATCTCTTTGGCCGACTAGTAAGCTCTGATCCGGTTGACTTCTTGTGACGGTAAAATGCTCAACAAATGGAATTCTGCCTTGCCATTTGCCACGAAGTCGGCTTACTCCTTTTTCGTCCATTGATGTTCTTCTTTGTCGTTCCCTTACTAATCCTTCGGTGCTACAAAACCAAACTTCATTATTATTAATAATTCAAAGTCAGTTTTGAAAAATACCTCTATCTTCTGTATCCAAATTGCGAACTTCCCCTTGAACTTAGGTGGATAGATGCTTAGTCCGGCCATCGTCTTCTGTGCTTCGGTCAGCGATTAGTCCTTCTAAAGTGATTAATCTCTAATACCACTTGTTCATCCCTTACGGCCGACAAGAGGGGAGTGAATTGCCCTGCACAATATAAAACAAGCAAACACCTTTCTCAACTTGATCGGGCTTTAAAACAATTACACACTTTAAAGAAATATAAAGAAACAAAGGAATTTTTTACTTGGTTGGTAATCAGAGGATTGCTACTCCAAGGAAAATAGGCTAGAAAAATCTCCTCGAACAAAACATTGGGGGCGGAGAAGCCTTATACACAAAAATGAAGCTCAAGAATGAAAAACTGAATAGCTATTGAAGTACAAAGTGTATTGTACTGACTACTGAGATCAGGGCTATATTTATAGCCAAGTTCCAAGCGTCTGGAAGGGCTCCAGGTGTCTGAGCGTGGATAAAACTTGATCCACATCGCAACGGCTATGCAATGGCCGAATGATAAGATTTTATCTGGTCCGGGCGCTTGGAACAGCTCCAGACGCCTAGACTGCCTTCGCACAAGGGCGCCTCGCCAAGGCGCCCCCGGCTGGACCAGACTGATCCGAGCGCCTGGAATAGCTTCGAGCGCCCGGACCATAGTCAACCCACATTGACTTTATGTCGGGTATTCCGCTCCGGCTCCGCTCACTTGGGTGATTTCGGTCATCCGGAATAAGGCTCACCTGAACACATTTTCTAGCCTTCTTGAGCAATCTTTTGCTCCGGCTTCTCGTCCCTCGAAAATGTCGCACGCTTCCTTCTCGTCCGTCGGTGTACTCTTCCACAGCGCCTCGTCACTCGGACGCACCGAGCCCATCGACTCTCTCCCGTGTCGTCCTTCTCGTTAGCTGCATCTTTTGCTCAACTTCCTGCGCTCCTAAGTTCCTGCACACTTAGACACAAGACATCAAAAGACAACAGGACCTAACTTCGCACAGGGGCGCCTCGCCAAGGCGCCCCCGGCTGGACCAGACCGATCTGAGCACCTGGAATAGCTTCGGGCACCCGGAACATAGTCAACTCCACGTTGACTTTATGTCGGGTCTTCCGCTCCGGCTCCACTCACTTGGGTGATTTCGGTCATCCGGAATAAAGCTCATCCAAACTCATTTTCAGGCCTTCTCGAGCAATCTTTCACTCCGACTTCTCGTCTCTCGGAAATGTCACGCGCTTCCTTCTTGTCCATTGGCGTACTTTTCCATAGCGCCTCATCCGTAGATGCACCGAGCCTGTCGACTCTCTCCCGTGCCATCCTTCTCATTAGCTGCATTTTTTGCTCGACTTCCTGTGCTCCTAAGTTCCTACACACTTAGACACAAGGCATCAAAAGACAACAGGATCTAACTTGATTTGGTTGATCACATCAAAACTACCATGGGGTACTTACAGCTAAGTCTACACTAGGCCTACAGAGAAGGAACCAATTTGTGTCTTTTTGGATTTCTATGGTGCTCAGACTCGGATTGAAGTATCTGACATAGGTGCGGATCAACTTGTCCAACATTGCTATTCTGACATAACATTGCTATTCTGACATAGGTGTGGATTCACGTGTCAACACTGTTGTTTCTAAAAAATTGATAGTGAAATTGAATGTTCACTTAAGAGTCACACTTCTATGGAGGAGGATAGTTGAAGAGTGCGAGAATTAGACATCTCTAAATAACATGTTTGTATTAATCCAATAAATCATCATGTATGATTCTTGAGATGAATCTTCCTGGTAATGGTAATAGTAAGTTACCACATGGCAACATTTCTTTTGTTTGTACATTGCTTCTCTAGATTGCCCAAGAAAGAAGAATGGAGTTTTCCGAGAATGGGAAACTTGTCTCGATCTGTTTGGCGATTTTACAGAAGAATGCTGGAGTATATGATTGAAAACCTAAATAATAACTTTTCAAGATGGGTCAGCATATTTTTCAAATGGAAAAGTCTTCATGCCAGCATTTACATTCTCACGGTGGCAACTTTTACAACTGTACCAAATACAAGTGTTTTCAATTAGTAATATACTACTATTAGGATCTAAACCAAGTTGATCAAAGGTATGTTTCGGTTCGTTCTTCCTTCTTGTGGGGCTCCCATTATTCTGATTGCAGCTTACAATGATTGATTTTTATACAATCTGCTTTCTTCCTAGAGATTGGCAGCTTCTCAGGCTCCTATTATTCTGATTGTTGCTTATAATGATTGATTGTTATACAATCTGCATTCTTCCTAGAGATTGTCAGCTTTTCTTTATGTAGGATAGGCCTTCTGATACTTTCCATTTATTCTTTTTGGATAAGCTTAGGGTATAGGGTTTAGGGTGTTTCATCGAATTTGGAGTTATACAAGAATTATGTTATGTTTATAAAAGAATGTTGTTATGTTCTCTTAGAATTTGAGAGGAGCATTCTAAGTGAATCGAAGATAGTACTCTTCTTTTTCTCTTCTTGCGTCTCATATCTACTTCATATGAACTCAAGACACATACATGGTATCCCAATCCTCCCAGGAGCCTTGCACAACCAGAGTTTCCATCCGTGCTAAGGAGCAATAACATATTGGAAGAAATACTACTGCATCTAGATGGGTTTCATAGTTAAGAACTTTTTATCATTCAATCCTCCTATATTCAATGTGTTGAAGTCATTTTTTCTTTTGCTATTTCCAATGCGAACCTTTTAAAATCAAGGTTGTTCCATTCTTTCTTCCTTGTATGGTTATATCTTTCCTTCCTTTTTGCCACTCTAAAATTCTCACCAAAAAGAAGTACAATCTTATAGCTCCGAAAGCTGTCTCATATCGATCCTTGTGGAAGGAATAGTCCTGATGGTGTTATTTTATTTAGGAGATAAGAATGTGTTTGATGTATATTCATTCCCATCCTGATAAATAATGCTATTCCACTACATACATACACTCATATACCCCTATCAAAGTCTGAGCAAGAGAAGAGAAACTAATGTTAACCAAACATTTATGTGACTACATTTAGCATTTTAACACGAGAATCATTGTTTTTTTCTTTATCTCGCTATACTCACAATTCTTGGTATCTTACAGTTGGAGGAGCAGATGGAGCAAATGAATCAATATCTATAGCTTAAGTGTATTTTGTGCCCCCAACTGGCGGCAAAGTTTTGCCTCCAGCCGACAGAAACTAAGAGCATATGAGGTGGATTAAAAAATGGAGAAAAGAGGCCGTAGTGAAAACTTGGTCAGTCTGATGGACCTTCACCCTTTCTTTTTTTTTCCTTTTTTAATAGATTTGGTAACATTTCTGTTAAATTTTCAAGTCTACTTTTGCTACATGAAGCAAAATATAAACAACTGTTTTGATAGATTTTGATGTTAACTCATCATGTTCTTCATTTCCAATTCTGTTCTGCTGCTAATAAGTTGAAGGTGAGCTCATTGCATTTGCATTTTATCTAAGTAATTCAGTGTATGATAATGTTAAAATAACTTTGCAATTTATAGTGTTGGTAGAAGTATAACTAGAAAATTACTTTTTGTTATTGAATGGAGTAAAAACGTGATTTCACTTATTCCGGATGCATCTTATCATCGAAGGGAGATGAATTACGTACCAAGCGGTCTATAAGTGGGAGGATATTTAATCCTAAGGGAATGAATCTACGGAAATTGATTATTATCCAATAAAATAACTCTGGCATCTGAGTACCAACTCGGTTATTGTGTGTTATAAACCAAACCAATCCATTTTATTTGTATGTTTAGGAAAATGACTTTATTATTAAAAAAATTAAAAATGACAAAAACAAATAATTAGAAAACTTTTAATCCCTTGAGGATTTTCACTTTGTGCAAGTGGAAATGCTGATAAAATACCACCCCAACAATCGAGGATCTTTACTATGAATCTTTTAACATGCACTTATTATTTAGTTTGGGCCAACACATATCAACTTACTACCAATTCGATAATTCACAAATCGAATAGGACTAGAAGCTCATCTAGGAATCAATCTTGAACCAACTAAAATCCGAGGACTATCCACAATGGCCAAACTTGGTATGTTTAAAGTATCGCACATGCTCACCATCATGCAACAAGCATTTTACAACAAATTAAAGTACCAGGCGTGAAGAACCCTAACGTGCATCAAGTGTGCGTACGGACTGTAAGTTGGTATTTACAAATTAAGTTGTCTCCTTGGAGTTTACTTGTCAATCGCAATTGAATATTTGCCACATTACTGTTAATTTAATTTATTTCCCATACTTTTTGGTGACGATTCTATAATTTTGGGGATAGTTAATTAGCTTCGAGCACTTGAAGCAAATATTAAATGGAAATACTAAGCAAGTTTACTTGGTGCCAAACAAAAGGGGAGAAAGGAGAATCTTTTTTGCAAATTTAGCAAGTAGCCCCCTTTTTTCTTATAAATTTAATTAAGGATTAATTAGTACTCCCTTTTTATATAGAATTTTACAAATGAATTTAACAAAAATTTAATTGAATTTCAAGTTAATTATTATTTAAATATATAATTTTTATGAAAAAAAAGAATTAGTTAAATTGAATTGCCATGGTATTATTTTTCATGCTAGTTTGTTTTTCCACTGAGTTTACTCTTCTATTGTTCCTTTTTCAATCTTTCAGTTAAATTTGAAAATTAAGTTGAGTTGGAAATTATTTTATCCTATGAAAATTAGGTGTTAAAAAAGGCACTCACTATAAGAATAACAACTATTAGTGATCGAAAATTTCAATGACAATTATTTTGATGATCAACCTCATTTAGTGACAGAATTTATTTTTTATCGTTAACATTAGCGACGGATCTTTAATGTCGTCATTGATTTTAGTGATGGAAATAAATTTTTCATCACTAATTTACGATAATTTAACGACAAAAATAAATTCCTTCGCTAAATTTCAATAGAATTTTAAAAGAATCTCCATTACTTAAGAGATTTCATCCCGTTTACGTTCACACATTCAATAACAACATTAAACATCAACAATATTCACATAATATATAGATATAATGAACTATTGTATTTATCTAACACATGAGACATTGATTCGAAGCCTCTCTTTAACTCTTTGTTTTTAGCCATTCGTTTGAATAAGATTTTTATGATTGCACAATGAATTAGTTTTTTTTTAACAATAAATGATTATATAGAATGAAACCATCATAAACAATCAAATGCAAAATGAAGTTGAATAACAAACCAATTGATAACCATCATTCAAGTTCAAACAAAGTGAAAGGAATGTTCATATCTTCCCCAAGTTTTGTCAATCAACCCCCCTTATCTCTTCCTGCCACAATCAACAAAAAATCTATCTCTGATTAAATTTCAAATCAATTCTTAGGCTCAGCCCCTAATTAGGCCACAGGAAAGCCCCATCAGCAAGATGGCAGCATCTCTCTCATCCTTCACTGGCACCACCACTGCTTCATCCACAAAGAGCTTTTTCTGTTTACTTGAGCTGGTAAACTTGTACCTTTTCTTGAATGGCACACTACTGTTGCATGGCTTCTCCTCTTTTGTCACACTACACACAGCAGCAGCTTCCATGGCCCTCCTCACCTTCCTCTGTCTTATTCCACAAGCATTACAAAGACTCTGCAGAGAGAGGGAAAAACACTTCAATACAAGTTTTTTTTTTTTTTTTTTTTTTTAAAGAATAGCATATTTATATTTATATATATATATTTCTTGCCTTGGGGCCATGAGGGCCACTCCTCCAAAGAGGAGTCTTTGTGGTGCTACAATTGGAGCAGGCTCTGATACTGATAGAATCACCAGAAGACTTGATGATTTGATCTCGAGGTGACAGTTTCATGTTGCCTCTTGGTCTGCACTGAGGCGGCTTGACCTTGTAGCTGATGGCTCTGTATCGATCCTTGAGCTGCCATATTCGACTGCACGAGTTTACTGAAGTTGCAATGGTGAATGATGATGAGCTAATTAATAAAAGCGTTTACCTCTTGTTGCAGGAAGGGATGATCATGTTGCTGGTTCCTTGAGAAGCTGCTGAGAAAGGAGGAGGAGGAGGAGGAGGAAGAAGAGGTGTTGGATGGCGGTGTGAAGAAAGGGCCTTGGCCTTCTCCATCTGATGCAGAGAGAGAAGGGGCCTGGTTCAGATCAAATGAAGACATGGGGAGGGGGGGAGAGCAGAGGTGTGGGGTTTGGAAGTTCTCGGAGGGGCTATATATATGTCTGCGCCAATGATTAGAGGAAGGACTGAAATTCATAACATGTGAATATGGAAGAGTCCTATCGACATTACTAGAGGAAGTAGAAAAATTATATATTATCTCACCTTGTTGAATTGTGCAACGTGATTTCTAAACTTTTAAATTTAATTTGTGGAATATATCCTCCACTTATGATAATCATATGTGTACCGCATGTTTAACCTACGCTGCAGTGGCATGGCACATATGTAGTCTCTCAAGTATCCGTTGGACCCGGCGGGTGTTTTGATGTGATCAACTAAGTTAGTGCCCCTAGGCCCCTTCTGGTTCCAAGTGTGCTAAGCGTTAAGCACGGTAAGTCGAAAGACGCAGGCAATGAAGCAAAGACGGGAACGCGACGGGAGCCCGTTCTAGTAGTAGAGAGTTGCAGCAAGAGTACACCGGCAGAAGAACGTGTGCTCGAGGCGTTCGGGGAACGTGGAGAAGGAAAGAAATTGAGTTCAAGTGAACCCTATTTCGGTCAATCACCCAAAAACTTCGAAGGCGACGAGAAGCAAGCAGAAAGCGCAGCCCCAGGCGCCCCATCAGGCCTTGAGCGCCTCCACTCAATGAAGGCAGAAGTGAATATTGAGCTGTTTGGATAAAGTTTTATCCCCTCTCTCGTTGGATGCGCCTAATTGGACCCTTGGGATAGACTTTTCAAGAGCTATATAAAGGCCCCTGGAGCTAGGAAATAAACAACAACTCAAGCAATCAACTGTGTAGTCTTTCCTAGTAACTAGTGAGCGTTCTAAGTGTGTAAAAAGGCTTCTCCGCCTACAGTGAAGGAGACTCTGCTAGTGCGATCTTCAACTGCCTTGGATTAACAACCATCTTGGTTGTAACCAAGCAATTCACCACACCTCTTGCCGGTCTTCGCTGCACCTACAATTGGTATCAGAGCCAGACCGTCTCAGAAGGACTAACCGCCGACTGAAGCACAACGATCAAGACAATGGCCGGAGCGAATATTCATCCCTCGAAGTTCAACGGAGACTTCGCGACGTGGAAACGCCGGATGGAGGTATTTTTCAAGAGAGAATTTGACATTTGCTTAATTATGAAATATAGTTATGCAGTTCCAAAAGATAAAGAAGAAAACACATGAAGCAAGAAGGAGCAAGCCGATTTTGTCGCCAATGAAGGCGATAATTCACCTTCGCGTAGCTGTGTCCACAAGAGGTAAGTCGATCGAAGTTACGACTGAAAGACCTCTAGGAAAATTCTAGAGCTTCTTCACGAAGGTACTTCAACTAAGCTAGCGAGCAACATCCCACCCAACGAACCTAACGAAACCTTCGATAATCGCAGAAAGTAGCGAACCCAAGCAAGGATCAAGGAGTTAATAACTCAACTAACCAACCTAGAAGAAGCCTGACTCAATCTCAATCGACGCCAACGCAACGCCTACGTAACTCAGTGGGCCTCCCTCGAACTACATCTCTCTAAGGACTTGAGGTAAGTACTTTAGAAAATTTATTTCTACTTTTGAACTTCACGAATCTCGAGTTGCAAAGCCCAATGGAGTAGAGAAGACTAGTGAACATTGCCTAAAGGCAAAACAAACGCTCGCGACGCGATGCAAAACGACGGTTGCGTTAATGATAAGACGTTTAATAAGTTTTAAAATCTAACATAGTAAACGATCGCAATCGACAACGCCAACAATGACTTGTTAACAACAAGAGCACATCAAAGATGAGTACCCGAAATTGAAGAGCAAACAGAAAGAAAAGGAAAAGGTAAAGTACAAGAAACCAGAATCCTCCAAATACAAAAACCTGAAAGAGACATGGTCAGACTCATCCTCCGAATCAGACCTCGAAGAATTCTCGGGGTTAGCGCTAATGGCCAACCATCTCTACGAAGACGACCCAAGCTCAGAGATGAGCATAGACGAAGGGGGAGGAACCTCAGAAGAAGAAAGTAGCGATGAAAGGGGAGCATCACCAAATCAGGTAAGTAAGGTACGTGCTCTAACCCCTACTCAGTCGTTTAAATTTATCAAATCTCATTCTAAAGATTTGTTTAAATTAGAAAAAGAAAATACTGAATTGAAAATGAAATTAGCAAAAGCATGTCCACTTGAGATATACGATAATCTAAAATCAGAAAATGAAAAATTAAAAATTGAAGTTGAAAAATTAAAAAATAATGCATGTTTAAATAAATTTTCAAAATAAAAAATTAGAATTTATGGAAAATTGAATTGGTACATTAGAAACCATCAGGGTCAACTTAGAAGAGTGCCCAAAAAATATGTACCCCTAAATTTTTGAATAATCATATAGGAAGGAACCTCTATTGGTTCCGAAATCATTGCTAAATTAATTTATTTAATTAAGGCTTTCAAGAGGGAAAATTAAACAAAGAATTTCTTTATGAAGCTTTGTCTAAGAAAGTGGTTGTTGCTCTAATAACCAAGAAGGCCTAGTGTCTCGCCATGACCTGGAAGCTGAAATATTGAAATAAAATGTTTAATTAACTTTTTGAAAAAGCATTAAACTAGAATTAAATAATGTTTTGAAAGTTTTTTTTATATTTTTAAAAAATTCTAAAAATTCAGTTTACTTAGAATTTTTTTTTGAAAATTTTAAAATTTAATTTTGACTTAGAAGTTCTTTTTGAAAAATTCAATTTACTTAGAAATTTTTTTAAGACTCAAAAGAAAAAAAAAATCATTTTTACTTAGAAATTATTTTTGGAAAATTCATCTTACTCAGAATTTTTCAAACTTAAAAAAAATTTTGGCTAAATATTTTAAAATATCATACTCTTACCCTATTTTTTCTATGATCAAAGGGGGAGAGATTAGTACAAGTCTAGGGGGAGATAATTTTTTTTAAAAAAAAATTCTCTCTCTTAAACTTTTATTTAGTTGCAAGTTTACTTATTACAAATTTATGCTTAAAATGTTAGTTTAGTAATTTTCTTTAAAAATTACAATTTGTCTATTTTTTACCCTAACTTGAACTTAGGTTGATATACATGAAAAAGGGGGAGATTGTTGGATCCCGCGGGTGTTTTGATGTGATCAACCAAGTTGGTTAGGGTCTTTATGTCCTGCCGTGTCCGTGTGGGAGCAGAAGGGCCTAGATGGAGCAAGGAATCGGAGTGGAAGGACGACACGAAAGGAGCCGACGTGCGTTGGAAAGGCCCGGAGAGAGCTGCGAGAGAGGCTAAGAGTGCACCGGTGGGCTAAAGCACGCGTGGCCTTCAGGGACGTTGAGGAGGAAGGTTGTCGAGGAAGGTGAAATTGAAATTCTGGGTGAGCCCTATTTCGTAATCACCATCACCAAAACGAGACTTAAGCTAAAGAAGCAAGCAAGCGAGCCGGAAAAGCTACGCTGAGCCACCAGGCAACTAAGGCGCTTAATGCCCGTGGAGGCGCCTGACTGGCACGTGAAGTGAACGCTGATTGTTTGGATAAAGTTTTATCCCCTCTCTCGTTGGAGGCGCCTTGGACCTTGTTGGAGGCGCCTTGGACCCTCGGGATAGACTTTCCAGGAGCTATATAAAGGCCCCTGGAGGTAGGAAATAAACAACAACTCAAGCAATCAACTGTGTAGTCTTTCCTATCAACTAGTGAGCATTCTAATTGTGTAAAAAGGCTTCTCCGCCTACAGTAAAGGAGACTCTGCTAGTGCGATATTCGACTGCCTTGGATTAACAACCGTCTTGGTTGTAACTAAGCAATTCATTCCCCTCTTGCCGGCCTCCGCTACATCTACAGTATCTATTGTTTGATTCAGGGTATTTTCCTTCCTTCCTTGAGATAACAAATCTAAGATGTTAAGTTGCTGGACCACACAACTTGTGAGTACTTCCAGATTTATTATAATAATCAATGAAAAACATTCATGGAGCTTGTGTAACTGTAATATTTCCTAATTCCTACATTTTGAATGAGTAAACTCAAGTTAGAATCAGAATAAGCTGATCAGGGACACCAATTAATGTAGTGAAATGGATCGGTGAGCAATCCTAAGCATCAAATTCATTATCCTAATTATCCTAAAACTATAACTTTGATTGGATACTATGTATGACAGAGAATCTGGATAGCATCTCTCACTTCTGTGTCAGATAGAGAAATGACAAAGCATTCATTGTTTCTGCATTTATGATCAAAGGGGTTTTAAGGCACTTCAAACACAGATATGACAAGGGATTCAACAACAGAAGGCTTGAGTGCCTTCTTTTTATCTTCTCTTATGATGTTTAGCACGGATCGTAACATATAATAAAAGTTCTTTAGTTGAAACTCATTTAGAATCTATCTTTGTGTATTGTTTCACACCTAATTGTTTGTGATTATAGTAAGATTAAGGGTGATAATTCAGGTTTAGTATTGATAAACCCACAGAAAATATTTGGAGGGTTGCAATTAGTATGGCATCGATCCCCACACTTCTGTCCGATGTGGATAGCTCTGTTAGCTGCCGACAGTTTCGCCACATTAATGCAACTAAATTAGTTTTTTTTTGATGGAGATGTACGATTTTTTTCGCACGGGGCCACCCGCACGAAACCCGGCCGCGAGGAGAAATGCATATATTAAAAATCAATCCGGAGATGGATCCTCATTGAATAAATAAAAACAAAAACAAGAAAAAATCATTAAGTAAATAGGAAAAAGAATTCCATTAAGGGGACTTATCATCGTGTAATGTTTACTGATCTGGCACAAATTTATCAACAATTCAAGGGAATTGAGGAAGCATTCAGCTACTTTGTTCTTACAACATATGCATTGACATAGAGAAATGAAGTTTAAATGACGAAATAACTGCGACGGTGATGCCATGAGAAACACACTTTATTGGGGAAATGAAAACGGGCGCAAATCCCTTTAGATTTTCTTTCCTGTACCTTCTTTGTTTTTTTTCAAGAGCAGAAATAGTTACAGCTTGGGCCGATGTGTACAACTTTGATTCGGTCTCAGATTCGACTTGTGAATCCGAAACAAAATGACAGAATTATGTACTATGGTGCTATACTTTTAGCACTCTGGTAAAGTATTGAGTTTAAAAATGTAGCAATCTTTAACTCTTCAGCTGCACTTTGCACAGCTTCAGGATAACAAAGCATGCCTCGACAAAACCTCTTGGTCGCCAAACCACGGAAGAATTCTCTAAATTTGAACAGACTTGAGCCTACAGGTATTGGCCACGAACAAGTATACTTCGCAGCCAGTAGTGTCCTTGCTTCTCCAGTGCGAACACAATGTTCAAAGGTTTGCACTTTACAAATACATCTTTTTCACAAACAAGTAAAGCCTCAGTTTGCGCCGACCAACTTCTGCAACTGCTTAAGAGGTGTCAAAAGTTGTGCAAAAGAAGGGCGTTTATTTGGCTCACTGCAAGAGGAACAAGTCTCTGAGAAATATTTATTACCTCCAGCAATGACATTAAAAATCAGCATTTATAGTAGGCAACCATGAAGGTCAATAATGTAAACAGGTTGGACTTCTGATATCCTCGCATCTTAATGGTTAAATTGCAGTACACAATAAAAACCAAGTTGAAATACAGATCCAGAAGTTTCGAAGATATGGAAAAGTTATAGTTAAAATGGATAGCCAAACTGAATTGACTTGGGCTCAAGCCACCAAACTCTACACAACCAATCATTGGGTCTAGTAGGGTAGTCTACATACCAGCACAAGCCTACTATAATCTAACTAGCTAAACCTGACAATTCATTAACAGATAATGCAATATAACCCAATGGCAGAAAGTAAATCGACCAAAAGCAATGTCTAAACTGACCTATACTGATTTCGTGGTCAAAATGACCTTACAATTTGATAACTAATGGAAATACAGATTTACTAGATTTTGCATAGAGATGGTAGGAGGAATATGGCCCATGCAGTTTGTGCCAAATAGTTTAGACAAACACAGCTTGATAATGATCAGATTCACCATGTTTGAAATGCAAATCACTGGGGTACAACAAAGCATGGTTGAAACGGCGAACTTTTATAGTGCTATAGTGCAGGAAGACGAGCATACCTTTCCCAACAATCGGTAATTATCTGTGCAACCACTGGATCAATATCATTGGGTATCTCAAGACGTCTATTTTGGAATCCCACAGCGCCAACAACTTGCATCGAATTCATTCCACTCCATGGCTTGTGTAGGGTTGCTAATTCCCACAAGATGACACCAAAGCTGTAAACATCACACCTGAGACACAGATGCTTCTTGTTACCAACAGGTTTACAAATAGTACCAAAATTTCTCCAAAGCATACATATTGATCAGAATGTATAACTCACTTCTCATTTGATGGTTCATTCCGTAAGACCTCTGGTGCCATCCATTCCGGCTGAAAGAGCAAACAATTAGAAACTACTATAATGTTGTTGAATAAAAACAAGTATCAAATTAATGCAAGAATGATACTGTGTTCTTTCTGGTGGAGAGGTTACATTACTGACATTTGTGCAAACAAAAGACAATTATAAGCCATAAAGCTTCATGATACAATTATCCAAACAAACAACAGCAAAAATTGCTACCTAAATCTAAGATTTATGAGATCTATAAAATCTTAGCAATCATTTTTTTATTATATGTACTCAGTAATAGAAAAGCAGGGGAGCCTTGACGTAACGGTAAAGTTGTTGCCATATGACCAAAAGGTCACGGGTTCGAATCTTGAAAACAGCCTCTTGCAAAAAGCAGGGTAAGGCTGCGTACAATGGATCCTTCCCCGGGGCCCCGCATGACGGGAGCTTCGTGCACCAGGCTGCCCTTTTTATGTACTCAGTAATAGAAGTAGATTTGATAAATAAAGTTTGTGATATAGTATAGAATGCAAATTGGACAGCGTCAGATAACAGGATTAGGATAGGTATAATGGCTTCTAGTATAAATAACACCTCTACTTGAAAATTCACACGCGGTTTACTGTAGAAGAAAATTATTTAGTGTTCTGTCAAGAAAAAAATGAGTACACAAAGCAATACATGATTCTTATTAAAAAAAATTGAGTAAGAAATGCACCGTTCCAGATGTTGACTTTGATGACAAGAATGTATGATGCTTCAACCTTGACAAACCAAAATCACAAACCTGAGACAAAATTAATTTTATTCTTCTGAAGTAACACAAAGAAAACAAAATAGACATATGCATTTTGAAGGTCTACATAATACAGGAAACAACACTGCTGACCAACATTGTTGGAACTAATTATCATATGTAATTCCAACAAATTCCAATAAGTGTTAACAGTAATGTGCATATCAAAAGTAATACAACAACAACAATTAAGCCTTATCCCACTAAGTGGGGCATATCAAAAGTAATAATGGTGAAAAAAAGCAAGCATGCATGTCAATTTACCATGAACTACCCTGCTGAAAAAAGACAACTATGAACTGAATCATTTAAAATACAAGAGCATCTATGTAGGGTTCATTTAGTCGTCATCAATACACGTAATAGTATATCCTGAGGTGCTATAGTGCTTTTACAATCCCTAGTAAAACTAAAAAATCAACTGATCCTAAGATCCCCACAACACTTAAAAACTTTTTGTATATTTTACTTGAAGGTTGGAACTATACCAGATGCAAACACTAGCATGAACCACTACAAAACTTGTTGAAGTTGATTGATTGGAGTAAAATAAATATCAATTGAAAAAAATGGTGTTTGCTGTCTTTGCTAGCATGACAGCCCATCATAATTATTCATAATAAATCCATGACTAAAATCTGAAAAATAGAAAGGGTAATAGAGTGGTATACAAGATACGCAACTACACTAGAACAAGTTCAAACCTATTGAAATTTAGCATTTTTGGCACAGTTCATATGGATAGTCTGATATTAAAATTAGCAAGTCAGGATCAGTTGAGAGCAACTTAGCTGAAATGCCACATGAATTGAAAATGAAACGAACACACATGATTAAACACTTCTCACATGATTATCCACTGAAAGACACCAAAACCCCACAGAGAAATCTATAAAACTATACTTGAACCAAATAGATTATAAATATTGGAGACGTGCATAGCTTTGATAAGATCTGCATCATGAACTGCCACATAGTGAACTAAAACCAAATTATGTGAACCATGCACAAATATAAGGAAAAACAAATATCTCAGTGTCATCTTTTTAAGTGTTAATAAGCACTATTTGTAACAACTTATGAACTGGCATTTGGAGACATTATAAATCCAGCCTATCTAAATGGATACCTTGACAACCCAGTTCTTATCAACCAGAAGATTAGGAGACTTGAGATCTCTGTGCACAATAGTAGGATGGCTAGTATGCAAGTAGTTCATCCCTTTGGCCTGTTAAAAGATGCAGGTTAAAGGAAAGTTGGATATCAATATGCATAACCAAATTTAGATAACAAACAAATAAACTAATACCACATCCAAAGCCATCTTTAGTCGTCGTTTTTCATCGAGTTGAGTATTAGGACGATGCAGCAGCCTATATAGACTTCCCCTAAAAAAACAACATATTGGAATCATTCAAGGATGCCACTAAACTGTGACATGCCTAAAATGGGTAAAACGTGAATTAAATATACTAGAATAGATTTTTTCCCCTTCTGTATCCACTTTGTACAGCCAGTGAATGCAAATCACAGGCAAACAAAGTTTTTCCCTGCTCAGAAATCTGATGGAATATTAACTTCTAAACAATTCAAATAAGAGGAAAAATTAAGGAAAATAAATAATTATGATGTAGATGATGCAGATGATGCAGATATTATTAATAGATAAAGAATGGGTGATCAAATCATGCAATGTGAGTCATCCTCTATGCTTTTAAAACAAAATAAAATTACCAAAAGGGTGGTTGATATGCCATATGATATGTTCCCAATACGGTATTTATACTTTGATTTTGGTATCAACTTTGATATTACCCTTGATTCCTTATCATCTCAACATCATGTATGCAAAGAATAGTACGTGCCTGTGACAGGTATGAGATGGGTATTGACGTAGGTACTGGAAAAGTTATAGGTACCCTACCCATTGCCACCCTTCGTCCTCATACAAAGTCTCCATCTAATTGATGGCGGTATCACCTGCCTCTGCCTTTGCTCTACATTCCTTTTATGCTCATGACGGTATCAGCTTCAGTCAATATAGGTCATCATGAAGGTGTGTATTAATAGATGCAGGCGATACTCAGCACTGACAATAAATGCAAAGCAGATAGCTTTCTCTGTGCTGACTTTGCTTCAACTGATACTAAATGAGATTTTAGACCATCGATTCACAACTCATATACAAACTTATAGAAAATGATTGATCATTTGGACCATAATGTCACTGACGTACTTAGCATGTGTTGCCAATGTCAGATTATTTGTTTGAAGATTGAACAAATCATGGCAATAGGATGAGTATTTTCGAAAACTCATGACTAGATTTCAAATGTCAATCAATATAAGTCGACATGGATGAAACATATTTCTGGTTGCCAATTGATATAGATACTATGTCAACACAAGTAAATGTCAATATGTCATCTAGGCCAACACATTTTCAGTGCTTCCAACCAAGTCAAGGCTTGTGATTCTCAATCAGCATTGCCCGCACCAACCAAGATAGAAAGATTTTCTTCAACCAAGAATTGGGAGGGGCAGCACTAACTAAATCACTAACAGCGACAAAGAGCGGTGACGCTTAAGTTGAAGAAATCTAGAAGTATCCACATCTTCTTCCTGTGTTTCATTCAACTTCCAATTTTGTAACTATAATTTCAACTCGCAGTGATTAACCAAGGTATTTATAAGCATGTAGTAAAACCAATTTTAATACTAGATATTCTAGGAATCTAAGGCTACATTTCTTACAAAGAAAACAAATAGGGGAAAAAAGGGTAGGTAAACTAACTCATTGCAACAGGTTTGTGAAATATATTATGTCCACCTATTATTGAAAAGTAAAAGAGGGGGGAAACTTAATTTCAAAATAGTATTTGTTAAAAAAAAATTATATATATACATAAGGCAATCCAGTGTACGAAGCCCTAGCCCATGTGAGAATTGGTGGGTCTCTAGGAATGGTCTATTGCATGCAGTCTTACATGTATTGCAAGAGGTTGTTTCCATAACTCAAACCTTTGACCGTCCGGTCATACAGCAGCAATTTTACCATTGCACCAAGTGTGTGTATATATAATCAAAAAAAAAAAAAAAAAAAAATTTTAAATTTTAAAGTCAAATTTGAGCTTTATTACAAGTGAAAATGCATTTTTTTAACCAATTCGAACAAAAGCTAATATATAAGAAATGTGCAGAGAGATTTTTATAGCTTTTTACTCCCTCTTTTTCTGCCAAAGGAAATGAAGGGAAATCATCATTGGGAAAATCTTTTTGTTGTTTTATTTTTGTCTCATAGTACACGCATTGAGCCTCGAAAATATTTGTCATTGGAATGGTAAAGTAAATAACACATTCAATAAAAAAACACTCATTCAAATAAGTATTAGAAAGGTATGATCATTAGCCTAACAAATACTTTATAATTTTAAAATTTTGTTCCTTAAAAATTCTTGGTATTAGACACGATATATTAATGAAACCATACTATTAAGGCAGAAGACCGAATCTCCAATTCCATAAAAGGATGATATTTCAGACCTTGCTCATGATTACCCAATCCATTTAATAGGGTTTGGGTATCGATACTCAATAAATGGATTTGGGAAGAGTTCGGTGAAAATAGGATCCATAATTTAAAGCTTCATTATGTGTGATTGACAAAGGTGAAATATTTAATTCTGCTCATTAACTAACACAAATTAGCCGGCACTCTCAAGCACCTTCGCGTGCACAACACACGACTCCTCTCCTTTCTCCTCCTTCGAACACCGATACCGATTCCTCTCCTTCCTACTTCTCCAAGAACACCTTCGGCATGGCATCGTGATCTCACGGAACTTTCATCTCATAAGCATCAAAATTGGCTCCTTCTCCCTCCATGCTCACTTCTCTACGATAAAGCTGTGTCAAAAAATGCTAGCTACTCCATCAGTGTTAGCTTCTCTGCGTTAAAACCATGTGAAACACTAGCGGGCATAGTTAAGTCCTTTTTCACTCCTTTTCCTCCGATGCCAACATTGTTCCTCCTTGCCCCCCTCCCCTCCCCCCCCTCCCCTCCCCCTCCTCCGGCACACCATCGACACTGCTGATATGACATTGACAACAAGGTCTTGAATCGACCAAGGAATGAAACTGTGGCTCTTCAATCCTTGGTAGGAAATACTTATAACAAGTTTAGGTTGAATGGATTGGGTAGTAGGTAACCAAGATTGTGATGTTAGATTCTCACAGACCGAAGATGCATCAATAAAGCTGCAACACAGTTGAGCATGGTATTCCCATCAAAATTTCTAAGAATACATGGCATTGCAACTTCTACAACTCATTTCTTAAAAATTCAAGAGAACTGGTAAGCCAAATCAAGAGAAAGCGGATGAAAAACACCACACAAAGATATTAATCATCACTGAATATTGCCAATCAATCCTAACCGATGTTCCAGAAATAGAATTAGAAAAATAGAAAAGTAACTGACTTTTGAGCTAGTGTATCCAGGATCAACAGTGATAATCATTAAATGAACAGAACAAAATATAAAGGCATGCTGCACAAACCTTGGAAGAAATTCAGTTAATATTGACAAATTTGGAGGACGAGTCACTGCTCCCATGAAAAGAACAACATTTGGATGTCGTAACCTTGACATGATTTTAACCTATGACAATAAATTTTCAATGTCAAAGGATGTTCCAAGTTAATGTGCAATATTCATAGAGAATTTACTTCATATCTGAATTGCTCTAATGCATCCCCATAAAGATCCTGATCCAAAAACTTCTTCACTGCAACCTCCTGGAAGATGAGCAACACGGATGAGTAAGAACCAGAGAGAGAGGGAGAAGCAATTCTCAAACAATTATCTATTTACACGTATAAGAATAATTTTGCTTCTACAGGAATCTAAAAGCTCAAAAGTTCATAAATACTGCAAGAACATAACAATATGATAAAGAATGAATACAAATGATTATCCAACAGGATTTACTAAAAGTGAAACAGTTTACTAAAAAGACAAGTACAAGCAATATGTCAAATCCCTAACAAAAGTTCTTCCAAATATTTAATCATTTTTTTACTTTTATTTCCTTCATATTTGAACAAACAAAGCCTTGACATCAAACAAACCTGGACTTCAAAATGCAACTGGTCAAAAAAAAAAGAAGAAGAAGAATTGCAAGTACAACCAATTCAACTCAAGGTGTGTTACTTTTTGAAAACGTTTCAATTTTCCTTCTCCGTGAAAAAAAACTAGAAAGGATTTGGAAAATGGAAAAGATATTTGACACTGCCATTTTAACTTCTCTATTTTTAAGTAACTGATGATTAATCTAATAAGAGAAAAATATTTAAATTATTCTTCATAAGGAAAAGGGAAAATTGGTAAAAATTTCCAAACAATCTCAAACTTCCTATTCCAGCACGATTGAACAAAGCAGCATTACCATTTACTGTTCTTGGAACATTAAAACATTACATATAAATTTAAAAGTACTTGGATTGAAATGTTTGACAACTATACATGTTCAGCTGGTACACATAAAAACTCTGATAAATGTTTTCAACATTCCCAACAAAACAAACAAAACCTCTTCTTCAAGAAGATCATACTCAGATGATTAAACAAGAAAAAGATAAATATCCTAGAGTCTAGACTGCAACTTACAGTGCAATTCCAATCTGCACGATAAACCTCACCATATGAACCTGGAACAGGAGTTCGAATCAGTCAAGCAGATCATGTATGATAGGAGTATGCAATATGAAACAGAATTTCCATAAAATTTATTGATTAGTCTTCCTAAAAGGTACAACAACAACAACTAACCTTCCTAAAAGGTACTAAAAGAAAAAAAGAAAATCATGACTTTCAAATAGAATCAGATGAGTAGAAGATGTATGACTGGAGTTGGATCAGTCAAGTAGATGTTGTATGATAGGAGAATGCATTATGAAACTGAACTTTGGTATAGTTTCTAGATTAGCCTTCCCAAAAGATACTGTGTCAAGGACAAATTGAATGCATAGCTTTCATATTGGAAAAGCTTCAACAACAAACTAATATGTAGAAACAAGGATGACATTCACAAGAGAAACAAGGGTAGAAAACAAATGTACGGTAAGATGCAATTGAATGTCTTTTTTTTTCTTTTGATATCTATCAAACAAAATAGGTGAAAATAAACACTGGAAATAGTAAAAGTCTGAAACACAAGTAACTTAGCCCTTCAAAACAGTGTTGTAGCAAATTATATTAGAAACAATTAGACGCATCATCAGATATGTACAATATGTTTCTTATGCGTGTTGATCACAGTTTGAAACAGATGTGAGCAAATTCTAAAGTGCAATTTGCAATAAAGTATAAATGAAAATGTGATCTAGAACAACAAGTAATTGACGAACCTGAACAGCATTGGCAATCTATATGGTATACATTCTAAAACAAATACAAACAGGAAATTTATGTCTGTTATATTCATTTCAGGCTGAATTTCAAAACAGATTAGAAATATGTATTAGATAGACTTGAACAAGTAGATTAACGAACCTAGACCAATTCGCTCTCCAATCTGAAGATCTTCCCAAGGTATCTCCCATTCAGAAACTGCATCTAATATTTTGCTTGATTTTTCATTGTCAGATGCATATAGTCCATGGAGATTACCTTTTAGTTTAAACATGGAATCCTTTGCACCTTCTTGACTATCTTCAGGAGCAACTTGATGCCCATCAGAAACAGAATCTCTTCCTATATTTTCCTGATAGTAATGTACAACAGATGGTCCAAGAATATTTGCACCTCCTTTTTGAATTGATTCAGCCACATCAGACACAGGGCATGCATCCACTTCATTCAAGAAGAAAGCTCCTGATGCCACCGGATAATCCAGGATTGAATCACTGTATTTAACCCATGAGCCATCAAGCGAACTCACATTCACCTGAGAATTAGGAATGACGAGCCAGTCATTTGTTGTAGCTAAAGAAGAAGACAAGCTTGTACTGGATATCTCTTCCCCCATATTATTTACTAATCTCTCAGCAACATTTTCATTTTTCTTCGCCATGTCAGAATCAATTGAACATTCTGCTGTTAATACAGGTGAAATGGAAGATTTGATATCTGTACTTGTATTCATCTCAGCTAACTCTAGCCTAATTCTTCCATCAGTCGCCTCAAAACCTATGTTATGATCCTGTTCAACCAAATTTAGTGAAGAACTTAAATCAGAAAACAGATCCGGTGGAGGTGATGCTCCACTTTCTAGTAAAACAGCATGTAACTTCTGAGCAAATTCTGGATTCTTTGCTGCAGTGACAACATACTTGGAAACATCATTAACTTTCATCTGTTGAGAAGGGGAAATAACTTCAGTAGGTTTAGATGTGACCAATGGAGGTCTACTCAGCAAAGGATGGAAATTCCCAGGTTCATTATCACACCCTGTAATGTGGCTGTTCACAACCAAGCCATCAACATCATCATATCTATTGATTAAGCTTGAACTGTCTTCCAGCTGTAATCCAGAATATCCAGATGGTAAGCTGTTATCTAGATCTCCTTCAAATGTATCACTTTTTCTCTCAAATTGAAAATTCACTTTATTGATGGCCAAGCATAAATCCTTGACAGTTTGTTCAATGGTCTCTGGGTCTAGTAGAAAGTTTCTAGAATTTTCCATATGAGTGTTGGGATTCTCGGTAGGGATCAATGTGCCTGGAGCTCCCATAAGATCCACAATATATTCACTGTTACAGGTGAAGAAATGTCATATCAATTTCCTTTCTGAATTATGTTCAACTAAATCTCCATTTGAATGATGACAATGATATGATTAATGATCAATCAGTGGTTATTACTACACAAAGTACAAGCCTACAAGGTATAGCAACCAGATGAGATCAGGTGTCAACAGGCATTTTGTCAGACAAGATGCAATGAATTTCTAAGCATCTTCTGGTTCATCATAGAATAAAATTACAATATAACAGTTGAAGGTTTAAATAAAAAAATATATATTCAAAACTTTTTCAGTCAAGATGGGACTGATATGTTGGTGTCATTGCTAGTACTAACCAGAAGTGACATAACATAACATACAGAATACAACAATCTACAATTTGTAAGACTGTTACTATAATTAGTTACAATTCTTTTGTTTGGACAGAGGGAAACCGACATCCAGCAACTTTTTCTCTATGTTTTTTAGTAATTATTAGTAAAGCAATTAGCTACAGTTCTTTTGTTTGGAAAGAGGGATGCTGATATCCAGCAACTTTTTTTCTAAGTTTGGTAGTAATTATTAGTAAAGGCCGAGAATAGAGAAAAGTCTTAACATTTCCAGTAATAAATAAACTTCAACAGTATGAAAGAAATATGTAGGCCATCTACATTAGTAATACATTAAACAAATTAAAAACTAAAAGATGAAAAAACTCTCAAGTGCCATGTATAATTTTGTTCATACAAACTACAAAATTTATTTCATGATTAGAATGATGAATACCAAGCCAATAAAACAAGCAAACAGGCCAGCTGAGACTAGATTATATATTAGATTGGATGAAATAACAAGGAGGTGAAATAAAATACAAAAAACCACCTTTCATAATCAACTTTAATGAAATTCACAGCTCCTTCATCTGTACCAGTATAGTAACTACCTTTTACAAGTTTACATGGAAGGTTTATCCGATCAGCTAGCACCTGAAAAGTGGGGGGAAAGTATATTTTAGCACTCATTGTTTCAGTGCAATATCAGAGGGAGACAATGAAATAATCTGCCAAAAAAATCAATTAGTAAATATTATATTGTATGATCTTATAAAGTAAAATGCAAGTGATATATCGCATACAACAAACTATTCAAATAAACCCACCCATTGGAGAATGAAATGACTAATGGGACTCATATGTAGCATTTTTTGTAAAAAGAGTTGATAGTTTTATGCTAGTATTTAACAAATTTAATATATATATATATATATATATATATGGAATGTCAATAACTCCGTGACGAACCAATCATGGCCGGTCTCAAGCCCGAATAAAGGAGGAGAGTTACATTAGGTTGCCAGCCATCGTTAAAACTATGACAAATATTCAATGAATGGATCAATTAAACTATATATATGGAATGTCAATGTCACTCCACTTTTGACAGTTCCAGGAAAGAAATATAAACTCCTCAGGTCAAAGCCTAGAAAATGTTAGCTTAATAAACACTAAAGAGAAACCTACTCCAAACTCAGCACCAATACTCACTCGCATGGTACCATATCTGTTTAACAAATCCTATTGTTGGACTGGGATTTATAATCTGTTTTTGCTTTTTCCAAATTAAATAGAGTTTGTCTAATTCAATGTATAAAGTATATTGCATAGAATAATGTGAAGATTTGGTGGTTCTTGCAAATATACTGTGCTGTTTGCAGATTTTAAAAACCCACATCTTTTTGTCTACATTTCCTCTCACGTTCGGTAGTACTCTAATTTTTTCATTGCATCAGAAGAGGCAATCTAAAGCTAAAACTGATTCACGGACATATTTTAGAATCATGATTCCAAGTTCACTCTGCACGGTACTACCGAATGTGAATCAACAATGTTAGAAGAATTCTAAAATTATAGACTTTTTAATAGCTAAATGTTGGGGAAAAGTAATCACCAAACTGAAATTAACATGGTTCAGAGCAGAAAATCCTATGTTTGAATCCTGTTAATTGCTATTATTAGTGGACAAATATATATACCTATAGTCAATCCCTAGGGATAGACCACTTTGTTCCATTTGCCCACATGTTGAGATTAAAAACACTTAATGGACTCTTTTCACATCCCTTGTAGGAACTACCCAAAATAAATCTATAAAAGCAACAGAAACATCATAGTATTTTTTTTTTACACCAGAAAGAAGGGTGGCAAATGATTCATTCAACATTCCAGATCAGATAAATTTTATTTCCTCAATTGAATAGTAAGTTTTTGTGATAAGTAATCACCCTATCAAATTTAACAGAGATGATAGCTTGTTGCCTTCCAAGACATGGCATGCCAAGGTAAATGGTGAACAATAGAGAAAGGTGAGCAGATACCAAAGCCAACAATTCAAAAACAAGTTAGTATTTTTTAAGAGGTTGATACACCAAGGCATACTGGCCAGTGACAACACACCAAAAATTCTCAAAAATAAAAAACAAGTATTATGATGCCTCGCCCAAATAATAGAATCATTGATAATTTGATATAGTGGTAGACTACTGTAAATTTTAATCATTTAATGACAATGATCTACTTGACTAGCTGCTTATGTACCATAGAAAGGACTACAGCAAAAGTAACTAATTCTACATCTATAAAACTTATGTTGTATTTGTATGAGTGATTGACTCTTTAGTCCAGATTGATTAAAACTATTGACACAACAATATGGAGGTGAAATGACAAGAAACTACTTGTTAACTCCTTATGCGATACAAAAAAAAACTAGTATAATAAAGGAACTAGTAGAACATATACTGATTTTAGTATATACAAGATATGTAGATGTAATATGTGAGACACAATTAAATATTGTATGATGTTGCCTCAATTTATGTGATGAATGCATGAACCCCATCATTATTTTGTTGGTATTGGGTTTTAAAATTTGGACAGCAGAACACAAAGCCTTATATGAACAACCTTAAAGAGCAAGGCCCTGTGGCGTGATAATCCAATCTCAAGTGACCCAAGAGGAAGAACAATAGTGTTCAAAGAATTCCGCAATTCACAGCTCTTGAGTGTCCACCTTCTTTGCATATCATTAGCATCGTCAACTGGACCGCCCATAGTGCGAACAACGAGATCTGCAATCCTTTGGACCAGCTCACTAGCCAGTAGACCATGCTCTTCTGTTTTGCTTTCCAGAAGAATAGAGAGTGCTTGCTTCTCAAGTTGTTGAAGTGTATAGTCAAATGTACGATTCACTAGAATTACTTCATAATCAATCTTATCTGAAACAGATATTGCTTGGAGATCCACCAAAGAAGGCATCTTTTCGATAATGCTGGGATTTGAGATGACACCATATACATCATAGAAACCATCCAACAGCTTTTCATCATAGTTCACAACATTATAACTCTGTACATGAACAATCAAGAATGACAACCTTCCAAATTATATATATCATAACATGAAAGGAACAATTAATAAACTGAGACTTGTGAACTAAATGTTAGATAAACATACTTGATAATTCTTCAACGTCTACTGAGAAAGTTATCAATTTGTGTGAGTATAAACATGAAAGACAGTAAGGTAAAGGACAATGTTATGTCCAGTTTCTGTAAAAACCACAAAATATATACATTTGATGCTCAAGAAGATATTGTCTACAAAATTCATTGTTCAAAAAAAATCATGAACAAACTCACGTGATGTCAATGCAATTGATGCATTATAGTCCAGGATGGGGTTTTTATTATTTAAAAGAAGAATCCACTTCAACCAATATGCCCTTAGGCACAGCCATACATATCATTGAAATCACACTCAGAAATCATGAACAATTAGCTAGAGTTTTAGGATCATGATCACTACATTATAAGAAAGTATCATAATCACTGTACTATAAGAAAGAGTTTTAGCATCATGCTAATGACTTAAAATATGTAGATCCACTCATTAACGGCCCCCCTAGTGCCGGTCCCATAGATATGGAGGGAGGTACATGCAGGTAGGCATCAGGCACATGGTGGGATAAATGTCAGTTCCTGAGAATTGACGCCTGGCCATTACGCCAGAGATGTCATGCATCTCTGCGCTATATAAATATCTCCTTCATAATATAAGTATCGCCTTTCATAGTATGTCTTAGGTCTTACCAGTTACAAAATTCATAATATTCAAAAAATTATGAGCAAATCTATGTTATGTCAAAGGAACCAACACCAGTTATAGTTGAGGAAGAATTTTTTTAATTGATAAAAAAGAATAATCCTCTTTGACTATTATGCCATTAAGCACAGCCATACATAGCATTGAAATTATACTTGGAAGGGGTGCACAAATTAGCTAGATTTTTAGGTTAATAATTAAAATTCTATAAGAAACTTTCATAATCACTTTACTATAGGAAAGAGTGTTAGGAGCATAGCGTATGACTTCAAGGTTAGACCTATATGGCTATCTCATGCATAATGCAAGGATCCCCATTCTTTATTTTTTTTTTATTATCCTGTTAGTCATGAACCTAAATTACTTCCTCTGTAGTGCGGTGGAGAATTTATTTATGCCTCGTAAAGATTGGTCAAGTAATTTGAAGTTCGCTTCAATGAAAAGCTAATTTAGGAAAGGGCAACTCGAACCCTAAACAGGGGACTAAAATCACATCAAGCAAACTCTAACTGTGAAAATCCAATGAAGGCTCACCCAATAACGGAGCGAGAGGAGCTCCATCGAGCTGTCATCATCAGCACCCACACCAACGAAAGTTCCGGAAGCAGCACCAACCCCCGGCGGGCATCCCAAGCTCATCCGCTTGGCCGCCTTAATCTGCACGGAATCAGCGTCTTCCAACCCATCAGGATCGGCGGAGGCACTGATCGCCAGCGCAAGCTGCACCTGGTATTCCTCCTCAAACAAGCTAAAGTCCGACCCCGCAATCGCCGCCGCCCCATCGGACCGCGATCCATCCCTGACTTCCACAGCCGCCGCATCCTGTGCCGTTGCTCTCGAACTCGACGCGGGCGCGGGGGAGGGGTTCCTCCTGGCGTCACCAACAAGCCGCTGGTGGTGATGTGGATGTGGATGTGGATGCGGGTGGTGGTGAGTTTGATGGTCAACTCCTCCGCTACTGCTGCCTCCGCCACCGCCACCGCCGATGTGGAGCTTCCTCAGGAGATGCTTCATCCTCGACATTGACCGTCAGATCCGAAGCCCTCCCATCTCTTCTCCTCCTTCCTCTCGATCTCTCCTTTCGTAATTCCAATTATTTCGGACTAAAAATCAATAATTCCTCGATTAATCCCGATTTCTTATCTCGATCCGACCTCCGCATTGGGGTGGGCCTCGGAGTGCCGTGTCTTATCGCCACCCTCTAACTACCCGCCTTCTTATTCGTTAGCCGACGGACCACTGTGAACCCTGTCGAGAAAACAACTACACCCGCACCAATTTTGTAGGGCAAAATACATCAGACATATCCCACAATCTACCGAACTTATCTACCAAATTTATCCACCCTTATTTCTGATTGCTCTCGTAACACCATGCGTAGCAATGGTCCCACAAAGTTCCTACTGGAATGGATGGTAAATTCCTGGGTATCGTGAAAATGACTGAGATTCGCTGGAGTCCAACTTGTTCGCCAATCCACGTTCGCCCTCTCCGTGTAATTAACTTGCATGCGAAGGAAAACAAATAGATAAATAAGATAACGACGAAGACTCCCTTCCCTGGTCTCTTCGGGTTAAGCCATCCGACGTGTAAGGCTCCCATAGGCTTTTCGTTGAGGACCCGACCATCTCTCCGTTTATATACCTGCTTATTTATAAGTTTTCCAACTTAACGTCAAACGAATCTGGGACCCAACTGATCGATGTACGTGGCGAACGACTATTGGCTGAGTTTGTTGGCCAACACGATAGCTTCCTAACTGGCTCCAGCTGCAGGACATGAATGCGTCAAATGAAACATATACTTATCTCAGTACGAATCAATATTCCCAAAACATGATTAGGGTGGCAACTCCATTCTTATTATATTTATATTCATAGTAATCCCTATGCTCATAGAATATTTAACTTTGATATCTTCATATCCATCAGTAGAATATTCATATTTTATCCATCATTCTATTATTATTTATCATTCTTTTTTAAAAAATAAATAAATAAATTATTTCAATGTATTTATATGTTATTTTTTATCTCGTGCTCCTTTGATCGTATGAATATTTTTAATATAAAAGAAGATGAAATATATGTTAGTGACCGGAAAATATCCATACCTAATTAACCGATTACTATAATCGAGTCTAAAATTTTTTTCCATATCTTTCTCTATTTAAATTGGATGTTGAATTCCTCATCAAATTTGAGGAAAATTGTTATTCCTAAAAATGATACTCGAGATCATAAGGAAATCTACCACGCTAATTTTTTTCAACTTTTTAATTTTTCTCTTTCCTACGTGTCATTAGAAATTAAGAATCTGGATTTTATTTTTCGAACTTAGCTTCTGTATCTCTTTCTTCAATTTTAGTGGAGGCCACACAAAAAGCTAAAAACCTTCCTGGAGATGCCCTAAAAGAAAGTGCAAAGCCCGAGCAATGTTGCTTTTTTTAATTATTTTTTTAGATATGTAAGGATTCAATTTCAAATTTTAATTTTAATAAATTAATAGCTAATTTTTTTTTAATAGACAGTTATCCTAATGTTAGGTTGATGGGTTGTGCCAAAAGACCTTTTTCCATACTTATCTTCTGTGAGATGCATCTAAAGCTAGATGATGAACTGCCAAGTAGGTTAAGGAAGGACAATTGAGTTGAGAGAGTAGGGAAAGTGGATCAAGTTAAATTTGTCGACTAAGTTGATTGAATTGATCTACTAATCAAATTTAATGGCGAAAATAGTGGTCGAGCAGACAAATCATGTCAATCGAATGGAATAAGTTGAATGCATTAAACACGCCAGTCAAAAGCAATCAAAATGGTTAGATCAGGTAATTCAAGCGTACACATTAAACTAGAAGGATTGATTGTGTTGATGGAATCGAGCGATTAACTATGTTAATTAAATTAATGACTTGATTATGTTGATCAAACCAAAGGGATTAATTATGCAAGATCACCTTAAGTAGGTTGAAGAATTGACTAAGTCAAAAAAATTAAAAAGATTAAATAAGCCGACTGTCTCAAATGAGTTAGAAGGAATAAATGAGTTTATTGGATCAGACAATTTCGTTGATCAATTTGCCATTGGTAAATGACTCAAGATTCTTTGTTAGTCGTGTTCATCTAATTGCTCGAGTCTAATAAACCAAGCGAATCAAATGAAGAGGGGCCGACAAGGCTAAGTCAACTAGACTAATCAAATTGTCTTAGTTAATTAAGTGGAAAGAAACAAAAGGGTTAGTCAAATAACTAAGTTGATAAAGTTGAATAAGGAATGAGTTAATTGGGATTGACCAAATCAAATGAATTAGTCTTGTTAACAAACTTGGCTAAACAAACAAGTTGATCAGGCGAATTGACTCAACCAATAGAGCTAAGCAACCGAATCAAGAGAAACAAATAGGCTTGTCTAACCAACCAAGGCAACTTTCAAATCTAGCAAACCATCTAATCAAGCTGAGAAAGTTAAACACATCAGTCTATCCAAGAGGTTAGTCAGGCTAAATGAGAAAATCAAACCAAAACAAAAACCCACAAATCTAATCAAGCCAAAGCAAACCATGCTGACAATAAAAATCGAATAAGACATTTCATATATCTTTTCATTTTGAATTCTTATTAATTCTAAATAATATTCTTGTAAACCGATTATACAAAATAATTAGTTTATATTTTATCTAATTCGTGAACCAAACAGCTTAATGGAACGGAGAAAAATAATGTAATAGATTCACATGAATATAAAACACACGGGTACCGCATTGGTACCACATTAGAACAAAGTACTAATAAAAATAATATTAACCTCCGACGCTACAAATCTGAAGCAAGGCTCTAAATGATACTAGTGGTAACAATAGCAGTAGATAGTACAAACCATTCCTGAAGTTTATTCTAAATCTAATGATAACATGTTACACAACTTAACCAGAAGTATCAATTCCTTGGATGATCAAAGCTTAAAGGTTGCTGACATGGCGGTGCCTGCACAAGTCAGCTTAGAATATTAAGTCGCTTAAAACATGCTATAACGAATAATGCGATTGTTCGACGTACCTGAAAATTAGCCTGCCTAAAAGGTTCGTAGGAATAAGCATACACCATGGCAGGGCTGGGCCATTGCATGCAGAACGCATCCTTGACATTCTGGTTGTATCCAGAGGCACAAAACGGGTTCATGGACGGGTTAGACGGATTAAGGCCAAAACAACTTTGGTTCCTTGGCAAGTGATTCAAAGACGAAATGTTTGCATCGTACTGTAGGAAAGTTGGCTGAATACTATGGCATGCTTGCAAGCCAAAACTCTGGCCTGGAGCGAGCCCTATAGCATACCTGTGAAAGTTACAAATTATGTTACAAGTTGCGCAAAAATATTGATAGCATAGAGCATCCACATCAGAGTTTTTCTTAAATAAAAAATTTACCTTAAATTTTATATTTTATATAAAAATACATTTACACCAACTACCCTACCAATTCTCTAAATTTAGATTTTATAAATAATACTTATTTAAGTTTAGAGAATAAAATCCATTCCTTAAATATTAAAATATTATTTTTTCTAACTCTTACTTTCCACTTCCAAGTTTGTCATTTTATAGATAATAATAAAAAAATATATAGAGAGAGAAAATAATAAAAAAAATAATAAATTATAAGGAAGCTGATATATTATGTAGTGAAAAGTGGAAATCCAAATTTAATGAAGTAATTCTTCTACCCTAAATTTTAAATTTTGGATAGAGAATCTGATGTGGACGCTCTAAGTATCAAGAAACAGGAGCATCCATACCTTCCATAACTCCGGTCATAGTCTGGATCAGAGCGGTCCTTCTCCCTATCTCGAAAAATGGCAACTCTAGAAGAACCATCTTTGTTGTGAATCCTTTCAATCTCCTCCATCAATAATTCCTGCTCATCACCATTTGTCGAAGCAGCAGATGATGCATCCATTTCCAAATTGCTAGAGCTGCTAAAGATGCGAGCTCGTGCTCTATCATATTCCTCTTTGCGCTCCTCCACAGACTTCACTGAACATTTTTTATGTCCAAGCCAAACATTATCACTTGAGGAAGCTTTTGCTGGCCTTGGACGCCGGACAATCTTAAACTGTCCGGATGTCTCCTTTTCAGTTTGTTTGACAAGTATTTCAGATAAACAAACATTTGGAAATTTACTATCAGGTGTCTTCCTGGCAATAACCCTGCTACCTAGGCCACCTGCTGCAGAGTTGTCTGTTGCCGTGGTAAGCAGTCCATAATGTTGAGCAACACGGTGAGCAGCACACCTCAGATACGAAGTTGGTAAGTGCTGAAATTCAAATTGATGTTGATCAGAATTCTGCATAAACGTCTGGATGTCAAACTCCATACGCAGAACTGCAAAAGAGAACAGAAAAGAGGGCATCAAATACACACTAAAAATAATTTCCTTATTAAAGAAAATTAACAAGAATTCCTTAGCACAAAGTTCATAATATCATTTCTGGGAAAGCTACAGAGCAATAAATTAATATTTCAACTATCTCTCTGATCGGTGATGTGAAATTTCAGGAGAGTTGTGCTAATTTAAACGCATGTACTAATATTTTTCCACATTAAAAAACTTAAAAACCAAAAACACGAAATGCCAAAAAAAGATCAAGTGCATTATGCGGAACTTGAAGTTTAGCTTTGCACTGACATCTCCAATCCATGTTGGTTCCAATCAAATAGTTGAACCCAAATGCCAAGTAGACATAGGACCAATAGTAGATATTTGTAGATTTCAAAACCTGACTAAAGGGTAACATAAAACAATAGTATTTGCTTAGTTCAGGAAGAGTAAATATTTAATTGCATTATATCGAAACACTTACATAATGTTTAATATGGAACTAAATTCACTCTTAATAACCTAAACATTCTTAACATCCCACCACGCCCTTCAAGATGGAGAATGCATACAATTTCTAAGGTTCAACATGTTAGGTAACAATAGCTCTAGAAATTAGTGATGAAACACGCAGTGGATGCTTCCTTTCACCTCAAAACAGCAAAGATAGACAGCACAAAGATGGATAAAGAAAGGGAGAAGTGAAATTGAAGCAAGATATGAAGAGATAATCTCTCAATGGTTTTCTCCCTGAACAGGCATACAACAAGAAGCAATAGACTGAAGGAAAATAAAGCTCCTGGAGGAAAAATGGATAGCACAACTCACACTTTGGACATAGCAAAATGAGAACAAGATATTTTGTCTATCCAATTCATCAATGGAGATGGATAGCACGTTCAACATTTTGTTGGATGTACCAAAATGAAAATGGGATGTTTTCACTGTTCACATTTTCACTGGAGACGGAAGAAAGAAAGAAAGAAAAAAGAAGGATATCTGTGAATCATGGAGAATAGAGGCTTAAACCTAAGCAAAGAGAAGAGTTTAAGACTACCGTTTGCTAAGTTTGGAAAAGCAGCAGTAAAAAAAATTGCTTACTAGAACAGATTGGAAAAACACAAATCCAAGAAACGAGGGTAAAAGGTGGCTTAAGAAAAATAGAGCTTCGGGGTTGCTGTAGACTTCTGCAGGAATAAAAGAAATCACTCCTCTTCATCGAATATCTGAAACTCTTCTTAAATAGAGTTGAAGAGAGTGTGTGGATCAGGAGCTGCAGAGGAAAACAGATTGCAGATGGAGGCAGAGAAAGCAAGGATCCCGAAGAGAAAGATTCACAACTTGAAGAGGAGAGAGCCATGTGAAGAGTGTTGCCTGCAATGGAAATAGGAAGGAGACACTGCCTTGGATGCTGTTTGCTGCCCAGAGCTCGATTACTATCTAGGTTGCAGGGATAGAAGGAAGAACTTGATCCATACTTGGAGTGGCTTCTCAACATTTACAGAGGAAGAGACTGCCTTGCAGGGAGACATGCAGAGTAGCTCTGGAGGCAAAAATTTTACTTGCAGAACACAATGACGGGATGCTAGAAGGGACACACAAGGAAGAAGGCTCCTGGACATGCTCATAGAGAAGCTGGAAGCAGAATGTACACAGATCTTAGTGATTGAACAAATCTTGGTGATTGAACTATGGTGAAGATATGTAGCATAGAATCAAGGTTCTAAAATTCGCTAGGCGCTAGCGCCTAGGCCACCTAGACGGGGACTAGGCGTCACTAAGCGGATTCCACAATATCGACATAAATTACATAATAAATCACATTCTATAACTCCAACACAATAACATCAAATTTAAAATGAGTTCAAAATTACACAACTAATAAAATATCACAAATTTATTCTACCTCTTCTTGTTCTCTATAAATTTCAACAACTTGTTCTTCATCGGACACACTCAATATTATCATCGGACACAAACTCAAGGTTATATTCCAGTTTTTTTTAATTACGTTTTAAATTTAAAAGCCCAAACTAAAATAAATCATGAAAAGCCTGCACTATTTGCACGGCGCTTAGACGATTAGACATATTAGTCAACGCCTAGGGCCGCCTAATCCCGACTAGGCGCCATGGCCGCCTAGGCAGGCCAACTAGCATGTTTTCGGTGCGGTTGACGGGTGCCTAGCACCTAGGCAGCTACCTAGGCCAATTTTCAGAACATTGCATAGAATCATTTCAAATAACAGTTTAAGCTATTAAAATAAGAAGTAATGCAATCAAAATTCATTTGAAATCTGCTTATATCACCAATTAAAAGGATAAACCAAAAGAAGTGGAAGTTAGATCACTAGTGGGAACTGGGTTAATTCCACTTATGTGCCCACCCAAATAAGAAAGGAAGTGTCGTGTGAAAATATAGTTGAACATTCACCCACCCGCGATATATGGAAGTTGCAGTCATAAGATTTAGTGAAATGAAAAACCATTCAGATATAGATTTGTTAAGAGATCATGCCCACATATATAAAGAAATTAGTAAGGCAATTCAACCTACCTCCAAGTTCAGTTTTCATGTATGATATTCATCCATTCAAATGGAGAAAATAATTATGAGACTACAGACCACTATTAGTGAAAACTGATCTAAAAATTGTTAAACCAAATACATAGATATCTAATAGCACCAAATGATCCTGTGATGTGCAATTTCAAACACACTATGACATGGGACTCTAAATTATATCAAGCGGATCAACAACTCTCTCGAGCAAATTGGACATAGGCCCAGTTCTCAGTGGTGCCACAATAACAATGAAGAAGTGAACCCAACCAACGCTCCAACGCATTGGATGCTAGTCAAAGCAAAGGTATTGACATAAACTTATTAAAATATACAAAAACTTAATACACATAAAATGAACTCATTGTGTATTAAAACTTTTGAAATTACAGCCAACAATAGAAGTAAGCTTGCATATAAAATCAGATATGTAGTAACTATAATAAAGAAACATGAATTCTCAACTATACGACTTCTAACAAAGGTAGTGAGGATCGAGGTCCGATTTAGGAACAGAAACAGCTATATACATTTGGACGGTAGGATCAAAGCATAGTATTGTAAGATCCTACGACTTAGTTAAAGTATTTTAGAACTATACTTATATTTATAATTTACCATATATATCTCCTGTGGATATTATAGTATTACATTTTAAACAACAACATTCCAACATGATGGAGCATAAACAAATATATGTTCCATCTTTACTAAAAAAAATAATAACTTCTACAAGATGAATGAATGATACATATACGATGGATGATAATCATAACAACTAAAAAGCTTCTTCCAAAAAGGAGTTAAAAGGAATGTATGGTTAAGACTCTTGGGATCGAGATCCTATGCAAAAATGCTTAACAAGTATAAGATTAGATAATAGGTTCATAAGACCCTAAACTGATTTAGATCCTAGTTTAGGTTAAGATCTTAAAGTACGGATCACAATTTTGACTACCATAGTTCCAACTATAGAACAAGTAAAACTAGAGACAAATGATAAACTAAATGCTATAATTAAAATAAAAGTTAAAACAAAGGTTAAATATTCATAGTGCACATAATAATAACAAAGCAAAAAAAATCAAATTAATTATTACAATAGTCAATTGATATACATAATGATCAAAAGCATGAGCTTTTGGAGATTCTGGAGTTTAGACTCATTGGTTGATAGATAATAGATTCAACCTAATATTATTTTAGACGTGTAGTTCATGTGCTCCATGTACTACTGAGAAAAATAACCACCTTAAGTGGGCAATGTAACACAAACTAAAACTCGTTGAGACTATTGCCATGGCAAAGGTTAAGCTTAGTTGGACCACAAAAATATTTTCTTTGTTTTCTTTGTCATCACTCTATGCCTCTAAGAGGCCTCAAAATCACGAGTTTGAAAATCCAAACTTCAAACAAGATCAGCTATACAACCACTCGAATTATCGGATGAAACAAATTCATTCATTCCAAGCTAACTTATGAATATTGTGGTCATAAAACTAACTTATGAAGGTTATCATATTTTCCACTTTGAAGTTGGAGAATACAGGTAAAATTCCACGACCTTAGCTTGATAAGATTTAAAAAGAATATTCTCCTGAGATAGATCTTGGTCGCCATGGAGCCCAAAACTACAGCAATCTCACATAGAAACCTAAGACAAGTAGGCAAGGGACAACATCTGCAGTCATCCAGAACAAAATTAACCAGATATGTTAACGCCCCAGAAACGGCGGCGCCAGATCCACAAGACTACAAACCCTAGGCACCGAATCCATAGGCTAAATTCAGAATCCAAGAAAAGATCCAGTACCAGTGAGACGATGGCGAGGATTCTCTAGGGCTTCGACGAGGAAGGAATCCACCTTGTCCCGGAGCCGCTGACTCTCGGTCGTCGCCTCACCGGTCACCGAAGACTCCATCAGCGAAGCGCGTGAGGGAGCGGGCGAAAGGAGAGGATAAGAGATCGAGAAGGATCCGGAGAGGGAAAAGAGACCGCCTCCGCCGCGTCTATTCTCGCCTTCGACGACGAGGGGCGAGAAAAGAGCAACGGCGAAGGAACCGGCGAAGGAAAGAGAGAAGATAACGCAGCAACGCGATGAGGGAAATAGAATCTCGTTGACTGATCTGTCCGTCTGAATTCATTCGTTTTGACTCCGTCGGTTGATGGGTCGATTGTGACCGTTGATCGGTCGTCGAGCGCTTAAACGGGTCGTGGAACGTGCGGATCTGGATCCACAGAGGAAGCGTGTGGATGAATTTGGGCTGTTCGATCCTGACCGTTAGGATATGAGCTGAGACGGAGAGGAATAGAGGATGGCGATTGGGGATCGCCCAATGATCGATATGAAAATTTTACACCGGAATCGAGAAGCACAGTCTTATAAATTTTTCTAAACTCTCCGAAAATGATATACGTTGGATAAGATTTGAATTCTATTTGTTTAGAGAGCTCTTTTCTTTTTTTATCATCACACCATAGTCCGTGTACGGACTCTCTATTTAAATCATGATTAAACAAAATTGAGATGGATATAAAAGAGTAAAAAGACAAAGGTTATTAAATTATTATTAAGAGAAAGTTTATAAGATAACTAACTAAAATTCATATTAGTTGGTAATTTAATTAAAATTACTAACTAAAATTCGTTTAACTGATTTTTTTTTAAAAAAAATCTATTTCATGCCATTTATTGACCATTTTTTAAAGAAAAAATAACAATAAATTTAGAAATATTTATCAAATTATTTTTTTTAGCTATTTTTCAAAACTTTAATATTAATTAGATTCATATTAATTTACCCTTTATACAAAATTAATACTGGTGTAAAAAATATTCTTGTGCGTATTATCGATGAATGATAAGCTTTTATACCATGAGAATTAATAAAATAACAATAATTAAATAAAGAAAAAATTATTCTATCAAAAATAAATTATTCTTGATCAAATCATTTTAATTGATTATATGCTTTTTTTTATCACTATTTGATTTACTCTTTAAAAAAATATTTAATTATTTTCTACGCTCCCTCTTAAACTTGTCTGTAGATATTGATGCGACCAAGCTTGCCTTCAATAAATTTATAAGCTTTGTTTAGATAATGCTTCTGGAAGAAGATCAGCTAGTTAGTTGGTGAGATATAGGAATATACTTAATATTGATAATGCATTCATCCATCTTTTCTTTGATAAAATAACAATCAACCTCTACATATTTAGTTCGATTGTGATGAAAAGGGTTGTGAGTCATACTAATGGCTGACTTATTATCACAATGGAGTAGCAAAGTATCTTCAAACTGAATTTTTAAGTTTTTCATCGCTCTTTTAATCTAGATGAGTTTACAAATTTCATGAGTCATAGCTCTGTATTCCACTTTTGCACTACTTCTTGCAATCATAAATTATTTTTTGCTACACCATGTCACTAAATTTCCCTATATATATTCAAACATTGACTTTCTATCATCAATTGATCTTGTTCAATCTGCATCAATATATGTGCATACTCTTCTATCCTCAGTTTTTGCAAAGAACAGGCCGTTGCCAGGAGTTTATTTTAGATATCTTAAAATTTTGTATACGGTAGGGATGACAATGGGTCAGGTTCATGTCTGATTCCATATTATCGCTCATCATATCTATCGAGGATCAGATTTCTATCATCATACTCATACCCATTAAAACATCAGATATCTTGTATACTAATAATTTTTTTCTTTCTATTCAACTATCATCATTTAGCAAAAACATAGTAAAAATGTCATCATATTAAAAAAAGATAATATAATTAAAAAATAAATTAAACATCCATATAGTCTAGTACTCCTAACATCAACAAAAATAATTAGTGGATTTTGGGGAAAAAAATTCTTTAATCGGGTATTCAGGTTGAATATTGGTAGTCTTTTCATATCCTCTTTTATTCGGGTCGGATATCAGATCCTCCATCGGGTTCAAAGGAAATTATCATCTCTAGTATATTGTATTCAGATGACCTTGACATGGTGAGTGCATATATTGACTTACTAGGTTAACTCCAAAGGTAATATCTGAGTGTGTATGTGAGAGATAGATAGGTTTTCCAACAAGCTACTAATAACTATCTTTGTCAACCAGGTTTCCTTCAAATATTTTTCACTTATTCCCTAGTTCAATTGACATGTTACTTGGCTTACATCCTAACATATCAGTTTCCTTTAATATATCTAAAGTGTTTTCCTTTGAGAGACTGTAATATCTTTTAGGGATATAAACGAGCTGAATCGAGTCGAACAGTATTAAGCTCGAGCTCGGCTCATTTAAGTTATACTCGGGCTTACGTTCGAATTGAATTTTTATCACAAAGCTCGAGCTCGAGCTCGGCTCGTTTTGGATTAACTAAGCTCGCAAACAGTTCGAGCTTTGCTCGTTATTAGCTTGATTATCATAGTTAATGAGTCTAACTCGTTAAACAAGCTCGAGCTCGTTTTTAGGCTCATTTTAGAGCTCATTTTGGGCTCATTTTATGACTCATTTTGCAGGCTTGTTAAGCGAGTTTGAAAACTCATTTGAATAAATATTCAACAAACTTAACAACTAAAACTCAACACATCATTGAATATCACAAACTACTACATTAAACTTCCAAATACAACACACCATTAAACATGTTCGTGAGCCCTTTAATCGAGTCGAGCTCAAGCCCGAGTTCATGAGCTTATAAACGAATATGTTCTAGATCCCTTTAAACGAGCTGAGCTTGAGCCTAAGTTCACGAGCCTATAAACGAACATGTTCTCGAGCCCTTTAAATGAGTCAAGCTTGAGCCCGAGCTTGAGAGCCTATAAACGAACATGTTCATGAGCTCACAAGCCGAATATCCTTAAGCTCGAGCTCAACTCGATAAAACTGTCGAGCTTGAAATTGAGCTCGAGCTCGACTCGATAAGCTAAACGAACAAACTCGAACGAGCTTTTTATTGAATCGAGCTCCGAATAGCTCGCGAACCGTTTGGTTCATTTACATCCCTAATATCTTTTTTGTTTCGAGCAATCTCCATTCCCAGAAAATATCTTAGTGCTCCAAGATATTTGACTTCAAATTCTAGTGCTATCATTTTCTTGATTTCTTCCAATTCTTTATCATCATTTCTAGTGATGATAATATCATCAACATTCATTACAAGAATGGTGATTTTTCCTCTATAAGAGTGTTTCAAAAATAGTGTATGATCTACTTATCCCTCAACATATTTAAAGTTCTTGATTACCTTAGAGAATTAATTGAACCAGACACAAGGTGACTATTTTAAACAATATAGAGATTTGTTGAGCTTGAATATAATTTTACCACCCAAATTTTCTTCAAATCCTAGAGGTTGATCTATATAAACCTCCTCTTTAAGCTCTCCATTGAGGAAAGCATTTTTTATATTAAGTTGATGTAATGGCCAATCTAGATTAGTCGCCAATGATAAAAGAATTTTGACAGTATTAAGTTTGGCAATAAAAGCAAAAGTTTTAGTATTATCAATCTTATAGGTTTAGTAAAACCTCTAGCCATCAAACCAACCTTGTATATTTCAATCGAACTATTATCCTAATACTTAATAGTGAAAATTCATTAAAATCAATGACACTTTTCCCTTATGGTAATTCCACCAAATCTCATGTATTATTCTGTTTAAGAGCATGCATTTCTTTAAGGATAGCAATCTTCCATGCAAGAATAGCTAATGTCTTCATGATCGACCTGGAAATCAATTCACTAACAATTTTGAAGAGAAAGCATGAAATATAGAAGATAAATTAGAATAGGAGATAAAGTTCAAAATGAGATATTTGGTACGAGATCGGGCACCCTTTTTAAATCTGATTGGTACATCAAGATCGAGAAATATACAGGACTCATTAGAAGATTCTACTATCGATTCACCTTCTTGGTTGTGGCTAAAATTCACAATTTCTTCATTAGCTTGATAAGTTTTTTTTCCTTGAATAAACCAGGATATTTGGATTTTGACTCGATACTCACCATGTTTCACTAATTTAAGGACAGACTTAGATAGGATTTGACATGAAGGGAGGTGTAGTGTCCAAATTAACACAAAGGATAGGAAGGATATTTTGATCATCATTTGAGAGCGTTCCATGGCACCCACAACTTTCACCATAGTCGTGTGTTGTGACATGGCTAAATAGTGTCAAGCACTATAAATCACCATGCCCGTGTGATGTGACAAGGCCAAGTCGTGGCACACTCTAATTCTCCTCTTCCCACAACTTCAATACTTCATCATCCTTCCCCTCTTGCAAGAAATACAAGGTACCTTAAAAAAAGGTGACATCAGAAGTAACATATGCCTTATTTGTATGTGGGTAATAACACTGATAACCTTTTCTAATAGAAAAAAATACTTGACAATGGCAGTTTTAAGGGCTCGAGGGTCAAGTTTGCTATGCTTATGAGCATGAATATACACAAAAGTTATACATTCAAATGATTTCAAAAGTATATTATTGAAGTTGGAAATTTGTGAATATATTTGGATGAGAAGAGACAAAGGTGTGACAAAGTTTATGTAGAGACTGGGAAAATGATTGATATGATACACAACAATGAAGATTGCATTGCCCTATAAATATTTTGGAACATGCATGGTGAACATAAGGGCACGAGCAACCTCCAACAAATGACGATTTTTGCATTCAAAAATTCTATTTTATTGTCTAGTATTGACATAAGAGCTTTGATGAATAATTCTATTTTCTATTAAATAGTCACCTAACATGACATTGAAATATTCTTTGTCATTATCAGTTTGAAGAATTTGGATATTTGTTTGGAATTGGGTCTTGATAATTTTGTGGAAGGCTTTGAAAAAAAAGTTAGATCCTTTACCTTAGCGGCCCCCCTGCGCAGGCCCCATGGATATGGAGGGAGGTAAATGCAGGTATATAGTGTTAGACACAAACAATCTGTTGCCGGAGATTTTAAGGACTTAGCTGAATTTAAAATTACACAGAATTTAAATTCAACTTACAGTTGAGTTGACCCGAGCTGATGATCTCAGGCTGCCAGCAGGGGCTGATTTTTATCCAAGTTCCAACCTCAGAGTAACTGAGCGAGCAGAGCATCCGAGCAATGAGGCCGGTCGGACGAGGCAGACAGGCCGAGCAGGAGTGGCCGGTCGGACGAGGCAAACTGGCCGAGCAGTGCAGACAGGTCGGGCTGGTAGAGAGGCCGGTCGAAGCAGATAGGTCGGCCGGGTCGAGCAGATAGGTCGGGTGAAGCAGTTTTTTTTTCAGCAAGACAGGCAGGTCGGGCGAAGCAGAATGACCGAGACAGGCAGGTTGGGCAAAGATCTCGAGCAGGTAGAGAAGTATATCGGTCGAACAAAGAGACCGACTAACGAGCTGACCGAGACCTGCGAGTCGCAGTTTCCTTGAAACAGATTCGCCCACCTCCGGCTGTGCTTTGAGGCTTACAAGAGTCGTTTGTTTCCCAAGATACAACGGCCGACTGTGAATCCGCCCAAGCACTGGTGGTCACGGCGAGCTGAGTGGTATGTTGGTTGTTCCACTTGGGTAAATTTTTGCCCCGACCGGTCCGACATTCGTGTGCGCAGGTCACGCTCGCACACAAGTCAATTTGGTTCAGTGCAAATCCAGACCCTGGATTTGCACCCCCCCTGCGCACCCACGTGTGAAAGAAAGCTTCTCCCCATGCATTTGTTCACAACCTCAATGTATGTGAATCAATATAAACCAACAAAATTACCTTGAAACTTCCAATGTGGGACTAAAGTTTCATTCACAATGGAGCCTCTTTCCTCTTTCATTTCTTCTCCATTCACTTATTCAACAATCCCCCACATGAATGGAGATAGGGTAAGTGATAGCATTCAGCAGTTGAGCCAAGTATAGGATAGGTAGGTTTTATCCTTTGAACCTTCCCTTGTAAAGATTTGGTTGCTTATTGGCTGATAGTAAACACGATGTCCTTAAACTATACTATCGTCTGTGTAAGCAGTGACAAATCTCACCCAAGACTCTCCTTGATACAACTCAGTTCTCATGAGTGTGTTCGTTCTTGGCCATGAACACGCCTGGTTCTGTGAGAAGCTCTAAGAATTGTCCCTCCAATTTTCTTCAAAGCGGCCCCACTTCTTTCTCACATATGTGATCCCTCAAGAGTTGCCATCTGCTCTTCTTGATCATTAAAAACCCATCGGCTTACCCTGGTCTAGTCACTATTTCATTGGGCTATCCCCCTACAGTGTGCCTAGTCAGTGCATATTAGTTGTCCCTTTGAACATAGTTCTTGGGATCTCCAGTCAGCATAGATTGGGTGTCCTCTACACTGATCGCTGACAATGGCATCAAGCTCATTCTTCTTGATGAGCTTGGAACTAACTCTCGCTTTAACCCCTTGGTTAGCGGATCCACTAGGTTATATTTTGATTCATATAGTCAACAGTAATAACTCCCGTTGAGAGTAGTTGTCTAATGGTATTATGTCTACAACGTATATGTCTAGACTTACCATTATATAGATGACTTTGTGCCCGACCTATTGTTGATTGACTATCGCAATGTATGCAAATCGCTGGCATTGGTTTCGGCCATCGGGAAATATCTTCTAAGAATTGTCGTAGCTATTCAGCCTCTTCACCACATTTGTCAAGAGCTACAAACTCATATTCCATTGTGGATCTGGTTATTACGATTTTCTTAGAAGATTTCCAGGAAATGGCTGCACCTGCTAGAGTGAAGACATATCCACTCGTAGACTTAGAGTCTTTTATATCAGATATCCAACTCACATCGTTGTATCCTTCTATCACAGCAGGATATCTTGTATAGTGCAGTCTATATTCACGAGTATACCTCAAGTACCTCAGTACTCTTGTATCTCTTTCCAGTACTCAACACCGGGATTGCTCATGTATCTACTCAGTTTGCTTACTGCGTAGGCCAAGTCTGGTCGTGTACAATTCATCAAGTACATCAGACTTCCAATTACTCGAGAGTACTCTATCTGAGAGATACTTTCACCTCGATTTTTTGATAGATGTTGACTCGTATCTATCAGCGTTCGTGCCAATGCAGTATCACTCTTGGTGAATTTCTCAAGAATTTTGTTCACGTAATGGGACTGACTAAGAACAAGTCCTTCTATTGTTCTAAGAATTTTGATTACTAGAATCACATCAGCTAGACCCATGTCTTTCATATCAAATCTTGAGCTCAACATACCTTTTGTGGATTTTATTATCCTATCATTACTTCCAATGATAAGTATGTCGTCTACATAGAGGCACAAGATGACATAGTAACTCTCTATAGCTTTCATGTAGACACATTTATCACATTCATTGATCTTGAATCCACATTCCACTACAACAAAAACTGCAAACGACAACAGATATTATCCATTGTCGTAAGGGTCAAAAAATTGTTGTAACTGAGGACGTTGTAGAATGTATTGCCCTATGACAACGGTTTTGAATCGGCTGTCTTTGTAGACATTTGACAACGATTTTTATCCGTTGTTGTTTATATGCTCAAATTTGTTTACGAAGGATACGACAACGTTTTAAAACCGTTGTGGTAGATAATTTCAACAACAGAAATAAACTGTTGTGGTAGATAATATTTACTCGTTTTGCTTTTTTTACAACAGTTATAAACTATTGTAGTATATAATTTTAATATATTTTATAACGGATAAAACCGTTGTCTTTTATCACTTTTTACAAAAAAAAAATCCGTTGTGGTTTACATAGTTTTTATAATATTTTTAACTGTTGTCTTTAATGTTCATTAATACCAAACAACCAATCTTATTTTTATATAAGCAAACCACCAATACAAAACTAAATATTTACTATATTAAATCCAAAATAAACATCCATATATAATTCATCTTGTAGCCACACATATACAAGATGAGTAGTATCAAACCATGCATAAATCACATGTTTTCCAGTACTGTTCTCCATATGACTTTTACACATTAGCAAGGCAATTTACAATCTAACAAAGCTCACTCCTTGCATCAAAAGTCTCAAGCTACACGAATTGACTGAGTTACGTACCTGCAACAGAAAAATTAAACAAAACTAATCAATTCCAAATTTAGATTTATTTATATAAATCTACATAAAAAACAAGCAATATAACCAACTTATGGTCTAAGAAATAAAATTTATGCAATACAAACTTATGCAATACAAGCAATTCCAGGATTTCACATAACTCTAATATAAAACAATTCCATGACAACGGGCAATACCAGAATTCCAGAATTCTGATTTAGATTTATTCATATAAATCTACATAAAATACAAGCAATATAACCAACTTATAGTCTCAGAATTTAACTTAGGCAATACAAGCAATTTCAGGATTTCACATAGCTCTAATATAAAGCAATGACAACGGTCAATACCAAAATTCCAGAATTTTGATTTAAATTTATTCATATAAATCTACATAAAATACAAGCAATATAACCAACTTATAGTCTCAGAATTTAACTTATGAAATACAAACTTATGCAATACAAGTAATTCCATGATTTCGCATAGGTCTAATATAAAGCAATTCCAGGACAACACTCATTTCCAGAATTCCAGAATTAGATTTATTCATATAAATCTACATAAAATACAAGCAATGTAACCAACTTATAGTCTCAGAATGTAACTAATGCAATACAAACTAATACAATACAAGCAATTTAACCAACTTAGAGTTGTCTTGGTAACTTCCATTGGAAAACTTATGCACATAGATTTAAATTCGCAGAATAAGTTTACTCTGCCTGTGTTTGTCTATTAGATCAATGAATGTCATTGACCTTGCCATTGAGTTTCTAAATAATCAGTCAAAAATATTCTTAAAAGATACTCGTGGCAATAAGAAATTAACTAAACCTGCGGAAAATGCATCTAAACATTGATTTAGGATGCAGACTTGTTGAGTTATAGGCAGGATTGACAAAATGACAAGAACTTGTCTAGGCAAATGTTGAAAACAGACAAGGAATTTGATATATGCTTTGTTCCTGGAAAAATGTCTTTATATACAAAGCATGCTCATAATTCCAGTCAACATGCTATAAACTCCATCTACTAACTTAGCCGAATTTAATCACTAAACGAGGAGCTTATTTCCCGGAGGCAAAGTTTAATAAACAAAACAAAAACAAAATTATAAGGACACCACGACAATACCTATAACTAAATTCACAAAATGTTCAATCAACAAGATAACACATGGATGTATATTAGGTATTGACATATCAAAGCAAAAGATGATAACAAAGAGAGGCAATAATATTAAGTATCCACAATTAAATACATATATACCGATGGATATCCTTTACGGAACAGTCGATGAGGGTATACGTTCTGCCTTCTTCTATTCTTTTGTTCATCACTTACTCTCTAGTTAAAAATTAAAATCAATTAAGTTCACTATCAACATTCAATATATATATATGTGAACTTTAATACAAATTCTCTGTGTTGTAGAGAAAAAATAGCAATCTATGGAAGGTTTATGGAAACAAACAATTAGAGAACCCGACTATTAGAATTACACAAGGAAACAAGTAATGTTATCTATTAGAAGTATTGTTATAACAATTATCTTTTCAATTAAGAAACAAAGCAAATGGAAGAGAGACAACTAACTGAGCAAATGGAAATATTGGTTTCCTATGCTCTGGATGTCGATACAACAACCTACAAAGAAAGAAAAACAAGCATCATTAAGAACAATATATTGAAAAAAATCCTTAAAATATTCTATGAGAACAGTTTCTATGTATCTTTATGAAGGTCTTAACCAAAAGACAGTTTGATCAGATCAGTATCACTGAATTATCAAATCTGCAATCTGAGTTATCGATGCTCACCCGCTATTTCAAGCAACAGAATGCGTAGATCTTCATGCTGAATAGAGCATGAATGGTACTGCAAAGCATGTTAACAAAATTAGCTACTAATGCATTGTGTACAATAAGAAGAGGCATTCACCATTTGTTGCAGTCTCGATAACTTGCATAGTGAGGTTAGTATCTAAATTAACTTTCTACCTATTCCTGCCTTGATGATTCTTCTAGGTGATACAACTAAAGGAATGGAACATATCAATTCCTAGAAACTTTTGCCAACAAAATACTGGAAATTGGCTTGTACACTTTTTGTTAACTCTAGAATATTCCAACTCCTAGCCAAAGGTTAACCAAATTGCACACCGGACTAGCTCTAAGTTTAAGTATACCAAATAGCTTCCATGATTAGGAAGTTGATAAGTCCTTCTATCTTGTTGCATATTGACTAATAAAACTCATGTTGGCGCACCTCCCACTCCCAGCACTAATAAAATGTCATACAACTTACTTTTGTAGTGAGTGGGGAGGCAGTCATTCCTGCATTGCTATGTCTTGAGCAAATTGATGACAACTAGCAAATTAGCACTTACCATCTTTCTATACCATGTATCACTTTCAATGCAATAGTAGTAGTATAAGCATAGTGAGAACTTCGGAACTTCATGAAGAGACAAGAAGAAAATTCATAAAAAAAAATATAACCGAAAATGGCTATTATAAATGGACCTTTTGTAGAGATTCCTTTCATTAAACATCCTGCATTAGATTTCTCTTGGTCAATTGCCACATAGACTGATTTCACTAGATCAGTATCCATTGGCTCTAGGGGATGACTTGCTCCATTGAAAGAACTTCTTCCTCCTTCAAAGGAGTCAACACTCCCGAAGCTATCAACCTCAGTGGTTGATTCATTTTGATCAACCAATGTGCCTTGTATTTCAGATTCCTTTAGAACAAGTGCATCAGCATTTTGAGATCCCCAAACAACATCCGCACATTGTTCATTCCTTGAGCTACTTGCGTGCATGCTTGAAACCTTATGAAGAGAAGAACTTTGAGTGGATAGCATCTTGAACTCAGGAATCCTATCGATTTGGAGTAAAGTTATATCATCACTTATGTTTGTCTAATCACGTGATTACAAGAACTCCGAATTCTGCTATAGCAAAAGCAGTAGATTACACAACAAAGTCTCATTTCTTATTGTCCCCCAAACTATACATCAAGAGTGACTATTAGCTTATTAACTTTGACACTACAGACATGATGAATTACAGAAGCCAAGCAATAAATTCTCCACTTTTCTCTCCAATAACCTAAAATGCCAAAAAAAAAACACTTATTAGAACAAATCTGATTAACTATTCTCCATACCCAAATCAAAGCGCTATATCAACCTTTGCATCTTGTAGAAATGGATAATAAAATCATAAATAGGGATGTAATTAGGCATTGTTATCTGTGTTCCCTTCCTAATCTTTTTGAAATAACTAGGTAACTACAAGCATGCCAAAATTAATATTGAAATAATAGTGTATACAAAGCATTCACTATAGGAATGATTTTAGATGATGCACACATCCTACCTTGACGCTACTTCCTTGCGAACAGTGTAACGTATCTTCTTTTCAAAGTTACGCTCTTTTCGCTTTTCTCGGAACCTTATTAAGGATGTGATTCTATGAGGCATATCTCCACGCTGACACATATCAAAAGCCACTGAACTCATTAATGCATGAAAATAAATTGGCATGTGGTAATGTTTAAGCAAACCTTAGTTGGGATAGAAGATGATGGAAAAGGATTTGATCCGGCCTGCATCTCACGACCTCCCAGTAACAATAGCATGGCTTGAACCTAAAATATCAGACAAAAGAAGAAAAACCCAGTAAGATTCAAAGATTAGGACTGCAGTGAGTAAACCGAATACTAGACGGTGACAAAACCAACCTTTTCGGGAGAAACATAATCGAAAACATACACTTCGCCCTAGAACGAGAGGGTAAGCTGATTCCCGCCTGGTTGTACTGTTACTAGAGGCTGAGTATCACCTAGATGACTCGGACCAGACAGTCCATTTGCCTCCATCTCCCCGTTCTCCACTGCTCCTACGCCTTCCTCCTCTATCCCGTGGCTGCCACTGCTGTAATTCACCTCCTCGTACTACTGCAATGCCCGCGCATTTGCGGCGGCAATCAATTCCAGTGCCTCCTACTGCGTGACCTCCATCGACATGGGACGTAAACGACACACCGGGGTGAACCTGGTGGCCGACCGGCATGCTAAATCTGCATATTTTTAAAGTAGGAGGTTCCTTCCCTGTATCCTAAGATCATCAGAGAACCATTGCTTCTTATAGGATTTTTCTGCATCCCTGTGCAGCAGACTGGTATTACATCAGAGAACCATTAATGTGTGCGTGTGTGTTGGGTAAAGCTGTGTCAAAGTCCATTGTCTTTAATAAGTGGTAAGGCAGGTTTGGAAACATTAGGGTATCGCACCTATATTTGTGCACTTGTGCGCATCTCAAGTAAAACTATCTTGAAATCCAATACCTTTGCAGCAGTCCACGATCTTCAACATACTAAATAGTGAGGCAGGCTTGGAACCTTAGATCTTGGCATCATCGACTAAGATATTTAACAACTCAGGCACAAGGCTTGATATATACAACGGAAAAGAAATCAAATGAAAGTGAAATTTGATATCAAGACCATATTCCTAAGAATCATTAACTTTACAGTTTTTTAGATAAGAATAGATCTTGTTTGTTTACCATGCAAATCCAGTATAGATTATAATATTTAGAAATCAATGATAAATACCTTTTTCAATATATGCCTTGACATGAGACATAAATGTTGTTTCTTTAAATTAAACTTCAGTTTGAATGAAACAAATTCAGCCCTTAACCAGCTTACTTGAAAACAGGGTTAAATAATGTAAAAACAAGATACAAAATCAATATGATCCCATTGTTCACTACAAGTTACCTCCATCCCAAGGTGTATCATCTGGGTTGCAATTGACAGTACCAAAGTATCAGTAATCCACCACATCAAACTAATAATGTAACAAGTAGTTCCTTCCAAGCATACCCAAATATAACAGCATTCCAAAGCATGATGTTGTTGTCATGAGGAGCACCGCTGATACCAGCTGGAGGATCCTACTGCAGTCTTTTGAAGTCCCTTATGAGCCTCTTCCTCGCAGGAGTCGACATCCTTGCTGCCTAGATGATAGAAATTGTGATGTTCCAATCAAAGAGCTGAACAGAAAGCACAAAAATCCTACTCTTTTTCACTCTAAAATTTTAAAAAGATCAATGGACGGAGAGTGGAAAAAAAAGACACATCTTCACTCTAAATCTTAAAGTAAAAAAAAAAAAATCAAGCACAACCACTTGTCCAATATTTTCCTTTTCATTTTTGTATTTTCCTACTATTTGCTCATGAAAGACATCCGCTGGTACATTAACAGTGTCTTTTTCAGCATTTAGGAAAAGAAGATGAGTCAGAGTACAGTAAATGGATTTTTTTTACCTTCACGTTAGCCTCATGAAAACCCAGGTAGAAGAACAAACAAATCTTTGGCAAACAAATTCATCAATCGAAATCAAAGTATAAATAAAAGATCAAAACTTGGAGACGGACGGCTAGCCCCACTCCAGGAAAAACCAAACAAATCTAATTGGTTTCAAGAAAACCTAAACACTAAAATATATCAATCGAAGTTCCTTGCCCAACATCGACAACTGCACGGTTTTATGGCTTTCTACGAGAAATTGGAACAACACAACGAAATCGAACACAAATCATAGAACATAAAATTAAAATAAATAAAAATGCTCCACCTGCGGCCCGTCGAGCGCGAGCTGCTAAATATCCTCCCTGGTCGTTTCAGCGGACAAATCAACTCCTCCTCCTCCTCTTCTGACGGCAGTGAAGATGGCCCGGTGAGAGCGAAACCTGGTAGTGTTTTGGGCAGGATCGAGAGAGGGAGGAAGATCCAACAGAGGCGGACGGTCGGTCGACAGGACGATGTGAAGAGATTGTATGAGGAGAGGGAAAGAAAAATGGCTAGGGTTGAACGCGAAGGGGAAGACACGGTGCCAAAAAGATATTCAGAGAGAGGGAAAGCAAAAACTGCGCGCGAGGGGAAAAAAGACCAAAGTCAAATACAACGGTTTTATCAAAACTGTTGTTGTAACCCCTAAAAACGCGGATAAAGACAATGGTTTATAAAACTGTTGTAAAAAGTGTTGTTGTTTTAAAAAGAAATCGCTCAATGACAACAGTTTTCACAAAACCGTTGTCTTTTATATTTAATGGGGAGTTCAAAGACAACGGTTTTGGCAAAAATCGTTGTCTTTGAGCAAATACGCAACGCTTTCTCTTAAAACCATTGTCGTAGGGGTGTTGTCTTTTAACATTTTTGTTGTAGTGTTCCTTCATGACATTATCAAATTTTTCATGTCATTGCTTTGGAGCTTGTTTCAAGCATATAATGACTTCACCAATCTACATACCTTGTTTTTCTGTCCTGGCACAAAAAACCCCTCAGGTTGCTCCATGTAGATCTCCTCTTCTAAATCCCTGTTTAGAAAGACAATATTTACATCCATTTGATGTATTTCAAGATTCCATAGAGCGGCGATAGCCAACAGTACTCTAATGGAAGTTATTCTCGACACCAGAGAATACGTATCAAAGTAATCGAGGTCTTCTCATTGTCGGTATCCTTTGATTACCAGTCTGGCCTTATACTTATCAATCGTGTCATCCGACTTCATTTTCTTCTTGAAAATCCACTTGCAACCTAGTGGTTTACTTCCTGGTGGAAGATCCACAAGTTCTCAAGTGTGATTTTGCAAGATAAATTCTATCTCAGATGTAATTGTCTCTTTCCAGTGAGGTCTATCAGAAGAGCCTACAGCTTCTGAGTAACTTCGGAGCTCACTCTCCAACATGAAAGTGATAAAATCTAATCCATAGGATTTTTCTACCCAAGCTCTTTTGCTCCGTCAAGGCTCAACCTCCACGGGTTCCTCGTCATCATCATCTTCTTCTTCGCCTTGTGTTTCATTTGCTCGTTTTGAGGATCTAGCATCCTCTCGGGTCTTATACGGAAACACATGCTCGAAGAACGACACATTTCTTGATTCGATTATCGAGTTCTTGTGTATCTCCGATATGTGTGACTCATACACACAAAATCTATACGCAGTGATGTTTTGTGCATATCCAATAAATATGCAATCAACAGTCTTTGGTCCTATCTTAATCCTTTTCAGATCAGGCACCAACACTTTGGCAAGACACCCCCACATTCGTAAATATTTATAGGACGGTTGTCTTCCATTACACAACTCATAAGGGCTCCTATCTATTTCTTCCGGGACACCTTATTTAAAAGGTAATTAGCTGTTAACACAGCTCCCCCCCACATGGACTCTGGTAATCCAGAGCTCAATAGAAGAGCATTCATCATCTCCTTTAGAGTTCGATTCTTTCGCTCAACAACTCTATTTTGCTGAGGAGTATAAGGAGTTGTTGTTTCATGTCTGATTCCATGTTCAGCACACAACTCAGCGAACGGTGACATATATTCACCGCCTCGGTCACTTCGAACCACCTTAATTTTCCTATTAAGTTGATTTTCAACCTCATTCTTATACAGAGCAAATTTCTCTATAGCTTCATCCTTACTGTTGAGAAGATACACATAACAATATTTTGTGTTATCATCTGCAAAAGTGATGAAGTATTTATTACTACCACGTGTTTGTGTACCTTTTAGGTCGCACACATCAGTGTGGATTAGGTCAAGTGGTTCATTACTTCTTTCAATATGTTGAAAGGATGACCTTGTCATTTTCGCTTCAACACAAATCTCACACTTGTATTTTGGGTCAAGGTGAAATGTAGGTATGCTTTGCATGTTAATTAATGTACGCAATACATCGTAGTTAACATGTCCTAGTCTACCATGCCACAAACACGAAGACTCAAGCATATAAGTGGAAGAGCTTTCAGTTTTATTTATCTTAGGCCTAATCGTCATTACATTTTGAGCTTAAACAACCCATCAGATACATAACTCCTTCCTACAAACACTCCATTCTTGGACAATACAACTCTGTCCGACTCAAAGACAATGCGAAAGCCATGCTTGCTTAACAGTGATCCGGACACTAGATTCTTTCGAATCTCCGGAACATACAACACATTGTTCAGAGTGAGATCCTTGCCCGAGGTCATCTTCAACACCACCTTTTCTTGGCCCATAATGTCCGAGGTTGCTGAGTTCCCCATGTACAGTTTGTCTCCAGTGACTTCCTCGAAGTTATAGAGCAGCTCCTTGTTGCAGCACACATGTCTGGTGGCTATAGTATCGATCCACCATTGCCGCGGGTTTGAACCCATCAGGTTCAACTCAGAGACCACAGCACAGAGGTCGTCCATTTCTGGTCCCTCATTCAGGTTGGCCTCTTGCTTCTTCTTCGACTTTCTGCACTCTAAAGATTTGTGACCCACTTTGTCACAATTGAAGCACTTCCCAAAGAACTTCTTCTTGCTGATGCCTCCTCTGGGTCCCATCTTGGAAGACTTGGGGTTCTTCCATTTCGAGCTTTGACCGTGCTCGACCACGTTAGCTTTCACAGTAGCCTGAGAGAACAGTTTCCTCTCTGAACTCTTGTTGTCTTCTTCGATGCGAAGTTGAACAATGAGTTCCTCCACATTCATCTCCTTCCACTTGTGCTTCAGGTAGTTTTTGAAGTCCTTCCAGCCGGGAGGCAGCTTCTCAATGATAGCAACCACCTGGAAGGTTTCACTCAGAACCATCCCTTTTGAGTGGATCTCATGCAAGATCACTTGAAGCTCCTGGACTTGGCTGATCACCGTCTTGGAGTCAACCATCTTGTAGTCCAGGAATCGACCCACGATAAACTTCTTTGCCCCTGCATCCTCCGTCTTGTATTTCTTGTCCAAGGACTCCCACAACTCCTTAGCCATTCTCTTCATGCTATACACAGCGTATAGCGAGTCGGCAAGGCAGTTGAGGATGTAGTTTCGGCAAAGGAACTCAGAATGAGTCCATGCCTCCACTGTACTGATGGTCTACGCATCAGCATCCTCAGCTCGCTTGGGAGGGTCCTCGGTCAAGAACCGAGCCAGATCGAGCGTGGTCAAGTAGAAGAGTATCTTCTGCTGCCACCTCTTGAAGTTCAGTCAACTGAACTTCTCTGGCTTTTCCCCGTAGTTGATTGACACAGTTCCAATCGGGGTGGAGGGGGCCTGCACGTGTTGAGTGTTGGTTACTACTAGTAATATCGTACCGATTCCCCTGTACAAAAATTTTGTACAAGTCCTAAACCATTCCTAACAACCTATTGTGTTCTTTAGAAATTAAATTTGGAATCGCAAACAGAACTTAACATTATTGATTCCAAATTCAACTTTTCTGTTCTTAGAGGTTTAGACTTGGATTGCAAATGATGCTTAACATTATTAATCCAAATCCACCCATGTTACAAATTCGATTAAATATTTATTTCAGAGATCGGCTTCCAGGTTAAACATGGTGAGGCACTAGGCCTTCTTAGGTATGAGATCATCCACCACTTCCTAGACAAAGCATTTCAACTAAATTCAATATTTAATCTCCTTATAGTAACCCTAGGTTTAACCATTAAGAACAATCGAATCACAAGATTGAAAAAAACAAAAGAAACATAAACTCGAATCATAAATTCAAAACCTAGAATCGTTAGCCTCTTGTGTTTGGTATTTCAAGATCCGTACAAAGAAAACTAGTATGATGCGGAACAAGACAACTAGTTATACCTTTCTTTGTAGCTAATAAACCTCATGATCTTCTATCGTATTCCTCTTCTTATCTCGGACGTCATGTGGGCGACGATCTACCGAGATGAAAATCCACCCAAGCCTCCTTCTTCTCCTTGCAAGTTTCGGCCACCAACAATCTCCTAGAGATGAAGAACTTCGGCCACCAACCAAGCTCCAAGGGATGCTAAGAAACAAAGTCTCCTCTCTCTACTTCTTCTCCAAGCTAAATCCGACCACCAAAATATCCTTAAGAGTTGATGTCGCCGGCCACCAAAGAAGAAGAAAAGGAGAAGAGGAAGAAGATGAGGGCCGACCACCACAAAGGAATAAAGGAGAGGAATAATAGATGTCTTATAAGGTGAGGCACCTCTACCCTCTCTTTTATATTCCTTGGTCTTGGCAAATAAGGAAAATTTTAATTAAAACTTCCTTAATTTCTTTGCCAATGAAAGGAAAATTTAATTAAAAAATTCCTCTTCTTCTTTTAATGGACGACCACCTCAAATCTTCTAAAAAAAGGAAAGTTTTAAACACAAAATTAAAACTTCCTAATTTGTTTCCAGAAATTTTTAAAATAAAAATTCCTCTTTTAAAAATTTCCTTCATGGTTGGTTATAAAAGAAAACTTTTATAAATTAAAATCTCTTTATTAAAATATGTGGATGATTACAAAAAGGAAAGTTTTCTCCAAAATTAAAATCTTCTTTTCAATCTACAAATAAGGAAAGATATCAAACCTTTCTCTTAATCCTTTGTAGAAACTATAAAAGGTAAAATTTAATTTTAAAACTCTCTTTTAAAATCATGTATTCCACATTAGGAAAGATTTTAAAATAAAATCTTTTTTATTTTAATTGTGGTTGGCCACCCTTGCTTGGGCTCCAAGCTAGGGTCGGCCACCACTTGATCCATCCAAGGTTTATCTTGGTCGGCCTTTGCTCGGGCGAAGCAGGCCGACCGAGATAGGCGGGTCGGGTGAAGATCTCGAGCGAGCAGAGAAGTATGTCGGTCGAACAAAGAGACCGAATGGACGACCTGACCGAGGCCTGCGAGTCGCAGTTTCATTGAAACAGATTCGCCCACCTCCGTTTGTGCTTTGAGGCTTACAAGAGTCGTCTGTTTCCTAAGATACAATGACCGACCGTGAATCCGACCAAGCACTGGTGGTCACGACGAGCTGGGTGGTATCCGAATGCTACCATAGGCACTCCACCGAGCAAGAGATGCACGACAGAGGAGGAAGAAAAACGGAGAGCTTTGCTTTGCTTGTTGTGTCTTCTGCCTATGATCGGAGCCTCCTTATATAAGAGCTCGGATCAGTGGCCAGAGTTAATGACCTTAATGGTCATTATTAGCCGAGCAGTGAAACGACCACCGTTTCACTCATTATTACTCGGTCGGTTTCATTCTGCATTAATCTCGAATTTAATGCGTCTGTTTCATAGCAGCAAAAGATCTACGTGGCAAAATGTTGGTTGTTCCACTTGGACAAATTTTTTCCCCGACCGATCCGACATTCGTGTGCGCAGTTCGCGCTCGCACACGAGTCAACTTGGTTTAGTGCAAATCTGGGCCCTGGATTTGCACCCCCCTGCGCACCCATGCGTGAGAGAGAGCTTCTCCCCATGCACTTGCTCACAACCTCAATGTATGTGAATCAATATAAACCAACAAAATTACCTTAAAACTTTCAATGTGGGACTAAAGTCTCATTCACAATGGAGCATCTTTTCTCTTCCATTTCTTCTCCATTCACTTATTCAACATATAGGTCGTAGACGCATGGTGGGGTAAATCCCATGTCGTCAGTTCCTGAGAATCAACCCCTGACCATTACGCCAGAGATGTCATGTGCCCACCGTCTGCGCTACGCCCTGAGGGAGGAAGGCTTTGAAGATGTTACTGGTTTTAGATTTGTTTTTTAAGAAGGTAAATCCAAGTAACCTGTATATGATCATCAATAAATGAGATAAACGATCTTTTCCCACGAAATATATGAATTTGTGAGGGACTCCAAATATTACTATAAATTAATGAAAAAAGAGTAGATGTTTATATCATTTGGGAGAGAAATGAGTGAGAGTATGCTTGGCTAATTGACACACTTCACAATTGAAAGATATAATATCTTTATTAGTAAACAATGATGGAAACAAACATTTCAAATAGCCAAAACTAGGATGACCAAGACGGTAGTGCCAAGACATTATTTCCCTATCACTATAACTAGAAAAAGAAACATAAAACACCAAGATAGACTCTTTTTATCCTTGAAGTAATAAAGACCTTCACAAATTCTAACATTGTATATTGCCTTCCCGATAGTAGGTCCTGAAAATGATATGACAAAGGTAAGAATTTAGCAAAACACTGATTATCAAGGGTGTCTTTATTGACAGAAATCAAATTACATTTAAGAGTAGGTATATGAAAAATAAATTTTATAATGATGTGCTAAGATTTTTGAATATAGCCTATGACAATAAATATAGTTAATGATCTATTAACAATCCTAATAGTAGTTTGGCGAAAATAGGGATAATAGGAGGAAAAAATACTTCAGTTCCTATCATATGATCAGAGGACCCAAAATCAATGATCCTAAGGGTTGTTGAATGTTTAAGGAAAGGATGAATTAAGTTTACCACATTAAGTCATGAAGCAAGAGTCAACATTAGAGCTAGAAGACACATTGAGGGCCATTTAGTTAAAGAATTTACAACATTATTCAATTTGTTCTTTGGTGAAGGGAATTGGAAGATCAACAAAAAGTTTTTCTTAGCTTGATTGAGTTTGAAGTCTATGACCTTCATTCTTTTTTCATGATTGACAATTTGTTGGTTCCCCATATATTTCCAACATTTATTCTTAGAATGGTCTGGCTGGTTGTAACGTTCACACCAAATATGTTTATTTTAATGATGAATTGGGGTGGAAAATTTTTTGTAAACCAAGGTTAAAACGTTTGCTGTAATGGATTATCGTGCAATAACCTCATCAGTAAACATGACCTTACAACAGGCTTTTTCCGGACTTCCGCAAATACTTCTTCAAGAGATGGAAATATGTCACGTGCAACAATACGACTGTGTACCTCATCCAAATTATGATTAAGACTTGCCAAAAAAAAGTCAAACACATGCTTCTTTTCAATATTGTGATGAATTTTGACACTACAGCCAATTCATGTTGAATCTTCTTCAAAGAATAGATCAAGTTACCGCCAAAGATCTTGTAGATTAGGGAAGTACTATGCCACAAAATTTGAACCTTGTTTCAAATTTTTCAACTTTAATCGTAACTAAAAAATTAGAGAAGTATTGTCAATATCAGAATACATCTTTCAAGCCACACTCCACATCTCCTTGGTCGTCTTGAACCAAAGATAATGATGACTAATGTTAGGTTCCATGGAATTAATTAGCTAAACAAGCACGATTGAATTCTTAGCCAGTAAGATCTGGTATGATACATCGCTTTATGGGGGCTGAAAAGAGTCGCCCGTAAGATAATCTAACTTCCCTCTGCCACAAATAACTATATTTACTAACTGAGCATGTAACAAATAATTATGATCGTTTAGCTTGTGAGCCATAATTTGCAAGGATGAGATGTTGCTTCTCGAAAAGGAAGAGATGGCGATAGAGATTTTTTCAGCCATAGGCTGAGTGGAAGAATTGATGGATATCATGGTTGTTTTTGGAGAAGACTTGCATGTATATTTATTTACAGAGAGGAACTTTGTTCTGATACCATATAAAAAAATATTCTCATACATATTATTCATGAACAACTAATACATTTTGATACAATGAGAATTAATAAAAAAAGAATAATTAAAGAAATAAAATATTATTCTATTAAAAATAAATTATTCTCAATTAAATCAATCTAATTGATTATATTTTTTTCACCTATGATTTTATTGTCTTTCTAAAAAAAAGGAAAAATTTTATTATTTTCTACAACTAGTTTATTGATAAATAAATTTATAATTATTAGATTTATTAGTAATCCATTTTATTTTTCTTGAAAATAATAATTATATGTATATCATCAAAATTCAAAAACATGTAATCAACATAAATAATAGTGAATTGTTTTATATAAAACATTAGAAAACCTTTTTCCGTGTAAACAATTATGGTAAAATACTAAGAAACATCCAAAAAAAATATACTATTTTACCATTGAGTCTGACTCAAAATACATGAGTGATCTACTAAAGCATAATGTACCAAAAGTCATTGTAGTAATTTTTATGTTTGTGTATCATATTTGTCAATTATACTGTATACTAAATTATATGAGTGATCCCCATATAGTGAGTCATTATGTTAAGGTAAAATATCCTTCATAATTTATTTATCGATATCTAATTAAGAGGCCGATGATATTAAATTGTCTCAAATAAATGTTATCACTTTTTACTCTAATTATACAATTATATCGGTTGATCTTGTTAAGCTGGTGCGTTCCATATTGTCATTTAACTTTGCTCCAATTCAAATCTTTCCTTGCACAGTTAGACCTCTCGTATAGTATGTGATATCCAATTAGACCATCCTTAATTTTGAGAATCATGAAAAAAAAAAAGTGAAAATGACACTCAATATATTTTTCATCCTAAAAATATTTTCATCTTAGTATTGTTGTATCAACTATTAAATATCTACCAACACATATAAAAAAATTAAATAAATCATTTTAATATAATTAAAATTATACTAAAATTATCGTAGCAACTATTTAATAGGCAATATAACAGTGTAGCAATTATAGCATATATCAATTGTTATAATAGTTTTAAGTATTTTTTGATAATATTAAAATCATTTTGATTAAGTTTTGATAAATCGATAAAAAAATTTATCATCAAATTTTTTATATATAAATATAAATTTTAAAAGTAATTTATTTTAATATGATATAGTAGCTATTTTTTTTAAGCATGTAGCCTTTTTATTTTTATCTCATATTAACCATTTTAATAAATCTTTAATCAATTTGATAAAATAAGTTAGTTTTTAGACAATAATAATAATAATAATAATAATAATATAAATGACATTTTTTTAAATAAGAATGATGCCCCACCCATGATAGATCTAGAAATTCAAGCAAAAATTAAGGAATAATTTTTACGTGAAATAAGGGGCGGTATTCTCTATCTCTATCAGGAGAACCCCATAATATTAGGAGTTCCACCACCGACAAGAGGGGTGACCGTCGATGTCACCCCCACTGGCTCCGCCCTGTGCCCCACTCATGGTGACCTCTAAAATGACACAGTTATACTCAAGTATATATTCAATAATATTATCTCTTAATCATATATATTAAATTTCAAATTAATTGAGCATATAGTAGCAACTATAGATTTATAACTACAACTGGTACGATTTGAAAGCTATTATAATGCATACTTAATCTATTCAAAAATTGTTACACATAGATTTGACTTATTCAACTAATATTAACTTTGTAGCACTTGCAACATGATAGCTGTTTAGAACATCCATAATGTGATGCATTAATGGGGTATTATAATACTCCCTTGGTGTTAAAACTATTATGAAGGAGTATTATAATATCCCTTTGCTTGAACGTATTCAAGATTTTGAACGTGTTTAAGCAAACATGGTGGGCTAGCCCTTGGCTGGCCCACCCCATGTGTGTATTTTTATTTTATTTATCAACAAATTATAAATTTTAAAAACAATAATATGATTTAAACAGTAGAATTTTAATATTATTTGTTTTAAAAAAAGTAAAATACAATTTAAATATTTTAAAATATATTTATTTAATATAATATAATTTTAAGATGATTGAATGGACTATAAGACTCAAATAATTTGTGTTGATGTTAAAAGAAATATGATTGAAAAAAAATATGTTGTTATAATGAATATGTAACAATGAACTTCATGTTTTTTGATGAGGTGATGAGTGTTATAATGAGAGTGAGTTATGGATGCTCTTAGGGCTTCTACAATGACGTTAGAAGACGTGTGTTATAACACGTTATTGGTGTTAAAACCAATACAAGTTACATGTTAATGATGACGTGTCACGCGTTCAATGAATTATTTTATAAATAAAATAAAATTATCACCTGGTGCACCCACCAGGTGAGAGAATTTTTTTTAATTTAAAAAAGAGAAATGATACTATTCGCGATAGATTACCGTGAAAACTTTCTGCGACCCCGTTGGCAGTCCGCGTGGCCAACTCCACCTCAGCCCTCTCTCTCCGTCATGAATGAAGTCCTCTTGCGTCAAAATGTTCGATTTTTTTCGCGTGCCCTAACTCTCTGAGCCACTTCTCCCTTGCGAAGCAGCAGTTTTTTCTTCCCCCTCGCAAAGAAGCAACTTCTCCCTCCCCTGTCGTTCTCTCTTCTCCCTCTACTGCAGTCCTTATATCTCCACTATAGTTCTCGGATCTCCCTCCCTTGTCGTTTTCTCTTCTCCCTCCCCTACCCTAATCCTCCTCCTAGCGAAATTAGTCGTGTGCCCTAACTTCTTCAAAAGCGCCGCAACATCTTCTCCTTCCGTTCTCTTCCTCCTCCCAATGAGCCTCGTCTTCCTCCTCCCAGCGTTCTCGAAGAGAGGAGCATTCTCCCTCACTATTCTCCCTCAACGAGGCTTGGCTCCATCAACGTTTTCCAAGGATTCGAAGAAGCGCATCAAGTTATAGTAGCAAGGAGTAGTGACTTTGAGTACTCTTTAAGGTAATCAACTTCTTCTTCTAATCTTTTCTTTCTTCAATTTGTGGTAACCCAGTCCTAACTCATCCACACCTCCTCCTTCTTTTTCTTCTTCTTCAGTTCAATTTATGCTTCTAGTTCAATTTCGTGCAAACATATTGTTCACTTTTCAGGATCCATTCTCTGTTTCTTTTCTGGTTTATGTTATTAACTTTTCTCTTAATAAATGTAGGTGAAAAAAGTATCATGGAAGAAGGAAAAATTGATTCGAATGAGATGAAGGATAACACTAACCATGTGGATCAAGTCTCATCTCCATCTACCGTCGAAGAAGTCAAGCTACCTAAGGTTGGAATGATGTTTTCCTCTGAAGAAGTTCGTACTTTTTATAATTCCTATGTTACCAATGTTGGTTTCGATATTTTGAAATTAGGTGGTAGGAATGGAGATGATGAAAAATAAAAATATTTTTCTATTGGATGTGCCAAAAATCGTAAGCGAGTATCTCAAGCTAAAAATGTTTTACACCCTTGACCTTCTAGTAAGACAAATTGCAAAGCTAAAATTAATGTAGCTGTTGGAAATGATGGGAACTTTGTGATAACTACTGTAGACATTGAGCATAATCATATCTTGAGCCCTGGAAAGTCACGACATTTTAGATGTAATAAAGTATTGAATTCAGATACGAAGAGAAAATTGGAATTAAATGATCAAGCTGAAATAACTTTAAGCAAAAGTTTTCACTCTTGTGTAGTTGAGGCCAGAGGTTATGAGAATTTATCATTTGATGAGAGAAAATGTAGAAATTATATTTCAGAAGCTAGAAGGTTGAGGTTAGGAGAAGGAGATGTTGAAGCTTTGAGTAATTATTTTTGGCGCATGCAAAGTAGGAACCCAAACTTTTTTTGTGTGCTGGATTTAGATGGTGAATCTCTAATAAAAAATATTTTTTGAGCAGATGCAAGATGTAGGGTTGCATATGATTACTTTTGTGATGTCATGACTTTTGATACAACCTATTTGACTAATAGTTATGGCATGCCTTTTGCTCCATTTGTTGGGGTGAATCATCATGGGCAATTGATAACCATGATTTTACTATACTATTTTGATTCATACATGTTGGGATGTATACTATAAGCCTAGCTTTTGTATGAACATTTGTTTTGAAATATTTTGAAATGAGAATCACTTTGGTCAAATATCTGTATTTTATATTTATATATATGTCGATGCAGTTGCTCATTTAATTTATATTGTAGATAACATGGTGTGTATTACCACACAGAAGATCATGTTATTAGTTCCTTATAAATTATAAATAATAGCTCACAACCAAGATGGATAGAGACAAGCCATTGAAATGGTTGTAGTGTAATTTGGTATTAGTTTATCTTGACTATATAATTACACTAGTATACTATGTGTGCATTGAGCAGGACCATATGAGGTTGTTCGATTTATACTGACTATATAAAAGAGCAGAACATCTATTATTATGGATGTGCGTACTCTTAATCCCGATATAATAACAAACACATATACTTAGTATTTATTTCTTTAACTTATCAATGGTGAGATTTATTCGTTAAATCAATAGACCCGATACATTGGGAGATAATACCATTTATATGATGTGTTGTTGATTATAAAGAGAAACTGTGTCCTATTTATTTAGGTTGATGATGTCCCCTTGAGAAGCTCATAAGGATTATCATGTAAACCCTGCAGGTGGACTTACTCCGACATGATAATAAAGTTGAGTGGTACTACTCTTGGAGTCAGATGATAATTAAGTGAGTTGTTAGTAACTCATTTAATTAACAGACATACGATATCTTAAACACAGGAAGATTAACACACTAATAATAAGTAGGAGCCCATATTGTAATATGGGATTGATGCGGTAGTTCAATAATGACCCTTTAGTGATATGAGTTGTTATTGATGAACTTGAGTTGGGTGTTTGGGTCGAACACAGGAAGCTCAAGTCCATCAGGAGGTCAAAACCAATTTCTCCTCTAGGTCCATGTTGTAGCCTCTATATATAAAGCCTCGCATCCACCTATCCATAACGGAGTTTGGTTTAACTTAACTTGGGTTGGTTTAACTTAACTTGGTTTAGTTTAATTTAACTTGGTTTGTTTTAACATAATTTGTTTAGATTTTTTCTAAACAAAATTTTATTAATTTTTCTTTCCTTGTAACTGACGACAAGTCTATAAAAAGGAGTAGGATGTGACCCCTAAAACCTAACTTTCTTATTCTCCATGATCCCTTCTCTCCCTGTGGTTATCGCCCCCTCTCCTCCTCCTAGGGTCGGTGGCACAAACCTATTCTCCTCCCCCCTTTCCCTCTCCTTCTCCTTGCTTAGGGTCAGCACCCTTATCCCCTCCTCCTCTTTGGGGTGGCGCCCCTTCTCCCTTTGTGGGCGGCATCTTGAAGAAAGGGAAGAAGAGCAAGAAAAGGAAGAAGAGGAAGAAGAAGAGAAGGAAGAAGATTAGAAAGTGCCCCATCCTAGCGATTCTTATGTGGCCGGCGGTTTTGGAAGAGAAAAAAAGAAGGGTGATGTTGTCTTGGTTGATCGTCGCCCACACGACATCCAAGAAGAGGAGAGGAATACTGCAGAAGATCAAGAGGTCTTTAGCTACGAAGAAAGGTACAACTAGTTCTTTAATTCCGCTGCGTAATTGGTTTTATTTTCTTCGTGTCGATTTTGGATATCGATTTTGAATACCAACACAAGAGGCCAGCAATCTTTACTTCAATCAAGGTGTGTGCTTTGATCATTTAAGAACTTGCTTGATTGATCAAATACATGTATGATCGAGCGTGCGGGTTCTAGAAATAGTTCTGTACTTATACAATTTTTTTGTACGGGTAATTTAAACAGAACGGAATTGCAGCGCCTTCAATACATGCATTGTTTGATGTTGGTTTCATAGATGAAACTTATATTTACATCATATTTCATGCACTACATTTATCTTGGACGTAATTACAAATTAGTTTATTATCATGGTATTTGATGCTAATATTTCGATATATTCTTTGTATGCATCAAAAGGATCATGAACTCGATCACATCAGATCATTTGGGTTCAAATCTAGGACTAAACGAGAGGATCAAGCCTTGTAATGATTTGGACCATTCATCCAAGATCGGAGCATATCTAAGCCATTCGTTGAAGATCCAACCCATCCAACCTAATGAGGAGTAGATCTCAGCTGTTGATGAAGATCCAGAGATTTTGATCCAGATCTGAGATGTTCTTACCATTGATCAAGACCTGAATCATTCTGGGTCGTCCGATCAGATTTGAGAAAGATTTAAAAGCCGTGAGAAGCTACAGTGAAGGAGAGCTCGGTTTCTTCCTCGGATATTCTCCACTGTTCAGCCTTCATCCCCAATGCTCCTTCCATAAGCCAGATCCATGAGCAAGCCTTCTTGATCGCCGGCGATGCTGAGCTACCGGCGTTCGTTGTCCAAGGTCAGAGAGCGACAGAGGGCGTTCCCCAGTCCATAGTTGGGTTTTTGTTCCCGTCCACAATCGAGATCAGTGGGCGTTCCTCGATCTGTGATTTCCATCAACCAACGGAGCTCGAAGGGCATTCCCAGAAGCTTCCGATTTCATTCTGACTTCCATTTCATTCGCTGCACCCGAATTGATCTGATCAATCTATTGGGTTAAGCAATTTTCAAAATTTAGCATCTGTTCTTCGTGCGATGAGAGTGCCAGCTAATCGTGAGCTCGAAGGGCGTTCCCAGAAGCTATTACCATAGGTTGCACTAGCTGGGAACTTGGTTCTTCGTCAGTGATTGCCCGAAGGGTGTTTTCCAGAGGTAATTCTTTTTCACAACAGAGAGGAGAGGTTTGGTTCCGGATTTGGGTTGTGGAATGTTATTTGTTTTTATTTTCTTTTCATTTGTCATACCTTTGCTCAAATATGAAGATCTGATAGCTTAGATTGCAATTTATTTTCTATTTTAAATTTTGTAATTAGGTTTCCACAAACTAGTGCTTAGTTTCAATTCAAGAATTTAGAAAAGCCTTAGTTCGATTCATTGGATTTGTTGTGACTATGTTCATGCTTATGTGTTGAATGAATCTCTTGAGCTTTTCATTGTTAACCTCTGTGATATGTAATTGATTGTGGGTGTGATTGGATGATTTGTTAGCTATAGAACTTGATTCTATGATACTTAATTGATACTAGTTTGTTGAGATGAAGTGGGTCATGTTTAGATGAGAACAACATTTCTTTGATTCCATTTTAAATTATTCTAGTGCATTTTTAAGAATTAGATGTATTCAAGTTGAAATGAGAATTGAATGGAAATGCCTAATAAACCTTGTTGATGTAAGAATTCAATTTGAATCAATTCTAGAATTCGCACACATTCATTAGTTATCCTTGGAAAAATATGACTTGGGATTCGTTGCTACATATCTTTTCTTGAGTTTACTTTGGTTCCCTATCTTTATTAATTTGAAGTGCCTTGTGACAAGTAAAATAGTGACATCAACAATCTATCTTGTTGGGATGTGGATTAATATCAAGTGAAGACTCAACAACATTCACATGGTTGTTCAACTCGTGGTTAATATGTATGCACGGATGTGCTCCAAAGGCTATAATCATGGACCAATGTCATGTCATGACAATCGCAATTGAAGAGGTATTTCAGAATTCTCATCATCGTCTATGTCTTTGTCATATTATGAAAAAACTGCAATGAAGTTAGGTGGTCATGTTCAGTACAAAATGATAAAGAAACAATTGAAGACCATTATTTATAACTCACTTACAGTTGATGAGTGTGATGAGCATTGGTTAAAAATGATTAAGGAGTTTAAGTTGGAGAATAATGATTAGTTGAAATCTTTGTATGAGGAACGAAATAGATGGGTCCTATGTATGTTAAAGATCACTTTTGGGTTGGTATGTCTACAACTCAAAAAAGTGAAAGTATGAATGCATTTTTTGATGACTATATTCATTCTAAAAATATCTTTGAAGCAATTTGTTGAACAGTATGATAGTGCATTGAAGAAGAATATTGAGAATGAAAAAAAAATGGATTTTGTTTATTTTAATTCTATCATGCCAATTATTCTTGGTCATTATATTGAAAGACAATTCCAAAATGCCTACACTAACAATATATTTAAATTGTTCCAAGATGAAATAAGAGGGTTGATGTTTTGTGACGTCTCTTTGTTGAGGGAAGAAGGGACAACTTTAATATTTGAAGTAGTAGAAAATATGTTGGGATAGAATGGACAACTTGGAAGAGAAGTTTCCCTTAGGCTTTAGGGTACATTATATCGAATTAGATTGTCAATTGAAGTGTGTGTGCCGTCTGTTTGAGTTCCGGAGAATTTTATGTAGGTATATGATCAAAGTGTTGATGAGAATGAAGGTTATTGAGGTTCCAATGAATTATATTATGGACCGATAGTGCAAAGATATTAAGCCTGGGTATCAAAGCATCAGTAACATATATGATGATTATGGTTGTGGTGGAAAAAGACTTCGGTATAATACTCTCACCCCATTGATGCAAGAGGTTCAACAACTTGGAGCCGAAAGTGATGACATTTGCTCTGTTTTGGTGGAAATCATGAAAGACACTAAGGAAAAACTTATTATTATGATGGAGAATGGGCAATCAAGGGCTGAACAACTTGAAGATCACATCTACATCTGGGGCAAAAGTGATACACTCTCCATTGAAAGTAAGAACCAAAGGTCGTCCACCCATAAAGAGGAAACAATCTAAGGTTGAACAAATTGTGAAGAAATCATTTGCAAAGGCCCAAAAGAAGATATGCGATGTTACTGTTTTGTACAAGTATATTCATGTGATTTTAGCTAGTTTAAAGTTTGTTTATAATCTATCTTGCAGCTACGAGTACTATTTTTTGACTGACGATGGAATGAAAATTCAAGTTAGTTATGAAAATGCTTGATATCATTGTCTTTCTGATTTACGATTAAGGAAACAATTTTATTGGCTTTGCCTTTGTTTTCCATTTCCACGCCATCAGACAGAGATTGCATGTATAATTTTATAAGGCTTTGTTTTCCATTTCCACACAATTGGTGGTTTATTTCAGTGCAACTTTATAGTATATATATTGAAGCAGTGTAAGTATATTGCGATCCAAGTTTCCTTTGTCTAAATCGTTCCTTTTAACATCTTCTTTTGTTTTATTTATCATTTTTATTGGAGCAGATCATACCTTCTCTAAAGACTTTTGGAAGAACATGAATCCTTTTTGCCTCTTTTACATTGGACGATTTATCTGAAGTTGCGGCTTCTGAAGTTGCTGGTTTGGAAGAATATGGAATTTTGTTAAGTTGTTGGTTCTAAAGTTGAAATGGACGTTTGGAAGAACTTGGAATTGTTATTAGCACTGTTAAATTGTTATTAGCATTGTTATTCTACTTGTAATGCAATTGTTTCTCTTTTTGGCTTAGTTTACATTTTTTTTATGTTTGAATTTGTATCCTATGCTAGCTGGGAGTTTTGTAGATTTGTGAATCAAGAATCAATTGTTAATGTACTATTGAATTTGTATCCAGGCTATCAAACTGGACTTGATTTGTCAAAGTATTGTGAAATTTATTTCATGTTAGTGGTGCAATATGTTGTTGATTTAACATTGTTGATGTTCCTCTATAATATTTCCAACTAGATTTTAGCCTATTGGTGCTATGTTAATGGTTTTGTAGTCTAGTTCCATATTGTTGATGTACATCATATATTGTGTTCTTGTGTGGTTTTATATTGGTGGTGTCATCTTATTGGCTATGTATTTATGGGGACCTTCTTCAGTAAACATCTGCTCAGTAGAAGTTTAGTTGAAACTTCATGTCATAGTTTACTGTGGCTAATTTCAAGTTATAGCCTCATATCTATATGTTTATTGAATTCAGAAATCATGATTGTGATTGTTCATATCTATAATTGCATGTGTAACTTTCTTCTCTCATTTTTTTTGTTGCTTGAAAACAAATGCTAAAATCGATCCAATTCTTCCTCGAAAATGACAAATCACAAATGCAATTTTTTGTTGCTTGAAAACAAATGCTAAAATCAATTCAGTTCTTCCTGAAAACGACAAATCACAAATGCAATTTTTTGTTGCTTGAAAACAACTGCTAAAATCGATCAGTTCTTCCTGAAAATGACAAATCACAAATGCAATTGAATGACAGTTTGTAAAGCCTTCTCAATTCAAAAATAGGTCTGCTGTGAGTTTTTATTTTATTATTTTACAAATATATATAGAACTCAACATTAGTTATTCTAATAACTCAACATTTCAATTAAACATTACAATTAAACAATATTTCTATTCGAACACTGCAATTAAATATTTCAATTAAATATTCAGAAATTTCTATTCGAACGGTGTTTAACCATATAAACTAACAAACCAAGTTTATGTCCAAAATTACAAACATTTAGTCATTTACATTAGAACACCAATATTACTTAACACTAACTAACCAGATGAACTAACAACACAATCAGAATTATGACTAAGAGAATCAAGTTCACCATCACTGATACCCAAATGAATTTTGGTACATTGATTATTCTCGGATTATATCCATGAGAAACATTCTGTTCACTTTTAATTTTGTCAGATGAACTAGCATCGGGTATCACCCACTTTTGCCATCCATGTTGCTCACATCTGTAATATTGTCTTCCAGGATTCTTGGTTGATCTAGAAACACAAACCACTATTCTTTGTCCGCAGTTCCTACATGTTACATCTTGAAATCTAGTATTGTCAATGCTGCTATAACTTGATGATGCCATGAAATAACAACCTAATAATCAAATTTTCATTACTTAGATTAAAAAAAATCAATGTCATTCTTCACAAAAATAAATCTATAAAAGGGAAAATCATTAATATCTTTCATGTTCTTGTGCAAAAGGAATTAAATATGAAACATAATGAAGCCTATATGAAACATGAAACATACAATGTGATTTTTTTTGCATTTTTTGCTACTGTAGCAGCTGAAGAATCAATAGACTTATCATGTATTGTTTCTGATTTCTTCCCAGGAATTAAGCATGTAATACATAAAAGATGAAGAGAAATTTGAAAAGAAAAAGTGAATCCTCCATGCCTATACAAACAAATAGGAGAATGACATGAGATTAAACATAACACAAGCTATGATTTTAGAATATCATGCTAGATGATGAGCCAAGCTCTATGAAAAAATATGAACTAGAAGCAGAAACCATTAGCTATGCGAGTTAAAGTTTCCTTCCATACATTTCATGTGCTAAGCCTATCCTTTTTCTGTAGTGTATCTCCTGTGATTGTAATGAAGATATAGGATATTTACAAGACTAAGAAAGAGAATACTTCTTAGACTAGTAAAGAGTCTCAATAACTGGTTTGCCCTCTAACCTTTCCCTGGTATAAGAGGTTCTTTCAATATTGAGCTATGGTTACTAATAAAGAGCTTAAACTGAAATATCATTAGTTATCTGAGAGGTCCCTTCATCAGTTTAATTTACAAGAGGGGTCATCTTTAACATGGTAAACTCTATACGAGAGGTACAACTTAGAAAATAATAGTATACAGATTGATTAGTTAGAGATTGGATAAAAAAGGTAGGTTCTTCAAGAACCTGAACATTTTAATCCCACCTACCAACTTGAAAAATAAATAAGAAGAGAAGAAGAATAAGTTGATTACCTCAAAGAGTGCTCAAACTCAAAGTCACTGCTCCTTGATGCTATAACTTGATGTGCTTCTTCGATTCCTTGGAAGAGAGAGGGAAGAAGAAGAAGAAAAAGAAGGAGGAGGTGTGGATGAGTTAGGATTGGGTTACCACGAATTGAAGAAAGAAAAGATTAGAAGAAGAAGTTGATTACCTCAAAGAGTACTCAAAGTCAATGCTCCTTGCTACTATAACTTGATGTGCTTCTTCGAATCCTTGGAAAACGTTGATGGAGCCAAGCCTTGCTGAGGGAGAACAGTGAGAGAGAATGCTCCTCTCTTCGAGAACGCTGGGAGGAGGAAGACGAGGCTCGCTGGGAGGAGGAAGAGAACAGAAGGAGAAGACGCGACAATGCTTTTGAAGAAGTTAGGGCACGCGACTAAATTTGCTGGGGGGAGGATTAGGGCAGGGGAGGGAGAAGTTGCTGCTTTGCAAGGGGGAAGAAAAAATTGCTGCTTTGCAAGGGGGAAGAGGCTCAGAGAGTTCGGGCACGCGAAAAAAATCGAACATTGTGACGCAAGAGGACTTCATTCGCGACGGAGAGAGAGGGCTGAGGTGGAGTTGGCCACGCAGACTGCCAACGGGGTCGCGGAAAGTTTTCGCAGTAATCTATCACGACGAGTATCATTTCTCTTTAAAAATTTTAAAATATAATTTTAAAATTAAAAATCAACAAATAAAATTTAATTTACAATTTTAAAATTTAAAACTAATAAATTAAATTAAATTAGTAGTATATTTACGTGAGAGAATGACTATATTAATATAGTATATATGCAGCATGTGGACCCCATAATAACGAGTGATAATGTTAAAATGAATATGAAAGAATAAAGGTGTTAATATAATGTATATGTGATATGCGAATCTCATATTTTTTGATGAGATGGTTACAACGTAGATGTTGAATAGAAAAAATCTCAATTGTAATAATTATAAAACTATAATTACTATAATATTTATAACATCTATAATTTCATAATTTTTATAACATGTTTGATTGATTCAAGATTTAATATGTGTGACAGGAAATAATAATATTAATAATATACTTGAGGACTCAATTGTGATTTTTGATAGGAGATTGATGGGTAGATATTCGTATGATAAAAATAAAAAAGAAGGGCTCACATGATGACTTTTAAAAATAGGAGCTATTTTTAATTTTTCCTTAGTTTTTCCTAGTTCAATTTTATTATTTTGGATAATTGAATCGGTTCAAATCTAGTCCATTTTTATAAATTGAATCAAACATTATAGTTAAGTTTTCATAACTATGTCCCCATCGATAAGGCACTCAAGTAAATTCTCAAGTGTTTAATATTCAAATTTCAATTATGATGATAGTAACTATTGAGTGAGTGAGGGTCCCTCCTACTTTTAAATTTGCTCAATCCGTTGGCGGATCGCCCATCTTCCGAACTAATTTGAAATTATTAAAATTATTTCTCTTTTAAACATCTCGATTATTAAAAAAATTATGGATAAAATTATTTCTCTTTATAAAATCTTTAACACACCAAGCCGGTCTGCTTCGGCTTTCGTGTATGAATTTTAATATTAAAAACCAAAGCCATAAAATCAGATGACCAGTCGATCACGTACGCTCTCCCACAGCTTTTGCTTGGGAACCAAGCTCTCGCCCGGGGACCACGGCGTCCCAGCCTACCAGATCGTTCACCGCCTGCACCATCCGAACCAACGTATACCAGCAAACGCACCCAAGAGAACACCAACCCATAAAAAACCTTTGCGGCTATCCAATTGGTTCCCACGGAAAAAAATTCCAACCCCTTAACGAAGGTATACACGTGAGTCGTTTTCGGCGTCCGCTTCGTTTGAAGTCAAATTTCATCGGTTCAATTGCTCAGGCGAGATTAAATTACAATTCCAGTTTCCTCCTTCTCCATTCGAGCTTTGCTTCTTTCTCCCTCTTCCCCCATCGAATCGGTCGTTTCGCTCTTTCTTCTCCGGGATCGCCCCGGGATCTCTCTCTCTTATCTCCTTCCTCCTCGCCTCGCGCAATGGCTAAGGCGAGCGGCGAGGTCGCCGCGTGCCTACTCCTAGCACTTCTGCTCGTCTTGTTGCCCTCCGCCCGCGCCTTCTACCTCCCTGGCGTCGCTCCCCGCGATTTCCGTAAGGTGATCCGTTTTATGCTTTGATCCCTTTGTTGATCTGGGTGAGGATCTGGATTTTTCTCCGATTTCACGAGATCCGGGTTTGTTTTGTGTTTGCACATCTTATATTTCGCTAGATCTGAGCTTCCAGTCTTTTGATCTTGTCGCTTCTTCTGGTAGAAATTTTCGTTTGATGTTACTGTTGATGAATCTTCATGTAGGATCTGATCTATAGGCCCCTAATCCCGAGCTGTCATCTAACTTGGCGCTATTTCGATTAAATCTAAACCTAGAAGACGGTTCAGTCTTAAGATGTTAAAATTTTCTTGCTCGTTAATCACAAGTCGCCATTGGCTCGATTTATTCTTTACTACTTGTGTGCACGGGATTTGTCTTTCAACTGACTTGCATTCTGTATTATTGTTGCATTTCCAATAGAGATGACTGGTATTAGCTTCATGGTGAGATGTTAAAACAATGATTCACTCGATGTTTTTCTCCTGCTTTTCAAAGGAGGTTCTGATTGATTCATATATGTTCGTAGACTCAACTTTGTATTCATTGCTCGTTTATTTTTCCCTGTAGATGTATAAGAATTAAATTAGATTGAAATCAAATTATCAGGCTAAGTAGTCATTGATTTAGGTGGTGGTTAGAAGTTGATTATCTTCTTACTTAGAATTAGGGGACGTTGATTTATTATCCCTGATAAGTTGAAAGAATATGATTAATGTGAACACATGGCTGTTTCTTCTTAGTAGAAGATGAAATTTTATTTTACCCCCTAGTTTACTTTTTCATTTTGTCACTCAAAGTTCAGAATATTACATTTGATCCCTATAGTTTGCAAAATAGCAACAAGATGCCCTCAAGTTCTTTTTACTTTTTAGAATGCTCTAAGCTTTTAATATTGTCAAAATATCCCTAAGTATTGGCTACTTCTTTAATGATCTTCAATATTTTATTATTTTTAAAATATCTCAAGTTTTTTAATGCTATTTCAAATACCCCTTTTGTTATCTCTCAATGAAGAGTTTAAGAATTGGGGTCATTTGTCACACATGATCATTTGGGTGGAATTTCATAAGGGTGAAAAAAATGGAATTGTGTGTTGAGTTTTAACTATGGGCATTTGCAAGTTTCTAATTTCATCCATTAGAGGTTGCTCGTTCATCTTCTTTCTTTTGAAATCATCCATTTCTTCAGCAACGACCACTAGCTCAACGCCAATATTGATATGCTTCGTGTCCGAGATGTTTTTAAATTTTGAAGTAGAAGTTGGGTTTGGAGTTAATATTTTCGGTGGTGTTTTTCAGTTTTTAACTGGAACAGTGATCAGTGTGCACAGTGATTGTGATTGGTGGGTTTGGGTCTTAGGATGAATCTCAGCACTTTGGAAGGGTGTTTTCCTCATATTTGCTTCTCATCAGTGAGCCTCACCTATTAGGATGTAACAAGAACCATATCTTGTTGTTCAAACTTTACTCCGTCTTTTTCAGGTTTTATAATGAGCTCGTAGCTCTTGCTGCCCAATTTAGTCAGCAATGGTTTTACAAGCTTAAACCTCAAGACAATTTCATCCTCTTCCTTAGATAGTTATCTTTCTACAGATGTACTTAGATAAGGTCTGAGAATTCTTGAAGACAAAGGAGACGAAAACAAAGTCTTTCCTTAGGCCTAGAAAATTTTATTAAGTTGCCATAGACATTTTACGGAAAACATGCAAACTAGGAAGTTACAAGCATACAAACTAATTTGGACAGTAGCTAATTACAAACTTACATAAGAAAATTAAAATAGTAAGGACATTATAGGAGCATACTTGTAGAAACTGAAATCACACTTGCACACACTAGCACACTTGCACACACTAGCACACTTGTTCTCTCTTGCTTCGTTTGCTCTAGCTGAGATGGTCTTTTATAGGGCGTGTTGGTTGTGAGGATTGCTTAGAAGAGAAGGAAAGAGGACAATGATCCCTCTTCATAGTCAAGAAGAAAGAGGGGGACACAGAGTGGTGGGAAGGGGTTGTCTTCGTGAGTGGGGGAAAAAGAAGGGAGGCATTAGGTAGTGGAGGATTAGTTGTAGCAGGTAGTGGAGAATCCACTTAGTAAAATTTTCTGTAGGTAGAGAAATAATGCTAGTTGACTTCATGACTTACGAATTGATGTGAGCTGAAGTCACGACTTACGTCTGTTGCTATGACTCCATCATGTTGTCAAGATTATGTTCACCCATTGAGTCTCAAGACGGGGCTCTAGGGCTGGTAGCTTGAGTTGGAGTGTTGGTTCTGTTTAGAGCACGCTTATAGGATATTGCTGAGTTGGCTAGTTTCTTTGTTGCCCACCTTTAATATTGGTAGAGGGTCATATGCTGGGTAGAAAAATTAAACGAAATAAATTTGGTGCCCATGTCTCTTGGCCCGTAGATCTTTTCGGTGTATGTTTTTTCAACTAGTATGTAATTGTCTGATCTCATAACTAATTGTTTCCTTGGATCGAAGCATGCCAATGCTTAAATTGATTTGCCGGTGTTGGAAGTGCTACCACTCTAGATTAGGATCGAAGGGATATTCTTCAATGGCTAGCTGGTTCTATCTTTAGATTTATCTACTCTGGCGGGGAGCTTTCAAATGTGTAGATAACAAATGCTTCTTCTTCAAGGGTGTGAGCTATAATACTGCCCAAAGTCAATAAACCTTCCTCTGAAATTTCTTGGGACATATTTTTCAAAGTCAATATTGTCTTTTCTAAAGGAGTAAAGTAGTTGACATTAACAACCATATCTGTTTGAGTCTCCACAGGCTTTGGAGAGTTTTTGACATTTGAGTTTATAATTGAATTCAACTTCGTAGATAATTGTCGTACCTCCAGGAGGGTTTGTATGGAATGTCTTAAGTATTTCACATCTAAGTAAAGGAACATTTGGAAAGTTGATCTTTCTATTATACTTCAAATATTTGTGGATTTGTGATAGTAGTCGGGAAACCCAAAAACATTGATTCTGAAGAATTGGAACGTTGGAATCAATGTTCTTGGGTTTTCCGACTACTATCTCAGAAGACATATTCACATATATTTGAAGTATGGTAAAAAAATCAACTTTCCAAACGTTCCTTGACTTATGTGAAATACTCAAGACATTCCATACAAACCCTCCCAAAGGTATGTTAATTATCTACGAAGCTGAATGCTGGCTATAAAATGAAATGTCAAAAGGTCTCCAAAGCCTGTGTAGACTAGACAAATATGGTTGTCAATGCCAACCAAGGTTTAAAATCTTGGCCATGTCGAGATTTTGGTCATGGACCGGAACGATACAGTTTTGGTTTTGTATTGTGCTGGTATGATTTCAGTAATTTTTTAAATATAAAATGTATTAATTAAGAATAGAAATTAATCTAAATATTTAAACTACAAAAAATATATATTTTTAAAATATATATAATTAATGGGATAATTTTATTAGAGTTTAGTTAAGCCTATTTAAAACATCCCTACTATAGCTAGGAATTGATTGAAATTAGTATGCGTTTATTTAATTTTACTGTTCATTGACACCTGTTGCACGATAAGTCTGCCGTGGCCGTGGGGATCTCGGGACGAGTCTGTCGCTCGCATGACGAGTTCGTCGTCGCCGCAAGGCTCGCGCAATGAGTCCACCGTCGCCACGAGTCTCGCGCAACGAGTACGCTGCCATGGGGCTTGCATGATGAATCTGCTGCCTCCAAGGGGCTTGGAAGCTCCGATGTCGATTTCAATTTGCGGGCGGAACAGTAAGTTTCACTCATTTTGCCTGGCATAGAATGATATTTTAAACTCTAATGCCAACTACTTAACTCCTTCAGAAAAACCAATATTAACTTTGAAAAATATGTTCGAAGAAATTTTAGAGGAAAACTTATTACTCTATTTACTTTAATGGATTATGGACTTCTACACAAACTTTAGTACACAATTTGGATTTCGTTAAAGACTTCCCAAAGAAATTGGACAACATTATAGTTCACGCCCTTGAAGAAGAAGAAATATTTGTTATCTGCACATTTGAAAGCTTCTCGCTAGAGTGAATAAATCTAAAGATAGAACCAGCCAGACACTTAATCAAGATAAACATCTATGAGATAAATGGGTTTCAATTAGAAATTGAAGAATATCCCTCCTATCTTGATGGGCAACACTTCCAGCACATCAACTTAAGCATTGGCGTGTTTCAATTAAGGAAGCAATTGGTTATGAGATCAGCATGAAGATCTAGACAATTACATACTAGTCGGAGAAACATACATTGAAAAGATCTATTAGCCAAGAGATATGGGAATCAGATTTATTTTGTTTGATTTTTCAACCCAACATACGACCTTCTACCAACATTATTAGAAGAAGGCTGAAAGGTGGGCAACAAAGAAATTAGTTAGCTCAAATCAATAATATCCTATAGGCATGCTCTAAACAGAGCCAACACCCCAACTCAAGTTACCAGCACCATAGCTCTGTCTTTAAACTCAGTGGGCCAACGTAATCTTTGACAACATGATGGAGTCATAGCAACAGACGTAAGTGGTTACGTCAATTATCATTATTTCTCTACCAGAAATTTTTACTCCGCGGATTCTCCATTATCGGCTATAACTCATCCTTCACTTCGTGCTGCCTCCCTTCTTTATTCTCTACTCACGAAGACAACTCCTTCCCACCACTCTCTACCCCCCTCTTTCTTATCCACTACGAAGACAACTCATTGTCTTCTTTCCTTCTCTTCTAAGCAATCCTCACAACCAACACACCCCATAAAAGACCATCTCAGCTAAAGCAGATGAAGCAAGAGAGAACGAGTCAGTGTGCTAGTGTGCTTTAGCACAAGTGTGATTCAGTTTTAGCACAAGTGTGATTCAGTTTCGTGTAAGTATGCTCCAGTAATGTCCTTACTATTTTAATTTTCTTATGTAAGCTTGTAATTAGCACATAAGCTTGTAATTAGCTACTGTCCAAATTAGTTTGTATGTTTTCCCTTAAAATGCCTATGGCAGCTTAATAAAATTTTCTAGGCCTAAGGAAAGACTCTATTTCCGTCTCCTTTGTCTTCAAGAATTCTCAGACCTTATCCGAGTATAAAGTCTCTAGAAAGGTAACTATCTAAGGAAGGGGATGGAACTGTCTTGTGATTTAAACTTGTAAAACCAACAAGATCTACTGAAACCTCGTTATAAGACTTGAAATAGTCATGGTAAAGCTTGAACAACAAGACGTATGGGTCTTGTTGATTCCTAATAGGCGAGGCTCATAGATGAGAAGCAAATATGAGGAAAACACCCTTCCAAAGTGCCTATATTCGTCCAAAAATGCCAATCACTGCTCACACTGATTAGCGTTCACAGTTAAAAACACCACCGGAAATATTAACTCCAAACCCAATTTCTACTTCAAAATTCAAAAACAACTTCGATAAGCATATAAATATTGGTAGTTGTTTACTTATCGTTGAAAATTGTATTAACTCAAAATTTGTCAAATTCATGAGATCCTAACCCTTTTTTAACAATGACTTATTATTCATAAGAGACTGTTATAATAAAAAACCTGAAAAATTCTAACATACATATCTATAAAACTAAATAGACATTTATAGAAACTAGCTAAACAACCATATCCCATAATTTATGGAATGTTTTCGGAATCATGATTTCCACACTCACCAATAGTTGCTTTTTCCAATAGCTACTTTCACCAATAGTTGCTTACCCTTTCACCGAAACTGACTCATATTTTTCCTCATGAAATCGGTTGTTCCTTCACGATCTCTCATAAGTCCTCATTACCACATCTTCTTCCCATCACAACACTAAACCTTAAATCTTGCATAGAGCAGCTAACAACTTCACAATGACAAAGATAGTGAGGAGCGAGTGATGGGAGTAAGAAGATTCAATGGTGGGGTTTGTAAGAGATCGTGAAAGATTGAGCAACTTTACGGGGAAGGACATGATTGAGTGGCTATTGGTGAAGGAGCAAACCTTTTTATGTGGAGGAAGATGAGTGAGTAGTCATTGCTGAAAAAAAAAGAGTGGACAGTTTCATAAGAAAGAAGATGAGCAAGCAACTATTGGTGTAAGAGTAAACCATTTCATAAGGAAGAAGATGAGTGAGCAACCTCTAATGATTGACCAAGAAATTTACAAATGTGCTTCTAGTTAAAAACTAAACTTGTGGCTACAATATTTTACCTCTATAAAATCCACTCTAAATGTTCACATGTGACAGACACATAGCCTCAATTCTTTACTTCTCTATTAAAAGATAACGTAGAGTGGAGTTTTGAATTAAGATTACATGCTTGTTGAAAATTAGTTAAAACTTGGGGGGCATTTGATAATATTGAAAACTTGAGGCATTTTGAAAAGTAGCCAAAACTTAAGGATTGTATTTTGCAAACTCTAAGGAGTTAAAATGCAATATTCTAAATTTTGGAGGGTAAATTGAAAAGTAGGTAAACTATGGAAGACAAGGGAAAAAGGAAATTTTCTCTTAGTAGAATATTTATAGGATATTTTTCTGAAATAAGGGTTTGGCGACTCACACTTAGAAGTGTGCACGCAGTCAGAGTCTATATTTTTATTTTAAACTTCTATGTTTGACTCGTTTTTAAGGGGGAGACTTGACGCAATGGTAAAGTTGTTACCGTGTGACCTTATGGTTACGGGTTCGAGTCGAATAGACCCAATGCGGTCTAATCTTTCTTCGAGACCCCGCATTGGCGAGAGCTTCGTGTATTGGGCTATCCTTTTATGTTTGACTTGTTTTTGGATTATAGTATGCATCTATTAATTTAGTGAGGCGCACTCAATGACCGACTTATTGTCAAAAGCTAAAGTTCTCATTGCCATTCTATAAGTTATGTGCAAAAATTAGGCTAACTTGTTTAGGAAAGAGTTCTTTTTCTTTTTCTTTTCAATAAAAAATCTCAAAACAAAAGGAGAAGTGTTGTGAAAAATGTGCACACTGAGAAATTATCAGGAAAATAGGCTCAATGAAAACATTATTTTTTCCCTCATTTGTAGGAATCGTCAATTTTCCTCTGTGCAAAACTTGATTTTTCTATTAAAAAGGTGATACCGCTTGTACTTTACCTTTTCTTTTCATTTTTCAAAATTTTAATTTCATTGGAAAAGGAGAGCAAAGAATTTCACAAACCAAATATACCTCAGTGTTTGTGGAGTTATATCTTATTGAGAGGACAAATCTTCTCAGAGGGAGGGATCTTGGATGTTTATTATTCTAGATGTCCAGTGACTGTTAGTCGTAAATAGTTGATGCTCAACTGCTATCTTGGATGTTAACATGTCAGTTTCTGATCAAAGCATGGTATTATCTGTGTTCATGGATGTAGTTCAGCATTTATCTACTTTGTGTCTTTTTTTATGTTTTCTTTTAATATTTATTTCTGATCTAATCTTTTGTTTAATTATCACCTGGTCCAATTATTGACATTGGCTATTCATTTTTCCCAGGGCGATGAATTACAAGTTAAAGTGAATAAACTTTCCTCCACTAAGACACAGCTTCCATATGATTACTATTTCTTGGATTACTGCAAACCTTCGAAAATAATGAACAATGCTGAAAATTTGGGGGAGGTCCTTCGTGGTGATCGCATAGAAAATTCTGTTTACACAGTGAGTATTGATTTTTGCATGCCTGCCTCAATAAGATTTTGTTACTTGACGTTTGTACTTGTGGACCAATTAAAACCTGCTCAACCTCTCTTTTTTCATTTTGGCTTTTAATCTCAGTTTAAAATGAGAGTTGATGAGGGTTGCAAGGTAGCTTGTCCAGTAAAACTCAACACAGAAACTGCTAAGAACTTCAAGGAGAAGATTGATGATGAGTATCGTGTAAACATGTATGCAATTTATTCCACTCAGCCACTTATTATATATAGCAATTGCACTAGTTTTCTTGTTGCAGTTATCAAGTTTTTCCCCACATCTTATAAAATTCATATTTTTAATTATCTTGGTCAAAGTTATACACTTTTTAGGATTCCTGACAATCTATAGTTTTCTTGTAAACATCAAGTTTTTTTTTTCCACATCTTATAACAACAATATTTATAATTATCTTGGCCAATGTGTTACACTCTAGGATTCTGGACAATCTACCCCTTGCAGTTGTTAGGCAGCGGAGAGATGGAAGTCAAGCTACTATCATCGAAAATGGTTTCCGTGTTGGATACAAGGTAAGTTATTTACTACATCATGTAAACTTTCTGGAATTTGTTTATTATATAGTAATATGCAATTTCTGTTATTAGGGGAGGGACAATAAATATTACCTCAGTAACCATCTTAGTTTCAAAGTCATGTACCATAAGGATGTGGAGTCTGATGAAGCTAGGATTGTTGGTTTTGAAGTTATTCCAAGCAGGTACTGTTGTTTAATAAGCTTCTATTTGATCCAGATCTTATTGTTAGCAAACACCTATATTTGTGTCGGCATCTGATTGCTAATAATGCAGCATGTGATTATTGTGTAATTTGTCTGTGCTACATAGTAGTTTGGAATGGTTAAGAATTTGCTTTTCTTCTGTTATCAATGCCTGTTTTGTGACTATACGGAGATAATAAAGAAGAAAGGTTCAATTTTTTTGGGAATTTATGTAAGAGGAAAAGTGTTGTTAATCTAATCCTCATCTTTAGTGTCGGTGCAATCTTTTTCCGTAGTTTATTATGATACACTTTTGAAAGTTTGCTAGTCTAGAATCCAACTATTGTTTTTTGATCATCAGATCATTTGTTATTCAGTGATGTCTAGTAACTGTGATTTTCCATTTTGCGGGAGTATGCTTACTATGACTGTTTAACCACTGTATAAACAAAGACTAGGCAACTATGCATTTCTGAACTTTTTTCTTATGGAGATCCTGAGGTGAACAATCCATTAAGTTGGGGTTTCTCTTCTTGTTCATGTCCTCTCCATGTTTAAGCTAGACATAAAACAAAAATGATTGAGTTCAATATATGGGACTATGGGTGGAGGTATTTTTATTTTTTACAGAGATTTTTATAAAGCATAGTGGAATAAACTTACAATATAAAATCAGAAAGTTTGATTAAAAAGGATATACATTAGCAAGTCAAATTTACAATAATCTTACTTCAAAGTTACTCTATGACCGCGGAGGCTGTACTAGCGTCAGCAAGAACTTAGTAACTACAGCTATCAACTTTCTGCAAACAAAAATATCGTCCTTTAATTTTTGCACATGGTAGTCATTTATTAAGTTCTTTGACATTCTTGTCCAGAGGAAAAAATTGATTGTTGTATCACCTTGATGATCAACATCAAAAATTTCTTAACAACGAGCATGGATTGTGATAAAGTAATAAGATTCATATGGGCAACCCCAAATATTTGAGACTTAAGCTACTTATGGAATGTCAGGATAAAGGAGGATATTTTGATAGCAATAAGTAGTAGCCATGCTTTCCATATTAAAGAAAGAGAAATTTATTTGGAATTGTAAATTACACCTTTTAAATAGGTTGCTTTACTCTAGATGCCTGTATCAGTATCCTGTTCAATTCTTAATTTTAACTTAATATTTCTCACATGCTTATCAATGATTCTGATGCCTCCCTATATTAACTATTATTGAAACAGTAATTCATTTCCCACACTTATCTATTTTGATGCTACTTGTATCCATATCTTGTACTTGTGCCTAGCCAATTCTGATGTTCCAATCTGAGTCCAACTTGAAGTAATTAGTTGAGATATATTTATGGGCATGTCTAAAAATTAGTTCAAATACCAAAAATCCTTTAGGTTTTGGAAAATGTGCAGCAAGATGTTACAATAACCTAGATTCCATCTCATGCTTCCCACTTAGTATTAGTTGAAACACTTAATTGTCATTTGTTGTTCCAAAAATTTATTTAAAATTTTGAATTGTCATAGATTTATATTTTGAGGTAAACAAGCTAAGTGGACACAATATGGTACTTGAAGTTGAACCATTTTATTAGATTGACACTCATTTAAGTCTGTCTCTACAAGATTTGAAGCACGTCTGGTGTTGACACACAATACTGGGTGATCAAAACTCTAGCACTGGGCCATATTTAAAGCCATGGCTCTAACAAATAATAAAATTAAAGAAACTAGGTTGAGATGATATAAATATAAGTTAGCACTACCTATAAATCCTATAGCTAGTAGGTTTGAATCTATTATTAGATTGAAATATATAAGGAAACATGTCATAAAAAATTATTATTCAAATATATGAAAAAAGTGATTTAGTCAATTTTGAATATTAGTACTAATTTATAGCCTTCAATAAAATTTAATGAAAGGATAAGTTTTATGTAACTAACACTAAATAGTTGTGACCAACTTGGCTTGATAACGATGACTTAAATTAAATTTACATTATTCATTCAAAGTGTTTGGGCTTGCCCAATTGAGGTTTTCAAGATCCTTTATACTAGTAAAAGGACCATCAAAGTAGCTTCATCAGTCCAATTTATTTGAAGTTTTTGGTTGCATGCATTATCTCATACTTAATTTTGTATCATGATAGATAAATTATAATTTGCTTGCTTACCTCTCTCTTGCTTTTTACCAACAGTGTGAAGCATACATACACTGAATTGGGTGATAAGAACCTTAAAGTTACCACATGCACCTCTGAGAGCAAAATATCCCCTGGTGGCAATCCACCTCAAGAAGTAACTGCTGACTCATATGTTGTTTTTTCTTATGATGTTACCTTCCAGGTGTGTAGCGTCTTTCTGGAGCTTATGTTGTAAAATACTTTTTTCCTTGATATGCCATGTATATTGTTCAAGTATTTCTCATACATCTCTATCTGTATATATGTTTATTGCAGCCCAGTGAGATCAAATGGGCTTCTCGTTGGGACACTTACCTTCTCATGAATGATGATCAAATCCACTGGTTTTCTATCATTAACTCTTTAATGATAGTTCTCTTTTTATCGGGCATGGTCGCCATGATTATGCTGAGGACTCTTTACAGAGATATAGCCAACTACAACCAGCTAGAGTCACAGGATGAGGCCCAGGAAGAAACAGGATGGAAATTAGTTCATGGGGACATCTTCAGACCACCGCTTAACTCTGGGCTTCTTTGTGTGTACATAGGAACCGGAGTTCAATTCTTTGGAATGACGTTGGTTACTATGATTTTTGCATTGTTGGGTTTCCTTTCTCCCTCCAACCGTGGGGGCCTGATGACTGCTATGGTTCTACTCTGGGTTTTCATGGGGCTATTTGCTGGATATTCTTCTGCCCGTCTCTATAAAATGTTCAAAGGTTCAGAATGGAAGAGGATCACCTTGAAAACTGCTTTCATGTTTCCTGGTATTGTATTTGCCATTTTCTTTGTGCTGAATGCTCTGATATGGGGTGAGAAGTCATCGGGTGCTGTTCCCTTCGGAACCATGTTTGCTTTGGTGTTTTTATGGTTTGGCATATCTGTTCCTCTGGTTTTTGTCGGTAGCTACATTGGCTACAAGAGGCCAGCTCTTGAAGATCCCGTTAAGACAAACAAGATCCCCCGGCAGATACCTGAGCAAGCTTGGTACATGCAGCCTGTATTCTCTATACTAATTGGTGGGATTCTTCCATTTGGTGCTGTTTTCATTGAGCTCTTCTTCATCCTGACCTCAATATGGCTGAACCAGTTCTACTATATCTTTGGCTTCCTGTTCTTGGTCTTCCTCATTCTCATCATAACCTGTGCTGAAATTACAATTGTTCTTTGCTACTTCCAGCTCTGCAGTGAGGACTATCACTGGTGGTGGAGAGCCTATTTGACTGCAGGATCTTCTGCTCTCTACCTCTTTGCATATTCAGCATTCTATTTCTTCACAAAGTTGGAGATAACCAAATTTGTTTCAGGAGTTCTCTACTTTGGCTACATGCTGATTGCGTCTTACTCATTTTTCGTATTGACTGGCACGATGGGTTTCTATGCTTGCTTCTGGTTTGTCCGCAAGATATACTCATCTGTGAAAATTGACTGATCAGGGTGTTGGAAAACAGGCGTTTGAAGCAGTCTTGTCAGCATTTGGGAAGTTATCATATTTAGTTGTGGTAAAAGATCTTCGTCACAACAGAACAGGCTATCAGTAGTGTTTTAAGGCAAATATAGCATGGTGTAGGACTTTGCTTATTGTATTCCACTCTTATTATTTTTGGACGCGTTCTTTGTATCTTTGTTCACTCAGAATCCATCTATATCGAATGAATTAAAACACTTTTGAAGAATGCATTATTCTCATTTCAATGTTTCATTGTGGATTATGACATTTTCTTTATTGTTCTAGGATCATTCACATTGTTTTAGTAGACATCTAACCCAATTGATGAAGCAAGTGTTCAGTTGAATTATATTTTTTTGACTGATTCAATGGGATGAAACGTGACTAACGAGATTGACTGGTTAGATGTCAGTGTTGGTGCAGCGGAGGCCGGCAAGAGGGGGGTGAATTGCTGAAAACAAAAAGTAACTATACCCTCCTCGTACTTTCAACTCAGTTAGTGCAATAGTTAACAAAATAATAAAACAGTAAAAGAAAGACACAGAAGAATTAACCTGGTTACAACCAAGAAGGTTGTTAATCCAGGGCAGTAGAAGGGCACTAAAAGAAACTCTCCTTTACTGAATGCGGAGAAGCCTTTTACACTTTCAAAAGCTCAGAACTATTGCTAGGAAACACTACAGATTGAATGCTTGAGTTGTTGTTGAATTCCTAGCTTCATGGGCCTTTATATAGGCCCTGGAAATCTTATCCCGAGAGTCCAAGGCGCCTCCAACAGGGTTCAAGGCGCCTCCAACTCGATCTGCGGATAAAACTTTATCCGCAGCGCAAACTCCAGCTTCAAGGCGCCTTGAACAGGCTTGAAGGCGCCTTCAAGGGCGCCTTCAAGCTTGTTTAAGGCGCTTTCAAGCTACAGTAACTTCTGCTACAGTAACTTTCTGCTACAGTAATTTCCAGCTTCTTTTGACTCCTTTTCTTCTTCGCTTTAGCTTCCGAAGCTCCGTTCTTTTGGGTGATTGTGGCCAACCGGAATAGGGCTCACCCGAACCCAATTCCCGGCCTTCTCCTCGAGCAGTCTTCCGTCCCGGCTTAACGTCTCTCGAACGCCGCGCACGCTCTTCACGCCCACAGGAGTACTCTTCCGCAGCTCTCTCGTCTTTCGGACGCACCGAGCCCGTCGGCTCCCTTCCCGTGCCGTCCTTCTCGCTAGCTGCGTCTTCCGCTCAACTTCCTGTGCTCCTAAGCTCCTGCACACTCAGACACAGGGATCAAACACAGCAGGACCTAACCAACTTGGTTGATTACATCAAAACTACCACGGGGTCCAACAATCTCCCCCTTTTTGATGTGCATCAACCCAAGTTCAAGTTAGGGTTAAAAATAGACAAAAAACAGTAATTTTAAAGAAAAATTACTAAACTAACAAGTTAAGAATAATTTTTGCAATTAGTAAAATTGCAACATTTTTTTAAAAAAATAAATTTTAAGTTTTCTCTAACTCTCCCTAAACTTGTACTTTTCTCTCCCCCTTTGATCATAGCAAAAATGGGGTCTTAAGAATATTCAAGTAAGATTGAAGTTTTTTGAAAATTTTCTAAGTTAAAAATGAATTTTGAAAAAAAATTGCTAAGTTAAAATAAATTTTTCCAAAAAAAAATTTCTAAGTCAAAATTTTGAATTTTCAGAAAAAATTTTCTACCTCAATATGAATTATTTTAAAAAAAATTTCTAAGTTAAAATGAATTTTTCACCAAAAAAATTCTAAGTCAAATTTTTGAATTTTCAGAAAAAATTTTCTAAGTCAATAAAAAAAATTTCTAAGTCAAATTAAATTTTTTTTTTAATTTTCACAATCTGACTTTTTAGAATTTTAAAAAGATTTAAAAACTTTTAAAGCATTATTTGTTTCTAGTTTAATGTATTTTCAGAAAGTTAATTAAACATTTTCTTTCAATATTTTAGCTTCCAGGTCGTGGCGAGGCACTAGACCTTCTTGGTTATTGGAGCAACAACCACTTCCTTAGACAAAGCTTCCATAAAGAATTTCAATGTTTAATTTTCTCACTTTAAGCTTTTAATTTTTGAAAAATTAATTAAGCACAGATTTTGGAACCCAATAGAGGTTCCTTCCTACAGGATTATTCAAAAATCTAGGGGGTACATAGTTTCTTGGTATTTTTCTAAGTTGACCTTGATGCTTCCTTATATACCAATTTAATTTACCATAAATTCTAATTTTTGACTTTGAAAATTTCTTTAAGCATGCATCATTTTCCAATTTTTCAATTTCTAATTTTAAATTTTCATTCTCTGATTTTAGATGATCATACATTTCTAACGGGCATGCTCTTGCTAAGTTCAACTTTAGTTCAGCATTCTCTTTTTCTAATTGATCTAACTCTTTAGAAAGAGACTTGATAAATTTGAAAGATTGAGTTGAGGTTAGATTGCGTACCTTACTTACCTGGTCTGGTGACGCTCCCCCTTCACTGCTGCTTTCTTCTGACGTTCCTCCCCCTTCGTCGATGCTCATCTCTGAGCTAGACGTTTCTTGTTGCTGATGGTTGGCCATCAGTGCTAGTCCCGAGAATTCTTCGACTTCCGATTCGGAGGATGACGAATCATCCCACGTTGCCTTTAGGTTCTTGTGTTTGGAGGGTTCTGGCTTCTTGTATTTTGGCTTTTCCTTTTCTTTCTCCTTTCTCTTTAGCTTTGGGCAGTCATCTTTGATGTGCCCCTCTTCGTTGCAGTTGTAACAGCGAACCGTCCTCTTCTTTCGATGATGCCTCTGCGATTTAAATTTGTTAGTACTAAAAAACTTATTGAAACGTCTTACGTCGACTGAGGCTTCGGAGTCAGAACTGTTCAGCTTTGCCTTTAAGGCAATGTTCTGACTTGTCTTCTCTGCTCCGTTGGGTTCTGAAACTCGAGATTCGTGAAGTTCAAAAGTGGAAAATAATTGTTCTAAAGTACTTACCTCGAGGTCCTTAGAGATGTACCATTCCGGAGGCCCATTCCGGAGTTTTCGGGAAGGCATTGAGCGCGTATCGGATGGAATCCCGGTTGGTTACCTCTTCTCCAAGGTTCGTTAGTTGCGTTATTAGCTCCTTGATTCTCGCTTGGAGTTGCGCTACCTTCTCGCCTTGGTTCATCCGGAGGTTCGTTAACTGGTTCCGGAGGATGTCGCGCTTCGCTAGCTTCGCTTCGGAAGTACCTTCGTGTAGCTCCAGGAATTTTTCCCAGAGATCTTTCGTTGAGTCGTAGCTTCCGATCCGATTTACTTCTTGTGGTGGCAGCACACTAAGCAGGTGGAACTCCGCCTTTCCGTTAGCGACGAAATCGGCTTGCTCCTTCTTGCTCCATGTGTTTTCTTCTTTGTCTTTCGGCGCTGCAAAACCATATTTCATTGTAATAAGAATATCAAAATCCGTTTTAAAAAATACCTCCATTTTGCGCTTCCATGTGGCGAAGTCTCCGTCGAACTTCGGGGGATGGATTTTAGCTCCGGCCATCGTCTTGATCGTAGTGCTTCAGTTGGCGGTTAATCCTTCTGAGGCGATCAGGCTCTGATACCACTTGTTGGTGCAGCGGAGGCCGGCAAGAGGGGGTGAATTGCTGAAAACAAAAAGTAACTATACCCTCCTCGTACTTTCAACTCAGTTAGTGCAATAGTTAACAAAATAATAAAACAGTAAAAGAAAGACACAGAAGAATTAACCTGGTTACAACCAAGGAGGTTGTTAATCCAGGACAGTAGAAGCGCACTAAAAGAAACTCTCCTTTGCTGAAGGCGGAGAAGCCTTTTACACTTTCAAAAGCTCAGAACTATTGCTAGGAAACACTACAGATTGAATGCTTGAGTTGTTGTTGAATTCCTAGCTCCAGGGGCCTTTATATAGGCCCTGGAAATCTTATCCCGAGAGTCCAAGGCGCCTCAGCGGGGTTGGCGCCTCGTGATCGTGGATAAAACTTTATCCATGCAACGTCAATCATCAAGGCGCCTTGAACAGGCTTGAAGGCGCCTTCAAGCTTGTTTAAGGCGCCTTCAAGCTACGGTAACTTTCTGCTACAGTAATTTCCAGCCTCTTTTGACTCCTTTTCTTCTTCGCTTTAGCTTCCGAAGCTCCGTTCTTTTGGGTGATTGCGGCCAACCGGAATAGGGCTCACCAGAACCCAATTCCCGGCCTTCTCCTCGAGCAGCCTTCCGTCCCGGCTTAACGTCCCTCGAACGCCGCGCACGCTCTTCACGCCCACCGGAGTACTCTTCCGCAGCTCTCTTGTCCTTCGGACGCACCGAGCCCGTCGGCTCCCTTCCCGTGCCATCCTTCTCGCTAGCTGCGTCTTCCGCTCGACTTCCTATGCTCCTAAGCTCCTGCACACTCAGACACAGGGATCAAACACAGCATGACCCAACCAACTTGGTTGATCACATCAAAACTACCACGGGGTCCAACAGTCAGGCCAAAGTTTTGAACTAGTGATTACTAGTAAGTAGTTCAGACCTAACCTCTATTCATGGTCAACTTATATGGCATAAAGGTAATTTGCTCGTTCGATTTCTAGCTATTAGGGTAGATGATGTCTAAGATAAGAGGGAGTGCATATTCAAATGCATCAAATTTTGACCTAAGATTTTATACGATAATGAAAATTTTATATGATAATATTTCATTGTCTGCTTAGCAGGATGATATCGGAGAAACATTACAGATTATTTTGTCTGCATGATTAAAAATAGGAATAATTATATATATAGTTTGGTATTGTTATTTTTTTTATATTTTTATAAGTATTGTTGATTCATTTATATTAATAATAAAATGGAAAAATTAAAACAATAAAGAAATCATAGAAACATTTTAATAAAACTTATAAACAAACAATACTTCATTCCAAAAGAAAGATTAAAATTTTCTCAAAGTAAAATTTTTCGCGAAGAAGGTCGAGATACTAAAATTTACATGTGCTACAGCGGAGATAAATCATATTTTATGATAAGTGATAATCTCACCTGTACTACGCGTACTGCATTCAAGTCGCGGTACTACTCTCGAGTACTCTGTCCGCTGAGCCTCCGAAGCATTGCTTTCTTATTCAATTCCGCTCCTTCTGACGCTCTCCTCTCGCCATCTGCCCGCCTACCAGATGGCCGGGAAATTCGACCACCCCGACAAAGTGCCACATGGATGCTGCTACGGCACCTCAACTTTTCCCAGGGTTAGTTTCTGGAGTTCTTCTAATGTACCTTCCTCGCAGCCTTACTTTTGGATTTTGTTTTCGTTCGATCCGTAAATGTTAAGTGAAGCTTCTCTACGCTTTCGTGTTTTGGGTCGAAGAACTAGGGCTGAGCTGTGTCTTCTCGATCCTCCATTCGTACGGGACGGAGAATTTTTGATGTATGCATCTTCTTTCTTTTCTTGTTATTTTGAAGAATTGCTATTTAACGGGCTGTTGCTTGCCGCTGATCATCTTATATTTCTTTTGGCGTTTTAGTTCTAAGTCTTGTTGGATATTTGCATATTTTTTACGTCTTAAGTTGTATTAAGTTGGAGAGACTGACTTTATTTCTTCTTCTTGCTTACAGTTTTTCTGTTTCTCTGATCTCTTTGTTTGGCTGAGATTTAAGATTAAATACACTCGCAACATCTTCCTCAAGAAAGGAAAAACAAAAGGAAAAACAAGAGAAATGAAATAGTTTAAGTAAAATTGGTATTTTTTTTCCCATTCTATTTCATTTATTATTATTATTTTTTACTTTAATGGAAAATGAAAGAAGAGAAATATTCTCACTTACTTGTTCGTGTTTAAGGTTCTTTTCAGCCCAATTTGAGCATGCATAAGTAGGGGGAATGGAGGAAATTAAATCCCTTCCTCTTCTCTATTACTTTTGAACTGAACAGTGACATCAATAATTTTATTTCTTCTTATTTTCATCTTAGTTTTTTTTTGTCCCAGTAACAAGTGTTGTGAACGTTCTGATAGAACATGAATTTTCTCTTAATCTCATAAATTTTAGGAACGAAATAAGAACTTGAATAGAGAAAAGATAAGAACATATGAGCATGGATTTTTGTTTCATTGAGAACATGACATAAGAAAGTAAATACATAAATATAATGACAAAGAACTTGATTGAAGAGCCATATCTTTGTCCTTTAGCATCATCTAGAAGATCCTAAGGAAGAAAAAACGGAAGCAAACAGAGTTTCTTATTAATGGGGAACAAGAAATTAGGTCAAGATGATACCCTAAACTCTTCGGGGCCTCTCCTTTATATAGGAATCCAATCCATTATCAACCCATAGATAATAATGGATTGGGCTAAAGGGTTCTACACATAAATTTATATCCAATAATCCGAAACCCAATAACCTTAAGTTAGATCACATAATGAATTTTGGTATCGCAAGTCTCTTAAATCACATGTGAGCCCATCTTAAGGGATATTAAATCCAACAATCTCCAACTTGGGCTATATGTGATTATAGACACGAATGCAACTTTAGTTGATATCATACTTTATGGGTACAAGATACCTCTTAAACAATTTGGCCCATTAACTTCATTGGTATAAGACTAAAGAGGTTATAACTACTGTATATGATTGTAACAAGCCCCAACAGTAATCACAATACCAATGTCATTAATGACATAGATCAAGATGCGGATGTGTAGAGTGGAAATTACATGAAATGTGATAAATACATGTCAATTTTCAACTGGTTCTAAGGGACCCAAAATTGTTTGATCATATTTACAAATACTATATGCTAAACTGCAATAGCAAATTATGATTTAAACCTTATGATTCCTAAATGGAATCTATATCATATTTACAAATATCAAATGTTAAATATCAACAGTAAATCATGATATTGTATTTCAGAGTGTCCAACAAACAAATAAAATCCTATTAATGTTTTGAACTTTAAGTACGTATAATAATCAAAATAAAATATTTTTCTTTATTATCAAATATAGAGCAATAAATACAAACTCCCACTAGATGAGTTTTTCTTCTATAAGGTTTCCTATATCCACAACATGCATATGAAACACCTTAGGCACCAAACCTTTAGTGAGTGGATCGGCCAACATAGAATCTGTGTTGATGTGCTCTACCATGATTTGACAACTTTGAACTCTTTCTTTAACCTCTAGAAACTTGATGTCGATGTGCTTGGACTTCGAGGAACTGCGGTTGTTCTTGGCATAAAGTTCTGCAGCTTTATTATTACAGTAGATCCTCAGTGGTATGTCAATGTCATCACTGATTTGTAACGCTGTGATTAAGTTCCGCAACCAAATCCCATGATTGGATGCTTCGTAATATTCCATTAACTCTGCCTCCATAGTAAAAGTAACTATTATCGTTTGCTTGACACTCTTCCAAAATATAGTTCCTCTAGCCAATATGAAAACATAGCCTGAAGTGAACCTCCTGCTGTCCAAACATTCAGCAAAATCAGAGTCTGAATATCTAATCACCTCCAAGTGATTTGATCTTCGATACGTGAGCATATGTCCTTTAATTCTTTGCAAATACCGCATCACTCTTTTAACCGCTTTCCAGTGTGATGGTCTTGGGTTGCTAACATATCTGCCTAACATCTCCACTATAAATGCTATATCTGGTCGAGTTCAAACTTGTGCATACATGAGACTTCCCACTGCCGACGCATATGAGAATCGTTCCATCTTCTTTATTTTAAGTTCAAACACACTGCTGCATGCTGAACTTGTCACCTCTTGACACAGGTAGGTGTACAGTTCTGCATACTATACTGTTGCGCAAAGACGGGGCAACACCTCTCAACCTCTAACGTGCGGAAGAAAAGGAAGAGAAAAAGAGATCACGCGGAGCAACAAGACAAAGACGCACAAAAGGAAAGCAAACACGAGAAAGGAGAAGAAGAGAAAGAAGAAGAGTTACTGTGGTTCGGCGACGTGCCTACTCCACAAAAGCGGCCGGAGTTTTATTAGAATTCTCTCTACACAAGAGAATTATATCAAATAATTCTTGTGATTGTTGTTGTTATACAATAGGTTTACAATGATCTTTATAAATAATACATAAACCCTAGACTCGGTAAAATTGTAACAGCATGTTATTATGAAAAATCGCAATAGAATTCTGTTATGAAAAATCATAATAGAATTCTGTTATGAAAAATCATAATAGAATTCTGTTATATAAAATCGTAACAGAATTTTATTACGAAAAATCGTAACAGATTTTTCTTTCATAGCATCCATCGCATTGACATTCATCTAAATATGAGACACTCGTCAACAATCTCCACCTTGGCGAATATTCACCCCTTTAAAGAACACGAGTATCTGAATAAAGCCCCATCTGGATTTTTGGGTCTGGGCTTCCTTCCTTTAACATCTAGAGATATGGATTAAGTTCAAGCAAAACTTCTCTGTGGTCATTGACTTTGTCAGCATGTCTACAACATTGTTTGCAGTGTGAACATTCTCAAGTTGAATTTTCCTGGAAGCAATCAACTCTCTGATCTTGTGAAACCTCACATCAATGTGCTTGATTCTCGCATGATACACCTGATTCTTCATCAAATAGATAGCACTTTGACTATCGCATAACAACTTGACTCCACATTGCTGAACACCCAGTTCTCTGACCAACTTGTAAGCCATAAAACTTCCTTCGCTGCTTTAGCTACTGCCATGTACTCCGACTCCGTAGTAGACAATGCAACAATAGATTGTATCATAGATTTCCAACAAATAGGTCCTCCTGCCATAGTGAACACGTATCCTGTAGTAGACCTCCTGTTATCTAAATCTCCTACATAGTCCGCATCTACGTACCCAGCAACTGAAGGATCTTCCGGTTGTCTACTGAACATGATGCCATAATCAATTGTATTTCTCAAGTATCTGAAAATTCACTTCACTGCATCCCAATGTGGTCGACTAGGATTTGAGAGAAACTTGCTTACCATACTAACTGCTTGCGCCAAATCTAATCTCGTGCTCACCATAACATACATCAGACGACCAACTGCACTGGCATAAGGAACCTTTGACATCTCTTGGATCTTGTCATCCGTTTTTAGATATTGTGTACTGGATAACTTGAAGTGATGCGCCAGGGATGAATTATTACAAAACATTCCGTCAAATAAATAATTTAATAGGAGGTGATCTAAATGAGCGTGTCCAAGTGAAAAATAAGGAATATGAGAGGGTACATGGGGTTATGGGTTTGGAACGAGAAATGAAGAAAGGGAAAACTATATTAGATTTTGTGATAGACCGTATGTTAGCTAATACGTTTTTTAAGAAAAAAGAAGAATACTTAGTCACGTTCAAAAGTGAGAATAATAAATCGTAAATTGACTTTCTTATGATTAAAAAAAGATAAAAAAATTTGTAAAGATTGTAAGGTCATCCCGGAGAAAACTTAACTATCCAATAGATTAGTAGTGTTGGATATGTGTCTCAGGCATAGTATCAATAGAAAGAAAATATATATGACTCATACAATTAAACAGAAGTTAAAGGATGTGAAGTAAAATATATTTAAGGAGAAGGTAAGAGTACCAGCATTAAGTGAAATATATGGTGACTCTAATATAATATGGGATAAGACGATATCAAAGTTGAAAATAGTAGCTAAAAGTGTACTCGGTGAGTCAAAGAGATATGCACTTCTAAGTAAGGAATCTTGGTGGTGGAATGAGAAAATACAAGAGAAAGTTAAGGAAAAACGAACCACTTATAATGAATTATATATTTGTAAGAATGAGAAAACTTAAAAAAATATACAATAGCAAAAAAAGAGGCTAAGAAACTAATGAATGATGTAAAGAATGAAACTTTTGAACAATTATATCAAATATTGGATTCAAAAGAAGGGGAAAGAGTCATTTATAAAATAGTTAAAGTGAGAGAGCGGAAAATAAAAGATCTTATGTAAATAAATGTGTTAAAGATGAATATAATAAGGTACTAGTAAATGATAGAGAAATAAAAGAGCGGTGGATATTTTTATCAACTTTTTAATGAGGGTTTGATTAACTTAGATAATTTAAGTAGGTCAAATGAATATAAAAATTTAAATTTTTATCATAGAATTCCAACTTCAAAAGTAGAACAAACTTTAAATAGGATGCAGAATGGAAAAGCCGTTGGATCATATGATATTCCGATAGAGATATGGAAGTGTTTAAGGAAACAATGTATTGAATGTCTTATAAATTAATTAACATAATATTGAAAATGAAAAAAATATATGATCAATGGAGGGTAAGTACTCTAGTTCCCTTATATAAGAACAAGGGAGACGTATAAAATTGTGCAAACTATAAGGGTATTAAACTAATTAGTCATACCATGAAACTTTGGAAAAAAAGTAATAGAAAAAAGATTAAGGAAGGTGACCACAATGACCGAAAATCAATTTGGGTTCATGCCTGGAAGGTTGACAATAGAAGCTATATATCTTCTTAGATAACTAATTGAAAAATATCATGAGCAAAAACAAGATCTACACATGATATTCATTGACTTAGAAAAAACTTATGATAGTCTCATAAATTATATGGAGAATTTTAGAAAAGAGAGGTGTTAGCATAATATATATTAAACTAATTAAGGATATGTACGAGGATATAATGACTAGAGTAAAGACTTCAGGTAGAGTAACTGAAGCATTTTTAATAAAAATAAGGTTTCATCAAGGATTAGCTCTAAGTCCCTATTTTTTTACACTAATTATGGACAAATTCACTGGACACATTCAAGACATAGTACTGTTGTGCATATTATTTGCAGATGATATTATTTTGATAGATGAAACACGTGAATGAGTAAATGCTAAACTAGAATCTTGACGGGAAACCCTAGAAGGGAAAGACTTTATGCTTAGTAGAATATAAACAGAATATATGGAATTTAAGTTTAGCAATATTAGACGTAATGAAACAATTGTTAAGATAGGAGATGACGAGTTATCCGAAACCGAGAGGTTTAAATATTTAGAATCATTTTTGTAAAACGATGGAGGGATTGAAAGAGATGTCTTATATAGAATATAAGCATGATGGTTGAAATGGTGATGAGCGTCAGGTGTTTTATTTGACTGTAAAGTACCTTTAAAACTTAAAGGAAAGTTCTACAAAATCGCAGTTAGACTGCTATATTGTTTAAAGCTGAATGTTGAACTGACTTGAGCACATGACCAGAAGATGCGAGTTACAGAGATGAGAATATTAAGGTGAATGTATGGACATATGAGAATGGACAGAATAAGAAATGAGAGCATTAGAGAGAAAGTCGGAGTTGTATCTATTGAGGGAAAACTCTGAGAGACACGTTTAAGATGGTACAAACATGTACTTAGATGACCAATAAATCATAAATGCTCCAGTTAGGCAATGTGAAACTATGACAAACACACATATTAAACGAGGAAGAGGAAGACCAAAAAAGACTTGGTTAGCAACAATAAAACAGGATAAAATTTATTTAAGTATAGATGATGATATAGTAGGAGATAGATCTCGATAGCATAAAATGATCCATATAGCCGACCCCACCTAATGAGATAAAGCTTGGTTGTTGTTGTTGTTGTTGAATTGTAGAAGAAACAAGAATACTGGGTGGTAGATCATAGATGACATGCATAACCTTCTCTATAGGTACATTTCCTAGTAGGTGACAACTTTATGCATCTCTAACAACCTTTGCTACTTCACATGGATGATCAAATAGATTCCTTGGGTTTACATGAAGTTAGCCAAGAATTAAAGACAAATCAATCAGCTAAACAAATTTTGACTTTCTTGATATTGATCACTTAAAAAAAGTTGCTCTTACATTCTTTGTTTTTGTGTGGATCAAGTCCAGATAGATTCAATGGAAGCTATGTTTGTTAGTGTTATAACATCACCCAATTGGTACCTTTGGAACTAAAGGTATTTGGTCTGCAACAAAGAAACAGAAATCTTTTGGATTACATTCATATATTTCATATTCATTAGTCTTATGATCTTCTGATCATTTTCAATCTATTTCAGTTGATTCAAACAAACAATTAATTTTATTGGAAAGTTACATCCCTATGTTGGTAGGCTAGACCAATATAAGAGGTACTTCTACTGCAAAATCGATTCATATAAAGCAATCATACCTATAGGACTAAATATCCAATTGATGGAAACCTACCTGATGGATGTAATCAGTTTATTATATTTTCTCTTAAAATTTAAACCCTGCCTTATCATCTGATTACATTATTAATTCAAGGTTAGTGAGATATCAAAACCATATTCCATACAAGTTCATAATCTGACAGCTTTGGTCCCAATCATTTCCTAGTTGCTCTTCTTAAAAAGTGACATACTAATAAAAAACAACTTGATTGATCAGCCTCATAGACGAATGACTGGATCAGAGTGCATCAATTAAGGAAGATGGTTGTTGATTAACATCTTTCCAGTCAGCCCACAAGTTATAGCATCTCTTGGAATTTTCCCGACATATTCAATACCTTCTGCAAATATTACACCCATGCCCATATGCAGATGTGGTTCTATATGGCAGTGAAATGCCCAAACTCCAGGATTGTCTGTCACAAACCTTAATGCTGTCCAACCATAAGGAAAAATCACTACTGTGTTTCTGAGCGGAGGATTCTTGAGGTTAAACGTGGAAACATCCTTCTCTTGGAATCTTCCATCCCCATACCCTAGCACCCAGAAATCATGCCCGTGCAAATGCCATGGATGTATTTCACTCACGTTCTCTGCTATGGCATTTGCATTTTGAAGGATTACGTCAACTGTGCTGTTAAGTTGGAAGACATATGCATTGGTACTCTGCGTTGTATTTGGATTCTTGGCTGGTTTCATCACATCATAATCTGAGGAGAAGTTCTCTGGTGGTGGTTGAGGATCAAATGCATGCTTTATTTGAAATTTCATGGCTCCTAAATAAGGGGTGGTAGGAAGTGCTAAAGAGACGTTGTTGATAGCCCACTTAGTATAACCATCCAATTTGTTTTGTGTGTTGAGCAAAGCAATTCTCTTATTATGCTTTTGAGGGGGCCTTGGTGTGCCTTCCTTGGCGAGAATCTTGTACGTGAATGATTTGCTATGGGCATAGTCATTCCATACCGGTGTGACTGGGGGACTAGATTCTGGTAATTTTGACGGGGAATTAGGAAGGTAGTTTATGATAGATAAAGCAGGTTGTGTATTGGGTTTTCTTCCCCTAACTCCGACAGAAAGCCAGTAATTTGATGATGGGTTCTGGTTTGTAGTGATGAGTACTGAGTAGCTTTCACCCGAATATATGTCCATATCATCCACACTGAATGGTTCCACATAATTGCCATCTGCTTCCACCACTGTCATCTTGTGATTCTGAAAACAAGAGAAATGCCAACTGTGACATGGAATATGATAGATGATTTTGAATCACAATATATAATTTCCTATACATTTTTCATTTCTATATCCAATTATGTCCTTTATGAAGTGGTGTTTCTACTAATCAGCTGCTTTTTCTTGCTAATCGGTGGCTTTCCCATGAAATTTCAAATGAACAAAGAGACGGAAATTAATCACCCAGATGATTCTAGATAGTTACTTACTCCAATGGCCAGGTTTAGTGAAGCCAGTGAGGTAGTGCTTGCAATTCGCAGCCTGTATGTCTTGTTTGGAAGAACTTGGAGCACAACAGGTTCACAGTCTTTTGTTAACTTGCATGTGCTGGATCCTTGGATAAGATGTGCGGCCAGGGAACAGTTGTACTGCCCTCTGCCATTGATCAATAGACTCTGCACCCAAACAAGAAGCCAAAATTAGGGATGGACACAAGTCCCATGATTTTGAGCTGGAAACTTTTATAGTTTACTTTTAAAACTTTTTTCTTTTCTTTAGCTAGCTCAGGCCACAAAGACAGGAACTACTCTGATTTATTTATTTATTTATTTATTTTTATATGGCAGTTCGTTCTCTTTCTTCCAAGTTATTCATCCCATGTGACCTTTTCTTGATGCCTATTTCTTGGTTGCAGCTGGGCTGCAGAAATCTTTGACATCTTGTGCCACCTCACTTCAGATTACCGGAGCAATTACCGGTCAGTAAGCTTAAGAATATATATTTAATTGGCCACATGCATTTGTTCATTAAACTATTGCCAATCTTATTGTTGGTAGATTCCATATCTGGACAGCTGGAGAAGCTCTATCAGCTCCTCTGAAAGCAGCTAGCTTTTCCACCTCCAGCTATGGCCATTCTTAAACAATGAAGGCTGTTTAACAATTTTACATGTGTGAATATTCTCTTATATAATAGAAAAAAAATATTAAAAGGGTGTCTCGTATTTTGTTATCTTCAAAAGGCCACTCATCTTATTTTTCTATCTAGGTTAAAACTTCTACAATATGCTCAAAATTTTGGTTAAAATTATTTAATGTTAAAACTTCTATAACATGCTCAAAACTGCTAAGTGGATATGTTAAAACGGTTATAAATAAAACAATTAGCTAAAATTATTTGGAGCAGTGAGGGCACAAAGTTATTTTAGAAATAAAAAAATAGAATAAGGGTCTTTTATATATATATATATATATATATATATATATATATATATATATATATGTTTTAACATAGAGTACCTTCTTGTGATAAAACGGATAGTTTCTTTTTTTCTTTAAGAGCATCCGTAACGTTAATGCGTTATAACATTCATCATCTCATCAAAAGATATGAGACACACTTTCACATATTCATTATAACAACATATTTCTTTCACTCACATCTCTTTTAACATTAATATGGACCCCATCATCCACTTATTCATCCCTTTTATTAATTTTTTAAATAATATTAAAAATTTTATAATTTAAAAAAGGAAAAAAAAATATTAAAAAAGTAAGAGAGAGTGTATTCAAAAATGTTTAAACCTTTGAGCACTCTCTTTCCTTTCTCTAATACTCACTCACAATGAAAAAAGGTGTTAAATGGGTGTTATATTATAACACCCATTTAACATATACAATAATGCTCTAAGAAAGAACTAGTCAGAACAGTACTGCAAATTACTGTTTTTTTCTTTTCTGAGCACTGTTAACGAGGCTACAACATGACAACGTGCCAGCCATGGAAACCTGTTATTGTAACCTGATTTCAAAGGGAGCGTGAAGTTGTCACGACTCACTAGGTAGAATGGTGGACCAGTAACCTACTTGTTCAAATTACCCTTTTTATTTTATCTAATTAATACTAACGTCCACTTTGGTACACTGGATGCATGAAATTTATCAAAATGGATACTCTCTACTAAAGTCATTTCCTCCCTTCCTTGTGACTCGTGGCCTAGTGGATGATCACTTCTCCATGTTTGGTTAAAGTAGGAGCTAACTCTTTAGTAGGAAGAGTTTGGTCACAGAGCTGTTCGTTCTATGTGATTTTTAAATTCTTACAATTGAAGAAAATTAGTAAAGGAGACAGAAACTCGTGGTTAGCCTCAATCTTTTTTACCCTTTTCTAAGCATTAGTTCTTTTTCGTGTACTATATATATATATATTAAAACGGTTACTTAATAAATTCAGTATCTTACTACATAACTTCAAACCTAATATAATTTTTTATTTATTTTTCTTTAGATTCTAGCACAACTATGTCTTTTCCCTCTGTCCTTGGAAACCTATGGTGCTGTCCTAATGTTTGAAACAAAAGAAACTTGAGCTCATCACTTACTTGGGGTTCTCCAATCCATTTCATGGGTCTGGAAGAGAGTCCAACCATCTGATCATAAATGCTCTTATGATACCAATCACTGAGAAGTAGATTGAACTCTCCATTATAGTGGAATGGCTCCTCTTCACCATCAGCCACATCAACTATGAGAGAACCATACAGCCCTGCAGCTCTCTGCATCCCATAATGTCCATGGTAGAAATATGTGCCAGCCTGCGTCCAAGTCCGGAAAGGAAAGGAAAGGGAAAAAAGTGCATCAATAGTTGCATTTGTCATTCCACTTTCTCTAATAGAAAAAAAGTATAACCTTGTCGACTTCAAATGCGTAGTTAAAAGTCTCCTCAGGATTGATTGCGCATTGTGAGATGGAGGCAGTGCCATCAGCCCAAGGTGTTCCTTGCTGTTATGAACACAAAGAAAACGAGGAATGAAATTTCTCGAGGTGTAGTGGAAAATTAATTTGTAGCCTTGTCCATGTCAAAGTGGTTTCTTCTTTAATTCTGTATAACAACTCCCTAGTGGACCTTCTAACGTAAGCGTGTTATTTAGCTTTAGACTCTTTAGTGGTGAGTTTGAGTTGGGGATGCTGCTGGTTAAGCATGGACTACCTGTCTGATACCGTGCCAGTGGATGACAACTCCTTCGGTGTCGAGAGTATTCTTCAGCTTGAGATGGATCGTGTCGCCGGCCTTGGCGCGGATGGTCGGGCCTGGGAACTGGCCGTTGATTGCCATCACGAGTTTCTCTTCGCAGTCCGGCGATGCGTATACATAACCCACCTCCCATTCGAATTGCCAGACCTTGGCTTGGCAGGCGGTGTGCGAAAGAAGTGAAACGATCCAAGCGATGAACAAGAGGGAGGTCTTCGCCATATGCATTTGTGGTTGGGAGGGAAATCAAAAAAGTGTGAAGAAGAGAGGAAGCACAAATAGCATAAAGTCTGGTTTGAAGTGAGCAGGACAAGCCCTTTTTTTATAGGGGAGGAAAAGGAAAAAGGTGATGGAAGCACTATCACTTGAATATTGTGAGATTTGGTCGTGGGTAAATTTTTTGTGGGCAAAATCAAAAGGTTGATTTTATTTATTTATTTTTTTACTCCTGGACAATAGTGCAATAGAATCCTGTCTGAGTTCTCAGGTATCTAGGCATAGAAATTGAGTCTCAACTTTAACCAATTTAATAGATAAAATTTTCTTAATCAACGGTTAACTTAAATATTGCATTGATGGATTGTTCATTATTAGTGTTTTCTAATTATCTGAGTAGTTGGTAAAAAATTTTCTATTGAGGTTTAATTGAAATCTTATCTTGAAAGATTTAGTAAAAATTATAGGGTTAAAAGGATGTAGGATATCTTTATTAGAATGAGATCTTTTGGGTAGAGTCCAAAAGTAAAGTTATGAGGGCCTAGGCCCAAAATGGACAATATCATGTTATTGTGGAGATATATGGACATCCTTTGGGCACAACAAATAGTATCAGAGTCATGGTCCAGACCAGATGCAATGTGGGGTGACCTTGAACGAAGTTGAGGGTAGGCTCGGAGCTGGTTATGAGTGACCGAATGCTTGTGTGGGGTTCGGAGTAGGTCAGGGTGATCAGATGCTCAAGGGGAGGCTCGGAGCAGGTCAGGATAACTGGATACTTGTGGGGAGGCCTGGAGCAGGTTAGGGTGACCAGATGCTCGCGGAGGCGAATAGGTCAGGGTGACTGGATGCTCGTAGGGAGGCCCGAAGCATGTTAAGGTGATCGAATGCTCGCGGGGAGGCCCGGAGTAGGTTAAGATGACTGGATGCGGATGCTTGTGGGGAGGCCCAGAGCAGGTCAAGGTGACCAGATGCTCGCGGAGAGACTCAGACTATAAGAGTAATTGTGATCCTTCGTTTGAGGGGAAGATTGTTGGGGTTCAATCAAATTCCCATATTGGAAAGCTTTGGTAAAGATCATAGAATTAAAAGGATGTAAGATATCTTCATTGACATGAGAGCTTTTGGGGAGAGTCTAAGAGCAAAGTCATGAGAACCTAGGTCCCAAATAAATAATATTATTTTATTATGGAGATATGTGGACATCCTTTTAGCATAACATTTTCGTGAGACTAAATTAGTCACTTCACTTATTTTTATTATTGTCAAAGGAGATTTTGAAAAAAAAAAAAAAAAAACTAAAATGCCCTCTCATTTTATTTCTTATTCAAAAATATCTTGTTCCACATTGTTATAATGGTTTTTTACTGAGCCACGTACATAAATTTGTAAAATACCTATTTTATATAGGGAAGTTTCAAAATGATGATGTATCTATTTTCGATTTTACTTTTACCAATCGATTAGTGTTATGGAGCAATTGAATCGATTTGGTTATATATCAGTCCAATGAATTTTGAAATCAGTCGAATTGATTTGTTTTTTTCTTAATTTTAGTTTGGGTTTTAAAATTAAAATCGATTTTAGATTAAATTGGTTGATAGATCAAACGATCTCGGATTGAAATGAAACTAGTTTCTATGTGTTTGTCTATATCTCTTGATTATATCCATGCCCTCAAATGTCAATTTGACGTTTGGTACATCAATCGATTTTGCCTAAAATTGACTGATGGACCAATAACCTCGGATCGACATGAAACACGTTCTTATATGTTCGTCTACATCTCCTGATTATATCTATGCTCTCAAACTTTAATTTAACCAAATATATTAAGAGCAATAATTTTTTGAACATAAATATATTTGAAAATTTTAATTCGTGTTCAAAAAAATATTATTTTCAATATATTGGGTCAAATTGAAGTTTGAGAGAAATGAATATAATCAGGAGAGGTAGACGAACATATAAAAACTTGTTCCATGTTAATCCGAGGTCATTTGATCCATCAGTCGATTTTGCCCAAAATCGACTGATGGACCAAATGATCTCGAATTTACATGAAACAAGTTTTTATATATTCGTATACCTCTTTTGATTATATCTATGTCCTCAAACTTCAATTTGAACTAATATATTGAGAGTAATAATTTGTTGAATATAAATATATTTGAAAAATTTAATTCGTGTTCATAAAATTATTGTTCTCAATATATTAGGTCAAATTGAAGTTTGAAGGCATGAATATAATCAGGAGAACTAATCAAATATATAGGATCTAGTTTCATATCAATTTAAGATCGTTTGAACTATCAGTCGATTTTGAATACGAATTAAATTTTTTTAATATTTTTTATTTTAAAAAATTATTGCTCTCAGTATATTTAGTTAAATTGATATTTGAGACTATGGATATAATTAGGAGAACTAGTCGAACACATAGAATCTAGTTTCATGTCAATTTGAGGTCATTTGGTCCATTAGCCGATTTTGCTTCATGTCAATCCGAGGTCATTTGGTCCATCAGCCGGTTTTGGATAAAATCGACTGATAGACCAAATGACCTCGGATTGATATGAAATTAGATTCTATGTGTTCGACTAATTCTCTTAATTATATCCATGTCCTCAAATATCAATTTAATCAAATATATTGAGAATAATATTTTTTTGAAATAAAAAATATTTAAAAATTTAATTCATCTCCAAAATTGACTAATGGACCAAATGACCTCGATTGACATGAAACACATTCTTATATGTTCGTTTATCTCTCTTGATTATATCTATGTTCTTAATTTCAATTTGACCCAATATATTGAGAGTAATAATTTTTTGAACACGAATATATTTGAAAAATTTAATTCATGTTAAAAAAAATATTGTTCTCAATATATTGGGTCAAATTAAAGTTTGAGGGCATGGATATAATCAAGAGAAGTAGATAAACATATAAGAACGTGTTTCATGTCAATCTGAAGTCATTTGATCCATCAGCCGATTTTGCCCAAAATCGATTAATGTACCAAACGCCAAATTGACATTTGAGGGCATGAATATAATCAAGAAAGATAGATGAACACATAAGAACTAGTTTCATATCAATCTGATGTCATTTGATCTATCAATCGATTTAATCTAAAATCAATTTTGATTTTAACTACTGATTTCAAAATTCATTTGACTGATTTAATTTAAAATTCAATGTTTCAATAAAGAACCAAATCGATTCGACTGTTTCATAACGCCAACCGACTGATAAGGATAAAATAAAAAATAGGTATATAATTTGTTATTTTAAAACTTCTCTATGTAAAATGAATATTTTATAAACTTATATACATGGTTTAGTAAAAAAATATTGTTATAATACTTTTGGCTAAAAGTATTACAGTGCGTCTACAACTCTAAATCCTAAGATTGGTCTAATAACATTAGTTAAAATTGTTCCAAGTTGATTAAAATTATTTTAACTTGAACAAAATTATTTTGATATTATTGTAATATTTTTGGTCAAATATATTATAAATTGTTACACATGTAATAGTTTGTATCAAAATTGCGATAACATATCTATAATCCTAAATCTTAGAATTACTTTAATGTTAGTTAAAATTGTTCTAACATTAGTTAAAATTATTTTATGGTCGTTAAAATCATTCATGTTGGTTAATATTATTCAATACTACTATAGTAGTTTTGTTATAATAATTTTGACTAATTTAGAAGTATTTTAATTAATATTAAAATGATTTTGATTAATTTTAAAATATTTTGTATTCAAGATTTAGGGTTTAAAGTTACGGATCCTTGTGACAATTTTGACCAAAATTGCTACTTACATATGTACATATAATGGAAGGTGAGCACATTAGCCTTGAATTCAAAAGCTAAAGGATTATTTTTTAAAAAATTTTAAAAACTATTTTAGGTGTAAATAGTAGTTATTAACTCAAACCGTTACATGTCCTTCTATTGGAACAAAAACGTAAAGTCGTCATCTTAACGATCATTCTAAAATGACTCTATACTTTTTGGAAGGAGATAAATTACAGAGATATTTATCCTAATACAGTTGTCCTTGGAAGATTAGACACCAAATGAAATATTTTATATTGATTTCAAAATTTATTGTGAGAACATAGAATAACTTTAAGAAGTTATAGGGAATATAAAAGGGAATAGAATGACTTTATGAAGTTTTAGTGAACTTGGGTGTTCATTTTTAAAATTTAGTTGGTTTAGATCTATATTATAATTTTGGTCAAAATTATTATATGATCTTCTAAGAGCATTTACATCAACTTCTCTAAATATAATTTTTTTCTTAGATTTTATATTTTATATAAAAAAAATCTTTGCATCAGCTATCTTATCTATTTTCTAAATTTAGATTTAATGAGTAGCATTTCTCTAAATTTAGAGAATAAAATCTATTCTATAAATATTAAAATATTATTTAATTTGAGAGAGAAAAATAAAAGGAATGAATTGGGTAATGAAAAATAGATATTCTATATGGAGAGAGACAAAAAATAAAAAAAATGGAAGAGAGAAGAAAATAAAAAAAATAAAGATAATGAAAATTTTAGGGTAGCTAATGTTATAGTAAAAAATGATTGTCTAAATTTAATAAAGTGGACAATTTATCCTAAATTTTAAATATATTATAGGGAAACTAAGAGCATCCATATCTCTTTCCTAAATACAAAATTTTACCTTAAATTTTATATTTTATATAAAAAATATTTATATCAGCTACCTTATCTATTCTCTAAATTTAGATTTTATGAATAGTATTTTTCTAAATTTAGAGAATAAAATTCATTCCTTAAATATTAAAATATTATTTAATTTGGGAGAGAGAAAAAATAAAGAGAGAAAAAATAAAAAGAATGAATTGGTAATGAAATGTAGATATTACAATTATAAAACGAAAAATTAATAAAAAATGGAAGAGAGAAGAAAATAATGAAAATTTTAGGATAGATATAGTGTGCAATAAAAAATTATTGTTTAAATTTAATGAGATGGATGATTTATTTTAAATTTTAAAAATATTATAGAGAAATTGATATGAATATTGGAATACTAAAAAAAATAACTACTTAGAAAGACTTTAGAGGTTTTAGAGAACACATTAAAAGGATTGTTTAAAATAACATTAAAGGTTCCAAAGAATACACAAAGGGTTTTTTTTAAATATATATTTTTAATCGTTTAGACCTATATAATACTTTTAGAATTACTTAAAAGACTCTAAAGAATATAATAAAAAGATCGTAACCAATAAAAAAAAGTGATCAACATTAAAAATGAAGGTATAGAATAAAAAAAAGTTTTGAGAAGCACAGTAGATTACTTGTTTGTAAAATTTGTAAGTTCATGTAATCAAAATTGTTAGATAATCTTGAAGAACGAACTCGAATAAAAATGATAAAATACAGTGAGTTTTAGGAGGGTCTAAATTATTATTTATTTTGACATTTCTATATATTTCGATTTATCTATTTTTTTTTGAACGACTATACAACCTTATAGGGCTTTAACAATGAAAATAACTATATGGAAAGTATAAAACTCTAAAATACAAATATTTTATTTTTTCTCTATTTTTAATAAGAGTAATGATAGAGGAGAGGAAAAAAATTCTTAAAAAAAAATTTAAGGATAGATAGATAAATTAATAAATTAATGACACATTATTTTCACTTTTATAGATTTCATTACTATATATGTCTATTTCTAATATTTTTTAGAAGATTTTTTCCTTTGTATATTATTTTCTTTTAACAAATTAAATTTTGAAAATTTTGGCAGACTATTTGTTTTTATAATAGGTAAATTAACAAACTATTTTTTATTTTAAGGTATCTTGCATGCTTTCTTGCATATTATGGGATTGAAATTTAGCGTGAAACATGTTTTGGAAAAATATAAAATGATATCAAAAGTAAATAATAATAATAATAATAATAATAATAATAATAATAATTTTTTAGAATAATTTTTCTAAACTAATAAACTTTTTGAGTAGGATGAGACTAAAAAGAACCTATTAAATTATATTTAGATTGAATTTAATTAAAATTCATTAATAACTTAAACGTTTTTAAAATTCGAAACTTTAGCATAGATAAAATTAAGAAAGCACACAAAATTTGTTAGTATTGTCATAAATTGAATCAGAGGTATCTAATTATTGGTCCTTTGGAGACTGGCAAGAAGAGAGGGGTAAATTGTCCTGAAAAATAAATTCAATCTTTTTTGGATTTTCAACTAAATAAATAGCACTTTTAATTAAAACAAAAAGAGATTAAAAAGAGGACAGATACAAAAGAGTTACTTGGTTTGCAATCAGAGGATTGCTAATCCAAGGAAAGTATGACGCACTATCTGACGATCTCCTTCGGGCGGAGTAGTCTCTTTACAACGTTAACAGCACAAACGAAAATGTAGAACTGAAAGAATTGGATTACAAGTGAGTTGTGTAAACTGTGAAAATCAGTGTTATATTTATAGCACTTTTCGGGGCGTCCCGAAGGGTTCCGGGCGTCCTGGGGGTATAAAACTTTATCCCCTTTGCACGGATTGCGGTTTGATCGCGATCTGGATAAAATCTCGGTCCGGGCGCCCAGAAGGGTTCCGGGCGCCCCGCACTGTTCCGAGCGGTCGGACACTTAAAGTCAACTCTGGTTGACTTTTTCCGTCTGGGACCTCTGCTCCGGTTCAACTCGCCTCGATCAGGGTCTTCCGCTCCGGTTCCGATAGCTTGGGTGATCTCGACCATCTGGAATATGGCTCACCCGAACCTAACTTCCGGCCTTCTCCTTGAGCAGTCTTCCTTCCCGATTTCTCATCCCTCGAACGTCGCATACATTCTTCTCGTCCACCGGTGTACTCTTCCGTGGTCATTTCATCCCTCGGACGCACCGAGCCCGTCGACTCTCTCCCTGTGCCGTCCTTCTCACTAGCCGTGTCTTCCGCTCGACTTCCTGTGCTCCTAAGCTCCTACACACTTAAACACAAAGGTTAAATCAAACATGACATAACTTAACTTGTTTGATCACATCAAAATACCTTGGGGTTTCAACACTAATTACCAATATAATATTATGTCAAAAGAAAAAAAAAAATTATTTTTTGAAAAACTATTTCAAAAGGATAAGGATCATGAATCAAGAGTGAGGCCACCCGTAATTTACCTCTTACGTATTGATTTAGGGACGGATTAGCGGAGGTGTTGGAGGCAAGTAAATCATCTTTTGCTACATGAATCAAGAGTAGGAAATTGTAGCCTGGGCCTAGTGTAGTAGGATGCCTTCTTAATTTCTTATACACACAAGGATTAAGTTTCTTTTTTCTTAATGGACGACTAACTTGAGAATGTTGGGCTGATAAACTATTATACTATGAGTGATTTTCGATTTATCTCGATGACCAATGTAAAACTTCTATTTTGATTGACATAACTAGTATATCAAGTGTCAACTACAAAAAACGATCTTCCATCTTTGGAGTTACTTGAGCCATTTTGATTAAGTGGAATTAAAGTAGATCCACCATTGAGTTGTTAAGCTCTAAGATATTTTTGTAGGACCGGATCTATTGCTTCAGGTTCAATGTTATCTTGTTAGTCATTTTTTTTCAAAGATATATATATATATATATATATATATATATATTTTGCTTTGGTACTTTTCTATTTGTAGTCTTATTTTTATTAGTTTTGTTTCTCTTTCTTATTAGTTAAAAAAAAAATACACTTTTTAGATTTTTAAAACTTTTTTATTAACATTCTTTTATAATTTTTTATTTATCATGGCTCCAAATTTAAACATAAAATAGAAAAAAAATCTAAGATTAACTATTAGTGTTTTTTTTGGGTCAAAATTTATCAATGAACTTAAAAAGTTCAAAATTTAAAAAATATTAGTTTTATTTTATTTTTTCTTTTATAATTAATTATTAAAAAAATATTTTTATTAAGATTCTAAAATTAAAAATAAAAAAAGGATACATTCAAAAGATCACTAACAATGTAATCATTATGATCATTAATGATTTGATCGTTAAGAGTATGTAATTTTAATTTGACGTAAATATAAATATGAAAATTTTAAGTCATCACGAAAGTGCTCGATGAATATTAAGTTTTTATTTACTTTAATTCTGTTCGGTACAAGGAAAAACCCATTTTGAAAATAAAAAAAATGTGCATTTTAATAAACTAACTAAATAAAAATGTATTGCATGATTTGAAAATTCTTAAAATAAAATTTAGTGCAGATTCATTGAAAAAAAAACAAAACACTTAATGCACCCTTTGGAATTGCATACTCATTGGAATGGGATACTCATTTAAAAATGGATACTCATTGAAAAAAAACAAAAGTCTTAATGCACCCTTTGAAATTTTGCGAGTTTCATTGGGAATGACACGAAAAGAACTATTGGAGATGTGGATTTATTTTAGTGAAAAAAAACAAAATCAGTGCTTTTCAAGTTTTTAACTTTTTTTTTATCGTACCTCTTTATGATTAACAATATTAATTTATTTAAATGTCATGAAAAGTAACAAACTAATTATATTAATGATTAATTAAAAAAGATAAATTAAAGGTTTTATTTTCTTTTTTAAAAAAATGTTCAATGTTTTGTTAATATCTTTTAAATATTTTTTATTTTGTTATCAAAATAGAGAGATTATATTTTAGCAACGGATCCTGCCTAGAAAAGTGAAAATGACAAGTTAAGGATGTGATTTTGAAGTTGACACGGTGAAGACTGTACGTAGCCCTGTTAGTACTGGATCAGGAAGGATTTCTGACATTGGCTCTCTGATGTTCAAATTAATATCCGACGATCTCAAGAAATGGAGAACTGCCGCCAAAGGATGTAGAAGACGAAATTTCTATAAATGAGAATCCTCTTTTATAGTATCAATATGATGCTCGTGCACGTCTCTCAAGGTATAAGTGTTGGTTGCTACTCGGAAAACCTAGAGGTTCCACTGTACAAAAATTTTGTATAAAGGTCTGAACCTTTTCCTAGCTACCATGTGTTCTTTTAAATTAAATTTTGGATCGCCTGCGGAACTTAACACGTTTGATCCAAAACTTAATCTATTCGTTCTTTTAGGTTTTGACTTGGGTCTCCTGCGGAACTTAACACGTTCGACCCAAATCACCTTAAGTTATTAATTCAATTAAATATTAATTTCCATAATTGGTTCCCAGTACTGACGTGGCGAGGCACATGGCCTTCTTGGATATGGGAGCAACCACCACCGACTAGACAAAACCTTTTATGGAAAGCTAATATTTAATTTCCTAAAATAACTTTAGGTTAACCGAAAAGAACAATCAAATCACAAGGGAAAGAAAAACAAAAGAACACTATATCGAAAACAAATTCGAAACTCTAGAATCGTATGCCTCTTGTATTTAGTATTATTTCCAAAAATAACTAGTATGATGTGGAAACAAAAATTACTAGTTATACCTTTTAGAAAGACCTCTTGATCTTCTACCGTATTCCTCTTCTAACCTCGGACGTTGTGTGGGTAACGATCTTCCGAGATGAGAACCACCAAGCACCTTCTTCTTCCTTACAAGTTTCGGCATCAAAACTTCTCCTAGGATGAAGAGGTTCGGCCACCACCACCATGCTCCAAGGGATGCTAGAAAAGAGGCTTCTTTTCTCTCCTTCTTCTCCTTCTTAGATCCGGCCACCAAAGCTATCTCCACCATGAGAAGGTTTCGGCCACACAAAGGAGAGGAGAGGAAAGAAAGGGCCGGCCACACCCAAGGAGAAAAGAGAGGAAAAATAGAATAGAGTCGTTAGCCTTGAAGCCTCCTCTACCCCCTCTTTTATAATCCTTGGTCTTGGCAAATAAGGAAAATTTAATAAAAACTTCCTTAATTCTTTTTCCATTGAAAAGGAAAATTTATTTAATTAAAATAATTTTCTCTTTTCAAATTATAATGGTCGGCCACTCTTCTCCCCAAAACAAGGAGAGTTTTAATTAAAACAAAAATTAAAACTTCCTAATTTGTTTCTAGAAATTTATAAAAATTTCTCCAATAATTTTAATCCCTTCATGATTGGTTAATAAAAAAAATTTTATAAATTAAAATCTTTCTTTTAAACATGTGGATAATTTCCAAAAAGGAAAGTTATCTCTAAAAATTAAAATCTCATTTCAATCTACAAATAAGGAAAGATATTAAATCTTTTCTTAATCTTTTGTAGAAACTAATAAAAGAGGATTTTTAATTTTTAAACTTTTTTTAAATCATGAATATAATTAAAAGGAAAGTTTTTACCAAAATTAAAATCAACCTTTTAATCTACAAATAAGGAAAGAGATTTTAACTCTTCTCTTAATCTTTTGTAGAATCTTATAAAAGGAAGGATTTAAATTTTTAAACTCTCTTTAAATTATATTATCCACATAAGAAAAATTTTAAAATTAAAATTCCTTTTATTTTAATAGGGACGACCACATGAATTCACCCATGAACATACCCCGGCCCTAGCTTGGTCTCCAAGCTAGCTTGGCGGCCCTATAGGATGGGTAAGAAGGTGGGTATAGGTGGGTATAGTACTCTATAATTAAGAGGCTACGATAGGGACCGAGAGGAGGAATTGGTTTTGGTCTCCCGATAAAATTAAGCATCCCGTGTTCGCCCCGAACACACAACTTAATTTTATCAATAATAATTCATTCCACTAGAGAATTATTATTGAACTACCGCACCAATCCCAAATTACATTTTTGGGCTCTTTCTTATTATGAGTGTGTTAGTCTCCCTGTGTTTAAGATATCGAATGTCCACTAATTAAGTGAGTTACTGACAACTCATTTAATTAATATCTAAATCCAAGAGTAGTACCACTCAACCTTATTATCATGTCGGACTAAGTCCACCTGCAGGGTTTAACATGACAATCCTTATGAGCTCCTCTTGAGGACATTATCAACCTAGTATCTCTAGGACAGAGTTTCCTTCTATAATCAACAACACACACTATAAGTGATACCATTTCCCAACTTATCGGGTTTGTTGATTCATCGAACTAAATCTCACCCATTGATAAATTAAAGAAATAAATATCAAATATATGTGCTTGTTATTATATTAGGATTAAGAGCACACACTTCCATAATAACCGAGGTCTTTGTTCCTTTATAAAGTCAGTATAAAAGAAACGACCTCAAATGGTCCTACTCAATACACTCTGAGTGTACTAGTGTAATTATATAGTCAAGATAAACTAATACCTAATTACACTACGACCTTCTAATGGTTTGTTCCTTTCCATTTTGGTCGTGAGCTACTGTTTATAATTTATAAGGTACTGATAACATCATCTTCTGCATGTGACACCACATACTATGTTATCTACAATTAAATGAACAACTACAAACAAATGTAGACAATTTGACCAAATGTGATTCTTTATTCATAATAAATATTTATACCAAAAGCTAGGCTTTTAGTATACACTCTAACAATCTCCCACTTATACTAAAAGACTAAGCTGCCATATATGCTGCCATACATCTGATTCCCATGCCTTTCAAAAAGCTCTTGCCTTAAGGACCTTAGGTTATCATCTGATGAAATCTAGGCGGCAACAACTTCTCCTCGTTATACAATTTCTCGTATTGGGTAGTACTTGCGCTCTATTGTGTTTACTTGCCTTATAGACTCATGGTTTCTTTGAGTTTGTTACTGCACCATTATTATTACAATAAATTGTAATAATCTTTGGACAAACTAGAAATCATATCTAAGTCTATCTTGAGGTAATTAAGTCATTCAGCTTTTATGGCTACCTCAGAGGCTTGCCATATACTCAGCTTCTATGGTGGAGTCCAGAAAAACACCTATGCTTATCACTCTTCCATAGTTATGACTTTTCCTCCTAAAGTAAACACAAAACCCCGAGGTCGACTTATTATTGTCCCTATCCGATTGGAAGTCAAAATCCGTGTAACCCACAGGGACCAAATTAACTGCCTTGTAAGCTAGCATATAGTCTCTAGCGCCTCTAAGGTACTTTAATATATGCTTTACTGCAGTCCAATGTCCTTGTCTAGGGTTACTTTGATATCTGCTAACTATGCCCTTGGCAAAACAGATTTCTGATCTTGTGCATAGCATACATTAGGTTGTCTAACTGCCGAAGCATAAAGAACTGTCTACATGTCCTCAATCTCCTTTGATGTCATCGGAGACATCTCTTTAGATAAAGACACTCCATGCTTAAAAGGTAAGAAACCTTTTGAGGAGTTTTTCATGCTTAAAATGAGCAAGGATTTTCTGATGTATCAAGCTTGGGATAAGTAAAATACATTTTTTTCTTTCGATCCCTTATTACTTTGATCTCAAAAATATATACATTCTCCCAAGTCCTTTATATCGAATTATTTGGACAACCATACCCTTACTTCTGACAACATTTTGATATTGTTTCCAACTACCAAAAATGTTATCTACGTATAGTACAAGAAATACCACCACGTTTCCATCACACCTTTTGTATACACAAGACTTATCCGTTTACTCAATAAATCCATAGGTCTGGATTACTTTGATAAACCGGATGTTCCAAGACCTTGAAGCTTTGCCTCAGTCCATAGACTGATTGAGCTTGCACACAAGATGCTCTTAGCCCTTTGCAATGAACCCTTCTGGTTGCTTTATATGGATGCTTTCATCAAGACTTCCATTAAGGAATGCTGTCTTGACATCCACTTGCCAAATAGATAAAAGAATCCGGATAGACTTAAGCATGTCTACCAGTGAAAAAGTTTCCTTTTTCATCAAGCCTTGCTTTGAAAGTTACTACCTTCCTTTCTATCCCTCTTTTCCTATTATAGACCTTTTTACACCCAAAGGCTTTTACATCATTTGGTGGTTTTACAAGCTTCCAGATTTTATTAGAATACATATATTCTAATTCTGATATTCATTGCTCTTTGCCAAGATGTTGCATCTTTATCTTGGAGTGTTTCGTCATATGTCCGGAGATCAGGTTCATGTCCTCCAGGGATCGAGTCCAAAAACTCTCCCAAAACATGAATCTTTTTAGGTTGCCTAACAACCCTCCCACTACGACAAGACACTTTCTGCAATTGTGTATCATTTGTGATACGTGTTGTAGTTTCCTTGTGGTATCTCATCTTGTACAGTTGGTACTAGATTAGACATGCCTTTTATTATTTCCTTAAGAATACATTTTCTTATGGGCACATGGTTTATTACATAGTCCTTTTCTAAAAATCGGTCATTGATACTAACAATGATCTTCTGATTTTTAAGACTATAAACCTACTTTCATTTTACTAGGATAACCCACAAACAAGTGAATTCCTGTTCAACTTATCATTGTCTCTCTTCTGCATATGTGCTAGACTTCTCGAATCCGAATATGCTTCGAAATAGGCTTACGCCTATTCAGCAATTCTACATGAGTAGAGAGTTCTGACTTTATAAGGTACTATATTCACTCCTGTTTCCAGAGTATATCCTTAAAATGATTTTGATAATATTCTTAATAACTCATCAATCTACTTATTTCCATAAGAGTCCTATACCTTCCTTTTCCTACACCATTATGTTGGGTGTACCAGGTGTAGTTAGTTTGGATTGAATCCTTACTTCTGATAAATGACTCCTAAATTCTCCCAAGAGGTACTTGCCACTATGATCTTACCGTAGTGTCTTGATACTTTTATTTTGTCGTTTCTCCACATCAGCCTCGTACTCTTTGAACTAATCAAAGCACTTAGACTTGCGGCACATCAAGTAAATATATCCGTAACTCAAATAGTTGTCTATAAAATAGATGAAATATTTGAAACAACCTCTTGCCTGGATGCTCATAGGATCACACAAATCAGAATGAACCAATTCCAATATATCTTTGACTCCATACCCCTTAGACTTAAAAGCTTCTTGGTTATTTTTCCTTCCAAGTAAGACTCGTAGGTTGGAAAGATTTCCACTGCTAATGAACCCAAAAGTTCATCAGCTACCAATGAATCCTACTTAAGTTAATATAACCTAGCTTTAGATGCCAAAGATATAATTGGTTCATTTCCGAAGGTTGCTTTCTCTTAAAGTTAGAAGATGTGTTACTAATTTCTATTTGTTGCATCGTGGGAGTTATTGGATTATAAATTTTCAACCAACATACCAGAATAGATAACTTCCCTATTTTTCTTGATAACAACTTTGTTATCAAAATAGACACAATATCTATTCTATAATAGTTTAGAAACTGAAATCAGGTTCTTTCTAAACTTAATATGTAAAGACAATTTCTAATAATCCATATTTTATTCCTATTAGAGAATAAACCTCTCCCACTACAACAGCTGCTATTTTTTTTTGCAGTAATGCCCATGTGGACGGTGTTTTTATTTTCATTTAGTTGTCGGGTTTCCTGGAACCCTGCAATGAATTGCAGACATGATTAATGGCATCTGTATCTACACTCCAAGTTCTGGTAGATAACACCACTAGACATGTTTCAACTAATTAAATACACATAAATTGTTCTTAGTTCTAAGAGGACAGTCTACCTTAATGTCCAAATCCTATTTCCAATCAATTATTATTGGGACCACTAAGTCTATCCTAAAGTATATCAGCTAGGGATTGACCATCATCCTAAGAATCACAAAAATATTTGGTTAAGACCAACTCCTTAAAAATCCCCATGAATTTTGTATGCCACGTTAGTGTGGACGTATACAAATTCAAAGAGAAAATTTTATCATTTAATTTTATTATCTCGTCAACCTTACTTTATGACGAATAAAATTAATAGTTGGTCTATGTTTAATCAAATATTTGGTCAAAACTCTAAATTTAAAATAATATTGATTCCTCTAACAATACTATTTAAATTTACCAACACCTCAAAACACCGTGAATTTTGCATGTCACGTTAGTGTGGGCGTATACAAAATCAACATTTGTAAGAGGAGGGTTTTACCCATTAACTATCTTGTCAACGTAACTTTATAACAAATAAAATTAGCTCAAACACCGTTAATTTTGTATGCCACGTTAGTGTGGACGTATACAAAATCAATCATTTGTAAGAGGGGTTTTAACCCTTTAATTTTATTATCTTGTCAACCTAGTTTTATGACAAATTAATAGTTGGTTTCATTTGGTCACACAAATAATAGCAGTGACTCCGATGGGGAGGATACTATTAGATGTGTCTAAGTGTATACCATTACTTGACACTAAGTCCATTAATAAGATTATGCCCCTTCCGTTGGGGAAGATCACACGCTCTTAATTAACTTCCTATAGTCATCCAAAAATGGAAGTCTGTTCTAGTGATCTGCAAACAAGCTCATCCGTTATGGAGGAAGGCACTCAGAGCCAACGCGCAAGCTTGTTTGCATCACTTACAAACCAGTAATGGAGACCATGGGATTTACTTAAAAATCCCTCTCCCACTTAGTTATTTATAAATGAGGAATTTTAAACTATGCTAGCCTACTAAACTTGTAAACTAACATGCACACACAGCACAATATAAAAGCAATAAATAGAAAATCTAATTTTCAACTATTATGGCTTTTATCTCTAGTTGTCCTCCGTGTGTTGTCATCCCAAGCTGCTGCCATATTTGGCCACCGCCACCGGGTCTAGCTGTCGCCTCCATCTTGCTCCTAGTTCCGCTGCGCCTCTGGTCCTTAGAAAGTTCCACGCTTTGCAAGATTCGATCCGCGACATAAATAGAATTTTACATTTTGATCCTATATTCCATAAAAGGAATGTACATATATCTAGATCAAAAATAAAATCCTAATAAAACTAAATACAGCTCCTGCTGTATTTTAATACAATCATGCACACATATATAAATGCCCTTGACATGTCCAAGGGTCCAATCACACACATAATAATTAAAAGCCATAATAGTTGGATCCTGCATCCATAAAGTTAGCACATCCTACTATTAACCTGCCTAAATTATGTATGACATGTGCATAATTATCCTAATACCAAATACACAGAGGCAAAACCCTAGCTCTGATACCAATTGTTGGTTGCTACTCGGAAAACCTAGAGGTTCCATTGTACAAAATTTTGTACAAAGGTCTGAACCTTTTCCTAGCTACCATGTGTTCTTTTAAATTAAATTTTGGATCGCCTGCGGAACTTAACACGTTTGATCCAAAACTTAATCTATTCGTTCTTTTAGGTTTTGACTTGGGTCTCCTGCGGAACTTAACACGTTCGACCCAAATCACCTTAAGTTATTAATTCCATTAAATATTAATTTCCATAATTGGTTCCCAGTACTGACGTGGCGAGGCACATGGCCTTCTTGGATATGGGAGCAACCACCACCGACTAGACAAAACCTTTTATGGAAAGCTAATATTTAATTTCCTAAAATAACTTTAGGTTAACCGAAAAGAACAATCAAATCACAAGGAAAAAAAAACAAAAGAACACTATATCGAAAACAAATTCGAAACTCTAGAATCGTATGCCTCTTGTATTTAGTATTATTTCCAAAAATAACTAGTATGATGTGGAAAGCAAAATTACTAGTTATACCTTTTAGAAAGACCTCTTGATCTTCTACCGTATTCCTCTTCTAACCTCAGACGTTGTGTGGGCAACGATCTTCCGAGATGAGAAACCACCAATCACCTTCTTCTTCCTTGCAAGTTTCGGCCATCAAAACATCTTCTAGGATGAAGAGGTTCGGCCACCACCACCATGCTCCAAGGGATGCTAGAAACAAGGCTTCTTTTCTCTCCTTCTTCTCCTTCTTAGATCCGGCCACCAAAGCTATCTCCACCATGAGAAGATTTCGGCACACAAAGGAGAGGAGAGGAAAGAAAGGGCCGGCCACACCCAAGGAAGAAAAGAGGGGAAAAATAGAATAGAGTCGTTAGCCTTGAAGCCTCCTCTACCCCCTCTTTTATAATCCTTGGTCTTGGCAAATAAGGAAAATTTAATAAAAACTTCCTTAATTCTTTTGCCATTGAAAAGGAAAATTTATTTAATTAAAATAATTTTCTCTTTTCAAATTATAATGGCCGGCCACTCTTCTCCACAAAACAAGGAGAGTTTTAATTAAAACAAAAATTAAAACTTCCTAATTTGTTTCTAGAAATTTATAAAAATTTCTCCAATAATTTTAATCCCTTCATGATTGGTTAATAAAAAGAAATTTTATAAATTAAAATCTTTCTTTTAAACATGTGGATAATTTCCAAAAAGGAAAGTTATCTCTAAAAATTAAAATCTCATTTCAATCTACAAATAAGGAAAGATATTAAATCTTTTCTTAATCTTTTGTAGAAACTAATAAAAGAGGATTTTTAATTTTTAAACTTTTTTTAAATCATGAATATAATTAAAAGGAAAGTTTTTACCAAAATTAAAATCAACCTTTTAATCTACAAATAAGGAAAGAGATTTTAACTCTTCTCTTAATCTTTTGTAGAATCTTATAAAAGGAAGGATTTAAATTTTTAAACTCTCTTTTAAATTATATTATCCACATAAGAAAAATTTTAAAATTAAAATTCCTTTTTATTTTAATAGGGACGACCACATGAATTCACCCATGAACATACCCATGGCCGGCCCTAGCTTGGTCTCCAAGCTAGCTTGGCCGGCCCCTATAGGATGGGTAAGAAGGTGGGTATAGGTGGGTATAGTACTCTATAATTAAGAGGCTACGATAGGGATCGAGAGGAGGAATTGGTTTTGTCCCGATAAAATTAAGCATCCGTGTTCGCCCCGAACACACAACTTAATTTTATCAATAATAATTCATTCCACTAGAGAATTATTATTGAACTATCGCACCAATCCCAAATTACATTTTGGGCTCTTTCTTATTATGAGTGTGTTAGTCTCCCGTGTTTAAGATATCGAATGTCCACTAATTAAGTGAGTTATTGACAACTCATTTAATTAATATCTAAATCCAAGAGTAGTACCACTCAACCTTATTATCATGTCGGACTAAACCTGCAGGGTTTAACATGACGATCCTTATGAGCTCCTCTTGAGGACATTATCAACCTAGTATCTCTAGGACAGAGTTTCCTTCTATAATCAACAACACACACTATAAGTGATACCATTTCCCAACTTATCGGGTTTGTTGATTCATCGAACTAAATCTCACCCATTGATAAATTAAAGAAATAAATATCAAATATATGTGCTTGTTATTATATTAGGATTAAGAGCACACACTTCCATAATAACCGAGGTCTTTGTTCCTTTATAAAGTCAGTATAAAAGAAACGACCTCAAATGGTCCTACTCAATACACTCTGAGTGTACTAGTGTAATTATATAGTCAAGATAAACTAATACCTAATTAAACTACGACCTTCTAATGGTTTGTTCCTTTCCATTTTGGTCGTGAGCTACTGTTTATAATTTATAAGGTACTGATAACATCATCTTCTGCATGTGACACCACATACTATGTTATTTACAATTAAATGAACAACTACAAACAAATGTAGACAATTTGACCAAATGTGATTCTTTATTCATAATAAATATTTATACCAAAAGCTAGGCTTTTAGTATACACTCTAACAATAAGTACATCTTTCTAGGTGTCCTAGAAGGGGACAAGTTAATGTATTCTTATGACACGACAGTCTGAAAACTTTTAAAGTATGATGTATCTGTGGAACATGTCCTGCTGTCAGCGGTACAAACTCCTAAAAGGATATGATAATATATTTGACGGGACAATGCACTGTCGACCGACATTCACTCGGTCAGACTTCTCTCGCTCGATAGTGTCCACTAGGCCTATTGGTTTGTCCCTTTCCCTGCTTCCTAATTGTCCTCAGTTATCTCGGTCTGATTAGGCGTAGTGTCTCGGGTTGACGAGATCATGTGCTGCTTATCTTTCTTTGTAGTCGGAGGATAATTTTACCTGGTTGGACAAAGCTCGGTTTGCTTATCTCTCTAGTTGGTACTATTCACTCGACAGTATCTGATCCACTCGATAACACCCGATCCGTTTGACTGTATTTGGTCCGCTCGGTTATACTAGGGTCGCTCAGCTTTTTCTACATTATTTTGACCCCTCTTTAGTGAAACCACTCGTCTTTACCGGATAGCAATAAAATAAAAATACAAAAATCAAATAAATTAACCCTGGTCAAAAAACTTTACTCAAGGAATAAGATCTAGACAATGACTAGTTCCAAAATTATTGTCTGAAAAAGGCGACAATGTTCACGTGTTTCACTGAGCAAAAGGCCAAAAACTATACATATAATGATGTAAAATAAAAAAGAACTATGAAACTAAAAAAATCTAGAATTTTTTTTACATTAAATCCCATTGTTTATAATACGCAAATATTTAAATTAAATAAAAAAGCTTATGTAAATTAATATAATTCTTATAATTTTAAATTAAATCAAAACCACATTAGATCTTCTTCTTTGTTTTTTTTTCTAATAAAAAAGAAAAAAAAGAAAAGAAAAGATAATGTTAGAAATTCACTTAATTTCAAAACCATTCATATCTTGACAAAGTCACTGCAATGCTCACATGTTTCATGTCCTTGCTCACAAAATGACCTTCCAATCAAACACCCCTCTGAAAACCAGCACCATCAAATAAATATTTTTGGCGTGGAATTGATCTTTTGCGACAAATGCAACAGTAGGATAGTGAGTTGTTGATGCATTACGATCGTTCATTCTCACCGAACTTATCCCACACTTCTCGTGTTAATTATGCTCGTTGGCCAAGAGACAAGATCTCAAAGTCTCCGTCGTGTCGTCTCTTTGGGCCTCTTCTTGTACCAAATATTGAGTTTGTCTCCTACTCTATTGATCATCAACACAACCTCGATCTCTGGTAAGTTTAAGGGAGTAAATTCTCGGCAAAGGATAGGATAATTATTTATTGTAAGCATAATTGGCTACATAATTGTTTAGGTTAGGTGGTGTTTGGTTCTCTTTCAGAAATCAGAATGAGAATGAGTATCATAGTATTGTGGAATGAGAATGGGTATGAGTTTGAATATCATTTTTAAAAATAATATTTATATTTTCAATAGAAATGAACCTAATTTTTCTTTTTTACCCTGAGAGTAAAATAAGAGAAAAAATTAGATTGGAGAGAAAGTTGGATGTGAGAGAAACATATGATGAGAGAGAACAATGAGAGAGAAAGTGTGATGGAAAAAATGAAGAGAGAGAAAGTATAATGAGAAAAAATGAGGAGAAAGAGCATGATATGAGAGATTGAGAAGAGAAAAAGTATGATGAAAGAGAAAGTGTGCTGAGAGAAAAAGAGTTATCAGAAAAAAATGAAGGAAGAGAAAATATGATAAGGGAAAATGAGAGATTGAGAAGAGAGAAAGTATCATGAGAAAGTGTGATGAGAAAAAATGAAGAGAGGAAAGTGTGATGAGAGAAAATGAGGAGAGAAAGAGTGTGATGGAAGAGAACAAAGAGAGAGAAAATGTGGAGAGAGAGTATGGTAAGAGAGATTGAGGAGAGAGAGAGTACGATGAGAAAAGCGAGGAGAGAATGAAGAGAGAGAAAATGAGGATGGTAAGAGAGATTGAAGAGAGAGAAAGTATGATGAGAAAAGTAGGGAGAGAATGAAGAGAGAGAAAATGAGGAGAGAGATTGTGTGAAGGGAAACAATACAGAGAGAAAATGGTAGAGAATGTATGATAAGAGAGAAAGTATGTTAAGAGATAAAGTGATATAGAAGAAGGAGAGAGAAAATATGATGAGCGAGAACAAGACGAGAGAGAGTGAAATGAAATAAAAATTGAACAAATATACTAAGGGTATTTTCGTCCAAAACTTTTCTCATTCTCATTCCATCAAAACCCAAGGGAGAAGGTGAGTTTCATCCATACCCAAGTTTTTGGGTTTCATTCCAAAATCTTAATTCCATTCCCATCAATTAAATATAAGATTTGGGAATAAATCCATTCCCTCATTCCCAAACCCCTAAACCAAACGTCACCTTAAAGTTGATCCACCATAAATAATCTTTTGCTTAACTATGAGCACATGCTCTCTTCACTTAGGCTGTAAATTATGAGCACATACTATAAATTTAATAAATAAATACTAAGGTGACGTTTGGTTTAGAGGTTTGGGAATGAGTAAATGAATTCATTTCCAAATTTTATATTTGGTTGATGAGAATGGAATCAGGATTTTGGAATAAAAATCAAAAACTTGGATATGGATGAAACTCACCCATTCCCTTGGGTTTTGATGGAATGAGAATAAGAATTAAGTTTTGGACGAAAATACCCTTAGTATATTTATTTAATTTTTCTTTCATTTCACTCTCTCTCCTTGTTCTCTCTCATCATACTTTCTCTCTTCTCATTCTATCATCACATTTTTCTTTCTCAATATATACTATCTCTCTCTCATTCTCTCTCATCACATATTCTCTACCATTGTTTCTTTATATTCTCTCTCATCACACACATACTCTCTCATTATTTTCTCTCTCTTTATTCTCTCCTCATTTTTTCATCATACTTTCTCTCTCCTTAATATTTCTTACCATACTCTCTCCATATTTTCTCTCATCACACTTTCTCTCTCTTTATTCTCTTCCATCACACACTATCTCCTCATTCTTTCTCATCACACATTCTCTACCATTTTCTCTCTGTATTCTTTCTCATCACATATTCTCTCTCATTATTTTCTCTCTCTTCATTCTCTCCTCATTTTTTCATTATACGTTCTCTCTCCTCAATCTCTCTTACCATACTCTCTCTCCATATTTTCTCTCATCACAGTTTCTCTCTCTTTATTATCTTTCATCACACTTTTTCCTCATTTTTTCTCATCACACTTTCCCTCTCTTCATTTTTTCCCATCACACACTCTCTCATCACATTTTCTCATCATACTTTCTCTCAATCTGTCATTTTCTCTCATCACACTTTCTCTCTCTTTATTTTTTCCCATCACTTTTTCTCTTTTCAATCTCTCCTATCACGCATTCTCTCCTCATTTTCTCTCATCACACTTTCTCTCTCTTCCTTTTTCCCTATCACACTTTCTCTCTCATCATTCTCTCTCATCATATGTTTCTCTCACATTCAACTTTCTCTTCCATCTAAATTTTTCTCTTATTTTCCTCTAAGGATAAAAAAGGAAATTTAGATTTATTCTGATTGAAAATATTCAACTAACCAAATATTATTTTTAAGAATTATACCTAAGTTCATACATATTCCCATTTCATAATACTATGATACTCATTTCCATTCTGATTTCTAGGAGAGAATCAAACGCCACCTAATTTTCCAATTGGATTAAGGTTAAGCTCAGTCCAGCTCATCTTAATTTTGATAGACAAGTTTAACAAATCAACTTTGATTGACTTGTTTTATGTTGTATATATGACTGAAAACTAAACATAACATCAATCATGATCCGACAGTAAGGACGGGGACCCCCTTTGTGGGGAGCCAATGACACGTAGAGGTCAGAAGTCAAAAGGGGTCAGCATGAGGTCTAGCCGATCAGAAAAGGGTCAGGTCAACCAGTCGAACGGGTCCGGGTAGAATCAAAGACAACCCGACGAGGAGTCGGGTTTCCGACGCTCATGGTGAACAGGGTCGCCGGGCCGAGCGGGTAGCCCGCTCGGCTGAGGCGTAAAGCACGGACCGATACCTACGCCCGGTCGGAAGTGATGTGCCTGCCGAGCGGCTGGACGCTCGGCTCGGGGAAAAAAGAGACAAGGACAAGGGGACATTGGGGAACATCATCTTCTGACAACAGGCATGTTCGACGACCAGGCCATACGCAGAATCCTACGACGGAAGGTTCTGCTGTCCCATCAGAGAGGTGCTCGGACTGTAGCAGTATGATGTCAGACATGCTCCTCTGGTAAGCCCATACTGAGGTATGGTAAAGGACACGTGTACGCCTCGACAGGTGTGCACAAGCCTCCCTAGAGCTCTATATAAGAGCCCACAAACTTCACCGGAGGTATGCGATCTCTCATCTTTGGAGTCACTTCATCGTTTTCCTCTTGCCTGACTTGAGCATCGGAGGGTCGTCGCCGGGAACCCCTTCCCGGCCCGACTTCTTTGCAGGTAGCGACGGAGATCCACATCACCAGCCGAAAACAGCGGAGAGCGCCACATTCCCAGCGTCCGTCGACTCATTACTCGGACAGGATCAAATCATATTCATTTTTTGGTCACTCACAATAATATCTTTGAAAGTTCTCAGTCTAATGCGTTATGCGTCAAAATGCTCAACTTTTTCATTTATACTATGGCCTAAGCAAGAATGAACAAGGAATTCATTCTTAAAATGGGAAAAAAAAACTAATTGAAATTTACACTAATCATTTAATTTCATTTTATTTTATTCTTATAAATTATTTTAGATTTAAAAAGTTTAAACCATATTAATATTGGAATTTTATTTTATTTATAACTATGCTCATCTCAATTGTTTAAAAATATAATTATTATACCTTATGTATCGACATCGAATCAAGAAAAAAATTCAAGTTTTAGAGAATGAAAGTTGATCGAATTGAATGATTAGGTTGCCATTAGATTCCCACAATTTGTTGAGATTAATTATTGTAGGAAAAGGAATATTCTTATGTTCTTTTTTTTTTCCGATTGTTTGATTTTAAAAAATGAAGAGTATGGAGAAAATGTTCTGCATGCTTCTAAAAGAAATCATTGTGCATCGTTCTTTAGAAAGTGCGACAAAATATTGATCTGCCATATAATATATTTAAGTGTTGAAATATTCAGTTGAATATTTATTGGACATGTTTTTATTTGGTTTCATAATTGTTTACAATTTATCCCTTGCATGTGGTCATCAATTATTATTATTGATAATCTCAATTAATTTTATTATTATTTTTAGAAGGGATTGATTTGATTCTATAAAATTTTTTTTATTGATCATCAGAATAAATCAGAAAATACATGCGTTAGCTAGTTCAAAAATTCAACATCTTTTAGTTACGCTCTCCATTTAGAAAAAAAAAATTCTTACGAATATATTATAATTGAGATTCGAACTATATATACTTGGATGACAATTTGTAAATTCTACCACAATATCATGATCCAGGACGCATGTGGTCATCAATGTGTTGGTGAATAGTGATTCATAATTTTAATTGCATTTATCGTTTGTTATGCTCGTCTATAAAAAAAAACTTAAATGCAATTGAAAACACACATCAAATACACAACGTAACAAACATAAGAGATAAATCATTTTTACGTGGTTCGAAACTTTTAGTTCTTACTCATGGTGTACCTTACTATTTTAGCGATAGCATATTATCTTTGTCTTGGTTGTATACTTACGGAGGGGAAGAAATCTTTTATAATTTTCTATTCCTTACAAGCAACACAAATAAAAAAAATAAAAATAAAAATGTAAATAACAATTTACACAAATGAATCTCAAATTGTAGTTGCTTTAGATTGATTACCTATTAAAAGTCTGAAAATACAGCAGCACTCTCCTGAAAATCCTTAAGAATTGGCTCAAAATCCACTATGACCCCTTCTTTTATAGTATTTAGGTCGTGATTGATTTCTGTCAATAGTTAACTGATAGTATCCATCGATTATTTGCTTCGTTGAATTTAAACATTACACTTGCAAAACAACTCTTTCCAACTCAGCTTTCACGACAACAATCAACCGATTGTTATCCAAATAGTTGAGTCACACAATCGATTTCAGAACGCTTTGTTCACTACAATACTAAAACAGTCGAATGTTTCTCTCTATCAATTGATTAATTGTCATTAGTCAAGTTTTAAATAGCGAAAATGTCACGCCTCATAGGAGTCTCTGTCAGACGAAAATCTGACAACATCTCCCTTGTATTAGTGATAATCTGAAGTGTACATACATCCACAAAAATATATCAACCCACACGGTTGGAATATATACATAACCACGCAGTTATATACTCAGCCTACTCGGCTGGAACAAAATATTACAATCACGCAAAGATATATATTAAACAATTCACTCGGCTGCACTAAAATAAAGGGAAAACACATAGCGGAAAAACAAAAGGAAAGAAAGCCATACAAATTATAAACAACAAAAACGGTTAGCCGGCTAGGCTTACACAACCACAACAAAACAAATACCACTCCACATAGCAAACTCCAAAACAAAAACTAGCTTATACTACACCAAGTCTACAAATTCGTAAAGCGAGTAAACTAAGAAACAAAACCATCCTCAGATGTGACGTAAGACCGGCAGGCAGGATACTCCAAGCGACATCAACCTGAAATAGGAATAAATTGTTGGTCCCTTTGGAGGCCAGCAAGAGGGGAGGGATGAATTGCCCTACAAAAATTAAACAACTCTTTCTCGAATTTTCAACTAAATAAAAGCACTTGTAATTTAAAATAAAGAGACTAACAAAAAGAAAACAGACACAAGAAAATTACTTGGTTTGTAATAAGGGGATTTGTAATCCAAGGAAAATAAGGCGCACTATCTGATGTCTCATTCGGGCGAAGTAGTCTCTTACAGCGTTAACAGCACAGACAGAAATGTAAAGCACAGAGAAATGAATTACAAGTGCATTGAATAGACTATGCAGAACAGTGCTATATTTATAGCACTGTTCGGGGCACCTCGAAGGGTCCGGGCGCCTTGGGGGGGATAAACTTTTATTCCCTAACGTTCAGATCGAGTCAAAACTGGATCTGGTCAAAAAGCCGGGTTCGGGCGCCTGGAAGCATCCCGGGAGCCCCGGACTGGTCCGGGCGCTCGGAATGGTTCCGGGCTCCCGGACCAAGAAAGTCAACAGAATTGACTTTTTTTGGTCCGAGCTCTCTGCTTCGGTTCAGTTCGCCTTTGGTCCGGGTCTTTCGCTCCGGCTCCACTAGCTTGGGTGATCTAAGCCATCCGGAATATGACTCACCCGAACCCAAGTTCCGGCCTTCTCCTCGAGCAGTCTTCCTCCCCAGGTTCTCGTCTCTCGAACGTCGTGTACGTTCTTCTCGTCCACCGGTGTACTCTTCTGCGGTCACCTCGTCCCTCGGACACACCGAGCCCGTCGGCTCTCTCTCGTGTCGTCCTTCTCGCTAGCCGCGTCTTCTGCTCGACTTCCTGTGCTCCTAAGTTCCTGCACACTTAGACACAAGGGTTAAACCAAACAAGACATAATTTAACTTGTTTGATCACATCAAAACACCTTGGGGTTCCAATAATCTCCCCCTTTTTGATATGAGCAACCCAAGTTAAGATAGGGTAAAACAAACATAAAGTAAAAATAGAATTTTGCAAATAAGTGCAAAAATTCTTCAATAGAAAAAATTTATATCTCTCTCTAGACTTAACATTTTTCTCCCCCTTTGATCACATAAAAAAATGAGGTTGCAAGAAAAAAATCTAAGGATTAAGACTTAAGAAAATTTTGAGAACTTTGAAAATTTTTACAATAATTTTCACAGAAGCAGTCTAAATTTTTTTTTTTTTCTAATTATCACTTTAAGTAAAAACAATTCTGACTTAGGCAATTTTGTAAATTTTTTTTTGAAAATTCTAAGTAAAAATTTAAGCAGAAATTTCTAATTTCAGATAAATTTTTAACTTAGGCAAAAATATTTATTTTTTTATTTTTATTTAAATAAAATTCATTCTCAAGTTATTGTCATTTCTTTAATAACATTATGATATCTAAATTTTCATTTTGGTCTATCATAATTTCTCAAATCATAATTTTCCAGATTTAAAACAAACAATATTAAGCATGCAGAAAATTCTTTCGACAACATAATTGGTAAAAAATCTTTCGGCAATGTTTCTAATTTGCAAGATTCGTTCGACAAAGTATTTTGTAACTCACAAGAATCTTTTGGCAATGCTTCTAATTTGCTAAATTCTTTCAACAAAAGATTTTCTAATCCGAAAACCTCTTTTGACGATTTAGTTTCGAATTTACAAAAATCTTCAGGTAACTTTTCAATTGATTTAACCAATTGTTCAGAAGGTAGAGACCATACCTGACTTACCTTGTCAGCTGTTGATTCTCCCCTATTGTGTTGCTTTCTTCCGAAGTCTCTCCCTCCTTCATCGATGCTCATCTGGGATGAGCTTTCTATGTCCTCGGGATGGAGTTCGGCTGTCTTGGCAGTTTCCTCATTCTCGAACTGTTCTGATGGTGACTTGGTGTCCATCGAAGAGTTGGATTCGACTTCAGCTGGTTTTTCGTAGATCTTTAAGAACTTTTCCCAAAGTTTTTTTACGATTTTGTATTCTCCGACTCTGTCGATATCTTCATATGGTATTACGCTTAGAAGATGAAATTCAGCCCGAGTGTTTGCCATCGATTCGTTACATTGCTTCTCGTTCCAGAGATATTTCTTGATTTCTTCTCCATTCGTTGTCTTTGGTGCTTCATAACCAAATTTCATAATTAATGAAATACCAAAATTTGTGTTTAGATATACATTCATGCGTTGCTTCCATAAAGTAAACTCCCCCTCGAATGCTGGTGGGTAGATGCTAACTCCGACCATCGTTTTGTTGCTTCAGTTGACGGTTAGTCCTTCTGAGACGTCTCGGCTCTGATACCACTTTTTGGACTGTTGCGGGCCGGCTTGAAGGGGAGGTTGGATTGCCTACAAACACAAAAACAAAGACCAACCATTCTCGAACTCTCAACAGAACACTTGCATAATAAATTAAACAAATAAACTAAAAGTAAGAGACAAAAGAGATTTACTTGGTTACAACCGGGGAGGTTGTTAATCCAAGGAAGGTGAAGCGCACTAGAATATCTCCTTTAGACGGAGAAGCCTTTTACAACGTTTAAGCACAAAAATAGAAGCTCAACTCTAAACCTAAAGCACACAAGCGTTGGAATTACAATTCTTGAGTTCATTGAAAAGCTTCTGGACCAAGATTATATTTATAGCCTTGGTCGGGGTGCTTGGAAGGGTTTCGGGCGCCATGGGGGAGATAAAACTTTATCCCCCAATGTTCAGATCGCGATTGACTCAATCTGGTAAAAAATGAACCATTCCGAGCGCTTGGAGGTTCGGGCGCCCGGACTTGAAAGTCAACTCAGGTTGACATTTTGGTCTGGGACCTCTGCTACGGTTTAGCTCGCCTTTGGTCCGGGTCTTTCGCTTCGGCTCCACTAGCTTAGGTGATCTCGGTCATCTGGAATAGGGCTCACCCGAACCCAAGTTTCGGTCTTCTTCTCGAGCAGCCTTCCTCCCCGATTTTTCGTCCCTCGAACGTCGCGTACGTTCTTCTCGTCCACCGGTGTACTCTTTCGCGATCACCTCATCCCTCGAACGCACCGAGCCCGTCAGCTCTCTCCCGTACCGTCCTTCTCGCTAGCCGCGTCTTCCGCTCGACTTCCTATGCTCCTAAGCTCCTGCATACTTAGACACAAGGGTTAAACCAAACAGGACTTAACTTAACTTAACTTAACTTGTTTGATCACATCAAAACACCTTGGGATTCCAACATAAATCAACGGTGTGAGTTCAACAACTCAACGAATATCAGATAGACATGCATAATAAGATATAACTAACAATAATAATTATGCAGTACAGTTTTCTGAACAAAAGTAGGAAATGCAGACTGAAAATTGCTTAAGAAACTGTACTCAACAGAACCTCCTATCCAGAAATAATGGTCGTCAGACCAGATACAAAATGTCACCTGTATGCATGTCAATCATATGCAACCACCAAAATACAACATACATAATGCAGCAAACACAACAATAAATGTAATCCATGCATATGATGTAAAAATGACATGGTCACCCCTGATGCTAATCAACCATCACACACACGCAGCTATGACAACTGTGCACTCTGTTGTCACTACTCCTGAGTGACTGAGTGGACATGATGCTGTCGGAGTACACCTATCCTCCTACCCCAAATAGAGTGGAGGAGCTCAATGCTCTCATCTCCCTGTATCATAGTCAAGGGGAGGGATCCCTGCCCGCTACACGCTGCAGTCATCGCTACCCATGAGTGGACCAACGGAGCCCTGACAGAGCAAACTGCAATACACACCCTGCCTGAAATACTATTAACCCATGAGTGGTTATGTGTGCGCAAGTCATGTAACTGACGATGTGCTCAATAACAATGGAGCCGACAATCGCTCAGCATACAATCATGCAAGATGGTGCATGACACTAAACATGTAGATACTGACAGTATACACCTCCATATAAAATGTACCAAAAGGAAATAAATCCATACAATGATCTAGGTAACGATAAACTAGGTACACAAGTCAGACATGTCAAATAACTAAACTACTACATAGTAGGGCAATGTATGTCATTATTTCTATGAACAGGAGTAAACATGGCAACAAACAAGAGAATATAAGAATGAATGCACAACAGATAGGAATATAGGCAGACTACAAGAACCAAGAAGTGACATATTAAAACAGAAGTAAACACAATCATTACTATTAGGTATAAACTACTATACATATCAAAAATGATCATAACAAGGAGATAAGTCAGAGGTACTCGCCTCAAAATGAAGATCGTATCAAATCAATCCCATGTCGAGACGCTCGCCTCGAATCACCGTCCTGCAAATCACATGATGTATAGTTTAGCTAATCACATAACCAACAACTAGCTAAACCCAGAACTCAATCCTAATTCGATTAGTTAATCACGTTTAATTCCACCTAATGATCCAATCTAATTTGATGATAAATCTATCTATAATCCACCAATCAATTACTAATCAAATCTTATCATAAATCCCTTTTAGATCCACTAATCACTAACAAGTCCATCATCAACAGATTAACAGATTCCAAATTAGATTCAAATCCGAAACAATCTAATGTTATCAAATGGGTACAACTAATCCACTCTTTAATCTATTCAAATTTAGTTTGTTACACATTCGATAACTCTAACCATTCCTCCATCTCATTGGTCTAGGCTAAGTATAAATAAATGCTAAAACTCATCTGAGTTGGTACCTTAGCCGATGCTTCATAGCTGGAGAAACTCATCGTCAAATTAGTAGCCGAAGCTACAATGAAGTTGCTGTCAAGAACAGGGCTAGAGCTACTGTGATCAATTAACCCACTTAGCATAAACAACCCATACAAGAATTGGAAATCAGATCTCTACAAACCTAAAACCAAAGATTCCTTACCCTAATTCCGTGACAGCAGCTTCCTCCTTGCCATAGACTCAACAGAAAATGACCGATGAGACGGGTGAAGAAAGAGCTGACGGTAGATGGCGCGGCGAGAATAGCACGGGCAAAGAGGGCGATATAATTGGGAAAGGTGGATCCAAGCTAGGCACTGCTCTGAAAGTGAGGAGAAGAGAGATGTTGGCACGATCGGTCAGTGGCAAGTGTGGAGCGAACTGTGTACACTGTAGTGAGGATGTGGAGATGATCTCGCGCCGTCTTCTTCAACAACATCTCATGGCGACAACTGCTTGAGCGACATCGTGAATAGATCGGGAGCTAGGGCACGAAACCGGTGGATCTGAGCCGACGCGGCCACCATATTAGGGTCGAATGCTTGGTGCCCACAGCCAGGAATGGGAAGATGGCATCTAGCTTCGACAATCAGAGAGGAGAGGGAGAATCGACGTTGGTTGGCGGTGGGCGGCGGCGCGAGAGGAGAAGGGAGAGGAAGGGATCGGCGGTGAGGATGGCTAGGGCACGGGTTTATATATATATATATATATATATATATATATATATATATATATATATATATATAATTTCAAACTTAGGTTTAGGCAAATCAAAATCTAAGTTCATTCCTTAATCAACTCCCACTTGAATGGTATTCCAAACAGACTTTTCTCAAGCCTATAAATTCATCCCCTTAAACTTGTCATACGAGCTCCGACAAATTTCTAGAAAATTTCTAAAAATTTCGTTAAGGTTATTCCTCAAATAACCTTATTATTCTTATTATTATTTGGGTGTCGTATTTTATAAGAAACTTCAAAGCAAAAGGCAACCTAGCACAACCACAACGCTCATAAGTCGATTTTACTTGATTCACTACCTCCTCGAGGTGACTACGTCCAAGGCTGACCTAAAGTTCCACCATCTCTATTGAGTTTCTCCTTCTTGAACCAAATCTGAAGTTGGAGAAATTTTTTACAGCAGTGTTATAACATAAAACAAAAATAGATGAAGCAAGAATAAGTTACAATGATTTCTTAAGGGATGTTGGCTTCTTCTTCAAATGCTTATAGCAAGGATGGAGGTTAAGCTCAAAAACTTCTCAGCAAGGCGTTAGCACGAAAACTTTGGCTTGAGATGAGAGTTCTACCTTGAAACAGAACCTTTTTTTCCTTTTATATGAGTGCTTGAATCTAATTGAACTACAAGGTTCATTTCAGGTATTAGTGTAGGATCGAACTCGACGCTAGGGGGTGAATAACGTTACAAATTTTATAAACTAATAATTAAAGAAATAATAGACAAATAGAGTAATAACACAAAAAAATATTAATCCAATAGTTTATCAATTTAAATCAGAAATACAAATTGTGCACAGTTACAACAAAGCAGAAATAGACATACGCAACAATAATAAAAAAAATATGATTCTTATTTCTAATTTCTCCTACGTGGAGAAACCTTACAAAAAAAGAATATAAAAATTAAGTGCAATTATAAAATGAGGCAACACAATAGAAATAAAAATATACTCTAGATGTTGTTGTCAAACTTAAGCGCAGAGTTGTTGTTAGTACTCCAAGATAGTTTTGATGTGATCAACCATGCCAGGTTAGGTCCTGCTGGTTTTTAATCCTTGTGTCTAAGTGTGTAGAAACTTAGGAGCACAGTAAGTCGAGCAAAAGATGCAGCCAGCAAGAAAAACGACACGAGCGAGAGTCGACGGGCTCGATGCGTCTAAGGGATGAGAATGAGGCGCTCGGCGTTTCCAAAGTCAGAGCGGGAGCTTGCTTGAGAAAGCCGGAAGTTGGGTTCGGGTGAGCCCTATTCCGGATGGCCGAAATCACCTAAGTGAGCGGAACCGGAGCGGAAGAACTCGAGCGGAAGGCCCAGACCAAAAAGTCAACTGACGAGTTGACTTGGTCCAGGAGACTGGACTGAGTTCAGGTGGCAGACGAGCCGGGCGCCTCGAACTCCTCTGGGCTTTCGGAATAGAAGTTTTAGCCATTTGCGACATGGTGCGTCCCGCTGCGTCGGGGATAAACTTTTATCCCATTCTAAGCATCTAGAACCCTTTCAAGCGTGCCAAACAGGGCTATAAAAGTAGCTCAGCTCCCAGAAGCTAACAACAATAAAAAAAAAAGAGAGAAACAACACTTGTAATTGATTTAGTTTCAGTTTAGCTTTCTAGTTGTGAGATTTAACTGCTGTAAGAGGCTTCTCCGCTCAGAGAAGAATTTTAGTGAGCTCTACATCTTCATTGGATTAACAACCTCCCCGGTTGTAACCAAGTAATTTCTTTGTGTCTCGTCTTTTTTTAGTCTTTTAATTATTTTTATACAAGTGTTGATAATTATTAAGTTATAAAGTTCGAGAAAAGTTTTTTTTCCTTGCAGGTCTATTCACCCCCTCTAGCCAGTCACCAAGGGTTCTACAAGTGGTATCAGAGCTAGAACGCCTCATAAGGACTAATCGCCGACTGAAGCACCAAGATGATGGTCAGATCGAGCATCTGCCTGTCGAAGTTCGAGGGAGAATTTGCGTTATGAAAAAAAAATGCATGGAGGTATTTTTTAAAACTGATTTTGAAATTCTTTTGATAATTAAATATGATTTTGTAGCTTCCAAAAACCAATAAGGAAATGAAAAGGAAGAATACCATGAAGCAAAAAGTAACTAACCAGACTTAGGTACATTTTCAAAGATTGAAACCTTGAGACTAATTGCACCAACAACTTAGATTTCACATCTAGTGTCGAGTGTCAGGCCTCCATGACCTACTTGCACTTCGTTTCTCATGTTAAGTATTATCTAATTCTCCATGATCCACTTGGACTTTGTCCTTATCAATGCCCTGTTGAACTTTCAACTATCAAGTATTTGGTCAATCGTGACTCGCTTAGACTTCTCTCTTGCTAACTCCCTATTGGATTTTCAACCGTCAAGTGTTTGGTTAATCATGATCTACTTGGACTTCTCTCTTACTAACTCTCTGTTAGACTTTTGACTATTAAGTGTTTAGTTAAACGTAATCTACATGGATTTATTTTTTGCCAATTGTCTGTTGGACTTTAGACTGGTAAGTATCTGGTCAACCATGACCATTTAAATTTCTCTATTGTCAAATAATCAGTCAATCTTAATCTACTTGATTTTCTGCTCAACCATCCATGTCGAAATCAATTTTGGTTAACTTAACTCGAGTTGATTGCCCCAACAATTTTCATCTTCAAAATAAACTTTCTTTCTACTATCTTACTCTCGTTAATAGACATAATAATAAAAAAAATCAAAACCCAACTCAAGCTAACTGAGCCAATTCAAACTTCATCAACTTAGCTTTGACCAAAGGGCAATTACTCCAACCAAATAATCTAATAAATAATTTAGCTTTTTGCTTAAGCACATGTTCTCTTCACTTAGCCCTTAAATTATGAGCACTTGTTATAAATTTAATATTCGAATAACTATGTCAATTCTATTTTTTTTTCAATTTAATTAAGTTAAGCTCAATCTAGCTAGACTTGACCACGGGCCAAGTCTAAATCAGATCCGACTTAAAGCTGGGTCAACGGACCCAACCCGTACCGGTTATAGGGTGGACCATGATTAACAAATGAATCATTGGTTCATTAATTTTTTTTATTTAATATATTTATAATATTTTAGTAATATTTAGAACTGTGTCAACTAAAAAAAATTATACAAATGATTATCTTAATAGTTTAATATATAAATTTAGCACCATTTTTCAAAAATGTTTTTCAAATCTAATTTAATCTTTTATATATATATATTTTACAAATCTAGCAAAGTAGCATTCTGGTTCACAGTAATAGGAAATTGTTGATGAAATTTTGCTTGTTTTTCTGATTCATCGAATAATCAATGTATTTTTTTTAAATCATAGTATTTTTAAAACACACCGATTTTTTTTGAAATACATCTTTTTATATTGTTGACTTATTATGCCACTTCAAGCATTAATATTATTGTATTTAATCACTCTGCTATGTTCTTTAAGATTTATAATAATTCTTGAGTTTCATTCAGATATTTATAATTTGATTTTTAATTATAATATATTTATAAAAAAATTTCTTCCAATTAAAGTGCTCAATCATAGAATGTTAGGCGTCTGAGCCACTTGTCATGAACGTTATCTAATTTAACTTGATGATCGATAAATTTTTTTTATAGAATTAAATTGATCACTTAAGATTCAGTGTTATCTAGTCTATTATTGTATAATTTATGATACATATTAATAATTTATTCATTTTTTATTTTTTATTCCAATTGAACTAAAATGTTATCTTATTTTCCATGTCAACTAACAATATTAAATTGAAAGAATTTACTAATTCTTTGCTAATTTGATCTTGAATGTTCACCCTTATTGTAAGGTCTTGGCTTTAATCCTCCAAATTATGCTTATTTCTCAAGCATGTTTAAAGATCTTTAATTATCTTTCACGTAATGATAAAAATTATCATATAACATGATGATCACAAGTTTAAGTCATAAAAACGATAAGACTATACAATAAATTATTCCCTAAAATCAATCTTTGTGCATCCAACTATCTTAATTTATCATTCACAAAAATAAAGAGAAAAAAATTAGTTTAGTATATCTAAAAACATGACATTTAATTAACATTTTACTTGACGGGATGATGGAGATGACTGAACAAAAATGTTTTTTTTTAAAGATTCCTGACTTTTTTGGCACAATAATTAACATGCAAAGAATAAATTATATTTCTCAGTAGGAGAACTATTAATGTCACATTTACAAATTGCAATAATTTAATTTATTAAAAAACAAAGAGATGATCGAGACAAATTGCTGTGTTAATTAATTAATTTTGTCATCAGACGGAAGAAAGTTTGCTAAAGGATAATTAATTGAATGTAGTTATCTTATACTTCACTATCAAACATTATTATTATTATTATTATTATTATTATTATTATTTTACAATTTGTGCACTAGAAATTACTAATAAAAAATTGAAGTCTTGTCTTAAGAATAAAAATATGTAATAATAATAGGTTATATTAAGTTTAGCTCAACCAAAAAAAATAATATTCCAGATTCATTTTAAAAAAATATATAATTTGCAAGAAACCAAACTTCGTGGAAAAAATCGTTTGGGAATAGAAAAATTCTTCCAATTTTGTTTAAATTTTCTAAGCGAATATATTGGGAACGATTGTAATGATCGAAATAGATTTTATTTGAGAGAAAAAAAGGCAGTCTCAATTATATAAAGTGTCAAAAAGACGTTTTTTCAAAAAAAAAATTAAAAAGACAATCTCATTAAATATTTTATATAATTGGTGTTGTAGCAAATTCTTACAAATTATTTAAAGTTTATCAAAATTATTTTAAAATAATTATAAATTAGAATTAAATTTTAAATTTTAAACCTAAATAATATTATATCAAAATACTCTTTATTAACTTTATTAAAATTACTACTTAACTATTATACAATTGTAATCACTATTAAATATTTACTATAATACTATTATATTAACAGCTACACAATCATTAATATTATATATTATAATAGTTAATCGTATTTATTACAATAATATTAAAAATAAAAATATTCGTACAAATAAAAAAAATATGATAGAGCGCCAATTTAATAATTTTTATAAAAGAAATGCCAGAGGCCTTCCGTGAGATTTGACAGTTTTTTATTTCCGCAACGTAGACCTCCCAACGTATTTCGTCAGTTCACGAAGCATGAGTCTAACCCGTTGGATGACAATCCGACGGCGGTGAAGGAAGCTGGGCCGTATCCCTCCTCTCTTATAGATCTTGCTCGAAAGGTGATCAATGGCGGCAGATCGAGGAGGGAGGGCATCAATGGCGGAGCGAGTCCACCCTTCCGCCAAGCCCACCGCACAGCCTCCCCAGGCGGCAGCCACCGGTGTTCTGCCGTCTAAGGGCGGCCCGCTCCCGGTCTATCGACCCCAACCCCGCAAGGCTCCTCCTCCCCCGCGCCGCCGCTGGCGGCGCAGCTGCTGCTGCTCCTGCTGCCTCTGGTTCACCCTCATTCTCTTCCTCCTCATCCTCCTCAGCGCCGCTTCCTTCGGCGTCTTCTACTTCATCTACCGCCCCCAACGCCCCGCCTTCGCTGTCTCCGCCCTCCGCCTCGCCGCCTTCAACGTCTCCGCCGGAGGCCGCCTCTCCTCCCGCCTCGATCTCAACGTCACGGCCAGAAACCCTAATCGCAAGCTCGTCTTCCTCTACGACCCCTCCTCCGTCTCCGTCTTCTCCGGTGGGGTCGACGTCGGCGACGGGTCCTTCCCCGCCTTTCGCCAGGGGGCGAAGAACACGACTCTGCTCTCCGCCACGCTGGCCGCTGGCGGCGGCCAGACGCTGGACTCGGCGGCGACGCGGGATCTGAGGGAGAGAACAAGGCTGTCTCTGGAAATCGATGTGGACACGAAAGTGGGGGTTAAGATCGGGAATCTGAAGACGAAGAGGATCGGGGTCAAGGTGCAGTGTTCCGGCATAGACGTGGCGGTGCCGACGGGGAAGGCAGCGGCGACGGCGTCGTCTTCGAATGCCGCATGCAAGGTTAAGCTCCGTATCAAGATCTGGAAGTGGACCATCTCCTAAACCCTAATCCCTTCGACAATTATTACATACACCATGAAATGGGCAGTAGATTCAAGAAAAAGATGAGATTAAAACCCTACCAAAACAAAGAGAAGATTGGAATAAATATATTATTTGTAAAATTAAGCAGAAGTTGTTTTAATTTCTCTGATTTACTTTTCTGTCGATTGATTGTGTATACTGTTGTAAGATTATATGTAATGCCATTTATTGAGATTTTCTGGTCTGTTTGAATGCATGTCAAAAACATTTTTTTTAAAAAATGTTGTAAAATAAAGATCAAAAGAGTAGGCCAAAACTTTAACTGAACTTGTGCATATCTCTGAACTAGAAGAATCTCTTTGAACTTGAAAATTGATGGGATTTAGAGTTTGATGGTGGCCAATAGTTGACCACCTATTGTGGTTGATTGCTAACAGTGACCAAATAAAAGAAACGGCAGCATTTAAATAAGAAAAACTGGCAGTTTTTACCATTTATCTCCAAACTTCTAATTAGACCAATTTGATGAAAGAGAGACTGAAAAAATTCCACAATGTTCTCTCCGCCTCTATCGTCCTTTTCCTCCTCTCCCACCTTTAATAGCGAGTGTTTTTCTTAAAGAAATTAATATCGAAAGTAATAAATAATCACTTAGTAGTGAATTGTAAATGCCTTAATACCTTTTTATAAATCAGACCATTTTACTCAATTTCAGTCAAATATATTTCTATCACAAACTTATCGCAAACTTCAAATAGAATAATTGTTTTTCACTATAGTTTTATCAAACGTGAAACTGTGGAACCAAAGTTTTGTATCATAAATGCCTGGTAAATGGATTATCATGACACTTGGTTCGAGTGGAACTGATTCAAAGTTACCTCTACTAAGCCAATTTAGGGTTCATTTCCTAAGAACATAAAATCTAAATTATTTACCTCATGTTCTCAGAGAATAACGGGGGGAAAAAGGAATGAAAAGAACATAATCATACATTCATGCCTCGGTTGAATAGCAGATTTGTTCTTTGATAGTCTCTAACTCTGCCAAAACTTCTTCCATGGGCCTGTAGATAAAATCACTCATGCGCCACAACTGTAAAATCAAAATTTCAGAATTAAACAATCATACAGCTGCCTCAATGTCAGACATTTGATTGATTAGCATCTTTGCATATGCCATTTTGGTTTATGCGACAGCAACAATTTACCTGTAGAGTCCCACCACCATTGACCCTGGCACAGTCATCAGAAACACTGGCTATTGTCCATGGTTCAGTTTCACACCAATGGAAATCCACAACTTTATCCCTGTTAAAACGTTACGACCCTCACTTTGGACATCAGGACAAGAAGAAATTGATTTCCCCTTTTGGGACCATCAAGCTTGAACACCATTGCATGCTAATAGTTATCAGAATCATCATTTGCATCATACAATTTGGTTCAATTCAATATGTTTCATTGTGAAACTTATTACAAATCTTATTTCATACACTCTACAAATAAGATATAAAACTCATTACAAATTAAATTTAACCAACTAAAACAAAATATAATTCATTAAGAACTTAAATTTAACCCAATATACAATAAATTAAACCAAATCTATTATAAAGAAAGAAATGGTGCATTTTATATTAAAGCGCACGTTCTTGTCAAGTGTATTAGAGAGTCAGAGACAAACAATAGTCAATGAGAAGTCTATACCTAATAAATAATGATATAGAAGAATAAGTCTTATCACACCGAATGACAATAGGATCAGCATCATTAATGCCTTAGAAGTGATGTCCTGTCTAAGTTGTCCATTTGACATCAATAATTTGATTTAACGAGGAAGTTTTCTATTGCTCATTGTCCTTCATTTCTTGATGGAATGAAATACCAACAATTTATACATTGTCTACAATAGAAGAATGAACTTATGTTTTTTTTTATATGAATTAACAGCTTATTCCATATTGCTAAAAATCGAGAGAGAGAGCTCAATTGGAGATGTGAAATCAAGTGATGGAAATGAAAAATAGGCATCGGTTAAAATTAAATTTGTAATTCCTTTCAATAATTGTTCTTTAGGTGTTTATATCTTTTAATTTGGTTAAAATTAATATCTTTTAGCATGGTAAAAGTTCTTTTGATTTGGTAGTGTTTTCCAATCAGAAGTATTCCTTTCCTAGTTTAGCTGATATTGGGTCTATAAATATATAGTGTCTCTTTGTATTATTCAGCTTTTGATTAATAAAATATTCTAACTTTTCAATCTCTACCCCATATGTGAGATAGTTAATATTTGCCTCATCAATTTTGTCCCAAATTTTAATATATAATTTGAGGGTTCAATTTTGGTATTCACATCCCACTCTTTTTTAACATATCTGTTCTATCAGGCTATTAAATAAACTATTATGTTATGGTATATATTTTTAGATACAAAACTATTCTGAGTAAAGTAGAATTATTTTTAAGATCTTTAATAATCTCTATCTGAATTTTACGATTCACAATTTGATAATTCACCAAAGCAATTCCTAACCTTAGTTAGCCTAGATTTTTTAGTATTTTTTTTGACATAGTGAGAAGATATATACATTACAATTGACATAAAGATGGTTATGATTCTTTCGGGATTGAATGGATTATTTTTACTCCAGCTTAGAACTAATATGCATTAAAGTGAAACTTGAGTAACATGAGTGATTGGCCTAATCTCAGGAAGGAATGTTCTCAAGTGCACTAAAGAACATAGCACTATGTGAAGCTATAATCAATATCAACAGACTACTATCATTACTGATCCAAAGGACCCAAAAAAAATTCCTCTTAGTGACTTAACTCCTGCAATAATATTTCCTTTCTACCTCGCCAGCAGATTTCCAACCTTCTCCACACTGACTGTACCACTTCCCAAGTCTTGTTCAGCTCATCAAGTGTGATTCAGAGATTTGCGTCGAGAACAAAGAACTGAACCATATAAATTCTATAAAGGCTGACTCTATGCTTTCTCTTTGCAAAAATCGATAATAGTATTACAGTCATCCATGGTCATGGTCGTGTTTGTGTTTATCTTATTGTCTATTAGTAAAGTTGAATACACAACTTATACACCCCATAACTTGTTCCATATGCACCTTCACTGGATATCAGTATGTATTAGATAGTTCAATCAATGTACATTGTTATCTATACCTTATGTATTTTTATCAATTAAAAAAATAATATGATAGGATTGCAAATGCCCCTGCATATGTTGCTATTTAGTGGGTTGATAATTTGCATACCCGGCATATACTTTATTTAAAACCTTACTAAAAGCCGTGTTTGACCTGGACAGTATCAAATGTTTCGGTCTAACCCCAAACAACAGGCTTTTGGGGACTAAAGGGGATTTGTCTAAAACCATGTGATGGCCAGACTTTGATGCCAAGAGTAGAAAAACACCAATAGTTTAGAATTATACCAAGAAAATAATGAATTAATCAAATAAACAAAAGAGAACATACAATGTCTTATATTAATACTATAGCTGAACACACAAAATAACAGTAGAAGAAACAGAGATGACAGCTATAAACAATTCAAATTTTCTGACCTAGCTAAAACTGGTATTGAGCTAAAAAGGAGATGAACATAATAATTTGTACCTGTGCCCAGCATGTTGAAAGAATAAACCTGGAGGTCTAGAATATTCATCACTAGCACCAACCTAGAAAAAAGAGTATACTCACTAAAATGCAAAACTTTAAGCAGACAGATGGCAAAGGTTAGAATTTCTTCAAAATTGCATGGAATGAGATACAATAGTCTTCCAAATTTATTGAAAATAAATATTATCTGTAAGAATATCTTGCCTTCTTTCTCGAAAACAAATATTGTATCCATAAAAAAATCATGATTAGTAGAACCAGATCAACCCAGATGAATAAAGGAAAAAAAAAATCTGAGCACTAGTAGAAGGCCAAACATGAAAACATGATAGCATTGGAATCAACTCTTCTAGTTCAATCATCATTGTAGAATCCAGTGCTAATCCAGATCACATCTAAAATGACCTACAAACAATTTTTAAGTGGATAGAAATCACAGTAAATGGTGAAATTAAACCAATTTCAATCATTATGATTCAAAAACCACACTGTCACGTGTTAGATTCAATCACATCAATTTAGAATAAAGGGGCTCAGAAATTCAAAGGAAATAATGAGGAAAACTAACTTGCCAGCTCTCTAGGTAGACGTGACAGGATTAGTTGTCAAACAAAATGTAAAGTTCTAATCAGCTTCACATGAAACCCACTACAAGGTATAGATTAGCTAAACACTATTGCTACATTTTCATAATTTAAATCAATATCAGACTGTACATTTAAGCATAAGATAAAAAGCAAATAACAGGCTAGCTCTAAACATCTATCTCATAGGAAATGTACAAAAAAAAACTAATATGAATTCATTTATAAACATAGTATATTTTCCCATGCAAACTAGCCTCAATATTGAATGTTCATTCACTGTTTACAGAATTACTATCATATAATGGTTAATAAGGAAACGACATGAGTGTTAACCCTTAACATAGGAATGAAATTTAGCAGTTAAATACCTTTGCATGGTCCCAAATGTTGAGGAAATTATCCTCTCCAGCACTTCCAAAAACTGTTGATTTATCTGGACACCACTGAAGAAATAAAATAGAAATAGGATGGCATTTCATTTTAATGACCAAAAATTTCCAGATAAAAGACTAAATAAAGGAAAAACTTATGCCTGCACACAAAGAACAGCAGCTCTATGATGTTGAAATGTATGCACAGATGACCCGATACCTCCAGTAGTCATACATCGCCGATCAAACATTTTAACAGAGGAGTCTGCAGACCTACAATGAAAAAGTATTACACAACAAAACTGACATCTTTTAACAGTGAAAGATGATGAGCACTTATGGACAATTGAGCACAGTGGAACACCTTTGATAATTTGAAAACAAAAGTGGAATGTAATTAACATTAACAGTTTGGCCTGATATACCCAGTTAAGAGAAGATTTACATCAAAAGGGTTCCAATCAACACAGTTAATGTCACCATCATGAGCCCTTTCAACCTGTTAAATGGAAAAGAATTTAGGAATCAGAAAACAGAACAGACTAAATACTCATGATACCCCAGAAAGGAACAGTAGAGAACCACCAGCATACAATATCAGATTCCTAATTAAATTCCAATTATCCAGATAATAATTAGCTATAGCTGAATCAAGTGTCAAGATACAACATTCGTAAATAAATTTAAAAAACATAATGTCATGCATAAGAAATAAAAGAGGAATCCCTACACTATGAAGTGCATAACAACGAAGATATGAAAAAAAAAAAATAAATAGCGTAAGACCTATGCATAAAATAATCAGATGAAGTCAGTGAAGAAGTTATGTGATTTACCCTGCTACAAGAGTATTTTCAAGCCAAGACTAAAGAGAGGAAGAGTCAATTTTCTCAAACATAGTGATTACATGAAGCTGATGTCCAAGTCCCACAAAACTGAAGAAATATTATTCACTATGAAAACCATCTAAGGTACACGTAAATGACAAATAAAAAATTAACACTAGAACCTTAAGAGCGGGATTGGTCCCAACACGAGCATCCCACAGGATTAGGCAAGAATCATCACCAACGCTACAAAATTCCTGTGGACTTAAAGAATGAAAAAAGAATCACCAGGGCTGTGCATTAAAAACACGTAGTTAAACAACTCAGAAATTGTTCAATCACCTTAAAGGGCAGAACTGAACATCTTCAACAGTATCCACATGCCCATGGAACATGGCTCTGGGTGCAACTGTGGGAGTGCAAGATGCCTTCAAATTTGTAGCCCCCTTAGAGTGATTATAGTTAAGGCTTCCATTCAACAATCCCAGGCAAGCAGTCGATGCAGAATTTAATAAAGAAGATACATGATCATTTATACACCACAAAACAACTAACTTGTCCTTCCCTGCAAACATATTCTCTATGCATTAAAATATGTACAGAGTAGGGAGATAACTCACTGCCTATAGAGGTTTCGAAGCAAGCAAATTATAACTGCCAAGGTTCAATTTCAACTAAATCAAAATTATCAATTTGAATATTTCAAAACTTAAAAAAAACTGAACCAAACCATACAATTTGGTTAGTATTAGGCAGAGAAAAAAGATACATCTGAATTTGTTAGTGGCAAAAATGTCGTCAGATGGTACATTCAAATTTAATAACTCCACAATAATTCATCCCACAGAAAGCATTGATGTGGAAATTCCTTACATTTCAGAATGGTAATACAAAATTACAATAGATAAAATAAGAAATCAGAAGAGAGAATAGAAAATTAATTATTCTTAAAGATATCTTTCTAATTAAACCCCTTAATTTAAGGGATTTCCAACTTTGTGTTCACAAATGTTTATTCTTGTGAACGGCTATTTATTTTTGCTATTATTTTAGTACAAGTTATTCATAGTTGTTCGGCACACCCCCTCAAGTTGAGGAATAGATGTTATCCATTCCCAACTTAACTATAAGATCGTGAAATCTAAAATTGTTCAATCCCTTTGTTAGCACATCAACCAATTGAAGAGACATATGACATATAAAATGTCCTAAATTTCGGCTTAGGCGGCCGCCTAGGTGCTAGGCTGCTGCCAGCCGCACCGAAAAGGTGGAAGGCGGCCAACCTAGGCGGCCCTGTGCCGCCTTGTGCACTGTTGTACGCTGTGAGGCGGACGCGGTGACGTTTGAGCTTTCAAGTTTAAAAGCCTGATAATTTATCAGGGTTTGTCCTACCAATTAAAGTCCTAAATCATCGGTCTGCCTCTTCATCTTCTCACCACTATGGATTCGCCTCCTCTCTTCGATCATCGAAAGTTTATTTTTTCTGTTAATTTTTTAAGGACGTAGTTTTCCAACATCGCGGACATCGCGGGTCGTCTCTGGTGGCTACGAACGCGTCGCAGGAGGCGTCCGCAGCTACCAAAAGTGTCACAAGATGCGTCCGCACCTACATAAAGCGTCGCCGAACACGTCCGGCGCCGTCCCACGATGCTTTCGGCATCACCGAACACATTCGACGACGCTTCCGGCTCTGCCAAATGCGTCCCACAACACGCCAGTAGCAACCAGTGGCATTCGCGTCGCAAGTCCTCCCACGGTTACTATACATAAAGTTTTTATTTAATTAATTCAAACAACTCCAAACTGAGATAGTTCCAATATGCTTTTATAGAGCCTAATAAAATTATCCCATTAAAAAAATAAATTTAAAAATTTAAAAATTCTAATAAATATTATTAATTTATATAAATCAAATTTAAATATATAAAAAATATATTTAAAATTTAAAAACTTCTAATAAATATTATTAATTTAAAAAATATATTTATAATTTTAAAAATTCTAATAAATTTTATTAATTAAAGATATATAAAACATATATATTTTCAAATTTGTTAATGTTATTTTATACCATATAATTATATCTTAATATTTTATATATAATTATATCTTAATTCTTTTATATATAATTTTGTTCTATTTGTTAATGATTCCAAATTTTCTAAATTTATTCTTAAATCACTTTTCAGATTATCACAATGATAAGCAATTCATCTTTGATAGCATCTGTCACTCAACCCAATCTGAGATTCTTGGAAGAAAGTCAAATGACAGGATTGGAGTTTGGGATGTTAATTGATCCTAAGAACCACGATAAAATTACATACAAATTGTGTGGAAAAACGATGTTAGAGTGTATAGGATCAGGGAGCACATAAGAAATATACCTGAAAATGTATCTGGTCATCGAAAAGTATCTCAAGAAGATAAAAATAAATGCAAACAGACTATTTTAGAAGAGAGGAAATGAAAGAAGAACAAAATAATCGAAGAACAAAGTTGTAGAGCAGAGGTGACTATTTCTCTAAACGAAGAAGGTCCTGAAATTGAAGGGATAGATGGAATTAAAAAACCTCTTTCACTTGACCCCATGGATGGATATACATCGGTAATTGCCCCAAAAAATGTACATTTAAGTGAGAGTAAAGTACTTCACCAAAAAAAAATAAAAATGAGGTTCTTTTCAAAGAGAGAACTTCAACAATATATTGGAAAATTGAATATAATTCAATGTTGTTGATAATGATAGCTTGAAGCAACTAATGGAGGCAGTGGATTAATTTGGACCAGGATTCAAGCCTTCAACTTAATATCAACAAAAGGAGCCAAAGCCGAAGTTGGAAAAACAAAACAACTATTGAAGAAGTATGAAGAATGAGCAAAGAATGGGTGCTCGATCATAATAGATGCATGGAGTGATTAAAAAAAAGAAACATCATAAATTTGTGTGTTAATTGTAAGGAGGGCACTACTTTTAGAGTCTAAGGAGTCTTTACACAAGACACATCCAGTTGGACTTATTTTTGAGTATGTTGACAAGTGTGTTGAACAAGTAAAAACTTAGAATATTGTTCAAATTGTAATATAACGCCGCCAACAATATGACTAAATTGATGAGAGAAAAACGACCTGGGATCTTTTGGAGTTCATGTGCAACTCACACGGTTAATCTCATATTTGAAAGTATTGGCAAGCTTCCACGATATAAAAAGGTTATTGAGCAATACAAGTCTTTTACTATTTTCATTTATGCTTACCCTAACTTTGTCATTGATGAGAAGTTTCACGAAGAAGAGAGACATAGTCCGACCAAGTTTGCATCAAATTTCCTGACATTGCAAAGTTTGATTGAAAAAAATCTAGTTTAAGGATCATGTTTACAAGTAATATGTGGGAGAAATGTAAATGATCAAAAACAAAGGAAAACTGGCTTACTCCACTATAATGAGCATAGGTTTTTGGAATGGTGTGACTCTTTGTTTGAATATATTTACTACTTTGGTAAGAGTTCTTCAATTGGTAGATAGAGATAGAAAGTCATCGATGGAGTTTATATATAAGGAGCTTCTTCAAGCTAAAGAAATCAAGTGACCTTGAACAACGTGGAATCAAATTATCAACCTATCATAGTAATTATTGAGTCAAAAATGAAGGATAGATTTGATATATCATTGCATACCACTGTCTTTTTGTTGAATCCCTATTTTTACTATAAAAATAGTTCTATTGCTCTTTATGAGGAGGTCGTGATGGGGATTTTTGAATCCATGAAAATTTTGCGTGCCAATGAGTTAGATCTACAAGATACAATTATTAATAAAGAATTTACAAAATATAGAGACAAGACTAGGTTATTTGGAAAAACATTGGCAACAAAAGCATATGAAAAAAAATGATAATATATTTAATCCATATGCATGGTGGAGTACATACGGTGCTCACACAATCAACTTACTAAGAATGACATTGAGGATACTTTCATTAACTACAAATTTATCAAGGTGTAAAAGAAATTGGCATGCATTTGAAGGAGTAAGTTTTAAACTTTTAAGTCTTTAATTAAAATAAAGTATTAATTTTTAAAGTTTATATTCATATTACTAACTATAATATTTACTCTCTCTTTTTGTTCAAGATTCATGCAAAGAAAAGAAATAGATTGGATGTTAACAGATTGAACAATATAATATTTATCCAATTTAATGCTAAATTGTTGAACAAATAAAAAAGGGAAAAAGAAAGAAAAGTCGATGTCCTTCTTGCAAAAGATACTTCAAATGCACAAGATTGGATTGTGAATGGTGGGGAAGATGATAAAGTTGAACTAGGTTCCGAGCTCACATGGCAAATGGTTGATGAAGCAAGTGGAGCAAATGAAAATCTACAACCTCGAAGAAGCTCTAGTGAGAACTTTACGAGGATGATTTTGCATCCAAAGAAGAAGAGGATCATCACAACGACGATATTGAATTTATGTCCGGTGAAGAATAAGTTGTTGAAAATTATGTAGAAGTAGAAAAAATATATGATATTTTATTAGTTGTGTAATTTTGAACTCATTTTAAATTTGATGTTATTGTGTTGGAGTTATAGTATGTGATTTATTATGTAATTTATGTTGATACCGTGGAATCCGTCTAGTGGCACCTAGTCCCCACCTAGGCGGCCTAGGCACTAGGCGCGGGCTTCGCGCTAGACTAGTGCCTAGTGAATTTTGAAACCTTGCATACACACTAAAACTTCTTCCAATTTTTTTCTTGATGAAATGACTATCAATTTCAATATGCTTAGTCCTATCATGTTGAATAGGATAATGAACAATATTGATAGCTGACTTATTGTCACAATAAAGTTTCATGGGACATTCTCATTTGATTTTCAAATCATCAAGAATATTCTTCAAGTAAAGTAGTTCACATAATCCTTGAGCAATGGCACTAAATTCTGATCATGTAGATGATCTTGCCACCATATTTTGCTTCTTGCTCCTCCATATCACCAGATTACCACCAAGAAAAGTACAATATCTTATAGTTAATCTTCTATCCACTATAGAACCGGCATAGTCTGCATCTATGTAAGCTTCTAAAGCTAGTGTCTCATTTCTCTTGAATAAAATTCCCTTTTTGAGTGTCTTTCAAGTAATGTAATACTCGGTAAACAGCTTAAACGTGAGATTCTCTTGGATTATGCATGAATTGGTTGATTACACTCTCAGCATATGCTATGTCTGGATGAGTGTGAGCAAGGCATATGAGTCTACCAACCTCGGATATATCCTTTTGTCGACAGTTGATTCTTCCTTAGCTTCTCCTATCTTGTGATTTGGATCCATTGGACAAGAAATCGGCTTACACCCAATCTTCCCTGTTTCAGCTAACAGATCAGTCAAATAAAAATTCCTCTGGTAGAGCATGCTACTTTAATACCAAGAAAGTACTTTACCCTGTTCCTTTACTTTAAACTCCTCTATCAATTTCTACTTTAGAACATGTTTTTTCCTTTTTTATCATTTCTAGTTACAATGATATCATCTACATAAACTAGAAGAGTCATCACATTCCCTTGAGTGCTTAACGAAGATAGTATGGTCCACTTGGCTTTGGTTATACCCAGACTTCTTCATGACGTTTGCAAATCTTCCAAACCATGCGCTAGGAGATTGTTTTAGACCATAAAGAGTCTTTTTCAATTTACATACTCGGTCACCAATATCCCTTGCAAATCTTGGTGGGAGGTTCATATAAATTTCATCTAAATTACTATGAATAAATGTATTCTTCACATCATACTACAGGAGTTGTCAGTTAAAGTATGCAGCCAAAGATAATAGAACTCTGACAGTATTCATTTTTGCAACTGGAGCAAAGGTCTGCTGATAATCTACTCCATAAGTCTGAGCATAACCTTTTGCCACCAACCTACCTTTATATCTCTCAAGAGATCCATCTGCTTTGTATTTTAGGATGAAAATTCACTTACAATCAACAATGTTCTTCCCCTTTGGCTTCTCAACAACCTCCCATGTCTTATCCTTTTCTAATGCATCCATTTCCTCCCTCATGGCATCCCTCCATTCCCTTTTTGACAATGCCTCAAAAACAGTATCGAGAATAGTCATGATATTTAGACTCACAATGAATCTTTTGTGGGTTGGTGATAGACGTTTAGGAGTACCATAGTGAGATAGAGGATAGAGAGGGTGTTTGGTGCATTCTCTAATACTTTTTCTAACCATAATAGGAAGGTAAAGATTATCTGTTAGGTCAGTGGATGATTCAATAGGTTGTTAAGGTGGGTCAGATCTTACCATGATCCCAATATCAGGGTCGGAGGTTTGCGGTTGAGGTTCTTGGACTTGTATAGCTTCTGGAGGGGCCTTTCTCGTTGAATACACTTGAGGAATACTTGGAGTATCACAAGAAACACTGGATGGAAAGGAAGATGGAGGTGACTCACTAGATGGAATAGGAATAGAAGGTGATTCAGTATGGACTTGAATAGAAGGAAGATCAAGAGCATTAATGGGTTCAAATAACTCAGAAGAGCTATCTCCTATCACTGAAATTTCCCCAAAAGGATAAGACTTGGAGAAGAACAAGGTACGTTTAAAGAAGGTAACATCAGTCAAGATGTAAAACTTTTGAGATGAAGGGTGGTAACACTTGTACCCTTTTTCTGTGGGTGAGCATCCAAGGAAGACACATTGAATGGAACAAGGGTCTAGTTTACCTCGTAGTGGACTATAGATATGGACAAAAGTAGTGCACCTAAAAAAACTAGGAGTAAGTTCCATTTGTGGTTCGGAAATGAGGATAAAAATCGTTAACAAGTTGCATGAGACTCTTGTTATCTAAGGCACATGAGGGAAGTTTATTTATCATGTATGTGGCATTAAAGATAACCTCTCCCCAATAGAATTTAGAGACATTGTTGTGGAAAATAATGACATGCGTAGTGTTAAGTAAATGTCTATTTTTCATTTATGCTATTCCATTATGTTGGGGTGTATGAACACAAAACGAATCATGAATAATCCCTAAGGATTGGAAATAGGAGGACAAGATTTGATTGAAGTAATCTCTAGCATTATTGGTCCTAAAGCTTTTGATTTTCACTTCAAATTGATTTTAAATCATTGAGTGGAAATTAGGAATAATAATGCTAACATAAAATTTTTATTTGAGGAGAAACAACCATGTAACCCATGTGCAATCATCAATTAAGGAGACAAGCCATCAAGCCCTAAAAATATTGGGAATATTAGAAGGACCCCATATATCACTATGAATTAAATGAAAGGGAGTAGAACTTCTTTTATTTTTAATAGGAAAGGATACACAAGAATGTTTTTCCAATTCACAAACATTACACTAAAATTTAGAAACATCCAATCCTTGAAAAAGATGAGGAAACATGACTTTTAAAACTCTAAAAGTGGAATGACAAGACTTTTGTGATACAACCAAATGTTATCTTTATTGGAAGAACTATGAAAGAACAAAGACAAATTATTCTTCTTAATGAATTCAAAGTAGTAAAGGTCACTATATTTCTTAGCAAGTCCAATCCTCCTCCCCGAGTTCTGATCTTAAAAAACACAATAAAGGGGGGAAATGGCATGAAAATTCAGTAGTTAATTTTTGAACAGAAACAAGGTTGGCCGACAATTTTGGTATATGGAGGATGTTTTTAAGGATAAGGCTAGGGGTAGGGTGAGCATTTCCAATACCAGCAATAGTAATTAAAAATCAATTGGCTATTATAATTTTTTTGTTACTTAGGTTAGGGTTATAAGTATGGAAAATTTGAGAATTAAGAGTCATGTTGTTGTGGCACCGGAGTCTAATATCCATGAGTTATCAAAAAAAATTGTTTGAAGTATTCATTCAAAAAGGGAGTGAGGGAATAATACTTGAGAGAGTCAAAGTGCACGTGTCAAACAGTTTATCAAGAGAACCCAACAATTCTCGAAGTTTCTCAATTTCTACGCTGTTACATTCTCCGAAAATGCAAAATTGGCCATGATGAAGAAATGCAGAAGTCGAAAATAAAAAGAGAATTAGCAATGAAGGCTTAATGCTCTGATACCATGTGGAAAGAATTGATATGGAAATTCCTTACATTTCAGAATGGGAATACCTAGTATTATATGCAAAATTACAATAGATACAATAAGAAATAAGAAGAGATAATAGAAAACTAATTATTCCTAAAGATATCTTTCTAACTATAATTTAAGGGATTTCCTACTCTGCGTTCACAATTGTTTATTCTTGTGATCAGTTATTTATTTCTACTATTTATTTATGTGAACAACCACAAATCTATATACATGTCCGTACAGTTTACTTGCGTTTTATTGGTTTGCCAGGGTTCTAAATTGAAATTGAATAAAAAAATTGACCTTTCGAAAACAATGTGCGCCTACTAGAAGTATCATTCAAGTATTAAAGGAAAAGGTTAATTTGTTAAATTGCCAAATAAAATATGAAAACAATCTGAAATATGGAAAGTACAAACATAACCAATGATAATAGAAGTGATCAAGCTGTCAACATATTGAAGAATCAAACTTCTAGAAGAATAGTTTTGACCTCCAGAAAGTACAAAAGGTTCAGAATTGCACATAGCAAGAGCATATTCTGCATTACTTTGATGCCCTTTCAATATCTGCAAGAACCAGAGAATGAGTCACAAGTATCTTCTTGCACAAAATGATAAATAATGTAAAATCATGTGATACGTTAGTTTAAGTATGAAACAGAATCCTTGTGTGTATATTGCTCTTTGAATAAGCTTGTTATTAAATAAAGAATTGTAGAAAATAACACTTGAAAACAAATGCAGTAGAAAGAAAAAATAAACCAAATCTGGCTGGCATTCTGCATCCCCAAGTCTATCACCACAATCAGGCTGTGCATCAACATCCCAAATAAATACCTACAGAAAATCAAAGATAAGCAACCCTAACTTTAGATATTCTATTAATGAAAATAACCCTAGGCTAAAAGTTCAAAGAACCTACTTCAGGACTGTCTGTGTGTGTTGCAACAATTCTACTATTCTGAGGAAATTCTCTGATTCTATTAACCTGCAAGTTAGCAGAGATCAAATACACTACTTTGTCCCAAATTGGCATCATAAATGGCATTAGCAGTTCAATTCATGGATTCAGAAACTAGCCTTGTCCATTTACAGCTCCAATACAGTGAGTTTAATCCAATATGGAGCAGTATGAGAGAATAATAGGGGTTTATAAGCTTAGACGAGTTATGAACTAGAACTAAAACATTTTAGGTGGTGGTTGGGCCTGATAAGTTAATGGGTTAGTTCTCCCATCTAAGAGGATCATGATAACAGGTATCATAGCAAACCTAATCCTAGACATGGTGAGGTTTTTTCTTTAAAAACCTTACCATGGAGCCACCATTAAGACTCACATACTCCCAAACAGGGATTAGGGATGGTTCAAGATTATGATTTGGATATTGACCTTGATATGAGGTTTTTTCTTAAAAAATCTGCTTATGTGACCATGGAGCCACCATTAAGACTCACATACTCCTGTTCAGGGCTAGGGATGGTTCAAGATTATGATTTGGGTGTATTGCCCTTGATGTGGATGTCAAGGTGGGGAGATTGTAACCCCTAATTTGGTTCCACATAGAGACCAGTTGTTAGGCCTAACAAGGTAATCAGTCAATTTTTTCATCTAAGTGGATAGTGACAAATTTAGAATGGGGTGAATACAGATGAGTAGTTCACTTAATATAAAGTGTGCCCCTGAAAGAATGATCAGCAGTTCATTTAGAACAGAATAGTCAGCTCAGGTGATGGATTGACCACCACTGATAACAGGAAGCATACAGACCTGTAATACACCTAATAGTCCACTTAAAAATGGAGTGTGAACCTGATGGATGATTCACAGTCTATTTGAGAACAGGTTATTTGACACAATAATTGGGTGGGGCACTACTCATTATGAGATGCACAAGCTAAACAAAAAGATTAACAATGAGAAAAAGTAAGATTGTTTAATACGTGTGTTATGAATTTAGCTATAAATCATACCATGAATTGAAAAATCAAAATGTGTGTTTAGCTAATTGTTACTTTGTAATACAACTTGGCAGTACATTTTATGGGCATCACCCTACACCATGCCTGAGTGGACTGCCCATCATAGCAAGTGGGTAGGAAAACCCAAAGATCACTTTTGAACAATATAAAGGTATAATAAGAGGTTATTGAAAAGTTGTCATTGTGAAATAAGTGTTTTACCTCACCAGGGTGTACAATTGTTTTTATCCTTTTCACATAGGGAGATTGTGACTCTTCATCAAACTGCACGACAAAAACTTTTTAAAAAAAATAAGAAAAACCAACTTGAGAATACTATCAGAAACAGAAATGATAAAGGACAAAGGAGATAAAACACAGTAACATATAGATGCCTTTAGGGTTTTGAATATGATAGGGGATATAATTTTCTTCGTCCAACTCCAAAGTCCGACATTAGTCATTCATCACATTAAACATAATTTGACAACCTGACACAGATCAACTAGCCAAACCAACTTAGCATGAACATAGGAGTGGAAAAGGGATGAAGAAAGAAACAAATTCATAGTATATGACCTTCAACATCTAAAATGTGCAGATATTTCAAGTGGAATATAAAAATAACTACTGGTTGCTTCAGAACTAGGACATTGTGGTCACAATGTAATTAATTAATAGGGCTGCTTGACATGGTGGATAAAAGATGGGAGACAAACATTAGTTATTTTGCATAAGCACTAGACAAGATCTTTCAGTATGTCTGAACCAGGACTACAATGAATATGATATTAGCGTGGCACTATAAAGACGCACAAATACACAATTGATACCCATTCCTGTACCCTTCAATTTATGCAGCAATTCAAAACTAATAAACCCTTCGACTTATGCAGCAATCATTCTCAATATCAAACACTTCTGAACTCTATTTACTTAGATGGAATAATTCCATGATTTTCTTTCCCGCAACATGGATCAAGACTCAAGAGGTATACTTGAGACCTTAGAGGCTTTTCAAACTGTTTGACCATAGTCAACTCAACGGCATGTATTGAGGATTATAAAGTTAAACCAACTAAAACATCATCATAGAAATCTATCATACTCAAAACACTTGCAGATAAAACACAATATAGGTTCTTTGCAAAGAAGCTACCATGTGTTATAAAGAAATGTAAAAGAACAGAACCAACAAACAAAAGAGAGTACCATAGATATATGTTCTGCAGTTGCAACCCTTGGTTTCACAACTTCACAATTTGCAACAACAAGAGTGTTTGGATAAGTCCCATCCGTCTGAATGACAGAAAATAAATTTGAAAGAATTTTCTGAGATAATATAGAGGATGTTTTATTCTATAACACATTGCTATCACACAAAGATAAATTGCTACAGATACAAAAGTTACTAATTCTCCAAGCATGAAAGAACTTGGAACTTCGATGAACTTATCTAGGGTATGATGGAATGTTGATTTAGAGTTGAAACAGCAAAATTTTCTTTCAAGTTCCAGCACTGTCCAGATTTATTTTCCTGAGAAAATAACTGTCTGCTTATTTTTACTGACTATCCAAAATGACTGCCCATCTTAAGAAAAGAATTTGACTACCTTTAGTACAAAGGTTCCCAAGGTTAACTACTGGATAATAACTTATTACAACCTTGAGGTAGAACTCAGATAATATGAATAAGATGTAATGAATCAGTGAAGAAAGTGTTAGGTATCTATAAATAGACATTTGTTGAAACTACTTGCCAACAGCTAAGTGAATTTCTAAAACTTTCGAACAACGTGCACAAAGGACTTGAACAAATTTAGCAAAAATCAAAAGCCTGCCACCAGTTTGGTAGTAGAGGCAGACAGTTTCTGCCATAAATCAAGGTCTGAGACTCTCTTCAAAAATTTATTGTACAAATACCATGTCTAATACATTTTTTTATTTAAAAAAAAGACCGCAAAAAATATATGTCAAGGGAAACTAGCAAAAATTAGACTTGCCCGCTCAGAGAAGAAGAGACGTTGATTGTTCTTGTATGTCTTTTGTTCCAATTGCTGACCCCACCTTACAGCACAAAATATATATATAAAAAATAAAGATTTTGGACTTCAAGTTAGGATAATTCTCCAGGAGTTAATGTTTCCAGGAATATAGAACAGACTGGTAGTTTTCTAACAACTTAATCTTTTCGGGATAAGTGATCATTCAATCAAACTAAATATTTGTCATTAACTAAGTCGCTCCAAAAATTTAAAAAAAAAAAAGAAGATGATAAGCAGATGATAACAAAATGCAAGTATAAGAAGAGAATAAGTAACAAACTGAACACGATAAACTATTAGGATATTGTAATTTAGATAACGGAACAACTAAATATCTAAGAACAAACAGAGGTGTGCTAACATAATTATTGAAGGGGATGGAGTGAAAAGCCACAGTGGCTTGTCCATGAAAAAAATATTGATAGTCAGATAGATGTCCATGTAAATCATTCATTGATAAAATATATATTTAACAACATATTGATAGTACATTCATTTTTTATTATATATGCTATTTTATTATAGCATTTAATAAATAAGCAAAAAATACTTTGTTTTTTTCTGTCTCCTACCCATCAGATAGATGCAACTGCATACCTCATCAGATATCCAACTTCTCTTTGCACAGTTCACAGGTGATTATAGGCAGCTAGCGTCCCTTTTCCTTTGCTATTGAATATTCTATATATAATATTAAAAAAAATTGAGGATTCCTTGTCTCCTCAAGAGTTGAGGAATGAAAGAACTAGGAGATATGTGAACTGGGAATGTTGGAAACCTTGATATTCCTAGCTTCTCTACTCCAAAGACAAAGATGGGTTTTTATAATGGTATAGTTAATCAAAGTATTAACCTCCTCCTCAATGCTAGACTGCAAGCTTATCACTCCGTATTGCATGCCTTGCATTAGGTGATCTCTTTGATGAAACAGATGAAGGGCATCATCTCCTTAACTATGGGCAGTTGAACCTCATCTACTATGCCTCCCCTAGTTCTCAAAATGTATGAGATAAATCTTCTCTATAGCGGCTTCATTTTTCCATTCAACCACTACCAAAGGTACTAGTCTCTAAAATGTTCTTCTCATCTTTAAAAAAGGGAGAATGGATTGACTGAGTGTTGCATTAAGATCAATATTCTAATTACGCATTATTAGGGAAGAGGTGGTTCCCGTATAGAGCCCCCCAGAGAGCAATTGCAAATTCGCTGAGAATCAATCTCACTATCCTCTCCTGAAACTTAGGAAACTCAAATCTTAGATCATTTGATCGCTACATTCTTCCGTCATGTATTTAACTAGATTCTCAATCCATCTTTACAAGCTAATCTCAATGACGTTCAATCATAGCCCTCAAACCCTCTTTTTTTTAATGAAGGCAAATATTGGTGATAATTTTCAAGGAAGCATATATAGAAAGGAATATGTGTAAATAATAGAAAAAATAAAATAAGAAATATTATTATCCAAAAGGAATTAGGTATAACACCAACAAATGATAAAATGAGGAAAATTAGATTGAAATGGTAGAGGCATTAACAAAGGTGATCAATAGATTATATAGACAAAAAAAGAAAACTCTAGCTAAAATAAGACAAGTGATCTAATTGGTCTAAATTCACTAGTGACATAATGTTCAATAACAGGTTACAATATGTCCCCTCGGATGGGTCTAGTGGTTAGCGCATGAGGTGTTGCCACAATGAGATCAAGGGTTCGAATCTCGACAAAACCGAGGTAAATACCTCCCTTATGTGCTAGTCACTATTCCAAAGGCTAATAGCCGCCCATGATTTACCTCCTCCATGTTGATCTTGGAACGGGTTGGCGAGGGCACTGGGGTGAACGTATTCGCCTTTTGCCATAATAACAGGTTACAATACAGTCAGTCGGTCAGCATAGTTGAGACTAACGTGCATCAATAATGTTGATGATAATGGCACCAATAGGAGTACAATTGTTGGAAATATATTTAGCTCTTTTCCTCCACCACCTCCCTAAGATGACCCTCTTTTTTGTCCCTACCGTATTAGTATTCATGATCTATATGCTAACTCACGCCCTCTGAGGCTGTGATTATATTACTAGGAGAATCTCCAGTAACTCTCATGACAACCCAGGTTTGAATTTGTCTACAGCAAGTAGAAAAAAAAAATTCTTAAAACCGCGAGTTTAAGCAACAAAAAGCTAGCGACAAAACCTCAAAACGAAACATAGACAAGACGCACGCGGTAAGTTTCCACCAAGAATCGCGAACAGCCTTAGCGATCGGAACCCTACATGAATCAGATACGAGGAAAGACTGGGGGGAGTGCGAACCGGCAGGAGAGCGAGGGCCAGGCCAGGTTGTGATTGGTGAACCAGTCGTAGATAAGCGGGATACGAGACTTCCACTGCAGGTAGTCGGCGTCTTCCTCCGCCCGCGGCCGCACCACCGCCTTCTTCCTCCGCCCCCTCGCCCCCATTTCGCCTCCCCTTACGCTCTCCCCACTCACGCGGAAGGACCAAGGCGGGGCCCGCCAGCTGCGAAAGGATCAAACCCAGTTATTGAATGCCGATTAAATTGAATCTATATAACAGGACTTCTATTAATTCCCGAGGTTGCCGTCGTGGTGGGAATCCCTGTACCCACTCCCTCACCGATCGGACGATCCAGACGACGTCTTCTCATTGAGGAAAAGTGGGGTCCGCGCTGCTGGGATCGACTACGTGGCACCAATCTGCCCGTGCCCCGAAACGCATCCTCAACAGGAGCCGCTGGGATCGCATTCTTTGCATCTCTCAATTGGGTGGCAATCTGTGATCCGTTATTTAAGATCCATCGGCATACAAGGCCCATCAAATCAATTGAACGTATTCTTGGGCTCATCGTTATGGATTGCATAATGACACTGAAAACAAAATTCCATAGCCTTCTATCGTAAGGCAACTATGGACATCTACATATACATATACACTTTTCTTAAATCCTCGATGAACTAGCAAAATATAAGAGCGTTTCTTCAGTAACTCAGATGAAATCACAGTTTCCGGTTTGCGAGGAACGATGCAAGTGAAAACACAGCCTCAGGAATTGTCAAGTAGAGGAAATTCACTCTGAGGAATGCTTGCATTTTATATGCCCTCTGTAGTTTCTCCATGACTTCTCTCGGAGGATTTACGAAGACGAGATGTCAGTGCCAAGTACGAAATCACGAATTAAGAGACGTAACTTAGGATATTTTACATTCAAAGGTGTGATTTATATAATACCTCCAGATTATATTTGGACGTTGACTTACTTCTTCAAGTCAATCAGGAAGGAGATTCCACTCGTATCTACAATGAACTCATCTGCGGTTGACTCTAAATTAGATCCCATCATGATTCAAAATCAACGGGTTGACTATTCGTGCTGATTCAATGATTCTTAAGGGATCGGTCCTTAACATTGATGGTCCAAGACAATTATAATTTATAGCTTGGAACCGCTAATTCATAATTCGTCATAGAGATTATTATATTAAAAAAATTATAAATTTATAAAAAAAGATTATACTTGTTTAAGTTATTTAGGTATCCTAGGATATAGGAGAATCAAAGTTACAATTTTACTCTTTTACCTTATAAAATAATATTGTTAATAAATTATTAACAATCAAGATTGGAATAAACAAATATGGATATAAAATAAAAAATAGTCAAATAATCATAATCGTTAAAAAAATTATTTACTTTCTAATTTTTATAAAAGAAAATGATAGTTATTAAATAATTAATTAATACATATGAATATTAATTTATGTAGTTTAACGGGTTAGGATACTTGATTTTTGATAAGAAGGTTTGGTTAGTTACAGTTTAGGTCTGGCAATTAGGTCAATGGATAATCGACCTGTTGACCCGGTTACAGATCGAGGTGAGGCTCGATCGAGGTAGATCTATTCTAAAGCCAGCATACACTATCTATACAAAATTACTTTCAAATTTATGTATAAACAGACAACTCGGACAAATCACGGATTAAATACTGATCGGGGTGTAAATGAACCAAACCGCTCATGAGCTATTCGAAGCTCAATTCAATAAAAGTTGATTTAAACTCGTTTAATGAGACTCGTTAAGATAAACAAATCAAGCTCAAGTTTCACAATATTTGACTCGTTAATTCGTAAACATGTTCGTTAAACTCATGAATCAACTTTTAAATAAAAAAGTAATAGTTTTGATATTGAATTTATAGATTTTGCACTATACTTATGGAATATATAGACAAATATATTAAATTTATTTATTAGAATAAAATTATAAATTTTAATAAGAATATTATAATTTTTTTAAAATATATAATTTAGTTTTTAATGAATATTTAAATTTATATTTATTAAACTCGTTTAGGCTTGATAAAAGCTCGAATAAGTTTGTGAGTCATGAATATATTCGTTAAATAGAGCTCGAATTAAGCTCAATTATAAATGAGTCAAACTCAAACATTCAAGAGTTCGACTCGACTCGACTCGATTACACCCCTAGATACTGAAGACCTATTTCTTTACCTTCCATGTTGTTTTATTTTTCTATCCATGTTATCCTACAAACAAAAAGCATATCCCTGATCAAAAGTTTTGCTCACTTTGGATTACGTATAAAGAAGATACCTTTCTTTGAGATATGTGGTGTTTAAGAAATTAATGGGAGCTCCAATAGCAATGATTAGGAAGCCAGGAACTCCCTTGGCATCCCCGTATTGATGTATGTCTATGTGGATGTTTGTTCCTAAGATGTTTCCAAGCTCAACAATTCTAGTCCTTGTCGTCTGGATAAGAATTCGGAAGATCCATAGACAACCTGCATTAGCAATCAGGAAATTATGTTTGTTACGAGTTAAACATCGATGCAACGGGGAATGAGACTAAGAATTTTGATTATTACCGCGATGGCAAGCCCCTCTTGGACTGAGATGAAATGACTCCTAGAAATGAGGATAGGCAAACAACAAAGTCTACCTTGTCCAACTTCCATATTTGAAAGGCAGTGGGAACGCCAATTAGGTCGATCACTGCTACAATTATGATGGCAGCAAGCACAACATTGGGGGTGTAAGCAAACAAGGGCATGAGGAAGAGGAGTGTGATCATCACTGTCAGTGCCATCACTATGTTCGACATTGCGGTCTTGCAGCTGGCATTGTGGTTCACTGCCGTGTTGATTAGTCCTAGGAAAATCGTACTGGTTCCACTGTACAAAAATTTTGTACAAGTGTCGAACCTTTCCTTAAATAACCTATTATGTTCTTTAGAAGTTAAATTAGGAATCGCAGACGGAACTTAACATCATTGATTCCAAATTTAACTTATCTGTTCTTAATGGTTTAGATTTGAATCGCAAGCGGAACTTAACACTATTGATTCAAATCCATCTATGTTACTAATTCCATTAAATATTAATTTCCAAAATTGGGTTCCAGGACTGCATGGCGAGGCACATGACCTTCTTGGATATGGGAGCAACCACCACCGCTTAGACAAAGCCTTTTAAGGAAAGCTAATATTTAATTTCCTTAAATAACTCTAGGTTTAACCAAAAAGAACAATCGAATCACAAATTTGAAAAATAAAACAAAAGAAATACAAATTCGAAACAAACCCGAAAACTCTAGAATCATATGCCTCTTGTGTTTGGTATTTCCAAAAATAACTATACAAAGAAAACTAGTATGATGCGGAAAACAATTACTAGTTATACCTTTCTTTGTAAGCAAATAACCTCTTGATCTTCTACCGTATTCCTCTTCTAACCTCGGACATTGTGTGTGCAACAATCCTCCGAGATGAGAACCACCAAGCACCTTCTTCTTCCTTCTAGGTTTCGGCCACCAAGAGTCCTTCTTGATGGATAGGTTCAGCCACCACCAATGCTCCAAGGGATGCTAGAGACTAGGCTTCCTTTCTCTCCTTCTTCTCCTTGCTTGATCCGGCCATCAAAGCAACTCCACCAATGAAGAGGTTTCGACCACAAGAAAGGGAAGAGAGAAAGAGGAGGGGTCGGCCACACCCAAGGAGAAAAAGAGAGGAGAAAAATAGAATAGAGTCGTTCACAATGAAGGCACCTCTACCCCCTCTTTTATATTCCTTGGTCTTGGTAAATAAGGAAATTTTAATAAAAAAACTTCCTTAATTCCTTTTCCATGAAAAAGAAAATTTTAATTAATTAAAATCAAATTCCTTTTTTCAATTACAATGGTAGGCCACCTCCAATGCTATAAACAAGGAGAGTTTTAAGAATTAAAACTTCCTAATTTGTCTCCGGAAATTTATAAAAAATTTCTCCAATAATTTTTCCCTTCATGGTGGATTATAAAAAGGAAATTTTATAAATTAAAATATTTCTTTTAAACATGTGGATGATTTCCAAAAAGGGAAGTTATCTCTAAAAATTAAAATCTCCTTTCAATCTACAAATAAGGAAAGATATCAAATCTTTTCTTAATCTTTTGTAGAAACTAATAAAAGAGAATATTTAATTTTTAAACTCTCTTTTAAATCATGAACATGGTTAAAAAAGGAAAGTTTTTGTTGGTGCAGTGAGCACCAGATGATCGAACCTGAGTTTTGATTATGGCAAAGGGTTCAAAGTTAAGCTGTGGTGTTATCTAACAAGGTTCATGGAGCTTGCAGGAAAGTCCTAAGTGATACTTAGGCAAAAGTCCTAGCTGCGGTTAGGCAGGTGAAAACCCTAGGGGTGGTAACCCTAGGTCTTAGGGGGTGGTAACCCTAGGTCCTAGGGGGTGATAACCCTAGGTGGAGGAAAATCCTAAGGGAGGGATAACCTTAGGTCCTAGGGGGTGGTAACCCTAGGTGGAGGAAAACTCTAAGGGGCGGCAACCTTAGGTCCTAGGGGGTGGTAACCCTAGGTGGAGGAAAACTCTAAGGGGCGGCAATCTTAGGTCCTAGGGAGTGGTAACCCTAGGTAGAGGAAAATCCTAAGGGGGGGGGGTAACCTTAGGTCCTAGGGGGTGGTAACCCTAGGTGGAGAAAAACCCTAGGGGGCGGTAACCTTAGGCGGAAAGTCCAGTCGGTCTGGAGGACCGTCTGGCATCAGGTAAATCTCCTGAGTGGAGTAGGTGAGGACGCGTTCCCCGTAGAGGGAACAGTAGGCGTCGGGTCGACCTAGGGTTTTCGGTCGGAAATCCGAAGTCAGACCCGGACAGTCTGTTGACTATCGTATATTCTGTTTATGATTATGTTTGTGTGCTAACTTTGTGCTGCTGGAGGCGCCTCGGGTGCAAAACCTGAGCCGGCTGCGAAGCAAGCTTCAAGGCACCTTGGAGAGGCTGAAGGCGCCTTGAATAAGTTGATGAAGGCGCCTTGGAGAGGTTGAAGGCGCCTTGAACAAGATAAAGTTCGACCAGGTCAGTTCTGATCCACGCGAGTGACGCGGCTAGCCTGGAGGCGCCTTGGAGGGGTTTAAGACGCCTTGAACACCCTTTATAAGAGGGGTTCGAGCAGCAGCAAAAGACGACGAAACAAAAAGCTTTCTCGTGCTGTGTTCTGCTCAAGTATTGCTCCTAAAGTGCTGCTGCAACATTCCGACGACCCGGAGCTTAGATTTTTCTATCACTGTTGTCGGTATAACTTTAATTATAGTTATATTTGTAATTAGTTTGTAATAATTATACGAGCTTATAGTTGTTGCCCACGGAAAGCGATCAAGGATCGCGGGCCTTCGAGTAGGAGTCGATCTAGGCTCCGAACGAAGTAAATCCACTGTGTTCATCTGCTTATTCTTTTATTCTGCTGCTTTAATTACTCAACAAACGTTTTACGATTCCGATAATCGAACGAAATAGCCACGAGCGCTATTCACCCCCCTCTAGCGCTTCTCGATCCAACAATTGGTATCAGAGCGGGGTCATTTTGAACTGGTGCAACCACCATTTAAGCATTTTTTTCGTCGCTTTTACGCTTTGAACTGGTGCAACCACCATTCAACCACCTTTCATTTTTTTCCTCCAAAATTATTTTCGAAAAATTCATTTTCATCCTTTCACGGTTTATTAGTATTGATAAAATATTGAATTTAGCAAAATTTGAAATAATATTTTTTAAATATTTTTTTAATAATATTTTATTATTTTTTCTCGAAACTCGTAAATTTTTATTTCTATCCTTCTACCACACTACTAATCCAGGATTAAGTCCCGGGACAAGTTTTTTTGCTCACTTTTTCATGCAAGATTCAATGGCTCTCCAAGAAGGCTATAGCACCACTCGACCACCACTCTTCTCCGACGAAGACTTCGGCTACTGGAAAGGCTGAATGGAGTCGTACCTACAAACCGAGTTCGATGTCTGGATGATCACCAAGACCAGGCTTGAAATACCAACTGACAGCGCTGACATACCACTACCGTACGAGAACTGGGACGCAAACCTTATCAAAAAGGTAGAAGCAAATGCAAAAGCAACGTATACACTTCAGTGCAAACTAACAAATTCAGAGCTTGATCGAGTTGAAAAGTTCTCAAGTGCGAAGGAGTTATGGGAGAAATTGATTGAGCTTCATGAAGGTATGTCAGACACAAGTAAGCATGATAAATTATTTGAATTACATGAGCAGACTTATACTACTCCGGCCGAAGAAGGTATTGCGTTGGTTGCAGGTACAAGCATAACACAGGAAGCTAGAAAGATGAAGGCAACATGGTCTGAGTCATTAGACGAATCCGAATCCGACACAGAAGAGCAGACAAGTTTCCTCGCTCTGCCAGTACTAGCATCCGTGGCCGAAACCGAGTCCGAGTTCGAATCCAAAACCGAGAACGAGTTAAACACTGAGTCCGAGCGAAGCCACGGATCCGTATCCGTTTCCGAAGGACCCAAACCCACTGTAAGCTCTTTAATGTCTAGTATTGACTTAGAAAATTCGGAAAACTTAATTCCTTACCTGCTTAAGAAATTGGCTAAATCCAACATCCGGGTCAAGTCGCTCCAAAAGGAGGTAACAACCCTTAAGGAAGCGACTAACTTGAGTGCTTTAACTGAGCCAGTTCAAATTGGAAGTTCGACTCAAGTCCAACAATTTGAGGAAGAAAATTCCAATTTAAAAATTCAAATTAAAGAACTCAAGGACACGTTGGAACGGTTCACCTTGGGTTCCAAGAATTTGGATCTAATTCTTGGAAAACAGCGAATCAGTTACAACAAATCTGGACTTGGATTTAAGACCAAAACAAAATATAAATCATATCTGTCTTTAGTAAATAGAAATAATAGAAAGGTAGTCCAAGCATGGGTACCTAAGTCCAACTTGGTCAATCAAGTTGGACTTGGTCAATATTGGGTCCCCAAGGATCAAGTCTACTACCTCGATAGACCATATCGAGGCTATGATCCAGGGGGAGCAATAAGAAAAATGATATTAATTAAACGAACTTAAAATTCAAAATTAAATTAAAAAAATTCAAAATTAAATAAAAAATTTGAAATTAAAATACAAAATTCAAAATTTAAAATTAAATTAAAAATTCGAACTTAAATCAAAATTCAAAAATTCAATTTAAATCAAATAAAAATATAGAAGGTGGATCCAGAATAGCTGGCACCCCTAACTTAATCTACCCGAAATGGGTAAATAAGAGTAGACTACCCGGCAGGGTAATTAAGGTTAGATAAAATGGGCTAGGTTTAACTTGATCCACGGTACTGGTGAAGTTTTTGGATGATAGTATGTTAGGGAAGCTTGGGCATCGCATGTCTAGGAAGATATGGTTTCGACCTGGTGCATTTGGCCAAGTGGAACTGACCGAATCTACCCTTAAATGGATCCTAACCAGTTAGACCAAGGTTTAATATTAAGTTCAATGGGTAGGACTATTTGGAAAACCTCGAAGGCATGGTTACTTTAACGAGTTCCTTGTGACTCACCATAACCCAGAAGTTTATCCAAAGAATGCTTACTTGTTGAACCCAAAGCTAAACCTGAATCTAACACAAAGTAAAACTAAACCCTTAAATTGAACCTCAATTCATCTCACAACAATTATAGGAGTACCCGATTGAAATTTAGATCGGGTGAGATGACTAAGGAATTTAAAATTCAAGTTAAAAATTATTTAAAATATTTTAAAACTTAATTTCAAAATAATTTGAAAAATCTTTTAAAAAATTATTTTCAAAATGAATTTAAAAATTCTTTTAAGAATTCTTTCAAAAATCATTTAAAAATCTTTTAAAAATTATGTTAAAAATCCTTTAAAAAATTACTTTGAAAATCATTTTAAAAAATTCCTTTAAAAAATTATTTTAATAATGATTTTAAAAAATAAAATCATTTTAAAAATTCCTTTAAAAATCCTTTAAAAATTATTTTGAAAATCATTTTAAAAATTCCTTTAAAAATCCTTTAAAAATTATTTTGAAAATCATTTAAAAAAAAATTCCTTTAAAAATCCTTTAAAAATTATTTTGAAAATCATTTTTTTTTTAAAAAAAATTCCTTTAAAAATTATTTTGAAAATCATTTAAAAAATTCCATTAAAAATCCTTTAAAAATTATTTTGAAAATCATTTAAAAAATTCCTTTAAAATCCTTTAAAACTTATTTTGAAAATCATTTTAAAAAATTCCTTTAAAATCCTTTAAAAATTATTTTGAAAATCATTTAAAAATTACTTTAAAAATCCTTTAAAAATTATTTTGAAAATAATTTTAAAAAATTTCTTTAAAATCCTTTAAAAATTATTTTGAAAATAATTTTAAAAAATTCCTTTAAAAATATTTTTGAAAATCATTTTAAAAAATATTCCTTTAAAATTATTTTGAAAATCATTTAAAAAAAATTCCTTTAAAAATTATTTTGAAAATCATTTTAAAAATTCCTTTAAAAATTATTTTAAAAATCATTTTAAAAATCATTTTAAAAATTCCTTTAATAAAAAATTCCTTTTAAAATTATTTTGAAAATCATTTTAAAAAATTATCTTAAAAATCTTATTAAAAAAAATCACTTTCAAAATTACCTTTAAAAATTATCTTAAAAATATTTTTTAAAAAATCACTTTAAAAATTATCTTTAAAAATTATTTGAAAAATCTTTTAAGAAATCATTTCAAAATTATTTGGAAAATCTTTTGAAAATCAATTTCAAAATCATTTAAAAAATCATTTTAAAAATCTTAACACTTCATTTCAAAATTATTTGAAAAATCTTTTAAGAAATCATTTCAAAATTATTTGAAAAATCTTTTGAAAATCAATTTCAAAATCATTTAAAAAATCTTAACACTTCATTTCAAAATTATTTGAAAAATCTTTTAAAACTTCATTTTAAAATCTTTTGAAAATCAATTTCAAAATCATTTAAAAAATCATTTAAAAATCCTTTAAAAACTTAATTTCAAAATTCTTTTAAAATTATTTGCAAAATTATTTTAAAAATCTTTAAAACTTAATTTCAAAATTCTTTTAAAAAAAAATATTTTCAAAATTATTTGAAGAAATCATTTCAAAATTATTTGAAAAATCTTTTGAAAATCAATTTCAAAATCATTTAAAAAATCATTTTAAAAATCTTAACACTTCATTTAAAAATTATTTGAAAAATCTTTTAAAAATCATTTTAAAACTTCATTTTAAAATCTTTTGAAAATCAATTTCAAAATCATTTAAAAAATCATTTTAAAAATCCTTTAAAAACTTAATTTAAAAATTCTTTTAAAAATCTTTGCAAAATTATTTTAAATCTTAATTTCAAAAGTCTTTTTTTTTAAAAAAAATCTTTTGAAAATTATTTGAAAAATCTTTTAATAAATCATTTTAAAATTATTTGAAAAATCTTTTGAAAATCAATTTCAAAATCTTTTATAAAATCATTTTAAAAATCCTTTAAAAACTTAATTTCAAAATTCTTTTAAAAATCTTTGCAAAATTATTTTAAAAATCTTTTAAAAAATTAATTTCAAAATTACTTTTAAAAATAACTTAAAAATATTTTAAAAAATTAATTTCAAAATTACTTTTAAAAATTATCTTAAAAATCTTTTTAGAAAATCACTTTCAAAATCCTTTGAAAAAATTTGAAAAACTTATTTCAAAATCCTTTGAAAAATATTTGAAAAACTTATTAAAAAATCCTTTGAAAAATATTTGAAAACTTATTTAAAAATCCTTTAAAAATTATTTGAAAAATCTTTTGAAAATCAACTTCAAAATCATTTAAAAAGTATTTGAAAAATCCTTTGAAAATTCATTTCAAAAATCTTTTGAAAATTCATTCCAAAATCTTTTAAATTTTTTTTTTCAAAGTAATTTCAGAATATTATTCAATTAATTTCAAAATATTAATTAATTTAAAAGGGTTTAAAAATCTTTAATTCTCAAATCATATTATGATTACAAATGTTAACTCCAATTAATTTTTACTATAGTCACAAAGTTTACTATTTACTTATTTTAAATTCAAATTTATATTTTCAATAGTTTTAGTGACAAAGTTAACTTTATCTGATACTCACTTATAAGCTAAACATGCCTGAAAACCTAGAATGGGTGAGATGGAAAATTAGACAAAATATAAAAGACCTATTATATTTTATACATGCTTGAACTCTAGAACCCTAGGGATTCATGTTTACATTAATTAAGGGGGAGTGAACGGAGTCAAGCTAATTATCAAGTAAATTTTGAAGAGTTTTTTCAAATTTAATTAAATATCTTTCGAAAAACTCTTCAAATGGAGATTGTAAGATTGAGCACGCTTTAGGGCTCTGATACCTGATCAAAATAATTTGGATTACTTAACATCTATTTAACCTCTCATGCTTGAACTCATGAACTCAAAGAACTTATTAAGGCATTAATTAAGGGGGAGTGATTTTGAGTTGGTTTTAAAATTAGTTTTTCTTTAAAATAAAATTTTGACTTGACCTCAAAATTAAAAACTATTTTTGGCATGTCTTCGAAAATTCAAGTTATTTTTAACTTAGCGTTAAAATTATTTGTGACATGGCTCTTAAATTACAACTCCCCTAGAAGCTAAATGTTTTCAAAGCTAAGTACTTAAGCTAAGCCTTTATAAAACCTCTTTAAGCTAAGTACTTAATGAAGTCTTCTCTAACTAAACTTAGTTCATTTTCTAAACTTTCTACTTGGCAAAATATTTTATCAACGCAATTATTTTTAAGCTGAAAACATAGCTAAGCATTTCAAATTTAGCTAAGTGTTTTTCAAGACAATTCGTTTTTGAAACGCTAAGTCATTTTAAGACTAAATACGTGACAAAACTATTATTTTTAAGAGCCTTATAAATTAAGCTAAGTACTTAACCAAATTTTTATATCAAAGTCTAAGTACTTAACTATGCTATCCTTTAGGGGGAGCTTAAAATTACATAGACTATTTCTCTCTTTTGTTAATTCTTTTTGATTTATGTCAAAGGGGGAGAGAAAAGTCAAAGTTAAGAAATCAAGAAATAAAGTTAAGAAATCAAGAAATTAAACATAATGAAAGGGGGAGCATAAACTTTAAATTTTATAAGTTTTATTTATGCATTGATGCTCATGGTTAACTTCTATTATTCATTCCTTTATTTAATGTTAAGTTTTACTTAACTTTGAACCAAGGTTGCCATAATAAAAAAGGGGGAGATTGTTGGTACAGTGAGCACCATATGATGGAACCTGAGTTTTGATTATGGCAAAGGGTTCAAAGTTAAGCTGTGGTGTTATCTAACAAGGTTCATGGAGCTTGCAGGAAAGTCCTAAGTGATACTTAGGCAAAAGTCCTAGCTGCGGCTAGGCAGGTGAAAACCCTAGGGGTGGTAACCCTAGGTCCTAGGGGGTGGTAACCCTAGGTGGAGGAAAATCCTAAGGGGGGGGGGGGATAACCTTAGGTCCTAGGGGGTGGTAACCCTAGGTGGAGGAAAACCCTAAGGGGCGGCAACCTTAGGTCCTAGGGGGTGGTAACCCTAGGTGGAGGAAAATCCTAAGGGGGGGGGGGGGTAACCTTAGGTCCTAGGGGGTGATAACCCTAGGTGGAGAAAAACCCTAGGGGGCGGTAACCCTAGGTCCTAGGGGGCGGTAACCCTAGGCGGAATGTCCAGTCGGTCTGGAGGACCGGATTGACATAAGGTAAATCTCCTGAGTGGAGTAGGTGAGGACGCGTTCCCCGTAGAGGGAACAGTAGGCATCGGGTCGACCTAGGGTTTCCGGTCGAAAATAAGAAGTCAGACCCAGACAGTCTATTAACTGTCGTATATTCTGTTTATGATTATGTCTGTGTGCTAACTTTGTGCTGCAGGGTATTTTTGTGATTAACATATCTTGCAGGGACTAAAGTATAAATTTGGCCTCGAATGAACAGTACCGAGGCACCTCCATGGAGCTTGGAGGTGCCTTGGGTGCAAAACCTGAGCTGGCTGCGAAGCAAGCTTCAAGGCGCCTTGGAGAGGCTGAAGGCGCCTTGAACAAGTTGATGAAGGCGCCTTGAACAAGATAAAGTTCGACCAGGTCAGTTCTAATCCACGCGGGTGACGCGGCCAGCCTGGAGGCACCTTGGAGGGGTTTAAGGCGCCTTGAACACCCTTTATAAGAGGGGTTCGAGCAGCAGCAAAAGACGACGAAATAAAAAGCTTCCTCGTGCTGTGTTCTGCTCAAGTATTGCTCCTAAAGTGCTGCTGCAACATTCCGACGACCCGGAGCTCAGATTTTTCTACCACTGTTGTCGGTATAACTTTAATTACAGTTACATTTATAATTAGTTTGTAATAATTATACGAGCTTATAGTTGTTGCCCACGAAAAGCGATCAAGGATCGCGGACCTTCGAGTAGGAGTCGATCTAGGCTCCGAACGAAGTAAATCCACTGTGTTCATCTGCTTATTCTTTTATTCCGCTGCTTTAATTACTCAACGAACATTTTACGATTCCGATAATCGAACGAAATAGCCGTGAGCGCTATTCACCCCCCTCTAGCGCTTCTCGATCCAACAGTTTTCTCAAAATTAAAATCTACCTTTCAATCTACAAATAAGGAAAGATTTCAAATCTTTTCCTAATCTTTTGTAGAAAGCTATAAAAGGAAAGATTTAAATTTTAAACTCTCTTTTAAAACCATGGAATCCACATAAGAAAATTTAAAAAAAAATAAAATTCCTTTTTATTTTAATAGGGTCGGCCACCTAAGCTTGGGTTCAAGCTAGGGCCAGCCACCTCATGAACTCATGAACCATGCCTTTGGCCGACCCTAGCTTGGACTCCAAGCTAGCTTGGTCGGCCCCTATAAAATGGGTAAGAAGGTGGGTATAGTACTCTATAATTAAGAGGCTACGATAGGGACCGAGAGGAGGAATTGGTTTTGGTCTCCCGATGAAAATAAGCTTCCCGTGTTCGCCCTGAACACATAACTTAATTTCATCAATAATAATTCATACCACTAAAGAATTATTATTGAACTACTGCATCAATCCCAAATTACATTTTGGGCTCCTTCTTTTTATGAGTGTGTTAGTCTCCCTGTGTTTAAGATGTCGAATGCCCACTAATTAAATGAGTTACTGACAACTCACTTAATTAATATCTTAGTCCAAGAGTAGTACTACTCAACCTTATCGTCATATCGGACTAAGTCCACCTGCAGGGTTTAACATGACAATCTTTATGAGCTCCTCTTGGGGACATTATCAACCTAGATTTTTAGGACACAGTTTCCTTCTATAATCAACAAGACACACTATAAGTAACATCATTTCCCAACTTATCGGACATTTTGATTTATCGAGCTAAATCTCACCCTTTGATAAGTCAAAGAAATAAATATTAAATATATATTCTTGTTATTATATTAGTATTAAGAGCACACACTTCCATAATAACTAAGGACTTGTTCTTTTATTAAATTAGTATAAAAAGAACTTTCCTTAAATGATCCTGCTCAATACACTTAGAGTGTACTAGTGTAATTTATTAGTCAAGATAAACTAATACATAATTACACTACGACTATTCCAATGGTTTGTTCTTTTCCATCTTAGTCGTGAGCAACTGTTTATAATTTACAAAGAACTGATAACATGATCTCCTGTGTGTGACACCACACACCGTGTTATCTACAATATAAATTAATTGAATGACTACACTCAGTATATATAAATGTAGACACTTGATCAATGTGATTCTTATTTCTAACTAAATATTTATACAAAAGCTAGGCTTTTAGTATACACTCTAACAATCTCCCACTTATACTAAAAGTCTATGCTGCCATATCTGCTGCCATACATCTGATCTCCATTGTAACGACCCAAATTTCCTTAATTAGAGTCCTAAAAGTAATTTAAAAATATTTAAAAATACTATAGAAATATTCTAGGGATTTTTAGAGTATTTTTATGTAATTTTTGGAGGTCGTTTGGTATTTTTACTAAACGAAGGAAGTTTCGACAAAAAAATGTCCAAGCCAAGAATTGAACCCACAACCTTTGACTCGGTCAAAACCCAGCTGACCAAGTGGGCAAAACAGATTTTTCTGTTTAGAAAAGGTAGCGAATTTATTTAAGATAGTTAACAGAATATTATAAAAGGGAAAAGATGATCTTGGATTTGTTTGTTTAGAAAAGGTAGCGAATTTATTTAAGATAGTTAACAGAATATTATAAAAGGGATAAGTTGATGTTGGATTTGTTTGTTTAGAAAAAGTAGCGAATTTATTTAAAATAATTAACAGAATATTGGATTATAAAAGGGATAAGTTGATGTTGGATTTGTCTGTTAAGAAAAGATAGCGAATTTATTTAAGGAGTTAACAGAAATATTAAGTTATAAAAAGGGATAAGTTGATGCTCTGTTTTCCCATAACTTAAACCATTCTCTCCTGCGTACGATGGCGGAGCTCGGGCAGAAAACGAAAGGGAGTTAGGGCATCATCTGCGGCGGACGGCTAAGGTCCTAGAAGCCCTTTTTGTTCGGTTGTGAGTCCAAGAAGCAAGGTAAGTGCTTCTCACCTGCAGTAGGAGTAGTTTCGGACCTTTGTTCTTCTTGAATTCGAAGCATAAGAAGCGCTTATAGTGCAGATTTTTAATTAAGCCTATAGTGCAGATTTTAATTAAGCTTATAATGCAGATTTTTATGTAGAGCTTATATTGCAGATTTTAATTAAGCGCTTATAGTGCAGATTTTTAATTAAGCCTATAGTGCAGATTTTAATTAAGCTTATAATGCAGATTTTTATGTAGAGCTTATATTGCAGATTTTAATTAACTTATAGTGCAGATTTTATGTTTGCATAGTATGTAGAAATAGTGTAGCATAGAATGCAAAATCTTGATTAGAATAGTATGCAGAATTTTGATTAGCATAGTATGCAGATTTTTGTTTATCCATTTCAAAGTTAGAATTTGTTTAAACATTTCAGTTTTTAAAGAATCATTATTTTACTAAAGGTATTAACAAGTATAAGAAAGATAAAGAAAAGAAAGAAAAAGGTCAAGGCCTTAAGTAGATCCCAAAGTCAAGACTTTAGGGATTTTGGCACACAAGGTGCTTAAAGAAAATGCCGAGGCATTATATATTAGAAGTAATAAAAGATAACAAGTATTTTACTTTATTTAAGAGGCTAGTACCCGACTTCCGAGGTTGTCGTTAAACAAATCCAGGTGTCCAATTCCGAGGTCTTGGCCCTGGTAGACCGAGGTCTGCTCTTTTAGGATTGGTGGCTCGCTACCCCAACCTATTAGGGAACGCGCATAAGATGGTACTACGCCTGGGCCCAAGAAGAAAGTTGATTATTATTTTGAAGTATTAAAGTATAAGTTTTTAAACAAGTGAAATAAGATTCAGAAAGTGTTTAAAATTCAGCAAGATTATGCTAGCATGATTGTATAGATTTGTTATACACGTTTAGCATTTCAGTATGTTTCTTTTGCTTGTAGATGAGCATGAGTAGTTTTCCTTTTGAGCATTCAACTTTTAGATTTCAGTATATTCACATGCATATTCGAGTTTTGTGAGTTAGATAGTGCTTACTAAGCAATTTTGCTTATAGATGCATTCTCCTCTTACTGCAGATAAAGGAAAGGAAAAGTTATAGCAAAGGAAGACGACAAGGAGGTGCGGATGGATGTGTGATGCCTGGACTATAGAAGCCTTGGGATTTAGCATAAGAATTTATTAACAAAGAGTTGAGTAGAATGTATTAGATGAGTCATTTAGTCTTCCGCTGTTAGTTAATTGTAAGTTTTGAGTTCTCCGAGAGTTTTAGGAATTTCTATCAACATGTGTACAATGTTAGTTAAGATAAGTTAGTAGTCCAGTAGCGCTCCGCCCTCACAGTCTAGTAGTGAGGAGGGCGGGGTGTTACAGTTGGTATCAGAGCAGTTCCTATTCTCCAGCATCACACATCAACACCAACCTTGCCGTCTTCAAGTAAGAAAGTATTTAATTTTTAGTATGCTTTTCTTTATTCTTTACAGTAAAGAGAAATCCTTAGAAGTATTAGATTATATGTACAGAATAGGGAGATGTTTAGAAGTGCTTATAAAGTTAAGAATTCTGCTTAGTTTCTTTTACATAATAAGATGTGTTCTGGGATGGTGGTATGATCCGGGGACCTAAGCCCGGTGAGCGCGCCAGAATCAAACAAGATGTGTTCTGGGATGGTGGTATGATCCGGGGACCTAAGCCCGGTGAGCGCGCCAGAATCAAATAAGATATGTTCTGGGATGGTGGTATGATCTGGGGACCTAAGCCCAGTGAGCGCGCCAGAATCAAACAAGATGTGTTCTGGGATGGTGGTATGATCCGGGGACCTAAGCCCGGTGAGCGCGCCAGAATTAAATAAGATATGTTCTGGGATGGTGGTATGATCTGGGGACCTAAGCCCAGTGAGCGCGCCAGAATCAAACAAGATATGTTCTGGGATGGTGGTATTGTTAGGATCTCTCGTACGGCTAGAGAGGGGGGGTGTGAATAGCCGACCCCAAATCTTTGCTCGTTTCTTTCTACAAATTAGGTTAGCAGCGGAAATAACAAAAGGAAACGAAAACAAAACAAACCAAACCTCAACTCGTCGATGTAACGAGGTTCGGAGATGAAACTCCTACTCCTCGGCGTGTCCGTAAGGTGGACGAAGCCTATCAATCCGTCGGTGGATGAGTCCTCGGAAAACCGGCTAATACAATATACTCCTTGTGGGTGGAGAAACCTCGCCACAATATTCTTGCAACAGCAAGAAAGGAATACAACAAGAAATACAAGAAGACAAGAACAATAAATGTAAAAACACAGGTTTTCTTGCCTCCTCGCCGACTGGATTCGTTGAAGCAGCAACTCCTCAGAACACCTCCAACAGCAGGATATCCCAGTCGAGAAGCTCACGCGAAGCTTGTGAAGAAGAGCTCAACAAAGCTCAAGCACCAGCAGCACTTAGAAGAGAAGAGGAAGAAGAAGTAGTGCAGCTACGGCTCTCGACCTTTATACCTGCGAAGAAGGCGAAGAAACACAGTTGCATCACAACGGCTAGAACCTGATCGGTCTGCGGCCGTCAGCCTAAGCGCGTGAAGCTTGTTTGTCACCGATCGGTCCCGGACGATCAGGTGTCGCGATCGAAGCCACGATCGGTGCGTGGACCGATCGAGGAACCTCGATCGGTCCATAGACCGATCGAAGCTTCGCCTCACGCCGCGATCTATGCACGATCGGTGCGCGTCGATCGAGCCATGGGTGGATCGGTCGCAGACCGATCCACGTCTTCTCGCAAGTTGCGTTGCCTCTGATCGGTCTCGGGCCGATCGATTAATCGATGATCGATCGATTACGATCGGTCACCGACCGATCGAGTAACAACGATATCCGGATCGGTCACGGACCGATCCAAACTTCTCGACCCTAAACCTAAGGCTTCCACACCAACATCCGGTCAACCTTGACTGTTGGTACATCATCCTAGCATCGGTCACTCCCTTGACTAGCACTCGCTAAGTGTCGTCAATCCTTTTGACCCCAGACTTCTCCACACCGGATGTCCGATCACCCTTGATCCATCTGGATTTTCCTTGCCCGGCTTCACTCGCCAAGACTTTCCACACCGCCTAACATCCTTAGGACTTTCCACCGCCTGGCTTCACTCACGGGACTTTCCAACCGCCTAACATCCCGTTAGGACTTTCCCATTGCCTAACATCCCAGTTAGGACTCCTTGGCTTCACTTACCAGGACTTTCCACACTGCCTAACATCCCATTAGGACTTTCCTACTGCTGGCTTCACTCACGGGACTTTCCAACTAACATCCAGTTAGGACTTTCCCTCGTGTCAAGCTCCCGCTTGGACTTCTCCGTGCCAAGTCTCCATACTTGGACTTTTCGCGTGCCAAGCTCCCTGCTTGGACTTTTCCAGTGCCAAGTCTCCATACTTGGACTTTTCCAGTGCCAAGCTCCCTGCTTGGACTTTTCCGTTGCCAAGTCTCCATACTTGGACTTTTTCCCGAATCAGGTCAACCAGGTCAACCTTGACCTACGGTTGCACCAATAATCTCCCAAACATCTATTCTTGTCCCATATCAAGAATACAACTCTTCCACGAGTGTCAAACATCAAAATACAACTCAACTAGGTCAACCTTGACCTAAGGTTGCACCAATAATCTTCCTAAGTCAAACATCAAAATACAACTCGAGTCAGGTCAACTCGAGTCAGGTCAACCAGGTCAACCTTGACCTAAGGTTGCACCAACAATCTCCCCCTTTTTGATATTTGACAAAACCCATAATCAAGTTAGGTTAACCCGATAACCTAACTTAGGTTTTCAACCATCTTCCAATGTCCAATGTTCTTTCCTTGAACATTCTCTGGACATTCTCCCCTTAGGTTAACCCGATAACCTAACTTGGGTTCTCGATAATTCTCCCCTTTTGACACACATCAAAAGAAAAGAAGAGTATCAAGGTCAAGAGTTTCTTCTAATGAAAGTCCCATACCTTTCATTGAAACTCTTAATTTCCCCTGATACTAAACTCAACAATCAACTTAATGATAATCCCATATCACTAATTCTCAATCTAAAAGTAAACTCCCCTTGATAATTAGGTAAAACTTCCCTAAAGGTCAACTCCCCTTGACCATTGCACCAACAATGTCTTGGCGAGTTTCAAACCTTTAGGAATCCACAAAACCCAACTTCCAGCTGAAATTTCAGACCAACAGCTGAATGCCCTGCTGGATCGGTCCCCGGACCGATCTCCAGAGGCTGGATCGGTCAGAAGGACCGATCCAGGTGTGTCTTGGATCGGTCTGCGGACCGATCCACGCACCTGGAACCGGGACCCTCAGATCGATTCTGGATCGGTCCCCAGACCGATCCAGACTCTGATAGGCAGATTTCTGAAATTTCCTTCCCGAAATTCAGAAACTCCTAGAAAATTCGAAAAATTGTGAAATTTTGAGGATACATTCCTCATAACATATACTATCATGGAAAAATAGTTTTCTATGAAAATAACTTCCATTTTTCAATCTTGATACAAAGTTCAAAAACTTTGAAATAGTTCAAGTTTAACTCAACTTTGTATCACAATGTTCAATGATGAATGCTATCACTAGGAAAGCTTCATCAAGGTTTTCAAATCAATTTTAAAATGCTTTTAAAACCATTTGAATTTAGGACCATAATCTTAGGGCTAGATGTACATGACTTGTACACAAGCTTTCCCTATGATCCTTCATTTCTTGAATTAGGCTCATCTAGGTACAAGAACTATGCACCTTGATCCTAACTCATGATCCTAATATCTCACACACATCTAAAGTGTATCAAACACATCCATGTCAATTTTGATGTGAGATATGGGTTTAGGTATCTTAGACTAAGGTCTCATGCATTTTCTAAACACAAATTTGATCTCAATATCAAAATGTGTTTTTCATCCTTAAATCAATTCAATTGATTATTAATGCAAGAGATGATGACATGGCATAAAATGGTATCATAAATGAAAACATGTGTCAATGTCATGATGTCATGGCATAAAGTTTGAAACTAAACTAACACATGACATATAATAACCTAAGCATTATCATGGCATTTCAAATGATCATAAATTAAATATGATGTCATGACATGACATATGGCAAACAACCATGGTAAGTTAACACAAATAAAATACCTAGATTACCTATCTAAGTATCCTTAATCACTTAGCTAACTTAAATTCTAATCCTAGATTGCCCAAAGTGCTCCAAGAAAATGTCAAAACCCAAATTGACATTTCTTGATCTCTTGTTTGATTTATACCATTTAAAATTCTACAAGAGTAGCACTTCTAAGTTAAGGCCCGGATTGCCTTGATTACCTAAGAGAATATCAAAATCCCAATTTGATATTTCTCTAGGTTTTTCCAAATTGTGTCAAATTAAAGTAAGATTAATATATTCTCACTTTGGCACACTTTACTCTTCCAAGGAGTGAATGATAAAGATTATTCCATTTCATTTTCAAAGGTTCCCAAAAACCTTGAAAATGCTCCTTGAGTGTCAATTTCCTCAAAGTTGGGTTAACTACCCTTCTTATTGGAGTTGACACTCTCTAACCCATTTATGGGGTAGAGAAGATGCTCCTAGGAACCCAATACCTATTTGAGCTCATTGGGTTCACTAAAAATTCACTAGGGATAACTTCCCTAGCAACTCTCCTAATGACCCTCTTAGGCTTTAAAGCCTTGGCCATTTGGGACTCATCAAGATCAACTCTAGGGGTGACTCCCCTTGTGACCTTGGCAATGGTCTTCCTAGCCCTAGGTTTTGTTCCATAATCGAATGGAACATTATGATAAGTGGGCTTGACCATTTGGGACTTAGGTTTGTGACCCAAACCTTTCTTGTCCTTGGACTTGGGTTTTTGACTCTTAAACCCTAGAGATGACTTCTCCATGTTTTTAAGAGCCTTTTCTAAATTATCAATTCTTGACCTCAAGACTTGATTTTCCCTCTCTAATACCTCAAGTTTTAATTTGTCATTTTCTCTTGAGATATTCCTAGGCATGTGTCTTGTTTTCTTGGGATTTCTACCTAGGTTTTCCTTAACTTTAGAAGCGTTAATCCTAGGGTTGGTATTTCTAGTGTTATCCTTACCTAGGCTAACATGTTTAGCTCCTAAGCACATGTATTGGTTCCTAAAGTTAACATGCTTATCATTATTAACAATTGCAACAAAACTACTAGCATGAGTTTTATTAGAATTGCAATAATGAACCTTAGAGATTACCTTAGGGTTTGCCTTAGCTCCCCCTATCGATGTGCTCGGTCTCTTGTCCTTGTGAGATTGCCTCCCCCTCGGACATTGGCTCCTATAGCTTGGATTGGAAACACACCACGTGCTCCTTGCCCTTGCGTGTCGGGACTCCGGCTCCCTTGACTTTTAGCGCCGGTGGAGTCTTTCTAACCCTCTTTGGACATTTACTCTTGTAGTGCCCAAATTCCCTACACTCAAAACACATTATATGCAATTTACTTGAACTTAAAGTGTTTGAGTTACCTAGGGTTGAGGATGAATGGATGCTCTCTTCTTCATCCCTCCCGGAGGTAGAAGCTTCTTCTTCGTGCTCCAATCTTGAAGAAGAACTCACTTCCTCTTCTTCTTTAGATGTTGAGTAACCCTCAACTTCCAATTTGCTCCCTTCATGATGTGAGCTACTTGGCTCACTAGGCTCCTCTTCATGGCTTGAAGTGGAGCTCTCTTCATGGTACTTGGCCAAGTTATCCCATAATTCCTTGGCATTGTTGTAACCTATCTTACACAAGATGTTAGTAGGCAATGAAAATTCAATTATTTTCGTTACCTCTTCGTTGATTTCGGATTTGTGAATTTGTTCTCTTGTCCACTCCTTCTTCTCAAGTGGTTTTCCTTCCTTATCCACCGGAGGAGTAAATCCTTCTTGTACACAAAACCAATTCATTATGTTAGTCATAAGAAAATACTTCATCCTTACCTTCCAATACGCGAAGTCGCCGCATTCGTAGAAGGGTGGAATGGTGACGTCTTCTCCATAGAGATCCATTCTCTAGCTTTGCTCCCACGGGTGTTGATCCGATGAAGAGCGGCCTCGCTCTGATACCACTTGTTAGGATCTCTTCGTACGGCTAGAGAGGGGGGTGTGAATAGCCGACCCCAAATCTTTGCTCGTTTCTTTCTACAAATTAGGTTAGCAGCGGAAATAACAAAAGGAAACGAAAACAAAACAAACCAAACCTCAACTCGTCGATGTAACGAGGTTCGGAGATGAAACTCCTACTCCTCGGCGTGTCCGTAAGGTGGACGAAGCCTATCAATCCGTCGGTGGATGAGTCCCCGGAAAATCGGCTAATACAATATACTCCTTGTGGGTGGAGAAACCTCGCCACAATATTCTTGCAACAGCAAGAAAGGAATACAACAAGAAATACAAGAAGACAAGAACAATAAATGTAAAAACACAGGTTTTCTTGCCTCCTCGCCGACTGGATTCGTTGAAGCAGCAGCTCCTCAGAACACCTCCAACAGCAGGATATCCCAGTCGAGAAGCTCACGCGAAGCTTGTGAAGAAGAGCTCAACAAAGCTCAAGCACCAGAACAGCAGCTCTGTAGCAGAAGAGAAGAGGAAGAAGAAGTAGTGCAGCCACAGCTCTAGACACCTTTCTCCCTGCGACGAAGACAGCGAAGAAACTGGCGTTGCGTCTAGAACCTGATCGATAAGCTTGTTTGTCACGATCGGTCCCGGACCGATCGGTGTCGCGATCGAAGCCTGATCGATGCATGGACGATCGAGGAACCTCTGATCGGTCCATGGACCGATCGAGCTTCTCCTCACGCCATCGATCTATGCACGATCGGTGCGCCGATCGATCGGGCCATGGATCGGTCGGCAGACCGATCCACGGCTCTTCTCGCAAGTTGCGTTGCCTCGATCGGTCTCTGGACCGATCGATTTGTCGATGATCGCGATCGATTACGATCGGTCACCGGGCCGTGGGCAACAACGATATCCTGGATCGGTCACCGATCCAAACTTCGACCCTAAACCTAAGGCTTCCACACCAACATCCGGTCAACCTTGACTGTTGGTACATCATCTAACATCTGGTCACTCCCTTGACCTGCTAGCACTCCCCGCTAAGTGTCCGGTCAATCCTTTTGACCCACTTAGACTTCTCACACCGGATGTCCGATCACCCTTGATCCATCTGGATTTTCCTTGCGACTCACCAGGACTTTCCACACCGCCTAACATCCCAGTTAGGACTTCTCCTTGGCTTCACTCACGGGACTTTCCAACCGCCTAACATCCCGTTAGGACTTTCCCATTGCCTAACATCCAGTTAGGACTTTTCCACTGCCTTCACTTACCGGGACTTTCCACCTGCCTAACATCCCGATTAGGACTTTCCTACTGCTGGCTTCACTCACGGGACTTTCCATGCCTAACATCCCTTAGGACTTCCCGTGCCAAGCTCCCTGCTTGGACTTCTCCGTGCCAAGTCTCCATACTTGGACTTTTCGCGTGCCAAGCTCCCTGCTTGGACTTTTCCAGTGCCAAGTCTCCATACTTGGACTTTTCCAGTGCCAAGCTCCCTGCTTGGACTTTTCCGTTGCCAAGTCTCCATACTTGGACTTTTTCCCGAATCAGGTCAACCAGGTCAACCAGGTCAACCAGGTCAACCTTGACCTACGGTTGCACCAATAATCTCCCAAACATCTATTCTTGTCCCATATCAAGAATACAACTCTTCCACGAGTGTCAAACATCAAAATACAACTCAACTAGGTCAACCTTGACCTAAGGTTGCACCAATAATCTTCCTAAGTCAAACATCAAAATACAACTCGAGTCAGGTCAACTCGAGTCAGGTCAATCAGGTCAACCTTGACCTAAGGTTGCACCAACAGGTATGATCCGGGGACCTAAGCCCGGTGAGCGCGCTAGAATAAAGGGGAACTCCGGTCCTAAGTTTGAACCCCTACCAACCTAGCGCTAGGGTAGTTGTCTGATCAACAACTTATGTTACGGTACTACTAAGTGCAACTAGGCCACCACAATAGTATGTTTATAAGTATGCATGCAAGTATGTTCAAGTCATGTTATATTTATATTTACGTTTATGTTTAGGTCCACGTTATGTTCATGTTATGTTCTTGCCTATGCATATGGACATGCTTGTGATCGAGTCTATCATCATGTTTAGTTCATCTACCATGCTTACGTTTATGTTTTCATGCTTATGTCACTGCTTATGCTTATGTTCATTGTATGTAGGTTAGGAGGTCCTAAGATACCTTTGATGTAGTTTTCCTTAGTATATTAGATTATGGACGCTAACTAATGCATGTACAAGGTAGAGAACATGCTATAGAATTATTCTAAGTTCGAGGGCTAACTTTTTATAAGATATGGGAATTGTAACGACCCAAATTTCCTCAATTAGAGTCCTAAAAGTAATTTAAAAATATTTAAAAATACTATAGAAATATTCTAGGGATTTTTAGAAATTTTTAGAGTATTTTTATATAATTTTTGGAGGTCGTTTGGTATTTTTACTAAACGAAGGAAGTTTCGACAAAAAAATGTCCAAGCCGAGAATTGAACCCACGACCTTTGACTCGGTCAAAACCCAGCTGACCAAGTGGGCAAACAGATTTTTCTGTTTAGAAAAGGTAGCGAATTTATTTAAGATAGTTAACAGAATATTATAAAAGGGAAAAGATGATCTTGGATTTGTTTGTTTAGAAAAGGTAGCGAATTTATTTAAGATAGTTAACAGAATATTATAAAAGGGATAAGTTGATGTTGGATTTGTTTGTTTAGAAAAAGTAGCGAATTTATTTAAAATAATTAACAGAATATTGGATTATAAAAGGGATAAGTTGATGTTGGATTTATCTGTTAAGAAAAGATAGCGAATTTATTTAAGGAGTTAACAGAAATATTAAGTTATAAAAAGGGATAAGTTGATGCTCTGTTTTCCCATAACTTAAACCATTCTCTCCTTCTCTTCTGCGTACGATGGCGGAGCTCGGGCAGAAAACGAAAGGGAGTTAGGGCATCATCTGCGGCGGACGGCTAAGGTCCTAGAAGCCCTTTTTGTTCGGTTGTGAGTCCAAGAAGCAAGGTAAGTGCTTCTCACCTGCAGTAGGAGTAGTTTCGGACCTTTGTTCTTCTTGAATTCGAAGCATAAGAAGCGCTTATAGTGCAGATTTTTAATTAAGCCTATAGTGCAGATTTTTAATTAAGCTTATAATGCAGTTTTTTATGTAGAGCTTATATTGCAGATTTTAATTAAGCGCTTATAGTGCAGATTTTTAATTAAGCCTATAGTGCAGATTTTAATTAAGCTTATAATGCAGATTTTTATGTAGAGCTTATATTGCAGATTTTAATTAAGCTTATAGTGCAGATTTTATGTTTGCATAGTATGTAGAAATAGTGTAGCATAGAATGCAAAATCTTGATTAGAATAGTATGCAGAATTTTGATTAGCATAGTATGCAGATTTTTGTTTATCCATTTCAAAGTTAGAATTTGTTTAAACATTTCAGTTTTTAAAGAATCATTATTTTACTAAAGGTATTAACAAGTATAAGAAAGATAAAGAAAAGAAAGAAAAAGGTCAAGGCCTTAAGTAGATCCCAAAGTCAAGACTTTAGGGATTTTGGCACACAAGGTGCTTAAAGAAAATGCCGAGGCATTATATATTAGAAGTAATAAAAGATAACAAGTATTTTACTTTATTTAAGAGGCTAGTACCCGACTTTCGAGGTTGTCGTTAAACAAATCCAGGTGTCCAATTCCGAGGTCTTGGCCCTGGTAGACCGAGGTCTGCTCTTTTAGGATTGGTGGCTCGCTACCCCAACCTATTAGGGAACGCGCATAAGATGGTACTACGCCTGGGCCCAAGAAGAAAGTTGATTATTATTTTGAAGTATTAAAGTATAAGTTTTAAACAAGTGAAATAAGATTCAGAAAGTGTTTAAAATTCAGCAAGATTATGCTAGCATGATTGTATAGATTTGTTATACACGTTTAGCATTTCAGTATGTTTCTTTTGCTTGTAGATGAGCATGAGTAGTTTTCCTTTTGAGCATTCAACTTTTAGATTTCAGTATATTCACATGCATATTCGAGTTTTGTGAGTTAGATAGTGCTTACTAAGCAATTTTGCTTATAGATGCATTTTCCTCTTACTGCAGATAAAGGAAAGGAAAAGTTATAGCAAAGGAAGACGACAAGGAGGTGCGGATGGATGTGTGATGCTTGGACTATAGAAGCCTTGGGATTTAGCATAAGAATTTATTAACAAAGAGTTGAGTAGAATGTATTAGATGAGTCATTTAGTCTTCCGCTGTTAGTTAATTGTAAGTTTTGAGTTCTCCGAGAGTTTTAGGAATTTCTATTAACATGTGTACAATGTTAGTTAAGATAAGTTAGTAGTCCAGTAGTGCTCCGCCCTCACAGTCTAGTAGTGAGGAGGGCGGGGTGTTACATCCATCCCTTCAACATGTCCATCAAAAGTACTTGCCTTAAGGACCTTAGTGAAAAGATCTACTAGTTATCACCTGATGTAATCTAGGCGGCAACAATTTCTTCTCCTTTATACGATGTCTCGTATTGGGTGGTACTTGCGCTCTATTGTGTTTACTTACCTTATGGACTCATGGTTTCTTCGAGTTTGCTACTGCACCACTATTATTACAATAAATTATAATAATTTTTGGACAAACCAGAAATCATATCTAAGTCCATCATGAAGTTTCTGAGCCATACAGCTTCTATGGTTGTCTTAGAGGCTGCCACATACTCAGCTTCTATGGTGGAGTCTGAAAAATATCTATGCTTAACACTCCTCCATTGTTATGGCTTTACCTCCTGAAGTAAACACAAAATCCCGAGGTTGACTTACTACTGTCCCTATCTGATTAGAAGTCAAAATTCTTGTTACCCACAGGGATCAAATTATCTGCCTTGTAAACTAGCATATAGTGTCCAGTCCCTCTAAGGTACTTTAATATATGCATTACTGCAGTCTAGTGTCCCAGTCTTGGGTTACTTCGATATCTGCTAACTATGCCCTGAGCAAAATAGATATCCTATCTCGTTCATAGTATTACATACATTAGGCTTCCGATAGCCGAAGCCTAAGGAACTGCCTTCATATCCTTTATCTCCTTTGATGTCTTCGGAGACATTTCTTTAGATAAAGCTACTCCATGCCTAAAAGGTAGAAAACATTTCTTGGAGTCTTGCATACTAAAACAAGTAAGGATTGTTTCGATATATGAAGCTTGGAATATTCTTTTTTCTTGTGATCTCTTATGTCCCCTCGGATGAGTCTAGTGGCTAACACATGAGGTGTTACCACAATGAGGTCCGGAGTACGAATCTCGGCAAAGCCGAGGTAAATACCTCCCTTATGACTTTGATCCCAAGAATGTGTGCTCATTTTCCTAAGTTATTCATATCAAATTGTTTGGACAACCATACCCTTACTTCCGACAACACTTTGATATTGTTTCCAACTATAAAAAAAAATGTCATCTACGTATAGTACAAGAAATACCACCACACTTCCATCACACTACTTGTATACACAAGACTCATCTGGACACTGAATAAATCCATAAGTCTGGATTACTTCATTAAACCAGATGAACCAAGACCTTGAAGCTTTTCTTCAGTCCATAGACCGATTGAGCTTACATACAAGATGCTCTTTGCCCTTTGCAATGAACCTCTCTGGTTGCTTTATATGGATGCTTTCTTCAAGACTTCCATTAAGGAAAACTGTCTTGACATCCACTTACCAAATCTCATAGTCCATATAGATAAAAGAATCCGGATAGACTTAAGCATAGCTACTGGCAAAAAAGTTTCCTTTTTCAACAAGCTTTGCTTTGAAAGTTTTCACTTTCCTGTCTATCCATCTTTTCCTATTGTAGACCTATTTACACCCAATGGCTTTTACACCATTTGGTGGTTTTACAAGTTCCCAGACTTTATTAGAATACATATATTCTAATTCTATATTCATTGCTCTTTGCAAAGATGCTGCATCTTTATCTTGGAGTGCTTCATCATATGTCCGGGGATCAGGTTCATGTCCACCAGAGATCAAGTCCAAAGACTCTCCCAAAACATGAATCTTTTAGGTTGCCTAACAACCCTCCCACTATGACGAGACACTTTCTGCAATCGTGTATCATTTGTGATACATGTTACAGTTTCTTGTGATATTTCATCTTGTACAGTTGGTACTAGATTAGATATATCCTTTATTTATTTCCTTAAGAACAAATTTACTTATGGGCTTATGGTTTATTATAGTCATCTTCTAAAAATCGTGCATTGGTGCTGACAATGACCTTCTGATTTTTAGGATTATAAATCTCCTTTCGTTTCTCTAGGATAACTTACAAACAAGTGAATTCCTGTCCAACTTATCAGTGTCTCTCATGTGCTAGACCACCTGAATATGCTTCAGACTAGGCTTACGCCTATTCTATAATTCTATGGGAGTAGAGAGTTCTGACTTAGAAGATACTATATTCACTTCCGTTTCCAGTGTATATCCTTAAAACGAATTTGGTAATTTTCTGAATAACTCATCATTGATCTAACTATTTCCATAAGAGTCTTATACCTTCTTTCTACTACACCATTCTGTTGGGGTGTACCAGGTGCAGTTAGTTGGGATTAAATCCCGACTTCTGATAAGTGACTCCTAAACTCTCCTAAGAGGTACTCGTTACTACGATTTCACCGTAGTATCTTGATACTTTTACTTTGACATTTACTCCACATCAGCCTAGTACTCTTTGAACTAATCAAAATACTTAGACTTGTGGCGCGTCAAGTAAATGTATCCTTATCTCGAATAGTCGTCTATAAATGAGACGAAATATTCTAAACAACCTCTTGCCTGGATAGTCAAAGGTCTACACAAATCAGAATGAACCAATTCCAACATATCTTTGGCTCCATACCCCTTAGACTTAAAAGCTTCTTGGTTATTTTTCCTTCCAAGTAAGACTCGCAGGTTGGAAAGATTTCCACTACCAATGAACCCAAGAGTTCATTGGTTATTATCCTTTGAATCCTACTCAAGTTAATATAACCTAGCCTTACATGCCAAAATTATGATTGGTTCATTTCCGAAGGTTATTTTCTCTTATTAAAGTTAGAAAATGTGTTATTAATTTCCATTTATTGTATCGTGGGAGTTATTGGATTATAAATTGTTAACCAACGTACCAGAACAGATAACTTTCCTATTTTTCTTGATAACAAATATGCTATCAAAATAGACAGAATATCTATTCTTTAATAGTTTAGAAACTAAAATCAGGTTCTTTCTAAACTTAGTACGTAAAAATAATTTCTGAAAATCCATATTTTATTCCTATCAGAGGATAAATATCTCCCACTACAACAGCTGCTACTTTTGCAGTAGTGCCCATGTAGACGGTGTTTTCCTTTTTATATAGTTATCGGGTTTCCTGGAACCCCTGCAATGAATTGCAGACATGATCAGTGGTTCATGTATCTACACACCAGGTACCGGTAGATAACACCACTAAATATGTTTCAACAACTAATAAAATACATCGTTATTATTCTCAATTCTGAGAGGACAGTCTACCTTAATGTCCAAATCCTATTTCCAATCATTATAATTGGGACCACTAAGTCTATCCTAAAGTATAACAGCTAGGGGATTGACCAACATCCTAAGAATCATAAAAATATTTGGTCAAGACCAACTCCTTAAAAATCCCCATGAATTTTGTATGCCACGTTAGTGTGGACGTTTACAAATTCAAAGAGGAGATTTTATCATTTAATTTTATTATCTCGTCAACCTTACTTTATGATGAATAAAATTAATAGTTGGTCTTGTCTTTAATCAAATATTTGGTCAAGACTCTAAATTTAAAATAATATTGATTCCTCTAACAATACTATTTAAATTTACCAACACCTCAAAACACTGTGAATTTTGCATGCCACGTTAGTGTGGACGTATACAAAATCAACATTTGTAAGAGGAGGGTTTTACCCATTAACTATCTTGTCAACCTAACTTTATGACAAATAAAATTATCTCAAACACCGTTAATTTTGTATGCCACGTTAGTGTGGACGTATACAAAATCAATCATTTGTAAGAGGGGTTTTAACCCATTAATTTTATTATCTTGTCACCCTAGTTTTATGACAAATTAATAGTTGGTTTCCCTTTGGTCACACAAGTAATAGCAGTGGCTCTGTTGGGGAGGATACTATTAAATGTGTCTAAGTGTATACCATTACTTGATACTTAGTCCATTAAATAAGATTGTGCCCCTTCAGTTGGAGAAGATCACACACATCCTAAATAACTTCCTATAACCATCCATTAAGGAAGTTTGATCTAGTGATCCGGAAACAAACTCATCCGTTGTGGAGGGAGGCACTCAGAGCCAACACGCAAGCTTGTTGCATCACTTACAAACCAGTAATGGAGACCGTGAGATTTATATACTAATCCCTCTCCCACTTAGTTATTTAAGGTGAGGAATTTTAACCTATGCTAGCATACATCACATGCACACACACATCACAGTAAATAAAAGCAATAAATATGGAAATTAATTTTCCAACTATTATGGCTTCTTCCATCACCATCCTCTATATGCTCCAACCCTAGCTACTACCATCTTTATCCACCGCCACCGGGTCCATGTCATCGGGTCCATCGAGCTTCCTTTTCTGCTGCGGCTCTGGTCCTCCAAAAGCTCCACGCTTCACAAGGATACGATCTGCGACAAAAATAGAATTTTACATATATCGATCCTATATTCCACAAAGGAATGTACATATATTCTAGATCGAACAAAAAAAAGTAAAATTCTAAAACTAATACAGCTCCTGCTGTATTTGATACATACAATCATGCACACACAATAAAATTCCCTTGACATGTCCAAGGGTCCAATCACACACGATATCTATATGCCATAATAGTTGGAGCCTACAAACACAAAGTTAGCACATCCTACTATTATCCTGCCTAAATTATGTATGACATGCGCATAATCTATTTGAAAACCAAACACACAGAGGCAAACCCTAGCTCTGATACCAATTGTTGGTTAGTCCTAGGAAAATCGTACTGGTTCCACTGTACAAAAATTTTGTACAAGTGTCGAACCTTTCCTTAAATAACCTATTGTGTTCTTTAGAAGTTAAATTAGGAATCGCAGACGGAACTTAACATCATTGATTCCAAATTTAACTTATATATTCTTAATGATTTAGATTTGAATCGCAAGCGGAACTTAACACTATTGATTCAAATTCTCCTATGTTATTAATTCTATTAAATATTAATTTTCAAAATTAGCTTCCAGGACTGCATGACGAGGCACATGACCTTCTTGGATATGGGAGCAACCACCACCGCCTAGACAAAGCCTTTTAAGGAAAGCTAATATTTAATTTCCTTAAATCACTCTAGGTTTAACCAAAAAGAACAATCGAATCACAAATTCAAAAAATAAAGCAAAAGAAACACAAATTCGAAACAAATCTGAAAACTCTAGAATCATATGCCTCTTGTGTTTGGTATTTCCAAAAATAACTATACAAAGAAAACTAGTATGATGCGGAAAATAATTACTAGTTATACCTTTCTTTGTAAGCAAATAATCTCTTGATCTTCTACCGTATTCCTCTTCTAACCTCGGACGTTGTGTGGGCAACGATCTTCCAAGATGAGAACCACCAAGCACCTTCTTCTTCCTTCTAGGTTTCGGCCACCAAGAGTCCTTCTTGATGGATAGGTTTGGCCACCACCAATGCTCCAAGGGATGCTAGAGACTAGGCTTCCTTTCTCTCCTTCTTCTCCTTGCTTAATCCGGCCATCAAAGCAACTCCACCAATGAAGAGGTTTCGACCACAAGAAAGGGAAGAGAGAAAGAGGAGGGGTCGGCCACACCCAAGGAGAAAAAGAGAGGAGAAAAATAGAATAGAGTCGTTCGCAATGAAAGCACCTCTACCCCCTCTTTTATATTCCTTGGTCTTGGCAAATAAGGAAATTTTAATAAAAAAACTTCCTTAATTCCTTTGCCATGAAAAAGAAAATTTTAATTAATTAAAATTAAATTCCTTTTTTCAATTACAATGGCCGGCCACCTCCAATGATATAAACAAGGAGAGTTTTAAGAATTAAAACTTCCTAATTTGTCTTCGGAAATTTATAAAAATTTCTCCAATAATTTTTCCCTTCATGGTGGATTATAAAAAGAAAATTTTATAAATTAAAATCTTTCTTTTAAACATGTGAATGATTTCCAAAAAGGAAAGTTATCTCTAAAAATTAAAATCTCCTTTCAATCTACAAATAAGGAAAGATATTAAATCTTTTCTTAATCTTTTGTAGAAACTAATAAAAGAGAATATTTAATTTTTAAACTCTCTTTTAAATCATGAATATGGTTAAAAAAGAAAAGTTTTCTCAAAATTAAAATCTACCTTTCAATCTACAAATAAGGAAAGATTTCAAATCTTTTCTTAATCTTTTATAGAAAGCTATAAAAAGAAAGATTTAAATTTTAAACTCTCTTTTAAAACAATGGAATCCACATAAGAAAATTTTTAAAAAAATAAAATTCCTTTTTATTTTAATAGGGTCGGCCACCTAAGCTTGGGTTCAAGCTAGGGCCGGCCACCTCATGAACCCATGAACCATGCCTTTGGCCGGCCCTAGCTTGGACTCAAAGCTAGCTTGGCCGACCCCTATAAAATGGGTAAAAAGGTGGGTATAGGTGGGTATAGGTGGGTATAGTACTCTATAATTAAGAGGCTACGATAGGGACCAAGAGGAGGAATTAGTTTTGGTCTCCCGATGAAATTAAGCTTCCCGTGTTCGCCGTGAACACACAATTTAATTTCATCAATAATAATTCATACCACTAAAGAATTATTATTGAACTATCGCACCAATCCCAAATTACATTTTGGGCTCATTCTTTTTATGAGTATGTTAGTCTCCCTGTGTTTAAGATGTCGAATGCCCACTAATTAAATGAGTTACTGATAACTCACTTAATTAATATCTTAGTCCAAGAGTAGTACTACTCAACCTTATCGTCATATCGGACTAAGTCCACCTGCAGGGTTTAACATGACAATCTTTATGAGCTTCTCTTGGGGACATTATCAATCTAGATTTTTAGGACACAGTTTCCTTCTATAATCAACAAGACACACTATAAGTAGCATCGTTTCCCAACTTATTGGACATTTTGATTTATCGAGCTAAATCTCACCCTTTGATAAGTCAAAGAAATAAATATTAAATATATGTGCTTGTTATTATATTAGGATTAAGAGCACACACTTCCATAATAACTAAGAACTTGTTCTTTTATTAAATCAGTATAAAAAGAACTTTTCTTAAATGATCCTGCTCAATATACTTAGAGTGTACTAGTGTAATTTATTAGTCAAGATAAACTAATACCTAATTACACTACGACTATTCCAACGGTTTATTCCTTTCCATCTTAGTCGTGAGCAACTGTTTATAATTTACAAAGAACTGATAACATGATCTCCTGTGTGTGACACCACACACCATGTTATCTACAATATAAATTAATTGAATGACTACACTCAGTATATATAAATGTTGACACTTGACCAATGTGATTCTTATTTCTAAATAAATGTTTATACAAAAAACTAGGCTTTTAGTATACACTCTAACATGCCGACCACGAGAAGGCCCCTGAGTTAAAGTTGAATAGATTGAACAAGTCATGATCTACTAGATTTCTTCGATTCCAAAATTAGAGTTGGATTTCAATATTTACCAGTAGATACATAGCATGAAGTGCAAGATCCCACAATGTTCATCAGTCCTATGACCATCATCTCCTTGTTTTCATCCACTTGGTAGCCCCAGAGTGAAGCGAAAGTTCTTCCACTAGCAATTCCTTCCTAAACAACAACAAGATTAGTATCTCGTTTAACACTCACACATCTTTTGATTTAATATCTCACAATGAGGGAGATGATCCCAGTAGTAAGCCCTGTTTTGATCACAATGCTCAAATAGGGATTGTCGAAGACTAATTTGTTCCATGATGGACTGTTCAATCCACATTTAAAATTTCCAATATGCAAAGTGCGAAGCTGTGGAAATTAACATGGTTGCAAAGTTAAGAAACTAAAGGAACAATTGTATTGGGGGAAACTAAGGAAACTGGTTGCACTGACACTGCTGATTCCATGATTTTAAGCTTTGATCAAAAAAACAATAAGGGTAGAGATGATGACAGGCGTCATGTTAGTGCAAGCCATAAAAGTCAATCAAGATTTGATTGACTTAGGATGTATTGTATTATATTTCATTAATAAAAGACAATGGTTATTATATTTACTTTAGATCAATGCAAGATGAATAAGTATAATAATCTCCTATGGTAGTAGGTTTTAGTCTATAATATATTAATTGGTTGAATTGATAGTGGGAGCTTATAAATATATATAGACACTACTCTTAACTATTCCTAATCAAGTATTAATATGTAAGGATAATATTAATATATTGAGACTAACATGTAGGCCAATTGATGACTTAATCCCACAAGTCATGGATATGAGATAATACGTTAACACATGGATATATATTAGAGAATATGTACTGAATTGATCCGCCATAAGATGTTTCATGGATCATTATATGAATGTCACAAACATTCTCATAGTGACTATTGATATGAATAGTCTTTAGACCTGAAGTCACTATGCTTTTCTATATAAGAAGTTGTGTACTTTGATATCGTCAAAAGTCACCTGCAACAAGATGTACTATCAAGTCAATCACTAGGTATGCAATAAGTTATATGGAGGAATATGAGTGATGTAGATAGGATCTATCCCTTTCATATAACGGAAGTAATATCTATGGGCCTCTTGATTAAGTAGGACATAAGAATGCATGGTCATGCTCAAATTAGTCAATATGAGATATTGATCTTATTTGATTAAGTGTATCTACATAGGAATCAAGAAATATAAAGTTTGATAAGGGGATGATACAGTCTATGCCTCATAAATTAATCTAGATATTAAAGATAGAAGGACCAAGTCATACAAAATAATAGACACAAAGAGGTTAAGTTGGATCTCGACATTCTCATCACTTGGGTAGCAAGGATGCATTACTAGATGTCACTCATTGCTTATATATTTATAATGGTTTTAGATACATTGCAACGTTACAAGAACCTATTGGGTTACACACAAAAATATGTTGATTTAGAGATGAGTTTATTTTAGTTTAACTAAAATATAATGGATACTAAGATTATAGGGTTAAGCCTAATTCGAATTTGACTTATTGAGTTAGACTCAAATGAATTTGGATTAGACTCATTAGATTGATGGTTGAACTCATTATCTTATTAGGTTAATGGCTTATTTGGTTAATGGTTAATCCAATATATTAACATCCAATCCACTAAAGAGGATTAATGTCCATTAATAGAGATTAATGAAGTATTCATGAAAAGGGAGACCAAAAGGCATAAACCTTTTGTATTCATTAGATGAGTACAGAAACTATTTGACAGTAACATTTAAGTGAAGTAACATTTTTTGAAAAAGTAACATTTTGGTGAAGTAACCCTTTTGGAAAAGTAACCTTTTGTGAAGTAATCTTATATAGGTGAAGCAACCTTTTTGGGTGATCATCTTTTTGGTTTTTTGCTCTTCTTCTCTTGTCCAAAAACAACCTTGTGTAGTTGCTAGCACAACAACAACGGTTTCTTCTCCAAGTAGTGAGTTCGTGAGATGGATGGAGAACATGTTCGTGTGGATACCGTAGAGGTGTGAATGTGCTAATCGCATTGAGATCTACATCCTAATCAAAGTTGTTGTCACGAGGACCGGTTCACACAATAATGGTAACTATTTTATCTGATAGAATAGAAAAATGTAGTATATGATATTCATAAGGATCTCTTGGGGGATCCTTTTTCTATTACGTTATGTATTGTTTTATGCATAAGATCTCTACAATGGTATCAGAGCCGCTTGTGAATGTGTATACATCGTTTTAGTTCTATTTTATATGTGATATAGATGAAGAACATGTGTTTAATATGTCATGATGCATGGTTATGGCCCTTTACCCCAATATGATTGGATGATTATGTGTGTGTGCATGTTGTAATTCATAATACGGCCTACGAGTCATGTCTTTCACCTTAATACTTCTAGTTATAAAATTAGACTATCCTTGAATGTAACTCGAGGTTTCTTTAGATTTTGTAATATACAAATTTTAGAAGAGCTAGTCTACTGGACGATGGTGAAAAGGGAGAAGGACAACAACATACAACGACCAAAGAATCACCTGAAGAAGATGCTTTTACCTAGGTTGACATTTCGATCTTCTCATTGGGTTGAGGAGATCATAGTAGATGGGGTCATAACCATGTCACATCCTATTTAACATATATGTTGATGTATGCCATGATATGCCATGATTGTATGTGATGCATGTGTATTTTAATCGTAATTAGGTCCTTTTAATATGTCTACTAAAGTTTGGTACTCACTACTATCTCTATCAATTATAGTCAAGTTTTTCCAAAGTAAAGTGACTAAATTTATCTTGGTAGAGTGCGATAGGACAATTGTGATATTCGACTATTGGACTTTGTGTTGGTTAGTCCTAAGAAAACGTACCGGTTCCACTGTACAAAATTTTTTGTACAAATGTCGAACCTTTCCTTAAATAACATATTGTGTTCTTTAGAAGTTAAATTAGGAATCACAGACGGAACTTAACATCATTGATTCCAAATTTAACTTATCTGTTCTTAATGGTTTAGATTTGAATCGCAAGCGGAACTTAACACTATTGATTCAAATCCACCTATGTTATTAATTTCATTAAATAAGAATTTCCAAAATTGGCTTCCAGGACAGCATGGCGAGGCACATGATCTTCTTGGATATGGGAGCAACCACCACCGCCTAGACAAAACCTTTTAAGGAAAACTAATATTTAATTTCCTTAAATAACTCTAGGTTAACCAAAAAGAACAATCGAATCACAAATTCGAAAAACAAAGAAGACACAAACTCGAAAAATAAATTCGAAAACTCTAGAATCATATGCCTCTTGTGTTTGGTATTTCCAAAAATAACTATACAAAGAAAACTAGTATGATGCGGAAAATAATTACTAGTTATACCTTTCTTTGTAAGCAAATAACCTCTTGATCTTCTACCGTATTCCTCTTCTTATCCCGGACGTTGTGTGGGCAATGATCTACCGAGATGAGAACCACCAAGAACCTTCTTCTTCCTTCTAGGTTTCGGCCACCAAAAGCTCCTCCAAAGATGAAGAGGTTCGGCCACCACCAAGCTCCAAGGGATGCTAGAAATATCGCCTCCTTTTCTCTCCTTCTTCTCCAAGCAAGATCCGGCCACCACAAGGACTCCAAGGATGAGATGAGGTTCAACCACAAGATGGAGAAGAGAGAAAGAGGAGGGCCCGATCACACCCAAGGAGAAAAAGAGAGGAGAAAAATAATAGAGTCGTTCGCCATGAAGGCACCTCTACCTCTTCTTTTATATTCCTTGGTTTTGACAAATAAGAAAATTTAATTAAAAAACTTTCTTAATTCTTTTGCCATGAAAAGGACAAATTTATTTAATTAAAAATAATTTTCCTTTTCATTATTACATGGCCGGCCACTTATTTCCCCAAAACAAGGAGAGTTTTAATTAAAACTTCTTAATTTGTTTCCGGAAATTTATAAAAAAACTCTCCAATAATTTTTCCCTTCATGGTGGGTTATAAAAAGGAAATTCTATAAATTAAAATCTTTCTTTTAAACATGTGGATAATTTCCAAAAAGGAAAGTCATCTCTAAAAACTAAAATCTCTTTTCAATCTACAAATAAGGAAAGATATCAAATCTTTTCTTAATCTTTTGTAGAAACTAATAAAAGAGAATATTTAATTTTTAAAACTCTCTTTTAAATTATGATCATGGTTAAAAAGGAAAGTTTTCTCAAAATTAAAATCTCCTTTCAATCTATAAATAAGGAAAGATTTCAAATCTTTTCTTAATCTTTTGTAGAAAGCTATAAAAGAAAAGATTTAAATTTTAAACTCTCTTTTAAAACCATGATATCCACATAAGAAATAATTTTAATAAAAATCCTTTTTAATATTCTAGTGGTCGACCACCTAAGCTTGGGACCCAAGCTTTGGCTGACCACCAACTTGGCTCATCCACTTGGTCTTGGCCAGCCCTAGTTTGGGTTCCAAGCTAGCTTGGCCGACCCTATTAGGATGGGTAAGAAGGTGGGTATGTGGTGTGTATAAATCTCTATATATAAAATGCTACGATAGGGACCGAGAGGAGGAATTGGTTTTGGTCTCCCGATGAAATTAAGCTTCCCGTGTTCGCCCCGAACACACAACTTAATTTCATCAATAATAATTCATACCACTAAAGAATTATTATTGAACTACTACACCAATCCCAAATTACATTTTGGGCTCCTTCTTATTATGAGTGTGTTAGTCTCCCTGTGTTTAAGATGTCGGATGTCCACTAATTAAGTGAGTTACTGACAACTCATTTAATTAATATCTTAGTCTAAGAGTAGTACCACTCAACCTTATCGTCATGTCAGACTAAGTCACCTACAGGGTTTAACATGACAATCCTTATGAGCTTCTCTTGGGGACATTATCAACCTAGATTACTAGGACACAATTTTCTTCTATAATCAATAAGACACACTATAAGTAACATCATTTCCCAACTTATCGGGCTTATTGATTTATCGAACTAAATCTCACCCATTGATAAATTAAAGAAATAAATATCAAATATATGTGCTTGTTACTATATTAGGATTAAGAGCACACACTTCCATAATAACTGAGGTCTTTGTTCCTTTATAAAGTCAGTATAAAGAAACGACCTCTAATGTTCCTACTCAATACACTCTAAGTGTACTAGTGTAATTATATAGTTAAGATAAACTAATACCTAATTACACTACGACCTTCCAATGGTTTGTTCCTTTCCATCTTGGTCGTGAGCTACTGTTTATAATTTATAAGGTACTAATAACATGATCTTCTGTGTGTGACACAACACACCATGGTATCTACAATATAAATTAATTGAACAACTACATTTATCATAAATGTAGATATTTGACCAATGTGATTCTTATTTCTAGATAAATGTTTATACCAAAAGCTAGGCTTTTAGTATACATCCTAACAATCTCCCACTTATACTAAAAGACTAAGCTGCCATATCTGCTGCCATACATCTGAATCCCAACCCTTCAACATGCCCATCAAAAGCTCTTGCCTTAAGGGCTTTAGTGAAAGGATCTTCCAGGTTATCACTTGATGCAATCTGAGCGGCAACAACTTCTCCTCGTTATACGATTTCTCGTATTGGGTAGTACTTGCGCTCTATTGTGTTTACTTGCCTTATGGACTTATGGTTTCTTCGAGTTTGCTACTGCACCAAATTATTTTAGGCAAACCAGAAATCATATCTAAGTCTATCTTGAAGTATCTGAGCCATACAACTTCTATGGCTACCTCAGAAGCTGCCATATACTCAGCTTCTATGGTGGAGTCCGAAAAAGCACCTATGCTTATCACTCTTCCATAGTTATGACTGTTAGAGTGTATACTAAAAGCCTAGCTTTTGGTATAAACATTTATCTAGAATCACATTGGTCAAATATCTACATTTATGATAAATGTAGTTGTTCAATTAATTTATATTGTAGATAACATGGTGTGTGGTATCACACACAGAGGATCATGTTATCAGTACCTTATAAATTATAAACAGTAGCTCACGACCATAAATGGAAAGGAACAAACCATTGGAAGGTCGTAGTGTAATTAGGTATTAGTTTATCTTAACTATATAATTACACTAGTACACTTAGAGTGTATTGAGTAGGATCATTAGAGGTCGTTTCTTTTATACTGACTTTATAAAGAAACAAAGACCTCAGTTATTATGGAAGTGTGTGCTCTTAATCCTAATATAATAACGAGCACATATATTTGATATTTATTTCTTTAATTTATCAATGGGTGAGATTTAGTTCGATGAATCAATAAGCCCGATAAGTTGGGAAATGATATCACTTATAGTGTGTGTTGATTATAGAAGGAAGCTGTCCTAGTGATCTAGGTTGAGAATGTCCCAAGAGGAGCTCATAATTAAATGTTTCTCTGCGGTGGACTTAGTCCGACATGACGATGAAGTTGAGTGGTACTCTTGGAGCTAGATATTAATTAAGTGAGTTGTCGAAACTTAATTAGTGGACATTGTTATCTTAAACACACACTCATAATAAGAAGGCCCAAAATGTAATTTGGGATTGGTGCGATAGTTCAATAATAGTTCTTTAGTGGAATGTTATTATTGATGAAATTAAGTTGTGTGTTGCGAACACGGGATGCTTAATTTCATCGAGACAAACCAATTCCTCCTCTCGGTTCTATCGTAGCCTCTAGTATAGAGAGATTCACCGCATACCACCTTCTTACCCATCCAATGGGACCGCCAAGCTAGCTTGGAACCCAAGCTAGGGGCCAAGTCCAAGTGGATGAGCCATGTGTGGCGGCCAAAGCTTGGGTCCCAAGCTTAGGTGGTCGACCACTAGAATATTAAAAGGATTTTATTAAAATTATTTCTTATGTGGATATCATGATTTTAAAGAGAGTTAAAATTAAAATTTCCTTTTATAACTTTCTACAAAAGATTAAGAGAAGAGATTAATCTCTTTCCTTATTTGTAGTTTAAAGGATGGTTTTAATTTTTGGTAAAAACTTTCCTTATTTGTAAATCATCTACATGATTAAAGAGAGTTTAAAATTTGAAATCTTTCCTTATTTGTTGATTAAAGGAGGATTTTAAATTTTAAGAAAACTTTCCTTTTAAACATATTCATGATTTAAAGAGAGTTTAAAATTAAATATTCTCTTTTATAAGTTTCTATAAAAGATTAAGAAAAGATTTGATATCTTTCCTTATTTGTAGATTGAAAGAGATTTTAATTTTAGAGATAACTTTCTTTTATCCACATGTTTAAAAGAAAGATTTTAATTTATTAAATTTCCTTTTTATAAACCAATCATGAAGGATAAAATTATTGGAGAAATTTTATAAATTTTGAAACAAATTAGGAAGTTTTAATTCTTGTTTAATTAAAACTCTCCTTGATTTGAGGAAATAAGTGGCCGCCATGTTTAAGTGAGAAGAAAATTATTTTAATTAAAATACATTTTTCCTTTTCATGACAAAGAATTAAGGAAGTTTTAATTAAATTTCCTTATTTGCCAAGACCAAGGATTATAAAGAGGGGTAGAGAAGGCTTCATGGTGAACAACCTCTATTATTTTCTCCTCTTTTCTTCCTTGGTGTGCGACCTCCTTCCTTTCTCTTCTCTCCATCTTGTGGCGGACCTCTCTTCCTCATTGAAGATCAAGTGGTGGCGGATTTTAGCTAGGAGAGGAGAAAGCTTACATCCTTGGAGCTTGATTGGTGGAAAAGATCTTCATCTCTTGGAAGCATAGTGCTTGGCGAAACTTGAAGAAAGGAGAAGAAGGTGCTTTGGTGGTTTCTCATCTCGGAAGATCGTTGCCCACACAACGTCCGAGGTTAGAAGAGAATACGGTAGAAGATCAAGAGGTCTTTCTAAAAGGTATAACTAGTAATTTTTCTTTCCGCATCATACTAGTTATTTTGGAAATAATACCAAATACAAGAGGCATGCGATTCTAGTATTTCGAATATGTTTTTCGATGTTGTGTTTTTTTGTTTTCTTTTTCCTTGTGATTTGATTGTTCTTTTCGGTTAACCTAAAGTTATTTTAGGAAATTAAATATTAGCTTTCCATAAAAGGTTTTGTCTAGTCGGTGGTGGTTGCTCCCATATCCAAGAAGGCCATGTGCCTCGCCACGTCAGTACTGGGAACCAATTATGGAAATTAATATTTAATGGAATTAATAACTTAAGGTGATTTGGGTTGAACGTGTTAAGTTCCGCAGGAGACCCAAGTCAAAACCTAAAAGAACGAATAGATTAAGTTTTGGATCAAACGTGTTAAGTTCCGCAGGCGATCCAAAATTTAATTTAAAAGAACACATGGTAGCTAGGAAAAGGTTCAGACCTTTGTACAAAATTTTTGTACAGTGGAACCTCTAGGTTTTCCGAGTAGCAACCAACAATGACTTCACCTCCTAAAGTAAACACAAAACCCCGAGGTCGACTTACTATTGTCCCTATCCGATTGGATGCCAAAATCCATGCAACCCACAGGGAACAAATTATCTGCCTTGTAAGCTAGCATATAATCTCTAGTGCCTCTTAAGTACTTCAATATATGCTTTACCGCAGACCAATGTCCCTGTTCAGGATTACTTTTATATCTGCTAATCATGCCTATGGTAAAACAGATATCTGGTCTCATGCATAACATACATTAGGCTTCCGACAGCCGAAGCATAAGGAACTGCCTTCATTTCTTATATCTCCTTTGATGTCTTCGGAGATATCCTTTTAGATAAAACTACTCCATGCTGAAAAGGTAAGAAACCTTTCTTGGAGTTTTGCATGCTTAAAACGAGCAAGGATTTTTTCGATATATGAATCTTGGGATAAGTAAAATATTCTTTTCTTGCGATCCCTTATTACTTTGATCCCAAGAATATATACATTCTCCCAAGTCCTTCATATCGAATTGTTTGGACAACCATACCCTTACTTCTGACAACACTTTGATATTATTTCCAACTACCAAAAATGTTATCTATGTATAGTACAAGAAATACCACCACGTTTCTATCACACTTTTTGTATACACAAGACTTATTCAGTTACTTAATAAATCCATAAGTTTGGATTACTTTGATAAACTGGATGTTCCAAGACCTTGAAGCTTTGCCTCAGTCTATAGACTGATTGAGCTTGCACACAAGATGCTCTTTGCCCTTTGCAATGAACCCTTCTGGTTGCTTTATATGGATGTTTTCTTCAAGACTTCCATTAAGGAATGCTGTCTTGACATCCACTTGCCAAATAGATAAAAGAATCCGGATAGATTTAAGCATGGCTACCAGTGAAAAAGTTTCCTTTTTCATCAAGCCTTGCTTTGAAAGTTTCCACCTTCCTGTCTATCCATCTTTTCCTATTGTAGACCTATTTTCACCCAATGGCTTTTACACCATCGGTGGTTCTACAAGCTTCCAGATTTTATTAGAATACATATATTCTAATTCTGTATTCATTGCTCTTTACCAAGATGTTGCATCTTTATCTTGGAGTGCTTCATCATATGTCCGGGATTAGGCTCATGTTCATTTGGGATCAAGTCCAAAAACTCTCCCAAGACATGAATCTTTTAGGTTGCTTGACAACCCTCCCACTACGATGAGCCACTGTCTGTAATTGTGTATCATTTATGATACATGTTGCAGTTTCTTGTGATATTTCATCTTGTACAGTTGGTACTAGATTAGACATGTCCTTTATTATTTCTTTAAGAATATATTTACTTATGGACTTGTGGTTTATTACATAGTCCTTTTCTAAAAATCGGTCATTGATGCTAACAATGACCTTCTGATTTTTAAGACTATAAACCTACTTTCATTTCTCTAGGATAACCCACAAACAAGTGAATTCCTGTCCAACTTATCATTGTCTCTCTTCAGCATATGTGCTGGACTACCCAAATCTGAATATGCTTCAAAATAGGCTTACGCCTATTCAGCAATTCTATATGAGTAGAGAGTTCTGATTTGGAAGGTACTATGTTCACTTCCGTTTCTAGAGTATATCCTTAAAACGAATTTGGTAATTTTCTGAATAACTCATCATCAATCTACTCATTTCTATAAGAGTCCTATACCTTCTTTTTTCTACATCATTCTGTTGGGGTGTACCAGGTGCAGTTAGTTGGGATTGAGTCCCGTCTTTTGATAAGTGATTCCTAAACTCTCCTAAGAGGTTCTCGCCACTATGATCTAACTGTAGTGTCTTGATACTTTTACCTTGACATTACTCCACATCAGCCTAGTACTCTTTGAACTAATCAAAGCACTTAGACTTGCGGTGCATCAAGTAAATGTATCCTTATCTCGAATAGTCGTCTATAAAAGAGACGAAATATTTGAAACAACCTCTTGCCTAGATAGTCAAAGGTCTATACAAATCAGAATGAACCAATTCCAACATATGTTTGGCTCCATACCCCCTAGACTTAAAAGCTTCTTGATTATTTTTCCTTCCAAATAAGACTCGTAGGTTGGAAAGATTTCTACTACCAATGAACCCAAGAGTTCATTGGTTATTATCCTTTGAATCCTACTCAAGTTAATATAACCTAGCCTTAGATGCCAAAAATATGATTGGTTCATTTCTGAAGGTTGCTTTCTCTTAAAGTTAGAAGATGTGTTATTAATTTCCATTTATTGCATCGTGGGAGTTATTGGATTTATAAATTGCCAACCAACGTACCAGAACAGATATCTTTCTTATTTTCTTGATAACAATTGTAACAACCCAAATTTCCTCATTATGAGTTCTAATAGTGGTTTAAAATATTTAGAAATGATTTAGAAATATTCTAGAGATTTTTATAAATTTTTAGAGTATTTTTATGTAATTTTCGGAGTTCGTTTGTTATTTTTACCAAAAGAAACAAGTTACAAAAAATAAAGAAATTAAGCCGAGGTTCGAACCGGAGACCTCCGATTAAGCAGAGCCTTAAGTTGTCGGCTAACCAAGTGCCCAAGCGGGTGTTGCTGATTAAAGAAGTAGCAAAATTTATTTAAGTAGTAGTTAATAAATAGGAAATAAATAGGTATAAAAAGGGTTTGGCTGAGATTCGAACCCGCGACTTCGACCCGACCCGAACCTTAAGCAAATCCGGCTGACCAAGTGCCCAAGCGGGCGGTTCTGTTTAGAAAAGATAGCAAAATTATTTAAGAGGTTAACAGAATATTGGAGATTATAAAAGGGATAAGTTGATGTTGATTCCTCCCGTGACCGAAAACCCCTCTCCTTCTTCTCTCGCTCGCGACGGCAGAGCTCGGGCGGAAAACAAAGCCGCGGCTAGGTCTTGTATCCGGCGGCCGATGAAGGGCAGATTTTGTGAGATCTTCACAGAATAGAGACCGGCTCATCGAGGAGAGCTTGTGGGCACGAAGAGGAGTGAAAATTCGAGCTCTCCGCAAACCCTAGAAGCCCTCTTGTCCGGTTGTGAGTCCAAGAAGCAAGGTAAGCGCTTTCTCACCTGCGGTAGGAGTAGTTTTTGGACCTTGTTTCTCCTTGTTTTCGAATTATACTGTGAAAGTGATTGTGATGGGTTTGCTGCCGTGAGTTCGAAGAAGAACATGAATGGTAAAGTCCAAGCATGCGGGCTGTTTACCTCAAGCTTTGTAGCTGGAATTCGGATTTTGTTGTTCTAGGCAATAAGTATGAAGAACAATTATGATTTTAGATTTCCAGTAGCAAATTCTCCGTTCTCTTTTGTTGCCGTGGCACATAGCATGAAGAACAATTAGGGTTTTTGAGTTTACAGTAGAAATTTTCCATCAGAATTGTTGCTGGTGACTTGATGGGCATGCTCGGGTTGAATGGAAGCTAGCAAATCTTTTGTTTTCTTTTGTTGCCGTGGCACATAGCAGGGCGAACAATTACTACAGTGCAGTTTTGTTTTGTTATCATTTGTTTAACACGTTGTTAGATCCTTTTGGCATTAGTTCTCTAACTGTAGTTTTAGTTTTTTTTTAAGTTTTGTAGGTTAGCAATTCAGTGCAATGTAAAGATTATGTTCAGTGCAATGTAGATTAAGATACTATTTTTATCCCAAATAGGAAGTTAGATTTCTTGTTGATTGGAACTTTTCCTTTAAGTATCTAGTTCCTTTCAACAAGTTAGATCTTTTGTTTCTTTAGCAATACATATTTTGTTTAATTGCTATTTTCTTTGAGCATGCATGGTTTTCCTTAAACTTCCAGTTTTAGTTTGTTGAGTACCTAGTTTTATTTTGTTATATGTATATGCAAATTTTTGTAAAGCTTTGTATACGGATTTTTATTAAGCTAGTATGTAGATTTTTCATTAAGCATTTCAGTTCCAGATTTTGAGTTCCCTATCAGTATTTTGAGTTTAAGAAAAGTATAAGAAAGATAAAGGAAAGAAAGAAAAAGGCCAAGGCCTTAAGTAGATCCCAAAGTCAAGACTTTAGGGATTTTGGCACACAAGGTACTTATTAAAATGCCAAGGCATTATATATTAGAAGTAATAAAAGATAACAAGTATTTTACTTTTTTAAGAGGCTAGTACCCGACTTCCAAGGTTGTCGTTAAACAAATCTAGGTGACAAATTCCGAGGTCTTGGCCCTGGTAGACCAAGGTCTGCTCTTTTAGGATTGGTGGCTCGCTACCCCAACCTATTAGGGAACGCACATAAGATGATACTACCCCTGGGCCCAAGAGAAGTTGATTATTATTTTGAAGTATTAAAGTATAAGTTTTAAACAAGTGAAATAAAAGAATAAGTTTTAAACAAGTGAAATAAAAGAATAAGTTTAGAACAAATGAAATAAGTTTCACTTCGTTTTAAAATCAGCAAGTTTAGTTTTCTTTTATGCTAGCATGTTATTTAGATTAGCTTACTATTATTTGCTAGTAGATGAGCATGAGCAGCTTTACATGTTTAGCATTTTAGTATGTTTTGAATTCCTTTGCTATTAGAAGAGCATGAGCAGCCTTACATGTTTAGCATTTCAGTTTGTTATGATTCCTTTACTATTAGATGAGCATGAGTAGTTTTCAGTAAGCATTCAGTTAGTTTATGTTATAGATATATGTACATGCATATCGAGATTTTGTGAGTTAAATAGCGCTTACTAAGAAATTTTGCTTATAGATTGCATTTCCTCTTATTGCAGATAAAGGAAAGGAAAAGCTATAGTCAAGGAAGGCGACAAGGAGGTGCGGATGGATGTGTGATGCCTGGACTATAGAAGCCTTGGGATTTAGCATAAGAATTTATTAAGATTGAAAATGACTTTAGGTATTTAGAATTTTCTCATTAGAATTGTTATGCATATTAGACCTATTATCTGAGTTGTATAATGGTTGCATGCATGTTCAGATTAGTACATTTATTTCAGCATGATTAGATTGATATGTAGTTTTAGATGTGAACATATACTTGAGTAGTATGCGTAGATTAGTCATTTAGTTTTCCGCTGCTAGTTAATTGCATGTTTAGAGAGTTTATGTATTGATCTTTACATGTGAACAACCCTAGTTAAGAAAAGTTAGTAGTCCAGTAGCGCTCCGCCCTCACAGCCTAGTAGTGAGGAGGGTGGGGTGTTACAACAACTTTGTTATCAAAATAGACACAATATCTATTCTTTAATAGTTTAGAAACTGAAATAAGGTTCTTTCTAAACTTAGTACGTAAAGACAATTCTTGAAAATCCATATTTTATTCCTATCAAAGGATAAACATCTCCCACTGCAACAACTGCTACTTTTACAGTAGTGCCCATGTGGACGGTGATTTATATAGTTGTCGGGTTTCCTGGAACCCCTACAATGAATTGCAGACATGATCAGTGGTTCCCGTATCTACATACCAGGTACCGGTAGATAACACCACTAATCATGTATCAACTAATGAATAAAACACACCTATATTGTTCTCAGTTCTAAGAGGACAGTCTACCTTAATGTCCAAGTCCTATTTCAAATCATTATAATTGGGACTACTAAGTCTATTCTATAGTATAACAACTAGGGAATTGACAAACATTTTAAATCCTAAGAATCACAAAAATATTTGGTCAAGACCAACTCCTTAAAATCCTTGTGAATCTTGTATGCCACGATAGTGTGGACGTATACAAAATCAAAGAGGAGATTTTATCCATTAATTTTATTATCCCGTCAACCTTTCTTTATGACAAATAAAATTAATAGTTGGTCTATCTTAGATTAAATATTTTGGTCAAAACTTTGAATTTAAAATAACATTGATTCCTCAAATAATATTATTTAAATTCGCCAACACCTCAAACACCGTGAATTATGCATGCCACGATAGTGTGGACGTATACAAATTCAAACATTTGTAAGAGGAGGGTTTTACCCTTTAATTATCTTGTCAATAAATCTTTATGACAAATAAAATTACCTCAAACACCATAAATTTTGTATGCCACGATAGTGTGGACGTATACAAAATCAAACATTTGTAAGAGGAGTTTTTCCCATTAATTTTATTTTCTTGTAACCTGACAAATAAAATTACCTTATACACCGTGATTTTTGTATGCCACGATAGTGTGGACGTATACAAAAACTCAACATTTGTAAGAGGGGGGTTTAATTTTATTATCTTGTCAACTTATCTTTTTGACAAATTAATAGTTGGTTTTCTTTAGTCACACAAATAATAGCAGTGACTCTGATGGGGAGGATACTATTAGATGTGCCTAAGTGTATACCATTATTTGACACTAAGTCCATTAATAAGATTGTGCCCCTTCCGATGGGGAAGATCACACACTCTTAATTAATTTCCTATAGTCATCCTAAATGGAAGTTTGATCTAGTGATCCGCAAACAAACTCATCCGATATGGAGGAAGACACTCAGAGCCAACGCACAAGTTTGTTTGCATAACTTATAAACCAGTAATGGAAACCGTGGAATTTATTAAAATTAATCCCTCTCCCACTTAGTTATTTAAAGTGAGGAATTTTAAAACTATCCTAGCATACATCACATGCATACACACACATCACAGTAAATAAAAAGGAATAAATTTGAAAATTATTTTCCAACTATTATGGTCTTTTCCCATCACTGTCCTCCTTGTGCTCCAACCCTAGTTGCTGCCATCTTTAGCCACAGTCATCGGGTCGAATCGTCGCATCCATCTTGCTTCTTATTCTGCTGCGCCTCTGGTGCTCCAAAAAGTACCACACCTCGCAAGCATCCGATCCGCGACAAAAATAGAATTTTACATGTGTCGATCCTATATTCCACGAGGGAATGTACATGTAATCTAGATCGAAAATAAAATTCTAAAAAACTTAGGGCTAATACAGCTCCTACTGTATTAGTTACATATAATCATGCACACACATAATAATGCCCTTGACATGTCCAAGGGTCTAATCATACACAACATCTATAAGTCATAATAGTTGGAGCCTGCAACCACAAAGTTAGCACATCCTACTATTATCCTGCCTAAATTATGTATGACATGTGCATAACCTAATTTGAAAACCAAACACACAGAGACAAATCCTAGCTCTGATACCAATTGTTGGTTAGTCCTAGGAAAATATACCGGTTCCACTGTATAAAATTTTTTGTACAAGTGTCGAACCTTTCCTTAAATAACCTATTGTGTTCTTTAGAAGTTAAATTAGGAATCACAGACGGAACTTAACATCATTGATTCCAAATTTAACTTATCTGTTCTTAATGGTTTAGATTTGAATCGCAAGCGGAACTTAACACTATTGATTCAAATCCACCTATGTTATTAATTTCATTAAATAAGAATTTCCAAAATTGGCTTCCAGGACAGCATGGCGAGGCACATGACCTTCTTGGATATGGGAGCAACCACCACCGCCTAGACAAAGCCGTTTAAGGAAAACTAATATTTAATTTCCTTAAATAACTCTAGGTTAACCAAAAAGAACAATCGAATCACAAATTCGAAAAACAAAGAAGACACAAACTCGAAAATTAAATTCGAAAACTCTAGAATCATATGCCTCTTGTGTTTGGTATTTCCAAAAATAACTATACAAAGAAAACTAGTATGATGCGGAAAATAATTACTAGTTATACCTTTCTTTGTAAGCAAATAACCTCTTGATCTTCTACCGTATTCCTCTTCTTATCCCGGACGTTGTGTGGGCAACGATCTACCGAGATGAGAACCACCAAGAACCTTCTTCTTCCTTCTAGGTTTCGGCCACCAAAAGCTCCTCCAAAGATGAAGAGGTTCGGCCACCACCAAGCTCCAAGGGATACTAGAAATATCGCCTCCTTTTCTCTTCTTCTTCTCCAAGCAAGATCCGGCCACCACAAGGACTCCAAGGATGAGATGAGGTTCGGCCACAAGATGGAGAAGAGAGAAAGAGAAGGGGCCGGCCACACCCAAGGAGAAAAAGAGAGGAGAAAAATAATAGAGTCGTTCGCCATGAAGGCACCTCTACATCCTCTTTTATATTCCTTGGTTTTGGCAAAAAAGGAAATTTAATTAAAAAACTTTCTTAATTCTTTTACCATGAAAAGGAAAATTTTATTTAATTTAAAACAATTTTCCTTTTCATTATTACATGGTCGGCCACTTATTTCCCCAAAACAAGGAGAGTTTTAATTAAAACAAAAATTAAAGGTTCACCAGTGTCTCTTGGTCATTTTTCCTTCCAAGCAAGATTCACAAGTTGGAAAGTTTTCCAACACTAATGAACCCAAGAGTCCATCGGCTATAAGCCTTTGGATCCTACTCAAGTTAATATGACCAAGCCTTAGATGCCAAAGATATGTTTGGTTCATTTCCGAAGGTTCCTTTCTCTTATTAGAATTAAAAGATATGTTATTAATTTTCATTTGTTGCTTTATGGGAGTTATTAGATTTAGAGTATACAAATTGCCTACTAATGTACCAGAACAGATAATAACCCTATTCTTCTTGATAACTACTTTGTTATCAAAAGAAACAGAATATCCATCCACAAATAATTTAGAAACTGAAATTAAATTCTTTCTAAAAGATGGTACATAAAGACAATTTCTCAAAATCAAACTTCTATTCTTATCAAATGATAAGTAGACGTCTCCCACTGCAACAGCTGCCACTTTTGTAGCATTGCCCATGTAGACGATTATCTCTCTCTCATATAGTCGTCGGGTTTCCTGGAACCCCTGCAATGTATTGCAGACATGATCGGTGGATCCTGTATCTACACACCAAGTGCTGGTAGATAACACCAATAAACATGTTTCAACTACTAGAGAATAAGATATACCTTTATTGTTCTCTCTCTTACGAGGACAGTCTGACTTCCAATGTCCAGTCTTCTTGCATATGAAGCACTTGCCCTTTGGCTTCTTCACTCTAGCTTTAGGTCTAGTACCTAGAGATCTTTTCACCTTCTTTGCTGAGCCAGCCTGTTTCTTCTTCTTCTTGCCTTTCGACTTAGAAGTAGAAACATTTTCAGCAAAGTGAATCTGAAAACTATGACGAAATATTCCTTCTGCTGCCTAAAGTTCTGTCAGAAGTTCCACCAACGTATAAGCCCTTTTGTTCATATTATAGTTAAGGTGGAATTGCTCAAAACTTCTAGGTAGCGTTTGGAGAATAATATCGATCTGGGTTTCCCCATTGATTTCAGCTCCAAGGATATGTATTTCGTTCAAATAAGCCATCATCTTGAGGATATGATCCCTTACAGGTGTCCCCTCTGACATGGTGGCTGCCATTAACTTTCTCATTGCCTCTTGCCTAGCAGCCCGATTCTGGTGTCAGAAAAGTTCCTTGAGATTGCTCATCATGTCATAAGCAGTTGGTAAGTCCTGATGCTGATGTTGCAGCACATTTGACATTGAAGCCAAAATGTAACACAGCGCCATCTCATCTGCCTTTACTCATTTCTTATCAGACTCAATCTCCTCTTCACTAGAATCACTATTAGGCACATTAGGGCAGGTCTCTAACAGTATAAACTTATAGCCTTTAGCAGTTAGGACAATGTCCAGGTTTCTTTTCCAATCTATGTAATTGGGACCAGTAAGTTTGTTCTCTTTCAGTATAATGGCCAGTGGGTTGAAAGTCATCCTAAGAATCACAAAATAAAATTTGGTCATGACTCTAAATTTAACATAAATTGATTCCTCAAACAATACTATTTAAATTTACCAACACCTCAAAACACCGTGAATTTTGCATGCCACGTTAGTGTAGACGTATACAAATTCAACATTTGTAAGAGGAGGGTCTTACCCATTAATTTTATTATCTTGTCATCCTAACTTTATGACAAATAAAATTAATAGTTGGTATTCCTTTGGTCACACAAATAATAGCAGTGACTCCATTGGGGAGGATACTATTAAATGTGCCTAAGTGTATACCACTACTTGATACTTAGTCCATTAAATAGAATTGTGCCCCTTCAGTTGGAGAAGATCACACACATCCTAAATAATTTCCTATAACCATCCATAAAGGAAGTTTGATCTAGTGATCCACAAACAAACTCATCAGTTGTGGAGGGAGGCACTCAGAGCCAACACGCAAGTTTGTTATATCACTTACAAACTAGTAATGGAGACCGTGGAATTTATTTACTAATCCCTCTCCCACTTAGTTATTTAAGGTGAGGAATTTTAAACTATGCAAGCACACATCACAGCAAATTAAACAATAAATATGGAAAAATAATTTTCCAACTATTATGGCATTTTCCATCACTGTCCTCCGTGCGCTGCCAACCCTAACTACTGTCATCTTTAGCCACCGCAATCGGGTCCAATCGCCGCATCTATCTTGCTTCTTTTTCTGCTGTGTCTCTGGTCCTCAAAAAGTACCACGCCTCGCAAGGATACGATCTGCGACAAAAATAAAATTTTACATATATCGATCCTATATTCCACAAAGGAATGTACATGTAATCTAGATCGAAACAAAAATGTAAAATCTTAAAACTAATACAGCTCCTGCTATATTTAATATATACAATCATGCACATACAAAAATGCTCTTGACATGTCCAAGGGTCCAATCACACACAATATCTATAAGCCATAATAGTTGGAGTCTGCAACCACAGAGTTAGCACTACCTACTATTATCATGCCTAAATTATGTATGACATGTGCATAATTAAACTGAAAACCAAATACACAGAGGTAAACCCTATCTCGGATACCAATTATTGGTTGATACTCAGAATATCGTACCGGTCCCCTATACAAAAATTTTGTACAAGTCCTGAACCATTCCTAACAACCTATTGTGTTCTTTAGAAACTAAATTAGGAATCGCAAACAGAACTTAACATTATTGATTCCAAATTTAACTTATCTGTTCTTAGAGGTTTAGACTTGGATCGCAAACGATACTTAACATTATTGATCCAAATCCACCCATGTTACAAATTCAATTAAATATTAATTTCAGAGATCGGCTTCCAGGTTAAACATGGTAAGGCACTAGGCCTTCTTGGGTATGGGAGCATCCACCACTTCCTAGACAAAATCTTTCAACAAAATTTAATATTTAATTTCCTTATACTAACCCTAGGTTTAACCAAAAGAAACAATCGAATCACAAGATCGAAAATAAATAAAAGAACTCAAACTCGAATCACAAATTCAAAACCTAGAATCATATGCCTCTTGTGTTTAGTATTTCAAAATCTGTACAAAGAAAACTAGTATGATGCGGAATAGAATTACTAGTTATACCTTTCTTTGTAAGCAACAACCTCTTGATCTTCTATCGTATTCCTCTTCTTATCTTGGGTGTCGTGTGGGCGACGATCTACCGAGACGAGAACCACCCAAGCTTCCTTCTTCTCCAAGCAAGTTTCGACCACCACAAGAACTCCAAGAGAAGATGAGGTTCGGCCACCACCAAGCTCCAAGGGATGCTAAGAAACAAGACCTCCTATCTCTCCTTCTTCCTTTAGCAAGATCCGGCAACCAACCAAGCTCCTTGAGATGAAGATGTCGCCGGCCAAGGAAGAAGAATAGGAGAGGGAGAGGGAGAGAGGGGTAGGCCACCAACCAAGGAAGAGAGGAATAATAGAAGAAATATTGTTCTAAGGTGAGGCACCTCTACCATCTCTTTTATATTCCCTGGTCTTGGAAAATAAGGAAAGTTTTATTAAAACTTCCTTATTCTCTTTTCCAATGAAAGGAAAGTTTAATAAAAATTCCTTTCAAACTATATATGGTCGGCCACCTTAATCCCTCCAAAAAAAGAAAAGTTTTAAACACAAAATTTAAAATTTCTAATTTATTTCTGGAAATTTTTAAAATAAAATTTTCTCTCTTAAAATTCCCTTCATGGTTGGTCATAAAAGGAAACTTTTATAAATTAAATCTCTCTATTAAAACATGTGGATGATTTACAAAAAGGAAAGTTTTCTTTAAAATTAAAATCTTCCTTTCAATCTACAAATAAGAAAAGATATCAAATCTTTTGTAGAAACTATAAAAGGAAATATTTAATTTTAAAACTCTCTTTTAAATCATGAGGATGGTTACAAAAAAGGAAAGTTTTATCAAAGATTAAAATTTTCCTTTTAACTACAAATAAAGAAAAATATCAAACCTTTCACTTAATCTTTTATAGAAAACTATAAAAGGAAAGATTTAAATTTTAAACTCTCTTTTAAAACCATGGCTTCCACATAAGAAAGATTTTAAAAGATAAAAACCTTTTAATTTATTGTGGCCGACCACCTAAGCTTGAGTTCAAGCTAGGGTCGGCCACCTAATGAAACCAACTCACCTTGGTTTGGTAGGCCCTAGCTTGGGCTCCAAGCTAGGCTTGGCTGGCCACCTTAAGGTGGGTAAGAAGGTGGGTATGAGTGAGTATAATACTTTATAAATAAGAGGCTACGATAGGGACCGAGAGGAGGAATTGGTTTTGGTCTCCCGATGAAATTAAGCTTCCCATGTTTGCCCCGAACACCCAACTTAATTTCATCAATAATAATTCATACCACTAAAGAATTATTATTGAACTACCGTACCAATCCCAAATTACATTTTGGGCTCATTCTAATCATGAGTGTGTTAGTCTCCCTGTGTTTAAAATATAGAATATCCACTAATTAAATGATTTACTGACAACTCACTTAATTAATATCAAGCTCCACTCAACCTTATCGTCATGTCGGACTAAGTCCATCTGCAGGGTTTACATAACAATCCTTATGAGCTCCTCTTGGGGACATCATCAACCTATATTACTAGGACATAGTTTTCTTCTATAATCAACAACACACACTATAAATAATATCATTTCCCAACTTATCGGGCCTCTTGAATTATCGAACTAAATCTCACCCATTGATAAGTCAAAGAAATAAATACTAGATATATGTATTTTTTATTATATCAGGATTAAGATCACACACTTCCATAATAACAAAGGTCTATTGGTGCGGGAAGCATCCGACGATCGAACCCGTGTTTTGATAATGGCAAAGGGTTCAAAGTTAAGTTGTTTTGTGATCTAACAGTTTGAATGAGCTTGCAGAAAAGTCCTAAGTGTACTTAGGTAAAAGTCCTAGTTACGGTTAGGCAGGTGGAAAACCCTAGGGGATGGTAACCCTAGGTCATAGGGGGTGGTAACCCTATGCGGAAAGTCTTGGCGGGTCGAGGGCTTCAGGCAAAAGTCCTAGGGGGTGGTAACCCTAGGTGGAAAGTCCTGGTGTCGTGAACCAGGTGGAAGACTGGACTGGACCGGTCAGGGAACGGGCGTCCAGCAGAAAGTCCGGAAGCATCGAGCACTGAGCAAAACTCCAGTCGATCTGGAGGATCGCACTGACAACAGGTGACTCTCCTGAGAGGAGTAGGTGAGGATGCATTCCTTGCAGAGGGAACAGTAGGCGTCGGGTCGACCTAGGGTTTTCGGTAGGAAATCCGAAGTCAGACCCGGACAGTCAGGAGACTGTCGATATTTTATTTATGACTATTATGTGCTAACTTTGTTTTGCAGGGTATGTGTTTGGGACTAACACATTTTGCAAGAACAAAGGAGCAAGTCATACCTCGAATGAATAGTGTCCGAGGCGCCTCCATGGAGCTTGGAGCCGCCTTGGGTGCAAGGCTAAAGTTGGCTGTGAAGTGGAGCTGTAGGCGCCTTTATGTGCACTGGAGGCGCCTTGGACCGCTGCTTAGAGGCGCCTTGGAGTGGCGTTGAAGGCGCCTTCAAATGGATAACGGGCAACGAGTAGAGGCTTATCATAGAGTTGATTTCGGGATACAATTTCGGGTTGGAGGTGCCTTGACCACCCTATATAAGAGGGTCTCGACCAGCAGCTAGATATATCATATTCTAAGCTATTCCTTTGCTACAAGCTGCTAACGAGACGATCCCGAAATGCTACAACAACATCCCGACAACCCGGAGCCTTACTTTTTAGTATTTTGTTGTCGGTATAAAGTTTCTTTACTGCTTTTATATTGTACTTAGTTTGTAATAACATTTTCTGAGCTTATAGTTGTTGCCCACCGGAAGCGATCAACGATCGCGGGCCTTGGAGTAGGAGTCGCCACAGGCTCCGAACCAAGTAACCAACTTGTGTTCGCGTTTGTTCTTTTTCCTTTCCGATGCGTTTATCTACTCGATACGTTTTAAATCAAACGAAATAGCCATGAGCGCTATTCACCCCCCTTCTAGCGCTTCTCGATCCAACAATTGGTATCAGAGCGGTGTCACTTTGATTTGGTGCAACCACCAATCAAGCATAGTTTTTTGTGGTTATTTTCAGTTTTACGGAGTCAATTAGAATTAGCTTAATAGATACATTCTAATTCTTTTTACGAATCGGTTTTTTTTGCTTGAAATTGGTGCAACACCACTCGAGCTCGTTGTTTTAACTTTATTCCCCCACTACTAATCCAAGACCTAGTCCTGGGACATCTCGTTCTATTTTGTACTTGCATATTAACTAAATGGCCCAACAAGAAGGATACAGCACCGTTCGCCCCCCTTTCTTCACTGGAGAAGATTTTGGGTACCGGAAGGGATGAATGGAAAACTTTCTTAAGATCCAGTTTGAGATGTCGATGATCGTCAAGACTGGATTCCAACTTTCAACCGACGAAGACGGCAAGCCTACACCCTACAAGAACTGGGAACCAGCCCTAATCAAGAAGGTGGAAGCCAATGCCAGAGTGACCTGCACTCACCAGTGTGGACTGACCAAGGAGGAGCTCAACAGAGTTGGTCTGTTTTCAACCGCAAAAGAGCTATGGGAGAAGCTGATCGAACTGCACGAGGGCACCTCCGACACCAAGGTAAGCAAGAGAGATTTATTGTTTAATAAATTATATAATCTCAAAATGCAGGAAGGAGAGACAGCTGTTGGTGCAATATCCCTAGGTCAAGGTTGACCTGGTTGACTGAGCTTGGATTGAGTCAGGCTTGAGTCTTGATGTTTGGCTTTCGATGTTTGACAATACATGTAGACAACACATGAAGATTACAGGTGCAATTGTTCATGTGGTGAGATTGTGAAGGAGAGTCAAGTAGGTAAAGGTTGACTGGATACTTGACAGGAAATCCTAGTGAGTGAAGCTAGGTGAAAGTCCTGGTGAGTGAAGCCATGCAGATGGAAAGTCCTAACTGGGAAGTTAGACAATGAGAAATCCTGGTGAGTGAAGCCAGGTAAAAGACCTAGTGAGTGAAGCTAGGCAGATGAAAATCCTGGTGAGTGAAGCCAGGTGAAAGACCTAGTGAGTGAAGCCAGGTGAAAGACCTAGTGAGTGAAGCTAGGCAGTTGAAGATCCTGGTGAGTGAAGCCAGGGGAAAGTCCTAGTGAGTGAAGCTAGGCAGAAGGAAGTCCTGGTGAGTGAAGTCATGCAATTGGGAAAGTCTTGGTGAGTAAAACCAGGCACGAGAAAATCCAGATGGATCAAGGCTGATCGGACATCTGGTGTTGGAAAGACCAAGTAGGTCAAAGGGATTGACTAGATACTTGGCATGAGGTGGAAAGTCCAAGTAGGTCAAAGGGATTGACTGGATACTTGGCACGAGGAGGAAAGTCCAAGTGGGTCAAAGGGATTGACTGGACACTTGGTGAGCGAGTCCTAGCAGGTCAAGGGTGACCGGATGCTAAGCACGATGAACCAATAGGTCATGGTTGACCAGATGTTGGTTTAGGACGATTTAGACTTGATTTTAGGGAGAAATCATGAGCTGGATTGATCAGACGATCGATCGGCTCATGCCCAATCGATCGGCCGATCGATTGGGCGAGTCTTCACAACAAACCTCCTCCCAATCGATCAGTGGATCGATTGGGACAAGTGCGCGATAGAACAGAACGGTGCTGGATCGATCGGTCGATCGATCTAGATCCCCCAATCGATCAGTGGATCGATTGGGAGCTGCGATTTCGCGTGATAAGCCCTGGATTGATCAGCCGATCGATCCAGGCAATTCCCAAGAGCACAGAGGCACTCTGGATAGATCAACTGATCGATCCAAAGCCTCCCCAATTGATTGGGAGCAATCCGATCGATTGGGATCCGACCGTTGGCGTCAATTAAAGCCGTTGTCGAGCTCTTTCTTCGCCATCGCTCTCACTGTTCACTCCCGATCCATACAGCAGCTTCTCCAAAGCGTTTCCCACTCTCACCGCCAGTTCTTGAAGGATCTTGGAGAGACATCCAAGTCAAGAGGCGTGACTACAACAAGAGGAAGAAGCTAGGGTTAGGGTTTTCACTGCATATCTTGTAAGATATTTCTTGTATTTGTCTTCCCTTGCTTTCTTGTTGTATTGAGAGTGTGTAAAGGCTTCTTCATCTTTGGTAGTTACCATAAAGGAGTGTTTTCATAGTGGAGGGTGCGTGAGTGTGTGGATCCTTGGATTAGTCACCTCTTGTGAGGTGGATACCAAGGAAATTCTCTTGTTAGCGTTGTGTATATTGTTTCTTTGTATTTTCCGCTGCATATCTTGAAGAAACCAGCAACGAAGAGCACGATGAGCGCGACGAGCGCACCAAGCTATTCACCCCCCCTCTAGCTACATAATCGGTCCCAACAAGTGGTATCAGAGCGAGGTCGCTCTTCACCAGAATCATCGCCGGAAGGGTCAACAAGATAGAGGGTGAAGAAGTTGGAGCAATTCTACAAGTCGAAGACTTCATCACAAGAAGCTCAACTTCAAATGGAATTCTAAGATGGGCTTGGATTCGATACAAGGGTGCCTCCATCGTTTACTTCAACAAGCTTCGATCTTTGGAAATCAAAGATCGAAAATTTCTTGATGATGGAGATAGAGCAATGGTTTGCTCTTATGGAAGGTTTTGAAGCTCCAACAAACTCCAAGGGCAAGCCTCTCAAGAAAAACAAATGGAGTCAAGAGCAAGTTCAAAGGAGTAAAGAAAATGATAAAGTGACCAAGCTTTTGGTCAATTTATTGCCAAGCGATATTTTGGCTCAGGTTGGAGAATTCAAGGATGCCAAAGAGCTATGGAGTAAAGTGGCAAAGATTCATGAGATCCCCTCCACTATTCAAGATCAAGAAGAATCCAAAGAGGGTGACTCATTGGATCAAGACCAAGAGGAAGAGGACTCCGAGGTTGAGAGATGCTCAACTTCCGAAGAAGAGGTCCAAGAAGCTTCATCTTCAAAGGAATGCAATGAAGAGGGTAAGGAGAGGGCATACTCCTTGTTCCATATACAAGATAAAGAAGTCTCCACCTCTAGGATTGAGGGGGAGCAACCTTTGGTGACGCCGGATCAAGAAGAAGGAGGAGCTTCCACATCCGGGTCAAGAGAAGAAGAGGATGAAGAAGCTTCCACCTCCACAAGTCAAGTAAAATCAATGGGAGGAAAATCATTTTCGGATCAAGAGGAAGTTTCTACCTCCGGATCCAAAGGAGAAAGTGTCATCCCTACACATGAAGGTATAAACATTTCAATTAAAAATAAAGATCACATTATTTGCTTTGAGTGTGGGGAAAAAGGACACTACAAGAGCAAGTGCCCTAAATTGGCCAAGAAGAAGGGCCAAGTGGCACCAAAGGGCAAGGAGAAGCCCAAGGAGACCGCTCCCGGAACAAAGAAGAGCAAGGAGCACATTGTGTGCTTCTCTTGCAACCAAAAGGGGCATTACCGGAGCCAATGTCCTAAGGGGAAGAAGACGGTCAAGGCTCAAGGAGGAAGCATGAGTCAAGGGGGAGCCTTCAAGGTAAAAAGGAAGGTATCATTTATTGAGCCTACTCCCTTGAATAATGATAAAAAACATGCTAGTTCTAATTTTTATCATTTTAATGCTATATACCATAAGAATAGAAAGCATGAGAGCTTTAAAGAAAAACATGTGACTCTACATGCTAAAACTACCACACCTAGGTTTAGAAAGGTAAATAAAAATCTAGACAAGGAAACTAAGAGTTTTAGTTACAAGCCTAAAAATAAAATTGCTCAAGGATTTAAAGAAAAACCAAAAACTAAGGACTTAATGGTGGAAAATCAAGTCTTGAGGTCAAGACTTGATAAATTAGAAAAGACCCTAAAAAGGATGGAGAATATCCTAAAAGGGTAAAATGAGCAAAATCTAGGTTTAGGACAACAAGGGTCATCCAAGGGTGATAGAGGTTTGGGATACAAACCTAAAATCAAAAAGGATGTGCCTTCTTACCATAGGGTTCCATATAGTTATGGAACTAACCCTAGGCCTAGTGGTCAAGTCAAAATGTCACGCCCCGGAGGAGTCCCTGTCCGAAGAAATTTCGGCAGCATCTCCCCTGTACGGCGGATAATCTGAAACTTTTCTACAAGCACTATATACCTCAGCCATATGCGGCTGGAATAATAACAAAAATAAAACAATCACCACGCAGTTTAATAGAAACAAACAAAGCAGTAATAAGATGACTCGAAAACAACCCTACTCAACTACACTCGTAAAGCTCAAATTCGATAAACTCACCTCTTCTGCCGTCCAGGCAGGCATGTAGTAGAACAAAACTAAATCATACAAAAATCCATCGACAAATATAATCCATACAAGCTCCAAGTATCTAAACAATACAAGATCAACACATAATATAAAATATAAAATCAAAAGATAAGTAAACAGTCTTGTGGCTGCAGGGGACTAGCACTATGTGTAGTGGGGACTAGCGACTGGAACTGCTCCGGACAGCCTCAACCTGAAAATATATCCACAATGGAGGTGGGGTGAGTCCAACACTCAGCAGGTACAACTGATATGAAAAATAAAATAAATAACAGACAACAGTAATCATGCGTACAGTCTCCTGAATACGAGAAGGATAAATGCAACTAGAACAGAAATAGGAGAAAACTGTACTAACCAGGATCAAGGTAAAAAGATATCTGGGTCGTCAGACCGAGAGTGTCATAACCCTGTATGCATGTCAATCATATGCATCCAAATAAATGCAGCAAGTGAATGTAGCAAACACAAACAATAAATGCATCATGCATATGATGCTAATGACATGGTCACCCCTGACGCTAGTCAGCCATCTCACACACAATGGTGAGTCCGAGTGGGTAGGGCTGTGACAACTGTGCACTCTGACATCACTGCCCCTGATGAGTGACCGAGTGGATGGGATGCTGTCGGAGTACATACATACTCCTATCCCAAATCATAAATGGGGGAGCGCAATGCTCTCATCTCCCGGTACACAATGACGGGGAGGACTCTCTGCCGGCTACTACGCTGAGTCACACTACCCATGAGCGGACCAACGGAGCCAAACAAAGTCCAACTGTCTGCCGGCTACAACGCTGCTACACTAAACCAACGGAGCCAAACAGAGCGGAACTGTCTGCCGGCTATCACGCTGAGTCACCAGACCAACAGAGCCAAACAGCAGAACTGCCACACACCTGTCTGATATACCACTAACGCATGAGTGGTGGTGTGTACAGATACATGTAACTGGCGATGTGCTCACAATAATGGAGTAGACAATCGCACAGCATGCAATCATGCAAGATGATGCATGACACTAAACATGGCAATATCACGAATAGCATAGCATGCTCCATACATAAATATAAAATGTGTACCACAAGATAATGAATCAAATGGAAGGTACACAGACAGATAGGGTATCAAACAAACCCTAGGTCCTGAACATAATGTATCATGTGGTTGGGTCACTACCTAAAGCATGTATGGTCAGATAAATAATAACATGCAGTGCATAATAAGTAAACAAGTAACATGTAACAGATCATGTAGTGACCAACCGAAACAAATGAAAAAAAACACAATCATTGCTATATGTTAAACACTTTATTATGCATATCAAAAGACATAAGTCAAAGTACCCGCCTCCAATAAAATGGTCAAATCCGGTAATCAAGATACTCGTCGAGATACCGTCCCGAATCAAAGTCCTGTGGCATCAAGCATAATGTCTAGTTTAGCTAATTTATCATACAACCATTAGCCAAACTAAATTCTAATCCAATTTAAGAAGTTATAAATTAGATCCAACTAATCCATCCAACACAATTAACGAACCCTCTTGTTAACATCATGATTCGGATCTAACCCACATTAGGTTAAATCTCACGTTTTAACCACAATTACCTCCTCTGAATCAGTTATCCCCCACCATACAACATTAATACATATTAAACTATATCAGATATGAAATTTCCAACCTTTACTCTAATACAATGTCGCCCCTGTGAACACACGGCTAGAAAACGCAGATATTGGACAATGCTAGCCGGAAAATCTTGCTGCCACAAACCTATTGTCATCACCACAAAGAAACTATTACTTATCTGTAGGCTTACCACAACCAAACCCAGCGAAGCTAAGGTTCGGATCCGGCAACAAGAGGAATCCTAGGGCAAAGAAAAGGGTCGGCTACCTTCGCCAGGGCAGAGACTAAATGGTGGTGCTGATCTTTTCTTCCAGCAAGCTTTTGTGGCAATCCGTCGACGGCGTCAGTGCTAGGGCACAGATCAACTTCTGCGTCGGCAGTGCTCGGGCTCGAGGGCAGAGGAAAGGGTGACCGGCACTCTCCGTTCGACGGCGGGAGAGGCAAGGAAGTGGCGTCGCTGGAGTCGGGTGTCGCGGGCTGAGGCTAGGGCACCGGCTATCGGCGCTGCTCCGTAAGTCACCGGCAGCTAGGGCACGATTTACGACGGTGCTACTCGGGTCAGCGGCGCTGGAAAGGGGCAGAGGGAAAAAGGCTTCGGCGTGAGAGGAGAAGAGAGGAAATGAAGCAGAATAATAGGAGAAGAAGGGGCGCGGGCGGTTAGGGCAAGGAGAGGGCGCGGGCGGCGTCGGGGAGAAGAAACTGAGGAAACGGCGAAAAATGAAGGAAAAAGGAAAAATAAATAAAGGAAAAGAATTAAAAAAAATTCAACTTTTCCTCATTTAATTGGGGTAGCCAAAACAGACTTTTCCAAGCCCCATTTTATCCCCGTTAACTCGTCCGTACGAGCTCCGAAAAATTCCCGGAAAATTTCCAAAAATTCTGGAAAATTTCCTTATTAATATTTGCCTATTTCCGGTATTTTACATTCTCCCCCACTAATAAAAATTTGGTCCCCAAATTTCGTTATCTACCATCAGCAAGTACTAACAACAGGTAAAGAGTATAAATGTTGAATAGTAAACTAAACCACATACCTCAAGTGAAAAGATGTGGATATCGAGCTCGGATAGTATCCTCGAGCTCCCAAGTAGCCTCCTCGTCCGAATGATGCTGCCATCCGACTTTAACGAGCCGGATAGTCTTGTTCCGCAACTTACACTCTTTCCGGTGGAGAATCCGTACCGGAACCTCCTCATAAGTAATGTCAGGCTGAACTGGAACTGGAATATCTGCCAGCACATACGTCGGGTCGGGCACGTATCTCCGCAGCATAGATACGTGGAATACATCGTGGACGCCTGCCAGGGACGGTGGTAGTGCTAGTCGGTAAGCTATCGCTCCGATCCTCTCCAAGATCTCGAAAGGGTCAATATACCACGGAGCCAGCTTACCTCTGAGGCCAAATATCTTCACCCCTTTCGTGGGTGAAACACGCAGAAATACATGGTCGCCAACAGAGAACTCTAGTGGTCTGCGTCTTCGATCAGCATAACTCTTCTGGCGGTCCTGCGCCTCTGACATCCTCCGTCTGATAGTACATACCAACTCTGCATCCTGCTGAACTCTATGAGGTCCCAACAACTGGGCCTCTCCAATCTCATCCCAGAGGACGGGTGTCCGACAAGTCTACCATACAACGCCTCAAACAGTGCCATCTGGATAGCCGAATGAAAGCTGTTGTTGTAAGCAAACTCTACCAACGGCAGATGGTCCTCCCAACTGCCTCCGAAATCCATAACACATGACCTTAGCAGATCCTCTAAAGTCTGAATGGTCCGCTCTGACTGTCCATCTGTCTGTGGATGGAAGGCTGTACTGAAACGGAGCTATGTACCCAAGGCCTGCTGCAGACTCTGCCAAAAATGAGACGTGAACTGTGGATCTCTATCTGAAATGATACTCAACGGAACACCATGTAGTCTGATAATCTCCCGACAATACAGATCTGCCAATCGATCCAGGGGATCAGTCCTCCGAATCGCTAAAAAGTGCGCGGATTTGGTTAATCGATCAACGATTACCCAAATCCCGTCATGGCCTCGTCGTGTCCTCGGCAACCCTACCACAAAGTCCATGGTAATGTGATCCCACTTCCACTCAGGAATAGGAATCCGCTGAAGTAATCCTGCAGGTCTCTGGTGCTCAGCCTTCACCTGCTGACAAACAAGACATCTAGCTACGAAATCTGCAATGTCTTTCTTCATGCCGTTCCACCAGTAGGAACGCCTCAAGTCTCGATACATACGGGTCCTGCCTGGATGGATAGCAAATCGAGAATGGTGAGCCTCCTGGAGTAGCTCCTGTAAGACCGGATGAGACTAAGGTACGCATAATCTGCCTCGGAAGTATATAATACCCTCCTCGTCTCGTGCAAACTCGGTCTACTGCCCAGAAGCTATCTGACTGCTAATGAACTGCAAATGCTGATCACCAGCCTGTGCCTCTCGGATCTTCGTCATGATCGACGACTGAGCAACCATACTAACAAGAATACCCTGCTCTGTAGATCCCTGCTCCTCAAGGTCTAACTCAGAAAAACTCTGAATCAAGTCGGTGACTGAAGTCCGGTGGCAAGCCAAAGTCCCTCTGGACTTCCTGCTAAGTGCATCGGCAACCACATTAGCTTTCCCCGGGTGGTAGCTAATGGTACAATCGTAGTCCTTCAGGAACTCCATCCATCTCCTCTGTCGGAGATTAAGCTCCTTCTGGGTAAAAATATATTTGAGACTCTTGTGATCAGTGAGAATCTCAAATGTAATACCGTACAGATGATGATGCCAAATCTTCAAAGCATATATGATGGCGGCTAACTCCAGGTCATGAACTTGGTAGTTCTTCTCATGCTCCTTCAGCTACCGAGAAGCATAAGAGACTACTCTGCCGTGCTGCATCAGAACAGCACCCAAACCCTGTAGAGAAGCGTCGGTGTAGAGTACAAATCCGTCCTCTCCAGAAGGTAAAACCAAAACTGGAGCCGACACTAATCTCCGCTTCAGCTCCTGAAAGCTGGTCTCACAATCCTCGGACCACATGAACTTCACGCCTTTCCTGGTAAGGCGTATCAGCGGCATAGCAATACGTGAGAAACCCTCGACAAAACATCGGTAATATCCGGCCAATCCCAGAAAACTGTGGATCTCCTGAACTGACTTCGGCTGCTCCCAACTGGTGACAGCCTCGATCTTCTAAGGATCAACTGAAATATCTCTGCTAGAAACCACGTGTCCCAGAAAACCGACTGAGGATAGCCAGAACGCACACTTGCTGAACTTCGCGTACAACTGATGACGTCGAAGAATCTCCAAAACTGTGCGTGCTCCTCCTCAGAATGAGAGTAGACCAATATGTCATCAATGAAGACGATAACAAACTGATCCAAATACTCCAAAAAGATGCGGTTCATCAAGTCCATAAACACCGCTGGAGCATTGGTAAGCCCAAATGGCATTACCAAAAACTCATAATGACCGTATCTCGTACGGAAAGCTATCTTCTGGATATCTGAGTCTCTAACCCTCAACTGATGATATTTGGATCGCAGATCAATCTTAGAATACACTGATGTACCTCTGAGCTGATCAAACAAATCCTCGATCCGTGGTAAAGGATATTTATTTCTGACGGTAACTGCATTCAGCTGTCTGTAATCAATACATAACCTCATGGTGCCATCTTTTTTCTTGACAAATAATACCGGAGAACCCCATGGAGAAACAATATGGCGAATGAATCCCCTGTCTAAAAGCTGCTGGAGTTGAACCTTCAGCTCGTTCAACTCTTTTGGTGTCATACGATAAGGAGCTTTCGATGCTGGTGCAGTCCCCGGAATCAGCTCAATAGCGAACTCCACTTGCCTTCTGGGAGGCAAACCTAGCAGCTCCTCTGGAAATACATCTGGGTACTCCCGGACTACATGAACATCGGAGAGCTGCGAACTACTGCTGTCATCAGTACTGATCAAAGATAACAGAAAACCCTGACAACCATGTGACAGCAGCTTCTGAGCCTGAATCGTCGAAATGATCGAGATGCCGTCATCTCTGATGCCAGTGAATTCCCACGAGGGTTGGTTCGGAGGCCGGAAAGTGACCACCCTCATCTGGCAATCAACGGTAGCATGATATACTGACAGCCAATCCATGCCAAATATGATATCAAACTCGACCATCTCCAATACTAGAAGATCTACTGTAAGTATCATGTTGCCAAAGTCTAACGGGCAACCTCTGACCTCCTGGGTGACGTCTAAAGTATCTCCGAACGGTAGGGAGACGGTCAATCGCTGCAGTCTAAAAGTAGGTAATCTACCAATCTCCCGCATAAAGGTACGGGATATAAAAGAATGCGAACTACCAGTATCAATCAATATATCAGCGGAAAATGCATAAATGGAAATCATACCGCGGAAAATGGATCCGTCGGCTCGCTGCGCATCCTCCCTGGTAATCGCATGAACACGTCCAGTCTCTGGCGGAGGAGGAGGTGGTAATGCTGCCAGCAGCTGCTTGATACTGTGCAGATGGCTGGGACTGAGTCTGGTACTGGCCTAAAGGCTGAGACTGCATCTGATACTGCCCCTGCGTCGGATAATAAAGTCCCGGAATAGAACTCTGGGGGGCTAGGGAAGCACTGGAGTACTCCTGTCCAAGCATGCCAAATGCCGCTGCTGCAGGTGAAGCACTCCGCTGCTGGCCGTGCGAAGGTTGGGCTCTTCACCCTCCTCGATAAGTTCCGGACTGACCCGACTGTCCTCCATGATCAGACCCTCCGGAAGTCATATGCTGAGTCTTCTGCGGACAATCTTGGCTCTGGTGCACAGGCAGTTTGCAATGAAAGCAAACTGACTGTCCCAAAGAACAGGCTAAAGTGACATGATCTCTGGACCCACATCTGAAACAGCGAATGTCGCTGGCGGGTTGTTTCCGGCTCTGCTAGGAAGACCGGAAACGTCCTGAAGAAGACTGCCCTGATTTCTGAGGTTTACGTGATACCCCAGATGTACCCTGATCTGATCGACTACGCATGCTCTGCTGTGGTGTAGCCTGAGGCTGCTGGATCTGTCCAGATGTCTGACTCGGCTGCTTCCTTTTCCTATCCAGAAAAACTCTCTGCTGAGCTGACTCAATAATGAGGGCTCTGTCCAACATCTCCGTATAAGATGTGATACCAAGACCGACAAGTCTTAGTTGCAAATGTCCATCCAGCCCCTTAATGAACTGCTGCATACGTGAACTGTCCTCAACAACTAGCTCTGGACAAAATTTGGCCAATCTGTCAAACTCTGCATTATACTCAGTCACTGTCCGATTATTCTGTCGCAAACTCAGGAAATCCTGCCGACGAGCCATCTGATAAGCTCGTGGAAAGAAACGGCTCTCAAAAGCCTCTCTGAATCTGGCCCAAGTGATGTTCTGCTCACCGATGATGGAACGCTGAGTAAGCCACCAAGTGTCGGCCGCGTCCCGTAAGTGAAAAGCAGCCAGCTCTGCTTTCTCCCACTCGGATCAAGCAATATAAAAGAAAGTCCCCTCCATAGTCTCAATCCAAGACAAGGCCACACTCGGATCTTGGTCTCCTCGGAAGAGTGTGAATCGACTCTTCATCGACTCTGCCAACACTGGAATCCTGGCTCGTGCCGCGACAAAGTCAGTGAGGTGTGTCAGAACCACTGGAGCTGGTGCTACAGGTGGTACCGGTGCATATACTGGAGGAGGTACTCTCGGTGCTGCTGGGTAAACTGGAGCATAAGCCGTCGGTGGTACTGCCGGGTGAACATAGGTGGTTGCGGCTGGATGTACAGTCGGCAATGGTACCGGATGTGGAGTAGCCGGTATCCCTAGTGCAGGTGCTGCTGGGTACACTGTATGTACTGGGGGCACAGGGGCTGCTGGTGCCGGATACACGGTGGGTCCAGGTGGCGGTGGTGCCGGATACACCGTAGGCTGCACTGGAGCAGGTGTCGGGTATGCCAATGGTACCCCTGGTGGTACCGGAAAAACAGTAGGAGTAGATACTGTCGGTGCAGCTGAGGTAGGTACCTCTAAGGGAGCCATCGGGGTCTGAGAGCCCGACGCACCCACAGCATGTTGAGTCTTTCCCTGGCTGACAGGCTCATCAATAGAAGGCATCTCTGGCATATCCAGAGATCCCGCGGTCCTCGTACGTGGTCGTCCAGCGCCACGTCTCGCAGCAATACGCGTAGATCGCCTCATATCTGTTAAATTATATCACAGATATTACTACAAGTATCAACAATTACCAAGATAACATCATACCTAATTTCTGTCTGGAGATGTTCCGTCGTTGTCCAGTCCCCAAATTGACCTCCAAATTTCGTACACGAAAATCACCGGAAATCCAAAATAAAATCCGAAACGGAAGTTCAAACATATACATACTGGAAAATCCGTGCAATCCAAATAACTACCCAGTTTGCCTCGCAAACTTGGGCTAATCCAAAAATCCAGAATACCAAAAGCAGGTATCATAGCCCACTCTGATACCAATAAATTGGTATCAGTCAAATCTCAAAAATCCGTAACACAAAGATCAAACAAGTATCGCCAAACTTTGGCGCTCTGATACCATATAAATTGGTATCAGGTTATCCCAAATATCCAAAATATGTAAACAACGATCGTAAAACTTGGCTCTGATACCAAATAAATTGTCACGCCCCGGAGGAGTCCCTGTTCGAAGAAATTTCGGCAGCATCTCCCTTGTACGACGGACAATTTGAAACTTTTCTACAAGCACTATATACCTCAGCCACATGCGGCTGGAATAATAACAAAAATAAAACAATCACCACGCAGTTTAATAGAAACAAACAAAGCAGTAATAAGATGACTCGAAAACAACCCTACTCAACTACACTCGTAAAGCTCAAATCCGATAAACTCACCTCTTCTGCCGTCCAGGCAGGCATGTAGTAGAACAAAACCAAATCATACCAAAATCCATCGACAAATATAATCCATACAAGCTCCAAGTATCTAAACAATACAAGATCAACACATAATCTAAAATATAAAATCAAAAGATAAGTAAACAGTCTTGTGGCTGCAGGGGACTAGCACTACGTGCAGTGGGGACTAGCGACTGGAACTGCTCCGGACATCCTCAACCTGAAAATATATCCACAATGGAGGCGGGGTGAGTCCAACACTCAGCAGGTACAACTGATATGCAAAATAAAATAAATAACAGACAACAGTAATCATGCGTACAGTCTCCTGAATACGAGAAGGATAAATGCAACTGGAACAGAAACAGGAGAAAACTGTACTAACCAGGATCAAGGTAAAAAGATATCTGGGTCGTCAGACCGAGAGTGTCATAACCCTGTATGCATGTCAATCATATGCATCCAAATAAATGCAGCAAATAAATGCAGCAAGTAAATGTAGCAAACACAAACAATAAATGCATCATGCATATGATGCTAATGACATGGTCACCCCTGACGCTAGTCAGCCATCTCACACACAATGGTGAGTCCGAGTGGGTAGGGCTGTGACAACCGTGTACTCTGACATCACTGCCCCTGATGAGTGACCGAGTGGACGGGATGCTGTCGGAGTACATACATACTCCTACCCCAAATCATAAATGGGGGAGCGCAATGCTCTCATCTCCCGGTACACGATGACGGGGAGGACTCTCTGCCGGCTACTACGCTAAGTCACACTACCCATGAGCGGACCAACAGATCCAAACAAAGTCCAACTGCCTGCCGGCTACAACGCTGCTACACTAAACCAACGGAGCCAAACAGAGCGGAATTGTTTGTCGGCTATCACGCTGAGTCACCAAACCAACGGAGCCAAACAGCAGAACTAACATACACCTGTCTGATATACCACTAACCCATGAGTGGTGGTGTGTACAGATACATGTAACTGGCGATGTGCTCACAATAATGGAGTAGACAATCACACAGCATGCAATCATGCAAGATGATGCATGACACTAAACATGACAATATCACGAATAGCATAGCATGCTCCATACATAAATATAAAATGTGTACCACAAGATAATGAATCAAATGGAAGGTTCACAGACAGATAGGGTATCAAACAAACCCTAGGTCCTGAACATAATGTATCATGTGGTTGGGTCACTACCTAAAGCATGTATGGTCAGATAAATAATAACATGCAGTGCATAATAAGTAAACAAGTAACATGTAACAGATCATGTAGTGACCAACCGAAACAAATGAAAAAAATACAATCATTGCTATATGTTAAACACTTTATTATGCATATCAAAAGACATAAGTCAAAGTATCCGCCTCCAATAAAATGGTCAAATCCGGTAATCAAGATACTCGTCGAGATACCGTCCCGAATCAAAGTCCTGTGGCATCAAGCATAATGTCTAGTTTAGCTAATTTATCATACAACCATTAGCCAAACTAAATTCTAATCCAATTTAAGAAGTTATAAATTAGATCCAACTAATCCATCCAACACAATTAACGAACCCTCTTGTTAACATCATGATTCGGATCTAACCCACATTAGGTTAAATCTCACGTTTTAACCACAATTACCTCCTCTGAATCAGTTATCCCCCACCATACAACATTAATACATATTAAACTATATCAGATATGAAATTTCCAACCTTTACTCTAATACAATGTCGCCCCTGTGGACACACGGCTAGAAAACGCAGATACTGGACAATGCTAGCCGGAAAATCTTGCCGCCACAAACCTGTTGTCAACACCACAAAGAAACTATTACTTATCTGTAGGCTTACCACAACCAAACCCAGCGAAGCTAAGGTTCGGATCCGACAATAAGAGGAATCCTAGGGCAAAGAAAAGGGTCGGCTACCTTCGCCAGGGCAGAGACTAAATGGTGGTGCTGATCTTTTCTTCCAGCAAGCTTTTGTGGCAATCCGTCGACGGCGTCAGTGCTAGGGCATAGATGAACTTTTGCGTCGGCAGTGATCGGGCTCGAGGGCAGAGGAAAGGGTGACCGACACTCTCCTTTCGACGGCGGCAGAGGCAAGGAAGTGGCGTCGCTGGAGTCGGGTGTCGCGGGCTGAGGCTAGGGCACCGGCTATCGGCGCTGCTCCGTACGTCGCCAGTGGCTAGGGCACGGTTTACGGCGGTGCTACTCGGGTCGGCGGCGCTGGAAAGGGGCAGAGGGAAAAAGGCTTCGCCGTGAGAGGAGAAGAGAGGAAATGAAGCAGAATAATAGGAGAAGAAGGGGCGCGGGCGGTTAGGGCAAGGAGAGGGCGCGGACGGCGTCGGGGAGAAGAAACTGAGGAAACGGTGAAAAATGAAGGAAAAAGGAAAAATAAATAAAGGAAAAGAATTAAGAAAAATTCAACTTTTCCTCATTTAATTGGGGTAGCCAAAACAGACTTTTCCGAGCCCCATTTTATCCCCGTTAACTCGTCCGTACGAGCTCCGAAAAATTCCCGGAAAATTTCCAAAAATTATGAAAAATTTCCTTATTAATATTCGCCTATTTCCGATATTTTACACAAAAATACAAGGAAAGTTATTCCTAAGAGTATTTTTGCAATAGATGTGACAAAGACTTCTAAGAAGTCCAAGAAAGTCAAAAAGAATGTCACTAGGGAATCAATCCCTAGAGTTGATCTAGAAAAAGTGACCAAGGCTTCTAAGAAGCCTAACAAGGTCACTAAGAAGGTATCTAGGGAAGTTATCCCTAGTGAGTACCTAGAGCATCCAAGGAGCACCAATAGATGTTGGGTTTCTAGGAGCATTTTCTCTACCCCATAAATAGGTTAGAGAGTGTCAACTCTGATTAGAAGGGTAGTTAACCCAACTTTGATGAAGTTGACACTCGGGGAGCATTTTCAAGGTTATTCACTACAAGAAAAAAGTCTAACAACAACAGTTTTTCACCGTTGTCGTAGGCCTTTTAGAACTGTTGTTAAATGTCGTGTTGTTAAAAGGGGTGCCCAAAGACAACAGTTTTTAACCGTTGTCTTTGAAGGCAAACACAATATTTTTACAACGGCGAAAAACTGTTGTCTTTTCGTTTAAAGACAACAGTTTTTCACCGTTGTCTTTGAGCGTCTACCTTTAATAACAGGGTCTTTAACAACAATTTTAAACTATCTACGACAATGGTGAAAAACCGTTGTCTTTTTTAGATAAAAAATAAAAAAAATTAATACATAATTTTTCAATATTATAAATCATTCAAAATACTAAATTTCAAAATAAAATTTAATATACAATTTTATAACATTCAGAAATAATATCTATAACATTCTGAAGAAATTTCATAAGCAACCAACAAAATGATAATACTATTAAAACAAATGTAGAACAATATAACACGAGATTTTCTACTTAGATGTCGGTGAAGAGGAGGGACTGCAGCTCCTAGTGCTTCTTAATTTGTTAAAGTCTCTCCATTTTTTTAGCTTGTCGGCATTCTTCCCAGTACTGTTGAGGACACCTATTCGAATAAAGATATATATTACAAATTAGAAACTAAACGGAAGTTCTAGTGTTTAAGTTAGAAACTAAACGGTCGAGGCTATGGGAGGAAGGGCAAGCATTAGGCGATGGTTCTCTGTGGTTTCTTTGATGCCACATCATTGAACAGAATAGATGATAATCTTTAGGCTACAATAAACAAATATATGCTAAAGAGGATACCATCCCACTTACTCTAAAGCCCGAGCAGCACCGAGTGCAATTTTGATCCGAGCATTCCATGACAGTGGTTCGTCTGAGAGATGGAGGAGTTCATACAGTGAACCATTCTTGTGAAAATCATACACCAACATTCTCTATCCATACTCAGAACAATAACCTACCAGCTCTGTCAAATTTGTATGGTGCAGAAGAGAAATATTTGTGACTAGATCAATGAAGTCGCCAGTTGATTTGCTTAGCAGGGACTTTGGATTTAGTTTCTTCACAGCCAAAATCTAAACAAAAATGTAGAATATAATCCAAAAGTCATACATGATATTCAATCAGTTGGGCAAACTAGTCGTGCCATTAAAACTCTTTAAATAGTGTTACCAAAATACATGGCAAATGATTAGATGAATCAGCTTTCCAGTGCAAACAAGATGGATGATTCTAAATTTTGCCACTATCAAACATGTGTCCGGAATAAATAAGAAGCTTTATTTTTTGTCATATTAATACCTTTCCGTCATCAAACTCTGCCTTGAAAACACGACCAAAAGTGCCTTCGCGAATAAGATTATCTTCGTTGAAGCTATCTGTAGCTATTTGCAAGTCAGCCACAGAATAAATAGTTGATTTGATACTTGTTACGTCCACCTTCTTTGTGATAAGTTTGCTTGAGCAATCATCTTCGTCAAATGATTTATAGTGATGAGGTTTAAGACTTGGTGGAGGAAGTGATGGCAACTTTTCTATGTCAAATATTGAGGATGTTCTATTCATCTCCTTCTCTGCAACATAAACTAAGTCATACTACAACCCAATTAAATGTGTGAACCGCAACAAGAATCCTAATGTAGTAATAGACCAGATTTTGCAGGATGCTTGTCATACCAACAAATGTGGAGTACCTTTAACTCTATCTGAATCTAGATGAGCATATAGCCGGTCTTGACCAAGATTTTCTTCGATCAAAATTTTTCTTCTCTTTCTCCAAATTATAAAAAAATGCAATTAATCCACCAATGAAGAAGACACCTGCAACACCTCCTGTTATTCCCACTACACGTACACCGCTACCATGGCCAGTATTGGAGTTTTGAGCAGATGGGGATTGATTTGGTTGAGATGAACTATCCGTCCCAGAGCTCCAGTCATTATTATCAGTCCTACAGAATAGGATCAACAAATGAGCATTCAATTTATCCTCAATTAAATCATATGATAGCATGCAAGTTCATTTAGTACTCACTGAAGGTTATTAATCCCCTTTAACCGGTTAGGAATGGATCCATTGAAGTGGTTATTTGCAACATTCCTAAAGAAGGGTTACGAAAGTCAAATCTTTCTTGTAACCCAAATTAATTCTAATTTTGATATAAACTGACAACTTTATTTATTACTTACAAACTCTGAAGGGTAAGATTGGCAAGGGCATTTATAGTACCAGTGAATTGATTGTTCTCCAAATATCTAAAAGTGGATGAAGAAATAGTAAGCATAACATTCTTCATGCAATTTGTATTCGAAAAAAGATTAAAAAAAAAGGCCAAATGATAAGATATTATGTTAATGCTTGGAACATTCATTATTCCTCTTACAAGTTTGTCAAACTTGTCAGACTTCTGAAGCTTTGTGGAAGGGTACCATTAAGAGAATTGTAAGATAGGTCCCTGCAGTAAAAAGGCCCCTTTATCGGAGAGTGGAGTATGATAGAGTAGAAAGTATTCATGGACATGTAGGTTTGACAGTATTGAAGGTAAAACCATAATTATGAATAAGAAACTTATTTTCAGCAGATACAAGAGGTAAATGATATTGCATCACACAGAATATAAAGATAGTTGATATTAAGAAGTAAGTTTCTTCTCGAATGAAAATCTTGTCTACACTCACATTGTTGTGAGTTTGGAGAGGCCTTGAAAAATATCATCCAGACGCCCACGGAGTTGATTGTGAGCAAGATTTCTGCAACCATTGATGCATTGCCTTATTTTACATTAATGACAATATCACATGATAAATTGAACTAGAGAAGAAGGCTGCTCACAGAAGCTCCAATTTGGCCATATGAGAAACTGAATAGGGTATGCTTCCACCAAATTGATTATTGCTAAGATCTCTGCAGACAGGATTACCATTAGATGGGCACCTACAAAACTAAATGATAGTTGGAAGCATATTCAAACAACTCACAATCTAAGAAGGTTTGGCGGGAGGTTATAAGGTATCAAATTACCATTTCCTAGATTGTTTTGGTTCATATCCCTATAACAAACTAGCATTGTGAGAATATTGAATTCCAAGAGGAATCTCTAAAAATTTTGCTAACTTACAGCTCCTCCAGCGAAGCCATTTGGTCCATATTATAGCCCAGTGTTCCAGATAGACCCAAACTTGACAATTTTCTGCTAGCTCAAAAGGAAAGAGTGCATCAATCAGATAAGAAGCAAGCAAAACATACTAAGATTAAAATCACAAGTTATCACTCTCACATAGCTGTCACTGATGAGCCAGAGCATGTAATTCCCTGCCATGATTCCCCGCATGGATCACCACTTTGCTTCCAGCCTGATAGCTGTGGTGCTGAATTCAAACTCCCAAACAGAACATAGAGAGCAGAAGCTGCGCAGGGAGCATGAAAACTGAGTACAAGAATCAAGTTGAATTGGATAAAGCAACAATTTCACCAGGCGTATTAGGTAAAACTCAGACCACGCAGTTCTTGTGGGATAACTGTAGAAATTTAAAACATTTCTTTTCCTGTTTTCTACTTATTGGATGAATACCTAGAATAATAAATCTGCTAAACAAGAGTCACAAGAAGAATAGGAAGCCTTAAAAAAAAATCTCTTTCGGAGACTAAATGAAGCAAACTAATCGATCAGCACCATAATTTGCAGAAGGAAAAAAATAAATCAACCTTTTGCAAACATGTGAATTTGGCACTTATCAACCAAAACACCAAGTCAGAAAAGCAATTCAAGAGCGGCAAGAAATTGTTCAAGCCCTTTCCAGGAGAAAGCACACATCAAACCCTCAACGAGACTATCAACTCACTCACTGTCGTTGGGATCGGTAGCGCCAAAAGCGAAGCTCGTATTCGGATCGCAAGTCCAGATGCAAACCAAAATGACCCAAATCGCAACGGCCCCTTCCGCCTTCCCTCGCGCCATTCTCCCAGCCATCGGAGAGCGAAAGCTCGCCTCCCCGCCGCATTGGACTCTATAAATCCAGTCACCTTCGACTAATGATTTAAGTTAGGCCCTTCCTCCCATAGCCCATCGCCTAATGGTTCCCAGCAAGAGCGACGAGGAGCGTCTTTCGCGGAGGAGTCGCGAAGGAGTCGGAGATAGGTTTTTATTAGTTACGGAGAAGTGGGTTTTAGGTTTTTTTTCATGAAGTTAAAAAAACTGTTGTGTTTTCAAGATTCAACAACAGTTTAATAAAACTATTGTGTTTTTAAGATTCAACAACATTCAATAGACAACAGTTTAATAAAATTATTGTATATTATCATATAAGCAACACTAAAAGACAATAGTTTTTTAAAACCGTTGTCTTTGACATACATTAGATAACATTTTTTTGAAAAACTGTTGTTATTTAAAAAATATTACGGTGAACAACAACAGTTTTCAATAAAATTGTTGTTAAATGGAAAAAGACAACAATTTCTTGAAAAACTGTTGTCTATTAGGTGTGGTTAAATCCAAAATTTCTTGTAATGATTGTTAACCTTTGAATATGAAAAGAATTTTTATTTACTCTTATAAGAGTAAAATGTGTCACAATTTGATAAATTGGATGATATTTTTGTTGGTGCAATATCCCTTAGGTCAAGGTTGACTGGTTTGACCAAGCTTGAGTCTTGGTCATAGTTTCGATGTTTGACAATACATGTAGACACATGGACAATGCAGGTGCAGTTGTTCATATGGGGAGATTCTGATCAGGGACTGATCAGTGTGAATGAAGAAGAGTCAAGTAGGTCAAAAGTGACTGGATACCTGACTGGAAAGTCCTAGTGAGTGAAGATAGGCAGAAGGAAATCCTGGTGAGTGAAACCAGGTGAAAGTCCTAGTGAGTGAAGCTAGGCAGAAGGAAATCCTGGTGAGTGAAGCCAGGTGAAAGTCCTAGTGAGTGAAGCTAGGTGAAAGCCCTAGTGAGTGAAGTCGGGCAAGGGAAAATCCAGATGGATCAAGGATGATCGGACATCTGGTGTTGGGAAGTCCAAGTAGGTCAAAGGATTGACTGGATACTTGGCACGAGGAAATCCAGATGGGTCAAGATTGACCAGACATCTGGTGGAAGTTCAAGTAGGTCAAGGGAGTGACCGGATACTTGGCACGAAGAGAAAAGTCCAAGTGGGTCAAAGGGATTTACCGGACACTTGGTGGGGAGTTCTGGCAGGTCAAGGGAGTGACCAGATGCTAGGTATGATGTACCAACAGGTCAAGGTTGACCGGATGTTGATTTGAGAGGCTTAGGACTTGGTTTTGGGCAAAAACCAAGAGCTGGATCGATCAGTGGATCGATCCAGGCCTTTCCTAGCGAACAGAGAGCCTCTGAATCGATCAGTGGATCGATCCAGAGGTCCCAATCGATCAGCCGATCGATTGGGACGCTGCTAGAATGGCCGGATCGATCCGTGGATCGATCCGCATTTTTCCACAGAGGCGCTCTGGATCGATCCGTGAATCGATCCAAAGCCTCCCGATCGATTGGGAGTTTTCGAATCGATCGGGATCCGACCGATGCGTCGTATTTGAGCTGCAGCGGGCGTCTCCTTCAGGTTCTTCCCCGATTCATCTCAGATCTCTTGCCAGCTCCTCCACAGCTCTATAAAAGCTCAGATCACCAGTTCTTGAAGGATCTTGGAGGTTTTCCAAGTCAAGAGGTGGATCAAAGGCAAGGAGAAAAGTTAGGGTTAGGGTTTTCTACGCTTATTGTAAGCTTGTGCTTGTATTCTTGTATCCCTTCCCTTTCTTTTGTACTGAGAGTCTTGTAGGGCTTCTCCGCCTTCGGTAGTTACCGAAAAGGAGGTTTTTATTAGTGGAGGGTGCGTGAGTAGGTGTGGATCCTTGGACTAGTCACCTCTTGTGAGGTGGATACCAAGTAAACCAACCTTGTTAGCGTTGTGTGATTTGTTTCTGTATTTTCCGCTGCACATCTTCAAAGAAACAAGTAACGACGAGCATCTAGCACGCGACGAGCTATTCACCCCCCCCCTCTAGCTACTTTTCGGTCCCAACAAGTGGTATCAGAGCGAGGTCGCTCTTCACCGGAATCATCGCCGGAAGGGTCAAGCATAACAAGAAGAGCTAGAGGGTGAAGAAGTTGAAGCAAAATTGTCAAAGTCAAAGAAATTCAAAAGCTCAACTTCTACAATGGAATTCCGAGATGGGCTCGGATTCGACACGAGGGTAGCTCCACCATACACTTCCACGAGCTTCGATTCTTGGAAATCAAGAATCGAAAAGTTTCTTATGATGGAGATAGAGCAATGGTTTGCTCTTATGGAAGGCTTCAAGACTCCAACAAACTCAAAGGGCAAAGTTCTCAAGAGGAACAAGTGGAGCCAAGAGCAAGTCCAAAGGTGCGAGGCCAATGACAAAGTGACCAAGCTTTTGGTCAATTTATTGCCAAGCACCATCCTTTGCAAAATTGGAGAATTTGAAGATGCAAAGGAATTATGGAGTAAATTAGCCAAGCTTCATGAAGAGATCCCCTCCACTGTACAAGAGCAAGAAGAATCCAGAGAGGGTGACTCTTTGGAGCAAGACCAAGAGGAGGACTCCAAGGTTGAGAGATGCTCAACCTTCGAATAAGAAGTCCAAGAAGAAGCTTCATCTTCAAGGGAGTGCAATGAAGAGAACAAGGAGGGAGCATACTCCTTGTTCCATGTACAAGATGATGAAGCCTCCACCTCTAGGATTGAGGGGGAGTGTAGATCAATGAACCCGGAGCAAGAAGAGGTCTCCACATCCGGGTCAAGTGAAGAAGAAGATGGTGCCACCTCCAAAATTCAAGAAATATCAAATGGAGGAGCAAGTGCCATCCCTACACAAGAAGGTATAAATGTTTCAATTAAAAATAAAAATCATATAATATGTTTTGAGTGTAGGGAAAGTGGGCACTACAAGAGCAAGTGTCCCAACTTGGCCAAGAAGAAGGGTCAAGTGACACAAAAGGGCAAGGAGAAGCCCAAGGAGACCACCCCCGGGACAAAGAAGAGCAAGGAGCACATTGTGTGTTTCTTGTGTCAACAAAAAGGGCATTACCGAAGTCAATGCCCCAAGGGGAAGAAGATGGTCAAGGCTCAAGGAGGCACTAATCAAGGGGGAGCCTCCAAGGTAAAGAAGAAGGTAACGTTTATTGAGCCTACCCCTTTACGTTATGGTAAAAAGCATGATAGTTCTAATTTCTATCATTTTAATGCTATTTACCATGAAAATAGGAAGCATGATAGTGTTAAGGAAAAACATATAGCTTTTCATGCTAAAACTACCACACCTAGGGTTAGGAAGGTAGATGAAAATCTGGGCAAGAACACTAAGGATAATAGATACAAGCCCAAGAATAAAAATGCTCATGGATCAAATGAAAAATCAAATACTAAGGACTTAGTAAGGGAAAATCAAGTCTTGAGGTCAAGACTTGATAAGTTAGAAAAGACCCTAAAAAGATTGGAAGATATCCTATTAGGGCAAAATGAGCATAACCTAGGTTTAGGGGTACAAAAGCCATCCAATGGCCATAGAGGTTTGGGATACAAACCCAAAGCTAAAAAGGATGTGTCTAGTTATCATAGGGTTCCATATAGTTATGGAACAAGCCCTAAGTCTAGTAGGCAAGCCAAAAATACAAGGGAAGATATCCCTAGAAGTATCTTTGCAACCAAAGTGACTAAGACTTCTAAGAAGTCTAAGAAAGTCACTAACAAGGTCACAAGGGAGGCTATCCCTAGAGTTGACCTAGAAAATGTGACCAAGGCTTCTAAGAAGCCCAACAAGGTCACTAGGAAGGTATCTAGGGAAGTTATCCCTAGTGAGTACCTAGAGCATCCAAGGAGCACCAATAGGTGTTGGGTTCCTAGGAGTATCTTCTCTACCCCATAGATGGGTTAGAGAGTGTCAACTCCGATTAGAAGGGTAGTTAACCCAACTTTGAGGAAATTGACACTCAAGGAGCATTTTCAAGGTTTTTCGTTAACCTTTGAAAATGAAATGGAATTATTATTTATTCTTTGAAAGAGTAAAATGTGCCTAATGGTGGAAAAATTGATTTTATCTTTAATGGCATAAATTGGGAAAACCTAGAGAAATACCAAGTTGGGATTTTGGTATTCTCTTAAGAATTTAAGGCAATCCAGACCTTGATTTATGTGCTTACTCTTGAGGAAAAATGGAATATGCCAACATTTGAGGATATGCTTAATTTTTAAGTGGCATAAACAAATCAAGAGAAATAGAAATGTCAATTTAGGTTTTGGCACTTCTTTGAAGCATTTAGGGCAATCTAGGTTTAACGTTTTAAGTTAAAACAAGTGGAGATAGCTAAGTGGTTAAGGATACTTAGATAGGCAATCTAGGTATATTTTATTTATGCTAAACCTTGCCATGATTGTTTGCCCATCATATGTCATGACATCATGTCTATTTATGCATTCATGTTTTATTATGAAAAATCCAAAAATACCATGTCCTGACATTCATACATCATGTAGTTATAGGATATTTTCGTTTGAGAAATTATTTCCTTTTGATGTATGCCATAACATATTCATGCATTAAGCTTAATTCCTTGTAATTAAGGACAAATGGCATTTAACAATACTTATTAACAAGTGACATCCTAGGTGGATGTCTAATATCTCTAAAATGCCTAGATATATATGCATGATCCTTAGAATAGGGCGAAACCAAAATCTCACATCTCACAAGGACTATAAGGTAACTTGTATGTGTTTTAGTGCACATTAGGTACAAGTGAGATGTTAGGAAGATGAACAAAACTCAAGATGTTGATTTAGTGCATTCTTTTGAGTTTTAGGTTCATCAAAACACATAGTTATGTGTTTTCCCATCATTGGGAAAGCTAATGTACAAGTCATGTGCATTAAGCCCAAGGAACATGATGGGATATTGGTTTTGAAAAGGTTTTTAAAATGATTTTGGAAAACCTTGGTGAAGGCTATCTTTTGTTAGTAATCACCATTAAATAGTTAGACACAAACTTGAAGAAAACATTAAAGTTTATGCAAGTTTTCAAGTTTGTATCAATCCTTGAAAATATGATGTATTTTCATAGAAAACTATTTTTTTCTTGATAGTATATACCCTAAATAATGTCTACACAAATTTTCACAATTTTTGAATTTTTGTAGAATTTTCTAAGGGTTTCTGAAGTTGACTGAAATGGAATTTCAGCAACTATCAAAACTCCAATCGATCAGTGGATCGATTGGAGTGCCTCAATCGATCAGCCGATCGATTGAGAAGGCATTTCTCGCGAGCAGAAGCTCGCTGGATCGATCAGTGGATCGATCCAAGAATACTGAATCGATCAATGGATCGATTCAGCAGGGTTCAATCGATTGGAACCCAACTCCAATCGATCGAAGATGCTGATTTTGGCTGGGCAAGCTTATTTTCAGCATTTTGAACCTATTTAGTCTAGGTAACCATTCCTAACCCCTCAAAATACATTTGTATACATAAAAAGGGTGTTTTCATGTTGAAAACAAGGATGGATTGGTTAAGAGAGACTAAGTTGAAGTTTGCTTCAAATTTTTGAACATTTGAACCTCAAAACTTCTAAATTTGGGTTTCCTAAAGGTTTAGGGATTCCAGGTCATTGTTGGTGCAATGAAAGAAGTTACTACCATGTCTTTAGGGGGAGGGACTCTTTAAAGACATGAAATATTTTTTTTGAACCTTGGAAGGTGGTTAACCTTCTTTTCAGAAAATGCTCATGAATGAGCGTTTGAACTTGAAATGGGGAGTGGATATCCTCATTATTTCAAGTGGTATTTCAAATGTAGGGAAAATGAAGGGTATGAGACCTTCATTATGATGTTGATCACGACCTTGAGAAACTCTTCAGGGGAAGAGTTTAAAAAGGGATAAAGGTTCAACGAGTGAAGTTGTAACCAATGATGAGTATCTCTTCAGAGGGAGAGATAGTGGTTGTTTGATGTGTGCCAATAGGGGGAGAATGTGTGGTTTAAGTTAGGCCTTCATTACCTATGGGGGAGGTCATAGGGGGAGAATGAAGGGAACCAACATTCATACTTTGGCATGAAGAGAGTTAAGGCTATGGGATTAGCTTAACTCAAAGTAGTCCTAACTTAAAGGTATTGTCAAACATCAAAAAGGGGGAGATTGTTGGTGCAATATCCCTTAAGTCAAGATTGACTGGTTTTACCAAGCTTGAGTCTTGGTCATAGTTTCGATGTTTGACAATACATGTAGACACATGGACAATGCAGGTGCAGTTGTTCATATGGGGAGATTCTGATCAGAGACTGATCAGTGTGAATGAAGAAGAGTCAAGTAGGTCAAAAGTGACCGGATACCTAACTCGAAAGTCCTAGTGAGTGAAGATAGGCAGAAGGAAATCCTGGTGAGTGAAACCAGGTGAAAGTCCTAGTGAGTGAAGCTAGGCAGAAGGAAATCCTGGTGAGTGAAGCCAGGTGAAAGTCCTAGTGAGTGAAGCTAGGTGAAAGCCCTGGTGAGTGAAGCCGGGCAAGGGAAAATCCAAATGGATCAAGGATGATCGGACATCTGGTGTTGGGAAGTCCAAGTAGGTCAAAGGATTGACTGGATACTTGGCACGAAGAGAAAAGTCCAAGTGGGTCAAAGGGATTGACCAGACACTTGGTGGGGAGTTCTGGCAGGTCAAGGGAGTGACCAGATGCTAGGTATGATGTACCAACAGGTCAAGGTTGACCGGATGTTGATTTGAGAGGCTTGAGACTTGGTTTTGGGCAAAAACCAAGAGCTGGATCGATCAGTTGATCGATCCAGGCCTTTCCTAGCGAACAGAGAGCCTCTGAATCGATCAGTGGATCGATTCAGAGGTCCCAATCGATCCTGCTGCTTCGCGCGATAAGCGCTGGATCGATCCGTGGATCGATCCAGGCATTTTTCCAAAGCACAGAGGCGCTCTGGATCGATCCGTGAATCGATCCAAAGCCTCCCCGATCGATTGGGAGTTTTCGAATCGATCGGGATCCGACCGTTGCGTCGTATTTGAGCTGCAGGCGGGCGTCTCCTTCAGTGGTTCCCCCGATTCATCTCAGATCTCTTGCCAGCTCCTCCACAGCTCTATAAAAGCTCAGATCACCAGTTCTTGAAGGATCTTGGAGGTTTTCCAAGTCAAGAGGCGGATCAAAGGCAAGGAGAAAAGTTAGGGTTAGAGTTTTCTACGCTTATTGTAAGCTTGTGCTTGTATTCTTGTATCCCTTCCCTTTCTTTTGTACTGAGAGTCTTGTAGGGCTTCTCCGCCTTCGGTAGTTACCGAAAAGGAGGTTTTTATTAGTGGAGGGTGCGTGAGTAGGTGTGGATCCTTGGACTAGTCACCTCTTGTGAGGTGGATACCAAGTAAACCAACCTTGTTAGCGTTGTGTGATTTGTTTCTGTATTTTTCGCTGCACATCTTTGAAGAAGCAAGCAACGACGAGCATATAGCACGCGACGAGCTATTCCCCCCCCCCCCCCCCCCCCTCCTCTAGCTACTTTTCGGCCCCAACAATTTTAAGTGACACAAATTGGAAAAATCATAAGAACTACCAAGTTGGGATTTTGGTATGTTCTTAGGAAATTAAAGGCAATGTATGCCTTAACTCAATTGGTTACTCTTTGAGAAGAGTAATTTATGCCAAAAATTAAGGAGTATGTTTAATTTAAATTGACACAAATTGAAAAAGAGAGAAAAATGTCAAAATTGGATTATTGGCATTTTCTTGTGAAATAGTGGGCAATCTAGGTTAAAGCTTAATTTAGCTAAGGCTTAAGGATACTTAGGTAGACAACCTAGGTATTTTATTTATGCTAATTTGTCATGCTTTGTTTGCCCATAATATGTCATGACATCATGTTTATTTTTGCATTCATATTTTATTATGAAAAATATAAAAATATCATGTCATGTCATACATACATCATGTAGTCATAGGAAATTTTCTTTTGAAAATTAGTTTCTTTTTGATGTATGCCATAACATATCATGCATTATTTTAATTCCTTCAAATTTAAGGACAAATGGCATTTATTACCAAATCACATCCTTGGTGGATGTTCATAACCTCAAAATGCTTAGGTAGATAAGCATGATCCCTAGATTAGGGAAAAACCAAAAGTTTACATCTCACTAAGAACTATAAGGTGACTTGTATGTGGTTTAGTACACATTAAATACAAGTGAGATGTTAGGATGATGAACAAAACTCAAGATGTTGATTTAATGTATTTTTGTGAGTTTTAGGTTCATCAAACACATAGTTTTATGTTTTCCAATCATTGGGAAAGCTAATGTACAAGTCATGTGCATTGAGCCCAAAGAATATGGTTGGATATTGGTTTTGAAAATCATTTTAAAATATTTTTAGAAAACCTTGATGAAGACTATTTTTGATAGTGATCATCATTGAAGAGTTAGGCACAAACTTGAAGAAAACACTAAAGTTTTTATAAGTTTTCAAGTTTGTGTCCATATTTGAAAATATGATGTATTTTATTAGAAAACTATTTTTCCATGATAGTATATACCCTAAATAATGTCTACAACAAGTTTCACGATTTTTGGAATTTTATAGATTTTTCTAGGGGTTTCTGAAATTGACTGAAATGAAATTTCAGCTTTTCAGATCTTCAATCGATCACCCGATCGATTGAAGGGTCTCAATCGATCGGGCGATCGATTGAGAGCAAGCTTCTCGCGAACAGAAGCTTCCTAGATCGATCCACCGATCGATCCAGCCCTCCTGAATCGATTAGTGGATCGATTCAAGCAGGTTCAATCGATTGGGACCCAACTCCAATCGATTGGGGATGCTGATTTTGGCTGGGAAAGCCTGATTTCAGCATTTTGGACCATCCTTAGTCTAGGTAACCATTCCTAACCCCTCAAAACTTATTTGTATACATTTAGGAGAAGTTTTCATGATAAAAACAAGGATGGATTGGTTAAGGGAGACTAAGTAGAAGTTTATGTTGAGGTTTGGTTTCAATATTGAATTTTTGAACCTCAAAACTTCTAAATTTGGGTTTTCTAAAGTTTTAGGGAATCCAAGTCATTGTTGGTGCAATGACAGAAGTCACGACCATGTCTTTAGGGGGAGTTACTCTTTAAGGACATGAAAATTTAATTTTTCATACACCTTGGAAGGTGGTTAACCTTCTTTTGTGAAAATGCTCAAGATTGGGTATTTGACTACAATGGAGAGTGGATATCTTCATTGTTCCAAGCGGTGCATGCTCATGAATGAGCATTTGATGATAATGAAGGGTATGAGACCTTCATTTGAATCGTGTGTGTTGAAGACAACGAGTGAAGTTGTATACAACAAGTGAATATACCAAGTGGTATATGCTCAAGGATGAGCATTTGATGAAAATAAAGGGTATGAGACCTTTATTTGAATCGTGTTGTGAACAACGAGTGAAGTTGTGAATAACGGTGAGTAACTCTTCAGGGGGAGAGTTTCTTTTTTATGTGTGCCAATAGGGGGAGAATGTATGGGTTAAGTTAGGCCTTCATTCCCTAAATAGGGGGAGAATGTGCATCGCCCTATGGCAAAAAGGGAAGGATGAAAGGAATCCTCGTTCATATATTGGCATGAAAGAAGTTAAGGTTATGGGATTAGCCTAACTCATAAGTGGTATTGTCAGTGGTATTATCAAACATCAAAAAGGGGGAGATTGTTGGTGCAATATCCCTAGGTCAAGGTTGACCTAGTTAACTGAGCTTGGATTGAGTCAAGCTCGAGTCTTGATATTTGGCTTTCAATGTTTGACAATACATGTAGACAACACATGAAGATTGCAAGTGCAATTGTTCATGTGGTGAGATTGTGAAGGAGAGTCAAGTAGGTCAAGGTTGACTGGATACTTGACAGGAAATCCTAGTGAGTGAAGCTAGGTGAAAGTCTTGGTGAGTGAAGTCAGGCAGATGGAAAGTCCTAACTAGGAAGTTAGGCAATGAGAAATCCTGGTAAGTGAAGCCAGGTAAAAGACCTAGTGAGTGAAGCTAGGCAGATGAAAATCCTGGTGAGTGAAGCCAGGTGAAAGACCTAGTGAGTGAAGCTAGGTAGAAGGAAATCTTGGTGAGTGAAGCCAGGTGAAAGACCTAGTGAGTGAAGCTAGGCAGTTAAAGATCCTGGTGAGTGAAGCCAGGGGAAAGTCCTAGTGAGTGAAGTTAGGCAGAAGGAAGTCCTGGTGAGTGAAGCCAGGCAATTGATAAAGTCCTGGTGAGTTAAACCAGGCACGAGAAAATCCAGATGGATCAAGGCTAATCGGACATCTAGTGTTGGAAAGACCAAGTAGGTCAAAGGGATTGACTGGATACTTGGCATGAGGTGGAAAGTCTAAGTAGGTCAAAGGGATTGACCGAATACTTAACACGAGGAGGAAAGTCCAAGTGAGTCAAAGGGATTGACCGGACACTTGGTGAGCAAGTCCTAGCAGGTCAAGGGTGACCGAATGCTAGGCACGATGAACCAACATGTCATGGTTGACCAGATGTTGGTTTAGGAGGCTTTAGACTTGATTTTAGGGAGAAATCATGAGCTGGATCGATTAGCCAATCGATTGGCTCATGCCCAATCGATCGGCCGATCGATTGGGTGAGTCTTCGCGACAAACCTTCTCCCAATCGATCAGTGGATCGATTGGGACAAGTGCACGATCGCACAGAACAGCGCTGGATCGATCGGTCGATCGATCCAGATCCCCCAATCGATCAGTGGATCGATTAGGAGCTGTGATTTCACGCGATAAGCCCTGGATCGATCAGCCGATCGATCCAGGCAATTCCCAAGAGCACAGATGCGCTCTAGATCGATCAACTGATCGATCCAAAGCCTCCCCAATCGATTGGGAGCAATCCGATCGATTGGGATCCGACCGTTGGCGTCGATTAAAGCCATTGTCGAGCTCTTTCTTCGCCATCACTCTCACTATTCACTCCCGATCCATACAGCAGCTTCTCCACAACGTTTCCCACTCTCACCGCTAGTTCTTGAAGGATCTTGGAGAGACATCCAAGTCAAAAGGTGTGACTACAACAAGAGGAAGAAGCTAGGGTTAGGGTTTTCACTGCATATCTTGTAAGATATTTCTTGTATTTGTCTTCCCTTGCTTTCTTGTTGTATTGAGAGTGTGTAAAGGCTTCTCCGCCTTTGGTAGTTATCATAAAGGAGTGTTTTCATAGTGGAGGGTGTGTGAGTGTGTGGATCCTTGGATTAGTCACATCTTATGAGGTGGATACCAAGTAAATCCTCTTGTTAGCGCTGTGTATATTGTTTCTTTGTATTTTCCGCTGCATATCTTGAAGAAACAAGCAATGAGGAGCACGACGAGCGCACCGAGCTATTCACCCCCCCCCTCTAGCTACATAATCGGTCCTAACAACAGCAAGTCAACTCCACGCACGTATTCAAGATATTCTCAACTCCCTCCACGCGATTGGGCAAAAGGTCGAGAACAGAGATATAATAAGGTACACTCTCAACGCATTTCCGAGGAGGACATTATGGGTATCAATGGTAGATGCCTACAAAGTCTCCAAGGATCTATCTTCTATAAAATTAGATGAGTTATTCTCTGAGTTTGAATTACATGAGCAGACTAATGTACAGTCAACCGAGAAGGGCATAACTTTGATTGCAGGTACAAGCAGAACACGTGAACCAAGACCAAGGCGTAGAACCGAACCAGAATCGGATGAAGAACCTGACTCAGCCGATGAAGACGACGAGCTAACGGCTGAACTCGTCAACCTTGTAAAAAAGTTCTACAAGAAGAAGAAGGGGTTCAACAAGAAGGACCTCAAGAAGGCAGTTTAGTCCAAGGAAGCCCAATCAAGCTCGAAGGTAAAATTTGAAGTGAGGTGTTATGGCTGCAACCAGAAGGGACACATCAAGGCCAACTGTCTCAACCAAAAGGAGGTAAAGAAACAAAGAGGTCCTAAAGGCAACATTCGAAGAATCTTCCTTAGAAGATGACGATGATGAACTTGATCAGACGAGTCTCCTTGCACTGATGGCCCGGGACCAGATCAATATGTCCGAGAGCGAGAGCAAATCGGAAGCTGAATCGGAAAGAAGCAACGGATCCATATCCGTTTCCGAAGAGCCTGACCCCACTGTAAGTATTCCGCGTTTAAACAATTTGGTTAATTATTTATTACGTAAATTAGCAAAATCCAATATTTGGATCAAGTCACTTCTGAAAGAGGTAACAACCCTTAAAGAAGTGACCAACCCCAAATCCTTGTCTGAATCCGTTCAGACTAGAACCTCGACTCAAGTCCAAAAGCTTGAGGAGGAGAATTCCAACCTGAAAATTCAAGTCAAGGATTTGAAGACCGCGTTGGAACGGTTCACTTTGGGTTCCAAGAATCTTGACATGATTCTTGGAAAACAAAATGTCTACAACAGATCCGGAATTGGATTCAAGCCTAAAAAGAAGTATAGATCGTATTTATCACTTGTACACAGAACAAATAGAAAAGTGGTCCAAGCATGGGTTCCCAAGTCCAACTTGGTCAATCAAGTTGGACTTAGTCAATATTGGGTCCCCAAGGATCAAGTACATTACCTTGATAGACCTTATCGAGGCTATGATCTAGGGGAGCAAAAAGGAAAATTATCTTAATAAATAAATATATAAAAATTATCTTAATAAATAAATAAATAAATTTAAAGGAATATAATTCAAAATTTTAAATTAAATAAAAACAAGTTAAAAGGAAAATCAATAATGTAGGAGGAGGCTTCAGAATAGTTGGCACCTTTAAAAATAATTTACCCGACAGGGTAACCAAACACAACCTACCCGGCAGGGTAATTAGGGTTAGAATAGAAAGAAGGACAACAGTTTAACTTGACCAATGATACTGGTAAAGTTTTGGATGATAGTACGTTAGGGAAGCTTAGTCTATGCATGTCTAGGAAGATATGACTTCAGCCTGGTGCATTTGGCTAAGTGGAACTGACCGAAGCTACCCCTTACGGATCCTAGCTAGTTAGACCAAGATTTTGTACTAAGTTAAGTGGATAGGACTATTTGGAAAACCTCGAAGGCATGGTTACTCTAATGATGTCCAAGTGACTCACCATAGCCCAGAAGTTTATCCAAAGAATGTCTATTTATTGAGCCCAAAACTAAACTTCAATCTAATACAAAGTTAAACCAAACCCTATAAGTGAACCTAATTCATCTCACAAAATTATAGGATTCCCTGATTTGAAATTTAGATCGGGTGAGATGACTAAGGATTAAATTAAATTAATAATTAATAATTCAAATCTAATTAATAATTAATAATTTAAATCTAATTAATAATTAATAATTCAAATCTAATTAATAATTCAAATCAAATTAATAATCCAAATTAAATTAATAATCAAAATTCAACTTAAATTAAATTAAAATTAATAATTAAAAAATTATTTAAAAAGGTTTTAAAAATTTATTTAAAAATCTTTTAAAAACTTATTCAAAAATATTTTAAAAACTTATTCAAAAATATTTTAAAAACTTATTTAAAAAGGTTTTAAAAACTTATTCAAAAATCTTTTTAAAACATATTTAAAAATCTTTTAAAAGCTTATTCAAAAATGTTTTAAAAACTTATTCAAAAATGTTTAAAAAACTTATTTAAAAATCTTTTTTAAAAAACTTATTTAAAAATCTTTTTAAAAAAACTTATTTAAAAATCTTTTAAAAACTTATTTAAAAATCTTTTAAAAAAACTTATTTAAAAATGTTTTTAAAACTTATTTAAAAATCTTTTAAAAACTTATTGAAAAATGTTTTAAAAACTTATTTAAAATTGTTTTAAAAACTTATTTTAAAAATTATTTTAAAAACTTATTTAAAAATTATTTTAAACTTATTTAAAAATAATTTACATTTTTTAAAAAATTAAAAAAAATAAAAGCGACGAACAATGGCGCCTCTGCTAAGGCAGAGGCGCCCTCCAAGATCGACGGGAAAATTCCCGCCGAAAACATCTAAGGCGCCTCAGACCGGATCCGAGGCGCCCTGAATGCCCCGTTGGAGGCACCTTCAATGAGATTGAAGGCGCCTTCAATACCGAAATAGGCAGCGAACAGAGAGCTCGCTGCAAGTTTTTTTCTCGTCGAAACCAGCGATCCAAGGCGCCTTACACTCGGATTTCCACCCTTCAACTCCTTCAAATACCCTACAATGCCTCCTAGGTATACTCTAAACTATCCTAAATCATTCTTTACATGGTTTTAGTGCTTGTTTTCCAAATTTTTATGTATATGGTTGAAATTAGGAAGCGACGCAATGTTGCGTCCACCTCGGGCACGGCCCCGTCCACTGACGCTAGATTTCCCACTAAGCAGCATAGACTTAGTTTTTCTCAACATTCATACACTGTCATTAAATGTAGATACCTAAGTAGACCCTATTTCGTGAGTTATTGTCCGTCCGTCGTAGAGATGATTGCCCACTATCAGTTGGACAGACTGGTTTACTACAGTTGTGCAGTAAATCGAGATCTATGTGCCCAGTTTTTCAACAACCTTGAGAGGGTTGATGATTTGGTCTATTCTACCAGAGTTGGTGGAAAGGACATCCAGTTTACACCTGCTTTATTACACACCAGTTTAGAGCTTAGACAGTCAGCCTATTCTTTTCTGTGCTACCCTAGTAGAGATCTGCCATTTGGCGACCCCTACTCCCACATTACTCTAGATACACTCTATGAGTATTTTTTTGGTGGGGAGAGACCACTTGGAGTCTCTGATTTCAGGTCGATGTCTCTCAAGGTGCAGAATTATGTCATGTATAGAGTCCTCACTGCATGCATTCTACCCATCACATCTCGGGGCGTCCCGAAGATGCGCCCGTCCCATTCTTTTTTTTTGTATGCATTATGTCATCATCTGGATATAGACATTACATTACACATGTTCTCTAACATAGTTCATGCGGCTAGTCTCATCACATCCCGAGTAGTTCACATGCTCTACTGCTATGTACTGACATCCATCTTTTCGACGATAGAGGGAATAGATGTGACTCGGGGGATGATCATTCCTCTTATCCGTTATGCTGAGTTTGGGTTGGGTTCTCTTAGGTTAGCGCATATAGATGTCACTGCTTAGGGGGTCCTAGCATGGGTGGGTAGGCCTCTGCCAGCCGACCCAGCCGAGGATGAGCCAGTTGCTCCGAGAGGGCCCGAGGCAGACGACGAGTTTATTGCCTTCTTCACTCCAGCTGAGGGAGAGGACTGGTTAGAGCTCATAGCCTAGGATATTCATGGACAGCCCTCCGCTTCGATAGGGCCATCGACCTCGACACAGCCATCCTCCTCCTTATCGATCGAGGATCGACTTACGCGTCTCGAGGTTCAGTCTGCACAATCACGACGGCTTATCCTGGACGAACTTCGCTTACTTCGCGCAGAGATAGCCTCCGGCTTTTCTTCTCTTCGTCAGGGACAGCCTACACCCGAGCAGCCTCATGCACCACCTCCAGCTAGCGACCCTCCAGCTGATGATCCTATTCAGTGACGCTATCTTTTCATGCATTGTATTTTGGACTTTGGACACAGACACTTTCATCCCCTATTCTATCAGTACCTAGTTAAACTTTTGCCTATCAGAATTTAGTTACTTAACCTATTTTTCTGCTTACCAGTTTTTGTTGTATTTAATGTGCTTAATAGAATAGACATTATATACCTTATTTTTAATTAGCTTGGTTACTATATCCTTCAAAATCTTAGGAAAAATAATGTTTTCAAAATTCCAAATTTACTAGACTTTCAAAAATTTGGATTTAGCCTAGGCACTAACCTTAGAAATCATGTTCCCCTAGTTTCAGCCAGAGCATCTCACAAACACCCTAGACTTAACTTGCTTGTGTTTGAAATAAACTTAGAATGACTTGAGATGCATAGGGTACAGCCTAGACTTCAGTATGCTTATTTTTGTGCATCGCAGTAAGTCTGGGCGTTAAATACCAAAAATACAGTAATCAAGTTAAGAGATCTTGTCTTAGTCAAATCTAACTGGATTAATTGACTTAACTTGACTAACCTAGTGAAAGCTACTGTCTTCTGACAAACAGCTGTTGTTGCAGCGAAGGCCGACAAGAGGGGGGTGAATTGCCTGAAAAAATAAAGTATACACTCCTCGGAATTTTCAACTCAAAATAAAAGCAACTGTAATAAGAATAAAATAAAAAGGAAACAGAAATAAAGCAGAGACTCGGGAGTTAACTTGGTTACAAACAAGAAGGTTGTTAATCTAGGGCGATGAAAAGCGCGCACTAAGAAAGTCTCCTTTACTGTAGGCGGAGAAGCTTTTTTACACACTTAGAAAGCTCACAAGCTGCTAGGAATTGATTACAGAGTTGAATACTGAGTTGATACTTAATTCCTAGTTCCAGGGGCCTTTATATAGCCTTTGGAAAATCTATCTCGAGGGTCTAAGGCGCCTCCAATAGGGGTCCAAGGCGCCACCATCGAGTAGGCGGATAAAACTTTATCCGAAACGTAAAAGGTCATATTTGACCTGTTGAAGGTGCCTCCAACAGTGTTGAAGGCGCCTCCATTGTTGAAAGGCGCCTTCAACACTTGTTGAAGGCGCCTCCAGCACTTCCTTTAAGGCGCCTACAGCTAGCTCTTTATCTCCTTTTGACTTTGTTTCAGCTTCCAAAGCTCCGATAACTTGGGTGATTGCGGCCAACTGAAATAGGGCTCACTCGAACCCAATTTCCGACCTTCTCCTCAAATAAGCTTCCGTCCCGACTTAACGTCCCTCGAACGTCGTGCACATTATTCTCGTCCACCGGTGTACTCTTCCGCAGCTCTCTCGTCCTTCGGACGCACCGAGCCCGTCAGCTCCCTTCCCGTGTCGTCCTTCTTGCTAGCTGCGTCTTCCGCTAGACTTCCTTCCCTCCTAAGCTCCTGCACACTCAGACACAGGGATCAAACACAAAGCAGGACCTAACCAACTTGATTGATCACATCAAAATAATCACGGGGTTCAACAACAGCTAGTAGCTAAAGATTAGACAGTTGGTTAAGGATACTAAAATTTGGTTATCCAACGATTAAGTGTACTCATGCTTGGACTTTAGGGCTCTGATACTTTGCTAAAGGAATTCATTGTTGGTGCAGTTAGCACTAACGATTTAACCCAGGTTTTGATGAATGACAAATAGGTTAAGTTAGTTTTGTTGTTGTCTGACACTTTGATCGAGTGTGCAGGAGAAGTCCAGACAGGTCGACGGGCTGACCGGATGTCTGGCACGAAGTCCATCTATGTCGACGGGCTGACCGGATAGCTGGCGAGAAGTCCAAGCGGGTCGACGGGCTGACCGGACGCTTGGCGAGAAGTCCAAGCGGGTCGACGGGCTGACCGGACGCTTGGCGAGAAGTCCAGACGGGTCGACGGGCTGACCGGACGTCTGGCAGGTAAGTGAGGTAAGTCACTGGAGGGGAGTGAATGCGAGGACGCGTTCCCGGGAAGGGAACATTAGGCGTCGATCCGGCTTAGATCCATTTCGGATATCTAAGTCGAGATCGTGACTAGATTCCGGTCTCGGAAAGACGGAATCTAAGTCATACTAACTTGTGCTAATTCATACCATTATAAATGTGCTAATAATCTATGTTGCAGGGTATATATTGCCTCGGACTAACTTTGTTTTGCAGGAAAAGGGAGTTTTCTGGAACAAGGTGGTCCGGGCGCCCGGAGGGGATCCGGGCGCCCGGAAGGCAAATTATATCCAGCCGAGTCGTCGCCACGTGGAGCATCATGGTTTGTGCAGCTACGTCACATTCCAGGCGCCCGGAAGGGATCCAGGCGCCCGGAGCAACATATAAAAGAAGCCCCAGTCAGGAGCTTCAGATGAACAATCAATCTAAGAACTAAGAATCCAAGATCCGCTGCTCTGTGCTCTTGCGATGCCACGAAAAGCTCTCCGACTCAGTGCTGGTTTTGTTTTAATTCTATTGTCGGTATTTTCTTTATCTGTCAATTCTTGTACTTAACTCTGTAATATTCGAATTGATAGTGATTGCCCAACGAAAGTACTCACGGAGTACGGGCCTTCGAGTAGGAGTCGTCACAGGCTCCGAACGAAGTAAAAATAACTGTGTTCATTTACTTTTCCGCTGCGCACTTATACTCGATATTTTTGAATCGATATTCACCCCCCCTCTATCGAATCTAACGGTCCTATAAGTTGTATCAGAGCAGGTACTGCTCTGATTTAGTGCAACCACCAATCAGGCAAAGGGGGAACTTTTTGAAAGAAAAATTAGATATCGTTTGTCTTTAAAATCAGGTACGCCTTTCGTTTTTTCCCTCCAAAACGGTTTTCGAAAAATACATCGTCATCTTTTCACCATTGTTTAGTATTTAAAAAATATTACATTTTCAAAATTTTGAAATAATATTTTTTTCAAATATTTTATTAATATTTTAATAATATTTTATTATTTTTTTCAAAAATAGTGAAATATTATTTTTTTTCAGCACTATTAATCCAAGACCAAGTCTTGGGATTTTTTTTCTATTTCTCTGTGTGCAAGAATAATGACTCTTCAAGAAGGACGGAACCCCCACGAACCACCACCATACGATCAAGATTTCAACTATTGGAAGCGATTAATGGAATGCTTCTTAGGAAGCGTAAACTTTGATTATTGGCTGATATTGAGAAAACCTTCTCAGAACTCAAAACTAAACACAAATGTAAGTAAAATCATTTGTAATGTTTTACCTAACAATGTTTTATGTAGAGTAAAAAAGTACAAAGATGCACATGAGCTTTGGACCCAATTGATCAAACTTCACGAGGAGCCGATGGAGCTTGAGGATCAAGTAAAAATCGAATCTGAACTCGGGTTAGATCCAATCGAAAAGCCTACTGAATTAGGGGTTGCGCTCAAGGTTAGTGATATTTACCAAAATACCCCTGCTAATAGTAGTTTAGAAAATATGAGCATTGATCTGCTTATTTCTGAAAATATATGTGAAAATAATGTAGTTGACAATAATTACAAAAATACCCCGAAGATATTATCTGATAAAACAAATCCAATTAATTTAAAAAATTCAAACTCGAACCTAAACAAATCTGAAAACTCAAATGATAGAGAGGACAAGGTGAATATTGATCTAGATAAAATTAATAAATTATTTAATAATCTAGATAATATTAATCTAGAAAATCTTATCCAAACCCAAGATAATTTAATTAATAAAAAATTAAATTTTAACGATAAGAATAATCTAATAAATTCCACTAATTATATCAACTTAAAAAATAAAGAAAATATAAGAATAAAATCAAACACTTTGATAAAATCAAAACTAAATTTAACAAAATTAAAATTAAATGTTAAGAATAACATATTAAATAAAGATAATATGAAAAATTCAAAATTAACAATTAATAAAAGGTTAAAAGATAAACCTTTAAGGAAATATAATTCAAACAATTTAATTAATTCAAATTTAAAAATGAATAAAAACTTAAACTTTAAAAATACGCTATTAAAGAAAAATAATTCAATTAACCTAATAAAAGTGAAAATGAAAGAAAATTTAAATATTAAATACATTCTCTTAAAGAAAGATAATTTGACTAATTTAATTAATTCAAAATTAAAAACTTGAATCTAAATTACAAATTAAACATTAAATTTTAACCAAAACTTAACTATAATAAACCCAGAACTAAAAACTAAATTTATGGCCAATAATTCAGGGGGAGGCTCCAGAATAGCTAGCACCTCCAAAACTAACCTACCCGACAGGGTAATTAGGACTAGTTAAAGAGGGTTCAAGTTTAACTTGAATCATGGTACTGGTGAAGTTTTTTGATGATAGTACGTTGGGGAAGCTTGGGCATCGTATGTCTAGAAAGATATGGCTTCAATCTGGTGCATTTGGCTAAGTGGAACCGACCGATGCTACCTTTAAATGGATCCTAACTAGTTAGACCAAGGTTTAGTACTAAGCTCCGTGGATAGGACTATTCGGAAAACCTCGAAAGGTTGGTTACTTCTAATGACGTCGAGGTGACTCTCCAAGCTTAGAAGTTTATCCGAAGAATGCCTATTTGTTGAGACCAAAGCTAAACCTGAATCTAACACAAGTTAAACTAAACTCTGTAATTAAATCTAATTCATCTCACAAAATTATAGGATTCCCTGATTGATAATCTAGATCGGGTGAGATGAATAAGGATCAAATTAATTTTCAAATTAAATTAAAATTAATTAAAATTAAATTTCGAATTATAAATTGAATTTCAAATTCAAATTAAATTTCGAATTTCAAATTGAATTTCAAATTAAAATTAAATTTCGAATTTCAAATTAAATTAAAATTAATTAAAATTAAATTGTGAATTTCAAATTAAAATTAAATTTCGAATTAATTAAAAATTAAATTTCGAATTAAAACTAAATTAATTTTTTTTAAAAAAAAAATTAATATTAAATTAACTTTAAAAATTATTTTAAAAAATAAATTAACTTTAAAAAATTATTTTAAAACAAAAATTAACTTTAAAAAATATTTTTAAATTTAACTTTAAAAATTTTATATTTAACTTAAAAATTTTATTCTAAACTTAAAAATTATTTTAAAATTATTTTCAAACATTTTAAAAATTATTTTAAAAACTATTTTAAAAATCATTTTAAAAACTTTAAAAAATTCTTTTAAAAATTATTTTCAAACATTTTAAAAATTATTTTAAAAACTATTTTTAAATTTATTTTAAAAACTTTAAAAAATTCTTTTAAAAATTATTTTCAAACATTTTAAAAACTATTTTAAAAAATTCATTTTAAAAATTTTAAAAAATTCTTTTAAAAATTATTTTAAAACATTTTAAAAATTATTTTAAAAATCATTTTAAAAACTTTAAAAAATTCTTTTAAAAATTATTTTAAAACTCTTTTAAAAATCATTTTAAAAACTTTAAAAAATTCTTTTAAAAATTATTTTAAAACATTTTAAAAATTATTTTAAAACATTTTAAAAATTATTTTAAAAATCAATTTAAAAACTTTAAAAAATATTTTAAAAATTATTTTAAAACATTTTAAAAATTATTTTTAAAAATCATTTTAAAAACTTTAAAAAAATTTTAAAAAATTATTTTAAAACATTTTGAAAATTATTTTGAAAACTCTTTTAAAAATCATTTTAAAAACTTTAAAAAAAAATTTTAAAATTATTTTAAAACATTTTGAAAATTATTTTGAAAACTCTTTTAAAAATCATTTTAAAAACTTTAAAAAAAAATTCTTTTAAAACATTTTAAAAATTATTTTAAAAACACTTTTAAAAATTATTTTAAAAACACTTTTAAAAATCATTTTAAAAACTTTAAAAAATTCTTTTAAAAATTAAAACATTTTAAAAATTATTAAAAAAAAAACTCTTTTAAAAATCATTTTAAAAACTTTAAAAAATTCTTTTAAAAATTTCTTTTAAAACATTTTAAAAATTATTGTTATTTTAAAAATTATTTTAACTTAAAAATAATTTCAAAAATTATTTTTAAAAAAAAGAACTTTTAAAAATCATTTAAAATATTTTAAAAATCATTTAAAAACTATTTTAAAAATTATGTATCATTTTGAAAAATTCTTCTTATTTTTTCACTATGATAAAATTCTTTTAACTTAAAAAAAAAAATAGTAATAATAATAAATTATTTCTATAGACTATTTTCACTTTAAAAATTATTATTTTGACTTTAAACTCATTTTCAATCTTAAACATCATTTTAACCTTAAAATTATTTTTTAATTTAACTTAACTGAAAATTAGATCTTAAATTAAAACTCATTAAAACTTATTTTAAACATTACTTTTCAACTTAATTTAACCTAACTAAAAATTAAAACTTAAATTAAAACTTAAAAATTTAACTTAAACTTAAAACTTAAACCTAAATTAATCACTGATATTAATTTTAATCTAAAATCAAAATTGAATTGAACTTATATTAATTGTCATTAAATAATTATAAAAATCATTTTAAAATCCTGTTAGAAATCCCTTAAAAATAATAATAATTATAATTCTTTTAAATTCATTTAAAACTTAGACACCTAACTTAAAAACTTAAATTCCGTTAACTTTAACTTTAAACTTAATTATGTAATTAATAAGTAGAACTTAACTATTTAAGTTTTACTTTATTTGAGAACTAAGCTTGATTTGATTAGAACCTAGGTTTAACCTTAGTAAAAATATTAAAATTACTCTAAGTCATTTTTTTTTCAACCTTTAAAATATTAATTATTTTTATTAAAACATAATTAAAGTTTGACTTAAATTGAACCTTACTTAACCTTGTTTAATAACGAGTTTAACTTCAAACTACTACCAACTTTAAACTAAGTTAATCCAACTTAAAAGGAAGTAAATGAAAAGTTAAATTATAACTAACACCTTCATCAATTAATACAAAATTTAGATTATATTAAATTATTGAATCAAGCAAAATTTAATCAATAAATTATTAATATTGATTAATTATTGAATTAATAACAACTTATCTTACTTAACATTACACTAAAGGTTAACTCATTTCAACTGAATCTAACGTTAATTACGTTTAGTCAAATTTAAATGAACAATTTTATAAAGATAATTATACAATCGCCTAAAACACTTAGGTACGAAAATATGTTACGGTTGTAAAATTTTATATTAAGGGGAGTAATAAATAAGGAGGATTAATAAATTAAAGGAGTATCAAATTCAGGGGGAGGTTTTTAATTATCTCCTTAAGTGTTATTTTTTAATCTTCTCTTTAAAATCTCTCTATAAAATTCTACCTCGATTTTTTTCTACTTTGAATATATTTAGCAAATATTTTCAAAATTTTATGTCAGGTTCAGGGGGAGAAATAAAACTAATTCAGTTTTTCAAATCGAATTTTAAACTTAATTTTGAAAATCAAAGTTTAAAAATCAATTTTCAAAATCAACCTGTTTAAAATTATGAAAAATTTCTTAAATCAACTCACAATTGTTTGTTTTAAATCACAAACTTTTTATCCTTTTTACTTAGTCCTTGAAAACTGAACTTTTCTAGTATTTTAAACCATGGTTTTGAAACTAGTACTTTTGAACTTTGAAAATTTGATTTTGGAAAAAGAATTCTACAAAATTATTTTTGAAAAATAAAAGTATAAGTTCAAAATCATTTTCCTTAATTTTGAAAATTGAATCTTTTACAAACTTAGTGTTGAAATATTAATTTCAATCAGTTTTGAAAACTGGATTTTTCAAACTTAGTTTTGGAATTTTAATTTTGAAAACTTATGTTTGAAAAGCGTTTCAAAGTTGAAACGTGTTTTGAAAATTTAAAACTTGATCTTGAAATTTAGAACTTATACACTTATGTTTGAAAGTTGTTTTTCTAAAAGCTAAAAGCTAATGCTTCAAACAAGTTTTCAAAAAGTTTAAACTCCCCCAGATTATCTTGACATTTTTTCTTTGTCTGAAGTCTATGCTTACTTAATTCATGCTTATTTTTTATGAATGCCAAAGGGGGAGGGTTAGGTGGTTAAGTTAGATAAACCAAATTGAAAACACTAAAACTAACTTTAAAACCGATGTACCTATTTTTTGTGTTCTTTCACTAACTTAACCAGGTTGTCATTCTATCAAAAAGGGGGAGATTGTTGGTGCGGTTAGCACTAACGATTTAACCCAGGTTTTGATGAATGACAAATAGGTTAAGTTAGTTTTGTTGTTGTCTGACACTTTGATCGAGTGTGCAGGAGAAGTCCAGACAGGTCGACGGGCTGACCAGATGTCTGGCACGAAGTCCAGCTAGGTCGACGGGCTGACCGGATAGCTCCAAGCGGGCTGACCGGACGCTTGGCGAGAAGTCCAAGCGGGTCGACGGGCTGACCGGACGCTTGGCGAGAAGTCCAGACGGGTCGACGGGCTGACCGGACGTCTGGCAGGTAAGTGAGGTAAGTCACTGGAGGGGAGTGACTGCGAGGACGCGTTCCCGGGAAGGGAACATTAGGCGTCGATCCGGCTTAGATCCATTTCGGATATCTAAGTCGAGATCGTGACTAGATTCCGGTCTCGAAAAGATGGAATCTAAGTCATACTAACTTGTGCTAATTCATACCATTATAAATGTGCTAATAATCTATGTTGCAGGGTATATATTGCCTCGGACTAACTTTGTTTTGCAGGAAAAGGGAGTTTTCTGGAACAAGGTGGTCCGGGCGCCCGGAGGAGATCCGGGCGCCCGGAGGTCCGGGCGCCCGGAAGGCAAATTATATCCAGCCGAGTCGTCGCCACGTGGAGCATCATGGTTTGTGCAGCTACGTCACATTCTAGGCGCCCGGAAGGGATCCAGGCGCCCGGAGCAACATATAAAAGAATCCCCAGTCAGGAGCTTCAGATGAACAATCAATCTAAGAACTAAGAATCCAAGATCTGCTGCTCTGTGCTCTTGCGACGCCACGAAAAGCTCTCCGACTCAGTGCTGGTTTTGTTTTAATTCTATTGTCGGTATTTTCTTTATCTGTCAATTCTTGTACTTAACTCTGTAATATTCGAATTGATAGTGATTGCCCAACGAAAGTACTCACGGAGTACGGGCCTTCGAGTAGGAGTCGTCACAGGCTCCGAACGAAGTAAAAATAACTGTGTTCATTTACTTTTCCGCTGCGCACTTATACTCGATATTTTTGAATCGATATTCCCCCCCCCCCCCCCCCCCCTCTATCGAATCTAACGGTCCTACATTCATGTTTTTCAATAGGCCAGTTATCATAAAAGTCTTTTTAAAATTTTTTTTGGAATCTCAAATTTCATAAAACTTTTTAGCCAATTTTATTTTAACTGTTAAATTAGCTAAGTGTTCGTAAAACTACTATTCTTAAAAATTTGGCTAAGTCTATTTTCAATATGTCTACTCTAAAAAATTTGCTACAATTCTTTATAAAACTGAATTTCCAAACTTAGCTATGTCCCTTTAAAACTTGACTTTTGAACTAGTTAAATCTTTCCAAAAATATAAAATTGTTAAAGATTAACTAAAATCATACTTGTCAAAAAATTGGCTAAATATTTTTCAAAACACATTCTTTTTAGCTAAAACTTATTCTTTTCAAATACTTTAGCTAAATTTTTTTAACTTGGATTTTTAAAATGAAAGCATTCTTTTAAAGCTAGCTAAACTTAAGTTTTGCCTTTTTTTTAGCCTATGCTAATTTACAAACGACAAGTTTTTGAAACTTTAAAAGATTAACTTTTCTATCTTACGTTTTCCACACACTTAATGGTTTTTCGTTTATCTAAAGTTATTTTCCTATCAGAAAATAAAATCATCTTACTCTTTCCCTCCGCAAGTTTTTGATATATGACAAAGGGGGAGAGTAGCATAAAATTTAAAAGAAAGCTCTAATTAAGGGGGAGCCTCACACTTTAAAGTTTTAGCTTAAGCTTTGGTTGCGTCTTGGTTGCATCTAAAATTGTTTACTTATGCTTGATTATACTAAAACTTTAAAAATTGTTATTTATGCATCTATTTACTTATGTCTACTTTTACTCAACTTTGAATTTCAGTTGCCATAATCAAAAAGGGGGAGATTGTTGGTGCGGGAAGCATTTGATGATCGAACCCGTGTTTTGATAATGGTAAAGGGTTCAAAGTTAAGTTATTTTATGATCTAGCAGTTTGAATGAGCTTGCAGGAAAGTCCTAAGTGTACTTAGGCAAAACTCCTAGCTGCAGTTAGGCAGGTGGAAAACCCTAAGGGATGGTAACTCTAGGTCATAGGGGGTGGTAACCCTATATGGAAAGTCTTGGCGGGTCGAGGGCTTCAAGCAAAAGTCCTAGGGGGTGGTAACCATAGGTGGAAAGTCCTGGTATTGCGAACCAGGTGGAAGACTGAACGGGCCGGGGAGCGGGCGTCCAGCAGAAAGTCCGGAAGCATCGAGCGCTGAGCAAAAGTCCAGTCGATCTGGAGAATCACACTGACAACAGGTAACTCTCTTGAGAGGAGTAGGTGAGGACGCGTTCCCTGTAGAGGGAACAGTAGGCGTCGAGTCGACCTAGGGTTTCCGGTAGGAAATCCGAAGTCAGACATGGACAATCAAGAGACTCTCAATATTTTATTTATGACTATTATGTGCTAACTTTGTTTTGCAGGGTATGTGTTTGGGACTAACACATTTTGCAAGAACAAAGGAGCAAGTCATACCTCGGATGAACAGTGTCTGAGGTGCCTCCATGGAGCTTGGAGCCGCCTCGGGTGCAAGGCTGAAGTTGGCTGTGAAGTGGAGCTGGAGGCGCCTTTATGTGCATTGGAGGCGCTTTGGACCGCTGCTTGGAGGCGCCTTGGAGTGGTGTTGAAGGCGCCTTCAGATGGATAACGGGCAGCGAGCAGAGGCTTATCGCAGAGTTGATTTCGGGATATAATTTCGGGTTGGAGGCGCCCTGGAGCTTGATGGAGGCGCCTTGAGCACCCTATATAAGAGGGTCTCGACCAGCAACTAGATATATCACATTCTAAGCTATTCCTCTGCTACAAGCTGCTAACGAGATGAGCCCGAAGTGCTGCAACAATATCCCGACAATCTGGAGCCTTAGTTTTCAGTATTCTGTTGTCGGTATAAAGTTTCTTTACTGCTTTTACATTGTACTTAGTTTGTAATAACATTTTCCGAGCTTATAGTTGTTGCCCACCGGAAGCGATCAACGATCGCAGGCCTTGGAGTAGGAGTCGCCACAGGCTCCGAACCAAGTAACCAACTTGTGTTCGCGTTTGTTCTTTTTCCTTTCCGCTGCGTTTATCTACTCGATACATTTTAAATCAAACGAAATATCCATGAGCGCTATTCACCCCCCCCCCCCTCTAGTGCTTCTCGATCCAACAAGGTCTTGTTCTTTTATTCAGTCAGTATAAAAAGAACTTATCTTAATTGGTCCTGCTCAATACACTTAGAGCGTACTAGTGTAATTTTATAGTTAAGATAAACTAATACCAAATTATACTATGACTATTGCAATGGTTTGTTCCTTTCCATCTTAGTCGTGAGCTACTATTTATAATTTATAAGGAATTGATAACATGATCTTCTCTGTGTGACACCACACACCATGTTATCTACAATATAAATTAATTGAACAACTACACTTAGCATATAAATGTAGAAATTTGACCAATGCGATTCTTTATTTCAAAAATAAATATATACAAAAAGCTAGGCTTTTAGTATACACTCTAACAATATGATCAGTGGCTCCCGTATCTACACACCAGGTACCCGTAGATAATACTGTTGGTGCAACCTTAGGTCAAGGTTGACCTGGTTGACCAGACTCGAGTTGATTTGACTCGAGTTATGTTTTGATGTTTGACGAGTTGTGTTTGACAATGGTTGTATCTTGATGTTTGACAAGGATACAAGCTTGGGAGATTGTGGGTGCAACCCATGGTCAAGGTTGACCCGAGGTGAGTTGACCTGACTCGGAAAAGTCCAAGCAGGGAGCTTGGCACGGGAAAAGTCCAAGCAGGGAGCTTGGCATGGGAAAAGTCCAAGTATGGAGACTTGGCACGGAGAAGTCCAAGTATGGAAGCTTGGCACATGGGAAGTCGGAGAGGGCTCGGTAGCTTGTTCTCCGGACTGTGGTCAGAGAGGGCTCGGGAGCTCGTTCTCTGGACCGGATGTGGAAAGTCCCGTGAGTGAAGCCAGCACGGGAAAGTCCCGTGAGTGGAGCCAGCAGACGGAAAGTCCGGTGAGTGAAGCTGTGAAAACCCTAGTGAGTGAAGCTAGGTGAAAGTCCCGTGAGTGAAGCCCAGCAAGGAAAATCTAGATGGATCAAGGGTGATCGGACATCGGTGTTGAGAAGGTCAAGTAGGTCAAGGGAGGACCGGATACTTGACACGAAGAGAAAGTCCAAGTGGGTCAAAGGATTGACCGACACTTGGTAGGGAGTCTTAGCAGTCAAGGGAGTGACGGATGCTAAGCATGAGATACCAATAGGTCAAGGTTGACCGGATATTGGTTTGGAAGGCTTGGGACTTGATTTGGGCAAAAACCAAGCTCGGATCGGTCGGTGGATCGATCCGGATATTGGTATCGGATCGGCCCGTGACCGATCGGTGAAACAAGAGTCTCATCGAGTGTTATCTCGATCGGTCCGCACCGATCAGAAACAACGATCGAAGGCAAAAGCTCGGGAGAAAGGAAGGGATCGGTCCTGGACCGATCGAGGAAGCTCTGACCGATCAGATGAGGACCGATCGTGAGCATGCCCGATCGGTCCAGAGTTGGACCGATCGGTGGCTCGACGGTTCAGTTGCGTAGCAACGCCAGTTTTCGCCGTGTCTTCTTCGCAGTTATAAAAGGAGTTCAAGGGTTTCTACAGTGCCTTCTTCTTCCTCCTTGTTCCTGGTTGTTGCTACTGTTTCTCTAGAGCTTTGCTGAGCTCTCATTGTGCTGAAGCTTCGGGTGAGCTTTCGTGCTGGTTTTCTAGCGATTCTAGGAGCCGTGAAGCTGCTGCTTCATCAACAAACTCCGACGAGAAGGCAAGCAAGTGTTGTTCACATTTCTTCTAGTCTTGTTCTTCTTGTTCTATTTTGTTGTACTCCTTATTGCTGTTGCAAAGGATTTGTGGTGAGGTTTCTCCACCCAGAAGGAGTTTTCATTAGCCGGTTCTCCGGGGTTTCATCCACCGACGGATTGATAGGCTTCGTCCACCTTACGGACACGCCGAGGAGTAGGAGCATCATCTCCGAACCTCGTTACATCGGGTTGTTTGAGGTTTGTCTTTCTCATTTTCGTTTCTATTGTTTATTTCCGCTGCGCTAACCTAATTCGTAGGAAGAAACGAACGATTTGGGGTCGGCTATTCACACCCCCCCTCTCTAGCCGCGACCATCGGTCCTAACAAGTGGTATCAGAGCAAGGTTGCTCTTCGTCGGATTAACACCCGGGGGAGCACAAGCTAGAGAATGGATTGACTCGGAGAAGACATCACGTTTCCACCATTCTACGAGTGCTGCGACTTCGCGTATTGGAAGGTAAGAATGAGGTATTTTCTTATGACTAACCTTGAAAATTGGAGTTGTGTGCAGGTAGGGTTTACTCATCCGGTGGATAAAGACGGAGAAACCCTAGAGAAGAAAAAGTGGACAAAGGAGCAAATCCACCAATCCACAATCAACGATGAGGTAACGAAAATTCTTGAATTTTCATTACCTAATGACATTTTGTGTAAGGTAGGTGGTTATAACAATGCCAAGGAGTTGTGGAACAACTTGACCAAGTTCCATGAGGAGAGCTCCACTTCAAGCCATGAAGAGGAGTCAAGTGAGCTAAGTAGCTCACACCATGGAAGAGAGGAATTAGAAGTTGAGGGTTACTCAACATCTAAGGAAGAAGAGGAGGAGAGCACTTCTTCAAGATTGGAGCAAGAAGAAGCATCTACCTCCGGAAGGGATGAAGGAGAGAGTCTACATTCATCCTCAACCCTAGGTAACTCAAGCACTTTAATTTCAAGCAAATTACACATAATGTGTTTTGAGTGTAGGGAGTTTGGGCACTACAAGAGTAAGTGTCCAAAGAGCATTAGAAAGTCTCCACCGGCGCCAAAGGTCAAGGAAGCCGGAGTCCCGATACACAAAGGCAAGGAGCACGTGGTGTGCTTCCAATGCAAGCGAAGGGGACACTATAGGAGTCAATGTTCGAGGGGGAGGCAACCTCACAAGGACAAGAGACCGAGCACGTCAATAGGGGGAGCGAAGGCAAACCCTAAGGTAACATTTAAAGCTCATTATTGCAATTCTAATAAGACACATGCTAGTAGTTTTATTACAATTGCTAATAATGATAAGCATGTTAACTTTAGGAACCAATATATGTGCTTAGGTGCTAAACATGTTAGCCTAGATAAGGATAACACTAGGAAAGCCAACCCTAGGATCAACTCATCTAAGGCTAAGGAAAATCTAGGTAGAAATCCCAAAACTACTCGACATATGCCTAGGAGTACCTCAAGGAACAATGACAAATTAAAACTTGAGGTATTAGAAAAGGAGAATCAAGTCTTGAGGTCAAGACTTGATACTTTGGAAAAGGCTCTTAAGAACTTGGAGAAGTCATCTCTAGGGTTTACGGGTCAAAAATCCAAGTCCAAGGACAAGAAAGGTTTGGGTCACAAACCTAAGTCTCAAACGGTCAAGCCCACTTATCACAATGTTCCATTCGATTATGGAACAAAACCTAGGGCTAGGAAGACCAACACCAAGGTCACAAGGGGAGTCACCCCTAGAGTTGATCTTGATGAGTCCCAAATGGCCAAGGCTTTAAAGCCTAAGAGGGTCATTAGGAGGGTTGCTAGGGAAGTTATCCCTAGTGAATATTTAGTGAACCCAATGAGCTCTAATAGGTATTGGGTTCCTAGGAGCATCTTCTCTACCCCATAGATGGGTTAGAAAGTGTCAACTCCAATTAAAAGGGTAGTTAACCCAACTTTGAGGAAATTGACACTCAAGGAACATTTTCAAGGTTTTGTGAATCTTTGAAAATGAAATGGATTTATCATTTACTCCTTGAAGAGTAAATTGTGCCATATTTAAAAAAAAATATATATCGACTTTAATCTTTATTGGCACAAGTTAGGAAAACCTAGAGAAATACCAAGTTGGGGTCTTGGTACTCTCTTAGGAATTTAAGACAATCTAGACCTTAATTAAAAAGGTGCTATTCTTGAGGAAATATGAAATATGCCAATATTTGAGGATATACTTAATGTTAAGTGGCATAAATTAATCAAGAAAAATAGGAATGCCAACTTAGGTTTGGGCATTTTCTTGAAGCACTTTGAGCAATCTAGGTTTAGATTTTAAGTTAGCTAAGGTGTTAAGGATACTTAGATAGGTAATCTAGGTATTTTATTTGTGCTAACTTACCATGGTTGTTTGCCATATGCCATGCCATGACATCATGTTTAATTTATTATCATTCGAAATGTCATGATCATGCTTAGGCTAATTATATGTCATGCTTATTTTAAGTTTTATACTTTATGCCATGACATCATGAAATTGGAACATGCTTCTATTTATGACATCATTTTATGCCATGTCATCATCTCTTGCATTAATAATCAATGAAATTGATTTAAGGATAAAAACACAATTTGATATTGAGATCAAATTGGTGTTTAGAAAATGCATGAGAACTTAGCCTAAGTTGACCTAAACCCATATCTCACATCAAAATTGACTTGGATGTGTTTGATACACTTTAGATGTGTGTGAGATATTAGGATGATGAGTTAGGATCAAGGTGCATAGCTCGTGTACCTAGATGAGCCTAATTCTAAATTGAGGATCATAGGGAAAGCATTTGTACAAGTCATGTACATTTAGCCCTAAGATTATGGTCCTAAATTAAAAGGTTTAAAATCATTTTGAAATTGATTTGAAAAACCTTGGTGAAGCCATTTTAGTGATAGCATTCATCATTGAACATTGTAATACAAAGTTGACTTAACTTTGAACTATTTCAAAGTTTTTGAACTTTGTATCAAGATTTGAAAATGGAAGTTATTTTCATCGAAAATTATTTTTCCATGATAGTGTATGTTATGAGGAATGTATCCTCAAAATTTTATAATTTTTGAAATTTTCTGTGATTTTCTAGAGGTTTCTGAATTTCGGGAGAAGAAATCAGAAATCTGATATCAGACTTGTGGACCGATCAGGAGGTTGCCTGATCGGTCCAGGGGATGCTGGATCGGTCACTGTGACCGATCCAGGGAATCCCTGATCGGTCTGGTGACCAATCAGGGTGTGCCAAATGCTGATTTTTCGACTGTTTTGTCTGAAATTTCAGCTGGGAGTTGGTGTTTTGGATTTCTAAAGGTTTGAAACTCACCAAGACATTGTTGGTGCAATGGTCAAGGGGGAGTTTTACCTATTAGTCAAGGGAGAGTTGACTTTTAGGGGAGTTTTTACTCCTAAAAGACTTGAGTGATATGAGATTATCACTAAGTTAATTATTAACTCTAGTGTCAAGGGGGAGATTAAGAGTTTCAATGAAAGGTATGGGACTTTCATTAGGAAGAAACTCTTGACCTTGATTCACTCTTTTTGATGTGTGTCAAAAAGGGGGAGAGTAGAAAGGAGAATGGAGAATGTCTAGAGAATGTTCAGGGAAGAACATTGGAAAACCTAAGTTAGGTTATCGGGTTAACCTAACTTGATTATGGGTTTTGTCAAACATCAAAAAGGGGGAGATTGTTGGTGCAACCTTAGGTCAAGGTTGACCTGGTTAACCAGACTCGAGTTGATTTGACTCGAGTTGTGTTTTGATGTTTGACGAGTTGTGTTTGACAATGGTTGTATCTTGATGTTTGACAAGGATACAAGCTTGGGAGATTGTGGGTGCAACCCGTGGTCAAGGTTGACCCGAGGTGAGTTGACCTGACTCGGAAAAGTCCAAGCAGGGAGCTTGGCACGGGAAAAGTCCAAGCAGGGAGCTTGGCATGGGAAAAGTCCAAGTATGGAGACTTGGCACGGAGAAGTCCAAGTATGGAAGCTTGGCACATGGGAAGTCGGAGAGGGCTCGGTAGCTTGTTCTCCGGACTGTGGTCAGAGAGGGCTCGGGAGCTCGTTCTCTGGACCGGATGTGGAAAGTCCTGGTGAGTGAAGCCAGGCAGACGGGAAAGTCCTGGTGAGTGGAGCCAGGCAGACGGGAAAGTCCTGGTGAGTGAAGCCAGGCAATTGTGAAAACCCTAGTGAGTGAAGCTAGGTGAAAGTCCTGGTGAGTGAAGCCTGGCAAGGGAAAATCCAGATGGATCAAGGGTGATCGGACATCTGGTGTTGAGAAGGTCAAGTAGGTCAAGGGAGTGACCGGATACTTGACACGAAGAGAAAAGTCCAAGTGGGTCAAAGGGATTGACCGGACACTTGGTAGGGAGTCTTAGCAGGTCAAGGGAGTGACCAGATGCTAAGCATGAGATACCAATAGGTCAAGGTTGACCGGATATTGGTTTGGAAGGCTTGGGACTTGATTTGGGCAAAAAACCAAGCTCTGGATCGGTCAGTGGATCGATCCAGTGATACGCTGAGAGATACCACTCCGACTCTGCCGAATGTTGTCGTGGCTATAGCTCCGCTAGAAGATGTTGTCGTCTCCATCGCCGCAAAGCTCGGGAGAAAGGAAGGGATCGATCAGGAGTTGATGAAGAGAAATTGAGATCCTAGTTGTTGTCGCTTCATGCGTCCAGATGAAGGACCGATCAGGCTGAAGCCTGATCGGTCCAGGTCCTAGCCGTTGCGTAGCAACGGCTAGTTTCTGCTGTGTCTTCTTCGCAGGTTATAAAAGGAGTTCAAGGGTTTCTACAGTGCCTTCTTCTTCCTCCTTGTTCCTGGTTGTTGCTACTGTTTCTCTAGAGCTTTGCTGAGCTCTCATTGTGCTGAAGCTTCGGGTGAGCTTTCGTGCTGGTTTTCTAGCGATTCTAGGAGCCGTGAAGCTGCTGCTTCATCAACAAACTCCGACGAGAAGGCAAGCAAGTGTTGTTCACATTTCTTCTAGTCTTGTTCTTCTTGTTCTATTTTGTTGTACTCCTTATTGCTGTTGCAAAGGATTTGTGGTGAGGTTTCTCCACCCAGAAGGAGTTTTCATTAGCCGGTTCTCCGGGGTTTCATCCACCGACGGATTGATAGGCTTCGTCCACCTTACGGACACGCCGAGGAGTAGGAGCATCATCTCCGAACCTCGTTACATCGGGTTGTTTGAGGTTTGTCTTTCTCATTTTCGTTTCTATTGTTTATTTCCGCTGCGCTAACCTAATTCGTAGGAAGAAACGAACGATTTGGGGTCGGCTATTCACACCCCCCCTCTCTAGCCGCGACCATCGGTCCTAACAAATACCACTAAACATGTTTCAATCACTAGAGAATAAGATATATCTTTATTGTTCTCCTTTCTACGAGGACAATCCACTTTTCAATATCCAGACTGCTTGCATGTGAAGCACTTGCCCTTCGACTTCTTCACACCTACATGCGACCCAGTCCCTAGAGATCGATTCACTTTCTTTGCTGAACCAACTTGTTTCTTTTTCTTCTTTCTGCCTTTCGGCTTAGAAGCAGAAACATTTTCAGCAATGTGAATTTGAGAACTTTAATGAAATAGACTTTCTGCTGCTTGGAGTTCTGTCAGAAGTTTCACCAATGAATAAACCCTTTTGTTCATGTTGTAGTTCAGGCGAAACTGCTCAAAACTTTTAGGCAGGGTTTAGAGAATGATATCGACCTGAGTTTCCCCATTGATTTTTGTCCAAGGACTTCCATCTCATTCAAAAGAGTCATCATTTTGAGGATATGATCCCTTACGAGTGTCCCCTCAGTCATGGTGGTCGTCATCAAGTTTCTCATAGCCTCCTGCCTAGCAGCCCGATTCTGGTGTCCGAAGAGTTCCTTGAGATTGTGCATCATGTCATAAGCGGTAGGCATGGCCTGATGTTGATGTTGCAGCACATTTGACATAGAAGCCAAAATGTAACACCGTTCTATCTCATCTTCCCTGACCCATTTCTTATGATACTCGATCTCCTCTTCACTAGAATCGCTATTAGGCAGGCTTGGACAGATCTCAAAAAGTAAGAACTTATAACCTTTAGCAGTTAAGACAATGTCCAAGTTTTGTTTCTAATCAATGTAATTGGGACCAGTAAGTTTGTTTTCTTTCAATATAATAGCAAGAGGATTGAAAATCATTTAAAATCCTAAGAATCACAAAATATTTGGTCAAAACTTTAGAATTTAAAATAATATTGATTCCTCAAACAATATCATTTAAATTCACCAACACCTAAAAATACCGTGAATTTTGTATGCCACGATAGTGTGGATGTATACAAATTCAAACACTTGTAAGAGGGGGTTTATCCATTAATTTTATTATCTTGTCAACCTAACTTTATGACAAATAAAATTAATAGTTGATTTTTCTTCGGTCACACAAATAATAGCAGTGACTCTGATGGGGATGATACTATTAAATACGCCTAAGTGTATATCATTACTTGATACTTAGTCCATTAAATAGGATTATGCCCCTTCATATGGAGAAGATCACACAAACCTAAATAATTCCTATAATCATCCATAAAGGGAGTTTGATCTAGTGATCCGCAAACAAACTCATCCGATGTGGAGGAAGACACTCAAAGCCAATGCGCAAGTTTGAATGCATCACTTATAAACCAGTAATGGAGACCGTGGAATTTAAATAATTCCTCTCCCACTTAGTTATTTAAAACGAGAAATTTTAACATGCACACACACAGCACATATAAACAGCATAAAAGGCAATACATATGAAAAATAATTTTCCAACTATAATGGCCTCATCCATAGCTATCCTCCGTGTGCCACTAACCCTAGCCGCCACCAACGGGTCATGTCGTTGCGTCTATCTTGCTTCCTTTTCTGCTGCGTCTCTGGTCCTCAAATAGCACCACGCCTCGCAAGGATACGATCCGCGATAAAAATAAAATTTTACATTTATCGGTCCTATATTCCACAAGGGAATGTACACGTAATCTAGATCGAACAGAATGTAAAATCCTAAAACTAATACAGCTCCTGCTGTATTTAATAATTACAATCATGCACACACATAAAATGCCCTCGACATGCCCGAGGGTCCAAATCACACACAAACACAATAGGGCCATAATAGTTGGAACTAAGATGCTTGCAACCACAGAGTTAATCTATTTGCAGATCCAACTATTATCCTACCTAAATTTATGTATGAAAAGTGCATAATTTAACTGAAAACCAAACACACAGAGGCAGAAAACTAGCTCTCATACCAATTGTTGGCGCTACTCGGAATTCTATTCTGTTTCCCCTGTACAAAAATTTGTACAAGCACAGAACTTTTCCTAGCAACTCATGTGCTTTTCAAAAGTTAAACTTGGATTGCAAATGAAACTTAACATTATTAATCTAAGTTCAACCCATGTGTTCATCAGAAGTTAAATCATATTACAAAAGTTAATTAAATATCTATTTCAAGGATTGGCTTCCAGGTCGTTGGTGAGACACTCGACCTTCTTGGGTATGGGATCATCCACCACTTCCTAGTCAAAGCCTTTCAAAGAAATTGAATACTTAAACTCCTTACAGTAAACCTTAGGTTAAACTACAGAGATCTCAATCAAAGCACAAGATCGCTAGCCTCTTGTGTTGGTACTTCAGGATCCATACAAAGGAAAAATAAACTAGTACACAGCGGAAATAATTAACTAGTTATACCTTTCTTTGTATCTTAAAGACCTCTTGATCTTCTGATGTATTCCTCTCCTCCTCTTGGACGTCGTGTACCAAGACACAAAAACTACCCAAGTCCTTTCTTTCAAGACTTTCGGCCACCAAGGGATCAGGGCTAGGAACACCACCTCTTGTTCTTCTTTCTTCCTTGCAACCCGCCGACCACAAGATGGTTGAAGCCTCTTGATGCCGCCGGCCTTAGGCGAGAAAGCAAAGGGAGAATAAGAATATGAGGGGGCCGACCACAAGGAGAATAAAAGAGGAATAGAAATAGTGTAGATGATTATTTCCTCTAAGGCACCATCTATCCTCTTTTATAATCCTTGGTAATGGCTAAAAAGGAAAGATTTTAACAACAATTAAAATCTCTCTTTTAAATTTCCTATTATGGATGGCTACAAAAGGAAAGTTTTAAAATTAAAATTCCCCGTTTTAAACATTATAGATGGCTAAAAAAGGAAAAAAAAAATTAAAATTAAAACCTTTCTTTTAAATCATGGTTACAAAAAAGGAAAGTTTTAACAAAAATAAAATCTCTCTTTTAAACCATTGTAGATGTCTACAAAAGGAAAGATTTTTTAAATTTAAAACTCTCTTTTAAAACCATGTGGATGGCTTCAAAAAAGGAAAGTTTTTAAAATTTAAAATCTCTCTTTTAAAACATTGTAGATGGTTACAAAAAGAAAGATTTAAAAAATTAAAAACCCGCTTTTAAACCCATCTTAGTCGGTCTCTTGCTTGGGCACCAAGCAAGGGGTGGTCGGCTCCTTGCTTGGGCACCAAGCAAGGATGTGGCCGGCCATAAGGATGACTTGGGTGGATGTGAGACTTTATACATAGAGGCTACAACAGGGACCTAGAGAATGAATTGATTTAGGCCTCTTGTTGGGCTTGGGCTTCCTGTGTTCGACCCGAACACTCAACTCAAGTCCATCAATAATAACCAATACAACTAAAGGGTTATTATTGAACTATCGCACCAATCTCATATTACAATATGGGCTCATTCTTATCATGAGTGCGTTAATCTCCCTATGTTTAAGATATCGTATGTTCGTTAATTAAATGAGTTACTGACAGCTAGATTAATTAACATCTGATTCCAAGAGTAGTACCATTCAACTTTATTATCATGCCGGACTAAGTTTACCTGCAGAGTTTACATGATAATCCTTATGAGCTCCTCAAGGGGACATCATCTACCTAAATAATTAGGACACAGATTCTTTCTATAATCAATAACACATCATATAAATAGTACTATTTCCCAACTCATCGGGTCTATTGATTTAATAAATAAATCTCACCCATTGATAAGTTAAAGAAATAAATACTAAATATACGTGCTTGTTATTATATAGGGATTAAGAGGACGCACATCCATAATAACAGAGGTTCTATTCTTTATGTAGTCAGTACAAATCGAACAACCTTAAACGGTCTTACTCAATACACACATAGTGTACTAGTGTAATTTTATAGTCAAGACAGACTAATACCAAATTACACTACAACCGTTCCAATGGTTTGTTCCAATACATTTAAGTTGTGAGCTACTATTTATAATTTATAAGGAACCGATAACATGATCTTCTGTGTGACACCACACACCATGTTATCTACAATATAAATTAAATGGACAACTACATTGACATATATATAAATATAAAATACAAATAGTTGACCAAAGCGATTCTCATTTCAAAATATTTCAAAATAGATGTTTATACAAAAGCTAGGCTTATAGTATACATCCCAACACTTGGGAGGCACCCTCAAACTACGGATAGGATTTCTAGGAGCTATAAAAAGGTTCCTGGAGGTAGGAAATAACACAACAACTGCTGTAATAAATTTCCTAGTCTTTTTTGAGCTTTTCATAGATTATAAGAGGCTTCTCCGCCTACACGAAGGAGATATTTCTAGTGGAGCTTTGCAATCACCTTGGATTAATAACTACCTAGGTTGTAACCAAGTTAAACCTGTTAGCCTCTTTAATTGTATTAGTTGTTCATTTGAGTTTATAATTATTGTGATAGTGCTACTAATCTTAGTTGGAAAAATAGAGAAAAGTTTTATTTTATTTTTTAACAGACGTTGCACCCTCTTACCGGCCCTGCTGCGCCAACACCTCAGTCATTGAGAAGATAGAAGTTCAGCTATCCTAGCTTACTGAAGGGAGCAAGTAGGGTTGTGCGAACGAGACTTAGCCCAAATAAGAAGGCTTTCACATAGTAAGGAGGGTAGGATGAACTGCATGTCTGTCAGCTTCTCTGAAGTAGCAGCATAGGTAGGCATGTGATGATGGTCCCCTAACTCAGAAGAAGAGGGGAGATCTGATCGCCACTCGATCGGCCAAATTATGGGCTCAAGTGCTTGAATAAAGAAAAAGTGGGATTTCCACTCCTTATTAGAGAAGGACATGTTTTCAAAGAACACAGACTTAGGTCAGGACTAAACCATGAAAACACAGGTTTCGATTCCTTGAGGTAGTAAAAATGGTGAAAGAGATGGGGAGATAAGGGGATATCGTATAGGTGGCATATGATCACCAAATTGAGAAAGGGGGATGTGAAATGCTGACTCAGGTGAGAAAAAAATAATGGAATGGAAAATCATAGACCAGCATGAAGCTGGTCCTTGAAGAAATTAAAGTGACGAAACCAGGGGGAGGATGATGAGGGTGGTCTTGAGGGCTAGGAATGTGGATGCAATAGGTTTCAGGGATCTCTAGGTTCAGCTTAGCCGACACAAGGTCACTATTATCGAAGTCGGAATGGAAGGTGGCATACTAGGGGCGAGAGTTTCTTGTGCCATCTTCAAGAAGCAAAGAAAAGAGGAAGACTGAGAATGAGTACTTACAAAGAAGGGCACGGACAAGGAAGCACAAACAGTCGTGAGAGCCGAAGGTGGAGGAAGGCAAAGCAGTAATGGGTTGTTCTCCACGGTACTTAGGGTTTTAAACTAGGAGCCTAAGAACACCCAGGAACGTGAATCGCCCGATCAAAACAATCCTACTAAGAGTAGTCGCCAGATCAAAGAAAATGAATCAAAGTCAAAGCTCATGCGAAAAAGTGTGCATCAACCATCATATCAGGATGAAGTTGGTGGGACACATGGTGCTCACCCATGAAGCGACATTTATAATGGAAGAAATCGACAAATCATTATTTTGATACGCTCTCACCGGTGCCCTACTTCACATTTAAAACAACGATCAGGTGCTACTTATAAAAAGGTGTCGAGAGAAGTGGCTTTAGGGAGAAGCCATGAGAGTTGATGCCCAGTCAAACGGCGAAATGACAGCGGGACTTGGGTTTAGTCAATCCGTCGTGGCCTCCTTCAACAAGATTTGAAGGGGAAGCTTGTGATATAGTGTGTAATAGGGGGTCCCAGTAATATGATGAGGCCAATAGTCAAAGTGATGTGGTGGTCAAAAAGTAAAGTAAAAGAGAGGTGTCAGTTAAGGTTGGGAAGTTGCTGGCCTGGTACAAAAAGAGAGGAAACAATAGTCAAGGTGAAGAAGTTTTTCTAGGACTCAACTCTCCAACCCTATAAGCGCAACTCTTGATATAAATTCTAGGTCGGCTTCTTAGCCAAGTCCCCAAGATTCAGTCCCCTCACTTTTTTCTGGACACCGCCCCAGTCAAATCTTGGTCGACTTCTCAACTGGTTGGGTCTCAGTCAATTCCTAGTCGGCTTCTCAACTGGTCGGGTCCTCAGGACTCAGTTCCCTTACTTTCTCTTGGGCACCTTTCCAATCAATTCCTGGCCAGATTCTCAGCCGGTCATGTCCCTAGGGCTCAGTCCTCTCACTTTCTCCTGGGCATCACCTCAGTCAGTTCCTAGCCGGTCTCTTAGTTAGTCGGATTTTCAAGGCTCAGTTCCCTCATTTTCTCCTAGATATCGCCCCGTATACTCCGAGATGACCTCAATGCTGGTCAGACCATGAGCCAGAGACAATACTGTCAGGTAATCATAACTACTTCTCAGAGAATAACGACCATATATATGTAAGGAAATATTCTGATACTCTGCCACCTACGTAACATATAACTTTCCTCTATCCAATGACAGCCCATCGTGCTTCATCCATCATCCAACATACTTTCACATTCGATATTCTCTGATCCCTTACAATTACGAAGGTTATGAGAGACAGTATAAAATGGGAGATCCTTTCCATTGGCTAGGTACGCGCACACATGCACATCTACTTCATTTCTACTATTCATCTTTTTCTTACATTTTGCTTGGGCCCCATTCTTATTTGAGCGTCGGAGAGTTTTCATCAGAGACCTCTTTCCTGATTTTAGGTGCTAACGTTTCCGTATAATTGATCCGTGGTATGTTCAGATTCCTCCGCCATTTCTCACCTCATCACCGACATTTCTATCTAACTCAGCTTCTTCTGAATAGGATTACCGTTCGATTCTTCGTCTTGTGTGTAAAATACCAGAAAAATAGGGAATATTAATAAGGGATTTTTCCGGAATTTTCGGGAATTTTTCGGAGCTCGTATGGATAAGTTCACGGGGATAAAAACGGGGTCCGGAAAAGCCTGTTTAGGCTACCCGAATTAAACGAGGAAAAGTTTAATTATCTTATTTCTTTTATTTTTCTTTTATTCTTTTTTTTTCTTCGCCGAGTTCTCCCCGCGTGCCTTAGCCTCCCTCCTCGCGCCGAGCCACCATTTCTGCCCAAAACCGCTCGGAGGCGGTTTCTTCTTCTCTTCCCCTCTCTTCTTCTCCTCTACCGATCGTCGCTGTGCCCTAGCCGACTTCACTCTCCGACGCGCCGATCTTCCATCGCCAGCCACTCGAGTAGCGCCGGCCACCCCCTACCGTCATGCCCTAAGTCCTCTTTGGATTTGCGCGCCGACGCCGATCACCGGCCACAGGAACTCCAGCGCCTCACTGTGCTAAAGCCCGGCCACCAGCATTGGGTGTGGTCACGACAGAGGACGAGGCTAGACCTAGCCCTCAGTTGATCTTCTTCCTCTCTTTCTCGGAGTCGCCAGCCGAACCATTGGTCCGCTCGAGTGCTGACAGCCGGCGTCACTGTTTCTCCACGCGAGCAACCAACGCTGAGGTTCTCTCTCCCTTCTCCCTCACTGTGGTTACATTCCGTGCCCTATTTTGGATTCACAGTCGGGCGACTCTCCTTCTTCATGGCGTGCCCTAGATTACTTCATACTGTCGGATCCAAACAAGACAGCAGAGAGGTGAGCAAGCATCAGTGGTTTCATTAGGAAGGTCCCACAGTCCTGATCGGTTGGTGCCACTGTCGTTTTCGTGAGGCCAGCATCGTTCATAGGCGAGCCACGACTCTGATCACCCTGTTCCGACAGACAGGAGGCTGTGGTCACAAGATTAAGGTAAGTGATTTAAATATGGTATTTGAGTTGGGCAGTTGATTCATTTGTAGTGTTGAATCTGGATTGTCGTTAGGAAGGCAGTGACGTAGTGTTGCTCCAGTCGGTGTTGCCACCTCAATCAGCTTGCTACGGTTTGGACTAGGGTAAGGTTTGTATAACAGTAAATTTATGCCAAATTATATCCATTGTTATGTTAGCTATATGAGATAGATTCCAGTGTTTAAGTGTGAAGTGTTAATGGTGAGCAAAGGATTAGTTCATTTCTGGATATTGAGGTTGCTAATCTGTATAGCTTGCTTAATGGGTGATTAGTTGTTTATGTGTTAATAAGAGTTAATGAAGCTAACCCTAGATGGTCGGTGGATTAGAAATTTGTTTAGCTATTTGTTTATAATTAACTTAGCTAAACTGTACGATTTACTACAGGAATTTGACGCGAGACGAGTATCTCGATTATCGGATTGGACATTTTCGATTGGAGGCGGGTACTTTTGACTTATTGTCTTTGATATGCTTAGTAATGAAATTAACAATTTGCATTAATTGTGTTTTTCTTATTTGTTCGGTTAATCACTGCCCGATACATGTTACCTGCTTGATTGATTGTTTGTTTGCATATCGTGTTGATACCTATCTGATTTCACCTGCTCATGGGTAGTGATATAACCATGTTTTACCATGTCAGGATCTAGGTTTGATACCTTATTTGATCAGTATACCTTGATATGATTTATTCACTATGGTGCCCATTGTTATATGTCCAGAGGTTGGTTTAGTATATTACCATGCTTAGTGACATGCACCATTTGCATGATCGCATGCTGTGCGATAGATTGCTCCATTATTGTTGAGCACTTTGCCAGTTTTCATCACTGTTCGGTGCTCCGTTGTGACGCTCATGGGTAGCGTAACACAGCGTGGGAGCACGTCGGTGTGACTCTTCCGGTGCTCCGTTGATCCGCTCATGGGTAGTGTGACAGCGTGTAGCACGTTAGAGATCCCTCCCCGTCATAGTGTACCGGGAGATGAGAGCATTGCGCTCCCCCATTTATGATTTGGGGTAGGAGTACGTGTGTACTCCGACAGCATCCCGTCCACTCGGTCACTCATCAGGGGTAGTGATGCAGAGTGCACGGTCGTCACAGCCCTACCCACTCGGTCCCACTTTTGTTGTGAGTTGGCTGACTGGCGTCAGGGGTGACCATGACATTGGCATCATATGCATGATGCATTTATTGTTTGTGATTGTGTTTGCTGCATTTATATGCTGCATATTGTTTGGATACCTATGTTTGACATGCATACAGGTCTTCTATACCTTTCGGACTGTTTGTCCTTATACCGGGTCCTGGTTAGTACAGATTCTCTCCTGTCTACTTCGGATTGCATTTATCTTTATTTTTATCAGGAGACTGTACGCATGATTAGTGCTAGGTGTTATTTCTTTACTTTGCATATCAATTGTACCTGCTGAGTGTTGGACTCACCCCGCCTCCATTGTTGTTATTTTTCAGGTTAATGCTATCAGGAGAGAGTTCCAGTTGCTAGTCCCCTGCAGATCTCAAGCTGTATTTATCTTTTGGGTTTCTTATTTAGACTGTGTTAGACTTATTCTATTTGAGGATTTGGATATTGTATGAATTCATATGATCGATGGATTTTTGTATGTTTTGGATTTGTTCTACTACATGCCTGCCTGGACGGCAGAAGTGGTAAGTTAATCTTATCGTCGGATTTTGAGATTTACGAGTGTAGTTGAGTAGGGTTGTTTTTGGGTCATATGTTCATTGTTACAGTGTGTTTATTATTAACTGCGTGTGATGGTTATATATATGTTTGTTTATTTCTGTTATTATTCCAGCCGCATGTGGCTGAGGTATGTGGCTATGTAGAAAGTTTCAGATTGTCCGCCGTACAGGGGAGATGCTGCCGAAATTTCTTCGGACAGGGACTCCTCCGGGGCGTGACAATTTAGTGGTATCAGAGCAGGTATACGATACTTGCTATGTGTTTTGGATTTTCGAGATTTATTCTGATACCAATTTATTTGGTATCAGAGGACAGTTTTACGATCGTTGTCTTTGTATTTTGGATATTTGGGATAACTTGATACCAATTTATTTGGTATCAGAGCGCTAAAGTTTGGCGATACTTGGTTGGTTTCCGTGTGTTGGATTTTGAGATTTAACTGATACCAATTTATTGGTATCAGAGCAGGGTTATGATACCTGCTTTTGGTGTTCTGGAGATTTATCGGATACCTGTTGTTGGTATTCTGGATATTTGGGTTAGCCAGGTTTGCGAGTCAAACTGGGCATTTTCGGATTTTCGATATGGTTATGTTTCGGATTTCCGTTTCGGATTTATTTGGATTTCCGGTGATATTCTCGTTCGGAATTTTGAGGTTAGAAGTTGGGGACTGGACAGCGACGGAACATCTCCAGACGACATATAGGTATGATGTTTAATTTGATAGTTATGACATGTATTAGCACTTTATCTTTAGTACCTGTCTGGTTGTTGTAGCTCATATTACATATGATGGGTTAGCCACTGATCTTGGTCGACCCTAATAAAGATCAAGGATTATAGTCTCTAGTGATTTTATATATCTTACCACCAGTAGTTTTAGCTTCTGTTACTACTATTAGGAGATGGAGGCACATATCAGCCTCTACTATTGTTAGCTGGGTAATGGATGATACCTATATATTCCTGTGGACTTAGCCAGTAGAGTTTGTATACTCGTATCTTTTGGATATTAGGGTATCCGATACGATGAAAATTGGTCATTGGAGAGTTATCATGTTTGATCATTGTTGAGAATGATTTGAGGTTGAGGGATATTGGGAGATCAGATATTGTGATGTGTTGATTTCTTATGATTTATGAGAGTAAATGTTATGTAGTTGTTTGATGATTTATTAGTGGATAACTATTTTGATGATCTATTATTTGGGTTGTTGTTAATGGTGACATAGTGAGCGTCATGTAGGATATTCACATGTTTGATGATTATAATTCGTGATCAGATTATAAATTGGGTGCTAGAGAGTTTATGGTTTAGAGTGCCTATGAGATCTTAATAAATCTGGTTAGTTGTGGTTAGTTAACAGGATGATAAAAATTGATATTTGTTTCATCTGATATTGAACTATGCGGATAAATAATGATCGATGTTTTGAATGCTAAATTGCCCTCATGGGAGTAGAGACTTATTCATCTGATATTATGTGGGCTGATATTTTTGAGGATAAAAAAAAAATGAGAGTGTCTTGATGTTCTTGAATTCTGACTTTATTTTTTTTGGTCGTATACCTTTATACATATGATTATTGTGGGTTTCTAGTAGACTATACCCGAGTGGTTAGACATACATGTCTGATTGTTTATTGGAGGTATTTGTCAATTAAAAACTATGTTGTGGAATGTGCACATATGTTTGAGTGTTTTATTGGATGTATCTTATCGATCTAATCTGAGTTGTGATATGTGCAGATGTGTTGGGTGTAATATTTGAGGTATCTTGTTTATTATATGATTGTTTTGAGAGTATACTCGTGTCGATTATGATTTGTTGGAAGTATTACGTTGATTATACTCTTGGCATAGGTGTACATATGCCATGTGAGTGTTGTTGAGGTGTATTGTCGATTATACCTATGTTGATATATGCACACGGGTTTGATAGGTATTGTTGGAGGTATCACACTGATTTATACCTGTGCTATGAGTGTGTTTGGTGTGTATAAATTGGAGGATTATGTCGATTATACATATGTTGTGTGTGCATGTGTACCAGGTGTATGGCGGGTAGCATCATGATGATTCTACCTATGTTGAATGTAGAATGCTGAGTGTCTACATTATGTTATTGGTTGTATTATCCTGTCAATTAATTCTTCTATTAGTGGGTGATCGATCCACTAGGATGATGATAGAGTTGACTATGGATTTGATTTGCTTACTAGGTTGTTATACCCTAGGCTACTCACATTGATCTGTGGTTGAGTGATCTCGTGCAGTCTCTAGTTGGATAGTTAGGTGCCTTGGACACTTATGGATTGTTTGTGGTGGAGCGGAGTTCCCACATATACATATTTCGGATTGCTTGTAGCGGAGCATTGCTCCCATATCTATTGCAGATACATGTTAAAGATTATTTGTAGTGGAGTGTTACTCCTACATATTGAGGATTTCTTGTGGTAGAGCGTTGCTCCCACATATGTGGTATTTTCTGTGATGGAGCGTTGCTCTCACACTGGAGGATCTATGCTTAGATGATTTATATCGTTGGTGATCATATTTCAGATTTATTGTCGAGGATCTTATGGATTGGGAATGTCTGTGATACGGACATTATGTGTATTGGTTTTACCATTAGGGCTTGCGGAGCCTTAGATGTTTTCATGGACTAGATGATTTGGGTATCCCTAGGATATTGGATCATAATTCGTTATCGTTATTGATGATGTGGTGTTTTATTCCTGATCTGAGGTGTATCACGTACACTATCTTTGCATAGTTCTAGAGATGTTTCGACTGAAACGTCTAGATGTGAAGATCAGTAGTGCGTATTTTGGTTGTCTTCTGTGAGATGTTTGAGACACACGGTCATCAGTAGGAGTATACCGTGGTTCCACAGGAGATCGAGGTTGTTACCGTTGGGAGTAGACGGAGTCTATAGAAGAGGCTTGCAACTTCCTTTGTTTGGCCCGATATTTCCGGGGATACGTTGAGGGTTTCTCACGGATTGCTATGCTACTTACACGCCTGACCAGGAAAGGCGTGAAGTTCACTTGGACTGAGGATGACAGGACCAGCTTCTAGGAGCTGAAGCGGAGACTAGTGTCGGCTCCGATTTTGGTTTTACCTTATGAAGAGGACGGATTCGTGCTCTATACCGACGCATCTCTACAGGATTTGTGCGCTGTTTTGATACAGCACGGTAGGGTAGTCTCCTACTTCTCGGCAGTGAAGGAGCATGAGGAGAACTACTCCAGTACATGACTTGTGGCTGACTGCCATTATTTTGCCTTGAAGATTTGGTAGCAGCATCTGTTCGGTATTACATTTGAGATTCTCACTGATCATAAGAGTCTCAAATATATATATTTACCCAGAAGGAATTTAATCTCCGACAGAGGAGATGGATGGAGTTCCTGAAGGATTATAACTGTACGATTGACTATCACCGGGGAAAAACTAATATGTTTGCCGACACACTCAGCTTGAAGTCTAGAGAGATTTTAGCTTGCTACCGAGTTATGGTCACAGACTTGATTTAAGGTTCCTCCGATTTGGGCCTTGAGGGGTAAGGACAGACAGAGCAGGGTACTCTGGTTATCATGATTGCTCAGTCGTTGATCAGGACGAGGATACGATAGCCCTAGGCTGCTGATCAGTATTTGTAATTTATTTGTAGCTAGATAGCTTTCGGGCAGCAGACCGAGTTCACACGAGACGAGGAGAGTGTTACACTTCCAAGGAAGATTATGCGTACTTCAGTCTCATCCGGTCTTATAGGAGTTACTTCCGGAGACTCATCGCTCATGATTTGCTTTCCACCAGGCGGTACCCGTATGTGCCAAGATTTGAGGTGTTTCTATTGGTGGAACGACATGAATGACGACATGAAGAAAGACATCGCGGATTTTGTAGCTAGATGTCTTGTTTGTCAACAAATAAAGGCCGAGCACCAGAGACCTGTTGGATTACTTAGCAGATTCCTATTTCCGAGTGGAAACGGGAACATATTACTTTGGACCTGGTGGTGTGTTTGCCGAGGACACGACGAGTCCATGACGCGATTTGGGTAATCGTTGATCGATTAACCAAATCCGCGTACTCGTTAGCGATCCGGAAGACTGATTTCCTGGATCGATTGACAGATCTGTATTGCCGGGAGATTATCAGATTACATGGTGTCCCTTTGACTAGTATTTCGGATAGAGACCCCGGTTCACGTCTCGTGTCTGGCAGAGTCTGCAGCAGGCCTTGCGAACGCAGCTCCGTTTCAGTACAACTTTCCATCCGCAGACAGATGGACAGTCAGTGTGGACCATACAGATTCTAGAGGATTTGCTGAGGTTATGTATGTTGGATTTTTTTTAGAGGCAGTTGGGAGGACCATTTGCCATTGGTAGTGTTTGCCTACAACAACAGCTTCCATTCGGCTATCCAGATGGCACCGTTTGAGGCGTTGTATGGTAGACCTTGTCGGAAACCCGTCCTCTGGGATGAGGTTGGAGAGGCCCAGTTGTTGGGACCTCAAAGAGTTCAGCAGGATGCAGAGTTGGTCCGTACTATCAGACGGAGGATGTCAGAGGTGCAGGATCGTCAGAAGAGTTATGCTGATCGGAGACGCAGACCACTAGAGTTCTCTGTTGGCGACCATGTATTTCTGCGAGTTTCACCCACGAAAGGGGTGAAGAGATTTGGCCTCAGAGGTAAGCTAGCTCCGCGGTACATTGGCCCTTTCGAGATCTTGAAGAGGATCGGAGCAGTAGCTTACCGACTGGCACTACCACCGTTCCTGTCAAGCGTTCACGATGTATTCCACGTATCGATGCTGAGGAGATACGTGCCCGACCCGACGCATGTGCTGGCAGATATCTCAGTTCCAGTTCAGCCTGACATTACTTATGAGGAGGTTCCGGTACGGATTCTCGACCGGAAAGAGCGTCAGTTGCGGAACAAGACTATCCGACTGGTTAAAGTCGGATGACAGCATCATTCAGACGAGGAGACTACTTGGGAGCTCGAGGATACGATCCGAGCTCGATATCCCCATCTTTTTACTTGAGGTATGCGATTTATTTACCGTTCAGCATTTATACGCTCTACTGTTGATAGTACTTGCTAATGGTAGATAACGAAATTTGGGGATCAAATTTTTATTAGTGGGGGAGAATGTAAAATACCGGAAAAATAGGGAATATTAATAAGGGATTTTTCCGGAATTTTTGGAAATTTTTCGGGAATTTTTCGGAGCTCGTATGGATAAGTTCACGGGGATAAAAACGAGGTCCGGAAAAGCCTGTTTAGGCTACCCGAATTAAACGAGGAAAAGTTTAATTATCTTATTTCTTTTATTTTTCTTTTATTCTTTTTTTTTCTCCGCCGAGTTCTCCCCGCGTGCCTTAGCCTCCCTCCTCGCGCCGAGCCACCATTTCTGCCCAAAACCGCTCGGAGGCGGTTTCTTCTTCTCTTCCCCTCTCTTCTTCTCCTCTACCGATCGTCGTTGTGCCCTAGCCAACTTCACTCTCCGCCGCGCCGATCTTCCATCGCCAGCCACTCGAGTAGCGCCGGCCACCCCCTACCGCCGTGCCCTAAGTACTCTTTGGATCTGCGCGCTGACGCCGATCACCGGCCACAGGAACTCCAGCGCCGCACTGTGCTAAAGCCCGGCCACCAGCATTGGGTGTGGTCGCGACAGAGGACGAGGCTAGACCTAGCCCTCAGTTGATCTTCTTCCTCTCTTTCTCGGAGTCGCCAGCCGAACCATTGGTCCGCTCGAGTGCTGACAGCCGGCGTCACTGTTTCTCCACGCGAGCAACCAACGCTGAGGTTCTCTCTCCCTTCTCCCTCACTGTGGTTACATTCCGTGCCCTATTTTGGATTCACAATCGGGCGACTCTCCTTCTTCATAGCGTGCCCTAGGTTACTTCATACTGTCGGATCCAAACAAGACAGCAGAGAGGTGAGCAAGCATCAGTGGTTTCAATAGGAAGGTCCCACAGTCCTGATCGGTTGGTGCCACTGTCGTTTTCGTGAGGCCAGCATCGTTCATAGGCGAGCCACGACTCTGATCACCCTGTTCCGGCAGACAGGAGGCTGTGGTCACAAGATTAAGGTAAGTGATTTAAATATGGTATTTGAGTTGGGCAGTTGATTCATTTGTAGTGTTGAATCTGGATTGTCGTTAGGAAGGCAGTGACGTAGTGTTGCTCCAGTCGGTGTTGCCACCTCAATCAGCTTGCTACGGTTTGGACTAGGGTAAGGTTTGTATAACAGTAAATTTATGCCAAATTATATCCATTATTATGTTAGCTATATGAGATAGATTCCAGTGTTTAAGTGTGAAGTGTTAATGGTGAGCAAAGGATTAGTTCATTTCTGGATATTGAGGTTGCTAATCTGTATAGCTTGCTTAATGGGTGATTAGTTGTTTATGTGTTAATAAGAGTTAATGAAGCTAACCCTAGATGGTCGGTGGATTAGAAATTTGTTTAGCTATTTGTTTATAATTAACTTAGCTAAACTGTACGATTTACTACAGGAATTTGACGCGGGACGAGTATCTCGATTATCGGATTGGACATTTTCGATTGGAGGCGGGTACTTTTGACTTATTGTCTTTGATATGCTTAGTAATGAAATTAACAATTTGCATTAATTGTGTTTTTCTTATTTGTTCGGTTAATCACTGCCCGATACATGTTACCTGCTTGATTGATTGTTTGTTTGCATATCGTGTTGATACCTATCTGATTTCACCTGCTCATGGGTAGTGATATAACCATGTTTTACCATGTCAGGACCTAGGTTTGATACCTTATTTGATCAGTATACCTTGATATGATTTATTCACTATGGTGCCCATTGTTATATGTCCAGAGGTTGGTTTAGTATATTACCATGCTTAGTGACATGCACTATTTGCATGATCGCATGCTGTGCGATAGATTGCTCCATTATTGTTGAGCATTTTGCCAGTTTTCATTACTGTTCGGTGCTCCGTTGTGACGCTCATGGGTAGCGTAACACAGCGTGGTAGCACGTCAGTTTGACTCTTCCGGTGCTCCGTTGATCCGCTCATGGGTAGTGTGACGCAGCGTGTAGCACGTTAGAGATTCCTCCCCGTCATAGCGTACCGGGAGATGAGAGCATTGCGCTCCCCCATTTATGATTTGGGGTAGGAGTACGTATGTACTCCGACAGCATCCCGTCCACTCGGTCACTCATCAGGGGTAGTGATGCAGAGTGCACGGTCGTCACAGCCCTACCCACTCGGTCCCACTTTTGTTGTGAGTTGGCTGACTGGCGTCAGGGGTGACCATGACATTGGCATCATATGCATGATGCATTTATTGTTTGTGATTGTGTTTGCTGCATTTATATGTTGCATATTGTTTGGATACCTATGTTTGACATGCATACAGGTCTTCTATACCTTTCGGACTGTTTGTCCTTATACCGGGTCCTGGTTAGTACAGATTCTCTCCTGTCTACTTCGGTTTGCATTTATCTTTATTTTTATCAGGAGACTGTACGCATGATTAGTGCTAGGTGTTATTTCTTTACTTTGCATATCAATTGTACCTGCTGAGTGTTGGACTCACCCCGCCTCCATTGTTGTTATTTTTCAAGTTAATGCTGTCAGGAGAGAGTTTCAGTTGCTAGTCCCCTGCAGATCTCAAGCTGTATTTATCTTTTGGGTTTCTTATTTAGACTGTGTTAGACTTATTCTATTTGAGGATTTGGATATTGTATGGATTCATATGATCGATGGATTTTTGTATGTTTTGGATTTGTTCTACTACATGTCTGCCTGGACGGCAGAAGAGGTAAGTTAATCTTATCGTCGGATTTTGAGATTTACGAGTGTAGTTGAGTAGGGTTGTTTTTGGTCATATGTTCATTGTTACAGTGTGTTTATTATTAACTGCGTGTGATGGTTATATATATGTTTGTTTATTTATGTTATTATTCCAGCCGCATGTGGCTGAGGTATGTGGCTATGTAGAAAGTTTCAGATTGTCCGCCGTACAGGGGAGATGCTGCCGAAATTTCTTCGGACAGGGACTCCTCCGGGGCGTGACATTGTGTGTTAATGACTGTAATTTAGTAGGTGTACTGAGTTTTGTTGGTGGTGTGGATGCAGTGGTCATGACAAACGGTAACAATGGGGCTCAGCTTCTTGGGTTTTCTACTGGTGGCTAGATATGTTGTATGTTTTTCGTTTTCCTGAAAAATCTAATCAATTCCATTAGTGTTTAAATAGAATATAAAATGAATGATTTAGTTTACGTGAGCTAATAATGAGCTCCTGGAGAGTATTCATGAGTAGAGTGCCCTATGTGTCCCTGCTCTTTCTTTATTCAACAAAGTAAACATGCATGCCTGTTTTGTAACGTCATAATTAAATTGTCTGCATCTCACTAAATTTCCATCAGAGCATAATTTCTGCAACCACAATTCAAGAATCAAGTTTATCCAAAGTAAAAAAAAAAAAGAAAAGAAAACCATGTTTATCCATAATCTGAATAATTTACTCACGTTCTGTTCAGCAAATTTTGAGCTTGGTGCAGGGAATGAGAAGACCAAAGCTATTCTAGTTGTCAGTGGGATCATCATTGGCGTGTAGAAATCTTATACATAAAATAATATATAATACAATAGTTTAAAAATTCCATAAGAGATTCGTATGAATATTGTATACTTGATAGAATAATTACTTTTATTATATGAATAGATACTTCTAATAATAGTTTTGATTAAAATATAGATCTTAGTGTGATCAGTATATTCATGTCTCTATAATATCCACATGAACATCTTCTCTATTCGTCTCATGAACTCACTATTTAGAAAAGAAATATCCTTTATTATACTAACTATATAAGGTTATTTTTGACAAAGAGAAGAAGAAGAGCAAAAAATCAAAAGTTTATCATCCAAAAAGGTTATTTCGCCAATATAAGATTATTTCATAAAAGGTTATTTTTCCAAAAGGATTATTTCATCAAAAGATTACTTTTTTAAAAAAGATGACTTCACTTACAAATAGTTTACCCCAATCCATCTTGGTTATGAGGTACTATTTATAATTTATAAGGAATCGATAACATGATCTTCTATGTGACACCACACACCATGTTATCTACAATATAAATTAAATGGACAATTGCATCGACATATATAAAAATATAAAATACAAACATTTGACCAAAATGATTCTCATTTCAAAATATTTCAAAACAGATGTTCATACAAAAGCTAGGCTTATAGTATACATCCCAACAAGGATGTTAAGCAGATATGTTATTAACTCAGGACCATCACACTAGAAAGATGTAAAGAGAGTGATGTGATATTTGTAAAGAACTAAAGGACACATGCTCACATATCAGTGATCAGATCATCTTGAGGTGATTGGATATTCAGATTTTGATTTTGTTGGATGTTTGGATAACAAGAGGTCCACTTTAGGCTATATTTTTATGCTTGTTGAAGGGGCTATATTTTAGAAGAGCATCAAGCAGATGTCAGTAGACACTTCTACTATGGAGATAGAATTGGTAACATGCTATGAAACATCCAATCATGGGATTTAATTATGGAAACTTTATTACAGCATTGTAGATCATTGATGGCATTAATAGGCTGCTGAGGATCTACTGTGATAATAAAGTCGTAGAACTTTATACTAAGAGTAATCGTAGTTCATCGAAGTCCAAGCATATCGACATCAAGTTTCTAGCAATTAAAGAAAAAGTTCAGAGTTGTCAGATCATGGTAGGGCACATCAACACAAATTTCATATTGGCTAATCCACTCACCAAAGGCTTGGTGCCTAAAGTATTTCATGCGCATGTTGTAGATATGAGAGTCCTTCTTATGAAAGAAAAACTCATCTAGTGAGAGTCTGTATTTATTTTATTACTCTATATTTGATAATAAAGACAAATATTTTATTTTAATTATTGTATGTACTTAAAGTTCAAAACATTCATGGGATTTTATTTATTTGTTGCACACTCTGAAATACAATATCATGATTTACTATTATTGTTTAGCATTTGGTGTTTGTAAATTTGATATAGATTATATTTAGGAATCATAAGGTTTAGATCATGATTTGCTATTGCAGTTTAGCATATGATACTTACAAATATGATCAGACCATTTTGGGTTACTTATGACCAATTAGAAATTGACATGTATTAATCACATTTTATGTAATTTCCCCTCTACATATCCATATCTTGATCTATGACATTAATGACATTGGTATTGTGATTATTATTAGAGCTTGTTATGATCATATACAGTAGTTATGACTTCTTTAGTCATATACCAATGAATTTAATGGGTCAGGTTGTTTATAGGAGTATCTTGTACCCGTATAGTATAATATCAACTAAAGTTACATTCGCGTATTGTCTATAATCACATATAGCCTAAGTGAGAGATTATTGAATTTAATATCCCTTAAGGTGGGCTCACATGTGATTTAAGAGACTTGCGATACTGAAACCCATTAAGTGATCTAACTTAAAGTCATTAGATTTCAAGTTATTGGATGTGGATTTAATATGCAGAACCTTTTAGCCCAATATGTTATTATCTATGGGCTGATAACGAATTAGATTCCTATATAAAGGGGAGGTCCTCAAGAGTTTAGGGTAATCTTGTCAAAGCTTTTGGTTCCCCATTGACCTAGTGCTTATCAGCGTCGCCATCCCCTAAACTCCTTAGAAGACCTTCCTTTCCGTTGTATCTTCTTCCATAGGGATCAAGCCGACGACTCTAAAAACAAAGACATGGCTCTTCAATCAGGTTCCTTGTCCATTATGCTTTCTTATGTGATGCCATGTTTACGACATAACTAGATCTCGATTAGGTTTATTGTTTATCTCTTTGGATTTCTTTATTTGTTCTTAGAAATCATGAGGTTAAGGAAAACAATTAACTCTATCCATGATGGTATGGGTGGAATTTGGAGGGAATTTGTGATGGTCTAGAGCTTGCTCAATCGGTATGGTCCATGATATAATAGATAAATCGATCATTCCATTAATGTTTTAACCATTTAGTATGTGTTTTGTTTTATTCAGGTTAAAATGCTCATGGAGGAGTTTTTTATCTAAGTCAAGACTCTCTTTTTGGTTTACTAGGAAGATTAATGGATGAGAGCCGGGATAATTTTTATGCTTGGTTTAAAGGGGGGAAAGGTAAAAATACAAAGAGCCTTAGTATATTTTATAAGTATCCCGGGTGAATTTTGATATGATCAACTGAGTTAAGTTAGATTCTACGATTTGATGTCTTGTGTCTAAGTGTGTAGAGACTTAGGAATATAAGAAGTTAAGCGGAAGATGCAGTTAGCTAGAAGGATGACACAGGAAGTGACTCGACGAGCTTGGTGTATCCGAGGGATGAATATTTGTAGAAGAGTACGCCGGCGAACGAGAAGAATGCGTATGGCACTTCTGAGTGACGAGAAGTCGAGAGGAAGACTGCTCGAGGAGAAGGCCGGAGTTGGGTTCGGATGAGCTCAACTATGGACGGCTAGAAGATCACCCAAACGATCGGACAAGTCAACTTAAGTTAACTCTATCCAAGCATCTTGTCCAAGTCCAAGCACCTAAACTGAGTCCAGGTGCCTGAGATGTCCCGACCACGTCAGTGACCCTTTGGGAAGAGAATCAGAGCTGGAGTCCACATCAGTAGACTCCAGGCATTCGGATTGGGTCCAGACGCTCGAACCAGATCCAGGCTTTCGGGAGCTATCACATTATAAAATGGCTAGTTCGACTAGTAGGCTATAAATAGAGCCCTAGTCTTAGAAGTTAAAAACAACACATGTTGTAATTGATTTCGTTTCTTGTTTTAAGTGTTCGCACTTCAAATTCTGTAAGAGACTTCTCTGCCTACATCAAAGGAGAATTTTAGTGAGTTTCTAATGCCTTAGACTATCAACCTTCCCAGTTGCAAACTAAGTAAAATATTCTTGTCTCTTACTTTTATTTATGTTTATTTTGATTAAATAATGTATGTTTGTCTTTGCTAAGAACGATAGTAAAAGAAAGTGTTAATTTAAATTTCAAGCAAATCACCCTCCTCTTCTTGGTCAATAAGGATCCAACAATTGGTATCAGAGTCAGACCGCTGTAGAAGGACTAACCTCCTACTAAAGTAATGAGACGATGGTAGGACCAACCATATGTTGGTGCAATTTATACTAATGGTCTAACTCAAGTTTTGATAAATAATAAGTGAGTTAAGTTAGGTATTATCATGATCTAATCTTGTTACCGAGTTAAGTGAGTTAAGTTAGGTCAAGAGGACCTGACACCAGGCAGGAAGTCCAGTCGAGATGTGCGATTCCTGAGTGGCGAAGTTCGGATGTGTGATTCCGGTAGGAGATCGAAATGTGCAATTACCGAGTGGCGAAGTTCGAATGTGTGATTCCGGCAGAAATACCTAGTGGGTTAGATTGACATCAAGGAGGTAGCTTGACACATGGTAAGTAGACGTAAGTCACTGGTGGATAGTGACTAAGTGAGGATGTGTCCTGGTTGAAGGGACAATAGGTGTCGGTCCAATTTAGGTCTATTTCAGAAACTTAAATTGAGACTCTAACTAAATTTTGGTCTAAAGAAGATGGTCTAAGTCATAAATTAATCTTATTGTTGTTATTATGCTAACTTTGTTTTACAAGTTAGATATTATCATGTTAGACTAACCTAACTTGTGGGGCAAAAGGATCAAAAAGGTTTCAGGTAAATAGTACCCGAAGGTTCATGGAAGGTACCTTCGATGCTATGAAAGACATCTTCCAATGGATAATATTTAGAGCTCGTTACAGATAAGGAGCAGTGATTTCGAGATAAGATTTTGCCTATGGAAGGCGCCTTCAACGCTATGAAAGGTGCCTTCCACCCTCCATAAAAGGGGATCTCAACCAAGCTTTCATAATCAACTTCTATACAAGTTTCTACTCGCCCAATTGGCTTTCTGACTGCTATGGCTTCTTGCTGCTACTCTGCTACGACTCTACTATGCCCAACTGCCATCGAGAAGTCGTCCAAACACCGAGCTCGAACTGATCATCTAAAGAAAGTGTTTGGTAACGAAGTGTTAATTTATGTTCTTAATTACTTTAAATGGAAAGTGTAGTTTATTACACTCTTCTGATTCTTTCTATACTCAATCCCCTCTTCCGATGGTTCTTGAAGAGGTTTTTAGTGGATTACCTGTCAATTGGTCCACGAGACCTGGGTCTTAGAGTAGGAGTCGCCAAAGGCTCCGAACTAAGTAAAAATGAACTGTGTCTATTCTTATTTCTGTTGTATTTACTTTATTTTTAAAAGTAAAAGAACAATTTTTAAAACCCATATGATTCCCCCCCCCCCCCCCCTCCTCTCACGTGTGTCTCAATCCAACAACATCTACCCGCCAAAGTTTGAGAGGGAGTTTGCACTCTGAAAACTTCGAATTTGTTAGGGTCGAAATGTAGCTAGAGGGGGGTGAATAGCTCGTCGCACTCGTCGTAGCTTGCTTCTTGGTGATGATATGCAGTGGAATGTACAAGAAATAAAAATACAACACTAACACAAGGATTTACTTGGTATCCACCTTAAGAAGAGGTGACTAATCCAAGGATCCACACACACAAGCACTCTCCACTATGAAAACACTCCTTTATGGTAACTACTGAAGGCGGAGAAGCCTTACAACACTCTCAGTATAAGAAGAAAGAAAGGGAAGCAAATACAAGCAAAATTTTACAAGATTTACAGCATAAACCCTAACCCTAGCTTCTTCTTCTTGTTGTGAGCGCCTCTTGATCTTGGAAGGACAGCAATCCTTACTCCAAGAATGCTTCAAGAACTGGCGTGAGTCTCTGTAGAGAAGTCGCTGTGATTGCGTGAAGAGGAATCGAAGAGCTGATGAGGAAATCGCTCGCCAACAGCTATAACCTGCGCAACGGTCGGATCCCAATCGATTGAATGACTCTCAATCGATTAGGGAGGCTTTGGATCAATTGGTTGATCAATCCAGAGCACCTCTGTGCTATCTGGAAATAGCCTGAATCGATTGCCCGATCGATTCAAGGCTTCTCACGATTTCCCAACCTCCCAATCGATCACCCGATCGATTGGAGGCCCCCAATCGATCGGCTGATCGATTGGGAGGAGTTCTGTGCGACGGCGATTCCCTCCCAATCGATCCACTGATCAATTGTGAGGAAGAGTTATCGCGGGACTCGCCCAATCGATTAACTGATCGATAGGGCGTGAGTCAATCGATTGGTTGATCGATTAGGCTCACTTGTGACTTGCAAAATCAAGTCCAAAGTTCCTAAAACCAACATCTGATCAACCATGACCTGTTGGGACATCATGCCTAGCATCCGGTTACCCTCGACCTGCTAGGACTTCCTTACCAAGTGTCTGGTCAATCCCTTTGACCCACTTGGACTTTTCTCCTCGTTCCAAGTATCTGGTCAACCCTTTAACCAACTTGGACTTCTCAATACCAGGTGTTCGGTCAACCTTGACCCACCTGGATTTCCACATGCCTGGCTTTACTCACCAGATCTTTCCATCTGCCTGACTTCACTCACCAGGACCTTCACCTAGCTTCACTCACTAGGATTTTCATATTGCCTAGCTTCACTCACTGGGTCTTTCACCTGGCTTCACTCACCAGGATTTTTCTTTTGCCTAGCTTCACTCACTAGGTCTTTCACCTGGCTTCACTCACTAGGATTTCCCAACTGTCTGGCTTCACTCACCAGGACTTTCACCTAACTTCACTCACTAGGATTTCCCATCTGCCTGACTTCACTCACCAGGACTTTCATACTGTCTGGCTTCACTCACCAGGACTTCCCAATCAAGTATCCAGTCAGTCTTGACCTACCTGACTCTTCTTCACATCTAACTGGTCAACCTTGACCAAAGGAGAATTATACCAACAATCTCCTCAAATGAACGATTGCACCTGCAGTCTCCATGTATTGCCAAACATCGAAACCCAAACATCAAGACTTAAGCTTGAGCCTTCTCAAGCTTAATCAACCAGGTCAACCTTGACCCAAGGGATATTGCACCAACAGAATTGAGGTATTTTTTAAAACCAATTTTAACATTCTTTTAATAATCAAATACGATTTTGTAGTACCCGAAGGCCAACATAGAGAAGAAAAGAAAGAGCATTTATGAAACAAGGAGAAGAATGACTTCGTGGCAAATGGGAGAGCTGAATTCCACTTGCTAAGCATTCTTCCACCCCAAGAAATCAATTGGATCGATAGCTACAACTCAGCGAAAGAACTCTAGGAGAAGTTCCTAGAGCTGCATGAAGGAATCTTGGAGACCAAACTCGTAAGACGGGACCTGCTCTGGAATCAACTGACAAACCTCCAGCTGAAAGAAGGAGAGTTGATTGCTCAACTGCACACCAAATTGAAGGAGCTAATCGTCGGACTCACAAATCTTGAAAAAATAATAACGAACAAAGACTCCATAATGTATGCTCTTAATGCTTTCCCGAGGACCCCAGATTGGATATCAATAATCAACTCCTACTACACCTCTAAGGATCTAGAGGTAAGTACGTTAGAAAGCTTATTTTCTTCATTAGAACTTCACAAATCTAAATGTGCAGGATTAAGAAAGGAGCCGAGTCAAAACATCACTCAAAAAGAACAATACAATAAGTGAGGTACGTTCCTTATCTCCCAAAATTTGCATGAATTCATAAAAATATTTTCGAGAAGTTCATACAAATTAAAAATAAAGCTTCCACTATTAAAAAGAGAAAATACAGAATTAAAGGTTACCTTACAAAAACATACTTATTAGAAGATTATGATAGACTGAAAATTAAAAATGATAAATTAAAGGATCAAATAAAAATATTAGAAAAGAATTATGTATATTCAAATGTTCAAGAGTTTAAAAATTTTCAAGGTCTTAATTGATATTTTAAATTTTACAAGGACCAAATTAGAAAAGTAATATAAAAATATATTCTAAAAGTTATCTTGTTAATCTAGTAGCTAGAAATTTATTTTAGATTCATAAATCATGCTTAGTTTGATTAAAATTAATTTTTATACATATTTTAATTTTAATTTACTTTAATTTTTAACATTGCTTACACAATTAATTAGTTAATATACCTACTTTTTATATTTTCAGTTAAAATTTTTATCTTTGATGCACAAATTAATTAACTGGTTGTATAAAAATTTTTATAATTTTTCACTAGTAATTAATTTTTTATCGAAAAACTAAATTTTAAAATTTAAAATTTTTTGAAGATTTATTTTGGAAAATTTGATTTTTCGGATAATCATCATTGTATTTTGAATGATTAGAAAAATTAGCCAAAATTTAATGACTCAAAAACTATTTTTAAATATTTTAATTTTAAAAATAAGTCTAACTGTTCAAAAATATTTATTGTCATTCAAATAAACATATTCTATCCATGAAATTTTTATCATGTTTTTAATACTTATGATTATAATTCTCAAACATTTTCAAGAATTTTTGAGACTTTAAAATAATTTTTAAATTATTGTTGCTAAAATTGTGAATTACTTGATAAAATTAATTTCTTGGAAATTAATTTTGGTAAAAAAGTAAATCACTGGAAATTGTGTTTTAAACCCCTAGGAAAAATCTCAATATTTTTCTGACTATTTTTCAATTTTATCTTAACGTGTTTTTAATGTGATCAAATGAAAAGAAAATTAGGGATTAAATTAAGGAGAGATATATAATTTAATATTCTTTAACTTGATTATAATTTTTTAATTATAATAATTGTAAATTAACTTAGTTAAATTATTTTATTATTTGTAGTTTAATCCTAACTTAACTTGAGTTGATGCACATAAAAAAAGGGGAGATTGTAAGTACCCTAGATGAGTTTTGATATGATCAACCGAGTTAAGTTAAGTTTTGTGATTTGATATTTTGTGTCTAAGTGTGCAGGAACTTAGGAACATCAGAACTCAAGTGGAAGACGCAGCTAGCTAGAAGGATAGCACGGGAGGCGAGTCGACGAGCTCAGTGCATCCAAGGGACGAGAAGCTATGGAAGAGTACACCAGTGGACAAGAAGGATGCGTGGGACGCTTCTGAGGGATGAGAAGCTAGGAGGAAGATTGCTCGAAGAAAAGGTCGGAGATGGGTTCAGGTGAGCTTAACTTTGGATGGTTGTGTTGGAGTGTATACTGAAAGCCTAAGCTTTGTAAACATTCATTATGAATAAAGAATCACATTTGGTCTAATTATCTACATTTGTTTGTAGTTGTTCATTTAATTTATATTGTAGATAACATAGTATGTGGTGTCACATACAGAAGATGATGTTATCAGTACCTTATAAATTATAAACAGTAGCTCACGACCAGAATGGAAAGGAACAAACCATTAGAAGGTCGTAGTGTAATTAGGTATTAGTTTATCTTGACTATATAATTACACTAGTACACTCAGAGTGTATTGAGTAGGACCATTTGAGGTCGTTTCTTTTATACTGACTTTATAAAGGAACAAAGACCTCGGTTATTATGGAAGTGTGTGCTCTTAATCCTAATATAATAACAAGCACATATATTTGATATTTATTTCTTTAATTTATCAATGGGTGAGATTTAGTTCGATGAATCAATAAGCCCGATAAATTGGGAAATGATATCACTTATAGTGTGTGTTGTTGATTATAGAAGGAAACTGTGTCCTAGAGATACTAGGTTGATAATGTCCCCAAGAGGAGCTCATAAGGATTGTCATGTTAAACCCTGCAGGTGGACTTAGTCCGACATGACAATAAGGTTGAGTGGTACTACTCTTGGACTTAGACATTAATTAAATGAGTTGTCAGTAACTCACTTAATTAGTGGACATTCGATATCTTAAACACAGGGAGACTAACACACTCATAATAAGAAGGAGCCCAAAAATGTAATTTGGGATTGGTGCGGTAGTTCAATGATAGTTCTCTAGTGGAATGAATTATCATTGATAAAATTAAGTTGTGTGTTCGGGGCGAACACGGGATGCTTAATTTTATCGGGAGACCAAAACCAATTCCTCCTCTCGGTCCCTATCGTAGCCTCTTATTTATAGAGTTCTATACCCACCTATACCCACCTTCTATACCCACAAATAAGGGGCCGGCCAAGCTAGCTTGGGAACCAAGCTAGGGTCGGCCTAGGTATGATTTTGGGTGGCCGGCCCTAGCTTGAACCCAAGCTAGTAGGGCCGGCCAAATAAAATTAAAAAGAAATTTAATTTTAATTTTTATTATTATGTGGAAGATATATTTTAAAGAGAATTAAAATTAAAATATCTCTCTTGTAAAAGATCTACAAAAGATTAAAGAAAGAGATTAGATCTCTTTCCTTATTTGTAGATTGGAGAGATGTTTTATTTTTTCTTTAAAAATTATTCACATGTTGATAAAATTAAAATTATAGAAATTTCCTTTTATCAACCATGAAGAGATTTTAAAGAGAAATTTTATTTTTTAAAATTTCCAGAAACAAATTAGGAAGTTTTAATTGTTGATTAAAACTTGTCCTCTTTTGTTTTCCAATGATGTGGCCGGCCACTTGAAATTAATTGGGGAAATTTTATTTTATTTCTCTCAATTAAATCATGTCAAGGAAATTAAGGAAAATTTATTGTAATTAAATTTCCTAATTTGCCTAGGCCAAGGAATATAAAAGAATGAGTGAGGATGCCTTCACAAGACAACATCTATTATTCCTCTCCCTCTTTTGTTCCTTGGTGTGGCCGGCCAACCTCTCCCTCTCTTCCTCTTGTGGTGGTCGAACCCTACCCTTCTATTGGAGCTCTTGTGGTGGCCGGATACTACTCGGAGAAGAAGAAGAAGAAGGAGAGAAAGCTAGCATCTCTTGGAGCCTGGTTAGTATTTTGTTTTTCTTCCTTGGTGAAGCTTCCTCTTTGTTGCCCGAACCTAGCTAGGAGGAGAAGAAGGTGATTGGTGGTTTCTCGTCTCGGAAGATCGTTGCCCACACAACGTCCGAGGTTAGAAGAGGAATACGGTAGAAGATCAAGAGGTTTTTCTACAAGGTATAACTAGTAAATTTTATTTCCGCATCATGCTAGTTATTTATGGAAATAATACCAAATACAAGAGGCTTACGTTCTAGAATTTCGAATATGTTTTTTCGAAGTTGTGTTCTTTTGTTTCTTTCTTTTCCTTGTGATTTGATTGTTCTCTTTGGTTAACCTAAAGTTATTTTAGGAAATTAAATATTAGCTTTCTATTAAAGGTTTTGTCTAGTCGGTGGTGGTTGCTCCCATATCCAAGAAGGTCATGTGCCTCGCCACGTCAGTACTGGGAACCTTTTATGGAAATTAATATTTAATGGAATTAATAACTTAAGGAGACTTGGGTCGAACGTGTTAAGTTCCGCAGGAGATCCAAGTCAAAACCTAAAAGAACAAATAGATTAAGTTTTGGATCAAACGTGTTAAGTTCCGCAGGCGATCCAAAATTTAATTTAAAAGAACACATGGTAGCTAGGAAAAGGTTCAGACCTTTGTACAAAATTTTTGTACAGTGGAACCTATAGGTTTTCCGAGTAGCAACCAACAGGTTGTAAGATCACCCAAGAAACTGGACAAGTCAATTTGAGTTGACTCTGTCCAGGCACCTGGATCAGGTCTAGGCACCCAGACTCTAAGCACCTTGACCAGGTACAAGCACCCGGGATGTCCTAGTCATATTAGCGACCTGTTGTAAAGAATATCATAGTTGGAGTCCATATCAGCAGATTCCAAGAGCCCGAACTGGGTCCAAGCATCCGGAAGTGGATAAGTCATTGACGAAGAGCTATTACAATGTGGATTGAGGTAATCACATCCATGCGCTAGGACCGGGTCCAAGCGCTCGGGAGCTGTCATGTCATCAAATGACTAATTCGACCAATAGACTATAAATAGAGTTCTGGTCTTCAAAGTTAAAAACAACACATGTTGTAATTGATTTCATTTCTTGTTTTAAGTGTTCATATTTCAAATCCTGTAAGAGACTTCTCCGCCTACATCAAAGGAGAATTTTAGTGAGCTTCTACTGTCTTGGACTAGCAACTTTCCCGGTTGCAAACCAAGTAAAATATTCCTATCTCTTACTTTTATTTATGTTTATTTTGATTAAATAATGTGTGTTTGTCTTTTCTAAGAACAATAACAAAAGAAAGTGTTAATTTAAATTTCGGACAATTCACCCCCTCTTATCAGTCAACGAAGATCCAACATATTTTATTCTGAATATATCTTTACTTTCAGTATTTATAGAAGCTACTATCAAATACGAAGCCAAGGGGGTGACGGCGACGTGGTCTTCCCCCTCAACCAGTGACTATATGGGGGCTAAAATATGTCGAAACCATCTAAAATGACAATTCCTAACTCTGGGGACTACTTTTACAACATCTAGTATTCTTCTCTGGCTACCCAGCTGCTGGAGAAGAAGAGTTTCTTTTTTGAAAGCCATGAAAAATTAGTGGCTTTTTATTTTTTTTTAATACCCTTTAGTGGAACAATGTCATTCCTCTAAAATGTATTAAAAAAATAACCTTTTTACCAGGCGGAAAACTAGACTTAAAGTGATTTTCCTCCCAAATTTTCTCATTTCCCCTTTCTTCTCTCTCTTCCTCCTCTTTTTCCTCTTTCGAAACCCTAATTCCTAACTACCCAACCTCTAAAAAGAAATCATCAGTGCAGTTCAGCCCCCTCTCAAATAAAAAAAAATCTGGTTTTGCCCTTACCCTCAATATCAAGACACATCTTCTATCCCCTTAATATGGAATTCTTGATTCCGTCTCAGTACCTACTGCTACGACTTACAACTACAATTGTATCTTATGCTATTATAGCAATTACTATTTTAAAAAAATTGATAATCTCAGTTAGTCTCATTAACTATCTCTAGGGGTGACCGGTCCAATCCCATGAAATTTTCCCACCGATCACCAGGGTAAATCGGGAAATCGGTCAGGCCCCACAGAATTTTTCCACCGATCAACAGGGTAAATCGGGAAGTGCACGCAACGGTCAGTCCAGAAGCTCAGCATCCTTTGGTTACGCCCCCCCCCCCCCCATTTGAAAGAAAAATTCCTGCAAATACATCGTAGCTGGGGTTTGAACCGTAAATATCTGGATGATAACTTGAATATACACCATGGCTCTGGGGGCATATAGCAATTACTTCTAAAAATGTGGAACTGCCACATCAGCGGCCCCCTAGAGCCGGTCCCACGGTTATGGAGGGAGATAAATGCAGGTACACAGCTGAAAGCGCATAGCCGGGATGTTAACCCCAGGCAATGACACCCGAAGATCGAACCCTGGACCTTTCGACCATGAAACCATGCGCCCCCAGCTGTGCTACGCCATGGGGACGTAGCAATTACTACTAGTTATTACACCTGTTAATTATTATAATATGTAATAATTAATATAAGAGTAATGATACGCAGAGTGAGAAAATCTCAGAGAAAAATTTAGAGATAGACACATAAATTTATGGTCCATCATTTTTACTTTTATAAGTCTTATTACTTTATATGTTTATCTCTAAATTTTTCTCCGAGATTTTATTTCTTTGCATATCATTTTTCTTAATATAATATTGTTGTAGCATGGCTTGTTCTAAGTATTTTAAAATAATTTCAACCCATTTAAAGTAATTTAATTAAATTTAAATAATTTTGATAAGGTGATAAATATTATTTTAATATAATAATATTTTATGTATAGTAATTTATTAAAATCAAATAGTCAATTTTTCATCTGAAAAAAAAATAATTTTGATATAAAACATCAAGCCATAACGCGGACCTAATTTATCAATCGTCCCAGATTAATATTACCTGTTCATTATTTTTTTTTTATTAAATGAGCGGCACCTTGTTTTTTACCAAAACCAAAAAAAAAAAAAAAAAAAAACCATAAGGCCGCCCATAGCCATGAGATCACAAGCAAGGCCACCTATGAGTGATCTGGCTATGGCGAAACACTTGAGCGAGTCCAGTTTGGTGGGGAAGGAAAAATAAAACTTCTTACGTCCAATTTCGAACGGATTAAAAATTAAAAACTAATTGCCAGACTATTTTCTGACCCATCATTTACTATTTTATAATTGATAAATAAAAACGCAAATTGCTTCTCCCCCTCTCCCCTGACACAACCCTTTCTATTGTCTCCCTTTGAAATGACCTTTCTATCCCTAAATCTTCTTTAATAATAAGTTATTTGAACTCTTTTACTTGTATTTTTTGTTTTTAATTTTATTTAATTTTAATTTAGGTTTTTTTAATCAATTTTATTTATTATTTTTTTAATCAATTTTTTTTATTTTATATAATTTTTAACTTACGTCACTCGTTATATGACACATGTTTATTTATGATACGAAGTAATAGGTACACCTTCAAATACGTCGGAATAAAATTTAAAGATAATATTGATTAAAATTTTATTTTTATATATTTTTGTTTTTTTATGTATTATTACATGTCACCGAAGGAGCAGATCTTCTAGTCCACAAAAAAGTGGACCAGGAGACAGACCCTTAATTGTAATCAAATCTTGACCGCAATCTGGTCGCAATTAATTGTGATGCCTTTTTGGATTCACTGTCCCATCTAAGTTATAGTTTGGGTCGGAGCGGGTAGTCAAAAGCTACCCGAAAGTTGCCTCCACTCGACGCCCAGCAACCTAGCCACTTGCCCACCTCCGACAGTTTTCAAGCGACCTTCGACCATCCACTCTGATCCAAACTATAATCTGAAGGGGACGGTGAACGTAGGAAGGTATCGCAATCAATTACGGTCAGATCGTGATCACGATCCAACCACAATTAAGAGTGGTCCATGCCCTGGTCCACTTTTTTTGTGGACCAGGAGATCTAGCTCCGTCCCCGAGGTTATGATATTGCGGTAGGACATCCAAATTATTACTCAGGCATCCGCGGTTCAATTCCCAGCTATGCCGTATTTGTAAAAAAATTCCCTCCAAATGAGTGGCACAATCAAAAGATGTTGGGCTTCTGAACTGGTTGTCACGTGCGCTTCTTGATTTACCATGGTAGCCGGTGGAAAATTTCCATGGGGCCGAGCTGATTATCTAAGGATAGTTAATGAGACTAACTGAGATTATTATTTTTTTTATTTAAAAAAAATATTTATAAGCTATAAATATATTTACTATTAGTATTTTTATTAGTTTCAATAAATAAATATATATATAATCTATATTTTTTATATTTTTAAAAATTTTACAAATAATAAATCCTAAAATTTACCTAAAGATTGCAAACATATAATTAAAAAAATATTTAAAAAATAAAACTGATAAGAAAATAAAAAAAACTAGTTAAAAAAATAAAACTAAACCAATAAAAGAGTATAAATATAAATAAAATTAAAATTTGGGATGGATCCAAAAAGAAATGTGTCAGAAAGAGTACGAAAAATATCTCTCTTAAATTATTCATCTTCCAATCTTGGACGTAGGTCAAAAATCATTCTTCTTTTAAAACTAAAAAAATGAACAAAAGAGGGTATAAATGGAAGATTAAATATCGGACCGAAAAAAAGGCGTGTGAGAGGGGATGCGAAAAGCACCTCCCATAAAGACAAAGATAAGTAATCAATTTTTTATATCGTATGGTGGTAAAATACTAACATAAGAGGATCCGAATTTGAATAATTTAGAGATCAGTCTTTGAGTGAGTATTTTATAAAGATCAGCAGTTTACATAAGCTGTGCTCTTAATTTATCTAATAAACAAATCAAGAATAAATGCTATTTACCTTTGAAATTACTCTAGGGAAAAACAAGACATCTTTACAGAAAAATAGCTTTTCAAAATGAACTTTACGAAATCAGAAGCACCTGTAAATCGCTTTTCAGAATCTGTAGATTGCAAACGCCATTTTCACCAGAGGAGCTTCACGCTACTCATGATCTTTGATGATACACTTGAAGGAATGATAGCTTGATCTTGTCATCTGGTATGATTTTAACCTTTTAGTGAAATATTATTAATTTTTTATTTTTACAATGTTATTAAAATTTTAAATAAATATAAAATGTATTTACAATTAGCAATAAGCGAAGATTTCTATTAGTGCATATAGAATGATACTTTATATGTTTCTCGTTTGATATGATTTTCAATCTTTTAAATTATGTTTATTAGGTTTATATTTTCATTGTTTAATTTACTTTACAAATTTATTGATTGTATTTGTAGGTGACAGGTACTTGGATTTTGCATATGATGGTTGAAGATGGTTGATAGTAAATTAGTTGAGTTTTTATTTTATAAGACTTTGTTAGTTTTTAAACTCAATGATTTGTTAGTATTTAGTTAGCATTGGATTCAATACTTTTACATTAGTATTGCATTCGTACTTTTGTGATGATGGGTTGAATTGTGATGATATGGTGAATGAATTGGATATTTTGGATGTAAAACATTTCTATTCTTATTATGGTGAATTATGATGATGGTTAAATTGTGATAATGTGTAACTTTTTCTATTATGCGATGAATATTTTGTATTCTGAATAAATATTAGTAATTTATTGTGGAGTATTCTAAATGTTTCTATTTAATGTTTTTATAAAATATTATAATTGACATTTAATAATGTCATTATAGATTATATAAGATGATAGTTTAAAATACCCTTATAAATTATCATTACTAACATATTTTATTGTCCTTATATAAAAATTTAAAACATTTATAATTTTCAATATAAATTAGTTTAGGTGACATTTATATTTGTCCTAATTTAGATAATAAAAAGGCATGCATAAATGCCCATGAAATTTTTTTTTCGTGACATTTTCGAATGTCATTATATTCCTATATTTAAGACACTTTTGAAGTTAGCATAAATATTTTATAATGACATTATACAAATGTCAAGAATACTAGAGGGTCTATGCTAACACCAGATTTCAATACATTTTTTGATGATGTCACCATAGCTTTAGTGTCACTAAAAGTATACTATAAGGGTATTTATGTGTGTCCTTAAAGACCTTAATTCTAGTAGTGTCTTGTCCATGATAATGTAGGTCAAATAGTAAACGAATGGGACAGCTGTAAAACTGGGTTCTCTTTTTAAAATCCTATGCGCCTGTTTTTTTGCGTTATCTGAATCAATCCAACCATGAAAGATAACGCCTAAATTTTCTCTTTTCCCAAATGCAAAGTAGTGTCTTGTCCATGATAATGTAGGTCAAATAGTAAACGAATGGGACAGCGGTAAAACTGGGTTCTCTTTTTAAAATCCGATGCGCCTGTTTTTTTGCGTTATCTGAATCAATCCAACCATGAAAGATAACGCCTAAATTTTCTCTTTTCCCAAATGCAAAGTAGTGTCTTGTCCATGATAATGTAGGTCAAATAGTAAACGAATGGGACAGCTGTAAAACTGGGTTCTCTTTTTAAAATTCTATGCGTCTGTTTTTTTGCGTTATCTGAATCAATCCAACCATGAAAGATAACGCCTAAATTTTCTCTTTTCCCAAATGCAAATGGTTCTACCAGTGTTTCAGCAACATAGACGGTCAAGTCCTCCCTACTCTATTTTCAATAATCATATTTATTAATAATTTATTAATAAATTGACAAATGAATCTCTAGAAACTATTGAATTAAAATTTTCTTTATTGTTGAAATATTAGATCTTAGCACAGTAGTCGAAAGTATTTCATTATGATTTTTCGTAAAGTTCGTGACAATCCAATCAAATCCTGTTTATTCTTTAACGAGTAAAATTTTTAACTTACAACTAGTTTTAACTTTTACCATGTGCTCTTCCCTTTTTCCATTAATCACCTTTTACATGTTTATTCCTTTGATCATCTATATGCTCTTATTTAAAGTATATAAATATTTTTCAAGCAACTTCATTTGTCCTCTTAGTTTTTTTATTATTATTTATTCTTGTGCTAAATTTGATTTCTCGTACATATTAATTATAAAATGGAAATATTTCTACTGTTATAAATTTCATCCTAATTTTTAGTTTTCAATCATCAACGACTTAGGGAATATATAATTGATCATCACATAGATTTTCTTCCATTATTAGGGAATGTCAAATTCAAAAAATCAAAGACATGAGTGCTGATGGTATCCAAATTTATCCCCGAGCTAATCCTATTCAACCTCATATTTTTAATTAGATTTCATTCGACTTTGCTCCTCAGTCCGACTTGAAAGAAAGACATTTGATGATATCCAGATTTATTCCCGAGCATTTTGAGTCGCTAGAGTATTCTCCTAAGTAATTACATTCTCAAATGCTACAGTGATGATACAGTAATAATATTACTATAGTGGTTGGGAAACCATTATAATCTCTCGAGCAATCCAAGTACTCAAAATGCTATAGTACATTATAGTAATAGTATTACTATAGTATTTTTGAAAACCATTCTTTCCCTGACGAATCCAAATATCAAAATGCTCATTGCTATAGTATTACTATAGTAGCTACAATAATGTTGCAGTGCTTTTTACAAACCATTTATTCTTCGAGCAATCCAAATGTCCACATACTCACTGCTACAGTATTTCGAGAAACATTCTTTCTTTGAGTTGTCCAAGTGTCCAAATGCTCACTACCACAATAGCTATAGTATGTTACGGTGTTTTTGGAAACCTTAAATGCCACCATATGCTACAGTGTGCTAGAGTGTTTCTAGATATACTTCTTTCTTCAAGCAATCTAAGTGCCCAAATGTTATAGTATGATGTGCGTAGATCTTATAATCTTTTATGCATGTTTCGACACACATTCACGTATTTTATTCATGATGGATTTATGCATTCTTACATCCCTTATCATGTTTACAGCATAATTACTCTTCTATTTCGGAGATTTGCTCTTTGTGTACATTGTGTTGACAGGGATAACTTTTGGAGCAAAAACGATGATCGTCGACGTACCGGGGAACAAAGCATAAGGCTAACCGACACTGTCGTGTGACCTTACACGGTCGTGTGAAGCATCCAGAGCTAGAGAAGAACACGGTCGTGTGGATCTCACACGACCGTGTCACTTAACCCGCATCCAAGAAGGAGTTGGTCGTGCGATCCCGTATGGCTATGGCACGGGTCGTGTCGCGCCCGTGCCCTATCATATAAAAGGGGTTCTAAACTTCTTCTCAAGGGGAGGAGGTGGCCGTTCAAAGAAAGATCACCTTGGTGCCGTTCCAAGCCATGTCGAACCTCCGTTTGACGATCCGAGGGTGTCTTCATAACCACATCAACTCCGGAAGCAAAGGGTTGGATCAAAGGATCATTCGACGTCATTGAATAAGTGTTTCTCTTCCTTTCTTCTCTTAATTTGGAATTGAATGTTGTATATCATGATGTCTTTGGGGTCTCCTCTTTCATTTATGGAGTAGATTCATTGTTCTAGGATTAAAGAGTAGTTGTGGTTAAGGGTACGATGTAACAACTCATGTTTATGCCTTTTACCTATTATGTGATATTGGCTTGCTCTTGTATCTATTCTATTTGACATGCATGAGAATTACTTGCGTTTGATTGCCATGTAGATTGAATGTTTGTGTAGGGATTGAAAATCTTGTAGAGAGGGTACTTTAGATCGTATACCCGATGGGCTCTAGTTATAAGGGTAACCCGTTCACGGACGTCTAGGATACTCCCTTGAAGGGAGAAGCAACTCCTTCATAAGGAAGTAGGAAACCATACTGAACTCATATTTTTATCTTTATTATTATTAACTAGTCATGTATTCCTGTGATCTATGATCGAGGTGCCCTCGTGACAAGGGTTAACCATTTTCGAATTTCACAGGGATCATCTCTATTCGATACTTAAAGATAATGACTCTAACTTCCTATAAGGGCATGTTAATTGAAGATAGGAAAATGGTAGATCATGACACACTAGTACACACCACAATGAAACCAAACCCCTAGAATACTCCCCAAACTGAGATAAACAACTTTACCACTAGCTCTTTTATCTTCCTTCTAGGTTTCATCTTTCCTTCTCAATAGATAATTTCAGACCATTGATAGTTTATCTAATTCTACGTGAACGATACTAGTGCTTATAACCAGTTCCTGTGAGTTTGATATATTTTGTATTACTGACGACATAACTGTGCACTTACGGTACATAACATAGTACAATACTACTATAGTAGCTACATTGATGCTACAATATTTCTAGAAATCATATTAATCTCCCGAACAGTCACGTTCCCGTACTACAGTATCACATTGTTATAGTAAGATACAGTAAAATAAAGTTACAATACTATGGAAATTAATCCATTCTACAAAAAAATATTATCTGATGAGCAATATTATCAAGTTCTGTCGAGCATCAAAGGCTCCAAAGTTTCTGATTAACAATATGTGGCAATCAATGAATGGAGAAGTAGGTGACAGTTGTCAGATCTAATCCTCTAATCACTCCTTAACTGGTTAGCTAATGGGCTACATGGAGATTTCCTTCCGAAAGGGCTATATAAAGAGTGGAAGGAGGTAAGTCATAGGTACGTTGGTCTTCTTATTCTCGCAAGTGGAGACAACTCTTTTCCACCAAGCTCTTCTTCTTCTTCCTCTTTGACCGGTAACTTGAGCATTGGAGGGTCGTGCCGATAGGCCGACCCAAGCCCTAACACGTGTTATCTCTCAGGGCATCAGATCTTGCGAGTTGGAAGGCAGATCTAGCTTTTTGAGGAGGAGGAGCTCGAGTGAATGGAAAAAAGAGACCATCAAGTGCAAAGGAATCAGAAAAAAAATATAAGTAAATCAAAGCACATGAGTAACCGAATGGCAGGTGGCGGTAAGGGAAGAGATGAGAGGGTGGCAGCAAGGAAAGAGATGAGAGGGCGACGACGAGGGAAGAGATGAGAGGGCGATGAAGAGGGATGAGTAGCGACGAGAGAAGAGATGAGAGGGTTGCAACGAGGGATGAGCTGCGGCTAAACCTAATTTAATTTAAATGAGCTTTTATATGATTTATGTTCGCCATTCTCGGTGTTGTTTGCCTAGCACGGGCCCCCACGCTTGATAAGGGTCTTGATTTTAATAACATATTCATTATTATTACGAAGAGGAACACTCACGATCAAATAATGATAATAAATCTAGAGTTTGAGGTGCCTAGTTAATTAAAGGATGACATATTTATTATAATAAGACAAAAATTAATTCTCATCAAATACATATCCTCAAAAAAAAAAAAAACTCCTCGCACCCCTAACCAAATGCTTGGGGTGAACAAAATCAATAAATCTAGGTATTATTGTTTTTTATTTCATAATTTCTTGAGCATTTTTTAAATGTATATGTTATTATTTTCTAAACAATTATATATAAAATAGTTTTTTTCCCTCCTTGTATTGTTGGAGTGCACAGGGAGCAATCTTGTTCTCTCTGCGAGCAAAGCTCTGGCACTTTTATAAAGACAGAGACGAATAGATCATCTCCTGAAATATTATTAATTATTTCTCCATTAAAAAAAAGTTTATTTAAAATGTTTTACAGTGTTTATATACAAAGAAAACAAGCTCAAAATAGTTTAAAATCAATAATGACGCAGCCTCTCCAGTATCCACTACTCACAGTGAATGATTGAACAAGATAAAAAAGCCAACTGTTCCTGTAAAAAGTAGCAACAACAATGGAAATGAATTTGCTTTACCTATAAAACAACTATTTCCATGAAGCAATCGATGTTCCACAATTTATACAATGGGAAGCACTTAGCAAACCCTGAAAGAAGACTTCTATGTAACGAATCAATTAGCTATCAAAATTGAATAATTGGGATTTGGAAACCTTAACTATAGTAAGAAGGAACATAAAAATGTATGTATGTATGTATGTGTATACGGCCTCAGATGATCTGTTCTTGTACAGTTTTGGGCCTCAGATGATCTGTTCTTGTACAGTTTTGGGCGAAGTCGATAGGACTCTCTTGTTTAATCTCCCTCTAAGATGCCTGATCTTGGCATCGACCCTAGCAGTAAACCCAATCTTAGTCTTTTGACGAGCCTTGTTCTTCTCTCTTTTCCACATGCGTTGGTCCTCCACATCCTTCTTGTAATATTTGATTTCCTGAATCACATGGTGATCCAATGGATTGAACATCCTCTGGAAGGAGATGTGTACCAAATAGGGAATGTTGCATGCACAGGTGACTATAACAGTTGCAATCCAAAACATGGGTGCTGGTCCGATAGCTTCCGAGAGTATCTGGTAGGAGTTCTCGGAGATTGTTGGAGACGAGGCTCCGTATGCAACCAAGAATAGGTACCATGTGGCAACACTGCCCCAAACAAAGAGATGCTGGATCCATGTGAAGTGGCTCATAATAAGGGCAATTTGCACATTGACTACCCAAATGATGCAGGTGAACATTGTGGTTCCGACAACAGCCATATCTGCCGTCTGCCCTCCGGCACGAAATGCCTGATGGTATAGCATCCCGATGTTGAGGAAGTATATGGCGATTGATGTGTAGAGGCCATTGAACATCCAGCCGATAATCCTATACCAATCGAAAAATAGGTTCTTTGGCCCTTGTTGGTACAATGCTGGGAACTGCAAAACCAGTTCACTGGTGTTAGTTGGTGAAAATATTGTGGGAATATAATGGTAGTTGGAGAAAAAAGCTTACTGGAATACCTGTAAACATACATCAGAAGAAACATCTTGCTCAAAGGCGCCTAACGTTATGACTGGCAATGATGTTAGAACGACATTGAACAGGAGCATATACCAGTTGTCATATACTGATTGCCCAGAAAAGCCAGTGTATGCCTCAAAGTAAAATATTGTGAGCCCAAATGCTATATTTTTATAGAAGAAATAACAAATCTGAAACGATAAAAGAAAATTCTGAATCAGTAATTTTCTACACTAAAATAGGTACCTAAAAGCATTAAGTGCAAAAGTACTGCAAAATTAGTTGTAGTCATTTGCTCTCACCATAAGTGCTATCCTCTTGTAACACCAATGGCCGTGGACAACAAGAAGTCTTTCTAGGAATCTAAACTGAGAAATGGAGAAATCACTAGCCATGACTGCCTGCGAAAAGTCATCGTAATCATGTAATCAGACTAGCAAGTCCATAATTACTGAACTTTAAACAGGTGCCTATCATGTAATAATACCAACCTGCATCCCTTCCACACCACTGATACCAACACCAATATCAGCCTCTTGAATCATGCCCACATCATTTGCACCATCACCTATGGCTAAAGTAACTTTTCCTGTACCTTCTTTTACTAACCTTGTTACCTAAAGCAAGAGAAAAACAGTTTCTCCTAATATAAAACTTGCATTGCAAATTTAGCACATGAAAGTCACTGAATGAGTAATAGATAGCATAAGATACCAGTGCTTTCTGCCTAGGTGAGACACGGCAGCATAGGACAGACGCACAATTGACTGCTAGGTTCAGGAAATTATTCTTCATATCATCCTCTAATGCATATGTCAGAGTTTTCCCATCAATTATCAAAGCAAATGCTTCATATGGGTCCTTCTCCAGCATGACCATTCGAGAGGCATTAGCTATTTGCATCGAAAGGTTCTCTTTGGCTGCCTGATCAATCAAGAGATAAATAATTTTTTTTCATGAACCAAAATAGATGTAACAGTTAAAATTAACAGAAAAACTAGCAGGGTTAGATGCCCACGATTGCCCCCATTATCTATGTTTATTATTTAACAATATAAACTACTTTTAAACCTTGTATTAATTAGGCCTAGTATTTGCAAGTTGATTCTAACACACTGCCTCAGACTCACTAAAAAATATTATGAAAGCTCAACTTGCATATATAACCAAACTAGGACTGATTTGATAAAGCAAATCCGCTGACTAGAGGTTATTTGCATAGACGTTTGGTTATCATTTTACAATTTTACATCTCTTGCAAAAAATTGACAAGACCAGTTTGCAGGTTCAGATACATACTACACAAGTTTAGGACCTATTTATGATCTGCAAATAAATGACTCAACTTGCTTGTGACTGATATATATATATATATATATAATAATAATAAATAAGTTAAATACAGAACATAATATCATATAATATAACTATATGGATTATATTCAAAGTTTTTGTATAATTAAAAAAAATAGTGCATTGTTTGTGTTTTGTTTATTTGAGTTTGTTAAATGAGTTATCATGTCACTTATATAATTATACTAGTCATGTCGCATGTCCGTCTAACCATTTTAATTAACAGGTCTTAGTTATGGTTCAATAATCGATCATCCTATTTATAAATAGGTCATGTGCAGATTATACAATTTGACTCATAGATTAAATGAATGGGTCGAGTTTGAATTGTTATTCCAAGGATCATAGGTTAATGAAATACTACTAGTTTATATCCCATGATCCCAACTGTCAACTCAAATTTTGTAGAGCTCACTGTGAATATCCTAAACAAAAAGGGGGACAGCTCCTTGTTTGCCAAAAAAAATAATAATAAGTGGCCGGCGGGGACTATTGTTCTTTCACTTCCTAAGGTCATGACCATTATTTTTGGGCTAGCAAACAATGGAAATTATAATTATGTATATTAATCTCAATAGGCTTCTTGAAAGAGTTATTGCAAGTTTTTGAGAAGCACTTTCAACGATAGTTACAACTAGGAAACACCAAATCTAAGCCAATAGATACTTTCTTAACCAAACCTAAAGATCATAAGAAACTATAGGTTGCAAAAGAGAATATGATGTCTATTGGCCCTTCTGAATTGGGGAAAATTAAGAGCAACCTTAAAAGTCAAAATCCTAAAATGAAGTGCTTCACAAAGAATAAACACGAAGCTATGTTACTCAAACTTGAGTATTCAACACAGATGTAGATTGTAGTGTCGACTATTTCTAAACTCTCAATAGGAATAAATTTCCACTTTGAATATCGGTATTTGACATTCATGTGAAGGAAATAGACGAAAAGTCCATGTATCAAATACCCAGAGCTAGTGGTGGAGACAAAAAGGTGCTTGGTGTGGTCCAATGCGCATGTGAGGAAGGGAGAGCAATGAGAGTTTCTCTTGCACAAGGATTCTCAGCATGGGAAGATGTTTGTTATGTTGCTCATACAAGAGGGGCATATTTGTGATTTGGCTCGGAGAAGCTGAAGATGTTGCAAAAGCAAGTCAAAGATCTTTTATCTGCACAAATGCTCAAGAGGGCTTCTACAGTTGCAAAGATGTTGTCATGTTGCACATAAATGCACTCTAGGGTTTAGGGTTACGAATAACATGCATCAAAAGAATGTTACCAATTCACGGAAGATCAGCATTGGGGAGGCAGTATCATGGAGGGAGCTCTAACACCATGTTACAAATAATAGGGAAATTATTACGATTTGATGGCCATAACAGTACGCTCAGCCTATGTTTATTTTTCATTAATGTAAAATTACACTTATAAACTTTCTGTTACATGGTATTTATGATTAAGCCTCTAGCACTTCAATTTGATCCCTGGTGGTAATTGAATACAAGTGGATAAAAGTGGAATGAAAATGACAACCATTTACCTTGTTAGCATCTTGTACCAGCATGTCATTGTTTACAGTAGATAGATAAATTTGTTTCATGCCTTGCCTAAGCAAACTGCAAGCAAATCTGAAAACAAAATAATGGTATAAAAAAAAAGAATTTCCTTATCAATACAAAAGATTTTATCCCATCATTTATGACTTGTGGTCAGCTATCTGAAATTGTTAACATACAAGACTTAGAAGATGGCTATGTGAACAACTAGAAGGTGCTTGTTACCAAGTTGCTAAAGATCTTGGCATTTGTTGCCAAGGTCTTGAGTGCAAAATTTGGCCTCACCAAATGAATGTTTGCTCCCATAGAGAGAGAGAGATGGGCAGGCCATTTTCCTTTCCCTTTCCTCAATAAAACTATGTGAATGATTAGAGAGGCCACATATTCGTACCCTATGTTAACTGCAGTTTCAATCTTGTCACCCGTAAGCACCCAGATCTTGATACCAGCCTGGGCTAATTTGTCTATACATTGAGGAACCTGTACAGGAAGCAGGGGCATTGTTAGATGAAGGAAGGAAGAAAGAACTACTAGTCATAGAGAATCCTTTAAAAGCTTACTCCTTTCTGTAATTTATCTTCCACAGCAGTTGCACCAACAAGAATCAAGTCTCTTTCCATTAAATCAGAGATTCGCTCAACTAGAGCTTCTCTATCAGATCCAATAGTAGTTTTCGCTTTTAGGAATTCCGCATTCCAAGCAGAATATTCAGATTGATCTAGCACTTTATATGCTAGTGCTAACGTTCGCAACCCTGCTTCTCCATATTCAGTTAAATGTTTGCTTGTTTCACTCTCGTACAATCTTCCATTTTTAGCCAGTCTATCAAAAATGATGCTGTGCAAGAGAAATAATCTCATATATCAAATATGAGTTTCAGTTTAATTTACATTCACCCATGCATCAGTAATTTCTGATCTGACTGAACACTTAATTGGCACAAACAGATATATCTGCTCACAAAAATTTAGATTCCACAAAATGAAAGTTAAGACACATACCTATCAGCACCTTTGCAGAAAAGGAAAATTTTCCCAATCTCATCACGCACAATTGCAGACATTCTCTTCCTTTTGCTGTTGAATTCCAACAGATTGAGAATCTTCAACTCCCTGTAGTAGAACAAACCATCAAGTTGCCAAGAATTTCAAATGAAAACAACAACCTAGTGATTACAACATGCAAAACAAGTTGTTACCTCTCTATGGAGTCCTCGGAAGGAGAATATTTCTCCCTAATGAACACACTAGATTGTGTTCTCTTACAAAATTCAAAGCCAAATTCCCTAGCTGCAACAAGAAATGCTACTTCATCTGGAGATTCAGCTTCATAAGTGAAGCCATCAGTTTCCTCATTTGGTTCAGGAATTGCAGTGTGGCACAAAGCAAGGATCCTGAAAAACAGAAGAATGGTATCAGCTGTGGGCTCCTTTGCCCAATTTCCATGCATTAGCCTCTCATCTTCAAAACTGAAACCTTTAATGGGAGGCTTTCTTGGATTATCAATGGTGAACTTTTTCTCATGTATCAAATCAGTTGCTGGTGACCCATGAATATATGCATCATCTCTCCAAATATCATGAGTGCCACTTTGCGGCCGAGGAGTACCAGTAGCTTCTGATTCCATCTGCTTGGCAGCAGCAATTTCCACTTCACTAGAAAGTACACCATATGAAACTCCGGCAATGGAACATTTTAAAAAATTCATCTGGTTGCATGTTAAAGTACCCGTTTTATCAGATAGAACTGTATCAACTTGCCCAAGCTCCTCATTTAAGTTTGAAGTTCGCGCTTGTGCATGATTTCCTGTGTCCTCGTCGTACATGAGAACATCTCCATTAATGAACGTAGCTTGTATGACCTTGACAACTTCTATAGAAACATATAGAGAAATAGGTATCAGATATCCATAGAGAATAAGAGCAGTTATCAGATGGAACAGACCAGATAACGCTGCCCTTTTCGGATCATACAAGCTCGTTCCCTTATCTGGCCGCAAGTACCACCAATCTGGCATCTTATATTTGGTGATCACGGCAAACCCTATTGAACTAATCACTGAAATGAGTACAAGAACAGTAAAGAGAAAGTATATGATTTGATCCATTTTCTTCTCGATTCTGCTCCTCTTAGAAGGTGATTTAGTGGCATTCTGCATAACTTTACTATCATGACCAGTAAAGATAGCCACCCCATAGACGTAAGTAGTGTTCCTAAGCTTGGAATCTCTGAGCAGAATCTGATTTGGCTGAAGCGAATGGAGCTGTTGTTCAAAGTCAATATTACCTACGAAAGTATATAGACTAGGATTTGGGTCTTCACACCTTATGATAGCTGTAAAATCTCTGAAAGTCTGATCATCATCCAAAGCCAGAGTTACTTCCAAAGACCTTTTGACCTTCAAATTTGTCTCACCGTCCAAATTCATTGTCTCAACATAACAAATCCCGTCTTCATAGCTTGAGGATAGTAGAAGCAAGTCAGCTGGAAAAAATTGGTCCTTCTCAACCTTCACGACATCCCCAACACGAATATTCTGCCATTGTTTGTAACTGAACTGTCCCTCTGCCCTGTGGACACTGACCTCTCGGCTATTTACTTTCAAATCTTGCATAAATCTCCGCCAATCTTCCAGTGCTTCTTTTGCCATACTCAACCCAACAACAAACGCCAGAGGCGCAATCATGCTCACTGGTGTGAAAGGGGAAACAGGGGTAAGAGACAGGACTGCAGCCAGGAGAAAATAGACATTGGCTACTCGGCGGAATTGCTCAAAGAGCGCTTTTGGAAGGAAAGTGATGATATTGTATTTCGTGGTGGTGATATAATTGCTGGAGTACTTTAAGGGCTTCTTACGGTGGAGCTGCGGCTGGTTGCAGTGGACAATGCGGGAGTAACCGGGTCCAACGAAGGAGGAAGGTTGCTCATCATCTAACACGGTCGGGCGGACGCAAGCAAAGCTGTAGAGCTTGCTCCATTGGAGCCGGTCCCTTCTCCTCCCTTGCCTCGCCATTGCTAGTGGGTTGGTTTCAGCTCAGACTCAAAAAAAAAAAAACCTTTCCACACCAAATCAGGGAGCTATCTCTCTCTAATCCCAAATAACAATACGGCCGACACATCGATCAAAGAAGTTTACAAAAGTTTGGGTGGACAAAATTCCTGCGACTATCTGAAATTTTATCAAAAACAAGCGAATTAAAAGCAACTCAACGCTCTGTTACAGATTAAAAAAAAAAGAAAAAGATTAGGTTTGAACATTGCAGCCAGTAGCATTTAATGATGCTAGCTCAGCCGTCCGGGTTTACTAGACTCAGAACAAAATCCTTTTTTTTTTCTTTGCAGTTCGAACCGAAAAAAACACACACACAATTATTGGATCTCCAATTCACACAAACACCTCGAATCAGGTATGCTTCATCCCAAATCTCCACGATTAAATCTAAAACAACACGAAGGAAGGAAAAAAATAAAACCCCAGAATTTCGAACTGAATGAAGTCTACGAGATAGTAAGCAATCAGAGATACTAGAAAAATAGATCGGAGATTCAGCACATAAATAAACATTACCCGGAATCGTAATCAAGGTTCTTCAAACAGCCAACATTGAGTGACTGCACAATTGCTCTCGGAGTAGATCGACCGCGGCGCGGATCTCCCCTTCCTGTGCGATCTACCGATTGAGTTGGATCGGAGAGGAACGGAGATCGAAGCAACAAACAGACGGGATTTGATCTCACTGAGGGAACTCACGTCAACCGAGTTAAGTCTTCGGGCATCAAAATACTCGTATTTAATATAAAATTTTAAACGACCCGAATTAGAATGAGTTTAACAATAACTTCGCTGTTTAGCTGTGTCGCCTACGCCTTTTGAACGGCTTACATCCACCCCGCATTTATACTCGGAAATTTAACCCGGGCCCACTTCTCGCACCCAATGAACGAACTGTATATTGCGCGAGTCGGTTACGCAAAAGAGGACAAGTTTGAATGAAGCCAATGCGGGACCCTCGCGGCGTGTTTCACTAAGTGCCACGCGCGACGATGCGACCGGCCTTGCACCGTAACTAGCGAGGAAGCACTCTTGCAGGCGTTCGCCTCTGCCGGCGCGGCAATGATCACAAACGGATCCCGTACAGGCTTGAGACGATGCTTCACTTTAGAGTTTACCTGAACTTTTATTGGATAATTATACGGAGCCCGTCACCTGTCTCCAATGATAGACCTACCGATTTTCCACGTGTTTGGCCGGGTTCAATGGTGGTAAAAGGAAAGTTTCATTTAGCACCTTAGGTTTTTGGAATATATTTCACTCTTTCAACATACCATCTAGAGTTTAAGTATTTATCAAAACCCATTTAAAAAAAAATAACAAAGGGGTGTTCCATATTTTGAAAATATTTTTGTCCAAGTTTCAATATTATTTTTTTAATTTTAATCTAATTAGATCAATTTTGATAAATAAAAGAGATTTTAATTAATATTTTAAAAAATCAATACTAAAACATTGGAGCAACTTAGTTACATATGTTATAATAATGCTTGAACAAGATTTTTTTTTAATTTTGTTAATGTAAAGGAGAGAGGAGATGAATCAAAGTATACAGTATTTATTTGGGTTTTTTTAATTATTGGTTAAAAGGGAGATTAATATTTCTTTTTTATTTGTTGGTGGCTCCATTTAATGCAAAGGATTTGATTGAAAAAAACCAATCGGCAAGCATTTATGTCTTTCCAAAGTTGCAATGATGCTGTCTACTTTGTCAATTTTTGGCATGGATTTTTCTCTTCTTTTAATTTTCTCCCAAAATAATTAAAAACGTAAATTAGTTTAATGTTTGAAAAGTTTGGTCAACGTTAAAACTAAAATTAACTTCACTCAAGGAATGTAATTATGTGTTTAATTTAAAGGCTAAAATTTTATTATTTTGAAGAATGTGTATCTATTAAAATTTATCAAACATCTTTCATAGTTTTACCTTCTAAAAAAATAATTATGTAGTTGATATATTTAAATTATGTAGTTATATCTCGTTTATTGATACAAAGGTATTTCCATGTCATTATTTAGTTTCTAATAATATAAAGCACTTCCATGTTTTAATTAAATATTTATATTTGACTTAAAACTTCTTTTAAAATATAACCAACAAGGTGGGTTTGGTATTAGAACGTCCTGAAAATATTCAAACTACGGTTCCCATTTTTTTTTCTTTTAAAAAAATAATAATAAATAAATAAGTAAACACATTTTTTATTGGAAAAAAAAAATGTTTTTGTTGCATGACATGACATCCATGAACTTAGAAGCAATGTGTTTGCAATTAAATAGGGTATGGCCCATGTAGTTGTTGCCCATCGCCATTGGGGCCCACGAGATTAATAATTCAGATAATTTCAACCCAACCCCATCAAGTGATTAGGATATAATAGAATGTTTAAATTTATAAAAATTATGGGTTAATGTCAATTAATAATTTGTTTTAATTTTAATTGGAAGCAAATTAAATAGGTTCAATGAAAAGTGTTTAGCTATTATGCACTAGATTAAATAATAAACTATTGTGATAAAAGAGCAAAATTTAAGCTCATTGTGCCGTAGTAAGACATTTAGTAGATTACCCAAGGTACCAAGTATTTAGTTTGAATCGTAACTACAGTGTATCATAAGATATTTTTCTCTAGTAGAATGAAAAATATGAGACGTTGACTATTAAGTGAGGAGTCACTTGCACTTCAAAATTTACTCAAATAGTGAAACAGGAGAAAGATCATTTCACTCCAAGATTGATTGAGCCCGTGAATTATAAAATACACAAAATCTTAATGTTATACAAGGGCTTTGGAAAAGGGAAAGATCATATTCTATGGTTTTTTGTTAATTTATGTTGTTAGAGCATCCATACAAATTTTTCTATAATATATTAAAAAATTAAAATAAATCATCCACTTTATTAAATTTAAACAACTATTTTTCACTATACACTATATCCTATATCAGATACTCTAAAATTTTTATTCTTTATTTTTTATTTTTTTTTCTCTTTTTTATTTTTTTATCCTCTTCTAATATATGCTTTTCATTATCAAATCCATTCTTTTGTCTCTCTCCTAAATTAAATAATATTTAGAGAATATATTTCATTTACTAATTTAGAAAAGCACTATTCATGAAATCTAAATTTATGGAATGGATATGATAGCAAATATAAGAGCATACATATCAGTTATCCTAAATTAAATTTTTACCTTAAATTTTACATTTTGTGTAAAAAAAAATTACACCCTAGTAGTTCTTTAAATTTAGGTAATGGATTCTATTTTCTAAATATTAAAATAGTATTTCTCTCTCCTCCCTCTAATAATAAAAAAAAATTTCACTCATCCGTCTAATAATAAATAATAGAAAAAAAAGAGAAAAAATAATAAATATATGGTAAATTATAAGAAAATTAAGTATGATGTGAAAAATAGATATCTAAATTTAATAAAATGATTATTTTATCTTAAATTTTATTTTAGATAAGGATTTTAATATGGGTTGTCTAAAGATTTTTAATGTAAAATTTACGTTTTTATACTATTTTGTAAGTAAAATTCTTATATAAGACTTTTTTAACTTTTAAAAGGAAATTAATTATGCTTTTCAAAGAGCGATTATCTAATAATTCAGTAGACAAGAAAGTATTATAAAATGGAGTTAAAATCACGTGAGTATCTTGTATTAGTATTGTTTATCTTATTCGTTTTTCGTATTTTATTGGAGAAATTGTCCTAAAATTCTCATGCAATCTTAAATATTTGTATTTGATCCTCTCCGATAATCGAGGGGACAGAAGTTAGGGATCTGGCGCTCCGATTAACTATGTGTTGACTCTACGTGGTCCTGCAATCATAATTACGTCAGTACTGATTCAGGGAAGGGGTCCCCGGCGTTGACCCTCCGACGCTCAAATCAGTCACCGACGATGTGTAGAAGCAAAGTAACGAACAGTAGAGCAACAGTGTATTATCGCATACCTCCGCTGAAATTTGGGCCCCTCTTTATATAGGACTCCTGTAGCGCGCGTGCACTCTTCTCAAGGCGTGCGCGTTTCTCCATGATTTCCATGAAAAGATGTGTCAGGAAAGTATCTCTGATATAATACCTTAACGAGCCGAGCATATCTCTGACGTGACAGTAGAAGCTTCCGTCGTACGATCCTCTGCATGTCCAAGCCGCCGACCATGTCGTCTGTCGGCAACACTGGCTCCCAAAAGGATACCGACAGATACTCCTTTTGTCTGTAATTGGGTCGAGCGAAGAGCCGCTCGGTCGACCTTCATCTTGTCCAAGCACTGTCTGCCCCTGGGCCGAGTAGGATAGACGCTCGGCCGGCATTCCACTATCCTTTGTTTCGCTGATGCGCCGAACGGGATTAGTGCTTGGCTGACGGATCTGCTCTCTGGCCAAGTCGGGAAGCCGCTTGGCCATAATATTAATGAGTCTGAATGTAGTCTGTGTTGAATTTTGTTTTAAATTCAAAGCATTTTTTGGTAGTGTTTTTAGTCCCACATTGCTAATTGGAAAAGCTTGGAAGGGCTTATATAGGAAGCCCTTTCATCCTTGCTTAGCAATGATAAGGGGACCTACACGCATGCGCGGGCCAAGCCCAAATCGAGTGGATTTGGGGGGTTCGAGCCGGAAATCCATAAACCGGGCGTTACGTACGCGATTATCGCGCGCAGGGGGGGTGCAAATCCCCAGCCCGTGGGCCTTGCGCTCACGGGCGGCCCAGTCTGTTTTTGCTGGTTTGGTTCAGTCTGAACCAAACCAGTTTGGTTTCCGATTCGGTCTGAACCGAACCAGAGTTTGGTTTTTGTTCCGTGCGTGAGGGCGTGAGGGGAAGGGACGCGGACGCGACACTGAGACGCATTTCCTCGCTAGCGAAGCAGTACTTCGTACCTTCTCAGAGTGAATAAAAGGGGAGCAGCAACGCCTCTATTCTTCACTCAAGCCTCGAGCTCTCTCCTTCTTTCTCCCTTCTCTGTGCGATACATCTGCTTTTCTTCTCGTCGAGTTTTTCGCTGCTTTCTTGTCCTGAGGCTTGGTCTTTCGGCGATCTGAGGTTGGGTCCGAGTGTCGCGTCCGTTTTGGAGTGCACCTACGGACGAGACGAGCGGTTGTCAGATCTTGGAGGAGTTTTTACCAGGGAGCCTTTGCACCGAGAGGCGGTAATAAATTCTCTAAGGACAGTCGGCGTGCCGACGCTTCAACCGGATAACTATATTCTAAACCCGACTGTAAAATATGGCAACAAATGATAATTAAAAAATAAGGTTTAATAGACAAATAACCTTATTAGGATTTTTAGGAATTTTCAGAAATTTTCTGGGATTTAATCTGAGCCTGTAGGATGTATTTTGATGGGATAAAATTTTTGGCTTTGGAAAAAGTCTGTTTGGAATACTTATTTAATAGGGAGTTGATTTGATTAATAGGTCTAGGTTTTCTATTAAAGCCTAAGTTTCATACTCTTCCCTAATTCCTTGCGCCGAAATTCCTCTCCCTTCCCCGTGCCCTAAGCTCGACGCCACTCCTCCCTCTCGCAATTTTCCCGAGCCTCACCTCTCAACACCGCCGACCCCTCTTCCCTCTTCGTTGAGCTCGCGACGCCGTGCCCTAGCCAACTCGGCGCCGTTTCCTTCCTCCGTAGCTTCTTCCCTTCTCTCCCGAGCCACAGCCGAGCCTCTTCCTCTCCTCGCACGCAAACACCACAGCAGCCGGCAACCCTCCTCCTCACGCGGGCACCCGCCGCCGAGCCAAGGCAACCGACCCCTCTTCCTCACGTGGAGGTATGCCCTAACTGATCTGGTAGGTAGAATTTCCCTTGTAGGTGTGAGATAGGGTTTTCTTTGTTAGGACCAAAAGTAGCTAGAGGGGGGGTGAATAGCTCGTCGCGTTCGCTCGTTGCTCGGCGTTGCTTGTTTCTTCAAAGATGTGCAGCGGAAATACAAAGAAACAATCACACAACGCTAACACGGTTGGTTTACTTGGTATCCACCTCACAAGAGGTGACTAATCCAAGGATCCACACCAACACACACACCCTCCACTAAATAAAACTCTCCTTTATGGTAACTACCAAGGGCGGAGAAGCCCTACAAGACTCAATACAAGAAGAGAGGGAAAGGATACAAGAAATACAAGCTTACAAGCTTACAATGAGTATAAACCCTAACCCTAGCTTCTCTTCTTGGCTTTGATCCGCCTCTTGACTTGGAGAACTTCCAAGATCCTTCAAGAACTGGCGATCTGAGCTTTGTAAGTGCTGTGGAGGAGCTGGCGAGAGATCTGGAGTGAATCGGAGAAGAGATGCCGAAGGAATCGTGCGCCTGCGGCCTTTATCGACGCCAACGGTCGGATCCCGATCGATTCGAATGTTCCCAATCGATCGGGGAGGCTTTGGATCGATCCACGGATCGATCCAGAGCGCCTCTGTGCTCTGGCAAAAACGCCATGGATCGATCCAGCGCTTATCGCGCGAAGCAGCCGCGTCCCAATCGATCCACTGATCAATTGGGACATCTAGATCGATCCACGGATCGATCCAAAGGCTCTCTGTTCGCTAGGAAAGGCTTGGATCGATTCACTGATCGATCCAGCTCCTGGATCGATCCACTGATCGATCCAACACTTGGTTTTTGCCCAAAACCAAGTTCCAAGCCTCTCAAACCAACATCCGGTCAACCTTGACCTGTTGGTACATCATGCCTAGCATCTGGTCACTCCTTTGACCTGCTAGGACTTCCAACCAAGTGTCTGGTCAATCCCTTTGACCCACTTGGACTTTTCTATTCATGCCAAGTATCTTGTCACTCCCTTTGACCTACTTGGACTTCCATCAGATGTCTGGTCAATCCCTTTGACCTATCTATATTTCCTCGTGCCAAGTATCCAGTCAATCCTTTGACCTACTTGGACTTCCCAACACCAGATGTCCGATCATCCTTGATCCATCTGTATTTTCCCTTGCCTGGCTTCACTCACCAGGACTTTCACCTAGCTTCACTCACTGGGGTTTTCCATCTGCCTAGCTTCACTCACTAGGGCTTTCACCTGGCTTCACTCACCAGGACTTTCACCTAGCTTCACTCACTAGGATTTTCCATCTGCCTAGCTTCACTCACTAGGACTTCCCTTCTGCCTGACTTCACTCACCAGGACTTCCATTCTACCTAACATCCCAGTTAGGACTTCCCAGTCAAGTATCCGGTCATCCTTGACCTACTTGACTCTTCTTCAATCAATTTCTTATTGTCAAACATCTAAACTCAAACCAAGACTCAGCTTGGTCAACCAGGTCAACCTTGACCTGAGAGATGTTGCACCAACAATCTCCCCCTTTTTGATGTTTGACAATACCACAATAACACTTACAATACCACATGTAAGTTAGGCTAATCCTATAGCCTCAATCTTTATGCCACTAGGTAATGAACACATAAATTAAGCTCTTCATTCTCCTCCTAAGAGGGCACACTCCCTCTAGGTAATGAAAGTCTAACTTACACCCATTCACAGGTCCTTTCATTCTCCCCCTATTGGCACACATCAACCCATCTTTGGGCACACATCAACCCATGTCCCAATTTTGGGTACACATCAACGAATCCATTTGTTGACGACTCTCCCCCTTAAGAGTTGCTCCTCGTTGTTCACAACATCACTCGTTGTGATCAACACGATAATGAAGGTCCCATACCCTTCACTTATCCTTAACTTCTCCCTCAATGTAGACAAATACTCAACCTTGAGCATTTTCTAACCACTTGAGTTCCCACTTGAAATAATGAGGATATCCACTCCCCATTTTAAGTTCAAAAGCTCATACATGAGCATTTTCCTTAAAGAAGGTTAACCACCTTCCAAGGTTCATGAAAAATAATTTTTCATGTCTTTAAAGAGTCCCTCCCCCTAAAGACATGGTGGTAGCTTCTGTCATTGCACCAACAATGACTTGGAATCCCTAAACCTTTAGGAAACCCAAATTTAGAAGTTTTGAGGTTCAAATACTCAAAATTTGAAACAAACCTCAACCTAAACTTCAATGAAGCCTTCCTTAACCAATCCATCCTTGTTTTCACATGAAAACACCCTTGTATGTATACAAATATATTTTGGGGGGTTTGGAATGGTTACCTAGACTCAAAAGGGGATCAAAGATGCTGAAATCAGGCCTTCCCAGCCAAAATCAGCAACTTGGATCGATTGGAGTTGGGTTCCAATCGATTGAACCTTTCTGAATCGATCCACTGATCGATTCAGACTACCTGGATCGATCAGCTGATCGATCCAGCGAGCTTCTGCTCGCGGGGACTTGTCTTCTGAATCGATCCACGGATCGATTCAGGCACTCCAATCGATCCATGGATCGATCGGAGCTCTGATAGTTGCTGAAATTCCATTTCAGTCAACTTCAGAAACCCCTAGAAAATTCTACAAAAATCAAAAAATCATGAAATTTCGTGTAGACATTATTTAGGGCATACTTAATCATGGAAAAATAGTTTTCTATGAAAATACATCATATTTTCAAAGATTGACACAAGATTGAAAACTTGCTAAAACTTTAGCGTTTTCTTCAAGTTTGTGTCTAACTATTCAATGGTGATTACTATCAAAAGATAGCCTTCACCATGGTTTTCCAAAAGCATTTTTAAAACATTTTCAAAACCAATATCCCATCATGTTCCTTGGGCATAATGCACATGACTTGTACATTAGCTTTCCCAATGATGGGAAAAACACATAACTATGTGTTTTGATGAACCTAAAAACTCAAAAGAATGCACTAAATCAACATCTTGAGCTTTGTTCATCATCCTAACATCTCACTTGTATCTAATGTGCACTAAACCACATACAAGTCACCTTATAGTCTTTGTGAGATGTAGATTTTGGTTTTGCCCTAATCTAGGGATCATGCATATCTATCTAGGCATTTTAAAGATATTAGACATCCACCTAGGATGTCACTTGTTAATAAGTGTTGCAAAAATGTCATTTTTCCTTAATTACAAGGAATTAAACTAATGCATGATAATGTTATGACATACATCAAAATAAAATAACTTTCAAAAGAAAGATTCCTATAACTACATGATGTATGAATGTCATGACATGATATTTTTGGATTTTGCATAATAAAACATGAATGCAAAAATAGACATGATGTCATGGCATATGATGGGCAAACAATCATGGCAAGATTTAGCATAAATAAAATATACCTAGATTAACTATCTAAGTATCCTTAAAATCTTAGCTAAACTTACAACTTAAACCTAGATTGCCCTAAAGTGCTTCAAGAAAATGTCAAAGCCTAAATTGACATTTCTAATTTCCTTGATTAATTTATGCCAGTCGAAATTAAGCATATCCTCAAATGTTGACATATTTCATTTTTCACAAGAGTAGCACTTTTAAATTAAGGCCCGGATTACCTTAAATTTCCTAAGAACATACCAAAATCCCAACTTGGTAGTTCTTCTGAATTTCCCAATATGTGCCATTTAAGATTAAAATCAATTATTCCACCATTAGGCACATTTTACTCTTTCAAGGAGTAAATAAAACTTCCATTTCATTTTCAAAGTTTAACAAAACCTTGAAAATGCTCCTTGAGTGTCAATTTCCTCAAAATTGGGTTAACTACCCTTCTAATCGGAGTTGACACTCTCTAACCCATTTATGGGGTAGAGAAAATGCTCCTAGGAACCCAACACCTATTGGTGCTCCTTGGATGCTCTAGGTACTCACTAGGGATAACTTCCCTAGATACCTTCCTAGTGACCTTGTTGGGCTTCTTAGAAGCCTTGGTCACATTTTCTAGGTCAACTCTAGGGATAGCCTCCCTTGTGACCTTGTTAGTGACTTTCTTAGACTTCTTAGAAGTCTTAGTCACTTTGGTTGCAAAGAGACTTCTAGGGATATCTTCCCTTGTATCTTTGACTTGACCTCTAGACTTAGGGTTTGTTCCATAGCTATATGGAACCCTATGATAACTAGGCACATCCCTTTTAGCTTTGGGTTTGTATCCCAAACCTAGGTTATGCTCATTTTGCCCTTTTAGGATATTTTCCATCCTTTTTAGGGTCTTTTCCATTTTATCAAGTCTTGATCTCAAGACTTGATTTTCTATCATTAAATCCTTAGATTTTGATTTTTCATTACACCCATGAGCATTTTTGTTTTTGGGCTTGTATCTATTTTCCTTAGTGTTCTTGCCCAAGTGTCCATCTACCTTCCTAACCTTAGGTTGGGTAGTTTTGGCATGTAGGGCCACATGTTTTTCCTTAAAGCCCTCATGCTTCCTATTCTTATGGTAAATCGCATTAAAATGATAAAAATTAGAACTATCATGCTTTTTACCATAATGTAAAGGGGTAGGCTCAATAAAAGATACCTTCTTCTTTACCTTGGAGGCTCCCCCTTGACTAGTGCCTCCTTGAGCCTTGACCACCTTCTTCCCCTTGGGGCATTGACTTCGGTAATGCCCCTTTTTATTGCAAGAGAAGCATATAATATGCTCCTTGCTCTTCTTTGTGTTGGGGATGATCTCCTTGGGCTTCACCTTGCCTTTTTGTGCCACTTGGCCCTTCTTCTTGGCCAATTTAGGGCACTTGCTCTTGTAGTGCCCATGTTCCCTACACTCAAAGCATATAATATGATTTTTATTATTAATTGAAATATTTATACCTTTGCTTGTAGGGGTGGCATTTTCTTTGGATCCGGAGGTAGAAGCTTCCTCTTGATCGGACCTTGATTCTCCTCCATTTGATTTTTCTTGACTTGTGGAGGTAGAATCTTCTTCCTCCTCTTTGTCTCTTGACCCGGATGTAGAAGCTTCTACTTCTTCTTGATCCGGCGTCACCAAGGATTGCTCCCCCTCAATCCTAGAGGTGGAGGCTTCATCATCTTGAATATGAAACAAGGAGTATGCTCCCTCCTTGTTCCCTTCGTTGCATTCCCTTGAGGATGAAGCTTCTTGGATTTCCTCTTCTTCGGAGGTTGAGCATCTCTCAACCTCGGAGTCCTCCTTTTGGTCTTGCTCCAAAGTCACCCTCTCTGGATACTTCTTGCTCTTGTACAGTGGAGGGGATCTCTTCATGAAACTTGGCCAATTTGCTCCATAATTCCTTTGCATCTTCAAATTCTCCAATTTTGCAAAGGATGGTGCTTGGCAATAAATTGACCAAAAGCTTGGTCACTTTGTCATTTGCATCGCACCTTTGGACTTGCTCCGAGCTCCATTTGCTTTTCTTGAGAAGCTTGCCTTTCGAGTTTGTTGGAGCTTCAAATCCTTCCATTAGAGCAAACCATTGCTCTATCTCCATCATAAGAAAGTTTTCGATTCTTGATTTCCAAGAATCGAAGCTCGTGGAAGTGTATGGTGGAGCCACCCTTGTGTCAAATCCAAGTCCATCTTGGAATTGCATCTTTTGATTTCTTTGACTTTGATGAATTTGCTCCAACTTCTTCGCCCTCTAGCTTTTCTTGTTATGCTTGACCCTTCCGGCGATGATTCCGGTGAAGAGCGGCCTTGCTCTGATACCACTTGTTAGGACCGAAAGTAGCTAGAGGGGGGGTGAATAGCTCGCCGCGTTCGCACGTTGCTCGACGTTGCTTGTTTCTTGAAAGATGTGCAGCGGAAATACAAAGAAACAATCACACAACGCTAACACGGTTGGTTTACTTGGTATCCACCTCACAAGAGGTGACTAATCCAAGGATCCACACCAACACACACACCCTCCACTAAATAAAACTCTCCTTTATGGTAACTACCAAGGGCGGAGAAGCCCTACAAGACTCAATACAAGAAGAGAGGGAAAGGATACAAGAAATACAAGCTTACAAGCTTACAATGAGTATAAACCCTAACCCTAGCTTCTCTTCTTGGCTTTGATCCGCCTCTTGACTTGGAGAACTTCCAAGATCCTTCAAGAACTGGCGATCTGAGCTTTGTGAGTGCTGTGGAGGAGCTGGCGAGAGATCTGGAGTGAATCGGTGAAGAGGTGCCGAAGGAATCGTGCGCCTGCGGCCTTTATCGACGCCAACGGTCGGATCCCGATCGATCCGAATGTTCCCAATCGATCGGGGAGGCTTTGGATCGATCCACGGATCGATCCAGAGCGCCTCTGTGGATCGATCCATGGATCGATCCAGCGCTTATCGCGCGAAGCAGCCGCGTCCCAATCGATCCACTGATCAATTGGGACATCTGGATCGATCCACGGATCGATCTAAAGGCTCTCTGTTCGCTAGGAAAGGCTTGGATCGATTCACTGATCGATCCAGCTCCTGGATCGATCCACTGATCGATCCAACACTTGGTTTTTGCCCAAAACCAAGTTCCAAGCCTCTCAAACCAACATCCGATCAACCTTGACCTGTTGGTACATCATGCCTAGCATCTGGTCACTCCTTTGACCTGCTAGGACTTCCAACCAAGTGTTTGGTCAATCCCTTTGACCCACTTGGACTTTTCTATTCATGCCAAGTATCTGGTCACTCCCTTTGACCTACTTGGACTTCCATCAGATGTCTGGTCAATCCCTTTGACCTATCTGTATTTCCTCGTGCCAAGTATCCAGTCAATCCTTTGACCTACTTGGACTTCCCAACACCAGATGTCCGATCATCCTTGATCCATCTGGATTTTCCCTTGCCTGGCTTCACTCACCAGGACTTTCACTTAGCTTCACTCACTAGGGTTTTCCATCTGCCTAGCTTCACTCACTAGGGCTTTCACCTGGCTTCACTCACCAGGACTTTCACCTAGCTTCACTCACTAGGATTTTCCATCTGCCTAGCTTCACTCACTAGGACTTCCCTTCTGCCTGACTTCACTCACCAGGACTTCCATTCTACCTAACATCCCAGTTAGGACTTCCCAGTCAAGTATCCGATCATCCTTGACCTACTTGACTCTTCTTCAATCAATTTCTTATTGTCAAACATCTAAACTCAAACCAAGACTCAGCTTGGTCAACCAGGTCAACCTTGACCTGAGAGATGTTGCACCAACATTCTTTAGGTGGGCAAGTACTCTTCGGATTTGAGGGTACGAGTTCATTGAGGTAAGGATCGATAGCTAGGAGAAGAGGATAGGTTGTCTTGAGGTGATTGTCTTCCTGATTGAGTCGTCATTTGAGGTTTGTGATGTTCTCGCTATCTTGCCTGTTCTTGCCTTCTCGTGATTTCAGTGGATTAAGCTTTCTCGTTTGAATCGGGTTTTCCTTGCTTGGAGTTTTTCGTGATTGTTCATTTGTGGTAGAGTCTATGGTTGAGGTTTTAAGTCTCGATTGCAGATGCTGCTTCTCAAATTGCTTATGAAATTTGAGTTGATTTTGAAGGTAGGTGTTTAATCGATGAGGTTCTGATATACTAAATCATAATGGATTTGTGTGGATTCAACTCGATCTTGTGCTATTCTTGAATTTTGGCAGAATTTCTATGTGGTGTTGTTTCCTCAAACAGTTGTGGTTTTGTGCGATCTCAATTTGGTGTTGCTGTACTCCTTTGAATTGCTATGAATTGTTGATGTTTACGCCATGAGTACTGATATTCTTGCTTCCTTTTTTTGCTAACACTGAAATGTTGTATAAACTTGGAATGTTTTGGGTTTCTCCACGAGGTTGTTTTGGATCGGTGTAGTGCTATTCAATTTTTGTTTGGAAGATAGTTGTGGAGTGCAGTTCCGCTTTCCTTTGTTTCACAGCAATTGATGGGCTTTAAGCTTTAATCGGTGAATCTTTGGGTTCTTATGGGATCTTAAGTTTCTGGTCGAAAGTTTTGTTTTTTTTGAATCGCTATGAAATCTGCGGATGTTCTATTCAGGAATTAAGTTGTGAATTGAAGTTTTGATTGGATGTTGTGTCAGGTTTTCGTTGCGGCGTTGTTTTGGTATAGTGGATTTGATTTCTATGTTGAGTTTAGTTCTTCAAGATAACTTTAACCTTTTGGATAGATTTGGGTGAATCGAGATTCACAATTGGATTAGGATTTTTTCCTTAATTAAGTTGGGTTTTCGGTTTAGCTAGTTTCGTTAGAAAATTAGCTAAATTGTACATCACGTGATTTGCAGGACATTGATTGAAGACGATTGACACGATCTGCATATAAAGGCGAGTACTTCTTGCTTTGTTTTCTTTTAGTACTTTGACCTTAGTGCATGAATTATTTTGGATAAGGACTGTTTACCTTGACTCCACTCTTATTTTTCCGGTGCTTGATACTTCCACGTTATCTTTGAGATATTCGTTTCCATATCTACACAGTCTCGTTTGTTGTCCATGATCCGTAGCAGATACTAGATATCATATTTGTATGCTTTAACTGTTGTTTGTTTATGTACGATATTGAGCATGCTGGCTTCATGTAGCATACCTGTTTCTGCTTATATATATATATGATGACTGTTGCATTGTTCGCATCATGTCATTGCATGTATGCCGCATCCTCGGCCACTCAAGAGAGTGGTAGCTGGAGTAGATGTCGCTTGTCCTGTCGTGCCGCACTCGGCCACGCGTGGGTAGTGGTAGCTGGAGTTGCGAGCAGTAGGGACCCCTTCGCTGTGTAGCTAGTTAGCTACTCAGCACCTGTCCATCCGGTCACTCGCGGGAGTGGCGGCCTTTGGGTGGTACAGTTGTCATTGATCCGGCCTCTCGACCATACAGGGGTCATGGTGCAGAGAGGTGGGTGGGGTGACCATCCGTTCATACGCTGTTATTATGCCTGCTTTGGCTGCTGCTGTTTACTTATGTTGTTATTACTTACTTATGCTGCTGTGGTATATTTATGTTGCCGTTGCTTCTTGCTGTTGTTCACTTATGCTGATATGTTGTTTTATGTTAAGATATGCTCCCGTTGTAGGTGGTTAAACCTTAGTTTAGTAATTGGAAATGTTTATATACCTTACCCATTACCTCTGTAGTTATGAGCAGTACTGTAGCAGATTAGTACCATTTCTGACTTTCTATATCTATCCTAGGATATCGTTCAGGTATGAACCTTTATCATGGTTTTATTTTTGTATCTGCTATTCTCTTATGAGACTGTATTCCTTTTGGGTATTCTTTATTAGTTGATTATGTTCATGCACTATCTTTTCTTCACCCGCTGAGTTCCAATACTCACCACCCCGCACAATGACTTTCTTTCGCCAGGTAACAGGTAGATGAGTCATGGATGCTTGGAGAGATGTCGGCTGCCAGTCCTGGGTCCCGCGTCACATTTGAAAATTGATTTTGGTTCTGTTTCTCTTTACTTGCATTTCGTATTCGTTGGATTTGGTGTTGTGAGAGCTATGTTTGATACTGGTTTGTGGACTTGGTATTTGTGATGTTTTGGTAACTTTGGGATTTGTGGGGTTTTCCCTTTGTTTTCTTTCCGTTGTGTTTATTTCCAGCCGTGTGGGCTGTTGTATTATGTTATATGTTTTATTCATTTATGTCCACCCGGGTAGGTTGTGTATATTAACTGCGTGGCTATGTTATTTCATTTTGTATATATATTCCAGCCGAGTGTGGCTGAGGTATATTTTGTATGTAGTAATGTTTCATATTGTCCGCCGTACAGGGGAGGTGCTGCCGAAATTTCCTTGGACAGGAACCCCCCCCCCCCCGGGGCGTGACAATTTAGTGATATCAGAGCTCAGGTTTCGTAGCCTATTTTTATGTTTCAAATTTTGCGATTTGTTTTTCGTATTATGGATTTTCAAGTTAATCTGATACTAATTTAGTGGTATCAGAGCGGTTTCGATCTTGGGTTGCTTTATGATTTTTTTTTCGAGTTAATTCCGTGTTCTGGGTTTTATTTTTTTTTAGATTTCGATTTGGCTTCGACCCCTTGATGTGACTCTTGAGTGTTGGGATCAGGCAGCGGCAGGACATCTCCGAGCTATAGGATGTAAGTGGTCTACTGCTAAATCATTTTCCTTACATATTTATTATTAACAGGAATGGCACAAAAAGGGTCGACTGCTGTGCATCACCGTGGACAAGGTCGACCACGAAAACAACCCACGGTATCAATGGGTCCCGAACCTACTGTCCAAGAGACGGAGTTTACAAGAAACCCGAATGAGGTTGATTCAGGTAGCAGTGATCGGAATCCTCCAACCTCTACTAGGGAGCACGAGTTACGGACGCCGAGAGTACCACCTTCTATACCTGCTCCAGACACTACTGGTTGGGTGATGGATAGAGCCCGAATACCCTTGTTGGCCAAGTCTGTGAAAGATCGAATTACTCTGTTCCATGGGGGTGCTGACCCTTGGGCGGCTCGTAGCTGGTTGAAGAACTTGGAGGGCACATTTTGGTACATGAAGTGTACAGATGAAGAGAAGGTGGAGTTGGCTGCGTACCATCTTCGGGATCAAGCCGTCACTTGGTGGGACATGCAAAAGTCGATCTTTGGAGAACAACGTATCACGTGGCAGATGTACCAGGAGGCATTTGAGAGACAGTATTTCCCGGTTACATTTTGTCTAGCCCGTCGTCAGGAGTTTCTGAACCTCAAGCAAGGTGACCGTTCTGTGATGGAGTATGATGCAGAATTCAGTAGACTGGCTGAGTTTTGTCCTCATCTGGTGGCTCAGGATTATGATCGGATGCATCAGTTTACTCAAGGACTTGCGGCATACATACGACTCAAGATGTCAGGATTTCCAGGTAGTTCTTATCGGGAGGTGTTAGATCGGGCGTTATTCATTGAGATGACTCAGCAGCAAGTGAACCAGGAGAAAAGTAATACTAAACAAGTGACACAGAAGAAGGAAAAAAGAGGCCAGAGCTCACAGGTTACCTCTGGAGGGTCCTCTCCACCTCAGAAGACAAGACGAACCTCGGATGGGGGTTCTCGTTCCCCTCAGCAAGATTGGAAGAATGATAGTAGAGGGACCAGATGTTTCTAGTGCGGCTCGAAAAGTCACCTCAAACCCAATTGTCCATTGGACCACTTGATATGCTTTTATTGTAAGCTTCCGGGCCATGAGAGTCGGGATTGCACTCTGAAGGCTCAATTAGAGACGACTAAAGAGACCACTCAGGGAGGGCGACCCACCCAGCCACGACAGCAGAAAGGACCTCAGAGGACTCAGAACGCTTCATATCAGCCGCAACTGCCGGGGCCCCAGGGAAAAGTGTACCATATCCAGAGTCAGGAGTATCTAGTGATGCCAGCGACCACGCAGTACTCTACTGCGGTGTCCCCTTACCAGACATATCCGGTACAGCAAGACCCTGCACTTCCATCTCAGCCTTATTCGACATTTCAGTCGCAGACTCAGCCTCAGAACCTGCAGCAGCAGCAGGATGACGCTCCTCCGAATCCACGTCAGCCTACTGTAAGGATGCCACCATCGAGTGCAGAGGTGGGACAGGGTTATGCCGTCACACGGGAGGAGGCACAGCGGGCCGAGGGATTGGACTTCCGAGGTATTAGTCACTTTATACCTTTAGTGTAGATCTATTGATAAATACTGGTAGTTCTCATTCGTTCATCTCTCGGGTATAAAACATGTCATTTGTTGTTCAACGTACTTAGGTCGTAAATTTGGGGACCAAATTTTTATTAGTGGGGGAGAATGTAAAATACGGCAACAAATGATAATTAAAAAATAAGGTTTAATAGACAAATAACCTTATTAGGATTTTTAGGAATTTTCAGAAATTTTCTGGGATTTAATCTGAGCCTGTAGGATGTATTTTGATGGGATAAAATTTTGGCTTTGGAAAAAGTCTATTTGGAATACCTATATAATAGGGAGTTGATTTGATTAATAGGTCTAGGTTTTCTATTAAAGCCTAAGTTTCATACTCTTCCCTAATTCCTTGCGCCGAAATTCCTCTCCCTTCCCCGTGCCCTAAGCCCGACGCCACTCCTCCCTCTCGCAATTTTCCCGAGCCTCACCTCTCGACACCGCCGACCCCTCTTCCCTCTTCGTTGAGCTTGCGACGCCGTGCTCTAGCCAACTCGGCGCCGTTTCCTTCCTCCGTAGCTTCTTCCCTTCTCTCCCGAGCCACAGCCAAGCCTCTTCCTCTCCTCGCACGCAAACACCACAGCAGCCGGCAACCCTCCTCCTCACGCGGGCACCCGCCGCCGAGCCAAGGCAACCGACCCCTCTTCCTCACGTGGAGGTATGCCCTAACTGATCTGGTAGGTAGAATTTCCCTTGTAGGTATGAGATAGGGTTTTCTTTAGGTGGGCAAGTACTCTTCGGATTTGAGGGTATGAGTTCATTGAGGTAAGGATCGATAGCTAGGAGAAGAGGATAGGTTGTCTTGAGGTGATTGTCTTCCTGATTGAGTCGTCATTTGAGGTTTGTGATGTTCTCGCTATCTTGCCTGTTCTTGCCTTCTCGTGATTTCAGTGGATTAAGCTTTCTCGTTTGAATCGGGTTTTCCTTGCTTGGAGTTTTTCGTGATAGTTCATATGTGGCAGAGTCTGTGGTTGAGGTTTTAAGTCTCGATTGCAGATGCTGCTTCTCAAATTGCTTATGAAATTTGAGTTGATTTTGAAGGTAGGTGTTTAATCGATGAGGTTCTGATATACTAAATCATAATGGATTTGTGTGGATTCAACTCGATCTTGTGCTATTCTTGAATTTTGGCAGAATTTCTATGTGGTGTTGTTTCCTCAAACAGTTGTGGTTTTGTGCGATCTCAATTTGGTGTTGTTGTACTCCTTTGAATTGCTATGAATTGTTGATGTTTACGCCATGAGTACTGATATTCTTGCTTCCTTTTTTTGCTAACACTGAAATGTTGTATAAACTTAGAATGTTTTGGATTTCTCCACGAGGTTGTTTTGGATCGGTGTAGTGCTATTCAATTTTTGTTTGGAAGATAGTTGTGGAGTGCAGTTCCGCTTTCCTTTGTTTCACAGCAATTGATGGGCTTTAAGCTTTAATCGGTGAATCTTTGGGTTCTTATGGGATCTTAAGTTTCTGGTCGAAAGTTTTGTTTTTTTTGAATCGCTATGAAATCTGCGGATGTTCTATTCAGGAATTAAGTTGTGAATTGAAGTTTTGATTGGATGTTGTGTCAGGTTTTCGTTGCGGCATTGTTTTGGTATAGTGGATTTGATTTATATGTTGAGTTTAGTTCTTCAAGATAACTTTAACCTTTTGGATAGATTTGGGTGAATCGAGATTCACAATTGGATTAGGATTTTTTCCCTAATTAAGTTGGGTTTTCGGTTTAGCTAGTGTCGTTAGAAAATTAGCTAAATTGTACATCACGTGATTTACAGGACATTGATTGAAGACGATTGACACGATCTGCATATAATGGCGGGTACTTCTTGCTTTGTTTTCTTTTAGTACTTTGACCTTAGTGCATGAATTATTTTGGATAAGGGCTGTTTACCTTGACTCCACTCTTATTTTTCCGGTGCTTGATACTTCCACGTTATCTTTGAGATATTCGTTTCCATATCTACACAGTCTCGTTTGTTGTCCATGATCCGTAGCAGATACTAGATATTATATTTGTATGCTTTAACTGTTGTTTGTTTATGTACGATATTGAGCATGCTGGATTCATGTAGCATACCTGTTTCTGCTTATATATATATATGATGACTGTTGCATTGTTCGCATCATGTCATTGCATGTATGTCGCATCCTCGGCCACTCAAGAGAGTGGTAGCTGGAGTAGATGTCGCTTGTCCTGTCGTGCCGCACTCGGCCACGCGTGGGTAGTGGTAGCTGGAGTTGCGAGCAGTAGGGACCCCTTCGCTGTGTAGCTAGCTAGCTACTCAGCACCTGTCCATCCGGTCACTCGCGAGAGTGGCGGCCTTTGGGTGGTACAATTGTCATTGATCCGGTCTCTCGACCATACAGGGGTCATGGTGCAGAGAGGTGGGCGGGGTGACCATCCGTGCATACGCTGTTATTATGCCTGCTTTGGCTGCTGCTGTTTACTTATGTTGTTATTACTTACTTATGCTGCTGTGGTATATTTATGTTGCCGTTGCTTCTTGCTGTTGTTCACTTATGCTGATATGTTGTTTTATGTTAAGATATGCTCCCGTTGTAGGTGGTTAAACCTTAGTTTAGTAATTGGAAATGTTTATATACCTTACCCATTACCTCTGTAATTATGAGCAGTACTGTAGCAGATTAGTACCATTTCTGACTTTCTATATCTATCCTAGGATATCGTTCAGGTATGAACCTTTATCATGGTTTTATTTTTGTATCTGCTATTCTCTTATGAGACTGTATTCCTTTTGGGTATTCTTTATTGGTTGATTATGTTCATGCACTATCTTTTCTTCACCCGCTGAGTTCCAATACTCACCACCCCGCACAATGACTTTCTTTCGCCAGGTAACAGGTAAATGAGTCATGGATGCTTGGAGAGATGTCGGCTGCCAGTCCTGGGTCCCGCGTCACATTCGAAAATTGATTTTGGTTCTGTTTCTCTTTACTTGCATTTCGTATTCGTTGGATTTGGTGTTGTGAGAGCTATGTTTGATACTGGTTTGTGGACTTGGTATTTGTGATGTTTTGGTAACTTTGGGATTTGTGGGTTTTCCCCTTTGTTTTCTTTCCGTTGTGTTTATTTCCAGCCGTGTGGGCTGTTGTATTATGTTATATGTTTTATTCATTTATGTCCACCCGGGTAGGTTGTGTATATTAACTGCGTGGCTATGTTATTTCATTTTGTATATATATTCCAGCCGAGTGTGGCTGAGGTATATTTTGTATGTAGTAATGTTTCATATTGTCCGCCGTACAGGGGAGGTGCTGCCGAAATTTCCTCGGACAAGAACCCCCCCCCCCCCCCCGGGGCGTGACACCGACTCCTTTATTTATCTGTCTATTGCATGCTATTTAATAACTGCTTTTATTGCTTTTTTACAACATTCTTAGAGAATTTATTGCCTGTATCAATAGACATGATGAATGATAGGGTAATTGGATCTGATGAGGCTAGTGCTAGACCCGAGAAATTTTACGGGCAAAACTTCATACGTTGGCAACAACGGATGAAATTTTGGCTTACTACGCTAGGGTTATTCTCCGTTATAGAAACAGACCCTCCTTCACCTAATGAAGAGGAACCTGCCCGTAGTGCTGCCTTAGAGAGTTTTAAGCAAAGGGATTATCTCTGCCATGGGAGAATCCTGTCTGCCCTCTTAGACGCACTATTTGATGTATACTGCTCAACCTCTTCAGCTAAAGAGCTGTGGAAATATTTGGATAAAAAATACAACTCCGAAGATTCTGGTTTAGAAAAGTATACTGTGGCAAAATTCCTGAACTTCAAAATGGTTGAAGGCAAATCTGTGGTTGAGCAGACACATGAATTCCAAGTTCAAATTCATGGTCTTGCTGAAGGAGATATGCCATTACCTGAAAAATTTCAGGTCTTGTCTATCATCGAAAAATTACCTCCGAGTTGAGAAGATTTTGGCATGACTCTTAAACATCGGAGAGGTAAAATCTCTCTAGAAGATATAATGATTGCCTTAAATATCGAAGAAGAACATCGGAAGCAACATAAAAATGATGATACAAGAATGCCTATGGATTTTATTCCAAAGGCGAATGTAGTAGTCTCATCTGACAAGAAGAAATGAAGAACAAGATAAAACCCAACCCAAAGGTTCAAAAGAAAACTAGAACCAAACCTAAGCCTTGCTGGGCATGTGGACAGGTTGGACATTATGCCAAATTCTGCCCTAAGTGAAAGGACAAGAACCAAAGCAATACGTCCAACACCAAGGCACAAGTAAATGTCGTGACTACTAGTGACGACACCAGCGATAGGTTTGTTACCTTCAAACCCGAACTAAACTTGATCTATCAACCCAATGAATGGTTAGTTGATACAGGTGCTAATGTACACTGTTGTGCTGATCGCTCTACCTTCCTTACTTATCAGGTAATTGAAGGCACTTCAGTGACCATGGGGAACCATTCTGCAGCCAGGGTGTTTGGGATAGGACAAGTTGACCTGAGGTTCACCTCTGGAAAAGTCCTGTCACTGCATGAGGTGCATCATGTTCCAGCGGTCCATCGGAATTTGATTAGCGGATCAAAGTTAGTTCGTGCTGGTTATGTGTTGAACTTCAAATGTAATAAAGTTGTAATATTACATTTAGGAACCTTTATTGGAAAAGGTTACCTTAATGAAGGTTTATTTAAACTCAATGTAGAAAATGCTACTTTAAATAAAACTTCTAATATTGGTTGTTCATATAACATTGAGTCTTATGATATGTGGCATGACAGATTAGGACATGCCAATTTTAATACCGTAAAAAGGATGATGAATCTTGACATGATCCCTAAGCATGCTATAAATGATAAGAAAAAATGTGAAATTTGTGTGCAATATAAACAACCCTGTAAATCCTTCAAATCAGTTGATAGAAATTCTGATATTTTAGAATTGATTCATACTGACTGTTGTGAGTTTAACGGTGTAATAACGAGAGACCATAAAAGGTATTTCATTACCTTCATTGATGACCACTCTCGTTATTGTTATGTTTATTTGCTAAAAACCAAGGATGAAGCTTTAGATAAATTTATGATTTTTAAATCTGAAGCTGAGAATCAAACCGATAAAACTATTAAGAGGTTAAGGTCTGATAGGGGTGGAGAATTTACCTCGAACCTGTTTCAAAAATTTTGTCAAGATACAGGTATAATCCATGAGGTAACTGCTCCATATAGTCCTCAATCCAACGGTATAGCAGAACGAAAAAATCAAACCCTTGAAGATATGATTAACTCCATGTTAGGCAGTTCTGGGTTACCCAACTTTATGTGGGGGGAGGCTCTATACACTGCATGTCATGTGCTAAATAGAGACCCAATGAAGTCAAGGGATAAAATCTCATATGAGCTTTGGAAAGGCCGAAGGACAAGTTTGAAATACCTTAAAGTGTGGGGGTGCCTGGCAAAGGTACTAGTACCTGAACACAGAAGAAAAAAACTTGGTCCAAAAACCGTAGATGGTATCTTCTTGGGTTATGCTCAAAATAGTGTTGCATATATGTTCCTGATTATTAAATCAGAAATTCCTGGAATAGATGCAAATACTATTGTAGAACTTCGCGATGCTACATTTTTTGAGGATATATTTCCTATGAAGACGAGAACACCTCAATCTAGTATTCCTACTAGAAATGAGCCTTCTTCCGTAGAGGTCCCACTATCCGTAGTGGGTACACCTTCCTCAAGTCACTCTAGACTAGATGAATCTAGTGAGTATACAGAACCGAGAAGGAGCAAGAGGCAACGTGTGTCTACGGATTTAGGCCAGGACTTTATCACCTATAATATAGAAGGTGACCCTGTGACATATAGATATGTTATGACTTCTCCTGAAGCTAAGCACTGGAAAGAGGCCATTAAAAGTGAAATGGACTCTATTATCTCTAATGCCACTTGGGAGTTGGTAGATTTACCTCCTGGGTGTACCACTATAGGATGTAAATGGGTGTTTAAGAGAAAACTAAAACCTGATGGGTCAGTAGATAAATTCAAAGCCCGCCTAGTTGCTAAGGGATTCAAACAAAAAGAAGGGATTAACTATTTTGACACTTATTTTCCTATTACCAGAATTACTACAATCCGAGTGTTAATCGCATTAGCATCCATATATCATCTTGAGGTCCATCAAATGGATGTCAAAACGGCATTCTTAAATGGAGATCTAGAAGAAGAGATATATATGGATCAGCCTGAGGGATATGTAGTCTCTGGAAATGAGAATAAAGTCTGTAGGTTAGTCAAATATCTTTATGGTTTGAAGTAAGCCCCAAAGCAATGGTACGAAAAATTTGATAGAGTTATGCTATCGTTTGGCTTTGAAGTAAATGACTCTGATAAATGTGTGTATGCTAAAAAGAAAGGTGATAATTGTATTATCCTATGTTTATATGTAGATGATATTCTACTATTTGGAACTAACCTTTCTATTATTAATGAGACTAAGGCCCTCTTAAGTGGTAAGTTTGATATGAAGGATATGGGTTGTGCTGATATGATTTTAGGGCTGAAGTTGACTCGTTCAACTGATGGAATAACAATTTCTCAGTCACTCTATGTTGAGAGAGTATTAGAGAAATATGGTTATAGCCAAGTTAAATTTGTTGTCACACCATATGACCCTTCAAAAACTCTCCACAAGAATAATAGTGGTGTGGCAGTGTCTCAATTAAGATACTCACAAATAATAGGTATTCTAATGTATTTAGCTAATTGTTCTAGACCTGATATTTCTTTTGCTATAACGAAATTGAGCAGGTTTACCAGCTGTCCGGACAGAACGCATTGGGATGCATTAGACAGAGTACTTAGATACCTGAAAGGGATTCCCTGCAGTCCTGGAGGGATATAGTGATGCTAGTTGGATAGCAGACACTGCTGAGTGTAAAGGCGTTACTGGTTATGTATTTATACTTGGAGGCGGTGCAGTTGCTTGGAGGTCTGTTAAACAGACGATTATATCTCGTTCTACATCTGAGGCAGAATTGTGTGCTTTAGATACCACAGTAACTGAAGCTGATTGTCTTAAGGGTCTTCTTTCAGAAATTCCCTTGATGGTAAAGCCAATACCTTCTATTTCAGTACACTGTGATAATCAAACAACAATAGCTCAGATTAGAAGCTCCAAGTATAATCAGAAACAGAAGAGACATGTACGAATAAGATTGAAGTCTATTCGTGAGCTAGTGTCTCTTGGAGTGGTATCATTGGACTTCGTAAGTTCAAAAGACAATATTGCTGATCCACTCACAAAAGGACTTGATTATGAGAAAATCAAGAGATCCAGTAAGGAAATGGGACTGAGGCCTATCCTGGTTTCATCTATAACGGCAACCCAACCTATCTGATTGGAGATCCCAAAAAGTAGGTTCAATGTGGTATAAACAAGTTATAAGAGTGAACCGTAAGCATCAAATTGATTGAGATGTAATCTCATAGTCTCTTCCCTGGATAGATGCTTGACTGCTAGTAAGGATGAGCTTGGAGGCTCTTAATGAGTTCAAGGTCTTATTGACAGGATGCTCGCAGTACATCCTTAGAGAACTCACCTATGTAAGTGTAACTGTGTGGCCGCAGTGTGGGGGGTCTAGGCAACTCTCTTTAGCACTTATGAAACAAGATTCGGTGGCATGGTCGTAATGCACCAACCCAGAAGGACTCAACCGTCGCCCGTGATGAGTTGTTACCAATTGACTTCACATATAAAAAGGTTTAAGTTCAAGACCTAGTTCACTTCAAACCTATGTGAATAAGATTGGTGTACTTAGGTGAAAATTCAAACCGGAAGGTATTTTCACTAAAAGCTCATTGCAACCTAGCCTCAGGACATATTTTTTTTGTTTTTAACCGAAATGATTTGAATTTGTGGGGGATTGTTGAATTTTGTTTTAAATTCAAAGCATTTTTTGGTAGTGTTTTTAGTCCCACATTGCTAATTGGAAAAGCTTGGAAGGGCTTATATAGGAAGCCCTTTCATCCTTAGCAATGATAAGGGGACCTACACGCATGCGCGGGCCAAGCCCAAATCGAGTGGATTTGGGGGGTTCGAGCCGGAAATCCATAAATCGGGCGTCACGTACGCGATTATCGCGCGCAGGGGGGTGCAAATCCCCAGCCCGTGGGCCTTGCGCTCACGGGCGGCCCGGTCTGTTTTTGCTGGTTTGGTTCAGTCTGAACCAAACCAGTTTGGTTTCCGGTTCTGGTTCGGTCTGAACCGAACTAGAGTTTGGTTTTTGTTCCGTGCGTGAGGGCGTGAGGGGAAGGGACGCGGACGCGACACTGAGACGCGTTTCTTCGCTAGCGAAGCAGTGCTTCGTACCTTCTCAGAGTGAATAAAAGGGGAGCAGCAACGCCTCTATTCTTCACTCAAGCCTCGAGCTCTCTCCATCTTTCTCCCTTCTCTGTGCGATACATTCTGCACAGTTTTTCTGCCTTTCTTCTCGTCGAGTTTTTCGCTGCTTTCTTGTCCTGAGGCTTGGTCTTTCGGCGATCTGAGGTTGGGTCCGAGTGTCGCGTCCGTTTTGGAGTGCACCTACGGACGAGACGAGCGGTTGTCGGAACTTGGGGGAATTTTTGCCGGGGAGCCTTTGCACCAAGAGGCGGCAATAAATTCTCTAAGGACAGTCGGCGTGCCGACGCTTCAACCGGATATCTATATTCTAAACCCGACTCCTTTATTTATCTGTCTATTGCATGCTATTTATAATACTGCTTTTATTGCTTATTTACAACAGTCTGCTCGGTCGTCACTCCGCTCTGCTGATTTCAAGGATTGATGTAAGGTCGAATGGGGTTGCCGCTCAGTGCGCCTTTGCGGATACTTGATACTTGCTTTTCGGAGCGTCGGATGCTTGGTGTGTTACCGAACTGTACTGACGTTGGAGCGGGTCTTCTTTATCCCCGTCGAGCGAGTGGGCTGCCCGAATGGACGAGGATATAGGGCGTTAGTCAACCTTGACTTTGACCTACACCGTGGTCGTGACCCTCCACGGGGTGGGCCCCTTATCACCGCATCACATGTCTCCCTCTCAAGTCTAGTCAAAGGAGGCTGCAAGTCCGACTGACTGGACAGTTTGTCTTTGAAACGGTTCTTCCGCTCGGATGTAGCTCCTCCCCTAACTTTGGGTCGATTGGCAAGATGAGCATTTGGACTTGGAACGAATTTTTCCTGGTTTTTTGTGGACGAACGCGGTTGGGGATGACGTCACCCAAATGTCTCGGGAATCGTGCAGATCCTGGTGCATTAAGGCTGAGCGCTTTCCCATGCCTCCATTAAATGCTAACCTATGGTATAGCGCCACATGTAGCGCCCCCGCTTGCCGCACGCCTGACACGACGGACGACGATTTGACGCTTTGGCGGTTCAAAATCAACGGCTCGATCTTGTCATTGGATCTAGCACCCTAGATCGGACTGTCTCTATCGGCCAAGCCATAGGTTTATAACCTTACGGCGCCGGCTTCTCCTCCACATTAGCGTCTTCCTCGAGAGCTGCCGATAACCCATTCCCTTGCGACCTTCCAGTGACTTCCTGCGCCCCCTCTCCTGCGACTTCTTCTCCAGTAAGCTTTCCTTCCTTTCTTGCTCATCCTCTATCATTGGCCTTTCTTTTCGCTCTCGGTCTTCCAGTTGTGTGTGTTTTTTGTTCGCCCTTCTTTTCTTCAAATTTCTCCGTATATTTTGACAATGACAAGCTCCCCGTGATCGTCGGACGTCGCTCCCGGACTCTGGTACACCACCATAGAGACCAAGTTCGATGAGGGCAACGCTGAAAGCCTCAAGAATGCCTTTGAGATCCCCCCATCACAAGCTCATTTTAGCTTCTTCTTCTAATCGGCCAAATGATCCGCCGACCGGCACCATCTGTTTATTCAAGGATCATTTTTTGGTCGATCTTCACTTCCCTATTCATCCCTTCATTGTTGAAGTCTGTAATTATTTCCGTGTTTCCCTTCCGCAACTCGTGTCAAACTCCTTTCGCCTTCTGTGCGGTGTCATTGTGTTGTTTCGGCTACATGACATCCCTTTGACTCCTTAAATTTTCCACTACTTCTATTACCCCAAATAATCCGAACTAGGGACTTATCTGTTTCAGTCTCGGGTCAGGTTGGTTTTCTTTGATAAAATGTCGACTTCCAATAAACATTGGAAGGAATACTTCTTTTTTTATGCGTCTTCCCAAGCGGCCAAGCTTCCGAACCCGCTGGCAAGTCGGCTTACCTCCTTAACCCAATCTGAAAAAATACAAGAGCCGCTCGGACTACCTTCATGCCGTATCCATGCTGGCCGGCCAGAAGTATGACATCCACAAGTTGCTGCTTGAGGGTGTGTTGTACATCTTTAGCCTGAGTCCGATCTGCACTGGGTTCCCGAGCAGCTTAGGTAAGAGGTTACATGTACGTTTTACCTTTGATTCTAATTGATTTTTCTGCTTCTTTTGCAGCCGAAGTCATGTCGCATGCTCGGATGATCGACTTTACCAAGCTTCAGGACACCGCAATCGAGGCGATCACTACTGAAGAATTGGCGAGCCGTGGCCTATAGTCGGTCGACTCTCAAGATGAGAGCGCAGCGACTCCCGCCCCGACAAGTGGAGGGGAAGCTAGTCGAGCACCCAGTGTTTTGGTTGCTGGCGGCTTGAAGCAACCATCCGAACGGATGCCTGTCACCCGAGCAGAGAGTTCAGGCTCTTCTGGCGAGTCGCTATTAAGGCGTAAGAGGCGCCGAGCAGAATCTTCGCGCTCTGCTACTTCGGTGGTGGGGTCCGCCGAAAGGGTCAAGGTCGGCACCTCAAATCCCCCCGTAGTTCCTGAGACCACGCCCGAGAGATCTTCCGACCAAACTCCTTCGATGGCCGAGCTACCACAGGAGCTTATTGCCGCAGAGCCCTTGGCCTCCATGCCGCCATCCTCGCAACCATCGAGGGTTCTGCGATCGACCATCCTCCCAGCATCTGCGTCCCGACCGACCACTCCAGAAGCCTCAGCCCACTAGGCCCCGGGCGGCCGACGATCAATCATAGCGATTCTCCATTTGCCAACGGAGGAGTACAGCAAGCCGAGAGCCCAGTCGCGCACTCTTGAGCATCAAGTAATCATCCGGGGCCCTCTTGTCCAAGTCTGGGAAGAAGCCCGAGCCTGAGCGGCGGTGATGCCCCCGGGCGCGCTCGCCAATAGTCATACATAAATGGTAACTAGGGTAAACTCTTATTGTAATTATCTTTCCTCCGATCAGCTCTAACCCCTTTCACTTCTTGTAGTATTGGGTGGAGAGCCTGCCCATATGTCACAGGCTCGCATATTTGGAAGACGAGTTCAAGAAGCTGAGAGCCTCAAGCAGCCAACCCGCCACCGATCCGAAGGAGGTGGCCAAGTTGAAGGCTGACCTGGAGAAGACAACCAAGTTCCTTAAGGCCGAACGGGCCAAAACCTCTGGCCAGGAGGAGATGCTGAGCCGACTCAAGAAGCAAGTCAGCACTGTTGGATCGAAAGCGCTAGAGGGGGGGTGAATAGCGCTCGTGGCTTTCACTCGTTTCGGATTCGTAAAACACTCGAGAAGTAGCAGCGGAAATAGATAAAATAACAAACACACAGAAGACTCCAAGATTTACTTGGTTCGGAGCCTAGGGCGGCTCCTACTCCAAGGCCAACGGTCGTTGATCGCTTTCGGTGGGCAACAACTATAATATCACAAATCTTTTACAAGCAAATAAGTACAAGTATTAAACGTTAAAAGATTATACTGACAAATACAAAGATGAACGAAGTGGTTGTCGATTGTCGGAGTAGCAGAGTCTAGTTGAAGCTTTCGGAGCAGCGTACAAGATCACAAGTTCTTCTGTTCGAGTTCTGTGTTGAAGCTGCACCCCAAGGCTTCTTTTTATAGCCTCTGCAAGACTGATCCAGATCCTCGAACCTCGGGATCAGATTTGACCCAAAGCGGATCGGTCGACCGATCCCCGATTCGGTCGACCGATCAGATGACCTCCACCTCATCTGATCCGCTCGCTCCGCTTCGATATGGTCAACTTCTATCCGATGTTCGGTCGACCGATAAACAGGTTCGATCGACCGATCAGCTACTCTGACTCAGTCCAGGCGGCCTGATCCAGTCGATGCCCAACCTTGGTTCGGTCGACCGATCCCTTGGTCGAGCCCGGTCCAACCTCTGAAAATCTGTTCTACTGGCTTGGGGGTTCGGTCGACCGATCCCAAGGTTCGGTCGACCAATCCCGATCAGTCCTAACCCTGCATAAAATATTAGTTTCCTGCAAAACAGAGTTAGAACACAAACGATAATATATAGAAATAAATTTGGCAGTCTCCAGACTATCCGGTTCTGATTTCGGATTTCCTCCCGGAAACCCTAGGTCAAACCGACGCCTACTGTTCCCACTTCCAGGGAACGCGTCCTCACCTACTCTACTCAGGAGACTTTACCTTTGCTCAACATCCGGTTCGATGCTTCCGGTCTTCATGCTGGACGTCCGGTCCACGACTCATCCAAACTTCTACCCGGTTCGCGTCACCAGGATTTCAACCTAGGTTTACCACCCCCTAGGATTTTTGCCCGAAACTCCGACCCGCCAAGACTTTCTGCATAGGGTTACCACCCCCTAGGATTTTCCCCTTGCCTAACCGCAGCTAGGACTTCCTGAAATACTCAATCATACACATTAGATAACAATTAAACTTAACTTTGAATTCCTTTATCATTATCAAAACTTGAGTTCGATCGTCGGATGCTTCCCGCACCAACAATCTCCTCCTTTTTGATTATGACAACCGAAATTCAAAGTTAAGAAAAAAACATACAATAATGATAAAATAAGCACAAGCATAAATAAAACATAAGCACATACAAAGCTCCCCCTTAATAGAAGCTTCCCCTTAACAAAAATTTTCTTTTTGTTTTGAATTTTCTTTAATTTTTTTTGAATTTTCTTATACTCTCCCCCTTTGCCATATATCAAAATAAATAATAGAGAAAAATGAGAATGGAAATAAGCACATAGCTCTTTTAAAATAAGTTTTCTTGTAAATGTTAAGTTAAGTTACAAATTTTGCCATAAGTTTGGAACCACAATTGTTTCAAGGATTTTAAAATTTAAGTGTGAGAAGTAATTTTTAAAATTTTCAAATAATTTCCAAAGTATGCTTTTAAAAGATTTTTCAAATGATTTTTCAAAGCATTTTGAAAGATTTGAGTGAAAAAATTTTAAATAAGTTTTTGAACTAATTTTTCAAAGGATTTTAAAATAAGTTTTAGAAATGATTTTTCAAAGGATTTTAAAATAAGTTTTAGAAATGATTTTTCAAATAATTTTTAAAGAATTTTTAAAGGAATTTTCAAATATTTTTAAAATATTTTTCAAATAATTTTAAAAATATTTTTCAAATATTTTTTAAAATATTTTTCAAATAATTTTTAAAGAATTTTCAAATAATTTTTAAAATATTTTTCAAATAATTTTTAAAGAATTTTCAAAATTTTAAAATATTTTTCAAATAATTTTCAAATTTTAGAATGAATTTTCAAAATTTTAAAATATTTTTCAAATAATTTTTAAAGAATTTTCAAATAATTTTTAAAATATTTTTCAAATAATTTTTTAAAGTGTTTTTCAAGGAATTTTCAAAATTTTAAAATATTTTTCAAATAATTTCCAAATTTTTAAAAGAATTTTCAAATTTTTAAAATAATTTTTTAAAAACTTTTCAAATAATTTTTAAAATATTTTTAAAATATTTTTTTAAAGAATTTTCAAATAATTTTTAAAATAATTTTTTAAAGAATTTTCAAATAATTTTTAAAATATTTTTCAAATGATTTTTAAATAATTAATACATCTGATTATAAAGTTAAGTTGATTTGAATTAAATTAAATTAATTTATTTTAAATGAATGTATTTGATTATTTTTAGACTAGGTTTAATATAGATCCATCTCACCCGATTCTACGTTATCAATCAGATAATCTTAAGTAATTTTATGAGATGATTATCTTTAATTTAGGTTAGTTTTAAGGATTAGTTTACATTTGAGTTAAACTTAGGTTTTCGAATTAGTCAATTAAATATGTCTTTCCATGATTGATTCCCAGGTCAGGGCGAGGCTCTAGGCCTTCTTGGATATGGGATCATCCACCCCTTCCTAGACAGAATCGCTCAAAGAAATATATATTTAATTTTCTTTTTGAAACTCCTAGATTTAACTAGCAAGTGTAAATTACGCCTAGATCCTTAAGCTATCCTAGTCTAAGTATGTATATTGCAAGGAAAATAAATAAACAAGCATCAATCAATTTTATTTATTTATTGAGATAGTTTTTCTATTAGCTCCCCCTGGATCATAGCCTCGATATGGTCTATCAAGGAAATGGATCTGATCCTTGGGGATCCAATAGTGACCAGGTCCAACTTGATTAATCAAGTTCGACTTGGGGACCCATACTTGAATTATGTTTCTATTATTTCTATTTACTAGAGATAGATACGATTTATACTTACTTTTGGTTTTGAATCCAAGTCCGGACTTGTTGTAAACGGCTCGCTGTTTTCCAAGAATCAAATCCAAATTCTTGGAACCCATAGTGAACCGTTCCAACGTGTCCTTGAGTTCTTTAATTTGAGTTTTCAAATTAGAATTTTCTTCCTCAAGTTGTTGGACTTGAGTTGAACTTCCAATTTGAATAGGCTCAGTTAAAAACTCGAGTCTGTCACTTCCTTAAAGGATGTTACCTCCTTTTGGAGTGACTTGACCTGAATATTGGATTTAGCCAATTTCTTAAGCAAGTAAGGAATTAACTTTTGCAAATCATCTAATTGAGTTTCGGCAAGTAAGGCACTTACAGTGGGGTTCGGTCCTTCGGAAATGGATGCGGATCCGTGGCTTCGCTCGGACTCAGTTTCCGACTCGCTCTCGGTTTCAGACTCAAATTCGGACTCAGTTTTGTCAATATTTACTTGTACTGGCAACACGAGGAAACTTGTCGGTTCTTCTTTGTCGGACTCAGATTCATCTGACGACTCGGACCAAGTTGCCTTGAATGCTTTCTTTCTTTGTTTCTTCTTATTTGGACAGTCCAGCTTGTAGTGCCCCTTCTGGTTATAGTTGTAGCAGGTGACTCCAGACTTGTCCTTTATGTTTGTTTGAGTCACCTTTTTTGACTTGCATATCTTCCGTACGAGCTTTATCAGTTCGGAAATAACTTCGTCGTTGTCCTCTGCGTCTGATTCATCTTTGGACTTGGGTTTGGTTTTGCGCCTCGACATCGGTTCACGCGTTCTGCTGGTACTTGCAACCAAAGCAACACCTTTCTCGACCGGGCGTGCATTAGTCTGCTCATGTAATTCTAATTCAGAAAAAAGTTCGTCTACTTTGATTGAAGAAAAATCCTTGGAAACCTTGTAAGCATCTACCATGGATGCCCACAAGGAATTCCTTGGAAAGACATTTAAGGCATACCTTATGACGTCCCTATTCTCCACCTTTTGGCCGATCGCATGAAGCCCGTTGAGTAGGTCCTAGATGCGTGCATGGAGCTGGCTGGCCATCTCACCTTCCTGTATTTTAATATTGTATAATTTATTGAAAATTAAGTCGCGCTTACTTACTTTAGCATCGGAGGTGCCCTCGTGCAGCTCGATTAGTTTGTTCCACAACTCTTTTGCACTTGAGAATGGTCCAACTTTGTTGAGTTCTTCTTTTGAAAGGTCGCATTGTAGCATGCAGGTTGCTTTAGCATCAACTTCCACCTTCTTCTTTATGCTAGCATCCCAGTTGATGCATGAGACGAGTTCTTCGGTGCCGTCGCATGGAAGCTCGAGGCCGGTCTGGATAATGATCCACATCTCGACTTGCGTCTTGAGGTGATATTCCATCCGGTTCTTCCAATAAGAAAAATCCTCGCTAGAGAAGAGTGGCGGGCGGACTGTGCTAAAGCCTTCTTGGAGGGCCATTTTAAACCTTGCACACAGAGAATACGAAAATAGAATATCCCAGGACTTGATCCTGGATTAGCAGTGCGGTATGGAATTAAAAAAGAAAAGCAAGCTCGAGTGGTGTTGCACCAACTTCGAGCAAAAATCAATTCGAATGAAAAATTAGATCGGAATATAGTAATTATACTAATTCCAATCGACTCCGAAAAATTTGAAAACACCACAAAAAATTTGCTTGACTGGTGGTTGCACCAAATCAAAGCGACCCTGCTCTGATACCAATTGTTGGATCGAAAGCGCTAGAGGGGGGGGTGAATAGCGCTCGTGGCTTTCACTCGTTTCGAATTCGTAAAACACTCGAGAAGTAGCAGCGGAAATAGATAAAATAACAAACACACAGAAGACTCCAAGATTTACTTGGTTCGGAGCTTAGGGCGACTCCTACTCCAAGGCCAACGGTCGTTGATCGCTTTCGGTGGGCAACAACTATAATATCGCAAATCTTTTACAAGCAAATAAGTACAAGTATTAAACTTTAAAAGATTATACCGACAAATACAAAGATGAATGAAGTGGTTGTCGATTGTCAGAGTAGCAGAGTCTAGTTGAAGCTTTCGGAGCAGCGTACAAGATCACAAGTTCTTCTGTTCGAGTTCTGTATTGAAGCTGCACCCTAAGGCTTCTTTTTATAGACCCTACAAGACTGATCCAGATCCTCGAACCTCTGGATCAGATTTGACCCGAAGCAGATCGGTCGACCAATCCTCGGTTCGGTCGACCGATCAGATGACCTCCGTCTCATCCGATCCGCTCTCTCTGCTTCGATCTAGTCAACTTCTATCCGATGTTCGGTCGACCGATAAACAGGTTCGGTGGACCGATCAGCTACTCTGACTCAGTCCAAGCGGCCTGATCCAGTCGATGCCCAACCTTGGTTCGGTCGACCGATCTCTAGGTCTGGTCGACCGATCCCCTGGTCGAGCCCGGTCCAACCTCTGGAAATTTGTTCTGCTGGCTTGGGGGTTCGGTCGACCGATCCCAAGGTTCGGTCGACCGATCCCGGTCAGTCATAACCCTGCATAAAAATATTAGTTTCTTGCAAAACAGAGTTAGAACACAAACGATAATATATATAAATAAATTTGATAATCTCGAGACTGTCCGGTTTTGACTTCGGATTTCCTCCCGAAAACCCTAGGTCAAACCGACGCCTACTGTTCCCTCTTCCGGGGAATGCATCATCACCTACTCCACTCAGGAGACTTTACCTTTGCTCAGCGTCTGGTCCGATGCTTCCGGTCTTCATGTTGGACATCCGGTCCATGACTCGTCTAGACTTTTACCCGGTTCACGTCACCAGGATTTCAACCTAGGGTTACCACCCCTAGGATTTTTACCCAAGCTCCGACCCGCCAAGACTTTCCGCATAGGGTTACCACCCCCTATGACCTAGGGTTACCACCCCCTAGAATTTTCCCTTTGCTTAACCGCAGCTAGGACTTTCCTGAAACACTCAATCATACGCATTAGATAACAATTAAACTTAACTTTGAATCCCTTTGCCATTATCAAAACTTGAGTTCGATCGTCGGATGCTTCCCGCACCAACAAGCACCTTTAACAAAAAGATCAAGCTGGCCATCGCTAGGAAGAACCGGACCATCGAGCACCTGGAGTTGAAGAACAAGGAGGTTCGAGACCTCGCCAACAAGCTTAAGGAGGCTGAAGATTTCATGGTGACCAAGCAAGCGTGCCGGTCCGGTCGAGAAACTGAGCTCCAGGGCCAACTCTCTGATAAGGAAGTAGCACTGAAGCTGGCCCAGGATGAGCTAGGGAAGGTGAAGACCGAGCTGGAGGGCTCCCGAGCGGCGTTGAAGATTTATCAAGACGCCGAGCTGAGTCGATTTGCAGTAATGAAACAGAACTACATCCGCTCGGACGCGTTCAATGATAAAGTAGGCGCTCGTTATCTTCAGCTATGTAACCTCGCGATAGACGAGACGATCAACCAGCTCAAGGCAGACGACCACCTTCTCGCGACCTTGAAGGACAGCGTTATCAGTCGGGATAAGATGATCGAGTCACTACCCAACGACGCTCTGGATTACCTTGAGTGAGGTCGAGCGTTGTAAAAATTTTTGAAGTCTTAATGTAAGCTCGCACATTCGGCATCTCTTATCTTTAGCTTACCACTATAATTTTGAGAATTTTTGAGGTCTTAATATATGTGCGCCCGTTTGGCGAAGCATTTCCCTTCACAGCGTCTCCTGCCTTTGACTGTAAATGCCCATGATCTCGTATCTGTGACTAGCCACTTGACCGTAAGAGCTAGCTCGGGTTTAAGGTCATCGCTCGACCGTTGGTGAAGACACGTGTTTAACGTCGTCGCTCGACTATTTGGTGAAGACTCGGGTTTAAGGTCGCCACTCAACCATTGGTGAAGACACGCGTTTAACGTCGCCGCTCGATGATTTGGTGAAGACTCAGGTTTATGGTCGCTGCTCGACCGTTGGTGGAGACACGCGTTTAACGTCGCCTCTCAATGATTTGATGCGGACCTGAGTTTAAGGTCAGCGCTCAACCATTGGTGGAGACACGCGTTTAACGTCACCGCTTTATGATTTAATGTGGACCCGAGTTTAAGGTCACCACTCGACCTTTGGTGGAGACACGCGTTTAACGTCGCCGCTCAATGATTTGATGTGGACCCGAGTTTAAGGTCGTCGCTCGACCGTTGGTGGAGACACGCGTTTAACGTCACCACTCGACGATTTGAGGTGTCGTTCGACATGTAGCTTAGAAATCTTTTATTTTGACCCTGCATTCAGAGACGACATACAAAAATGTATAAATACACTTCTACACTTGCTCACCTCTCATCCGGCCCGATAGAGTTGGAGATGGTTTGCGCTCCATGGTCGTTCGAGCCGCCTTCCTGTCTCGTCCTCCAAAAAATAAGCACTTGAGCGGAGCTTTTCCACGACCTTGAAAGGCCCTGCCCATGGAGCTTCGATCTTGGTGACATCCCTGACTGGCTTGACTTTCTTCCAAATGATGTCGTCAACCTGGAAGGACCTCGGGATCACCCTTCGGTTGTAGGTATGCTTCATCCGCTGCCGATACGCCATCAACCGAATGACTACTTTGGCACACGCTTCGTCCACCAAGTCCAGCTCCAAAAGCCTCCGCTCGGCGTTGCCTTTATCATAATGTTGCACCCGATTAAACTCTAATCCAACCTCGACGGGGATGACCGCTTCGCCACCATACACCAAGTGGAATGGGGTTAGGCCGGTCCCCTCCTTTGGCGTCGTGCGGAGGACCCACAACACGCTCGGGAGCTCATCGACCCAGCTGCCTCCCATATGGTCTAGCCGAGCGCGCAAGACTCGGAGAATTTCCCGATTGGTGACTTATGCTTGCCCATTGCTTTGTGGATAGGCTACGGAAGTGATGGCCTGCTGGATACCATATCCTTTGCACCACTCCTTGAGCCTTTGACCGGTGAATTGTCTTCCATTATCTGAGACGAGCCAGCGAGGGATGCCGAACCGACAGATGATGTTCTTCCATATGAACTTCATAACCATCTGCTCAGTTATCTTGGCTAGGGGCTCTGCTTTGACCCATTTGGAGAAGTAGTCCACCGTGATGAGCAAAAACTTTCGCTGACCGGTTGCCATAGGGAAAGGTCCCAGGATATCCATGCGTCATTGGTCGAATGGGCATGATATCATCGATGCTTTCATTTCCTCAGTCGGTCGGTGCAGCATGTTGTGGTATTTCTGGCAAGATAAGTAGGTGGTCACCGGCTGAGCAACGTCCTCCTGGAGGATCGGCCAGAAGTATCAAGCTAGAAGTATTTTCCGAGCCAACGGGTGGCCGCCCGGGTGACCCCCGCAAGCGCCTTGTTGTACCTCCTTTAGGATGTAATCGACGTCTTCTGGTCCGACGCATTTGAGTAGAGGTCGGGCAAAGGCCTTCTTATAGAGCTGGTCGCCGATCAGGGTGAACGTACCAACTCTCTTCTTTATCAGGCGAGCATCCTCCGGATCGGTAGGCATACTTCCCGAACGCAAGAATTCTGTTAAGTTCGTCCTCTAGTCGTTTGGAAAGGTGATTCCCTCCATATGGTCGATGTGGGCCACCAGTGATACTTGCTCGATCGGCTAGCCTATGATGATAGGTGTTAACGAGCTAGCTAATTTGGCCAATTGATCTACAGCCTAATTTTTCAATCGGGGGATCTTCTGTATGATGACCTCTTGAAAGTTGAACTTCAGTTTTTCAAAGGCCTCTGCGTAGAGCTTGAGTTGGGCGTTGCTTATCTCGAACGCTCCGGATAGCTGCTGAGCGACCAACTGAGAATCCAAATGGATCAAGACTTTGATTGCTTCGACATGCCGAGCGACTTGTAAACCGACTATGCGCCTCGTACTCGGCCTCGTTGTTGGTGTTGGTGCAGCGTAGACCGGCAAGAGGGGGGTGAATTGCTGAAAACAAAAACGAAAATACCCTCCTCAGATTTCAACTCAGAATAAACGCAGTAGTAAAATAATAAAGACAGAAACTAAAAGCAGAAACAGGAATTTAACCTGGTTACAACCAAGGAGGTTGTTAATCCAGGGCAGTGAAAAGCGCACTAAGAAAATTCTCCTTCTCTAAAGGTGGAGAAGCCTTTTACACTCTAATTGCTCAGAACTACTGCTAGGAATTGCTTATAGATTGATTGCTTGAGTTGTTGTTGAATTCCTAGCTCTAGGGGCCTTTATATAGGCCCTGGAAATCTTATCCCGAGAGTCCAAGGCGCCTCCAACAGGGTTCAAGGCGCCTCCAACTCGATCTGCGGATAAAACTTTATTCGCAGCGTAAACGGTCAAACTGGCCTGCTCAAGGCGCCTTGAACAGGCTTGAAGGCGCCTTCAAGCTTGTTTAAGGCGCCTTCAAGCTACAGTAACTTCTGCTACAGTAATTTCCAGCTTCTTTTGACTCCTTTTCTTCTTCGCTTTGGCTTCCGAAGCTCCGTTCTTTTGGGTGATTGCATAAGGCTCACCGAACCCAATTCCGACCTTCTCCTCGAGCGACCTTCCGTCCCCGCTTAACGTCCCTCGAACGCCGACGCCTTCACGCCCACCGAGTACTCTTAGACTCTCTCGCCCTGACGCACCGAGCCTCGGCTCCCTTCCCGTGCCGTCCTTCTCGCCAGCTGCGTCTTCCACTCGACTGTGCTCCTAAGCTCCTGCATACTCGGACACGGGATCAAACGCAAGACCTAACCAACTTGGTTGATCACATCAAAACTACCACGGGGTCCAACAATCTCCCCCTTTTTGATGTGCATCAACCCAAGTTCAAGTTAGGGTTAAAAATAGACAAAAAATAGTAATTTTAAAGAAAAATTACTAAACTAATAAGTTAAGAATAATTTTTGCAATTAGTAAAATTGCAACACTTTTTTTTAAAAAAATAAATTTTAAGTTTTCTCTAACTCCCCCTAAACTTGTACTTTTCTCTCCCCCTTTGATCACAGCAAAAATGGGGTCTTAAGAATATTCAAGTAAGATTGAAGTTTTTTGAAAATTTTCTAAGTTAAAAATGAATTTTTGAAAAAAAATTGCTAAGTTAAAATAAATTTTCAAAAAAAATTTCTAAGTAAAAAAAAATCCTAAGTAAATATTCAAATGTTTCCGAAAAAAATTTCTAAGTCAAGTGAATGATTCTTTAGAATTTTCCAGAAGAAAATTTCTAACCCTCAAAAAAATTAAGTTAGAATTTTTTTTTATATTTTTATATTTTTTTATTTTTAAAAAAAAATTCTAAGGAATTTTTGTTTATTTTAACAAATATTTGATAAACTTTCAAAGCATTATTTAATTCTTATTTAATACTTTTTCAGAAAGTTAATTAAACATTTTCTTTCAATATTTTAGCTTCCAGGTCGTGGCGAGGCACTAGGCCTTCTTGGTTATTGGAGCAACAACCACTTCCTTAGACAAATCTTCCATAAAGAATTTCAATGTTTAATTTTCTCACTGTAAGCTTTTAATTTTTGAAAAATTAAGTAAGCACAGATTTTGGAACCCAATAGAGGTTCCTACCTACAGGATTATTCAGATACTTAGGGGGTACATAATTTTTTGGTATTCTTCTAAGTTGACCCTGATGGTTTCTAATGTACCAGTTCAATTTTCCATAAACTTTAATTTTTGAATTTGGAAATCTATTTAAACATGTATTATTTCTTAACTTCTCAATTTCTAATTTTAGATTTTTATTTTCAGATTTTAAATTTTCATTTTCTGATTTTAGATGATCATACATTTCTAACGGGCATGCTCTTGCTAGGTTCAACTTTAGTTCAGTATTCTCTTTTTCTAATTGATCTAACTCTTTAGAAAGAGACTTGATAAATTTAAAAGATTGAGTTGGGGTTAGATTGCGTACCTTACTTACCTGGTCTGGTGACGCTCCCCCTTCACTGCTGCTTTCTTCTTCTGAGGTTTCTCCCCCTTCATCGATGCTCATCTCTGAGCTTGAGTCTTCTTCCGGTTGATGGTTCGCCAATAGCGCTAACCCTGAGAATTCTTCGATGTCCGACTCAGAGGTTGACGAATCTGACCAAGTAGCCTTCAGATTCTTGTGTTTGGAGGGTTCTGGCTTCTTGTATTTTGGCTTTTCCCTTTCTTTCTCCTTTCTCTTTAGCTTTGGGCAGTCATCTTTGATGTGCCCCTCTTCGTTGCAGTTATAGCAGCGAACCGTCCTCTTCTTTCGATGATGCCTCTGCGGTTTAAATTTATTAGTACTGAAAAACTTATTGAAGCGTCTTACCAGTAGTGCCGCTTCGGATTCGTCGACTGAGGCTTCGGAGTCAGAACTGTTCATCTTTGCCTTTAAGGCAATATTCTGACTTGTCTTCTCTGCTCCGTTGGGTTCTGAAACTCGAGACTCGTGAAGTTCGAAAGTGGAAAATAATTGTTCTAACGTACTTACCTCGAGGTCCTTAGAGATGTAATACGCATCTACTAAGGAGGCCCACTCTGGAGTTCTCGGGAAGGCATTGAGCGCGTATCGGATAGAATCCCGGTTGGTTACCTCTTCTCCAAGGTTCGTTAGTTGCGTTATCAGCTCCTTGATTCTCGCTTGGAGTTGCGCTACCTTCTCGCCTTGGTTCATCCGGAGGTTCGTTAACTGGTTCCGGAGGATGTCGCGCTTTGCTAGCTTCGCTTCGGAAGTACCTTCGTGAAGCTCCAGGAATTTCTCCCAGAGATCTTTCGCTGAGTCGTAGCTTCCGATCCGATTTACCTCCTGCGGCGGCAGCACACTGAGCAGGTGGAACTCTGCCTTTCCGTTGGCGACGAAATCGGCTTGCTCCTTCTTGCTCCATGTGTTTTCTTCTTTATCTTTCGGCGCTGCAAAACCATATTTCATTGTAATAAGAATATCAAAATCCGTTTTAAAAAATACCTCCATTTTGCGCTTCCATGTGGCGAAGTCTCCGTCGAACTTCGGGGGATGGATGTTCGCTCCGGCCATCGTCTTGATCGTAGTGCTTCAGTTGGCGATTAGTCCTTCCGAGGCTATCAGGCTTAGACCGGCAAGAGGGGGTGAATTGCTGAAAACAAAAATGAAAATACCCTCCTCGGATTTCAACTCAGAATAAACGCAGTAGTAAAATAATAAAGACAGAAACTAAAAGCAGAAACAGGAATTTAACCTGGTTACAACCAAGGAGGTTGTTAATCCAGGGCAGTGAAAAGCGCACTACGACAATTCTCCCTCTCTGAAGGCGGAGAAGCCTTTACACTCTAATTGCTCAGAACTACTGCTAGGAATTGCTTACAGATTGATTGCTTGAGTTGTTGTTGAATTCCTAGCTCAGGGGCCTTTATATAGCCCCGAAATCTTATCCCGAGAGTCCAAGGCGCCTCCAACAGGATTCAAGGCGCCTCCAACTCGATCTGCGGATAAAACTTTATCCGCAGCGCAAACGGTCAAACTGGCCTGTTCAAGGCGCCTTCAAGCTACAGTAACTTCTGCTACAGTAACTTTCTGCTACAGTAATTTCCGGCTTCTTTTGACTCCTTTTCTTCTTCGCTTTGGCTTCCGAAGCTCCGTTCTTTTGGGTGATTGGGCCAACCGGAATAGGGCTCACCCGAACCCAATTCCCGGCCTTCTCCTCGAGCAGCCTTCCGTTCCGGCTTAACGTCCCTCGAACGCCGCGCACGCTCTTCACGCCCACCGGAGTACTCTTCCGCAGCCCTCTCGTCCTTCGGACGCACCGAGCCCGTCGACTCCCTTCCCGTGCCGTCCTTCTCGCTAGCTGCGTCTTCCGCTCGACTTCCTGTGCTCCTAAGCTCCTGCACACTCAGACACAGGGATCAAACACAGCAGGACCTAACCAACTTGGTTGATCACATCAAAACTACCACGGGGTCCAACAATTGGTGGCCTTGTAGTCTAGCCGAACGACCAATTGCATTCGATCTTCTTGCAGGGAGATTAGTAGTATGCCGATGTCGCTCTCCTACCGAGTGGACGAACCATCCACATATATCCTCCAAACCACCTCTAGCTCTAGGCTCTGTACCTCAGTGACGAAGTCCGCCAAGGACTATGCTTTGATGACAGTTCGGGGTTGATACTGGATGTCGAACTCGCTGAGCTCCGTTGTCTATTTGATCAGTCGTCCGGATGCCTCGGGGTTGAGAAGTACTCTCCCCAAGGGACTGTTGGTCATCACGATTATAGGGTGAGCGAGGAAGTACGGGCAAAGCCTCCGAGCGGCGAGCACTAAAGCATAAGCCAGCTTCTGAAGACTAGTGTAGTGAGACTCAACATCTTTTAATATGTGGCTTAAAAAGTACACTGGTTGTTCCTCGTCGCTTTGCCTAACTAATGTCTGTTAGATGCTACTCGAAATTCCGTTCTGCTTCCCCTGTACAAAAATTTGTACAAGCACAGAACTTTCCTAGCAACCTATGTGTTCCTCATTAGTTAAACTTGAATTGTAAACGGAACTTAATATTTTTACTTCAAGTTCAACTCATGTGTTCTTCAGTAGTTAAAACTTGGATTGCAAATGATACTTAACATTATTAATCCAAGTTCATCCCATGTTACAGAAGTTGATTAAATATCTATTTCAAGGATTGCCTTCCAGGCTAAACATAGCGAGACACTCAGCCTTCTTGGATATGAGATCATCCACCACTTCCTAGACAAAGCCTTTCAAAGAAATTAGATATTTAAACTTCTTACAGTAACCCTAGGTTTAACTACAGAGACCTCAATTTAAGCACAAGATCAAAACACTAAATCGAAACACAAAATCGCTAGCCTCTTGTGTTGGTATTTCAGGATCCATATAAAGAAAAACTAGTTTCGCTGCGGAATTAAGAACTAGTTATACCTTTCTTTGTAAACAAAGACCTCTTGATCTTCTGCTGTATTCCTCTCCTCCTCTTGGACGTCGTGTGGGCGATGATCTACCAAGATGAAATCCACCCGAACCAGTTCTTCTCCTCCAAGAAATTCCAGCCACTAAGGAATGTCAAAATAGGAAACTTTCTTCTCTTCTTCTTCCTCTCAAGCAACCGGCCACCAAGTGCTCCTTCTTTTCTTTCAAGTTTCGGCCACCAAGAAGAGATGGGTGCCGACCTTAGAAAGAAGAAAAAGAGAGAAGAAACAAGGTGTCGTCGACCTTAGGAAGAGGAAAGGGAGAGAGGTCGGCCACCAAGGAAAAGAGAGGAGAGAAATTGTAGAGATATGTGCATATTTCATAAGGCACCCTCTACCTCTCTTTTATAATCCTTGGTCATGGCAAAAAATAAAATTTTAATAATAATTAAAATCTCTCTATTTTAAATTTCCTATTGTGATGGTTACAAAAGGAAAGTTTTAAAATTAATCTCTCTCTTTTAAATAATGTAGAGGGCTACAAAAAGGAAAGATTAAAATTAAAACTTCTCTTTTAAATCATAGTTACAAAAAGAAAAGTTTTGTCAAAATTATAATCTCTCTTTTTAAACATGATAGATAACTACAAAAAAGGAAAGATTAAAATCTCTCTTTTAAACCTTTGTAGATAGCTATAAAAGGAAAGATTTTAAAATTTAAAACTCTCTTTTAAAACCATGTGGATGGCTATAAAAGGAAAGATTTTAACAAAAAATAAAATCTCTACTTTTAATCCTATGTGACCGGTGTTAGTTAGAGCCCTAGAGCCAATCATTTGATGATTGTTGTATGGACTCGTTGTATCATATTCTTATATATATAAAGGCATTTGTTTATGGTTATTATGCTTACTTGTATTGGTGGCAAATAACTAAGTATAATAGCGTCCTTGAGTAGAAGGTTCTTACCTATATCAATTGGTTAGTTGAATCGATAGTGAGATGATATAGGGAACACTACTCTTAATCATTCCTAGTCAAGTATTAGCAATCAGGGACAATGTTAATGCGACGAGACTAGCATATAAGTCAACTCGATGACTTGATCTCACAAGTCATGGATATAGAGATATCAAGTTGACATATGGGTATGCATTGGAGAATGTATACTGAATGACCCGCCATGAGAAAGTATCATGGATCATTATATGAGTATCATATACTTTCTCATGTGGCTATTAGTATGACTATTAGTCCTTGGACCTGAAGTCACCATGGTTCCCTGCATAAGGAGTTACATACTTTGGCTTCGTCAAACGTCACCCGTAACTGGGTGGACTACAAAGGCGATTACTAGGTATGTAACAAATTATGCGGAGGGATGTGAGTGATGTAGATGGGATCTATCCCTCTTATATGATGGGAGAGACATCGATATTCTTGATAGAGTGAGACCACTAAGTGCATGGCCATGCCCAAATGAGTCAATATGAGATGTTGAGCTCATTTGATTAAGTGAATCTACTTGGGATTCAAGATTTAGATTGATTAGAGGATGACACGGTCTATGCCTCACATTGATCAATCTAGATGTCAAGGATAGAAGAACACTTGTCATATATTGTGAAGAGTCACAATTAGTAGTCACAAGGTGATGTTGGATCTCAACATTCTTATAACTTGGGTAGTAATGATGTGTTGCTAGATATCGCTCATTACTTATGCTTCTAAATGGGTTTAGGAGCATTGCCAATGTTATAAGAACCTATAGGGTCACACACAAAGGGCAATTAGATGGAGATTAGATTCATTTAATGAACCTAAAGGATTAGGTCCATGTGATGAACCAAATTGGATTAAGAGTAATCCAAATTAGGCTAATTGAGTTGGACTCAATTTGGTTCATGTGTTAGATGAGTCTAATTTGGACTTAGACTCATTGAGTCAATTTAATTCAATGAATAGAGATTCATTAAATTAAAATTGACTTGAACCAATGGATATATTTGATCAACCATGGGAGAGAAGTGGTCAAGTTTGACTTGACTTGAGAGGAAGATGAAGAGTCAAGTTTGACTTTACCATTTGCCACCTCATTGGTGAGTTGGCAAAGAGTGGACCAATGATGATGCTCCACCTCATTGGTGAGTTGGCAAAGAGTGGACCAATGATGATGCTCCACATCATCATGGTTGCTTAAGTGGGATGCCACCTCATGGGAGTTACCAAGAGTTGTGACTCTTGGTATTCCATGGAGGTTATTAACCTCTTAATGTGGTCGGCGACAATAGATTCAAGAGAGGAGTTTTTCATTTTGTGTGTAACTCTCATCTTCTTCCTCAAGCTCTCTTCTCTCCCTCTCTTCCTCCATTGCTGAGAACCACAAAGGGTGTTAGCACACTCTAGTTTCTTTTCTCCATCTCCTTGTTCATGTGGATACACATAGAGGAGTGTCTACTTTGACATTCTCGAGATCCGACATCATTTGGACGAGCGAGATTAAGCGTAGGGCATCGCTTCAAAGGTATACCTTCTAATCTTGTAGATCTAGGAATAGAGAAACTCGTACACAAATTTTAAACTTCGCACGGATCCCGTGGCATAGGATTCGGGGTTTCCGCAACGCAAAAAGGAGATTTTTATGGCCCGAAAATCCCTACAGTGGTATCAGAGCCACGTGCGAAGCGCGTACGTATTTATTTTGTGTTTTTATGAAAAACTTTCAGTTCTGTAACTTTCTGTGAATTTCCTAATTTTATGTGTTTTATGGGTAATTTTCTCGTAGAAGCGAAGCAACAAATGTTTCGACACTTGTAGGCTTCGACTACCGAGAAAACCTTTCCGAAACGGCAAGGTTTCGCCCAATTCATTTTGGGACAGCGGACTAAGGCACCATAGGATCGCTTAGGAACACTCGCGATGGTTATATCGCGGGTAGGGTGCTGCCCCTAACCCTGCAAGGGGCTTTGTTCCGCGATTGCGCCCGAAAATTGCTAAACGGGACCGTCGGGAATTTTTACTCATAAAATTGTAAAAATTGTGAGAAAATTTATAGAAATTTATAGAAATTACATAATTTAGAATTATGTATCATTTTGTGATAGTCATGACCCAAAGACCCCAGTTTGATTAAAAAAAATTGTGTTGTAATTTATATTATGGCATGCGTGCCATTTTCTGTGATGTGCGTGTTGTATATGATATGCGACCTGCGCGTCGTGCCTTTCCTATTTTATTTCCTATTGTAAAATAGTTTAGACTCGAATGTAACTCGAGTTTCACCTTTGTAATGTACAAAATGAAACGGTGGAAGGTCCACTCGAGACGGAGTTACGAGGAGGGTGCGAGCAACACAAGGTGGTCACCGGAAGGAGCTTGAGAAGTTGTTGACCTTAGGTTGACCATCCGATCTTCTCATTAGCTTGAGAAGATCGTAGTAGGGCCATGACTAATCACAAAAAGTTTAATTAATTGCTTGTGTGTGTATATGTGATGCATGCTAGATTAGTAATTAATTAGTACCTTAACGATTAGATTAGATCTAAGTCGCGCACATAATGCACCTCCACGATTAGATTAGATCTAAATCGAGTATATGATACACATTGTCGATTAGATTAGATCTCAATTGCGTCAACTCGAAATGCCTACCATGCCGTGATACCCATCACTACCTCGATCACATGTTGTTGTTGAATTTGCCAAAGCAGAGCAACGCATATTATTTTGGTAGGGTGTGGAGGGACAATCTTGGTCCCGCCTATCAACGCATGGGTGAGTACAGCTCAATTAGATTGAGTAACTAGTTAACTCAATTGGATCGAGTTTAACTATAGGCATTTTCCAATGGTTGGTAGATAGGTCAAAATCACGTTTATATTAACTTTTGGGCGTATTAGCCAAATCCAACTCGAGTTTTAATATAAATGCGGATATTTATCCTATAAACAAGAGTTGCATAGAGATGTAATTGGTAATTAGTTATCTACCGATCATACTAAGTATTGGGCGATTTAGCCAAAGCTAACTCAAAGCGTAGTATGATGTGGATCTTGTCCTACTTGAATTATAGAATTCAGTGAGAGCATCATTTAATTAAAGGCCTAATTAGATGATTAATTGGAATATGATATTTATTTTTCTGTATTTTTCTGTTGTAGATTACCAAGTCGTCAAACACGAACTCCTTCTCCCCGCGTTCTGTCCTCGATAAGGACAAGCTCAATGGAGCTAACTTCCTGGACTGGTACAGGAACCTGAGAATAGTTCTCACACAGGAACGAAAACTGTACGTCCTGGAGCAGTCCATTCCTGAGGCACCTCCTGCCACTGCAACGTGAGCTGATCGAGATGCTTACAAGAAGCATCAAGATGACGCATTAGATGTGTCTTGTCTCATGCTCGTGACCATCAACTCTGAGCTTCAAAAGCAACACGAGTTGATGGGCTCTTATGATATGGTTGAGCATCTTCGTCAACTATATCAAGGATAAGCGAGGCACAAGAGATTCGAGATCTCTAAGGCACTGTTTCAGTGCAAGATGCAAGATGGGACTCTCGTAGGCCCATATGTACTCAAAATGATTGGGTACATAGAAAACCTACAAAGGTTGGGATTCCTGCTTGGCCAAGAGCTGGCCACTGACCTGATCTTGTAATCCTTGCCAGATAGCTATAGTCAATTCGTTCTAAATTATAACATGAACGAAATTGACAAGTCACTGCCTGAGCTACTTAGCATGTTGAGAACTGCTGAGCTCAACCTTAAGAAGGTTAAGCCTAACTCTATTCTAATGGTTCAGAAACACAAGGGCAAGGGCAAACCCAAAGGTAAGGAAAAGTCCCAAGCTAAGGGTAAAGGCAAGACACTGAAACCCAAAGGAGGGGTTGCCAAGGATGCTACCTGCTTCCACTGCGGTCAGACCGGGCACTGGAAGAGGAACTACAAAGTGTACCTGGAAGATCTTAAGAAGAAGAGAAGTGAGACTTCCACTTCAGGTATATATGTTATAGAAGTCAATCTATCTATTTCTTCATCATGGGTATTAGATACCGGATGTGCTTCTCACATTTGTACTAATGTGCAGGCGCTGAGAAATAGCAGGGCATTGACGAAGGGCGAGGTGGACCTACGTGTAGGCAATGGAGCACGGGTTGCTGTTGTTGCTGTAAGAACTTATTCTCTATCTCTGCCATCTGGGCTTGTACTAGAATTGGATGATTGTTATTATGTGCCTGCTTTGACTAAGAACATTATATCAGTTTCTTGTTTAGACAAGAAAGGCCTTTCATTTATAATAAAGAACAAATGTTGTTCAGTTTATTTAAATGATATGTTCTATTGTAGTGCACCTCTGATGAACGGACTCTACATTCTAGACCTTGAAAACCCTATCTGTTACATAAGTACTAAGAGGTTCAAGTCAAATGACATGAACCAAACCTATATCTGGTACTGGCGCTTAGGTAATATAAATGACAAACGCTTATCCCAGCTCCATAAAGATGGTTTGCTAGACTCATTTGATTTTGAATCTTATGACACATGCGAGTCATGTCTACTGGGCAAGATGACCAAGACTCTCTTTAGTGGGCACAGCGAGAGAGCGACTGACTTGTTAGGACTTATACATAGTGATGTATGTGGACCTTTCAATGTCGATGCTAGGGGTGGTTATAGGTACTCATTACATTTACTGATGATTTCAGTAGATATGATTATGTGTATATGATGACACATAAGTCAGAATCCTTTGAAAAGTTCAAGGAATTTAAGAATGAAGTACAAAACTAGCTTGGCAAGAGTATTAAGATACTTCGATCAGATCGAGGTGGAGAATACCTTAGCCATGAGTTTCGTGACTATCTAGCTGAGTGTGGGATCCTATCCCAACTCACTCCTCCTGGAACACCACAGTGGAATGGTGTATCCGAAAGGAGGAATCGTACCTTATTAGATATGGTACGGTCTATGATGAGTCACAGAGATCTTCCTATGTATCTTTGGGGCTATGCTCTAGACACAGCAACTTTCATTCTCAACCGAGTTCCATCTAAGGCTGTAATAAAGACACCATATAGGATATGGACTGGGAGAGATGCTCAGGTGTCTTTTATGAGGATTTGGGGTTGTGAGGCTTACGTTCGACGTTAAGTCTCGGACAAATTGGGACCCAAATCTGATAAGTGTTATTTTATTGGATATCCCAAGGAAACAAAGGGATATTACTTCTACATTCCCAGTCAACACAAGATAGTTGTGGCTAAGACTGGGGTATTTCTAGAAAGGGATTTTGTTTCTAGAAAAACTAGTGGGAGTACGTTCGATCTTGAAGAAGTTCAAGATGTGAACCATAGCACTGAAGCCTCCATGGAAGTTGAATTGGAACCACAAAGTGTTGTGGATGATGTTGTTCCACAAGGAGTTGAGGAACAGCAACCAGTTCAAGTAGACCTACCTCTTCACAGGTCTGATAGGGTATGTCGTCAGCCTGAGAGATATTCATTTCTCTTGTCTGACCATGATGACGTTGTGCTCATTGAGGATGAGGCTACCTCCTATCAGGAAGTTGTGATGAGACCAGATTCCCAGAAATGGCTAGAGGCCATGAGATCCGAGATGGAATCCATGTACACTAACCAAGTATGGACTTTGGTTGATCCACCTGAAAGGGTCAAACCCATTGGGTGTAAGTGGGTCTTTAAGAGAAAGACTGACACGGATGGATTTATTTTTAAGGGTCGCTTGGTAGCTAAAAGTTTCAAGCAAATTCATGGTATTGACTATGATGAAACCTTTTCTCCAGTAGTGATGTTTAAATCCATTTGGATCATGCTTGCTATTGCAGCGTACCACGATTATGAGATCTGGCAGATGGATGTCAAAACCGCGTTTCTGAATGGAAACCTGCTCGAGGATGTGTACATGACACAACCTGAGGGTTTTGTAGATCCACAGCATACTGGCAGAGTATGCAAGCTGTATAGGTCCATTTATGGACTAAAACAAGATTCTCGGAGCTGGAATCTTCGATTCGATGATGCAATCAAACAGTTTGGTTTCATCAAGAATGAAGATGAACCTTGTGTCTATAAGAAGGTTGTTGGGAGTACAGTTGTCTTCCTTATATTATATGTGGATGACATACTACTCATTGGGAAAGACATCCCTTTGCTGCACTGTCAAGACTTGGCTAGGGACTTGTTTCTCAATGAAGGACTTAGGTGAAGTATCCTGTATTCTAGGCATACAGATCTATAGAGATAGATCTAAAAGATTGCTTGGCCTAAGTCAGAGTACATACATTGACAAGGTACTACTACGGTTTGCCATGCAGAACTCCAAGATGGGATTTCTGCCGATGTCACATGGTGTGAGTCTTTCGAACACTCAAGGTCCCTCTTCTAGAGAGGAGAGAGACCGCATGGATCAGATCCCTTATGCTTCAGCCATAGGATCTATCATATATGCCATGCTATGTACTCGTCCTGATGTCTCGTATGCTTTGAGCATGACGAGCAGATACCAGTCAGATCCAGGTGAAAGTCACTGGATAACGGTCAAGAATATTCTTAAGTACTTGAGAAGGACTAAAGAATATTTCTTGATATATGGAGGTGATGACGAGCTAGCTGTAAAGGGTTACAGTGATGCTAGCTTCCAAACTGACCAGGATGATTATCGATCACAGTTTAGGTTCGTGTTTTGCATAAATAGTGGTGTTGTGAGCTGGAAGAGTTCGAAGCAGGACACAGTTGTTGATTCTACAACAGAAGCCGAGTATATTGCTGCATCAGAAGCAGCAAAGAAGGTAGTTTGGATCCGCAAGTTCATTACTGAACTTGGGGTGGTTCCTAGCATAGCTGATTCCATAAAGCTCTATTGTGACAACAATGGAGCAATAGCACAGGCTAAGGAACCTCGCTCACACCAGCGGACCAAACACATACTACGGCGCTTCCATCTCATTCGAGAGATCATCGATAGTGGAGATGTGAAGATTTGCAGAGTACCCACTGAGGCTAACATCGCAGATCCCTTGACCAAGGCTTTGGCATAGAGAGCATGATGGTCACAGTAGGTCTTTGGGCCTTAGAGCCTATAGTAATTGGCACTAGTGCTAGTGGGAGATTGTTAGTTAGAGCCCTAGAGCCAATCATTTGATGATTGTTGTATGGACTCGTTGTATCATATTCTTATATATATAAAGGCATTTGTTTATGGTTATTATGCTTACTTGTATTGATGTCAAATAACTAAGTATAATAGCGTCCTTGAGTAGAAGGTTCTTACCTATATCAATCAGTTAGTTGAATCGATAGTGAGATGATATAGGGAACACTACTCTTAATCATTGCTAGTCAAGTATTAACATTCAAGGACAATGTTAATGTGACGAGACTAGCATGTAGGTCAACTCGATGACTTGATCTCACAAGTCATGGATATAGAGATATCAAGTTGACACATGGGTATGCATTGGAGAATGTATACTGAATGACCCACCATGAGAAAGTATCATGGATCGTTATATGAGTATCATATACTTTCTCATGTGGCTATTAGTATGACTATTAGTCCTTGGACCTGAAGTCACCATGGTTCCCTGCATAAGGAGTTACATACTTTGGCTTCGTCAAACGTCACCCGTAACTGGGTGGACTATAAAGGTGATTACTGGGTATGTAACAAATTATGCGGAGGGATGTGAGTGATGTAGATGAGATCTATCCCTCTTATATGATGGGAGAGACATCGATATTCTTGATAGAGTGAGACCACTAAGTGTATGACCATGCCCAAATGAGTCAATATGAGATGTTGAGCTCATTTGATTAAGTGAGTCTACTTGGGATTCAAGATTTAGATTGATTAGAGGATGACACGGTCTATGTCTCACATTAATCAATCTAGATGTCAAGGATAGAAGGACACTTGTCATATATTGTGAAGAGTCACAATTAGTAGTCACAAGGTGATGTTGGATCTCAACATTCTTATAACGTGGGTAGTAATGATGTATTGCTAGATATCGCTCATTACTTATGCTTCTAAATGGGTTTAGGAGCATTGCCAATGTTATAAGAACCTATAGGGTCACACACAAAGGGTAATTAGATGGAGATTAGATTCATTTGATGAACCTAAAGGATTAGGTCCTTGTGATGAACCAAATTGGATTAAGAGTAATCCAAATTCGGCTAATTGAGTTGGACTCAATTTGGTTCATGTGTTAGATGAGTCTAATTTGGACTTAGACTCATTGAGTCAATTTAATTCAATGAATAGAGATTCATTAAATTAAAATTGACTTGAACCAATGGATAGATTTGATCAACCATGGGAGAGAAGTGGTCAAGTTTGACTTGACTTGAGAGGAAGATGAAGAGTCAAGTTTGACTTGACCATTTGCCACCTCATTGGTGAGTTGGCAAAGAGTGGACCAATAATGATGCTCCATATCATCATGGTTGCTTAAGTGGGATGCCACCTCATGGGAGTTACCAAGAGTTGTGACTCTTGGTATTCCATGGAGGTTATTAACCTCTTAATGTGGACGGCGACAATAGATTCAAGAGAGGAGTTTTTCATTTTGTGTGTAACTCTCATCTTCTTCTTCAAGCTCTCTTCTCTCCCTCTCTTCCTCCATTGCCGAGAGCCACAAAGGGTGCTAGCACACTCTAATGTCTTTTCTCCATCTCCTTGTTTGTGTGAATACACATAGAGGAGTGTCTACTTTGACATTCTCGAGATCCGGAATCATTTGGACGAGCAGGATTAAGCGTAGGGCATCGCTTCAAAGGTATACCTTCTGATCTTGTAGATCTAGGAATAGAGAAACTCGTACACGAATTTTAAACTTCGCACAGATCCTGTGGCATGGGATTCGGGGTTTTCGCAACGCAGAAAGGCGGTTTTTGCGGCCCGAAAATCCCTACAGCCGGCCCCTTGCTTGGGCACCAAGCTTGGCCGACCACCTCTTGGGCTCCAAGCTAATGCTTGGCCATCCCGCTTGCACCAAGTAAGGATGTGTCCGACCCATTACTTGGGTAAGAAGTGCATTTTATGGATACAAGGCTTTATAGAGGTTACAACAGGGACCGAGAGGAGGAATTGGTTTTGGTCTCACGATGAGCTTAAGCTTCCTGTATTCGACCCAAACATCTAACTCAAGTTCATCAATAATAACTTATATCACTAAAGAGTTATTATTGAACTACCGCACCAATCCCATATTACATTATGAGCTCCTTCTTATCATGAGTGCATTAATCTCCCTGTGTTTAAGATATCGAATGCCCATTAATTAAATGAGTTACTGGCAACTTACTTAATTAATATCTAGCTCCAAGAGTAGTACAACTCAACTTCATTATCATGTCGGACTAAGTCCACCTACAGGATTACATGACAATCCTTATGAGCTCCTCAAGGGGACATCATCAACCTAGATAACTAGGACACAGTTTCCTTCTATAATCAACAACACACCATATAAATAATATTATTTCTCAACTTATCCAGCCTATTAATTTAACAAATAAATCTCACCCATTGATAAATTAAATAAATAAATACTAAGTATATGTGCTTGTTATTATATCAGGATTAAGAGTACGCACATTTATAATAACAGGGGTTATGTTCTTTTATGCAGTCAGTATAAAAGGAACAACCTCAAACACACATAGTGTACTAGTGTAATTTTATAGTTAAGATAAACTAATACCAAATTACACTATAACCATTCCAATGGTTTGTCTCAATCTATCTTGGTTGTGAGCTACTATTTATAATTTATAAGGAATTGAGAACATGATCTTCTGTGTGACATCACACACCATGTTATGTATAATATAAATTAAATGGACAACTGCATTTAACTAAATGTAGGCATTCGACTAATGTGATTCTTATTACAAAATAAATGTTCATTCAATAAATATTCATACAAAAAGATAAGCTTTTAGTATACATCCTAACAATGCTGAACCGACCGCATGCTCTATAAATGACAAGTAGATCCGGAGCGGCTAGCCAACACATGGCTTGGCTAGGACAGGCAGGGAGTTGAGGTATTCTTTGAGCTCCTTGAATGCCTTGTCGCACTCCTCGTCCCATTGAAATTTTGTCGCCTAACACAGTATTTTGAAGAATGGCAAGCTCCGATCGGATGACTTGGAGATGAATCTGGATAGCGTTGTGATCCGACCAGTCAATCACTGAGCTTCCTTCAGGTTGCGGGGTGGGGGCATGTCTTGCAACACTTTTACTTTGACTAGGTTCACCTCGATGCCCCGCTCGGTTACGATGTAGCCGAGGAAGCGCCCACTCTTTGCGCTGAACAGACACTTGCTTGGGTTCAGCTTTATCCTATAAGCCCTGTGTGTCTGACAGGTCTCTTCAATATTTGCACATAGGTTAGCCGCTCGGAGGGATTTTATCAGAATATCATCTATGTATACCTCTATGTTACGGTCGATCTACCGTCAGAACACTTTGTTCATTAATCTTTGGTAAGTGGCTCCAGCATTATTGAGTCCGAATGACATGACGTTGTAGCAGTACGTATCGTTGGTCGTAATGAAGCTAACCTTTTCTTGATCTTCACGGGGGAGCGACACTTGATGATAACCCTAGTAGGCATCCAACATGCAGATCAGCTCGCACCCCACAATGGAATCCACCATCTGGTCAATCCGAGGTAGCGGGTAGAAGTCCTTCGGGCATGCCTTCTTCAGGTCACGGAAGTCAATGTAGACTCGCATCTTGTTGCTCGGTTTGGAGATGAGGATAACGTTGGCGAGCCAGCTTGGGAACTGAACTTCCTGTTAGGATGTATACTAAAAGCCTAGCTTTTGGTATAAACATTTATCTAGAAATAAGAATCACATTGGTCAAATGTCTACATTTATGATAAATGTAGTTGTTCAATTAATTTATATTGTAGATAACATGGTGTGTGGTGTCACAAACAGAGGATCATGTTATCAGTACCTTATAAATTATAAACAGTAGCTCACGACCAAGATGGAAAGGAACAAACCATTGGAAGGTCATAGTGTAATTAGGTATTAGTTTATCTTAACTATATAATTACACCAGTACACTTAGAGTGTATTGAGTAGGACCATTAGAGGTCGTTTCTTTTATACTGACTTTATAAAGGAACAAAGACCTAAGTTATTATGGAAGTGTGTGCTCTTAATCCTAATATAATAACAAGCACATATATTTGATATTTATTTCTTTAATTTATCAATGGGTGAGATTTAGTTCGATAAATCAATAAGCCCGATAAGTTGAGAAATGATATCACTTATAGTGTGTGTTGTTGATTATAGAAGGAAACTGTGTCCTAGTAATCTAGGTTGAGAATGTCCCCAAGAGGAGCTCATAAGGATTGTCATGTTAAACCTTGCAGGTGGACTTAGTCCGACATGACAATGAAGTTGAGTGGTACTACTCTTGGAGCTAGATATTAATTAAGTGGGTTGTCAGTAACTTACTTAATTAGTGGACATTTGTTATCTTAAACACAGGGAGACTAACACACTCATAATAAGAAGGAGCCCAAAATGTAATTTGGGATTGGTGCGGTAGTTCAATAATAGTTCTTTAATGAAATGAATTATTATTGATGAAATTAAGTTGTGTGTTCAGGGCGAACACGGGATGCTTAATTTCATCGAGAGACCAAAACCAATTCCTCCTCTCAGTCCCTATCGTAGCCTCTTGTATATAGAGATTTATACCCACCACATACCCACCTTCTTACCCATCCAATGGGGCCGGCCAAGCTAGCTTGGAACCCAAGCTAGGGCCGGCCAAGACCAAATGGATAAGCCAAGTTGATGGCCGGCCAAAGCTTGGGTCCCAAGCTTAGGTGGCTGGCCACTAGAATATTAAAAAGGATTTTTATTAAAATTATTTCTTATGTGGATATCATGATTTTAAAAGAGAGTTTAAAATTAAATATTCTCTTTTATAAGTTTCTACAAGAGATTAAGAAAAGATTTGATATCTTTCCTTAATTGTAGATTAAAAGAGATTTTAATTTTAGAGATAACTTTCTTTTTATCCACATGTTTAAAAGAAAGATTTTAATTTATTAAATTTCCTTTTTATAAACCAATCATGAAGGGATAAAAATTATTAGAGAAATTTTATTTTCCGGAAACAAATTAGGAAGGTTTTAATTCTTGATTGAATTAAATTTCTTTTGCTTAGATTATTATGGCCGGCCATGTTGATTAATAAAAGAGAAATTGATTTTATATCAATTAAATTTATTTTTCATGGCAAAGGAATTAAGGAAGTTTTTATTAAAATTTACTTATTTTCCAAGACCAAGGATTATAAAAAAGAGGGTAGAGGTGCCTTCATGACAAGAACTCTATTCTATTTTCTCCCACTTTTTCTTCCTTGGTGTGGCCGGCCATCCTCTCCTCCTCTCTTCTCTTTGATGGCCGAACCTCATCCTTCTTGTGGAGATTCATATGGTGGTCGGATCAAGTTTAGAGAAGAAGGAGAGAAAGAAAGCTTTGTTTCTAGCATCCCTTGGAGCATGGTGGTGGTGGCCGAACCTCTTCATCCTAGGAGAAGTTTTGATGGCCGAAACTTGCAAGGAAGAAGAAGGTGCTTGGTGGTTCTCGTCTCGGAAGATCGTTGCCCACACAACGTCCGGGATTAGAAGAGGAATACGGTAGAAGACCTAGAGGTTTTTGTTTGCAAAAGAAAAGGTATACTAGTATTTTATTTCCGCATCATACTAGTTTTATCTTCATGTAAAAATACCAAATACAAGAGGCATGTGATTCTAGTATTTCGAAATTTTTTTCGATGTTGTGTTCTTTTGTTTTTCTTTTCCTTGTGATTTGATTGTTATTTTCGGTTGACCTAAAGTTATTTAAGGAAATTAAATATTAGCTTTCCTTAAAAGGCTTTGTCTAGGCGGTGGTGGTTGTTCCCATATCCAAGAAGGTCATGTGCCTCACCATGCAGTCCTGGAAGCCGATTTTAGAAATTAATATTTAATGAAATTAATAACCTAGGTGATTTGGATCGAACGTGTTAAGTTCTGCAGGAGATCCAAGTCTAAACCTAAAAGAACAAATAGATTAAACTTTGGATCAAACGTGTTAAGTTCCGTAGGCGATCCAAGTTTAATTTAAAAGAACACATGGTAGCTAGGAAAAGGTTTAGACCTTTGTACAAAATTTTTGTACAGTGGAACCATTAGGTTTTCCGGGTAGCAACCAACAATTGGTATCAGAGCTAGGGTTTTGCCTCTGTGTATTTGGTATTAGTTTAATTATGCACATGTCATACATAATTTAGGTAGGATAATAGTAGGATGTGCTAACTTTGTGGATGCAGGATCCAACTATTATGGCTTATAGATATTGTGTGTGTGATTGGACCCTTGGACATGTCAAGGGCATTTTATTGTGTGTGCATGATTGTATTATAAAATACAGCAGGAGCTGTATTTAGTTTTATTAGGATTTTATTTTTTGATCTAGATACATGTACATTCCTTCGAGGAATATATAATCAAAAAATGTAAAATTTTATTTATGTCGCGGATTGAATCTTGCAAGGCGTGGAACCTTTTGAGGATCAGAGGCGCAGCGAAATAAGGAGCAAGATGGATGCGACAACTAGACCCGGTGGCGGTGGCCAAAGATGGCAGCAGCTAGGGTTGGCAACACACGGAGGACAGCAATAGATAAAAGCCATAATAGTTGAAAATTAAATTTTCTATTTATTGTTTTTTATGTTGTGCTGTGTGTGCTTGTTAGTATGCATGTTAAATAGGCTAGCATAGTCAAAATTCCTCACTTTAAATAACTAAGTGGGAGAGGAATTTATTTTTAAATAAATTCCACGGTCTCCATTACTAGTTTATAAGTGATGCAACAAGCTTGCGCGTTGGCTCAGAGTGCCTTCCTCCATATCAGATGAGCTTGTTTGCGGATCACTAGATTAAACTTCCATTTTGGATGACTATAGGAAGTTAATTAAGAGCGTGAGATCTTCCCCATCGGAAGGGGCACAATCTTATTAATGGACTTAGTGTCAAGTAATGGTATACACTTAGGCACGTCTAATAGTATCCTCCCCATCGGAGTCACTGCTATTATTTATGTGACCGAAGAAAACCAACTATTAATTTGTCAAATAAATAGGTTGACAAGATAATAAAATTAAAAACCCCTCTTACAAATGTTTGATTTTGTATACGTTCACACTATCGTGGCATACAAAATTCACGGTGTTTGAGGTAATTTTATTTTGTCATAAAGATTTATTGACAAGATAATTAATGGGTAAAACCCTCCTCTTACAAATGTTTAAATTTTGTATACGTCCACACTATCGTGGCATGCAAAATTCACGGTGTTTGAGGTGTTGGTAAATTTAAATAATATTGTTTGAGGAATCAATGTTATTTTAAATTCAAAAAGTTTTGACCAAATATTTGATCAAAGACAGATCAACTATTAATTTTATTCGTCATAAAGTAAAGTTGACGAGATAATAAAATTAATGGATAAAATCTCCTCTTTGATTTTGTATACGTTCACACTATCGTGGCATACAAAATTCATGGGAATTTTAAGGAGTTGATCTTGACCAAATATTTTTTGTGACTCTTAGGATTTAAAATGTTTGTCAATCCCCTAGTTGTTATACTATAGAAAAGACTTAGTAGTCCCAATTGTAATGATTGGAAATAGGACTTGGATATTAAGGTAGACTGTCTTCTTAGAACTAAGAACAGTTTAGGTGTATTTAATTCATTAGTTGAAACATGTCTAGTGGTGTTATCTACCAGAACCTGGAGTGTAGATACAGATGTCATTAATCATGTCTGTAATTCATTGCAGGGTTCCAGGAAACCCGACAACTAAATGAAAATAAAAACACCGTCCACATGGGCACTACTGCAAAAGTAGCAGCTGTTGCAGTGGGAGAGGTTTATTCTCTAATAGGAATAAAATATGGATTATTAGAAATTGTCTTTACATACTAAGTTTAGAAAGAACCTGATTTCAGTTTCTAAACTATTATAGAATAGATATTGTGTCTATTTTGATAACAAAGTTATTATCAAGAAAAATAGGAAAGTTATCTATTCTAGTATGTTGGTTGACAATTTATAATCCAATAAATCTCACGATGCAACAAATGGAAATTAGTAACACATCTTCTAACTTTAAGAGAAAGCAACATTCGGAAATGAACCAATTATATCTTTGGCATCTAAGGCTAGGTTATATTAACTTGAGTAGGATTCATTGGTAGCTGATGAACTTTTGGGTTCATTAGTAGTGGAAATCTTTCCAACCTGCGAGTCTTACTTAAAATAACCAAGAAGCTTTTAAGTCTAAGGGGTATAGAGCCAAAGATATGTTGGAATTGGTTCATTCTGATTTGTGTGATCCTATGACTATCCAGGCAAGAGGTAGTATCGAATATTTCATCTATTTTACAGACAACTATTCAAGATACAAATACATTTACTTAATGTGCCGCAAGACTAAGTACTTTGATTAGTTCAAAGAGTACAAGGCTGATGCGGAGAAACGTTAAAGTAAAAGTATCAAGTCACTATGGTAAGATCGTAATGGCAAGTACCTCTTGGGACAATTTAGGAGTTACTTATCAAAAGTAGGGATTCAATCTCAACTAACTGCATCTGGTACACCCCAACAGAATGGTGTAGTAGAAAGAAGGTATAGGACTCTTATGGAAATAAGTAGATTGATGATGAATTAATTACCAAATTCGTCTTAAGGATATACACTAGAAACAGAAGTGAACATAATACCTTCTAAAGTCAGAACTCTCTACTCCCATAGAATTGCAGAATGGGCGTAAGCCTAGTCTGAAGCATATTCAGATTTGGGTGGTCTAGCACATGAGAGACACTGATAAGTTGGACAGGAGTTCACTTGTTTGTGAGTTATCCTAAAGAAACGAAAGTAGGTTTATAGTCTTAAAAGACCAAAATCAGAAGGTCATTGTTAGAATCAATGACCGATTTTTAGAAAAGGACTATGTAATAAACCACAAGCCCATAAGTAAATTTGTTCTTAATAAAAGACACGTCTAATCTAGTACCAACTGTACAAGATGAAATATCACAAGAAACTACAACACGTATCACAATTGATACACAATTATAGATAGTGCATCATCGTAGTGGGAGGGTTGTCAAACAACCTAAAAGATTCATGTTTTGGAAAAATCTTTGGACTTAATTCCAAATGAACATGAGCCTGATCCCGGACATATGATGAAGCACTCCAAGACAAAGATGCAGCATCTTGGCAAAGAGCAATGAATACAGAATTAGAATATATGTATTCTAATCAAATCTGGAAGCTTGTAGAACCACCAGATGGTGTAAAAGCCATTGGGTGAAAATAGGAAAAGATGGATAGACAAGAAGGTGGAAACTTTCAAAGCAAGGTTTGATGAAAAAGGAAACTTTTTCACTAGTAGTCATGCTTAAGTCTATCCAGATTCTTTTATCTATTTGGCAAGTGGATGTCAAGATAGCATTCCTTAATGGAAGTCTTAAAAAAGCATCCGTATAAAGCAACCAGAAGGGTTCATTGCAAAGGGCAAAGAGCATCTTGTGTGCAAGCTCAATCAGTCTATGGACTGAGGCAAAGCTTCAAGGTCTTGGAACATCCGGTTTATCAAAGTAATCCAGACCTATGGATTTATTTAGTAACCGGATAAGTCTTGTGTATACAAAAGGTGTGATGGAAACGTGGTGATATTTCTTATACTATACGTAGATAACATTTTTGGTAGTTGGAAACAATATCAAAGTGTTATCAGAAGTAAGGGTATGATTGTCCAAACAATTCGATATGAAGGACTTGGGAGAATATATGGGATCAAAGTAATAAGGGATCACAAGAAAAGAATATTTTACTTATCCCAAGCTTCATATATCGAAAAAATCCTTGCTCGTTTTAAGCATGCAGAACTCCAAGAAAGGTTTCTTACCTTTTGGGCTTGGAGTAGCTTTATCTAAAGAGATGTCTCCGAAGACATCAAAGGAGATAGAAGAAATGAAGGTAGATTTTTATGCTTCAGCTATCGGAAGCCTAATGTATGCTATGCATGAGATCAGAAATCTGTTTTGCCAAGGGTATAGTTAGCAGATATCAAAGTAACCCTTGACAAGGACATTAGACTGCAGTAAAGCATATATTGAAGTACCTTAGAGGCACTAGAAATTATATGCTAGCTTACAAGGCAGATTTGGTCCCTATGGGTTGCACGGATTTTGACTTCCAATCAGATAGGGACAATAGTAAGTCAACCTCGGGGTTTTGTGTTTACTTTAGGAGGTAAAGTCATAACTATGGAAGAGTGATAAGCATAGGTGTTTTTCTAGACTCCACCATAGAAGCTGAGTATATGGCAAGCCTCTGAGGTAGCCATAAAAGCTGAATGACTCAATAACCTCAAGATAGACTTAGATATGATTTCTGGTTTGTCCAAAGATTATTACAATTTATTGTAATAATAATGGTGCAGTAACAAACTCGAAGAAACCATGAGTCTATAAGGCAAGTAAACACAATAGAGCGCAAGTACCACCCAATACGAGAAATCGTATAAATGAGGAGAAGTTGTTGCTACCTAGATTGCATCAGATGATGACCTATAGATCTTTTCACTAAGGCCCTTAAGGCAAAAGCTTTTGATGGGCATGTTGAAGGGTTGGGAATTAGATGTATGGCAGCAGATGTGGCAGCTTAGTCTTTTAGTATAAGTGGGAGATTGTTAGGATGTATACTAAAAGCCTAGCTTTTGGTATAAACATTTATCTAGAAATAAGAATCACATTGGTCAAATGTCTACATTTATGATAAATGTAGTTGTTCAATTAATTTATATTGTAGATAACAAGGTGTGTGGTGTCACACACAGAGGATCATGTTATCAGTACCTTATAAATTATAAACAGTAGCTCACGACCAAGATGGAAAGGAACAAATCATTGGAAGGTCGTAGTGTAATTAGGTATTAGTTTATCTTAACTATATAATTACACTAGTACACTTAGATTGTATTGAGTATGACCATTAGAGGTTGTTTCTTTTATACTGACTTTATAAAGGAACAAAGACCTAAGTTATTATGGAAGTGTGTGCTCTTAATCCTAATATAATAACAAGCACATATATTTGATATTTATTTCTTTAATTTATCAATGGGTGAGATTTAGTTCGATAAATCAATAAGCCCGATAAGTTGAGAAATGATATCACTTATAGTGTGTGTTGTTGATTATAGAAGGAAACTGTGTCCTAGTAATCTAGGTTGAGAATGTCCCCAAGAGGAGCTCATAAGGATTGTCATGTTAAACCTTGCAGGTGGACTTAGTCCGACATGACAATAAAGTTGAGTGGTACTACTCTTGGAGCTAGATATTAATTAAGTGGGTTGTCAGTAACTTACTTAATTAGTGGACATTTGTTATCTTAAACACAGGGAGACTAACACACTCATAATAAGAAGGAGCCCAAAATGTAATTTGGGATTGGTGCGGTAGTTCAATAATAGTTCTTTAGTGGAATGAATTATTATTGATGAAATTAAGTTATGTGTTCAGGGCGAACACGGGATGCTTAATTTCATCGGGAGACCAAAACCAATTCCTCCTCTCGGTCCCTATCGTAGCCTCTTGTATATAGAGATTTATACCCACCACATACCCACCTTCTTACCCATCCAATGGAGCCGGCCAAGCTAGCTTGGAACCCAAGCTAGGGCCGGCCAAGACCAAATGGATAAGCCAAGTTGATGGCCGGCCAAAGCTTGGGTCCCAAGCTTAGGTGGACGGCCACTAGAATATTAAAAAGGATTTTTATTAAAATTATTTCTTATGTGGATATCATGGTTTTAAAAAAGAGTTTAAAATTAAATATTCTCTTTTATAAGTTTCTACAAGAGATTAAGAAAAGATTTGATATCTTTCCTTAATTGTAGATTAAAAGAGATTTTAATTTTAGAGATAACTTTCTTTTTATCCACATGTTTAAAAGAAAGATTTTAATTTATTAAATTTCCTTTTTATAAACCAATCATGAAGGGATAAAAATTATTAGAGAAATTTTATTTTCCGGAAACAAATTAGGAAGGTTTTAATTCTTGATTGAATTAAATTTCTTTTGCTTAGATTATTATGGCCGACCATGTTGATTAATAAAAGAGAAAATGATTTTATATCAAATAAATTTATTTTTCATGGCAAAGGAATTAAGGAAGTTTTTATTAAAATTTCCTTATTTTCCAAGACCAAGGATTATAAAAAAGAGGGTAGAGGTGCCTTCATGACAAGAACTCTATTCTATTTTCTCCCTCTTTTTCTTCCTTGGTGTGGCTGGCCATCCTCTCCTCCTCTCTTCTCTTTGATGGTCGAACCTCATCCTTCTTGTGGAGATTCATATGGTGGCCGGATCAAGTTTAGAGAAGGAGAGAAAGAAAGCTTTGTTTCTAGCATCCCTTGGAGCATGGTGGTGGTGGCCGAACCTCTTCATCCTAGGAGAAGTTTTGATGGTCGAAACTTGCAAGGAAGAAGAAGGTGCTTGGTGGTTCTCGTCTCGGAAGATCGTTGCCCACACAACGTCCGGGATTAGAAGAGGAATACGGTAGAAGACCTAGAGGTTTTTGTTTGCAAAAGAAAAGGTATACTAGTATTTTATTTCCGCATCATACTAGTTTTATCTTCATGTAAAAATACCAAATACAAGAGGCATGTGATTCTAGTATTTCGAATTTATTTTCGATGTTGTGTTCTTTTGTTTTTCTTTTCCTTGTGATTTGATTGTTCTTTTCGGTTGACCTAAAGTTATTTAAGGAAATTAAATATTAGCTTTCCTTAAAAGGCTTTGTCTAGGCGGTGGTGGTTGTTCCCATATCCAAGAAGGCCATGTGCCTCGCCATGCAGTACTGGAAGTCGATTTTGGAAATTAATATTTAATGAAATTAATAACCTAGGTGATTTGGATCGAACGTGTTAAGTTCCGCAGGAGATCCAAGTCTAAACCTAAAAGAATAAATAGATTAAACTTTGGATCAAACGTGTTAAGTTCCGCAGGCGATCCAAGTTTAATTTAAAAGAACACATGGTAGCTAGGAAAAGGTTCAGACCTTTGTACAAAATTTTTGTACAGTGGAACCATTTGATTTTCTGGGTAGCAACCAACACTTCCCTCATGTGTCCGATTTGCAACAACTTTTCTACCTCCACCCGGATGATCAGGTTCTACTCGGCGCTAAAATCCCTTTTACGTTGCTTTATCGGGCGAGCGTCCGGTCGAACATATAGCTCATGCTGAGCTACGCTTGGGGAGATGTCGAGCAACTCATGCGTTGACCATGAAAATACATCATGGTTCCACTGGAGGCAAGCGACCAATTCTGTCTTCTGCTTGGCCTCTAAGTCGGTAGCCACGAAAGTAGTGGCCTCCGCTCGGCAAGGATGGATCTGGACTTCCTCTTTTTCTTTGTACACAAGGGTAGGAGGTTTTTTAGTAATAGTGTTTACCTCGAGTCACATATTCTTCCGAGAGGCTTTGGCTTCGGTCTTGACCATCTCGATGTAGCAGTGTCGAGCGGCAAGTTGATCGTCCTTGACTTCTCCAACCCGGTCATCTACCGGGAACTTAATTTTCTGGCAGTAGGTAGAGACTACTGCCCTGAACTCATTGAGGGTCGGTCACCCTAGGATAATGTTGTAGGCTGAGGGGATGTCCACCACGATGAAGTTCGTGGTCCTGGTCCTCCTGAGCGGCTCCTCTCTGAGTGAAATAGCCAACCTTGTTTGGCCGATCAGCAAAACTTCATTATCGGTGAATCCGTACAACGGGGTCATCATAGATAGCAGCTCGCCCCGGTCGATCTGTAGCTGATAGAACACCTTCTTGAAAATTATGTTCACCGAGCTTCCTGTGTCAACAAAGATACGATGAATGGTATAATTAGCGATCACTGCTCGGATGATCAAGGCACCATCGTGAGGGATCTCGACTCCCTCTAAGTCCTGGGGTTTAAAGTTGATCTCGGGTTCGCTCACCTTCTCCTGGCTGCATCCTACTGCATGGATCTCCAATCGTCACGCGTACGACTTCCAGGCTCGATTGGAGTCGCTGCTAGTTGGTCCGCCCACGATGATGCTTATTTCTCCCCGGGCGGTATTGATTCTATTTTCTTCCTCTGGAGCAGAGGGTTGATTCCGATCGTTCGAGCCTCGGGAGGGATTGGAACTCTCCCTTTGTTGTTGATGCTGGTACTGCTCTGGCAACCTTCTTGCGTCTCCTTGATGATCAATAGACTAGTGTCTATACCGTCTATCGGGAGAGGAGGTTCAGTGGCGATACCCCCTGGGAGCCGGCTGACTGGCGATCGGCGTTAGGCTGCGGTAGTCATGCGTATTGTGCGACGTCGACTGATGGAAAGAGCAGAACATAGGTGTCCATACCTTTCCTTTTGATGCCTTCGCCCGTCTGGATACCACATGTTGAATGGCGTACGTCCTGGTTTCCACGTGCGGTCGTACTCCTTCAGCTCTTGGCCCCCTAGGCGGCTGGTGGTTGCCTGATGGTCGATGCTCGGTCTGGACAGAGGGCTCAGTCACCGCATCCTTTCTTCTGACCGCCTGGACTTCCTCCACATTGATGTACTCATTGGCTTTCTTGGGCATGTGGTCGTAGTCTTGGGGCGGTGATAACCATGATTTTACTGCATTATTTTGATTCATTTATGCATGGTTTTGATGTTGGTTTCATAGTTTAAATCATGGTTACATTTCATTTTTGTGCATTGCATAGATTTTGGACTTAATTACAAATTATATTATTTTTAGTGTTATTTGATGCTAATATTTGATTCTTATTTTGTAGGCATCAAAGGATCTTAGATTTGGATCTATTTGGACCGGAATTGGGCTCGAATCGGAGTTCAAAAGACAAGATCAAGCTTTGGGTCGATTTGGGTCGTTTATCAAGAATAGGACAGATCTGAACCATCCGTTGAAGATCTGGCCGAACCAACCTAATGGGGAGCAGATCTAAGCCATTGATGAAGATCCAGAAGTTTTGATCCAGATCTGAGTTCATCCAGCCATTGATCCAGCCGGATTAATCTGGGCCGTTCATTGAAGATCGGCAGATCTGGGCCATCCAGTGATGATCTGATCGATCCGACCTACGGGAGAGTAGATCCAGACCTGATATCCATATCAGTACCTTCGGATCAGATTTTGGATGACTTTTTACCGTTGATTTAGCCCAGAATCAATCTCAGCCATCGGTTCAAATCTGAGATCTGTTTAAATGAGAAGCTACAGTGTTCTTTCTGCTTCGTCGATCCTCCACAGCACTAAGCTTCTTCGTCCCGCGGCGTTTCTCCGGATTCCGACCCCTTTCCTTCTCCGATCAATTTCCCGAGCTTCTACCTTGGTGGAAGACTTCTTAGCAGCTCATCCCGATCATCTGGAGCACCGGCGAGTGTTCTCTCCGGTGGAAAATCTGCTCACGGCGACTTCTCTGTTTTCGCCAGATTTGGAGCTGGTCTTCCAAATCTGCGTTCCGGTGTTCCTGAGCTCCATCCGACATCAAACTATCATCCGCAACTCCATCCAGATCCAGAGGACCAGATTTGTAGAAATCCAGATTTTCGGCCATTCTTGGGGTTTTGGGTTGTTTTAGCTCGTCGGGGGTGGTCCGTCGGTGTAGCTGAGCATTCCTTGAGCTGATACGCTGCTGAAGTTCTCCACTGAGGTCCAAAGTTGGGTGGTCTCAACTTTGGCACTCTTGTGTGACGGCAAGAGTGTGGAACTTGAGTAAATTGATTGTGAGTGGGATTGGTTAGGGTTTATTTAGCTTTGTTACTGTTTTATAGTTTAGCACAGATTACTTTTATGTTTTGTTATCTTTTTATGCAAGTAGTTAGCATTTCTTTCTTTGTTGAAGCTTAGTTTAATTTTAATTTGTTGCTTGGTTAAGTGTTTAGAGTTTAAATTCAAGCTAGGGTTTTAATTGGTGTTGTAGATCAGATTTATTTGCATCTTGTATTTCATTCCTTAGTTTAAGAGTGTGTCAATGATTTAATCTCAATGTAGGAGTGACAATACGTTAAGGTTTGATTGTTGGCACATAGGTAGGTTTTAGTTATGCTTTAGATTAATTTCTTTACTGCTGTGTTTTCCTTTGTAGATTTATATTCAAAGCTTTAAAACCCCCAACTCCATTTTTATATCGAAAACCCCAAAAATAGGAAATAAAGACAATCCTAAATTACATTCTACCGTTGGTTCCTCGGATCGATCCTGGGCTCGTTACTACAACATTATTGTTTAATTAAGGGGTTCAGTGAAAAATATATATTTTATCAATTTGATTAGCGGATGTGACAGATTCGTTCTATCAAATTTTGGCGCCGTTGCCGGGGAAAACGTTAATATGCAATGTTTGGTAATTTTAGGATTGTTGTTTGATTGCTTTCATGATTATATATCCATGTGTTGATTTTATTTGTTCCTGAGTCTTCTAATTTTATTTGCTAGTGTTTCAGTGTAAGAACAGGAAATTTATTTGACCATGGATCCATATCAGCATTTTGGAGATTGGAGAGAGAGCTATTATTATCAGCCTCAGTACTACCTACCTATGGAGCAGCGGAATAGGTATGAGGATGCACAAGAACAAATTGAAGAATCAATGTGGAAATTCAATGAAGTTATGCATCAAATGAGTGAGCATCAAGAGCAACAATTTTCAAGGATACAAAACATACAGAGTCAGTTAGATCAAATTGCATCATCCATCAACCAGTTACAAAAACAAATAGCCAATGTGGATATGGATTGTGGAGATCTTGTCAGGCCTGACACTGCATCTACTTCTTCACTAGATTCTTTATCTACTTTTTATTGTTGTGATGATGTAGTTGAACCTATTTTTGATTCTACTACTAATGTTGTTGCTTTAGATATTGTAAATGATGCAGGTATTGTTGCAGAAGATGATATAAGTGTAGGGGAGTGCTTACTGGAAGCATTACCTCAAGAATCACCAAGAATGGAGGATGTAAGTGTAGGGACTTGTGCTATGGAGCCAAGCACCCAAGAATCACTACATGAAGTTGAACATTCGCCAGAACTGGAGTCTGAGCAATTAGTTGATGAGATAGAGGTAACAAGAACCACTCCAGGTACCTTTCAAGATGACAAGGTGAGAATTTTGTGTAATTTTTCAGAGAATTTTATAGAGGTACCAATTGTTGATTTTATTAGATGTGATTCATTGTTTGATACATTTTCTACTCACACTAATATTCTCCTATTTTCTTTTTACCCCACATGCGTGTGGGAGGTATTTTTCTTTTATTGATGTTGTAGGAGAACACAAGCTCCCGAAGTGGGTGCTAAAACTGAACCGATTAAGACCTCCAGAAAGAATTTTGAAAGGAAAAATGAGTAATAAGAAGAATTTAAGTGGAGCCAAAAGTACTCCACTTCCGGGGTGGCTACTACTTCTAAACCTTCTTCAGCCACCGGGAATTAAAGGGGAGTTGGTTCCGATTTAGCTTGCTTTTGAATTTTTAGTCATGCTTTGTTAATAAATTTGTTATACGTTTCTTTAGTTTTATACTTTGCATTTTGCAGTTTACTTTCACACTTTGCATTTTGTTTAGCATACATAGCAATTTCAATTTGAATAAAAGTCTCCATGAATTGTTTAGTGATACTTTTAAGATGGTAAAAGTTTCTTAAATTTGATCATCAATTTTAGGTCACTTGGCATGATTGGATGCTTTTCTTACATGAAATTAGTTAATTTGGTGGTGGATTCCAATGTGATCAATTGAGCTTGATTGCAATAAATACCTAGTGAGGTCCACTTTAAGCCTAAACACTATTATTTTTTTTGTGTGATGCACTCATAGCAATTGAACTCTAGAACTTGCTTAGCTTCTTTTCACAATCACAATAGCATTTGTATGCATGAAAAGGAAGGAAGTTTGTCATTCTTGTTTCTTCATACTTTCTAATTTCTTTCCCCACAATTTTCTTGAAACATTCTTATCTAGCATTATAAATCTTGATCGTTTTGCTTGTCATTCTTCTTTTGTTGAGAGTTTTGGATTAATTGCTTGATGAGTTAGATTGCTAAGATGGACAAGGTTTTATGTGTTGGGAGAGGGATTTAATTGAAATTGAGTTCTTTTGTGTTGGGAAGTGAGTGAATGCATTGAAAAGAGGAAGCATAGTGGATTTTATTGGCTGGTGTCTTTTGCTAATAAGTGATACATTTGATGTGTGAGTAGAAGTGTTATCAATAGCTTAGAATTCCAGGAGCTGTGGAAATCTGCAGAATTGAAGTGCAGAAATTTTTACAGAGCTGGAAATTGAAGTGCAAAGCTGGATATTGAGGTGCAAGTTATATCAGATTTGTATCAATAATTGGAATGCAATAGCCAAATGAGGAAAGCTTAATTGAAATTGAAGAATAAGCTGGAAACAAATGGTATGCTACCTTTCATGGCACAAGTGAGATAAGTGATATGAATGCTGAAATTCTGGGCATTTGTAGCTACTGAAGATAAGAATTTGGAATTCAATTGGTGCAAATGTATCATTCCACTCATGAAACACTTCAAGATGATATCAAAAGAGTGAAGGAAGATAAAGAAGCTCTTGCAAATGGTGTTTGGTAGCCTGTTTTGTCTTTACAAACCTGCTGGACAGGATTTAGAAGTGTCCAGTTTCTGAAATTCTGAGTTTTCAGAATTGATTTGGAAGTGTACAACAACTTTCAAATTGATGAGATGATTGTGAGTTTTATTGGAACAATTGAAGCTTGAACAGAATTTGCAAGATCTCAGTGGTGATATTAATATTGAAAACCTGGAATTCGAAGCTGGATTACTGCAGAATTGAGTAATGCAGAATTCTGTCTAGAGGGAGTTTCAGCTGTGCAGTTTGAGGAATGGAGTATCAAGATTTCAGAATTGATATCAAGGAAGGAAGAAGTTTATAAGAAGTGTTTTTAAAGTGAAGAAACAAACGGAAGGTGGGCATCAATAGCTTCAACCAAGATTTATTTCCATTACTTAAATGTGCAATTCTGAAAGTGCAAAAATTCTGGAGTTGCAGAAATCTGCAGAATTTAAGTGCAGAATTGTGCTAATTTGAGAGACAGATTGTAACAAACTAAAGCTGTAGAAAATTGTAAAGTTTTGAAGGATGAATTGGTAAGGATCTTAAGAGTCTTGATGGAAAGGAATAGGAATTTTTGGAGGCCTAATGGTGGCTAGTTGATACAAAGCCAAGGAAGTTATGCAAGGATCAGCTGGATTACTGCAGAATGCAGTTTGATCCTTAATTCATTTAATGCTCTGTGTGGATTTATGAACTGAAGATTTAGAGTACATTCTTTGTAGTTTATGCATGACGTGCCAATGGATAAAAATTCGGGAAGTATGAGCTGGATTTCAATGCTTGAAGCAGTGAAAGAGAAGTCAGATACAGAGTTTGGAAATTTGAAATCTGCATTTTGCTACACTTACTGGAGACCAAGCTATTTATTCAGTTGCAACTTGAAATCTAAATGTCATTTTAGCCGTGACAACTGATGACAATGTTTTAGTAGAATTTATTGGACTTTAGATTGAAAGTTGAAGGCATATTAGAGATGCAAACCAGATGCTGTAAAATGTAGAATGAAGAAGAAACAGAATTCTGAAATCTGGAAATTACATAATTTGAGTTGAAGAAGGTTGAAGGTTGAAGACAATCAGAAACGCAAACTATAATTCTGTTAGGGCAGATCAGAAGTTGGACAGATTTGTGATAATCAAGCTGCTGGAAGTAGGAACCTGATTTCTATAATCTGTTGCTGGAATTTTAAAGCAAGAGCAACAAAATAGAAGCTGCAATTTTGAGATTTGTGTGTGCCAATTTTGTATCAATCTCCATATTGTTGGTCTCTTTTGTTTTCAGGCCTGTTGCTAGTTCTTTACCTTTGCCTTTTGCATTATTTCCATGCTTATGGAGAGCTAGAGCCATTCTGAAGCAGGAACAGCTGCAACTCCCTATATTCTGGAATGGTTGTCTCAAATGCTGATTCTGTAGGATGCAATATCTATGTGACTAAGTTGCAGAAACTTAGGTTTTGATATGCAAGGGACTACCATTGCTTGCTGGATGCTGAATCACAAATCAGAGACCTAGTTGTAGTAAGCTGTAGTTTGCTGAAATATCTGCAGTTTTGTGAAATCTGCAGAATTAAGATCTGATTTCTGAAAATTGCTGCTGTTGTGACATCAAGCCTAGGAAGTGTTCAGAAAATTGAAATTCAGAGATTCCGAAGTTGCAGAATTTGAAGAGATCAGGATGTAGGCAGTACAACATTTGCATTTCAGTTTTGGAACTGAAATTGTAGTTCCAGCTGGAATTTTCCAGCTGCACTTCAGTTTTGATTCAGAAATGGCACGGCAGAATTTTGTGAAGCTGATTTATTTGTTCAAACTTCTGAAATCTTATCATTATTATTGGACATCTGATAGGAGCTGAAATGTTCAGTTATGGAGAGTTTTTTGCTGCGTTGTACCTACAATACACCACAAAAACAGAAGTAGAAAAGATTCTGCAGGATGAAGTTAACAATACTGTGCCAATTTGGGAAGAGGATTGAGATGAGTTGGAGCTGTCGAAACCTGTAAAGTCTTCGGATATGCATTGTAAGGATTTTAAGAGACAAGATGAAGAAGTATAGAAGTTTATTGGGAATGAATGGTTACAAATTGATACAAAGTCCACAAGAGAAAAAAAAAACTGAAATCAGTAATGCAGAATGGAGTTCAAAGCTTATTAGTTCATGAAAAATTTTGAAACCCAGCTGATATTCTAGCATTGATAAATGGTTATCTTCCTTTTTCAGAGTTTACAAGATTTTTTAGACAGGGAATTTGATATCAAACAGAAACATAAAGCTGAAACTGGAAGTTGAAACAATTCTTCAGCTTGGGTTTTGGTCGGTAATTGCAGCAGGTGGAAGTTAAATTCGAGCTGGATTTTTTTTTGTGTAATTGCAAGAGAAGAGGTTAAGATTGTGTGCTGATTATGAAATGCTTGTAACAAGTTATTGATCATTAAGAATCTGAATGGAATAGATGTATAGTGATTGTCTTCCTCAACTCAGTTATGAAATGCAGAAAGTGCAGGAAACAGAAGTGCAGAACACAGAATTTGAAATGCTGAAATTGAATGCAGAAAGGAATTCTTATTTCTGAATTGTGGAGGTTTAAGGAGCTGGAATTCGTAGCTGCTGATTGATGTTAATATTCCCTGATTTCCAAAACTGAAGTTGTAGAAGTTATTGAATTCAGCAAGAGGTTGCTGAACTTGATACTCTGCAGTGCTGATTTCTTGGTGATTCTGGACTATGGGATGGTGTTACCTACTTCCTATTCTTAGGCAAGAACAAAATTAAACATTGCTGTAAAGAAAACCAGCTATTAGTGAAGGTTGTATCTGCTTAAATGCTGATCCACTACACTGTTTGAGCTGTTTCAAAACTTTGAATCTGAGTTCTGAATTTTGCAATGGAAATTCTGTAGTGTTCTGAGTTCTGAAATTCTGTTTCAGGAATTAATTAGTCGGCAGCTTGAATTCTTTTAAATTTTGTTGCTGGAACATAAGTTGCAGAATTATATGTAATGCAGAGGCTGCATTTCAGTTTTTAAATCAATAATGGCACTGCAGGGCTACTGAACTTTGTATGTAAGTATATGTGATGATAGCAACTAATGAAGTTTTACTTGAGTGTTAGTCCTTTTAGTGCCACCTTCTACTGCAATTATGAGGAATTTTTAACTGGAGAATATCTTAGAAATACAAATACAGAATCTACAGCAGAAAAAAAAACAGTAGCTTCAAGAATGTTAATACTTTGAATGCATGATGTGTTTCATTGCCCGAGACGGCCAACATTTTAAGTGTGGGGGAGGGGATTCTTGTTGATTAATTATTGTGAGATGGTTTTAGCTTTGAAGTGATAGAATTGAAGTGGAAATTCAGTAAACACAGTGAAGGAAAGGAAAAAAATGTGGCACATCAAAAGAGTATCAAAGGTGGAGATAGAGTATCAAGAATTTCGGATTGCCATCAAATTGAATGGGAGGTTAGCTTGGTCTTTTGAATTGAAAAAAACAAATGGTATTCATCTCTTTTCACATCAAAATGGTCAACTCATCAAGTATATTCCTCCAATACTCTTATCTCTCATTTGCTTCATTAAATACTTTTCTTTTGCCTATTTCATGCATTTCACTTGTTCTTTTTGCTTCCATTTCAATTCTTCATGATAAATTCCTTTTTGATTCATGTATGCTATGTTTATGGTGGTGGAGAAGTAGAAAATAAGCAAGCTTATGGTAGTGAAATGTTGTGAGTTGCATTGAGTGAGCTCCACATATATGCAATTTTGAGTGTGAGAGCTAGAATAGGTAAATCCCTTGTGAGATTGCAACTTGCTTAATTTTTTTATTTGGATTGAAACTACCATACCTACTGATTATTATTTGAATTGTGTTCATGATTGTTAGTGATCTTTAAGATGATCTTAGTTAAATTTTTTTTACTATCTTTTAGGTATTGCTAGGGAATTTTCTATGGAGATGATTTTTAGTTTTCTTTACTTTCACGGGACGTTCAAGGCTAAGTGTGGGGGATTTGATAACCATGATTTTACTGCATTATTTTAATTCATTTATGCATGGTTTTGATGTTGGTTTCATAGTTTAAATCATGGTTACATTACATTTTTGTGCATTGCATAGATTTTGGACTTAATTGCAAATTATATTATTTTTAGTGTTATTTGATGCTAATATTTGATTCTTATTTTGTAGGCATCAAAGGATCTTAGATTTGGATCTATTTGGACCGGAATTGGGCTCGAATCGGAGTTCAAAAGACAAGATCAAGCTTTGGGTCGATTTGGGCCGTTTATCAAGAATAGGACAGATCTGAACCATCCGTTGAAGATCTGGCCGATCCAACCTAACAGGGAGTAGATCTAAGCCATTGATGAAGATCCAGAAGTTTTGATCCAGATATGAGTTCATCCAGCCATTGATCCAGCTGGATTAATCTGGGCCGTTCATTGAAGATCGGCAGATCTGGGCCATCCAGTGATGATCTGATCGATCCGACCTACGGGAGAGTAGATCCGGACCTTATATCCATATCAGTACCTTCGGATCAGATTTTGGATGACTTTTTACCGTTGATTTAGCCCAGAATCAATCTCAGCCGTCGGTTCAAATCTGAGATCTATTTAAATGAGAAGCTACAGTGTTCTTTCTGCTTCGTCGATCCTCCACAGCGCTGAGCTTCTTCGTCCCGCGGCGTTTCTCCGGATTCTGACCCCTTTCCTTCTCCGATCAATTTCCCGAGCTTCTACCTTGGTGGAAGACTTCTTAGCAGCTCATCCCGATCATCTGGAGCACCGGCGAGTGTTCTCTCCGGTGGAAAATCTGCTCACGGCGACTTCTCTGTTTTCGCCAGATTTGGAGCTGGTCTTCCAAATCTGCGTTCCGGTGTTCCTGAGCTCCATCCGACATCAAACTATCATCCGCAACTCCATCCAGATCTAGAGGACCAGATTTGTAGAAATCCAGATTTTCGGCCATTCTTGGGATTTTGGGTTGTTTTAGCTCGCCGGGGGTGGTCCGTCGGTGTAGCTGAGCATTCCTTGAGCTTATACGCTGCTGAAGTTCTCCACTGAGGTCCAAAGTTGGGTGGTCTCAACTTTGGCACTCTTGTGTGACGGCAAGAGTGTGGAACTTGAGTAAATTGATTGTGAGTGGGATTGGTTAGGGTTTATTTAGCTTTGTTACTATTTTATAGTTTAGCACAGATTACTTTTATGTTTTGTTATCTTTTTATGCAAGTAGTTAGCATTTCTTTCTTTGTTGAAGCTTAGTTTAATTTTAATTTGTTGCTTGGTTAAGTGTTTAGAGTTTAAATTCAAGCTAGAGTTTTAATTGGTGTTGTAGATCAGATTTATTTGCATCTTGTATTTCATTCCTTAGTTTAAGAGTGTGTCAATGATTTAATCTCAATGTAGGAGTGACAATACGTTAAGGTTTGATTGTTGGCACATAGGTAGGTTTTAGTTATGCTTTAGATTAATTTCTTTACTACTGTGTTTTCCTTTGTAGATTTATATTCAAAGCTTTAAAACCCCCAACTCCATTTTTATATCGAAACCCCCAAAAATAGGAAATAAAGATAATCCTAAATTACATTCTACCGTTGGTTCCTCGGATCGATCCTGGGCTCGTTACTACAACATTATTGTTTAATTAAGGGGTTCAGTGAAAAATATATATTTTATCAATTTGATTAGCGGATGTGACAGATTCGTTCTATCAGGCGGCTTCCTGATGAGTGATCGGAAGAAGTCTCCCTCAACGAGCCCCTGTGTGAAGGCATTCATCATGGTCTTTGATGAGACCAAAGGGATATCTATGGCTATCTGATTGAAACGCTGAATGTAGGCTCTGAGGGTCTCCTTGGATCCTTGCTTCAAGGAGAAAAGGCTGACGCTTGTCTTTTGGTAGCGTCGACTATTAGCAAAGTGACACAGGAAATTAGTTCGGAGATCCTTGAAGCTACATATTGAGCCGTCCGGAAGCCTTCTGAACCAACGTTGCGCCGAGCCAGAAAATGTGGTGAGGAAGAGTCGACATTTCACTCCATCCGTGTACTGGTGGAGTGTGGCTTCATTATCAAACCTATCCAGATGATCATCTGGATTGGTCAACCTGTTGTAGGACCCGATCGCCAATAGGGTGTAGTGCCTAGGGAGAGGATCTCGCAATATGTCTTCGGAGAACTGGCGATTGATCCGCTCGGGAGATGCATTGCCTCGAGGCGCCTTGCCCTTCCATGCGTCCCGAATGGGTGCTTCGTCCGAAGAAGATCCCCGCTCCTAGTTGGTTAGGGCTATCTCCGAGGGTGTTTGGAATAGTGCTCGATGAAAAGGTATGGGTGCTGGTGGCGCCTCTCCATGCTTGCTGATTGGCAATCTATTCTGTCCCTAGATAGAGAGTTGCTCCTGGCAATTCCTCCTGTGCTGCTCGGCCTCCTGCTGCGGGGGTTGCTTACTGTGCTTACCGATCGGCTAGCGCCTTCTGTTATTACTGCTCGACTATTTTCTGCACTCGGGCTTGCATGAGCAGGTCGACCGCTTCTTGGGTGAGAGTCACTGTGTGAAATTGTCCAGCATCTTCTATCCTTTCGGCTCGGATGTAGGTTGCGTTCCCCACAGACGACGCTAAATATGATCATGTCCGATAGTGTAGGGGGCGAAAGCTGGTGATGTGGCACTCCAGCTGACTGTGTGCTGACTCTGCGTGGCCCTGCAACCACAACTACGTTAATGCCAAGCCAGGGAAGGGGTCCCCGGCGTTGGCTTTCTGTCGCTCAAGTCAGTCACTAGCGATGTGTAGAAGAAAAGTAACAAACAGTAGCAGCAATAGTGTATTATCACATACCTTCATTGAACCTTGGACCCCCTTTATATAGGGCTCTTGTAGCGCGCTGCACTCTTCCCAAGGCATGTGCGCTTCTCCATGATTTCCATGAAAAGATGTGTCAAGAAAGTGTCTCTGATACAATACCTTAACGAGCCGAGCATATCTCTGACGTGACAGTAGAAGCTTCCGCCATATGATCCTCTGCCTGTCTATGTCGCTGACCATGCCTTATGTCAACAGCACTGGCTCCCAAAAGGATACCGACAGATACTCCTTTTGTCTGTTATTGAGTCGAGTGGAAGAGCCGCTCGGTCGACCTTCATCTTGTCCGAACACTGTCTGCCCCTGGGCCCAGCAGGATAAACGCTCGGCTGACATTCCACTATCCTTTGTTCCGCTGATGCGTCGAACGGGATTAGTGCTTGGCTGACGGGTATGCTCCCTGACCGAGTCGGGAAGCTGGTTGGCCATAATATTGATGTGTCTGAATGTAGTCTGCTCGGTTGTCACTCCGCTCTGTTGATTTCAAGGATTGATGTATGGCTGAACGGGGTTGTCGCTCAGCGTGCCTTTGCGGATACCTGATACTTTCTTTTCGGAGTATTGGATGCTCAGTGTGTTACCAAGTTGTATTGACGTTGGATCGGGTCTTCTTTATCTCCATCGGGTGAGTGGGTTGCCCGAACGACCGAGGATATAGGGTGTTGGTCAACCTTGACTTTGACCTACACCGTGGTCATGACCCTCCGCGGGGTGGGCCCCTCATCACCGCATCAGTATTCAATCCCCATGTCTGACCAAATCAATTTATTTATTTCAACTCCCTAACCCATACAAAATTACCAACTTATTCTCATATTAAATTAAAACTCTCAAATATTATTTATTTCTCTCTCAATTGCCAACGCACTCCCTCCCCTTCGAGTGTTTGCAACTCTAAGCTATAGGTGACACAGTCCCCGACTTCCCCTCCAAACTATCAGCGACAACCTGATCTTCCCTTACTTCGACCCTAAAGCATCTCCATCGATGGTAAAGGCAGAAATTGGAGAACTAGTAGAACCATACTTTCACCTTCAACCTAAGAATCATCAGTAAGTTATAATTTTCTACCCTAGATTTCGACTAATTTGTTATTCTTGTATGAAAAATCAAAGCTTTAGGTCATGGGTGTTTTAGTTCATGGGTATTTTCGATTTTGTGAGGTTGAGATTGAATAAAATTTGATTTCTATTTTGGAATTACAAATTTATGAATGAGTTTATATTACACCTTCTTCAATTCAAGAAAAGAATGAGATATGTGGATATTTTATAGCGATTATCAATAAACAGAGTATTATTTCCAATTTAAACAATATGATGCTTAAAATTTGTGAGGTTGAATAAAACTAGATTTCTGAACAAGAAAGGGGTTTGGTTTTCTAGTTGGATTTGTGTTATTTAGAGACGAATTGATGACAAGTTTTTATTGTTTAGTTTTTTATTAGAAAAATTCTTAAATCATTAAGAAATCTCTAGAAAAAAACTCTTGAATTATATATAAATAACGCTTTGATCTTCAGTTTTTATATGAATGAATCAAATGTTATGTTTTTGTGGATTAGGTTAAAATGAATTCTAGAAGTGAGCCTTGTAACCTTGTATTTTTTGGTAGGTGTAAGTGCAATAACCAACTGTTTATGATTTCAATATTCAGTGATTATACTTTGATGGATATATATGCGAGTCTTGGCAAAAAATATGCGGAGATTACTCCCGAATCTATGATTCTGCAATACCTAGTTTCGTAACTGATCCTGTCCGAACCAGGAGTCAACGGACGCTGGGCACGTGGCGCCCCCTCGCTAGATCCTCGAGTGCTCCGGCGAACCTGCAACCAAACCGAGCCGGGAGGGGTGTCCCGGCGACGGCCCTCCGACGCTTAAGTCAGACGAGGAATAACAAAAAGGTGGCCTCAAGATGAAGACTTGCATACCTCCGGTTGAAGAAGTGGAGGCCTTATATAGACTTCTGAGGAGGCTGATGCACATATACCGAGGCACACACACGTGTCCCCAGCCCATACCCAGCATGGGCTTGTCAGAGGAACTTGCCTGACTCCTTACTGCTACAGTATGCGCACGTCTTTGATGGGACAGTGAGCTCACGTCCTAAGATTCTGCGTGTCATCTGCTGTCAGAAGATGTTTCTATCCCTGCCTTTTCTTACTCTCCGTCGAGCGTCCGGCCGGTCGGCGGTTTCCTCGCGTCCGGCCGGTCGGATGTGATGATCCGCTCGGGAGATTCTCGGTCATGTGCTCTAGACTTCGCAGTGTTGATGTTTTATTCCTTCGGCTGAGCCGGCCATCCGCTCGGCACTACCTACTGTTCATCATGAGCGTCGGAACCCCGTCTCCGGCGGGGTGTATTGCTTCCGCTCGGAAGCCTCAGCCAGTCGTCGTCCTCATTATCCGCTCGGCCAAGCTTATGGTTGGCTTATTGCCTTTGGATCTCCTCGTGGCGTTGACTCTGCTGAATGGGGTCCCCCCCCTCTTACTCCCGGATCACTTGCCTCCCCTTCAAGTCTAGTCGAAGGAGGCAGTGAGTCCGACTGACTGGACTATGTGTCCGAGCGGGCGGTCGTCGCCTTACCATCACCTATAATATTCCTTGAGTTGTTCGGCCCTTATGCCGGATTCAGCCGCTCGGCTCTTCATTTTGGATGCCTCGATCGGCGCGGCTCTCGATCTTTAACGACGGTGCTCGTCGGCGCGGATGTTTATAGCCGATCGGCGCGGCTCTCGATCTTTAACGACGGTGCTCGTCGGCCTTCCGCCCGGACATTTATAGACGCCGGCTCGTCTCTCGATCTTTAGCGACAGTGCTCGTCGGCGCGAATGTTTATAGCCGATCGGCGCGGCTCTCGATCTTTAACGACGGTGCTCGTCGGCGCGGATGTTTATAGCCGATCGGCGCGGCTCTCGATCTTTAACGACGGTGCTCGTCGGCGCGGATGTTTATAGCCGATCGGCGCGGCTCTCGATCTTTAACGACGGTGCTCGTCGGCCTTCCGCCCGGACATTTATAGACGCCGGCTCGTCTCTCGATCTTTAACGTCGGAGCTCGACGGCGCGGATATTTATAGCCGATCGGCGCGGCTCTCGATCTTTAACGACGGTGCTCGTCGCGCCGGCGCGGATATTTATAACCGATCGGCGCGGCTCTCGATCTTTAACGACGGTGCTCGTCGGCGCGGATATTTATAGCCGATCGGCGCGGCTCTCGATCTTTAACGACGGTGCTCGTCGGCGCGGATATTTATAGCCGATCGGCGCGGCTCTCGATCTTTAACGACGGTGCTCGTCGGCGCGGCTCTACGGTTTAACGTCTGGGCTAGACGGCACGGATATTTATAGCCAGACGGCGCGGCTCTCGATCTTTAACGACGGAGCTCGTCGACGCGGATATTTATAGCCGATTGGCGCGGCTCTCGATCTTTAACGGAGGTGCTCGTCGGCGCGGATATTTATAGCCGATCGGCGCGACTCTCGATCTTTAACGACGGGGCTCGTCGACGCGGATATTTATAGCCGATCGGCGCGGCTCTCGATCTTTAACGACGGGGCTCGTCGGCGCGGATATTTATAGCCGATCGGCGCGGCTCTCGATCTTTAACGACGGTGCTCGTCGGCGCGGATATTTATAGCCGATCGGCGCGGCTCTCGATCTTTAACGACGGTGCTCGTCGGCGCGGATATTTATAGCCGATCGGCGCGGCTCTACAGTTTAACGTCTGGGCTAGACGGCACGGATATTTATAGCCGGACGGCGCGACTCTCGATCTTTAACGATGGAGCTCGTCGACGCGGATATTTATAGCGGATCGGCGCGGCTCTCGATCTTTAACGACGGTGCTCGTCGGCGCGGATATTTATAGCCGATCGGCGCGGCTCTCGATCTTTAACGACGGGGCTCGTCGACGCGGATATTTATAGCCGATCGGCGCGGCTCTCGATCTTTAACGACGGGGCTCGTCGGCGCGTATATTTATAGCCGATTGGCGCGGCTCTCGATCTTTAACGGCGGTGCTCGTTGGCGCGGATATTTATAGCCGATCGGCGCGACTCTCGATCTTTAACGACGGGGCTCGTCGACGCGGATATTTATAGCCGATCGGCGCGGCTCTCGATCTTTAACGACGGTGCTCGTCGGCGCGGATATTTATAGCCGATCGGCGCGGCTCTCGATCTTTAACGACGATGCTCGTCGGCGCGGATATTTATAGCCGATCGGCGCGGCTCTCGATCTTTAACGACGGTGCTCGTCAGCGCGGATATTTATAGCCGATCGGCGCGGCTCTCGATCTTTAACGACGGTGCTCATCGGCGCGGATATTTATAGCCGATCGGCGCGGCTCTACGGTTTAACGTCTGGGCTAGACGGCTCTGGCTAATTTTGACGCTTCCGTTCGGCGAAGCTTTTTGCCTTCCTTTTTATCACTTTTGGTTCCTTTCACCCAGCTTGGATAACGTACTCTTGGCCGAATGGCTCAGGGTCTGCTTCGTCGAGCATTTTGGCTAGGATAATATACCTCCGTCCTAATGGTACGGGGCCTTCAATTTTAGAGCGCTTGGCCCGACCCATTTACCTCCGGCCGAGCGGTCGGGGCCTTCGTTCTTTTGTTGGCGATGCCTTATTTGTTCTCTTGATTTTTCGTTTCTTCATTTCAAGTATTCAGTCGAGAAAAGTACACAAGATGATTTACATAGGCACACCTTTCACCCTGCCCGGTAAGGCTGGAGGTGGTTCGCGCTCCACGGCCTATCTAGCTGCCGACCTTCCTCATCCTCCAAATAATACGCTCCCGAGCGGAGCTTCTCGATGATTTTGAAGGGACCTGCCCACGGAGCTTCAAGCTTGCCGACTTCGCCGACCGGCTTGACTTTCTTCCAGACAAGATCGCCAACCTGGAATGACCTGGGAATGACGCGCCGGTTGTAGTTTTGCTTCATCCGCTGACGGTATGCCATCAGCCGAACGGACGCCTTTGCCCTCTCCTCTTCTACCAAATCCAGCTCCATGTTTCTCTGTTCGGCGTTGTCATCATCGTAGCTCTGGATCCGGGCGGACTCAACGCCGACTTCAACCGGAATGACGGCCTCGCCGCCATATACCAAATGGAACGGTGTGACTCCTGTCCCTTCTTTTGGCGTCGTTCGGATGGTCCACAAGACGCTCGGCACTTCATCCGGCTAACTTCCTCCCAAATGGTCGAGCCGAGCGCGCAGAATACGGAGAATTTCCCGGTTGGCCACTTCAGCTTGACCGTTGCTCTGAGGATAGGCCACGGACTTGAAATGTTGCTCAATGCCGTAGCTTTTGTCGAAAGCGCCACCGTGTGTTGTCGTCCAGCCTCATCCATTGTTTCCAGTCGGATGCAGGAGCGTTCCCACAGACGGCGCCAATTTGATCCTGTCCGAACCAGGAGTCAACGGACGCTGGGCACGTGGCGCCCCCTCGCTAGATCCTCGAGTGCTCCGGTGAACCTGCAACCAAACCGAGCCGAGAGGGGTGTCCCGGCGACGGCCCTCCGACGCTCAAGTCAGGCGAGGAATAACAAAAAGGTGGCCTCAAGATGAAGACTTGCATACCTCCGGTTGAAGAAGTGGAGGCCTTATATAGACTTCTGAGGAGGCTGATGCACATATACCGAGGCACACACACGTGTCCCCAGCCCATACCCAGCATGGGCTTGTCAGAGGAACTTGCCTGACTCCTTACTACTACAGTATGCGCACGTCTTTGATGGGACAGTGAGCTCACGTCCTAAGATTCTGCGTGTCATCTGCTATCAGAAGATGTTTCTATCCCTGCCTTTTCTTACTCTCCGTCGAGCGTCCGGCCGGTCGGCGGTTTCCTCGCGTCCGGCCGGTCGGATGTGATGATTCGCTCGGGAGATTCTCGGTCATGTGCTCTAGACTTCGCAGTGTTGATGTTTTATTCCTTCGGCTGAGCCGGCCATCCGCTCGGCACTACCTACTGTTCATCATGAGCGTCGGAACCCCGTCTCCGGCGGGGTGTATTGCTTCCGCTCGGAAGCCTCAGCCAGTCGTCGTCCTCATTATCCACTCGGCCAAGCTTATGGTTGGCTTATTGCCTTTGGATCTCCTCGTGGCGTTGACTCTGCTGAATGGGGTCCCCCCCTCTTACTCCTGGATCAGTAACATAAGATATATGTGACTTTGAACGATGATGATGATGATGATGATGTGCTCAATATGATAGATTTCATATGTGTATGAAGCTGAGCATGATCGATTTGAGGGTAAAGAGTAGAAAAGAACATGTCAATGACAATCTAAATTTAGGGAGGTAATATATTATATCCTTCTTCATATTGTGATTTTGATAATATTATATGTTACATCTAGTACAAGTGTATATGATATAGTTAAGTTGATACTATTAATCGTATCAAACTGGTAAGGATTGAGGAAGAATAGACATAGTCAAGGAGTGATGAGAAGATCGAACATGCCCCGTTGCTGAATACTATAAATGATAGGATTAGCTGCATCCATGGTGAAGGGCAAAATTTCAAGGATGCTGCTGATTTTAGAAGATGTGTTAAAAAATATATTGTTGCTACAAGATGTTCATATTTTATAAAAAAATGACCACGAGAAAATAATTGCTATTTGTAGTGAAAGAAGTTTTGGATAGAGAATTTATGCTTCAAAATATAAAATAGATAGTATATGTGATCCGAAAATGTAACATGTGGTATACATGTGATGAGAACAATCTATGTAGTAGAGGGTATCCTCAAGCTGATGCAACTTAAATTGCTAATGTGGTGAAAGATAAATTGAGAGGAGAGCCCTCTTATCGCCCTTGTACAATTCAAAAAAAGTTGCAAAGAGATTATGAGGTAGAGTTAGACTACCTCAAAGTATGGAAAGGTAAAAAGTTAGCGATGCATGATATTCATGGAATAGAGAAGGAATGCTACGATAGGCTAAGATAGTATTGTCATGCTATTCGATAAATAAATCCTGGCAATGTTGCTGAGTGCAAGATTGATCCGGTAACATCTAAATTCAAACAGTTATTCAATTGTTTCCATGCATGTGCAATTGGTTTTCTTATTGGTTGTAGGCCGTTGATTTTTTTAGATGAGACTCATATAAAGAATAAGTATAAACATTGTATCCTAGTTGCTATGTCGAAGGATGCCAATGATGATCTTTTCACAATTGGTTATTTTGTAGTGGATGCCGAGAATAGCACTAATTAGGAATGAGTTTGTTATCATTTGAGAAGTGTCCTAATTTCATGTCAAAGCATTTGATTCAACGAGTTCACTTTTTTCTCTGACATATGTCCTGGGATGATGAAGGCAGTTGAGCAATTATTTGTGGGCAGTCACCATTCCTATTATTTGAGGCATTTAGTGGATAATTTTGTAAAGTAGGTAAATAATTAATTACTTACTTTTGTCCAGATACATGTTTTGAATTTGAAATGATTTATTTGCTTCATTCTAGGTGCTATGAAGTTATCTAAAACATAACAAAAAGCACTGGCCTTTGGTATTCAAGAAAGCTACGTATGCTCCATCTTTGCAAGAGCATGAACAATATACAAACAATATTATTGACTCCATGCCACTTGCCAGAGGATTTAGTGTACAATCTCATCATCAAAGTTGGGCAAATGCTTTGTTTCTTGGTGATAGATGGGGTTTTATGAATACAACATAGCCGAGTGTTGGAATAATTGGGTTAAACTAGCTTGTTATCTCCCTATTATGGCTATGGTGGACCACATATACATGCAGATCATAAACATAATACACCGATGACGTGAATCAACATTGGCGATGGTTAAGGAATCAAGTCTGAGAAAGGAGAATGCTATTGCTAGAGTATATCTGAATCCCGAAATTTAAGAGTGCATTGGTGTCATGTAATTAGAGGTTTAAGGTAGTTGATGGTGAAAAATCCTTTACTGTCGATTTATGAATAAGAATTGTTCATGCAGAGCTTAGCAGATCAATAAGCTTCCATGCAAGCATGCTTGCGCTTGAGTTAAGGTCGTTGTCGTTGTATGCTTTTTGTGACAAGTGTTTCAAGACTATAATGTATCATCAAGCATACAAAGGAATTATTAATCCAATCCCAACTTTTGACATTAACAAGTCAACTCTTGATGAAGGCAGTGTAATCAACGCTCTTGATGTACGCAAGCAGCCACTATATTTGTTAATTTGAGCATGAGTTTCTTCCCAACTATCATAAACACCGGGGTTCCTTCCAACAAAAATGACATACGTTTTTTTCCTATATTTACAATAAATAAACATTTCAACCATAAATCCCTTCTAAAATAGTATGTTTAAATAAAATCTTAGGGCTCACCATTTTAGCACTCAAATCTCTCTTATCGTTGTTGCCTATCTTGTTGTTGCTGTCATCACCGATTTTAGGATACAAATTGAAGTTTGCGAGAGGGAGTTAAGAGGGAGAGGATCAATTTTAGGGAGTTGGGTGGGAGATGAGATATTAGGGTTTGGCAGGATTTTACTGTCTCTTCTTCGGCTTTTAAGATTTTTTACTCATGCACGTGAGGATCACATGCAAAACAACTATTAAGTATTTTGTTTTAACAGCGTGGTAGGGACGTATTTCATATGAGGGGGTTTGTACCTGAATTCTCAATTAAACTATATTTATACTCAATTAAACTACATTTATACTTTATTTATGATAATTTGTACCTAATTAACTGTACCTAATTTGTACATATTGATGATTGATCAACCTATTATAGATAGTGCTCAATTGGATAGAAAATAACTTGATTTAGTTTAAATTGTGCTAAATTAAGGTGAAATTATACCTCCTTTTGGACTTTTTGTACCTAATTAAACTATATTTATATGATCAATGACATATAAATTTAGACATTTAATTATACTAAATTAACATACAATTATACTTAATTTTGAAACATTTGTACCTAATAAAATGGACCAATAATGTCATTGACCTTAATATACATTATATGATCAAGTATGTACACAAGATGATATGATCAAAACAACTCACAAATATTAACCTCTTTTAGAATTTGGTTATGGTTATAGATCACATTATGTCAATATCCCATATATTTTCCTCTTCTACTTATGAAGTATTAGCTCTCATATTGGTTCATCCATATTTATGTTAATCTGACTTTTGTCCTACCGATGGACATAATCATCCCTGTTGGGACACTTCAGAACTAGAGGGGCGGTGAATAACTCTTCTCGCTAGCTTGCTCACTTCGTAGATGTTGTTGCAGCCGATAAACTTGAAGCAACAAACTCCTCAATGCTAACACTAGGATTTACTTGGTATCTACATTAAGAAGAGGTGACTAATCCAATGATCCATACTGAGCACACTCTACACTATCAAAAACACTTCTTCTCAAAAATAATCTAGAGGTGAAAAAACCTCTTACAACTCACACAAGCAATATAACTGAAAACAAGAAGTAAATACATAAATACAAATGAAAAAACCTTCTTGCTTGATCTCTTGTTGCTTGGGAATGCCTCTTGTAAGTTTGGAAGTGCAGCAACACCTTAGCCCTAAGCTTCCAAGAACTGGCAGAGAAGATGGAGTGAAGAGATGACATCGTTTGAACTTGTTGTCACCTTTATATCTGCATTTTTAGGGCTTTTAATCGATTGAGTCTACTCCCAATTGATTGTCACGTCATATCTGCGCGATCCTAGCCATCTAAACCTTGTAACCTATGCAACGGTCATCTCCCAATCGATCAACTGATCGATTGGGAGTAATTGGATTGATTAGCTAATCGATCCAGAATGCTTCTGTGCTATTATAGAAGTCACTAGAATCGACTGACTAATCAATTCCGGCTTTCCTTGCGTTACTGCAAGAAATTAAACCCCAATCTATCGGCTAATCGATTGGTGCATCCCAATCGATCAGTTAATCGATTGAGAATGCTTCTGTGCTCGCAAGAATAAGTCCCAATTGATCAACTAATCGATTGGGATGCCTTTGCTCACAAGACTCTCCCAATCCATCGATTGATCGATTGGGCTCTGGTTCAATCTATCACCTGATCGATTGACCAACCCTAACTTGTTTCACTCAAGTCTAGGATTTCAAATCCCAACATCCGGTAAGCGTGACTTGTTAGGACTCCCTCATGCCTAGCAACTGGTCAACCTTGACCTGCTGGGACTTCGTCACCAAGTATCTGGTCAATCCTTTGTCCCACTTAAACTTTTCTCCTTGTGTCAAGTGTTCGGTCAACCTTGACCCACTTGGACTTACCGTCTTCTGCCAATTGTCCGGCCCTCCATGGCCCACTTGAACTTTCAAACACCAGGTGTCCAGTCAACCTTGACCCACCTAGATTTTCACTGTCTGGCTTCACTTACTAGGACTTTTCACCTGGCTTCACTCATCAGGATTTTTCATCACCTAACTCCACTCACTAGGATTTCCAACTACCTAGCTTCACTTATAAGGACTTTCCATCACCTAGTTTCACTCACTAGAATTTCTCAACTGCCTAGTTTCACTCACAAAGACTTTCCATCACCCAGTGTCCAGTTAACACTGACTCACTTGGATTTTCATCTTCTGCCAACCTTCCCATTGGACTCGCCCTTCCCTAACCTCCAGTTAGGACTTTTTAGTCAAATATCTGGTCAACCTTGACCTATTTGACTCTTCTTCACATCAAATTGGTCAAACTTTGACCAGACAGGAATTACACCAATAATCTCCCTAAATGAACAATTGCACTTGCAATCTCCATACATTGTCAAATATCAAAAATCAAGCTTAGTCAAAATGGTCAACCTTGACCCAAGTAAAATTACACCAACAATCCCTAGCGATGTTATTGACCATTCTAAATGCGAAATAGTAGATTCCACAACATTCTAATTAATGTCTATATTGCATCTAATTGTAACCAATACTTTACAAATTGTACTAAAATTATGTACATATATACTTTTTTGATTAAGTTATACATAATAAAGTGGATTATGTACTTTATACTATATTTATACATGAATTTGGATATTTAGTATATTTATACGTACCTTATACTAATAAAGTGGACTTATACATGTATTTCTACAAGAAATAAGTTGAATTCATATTATATGATCAAGTATGTACACAAGGTGAATGGCCAAAATAACTCACAAATATTAACCTCTTATAGAATTTGGTTATGGGTATATATCACATCATGTGAATATCCCATGTATTTTCCTCTTCTACTTATGAAATATTGTCCAAGTGATTATGTACTATCATGTGATCACATATTCACATGTAAAATATTCACCTATTGTAGATAGTACTTATTTCAATAGAAATTATACTAGATTTAGTAAACATTATGCTAGATTTAGAGGGAAGTACATCTGATTTTGTACTTTGTGTACCTATATTTTGTTACATGACTCTAATAGGTTTTAATAGTCCTATTGTCGATAGTGCTCATTTTGATAGAAATTATACTAGATTTAGTAAATATTGTGTTGGATTTAGAGGGAAGTATACATGATTTTGGACTTTTGTACTTATATTTTGTTACATGGCTCTAACAAGTTTTGATAGTCCTATTGTAAATAGTGCTTCAATTATACTAGATTTAATAAACATTGTGCTGAATTTAGAGGGAAGTATACCTAATTTTAAAATTTTTGTACCTATATTTTGTCACATGACTTTAACAACTTTTGATAGTTCTATTATAAATAGTGCTCATTTTGATAGAAATTATACTAGATTTAGTAAACATTATGCTGGATTTAGAGGAAAATATACCTAATTTTAGACTTTTTATACCTATATTTTATCACATGACTCTAACAAGTTTTGATAGTCCTATTATAGATAGTGCTCATTTTGATAGAAATTATACTAGATTTAGTAACATTGTGCTAGATTTAGAGGGAAGTATATTTGATTTTGGACTTTTTGTACCTATATTTTGACACATGGCTCTAATAAGTTTTGATAGTCCTATTGTAGATAGTGCTCATTTTAATAGAAATTATACTAGATTTAGTAAACATTGTGATGGATTTAAAGGGAAGTATATCTGATTTTGGACTTTTTGTACCTATATTTTACCACATTGCTCTAACAAGTCTTGATAGTCCTATTGTAGATAGTGCTCATTTTGATAGAAATTATACAAGATTTAGTTATAATTGTGCTAAATTTAGAAGAAATTATATCTCATATTGGACTTTTGTACCAATCTTTTTACCTAATTAATAGTGTCATCATTGACTATTATGTACCATTATGATCAATGATATCTCTTAAAAATATTTCGAGCAATAGTGCCCCAAGTTATTGATCGACCTATTATAGATAGTGCTCAATTGGCTATAAAATATACTGAATTTTAGTATAAATTATCCTGAATTTTAGAAGAGGTATATCTGATTTTTGACCTTTTGTACCTATAAATTGTGTACTCAGGTTGCCATCACTCAACAGAATTTCTACAGAATAAAAATCATATGTCTATCATCATTACAATATAAAAACCAACAGTACGAAAAAAATTAGTCATCACATCTGTTTTTCCATAAACAACCCAAAGGATGAGAAAAGTTAGCCAAATATTTTTTTCAACAATCCATTATCATCTGATAATATCGTTGATACAATATGTGCTCGATAATTGTTCATCTTCACGTCATTAGCAAACCTCCAGAAATCATCAGTGTCATGGGATAGACACTCGATCCACATGTAGGCATATATACCACAATCAAGAGTGGCACCTTGATGACAACAATCTACTATGATCACCTCCTTACAGCCTATGGTGAAACCTAAAAGATGAGTAATGCAACCAGCCAAAAATCGTGCCTACAAAATAGGAAATGCTTTAATACTCAATCTTAAGACTTATTGGAATAGAATATTGTCAAACTCACATATACTTTGGCTATCCCAGCTGAAAAGGAATCATAGTTTGAATTTTCCTTTGGATACTTCAAAAACCAACAGATACAAATGCCACCTATCATTAATAGGGAAAATTATATATCTGTATCTTGTAAATATATCTTCATTTAGATCCTGCAGTCTTGCCCTGGTGGTCGATGTCAACCTGGCAAGAAAAGGTTCATATTCAATATTCTGTAACTGCCTATATTTGCTATATACCTCCAAATGCAGCAACACTTCTTGCTATATATTTAAAACAAGAGTACAAATGTTATCTTAATCTATCTTAATCTAATAAGAAGTACAATCAAATATCAACTGTGCTACGAACCTGCATAGTAATTTCCATACTGTATATCTCAAATCCATAAGTTGGACTCTATTTTTTCATAATCCTCATGTAAATATTTATGATTTGACTATTAGCATGCTTACCAAATAAAAAAGGACAGAATATAGGTCCAGTCAAACTCAGGAAGTCATCTTGCCAAATGACAATATTAGATGGAGAGAAAAATTATTTCCATTACAAATATTGAGAAAGAAGTGTTAAGACAAAATTTAACACATTCAAATTAAACTTACTCAAATTCATCCGTAGATAGAAATTCTGTCAACACCTTTCTCTCTTCTTCTGATCCTTCTTCATGGCCACAGAAATCACCTCTCCCTTTATATGCATCCATTTTATTCTTGGCAAGACTCTTGTCATCTTCTCAACATCTATGATGAATTTTATCTATGTGGCAATATATTTAGTAATATAAGTTAAAATCCATACATGTTTAGCAACAATATATAATGACACAAAAAAAAACTATTCGACTTCAAAATAACCATTATAGGTTATGCTCCATCTACCTATTTTATTCCCTTTCTCTTGTGTTTTGGTCTTGAGCTAGGGGGAGTCATAAACATTGACGTCTTTCTTTTTGCCACACGATTAGCCATATTCCTCACAATATCTACAATGGAATATTGAAAAAGACTGATCTTCTCTATTTTTGAAGTAGTAACGTCACTACCAGAAACATGCTCTTCACTTGAACTACTATTCTTTTCTACTTCCAATTCATCACTATCAGATTCTACCAATCCAGTGTTTCTTTATTTAATTGAGAAATAGTATCTTTTACCATCAAATCAACATTATCATCCAAGTTAGGAGTTAGATCTTTATTCACTTCCACATTCAACTCAAATAACTCAACAAGTTCAGTCTCACCATCGACTTCAACTTCAACATTCTTATTCTCTTCAAAATTAAAATTTTCTTTCTCACCACCTATTTTTTCACCAATTGGTTCTGCCTCCACATCATCATTACTTTTTTTTTCACTGTTTGGTTCAGTCATCATCTTTTTATTAACTAATCTATGACATCTCACACAATACTTTTACCATCAAAATAAGAGTAATATAGTTTAAAAAAATATCTTATCATCATTATTTAGTATAAATAATTTTATTATTTCTATATTTACCAAAGAACTTCCTTATTTACCGCTTAACAGAATCTCCTTATCTGGAAATGATACTATATCCAACACCTTTTCATAATTATAAACAAAATATCACTTCTACAATCATATTTAGAAAACATATACTAAAAACATAGCAACTTACCCTGCTAAAATCAATGACAGTAAATAATCTCTCAGCGGCATTACGTTAGATGGAAATCTTACTCCTTTCCCAATTAAACAACCGAGAAAAACACCATAAAGACCATGCATGTCCAAATGAAGGTATTCTTTCATACAATCAGGCCTAAATACACAAAGATATTATTACAATAATATGAAATATATCACAATCACACTTCAAAAATTAAAAACTCACCATTAGGCCAACAATACAACCATCTATATACTTTTTGCTTCCTTCCAGCCTATTGTCATTACTGAAGGTATGTAAAATAAGTTGATGACACACAAATCTATATGCTGCATCTCCCTACGAGTAATCAAAGAACCTCGTAAGGTAATCAATGTAGGACATAATAAATCGATGAGTGAAATAGTTGCCAACAGGAAAAATAACACAGTTAAATAGAAGACGAATAAACAACGTAACAAAATCATCCACTTCAGAATCCTTCTCTGATCTAGCTAATACAAGCATTTTTATCATGAATTGTAGTCCTATTTACGTTGCCGACTTTTCCTCCCAATAATCGAGCCACAAATTTGGTGTAAGATATCGTAAAATTAAATAATAAATATTATTGGATGAAAAATCTTATTGGATTTTTCCATAATTTTTAAATATTTTCTGGGAATTTTTCGGAGCTCGTACGACGAGTTTTGCGGGGATGAATTTATGGGTTCGGATAAAGCCTGTTTGGGATACCCCATTTAAGTGGGGAAATGTTTTATGTATAAATTCCTTTTTCCCCAACCCATTGCCGAACCCGAACCCGTGCTCTCTCCTTCTTCTCTGCGATTTCCCGATCCCTTCTCATTCCCGAGTCTCTCGTTCCCTCTCGCGGATGAATCAAAGTCGGTGGATCTCCGGCGATCATCGACATCGCTGGAGGAGCTTGTCACTGGAGCTTACCAGAGGTTGAACAAGGAGGTCGGATCATCCTGATCTCCTCTTCTCAAGCCTTCCCCGAGCCTTCCTCCCGCAATTACCAACCCTCCTTCCCCGACGCCGACACCAAGGGAGTTGATCATCGACGTGAAGAGGCATTTAGGGCTCCGAGGGTAAGCAACAGAGCCTTTTTTCTCATTGTGGTCGTGTTCTTGTTGCGATCCGTGCCCTAGCTACGATCTTGGAGGTAAGGCATCGAGTTATGTTGATTATTGAGATATTGTGTGATCGATTCCTCTTTTCTTTGATCACCCGAGGTGTTTTCCTAATCCAACCAGAGGGGAAGAATTCCAGGAGGTGAGGTTATGTGTACAGTGGGGTATCCGGTTGGTGGACCGCAGCTTGATCAGGGCAAAGAGGTAGACACATGCAGTGTCTCCTTTCCGGCAGCCACCTTCTCCAGTAGTGGAACATCAGTTGGGGGCATTTGGGTTGAAGCAAACTTCCTCCTTGCTCTGGTTACAAATTCTGGCAGTAGGCACATCTTCACCTTGATCCAATTTGGGTAAGTGGTTGGAAGTTAGATGTGATTAGGTGCATGATTTAATTAATAAGGTTGGGCTAATGCATGAGATAAACTATTAACTATGATGGTTCATGTGTTAGGACTTTTGTTTGTGGACAGCAGCTCTACCTAGCTTCGGCCACTAACTCTGACAACAAGATCTTTAGCCGTGAGTTAGCACAGGAGCAACCGGATCAAGGTAAGCTAAGTATGGAGTTTGGGTTGCATTTATGTGATAGATGGGTGAATAAAGATTTATATCATATTATGTTGGCAATAATGAGACATTATGGGTGATTGGATTCCATTAGCGTATATTGATTGTAGAAGATGACCATGATTAACTCATGAGTAGAATTGAAGTGAGGGGTGGTGGGTTTAGTTAAACCTAATTGGATTAAGGAATTAGGTTAATTATTTTGATTAGGGTTTCCCTAATTAGATTGGGGGGTTTATTTAGCTATTTGCTACCTATGTAATTAGCTAAGTATATTATGTGATTACAGGATTTTGTTTCGAGGCGAGCGTCTCGACGGGGCATTGGTTTATCTGACACGGTTGACAGATAAAGGCGGGTATTTCTTCCTTGGCTCTATGTAGATTTTTATTGAGCTTAGTGCATGGTGATTATGTGATGGTTTAGGTTGCTTTACCTTATATCGTGTTCGTTGGTTACTTTCCTGCTTGATACTTATGTTTGACCTTTGTGATGTTCTATTTAATTCTTATACAGTCTACACTTTGGATTGTCTATACTCTGTGGTATTTATGTACATGTAGAGTGTGTATGGTGGGGGATGGTTCGTAGGCGGTGTTTATATGATGATTGCCCATTTGTATATTGTGTACACATTTGTCTGGTGTGATGATTGGAGGAGTTGTGATGATTGTATATTTGTTGTATATACACGTGTTTGATGTGTTTTTACTGGATGATACATGTTGATTGTACTTATGTTCGGTGTACATGTGTTAGGAGGATTATCGGAGATTCTTGGTTGATTATGCATATGTAGTGGTGTATATGTGTTTGGTGGGATATGTGGAGGTATCTTGATGATCATACTCATGTTGTGGGGTACTTAGGTGGATTTAGAGTTGCATGGATGATGACGGTGTTCGTATCATGATTATATATTTATCATGTTCATCATTCATTGCATTGCTGACGACTATTGTCTTCCTTGTGGTTGAGAGAGTCGTCAGTTGTTTATAGCTGTCCTTTCGGCCACTGTTGGAGAGTGGTAGTTAGGAGCGGAGCTAGTCCTGTCACGCTCATTCAGCCGCTCAGTGTTCTGTCAGCCTCGACCACTCTGGAGTAGTGGGTCTTGAGGGTACAGTAGTCAAAGGGTTTGAGTTATGAGTGGTCAGAGACCCTTAGCTATGTAGTTATATAACTACTTAGCTGACCGTCCGCTTCGGCCGCCTATAGCGGTGCATGTACTGGAGGCTAGTACGGTTTGTCACGGACCCAAGCCTCTCGGCCATACAGGGGTCGTGGTGTCTAGAGAGGTGGCGGGGGTGACCATGGAGCATGCATGCACATTTGCATTTGATGCGCGGTGCATCTTTGGAGATATATTTGCATACATGCCTAGTAGATACTAGTTGCATGTGTTTATGGTATGTTGCATTTGTTTGCGATATGATTGTTGCATATGGTTGTCATGCTGCATACATGTCATTTATTTTACATGTATTTGTAGTCGTATTTATATTGCACAGGTGTCACGAGTAGGTCTGTTACAGATATGGTGAGTTTACTGACCATTGTACCAGGTGTCGATTCCAGATTGGGTATGTATCTATCATTATGTCGGTTGTGGTTTGTATAGTATGTATGTCAAGTTAGTAGGTCTGATATGTTTAGATGTATTGATTATGATAGTAGGATCATGTTCTTTGATTCCCTACTGAGACTGTATACCTTTGATCTCTATGTTTATTTATAGACCATGCACTATCTTTTCTATTACCCGCTGAGTTACCTATACTCACCATCGCATGTATATCTTTATGTTTTCAGGTAGATGGTTGGAGTGTCGCTCGGAGTATCCTGTCTGCCGGGTCCTACGTCACATCCGAAGAGCGTTTCGGGTTTCCGCTTATGTTTTACTTGTATTCATTATTTGGTGCATTCGGTGTATTTGGTGTATTTGGTGTTGTTGTTGTATTTGTGTTGTTGTGGTTGTTGTATAAAGTCTAGCCGACTAGCAGTGTCTTGATGTGTTTTGTATGGGCTTGTTTTATGTTTTTCCGCTGTGTTGGTTTTGATTTCAGCCGAGTGGGCTGATAGAAATATATATAACTGCGTGGTTGTTGTTATATTTGTCCAGCCGTGTCAGCTGAGATTATTAACTGCGTGGTTGTGTATATATTCCAGCCGCATGTGGCTGATGTATATTTTGTTTGTACTTATGCTTTATATTGTCACCAGTACAAGGGAGATGCTGCCGAATTTTTGTCTGGCAGGGACTCCTTTGGGGGCGTGACATTTGGACTCTATGTTGGCATCCAAATCAATAGGTTGCCCCACATGGGTCAAACCAAGGATGATGCAAAACTTTGTCAATGTGAATAGAACTACAATGTTGTCACCAAACAAGAAAGAACTCGAAGACTGCTGGAATCTTTTAATACGAAATCTATTCTGGTACTACTAATTAGCATCTCAGGAATCTCGAACGACGAAGCAAGTGGAGTGCTTTTGATCCTCTCTTTTTGCATATTATGTAAATTGGGTAACACTTCATCCAACACAACTTTGAAATATATTGGTGAATAATGTAAATATGATTGTTTACTGCTCTTGCTCTTGCTCTTCTCCACAGATTTCCTTTAACCTCCTTTAATTTTATAGCTCTAGTTTTCTTTCCTATTTTTACATAAAAATAATTACTTAACAATTTATACCATAAACTATAATCAATGAAAAATATGGGCATCAAAGCACTTAAATTGAGTATATTATTCAGTTTATTGATAATCACTACACAATAACCACATATCTTATTCAATTGAAGAAGATAAAACACAAACACATTTATAAAACAGGTTACAATTAGAAATCTAGAACCCATTTTTATTCAAACTAACAAAATCAATCACACTCAAACAGCAAGAACAACTTATAATTCATACCATAAAGTACAAGTCATGGAAAATATGGGCATCAAAGTGTAGGTCGTTGGACCAACACATACTGTTCCCTCTTCAGGGAATGCAACCTCACATACTTCTCTCAGGAGAAATTACCTTTTGCCAAACCGATCCTCCAGACCGTCTGAACTTTTGCTCAACGTCTGAGATGTTAAGACTTCATACTGGACGTTTGATCCTCGACTTGTCCAGTCTTCCACCAAGTATCTATGACCCTCAGGATGTTCACCTAGCATCCTCGACTTTATGATTTTTCCCATCATCCTCAACCCACCAAGACTTTGTCCAGTCTCCTGGATCAGAACTTTGTTGCCTAACCGCAGCTAGTATTTTCCACTTGCCAAGCCTCAACTAGGACTTTTCCTTTACCTAAGATCACTTAGGATTTTCCTGTAAACTCAGTCACACTTGTTAGATCATAAGATAACTTAACTTTTAACCCCTTTACCATTATCAAAATACAAGTTCAATCGTTTGATGATCCCTGCACCAACAACCTCCCTTTTTTTTTATTATAGTAGCCTGGTTCAAAAGTTAAGTAAACTACTATAACAGTTCAAGGGAAAAAACATAGTAATTTAATACTAAAGAAAAAAAATTAAAACACAAAAAAAATTTAAGAATAAGTTCGAGTGTTACAATAACTTTTAAATAAAAGATTAAAAAAACAATCTTTTCAATTTAGCCCCCCGCCCCTAATTTATCACACCCCCTCGCCTTGACTTTCTCTCCCCTTTAACTTTTGACCATTCTCTCCCCCTTTGTCATTTATCAAAAATAATTTAACTAGAGTAGGAGAGTAAAAAAAAGGAAAGATTTTAAAACTTCGAGAAGGAGAGTAAAATTGGTGTTATCAAGTAAGAAGTTTTCTTTGAAAAACTTCTAGAAGGAGAGTAAAAAAAAATTCAAGTAAGAAGTTTAACTAGAGTACTTAGTTTTTTTAAAAAAAAGCTTACTTAAAGAAACTAATTGGGTTTCAAATAAATTATCTTTTGAAAATACTTATATTTTTGTAAAAGCCTTGAAAAAGAGCTTAGATTTTAAATACTTAAATAATTTAAAATAGAACTTAGATTTGTTTAGCTTTTAAAATTTTTGTTAAAAAAAACTTAGTTCTAAAAAAACTTGACTTTTGAAAAATCTCTTTCTTTCTTTTTTGTTAAAAAAAACTTAATTTTTTTTTTAAAAAAGGCAAGACTAACAATATAACTCTAAGGTCCAAGCATGAATAATAACAACAAAAACAATCTATTTTCCTAATTTTCCATATCACCATTGTTAGGACCCTTGGCGGCCGACTAGAGGGGTGAATAGCCCTTGTACAAAAACAAAACAAAAAGATCTTTCTCGGATTTACAGTTTTATAAATCTAAACTTGCATAAGTATAATAAAGAAACTAAAAGATAGAGGCACCGAGAATTTACTTAATTACAACCGAGGAGGTTGTTAATCCAAGACAGATTAATGCTCACTAATATCTCCTTCAGGTGGAGAAACCTCTTTACAGCAGTGAACGCATAGAATCAGAAAGCTAAACAAAACAGAAAGTATCTACAAGTGTTGTTGCACTATTTCTTGTTGTTGTTAGCTTCTGAAAGTAGGGTTGCTTATATAGCCTTGCTCAGAGTGCCTAGAAGGGTTCCAAGTGCCTAGAATAAGATAGAATTCTATCTCTGATGCAACGTTCAAATGACACATTATTTTGGATAAAAATTGGATTCTGGGTGCCCGGATTGGTCTGGGTGCCCCGACCTGCTCTCGGCTGCCCGGACTGGTCCGAGCACCCCGACCTGCTCCGGGCGCCCTAGACTTTTGGTCCGGACCTCCTTCTTCGGTTCTGCTTGCCTCAGTCCGGGTCTTCCGCTTCAGCTCCGCTTGCTTAGCGGATTTTGGCCATCCGGAATAGGGCTCACCCGAATCCAACTTCCGATCTTCTCGAACAAACTTCCGCTCTGGCTTCTCGCCCCTCAGAATCGCTACTTGCTTCCTTCTCATCCGCCAATGTACTCATCCATAGCTTTTCGTCTCTCAGACAACTGCATCTTTTGCTCCTCGAGCAATCTTCCGCTTCGGCTTCTCGTCCCTCGAAAACACCGCACGCTCCCTTCTCTCTGCCGGCGTACTCTTCCGCAATACCTCGTCCCTCAAACGCACCAAGTCCATCGGCTCTCTCCCGTATCGTCTTTCTCGCTAGCCGAGTCTTTCGCTCGATGCCCTATGCTCCTAAGTTCTTGTACACTTAGACACAGGGTTAAACACAACAAGACCTAACTTAACTTGTTTGATCACATCAAAACTACCTTGGGGTATCAATAATCTCTCCCTTTTTGATGTGAGCAACCAAAGTTAAGTTAGGGAAAACCTGTTGGATCGTAAAGTTTCGCTAGAGGGAGGGTGAATAGCGATTATAAAAATTTCGATAAGAGTAAGCGCAACGAAAAAGATGAAATTAAAACAATGCTAACACAATAACCAATTTTACTTGGTTCGGAGCCTTTGGCGACTCCTACTCCAAGGCCCGCACACGAGGGTGCTTTCGTTGGGCAATTTACTAGCAATTCGAATAATTATTTTACAATTGAAAGTACAGTTGCTAATGAAAAATAAAGCAGTACCGACAAAGGAAGAAATCAAAAAGAAAAGAGCGCGTTGTCGGAGCTTTGTGGCGTCGCAGGAGCACAGAAGAGCAGATCGTCAATTCGGAGTTGTTGTTGAATCTCCACCCCTGCCCCTTCTTTTATATGAAGCTCGGGGCGCCCTGGTGGGACGTGGCAGGTCCAACCAATGAGCTCCATGTGGCGACGATGCGTTTGGATAAACTTTGCTTCCGGGGCGCCCGGATCCCTCCTGGGCGCCCGGATCCCTTCCGGGCACCCGGACCACCTTTTTCCAGGGAGCACCTTTCCTGCAAAACAAGGTTAGTCCGAGGCAAATATATAAATTATAACCTGCAAAACAGAGTGTTAGTTCATTTCATAGTTTAACAAAAAGGAGTATGACTTAGATTCTGTCTTTCCGAGACCGGAATCTAGTCATGATCTCGACTTAGATATCCGAAATGGGTCTAAGCCGGATCGATGCCTAATGTTCCCTTCCCGGGAACGCGTCCTCACAGTCACTCCCTTCCAGTGACTTACCTTTACTCACCTGCCAGATGTCCGGTCAGCCCGTCGACCCGTCTGGACTTCTTGCCAAGCGTCCGGTCAGCCCGTCGACCCGTTTGGACTTCTTGCCAAGCGTCCGGTCAGCCCGTCGAACCGCTTGGACTTCTCGCCAGCTATCCGGTCAGCCCGTCGACCTAGCTGGACTTCTCGCCAAGCGTCCGGTCAGCCCGTCGACCCGCTTGGACTTCGTGCCAGACATCCGGTCAGCCCGTCGACCTGTCTGGACTTAGCATGCACACTCGATCAGAGTGTTAGATCACGACAAACCTAACTTAACCTGATTTATCATTCATCAAAACCTGAGTTAGACCGTTAGTGCTAACCGCACCAACAAAACCAACATAAGGTAAAAGCAATAAATTTTACAATAAAGGGCAAAAATTGAAAAAGTTTGAAATGTCTCCCCCTAGACTTAATCTTCCCTTCTCCCCCTTAAATCACATAAAAAAGTGGAGTACTTTAAAAGTCTAAGGGCAAGTTGTCAAGAATTTTAAGTCATTTTACAAACAAAATTCTGAATTTATAAGGTTAAAATGACTTAAAAAATTTGGTGAATCTTAAACACAAGTCTAAGAGAAAAAAAATCGAAATTGAAAGCCTTAAAATAATTTTGGAAATCTTGAAATATTTTCTTAAAAATGTATAGAGCATGTATTTTGATAAAAGAAAATTACATTTTCAAGATTTATAATTTAAAAATTCTTTTAAAAAATTATATTTAGATAAATAACTCACAAACTTTTCAAAAAAGTTTTCTTAGTTAGCATGGATAACTCTTGAAAATTTTAAATAACAAAATTTAAATATTGAGATTTTTCTATAGATGAATATTGAATTCCTCTTTCTCAAAAAAAATTGGGATCAAATTAATTTCAAATAATAATTAAACTCAAAAGGAATTTTGTAGTTTAAAAAAAAAATCAATTGCAAAAAATACAAGCATGATCTTGTAATCCAAAATAGATTCCTTTCTACCGGATTAACAAGAAAATTTTTAGGTTTTTGATAATTTTCTAATTTACCCATTGTGATATTTAAATTTCCATTTTAGTCTATAATAATTTCTAAAATTCGAAGCAGAGAATTTTGAACATGCAGAAATTTTTAAAGTGTGTGTATGTTCCTTTAACATTTCATTTTCTGTTTTTAGTTTATTGAAATCCTCTAATCGACAAGTTGTTGCTAGAGTTCCTTTTAACTCATTATTCTCTGTTAATAATTTTTTATTTTCTGTTTCTAATTTACAAGAATCCTTCGACAACATTTTTATCAAATTAAACAATTGGTCAGGAGGTAGAGATCGTATCTGACTTACCTTGTCGACTTCTGATGCTCCCCTTGTAGAGCTGCTTTCCTCCGACGTTGCTCCCCCTTTATTGATACTCTCAATGCTCATTTTTGAAGAACTTTCTTTATCTTCAGGTAGGTACTCGGCTATGAGAGTAGTTTCGGCAATTTCCTTGTTTTCTACTTCTGATAACGACTCGGAGTTCATCGAGGAGTTGGATTCAGCTACTTTTGGTTCTTTGTAGAGCTTTAAGAACTTTTCCCAAAGTTCTTTTACATTCTCGTAATTGCCGATTCTTTCGACATCCTAGGCAAGAAGAATGCTCAAAAGATAGAACTCAGCCTTATCGTTAGCCATGAAGTCGTTGCGTTGCTTTTCAGTCCATCGATGCTTCTCAATTTCTTTTCCTTCTTTGCTTTTGGGAATATCAAAATCATACTTAATTATTAGTAAAATATTAAAATTGATTTTAAAATATACCTCCATCCAACGTTTCCAAAAAGTGAACTCCCCCCGAATACTAGTGGGTAGATGCTTGGTTCAATCATCTCGTGTGCTTCGTTCGGCGGTTAGTCCTCCTGAAGTGTCATGTCTTTGATACCACTTGTTATGACCCTTGGCAGTCGGCTAGAGGGGGGTGAATAGCCCCTTCACAAAAATAAAACAAAAAGACCTTTCTCGGTGATGCGGTGATGATGAAGGGCCCCACCCCGCTACCACGGGGGAGGTCAAAGTCAAGACGGTCAATGCGTAGATGGTATCGGCCGGTCGGGTGAAGCATGCTCCGACCGGGGAGAAGGCTCTAATCTGTCATTGCCTTCGACATGGGGAGCAATCAAACAACCGACGCTCAAGGGAGACAATGTGCAGAAGCCAAGCCAAGCGGCTATCCCACTCGGTCAAACAACAGAGATGTACAGAGTTCAACTTCGGCCGGGTGGCTACCCCGCTCAGCCTGGCAACAGCTTCGGTCGGGTGGCTACCCCACTCGACCTGGCAACAGGCTTTGGCAATAACACAGTACACCTTCGGTCGAGCAGACACACATGGAGGAACAGCGTGGTTCCGACCGACCAAACGAGGCACCAGGGCGGCAGAATTCAAGCTGATCGGCCAACCTGCTCAGCCTAGCAGTACACTCCTGATGATATCTAGTGATATCCTTTTGGGAGTTGGTGCCGCCGACACCGGGCATGAGCTGTCAAAAGATCGTATGGCGGAAGCTTCCATTGTCACTTCAGAGATATGCTCGACCTATTAAGGTACTGTGTCAAGGACACTTTACTGACAAGTCTTTTCAGGAAATATCTTGGGAAGCGTGCTCACTTTGGGAAGCATGCACGCGTGCTACCGGAGCTCTATATAAAGGGGAGCCCAAGTATCGGCGGAGGTATGCGATATTCATTGTTTGTGCTACAGTAGTCTTCTTGTTGCTCCGCTTTCCACTTCATTACCGGTGACTGACTTGAGCGTCGAATGGTCAACGCAAGGGACCCCTTCCCTGGCTTGACACTGACTTAGTCTGGGTTGCAGGTCCACGTGGAGTCCACAGGAGGTCAGCGTGAGCGCCACATCCCCAGCTTTTTGTCTCTTTGACTTTCGAACAGGATCACTCGGATTTACAGCTTTTTAAATCTAACACTTGCATAAGTATAATAAAGAAACTAAAAGACAGAGGCACTGAGAATTTACTTGGTTACAACCAGGGAGGTTGTTAATCCAAGACAAGTTAATGCTCACTAATATCTCCTTCAAGCAGAGAAGCCTCTTTACAACAGTGAACGCACAAAATCAGAAAGCTAAACGAAATAGAAAGCGTCTACAAGTGTTGTTGCACTATTTCTTGTTGTTGCTAGCTTCTGGAAGCAGAGATGCTTATATAGCCCTGCTTAGGGTGCCTAGAAGGGTTACAGGCGCCTGGAATGGGATAGAATTCTATCCTTGATGCAACATTCAAATGACATGTTGATTTGGATAAAAACTGGGTTCCAGACGCCCAGAATGGTTCCGGACGCTCTGGACTAGTCCTGGCACCCTGACTTGCTCGAGGCGCCCCGGACTGGTTCGGGCACCCTGGATTGGTCCAGGCACCCCAACTTGGTCCGAGCGCCACGGGCATCAGAAGTCAGCCTTTTGCTGACTTTTGGTCCGGGCCTCCTTCTTTGGTTCCGCTCGCCTCAGTTCGGGTCTTCTGCTCCAACTCCGCTTGCTTAGGTGATTTTGGCCATCCGAAACAAGGCTCACCCGAACCCAACTTCCGGCCTTCTTGAGCAAACTTTCGCTCTGTCTTCTCGTGCCTCAAAATCGCTGCTTACTTCCTTCTCGTCCGCCAGCGTACTCTTCCACAGCTTTTCGTCTCTCAAACAGCTGCGTCATTTGCTCCTCGAGCAATCTTTCGCTCTGGCATCTCAACCCTCAGAAACACCGCACGCTCCCTTCTCGTCCACCGGTGTACTCTTCCACAGCACCTCGTCCCTCAGACGCACTGAGCCCGTCGACTCTCTCCCGTGCCGTCCTTCTCGCTAGCTGCGTCTTTCGCTAGATGTCATGTGCTCCTAAGTTCCTGTACACTTAGACACAAGGTTAAACACAGCAGGACCTAACTTAACTTATTTGATCACATCAAAACTACATTGGGGTACTAACAACCATTTCTAAGTTATCAATATGTTAAACTTATGAGTTTGTGTGAGATGAAGTTAATTTTTAAGTTTGAGAATATTATTTGAGAATTAAGAAAATATTTAAGTTTAAAATTTTAAAAATATTTAAGTTTGAATTTTAAAAACTATTTAAATTTGAATATTTAAGTTTCAATTTTGAAAAATATTTAAGTTTGAAAATTTAAATTTCAATTATATTTAAGTTTGAATTTTAAAAAATATTTAAAGTTCAATTTTGAAAAATATTTAAGTTTAAAAATTGAAAAATATTTAAATTTAAAAATTTGAGTTTCAATTTTTAAAATATTAAAGTTTGAAAATTTAAGTTTGAATTTTAAAAAATATTTAAGTTTCAATTTTGAAAATTGTTTAAGTTTGAAAATTTAACTGCCAGTTTTTAAAAATATTTGCTTTGATTTAAAGATTAAGTTAGGTTTGAGCTTTATTTAACTAATTTTAAACTTAAATCCATCTCACCTTTTTTTTTCTAAATTGTCAATCAGGTAACCTTATCTATTTTGTGACATGGTTAATTTTATCTTCAATTTAGATTAAAATTTAAGAATTGATTTACATTTGAGTTAGAATGAAGTTTAATAGTTAGTCAATTAAACATTCATTTCAATAATTGGCTTCCAAGCTGTGAGGAGGCACTAGGCCTGCTTGGGTATTAGAGCAACAAGCACTTCTAGACAAAGTTTTTTAAATAAATTGAATATTTAATTTTCTTTCTGAAAATAGTAGGTCTAACTAGTTTAGTGTTGATTAAGCCTAAGTACTTATCTATCCTAATCTAAGAATGTATAGGGAAAGCGGTAAAGCAAACATCAAACAATTTTATCTAATGAAAATGATCTTTCTATTGCCCCCCCCCCCCCTTGATCATAGCCTCAATGAGGTCTATCAAGGTAGTGAATTTGATTCTTTGGGATCTAATATTGATCAAGTCCAACTTGATTAACCAAGTTAGACTTGGGGATCCATGCTTGGACTAGGTTCTTAGTTGATCGATTTATTAAAGACAAGTAAGATTTGATTAGATGTTTAGCCTTGTACCCAAGTCTGGTTCAGTTGTATATGACCCTTTGTTCTCTAAGAATTAGATTAAGGTTCTTGGAACCTAAGGTGAACTGTTCCAACGTGTCCTTAAGTCCTTTGACTTGAGTTTTCAAATTAAAATTTTCTTCCTCAAGTTGTTGGACTTGAGTTGAATTTCTACTTTGAACTAGCTCAGTCAAAGTACTTGGGTTAGTCTCCTTCTTAAGGGATTTAATCTCCTATTGGAGTGTCTTGACCTGGATATTGGACTTTGCTAATTTTCTTGATAAGTAAAAAAAATTAAATTATGTGATCTAATTAAGGAAATACTTAATTATATCCGTGGTTTCGCTCGGACTCAGCTTCTGATTCTGTCTCAGACTTGGATTCAGTCTCGGCAACATGAGCTTCTGAACTGGATATGGATCTATGTCTTCACTCGAACTCAGCTTCTAATTCTATCTCATACTCGAATTAAGTCTCGGCAACATGAGCTTGTACTGGTAGAGCAAGAAAACTTGCTTGAGTTTGTTCTTCTTCATTCTGCTCTTCTGATGACTCGGACTGCATTGCCTTCAATGCCTTCCTTCTTCCTTGTTTCATGTTCAGACACTCCGGCTTGTAATGTCCTTTCTTGTTGCAGCCATAGCAAGTGACTTCAGGCTTGGTCGTTATGTTTGACTGGATTACCTTCTTGATCTCGCATTTTATGAAGCTCTTCTTCTTGTACAGTTTTTGTATCAGTTTCCTAAGTTCAGCGATAATTTTGTCGTCTTCTTCCGAGTTGGATTCGTCTTCAGATTTGTGTTCGATTTGGTACTTCTTCCTAGACTCCTTTGTCTTGCTTATACCCGCAACCAACATAATCCCTTTCTTGGAGAGAAGTGCATTAGTCTATTCGTGAAGTTCAAGTTCTTAAAATAGCTCGTCTAGTCTAATTAAAGAAAATTCCTTAGATACTTTGTAAGCATCTACCATCGATACCCACAAGGTATTCCTCGGAAAAGTATTTAACGCGTACCTTATTATATCACAATTCTCTACCTTCTGGCTGATTGTGTATAGGCTGTTAAGCAGGTCTTAGATCCGAGCATGTAATTGGCTCGCCTATTCGCCATCTTATATTTTAACATTATATAACTTATTTAAAATTAAGTCTCATTTGCTTACCTTAGTATCAGAGGTGCCCTTGTATAGCTTGATTAACTTTTCCCATAACTCCATAGCATTGTTGAAGGGGCTGACTCGGTTCAACTCTTCTTTGGTTAAGCCACATTGGAGGGTCTAAGTTTCCTTTGCATCGGCTTCAATCTTCTTACAGGTTTGTGCATCCCATTTGTTGCAGGGGACGAGAGCTCCATCTTCGGTGGGATATATGAGTCCCGTCTAGATGATTATCCATATTATCACCTGTATTTTGATGTGGTACTCCATTTGACTCTTTCAGTAGTTGAAATCTTCACTGGAGAATAGTGGTGGGTGTGCGGTGCTATAACCTTCTTGGTATGCTATTTGGAAAAAAAATCTTGCACACAATAAAACAAGGAGACTCGTCCCAAGACTTGGTTTTGAATTAGTAGTGCGGTATAAAGAACTTTATGAAAAACTCTAGTAGTGTTGCACCAACTTCAAGGAGCAATAAACTTGATCGAGAAAAATTATTGTAAGGGGTGATAACACCAATTTTGATTGACTCTGAAAATCTTAAGATGCAAAACTCAGAAAAGTGTAAGAATATATTCACTAGCGAAAAAACACAAAAAAATTACTTGAACGGTGATTTCACCAATTCAGAGCGACTCCACTCCGATACCAATTGTATGATCATTACGTTAGAGGGGAGAAGAATAACACTCATGACTTTCACGTTTTTCTCAAAACACATAATGCACAGCGGAAATAAAGAAACACAAGTAATTTTACTTAGTTCGGAGCCTATGACGACTCCTATTCTAAGGCCCGCACGTGAGAGTGCTTTCGTTGGGCAATCACTATAGTTTCATAAAATCATTACAGATAGAGTACAAAAATGACAAGTACAAGTATTGCAATAAAACAACATTTACTAATGACTTGGAAAGTTGGATCTTTTGTGTAGTCGTTGTCAGAGTAGTGTTACAGCATTGTAGAATCATCTTTTGAGTAGCACGTACAAGAGAAGATCGTTCTGAATGACTGTTACGAAGTGTAAGCCGAACCCTTTTTATAGCCGAGTTGAACCTGTCTGATCCACTGATCTTGGGATCATTGTTTGACTTGACATTGATCGGTCGATCGATCCTCCCTTATTGGTCGACTGATCCTTTTGAATCCGTCCAGATGCTGCCTCTTTAGATGGAAGTCTTCGTTCGGTCGACTGATCTAATCATTCAGTTGACTGAACCTTTGAAGCTTCTCGGCTTATTTGGTACGATCAACCGGTTTGATCAGCCTGTAGTATATCCACTGTTTGGTTGACTGAACCCTAGGTTCGGTCGATCGATCCCTTAGTTGAAATTTCACCATGAGCTGATCTAGTCTCTGGGGTTCGGTTAACTGATCTCAACGTTCGGTCGACCGAACAAGGCAAAATCTTAACTTACAAAGTGTAATGCTCCTAGTTTTTTTTTATAATACATAAACTGTGGACGTCACATACTCATACTTCCATAGCGGTTCTTGGTTCAAATAATATTACATAAATGACTTGAAGAAAAATAAACATAACTAAATACGGAATTAATCTAGAAGGCCTTTGGGTTGTGTTGTCATTGTTCCGAGCTGGCTCATTGGTCAACGCCTCTACCTTATTAGTTTCATTGTCTGAAAAAAAAAGAACCAAAGTCTGTGAGTCGAGAGACTCAGCATATTCAAAACTATGTTAAGCAGTAGTTATTAGTTAACATTTATATTCTAGTGTATTAGAGGAGACCACATTGAAGGTAACTTGGGACCTCTCTACTATCATACCATGAACATTCGCACATGCAGTAAAATAAGCGTGACAACATAGAGGTAAGCATGGTAGATGAACTAAGCATAATGATAGACTTGATCGCGAGCATGTCCAAAGGCATAGGCTTAAGAATAATATGAACATAGTTATAAACATCAACACAAATGTAAGCATAAACATAAACATAAACATAAACATAAACATAAACATAATTATACACCTAAACATAAACATAACATAAACGTAAGCATAGGCATAAACATTAATATGACTTGAACATACTTGCATGCGTACTTATAAACATATGGGGTGGCCTAGTTGCACATAGTAGTACCGTAACATAAGTTGTTGATCAGACAACTACCCTAGCGATAGGTTGGTAGGGGTCCGAACTTAGGACCGGAGTCTCCCTTTATTCTAGCGTGCTTACCGGGCTTAGGTCCCCAGATCATACCACCATTCCAGAACATATTTTGGTTGATTCTGGCTCGCTCACCGGGCTTAGGTCCTCGGATCATACCACCACCCCAGAACATATCTTGTTTGATTCTGGCGCACTCACTGGGTGTAGGTCCCAAGATCATACCACCATCCCAGAATATGATTTGGCAAGCTCCCCACACTTAGGTCCCCGATTCATGACTTAACCCATAACAAGATTTAACAAGCTCCCCAGGCTTAGATCCTCAGTTCATAACTTAACCCATAATAAGATTTGATACGCTTCCCAGGCTTAGGTCCCCGGTTACAACCAACCACTTCATTCCATAAACATAGACATAAGCATAAGCACAATCATAATCACGATCACTACATAGACATGAATATAAGCATGTACATAAACCTAAACATAATCCTTACATAGGCATGCACTCAAACATACATATCTAAGAATGATTACTACATAAGCATGAAATACAATTATTAACAGGTGCATCACTGTAAGTGAGTTCATTTCATGAGCATTCAAGGTTATCAAAATGAGAAGCAAAGAATAACAATATGAACTTACCTAACCTAGAGATCCGAAATCTAGATGTAGCCATTAAAGTCCACTAAATTGTCATGATGTGAGGAGCGAGAGTTACTCAAACATTCATGCTAAATTCCAAAGGTTACAAATTCTAGGAGCTAGCATGATATTTACTTCCAAATAACAAAAAAGCATAGGAATCTATAAAATCTGAACCTTACAAATCTAAAGAAGCTAACATGGTATCATTTGCTCAACACATACATACAAACCAAAAATCAAAACTCATTTAGGGTATATAAACATATTTGAACCTGAGAAACTAAAATAAAATATGATATAAAAAGATACGAAGAAATCATAAAGTAACATCATGATAAATATGGCCCCAAACCTCTAATCCGAAATCTTACATGTAATTCATAAAGTCATCAAGATAAAGATATAAAGGTCAAATATTAGCTAAGGTCAAATATTATATGAAGGTCAAATATTATGTTACGGTCAAATACCATATCAAGCCGATCAAGTCACATTTATATGCTAGGGTTACCCCCACAATGGGATCACATATAGATTTATACATATTTGCATATATGTTATGTTATTTAATACATGTCATAAACTTAGTGGAATAATGTCTACTAGTTATTAATTATGTTAGCGCATGAATAGTGAAAAATTAATGCATGACATTACGTACAAGCCATTTAACATGTCATCATGTGTACTATGTTGATTTAGGTGTTGTCATAATGAGATCTGAAGTACGAATCTCAGTAAAATCGAGATAAATACCTCTCTTATGTGCTAGTCACTATTCCAAAGGTTAATAGTCATCCGTGATTTACCTCCTTCGTATTGACCTTGGGACGAATTGATAAGGACATTGAGGGTGAATATATTTACCTTTTGTCACAATGTGTACTAAGTTGCTTAGATTTCTTAGATAATCATCCTAGAAATAATTATTACCGAGTGATAAGCGCTGCTTGCATTACCACATGTCTACGTTATTCCAATTAAATGTCAAGGAACTTAATTAGCTTAATGACACGATGGTCTTCGTTTACTAAAGTAACAAATTTGTAAACGCGTGCAAGTTGTGCATAGGTAGATGTTTTTGTGCTTTAGCAGATGTCACAAATCTTCCTATATTTGGAGTAAGAATAAACATAAGTATGACTAAACTAAAATTCTGAAATTTAACAATTATCCAAGCAAATTAGAGCATAAGAAAAGAACCTACCAGAGCATCATACATCATCTATAGCACCCGAAATCCACAAACTTTAGAATCTAACTAGAACATTACAAGATTAGGAAGCATGCTAAATTTGAGTGGTCGAAACATGACATCCTTAGCAGGGAAACAACCAACACCTTACAAACTTCAAAAATCCAAAACATGCAAGACATAGAAACTAAACTAAAACAATAACATGGTTGAGAACATGCTTTAAGTACTTAGCTATTACTCCTTGTCATCCCTTGAAACTCTAGTACATGTGGAGAAACAAAGGGTGGGGGAAATCTTAGGGTAACGGCAATGAATATCACATGTTGGGTTATAGGTGAGAGTTTTTATATAAAGTGGAGGCGTTAATTTTACCTAAATTCTATCGACTGTGTCATATAAATCTTATTATATGTATACCAAGCCGACAATTTGATATTGGATAAAATTTCCTATATATATCCATATCTATATCATATATACATAGTAATATTTAATTCACATATTAAAATTTATTATACATACGTTACTTATATAATTTATATTACATATACATAAATTATAAAATATATTTATGATACTATAGTTTACACGTTTACAACTATATAATTCCTATTATGTATTTTATATCATATAAAATATTTTATTTCCAAATTAATTAGATATCCATCTATCATACATGCATAGCATGAGGTGTTGTCACAATGAGATCTAGGGTTCGAATCTCGGTAAAACCGAGGTCAATACCTCCCTTATGTGCTAGTCACTATTCCAAAGGCTAGTAGCCGACCGTGATTTACCTTCTCCGTGTTGACATTGGACGAGTTGGCGGAGGTGTTGGGACGAACGTATTCGCCTTTTACCATAATAATAATATTTAATTCACATATTATAATTTATTAGACATACATTTATATTACATATGATACTATAATTTAAGTTTGACATATAAATTCATATACTTTTATTTACTTACTAGTTAGATTTTCTAAATGATAAGTCCTATATATTATTCTTATAGATTTTGAAATTCTTAGTTATTTTCTACAACATATTTCATTGGTTAGGTGTTTACACGTGATGCATGTAAGTTTGGCATATAAATTCATATACTTTTATTATTTACTAGTTAGATTTTCTAAATGATAACTCCTATATATTATTCTTATAGATCTTGATACTAAGTCTAAATAGAAACCTATATCATTGTTATATGAGTCTATTTAATAATTTCATATTTATATAAATCCATGTATATATTACCTATACATAGTAATATTTTAATTCATATTAGAGTTTCTTAATATTAAGTCATTAATTTGATATTGAATCAAATTATATATTTCCATATATATCATGTATACATAAACTTTTATTATTTACTAGTTAGATTTTCTAAATGATAACTCCTATATATTATTCTTATAGATCTTGATATTAAGTCTAAATAGAAACCTATATCATGGTTATATGAGTCCATTTAATAATTCCATATATATATATAAATCCATGTATATATTACCTATACATAGTAATATTTTAATTCATATTAGAGTTTCTTAATACTAAGTCATTAATTTGATATTGAATCAAATTATATATTTCCATATCTATAATGAATGCATAATAATTGCCCCTCGGAGTTTTCTAAAAAATACACGTCCATTACATTTACTTTATATATATAATATATCATTTATATTAGTCATTAATTTAATATTGAATCAAATCTCCTATATCTATCCATATATATCACATATATACATAATTTCACGTTGAAGGCATATCCATATCTTTAATTAAAATCTCATATATATAATTTTCTTATTTCCATTATTTACGCCATATACTTTATATTTTTTATATAATTTATATGGATCAAATTTTCCTATATATATATATATATATATATATATATATATATATACACATAGTAATATAATTCTCATATTAAATATTTTAATTATTATCTTCACGTTTCTTATATACATATATATATTATATTACATATTACATTAAACGTGTATAATTCCCATATACATATATTATAATTTCTTATATACACGTTTTATATCCTATATTTTATATTATACATAATATATTATTTATATTTTATTTCTATATTTACTAACCCATTCCATACATAATATATATATATATATATATATATATATATATATATATATATATATATATATATATATATATATTCCTTATTCCTATTTATATTATATATAATATATCATATTATTTCTTAATTGATTAATCCAAATTCTATAATTATATGTTAACTTAATTATTTTAAATCTATCCATATTAATAAATTCTTAATTCAATTGAATGTACCCTCTTAATTAATCATTGGTTTACTGGCATTACACAAAGTGTTAGTCTTAATGCAAAACAGAGTTAGAATAATAGACAAATAGTATATAAAAAGTAACTTTGACAGTCTCCCTACTGTCCGGTACTAACTTTGAGCTTCACTAAAACTCTAGGTCGAATCGACGTCTACTGTGCTCTCTTCAGGGAACGCGTCCTCACCTACTCCTCTCAGAAGAAATTACCTTTTGTCAGACCTATCTTCCGGACAATCTAGACTTTTGCTCAACATCCAAGACATCAGGATTTCATGTTGGACATCCGATCCCCGACCCATCCAGTCTTCTACCTGGTGTTCTCGACCCCTAGGATTTTTACCTAGCATCCTCAACTCTAGAATTTCGCCCAATATCCTCAACCCGCTAAGACTTTGTCCAACTCCCCAGACCAAGACTTCATTGTCTAACTGAAGCTAGGACTTTTCATCTGTCTAGCTTCAACTAGGAATTTTTCTTTGTCTAAGATTACTTAGGACTTTCCTGCAAACTCAGTCATACTTGTTATATCACAAGACAGCTTAACTTTTAACCCCTTTGCCATTATCAAAACGTTCAATCGTTTGGTGCTCCCTGCACCAACACAAAGGGCTTAAATTGATTATATTATTCAATTTTTTACTAATCAACACACAAAAGTAAAATATATCTTTCAATTCTTCAATCGAAGAAGATAAAACACAAACATAGTCATAAAATTACAATTCGAGCATCAAAACTAATTTTATTCTAGCTAACAGATTACACAATATCAAAAAGTTAAACTATTTACCCATTCATACCCTAAAGTACAAACCCTAAATATTTTGGAATCAAAGCGCTTCAAGTGAGTATATTTTTCAGTTTATTGATAATTAATATCCAAATCTAATATATATTTTCCAATTCTTCAATTGAAGAAGATAAAACACAAACACACTTATAAAATTATAATTCCAACATCAAAACTAATTTTATTTGAGCCAACAGAATGGACAACACCAATAATTATAATAATTTACTCATTCATACCTTAAAGTATAACTCTACAAATTTTGAGCATTAAAGTGTTTAAATTGAGTGCATTACTCAATTTATTGATAATTACTATAAAATTTACACATATCTCACATTTCTTAAATCGAAGAAGATGTAATATAAACTCATTTATAAAATTACAATACAGACACCTAAACCTAATTTTATTGAACTTCAACCTCACAAAATCGAAAACGCCCATGAACTAAAGCTTCAATTTTTCGTAGAGAAATAACAAATTAGTCGAAATATAGGACCCACAAATTTTACTTATCGATAATTCAAGGGTTTGAGATAATTTAGTCGGTTTCCGCTGCCTCTCTGATTTTTGCCTTCAACGTCGATGGAGATGATTTAGGGACGAAGCCAGGGAGTGCAACACTGATGGTTTGGATTCACGGAGGCAGAGTGCATCGTCGAGTTTTGGAGTCACAGAGCTAGGGTGCATCACTGAGGTTTAGAGTTGTGAAGTGATGCATCGGACGTTGAAAGAAAAAAGAGCTGTTGTACATTTTAAATTCAAATGAGATTAATATGATAATTTTATTAGGGTTAGAGAGTCGAAACTAATAAACTAAATTAGTCAGATATCATAAATAAATTTATAAAGAAATGGGGACAGAATATAAATGTTTAAGTTGTAGGGAGATTTAAAAGCAATTTTCTGTATTTTTTTTTGATGCATTTGCACATTGTCTTTAAACATTGTTTTTTTCTTTTTAATTACTTTGAGAAATTTAATTTAAAATGGTTACGAGTTTCAAATACAATCAGCATCTGATTTCCTTAGAGGGTCTACCAGGTTCCGACCCGTTTTAATTTTCACGTGGTACGCACGTGAGTCCGTCTCTCGCTTTTCTTGCAGAAGGGGGCAGAGTTGTATATTTAGCGATCCCGACTCGATCCGCAGGCGCTCGTTTCTAGGGTTTGAGTTTGCTTCTTCTCGTTTCGTCTCCAGTTCGTAGCCGCGATGGATTTCGACCTCAATGCTCCCCATTCAATGGGAACGACGATCATCGGGGTAACCTACGACGGCGGCGTCGTCCTCGGCGCCGATTCCAGGACGAGCACAGGTTGGTACTAGAAAAGTTAAAGAAGGAAGAAAGGGAAAAAAAAAAAACTCCCAGGAAATCTTTGTTAGAGTTCATTTTGGAATGATTCTCTTTTGGTGTTTTTTTTTTAATTAAGGGATGTATGTCGCAAATCGGGCGTCGGACAAGATCACCCAGCTGACAGACAACGTATACATTTGCCGTTCTGGATCGGTAACTGCCTCGTGACTCTTGCTTGTCAATTGCTTACGTTGAGATATTGTGTTGCTTGCCATTATTATAATTTCATTGCTCAATTCCAGCTTATTAATTTGACGGAGTTGATTTGCTGAATGTGATACTTTATGTTGCTTGGATTACATTCTGACATTGAATCGTATTTCTAAATTGCGGATTCTTTAAGGATTACTTGACTAAACTAATTCCTATCATAAACTATGAAACACCCTTATTAATTATTATGTTTTTAGTTTAAGTTTATTTCTATTATAAACAATCATAGCTTCTTTTAATTAAAACTTGTGATTTTTCATCTAAATTTTTTCCTGCCCTTGCACTATGTCTATTCCATTCATATTCCTGAGAGTTGATATTTTCTCAAATGAGATCTGCCCTTAAAATAACCTCCCTTTTCTGAATGGTATTTTGTTCTTAGTGCACTGTTACTTTGATGCAATTTTTTCCTGCTTGAAATATGTCTCTTATCTTCTTAGCTCATAAGAGTGATGGAGAGGGCAACCAACCAGTAAACTGTAGACCTAGACTCAAACAGATGGAAATTGTGCTACTGCTGTCAATAATCATTTCCTTCTCACCTAAAATGCTTTTTGGACGCTATGCCACTTAGATTATCAAAGTTTCTTTCTGCTTCTCTTGTATGCAAAATGTTGGGGACATATTGCATAGAAAGGAGATATGTTGTAGCTTATGTAATTAACTTTCTTGTATCCTAGACATTTCACATGTTTGCATTGTTATAAAAGGCGGTAAGTCCCTTAGTAAATCAAATGTTATGTGTGAAGTCCTAACATTTAACAAATTTGATGGTGGCATAGTCACCAGTCAAACTGAACATATGTGTAGCAAATTACCTTGCCAATCTAAACCTTTGCTGCCTCAGATATTTATGTCATTGTATCTACTTCAGGTTTTTAATTTGGTTTATATTTCAGTCGGTGTTTTCTTTATTTTCTAACTTATCTCCTGCCTTTATAAACATCATCAGCCGTGGAGGAATTAGTTTCTGTTGAATTGTTATTTCTACAACTCTATTTTTTTCCCAAATTTTTATGGACAAAAGCAGTCTTCAACAAATTTGTTCTTTCTTCCAGGCTGCTGATTCCCAGGTTATCTCTGATTATGTCAGATACTTCCTTCATCAACACACGTGAGTTAATTTTTATGTTGGTTTTTTATATGAACACAGATCTTGATAGTTTGTTATGTGAAGTCTTTGCATAACGATACTAAACTTTAGCCTGCTCTAGTTCTATGATCTGACCAATTAGTATAGGTAATGTGGTTTAACTGGACTTGTGTTTTTTCTTCAGAATTCAACTTGGGCAACCTGCAACTGTCAAGGTGGCAGCTAATTTAGTTAGATTATTGTCTTATCAAAACAAGGTACCAAATATACTGTTTCCTAGCTAATATGCTCTGCAATGTAACATACCTTTATTATCTCACTTGTCTTGTGATTTTTTTATAGAATATGTTGCAAATGGGTGTCATTATTGGTGGATGGGACAAATATGAAGGAGGCCAAATATATTCAGTGCCCCTTGGAGGGACTATTTTGAAGCAGCCTTTTGCAATTGGAGGTGGGTATGACAAACTGGATAGTGAGAATAAAAAAATCTTTTGTTTTCATTGTCTTGTGCATGATCGTATGTTATTTGGTCTTTTGTCACAGGATCTGGCTCAAGTTACCTTTATGGGTTTTTTGACCAAGCATGGAAAGAGGGGATGAGCAAAGATGAAGCTGAGGTATGAAATGTGAAGTTGTTGTTTTTTGTTTTTTTACTGTAGAGTGGAGATATTTTGACAAAAGATCTAGTTTCTCTGCAGTGATGGTATTGAGCAGAAATTTCTGTGTTATTCTGAATGTTGTGGTGATGCAACTATTAAATAAGCGAATTTGTGTCAAATATTCAGTCCATGACATTTGCCTTAAGTACTTTTGATATATAATTCCATTGTTTTATTTAACTTAGAATGGTGCCCTATTTCTCCTTGAAGCTTATTGTAAATAAATATTCCATTTTTTCATTAAAAGTAGACTGGCACATTTCTCTTGTCACGTTCTAAAGAATAATAAGTTTATCTACCAAAAGGATTTCTATATTCTGATTAGAACTGAGATTCTCAAGAATTGAGTTAATTTCTGTAAACTTCTTTTTGTTTAGTACTATGAATGACAGACTGTTCTGTTATTTTCATCTCAATGCTGAGAGAGTTCAAACGGTTTTATTTGCTTATTCTTCAATTTTATTCTCCTTTCTGTCAATTGCAACATTATATGCAGGCACCCTGGATTATATACTAGCTACACTTGCATTCTTTTAATCAGTCATTAGGAAGAAATTATCAGACAGAGAATGACATTTTTTTCATCCAAAATGCAGAAATTAGTTGTGAAGGCTGTCTCTCTCGCTATTGCACGGGACGGAGCAAGTGGAGGTGTTGTTCGGACAGTTATAGTGAGTATCTTAACTGTGTATATATTTTGCAACGAGCACAATACTAGTGAAAAATTTCACATTTTTGCAGCAAATATCTATTTTCAAGGGAAAAGAAAAAGGAAACGATCATTATGTTTTTTTGCCAAAGGCATATCCGTATGCTGCACACCTACAAATATGCATATAGTGGATGCATACTAATAAAATAATTTGCTTGATTCAATTTATAAATTATGAAAACCAGTCATGCGGTCCAAGTCTCAATGCCTCTAGGGAGAGGGTTGAGGGAGATGATTCACGTAGCTCTAAATATTTATAAAATCAATGTTTAACGCCAATGCTTTCATATGCTTATTTGTTCATTTGCATACCTTCTTCAATAGGTACTTGCTAGATCCCAGAAATGGCTCTCATTTTCCTTGGATGATAGAATTTTGATTTGATTGAATGAAACAAATTTGCTGATTGGTCTTTTCAATTGATTTCTTTTCCTTTGTTGATTTAAAAGAATTGGCAGACTAATCACGTTGGAGCTTTGTTTAGACTTTAGATTATGCTTCTCAGTTGTTTTTCTTATGCCTTCACAGATAAATGCCGATGGTGTCACGAGGAATTTCTACTCCGGTGACTCACTTCCTCTCTGGCATGAAGAGCTGGAGCCACAAAACTCCCTTCTCGACGTCCTCTCATCCAGCAGCCCGGAGCCGATGAACACTTGATCACATGAACGACTGAACTCCTTTCATCTTTAAATTCGTGTTGTTTTAAACTGCATGAAGTTTGTCCAGCTTTATCGAAAACTTTAGTTTAAAAATGTGTTTTTTGGGGACTGGATTTACATTCGCCATAGAACTTTTATAAGATATATTGTGTTTGCATATTAAAATCCAGAAATTAATACTTGCATTTTATTTCATTCTCTATTAAAATTATTCCAATTTGTTCTTAATGGTAATGTTGTTAGTTTAAATTTATCTTTTTAAAAATGTACTACAAACGTTAACACTCTGTCACTTCACTCTCTCCCTTGGTTATTAATACTTAAACGATTATCATGCCATCCCAAAACAAGTTTTGTTCATAAATGTTTTTTTCATGGAGATTAAGAAACTTAACATATAGGTAATTTGTTCAATTAAATTTAATGAATTATAAAATTTATGTAACTAGGAGTAAGGATAGAACGATAAATACACTAAATTACAATTAAACGCTGCAACTTATTTCCATCTTCAAAATGCTAGCTTTTTAATTTAAGAAAACTACAGTGGCAAAATGAAAATTCTGTCACGTTTATATATACTCTCCCGCCCCAGGCGAAACCCTAATCGACTCTTCGGGATCGTCACTGCTGCCGCCAACGACGCCGCGATGCCTCCCAAGCTCGATCCCACGCAGATAGTGGACGTCTACGTTCGAGTCACTGGAGGAGAAGTCGGTGCCGCCAGTTCGCTGGCTCCAAAGATCGGCCCGCTGGGTCTCTCCCCGAAGAAGGTAGGAGAAGACATCGCCAAGGAGACGGCCAAGGACTGGAAGGGCCTCCGCGTGACGGTGAAGCTCACTGTGCAGAACCGGCAGGCCAAGGTCAGCGTGGTACCCTCCGCCGCCGCCCTCGTCATTAAGGCACTCAAGGAGCCCGAGCGCGATCGTAAAAAGACCAAAAACATCAAGCACAATGGCAACATCTCCCTTGATGACGTCGTCGAGATTGCCCGGGTGATGAGGCCCAGGTCCATGGCCAAGGATCTCTCTGGCACCGTCAAGGAGATCCTGGGCACCTGTGTCTCCGTCGGATGCACGGTCGATGGGAAGGACCCCAAGGATCTTCAGCAGGAGATCAGCGATGGAGATGCCGAGGTACCACTCGACTGAGCTCAGTTATCGCTTCTATTAGTAAATTGGTTATCGATTGTGCCAAAAGCGCTCTTTTTATCAATCTCTTTCTGTTGTTCAACTCTAGCATTTCTGAGACTTTGCGAAATTGCGGGCGGTTTAAATTCGATCTGATAATTTTAATAATTATTGTTCTGTTCTTGTTTCCGTAGACATCATCTATTTTTGCCTTTAATTTTTATTTCTTGGCCTGAGAATATGTTGAATCATGGGTGGTGTTTGAATTTGATGTAGTTGCTTTGTGAAGTATTGATATGTTTGTGTTTTGGTATCCATCATCTACTTTTGTAATCAAATATTTTTGTTGTTTTTTTTGGAACTATTCTGCGTGTCTTCATGTCATAATGTTTACTTGTTGGCTTTCTTGATAGCTTTGGCAGCTCTTATTGCATTTGTGACTTAGTTTGTTCACTTGTTCACATGTGTCCAATGTAAGAAGGATAGATTACAGATAGTAAAATAGAAGAAACAATGGAGTTTATTTTTTTTAAGGTTGAGTTGGATGTAGGGTAGAGAATGAGTTTGAATAGATCAAAAACTAAACAAATTGGAATTTTTTTGAACTGATTGAATTTTTCTACGAAAATAGAATTGACCAAATTTTCTTACGAAAATTGAATCGGCTGAATTTTCTTATGAAAATCGAACCAATAAAATATAAGATTAATTCAGATTTCAACTAAATTAATTGAAATTTTAAAATCTTATGCGATTTTAACTAAAAAATAAGATTTTATTTCATTAATTATATTTTTAAATAAAAAATAATTAAATTAATATTTTTATTCGATTTATTCAATTTAATCTAATTAAAAATTAAAATAGAAATTAAATTGAATTAATTAAAATTTGAACTGAATTTTTAAAAAAAATAAAAAAAAACTAAAATAATCTAATTGAATTTTTAAATACGATTATTTCAGTTAATTTGATTTTTTTTAATTTTTGTTCATCCCTAAGTAGATGTGGTAGATCTTTTGGTCCATTAAAAAATAAATTAGGGGATGGATCATCTGCAATTGTAGTTGAATTATGATTATGATTCGGCTATAATTGGTTGTGATTCTTCTCTGGGTTTGTCGTCTCACTTACGTTATAGTTTCGGTCGGGACGGGTGGACAAGAATACTAACTTAGTCTAAAAATCCTCTCTTAATTATAATCAAGGATTTCTTATATAGCTAGAGCGGCCCTCATAAATTGTGGATACTAATTTGTTAAGAACAAATTGTGGATACTAATTTGTTAAGAACCAATCAAATTGAAGCTATAGCGTCATAGTTGGATGGAATCGAAATATCTGCAAGATCTGGGTCACAATTTGTATTGATTAAATAAATCGTTGGAATACCCAAAATTACACTCTCGAAGAGCCGTATATTTAACAGCCTAGCTCCAAGCGGAGGGCGGCCTCTGACCATCCGCTCCAATCCAAATTATAACATGAGAGGAACGATGGACTTAAGGAGGGGACACAATCAATTATAGTCAGATCACTTTCACAATTCAATTATAATTACAAGTGCTTTATCTCCTGATCCCCTTATTTGTTTTTTGGATTATTAGATATGAGCTTAGTTGGACGTGTGAATATAGGACAAATAAGTTAGAATATTAAAAAAAAGAAATTGAGGTTGTTAGGAAAAAGTTTAGAGATGCATTTGAAAAAAAATAATTTCAGTTAGCGTTATTGACTATTTCTAGGGTGATCGGCTCGATCTTACGGAAGTTTTCTATCAACTACCAGGATAAATCGGGAAGTGCACACGACGGTCAATCCATAAACCCAACATCCTTTGATTACACCCCTATTTAGAGGAAAAATCTCTGCAAATACACTATAACTGAAGTTTGAACTACGAGTGTTTGCGTAACAACCTGGATGTCCTATCGCGGCACCATGGCCCTGGGGACAAGATGCATTTGAAATAAAAAAAAAGATGATTATCCCATTTAATCTCATTGACTATCTCTTAGGGTGACCGGCTCGATTCCACGAATGTTTTTCCACTAACCACCAGGGTAAATTGGGAAATGCGACAGCCAACCCAGAAGCCTATCATCTTTTGATTGCGTCTCTCATTTGGTGGAAAAATTCTTATAAATACTACATAGCTGAAGATCAAACTATGAATACCTGAGCGATAATCTAGATGTCCTACCGCGACATTATAATCCCGGGGACCAAGATGCATCTGAAATAGAATGAATACGAGATGATTAATAAATCTCCGAGTTAGATACATATGATAAATATACCTATTAATTTAAACATATGTAAAGTATAGAAGATTCGATTAATAATTATAAAATTAAAAATTATTTAATTATAAAGGTTATATAGTAAGCTTTCGTTTGATAGGGATGATAGGATTAGGATTATATTTTTAAAAAGTTATTAATATGTCGTTTGGTAGGATTGATTAAGGATAGGATTAAGGTTGATTAGGAGTGAGATTCATAATCCCTAGACATGAGAAATGATTATTAATCCTATCCTCAATCCTATCCTAACTAATCTAATTTTAATCTTATCACTCCTTACCAAATGGAGCCTAAGAGATTGAGAGTCTAATGAATTAGACCTCATTTGAGATACAGGTTTTTCGTCAAGTGGATGATTTGAACACTTTTTTGAAAAAAAAAAAATATGAAGTGGAGGATTTGAGCATTGGTGAAGACAACTGGGTCGTGAGAGGGTGTGACTTGTAACTATGCAAATAAATTTGGTTATGGATTGTGTTTGTATATAGTATTTGCAACATATAAATGTAGTAAAATTCTTATTTGGTTCAAAAATTGGAGTCTTTTCGCACTTCAATTTTGCATGCATTATAATTTTATTTCGTATGTTGATTGTCAAAACAATTTGCATGGCTAAAATTGCTCAATTTCACCCTTGTTTAATGCTTTATATATAGTATTGATATTATTCCTTCACGCGTCTGTGCGCGACGGCGAATGTGGCATCTGAGCATGGATATTTTTTTTCTTTTATTTCCCAAAATCCAAAATTTTCTATGCCATATCATTTGATTTTTTTTTTTTTTTTTCTAAAATGTAACTTTTCCTCTCCTGTGACGCTATTCGCTCGGCATTCCTCGCCTCGCCAGTCCTCACTTATCGATCCCCGCCGTCTTTTGTCGCTGTCACCACATCTGTCAACAGCTGCCGAGCCGTCGTGCACAGACGCGTAAAGGAAGTTGCGCATATATACCAAACAAAAACTAAATATTTGAATTTATTTGTAGATTTTCACAGTTGATTTGTAAATTTATTTGGGATAAAAATTAAAAATAGCATACAATAGTTTACATGTGACTTGTGAATTAAAAAAAATGCACTTTAATTTAATATACTCTCATGGTAAAGGGATCCCACAAATCCGAGTCAAAGATGGGAACAATAATCAATATAGAGGTCAAAATCAAGACAATCAAAAATAAAAAATTATCTAGTCACCAAAGGTTGTTGAACGATGGCAATGGGCCGAACGGGCCTGAAGGGTTTATTCGGCTCAGAGGCTCATCTGAATAGATTACTCGTCCGACTATGATGACTATAGAAAAGACATTAGATGTTCACAACTGTGATGACCCTATAATAGCTAGTCCGACCAGACCACATGTCTGGTCGCGTGAGGTTACCTACCGAGTCAAGTGATCGTGGAGAAGAACAGCTGAGATCGACTGGGTGGGGATCTCAACCGAGCGGCTCCTTTTTTAGGCCAAACAGTGAGACCCCTTGCTTAGCTCATTGTATCCTTTTGGGAATTGGTGTTGTTGACAGGAGGCATGGTCAATAGGCAAATCATATGACAAAAGTTTCTACTGTTATGTTAGGGATTTGCATGTCCTGTTAAGGAATGGTGTCAGAGACACTTTTCTGACAAAACTTTTCATAAGATAGTTGGAAAAATGTGTATGTGCCTTGAGAAGCGTGCACATCTGCTACTGCAGCACTATATTAAGGGGGGCCATGCAATACCGGAGGTATGCATCATTTGTGATTAGGTTCATGTTGCTACAGTTCTTTGCCATTTTTCTACTATTCCTATGACTGACTTGAGCGTCGGAGGGCCGACACCGGGGACCCCTTGCCTGACCCGACACTGACGTTCTTGGTTTTGTAAAGCGGAGCGGAGTCTTCACAAGGTCAACTACTGAGCCACATCCCCAGCCAACGTCTTCACCGTTTTTGGACATGATCATATTGGCGCAGTCTGTGGGAACTTAACCTGTATCCGAGATGTGGAGATGGAGGACGCTGGATGATTTACGACCGTGACATTAACGAAAGAGGAATTGGACATACTGATACAAGCCCGAGCAACCAAGATGGTGGAGCAACAACAGCAGGCGATGGCTGAGCGCCAAGCAAATGAACCCGCGGTGTCAGTAGTGGGACAGTATTCTGGCTACAGAGACCGAGTGGAAAATATATCCGCTCGCGGGCCAAACAAGAATTCGACCAACGCGTATGGGGATGCACCAAATACACCAATCCCCTTTCATCGAGCATTGCTCCACACCCCTTCAGAGAAACAAGGCCGAGCGAATAAAGAGCAAGAATCTTCCTTAAATGACGCGCCTATCTGAGACGGAAGGAAGGGAAAGGCATTAAGGATCGATGATTCCCCCGAATTGATCAACAGGAAATTCTCTCAAGGGATCCTGGACGACCCACTACCACGACATTACATGTCATTAACGATCAAGGAGTAAAATGAGACAACCGATCTTGAGGACCATCTGATCAAGTTTGACAACACAACCATGCTCCATCAGTATACCAATAGAGTGAAGTACCGATGCTTCCTTACCACTCTTTCTGGATTAGCACAGAGGTGGGTTAGACGCTTGCGAATTGGATCAATCCACAGCTTCAAGGACTTCCGGACGACGTTTTTTGCATTTATTTTGCCAGCAGCCGCTATTACTAGAAGATAAACGTTAACTTGTTCGTTGTGAAGTAAGGGCCCAAGGAGACATTGAGGGCCTACATTAAGAGATTCGACCAAGTGGCCATGGATATCTCATCAATCACCCCAGAGATATTGGTAAGTGCCTTCTCGCAGGGGCTTACAGAAGGCAAATTCTTTCGCTCACTCATCCGGAAGCTGTCAAAAAACTTCGACCACTTGCTCAGGCGCGCCGGTGAATACATCTATGTGGAGGAGGCCCAAGCAGCACGAAGGAAGGAAGTGCTCACTGAACATAATGCCACCCTTGAACGACGACCGACCAATATGCATCAACCACCAAAGGACCCTGAGCGGGAGCAACTTAGCTGCAACAGGAGCCCCGAGTCCATGCTGTGCAACATGTGGAAGCAGAGCAGCCGAAGGCTGCGAAAGGCAGGCCGTGGACATCGTTGGTTTGCTCCTACCATCACTCGGCAACACATAATACCCAGGATTGTTACGACTTAAGGCCAGTTTCAAGCCAACCGGCTCCTCCAGGATATCACCACCATTCACCCTCTCTCGATTGGAATCATCGACGCCGATCGGACGGACGATGGGAAGAAGAAAGACTAGCGGCTGAGCAGCGTCAACGCTAGTCTCAACGAAAAGGTAATGCAAGTCTCACCCGAGCTTCGATTGAGCGGGCTCGATCTTCATCTCGGGAGGAGGAAAACTTAAGCAATATGGCTCGAGGAGAAATTGGAATGATTGCTGAAAGGTCGACTGATGGTGATTCCAACAGAGTAAGGAAGTCGCATGCTCAACGACCGGAGATACATGCTATGGGATACAGCAAGGAGAAGGCCGAGGGACCAGAGATCAGTTTTGGCTCTCGGAACTTAGAGGGAGTGGAGATCCCTCACGACGACGCCTTGATCATCCGAGCGATAATATCTAATTACATCATTCATTGAACTTTTGTGGATACAAGTAGCTCGGTGAATATAATCTCCAAGAGGGCGTTCGACCAGCTGCAAATCGTTTGGAGCGACTTGCAGCCCATGATGACCCTATTGTATGTGTTCATGGGCAATTAAGTATTGCCAATTGGCCAAGCTCGGCTGGTCATATCACTCGGAGAGAAGCCTCTCAAGAGGATAAGGACCATAAACTTCATCGTGGTGGATGTGCTGTCCACCTACAATATAATATTGGGTCGACCGACCCTGAACAAGTTCCGAGTCATAGTGTCCACCTTCTGCCAGAAGATCAAGTTCCTAGTGGATAATTCGGTAGGCGAAGTCAAAGGCGACCAACTGGCCGTTCGACGATACTACGTAGAGATGGTTAAATCCGAGACAAAGGCTACTCGAAAAACTCAGTGTTTGGAAGTGAATACAATCATTAAGGAATCTCCTGCGTTGGTCTATGATGAAAAAGAGGAGGTTCAGATCCATCCCAGTCGATCAGAAATCACAACATTTGTCGTCGTTGACCTAACAGATGAGAGGAAGGCAGAGTTGGTCGCCTAACTTAGGCAAAATCACAACGTGTTTGCCTAGTCAACTCACGAACTCCCGGGCATCTCGCTGAGCGTGGCGCAGCACGAGCTTCACATTCGACCAGATGCCCAACTAGTGAACAGAGGAAGAGGGATTTCAGCTCGGAGCAAAATCAGATCATCCGATCGGAAATAGAAAAATTGTTGGAGGTCGGTTACATCCGCGAGGTTCAATTTCTGAGCTAGCTGGCCAACATTGTGTTGGTCTCCAAACAGGGCAACAAGTGGCGGATCTGCATCGACTTCCGTGAGTTGAATAAGGTTTGCCCGAAGGATTTCTATCTTCTGCCATGTATTAATCAAATGGTGGATTCCACGGTAGGCTACGAGCTGATTTGCATGCTTGATGTGTACCAGGGCTACCATCAAGTGTCGCTCGCCAAGGAAGATCAAAAGAAGGTCAGATTCATTAAGGTCAACGGGACCTACTGTTGCAATCTCATGTCATTTAGACTGAAGAATGTCGGCACCACTTATCAAAAATTGATGAACAAGGTGTTTCGATGGCAGATCGACCGGAATATGGAGGTATATATCAACGACATATTAATAAAATAGCTCCGAGACATTGACCTTTGCGTAGATATCGAAGAAACCTGCCGAACCTTGAGGACGTATAGAATCAAGTTGAATCTGAGCAAGTGCATGTTCGGGGCAAAGAGTGGTCGCTTCCTCGGTTACATCGTGACCGAGCAGGGAATCGAGGTAAATCCGAGCAAAGTGAAGGCGTTCCAGGACATGCCCCCACCTTGCAACTTAAAGGAGGCCCAACGGCTCACCGGACGGATCACCGCATTGTCAAGATTCATCTCCAAATCATCCAATCAGAGTCACCCGTTCTTCAAGATCCTGCACCGCGTAATAAAATTCCAGTGGAACGTGGAATGTGACAAGGCACCGAAAGAACTTAAGAAATACCTTACCTCCCTACCTGTATTGGCAAAACCCATTGCCGACGATCCACTCTGGATATATTTGTCGTCCACAGAGCATGTGATTGGCTCGACGTTCGTGCGACAGAACGACTCTGAACAACAGTCGGTGTATTTCTTAAATCATATATTGAAAGATGTAGAGTCCCGCAACACCTGTCTCGGAAAGTTGGTGTTTGGGTTAGTACTCGCCGCTCGGAGACTTCGTCAATGCTTCCTCTCACATTCCATCATGATGTTGACTAACAACATGCTGGGAAGAGTCCTTAACCCGGAGGCATCCGGACGACTAATTAAATGGACCATCGAGCTAAGTGAGTTTGACATACAGTATCAACCCGAACGGCAATCAAGGCCCAAGCCTTGGCTGATTTTGTCACTGAGGTACAAAACGTTGGGTCGGACGTGACTTGGAAGATATATGTTGATGGCTCATCCACTCGGCAAGGCAGTGGAATAGGATGCAGTTGTCCATTTGGCTGGATTATCTTGCCACAAATAATGAGGCAGAATATGAGGCCTTGATAGATGACCTACAAGCAACCCGGTATGTGGGAGCCATAAGAGTCCTTATCCATTCGGATTCTCAACTGGCAGCTCAGCAACTGTCGGGAACGTTCGAGATAAATAACGCCTGACTCAAGCTATATGCTGAAGCTTTCAAGAAATTGAAAATAAGTTTCCAAGAAGTAATTATACAGAAGATCCCCCGATTTGACAACCAGTATATTGATGAGCTATCCAAGTTAGCAAGTTCTTTATCTTCGATCGTCATAGATAAGCCAGTCGAGCAAGTTTTACTAATGGCACATATCGACACAATGGTTGGAATGAGCTTCTCGAGTAACTGGAGGACACCACTGATAGAGTTCCTTCGATCGGGTGCCACACCGGTCGATAGTCAGAAAGCTAGGTTGTTAAAAAGGAGAGTCGTATGGTTCACACTAATTGGAGATCATTTATATAAAAGAGCTTTCTCAAGGTCGTTGCTTAAGTGTATTGGATTGGATGACATTGAGTACATCTTGCAAATAGTTCACTAAGGCTCCTGTGGTAGTCGTTCGGGCAGGCGATCACTAGTTCGCAAGATCCTGTGGGCCGGATATTTCTGGCCCACATTGAAAGACGATGTCGCTCAGACGGTGGTCACTTGGCTGTCCTGCCAGAAATACTAGAATATCCCGCACCGACCTACCGAAGAGTTAAAAGCATCCACTATGTCCTGTCCATTAAACCAGTGGGGCATGGACATCGTGGGACTATTTCCCATGGCAATCGGGCAATGAAGATTTCTACTCGTGACAATAGATTATTTCTCAAAATAGGTGGAGGTCGAGTCGTTCGTTAAGATAATCAAGCACATGGTTATCAAATTTATATGACAAAACATCTTGTGTCGATTCGACATCCCTCGCAAGCTTGTCTCGAACAACGGAAGATAATTCTCAGGGCAGAGGCTCAGAGAGTGGTGTGACGGTTGCGACATCTTACAAGCTTTCACTTCGGTGTCTTATCCGCAGGGCACGATCAGGAGGAAGTCATCAATAGGGAAATCCTCAAAGGGCTCCGAGCTTGACTCGACAATGCCAGAGGTAGCTGGGTCGACGAACTCCCAAGCGTATTGTGGGTTTATTGCACCACACCTAGAGAGGCGACCGGTATAACCTCGTTCCATTTGGTGTACGGGGGTGAGGTAGTGGTGTCGGTCAAAATAGGGGTAGAGTCTAATCAGGTGCAGCTCCACAACGAGGTAAACGCCAATCGGAGGCTCATGGAGCTTGACTTGGTGGATGAAGTGCAAGATAAAGCTGTCGTCCGGTTCATGGCGTACCGGCAGCGTATGAAACAGAGCTACAACCGGAGGGTGATCCTGAGGTCATTACAGGTTGGCGACTTGGTATGGAAGAGAGTGAAATCAATCAGCGACGTCACCAAGCTAGAAGCTCCTCGGGGAGGACCATATAAAGTCATTCAGAAGCTCCACTCAAGAGCTTACTATTTACAAGATGAAAATAGAAAAAATCTCGAGCGGTCCTAGAGTGTAAACCATGTCCAGCCCTATAGGGTTGGGTGAGAGGTGCGTGATTAAATTCAGATACACTTATAGAAATGTTTGTTCCATGAGTACAGAAGGATATGAATGAAAATCTACCAATTGTCTTGGAACCTTGAGTCGTCCAGCTAAGTTATGTGCAAATAGAGTCTTCGCACCAAATATAAAAACAACAACCGAGCGCCGGCTGTAAACCCTGATAAATTTAATATTAAAGTCGAGCGACGACTATAAACCCTTGAGCAATGATACTTAGAGTCGAGCGGCGACTATAAACTCTGGAAATTAGTAAACAATAGTCGAGCGACGACTTTAAACCTGAAAGTCTACTAAAATAACAGCCAAGCGGCGACTTTAAATCCAAGAGTCAACCAAAACGACATCCGAGTGACGGGTTTAAACCCGAGAGCCGACACAAACAATAGTCGAGCAGTAGCTTTAAACCTGAGAGCCAATGAAAACAACAGTCGAATGGTGGCTATAAACCCTAGCGTTGCCATTTGAGAAGAATCAAATCCGAGCGACGACTATAAACCCGAACACAATGTAATTTGAGAGTCGAGCGACGACTATAAAACCTTGAGTTTGGATAACTAACCATTCGAGTGGCGACTATAAATTCGAGTACAAGGGGGATAAATAGTCGAGCGGCGAATATAAACCCCGATTTAACAGCCGAGCGATTGCTATAAAATCTAGTGGGTGTCATCGAGGCTTTCGAATAAAAACACAAGTGTCAAACTCTTCTAATCGAAGAGGAATCTTTGCATGAAAACGTCAAGAGTGGGAGTCACTCGACCCGATCGAGCCGAGCACCTGGGCTTATTTCTTATAACAGGATGCCTCTTGGACGCGACTCATGGGATTCAAACTATTGCACGGGGTAACTAAGTTAAATAGAACATGCTAAATCACTGAGCGGGAACACATGGATTAGTATTCGGTAGCTTTAAGGATGAAACGTTATATGGAGCTGAACGGGAATGTCATTGATGAACGTGCAAGACGGAGAAACATTGATTCATACTTGGAAATTTTTTACAAAAAACTAAGGGAGTACTAAAAAAGCTGATAAGGAACTTAATAGAAAGCCTACTCTAGATTGGCAACAGCTTCCTCGAGGAGCGAGGTCATGAGCTCATCCTTCTGAACTGATGAAATGGAGACATCAGCAGACAAGTGGCCGCCCTCCTTTAACTGTTGGACAGTGTCGGCTATGCCAAGGTTGATGAACCATAGTATCCGATCAGAGAAGAGCTAGTTAAAGCCCTCCAAGCGAAGATACTTAACTCAGAAGTCCTCAAGCCGAGCGGGCTCGTCCTCTTGAAACTTAGACAGTTGGATCTTAGACGCTTCCAGCTTGACTTTTAGAGATTTCAGCTTGGCATCTTGATCGACGATTATCTATTGTTCCACCGATCGGCTCGATTGTTCTTATGCCTGAGTTGTCTTAGTTTCCTTAAGCTTTTTGTCTAAGGCCCGCCTCAAGGTTTTTCTTCTCCAGGTCCTCTATTGGGCAGAGTTTTCGGGTTTCGCTAATTTGACCTTGGAATCAAAATCCTTGGTCTGCTTGTTGAGTCTCTCGAGCTGTTGAGCTTGCTCCTGACTCTTTTTCTTCTCTGTTGATAACGCCTGCTCAAAGCCAACCAGCTGTTCGGATGACTTTTCTAAGTCCTCCTTCAGCTGAGTGACCTCAGCGGTAAGTGCTTTGACAACAACTCAGGATGCACTTGCTCCACCGGTCGAGGTCGACAGCTGCTTATTTTCGTATTTGAGGAAGGTCAACCTCTGATACATCGTCAAACTCTCCACCCAGAACTACAAAAAGTATTAGTTAGAATGGCACAGCAAAGGCGAATAACGACTCTTTAGGAATATACCATGGTGGAGTTCTGAGTGAAGTTGTCAGCCAGTGCCCTGGGTGGAATGGTCATCACCCTACTCTGGGCGTCCGCCCAGGTCTGAGCCAGAGAATCATGAATATGGATCGTGTGCTCGGGCGATCGGGGCGTGTCATCATTGGGGAAGCGCTAGGCATCAGTGGGCAGTCGGATCAGAGCTAAGATATGTCTACAGCCGACCGGATCAGAGGGCTCTAAAGTCGCCTGGCCCTTGGACTTGGACTTCAAGGGGTAGATGGTGGAGACGAAGATCCCTAGATCGGCCGACGGTGGAAAGAAGGAAACCGGTTGTGCCAAAAGGGGGTTGGTCGGCAGCTCTAGCACTGATGGAGTCTGGTCGGATGAAGCTGGTGTGGGAAAAACTGTCGCCCTCTTAGGGATAGCAGAAGACAAACTCTCACCCTGCTCTGACGGGGGTTGGGAAGTAGGAACTTCCACGGGCGCTGGTGTTAAGGCTCCCGAGCAGGAGGTCCCCTCCGAGCGAAGTCTCTTTCTCCATTGGTGCTGAAGCAGTGGTTCGCTAGAACCCGCCGAGTTAGTCAACAGCGACTTAGATGGTACGACCACTGGGACCATGGTGGGCCGCTCAAAAGGAAACTCTCCTGTGACATCGGCCTCATTGCTCCCTGCCACTCGGCTCGCATCATCGATATGATCGGCGAAGCTGCCAACAGGTACACATCCGCGGCTTACCAACTCGGCCGCATCGCGAGTATTAATCTCAGGGGGCGTTTGGTTCTTTCCTAAGAATAGGAATCGGAATGGGAATCATTGTATTGTGGAATGGTAATGGGTATGAGCATGAATATCACTCTTAAAAGCAATGTTTGGTTAGTTGCATATTTTCTATCGGAATAAATCAAAATTCTTTTTTTTACCCTTAAAGGAAAATAAGAGAAAAAATTAGATGTGAGAGAAAGATGAATGTGAGAGAAAAATATGATGAAAGAGAATGATGAGAAAGAAAGTCTGATGAGAGATAAAGTATGATGAGAGAGAAAGTATTATGAGAAAAAATGAAGAGAGAGAAAGTGTGATGAGAGAAAAGAGAGTGTGATAGGAGAGAGCATGATGAGAGAGAAAATATGATGTGAGAAAAAGTATGATGGGAGAGGATGAAGAGAGAAAGAAATGTAATGAGAAAAATAAGGAGAGAGAGTATAATGAGAGAGATTGAGGAGAGAGAAAGTATGGTGAGAGAGAAAGTGTGATGAAAAAAAAGAAAACAGTGAGTGTGATAGGAGAGATTGAGGAGAGAGAAAGTATGATGAGAGAGAAGGTGTGTTGAGGAAAAAAAAATGAGGGAGTGTAACAAGAGAGATTGAGGAGAGAGAAAGTGTGATGAGAAAAAAAGAGAAAAGAGAGTGTGATGGGAGAGATTAAGGAGAGAGAAAGTATGATGAGAGAAAAAGAAGGAAGAGAGTACGATGGAAGAGATTGAGGAGAGAGAAAGTATGATGAGAGAGAAAGTGTAATGAGAAAAAAAGAGGAAAGAGAGTGTGATAGGAGAGAGAAAGTGTATGATAAAATGATGAGAGAGAACAAGGAGAGAGAAGTAATATGAAAGAAAAAATAAATATATATATTTTGATATTTGATATTAAGGGAGAATTTTAGTTTTAGGTTAAAGGTATTTTTGGAATAAGGGAATATTTTTATTGATGAAAATAGGGTAATGACTCATTGAAGGGGAGGTATATGAGAATGAGTTATTACCAATTTCAAGGATTCATTCACTTATTTGCATTCCTATTCCTATAATCCAAACATTAACAATGACAATCAATGATTCTCATTCTCATTCCCTACTCCTATTCCCCTAAACCAAACTCCCCCTCAGCCTCGGAGAGCTTGCTCTTGTCGCTCAGCAAAGACTTCAACATGACTTCAGCTGTAAAAACGAAAGTGAAATCAGTTAGATTTTAAGGCGACATAGGAAGAAATAGTTTACATAATGAGCCAGGTAGTTGTGAGCATAAGGTATTTAGTCTAAAAACATATAGAACGTCTTCGTGCAGCAATTTATGTATGTGGTATTTCTAACCGACAAGATGAGTGACCGCCTCGAGGTAGGTCGGCTCCCAACGATACTTGCGCAAAGCAGGGGCTTCAACAACTCCATTTATCAGTCGATCAGAAATGATGATCGCTCGAGAAGGTGAACAAAAAAGTAACACTCCTTCCAGTGCTTGTTGGAGGAAGACATTTTATCAAAAAATACAGAGCTCACTCGGGCCTGTATCAGAAAGGTTCCCACCTCGGATAGCTTAGGATAGTAAAAATAATAGAAAATGTAGGGGATGAGCGGGATGTCATATAGGAGGAATAAGATTACCACCCCACACAGAAGTCTAAAGGAGTTCGGCATTAATTGGGGTAAAGGAATATGAAAGTATTTATAGACTTCAGAAAATAAGCTATGGATTGGGAAGCTGAAAATAAGGCATGGATCGGGAAGCGTAGACTGATTAAAAATTGGTCTTTGAAAAGAGTAAAGCAGCCGTACGATGACGTATGTGGGCGTGCATATGCAGTGGGAATGATTATTTGGTAGTCATCGGGAATATTGTAAGACATTTGCATTTGTAGTATTTCGTCGTCGTTAAAATCAGACTTGGTGGATGTATACCACAATCCAGTGACGGGAGGAGGAGAAGAGGCGACCATGGAGAATCGATGAAAAGCAAGAAGCGAAAGAACAAAGGAAAAAAAAGCTTACTGAGAAATATCGTCGGCGATGAACGATGGAAAAGAGAATCAACAAAGAGCGTGTGCGAGGAAGAAGATGAGGTGAAGTATTTATAAACCCTAGGGATGGCTGCTCTGAGCTATCCAATCGAGGGCTACAGAAAACAATGCTAAGATCTGGCCGTTGAATTCAAAATGGCGCTTGTTACATCAATCGCGGATATTCGCCTGTCACATTAAACATGCGATGGCACAAAGCAGGACACGTGGCATCAGGTGACAGGGAGACGTTAATGAGGTTTAATTAAAGGGCATGGGCGGCGTGCTTGACAATAATGATTAGAGATTTGCACAATCTTCAAGAAATTGAGATGACGTAGGCAGCTATTAAAAGACACTCACTCGCCAGAGGAAGCAGCTGGAAGTTGAAAATTTGCTAAGTGCTACCCACGAGCATTCCGAACAGGCAGCGCGGATTAAGATATAGCCGAGCGGCGCCTCTAACACATGTCAATAAGTGATAACTGAGCAGCGATTCTAAACTCATGGCAGAAAGCGACTGCAGCATTCCCTACGACCCAGCGGTGGCTCTAAGTTCGAGTAGAGTCGAGTGGTGACTATAAACTCTTGATTGATGGAACGGAAAACCGAGAAGCGACTCTAAACCCGTGTCAATAAGTGATAGCCGAGCGACGGTTCTAAACACATGTCAATAAGTGATAGTCGAGTAGTGACTCTAAATCTATGTCAATAAGTGATAGGCGAGCGACAACTCTACACCTATTTCAGTAAGTGATGTCCAAGCGACAACTCTAACTCATGGCGAAAAACACTTATCGTATCCACCATAGCTTTGTGGCTGTTCTGAAACCAAGAATGTCCGATCGGCCATGGAGGCCGCTGAAGACACTGCTCATCCAGTTAGTCAGACTTACAGCCTCATACGACTAGACTTAAGGGGAAGGCTCGTGATGCGGTGGTAAAGGGAGCCCACCAAGTATGAGTCAAAGGCAAGAACAACATCCGACGTAGAGGTCAAAGTCAAGGCGGTCAAAGGCAGGAAAGTGCCTGGTCACCAAAGGTTGCCGAGCGGGTGGCAACAGGCCGAGCGGGCCTGAATGGTCCGTTCGTCCCGGAGGCTCACCTGAACAGATCACTCGTCTGGCCAGGACAACTATAGAGAGGACATTAGATGCTCACAACTGTGACAACCCTATAAGGGCTAGTCCGACCGGACCACATGTCCGGTCACGTGAGGAACAACCTACCGAGTCCAGCGACCATGGAGAAGAACAGCTGAGATCGACTGAGCTGGCATTCCAGCCGATCGGCTCTCTCGCTTGGCCGAACAGTAGTACCTTACCACCACTCGGCCGAACAGTGACATCTCATGCTTAGCTCATTGTATCCTTTTGGGAGTTGATGTTGCTGACAAGAGGGCATGACCAACAGGCAAATTGTACGACGAAAACTTCTATTGTCATGTCAGAGATTGACACGCCCTGTTAAAGAATAATGTCAAAGACACTTTTCTAATGAGTATTTTCATACGACAGTTGGGAAAACATGCACACATCTTGAGAAACGTGTACATCTGTTACTAGAGCACTATATAAAGGAAGAGTCTATGCACCGACGAAGGTATGCGTCATTTGTGAGTAGACAACTCTTGTTATAATTTTTTCCATCTTTCTACTATTCCGATGAGCATTAGAGGATCAATATCAGAGACCGCTTCACTGGCTCAGTATTGACATTCTTAATTTTATAAAATCAACTACTGAGCCACATTCCTAGTCAATTATTTTCATCATTTTCAGACAAGATTATACTCAATTTATGATTTGCAAACCAATTTACAAATTAATTTCAAGGGTAAAAATTAATAACTTGTAATAAACTTTTTAATCAAAATTTAAATGTTTCAAATTTATTTAACCATGAAAGTTACTTTCCCTAAATGCGTCTTTTTTTTGTTAATCATGTACCTTCTTGCAGATTCATTATATATGTTTATAGTTCGTAAATTTACTTGTACGTGCCTTTCCGAGAATTAAATTTCAAAAAAAAGGTTACGTAATGCAGAAATTCAATCGTAGGTGGGAAACATCCGATGCTCAGGTCCAGTGTTTTCTTGTTCATTATTTTTATTTTTCAAAATGTCATTTGACCAAAAACGAATACTAAAGTAAACGCCTTTTATTAATTCTGCAGCTGGTGAAAATATTTTAAATTGTATTTATTTTTTGGTTTTCATATAAAAGAACATGCAAAATTTAAAACAAAAAAAAATCAGCTGCCGCACCAGTGTTCCGCCGGTATATCTAACAGAATTATATTAAACTAAATGATACTAAACTAATTGCATAATTTTGAACTTGTATCAGTCATATGATATTACAAAGCCACCGGCACTAGCGTTAAAAGGGTTAATGCTAATAAAGAATCAGACACCATCCCCAGCAAGCAGCGTAGCCCAGTTCTCAATATCAATTTCAATGTTATGAACAAACCACTAAAAAGCTCACCAACCTTGCTAAACTTGCCCATTAGATTATTACCTCAGCTAAACACCAAACAAGACTAATCATGATCAAACTCCTCAGGAACCATCTCCACCAAACCCATGTCCTCAAAACAGACCAACCAACTCAAGCAGATTACCCTCATTCCTAACCAAACTCTCATGCAGCCAAATCCTTGCAAATAATGTTGACATCAGAGAGTGACATGTATCCAGCTCCTGATTTTCCTGATCATCAGGTTCTGATAGGTAGAGACCATTAGAACCCCCTCAATCAACCATATCATTATTGAGAGAAAAAAGTTATAGCCAAGCCTCAGAAAGCTACACAGGGCATTGGGAACGAGACAATACATTCTATTGCATTAAAAAAACCAATATGAAAAATAATAGCATGGCAAAATGAGACCAACGAACTATTGTTCTTAATAATTCAGAGTATTGCAAACAAAATAAAAGATAACAAAGATACTGGCAGTTCAATAACCTAGATTACACAACCATCAAACTCTGAACACCACATTAAAAATGACAGAAAACAATTCTTAAACAGATACAGAAATGATTAAAGAGTTCACAAACTACAGTCCTATGTGACTTACCGGACAGCATCATCAAGTTGCATGTGAATTCGTTGCAGGTGCACCACCAGGGGCAGAAGGGGCAGCAGCAGAAGTATCATAGGTCCCTTGAGTTGCATTGTCACTAGAGTATGCAGGAGGCTGTGAGTTACCACCACTCGCATAAGAATTAGTGTATGGTGGCTGCTGTTGATTGCCATAACCTGATTGGCCATGTGGCGCTACATTATAAGATTGCTGTTGACTATAAGCGGATTGAGAGACTGGAGATTGACCATAACCTGGTTGCACAGGAGTGGATTGCATATAGCCAGCTGGAGCGGAAGTAGCTTGGCCTTGTCCATAAAGAGACTGAGAAGGTGGTGTCTGGGCCGGAGGAGGCTGTCCATAACTAGGGGGTGCTGCTTGACCATATCCAGTAGGGGCAGTGGGTTGGCTCCCATATCCCTGCTGTGATGTGGGTGAAATGCCATATCCTGATGGAGCTGTTGCTTGTGAAGGATAGCCAGCAGTATTGTTATTTGGTGGTTGACTCAATGGAGGCTGTTGAGCAGGAGGTGCTTGAGTAGATCCACCTGGAGCACCATAAGCATTAGCAGATCCATCTTGAGACGGAGCAGCAACTGTGCCATAGCTAAGAGTAGAGCTATAGCCCTGCTGATCATAACCACCTTGAGGGTTGGGTGTAGTCTGAGGATAACCAGGTTGCAATGCAGGGGCATTATACCCACTAGAATATCCATCTTGGACATAACTTTGTTGCCCAACAGATGTCTGAGGGTAAGCAGCATCGCCATAGGATGTCTGATTGCTGTAATTAGGAAGTGGCTGTCCATAGTTGTAGCCTGCACTACCAGTAGTGGATCCCCCAAGAGACGGTTGCTGCTGTTGAGATTGTTGATTATAGTAATCGTATCCAGTAGCTGGTGCAGTTTGCTGAGAAGTTTGATTAGATGTTCCGTCCCATCCAGGAGGATAGCCTCCATAAGATGGGTGGGGCAAATTATACGGAGGCGGTGGACCAGGATAAGCTCCAGGTGGCATGTAACCATAACCAGGTTGCTGTGTGGGTGGTGCACCAGGCGGAACCCAACTTGTTGGAGGACGAGGTGCCTGGTAACCCTGCTGAGAATACCCTCCAGCCATAGCTGGATTTCTGGCACGATTCTGCATGTATATTTATTTCATGTGAACTTGTGCATGCTTTTTTTTTTTGTGCAATCATATAGTGAAGAAAAAGCAATTGATGCAAAATTTACTAAAGAATAGTAAAAGGCAGCAAATATAGCAAAGACCAGAACAATAGGCCAACAGAAGCATTCATTTGAAAAGGAAGAACACCACCAACTTACCACGAGAAGAGACAGTCTGATTGAATGTCCACATAAGCTCTCCTCATGAGACCTAATGGACTAGCAAAATAGTCCAGAAATCCAGACAAATAGTCCAAACAAAGCAATTTAAAAGGCCCTATGTAACAAGAGATTCTAAGTGATAATAGATGTAATATCCTTGTGATCTCATTTTTCTCAGTCAATTAAAGGTGTTGTGAGAAAATTTTGACACATTCATCACTACTGTTTATCATAACTAATGAGAAACACAACAACAGATGTTAGTATTTAGAAAGGAAAAAAAATGATAACCAAGGGTCTCAAAACTCATTCCAAGGGAAGTGGCCTGAAATTGAAAGAGTTCAGGAAAATATGAAGGATAAGCAAAGGCCATTGCCAATGAGCAGCAAAACCTATAAAAATGCAAAAATAAAGTTTGTCCAAAATTATTGAAACTTCATTAATGCAAGGGAAAGATATCTCAATTCACTCCAATATGCACCATCACTTACAAAAGGAAAGAAAATGCCCTGTCGCTCTTGAGGACTGATTAATATTTAATATAAACTTCAGGAAATGATATAGAAGAGCAAAACAAGTATATATCAGTATAATATGTCCAGTAACGATTTAGGTGCAGGATTGACCTAATATTCAATTAATCATAAGGAATAAGGCCAATGCCATACCAGTTTCAAGCCAACCTACACCCTCGCCAAACATTGGAGCACCAACGCAAGTTAATCCTACAATTAAAATAGTTCTCCAAGAAGCAAAGCTTAATTCAAGACATGTGAGAGCTCATTCTTTCGCACAATGACCAATTCAATCTCCAGCTAAAAAAATCTAGGATATTTAAGCTGAATTGATCTAACTAATCATCATATATGAATATCTTGGAACCATACTAGAAAAGAGGGGTAAATCCAACAGCAATATAACTCAAATAACTATAGAGATTCAGCAATTAACAGATATAAAAAGAGATAAAGACTGCCAATCAGTACTCCTGCAGAATCACAATCTCAGAAATATGTGCACTCTGATATAAATAAAACAGGAGAACTGATAAACTGGACAATCTAAACAAGAATAATCATTTAAATGAAATAATAAATTTCAAGTTTGAAATAAATATAATTACAAAAATAACTGTCATATAAATAAATGAAATAAGCTCAATACTGTGCACTTCCAACATGGAAAATGAGGCAATAAATAGTGTAAATATATAATGAATATTTATTTTCAATGAGAATTTTCTTTGCCTTAATTAGTTTGATGAAAATAAATTGTATGAAAAATAAACTGTAAGAATACTTAAGCATCGACACCGAGAAACATCCTAGTAAGATTTTACATTGTCATATAAGAGGATAGCAAACAACATACATTTAGCTTACAGGAAACATATAAGTTCAACTACGATATGGTTCAAGAGCCTTGAACACAGATCATGTAGTTGACAAAGAAATGACAAATGATAGATATCATGTATAGATTTTTTTTTTTTCAATGGGCACTAGAACATAATCCCTACTCTTCCATCCGTGTGGATATATAATAAAAGACTGAATGTAGGGCAATCACAAGAGACATCGGTATTAAGAGTTACCCAAAAAGACCATATTGTCTTCTGGTTTCAATAATAAAATGTATAATCATATCAAAATAGTCTTAGAAGATAATAACAAACACAAGAATGTTGGACAACAAATCACTTCATAGTTTCTTTGCAATTTCCATAATGAAACTACAACAACAGAAAATGATCTTGTAAGGTCAACATCTCACACTTGGCAACAAACATTAACAAAACTAAATCAACTACACTTTACAATACAATGAATCTAAGATGAGGAAAAAAATCAAGCAAAAGCATAATGTACTACTGTGTTAGCGGTGGCTAAAACAGGGGAAAGGTCTTGAGAAGAGTAAAAGGAACACTCAAATTATTTGTTTGCAGCATATGCTAATTAAATCCCACTGGAATACAGCATGGTACTCTTAGAACCTATACACCAGATTACTTTGTTTGCAGAATACACCAATGTCATGCATCATATTAGAAATACAGAAGAAACCACAAAAATGGTTCACAAGAAACAAAAATCAGCAACAGTTTTAGACTAGAGAAATTAGCAGCGAAAAATAAGAGAAATGTCCAATCAAAGCTGTAAGATATGTTGTAGTAAGCAACAAATGATGAACACATAGTCCCTTGCCAGATATTTTGCAAATTAATAATGAAATTCCATCATGAATAAAAATAGAAACAAAAGCAACAACACAAATAATAAAAAATCCAAAAGATGCATGGAATAGGAATACAGTCGGAATGGCTTGGTTAATTTAAGGATTCAAAAGTTAACCCTAAACCTAAAGGTTATATAGATCTCAAAATTTGGTGTTAGCTCTTGCTAAATATATTTAAACAGAGAAATCCATAACATATGATAAAGCAAAACGCATTTAGATAAAAGCTTACAATAATTTATTGTCCTAAAAAATTCTAACCATCTAATGTTTTCTAATATAAAAACTTGAAGGATAATCAATACCTCACTAATAACCTCATTGACCAACTGTTTTGCTATTTCAATCTGCTCCTGTGTGCCATCAATATACACTGTTCTTTCAGTAGATATATCACCAGGTGGCAAGTGAAGAGGTATCACCTACAAACAAATACTCTAAAGTTAGCATATTTTATATCAAAGATGCAAAAACACTGTAAGTACAAGTCATTTTGTACAGAGAAAAAAAAGACATTAGTGAGGCTATTACAGATCATTACTCAAAAGGCTACGGCAAACCCTAAAACAAACCTTGAGGAGATGCCGGCTGACCTAACATAAAATGTTCAGAACAAAGGCTATTATGAATACAACCTAAGTTGGTGTGCCATTAACTGGTCATGCCACATGGTACCTATAATCCTTATAGCTTGGCCAAACACAAGCCCATAAATAAGAAGGATCAAACTTGTGAGCCAAAACATGATAGGATTATAAGGTGAAAATACCCACTTGATCAATTTAACATATACTTTCTATCATGTCCCATGATCTAACAGGATTCATTTAAGAAATTACGAAAATATACAACATTTGGTGTCAGACATTGAAAGCCTATAAAAAATTAAGTGCCATAGCAGTGGGAGAAGCCAAATATCCAGTTTATTTGGTCCAAATACAAGCCAATCAACTGTTGGCTTATGTCACTTGCAATGAAGTTGAAAAGGCAATATTTTTTTTACCATATTCATATTTGGTAAACTCACTCATTTTACACAGTTCTGCGAATTTGAGTGGGCAAAATATATGTGATTTAGATGAACAAAAGTTAGTTTCTATGTAAACATTTTTAATAATTTCAAGTGGACAGACTTCAACAATGTTAGTAATTAGAATTCCTGATACTTCTGCTTACACTAATTTATAACAAACAATACAGTAACGAAGCCAAAAACAAAATAAAGCAAAAGAGAAAATGGCAAAGAAAAATTGGCAAAGAAAAAAATACAAGAAGATAAAGCCCTGGGAAAACAAGGGAGGTAGAAGAAACAAAAAAATGAAGTCTGAACCCAGAAAACAGAGGTAAAACAAACACACATTTATGAACAGGGCTCATATCAAGTGTATTTAGGTTATAAATCTGTCATTGTGAGGGAAACCCAACAATCTCCTGGAGTAGAGAGGAATATATCCTCATGAGAAAAAGAAGATACCAAGCTAAGAAACTAGCACCTTCTTCCCTCCATCTGACACCACAGGATCAAGGGGCCTCCCAAAGCCCACTCAAGCCTCTCTCTTTCTAATCACAGCCCTGAATAATATGTAAAGCAAACACAAGAACAAGATTCTAAAAACAAGAATAATATGTAAAGCAAGCATTTTAGAAAATCATTGATTTAACCTGACAGAATTTCCTAAAAAGACAAACTAATGGTTAAAAAGAATTAATCTTTGTTGATGGATCCATGTCACAAGAAGAAAACAAACTCTTTAATCAGCTAGAAATGAATCAAGTGTCATCAAATGCACTAACATGTAAATGCTGGAAAAAATATATTAATTAGTGAAACTACAAACCTGTATACGTGCACCAGACCTTGCTTGCATGCTTTTAATTGTCTCGCCACCTTTACCAATCACCATACCAACCTGAAATAAGAATCCAATTTAGACTCCTGTGCAGGATAGAGCATAGTTCATTATCACAATATATTAAGTGACAGACACCTTGTTGTTTGGAACCTTCATTTGAAATTGTTCTGCACCAGGCTGAACACTACCCAATTTCCTAGAAGCAATCGTAGCTGAAGCCCCAGTATCAGCCTAGAGAAGTAATTTTACACAAAATAATGGATAACATAAAAAATAAAAAATGTATCATCTGGTGGGTAATGACCCTATGAATCTTTTTACCTGTATAGAATATAAAATATTACCTCAGCAAGAACATCGTTAATTAACTGCTCAGCTCTGCTAATCTGTTCAGATGTACCCACAATTTCTACTGACCTAGTCAGTGAGTTGGGATCAGCATCCATATCTCTCGTTACTTGAATCTTTGCCCCTGATTGAAGCTGAAGGTATTTTATAGTCTCTCCACTTTTCCCAATGATTACACCAACCTGTGACATCGCATGATAATAAATGGCGTATGTCAATAACATGCTTCATTAGTTAAACAAATATATTGCATGGCCAGACAATTAGAATAAAGGAAATCATACCCTTCCATTTGGAATCTCAATCTTTTTACTTGAACCCTGATAGCCATAAGAGGGTAATGGGTGGGAAGTGAAGCTGGTTTGAGAAGGTAGTTTTTGGCTAATAGGCTTCAATATATTGTCTGCCAATTTCAGAAATGCAATAACCAATTTATCAAGATGATCATTAACCAAAAAAAAAGATACTTACTAATCAAAGAAGCTTCACTAGATACAGGACCAACACATGGTGAAAGTTGCACGAATATGATAACATAATAACCACTGAAGAAATTATTAAATGACTACAGTTCAAACGCATTTATCAAATATCATAAGGAATTTCAAAGAATGGTAACAAAAATCTATTAATTTTATGTGGAACTTGGTTCACAAAATGAATTAGTAAGAAATAGAATAATGAGTCTTAGGAGATAATACAGCAAAGGAATAGAATAGCCATGTGCATTCCTCTGTTTGGTTGATTGAATAAAATCATTGAAAATGACTATTACTTATACGGCAACTCAAATGATGGTAGCACAGATCTATTGCTTTTCCATAAATTTGATCCAAAGAATGAATTGGTGAGAAACAGAATAGTTATTATTAGGAAATAGAATAGTAAAGAATAGAACAAACATGTGTGTTCCTTTGTTGGGTTAATAGGACAATGACATATCAGAATAAGTATTAATGGGTTTGCTACAAGGAATAGCTAAGAAAGATTGGAGGGAATAACAATTCTGATAAAAAATAAGTGCTCCAAGTTCATTTTGTAACTGAACACATAAATAGTTATTCCATCAGAATTCACAAGGAATGGAATAACTATTCTTGCAATCAAAAATCAATTTAGTGACCGTGGGTCAAATCATATGCTGGAGCATGGCACCGCAAACAATTTAGATCTAATTAACTAGATAAACAAACACAATCTGGCCAAAAAGTTGCAAAAGCATAACTACTTGTAATATATAGTTTTATGTTCTAGAACCTAACAACACAGTAAACAAGTGTTATGGGACTTCATTTTGATTTTTGAGAACAAAAGAAATAATTCATTTTGGCGAGCATAAGAAAGTCTAGCTGAGTAATTATGGAGAATTTGTTGATATTGAAAGCCCTCCTTCCAAATTTCATGTAGCTAAATGATAACACTCAAGCAATATTTTCAAGAGTATTCCAATTGGCATTTCCAACAGTCATTGAAAATGGACAAAAGCCCAATAGACAAAAAAAAATCACTGAAAATAACTGAAATTAATCTTTCTTGAGTTTCTAGATAAGAAATTAATTGTCAGGGCGTGCAAAGGATTAAGTTCTTGGGTGAGCACCATTCAGCCACTAGCATTCAATTCTGATATGGAATTGGTTGGGTAACCCCTTTTTTCCATCTGAGAGTCACCTTTTGCAATGAAAAGTAGTTGAACCAAGAGAGAAGGGAATGATCGGCAACAGGCAGAGGTATGGCAGTGGAGCAACATCTTAACAAATCAGGGTGTTGCAGTGAGAGACAACAAGAGAAAAAATAAATTTTATTACTGCTTTGAACATTGATGCTTTTCCAGGTGAAAAAAAAATTGTTTAAAGATAGAAGCAACAACTCCACTCTGTCCTACTTTCATACAATAATGCTCCTCACAATTTATGCTCTCATTTAGCCTCGTCACCGTGCTAATGGTAATTCACAACGACAAAACTAATTGATGTCCGGTTAACAGCCGCACCAGGATTCCAAAAGCACCAAGACAGTTGACGATCAAAAAGTTAGCAGCTTAATCATCTAAACAATGCAAGAATGTTTAACTATGGCCACAACCATATCTATACCTAAAAGAAAAACTTAAATCAGACAAAAGATACAGATGACGAATCGACAACGTAGCGTCCGCGTCCAAAAGATAGGAAACAAGAACAGTCGCACGACTTACCACCGATAGCAGATCCGAAATTGGTATCCTTCGAATCGCCCGTTCCTCCTCCATTCTCGACCCTAGGGCGTTTGGCCTCAGCATCACTGAATAACCTCGCAGCGATCTCCTGGGCACGCTGCTTGGCGAGCTGGATCCCATCAAGGGGCGGAGGGACGCTGTTGTAAGATTGTTGGGCGGGAGCAGCGCCTCCGGAACAGCCGTCAGGAGACGACGAGGCGATCGGCGCCGAGAAGCCTGACGGTCTCCTCGCGGGAGGCGAAGGAACGCCGCCATCTCCCGGCTCCTCGAACTTTCTCTTGTTATCGAGTCGCGAAGAGTAGTGGAGGTCTTCCGCCATGACCGCAGATGTTGGCGGACGCGACGGCGGCAGGTAACGCGAACAAGAGGCGACTTGGGGACGCACCTTGGAAACCCTAATCGGAGGGCTGCCACGGGTGCATTTATTAAGCCGCAGCGAGCGAGCGAGCGAGCGAGCGAACCAGTTCAAGGCTAACTCCGTGTGGCCGGGGGGACCCACGAGCGAACCGGACGGTTCATGATTTTTATTTGGTTAACCGATTAAGATAATACGACCAAAAGGAGGGGGAAAAAAAAATTTAGGGGGTGTTTGGTACGTGCGTTTTTCATTTTCATTTTCTGAAAAACGTACGTTTTCTGAAAAATGATGTTTGGTTTGTATTTTTCGCGAGCGTTTTCTAAAAAATTAGCTATCGTTTTCTAGAAAAACAGAGAATGACAAAAAGTCGTTTTCTGTTTTTTAGAAAACGCGCGTTTTCTAGAAAATGAAAATGAAAACTATACAAATCAAACACACCCTTAATTACTTGAGCAAGTCCTCTGTTTTCACCTGCTCACCAGCTCCCTGGCAATGCCATCGGCATTAATGACCACTGCCCAAGCAAACAAAAACAAAATAGAAATTTACATATTTGCAGAGGCCGCAACCCTTCCGCTGCTCCCTTAATTCCCAATTTATTAGCTTTTCTATGCAAGCATATGAAGCCAAACTTTAGAAAGATCAACAGGTTGTTGGATTGGAGGAACACTGACAAAGATAGACGCTGTTTCCCATGCCTCCCAGGTCCCCTCACATATTTCCTCTGTTTTCTTGTCCGCTCGCGACACGGATTGATAATTAAGATATAAGTTTTATCACATGAGTGAAGTCATGAGGTTAAAATTTAGCGTATCTGCACATATCTCCTCTCGTACCTTGTCATCTGTTTTCATATCTTATCATTTATACTAATTAATAATCATCCGTGATTTATCCAGGGACAAATTAACAGGGACACTGGGACATGTTTTCTCTGCTTTCACTTCCACCTTCCTACTTCAACATTGCAAAAAAAAACACAAAATGGTTTCTATTAAGTGAACAATAGGAAGTATTTTGCAAATACAGTTATGGAATGGTGTAACAGAGAATTTTGATTGAACTTAAGGGTGCGCGGTCATGGCGACGGCGGCGAGCTTCTGGAGGTTGAGCTTGACGACGATGTCGGTGAACATCTTGGTGTCCTCCTCGGTGTTGCCGTCGAGGATGTCGACGACGTAGGACTCGAGGACGACGGAGTAGGGCTTGGTGTCGCTGGCATCGGCGAAGAACTCGGTGACGGAGGTGACGGAGCGGTAGTTCTTCTGTCGGTGCTCGCCGCCAGTGACGCGGAAACTGAGGATGTGGCGGTCGTCGTCGAGGATATCGAGGCGCTCGACGCTGGTGGAGCCGGGGAGACCGGAGACAACGGTGGCCTCGCGGATGCTAGCCGGAGACGAGGCGGCAGCTCTTCACGAAGTTCTTGTAACGCTGCGGACTGGAGAAGCAGCGGACCACCGGCCACACCGCGCGCAACGGAGCCTCGATACGCTACGTGATCAAAGACGTGCACGTGCCCGGCGCGCGAGGGAACGTGTGGTGCGCGCGGATAAGAGGCTTCAGCGCCGCCCGCTCCGCCGCGACGAGTCCCTGCGGGGCTGCTGGCGGCTGGTGGAGATGAGGCGGAGGCGGCGGCTCCGTGTCAATGCTGCTTTCTATTTCTTAGCAGGGTTAAAGAATGGGAAAATTTTAAATTTCACCCTCCGTCGGCCAATAGTAAAGTCACTGGACGTTACACCGAACTAATTAGAAAAACAATAGAAAAAACAATGCAACGATTAACTTCTCTAATAAACATAAATAAATAAGTAATACGTTTTATTTCTTTAGATTTTGCCCAATTAATAAATGAGTGTTAAATACCACTATTTCTTATAAAAAAAATGAGTTCCTGTTATTTTGATTGAAAAAAAACATTGAACAATATAACATCTGTTCATGTTCGATAGTCAAAATGATAGAAATTGGAGATGTGGTACTCTGGTTGACTGTGTATTGACTTCTCGCGATCCTATAATCATAACTGCGTCAATGTCGAGATAGGGAAGAGGTCCCGGCGATGACCATCCGACATTCAAGTCAGTCACTAATGGTGTATGGAAGCAGAGCAAAGTAGTGAACAGTAGTAGCAACAGTAGATTATTGCATATCTCCGCTGAAGCTTGGACTCCCCTTTATATAGGGCTCCTGTAGCGTGCGTGCACGCTTCTCAAGATGTGCACGCTTCTCGAAGCTTTCCTGAAAAGATATATATCAGTAAAATGTCTCTTACACAATACATTAACAAGTCGAGCATATCTCTGAAGTGACAGTGGAAGTTTTTGTCGTACGATCTTCTATCTGAACCGGCCGCCGATCGACCATGCCGCCTGTCAACGGCGCATGCTTCCCAAAAGATAATATCTAGCTAGCGGTGTCTTTTACTGGGCCGAGAGGGATAGCCGCTCGAAGGATAACCGCTCGGCTTGGGTTCTTACTTTCTGCTTGGATGAGTATATTATCTGGTCGAGCTGGAAGGTCGCTCGACCGGTGCTCTCACTGTCCTGATCCATGAGCCATTATCTAGATGAGCGGGAAAGTCGCTCGGCCGCCCTTCTGTTTCTGTATAGCTCGGTCGTAAATCCGCTCCATTCTTATAACTCTATATAAGGTCGAGCGGGGAAGCCGCTCGGCGTGCCCTTACAGATACCTAGCAGTCTTTCTGAGCGTCGGAAGCTTGGAACCTCACCGAGCTGCTATGATGTCAGATCGGGTCTTCATTATCCGGATCGGGCGAACGTGCACCCCGATCGGCCAGTGGTATAAGGGCGTTTGACCACCTTGACTCCGACCTCCACCATGGCACTAACCTCCACCATGGCAGGAGGGTGGAGCATTCCCCCTTATCACCACATCATACAAGTCTCCCCTTCAAGTCTAGTCGAAAGAGGCTGTAGTCTGACTGACTAGACCAGTGTGTGTCGGTTTCCTCTCGATCGGCCTTCATCATTGTATGGACTTCGGTCAGGATGTACCTGATCCTCGCTGATCGACCTTCTGAAGGTAGTCGCTCGGTCAAGCATGCTCCTTTGATCCGGACGGGAAAGCAAAGATTTACACTTAGAAGACTTCTTCCTCCATCTATCCTGGGTGAACGCAAATGGGAATGACGTCACCCCAATTTCTCGAGAAGCGTGCAAATCCATTTTTATTAAGGCAGAGTGGGTTCGCATGTCGATCTTAATTGTCGACCAGTGATAGCGCGCTACGTGTCACGCCCGCAGCCGTGACACGTCTGACGTGACAGGCATTAATGGCGACGTTTGGCGGTTTGAATTCAACGGTCGGATCATCGCCTAGGTTTTCATGATCTAGATTGGACAGCTTCGGTCGGCCGAGCCCAGGGTATATGAGCTCGCTATCTCGCCGCCTTCTCCACTTCTACTGTCGCATTCTCGACTCTCATGCTCTCCGGTGATCTCTTGTTCTCCTCCTCCGGCGACCTTCTGTTGGAACCCCAAGGTTGTTTTGGTGTGATCAACAAGTTAAGTTAGGTCCTGTGTTGTATTTAACCTTGTGTCTAAGTGTGCAGGAGCTTAGGAGCACAGGTACTCGAGCGGAAGACGTAGCTAGCGAGAAGGACGGCACGCGGTGCGTCCGAGGGACGAGGCGCTGCGGAAGAGTACACCGGCGGACAAGAAGGAAGTGCGCGCGATGGTTCCGAGGTACGAAAGCCGGAGCGGAAGATTGCTCGGGGAGCAAGAGACGCAGCTAGCGCGAAGGTCGGCACGGGGTGCGATTGAGGGACGAAGTCTGCGGATGAGTACCCTGGTGGACGAGAAGGGACACGCGGCAATTCCGAGGGACGAGAAGCCGGAGGGAAGCACGCTCGAGAAGATCGGAAGATGAGTTCGGGTGAGCCCTATTCCGGATGTCAGAGATCACCCAATCAAGCGGATCCGGAGCAGAAGACCCGGACCGAGACGGGGACTTAACGGAGAAGTGGTCCCGGATAAAAAGTCAACCGTAGTTGACTTTTTGCTCCGGGGCGCCCGGAACCAATCCGGGCGCCCGGACCCTGATTTTGACCAAGATCACGATTTACGCGATTTGAACGTTGGGGGATAAAATTTTATCCCCCTCAGGGCGCCCGGAACACTTCCAGGCGCCCCGACCAAGGCTATAAATATAGCCTTGGTCCAGAAGCTTTTCATCAGTTCAGAAATTGTAACAACACTTGTGTGCTTCCATTGCTTTGATTAGCTTTTTTCTTTTTGTGCCTACACTGCTGTAAACGAGGCTTCTTCGCCTGAAGGAGTTTTTAGTGCAACCATCTTCCTTGGATTAACAACCTCCCCGGTTGTAACCAAGTCAAATCCGGTGCCTCGTTTTTATGCTTTATTTTCTGCTTAATCTATTTTTCAAGTGTTAGCGTAATTGTTCGAGAAAGGGTTGTGTTTTATTCAGGGCTATTCAACCCCCCCTTCTAGCCGGCCCAACGGTCCTACTAACCGCCGAACGAAGCAACGAGATGGCCGGATCTAACATCCACCCGCCAAAATTCGAGGGGGACTTTGCAAGCTGGAAGAAGCACATGGAGGTATTTTTCGGTACCGATTTTGATTTATTATTAATAATGGAACTCGGTTTTGAAGCTCCCGAGGGCAAAACAAAAAGTCAATGGACAAAGAAAGAGCAGGCCGAGTACGTGGCAAACAAGAAAGCAGAATTCCATCTGCTAACCGTACTTCCTCCACAAGAAGTCAACCGTGTCGGCACCTACAATTCGGCAAAGGAGCTTTGGGAGAAGTTCCTTGAATTACACGAAGGAACATCCGAAGCCAAACTTGCGAGACAGGACTTACTTCGCAACCAGCTCACCAACCTCCGTCTTGAAGAAGGTGAAACAATTGCACATCTACACTCGAGGATACAGGAGCTCATCACCGGACTTTCGAATCTCGGAGAAGAGGTAAGTAATCGAGATTCGCTAAGGTACGCTTTAAATTCCTTCCCTAGAAATTCAAAATGGGCATCATTAGTAGATGCCTTTTACATTTCGAAGGACTTAGAAAAAATTTCATTAGAAGAATTTTTTTCAACATTTGAAGTGCATGAGTCAAGATGTGCAGGAATGAGAGAGCCAAAGAACAACGTCGCCCTCAAAGCTTCGAGAGACGAACCTGAATCGGAATCTTCTCTCGACGACGAGGAAATGGTAATGATGGTAAGACGATTTAAGAAGTTATATAATTCCAGAAAAACTAACCATCCACAGGGTAGAAAGAAAAGAACGATCCGCTGCTACCATTGCGACGAAGAAGGGCATGTCAAGGACAACTGCCCCAAACTGAAGAACAAAGACAAGGAAAAGGGTAAGAAGCCTATCCAAAAACGAAAGGCCCTGAAGGCGACGTGGGACGATACGTCGTCCGAATCGGAAGTCGAAGCATTCTCCGGACTCGCACTGATAGTGAGTCATCAAAACGACAACTGCGATTCAAGCTCTTCCGAAATGAGCATCGAGAGCATCGATGAAGGGGGAGACACGTCGGAAGAAAGCAGCAGCTCAGGGGGAGAAACGGACAACGAGATCGACAAGGTAAGTCAGGTACGATCTCTTCCTCCCGATAAAATGTTTAAGTTTGTTAAACTTTTAACAAAAGATTGCTGCAAATTAGAAAGTGAAAATAAAAATTTAAAAGTAATTCTAGCTAAGTCTTGTCCCTTAGAAGAATTAGATAAATTAAAACTAGCAAATGAAAAATTAAAACTTGAAAATGATGATTTGAAAATTCAAGTAGATAACTTAAAAAACCATGCATGTTCATCTAAAACCAATGTTAGAAGATTTAATAATTTAAATTGGTACTTTAAATATCACCCTGGACAAATTAGGAACATTTCAAGAAAATATGTTCCTAAAAACTTTTTAGTTAATTCAGTAGGTTGGAACCTATATTGGGTTCCTAAATCATGCTTAAATTAACTTTAAAATTAAAATTTGTGCTTTAAGTGAGAAAATTAAACAAAGAATTTCTTTATGAGGCTTTGTCTAAGGAAGTGGTTGTTGTTCCAATAACCAAGAAGGCCTAGTGCCTGGCCACGACCTGGAAGCCAAAATATTGAAATAAATGTTTAATTATGAAGCATTAATACAAGAATTAATTAGTGCTTGAAAAAGGTTATTCAAAACATTTTATTTCAAATTAGAAATTTACTTACTTAGAATCTCTTTATTCTCAAAAATCATTTTTTTTAGTTAAGAATCTTTTTAAACAAGAAATCTCAGCTTAAATTACTTAGAAAAACTTTCTAAATTTCTTAAAAACTTAGAAATTTATTGAAATATTTTTTTTTTAACCCTTAGATTGTTTTTCATGGAACCCCATTTTTATTGTGATCAAAGGGGGAGAAGGGAAAGTATAAGTCTAGGGGGAGGTAGAAAAAATTGCAAATTAAAATTTGAAATTTTAATTTTTTCTATCATGTTGCATATTATTGCAATTAATTTCATATCTATTGTTGACCCTAGCTTAACTTGGGTTGATCACACCAAAAAGGGGGAGATTGTTGGAACCCCAAGGTTGTTTTGGTGTGATCAACAAGTTAAGTTAGGTCCTGCGTTGTATTTAACCTTGTGTCTAAGTGTGCAGGAGCTTAGGAGCACAGGTACTCGAGCGGAAGACGCAGCTAGCGAGAAGGATGGCACGCGGTGCGTCCGAGGGACGAGGTGCTGCGGAAGAGTACCCCGGTGGACGAGAAGGAAGCGCGCAGTGGTAAGCCGGAGCGGAAGATTGCTCGGGGAGCAAGAGACGCAGCTAGCGCGAAGGTCGGCACGGGGTGCGATCGAGGGACGAAGTCTGCGGATGAGTACCCTAGTGGACGAGAAGGGACACGCGGCAATTCCGAGGGACGAGAAGCCGGAGGGAAGCACGCTCGAAAAGATCGGAAGATGAGTTCGGGTGATCCCTATTCCGGATGTCAGAGATCACCCAATCAAGCGGATCCGGAGCAGAAGACCCGGACCGAGACGGGGACTTAACGGAGAAGTGGTCCCGGATAAAAAGTCAACCGCAGTTGACTTTTTGCTCCGGGGCGCCCGGAACCAATCCGGGCGCCCGGACCCTGATTTTGACCAAGATCGCGATTTACGCGATTTGAACGTTGGGGGATAAAATTTTATCCCCCCCAGGGCGCCCGGAACACTTCCAGGCGCCCCGACCAAGGCTATAAATATAGCATTGGTCCAGAAGCTTTTCATCAGTTCAGAAATTATAACAACACTTGTGTGCTTCCATTGCTTTGATTAGCTTCTTTCTTTTTGTGCCTACACTGCTGTAAACGAGGCTTCTCCGCCTGAAGGAGTTTTTAGTGCAACCATCTTCCTTGGATTAACAACCTCCCCGGTTGTAACCAAGTCAAATCCAGTGCCTCATTTTTATGCTTTATTTTCTGCTTAATCTATTTTTCAAGTGTTAGCGTAATTGTTCGAGAAAGGGTTGTGTTTTATTCAGGGCTATTCAACCCCCCTTCTAGCCGGCCCAACGGTCCTACACCTTCCGCGCTTCTCCTTCGACCATTTCTCTTCCGACGATCTACATCTTCGTAAGCTTCCTTCCTCACTTGCCTTCGATCTCTGGCTTCTTCCTGCTCTTGGTGCCCTTCTAGCGGTCTTTTCGCTTTTTCGATCGCATTTTTCTCACCCGTTTTTGCTTCCTTGCAATGGCCAGCTCTTCTCAACCACTCTGATACACCACCATGGAGACCAAGTTTGATTCGGGCAACGCTGAGAGTCTCAAGAACGTTTTTGAGACTCCCCCTGATCATGAGATCATTTTAGCTTCCGCATCCGATATGCCAAATGCTCCGCCGATCGACACCATCTGTCTATTCAGGGATCAATTTGTGGTCGATCTCCACTTTCCTATCCATCCCTTCATCATTGAAGTTTGTAATTATTTCCGTGTTCCCCTTCCGCAACTTATACCGAATTCCTTTCGCCTTCTGTGCGGCGTCATTGTGTTGTTTCGGTTGCACGACATCCCTTTGACTCCTCGAGCTTTCCACTACTTCTACTGTTGGGTTTTTCGGGCCGCGAAAACCACGTTTTCGCGTCGTGGAAACCTCGAATCACACATGCCACTGGATCTCGTGCGAAGGATAGATTTCAAAAATTTACATGTACGAGTTTCTACTTAGATCTACTTCTAGATCTACCTGAAGAAAAGGTTATACCTTTGAAGCGCGCCCTTCGCGAATCCCGCTCGTCCAAGGTGCTGGATCTCTAGACTGTCAAGCGTACGGTCCTCTAGAAATATCCACACGAACAATCCTTGATGGAGAAGACCAAACAAAGGTGTGCTAGCACCTTGTCTTGTTCGGCCAAGAGAGGAGGAGGGGAAGAAGAGAGAGCTCCAAGAGGAAGAAGATGTGAATGCACTTGAATGAGAAAAATGAATTCTCTTCACATTCAAAAGTGGCCGGCCACTTCCCAAGTGTAACCCCCAAATTTTGCATTCAGTGCAATTGATGTGAAGCCATTAAAGAAAATGGCTTTGTAACTTCCATGAGGTGTCGCCCCATGATGATGTGGAATAACATCATTAGTCCACATCAATGCCAACTCACCAATGAGGTGGCATAAAGTCAAGTCAAGTCAAACTTGACCAAATCTCTTCCATGGTTGATCTAATCTAACCATTTGATTCAAACCAACTTAATATAATGAATCTAATTCATTAAATTAAGTTGATCTAATGAGTCATAATCTAAATTAGACTCATTGAATACATGAATCAACTTGAGTTCAACTCAAGTTAGCCCAATTAGGATTACTCTTAATCCAATATGATTCATCAAATGAATCTAATCCTCTTGGTTCATCATATGAACTTAATCTCCATCTAATTGTTCTTAGTGTGTGACCCTATAGGTTCTTGTAACGTTGGCAATACCCCTAAACTCATTTAGGAGCATAAGTAATGAGCGGTATCTAGCAACACATCATTACTCCCCAATGTTACAAGAATGTTGAGATCCAACATCACATTGTGACTACTAATTGTGACTCCTCACAATATATGACAAGTGTTCTTTTATCCTAAACATCTAGATTGATCAATGTGAGGCATAGACCGTATCATCCTCTGATCAAACTAAATCTTGAACTCCAAGTAGACTCACTAAATCAAATGAGCTTAATATCTCATATTGACTCATTTGGGTATGGTCATGCACTTCGTGGTCTCACTCTATCAAGAATACTGATGTCTCTCCCGTCATATAGGAGGGATAGATCACATCTACATCACTCACATCCCTCTGCATAATTTGTTATATACCCAGTAATTGCCTTTATAGTCCACCTAGTTACGGGTGACGTTTGACGAAACCAAAGTACATAACTCCTTATGTAGGGAACTATGGTGACTTCAGGTCTAAGGACTAGTAGTCATACTAATAGCCACATGAGAAAGTATATGACACTCATATAACGATCCATGATACTTTCTCATGGTGGGTCATTCAGTATACATTCTCCAATGCATACCCATGTGTTAACTTGATATCTCTATATCCATGACTTGTGAGATCAAGTCATCGAGTTGACATACATGCTAGTCTTATTGCATTAACATTGTCCCTGAATGTTAATACTCGACTAGGAATGATTAAGAGTAGTGTTCCCTATATCATCTCACTATCGGTTCAACTAACCATTGATATAGGTGAGAACCGTCTACTCAAGGACGTTATTATACTTAGTTTATTTGACACCAATACAAGTAAGTATAATAACCAAAAACCAAATGTCTTTATTTATATAGAATATGATACAACAACTCCAAAATACAATCATCAAATGATTGGCTCTAGGGCTCTAGCTAACAATCTCCCACTAGCACTAGTGCCAATCAGTGTAGGTTCTAAGCTCAAATGACCTAGTATGACCATCATGCTTCCTCTGTGCCAAAGCCTTGGTCAAGGGATCTGCGATGTTAGCCTCTGTAGGTACTCTGTAAATCTTCACATCTCCTCTCTCGATTAACTCTCGAATGAGATGGAAGCGTCGTAGTATGTGTTTGGTTCGCTGGTGTGAGCGTGGTTGCTTTGCCTGTACTATAGGTCCATTGTTGTCACAATAGAGCTCAATAGGGTCAGCAATGCTAGGAACCACCCCAAGTTCAGAGATGAACTTGCGAATCCAAACTGCCTCCTTTGCTGCCTCTGATGCAGCAATATACTTGGCCCCTGTCGTAGAATCAGTTACTGTGTCATGCTTCGAACTCTTCCAGCTCACAGCACCACCATTAATGCAAAACACGAACCCCGACTGCGATCTATAGTCATCCTGGTCGGTCTGGAAGCTAGCATCACTGTAACCCTTTACAGCTAGCTCATCATTGCTTCCATATATCAAGAAATATTCTTTAGTCCTTCTTAAGTACTTAAGAATATTTTTGACCGCTATCCAGTGACTTTCACCTGGATCTGACTGGTATCTGCTCGTCATGCTCAAAGCATACGAGACATCAGGTCGAGTACATAGCATGGCGTACATGATAGATCATATGGCTGAAGCATAAGGGATCTGATCCATGCGGTCTCTCTCCTCTCTAGAAGAGGGACCTTGAGTCTTCGAAAAACTCACGCCATGTGACATCAGCAGAAATCCCTTCTTGGAGTTCTGCATGGCAAACCGAAGGAGTACCTTGTCAATGTATGTACTCTGACTTAGGCCAAGCAATCTCTTAGATCTATCTCTATAGATCTATATCCCTAGAATGCGAGATGCTTCACCTAAGTCCTTCATTGAGAAACAAGTCCCTAGCCAAGTCTTGACAGACTGTAACAAAGAGATGTCCTTCCCAATGAGTAGTATGTTATCCACATACAATATGAGAAAGACAACTATATCCCCTACAACCTTCTTGTAGACACAAGGCTCATCTTCGTTCTTGATGAAACCAAACTGTTTGATTGCATCATCGAATCGAAGATTCCAGCTCCGAGAAGCTTGCTTTAGTCCATAAATGGACCTATGCAGCTTGCATACTCTGCTAGTATGCTGTGGATCTACAAAACCCTCAGGTTGTGTCATGTACACATCCTCGAGTAGGTTTCCATTCAGAAACGCGGTTTTGACGTCCATCTGCCAGATATCGTAATCGTGGTAAGCTGCAATAGCAAGCATGATCTGAATGGACTTAAACATCGCTACTGGAGAAAAAGTTTCATCATAGTCAATACCATGAATCTGCTTGAAACCTTTAGCTACCAAGCGACCCTTATAGATAAGTCCAGCCATGTCAGTCTTTCGCTTAAAGACCCACTTACACCCTATGGGTTTACCCCTTCAGGTGGATCAACCAAAGTCCATACTTGGTTGGTGTACATGGAATACATTTCGGATCTCATGGCTTCTAGCCATTTCTCGGAATCTGGTCTCATCACAGCTTCCTGATAGGTGGTAGGCTCATCCTCTATGAGCACAACGTCATCATGGTCAGACAAGAGAAATGAGTATCTCTCAGGCTGACGACGTACCCTATCAGACCTGCGAAGAGGTATGTCTACTTGAACTGGTCGTTGTTCCTCAACTCTTTGTGGAACAACATCATCCACAACACTTTGTGGTTCCAGTTCAACTTCCATCGAGGCTTCAGTGCTAGGATCTGCATCTTGAACTTCTTCAAGATCGAATGTACTCCCACTAGTCTTTCTAAAAACAAAGTCCCTTTCTAGAAAGACTCCAGTCTTTGCCACAACTATCTTGTGCTGACTGGGAACATAGAAGTAATATCCCTTAGTTTCCTTGGGATATCCAATAAAATAGCACTTCTCAGATTTGGGTCCTAACTTGTCTGAGACTTGACGTCGAACGTAAGCCTCACAACCCCAAATCCTCATGAAAGACACCAAGGCATCTCTCCCAGTCCATATCCTATATGGTGTCTTTATCACGGCCTTGGATGGAACTCGGTTGAGTATAAAAGCTGCCGTGTCTAGAGCATAGCCCCAAAGGTATGTCGGAAGATCTGTGTAACTCATCATAGATTGTATCATATCTAATAGGGTACGATTCCTCCTTTCGGATACACCATTCCACTGTGGTGTTCCAGGAGGAGTGAGTTGGGATAGAATCCCACACTCAGCTAGGTAGTCACGAAACTCATGGCTAAGGTATTCTTCACCTCGATCTGATCGAAGTATCTTAATACTCTTGCCAGGTTTGATGCTTCATTCTTGAATTCTTTGAACTTTCAAAGGATTCGATGTGTCATCAAGTACACATAACCATATCTACTGAAGTCATCAGTAAATGTGATGAAGTACCTATAATCGCCTCTAGCAGCGACATTGAAAGGGTCACATACATCACTATGTATGAGTCATAACAAATCAGTCGCTCTTTCGTTGTGCCCACTAAAGGGAGTCTTAGTCATCTTGCCTTGTAGGCATGACTCGCATATCTCATATGATTCAAAATCAAATGAGTCCAGCAAATCATCCTTATGGAGCTGGGATAAGCGCTTGTCATTTATATGACCTAAGCGACAGTGCCAGAGGTAGGTTTGGTTCAGGTTATTTGACTTGAACCTCTTGGTATTTATGTTATAGATAGGGCTTTCAAGGTCTAGAATATAGAGTCCGTTTATCAGAGGTACACTACAATAGAACATATCGTTTAAATAGACGGAACAACATTAGTTCTTTATTGTAAACGAGAAACATTTCTTGTCCGACCAAGAAACTGATATAATGTTCTTAGTTAATGCAGGCACATAACAACAATCGACTAACTCTAGTACAAGCCCAGAGGGCAGAGATAGAAAGTACAGCAGCAACCCGTGCTCCATTGCCTACTCGTAGGTCCACCTCGCCCTTTGTCAATGCCCTGCTATTTCTCAGCGCCTGCACATCAGTACAAATGTGAGAAGGACATCAGTATCTAATACTCATGATGTAGAAATAGATAGATTGACTTCTATAACATATATACCTGAAGTGGATATCTCACTTCGCTTCTTCTTAAGATCCTCCAAGTATACCTTGCAGTTCCTCTTCCAGTGCCCGGTCTGACCGCAGTGGAAGCAGGTAGCATCCTTGGCGACCCCTCCTTTAGGCTTCAGTGCCTTGCCTTTGCTCTTGGCTTGGGACTTTCCCTTGCCCTTATGTTTCTGAACCATCAGAACAGTGTTGGGCTTAGCCTTCTTAAGGTTCAGCTCAGCAGTTCTTAACATGCTAAGCAGCTCGGGCAGTGACTTGTCAATTTCGTTCATATTGTAGTTTAGAATGAATTGACTGTAGCTATCCGGCAAAGATTGCAAGATCAGGTCAGTGGCCAGCTCTTGGCCAAGTGGGAACCCCAACCTTTGTAGGTTCTCTATGTACCCAACCATTTTGAGTACATATGGGCCTACAGGAGCCCCGTCTGACATCTTGCACTGAAACAGTGCCCTTGAGATCTCAAATCTCTCATGCATCGCTTGTCCTTGATACAGTTGACGAAGATGTTCAACCATATCGTAAGCGCCCATTAACTCGTGTTGCTTCTGAAGCTCAGAGTTCATGGTCGCGAGCATTAGACAGGACATATCTAATGCGTCATCTTGATGCTTCTTGTAAGCATCTTTGTCAGCTCACGGGGCATTGGCAGGAGAAGCCTCCAGAATGGGCTGCTCCAGAACGTACAGTTTACGTTCTTGGGTGAGAACTATTCTCAAGTTCCTGTACCAGTCCAGGAAGTTTGCTCCGTTGAGCTTGTCATTCTCGAGGACAGATCGCAGGGAGAAGGTGTTCGTATTCAACGTCATGGTAATCTACAATAGAAATAAATGCAGAAATAAATATCATATTCTTAATCATTTAATTATGTCTTTAACTAAATGATGCTCCCACTGAATTCTATAATTCATGTGGGACAAGATCCACATCATACTAACCCTTGAGTTAGCTTTGGCTAATACGCCCAAGACTTAGTATGATCGGTAGGTAACGATTACCAATTACATCACTATGCAACTCTAGTTTATAGGATCAAGATTCGCATTGATATTAAAACTCGAGTTAGCTTTGGCTAATACGCCCGAGAATTAATATAAACGTGATTTTGTCCTACCTTTCCAACCGTTGGAAGAATGCCTATAGTTGTACTCGATCCAACCGAGTTAACTAGTTACTTAATCTAATTGAGTCGTACTCACCCATGCGTTGATAGGCGGGACCAAGATTGTCCCTCCGTACCCTACCAAGATAGTATGTGTTGCTCTGCTTTGGCAGATTCAACAACAACATGCGATCGAGGTAGTGGTAGGTATCACGGCATGGTAGGCATTACGAGTTGACGCGATTTAGATCTAATCTAAACGATGATGCATATCAAATACTTGATTTAGATTTAATCTAATCATGGGGGTGCATCATATGCACGATTTAGATCTAATCTAATCGCTAGACACTAATTAACTACTTAATTAAACATGCATCACATACATATAAGCAATTAATTAAATAATTTTATGATTATGTCATGGCCCTACTACGATCTTCTCAAGCCAATGAGAAGATCGGATGGTCAACCTAAGGTCAATAGCTTCTCAAGCTTCTTCCTTTGACCACCTTGTGTTGCTCGCGCCCTCCTCGTAACTCCGTCTCGTGTGGACCTTCCACCGCTTCAAAATTTACATTACATTTTGAAACTCGAGTTACATTCGAGTCTAAATCTAATTTACAATCAGAATATAAGAGAAAGGCACGACGCGTAGGTCGTGAAAATAAAATAAAATAAAAAATAAATACAACACGCACATCATATAACAGCACGCAGACCGTATTATGAATTACAACACATTTCCAAATCCAATTTGAGTCATTTGGGCCATGACTATCACAAAATTAATATATAATTCAAAATTATATATTTCTATAATTTTCTGTAATTTTTTTTATAATTTTACAATTTTTACGGGTACAATTTTCCCGGCAGTTCCGTTTAGCGGTTTTCGGGCGCAATCGCGGAACGAATCCCCTTGCGGGGCCAGGGGCAGCGCCCCTACCCGCGATCTAACCATCGCGAGGGTTCCTTTGCGATCTAACAGCGCCTTAGCCCGCTGTCCCAAAAAGATTTGGGGCAAAACCAAGCCGTTTTGGAAAAATCTTCCCGGTAGCGGAAGCCTACAAGTGCCGAAACACTTGTGCTTCGCTTCTACGAGAAAATTACCCATAAAAACTATAAAAAACCTAATTTACAGAAAATCACAGAAGCTATTTTTCATAAAAATCAAAAATAAACTCGTACACGCCTTCGCACGTGACTCTGATACCACTGTTGGGTTTTTCGGGCCGCGAAAACTGCATTTTCACGTCGCAGAAACCCTGAATCACCCATACCACTGGATCTCGTGCGAAGGATAGATTTCAAAAATTTACATGTACGAGTTTCTACTTAGATCTACTTCTAGATCTACATGAAGAAAATGTTATACCTTTGAAGCGCGCCCTTCGCGAATCCCGCTCGTCCAAGGTGCCGGATCTCTAGACCGTCAAGCGTACGGTTCTCTAGAAGTATCCACACGAACAATCCTTGATGGAGAAGACCAAACAAAGGTGTGCTAGCACCTTGTCTTGTTCGGCCAAGAGAGGAGGAGGGGAAGAAGAGAGAGCTCCAAGAGGAAGATGATGTGAATGCACTTGAATGAGAAAAATGAATTCTCTTCACATTCAAAAGTGGTCGGCCACCTCCCAAGTGTAAGCCCCAAATTTTGCATTAAGTGCAATTGATGTGAAGCCATTAAAGAGAATGACTTTGTAACTTCCATGAGGTGACACCCCATGATGATGTGGAATAACATCATTAGTCCACATCAATGCCAACTCACCAATGAGGTGGCATAAAGTCAAGTCAAACTTGACTTTTATCTTCCTCTCAAGTCAAGTCAAACTTGACCAAATCTCTTCCATGGTTGATCTAATCTAACCATTTGATTCAAGCCAACTTAATATAATGAATCTAATTCATTAAATTAAGTTGATCTAATGAGTCATAATCTAAATTAGACTCATTGAATACATGAATCAACTTGAGTCCAACTCAAGTTAGCCCAATTAGGATTACTCTTAATCCAATATAATTCATCAAATGAATCTAATCCTCTTGGTTCATCATATGAACCTAATCTCCATCTAATTGTCCTTAGTGTGTGACCCTATAGGTTCTTGTAACGTTGGCAATGCCCCTAAACCCATTTAGGAGCATAAGTAATGAGCGGTATCTAGCAACACAACATTACTCCCCAATGTTACAAGAATGTTGAGATCCAACATCACCTTGTGACTACTAATTGTGACTCCTCACAATATATGACAAGTGTCCTTCTATCCTAGACATCTAGATTGATCAATGTGAGACATAGACCGTATCATCCTCTGATCAAACTAAATCTTGAACTTCAAGTAGACTCACTAAATCAAATGAGCTCAATATCTCATATTGACTCATTTGGGCATGGCCATGCACTTCGTGGTCTCACTCTATCAAGAATATCGATGTCTCTCCCGTCATATAGGAGGGATAGATCTCATTTACATCACTCACATCCCTCTGCATAATTTGTTATATACCCAGTACTCACCTTTATAGTCCACCCAGTTACGGGTGACGTTTGACGAAACCAAAGTACATAACTCCTTATGTAGGGAACCATGGTGACTTCAGGTCTAAGGACTAGTAGTCATACTAATAGCCACATGAGAAAGTATATGACACTCATATAACGATCCATGATACTTTCTCATGGCGGGTCATTCAGTATACATTCTCCAATGCATACCCATGTGTCAACTTAATATCTCTATATCCATGACTTGTGAGATCAAGTCATCGAGTTGACCTATATGCTAGTCTTATTGCATTAACATTGTCCCTGAATGTTAATACTCGACTAGGAATGATTAAGAGTAGTGTTCCCTATATCATCTCACTATCGGTTCAACTAACTAATTGATATAGGTGAGAACCGTCTACTCAAGGACGTTATTATACTTAGTTTATTTGACACCAATACAAGTAAGTATAATAACCAAAAACCAAATGCCTTTATTTATATAGAATATGATACAACAAGTTCAAAATACAATTATCAAATGATTGACTCTAGGGCTCTAGCTAACATCTACTACCCCAAGCAGTCCGAACTGGGTACCTTTCTGTTTTAGTCTCTGATTGGGCTAGTATTTTTTGACAAAATGTCAACTTCCAATAAATATTGGAAGAAATACTTCTTTTTTATGCATCTCCCTGAGCGACCGAGCTTCCGGACCTGCTGGCAGGTTGGCCTACTACCTCTAGGGCAGCTGCATTTATGCTGGCCGGCCAGAAGTATGACATCCACAAGTTACTTCTTGAGGGTGTGTTATACATCTTTGGCCTAAGTCCGATCTGCACTGGACTCCCGATCAGCTTAGGTAAGAGGTTCCATGTACATTTTTCCTTTGATTCTAACTGATTTTTCTGCTTCTTTTGTAGTCGAAGTCATGCTACGTGCTAGGATGTCCGACCTTACGAAGCTTCAGAATGCTGAGATCGAGGCGGTGGCTACTGAAGAATTGGCGAACCACGGCCTACAGCCAGTCGACTCTCAAGATAAGAGCGCAGCGACTCCTACCCTAGTGAGTGTAGGGGTAGCTAGCCGAGCCCTAGTGTTGAGGTTGCTAGCGGCTCGAAGCAACCATCCGAGCAAGTGCCTATCGTCCGATCGAAGAGTTCAGGCTCCTCTGGCGAGCCGTTATTAAGGCCTAAGAGGCACTGAACAGAGTCTTCGCGCTCTGCTGCTTTGGCGATGGGATCTGGCGAAAGGGTCGAGATCGGCACCTCGAATCCCTCCGCAGTTCCTGAGACCATGCCCGAGATATCCTCCGACCAGACTCCTTTGGTGGCCGAGATGTTGCAGGAGCCTATTGTTGGTGCGGTTAGCACTAACGATTTAACCCAGGTTTTGATGAATGATAAATCAGGTTAAGTTAGTTTTGTTGTTGTCTGACACTTTGATCGAGTGTGCAGGAGAAGTCCAGACAGGTCGACGGGCTGACCGGATGTCTGGCACGAAGTCCATCTAGGTCGATGGGCTGACCGGATAGCTGGCGAGAAGTCCAAGCGGGTCGACGGGCTGACCGGACGCTTGGCGAGAAGTCCAGCTAGGTCGACGGGCTGACCGGATAGCTGGCAAGAAGTCCAAGCGGGTCGACGGGCTGACCGGACGCTTGGCGAGAAGTCAAGCGGTCGAGGTGGCCGGACGTCTGGCGGTAAGTGAGGTAAGTCGCTGGAGGGTAGTGTGAGGGCGTTCGGGAAGGGACATTGGCGTCGATCCGGCTTAGATCCATTCGGATGTCTAAGTCGAGATCGTGACTAGATTCCGGTCTCGAAAGACGGAATCTAAGTTATACTCTTTTATCCATCTGTTGAACTTTAACGTGCTAACAATCTATTTTACAGGATGTATATTTGCCTCGGACTAACTTTGTTTTGCGGGAAAAGGGTTTTTCGAACAAGGTGGTCGGGCGCGGAAGTCTATCCGGCCAAGTCGCCACGTGGAGCATCTTGGTTTGGCGATTCGTCGCATTCGGTGCGCGAAGGGATCAGGCGCCGGAGCGGCATATAAAGAAGCCCGGCGGGGCTTGAATCATCAATCAGTGAGAACTCTTCTACTGCAGGTCTTGCTGCTCGACGTTCAGTGCGACGCCAACAAAGCTCCGACACTACGCTCCGTTCTTTTCCCTTTTTGTCGGTATTTGTTTTTCAGTTTTCATTAGCATTCCCTGTACGGTTCTCTTGTAATCATTATTCCAAATTGCTAGTGATTGCCCAACGAAAGTGGTCAAGGACCACGGGCCTTTGAGTAGGAGTCGTCACAGGCTCCGAACGAAGTAAAACCATTGTGTCTATTTTACTTTTCCGCTGCGTTTAAACTCTTGTTTTTCGAATCGATATTCACCCCCCCTCTATCGAATCTAACGGTCCTACAAGTGGTATCAGAGCAGGTACCGCTCTGATTTGGTGCAACCACCAATAAGGCAAAGGGGGGACCTTTTTAAAGAAAAATTAGATATCGTTTGTCTTTTAAATAAACCTTACGCCTTTCATTTTTTCCCTCCAAAACGGTTTTTGAAAAATACATCGCCATCTTTTCACCATTGTTTAGTATTTAAAAAATATTACATTTTCAAAATTTTGAAATAATATTTTTTTAAAATATTTTATTAATATTTTAATAATATTTTATTATTTTTTCCGAAAATAGTGAAATATTATTTTTTCCAGCACTGCTAATCCAAGATCAAGTCTTGGGATTTTTTTCTGTTTCTCTGTGTGCAAGAATAATGACTCTTGGAACCACCACCATACGATCAAGATTTCAACTATTGGAAGCGATTAATGGAATGCTTCTTAGGAAGCGTAAACTTTGATTATTGGCTGATATTGAGAAAACCTTCTCAGAACTCAGAACTAAACACAAATGTAAGTAAAATCATTTGTAATGTTTTACCTAACAATGTTTTATGCAGACTAGAAAAGTACAAAGATGCACATGAGCTTTGGACCCAATTGATCAAACTTCACGAGGAGTCGATGGAGCTCGAGGATCAAGTAAAAATCGAATCCGAACTCGGGTTAGATCCAATCGAAAAGCCTACTGAATTAGGGGTTGCGCTCAAGGTTAGTGATATTTACCAAAATACCCCTGCTAATAGTAGTTTAAAAAATATGAGCATTGATCTGGTTATTTCTGAAAATATATGTGAAAATAATGTAGTTGACAATAATTACAAAAATACCCCTAGGATATTATCCGATAAAACAAATCCAATTAATTTAAAAAATTCAAACTTAAACCTAAACCAATCTGAAAACTCAAATGATAGAGATGACAAGGTCAATATTGATCTAGATAAAATTAATAAATTATTTAATAATCTAGACAATATTAATCTAGAAAATCCTATCCAAACCCAAGATAATTTAATTAATAAAAAATTAAGTTTTAATGATAAGAATAATCTAATAAATTCCACTAATTATATCAACTTAAAAAATAAAGAAAATATAAGAATAAAATCAAACACTTTGATAAAATCAAAACTAAATTTAACAAAATTAAAATTAAATGTTAAAAATAACATATTAAATAAAGATAAACCTTTAAGGAAACATAATTCAAACAATTTAATTAATTCAAAGTTAAAAATGAATAAAAACTTAAACTTTAAAAATAAGCTATTAAAGAAAGATAATTCATTAAAAGTGAAATTGAAAGAAAATTCAAATATTAAATACACTCTCTTAAAGAAAGATAATTTGACTAATTTAATTAATTCAAAATTAAAAACTTAAATTTAAATTATAAATTTTAACCAAAACTTAACTATAATAAACCCAGAACTAAAAACTAAATTAATGGCCAATAATTCAGGGGAAGGCTCCAGAATAGCTGGCACCTCCAAAACTAACATACCCGAAAGGGTAACCCAAACCAACCTACCTGACAGGGTAATTAGGACTAGTTAAAGAGGGTTCAAGTTTAACTTGAAAAATGGTACTTGTGAAGTTTTGGATGATAGTACGTTAGGGAAGCTTAGTCTATGCATGTCTAGGAAGATATGGCTTCGACCTGGTGCATCTGGCTAAGTGGAACTGACCGAAGCTACCCTTAATGAATCCTAACTAGTTAGACCAAGGTTTAGTACTAAGCTCCGTGGATAGGACTATTCGGAAAACCTCGAAGGGTTGGTTACTTCTAATGATGTCCAGGTGACTCACCAAGCTTAGAAGTTTATCCGAAAAATGCCTATTTGTTGAGACCAAAGCTAAACCTGAATCTAACACAAGTTAAACCAAACTCTGTAATAAAATCTAATTCATCTCACAAAATTATAGGATTCCCTGATTGATAATCTAGATCGGGTGAGATGAATAAGGATCAAATTAATTTTCAAATTAAATTAAAATTAATTAAATTAATTAAAATTAAATTTTGAATTTCAAATTAAAATTAAATTTCGAATTAAAACTAAATTAAGTTTTTTTTTTAAAAAAAATTAATATTAAATTCCTTTTAAAATTATTTTAAAACATTTTAAAAATTATTTTAAAAATTCTTTAAAAACTATTTTAAAAATTCTTTAAAAATTATTTTAAAAAATTCTTTAAAAAACTATTTTAAAAACTATTTTAAAAACTATTTAAAAATTATTTTAAAAACTCTTTTAAAAATCATTTTAAAAACTTTAAAAATCCTTTTAAAATTATTTTAAAACATTTTAAAAATTATTTTAAAAATTCTTTAAAAACTATTTTAAAAATTCTTTAAAAATTATTTTAAAAACTCTTTAAAAATTCTTTAAAAACTATTTTAAAAACTATTTTAAAAATTCTTTAAAAATTATTTTAAAAACTCTTTAAAAATTATTTTAAAAATTCTTTAAAATCTATTTTAAAATTCTTTAAAAATTATTTTAAAAATTCTTTAAAAATTATTTTAAAAATTCTTTAAAAATTATTTTAAAAACTTTTTTTTAAAAAAATTCTTTAAAAACTATTTTAAAAATTCTTTAAAAATTATTTTAAAAACTTTTTTTTAAAAAAAAACTATTTTAAAAATTCTTTAAAAATTATTTTTAAAACTTTTTTTTTTAAAAAAAAACTATTTTAAAAATTCTTTAAAAATTATTTTAAAAAACTCTTTAAAAACTATTTTAAAAATTATTTTAAAAATTATTTAAAAACTATTTTAAAAATTAGTTTAAAAATTCTTTAAACAGCTATTTTAAAAACTATTTTAAAAATTCTTTAAAAATTATTTTAAAAACTCTTTAAAACGTATTTTAAAAATTCTTTAAAAACTATTTTAAAAATTCTTTAAAAATTAGTTTAAAAATTCTTTAAAAAACTATTTTAAAAACTATTTTAAAAATTCTTTAAAAATTATTTTAAAAAACTCTTTAAAAACTATTTTAAAAATTATTTTAAAAATTCTTTTAAAAATCATTTTAAAAACTTTAAAAATTCTTTTAAAAATTATTTTAAAAACTCTTTTAAAAATCATTTTAAAAACTTTAAAAATTCTTTTAAAAATTATTTTTTATTTTAAAAACTCTTTTAAAAATCATTTTAAAAACTTTAAAAATTCTTTTAAAAATTATTTTTTATTTTAAAAACTCTTTTAAAAATCATTTTAAAAACTTTAAAAAATTCTTTTAAAAATTATTTTAAAACATTTTAAAAATTATTTTAAAAACTCTTTTTAAAATCATTTTAAAAACTTTTAAAAATTATTTTAAAAAACTCTCTTAAAAATAATTTTCAAAACTTTAAAAATTCTTTTAAAAATTATTTTAAAAACTCTTTTAAAAACCATTTAAAACTTCTTTTAAACCATTGTAAATTTTTTTTAAAAAAAATATTCTTAAACTTTAAAAAGTATTATTTAGATTTTAAATTTTTTTTTCCTTAAACATTGTTTTTCTTAAAATTATTTTAAAACTTAATTTAACCTAACTGAATATTAAAACTTAAATTAAAACTTAATATTGAAATTACAATTAAAATTTAAAAATTTAACTTAAACTTAAAACTTAAACCTAAATTAATCACTAATACTAATTTAAATCTGAAATCAAAATTGAAATGAACGTATGTTAATTGCCATTAAATAATTATAAAAATCATTTTAAAATCCTTTTAAACACTATTTTAGAAATCCGGTTAGAAATCCCTTAAAAATAATAATAATAATAATTCTTTTAAATCCATTTAAAACTTAAATTTAAGACTTAATATAACTTAGAATTAAAACTTTAAATTCATAACTAAGATAAAACTTAAAACTAAAATTTTGACTTTAAACTTAATCAAGTAATTAATAAGTAAATAACTAATTCTTTAAATCTAACCTTAATTGAGAACTAAGCTTGATTTGATTATAACCTAGGTTTAACCTTAGTAAAAATATTAAAATTACTCTAAGTCATTTTTTTTATCAACCTTTAAAATATTAATTATTTTTATTAAAACATAATTAAAGTTTGACTTAAATTGAACCTTACTTAACCTTGTTTAATAACGAGTTTAACTTCAAACTACTACCAACTTTAAACTAAGTTAATCCAACTTAAAAGGAAGTAAATGAAAAGTTAACTAACACCTTCATCAATTAATACAAAATTTAGATTATATTAAATTATTGAATCAAGCAAAATTTAATCAATAAATTATTAATATTGATTAATTATTGAATTAATAACAACTTATCTTACTTAACATTACACTAAAGGTTAACTCATTTCAACTGAATCTAACGTTAATTACGTTTAGTCAAATTTAAATGAACAATTTTATAAAGATAATTATACAATCGCCTAAAACACTTAGGTACGAAAATATGTTACGGTTGTAAAATTTTATATTAAGGGGGAGTAATAAATAAGGAGGATTAATAAATTAAAGGAGTATCAAATTAAGGGGGAGGTTTATTTTTTAATTATCTCCTTAAGTGTTATTAAGGGGAAAATATTTTTAGCAAATATTTTCAAATTTATGTCAGGTTTAGGGGGAGGAATTAATTAAAAAATTTCCCTTTATATAAAATATTTTAAATTTTGTTTGAAAAATGTTTTCTTAAAAATTTCTTAAACCTACTTTTGAAAACTAACTCTTATAAAACTAAGTTGTTTTTAAGAATTGGGTTTTAATTTTTATTGAAAATTGATTTTGAAAATTAGATTTAACTTAGTTTTGAAAATTAGATTTTTTAAAACTTAAGTTTACAAACTAAGCTACTCAAAATCATTTTCCTTAATTTTGAAAATCAAAGTTTAAAAATCAATCTTCAAAATCAACTTGCTTAAAATTGTGAAAGTTTTTTTTCAACTCAAAATTGTTTGTTTTAAATCACAAACCTTTTATCCTTTTTACTTAGTCTTTGAAAACTGAACTTTTCAAGTATTTTAAACCATGGTTTTGAAACTAGTACTTTTCTTAGTATTGTGGAAGTTAGATTTTTCAAAACTTAAGTTTACAAACTTAAATCAGTTTTGGAAAAATAAAATTTTTCAAACTCAGTCTTGGAATTTTTGAAAACTTATTTGAAAAGCATTTCAAAATTGAAACTTGTTTTGAAAATTTAAAATTTGATCTTGAAATTTAGAACTTATACACTTGTGTTTGAGATTTTGACTATCTTAACACTTTTTCTTTGTCTGAAGTCTATGCTTACTTAATCCATGCTTATTTTTGATGAATGCCAAAGGGGGAGGGTTAGGTGGTTAAGTTAGCTAAACCAGAATTGAAAATACAAACTAACTTAAAAACCCTTTAAATGCTTGTTTTTTATTGCATATGTTTTCACTAACTTAACCAGGTTGTCATTCCATCAAAAAGGGGGAGATTGTTAGTGCGGTTAGCACTAACGATTTAACCCAGGTTTTGATGAATGACAAATCAGGTTAAGTTAGTTTTGTTGTTGTCTGACACTTTGATCGAGTGTGCAGGAGAAGTCCAGACAGGTCGACGGGCTGACCGGATAGTTGGCGAGAAGTCCAGCGGTCGACGGGTGGCCGGACGCTTGGCGAGAAGTCCGGCTAGGTCGACAGACGGACCGGATAGTGGCGAAGTCAACCGGTCGGCGGGTGGCCGGACGCTTGGCGAAGTCGAGACGGGTCGAGGCTGGCCGGACGTCTGGCGGTAAGTGAGGTAAGTCCTGGAGGGTATTTGTGAGGGCGTTCGGGAAGGGACATTAGGCGTCGATCCGGCTTGATCCATTTCGGATGTCTAAGTCGAGATCGTGACTAGATTCCGGTCTCGGAAGACGGAATCTAAGTCATACTCTTTTATCCATCTGTTGAACTTTAACTGCTAACAATCTATTTTACAGGATGTATATTTGCCTCGGACTAACTTTGTTTTGCGGGAAAAAGGAGTTTTTACGGAACAAGGTGGTCCGGCGCGGAGATCTGGCGCCGGAAGGATCAGGCGCCGGAAGGCATTCTATCCGGCCAAGTCGTCGCCACGTGGAGCATCTTGGTTTGGCGATTCGTCACATTCGGTGCGGAAGGGATCCAGCGCCGGAACAACATATAAAAAAGCCCGGGAGCTTGAATCATCAATCAAGTGAGAACTCTTCTCTGCGGTCTTGCTTCGACGTTGATCTGGCCTTGAACAAAGCTCCGACACTACACTCCGTTCTTTTCCCTTTTTGTCGGTATTTGTTTTTCAGTTTTCATTAGCATTCCCTGTACGGTTCTCTTGTAATCATTATTCTGAATTGCTAGTGATTGCCCAATGAAAGTGGTCAAGGACCACGGGCCTTCGAGTAGGAGTCGTCACAGGCTCCGAACGAAGTAAAACCATTGTGTCTATTTTACTTTTCCGCTGCGTTTAAACTCTTGTTTTTCGAATCGATATTCACCCCCCCCTCTATCGAATCTAACGGTCCTACACCTATTGTCGCAGAGCCCCTGGCTTCTATGTCGCCATCCTCGCAGTTATCGAGGGTTCGACGATTGGCTATCCTCCCGGCATCTGCATCTCGATTGGCCGCTCCAGAAGCCTCAGTCCACTCGGCCCCTGGCGGCTGACGATCAATCACGACGATTCTCCATCTGCCAACGGAGGAGTACAATGAGTCGAGCGCCCAATCGCGCATTCCTGAGCATCAAGTCATCATACGGGGCCCGCTCGGCCAGGTCTGGGAAGAAGCCCGAGCCCGAGCGACGGTGATGCCCCCGGGCGCGCTCGCCACCAGCCATACCCAAATGGCAACTGGGGTAAGCTCCTTGTAATTATCTTTCCTCCTATCGGCTCTAATCCTTTTACCTGTTTGTAGTATTGGGTGGAGAGTCTGGCCATGTGCCACAGGCTGGCTTATCTGTGTTAGGACCAAAAGTAGCTAGAGGGGGGGGGGTGAATAGCTCATCGCATTCGCTCGGTGCTCGGCGTTGCTTGTTTCTTCAAAGATATGGCAGCGGAAAATACACAAACAATCACACAACGCTAACACGGTTGGTTTACTTGGTATCCACCTCACAAGAGGTGACTAATCCAAGGATCCACACCAACACACACACCCTCCACTAATAAAACTCTCCTTTATGGTAATTACCAAGGGCGGAGAAGCCCTACAAGACTCAATACAAGAAGAGAGGGAAAGGATACAAGAAATACAAGCTTACAATGAGTATAAACCCTAACCCTAGCTTCTCTTCTTGGCTTTGATCCGCCTCTTGACTTGGAGAACTTCCAAGATCCTTCAAGAACTGGCGATCTGAGCTTTGTGAGTGCTGTGGAGGAGCTGGCGAGAGATCTGGAGTGAATCGGAGAAGCGATGCAGAAGGAATCGTGCGCCTGCGGCCTTTATCGACGCCAACGGTCGGATCCCGATCGATTCGAATGTTCCCAATCGATCGGGGAGGCTTTGGATCGATCCACGGATCGATCCAGAGCGCCTCTGTGCTCTGGGAAAAACGCCTGGATCGATCCATGGATCGATCCAGCGCTTATCGCGCGAAGCAGCCGCGTCCCAATCGATCCACTGATCGATTGGGACATCTGGATCGATCCACGGATCGATCCGCTCTAGCGTCGAGAAGGGCTGGATCGATCCACGATCATCGCTCTCGAATCGATCAGCGTCGATCCGGCGGCTTCGGTCCTGCATTATGCGCAGGAAATCTCTCAAACCAACATCCGGTCAACCTTGACCTGTTGGTACATCATGCCTAGCATCTGGTCACTCCTTTGACCTGCTAGGACTTCCCACCAAGTGTCTGGTCAATCCCTTTGCCCCACTTGGACTTTTCTATTCATGCCAAGTATCTGGCCACTCCCTTGACCTACTTGGACTTCCATCAGATGTCTGGTCATTCCCTTTGACCTATCTGTATTTCCTCGTGCCAAGTATCCAGTCAATCCTTTGACCTACTTGGACTTCCCAACACCAGATGTCCGATCACCCTTGATCCATCTGGATTTTCCCTTGCCTGGCTTCACTCACCAGGACTTTCACCTAGCTTCACTCACTAGGGTTTTCCATCTGCCAAGCTTCACTCACTAGGGCTTTCCATCTGCCTAGCTTCACTCACTAGGGCTTTCACCTGGCTTCACTCACCAGGACTTTCACCTAGCTTCACTCACTAGGGTTTTCCATCTACCTAGCTTCACTCACTAGGACTTTCACCTGGCTTCACTCACCAGGACTTTCACCTAGCTTCACTCACTAGGGTTTTCCATCTGCCTAGCTTCACTCACTAGGACTTTTCTTCTGCCTGGCTTCACTCACCAGGACTTCCATTCTACCTAACATCCCAGTTAGGACTTCCCAGTCAAGTATCCGGTCAACCCTGACCTACTTGACTCTTCTTCAATCAATTTCTTATTGTCAAACATCTAAACTCAAACCAAGACTCAGCTTGGTCAACCAGGTCAACCTTGACCTGAGGGATGTTGCAACAACAATCTCCCCCTTTTTGATGTTTGACAATATCAACAATAACACTTACAATACCACATGTAAGTTAGGCTAATCCTATAGCCTCAATCTTCATGCCACTAGGTAATGAACACATAAATTAAGCTCTTCATTCTCCCCCTAAGAGGGCACACTCCCTCTAGGTAATGAAAGCCTAACTTACACCCATTCACAGGTCCTTTCATTCTCCCCCTATTGGCACACATCAACCCATCTTTGGGCACACATCAACCCTTGCCCCAATTTTGGGTACACATCAACAAATCCATTTGTTGACGACTCTCCCCCTGAAGAGTTGCTCCTCGTTGTTCACAACATCGCTCGTTGTGATCAACACGATAAATAAGGTCCCATACCCTTCATTTATCCTTAACTTCTCCCTCAATGTAGACAAATACCCAACCTTGAGCATTTTCTAACCACCTGAGTTCCCACTTGAAATAATAAGGATATCCACTCCCCATTTCAAGTTCAAAAGCTCATACATGAGCATTTTCTTTAAAGAAGGTTAACCACCTTCCAAGGTTTATGAAAAATAATTTTTCATGTCTTTAAAGAGTCCCTCCCCCTAAAGATATGGTGGTAACTTCTGTCATTGCACCAACAATGACTTGGAATCCCTAAACCTTTAGGAAACCCAAATTTAGAAGTTTTGAGGTTCAAATACTCAATATTTGAAACAAACCTCAACCTAAACTTCAATGAAGCCTTCCTTAACCAATCCATCCTTGTTTTCACATGAAAACACCCTTTGTATGTATACAAATGTATTTTAGGGGTTTGGATTGGTTACCTATGTAAGACCGTTAGATTCGATAGAGGGGGGGGGTGAATATCGATTCGAAAATCTCGAGTTAAAACGCAGCGGAAAAGTAAAGAAGTAAAGAGATGACACTGTTGATTTTTACTTCGTTCGGAGCCTGTGACGACTCCTACTCGAAGGCCCGTACTCCTTGAGTACTTTCGTTGGGCAATTCACTAGCAATTCGGATAATTACAATTTACGTACAAATATTGCTAATGAAAAAGAAAGAAAACAAAGCTAACCGACAAACAATGAATTAAAAAGAGAGCCGGAGTGAGTCGTCGGAGCTTTGTGAACGTTGTTGGAGCGCAGAGCAGCAGAGTGATTGGACTCAGAGTTCTCAGCAGACTTGTGTTTTGAAGCTCCTGCCTGGGGCTTCTTTTATATGCTGCTCCGGGCGCCTGGAATGTGACGTAACACTCCCAACCAGCATGCTCCAAGTGTCAACGTCGTCCTGGGGATAGAACTTGCCTCCGGGCACCCGGATCCCTTCCGGGCGCCCGGACCCTCACTGTTCCCTACCTGCAAAACAGTGTTAGTCCGAGGCAAATAAACCCTGCAGCACAGTTTGTTAGCACATTTTTACAGATACGCTAAGTAATAAAAATTAGCATCAAGAGTATGACTTAGATTCCGTCTTTCCGAGACCGGAATCTAGTCACGATCTCGATTTAGATATCCGAAATGGATCTAAGCCGGATCGACGCCTAATGTTCCCTTCCCGGGAACGCATCCTCGCAGTCACTCCCCTCCAGTGACTTACCTTACTTACCTGCCAGACGTCCGGTCAGCCCGTCGACCCGTCTGGACTTCTTGCCAAGCGTCCGGTCAGCCCGTCGACCCGCTTGGACTTCTCGCCAGCTATCCGGTCAGCCCGTCGACCTAGCTGGACTTCTCGCCAAGCGTCCGGTCAGCCCGTCGACCCGCTTGGACTTCTCGCCAGCTATCCGGTCAGCCCGTCGACCTAGCTGGACTTTTCCTGCACACTTGATAAAAGTGTCAGACAACAACACAACTAACTTAACCCATTTGTCATTCATCAAAACCTGGGTTAGACCGTTAGTGCTACCCGCACCAACAATCTCCCCCTTTTTGATGAAATGACAACCTGGTTAAGTTAGTGAAAGCATATGTATGAAACAACATGCATTTGTGTGGTTTTAAAGTTAGTTTGAGTTTTCAAATTGGTTTAGCTAACTTAACCACCTAACCCTCCTCCCCCTTTGGCATTCATCAAAAAAGAACAAGGGTAAATAAGCATAGTGTTTAAGTTACCTAATCATGAAAAATAACTGAGTTTGGTTCAAAATTCAAGGATAAAAGTACACTCTTTAAATCCAAGAAAAATCAATTTGACTTTGGGGGAGCTTAAAAAAACTTGTTTAACGCATTTGTTCTTTAGCTTTTGAAAGTTTGCTAAGTGTAGATTGTCTAATTTTCAATCATAAGTGTATAAGGTCTAATGTTTCAAACCAAATTTCCAAAACAAGTTTGAGAAAATATATTTTTCAAAACTGATTTATTTTTCAACACTAAGTTTGTAAAAGATTCAATTTTCAAAATCAAAGAAAATGATTTTGAGAAGCTTAGTTTGTAAAATTTAGCTTTGAAATTAAGATCATATTTTTAGAATGTGTTTGTAAAATTTGTTTTCTAAAATCAAATTTTCAAAGTGTAAAAGTGTTAAACCCATGGTTTAAAATACTTGAAAAGGTCAGTTTTCAAAGACTAGGAAAAATGGAGAATAAGTTTGTGAGGTAAAAGAATTTCACAATTTTAAACAAGTTGTTTTTAAATTTTGATTTTCAAAATTAAGTTTAAAATTCAATTTGGAAAACTAAAGTAGTTTTATTTCTCCCCCTGAAATTGATACTTAACTCTAACCAGCTGTCTAACCAATTAGGTACTAACTAACTATTAGAAGATAGTAGCTTTCACTAGGTTAGTCAGATTAAGGAAATTATAATCAGTCAGTGTTTGACTTGACTGATGAACTTTAATCTGATTAATATCTGAATTGTATTTAACGTCCAAACTTATGTTGATGCACTGAAATAAGCATCTTAAGTCCAGACAGTTGGCCTATGCATCTCACCCCTTTCTATGTTTGTCAAACACAAGCAAGGTAACCCTAGGGTGTTGGTGAGATGCTCAAAAACTAGTCCTATGGGTACATGCTTTCTAAGGATGTAAACCTAGTCTAAGGCCAAAACTGTTTTTGAAAATCTAAAAATGGAAAGTTTTGAAAGCAAACAAGTTTAACCTATAATTTGATAAAATCATTTTTGAAAGTATTTTTTGAAATTTCCTAGTCTATTAAGATAGAACATATTCAATGTAAGTTTGAAATGCCACTAGATAAATCTAAAATATTTTACAAATAGTGTAGCTACAGAAGTAGGTCATCACTAAAGCTACTGAGATGATGAAGGGGGTGGTCCAGATCCCAAGGATCGAAGAAGTGCCATCAGCTCAGTGTGGCGGGTGTCCCCGGCAGCTCGTAACTCGGCAACCTCTCGCCGTATGTCCCGATGAAAGTCGGAGTTCTCCTGCTGGAGACTCGCCATGGATCTCTCTAGTCCGGTCATACGGTCGGCTAGAGTGCGGGGAGCGTGTCGTGGTGCTCAAGCTGGGGGTGGTGGTGGAGCCGGTGCGGCTTCCTCCGGAAATAGTGCGAGCATGAACTCGTCCATCTGTGCGTCTGGATCGGGCTGGTGCTGTGCCCCCCTCCGCCAAGTCATAGTCCCATCATCTCTATCTACCTGGATGCCGGCTAGGGAAAAGTTCCGAGAGGATATAACATCGAACTCGGTCATATGGGCAACGTCTCCTCTAGTGACATCAATGTGCAGTGAGGACATATAGGCTGTCAGAATGTGACCAAATGGCATATGGACTCAACTGTCAGTCATGTATCCGGCTGAGTAAATGATGGTGGAAAAGATATGTAGGCTAATGTCAATCTCTAACCTATGAATCAGGGCATAAAGTAGGAATGAATGGAATGGGCGCATCACAGCGATGTCCCGAGTGGTCAGTGGTAAAATGCAAAGAACTACAACCCTATAAAGAGCGTAGTCCTGGACTCTAAGTTCTACTGACCTAAACTATGTCACAGTGGGATCTCTCTCTCCCCCAAAAAAATACGAATACATCGTATCGAGAGTAATATGTGAGTAGGGATCGTTGAACGGTAGATCCCTCGGAGGATAGCATAAAAAGGAGCAAGTAGAAGGACGCAACTCTAAAAACTCTCGGATAGTCGTAGGGGAAAATACGATATCAGTACTTGCAGCCCTAGTGGTATAGGTGAAGTCGTCTACTTTTACTAGGTTATTGCAAAATTCGGCACATAGACTTATGTTTATTGGACTGGTACATTCGACAAGGTTCCTTAAATTGTAGTGGCCTATAACCTCTAAGGCAGAGGGACATGACCTTAGGAAGAACGCTCTATCTATGCAAGTAGTCCTAATGGCCTTATAAATGGTGGACTCAAATTTAATCCTAAGTTCGTCTGTGGGAAACCTAGGGTCTGTACTAGCATTGGAGGGTCCAGCACCAGTATTTGTTCGTTTCCTACTGTATATAAAGAATATTTAAAAAAAATTTAGAAGACAAAAGAAATTTTTAGAGAGTGGAAGAGTGTTTTACCGAGGAGCCATCGAAGAAAAAAAATATAGATTTGACGACCTCGGTTGAATCGCAACAGCGTCGTCACCGCAAGAAGATTTTGATTTAGAGTACTTTCGCACTGAGGTTCAAAGTGAACCTTGGCAAAAGTGAGAGGGAGTGGGGCAGATGTTGGGGGCGCCTGCTGCCCCTTATTTATAGGGGACTCCGGGCGCCCGGGGTTGCTGGGGCGGGGCGCCTGGAACCCCTTCCGGGCGCCCCCGACCAGAATACCAGGGGCGCCCGCCCCTGGTTTTGGACCTTTTTTTTTTTTTTTTTTTTTGAAATTAATTTAAGTTAAAGTTTTGAAAATAATTTTTAAGTTAAAATTTTGAAAATAATTTTTAAGTTTAAAAAAAATTTAAAGATTAAATTTTGAAATTAATTTAAGTTTAAAATTAAATTTTGAAATTAATTTTAAGTTTAAAATTAAATTTTGAAATTAATTTAAGTTTTAAAATTTAAAATTTTGAAATTAATTTAAAGATTAAAATTAAATTTAAATAATTTTTAAGTCTTATTCATCTCACCCGATCTATATTATCAATCAGGGAAACCTATGGTTTTGTGAGATGAAATTGGTTTGATTATAGAGTTTTGGTTTAACTAGTGTTAGATTCAGACTTAGCTTTGGTTTCCACAAATAGGCATTCTTCGGATAAACTTCTAAGCTCGGTGAGTCTCATGGACATCATTAGAAGTAACCAACCTTTCGAAGTTTTCCGAATAGTCCTATCCACGGAACTTAGTACTAAATCTTGGTCTAACTGGTTAGGATTCGTTTAAGGGTAGCTTCGGTCAGTTCCACTTGGCCAAATGCACCAGATCGAAGCCATATCTTTCTAGACATGCGATGCCCAAGCTTCCCTAACGTACTATCATCCAAAAACTTCACCAGTACCATGAGTCAAGTTAAACTTGGTCTCTTTTTACTAATCCTAATTACCCTGTCGGGTTAGTTTGTTTTGGGTTACCCTGTCGGGTATGTTAGTTTTGGAGGTGCCTGGAGCCTCCCCCTAAATTATTGGCCATTAATTTAGATTTTGGGTTTGTGTCGATTCTTTTTATAGTTATAATCAACTTGGTGATAATCTAAATTTTGTTGAGTTTTGAATTTTGATTTTAAGTTAAATTTATATTTTAGTTTTTGATCTGATTTATTCAAGTTTATATAATGTATTTTATCTTTAGGTATATAGAATTGATTAAGTCCTACTTGCGTGGTTAAGCACGCTTTCGGGACCCAAGCTTGTTTAGTTGCTTTGTATTGGGTTAATAATGATTTAAAGGTTTTGTTTGAGTTTGACTTATATCCAAGTCCGGTTTTATTATAGCATGCCTTTTGGTTATTTAGAATTAAATCTAAATTTTTAGATCTTGTTGTGAATTTTTCCAACAATTCTTTTAACTTATTAATTTCATTTTTTAATGATAAATTCTCCTCCTCAAGTGTTCGATCTTGAGTTGGATTCGAATTTTTTAATTGTTCCTTGAGGTTTTGATTTTCCTCAAGAAGCGATTTATTTTCATTTTCTAACTTAACTACTTTTTTATTTAAACACGAGATAATTCTAAAGAATTTACAATTTAAGTTTAGGTATACCTCTTCGGAACCTTCGGAAATGAGTGCGGACTCGTGGCTCGATTCGGGTTCGGACCCGTCTTCCGATTCCTCTGATTCGTCTTCCGTTTCAGCTTCGCGAGCCATCAGCGCGAGGTGACTTTGGTGCTTTTGCCTTTCTCCTTCCGATTCGTCTGAGGAGGAATCGTCCCATGTTGCTTTGAGGGCTTTCTTCTTTGTTGACTTTGGTTTGTCAAGTTTCAATCTTGGGCATTCGTTCTTGTAGTGCCCCTTTTTGTTACATCCGAAACATGTGACATTTCTTGAGTCAGCTGGCGAACTGATCTTCTGAAGATCCTGTTTTGAAGCTTCTCTTTTCCGGTGAACATTTTCCTTACCAGTTCACTGTGTTCTTCGCTCTTGAGTCTTGATCGGAATCTTCTTCGATTCGGGTTTGTTCTTCTTTTCTTTAGAGGAACACAAATAAAGCTACACCTTTCTCGACCCTGCGTTAGTTTGCTCATGAAGTTCTAATTCACAGAAGAGTTCATCCAATTTTAATTTAGATAAATTTTTTGAAATTTTGTAGGCATCTACGATTGATGCCCACAAATTGTTTCGCGGAAAAGCATTTAACGCGTACCTGATTAAGTCTCGGTTCTCCATTTGGTGGCCTATCGCGTGGAGACCGTTGAGGATATCTTTGACCCTCGCGTGGAGCTGACTTGCCGTTTCTCCTTCCTGCATTTTTATATTAAAAATTTTATTTAACAGCAAATCTCTTTTTGTTACCTTTGCGTCACTTGTTCCTTCGTGCAGCTCGATCAGTTTATCCCAAAGCTCCTTAGCATTTTCATGTGGTCCGACCCGGTTCAGTTCTTCTCGTGTTAGTCCGCAGTGTAGAGTATTGATGACTTTGTTTTCAATTGATGCCTTTTTCTTTATATCATTTGTCCATTCTTCAGGGTCTACTATTTTCCCGGAGTTGTCTACTGGAATTTTGTAAGCCTTTGTGACGCACATCCATTGGTCGTAGTCTGTCTTCATGTAGACCTCCATTCTCCTCTTCCAGTACGAAAAGTCATCCCCGTTGAATAGGGGAGGACGTACTGTGCTGAAGCCTTCTTGTTGAGACATCTTATCCTGCACACACTAAATTAACTGGAAAAAATCCCAAGACTTCGTCTTGGATTAGCAGTGCGGGAGAAATAGAAACTCTAAGTTGGTGTTGTACCAATTTTGATTTTAAATGCAACGAAAAAAAACTTCCAAAAAGATAATAATATCAGTTTGGAATTAAAAAAAAATGATTTCACCCCCTGTCTGATTGGTGGTTGCACCAAATCAGAGCGGTACCTGCTCTGATACCACTTGTAAGACCGTTAGATTCGATAGAGGGGGGGTGAATATCGATTCGAAAATCTCGAGTTAAAACGCAGCGGAAAAGTAAAGAAGTAAAGAGATGACACTGTTGATTTTTACTTCGTTCGGAGCCTGTGACGACTCCTACTCGAAGGCCCGTACTCCTTGAGTACTTTCGTTGGGCAATTCACTAGCAATTCGGATAATTACAATTTACGTACAAATATTGCTAATGAAAAAGAAAGAAAACAAAGCTAACCGACAAACAATGAATTAAAAAGAGAGCCGGAGTGAGTCGTCGGAGCTTTGTGAACGTTGTTGGAGCGCAGAGCAGCAGAGTGATTGGACTCAGAGTTCTCAGCAGACTTGTGTTTTGAAGCTCCTGCCTGGGGCTTCTTTTATATGCTGCTCCGGGCGCCTGGATCCCTTCCGGGCGCCTGGAATGTGACGTAACACTCCCAACCAGCATGCTCCAAGTGTCAACGTCGTCCTGGGGATAAAACTTGCCTCCGGGCGCTCGGACTTCCGGGCGCCCGGACTTCCGGGCGCCCGGAGCCATTCCGGGCGCCCGGACCCTCACTGTTCCCTACCTGCAAAACAGTGTTAGTCCGAGGCAAATAAACCCTGCAGCACAGTTTGTTAGCACATTTTTACAGATACGCTAAGTAATAAAAATTAGCATCAAGAGTATGACTTAGATTCCGTCTTTCCGAGACCGGAATCTAGTCACGATCTCGACTTAGATATCCGAAATGGATCTAAGCCGGATCGACGCCTAATGTTCCCTTCCCGGGAACGCGTCCTCGCAGTCACTCCCCTCCAGTGACTTACCTTACTTACCTGCCAGACGTCCGGTCAGCCCGTCGACCCGTCTGGACTTCTTGCCAAGCGTCCGGTCAGCCCGTCGACCCGCTTGGACTTCTCGCCAGCTATCCGGTCAGCCCGTCGACCTAGCTGGACTTCTCGCCAAGCGTCCGGTCAGCCCGTCGACCCGCTTGGACTTCTCGCCAGCTATCCGGTCAGCCCGTCGACCTAGCTGGACTTTTCCTGCACACTTGATAAAAGTGTCAGACAACAACACAACTAACTTAACCCATTTGTCATTCATCAAAACCTGGGTTAGACCGTTAGTGCTACCCGCACCAACAACCTAGAGTCAACATGGTTCAAAGATGCTGAAATCAGGCCTTCTACCCGCACCAAAATCTAATGTGCACTAAAGCACATACAAGTCACCTTATAGTCTTTGTGAGATGTAGATTTTGGTTTTGCCCTAATCTAGGGATCATGCATATCTATCTAGGCATTTTAAAGATATTAGACATCCACCTAGGATGTCACTTGTTAATAAGTATTGTTAAATGCCATTTGTCCTTAATTACAAGGAATTAAACTCAATGCATGATAATGTTATGGCATACATCAAAAGAAAATAATTTTTCAAAAGAAAATATCCTATAACTACATGATGTATGAGTGTCATGACATGATATTTTTGGATTTTTCATAATAAAACATGAATGCAAAAATAGACATGATGTCATGGCATATGATGGGCAAACAATCATGGCAAGATTTAGCAAAAATAAAATATACCTAGATTAACTATCTAAGTATCCTTAAAACCTTAGCTAAACTTACAATTTAAACCTAGATTGCCCTAAAGTGCTTCAAGAAAATGCCAAAGCCTAAATTGGCATATCTGATTCCCTTGATTAATTTATGCCAGTCGAAATTAAGCATATCCTCAAATGTTGGCATATTTCATTTTTCACAAAAGTAGCACTTTTAAATTAAGGCCCGGATTGCCTTAAATTTCCTAAGAACATACCAAAATCCCAACTTGGTAGTTCTTATGAATTTCCCAATATGTGCCATTTAAGTTTAAAATCAATTCTTCCACCATTAGGCACATTTTACTCTTTCAAGAAGTAAATAATAATTCCATTTCATTTTCAAAAGTTAACAAAACCTTGAAAATGCTCCTTGAGTGTCAATTTCCTCAAAGTTGGGTTAACTACCCTTCTAATCGGAGTTGACACTCTCTAACCCATTTATGGGGTAGAGAAAATGCTCCTAGGAACCCAACACCTATTGGTGCTCCTTGAATGCTCTAGGTACTCACTAGGGATAACTTCCCTAGATACCTTCCTAGTGACCTTGTTGGGCTTCTTAGAAGCCTTGGTCACATTTTCTAGGTCAACTCTAGGGATAGCCTCCCTTGTGACCTTGTTAGTGACTTTCTTAGACTTCTTAGAAGTCTTAGTCACTTTGGTTGCAAAGATACTTCTAGGGATATCTTCCCTTGTATCTTTGACTTGACCTCTAGACTTAGGGTTTGTTCCATAGCTATATGGAACCCTATGATAACTAGGCACATCCTTTTTTGCTTTGGGGTTGTATCCCAAACCTCTATGGCCATTTGATGGCTTTTGTATCCCTAAACCTAGGTTATGCTCATTTTGCCCTTTTAGGATATTTTCCATCCTTTTTAGGGTCTTTTCCATTTTATCAAGTCTTGATCTCAAGACTTGATTTTCTATCATTAAATCCTTAGATTTTGATTTTTCATTACACCCATGAGCATTTTTGTTTTGGGGCTTGTATCTATTATCCTTAGTGTTCTTTCCCAAGTGTCCATCTACCTTTCTAACCTTAGGTTGGGTAGTTTTGGCATGTAGGGCCACATGCTTTTCCTTAAAGCCTTCATGCTTCCTATTCTTATGGTAAATCACATTAAAATGATAAAAATTAGAACTATCATCCTTTTTACCATAATGTAAAGGGGTAGGCTCAATACAAGATACCTTCTTCTTTACCTTGGAGGCTCCCCCTTGACTAGTGCCTCCTTGAGCCTTGACCACCTTCTTCCCCTTGGGGCATTGAATTCGGTAATGCCCCTTTTGATTGCAAGAGAAGCATATAATATGCTCCTTGCTCTTCTTTGTGTTGGGGATGATCTCCTTGGGTTTCACCTTGCCCTTTTGTGCCACTTGGCCCTTCTTCTTGGCCAATTTAGGGCACTTGCTCTTGTAGTGCCCATGTTCCCTACACTCAAAGCATATAATATGATTTTTATTATTAATTGAAATATTTATACCTTTGCTTGTAGGGGTGGCATCTTTTCCTTTTGATCCGGAGGTAGAAGCTTCCTCTTGATCGGACCTTGATTCTCCTCCATTTGATTTTTCTTAACTTGTGGAGGTAGAATCTTCTTCCTCCTCTTCGTCTCTTGACCCGGATGTAGAAGCTTCTCCTTCTTCTTGATCCGGTGTCACCAAGGATTGCTCCCCCTCAATCCTAGAAGTGGAGGCTTCATCATCTTGAATATGAAACAAGGAGTATACTCCCTCCTTGTTCCCTTCGTTGCATTCCCTTGAGGATGAAGCTTCTTGGATTTCCTCTTCTTCGGAGGTTGAGCATCTCTCAACCTCGGAGTCCTCCTCTTGGTCTTGCTCCAAAGAGTCACCCTCTCTGAATACTTCTTGCTCTTGTACAGTGGAGGGGATCTCTTCATGAAGCTTGGCCAATTTGCTCCATAATTCCTTTGCATCTTCAAATTCTCCAATTTTGCAAAGGATGGTGCTTGGCAATAAATTGACCAAAAGCTTGGTCACTTTGTCATTTGCCTCGCACCTTTGGACTTGCTCCGGACTCCATTTGCTTTTCTTTAGAACTGTGCCCTTTGAATTTCTTGGAGCCTTGAAGCCTTCCATTAGAGCAAACCATTGCTCTATCTCCATCATAAGAAAATTTTCGATTCTTGATTTCCAAGAATCGAAACTTGTGGAAGTGTACGGTGGAGCCACCCTTGTGTCAAATCCAAGTCCATCTTGGAATTGCATCTTGAAGTTGAGCTTGATAAAGTCTTGAACTTGAAGAATTTGCTCCAACTTCTTCACCCTCTAGCTTTTCTTGATATGCTTGACCCTTCCGGCGATGATTCCGGTGAAGAGCGGCCTTGCTCTGATACCACTTGTTAGGACCAAAAGTAGCTAGAGAGGGGGGGGGGGGTGAATAGCTCGTCGCGTTCGCTCGGTGCTCAGCGTTGCTTGTTTCTTCAAAGATATGGCAGTGGAAAATACACAAACAATCACACAACGCTAACACGATTGGTTTACTTGGTATCCACCTCACAAGAGCATCTTGGTTTGAGCAGTTACGTCACATTCCAGGCGCCCGGAAGGGATCCAGGCGCCCGGAATAGCATATAAAAGAATCCCCAGGCAGGAGCTTCAGAATCATCAATCAAGCTGAGAACTCTTCTACTGCTGGTCTTGCTGCTCGACGTTCAGTGCGACGCCAACAAAGCTCCGACACTACGCTCCGTTCTTTTCCCTTTTTGTCGGTATTTGCTTTTCAGTTTTCATTAGCATTCCCTGTATGGTTCTCTTGTAATCATTATTCCGAATTGCTAGTGATTGCCCAACGAAAGTGGTCAAGGACCACGAGCCTTCGAGTAGGAGTCGTCACAGGCTCCGAACGAAGTAAAACCATTGTGTCTATTTTACTTTTCCGCTGCGTTTAAACTCTTATTTTTCGAATCGATCTTCACCCCCTATCGAATCTAACGGTCCTACACCTATTGTCGCAGAGCCCCTGGCTTCCATGTCGCCATCCTCGCAGTTATCGAGGGTTCGACGATTGGCTATCCTCCCGGCATCTGCATCTCGATTGGCCGCTCCAGAAGCCTCAGTCCACTCGGCCCCTGGCGGCTGACGATCAATCACGACGATTCTCCATCTGCCAACGGAGGAGTACAATGAGTCGAGCGCCCAGTCGCGCATTCCTGAGCATCAAGTCATCATACGGGGCCCGCTCGGCCAGGTCTGGGAAGAAGCCCGAGCCCGAGCGACGGTGATGCCCCCGGGCGCGCTCGCCACCAGCCATACCCAAATGGCAACTGGGGTAAGCTCCTTGTAATTATCTTTCCTCCTATCGGCTCTAATCCTTTTACCTGTTTGTAGTATTGGGTGGAGAGCCTGGCCATGTGCCACAGGCTGACTTATCTGTGTTAGGACCAAAAGTAGCTAGAGGGGGTGAATAGCTCATCGTGTTCGCTCGGTGCTCGGCGTTGCTTGTTTCTTCAAAGATATGGCAGAGGAAAATACACAAACAATCACACAACGCTAACACGGTTGGTTTACTTGGTATCCACCTCACAAGAGGTGACTAATCCAAGGATCCACACCAACACACACACCCTCCACTAATAAAACTCTCCTTTATGGTAACTACCAAGGGCGGAGAAGCCCTACAAGACTCAATACAAGAAGAGAGGGAAAGGATACAAGAAATACAAGCTTACAAGCTTACAATGAGTATAAACCCTAACCCTAGCTTCTCTTCTTGGCTTTGATCCGCCTCTTGACTTGGAGAACTTCCAAGATCCTTCAAGAACTGGCGATCTGAGCTTTGTGAGTGCTGTGGAGGAGCTGGCGAGAGATCTGGAGTGAATCGGTGAAGAGGTGCCGAAGGAATCGTGCGCCTGCGGCCTTTATCGACGCCAACGGTCGGATCCCGATCGATTCGAATGTTCCCAATCGATCGGGGAGGCTTTGGATCGATCCATTGATCGATCCAGAGCGCCTTTGTGCTCTGGGAAAAACGCTTGGATCGATCCATGGATCGATCCAGCGCTTATCGCGCGAAGCAGTCAAGTCCCAATCGATCCACTGATCGATTGGGACATCTGGATCGATCCACGGATCGATCCAGAGGCTCTCTGTTCGCTTAGGAAAGGCCTGGATCGATCCACTGATCGATCCATCTCCTGGATCGATCCACTGATCGATCCAGCACTTGGTTTTTGCCCAAAACCAAGTCCCAAGCCTCTCAAACCAACATCCGGTCAACCTTGACCTGTTGGTACATCATGCCTAGCATCTGGTCACTCCTTTGACCTGCTAGGACTTCCCACCAAGTGTCTGGTCAATTCCTTTGCCCCACTTGGACTTTTCTATTCATGCCAAGTATCTGGCCACTCCCTTGACCTACTTGGACTTCCATCAGATGTCTGGTCATTCCCTTTGACCTATCTGTATTTCCTCGTGCCAAGTATCCAGTCAATCCTTTGACCTACTTGGACTTCCCAACACCAGATGTCCGATCACCCTTGATCCATCTGGATTTTCCCTTGCCTGGCTTCACTCACCAGGACTTTCACCTAGCTTCACTCACTAGGGTTTTCCATCTGCCTAGCTTTACTCACTAGGGCTTTCCATCTGCCTAGCTTCACTCACTAGGGCTTTCACCTGGCTTCACTCACCAGGACTTTCACCTAGCTTCACTCACTAGGGTTTTCCATCTGCCTAGCTTCACTCACTAGGACTTTCACCTGGCTTCACTCACCAGGACTTTCACCTAGCTTCACTCACTAGGGTTTTCCATCTGCCTAGCTTCACTCACTAGGACTTTTCTTCTGCCTGGCTTCACTCACCAGGACTTCCATTCTACCTAACATCCCAGTTAGGACTTCCCAGTCAAGTATCCGGTCAACCCTGACCTACTTGACTCTTCTTCAATCAATTTCTTATTGTCAAACATCTAAACTCAAACCAAGACTCAGCTTGGTCAACCAGGTCAACCTTGACCTGAGGGATGTTGCACCAACAATCTGGAGGATGAGTTCAGGAAGCTCCAAGTCTCAAGCAGCCAGCCCTCCGCCGATCCGAAAGAGATGGCCAAGATGAAGGTCGACCTGGAGAAGGCGACCAAGCTCCTTGATGCGGAACGGGCTAAAACCACTGGCCAAGAGGAGATGCTGGGACGACTCAAGAAACAGGTCAGCACTTTTGACAAGAAGATTGAGTCGACCACCGCTAGGAAAAATCGGACCATCGAGGACCTGGAGCTGAAGAACAAGGAGGCTTGAGATCTCACCCGCAAGCTTAGAGAGACTGAAGACTTTATGGTGATCGAGCGAGCGAGCCGACCGGCGTGGGAAACTGAGCTCTAGGGCCAGCTCTCCGATAAGGATGCAACACTGAAGCTGTCCTAGGATGAGCTAAGGAAGGTGAAGGTTGAGCTAGAGGGCTCCCGAGCGGCGATGAAGATTTATCAAGATGTCGAGCCGAGTCGATTTGCAACAATGAAACAGAACTGCATCCTCTCGGGCACCTTCAATGATAAAGTAGGCGCCCGCTACCTTTGGCTCTGTAACCTCGTGATAGATGAGACAATCAACTAGCTCAAGGCGGGCGACCACTTTCCCGCGACCTTGAAGGACAACATTGTCAGTCGGGATAAGATGACCGAGTCACTACCCGATGACGCTTTGGATTACCTTGAGTGAGGTTGAGCGTTGTAAATTTTTGAAGTCTTAACGTAAGCTAGCCCGTTTGGCGAAGCTCTTATCTTTATTTTACAACTGTAATCTTGAAAATTTTGGTTTTAATATATGTGCGTCCATTCGGCGAAGCATTTCCTTTCACAGCATTTCTTATCTTTAGACTGTAAATGCCCATGATCTTGTATCTGCGACTAACCGCTTGACCGTAAGAGCAAGTTCAAATTTAAGGTCGTCGCTCGACCGTTAGTGAGGACACGCGTTTAACGTCGCCGCTCGACGATTCGGTAAAGATGAGAGTTTAAGGTCGTCGCTTGACCGTTGACGAAGACGAGAGTTTAAGGTCATCGTTCGACCGTTGATGGAGACGATAGTTTAAGGTCGTCGCTCGACCATTGATGGAGATGAGAGTTTAAGGTTGCTGCTCGACCGTTGATGGAGACGAGAGTTTAAGGTCGCCACTCGACCGTTGGTGAACACTAGGGTTTAAGGTCGCCGCTCGTTCGTTGGTGAAGACTAGGGTTTAAGGTCGCCGCTCGACCGTTGGTGAAGACTAGGGTTTAGGGTCATCGCTCAACCGTTAGTATAGACTAGGCTTTAACATCGTCGCTCGACGATTTGGTGAAGACTCGGGTTTAAAGTCGCCGCTTGACCATTGGTGTAGACATCCATTTAACGTTGCCACTCGACGATTTGGTGAAGACTCGGGTTTAAGGTTGCCGCTCGACCCTTGGTGTAGACATGCGTTTAACGTCGTCGCTCGATGATTTGGTGAAGACTCGGGTTTAAGGTCACTGGCCGATCGTTGGTGTAGACTAGGATTTAACGTTGTCGCTTGACGATTTGATGTGCCATTCGGCATATAGCTTTAGAAATCTTTTATTTTGACCCTGCATTTAGAGAGAACGTACAAAAATGTATACATACACTTCCACACATACGCACCTCTCATCCGACCCGATAGGGTTGTAGATGGTTCACGCTCCATGATCGTTTGAGCCGCCCTCGCCGGCTCGTCTGAGATAATGACAAACAATTCACCGGTCAGAGGCTCAGGGAGTGGTGCGAAGGATATGGTATCCAGTAGGCCTTCACTTCCATGGCTTATCCGCATATGATTTGTTGCCAAATGAACTTTATGACCATCTATTCGGTTATCCTTGCAAGCGGCTTAACCTCAACCCATTTTGAAAAGTAATCTACGGCCACGAGCAGAAACTTCCGCTGGCCGGTCGCTATAGGGAAAGGTCCGACGATGTCCATATCTTATTGGTCGAACGGGCAAGAGATTGTGGACGCCTTCATCTACTCGGTGGGTCGGTGCAAGATGTTGTTATACTTTTGACAGGACAGACATGTGACCACCGTATGAGCAGCGTCCTGCTGGAGGGTTGGCTAAAAATATTCAACCAGTAGTATCTTCCTTGCCAATGATCGACCGCCCGAATGCCCTCCGCAGGATCCTTGGTGCACTTCTCGCAGTATGTAATCGTCGTCTACTAGTCCGACGCATTTGAGTAAGGGTCAAATGAAGGCCTTCTTATAGAGTTGATCACCAATCAGCATGAACATACCCGCCCTCCATTTTGTCAGGCGAGCATCCTCCGGGTCGATAGGTAGGGTTCCCAAACGCAAGAACTCTGTTAGGGCTACCCTCCAGTCATTTGAGAAGGTGACTCCGTCCATTCGGTCGATATGCGCCACCAATGATACTTGCTCGATCGACTGACCTATCACGATCAGAGTTATCGAGCTAGCTAACTTGGCAAGTTCATTTACAGCCTGATTTTTCGACCGAGGGATCTCCTGTATGACGACCTCCTGGAAGTTAGCTTTCAGTTTTTCAAAGGCCTCAGCGTAGAGCTTGAGCCGGACGTTGCTTATCTCGAATGCTCCGGACAACTGTTGAGCGACCAACTAAGAGTCTGAATGAATCAAGACTCTGACTGCTCCGACGAGCTGAGCGGCCTGTAAACCGGCTATTAGCGCCTCGTACTCGGCTTCATTGTTGGTGGCCTTGTAGTCTAGCCGAACGACCAACTGCACTCGATCTTCACGCGGGGAGAATAGTAGTATGCCGATGCGGCTCCCTTGTCGAGTGGACGAACCATCCACATATAGCCTCCAAACAGCTTCTGGCTCTGGCCTCTGTACCTCGGTAATGAAATCCGCCAAGGTCTGTGCTTTGATGGTAGTTAGGGGTTGATACTGGATGTCGAACTCACTGAACTCCGTTGCCATTTGATCAATCGTCCGAACGCCTTGAGATTGAGAAGTACTCTCCCCAAGGGACTATTGGTCATCACGATTATAGAGTGGGCGAGGAAGTACGGGTGAAGCCTCTGGGCAGCGAGCACTAAAGCATAAGCCAGCTTCTCAAGACCAGTGTAGCGAGACTCAGTATCTTTTAATATATGGCTTAAAAAGTACACTGGTTGTGTTAGAGTGTATACTAAAAGTCTAGCCTTTTGTAAACATTTTATTTTGAAATAAAGAATCGCATTGGTCAAATGTCTACATTTATATGCTAAGTGTAGTTGTTTAATTAATTTATATTGTAGATAACATAGTATGTGGTCTCACACACAGAAGATCATGTTATCAATTCCTTATAAATTATAAACAGTAGCTCAAGACTAAGATGTAAAGGAACAAACTATTGGAATAGTCGTAGTGTAATTTAGTATTAGTTTATCTTAACTATAAAATTACACTAGTACGCTCTAAGTGTATTGAGCAGGACAATTTAAGGTAAGTTCTTTTTATACTGACTAAATAAAAGAACAAGACATTTGTTATTATGGAAGTGTGTACTCTTAATCGTGATATAATAACAAACATATATCTAGTATTTATTTCTTTGACTTATCAATGGGTGAGATTTAATTCGATAAATCAAGAGGCCCGATAAGTTGGGAAATGATATTATTTATAGTGTGTGTTGTTGATTATAGAAAGAAATTGTGTCCTAGTAATCTAAGTTGATAATGTTCCTAAGAGGTGCTCATAAGGATTGTCATGTAAACCCTGCAGGTGGACTTAGTCCGACATGACGATAAGGTTGAGTGGTACTACTCTTGGAGTTAGATATTAATTAAGTAAGTTGTTAGTAACTCATTTAATTAGTGGACATTCGATATCTTAAACATAGGGAGATTAACATACTCATGATAAGAAGGAGCCCAAAATGTAATTTGGGATTAGTGCGGTAGTTCAATAATAATTCTTTAGTGGTATGAATTATTATTGATGAAATTAAGTTGGGTGTTCGGGGCGAACACGAGAAGCTTATTTTCATCGGAAGACCAAATTCAATTCCTCCTCTCGGTTCCTATCGTAGCCTCATATTTATAAAGTTTTATATCCACCAAATACCCACTTTCTACCCACCTTAAGGTGGCCGACCAAGCTAGCTTGGAGCCCAAGCTAGGGTCGGCCAAAACAAGGCTAATGCGTGCAAGTTAATGGCCGATCCTTGCTTTGAGCTCAAGATAGGTGGGCCGACCAAAAATAAAAAAAAGGATTTTATTTTTAAAATCTTTTCTTATTTGGAATCTATAATATTAAAAGAGGCTTTTGAAAAAATTTTAAAATGATTTTTCAAAGAATTTTTAAAACGACTTTTTAAAGAATTTTCCAAATGATTTTTTAAAGAATTTTTAAAAGAGTTTTTTAAAATAAATTTTTAAAGATTTTTAAAATGATTTTTAAAAAGAATTTTCAAAAAAAAAATTAAAATGACTTTTTAAAGAATTTTTAAACGGGTTTTTTAAATGATTTTTAAAGAATTTTAAAATGATTTTTAAAGAATTTTTAAAATGATTTCTAAGAACAATTTTTAAAATAATATTTTGAGAAAATTAAAAAATAATTTTTTAAAAAGTTAAAATATTTTTTAAAGAATTTTTAAAATGATTTTTGAAAGATTTTTTTAAAACGATTTTTAAAATAATTTTTAAATAATGTTTAAAATGATATTTAAAGAATTTTTAAAAGAGTTTTTTTTTAAATATTTTTTTCAAGAATTTTTAAAAATGATTTTTTTAAAGAATTTAAAAAATGATTTTAAAAATAATTTTTAAAGAATTTTTAAAATGATTTTTTAAAGAATTTTTCAAAGAGTATTTTAAAATAATTATTTAAAGAATTTTTTAAAATGTTTTTTAAAAGAATTTTAAAAAATATTTTTCAAAGAATTTTTAAAGATTTTTAAAAATAATTTTTCAAAGAATTTTTAAATTATTTTTAATGAAATTTAAAAATGATTTTTAAAAAGAATTTTTAATAGAGTTTTTTAAAATAATTTTTTAAAGAATTTTTTAAAATGTTTTTATTTAAAGAATTCTTAAAATGATTTTTAAAAATAAATTTTAAAATATTTTTTAAAGAATTTTTAAAATGATTTTTTTAAAGAATTTTTTAAAATGATTTTTAAAGAATTTTTTAAATCATTTTTAAAAAGAATTTTTAAAATAATTTTTTTAAAGAAATTTCAAATAATTTTTCTAAAGATTTTTAAAATGATTTTTAAAATGATTTTTAAAGAATTTTTAAAAGAATTTTTTAATGAGTTTTTAAAGAAATTTTAAAATGATTATTTTAAAAAAAATTTAAATGATTTTAAGAAGAATTTTTAAATGATTTTTAAAAGAATTTTTAAAATGTTTTTTTAAGAATTTTTAAGATGATTTTTTAAAAGAATTTTTAAATACTTTTTTAAAAATAATTTTAAAATAATTTTTTAAAATGATTTTTAAAAGATTTTTTATAAATTATTTTAAAGAATTTTTAAAATGATTTTTAAAAGAAATTTTAAATAATTTATAAACGATTTATTAAAGAATTTTGAAAATTATTTTATAAAGAATTTTTAAAATAATTTTTATAGATTTTTTAAAAGATTTAAAGAGTTTTTAAAATGATTTTTAACAGAATGTTTAAATGGTTTTTTAAAGTTTTTTATAAAGAATTTTTTTAAAGACTTTTTAAATAATTTTTTTTAGAGAATTTTAAAAATGATTTTTAAAAGAATGGTAAAATGAGTTTTAAAAGAATTTTAAAATAATTTTTTAAAGAATTTTATAATCATTTTTAAATGATTTTTTAAAGAATTTTTAAATAATATATTTTAAGGAATTTTTAAAATGATTTTTAACAGAATTTTAGAATGATTTTTAAAATATTTAAAGAATTTTTAAAATGATTTTTAAAAGAATTTTTAAAATAATTTTTCAAAGAATTTTTAAAAATGTTTTTCATTAAAGAATTTGTAAAATGATTTTTTAAAAATAATTTTCAAAATAATTTTTAAAGAATTTTTAAAATGATTTTTTAATGAATTTTTACAAGAGTTTTTTAGAAGAATTTTATAAAGAATTTTTTAAAATGATTTTTGCAAAGAATTTATAAAGTATTTTTTAAAAGGATTTTTAAAGAATTTTTTTAAAATAAGATTTAAAGAATATAAAGAATTTTTAAATGATTTTTTAAAGAGTTTTTAATTTTTTTTTTAAAGAATTTTTAATTTGTTTTTTAAAGAATTTTTAAATTGATTTCTTAAAACAATTTTTAAATAGTTTTTTTAAAGAAATTTTAAAATGATTTTTAAAGACTTTTCTAAAAATGATTTTAAAAAGAATTTTTAAATATTTTTTTAAAATGATTTTAAAAAGAATTTTTAAATATTTTTTTTTAAAGAATTTTTAAAATGATTTATAAATAATTTTTTAAAATAATTTTAAAAAGAATTTTCAAATATATTTTTTAAAGAATTTTTAAAATTATTTTTAAAAGAATTTTTTAATAATTTTTAAAATGATTTTGAAAATGATTTTTTAAAGAATTTTTAAAATGATTTTTATAGATTTTTAAAAAGATTTGAAGAATTTTTAAAATGGTTTTTAAAAGAATGTTTAAATGGTTTTTTAAAGATTATTTAAAATGATTTTTTTAAAGTATTTTTAAATAATTTTTTTAAAGAATTTTAAAAATGATTTTTAAAGAATTTCCAAAAATGATTTTTAAAAGAATTTTTAATAATTTTTTAAAGAATTGTAAAATGTGTTTTTAAAGAATTTTAAAATATTTTTTTAAAAAAAAATTTAATATGATTTTTAAAAGAATTTAAGAATGATTTTTATAAGAAATTTTAAAATAATTTTTTATAGAATTTTAGAATCATTTTTAAAAGAATTTTTAAATGAGATTTTTAAATAATATTTTTTTAAAGAATTTTAAAAATGATTTTTAAAAGTATTTTTGAAATGATTTTCAAAAGAATTTTAGAATGATTTTAAAATAATTTGTACAAGATTAAATAATTTTTAAAAGAATTTTTAAATGATTTTTTAAAATGAGTTTTTAAAGAATTTTTAAAATGATTTTTTAAAGAATTTTTAAATAATTTTTGTTAAAGAATTTTTAAAATGATTTATAAAAGAATTTTTAAATGATTTTTTAAAAAGAATTTTTAAAATAATTTTTTAAAGAATTTTTTAAAATTTTTTTCTTTAAAGTATTTTTAAAATGATTTTTTAAAAATAATTTTCAAAATGATTTTTTAAGAATTTTTCAAATGATTTTTTAAGAATTTTTTAAAGAGTTTTTTAAAATGATTTTTAAAAAGAATTTTTAAAATATTTTTTTAAAGAATTTTTAAAGTATTTTTTAAAAATAATTTTTAAAATGATTTTTAAAGAATATAAAGAATTTTTAAATGATTTTTTAAGGAATTTTTAAAAGATTTAAAGAATTTTGAAAATGATTTTTAGAATAAATTTAAATTATTTTTTAAAGAATTTTTAATATGTTTTTTAAAAGAATTTTTAATTTTGCTTTTTTAAAGGATTTTTTTAAAGAATTCTTAAGATGATTTTTAACGAATTTTTTAAAGAATTTTTAAGATGATTTTTTAAAGAATTTTTTTAAATGATTTTTAAAAGAATTTTTAATTAATTTTTTTAAAGAACTTTTAAAATTATTTTTAAATAATTTTTAAATTGATTTTTTAAAGAATTTTTAAAATGATTTTTTTAAAGAATTTTTAAAATGATTTTTTTAAGGAATTTTAAAATATTATTTTTAAAGTATTTTTAAATAATTTGTTAAAAGAATTTTTGAAATGTTTTTTTATAGAAGTTTTAAATTTATTTTTAAAAGTATTTTTAAAAATGATTTTAAAGGAATTTTTAAAAAAAATTAAAGAATTTTATAATGTTTGTTAAAAGAATTTTTAGATAATTTTTTTAAAAAATTAAAATGATTTTTAATCGAATTTTAGAATTATTTTAAAAAGAATTTTTAAAATGATTTTTAAAAGAATTTTAGAATCTTTTTAAAAAGAATTTTAAAATTATTTTTTTAAAGAATTTTAAAAACCATTTTTAAAAGAATTTTTAAAATGATTTTAAAAAGAATTTTTAAAATGATTTTTAAAAGAATTTTAGAATGATTTTTAAAGAATTTTTAAAATTTTTAAAGAATTTTTAAAATGATTTTTAAAGAATTTTTAAAATGAGTTTTTATAGAATTTTTAAATTGATTTTTAAAAGAATTTTTGAATGACTTTTTAAAGATATTTTAAAATGTTTTTTTAAAAGAATTTTTAAAGAATTTTTTAAAAGAAATTGTAAATAAAGTTTTTATAGAATTTTTAAAATGTATTTTAAACGAATATAATTTTTTTTAAACTAATTTTTAAGATAATTTTTTAAAATGATTTTTAATGTAAATTTAATTTTATTTTTGTTTAATTTAATTATATTTAGTTTGATTGGGGCTTCGGTGGGGCTGGTGTTTGCTTATCGTTCGACTTTCGATCAATGCCGAGGGCTCGGCTAGCATCTTCTTCCTTCTGGCCGCTTAGACTTCTTTCACGTTGATGTACTCATTGACCTTTTTGAGCATGTGATCGTAATCTCTGGGCGGCTTCCTTATGACCGATTGGAAAAAGTTTCTTTCGACGAGCCCTTGAGTGAATCTATTCATCATGGTCTCGGATGAGACTGAAGGGATATCCATGGCTACCTAATTGAAGCGTTGAATATAGGCTCATAGAGCTTCTCTCGGTCCTTGCTTTAGAGAAAATAGGTCGACGCTTATCTTTTGGTAGCGTCTGCTGCTTACGAAATGGTGTAAGAAGGGTGTTCGGATGTTTTTGAAGCTTCGTATTGATCCATCCGATAACCTTCTGAAACAGTGTTGCGCTGATCCGGAGAGTGTGGTGAGGAAGACTCGACATTTTAGTCCATCCGTGTACTGATGGAGTGTGGCTTAATTATCGAACCTATCCAGATGATCATCTAGATCGGCTGACCCGTTGTAGGTCCCGATTGCCAATGGGGTGTAGTGCCTAGGGAGAGGATCTCGCAGTATGTCTTCGGAGAACTGGCGGTTGATCTGTTCGGGAGATGCGTTGCCTTAAGGCACCTTGCCTTTTCATGCGTCCCGAACGGGCGCTTCATCCGAAAAAGATCCCCGCTCTTCGTTGGCTTGGACTATCTCCGAGGGTGTTTGGAATAGTGCCCGATGAAAGGTATGAGTGCGGGTGGCGGCTCTCCATGCGTGCCGGTCGGCAACCTATTATGCCCCCAGATAGAGAGTTACTCCGGGCGATCCTCCTGTGCTGCTCGACCTCCTGCTGCGGGCGTTGCTTGCTGCGCTTGCCGATCGGCTAGCGCCTTCTGTTGTTGTTGCTCGAATATTTTCTGCGCTCGGGCTTGCACGAGTAGGTCGAGTTCTTCTTGGGTGAGCATCACCATGTGAAGTCGTCCATCATCTTCCATCCTCTCTTCTTGGATGCAAGTTGCGTTCCCACAGATGATGCCAAATTTGATCCTGTCCGATAGACGAGGTAACAGAAGCTGGGGCGCTCCGGTTGACCGTGTGTTGACTCCTCGCTACGTTGCAACCATAATTGTGTCAGTATCGAGCCAGGGAAGAGGTCCCCGGCGATGGCCATCCGACGCTCAAGTCAGTCACCGATGGTGTGTGGAAGCAGAGCAAAGTGGCGAACAGTAGCAGCAACAGTAGATTATCGCATACCTCTGCTGAAGTTTGGATCCCCCTTTATATAGTGCTCCTGTAGTGCACGTGCACGATTCTCGAAGTGTTCCCTGAAAAGATGTATCAGTAAAGTGTCATTGACATAATACCTTAATGAGCCGAGCATATATCTGAAGTGATAGTGGAAGCTTCTGTCGTACGATCTTCTGTCTGAACCGGTCGCCGACCATGCTGTCTGTCAGCGGTGCATGCTCCCAAAAAGATAATATCCGGCTAGCGGTATCTTTTACTTGGCTGAGCGGGATAGCCACTCGAAGGATAATTGTTCGGCTCGGGTTCTTACTTTCTGCTCGGATGAGTATATTATCTGACCGAGCGGGAAGGCCACTCGACCGGCGCTCTCGCTGTCTTGATCCATGAGCCATTATCTGGACGAGCGGGAAAGTCGCTCGGTCACCCTTCTGTTTTTGTATAGCTCGGTCGTAAATCCGCTCCATTCTTATAACTCTATATAAGGCCGAGCGGGAAAGCCGCTTGACGTGCCCTTGCAGATACCTAGCAGTCTTTCTGAGCGTCGGAAGCTCGGAACCTTGCCGAGCTGTTACGATGTTGGATCGAGTCTTCATTATCCCGATCGGACGATCAGGCAAGTGTGCTCCCCGATCGACCAGTGGTATAGGGACGTTTGGCCATCTTGACTCCGACCTTCATCATGGCACTGCCCTCCATCATAACAGCGGGGTGGGGCCTCCCCTCCTTATCACTGCATCAATATCGAATATGGGATAATCGATCTAACTTATAGAAGTTCGCATTAAAATAAATGAGGATGTTTAATATTTAATGTCATGTGTAAAATAAAATGTTAATAAGTTTAATATTATATATATATATATATAATATACATTTGTACCATTTAAAAACATTTTATCATAAAGATATTTTGGATTAAAACGAAGGATATTTTGACAATTTAATTATGTTATAGAACATCTTTACGATAAAAAATATATAATTTTTTTAATTATTGCAAAAATTAAATAGCGAACTTATTTATCAGTTGACAATACAGTGGGCTGGCCCATAACGCACTTTTTAAGGACCATAAATGGAGCGGCCCAACAGCTACGCACTGTTTTTTTTTTAAATTAAAAAAACTCATTATTTTATTATATTTTTTTGAAAAAAATTACCTTGGATCATTTGAGCTCTATAAACTACCTTTTGAGGTTTGAGGACGGTTGCACAAAAGTAGGCACAATGAACTCCCCTTTACCTTTTGCCACTAAAGCTTTCAGAAACAATCTTAGTATTTCAAAAAGTAGAAATGAAATGCTACATTATTACAATTTCAAGGGGAAAAGAGAGAATTTCATTTATTGTTCTGCCTTTTTTTTTAAACACAGTGTTAACTTTATAATTATTAAATGCATTTAAAATTAAATATCTAAATTATAAAAAAACAATAAATAATAAACAATATAGATTTATTATTTTAAAGCTTCACTTCGAAATATCCACTCTAAATTTACTAGTCAGGTAGATTGGAGAATATATCTCTCTATTAAAATTAATTTGGTGAAATTTAGTCAACCAACTCAGTTTATCATCATGGCCGAGAGATTATCTGACTGAATCATAGGGACGATCGAACGCTAAGTTCACCAGATTATTTGATTGGATTCTTCGGAGCCAAGACGAGTTAGTATTCTCCGGAGCCAAGACTTATTCGGCACTTGAAGATAGCATGATTAACTTGCCGGGCCAAATAATCCAATCAATCGGAACTATTATATGATCAGACACAATGGACGTCCGATTTGATTGAATCCTTTGGCTAAATAAATGGGTCGAGTGAAAGACAAGTTCCCGATAACACTCTATAAGTCCGATCGACTGATCATTATGAGTGATTGACGATCGGATCACAAGAAGAACTCGGTTGATCGACCATGTCCCCAACAACTTTATATTTCTTTTTGGCCTCTTGTGTTACAGAGGACAGAGAATATTTTGCATGTAAACTATACAATAGAAATTTCATTTCTACCAAACGCAGAGATTATGAGTTTATTTTAGAAAAATTGTTATAGGATCTGTATGATCTATCTTTTTTTGGATATACCTTTAGATTCGTGTACAGATAAAGAGTAATAATATAAAAGAGGGTCTCATTCTTTAGACGAAGATACATAATGCTATATTTTTTTACACACTCTTAATTATTATTCTTCTCATTATTCATTTACTCTATTCGATCATTGACTTGAATATTAAAGGATCAACATCGAAATCTCTTTCTCGACCCAGTTATTAACATTTCTTATGATACACAAGGCAGCTTGATCTTTTTTTTTTTATTAAATCAGAGTCTTAAAACTTTGAGTATGGGAGAATTTAGTGAATTAAATCCGTCTTTGCATAGAATAAAAAAAAATCGAACATTGGATCATTTCAAGCAAAAGGATGTCTTGAAAATATTTATTATAGTTGCTAATTGATCGACAAATCCCTTTTGTCCTCCCTCTCACGGTCTGTCTCTCGTTTTTTTTTTTTTTTTTTTAAACACATGGAGGAAGCAGCATTACTATAACTCAGAGGCCCCCATCCCAAAGAGGATAAGGTCTCCACCTCCTCAAGCTCATCAGCACTATTCAACCACCACTTGCCCTCTCACTTCCTTCCTCACCAATATCAATTTATAATTGCCATGCAAACCAAACATATTGTATGTAGATAGCAAAAACCCATTGACAATTCGGACGTGCTTTTCTTGGTTTGGTGATCAAGTCCCGGAGTTCTTATCCAGATGGCTATTTCATTGTCGCTCAGGCCATGTGTTCATTAACAGAGACATCTCATGAATCTTCAGAATTACGTGAATAATTTAATTAACACTGTGATGAACAATTAATATTGTTGTATGTATATATATTTTTTGAGCAAGCTTCTTCGATATGTTACTTGACCTGGTCTCAGATTCTTGTGCTCTTGTGGTGCAAGGCATGATGGTAAAACTGAGTGCTTTATCGAAAGAGGGGAAAGTTGGAGGGAAAGCTGAAGGAAAGGACCAACAATAAGGATGAATAAGGATGGTTCTTCCCTTTTCTCTTCATTGTAAAAAAAATTATGTTTTTTTTATTTAACAATTTTTTTTGGTAGTTTACTTTTTTGCCCATGACCTTTCCTTTCTCAGTAAGAACTACGGGCGAGGACAACTCAGTTAGTAACGGATAAAATCGAGATGATCTTGACTTGTTTCCATGGGTCCGGTTCATAGTTCATTCAAGGTTCAGCAAAGTTGAACCAGCCTGACCGAACCGCATCTCGAAGAACACGTGGCGCCGTGTCGCCCTACTGCGCGTCGCTTAAGGCTGCCGCGCCTGTCGGTTAGGACGTCGACAGGAGGCAAGCCGCCACGTGTACGACCCAAGCCCACTCCTGGGCCCGGATCTCGTGACGACCCCGACGCGTGGAGTCGCGCCGTACGCTCGCATTGATTCCCCATCACTCCCCTTTCGTCCTCGCCTCCGTCTCTCCCGCTTCCTTTATTTTGACGCAAAGCAAAAGGCAAAAACAAAAAAAGAAAAACAAAAACAAAAAACGTTTTCTCTCGTTGTTTTCGTTTTTCATTTTCTGACGACGTTATTTTGTTTTCCTGCGACGGACGCCGGCGTCGGCTAATGCGGCATGGCGACCCACGTGGGACGGGGACGCGACCGTGCTCCCCCGGCACGTGCCCCCTTGCGTGCCCATCACGGTCACGCCCGATTTCTTTTCCACGCAATAATTCCGTAACAAAAAATTTATTTATTTATTATTATTATTATTATTTAAATAAGTAGCTGAACCTTCTGGCATCGCACTAATTATGTTCAGTACTGGCTCCGATATTAATCCGAGTCGGTGTTGCCATTTGATTCGCCTTAATCAGTTTCATAATTGCGCTGCATCAGTGGGCTACTACCTCCATGTGCAGTTTCACCGTCGCCATCTCGTGAGGTCGGACCGGACCGCGACCTTGAACCGTGAGCCGGTTTATTTTGGACCGACCTGCATTGGCAAAATCGTGAACTTCCGCCGAACGGGAGAACGTGCCCTGGCGGCCCTATCAACACCACCTCGCCCTGCGCGTAACTTCGCACTCCTCTGCTTCCTCCACGTGTCCCACTACCTCCTTAAAACCGACTCCCCCTCACGCCGTTACACTCGTCGTACGACTGCCGGTACCTGCCCCCACCGCCTTCACGGTTCGCCGTTCATTCATGACGCCGTTAGTTTTGTCGCCGTGGAGCTCAGATTAACTAGCCGTGGTTGATTCTTGACTCGACCGTGGTTAGGACTCTTGTTTATATTCAACCCCCTCCCTCTCCCCGTCACCACGCCATGCCCTCAGATAGATCGACAAAAAATAGTTAATTGAGCGAGGAAGGAGATGATGATGGTGGGCGGGGAAACCGGTGGTCTGTTGGCGGCTCGCATTCCGCCATGGTCTTCCCACTTCGAAGATCCGTCTGTTGGTGTGGGTTATGGTCTCGCTGCTGCTCGTGGCGGTGGAGATTACGGCGGGTCATCGGCCCTTGCTGCGACGCTGCAGAAGTACTTGCCTTGCGACGAGTTCGCGGCGCCGGCGCCGGCGCCGGAAGAGGAGGTGGACGAGTCGGATGTTGCCTTGGACGTGTACTCGTCCGATGAGTTTCGGATGTACGAGTTTAAGGTGCGGCGTTGTGCACGCGGCCGCTCCCACGACTGGACCGAGTGTCCCTTCGCGCATCCGGGGGAGAAGGCGCGCCGTCGCGATCCGCATATGTATCACTACTCCGGCGCCGCCTGCCCTGACTTCCGAAAGGGTGGTTGCAAGCGCGGCGACGCGTGCGAGTACGCGCACGGGGTGTTCGAGTGCTGGCTTCACCCTGCCCGCTATCGCACGCAGCCCTGCAAGGACGGCACCGCCTGCCGCCGCCGCGTTTGCTTCTTCGCCCATACGCCGGATCAGCTTCGTATCTTTCCACAGTTGCAGCAGCAGCCGACGTCGGGTAAGTCAGCGGTAGCGGCCGTCGAGTCGTACGATGGCTCGCCACTGCGACAGCAAGTGCTGGAGTCGTACATCTCGAAGCACTTGATTTCCACGTCCCCAACCACTACACTGCCGCTCTCCCCGCCGTCGGACTCACCCCCGATGTCGCCAAACACGGCCACCCTTAGGAGCGCCGCCTGGCCTGTTCGAACATCGATCAACGAAATCGTCGCCTCTATGCGCCAGTTGCAGCTAAAGAAAGCCAACACGTTCCCCTGCTCATGGGGATTACGAGCAACCAATGGCCCCTTCTCGTCACCACGTGGCAGGCCAGGTTTCTGCAGTCTACCGGCGACCCCCACCGCGGTCGCCGGCGGCGTAAGCTGGTTCGACGGCATCGATGTCGGCGGCTTCGCTCCGTGCGAAGAACCGGCGGAGAGGGTCGAGTCCGGGAGAGCCTTGAGGGCCAAGATCTTCGAGAAGCTGAGCAAGGAATGCGTGATGGAGAAATCTCCGGACGACGTATCGCCGGACGTCGGTTGGGTATCAGACCTGGTGAAGTAAACGATTTTAAATAAATTCAAAAAAACATACAGCAAAAAAAATCGGACGGACGAAATGTTAGTGGTTTGTAAATAGTGAACTTAGAAGCCCCATAAGGATGTATAGTACAACTGTACATAGCCAACGGACGGTGGGGATCTGGTTTTGTGATTCTGTGCAGGAAAACTCCAGGATTGGCTACACTGGCGAGAAGGATCAGCTTTATCTTTGTGGAAATTTCATTTGAAAGCGTTATGTTTAATTTTTTTTGCTTAATTATTAAAATAGTTTTGGATTTTATTTGGAATGTTATCAGGTCAATCTCATTATTATAATGTAAGATAATGCTTCATCCGGTTTTGTAAACCGGGTGAGATGGGTGCGGGTCCATTGATGCGGATGTTGTCAAATGGCGATTCCTCTCCGCATAAAATTGGCCGATGGAAAGTGAAAGTTGATAATAAGAGATATCTTTTTTAAAAAAAATTGTATTTTTGATTTTGTGGATTTTATGCGGACGGTGATGACAGAAGTGAGAGTTCATTGTTGGATGTGACATAATTATTATTTTAAATTAACGGTTAATTCATTTTTATTATTATTGTTAAGTCTTTGATTTACAACTTTAACTATGAATGCCCCTAAATATAAGAAAACAATAGTGCAATTTAATAGCTTGATTGATAATTTGGACTTGCTGCATATGCAAGAATGGAATGAATAGCTTGTCCCCACGATTATAGATTTTGGGATTAATTTTTAGCATTATATTTTTTATGATTTATTTATTTGTATTTTATTGTGGGATGACGGGGATGATATTATCATTTTACTCTAGTGAATGAAGTGAAAATGGACCCGATTTATAGTGCACGGTACAGTCCTTTCATTTAATCAGATCACATGATATGTCCTTGTACACTTAAATCCAATCCAAATGTCTCTTCGTTTAATTGGCGTTATATTGATCTCGATCATTCGGGCTCGTCGAATCCAAACCCTTCATCTATCAAACCTAAGTACACGCATGCATGACATCACTCCCATCCGTTGCGCATTGTTGCACCCTTTGCATCCTTAGCTTGTCGATAGGGTCGCGATGGTCGTGGGCCGTACTAGTTAAGCTTACTGTTAGCTCAAACACATAATAAAATGAATTAAACATTCATGAATTTGATGTTTGACATAATAAGCTAACTATTAGCTTAACTTTATCTTCTTTATCAAACAAATTTGAATAACACCAAACTCCCTTTGGCCACGAACATGATTTAAAGCTAACATAAATAGGAAAGATGGAGTGAACTCCAACCAATAAAGGTTGAATTTGTTAAGATCAATCATTAAGGTAGGGTCTTAACTTTGCAGATGATGCTATTTCACTAATTGTTATGTATAATTATTTTGTTTAAAATTAGGTTAGGTTTCTTTTAGTACTCCTTGAAGACTAATCTATCCTAATCGCACTCATTATAAGTTAACAAGATCCTAACCAAAGATTTTGGACTATCATAACTTTGAAACAATGTGGAAAATAATATGGATATTCTATAAATATATTTCTCATCAGGTAGACATGAAAGGATAATTTATTGTCCATTTCATTATATTCTAATCTTGATATAGTAGAAACATATTTATTGTATTTTTTTTCTCACTAATCTATTATTAAAAAAATATATAAACATAGCATATGGATAACAATGAAAAAAAGGGTTATTTAGGGATGTTGATTTGTAATGATACCAACTAAACATGTCAATTTGATAAATGAATTTATATTTATGGATTAAAAAATGAAATATAGAGAGCAATAATTACAAGTGATAAGTTGTTATCCTTCAAATTATATCATTTAAGAGGTAAAAAAATTATAGTGTAAAGTTTAAAAAATAATTTTACATGACTCAAAGTTTGAATTTCCTCCTTCCTTTTTTAATTCATTCATTTCAGTTCCTTAGCAAGGATACGGAGGAAAGAAAAAAAGTGTATGGTAATGGAACCTCAATAAAAATTTGATAAGCTTTAGGATAGGGAGAAAAGAAAAAAAAAGTGTATGGAACCTAAATAAAAATATGATAGATCGAAGATCAAATTTGGGAGACTTAAAATTTAAATGTAAATCCAGTCTAGGGAGGATTTCGCGAGAAAGAAGATATTTAAATTAAATAAGAATAATAATTTAGTGGATTTAGGATAGCATGAGGAAAGTATTTATCTTGATTATGTCAAGATTTGAACCCCAGAGCTCATGGTGGCAGCATCTCATGCGCTAGCTAATAGACCGTCTCAAAGAGACCTACTACAACTACAATAATTGTAGTGTATAGTTATAGTAGCTATAATTTTGTAGCTGTTATAACTACAATAATCGTAACAATTGTAAAATTATAGTTACTATAATATGAAAATTAACCTTAATAAGGAGGACTAAAATTTTTAAGAGTTTTTAAAGAGACTTTAAATGATATTAGGCCTTAGATTGCATTGTTATAGATTACACTAGATAATAAATATAGATCTTTGAACGAGTTTTGATTCGATATATTGCACGCTGTGGTTCAACCTGAATCAAAAGTTGACCTCTCAAAGTTTACTTGACATTCATATCATAGCATCTACGGTTTCATAGCTTCTACAATTGTTTAGCAACTAATAAACAGTAGTTGCTACAACTATATGACAATTCAGTTGTAGCAATTATGTAATCGTACTGAACCCGAGTAGTAAGCCACAGTTATTTTGATGTGTTGTCAAATAAGAAAAAAATTATGGATTATTATGTCTCTAATGTGTTTACCTAAATATGCTCAGGATATGATGGAGTACGGTGAAGAGTAGAATGAGACACTTGAGGGATCAAAAAGGACCAGGAGCATCAAACATAGTGAACCTTGATAGAAGACACAACGAGTGAGAAGGATGACACACAAGATGAGAGTTAACGGACTTAATGCATCTGAGAGACGAGAAGCTGTGGAAGAGTACTCTATAGTGAAAATGATGGCACGAGGAGTGAACATTCAAGGAGACAGAGAAATTGTTTGAGGAGCTAGATCCAGTCGATTGAACTAGCAAGATTAGTTGACCAAATGCAAGGATCGATTAGCCAAACCTATATATTGATCAATCGAACGCCACATCAACAAAGAGAAATGATCATTGAATTGATGAGAGCGTCAGCCACATTAGCAAATGGTCATCTGCCACATAGCAAACGATCGAGAAGTTGGCCATTGCAGCATATAACGCTCATTTGTCATGTCAACAAATGGTCGAGCAAGTGGCCACTTGGTGCATGGATAAAAGTTGATCTTCCATGTTATCTTTTTCAGTTGACCGAATAGCTTAGTCAATTGACCGAACAACTTAATCGGTCAATCGAACATGTCTTAACGACACTTTGAATAATGTTTGTAAATATATACAAGGAGCTGAATTATAAAGATACACACTTGAATTACATTCCCGTTTAACTGCTTTTCAATTATACTCTTGGGTTCTATTATTGTAAGAGGTTTCTCAACCTCCGAGACATTTCGGAAGAGGAGAAGATAGTGAATCTTCACTAGTTCTTGGACTAGCAACCAGTTTGTTGTAAACCAAGTACTTAGCCTCTTTCTTTTATGCATTTCTTTTTGTTTACTTAATGTATGTGTGTCCTTGTTAAATTGTTAGCAAGAGAAATTGAGGTTTTATTTGCAAGACCACATCTCCACTAGTGATTCGAACTATATCCACTACACCAATAATTGGTATTAGAATCAAACTGCTTAGAATAACTAACTGGCAACTTAGCAACAAGATCAGGAGGAATGATCAGATTAATCATCTACCCATCAAAATTTGAGAGAGAATTCATTGCATGAAAAAGAACAATGAAGGTATTTTTAAAAATAGATTTTGATATTATGTGTTGGATCGAAAAGAACGCTAGAGGGGGGGGGGTGAATAGTAATTGTTGAAAAATCATTATCGAGTCAAAGTACGCAGCGAAAAATAATAATGAAAACAACGCTAATACACCAAGTTTTACTTGGTTCGGAGCCTTCATCGACTCCTATTCCAAGGTCCACACGTGAGAGTGCTTTCGTTGGACAATCCAATAATAGTTTGTAAAAGAGTTACACAATAAGTACAGGAACTATAAAATAAAGTTATCGACAACAAGGAAAATAAAAACTGAGTCGCAGGTTGTCGGAGAAGCTTCACAGCGTCACAAGAGCATCTTTGGAGTAGCGCGCAAGAAAGCAGTTGTAGAGAGAATTTGTGTTTTGTGCTCCTGGTTGAAGGCTGCTTATATAGGCAGTTCTGGGTGCTTGGACTGTGACGTTAGCCATCCAATCAACGTGCTCTAAGCTAGCGACAAGATTGATTTTGGGCATTCTGGGCGCCTAGATCACTTCCGGGTGCCTGGACCACTACGAGCTCCCGGATCCCTTTCGGGCGCCCGGATCAACTTTTCCAGCAGCCTTTATTTCCTACAAAATGAAATTAGTTCGAGACAATAAAACTTATATTACCCTACAAAATAAGTGTTAGCACAATTATAGTTAAGAGTAGTAATTAGATTCTGTCTTCTCGAGACCAGAATCTAATCAAGATCTTAACTTAGATTTTTCAAATGGATCTAAGTTGGATCGACACCTACTGTTCCCTCAAACAGGGAACGTGTCCTTTCCAAGTCACTCTCCTCCAGTAATTTACCTTAACTTACCGCTTTGCCAGACATCCGTTCAACCCGTCGACCTATCTAGATTTCATGCCATCTATCTGGTCAGCCCATTGACCAAGCTGGATTTCGTGCCAGATATCCGGTCAGCCCGTCAACCTATCTGAACTCAGCCCGTCGACCTAACTGAATTTCTTGCTAGATATCTGATCAGCCTGTCGATCTATCTGGACTTCTCTTGCATACTAATTAGTTAAATCGTTAGATCACATTAAAGCTAATTTAACTTACTTTGTCATTTATCAAAACCTGAGTTATACCGTTAGTGCAACCCGCACCAACAATTTTCCTCTTTTTGATGCAATGCCCTGCTAGAAGGGGGTTAAATAGACGGCGCCCCCAAATCCTTGCTTCCTACGCTTGTTAGCTTGCGCAGTGGAAATACAAAACAAACAAGCTAAACTAAAGACAAGAATAAGAAAGGATACAAACCGCTAACAAGCTCGTTTACGTGGTTCGGAGATAACTTGTTCCTACTCCACGGCTGTCCGTAAGGTGGACGACCCCTCAATCCGTCGGTGGATTAATCCCCAGAAACTCCGGCTAGCACAATCCTCCTTGTCGGTGGAGAAACCTTGCCACAACTCGATCAAGAGAACTTGGATTGCTAGGGCACTAGTTGACTACTAATTAGAGGTTACCCACCACTAATTTCGTCAACTATAACCAAACTCCCAAGCTTTGGTTATATAGGTCGGGGGTTGAAAACCCCGCCTACCAGTCGACTGCCAAAACATGCAGTCGACTGTCCTCTGTGGAAATTTGACCGTTACATCCCAACGGCTCGATGCCAGTCGACTGCAAAACTAGCAGTCGACTGGTGCAGTCGATTGATTCACACTGACTGAGCGAACAGAACCATTCTGTTCGCGCCCAGTCGACTGCGCAGTCGACTGCACCAGTCGACTGTGCAGTCGACTGCTACAGTACTGCTATAGTAACGCTACAGTACTGCTATAGTAACGCTACATTACTGCTACAGTAAAACCCTAGAATTAGGATTTTACTCCGAGTACAATCTCTCGTGCACTCGTACCCTCACCCTTATGACTCACTTGACGCTTCTTTGCAGCCTTGACCTCTTGCATTCAAGCCTACTTCCTTTGGCTCTCGTTCCTCGGATGCATTCAAGCCCGCGGCTCGTCCCCAATGCCATCCTTTGCGTATGCCTAGAAGTCGCTTCCCTCAGCCCTTGTCCTCGCTACCTTGTCCACGGGCCCTCGCATGCTTCATCCTTCACCGGACCCGAAGCCGTCAACCTGAGTCACATGTGTATCCTGCAGTCCTGCACAACTCAAGTACACATATCAAATAACAAGGGTGAACCTAACTTAAACTCTTTGCCCAAACACCAAAACACATGGTCGCACAGATCATTGGGATTGCTCCAACAGTTCTGGGTGCTTGGACTGTGACGTTAGCCATCCAATCAACGTGCTCCAAGCTAGCGACAAGATTGATTTTGGGCATTCTGGGCGCCTAGATCACTTCCGGGTGCCTGGACCACTACGAGCTCCGGATCCCTTCCGGGCGCCCGGATCAACTTTTCCAGCAGCCTTTATTTCCTACAAAATGAAATTAGTTCGAGACAATAAAACTTATATTACCCTACAAAATAAGTGTTAGCACAATTATAGTTAAGAGTAGTAATTAGATTCTGTCTTCTCAAGACCAGAATCTAATCAAGATCTTAACTTAGATTTTCCAAATGGATCTAAGTTGGATCGACACCTACTGTTCCCTCAAACGGGGAACGTGTCCTTACCAAGTCACTCTCCTCCAGTAATTTACCTTAACTTACCGCTTTGCCAGACATCCGTTCAACCCGTCGACTTATCTAGATTTCATGCCATCTATCTGGTCAGCCCATTGACCAAGCTGGATTTCGTGTCAGATATCCGGTCAGCCCGTCAACCTATTTGGACTCAGCCCGTCGACCTAACTGAATTTCTTGCTAGATATCTGATCAGCCTGTCGATCTATCTGGACTTCTCCTGCACACTAATTAGTTAAATCGTTAGATCACATTAAACCTAACTTAACTTACTTTGTCATTCATCAAAACCTGAGTTATACCGTTAGTGCAACCTGCACCAACAATTTTCCTCTTTTTGATGCAATGCCAATCCAAGTTAAGTTAGGAAAAAATAATATAAAAAAATAAATGACATGATTTTTAAGTTAGTCTTGTTTTGATGTTATGCTTGGTATTTTGCTAACTTAATCCACCTAACCCTCCCCCTTTGACATTCATTAAAAAATAGAAATACACAATACATGGAAAAAATTTGCTAAGTAAAGTAACCAAAAAAACTTTGATAATAGAAAATTTTCAGGATTACTTGGGGGAGTTAAAAACAGCTTAGAAAATAAGTTAATTAACTTGAAAAGAATCTTTAAAGACATCTTGTAAAGTGATTTTTAAAAGTAAAAAATTTTATGTCAGGATTCCTAAAAATAAGGTGATTTTGAAATTATTTTCTAAATCTACAAAGTTTTCAAAATATAAGATTTCCAAAAGATATAAAAATTTGATAATTCTAAGTTTTGTAAAAATAACTTTAAAGATTAGAAAATTTGAAATGGTTTTCAAAATCTACTAATTTTTCATAAGGTTTTCAAAAGAAAAGTTTTTGCAACAATAACTTTAAGGTTAGAAAATTTAAAATTATAAAAATAAGAAATATTTTGAAAATAGGTAGGTTTTTAAGATAACTTTTGAAAGCATTTGAATTTTTTTCCTTCAAAAAATGTCTTTGAAAATAATATTTCAAACATTTAAATAGTGGTCAAACTGATTTATAAAGCTATCATTTAAAAACACTAAGGGTGATAAAGTTGAAGTGTTTATAAACTTTACAATTTTTAAAATAATTTTTAAGTTATTAATCCTTCCTTTAAACCTGATATTATTTCAAAATAGACAACTAAAAAATGTCCTTAACTGTCTAACCATTAGTTACTTACTAACTATCAGAAGATAACAGTTTTCACTTGGTTAGTCAGGTTAAGTTAATTTATCCAGTTAGTGTTTGACTAAGCTGAAAAACTTAACCTGATTACTATTAGTTTGATATTTAATGCCCAAACTTGTATTGATGCACTGGTATAAGTATCTTAAGTCCAGACAATCTGCCTATGTATCTCAACCCTTTCTATATTTAGCAATACACAAACAAGATAGTCCTAGTGTGTTGGTGAGATGATCAAGTCCTAGATCTATAGGAGTATGCTTTCTAAGGGTTTGATCTAGACTAAGGCTAAAAGTAATTTTAAAAATTTTAAAAATAAGGAAAGTTTTGAGAAAAATAAATCAAGAATTTTACCCTAGAAAAAAAATAATTTTTGAAAGTAATTTAAAAATTAAGAGTCCTAGTCTATTAAGCGCATTCTTAATTGTCGACGCAAGTTACTAAATTCACTTTTAGGGAGGGGTTTAGTGAATATGTTAGCTAGGTTTGACTTGGACTCAATGTATGTCACATTAGTGACATGATCCCTGATAAAGTGATGTCTAATTTCAATGTATTTAATTCTTGAATGATGCATAAGATTTTTGGTTAAATTAATTGAACTGACATTATTAATTAGGTGACATTTGGTTCTCTCCTAGGAATCAGAATGGGAATGAGTATCATAGTATTGTGGAATGAAAATGGGTATGAGCTTGGGTATCATTTCTAAAAATAATGTTTGGTTTATTGAATATTTTTAATCGGAATGAACTTAAATTTCCTTTTTTACCCTTAGAGGAAAATAAAAGAAAAAATTAGATGGAAGATAAAGTTGAATGTGAGAGAAACATATGATGAGAGAGAATGTGTGATGAGAGAGAAAGTGTGATGGCAAAAAATGAAGAGGGAAAGTGTGATGAAAGAAAATGAGGAGAGAGAGTGTGATATGAGAGATTAAGAAGAGAAAAAGTATGATGAGTGAGAAAGAGTGATGGGAAAAAATGAAAAGAGAGAAAGTGTGATGAGAGAAAATGAGAGATTGAGAAGAGAAAGTATGATGAGAAAATGTGATGGGAAAAAATGTAACGACCCACCTCCTACTAGCTAGGCTGCGAGGCCGGATCATCACATTATGCTGTGCTAAGCTACTCCATGACCATCACTAAGTCTAGATGCGGAAGCTGTACTAATTGAAATCTTTGCTGACTGCTACTAAATTCAATATTTACACTCAGGTCACTATATTTTTTTTATCAATCATATGCTAAGGAGTGTAATCTAAGTTGTACATGTCATATATTACATTCCCCCATGGTCAAGGAACTGAACTAAGGGTTTCCAGCTGATATCAGACCTCCCAATCGATCGATTGATCGATTGGAGTAGTCTGATCGATCCACTGATCGACTCAGCGTGCTATTGTGTACGGACAAGATTCTGGATCGATCGGCTGATCGATCCATCCTGACTAATCGATCCAATGATCGATTCAGCGCGCTACTGTATGCGGGGTAATATTCTGGATCGATCGGCTGATCGATCCAAACTTGTCAATCGATCCAAGGATCGATTCCAGAGCTCTCTGTTCGCGATAGAACGCGACCGGATCGATCAGCTGATCGATCCAGGAGCTTACTGTTCGCGAGAAAACTCCCCAATCGATTAGCTGATCGATTGAGGACCTCCAATCGATCGGTGGATCGATTGGGGTTTCTGATTTCGCAGCTAAGCTCTGATTTCAGCACTATTTCGTACCAAGGTCACATACATAAGTTCTAAAATAACTGGAAAACATTCTAATAGCAAACAACTAGTGCTCTAAGCATGTCCACTAACCATCTAAGCATATCTTGCATAATTCGGACACTTAAGTATCTTGAAATGCAGAAAAGTAATACTATAAGAAAATACTAAATTCTAAAGGTTGCTAGTTTCTCCAAGGATCTTTATTCCAAGTTCCTGCCCACACACATCTTTGTAGCATTGTCCTCCAGCCTCCGCTAGTCCATATTTCCTTTACCTTTATCTGCAGTATAAGGAAAAGAAAGTATCTGTAAGCTTGAGAGCTTAGTAAGAAACCATCTACCTCACAAAACATGCATACGATGCAATGTATGTTTTTTTTTAAAACATGCTATTGAAATCTATGCTGAACATGTTAAAACATGGCATGACATACTATCATACAAAACATAGAGTCAAAACTGATCATAGAACTATCACATGTATCAATAAGAAAGAGCTAAGCTAAAGCATGAACTGAGCTACACTAAACTAAGCTAGAACTGAACTTAAACTGTACGCACAACTGATTTGTGAGTTTTTTTTTTGAAAACTATTTATCGTAATAGATTAAAATACATAATCATGCTGCTGATGGGCCCGACAATTGTACTACTGTGCGCGCATCCCTAACTAGACCCGGGGTTGTAAATTCTGAATCTAGTAGGGTTTACTAGGTTATCTAAACCTAGGGACGACTGTGGGAGCCCAACCCAATGGACATCTAGTCTAATACAGTGCCACTGCTGAAAATAAAATACTGGATATAGCTAAATTTTTCTTATCTTGTGATTTCTAGGTTATCTGAACCTAGAGGCGACTGTGGGAGCCCACCCATTGGACCGTAGTCCCATATAAGCTGTAATAACACTGACTGCACTAAATAAATGCTTCTCTTGCATTTAACTAAGCTATTAAACACCTAAGTTGCATTTTAAATGGGCTGCACATACTATCGAGCACTTGGTGTGCGCTATTGCTCACCCTATGTGCCAAGAATCCATATACTACTAAACTAAAGCATGAAATCATACGAGAACTACTTATACTACAGGTGAGGGGTTTCTTACCTCCTGTGCTAGATTTCTTATGATTCTAGTCGCTCGTTTTCCGGTGGAGACTATTCCCTCGACGATCCTCTTGCGTCTATGTGCTTTTCTCGCGGAGAGGAACTCCCTCGTATCAGAGTCGTTGCCGGAAGGTGTTCTTGGAACCCTTGGGACGGAACCCTAAGTTCCTTGGACTTGGGCGCTGAGAGGGTGAGGGAGAGAGGAGTCGGTGGCGTGCGAGGGTTTGAGGGAAAAGTTTTCTCGTTTAAGAAAATAACAATTCCTCACTTAAATTCCCTATTTATATTAAGTGGTTTATTCGACCAACTAAACCTTAAATGTAATTGTTTCCCTCTTCTTTCAGCACGGCCTTGCTGAGTTCACTTGGTTACTAGAGTCCTCTATAAGGCGTAGGGCCCAATAGGTCTTGGGTTCAATACCCGCGTAGGTTATTTTACGTTCCTATTTATTTTTGCTACTTCCGCTACTCTAAAAATTCTGTAAAAATATCCTAAAATCTTAGAAAAATACTAGGATATTTCTAATAATTATTTTGAGAATTTTCGGGCGTTACAAAAAATGAAGAGAGAGAAAGTGTGATGAGAGAAAATGAGGAGAGAGAGTGTGATAGAAGGGAATGAAGAGAGAGAAAGTGTGATGAGAGAAAATATGGAGAGAGAGTATGGTAAGAGAGATTGAGGAGAGAGAAAGTATGATGAGAGAGAAAGTATGATAAAAAATGAGAAGAGAATGAAGAGAGAGAAAATAATGAGAGAAAGTATGTGATGAGAGAGAAAATGGTAGAGAATGTGTGATGAGAGAGAATGAGGAGAGAGAGTATGATGGAAGAGAATGAAGAGAGAGAAAGTGTGATGAGATAAAATATGGAGAGGGAGTATGGTAAGAGAGATTGAAGATAGAGAAAGAATGATGAGAGAGAAAGTATGATGAAAAAATGAAGAGAGAGAAAATAATGAGAGAGTGTGTGTGATTAGAGAGAATACAGAGAGAAAATGGTAGAGAATGTGTGATGAGAGAGAATAAGGAGAAAGAAGAATAAGGAGAGAGAGTATATTGAGAAAAAAAAAGTGATGATAGAATGAGGAGAGAGAAAGTATGATGAGAGAGAACAAGGAGAGAGAGTGAAATGAAAGAAAAATTGAACAAATATACTAAGGGTATTTTCGTCCAAAATTTAATTTTTATTTCCATTCCATCAAAACCCAAGGGAGGGGGTGAGTTTCATCCATACCCAAATTTTTGGGTTTCATTCCAAAATCTTGATTCCATTCCCATCAACCAAACACAAGGTTTGGGAATGAATCCATTCCTTCATTCCCAAACCTCTAAACCAAACGCCACCTTAGTACTTTTGTATTTGTAAAGTTTAAATTGAAGTCTTTTAAAGTGTGCATCATCCATAATAATTGGGCAACACATTCTCCTATAGCTATATATTCTGTCTCAGTAGTAGATAAGGCAACATAATGTTGCTTCCTACTAAACCAGCTGACAAGTAATGAGCTAAGTAGCTGACACCCACCACTTGTACTTTTACGGTTCAGTTTACGTCTAGCATAGTCTGAGTCAGAGTAGCCTATGAGTTCAAAATTGAGTGTTCTAGGATACCAGATTCCTACATTTGATGTTCCTTTGAGATATCTAAAAATTCTTTTGACGTTAGTCAAATGTGATTCTTTAGTACAAATTTGGTATCTAACACACATACTAATTGCAAATAAAATATCACGTCGACTTACAATTAAGTATAGAAGTCTACCTATGACACTCCTATAATATTTTAGGTCAACTAGTTTTCTATTTGGGTCATCATCTAATGTTGTGTTAGTTGCCATAGGTGTCTTTATTTCTTTAGTATTTTCCATTCCAAAATTTTTAAGTAATTTCTTAATATATTTTTGTTGATAAATGTAATTGCCTTTATTTGTTTGTTTAATTTATAACCCTAAAAATTAAGTTAGTTTACCTACTAAGATCATTTCAAATTCTTGTTCCATTAGGGTTATAAATTCTTGTAAAAATTCTGAATTGGTTGACCTAAAGATTATATCATCTACATATACTTAAGCTATAAAAATATCTTAGTTGATTGATTTGACAAATAAAGTTGGGTCAATTTATCCTTGGTTGAACCCTTTGGAGATTAGGTAAGAGGTTAACCTTTCATACCATGCCCTAGGTGCTTGTTTAAGACCATATAAAACTTTTTTTAAGTTTAAATACATGGTCAGGATGATCTAAACTCTCAAACCCAGGTGGCTGACCTACATAAACTTCCTCTTTTATTAGACCATTTAAAAAGGAAGATTTTACATCCATTTGATAAAGTTTAAATCCTTTATGGGCTGCATAGCTAAGTAACATTCTAATAGACTCTAGTCTGGCTACTAGGGTATATGTTTCATCATAGTCAAGTCCCTCTACTTGACTAAACCCTTTAGCAACTAGTCTGGCTTTGTTTCTAATAATCTCTCCATTTTCACTTAATTTATTTTTGAATACCTATTTTGTTTTTATTATCTTTTTATTTTTAGGTGGTGGTACTAAGTCCCAATCTTCGTTTCTCTCAAATTGGGCTAACTCTTCTTGTATAGCTATGATCCAGTCTGGGTCAAGTAAAGATTCAACAATTATTTTGGGTTCAATTTTTGAGATTAGGGATATCTGACTTAAGTTTCTAAAGGATAACCTAGTCTGAACTCTTAGGTCTGGGTCACCAATTATTTGGTTAATTGGATGATTTGGGTTGACTCTTATGGTTCTAGTAGGTTCATTCATTTGAGGTTGATCTTCTTCTTCTTGATTTAGATTTTCACTGTCTCCCCCTTAGATTCTGTCTCCTCGAGACTAGAATCTAGTCAATATCTCAACTTAGATATCCTAAATGGATCCAAGTTAGATCGACGCCTACTGTTCCCTCAAATGGAGAACGCGTCCTCACCAAGTCACTTTTCTCTAGTGACTTACCTTAACTTACCGCTTTACCAGACATCCGGTCAACCCGTCGACCTGTCTGGACTTCATGCTAGCTATCCGATCGGCTCGTTGACCAAGCTAGACTTCGTGACAGATATCCGATCAGCCTGTTGACTTATCTGGACTTCATACCAGCTATCCAGTCAACCCATCGACCTAGCTGAATTTCTTTCCAGATATCCGGTCAACCTATCGACCTATCTAGATTTCTCCTGCACACTTAGTTAAATCGTTAGATTATATTAAATCTAACTTAACTTACTTTGTCATTCATCAAAACTTGAGTTAGACCATTATTGCAACCTACACCAATATTATGTTGTGTATTAAATTTGATTTTGAAGTGCCCAAGAATGAAGATGGAGAAGAACTCCAGGAACACAAATGGATCAAAAAATAGCAAGAGGAGTTCATGGGCAATAGTAAGGTTGAGTTTCACTTGCTAAGCGTACAACCAACATAAGTGTTATATTTTGAGAGATGTCCTAAGACAATAGTATTATGATTTTACTATTTATTTGATAAATATAGATTCACTATTTAAGTACATATTATATGTTTGAATAATCTTAAACTCATTTACTAAATGTCTACAATACAATTTATAGCATAAGAGAATTTATGATTGGATCATAACTTATGATTATCTCTACATGTGCAATTCTGAATGTATTGAAATTTCCCTAGTCATCAAATTGGTGCATTCAGACATCATTAATTATGTAAAACTAGCATGGGTTATACTCCTTGATTCGACTAAGCAGCTATTTTTCACTAGCTGGAGACATTGGATATTGAGAGTTAAATGTGGATGATAGTTATGGTAACTAGTTTATTGGAGTGACTTGCTGTAAGACTTTATATAGTTCTCTACATATATGGATATGTCTATGAAGTTCTTACTGTAATTCGAGTGCAAGTTTCCTTCGACTTGAGATATACAAGTCATCTTGATCATGGAGACTTATACTTTGACATCTTAAGCAAACATCTCTTGGAGGTGTGGACCCGAGATGATTGGGTATAAGTCGAAGTACCCGAAGGTGTTTGGATAGCCCACAAAGGATTCACCTCTTTTTGAGAGAAGACGTATACCCTATGACCACTCGTTAGAATACTCAAAGTCTTTGACCAAAGCACCACATATTAAGAGTATGAGACTCTTGTACACATGTACCAGTAATTTGAATCCAAAGAATGAGGAAGTATTACTTGGGTTAGATGTGATGTAGTCATCCTAGTGGGGAGAGACACATCAACTATGTCTTGAATCAAGTGGATATAAGACGAGTGAAAGAAACGAGGCATGACTCACTATAGTCACTGAAGGATTTAGAATTAGTTTTAACATCAACTGTGTTTTTTCAATTAATTGGGGATCATGATGTACTACTAGGTACCACTCATGATCATTCCATAATTAAGTAATTAATTATGGATGACCAAAATAAACCGGGAACTTATGGGGTCATACACACTACGAGTCTCTAAAAGATGTAAAAATAAATTAGAAAAATAGGATTCTCAGATCAAGAGATAAATGTTTAGTTGGACCATATATAAGACAAATATGAAAATATTTATCAAAATAGAAGCATAGATGGGTCACATCTCTTATGAAAGAGTTGTGTTGAGACCGTTGGCCAGCTAGAACGGGGGTTGAATAGTCCTGCACAATTAAAAAGAAACGAACCTTTCTCGGACTTAAAAGAACACTTGCATAAAATAAAATAAAGAGATAAACTAAAAGACGAGGCTCACAGATTTTACTTGGTTACAACTGGGGAGGTTGTTAATCCAAGGAAATGAATCATGTTGATACGGTCTGACCTGACTGCTGTTTTGATGTTGACACTGATTTAAGTTTGTATTAGATATTAATTAAACTCAGATTGATTACTGATCAATGTTGAGCAGGTGGAAGGGAAAAGTCCAAGTATGGAAACTTGGCACGCGAAGTCAGAGAGGGCTCGGTAGCTCGTTTTCTGGACCGGACGAAGTCGGAGAGGGCTCAGTAGCTCGTTCTCCGGACTAGGTCAGAGAGGGCTCGGTAGCTCGTTCTCTGGACTAGGTCAGAGAGGGCTCGGTAGCTCGTTCTCTGGACCGGACGAAGTTGGAGAGGGCTCGGTAGCTCGTTCTACGGACTAGGTCAGAGAGGGCTCGGTAGCTCGTTCTCTAGACTAGAAAGGCTTTAGGGTTTAGGGCTGGGAAGCGCCAAACCTACCTTACATAAGCATTGGATCGGTCTGTTGACCGATCCAATGATACTATGGATATCTAATCGGTCAACAGACCGATCCAGTGATACTGTGGTTATCTGATCGGTCTGGTGACTGATCAGTAACCAAACAGTAGTTTTCTCTGGGTTATCTGATCGGTCTGGTGACCGATTAGTAACCAAACAGTAGTTCATTGTAAGTTGTCTGATCGGTCTGTAGATCGATCAGGAAGCGATGGGATTCAAAGGACAATAGGGGATCGGTCTATGGACCGATCCACCTATAGGCTGATCGGTTCATAGACCGATCAGAAGCCTCCCAGACCGATCAGGATATGTCCTGATCGGTCCAGAGGGCTATGGATCGGTCTACTGACCGATCCACAACACTGTCTGTTTCTCTGCAACTTCTGATTCGTCTGATTTAACCATCTGGTGTGAGCTTTTTACGTTGCAGGTTGCAGGTATCATGCCAGTGCTTAAGTTCAAATTAAGATCTATCAGAGGAATAAGACAAAGTGGTTTTTCTACTGTGTTTGGCTGCAAATGGTGCAATTGGAGCATCAACGGTTACTGGCGATCTGGCTGTGTTCTGGTTGCAATCAGCTTGACTCCTGGCTATTGGTTCGAGCTCAGAGACACCAATGAAGACCATGGATGGTATTGGTGTAAGTTCAGAGAACTAGATGAGGAGGAAAAGTGATTGGCGACGCCTGAGTTGGCAGCAGCGATTCGGTGCAGGTTGCAATGATTCGATACAAGCAAACGCAATGGAAAAGGCAGAGGCATAAGAAGAAGGAGTATGAGATGTTCGATAGAACAACCAAAAAAAAAGTAAAAGAAAATTTCTCTCGGTCGATCAAGCTAGAGTGCTGTGTGTTTTTGAGCTCTTGGCTAAGGAACTTCTTCTAGTTTGCGCTCTGCTTTCATCGTGGCTGTAAGCTTATTTTTCATACCCTTTAGCCACTAATCCCTGTAAGTCTTGTGCTTCATTTAAATATTTTCTGTGACTTTGTGGAGAGGTTACTCCACCGAGAAGGAGAAATTCTTAGCCGGAATCTATTCGGGGTGTGATCTACCGAAAGATCAAGGGATCGTCCACATTACGGACAAGCCGAGGAGTAGGGGCAAGTTATCCCCGAACCTCGTACATACTTGTGTTAGTTGTGGGTTGTTTCTTTTCCTTGTATTAGTTTTTCTTTTGCATATTTCTACTGTGCTAACAAACTTTTGTGAGAAGATTGTTTAAGTTTTAGAGGAGGCTATTCACACCCCCCCCCTCTCTAGCCATTCGAAGGTCCTAACAAGTGGTATCAGAGCTTGGTGCTCTTCAGCCGGATTAACACCCTAAAGAGCGAGAAGATGGCTATGAAGGAAGGGTTTAGCACCAATCGTCCACCCTACTTTGACGGAGTGGACTTTCAATATTGGAAGAGCCGCATGGAATATTATCTCAAGACCGACATATCCATGTGGTTCTCTGTCAAGGAAGGGTTTACACCTCTGAAGGACGAAGAAGGTAAGGAACTTGACTCATCAAGGTGGTCCACCGAGCAAACTCGCAAAGGACAAGCCGATGCCAAGGCGGTGGTCACTCTACAATGTGGGATAGCCAAGGATCAACTCGTCAAGGTAGGTCCATTCACGAGCGCAAAAGATTTATGGAACAAGCTCATCGAGCTCCAAGAAGGAACCCGAGACTCTCGGATCGCCAAGAGAGACTTGTTCCTAAACCAACTACAAAACCTCACCATGAAGGAGAACGAGACGGTAAGTGAACTACACGGAAGGTTCAAAGAAATCATGAATGGTCTTCATTCCGTAGATGAACGCATAGAGAATCGTGATCTTGTAAGGTATGCTCTCAAAGCCTTTCCGAGGAATGCCTTGTGGTCATCGATGGTAGATGCCTACAAGGTCTCCAAGGACCTTTAAATTGTTAAATTAGATGAATTCTTTTGTGAAATGGAACTTCATGAACTTGCTAACAAGGGTCAAAAAGAGAAAGGTATTGCCTTAGTTGCAGGAGAAAAGAGCAAGGATGGAAGAAGGAAGAAGGAAAAGAAGAAGGAAAAAGAGATTCCTTCATCCTCATCCTCCTCCGAGTCCGATGATGAAGGTGGATCATCATCAAGCGAGATGGCCAACTTTGTAAGGAGAATCATGAGAAGAAGCCGGAGATACAAAGGGAAAGGTAAACTTATCGATCAAAATGTTGATAAAACTAATGTTACTTGTTATGAGTGTAGCAAGAAAGGACACTATCGGAGCGAGTGTCCAAAACTCAAGAAGAAGGAGGAAAGGGCCAAGAAGAAGAAAGCTCTCAAGGCTACTTGGGATGAATCCTCCTCAAGCTCATCGGAGGAAGAGAAGATGGAGAAAAGCACACGTCAATTAGCGTTCATGGCAAGGGAGGAACCGGATTCCAGGAGTGATGGTGACACAAGTGACACCTCGACCGCGGCTTCATTATCTTCGGATGATGAAGAGGTAACCTCTCCGCATTTAGAGAAATGTTATAAAACTATTGCACATTTATCTACTTTGCTTAAGAAATCAAAAACTGAAGTTAAATCATTAAAAGATGAAGTAGAGCACTTGAAGGCTCTTAGGGAAGATGAGGTTGATGACCTACATCAAGAGCTCCTTGAGGATGAAAACAAAGCCTTAAAGGGTGAAGTTGAGAAACTCAAGAAAATGTTTGAAAAATTCTCAACTAGCTCTAAGACCTTAGATATGATTTTAAATGCCCAAAGGGTGGTCTACAACAAGGCTGGGTTAGGATATCAACCTAAGGAGTCTAGTTTCATTTCACTAGTGTCTAGAACCCAATTTCATAGATCACATGCTTCTAGGGTTCATGAGACTAGGAAGGGTGTGACCAAGGCATGGGTTCCTAGGTCTTTCATTGTAGATGCATTAGGTCCCAATATTTGGGTACCTAAAACGTCTATCTTTCGTGTCTTGTAGGCATTTGTCAAGGGGGAGCATCTATCAACTTGGTTTGTTGATAGTGGATGCTCCAAGCACATGACCGGGGACAAGTCACTCTTCACTACCCTTCAAAATAAAAATAGAGGTAATGTGTCTTTTGGTAATAATGGTAGCCTTAAGGTTATAGGAGTTGGAGATATTCATATATCCGAATGTCTCCAAATCAAGAATGTCCTTCTAGTCAAGGGGATGACCTTTAATCTCCTAAGTGTCAGCCAATTGTGTGATACGGGTTACACAATTGAGTTTCATCCAAGTCAATGTCTGGTCAAACACGTTGACACACTTGATACGGTACTAGTAGGCACAAGGGTAGATAACATTTATCAAGTATCTTTTAAAAGTGCTACTAATGCCTCTGCTAAGTGTTTCATGTCAAAAGAAGAAGAATCATGGCTTTGGCATAGGAGGTTAGCCCATGTGAACATGAAGAATATTCGAAAGCTGGCCAACAAAGGATTAGTGCGAGGCCTACCAAGCATCAAGTACCAAAAGACAAAATTATGTGATGCATGTCAAAAGGGTAAGCAAACAAAAGCGTCTTATAAAGGTAAAAGCGCTGTAAGTATATCTACTGCTTTAGATTTATTGCATATGGATTTGTTTGATTGTAGTAATGTTATTTCATTGAATGGGAGTAGATACTGCTTAGTGATCATTGATGATTTTACTAGATATATATGGACTTTCTTTTTGAAAAATAAGGATCAAACCATAGATGTTTTTGTTTCTTTTTGTAGAAGAACTGAAAATGAAAAATCAACAACAATTAAAACAATTAGAAGTGATCATGGTGGAGAATTTCAAAACCATAGATTTTTAGAATTTTGTCAAGAAAAAGGATATAGGCATGAGTTCTCTACTCCAAGGACCCCACAGCAAAATGGGGTTGTGGAGAGAAAGAACCGAGTCTTGCAAGAGGCTGCACGAAGCATGCTCAATGAGTACTCACTACCGAGCTACCTATGGGCTGAAGCTGTAAATACAACTTGCTATGTGCAAAATCGAGTCTTGATACATAGGTTTTTAGGAAAGACTCCCCATGAACTTTGGTTTGGAAAACCCCCTACAATTAAACACCTTAGGGTGTTTGGTTGTAAGGTATTTATCTTGAACACCAAGGATCATCTTGGAAAGTTCACGGCTAAGGCTGATGAAGGAATACTGGTCGGGTACTCTCTCATCAGCAAAGCCTATCGAGTCTACAACAATAGGACTAAATTGATTGAAGAGTCCTCGGATGTAGCATTTGAAGAAATTCCTAAATCAAATGACCAATCAAGGGATGTAGAAGAAATTCAATTTGAACTTAGAAATCTAAGTTTAAATGATCAAAACATAGAAAGGGTCGAAATTGACTCCGATGATGATGAGTAAAGGCAAGAGAGGGCTCAGTCTGATCCTTTGCCTGATACTGAGTCTTTGCCTGTGTCTAGTGAGACCACTAATGAGACACCGCCAACACCAAGGCAATCAAGGATAGCCTCTAGTCATCCCCAAGACCAGATTGTGGTAGACATCCAACAAGGGGTTAGGACTAGATCATTCTTTAGAAATGAGTCTAATGAGGTCGCATTGATCTCAGAAATCGAACCAAAATTAGTTGATGAGGCATTGCATGATCCTGACTGGGTCATAGCTATGCAAGATGAGTTAGGTCAATTTGAAAGGAGCCAGGTGTGGGACTTAGTTCCTAGACCTAAGAAGACCACCATTATTGGAACCAAATGGGTTTTCAAAAATAAGTTAAACCAAAAGGGAGAAGTCGTAAGAAACAAGGCAAGACTTGTAGCCAAGGGCTATAGTCAAGTCGAAGGTCTCGATTATGATGAGACTTATGCTCCCGTGGCCCGATTAGAGTCCATTCGTTTGATGCTAGCTTTTGCTGCACATAGAGGCTTCAAGCTCTATCAAATGGACGTTAAATCGGCCTTCTTAAACGGTTTCATTAAAGAAGAGGTCTATGTTGAACAACCACCGGGGTTTATGAATACCGAAACTCCAAACCACGTGTACAAGCTCAAGAAAGCTCTTTATGGACTTAAACAAGCACCTCGAGCTTGGTACGAAAGGTTGTCAACTTACTTACTAGAAAAGGGTTTTGTAAGAGGTCAAATAGATCCAACACTATTTTTGCGTAGAGATGGTGAAAACATATTTGTAGCCCAGGTGTATGTTGATGACATAATTTGTGGCTCAAATAACAAGGGCTATTTGAATGAATTTATCACTCACATGGAAAGTGAGTTTGAAATGAGTCTGGTGGGAGAATTGACATTCTTCCTTGGACTTGAAATCAAACAAACTCGAGATGACATTTATGTCCATCAGACAAAATACACTGAAGAGATGATCAAGAAATTCAAAATGAGTGACTCTAAGGAAGTATCCACTCCAATGGCGACAAACACTCGCCTTGACAATGATGAGAATGGAAAACCAGTTGATCTAACGCAATATCGAAGCATGATTGGTAGTCTTCTATATCTCACAGCTAGTCGACCGGACATACTTTTTGCTGTGGGCATGTGCGCTAGATATCAAGTCTGTGCCAAGGAATCTCATTTAATTGCAGTTAAGAGAATTCTGAGATACCTTAAGGGCACAATTAGAGTAGGTCTCTGGTACCCTCGTACTGAGTCTTTTGATTTAATAGGTTATACCGACTCCGATTATGCTGGGTACAAGTTGGATCGGAAAAGCACTAGTGGGGGTTGTCAATTTTTAGGTTCATCATTGGTTAGTTGGTCAAGTCGGAAGCAACATTGCGTTGCTCTCTCCACGACCGAGGTTGAATACATTGCCATGGGAGAGAGTGTATCACAATTGTTGTGGATGATCCACACCCTAGAAGATTATGGGCTTTCGTATAAGGGAGTGCAAGTGTTGTGTGACAACATCAGCACAATAAACCTAACAAAAAATCCAGTCCATCATTCAAGGACCAAACACATTGAAGTGCGTCATCACTTCATTAGAGATCACGTAGCTAGGGGAGACATTGCGCTCACATATGTTGAGTCAAAGTCAAACCTAGCCGATATTTTCACCAAACCTCTTCCGAAAAATGAATTTAGTCATTTAAGGAGAGAATTGGGATGTGTTTGGCTCAATAGGCCATTAGGACCTCATCATGATCAATAAGGACAATTAAAACAACAAGAGAAATTGGGAAATTAATTTGGGCAATTTGGGGACATCTCACACAAACTATAAGGTTTAACAAATTATTTTTGTTTGCTAGAAATGGGGTGAGATGCTAGGATCAGCCAAATTATTCAAAATGTATCATGCATCCCTTGAATAATTAGGTTGAAGAGACATAAATTGAGTATGGGGAAGACCATTACATAAGTCATGTGCATTTGGTTCCTAAATCTTACTCATATATTCCAACCAAGGAAACTTGGTTGGACCTTTACCTAGAAATTATGTAACTTTGGTTGATGGACTGTTTGATACCTTTGATCGATACCTTTCATGTTTTTGATTGAAACTAGGACAAGTTGTTGAAATAATGATAGCAATTTGGATATATTTTGACAAACTTGAAACTGAACATAACAAGGTTAGAAATTTCAGTGTTTGAAGCCTTGAGTTTTCTGTGTTCTTTTAAACGTCTGAAACTTTTGGGCTATAAAAAATTTCAGACCATAAGAGTTCATCTTTAGGGAATAGTTATGCTTGTAGATTCTTCAGATTCTAGGTACTGAATTTGGAAGTTTCTGGACTTCTTGAGTTCTGAATTATCGAACACTTCTACGAATTTACGAATTTCAGTTACTGAAATTACTGGAGAGACCCCAGTGTCAGACACTGATCGGTCTACAGCCCGATCAGGAGAGGGTGGATCGGTCTGTCGACCGATCCAAAAACTCTCCAGATTTGATATCTGATCGGTCTAGGGACCGATCAGGTTCTTTTTTACGCTAGGAAGCTTACTGATCGGTCTACAGACCGATCAAGAGGTTCCCTGATCGGTCCAGGGACCGATCAGGTTAGTCTGGTACGCAGGGGCTACTGATCGTCTTTTGATCGGTCTACAGACCGATCAGGAGGTTCCCGGATCGGTCCAGGGACCGATCAGGAGGTTCCTGATATCTCCTGATCGGACAGCCGTCCGATCATTTCAACACCTGGACACCCATCTCTCTTAATTCTTCCCGATCCCTTCTCTTCTCATTTCACGCTGAAGCCCTAGCCGACACCCTCCTACACCTCAACTCTTTTCCTCTCTTTGCACGCCGAAGCCCTAGCCAAAGTCCTAGCTGAAAGATACTTCAATGGCACCAAGGTAACTCCATTCTCCCCAAGCTCTATTCATTTTGGCACTTCATTTTCATTTCTCACCATATCTGTGTACTTTGGCTTGGTTCTCGGTTGGTTGTTGGTGGCTTCCATGCTCATCTGTTTACCCCCGTCTGTGTCCCATTTTTTTTCTTTAGAAAGAAACAAGTTGGTGAGGGAACTTCTAAGTCATCAATTGAGAAATCTAAACCTAAGGCTCCCTCCCGACCTCAACCATCTGTTTCTGGAAGATTTCCAAACCATCACTTTGAAGAAGCCTTTACACAAAGAACCTTCAAACTGCTTCCTTGTAGGTCTGTGGATCGAAAATTCATGGATGCATTCTGTCCATCTGTGTCAGAAAAAATTGCCTATTACAAACTTGATTCTCTAGTCTACTTAGAACGGGACATCAATTACGACTTAGTATCTGAGTTTTATAATAATCTTCATCAAACTAATGATGTTAATTATAAAACTAAGGTTGCTAAGCAAACTATTGATTTCAGTTTCTCGGCTTTCTTTGATTATCTAGCTTGCCGGAGGTGTTCAGGAAATATCTTTTCTATATATCCTGATTTACCAGACCCCTTACCTTCTCCCTTTGATATCTCATCTGACTCCATTTATGAGTATTTATTCGGACATCCTAGACCAGGTGGACTAGATGAGTTAGATGTTGATTTTCCTACCTTTGCAGCCCTAAGACTATCTGCCCCAGATTACATTCTCTTTAAGATTGTCACGAATTGTCTTATGCCAATCACATCTAAACCCTTGTCAGAGATCCGACCATATCACTGCCTGATGCTTTATGGATTGCGTAGGCGTCTCGATTTTGACATCATGTCGAGCATTTACTCTTCTATCATCTCCTATAGTGAGCCTAACAGCTTCACAGTTTATATGCCTTATGGGCATATAATTACGGATTGGCTCTAGACCATACAGATTGATGTCTCCAAGGGGAGGATAGTCAAGATGGTGAGGCAGGACTGCAGACTTGGAAAACGTGCATTTTCCAAGTCTGGCATCATAGGACAGAATGGGGTGGTTCATTGGAAGGACGGGAGAGCACTGGGTGAGTTACCATGGGCAACTCCGCGACAGGTTGATGCTACTTCCGTTGCTGCTCCTCCTCCTGCTGCTGCTGAGTATGGAGAGGCAGATCCTGATCTGCGCTGGCAGATTGCTGAGCTGGAGAGCCGCATTGATCAGCACGATGAGCTACTGGCTGCTGAGCTCCATGGGCTGCGCGTTCGGATTGACCAGCGTTACGATGATCTACACAGTCAGCAGTTAGCGACGCAGCAGTTGCTTCTGGGATGGATGACCAGCTACCCACCTCCGCAGTATTACTCGGGCTATCCACCCTCGAGCATGCCGCCTCAGGGATCCATTCCTCCAGCAGATGATGATGTTGCTCCTCATCTTGAGGATGTTGATTGATACACCTTATTTTATGTTGGTCATTTTAACTGCCTATGTTTCAGATACTGTTTGATAGATACTATGTCTGACCTGGATATTAGCTGTTTATGCTACTCGTTTTTCTATTACTTGCTTCTCCTTATTTTTCAGTTCTTATTGACTATTTATATGCTTTTCATATGCCATATCTTGATTGTCTCTTATTTACTGTCCGATATTACACTTAGAGGGGATTCTGTGTGGATTAAGAAGGAGACAGTATGAGTTAAGGGGGAGTCCTTTGAGTCTTATTACCTAATTCGCACCTTTTCGGTGTTTGACAAAGGGGGAGAAGATGACTAAGTTTAGAGATGAATGAAGTTTTGATTTTAGGGGAGAGGATAACCTTGAGGATTATTGATTTCCTTAGTGTTGTATTTGTCTTAGGGGGAGGATCTTGATTCTCCTAAAATTAGGGAAATATGAGCATTTCTGATCTAAACTTAAATCATGTTGTCAAACAATAAAAAGGGGGAGATTGTTGATACGGTCTGACCTGGCTGCTATTTTGATGTTGACACTGATTTAAGTTTGTATCAGATATTAATTAAACTCAGATTGATTACTGATCAATGTTGATCAGGTGGAAGGGAAAAGTCCAAGTATGGAAACTTGGCACGCGAAGTCAGAGAGGGCTCGGTAGCTCGTTCTCTGCACCGGACGAAGTCGGAGAGGGCTCGGTAGCTCGTTCTCTAGACTAGAAAGGCTTTAGGGTTTAGGGCTGGGAAGCACCAAACCTACCTTACATAGGCATTGGATCGGTCTGTTGACCGATCCAGTGATACTATGGATATCTGATCGGTCAACAGACCGATCCAGTGATACTGTGGTTATCTGATCGGTCTGGTGATCGATCAGTAACCAAACAGTAGTTCACTGTAAGTTATCTGATCGGTCTGTAGACCGATCAGGAAGCGATAGGATTCAGAGGACAATAGGGGATCGGTCTGTGGACCGATCCACCTATAGGCTGATCGGTTCACAGACCGATCAGAAGCCTCCCAGACCGATCAGGATATGTCCTGATCGGTCCAGAGGGCTATGGATCGGTCTGCTGACCGATCCACAACACTGTCTGTTTCTCTGCAACTTCTGATTCGTCTGATTTAACCATCTGGTGTGAGCTTTTTACGTTGCAGGTATCATGTCAGTGCTTAAGTTCAAATTAAGGTCTATCAGAGGAATAAGACAAAGTGGTTTTTCTACTGTGTTTGGCTGCAAATGGTGCAATTGGAGCATCAACGGTTACTGGCGATCTGGCTGTGTTCTGGTTGCAATCAGCTTGACTCCTGGCTATTGGTTCGAGCTCAGAGACACCAGTGAAGACCATGGATGGTATTGGTGTGAGTTCAGAGAACCAGATGAGGAGGAAAAGTGATTGGCGACGCCTGAGTTGGCAGCAACGATTCGGTGCAGGTTGCAGTGATTCGATACAGGCAAACGCAATGGAAAAGGCAGAGGCATAAGAAGGAGTATGAGATGTTCGATAGAACAACCAAAAAAAAAAGTAAAAGAAAATCTCTCTCGGTCGATCAAGCTAGAGTGCTGTGTGTTTTTGAGCTCTTGGCTAAGGAACTTCTTCTGGTTTGCGCTCTGCTTTCATCGTGGCTGTAAGCTTATTTTTCATACCCTTTAGCCACTAATCCCTGTAAGTCTTGTGCTTCATTTAAATATTTTCTGTGACTTTGTGGAGAGGTTACTCCATCGAGAAGGAGAAATTCTTAGCCGGAATCTATCCGAGGTGTGATCTACCGAAAGATCAAGGGATCGTCCACCTTACGGACACGCCGAGGAGTAGGGGCAAGTTATTCCTGAACCTCCACTACAACAAAATCGCTCATAGACATCGGTTTTCCACCGGTGTCTATTTGATTTTCGACCGATGTCTATGAAGCCGATGTTAAAAGTCTGCCATTTTAGACATCGGGTTAAAACCGGTGTAGCATCACTTAACGACACCGATTTTCGAATCGGTTATTAACCGGTGTAGTATCACTTAACGACACCGTTTCATACACGGTGTAAAACCGATGTAATATTGTATGTTAATAACACCGGTTTTGGCAGCGGTAAATGACCGATGTAATATTACTTTATAACACCGGTTTTACATCGGTGGAAAACCGATGTAATATGTATTTTTTCTAACAGCACAGATTTGATTTTAAAACCGACAATAACAAAAAAAAAAATACACAAATATTCACAAATTGTACAAATATTCTTCATTCAATAATATCCATAAAATACACAAATATTCACAAATTATATAAATAATCTTCTTACAACAATATCCATAAAATACCCAAACATTCTTTTTACATCAAAAGCTAGCTAATAAATATCAAAATCAAGGTAGAACATTCTTTTAACACATCAAGGTAGAACCGCACTTCAAATGTAATCTAGCATGCATTCAGCCCACTCGAACCGCACTTCATCAATTTCAACTCTGGAGTACTTGAGATTTGTAAACTGTAAAAATACATAAATCCACCATATGTCAAATAACTAAAACAAATGTGTACATGTATCAAATAAAATATAATACTGAGTTTTTAAAGGCTGCTGTGCAAGATAACGAATATAACATAGAATCTAAAACTTTCATATATGACACTTAGTATATGCTGCTTAGAATATAACATAGATAATTTGCTCCTTCTAATTCAAGTGTACAGATTGATAAGAACCGACAGCATCATACAACTTACTAGGCATGATAATGGTTGAACAAAGAAATATGACTACACAACAAATCTAGTGAAGCATAGAAGAACAAAGCTACCTCTGATGAAGAGATATACTATTTATTGTACTACCTCTAATTCCATCTTGGTATCCTGAATATCCTGCACTAAGCCCCCTATTTTCTGTGATTTTTGCTACCAACCACAGCAGCAAGGAATGCGGCAAGAAGGCAGCTGCCTCCTTAGTTCAGCACCCAAAACAGCAAGTTAGAGCTTCCTTTTGGGTCCATTCAATCCTCTAGTAAGTAGAAACTATTTTCCCTTTGGTTTATGATGGATTTGGAGTGTCTTGACCTAAGATATAATCCTCTTGTAGCCCTCTATATTAAAGGCCAGCATACATGGAAAATTCAGCATATTCTTCTGAAGTCATAACAGGGTAGGTAAACTTTACTTGTAGTTTTTATTCATTTGCTTCATGTAGGAGTAGATTCTAGTAAATTCCCACACATTTAATGTTTAATGATCGGCTAGGGATAAGATTAGGGATCAACATGATCATTTCCTCCCTATAGCCATGTGGTAGAGGTCGAGCTTGTAGCCTAAATAATGTAGTTAGGGGTCTCTATCTGATTAATGAAAAACATGAATATAGGTAAAAACAAAAGAGGTGAGTAAAATAATGAAGAGGGGTTAAATCATAAAAACAAAGAGATTTCACATTCATAGTATTGGTTCAAGTCATATCTAAGTTCATAGTATTATGGGTAATAAGGGTAATAAGGAACTCTGCGATATCATATGAATCAAGACTGCAGGCTGCAGCCTACAAGGGGAACTTGTTATTGCAACTCCACAAATAAGCGTGCAAGAGGATTACAGGAAAAAATTATTCTTAAGTAAACTCTGGCATGCTCTGGTGCTAGGTCAAGGGAACAGAAGTATAATTATCCAATATAAAACAAAATAATTAAAATTGTATGAGATCCAAACATAATACTAAGCAGTAGACTAAACTTTTAATTATAATAATTTTAAAAGAAAGAAAATGAATCATCAGAAGTAATGCTAACCTTACATCTCACTATGAAAACATTTCTCATGGCTCCTATAGCTTATTCCCTGTATGCATAACCCTTGAAGAAATATTCAGATTCTTCCATGTCTGTTATGCATCTAAACATCTCTTTCAAAACAGCAGAATGGATGAGAATTGCAGCTTCACACAATTTGCCTCGTTTCAGTTCACAATCAAATTAACCAAGAACACTAAATCCACAACATGCGACATTTCGAGACCTTGACACCAATTATAAAATTTGATATCCTTGAGTGTCATTCTTGGCATTGGTATGCATATGATGAACTATCAGTTTCTTTCTTCCTAAACTGCGATACAAAAAAAAAAAAAAAAAAAAAAAAAAACTAAATATAAGGACCATGTAGGCTACAAGCTCCGCCTACATTCATACATTCATAGTATTGGTTCAAGTCATATCTAAGTTCATGTCGATCTCTTCACATTTATAAATTTTTCAAATAATTAATATTAGCTTCTGCAAATGATGTTGCCCCTACAGATAAAAACATTCATTGGACAATAAAGGTTGAGAAAAATAACCACCTCAAAGTTTCCTTTCAGTTCTGATTCGAGCTTTTTGGTGAGACTCTTGTTGTACAATTCCTCGTAAGCCAACTGAATCTGCTTTCTTTGGGTGGCATTTCTATGCGCTAAAATGTTGATCAGTGTCTTCTCATTAGTTCCCCATCCTGACACATGTAGATGTCGCGGTAAGGCTATTTAGCTTATACAAATTTTGCTTCACTATTTCTTCATAAATTTATATATGCTATTCAAAACTAGTGTATCTGAGCAAGGTATCGAAATACACTGTAGAAGAACTTGCATCTCTCTTATGCACAATGACATTATATGAGGCCTTGATGAACCCATTGCTAGACATTAGGCTTCAAAGGGACAAGGCTTCAGGGATGGACAAACAGAACACTTTTGCAAACTCTTACAAGGAGATTTCCAAAGAACATAACAATACTAGGAAACATAAATAACACATAGAAATGAAGACTATAATCTCTGTGCTCCTCTTTTATGAGTTTCATTATGGAATATCACATTATCAAAGGTTTGAAAAATCAATCTTCTATCAATTATTAAAAGAAGAAAAAATCTATGTAAATCAATTGGACAAGAAGAAAACAATTTCAGATATCAAAACAATTATTTGCCTGATCCATTAAATAAAAAAAAACTCATTTCTTGAAGATTTCTTCCTTGGTCTATGTTATGATCACAAAAACTATCAGAGATAACAAGTTCATATCACTTAGAAAGATGAAACCTCTCTATTTTCTGGGAAATATGTAGATTTATTTCTGATCGGTGTTAAAAAAAGTAATCTTGAACTCATAGAGGAATGATCTAAGCATTAGATCTGCATACAACTATGTGCTATTGCTACAGATTGCTGATCGGCATAAAAAAAAAGAATCCTTTAGTGTTGGGCATGAATGGCATCATCACATGGACAGAAGACGAGTGTGGTCCTCTATTGTCTTTAAAGACTCGCTTCAAAAAAATATATGGGAAAATGACTTTCCATAACCTTCATTATAGATAAACAAATACCTTCATAATCCCATATATTGAGGAAGCCATCCTCAGCAGCTCTTCTAAAAATTGATGCTTTGTCAAGAAACCACTGGAATAAAGTTAAAAGGACAGTAAGTTATAGCAGCACTTAACAGAAGTATTCCAATGCTAATAATATAGTAATATAGCATGCCTGAACATAGAGAACAGCAACCTTGTGACCATCAAGTTTGTGTACTGGTGCACCAACACCACCAGAAGTTAGGTTACGTTGATCAAACATATGCACAGACTTATCAACAAACCTGAGAAAAAATATGATCATAGATAAAGAAATGCTAAGGCTGCATATAATCACTGACTCACAAACTCAAGACATCATGTTTATAGGAGAAAGTAACAAAATACTGCCTAAGAACCAGCAGAGGTTATAGAATGGGAACAAATAAACATCAAGAATATACGTAGTCACCAGCTCTCCTCATTGCAGCGATAACTCGTTGATAAAGATCAATTTTTAGCACAGAAAGGTCTTCCACCCACCAGTCCTGACAATGCATCATTAATTTTCCTGATCTGCTATCACATTCTAAGTGAGCTAAACCAGAAACCAAATCAAAAGAAATCCGTAAACGATGCTGCAGGGGAAAATTCATTGAGTGGAAATTACCCAAAGATTTCAAATCAACTTCTCACGAAGACACAAATTCGACTCTAAATCATTCCGAAACCCTCCAATTAGGAACCAAAACTTCAAGGAAAGCTCGAATCACTTCTGACCTCTCTGTGACCCATTCTAACAAACAGGTAACGTGCAACTCTCTACAACTTGTTCATCATGGAAAACACAACACAACTCAACCTCAAATCATCGAACACCAGCCAAAATCTCTAGGAAAACCTACTGTGAACACATCAGAAATCACTGTCAAACAATTTTGGGTAACATACGCAAACCAAGCAGTAACCTTCAACCGAAACCTCCAACAAGAACACATCCCACCGAGAAGAATCCAACCCGAATCGTATACAAAGAAAAACCAATCAAACACATCCACAGAAGAGGAAAACATATCGAAAGCGTCTACAAAAGAAGTAAATCAAAACATCTCCAGGAAGAACAATCAAAGCCTTTACCAGAAGAAAACCAGTCGAAATCCATACCAAATCCTCACTTTCTATAGGTTTTCCACCCCACTATACCTCATGGATTTCGAGTTATCACAGGTAGATACACTTGCCTCTTTCTTCTTCGTCTCGCCTCCACTCGTCCTCGCGTTGTGCCCCGTCAGCTGTGGCGCCGCCTGCGAAGCTCAGCTAGGCAGCGAAATGGCGCGACGAGTGGCTCTGTCGACTCGGGAAAAATGGAAAGAAGAGAAGGGTCGGCGGAATCGGGCAGGGAGATGTGACGAGGAAATGAACCCACTGTTCAAAGGGGACGGCGACAGCGAGAAATCGAGGGAGCGGAAGTTGAGGCGGCGCCAGCAGCTAGGGTCGAGGGAGGCGCGGTACCAGGACTTGCAGATGAAGGGGACGGCGACGGCGAGATCTTCGAGGGCGAGACGGCGGAAGGGGAAGAGGGAGATGAGGCTGAGGTTTAGGTTTATGTTGAGAGAAGGGGCACGATATTGGTTTAGGTTTGGAGGGAATTTTGTGAAGTCTTGTAAATTTTGGCCGGTGAAAAAATTAAATTATTTAAGAAGGGGTTTATTAACATCGGATTTTAAAAACCGATGTTAAAATCGGTGTCTATTAACCAAAAAAAGGGCGCTCATAGACATCGCCTAAAAAACCGATGTCTATGAGCTAAAATCTGCGCTCATAGACACCGGTTTTTAGAAAAACCGGTGTAAAATACTCAAAGACTTCGGTTTTAGCCTAAAACCGATGTTGTTCCACTGATGTCTATGAGCGATTTTGTTGTAGTGCTCGTACATACTTGTGTTAGTTGTGGGTTGTTTCTTTTCCTTGTATTAGTTTTTCTTTTGCATATTTCCGCTGTGCTAACAAACTTTTGTGAGAAGATTGTTTAAGTTTTAGAGGAGGCTATTCACACCCCCCCTCTCTTGCCATCCGAAGGCCTGCACAATTAAAAAGAAAAGAACCTTTCTCGGACTTAAAAAAACACTTGCATAAAATAAAATAAAGAGATAAACTAAAAGATGAGGCTCACAGATTTTACTTGGTTACAACTGGGGAGGTTGTTAATCCAAGGAAATGAATCGCACTATGTATCTCCTTCAGGCGGAGAAGCCTCTTACAATAGTGAAACCATAAAAAGATGAAGCTAAACTAATAAAGTGAAGCGTAAAGTGTTGGAACTCAAATTGATTGTTGATATTAAAGCTTTTGGACCAAGGCTGTATTTATAGCCTTGGTCGGGATGCCTGGAAGCGTTCTAGGTGCCTAGAGTGGGATAGAAAGTTATCCCCGATGCAACAGTCAACGTCCACGTCGATGGTGATAAAGTTTCAGTTCCGGGCGCTCGGAAGAGTTCCGGGTGACCAGACCTTCAAAGTCAACCCCGTTGACTTTTTCGGTCTGGGCCCTCTGCTCCTGTGCTGCTCGCCTCGGTTCGGGTCTTCCTCTCCAGCTCCGCTCGCTTGGGTGATTTCAGCCTATTAGAGTGTATACTAAAAGCCTAACTTTTGTATAAACATTTATTTAGAAAAAAGAATCACATTGGTCAAATATCTACATTTATAAGTTAAGTGTAGTTGTTCAATTAATTTATATTGTAGATAACATGATGTATGGTGTAACACACAGAAGATCATGTTATCAATTCCTTGTAAATTATAAATAGTAGCTCACGACTAAGATAGAAAGGAACAAACCATTGGAATAGTCGTAGTGTAATTTGGTATTGGTTTATCTTAACTATAAAATTACACTAGTACACTCTGAGTGTATTGAGCAGGACCATTTAAGGTAAGTTCTTTTTGTACTGACTACATAAAAGAACAAGACCTTTGTTATTATGGAAGTGTGTTCTCTTAATCCTGATATAATAGCAAGCACATATATCTAGTATTTATTTCTTTGACTTATCAAAGGGTGCGATTTAGTTCGATAAATCAATAGGCCTGATAAGTTGGGAAATTATGTTATTTATAGTGTGTGTTGTTGATTATAGAAGAAAACTGTGTCCTAGTAATCTAGGTTGATGATGTCCCCAAGAGGAGCTCATAAGGATTATCATGTAAACCCTGCAGGTGGACTTAGTCCGACATGACGATAAGGTTGAGTGGTACTACTCTTGGAGCTAGATATTAATTAAGTGAGTTGTCAATAACTCATTTAATTAGGGGGCATTCTATATCTTAAACACAGGGAGACTAACACACTCATGATAAGAAGGAGCCTAAAATATAATTTGGGATTGGTGCCGTAGTTCGATAATAATTCTTTAGTGGTATGAATTATTATTGATGAAATTAAGTTGGGTGTTCGGGGCGAACACGGGAAGCTTAATTTCATCGGGAGACCAAAACTAATTACTCCTCTCAGTCCTTATCATAGCCTCTTATTTATAAAGTATTATACGCACCCATACCCACCTTTTTACCCATCCTTATGTGGCTGGCCAAGCCAAGCTTGGAGCCCAAGCAAGGGCCGGCCAAGACATGGCTTGGATGGGATGAAGTGTGGCCGGCCCTAGCTTGAGTCCAAGCTTAGGTGGCCGACCACAATAAAATTAAAAGTATTTTATTTTTTAAAATTTTTCTTATGTGGAAGCCATGGTTTTAAAAGAGAATTTAAAATTTAAATCTTTCCTTTTATAGCATTCTACAAAAGATTAAGTGAAAGGTTTGATATCTTTCCTTATTTGTAGTTAAAAGGAAGATTTTAATTTTTGATAAAACTTTCTTTTTTTGTAACTATCCTCATGATTTAAAAGAGAGTTTTAAAATTAAATCTTTCCTTTTATAGTTTCTACAAAAGACTAAGAAAAGATTTAATATCTTTCTTTATTTGTAGATTGAGAGGAAGATTTTAATTTTAAAGATAACTTTCCTTTTTGGAAATCATCCACATGTTTTAATAGATGGATTTTAATTTATAAAATTTCCTTTTATAACCAACCATGAAGGGAAAATTAATAGAGAAATTTTTTATTTTAAAAATTTTAGGAAACAAATTAGGAAGTTTTAATTTTGTGTTTAAAACTTTCCTTACTTGGATGATTAAGAGGTGACCGGCCACATTGAGTTTGAAAGGGAAATTTTTTATTAAACTTTCCTTTCATTGGCTAAGAGAATAAGGAAGTTTTTTTATAAAATTTTCCTTATTTACCAAGACTAAGGAGTATAAAAGAGAGGATAGAGGTGCCTCACCTCATAACTTATGTTCTAATTTTCCTCTCTTCTATTTCCTTGGTTGGTGGTCGGCCCTTCACATCCTCTCCCTCTCCTATTCTTCTTCCTTGGCCGGCGGCATCTTCATCTCAAGGAGCTTGGTTGGTGGCCGGATCTTGCTTAAGGAAGAAGGAGAGATAGGAGGTCTTGTTTCTTAGCATCCCTTGGAGCTTGGTGGTGGCCGAACCTCATCTTCTCTTGGAGTTCTTGTGGTGGCCGAAACTTGCTTGGAGAAGAAGGTAGCTTAGGTGGTTTTCGTCTTGGTAGATCATTGCCCACACGACGTCCGAGATAAGAAGAGGAATACGGTAGAAGATCAAGAGGTTGTTGCGTACAAAAAAAGGTATAACTAGTAATTGTTTTCCGCATCATACTAGTTTTCTTTGTATAGTTTTTGAAATACCAAACACCAGAGGCATATGATTCTAGGGTTCAAATTTGTGATTCGAGTTTATGTTTTTTTTTTCAAATTTGTGATTCGATTGTTCCTTTTGGTTAAACCTAGGGTTATATAAGGAAATTAAATATTAAATTTCGTTAAGAGGTTTTGTCGAGGCAGTGGTGGATGTTCCCATACCCAAGAAGGCCAAGTGCCTCGCCATGTTTGACCTGGGAACCGATTTCTGAAATTAATATTTAATTGAATTTGTAATATGGGTGGATTTGGATCAATAATGTTAAGCATCGTTTGAGATCCAAGTCTAAATCTAAAAGAATAGATAAGTTAAACTTGGAATCAATAATGTTAAGTTTCGTTTACGATCCAAGTTTAATTTCTAAAGAACACAATAGGTTGTTAGGAAAGGTTCGACACTAGTACAAAATTTTTGTACAGTGGAACCGGTATGATCTTCCGAGTAGCAACCAACACAGCCAACCGAAATAAGACTCACACGAACCCAATTTCGGCCTTCTACTAGAGCAGGCTTCAGCTCCGACTTCTCATCTCTCGAACGTTGCGTACGTTCTTCTCGTCCACCGGTGTACTCTTCCGCGGCACCTCGTCCCACAGACACACTGAGCCCGTCGACTCTCTCCTGTGTCGTCCTTCTCACTAGCCATGTCTTCCGCTCGACTTCCTTTGCTCCTAAGCTCCTGCACACTTAGACAGAGGGATCAAAAATCAACAGGACCTAACTTAACTTGTTTGATCACATCAAAACAATCTTGGGGTTCCAACAATCTCCTCTTTTTTTGATATGAGCAACCCAAGTTATGCTAGGGTAAACAAATAAAGTTAAAGCAAAAATAAATTTTACAATAAAGCACAAAAAAATAGAAAATTTAATTTTTAAGCTACCTCCCCCTAGACTTAATCTTTTTCTTCTCCCCCTTTGATCACATAAAAAATGGGGTACAAAAAAAAAATCTAAGGGTAACTTTTATAAACAATTTGAAATATTGAAAACAAATTTTCAAGTAAGAAAAAGTAAACTCTGATTTTGGAAATATTGAAAACAATTTTGATAGCGCTGACAATACAATAATTTTAGAAATATTTTCTAAGTAAAAAAATTCAAGAATTAATTTTTTGTAGAAATTTTGGTAAAGTAAATCTGAAAAAAAATTTTAAGTAAAAAAATTTCTAAAAAAAAATTCTAAGTTAAAATTTTGTGCAACTTATAAAATACATTTAAAAAATAACTTAAAAGAAATTTTAAGAAAAAAATGAACAATTTCTAAGTTTAAAAAAATTTCTAAAGAAAGATTTTCTAAGAAGTTAAATAGATTTGCAAAAAAAAAAATTTAGAATTTTCCAAAAAAAATTGAATAACTATTCAAAGCATTATCTAATTTCAATTTTAATGCTTTATCAGTTAGTCAATTAAACATTTTATTTCAATATTTGGCTTCTAGGCTGTGGCGAGGCACTAGACCTTCTTGGTTATTGGATCATCAACCACTTCTATACAAAACTGCATAAGGAAATTAAACGTTTAATTTTCTCGCTGAAAGCTCCAAGTCTAAATAAAGATCAAGTTAGGCAAGACTTGAGAACCCAATATAGGTTCTAGCCAACTGGATTGATTAGGTATTTCTGAGTGACATATTTCTTTGAAATATTTCTAATTTGTCCTTTTTGATATCTAAAATACCAATTTAGGTTATTGAATTTTCTAAAACTTGCATTATATGAGTATGCATGATTTTTCAAGTTACTTATTTCTTTTTGTAAAATATCATTTTCTAATTTTATTTTGCCAAACTCATCTAATGGGAAAGATTTTGCTAAAATTAATTTTAAAATTTTAATTTCTTTTTCAAGTTTGCAATAATCTTTGGTTAATACTTTCACAAATTTAAACAACTTGTCAGGTGGGAGAGATCATACCTGACTTAACTTATCGACTTCGTTATCCGTAGCTCCCCCTGAACTACTGCTTTCTTCCGATGTAGCTCCCCATTCATCGATGCTCTCGATGCTCATTTCGGACGAGCTTATTTCGTGTTCATCTTCTTGATGACTTACCATCAATACAAGTTCAGAGAAAGCCTCGACTTCCGATTCGAATGACGTATGGTCCCACGTCGCCTTTTGTAACGACCACCCTTCTTACTACTACTCTCTAAGGGTGACCTTTACTTAACTACTATAAACTCTTACTTAACTAGTATGACAAACTGTACTTAACTTCTTTTTTTTTGTTTCAGAAAACTTAAAATTTCAGCAGAGTATATGCAGTACAGCAGGACTAAAATGTAATACAATACTGACATGCATATATAACACATAATAACAGAAACTATACACACTATATCTCAATGCAAACACAACAGTATCTATTTATTAATCAGAACTCATCTCAGCATGCAATCTAAAACAAGAATGAACTCAAATGACATGGAGTATAAAATACAATCTCAAATGTTTCTTATCCACTAAAACATGAAAACTCAATAACATCCCAAGTCTCTCTCATAGTCCTGCATCACACACCATCCGCACCTCCTCGTCACCTTCCTTTGCTATAGCTTTTCCTTTCCTTTATTTGCAGTAAGAGGAAATGTAATCTATAAGCAAAATTGCTTAGTAAGCGCTATCTAACTCACAAAATCTCATTATGCATGTACATATATCTATAACATAAACTAACTGAATGCTTACTGAAAATTACTCATGCTCATCTAATAGTAAGGAATCAAACAGGCTGAAATGCTAAACATGTAAAGCTGCTCATGCTCATCTACTAGCAAATAACAGTAAGCTAATCTAAATAACATGTTAGCATAAAAGAAAACTAAAACTTGCTGATTTTAAAACAAAATGAAACTTATTTTATTTGTTCTAAACTTATTCTTTTATTTCACTTGTTTGAAAACTTATACTTTAATACTTCAAAATAATAATAAACTTTCTTCTTGGGCCCAGGCATAGTACCATCTTATGCGCGTTCCCTAATAAGTTGGGGTAGCGAGCCACCAATCCTAAAAGAGCAGACCTCGGTCTACCAGGGCCAAGACCTCGGAATTGGACACTGGATTTGTTTAACGACAACCTCGGAAGTCGGGTACTAGCCTCTTAAATAAAGTAAAATACTTGTTATCTTTTATTACTTCTAATATATAATGCCTCGGCATTTTCTTTAAGCACCTTGTATGCCAAAATCCCTAAAGTCTTGACTTTGGGATCTACTTAAGGCCTTGGCCTTTTTCTTTCTTTTCTTTATCTTTCTTATACTTGTTAATACCTCTAATAAAAGGATGTCTCATACAAAACTGCACTAAAATACTTATTAACATTGCATTGAAATGCTTAACAGAATTGCATGGAAATACTTAATGAAACTGTACTGAAATGCTTAACAGAATTGCATGAAAATACTTAATAAAAATGTACTGAAATGCTCAATAAAGCTGCATACTTTACTAATCAAAATTCTGCATATTTAGCTAACAGAAATCCGCATACTGTGCTAACAAGGAAACTTAAATCTGTATGCAACTTAACCAAAATTCTGCAAACAAACTTAACAAGATTCTGCATATAAACTTTAACAAAATCTTTAACATGCTACAATGGAAATCAGAAGAAAGGAAAGCAAATCACGCATGCTATTCTTAACCTCTTCAAAATCCTAATTCTGTACATAAATCACCCATCTTTAACAAAATCTTCAACCAAGCAAAGCCTAAGGAAAAGTTACTGCTGCTATCAAAGGTTAACTCGTGATATACTAAAACATGCACTCAATGGATCTACACATGCTGAATTGTTTCCAACTGAACAAAGCATAAGAACATGTTACTGCTGCTATCACAAATTGATACATGATACACTAGAACAAAAACTAACTAGACAGGAATCTGCACATTTTAAAACATTTCCAACAAAACAAGCATAAGGAAAGGATGCTTCTATTAAACTAGAACTCGTTGGAGTTTTGAATCCTATATAACTTATTTCGTTTTTAAAGCCTATGTGAAACTTGCTAAAACTTTAAACAAAACCCATATGAAACTTATTTTCATTTCCAAATCTAGCAAATTCTGATTAAAACTCCATGGCAGCAACTTCATAACTAACCGAACTTTATGTAAGCCGACTGTGCACATTGAGATGGCAACAAATAAAAACGATTCAAACATGAGATGCAGATTATAAATGCTGGGGAGTCTAACTACATGCTCAATCCATTCAAATATCTTCTCTTCTTTTTATAAAACTCACGGCAGTAGCTTCAAACTCATTAATCTTTACAACTTATTCCGAAAACCCAAAAGAAATCCAAATCAAATTCGAAACTACCCTTACCGCAGGTGAGTAGCAACTTACGGAGGTGTTCTTGGACTTACAACCGAAGAAGGAAGGTTTAGGGTTTCGGGTGAGCTCCAAATCTCAGCGATGCCTCTGTGTCCGCGTGTTCTCCTCGACGAGACGACCGAGAAGGTGTGAAAGACTCCCAAAAATCTCCCTTGGCCGGCCGCCGGAGAAACCCTAGCTCTCTGTCGCATTTCCGCCCGAGAGGAGTCGCGCCGTCGGGAGAGGAAGAGAATAGGTTTCGAGAGAAAATTAAGCCCTCGTTTATAACTAGGGTTTTTTTTTTGTTATCAACTATTGCTTAAGAATACTTCGCACCTTACTCTTTCATGAAATACCTGCGGAACACTTGGTTAGCCGGATTCGCTTAAGACTTGGTTCGGCCGGAGGTCGCCGGTTCGAATCTCGGCTCGGCCCTTTTATTTTTGATATCTTCTTTCGTTTAGTAAAAATACCAAACGATCTCCAAAAATTACATAAAAATACTCTAAAAATTTCTAAAAATCTCTAGAATATTTCTAAGGCATTTTTAAATATTTTTAAATTACTTTTGGGACTCGAAATGAGGAAATTTGGGTTGTTACACCTTTCGAGTCTTGTACTTGTTCGTTTGGATATGCTTCTTTCCTTTGTCCTTGTCCTTGTCCTTGTTCCTAAGCTTAAGCCAGTTGTCTTTGACGTGACCTTCTTCGTTGCAGTGGTAGCATCTGATCGTCCTTTTCTTTCTACCCTGCTGATGGTTAGTTTTTCTTGATTTAAATAATTTTTAAAATGTCTTACTATCATTGCCGTTTCTTCATCCTCGAGAGAAGATTCTGAATCTTGTTCCTCCATCCTTGCCTTAAAGGCAATGTTGTGCGTCGATTCCTTCTTTGTATCTGCACATTTCGATTCATTGATTTCAAAAGTTGAAAACAACTCTTCTAAGGTAATAGTTTCTAGATCCTTAGAGATATAGTAGGCATCTACTAATGATGCCCATTTTGTATTTCTAGGAAAAGTATTAAGTGTGTACCTTAGCAAATCCCGATTACTTACCTTTTCTCCGAGATTTAAAAGTCCGGTGATTAGCTCCTTGATCCTCAAGTGAAGGTGGGCTATAGTTTCATTTTCTTCAAATCGAAGGTTGGTGAGCTGATTGCGAATTAGGTCCCATCTTGCAAGTTTCGTCTCAGAGGTTTCCTCGTGTAGTTCCAAGAATTTCTCCCAGAGTTCCTTTATGGACTCGTAAGCTCTGATCTAGTTGACTTCTTGTGGCGGTAGTACGCTCAGCAGATGAAATTTTGCCCTGCCGTTTGCCACATAGTCGGCTTGTTTCTTCTTCGTCCATTGATACTTTTCCTTGCTCTCGGGTGCTTCAAAGCCAAATTCCATTATTAATGATAAATCAAAATTGATTTTGAAAAATACCTCCATTCTCTTTTTCCAGCTCGCGAACTCCCCCTCGAATTTTGGTGGGTAGATGCTTGGTCCGACCATCGTGTTTGCTTCAATAGGCAGTTAGTCCTCCTGAAGCTTCTTAGCTCTGATATCACTTGTTGAGACCGTTGGCCGACTAAAGGGGGTTGAATAGCCCTGCACAATTAAAAAGAAACGAACCCTTCTCGGGCTTAAAAGAACACTTGCATAAAATAAAATAAAGAAATAAACTAAAAGATGAGGCTTACAGATTTTACTTGGTTACAACCGGGGAGGTTGTAATCCAAGTAAATGAATCACACTAAGTATCTCCTTCAGGCAGAGAAGTCTCTTACAGTAGTGAAAGCACAAAAAGATGAAGCTAAACTAACAAAGTGAAGCGCACAAGTGTTGGAACTCAAATTGATTGTTGATATTAAATCTTCTGGACCAAGGCTGTATTTATAGCCTTGGTCGGGGCGCCTTGAAGCATTCCAGGCGCTTGGAGTGGGATAGAAATCTATCCCTGATGTAACGGTCAACACCCATGTCGATGGTGAAAAAGTTTCGGTTCCGGGCGCCCGGACCCTCAAAGTCAACCCCGTTGATTTTTCGGTCCGGGCCCTCTGCTCCGGTGCTGATCGCCTCGGTCCGAGCCTTCCGCTCTGGCTCTGCTCGCTTGGGTGATTTTAGTAAACCGAAATAAGGGTCACTCAAATCCAATTTCAGCCTTCTACTCGAGTAGGCTTCCGCTCCATCTTCTGCTCTGGCTTCTCGTCCCTCGAACGTCGCGTACGTTCTTCTCATCCACCGATGTACTCTTCCGCGGCACCTTGTCCCTCAGACGCATCGAGCCTTTCGGCTCTCTCCCGTGCTGTCCTTCTCGCTAGCCGCGTCTTCCGCTCGACTTCCTGTGCTCCTAAGCTCCTGCACACTTAGACACAGGAATGAAAAACCAACAGGACCTAACTTAACTTGTTTGATCACATCAAAATAACCTTGGGGTTCCAACAAGTTGGACCCTATTTGGTTTAATCATGAACCAATTTAGTTTAATCATGAACTAACTTTATTTAGTTGTGAACCAAACCAAGGGGTTAATGGGCTATTTTTTTTATTAAGGTATAATGGGTTAGATTTGAGTTTTCTAATCCAACTCATTAAAGATGACTATATATTGATATGGTTAAGAGAAAATTAAAACATATTTTATTATTGGCTTGATTAGGTTTTGGAAACTTAAACCCAACATCTCTCTCCCTCTCCCTCTCCCTCTCTCTTGTCGCCGACCACAACAAGAGGGTCTCCTCTTGGAGATCCTCTTGTTGCCATGAGTCACCCAAAGGAAGAAGATCTTCCTTTTGCTTCTTCTTCCTCTTCTTGATCCTTCTTCTTTGCTTGTGGCTAGTACCTTCCAAAAATGAAGCTTGTTCTCTTGGAGTTATTTTGAAGAGCTCGACGTGGATACGAATGGAGGCGAGGTTTGATAACGTCGCAAAAGGTTGATGCTCTTCTCGTTATAGGTCATTCGTAAGGTATATCTAGAATAATTGTTATTGAATTTAGTTTTATTTTATGATCTTGTTTGTGCGATTGTATCTAGCATACGTGTGATGTAATAAATTACTTTATTTATCGTTAAGTCTTTCACTATCATATTTACGAAACATATTTTTAGCACACATCGCATCGGGCATAACCCAACTGTGGTATCAAAGCCTGATTGTGTTTCAACATGATCGTCAAATTATTTTACAGTTTGTAATTAGTATTATAATTAATGTTTAGAATTTTTCTAGAATTATTAAGAATTTTCTATTTTTGAAAGTTTCCTAAATTATTAGGAAATTCCACTTTTATAAAGTTTCTAAAATAATTTTAGAAAATTAAATTTAAAAATATTCTATTAATTTATAAATTATCATTTCTAGATTTTTTTTGAAATTTTAATAAATATACCATTTTTGATTTTTTTAAAATTTGTTAGATAATACCAAATTTAGAATGATTCTTAAATTTTTTAAAAATCTAGATTTGAAATATTTTAAATTAAATTATAGAAATTGTCTTTTCTAGAATTTTTGGATTTATTAAAATATTTTTTTTTGAAAAGTTCCTTAAATTGTTAGGAAATACGAAATTTAGAAAGATTTTAAAAATTATACAAAAATTAGATTTAAATTATTCTATAATAAATTATGAAATATTAACTATTTATTTCTTAAATTGTTAGAAAATTAATTTATAAATTTATTTATAAAATAATTAAAGAGTCTTGATTGATAGAAAGATTCTAGATGAGATATATTAATTAAATTTGAAAATTAGTTTCCTAATTTGATTAGATAAATCTTGATTTATTAAAATTAGATTTATAATATATTTTTATTTTAAAAATAGAATTATAATATATTTAAATTTATGTCATGTTCATGCCATATTGTATGCTATGCAAATGTATTAATTATGACATGATTAGATTTTGCCACGTGTGCGATGTGATTACATCTTACCGTATCTGTGATATGTCATGCTATGTCATGCGTGCGATGTGTCATGTCATCATCAATGTCATGCATGCAATGTGTCATGTCGTCATTTATACCATGCATATAATATCATGTAGATATAATATTTGCATGATGTAAATGAGACCAATTTCTTTACACAATATTAAAACCTATACTTTCTGTTAATATGGTAAGAATCAGAGTTTAATTTCTTATTTGAGTTATTAGCCAAAGTCAAGCTCAACTTGAAATTAAATATGTTCAAACCATGGATATGCAATCTCATGATTAACGAATTGATTTTAAATTTGAAGCGTTGATTTGTTGTGCCAAAGTCATGATCAATATGAATAGAGGCGAAGTTAGGTGATATGCATTTGATGTATACTTGTAATGTGTTAATAGTCCGATGTTTATGAGAAAATCAATTAATTGCTAACATAATGTGATAGTTGTATATAATCAATATGGAATCGGTAAACTTGTTACCTACCACTATAGCTAAGAATGGTTTGTTGGCTAAAGTCAAGGTTGTTCTTATCTATAATGAATATCAACCCACTTAGAGAAAATCTACCATCTCCCAAATTCAAAATAAGAGTTGTTCCGGTGCAAGACGAAGAGGTGGACGCTGAGGATGATGCTCCGCTGACTGGATGAAGACTCCTCAGAGCACGGATCTTCCGCTGACGTGGACCTGCAAACACAGCGCCGAGCCAGGGAGAGGCTTCCCGGTGACGGCCCTCCGACGCTCAAGTCAGATCCTGGCGGTAAGAAAACAAGGAGCAGAACGTAGAGCAGAGAGGAAACGAGAACTGTAGCTATCGTAAAGAAGTGAGCATACCTCCGTCGGAGTCTGGGGGTCCTTATATAGGGCTCCCCAAAGGCGCGTGCACACTCCCCAAGATGTGCACACTCCTCAAAGCATACCTGGAATGGACGTGTCAGAAAAGCGTGCCTGAAGCCATGCCTCAATAGCACGAGCAAATCCTTGACGTGACAGTAGAAGTTTCCATCGTACGATTCTCTGTCTGATTATGCCGCCGACCATGCCTCTTGTCGGCAACACTAATCCCTAAGAAGATATCGTCAGCTTCCTTTGTCCATTATCGGGCCGAGCGGAGGAACCGCTCGGCTAGCGTCTTTCAGGCGGCACCAAGGCTGGGCCGATCTAGATATCCGCTCGGCCGGTAATTTGATGTCCGACTCCGCCTTGTCAGGTTGAGGCTCCTTCATATGCCGGGTAGAGGTTGCATCCCCCGCCCGGTCGAGCGGGATGGATGCTCGACCCCTGTCTTTCCCTACTTGAGTTTCATGAGCGTCGAAAGCTCGGTGTTTGACCGAGCTATCTAAGTGTCGGGCCGGCTACTCTTCATGCTGATTACGAAGGTAGTTCGCCCAATCGGACACCTGCCCAGGATGTTGACCACTTTGACCTCCTACCAGGCGGGCCCCACCTTACCATCGGATCACGTGCCTCTCCCTCAAGTCTAGTCGAAGGAGGCTGTAAGTCCGACTGATTGGACGAGTAGTCTGGTGACCGCTGGGCCGATCGGCTAATAGATGAGTTGGACCCCGATAGGCCTCTGCAGGAGGAACACGAGCCGGGCGGTCAACGCTGACGCCATCCGAATCTCCTTAGGATATGTGCAAATCACCTCCATTAAGTCCGAGCATGCACCCATGCCTATTAAATGCTGCCCTATGGGAGGATGCCACGTGTCGCTGGCACAGCCACCGTACGTCCGAGGTGACAACTGTTGATGTGACGTTTGGCGGTTCGAATTCAACGGCTGGATTTGTGCTCCGATTCCTGTGCCCTAGATCGAACGGCTCCGGTCGGCCACACCCATCTTTATAAAGACTCAGCGTCGCCATTTCCTCCTTTGCGCTTTCTCCACGTTCCCCGACAGCTCTCCTCCAGTGATTCTTCTGCGTTCAGTGCTCCGACAATTCCCCTATGTTCAGTGCTCTGGTGATCTCCTCCCCCTTGTAAGCTCTCTCTTGCCATCTCCATTATTGCTTTCCTGTTGCTCCTTTTCAGTCACCGCATTTTTCAGTCGTGTTTTCCAACCACCATTCCTTTCATATCTTCGGATTTTTCATTTCACGATCATGACTAGTTCCTCTCAGTCGGTCGACCCTGCCCTTGGTCTATGGTATACCACCATGGAGACCAGGTTTGATGCTGGCGACGCAGCGAACCTTATCAACGCCTTCGACATTCCCTCTGACCACGAGCTTATCCTGGCTAGACCGTCCGACCGTCCACACAGCCCCCGACCGACACTATCTGTTTCTTTCGAGACCAGTTCATGGTCGGTCTCCGGTTTCCCATCCATCCGTTGATAATTGAAGTTTGTAATTACTTTCAAATCTCGCTCGCCCAGCTCGTCCCCATCTCCTTCCGCCTGTTGTGCGGCGTGGTGGTGTTGTTCCGAGTGCACAACATCCCATTGACCCCTCGGGTCTTCCACTACTTCTACTACCCCAAACAGTCCGAGCTGGACACCTACCTATTTCAATCTCGCATTGGTCTAGTCTTCTTCGACAAGATGCCCTCCTCCAACAAACACTGGAAGGAGTACTTCTTCTATTTGAGACTCCTCGAGCGGCCCCACTTCTGAACTCAATGGCAGACCGCCCTGCCACCCCCGCCCGAGCTAAAGAGGTATAAGACTCAACCAGATTACCTCCACGCTGCTAATGTGTTGGCTGGGCTGAAGTTCAACATTCACAAGTTGTTGCCAGAGGGTGTGATGTACATGTTCGGGCTAAGTTCGGACCGGGTGAAGCTCCCGAGCAGCCTAGGTATGAAATTTCTTAACTTTCTTCCTTTGAGTCTAACTGATTCTGTTCTTCTTTTGCAGCCGACATCATGATGCGTGCCCGGGTGGCTGGTATAATGAAGGCTAAGCAGACCGAGATCGAAGCAGCTATTTCCAAGGAGATAGAGCGGCTCAGCTTGACCCCGGTCGGCTCGCAAGAGGGCACAACTGGGGAAAATACAACTGCGGGCGACGGGACTGCCGAGCGGGCGCCCAGCGCAGGAGGGGCGACTGACCCCGGATCGGTCCGAGAAGCGCCACCCGTCATCCCTCCTGAGGGTTCGGGGTCCTCGGGCGATGAAGTGCTGCTCACCCGCAAGAGGCGCCGAACGGACGCGCCTTCCCGATCCGCCACTGCCGACAACCATCTGGAGATGTCCACCGGGGTTAGTATTTTCAAGTATCAGTTCATAAGTTACCTCTGCTCGGCGCTAGTTTTTGCTTGAAGTATTGGGTGGAGAATATCGTCATGTGCCAGTGGCTGGCCCAAGTGGAGGATGAGCTGAAGAGTCTCAAAATTTCTGGAGAAGCCTCCTCCTCCCAGGGACCGCCGGTCGCTCGTCTGAAGGCCGAGCTGGAGAGGGCTCAACAACTCCTGGCCGAGGAGCAGCAAAAGTCGGCCGAGCAGGCCAGCAGACTGAGCCAAATTGAGGCACAGTTGAAGACTTATGATAGGAAACTTGATCTGCCTCCACGAGGAAACGACGGGCCATTGCTGATTTGGAAGAAAAGAACAAAGAGGCCCGACAGTTAGCCGAGGATCTGAAGAAAGCAGAGGACTCCCTGTTTGCCGAGTGGGAGAGCCGCTCGGCCAAGGAGGCGGAACTCCAGGATCAAGTGATGCGTCTGGAGGGGGAGCTGGGGGCCTCCCGGGAGGCATTGACATCCTATCAAGAGGCCGAATCGAGCCGCTTCGCGGTCCTGAGGCAGCAATACCTCCGATCGGACTAATTTCTAAAGAAGGTGACCAATTGGATCGTCCACTCGTTCGAACTGGCCATCGATGCTACGCTAATCCAGCTGAAGGCGACCAACCATATTCCTGAGGCTTTCTCCGACAAGGATGTCGACCGAATCCAACTTCTCGAGTCCATTCCTGACGAGGCCTTCAACTATATTGAGTGAGCGAGGGGTCGGTACAGAGTGTTTTGTAAGCCTTGGTTGTACTCCTGCCGTTCGGCAGCGTTTATTAATGAAATCTTTTTGCGCCTCCTTCATATTTGGTTGCATAGTTCTGATCGGCTTTTACGACAGTGCTTTTATTGAAATATTCTCTAGGGTCATACCCCCCGGGGTTTATAGTCGCCTCTCGACTCTAGGTTCTCTAGCGTCCTGTGTCCAGTACCCTCAATAGTGGAGGCTACTTCCTCCGATCAGACCCCGTCAGTGGCTAAGCTACAGGAGCCGCTCCTCGTTCAGCTAATCACCTCCATTCCTCCGGATAGGCGGAGGATAACCCGATCTGCCATTCTTCCAGTCATCCCTACTCAAGCATCCGGCCCATCTGCCTCCGCCCAATCAGCGCCGGGCGGGAGACGATCCATCACCGCCACCCTTCACCTGCCGACTAAGGATCTTCTCGCGCCAGGCGATCAGCCCAGCTCCCCTCAACATCAAGTCTACATTCGGTGTCGGCTCGCCCGCGTCTGGGAGGAGGTAAGGGCGCAAACGACCATGAAACCCTTGGGTGTGTTGGCCGACAACCATCTGGAGATGTCCACCGGGGTTAGTATTTTCAAGTATCAGTTCATAAGTTACCTCTGCTCGGCGCTAGTTTTTGCTTGAAGTATTGGGTGGAGAATATCGTCATGTGCCAGTGGCTGGCCCAAGTGGAGGATGAGCTGAAGAGTCTCAAAATTTCTGGAGAAGCCTCCTCCTCCCAGGGACCGCCGGTCGCTCGTCTGAAGGCCGAGCTGGAGAGGGCTCAACAACTCCTGGCCGAGGAGCAGCAAAAGTCGGCCGAGCAGGCCAGCAGACTGAGCCAAATTGAGGCACAGTTGAAGACTTATGATAGGAAACTTGATCTGCCTCCACGAGGAAACGACGGGCCATTGCTGATTTGGAAGAAAAGAACAAAGAGGCCCGACAGTTAGCCGAGGATCTGAAGAAAGCAGAGGACTCCCTGTTTGCCGAGTGGGAGAGCCGCTCGGCCAAGGAGGCGGAACTCCAGGATCAAGTGATGCGTCTGGAGGGGGAGCTGGGGGCCTCCCGGGAGGCATTGACATCCTATCAAGAGGCCGAATCGAGCCGCTTCGCGGTCCTGAGGCAGCAATACCTCCGGTCGGACTAATTTCTAAAGAAGGTGACCAATTGGATCGTCCACTCGTTCGAACTGGCCATCGATGCTACGCTAATCCAGCTGAAGGCGACCAACCATATTCCTGAGGCTTTCTTCGACAAGGATGTCGACCGAATCCAACTTCTCGAGTCCATTCCTGACGAGGCCTTCAACTATATTGAGTGAGCGAGGGGTCGGTACAGAGTGTTTTGTAAGCCTTGGTTGTACTCCTACCGTTCGGCAGCGTTTATTAATGAAATCTTTTTGCGCCTCCTTCATATTTGGTTGCATAGTTCTGATCGGCTTTTACGACAGTGCTTTTATTGAAATATTCTCTAGGGTCATACCCCCCGGGGTTTATAGTCGCCTCTCGACTCTAGGTTTTAATGTCTCCGCTTAGATGATCTTTTAAGGCAGGAGTTAAGGTTGTCGTTCGACTGTCGACAGAGCCACAGGTTTAACGTCGCCGCTTGACAGTCTTCAAGGCAGGGTTTTCATAGTCGCCGCTTCAACTCTGGGGATTAACGTCGCCGCTCGACGGTCTTCAAAGCGAATATTTATAGTCGCCGCTTCGACTCTGGGGTTTAACGTCGTCGCTCGACGATCTTCAGAGTGGGTATTTATAGTCGCCGTTTGACTCTGGGATTTAACATCGCCGCTCGATGGTCTTCAGAGCGGATATTTATAGTCATCGTTCAACTCTGGGGTTTAACGTCGCCGTTCGACGGTCTTCAGAGCGGATATTTATAGTCACCGTTCGACTCTGGGGTTTAACGTCATCGCTCGACGGTCTTCAGAGCGGATATTTATAGTCGTCGTTTGACTCTGGGGTTTAACGTCGCCGCTCGACGGTCTTCAGAGTAGATATTTATAGTTGTCATTTGACTCTGGGGTTTAACGTCACCGCTCGACGATCTTCAGAGCGGATATTTATAGTTGTCGTTCGACTCTAGGGTTTAACGTCGCCTCTCGACAGTCTTTAAAGCAGATATTTATAGTCACCATTCGACTCTGGGGTTTAACGTCGTCGCTCGACGGTCTTCAGAGTGGATATTTATAGTCGCCGTTCGACTCTGGAGTTTAATGTCATCGCTCGATGGTCTTCAGAGCGGGCTGGCCGCTCGGCAATAACTTTGTAAACCCTTGTTTTAGATTTTAATCCTATAGTCGATGTACGCAGAAAAAACGGAGATTACATGGTATTAGTTACATCAACGCACCTTTCATCCAGCCCGGTACGGCTGGAGATGGTTTGCACTCCATGGACTCTCTAGCCTCCACCCGTCCTCGTCCTCTAGGTAATAAGTGCTCGATCAGAGCTTTTCCACGACTTTGAAGGATCCAACCCAAGGAGCCTCCAGCTTGGTGACGTCGCCGACTGGCTTCACCTTCTTCCATATGAAGTCGCCGACCTAAAAAGATCTAGGTATTATCCGCCTGTTGTAGTTTTGGCACATCCTCTGTCGGTAGGCTGTCAGCCGGACAGCTGCTTTGGCGCGCACCTCATCCACCAAGTCCAACTCAAAGAGTCTCTGCTCGGCGTTGTCCTCACTATACTGCTGCACCCGATCGGATTCAACTCCGACTTCAACAAGGACGACTGCTTTGCCTCCATAAACTAGTTTGAACGGGGTCACTCCCGCCCCTCCTTTAGAGTCGTGCAGATTGCCCATAGCATGCCAGGAAGCTCGTCTGCCCAGCTGCCTCCGACGTGGTTGAGCCGAACTCGAAGGATTCGCAGAATCTCCCGATTGGCGACTTCAGCTTGTCCGTTGCTTTGGGGATATGCTACAGAGGTGAAGGTCCGCTGAATCCTGTACCCTTCACACCATTCTTTGAGATGTTGTTCGGTGAACTATCTTCCATTGTCAGAGATGAGCTGACGCGAGATTCCGAACTGACATATGATGTGCTGCCAGATGAATTTCTTAACCATCTGCTCGGTTATTCTGGCGAGCAGCTTGACCTCAACCCATTTGGAGAAGTAGTCTACTGCTACGAGCAGGAACTTTTGTTGGCCGGTCGCCATGGGGAAGGGCCCCACTATATCCATGCCCCACTGATCGAATGGGCATGATACTGTGGCCACCTTCATCTCCTCCGTGGGTCGGTGCGAGAGGCTGTGGTACTTCTGGAAGGACAAGCAGGTGGACACTGTCTGAGCGACATCTGCTTGGAGGGTTGGCCAAAAATATCCGGCCAGCATTATCTTTCTAGCCAATGACTGACCGCCTGGGTGGCCTCCGTAAGTTCCTTGATGCAACTCCCATAGAATGTAGTCGATGTCCTCTGGCCCGACGCGCTTGAGCAGGCGTCAGGAGAAAGCTTTCTTGTACAGTTGATCCCCAATCAACGTGAATCTTCCTACCCTCCTTCTCAATAGGTGGGCTTTCTGCCAATCAGACGGAGTAGTTCCCGATCGCATGAATGCTATCAGCGCTGTCCTCCAATAGTTTGGGAAGGTGAGTTCCATTCGGTCGATGTGCGCAACCCGAGATACTTGCTCGATCGGTTGTGATATAACAATCGGTGATATGGAGCTAGCTAGCTTAGCCAACTCGTCCGCAACTTGGTTTTCCGCTCGGGGTATCTTCTGAATAACCACCTCTTGGAAGTTGACCTCTAGCTTCTCAAAGGCCTCGGCGTAGAGCTTGAGTCAAGTGTTGCTTATCTCGAATGCCCCTGTGAGTTGATGAGTGGCTAACTGGGAATCTGATTGAATCAAGACCTTGATCGCTCTGACATGCTGAGCGGCTTGCAGGCCTGCTATGAGTGCCTCGTACTCGGCCTCGTTGTTGGTTGCCCGATATTCTAGCAGAACAGATAGGTGCATCCGTTCTTCCTGGGAGGAGATCAGTAGTACACCGACTCTGTTTCCTTGTTGAGTGGACAATCTGTCCACATATATCCTCTAGGTGGCTTCTGACTCGAGATTCTGTACCTCAGTGACAAAGTTCACTAAAGATTATGCCTTGATGGTCGTTCGAGGCTGATATCGTATGTCGAATTCACTAAGCTCCGTTGTCCACTTGATCAGCCGCCCGGACGCCTCTGGATTGAGGAGGATTCTTCCCAGAGGGCTATTGGTCATCACCATGATTGTATGTGCCAGGAAATATGGGCGAAGCCTTCTAGTGGCGAGCACCAAAACAAAGGCAAGCTTCTCGAGACCAGTGTAGCGGGATTCAACATCTTTTAAAATATAGCTAAGGAAATACACTTGTTGTTCCTTGCCGTTCTGCCGCACCAATGCCGAGCCGACAGCGTGCTCGGTCAGGGACAAATAAATGCGAAGTAGCTCGCCGACAGTTGACTTAGCCAATACAGGCAAGAAATTCAGATATGCTTTTAGTTCTTCAAATGCACGGTCGCACTCTTCGTCCCATTGGAACTTCGTAGCTCGGCGCAGTATCTTGAAGAAAGGAAGGCTCCGATCGGCAGACTTGGAGATGAATCGAGATAAGGTAGTTATTCGACCGGTGAGGTGTTGAGCTTCCTTCAAACTCCTTTGCGGCGACATATCTTGCAGTGCCCTCACCTTACTGGGGTTTGCCTCGATGCCTCGTTCGGTGACGATATAGCCGAGGAATTTTCCACCCTTTGTGCTGAATAGACACTTGCTCGGGTTCAGCTTGATTCCATATGCGCGGAGCGCCTGACAAGTTTCCTCTATATCTGCACAGAGATTGGCAGCTCGGAGAGACTTAATGAGTATATCGTCAACATATACCTCCATGGTTCGTCTGATCTGCTCCTGGAACACCTTATTCATGAGCCGCTGGTAGGTAGCCCCGACATTCTTTAGTCTGAACGGCATCACGTTGTAACAGTAGGTGTCGTCCGCTGTGATGAAGCTCACCTTCTCTTGATCCTCTCGGGTGAGCGACACTTGATGATACCCCTGATATGCGTTCAGCATGCATATCAACTCGCACCCAGCTGTGGAGTCCACCATTTGGTTGATCCTTAGCAGTGGGTAGAAGTCCTTCGGGCAAGCCTTGTTGAGGTCTCGAAAGTCGATGTAGACCCTCCACTTGTTGCCAGGCTTTGAGACCAGCACCACATTCGCGAGCCAGCTTGGGAACTGGACCTCTCGGATGTGGCCGGCTTCTAGTAGCTTCTCTACTTCAGCTCAGATGATTTGATTTTGCTCAGCGCTAAAGTCCCTTTTCCTCTGCTTTACCGACCTAGCGTCCGGTCGGACGCGAAGCTCATGTTGCGCTACGCTCAGGGAAATACCGGGTAGTTCATGTGTGGACCAGGTAAAGACATTATGATTTTGTTCAAGACATCTAATCAGCTTGGCCTTCCGCTCAGCTTGCAGATCAGATGCTATGAAGGTCGTTGCCTCCGACTGATTGGGGTGTATCTGCACCTCTTCTTTCTCTTCATAAACTAAGGTAGGAGGTTTCTCGGTTATGGCGTTTACCTCGAGTCAGGGAACTTTCCGAGCGGACTTAGCCTCTGCCTAACCATCTCGACGTAGCATCGCCAAGCAGCCAGTTGATCTCCTTTGACTTCCCTGACCCGATCCTCCATGGGGAACTTGATCTTCTGGCAATAGGTAGAGACTACCGCCCGAAATTCGTTGAGGGCCGACCGACCCAGAATGATGTTATAGGCGGATGGGGCGTCCACGACGATGAAGGTGGTAGTCCTGGTCCTCCAGAGCGGCTCCTCTCTGAGTGATATGGCCAACCTTGTCTGATCGATCGGCTAGACCTCATTGCTGGTGAACCCATACAAAGGGGTCGTCATCGGTAGCAACTCGGCTCGATCGATCTGGAGCTGGTCGAAGGCTTTCTTGAAGATGATGTTGACCGAGCTCCCTGTGTCAATAAATATGTGATGAATAGTGTAGTTGGCTATTACTGCATGGATGATAAGGGCGTCGTCATGCGACACTTCAATCCCATCAAGATCCCTAGGGCCAAAGTTGATTTCGGGCCCGCTCGCCCTCTCTTGGCTGCATCCCACAGCATGGATCTTCAATTGCCTAGCATATGACTTTCGGGTTCGATTGGAGTCTCCGTTGGTTGGTCGATCAGCTATGATATTGATCTCACCCCGAGCGGCATTGCTTCGGTTCTCCTCCTCCCGAGCGGAGTGCCTGACTCGTTTGTGTGAGGCTTGGGCACGGTCGTCATTTCTTACTTGATGATGCTGTCGCTCGGTTGACCGCCTGGTCTCCTCTCGCCGTCCGACACTTGGACGCCTATATTGTAGTTCGGGGGAAGGCGATCGACGACGATAACTCTAGGGAGTCAGCTGAGTGACCGCAGGGACTCCGCGACAGTCGTGGGTGTTGTGGGTTGTCGATTGATGGAAGGTACAGAACATAGGAGTCCATACCTTTCCCTTGGGTCTTGGCCGTTCGGCAACCACGTGTTGGACGGCGTGTGGCCTTGCTTCCTGATGCGGTCATGCCACATCGGCCCGGGGCCGTCTCAGAGGCTAGTGGCTGATAGGCGACCTTCATTCGGCGTGTACTGATGGTTTTGATGGCACTTCTTTCCTTCGGGCCGCCTGAGTTTCCTCCACGTTGATATACTCGCCGACCTTTTTCAGCATATGGTCGTAATTGCGGGGCGGCTTCCTGATGAGCGAGAGGAACAAGTCCCCGTTGATGAGCCCTTGGGTGAAAACATGCATCATAGTTTCAGATGAAACCGCGGGGATGCCCATGGCCGCCTAATTAAAGCGTTGAATGTAGGCCCGTAGAGTCTCTCTCGGCCCTTGCTTCATAGAGATTAGACTGACGCTAGTCTTCTGATAGCGCTTGTTGCTCGCGAAGTGGTGGAGGAAGGCCCTTGAATCGACCCGTCCGACAATCTTCGAAACCAACATTGTGTCGTGCGGGATAACGTAGTGAGGAAGACTCGGCACTTAACTCCATCTATGTATTGATGAAGGGTTGCAGCGTTATAAAACTTACCAAGGTGGTCGTTCGGATTAGTCGACCCATTATATTCGCCGATCGCCAAGGGTGCGTAGTGCCTTGGCAAAGGATCCTGCAGAATTGCCTCGGAGAATTGCGGTTGATCCGCTCGGGGGATGAGTTAGCTCGGGGCACCTTGCCCTTTCTCGCGTCCCGAGCGGGAGCTTCGTCCGATGAAGACCGGTCTCTATTCGCTTGCTTGATTTCAGATGACGTTTGGAACAAGGCCCGATGGAATGGAATTGGGACGGGTGACACCTCTACTTGCGTGTCGATCGGACCCTTATTTTAGCCCCATATGGAGAGCTGTTCCAACTGGTCTTCGTACGCCGCTCGACCTCCATATGCTGAGGTTGCTTGTTGCGCCAGCCGATCGCCTAGCGCCTTCTGCTGCTGTTCTATCATCTTGGCCACTCGCGCCTATATGAGCGCATCGAGCTCCTCTTGAGAGAGTGTCATAGTGTGATGACATCTAGCTTCTTCCATCTCCTTGACTCGGATTCAGGTGTGTTCCCATAGACGGTGCCAAATTTGTTCCTGTTCGAGACGAAGAGGTGGATGCTGGGGATGACGCTCTGCTGACTGGATGAAGACTCCTCAGAGCATGGATCTTCCACTAATGTGGACCTGCAAACACAGCGCCGAGTCGGGGAGGGGCTTCCTGGTGGTGACCCTCCAACGCTCAAGTCAGATCCCGGTGGCAAGAAAATAAGGAGCAGAACGTAGAGCAGAGAGGAAATGAGAACTGTAGCTACAATAAAGAAGTGAGCATACCTCTGTCGGAGTCTGGAGGTCCTTATATAGGGCTCCCCAGAGGCGCGTGCATGCTCTCTAAGGTGTGCATGCTCCTCAAAGCATACTTGGAATGGACATGTCAGAAAAGCGTCTCTGACACCATGCCTCAACAGTGCGAGCATATCCCTGACGTGATAGTGGAAGTTTCCACCGTACGATTCTTTGCCTGATTATGCCACCGACCATGCCTCTTGTCGGCGACACTAGTCCCTAAAAAGATATGTCAACTTCCTTTGTCCCTTATCGGGCTGAGCGGAGGAACCGCTCTACTAGCGTCTTTCGGGTGACACTAAGGTTGAGCCGATCTGGATGTCCGCTCTGTTGGTTGCTACTCGGAAAGCCTAGAGGTTCCACTGTACAAAAATTTTGTACAAAGGTCTGAACCTTTTCCTAGCTACCATGTGTTCTTTTAAATTAAATTTTGGATTGCCTGCGGAACTTAACATGTTTGATCCAAAACTTAATCTATTTGTTCTTTTAGGTTTTGACTTGGATCTCCTGCGGAACTTAACACGTTCGACCCAAATCACCTTAAGTTATTAATTCCATTAAATATTAATTTCCATAATCGGTTCCCAGTACTGACGTGGCGAGGCACATGACCTTCTTGGATATGGGAGCAAACACCACCGACTAGACAAAATCTTTTATAGAAATCTAATATTTAATTTCCTAAAATAACTTTAGGTTAACCGAAAAGAACAATCAAATAACAAGGAAAAAATAAAACAAAAGAACACAACTTCCAAAAAACATATTCAAAATACTAGAACGTAAGCCTCTTGTATTTGGTATTATTTCCATAAATAACTAGTATGATGCGGAAAAGGAAAAACTACTAGTTATACCTTCTAGAAAGACCTCTTGATTTTCTACCGTATTCCTCTTCTAACCTCGGACGTTGTGTGGGCAACGATCTTCCGAGATGAGAAACCACCAACCACCTTCTTCTCCTCCAAGCTAGGTTCGGCCACAATAAGGAAGCTTCACCAAGGAAGAAAATCAAAACACCAACCAAGCTCCAAGAGATGCTAGCTTTCTCTCCTTCTTCTTCTTCTTCTCCAAGTAGTATCCGGCCACCACGAGAGCTCCAAGGGGAGAGAGAGGTTCGGCCACCACAAGAGGAAGAGAGGGAGAGGATGATGATGGCCGGCCACACCAAGGAACAAAAGAGGGAGAGAAATAATTGAGGTTCGCCTCATGAAGGCACCCCCACCCCTTCTTTTATATTCCTTGGCCTAGGCAAATTAGGAAATTTAATTACAATAAAATTTCCTTAATTTCCTTGACATGATTTAATTGAGAAAAATAAAATAAAATTTCCTAAATTAAACTATATTGGCCGGCCACCACATGGAGAAATAAATTAAACAAGTTTTAATCAACAAATTAAAACTTCCTAATTTATTTCCGGAAATTTAAAAATTAAAATTTCTCTTCAAAAATCTCTTCATGGTTGATAAAAAGAAATTTCCATAATTTTAATTTTACAACATGTGAATAATTTTTTAAAGAGAAAATAAAATATCTCACCAATCTACAAATAAGGAAAGAGATCTAATCTCTTTCTTTAATCTTTTGTAGATCTTTTACAAGTGAGATATTTTAATTTTAATTCTCTTTAATAAATTATATCTTCCACATAATAAAAATTAAAATTCTTTTTAATTTAATATGGCCGGCCCCTCTAACTTGGGTTCAAGCTAGGGCCGACCACCCCAATTCATGCTTAGGCCGGCCCTAGCTTGGTTCCCAAGCTAGCTTGGCCGGCCCCCCTTAGGTGGGTATAGAAGATGGGTATAGGTGGATATAGTACTCTATAAATAAGAGGTTACGATAGGGACCGAGAGGAGAAATTGGTTTTGGTCTCCCGATAAAATTAAGCATCCCGTGTTCGCCCTTAATATATCAATAATAATTCATTCCATTAGAGAACTATTATTGAACTACCGCACCAATCTCAAATTACATTTTTGGGCTCCTTCTTATTATGAGTGTGTTAGTCTCCCTGTGTTTAAGATATCGAATGTCCACTAATTACGTGAGTTACTGACAACTCATTTAATTAATATCTTAGTCCAAGAGTAGTACCACTCAACCTTATCATCATGTCGGACTAAGTCCACCTGCAGGGTTTAACATAACAATCCTTATGAGCTCCTCTTGAGGACATTATCAACCTAGTATCTTTAGGACACAGTTTCCTTCTATAATCAACAACACACGCTATAAGTGATACCATTTCCCAATTTATCGGGCTTATTGATTCATCGAACTAAATCTCACCCATTGATAAATTAAAGAAATAAATATCAAATATATGTGCTTATTATTATATTAGGATTAAGAGCACACACTTCTATAATAACTGAGGTCTTTGTTCCTTTATAAAGTCAGTATAAAAGAAACGACCTCAAATGGTCCTACTCAATACACTCTAAGTGTACTAGTGTAATTATACAGTCAAGATAAATTGATACATAATTATACTACGACCTTCTAATGATTTGTTCCTTTCCATTTTGGTCGTGAGCTACTGTTTATAATTTATAAGGTACTGATAACATTATCTTCTGCATGTGACACCACATGCTATGTTATCTACAATATAAATTAATTGAACAACTACAAACAAATGTAGATAATTTGACCAAATGTGATTCTTTATTCAAAACAAATGTTTACAAAAGCTTAAGCTTTCAGTATACACTCCAACACGCTCGGCCGGTAATTTGATGTCCAACTCCGCCTTGTCAGGCTGAGGCTCCTTCATATGCCGGGTAGAGGCTGTATCCCCTGCTCGACCGAGTGGGATGGACGCTCGACCCCTGTCTTTCCTGTTAGAGTGTATACTTAAAGCCTAAGCTTTTGTAAACATTTATTTCGAATAAAGAATCACATTTGGTCAAATCATCTACATTTGTTGTAGTTGTTCAATTAATTTATATTGTAGATAACATAGTATGTGGTGTCACATACAGAAGATGATGTTATCAATACCTTATAAATTATAAACAGTAGCTCATAACCAAAATGGAAAGGGACAAACCATTGGAACGTCATAGTGTAATTAGGAATTAGTTTATCTTGACTATATAATTACACTAGTACACTTAGAGTGTATTGAGTAGGACCATTTGAGGTCGTTTCTTTTATACTGACTTTATAAAGGAACAAATACCTCAGTTATTATGGAAGTGTGTGCTCTTAATCCTAATATAATAACAAGCACATATATTTGATATTTATTTCTTTAATTTATCAATGGGTGAGATTTAGTTCGATGAATCAATAAGCTCGATAAGTTGGGAAATGATATTACTTATAGTGTGTGTTGTTGATTATAGAAGGAAACTGTGTCCTAGTAATCTAGGTTGATAATGTCCCCAAGATGAGCTCATAAAGATTGTCATGTTAAACCCTGCGGTGGACTTAGTCCGAAATGACGATAAGGTTGGGTGGTACTATTCTTAGATTAAGATATTGATTAAATGAGTTGTCAGTAACTCACTTAATTAGTGGACATTCGACATCTTAAACATGGGGAGACACTCATATAAGAAGGAGCCCAAAATGTAATTTGGGATTGGTGTAGTTCAATAATAGTTCTCTAGTGGAATGATTATTATTGATAAAATTAAGTGTTCAAACACGGGATGCTTAATTTTATCGAGAAACCCCTCCTCTCGGTCCCTATCGTATCCTCTTATTTATAGAGTACTATACCCACCTTCATACCATGAGAAGGGGTCGGCCAAGCTGGCTTGTGGTTCAAGCTAGGGCCGGCCAAGCCTTGGTTCATGGGTGGCCGGCCCTAGCTTGAACCCAAGCTTAGGTGGGGCCCCCATTAAATTAAAAGAATTTTAATTTTTTATTATGTGGAAGATATAATTTATTACAGAGAATTAAAATTAAAATATCTCTCTTTAAAATATTTACAAAAGATTAAAAGAAAGAGATTGGATCTCTTTCCTTATTTGTAGATTGGAAAGATATTTTATTTTTTCTCTTTGCAAAATTATTCACATGTTGAAAATTAAAATTATAGAAATTTTTTTTATCAACCATGAAGGGATTTTAAAGGAAATTTTATTTTTTAAAATTTCCAAAGACAAATAAGGAAGTTTTAATTGTTGATTAAAATTATCCTATTTGCTCTACATGAGGTGGCCGACCACATACAATTAATTAGGAAAATTTATTTAATTTTTTTTAATTAATTGTTGTCAAGGAAAGTTAAGGAAATTTTATTATAAATAAATTTCCTTATTTGCCAAAGCCAAGGAATATAAAAGAAGGGGTAGAGGTGCCTTCATGGGTTACAACTTCTATTGTTCTCTTCCTCTTCTCCTTGGTGTTGTGGCCGGCCATCATCCTCTCCCTCTCTTCCTCTTGTGGTGGCCGAATCCTCCATCTCCCTTGGAGCTCTTGCGGTGGCCGGATACTACTTGAAGAAGAAGAAGAAGAAGGAGAGAAAGCTTGCATCTCTTGGAGCTTGGTTGGTGTTTTGTTCTTCATCCTTGGTAAAGCTTCCTTGTTGTGGCCGAACCTAGCTAGGAGGAGAAGAAGGTGGTTGGTGGTTTCTCATCTCGGAAGATCGTTGCCCACACAACGTCCGAGGTTAGAAGAGGAATACGGTAGAAGATCAAGAGGTCTTTCTAGAAGGTATAACTAGTAATTTTTCTTTCCGCATCATACTAGTTATTTTTGGAAATAATACCAAATACAAGAGGCTTACTATTCTAGTATTTCAAATATGTTTTTCGATGTTATGTTCTTTTGTTTTATTTATCCTTGTGATTTGATTGTTCTTTTCGGTTAACCTAAAGTTATTTTAGGAAATTAAATATTAGCTTTCCATAAAAGGTTTTGTCTAGTCGGTGGTGGTTGCTCCCATATCCAAGAAGGTCGTGTGCCTCGCCACGTCGGTACTGGGAACCAATTATGAAAATTAATATTTAATGGAATTAATAACTTAAGGTGATTTGGGTCGAACGTGTTAAGTTCCGCAGGAGACCCAAGTCAAAATCTAAAAGAACGAATAGATTAAGTTTTGGATCAAACGTGTTAAGTTCATGGCGATCCAAAATTTAATTTTAAAGAGCACATGGTAGCTAGGAAAATGTTCGGACCTTTGTACAAAATTTTTGTACAATTAATGGAATTTCGAGTAGCACCAACAATTGGTATCGAGCTAGGGTTTTGCCTGTGTATTTGGTATTAGTTTAATTATGCACATGTCATACATAATTTAGGCGGGATAATAGTAGGATGTGCTAACTTTGTGGATGGATCCAACTATTATGGCTTATAGTTTTATGTGTGTGATTGGACCCTTGGACATGTCAAGGGCATTTATATGTGTGTGCATGATTGTATTATAAAATACAGCAGGAGCTGTATTTAGTTTTATTAGGATTTTATTTTTGATCTAGATACATGTAAATTCCTTTTATGGAATATAGGATCAAAATTGTAAAATTCTATTTATGTCGTGGATCGAATCTTGCAAAGCGTGGAACCTTCTGAGGACCAGAGGCGCAGCGGAACAAGGAGCAAGATGGATGCGACAGCTAGACCCGGTGGCGGTGGCCAAATATGGCAGCAGCTTGGGATGACAACACACGAAGGACAACCATAGATAAAAGCTATAATAGTTGAAAATTAGATTTTATATTTATTGCTTTTATATTGTGCTGTGTGTGTATGTTAGTATACAGTTTTAGTAGGCTAGCATAGTTAAAATTCCTCATTTATAAATAACTAAGCGGGAGAGGGATTTTTAAATAAAACCCATGGTCTCCATTACTGGTTTATTAGTGATGCAAACAAGCTTGCGCGTTGGCTCTGAGTGCCTTCCTCCATATCAGATGAGTTTGTTTGTGGATCACTAGAACAAACTTCCATTTGGGATGACTATAGGAAGTTAATTAAGAGCGTGTGATCTTCTCCATCGGAAGGGGAACAATCTTATTAATGGACTTAGTGTCAAGTAATGGTATACACTTAGGCACAACTAATAGTATCCTCCCCATCGGAGTCACTGCTATTATTTGTGTGACAAAGGATACCAACTATTAATTTTATTTGTCAAAAAGTTAGGTTGACAAGATAATAAAATTAATGGGTTAAAACCCTCCTTTTACAAATGTTGAATTTGTATACGTCCACACTATCGTGGCATACAAAATTCACGGTGGTTTGAGGTGTTGGTTAATTTAAAATAATATTGTTTGAGGAATCAATATTATTCTAAATTTAGAGTTCTGACCAAAAGTTATTTGAGGATGACTTTCAACCCACTGTCCATCATACTTCAACATAATAGACTTACTGGACCTAATTACATAGATTGGAAAAGGAACCTGGACATTGTCCTTACTGCTGAAAGCTATAAATTTGTACTGACTGAGCATTGCCCTGAAGCACCTACTGGTGAATCTACCCAAGAGGAGATTGAATATCATAAGAAATGGGTAAAAGCAGATGAGATGACGCGGTGTTACATTTTGGCTTCAATGTCAAATGTATTGCAACATCAGCATCAAGATTTACCAACAACTTATGATATTATGAACAATCTCAAGGAACTCTTTGGTCATCAGGATAGGGCTTCTAGACAAGAAGCCATGAGAAAGATAATGACAACCACCATGCAAGAGGGTACTCCTGTGAGGGATCATATCCTAAAGATGATGGCTCATCTGAACGAGATACAGATCCTTGGAGGAGAAATTGATGGGGAAACCCAGATCGATATAATCCTCAAACACTACCTAGAAGTTTTGAGCAATTCCGCCTGAATTACAATATGAACAAAATGGTATATTCATTGGCGGAACTACTGACAGAACTTCAGGCAGCAGAAGGATTGTTTCGTCACAACTCTCATATTCACTATGTTGAAAATGGTTCTACTTCTAAGCCGAAAGGAAAGAAGAAGAAGAAACAAGTTGGTTCAGCAAAGAAAGTGAATAAAGCTCAGAGTACAGGACCTAAAGCTGGAGTGAAGAAGCCGAAGGGCAAGTGCTTCATCTGCAAGCAGTCAGGGCATTGGAAGGCGGACTGTCCTCGTAGGAATCAGAACAACAAAGATATATCTCATGCTCTAGTTGTTGAAACATGTTTAGCGGTGTTATCTACCAGCACCTGGTGTGTAGATACGGGAGCCACTGATCATGTCTGCAATTCCTTGCAGGGGTTCCAGGAAACTCGACGACTATCTGAAGGAGAGATTACCGTCTACATGGGCAATGCTACTAAGGTGGCGGTTGTTGCAGTGGGAGACGTCTACTTATCTTTTAGTAGAAATAAAAATTTGGTTTTAAGAAATTGTCTTTATGTACCCAGTTTTAGAAAGAATTTAATTTCAGTTTCTAAACTGTTTTTAGATGGATATTCAGTTTCTTTCAGTAACGATGTAGTTATTAAGAGAAATAAAGTGATTATCTGTTCTGGTACATTAGTTGGCAATTTGTATACTTTAAATCTAATTTCTTCCACAAAGCAAAACATGGAAATTTATAACTCATTTTTTAACTCTAATAAGAGAAAAGAACCTTCGGAAATGAACCAAGCATATCTTTGACATCTAAGGCTTGGTCATATTAACTTAAGTAGGATTCAGAGGCTTATAGCCGATGGACTTTTGGGTTCATTAGCGTTGGAAAATTTTCCAACTTGTGAATCCTGCTTGGAAGGTAAAATGACCAAGAGGTCGTTCAAGGCCAAGGGGTATAGAGCCAAAGAAGTGTTAGAGTTGGTTCACTTTGATCTGTGTGGTCCTATGTCTGTCAAGGCAAGAGGAGGTTTTGAATATTTTGTCTCTTTCATAGACGATTATTCAAGATATGGATACATTTACCTAATGCGCCGCAAGTCCGAGTGCTTTGATAAGTTCAAAGAGTACAAGGCTGATGTGGAGAAACGACTAGGTAAAAGTATCAAGACACTAGGATCGTGGTGGCGAATACCTCTTAGGAGAGTTTAGGAATTACTTATCGAGGTCGGGATTCAATCCCAACTGTCTGGTACACCCCAACCGAATGGTGTGGCGGAATGAAAGAATAGGACTCTTATGGAGATGGTTAGATCGATGATGAGTTATTGAATTACCAAATTCGTTTTGGGGATACACTCTGAAAATGGTACATTCCGAACTTAGTACCTTCTAAATCGGTTTCTTCTACTCCCACAGAATTGTGGAGCAGGCGAAAGCCAGTCTAAGACATATTCGGTTTGGGGTAGTCCGGCACATGTGTTGAAAGAGTACTAGTTAGAATTCGTTACAGTTCGCGTGTTTGTGGGGTATCCAAGGAACAAAAGGTGGCTTATTCTATAGTCCTAAAGACGGAAGGTCATTGTTAGCACCAATGCCCAGTTTTAGAAGAAGACTATATAATGGATCACAAGTCGAGTAAAGTTGTTTTAGAAGAACTAAGAGGACAAGTCTACTTTAATACCAACAGTACAAGATGAAGTAAGATACTGCAACACGTGTCACACATGATACACAACCACGGTGCCTCGTCGTAGTGGGAGGGTTGTAAGGCAACTGAAAGATTCATGTTTTGGGAGAGTCTTGGACTTGATTCCGGGTAAACATGAACGATCCCCGGACATAGGACTAAGCACTCCAAGATATAGATGCAGCATCTTGGCAAAGGCGATGAATTCTGAAATAGAGTCTATGTACTCTAATAAGGTCTGGGAGCTCGTAGAACCACCTGATGGTGTAAAAGCCGTTGGATACAAGTGGATCTACAAAAGGAAAAGAGGGACAGACGGGAAGGTAGAAACCTTCAAAGCTAGGCTTGTTGCGAAAGGGTACACTCAGAAAGAGGGAATCAATTATGAGGAGACCTTTTCACCGGTAGCCATGCTTAAGTCTATCCGGATACTCTTATCCATTGCTGCTCATATGGATTATGAGATTTGGCAAATGGATGTCAAGACAGCTTTCCTTAATGGAAGTCTTGAAGAGAACATCCATATGAAGCAACCAGAAGGGTTTATTGAAAAAGGCAAAGAGCATCTAGTGTGCAAGCTCAATCGGTCCATTTATGGACTGAAGTAAGCTTCAAGGTCTTGGAACATCCGGTTTAATGAAGTAATCCAGTCATATGGATTTATTCAGTGTCCGGATGAGTCTTGTGTATACAAGAAGTGTAACAGAAATGTGGTGGTATTTCTTGTACTGTACGTAGATGATATTTTGTTAATTGGCAACAATGTCAAGGTATTATCGGACGTAAGGGTATGGTTGTCCAAACAATTTGATATGAAGGACTTAGGAGATTGTGCACACATTCTTGGGATCAAAGTTATAAGGGATCGCAATAAAAGAATGTTGTGTCTGTCCCAAGCTTCATATATAGATACAATCCTTGCTCGTTTTAGCATGCAGGATTCCAAGAAAGGTTTCTTACCTTTTAGGCATGGAGTAGCTCTATCTAAAGAGATGTCTCCAAAGACATCAAAGGAGATAGAGGACATGAAAGTAGTTCCTTATGCTTCGGCTGTAGGAAGCCTAATGTATGCAATGCTATGTACGAGACCTGATATCTGTTTTGCTATGGGCATGGTTAGCAGATATCAGAGTAACCCTGGACAAGGACATTGAACTGCGATAAAGCATATATTAAAGTACCTGAGAAGGACTAGAGATTATATGCTAGTTTTCCAAGTAGATGATTTGCTCCCTATGGGATACACGGATTCAGATTTCCAATCAGATAGGGACAACAGTAAGTCTACATCAGGCTATGTGTTTACTTTAGGAGGTGGAGCCATTGCATGGAGGAGTGTTAAGCAGAAATGCATTTCGGACTCAACCATGGAAGCTGAGTATGTAGCAGCCTCTGAGGCAGCTAAAGAAGCAGTATGACTCATGAACTTTCTAATAGACTTAGATATGATTCCTGGTTTGCCCAAAATCATCACAATTTATTGTGATAATAGTGGTGCAGTTGCAAACTCGAAGGAACCACGAGCCCATAATGCAAGTAAACATATAGAGCGCAAGTACCACCTGATACGAGATATCGTGAAGCGAGGAGAAGTTGTCATCGCCAAGATTGCATCAGCAGATAACCTGGCAGATCCTTTCACTAAGGCCCTTCCGGCAAAAGCTCATCCTTGACATGAGGGATATGGACCAACAGTCATTAGTATAAGTGGGAGATTGTTAGAGTGTATACTGAAAGCCTAAGCTTTTGTAAACATTTATTTCGAATAAAGAATCACATTTGGTCAAATCATCTACATTTGTTGTAGTTGTTCAATTAATTTATATTGTAGATAACATAGTATGTGGTGTCACATACAGAAGATGATGTTATCAATACCTTATAAATTATAAACAGTAGCTCATGACCAAAATGGAAAGGAACAAACCATTGGAAGGTCATAGTGTAATTAGGAATTAGTTTATCTTGACTATATAATTACACTAGTACACTTAGAGTGTATTGAGTAGGACCATTTGAGGTCGTTTCTTTTATACTGACTTTATAAAGGAACAAATACCTCAGTTATTATGGAAGTGTGTGCTCTTAATCCTAATATAATAACAAGCACATATATTTGATATTTATTTCTTTAATTTATCAATGTGTGAGATTTAGTTCGATGAATCAATAAGCTCGATAAGTTGGGAAATGATATTACTTATAGTGTGTGTTATTGATTATAGAAGGAAACTGTGTCCTAGTAATCTAGGTTGATAATGTCCCCAAGATGAGCTCATAAAGATTGTCATGTTAAACCCTGTAGGTGGACTTAGTCCGACATGACGATAAGGTTGAGTGGTACTATTCTTGGATTAAGATATTGATTAAATGAGTTATCAGTAACTCACTTAATTAGTGGACATTCGACATCTTAAACACAGGGAGATTGATACACTCATAATAAGAAGGAGCCCAAAAATGTAATTTGGGATTGGTGCGGTAGTTCAATAATAGTTCTCTAGTGGAATGAATTATTATTGATAAAATTAAGTTGTGTGTTCGGGGCGAACACGGGATGCTTAATTTTATCGGGAGACCAAAACCAATTCCTCCTCTCGGTCCCTATCGTAGCCTCTTATTTATAGAGTACTATACCCACCTTCATACCCATGAGAAGGGGGCCGGCCAAGCTAGCTTGTGGTTCAAGCTAGGGCCGGCCAAGCCTAGGTTCATGGGTGGCCGACCCTAGCTTGAACCCAAGCTTATGTGGCCGACCCCCATTAAATTAAAAAGAATTTTAATTTTAATTTTTATTATGTGGTAGATATAGTTTATTACAGAGAATTAAAATTAAAATATCTCTCTTTAAAAAGATCTACAAAAGATTAAAAGAAAGAGATTAGATCTCTTTCCTTATTTGTAGATTGGAAAGATATTTTATTTTTTCTCTTTGAAAAATTATTCACATGTTGAAAATTAAAATTATAGAAATTTCTTTTTATCAACCATGAAGGGATTTTAAAAGAAAATTTTATTTTTTAAAATTTCCAAAGACAAATAAGGAAGTTTTAATTGTTGATTAAAATTATCCTATTTGCTCTACATGAGGTGGCCGGCCACATACAATTAATTAGGAAAATTTATTTAATTTTTCTTAATTAATTATTGTCAAGGAAAGTTAAGGAAATTTTATTATAAATAAATTTCCTTATTTGCCAAAGCCAAGGAATATAAAAGAAGGGGTAGAGGTGCCTTCATGGGTTACAACTTCTATTGTTCTCTTCCTCTTTTCCTTGGTGTTGTGGCCGGCCATCATCCTCTCCCTCTCTTCCTTTTGTGGTGGCCGAATCCTTCATCTCCCTTGGAGCTCTTGTGGTGGCCGGATACTACTTGGAGAAGAAGAAGAAGAAGGAGAGAAAGCTTGCATCTCTTGGAGCTTGGTTGGTGTTTTGTTCTTCATCCTTGGTAAAACTTCCTTATTGTGGCCGAACCTAGCTAGGAGGAGAAGAAGGTGGTTGGAAATAATACTAGTAATTTTTCCTTTCCGCATCATACTAGTTATTTATGGAAATAATACCAAATACAAGAGGCTTATGATTCTAGTATTTCGAATATGTTTTTCGATGTTATGTTCTTTTTTTTTATTTATCCTTGTGATTTGATTGTTCTTTTCGGTTAACCTAAAGTTATTTTAGGAAATTAAATATTAGCTTTCCATAAAAGGTTTTGTCTAGTCGGTGGTGGTTGCTCCCATATCCAAGAAGGTCGTGTGCCTCGCCACGTCGGTACTGGGAACCAATTATGAAAATTAATATTTAATGGAATTAATAACTTAAGGTGATTGGGGTCGAACGTGTTAAGTTCCGCAGGAGACCCAAGTCAAAATCTAAAAGAACGAATAGATTAAGTTTTGGATCAAACGTGTTAAGTTCCGCAGGCGATCCAAAATTTAATTTAAAAGAACACATGGTAGTTAGGAAAAAGGTTCAGACCTTTGTACAAAATTTTTGTACAGTGGAACCTCTTGGTTTTCCGAGTAGCAACCAACAGTGTGTATCCCTTCAAAATTGTGAGCCAAAGTTCGATATTGGACTTGAGATAGCATTCCATTCTTTTCTTTCAATAGCTGAAGTTTTCACCGGTGAACAATGGAGGACGAACAATATTATACCCTCTTAGTAGGAGTTTGACATTCTTGCAAAAAAAAATAACCAAAGAAGATTTCCAAGACCTTTGTCTTGAGATTAGTAGTGTGAGATAAAGGAAAAAAAACCAATATAACAAAAATAAGATTAAAATCTTTTTAACAAAAAGAAAAGAAAAGATTTTTAAAGTACTCAAAAAATGGTTAAGTTAATTTAGAGTGTCTTGCTCTGATACCAATTAAATGATCGAAATAGCGATAGAAGAGGAGATGAATATCGTTCATAAAAATCATTTCTTCTTTGTATTAAGACAAAATCAAAGTGAATAGTAGCAGAAAGTAAAGTACAACTTTGTTTTTACTTGTTTCATAGCTCATGACTACTACTTCAAGGCTCGCGATCCTTGACCGCACTCGTTGGGCAATCCACTAATAATAGTTGTTCTAGAGGAAGCAAAATCATACAAGTATGAAAAGAATTTACCAACAACAATGAAATAGAAATGTAGCATAGTTTTTGGAGATCTTCTCGGAGTAGAGTTGTCATAACTTGTACAAACAGTAGCAGTACAGCAAAGACAAAATGATCATAATCAAAAAGTTATTGTCGGCTCGAGCCTTGAGGCCTTCTTTTATAAGTTGTGTTCGATAGACCGAAAAAGCCTTTGGTCGACTGATCATTTTAGTCGACTGATCGTGCGTCCTTCCTTCTTTGTCGAGATCTGATCTTCGCTTCATTAATTACATTTATTGATAGGTCGATTGATCCATGTGTTCAGTCAGCCAATTCGGTTAATTCCTTCTTTACCAGATTCAATCATTAATTGCATTTAATGTTCGGTCGACTAATCCTGGTGTTCAGTCGACTGATCTAGCCGATTTCCTTGTTTGCTCTATGCGATCTGAACCCTATCACATTAGCTAGGTTCAGTTGACTGAACCTCCTGTTCGATCGACTGATCCTTACGGATTTCACAAAATAGAGTTAGTTCCACAGTATAAAAAGTATCCATGCAACACAAAGTTAGCGTAGTAATATAATGTTGAATGAGTAAGAAAGACAGTAAGACCTGTCTTGATCTCAACTTAGAAACCTCCCAATTTCTTCAGTTGAACCAATAACCTAGGGTTTGTCCCTTCTCGGGACACAACCTCCCCGTCACTCCACTCTAGTTGTCTCAACCTATCTGTCAAACATTAGGTCCTTCAAACTTATTTGGATTTCGATTCAGTAGCGGATCATCTCCCTAGGACTTCCTCTCGATTTCAGGTCCTCCCACTACAAAAAAAATCAGTTTTACCGACGGAATTATCCGTCGGCCTTCTGTCGGTATAATAGGTTACTGACGGATTATCGACGGAAATGTAGTTGTCGGTAACCGATTTGTCGGAAAGGCCATTACCGACGGAAGGTCCTATTTTCGTCGGTAATAATATACCGATGGACCATAATTCTATCGGAAACATTGTCGGAACAGTGATTTTGGCCAGGGGATGAACTACCGTCGGAAGACTGTTTCCGTCGGTAATATATCGATCTACCGACGGAAATAGGTGTTTCCGTCGGTAGATTTTTTTGATATTTACCGACGGATTATGATTTCCGTCGGTATTCCATCGGTAAACTAAAAAAAAATATCCAGGATCTATCTGTTTTGGCAATTTCCATATATACAAATTCAAATATACAAACCATCATAAATATAATTCATTACAATCAATCCACACAAACATATATAATCCACACATAAATTAAAACATCACATTTACACAAATCACAGTTAAACAATCATAACATTCTAACACTTCATTGATACAACTGCATACAAACATATAATCCACACTTACTAACTTACATCATACATATATATATATATATATATAACAATCACTTTTACACAATCGACACTTAAACAATCACAATATCATAACAATTCATTCATATTATTAGAAACAACTATAATCATCTAAAACAAACTAAACTGAATAAAATATCATAGTGCATATATAAATCCTGTCAAAATGATACATACCATAGTGCAAAGTTACAGAATACATACCATAGTGCAGAGTACGCAAAATAATACAAGAATGAAAGATAATGCTAGAAATCCTGTCAAAAGACAAACATCAAATGATCATGTTGATATATAAATAAACATTTTTGCATATATGTATATCGAATTTTATTTATAATAAAATGATACCTGAACACAAAAAGGAGCATATGATCATATGAAGAGTCAGTATGTAAATAGAACCAAACGTGACTCCTGAAACATATATTAATAAAACATTTAGAAATTAAATGAACATATTATACCAAATATAAAAATGGAATAAATATATTACCACGGTCTATCTATGATAAATAAAAAACTAATAAAGTGTAATTGAACATACCTCAGAAAATGCTAATCATCACCGGCTGATGGATCCTGAGTCTCCTGTGACTCAGAACCATGTGACCCCTTGGTGAAATTAGACACGATCTAGCGCATCTGGGCCATGAGATCATCATTACTCTTGTTACGTTCGTCTCTCCTCTTCTCCTCATCAGCTCTCCACTGATCCATATCGGCCATCCTCTGATCCATTGATTTCAATTGAGTGCACAGTTCTTGATTTTCACGTCTTAAGGACTGCATCTCACTAGATGAAGAGGAACTAGCACGGTCGGCTGGATTTCTCAGACAATCAAATGCAACTTTTGCTTGAGAGCCCAGGCCGTAGAGGGTAGAGTTTTTTGTCCTTCCACCGACAACATCATAATAAATCTCATTTAGAGCGTCGGTGGATAGAGACTGTGAATCTCCCCCCTCTACTAATGGCTAAGATGCCTGAGCCACCCTTTCTGTCATTTGTTGCTGTAGACAAATAAATAATATCCAATTTAATCAGTATTGTTGACTACTAATTAATATAGAAATGAACAAATGTAATAAAGTTAATAATCTTACATGGAGAGTCTGAGATTGAGAATCAACAAATGATCAATCCTTCTTCTTATGGGTCTTGAGAAAGACCTCTATACATGTGGGTTGTCGGGCAAGCTTGCGTTCCTATATACAAAAAAAATTTGGATAAAATTATACAAGTTTGCTAATAAATACATAATTTGTTACAATGTATAACTTTAAATTTTACTCACCAGATCCATGGTATGCTCTACACTAGATCTGGATCCTGACGTATGCCGAGCGGTTCCGATGCTCGGGCCACCTAGTTCTGTATTTCTATTTGCTTTTGCCTTTTCAGCATTTGCCTGCCATCTTTCTGCAGCCCAGGTGGCCGTCCATGCACTCCATATCACCTCGGAAACATACGCAGGTCTAACGCCCTTCTTTCTCATGTAATACATACGGTCTCTGTATAGTTTGGCACAGTATGTATTCCATGTAGATTTAAATTCTTCTTCATGCCCGTCCTCCCATGTATACATTTTCTGCAATTATAAGTTAAGCATTTAAGTTAAGTGATAACTATATTAAATATAATACCAAACATATTAAATTTACTTACCACAAATTCATTATAGTAAAATAGCTTCATCTCCTGGTCTACATACCTCCATGTAGTACCAGACGTGCTAACTCATTCTTTGAATTTTCCCGTGATATATGTGGCAACTCGGTGGCTATCTGGAGTGAACCTGCACAAAATAATATTAAGTTAAGAGAAATCAATTATATATTAACTTGAATTAATATAATGAAAAATACGTACGAATCCCCGACGACTTTAAGGACCTTGTAGCCACGTGGTGCTACAGGCTGCTGCTCTGCCATAATGATATCTGTAAAACAACATTAGAACACATAATAATAAGGTGATGAAAACATGATAATAAAATTACAATTTAATACGAAAGCATAACTTACTTGATGATTACTAATTATAATACTTAATTATCGTTACCATCTGACTAATCAACTCTGTACAGTTTCTATGTCCTCTTCGCTAGATGAGCTTAGTTCAACTTCATACTCACTGTTCGACATCTCTCCATCATCAATCTCTTCGTAAGTGACATTAACATCTACAAGTAATTGAGAAGTAGATTGGAGTTGTAAATCAACTAAATGTCTCTCCACTTCATCATTCTGAAATGCATCATGATTTTGAGGAGTGACTGTGTTCGGCATCTCTATGGTTGAGCGAGACTTGATTCGACAAACAGACAACCATTCACTAGATCTTCTTCTCTTCGTAGGGTATTCAAGATAGAAAACCTGACCCGCTTGTATCCCAAAAATGAAAGGCTCAAATTTGTTGAATCTTTTGTTTGCATTAACCTCAACTAAATTATAATTTGGATGAATTCTAGTACCTATTCTTGGTGTCGGATCATACCATGAACACTTGAACAACACACACCTCTTTATTGGTAATGCAAGATATTCAATCTCTATGATCTCCTCAAGTCTACCATAGTAATCAAACTTAGTATTGTTGTTGTCCATAAATCATTTGACGCAAACACCAGAATTATAAGTTAATCTCTGTGAATCTCTTTATGCCACGTGAAATTTAAAGCCATTAACATAGTAACCAGAGTACACCTTAATTTTACGAAGCGGGCCTGATGCAATATTCATTATCCTATCATCTTGCACATTTGATATTCTACGGTCTTTCACCTATAAAATATAGTCCACATATAAATTAGGACACCTATTAATAGGATTGAAGGAAAAATTTTTATAAATTTTGTAACTTACATATATTTGAAACCATAGTGCAAATTCGGTCTCTAACTTTTCAGCTACCTCACTTGCAGCAATTGATGGATTTTGTATATATAGTTGTTGTTCGTATAAGTTGGGAAAGAATGTAATTATATAAATATTGGGATATCAAGAAAGATATTTAAGAATGAATAATTATTTACTTAGAGTAGTTAACTTACTTTATGTATGGTTTGACCTCTTCACAGTTTAATAGTATGTATGTTCTTGCAGCATGGTATTCATCTTCGGTAACCATCTAGAACGTGATGCACCCATTGATTTACCAGGAAATTTGAAAATAGAAAGCATCGATGGGTCTATCGGCTGAACATCATCAGAATTTCTAGGACATTTGCGGTGTCTTGTTTGCACACTATCAGCAAAATAATATGAACAGAAAGAAGATGCTTCTTCAACCAGATAAGCATTACAGATTGAACCCTCAACTCTTGCTTTGTTACAAAAATTATTTTTTAATTTCCTCAAAAACCGTTCAAATGGATACATCCATCTGTACTGCACAAGCCCTCCTATTTGTGCCTCGTATGGTAAATGCACTGGTAGATGTTCCATTGAATCAAAAAAACTAGGTGGAAATATGCGCTCCAACTTACATAATATAAGAGGAATGTCTGTCTCTAGTCGAAGCATATCATCCATCATAATACATCTCGCTGTCAAATCTCTAAAAAATAGACTCAATTCAGTGAGTGCTTGCCAAACATGTTGAGGAAGTAAGTCATGGAAGGCTACTGGAATAAGTCTTTGCATGAATACATGACAGTCATGACTTTTCATTCCAAACATCTTTAATCTATTCACATCCATGCATCTAGCCATATTTGAGGCATACCCATCTGGAAATTTGATTTCTTTCAACCAATTGCATAAAGCTTGCTTACCATCTTTGTCTAATGTATAACAAGCTTTCGGAAATCTGTTGGTTGTTTCATCCTGATGCAACTCTGGTCTATTAACTAGTTCCTTTAATTCTTCACGTGATTTTGCAGTGTCTTTAGTTCTTCCAGGCACGTTCATCACAGTGTTGAAAATATTATCGAAGAAATTTTTCTCAATATGCATGACATCCAAATTATGTCTAATAAGTAGATGCTTCCAATATGGTAGCTCCCAAAAAATACTGCTTTTCTTCCAACCACACTTGCACATCCTAACAATGTATTTATTTAACTCATCGGAACCAGGTTGAGATACTGGTAGAAATCCATAACTATCTATTTGCTCAATGATTTCTTCACCTGAAACATGGGCTGGAGGAGATTTTCTCACAACAATATTTTTTAAAATGAATTTCTTATTTCGCCTAAAAGAGTGATCAATTGGTAAAAATTTACGGTGAGTATCAAACCAAGATACTTTCCCACTGTAAGGTAATGAAAATGCATCAGAATCTGTCATACAGTGTGGACAAGCTAATTTACCAATCGTGCTCCATCCCGACAACATTGAGAATGCTGGAAAATCACTGATTGTCCATAATAATGCAGCATGCAATCTAAAATTAGTTTTACTTGCAACATCATAAGTCACTGACCCTACTTTCCATAATTCATTCAACTCGACAATCAGAGGTTGCAAGAAAACATCTATCTTCTCTTTTGGATTTGTTGGACCAGAAATAAGTACTGTAAGGAACATAAATTCATCCTTCATACACATCCATGGCGATAAATTGTACGGTGTTAATATAACTGGCCAAGATGAATATTGTTGCCCCTACTGACCAAATGGCTGAAATCCATCGGCGGAAAGTCTCAATCTCACATTACGTGGTTCAATTGCAAACGAAGGAAATAAAGCATCAAGATGTTTCCATGTAGGGGAATCACAAGGATGACACATCAGCGCTCCATCGTGCTCATGTTCATGATGCCATATCATGTGGCAAGCTGTAGCAGTAGATGCATGCAAACGTTGAAGTCTAGCGGTTAACGGAAAATAATACATGACTTTCCAAGTAATTTTTTTCTTCTTCTGCCCTGGTATACGATTACCATGCTTATAACGAGGGTGTGTACAGATTTTGCATTCACGTAGATCATTGTCTTCATTCCAAAATATCATGCAGTTGTTTATACAACAATCAATTTTCTCTACAGGCAAGCCTAAACCTCTAACCAATTTCTTTGTATTGTAAAAACTATCAGTGATTATATTATCAGCAGGAAGCAATTCTGACATCAATTGACATATGTCATCATAGCATCTTTCTGAAAAATGATGTTCTGCTTTCATATTCAATAACCTAGCAGTAGCTGATAACTGAGAATGACCAGAGGGAATTCCTTCCCACACTTCTCTTTCACTAGATTTTAATATTTCATATAGTTGATGATATTCAGGTGTTGGTGTTTCATCATCTATATTGGAATAATCAACTGCAGTATTCATCGCATCGTGAACCATTGACTGCATTGCAATATCATTAGTTGAGATATCAGGAGCAGTATAAGTTATGACAGATGACGTCCCACCAGAAGGTCCAATTGATTCATACACATAAGGCTCCCCGTGACAATACCAATTATAGTAATTTGGTACAAAACCATTTCTGCATATGTGAACCTTCACGGTATCCTCATCACGAAAAGCTCTATTCCTACATTTCTTAAGATTACGCGGACACCGTAACTCATCACCATTTATACATTCTGGATGACTCTTAGCAAAGTTCACAAATTTTTCAACTTTAGCAATAAAATCATCTCTAATAAACCCATTTTCCAAACGATTGTACATCCAAGCTTTGTTCATAGACATTTTGACCTTAAACTAATAAATTGAAAATTAGCAAATATTAACGTACAAACACATTACAAATGAAATATCTATATTATGTTACAAAAGAATATACCAATATATCTAAATTAAATCATGCTAAATAATATCAAGTACAATTTACTAAAATATACCTGAAGATGTGTAGGTCAACCGGAGAAGAGTAGCAAATGCTATCTGTTTACAAAATAAAAACACCTTAGTACAAAATTTTACTAAAAATTAACAAGTACAAAGCATAAACTATTACTACCGACCAACACAGCAGTGTCCAATGCAGCAACGATCACCGGTGGCGACTGCCACAGTGGCCAGCGCCCCGCTGGCAGCCGCCACAGGGGCTAGCGGCCCGCTGGCAGCCGCCACAGGGGCCAGCGGGTCACTAGCGGCCGCCACAGTGGCCAGCGCCCCGTTGGCAGCCGCCACAGGGGACAGCGGCCCACTGGCGGCAGGTGCTGGCCGATGGCGGCCGGTGCTGGCCGTTGGCTACCGTCGGCCGACACAGACGACCAGCGTCGGCCGCCACAAAGGGCACAAGGGAGAGGAAAAAAAACGAGGGAGAGGAGTTCTTACCGGTGAAATCGGGGAGGAGGAAGAAGCTGCCGCCGCGCACGCGTGGAAAGAAAGGAAGCTAGGGTTGGTGTTTTAGGCGGATTTACTGACGGAATCTGTATTCCGTCGGTAAAAACGTAAGTTACCGATGGAAACTATTTTCCGTTGGTGGAGAAAATTTTTTAAAAAATAATTACATTTCCGACGGAATATAAGATTCCGTCGGAAATGGAAATAATACCGACGGAATTTTTAATTCCGTCGGTGATTACGAATATTTCCGACGGAAATTGTTTTTCGTCGGTATGGCCGTCGGTAAAACTGCATTTTTTTGTAGTGTCCAAACCTATCGAGTCCAATTGCCAGGTGTCAGGTCCTTGACCCACCTAAACTTCCTGCCTAACTTCCACGATCTACTAAGACTTTCCTGCCTAGCCACGACTAGGGTTTTCCCGGTTGAGTAAACAGTCTGCACACTTAGTCAAATCATCATATCACAGTAAGACTTAACTTAAACCTTTGACAACATCAAAACTCATGTTTGATTCTGATGCACCTTACACCAACAGAAGTTGCTAACTCCCAAATTAAATAACCCCAAATTATCACTAAGTATAGATTAATCACTCAAATCATCCGCTAGGGTTAGTTAGTTACCCCAAATATGGCAACTAGGTAGCACCGATGATTGGTAAAGAGGGGCTTGAGAGAATGAGGGTGTGCAGAGGTTCTCATTGGTCGAGTGCAATACTGACTACGGTTGTGTGCTAGTGACAATGATCGCAGTACAACTCTAGCGAAGGAGACAGGGTGACGGTAGAAGGGGAACTAGGGATCTACCGGTGATGACTCCTCGAGTGGCAATAGTCACTACTCTGCTTAGGCCCACAAGCGAGAGGGAGGGTTGCCTTAGTCCTCCTTGCATCGATCCTTCCTTTCATAGACGGTGGCACCCGGCGGTAGAGTGGCGTCTGTGGCGATCGGATTTGGGGCGGAGGCAAATGCATCAACGAGTAGGGATCAAGAATGTGAGGAGAAGAAACAACGCTTGGGGAATTTAGGTTTCTATAGCATGGGTTTTATACTTAGGGTTAAATGACTAATTGATTAACCCAAACTTAGTTATTTCCTTATGTTACCTTATTAATGTCATACGGGTTAGGTTTTAATCTCAAAAAATTTCTAAAAATTCTCAAAAATTTCTATAAAGTTATTTTTCAATAATACTTATTATTTAATTGTCGATGCTCACAGTATTGAAAGCATCAATTTTTTTCAACTCAATTCAAGTATGATAAATGATGTCAAAAGTGTATTATAAGGTCCACGATGATCATACTCACTAACTAACATCATAAATGAATTCCTTTAACTTCCATATTTTTGAAGAAATTAAATTTTTTATTTTTTGATTAGTGAAGGTTCATCTGTCAGTTTCATCCAAAAGTCAATAATGGACGTAAAGATTTCAAGTTGATAGTTTCCTTTTCTTGTATTCAATAATAACACATCTCATATACAACATTATCCTTTCATTATTCTTGGTATGTCTTTTACTTTAGATCCTTTTATTATTCTTAGTTTTTTTTTTAAGAAGAGATAAATATTGCATAAATAACAATTAAAGATGTTCCTATTAATTCAGAAGAAAAAAATAGAGTAGGCTTAATGCTATTATAATTATAAGAAAAAAAATAATTTCATAGTATTATTGTTCAAATTTAATATAAAATTATAATTTTCATAACATAATTTATTCTATGACCATGTTATTGTGCACATAGTATTTAAAAGGTAGAATATTTAAATAACAACAATAAAATAAAATATAAGGATAAAAAAATTAGAGTTAGCTGAACAATCAGCATAATATTAATGAGACTTTTGCATATGTTAAAAAAATCAGTCCAGTCCAAGTAACTAGTTAGAAAGCTAGCGTCCTAGCACAAAAATATATTATCAAAGTGACAACAAAAAGTCCAACAAACTAATCGTTATATGAAAAAGGTTAGCCCAATTTAAAACTATATTCTTAGAGTAAATCAGTTAGGAGGTTATCTATAATTTCAGTCAATTTTAATAGAATCATAAAATAAATAATAGAAGTTATCAACCCCTATGAAATTTTTGTAAATTCTAAATTTATTCTATCAAAGCTATAAGTCATAGTAAATGCTTTCAGTTCAAAAAAATAAATATTACTGATCCTGTCCGAAAGCTGAATCAACGGACGCTGGGTACGTGGCGCTCTCCGAGTTGCTGACGTAGATCTGCTGACTATCCGCCCGGACCTCCGGTGAACCTGCACAGAAGTCGGGCCGGGAAGGGGTTCCCGGCGACGACCCTCCGACGCTCAAGTCAGGCAAAGCTCAACAAGAAAGTGGCTCCAAGAATCGTAGAATGCGTACCTCCGGTGAAGGATGAGAGCCTTTATATAGGGCTGTGGAGAAGCGGGTGCACACATACCGAGGTGTACACGTGTCCTCAGCCCATACCCAGTAAAGGCCTGTCAGTGAGCTTACCTGACCCCATACTGCTACAGTCCAAGCACGTCTTCGATAGGACAGCGGAACCCCCTATCATAAGGTTTGGAGTACGGCCTAGTCCTAGAGCATGACAGCTGTCAGAAGATGTTCCTTGTCCTGCTCTCCCTACTCCGTGCGGGGGCGTCTGGCCGGCCGGCACTCACATCACGTCTGGCCCTCCATATGCACTAGTATGCTTGGGAGATCCTCGATAATGTGCTATGCGGGGACTGTTCGCAGTATGCTACCTTATGTCTTCGCCCGAGCGTGCCATCCGCTCGGCCCTATGATCCTGTTCAGCGAGCGTCGGAACCCCGACTCCAGCCGAGGCACCTTTTGCCATCATTTAGACACCGGTGGGCCGTCCGGGCGGTCGACCCACCCTTATCCGGTCGGCCACCTAGCCCTTTGACTTCCACGTGGCGTTGACTCCCCAGAACGGGAGTCCCCTGTTCTTACCGCCGGATCAATTACAATTCAAGATAAGTTCATCTGTAATATGATACATAACAAGGGGAAAATAAACTAATTGAAGATATGAGTTGCAATAGCTAATAGTAATCATCAATTAAGTATCAAAACTGTGATACTAGATAATACTTTTCTTGTATTTTTTTTAATATACAATAATTGAAAGGACATGGTGACTTGGTTTTGTGAAAAATTAAGTACCTATATTTCATCATCGAAAGATGTAAAATGAAAAATAAGTACAACGCATATCTGACTACTGAGTAGTATCTATTTCTAATACAAGATGCATAGCAATATTGAAAATTGTTAAGATCACCATCATGGTTGATCATTTATAAAAGTTTGTCTGTCTTGATTTTGAACACTTTTTCTATCCTCATCAGAAAGAATGATAAAAAAAATAACTAAAATAGGATAACCTGATTGAATTATAATAGAAATTTATTGTATGAAATAATAAATCATACCTCGTTGCGGTGAAATTCGGAGAGGAGAAAATGCTGAATGGAGGAAGATGCCTCTTGCTATCAGAAGAGCAATCATAGAATAGGAAAGCTCTCCGCAATTCTACAAATCAAATCCCGCAGCCTCGGATGTTCTTCTTCTACGTGAAAACGAATCTCACGTTCACAACCCCCTCTCTGTTGAAATCAATAGGTAGAGGAAAGAAATAATATAAAGCTTTTTGATGATTTTATTACAAGCCAATATGCTTATTTATACAAATTATCCAACACAATAATGAAAAGATTAAATAAGGCATACAATCATAATAATTATAAATATAGTAATATAATAGACTTGGAAATATTATTTTTCCTATTCATGTCGATCTTGATTGTGTGCCAAATATAATAAATCTCAATTGATTGAAATCAATTAAAGATGATTTCCATTATTGTCATTACCCCCCCCCCCCCTCCAACAAACTCAACGGGAGTGCCTAAACGTTGAGTTTAAGTGCTAACTTGGTGAAACGGTGTCTAGATAATGGCTTAGTAAATATATCAGCAATTTGATCTTCCATAGAGATATAAGAAACCGAAAGTTATCGAGTCGCCACACGCTCGCGAACAAAAATGAAAATCAATCTCTGCATGCTTGGTACGAGCATGCAAACAGGATTTTCCATAAGATAAGTTGCTCCAATATTATCACACCATATTTTAGGCGTAGCAGTTGGGAAAAAGTGAATTCTGAAAGAATATATTGTAGCTAAATAATTTTTGACGTTGCATTAACGATAGCTTTATATTCAACTTCAGTACTCGAGCGAGAGACTGTAGGTTGCTTCTTTAAAAGCCAGGAAACAAGATTTCATCCAAGAAATATAGCATATCCACTAGTAGAACGTCTATCTTTAGGAGATCCAGCCCAATCTGTATCACTATAGGCAATCAACTCTCGTGAAGACTGACGATATAAAAGAAGACCATGTAGAATAGTTCCTTTGAGATATTGAAGAATTCGCTTAACACCTTCCCAATGATGTTCAGTAGGAGCATGCATAAATTGACAGACACAATTCACAGCAAAAGCAATATCGGATCGTGTAATTGTGACATATTGTAGGGCACCAACAATACTACGGTAGATCTAGGGGTCAGACATCGAAGAGGAGGATGAAGGTGCAGTGAAACCACCCTCAATGATTGGTGTGGAGATAGGACATGCACCATCCATTTTAGCTCGTTGTAGGAGCCCAGTAATGTATTTGCTCTGAGAGATAAGACAACCTTCAGAATGTGAGAGAAACTCTATGCAAAGGAAAAAACGAGCATTGCCAAGATCCCGAATAGGAAACTCTTGACGGAGAAGATGTAGTAAAGTAGTAATGTCATTTTGATCACTACCAGTTATTAATATATTTGTCACGCCCCGGAGGAGTCCCTGCCCAAAGAAATTTCGGCAGCATCTCCCCTATACGGCGAACAATCTGAAACTTTCTACATATCCATATACCTCAACCACATGCGGCTGGAATAATAACAGTAAATAAACAATCACCCATGCAGTTTAATAGTAGACAAACAGAGCAATAATAAGATGACTCGAAAACAACCCTACTCCACTACACCCATAAAGCTCAAATCCGACAAACTCACCTCTTCTGCCGTCCAGGCAGGTATGTAGTAAAACATATCGAATAAAAATCCATCGACAAATACAATCCATACATTATCCAAGTATCAAAATAAACCAATTCTAAACATAGTCATATAAAAAGAAAAACTAAAAGGGTCAATAAATCCTCGTGGTCTGCAGGGGACCAGCAACTGGAACTCTCTCCTGACAGCATCAACCTGAAAAATAACAACAATGGAGGCGGGGTGAGTCCAACACTCAGCAGGTACAACTGATATACAAAGTAGTGAAATAACACCTAGCACTAATCATGCGTACAGTCTCCTGATATAAGAAAGATAAAAATGCATCTGAAGTAAGCGAGAAAGCGTACTAACGACCGGTATAAGGACAAACAGTCCGAGTGGTATAGAAATCCTGTATGCATGTCAAACATAGGTATCCAAATAATATGCAGCATATAAATGCAACAAACACAAGCAATAAATGCATCATGCATATGATGCCAATGATGCATCCTGGTCACCCCTGACGCCAGTCGATCATCTCACACTCAATAGTGAGGCCGAATGGGTAGGGCTGTGACAACCGTGCACTCTGTCGTCACTGTTCCTGATGAGTGACCGAGTAGACGGGATGTTGTCGGAGTACACCTATCCTCCTACTCCAAATCATAAATGGGGGAGCGCAATGCTCTCAACTCCCGGTACACGATGACGGGGAGGAATCCCTGCCGGCTAACACGTTGCATCACGCTACCCATGAGCGGACCAACGGAGCCAAACAAAGTCCCTGCTGCAACACACACTGCCTGAATCGACCACTAACCCATGAGTGGTGGTGTATGCAGATCCATGTAACTGGCGATGTGCTCAACAATAATGGAGCGGACTATCGCACAGCATGCAATCATGCAAATGGTGCATGACACTAACCACAAAATATCCTGAGCTAAACCATGTATATATATATAGAAAATGCACCATAAGTCAATGAATCAAAACAACGGTGCACAGATCAGATAAGGTATACAATCTAGGTCCTGAACATGGTGAAGCATGGTATATCACTACCCCTACAAGCATGTATAAACAGGTAAAATATACATGAGATGCAAACCAAGCAATCAATCAAACATGTAACAAGTTTTGGGTAGTGATTAACCGAAACAGAATGAGGAACATAATTAATGCAATTTGTTAAATTCACTACTGTGCATATCAAACGACATAAAGTCAAAAGTACCCGCCTCCAAAAAGAAAGGATAGTATCCGGTCCAAATCTGACGTCGAGATATCGTCTCGCGTCAAGGTCCTGTGTCAATCAATATATATTTTTATTTAGCTAAATAAAATCCACAAGACTAAATTAGGGAAAAACATAATCCGCACAATCTAAATCAATACACCCTAATTAAATCCCATGGTCAATTAGGGTTAGTTACCTTAACCCCAAACAAACCATTAGATAGCAATCCAAAGACCTAAATCTAATTACACCTGAATCTAAAGCATGATCAACCACATGTTCCATTCTAAATTCATAGACCACATCAATTACAAAAGGTATTAAGATTCCTACATCATACCTCAAGTTCACAGCCGATAGGATTACTGGTTGGAGTGCTGCCGGCAAAGAAACACTACTGAAATTTACCTCTCTGCCCTAATCAAACATGCTGTCCACCAACCGAATACCCAAGTACCAGTAACCTCACCTCTTGGAATTCTTCCCTTCTGTTCGATTCTCAACTATAGGTGGTTGTTTCCGGAAGAATACTCCACAACCAGATTACCTCAACAATCCACGCCTCTGGTGAACAAGGGAAAAATATGAATCGATCACACAACATCTCAACAACCCACACGGTACGTTGCTTACCTCCAAGATCCGGCTAGAGCATGGCTTGGCACAATCAATCAAGCATAAAGCTCGGCACTGGTTTGTAGTCGGAGAAGGTGGCGGCAGCACAGAGGGAAGGGAGGTCCGGCGAATCAAATCCAGGGCTCGGCATTGTGCGGAGAGGCTAGGGCACAGCCTCGGTTGCGACAACCGACGTGGTTCCCCGGTGGCTGGCAGAGGAGATCGGGATCGGCGCTAGGGTTCGGCTGTGAGTCGCATCGGTTGTAGGGTGTCGGCTAGGTGGCGGAGCAAGGTGGCGTCGTCGGGTGGGGGAGACGACTTTGGCACTTGTAGGAGAGGTCGATGCTAGGCTGAGGAGGAGCCGCATCCAACGATCAACATAGTGGAGGACAGGGCAGCGCGATCCAAGCCAGGGCAGAGGCAAATGGCTGACCGTTGGCGCTCGAGAGAAGAGAGGAAGAGAGAAGAAGAAGCATGGCCGTGCGCGCGAGGGAGATGGGAATTCGGCCGGCGGTTTGTGCGCGAGGGGAGAAGAAACGGCATCGGTGAGGAGATTTGGGGCACGGGGAGGAAGTAAAAGAAAAAGAAAATAAAATTAAAAAATGAAAATCAACATTTTCTCATTTAAATGGGGTAGCCAAAACAGGCTTTTCCCGGCCCAGTTTTTATCCCCGTAAACTCATTCATACGATCTCCGAAAAATTTCAAAAAAATTGCTAAAAATTCCGGAAAATTCCCTTATCATTATTTGCCATTTTTTCGGTATTTTACATTCTCCCCCACTAATAAAAAATTTGGTCCCCAAATTTCGTTATCTACCATCAACAAATACTAACAACCGGTAAAGAGTATAAAATGTTGAACGGTAAATTAAATCACATACCTCAAGTGAAAAGATGAGGGTATCGAGCTCGGATAGTCTCCTCAAGCTCCCAGGTAGCCTCCTCGTCCGAATGATGCTGTCATCCGACTTTAACAAGTCGGATAGTCCTGTTCCGCAACTGACGCTCTTTCCGTCTAAATTTCGTACCGGAATCTCCTCATAGGAGACGTCAGGCTGAACTGGATCTGAGACATCTGTCAGCACATGCGTCGGGTCAGGTACGTATCTCCTCAGCATAGATACGTGGAATACATCATGGACGCCTGCTAGGGACGGTGGTAGTGCTAGCCAGTAAGCAACCGCCCCAATCCTCTCCAAGATCTGGAAAGGTCCAATGTATCGCAGAGCTGGCTTACCTCTGAGGTCAATCTTTTCACTCCTTTCGTGGGTGAAATTCACAGAAATATGGTCGCCAATAGAGAACGTTAGGGTCTGCGTCTTCGATCAGCATAACACTTCTGGCGATCCTGCGCCTCTAACATCCTCCGTCTGATAGTACGGACCAACTCTGCGTCATGCTAAGCTCTATGAGGTCCCAACAATTGGGCCTCCCCAACCTCATCCCAGAGGGTGTGTGTCCGACAAGGCCTACCATACAACGCTTCAAACGGTGTCATCTGGATAGCCAAATGCAAACCATTGTTGTAGGCGAAACTACCAATGGCAAATGGTCCTCCCAACTGCCTCTAAAAATCCAACATACATGACCTCAGCAAATCCTCTAGAATCTGTATGGTCCGCACTGACTATCCATCTGTCTACGGATGGAAAGTTGTACTGAAACGGAGCTGCATTCGCAAGGCCTGCTACAGACTCTGCCAGACACGAGACGTGAACCGGGGTCTCTATCCGAAATAATAGTCAAAGGGACACCATGTAATCTGATGATCTCCCGGCAATACAGATCTGTCAATCGATCTAGGAAATCAGTCTTCCGAATCGCTAAGAAGTGCGCGGATTTGGTTAATCGATCAACGATTACCCAAATCGCGTCATGACCTCGTCGTGTTCTCGGCAAACCCACCACAAAATCCATGGTAATGTGATCCCACTTCCACTCAGGAATAGGAATCCGCTGAATTAATCCTGCAGGTCTCTGATGCTCAGCCTTCACCTGCTGACAAACAAGACATCTAGCTACAAAATCTGCGATGTCTTCCTTCATGTCATTCCACCAATAGGAACGCCTCAAATCTTGGTACATACGGGTACCGCCTGGGTGGACAGCAAATCATGAGCGATGAGCCTCCGGAAGTAACTCCTATAAGACCGGATGAGACTGAAGTACGCAAAATCTGCCTCGGAAGTGTATAACACCCTCCTCATCTCGTGTGAACTCGTTCTGCCGCCCGGAAGCTATCTGGCTACAAATAAACTGCAAATACTGATCAGCAGCCTAGGCTCTCGTATCCTCGTCCTGATTAACGACTGGGCAACTATGGTAACCAAAGTACCCTGCTTTGTCTGTCCTTACCCCTCAAGGCCCAAATCGGAGGAACCTTAAATCAAGTCTGTAACCACAACTCGGTGGCAAGCTAAAATCCCTCCGGACTTCCTGCTAAGCGCATCGGCAACCACATTAGCTCTCCCCGGGTGATAGCTAATGGTACAATCATAATCCTTCAGGAACTCCATCCATCTCCTCTGTCAGAGATTAAGTTCCTTCTAAGTAAACAGATATTTGAGACTCTTATGATTAGTTAGAATCTCAAATGTAACGCCATATAAATAATGTCACCAAATCTTCATGGCAAAAATAATGGTGACTTGCTCCAGATCATGTACAGGGTAGTTCTTCTCATGTTCCTTCAACCGACGAGAAGCATAGGAGACTATCATATCGTGCTGCATCAGAACAGCGCTCAAACCCTGAATAGATGCATCGGTGTAGAGGACATATCCGTCCTCTCTAGAAGCTAAAAATCAAAATCGGAGCCGACAGTAGTCTCCGCTTTAGCTCCTAGAAGCTGGTCTTGTCATCCTCAGTCCAAGTGAACTTCACGCCTTTCCTAGTCAGGCGTGTAAGTAGCACAGCAATCCATGAGAAACCCTCAACGTATCTCCGGAAATATCGAGCCAAACAAAGGAAGTTGCGAGCCTCTTCTATAGACTCCGTCTACTCCCAACGTTAACAACCTCGATCTCCTGTGGAACCACGGTATACTCCTACTGATGACCGTGTGTCTCAAACATCTCACAGAAGACAACCAAAATACGCACTACTGATCTTCACATCTAGACGTTTCCATCGAAGCATCTCTAGAACTATGCAAAGATGAAGTGCGTAACTCACCGTGGATCTGAAATAGATCACAACACCATCAACAAAGACAATGGAAACCAATCCAAACATCCTGGGAATACCAAAATCATCAAGTCTCTGAAAACCTCTAAGGCTTCCCAAACCCTAATGGTAAAATCATGACACATAATGTCCGTATCACAGACATTTCTAACCATAAGATCCCTGACAATAAGTCTGAAATATGATCACCAACGATATAAATCATTTAAGCATAGATCCTCCAGTGTGAGAGCAACGCTCCATCACAGAAAATACCACATATGTGGGAGCAACACTCTACCACAAGAAATCCTCAATATGTAGGAGTAACACTCCACTACAAATAATCCATAACATGTATCTGCAATAGATATGGGAGCAATGCTCCGCTACAAGCAATCCGAAATATGTATATGTGGGAGCTCCGCTCCACCACAAACGATCCATAAGTGTCCAAGGCACCTAACTATCCAACTAGAGGCTGCACGAGATCACTCAACCACATATCACTGTGGGCAGCCAAAGGTATAAACAACCTAGTAAACAAATCAAATCCATAGTCAACTCTATCATCATCCTAGTGGGTTGGTCACCCACTAATAGGAGAATTAGTTGACAGGGTTATACAACCAATAACATAATGTAGACACTCAGCATTCTACATTCAACATAGGTAGAATCATCATGATGCTACCCACCATACACCTGGCACACATGCACACACAACATATGTATGATTGACATAATCCTCCAATTAGTACACACCAAACATACTCACAACATAGGCATAAATCATCGTGCTACCTCCAACAATGCATACCGAACCCGGGTGCATATATTATCGTAGGTAAAATCAACAATACCCCTCAAACAACACTCACATGACATATATACACATATGCCAAGAGTATAATTAACATATACTTTCAATAAATCATAATCGACACGAGTATACTCTCAGAACAATCATATAATAAACAAGATACCTCAAATATTACACCGAACACATCTGCACATATCACAACTCAGATTAAATCGATAAGATACCTCCAATAAAACACTCAAACACATGTGCACATTTCACAACATAGATTTTAATTGACAAATAGCTCCAATAAACAATCAGACATGTAGGTCAACCACTCGGGTATAATCTACTAGAACCCACAATAATCATATATATAAATGTGTACGACCCAAAAGAAAAAATCAGAATTCAAGAACATCAAGACACTCTCATTTTTTATCCTCAAAAATATCAATCCACATAATATCAGATGAATAAGTCTCTACTCCCCATGAGAGCAAGTTAGCATTCAAAACATCAAATCATTATTTATCCACATAGTCCAATATCAGAGGAAGCAAATATCAATCTTATCATCCTGTTAACTAACCACAACTAACCAGATTTATTAAAATTCATAGGCACACTCAACCGTAAACTCTCTAGCACCCGATCTATATCTGATCACCAACTATAATCATCAAACCTGTGAATATCATACATGACACTCACTATTTCACCATCAACGTCAACCCAAATAATAGATCATCAAAATAATTATCCACTAATAGATCATCAAAACAAATATCTAGTAATAGATCATAAGACAACCACATAACATTTACTCTCATAAATCATTAGAAATCAACACATCACAATATCTGATCTCACAATGTTCCTCAACCTCAAATCATTCTCAACAATGATCAAACATGATAACTCCCCAAATGACCAATTTTCATCGTATCGGATACCCTAATATCCAAAAGATATGAGTATAAAAACTCTACTGACTAAGTCAACATAAATATGCAGGTATCATCCATTATCCAGCTAACAATAGCAGAGGCTGGTATGTGCCTCCATCTCCTACTAGTAGTAACAGAAGCTAAACTACTGATGGTATGATATGAAAAATCTCCAGAGACTATAATCTTTGATCTCTATTAAGGTCAACCATGCTCAATGGCTAACCCATCACATGTAATATGTGTTACAACAACCAGACAGGTACTAAACAAAGAATGCTAATACATGTCATAAACTATAAAATTAAACATGATACCTATATGCCGTCTGGAGATGTTCCATCACTGTCCAGTCCCCAACTTTTGACCTCTAAATTCCGAACATGAAAATCATCGGAAATCCATATAAATCCGATACGGAGTCTATAACATAGACATAATGGAAAATCCGTGAAATCCAAAATAACTACCCAGTTTGACTCGCAAACTTGGGTTAACCCAAAAATCTAGAATACCAAAAGCAGGTATCATAACCCACTCTGATACCAATAAATTGGCATCAGCCAAATTTTGAAAATCCGTAACACAAAAATCAAACAAGTATCGCCAACCTGGCGCTCTGATACCAAATAAATTGGTATCAGGTTATCCCAAATATCCAAAATACTAAAATAAAGATCGTAAAACCTAAGCTCTGATACCACTAAATTGTCACGCCCCGGAGGAGTCCCTGCCCGAAGAAATTTCGGCAGCATCTCCCCTATACGGCGGACAATCTGAAACTTTCTACATATCCATATACCTCAGCCACATGTGGCTGGAATAATAACAGTAAATAAACAATCACCCACGCAGTTTAATAGTAGACAAAAAGAGCAGTAATAAGATGACTCGAAAACAACCATACTCCACTACACCCATAAAGCTCAAATCCGACAAACTCACCTCTTCTGCCGTCCAGACAGGTATGTAGTAAAACATATCGAATAAAAATCCATCGACAAATATAATCCATACATTATCCAAGTATCAAAATAAACCAATTCTAAACATAGTCATATAAAAAGAAAAACTAAAAGGGTCAATAAATCCTCGTGGTCTGCAGGGGACCAGCAACTGAAACTCTCTCCTGACAGCATCAACCTGAAAATTAACAACAATGGAGGGGGTGAGTCCAACACTCAGTAGGTACAACTGATATACAAAGTAGGGAAATAACACATAGCACTAATCATGCGTACAGTCTCCTGATATAAGAAAGATAAAAATGCATCTGAAGTAAACAGGAGAGAAACTGTACTAACCAGAACCTGGGTATAAGGACAAACAGTTCGAGTGGTATAGAAATCCTGTATGCATGTCAAACATAGGTATCCAAATAATATGCAGCATATAAATACAGCAAACACAAACACAAGCAATAAATGCATCATGCATATGATGTCAATGATCCGTCCTAGTCACCCCTGACGCCAGTCGATCATCTCACACTCAATAGTGAGGCCGAATGGGTAGGGCTGTGACAACCGTGCACTCTATCGTCACTGCTCCTAATGAGTGACCAAGTGGACGAGATGCTGTCGGAGTACACCTATCCTCCTATCCCAAATCATAAATGGGGGAGCGTAATGCTCTCAACTCCCGGTACACGATGACGGGGAGGAATCCCTGCCGGCTAACACGTTGCATCACACCAACGGCGCCAAACAAAGTCCCTGCTGCAACACACACTGCCTGAATCGACCACTAACCCATGAGTGGTGGTGTGTGCAGATCCATGTAACTGGCGATGTGCTCAACAATAATGGAGCGGACTATCGCACAGCATGCAATCATGCAAATGGTGCATGGCACTAACCACAAAATATCCTGAGTTAAACCATGTATATATATATAGAAAATGCACCATAAGTCAATGAATCAAAACAACGGTGCACAGATCAGATAAGGTATACAATCTAGGTCCTGAACATGGTGAAGCATGGTATATCACTACCCCTACAAGCATGTATAAACAGGTAAAGTATACATGAGATGCAAACCAAGCAATCAATCAAGCATGTAACAAGTTTTGGGTAGTGATTAACCGAAACAGAATGAGGAACATAATTAATGCAATTTGTTAAATTCACTACTGTGCATATCAAACGACATAAAGTCAAAAGTACCCGCCTCCAAAAAGAAAGGATCGTATCCGGTCCAAATCTGACGTTGAGATATCGTCTCGCGTCAAGGTCCTGTGTCAATCAATATATTTTTTTATTTAGCTAAATAAAATCCACAAGACTAAATTAGGGAAAAACCTAATCCGCACAATCTAAATCAATACACCCTAATTAAATCCCAGGGTCAATTAGGGTTAGTTACCTTAACCCCAAACAAACCATTAGATAGCAATCCAAAGACCTAAATCCAATTACACCTGAATCTAAAACATGATCAACCACATGTTCCATTCTAAATTCATAGACCACATCAATTACAAAAGGTATTAAGATTCCTACATCATACCTCAAGTTCACAGCCGATAGGATTACTGGTTGGAGTGCTGCCGGCAAAGAAACACTACTGAAATTTACCTCTCTGCCCTAATCAAACATGCTGTCCACCAACCGAATACCCAAGTACCAGTAACCTCACCTCTTGGAATTCTTCCCTTCTGTTCGATTCTCAACTATAGGTGGTTGTTGCCGGAAGAATACTCCACAACCAGATTACCTCAACAATCCACGCCTCTGGTGAACAAGGGAAAAATATGAATCGATCACACAACATCTCAACAACCCACACGGTACGTTGCTTACCTCCAAGATCCGGCTAGAGCACGGCTTGGCACAATCAATCAAGCATAAAGCTCGGCACTGGTCTGCAGTCGGAGAAGGTGGCGGCAGCACAGAGGGAAGGGAGGTCCGGCGAATCAAATCCAGGGCTCGGCGTTGTGCGGAGAGGCTAGGGCACAGCCTCGGTTGCGACGACCGACGTGGTTCCCCGGTGGCTGGCAGAGGAGATCGGGACCGACGCTAGGGTTCGGCTGTGAGTCGCATCGGCTGTAGGGTGTTGGCTAGGTGGCGGAGCAAGGTGGCGCCGTCGGGTGGTGGAGACGACTTTGGCACTGGTAGGAGAGGTCGATGCTAGGCTGAGGAGGAGCCGCATCCAGCGATCAACACAGTGGAGGACAGGGCAGCGCGATCCAAGCCAGGGCAGAGGCAAATGGCCGACCGTTGGCGCTCGAGAGAAGAGAGGAAGAGAGAAGAAGAAGCGTGGTCGTGCGCGCGAGGGAGATGGGAATTCGGCCGGCGGTTTGTGCGCGAGGGGAGAAGAAACGGCATCGGTGAGGAGATTTGGGGCACGGGGAGGAAGTAAAAGAAAAAGAAAAGAAAATTTAAAAAATGAAAATCAACATTTTCTCATTTAAATGGGGTAGCCAAAAAGGCTTTTCCCGACCCAGTTTTTATCCCCGTAAACTCATCCATACGATCTCCAAAAAAATTCTAGAAAAATTGCTAAAAATTCCGAAAAATTCCCTTATCATTATTCGCCATTTTTTTGGTTTTTTACAATATCATCCACATAAATCATAACAAATATTGAAAATTCCTCATGACATTTGTAGAATAGGGAAGAGTCTATTTTTGAGCCAGAAAATCCCTGAGTATGAAGCTAGGTAGATAGACGATGAAACCATACATGAGGTGCTTGTCGAAGACCATATATAGATTTCTGAAGTTGACACACATGTGTTGAAAGTTGCAAATGGATGAATCTAGGAGGTTGCTCCATATAAATAGTTTTTTCAAGGTGTCCATGAAGGAAAGCATTGAAAACATCTAATTGGCGTATTGTCCAATTTGAGCTTACAGCTATAGATAGTAGCAATATGATAGTTGTAATTTTAATGACTGGACTAAAAGTATCATTGAAGTCAATACCTGGTTGTTGATTAAAGTCTTTAGCAACAAGGTGAGCTTTGTAACGTTCAATAGAATCATCTGCACGATACTTAATTCGGTAAACCCATTTAGAGCCCACAATATTCATATATGGGGTACAAGAGACTAAGCTCCAGGTTGCATTACGAAGGCGAACATCAAACTCTGTAGTCATCGCAGCACGTCAATTTGGATCTTTGACTGCCTGTGTAAAACTAGAAGGTTCAACAAATTTTGAAGAAGCGATAAGAGCATGTGGAAGAGGATAACGAGTAGAAATTAGTTGACATCGTCCATAAATATCGCTTAGAGGAAGCATCCGTCGAGGAATATCATCATTAGAGCTACTTGGAGAGGATTGGTCAAACGGATGAGAATCAGAACTAGAGAGTGGATCACCACTAGCCGTCGAGTCTACAGGAACTTGTGGAAATAGAGCAGGACCCAAGATATCATCCCCCCTTGTACTTTCAATATGTCCTGATGAATCAATATGTGGGGCTTCTAGTATGTTGCTTGGTGATATTAGATAGTTGCCTTGATTATCTGAGGGAGGATCTGAGGTAGTAACTACAAACGGAAATAGAGATTTATCAAAAGTAACATATCGAGAAATATATATTCGACCGGTCGAAATATGGAGGCAACGGTACCCATGATGCAAATTACTATAACCAAGAAAAACACATTGTAAAGAACGAGGGTTTAACTTGTGTTTAGAGTAAGGTCGTAGCCAAGGATAACATGCGCAACCAAAGATACGAAAGAAGGAGTAATATGGAAGACAATTATAAATTCTTTCCAAGGGACACTTATTTTGAAGTAGTGGAGTGGGTAAACAATTGATAAGGTAGACTGCGGTTTGGACGGCATCATCCCAAAATTTAAGAGGAACCGAGACATGATTAAGAAGAGCTAAGGCCGTTTCAACCACATGACGATATTTTCTCTCAGCGGATCAATTTTGTTTAGGAGTGTAGGGACAAGAGACTCGATGGATGATGCCAGAGGAAGTAAGATGACGATGAAGCACTTGATACTCTCCACCCCAATTAGAATGATGGGAGAGGATTTTACCTTCAAAATAGTGCTCAACCTATTTTTGAAAGCGACAAAAAATATCAAAGAGATCAAACTTTCTTTTCATAGAAAAAATCCAAGTAAACTTGCTGAAATTGTCAATAAAAATAACATAATAAAGAAAACCTTGATTAGATAGAATAGGAGCAGCACCCCTTGTTGGTTGCTACTCGGAAAACCTAGAGGTTCCACTGTACAAAAATTTTGTACAAAGGTCTGAACCTTTTCCTAGCTACCATGTGTTCTTTTAAATTAAATTTTGGATCGCCTGCGGAACTTAACACGTTTGATCCAAAACTTAATCTATTTGTTCTTTAAGGTTTAGACTTGGATCTCCTGCGGAACGTAACACGTTTGATCCAAATCACCTAAGTTATTAATTTCATTAAATATTAATTTCCATAATTGGTTCCCAGTACTGACGTGGCGAGGCACATGACCTTCTTGGATATGGGAACAACCACCACCGACTAGACAAAACCTTTTATGGAAAGCTAATATTTAATTTCCTAAAATAACTTTAGGTCAACCAAAAAGAACAATCAAATCACAAGGAAAAAAAAATAAAAGAATACAACTTCGAAATACTAGAATCGTAAGCCTCTTGTATTTGGTATTATTTCCATAAATAACTAGTATGATGCGGAAAGGAAAAATTACTAGTTATACCTTCTAAAAAGACCTCTTGATCTTCTACCGTATTCCTCTTCTAACCTCGGACGTTGTGTGGGCAACGATCTTCCGAGATGAGAACCACCAAGCACCTTCTTCTTCCTTGCAAGTTTCGGCCACCACAATTCTCCAAGAGAAGTAGAAGTCCGGCCACCACCACCAAGCTCCAAGGGATGCAAGAAACAAAACCACCTTTCTCTCCTTCTTCTCCTAGCTAGAACCGGCCACCTTCAAGAGCTCCAAGAGAGGTTGCCGCCGGCCATAAGAAGAAGAGAAGAGGAAGAAGCTAGGGCCGGCCACCAAGGAGGAAAAGAGAGGAGAAGAATAATAGAGTTGTTCACCCGTGAAGGCACCTCTACCCCCTCTTTTATAATCCTTGGTCTTGACAAATAAGGAAATTTTAATAAAAAATTCCTTAATTCTTTTGTCATAAAAAAAATTATTTTAATTAAAAAACAATTTTCTTCTTTTAATAAAAATGGCCGGCCACTTCTAATTCCCCAAAACAAGGAAAATTTAATTCACACAAGAATTAAAACTCCTAATTTGTTTCTAGAAATTTATAAAAATTTCTCCAATAATTTTTATCCCTTCATGATTGGTTAATAAAAAGGAAATTTTATAAATTAAAATTCTTCTTCTAAACATGTGGATAATTTCCAAATGGAAAGTTATCTCTAAAAATTAAAATCTCTTTTCAATCTACAAATAAGGAAAGATATCAAATCTTTTCTTAATCTTTTGTAGAAACTAATAAAAGAGAATATTTAATTTTTAAACTTCTCTTTTAAATTATTATCATGGTCAAAAAGGAAAGTTTTTCTTAAAAATAAAATCTCCTTTCAATCTACAAATAAGGAAAGATTTCAAATCTTTTCTTAATCTTTTGTAGAAAGCTTTAAAAGGAAAGATTTAATTTTTAAACTCTCTTTTAAAACTATGATATCCACATAAGAAATAATTTTAATAAAAAATTCTTTTAAATATGATGTGGCCGGCCACCTAAACTTGGGCTCCAAGCTATTGGCCGGCCACCTTAAGGCCAACCTTTAGGCTTGGCCGGCCCTAAGCTTGAGCTTCAAGCTTAGCTTGGCCGACCCCTATTGGTTGGGTAAGAAGGTGGGTATGTGGTGGGTATAAATCTCTATATACAAGAGGCTATGATAGGGACCGAGAGGAGGAATTGGTTTTGGTCTCCCGATAAATTAAGCTTCCCGTGTTCGCCCCGAACACACAACTTAATTCCATCAATAATAATTCATTCCACTAAAGAACTATTATTGAACTACCGCACCAATCCCAAATTACATTTTGGGCTCCTTCTTATTATGAGCGTGTTAGTCTCCCTGTGTTTAAGATGTCAAATGTCCACTAATTAAGCGAGTTACTGACAACTCATTTAATTAATATCTTAGTCCAAGAGTAGTACCACTCAACCTTATCGTCATGTCGGACTAAGTCCACCTGCAGGGTTTAACATGACAATCCTTATGAGCTCCTCTTGAGGACATTCTCAACCTAGATCACTAGGACATAGTTTCCTTCTATAATCAACAATACACACTATAAGTGATATCATTTCCCAACTTATCGGGCTTATTGATTCATCAAACTAAATCTCACCCATTGATAAATTAAAGAAATATATATCAAATATATGTGCTTGTTATTATATTGGGATTAAGAGCACACACTTCCATAATAACTGAGGTCTTTGTTTCTTTATAAAGTCAGTATAAAAGAAACGACCTCTAATGGTCCTACTCAATACACTCTAAGTGTACTAGTGTAATTATATAGTTAAGATAAACTAATACCTAATTACACTACGACCTTCCAATGGTTTGTTCCTTTCCATTATGGTCGTGAGTTACTGTTTATAATTTATAAGGTACTGATAACATGATCCTCTGTGTGTGACACCACACACCATGTTATCTACAATATAAATTAATTGAACAACTACATTTATCATAAATGTAGACATTTGACCAATGTGATTCTTATTTCTAGATAAATGTTTATACCAAAAGCTAGGCTTTTAGTATACACTCTAACACCCCTCACATCAAAGTGAATAATTTCTAAAGGAAAACTAGAAGTGCGAGAAGAAGACACAAAAGGTAATTTATGAGATTTTGCTTTGAAGCAAGCTTCATATAAATGAGAAGAGGAGCCTAAAGAAATTAGTAAACCATACTAGTTAATGATATTCTGAACAACACGTAGAGACGGATAACCAAGACGTGCGTGATAAGAGAATTTATCGGTGCATTCTCCAACAAACGCATTAGTATAGGTGGGTTGAAGATGATAAAGACCGTCTTTAATATTTCCTCGAAGTAGAATATTTCCTGTTGTGGGATCCTTCACAAGACAATGATGAGGATGAAATTCAAAGAACACATTATTATCAAGAGCAAACTGATGGACAGAAAATAAATTTTTAGTAATAGAAGGAACATGAAGAGTGTTGCACATGCGAAAAGTACGACCGCATGAGTGAAAAGATGTGTTTCCAATGTGAGTAATTTGCAAACCTGAGACATTACCTATCTGTACCATGTCGGGTCCATCATAAGGCGAAGCTTCTGTGATAATATTATATTCTGGTGTAACATGATAAGTTGCTCCAGTATCCGGATATCATCCTGGGTTCTCAATAGTCGATGAAACTATATTAGGAGAGATAGAATGTGAGGATGCTCCAGAATGAGATAACTGGGCTATAGAATGCCAAGAAGGTGGTGGTCGATTTGAAGATGCGTGCTCTCCTTGTGAAATAGTTGGTTGTCCCAATGTTGCAAGACCACCAGCAAAATTTGAGTCAAATCTTTTAGGGCATTGAATACTAATATATCCAATTCTGAGACAAATTTGACATCTTCTCCGACTATAAGACCAATCAAATCTTTTAGAGCAATGAATACCAGTATGACCAACGATGTGACAAATTTGACATCGATCTAAACTTTGCTTTTGGCCACCTTGATGTCGTTGAGTATCTGGCACCGAAAATAAATAACTCGTCCCTTGATAGTAATAAACCTTACTGGAAGAATTTTTGGTGGCTAGAAATAATACTTGCCACTATCGGTGGTGAATAAAAGCACTTGAAATAATAACTTTGCCTTGCTACAATTAATATTATCGAAGCTGCTACCATCGATAAAAAAGAGTTGTTGATGAAAGGAGAAGAAAAATTGTTATTGCCGAAGTTGCCGAGATTGGCACACTGTAGACGATGATATCAAACCTCGATGTAAAAATTCCTGTAGCTGCTATAATAAAAATTCGGAAGAAAAAAATTAAGAAGAAGAGAAAATGGCTCTGATACCATGTTGAAATTAATAGATAGAGGAAAGAAATAATATAAAGTTTTTTGATGATTTTATTACTAAAATCAATAGGCTTATTTATACAAATTATCCAACACAATAATGGAAAGATTAAATAAGGCATACAATCATAATAATTATAAACATAGTAATATAATAGACTTGGAAATATTATTTTCCTATTCATGTCGATCTTGATTATGTCAAATATAATAAATCTCAATTGATTGAAATCAATTAAAGGTTATTTTCATTATTGTCATTACTCTCTTTCTCCGTGAACCATCCTTGGGCACACCCTTTATAATGGGAATTATCCTAGAGGTAAAAGGGACTTTTCCCAAAAAGAAAGTGGGCAACATGGGCATGCCCACGTTCCCATTTCCTACATAACCCTCCACACTTCTCATAAAATTCAAAATTCAATTAGACAATAACAACGTAACATTTTTAACTTATCAAATTTAATGTGACTATCTTAAACAAGAATTACTACTACCACCTATCTAAGCATGAGATTATATCACAACCATTTCATTCATTTTCTCACTTGGATGACACGACAGTGGTGTAGAGGGGGGGGGTCAGGGTGATGGGGGAGCCAAGGAGAGCCGACTGTAGCACCTCCAACTTGTTTAGCTAAGCTATTGTTCTCGGTCCATCTCGATGATAAAATGAATATGAGGATGAGAAAGATGGTGCCAGCGATCCATGTAGCATTTCCGGTGCTACTAAGGAGCATCTTGGTCATGATGGCAATCTCGACGGTGATGACCCTACCTTGCACAGCAAGATAGTGCTCGACACACAAGAAAGTAAGCTATCGACCCATCCCGGGAGTGAACTCTTCGATTGAGATGGGGGAGATTATATTTTTTTTTTTGAAAAAATAAAATCGTTGAGAGTTTTTGTTCATATGAATACGGCAAAAGGAAAGGGAATTTATGGAAAAGAGAATGAAAAAAATACTTAATTTGGTCAATCTGAAAATGACTATGCATTTTGGATAATATACAAAACTATTGTTTAGTAAAACGCTGTTTTTATATAATAAATGCAGATAGGGCCAGAGCTGATGTCACAGCTGGTGATTAATATTTAGTATGATTTGAGTTTTTTAATGATTCATTATTAATTGCAATTTTTGATGTGAATGAATTAACTATTTTTTTCTTATCAATTGGAAATATTCATGTTTTTTTAAAGGAAAAAAACAAATTTAATGGTCAAAGAGTTGACATTTTATTTAGCACTGGTGCAATTAATAATAAAAGAGTTGGCATCGCAGAAGAATTATATGCAAATTCTTCATATTGAAATGTCGACGCGAAGAATTAATCTATAAATTAAACGTTTATAAATCTTCTATGCGAGACGATCGAAGAACGAACGGAGCATCGCATGGCCACCAACGGATCGGACTCTGTTCCCGGTAGCAACGCGCCGCCGCCGCCGCCGCCGCCGGTGGGCTTCGGCATCGACGGTCAGATCATGCGCACCACCATCATCTCCTTCTTATTCATCGTTCTCCTCGTCGTCCTGCTTCACCTCTACGCCCGCTACCTCGGTGCCCACGAGGCCCTCGGTGGACGAGAGCGCGTCGCCGCCCTGTTGGGTGGCGCCGCCGCCTCCGGGGGTGATATGACCGCGGCTGGACAGAGAGACGGAGTCCTCGCCAGTTTGCCAGGCCTCGACACTGCCACCATCGCGGGGCTTCCTGCCTTCGTCTACCACGGCGGAGGCGGCGGGGTGGCGGCGGAGTGCGCGGTGTGCCTTGGCGCTACGGAGGAGGGGGAGCGGGTGAGGATGCTGCCCAACTGCGGCCACGTGTTCCACGTGGGATGCATCGACACCTGGCTCAGGGTCCACTCGACCTGCCCCCTCTGCCGGCGCAACGCTGACTCGGGCAATAAGGAAGCCGTCGAGTCAACGCCACCGCCGCCGCCAGCATAGCGCATGGCGTGGAAGAAGGGAACAGGGAATCCGAATCCGATTAGTCTAATTGCTTAATATTCATTTTTTTTTCTTTTGTAAATTAACAAATTAATTGCTTAATATGTGATTATCTTCTTCTCTGGGTATGTAATCTCTTATATATTTTAAATTAAAATCATCAATGGATTTTTTTATAAAAAATATATATTTCTTCGTGCTAACCTTCTCCGTGTACAAATGTCAACTCTTATCAACTATATATTTTTTTAGTTTGGAATTTTTAAAAATTTATTTCATTAATCAAAATTATAATTATATATATATATATATATATATATATATATATATATATATATATATGTTAACATCGAATCTAGAAACATCGGTCCAATTTCATAGAATTTTTTTACTGACTACTAAGATTAATCAGGAAACACTTACAGTGGGCGACATACAAGCTTAGTATTTTCTAATTGTACGTCCTATTTTGAGAAACAATTTTTATAAATACACCGTAATTGAGCATTGAAGCACAGATACCTAGTAATAATTTGACGTCCTTCCATTGCATCGTAGCCTCAGAAGCAATAATTGAGATAAATAATTCTACAAAAGGTAAAATTACGACTGTCCCACACCATTGGAAGGAAGTAAATTAGAAAATCGAAGTTAGCTATTACATACGAAAGTAATTTCTCAGTCTTTGTCGAGATTGGACTCTTATTCAATCTTGTAAGCATTATATGTGATAACCAACTCGGATATACCAGAGGAAGATCTACATTAGGACATGAGGGGGCTACGTCGCCGCCCCCCTCCCCCATCTCTATATTCTCTCCCATCATATACTCTCTCTCCTCATTTTCTCTTTCTTCATTCTCTTCCATCACACGTTCTCTCCCATTACACACTTTCTTCTTATTTTTTCCATTATACTTTCTCTTTCATCACTTTCTCTCTCATCGTACTTTATTTCTCCTCAATCTCTCTTAGCATACTCTCTCTCCTCATTTTCTTATTACACTTTCTCTCTTTTCCTTCTCTCTCATCACACACTCTCTCTTTATTTTCTCTAATCACACTTTCTCTCTCAGTACACTTTCTCTCTCATCGTACTTTCTCTCTCCCTAGTCTCTCATTTTCTTTCATCACACTTTCTCTCTCTTCATTTTTTCCATCACTCTTTCTCTCTCATCATACTTTCTCTCTCCTCACTTTATCATTTTCTCTCGTAATACTTTCTCTCTCTTCATTTTTTCCATCACTCTTTCTCTCTTAGCATACTTTCTCTCTCCTCAGTCTCTTATTTTCTCTCATCATACTTTCTCTCTCTTATTTTTTCCCCATCACTCTTTCTCTCTCAACCCACTTTCTCTCTCATCATACTTTCTCTCTCCTCACTCTTTCATTTTCTCTCATAATACGTTCTCTCTCTTCATTTTTTCTGATCACTCTTTCTCTCTCAGCACTCTTTCTCTCTCATCATATTTTTTCTTTTCTCAATCTCTCCTATCATGCACTCTCTCCTCATTTTCTCTCATCATACTTTCTCTCTCTTCATTTTTTCCCAATGCAATTTCTCTCTCATTACATTTTCTCTCTCATCATATGTTTCTTTCACATTCAACTTTCTCTTCCATCTAATTTTTTCTCTTATTTTCGGTAAGGGTAAAAAAGGAAATTTAGGTTCATTCCGATTGAAAATATTTAACTAACCAAACATCATTTTTAAAAATGATACCCAAACTCATACTCATTCCCATTCCATAATTCTATGATACGCATTCCCATTCCGATTCCTAGGAGAGAACCAAACGCCCCCTAAATTTTATTTTTTTTTCTCCTTTATTTTTCACATTTCAACTAAATATATATTATGCATTTTGAAAATTTGAAAAGATCATTATTATATAATACGTTTAATAATTATTTTTTGTCACTTAGTATACGGCCCTCTAAATCTAAAATCCTAGATCCACTCCTGAATATACCATGAGGTAATAATTTAGATAAATAAAAAATAATTAATAGGTCGGTCAACCTGGCCCTGATTGACAGAATTTAATGGCCCCACCTATTTAACATAGGGGAGATCATCAAATTTTACCAATATAAATGAAGGACTAGGACTAGTTCTTATATCTACAGTCTAGAGGATCCGCCGTGTAATAATTGATATAATTAAAATAATCGCATCGAGACCGAAAAAATAAAATAAAATAATTAGAGACTTGTTCAAGACCAACTGGGCCGGGCATTTGATACAGCCCAATAACTTATAGCAGATGTTTCGTTATTAAATCCTCCCATTCTTTATATCTTTTTCCAATTAAAAATCATTATTTTTAATTTAATTAATTACCATTTAATACAATTAAGCTCAACTTTCAATTTCTTATCTAATCACGTATCTTTCATACGCTTTCGTATATAAATTGAAGAGAGGAAAAACCCTTACTACATGTGAAAGTCTCTCAAGTTCGTTCAATCGATAATGGATCATCACCTAAATATACATTTGGCTGTTGATTTAAAAAATAATTATCGGCCATTTGTATTTGTTTGACCAATATTTATTTAAATAATTATCAGTTAAAATAATAATCGGAAAATATATTTACTATCCATGATTAAAAATTTTTTTGATTATGCCCAATGTTGAGTCATCATCTAAGTCTACCAAATTTAGTTGACACAAATTAAACCTCAAATAGCTATCTAGTTATTTAGTATGTTCTGTGACAGATTTACTATTTTTTATTTAAGACATCAAATAATGACTGATTAGCATATTCTGTCGCACCAATTTCTATCGTTGTCATCATCTAGTAATCAAAATCTGTTTCCGTCACCAAAATAATGATGAAATATAATTTCCATCATTAATATTAATGACAACATTAAAATTCGGTCACTAAAGTTAACAATGAAAGTTAGTCGTCGTCACTAAAATTAGCGATAAAAGTAATTTTTTCCATCGCTATTTTAGCTATTGGAAAATATTTCCATCGTAATTTTCTAAAATAATTTGATAGCACTCCCTTTTTTGAGAGATTTTATTCTGTTTATATGATAAATCATAAATAAAATTAAACCAATACATATTCAAATCCAACATTCGCATCCATAAGGTTGACATTCAAATTCAAACACATTCAGATTCATGATATATTTGATTGTATCATGTAAATATACTCAAATTCAAATCATCCACATATTCAAACCAAATACGTTTACAATTCATACGTGACCAAATCAACCATATTTAAACGACATTACATTCCAAAATATAATATATTAGCATATTATATATATATATATATATATATATATATATATATATATATATATATATATATATATATATATATACCATACATTCAAACGACATTATCAAATTCATAATACATTCGCATTTACGATATATATATATATATATATATATATATATATATATATATATATATATATATATAACATCTAAAGTGATGTATTGTTCAAAAATAATATAATTTAAATTCATTATATCCCAACTTAAATCTAAAAAAATAATACATTATCACAATCAACACAACCTGCATTAAGTATAATACAATAGGTTATTTTAAAAAAACAAAAACATTATTTAAACTACAATATTTTGAAATAATCTTCTTATATATAAATCTAAAGTAAACTACTTATCATTAAATACAAAAATTGATCAACACACATTTAAAATGCTTTAAAAGAATACATATCTTAATGATATAATATAAACTCAATTCTAAGTGCTAACCATTTATATACATTATTTCTGAAAAAAATGTAATACAATTAGAACCGCAAAGATTTAATGCAATTAGTGTTGGATATATATAATATCAAAATTACTTACAAAGACTACTTTGCATGATTTATGAGTGATAAACAAACAAAAATAGTTGAAGGTAAGCATGCCTCAAAAGAACTGCTCCTCAGGAGCATTTAGGTGAGTTAAAGTCATACAGCGTTGGAAAATTTACATTCCATCGATTTCTTAATTCTTGCATTTGCAGCTCTATTAATGTCTTGATTTGATCTTCCATCGACTACTCACTACTGACACGAGACTCCTCTAATGATGTGACTCAACCCCTCGAATCTTGATTTTTTTATCTTAACGATTGCACTTTAGAAAATAAAGTAGGGCGACCCCTAGGCCTAGGAGTCATCACACGATCATATGCAACTTTTGTCAGGGTGCCAAGGTCGTAGAGGGAGTTCTTTTATCTTCCACTGATAATGTCATAATAGATCTCATCTAGTACATCGTCTGATAGAGTCTATAACTCTCTTCCCTTTATAGTAAGCTAAGGCGCCTGAGCAACTCAATCAGTGATTTTATCCTATGTAAAAAATATTATTAATATCTAATATACAATAAATAAAGCTAGTAATGTTAAATGTGAGTGGTAATAAAATTTAAATTCTATTTTATTACATTTGCTATATTGTTGAAACAATAGAAATTTTAAGATCGCTAGCTCGATCAATAGAAATGAAGGATGACATTTTGGATCGAGCTAGCAATCCAACAATATGCTTAGTGGATTCGGTGATCGAGCTAGCGATCTTAAAATTTCTATTGTTTCAAGCCATTAATGTATTTTGTTGCCATTTTGCTATATCCCAAGTGTTCTTTAATGCATCCCAAATCTCCTATGGTACATGGGATGACTTTGTTCCCTTCATTCATCACTTGTATAACAAGTCCTTGTATAATTTTGCACAATAATTATTTCATATTTTTTAAAATTATGCCATGAGTTCTAACTCTCAAATATATTTTTTCTACGATAATATGGAAAAAATTAGTATAAAAGGATATTATAGTATTCAGTATCAATAATATTTAAATTACTTACCAATAATTTATGATAATAAAAGTCTTTAAAATATGGGGTCACATGTCTCTATGTAATACCAAAAGCCCACTAATATTTTTTAAATTTACTACTAATATATTTACACTGTAACTATCGAAAGTAAAACTATATGAATTTTTTTGTTATTTTTTAAAATAATAAATAAAAGGTTAGATGAATTGAAATATTAAAAACATCAATACTTATCGATTCTCGACAATCCTTAAAACAATTTGGCTATTGTGTAGTATCTGATATGACTATATCTATAAAATAACATTATAATATATACACATTCTAAATAATAATCAAATCAGAACAATAATGATTTATAGTGTAGAGCTAGTGGGATTTAGATTAAAAAAAAATTATCTTAACATTAATGACTTATAGGATAGAACTAATGAGATTTAAGAATCTAAATCATTAATATTAATAATTTGTAAGTTTTCATCGCTAGACTCTAGTACATTAAGCTCCTCACTATTGTACATCTCATTATCATCTATTTCCTCATAAGTGATAATGACATCTACAAATAATTGGGATGTAAATTAAATTTGTATATCAATTGAATCAATCTCTACTTACTCATTTTGAAATGCATGATGGTTTTAGGTCGTGATGGAGTTCAGCATTGTTATGGTCAAGCGAGGCTTCATTCGACAAATTGTTAACCATTCACTAGATTTTATTCTCTTTGACGAGTATTCAAGATAGAAAACTTGACTAGATTGTACCACGAAAAATGAAGAGTTCAAACTTATTGAATCTTTATTTGTATGAACTTCAACTAAATTGTAATTTGAATGTATCTTAGTACCTGTTCTTGTAGTCGAATCATACCATGAATATTTAAATAATATATATCTTTTATGGGTAAATTAGGATATTTAACCTCAATGATTTTGTCAAGTCTATCGTAGTAATCAAATTCAGTATTAGTATTGTTGAAAGTGTTGGAGTAATCGGTGTGACCCTATGTTTTAATGTTTTAAGTAAAAGTTCAAGTTATGTTTATTTTTATATTTGATATATGCTTGTGAGTGTACATAATGCAGGTACAACATGGTGAAGTCTAAGTGTGTAGTCTTGGTGGTGTAAGTTAAGTGTGTAGCCTTGACATCATAAGTTCAAATGTGACTTGGCAAAGGAAAACCTGACAACAAAGGATAAGGCCGAAGGAAGCATCTTGAAGGCAGGATGTGAAGGATGGGGAAGCATCCGAGGGATGCAAGGCTGAGGGAAGATGGCTAGAAGGCAAGGTCATGGTTCTACTGGCAAAGGAAGACCCTGCAACAAGGTTAAGGCTGAAGGAAATATCTTGAAGGTAAGATGTGAAGGATGAGAAAGCATCCAAGGGAAGCAAGGCTAAGAGAAGATGGCTAGAAGGCGAGGTTAAGGTTGTGCGAGCGAGGACGAGTGTATGAAAGATTATACTCGGGTAAAACTCTAGGTTTAGGGTTTACCAGTCGACTGGTGACTTTACTCTACTGGTGGGAGTGAACAGACTATTGTAGAGCAATTGACTGGTACAATGATCAATTGACTGGTATTGAGATGTTGGATTATAACGATCGAATTTCTATAGAGGTCAGTCGACTAGTGAAGTTGACAGTCAGCTAGTAGCAGAAACACAACTTGTATGTTTCCTCCCGAGCTCTATATAATGGAGCTCTGGGTGGCTAACTTGGGTGACAAAATTAGAAGTGGTTAATGTTGGCGCAACGGTGGGGCCGACAAGAGGGCGCAATGTCTGTAAAAACAAAAACAAAACCTTTCTCTGTTTTTCCAACTAAGATTAGTAGCACTATCACAATAAATATAAACTTAAATGAACAACTAATACAATTAAAAGAGGCTAACAGGTTTAACTTGGTTACAACCTAGATGGTTGTTAATCCAAGGTGGTTGCAAAGCTCCGCTAGAAATTTCTCCTTCGTGTAGGCGAGGAAGCCTCTTACAATCTATGAAAAGCTCAGAAAAGACTAGGAAATTGATTACAGGATATGTTGTATATTTCCTAGGTCCAAGGATCTTTTTATAGCCCCTGAGAAATCTCATCCAAAACTTGAGGGCGCCTCCAAAGGGCTTGGAAGGCGCCTCCAGCGAGGCAGCAGCGGATAAAGGTTTATCTGCTGTTAACAGCCACTTTGGCCAGGTCGAGGGTGCCCTCCATACTCATAGAGGGTGCCTTCCATGCTTATGGAGGGTGCCCTCCATGCTTATGGAGGGCGCCCTCCGCTTGAAGGTGTCGGAGGCGCTGGCGCGCCTCGAAGGCACCTTTAACCTCTGTTGAGGGCGCTTCCAGCAGGCTTAATCAACTCCTTTCACTCTCCTGTTGCTCCGAACATCTGGGTGATAGTGGCCAACCGAAATAGGGCTCACCCGAACCCAATTTCTGGCCTTCTCCTTGAGTAGGCTTCCACTCCAGCTTCTCGTCCCTCAAACGTTACGTACGTTCTTCTTGTCCACCGATGTACTCTCCCGCATCACTTCGTCCCTCGAATGCACCGAGTTCGTTGGCTCCCTTCTCGTGCCATCCTTCTCGCTAGCTACGTCTTCCGCTCAACTTCCTATGCTCCTAAGCTCCTGCACACTTAGACACAGGAATCAAAATAAAATATGACCCAACTTAACATGGTTGATTACATCAAAACAACTATGGGGTCCAACAGTTAACCCCTAATTATAGTCTCCAAGTTCTCAAAGCAATCCAAGAGTTGTTGATCGAGTTATGGTGAGGTTTCTCCACTGACAAGGAGGATTGTGCTAGTCAAAGTTTAGTAGGGACTGATCCACCGACGGATAGGGATCGCCCACCTTACATATAGCCATGGAGTAAGAGATTTATCTCCGAACCACGTTAAATGAATGTGTTAGACTTTAGGTTATGGTTCAATTGAATCATTTGGATAGTTTTAGATTTTGTGTCAAACTTGGTATATGTGATGGATATATTTTTAAATATATTTTTTTCCAAGTATACAATGGTAAAATAGATCTCTCCATAAAATTTACGATTTTTTGGAGGTTTATAAAATTTTTGGTGCATTTATGAAATTATGTTCAAAATGTAGTTTGGCCTGAAATAGGGGTACCGGTCGACTATCCAAATGATTCAATTGAACGTTGAACTAAAGTCCTATTTTTGGCTTCCTCTTTATGTATTTACCCATACTAAAGCATAATGCATCTTTAGCATTAATTTATATGTGATGGATATATTTTTAAATATATTTTTTCCAAGTATACAATGGTAAAATAAATCTCTTCATAAAATTTAGAAATTTTTGGAGGTTTATAAAATTTTTAGTGTATTTCTAAAATTAGGTTCAGAATATAGTTTGGGTTGAAATAGGGGTACCAGTCGACTGCATCAGGGACCAGTAGACTGGTAACCGTGTTCATCGAATACAAAATATTTTTGTGAGTTGAATTCGATGAGAGCAGTTGACTGGAGTCTATGACAGTCGACTGATACAATCTAAAATTATTTTTCAACATTAGGAAATGACCAAAAAGATGATATACATATATGTAATCTTATGCAGGATTAATATATGATGTCTATGATCATTAAAGGTCTAAGAGTCTAATAATTAAGATATTATTGGAGCTCTTTTTGATATATAACAGATGGGGAGAAATTTAGGTTTAAATGGAAAACCTAAATACCTTTGCAAGAAATCCTAACTAAAATGGGAGCTTAGGTGAGGGGAAGTCTAGGATTAGGTTCCATGATATATACATGAGTAGATTGCATATTTCTTGTATGTTATTGCATTATTTGTTTCCCTAACTTAAATGGGTTGTCAAACATAAAAAAAAGTGGAAGATTATTGGAGCAATCAGTGTAACCCTAGGTTTTGATATTTGGGGTAAAGGTTTAAGTTATATTTATTGTTGTATTTGATATGTGCTTGTGAGTATGCAAGATGCAGGTACAACATAGTGAAGTCTAAGTGTGTAGCCTTGTCGGTATGAGTTCAAGTATATAGTCTTGGCAACGTAAGTCTAAATGTGACTTAGAAAATAAAGACCTAACAACAAAGGACAAGGTCAAAGGAAGCATCTTAAAGGCAAGAGGTGAATGATGGGGAAGCGTTTGAGGGATACAAAGCTGAGGGAAGATGGATAGAAGATAAGGTCATGGTTGTGCTTGTTAGGACCGAAAAGTAGCTAGAGGGGGTGAATAGCTTCGCGTGTGCTCGTCGTGCTTCGTTGCTTGTTTCTTCAAAGTGATGCGCAGCGGAATACAAAGAAACAAACTACAACAATGCTAACAATAGGATTTTACTTGGTATCCACCTCACAAGAGCTGACTAGTCCAAAGATCCACGCACACACACACACCTCCACTAATAAACACTACTTTTCGGTAACTACCGAAGGCGGAGAAGCCCTACAAGACTCTCAATACAAGTAGAAGAAAGGGTAGTAAAGAATAAGCAAAAGCTTACAAGAGATGCAGTAAAAACCCTAGCTTCTTCTTCTTCTTGTTGCAACTCGCCTCTTGACTTGGATGAACCTCCAAGAACCTTCAAGAATTGGCGGTGAGGAGCTTAGAGAGTGCTGGGGAGGAGCTGTGATGAATCTGGAATGAATCGGTGAAGTTCTACCGAAGGAAATGAACGCCTGCGGCTTAAATCGACGCTAACGGTCAAATCCCGATCTATTGGAATGCTCCCAATCGATCGGGGAGGTTTTGGATCGATCCACGGATCGATCTAGAGCGCCTCTGTGCTCTGGAAAAACTTCTGGATCGATCCACGGATCGATCCAGCGCTTATCGCGTGAAGAAATAGCGTCCCAATCGATCCACTGATCAATTGGGACCTCTGGATCGATCCACGGATCGATCCAGAGGGGTTCTGTTCGCGGGGACTCACCGGATCGATCGGTGGATCGATCCAAATCTGGATCAATCCAAACCTGCTGGATCAATCCACGGATCAATCCAAACCTGCTGGATCAATCCACGGATCAATCCAAACCTGCTGGATCAATCGGCTGATCAATCCAGATCTTGGTTTTTGCCCAAAACCAAGCCCAAAGCCCCCTAAACCAACATCTAGTCAACCATGACTTGTTGGTACATAAGACCTAGCATCCGGTCACCCTTGACCAGCTAGGACTCTCTCACCAAGTGTCTGGTCAATCCCTTTGACCCACTTGGACTTTTCTCTTCTTGCCAAGTATCCGGTCACTCCCTAAGACCTACTTGGACTTTTCTTCCTCGTGCCAAGTATCCGGTCAATCCTTTTGACCTACTTGGACTCTCACCAGATGTCTGGTCAACCTTGACCCATCTGGATTTCTCTTGCCTGACTTCACTCACCAGGACTTTCCCAATTGCCTAGCTTCACTCACTAGGTCTTTCACCTGGCTTCACTCACCAGGATTTTTCTCCTGCCTAGCTTCACTCACTAGGACTTCCCAATTGCCTAGCTTCACTCACTAGGTCTTTCACCTGGCTTCACTCACCAGGATTTTCCTCCTGCCTAACATCCCAGTTAGGACTTCCCAGTCAAGTATCCGGTCATCCTTGACCTACTTGACTCTTCTTCAATCAACCTTGCATTGTCAAACATCGAAATCCAAACCAAGACTCAAGCTTGGTCAACCAGGTCAACCTTGACCTGAGGAATGTTGCACCAACAATCTCCCCCTTTTTGATGTTTGACAATACCAACACTATCACTTACAATACCACATGTAAGTTAGGCTAATCCCATAGCCTAAACCTTCTTCATGCCACTAGGTAATGAATACATAAGTTAAGCCCTTCATTCTCCCCTAAGAGGGCAAACTCCCTCTAGGTGATAAAAGCCTAACTTACTCCCTTTCATTCTCCCCCTATTGGCACACATCAAACCATGCCCCATTTTTGGGCACTATCCACTTGAAACCACTTGAACAATGAGGATATCCACTCCCCATTAAAGTTCAAACGCTCAACCTTGAGCATGTTCTTAACGGAAGGTTAACCACCTTCCAAGGTTCATGAAAAATAATTTTCATATCTTTAAAGAGTCCCTCCCCCTAAAGACATGGTGGTAACTTCTGTCATTGCACCAACAATGACTTGGAATCCCCAAAACTTTAGGAAACCCAATTTTAGAAGTTTTGAGGTTCAAATATTCAAAATTTGAAACAAACCTCAACCTAAACTTCAACTTAGCCTTCCTTAACCATTCCATCCTTGTTTTCCACACGAAAACACCCTTTTTATGTATACAACTGTATTTTCAGGGGTTTGGAATGGTTTCCTAGACCAAAATAGGTTCAAAATGCTGAAAATAAGCTTTCCCAGCCAAAATCAGCATCTTCAATCGATTGGAGTTGGGTTCCAATCGATTGAACCCTGCTGAATCGATCCACTGATCGATTCAATCTTCTTGGATCGATCGGTTGATCAATCCAGCGAGCTTCTGCTCGCGAGAAATGCTTTCTCAATCGATCGGATGATCGATTGAGGCACTCCAATCGATCCACTGATCGATTGGAGGCCTGAAATTGTTGAAATTCAATTTCAGCCAATTTCAGAAACCCCTAGAAAATTCTACAAAATTCTAAAAATCGTAAAAATTTATGTAGACATTATTTAGGGTATAATTTATCATGGAAAAATAGTTTTCTATGAAAATACATCATATTTTCAAAGATTGATATAAACTTGAGAACTTGTAAAAACTTTAGTGTTTTCTTCAAGTTTGTGTCTAACTATTCAATGGTGATTACTATCAAAAGATAGCCTTCACCAAGATTTTCCAAAATCATTTTTAAAAACATTTTCAAAACCAATATCCCATCATGTTCCTTGGGCTTAATACACATGACTTGTACATTAGCTTTCCCAATGATGGGAAAACACATAACTATGTGTTTTGATGAACTTAAAACTCAAGGAAATGCACTAACTCAGCATGTTGAGTTTTGTTCGTCTTCCTAACATCTCACTTGTATCTATTGTGTATAAAACACATACAAGTCATCTTATAGGTCTTTGTGAGATGTTAATTTTGGTTTTTCTCTAACCTAGGGTTCATGCATATTTATCTAGGCATCTTGTGGATATTGACCATCCACCTAGGATGTCATTTGGTATGCCACTTGATGATAACTGCCATTTGTCCTTAATTTTAAGAAAATAACATAATGCATGATAATGTTATGGCATACATCAAAAAGAAATAATTTTCAGAAGAAAATTTCCTATAACTACATGATGCATGTATGTCATGACATGGTATTTTTGAGTTTTTCATAATAAGTCATGAATGCACAAATAAAACATGATGTCATGGCATATAATGGACAACCAAACATGGCAAGATTTTGCATAATTAAAATATACCTAGATTATCTATCTAAGTATCCTTAACCCTTAGCTAATCCTAAAGCATAAACCCTAGATTGCCCAATTTCCTTAGGAAAATGACAAAACCCAACTTGACATTTCTTTAATCTCTTGAATTAATTATGTCAATTAAAAATTTAAAACATTTCTCAAATATTGGCATATTTCATTTTCCCATAAGAGTAATCACTTTAAATTAAGGCTTAGATTTGCCTTAAATTCCTAAGACAATACCAAAGTCCCAATTTGGTATTTCTTAACATTTGATTTCTTGTGCCATTTAAAGTCATCTCAAATTTCTTCCTTTATAGCACATTTTACTCTTTCCAAGATTAACAATAAATCCATTTCATTTTCAAAGGTTAACAAAAACCTTGAAAATGCTCCTTGAGTGTCAATTTCTTCAAAGTTGGGTTAACTACCCTTCTTCTCAGAGTTGACACTCTCTAACCCATCTATGGGATAGAGAAAATGCTCCTAGGAACCCAAAACCTATTGGTGCTCCTTGGATGCTCTAGGTATTCACTAGGGATAACTTCCCTAGATACCTTCCTAGTGACCTTGTTTGGTTTCTTAGAAGTCTTGGTCACTTTTTCTATGTCAACTCTAGGGATTGCTTCCCTTGTAACCTTCTTTGTGACTTTCTTAGTCTTCTTAGAAGTCTTAGTCACATTTGTTGCAAAAATACTCTTAGGGATAACTTCCCTTGTATTTTTGGCTTGACCACTAGACCTAGGGTTGGTTCCATAACTATATGGAACCCTATGGTAAGAGATTACATCCTTCTTAACCTTTGGTTTGTATCCCAAACCCCTATGACCATTAGATGACCTTTGTGCTCCTAGACCTAGGCTATGCTCATTTTGCCCTTTTAGGATATTTTCCATCCTTTTTAGGGTCTTTTCCATTTTATCAAGCCTTGACCTCAAGACTTGATTTTCTATCACTAAGTCCTTAGTTTTTGGTTTTCCATTAAATTTATGAGCATTTTTATTTCTAGGCTTGTAGCTAAGGTCCTTAGTGTGATTGCCTAGATTTTTATCTACCTTCCTAATCCTAGGTGTGGTAGTTTTAGCATGGTAAGCTACATTATTTTCCTTAATTTTATCATGCTCTCTATTCTTATGGTAAATAGCATTAAAATAATATAAGTTAGAACTAGCATGCTTTTTACCATAATGTAAAGGGATAGGCTCAATAAAAGTTACATTCCTTTTTACCTTAGAGGCTCCCCCTTGACTTGAGCTTCCTCCTTGAGCCTTGACGATCTTCTTCCCCTTAGGGCATTGACTCCGGTAATGCCCCTTTTGATTGCAAGAGAAGCACACAATGTGCTCCTTGCTCTTCTTTGTTCCGGGGATGGTCTCCTTTGGCTTCTCCTTGCCCTTAGGTGCCACTTGGCCCTTCTTCTTGGCCAATTTAGGGCACTTGCTTTTGTAGTGCCCATGTTCCCTACATTCAAAACATATAATATGATTTTTATTATTAATTGAACTATTTATACCTTCTTGTGTAGGGGTGGCACTTGCTCCTCCATTTGATATGAATGTAGAGGCTTCCTCTTGATCCGAAATCGATTTCCCTCCAATTGATTTATCTTGACTTGTGGAGGTGGAAGCTTCTTCATCCTCTTCTTCTCTTGACCCGGATGTGGAGGATTCTCCTTCTTCTTGATCCGGTGTCACCAAGAGTTGCTCCCCCTCAATCCTAGAGGTGGAGGCTTCACCTTCTTCTTCATCCTCTTGTACATGAAACAAGGAATATGTTCCTTCCTTGCTCTTTTGATTACACTCCCTTGAGAATGAAGCTTCTTGGATTTCCTCTTCTTCGAAAGTTGAGCATCTCTCAACTTCGGAGTCCTCCTCTTGATCTTGCTCCAATGAGTCACCCTCTTTGGATTCTTCTTGGTTAGGTACAGTGGAGGGGATCTCATGAGCCTTTTCCAATTTGCTCCATAGCTCTTTGGCATCTTCAACTTCTCCAATTTTTTCCAAGATGTTGCTCGGCAATAGATTGACCAAAATCTTGGTCACTTTGTCATTTGCCTCACATCTTTGGATTTGTTCTTGGCTTCATTTGCTCCTTTTGAGAACTTTGCCCTTTGAATTCCTTGGAGCCTTAAAACCTTCCATTAGAGCAAACCATTGCTCTATCTCCATCATCAAGAAATTTTCAATTCTTGATCTCCAAGAATCGAAGCTTGTGGATGTGTATGGTGGAGCCACCCTTGTATCAAATCCAAGTCCATCTTGGAATTGCATCTTGAAGTTGAGCTTCTTGAATTCTTTGACTTTGATGAATTTGCTCCAACTTCTTCACCCTCTAGCTTTGCTTGTTATGTTTGCCCCTTCCGGCGGTGATTCCGGTGAAGAGCAACCTTGCTCTGATACCACTTGTTAGGACCGAAAAGTAGCTAGAGGGGGGGGTGAATAGCTTCGCGTGTGCTCGTTGCTTGTTTCTTCAAAGTGATGCGCAGCGGAATACAAAGAAACAAACTACAACAATGCTAACAATAGGATTTTACTTGGTATCCACCTCACAAGAGGTGACTAGTCCAAGGATCCACGCACACACACACACACCTCCACTAATAAACACTCCTTTTCGGTAACTACCGAAGGCGGAGAAGCCCTACAAGACTCTCAATACAAGTAGAAGAAAGGGTAGTAAAGAATAAGCAAAAGCTTACAAGAGATGCAGTAAAAACCCTAGCTTCTTCTTCTTCTTGTTGCAACTCGCCTCTTGACTTGGATGAACCTCCAAGAACCTTCAAGAACTGGCGGTGAGGAGCTTAGAGAGTGCCGGGAGGAGCCGTGATGAATCTGGAATGAATCGGTGAAGTTCTACCGAAGGAATTGAGCGCTTGCAGCTTAACGGTCAAATCCCGATCGATTGGAATGCTCCCAATCGATCGGGAGGCTGGATCGATCCACGGATCGATCCGAGCCGTTTCGAAAAACTTCCGGATCGATCCACGGATCGATCCGGCGCTTATCGCGCGACGTTCCAATCGATCCATCGATCGATTGGGACGAAGCTTCGATCCAGAGGGGTTCTGTTCGCGGGGACTCACCGGATCGATCGGTGGATCGATCCAAATCTTCTGGATCGATCCACTGATCGATCCAAACCTGCTGGATCGATCCACGGATCAATCCAAACCTGCTGGATCAATCCACGGATCAATCCAAACCTGCTGGATCATTCCACGGATCAATCCAAACATGCTGGATCAATCGGCTGATCAATCCAGATCTTGGTTTTTCTCCAAAACCAAGCCCAAAGCCCCCTAAACCAACATCTAGTCAATCATGACTTGTTGGTACATAAGACCCAGCATCCGGTCACCCTTGACCAGCTAGGACTCTCTCACCAAGTGTCTGGTCAATCCCTTTGACCCACTTGGACTTTTCTCTTCTTGCCAAGTATCCGGTCACTCCCTAAGACCTACTTGGACTTTTCTTCCTCGTGCCAAGTATCCGGTCAATCCCTTTGACCTACTTGGACTCTCACCAGATGTCTGGTCAACCTTGACCCATCTGGATTTCTCTTGCCTGACTTCACTCACCAGGACTTTCCCAATTGCCTAGCTTCACTCACTAGGTCTTTCACCTGGCTTCACTCACCAGGATTTTTCTCCTGCCTAGCTTCACTCACTAGGACTTCCCAATTGCCTAGCTTCACTCACTAGGTCTTTCACCTGGCTTCACTCACCAGGATTTTCCTCCTGCCTAACATCCCAGTTAGGACTTCCCAGTCAAGTATTCGGTCATCCTTGACCTACTTGACTCTTCTTCAATCAACCTTGCATTGTCAAACATCGAAATCCAAACCAAGACTCAAGCTTGGTCAACCAGGTCAACCTTGACCTGAGGAATGTTGCACCAACAGTGCTGGCAAAGGAAGACCAAACAACAAGGACAAGACCGAAGGAAGCATCTTGAAGGCAAGACGTGAAAGATAGGGAAACATCTGAGAGACGTAAGGTTGAGGGAAGATGGATAGAAAGCGAGGTCAAGGTTGTAGGGCGAGGACGAGTGCATGAGAGATTGTACTCATGATAAAACTCTAGGTTTAGGGTTTACTAGTAAACTGGTGACTTTACCTATCAATTGGTGAGAGCGAACAGAGGGCTCTGTTCGCTCAGTCGTTGTGGAGCAATCGACTGGTCAAGTGATCAGTCGACTGATATCAAGTCATTAGATTATAATAGTCAAATTTCTACAGAGACCAGTTGACTAGTGAAGTTGGCAGTCAACTGGTAGCGAAAACACAGCTTATATGTTTCCTCCCGAGCTCTATATAATGGAACTCGGGGTGGCTTATTTGGGTGATGAAATTAGAGGTTGTTAACCCCCTAATTAGAATCTTCAAGTTCTCAAAGAAATCTAAGTGTTCTTGATTAAGTTGTTGTGAGATTTTTCCACCGACAAGGAGAATTGTAATAGTTAGAGTTTGTCAAGAACTAATCCACTGACAGATAGGAATCATCCACCTTACGAACAACCGTGGAGTTGGAGCTTTATCTTCAAACCATGTTAAATGAACATGTTAGAGTTTATATTTCTTTCTTGTTTTTAGCTTTTATATTTGTATTAGTTTTGTATTTTCTCTGTGCACTAACAAGTACATAGAAAGTGAACAATTTAATTAGGGTGATCGTCTATTCAACCCTTCTTTCTAGTCAGGCCATGATCTTCAATAGAAAGATCCTTTTACACAAACATTTGAATTATAGGTAAGTGTATGTGATTCGCGTTGTGCCACAAGAAATTTGAAGACATTAACATAGAAACCAGAGTAGACTCCTATATTATAGAGAGCTCCTGATGTAAGATTAATTATCCTTTGATCTTGTAAATTTGAGTGTTTACAGTCCTTTATCTAGAAAAATAGTTATGATATAAATTATCGATTATATAATACACTTGAATAAAATAATTCAGTCTCTAACTTATATAGATTTTAAACCAGAATACAAATTGTGTCTCTAACTTTTTCTCAACCTCACTTGTACTAATTGATGGATTTAGTATTTGTAATTGTTCGTACAAGTTATCAAGGAAGGTAATTTTAAGACATATGGTTTAATAATCAAATCTAAAGGGATAAATGTTTGAATATAGAAGTTAAATCACTTTGTGTAGGGTTTAACCTCATCATAAGGAGTATGTGTGTTTTTGTTGCATAGTATTCCTTTGGATTTGACTATCTATCGTAATTACACTCACTGACTTACCAGGAAATTTAAAAATAAAAAGCATCTCTGAGTTAATCGGTTGAGTATCACTAGAATTTCAAGGGTACTTGCGATATCGTGTTTTCACATTATCAGCAAAATAATATAAGTAGAAATAAGATATTTTTTTTCAACTAGATAACCATTACATATTTACTTATCAACTCTTGCTTTGTTACGAAATCTTCTCAAAAATCATTCAAATAGATACATCCACCTGTATTACATATGACTAGCTAGTAGTGTCTTGTAAGGTAAATGAACTGGTAGATATTTCATTGAATCAAAAAAGATAAGTGGGAATATGCACTCAAGATTACATAATATCAGAGGTATTTCTGTTTCTAGCCGAAGTATTTCTGATGTCATGATAACTCTCTATGTGAAATATATGAAAAATAGACTCAATTCTATAAGTGCTTGTTAAGCATTATTAGGAAGTAGGTCATAAAAATTCATTAGAATAAGTCTTTGCATAAACACATGATAGTCATGATTTTTCATTCTAAACATTTTTAATTTGTTCAAATCTACACATCGAGCCATATTCGAGGCATACCCATTTGCGAATTTGATTTCTTTCAACCAACTAGATAAAGCTTATGTACCTTCTTTGTCCAATGTATAACATGCCTTTGAAAATTTATTAGTTGTTTCATTCTGATGCAACTCAGGTCTATTAACTACTTCTTTCAATTTATATGTGATTTTGTCGTGTCTTTAATTTTTCCAAGAACATTCATCATAGTATTGAAGATATTATCGAAAAAAATTCTCAATATGCATTATATCTAAATTATGTCGAATGAGTAAATAATTCTAATATGGAAGCTCCCAAAATATGTTTATTTTTTTCTAACCACACTCTCACAATTATTTAAATCATCAAAACTTGTCTGAATTACTGGTATAAATCTATAGTTGTCTATTTCTTTAAATAGTTCCTCTTCTGTCTTGATTACTAGTGGAAATTTTCTGACCACGATATTCTTTATAAATTGTTTCTTATTTCTTTTGAGAGGTTGCTATTTTGGTAAAAATTTATGATGATTATCAAATCAAGATATCTTCCCACGGTAAAGTAATGAAAATTCATCAAACTCTGTCATGCAATGTGGACATGTTAATTTACCGGTCGTGCTCCATCCTGATGATATTGAATATGCTGGAAAATCACTAATCATCATAATAAAGCAGCATGCAAGGTAAAATTAATTTTAGTTGCAATATCATAAGTCTTCGACCCTATATTCAATAATTCATCTCGCCAATTAAAGGTTGTAAAAAAAAAATATCTATCTTCTCTTTTGGATTCTTTGGCCCAAGAATAAGTACAGTAAAAATATATATTCATCTTTTATGTACATCCATCGCGACAAATTATATGATGTTAATAAGAATGGTGAAGATAAATATTGCTATCTAGATTGACCAAATGACTGAAATTCATCGCTGAAAGTCTCGATCTTACATTATGTGGTTCTATTACAAAGAAGGAAAATATTATATCAAGATATTTTCATGCAGGGAGTCAGAATGATGACACATTATATCTCATTTGTGTACATGCTCATGATGTTACCTCATATGGCTTGCTATTGGGTAGATGCATACAAGTGTTATAGTTTAGCAGTTAACAGAAAGTAATACATAACTTTCCATGGTAAATTTTTTTCCTTGTTTTCTAATATACAATTACGCTGCTTATAACAAGGGTGATTACACATTCTGGATTCATTCAGTTCACAATCTTCATTCCAAAAGATCATACATTTATTTATACAACAACTAATTTTTTCAATAGGTAAACCTAAATCCCTAACCAGTTTTTCTATAATGTAGAAGCTATCAGTTATTATATTATCAGCAAGGAGTAACATTGACATCAATTAACAAATGTCATCATAATATTGTTCTAAGAAATGATATTCTACCTTGATGTTCAATAGTCGTGCAATAGCTGATAGATAAGAATGACCAGAAGGAATGTCTTCCACACTTCTCTTTCATTAGCCTTTAACAACATATATATAGTTTCTGAACTTTAGGTATTGGTATTTCATCTATATTCGAATGATCAATCATATTTATCTCATCGTAAACTATTAATTGCATTATATTATCATTAGATAATGAAGCAATACAAGGTCTAGATGATGAAGTGATAGAAGGTTCAATTGGCTCAAACAAATAAGACTCTCTATGACAGTATAGTTGTACTAATTTGGAACAAATCCATTTATATCTACATATACTTGTTGGGACCTTGACGTCCGCTAGAGGGGGGTGAATAGCGGCTCACCCAAATCGTTCGCTTCCTACGTTGTTAGGTGGTTCGGAGATAAAGCTCCTACTCCACGGCGTGTCCGTAAGGTGGACGATCCCTATCCGTCGGTGGATTACTCCCCGGAAGACCTCCGGCTAGCTCAAACTCCTTGTGGGTGGAGAAACCTCACCACAAACTCACCAAGACCTCTTGGACACAAGGAAAACTCTTGAGCACTTGTAGACTACTAATTAGACCTTAACCAAGTCTAATTTCGTCAACTCAAACCAAGCTCCCAAGCTTTGGTTTTATAGCCCGCGGGTTGAAAACCCCGCCTACCAGTCGACTGCTAAAACATGCAGTCGACTGCCCTCTGTGGAAATTTGACCGTTACACCTCAACGGCTCGATTTCACACATTCTGTTCGCTGCCAGTCGACTGCCCCAGTCGACTGCACCAGTCGACTGCTACAGTAACGCTACAGTACTGTTACAGTAACGCTACAGTGCTACTACAGTGAACCCTAATCTTATATTTTACTCCGAGTACAATCTCTCAGCACTCGTCCCTGCCCGACCAACCTAGACCTAGCCTTCTAGCCTCCTCCATCAGCCTTGCGTCCCTCGGATGCCTCCCCATCCTTCACGTCTTGCCTTCCATCGGCCTTGTCATTGTTGTCGGGTCTTCCTTTGCCAAGAGGTCGTGCCTCCGGGACTTCATCCATTGCCAAGTTACACTTGGACTTACGTTGCCAAGACTACATGCTTGGACTTACACCGCCAAGACTCATCCTTGGACTTTCCTCCTTTGCCAAGATCACACTTGGACTTCCTTGTTGTACCTGTATCCTGCACACTCACAATGCATATCAAATACAACAATAAACCTAACTTAAACCTTTGCCCAAACATCAAAACCTAGGGTCACTAGATTGCTCCAACAATCTCCCCTTTTGATGTTTGGCAAACCGCTTAAGTTAGGGAAACAATATATCAATAATAATGCAAATAAACATGCAATCTACACATGCATAAATCATGGAACCTAATCCTAGGCTCCCCCTTCACCTAAGCTCCCCCTTGAGTTAGGATTTCTTGCAAAGGTAAACTTCTCCCCTTTTGCTAATAAATGAGCAATCGCTCCCCTTTCACCTAAGCTCCCCCTTGAGCTAGGATTTCTTGCAAAGGTATGTAAGTTTCCCACTTAAACCTAAACTTCTCCCCCTTTGCCATACATCAAAAAGAGCTCCAATAATATCCCAATTATTAGACTCTTTGACCTCTAATGACCATAAATATCATGTATTAATCCCCCATAAGATTACATACATGTCCACCTCTCTTTTAGTCATTTTCTAGTGCTGAAAAACAATTTTAGACCATATCAGTCGACTGCAAGAAGTACCAGTCGACTACCCCCATGAAAACAAGCTTACAGAGACATTCTGTGCTCGTGAACAGTGTTACCAGTTGACTGGTAACTGTACCAGTTGACTAGTACACTATTCATGAAAAAATCAACATTTTCTAGCCAACTTCAGAAATGCGCCAGAAATTCCACAGACCTCCAAAAATCTCCAAATTTTGTGGAGAGGTCTATTATATCAATATCTACTTGGGAAAAATATATATAAAAATATATATATCACCAATCCCAAGATTGACACAAAACACAAAACTAGCTAAAAAGTTCAATTGAACCTTGACCTAAAGTCCTAGTTTTGGCTTCCTCTTGATGTATTTGCCCATACTAAACCATAATGCATCACTAGCATTAGTTTATATGGCATCTATATATTAAAAACTAATTTTCATGCAATATGAACCCAATTCATATTTCTATGCATGAAACTCAACTCAATTGTGTCAACCCACTATGTTAGAGACTTAAGTCCGTCTCCTAACCACTTGGCACATTTGATAACCCATCTACCATGGGTCCCAAAGACTCTTCCTAACCTTAGGAATCTTAACCTTAGTCACCTCCCTTGGTGACTCATCCACTATAGCTAGGTCACTTCGATGCACCTCGGGTGACACTTGGCCTACTAAACTCACCTTCTTAACCTTAGACACATTGTCTTTGATTAATTACTTCTTGTCCTTAATCTTGGACACCTCATCCTTGCTATAATTATATGCTACCCTAGCATATTCCTTCTTATTGGCCTTGGATGACTCTCCCTTGTCCTTGGCAACGCCTCCCATACCAATGTCATGTGCTACCTTAACATTTGACGTCCTTTTGGTCTTGGAAAAGATTTTTATGTTTTAAAGGAGTAACTCCCCCTAAAAACATGGTTAAACTTCTATCATTGCACCAACAATGACTTGGGGTTCCTAAATAATTAGGAAAGCCAAAACTTGAAGTTTTGAGGTTAAAATTCAATAATGAAACTAACTTCAACCGAAACTTCACTTTGGTTTGTCTTATCCAAACCATACTTGTTTTCATCATGAAAACTCATGTAGACATTATTTAGATTATACTTTATCAAGGAAAAATAGTTTTCTATGAAAATACTTCCTATTTTCAAAGATTGACACAAATTTGAAAACTCTTGAAATTTTCAATGTTTTCTCCTAGTTTGTGTCTAACTTTCCAATGATGATTACTATCAAAAGATAGTCTTCACCAAGGTTTTTCAAAAGTATTTTGAAATCATTTTTAAAACCAATATCCAACCATGTTCTTTGGGCTCAATGCACATGACTTGTACATTAGCTTTCCCAATGATTGGAAGACACATAACTATGTGTTTTGATGAACCTAAAACTCAACAAGATGCACTAGATCAACATCTTGAGTTTAGTTCACCATCTTAACATCTCACTTGTATATAACGTGTATTAAAACACATACAAGTCACCTTATAGTTCTTTGTGAGATGTATATTTGGTCTTGCCCTAAACTAAGGGATCATGCATCTCTATCTAGGCATTGTAAAAATCATGATCATCCATCTAGGATGCCACTTGATATAATCCCTCTTGTTGGGATATTTACCATTTATAATAGATGCCATTTGTCCTTAAATAACAAGGGAATTAAAGTAATGCATGATGTTACATGGCATACATCAAAATAAGTAATTTTCAAAATGAAAAGCAAGCTATAGCTACATGATGTATGTATGACATGACATGGTATTTTTGTATTTTTCATAATAAAATATGAATGCTAAATATAAATATGATGTCATGACATATGATAGGCAAACAAAACATGGCAAGTTAGCATAAATAAAATTTACCTAGATTACCTATCTAAGTATTCTTAACCCTAGCTAACTCAAAATTTAACCCTAAATTGCCCATGATTTTCCATGAAAATGCCAAAACCCAATTTTGACATTTATTTTCCTTTCTAAATTTGTGCCATTTTAACTTAAACAAATTTCTCAAAGTATGGTACATTTTACTCTTTCCAAGTGTAAATGAAATCAAATTAAAACTTAGATTTGCCTTTTACCTTTTAAGAAAATATCAAAACCCCAACTTGGCATTTCTTATCCTTTTCTAAATGTGTCAATTTAAATTAAGTTCAAAACCTCAAAGTTTGACACATTTCACTCTTCCAAAGAGTGAACATCTTACATTATGACCTAGATTTTTCTTTAATTACTCTAAGAAGATACCAAAATCCCAATTTGATATTTCTTATGTTTTTCCACATTGCGCCAATTTAATTCAAACATAATTCCTTAAGATTTGCCACATGTTACTCTTTTCCAAGAGTGACAATTTGGATTAAGGTTTACATTTCCCTTAATTCCATAAGAAAATGTCGAATTCTAAATTTGGCATCACTTTTGCTTCTCTCTAGTGTGTCAATTTAAATTAGATTTAACTTCTCAAATTTTGACACATTTTACTCTTTCAAAGAGTAACACTTATCATCCTTTTCATTTTCAAAGGTTAACAATCACTTTGAAAATGCTCTCAAGTGTCAACTTTCCCAAGGTTGGGTTAACTACCTTTCCAATTGGAGTTGACACTCTCTAAACCCATCTAGGGTGTAGAGAATATGTTCCTAGGAACCCAATACCTATTGGTGCTCCTTGGATGCTCTAGGTACTCACTAGGGATGACTTCCCTAGATACCTTCCTAACGACCTTTCTTGGCTTCTTAGAAGCCTTGGTCACTTCCACTAGGTCACTTCTAGAGTTAACTCCCTTTGTAACCTTATTTGTGACTTTATTAGGCCTTTTTGGAGCCTTAGTCACATTGGTCTTGCCAAAAATACTCTTAGGGATTCCTTCCCTAGTATCTTTAACTTGACCTCTAAACCTAGGGTTGGTCCCATAACTATATGGAACCCTATGAAAGGAAGTCACATCCTTCTTGACTTTAGGTTTGTATCCCAAACCTCTATAGTCATTGGATGGCTCTTGTCTAGCTTTTCTTAGGTTATGCTCATTTTGACCCCTAAGAATATTTTCCATTCTTGTTAAGGTCCTTTCTAAATTATCAAGTCTTGTCCTCAAGACTTGATTTTCACCCCATAAATCTCTAGATTTTGGTTTTTCATTGAATCCTTGAGCATTTCTATTTTTAGGCATATATCTAAAATCCTTGGTGTTATTGCCTAAGTTGTTATTTACCTTCCTAACCTTAGGTGTGGTAAATCTAGCATAAGGAGGAATATATTTATCCTTAAGGTTATCATGCCTCCTATTCTCATGATAAATAGCATTAAGATGATAAGAGTTATTTCTAGCATGCTTTTTATCATGTGTCAACGGAATGGATTCATTAAATGATACCTTGGTTTTTACCTTGGAAGCTCCCTTCTTCTCCCACTTCTTCAAGTGCGCCAATTTCTTGAGCTCTCCTCTCCTTGGGCACTTTGTGTGGTAGTGACCCCACTCACCACATGTAAAGCACCTAATGTGCTTCTTCTCCTTCTTCTTCTTCCTACAACTCACATTAGTTTCTAAATTAACTTTAGTGAGTTTAGGGTTTACCTTCTTGAGCGAAGGACACCTACTCTTGTAGTGCCCCATCTTACCACACTCAAAACATTTGATGTGGTCCTTTGTGCTCTTCTTGGTAGTTGAACTAGAGGGTTGAACTTCCAAGATCTCCTCTTCCTCGGATTTCTCTTCTTCCTCTTCACTTGAAGATGTGGACTCTTCCACTTCTTCATCTCTTGAGGATGTGGAAGATCTCTCCTCTTCCACCTCTTCCTTCTCTTTCTCTTCCTCCTCTTCCTTTTCCTCCTCGAATGTTGACCTCTTGTCAACATCGGATTGGTCCTTCTCTTCTTGGACCAATGAGCCATTTTCCTTGGGCTCTTCCACTTCTTGGATTTTTATAGGGTCTTCATGATAGGCAATGATCTTTTTCCAAAGATCACTTGCATTTGTGGTTTCACCTACACTCAACAAAATATTAGAAGGTAGCAAATTATTCAAAATTCTCATTACCTCCTTGTCTGCCTCCGATTGCTCTCGTTGCTCTTCGGTCCAATGCCGAGGTCGGAGGCGTTTACCCTTCTTGTCCGTAGGAGCTTCAAATGGGTCACTCAAGACAACCCATTGGTTCCAATCCATTTGGAACCATGTCTCCAACCGCTTCCTCCAATAATTGAAGTCTTCTTTGTCGTACGGAGGTGGAATTCGGATATCCCATCCGAGCGGTCCTTCGGACTCCATCTTCTTCTTCCTCTAGCTTCTTGCTCTCTTGGCGGTTAGTCCGTAGAAGAGCGACCTCGCTCTGATACCAATTGTTGGGACCTTGACGTCCGCTAGAGGGGGGTGAATAGCGGCTCACCCAAATCGTTCGCTTCCTACGTTGTTAGGTGGTTCGGAGATAAAGCTCCTACTCCACGGCGTGTCCGTAAGGTGGACGATCCCTATCCGTCGGTGGATTACTCCCCGGAAGACCTCCGGCTAGCTCAAACTCCTTGTGGGTGGAGAAACCTCACCACAAACTCACCAAGACCTCTTGGACACAAGGAAAACTCTTGAGCACTTGTAGACTACTAATTAGACCTTAACCAAGTCTAATTTCGTCAACTCAAACCAAGCTCCCAAGCTTTGGTTTTATAGCCCATGGGTTGAAAACCCGCCTACCGATCATTGCTAAAACATGCGATCGCCCTCTGGAAATTTGGCCGTTACACCTCAACGGCTCGATTTCACACATTACATTTTGCCGATCGGCGCGGTCGGCGCGATGACCGCTAAAACATGCGATCGGCGCTCACGATCGCTGAGAACGCTACAAGATCGCTACAAGAACGCCTGATATTGCTACTGAGAACGCCACAAGATCTGATAAACCCTAATTCTTATATTTTACTCCTAGTACAATCTCTTAGCACTCGTCCCTGCCCGACCAACCTAGACCTAGCCTTCTAGCCTCCTCCATCAGCCTTGCGTCCCTCGGATGCCTCCCCATCCTTCACGTCTTGCCTTCTGGAGCTTCCATCGGCCTTGTCATTGTTGTCGGGTCTTCCTTTGCCAAGAGGTCGTGCCTCCGGGACTTCATCCATTGCCAAGTTACACTTGGACTTACGTTGCCAAGACTACATGCTTGGACTTACACCGCCAAGACTCATCCTTGGACTTTCCTCCTTTGCCAAGATCACACTTGGACTTCCTTGTTGTACCTGTATCCTGCACACTCACAATGCATATCAAATACAACAATAAACCTAACTTAAACCTTTGCCCAAACATCAAAACCTAGGGTCACTAGATTGCTCCAACAATACTTTCATGGCATCCTCATTGTAGAAAGTTATATTTTTGCATTTGTAATAACTACACAGATAACATAACTCATCACCATTCATACACTTTGGATGACACTTAGCAAATTCCACAAACTGTTCAACTCCATCAAAATATTCTTCAGTGATAAATTTATTTTATAACCTATTGTACCTCTAAGATTTATTCATATACATTGTAACACAATTAGAAAAAAAATTACAATATTATTAAACATGTAAAACTAAACCACTAAACAAGCATATAGTTTAAACTTAAGCTTAATTAAATCATTAAATAACCATCAATAAATAATCATTTATTATATACCTAAAACTAGTGCACTGAGAAGTTAGCATCTCTCCCAAGCCTACACAAGAAATGTCAAATAAAGAAACCTACATAAACAATATTATGAAGTTAACAATAAAATACAAGTGCACTTCCAAATAATAATCATTTCCAGAGTTTCAAGCTCGTTTGACAAATACCAAGCTCTTGGTCGCCAAGCTCGTGGCTAAGCTCATGGACAAGCTCATGACCGTCATATTCACGAACAACCAAGCTTGTGAGCAGGCCTATCTGAGGTTGTGGCCGAGCACACTAACCCTGCAGTTAAGCTCGCGGTCGACCAAGCTCTTGGCTAGGGTTGAGGCTATGAGCACAACGCGAGGCTGGCCATGAAGGCCTTGCGAGCACAGTGCGAGGCCTGCTGCGACGACCTCACCAGCACAACAGTCGCTCACCCAAGGTCACGAACGGAGATGAGATGGGAGAGGAATTTAAAAGGGAGAGCTGAATTACTTGGGTGCTGGAGAGGAGATCGCGCGCATGTCGAAGAGGAGAACGTTAAAGATTAATCAGAAGGAAGAGGAGAGAACATGAGAGAAAAATAGCGCCGTCTGTGAGAACGCACCTGATCTGGAACGTGAAGATGGATGATGCCTGAAAATTTTGCCATATTCATGACCTTGATGGGTTTCAACGAATATATCATATTCTCCTCACTCCACGGGTATTCGGGAGTCGAGAAATTGAGTCAGATCCTCTGCTGGTCGGCAGGTCAGTTTTTCCATTATATTCTCTTTCGGTCATAGAATCTATCATAGTTTCCCGAGTGAGGATCCCGTGCTGATCGGTCGGATTTCTATTATATCAAAGTCGCAGGCTAATTGTCGAAGACCCCGTGCCGATCGACCGAGATTATATTTGCGAAGACTCCCACGCCGATCGGCCGGGTTTATATTTGTGAAGACTCCCGAGCTGATCGGCCGGGATTATATCTGCGAAGACTCTCGAGCCGATCGATCGGGATTATAATTGCGAAGACTCCCATGCCAATCGGCCAGGTTTAAGTTATATTAGAGCCACAAGCTCTAGAAGTCGAGCGGCGACTATAAACCCCAGAGTCGAGCGGCGACTATAAACCTCTGTGAAGACCGTCGAGCAGTGACGTTAAACCCAGGTCTCCACCGACGGTCGAGCGATGACCTTAAACCCGTGTCTTCATCAAACCGTCGAGCGGCGACATTAAACCCAGGTCTCCACCGACGGTCGAGCGGCGACCTTAAACCCGTGTCTTCACCAACCAGCTTATCAAAGTATCTATCTCCCCCGTTCGGGGTCGAGGGATCTTCACTGGTTTCGGACCATTCACGAGCATCTATCTCCCCCGTTCGGGGTCGAGTAGTCTTCACTAGCATCTATCTCCCCCGTTCGGGGTCGAGCGGTCGTCACTGGTCTCGGACTAGTCCTATCGGATATTCTATCTCTCCCGTTCGGGGTCGAGTAGTCTTCACGAGCATCTATCTCTCCCATTCGGGGTCGAGCAGTCTTCACTAGCATCTATCTCCCCCGTTCGGGGTCGAGAGGTCGTCACTGGTCTCAGACTAGTCCTATCGGATATTCTATCTTCCCCGTTCAGGGTCGAGCAGTCTTCACGAGCATCTATCTCCCCCGTTAGGGTTGAGCAGCCTTCACGAGCATCTATCTCCCCCATTCGGAAAAGAGCGGTCTTCACTGGTCGCTAACCAGCATATCAAATCTCATACCCCCCCCCCCCCCCCCCGTTCGGGGTTGAATGGTCTTCACTAGTCACGGAGCATATCGGAGCATCTTATCTCTCCCGTTCGAGGTCGAACGGTCTTCACTGGTCGCGGACCAACATATCAGATCTCACATCCCCCCCCATTCAGGGTCGAACGGTCTTCACTAATCGCGGACCAGCATATCAGATCTCATATCCCCCCCTCCCACCCGTTCGGGGTCGAGCGGTCTTCACTTGTCACGGAGCATATCGGAGCATCTTATCTCCCCCGTTCGGGGTCGAGCTATCGCCGATGGTCACGGACAAAGTATCTCCACTGGTTTCGGACCAGGATATCTCATAGGCTCTACGCTCGTTCGGCTCACGACTTTCGCTTCCATGCGCCTTCGACTCACGGGCTACACTCTAGTTCAGTTCACGTGCGATGCGCCCGTTCAGCTCACGACTTTCGCTTCCATGCGCCTTCGACTCACGGGCTACACTCCAGTTCAGTTCACGTGCGATGCGCCCATTCAGCTCATGACTTTCGTGTTCATGCACCTTTGACTCACGGGCTACACTCCAGTTCAGTTCACATGCGATACGCCCGTTCGGCTCACAATTTTCGTCTCTGCGCACTCGGTTTCATGGGCTATCTCCCGCTCAGTTTTCGAGCTCCACTCCTGCCCAGCGCTGCTTCATCGCTCGCTTGGTATTCGCTTATGTGCTCACTTGGCGTTCGGCTGAGAGCTTGCCTGGTAGTCGCTCGACACTATTTTTCGTGGCTCGATCGACACTTTGGTAGTTGGCTGATCCTTTGCCCGATCGCCTACTTAACCACATGCTTGTTTCACTCGACATCCTTTCGATCGCCCGGTCGGCATCTTCGCAGTTGCGCGCTCGGCATCGTCCGCTCGACGTCTATCCACCCGATAGACATCCTTCCGATCGTCCGGTCGGCATCCTCGCGGTCACGCGCTCGGCATCGCTCGTCCGCTCGATCTACTCATGGTCCCGCGTGTCGCTCAGTCTACTATCATTTTACTCGTCGCTCGCTTGACGTTCTGCCACTTGCTCGGTGTCGGTCCGATTGCCGACTTGGTATTATTTTTCGTAGTTCGCTCGACATCACTACCATCTCTCGCGTGATTCTCTCTCGATTACTCGATTTACATTTTTTCGGTTGCCTGATCGGCATCTTCTCAATCGCGCGCTCGGCTCGATTGCCCGTCTTTCTACCTGATCAACATTATTTCCATTGTCTGGACCACACTGTTTCTCGTCGCTCGCTCGATACTACTTGAGTCACTTGCTCGGCATCTCCACAGCTACTCATTCGACGTGATAAAATGAGCCCAGTGATCTGATTTCGCGTTCGGTAGCGATTCTGTTTTGGACTTGGTCTAGTCAGTCAGACTTGCACCTCCTTCGACTAGACTTGAAGGAGAGGCTTGCGCTCGGCGTCGGTCCGATTGCCGACTTGGTATTATTTCTCGTAGTTCGCTCGACATCGCTACCATCTCTCGCGTGATGCTCTCTCGATTACTCGATTCACATTTTTTCGGTTGCCTGATCGGCATCTTCTCGATCGCTCGCTCGGCTCGATTTCACGGACTCGTCAGGGCTCCGTTTTTGGTTTGGTCCATCGCCACCAAGAGGGCATGCTTCCTCCTTCCTCGTCGGCGCCGACGTCGATCGCCAACCACTCCTCTCCTCTACCTCCTTTCCCCCGACCTCTTCACCCCAGCACTGCCACCAGGAGGAAGGGGCTGGTGCTTGGGTTTCCCGCCGCCAGGAGGGACCAGTGGGGGTTTCTCCTTCGCGGGTCGTTGACGTCGACAAGGAGGTTCGTCGACGTCGACCTCCTCGAGGACATCTCGCCCTCCCCTTTTCGAGCGCCGGCCAGAGCTGAGCCCCTCTCGCCGCCTTCATCTTGAGCCGGTTGACGCCATATCCGGGAGCCACGCGCCTCTGCTTCCCTCTTCTGCATCGCTAGCGCACGCCGCCACCCCCAGCGGGCGCCGACGCCACCTCCAGTAGCGGGTGCCGCCTCCCGCGGCCAGTGCCACTCGTACTATTTGTATACGTCAGCCTTCGAGCCGAGATGGTGTTCGGCCGGCGAGCCGATATAGTTCCGACCATCGAGCCGTTGTGTTTTGCGATCCACATCGTTATTATGTTTGTGAGTTATTGGTATTATCCGGCATGCGTGCCATGTGTCGACCTACGGGCCGCTATCATATCTGACCTGCGTGTCGTCCTTTTAGATCCCTGCTACACTGGATTTCATGTCGTCGCTTTCAGATCCGGCTCCTTAGCTGGCTCACACCCATCTACCTGATCAGCATTATTTCCGTTGTCTGGACCGCACTGTTTCTCGTCGCTCACTCGATACTACTTGAGTCACTTGCTCGGCATCTCCACAGCTACTCGTTCGACATGATAAGACGAGCCCAGTGATATAATTTCGCGTTCGGTAGCGATTCTATTTTAGACTTGGTCTAGTCAGTCGGACTTGTACCTCCTTCGACTAGACTTGAAGGAGAGGCTTGCGCTCGGCGTCGGTCCGATTGTCGACTTGGTATTATTTCTCGTAGTTCGCTCGACATCGCTACCATCTCTCGCGCGATGCTCTCTCGATTACTCGATTCACATTTTTTCTATTGCCTAATCGGCATCTTCTCGATCGCTCGCTCGGCTCGATTTCACGGACTCGTAAGGGCTCCGTTTTGGTTTGGTCCATCGCCGCCAAGAGGGCATGCTTCCTCCTTCCTCGCCGGCGCCGACGCCGATCGCCAGCCACTCCTCGCCTCTACTTCCTTTCCCCCGACCTCTTCACCCCAGTACTGCCACCAGGAGGAAGGGGCTGGTGCTTGGGTTTACCGCCGCCAGGAGGGACCAGAGGGGGTTTCTCCTTCGAAGGTCGTTGACGTCGGCAAGGAGGTTCGTCGACGTCGACCTCCTCGAGGACATCTCGCCCTCCCCTTTTCGAGCGCCGGCCAGAGCTGAGCCCCTCTCGTCGCCTTCATCTTGAGCTGGTTGACACCGTATCCGGGAGCCACGCGCCTCTGCTTCCCTCTTCTACATCGCTAGCGCACACCGCCACCCCTAGCGGGCGCCGACGCCACCTCCAGTAGCGGGTGGCGCCTCCCGCGGCGGGTGCCACTCGTACTATTTGTATACGCCAGCCTTCGAGCTGAGATGGTGTTTGGCCGGTGAGCCGATATAATTCCGGCCATCGAGCCGTTATGTTTTGCGATCCACATCGTTATTATGTTTGTGAGTTATTGGTATTACCGAGCATGCATGCCATGCGTCGGCCTACGGGCCGCTATCATATCTGACCTGCGTGTCGTCCTTTTAGATCCATGCTACACTGGATTTCATGTCGTCGCTTTCAGATCCGCCTCCTTAGCTGGCTCACACCCATCTACTCGTCAGAGCCACGACGACTCGATCAGCTCACTGATCCATCCGAGGGCGCCCCCGGGGCCAGGGTACGTCATCGTACTCGTCCTACATTTATTTCATTGTTCTGCTATTATTCGATTGCTTATATATTTATGGGACCCACCTCGAGCATCGGGGTACCAAGAACCGAGGCAACCCTGTCGTTGGCTACAAGTACTGCTGACCAGAGGACTTCTGACGACTTGGTCAACACAGAAGACAGCTCACCATCCGGGTCATGGAGATGCGGTCAACATTCCAGACACATCGTTCCGATAATTCCGTCTCCTCAGATTCCTGACAGGAACATAATTGGCGAACCCTAATTTGATTGGGATTTAGCATCAAAACACAGAGTTAAGATTCCGTGGTTATATAGCAAAGGAATTAAGTTTCCGCCACTATTTTAGTTACAGAAATAAATATTCATCACTATTTTAGCGATGAAATTTAAATTTCCAACGCTAGCTAGCGATGGAATATAATATTTGTAGCTAATTAACAATGGAAATGAATATCCGTCGCTAATTCCTTTACTAAATACTGATTTCCTTGTAGTGTTAGCAACAGAGTCATTTTTGTTATGACCGAAAAGTAGCTAGAGGGGGGGTGAATAGCTCTTCGCGTGATCGTCGTGTGCTTGTCGTTGCTTGTCGTTGCTTGTTTCTTCAAGAATGCGCAGCGAAAATACAAAGAAACAACATACAACGCTAACACGGTTGGTTTACTTGGTATCTACCTCACAAGAGGTGACTAGTCCAAGGATCCACACCTACACACACACCCTCCACTAATAAAACTCTCCTTTATAGTAACTACCAAGGGCGAAGAAGCCCTACAAGACTCAATACAAGAAAAAGGGGAAAGGTGATGAAATACAAGCTTACAATGAGTGCAAAACCCTAACCCTAGTTTCTTCTCCTTGCTTTGATCCGCCTCTTGACTTAGAAGAACCTCCAAGAACCTTCAAGAACTGGCGATCTCGAGCTTGAGAAGAGCTGTGGAGGAGCTGGTGAAGATTTGAAATGAATCGGTGAAGAGATGCCAAAGACAACGCTCGCCTGCGGCTCAAATACGACGCAACGGTCGAATCCCAATCGATTCCATTATTCCCAATCGATCGGGGAGGCTTTGGATCGATCCAAGGATCGATCCAGAGCGCCTCTGTGCTCTGGAAAAATGCCTGGATCGATCCACGGATCGATCCAGGGCTTATCGCGCGAAGCAGCAGCGTCCCAATCGATCCACTGATCGATTGGGACCTCTGGATCGATCCACTGATCGATCCAGAGGCTCTCTGTTCGCTGGGAAAGGCCTGGATCGATCCACTGATCGATCCAGCTCTTGGTTTTTACCCAAAACCAAGTCCCAAGCCTCTCAAACCAACATCCGGTCAATCTTGACCTGTTGGTACATCATGCCTAGCATCTGGTCACTCCCTTGACCTGCCAGGACTCCCCACCAACTGTCCGGTCAATCCCTTTGACCCACTTGGACTTTTCTCTTCGTGTCAAGTATCCGGTCACTCACTTGACCTACTTGAACTTCGACCAGATATCTGGTCAACCTTGACCCATCTGGATTTCCTCGTGCCAAGTATCCAGTCAATCCTTTGACCTACTTGGACTTCCCAACACCAGATGTCCGATCATCCTTGATCCATCTGGATTTTCCCTTGCCTGGCTTCACTCACCAGGACTTTCACCTAGCTTCACTCACTAGGATTTTCCATCTGCCTAGCTTCACCCACTAGGACTTTCACCTAGCTTCACTCACTAGGGTTTTCCATCTGCCTAGCTTCACTCACTAGGACTTTCACCTGGCTTCACTCACCAGGATTTCCTTCTGCCTAGCTTCACTCACCAGGACTTTCACCTAGCTTCACTCACTAGGATTTTCCACTCTGCCTAACCTTCCAGTTAGGACTTCCCAGTCAGGTATCGGGTCACTCTTGACCTACTTGACTCTTCTTCATTCACACTGATCAAACCCTGATCAGAATCTTCCCACATGAACAACTGCACCTGCATTGTCCATGTGTCTGCATGTATTGTCAAACATCGAAACCATGACCAAGACTCAAGCTTGGTCAAACCAGTCAATCCTTGACCTAAGGGATATTGCACCAACAATCTCCCTCTTTTGATGTTTGACAATACCTTTAAGTTAGGACTACTCTGAGTTAAGCTAATCTCATAGCCTTAACTCTCTTCATGCCAAAGTATGAATGTTGGTTCCCTTCATCCTCCCCCTATGACCTCCCCCATAGGTAATGAAGGCCTAACTTAAACCACACATTCTCCCCCTATTGGCACACATCAAACAAACACTATCTCTCCCCCTGAAGAGATACTCATCATTGGTTACAACTGCACTCGTTGAACCTTTATCCCTTTTTAAAACTCTCCCCCTGAAGAGTTTCTCAAGGTTGTAATCAACATCATAATGAAGGTCTCATACCCTTCATTTCCCCTACATTCTCCTGCAATGTAGACAAATGTCCAACCTTGAGTATTTTTCAACCACTTGAAATAATGAGGATATCCACTCCCCATATCAAGTTCAAATGGTCACCCATGAGCATTTTCTCTAAAGAAGGTTAACTACCCTCCGAGGTTCATGAAAAATAATGTTTCATGTCTTTAACGAGTCCCTCCCCCTGAAGACATGGTGGTAACTTCTGTCATTGCACCAACAATGACTTGGAATCCCTAAACTTTTAGGAAATCCAAATTTAGAAGTTTTGAGGTTCAAATGTTCAAAATTTGAAACAAACCTCAACCTAAACTTCAATTTAGTCTTCCTTAACCAATCCATCCTTGTTTTCAACATGAAAATACCCTTTTTATGTATACAAATGTATTTTGAGAGGTTTGGAATGGTTACATAGACTAAACAAGGTTCAAAACACTGAAATCAGGCTTTCTCAGCCAAAATCAGCATCCTGGATCGATTGGAGTTGGGTTCCAATCGATTGACCCTGCTGAATCGATCCACTGATCGATTCAGGATGTATAGATCGATCGGCTGATCGATCCAGCGAGCTTCTGCTTGCGAGAATGTCCTTCCGAATCGATCCACTGATCGATTTAGACACTCCAATCGATCCATGGATCGATCGGAGCTCTGATAGTTGCTGAATTTCAAATTCAACCAACTTCAGAAACCCCTAGAAAATTCTACAAAAATTCAAAAATCATGAAATTTCGTGTAGACATTATTTAGGGCATACTTTATCATGGAAAAATAGTTTTATATGAAAATACATAATATTTTCAAAGATTGACATAAGCTTGAAAACTTGCTAAGACTTTAGCATTTTCTTCAAGTTTGTGTCTAACTATTCAATGGTGATTACTATCAAAAGATAGTCTTCACCAAGGTTTGCCAAAAACATTTTAAAATAATTTTCAAAACCAATATCCCATCACATTCCTTGGGCTTAATGCACATGACTTGTACATTAGCTTTCCCAATGATGGGAAAACACATAACTGTGTTCTGATGAACCTAACACTCAAAAGAATGCACTAAGTCAACATCTTGAGTTTTGTTCATCTTCCTAACATCTCACTTGTATCTAATGTACACTAAAACACAGACAAGTCATCTTATAGTCCTTGTGAGATGTGAGATTTTGGTTTTGCCCTATTCTAGGGATCATGCATATCTATCTAGGCATTTTAGAGATATTAGACATCCACTTAGGATGTCACTTGTTCATAAGTGTTGTTAAATGTCATTTGTCCTTAATTACAAGGAATTAAACTTAATGCATGATTATGTTATGGCATACATCAAAAGGAAATAATTTTCAAAAGAAAATATCCTATAACTACATGATGTATGAATGTCATGACATGGTGTCTTTGGATTTTTCATAATAAATCATGAGTGTAAAAATAGACATGATGTCATGGCATATGATGGGCAAACAATCATGGCAAGGTTAGCTAAATAAAATATACCTAGATTACCTATCTAAGTATCCTTAACCACTTAGCTAACTCAACATATACCACTTGTTTTAACTTAAAAACGTTAAACCTAGATTGCCCTAAATGCTTCAAAGAAATGCCAAAACCTAAGTTGACATTTCTATTTCTCTTGATTTGTTTGTGCCTCTTAAGAATTAAGCATATCCTCAAATGTTGGCATATTTCATTTTTCTTCAAGAGCAATCACATAAATCAAGGCCCGAATTGCCTTAAATTTCTAAGAAAATACCAAAATCCCAACTTGGTATTTCTCTAGGTTTTCCCAATTTATGTCATTTTAAGATAAAATCAATTTTTCCACCATTAGGCACATTTTACTCTTTCAAGGAGTAAATAATAATTCCATTTCTTTTTCAAAGGTTAACAAAAACCTTGAAAATGCTCCTTGAGTGTCAATTTCCTCAAAGTTGGGTTAACTACCCTTCTAATCGGAGTTGACACTCTCTAACCCATCTATGGGGTAGAGAAGATGCTCCTAGGAACCCAACACCTATTGGTGCTCCTTGGATACTCTAGGTACTCACTAGGAATAACTTCCCTAGATACCCTCCTAGTGACCTTGTTGGGCTTCTTAGAAGCCTTAGTCACATTTTCTAGGTCAACTCTAGGGATAGCCTCCTTTGTGACCTTGTTAGTGACTTTCTTAGACTTCTTAGAAGTCTTAGTCACTTTGGTTGCAAAGATACTTCTAGGGATATCTTCCCTTGTATCCTTGACTTGACCTCTAGACTTAGAGTTTGTTCCATAACTATATGGAACCCTATGATAACTAGGCACATCCTTTTTAGCTTTGGGTTTGTATCTCAAACCTTTATGGCCATTGGATGACTTTTGTACCCCTAAACCTAGGTTATGCTCATTTTGCCCTAATAGGATATTTTCCAATCTTTTTAGGGTCTTTTCTAATTTATCAAGTCTTGACCTCAAGACTTGATTTTCCCTCACTAAGTCCTTAGTATTTGATTTTTCATTTGATCCATGAGCATTTTTATTCTTGGGCTTGTATCTATTATCCTTAGTGTTCTTGCCCAAATGTCTATCTACCTTCCTAATCTTAGGTTGGGTAGTCTTGGCATGTAGGGTCACATGCTTTTCCTTAATGCCCTCATGCTTTCTATTCTTATGGTAAATTGCATTAAAATGATAAAAATTTGAACTATCATACTTTTTACCATAACGTAAAGGGGTAGACTCAATAAATGTTACCTTCTTCTTTACCTTGGAGGCTCCCCCTTGACTAGTGCCTCCTTGAGCCTTGACCATCTTCTTCCCCTTGGGGCATTGACTTCGGTAATGCCCTTTTTGTTGACACAAGAAGCACACAATGTGCTCCTTGCTCTTCTTTGTCCCGGGAGTGATCTCCTTGGGCTTTTCCTTGCCCTTCCCTTTTGTGTCACTTGACCCTTCTTCTTGGCCAAGTTGGGACACTTACTCTTGTAGTGCCCACTTTCCCTACACTCAAAACATATTATGTGATTTTTATTTTTAATTGAAACATTTATACCTTCTTGTGTAGGGGTTGCACTTGCTCCTCCATTTGATTTGGAAGAAAAGGCTTCTTCTTGATCCGAAGATGATACTCCTCCATTTGATTTTACTCGACTTGTGGAGGTGGAAGCCTCTTCCTCCTCTTCTTCTCTTGACCCGGATGTAGAAGCTTCTCCTTCTTCTTGATCTGGTGTCACCAAGGATTGCTCCCCTTCAATCCTAGAGGTGGAGGCTTCATCATCTTGTACAGGAAACAAGGAGTATGCTCCCTCCTTGTTCCCTTCATTGCATTCCCTCGAAGATGAAGCTTCTTCTTGGACTTCTTCTTCGGAAGTTGAGCATCTCTCAACCTCGGAGTCCTCCTCTTGGTCTTGCTCCAAAGAGTCACCCTCTCTGAATCTCTCTTGCTCTTGTACAGTGGAGAGGATCTCTTCATGAAGCTTGGCCAATTTACTCCATAATTCCTTTGCATCTTCAAATTCTCCAATTTTGCAAAGGATGGTGCTTGGCACTAAATTGACCAAAAGCTTGGTCACTTTGTTATTGGCCTCGCACCTTTGGACTTGCTCTTGGCTCCACTTGCTCCTCTTGAGAACTTTGCCCTTTGAGTTTGTTAGAGTCTTGAAGCCTTCCATAAGAGCAAACCATTGCTCTATCTCCATCATAAGAAAATTTTTGATTCTTGATTTCCAAGAATCGAAGCTCGTGGAAGTGTATGGTGGAGCCACCCCGTGTCGAATCCGAGCCCATCTCGGAATTCCATTTGTAGAAGTTGAGCTTTTGAATTTCTTTGACTTTGATAATTTTGCTTCAACTTCTTCACCCTCTAGCTCTTCTTGTTATGCTTGACCCTTCCGGCGATGATTCCGATGAAGAGCGGCCTCGCTCTAATACCACTTGTTAGGACCGAAAAGTAGCTAGAGGGGGGGGGGTGAATAGCTCTTTGCGTGATCGTCGTGTGCTTTTCGTTGCTTGTCGTTGCTTGTTTCTTCAAGAATGCGCAGCGACAATACAAAGAAACAACATACAACGCTAACACGGTTGGTTTACTTGGTATCCACCTCACAAGAGGTGACTAGTCCAAGGATCCACACCTACACACACACCCTCCACTAATAAAACTCTCCTTTATGGTAACTACCAAGGGCGAAGAAGCCCTACAAGACTCAATACAAGAAAAAGGGGAAAGGTGATGAAATACAAGCTTACAATGAGTGCAAAACCCTAACCCTAGTTTCTTCTCCTTGCTTTGATCCGCCTCTTGACTTAGAAGAACCTCCAAGAACCTTCAAGAACTGGCGATCTCGAGCTTGAGAAGAGCTATGGAGGAGCTGGTGAAGATTTGAAATGAATCGGTGAAGAGATGCCGAAGACAACGCTCGCCTGCGGCTCAAATACGACGCAACGGTCGGATCCCAATCGATTCGATTATTCCCAATCGATCGGGGAGGCTTTGGATCGATCCACGGATCGATCTAGAGCGCCTCTGTGCTCTGGAAAAACGCTTGGATCAATCCACGGATCGATCCAGCGCTTATCGCGCGAAGCTACAGCGTCCCAATCGATCCACTGATCGATCCAGAGGCTCTCTGTTCGCTGGGAAAGGCCTGGATCGATCCACTGATCGATCCAGCTCTTGGTTTTTACCCAAAACCAAATCCCAAGCCTCTCAAACCAACATCCGGTCAATCTTGACCTGTTGGTACATCATGCCTAGCATCTGGTCACTCCCTTGACCTGCCAGGACTCCCCACCAACTGTCCGGTCAATCCCTTTGACCCACTTGGACTTTTCTCTTCGTGTCAAGTATCCGGTCACTCACTTGACCTACTTGAACTTCGACCAGATGTCTGGTCAACCTTGACCCATCTGGATTTCCTCGTGCCAAGTATCCAGTCAATCCTTTGATCTACTTGGACTTCCCAACACCAGATGTCCGATCATCCTTGATCCATCTGGATTTTCCCTTGCCTGGCTTCACTCACCAGGACTTTCACCTAGCTTCACTCACTAGGATTTTCCATCTGCCTAGCTTCACCCACTAGGACTTTCACCTAGCTTCACTCACTAGGGTTTTCCATCTGCCTAGCTTCACTCACTAGGACTTTCACCTGGCTTGACTCATCAGGATTTCCTTCTGCCTAGCTTCACTCACCAGGACTTTTACCTAGCTTCACTCACTAGGATTTTTCACTCTGCCTAACCTTCCAGTTAGGACTTCCCAGTCAGATATCGGGTCACTCTTGACCTACTTGACTCTTCTTCATTCACACTGATCAGACCCTGATCAGAATCTTCCCACATGAACAACTGCACCTGCATTGTCCATGTGTCTGCATGTATTGTCAAACATCGAAACCATGACCAAGACTCAAGCTTGGTCAAACCAGTCAATCCTTGACCTAAGGGATATTGCACCAATAATTTTTTCTATCACTAATTAGCGATAGAAAAAAAAACCGACACTAATTTCAGATTTTCTTGTAGTGTTAAATGTGACTCCAAGGGACTGTAACCTACTACCAAAATACATTTTAAATCATCAAAGAAATTCATTGATGGTTCCTTTTGAGTTAGGGCCACTCTAGAAGGCCGATAAGAGAAATGATTCCGAGGGGACCAAGAACGTAAATGAAAGATAGTTATGAATGTAAACATAAAGAGGAAATAGACTTCCCTATGCTTTTGAAAACAGAGAATGGTTTCAAGTTTTTCTATTATTGTTAATGAGATTATTCGCATGATCTATTATTTTTGAAGAAAAAAATGTAGAGGTAGGTTAAAGGAATGGAATGTGTGATAAATATTCAAACTTTAGAAACTTGCAATAAATATTCTCATTTTAATAGTATGACACAAATAGTGACTTATGATTAGCGGTAAGAATGCAAATTAACACATAAAATGAGAATTTTTTTAGATTGATAAACATATCTCACGTGGTTAAGTTTAATTCTTATATTAATAATTGTATGAAAAAAAAAGAGTAACCAGGGTGGGTAACCGGTCCAACCCAATCTACGAAAATTTTTTACCGATTAACAGGATAAATCAAGAAGTATTTTCGATTAATCATTGCATGAAAAGCTTATATTAGTTGCCATGATAATTAGTCAACCTAATTTATGGTTAAGGATCTAATTATGCTCGAAGATTATAGACCAACCTAATAACATTTATCTTTGCATCCTCACTATGAGTATGTCCAACTCCCATCATAATAAGCTAGGAACTTCACCTTCACTTTTACGAATATGCCAAATCCTCCACTTAGTGCATATTGCTTGTGCTAAAAAACTTATGTTATTTTTAGTCGAAATTAGGTTAAACATCAAACCCTCATGACACATATGCAAAGAAATATTCCTTCCATATATATATTCCCTTTGAAATGTCAATTTTTTGTCCTACAACTTAAGGTTTATTTACAAAGGACAAGGTGAGTAGGTGTAAATAAATTATTCCCCACATCCACCTAAGCCTAGCGCTGGCTAGGTTTCCTAATTGGCCATAGATTTTCTTTTAGTAAGCAAGCAAAACCTTTTTCCTTTAAAAGAAAAAAAAAACTTGGCTAATTAACTAATAATACACAAGTTGCCAATTTAAACAAAATTAGTAATACCCTTTTTGGGGGTCATATAATAATACATGCATGTATGTCTCATGCATGCACATGCATGCATCATGTCAAAATTTTGACGGCATCAGCAGTGCATCCAACCGCTATATTTCTTCGCAAAAGCCTAAATATCCGAGGACAATATCTTCATGCTTCATGATGATGCCATGCATGGTGATGGTGTCCATAGGAGGCGCCAAATGCCATTGGACCACCTCAAAAGGTCCAATCCCATGATGCTATGCCAGTGAGACCGCATGCATGGAGAAAATTTTCACTTAATCACTCATATTTTCATATATTTAAATAATACCCTCATAATTTATAAGATAAGAGGATCTCATTCACTTCCTTAAATTTTATATTTTACATAAAAAAAAAATTCTCATCGTCATCTATCATATTCATTTCCTAATTTAGATTTTTTTAATAAATAGTACTTCATTAAATTTAAGGAATAAAATATATTTCCTAATATTAAAATATCATATAATTAGGAAAGAGAAAAAATTAAGGAAATGATAATGAAAAATAGATATTATATAAAAAATATCAAGCTAAATAAATTATAGGAAAGTTGATATATTATATAGTAAAAATTGAATATCAAAATTTAATAAAGTAATTTTTTATTCTAAATTTTAAATTTTGGATACAGAATTTGATACGGATGTTTTAAAAGGAAAGACACAGCGTTGAAAAGGCAAGTTATATGGATAAAATCTCTGAGAGGGGTAAAGTGAAAAATTCTCCTAATATTCTTTTTCGAGTGAATCTACGTTGCATGCCATGCAAGTATCTTACAGGCTTTCTCCCTCTGATTTGCTGTCATGCCTCAATGAATAAATATCTCCGTGACTTAATTTCCTTTTTTTTTGTAATTCTGAAATCCAAAAGGGGATTTAATGCCTTAGTTTTTCCTTGCATGATCATGGATTGATGGATCATAAATCAAAGTAATGCCTAAATTAACAAATTGGATTCTCTGTAAATCTATAGATTTCGGTGGGTTTAATTCCGTGGATCGATCGGATCCAACGCAGGAAGATGGAAGGCGAGGCATAAAAGGGAGCGAGATATTGGAGGGGAAAAAAACAGAGCAGCGACAGAGAGTTACCTTGCGAAGTCTGCGCTCGAGAGAATTTGGACGATAATAAGACAAGATTCAATCAAAACCTTCTTTGAATCCGACAAAATCTGCTTCCTTTTTGCTCTCGATTTAGATCGTCCCTTCCTTCTCTCGCGCCTCCTCCTGCAATAATCAATAAGACAGCCAGACTTCCTCTTCCTCTTCCCCTGATTTTTGCTGCCATGGTGGGCGAGGAGCGACAGCGCAAGTCGTCGAAGAAGAACAAGACAGAGAAGATCCCGCAGCGCGGCCTCGGCGTCGCGCAGTTGGAGAAGATCCGGTGCATGGAGGAGCAGCAGAGGATCGCCGGCGCGTCCTCCTCCGACTTCTCCACGCAAGGGTTGGGATTCCCGCCACCGCCTCTGACCACCGCCGCCGTCATGAAACCCCGAGCCGCCTCCACTTTTTTCACGGACTACCACCACCACCACCACCACCACCAACGGCAACAACCACCGCCGCCGCCGGGGTTTATTCCGATGGTCTGGAACGCAGCCGTCGATGCAAAAGAAGCCTCGCTGGTGAGGAAGATCGGAGTCCCTCTTCATCGTATGAAGCAACCGCCGCCGCCGCCGCCGCCGATCGCATCTTTGCAGGCGAATTCTCCCACATGTCACCGGATGGAGCCCCCTTCAAACCAAAACAACTCAAACAACTACGACTTGCTCTCTTGCTGGAGATCAGAACAAAACAAGGTGAGGAGAAGAACTCTGCGTAATGTTTTCGTTGCATAATAACGACTAATCACTCTTAGCTATGCTTAGAATTCAGTAGAGATGATGGTCTGCAACAAGCGGCCACCGCCGGCGGCGGCTTTTCATCCTGATGAGGTCGTCGTCGCCGGGAATCAGGAAGCTTATTGCCCTCGTAAGCACCCTTTCCTCTCCAATGAATGCTCTCGCGCTACCGGAAGTAACTTGGTTAGACTTCAATTCCAAGCTTCTAGGTACTCTTCTATTTGTTGATTTCTCCATGTTCAGTTCAAAGTTTATCATGCTTGCTCAAGTAACGTGGTTAATTAATCTCAGAGGAAACACATCGACTCCAATTGTGAACTCGACGAGTTCAGATCTCTACATTGATAAAGGGATCAAGGAAAATTGTGGTGTTCATGATGGCAATTTCCTTAGCCTGGCTTCAGTTTCAGCACCAAGTCTGACACAGTATGATCATTGTGATTTCAGTTTGAAGAATGCTCAGGCAAGACTTATCTTTGTCTTTTTGTTCTGTTCATCTGGAGTTACACTAAACAAACCTGTTTATTTAATTTGCTGCAGAAAAACACAGTCAACGTCTCTTCATCTAATGAGTTGCCATTCTATGATTTCTTGCTCATTGCTCCAATCAGAGATGAGGAAACAACAATGCTCGAGATAAAGGAATCACCTACTGGCGATATTGATCTCAACCTGAGACTTTAGGAGACCTCCAGACTTTTGGCTCAAGTGATTGTTGGTTACTGCTTAAGGGTAATGAATGTGTTCGTGTTTGACCTTCCATTGCTGTTCATTTCATATTTCCTACTACTTTTTGTTCTAGCGTTTGTATAGAAACAGAATTTTCAGTTTAGAAATTTTCGTTCTAGAGTATTCTTGTATTAATATTAATTAATCATACCACAATGTTATTATTCCATTGAACTTATTCAGTGTTTATGTTCTTGTTCATTTGATCATCCAATTGATGAGACTAACATCAACTAAAAGAAAACACATGTACAATGCAAGAAAACAATTGCATTGTGCTCTAGTGATTTAAAAGTTCCAATCACTTAAGAAATCAGTTAAATAGATTTCATTTTGAAATCAGTTCAAGAACTATATTAAAATTTTCTCACAAACAAAAAAAAAACATAATCAAGATACTCAATTCTTATACATAAGATTTCATACAACAACATTTCAATAATGCCAAAAGTTTCAGTAATGCCGGTTAGAAAGAATATTTAATGACATTAACTCTTCAGATTTTTTTTTTAGAAAATAAAAGTACAAACTGAAACGACTGTCTTGAGGCAGAATATTGAATGAGTTGTTAACCGAGCAGAATTGAAAGCTCCGGCGAAGTCACGTTTCTCTTGGCTTCAATCGCAATATTAAATGATAAGGAATTAATGGAGGCGAGCAGAAAATCGAACGGATCGATAAAATCGAAAGCGTAAGGAATTCAATTCGATTCAATCAAAAAGAGTATCAGCCCGCTTCCTCTGTTCTGTTGTGATAAGAACGAATGCCTCTTCTCCGGCTCCGATGAGTTCCTCGGCCTCCCTCCCCTTCTTCCTGTTCCTTCTCTTATCTCTCCCTCCGATGATCTGCTCTTCCAGCTCCAACGACAGAGGAGGAGACGTCAGGGGCCGCCAAGATCGTACTCACTTCCTGAAGCCTCGGCTGTGGGCGTGGCCTTACGCCGTCGACGATGGACGCTACCGGAGTTGGAGGAGGAACGGCGGAAGCACCGGCCGGATGAGGAGTGGGGCTTTGTCGGCGATGCTACCCAGGGGATTCGTGCCGCCGTCCGACTCTTCCGATGCCATAACAACTCGCCGGAGTCCGCTGAAGTCTTCTGCGTCCGGAAACCCAAATTGCCGGCGCCGGCGCCGGCGCAGCATTAATGCCATGATTGCATTATGTAATTTCTAGCAGTTTAATTGTTTTTTTAAACTGTTTTTTTTTTTTAAGGGCAAAAATCAAAGAGGGTGCTCCAATTTTTTTTATCTTAGAAATAATCTTACTTTAATCGCATCATAATTAAAATTATTAACACTTTTTAATAAAAATAGGATGGGTATTTTTTAATATATATATATATATATATAATATGTAAATTTAAAGTTTGTATTTTAATAAATATTTGTATAAGATGATGTCACTCTTTTTGTTTGGTTGTCTTTTTTTTTTTTTTTTTTGAAGGATTTTAAATTTTAAAGTAATTATCAAAATAGCTCAAAGCTCAACAGAGTCAGGTAGATTTCATTAATGCAAAACTATTTTTATTTTTTATTTTATCATCAAAATATGTATTTCAAAATTAAAAAATATTCATGTTCTTAAAATCGTGGAAATTATTTGGAAATATATATATATATATATATATATGATCCGGCAGTAAGAATGGGAGTCCCCATTTAGCAGAGTCAACGCCACGTGGAGGTTAAAAGGTCAATCAGAAGCTTGGCCGAGCGGATAATGATGGTGACGACCGACTGAAGCTTCCGAGCGGAAGCAATACACCCCGGCGGGAAGTCGGTGTTCCGACGCTCATGATGAACAATATAGTAGTGCCGAGCGGATGGCCCGCTCGGCCGAAGGAATAAAGTATCAACACTGCGAACAGTCCAGAGCACATGACCAGAAATACCCCGAACGGACGTATACCTTAGTCCGGTCGGACGTGAGGGGACTGCCGAGCGGCATGCCGCTCGGTGCGGAAACAAAAGAGCTAGAATGACAAGACAGAAGATTATGCTATCTCAGCAGAAGATTATGCTGTCCCATCAGAGACGTGCGCGGACTGTAGCAGTAAGGGGTCAGGCAAGCTCCTCTGACAAGCTCATACTGGGTATGGGCTGAGGACACATGTGTGCATCGGTATATGTGCATCAGCCTCCTCAGAGCTCTATATAAGAGCCCGCAGACTTCGCCGGAGGTATGAAAACTCTGATCTTCGGAGCTATTTCATCGTCTTCTTCTTGCCTGACTTGAGCGTCGGAGGGTCGTCGCCGGGGACCCCTCCCCGGCCCGACTTCTGTGCAGGTTCGTCGGAGCACTCGAAGATCCAGCAGGGAGCGCCACATCCCCAGCGTCCGTTGACTCCTAGTTCGGACAGGATCAAATTGGCGCCGTCTGTAGGAACACACCTGTATCCGAGCAGAGGCAATGGACGAGGCTGGAAGACTACATACCGTGACACTCTCACAAGAAGAGTTTGACGCTATAGTCGAGGCGAGGGCAGCCAAGATAGTGGCGCAGCAAAAGGAGAAAGCACAGGCTGAGCGAGCGCAACAGCAAACAACCTCGGCGCAAGCAGACCGCCCGGAATATGTTTCAACAGGAGGGTTCCCTCAGGCACTCTTCCGTACTACCCCAGAAATCGCGCCCGCTCACGGGGAGCAAGGATCTTCATCCGATGAGCCTCCCGTTCGGGATCATAGGAAAGGCAAAGCTCCCCGAACGAACGCACCACCCGAGCAGGTTCACCGACAGTTCTCTGAAGCCATACATCGGGATCCGTTACCAAAATACTATACACCACCGCCGATCGGAATTCAAGTGGGAGCAACGCCCGCCCCGATATCGGTCCGACGAGGAAGCCTTGATGAGTTTCGACAAGTATATATATTCTTCTCACTCCACGGGTATTCGGGAGTCAAGAAATTGGATCAGATCCCCTGCTGGTCGGCAGGAGTGTATTAGCCGAGCCAAAGGCTCGATGGGAAGCCTGTGCCGCTCGGCCAGGATCATATTAACCGAGCCCCGAGCTCGATGGGAAGCCTGTGCCGCTCGGCCAGGATCATATTAACCGAGCCCCGAGCTCGATGGGAAGCCCGTGCCGCTCGGCAGGGAGTAAATAAACCGAGCCAAAGGCTCGATGGGAAGCCTGTGCCGCTCGGCCAGGATCATATTAACCGAGCCCCGAGCTCGATAGGAAAACCCGTGCCGCTCGGCCGGGAGTAAATAAACCGAGCCAAAGGCTCGATGGGAAGCCTGTGCCGCTCGGCCAGGATCATATTAACCGAGCCCCGAGCTCGATAGGAAAACCCGTGCCGCTCGGCCGGGAGTAAATAAACCGAGCCAAAGGCTCGATGGGAAGCCTGTGCCGCTCGGCCAGGATCATATTAACCGAGCCCCGAGCTCGATGGGAAGCCTGTGCCGCTCGGCCAGGATCATATTAACCGAGCCCCGAGCTCGATAGGAAAACCCGTGCCGCTCGGCCGGGAGTAAATAAACCGAGCCCAAGGCTGGATGGGATAAATCCCGTGCCGTTCAGCCGGAGGTATAGTATCTGAAGGCCCCGTGCCGCTCGGCCGGAGGTAAATTATTTGAGCCAATCGCTCGACGACGAAGACCCCGAGCTGCTCAGCCGGAGGTATAGTATCTGAAGGCCCCGTGCCGCTCGGCCGGAGGTAAATTATCTGAGCCAAGCGCTCGACGACGAAGGCCCCGAGCTGCTCAGCCGGAGGTATAGTATCTGAAGGCCCTGTGCCGTTCGGCCGGAGGTAAATTATCCGAGCCAAACGCTCGAGTATCGAAGGCCCCGGACCGTTCGGCCGGAGGTAAATTATCCGAGCCAAACGCTCGAGGATCGAAGGCATCGGACCGTTCGGCCGGAGGTAAATTATCCGAGCCAAACGCTCGAGTATCGAAGGCCCCGGACCGTTCGGCCGGAGGTAAATTATCCGAGCGAAACGCTCGAGTATCGAGGAGTATGTTAGCCGAGCCCCGAGCTCGAAAGCGAAGGCCCCGAGCCGTTCGGGCGGAGGTAAATTATTCGAGCAAAATGCTCAAGGACGAAGGCCCAAGCCGTTCGGCCGGGCGTGCGATATCCTTGCATCGGCATAAAAAACCGAAGGCCCCGTACCGTTCGGACGGAGGAAGCAAAAACGATGAAGGATGGCAAACAGTTTCGCCGGACGGCAGAGTACAAATTAGCCTCAAAGGCCGACGAGCTCCGTCGTTAAAAATCGAGAGCCGCGCCGACCGGCTATAAATATCCGCGCCGACGAGCTCCGTCGTTAAAGATCGAGAGCCGCGCCGACCGGCTATAAATATCCGCGCCGACGAGCTCCGTCGTTAAAAATCGAGAGCCGCGCCGACCGGCTATAAATATCCGCGCCGTCGAGCTCCGACGTTAAAAATCGAGAGACGAGCCGGCGTCTATAAATCCCCGAGCGGAAGACCGACGAGCTCCGTCGTTAAAAATCGAGAGCCGCGCCGACCGGCTATAAATATCCGCGCCGACGAGCTCCGTCGTTAAAGATCGAGAGCCGCGCCGACCGGCTATAAATATCCGCGCCGACGAGCTCCGTCGTTAAAGATCGAGAGCCGCGCCGACCGGCTATAAATATCCGCGCCGACGAGCTCCGTCGTTAAAGATCGAGAGCCGCGCCGACCGGCTATAAATATCCGCGCCGACGAGCCCCGTCGTTAAAGATCGAGAGCCGAGCCGATATCGCTAACGAGCTCCGTCGTTAAAAATCGAGAGCCGAACCGGCGTCTATAAATAATCCGCGCGGAAGACCGACGAGCTCCGTCGTTAAAGATCGAGAGCCGCGCCGACCGGCTATAAATATCCGCGCCGTCGAGCTCCGACGTTAAAAATCGAGAGACGAGCCGGCGTCTATAAACGTCCGAGCGGAAGACCGACGAGCCCCGTCGTTAAAGATCGAGAGCCGCGTCGACCGGCTATAAATATCCGCGCCGACGAGCTCCGTCGTTAAAAATCGAGAGACGGTCCGGCGTCTATAAACCCTCCGGCCGGGAAACCGGGAGACGAGCCGGCGTCTATAAACGTCCGAGCGGAAGGCCGACGAGCTCCGTCGTTAAAGATCGAGAGCCGCGCCGACCGGCTATAAATATCCGCGCCGACGAGCTCCGTCGTTAAAAATCGAGAGACGGTCCGGCGTCTATAAACCCTCCGGCCGGGAAACCGGGAGACGAGCCGGCGTCTATAAACGTCCGAGCGGAAGACCGACGAGCCCCGTCGTTAAAGATCGAGAGCCGCGCCGACCGGCTATAAATATCCGCGCCGACGAGCTCCGTCGTTAAAAATCGAGAGACGGTCCGGCGTCTATAAACCCTCCGGCCGGGAAACCGGGAGACGAGCCGGCGTTTATAAACGTCCGAGCGGAAGACCGACGAGCTCCGTCGTTAAAGATCGAGAGCCGCGCCGACCGGCTATAAATATCCGCGCCGACGAGCTCCGTCGTTAAAAATCGAGAGACGGTCCGGCGTCTATAAACCCTCCGGCCGGGAAACCGGGAGACGAGCCGGCGTCTATAAACGTCCGAGCGGAAGACCGACGAGCCCCGTCGTTAAAGATCGAGAGCCGCGCCGACCGGCTATAAATATCCGCGCCGACGAGCTCCGTCGTTAAAAATCGAGAGACGGTCCGGCGTCTATAAACCCTCCGGCCGGGAAACCGGGAGACGAGCCGGCGTCTATAAACGTCCGAGCGGAAGACCGACGAGCCCCGTCGCTAAAGATCGAGAGCCGCGCCGACCGGCTATAAATATCCGCGCCGTCGAGCTCCGACGTTAAATATCGAGAGACGAGCCGGCGTCTATAAACGTCCGAGCGGAATGATAAGGCAACGTACGGCCGTTCGACTCGCTTATCAAAAATACTTCGACAGAAATCCCCTTTCGAGCACAAGAAAGGAGGGACGATGGCGTTGACGGAGGCCGTAATTACCGCCTCATCGGCCGAGCGGATAATGATTTCTTGGAAGAGCCGTTCGGCGAAACAATAGTCCAGTCAGTCGGACTAATCGCCTCCTTCGACTAGACTTGAAGGGGAGGCAAGTGATCCGGCAGTAAGAATGGGAGTCCCCATTTAGCAGAGTCAACGCCACGTGGAGGTTAAAAGGTCAACCAGAAGCTTGGCCGAGCGGATAATGATGGTGACGACCGACTGAAGCTTCCGAGCGGAAGCAATACACCCCGGCGGGAAGTCGGGGTTCCGACGCTCATGATGAACAGTATAGTAGTGCCGAGCGGATGGCCCGCTCGGCCGAAGGAATAAAGTATCAACACTGCGAACAGTCCAGAGCACATGACCAGAAATACCCCGAACGGACGTATACCTTAGTCCGGTCGGACGTGAGGGGACTGCCGAGCGGCATGCCGCTCGGTGCGGAAACAAAAGAGCTAGAATGACAAGACAGAAGATTATGCTGTCCCATCAGAGACGTGCGCGGACTGTAGCAGTAAGGGGTCAGGCAAGCTCCTCTGACAAGCCCATACTGGGTATGGGCTGAGGACACATGTGTGCATCGGTATATGTGCATCAGCCTCCTCAGAGCTCTATATAAGAACCCGCAGACTTCGCCGGAGGTATGAAAACTCTGATCTTCGGAGCTATTTCATCGTCTTCTTCTTGCCTGACTTGAGCGTCGGAGGGTCGTCGCTGGGGACCCCTCCCCGGCCCGACTTCTGTGCAGGTTCGTCGGAGCACTCGAAGATCCAGCAGGGAGCGCCACATCCCCAGCGTCCGTTGACTCCTAGTTCGGACAGGATCAATATATATATATATATATATATATATATATATAACTTTTGTTTCTTTATTCTTGCTCTTGGCGTTTAAGGTATGGAATCATATTATTTAAAGAATTAGTGGCCGAGGAGCGTAGGCATGTGAACTATTTGATGAAATTTTAAAATTTTATATTTTTAAATCAACAAAAAATAATTTCTTGATTATAATTTTAAATTTTACTAAACAATTGACATGCTATTGTTTTATGACTTCATGCTTAGATCATGCACACCGGGCATAAGGCCTTTCAATTATTATTTACGAAAGCAAATGCCGGATTCCCAGATCCACAGGAGCTATATTATACCCTAGTATTGCTGCACAAGAGTAAGGTGCCAATACAATGTCTTAAATATTTATGGTTCTATATTATAGGATATTTTTTTTAGTAAAATAATAAACATGAGAGGTTAGATTGTTGGAGTTATATTATGTCCTCGTATAACTGTATAATAATATTATAATGTCAATGCAGTCTATAAGTATTTATAATTTAATTCTGTAAGTATGATATATTATAAGATATTTCCTTTCAATAAAATAACAAACATAAGATGTTAGTGTGTTAGGTTGCTCACTATAAATAATACTTTTGAAAATAATCAATGAGAAATTTTTAGGGATCGAGTCGATCATTCTTAGGATTAATCAACCTGAGATAGGTGGAGAATGAGTTACCGGTCAGATGTCATTGATGTTGACTAAGTCATCATGACCAAGATGAAGATGAGGCTATCAAAGGAGCCTATAAAGCTATAAAAGAAAGTAGCCGAGTGTTGCAGGAAGGGTTCGATCTCCTAGAGAGCTTGCAAGGAGTAAAAGAGTGAAGAATGGGGTTAAAATAGAGATGTTGTGAGAAAAGGGCGATGATGGTGGCCTGAGAAAAGGGGGTCTCTCGGTGAGACGACGAGAGAGGAGAGGTGGTCGCGTCAAGGGAAGAGATGTGATCCTTTTTTCCCCAGCAAAAAGCAAACCTTCAAAAAAAAAGGGTTGAGGGGAGTTGATGAAAAGCCCCAAAAACCCTCCTCTCCACATGGTTTTTCATCTACTCCACATCATAATTTTTCCCCTCAAGTCTAATCGAAAGAGACATGAGTTCGAGTGACTGAACTGTTATGTTATCGTGGGATCAGTGAAAGAATCATCGAGCCTATCATAAGATTGAGTTGCTTCCGACTAAGGAGTCACGGAAAAGTCGTCGAGCATGTCCTAAGGCTATCTGAGCCTGTATTAAGGTAATTCGAGTTTGTCGTAAGGCTGAATGTCTTCCGACCGAGGAGTCAGAAAAGGAATTGTCGAGTCTGTCGTAAGGCTAAGTGTCTTTTGACTGAGGAGTTGGGAAAGGAATTATCAAGCCTATCGTAAGACTCAGGGGCGGATCCAGTGGGGAGGCGGCATCAACGGTCACCCCCCCCCCCCTCCCCCTGTTAGCAGTGGAACCCCTAGTATTATGGGATTCTACCGGTAGAAATAGAGGATATCGCCTCTTGTTTCACATAAAAATCGCCCCTTGAATAGTCAAGAAAGGAATCGCTGAGCATGTTGTAAAATAAATCGCTAGTGCGAGGCTCCAAGCCTATCGTAAGGCGAATCACTAGTGTAGGACTAGGGGTTCCAATCATGTCGTAAGGTAATCTGAGTCTGTCGTAAAACAGTCCGAGTATGTAGTAAGGTGATCCGAGCTTGTTGCAAGGCGGAGTTGGAAGAGAGTAGGCCGACACTCATTGCGCTCGATCCATGACTCTCGAGTATTCACTGAGTCAAGAAGAGGCTTACTGACATCGTGCTCAAGGGAAGCTTACTGGCATAGTTAACATCGAGCTTAGGGGAGACTTATTGGCATATATGAGTTCAATCTCGACTATGTCTAAGTTGAGAAGAGAGTGAGCTTTGAAAATGACAATTGCTTATGGAGACATCACAGGTCCAAGATGATAACTATCATTTTGTCACTGAATTTAGATTGTTTTTTTATCTTCTCCTGTGTTAATTTCGTATTATATCATGTATCACGAGTTATATCCATTTTAAACCTTTGATGCAAATTATATCATATTTACGGTATTTGATGTTAATATTTGAATGTGATTTTGTGATGATCAAAAGGGGTGATGATCAAAAGGGCTATGGACTCGAACTAGATCGATCCAAATTGGACTTAATTATGAGATTAATTGTGAAGATCAAACTTTAAAGAAATTTAGGTCGTCCATATAAGTTTGAAGTGATATGAGTCGTTCAATAAAGATATGGTACATCACAGCCAAGGGAAAATAGATCATCATCGTTGATTTAGATATGAACTTTTGGATAAGATTTAGATCAAATCTCACTATTGGATCAAATCCGAAGGTTTTCTGGCCATTGATTTAGATCTAATCAGATTTAAAAGACTTGGGAAGCTACAACAGTGAGGGGGGATTTTGACGAAGGAAGATGCGCGCAAAAGCAAGGAGCTTCTTCTTCCTCCGATCGCCGACCATATCCATAATCACCAAGAGCTTCGATGATCTTTACTTTTCCACCGTTGGTCAAAGTTTCATTCCCTTTTCTTCATCCAGGTTTGGATAGGAAGTTCTCACCATCCCGATCATATTTGGGACATGATAAAGCTCTCCACCGACGCCTACCTCCATCTTCTCCCTCTCCCGATTAGGAGAGTAAGAACCGACCACTCCATCATCTTCCTCCACTCCCGTGGTTCCTCCATCTTCTTCACTGCATCAGATCTGAAACTCCAATAGATCAACCCACATTCGAACTCCATTACAACCATCTGAAGCAAGCTTGGTTCATTTTGTTTGATATTTGATTTGATCATCTACTTCTTTGATATTGATTGCTTTCTTGAGTTTATGTTTTAATGCTTGTATGAATTCATTGTTGGTTGAATTGTAATAAATATAACTTCACATGTTTTAGATTTTATATACATAACATTTGATTGGATATGCTTGCAAGATTTTGGATGGAATGTTTCTTTGAGAAGTTCGACTTTAGTTTGACAATTTCTTTAGTTAGTTGTTTGTATTGTTTTGTTAGTTTTGAATTCATTTTGTTTGTACCCTTCATTTGAATACAATTAAGTTAGATTAGTTTAGGTTTTGCCACATGATATAGGTTTCATTTCATTAGATGTTTTCTTGATGTTGTTTTTAATTCGAGTGCAATTGTAGTTTAAATTAGAATATATTTTCATTACTCGTATTATCTTTCAATTAGTAGTCTTAAAATTCAAAATCCAAATCTTATGTTCGAATAAAATTACATCCTAAGATTTATCATACATTGTCTACCTTCTTTATAAGAGATGACCTGAGTCATCTCTATAGTGTATTAGTGTAGAGGGGTTTGATACTTAAAATTGTCTGTAAATATGTCGCGACAACACGTTTATTATGAGACTAGGATCGTCATGCTTGCTCCGCGACTATGTCTGAGTCGTGCGAGGTTTACTAGTATCATACTCAGAGGAGACTTATCGATAAATATGAACTCAGACCCGACTATGTCTGAGTCAGAAGAAAGTGTGCTTTGAAAAAAATAATTGTTGATGGAGATATTGCTGGTCCAAGACTAGGATCATAATGCTTGCTCTGTGACTATGTCCGAATCGGGTGAGGCTTATCAACATCATGCTCAGGAGAGGTTTGTCTGCAAATATGAGCTCAATTTGACTATATCTAAGTCAGGAAGAGAATGAGCCCTGAAAAAAATAATTACTGATGGAGATATTGTTGGTCTGAGACTAAGATCATCAGGCTTGCTCTCTAACTATGTTCGAGTCGGGTGAGACTTATCAACATCATGCTCAGGGGATGCTTATCGACAAATATGAGCTTAATCCCGACTATGTCTGAGTCGGGAAGAGAGGGGATGATGCATGATCAACTTAAAATGACCCTTGAACTTCAAATGACCATAACTTTTAACTCAGGACTCAGAATTAGGTTCTATCTATCGTCACATGTGCTGAATTTAAAAATCTATATTTGTTATATGAGAATCCATAACTGCTAATTTTTAGTCCTAAAATCTACTCATCCGAACTTCCGAAGATTTTATTACTATTTTTAGTCATTTTTATTTTTATGGTATTTAGGATATTTTTGGTATTCATGGTAATTATGGATCATAGATATTTTATTTTCTGAAAAGATCTATTTTTTCTACAAAATTGGAATTGAGTTTCATATATTAAGATTTCTTTCTTTTCTTTGTCTTAGAGTCTAGAGTCTGTATAAACATATGTCTAGTTATATAAGGATTTATTTCTCAATTAATAATAAAGGTTTTTTTTAGCAAACAATGGATTTTTCTCCTTATTTTCTTTCAGTTCTCTTCTTGCCTTCTCTTCAATTCCTTCTTTTCGTCAGCCCACGGGATAATCATTATCCTGCCTGACGTCAGTGGGCCCTGAAAAGGATAATTAGTGATGGAGATATTGTTGGTTTGAGAATAGGATCATCATGCTCACTCCATGACTATGTCCTAGTTGGGCAAGACTCACCAACATCGTGCTCGAGGGAGACTTATCAGCAAATATGAGCTCAATCTCGACATTGTTTGAGTCAGAAAGAGAGTGTGCTTTGAAAAGAGCAATTGCTGACGGAGATATAGCTAATATGAGACCAAGATAATATAAAAGCTCAATCTCGACTATGTCTGAGTCAGGAGAGGTAAAACACCTTCAAGTAAAGTTGTGAAGAAGAGTGATGATTCATATTTAAAAGAGAATTATATGCACTCAAACCTGATATGTAGTTTTGAGGTGACCCCACCTTTGCCCTAGAGATAATAGCTCTATTTCTTGACTTCCAAGTATCTATGGAGTTGAGGAGAGAATATAATAAGACTTAATCTAATTAAGGGAGAGAATAAACCACTCCTACTTAGAGAATGAATAACTCGATCCCTCAATTCCCAAATGCCCACAGAATCAAGGAAAGAAAATAATATGACTTAATCCTGCTGATGGAGAGAATAACCCAATCCATCGACTCCTGAATGACCATAGAATTGGGGAGAGAATCCTGTTGAGAGAATAAATAACTCGATCCCTTGACTCTAGAATGCTCATGGAGTCTGGGAGAGAAAAAAATGGTTCTCTCTTATCGAGAAAGAGGATAATCCAATCCTACTGAGAGAATGAATAACTCGATCCTTCGACTCTTGAATGTTCGCGGAGTAAGGGAGAGAAAATAATATGATTCGATCTTGTTGAAGGAGAGAATAACTTAATCCTACTAAGAGAATGAATAACTCGATCCCTCAACTCCCAAATGTCCACGGAGTCGGAGAGAGAAAATAATAAACTCAATCTTACTAAGGGAGAGAATAACCCAATTCGTCGACTCTTGAATGCCTCAGAGTTGGAGAGAGAATCATGCTGAGAGAATAAACAACTCGATCCCTCATTCAACTCGATCCCTCGACTCCCGAATGTTCACGGAGTTGGGAAGAGAAAATAATATGACTTTATCCGGTTGAGGGAGAGAATAGCTCGATCCTGCCAAGAAAATAAATAACTTGATCCTTTGACACCCGAATGCCCTCGGAGTCAGGAAGAGAAAATAATATGACTCGATCCTGCTAAGGGAGAGAATAACCCAATCCTGTTGAGATAATGAAAAACTTTATCCCTCGACTCCTGAATGCCCTCGAAGTCGGGGAGAGAAAATAATATGACTCGATTTAGCTATGGGAGAGAATAACCCCAATCCCGTTAAGACATGAATACTTTGATCTCTTGACTCTCAAATGCTCGCGGAGTCAGGGAGAGCATCTCACCGAGAGAATGACTCGATCCCTCGAGTCCTAAGTGTCCGCAGAGTTGGCGAGAGAATAACTTGATCTTGTTGAGGGAGAGAATAACTCGATACTGTAAGTATCTCGAGATAGTTTTGATGTGATTAACCAAGTTAAGTTAGGTCATGTGTATTTGATATCTTATGTTTGAGTGTACAGGGATTTATGAATACAAGAAGTCGAGCGGAAGACGTAGAGAATGAGAAGAATGGAATGGAAAACTAGTCAACAGGCTCGGTGTATCCGAGAGACAAGGAGATACGGAAGAGTACACTGGTGGACGAGAAGGGAGTGCGCAGCACATCCGAGGGACGAGAAGTCGAGGAGGAAACTTACTTGAGGAGAAGGTCGGAGTTGGGTTTGGATGAGCTCAACTCCAGACGACTAAAGCATCACCCAAGCAAGCACGAGGAAAAGAATGGTCAATATTGTAATTGACCATTCGATGAACAGTGCTAAAGGCGCCTCCAATATCTTTGGAGGTGCCTCGAGCATCGGCAACGTCTCTGCCAAAAGAGATATTGAAGGCGCCTTCGTTGGACTAGAGGTGCATCGGAAGAATAGTATCCGAGACACCTCAGATAAATAGTGCCTGAGGCTCCTCCAGATGATAGAGGCGCCTTGAGTGAATAGTAACCATAGAGTTACCGTTTGTTGAGGATAATGTTTTATCCTCTTGGATGCCCCTTGAATGTCTTTGGACGCGTCTCTAAGCCACGTCAGCATAATGATAATTTTTCTTAGAATACTATAAATAATACCGTAGAGTTAGGAGTTCAATAACAATCATTGTATTCATTTCTTAAGTATTTCTTGAGTTTTCAAAATTTGTAAGAGGCTACTTCGCCTTCACGAAGGAATTATTTTTCAGAGGAGCTTATAACTGTCTTGGATTAACAACCCACCTAGGCTGTAATCAAGTAAAAAAATCTTTAATCTTCTTACTTTTGTTTTATGTCTTAAATTTTTTATGTCTTTAATTGATTAACTAATATTATATATCCTTTCTAAGTTCAAAAGTCAGAGATTGATTCTGACTTTTAACAGGGCTATTCACCTCCTCTAGCTAACCGCCAATGATCCAATAGATATCGTTGAGGGAGAAAAAATAATAGGAAACCAAGCTCGATAATGAAGGTGAATCACCAAGTCAATCCATAAAAAATCACAATGATCGACAAACTGAGATATATAAAAACCTGACATATAAAATTTGATTCAATTTGGACCTCTTGAGCTGACCAAGGATTTCGAGAGTAAATATCTCATTAGGTTGAAGGCCCATGGACTTTTGGAATAGTGTTGAATGAAAATAATGCTTAAGAAATTCTGCTCTCTTGTTCCTATACATGGTAGTGACGAGTTTATTGAAATCCTCCGCCATAGTGATGGTAGAGAATTTTTCAGTATCATCCATCTCAACGTCTCAGTTTAGGTATATTTTCCCATATACGACGACAATTTAATCCTAACTGAGATCGTCAATGAATGAGCCACTGATGAAATGTTATTGATGTTGACTAAGCTGTCATAATCAAGAGGATTGTGAGGCTATTAGAGGAGCCTATAGAGTTAAAGAAGGAAATCGCCGAGCACTATAAGGAGGGTTAGATTATTTGGAGAGTAATAGTAAAAGAGCTAAGCAGGAGATTAGAACTGAGATATCATGAGAAAAGGATAGTGGTGGCGGCCTTAAAAAATAGGGGCCTCTTGGCTGAGGTGGTGGTGGAGAGTAAGGAGAAAAGGTGTGATCATTGTTTTTCCTGCCACAAGCAAATTCTCAAGAAAAGGGAGCCGATGAAAAAGCCCCCCAAAAAAACAAAACCCCTATCCACGTGACTTTCCATCAACCCCGAATCAATTTATTTTTAAGGGTTACATTATTGCTCTTTATCCTGAAGGACGAGCAAGGTATTTATCCTGAAAGACAACGAAAAAAAAAAACAAAGAGACTTTTCTTTACTCAAAATATCACGAATTTGAATGCAATTTAAATTATGATTTAAATATAAATTTAAGACTAAACTATAATATTAATAATAATAACATTATATTTTTGAAAAGCAAAAAAATATTTAAAATATTTTAATTTCAAAAAGGAGAAAAAAAATCTTATCTCATAAGGAGAGTCTCCCGATAAGAGATATTATCAATTATCATATAATATTTTTTAAAAAATAAAATAAAATGTGTCACACAGTTCAAGGATACGAAGTATCTCTTGCCTAGATGACACCAAAAATAAGATCATCTTTTGCTACCGACGTTGACAGGGACTTGAGTTAAATTAACATAAACTTAAATGTAATATCTCTTCTTATTAATTTAATATATGATATTAAAAATTAAATTAATTTTTTATTAGGAAGGATTAGATACAAACTAGTAAATTTTAAAATTCTCACGATCGTTATGATGCATTTTTAATACTGACCTTAATTACATAAATTTTTTTTAAAAAAAAATTTGTGCCAAATTAAGCTTAAACTTTTTAATGAAGATTTGTAAAATATATGGTTAAAATTTTTTTAAAAAGTTTCTAATTATTATTAGAATTGTCAAAATTCTATTTTTAAAAAATATATCTTGCCATCATATTTTACATATTGATTGTTATAATTATTTTAATATTATTGTAATAACTATGCCGTATAATAAAGCTGTTGTAACATATAACTTTTACAAAGTAACTACTATACCATCTAAAATAAATTAATTCAATTTGATTACAAAATTTATACATAAAATGTTTCAATATAAAAAAAATTCTTTAATAATTTTAAAAAAACATACTCAAACTCATTAAAATGGTTTCAATATAATTAATCTATCTAAAAATATTGTAGTAACTACTGTAACATTTAGCAATCAATTAATAACTCTTGTAACATTATAATAGCTAATCAATCATATTGTTACGATAGTTTTAGGATGACTTTGACTCGGCTGAAATTATTTTGCTCAAATTTGAATAATTTTAATTAAATTAATAATTAATTATATATAGAGAGAGATAGAGGGGTATAGAATTTTTGAATAAATTTATTTTACAAGTCATAATAGTTACACTATGGCTTTTATATGCATCTATATCATAGCTACTGTTGTAAAAATTTCAACATGGAAAATATAATAGGACAACCTTTTTTATTTTAGAAAAATGCACAAGGATTTTGCTATTGATAATTAGGGGCGTTCTGTTTTTTTTTAACTCAAATATATAAAAATGATACAATTTTAGAAATTTATTAAAATACTTTTGAAAACCATTATTTTTATTTAAGCTTTTAAGTTGTACTCAAAATATCTACTTATTAACGGAGAGAGATATTTAAATAGTAAAGCGAAGATATTAGGGTTTGTAATAAAGTCATAAGAATATTTAAAAAAGAAAGCTATTAAAGCTTGAAGATATTTTTAAAAATTATTAGGTTGTTAAACTTTGAAGGGTAAAATTCAAAATTATGTAAGAATTAGGACGACACAAAAATTGCCTAACAAATTTTCAGAAAAAATCATATTTGATTAATTCGGATGATTAATTTGGTATTAATTTTCTATAATATTTTTTATTATTATTTTAAATAAATTCGGTTAATTTTGTGTTAATCCATATAATATATTTTTAATTTAATTTGGTGAATCTGATTTTAATAAAATTTTGATTCGATTAGATTAACTACCATTAAATTGATTTTCAATTAATCCAATTAATTTATATACCTAATTATGGAATACTCTAATAAAAAACGATAAACAATACGCTGTTCAATTCCAACAACATTCTTTTATAACAAATCCACGGTGGCCATCATCGGGGTCCATCAATTCCAGCAACATTTTTTTTTTTGTTTGTCTTCATTTTCTGTTTATAAAGATTATAAAAATATTTTTTTTGGTTGAAAATTCATTTGTTACCATTTTGTTCTTCTCGAACAAAAATAAGCTTTCGGAGAATAAAAAGCGTTTTAATCCGAAAATATTAATGAATGATTTTGGAAAAGAAACCTCAGTTAGGCTTGCGGTCTCGTCCTCATCTTCTCTTCTATTGCATCTCGGCATCAGTTTTTTTTCTTCTTATATTCGTTAGATTTCTAAGAGAAAACTCTAGCCCAGCAATGGCGATCGTAGTAGATTGTTGATGATATTTTTGACTCGATCACTTGGGTTTCCTGTTCGTTTTCGATCAAATTATTCCGACGATAGTTGATCGGTTTATTGCTCGCGTTTTTTTTTTTTTTTTGGTATTTTTGGATGGCGGCGGTGGCGGAGCAAGCAATCGCGGCGGAGGATCAGTTCGCCCGCTGCGAGAAGACGGCGCCGGAAGAATGCGAGGACGAGGTGGGGGCGAAGCTCTACCACTTGCTTTCCAAATTGAACCCGGCCGCCAAGGAGTTTTTCCCTTCGAATTATGCTTCCGCCGGCGGTCAGAAACCCCACGATCGGCTTTCCTCCGGTGCGCCCGTTTTTGTGGCGGCGAGTTCTTTTCATGGATATGGACCAGCTAGCAATGATGGCAGCAGTAGGGATTCCAGTAGTGATGGTTCGGCGAATAATCAGCCTAATCGCCGAGTAATTTCTTTTATTTTAAATCTTTTTGGGTTGAATTCATGTTTTATTTCGTATCCCTTATTTCGAATATCTACGATCGAAGCAATATTTTGTTTGTGGGTTTATTCGGTTCCAAATTGCTATTTTTTTAAAAAAAAAACTCTGTAGTTTTAAAGAAGTAAAAGAAGGTAGATGAGGTTGAATTTTGGAAGGGTATTTCTTCCTCTCCAATTATATAAATTTATTGCACTATCACGTTCTCTTAGTTGCTTTTATATAGAACAACAGAGTTTTTAAACCTTTTTTTTTTTTTGATTGAAATGCCCTGCCTTTTTCATTCTTGCCAGAGGAGGAATGGTTATGATCAAGGGCGGTGGAGGATGAATGATAGATCTAGAAGAGCTGAAAGGGAAGATAGCATTAGGCGAACTGTTTATGTATCGGCCATTGATTATCATGTGAGTCAGTTTTCATAAAAAATTTGCTGTTAATTTTGTCATTGATTAACGTCACATTCTTCTAGTTATCCCATTATGATCATTTCTCAAAGGATAGTTTCTTTCTATAATTGGTTGTTCCTAATAATCTAATGGGGACTTTGGCAAACATATATCAGGTGACTGAAGAGAAGCTTGCTAAAATATTTTCTAACTATGGCGAGGTCTGTTTCTCAAATTACAGCTATCTGAAACATTCTTGAGTGCGCCTTACATTTATGTTGATGTGATTTAGTAAATTATTTCTTTAAATATCTGCCTATGTTGGAATCTCAACGGACCAATTTTTATTTACATGTACATCTCTCTATTTGCTAACGACAATGTTATTTTCTTAGAGTCACACAGTGATGCAAATTGTTGACTAAACACTTTTGGATTAATCATCTCTTAAATTAGTATAAAACACATTTTCTTATATTGCCAAGTCTGATCAAAGATTTTGATAGTGCCACTACATGAAACATTTCTTCAATGTGACTTACATCTAAATGTAGATGCAATATAGTAAGCTATTTCTTTATTTATTTTCCTGTAGGAATCTCAAAACAATTTTTTTCCCATGACCATCTCCCTTTATATTGATAACAGCCACATTATTTTGTTAAGAGTTACATAGTGATGCAAAATGCTAACTAGCCAATTCTAGACAAATGATCTCATCTTAAATTAGTAAGAAAAATCAAAATATATTAACATGAATAAGCAACTAACTTGTGATATCTAAGGCATTTTTCAACCAATAATATTCTCATTCTGTATATACACAAGCAAAATCTAATAAAACTGAAGGTCGATAAAGAAAGACTAAAGAAAAATAAAAACTCAAATGGCTTGTGTAATATTTGCAATATAGAGTTACATAGAGCTGGATGACAAGATAAGGTCTAGGCTATACTAAATAGTTGTGACATATACCTTGTTCTTCTATTTTAAAAGGTACATTGTCTTAGAAAGTGATTTATTGTTACCTTTGTTTAGCTTAATATGGTTGGCACTTGTAATGAATATTATATGTTGTTGAATAAAAAAAAAGGAATAGCCCAATGCACGACGCTCTCACCAATGCGGGTCCCGGGGAAGGGTTGGACCACATTGGGTTTATTGGAATTTGGACGCAGCCTTAATAAATTGAAATACGTAGGAAACTTGAATCGGTTGGTGTTTTGCAACTGCCAATTAATAGAACAATATAGTTAATAGATGCAGTACAATTTGGTCAACTTAATTAAGGAAGTCACTTATTCACCAGCATAAGTTGGTGCAATCTAATCTAATATTTCCATTTTATTCTGTATCATTCTCAAGTAATTAATTAGGCATTCATCCTGCTAATTTTCGTTTGTGTGCAATAACTTGCAATAGATTATTCAGTTAAAAAGTGATTTTTTTCTTTCTATTTGGCAACTCTGAATTGACAAATAAAATAAATTGTAGAATTTTCTAATTGATGTAGGTAATATTTTCAGTCAGGAGTCTTGTGCAACTGTCATGTGCCTCTTAGGCTAAAAGATATGTTTAGTAAGATTCGGGCACAACTAGTGGAACTTTATGCGCAACAGTTAGGAAATAACACATACATGATATTAGTGTTGTAAAGATGAGAATGCAAAAATTTAAAAATACTACTATTTTGGGAGGGACCAATTGGTTATACAAGTAGAGGAAACATATTGACATGCTAGAAACATGTTTAGAAACAATTATTGTTTTATAGGTAGGGGATCTACCTTTTTAGAAACAATTATTGTGTACTTGCATAAACCTCCCTCCATATTCGTGGGGCCGACTCTAGGGGGCTGTTAAGGTAGCGGATCTACCTTTTTAGAAACAATTATTGTTTTATAGGTAGACAAGTTGAGTTGATTAGAATCAAAATGTGAAAAGTTATTTTTTTTTAAAACAAATCCTACTTAACACAATGAAAAATGATTCAGAATCTTGATATAAGTAATAATATAGCCTCATGATAGTTCAATGACAGGATACGATTCATGTAGCATTGTAGCAAAATCCAGAATAGTTGGGACTTAGGTTAGTATGTAGTTGTTCATAAATACGTTAAGCACAGTAGCAGTCTCTCTGTCCACAAATTGGAACAGGAGTTTAACTACTGAGATTTTTTTATGAAATAACATAATATATTAGTTTGTACTATATCAGTTACTTGTTTGTTTTACCTTCAAATGGTTGATTACGGATGAACTTTCACTCTGTTAAGTCACTCTTCTGATTTTCCTTACCCATCAACTTTATTCTCCTTAAGATACCCTCAATATTTCAGTGTAGCAATCTGTTTAAAACAGTTTCAGCTTGAAAAAAGTGCACTTAAGGAATGCACTCCACTGGCAATTGTTTTCTCCTTGCTGCAGATTTAGATAGTTTGAATACTTTTGATGCCGTTTTGGTCAAAACCATAATAAACATACATTCCACTAATCAATGTGCAAAGAGAGATTGGCATATGAAAAAGAAAGCAGTGTCCTTCACACATCTAGTTCTGTTTAAATTATTATTTTTTTAAAGTTCGTCATTCATGTTTCTTTATTGCCTCTCATTGTAGACGTGTGAAGCAAAATGAGTGGTTCTACCACATCTTTCTTTGACTATTCTAACATTTATGTGCTTTTCAGGTAGTTGATTGTCGTATATGTGGTGATCCTCATTCTATTCTTCGCTTTGCCTTTATAGAGTTTTCAGATGAGTGTGAGTTCATAAATTCTATTTCTTTTCATGGAAATACATGTCACAAAGATGTTAAACCAATGGATATTTGTTATTAGATGGTGCAAGGGCAGCTTTGACCCTTGGTGGTACTGTGCTTGGTTACTACAAAGTGAAAGTTTTACCTTCAAAGACTGCAATAGTACCTGTCAATCCAAATTTTCTTCCTAATGTAAGTTGGTTTTCATTCTTTCTCGCCTGAACTTAAAGTTTTTTCCTCCAATATTTTCTAGGTTGCACAAAAATAGAAATGTATGGATTATTAATTTTCTTGAAATTTTACCAACTGTTGTGATATCAAACAGTCTGAAGATGAAGAGGAAATGGTCATCAGGACAGTTTACTGTACAAACATTGACAAAAAGGTATAATGGATCTGCTCCCTTTATTTCAGTGTCAAATCATCTTGTGCTATTACAGTTTTATGGCATGAATGGCTTAGCACAAACAAATTTTAAACTTAAGTACTACATTTCACTAGAATAATCTTTCCTTGAGTATAACTTTATCTATGGTTGCAGGTAACTCAAATGGATGTGAAAGCTTTCTTTGAACAACGCTGTGGTGAGGTCAGTCTACTTCCATTAAACTGGCATTTTGGATAACTGTGATAAAGGCTACCATGATAGTGAGTTAATCTGTTTCTGTTCAGGTTTCTTGTCTGAGACTCCTTGGTGATAATATACACTCAACTCGTATTGCGTTTGTTGAATTTGCTCAGGTATTTATTTATTCATCTAGAATTTGAAGATTAGTTTTAATGTTCATTCCATTCTGTAATGTCTTTTGTTCTATCACTCTTAAGTGACTATTGATATTCTGTATTCTTTTGTAGTCTTCTCAGCTGCTTTAATAACAGAATTCCTTGCCATTTCTATCCAAAATTTTGCTTGTTAAATATTTCTTTTTTGCTCTGTTGTGGTACATATTATTTAACACAGAAAAGGTTATGATGACATCTTTTATGGTGGGTTGTGGTTGTGGGAGTCAGTGACACAATAGAGTATAATGGTAGAGGTAATTGCATTCTGTGATAATTTCATCCGCATTGTGATAATGTGCTTGCAGCAGGCTACTCAAACCAATAATAGACCATTTAGGCTGTATTAACAAACTTAAGCTAAGTTAAACAGAAAAAGACCTTAACCACTGCCAGATGATCTAAATATGGAATCAATCTTCTCACCAACATCCTTTTACCATCCCATACTAGTCTTCTGATTAGATTATGGTGGTTCTCGTTATATTAATATTTAGTATTTGATATTTTAGTAAAATTGGCCTTCAGGTTCATATTTAATACAGTAAAGGGAACATGATTCATGGAGTTGAAAAACATAAAATTCCTGGCGGCTTTCTCTTTCCAATATGTCAATGATATCTTGCTATTCTGTCATGACAATACCTTCAGAGATGATAAACTTAAAACAGGTGCTCAAGCTATTCAAACAGCCATTAACCTGCAAATTAATTTTAAAAAGGCAAAATCAGCCCTGAGGGACCAATTCAGACAGCCAAAGCCACCATTTAATATCTTTTGATGCATTGTGGATGAACTGCCCATAATAACTTTTGATTCATCTTAATCGCGCAAAAAGCTACAGCAGAGTACCCACCTAGCCACTTGGAAAGAAACTGTTCTCAGAGGCTAGTAGAATTTTTTTATTTAACCACATTATCTCTGCTAGTAGAATTCTCTGCATTGAATTAAGGACAACTGTTTTTTAATGATCAGATACCTCTTTGTCGTATGGGAGGCACAACTTTCAGCATTGGACACATGATATTTTCCTATTTTCTCACAATAGCTTCTGTTGGGTCATTGCAAACACCTTAGGTAGTTCTTTCATGGTTCAGAATATTAGCGAGACAAAAACATTTTACAGATATTATATTGGGTTTACTAAATAGAGATATTCCAATGCTGGCATTCTATATGAAAGTTTATTTATTTGCTTCATTTCTTGACTCGATCACGTATGCCAGTATAGATCAGACTGCTTGCAATCTAGTGTCATGACTTTATGATAACTCACTGACACTGGCATTGAATTACTTGTAAAGGATATTTAACAGAAGAGTAAGGCATCACTGATATCACTTCTATGCATATCTACTTTCCTGATCACCTTTTGGTTTTGTCAGAAAAACATCAGGAAAATTCTACTAAGGTCTTGCAAGTCATTGCAAGATTCCTTACTAGTATTATTACTCAGTACAATCAGAAAATTTCTTCGGTGGATATGTTTAGTAAATTTCTAATAAGTAGGAAGTTTTCCAACAGGTCATATGTCTTACTATTCTTGGACAAGCTTCACAAATCTTCTCTCTCCATTTAGCTCGACACAATAGCATATTGTTAGTTGTACTCAGGACAGCATTGCTCGTAGTTAAGGAAATTTCTAATGGTCCCACTCTATAATGTTCACCATATATAATCGTGTACAAATAGATCAAGAAAAAAAATGTCAGTCTGTGTTTATGTATCATTCTAATGTGATGAAGAGCTCAGGTCAAATTGATTACGTGTATTAGGTATTATGTTGAATCTTTTACTCTTATTCTCTTGAGATTTGGCAGCACAGATCTCATTTTTTGAACACATTTTCAATTCTAAATTTGTGATTTGATGGAATTCTTATCCCACCTCTTTTGCAATAACAGTAAGTCATGAATTCCGGTTATTTGAGTCCGCTCCATGGAATTTCCACCTCTTATACTCTCCATTAATAGCAGTCTACTAACATATTGGAATTACTATTCTAACTCCAACTTCATGATTCAAGAACAAGCATAAAACATTTCATGTCTTTCCACTGTCTAGGCCCTCACAAAGTGAAGGTTTAGCTTGGAGGTCTTTCATATATATGGTACGAAATGAAGGCATTATCAAACTATGTTTGGAAATTATATTAAGAAATTAGTATATGATCATCTGGATAAAGCTGACTATTCAGGAAAAAAAACATTCAAAGGGCAGGATAGATTTGTTGAGTTTTAGCTAATCTAGGGAAATGAATGACAGCAACGATGGAAAAAAGGTAAAAAGAATAAAATTCTTTTAATTGTTGTCATATTTAAGTATCTTGAGGATTTGAAATAGTTTACCACGTATTTTTCAAGCAAAATATATTGGATGACATGAGTGCATCATTTTAAATGTGTTTACTTAGATATATTCAACAAAAACTATTGAGAAAATTCTTTTGCAGGAATTTTTATTTTAGTATTAACTACTGAAAGCTTACTACTAATAAAAGACCTGAATATCCATATATGAAAACGGTGCGAAGTATTATGAAGGAGTGAATGGGTTTTTGGTATCTGAAGTAGAATCGAAGAGATGAAATTCCTCTAAATGTTACATATTTTGCTATTACTAATTTACTATTAGCATACAGGAAAACTGTAGTTCTTAAGTTAGGTGGAATGGTGGACAGATGGCATCATAGGTTTTGTCTTATTCCATTCGTCTCTCGGAATAAAAAAAGCAACTACAGATACTGGAAAATTCCTTAATACTGAACCAATAGTATTTCTAAGTTAGGAATATTCAGATACATCTATGGATTCCTAGAAAGAATAAAAAGAGAAATTTCATGTAGCTCTAAAAGGTAAGATGAAGAAAGCTTGTTCTGAAATCATACTTAAATGTAAGAATGATAAATATCAAATGCATGGTAAATCTTCTGTTGACGTCCAATTTTGGATTGGCAAGCCCTCATCTTAGAAGATCTGTGGTTTTCCAAAAGGGTTGATTCTGAATTTGATACTCAATACATCCAACGATGTCTTAGCATTTTCCATACTACATTCATCTAATAGTGTTACTAAATTGGAAACTACATTTATGCATTATCCAAGTTGTATCAATCTTGTTCATGGAACTATGATTATTACTTTTTATAATTTTTGCACTTTTTGTGCCAAGAATGTTCATGTTCTCTCTAATGACTATCGCAGGCAGAAAGTGCAATTATAGCTTTGAACTGTAGTGGCAATGTCTTAGGAACTTTACCCATCAGGTATATATACTATTCTTTTTTATCTATCCTAATACTTGCCACCAAAAGTGGTACCTTGAAACATCTTACATTAAATTCTGAATTCATGAATTGATTTCAGGGTTAGTCCTTCAAAGACACCAGTGAGGCCACGGATTCCACGATCTACCTCAAATCGAGTTTAATTGTATTCTCAAGTTGAATTATGTTTCCTGCTTAACTTGAACAATACTGTTTTACTGCTAGCTTCTTTCTCCTTTGGGTTGTTCCTTTTGGCTGTAAGAGCCAAAGAAATTTAGTAGACACCAGTTTCGTAGCTAAACATATATACCTAGTCAGAACCTCTAATTGATCTAGGAAACCCTTCGAATTATTGACGTTCTGTTGGAACATGTTGCCTTGGCCTTATCTATTACAATCTTTGGTGTCTACTTGAGGATGACAATTTATATTATTCTAATTTCCTAGAAAATAAATTTGCACAGTGTTTTAGTGTCGATGTACCTTCGACTCTAGCAAAGTTATTGATTGATGATAAAATGGATTTATTTCTAGGTAGAAAATTCATGCCAAACTTGAATCTCTATGGCTAATATTTGTTAATGATTTGAATTTTTTTCTTACTACCAAATTTCCCCTTGTTCATTTGTTCTCAGTAAAATTAAGAGTCGAAGTTTTTTGTCATTTATATTTTGCAGTAGAAAATGTTCTTTTTCTCTCTTAAGAACTCTCGCACAGGGACTGGCTATACTTTTTTTTCCGAGTAGAAAATGTGGCAGTCTTTTGTGTTATATGATTTTTGGTCAAAATCTTATGCATAAACGGTTTAGGATTCTTATGATCCCTTTGAAATCTATCACTTATACTTCAAAATAATTTATATAAAAATGATACTGAATTTGTTGAAATTTAGATTTAGAATTTATTATTTATTTTGATTCAATTGGAACTTAGACCGAGATGCATTAGACCTAGATTATATAGAATATTTTTACCTTTTTTATTTCAGTGATAAGATGCTGTGAAAATGCATTAGAACTAGAGAGCCATTCTGTTTGTATGCTTTGTGTTTCTTGTCACTTTTCGATCCTCTTCATCTTCGTAACCAGCTTTTAGTATGTATTCGTGGCCCATAAGTGCATCCGCAATAGTTGAGAGTATTTCTTTCAAATATTTATGGTCTCTATTTCCACATCACTTTTCAAATATCCTATTATTTAAATATCTCAAATCTCACAATGAAATATCTCACCATCCAAATATTTATGGGTCTCACTCATCAAATATCTCACTCTCAAATATTCTCAACTTCATAATTAAATATCACACTAATTAAATATTTATGGGTCCCATGATCATTTTATTAACTTACATATAATTTTATATTTAAATAAAATTAATATATATTTTTAATATATTTCGTCTATTATTTATTCATAAATATTTTTTTTGGACATTTATTCAATATAATTATTTTAATATTAATATTTTATTTAAATGAAAGCAATATAACATTGGGCGTACACATTTTTAAAAAAGAAACTACAACATACGAGTTCAAATATTTCACAAAATTAAAATTAAATAATTAAATATTTCATATATAATAAATTAGTTATTTACTCATCACGATGGCATGTTTCCCAAATGTGTTCAACCAAATCATGACGAAGTTGATGATGCACCTGAATATCACGTAACTCGGAATTTCTTCGAATATATTCAGCAAATTCACCGATTGAGCCATGATTCGCTATGATAATATCTTGTTCTTCACGATCCCAAATCGATATTACATGACCTTCGTCCTCCACAATCATGTTGTGTAAAATAATACACGTATACATGATTTCTTTACATTTATCCATTAACCAATGTCGCCCATGGACCCCTTATAATTGCCCAACGAGCTTGGAGTACCCCAAATGCCCGCTCGACATCTTTTTTTGCAGCCTCTTGTCTTTCCTTGAATTTCATTCTTTTTGGATCCTGAGGGCAGGAAAAACTCTTCACGAAAGTGGCCTATTCCGGATATATATCATCTGTTAGGTAGTACCCTTTTGTATATTGTGTATCATTCACAATAAAATTAACTTCCGGTGCATTTCCTTTCAAGACGTCATTAAAGATAGATGATTCATTAAGCACATTAATGTCATTGTGAAATCCAGCAACTCCAAAAAATGTATGTCATATCCACAAATCGACAGATGCGATTGCCTCAAGCACAATTGTTGGATAGCCATGATCGCCTTGTGTGTATTGTGCCCTCCATGTAACCGGATAATTTTTCCAAGCCCAATGCATATAATCAAGACTTCCTAACATTCCAGGGAAACCATGCTTTTGTTCATGCATTTTAAGCAAACGAGTGATGTCAGTTGCATTGAGTTTTTTGAAGTACTTACCTCCGTATATTTGTATCACGCATTGACAAAAGTTGGATAAGCATTCGAGTGCAGTTGTTTCACCCATTTGCAAGTACTCGTCAAATTGGTTCGCGGAACCTCCATAAGCCAGTTGACGGATAGCCGCCGTGCATTTTTGAAGTGGCGACCGACCTTTTCTCCTTGTTGCATCTTCCCTCCATTTAAAAAATCCACTAGGATGAATTTCCAAATCAGTAACTATGCGCAAAAATAACTCTTTTCTCATTCGAAATCGTCTTCGGAACATATCATCGGTATACACAGGCTCAACACAGAAATAATCATTGACAAGTTGAGTGTGTCCAGCTACACTGTCTCTGTTAATTGTCCTTCTTTTTTGTGTACTCCCATGATAATCTTGCGCGAACTCAGCCACTGTAAATTGATTGCGCACTACCATCATGAATAACGTTTCACCGGGATTTGATATTGTAGGGGCCGTTGTGTCTTCGGGAATATTATGACGAACTTGAGAACTTTCTTCATTAGAATTTTCGTCGATATTTGAAGAGTTGAACAAATCCCTAGAATAATGATCGGAATTATTATCCATTTCTCTTTAAATTTTTTGTATATAATCAGTGCGGAATTGATGAAAATAAATGAAATGAATGATGTATAAATAGGAGAAAAAACAAACGTTATCTAACGTTCGAAAAAATGAACGTTGATTAACGTTCGTTTTATTTTTCTAATGTTCATTTTTTATTTATTTTTCTAACGTTCCTGTTTTTGATTTTTTTTCCCAATGCTTATGTTTTCAAACGTTGGATTTTGTTTTTTATTCAACATTCATTTTTTTATAAGTTAGTTTGTTTTAATATTTTTTAATTTAATTAAATTAAAAAAAGGTAGCCCACCATTTTGGTGGGCTCCACAAGAGGGAAATCACCGGGCACTAATCAGTGTCCGATGATTTCCAATCCCCTCTCAAATATCTCCTACAATGAAGGATATTTGAGAGTGGGGGATATTTAGAAAAATATCCTTTCTAAATATCCCACATTAGAGATGCTCTAAGATAAGCGGATCTGTTGGATCGAGACGTGCTAGAGGGGGAGGGTGAATAGCACTCGTGACTTTCACAATCCGCATTCGAGAAACGTACGAGTAAAGCAGCGAAATAAGAAAACAACGCATACAAAAAGACTCAAGTATTTACTTGGTTCGGAGTCTAGGACGACTCCTACTCCAAGGTCCACGCTCGTTGAGCGTTTACTTTAGACAATCACTATAATATCGTAAATACAGTACAATTAATGATTAAAAATAAATGCACTATTACCAACAACAAGAAATCGTAAAATCGCAGCTCCAGTTTGTCGGAGACTTGTCGTAGCTTAGCCGGAACGTTTCTTGAGCAGCACACGGGTGAAAGACCACTTCAGAATTGTGTGTTCAAGCTGTTGGTCGAATACCCCTTATAAAGCCTGCTGAGGGCGCCTTCAACCTCCTTGAAGGTGTAACGATCCAATTTTTCCTATTTCAAGTTCTAAAAGTCCATAAAAATATTTGGAAATACTTTTAAAATATTCTAGAGATTTTTAGGAATTTTTAGAGTATTTTTACGTAATTTTTGAAAGTCGTTTAGTAGGTTTACAAAAAGAAAGAGGTTTTGACAAAAAATTTAAGTGAGACTCGAACCCACAATCTCGACCCGAGCCGAACCTCAGCCGAACCCAGCCAACCAACTGAGCTGCGGTTGATTTGTGTTTAAGAAGGGGAGCAAATTTAATTAAGTTGTAGTTGGAGCAGAATTTAAACCTAGTTATAAGTTTTCCTTTTTCGCCGAAAACCCTATTCGCCTCTCCCCGATCCCGACTGCGTGCGGCGCTCCTGCTCGGCGGAAACGAAGAAGAAGTTAGGTTTTGTGTCTCCGGCGCCGGCGAAGCTTTCTTCCGGCCAGCCCTCACCCGTGGGTAGTCATCCCGACAGAGAAGAGCTCGCGGGCACAAGAAGAAGCCGGAAAATCTGCAAACCCGAGCCCTCCGAAAACCCTAAGAGCCTTCTCCTTCCTCCTTCTCGGTTGTAAGTACTACTCACCTGTGGTAGGAGTTGCTCCGAACTTAGGGTTCTTGCTTCCTTGCTTCGGTTTTTGCTATGCCGAGTAGAATTATATGCTAGGGCTTTATTTTTCCTTGCCCTGTTTATCAAGCCGAACAATGCCTTTCAACATTAGAGATTGTAAACTTTAGTTTTGAACCTGAGTGTAGCATTTAGAATTATGATACTGCTGTGAGAGAAATCTTTACTTAAAAGCCTTCGGATTAGATTCAAGACAACACTAGGCATTCATTTGGCTTGCTGTTTTAGTTCTTTGAGTTGTGTTTTGTGCTTGAATTTCCTTGCCATTGAAGAGCCTGATTAATTACATCTTCAAGCATGTCTCCTTATGTTCCTTATTGAGGAACAGATTTAGTTCTTGGCATTTCAAGAGCATGAACAGCCGTAAGTTCCAGCATGCAAACATTAGCATTTTCGTTACGTTTGTGCCATTTAGCAAGATCAAATTAGTTTTCTTTTGCTCCATTTTGTAGCATGATTAGCAAGATCAAATTAGTTTTCTTTTTTGCTCTATTTTGTAGCATGATTAGTAAGATTAGATTAGCTTTCTTTGCTCTTATCACAGCATGTTTTAAAAGTTCAAACTAGCTCTCTTTTGCTCTATTCTATAGCATGATTAGTAAGTTCAGATGTGCTTTCTTTTCCTTTGTTTTACAGCATGTTTAGAAAGTTCAGATTTGCTTTTCTTTTGCTTTGTTTTATAACATGCTTAGAGAGAGTTTAGATTTGTTTCCCTTGTATTGTTTTTATGTAGCATGCTTAGTTAATTGTAATCCTACACTTGTTAGGTATATCTAAAGGATTCCAATAAACTCTAATAAAGGATTATGAGAAAAATAAGTAAAGAAAAAAACCAAGGTCTAGTTAAAAAGAGATAACTAGTAAATTAAAGTAAGAGGCTAGTACCCGACTTCCAAGGTTGTCGTTAAATAAATCCAGGTGACCAATTCCAAGGTCTTGGCCCTGGTAAGACCAAGGTCTTTACCTCATAGGACTAGAGGCTCGCTACCTCAGTCACTATTAGAGAGCGCGCAAAACAAAGATGGTACTAAGCCTGGGCCCAAAGAAAAGAAAAAAAAGAAAGAAAAGAAGAAAGAAAAGAAAAAGAAGAAGAAAGTAAAAGAGAAATTAAAAGATTAATTTCTGGTATAAAGATATAAGAAAATGAAACAAGTATTATGCTTAGAACTAATAGAAGTTAGTTTCTTTAATTCTGAGCCTACAGTAGTAGTTTCATTATTTTCCTATCAGTTAGTGAGCATGTTTAGTATTCAGTTTTATTTCTGTATACCATGAGTACATGCAGCTTTGCTTTTAGCATTTCAGTTTTAGTGTTGTTGCATTCTTTTTATGCACTTCGAGTTTTTGTGAGATAGATTAGTACTTACTAAGCGTTTTCGCTTATAGTTTTGTTTTCTTTCCTTCTACTGCAGATAAAGGAAAAAGCTAAGATATGAAAAGGAGGCGACAGGGTGGTGGTGGTGATGAAGGTGTGTGATGACTGGACTATGGAGAGATCCAGAGAGTGCTACCAAACCTGCAGGACCTATTTGATTAGAGTTTATGCTTTAGTTATTTTCTTTAACACTATTATGAAGTTTGTGAGATTGTAATTGAGTTTATTTCCGCATATGCATTTAGTCACTTTAATTATTTGTGGAGTGATATAGTTAGTTGTTTTTTTTTGGAGTAGTTCTTTCTTTTACTGTTTGTATTATGGATTTGGTCACCGGTACAGGGGAGACTTTATCGAAATTTTTCGGTAGGAATTCCTCTAAACCGTGATAAATCTAATTGATTCTAATAATAGCGTCAGTGACATTAGTAAGTAGAGTAGTAGTTAGGTAACGGTCGTCTTTAGAGAGTAGTAGTAAGAAGGGTGGTCGTTACAGTTGGTATCAGAGCAGTGTCCCATTCTCCATCATCACACACACATCAGCATCATCCTCGCCGTCTCCAAGTAAGAAAGTATTTAAATCATTTCTTTATTATGCTTTTCTTATTATTAACTGCAGTATAGAGTACTTATTTTTTTGAGTACTAAAGTAAGATAGAAGATTTAGTTCCCTTTTCTTTATTCATATTTATGTATGATTAGAAAGGTTAAAGTAAGATATCAAGCCTTTACCCTTGGATAATTAGATGGCAAGAGAGGACGTCCCCGTACTGCTCATACTGAGGAACCAGCTCGAGAGAACGAAGTGCCTAGAGCAACTGATCCCAACCTTTCTGAAGTGGTTGCTCAGCTCCAGAGACAAGTAGCAGAGCAGCAGCAAGTGATTGCCAATCTGATGGCAAACCAGCAAGCAATTCCTCCCCCTCCTCCAGCTATCACTGCAGAGAATCCAGTGGTAATTGAGACTCCACCAGCTACCCAGGGAGCCGTCACAGCACCTCAGAGACTAGAAGCTTATCTTATACAGTGGCTGAAGCTGAAACCAGAGAGCTTCTCAGGCACGACTGAGCCCTGGGATGCCCAGGCTTGGTTTAAAACACTGGAGAGCACTATGGAGCTTCTTGACTGGCCAGAAGTCGAGAAGGCCAAGTGCGCCTCTTTTTGCCTGTCTGGAGATGCTCGTATGTGGTGGGAGAGGATAAAGACCAAGAGAGCAGCTGATCAGATGACCTGGGCAGATTTTCAGTCAGAGTTCTATGAAGAGTTCTTCCACCTGCAGATTACCAACCAGCACTACGAGGAGTTTATAGAGTTCAAACAAGGTGACTTGTCAGTGGAGGAAGCAGCAGAAGTTCATCAGACTAGCTCGTCTGCCCGAGCTAGTAAGTCAGAGAAGGAGCGAGTCGGTGATGCTCGAATCGAGACCACGAGATAGCAGAATGTGAGCGGTGGAGCTCATCGCCCCATGGTGAAGAGTTGATTAGTAGAGCATTAATTGCTGAACACTACCGAACCACATCAAGGCACAACGAGCAACATAAGCCGGTGAAGACAGAGGACAAAAGCAGAGAAGCCGTAAATCACGGTCAAGTAACAGCTCGAAAGGCAAAGGTAAAAGGAAGCGGTGGAACACAGGAGGTAGCTGAAGGGAGGACCAGAAACAAGCAGACCAAGTTTCCTCCCTGTCCCAAATGTGGGAGAACACATCCAGAGTCTGTCTTTTGGGTAAGACTGGATGTTACTCCGTGGTCGAGAAGGACACATGGCTAAAGAGTGTCCTAACAAATTCAAAGCACCTCACCATACCATTGCAATATGGAGGCCACCTGCACAGTTGCACCACATGGAAGCAGTTGGAGGGACCTTATATCGATCGAGGAAGGTTGGAAGCTCCACGGTTCCGCCTTTGATGGTGCGAGTATTCTCCTCACCAAAGAAGAAGTGCTAGTGCCTGGCGGTCAGTCAAGTAGTTATTTTCCAGACATAGCTACTGATTATTGACACCTGGGCGACCCATTCTTTTGTACCGATACCTTTTGCCAGTAGTTTACAGGTGCCTACAGAGAGTACGAACTCCAAGTTCCTGACGACCCTACCTTCTGGGGAATTCATGGAATCCAATCAGTGGCTCCGAGCCGTACTGGTCAGTTCAGACCGAGAGCTATATGTAAATCTGATAGTTCTCGCCATGCAGGATTTCGATATCATTTTTGGTATGGATTTCCTCAGCAAGTACAGTGCTTCAGTGGACTGTCGCAGAAGGAAGGTGGTTTTTAGTCCAGAAGGTGAACCAACATTTGAGTTCACAGGAGTGCCAAGGAAGAAGACCCAGAAACTTCTCTCATCTCTAGCAGCTCACCAGATGTTAGCTAAAGGGTGTGCAGGTTTTCTTGCATACATAGTAAAGGCAGAAGAGCAGAAGGGACTCAAGCAGGAGGAGGTCCGGGTAGTATGCGAGCATCCAGAAGTATTTCCAGAAGAGCTACCTGGACTACCTCCCAACAGAGAAGTAGAGTTTGAGATTGAATTGGTTCCTGGTACCGGTCCAATTTCAAAAGCTCCGTATCGCATGTCTCCAGCAGAGTTGAAAGAGTTACAAGCACAACTACAGGAGTTACTTGACAAAGGCTTCATTCGCCCTAGTCACTCACCTTGGGGAGCTCCTGTGTTGTTAATCAAGAAGAAAGATGGATTTATGCGGTTCAAAGTTAAATAAAAATATGACAAAATTTAAATATGAAATTAAGAAATTTAAACATGAGCATGAATGTAAAGATTTGTAAAAATATGACAAAATTTAAATATAAAATTAAGAAATTTAAACATGAGCATGAATGTAAAGATTTGTAAAAATATGATAAAATTTAAATATGAAATTAAGAAATTTAAACATGAGCATGAATGTAAAGATTTGTAAAACTTATGCTCCTCTTATGTTTAAATACTTAATTCTTAATTTTCTTTAACTTTGACTTTTTTCTCCCCCTTTGACATAAATAAAAAAGAATAAGGAGAAAAAAATATTTTATGTAATTTGAAGCTCCCCTAATAGTAACACTTAGCAAAATTTAGCTTTGGAAATACTTAACTAATTTAGAAATATTTTGAAAAATATCTAACTTTTTCCAACAATAATTTAGAAACTTTTATATCTTTTTCGAAGAACAAACTTAGCTAAATTTTCAGCTTTAAAATTGATTGCGTTGAGAAAACACCTTGCCAAATAGCTAAGTTTTAAAACATAATCTAACTAAGTTTAGTTTAACAAACTTGATTAAGTATTTAGCTTAAAGGTTTTTTACTTAGCTTAAAAAATACTTAGCTCTTTCAACAAAAAACTTGGCAAAACTTAGCATTTGAAAATAATTGCCCTAGAAAACACTTAGCTAAATTTGAAAAGCCTTTGAAAGATTTTGACAAGCCCTTAAAAGTATTGATAAATACTTAACTTTTAAAATAATTTTCTTGATAGAAGTTTAGTTTAAGTACTTAACTTTAAGAAGATTTTCATAAAAACTTAGCTTAAGTACTTAGCTTTGAAAATATTTATATTTTCAATAGAGACTTAGCTAAATTTTGAAAGTAAATGTTTTATCAAGTACTTAGCTTTCAAAATTTAACTTAAAATAGATTTTGATAAAAAGCTTTAGCTTAAGAAAAAATTTAATAGAATCTTAGATTTAAAGTTAAAAACTTAACTAAAAAATATTTTCTTGAAAAACTTACTTAATTAAGTAAGTGCTTTGAAAAATACTTACTTAAAGATTAATTATCATTAAGACTCTTAATATAATTTAAAAATTAATTATTATTAAGATTTTGAATCAAATATGATTTGAAAATTAATTAGGATTTAAAAATTAATTATCATTAAGACTCTGAATATAATTTAAAAATTAATTATTATTAAGATTTTGAATCAAATATGATTTAAAATTAATTAAGATTAAGATTTTGAATCAAATATGATTTAAAATTAATTAAGATTAAGATCTCGAATCAAATATGATTTGAAAATTATAATTTTGTAAATAATGATTTTGAAATTTGAAATTATTATGATTTATACTTTAATAATAATTAACTTTTTAAGAAATAATTTAAAAATTAATTATAATATGAAGTGAGATTTTGAAATTAATTATGATGTTTAAAAATTAATTAATAATTATCAAAATTTCAAATCGACTAAGATTAATTATGATTCTTAAAATAATTTTCAAATTGAGTGAGATTAATTATGATTTGAAATTATAACTCTAAATAATGATTTTGAGCTTTGAAAATATCAAAAATAATTAATTTACTTTGGTTGAAATTAATTAGACTTTTGAAATTAATTAAAATTTTAAAATTTTTCATAAAATTAAATGAGATTTTGAAAGTAATTAAGATTTTAAAATAATTTTCAAGTAAATTGAGATTTTGAAATTAATTATGATTTTTCAAATAAATTGAGAATTTTGAAATTAATTATGATTTTTAAAATAATTTTCAAATTAATTATGATTTTTCAAATAATTTTCAAATAAATTATGATTTTGAAATTAATTATGTTAAATTTATTAAATTGATTAAGGTTGATTAATTAGATTAAATTAAATTAGGTCGATTTTAAATTCAACTAATAACAATCTAGATCCATCTCACCCGATTCTAAGTTGTCAATCAGGGAACCTTATGTATTTTTATGAGATGGTTAGCTTTAATTTAGATTATATCTAAGGATTAATTTATATTTGAGTTAGACTTAGGTTTCCAATTAGTCAATTAAATACACATTTCTAAGATTAGCTCCTTGGCTGTGGCGAGACACTAGGCCTTCTTGGGTATGGGATCATCCACCACTTCTAGACAGAGCCTTTCAAAGAAAGTATATATTTAATTTCCTTTTTGAAACCCCTAAGTTTAACTAAACAAGTGTAAATTACGTCTAAATCCTTAATCTAGCCTAATCTAAACATATAATAAAAGCAGTAAAAAAACAAGCATCAAACAATTCTATTTTATAATAAAAATGATCTTTTTATTGGCTCCCCCTGGATCATAGCCTCGATATGGTCTATCAAGGTAATGGACTTGATCCTTGGAGACCCAATATAGGCCAAGTCCAACTCGATTGATCAAGTTAGACTTGGGGACCCATGCTTGGACTATGTTTCTATTTGATCTATTTACAAGTGACAAGCAAGACCGATATTTTCTTTTAGCTTTAAACCCTAGTCCAGATCGATTGTATACGACTTTCTGTTTTCCAAAAATCAGGTCAAGATTCTTGGAATCCAGTGTAAACCGTTCCAATGTAATCTTCAAATTCTTGACTTGAGTTTTCAGGCTGAAATTCTCTTCCTCAAGCTTTTGGACTTAAGTTGAGGTTCCAATCTGAACAGGTTCAGTCAAGGATTCGGAGTTAGTCACTTCTTTAAGGGATGTTACCTTCTTTAGAAGTGATTTGATCCGAATGTTGAATTTTGCTAATTTATGCATTAAATAATTGATTAAAATTGTATAAGTGAGAAACACTTACAGAGGGGTTAGGCCATTCGGAAATGGATATGGATCCGTGGCTTCTCTCGGACTCAGCTTCCGATTCGTTCTCGGTTTCTGAATTAGACTTAAATTCGAACTTAGTTTCGACAATATTTGCTTGAATCGGTAGTGCGAGGAAGCTTGCTTGTTCTTCTTCATCGGACTTGTCTGATGATTCAGACCATGTTGCTTTTAATACCTTCTTTCTTTGTTGCTTCTGGTTTGAACAATTCGGCTTGTAGTGTCCCTTCTGATTGCAGCCATAACATGTGACTCCAGTCTTGTCCTTCTTGGACTGGATCACCTTCTTGATGTCTTTCTTTTTGTAGAGCTTTCTTACTAAGTTGATGAGTTTTGCGGTGATCTCGTTGTCGGAATCCAGTTCTTCTTTTAGCTCCGGTTCGGTTCAGCATTTTGGTTTTGATTCGCATGCTCTGCTTGTACTTGCAATCAAAGTTATACCTTTCTATGTCGATTGGGCGTTAACTTGTTCACGCAATTCAAATACAGCGAAAAGTTCATCTAACTTAATTAAGGAGAGATCCTTAAAAACCTTGTAAGCATCTACCATGGATGGCCACAAGGTATTTCTCGGAAAAGGCGTTTAAGGTATACCTTAGGATGTCGCGGTTTTTCACTCTTTGTCCGATCGTGTGAAGCCCGTTGAGTAGATCTTGTATCCGGGCATGGAGCTGGCTAGCCGTCTCACCTTCCTGCATTTTAATATTGTACAATTTGTTAAGTAGTAAATCACGTTTACTTACCTTCGTGTCGGACATTCCTTCGTGCAACTCGATAAACTTTTGCCATAGTTATTTGGCGCTCGAGAATGGGCCGATGCGGTTCAACTTCTCCTTGGTTAGGCCGCACTATAGTATACAGGTTGCTTTGGCATTTGCTTCTACCTTCTTAATTATGCTTGCATCCCAGTTCACGCAAGAAACCAGTTCTCCAGAGCCGTCGAGTGGAAGCTCGAGTCTGGTTTTGATGATCATCCAGACTTCGAAGTTGGTTTGAAGGTACGCCTCCATCCGTCCTTTCCAGTAACCGAAGTCATCTTCGATGAAGAGCGGTGGGCGAACGGTGCTATAGCCTTCTTGGAGAGCCATTGAAGATCTAGCACAAAAAAATGAGAAAAACGAGTCCCAGGACTTGATCCTGGATTAGCAGTGTGGTTTAAGAATCGAAATAAAATACGATCTCGAGTGGTGTTGCATCTACTTTGAGAAAAGAATCCGATTATGAAAAATTAGATCGGAAGACGGCAAGAACACCGATTCCGATCGACTCCAAAAAATTGAAAAACGCCACGAAAAAGTGCTTGACTGGTGGTTGCACCAAATCGAAGCGACCCCGCTCTGATACCAATTGTTGGATCGAGACGTGCTAGAGGGGGGAGGGTGAATAACGCTCGTGGCTTTCACAATCCGTATTCAAGAAACGTACGAGTAAAGCAGCGGAATAAGAAAACAACGCACACAAAAACCCAAGTATTTACTTGGTTTGGAGCTTAGGGCGACTCCTACTCCAAGGCTCACGCTCGTTGAGCGTTTACTTTGGGCAATCACTATAATATCACAAATATAGTACAATTAATGATTACAAATAAATGCACTATTACCGACAACAAGAAATTGTAAAATCGCAGCTCCAGGTCGTCGGAGACTTGTCGTAGCTTGGCCGGAACGTTTCTTGAGCAGTACACAGGTGAAAGATCACTTCAAAATTGTGTGTTCAAGCTGTTGGTCGAATACCCCTTATAAAGCCTGCTGAGGGCGCCTTCAACCTTCTTGAAGGCACCCTCATCTGCATCGAGTTCGCCGCACAGATCAGATCAGAAGTGGTCGCAGCATATCCACTTGAAGGCACCTTCATTCTCCTCGAGGGCGTCTTCAAGCCTGTCCGAGGTGCCTCCAGCTCCTTTGAGGGTGCCTCTAGCCTTGCTGCGCGCGCTTCTTCTGCCTTTCACTCGAGGTGCCTCCAAGCTCCATGAGGGTGCCTCAGGTACTATTCATCCGAGGCATAATATGCTCTTTTGTCCTTGCAAAATATATTAGTCCACAAAACAATCATATATCCTGCAAAACAAAGTTAGCACATAATAAACATGATAATAAAATATTTTGACAGTCTCCGGACTGTACGGTTCTGATTTCAAATTTCCGACCGGAAACCTTAGGTTGAACCGACGCCTATTGTTCCCTCTTCCGGGGAACGCGCCTTCACCTACTCTACTCAGGAGAAGTTACCTTTTGCCAGTTCGGTCCTCCAGACCGACTGGGCTTTTGCTCGACGCTCGAGTCTTCTGGTCTTCATGCTGGACGCCCGCTCCACGACCTGTTCAGACTTCCACCTGGTTCGCGACACCAGGATTTTCACCTAGGGTTACCACCCCCTAGGATTTTTGCCCCAAGCTTTGACCCGCCAAGATTTTCCGCCTAGGGTTATCACCCCCTAGGACGTAGGGTTACCGCCCCCCTAGGGTTTTACCTTTGCCTAACCGCAGTTAGGACTTTTGCCTAAATAACCTTAGGACTTTCCTGCAATCTCATTCACACACATTAGATAACAAAACGACTTAGCTTGAATCCTTTGACATAATCAAAACATAGGTTCAATCGTCGGATGCTTCTTACACTAACATGATCCACTTTTCAATAACTTTAACTAAGTTAACAAACTTTATTTAAATTAGTCTAATTTTATTTTATGTTATAATTGCTATATTAAAATAAATATAATTTTAGAATAATAAATATATTAACATATTATTTTAATTTATTAAAAAAGGATGTTTTTTTTTCAGGAAAATGATAATAAGGGCATGGTCTATTTGAATAAGGCAAAAGTGAGAAGGATGTGTTTTCATTGAATAGTTACTATTTTTTTATTTATCATCGAGACAACAATCTATTTGGTATGCTTTATTTTTAAAAAATATCTTTACGCTGCTATAGTACGGACTGATGTGAATCCAAAGAGAAAGATATCTCAAGAATCCACAACGAATGGAAGAAGAAAGAAAGAAAGAACTAAATCGATAAGATTGATGAAAAGAATCTCGACCCAATGCTTAGAAAACATGAACCTTGGTATAGAAGATGGTAGACGCTACAACCTTGGGATGGAGGTTAATAAGTTTTCGAACGCCATAAGGAAATACCTTGATAAGTTCTAATTCAATGAAGAACTAACATGCGAGAGCCTCACCGTGTTTTAGATTGAAAAATATGTCAAAGATACATGTGTGGACGTCACCCCCTTTATTTATAGCTATAAGGTGACCAAAAAATCCTAAAAGGCCAAAAGAAAGACCATTTAGTAAAGACCTATGTAGATTACTTAGTCATTTTAAGCTTATGACTTTATTACAACCTAAATAAAAGTAGAAATTGAGTCTAAATTAAGCTTATATATTCCTACTACATAGACATGAGACTTAAGTATTAATCAAGCTCATATAAGACTTGAATTAGGTAGACTATGTAGAATAATGATATAATTTATTTTAACTCTTTTAGAAATAAAAATAGATTATAAATGAAAAAAAACGTCCGTTTATGATTTTTTTCCCCCTTTGGATAATGTCATTTGTGTAAATAAAATAGCATAATTGTAGTAGTATTCAAAATTTGTATAGATCCTAATTTTGAATTTAACAGCTATCCCGTTGCCCTAGCCTTCTATCAGTTCATTTTCCTCCTCCCGCAAACTCGCCGTCGTTTCCTGGCGATCGACTCGCTTTAGTTCTGAGGACCTTCTTGCTTCCTTCCCTTACTCCTCCTGCTGCTTGGGGCCGGAGATCAACACTGCCCACCTTCCATCTGTTCGGAGCCGCAGATCGCTTGGAGCCGTCGTTCGTTGCCCTATCCACCTTCCATATATTTGGATCCGAGGAGATCTGCAACGGTGAGTTCGTACGCGACTGTTCCTTTCTCGTGTTTCTCCTCTTCATTTTTTTACAACTTGTTCACGCCTTCTCCGGTTCTTGAGTAGACCTTACCTCTTCGCCTCCTACCTTGCTCATCTTGAATACCTAGGCTCTTTCCTCGAAGTTTTGTTTCCTTTCAGATAGTGTTGTAGTTGTTTCCATTTGAATATCCGATTTCATTGAAAGATCCCTATCCTTTCCGCAGTGATTAGGGTTCTAGATTGAAACTTGCCATATTTGTTACTTTATATTTTTCATATTCCCTGGTTAAGTTAGTTTGTCATCGTTAATTCACTTTATATTATACTTGTTTACTTATATTTTCTCTTGTTGTAGTATGATAAATTTGTTAGCAAGAGATGGTTTGAAAAATGACGAAGTTGAATACGGTTGGGTAGCAGGAAATTTATCTTAAGGAAGTATCTTAACAGCAGTTAGACCTGCTATGTTATATGGAGCTGAATGTTGGGCTATGACTCGAGCACATGAGCAGAAGATGAGAGTTGCAGAGATGAGGATGTTAAGGTGGATGTGTGGACATACGAGGATGGACAAAATAAGAAATGAGAGCATTAGAGAGAAAGTAGGAGTTGCATCTATTGAGGAAAAACTCAGAGAGACACGTTTAAGATGGTACGGACATGTACTTAGACGACCAATAAATGCTCCAGTTAGGCGATGTGAAACTATGATAAACATGCATATAAAACGAGGAAGAGGAAGATCAAAAAAGACTTGGTTAGCAACAATAAAACAAGATAAAATTTATTTAAATATAGATGATGATATAATAGGAGATAGAGTTCAATGGCGTAAAAGGATTCATACAGCCGACCCCACGTAGTGGGAAAAGGCTTGGTTGTTGTTGTTGTTGTTGTTGAAGTATCTTAACAAAGGTAAGGAAAATTATTACATGTTGTCATGTCTAAACTAGATGACGTTGACTTGCCTAAATTAGATGTATGTGGATAAAGACCAATCTCTTGTTAGAAATTGTTATGGAGTGCATTATTATCTTTGGGGGGAGGACTAGATTTGTCCTGCCTCATTAGTATTTCTTTAAAACTATGTGTGAATTTTTGTGACTGATGAAATTTGAATTGAAAAACTTACTGATTGATTATAGTTGAGCTAATTAATTACTCATACCAGTATGCAGACATTCTTAGTTTTGTTTTTGCATGTAAGAAAAGATGTATTAGGAATATATAGACCCTAAAATATCAGAAACTAAAATATGAAGATAACTTTTTCAGTACCTTGCCAAACCAGAAGTCAGAAATCTTTCATTGTGGATGGAGTCAGAATACCACTAGCAAAGTCAAATTTTTGGTCGATTATTTAGAAGTATTTTACTAGGTTTTAAATCTCGACTCCTACTGAGGTTTTGGTTTCAAATTGGAATGATATAATTTCGTTATCATATATGTAGGATCGAGACACGTGAGAGGGGAGAGGGGTGAATCACGTGTATTTAAAAAAAATGTTTATCTTTTTAGCAACTAAAAAGAAGGTGAGTGCAAAGTGCAGTAGACTTAGAAATTAAACGAAGTAATAAATCAAAACACGAACACGAAGAGTTACTTGGTTTGGAGCCTTCGTCGACTCTTATTCCAAAACCCACGATCTCTCGGACGGTATCGATAGACAATCCACTATAAACCTCTTCCGGAACCGCCGGAACAGGAAATTGAATACAAGTACGAAAATTAGGAAAGTGTAATAGCCTACACTTTCCTTTTGCAAGTATAAAAGAAGAACAACAATACTAAATCGTTATCAACGCTTGAAGTGTAGAGTCTGAATAGGCTCGTGTGTCGGTGTCGGTTTGCCGGTAGCGGTCGGATGTCTCAAAGTAGTAACGCAGTAGTAGAGCATAGTTGAAGCAACAGAAGTGTCGTTGAAGCTTGTACAAGAGAGGTGTTGATGGCTATTTGACAGCTTCTTTTATTGATGATCCGAGGCGCCTCCTTCCCTTGGAGACGCCTCTGGTTGACCTGATCTTCACCGAAGACAACAGTTCTTATCTGTGCAGAGGCAGCTCCTTCCCACTGGAGGCACCTCGGTTCGCCGAGGCTTTATCCTTTGCAGCCACAAGCCTTATCCGCGCGGGGAGGCGCCTTCTTCCTCCTGAGGCACCTCCGCGCCTTCTGCACTAAGGCGCCTCTGCGCTTCCAGCGCAGAGACTTCTGCTAGCTGCCCCGAGGTGCCTCCAATCAGGTGCCTCAGGTGAATAGTATCCGAGACTTCTTTTGCTTCTAACTTTTGTAGAGACATGTTAGTGTACAGAAAAATAATAGACCCTGCAAAACAAGGTTAGCACATTTTTAAAAATATTATTAATTATATTCTATCTCCTCGAGACCATATCTAGTCATGGTCTCAGACTTTCAAAATGGATCTAAGTTGGACCAGCGTCTATAGTCCATCGGAACTCGTCCTCATTGGATCTCTCTTAGTTATTTACCAGACCTTACCAGACCTGTTTGGACTGTCTTAGGTGATCAACTTGATTTACTAAGACCTACCTACAACACTGAGTTAGCACAATAGATATAAAACAGTAAGGTAAAACAATGTTAGTAGTAGTCGGTCACACATGCTTGGGGTTTACTCCTCCAAGATTTTTTATTACCTAGGGTTACCTCCTCCTAGGATTGCCTAGCTCTACTCACTAGGATTTCCATTGTCTGACTTCACTCATTAGGACTTTTCCCACCTAGCTTCACTCATTAGGGCCTAGCTTCACTCACTAGGACTTCCATTGTCTAGCTTCACTCATCAGGACTTCCACCACCGAACTTCACTTACTAGGGTCTGACTTCACTTATCAAGACTTTCATTATTCAGCTCCACTCATTAGGGCCTGACTTCACTCACTTGGACTTCCACCATCTAGCTTCACCGACTAGGGTTTGACTACATTCACCAGGACTTCTCCTTACCTAACCTTCAGTTAGGACTAGTCACTTACTAGACTTCTCACCTGCCTAATCTTCGGTTAGGACTTACCTTTGCTAGTCATCTAGTCCTGACTAGACTTTTCTCTTCCAAATATCAAGTTATGTTGGATTAACCCTTTGTCAACCTGACCATATTTGGGTATATTGTCAAATATTGAGACTCTAGAGGTTGATTGCATTAATAATATCGTACCGTGCCGATACAGTTTTGATACTTTATATATATATATATATATATATATATATATATATATATATATATAAATATGTTTATTTTGTATTTATCTAATATATATAATAGAGCTTGGTTGTTATTGTATTAATGTTATGTAACTTGACAACATATCATTTGTCAAAACTTCTAAAATAAGGATTAGACATTCATATCAACAAAAATGAGCAGGGATCCTCTGGTCTAGGATTTCTGGTCCAATCTGCCCATTCATTGGTGGGGTGGACTGTACCCCACCTATTAAACAGGTGGGGTTCAGCTCACCCCACCAATGAGCTTGCAGGCCCAGAGGATCTGAGTCCAACAAAAATATATTTCATATGTTTAGGAATTAAGAATCTAAAAATAAAGAAGCTAAGTATGTTAATATTCATGATTTCAAATCTCAAATTGATTCTAAGATAAAAGAAATTATTATCTATAATAATTATATCAATTAACACAAAAATCACAATATATATAATAATTATATATATATATAGCGTATATTGAATTTAAAATCAATTTATTTAAAAAATTTATATATATTTTATTTTATTTTTAACAATTAATTTTTTAGAATTATTTATAAAATTTTAAAATTATTATAAAATTTTAAAATTATTTTAAATATTTTCATAAAATTTTAATCTATTTTTAATTTATAAAAATAATTTAAAGTTTGTTTTTAAAATTATTTTAAATTATCTATTTTTTTACTTTATTTTTTTTATAATTTTAATTACAATAATAAAAATATAAAATTGTATATTATAATTATATTAATTAATTAATAGTTTGTTTAATTAATTATTAATTTATAAAAAAACAGTCACTCGGTGCACAAAGCTTCCGCCATGCGGGATCCGGGGAAGGATTTATTGTGCGCAGTTTTACCCTGCTTTTTGTAAGAGGCTGTTTCCAGGATTCGAACCGTAACCTTTTGGTCGCAAAGCAACAACTTTATCGTTGCGCTAAGACTCCCCTTCTAATTATAATTTATATAATAATTAATTAGAAATTATAATTTAGAAATATAATATAATGGTTTTATTTAAAATTTTTAATAAACCCTAACTTTTTTCTCAATCTCGCGATTCCGCCTCCCATCACAATTTTTTTTCACGTAGCCACCTCGCCGCCGCATCGCCGAGCTAATCTTTCGCCGATGATTCCAGGTAAGTCTTCATCCCTAAATTGATCTTCTTTCTTCCTTCTTCCTTCTTCCTTCCTCCTGTTTGCGCGCGTGACACACGTGAAATTGTTGTGCGTGCTGTGCTGGTGCCGATCCCGCGTCGGAACGGTAAAAACCACTCGTTTTGGGTGCCTCGTTTCGGGTGGCATGGCTCGAGATTTCATTCACCAGTATGACTTGGTAATCACATTTTTGAATTAGTAGGTTTATAGGAAATTTTTTGACTAAGATTGTTAAAGAAGGTTGGTTTGGTACTTGCCTAAGTCGTTTAGTATCTAGATCCAGACATTATATTGGTACATGGATATAAGGCATTTGCACCAAAGAGAAATGAAGATTCATTCTTATTTTATAACATTGATGGATTTTATTAGTCTTATGCATTAAAGTGGAATTTTTCCAACTCCATTCTAACTTTTTGCAAAGCTTCATAAGGCTTCATTTTTGCATCTTAATTGTTTCTTAACAAACTCATTTACTTGGGCTTTGTTATGTTGTTAATTTCATTATATCAGTGCGCTAAACTGATGCTCGTTCCCTTTGCTTTCTTTTTTTATCTTTAATGTTAAAATCATAGTTTGGCATTTCAAGGATTATAGTAGATGATTGTGTATTGTTACTTGTGTTATTTTACTTGGTTTTTCTTCCAGGCTAAGCAGAAGCATAATAATCATAAAGGTCAAGAGAGAGGAAAAAAACGGAAGGTGTTATCTAGTTCATGAAACACTCTTATCAAACTCTAGAAGAAAGCTCCTCAGATTCCTTCTCTTTCATGCCAGTAGGATTTACTATCCAAAAGACTGGTATACTGGTAGATATATCTGATGTTTCTGGCACTGTCAATGATGTTGCTGACATGGTTCAACATGATTTTGATGACAGAGATGCCAGTCCTATAACTTGGGACAGGTAGATCAGAGCTTCACTTGGCTCCTATCCACTTCCATTCTGCTGAATCCCCAAATTTGAATTTGGAACACCTGTTGCCAGCTTCCCCTCCTCTCTTGCCTGTCGTTTTTATCCTGCTCCGTCAGTCAAAGTCGAGCTTCTCAAGTTGCTGAAATCACCATGATTCACGGCGATCAAGTCACTGCACACCCGAAAATTGATGACCCTTTTGCTGGCTACTCTCTCATTTCCCTCCTCCCTCGGACGCTAGGGATTGGGCTCCATGCTGATTCCCCTTCATTGGAGAAACATGAGATGGACACAATCAAAGCTGTTCTCCAATCAATAGTAAACCTCCATCTTGTTCTCCACTCTCAGCATCAACTGTTTGTTTTATTTTCATGAGGAAGGGTCAGCTTTAGGAAATTTCTGCTCACTTCAGCTTAGATCATGACACCCAGGTTCTAATCAGGATGTGTTTTCTGTGCATCATCAGGTTCACGACGGTTCTGGGGATGTCACAGAGCAGGCACAAACTATCACCGAGAACTGCCAAAACATGGTACACTCTTCTTTAGATGGGGACAATACTATTCCTGCAGGCGGTATGGGTCAACCAGTTGGAAGGAGGCCAGTGCTGGGCCACAGGTAAAACAACTTTTGACTACTATCTCTGACTCTTAAAACAAACACTTGAACATTCTGCCTATCCCATTGTCTAAGCCATAAAGGTCTGGAAAGGATTATTTTGCATAAAATTATTAGGGTTGTGATAAGAATTTGTGTGAATTCTTGTAGAATTTTTGTCATACAAATGCTAAAAAGTGTTATTAACAGTAATTCTGGTATGGACATCAATTTGAATACATTACATGATCCAGAGGAGTTCTTCAGGACAGCTGAGCTACTTGAGAGTAATCCTTCCCTATTCTCACATGATTCTTCCATTTAACGTTTTAGTTTTACTGCTCAAGTCCCTTTTGTTTTGATGAAATTAGAAGCAGATCAAATGCATGAAAAACTGAAGGGCGTGGATCTCACTGAATTGGAAAAGGACAAACATATCACTTGTCGCAAGCGTCGCTCCGGAATTTTTCCTGAGTATGTATAATTTAGTTGATCCATTGTCTAAGTTTGCTGTAAAAAGAGTGAAGATATGCTGTGCTTGGATGAACAATGCTTTTTAACCTTTTCATGTGGTCAATTTAAACTTGTTTAAGAAGCTTGATTGGATTATTTTGGATTACTTGTTCTACAATGAGTTACATAAACAAAAGTGAATGCCGATGACTTGTATGCCTGGGACAAAGGTTCACAGATTAGTGTGTCATTCATATAGATGATTAATCGTCATCACATCATTACACAATACAAGGTTACATACTGAAGTTGCTTCTTACAACAATTAGGTAATAATTTTTTGAGCTTCAATATTGCCTCGTCTTCTTGTACCATTTTATGACCTTCAAGATGTTTGCAAAACTACTTGGTTTAGACTGAATGTAATTTTGAAATTTTAACATGCCAGATATGCAGTCCTTCCTATCAAGATAGCAAGAGATGCCAAAGTCATTATATCATTTTTATACGCATTAATCTCAAGATTATTTATAAAATCATGAAGTGTTTAAATTTTTATGGAGTGTTGTTGAGGTAATTACCAGTAATGAATGTTTGCACTCTTGCAATAATTATGTAGTGTTATGAAAAATTTAAGAGATCATTTTTAGTAATTTATTAGTTAACTTTCCTTCAATATAGTGGCTTATTTGACGACTTGATCTAATGGACAAGCTGAAACCACTTTAATGCTTAAAGAGTTGAACTGGCTTTGAGTCAACAGATAATATTTGCTATTATGTATTTCTGGAAAAAACAATTTATCTATTATGCTTGTCAAGCATGCTACTTTGACTGAGGTAAAATTTCCTGGATATATTCTATTTTATGTTTTTGCTTCCTTTCCTTGTCAGGAGAACATATTCGATGAAAGGGTATAATGCATTTGAAGATTTTGATAAAAGAATAGCTGAATCATCAATGAAATATATCCACAGGTACCACAGCTTTGTTTGATTTTGTTCACCTTGATTCTTGTTTCCTTTCTGATTGTAAACATCTCAAAATGCACATCGTCTTTTCCATTACTTTGTATTCTTGATGACAAGTATGGGTGTTTTCATCTTTTTTTTGTTTGTTTGTATGAAATACTAAAGCAATTATCAACTCGTTCTACCACAGTGATTGCGTTAATGATGTTGATTTTTCTGAATTGGACCATATATGTGATCCAGTGGAGTTCTTCAGGACTTTTGAGCGGCTAGAGAGTAATCCTTTCCTGCTTAAAATATTATACCATCGTTTAATTTTTTTAATCACTCTGTTTCTTCCCTTTTGTTTTGTTGACATCAGATGCTGATAAAGTGCTTAAAAAACTGAAGGCTGAGGTTCCTGTTGAATCTGCAAAGGATCAGCTGACTGGTCACAAACACTGTCCAGAGTATGTCTAATTTAGCTGGTCTACATGATTCCTTTTTTTTCTAAATGACATTGTAGAGACGGTTAAATATGATACACAGTGACAAACCAACTACATTTTAAAACTTCGCCCATATACGTAATCAATTTTATACATCACATTGTCTGCTTGATTTCATTATTTTGCATCATTTATTTGTTCTATGATGCTTATGTGAAAAGTAAGCCTTAAAAATGATAACATCATTGTATGCTTAGGACAGAGGTTTATGCATTAGTAGGGCATTCATGTTACTGAGTTTTCTTGAATGCAAAATTTCATACAGTAGTGAAATTGCTTATAAAGAATGATTGGATAATCAAATACAACCTCATCTTGTTGGACCATTGTTCGACTTCAAGTTATTTCTTCAAACTACTTAATCTTAGCCCCAAATATTTTATTGAAATGTGTGATTATTCCAATCATTTTAAATGAGCGACATGATTTTAGATTCGCTAACAACTAAGGAACAATATTTGCAAAAATCTTGAAGAGTAGGATTTGAATTGGATTTCATATCCTCCTTATCCATCCCCATTTATTAAATTCATCCCTATACTCATCTCCATACCCATCGGGTATTTAACTTTCATCCCCATACATGTTGTAGGATCGGGTATCCATATCCTACCCATCACCCTATTACTACCTCAAATTTTTTTATAAAAAATTGAATTATTTTAATGAACTTATGAATATTTATTAAATTCTCTTCCTCGTCTACTCTTCCTCGTCTTGCACTCCTTGGATCGGGTGAGGAGTTCTTGTGGAAAATAAGATAAGATACGTGTTGGTGACCGGGTAAAGAGGCAAATTAAGTTGTTTTTTCCTGAAGCGGGTTAAAGTTTTTTCTTTCCAACAAAAAATAAGGCTTTATATAGATTGGGTATCGGGTAGGGTATGAGTAGAATTTTACTATATCCGCCTCTATACCTGAATCTGAAAATATCCATACCCGAATACTCGATTATTTAATTGAGTCTAAAAATTCCCTCCATATCCTACTCCATTCGGGTCGGATATTGGATTCCCCATTGAATTCGGGGGAAATTGTCATCCCTAGTCATGGGCGTTTGTACTTTTGCACTAGATATTTAGTGGGCATTTGGTTCTTTCCTAGGAATAAGAATCGGAATGAGAATCATTGTATTGTGGAATGGGAATGGGTATGAGCATGGATATCACTCTTAAAAGTAATGTTTGGTTAGTTACATATTTTCTATCGGAATAAATCAAAATTTCCTTTTTTACTCTTAAAGGAAAATAAGAGAAAAAAATTAGATGTGAGAGAAAGATGAATGTGAGAGAAAAATATGATGAAAGAGAATGATGAGAGAGAAAGTATGATGAGAGAGAAAGTGTGATGAGAAAGAATGAAGAGAGAGAAAGTGTGATGAGAGAAAATGAGAAAAGAGAGTGTGATAGGAGAGAGCATGATGAGAGATGAGAGAGAAAATATGATGTGAGAGAAAGTATGAGGGGAGAGAAAATGTAATGAGAAAAAAAAATGAGGAGAGAGTGTGTGATGAGAGAGATTGAGGAGAGAGAAAATATGGTGAGAGAGAAAGTATGATGAGGGAGAAAGTGTGATGAAAAAAAAAGAACAGTGAGTGTGATGGTAGAGATTGAGGAGAGAAAAAGTATGATGAGAGAGAAAGTGTGTTGATGGAAAAAAAGGAGGGAGTGTGATAAGAGAAATTGAGAAGAGAGAAAGTGTGATGAGAGCGAAAGTGTGATGAGAAAAAAGAGTGTGATGAGAGAGATTGAGGAGAGAGAGAGTATGATGAGAGAGAAAGTATGATGAGAAAAAAAGGAAGAGAGTGTGATGGAAGAAATTAAGGAGAGAGAAAGTATGATGAGAGAGAAAGTGTAATGAGAAAAAAGAGGAAAGAGAGTGGCATGAGAGATTAAGGAGAGAGAAAGTGTGATAAAATGATGAGAGAGAACAAGGAGAGAGAAGTGATATGAAAGAAAAAATAAATAAATATATTTTGATATTTGATATTAAAGGAGAAAATTTTACTTTTAGTTCAAGGGAATTTTTGGAATAAGGGAATATTTTGATTGATGAAAATAGGGTAATGACTCATTGAAGGGGAGGTACATGGGAATGAGTTATTATCCAATTTCAAGGATTCATTCCCTTATTTGTATTCCTATTCCTATAATCCAAACATTAACAATAACAATCAATGATTCTCATTCTCATTCCCATTCCCCACTCCTATTCTCCTAAACCAAATGCCCCTTTAGTATTTTGGAGCATTACATTTTTATTTCTAAAATAGTCATGTTTTTTTTCCTGTATCAGGAGTTCCATTAAAGGCTGCAGTGCATCACAACATCTTGCTGGGAGAATTGCTTCATCATCTAATGTTTCAAATAAAATCACCACCAATGAAAACCATAAACCTAATTCATTGGATCAAGGTAGTCTAGACATCTTTACATCTACACTTATTGCGAAAGCTTGTTCAAGAACCTTACATGGGAGGAATTGCTATTTATTTGTTTGTAAATTACAGATGCTGCAGATGATAAGGAGATAAATACCAGTGATCTTCTTAATAAGCTGATGACTGTGTACCAAGATTTGAATATTGCTGATGGGACACCTCCGGTGAATGAGATATTGCAGATTGAGACAATTGAAGTTGGGAAATTACGGCTACCTGAGTGGCGTATAATTGAAAAAAATGATTTCGAAACATCCAAAAATAGAGCAATGCAAAAGACATCTGGAGACCATCAAATTTCTCAATCTTCACCAACCCAAAAAAAAATTCCACCTCCAGCTATTTCAGTTTTGCAGTTGCCGGTTTCAGTTAATAATTTGTCGGAGAATGCTCACATGTCTCCTCAGAATGATGATTCATCAAATGGAGATTCTTGTCTAGTCAGCTGCCAGCAGAAAATGCATCTTTCACCTCCTGTTGATATCAGTTCTCTTAATAAAAATGGTTTCCTTGCTAGAGATGCTTCCATTACACCAATTTCAGATGGTGAAAGATTAAGCTTCAGTCATAAATTGCAAACTCCAAATAGCAATGCAAGTAAAACCACTCGTAATATTTCAGCAGAGGCAGAGGGAGCAGAATCGGCATGCCGTCCATCTGAGAGTACCATAAGAGATAATAATCATTCGGAAGGGTTTAATAAACAAAAGGATGATAAAGTAAGCTATTCTGGCACTGGGAAAATTCATATTGCTAATATCATATTCTAATATTCTCAGATATGTTTTAGGGTGAAGATATGCAACTTGATCCACTGCATGACCATCTTGATTTTGGAGTTAGGGATCCAACTCCTGGTGGAATGATTAAAAGAAGGTTGGCTTGCACATTTGAAATTTCTGATGAGGAACATGTGGTATCTGAGAGCGGTGTTGATGCTAATAGATGTGGTCACAATGAAGAACTCCAAATTCAGGCAAGTCTTTTAGATGCATGGAGTTATGATGGTGTTCAAAGATTTAGGATTTAGGCTGCATAAATTTGTAAAGGATTACACACATATTTATTGTCTTAGGAAGCTCGTTTAGCGTTCATTTTCATCTCATTACACACATATTTATTGTCATAGGAAGCTCGTTTAGCATTCATCTTCATCTAACATTGGCAACTAGATTATTTGTTACGTTTATTTCCATTTTCATCTTCTGTTATATTTCATTGGTGTTGGGTATATACTTGTTCAAGGAATATTCACTGATGCATCGTTTGAGTATCAAATCCTGCAATATCTCATTCTTATTTACTACTGATATTGCTTTGCTGTGATGATCCTCATATATATATATATATATATATTATTTTTTTAGCTTCATGGACATTGTGCAACTTCTGGGATGTCTCAAAAAACAGAAGAGAAAGAAATAGTTTCAGGAAGAAACAAAAACAAGCTAGAGAAAAAAATGTCTTCAAGAAGAAAGAGTCTTGCAAGTAATCTTTATCTGTTTGTTAATATCATTTTGTAAATTAAGTCGCTCTTGAAACTTACTGTTTACAACTTTAGATGATGGCATGAAATGGGAATCCGGTGTAAGACGAAGCACAAGAATTAAGCATAGGCCTTTGGAGTATTGGCGTGGAGAGAGATTCTTATATGGACGAATTCATGATAGTAAGTATCGGTTAACATCTATTATAACTCATTCGTTATTGTTTAAGCTTATTTAATAATATATCCCAATTGGCATATTTTTTTTATTACTAAAGGTTGTTACAATTAATGAATCCAATCAACACCATTTAAGGAATTTTAGACCCTGCTTAAATGTATTGGGTTGATTTGAGCACGCCTTAAATAATCTATTTGTTGCTGTCTTAGTGAAGATCTTGCTTTCGATAAGAGTAGATTTTTCTGGATCTTGCTGTAGTATGAGAGTGTGATGTGCTTTCATCTCCCTTCTTTTTGCCGAAATGTCATACTTTTATCTGCAATATATTACTGTTCCTGTTAACAAATATATTAGGGTGTGTTTGGCATGGTGGGATGGAATGGAACGAAATTAGAAATGGACTTTAATGAGATGAAAAAGGAATTTTTCCATACGAGTAGATTTTTCTGGATCTTGCTGTAGTATGAGAGTGTGATGTGCTTTCATCTCCCTTCTTTTTGCCAAAATGTCATACTTTTATCTGCAATATATTACTGTTCCTGTTACCAAATATATTAGGGTGTGTTTGGCATGGTGGGATGGAATGAAACGAAATTAGAAATGGACTTTAAAGAGATGAAAAAGGAATTTTACATTTCTTTTTTTTGGTTGTAATAATGGAATGTGATAACCAGTTGAATGATCCATTCCTTTCTTTTGTTTGCTTGTGATAATGCAGTGCTATAACTAGTTGAAAGATTCATTCCTTTCTTTTGTTTTCTTGTGATAATGCAGTGCTATAATTAGTTGAATGTTCACCCAACTTGATCCATTCAATTTAAGATCATTTGATTCTTACGGTCAGTGTGACTTAATAGGTTTGTCTAGTTTGTCTGATGGCCCAATCCAACTTGCTTGTTGGGCTCAATTGGCTTGGTTGGTTCACCCAACTTGCTCAATTTTGTTGTCTCAACTTGATTTGTTTTCTTATCTTTGACTCATCAGTCTTAGTGTGACTGGTTTGCCCCGACTCCAGCTGTACACTTGACTTGTTTTACCCGACTGGTTGGCTCGGTCCATCTAACATGACTTGCTTGCCTCCCTTTTTTGTATACATTTTATTTATCTTCATTTTTGTTTTGAAATGATAACTTGGGAACGGAGATTTCCCATTGCAATGGTAGGAATGTATGAATCATTTTCATTCCATCCTAGTAAACACACCCTAAATGTTTCTCTTAATCTCTTACATAACTCTATATATTTTGGTTGAAGAGGCTATTAGTAGAACTTAATGCTATCTTATATTGTTTTGAGATCTGATCCATGACATTTATCCAACACATGCAACCAATCCACAGTTCTTGCAGTAAACATCTAAGAAAAAGTTCAAGCCACTTGAGATATTGTTTTTTTTTGAAAATGATGAAACTGATTATTCTTGAAATGCTTTTCGAAGGCTCAACTTCTAGTTTGGTTCTTATGGTTTGATGTATTTTAGACCTTTGAGGGCTAGAAGGTTATAGCAAGTTTAGGTGCTTCAAAGATCAGTTTGGACTCCTATGGATTCATATTTATGTATTTGCAAGCCTTATAGTTCAGATCATTCATCCAATGCATCCTACGATACTGATCTTTTATATATATATATATATGCTAATTCACATGCAATTTCTTGTATCCGCAATATTGAACAAACTGACATTTCTTAGGTCTGGCAACGGTTATTGGAGTGAAATATGCATCACCGGGGAATGATGCGCTGAAAGTTAAGTCATTTGTCTCAGCAGAGTATGCAGAGCTTGTCACCCAAGTAGCATTGCATTGACATCAAGCCTTTTTTAGGGGGGCATTTTGGTTTATTATCATGTTATCCATCCAATCTTTTTGGTTGGACATGTATGCCTCTCTTTATTGAAGACGTTTATTTTGGAAATGGGCTTGCCTTTTGAAGGTAAATCTGATTTAATCTTGATATTCTTGGGTGTATAATGATCAAGTTTCTTCATACATTTGTATAAATCCTCAAGAAATGAATGTCGAGGGTTGAAAAATTGCATAGAATTCTGAAATTTGTATTGATGTTATTAGATTAGTGTTCTATTAATTCTTCGTTGACATTGTAGGTAGCACGGCTTCCTAAGGTTCCAATTATGACTAGTATTCACATTGTTAACTTGTGACACTATCTGATAGATATATTCAATTTAAGGTAATATGTATTTAAGGTAATATGATATCTGTTTAAGTTTTATTCATGATATGCTTTTCAAAAAGGACGTCAACTGATTGGTTAAGAATAAAGAAACTACCTATGAAATATCAATGGATCAACTTTTTTCAAGTGGATAACCATTTAGACTCATCAAACAGTTTTAATTGCATTGTGTTAGGAGTTCATACTTTGTCCATACTTCTTTTGAAATGAAAGTATGCAAAAGAAGTAAAGGTGTGGAGAAAATGCCACAATACTTTTAGAAATATATTTGTGCCTCTTAAAATAAGGATCCTCACTCGACCCGGTCAAGCACTCACGGTCTAGCTAGATGGAGTAAAAAGCAAAAAAAAAGTTCGCTATCTATTTATTTATTTATTTTTTACTTTTTTAAAGAAAGAAATAAAATACCATGCACCACCTGATAGTGTTAGCGGATATATATATACAATACTGATATTATACGCGCCCTCTTTTGCGCTCCTGTGCGCGTCAAAGCCAGGTGGATATATTTTTTTTTCCACCTCTCATATTTTTTTAACCACGTCATTTTATTTTTTCCTTTCCTTTTCTAAAACCTAACTTTTCCTCGCCCTCGTCTCTGTGTTCCCCGCGACGTCGTTTCCTCGCCTCGCCTCTGTGTTCCCCGCGACGCCGTGCTCTGCGATCCTCTCTCGCGACGCACCTAACTTTTCCTCTCCTCGCTCGCCTCGCCTCGCCTCTGTGTTCCTCGGCGTTTCTCGCCGCGACGCCGTGCTCTACGTTTCGCGTTGCCGCGAGGCTGTGCTCTACGATCCTCGCTCGCAACGCCGTCCCTACCGCCATCTATCGTTGCCGCCGTCGTCGTTTGTCGAGAGCCGCCGACGCCGACCTGTCGCCACGACGCCATCCCTACCACCGTCCCTCTCTGTGAGAACCCTCCCTATTTTTGCTATTTGCATTTTAAATTTCCTTCCTGAATCATCCCCTAATCACTCTGTTGAAACAATCCAACCAGCTAGCATCGGCTTTTGCATTGTGATGTTGCTTGTACTCAGTTAACCATCATTCTCCTGCGGCATTAGGTTTCTAAATCCCTTCTCTGTTGCTGCCTTGAGCAATGCGATTATAGGTCTAGCAATAATTGATAACTATGATTATGCATTTTTTCTGTATTTAGTTGCTTTTTGAGCTACTATCAATTTCATTGTCACTCTTTCCATCTTGTGGTACTTTGATAGGTTACCTTTTGTCCAATTTTGAACATATTGCTACCCAATTATTTTCTATTTCTCTTTTCTTGTACTTAAATTGTATTTGGCTGTTAATTGGACTCATGACTACTATTTCCATCCGTTTACCTTTGACAATACATGCTCTGGATTTATTGGTCTGGGAAATAGAAGTGTACAATCTAGTTTTTGCCGGTTACCGTCTAATTTTTGTTTCTGTTTGGCTTCTTCTGAAAAAGAATCCAATGGTTAGCTTCAGAGTTTTCTTCTTGGGTGGCTTTTACATACTGCCAACTAAATCTAATTACTTTCATGTGGAAAATAAAGGGGCTTATGATATTTTTTTAAATATACAAATCAGTATTCTTATCACTCACCGTTATGGACGAGGGCGAGGAAAAGTTAGGTTTTAGAAAAGGAAAGGAAAAAATAAAATGACGTGGTTAAAAAAATATGAGAGGTGGAAAAAAAAATATATCCACCTGGCTTTGACGCGCACAGGAGCGCAAAAGAGGGCGCGTATAATATCAGTATTGATATATATATATAGACTGGTGATATGCTGCGCGCCGCACAGTCCGGACTGTGTGCGCAGCATATCAGACTTTTCTATTTTTTTTATAATTTGAATTAAAAAAATCAATATTTCTATATATAAATCCTTAATATATAAATATATCCCCTAAACACATTGTAATATTTCATAAATATTTAAATTTATTTCATTTTTAATTTTTTCTTTTTACTAAACATTATAACCCAATTAGGATGTCTGAACTCTAGAGGTAAAATCTTTAAAAAAAAAAATAGCTTGAAAATTATAACCGAATTGGAATGCATGAACCCTAAAATAAATCTTAAAAAATATTTTAATTAATTTTTTTAATTCAAAATTTTATAAAAATAATAATAACAAATAATAACATACGATATCTATTATTTCGATTTTGAATTTTAAAAAATCAATATTTCCTTATATATAAATCCTTAATCCATGTTTATATCCCCTAAACACATTACAATACTCCATAAATATTTAAATTTATTTCATTTTTAATTTTTCTTTTTACTAAATACTATAACCCAATTGAAAAATCTGAACCCTAGAGGTAAAATCTTTTTTAAAAAAATATCTTAAAAATTATAACCCAATTGTGAACATCCTAGAAATAAAAATTTTAAAAAATATTTTAATTATTTTTTAATTCAAAATTTAAAAAAAAAAAGAAAAAAGAAAAAAGTGTTGATATCCTGCACAACGCGCATATATATATATATATATATATATACTATTTTATTAAAAATCTCCCCCCTTTACTAACTAACTTTGGTGAAGTCTAAAATGAATTTACGTTAATATCCTTTTCCTATTCACACTAAAAATAATTCCAAGATTTATTAGTAATTCCACAAGCTAAATAATCAGTGATCTAGAGTTCGAGGCTCAGCTGAGGCGTATTATTATGAATTTTTCTCATAATTAATTTTTTCTGGTTGTTTTATATAAAAAAATATAGTTCTCTTTAGTCCTACATCTTAGAATTGACAACACTATGATCAAAGAAACTTCTATAAATATTTTAGGCCGACAATATTAAAAAATATATTTTTCTTAGTTTTTTTACTAAGATAAGTATAATATTAAATTAAATTAATTTTTTTCATAGGGAAGCCTAGTTTGTTGTTGGGATTATCTAACGTTACCCTTGCAATATTACATTATTGCATGGACCTGACGAATCTTATCCAAATAATTAATTCTTGATTCTGAACGTAAGGGTGACACTCAAAAATTCAAACAATTTGAATTTTCAAAGACCCAAATAATTCAGATTTTCAAAAGTCATGACTCTACTAATGACTCTACTTTAGTATTTTAATGCTAAAATGATTTAATTAATATAATTTCATTATAAAGGATCAATGTGATTTCAATGTATTATATCGCACATGCGACGCGTGTGTACGATCACTAGTATATATAATCCAAAAGTACACAATAATCAAGTGCTAAAAGTGATTCATGTATGATAGATTATCAAATATGAATATACTTATAATGTCATGTATATATGAATTTGCACACTCATATAAACCCTCTCATAATCCAACTAGCCATCACAAAAAAATCTACTGTTACATCCCCTCCATAAAAGGTGGATCAAAAAAGGTAAAGCAAGATGTCTCGCCTTGTTAGTAGTCATCCACATATATAATACCATCCAAAACCCCGAAGTATCCGTCGATAGGTGAACGGTAGGTGGGCACCTCATGTCCCATGTACATGTAGTCAATCTCTATTCCTCCTTCATAAATCCATGATAAATTGACATATAAAGAATAGATGTTCCTGCGTCTCCTATGTTTGTTTACAAAAAGTATAGTATTACCGATCTTTAGAATGCATTCTCTTGATAAACCACACAATGCATTTTTCATCTCTTACATAAACATGCAAATAAAAGATAGGAACATTAACATTGTTTATATATAGAATGGAGCAAAGGTAAAGTTGAAGAAAATACCCTCCCACATGATAACTTACTTCAATTTTCTAATTTACTCCCCTAATATTGTGGAGTAGTAGTGGGACCTAGGGTAACAGATTTTACATTTTGTATAATATCATAGCTATTTTACATTAATTAAGAATAATAAATTTATATAAAATAAAATAAAATTTAAATTAGATAGTGGAACCTTATATGAAATCTATATTAAACTTATTTCAATGGAAATAAATGGATTTTATTAAATTATCGATGGATTTACTTTATCGATTTCTGATAAAGTAAATGATTGGTCCACTCACATGGGCAATCATCTCTGTTTGTTAAGTACAAATAGGGGGTAAGACCGTTACTTATGAAACAGCTTACGTAGCTAAAATTATGAAATTAGAGACAGATTCATAAGTTGAGGTTGCCTTGATAATTGTGTCAAGATGAGATCATTTATGTGTAAATAATGATCTAAGTAAATGAACCCACCATTTACTGAATCTGTTGAAGGCCAGATTAGAATTCATATGTTGAATTCAGGATTAGACGTTAAGTATGTCTAGATCAAAATCTGTACGATGTTAAATTTGAAGACAACATGCGCTCTTTTTAGTAAAGAGAATAACATCGTAGCATGTGATTCATACCACATGTGCTATTGTGACAATAAAGGTAGTAGGAGAAGAAATCACTATTTCTTTACTATGTGATACCTTTGAGATTATATGTTAATCTCAATTTTTTGCCTTAGTGACTATTTAGCTGTTTACTTGAAGTTTTAATCAGTGTCTGCTACTTTAGCGTGTATCCTATGACTATGGATGATTCAGTCTATGAAGCATAACTAGGAAAGCGACTAATTAAAATGAATTGATTCTAACTAAAAAAGAAGATTAAATATATTTACATCTTTTGTTGTTATTCACTGGTCGACCCATTTCTGTTATGTACGGAAATGAATGTGAATATAGGATATGGAGCATGCTCATGACATAATGGTCATTATAAGGGATTAGAGATGTTCATATCGATGTAAATGAAAATTATTTAATCTGGGTAAATAGCAAGACATGGATATCTCCAAGATAATGGTTGTGTGTCACTTGGAGATTGGATGGATCCTGGATAAAGGCTATGGCTAAGTGTCATAAAGAGTGTGTCTCTAATTTATTTGAGCAGCTAAGTAAAGTGTAACAACTTTATTAGCATTGATTGCTCAAAGAGCGGCTAAGTCAAGGTGTAACAATCTTCTTAGCAACTATCGCTCAGTGTGTTTGCTGTCGCACGAACCATTTTCTCTAAGTATGGATTGGATGTTCTCATATGGTGTGTGTGACCAAACTCTCTAATAGTCTATGTGACTTATTAAGTCTTTGTGACTTACCTGAATGAAAAAGTCTTAGTGGCTTACCTTGGACGAGTGGGAGATGTTGGAAATGGGGAGAGTGGGGATATGGGAACATAACCCATGCTCCCCACTACTCATAATGGAAAAGTCTATTATGCCCCTGGTTTATTTCCCTATATAAAGGGGGTGCGTCCAAGGATTAAAGAGAGGGTTGGAGACGAGAGTAAGCGAGGAGAATATTCAAGGCGGTGGAAATTGGTTTGTGGAATTGCGGAGGGCTTTCCGATCCTATGATCGCTCTTCCGACAGCGAGTTTCGCCATTGCCGATTATGGATATGCGGGAGATCGCTGTAAGTTTTTACCGCTTTAATTTTATTCGTCTTTCATGCATTTAGAATTATCTACAAATCCATACCATGATAGAATCGTATGTGATAGTTTATATGATATAGAAATTGTAAACATAGTACATTCTGAATATAAAAAATTTCTTACAATTTTTTTTATTGTTTAATGATAGAGTCATGGTTTTCGTCAATAATTTTTGACGGAAATCCAAATTCTATTGGTAAATATCGATACTGAATTACAATATATTTCCGACGGAATCAAAGGTTTCATTAGAAATCATCGATAGAATTAATAGTTTTGTTGGTGATTACTGATGGAATCCATGTTTTCATCGGTTATTTCCGACGAAATTCATGATTTCGTCGGTATTATCCGTAATGAAAATATATTTTCCGATTGTAAACTACATCAGAAAAAACTATTCTATCATTTATTTTCGACCAAAAATAATTATTTCGTCAATAATTTTAATTACAGAATTTAAATTATATCAATAAAATTCTTCTAGAAAATATATATTTCATCGACAATTAACAATGAAATTTATATTCCGTTAATAATATCCTCCTATGATTTAATATTTTATAATATCCCAAATTTAGTCATTATTTAATCATTAAATTTAAATACTAAAGGAATATTCCGTTTATTTTATAGCGATAGATAAGCATCTAAATACTAGATGCTATCTCCGATAAGTATTTCAAAAAGTCTATTTACAAAAAGTACAGTAGATGTCCAGATTATATTATTTAACTCCTGAGTCTTGATGGACCAGACAATGTATTTTTCACCTCTTACGTAGACATGCAAATAAAAGATAGGAATATTCACACGATTCAAATGTAAAATGGAGTAATGGTCCATTTCAGGTGAAGCGTTCGAAATATTTTTCCATATCATAACTTAAATTTTTTGATTTATTCTCTCTTAATGACATGGGACAATCGCCGGGATCATAAGATAACAAATTTTATTATTTAGAATATCATAACTATTTACATTAACTAAAAATAATAATTTTATAAAATAAAATAAAAATTAAATTTGATAGATATTGTGTTCGTACCTTATACCAAATGGTTCTTAAACTTCTTTCACAGTATTGAGAGAGATAAATGAATCTTATTAAATTAGATAAAAAATTAATAAGTGTTAGATTTTTTTCCATAATTATAATTATTAGTTAATGGCCAAATCTAATAAAAAAAAGTAATAAATTAAATCTAATAATCAATTTATTCTAAATTTCTATTTCAAAATATTTAAAATGGTATTTTTTTTCTATATTGTATTTATTGGATTAATTAATAAAATTATATACATCTTACTATATTAAGATTCTACCTTTTACTAATTAATTTTGATAAATATATTTTTTTTTACACTAAAATTAATTTTAAGATTTATTAATAATTTTATGTATTATTGTTTTATATAAAAAATATGTATCGTAATAGTTCTCTTTAGTCTCATATTTTAGGATTGACAATATCTTCACGGAAAAGTTTCAATAAATATATTGGACCGACGAAATTAAAAAATATATCTTTTTGACCTTCTAGATAAGATCAAGTTTAGTATTTTTTTATCAGTTTAATATCTGATAAAAAAACAATTAAATTAATTTTTTAATAAAAAAAAAGTCACCCAAATTACCACACAGGTATTTATATCGTGATGACCCCTTTATCTCCAGTTCGGATCCTCTGTCCCAAACTATCTCTGTCCCCATGTCCCACTGTCGATCGGACGGTCCAGATTGCATCTCAAGGATGCATTGCATATCACAAAAATATTGCACACATCTTAAAGATGTTATGATGCCTTAAGATGTAATCTGGACCGTCCGATCGGTAGTGGGACATGGGGACGGAGGTAGTTCGGGACAGAGGATCCGAACTACTTTATCTCCATCCTCTCCATCAAGCAGCGCGTCACCCTCTCCGCTGTCTGCTTCCGCCTCCTCCTCGCCTCCATCCCCCGACTCGACGCCTTATGCCTCAACATCGGGCTCCCCTCCGGCGGCTTTGACATCCACCAAGAGTACTTCACCTTCCCCCGCGCCCTGTTCCGCCAATGCTGTGTCGTCTTCCGAGACGTGGCCGATTTACCCAAACCCCTCGAGCAGCTGCTCGTCGACGTCCTCGTCGAAGCGGGCGTGCAAGACCTATCCTCGAAAACTCCAATGGTAAGGGATGGTTGAATTTCAGCGACAGGGTTTGCAGCTTGTTCGGCATCAAGTCACTGAGGAGTCTCTCCTTGGACAGAACTCGGGTGTCGAAATAGTCTCCTCACCTACCTTGAAATGAAATTCAGCGCCCTTTGCGATGATTTCCTGGGCAACCTCTTCACTTCCTACCCCTTCCTCGAGACTTTGCAACTCATCCGTTGGCGCTCGAGAACGACATGAACAAATTAAGCGTCCACTCCGCCTCCATCAGCCATTTAATCCTGACGTTCCAGATCTACATGCTTCCCTCCATCATCTACATCCACACTGTACATAGAAGCCCCCAAAGTCTGGAACCCGTCGTTCCTGTCACGCCCCAGAGGAGTCTCTGTCCGAAGAAATTTCGGCAGCATCTCCCCTGTACGGCGGACAATATGAAACTTTCTACATATCACATATACTTCAGCCACAGGCGGCTGGAATGATAACAAAAATAAAAGACAAACACCACGCAGTTTATAAAGATATTCAGCCTCTGGCTGTCACAACCACGCAGTTAATAATAGTAATCAATCATAATAGGACTCTGACTCGAAATCCACCCTACTCCACTACACTCGTAAAGCTCAAATCCAACGAACTCACCTCTTCTGCCGTCCAGGCAGGCATATAGTAGAATAAAAACCAAACCATCCAAAGACCATCAAACGGTAACAATCCGTACAATATCCATAAATAAAATCCAAAACAAAACTAAAACATAGTCTGATGGAAGAAAAACCAAAATAAAGCAAATAACAACCTAGTAGAGAACTAGCTCTACGTGCTGATGGGGGGCCAGCGACTGGAACTGCTCCGGACAGCCTCAACCTGAAAATATCAACAATGGAGGCGGGGTGAGTCCAACACTCAGCAGGTACAACTGATATGCATAATAAAACAAATAACAGACAACACTAATCATGCGTACAGTCTCCTGAATATGAGGAGGATAAATGCAACTGAAATGAAATCAGAAGATAACTGCACTGACCGGATCAAAGTATAAAGGTAACAGGTCGTCAGACCGAGTGAGTCATAATCCTGTATGCATGTCAATCAATGCATCCAAACAAATGCAGCATATAAGTGCAACAATCACAAGCAAATAAAAATGAAATAAATGCATATGTCAACCCCATACTCTGAAATCAATGCTCCTGTGCAATGACAGAGTAACGGAGTACTCCTGTCCCGTGACCCCAAATCATAAATGGGGAGCTCAATGCTCTCATCTCCCTTAGACGATGCAGAGGAGGACATCTCCGGCTACCACGCTGAGTCTCCCGACCAACGGAGCCAAACAAAGTCCACCATCTGCCACGCTGCTACCCTAAATGCCAACGGAGCCAAACAGAGGAATCGATCACGGCTACCACCGAGTCACCGACCAACGGAGCCAAACAGCAGAACCGCCACACACCAGCCAGATATACAAATCCATGGGTGATGTGTGCAGTACATGTAACTGGCGATGAGCTCAACCAAAGTAGAGCCGACAATCGCACAGCATGCAATCATGATGCATAATACTGAACATGGCAATCTCATGAATAACATGGCATGATCCATATAAATAGATACAAAGTGTGTACCACAAGAAGACGTATCAAATAGAAGGCACACAAATCGAAGAGGGTATCAAATAAACCCTAGATCCAGAATATAACAGAGCATGTGGTTAGGTCACTACCTAAGGCATATGTGATCAGGTAGATAATATGTAGTGCAGAATAAATAATCAAACAACATGTACTAATCATGTAGTGACCAACCGAAATAAACAGGTAACACAATTACTGTTATATGTTAAACATATTATCATGCATATCAAAAGACATAAGTCAAAGTACCCGCCTCCAATAAAGTGGTCCAAATCCGACTCCGAGATACTCGTCAAGATCCTGTGTTAAACAAACAAATATATATATTTTATTTAGCTAAATCCTACTGAATAGCTAAATAAACAAATCTCTAAAATTGAATTAGGGCAAAACCCTAATCAATAACTAATAATCCATGCATACAACATTACACTAATCTTGTATCAACATGTTTCAATTAATGACATTCTAATCACACTCAACATTCAACTACAACCTTTAAACTAAAAACATGTCTTACTACATGTTCCAAACTAAACTCATCTACAGCATACTCAAGTATCAAATTACACTAATCAATCACTCTATACGTACCTCAATTCACACACTGCTCTAGATCCGCAACCAACAAGTAGCTGTTGGAAAGAAGGCTGCCGGAACCAAGAACAAGCAAGCCTCACAGCACACAACCTCACTGCTGCAATCAAAACGGATCAATAGCAGATCAATCAATCCAATGACACACCAATGGAACAAGAACCTCACCTTGTTGGCTATGACCTAGGGCACGACACAGAGAAGGGAGGAAGTGAAATCTGTGGCCACCGACGGCTGTGTACCCTAACTAGGGCACGGCTTGGAGCAAAGAGGAGAGAATCGGGCTGGGGGCTTGATCGGCCGTAGTCCTGTGCTCGATCTCTCCGCGGCCAGGGCAACAGGGAGTCGACTGTGGCCCTAGTCACCGGCGGCAGAGGAGTAGAAGGAAAAACCGCTCGGGATCAGGGAAGGAAGTTAGGACACGCACGGAAGACCGGCAGCACTTCCGTCCGGCGTCGACACTGTGCAGAGTAGAGGAGAGGCGGCTCTCGTCGCCGGCGGCAGAGGGGAGAGTGTGCGCACGCGAGAGAGATGAGGAGAAGATCGGGTTTGGAAGAGGAAACCGGCGCGAGGAAGAAGGAGAAAAGGAACGGGCGGAGAAGGTGTCGAGCACGGGGAAAAAAAATAAGAGAAAAAGAAAAGATAAAGGAAAGAAAAAAAAAAAAACTTTTCCTCATTAAAATAGGGTAGTCTAAACAGGCTTTTCCGGGCCCCGTTTTTATCCCCGTTAACTCGTCCGTACGAGCTCCGAAAAATTCCCAAAAATTCTGGAAAATTCTCTTATTAATATTCGCCTATTTTCCGGTATTTTACATTCTCCCCCACTAATAAAAAATTTGGTCCCCAAATTTCGTTATCTACCATCAGCTAGTACTAACAACAGATATAAAGTATATATACTGAACGGTAAATAAATCACATACCTCAAGTGAAAAGATAGGGATATCGAGCTCGGATCGTATCCTCGAGCTCCCAAGTAGCCTCCTCATCCGAATGATGCTACCATCCGACTTTAACCAGCCGGATAGTCTTGTTCCGCAATTGACGCTCCTTCCGGTCTAAAATCCGTACCGGAACCTCCTCATAGGTGACGTCAGGCTGAACCGGAACTGAGACATCTGTCAGCACATGTGTCGGGTCAGGTACGTATCTCCTCAGCATAGATACGTGGAATACATCGTGGACGCCTACCAAAGACGGCGATAGTGCCAACCGATAAGCTACCGCTCTAATCCTTTCCAAGATCTGGAAAAGTCCAATATATCGCGGAGCTAGCTTACCTTTGATGCCAATCTCTTCACCCCTTTCGTGAGTGAAACTCGTAGAAATACCTGGTCGTAAATGGAGAACTCTAAGGATCTCCGACTCCGGTCAGCATAACACTTCTGGCAGTCTTATGCCTCTGACATCCTCTGTCTGATAATATGGACCATTTTGCCTCACGTTGAGCTCTATGAGGTCTCAACAACTGAGTCTCTCAGATTCTCGTCCTGATCGACGACTGAGCAACTATGGTAACAAGAATACCCTGCTCTGTCTATCCCTGCTCCTCAATGTCTAACTCAGAGAAATCCTGAATCAAATCTATGACCACAACTCGGTGGCAAGCTAAAGTCCCTCTGGACTTCTGGCTAAGTGAATCGGCAACCACATTAGCTTTTCCCCAGTGATAGCTAATGGTACAAATCATAATCTTTCAGGAACTCCAACCATCTCCTCTATCGAAGATTAAGTTCCTTCCGAGTAAACATATATTTGAGATTCGAATGGTCAGTGAGAACCTCAATGTAATATCATACAGGTAATGCCGCTAAATCTTCAGAGCAAAAATAATAGCGGCCAACACCAGATCATGAACTGGGTATTTCTTCTCATGCTCCTTCAACTATCGAGAAACATATGAGAATACTCTACCGTGCTGCATCAGAACAACACCCATATCCTGTAAAAATGTGTCGGTGTAGAGGACAAATCTGTCCTCTTCGAAGGGTAAAACCAAAACTAGAGCCGACACTAATCTCCGCTTCAGCTCCTAGAAACTGGTCTTGTAATCCTCAATCCAAGTAAACTTCACGCCCTTCATGGTCAAGCATGTAAGTAACATAGCAATCCGTGAGAAACCCTCAATGTATTTTCGGAAATATCGAACCAAACAGAGGAAATTGCGAGCTTCCTGTACAGATTCTGTCTAATCCCAACGGTAACAACCTCTATCTCCTGTGGAACCACGGTATACTCCTACTGGTGACCGTGTGTCTCAAACATCTCATAGGAGACAACTAAATCAGCACTACTGATAATCACATATAGATGTTCTCATCGAAACATCTCTAGATCTATGCAAAGGTGATATGCGTGACTCACCGCGGATCCGAATTAGATCACATCATCGTCCACAAAGACAATGGAAACCGATCCAAACATCCTCGACATACCAGGATCATCGAGTCCCTGAAAATATCTAAGGCACTGAAAGCCTATAGGGCAAAACCAAGACGCATAATGTCCGTATCACAGACATTCCTATACATAAAATCTACGATAATAAATCGAAAAATCTGATCATCAATAACATAAATCACTAAAGAATAAATCCTCCAGTGTGAGAGCAACGCTCCATCACAGAAACATCACATATGTGGGAGCAACGCTCTACCACAAATAGTCTGAAATATGTATCGCAATAAATATAGGAGCTATGCTCCGCTACCAGTAATCCGTAATATGTGGGAGCAATGCTCCACCACAAAACAATACATAAGTGCCCCAAGTCACCTAACTATCCAGCTAGAGACTGTACAAGATTTCTCTACCACAAATCACTGTGGTTAATCTAGGCTATAACAACCTAGTAAACTAATCAAATCCATCATCAGCTCTATCAGCATCCTAGTGGGTCATCCACTGATAGGAAAATTAGTTGATGGGTAAATCCAACAACTGACATAATGCAGTCACTCCACACTCTGCATTCAGTATAAGTAAAATCATCATACTGCTACCAATATATACCTGGCACACGGGCTCACACAATATATGTATGATCGACATAATCCTCCAATTAGTACACACCAAACATACTCACAACATAGATATAAATCATCGTGATATCTCCAACAATACATACCGAACACGTGTGCAAAATCAACATCGGTAAAATCAACAATACACCTCAAACAGCACTCACATAACATATCATATAACCGACATATGCTTCCAATAAAACATACTAAACCCGGTGCACTCACATATCAAACATAATCAAAAAGATACCTCATATACCACACCAAACACATATGTACATATCACAACTCAGATTAAATCAACAAAATGCCTCCATCCAAAACACCACCGATGTACTTATACTACATCTCGGATTTAATCAACAAGATATCTTCAATAATACCTCCGGATACATACACCCAACTACATATCTATGATCCACAAGGAACCTTCAAACCATATCAGAACATGGATACATATACTACTTGCAAATGGACAGTCTACCACAGGACTCCTACAACCCAAAACAATCATGATATACATGCAAAATCAGCATACCAGCTCAACCAAAGAGACCAACCTTATGCTACCAACACTCATGGGTTACGGGTATATCTAAACAAAATTCATGCATATGTATCAAGCATGAATACATCAATCAAAAGCAACTCAAAATGGAGCAGCCTAATCATCCAGTAACAACCCTGCTCTAGGTTCAAAGGAACTAGTATCGGACAAGAAAAATATACACACCGTGGTATAACATTGCCAGTCAATGTCATACACTACCAAGACTATATCTAAAAGGGAAAATTTATCATCATAAATCCAAATGTACTCTCCCAGTATACACTAGTAACTATTGTATCCCATAAGTGTTAAGCAATTAGCTCTACACTTCCTTACATCAGCGGGGTCACATATCCCAAAGCACCCTCTAAGTTATCCCACCAGGTATATACAATCCACGGTCAAAATCTTCATGGAATAGGATACATCGATCCTTTATAACCTATCCAAGCCGATAATGATATATGGCTAAATCAGTCATTTTTCACGTCAGTACAAAACATGTACTCAAATGTGCTCTAAATACATAACTAAGCACAAATAACCTAAAGGTTCGAACCTCTAAAAATAGATCATGGCAATCCTTTACAGATCAACCAACAAAACTAAATCATTTCATGGGTCAATTCAACACTAATTACATCAACTCAAACTAGAGAATGTCAACCCACATAATACCATATGTATAAATGTGTACGACCCAAAATAAAAAGTCAGAATTCAAGATCATCTAGACACTCTCATTTTTATCCTCAAAAATATCAGCCCACATAATATCAGATGAATCAGTCTCTACTCCCCATGAGGGCAAGTTAACATTCAAAACATCAATCATTATTTATCCACATAGTTTAATATCAGATGAAACAAATATCAATTTTATCATCCTGTTAACTAACCACAATTAACCAGATTTATTAAAATCAAAAATCTCATAGGCACATAAACTCTCTAGCTTCCAATTTATAATCTGATCACCAATTATTAACATCAACCTGTGAACACCATACAGGATACTCACTATATCACCATCAATGACAACCCAAATAAAAGATCATCAAAATAGTTATCCACTAAAAGATCATCAACAACCACATAACATTTACTCTCTTAAATCATTAGAAATCAACACATCAAAATATCTGATCTCACAATATCCCTCAACCTCAAACCATTCTCAACAATGATCAAACATGGTAACTCCCCAATAAACAATTTCATCGTATCGGGTACCCTAATATCCAAAAGATATGAGTATAAAAACTCAACTGACTAAGTCAACAGGAATAGGTAAGTGTCATCCACTACCCAACTAACAATAGCAGAGACTGGTATGTGCCTCCATCTCCTACTAGTAGTAACAGAAGATAAAACTACTGATGCTATGATAAGAAAATCACTAGAGATAATAATCCTTGATATCTATTAAGGTCAATCATGCTCAATGGATAACCCATCACATATAATATGTGCTACAACATCCAGACAAGTACTAAAGATAAAGTGCTAATACATGTCATAACTATCAAATTAAACATCATACCTATATGCCGTCTGGAGATGTTCCATCGCTGTCCATTAAAAATTGACCTCGAATTCCGAACGAGAAAAACATCGGAAATCCATATAAATCCAAAACGGAAGTCCATAACATAATCGAAACGGACAAATCCGTGCAACCGAAAATAACTGCCCAGACTAATCTGTCTCACAACTAGGGCTAGTATAAAAATGTCCAAAATACCAAACGCAGGTATCACACCCTGCTCTGATACCAATGAATTGGTATCAGATAAATCCCGAAAATCCAACACACGGAAATCAAATAAATATCGCCAAACTTTGGCGCGCTGATACCCAATAAACTGATATCAGATTATTCAAAGTATCCATAATACGAAAACAAAGATGGTAAAAATCCAGTATCGTATACCTGCTCTGATACCACTAAATTGTCACGCCCCAGAGGAGTCTCTGTCCGAAGAAATTTCGACAGCATCTCCCCTGTACGGCGGACAATATGAAACTTTCTACATATCACATATACTTCAGCCACAGGCGGCTGGAATGATAACAAAAATAAAAGACAAACACCACGCAGTTTATAAAGATATTCAGCCTCTGGCTGTCACAACCACGCAGTTAATAATAGTAATCAATCATAATAGGACTCTGACTCGAAATCCACCCTACTCCACTACACTCGTAAAGCTCAAATCCAACGAACTCACCTCTTCTGCCGTCCAGGCAGGCATATAGTAGAATAAAAACCAAACCATCCAAAGACCATCAAACGGTAACAATCCGTACAATATCCATAAATAAAATCCAAAACAAAACTAAAACATAGTCTGATGGAAGAAAAACCAAAATAAAGCAAATAACAACCTAGTAGAGAACTAGCTCTACGTGCTGATGGGGGGCCAGCGACTGGAACTGCTCCGGACAGCCTCAACCTGAAAATATCAACAATGGAGGCGGGGTGAGTCCAACACTCAGCAGGTACAACTGATATGCATAATAAAACAAATAACAGACAACACTAATCATGCGTACAGTCTCCTGAATATGAGGAGGGTAAATGCAACTGAAATGAAATCAGAAGATAACTGTACTGACCGGATCAAAGTATAAAGGTAACAGGTCGTCAGACTGAGTGAGTCATAATCCTGTATGCATGTCAATCAATGCATCCAAACAAATGCAGCATATAAGTGCAGCAATCATAAGCAAATAAAAATGCAATAAATGCATATGTCAACCCCATACTCTGAAATCAATGCTCCTGTGCAATGACAGAGTAAACGGGATGCTGTCGGAGTACTCCTGTCCTGTGACCCCAAATCATAAATGGGGGAGCTCTCATCTCCCGGTACACGATGACGGGGAGGACATCTCTGCCGGCTACCACGCTGAGTCTCCTGACCAACGGAGCCAAACAAAGTCCACCATCTGCCGGCTACCACGCTGCTACCCTAAATGCAAACGGAGCCAAACAGAGCGGAACTGACTGCCGGCTACCACGCTGAGTCACCTGACCAACGGAGCCAAACAACAGAACCGCCACACACCAGCCAGATATACAAATCCCTGGGGGATGTGTGCAGCATGTAACTGGCGATGAGCTCAACCAAAGTAGAGCCGACAATCGCACAGCATGCAATCATGATGCATGATACTGAACATGGCAATCTCATGAATAACATGGCATGATCCATATAAATAGATACAAAGTGTGTACCACAAGAAGACGTATCAAATAGAAGGCACACAAATCGAAGAGGGTATCAAATAAACCCTAGATCCAGAATATAACAGAGCATGTGGTTAGGTCACTACCTAAGGCATATGTGATCAGGTAGATAATATGTAGTGCAGAATAAATAAACAAACAACATGTACTAATCATGTAGTGACCAACCGAAATAAACAGGTAACACAATTACTGTTATATGTTAAACATATTATCATGCATATCAAAAGACATAAGTCAAAGTACCCGCCTCCAATAAAGTGGTCCAACCCGGACTCAAGATACTCGTCAAGATCCTGTGTTAAACAAACAAATATATATATTTTATTTAGCTAAATCCTACTGAATAGCTAAATAAACAAATCTCTAAAATTGAATTAGGGCAAAACCCTAATCAATAACTAATAATCCATGCATACAACATTACACTAATCTTGTATCAACATGTTTCAATTAATGACATTCTAATCACACTCAACATTCAACTACAACCTTTAAATTAAAAACATGTCTTACTACATGTTCCAAACTAAACTCATCTACAGCATACTCAAGTATCAAATTACACTAATCAATCACTCTATACGTACCTCAATTCACACACTGCTCTAGATCCGCAACCAACAAGTAGCTGTTGGAAAGAAGGCTGCCGGAACCAAGAACAAGCAAGCCTCACAGCACACAACCTCACTGCTGCAATCAAAACGGATCAATAGCAGATCAATCAATCCAATGACACACCAATGGAACAAGAACCTCACCTTGTTGGCTATGACCTAGGGCACGACACAGAGAAGGGAGGAAGTGAAATCTGTGGCCACCGACGGCTGTGTACCCTAACTAGGGCACGGCTTGGAGCAAAGAGGAGAGAATCGGGCTGGGGGCTTGATCGGCCGTAGTCCTGTGCTCGATCTCTCCGCGGCCAGGGCAACAGGGAGTCGACTGTGGCCCTAGTCACCGGCGGCAGAGGAGTAGAAGGAAAAACCGCTCGGGATCAGGGAAGGAAGTTAGGACACGCACGGAAGACCGGCAGCACTTCCGTCCGGCGTCGACACTGTGCAGAGTAGAGGAGAGGCGGCTCTCGTCGCCGGCGGCAGAGGGAAGAGTGTGCGCACGCGAGAGAGATGAGGAGAAGATCGGGTTTGGAAGAGGAAACCGGCGCGAGGAAGAAGGAGAAAAGGAACGGGCGGAGAAGGTGTCGAGCACGGGGAAAAAAAATAAGAGAAAAAGAAAAGATAAAGGAAAAAAAAAAAACTTTTCCTCATTAAAATAGGGTAGTCTAAACAGGCTTTTCCGGGCCCCGTTTTTATCCCCGTTAACTCGTCCGTACGAGCTCCGAAAAATTCCCGAAAAATTCCCAAAAAAATCTGGAAAATTCTCTTATTAATATTCGCCTATTTTCCGGTATTTTACAGTTCCTTCTCTCCCTAAAGCCTCCGGAAGATCCTCTAGGTGAATTGATGCAGCTTTTCAGAGCTTCTTTTCGATGGGGAGCCACTCATCTGGTGCTGAATTCTAGCGAAATCCCAAACTTAAGAAAAGATCGATAGATCAAGCTGGCCTTTTTAATTTTCATTTATACTCTCTTTGATTTATATAGACATATATATATATATATATATATATATATATATATATATATATATATATATATATATATATATATATATATATACTTGACAAAACTTGCTTTATTTTACAGATATTAGAAGCAGGAAACGGAACTGAATTAAGAAGTTAATTCGATCTTCAAGCTCGATTCCAATTTGAAAGATCAGTCGTTGACTATGATATTGACCGAGTTGTTGAATAACTACAATGCATACTGTTGTACCAAGTTTGATATACATGTAGATCCTATGTCTATGGAGAGCAGCATTGAACCATCAAAGGATGATCAACACTTGCTCCATGGCTTGACAGGATTGGAGCTGATTAACTCACATATGATGATGCCGTGGAGATTTGAAGGATTTCTCTCAAATCAGAAGAAGATGAAATTCAAGGATACCGGATTGGAAATGCTGAGAAGGCGCACCAGCCAAGAGCAATTCATGGATATATTAGCATATAAGGAGTTGAGGAGTCTCTGTTCCAAGTGTCTCCAAGTGTCACTAACTACAAAAAAAAAAAAAAAAAAAAAAATAGTCAATTATTTGTAAGAAATTTTACTGATCATTTTTTATCATCCTTAGATAATCTATGTATCATCTATCTTTAATTGCTGATTTGCTTCACTTTCTATAAAGCCCTAGATGCATCATTGAATAACTTCAACTCCCATATCATTTGTTAGGATCACAAGTGCTTAGATCCATGATCTCATGGTCTCTTGTAGCGTAAAGTACATTCATAATATATCCTAAGATGGTGAAATTATATTTCTTAATTAAACATAGTTGAATTATCAGTCATTAGATTGTGTGATTTTAGAAAATTAACATCTCACAACAAATAATTACAGTCTTCAAATGCTGCTCAACCATTAGAAATTGAGAAAATAAATTCTAATATTCCTTTAACATGCCGTCCAACCAATTGATGGGCCTTCATCTTTTTTAGCTCCCTTTATCTCTATCACTCTTTCCACTTTGCAACAATTGCCCAACCCTCGAGAACCATATTCTATAAATATGTCTCAACTGAACGGCTCCTATGTCACCATCAACTCCATCATAATCTTCAAATTCAGATCCATACTCATAATATTTAGAGATATACAGATGATAATCCAACTTAGTAAGAAAATTCATACTATCCATCTCATCAAATAAATCAATACTAAGAATAGAATGATCTTTCATAGGATACTTGACCGCATCAAAAATATTGAATTGTACAACTGTCTCCTATCTTCACAAAAAAAGTTCCTACATACACATTAATTTTTTTCCTTGCAGTCTTAAAAATGGTTTTCCAAGAATCAGTTGAGCCTTATTTGCTAGCAAATCATCCTCCATATCCAAAATGTAGAAATCAATAGGAAATACAAGCTCTTTCACCTTAACCAAAACATTCTCTATCACTTTAGGTGGATGTAGAGCTTGATTCCGAATGTCGAGTTAAAAGTTATGATCATTTAAAGTTCAAATGATCATATTAGGTCAATCCTGCATCACATGGTCTCTTTCTAGAGTTCGCTTTCTCTCCCTCGAATCCCTACTTATGTTATTGCGAGTTGTTGGGTCCTAAGCCAATTTCTTGAGAACTGATCTTTAAAGCTGAGTGTCGTTTGGCTTTGGGCCTAATTCCAACGCCCAACTTCTTTTTCCTTATGCGCCCAACTCAGTCAGCCCACCTCCTATAATTACAAATTATTATGAAGTATCATCAACTATTAGATAATCTATGCTAGCTAAACTTTCCATCAACCTTGGATAATCAATGTATCTTCTATCTTAACTACATCACCTACTATAAAGCACTAAATGTATCACTCGCTCCATGATAATTTTAGGCTTTAATATAATTTGCTAGGATTACTAGTGCTTTCATATGGTTAGATGAGATTTTGTGATCATTGTAGCATCGTTTGATAAATTTATTATGTCAAATATATACTTATAAATTCAAATCTAATGTTTTTAGAATACATTCTTTATATACTTATTTTCTACTTTGTCTAATATATACTTATTTTCTACTTTGTCTAAAGTCTGTATTTATGCTTACTTGACATTAGTTCTTTTGTTGAATGACAAAGGGGGAGGGTTAGGTGGTTAAGTTAGCTAAGTTAGCTAAACCAATTTGAAAACACAAAACTTAACTTAAAAACCATTTACTCGTTTTTACTTGTTTTTTCTTGCATCTGTTTCACTAACTTAACCAGGTTGTCATTCCATCAAAAAGGGAGAGATTGTTGGTGCGGGTAGCGCTAACGGTCTAACTCAGGTTTTGATGAATGACAAATCAGGTTAAGTTAGTTTGTTGTTGTCTAACACTTTGATCGAGTGTGCAGGAGAAGTCCAGACAGGTCGACGGGTTGATCGAATGTCTGGCACGAAGCCCAGCTAGGTCGACGGGCTGACCGGATAGCTGGCACGAAGTCCAAGCGGGTCGACGGGCAGACGGACGCTTAGGCACGAAGTCCAGCTAGGTCGACGAGCTGACCGGATAGCTGGCACGAAGTCCAGACGGGTCAACGGGCTGACCGGACGTTTGGCAGGTAAGTAAGGTAAGTCACTGGAGGGGAGTGACTACGAGGACGCGTTCCCGGGAAGGGAACATTAGGCGTCGATCCGGCTTAGATCCATTTCGGATATCTAAGTCGAGATCGTGACTATATTTCGGTCTCGGAAAGACGGAATCTAAGTCATACTCTTTTCTATTAAATCATATTACTTTGTTGAACTTTAATTGTGCTAACAATCTGTTTTACAGGATATATATATTTGCCTCGGACTAACTCTATTTTGCAGGAGAAGGAGTTTCTGGAAATAGGAGGTCCGGGCGCCCGGAGGTCCAGGCGCCCGGAAGAAAATATTATCCATGCCGAGTTGTCGCCACGTGGAGTTCGCTGATTATACTTGTCATGTCGCACCAAGGCGCCCGGAGCAGCATATAAAAGAAGCCCAGGGGTGGAGCTTCAACATCAATTCAGAACTCTTAGATTGCTTGCTCTGCTGCTCTGCGCTCCAACGACGCTAACGAAGCTCCGACAACGCGCTCTTGTCCTTGTAGTTTTCCTTCTGTCGGTATAGCATTTCTTGTACTGTCTTTGTAATTATTATTTCGAATTGCTAGTAAAATGCCCAACGAAAGTACTCACGAAGTACGGGCCTTCGAGTAGGAGTCGTCACAGGCTCTGAACGAAGTAAAAACACCGTGTTCATTTGTCTATTGTTTTTAATTCCGCCGCGCTTACACTCGTTATTTTTCGAATCGATATTCACCCCCCCCCCCTCTATCGAATTCTCATGATCCAACAACTTCTAATGTCATGTATATATGAATTTGCACACTTATATCAACCATCACAATCTAACTGGTCATCACAAAAACAAACTACTTATCACATCTCCTCCATATAAGGTGGTTCAAAAAAGGTAAAACAAGATGTCTCGCCTTTTCAGTAGTCATCCACATCTATAATACCATCTAAAAACTTGAAGTATCTATCGGTAGGTGGACGATAGGTGGACATCTCATGTCCCATGTACGTGTAGTCAATCTCTAATCCTCCTTTATAAATCCGTGATAGATAGACATTTAAAGAATAGATGTTCTCGCATCTCCTATTTTTGTTTACAAAAGATACAATATTATTGATCTCTAAAATACATTCTTTTGAAAAACCATACAATGCATTTTCCATCTCTTACATAAATATGCAAATAAAAGATAGGAATATTAATATTGTTTATATGCATAATGGAGTAAGGGCCAATTTTCAACGAACTTGGAAGAAATACCCTCCCATGTGATGACTTACTTCAGTTTCTAATTTACTCCTCTAATAGTGTGGAGTGGTCGTGGGACCTAGGGTAACAGATTTTACCTTTTGTATAATATTATAACTATTTTACATCCACTAAAAATAATAATTTTATATAAAATAAAATTTAAATTAGATAGTCGAGCATTATATGTAATGTATCTTAAACGTATTTCAATGGTGATAAATAAATTTTATTAAATTATCGATGGATAAAAAACTAATAAATGTTAGATTTTTTATTATAATTCTAAGTTAAAATTGTGGGTTTGTTTAAACATTAGAAGTAAGACGGAAGGATAAAAATGAATAAATATTTTTACTATAATTTTTAGTTAATTGATGTTTTAGTAGATGTAAATAAATAAATAAAGGTAATAAATTAAAAATAATAACAAATTCTTCTCCTACCTTTCATACTAAGATTAACTCAAATATTTATGGTACATCTACATAATCAATCAAATATCTTATTCCTTAAATATCTCACATACCAAATATTTATAGGCTCATCTATTAAATACCTTACTATCAAATATTCCAAATTTTACTATTAAATATGAATATATTTTTTCAATGTAGAAAATATTTAGAATGGATATTTCTTCAAATATCCCTAATTTAAAATATCTCCTACCATGAAATCATCAAGTGGAATTTGGAATATTTAAGAGTGAGATATTTAATTATAAGATTTGAGATAATTAAGGAATGTGATATTTGATTTAAAATATCTTTTCATCGGAATTTGGAATATTTGAGAGTGAGATATTTAATTATAAGATTTGAGATAATTAAGGAATGTGATATTTGATTGATGATGTGAATATGTAAATTATAAATATTTAAGAGGAATATTTGGTATAATATTATCAAGGATGTTCTGAGATTTATTCATTAATTGCTGTCCTCGTCTATTAAAACCTGACCCAATTTTTTTTTTATTATTATAAAACAGTATTGAGAAGGCGGCAGAGACAGTCGGATCCTGATGACGGACCACAAGCGCCGGCGTAGACAGGAAGGCAGGCTGGAGGACCGCCTCACTTCCCTCCACGACGACCTCCTTATCTTCATCCTCTCCTTTCTCTCCATCAAGCAACGCGTCGCCCTCTCCGTTGTCAGCGCCCGTTTCCGCCTCCTCCTCCCCTTCATCCCCCGACTCGACGCCTTCCGCCTCGACGTCGGCCTCCCTTCCGGTGGCGTCGACGTCCACCAAGTGCTCACCTTCCCCCGTGCTCTGATCCGCCAATGCCACATCGTCTTCCAGGTCGACGTCCGCCCAGTGATCACCTTCCCCGTGGACGTGGCCGATTTACCCAAACACCTCGAGCAGCTGCTCATCGACGACCTCGTCGAAGCGGGCGTGCAAGACCTCATCCTTAAAAACTTAAAGGGATGGTTGAATTTCAGCGACAATGATTGCAGCTTGTTCGACATCAAGTCGCTGAGGAGTCTCTCCTTGGACAGAATCCGGGTGTCGAAATACTCCAATTGCCGCCCCCTCTCGCCCTTGGGCTGCACCCTCCTCACCTCCCTTGAAATGAAATTCACCACCCTTTGCGATGATTTCTTGGCCAACCTCTTCGCTTCCTGCCCCTTCCTCGAGATTATGCTACTCATCGGTTGCTATCCGCTCGAGAACGGCATGAACAAATTAAGCTTTCACTCCTCCTCCATCAAACACTTATTCCTGACGTTCCAGATCGGCATGCTTCCCTCCATCATCGACGTCCGCGCTCCACAGCTCGAGTCGCTCACCGTCCCGGTCGTAACCACGCTGCGGATAGAAGCCCCCAAAGTCCGGAACGCGTCGTTCTTTGTCTCCCAAAGGCCTTCAGCAGATCCTCCAGGTGAATTGAAGAAGCTTTTCAAAGCTTCTTTTCGAGGGGGAGCTGCTCATCTCTTGCTGAATTCTAGAAAAATTCCAAACGTGAGAAAAGATCGATAGATCAAGCTGGCTTTCTTAATTTTCATGTATATACTCTCTTTGATTGATACATACACATCTATTATTTGACAAAACTTACTTTAATTGACAGATATTATCAGCAGTAAACGGAATTGATGAGGTTAATTTGATCTTCAAGCTCGACTTCAATTTGAAAGATCAGTCGTCGTCTGTGATGCTGACCGAGTTACTGAAGAAGTGCAATTACGGCTGTACCAAGTTTGATATATATGTAGATCCTAGGCGTATGCAGAGCAACACTGAAACAGCAAAGGACGAGGAACACCTGCTCCATGGCTCGACGGGATTTGAGCTCGTTAACTTACAAATGTTGATGCCAAAGAGGATATTTGAAAAGTTTCTCTCAGATGAAGAGGAGATAAGTGAATTTAAGCGTAGAGGATTTGAAATGCTGAGAAAGCGTGCCGGTAAAGTGCAGTTCATGAATATATTAGCGTCCAAGGAGTTTCTTTTCAAAATGTCTTTTTTTATTGATAACTGTATTGAAATGAAAATTTAACGTTTTTTTTCTTTATTAATTTTCGAAGGAGTAAATTTAGTTTGTTGGATAAATTTATTTAGTTTTATTAAAAAATTTATTAGGAAAAAATACATACTGGTTTGAATGTATATATAATTAGTTGCATGAAAAAATTAAACGTTTTTTTTCCAATTTTTAAGGTCGTATTATTCATAAATCTTAAATTTTATTTTATCCATAAATCATAGATTTTGACTATCAATGCGATAAAAAAAACTTGTATCCACCGTATTGTATTGTTGTTTGTGTAATTGACGGTATAAACAAGATTAGCTAGATTTCGCAGTGTTATAAATTTTTAGTTACTTATCAAACTTATTCAATTTTTTTTTTATTAAAAATCTTATCAACCAAGCTATCTTACAACGTAAGAGAGTGAAATAACTTATTGAAGAAAATTGAAATTGAAACTGATTTCTCTAGATCCATCGAATTGATGACTTAAAATATTTTGAAAAGTTTAAAATGTTAGCCCCCATGATAAATGGTTAGGCGTTCTAATGGATAGCCAAGGGATTTGAGATTCGAGTTTATGGCGCACTGTAGAGATTTTTTCCTCTAGTGAGAAGCAGGCCTAAGAATATTAGCCATTTGAATGAGTCTCCATTAGCACTTCTCGATTTATTCTGGTAGCCGATGGAAAATTTTAGTAGGGCCTAGTCAGTCACCTCTAAGATTAGTTGGTTCGAAGATTACCAAAAAGAAAATTTAAAATTTTAACAATGGACAAAATCAAGACAGTAGAAAAAATTTATTGATGTTGTCTTAAAGTAAATTAGAGCCGTTTGTTGTGTCAAAAGTAAAAAAAAAAAATTTTTTTTAAAAAAATCTCCAAATATTTGACAGAGTTCAGTATCATGAGAATAAGGAGATTGAAAGAAATATTTTAGACTAAATTGATTAATATTTCATCTTTGGATAATTAAGATGGTGATGCTTTGACTAAAATAATATCGAGGTGATGATGCTTTGACGAAATCAATACTAAGTTGGTGATTCTTTAACTAAAATAGTATCGAAGTGATGATACTTTGACGAAATTAATACTAAGTTGATGATGTTTTGATGAAGTTATCACTTGCATGGTGATGTCAAAACTATATCAAAGTGGTAATGTATTGATTAAAATAGGACCAAGGTGGAGATATTTTAATTTTTAATCAAAGGTGCACCAAAATAATTTTTAACTTTAATTTTTTATAATTACTATTAAAAAAATAGAAAATTTTTAAAATTAAAATATCTTTTTTTTTATTAAGGTCCTTTTAAATTTATAATTTTTTTATTAATATTCTTTTATATTTTTTAAACTTAAATTGTTTATTAAAACTCTAAAGTTAAAAAATAGATAAACTTAGATATAGCGTTATGTGTTTGTCAACGTCAAATTTTTAAAAACTTGAGCCTTTTAAAATCATTAGTGACGTTTTTCTATAAAACTTCTTGATTAAATAATTTAGTTTTTATTTTTTTTATCTAATTTGGTCTGGGTATTTAAATAAGTCTATTTTTTTTATTTTAATTTAGGACGGAAATAAAATGAAATATATTTTGGAAATTAGTATAAAAACCAAATTATGATGCACCCTTTTAAAATCTAAAAAATTAAATCCTCCTTTGCTAAAATGTCATTTTTTTTCTAAGCTTTTTTAGTTTTTTTTTCTAAATTAGAGTTTTTGTTTTATAAAATAATATATAATGTAGGATCGAACTCGACGTTAGAAGAAGATAAATAGGGTTATGAATTTTAAAAATGTGTAAATAATAAATAAATTAGTTGAATCAATTAAAGTTAGTACAACATAAATAAAATTTACATATACTGATTCAATCAATTAAGACAAAGACAATTAAAGCATATAATTGACTTAGCGAACATTTTAAGCATGCAAGTTGATCAATCAAATCAAAAGTATAAACATACAGCAGTTATACAATATGATTCTTATTTCTAAATTTCTCCGAGATGGAGAAACCTTATAGAAAAAGAATTTTAAAATTAAAGCATAATAAAACAAATGAAAATGTTGTTCTAAGTGTTACCAATTAGAAATGAAGCGCACGTTGCAGCATGCCACATTATAGAAGGCGAATGAGGACTTAGATCACATAAACAAGAGTGAATTCTATGTAAATGAGCTATTTTCAAGTTTTGTCTCGAAACTCTTTATATAACACTCCTACGGTTGATGCAAAACATTGATACGAGACAAGCACTTTGACATGGCATTGTGTTGAGTGATGACTTTTGAAAGTTTTGTACAAATAGTCATTTCTTGATTCTATAATCACAAGACCATTGGAGTATGTTTTTTTAAATTATTAAGAGAAATATCTCTTTCAAGTTATAATTTACTCAATCTTTGAAGTCATTATCTGCAAATAAGATTCCATAAAGAAGTATAAGGTACAAATAGTTCATGTGAGGAGTTATTAGACTATAATTGAGGAATTAGTGGGCTGTGTATTGGATTATAAATAGACTATTTGTTTATCAACAAAATGCATTGAATATTTTTTCTTATCCACCTTGTCTATCCTCAACCTTCTACTATTGTGCAAAACTCTTTGACTTTTAACACTTTCTAGGATGCAATTCATGCATTTTTTTGTGGCCAATTTGTTACAATTTATTATTTGTGAGCTGCAAACTTCTTGACTAATAGATAACCTTTTATAGTCATTAATTCTTATGAAACCTACCAATAAGATGAATTCTAAGATAGAGGTGATGACGTGAATGTTTGCTGACCTAGTGGCTATCGAAGTAGTGGAAGTTTAGTCGTAGCTATACAACATAGTCTCACCTGCACAAACAAGAGCAAACATAAGAAAGTGTGCAAGAAGTTATTTCCATCCAGACCTCTCCAATGCTCAATTCGCTAAGAGTGCAGTGGACAATAGAAAGTATGAAAATTAGAGTTTCATTAACATTAGTTTCTAAATGATAATTGTAACTAGTATTTATAGATATGAGATGAGAGATAAATGTTTAAATTGTGATCATGATCTATGGAAAGTTATGGATCATTCAACCATTTCAGACATTAATCATATAATAGCCTCTAATTATTGTGTCCTCCATTAATGTCAATGGTTTGATTGTTATTGATGAGAAAATGATGATCGTGAAGAGGCTGTTGTAGAGATTGTAGACTACATCTGCTTGTCGTTGATAATCCATAGTTCATAGTACCTCTATCTACTTGTGGCTAATCACAAGGATGGAAGTTCTTCTATTTGAAGAAGATAGAGCTCAGGGAATTGAGCTTGAAGGGGAGAGCTTGGAAAATTGTGCTTAGAGTGGAGAGTTAGGAGACTTGAGCTCATCAGCACAATTGATGACATTTATTTCTCAACCTTTAGAAATTTTGAAAATTGAGCTCGGAAAAGGGAGAGTTCAAGGACCTAATGTTGAGAGCTTAAGAAATTGAGCTTGAATAATTGAACTTAGATAATTTATGCAACATCAACCTTAGATAATCTATGTATCATCTATCTTTTTAGCAGGATACGACAGATTTTGAATGCTAGTAACATATTACTTCTTAGATGTTGATGGTTAAGCACTCTTTGTTCTTTCCGTATCAAGTTACTGATATCCTGCCAAGGTCAACACATAGTCATAGGGTACCAATCTTATCCCAGCAAGACCCTACGATGCTTAAGTGAGATTTTGAGAATAAGGAAATAACTAAACGAAAGAGATGATTATGCGAGAGTGAGAGTGAGCATTCCCTGTCCTCTTACTATTGTCTTTCTTTTATAATTTTTTGTGTAATGATGCCCTTTATGACATTTAAATACTTCCTTTTTATTGGTCACCGAACACTATTATTATCTTTCCGTTTAGCAACAATCCTACGATACCCTCATTTGGTAACACGTCACAAGTATTAACCACTCATCATTATTAGTCGTTCTTAGTACAGAATAATGATTATCCTGCGGGCTGATGAGAAAGGGACATTAGAGGAGAAGGTAAGAACAGAACTCGAAGAAATAAGGAGAAAAGTTATTTGTTAAAAAAGAAAACTTTATTAATAATTGAGGGATCAATCCACATACAAGTGGATAAGAATTTACATAGACTCTAGACCCAACGACAAGAAAGGAAAGAACTCAATATATGGACCTAAAGTTCAATCTCGTAGAAAAAGAAAAGAAATCTTTCTAGAAAAGAAAATTTCTTGGTAGAAATTAAAATTAATAAATAGGATAATGTTTTAGACTAATTATAACCCATAATTAGCAGGAATACCAAAAATACCCTAAAGACCATAAAAATAAAAATTATTAAAAATAATAATAAAATCTTTAGAGGCTTGGATGAGGGCCTAAACGGTAGAATTTAGAGAAAAAATTAGTGGTTATGGGTATCCCTATAACAAACATAGATTTTCAAATTTTGCATGCGTGGAGATAGACATAGCTTGATTCCAAGTCCTGAGTCAAAAGTTATGTCTGTTTGAAATTCAAGAGGTCATGTTGAGTCTATCCTGCATCAGTCTCTCCGAACCGAAAAGAACCCTGCAATGAATTGCGGACATGATTAATGACATCTGTATCTACACTCCAGGTTCTGGTAGATAACACCACTAAACATGTTTCAACTAATGAATTAAATACACCTATATTGTTCTTTAGTTCTAAAAAGACAGACTACCTTAATATCTAAGTCCTATTTCCAATCATTACAATCGGGACTACTAAGTCTTTTCTATAGTATAACAACTAGGGAATTGACAAACATTTTAAATCCTAAGAATCACAAAAATATTTGGTCAAGATCAATTCCTTAAAATCTCTATGAATTTTGTATGTCACGATAGTGTGGACGTATACAAAATCAAAGAAGAGATTTTATCCATTAATTTTATTATCTCGTCAACTTTACTTTATGACGAATAAAATTAATAGTTGATCTTTCTTTGATCAAATATTTGGTCAAAATTTTTGAATTTAAAATAACATTGATTCCTCAAACAATATTATTTAAATTCACCAACACCTCAAACACCGTGAATTTTGCATGCCACGATAGTGTGGACGTATACAAAATTAAACATTTGTAAGAGGAGGCGTTTACCCATTAATTATCTTGTCAATAAATCTTTATGACAAATAAAATTACCTCAAACACCGTGAATTTTGTATGCCACGATAGTGTGGACGTATACAAAATCAAACATTTGTAAGAGGGGTTTTTTAATTTTATTATCTTGTCAACTTATTTATTTGACAAATTAATAGTTGGTTTTCTTTAGTCGCACAAATAATAGCAGTGACTCCGATGGGGAGGATACTATTAGACGTGCCTAAGTGTATACCATTACTTGGCACTAAGTCCATTAATAAGATTGTACCCCTTCCGATGGGGAAGATCACACGCTCTTAATTAACTTCCTATAGTCATCCAAAATGGAAGTTTAATCTAGTGATCCGCAAACAAACTCATCCGATATGGAGGAAGGCACTCAGAGCCAACGCGCAAGCTTGTTGCATCACTTATAAATCAGTAATGGAGACCGTGGAATTTATTTAAAAATAAATCCCTCTCTCACTTAGTTATTTAAAGTGAGGAATTCTGACTATGCTAGCCTACTTAACATGCATACTAACAAGCACACACAGCACAACATAAAAAGCAATAAATAGAAAAACTAATTTTCAACTATTATGACTTTTATCTATTGCTGTCCTCCGTGTGTCGCCAACCCTAGCTGCCGCCATCTTTGGCCACCGCCACCGGGTCTAGTTGTCGCATCCATCTTGCTCCTTGTTCCGCTGCGCCTCTGATCCTCAAAAGGTTCCACGCCTTGCAAGATTCGATCCACGACATAAATAGAATTTTACATTTTTCGATCCTATATTCCTCGAAGGAATGTACATGTATCTAGATCAAAAAATAAAATCCTAATAAAACTAAATACAGCTTCTACTGTATTTTATAATACAATCATGCACACACAATAAAATTCCCTTGACATGTCCATCATACACACAATATCTATAAGTCATAATAGTTGGATCCTGCATCCACAAAGTTAGCACATCCTACTATTATCCTGCCTAAATTATGTATGACATGTGCATAATTAAACTAATACCAAATACACATAGGCAAACCCCTAGCTCTGATACCAATTGTTGGTTGCTACTCGGAAAACCTAATGGTTCCACTGTACAAAAATTTTGTACAAAGGTCTTAACCTTTTCCTAGCTACCATGTGTTCTTTTAAATTAAACTTGGATCGCCTGCGGAACTTAACACGTTTGATCCAAAGTTTAATCTATTTGTTCTTTTAGGTTTAGACTTGGATCTCCTGCGGAACTTAACACTTTCGATCCAAATCACCTAGGTTATTAATTCTATTAAATATTAATTTCCAAAATTGGCTTCCAGTACTGACGTGGCGAGGCACATGACCTTCTTGGATATGGGAGCAACCACCACCGACTAGAAAAAGCCTTTTAAGGAAAGCTAATATTTAATTTCCTTAAATAACTTTAGGTCAACCGAAAAGAACAATCAAATCACAAGGAAAAAGAAAAACAAAAGAACACAACATCGAAAATAAATTCGAAATACTAGAATCGCATGCCTCTTGTATTTGGTATTATTTCCAAAAATAACTAGTATGATGCGGAAAGGAAAAATACTAGTTATACCTTTTAGAAAGACCTCTTGATCTTCTACCGTATTCCTCTTCTTACCTCGGACGTTGTGTGGGCAATGACCTTCCGAGATGAGAACCACCAAGCACCTTCTTCTTCCTTGCAAGTTTCGGCCATCAAAACTTCTCCTAGGATGAAGAGGTTCGGCCACCACCACCATGCTCCAAGGGATGCTAGAAACAAAGCTTTCTTTCTCTCCTTCTTCTTCTTCTTCTCTAAACTTGATCCGGCCACCATATGAATCTCCACAAGAAGGATGAGGTTCGACCATCAAAGAGAAGAGAGGAGGAGAGGATGGTCGGCCACACCAAGGAAGAAAAAGAGGGAGAAAAATAGAATAGAGTTCTTATCATGAAGGCACCTCTACCCCCTCTTTTATAATCCTTGGTCTTGGCAAATAAGGAAATTTTAATAAAAACTTCCTTAATTCTTTTGCCATGAAAAATAAATTTATAAAATCAATTTCTCTTTTATTAATCAACATGGCCGGCCACAATAAACTAAGCAAAGAAAATTTAATTCAATCAAGAATTAAAACCTTCCTAATTTGTTTCCGGAAATTTTAAAATAAAATTTCTCTAATAATTTTTATCCCTTCATGATTGGTTTATAAAAAGGAAATTTAATAAATTAAAATCTTTCTTTTAAATATGTGGATAAAAAGAAAGTTATCTCTAAAAATTAAAATATCTTTTAATCTACAAATAAGGAAAGATATCAAATCTTTTCTTAATCTTTGGTAGAAACTTATAAAAGAGAATATTTAATTTTTAAACTCTCTTTTAAATCATGAACATGGTTAAAAAGGAAAGTTTTCTTAAAATTTAAAATCCACCTTTTAATCAACAAATAAGGAAAGATTTCAAATTTTAAACTCTCTTTTAAACATGTAGATGATTTACAAATAAGGAAAGTTTTACCAAAAATTAAAACCATCCTTTTAATCTACAAATAAGGAAAAAGATTAATATCTTCTCTTAATCTTTTGTAGAAAGTTATAAAAGGAAATTTTTAATTTTTAAACTCTCTTTTAAAAACCTTGATATACATATAAGAAATAATTTTAATAAAAATCCTTTTAATACTCTAGTGGCGGGCCACCTAAGCTTGGGACCCAAGTTTTGGCCGGCCACCAACTTGGCTCATCCACTTGGTCTTGGCCGGCCCTAGCTTGGGTTCCAAGCTAGCTTGGCCAACCCCATTGGATGGGTAAGAAGGTGGGTATGTGGTGGGTATAAATCTCTATATACAAGAGGCTACGATAGGGACCGAAAGGAGGAATTGGTTTTGGTCTTCCGATGAAATTAAGCATCCCGTGTTCGCCTCGAACACACAACTTAATTTCATCAATAATAATTCATTCCACTAAAGAACTATTATTGAATTACCGCACCAATCCCAAATTACATTTTGGGCTCCTTCTTATTATGAGTGTGTTAGTCTCCCTGTGTTTAAGATAACAAATGTCCACTAATTAAGTAAGTTACTTTATAAAGTCAGTATAAAAAGAAACGACCTCTAATGGTCCTACTCAATACACTCTAAGTGTACTAGTGTAATTATATAGTTAAGATAAACTAATACCTAATTACACTACGACCTTCCAATGGTTTGTTCCTTTCCATCTTGGTCGTGAGCTACTGTTTATAATTTATAAGGTACTGATAACATGATCCTCTGTGTGTGACACCACACACCATGTTATCTACAATATAAATTAATTGAACAACTATATTTATCATAAATGTAGACATTTGACCAATGTGATTCTTATTTCTAGATAAATGTTTATACCAAAAGCTAGACTTTTAGTATACATCCTAACACTAAAGTTCAATCTCGTAGAAAAAGAAAAGAAATCTTTCTAGAAAAGAAAATTTCTTGGTAGAAATTAAAATTAATAAATAGGATAATGTTTTAGACTAACTATAACCCATAATTAGCAAGAATACCAAAAATACCCTAAAGACCATAAAAATAAAAATTATTAAAAATAATAATAAAATCTTTAGAGGCTTGGATGAGGGCCTAAACGGTAGAATTTAGAGAAAAAATTAGTGGTTATGGGTATCCCTATAACAAACATAAATTTTCAAATTTTGCATGCGTGGAGATAGACATAACTTCATTCCAAGTCCTGAGCCAAAAGTTATGTCTGTTTGAAATTTAAGAGGTCATGTTGAGTCTATCCTGGATCAGTCTCTCCGAACCGAAAAGAATTCGCCCTCGATTTCATAGTAGCCTCATCAACATCCACCGAATAAGGAGTCAAGTGCTTCACATTGAAGACATCAGATGTCTTCAAATGGCAGGGAAGGCACAACCTGTAGGCATTATCATTGATCTTTTGCAATATCTCACACGGTCCAATCTTCCAATCCTTCAGTTTATTGTACTCATAAATATGCATAAAATTATTAGTTAAAACTGTCCAGACAAAATCTTTGACCTTAAAAAGTACTTGACGATGATGACTATCAACCTGAGTTTTGTACTTCGTATTGCTATCTAAAATTGTTAGTTTTACCTGCTCATGAATGTTTTGAAGATGTTGTCACGCCTCGGGGGAAGTCCCTGTCCGAAGAAATTTCGACAGCACCTCCCTTGTACGGGTGACAATCTGAAACATTTCTATAGACACAATATACATCAGCCACAGGCGGTTGAAATATATACACAACCACACAGTTATATAGGCAGCATACTCGGCTGATACCATAAAAATACAACCACGCAGTTATATATAAATCTAACAGCCCACTCGGCTGTACCAAAACCAAACATAGCGGAAATCCAATAGACAACACATACAACTATAAACAAAGACTGCTAGCCGGTTAGGCTTACACACACAATAACATAATACTCTGGAAACAAAATCGGAACACAAAGCCAAATACACACATTCATCTACCAAAATACAAATAAACAAAAACGGAGACAGGTCTTCTGATGTGACGTGGGGACTGGCAGGCAGGATACTCCAAGCGACTCCATAAACAACCTAGTACCTGAAAAAGATAGTGTCCACGGGGGTGAGTTCAACAACTCAGCAGATACCAGTTGACATGTATAGTAAGCTATAACAGACAGTAACAACTATGGAGTACAGTCTCCTGAACAAAAGCTAGAATGCACAATAAAAAAGGGCTGAAGAGAACTGTACTCACCAGGGCCTCCTATCAGAATAGTCAGGTCATCAAACCGAGAGTATCATAAATCCTGTATGCATGTCAAACATATGCATCCATCCAAATGCAGCATATAAGTGCAGCAAACACAATCAGTAAATGCATAATTGTATATGATGCCAATGACATGGTCACCCCTGACGCCAGTCAGCCATCTCACACACAATGGTGAGACCGAGTGGCTAGGGCTGTGACAACCGTGCACTCTACCATCACTACTCCTGATGAGTGACCGAGTGGACGGGATGCTGTCGGAGTACACCTATCCTCCTACCCCAAATCATAAATGGGGGAGCTCAATGCTCTCATCTCCCGGTACACGATGACGGGGAGGAATCTCTGCCGGCTACCATGCTGCGTCACACTACCCATGAGCGGACCAACAGAGCCAAACAGAGTCCAACCGTCTGCCGGCTACCACGCTGCTACACTAAACGAGCGGAGCCAAACAGAGCAGAACCGTCTGCCGGCTACCACGCTGAGTCACCAGACCAACGGAGCCAAACAGAATAACTGCCACACACCTGTCTGATATACCACTAACCCATGAGTGGTGGTGTGTATAGATACATGTAACTGGCGATGTTCTCGACAATAATGGAGCAGACTATCACACAGCATGCAATCATGCGAGATGATGCATGACACTAAGCATGGCAACAACCTGATCAGCATAACAATATCCATGTATATAAAATATGTACCGTAGTATCGATGGTCAAATCTGAAGACCTAAGGTACACAAGTCAGGTAGGGTATAAAAACCTAGGTCCTGAGCATAATGAGACATGGTATGTCACTACCATATGAGCATATATATAATCATGTGGTTACTAACAATAAATGCATAACAGGTGAGCAAACAAACATGTAACAGGTACCGGTAGTGACATATTGAAACAAGAACGGACATAATTATTACTAAAAGCTATAACCTACTAAACATGTCAACATGACATTATCAAAGATAAGTCAAGGTACCCACCTCAAATAGCAAGTCCAATCCAGTCAAATCCAATGTCGAGATACACGTCTCGCGTCAAAGTCCTATATCAATCAATATATATTTTTATTTAGCTAAAATTCATAAGAATTTAAATAGCTAAATAAAATCCACAAGACTAAATTAGGGAAAATCCTAATCAACATAACCACTTGTCTACCTAAATTAAATCCAACAATTAACTAGGGTTAATTTCTTTAACCCTAATTATTCCATCATTCAGTTTAAATCTAATGAGCAAGATGAATAACATCTAATCATGTAATCCTTTTCATACTAACATCAATGCATTTACCTTAATCCAAAAACACACTCAAATTCTGGATTCTCCACTATTGACTTAAGATTAGTGTGACCGAAAACTGGATGAAGCCACTGACCTACAAGTCGAAATCAATATATATATACTTCTGAGAATTTAAACCCTAACCTTTAATCCATAACCTTTATGCTAACGACTTACCCCAAGTAAGCAACACCCTTGATAACTCGAAGTGCTGCTGGAGGCTACAATTGAAGTCAAGTTAGGTGCAGCTTCTGCCCTTATACCAAATACCACAAATCAATACTTGATGGACAACATTCAACAAGTTACTAGTTTTGTAGATTGGATTGTAACCTCTTATGCGCGGAGAAAACCTGGTGGCTGCTCTTCAAATCTAGAGAAGGGAGTGGACAAATCGGAGCCTTCAACCACTGCTCCGGTAGTGATCCTCCTCACCAAAACTGGACAAAGCATAGAGATCAGATCTAGGGCTCGTCCACCTCCATCAAAGCTAGGGCACTGCTCGAGAGTGAAGGTGATGAGTCTGTGCCAGCATTAGGGCACGTTGTCAGCCAACGATCAGCGCTGGGTTCCTGTGGCCAGTGATCAGCGCGCGGCTCTGAATGGATGATGAGGAAGAATCGGCGGAGGAAGATCTATGTGGCGAGGAGGCGATGAGGAAGAGGGGAAGAACCGGGTGCTCCAGCATGGGAGGAGAAGCTACATATCAGCCATGGCTCCGATACCGGGAGAAGGGGCTCTGCCGATGGTTTTGTACCCGCTGGAGAAGAAGCGCCGCAAGTGGGGAAGGCGATTGGGCTCGGGAAGAGAAATAGGTGGTCGGCGCCGAGAGGAAGAGAAGTGATCGACGTAGAGGGGAATCGGTGGAGAAATGGGCACGACACGAGTGAGGGGAGAAGAAAAGAGGGGGAACGGTTATGGACCGGGAGAGGAAAAGAAGAAAAGAAAAAGAAAATATAAAAGAAAATTTAACTTTTCCTCATTAAATAGGGTAGCCTAAACAGGCTTTCCCGGGGCCCCATTTTTATCCCCGTAAACTGGTCTATACGAGCTTCAAAAAATTCCAGAAAAATTCTCTAATCGTTATTCGTCATTTTTCGGTATTTTACATTCTCCCCCACTAATAAAAATTTGGTCTCCAAATTTCAGTATCTAACATCAGCTGATACTAACAACTGGTAAATAATGTAAATGCTGAACGATAAATTAAATTACATACCTCAAGTGAAAGATGGGGGTATCGAGCTCGGATAATATCCTCGAGCTCCCAGGTAGACTCCTTGTCCGAATGATGCTGTCATCCGACTTTAACCAGTCGAATAGTCTTATTCCGCAACTGACACTCTTTCCGATCCAGAATCCGTACCGGAACCTCCTTATAAGTGACGTCAAGCTAAAGGGGAACTGAGATATCTGTCAGTACATGTGTCGGGTCGGGTACGTATCTCCTCAATATAGATACGTGGAATACGTCGTGGACGCCTGCCAGGGACGGTGGTAGTGCCAGACGATAAACTAGCGCTAAAATCCTCTCCAAGATTTGAAAAGGTCCAATATATCGCGGAGCTTACTTACCTCTGAAGCCAAATCTCGTCACCCCTTTCGTGGGTGAGACTCGCAAAAAAACATGGTCACCAATAAAGAACTTTAAGGGTCTCCGACTGCGGTCAGCATAACTCTTCTGGCAGTCTTATGCCTCTAACATCCTCCGTCTGATAGTACGGACCACTCTGCCTCATGTTGAGCACTATAAGGTCCCAACAACTGGGCCTCCCCAACCTCATCCCAGAGGGTGGGTGTCCGACAAGACCTACCATACAACGCCTCAACGGTGCCATCTGGATAGCCGAATGAAAGCTGTTGTTGTAGGTGAACTTTACCAATGGCAAACGGTCCTCCCAACTGCCTCCCAAAAATCCAATACACAAGATCTCAGCAAGTTCTCTAGAGTCTGACTGGTCCGCTCTGACTGTCCATCTGTCTACGGATGGAAAGCGGTACTGAAACAGAGCTGAGTGCCCAAAGCCTGCTGCAGACTCTGCTAGAAACAAGACGTGAACCGGGGGTCTCTATCTGAAATAATACTCAATGGGACACCATGTAATTTGATGATCTCCCGGCAATATAGATCTGTAAACCGATCCAAGGAATCAGTCTTCCGGATCGTTAAGAAGTGCGCGGATTTGGTTAATCGATCAATGATTAACCCAAATCGCGTCATGGCCTCGTCGTGTCCTAGGTAAACCCACCACAAAATCCATGGTAATGTGTTCCCATTTCCACTCAGGAATAGGAATCCGCTAAAATAATCCTGCAGGTCTCTGGTGCTCGACCTTCACCTGCTGACAGACAAGACATCTAGCTACAAAATCCGCGATGTCTTTCTTCATGTCGTTCTATCAATAAGAACGCCTCAAATCTTGGTACATACGGGTCCTGCCTGGGTGGATGGCAAATCGTGAGCGATAAGCCTCCTGAAGTAACTTATATATATCAACCATCACAATCTAACTGGTCATCACAAAAAAAAACTACTTATCACATCCCCACCATATAAGGTGGATCAAAAAAGGTAAAACAAGATGTCTCGCCTTTTCAGTAGTCATCCACATCTATAATACCATCCAAAAACTTGAAGTATCGATCGGTAGGTGGACGATAGGTGGGCATCTCATATCCCATGCACGTGTAGTCAATCTCTAATCCTCCTTTATAAATCCGTGATAGATAGACATTTAAAGAATAGATGTTACGTTCTCGTATCTCCTATGTTTGTTTACAAAAGGTACAATATTATTGATCTCTAGAATGTATTCTTTTGAAAAACCATACAATGCATTTTTCATCTCTTACATAAATATGCAAATAAAAGATAGGAATATTAATATTGTTTATATGCAGAATGGAGTAAGGGTCAATTTTCGACGAACTTGGAAGAAATACCCTCCCATGTGATAACTTACTTCAGCTTTCTAATTTACTCCTCTAATAGTGTGGAGTGGTCGTGGGACCTAGGGTAACAGATTTTACCTTTTGTATAATATCATAGCTATTTTACATCAACTAAAAATAATAATTTTATATAAAATAAAATTTAAATTAGATAGTCGAGCATTATATGAAATGTATCTTAAACTTATTTCAATGAAGATAAATAAATTTTATTAAATTATCAATGGATAAAAAACTAATAAATGTTAGATTTTTTTATTATAATCCTAAGTTAAAATTGTGGGTTTGTTTAAACATGAGAAGTAAGACGGAAGGATAAAAATGAATAAATATTTTTACTATAATTTTTAATTAATTGATGTTTTAGTAGATGTAAAAAAATAAATAAAGGTAACAAATTAAAAATAATAACAAATTCTTCTCCTAACTTCCACAATAAGATTAACTCAAATATTTATGATTAATATATCTACATAATCAATCAAATATCTTATTCCTTAAATATCTCACATACTAAATATTTATAGGCTCATTATTAAATACCTCACTATCAAATATTTCAAATTCTACTATTAAATATGAATATATTTTTTCAATATAGAAAATATTTAGAGAGGATATTTCTTTAAATATCCCTAATTTAAAATATCTTCTACCATGAAGTCATCAGAGTGGAATTGGAATATTTGAGAATGAGATATTTAATTATAAATTTTGAGATAATTAAGGAATGTGATATTTGATTTAATATATCTAATCATTAGAGTGAAATTTGGAATATTTGAGAGTGAGATATTTAATTATAAGATTTGAAATATTTAAGGAATGTGATATTTGATTGATGATGTGAATATGTAAATTATAAATATTTAAGAGAAATATTTGGTATAGTATTATCAAGGATGCTCTGAGATTTATTCATTAATTGCTCTCCTCGTCTATTAAAGCCTGACCCAATTTTTTTTTTTTTATAAAACAGTATTGAGAAGGCGGCAGAGACAGTCGGATCCTGATGACAGACCACAAGCGCCGGCGTAGACAGGAAGGCAGGCTGGAGGACCGCCTCACTTCCCTCCACGACGACCTCCTTATCTTCATCCTCTCCTTTCTCTCCATCAAGCAACGCGTCGCCCTCTCCGTTGTCAGCGCCCGTTTCCGCCTCCTCCTCCCCTCCATCCCCCGACTCGACGCCTTCCGCCTCTACGTCGGCCTCCCTTCCGGTGGCGTTGACGTCCACCAAGAGCTCACCTTCCCCCGTGCTCTAATCCGCCAATGCCACATCGTCTTCCAGGTCGACGTCCACCCAGTGATCACCTTCCCCGTGGACGTGGCCGATTTACCCAAACACCTCGAGCAGCTGCTCATCGACGACCTCGTCGACGCGGGCGTGCAAGACCTCATCCTTGAAAACTTCAAGGGTAAGGGATGGTTGAATTTCAGCGACAGTGATTGCAGCTTGTTCGACATTAAGTCGCTGAGGAGTCTCTCCTTGGACAGAATCCGGGTGTCGAACTACTCCAATTGCCGCCCCCTCTCGCCCTTGGGTTGCACCCTCCTCACCTACCTTAAAATGAAATTCACCACCCTTTGCGATGATTTCTTGGCCAACCTCTTCGCTTCCTGCCCCTTCCTCGAGATTATGCTACTCATCGGTTGCTATCCGCTCGAGAATGGCATGAACAAATTAAGCTTCCACTCCGCCTCCATCAAACACTTATTCCTGACGTTCCAGATCGGCATGCTTCCCTCCATCATCGACGTCCGTGCTCCACAGCTCGAGTCGCTCACCGTCCCGGTCGTAACCACGCTACGGATAGAAGCCCCCAAAGTCCGGAACGCGTCGTTCTTTGTCTCCCAAAGGCCTTCAGCAGATCCTCCAGGTGAATTGAAGAAGCTTTTCAAAACTTCTTTTCGAGGGGGAGCCGCTCATCTCTTGCTAAATTCTAGAAAAATTCCAAACGTGAGAAAATATCGATAGATCAAGCTGGCCTTCTTAATTTTCATGTATATACTCTCTTTGATTGATACATACACATCTATTATTTGACAAAACTTACTTTAATTGACAGGTAAAAGGAACTGATGAGGTTAATTTGGTCTTCAAGCTCGACTTCAATTTGAAAGATCAGTCGTCGTCTGCGATGCTGACCGAGTTACTGAAGAAGTGCAATTACGGCTGTACCAAGTTTGATATATATGTAGATCCTAGGCGTATGCAGAGCAACACTGAAACAGCAAAGGACGAGGAACACCTGCTCCATGGCTCGACGGGATTTGAGCTCATTAACTTACAAATGTTGATGCCAAAGAGGATATTTGAAAAGTTTCGCTCAGATGAAGAGGAGATATTTGAATTTAAGTATAGAGGATTTGAAATGCTGAGAAAGCGTGCCGGCAAAGTGAAGTTCATGGATATATTAGCATCCCAGGAGTCTCTTTTCAAAGTGTCTTCCTTTATTGATAACTGTATTGAAATGAAAATTTAACGTTTTTTTTTCTTTATTAATTTTCGAAAGAGTAAATTTAGTTTGTTGGATAAATTTTTTAGTTTTATTAAAAAATTTATTAGGAAAAAATAAAGACTGTTTTGAATGTATATATAATTAGTTGCATGAAAAAATTAAGCGTTTTTTTTCCAATTTTTAAAGTCGTATTAGAGTCGAATGCTTCATAAATCCTAAATTTTATTTTACCCATAAATCATAGATTTTGACTATCAATACGATAAAAAAAAACTTGTATCCACCGTATTGTTGTTTGTGTAATTGAGGGTATAAACAAGATTGGCTAGATTTCTTAGTGTTAGAAATTTTTTAGTTACTTATCAAACTTAATTATTCAAACTTTTTTTTTTATTAAAAATCTTATCAACCATGCTATCTTACAACGTAAGAGAGTGAAATAACTTATTGAATAAAATTGAAATTGAAATTGATTTATCTAGATTCATCAAATTGATGACTTAAAATACTTTGGAAAGTTTAAAATTTTAGCCCCCAAGATAAATGGTTAGGCGTTCTAATGGATAGCCAAGGGATTTGAGATTCGAGTTTATGGCGCACTGTAGAGATTTTTCCTCTAGTGAGAAACAGGTCTAAGAATATTAGCCATTTGAATGAGTCTCCATTAGCACTTCTCGATTTATCTTGATAGTCGATGGAAAATTTTAATGGAGTCTGGTCAGTCATCTCTAGGATTAGTTGGTTCGAAGATTACCAAAAAGAAATTTTAAAATTTTAACAATGGACAAAATCAAGGAGTAAAAAATTTTTTGTTAATGTTGTCTTAAAGTAAATTAGAGGGGTTTGTTGTGTCAAAAGTAAAAAAAATGTTTTTTTTTAAAAAAATCTTCAAATATTTGACAGAGTTCAGTATATATCATGAGAATAAGGAGACTGAAAGAAATATTTTAGACTAAATTGATTAATATTTCATCTTTGAATCATTAAGATGGTGATACTTTGACTAAAATAGTATCGAGGTGGTGATGCTCTGACGAAATCAATACTAAGTTGGTGATGCTTTTACTAAAATGGTATCGAAGTGATGATACTTTGACGAAATTAATACTAAGATGATGATGTTTTGATGAAGTTATCACTTGCGTGGTGATGCCAAAACCATATCAAAGTGGTAATGCATTGATTAAAATAGGACGAAGGTGGTGATATTTTAATTTTTAATCAAAGGTGCACCAAAATAATTTTTAATTTTAATTTTTTATAACTACTATTAAAAAATAGAAAATTTTTAAAATTAAAATATCTTTTTTTTTATTAAGGTCCTTTTAAATTTATAACTTTTTTATTAATATTCTTTTATATTTTTTAAACTTAAATTGTTTATTAAAACTCTAAAGTTAAAAAATAGATAAACTTAGATATAGCGTTATGTGTTTGTCAACGTCAAATTTTTAAAAAATTGAGCCTTTTAAAATCATTAATGACGTTTTTCTATAAAACTTCTTGATTAAATAATTTAGTTTTTTTTTTATCTAATTTGGTCTGGTTATTTAAATAAGTCAATTTTTTTATTTTAATTTAGGACGGAAATAAAATGAAATATATTTTGGAAATTAGTATAAAAACCAAACTATGATGCACCTTTTTAAAATCTAAAAAATTAAATCCTCCTTTGCTAAAATGTCATTTTTTCTAAGCTTTTTTAGTTTTTTTTCCTAAATTAGAGTTTTTGTTTTATAAAATAATATATAATGTAGGATCGAACTCGATGGTAGAAGAAGGTAAATAGGGTTATGAATTTTAAAAATGTGTAAATAATAAATAAATTAGTTGAATCAATTAAAGTTAGCACAACATAAATAAAATTTACATATACTGATTCAATCAATTAAGACAAAGACAATTAAAGCATATAATTGATTTAGCGAATATTTTAAGCATGCAAGTTGATCAATCAAATCAAAAGTATAAATATATAGCAGTTATACAATATGATTCTTATTTCTAAATTTCTCCGAGATGGAAAAACCTTATAGAAAAATAATTTTAAAATTAAAGCATAATAAAACAAATGAAAATGTTGTTCTAAGTGTTACCAATTAGAAATGAAGCGCACGTTGCAGCTTGCCACATTATAGAAAGCGAATGAGGACTTAGATCACATAAACAAGAGTGAATTCTATGTAAATGAGCTATTTTCAAGTTTTGTCTCGAAACTCTTTATATAACACTCCTACGGTTGATGCAAAACATTGATACAAGACAAGCACTTTGACATGGGATTATGTTGAGTGATGACTTTTGAAAGTTTTGTACAAATAGTCATTTCTTGATTCTATAATCACAAGACCATTGGAGTATGTTTTTTAAAATTATTAAGAGAAATATCTCTTTCAAGTTATAATTTACTCAATCTTTGAAGTCATTATCTGGAAATAAGATTCCATAAAGAAGTATAAGGTACAAATAGTTCATGTGAGGAGTTATTAGACTATAATTGAGGAATTAGTGGGCTGTGTATTGGATTATAAATAGACTATTTGTTTATCAACAAAATGCATTGAATATTTTTTCTTATCCACCTTGTCTATCCTCAACCTTCTACTATTGTGCAAAACTCTTTGACTTTTAACACTTTCTAGGATGCAATTCATGCATTTTTTTGTGGCCAATTTGTTACAATTTATTATTTGTGAGCTGCAAACTTCTTGACTAATAGATAACCTTTTATAGTCATTAATTCTTATGAAATCTACCAATAAGATGAATTCTAAGATAGAGGTAATGACGTGAATGTTTGCTAACCTAGTGGCTATCGAAGTAGTGGAAGTTTAGTCGTAGCTATACAACATAGTCTCACCTGCACAAACAAGAGCAAACATAAGAAAGTGTGCAAGAAGTTATTTCCATCCAGACCTCTCCAATGCTCAATTCGCTAAGAGTGCAGTGGACAATAGAAAGTATGAAAATTAGGGTTTCATTAACATTAGTTTCTAAATGATAATTGTAACTAGTATTTATAGATATGAGATGAGAGATAAATGTTTAAATTGTGATCATGATCTATGGAAAGTTATGGATCATTCAACCATTTCAGACATTAATCATATAATAGCCTCTAATTATTGTGTCCTCCATTAATGTCAATGGTTTGATTGTTATTGATGAGAAAATGATGATCGTGAAGAGGTCGTTGTAGGAATTGTAGACTACATCTGCTTGTAGTTGATAACCCATAGTTCACAGTACCTCTATCTAAAGAAGACCGAGAGAGAGAGCTTAGGAACTATGCTTGAACAGGAGAGCATAGAAAATTAAGCTTAGAGTGGAGAGCTAGGAGAATTGAGCTCATCAACACAATTGATAGCATTTACCTTCCAACCTCTAGAAATGCGAGAAAACTGAACTCAAAAAGGGAGAATATGAAGAACTAACAATGGAGATCTTTCCTAATCTTAGAAGGCCGTATACCACAAACAATTGAGCTTAGTGGGGAGAGCTCGAAGATTTGAGGTTATATAACTGAGTTCCTTAATACAATTGTTGAAATTTACATGTCGATGTTTAGAAATGTGGTCTCCATTAATATCAACCGTTCAACCATTACAGGCTAGAAATGATGATCATGAACAGGTTGTTGCACGGATTATAGGCAATTTTTGTTTGTGGCTAATCACAACATGGATGGAAGTTCTTCTATCTGAAGAAGATAGAGCTCAGGGAATTGAGCTTGAAGGGGAGAGCTTGGAAAATTATGCTTAGAGTGGAGAGTTAGGAGACTTGAGCTCATCAGCACAATTGATGACATTTACTTCTCAACCTTTAGAAATTCTGAAAATTGAGCTCAGAAAAGAGTGAGTTCAAGAACCTAATGTTGAGAGCTTAAGAAATTGAGCTCGAATAATTGAACTTAGATAATTTATGCAACATCAACCTTAGATAATCTATGTATCATCTATCTTTTTAGCAGGATACGACAGATTTCGAATGCTAGTAACATATTACTTCTTAGATGTTGATGGTTAAGCACTCTTTGTTCTTTCCGTATCAAGTTACTGATATCCTGCCAAGGACAACACATAGTCATAGGGTACCAGTCTTATCCCAGCAAGACCCTACAATGCTTAAGTGAGATTTTGAGAATAAGGAAATAACTAAACGAAAGAGATGATTATGCGAGAGTGAGCATTCCCTGTCCTCTGACTATCGTCTTTCTTTTATATTTTTTTTTTGTGTAATGATGCCCTTTATGACATTTAAATACTTCCTTTGCAATGGTCACCGAACACTATTATTATCTTTCCGTTTGCAACAATCCTACGATCCCCTCGTTTGGTAACACGTCACAAGTATTAACCGCTCATCATTATTAGTTGTTCTTAGTACAGAATAATGATTATCCTACGGGCTGATGAGAAAGGGACATTAGAGGAGAAGGTAAGAAAAGAACTCGAAGAAATAAGGAGAAAAGTTATTTGTTAAAAAAGGAAACTTTATTAATAATTGAGGGATCAATCCACATACAAGTGGATAAGAATTTACAAAGACTCTAGACCCAACGACAAGAAAGGAAAGAACTCAATATATGGACCCAAATTTCAATCTCGTAGAAAAAGAAAAGAAATCTTTCTAGAAAAGAAATTTTCTTGGTAGAAATTAAAATTAATAAATAGGATAATGTTTTAGACTAATTATAACCCATAATTAGCAGGAATACCAAAAATACCCTAAAGACCATAGAAATAAAAATTATTAAAAAAATAATAAAATCTTTAGAGGCTTGGATGAGGGCCTAAACGGTAGAATTTAGAGAAAAAATTAGTGGTTATGGGTATCCCTATAACAAACATAGATTTTCAAATTTTGCATGCGTGGAGATAGACATAGCCTGATTCCAAGTCCTGACTCAAAAGTTATGTCTGTTTGAAATTCAAGAGGTCATGTTGAGTCTATCCTGCATCAGTCACTCTGAACCGAAAAGAACTCGCCCTCGATTTCATAGTAGCCTCATCAACATCCACTGAATAAGGAGTCAAGTGCTTCACATTGAAGACATCAGATGTCTTCAAATGATAAGGAAGGCACAACCTGTAGGCATTATCATTAATCTTTTGCAATATCTCACACGGTCCAATCTTCCAATCTTTCAGTTGATTGTACTCATAAATACGCAAAAAATCATTAGTTAAAACTGTCTAGACAAAATCTCCAACCTTAAAAGGTACTTGACGATGATGACCGTCAACCTGAGTTTTGTACTTGGTATTGCTATCTAAAATTGTTAGTTTTATCTGCTCATGAATGTTTTGAAGATGTTCTGTCATCTCATCTACTCTAGTGCTAAATTGTCCCACATGTACAATAGGGGCTAAGTCCAAAACCCCGATAGATTCCACCCATAAACAATCTTGAAAGGACTCAAACCTGTAGTGTTATTTCTCAATCAGTTGTATGCGAACTCTGCTTAAGGTAGGGACAAGTCTCATTGCTTCAGATTAGTTCCGATAAGACATCTTAGAAGATTGCCCAGACTCCAATTCACCATCTCAGTTTGTCCAGCTGTTTAAAGGTGGTAGGCACTACTAAAGTTCAACTACTTGCCCAATTTTTCCCATTAACTCTTCTAGAAATTACTGATGAACTTGGTATCTTGATCTGAAGTCATGGACTAAGGAATACTATGTAGATGCACAATCCCATTAAAGTAAAGATGGGCAATCCAGACAAAATCCATAGTCTTCCTGCAAGCTACAAAATGTGTCATCTTTGAGAATTTATCAACTATAACAAGAACCAAATTTTAGGTTCAGTATGTACGAGGTAATCCTAATACAAAATCTATACTAACATTAAACCAAGGAGCTTCAAGGACAGGTAAGAGAGTGTACAAGCTTGCATTGGTGAGCACCCCCTAGATTGCTGACATACAAAACACTGATCTACAAAGTATACCACATTATTGGTCAACTTAGGCCAATAAAAATTAGTAGAGATGAGGGCCAATGTTTTATCACGTCAGAAGTGCTCTTTATTATAAAGCTCACTCGTGATATGCTACCTGAGTAGTCAAGAATGCACAGTTGAAACCCATGAAATAGATATCCATTATGCAAAATAGAATCATATCGGTGTTTATCAACCTCCTGGAATATCCTACTCAATGATTGGTCAGCTACGTACATATTTGGAAAAACCTCAAAGCTTATAACTTTGGTACTCATGGTGGTGAGTAATGAAGAATGGTGACTCAAGGCATCTGCGACACAATTCAGACTTCCAACCTGGTGCCTCAACATAAAGGTGAACTCTTATAAGTAAGTAAGTCATCCACTTGGCATGTCACCTGCTCGGCTTATGTTGACCATTGATGTACTTCAATGCTTTATGATCAGTAAATACGATGAATTTTCATTCTGTACTAGATAGTGATGGCAATGCTTTAAGGATTAAACAATGACATAGAACTCCAAGTCATAGGTAGAATAATTCTTCTTAGACCCAAACAACTTCTCACTGAAGAAAGCAACTGGACGCTTTGACTAACTCATAACAACTCCCATACCGATGCCAAATGTATCACAGTTGACCTTGAATATTTGGTTAAAATCAAGAAGTGTCAGAACTATTGCTTCTGTCATCTTTTATTTGAATAGTTAGAAACTAGCCTCTGCTTCTTCAGATGACTTGAAATCTTGTCCCTTGAGACACTCGGTGATGGTAACAATCAGAGTGTTAAACTTTTTGCTAGGCCAACGGTAGAAAGAGGCCAAGCCATTGAAACTTATGATGTTGTGCAACGTCCTCGACCGAGGCCATTCCAAGACTATGTCTATCTTTGTTTGATCTATGTGCACACCATCAATAGACACAATAAAGCCAAGGAAGGTGACCGATGTTGTAAAGAAAGAACACTTCTTTTTGTTGAAAATAATTACTCTATTTTAAAATTTTCAAAAATAGTACGAAGTTGATCGAAGTGTAATGCCCATGTCGGACTATAGACGAGAATGTCATCAAGGTAAACCACCACAAACTTCCCGTGAAAGATAACAGGATCAGATGCATAAACCACATGAATGTGTTAGAGCATTGGACAATCCAAAAGGCATGACCTTCTACTCATAAAGCTTATATTGTGTCTTAAATGTTGTCTTCTATTCATCTCCCGGCCTTATTCTGATATGGTGGTATCCGCTTTGAAAGTCAATTTTTAAGAAAATCCTAAAACTAGATAGTTGATCAAACATGTCATCTAAGTGAGGAATAGGAAGCATGTACTTTACTATAATTTTATTGATGACTTGGCTGTCAACACACATATGCCATCAACCATCCTTCTTCGGCACTAATAGGGCAGGAGCAGCACAGGGGCTTATGCTCTCACGAATGTGACCCTTTTCTAGCAACTTCACCACCTGGTGTTATAATTCTTCAACTTCCTTAGGACTGAGGTGGTATGTTGGTCAATTAGACAAACTCGATAATGGAACAAGATCAATCTGATATTGGATATCTCACATAGGTGGTATCCTAGAAGGAAGGTCTTCTGGCATTAGTTCATCACAATCCATTAGCAGTTGTTACACTTCGGGTAGTAGTTCTATATCAGTGGATTGAACATCACTCTATCATGGCAACAAAGCATAGACAACATCGTCATGCTCCATCTCATCTAAAAACCTGGATATAGAAAGCATATTAGTAGTTTTGGTTGCCGAAATTAGAGTGATTTTTTCTCGCAATGGTGCCAACACAATCTTCTGTCCCTTAATGTAAAGTGTATAGGTATTCTTCCGTCCATCATGGATGATGCTACAATCATATTGTCAAGGTCACCCCACCACATCACACTAAGCACTATCATAATATTTGTTATCAATTGAAAAATATACGAGACATCACTTATCTAATGTTACCTCATTATTATTATTCAGCCAAGACAACTTATATGGCTTAGGTGATGGTCCGTCTTTAGTTGTAATTTATGAACAACCACCTCAAATACTATGTTCTCACAACTATCACTATGGATGATCATCTTGCAAACTTTATCCACGACGGTATAGGTAGTGTGAAAAATATTGGTTTTCAACCATTTATCCCCTTATTTACTTTTAGGAGTTAGCAGACTCTTGTGTATGACCAAAGTCTCATTACCATCACCGTATAACATGTCGTCTGCTTCAAACACTAGCTCACTAATGGTTGTTGGATCTTCTATCACGTCTTCCTCGATCAATAAATTTTTCCCTTTGAATCAACAGAAGCAGGTTTCCTGCATTGGTTTACCCTATGTCCATATTCACCACATTGATAACATCTGATAGGGGCCTTAGAGTAAACATGTGGTGGTTGCTTCCATGACTGCTACTATGGCTGCTACTATGGCTGATGCTATGGCTGATGATATGGCTGTTGTTGTGGAAACTACTATGGTTGTTGCTGTAAAGGATGAGAATTCTAAGGGTGAACTGGCCAATTGTTGTTTTGGTCGCTTCTCCCTATTGTTTTTCAATTTTACTATTTTTTAGTTGCCAGTGCATGTTGGTAGGCCTCTAAAACTGTCAAGAATGAATGAAGTGTTAGTTAGAGCCCTAGAGCCAATCATTTGATAATTGTTGTATGGACTTGTTGTATCATATTCTTATATATATAAAGGTATTTGTTTATGGTTATTAAGCTTACTTGTATTGGTGCCAAATAACTAAGTATAATAGCGTCCTTGAGTAGAAGGTTTTTACCTATATCAATCGGTTAGTTAAATCGATAGTGAGATGATATAGGGAACACTACTCTTAATCATTCCTAATCAAGTATTAGTATTCAGGGACAATGTTAATGCAACAAGACTAGCATGTAGGTCAACTCGATAACTTGATCTCACAAGTCATGGATATAGAGATATCAAGTTGACACATGGGTATGCATTGGAGAATGTATACTGAATGACCCTCCATTAGAAAGTATCATGGATCGTTATATGAGTGTCATATACTTTCTCATGTGGCTATTAGTATGACTATTAGTCCTTGAACCTGAAGTCACCATGATTCCCTACATAAGGAGTTACATACTTTGGCTTCATCAAACGTCACCCGTAACTGGGTGGACTATAAAGGTGATTACTGGGTATGTAACAAATTATGTAGAGGGATGTGAGTGATGTAGATGAGATATATCCCTCCTATATGACAGGAGTGACATCATTATTCTTGATAGAGTGAGATCACTAAGTGCATGGTCATGCCCAAATGAGTCAATATGAGATGTTGAACTCATTTGATTGAGTGAGTCTACTTGGGATTCAAGATTTAGATTGATTAGAGGATGACACGGTCTATATCTCACATTAATCAATCTAGATATCTAGGATAGAATGACACTTGTCATATATTGTGAGGGGTCACAATTAGTAGTCACAAGGTGATGTTAGATCTCAATATTCTTATAACTTGGGTAGTAATGATGTGTTGCTAGATACTGCTTATTACTTATGCTTCTAAATGTGTTTAGGAGCATTGCCAATGTTATAAGAACCTATAGGGTCACACACAAAGGGCAATTATATGGAGATTATGTTCATTTGATGAACCTAAAGGATTAGGTCCATGTGATGAACCAAATTGGATTAAGAGTAATCTAAATTAGGCTAATTAAGTTGGACTCAATTTGGTTCATGTGTTAGATGAGTCTAATTTGAACTTAGACTCATTGTATCAATTTAATTCAATGAATAGAGATTCATTAAATTAAAATTGACTTGAACCAATAGTTAGATTTGATCAACCATGGGAGAGAAGTGGTCAAGTTTGACTTGACTTGAGAGGAAGATGAAGAGTCAAGTTTGACTTGACCATTTGCCACCTCATTGGTGAGTTGACAAAGAGTGGACCAATGATGATGCTCCACATCATCATGGTTGCTTATGTGTGTGTGCCACCTCATGAGGGAGATCAAGAGTTTTGACTCTTGATATCCCATGGAGTATAAAACTCCTCCTTTAGTGGCCGGCCACATTCAAGGGTGTTGAATGTGTTTGTGTGCTTAGTGTAACTCTCATATTCTTCCTCAAGCTCTCTCTTCTCTCCCTCTCCTCCACCTTGGCCGAGCCTTTCAAAAGGTGCTAGCACACTTTTTGTTTGGTTTCTCCATCTCTTGCTTGTGTGGATACACATAGAGGAGTATCTACTTTGATACTCTCGAGATCCGGCGAACCTTGGACGAGCGGGATTAGCGAAGGGCATCGCATCAAGGGTAAAACCCTTGTCCTTTGTAGATCTAGTTTAGATCTAGGCTAGAAACTCGTACTTGAAGTTTTATGTAAATTTATTTCTTCACACGGATCCGGTGGTGGGGTTTCGGGGTTTCCGCAACGCAAAAAGCGATTTTTGCAGCCCGAAAAACCCAACAGTGGTATCAGAGCCACGTGCGAAGCGCGTACGAGCTTTTGTTTATATTTTTATGAAAAATATCAGTTCTGTAATATTCTGTAAATTTACTATTTTTATAGATTTTATGGGTATTTTTCTCGTAGAAGCGAAGCACAAGAGTTTAGACACTTGTAGGCTTCGACTATCGAAAAAAATTTTCCGAAACGGCAATGTTTCACCCCCAAATCGTTTTGGGACAGTGGGCTAAGGCACTGTAGGTTCGCTTAGGAACACTCGCGATGGTTATATCGCGGGTAGGGTTGCTGCCCCTAACCCCGCAAGGGGTTTCGTTCTGCGATTGCGCTCGAAAATCGCTAAACGGGACCGCCAGGAATTTTTACTCATAAAATCGTAAAAAATATTAGACAAAATTATAGGAATTTATGGAAATTACATAATTTAGAATTGTGTATTATTTTGTGATGGTCATGGCCCAAAAGACCCCAATTTGATTGGAAATTATGTTGTAATTCATAATACGGCCTACGTGCCGTCATGTGATTGTGCGTGTTGTATATTTGATACGCGACTTGTGCGTCGTGCCTTTCTATTTATTTATTCCTGTTGTAAATAGTTTAGACTCGAATATAACTCGAGTTTCACTCTTTGTAATGTACAAAATGAAGCGGTGGAAGGTCCACGCGAGACGGAGTTACGAGGAGGGTGCGAGCAACACAAGGTGGTCACCGGAAGGAGCTTGAGAAGCTGTTGACCTTAGGTTGACCATCTGATCTTCTCATTGGCTTGAGAAGATCGTAATAGGGCCATGACTAATCACAAAATTAATTAATTACTTGTGTGTGTGTGATGCATGCTAGATTAGTAATTAATTAGTGCATTAACGATTAGATTAGATTTAAGTCACACACATGATGCACCTCCACGATTAGATTAGATCTAAATCGAGTATATGATACACATCGCCGATTAGATTATATCTCAATCGCGTCAACTCAAAAATGTCTACCATGCCGTGATACCTATCACTACCTTGATCACATGTTGTTGTTGAATCTGCCAAAGTAGAGCAACACATATTATCTTGGTAGGGTACGGAGGGACAATCTTGGTCTCGCCTATCAACGCATGGGTGAGTACAACTCAATTAGATTGAGTAACTAGTTAACTCAATTGGATCGAGTTTAACTATATGCATTTTTCAATGGTTGGTAGATAGGTCAAAATCACGTTTATATTAACTCTTGGGCATATTAGTCAAAGCTAACTCGAGTTTTAATATAAATGTGGATCTTGATCCTATAAACAAGAGTTGCATAGAGATGTAATTGGTAATTAGTTACCTACCGATCATACTAAGTGTTGGGTGATTTAGCCAAAGCTAACTCAGGGCATAGTATGATGTGGATCTTATCCCACATGAATTATAGAATTCAGTGGGAGCATCATTTAATTAAAGGCATAATTAGATGATTAATTGGAATATGATATTTATTTTCTGTATTTTTCTGTTGTAGATTACCATGTCGTCAAACACGAATTCCTTTTCCCTGCGTTCTATCCTCGATAAGGACAAGCTCAATGGAGCTAACTTCCTGGACTGGTACAGGAACCTGAGAATAGTTCTCACACAGGAACGAAAATTGTACGTCCTGGAGCAGCCCATTCCTGAAGCACCTCCTGCCACTGCCACGCGAGCTGATCGAGATGCTTACAAGAAGCATCAAGATGACACATTAGATGTGTCCTGTCTAATGCTCGCGACCATGAACTCTGAGCGTCAGAAGCAACACGAGTTGATGGGTGCTTATGATATGGTTGAACATTTGCGTCAACTATATCAAGGACAAGCGAGGCACGAGAGATTCGAGATCTCTAAGGCACTGTTTTAGTGCAAGATGCAAGATGGGACTCCCGTAGGCCCATATGTACTCAAGATGATTGAGTACATAGAAAAGCTACAGAGGTTGGGATTTTCCCTTGGCCAAGAGCTGGCCACTGACTTGATCTTGCAGTCCTTGCCAGAGAGCTACAATCAGTTTGTCATGAACTACAATATGAATGAAATTGACAAGTCACTGCCCGAGCTGCTTAGCATGTTAAAAACTGCTGAGCTCAACCTTAAGAAGGTTAAGCCCAACTCTATTCTGATGGTTTAGAAACACAAGGGAAAGGGCAAGCCCAAAGGCAAGGGAAAGTCCCAAGCCAAGGGCAAAGGCAAGGCACTGAAACCCAAAGGAGGGGTTGCCAAGGATGCTACCTGCTTCCAGGCACTGGAAGAGGAACTACAAAGTTTACTTGGAAGATCTTAAGAAGAAGAGAAGTGAGACTTCCACTTCAGGTATCTATGTTATAGAAGTCAATCAATCTATTTCTTCATCATGAGTATTAGATACCGGATGTGCTTCTCACATTTGTACTAATGTGCAGGCGCTGAGAAATAGCAGGGCATTGATGAAGGGCGAGGTGGACCTACGAGTAGGCAATGGAGCACGGGTTGCTGCTGTTGCTGTAAGAACTTATCATCTATCTCTGCCTTCTGGGCTTGTATTAGAATTAGATGAATGTTGTTATGTGCTTGCTTTAACTAAAAACATAATTTCAGTTTCTTGTTTGGACAAGAAAGGTTTTTCATTTATAATAAAGAACAAATGTTGTTCAGTTTATTAAATTATATGTTCTATTGTAGTGCACCTCTGATGAACGGACTCTATATTCTAGACCTTGAGAACCCTATCTATAACATAAGTATCAAGAGGTTCAAGTCAAAAGACATGAACCAAACCTATATCTAGCACTGTCGCTTAGGTCATATAAATGACAAACGCTTATCCCAGCTCCATAAAGATGGTTTGCTGGACTCATTTGATTTCAAATCATATGAGACATGCGAGTCATGCCTATTGGGCAAGATGACCAAGACTCCCTTAGTGGACACAGCGAGAGAGCGACTGACTTGTTAGGACTTATACATAGTGATGTATGTGGCCCTTTAAATGTCGCTGCTAGAGGTGGTTATAGGTACTTCATTATATTTACTGATGATTTCAGTAGATATGGTTATGTGTATATGATGACACATTAATCAGAATCCTTTAAAAAGTTCAAAGAATTCAAGAATGAAGTACAAAATCAGCTTGACAAGAGTATTAAGATACTTCGATCAGATTGAGGTGGTGAATACCTTAGCCATGAGTTTCGTGACTATCTAGCTGAGTGTGGGATTCTATCTCAACTCACTCCTCCTGGAACACCACAGTGGAATGATGTATCCGAAAGGAGGAATCGTACCCTATTAGATATGATACGATCTATGATGAGTCACACAGATCTTCCCATGTATATTTGGGGCTATGCTCTAGACACAGCAGCCTTCATTCTCAACCGAGTTCCATCTAAGGTTGTAATAAAGACACCATATATGATATGGACTGGGAGAGATGCCCAGGTGTCTTTTATGAGGATTTGGGATTGTGAGGCTTACATTAGACGTCAAGTCTTGGACAAACTGGGACCCAAATCCGACAAGTGCTATTTCATTAGATATCCCAAGGAAATGAAGGGATATTACTTCTACATTCCCAGTTAACATAAGGTAGTTGTGGCCAAGACTAGGGTATTTCTAGAAAGGGACTTTGTTTCTAGAAAGACTAGTGGGAGTACGTTCGATCTTGAAGAAGTTCAAGATGTGAACCATAGCACTAAAGCATCGATGGAAGTTGAACTGGAATCACAAAGTGTTGTGGATGATGTTGTTCCACAAGGAGTTGAGGAACAACAACCAGTTCAAGTAGACCTACCTCTTCGCAGGTTTGATAGGGTGCGTCGTCAGCCTGAGAGATATTCATTTCTCTTGTCTGACCATGATGACGTTGTGCTCATTGAGGATGAGCATACCTCCTATCAGGAAGCTGTGATGAGACTAGATTCCGAGAAATGGCTAGAGGCCATAAGATCCGAGATGGAATCCATGTACACTAACCAAGTATGGACTTTGGTTGATCCACCTGAAGGGGTCAAACCCATTAGGTGTAAGTGGGTCTTTAAGAGAAAGACTGACATGGATGGACTTATTTATAAGGGTCGCTTGGTACCTAAAGGTTTCAAGCAAATTCATGGTATTGACTATGATGAAACTTTTTCTCCAGTAGCGATGTTTAAGTCCATTCGGATCATGCTTGCTATTGCAACGTACCACGATTATGAGATCTGGCAGATGGATGTCAAAACCGCATTTCTGAATGGAAACCTGCTCGAGGATGTGTACATGACACAACCTGAGGATTTTCTAGATCCACAGCATACTGACAGAGTATGCAAGCTGCATAGGTCCATTTATGGACTAAAGCAAGCTTCGCGGAGCTGGAATCTTCGATTCGATGATGCTATCAAACAGTTTGGTTTTATCAAGAATGAAGATAAACCTTGTGTCTACAAGAAGATTGTTGAGAGCACAGTTATCTTCCTTATATTGTATGTGGATGACATACTACTCATTGGGAAATACATCCCTTTACTGCAGTCTGTTAAGACTTGGCTAGAGACTTGTTTCTCAATGAAGGACTTAGGTGAATCATCCCGTATTCTAGGCATACAGATCTATAGAGATAGATCTACGAAATTGATTGGCCTAAGTTAGAGTACATACTATTAGAGTGTATACTGAAAGCCTAAGCTTTTGTAGACATTTATTTTGAATAAAGAATCACATTTGGTCAAAATAATCTACATTTGTTTGTAGTTGTTCAATTAATTTATATTGTAGATAACATAGTATGTGGTGTCACATACAGAAGATAATATTATCAGTACCTTATAAATTATAAACAGTAGCTCATAACCAAGATGGAAAGGAACAAACCATTGGAAGGTCGTAGTGTAATTAGGAATTAGTTTATCTTAACTATATAATTACACTAGTACACTAAGAGTGTATTGAGTAGGACCATTAGAGGTCGTTTCTTTTATACTGACTTTATAAAGGAACAAAGACCTCAGTTATTATGGAAGTGTGTGCTCTTAATCCTAATATAATAACAAACACATATATTTAATATTTATTTCTTTAATTATCAATGGGTGAGATTTAGTTCGATAAATCAATAAACCCGATAAGTTGGGAAATGATATCACTTATAGTGTGTGTTGTTGATTATAGACGGAAACTGTGTCCTAGTGATCTAGGTTGATAATGTCCCCAAGAGGAGCTCATAAGGATTGTCATGTTAAACCCTGCAGGTGGACTTAGTCCGACATGACGATAAGGTTGAGTGGTACTACTCTTGGACTAAGATATTAATTAAATGAGTTATCAGTAACTCACTTAATTAGTGAACATTCGACATCTTAAACATAGGGAGACTAACACACTCATAATAAGAAGGAGCCCAAAAATGTAATTTGGGATTGGTGCGGTAGTTCAATAATAGTTCTCTAGTGAAATGAATTATTATTGATAAAATTAAGTTGTGTGTTCGGGGCGAACACGAGATTCTTAATTTTATCGGGAGACCAAAACCAATTCCTCCTCTCGGTCTCTATCGTAGCCTCTTATTTATAGAGTACTATACCCACTTATACCCACCTTCATACCCATGTTATAGGGGCCGGCCAAGCTAGCTTGGGGACCAAGCTAGGGCCGGCCAAGCCTTGGTCCATGGGTGGCCGGCCCTAGCTTGAACCCAAGTCTAGGTGGCCGACCATTAAAAATACAAAAGGAATTTTAATTTTAAATTTTTTCTTATGTGGAATACATGATTTAAAAGAGAGTTTAAAAATTAAAATATTTCCTTTTATAAGATTCTACAAAAGATTAAGAGAAGAGTTAAATCTCTTTCCTTATTTGTAGATTAAAAGGTTGATTTTAATTTTGGTAAAAACTTTACTTATTTATCATTCACATGTTGAAAAGATAAATTTTAAAATTATAGAAATTTCCTTTTATAGCATCAACCATGAAGGGATTCTTAAAGAGAAATTTTATTTTAAAATTTTTCTGGAAGCAAATTAGGAAGCTTTAATTTTTCTAGCGAAAAATTTCCTAGTTTGCTTGTGTTGATTGGTCGGCCATATACATTAAGAAAATAATTTTAATTTTAATTAATTAAAATTTTTCTTTTCAATGGCAATAGAATTAAGGAAGGTTTTATTAAATTTTCCTTATTTGCCAAGGCTAAGGATTATAAAAGAGGGGGTTTGGGTGTCTTTGTGGTAACAACCTCTATTCTATTTTCTCTCTCTTTTCTTCCTTGGTGTGGCCGGCCCCTTCAAGTTCTCTCCTCTCCTTGGTGTGGTCGAACCTCTCATCTTTCTTGGAGATCAAGTGGTGGCCGGATCTTAGCTTGGAGAAGAAGGAGAGAAAGCTTGCATCTCTTGGAGCTTGGTTGATGGAAAAAGTTCTTCATCCTTTGAAAGCTTTGTGCTTGGCCGAAACTTGAAGGAAGGAGAAGAAGGTGCTAGGTGGTTCTCATCTCGGAAGATCATTGCCCACACAACGTCTGAGATTATAAGAGGAATACGGCAGAAGATCAAGAGGTCATTATTCACAAAGAAAGGTATAACTAATAATAAGTTTCTGCATCATGTTAGTTTTGTTTCTTTGTAAAAATACCAAATACAAAAGGCATGCGATTCTAGTTTTTCGAATTAGTTTTCAAAGTTGTATTCTTTTTTTTTTCTTTTCCTTGTGATTTGATTGTTCTTAGCGGTTAACCTAGGGTTACTATGGGAAGATTAAATATTTAATTTCCTTAAAAGGCTTTGTCTAGTCGGTGTTGGTTGCTCCCATATCCAAGAAGGTCATGTGCCTCGTCATGCAGTACTGGAAGCCGATTTTGGAAATAGATATTTAATTGTCTTTGTGACCTAGGTGATTTGGATCGAACGTGTTAAGTTCCGCAGGAGATCCGAGTCTAAACCTAAAAGAACAAATAAATTAAACTTAGGATCAAACGTGTTAAGTTCCGCAGGCGATACAAGTTTAATTTAAAAGAACACATGGTAGCTAGGAAAAGGTTCAGACCTTTGTACAAAATTTTTGTACAGTGGAACCGATAAGTTTTCTGAGTAGCAACCAACACATACATTGACAAGGTACTACTTCGGTTTGTCATGCAGAACTCCAAGAAGGGATTTCTGCCGATGTCACATTGTGTGAGTCTTTCGAAGACTCAAGGTCCCTCTTCTAGAGAGGAGAGAGACCGCATGGATCAGATTTTTTATGCTTCAGCCATAGGATCTATCATGTACGCCATGCTATGTACTCGTCCTGATGTCTCATATGCTTTGAGCATGACGAACAGATACCAGTCAGATCCAGGTGAAAGTCACTGGATAGCGGTCAAGAATATTCTTAAGTACTTGAGAAGGACTAAAGAATATTTCTTGATATATGGACGCGATGATGAGCTAGCTGTAAAGGGTTACAGTGATGCTAGCTTCCAGACCGATCAGGATGATTATCGATCGTAGTCAGGGTTCATGTTTTACATAAATGATGGTGCTGTGAGCTGGAAGAGTTCGAAGCAGGACACAGTAGCTGATTCTACAACAGAGACCGAGTATATTGCTGCATCAGGAGAAGCAAAGGATGCAGTTTGGATCCACAAGTTCATTACTAAGCTTGGGGTGGTTCCTAGCATAGTTGATCCCATAGAGCTCTATTGTGACAACAATGGAGCAATAGCACAGGCTAAGGAACCTCGCTCACACCAGCGGACCAAACACATACTACGGTGCTTTCATCTCATTCGAGAGATCATCGATAGAGGAGATGTGAAGATTTACATAGTACCCACTGAGGCTAACATCGCAGATCCCTTGACCAAGGCTTTGGCACAGAGAAAGCATGATGGTCACACTAGGTCATTGGGCCTTAGAGCCTATAATGATTGGCACTAGTGCTAGTGGGAGATTGTTAGTTAGAGCCCTAGAGTCAATTATTTGATGATTGTTGTAAGAACTCATTGTATCATATTCTAATATATATAAAGGTATTTGTTTATGGTTATTATGCTTACTTGTATTAGTGTCAAATAACTAAGTATAATAGCGTCCTTGAGTAGAAGGTTCTTACCTATATCAATTGGTTAGTTGAATCGATAGTGAGATGATATAGGGAACACTACTCTTAATCATTCCTAGTCAAGTATCAGCATTCAGAGATAATGTTAATGCGACGAGACTAGCATGTAGGTCAACTCGATGACTTGATCTCACAAGTCATGGATATAGAGATATCAAGTTGACACATGGGTATGCATTGGAGAATGTATACTGAATGACCCGTCATGAGAAAGTATCATGGATCGTTATATGAGTGTCATATACTTTCTCATGTGGCTATTAGTATGACTATTAGTCCTTGAACCTGAAGTCACCATGGTTCCCTACATAAGGAGTTACATACTTTGGCTTCTTCAAACGTCACCCGTAACTGGGTGGATTATAAAGGCGATTACTGGGTATGTAACAAATTATGTAGAGGGATGTGAGTGATGTAGATGAGATCTATCCCTCCTATATGACGGGAGTGACATCATTATTCTTGATAGAGTGAGACCACTAAGTGCATGGCCATGCCCAAATGAGTCAATATGAGATGTTGAGATCATTTGATTGAGTGAGTCTACTTGGGATTCAAGATTTAGATTGATTAGAGGATGACACGGTCTATGTCTCACATTAATCAATCTAGATGTCTAGGATAGAAGGGCACTTGTCATATATTGTGAGGGGTCACAATTAGTAGTCACAAGGTGATGTTGGATCTCAACATTCTTATAAATTGGGTAGTAATGATGTGTTGCTAGATACCGCTCATTACTTATGCTTCTAAATGGGTTTAGGAGCATTGTCAATGTTATAAGAACCTATAGGGTCACACACAAAGGGCAATTAGATGGAGATTAGGTTCATTTGATGAACCTAAAGGATTAGGTCCATGTGATGAACCAAATTGGATTAAGAGTAATCCAAATTAGGCTAATTGAGTTGGACTCAATTTGGTTTATGTGTTAGATGAGTCTAATTTGGACTTAGACTCATTGTGTCAATTTAATTCAATGAATAGAGATTCATTAAATTAAAATTGACTTGAACCAATAGTTAGATTTGATCAACCATGGGAGAGAAGTGGTCAAGTTTGACTTGACTTGAGAGGAAGATGAAGAGTCAAGTTTGACTTGACCATTTGCCACCTCATTGGTGAGTTGGCAAAGAGTGGACCAATGATGATGCTCCACATCATCATGGTTGCTTATGTGTGTGTGCCACCTCATGAGGGAGATCAAAAGTTGTGACTCTTGATATCCCATGGAGTATAAAACTCCTCCTTTAGTGGCCGACCACATTCAAGGGTGTTGAATGTGTTTGTGTGCTTAGTGTAACTCTCATCTTCTTCCTTAAGCTCTCTCTTCTCTCCCTCTCCTCCACCTTGGCCGAACTTTTCAAAATGTGCTAGCACACCATTTGTTTGGTTTCTCCATCTCTTGTTTATGTGGATACACATAGAGAAGTATCTACTTTGATACTCTCGAGATCCGGCGAACCTTGGACGAGCGGGATTATCGAAGGGCATCGCATCAAGGGTAAAGATCTTCTCCTTTGTAGATCTAGTTTAGATCTAGGCTAGAAACTCGTACTCGAAGTTTTATGTAAATTTATTTCTTCGCACGGATCCGGTGGCGGGGTTTCGGGGTTTTCGCAACACAAAAAGCGGTTTTTGCGGCCCGAAAAACCCAACATGAAGGCTGAGGGCATCTTACAAGGTCAGGCGTAACTCCCTTATGTACCATGCCACCTTCTGCTCCTCCGTCTCGGACAAGTCATTTCGGGCAACCAATTGGAAGAAATCTTCTATATATTCATCAATCGATCTCGTGTCCTGTCTCAACGAGTGGAGTCTCTAGAATAGAGTTTGGGTATAGCTGAAAGAAAGGAAGTGTTCCCTCATCTTCTTCTTTATCTTCTCCCAGTCAGTAATTTTGGATTTTTCCTGATTGTCTTGTGAGCACCCCATCTATTCCCACCACACAGATATTTACCCCTTAAGTCTGATGGCAATTAACTTCACCTTCATCTAATCTGAAACTTGCTTATAATCGAAGATCCGCTCCACTTTGATGATCCAATCGATGAAGCCATCTGCTTGCAACATACCAGAATGTTGGCATAGTTCAACTCGAAAATAGATGTCTCCATAGGGCTCCTCCCGACCATGACACTCTTGGTGTGTACCAAAATGTTGGTGATAAGGGTTCTCGAAGGAAGACTCGGATCCACGATCTCCACGATCTGAGATCCCACAATTTACGATCCCATGATTTGAGATCCCATGAGCCTTAATAATTCATGTCACCACGACTTGCCCTTGTAAATCCTCCATTGCCATTATGTCATAAATGCTACGACCACGGTGCGAGGCTTCCTCAGCCGAAACCTGTCTACTACGACCATGAGCACTACGACCTTCCATTAGATTTGCACCTTGCTTGAATACCAACTGACACCGAATAAGATAGCGATTGCCCTGTGGGCTGATGAAAATAAGGGGAATAGGGGAGAAGGAAAGAAAAGAACATGAAGAAATAAGGAGAAAAGCCGTTATTTGTTAAAAAAAAATGAAACTTTATTAATAATTAATGGATCAATACTCATACAACTAGATAGAAGCTGATATAGACTTTAGACCCTAAGACAAAGAAAGGAAAGAAATCTCAATATATAAATCTTAATTCCAAACTTGTAGGAAAAGTAAAGTGAACTTTCCAAAAAAGAAAATCTCTTAGTAGAAATTAAAATTAATAAAATAGAGTTCTGTTTTAGACTAATTACGGCTCATAATTACCAGGAATACCAAAAATATCCTAAATACTATTAAAATAAAAATTACTATAAATAGTAAAATCTTAAGAGGCTTGAGTGCCTAAATGGTGGAATTTGGGGCTGAAAATGGGTGGTTACAGGTGTTAGAGTGTATACTAAAAGCCTAGCTTTTTGTAAACATTTATTTTGAAATAAAGAATCATATTGGTCAAATGTCTACATTTATGCTAAGTGTAGTTGTTCAATTAATTTATATTGTAGATAACATGGTGTGTGGTGTCACACACAGAAGATCATGTTATCAGTTTCTTATAAATTATAAACAGTAGCTCACGACAAAGATGGAGAGGAACAAACCATTGGAATAGTCGTAGTGTAATTTGATATTAGTTTATATTGACTATAAAATTATACTAGTACACTCAGAGTGTATTGAGCTAGATCATTTAAGGTAAGTTCTTTTTATACCGATTGAATAAAAGAACAAGACGTTTGTTATTATGGAAGTGCGTGCTCTTAATCATGATATAATAACAAGCACATATACTTAATATTCATTTCTTTGATTTATCAAAGGGTGCGATTTAGTTTGATAAATCAATAGGCCCGATAAGTTGAGAAATGGTATTATTTATATGGTGTGTTGTTGATTATAGAATGAAACTATGTCCTAGTAATCTAGGTTGATAATGTCTCCAATAGGAGCTCATAAGGATTGTCATGTTAAACCCTGCAGGTGGACTTAGTCCGACACGACAATAAGATTAAGTGGTACTACTCTTGGAACTAAGATATTAATTAAAATAATTTGTCAGTAACTCATTTAATTAGTGGATATTCGACATCTTAAACACAGGGAGATTAACACACTCATGATGAGAAGGAGCTCATAATGTAGTTTGGGATTGGTGCGGTAGTACAATAATAACTCTTTAGTGGAATGAGTTATTATTGATGAACTTGAGTTGGGTGTTTGGGGCGAACAAGGAAGCTCAAGCTCATCGGAAGGCCAAAACCAATTTCTCCTCTCGGTCCCTATTGTAGCCTCAATAAAGCCTTGTGTCCATCCAAACACATCTTTTAGTCCGTACGTTGGCATTGCTATCCAAAGATGCTTCTTAACGTTGATGTGTCAATGTTTGAGAAGCTTTGAGAAGCTTAAAAAAAAATTGCCAACGTTGATGTGTACGTGGAGAAGTTTTGAGAAGCTTAGAAAAATTGCCAACGTTGATGTGTCAACGTGGAGAAGGTTTGAGAAGCTTTGAAAAATTGCCAACGTTGATTGCCAACCTTAATGTGTCCACGTAGGAAGCTATGGCTGGCCACATTAAAAATAAAAGATGTTTTTATTTTTAAAATCTCTTCTATGAGAGATTTTAAATTTTAAAATTTTTCTTTTTTGTAATAGGTCACATGGTTTTAAAAGAGAGTTTTAAATTTTAAAACTTTCCTTTGTAACCATGATTTAAAAGAGAAGTTTTATTTTTAAAATCTTTTCTTTTATAGATATCCATAAAAGGATTTAAAAGAGAGAGATTTTTATTTTATAAAACATCCCTCTTATAGTTATCCACAAAAGGGATTTTAAAAGAGAGATTTTAATTTTTGTTTAAAATTTTTCCTTGCTTGGGGCACATGATTGGGGTCAGCCATAACATGGAATAAAAGGAAGTTTTATTATAAAACTTTCCTTTTTTGGATTCATCAAGGATTATAAAAGAGAGGTAGAGGGTGCCTTCATGAGACACACAACCTATTCTCTTATTCCTCTTCTCTCTTCCTTGGTGGTCGACCCTCCTTGTTCTCCTTTTCTTCTTCTTTGTGGCCGGCGGCATCAATTCTCTTGGAGCTCTTGGTGGTCGGTTGCTTGGAGGTGAAGAAGTAGAGAAAGGAGACATTGTTTCTAGCATCCCTTGGAGCTTGGTGGTGGTGGCCGAAACTTGGAAAAGAAGAAAGGGCTCGGGTTGTTTCATCTTGGAAGATCGTCGCTCACACGACGTCCAAGAGAAGAAGAGGAATACAATAGAAGACCAAGAATTTGTTAAGCTACAAAAGGTATAACTAGTTATTAAGTTTCTGCATCATAACTAGTTCATCCTTTTGTTTAGATCTTGAAATACCAAACACAAGAGGCTAATGAATCTAGGTAATCGAATTTATGTTTTCGATTTTGTGTTTCTTTTATTTTTCGAACTTGTGATTCGATTGTTCTTTTTGGTTAAACCTAGGGTTACTATAAGGAAATTAAATATTAAATTTCGTTGAAAGGCTTTGTCTAGTGGTGGATGCTCCCATACCCAAGAAGGTCTAGCGCCTCCCCATGTTTAACCTAAAAGCCAATATCTGAAATTAATATTTAATTGAATTTATAACATAGGTGGATTTGGATCAATAATGTTAAGCATCGTTTGCGATTCAAGTCTAAACCATTAAGAACAGATAAGTTGAATTTGGAATTAATAATGTTAAGTTCCGTTTGTGATTCCAAATTTAATTTCTAAAGAACACAATAAGTTGTTAGGAAATGTTCAGGACTTGTACAAAATTTTTATACAGGGGAACCGATACGATATTCTTAGTAGCAATCAACAACAGGTACCCCTATAACAAACATAGATTTTTTAAAATCTGCACACTTCGTGATAGATAGAGCCTGATTTCAAGGGTTGAGTCAAAAGTTACGATCATTTGAAGTTTAAAGGGTCATGTTGAGTTAATCCTGCATCACATGGTCTCTTTCCAAAGCTCACTTCCTCTCCCCTGAATCCTTACTTATGTTACTACGAGTTGTTTGGTCTCGAGCCAATTTCTTGAGAACTAATCTTCAAAGCTGAGTGTTGTTTGGCATTGGGCCTAATTCTAGAGCCCAACTTCTTTTTTCCTTATAGGCTCAACTCAGTCAACCCACCTCCTATAATCATAAATTATTACAAAGTATCATCAACTAATCTATGCTAGCTAAATTTTCATCAACCTTAGATAATCAATGTATCTTCTATATTAACTGCATTGCCTACTATAAAGCCTTAAATGTAGCACTCGCTCTAGGCTTTAATGTAATATATATATATATATATATATAGACTGGTGATATGCTGCGCGCCGCACAGTCCGGACTGTGTGCGCAGCATATCAGACTTTTCTATTTTTTTTATAATTTGAATTAAAAAAATCAATATTTCTATATATAAATCCTTAATATATAAATATATCCCCTAAACACATTGTAATATTTCATAAATATTTAAATTTATTTCATTTTTAATTTTTTCTTTTTACTAAACATTATAACCCAATTAGGATGTCTGAACTCTAGAGGTAAAATCTTTAAAAAAAAAATTAGGTTGAAAATTATAACCGAATTGGAATGCATGAACCCTAAAATAAATCTTAAAAAATATTTTAATTAATTTTTTTAATTCAAAATTTTATAAAAATAATAATAACAAATAATAACATACGATATCTATTATTTCGATTTTGAATTTTAAAAAATCAATATTTCCTTATATATAAATCCTTAATCCATGTTTATATCCCCTAAACACATTACAATACTCCATAAATATTTAAATTTATTTCATTTTTAATTTTTCTTTTTACTAAATACTATAACCCAATTGAAAAATCTGAACCCTAGAGGTAAAATCTTTTTTTAAAAAATATCTTAAAAATTATAACCCAATTGTGAACATCCTAGAAATAAAAATTTTAAAAAATATTTTAATTATTTTTTAATTCAAAATTTAAAAAAAAAAGAAAAAAGAAAAAAGTGTTGATATCCTGCACAACGCGCATATATATATATATATATATATATATATATATATATATATATATATATATATATATATACTATTTTATTAAAAATCTCCCCCCTTTACTAAACTTTGGTGAAGTCTAAAATGAATTTACGTTAATATCCTTTTCCTATTCACACTAAAAATAATTCCAAGATTTATTAGTAATTCCACAAGCTAAATAATCAGTGATCTAGAGTTCGAGGCTCAGCTGAGGCGTATTATTATGAATTTTTCTCATAATTAATTTTTTTTGGTTGTTTTATATAAAAAAATATAGTTCTCTTTAGTCCTACATCTTAGAATTGACAACACTATGATCAAAGAAACTTCTATAAATATTTTAGGCCGACAATATTAAAAAATATATTTTTCTTAGTTTTTTTACTAAGATAAGTATAATATTAAATTAAATTAATTTTTTTCATAGGGAAGCCTAGTTTGTTGTTGGGATTATCTAACGTTACCCTTGCAATATTACATTATTGCATGGACCTGACGAATCTTATCCAAATAATTAATTCTTAATTCTGAACGTAAGGGTGACACTCAAAAATTCAAACAATTTGAATTTTCAAAGACCCAAATAATTCAGATTTTCAAAAGTCATGACTCTACTAATGACTCTACTTTAGTATTTTAATGCTAAAATGATTTAATTAATATAATTTCATTATAAAGGATCAATGTGATTTCAATGTATTATATCGCACATGCGACGCGTGTGTACGATCACTAGTATATATAATCCAAAAGTACACAATAATCAAGTGCTAAAAGTGATTCATGTATGATAGATTATCAAATATGAATATACTTATAATGTCATGTATATATGAATTTGCACACTCATATAAACCCTCTCATAATCCAACTAGCCATCACAAAAAAATCTACTGTTACATCCCCTCCATAAAGGGTGGATCAAAAAAGGTAAAGCAAGATGTCTCGCCTTGTTAGTAGTCATCCACATATATAATACCATCCAAAACCCCGAAGTATCCGTCGATAGGTGAACGGTAGGTGGGCACCTCATGTCCCATGTACATGTAGTCAATCTCTATTCCTCCTTCATAAATCCATGATAAATTGACATATAAAGAATAGATGTTCCTGCGTCTCCTATGTTTGTTTACAAAAAGTATAGTATTACCGATCTTTAGAATGCATTCTCTTGATAAACCACACAATGCATTTTTCATCTCTTACATAAACATGCAAATAAAAGATAGGAACATTAACATTGTTTATATATAGAATGGAGCAAAGGTCGATTTTTGATAAAGTTGAAGAAAATACCCTCCCACATGATAACTTACTTCAATTTTCTAATTTACTCCCCTAATATTGTGGAGTAGTAGTGGGACCTAGGGTAACAGATTTTACATTTTGTATAATATCATAGCTATTTTACATTAATTAAGAATAATAAATTTATATAAAATAAAATAAAATTTAAATTAGATAGTGGAACCTTATATGAAATCTATCTTAAACTTATTTCAATGGAAATAAATGGATTTTATTAAATTATCGATGGATTTACTTTATCGATTTCTGATAAAGTAAATGATTGGTCCACTCACATGGGCAATCATCTCTGTTTGTTAAGTACAAATAGGGGGTAAGACCGTTACTTATGAAACAGCTTACGTAGCTAAAATTATGAAATTAGAGACAGATTCATAAGTTGAGGTTGCCTTGATAATTGTGTCAAGATGAGATCATTTATGTGTAAATAATGATCTAAGTAAATGAACCCACCATTTACTGAATCTGTTGAAGGCCAGATTAGAATTCATATGTTGAATTCAGGATTAGACGTTAAGTATGTCTAGATCAAAATCTGTACGATGTTAAATTTGAAGACAACATGCGCTCTTTTTAGTAAAGAGAATAACATCGTAGCATGTGATTCATACCACATGTGCTATTGTGACAATAAAGGTAGTAGGAGAAGAAATCACTATTTCTTTACTATGTGATACCTTTGAGATTATATGTTAATCTCAATTTTTTGCCTTAGTGACTATTTAGCTGTTTACTTGAAGTTTTAATCAGTGTCTGCTACTTTAGCGTGTATCCTATGACTATGGATGATTCAGTCTATGAAGCATAACTAGGAAAGCGACTAATTAAAATGAATTGATTCTAACTAAAAAAGAAGATTAAATATATTTACATCTTTTGTTGTTATTCACTGGTCGACCCATTTATGTTATGTACGGAAATGAATGTGAATATAGGATATGGAACATGCTCATGACATAATGGTCATTATAAGGGATTAGAGATGTTCATATCGATGTAAATGAAAATTATTTAATCTGGGTAAATAGCAAGACATGGATATCTCCAAGATAATGGTTGTGTGTCACTTGGAGATTGGATGGATCCTGGATAAAGGCTATGGCTAAGTGTCATAAAGAGTGTGTCTCTAATTTATTTGAGCAGCTAAGTAAAGTGTAACAACTTTATTAGCATTGATTGCTCAAAGAGCGGCTAAGTCAAGGTGTAACAATCTTCTTAGCAACTATCGCTTAGTGTGCTTACTGTCGCACGAACCATTTTCTCTAAGTATGGATTGGATGTTCTCATATGGTGTGTGTGACCAAACTCTCTAATAGTCTATGTGACTTATTAAGTCTTTGTGACTTACCTGAATGAAAAAGTCTTAGTGGCTTACCTTGGACGAGTGGGAGATGTTGGAAATGGGGAGAGTGGGGATATGGGAACATAACCCATGTTCCCCACTACTCATAATGGAAAAGTCTATTATGCCCCTGGTTTATTTCCCTATATAAAGGGGTGCATCCAAGGATTAAAGAGAGGGTTGGAGACGAGAGTAAGCGAGGAGAATATTCAAGGCGGTGGAAATTGGTTTGTGGAATTGCGGAGGGCTTTCCGATCCTATGATCGCTCTTCCGACAGCGAGTTTCGCCATTGCCGATTATGGATATGCGGGAGATCGCTGTAAGTTTTTACCGCTTTAATTTTATTCGTCTTTCATGCATTTAGAATTATCTACAAATCCATACCATGATAGAATCGTATGTGATAGTTTATATGATATAGAAATTGTAAACATAGTACATTCTGAATATAAAAAATTTCTTACAATTTTTTTTATTGTTTAATGATAGAATCATGGTTTTCGTCAATAATTTTTGACGGAAATCCAAATTCTATTGGTAAATATCGATACTGAATTACAATATATTTCCGACGGAATCAAAGGTTTCATTAGAAATCATCGATAGAATTAATAGTTTTGTTGGTGATTACTGATGGAATCCATGTTTTCATCGGTTATTTCCGACGAAATTCATGATTTCGTCGGTATTATCCGTAATGAAAACATATTTTCCGATTGTAAACTACATCAGAAAAAACTATTCTATCATTTATTTTCGACCAAAAATAATTATTTCGTCAATAATTTTAATTACAGAATTTAAATTATATCAGTAAAATTCTTCTAGAAAATATATATTTCATCGACAATTAACAATGAAATTTATATTCCGTTAATAATATCCTCCTATGATTTAATATTTTATAATATCCCAAATTTAGTCATTATTTAATCATTAAATTTAAATACTAAAGGAATATTCAGTTTATTTTATAGCGATAGATAAGCATCTAAATACTAGATGCTATCTCCGATAAGTATTTCAAAAAGTCTATTTACAAAAAGTACAGTAGATGTCCAGATTATATTATTTAACTCCTGAGTCTTGATGGACCAGACAATGTATTTTTCACCTCTTACGTAGACATGCAGATAAAAGATAGGAATATTCACACGATTCAAATGTAAAATGGAGTAATGGTCCATTTCAGGTGAAGCGTTCGAAATATTTTTCCATATCATAACTTAAATTTTTTGATTTATTCTCTCTTAATGACATGGGACAATCGCCGGGATCATAAGATAACAAATTTTATTATTTAGAATATCATAACTATTTACATTAACTAAAAATAATAATTTTATAAAATAAAATAAAAATAAAATTAGATAGATATTGTGTTCGTACCTTATACCAAATGGTTCTTAAACTTCTTTCACAATATTGAGAGAGATAAATGAATCTTATTAAATTAGATAAAAAATTAATAAGTGTTAGATTTTTTTCCATAATTATAATTATTAGTTAATGGCCAAATCTAATAAAAAAAAGTAATAAATTAAATCTAATAATCAATTTATTCTAAATTTCTATTTCAAAATATTTAAAATGGTATTTTTTTCTATATTGTATTTATTGGATTAATTAATAAAATTATATACATCTTACTATATTAAGATTCTACCTTTTACTAATTAATTTTGATAAATATTTTTTTTTTTACACTAAAATTAATTTTAAGATTTATTAATAATTTTATGTATTATTGTTTTATATAAAAAATATGTATCGTAATAATTCTCTTTAGTCTCATATTTTAGGATTGACAATATCTTCACGGAAAAGTTTCAATAAATATATTGGACCGACTAAATTAAAAAATATATCTTTTTGACCTTCTAGATAAGATCAAGTTTAGTATTTTTTTATCAGTTTAATATCTGATAAAAAAACAATTAAATTAATTTTTTAATAAAAAAAAAGTCACCCAAATTACCACACAGGTATTTATATCGTGATGACCCCTTTATCTCCAGTTCGGATCCTCTGTCCCAAACTACCTCTGTCCCCATGTCCCACTGTCGATCGGACGGTCCAGATTGCATCTCAAGGATGCATTGCATATCACAATAATATTGCACACATCTTAAAGATGTTAGATGCCTTAAGATGTAATCTGGACCGTCCGATCGGTAGTGGGACATGGGGACGGAGGTAGTTCGGGACAGAGGATCCGAACTACTTTATCTCCATCCTCTCCTTCCTCTCCATCAAGCAGCGCGTCACCCTCTCCGCTGTCTGCTTCCGCCTCCTCCTCGCCTCCATCCCCCGACTCGACACCTTATGCCTCAACATCGGGCTCCCCTCCGGCGGCTTTGACATCCACCAAGAGTACTTCACCTTCCCCCGCGCCCTGTTCCGCCAATGCCGTGTCGTCTTCCGAGACGTGGCCGATTTACCCAAACCCCTCGAGCAGCTGCTCGTCGACGTCCTCGTCGAAGCGGGCGTGCAAGACCTATCCTCGAAAACTCCAATGGTAAGGGATGGTTGAATTTCAGCGACAGGGTTTGCAGCTTGTTCGGCATCAAGTCACTGAGGAGTCTCTCCTTGGACAGAATCCGGGTGTCGAAATAGTCTCCTCACCTACCTTGAAATGAAATTCAGCGCCCTTTGCGATGATTTCCTGGGCAACCTCTTCACTTCCTGCCCCTTCCTCGAGACTTTGCAACTCATCCGTTGGCGCTCGAGAACGACATGAACAAATTAAGCGTCCACTCCGCCTCCATCAGCCATTTAATCCTGACGTTCCAGATCTACATGCTTCCCTCCATCATCTACATCCACGCTGTACATAGAAGCCCCCAAAGTCTGGAACCCGTCGTTCCTTCTCTCCCTAAAGCCTCCGGAAGATCCTCTAGGTGAATTGATGCAGCTTTTCAGAGCTTCTTTTCGATGGGGAGCCACTCATCTCGTGCTGAATTCTAGCGAAATCCCAAACTTAAGAAAAGATCGATAGATCAAGCTGGCCTTTTTAATTTTCATTTATACTCTCTTTGATTTATATAGACACACATATATATATATATATATATATATATATATATACTTGACAAAACTTGCTTTATTTTACAGATATTAGAAGCAGGAAACGGAACTGAATTAAGAAGTTAATTCGGTCTTCAAGCTCGATTCCAATTTGAAAGATCAGTCGTTGACTATGATATTGACCGAGTTGTTGAATAACTACAATGCATACTGTTGTACCAAGTTTGATATACATGTAGATCCTATGTCTATGGAGAGCAGCATTGAACCATCAAAGGATGATCAACACTTGCTCCATGGCTTGATAGGATTGGAGCTGATTAACTCACATATGATGATGCCGTGGAGATTTGAAGGGTTTCTCTCAAATCAGAAGAAGATGAAATTCAAGGATACCGGATTGGAAATGCTGAGAAGGCGCACCAGCTAAGAGCAATTCATGGATATATTAGCATATAAGGAGTTGAGGAGTCTCTGTTCCAAGTGTCTCCAAGTGTCACTAATTACAAAAAAAAAAAAAAAAAAATAGTCAATTATTTGTAAGAAATTTTACTGATCATTTTTTATCATCCTTAGATAATCTATGTATCATCTATCTTTAATTGCTGATTTGCTTCACTTTCTATAAAGCCCTAGATGCATCATTGAATAACTTCAACTCCCATATCATTTGTTAGGATCACAAGTGCTTAGATCCATGATCTCATGGTCTCTTGTAGCGTAAAGTACATTCATAATATATCCTAAGATGGTGAAATTATATTTCTTAATTAAACATAGTTGAATTATCAGTCATTAGATTGTGTGATTTTAGAAAATTAACATCTCACAACAAATAATTACAGTCTTCAAATGCTGCTCAACCATTAGAAATTGAGAAAATAAATTCTAATATTCCTTTAACATGCCGTCCAACCAATTGATGGGCCTTCATCTTTTTTAGCTCCCTTTATCTCTATCACTCTTTCCACTTTGCAACAATTGCCCAACCCTCGAGAACCATATTCTATAAATATGTCTCAACTGAACGGCTCCTATGTCACCATCAACTCCATCATAATCTTCAAATTCAGATCCATACTCATAATATTTAGAGATATACAGATGATAATCCAACTTAGTAAGAAAATTCATACTATCCATCTCATCAAATAAATCAATACTAAGAATAGAATGATCTTTCATAGGATACTTGACCGCATCAAAAATATTGAATTGTACAACTGTCTCCTATCTTCACAAAAAAAGTTCCTACATACACATTAATTTTTGTCCTTGCAGTCTTAAAAATGGTTTTCCAAGAATCAGTTGAGCCTTATTTGCTAGCAAATCATCCTCCATATCCAAAATGTAGAAATCAATAGGAAATACAAGCTCTTTCACCTTAACCAAAACATTCTCTATCACTTTAGGTGGATGTAGAGCTTGATTCCGAATGTCGAGTTAAAAGTTATGATCATTTAAAGTTCAAATGATCATATTAGGTCAATCCTGCATCACATGGTCTCTTTCTAGAGTTCGCTTTCTCTCCCTCGAATCCCTACTTATGTTATTGCGAGTTGTTGGGTCCTAAGCCAATTTCTTGAGAACTGATCTTTAAAGCTGAGTGTCGTTTGGCTTTGGGCCTAATTCCAACGCCCAACTTCTTTTTCCTTATGCGCCCAACTCAGTCAGCCCACCTCCTATAATTACAAATTATTACGAAGTATCATCAACTATTAGATAATCTATGCTAGCTAAACTTTCCATCAACCTTGGATAATCAATGTATCTTCTATCTTAACTACATCACCTACTATAAAGCACTAAATGTATCACTCGCTCCATGATAATTTTAGGCTTTAATATAATTTGCTAGGATTACTAGTGCTTTCATATGGTTAGATGAGATTTTGTGATCACTGTAGCATCGTTTGATAAATTTATTATGTCAAATATATACTTATAAATTCAAATCTAATGTTTTTAGAATACATTCTTTATATACTTATTTTCTACTTTGTCTAATATATACTTATTTTCTACTTTGTCTAAAGTCTGTATTTATGCTTATTTGACATTAGTTCTTTTGTTGAATGACAAAGGGGGAGGGTTAGGTGGTTAAGTTAGCTAAGTTAGCTAAACCAATTTGAAAACACAAAACTTAACTTAAAAACCATTTACTCGTTTTTACTTGTTTTTTCTTGCATCTGATTCACTAACTTAACCAGGTTGTCATTCCATCAAAAAGGGAGAGATTGTTGGTGCGGGTAGCGTTAACGGTCTAACTCAGGTTTTAATGAATGACAAATCAGGTTAAGTTAGTTTGTTGTTGTCTAACACTTTGATCGAGTGTGCAGGAGAAGTCCAGACAGGTCGACGGGTTGATCGAATGTCTGGCACGAAGCCCAGCTAGGTCGACGGGCTGACCGGATAGCTGGCACGAAGTCCAAGCAGGTCGACGGGCAGACCGGACGCTTAGGCATGAAGTCCAGCTAGGTCGACGAGCTGACCGGATAGCTGGCACGAAGTCCAGACGGGTCAACGGGCTGACCGGACGTCTGGCAGGTAAGTAAGGTAAGTCACTGCAGGGGAGTGACTGCGAGGACGCGTTCCCGGGAAGGGAACATTAGGCGTCGATCCGGCTTAGATCCATTTCGGATATCTAAGTCGAGATCGTGACTAGATTTCGGTCTCGGAAAGACGGAATCTAAGTCATACTCTTTTCTATTAAATCATATTACTTTGTTGAACTTTAATTGTGCTAACAATTTGTTTTACAGGATATATATATTTACCTCGGACTAACTCTATTTTGCAGGAGAAGGAGTTTCTGGAAATAGGAGGTCCAGGCGCCCGGAGGTCCAGGCGCCCGGAAGGGATCCGGGCGCCCGGAAGAAAATATTATCCATGCCGAGTCGTCGCCACGTGGAGTTCGCTGATTATACTTGCCACGTCGCACCAAGGCGCCCGGAAGGGATCTAGGCGCCCGGAGCAGCATATAAAAGAAGCCCAGGGGTGGAGCTTCAACATCAATTCAGAACTCTTAGATTTCTTGCTCTGCTGCTCTGCGCTCCAACGACGCTAACGAAGCTCCGACAACGCGCTCTTGTCCTTGTAGTTTTCCTTCTGTCGGTATAGCTTTGTTTTACTTTTTATTAGCATTTCTTGTACTGACTTTGTAATTATTATTTCGAATTGCTAGTAAAATGCCCAACGAAAGTACTCACGAAGTACGGGCCTTCGAGTAGGAGTCGTCACAGGCTCCGAACGAAGTAAAAACACCGTGTTCATTTGTCTATTGTTCTTAATTCCGCCGCGCTTATACTCGTTATTTTTCGAATCGATATTCACCCCCCCCCCCCCCTCTATCGAATTCTCATGATCCAACAACTTCTAATGTCATGTATATATGAATTTGCACACTTATATCAACCATCACAATCTAACTGGTCATCACAAAAACAAACTACTTATCACATCTCCTCCATATAAGGTGGTTCAAAAAAGGTAAAACAAGATGTCTCGCCTTTTCAGTAGTCATCCACATCTATAATACCATCTAAAAACTTGAAGTATCTATCGGTAGGTGGACGATAGGTGGACATCTCATGTCCCATGTACGTGTAGTCAATCTCTAATCCTCCTTTATAAATCCGTGATAGATAGACATTTAAAGAATAGATGTTCTCGCATCTCCTATTTTTGTTTACAAAAGGTACAATATTATTGATCTCTAAAATACATTCTTTTGAAAAACCATACAATGCATTTTCCATCTCTTACATAAATATGCAAATAAAAGATAGGAATATTAATATTGTTTATATGCATAATGGAGTAAGGGCCAATTTTCAACGAACTTGGAAGAAATACCCTCCCATGTGATGACTTACTTCAGTTTCTAATTTACTCCTCTAATAGTGTGGAGTGGTCGTGGGACCTAGGGTAACAGATTTTACCTTTTGTATAATATTATAACTATTTTACATCCACTAAAAATAATAATTTTATATAAAATAAAATTTAAATTAGATAGTCGAGCATTATATGTAATGTATCTTAAACGTATTTCAATGGTGATAAATATATTTTATTAAATTATCGATGGATAAAAAACTAATAAATGTTAGATTTTTTATTATAATTCTAAGTTAAAATTGTGGGTTTGTTTAAACATTAGAAGTAAGACGGAAGGATAAAAATGAATAAATATTTTTACTATAATTTTTAGTTAATTGATGTTTTAGTAGATGTAAATAAATAAATAAAGGTAATAAATTAAAAATAATAACAAATTCTTCTCCTACCTTTCACACTAAGATTAACTCAAATATTTATGGTTAATACATCTACATAATCAATCAAATATCTTATTCCTTAAATATCTCACATACCAAATATTTATAGGCTCATCTATTAAATACCTTACTATCAAATATTCCAAATTTTACTATTAAATATGAATATATTTTTTCAATGTAGAAAATATTTAGAATGGATATTTCTTCAAATATCCCTAATTTAAAATATCTCCTACCATGAAATCATCAAGTGGAATTTGGAATATTTAAGAGTGAGATATTTAATTATAAGATTTGAGATAATTAAGGAATGTGATATTTGATTTAAAATATCTTTTCATCGGAATTTGGAATATTTGAGAGTGAGATATTTAATTATAAGATTTGAGATAATTAAGTAATGTGATATTTGATTGATGATGTGAATATGTAAATTATAAATATTTAAGAGGAATATTTGGTATAATATTATCAAGGATGTTCTGAGATTTATTCATTAATTGCTGTCCTCGTCTATTAAAACCTGACCCAATTTTTTTTTTATTATTATAAAACAGTATTGAGAAGGCGGCAGAGACAGTCGGATCCTGATGACGGACCACAAGCGCCGGCGTAGACAGGAAGGCAGGCTGGAGGACCGCCTCACTTCCCTCCACGACGACCTCCTTATCTTCATCCTCTCCTTTCTCTCCATCAAGCAACGCGTCGCCCTCTCCGTTGTCAGCGCCCGTTTCCGCCTCCTCCTCCCCTCCATCCCCCGACTCGACGCCTTCCGCCTCGACGTCGGCCTCCCTTCCGGTGGCGTCGACGTCCACCAAGTGCTCACCTTCCCCCGTGCTCTGATCCGCCAATGCCACATCGTCTTCCAGGTCGACGTCCGCCCAGTGATCACCTTCCCCGTGGACGTGGCCGATTTACCCAAACACCTCGAGCAGCTGCTCATCGACGACCTCGTCGAAGCGGGCGTGCAAGACCTCATCCTTAAAAACTTAAAGGGATGGTTGAATTTCAGCGACAATGATTGCAGCTTGTTCGACATCAAGTCGCTGAGGAGTCTCTCCTTGGACAGAATCCGGGTGTCGAAATACTCCAATTGCCGCCCCCTCTCGCCCTTGGGCTGCACCCTCCTCACCTCCCTTGAAATGAAATTCACCACCCTTTGCGATGATTTCTTGGCCAACCTCTTCGCTTCCTGCCCCTTCCTCGAGATTATGCTACTCATCGGTTGCTATCCGCTCGAGAACGGCATGAACAAATTAAGCTTTCACTCCTCCTCCATCAAACACTTATTCCTGACGTTCCAGATCGGCATGCTTCCCTCCATCATCGACGTCCGCGCTCCACAGCTCGAGTCGCTCACCGTCCCGGTCGTAACCACGCTGCGGATAGAAGCCCCCAAAGTCCGGAACGCGTCGTTCTTTGTCTCCCAAAGGCCTTCAGCAGATCCTCCAGGTGAATTGAAGAAGCTTTTCAAAGCTTCTTTTCGAGGGGGAGCTGCTCATCTCTTGCTGAATTCTAGAAAAATTCCAAACGTGAGAAAAGATCGATAGATCAAGCTGGCTTTCTTAATTTTCATGTATATACTCTCTTTGATTGATACATACACATCTATTATTTGACAAAACTTACTTTAATTGACAGATATTATCAGCAGTAAACGGAATTGATGAGGTTAATTTGATCTTCAAGCTCGACTTCAATTTGAAAGATCAGTCGTCGTCTGTGATGCTGACCGAGTTACTGAAGAAGTGCAATTACGGCTGTACCAAGTTTGATATATATGTAGATCCTAGGCGTATGCAGAGCAACACTGAAACAGCAAAGGACGAGGAACACCTGCTCCATGGCTCGACGGGATTTGAGCTCGTTAACTTACAAATGTTGATGCCAAAGAGGATATTTGAAAAGTTTCTCTCAGATGAAGAGGAGATAAGTGAATTTAAGCGTAGAGGATTTGAAATGCTGAGAAAGCGTGCCGGTAAAGTGCAGTTCATGAATATATTAGCGTCCAAGGAGTTTCTTTTCAAAATGTCTTTTTTTATTGATAACTGTATTGAAATGAAAATTTAACGTTTTTTTTCTTTATTAATTTTCGAAGGAGTAAATTTAGTTTGTTGGATAAATTTATTTAGTTTTATTAAAAAATTTATTAGGAAAAAATACATACTGGTTTGAATGTATATATAATTAGTTGCATGAAAAAATTAAACGTTTTTTTTCCAATTTTTAAGGTCGTATTATTCATAAATCTTAAATTTTATTTTATCCATAAATCATAGATTTTGACTATCAATGCGATAAAAAAAACTTGTATCCACCGTATTGTATTGTTGTTTGTGTAATTGACGGTATAAACAAGATTAGCTAGATTTCGCAGTGTTATAAATTTTTAGTTACTTATCAAACTTATTAAATTTTTTTTTTATTAAAAATCTTATCAACCAAGCTATCTTACAACGTAAGAGAGTGAAATAACTTATCGAAGAAAATTGAAATTGAAACTGATTTCTCTAGATCCATCGAATTGATGACTTAAAATATTTTGAAAAGTTTAAAATGTTAGCCCCCATGATAAATGGTTAGGCGTTCTAATGGATAGCCAAGGGATTTGAGATTCGAGTTTATGGCGCACTGTAGAGATTTTTTCCTCTAGTGAGAAGCAGGCCTAAGAATATTAGCCATTTGAATGAGTCTCCATTAGCACTTCTCGATTTATTCCGGTAGCCGATGAAAAATTTGACAGAGTTCAGTATCATGAGAATAAGGAGATTGAAAGAAATATTTTAGACTAAATTGATTAATATTTCATCTTTGGATAATTAAGATGGTGATGCTTTGACTAAAATAATATCGAGGTGATGATGCTTTGACGAAATCAATACTAAGTTGGTGATGCTTTAACTAAAATAGTATCGAAGTGATGATACTTTGACGAAATTAATACTAAGTTGATGATGTTTTGTTGAAGTTATCACTTGCATGGTGATGTCAAAACTATATCAAAGTGGTAATGTATTGATTAAAATAGGACCAAGGTGGAGATATTTTAATTTTTAATCAAAGGTGCACCAAAATAATTTTTAACTTTAATTTTTTATAATTACTATTAAAAAAATAGAAAATTTTTAAAATTAAAATATCTTTTTTTTTTATTAAGGTCCTTTTAAATTTATAATTTTTTTATTAATATTCTTTTATATTTTTTAAACTTAAATTGTTTATTAAAACTCTAAAGTTAAAAAATAGATAAACTTAGATATAGCGTTATGTGTTTGTCAACGTCAAATTTTTAAAAACTTGAGCCTTTTAAAATCATTAGTGACGTTTTTCTATAAAACTTCTTGATTAAATAATTTAGTTTTTATTTTTTTTATCTAATTTGGTCTGGGTATTTAAATAAGTCTATTTTTTTTATTTTAATTTAGGACGGAAATAAAATGAAATATATTTTGGAAATTAGTATAAAAACCAAATTATGATGCACCCTTTAAAATCTAAAAATTAAATCCTCCTTTGCTAAAATGTCATTTTTTCTAAGCTTTTTAGTTTTTTTCTAAATTAGAGTTTTTGTTTTATAAAATAATATATAATGTAGGATCGAACTCGACGTTAGAAGAAGATAAATAGGGTTATGAATTTTAAAAATGTGTAAATAATAAATAAATTAGTTGAATCAATTAAAGTTAGTACAACATAAATAAAATTTACATATACTGATTCAATCAATTAAGACAAAGACAATTAAAGCATATAATTGACTTAGCGAACATTTTAAGTATGCAAGTTGATCAATCAAATCAAAAGTATAAACATACAGCAGTTATACAATATGATTCTTATTTCTAAATTTCTCCGAGATGGAGAAACCTTATAGAAAAAGAATTTTAAAATTAAAGCATAATAAAACAAATGAAAATGTTGTTCTAAGTGTTACCAATTAGAAATGAAGCGCACGTTGCAGCTTGCCACATTATAGAAGGCGAATGAGGACTTAGATCACATAAACAAGAGTGAATTCTATGTAAATGAGCTATTTTCAAGTTTTGTCTCGAAACTCTTTATATAACACTCCTACGGTTGATGCAAAACATTGATACGAGACAAGCACTTTGACATGGCATTGTGTTGAGTGATGACTTTTGAAAGTTTTGTACAAATAGTCATTTCTTGATTCTATAATCACAAGACCATTGGAGTATGTTTTTTTAAATTATTAAGAGAAATATCTCTTTCAAGTTATAATTTACTCAATCTTTGAAGTCATTATCTGCAAATAAGATTCCATAAAGAAGTATAAGGTACAAATAGTTCATGTGAGGAGTTATTAGACTATAATTGAGGAATTAGTGGGCTGTGTATTGGATTATAAATAGACTATTTGTTTATCAACAAAATGCATTGAATATTTTTTCTTATCCACCTTGTCTATCCTCAACCTTCTACTATTGTGCAAAACTCTTTGACTTTTAACACTTTCTAGGATGCAATTCATGCATTTTTTTGTGGCCAATTTGTTACAATTTATTATTTGTGAGCTGCAAACTTCTTGACTAATAGATAACCTTTTATAGTCATTAATTCTTATGAAACCTACCAATAAGATGAATTCTAAGATAGAGGTGATGACGTGAATGTTTGCTGACCTAGTGGCTATCGAAGTAGTGGAAGTTTAGTCGTAGCTATACAACATAGTCTCACCTGCACAAACAAGAGCAAACATAAGAAAGTGTGCAAGAAGTTATTTCCATCCAGACCTCTCCAATGCTCAATTCGCTAAGAGTGCAGTGGACAATAGAAAGTATGAAAATTAGAGTTTCATTAACATTAGTTTCTAAATGATAATTGTAACTAGTATTTATAGATATGAGATGAGAGATAAATGTTTAAATTGTGATCATGATCTATGGAAAGTTATGGATCATTCAACCATTTCAGACATTAATCATATAATAGCCTCTAATTATTGTGTCCTCCATTAATGTCAATGGTTTGATTGTTATTGATGAGAAAATGATGATCGTGAAGAGGCTGTTGTAGAGATTGTAGACTACATCTGCTTGTCGTTGATAATCCATAGTTCATAGTACCTCTATCTACTTGTGGCTAATCACAAGGATGGAAGTTCTTCTATTTGAAGAAGATAGAGCTCAGGGAATTGAGCTTGAAGGGGAGAGCTTGGAAAATTGTGCTTAGAGTGGAGAGTTAGGAGACTTGAGCTCATCAGCACAATTGATGACATTTATTTCTCAACCTTTAGAAATTTTGAAAATTGAGCTCGGTAAAGGGAGAGTTCAAGGACCTAATGTTGAGAGCTTAAGAAATTGAGCTTGAATAATTGAACTTAGATAATTTATGCAACATCAACCTTAGATAATCTATGTATCATCTATCTTTTTAGCAGGATACGACAGATTTTGAATGCTAGTAACATATTACTTCTTAGATGTTGATGGTTAAGCACTCTTTGTTCTTTCCGTATCAAGTTACTGATATCCTGCCAAGGTCAACACATAGTCATAGGGTACCAATCTTATCCCAGCAAGACCCTACGATGCTTAAGTGAGATTTTGAGAATAAGGAAATAACTAAACGAAAGATATGATTATGCGAGAGTGAGCATTCCCTGTCCTCTTACTATTGTCTTTCTTTTATAATTTTTTGTGTAATGATGCCCTTTATGACATTTAAATACTTCCTTTTTATTGGTCACCGAACACTATTATTATCTTTCCGTTTAGCAACAATCCTACGATACCCTCATTTGGTAACACGTCACAAGTATTAACCACTCATCATTATTAGTCGTTCTTAGTACAGAATAATGATTATCCTGCGGGCTGATGAGAAAGGGACATTAGAGGAGAAGGTAAGAACAGAACTCGAAGAAATAAGGAGAAAAGTTATTTGTTAAAAAAGAAAACTTTATTAATAATTGAGGGATCAATCCACATACAAGTGGATAAGAATTTACATAGACTCTAGACCCAACGACAAGAAAGGAAAGAACTCAATATATGGACCTAAAGTTCAATCTCGTAGAAAAAGAAAAGAAATCTTTCTAGAAAAGAAAATTTCTTGGTAGAAATTAAAATTAATAAATAGGATAATGTTTTAGACTAATTATAACCCATAATTAGCAGGAATACCAAAAATACCCTAAAGACCATAAAAATAAAAATTATTAAAAATAATAATAAAATCTTTAGAGGCTTGGATGAGGGCCTAAACGGTAGAATTTAGAGAAAAAATTAGTGGTTATGGGTATCCCTATAACAAACATAGATTTTCAAATTTTGCATGCGTGGAGATAGACATAGCTTGATTCCAAGTCCTGAGTCAAAAGTTATGTCTGTTTGAAATTCAAGAGGTCATGTTGAGTCTATCCTGCATCAGTCTCTCCGAACCGAAAAGAACCCTGCAATGAATTGCGGACATGATTAATGACATCTGTATCTACACTCCAGGTTCTGGTAGATAACACCACTAAACATGTTTCAACTAATGAATTAAATACACCTATATTGTTCTTTAGTTCTAAAAAGACAGACTACCTTAATATCTAAGTCCTATTTCCAATCATTACAATCGGGACTACTAAGTCTTTTCTATAGTATAACAACTAGGGAATTGACAAACATTTTAAATCCTAAGAATCACAAAAATATTTGGTCAAGATCAATTCCTTAAAATCTCTATGAATTTTGTATGTCACGATAGTGTGGACGTATACAAAATCAAAGAAGAGATTTTATCCATTAATTTTATTATCTCGTCAACTTTACTTTATGATGAATAAAATTAATAGTTGATCTTTCTTTGATCAAATATTTGGTCAAAATTTTTGAATTTAAAATAACATTGATTCCTCAAACAATATTATTTAAATTCACCAACACCTCAAACACCGTGAATTTTGCATGCCACGATAGTGTGGACGTATACAAAATTAAACATTTGTAAGAGGAGGCGTTTACCCATTAATTATCTTGTCAATAAATCTTTATGACAAATAAAATTACCTCAAACACCGTGAATTTTGTATGCCACGATAGTGTGGACGTATACAAAATCAAACATTTGTAAGAGGGGTTTTTTAATTTTATTATCTTGTCAACTTATTTATTTGACAAATTAATAGTTGGTTTTCTTTAGTCGCACAAATAATAGCAGTGACTCCGATGGGGAGGATACTATTAGACGTGCCTAAGTGTATACCATTACTTGGCACTAAGTCCATTAATAAGATTGTACCCCTTCCGATGGGGAAGATCACACGCTCTTAATTAACTTCCTATAGTCATCCAAAATGGAAGTTTAATCTAGTGATCCGCAAACAAGCTCATCCGATATGGAGGAAGGCACTCAGAGCCAACGCGCAAGCTTGTTGCATCACTTATAAACCAGTAATGGAGACCGTGGAATTTATTTAAAAATAAATCCCTCTCTCACTTAGTTATTTAAAGTGAGGAATTCTGACTATGCTAGCCTACTTAACATGCATACTAACAAGCACACACAGCACAACATAAAAAGCAATAAATAGAAAAACTAATTTTCAACTATTATGACTTTTATCTATTGCTGTCCTCCGTGTGTCGCCAACCCTAGCTGCTGCCATCTTTGGCCACCGCCACCGGGTCTAGTTGTCGCATCCATCTTGCTCCTTGTTCCGCTGCGCCTCTGATCCTCAAAAGGTTCCACGCCTTGCAAGATTCGATCCACGACATAAATAGAATTTTACATTTTTCGATCCTATATTCCTCGAAGGAATGTACATGTATCTAGATCAAAAAATAAAATCCTAATAAAACTAAATACAGCTCCTGCTGTATTTTATAATACAATCATGCACACACAATAAAATTCCCTTGACATGTCCATCATACACACAATATCTATAAGTCATAATAGTTGGATCCTGCATCCACAAAGTTAGCACATCCTACTATTATCCTGCCTAAATTATGTATGACATGTGCATAATTAAACTAATACCAAATACACATAGGCAAACCCCTAGCTCTGATACCAATTGTTGGTTGCTACTCGGAAAACCTAATGGTTCCACTGTACAAAAATTTTGTACAAAGGTCTTAACCTTTTCCTAGCTACCATGTGTTCTTTTAAATTAAACTTGGATCGCCTGCGGAACTTAACACGTTTGATCCAAAGTTTAATCTATTTGTTCTTTTAGGTTTAGACTTGGATCTCCTGCGGAACTTAACACTTTCGATCCAAATCACCTAGGTTATTAATTCTATTAAATATTAATTTCCAAAATTGGCTTCCAGTACTGACGTGGCGAGGCACATGACCTTCTTGGATATGGGAGCAACCACCACCGACTAGAAAAAGCCTTTTAAGGAAAGCTAATATTTAATTTCCTTAAATAACTTTAGGTCAACCGAAAAGAACAATCAAATCACAAGGAAAAAGAAAAACAAAAGAACACAACATCGAAAATAAATTCGAAATATTAGAATCGTTTGCTAACCTAGTGGCTATCGAAGTAGTGGAAGTTTAGTCGTAGCTATACAACATAGTCTCACCTGCACAAACAAGAGCAAACATAAGAAAGTGTGCAAGAAGTTATTTCCATCCAGACCTCTCCAATGCTCAATTCGCTAAGAGTGCAGTGGACAATAGAAAGTATGAAAATTAGAGTTTCATTAACATTAGTTTCTAAATGATAATTGTAACTAGTATTTATAGATATGAGATGAGAGATAAATGTTTAAATTGTGATCATGATCTATGGAAAGTTATGGATCATTCAACCATTTCAGACATTAATCATATAATAGCCTCTAATTATTGTGTCCTCCATTAATGTCAATGGTTTGATTGTTATTGATGAGAAAATGATGATCGTGAAGAGGTCGTTGTAGGGATTGTAGACTACATCTGCTTGTAGTTGATAACCCATAGTTCACAGTACCTCTATCTAAAGAAGACCGAGAGAGAGAGCTTAGGAACTATGCTTGAACAGGAGAGCATAGAAAATTAAGCTTAGAGTGGAGAGCTAGGAGAATTGAGCTCATCAACACAATCGATAGCATTTACCTTCCAACCTCTAGAAATGCGAGAAAACTGAACTCAAAAAGGGAGAATATGAAGAACTAACAATGGAGATCTTTCCTAATCTTAGAAGGCCGTACAGCACAAAAAATTGAGCTTAGTGGGGAGAGCTCGAAGATTTGAGGTTATATAACTGAGTTCCTTAATACAATTGTTGAAATTTACATGTCGATGTTTAGAAATGTGGTCTCCATTAATATCAACCGTTCAACCATTACAGGCTAGAAATGATGATCGTGAAGAGGTTGTTGCACGGATTATAGGAAATTTTTGTTTGTGGCTAATCACAACATGGATGGAAGTTCTTCTATCTGAAGAAGATAGAGCTCAGGGAATTGAGCTTGAAGGGGAGAGCTTGGAAAATTATGCTTAGAGTGGAGAGTTAGGAGACTTGAGCTCATCAGTACAATTGATGACATTTACTTCTCAACCTTTAGAAATTCTGAAAATTGAGCTCAGAAAAGGGTGAGTTCAAGAACCTAATGTTGAGAGCTTAAGAAATTGAGCTCGAATAATTGAACTTAGATAATTTATGCAACATCAACCTTAGATAATCTATGTATCATCTATCTTTTTAGCCGGATACGACAGATTTCGAATGCTAGTAACATATTACTTCTTAGATTTTGATGGTTAAGCACTCTTTGTTCTTTCCGTATCAAGTGACTGATATCCTGCCAAGGACAACACATAGTCATAGGGTACCAGTCTTATCCGAGCAAGACCCTACAATGCTTAAGTGAGATTTTGAGAATAAGGAAATAACTAAACGAAAGAGATGATTATGCGAGAGTGAGCATTCCCTGTCCTCTGACTATCGTCTTTCTTTTATATATTTTTTTTGTGTAATGATGCCCTTTATGACATTTAAATACTTCCTTTGCAATGGTCACCGAACACTATTATTATCTTTCCGTTTGCAACAATCCTACGATCCCCTCGTTTGGTAACACATCACAAGTATTAACCGCTCATCATTATTAGTTGTTCTTAGTACAGAATAATGATTATCCTACGGGCTGATGAGAAAGGGACATTAGAGGAGAAGGTAAGAAAAGAACTCAAAGAAATAAGGAGAAAAGTTATTTGTTAAAAAAGGAAACTTTATTAATAATTGAGGGATCAATCCACATACAAGTGGATAAGAATTTACAAAGACTCTAGACCCAACGACAAGAAAGGAAAGAACTCAATATATGGACCCAAATTTCAATCTCGTAGAAAAAGAAAAGAAATCTTTCTAGAAAAGAAAATTTCTTGGTAGAAATTAAAATTAATAAATAGGATAATGTTTTAGACTAATTATAACCCATAATTAGCAGGAATACCAAAAATACCCTAAAGACCATAGAAATAAAAATTATTAAAAAAATAATAAAATCTTTAGAGGCTTGGATGAGGGCCTAAACGGTAGAATTTAGAGAAAAAATTAGTGGTTATGGGTATCCCTATAACAAACATAGATTTTCAAATTTTGCATGCGTGGAGATAGACATAGCCTGATTCCAAGTCCTGACTCAAAAGTTATGTCTGTTTGAAATTCAAGAGGTCATGTTGAGTCTATCCTACATCAGTCACTCTGAACCGAAAAGAACTCGCCCTCGATTTCATAGTAGCCTCATCAACATCCACCGAATAAGGAGTCAAGTGCTTCACATTGAAGACATCAGATGTCTTCAAATGACAAGGAAGGCACAACCTGTAGGCATTATCATTAATCTTTTGCAATATCTCACACGGTCCAATCTTCCAATCTTTCAGTTGATTGTACTCATAAATACGCAAAAAATCATTAGTTAAAATTGTCTAGACAAAATCTCCAACCTTAAAAGGTACTTGACGATGATGACCGTCAACCTGAGTTTTGTACTTGGTATTGCTATCTAAAATTGTTAGTTTTATCTGCTCATGAATGTTTTGAAGATGTTCTGTCATCTCATCTACTCTAGGGTTAAATTGTCCCACATGTACAATAGGGGCTAAGTCCAAAACCCCGATAGATTCCACCCATAAACAATCTTGAAAGGACTCAAACCTGTAGTGTTATTTCTCAATCAGTTGTATGCGAACTCTGCTTAAGGTAGGGACAAGTCTCATTGCTTCAGATTAGTTCCGATAAGACATCTTAGAAGATTGCCCAGACTCCAATTCACCATCTCAGTTTGTCCATCTGTTTGAAGGTGGTAGGCACTACTAAAGTTCAACTACTTGCCCAATTTTTCCCATTAACTCTTCTAGAAATTACTGATGAACTTGGTATCTTGATCTGAAGTCATGGACTAAGGAATACTATGTAGATGCACAATCCCATTAAAGTAAAGATGGGCAATCCAGACAAAATCCATAGTCTTCCTGCAAACTACAAAATGTGTCATCTTTGAGAATTTATCAACTATAACAAGAACCAAATTTGAGGTTCAGTATGTACGAGGTAATCCTAATACAAAATCTATACTAACATTGAACCAAGGAGCTTCAAGGACAGGTAAGAGAGTGTACAAGCTTGCATTGGTGAGCACCCCTTAGATTGCTGACATACAAAACACTGATCTACAAAGTATACCACATTATTGGTCAACTTAGGCCAATAAAAATTAGTAGAGATGAGGGCCAATGTTTTATCACGTCAGAAGTGCCCTTTATTATAAAGCTCACTCGTGATATGCTACCTGAGTAGTCAAGAATGCACAGTTGAAACCCATGAAATAGATATCCATTATGCAAAATAGAATCATATCGGTGTTTATCAACCTCCTGGAATATCCTACTCAATGATTGGTCAGCTACGTACATATTTGGAAAAACCTCAAAGCTTATAACTTTGGTACTCATGGTGGTGAGTAATGAAGAATGATGACTCAAGGCATCTGCGACACAATTCAGACTTCCAACCTGGTGCCTCAACATAAAGGTGAACTCTTATAAGTAAGTCATCCACTTGGCATGTCACCTGCTCGGCTTATGTTGACCATTGATGTACTTCAATGCTTTATGATCAGTAAATACGATGAATTTTCATTCTGTACTAGATAGTGATGGCAATGCTTTAAGGATTAAACAATGACATAGAACTCCAAGTCATAGGTAGAATAATTCTTCTTAGACCCAAACAACTTCTCACTGAAGAAAGCAACTGGACGCTTTGACTAACTCATAACAACTCCCATACCGATGCCAAATGTATCACAGTTGACCTTGAATATTTGGTTAAAATCAAGAAGTGTCAGAACTATTGCTTCTGTCATCTTTTATTTGAATAGTTAGAAACTAGCCTCTGCTTCTTCAGATGACTTGAAATCTTGTCCCTTGAGACACTCAGTGATGGTAACAATCAGAGTGTTAAACTTTTTGCTAGGCCAACGGTAGAAAGAGGCCAAGCCATTGAAACTTATGATGTTGTGCAACGTCCTCGATTGAGGCCATTCCAAGACTATGTCTATCTTTGTTTGATCTATGTGCACACCATCAATAGACACAATAAAGCCAAGGAAGGTGACCGATGTTGTAAAGAAAGAACACTTCTTTTTGTTGAAAATAATTACTCTATTTTAAAATTTTCAAAAATAGTACGAAGTTGATCGAAGTGTAATGCCCATGTCGGACTATAGACGAGAATGTCATCAAGGTAAACCACCACAAACTTCCTGTGAAAGATAACATGATCAGATGCATAAACCACATGAATGTGTTAGAGCATTGGACAATCCAAAAGGCATGACCTTCTACTCATAAAGCTTATATTGTGTATTAAATGTTGTCTTCTATTCATCTCCCGGCCTTATTCTGATATGGTGGTATCCGCTTTGAAAGTCAATTTTTAAGAAAATCCTAAAACTAGATAGTTGATCAAACATGTCATCTAAGTGAGGAATAGGAAGCATGTACTTTACTGTAATTTTATTGATGACTTGGCTGTCAACACACATATGCCATCAACCATCCTTCTTCGGCACTAATAGGGCAGGAGCAGCACAGGGGCTTATGCTCTCACGAATGTGACCCTTTTCTAGCAACTTCACCACCTGGTGTTATAATTCTTCAACTTCCTTAGGACTGAGGTGGTATGTTGGTCAATTAGACAAACTCGATAATGGAACAAGATCAATCTGATATTGGATATCTCACATAGGTGGTATCCTAGAAGGAAGGTCTTCTGGCATTAGTTCATCACAATCCATTAGCAGTTGTTACACTTCGGGTAGTAGTTCTATATCAGTGGATTGAACATCACTCTATCATGGCAACAAAGCATAGACAACATCGTCATGCTCCATCTCATCTAAAAACCTGGATATAGAAAGCATATTAGTAGTTTTGGTTGCCGAAATTAGAGTGATTTTTTCTCGCAATGGTGCCAACACAATCTTCTGTCCCTTAATGTAAAGTGTATAGGTATTCTTCCGTCCATCATGGATGATGCTACAATCATATTGTCAAGGTCACCCCACCACATCACACTAAGCACTATCATAATATTTGTTATCAATTGAAAAATATACGAGACATCACTTATCTAATGTTACCTCATTATTATTATTCAGCCAAGACAACTTATATGGCTTAGGTGATGGTCCGTCTTTAGTTGTAATTTATGAACAACCACCTCAAATACTATGTTCTCACAACTATCACTATCGATGATCATCTTGCAAACTTTATCCACGACGGTATAGGTAGTGTGAAAAATATTGGTTTTCAACCATTTATCCCCTTATTTACTTTTGGGAGTTAGCATACTCTTGTGTATGACCAAAGTCTCATTACCATCACCGTATAACATGTCGTCTGCTTCAAACACTAGCTCACTAATGGTTGTTGGATCTTCTATCACGTCTTCCTCGATCAATAAAATTTTCCCTTTGAATCAACAGAAGCAGGTTTCCTGCATTGGTTTACCCTATGTCCATATTCACCACATTGATAACATCTGATAGGGGCCTTAGAGTAAACATGTGGTGGTTGCTTCCATGACTGCTACTATGGCTGCTACTATGGCTGATGATATGGCTGTTGTTGTGGCAACTACTATGGTTGTTGCTGTAAAGGATGAGAATTCTAAGGGTGAACTGGCCAATTGTTGTTTTGGTCGCTTCTCCCTATTGTTTTTCAATTTTACTATTTTTTAGTTGCCAGTGCATGTTGGTAGGCCTCTAAAACTGTCAAGAATGAATGAAGTGTTAGTTAGAGCCCTAGAGCCAATCATTTGATAATTGTTGTATGGACTCGTTGTATCATATTCTTATATATATAAAGGTATTTGTTTATGGTTATTAAGCTTACTTGTATTGGTGCCAAATAACTTAGTATAATAGCGTCCTTGAGTAGAAGGTTTTTACCTATATCAATCGGTTAGTTAAATCGATAGTGAGATGATATAGAGAACACTACTCTTAATCATTCCTAATCAAGTATTAGTATTCAGGGACAATTTTAATGCAACAAGACTAGCATGTAGGTCAACTCGATGACTTGATCTCACAAGTCATGGATATAGAGATATCAAGTTGACACATGGGTATGCATTGGAGAATGTATACTGAATGACCCTCCATTAGAAAGTATCATGGATCGTTATATGAGTGTCATATACTTTCCCATGTGGCTATTAGTATGACTATTAGTCCTTGGACCTGAAGTCACCATGATTCCCTACATAAGGAGTTACATACTATGGCTTCATCAAACGTCACCCGTAACTGGGTGGACTATAAAGGTGATTACTGGGTATGTAACAAATTATGTAGAGGGATGTGAGTGATGTAGATGAGATATATCCCTCCTATATGACAGGAGTGACATCATTATTCTTGATAGAGTGAGATCACTAAGTGCATGGTCATGCCCAAATGAGTCAATATGAGATGTTGAACTCATTTGATTGAGTGAGTCTACTTGGGATTCAAGATTTAGATTGATTAGAGGATGACACGGTCTATATCTCACATTAATCAATCTAGATGTCTAGGATAGAATGACACTTGTCATATATTATGAGGGGTCACAATTAGTAGTCACAAGGTGATGTTAGATCTCAACATTCTTATAACTTGGGTAGTAATGATGTGTTGCTAGATACTGCTTATTACTTATGCTTCTAAATGTGTTTAGGAGCATTGCCAATGTTATAAGAACCTATAGGGTCACACACAAAGGGCAATTATATGGAGATTATGTTCATTTGATGAACCTAAAGGATTAGGTCCATGTGATGAACCAAATTGGATTAAGAGTAATCTAAATTAGGCTAATTAAGTTGGACTTAATTTGGTTCATGTGTTAGATGAGTCTAATTTGAACTTAGACTCATTGTGTCAATTTAATTCAATGAATAGAGATTCATTAAATTAAAATTGACTTGAACCAATAGTTAGATTTGATCAACCATGGGAGAGAAGTGGTCAAGTTTGACTTGACTTGAGAGGAAGATGAAGAGTCAAGTTTGACTTGACCATTTGCCACCTCATTGGTGAGTTGACAAAGAGTGGACCAATGATGATGCTCCACATCATCATGGTTGCTTATGTGTGTGTGCCACCTCATGAGGGAGATCAAGAGTTTTGACTCTTGATATCCCATGGAGTATAAAACTCCTCCTTTAGTGGCCGGCCACATTCAAGGGTGTTGAATGTGTTTGTGTGCTTAGTGTAACTCTCATATTCTTCCTCAAGCTCTCTCTTCTCTCCCTCTCCTCCACCTTGGCCGAGCCTTTCAAAAGGTGCTAGCACACTTTTTGTTTGGTTTCTCCATCTCTTACTTGTGTGGATACACATAGAGGAGTATCTACTTTGATACTCTCGAGATCCGGCGAACCTTGGACGAGCGGGATTAGCGAAGGGCATCGCATCAAGGGTAAAACCCTTGTCCTTTGTAGATCTAGTTTAGATCTAGGCTAGAAACTCGTACTTGAAGTTTTATGTAAATTTATTTCTTCACACGGATCCGGTGGTGGGGTTTCGGGGTTTCCGCAACGCAAAAAGTGATTTTTGCAGCCCGAAAAATCCAACAGTGGTATCAGAGCCACGTGCGAAGCGCATACGAGCTTTTGTTTATATTTTTATGAAAAATATCAGTTCTGTAATATTCTGTAAATTTACTATTTTTATATATTTTATGGATATTTTTCTCGTAGAAGCGAAGCATAAGAGTTTAGACACTTGTAGGCTTCGACTATCGAAAAAAAATTTTCGAAACGGCAATGTTTCACCCCCAAATCGTTTTGGGACAGTGGGCTAAGGCACTGTAGGTTCGCTTAGGAACACTCACGATGGTTATATCGCGGGTAGGGTTGCTGCCCCTAACCCCGCAAGGGGTTTCGTTCTGCGATTGCGCTCGAAAATCGCTAAACGGGACCGCCAGGAATTTTTACTCATAAAATCGTAAAAAATATTAGACAAAATTACAGGAATTTATGGAAATTACATAATTTAGAATTATGTATTATTTTGTGATGGTCATGGCCCAAAAGACCCCAATTTGATTGGAAATTATGTTGTAATTCATAATACGGCCTACGTGCCGTCATGTGATTGTGCGTGTTGTATATTTGATACGCGACTTGTGCGTCGTGCCTTTCTATTTATTTATTCCTGTTGTAAATAGTTTAGACTCGAATATAACTCGAGTTTCACTCTTTGTAATGTACAAAATGAAGCGGTGGAAGGTCCACGCGAGACGGAGTTACGAGGAGGGTGCGAGCAACACAAGGTGGTCACCGGAAGGAGCTTGAGAAGCTGTTGACCTTAGGTTGACCATCCGATCTTCTCATTGGCTTGAGAAGATCGTAGTAGGGCCATGACTAATCACAAAATTAATTAATTGCTTGTGTGTGTGTGATGCATGCTAGATTAGTAATTAATTAGTGCATTAACGATTAGATTAGATCTAAGTCACACACATGATGCACCTCCACGATTAGATTAGATCTAAATCGAGTATATGATACACATCGCCGATTAGATTATATCTCAATCGCGTCAACTCAAAAATGTCTACCATGCCGTGATACCTATCACTACCTTGATCACATGTTGTTGTTGAATCTGCCAAAGTAGAGCAACACATATTATCTTGGTAGGGTACGGAGGGACAATCTTGGTCTCGCCTATCAACGCATGGGTGAGTACAACTCAATTAGATTGAGTAACTAGTTAACTCAATTGGAACGAGTTTAACTATATGCATTTTTCAATGGTTGGTAGATAGGTCAAAATCACGTTTATATTAACTCTTGGGCATATTAGTCAAAGATAACTCGAGTTTTAATATAAATGTGGATCTTGATCCTATAAACAAGAGTTGCATAGAGATGTAATTGGTAATTAGTTACCTACCGATCATACTAAGTGTTGGGTGATTTAGCCAAAGCTAACTCAGGGCATAGTATGATGTGGATCTTATCCCACATGAATTATAGAATTCAGTGGGAGCATCATTTAATTAAAGGCATAATTAGATGATTAATTGGAATATGATATTTATTTTCTTTATTTTTCTGTTGTAGATTACCATGTCGTCAAACACGAATTCCTTTTCCCTGCGTTCTATCCTCGATAAGGACAAGCTCAATGGAGCTAACTTCCTGGACTGGTACAGGAACCTGAGAATAGTTCTCACACAGGAACGAAAATTGTACGTCCTGGAGCAGCCCATTCCTGAAGCACCTCCTGCCACTGCCACGCGAGCTGATCGAGATGCTTACAAGAAGCATCAAGATGACACATTAGATGTGTCCTGTCTAATGCTCGCGACCATGAACTCTGAGCGTCAGAAGCAACACGAGTTGATGGGTGCTTATGATATGGTTGAACATTTGCGTCAACTATATCAAGGACAAGCGAGGCACGAGAGATTCGAGATCTCTAAGGCACTGTTTTAGTGCAAGATGCAAGATGGGACTCCCGTAGGCCCATATGTACTCAAGATGATTGGGTACATAGAAAACCTACAGAGGTTGGGATTTTCCCTTGGCCAAGAGCTGGCCACTGACTTGATCTTGCAGTCCTTGCCAGAGAGCTACACTCAGTTTGTCATGAACTACAATATAAATGAAATTGACAAGCCACTGCCCGAGCTGCTTAGCATGTTAAAAACTGCTGAGCTCAACCTTAAGAAGGTTAAGCCCAACTCTATTCTGATGGTTTAGAAACACAAGGGAAAGGGCAAGCCCAAAGGCAAGGGAAAGTCCCAAGCCAAGGGCAAAGGCAAGGCACTGAAACCCAAAGGAGGGGTTGCCAAGGATGCTACCTGCTTCCACTGCAGTCAGACCGGGCACTGGAAGAGGAACTATAAAGTTTACTTGGAAGATCTTAAGAAGAAGAGAAGTGAGACTTCCACTTCAGGTATCTATGTTATAGAAGTCAATCAATCTATTTCTTCATCATGAGTATTAGATACCGGATGTGCTTCTCACATTTGTACTAATGTGCAGGCGCTGAGAAATAGCAGGGCATTGATGAAGGGCGAGGTGGACCTACGAGTAGGCAATGGAGCACGGGTTGCTGCTGTTGCTGTAAGAACTTATCATCTATCTCTGCCTTCTGGGCTTGTATTAGAATTAGATGAATGTTGTTATGTGCTTGCTTTAACTAAAAACATAATTTCAGTTTCTTGTTTGGACAAGAAAGGTTTTTCATTTATAATAAAGAACAAATGTTGTTCAGTTTATTAAATTATATGTTCTATTGTAGTGCACCTCTGATGAACGGACTCTATATTCTAGACCTTGAGAACCTTATCTATAACATAAGTATCAAGAGGTTCAAGTCAAAAGACATGAACCAAACCTATATCTAGCACTGTCGCTTAGGTCATATAAATGACAAACGCTTATCCCAGCTCCATAAAGATGGTTTGCTGGACTCATTTGATTTCAAATCATATGAGACATGTGAGTCATGCCTATTGGGCAAGATGACCAAGACTCCCTTAGTGGACACAGCGAGAGAGCGACTGACTTGTTAGGACTTATACATAGTGATGTATGTGGCCCTTTAAATGTCGCTGCTAGAGGTGGTTATAGGTACTTCATTATATTTACTGATGATTTCAGTAGATATGGTTATGTGTATATGATGACACATTAATCAGAATCCTTTAAAAAGTTCAAAGAATTCAAGAATGAAGTACAAAATCAGCTTGACAAGAGTATTAAGATACTTCGATCAGATTGAGGTGGTGAATACCTTAGCCATGAGTTTCGTGACTATCTAGCTGAGTGTGGGATTCTATCTCAACTCACTCCTCCTGGAACACCACAGTGGAATGATGTATCCGAAAGGAGGAATCGTACCCTATTAGATATGATACGATCTATGATGAGTCACACAGATCTTCCCATGTATATTTGGGGCTATGCTCTAGACACAGCAGCCTTCATTCTCAACCGAGTTCCATCTAAGGCTGTAATAAAGACACCATATATGATATGGACTGGGAGAGATGTCCAGGTGTCTTTTATGAGGATTTGGGATTGTGAGGCTTACATTAGACGTCAAGTCTTGGACAAACTGGGACCCAAATCTGACAAGTGCTATTTCATTAGATATCCCAAGAAAATGAAGGGATATTACTTCTACATTCCCAGTTAACACAAGGTAGTTGTGGCCAAGACTAGGGTATTTCTAGAAAGGGACTTTGTTTCTAGAAAGACTAGTGGGAGTACGTTCGATCTTGAAGAAGTTCAAGATGTGAACCATAGCACTAAAGCATCGATGGAAGTTGAACTGGAATCACAAAGTGTTGTGGATGATGCATGTTGTTCCACAAGGAGTTGAGGAACAACAACCAGTTCAAGTAGACCTACCTCTTCGCAGGTCTGATAGGGTGCGTCGTCAGCCTGAGAATATTCATTTCTCTTGTCTGACCATGATGACGTTGTGCTCATTGAGGATGAGCATACCTCCTATCAGGAAGCTGTGATGAGACTAGATTCCGAGAAATGGCTAGAGGCCATAAGATCCGAGATGGAATCCATGTACACTAACCAAGTATGGACTTTAGTTGATCCACTTGAAGGGGTCAAACCCATTAGGTGTAAGTGGGTCTTTAAGAGAAAGACTGACATGGATGGACTTATTTATAAGGGTCGCTTGGTACCTAAAGGTTTCAAGCAAATTCATGGTATTGACTATGATGAAACTTTTTCTCCAGTAGCGATGTTTAAGTCCATTCGGATCATGCTTGCTATTGCAACGTACCACGATTATGAGATCTGGCAGATGGATGTCAAAACCGCATTTCTGAATGGAAACCTGCTCGAGGATGTGTACATGACACAACCTGAGGATTTTCTAGATCCACAGCATACTGACAGAGTATGCAAGCTGCATAGGTCCATTTATGGACTAAAGCAAGCTTCGCGGAGCTGGAATCTTCGATTCGATGATGCTATCAAACAGTTTGGTTTTATCAAGAATGAAGATAAACCTTGTGTCTACAAGAAGATTGTTGAGAGCACAGTTATCTTCCTTATATTGTATATGGATGACATACTACTCATTGGGAAATACATCCCTTTACTGCAGTCTGTTAAGACTTGGCTAGAGACTTGTTTCTCAATGAAGGACTTAGGTGAATCATCTCGTATTCTAGGCATACAGATCTATAGAGATAGATCTACGAAATTGATTGGCATAAGTTAGAGTACATACTATTAGAGTGTATACTGAAAGCCTAAGCTTTTGTAGACATTTATTTTGAATAAAGAATCACATTTGGTCAAAATAATCTACATTTGTTTGTAGTTGTTCAATTAATTTATATTGTAGATAACATAGTATGTGGTGTCACATACAGAAGATAATATTATCAGTACCTTATAAATTATAAACAGTAGCTCATAACCAAGATGGAAAGGAACAAACCATTGGAAGGTCGTAGTGTAATTAGGAATTAGTTTATCTTAACTATATAATTACACTAGTACACTAAGAGTGTATTGAGTAGGACCATTAGAGGTCGTTTCTTTTATACTGACTTTATAAAGGAACAAAGATCTCAGTTATTATGGAAGTGTGTGCTCTTAATCCTAATATAATAACAAACACATATATTTAATATTTATTTCTTTAATTATCAATGGGTGAGATTTAGTTCGATAAATCAATAAACCCGATAAGTTGGGAAATGATATCACTTATAGTGTGTGTTGTTGATTATAGACGGAAACTGTGTCCTAGTGATCTAGGTTGATAATGTCCCCAAGAGGAGCTCATAAGGATTGTCATGTTAAACCCTGCAGGTGGACTTAGTCCGACATGACGATAAGGTTGAGTGGTACTACTCTTGGACTAAGATATTAATTAAATGAGTTATCAGTAACTCACTTAATTAGTGAACATTCGACATCTTAAACATAGGGAGACTAACACACTCATAATAAGGAGCCCAAAAATGTAATTTGGGATTGGTGCGGTAGTTCAATAATAGTTCTCTAGTGAAATGAATTATTATTGATAAAATTAAGTTGTGTGTTAAGGGGGGATTCTTAATTTTATCGGGAGACCAAAACCAATTCCTCCTCTCGGTCTCTATCGTAGCCTCTTATTTATAGAGTACTATACCCACTTATACCCACCTTCATACCCATGTTATAGGGGCCGGCCAAGCTAGCTTGGGGACCAAGCTAGGGCCGGCCAAGCCTTGGTCCATGGGTGGCCGGCCCTAGCTTGAACCCAAGTCTAGGTGGCCGACCATTAAAAATACAAAAGGAATTTTAATTTTAAATTTTTTCTTATGTGGAATACATGATTTAAAAGAGAGTTTAAAAATTAAAATATTTCCTTTTATAAGATTCTACAAAAGATTAAGAGAAGAGTTAAATCTCTTTCCTTATTTGTAGATTAAAAGGTTGATTTTAATTTTGGTAAAAACTTTACTTATTTATCATCCACATGTTGAAAAGATAAATTTTAAAATTATAGAAATTTCCTTTTATAGCATCAACCATGAAGGGATTCTTAAAGATAAATTTTATTTTAAAATTTTTCTGGAAGCAAATTAGGAAGCTTTAATTTTTCTAGCGAAAAATTTCCTAGTTTGCTTGTGTTGATTGGTTGGCCATATACATTAAGAAAATAATTTTAATTTTAATTAATTAAAATTTTTCTTTTTAATGGCAATAGAATTAAGGAAGGTTTTATTAAATTTTCCTTATTTGCCAAGGCTAAGGATTATAAAAGAGGGGGTTTGGGTGTCTTTGTGGTAACAACCTCTATTCTATTTTCTCTCTCTTTTCTTCCTTGGTGTGGCCGGCCCCTTCAAGTTCTCTCCTCTCCTTGGTGTGGTCGAACCTCTCATCTTTTTTGGAGATCAAGTGGTGGCCGGATCTTAGCTTGGAGAAGAAGGAGAGAAAGCTTGCATCTCTTGGAGCTTGGTTGATGGAAAAAGTTCTTCATCCTTTGAAAGTTTTGTGCTTGGCCGAAACTTGAAGGAAGGAGAAGAAGGTGCTAGGTGGTTCTCATCTCGGAAGATCATTGCCCACACAACGTCTGAGATTATAAGAGGAATACGGTAGAAGATCAAGAGGTCATTATTCATAAAGAAAGGTATAACTAATAATAAGTTTCTGCATCATGTTAGTTTTGTTTCTTTGTAAAAATACCAAATACAAAAGGCATGCGATTCTAGTTTTTCGAATTAGTTTTCGAAGTTGTATTCTTTTTTTTTCTTTTTCTTGTGATTTGATTGTTCTTAGCGGTTAACCTATGGTTACTATGGGAAGATTAAATATTTAATTTCCTTAAAAGGCTTTGTCTAGTCGGTGTTGGTTGCTCCCATATCCAAGAAGGTCATGTGCCTCGTCATGCAGTACTGGAAGCCAATTTTGGAAATAGATATTTAATTGTCTTTGTGACCTAGGTGATTTGGATCGAACGTGTTAAGTTCCGCAGGAGATCCGAGTCTAAACCTAAAAGAACAAATAAATTAAACTTAGGATCAAACGTGTTAAGTTCCGCAGGCGATACAAGTTTAATTTAAAAGAACACATGGTAGCTAGGAAAAGGTTCAGACCTTTGTACAAAATTTTTGTACAGTGGAACCGATAAGTTTTCTGAGTAGCAACCAACACATACATTGACAAGGTACTACTTCGGTTTGTCATGCAGAACTCCAAGAAGGGATTTCTGCCGATGTCACATTGTGTGAGTCTTTCGAAGACTCAAGGTCCCTCTTCTAGAGAGGAGAGAGACCGCATGGATCAGATTTTTTATGCTTCAGCCATAGGATCTATCATGTACGCCATGCTATGTACTCGTCCTGATGTCTCATATGCTTTGAGCATGACGAACAGATACCAGTCAGATCCAGGTGAAAGTCACTGGATAGCGGTCAAGAATATTCTTAAGTACTTGAGAAGGACTAAAGAATATTTCTTGATATATGGAGGCGATGACGAGCTAGCTGTAAAGGGTTACAGTGATGCTAGCTTCCAAACTGATCAGGATGATTATCGATCGTAGTCAGGGTTCATGTTTTACATAAATGATGGTGCTGTGAGCTGGAAGAGTTCGAAGCAGGACACAGTAGCTGATTCTACAACAGAGACCGAGTATATTGCTGCATCAGGAGAAGCAAAGGATGCAGTTTGGATCCACAAGTTCATTACTAAGCTTGGGGTGGTTCCTAGCATAGTTGATCCCATAGAGCTCTATTGTGACAACAATGGAGCAATAGCACAGGCTAAGGAACCTCGCTCACACCAGCGGACCAAACACATACTACGGTGCTTTCATCTCATTCGAGAGATCATCGATAGAGGAGATGTGAAGATTTGCATAGTACCCACTGAGGCTAACATCGCAGATCCCTTGACCAAGGCTTTGGCACAGAGAAAGCATGATGGTCACACTAGGTCATTGGGCCTTAGAGCCTATACTGATTGGCACTAGTGCTAGTGGGAGATTGTTAGTTAGAGCCCTAGAACCAATTATATGATGATTGTTGTATGAACTCATTGTATCATATTCTAATATATATAAAGGTATTTGTTTATGGTTATTATGCTTACTTGTATTAGTGTCAAATAACTAAGTATAATAGCGTCCTTGAGTAGAAGGTTCTTACCTATATCAATTGGTTAGTTGAATCGATAGTGAGATGATATAGGGAACACTACTCTTAATCATTCCTAGTCAAGTATCAGCATTCAGGGATAATGTTAATGCGACGAGACTAGCATGTAGGTCAACTCGATGACTTGATCTCACAAGTCATGGATATAGAGATATCAAGTTGACACATGGGTATGCATTGGAGAATGTATACTGAATGACCCGTCATGAGAAAGTATCATGGATCATTATATGAGTGTCATATACTTTCTCATGTGGCTATTAGTATGATTATTAGTCCTTGAACCTGAAGTCACCATGGTTCCCTACATAAGGAGTTACATACTTTGGCTTCTTCAAACGTCACCCGTAACTGGGTGGATTATAAAGGCGATTACTGGGTATGTAACAAATTATGTAGAGGGATGTGAGTGATGTAGATGAGATCTATCCCTCCTATATGACGGGAGTGACATCATTATTCTTGATAGAGTGAGACCACTAAGTGCATGGTCATGCCCAAATGAGTCAATATGAGATGTTGAGCTCATTTGATTGAGTGAGTCTACTTGGGATTCAAGATTTAGATTGATTAGAGGATGACACGGTCTATGTCTCACATTAATCAATCTAGATGTCTAGGATAGAAGGGCACTTGTCATATATTGTGAGGGGTCACAATTAGTAGTCACAAGGTGATGTTGGATCTCAACATTCTTATAACTTGGGTAGTAATGATGTGTTGCTAGATACCGCTCATTACTTATGCTTCTAAATGGGTTTAGGAGCATTGTCAATGTTATAAGAACCTATAGGGTCACACACAAAGGGCAATTAGATGGAGATTAGGTTCATTTGATGAACCTAAAGGATTAGGTCCATGTGATGAACCAAATTGGATTAAAAGTAATCCAAATTAGGCTAATTGAGTTGGACTCAATTTGGTTTATGTGTTAGATGAGTCTAATTTGGACTTAGACTCATTGTGTCAATTTAATTCAATGAATAGAGATTCATTAAATTAAAATTGACTTGAACCAATAGTTAGATTTGATCAACCATGGAGAGAAGTGGTCAAGTTTGACTTGACCATTTGCCACCTCATTGGTGAGTTGGCAAAGAGTGGACCAATGATGATGCTCCACATCATCATGGTTGCTTATGTGTGTGTGCCACCTCATGAGGGAGATCAAAAGTTGTGACTCTTGATATCCCATGGAGTATAAAACTCCTCCTTTAGTGGCCGACCACATTCAAGGGTGTTGAATGTATTTGTGTGCTTAGTGTAACTCTCATCTTCTTCCTTAAGCTCTCTCTTCTCTCCCTCTCCTCCACCTTGGCCGAACTTTTCAAAATGTGCTAGCACACCATTTGTTTGGTTTCTCCATCTCTTGTTTATGTGGATACACATAGAGAAGTATCTACTTTGATACTCTCGAGATCCGGCGAACCTTGGACGAGCGGGATTATCGAAGGGCATCGCATCAAGGGTAAAGATCTTCTCCTTTGTAGATCTAGTTTAGATCTAGGCTAGAAACTCGTACTCGAAGTTTTATGTAAATTTATTTCTTCGCACGGATCCGGTGGCGGGGTTTCGGGGTTTCCGCAACACAAAAAGCGGTTTTTGCGGCCCGAAAAACCCAACATGAAGGCTGAGGGCATCTTACAAGGTCAGGCGTAACTCCCTTATGTACCATGCCACCTTCTGCTCCTCCGTCTCGGACAAGTCATTTCGGGCAACCAATTGGAAGAAATCTTCTATATATTCATCAATCGATCTCGTGTCCTGTCTCAACGAGTGGAGTCTCTAGAATAGAGTTTGGGTATAGCTGAAAGAAAGGAAGTGTTCCCTCATCTTCTTCTTCATCTTCTCCCAGTCAGTAATTTTGGATTTTTCCTGATTGTCTTGTGAGCACCCCATCTATTCCCACCACACAGATATTTACCCCTTAAGTCTGATGGCAATTAACTTCACCTTCATCTAATCTGAAACTTGCTTATAATCGAAGATCCGCTCCACTTTGATGATCCAATCGATGAAGCCATCTGCTTGCAACATACCAGAATGTTGGCATAGTTCAACTCGAAAATAGATGTCTCCATAGGGCTCCTCCCGACCATGACACTCTTGGTGTGTACCAAAATGTTGGTGATAAGGGTTCTCGAAGGAAGACTCGGATCCACGATCTCCACGATCTGAGATCCCACAATTTACGATCCCATGATTTGAGATCCCATGAGCCTTAATAATTCTTGTCACCACGACTTGCCCTTGTAAATCCTCCATTGCCATTATGTCATAAACGCTACGACCACGGTGGGAGGCTTCCTCAGCCGAAACCTGTCTACTACGACCATGAGCACTACGACCTTCCATTAGATTTGCACCTTGCTTGAATACCAACTGACACCGAATAAGATAGCGATTGCCCTATGGGCTGATGAAAATAAGGGGAATAGGGGAGAAGGAAAGAAAAGAACATGAAGAAATAAGGAGAAAAGCCGTTATTTGTTAAAAAAAAAAAATGAAACGTTATTAATAATTAATGGATCAATACTCATACAACTAGATAGAAGCTGATATAGACTTTAGACCCTAAGACAAAGAAAGCAAAGAAATCTCAATATATAAATCTTAATTCCAAACTTGTAGGAAAAGTAAAGTGAACTTTCCAAAAAAGAAAATCTCTTAGTAGAAATTAAAATTAATAAAATAGAGTTCTATTTTAGACTAATTACGGCTCATAATTACCAGGAATACCAAAAATATCCTAAATACTATTAAAATAAAAATTACTATAAATAGTAAAATCTTAAGAGGCTTGAGTGCCTAAATGGTGGAATTTGGGGCTGAAAATGGGTGGTTACAGGTGTTAGAGTGTATACTAAAAGCCTAGCTTTTTGTAAACATTTATTTTGAAATAAAGAATCATATTGGTCAAATGTCTATATTTATGCTAAGTGTAGTTGTTCAATTAATTTATATTGTAGATAACATGGTGTGTGGTGTCACACACAGAAGATCATGTTATCGGTTTCTTATAAATTATAAACAGTAGCTCACGACTAAGATGGAGAGGAACAAACCATTGGAATAGTCGTAGTGTAATTTGATATTAGTTTATATTGACTATAAAATTATACTAGTACACTCAGAGTGTATTGAGCTAGATCATTTAAGGTAAGTTCTTTTTATACTGACTGAATAAAAGAACAAGACGTTTATTATTATGGAAGTGCGTGCTCTTAATCATGATATAATAACAAGCACATATACTTAATATTCATTTCTTTGATTTATCAAAGGGTGCGATTTAGTTTGATAAATCAATAGGCCCGATAAGTTGAGAAATGGTATTATTTATATGGTGTGTTGTTGATTATAGAATGAAACTATGTCCTAGTAATCTAGGTTGATAATGTCTCCAATAGGAGCTCATAAGGATTGTCATGTTAAACCCTGCAGGTGGACTTAGTCCGACACGACAATAAGATTAAGTGGTACTACTCTTGGAACTAAGATATTAATTAAAATAATTTGTCAATAACTCATTTAATTAGTGGATATTCGACATCTTAAACACAGGGAGATTAACACACTCATGATGAGAAGGAGCTCATAATGTAGTTTGGGATTGGTGCGGTAGTACAATAATAACTCTTTAGTGGAATGAGTTATTATTGATGAACTTGAGTTGGGTGTTTGGGGCGAACAGGGAAGCTCAAGCTCATCGGAAGGCCAAAACCAATTTCTCCTCTCGGTCCCTATTGTAGCCTCAATAAAGCCTTGTGTCCATCCAAACACATCTTTTAGTTCGTACGTTGGCATTGCTATCCAAAGATGCTTCTCAACGTTGATGTGTCAATGTTTGAGAAGCTTAAAAAAAAATTGCCAACGTTGATGTGTACGTGGAGAAGTTTTGAGAAGCTTAGAAAAATTGCCAACGTTGATGTGTCAACGTGGAGAAGGTTTGAGAAGCTTTGAAAAATTGCCAACGTTGATTGCCAACCTTAATGTGTCCACGTAGGAAGCTATGGCTGGCCACATTAAAAATAAAAGATGTTTTTATTTTTAAAATCTCTTCTATGAGAGATTTTAAATTTTAAAATTTTTCTTTTTTGTAATAGGTCACATGGTTTTAAAAGAGAGTTTTAAATTTTAAAACTTTCCTTTGTAACCATGATTTAAAAGAGAAGTTTTATTTTTAAAATCTTTTCTTTTATAGATATCCATAAAAGGATTTAAAAGAGAGAGATTTTTATTTTATAAAACATCCCTCTTATAGTTATCCACAAAAGGGATTTTAAAAGAGAGATTTTAATTTTTGTTTAAAATTTTTCCTTGCTTGGAGCACATGATTGGGGTCGGCCATAACATGGAATAAAAGGAAGTTTTATTATAAAACTTTCCTTTTTTGGATTCATCAAGGATTATAAAAGAGAGGTAAAGGGTGCCTTCATGAGACACACAACCTATTCTCTTATTCCTCTTCTCTCTTCCTTGGTGGTCGACCCTCCTTGTTCTCCTTTTCTTCTTCTTTGTGGCCGGCGGCATCAATTCTCTTGGAGCTCTTGTTGGGCGGTTTCTTGGATTGGAAGAAGTAGAGAAAGGAGACATTGTTTCTAGCATCCCTTGGTGCTTGGTGGTGGCGAAACTTGGAAAAGAAGAAGGCTTGGGTTGTTTGATCTTGGAAGATCGTCGCTCACACGACGTCCAAGAGAAGAAGAGGAATACAATAGAAGACCAAGAAGTTGTTAAGCTACAAAAGGTATAACTAGTTATTAAGTTTCTGTATCATAACTAGTTCATCCTTTTGTTTAGATCTTGAAATACCAAACACAAGAGGCTAATGAATCTAGGTAATCGAATTTATGTTTTCGATTTTGTGTTTCTTTTATTTTTCGAACTTGTGATTCGATTGTTCTTTTTGGTTAAACCTAGGGTTACTATAAGGAAATTAAATATTAAATTTCGTTGAAAGGCTTTGTCTAGTGGTGGATGCTCCCATACCCAAGAAGGTCTAGCGCCTCCCCATGTTTAACCTAAAAGCCAATATCTGAAATTAATATTTAATTGAATTTATAACATAGGTGGATTTGGATCAATAATGTTAAGCATCGTTTGCGATTCAAGTCTAAACCATTAAGAACAGATAAGTTGAATTTGGAATTAATAATGTTAAGTTCCGTTTGTGATTCCAAATTTAATTTCTAAAGAACACAATAGGTTGTTAGGAAATGTTCAGGACTTGTACAAAATTTTTATACAGGGGAACCGATACGATATTCTTAGTAGCAATCAACAACAGGTACCCCTATAACAAACATAGATTTTTTAAAATCTGCACACTTCGTGATAGATAGAGCCTGATTTCAAGGGTTGAGTCAAAAGTTACGATCATTTGAAGTTTAAAGGGTCATGTTGAGTTAATCCTGCATCACATGGTCTCTTTCCAAAGCTCACTTCCTCTCCCCTGAATCCTTACTTATGTTACTACGAGTTGTTTGGTCTCGAGCCAATTTCTTGAGAACTAATCTTCAAAGCTGAGTGTTGTTTGGCATTGGGCCTAATTCTAGAGCCCAACTTCTTTTTTCCTTATAGGCTCAACTCAGTCAACCCACCTCCTATAATCATAAATTATTACAAAGTATCATCAACTAATCTATGCTAGCTAAATTTTCATCAACCTTAGATAATCAATGTATCTTCTATATTAACTGCATTGCCTACTATAAAGCCCTAAATGTAGCACTCGCTCTAGGCTTTAATATAATATATATATATATATATATATATATATATATATACAATACTGATATTATACGCGCCCTCTTTTGCGCTCCTGTGCGCGTCAAAGCCAGGTGGATATATTTTTTTTTCCACCTCTCATATTTTTTTAACCACGTCATTTTATTTTTTCCTTTCCTTTTCTAAAACCTAACTTTTCCTCGCCCTCGTCTCTGTGTTCCCCGCGACGTCGTTTCCTCGCCTCGCCTCTGTGTTCCCCGCGACGCCGTGCTCTGCGATCCTCTCTCGCGACGCACCTAACTTTTCCTCTCCTCGCTCGCCTCGCCTCGCCTCTGTGTTCCTCGGCGTTTCTCGCCGCGACGCCGTGCTCTACGTTTCGCGTTGCCGCGAGGCTGTGCTCTACGATCCTCGCTCGCAACGCCGTCCCTACCGCCATCTATCGTTGCCGCCGTCGTCGTTTGTCGAGAGCCGCCGACGCCGACCTGTCGCCACGACGCCATCCCTACCACCGTCCCTCTCTGTGAGAACCCTCCCTATTTTTGCTATTTGCATTTTAAATTTCCTTCCTGAATCATCCCCTAATCACTCTGTTGAAACAATCCAACCAGCTAGCATCGGCTTTTGCATTGTGATGTTGCTTGTACTCAGTTAACCATCATTCTCCTGCGGCATTAGGTTTCTAAATCTCTTCTCTGTTGCTGCCTTGAGCAATGCGATTATAGGTCTAGCAATAATTGATAACTATGATTATGCATTTTTTCTGTATTTAGTTGCTTTTTGAGCTACTATCAATTTCATTGTCACTCTTTCCATCTTGTGGTACTTTGATAGGTTACCTTTTGTCCAATTTTGAACATATTGCTACCCAATTATTTTCTATTTCTCTTTTCTTGTACTTAAATTGTATTTGGCTGTTAATTGGACTCATGACTACTATTTCCATCCGTTTACCTTTGACAATACATGCTCTGGATTTATTGGTCTGGGAAATAGAAGTGTACAATCTAGTTTTTGCCGGTTACCGTCTAATTTTTGTTTCTGTTTGGCTTCTTCTGAAAAAGAATCCAATGGTTAGCTTCAGAGTTTTCTTCTTGGGTGGCTTTTACATACTGCCAACTAAATCTAATTACTTTCATGTGGAAAATAAAGGGGCTTATGATATTTTTTTAAATATACAAATCAGTATTCTTATCACTCACCGTTATGGACACCATTATGCTACTATGACATTTAGATCAAAGGAATTCTCATCTTAGTGAATTCATTCTCTAATATAGCAAGTATAAATACTAGTGTCCCTAGTATATAAAGCAAAGAATTGTATTCATTACAGTATCCTTGATTTATTGCTTATTTGCAAAGATATAATGCATCCATTCTACTTCCCATTGTCCATGGTTATCATTATAGTTGTAAAACTTTTGCCATTGTTAACCTATTTGATTTGTTTCTATGCTGGACACTAGATCTTCATAATTATAATTTTTCTCTCTTCTATTTGTTTCTTTGATGCTGAATGTAAATATTTTTCATTGCCGATGACCACCACATGAGAACACTGTGATGTTAGATTACTAACTAATTTTTAACTATTCTACCAAACAATACACTTGTTATATGGTACTTATCAAACCTTCAAAATCCAGCAACATCTATCTTCTTATGTCTATTTGATTTAGAATGTTTTTGTGACTATATGGTGATATGCAGAACTTCACTTCATCTAAATCTGAAATTCCTCAACAATGGAAGAACATAATCAGCTATACATTCCCCAAGTTGCAGATGATCGAAAGCCAAAATATGGGATGGAATTCTCATCAATAGAGGAGGCATTTTCGTTCTATAATCAATATGCACGAGAATCTGGATTTAGTGCAAGGATAAATAATAGCAAGAAAAATAAGATGACAAATGAAGTTGTCTGGAAAACATTTGTATGCTTTAAAGAAGGATATACAAATGATCAACGAAATAAACAAACAAAAGGTGATCTACGGACGAGGGAAAGAGCACGTGGCGAAATTAGAACTGGTTGTAAGTCAAAGATTTCACTTGTCAAGAAACAAACTGGACCTAATTGGGTTGTCACTAACTTTATGGAAGGTCATAATCATCCACTTTCGACTCCTTCAAAGGTGCATTTGCTACGCTCACATCGTAATGTTTCGACAGCAAAGAAAGCATTGACTCAACAGTTTTCAGAGGCCAATGTGCCAACTTGCCAACAAATGCGATTATTAGAGATAGAGTATGGAGGACCTGAGCTGGTAGGTTGCACAGAAAGAGATATTAGAAACTTTGAGAAACAGTTAAGGGATGAACAGAAGGGTATCGATGCTGAAACACTAATCGAGTTATTTGCATATGAGAAAGAGAAGAATTCAGCTTTTTTCTTTGATTACGAGACTGATTCAGATAACAGATTTAGTAGGTGTTTTTGGGCGGATCATGTATCAAGGACGGCATACAATGTATTTGGTGATGTAGTTGTATTTGATACAACATATAACACTAACAAATATGGGTTAATTTTTGCACCATTTGTAGGAGTTAATCATCATCATCAGACAATTATTTTTGGTTGTGGCTTTATAAGTGATGAGAAAACTGAGTCTTTTGTTTGGCTGTTTAACAAATTCATGGAAGCTATGCCTAAAGGTGTACCAAATGTGATCATCACTGATCGGGATCCTGCTATAACAAAAGCAATTGCCCAAGTTTTCCCTCAGACGGTGCATCGATATTGTTTGTGGCACATACTGAACAAATTTCCAGATAAATTAGACCCTTTGACTTTTCGTGAATACTACCAAAGCATAAAGAATGTCATTGGAAATTCTACCACACCTGATGAATTTGAGAATTCATGGGAAGAAGTTATCAAGTGTGCTAACTTGGAGAAAAATGATTGGTTGTCTTCGATGTATGAATTGCGACACAAGTGGGTGCCAGCATATTTTAGTCATATATTTTGTGCTGGAATGTCAAGTAGTCAAAGATCTGAAGGCTCACATGCATTTTTCAAGAGGTATATTTCAAATAAGAATTCATTGATGGATTTTATAATCCGTTTCAATAGGGCACTGAGACACCAAAGACACAATGAGTTAGTTGCTGACCATATTGATATGAATGAGCTTCCCAGGATTAAGACAAACTGGCCAATGGAAACTCAAATGGTTAAGTTGTACACAAAAAAGAAATGGGTAGAGTTTCAAAATGAAATAAGTGAGATCCATGGTTATTATGTGCAACAAGCATCTACGGGAGTTGACTCAGTGATTTATCATGTGATAAAATTTCAAAGTAATTCTTCCTCCAAACCAAGGGTGCTTACGCATGACAAACAGAAGGACAACATATTCTGTAGCTGTAGGAAATTTGAGTTCGATGGCATTCCATGCAGGCATATGTTAGCCTTTTTTCGTATCAACCAAGTGTTTCATTTGCCAGATAAATATATACTCAAACGATGGACACGAGATGCAAAGGTTGGAGCAATACATGCTTTGGGTAAGCAAAATTTCATTGATGATCCACAAAGGGTTTTGATGTCAAGACACTCAAGGTTATCTATTAAAGCTTCAGTATTAATTGATGATGCATCTTTGACTGATGAGGGGCAAACTTCTTGGATGAACAATTTGATTATATCTACAACAAAATTCAAGAGATGAATACTAGTAAAACATGCGACAATGGGGGTCAAAAGAGGAAATCCATGGATAGATCTCATAATATTATTGATCCTTCTTCAATAAGAACAAAGGGATGTGGGAAGAGACTAAAATCATCAAAGGAGAAGTCAACTTCAAAGTCCCGGTTATGTCGTGGATGTGGGCATCGAGGTGTGTCACATGACAAACGCAATTGTCCAAGTTTACAGCAAGGGTATGTGTAGATTAATTCTATATTTGTATGGTAATTTTATTTGCTAATCAATTATTTTTATTAAATTTGTAAATATAACGATGTGTTGATTGTCAGATCAACTATAGATAATCATCATAACAGCGATGACGACACATATGAAGAAGAATTGGCATCAATAGCGGGTACTATCAAAGTTTTTTTTTATAAAATTATAGTAGTTGATTGATTGAGATATTGAAAGTAATAATTGTCTTTATTGTTGTAGGTTCAAACAATATGCACTAGGATAAAACTTTTGTAGATTCAATAACAAGTATGAGACTGACGATGGTATTCTTCTTCAATGCTTTGCTTGCTATCTTCTCATTAGAGCATAGGGTTCCTACCGTTTAACAAAATTAGTTTTAAAATACTAATATTCAAAATTTATATATATATACATTGGCTTCCAATTAACTTTAAACAACAGTAGTTTTCTGCATTTTTGTATGCATATTTTTTTTTTTGTAAATGGTAAATGCATTGTTCCACTAGAAATGTATATATTTTTTTCAAATGGATAAATGCATTATTTTATTACTGAAAACATGTGTTTTTTTTAGCTATTACACTTATGTTAGCTTGATTTATGCTTATGAATGCTCTCATTAAAATTTGAGTGAACATTTTGTCCCTCAGGTCCTGATAATCTAGATAACTTGAGGAAGTTTGCAAAGCAATTCTAGAGACGATCACTTGAAGCTGCAGCATCTAAAGGTGGAGAAAATGATGATATCCCAGATCTAATGCTTGGAGAGACATTTGAGTCGGCTGCATAATCTTGACAATGAATTTTTTATATATATTTCATATCATTTTTGGAAGCTTTAATTAAATGTTGCAATGATGGGCAATTTTTTTTATCTGTTAGTGTTAATCTTTATCGCTTACTTTGAATTTTGATTGTAAATTGTAAATTCATTTATTCCCATATGCATAAGACAGTTACAATACATGAATACTGTATTTACATCTCTTTGGTTACTTGAGAAAAGCATCATATACAACAGATATACATAAATTTTAAACAAAGATGCATTTCAATATCAACATCCACTACATTTTCAACCTACAATGTCATCATTCTTATTCCTTGGTAGCCAGCCTGTTTGCTCATTGAAACCAAGTCTTGAATGCCAAGATCAAGTGTGGACAGTCATCGATGTTGTGAGTGGAAAAGCTTAAGCTCTGCTTCAGCAAATCTTGAGAATCTGATAATGGAATGGTAGATATTATTCTCAGTCCTCTCCCGAATTCTGTGACTCATTCCAGCCATCTCGACATTACCTCCAGCACTTTCACTGATGGGTCCATAAGCATCAATTGCTAGGCCAGTAGCAATAGTGCTCAACATGCCTAATGCAGCAACAGCCATAGCATACATGGCAGCAAGACTGAAGCCGATTGCGAAAATGGGAATGATGATAGATTTGTATCCGAGAGCAAGCCGAAAGATAACATTGGTGGCAGCTCCAGTTCGACATGAATCAGCAACATCTTGAACCGGACTGTAAATGAGAATAAGTACAAGGCATTATGTGTGAACTGTAAACAATGCCGAGCATTTAACCTACAAAAGCACCCTTGGTATTGGCGTATACCAAAAAGTGCATGCAAGAGTAGATTGGAGATTAAAAAATAGACGTGCAACACCATATGGTAAAAAAAAAAAAAACCTACAGATCATGTTTTGGTAAGTATCAATTTTGAAGGATGTCTTTTTGGTAGAATGTTCAATAATGTTGATACTTGAATAGAGGAATGGGAACATTTATTTTTACCTATAGGCGTTGCTTGTGTAGTATTCAGTGACAAATCCAATCACCAAGCCAGTCCATAACCCAATTGCCACACAGAAAAACAACTGCCTGTTCATCTCCAATAATTAGTATATTGAGAAACATAAAAAGCATCTGAGAACTGATTGACAAATGGAATAAAAAGCTTACCAGTTCTTAACCTGTTTTTGCTCACCAAAGTTGAAAATAGTGAAAGATGATGGGAGGGCCACCCAAGTAACAATGGCAATGCCAATAGCCATGAGTGCAGTGGAGATGATGAGCTGCTTCTTCAAAGCAGGCTCAATCTCTTCTACAACCTTTGTCTCAAAGAAGTCAGTTGCGAAGAGAAAAGAAGTCAGTTGCGAAGAGAGTAGTTATCAGGCAAACTATGGTCTAGGAAATAGAACTAATGAGCAAAGGATAGCACATTGTAGTGAAATCAAGGTCGACCCCGAATGAAGAAATAGAGGCAACAACTAGTGCAACAGCTGTTGATTCGGCATATTAGCCAAAAAGGTCAAATCCCATACTCGAAATGTCACCAACATTGTCTGCTATCACCTGTAAGTTGTACAAAGGCGAAAGGATTAGAATGGCCATTTAGTAGCAAAACTGCTCTTACAGTACAATGTGTTGGGCAAACGCATGTGAAACATTTTGTGCATCGAACACAAGGGTTAGCATGAGAAGCAAGGAAAAGCTGGATTTCTAGGGTCATCTTCGGGGATGTTCCTTTCGACCTTACCGACGAGATCAGCACCAACATAGACAACTTTTGTGTAAATACCACCACCCACTATGCCAAAAAGAGCCATGGAAGAGCCACCCAGACCATAACTAATAATGGATCGGCGAGCGAGGAACGCCGAGGCTCTTGACAAACGACGACGGCAGCAACGAGGGACGGCCTCGCGGCAACGCGAAACGTAGAGCACGGCGTCGCGGCGAGAAACGCCGAGGAACACAGAGGCGAGGCGAGGCGAGCGAGGAGAGGAAAAGTTAGGTGCGTCGCGAGAGAGGATCGCAGAGCACGGCGTCGCGGGGAACACAGAGGCGAGGCGAGGAAACGACGTCGCGGGGAACACAGAGACGAGGGCGAGGAAAAGTTAGGTTTTAGAAAAGGAAAGGAAAAAATAAAATGACGTGGTTAAAAAAATATGAGAGGTGGAAAAAAAAATATATCCACCTGGCTTTGACGCGCACAGGAGCGCAAAAGAGGGCGCGTATAATATCAGTATTGTATATATATATATATATATATATATATATATATATATATATATATATATAAATAAAGTCTTATATATATATATAAATAAAGTCTTGGGTGTGCTTGTAAGGTGTAGCGTAAATGATGGATGTATGATATTTTTGATGTAGTTGTTAGAGGTCAATTTTTAGGAACTGACGATCTGATGTTTATCTCATCATGCGCCTATGACTTGTATGTTTGCATGTACTTTCCTCTATATCCGTGGGATCAGCATTAGGGGGTCGCTAAGATAACGGATCTATCTTTTTTTTTTTTTTTTTTTTTTTTTTAATTTTTTGATAAAGTTTCGGGTGCAATCCTCAGGCGTAGCACAAACGGTGGGCGCATGACAACTCTGGCATAATGACCAAAGGTCGATCCCTCGATGATGACTGACATGGTTGATCCCATAATGCATAAATGCTGAAAAAAACTTTAGAAATAACTTAAGAAGGCCCGAAATAAAAATAAAAAATTGACCTAATGGAGCAGTTTGGACCATTAGTGCAACTAGACGGAGTCAAGTCGTCTAATGAATAAATTAGATAAGAGATCTAAAGGTTGGGCATGTCATCAACGGTCTAACCCGACAAGGTTTAGGTTGTATTTGATATGATCCAATTGCAAACAACTTAGGTCGGATCGGCACTATATTTGTTTTTCACGTGTTAGTGATTCAATTATTGTTGTTGTTGATGACAAAGAAAGGGAGGAAGACCTATAACTAAAATATTTGTGCATTATGATTAAATATATATTAATTTAAATATATTATAGTTTCCATGTAATACATGAGCTTAGTAGTTTATATATCGGTAGGCACTCAGGAACCATAATTATTTACACCAATTGATTCGATTATATGGTTATAATAAATAATTATAATCGTCATTCACCAAAATGTATGTAAGGTTCCCATTAAAATTGCACAACTAACTAAATATCATAATAGAATTGAGAATTAAAAAGGTTCATATATATTGCCAGCTGTAAAATGTGTGCACTCATAAACAAAAAAATTCGAAAACGAAAACCTCAAAAATGTTCTAATATTATAAATTTTAATATATTTTGAAAAAGAGATAACATTTTAAAACTATATATATATATATATATATATATAAAAGAAAAAAAATAATTCTAGCTTGTATTTTCTATTAGGTACTATTTTATCGCTCTGTATTTAAAAAATAATATTTAATTTTTTTATCAAAGTTAAATATGAAAATATTTATAAAAGATAATTATGTCTTTATTTTTTTTTTGATATTTTTTATAATATTAAGAGGAAACAATATATTAAATTGCTGTGAAAAATAATTATACATGTCTTAGGACTTGCCTATTTAATTATTGATTAATTGGATTGATAATATACACTTGGAGAAAATACATAAAAGGAAAAAAAATATAGAATCATCTAGTGATGGTGTCTTTTGTCACTCGGTCGGATCTGTGGTTGATGTTGGTTTATTGGTGCATTCACTCTCGGTGTCCTGCAAAGCAAAACTTATCAGTTGAGGGTTGGCGCTGTCGGTATTACCCTCTTTGACGGTTAAGTCAGTGATGAACTGAGATGTGAGGCTTATGTGTATGCACGAGAAAACAAAAGAGCTCGAAGAAGATAAAGAAAATTTACTTTCGCGTAAGAAAAGAAAATTATATGTTCACCTATTTTCGCGAAACCTTATATAATCGTACAGGGGTGAATCTAAAAATTTAAATTTAGGGGGAAGTGAAGAAAATAATTATTATACATTGTATTTGAAGGTTGCGTAGCCTAGACAATGAAAATATACATTTTAAATTACTTAATTTTATTTTATTCGTATAATTAAATATTAATTACATATATTTTATTGATTTTAATTACTAAATCAGTAGCCATGCACATATTGAAATTATCAATTAGGGTCTTGAATTGTCTAGAATTAATTCATATATTAACAAAGGAAACATAAGTAGACTTTACATTGGGGGGGGGGGGGGGGGGGAAATGGGCCCCACCTGTTAATAGGTGAGGGTCATTGCCTCCCATCAATTCCTTTGTCTCGGTCCAGGAGTGGACCAGGACAAGGGGACCAGAAGATCCGACTCTAGAAAATATAGGAGGTTAAAGGCATTTTTCCCTTAAGAAAAATACTTAAGAAGGTAAAAAAAAAAACTTAAAGAGAATGACAACGATGTTTAACTATTGAGTGAAGAAGAGATATAAGAGAGGGAGGGAGACAACGACGAAATAAAGAAATAATACCCCTACATCTCTTGCAGACGAAATAAATGGATTCCTTATTTTATTTCTTATGCTTTTTATGACCATAACCTCCAAAATCTATAGTTTATTTACCTTTACCCTTACTGTTGATCATTTTCTATTTTTTGCTCAACCTTGAGAATTAGATATCTCATGCCTCGGTCTCTCTTTCTTTTGTACACATTGAGTAATAAACTCATTCAATGCCCATTTTTCCTTTTGAGTATAATTAGAAATCTTAAAAGGAGAACTGTGCAAGTAAAAACATTAAGAAAAAATGCATTAACATACTTTTAGACATTTTGAGTTTTAGTACTTTTAGATTTGGGACGATATTAAACATCTTCATAATGTATTCCCTTATATTTCTTTTGATATTATACTGTATATAGATACAAACTTCGAAAGAAGTGTGGTAGTCTCAAACTTTTCGTTTGACATGAATCAATATGCCCGTTGGTTTAAGAAACTTTTAGCATCCTCCCATTTAGTTATTGATCCCTTTATCGGTGCCAGAATTGAAAATCTCATGATACTCAGACTTATGTGGTTAGATCGCTTTTACTTTTTAAAGTTAACCCTCTGCTCTACAGTGTTAGCATTGGTCAGGGGTACAGGACGATCGTATCTTAATGCATAGTTTAAGTTCATGCAACCCAAGACTACGATTATGTATTATTTTTACTCTATTAAAATTTTATCCGATTAGTGTGGGGATGTTATATTTATACTTACTAATTGCAATGAATTAGAAGAGAGTAAACATTGCAAGCTCATAATTAAAACCAATAACATAGATAGATTAACATATGCGTATGCAATATAAAAAAAATATAAAATATACATGTAATGAGCTCTTAATGAGGTACCAAATATAATATTATATTTTAATATTTGGACTAAAATATAATTTATTAGTGATACTCTTTAATATAACTTAAATCTTAGTTGGTCACACAACGCACCTTCCTTTGGGCTGATACATTATGTATAATTGAAACTTTATATGAGTGATATAAAATCGTAACTTACAACAACCTTAATCAACCATTTAATATATATTCCTTTGGACCGATACATTATGCGCATGATTTGAACAAACAATATTTTTTTCCTTAGTTGTAAGTTACCCTTAAATATATTTGGCCTAAAAGTAATTTTCTTTTAGGCTAATTACTTTTAGTATAGATATATGTCACCGACATAAATACACCAAACCTATCTAAAGTGTATTTTTTTAGGCCACCACAATAATTCAATTTAATAGCATGCGTGTAGATAGACTCAAGAAAATCATAGAAAACCAAATCGAGTAGAAGTAATTTGCACTACTAGTAATTTGCAAGTAGTCCTGAGCAGAAACCTAAGCGGTGGAGCAACAACGTGACTTCTAACTCCTAACACAGCCTGACTGTATCAAATGACATGGCTATGTTCGATGCTTACAACATCTAACACGACCTGGCTATATTGGGCAACACTACCGTGTTGGGTGCTCAGTGTGGCTGTGTTAGGACCTTACGAACTAGATGGAGTTGAATGCGCAGCGGAAACTTGAATTAAACTTGATGCCACACGCACAACTACGATATTTTACTTGGTATCCATCTCTTAGGTGACTAATCCAAGACCTACTCCTAGTGATCTCTTTCCACTATGAACTTCTCTTTTTTGGATACGTTATGGAGGTAAAGAAGCCTCTTACACATTATTCTTACAAGAACACAACAAGCAAATACAAAGTACAAATACAAATGAAGAGTAAAATAACTTTACAATAAACACTTTGCTTTTCTTGCTTCTTTGTTGTTTTGGAATGCCACTTAATAGTTGAAAATGCAATATCACTTTGTTCAAAACCCCCCAAGAACCGACACTAAGAATTTTCCTTAAAATCCACTTTATAAGGCTGTTGTTCGGGCTAATTTTCGCCTATCAATCGATTAATAAATTTCACCAATATTTTGTCATAGAATCCAATCATTTAAACATGTAGAACAACTATTTTTTACCTTACCAATTGATTGGTATGACGCCAATTGATTGGTTACTTCTAATCGATCATGCCAATCAATTTGACAACATTCTATTCGTTGTTATATTGCCAATCGATTGCTCCAATCAATTGAACCACCAATCAATTGGTAAGCAGTAAAAATATAGATTTCTAAATGAGTTTTGTTTCACATCAAAAATCTGCATGTTTTTTTTATCCGAGTCAAAAGTTATAGCATTTGGAAGTTTACTTTGTCTTAACTTTTTTATTGCCTAGCATTTGATCAACCATGACTTGCCGGGACTTGATGCCTCACCACTAAGTGTTTGGTCACCCATAACCCACTTAGACCTTCTGTCTCATGCTAAGTGTCTGATCCTCCATAACCCACTTGAAGTTTTCTTCTTATGCCAAGTGTTCAGTCCTCTATGACCCACTTACACTTTCCTTTTGCCAACTCTCCGTTGGACTTCCGATTACTAAATGTCCAGTCAATTTTGATCCACTTAGACTTTCCTCTTACCAACTTTTTGTTAGACTTCCAATCATCAAGTGTTTAGTCAACCTTGACCCACTTGAACTTTTTTCTCTTGCCAACTTTCCATTAAACTTTCGATCACCAAATGTCAGGTCAACCGTGACCCACTTAGATTTTTTTCTTCCCAATTTTCTGTTGGACTTCCGATCACTAAGTGTCTGATCAACTTTGATCCAGTTAGACTTTTCTCTTGCTAACTTCCTGTTAACTTTTGATCACCAAGTATCAGGTTAACCAAGACCCACTTGGACTTTCTTCTTCTCATGCCAACTCCCTATTGGATTTCCAATCGCCAAGTGTTCAGTCAATCACGACCCACTTGGACTTCTCATCTTTTTGCCAACTTCCTATTGGTCTCGATCATTAAGTGTCCGTTCAATTGTAATCCACTTGGACTTTTATCATTTTATGCCAACGCCACATTAGACTTCCGATATTATCAAGTATCTGATTAACCTTGACCTACATGATTTCTCGTGTCAACTCGCTATTGGATTTTTGACATCATCAAGTATTTAGTCAACCTTGATCACTTACTTGATATCTTACTAACATATTGATCAAATATTGAAATTTAAACTCAAGTCAACCTGAGCATGATCAATTTGGTCAACCTTGACCTAAGATCGATTACACAAACAAGATGCGTTCAATGCCTAACACGACGTGGTCATGTTGAATAATATGACCATGTTCGGTCGCACAATGCACAAACATGGGCTAGCCATGTTAGGCAACACGACCTTAGAATGTCACGGGTTTTCACTCAGTGTGCCACATAGCCTAGCCATGTTGGGCAACACAGCCGTGACATGATGTGATGAAATCCTAAAGCGACGATTTTCATGAAAAAAAGACGGCAGTTATTGAAATTCTTCGTGTTTCTTGCGAAAAATGCAAAAAACATGAAAACACGCCTATCCTAATTTTTTTTCCTAGGTATTTTGACGAACAAATATCATTTTATGCTAGCAAAACTAAATCTAACATAGAACAACGCAAAAATGATTCAAACCTAAACCTTAATGTAATTGATGAAATTCAAACAAATTCAGAAGGTGATGAAGGAATAGTGTACCCTTACCTCTCTCGCACAGTTTGTTTTTTTTTTGTTTTTTTTACTACATCTCTAGTATTACAAAAAAACAAAAAAATTAGAAAGGTCGACCGCCCCGACCCGTACCCCTTGCCGAGTTGGAGCTTGAGAAAAATAATAAGAAACATTAACACGAAAATATAGACACTTCAAAATGCTAGATCAAATGAATCAAAAAATAAAAAAAAATAAAATATACACTGAATCAACTTAAAGTATCTAATTTAATACAATTTTAAGTCATATAATTTGACTCTGATTCGATTCGAGTCCCGCTCTATTTGAAGTAAAATTTAATTATTTCATAATGTTTCATGCTATTTTGATCCATTATTTGTGTGCGTGGGACCACTCTCTTTAATTTCATCTGGTACCATATAGTGGAAGACTGGAAGTCCATGCGTACGCATGTATATCCGTAAGTGTACCTAAGGACGTATAGCTCATGGGTTTTTAATGTTTCTCTTTTCATCTTATGGATCATCAGATAAAATTAAATCTTAGCTGCTGACATAATCGCACTGATTCATTAATTATATATAGTACCTACATTTGAGCAAGAATAGCTGCAGCTTACTTAGTGAACTCCACTCAGTCATGGCGAGTCCTGGACGATTCCCCGGATTCGGTCCAATAACAATCCCACCCATGCCGCCGTTTGGGTCATCATCATCAGGGTCATCATCATCGTCCTCGTCCTCAGCCTCTGCATCATCGTCGTCGTCGTCGTCGTCCTCCTCCTCCTCCTCTTCGTCGTCGTCGTCATCTTCATCTTCGTCATCGTCCTCATCGTCCTCATCATCCTCCTCCTCCTCGAGCTCGACGTCCTTGTCGTCGTCAGCAGCGCCGCCTTACGAAACACTGAAGCAAACGTTCGCAGTGCAGCAGCTGTTGAGCGAGAGCATCACCTGTGGCCTGATGCTGCTGATCTCGCTCACCTTCTTCATCGCCGCCACCAAGCACCGGCTTTGGCACTCCAACCCAGCCATCGACAGAGTGCACAGGTACATTCTCGCCCAGATGGTCGACCCGCTCATGAAGTTGGCCACCTTCTACCTGCTCTCCAAGCCCTTGGAGAAGATCTACCTGGTGTGGGGGGCCATCTTGATGATCGCCCACGGCACCCTCTTCTGCATCGCCGACGCCTGCACCTTGGACGACTCCAACTCCGTCAAGCTTCTCTTCATCGGCATGCTCACCTACAATTTGGTGGACGTTACCCGGCACATCCCCCAAGACGACCACGGTCACACGTTTTTTGGCTTCGTCGTCAACCTGTGGGTGATCTGGGGGTTGATCATACTGAAGACGGCGGAGAGGTTCTTTAGCTTTGAGGCCGCCAAGCGCACCTACGGCGCGGATTCCATCTACTCTGCGTCCAACTACATGCGACACCAGGATGCGCTGATGAGCAGTGACGCAGATCCCAATGGCAACGTCGACGGCGACGATAATTATAAGGTCACCGATCCTGTTTTCAAGAAAGGAAATAAATACATCGTCGCCGGAGAAGAAAAGATAATATTTCAGATGGAGACGGAGAATGGGAACATGACGAGGATCGTCCCTTGTGCGACGCTGAGCGATGAAGTGATCACAGTGCAGAAGGTGTGGGGCTGTGTTGGTGAGCTTCTAGGCCAGCAAATGGACCCAGATAACCAATTCAAAGACATGTGTCTCTCTTTCGCCTTGATGAAGCTGCTGAGAAGAAGGTACGTACGCAATTCTTTTCGAATTGTTTCTTACTTTCCTACAAAATTATATTGTAGCACTTACTTATCGATCTTTTTGATCATTCGCGTACACATATTTAGGTTTCTTAATAATCCCGGTGAATTAGAATTAATCCAAGAATCCAGAGCATCGATCTTACAAGCCCTCCTCAATTCCGATGATAAGCACAGGGCGAACAGGGCGAACAGGGCAAACAGGGTGTTTCGGGTAATCAAGACAGAGTTAGGGTTCTTAGAAGACTTCTTCTTTTCCAAGTACCCGATTGTCTTTGGCTATGGACTTCCCATCTACAATTTTCTCCTGTCGCTCTTGCTAATGGCCGCCACCGGTTGTCTCGTCGTCACCACCTATTATCACTGCCAACTAGACAGAGACTTCTACATCACCTACGTTCTCGTAGCCATGATCCTTATCATGGAGATCACTGAAATAACCACTTACGTCCTCTCCGATTGGACCAAGGTGGCTTTGCTGATCATCTACGTGCGGTTTCCATGGCTACAGAATGCGTCCTTTGTGAACACGGCCCTCCGTTTTTTCTTCAAGAGAAAGACCTTGCACCCTCTGCGTGAAAAAATTGGGCAATTCTCGCTCCTCACACATTACGGCCAGAAGTTGCCGATCAGAGGTAAACCATGCAGAGCAACGTCCCACGCGCCCATCAAATTGCCCGAACAAGTGAAGGAAACGATCGTGGATTGTCTAATTAGATTTGGCCAAGGCTGTCTCCCTAATGGTAAATCATCCCTGCAGCGAAATGGCAAGGCAGACCTATGCTCGGCATGCGAGTTTCCCACCAGCACTCAGACTATTCTGGTGTGGCACATCGCCACCTGCTACTGTGAAACAAAATCATCTAAAAAGGACCGTAATTCATCGGCTAAGAAAGTCGTCGCCACAGCTCTGTCGAAGTATTGTGCATACCTCGTGGTGTCTGCGCCGGACCTGCTGCCGGATCAAGGCAGCGCAGCGAAGGTAGTTGTCGACTTGATGATGAGCGAAACCGACAGGCTTTTGGAGGGCGCCAGAAACGAGAGTGAGATGTGGGAGATGATGGAGAAGAAGGATGATGCAGAATCAAATAAGACAACAATTGCAGGAATGGGAGTGGAGCTGGGGAAGAAGTTGATGGCGATTGGCAACGAGGAGACGAGATGGAAGGTATTGGCTGAGTTTTGGGCGGAATACGTGTTGCACCTCGCTCCTTCGGACAATGTTCAGGCGCACAAGGAGCACCTCGCTTCCGGCGGGGAGTTTATTACCCATCTGTGGGTTCTTCTGTACCACGCAGGCAATCTCGGCCTTGGGACACCAGAGAACGATCCAAATGCCGATCCGTAATAGACTCCGATCCGATCCCTAGCTACTTGTCCTCTCTTACGATATGCATTACGTGTGTGTGTGTGTGCATGTGTGCTTTATCATTGTTGCAATTTTCATTCTCTATGTTTGTGTTGTTGTTATTGTATGATGTTATAATTGTGTGATTGGGAAATTTTCATTCTGCTTGTTATCCAATGTGATATGATCGCACGATGAAAAATTTGTAATGGCGTTGTAATCAGTACTATAGCTAACTCACTGTCATCCAGGTTTAGTGACACTAGTGTTTGGCTGATGGATTTAAGGATGAGGGAATGGAAGATAGTGTTTAAATTATGAATTTGGGAATGATAATTTAAAAGTAATTTTTAGATTTGTAGAGATTAGTCAAATTCATATAATTAGGTGGATTTTATTTTTATTTTTATTTCTATTCTATATTACTATTAAACTCATACCATAATCAATTCCATCATTTAAACAAACGCAGCTTAATAATATAATTGAGCGGATGATTCGATAATTCATGGCTTATGATTGACTTTTCAAGGTTTCCATGGGCATGTGTCACGGTCTCCCATTTGAGTTAGGTGTTCTGTTGCAATTCTTGACTTGACCTTAGGTAGCTTCTAAGAAGGGGCTTCTTGAGTTGATTCTATATTCATCATTCATTGATTTAGTAATGACTAGGAACATAGAGAGTTATCCTATATGATCCGATGATAAGGTGAGATCCTATTCTGTAGAAGGTCATATGCCACGTGGAAGGTCAAAGTCAAGGTGGTCAACGTCCTCAGGCCATCGTCCGACCGGACATCGTACTCGTCTAGTCGGACTAAGGAATCGCTGATCCGACGTTATCACAGCTCGGCCTCATACCAAGCTTCCGATGCTCAAAGGCTATCAGCAAAGCATGCGTCGAGCGGTAGGGCATATCCCATCCGACCAAAGATTAGGTCACAATTAGTGAAGCGGAAACACGACCAAGCAGGTAATATCCGAGCAGGGGTTCTACTCGGCAGTCTGGCCGAGCGACTATCCCGCTCGGCCCGAGGACAACAGCAAGCCTAGACAGTGGGAGTAGCCGAGCGACCATCCCGCTCGACCCAAACAGCGACTTCCTAGATAGAGGATGGCCGAGCGACCCACCCGCTTGCCTACTAGCAGACAAAGGGAGGATCGACTGCTATCCTCTTAGAGACCCGTGCCACCGACAGGCAACATGGTTGGTGACATTGTCAGATAGAGAATCGCATGACGGAAGCTTCCACTGTCTTGTCAGAATATGCTCGGATTATTGATGTATGATGTCAGTGACACTTTTCTGACACGTCTTATCAAGGAAAGCTTTGAGATGCGTGCACGCGTGCTCCCAAGAGCCCTATATAAGGGACCCCAAGCTTCGACGGAAGTATGCATAATCTACTGTAGTTACTGTTACTCTGTTGCTCTCATCTTTGCTGTCCTGCTTCCACTTCACTGGAGTTTTGACTTAAGCGTCGGAGGGCCAACGCCGGGGAACTCCTCCCTGGCTTGACACTGACATTTTGTTGTTGCATGTCCACGCCACTGGGAGTCTATGTCCAGTCAATATGAGCGTCGTCTTCAGCGTCCGTCGCCTCGACTCTCAGACATGATAACTATATTATAATTTATTAAACATATCTGGTTTCCTTATATTTCACATTCTAAAAGAGTTTTATGACTAATTATTTTAAATCAAGAAAATGATAGAGTTACTCATCTAAAGAGATTTTGTCCCAAACTGTAAAAGACTTACCTGACTTCTAGGAGATCTAAAGTATTTAACAGGAGGGGATCAAAGTATTTAGATTTATATTTTTAAGATTTTTAATTAGTTATCCATTAATTAAATTTGGTTTATTTTTTCTTGATTATATTTAATTTCATCTTAAATCTTAGGGAACTAAGTCTTATTAATTTGAGAGATGTTGGATCAACCACCCTGCCACCTACAACTTTGAGAGAACGCTGAATTCACAACCTTTCTACGTCTCCCCTTCCTCCTACCACGGCTGATATAATCATAAGGATGTATACCTTGACAACATCGACGAGTCATACTCTACCGATTGTTTGATCATAGGAGACAACGAAGACGATGACAAGATCGAAATACTTGGTGATCCAGTTTATGACAATGATGATTAAATGGTTGAAGTTATCGATGAAATTGATGAAGTACCTTATGATGAGGCAATAAAACATGAAGTTTTTGTTAGATCGCTGGCCGCTGGCTAGGGGGGGGGGGGGTGAATAGCCCTTGCACAAAATAAAATAAAAGAACGTTTCTCAACTTATAACTTAAACAACATAAACACTTACATAAGAATAAATAAAAGACTAAAAGGAAAGAGACACGAGATTTTACTTGGTTACAACCGGGGAGGTTGTTAATCCAAGGAAGTTAAAGCACAGTAAACAATCTCCTTCAGGCGGAGAAGCCTCTTACAGCAGTTGAAACACACAATCACAGAATAGACCAAAACTAGAATGAATCACAGTGTTCTATCAACCTCTTGGACCAAGACTGTATTTATAGCCTTGGTCGGGGTGCTTGGAAGGGTTTTAGGTGCTTGGAATGTGATAGAACTCTATCCCCGATGCAACGATTAAAAGCCACGTCATTCTGGATAAAACTCGGGTTTCGGGCGCTCCCGACTCGGTCCGGGTGCCCCTGACTCGGTCCGGGCGCCCCTGACCCGGTCCGGGCGCCCCTGACCCGGTCCGGGCGCCCCTGACCCGGTCCGGGCGCCCCTGACCCGGTCCGGGCGCCCCTGACCCGGTCCGGGCGCCCCTGACCAGGAAAGTCAATAGACTTGACTTTTTTGTCCGGGTTTTCGGCTCCGATTTCGCTTGCTTCGATTTGGGTCTTCCGCTCTAGGTCTGCTCGCTTGGGTAATCTCGGCCATCCGGAATAGGGCTCACCCGAACCCAACTTCCGGCCTTCTCAAGCAACCTTCCGATCTGACTTCTCATCCCTCGAAATCGTCACGTGCTTCCTTCTCATCCACCGGCGTAATCTTCCGCAGCTCTTCATCCCTCGGACGCACCGAGCCCGTCGGCCCTCTCCAGTGTCATCCTTCTTGTTAGTTGAGTCTTTTGCTCCTCGAGCAATCTTCCGCTCCGGCTTCTTGTCACTCGGAAACATCGCACGCTCCCTTTTCATTTGCCAGTGTACTCTTCCATAGCACCTCGTCCCTCAGATGCACCGAGCCTGTCGGCTCTCTCTCATGCCGTCCTTCTAACTATCTGCATCTTTTGCTTGACTTCCTATGCTCATAAGTTCCTGCACACTTAGACACAAGGTTAAACACAACATGACATAACCTAACTTGGTTGATCACATCAAAACCACCTTGGAGTTCCAACAATCTCCCTCTTTTTGATATGAGCAACCCAAGTTAAGTTAGGATAAATAAATATAAAGTTAAAGAAATAAGTATGCAATAAAGTGCAAAAAGATTTTCAAATTTAAAATTTGAATTGAGCTATCTCCCCTTAGACTTAGTTTTCCCTTCTTCCCCTTTGATCACATAAAAAATGGGTTCTCAAGAAGTCTAAGGAAACTTTGTAAAAAAAATAAAAAATTAAGTGAATGTTTAAGAGAATATAAAAAAAAAAAAAAAAAAAAAAAAAAATCAAAAGTGCAAAACCTTAAAACAATTTTTGAAAATCTTGAAAAAATCTAAAGGTATATTAAAAAAAAAAAATACGGAAGTGAAAGCCTTTTATAAAATTATGGATTCAGTAATGATTAAACAAGACTTTAATTTGAAATAAATCTTTTAACAGGGCACCTAGGATTGTTTCAAGGCATTGAACGTAGAATTAAAATCTTTAAAATTATTAACTGCGAAAAATCTTGAATTATTTTTTGAAAAATGTAGTAGAACATGCATTTTGACAAATTTTTTTTTTTTTTCAAAATTTACATTTTTAATAAAAATTTTTTATATTTAGATAATTCACAAAAAATTCATCTATAACAAAACTTTCAAAAAAAAATATCTTTAGACAGAGAGAATGACATTATTTCACGAAAAAATCAAGTCAACAAAAAAAAATAATCCTATGAAATATTTTTTTAAAAAACTTTGTATTTCTCTTTCTCAAAAAAAAATATTTCAAACAGAAATCAAAAAGAAATCAGTTCAAGAAAGATTTTGGAACCTAAAATAGATTCTTTCCTAACGGATTAATAAGAAATTTGTTAGATATATTTTTTCTTTATAATTTTCTAATTTTCTCTTTGTGATATTCAAATTTCCAATGTAGTTCATTATAATTTCTAAAATGTGAAGCGGAGAATTTTAAACTTGTATGATTTTTCAAATTTTCTACTTCTATTTTCAATTGACCATTTTCCAATTTCAATTGTCATTTTCTATTTTGATTTTATAAAAATCTTCTAATTGAAAGGTTGTTGTTAGAGTTCTTTTTAACCCATTATTTTCTGTTAATAATTTTTTATTTTTTATTTCTAATTTGCAAGACTCTTTCGACAATATTTTTATAAATTTAAACAATTGGTCAGGAGGTAGAAATCATACTTGACTTACCTTGTCGACTTCTGATGCTCTCCCTATAAAGGTGCTTTCCTCCGACGTTGTTCCCCCTTCATCGATGCTCTCGATGCTCATTGAGGTAGAGCTAGTTTCGTCTTCTGGTAGGTACTCGACTATGAGAGCTGTTTCGGTAATTTCCTTGTTTTCAGCTTTTGATGACGACTCGGTGTTCATCGAGCAGTTGGATTCAGCTACTTTTGGTTCTTCGTAAAGCTTTAAGAATTTTTCCCAAAGTTCTTTTGCACTCTCGTATTTGCCGATTCTGTCGAGGACCTGGGCAGGCAGAACGCTCAGAAGGTGGAACTCAGCCTTACCGTTAGCTATGAAGTCGTTGCGCTGCTTTTCAGTCCATTGATGTTTCTCAAGTTCTGTTCCCTCTTTCCTTTTGGACATTTTAAAACCATATTTAATTATTAGTAAAATATTAAAATCGGTTTTAAAATAAATCTCCATTCGACGTCTCCAAAAAGCGAACTCTCCCTCGAATACTGGTGGGTAGATGTTAGCTCCGACAATCGTTTTTGTTTTGATCGGCGGTTAGTCCTCTTGAACCAATTTGACTCTAATACCACTTGTTAGATCATTGGCCGTTGGCTAGAAGGGGTGAATAACCCCTGCACAAAATAAAACAAAAGAACCTTTCTCGGCTTATAACTTAAACAACATAAACACTTGCATAAGAATAAATAAAAGACTAAAAGGAAAGAGACACGGGATTTTACTTGGTTACAACTAGGGAGGCTATTAATCCAAGGAAGTTAAAGCGCAGTAAACAATCTCCTTCAGGTGGAGAAACCTTTTACAACAGTTTAAGCGCACAATCATAGAACATACCAAAACTAGAATGAATCACAATTGTTCTATCAACCTCTTGGACCAATGCTATATTTATAGCCTTGGTCGGGACACCTGGAAGGGTTCCAGGCATTTGGAATGGGATAAAACTCTATCCCCGATGCAACGGTCAAAAGCCATATTGTTTTGGATAAAACTCGGGTTCCGGGTGTCCCAGACCAGGGAAGTCAACAAAGTTGACTTTTTTCGTTCGGGTCTTCCGCTCTTACTCCGCTCGCTTCGATCCGAGTCTTCTGCTCCGGGTCCGCTTGCTTGGGTGATCTCGGCCATCCGAAATAGGGCTCACCCGAACCCAACTTCCGGCCTTCTTGAGTAACCTTCTGATCCGGCTTCTCGTCCCTCGGAATCGTCGCGTGCTTCCTTCTCGTCCATCAGCATACTCTTCCGTAGCTCCTTGTGCCTCGGACACACCGAGCCCGTTGACTCTCTCTTGTGCCATTTTTCTCGTTAGCTGTGTCTTTTACTCCTTCAGCAATCTTCCGCTCCGGCTTCTCATCTCTTGGAAACATCGCACACTCCCTTCTCGTCCGCTGGTGTATTCTTCCATAGCACCTCGTCCCTCAGACGCACTGAGCCCATCGGTTTTTTCTGGTGCCGTCCTTTTCACTAGCTGCGTCTTTCGCTCGACTTCCTGTACTCCTAAGTTCCGGCACACTTAGACACAGGATTAAACACAACAGGACTTAACCTAACTTGGTTGATCACATTAAACCACCTTGGGATTCCAACAGTTTTCACATCTAGGGATGATAAAAAAAAAAAGATTATTAAAGACCAAAATGTAATAGAAGGTTCTAGAAATCATTTGGAGAGTGTTGAGGATAAAATTTCAAAACATGACGGATCTTCTCAAGTAATTAATGTTGAGGGTGGGACTAATGTATATGTTGAAGAAAACAAGTCTTCAGCTAATGACATTTTGAATTCTTCTGTTCCAAGGGGAGAAACTAGTAGGCATCATTTGGAACAAGAGGATGCTCTTCAATCAGGCATGGTTCCATTTGTTATTGGTTCTCTACCGATTGCTACATGTGCTTCCTACCCTCCACCACCTTGAACCCCACTTGATGTTCCCAATTGTGATTTTGATGGCGGTAATCCAAACATCTACATTTTCTGAGGCGGACACAATTATTCCTAGTCATGCCACTTCTTCTGTTGTTTCTTCAAATATGGACGTGTCAAATTAAGATGAAGGTCGATGCCGCTACAATTTTACAACATTGCAAGGACGGTTTCTAGGGAGAAGCAATGCATTCTCAAGGAGCATTTTATGTTTTTTCCTTTAGTTCTGACGGTGTGAAATTTTCAGCTTTTGAAAGTAACAATGATATTAGTGCCATAGGCAATCTTGATGTTGTGGAAGAAGCAGTTTTTAAAATGGAAGTGGATAGTTTCGCAGTGTCTGAATGACAGCAATTAAGGGAAGGAAGGGATAAAATTAAGGAGGAGGTTTTGGTGCCTTGAAACTCTTATATCGTGACTTCTTCTGGTTTAGATGGTGATCTTTTAAGCTGTGATGACTTTGAGATTACTAATGGTTAAAGTTAACGGGAGACTGCATAGACTGTACTCATTCTTGTTGAAGAAACTGAAGAGGCTAGGCAAACTACGAAGGATGAAATAGAAATCCATTTCAAAGACTTGATCAAGATTTAAGAAGCCTCCTGAGTTTATCAGTTTCTACCCCATGATCACCCGAGCTCGATTTGAGGAACTCAACATGGACAAGGGCGGAGCCAAGTTATAGCTTACCCGGGCTGTAGCCCGGAGGTCGACGACGTCGAATCTCAAATTTACAGTGGAAAACAAATGAAAACACGAGAGAAAGAGGAATTAGCCCAGGACGACGACGTCAGAACCAGCGGTCATTGCTCACAACCTGGAATCAGCCCGGATAGATCACTCGGGCTGGCTCCGCCATTGAACATGGACCCATTCAAGAAGTGCATGAAGCCGGTGGAGAAGTACTTGAGGGACATGAAGATGACCAAGAACAATGTCCATGATGTTGTTCTCATCGGCGAATCAACAAGGATTCTCAAAGTCCAACATGTACTAGTAGATTTTACCGATTTAATGCTAGATGATTTCCTCCTGGGCTATCTCCTGATATTACTCTAAACTCAAGGACGAGTTATTTTCAACTCTGGGCGATTGATGTAGGATAGGATCCAAAGTATTCTTTTGGATTTTTTTAATTAGTTATCTGTTAATTAAGTTTAGTTTATTTTTTATTGATTATATTTATTTATCCCAAATATCAGGGAATTAAGTCTTATTAGTTAATTTATCCTAAATATAAGTCTAGTTGGTTATTTTTCCCATTTAGATTTTTTTAGGATTTTAAAAGCTATATAAATCTATTCTTTGATGATGTTTAGGACAAGTTATTTTGATATTGAGTCAATTGATTTCGCTTAAGCCACATTACTACTACATTTCTTTTATTCTTCTATTCCCTCTCTTGTTTTCTTGAGAAGGTTTTTAAACCTAGTTTGGACTACTTATTTCGTTATTTGTCTCTTATTTTTTTCGTTAATTCCTCTGAAACATCACGCCTCAGAATAATCTCTTATTTTTTCGTTAATTCCTCCCGATCTCTCGAGTATCCTGGCTCCTTAATCTTCTGACCCCAACTCTCGTCTCTTCCAACTTCTTAGCCTCCCAACTCTCGACTCTTGACTCTCCTAGCTCCTTAGCCTTCCAACTCTCGACTCTTGGATCATTGCCCCTTTGGCTTCCCAACATCTTGGCGACATAGGATATAGAACCATTTCAGAACAAGAATAAATCATCCCGTAAATCTCAGATTATTTCATAGAGAGGATAATCATCACGCTAATTTTATATTATTTTAAGAAAAAAATAATGGTGTGAACAAGTCCTACATTATTTAAAGAACTAAATAATGACAACATGAAAAAAGGAATAGAAGGAAAGTGTCTGTGGTCTCATAAAAGGTAATCCTTTCTGGTACTTAGATATATACGCACACCTAGGTATATTAACATCCTAATACTCATTTTCTTTATCCTCTAATTTGGCATCTGAGTGGTTGCGTCGGGAACCCCCGCTGACTCCCATTCTAACTTCTTTCTTACACTACAAAAAATAAGGCATTTTGGGACGAATTTTGGGACGAATTTTACAAAAAAATTCGTTGCAAAATTTTTTGGGACGAAATCAGGGACGAAAATTTTTTCGTCCCAAAATGTTTGATGCCAACTTTTGGAACGAATTATGATTTGTTGCAAATTCAGCAACGAATTTTGGGACAAAATTGGCAACGAATAAAATTTTCGTCCCCAAATTTGTCGCAAAAAAGGAACGAATAATTTTTTTGTTGCAAACTTAGCAACGAATTTGGGGATGAATTCAGTTCGGAGGAAATAATTTTTTGTTGCCAAATTTGTCCCTATTTTTGCAACAAAATTGGGGACGAATTTAGTGAAAAATTATTTTTTGTTGCTAAGTTTGTCCCTAATATTGCAACGAATTTGGGGACGAATTCGGTGACAAATTTTTTTTGTTGCCAAATTTGTCCCTAATTTTGCAACGAATAATAAATTTGTTGCAAAATTTTAAGCATTTGCGACAAATTTGGGGACAAAAATACTAATTTAATTAATAAATAAATTTTCGTCCCAAAATTCGTCCCAGAATCTGGGACGAATTTGTGGATTCGTCCCAGAATTCGTCCCAGAATTCGTCCCAAATTCTGGGACGAATCCACATATTCGTCCCAAATTCTGGATTCGATACAATTACGATAGAGTGGGAACAAATCGTTTTCGTCGCCAAATTCGTCCCTAATACTAAATTTTTTTCCCAGATTAAATTTCTTTTTGCAATTCAATCCATAGATACATAAACACCAAATTCAAATAACATTTATATACATTCAACACATCTTAATTTCACATACAAGAGTAATAATTGAACTCGATCAACTCATAATTCAACAAATATAAAGATCTCAACAAATTTTACAAGATCTATCTTGTTCAAGCTTCTAGAAAATATTATAAAGTTCAACAATCAAATGTTATATAAGTCCATCATCCATCCAAGGAGGTAAATAAACTAAAAATACATCAAGTCATCTTCGTCTGCCCAAAAGCTTTGCACCCCTTCAAATCTCCTTTGCCTACATAACAACAAACAAATAAACCAGATCATGTGTAACAAGAAAGATTATAAATATAATACGAAATGCCCATGTAACAAGAAAGATTGGAAACAAGACATAACTATGAAATTCCTTAAACATTCAAATAAATGTCCTATTTACCAACGATATGAACCATCCATGTCATAAAATTATAAGAAGTATCTTGAAGCTAAGTAAAAACATCGTAAATATGATACAACCTAATATAAATGGCACATCAAATTGTTATAATAATACCTATTTCACCATATCAATCAATAGCTACAAATATTCTATGTCCATGTGATCACATGGAGAGCATGAAAGATATTCTTAAAATTTCCTAACATATGAAAATAGCTCAAATGAAGAAAACACAAACTAATTAAACTTAATTTTTTTGTGATACAAGTGTTTTAGTAATCATGGTTACTTGGTTGTTAGGTAAACTCTAATCATAATTTGCAATTTGAACTAATAAAGCAGTAGTAATAAATTTCAATAAATTAAAAACAATTAGAAAATAAATAAATAAATAAATAAAATTAAAAGTTTAACATGTTACTTAATACTTACTTTTTTTCTCGGACCTTTAGTTCGCCTCACCAACCCTGTTAAAAACAAATTGACAATATTAATTAAAATAAAAATTAGAAAAGTTAACAAGCCATTGATTAATGTGTAAAACAGTAAACATGAGACAAATAATCATCATACATAATTATGGGAAATTTCTTTAAATAAGCTAACAAAACTTACCCATCGTCAAAAATTAAAGTCATCATTATGATTATCATCATCCTCCTCCTCCTCCTCTTCCTCATTCTGCATTATACTTGAATTCTTGTTATACATCCAACTTCGCTCATTCTGCATTTTACCTGAATTCAGCTATTTAGTTAAACATTATTAACAGAAATAAATCTTATCATTGAAGACAAAACAACAAAGAAAAGCTTATCAAAAAGAAGAAATACAATTAATCAACTATAAAATAATTATTTAAAGCTAACTTTATATACAGATCATTAAATGCATATTAATGAACTTAGAAATACCGAAAAGACGTGAACAAATACAGTTGTCTTCAACTACACTGAGATCATGCCAAATTGAAACCTGCACAAGCAACATTATCAATTATTATAGTATTATTCTAACAATTTTAATAGAGTTGAAGCAATTGTAATTAAATTGAAATAATAATATTTTAATGGAACAAAATTTGGAAAAAAACAAAATTACTCTCTATATTAGAGCAATTGTGGATCAGAATTGACATTTTTTAGATGAAAAATAAAATATTTTGATAAGGATATTTTTGAGATAAAAAATAGAATAGGGTCGCTTCTATTTTTTTCTTTAAAAGAAAATATTTTTAACAATAATAATAATAATGAGCACCCTTTGAATTTTGTATCAAAGAAAAAAAAACATGTCAACTCTATTGTAATTTGTCCCTCCATTAATTAATTCCAATCTAAAAACTATCCTACAAGTATTTGTAATGATAAAGAGGATCAGTACACAGAAAATCAAAGGTAAATTTATACCTATGGTATGCTGGAGCTCCCCATACATTTAGGATTCGAAACCCTAGTATCAAAATTTTGCCCTAGTGTAGTTGAGATTTTATTACTTCCACACCCCTAAACTGTACATCTATATACAAGAAGAACTACAAATCTTTATCCAAAAACAGCCCTAAACCCTATTTCACAGATCATTGACATCTAAGTGATCAAGAGTTGCAGTGCTTTTCTTTGTTAACAAACAAGAATGAAGCCCTAAATTTCACAGATCAGTACTCCACCATTCCAAATCTTGCGACATCAGTGCTAGCAGCGGCGACTCGCGGCCAACTGCCGCCAGCCACGGCCACGCGCGGCCAGGCGAGGCCACGCGCGGCCAGGCGAGGCCAGCCGCGGCCTCGCGAGGCCAGCCGCGGCCTCGCGAGAAGAAGTGGGCAGATGTGGGAGAAAGGAGAGGGAAGAGGGGAGAAGGGAGAAGGGAGAGGGTTACCTGTGCCGCAGCCGATCGGGAAGGAATCAGCCGCCGCAAGAGTTGCAGTGAAGGGATGAGTGAAGGGGCAGATGGGTGGGAGGAGATTTAGGGTTAACTTATAAATTAAAAAATTTCTTTCCATTGCTTATTTTTTGGGACGAATCTAGGAATTCGTCCCCAAATCTGGGACGAATTCCAGAATTCGACCCTAAATCTGGGACGAATTCCAAAATTCGTCCCAGAATATAAAAAATTTTAAAAAAAATAAAAAAATGATTTGGAAACACTAAATATGAACTTAGAGATATCGGATTTCCGTGAAATAAGTTTCTATGGATTTCTAATTTTCTCGTGATCTTAAAAATATCTTCATCCATAATTTTAACATACTATATTAAATGCGGCAAATTTTTTTTATTATGAATTAGGTCAAATTCGGGTTAAAAAATCACCATACTAAATATATGAGGTTAAAATTTTGGATGAGGATATTTTTAAGATCATGAAAAAATTAGGAACCCATAGAAACTTGTTTCATGAAATTCCGAGATCGTTAAGTCCATATATAGGCCTTCCAAATAAATTTTCTTTTCTTTTTTATTTTTTTAAATTTGGGACGAATTCCAGATTCGTCCCAAAATCTGGGACGAATCTAGAAATTCGTCCCAAATTTTGGGACGAATTCCTGGATTCGTCCCAAATTTAAGAAAAATAAAAATTAAAAGAAAAATCATTCGGAAGGCCTAAATATGGACCTAACGATCTCGGAATTTCATGAAACAAGTTTCTTTGGGTTTCTAATTTTCTTATGATCTTAAAAATACCCTCATCCGTAATTTTAATCTCATATATTTAGTGTGGTGATTTTTTAACCCGAATTTGACCTAATTCAGGTAAAAAAACACGAAACACAATATATAATTTTAAAATTAAGGAAGAGGATATATTTATGAATAAGGGAAAATAAGAAACTTATAGACTCTTGTTTCATGAAATTCTGACATTTGTAGATCTATATTTTTAGTTTTAAACACATATTCAAACATGCGTTACACGCTAACATACTTAATTAATACTAAACTATCTATGTTTCACTAAATATGGACCTAACGATCTCGGAATTTCATGAAATAAGTTTCTATAGGTTCCTAATTTTCTTATAATCTTAAAAATATATTCATCCATAATTTTAACATATTATATTGAGTGCGGTGAATTTTTTATTACAAATTAGGTCATATTCATGTTAAAAAATCACCACACTTAATTTATTAGGTTAAAATTCAGATTTAGGATATTTTTATGATCATGAGAAAATTAGGAATCCATAGAAACTTGTTTCATGAAATTCCGAGATCATTAGGTACATATTTAGGCCTTCAGAATGATTTTTCTATTATTTTATATTTTTTTTTAAATCTGGGACGAATCCTGGATTCGTCCCAAAAATCTGGGACGAATCCAGAAATTTGTCCCAGATTTTGGGACGAATTTCTGGATTCGTCCCAGATTTTGGGACGAATCCAGGATTCGTCCCAAATTTAAGAAAAATAAAATATAAAAGAAAATTTATTTGGAAGGCCTAAATATGGACCTAACGATCTCGGAATTTCATGAAACAAGTTTTTATGGATTTCTAATTTTCTCGTGATCTTAAAAATATCTTTATCCATAATTTTAACATAATATATTAAATGCGGTGAATTTTTTATTATGAATTTGGTCAAATTCGGGTTAAAAAATCACCATACTAAATATATGAGGTTAAAATTTTGGATGAGGATATTTTTAAGATCATGAGAAAATTAGGAACCCATAGAAACTTGTTTCATGAAATTCCGAGATCGTTAGGTCCATATATAGGCCTTCCAAATAAATTTTCTATTATTTTTTATTTTTTTAAATTTGGGACGAATTCCAGATTCGTCCCAAAATCTGGGACGAATCTAGAAATTCGTCCCAAATTTTGGGACGAATCCAGGATTCGTCCCAAATTTAAGAAAAATAAAAATTAAAAGAAAAATCATTCGGAAGGCCTATATATGGACCTAACGATCTCGGAATTTCATGAAACAAGTTTCTTTGGGTTCCTAATTTTCTCATGATCTTAAAAATACCATCATCCGTACTTTTAGTCTCATATATTTAGCGTGGTGATTTTTTAACTCGAATTTGACCTAATTCAGGTAAAAAAACACGAAACACAATATATTATTTTAAAATTAAGGAAGAGGATATATTTATGAATAAGGGAAAATAAGAAACTTATAGACTCTTGTTTCATGAAATTCTGACATTTGTAGATCTATATTTTTAGTTTTAAACACATATTCAAGCATGTGTTAAACGCTAACATACTTAATTAATACTAAACTATCTATGTTTCACTAACTATGGACCTAACGATCTCGGAATTTCATGAAATAAGTTTCTATAGGTTCCTAATTTTCTTATAATCTTAAAAATATCTTCATCCATAATTTTAACATATTATATTGAGTGCGGTGAATTTTTTTATTACAAATTAGGTCATATTCATGTTAAAAAATCACCACACTTAATTTATTAGATTAAATTTCAAATTTAGGATATTTTATGATCATGAGAAAATTAGAAATCCATAGAAACTTGTTTCATGAAATTCCGAGATCATTAGGTCCATATTTATGCCTTCCGAATGATTTTTCTATTATTTTTTAATTTTTTTAAATCTGGGACGAATCCTGGATTCGTCCCAAAATCTGGGACGAATCCAGGATTCGTCCCAAAATCTGGGACGAATCCAAGATTCATCCCAGATTTTGACCCATTTTTTTCATTTTTTTCTGAAATATATTTCGATTCTGGAACGAACCCTGGATTCGTCCCAGAATCTGGGACGAATTCTAGATTTGTTCCAGAATTTGGGACGAATCCTGGATTTGTCCCAGAATCTGGGACGAATTTTGCAACGAAAATAATGTTCGTTGGGAATTTGCGACGAAAATATTTTGTTGCAGATTTCGTTTCTAATTTGGATCAAATTTTGTGTTTGTCGTCAAAATTGTTGCGATTTTGGGACGAAAATTTTTCGTCCCAAACTTTCGTCCTTAAATTATTGTTTTTTTATAGTGTTATTTATCTTTATCTAGACTCCCAACCATATCATCATCCCCATTATTACTATTAACAAGAGTCAACTTACCAATAATTCACTCATTGACATTCACGAACCGGAGCAGTATACCTGAGAGGCTAACATCTTGTTATGCATAAATAAAATTTAATTTTTGTCTTATGTGTATAGTATGGAGATAAAACCACTAAACAAAATAATAAAATAGAATTACAATTCAAATTGTATCTATTAATTTATTAAAAAATATCCAATTCTTTCTCTTCACTTTTATCAAAAGAAGAAAAAACAATGAACGGAAAAAAGAAAAAAAAAAATCAAAAGGGCCGCAATGAGTGATATGATTAGGTGAGGTGGAGAGACCGATGGACATTGGAAAATGACTTACTGATTGACCTCGTCAACGTCAACACCCGGAGCTCATTTTATTACGACGATCCTTTCTTTCATTAAAAAAACAACAAAAAGGTAAATCTCCGAAGTGTATAAAGCACTGAGATGGCAAAGTGATATGTTATAATATTATAATCAACCACACCGTAGTGTGCCTATTCGACATTGACGTGGCTTCGTTTGTCATTGGAGTAAAAAAAGGCTGCCACTATTGAGTGTGACGGTCTTTGTGTTGACTCTAGCTCAGTGCTCATCCTAATAATTTTACTGCACATGCCAACCTCTATAAATGTTCATATGCTTGTTAATTTGCAGCTAACGCATGCGAATCCTTGCTTAGTTTCCCTGTCCGAGCAATTCTTAGAAGATTCGTTTTAAATTTCTATGGCGAATAGTACTGCAGACTGGCAGAGTCATACAATACGTGTCCAAGAAGGCATAAGCATGGTCATCACCTGCGCCTCCATGCTGCTCATCTGCCTCAACTTCCTCATTGCGGCCACCAAGCACCGGCTTTGGCACTCCAATTCCCCAATCGACAAACTGCACAAGTACGTCCTTAACCAGATACTGGAGCCGCTCATGAACCTAGCCACCTTCTATCTGCTCTCCAAGCCCTTGAAGAACATCTACCTCGTCTGGGGTGTGATCTTGATGATCGCCAACGGCACTCTCACTTGCATCGCCGATGCCTTCACCCTTTCCGACTCCAACTCCATGAGACTCTTCTTCATCGGGCTGCTTAGCTACAATCTGATCGGCTATTGCCAGGACATCCAAAAAGCTGATCCCTTTTCCCACTTCGTCATCAACCTGTGGGCGATTTGGGGCTTGATCATCCTGAAGACGGTGGAGAAGTTCTTCAGCTTTTGGGCTGCCAAACGCGCGTTCGGAACAGATAGGACCAACTTCATATCTGACTACATGCGATTTGAGCATAAGCTGAGCACCGGCACTCCCAATCCCGTCTCGATGCGAGGTTATAAATACATTGTGAGCGGAGAAGACAAAGTATCATTTGAGACAGAGGTAGCAGATGACCGCCAGGCGCATATCGTCATCGCAAACGAGTTGAGCGATGAAGTGGTGACGGTGGAGAGGGTGTGGCACTGCAGAGGTCAGCTGCTCGGACTCAAAATGGACCCAGATGCGAAATTCAAGGATGTATGTCTCTCCTTCGCCTTGATGAAGCTGCTGAAAAGAAGGTTCTAGTTGAGTTTCTATTATGCAACAATCTTGATTTAATTTGTAGCCTGCTACGGTTGACTCATGCTCTTCACGTAGGTTTCACGATTACCCTACTGAGGAACTAAACCAAGTATCCAAGAACACGACATTGGTCTTACAGGGGCTCCTTGACTCGCAGGACAATAACAGGGCCTTTCGGGTGATCGTGACAGAGTTAGGGTTCTTAGAAGACATCTTCTTTTCCCAGTATCCTATTATTTTCGGTTGTGGATTTCCGATCTACAATTATCTTCTGTCTCTGTTGTTGTTGGGAGCCACCGGTTGCCTCGCCAACACAGCTTATTCTGACACAGACGATCTGGGAGGCAACGATATTGATCTTTATATCACTTTTGTTCTCGTAGCCATGATCATTATCATGGAGATCACTGAAACAGCCACTTACTTGTTCTCCGACTGGAACAAAGTGACGTTACTGATCAACTACGTAAAGTTTCCATGGCTACAAAAATCATCTTTTATCAACACGGCGCTTCGATTCTTGTGCAAGATAAAGATCTTGCAACCTGTGCGCGATACAATCGGACAGTACTCGCTCCTTGAACAGTGCGGCAAGTTCTCGATCAGAGCTAAGCTGTGCAATAGCAGGGCAACCTGCGGCAATGGGGTCATGAAATTCTGCCGTGCATCTGTCAAATTACCCGACGAGGCGAAGAGCATGATCTTGGATCAGCTCCGTCAGTTAAGCCGAGGCCCCCTCTCCAACGGTGAGTCGTCACTGCGTCGAAATGGGATGGAAGAACTGGGCTGGACCTGCAAGCTTCCGGCCAGCACGCAGACGATTCTGATATGGCACATTGCCACTTGCTTCTGTGAAACAATCAGACCATCGAGAAGGCCTCTCGCGTCGTCGGGAAAGGAGGTCGCCACCGCTCTATCGAAGTACTGCGCGTACCTCGTTGTCTTTGTTCCGGATTTGCTGCCGGATCAGGGCAACAGAGCAAAAAGAGTCTTAGACAAGGTGGTGAGTGAGATCGACGACCTTCTGGAGGGGGCCAAAGATGAGAGCGAAATGTGGAAGAAGATGATGGAGCTTGAATCGAGAAAAAAGGGCACGATAGTGGAGATGGGTGCTGAGTTGGGGAAGACGTTGGTGGAATCCATCAGTGATGAGAACAAAAGATGGAAGGTGCTGGCGGAGTTCTGGGTAGAGTACGTCCTGTACCTTGCACCGTCGGACAACGTTCAAGCTCACCGAGAAAACCTTGGTTCCGGAGGGGAGTTCATAACCCATCTGTGGGTTCTCCTGTATCATGCAGGCGTTCTTGAGCGGCCGGAGATAGCTCCAAACACCTACCCGTGATGGTGCGTCTGCACACTTGCGTTGTTACTCGATCCAACAATGACTTAGAAGAACTTCCTAAATAAAGAAGGTACTACATAAACTGTTTTATAATGTTAGTATAGATGAAATATCGAATAAAATTCTTGTTATTTGAATTTAGTTTGTTTATAATTGAGCTGAGCTTTATTTAATAAATATATTGATAGTTCACGAATTTATTTGAATTTTTATCGAATCTAAACGAATTTAATAATTATAAATTTAAATATTTATTAAAAACTAAATTATATATTTAGAAAAAAACATAATATTTTTATTAAAATTTATAATTTTATTCTAATAAATAAATTTAATATATTTATCTATATGTTTCATAAGTAGAATGTAAGATCTATAAATTCAATATCAAAACTATTATTTTTTTTTATTTAAAAGTTGATTCATGAGCTTAATGAATATGTTCACGAGCTAACGAGTCGAATATTATGAAGTTTGAACTTGGTTTGTTTATCTTAACGAGCTTTATTAAATAAGCTTAAACAAGATTTTATCGAATCGAGTTTCGAATAACTCATGAGCGGCTTGGTTCATTTACACTCCTACACTGGATCAAATGCTTGGTTATCTTGAGTAATATTGTCTAAAAGTTGGAGAGATAACACGTTAGACAGGTGGTTGTGAGGTTGACTGAACGACGACATTAGATTGGAGTAGGGCTGTGAATGGGTGCAAAAATCCCTCATGCATACACTCGAGAGAGCAGACAAACGTCAGTGCCAAAAATTAGGGAAGGGGTCCCCAGCGAAGGTCCTTCGACACTCAAGTCAGTATAATGTTCGAACAGGAATTTGAACAGTAGATGTGTAGCAGAGAGTATGCATTGTAAAAGTATGCTTCAAAACATATTAAAGCATACATTGCTATTGGAGAGGATTCCCTTTATATACCACTTCTCATAACCTCCGCAATTATGAGGTAGTAGAGAATGTCGGGTGTCAGAAGTTATCGAGTAAGAGAATATGTATTCTGGGAGGCATATAATTACCATTCGAGGAATCTTCCGTTACTCGTGCGCACTCTTTTTTGTAACTGACATATGCCATTAGTGAGGTGGTTGAAGGAATATGATGTCATAAAGTGTCAGATAATGGAAAATGTAGAGTCACCTTTGATGAAGATTCTATTGAATGCCCATGTAATAATGGAAGAATATTCTATGACAAGTGGTTATTATTCTCTGATAGACTGTTGCGATTTTATGGCAATGTGGTTGTAAAATACCGAACAAAATAAAAAAAAAAAAGGTAATTTGACAAATAATCTTATTGGTTTTTTCAGAAATTTTTAAAAATTTTCTGGGAATTTTTCGGATCTCGTATGACAAGTTTAAGGGGATGAATTTATAGGCTAAGTGAAAGCCTATTTGTAATATCCCAATTGTGCAAAAAGGCGGGTCCTGCCGCCCAGCGGCCCCCTAGGCCTGGCCCCACAGGGATCTTAGGAGGAGGTAAATCAGCGGTGAATGCTGGCCCGGGTAAAGCGTGGTGTCTCCGGAATTTAACACAAAACATAAAACTATTTGTAATATCCCAATGAATTGGGAGTTGATTGAGGAAATAACCTAGGCTTTAATTGGGAAAGCCCTAAGTTTGTTTCTTTTTCCTTATTTCTTCTCATTTGTGCCGATTCCCCTTTCTCTTCTTCTCGTGCCCTAGCCATCACCATCGCTTGAGCCCCTCTTCCTCTTCTCGTCTCCTTCGCGAGCGATCTCCGCCCGATCCACCGTCGTCGGCGTCGAGAGACACTACCCGAATCGACGCCTCCCGAACCCCTCCTCTCCTTCAATCGCCAAAGCTGGAGCTATCGCCGAGGTCTTTGAGTTTCCCTCCCTTGTATGGGCTGCCTTCGGCCAAGAGCAGGGAAGTGCCGTCCTCTCACGTGCGACACAACCTTGCGTGACCTAGCATCGCCAATGTTGCTGGCGTAGATGCACACCGAGCCGTGCCGTTAGAGGTTGATCTCCTTCCTCTGGCCGGTTGCCACCTACCTCTACAATTGATTGCTGCTGATCCATCTTGTGCCTTAGTTGGCACTATCAGAGCACTTCTGTCCCAGTCTGATGCAGTCATCCATTTCACCACCGATAGCTTCTCCCTATTCCGTCCATCCATGGTGAGGTTTCACAGTTTCACCTATATTCCCTGTTGCAAGTTTTCTATCTCAATTGAGACTGAAGTGAGTTATCCACAACAGCTTGTCGCTGGAATCTCATTGGTAGCAGATAGTCGACCCCTTCTGCTCATCGTCGTCGCTGCCGTGTACCACTGCCAGGGATCCATTGGCGGAGAGGGAATGACCGAATAAGGTAAGCTCTGGTCTTGATTTCTAGGATTATGTAAACTAAATTGCTTCTATTTATGGAATAGGATCTTGATTAATTCTTAGATACCGTGGATTGATTAATAGAGTTGGATATCAATAGAGCTAAGCATTTCTAAGTTGGAGGCAACTGATCCTTATCCAAGGAACAGTGTTAGTTCCCATCCGTATGTTTTTTCCCTTTAATTTATATCGTAGATGATCTATGTTGTTAAAGAATCCTATGGGTTATGGATTAATGTCTTTCTTGGATTAAATGGGGAAATGTGAAGGAATAATATAGATTTGATTGAGGTTAATTAAAATTAGGGTTTTCCTTAATCAGATTCGGTTATAGGTTAGTCACCTAATTCATGATGGGCTTAGTTAATTGGTTCATGTTTGTCATAGCTATAATATGTATTATGTGTTTGCAGGATTTTGATTCGATACGGGTGATTTGACGTTGGGATTGGATTGGCACGAACTATGCATAAGGTGAGTACTTCTTGCTTTATTTCTTTAGTACATTGATCTTAGTACATGAGTTATATTTTCGGATAGTTTCTGTATTTATGTTGACTCCACTCATATTTTTCCTGTGCTTGATACTTATCCACTCAATCTTTGAGAAACTTGTTTCTATATCTATACAGTCTCTCGTTGCTATCTATGATATTTAGCAGATATCATATACCAGATGCTAGATATTAGATATTGGATATATGGATACTAGATACCATGCTTACTTGCATGAATGTTGTTATTTATACACTGATAACCATGATTTTGTTACATTATTTTGATTCATAATGCATATTCTTAATGATCTTGTTCATAGATGAAACCTATGTTTACATCATATTTCATGCATTACATTTATTTTGAACTTAATTGCAAAATAGCTTAAAATCATGGTATTTGATGCTAATAGTTGATATATTCTTTGTAGGTATCAAAAGGATCATGATCCGATCAAATCATATCAGAATTGCGATCAAATCTAGGGTTAAACGAGATGATCAAGCTTTAAAAGCATTATGGACCGTTCATCCAAGATCAGAGCCGATCTAAGCCATCAGTTGAAAATCTGGCCCATCCAACCTAATGAAGAGCAGATCTTAGCTGTTGAAGATCCAAAGCTTTTGATCCAGATTTGAAGTCATCCAGCCGTTAGATGAGATCAGAGCATTCTCAACCGTTGATCAGATTTGAGGTTGATTTAAAAGGCTCGAGAAGCTACAGTGTTCTTCAAGCTCAGTTTCTTCCTTGCGATTTTATGCCACTGTTCATCATCTTCTCCGACGTTCCCGTTCCACTTCCAGATCTAAGAACTGAATCACTTCATCTCTGGTGAGCTTACAACGATCTAGCGACCAGCAATCAAGGGGCAAAGCGCGATTTGAGGGCGTTCCCCGTTCGTGATCTTGATATCTGCGAGCGCCATTCAAGCACAGTTTTGAGGGTGTTCCCCGATCTGATGTTGTCATCATCCAACTGAAGTGGCTGAGGACGTTCCCCGTTCTTCAGAGTCCATTCCATCCTCGATTTTACCTCGCAATTCCAAGATATCCTCTGTTTCTCAATGGCTGGCGAATTCAGGTAAATCCGAGCTAGTTAGGGCATTCCCAGTAGCTTGGACTTCATCCTAAATAAGCTAGGAGTTCATTATTTCGTTGCTGATTGCTCGAAGGGCGTTCCCAGAAGCAAATCAGTAACACGGCAGAGAGAAGAAGTTTGGATCCGGGGTTTGGATGTGGAATGCAATTTGTTTTAGTTTACTTTTTAATTGTTCATGAATCTGCTAAGATCTAATGATCTGATTTCTTAGCTTTGCAATTCCGTTTGATTATTTAGTTTTGCTACCTCATTTATTTTGAATTACTGCGATCCAATTCTTGTTTCAGCTACTTAACTAGTTGAAATTTAGTTTCTGTTTTGAATTAGAAGTTCTAATTAACAAAAGTTTGTTTAGTTTTTGCTATTTAGTAAGCAAATCTTTGTTCTCTGCATTGAATGTGTTGTGACTAAGATGGAGTTCAATGTTAACGCTCACTTGAGTTTTTAATTGTTACCTCAATTATATGTTAATAATCATGTGTGAGATTGAATAATTTGTTAGTTGAAGAACTTGAGTCAATAATGATAGATTAATACTGATTTGATGAAATGAAGGTGATCATGTTTAGAGGATAATACTCTTTCTTTGACTCTATTCTTGATTTTATTAGATGAATTCAATTTGAAATGTGAGTTAAATGGAAGTGCCTAGTTGACATTGTTGATGTAAGGATTCAATTTGAATCAATACTAGAATTCACACACATTCACTAGTTATCCTTGGAAAAATATGACTTGGGACTCGTTGCTACAACACTTATCTTTAGTTTAGTTGAGTTCCCAATCTTTATTAATTTGGAGCGCATAGTGACATGCAAAACGGCGACTGCCACACACCTTATTGAGCATGCTTGCTTCATGTAGCATACCTGTTTTCTGTTTATATATATGATGACTATTGCATCTTGCGCATCATGTTATGACATGCATACTAACGACCATTGTCTCCCTTGTGGTGTGAGAGAATCGCCAGTCAGGGCCGCACACTTGGTTACTCATGGGTAGTGGTAGCTGGAGTGTGCCACTTGTCCTGTTGTGCTCGCACTCGCTCACTCATGGGTAGTGGTAGCTGGAGTTGCGAGTAGCAGAGACCCCCGTCGTGGACGTAACTAGTTAGCTACTATGCAACTGTCCCCTCGGCTACTCGAGAGTAGTGGTAGCTAGAGTGGTGTACAACCTGTCACTGACCTGACCTCTTGACTATATAGGGGTCATGGTGCAGAGGGGTGGGCGGGAGTGACCATCCGTGCATACGCTGTTATTATTATATCTACTGATGCTGTTGCTTACTTATGCTGCTATTGCTTATTTATGTTGCTATTGCTTACTTATGCTGATATGCTCACATATGTTGAGATATATACCTGAGGTATGGGTTAGACACTGGTTTGCTTATTGGTAATATGTATATACCTCACATGTTACCCATGTAGTTATGAGCAGTATTGTAGCAGATCTTTGTTACACCTAACTTTCTATTATTAGCCTAGGATATAGTTTCAGGTATGGACACTTATTATGATATCACTGTTGTATCTGCTATTTATCTCTCCGAGACTGTATATCTTTGTATCTCTAGTTTTTTACTATACTCATGCACTATCTGTTTATTACCTGCTGAGTCTTAGTACTCACCACCTCATAAACTAGTTTAATTCGCCAGCAGGTAAAGGATTTATGGAGTCGCTTAGAGGTCCTGTTCGCTAGTCCCACGTCACATTCGAGGACGATCTTCTGGTTTCGGTTTCTTATTCTATTTTGTTTTGGATTTGTGATCTTGGCATTGTAATAGTTTGATGCGGATTTGGAATTTTGTCCTGTGGTATCTTGTATTCGGTTTGGTATGTTATGTTAAGCCGAGCCTACTCGCAGTTAGTTGTTTTGTTCGTTTCATATTCGTTATTTTGTGATTTCTGCTGTGTTGGTTTTTAGGACAGTCGAGTGGGTTGTTTAATGTATATATATAACCGCGTGATTGTGTTTTATTTTGTTCCAACCGTGTGGCTGAATATATAACTGCGTGGTTGTGTATATATTCCAGCCGTATGTGGATGATGTATTTTGTATGTATGTATGTTTCAGATTGTCACTGGTACAGGGGAGACGTCGTCGGATTTTTGTTTGGCAGGGACTCTCTGGGGGCGTGATAATTTATTGGTATCAGACCCACAGGTTTTCGCAACCTATTTTCTTTGTTTTTGGTTTCCGTGATTTGGTTTCTCGATGTGACTTTTCAAGTTTTGGGATCAGGCAACGATAGGAATCTCCAAGCTATAGGAGGTATGTGGTCTATTATTATCATACACTTCCATTGTTATTTGCCTAATTATTTATACCATGTATGACTTGTGTTATGTCAGTCATTAGTTTGATCTATCAAACACTGCTAGAGATTAGGGATTATAGTCTCATGGAATTTCTTTTACCATACCACCAGTATTATTAGTTTCTATTATCACTAGTTTAGTAGTGGATAATATCTGCTAAATATCATGTTGGTTTGGTTAGTAGAGTATCGATTTACTCGTGTTGGTTCGGTCAGTAGAGGATCGATTTATTTTTGGCAGTTTGATCAATAGAGGACCAATTTACTCTTGTTGCTTCGGTTAGTAGATAATCGATTTACTTTTATTGACTTGGGCAGTAGAGGATTGATTTATTCTAGTTGGTTCGGTTCATAGAGGACCAATTTACTCTTGTTGCTTCGGTTAGTAGAAGATCGATTTACCTTTGTTGACTTGGTTAGTAGAAGATTGATTCATTCTTGTTGGTGTAGTATTAGGGTACTGAGTTACTTTTATTAGTTCGGTCAGTGGGAGACTGACTTACTCTATTTCATGAAGACTCTGACCTTTAAGTTATTTGAGTTTAGTTAGATAACCTAGAAGACGTATTTGAGTACATGACTTATACATACGTAGAAGGAATTGAATTAGCCGCATACCATTATTGGCTTGACTAGTCTGTAGAGGATCGATGTATTTTATTCCATCGGGAATTTAACCATGGATTTTATGTACATGGTTGGGTAATTTAAAAGGTACGTTTGGATAGATGACCTCCACCGATGTGGAAAAGTGTAGAGCTAGCTGCTTAACACTTACGAAATATAACCATTATAGGATGTATAAATTGGAGAGTACATTCAAATATATGATTTGTACTGGTGCAGAAAAGATAAAGGGTGCTGCTTATCCTTTACGTGACTAGGTATCACATGAAGGAAAGTGTGGAAGTTTCAGATGATGATCTTCGAGGAACAGAGCGACGATCGACAGTTATGTTTGTTAGTTATTTGTTGATAGTGCTTCTCTACCCTTGTATGCACTTCACTAGAGGTTATTGAACCTCAGGTGGAGCAATCATAGTAGTGTTGGAGTGTATACTAAAAGCCTAGCTTTTGGTATAAACATTTATCTAGAAATAAGAATCACATTGGTCAAATGTCTACATTTATGATAAATGTAGTTGTTCAATTAATTTATATTGTAGGTGACATGGTGTGTGGTGTCACACACAGAAGATCATGTTATCAGTACCTTATAAATTATAAACAGTAGCTCACGACCATGATGGAAAGGAACAAACCATTGGAAGGTCGTAGTGTAATTAGGTATTAGTTTATCTTGACTATATAATTACATTAGTACACTCAGAGTGTATTGAGTAGGACCATTTGAGGTCGTTTCTTTTATACTGACTTTATAAAGAAACAAAGACCTCGGTTATTATGGAAGTGTGTGCTCTTAATCCTAATGTAATAACAAGCACATATATTTGATATTTATTTCTTTAATTTATCAATGGGTGAGATTTAGTTCGTTGAATCAATAAACCCGATAAGTTGGGAAATGGTATCACTTATAGTGTGTGTTGTTGATTATAGAAGGAAGCGTGTCCTAGAGATACTAGGTTGATAATGTCCTCAAGAGGAGCTCATAAAGATTGTCATGTTAAACCCTGCGGTGGACTTAGTCCGACATGATAATAAGGTTGAGTGGTACTACTCTTGGACTTAGATATTAATTAAATGAGTTGTCAGTAACTCACTTAATTAGTGGACATTCGATATCTTAAACACAGGGAGACTAACACACTCATAATAAGAAGGAGCCCAAAAAATGTAATTTGGGATTGGTGCGGTAGTTCAATGATAGTTCTCTAGTGGAATGAATTATCATTGATAAAATTAAGTTGTGTGTTCGGGGCGAACATGGGATGCTTAATTTTATCGGGAGACCAAAACCAATTCCTCCTCTCGGTCCCTATCGTAGCCTCTTATTTATAGAGTACTATACCCACATATACCCACCTTCTATACCCACCTGAAGGGGGCCGGCCAAGCTAGCTTGGGAACCAAGCTAGGGCCGGCCTAAGCTTGGGTTTAAGGTGGCCGGCCCTAGCTTGAACCCAAGCTAGTAGGGCCGGCCAAAATAAATTAAAAAAGAAATTTAATTTTAATTTTTATTATAATGTGGAAGATATAATTTAAAGAGAATTAGAATTAAAATATCTCTCTTGTAAAAGATTTACAAAAGATTAAAGAAAGAGATTAGATCTCTTTCCTTATTTGTAGATTGGAGAGATGTTTTATTTTCTCTTTAAAATTATTCACATGTTGATAAAATTAAAATTATAGAAATTTCCTTTTATCAACCATGAAGAGATTTTAAAGAGAAATTTTATTTTTTAAAATTTTCGGAAACAAATTAGGAAGTTTTAATTGTTGATTAAAACTTGTCCTCTTTTGTTTTCCAATGATGTGGCCGGCCACTTGAAATTAATTGGGGAAATTTTATTTTATTTCTCTCAATTAAATCATGTCAAGGAAATTAAGGAAAATTTATTGTAATTAAATTTCCTAATTTGCCTAGGCCAAGGAATATAAAAGAAGGGGTGAGGGTGCCTTCACAAGACACAACATCTATTATTCCTCTCCCTCTTTTGTTCCTTGGTGTGGCCGGCCAACCTCTCCCTCTCTTCCTCTTGTGGTGGCCGAACCCTACCCTTCTATTGGAGCTCTTGTGGTGGCCGGATACTACTCGGAGAAGAAGAAGAAGAAGGAGAGAAAGCTAGCATCTCTTGGAGCTTGGTTAGTATTTTGTTTTCTTCCTTGGTGAAGCTTCCTCTTTGTTGGCGAACCTAGCTAGGAGGAGAAGAAGGTGATTGGTGGTTTCTCGTCTCGGAAGATCGTTGCCCACACAACGTCCGAGGTTAGAAGAGGAATACGGTAGAAGATCAAGAGGTTTTTCTACAAGGTATAACTAGTAAATTTTATTTCCGCATCATGCTAGTTATTTATGGAAATAATACCAAATACAAGAGGCTTACGTTCTAGAATTTCGAATATGTTTTTCAAGTTGTGTTCTTTTGTTTCTTTCTTTTCCTTGTGATTTGATTGTTCTCTTTGGTTAACCTAAAGTTATTTTAGGAAATTATATATTCTCTTTCTATTAAAGGTTTTGTCTAGTCGGTGGTGGTTGCTCCCATATCCAAGAAGGCCTTTTGCCTCGCCACGTCGAACCTTTATGGAAATTAATATTTAATGGAATTAATAACTTAAGGAGACTTGGGTCGAACGTGTTAAGTTCGCAGGAGATCCAAGTCAAAACCTAAAAGAACAAATAGATTAAGTTTTGGATCAAACGTGTTAAGTTCTGCAGCGATCCAAAATTTAATTTAAAAGAACACATGGTAGCTAGGAAAGGTTCGACCTTTGTACAAAATTTTTGCATGCAGTGGAACCTATAGGTTTTCCGAGTAGCAACCAACAATTGGTATCGAGCTAGGGTTTGCCTCTTTGTATTTGGTATTTAGTTTAATTATGCACATATCATACATAATTTAGGCGGGATAATAGTAGGATGTGCTAACTTTGTGGATGCGGGATCCAACTATTATGGCTTTTAGTTAATTATGTGTGTGATTGGACCCTTGGACATGTCAAGGGCAATTTATATGTGTGTGCATGATTGTATTAAAACAGGAGCTGTATTTAGTTTTATTAGGATTTTATTTTGATCTAGATACATGTACATTCCTTTTATGGAATATAGGATCAAAATATAAAATTCTATTTATGTCATGGATCGAATCTTGCAAAGCGTGGAACCTTCTAAGGACCGAGGCGCAGTGGAACTAGTAGCAAGATGGATGCGACAGCTAGACCCGGTGGCGGTGGCCAAATATGGCAGTAGCTTGGGATGACAACACACGGAGGACAACTAGAGATAAAAGCCATAATAGTTGAAAATTATATTTTCTATTTATTGCTTTTATATTGTGCTGTGTGTGCATGTTAGTATACATGACTAGTAGGCTAGCATAGTTAAAATTCCTCGTTTATAAATAACTAAGTGGGAGAGAGATTTTTAAATAAATCCCATGGTCTCCATTACTGGTTTGTAAGTGATGCAAACAAGCTTGCGCGTTGGCTCTGAGTGCCTTCCTCCATAACGGATGAGCTTGTTTGTGGATCACTAGAACAGACTTCCATTTTTGGATGACTATAGGAAGTTAATTAAAGAGCGTGTGATCTTCCCCAACGGAAGGGGCATAATCTTATTAATGGACTTAGTGTCAAGTAATGGTATACACTTAGACACATCTAATAGTATCCTCCCCATCGGAGTCACTGCTATTATTTGTGTGACCAAATGAAACCAACTATTAATTTGTCATAAAACTAGGTTGACAAGATAATAAAATTAAAGGGTTAAAACCCCTCTTACAAATGATTGATTTTGTATACGTCCACACTAACGTGGCATACAAAATTAACGGTGTTTGAGATAATTTTATTTGTCATAAAGATACGTTGACAAGATAGTTAATGGGTAAAACCCTCCTTTTACAAATGTTGAATTTGTATACGTCCACACTAACGTGGCATGCAAAATTCACGGTGTTTGAGGTGTTGGTGAATTTAAATAATATTGTTTGAGGAATCAATATTTTATTTTAAATTCAAAGAGTTTTGACCAAATATTTGATCAAAGATAGATCAACTATTAATTTTATTCGTCATAAAGTAAAGTTGACGAGATAATAAAATTAATGAATAAAATCTCCTCTTCGATTTTGTATACACAAAATTCATGGAGATTTTAAGGAGTTGATCTTGACCAAATATTTTTGTGATTCTTAGGATGTTTGTCAATCCCTAGTAGTCATACTATAGAAAAAGACTTATTAGTCCCAATTGTAATGATTGGAAATAGGACTTGGACATTAAGGTAGACTGTCTTCTTAGAACTAAGAACAATTTAGATGTATTTAATTCATTAGTTGAAACATGTCCAGTGGTATTATCTACTAGAACCTGGAGTGTAGATACAAGATGTCATTAATCATGTCTGCAATTCATTGCAGGGTTCCAGGAAACCCGACAACTAAATGAAAGGTAAATCACCGTCCACATGGGCACTACTGTAAAAGTGATAGCTGTTGCAGTGGGAGATGTTTATCCTTTGATAAGAATAAAATATGGATTTTAAGTAATTGTCTTTACGTACCAAGTTTAGAAAGAACCTGATTTCAGTTTCTAAACTATTATAGATATTGTGTCTATTTTGATAACAAAGTTGTTATCAAGAAAAATAGGAAAGTTATCTATTCTGGTATGATGGTTGACAATTTATAATCCAATAACTCCCACGATGCAACAAATGGAAATTAGTAACACATCTTCTAATTTTAAGAGAAAGCAACCTTCGGAAATGAACCAATTATATCTTTGGCATATAAAGCTAGGTTATACTTGAGTAGGATTCATTGGTAGCTGATGAACTTTTGGGTTCATTGGTAGTGGAAATCTTTCCAACTGCGAGTCTTACTTGGAAGAAAAATAACCAAGAAGCTTTTAAGTCCAAGGGGTATGAGTCAAAGATATGTTGAAATCGGTTCATTCTGATTTGTGTGATCCTATGACTATCCGGACAAGAGGTAGTATTGAATATTTTGTCTAATTTATAGACAACTATTCAAGATACAAATAAATTTACTTAATGTAAAGACTAAGTACTTTGATTAGTTCAAAGAGTACAAGGTTGATGTGGAGAAATAAAGTAAAAAGTCACTATGGAAGATCGTAGTGGCAAGTACCTCTTGAGAGATTTATCGGAAGTTGGATTTCAATCCTAACTAACTGCATCCGGTACACCCCAACAGAATGGTGTAGTAGAAAGAAGGTAAAGAACTCTTATGGAATAATTAGATAGATGATGAGTTATTCAGAAAATTACCAAATTTGTTTTAAGGATAAACTCTGAAAATGAAAGTGAACATAGTGCCTTCCAAGTCATAACTCTCTACTCATATAGAATTGTTGAATAGGCGTAAGCCTATTTGAAGCATATTCGGATTCGGGTAATCCAGCACATATGTTAAAGAGAGATAATGATAAGTTGGATAGGAGTTCACTTGTTTGTAAGTTTTCCTAGATAAACAAAAGTAAGTTTATAGTCTTAAAAATCAGAAGGTCATTGATAGCATCAATGACTGATTTTTAGAAAAGGACTATATAATGAACCACGTGCTCATAAGTAAATTTGTTCTTAAGAAAATAATAAAAGACATGTCTAATCTAGTACCAACTGTACAAGATGAGATACCACAAGAAAACTGCAACACGTATCACAAATGATACACAATTGCAGAAAATACCTTGTCATAGTGGGAGGGTTGTTAAGCAACCTTAAAAGATTAATGTTTTGGGAGAGTTTTTGAACTCGATCCCTGAAGGACATGAACCTGATCTCCGGACATATGACGAAGCACTCCAAGATAAATATGAAGCATCTTGGCAAAGAGTAATGAATAATAGAATTAGAATATATGTATTCTAATAAAATCTGAAAGTTTGTAGAACCACCAAGTGGTGTAAAAGCCTTTGGGTGTAAAAGGTCTATAATAGAAAAAGAGGGATAGACAGGAAGGTAGAAACCTTCAAAGCAAGGCTTGATGGAAAAGGAAACCTTTTCACCGGTAGCCATGCTTAAGTCTATCCGATTCTTTTATCTATTTGGCAAGTGGATGTCAAGACAGATTCCTTAATGGAAGTCTTGAAGAAAGCATCCATATAAAGCAACCGTAAGGTTCATTCGAAGTGCTAAGAGCATCTTGTGTGTAAGCTCAATCGATCATGGACTGATACAAAGCTTCAAGGTCTTGAACATCCAGTTTATCAAAGTAATCCACACCTATGGATTTATTGAGTAAACGGATAAAGTTTTGTGTATACAAAAGATGTGATGGAAAAGTGGTGGTATTTCTTGTACTATACGTAGATAATATTTTTGGTAGTTGGAAACAATATCAAAATGTTGTCGAAGTAAGGGTATGGTTGTCCAAATAATTCGATATAAAGGACTTGGGAGAATGTATATATTTTTAAGATCAAAGTAATAAGGGATCACAAGAAAAATATATTTATTCCAAGCTTGATACATCGGAAAATCCTTGCTCGTTTTAAGCATGCAAAACTCCTCAAAAGGTTTCTTACCTTTTAAGCATGGAGTGTCTTTATCTAAAGAGATGTCTCCGATGACATTAAAGGAGATTGAGGACATGTAGGCGGTTCTTTGGCGATTAGACAACCTAATGTATGCTATGCACAAGATCAATCTGTTTTGCCAAGAGCATAGTTAGCAGATATCAAAGTAATCCTAGACAAGGACATTGGAGACTGATAAAGCATATATTAAAGTACCTTAGAGACACTAAAGATTATATGCTAGCTTACAAGGCGGTTAATTTGGTTCCTATGGGTTGTATGGATTTTGACCTCCAATCGGATAGGGACAATAATAAGTCAACCTCGGGATTTTGTGTTTATTTTAGGAGGTAAAGTCATAACTATGGAAGAGTGATAAGCATAGGTGTTTTTTGGACTCCACCATAGAAGCTTAGTATACGGCAAGCCTCCGAGGTAGCCATTAAAATCTGTATGACTCAATAACCTCAAGATAGACTTAGATATGATTTGGTTTGTCCAAAAATTATTACAATTTATTGTAATAATGTTGGTGCGGTAAACTCGAAGAAACCATAAGTCTATAAGGCAAGTAAACACAGAGCGCAGTACCACCCAATACGAGAAATCGATAAACGAGGAGAAGTTGTTGCCGCCTAGATTGCATCGGGTGACCTATTGATCCTTCCACGGAGGTCCTTAAGGCAAGAGCTTTTGATGGGCATGTTGAAGGGTTAGGAATCAGATGTATGGCAGCATATATAGCAGCTTAGTCTTTTAGTATAAGTGGGAGATTGTTGGAGTGTATACTAAAAGCCTAGCTTTTGTATAAACATTTATCTAGAAATAAGAATCACATTGGTCAAATGTCTACATTTATGATAAATGTAGTTGTTCAATTAATTTATATTGTAGATGACATGGTGTGTGGTGTCACACACAGAAGATGTTATCGTACCTTATAAATTATAAACATGAGCTCACGACCATGATGGAAAGGAACAAACCATTGGAAGGTCGTAGTGTAATTAGGTATTAGTTTATCTTGACTATATAATTACACCAGTACACTCAGAGTGTATTGAGTAGACCATTTGAGGTCGTTTCTTTTATACCGACTTTATAAAGAAACAAAGACCTCGGTTATTATGGAAGTGTGTGCTCTTAATCCTAATGTAATAACAAGCACATATATTTGATATTTATTTCTTTAATTTATCAATGGGTGAGATTTAGTTCGTTGAATCAATAAACCCGATAAGTTGGGAAATGGTATCACTTATAGTGTGTGTTGTTGATTATAGAAGGAAACTGTGTCCTAGAGATACTAGGTTGATAATGTCCTCAAGAGGAGCTCATAAAGATTGTCATGTTAAACCCTCGCAGGTGGACTTAGTCCGACATGATAATAAGGTTGAGTGGTACTACTCTTGGACTTAGATATTAATTAAATGAGTTGTCGGTAACTCACTTAATTAGTGGACATTTGATATCTTAAACACAGGAGACTAACACACTCATAATAAGAAGGAGCCCAAAATGTAATTTGGGATTGGTGCGGTAGTTCAATGATAGTTCTCTAGTGGAATGAATTATCATTGATAAAATTAAGTTGTGTGTTCGGCGAACACGGGATGCTTAATTTTATCGGAGACCAAAACAATTCCTCCTCTCGGTCCCTATCGTAGCCTCTTATTTATAGAGTTCTATACCCACCTATACCCACCTTCTATACCCACCCAATAGGGCTGGCCAAGCTAGCTTGGGATCAAGCTAGGCCGGCCTAGGTATGAGATTGGGTGGCCGGCCCTAACTTGAACCCAAGCTAGTAGGGCGCCAAAATAAATTAAAAAGAAATTTAATTTTAATTTTATTATTATGTGGAAGATATATTTTAAAGAGAATTAAAATTAAAATATCTCTTGTAAAAGATCTACAAAAGATTAAAGAAAGAGATTAGATCTCTTTCCTTATTTGTAGATTGGAGAGATGTTTTATTTTTTCTTTAAAAATTATTCACATGTTGATAAAATTAAAATTATAGAAATTTCCTTTTATCAACCATGAAGAGATTTTAAAGAGAAATTTTATTTTTTAAAAATTTCCGGAAACAAATTAGGAAGTTTTAATTGTTGATTAAAACTTGTCCTCTTTTGTTTTCCAATAATGTGGCCGGCCACTTGAAATTAATTGGGGAAATTTTATTTTATTTCTCTCAATTAAATCATGTCAAGGAAATTAAGGAAAATTTATTGTAATTAAATTTCCTAATTTGCCTAGGCCAAGGAATATAAAAGAAGGGGTGATGGTGCCTTCACAAGACACAACATCTATTATTCCTCTCCCTCTTTTGTTCCTTGGTGTGGCCGGCCAACCTCTCCCTCTCTTCCTCTTGTGGTGGCCGAACCCTTCTATTGGAGCTCTTGTGGTGGCCGGATACTACTCGGAGAAGAAGAAGAAGAAGGAGAGAAAGCTAGCATCTCTTGGAGCTTGGTTAGTATTTTGTTTTTCTTCCTTGGTGAAGCTTCCTCTTTGTTGGCCGAACCTAGCTAGGAGGAGAAGAAGGTGATTGGTGGTTTCTCGTCTCGGAAGATCGTTGCCCACACAACGTCCGAGGTTAGAAGAGGAATACGGTAGAAGATCAAGAGGTTTTTCTACAAGGTATAACTAGTAAATTTTATTTCCGCATCATGCTAGTTATTTATGGAAATAATACCAAATACAAGAGGCTTACGTTCTAGAATTTCGAATATGTTTTTTCGAAGTTGTGTTCTTTTGTTTCTTTCTTTTCCTTGTGATTTGATTGTTCTCTTTGGTTAACCTAAAGTTATTTTAGGAAATTAAATATTAGCTTTCTATTAAAGGTTTTGTCTAGTCGGTGGTGGTTGCTCCCATATCCAAGAAGGCCATGTGCCTCGCCACGTCAGTACTGGGAACCTTTTATGGAAATTAATATTTAATGGAATTAATAACTTAAGGAGACTTGGGTCGAACGTGTTAAGTTCCGCAGGAGATCCAAGTCAAAACCTAAAAGAACAAATAGATTAAGTTTTGGATCAAACGTGTTAAGTTCCGCAGGCGATCCAAAATTTAATTTAAAAGAACACATGGTAGCTAGGAAAAGGTTCAGACCTTTGTACAAAATTTTTGTACAGTGGAACCTATAGGTTTTCCGAGTAGCAACCAACAAGTAGGATATGTTACAAGACAATGGGTAGTCGACTCAACTATCATTGTCTCCATAAGTAACTTAAGACCTTGACCACACGATCATTTACACAAAGGTCTTGAAGTCTATATGTCGGATCAGGATGTTCGATATTTTATCGACATTTGTCGGAGGACATTTTACAGGTATGATTATGGGATTTGTCGAGATATTCTCCTATGAGTATACTCTCGGTTAGGAAGTTGAGTGACCCTTTGGACTTTGCAATGTTATTTCTTTTACGGTAGATACTTGAGTATCTAAAGGATGAGATTTGACATATTCTTTGGATATTTTTGGATGAAATTAGTAGAGTTTTAATACTCATTTATTGGTTTGATCGTATCTCTACCACTTGGAGAGTTGTTGATTATCGATCAGGAAGTCAAGGGATATCCCTTGGATTTCAGTAGTCATACATCTTAGGTGGGATTGTAATATATTTATACATCTTGATAGTACACCAAGATGAGAATTTGTTACTGGAAAATTTTCAGGTTTGATTGATGTTGAGGATGATTTGAGATTTATGGATATTGTTGGATCAGATATTGTGATATGTTATTTTCTGATGATCTATTAGTGGATATATGACTTGATGATCTATTATTTGATATTTGATGTTGATAGCAATATGAGGAGTAGCACTTGTGTGATATTTATGGATTTGGTGATTTGTAGTTGGTGATCTGATCATAGACTCGTTGTCAGATAATCTTACGATTGAGTATGTCTGTTGTACGGATGTTATGAGTCCTTGATATGACCATTTAGGCTTACAGTGCCCTAGATATTTTCATGGACTTGATTAATTTGGTATTCTTAGGGTATTTAGATTAGTTGATATTGTCTTCAGTGACAATATTGTGATATATTCCTGATCCGAGGTGGATCACGAACACTATTTTCGCATAGTTCCATAAATGTTTCGACGGGAACATCTTTATGCGGAGTTCTGTAGTGTGCATTTTGATTGTCTCCTGTGAGATTTCTGGAACACATGGTCACCAGTAGGGTTACACCTATGGATCCACAGAAGATAGAAGCTGTTACCAGTTGGGAGTAGTTGAAGTCTGTACAGGAGACTCGTAGCTACCTTGGTCTGGCTGGATATTACCAAAGATTGGTTGAGGGTTTATCCAGCATTGTTATGTTGTTGACTTAACTGTCTAGGAAGAGTGTGGAATTTTCCTAGACATATGCTTTTGAGACCAGTTTCATGAATTGAAACGAAAAGCTAATAACTGCACCGTCTCAGTTTTACCTTCTTATGTAGACGGATTTATACTCTACACAGAAGTATCGTACTAGGGATTAGGTATAGTTATGAAGCAGCACGATTGAGTAGACCATATTTTTCTCGACAACTGAAAGATCATGAGAAAAATTATCTGACTCATGATTTGGAATTAACAGCCATCATTTTCACGTTGAAAATATGGTGACATCATTTATACGGGATTCATTATTTTCGTGAGAGATTATGTGTGTTCCTGAGTTAGATCCGGTCCGTGAGGAGTTACTTCAGGAAGCACATCGATCCAAATTTACGATACATGCGGGTGATACCCGATATACAGAGTCTTGAGGCGTTCCTATTGGTGGGATAACATGGGGAAGACATTGCGAATTTTGTAGTTCGATGTCTAGTATGTCAACAAGTAGAGGCTGAGCATCAGAGACAGCAGAATTGTATTAGTAGATACAAATGTCGGAATGGAATTGAGAGCATGTGACGATGGATATTATTGTGGGATTACCCAGGACACAAAGAGGATATGATGTGATTTGGGTAATTGTTGATTGGTTGATTAGCTTTGTTCACTTTCTACCGATCTGTAGGGCAACCCCTTTGGATCGCTTAGTAGGGTTATACTGTAGAGAGATTACCGGACTTTATAAAATATCTCAGAGTATTGTATCAGATTGAGATCCGTGATTCACCTCACATTTTTTTGGAAGATTTTACAATAGATCATGAGTATAGGGCTTTGTTTTGGTACAACTTTCTACCCTCAGATAGATGGATAGTATGAGCGCACTATATTAATGTTGGAGGATCTGCTGATAGTGTGTGTTATGTATTTTGGAGGTAGTTGATTTTGTCGGTGCTACTCAGAATTCCGTTCTGTTTCCCCTGTACAAAAATTTGTACAAGCACAGAACTTTTCCTAGCAACCTATGTGCTTTTCAGAAGTTAAACTTGGATTGCAAACGAAACTTAATATTATTAATCCAAGTTCAACCCATGTGTTTATCAGAAGTTAAACCATATTACAGAAGTTTATCTATTTCCAGGATTGGCTTCCAGGTCGTTGGCGAGGCACTCGACCTTCTTGGGTATGAGATCATCTACCACTTTCTAGACAAAATCTTTCAAAGAAATTGAATATTTACACTCCTTACAGTAACCATAGGTTTAACTACAGAGACCACAATCGAAGCACAAGATCGCTAACCTCTTGTGTTGGTATTTTAGGATCCATATAAAGGAAAACTAAACTAGTACATAGCGAAAACAATTAACTAGTTATACTTTTCTTTGTATCTTAAAGACCTCTTGATCTTCTGTTGTAATCCTCTCCTCCTCTTGGACGTCGTGTGGGCGACGATCTACCAAGACAAAGACATCCGGCCTTCTCATTCCTTTCCAAACTCTCGGCCACAAAGAATGCAAAGTGAAGAGGCGCCTCCTCCTCCTCCTTCTTCTCCTCCAAGAAACCGACCACCAAGTACTTCTTGTCTTCTTCTTCTTCTTCTCCATCCCAAGGTGAACATGGGAAGCTCAAGTTCATCGAGATACCAAAACTAATTCCTCCTCTTGGTCCCTGTCGTAGCCTCTTATTTATAAAGTCTTATACCTAATTAAACACACCTTCTTACCCATCCCAAGGTGGCCGGCCAAGCCAAGCTTGGAGCCCAAGCAAGGGCCAGCCAAGATAAGGCTTGGATGGGTTGAGGTGTGGCCGGCCTAGCTTGAACCCAAGCTTAGGTGGTCGGCCACAATTAAATTAAAAGGGATTTTAATTTTAAAATCTTTCCTTATGTGGAAGCCATGATTTAAAAGAGAGTTTTAAAATTAAATCTTTCCTTTTATAGTTTCTACAAAAGATTAAGAAAAAGGTTTGGTATCTTTCCTTATTTGTAGTTAAAAGGAAGATTTTAATTTTGGAGAAAATTTTCTTTTTTTGTAATCATCCACATGTTTTTAATAGAGAGATTTTAATTTATAAAAGTTTCCTTTTATAACCAACCATGAAGGGAATTTTAAAAGAGAAATTTTTATTTAAAAAATTTCCTGAAACAAATTAGGAAGTTTTAATTTTGTGTTTAAAACTTTCCTTAATTGGAGAACTTGTAGACGGGCGACCATTAAGGGATTAAAAAGGAAGTTTTAATTTTTGGTTTTAAAACTTTCCTTTTTAGTCATTGGCAAGGAATATAAGGAAGTTTAATTATGTTTAAAACTTTCCTTATTTACCAAGACCAAGGATTACAAAAGAGAGGGTAGAGGTGCCTCACCTAAGCACAACATATCATCTATTATTCCTCTCTTCCTTAGTGGTGACTGGCCCTCATCTTTTCTCCTTCTCCTATTCTTTTTCCTTGGTGGCCGGCGGCATCTTCATCTCAAGGAGCTTGGTTGGTGGCCGGATCTTGTTAGAGGAAGAAGGAGAGATAGGAGGCATTATTTCTTAGCATCCCTTGGAGCTTGGTTGGTGGCCGAAGTTCTTCAACTCAAGGAGTTTGTTGTTGGCCGAAACTTGCTTGGAGAAGGAGGCTTGGGTGGATTCTCATCTCGGTAGATTGTCACTCACACGACGTCCGAGATAAGAAGAGGAATACGACAGAAGATCGTGAGGTCTATAAGCTACAAAAGGTATAACTAGTTATTAGTTTCCATATCATAACTAGTTCATCCATTTGTTTAGATCTTGAAATACCTAACACAAGAGGCTAATGAATCTAGGCTATCGAATTTATGTTTTCAATTTTGTGTTTCTTTTGTTTTTCGAACTTGTGATTTGATTGTTCCTTTTGGTTAAACCTAGGGTTACTATAAGGATATTAAATATTGAATTTCGTTGAAAGGCTTTGTCTAGGAAGTGGTGGATGCTCTCATACCAAAAAAAGGCCTAGTGCCTCGTCATGTTTAACCTGGAAGCCGATCTCTGAAATTAATATTTAATCAAATTTGTAACATGAGTGGATTTGGATTACTATTGTTAAGCATTCTTTGCGATCCAAGTCTAAACCTCTAAGAACAGATAAGTTGAATTTGGAATCAATAATATTAAGTCCTGTTTGTGATTCCAAATTTAATTTTTAAAGAACACAATAGGTTGTTAGGAATGGTTCAGGACTTGTACAAAATTTTGTACATAGGAATCGATATAATATTCCGAGTAGCAGCCAACAATTGATATCAGAGCTAGGGTTTGTCTCTGTGTGTTTCGTTTTCAGTTTAATTATGCACATGTCATACATAATTTAGGTAGGATAATAGTAGGATATGCTAACTCTGTGATTGCAGGCTCCAACTTTTATGGCTTATTGTGATTGTGTGTGATTGGACCCTTGGACATGTCAAGGGCATTGTTTGTGTGTGCATGATTGTATTTATTAAATACAACAGGAGCTGTATTAGCCCTAGGATTTTACATTTTTGTTTGATCTAGACTTCATGTACATTCCCTTGTGGATATATAGGATCGATATATGTAAAATTCTATTTTTTGTCGCGGATCGTATCCTTGCAAGGCATGGTACTATTGGAGGACCAGAAGCGCAGCAGAAAAGGAAGCTCGATGGACCTGACGACATGAACCCTAGGGTTGGCCGCACACGGAGGACAGTGATGGAAGAAGCCATAATAATTGGAAAATTAATTTCCATATTTATTGCCTTTATTTACTGTGATGTGTGTGTGCATGTGATATGTGCTTGCATGAAAAAAATTCCTCACCTTAAATAACTAAGTGGGAGAGGGATTTTAAATAAATTTCACGGTCTCCATTACTGGTTTGTAAGTGATGCAACAAACTTGCGTGTTGGCTCTAAGTGTCTCCCTCCACAACGGATGAGTTTGTTTGCGGATCACTAGATCAAACTTCCTTTATGGATGGTTATAGGAAATTATTTAGGAGCGTGTGATCTTCTCCAACTAAAGGGGCACACTCTTATTTAATGGACTAAGTATCAAGTAATGGTATACACTTAGCACATATCTAATATCTTCCTAAGTACCTATTTGTGTGACCAAAGGAAAACCAACTATTAATTTTATTTGTCATAAAGTTAGGATGACAAGATAATAAAATTAATGGGTAAAACCTCCTCTTACAAATGTTGAATTTATATACGTCCACACTAATGTGGCATGCAAAATTCACAGTGTTTTGAGGTATTGGTAAATTTAAATAATATTGTTTAAGGAATCAATATTATTCTAAATTTAGAGTCTTGACCAAAAGTTTATTTTGTGATTCTTAGGATGACTTTCAACCCACTGGCTATCATACTGAAAGAGAATAAACTTACTAGTCCCAATTACATAGATTGGAAAAGAAACCTAGACATTGTCCTAACTGCTGAAAGCTATAAGTTTGTACTATTAGAGGCCTACCCTAATGTGCCTAATAGCGATTCTAGTGAAGAGGAGATTGAGTATCATAGGAAATGGGTCAAGGCAGATGAGATAACGCGGAGTTACATTTGGTTTTATATCAAATGTGCTGCAACATTAGCATCAGATCATGGCTACTGGCCATGACATGATGTATAATCTCAAAGAACTCTTCGGATGCTAGAATCGGGCTGACAGGCAAGACTGTATGATCTCTAGGTACTGGGCTAAAAGCAGGAATGAAGAAGCTGAAAGGCAAGTGCTTCATTTGCAAATAGTCTGGACATTTGTAGGCGGGCTGCCCTCATAGGAAAAGAACAATATAGGTATATCTTATTCTAGTTGAAAAATGTTTAGTGGTATTATCTATCGGTACCTGGCGTGTAGATACAAGAACTACTGATCATGTCTACAAATCATTGCAGGAGTTTCAGGAAACCCGATAACTACACAAAGGAGAAATCACTGTTTACATGGGCAATGCTACAAAAGTAGCAGCCGTTGCAGTGGGAGATGTTTATAGGAATAAAATATTGGTTTTAAGAAATTGTCTTTACGTACCAAGTTTTAGAAAGAACTTGATTTCAATTTCTAAATAATACAAGGATGGATATTCTGTCTATTTTGATAACAAAGGTGTTATCAAGAAAAATAGGGAAGTTATCTGTTCTGGTACGTTGGTTGACAATTTGTATACTCTAAATCCAATAACTCTCACGATGAAACAAATGGAAATTAATAACACATCTTCTAATTCTAATAAGAGAAAGGAACCTTCGGAAATGAACCAAACATATCTTTGGCATCTAAGGCTTGGTCATATTAACTTAAGTAGGATTCAAAGGCTAATAGCCGATAGACTCTTAGGTTCATTAGTGTTGGAAGACTTTCCAACTTGCGAATCCTGCTTGGAAGGTAAAATGACCAAGAGACCTGTTAAGGCCAAGGGGTATAGAGCCAAAGATGTGTTAGAACTGGTCCATTCTGATTTGTGTGGTCCTATGTCTATCCAGGCAAGAAGCGATTTCGAATATTTTATCTCTTTTATAGACGTCTATTCGAGATATGGGTACATTTACTTGATGCGCCGCAAGTCTGAATGCTTTGATAAGTTCAAAGAGTACAAGGCTGATGTGGAGAACGTCATGGTAAAAGTATCAAGACAATACGGTCTGATCGTGGTGACGAATACCTCTTTGGAGAGTTTAAGAATTACTTATCAGAGGCTGAGATTCAATCTCAATTGTCTGCACCTGGTACACCCCAATAGAATGGTGTGGTAGAACTAAGGAATAGGACTCTTATAGAAATGGTTAGATCGATGATGAGTTATTCAGAATTACCAAATTCATTTTGGGGATATGCTCTGGAAACAGCAGTGTATATTCTGAATATGGTACCCTCTAAATCAGTACCCTCTACTCCCATGGAATTGTGGAATGGGCGTAAGCCTAGTCTGAGTCATATTCAGATATGGGGTAATCCAGCATATGTACTGAAGGGAGATACTGACAAGTTGGAATAACGTACAGAAGTTTGTCTGTTTGTGGGATATCCTAAGGGAATGAAAGGTGGTTTGTTTTATAATCCTAAAAGTCAGAAGATCATTGTTAGTACCAATGCACGATTTTTAGAAGAAGATTATGTAATGAATCACAAGCCCATGAGTGAAATTATTCTAGAAGAAATTAGAGAGGACATGTCTAGTCTAGTACCAACAGTACAAGATGAAATATCACAAGAAAATGCAACACGTATCACAAATGATACACAACCATAGACAGTGTCTCGTCGTAGTGGGAGGGTTGTGAGGCAACATGAAAGATTCATATTTTTCGGAGAGTCTTCGGACTTGATCCCTGGTAAACATGAACCTGATTCCCGGACATATGACGAAGTACTCCAAGATAAAGATGTAGTATCTTGGTAAAGAGCGATGAATTCTGAGATAGAATCTATGTATTCTAACAAAGTCTGAGAGCTTGTAGAATCATCAAATAATGTAAAAGCTATTGGATGTAAATGGATCTATAAAAGGAACAGAGGGACAAACGGGAAGGTGAAAACCTTCAAAGCAAGGTTTGTTGCGAAAGGGTATACTCAGAAAGAGGGAATCGATTATGAGGAAACCTTTTCGCCAGTAGCTATGCTTAAGTCTATTCGGATACTCTTATCTATTGCTGCTCATATGGATTATGAGGTTTGGCAAATGGATGTCAAGACATCTTTCCTTTACGGAAGTCTTGAAGAAAATATCTATATAAAGCAACCAGAGGAGTTCATTGAAAAGAGCAAAGAGCATCTAGTGTGCAAGCTAAATCGGTCTATTTATGGACTGGAGCAAACTTCAAGGTCTTGGAACATCCGGTTTAATGAAGTAATCCAGTCGTATGGATTTATTCAGTGTCCAGATGAGTCTTGTGTATACAAGAAGTGTGATGGAAATGTGATGGTATTTCTTGTACTATACATAGATGACATTTTGTTAGTTGGAAACAATATTAAAGTGTTGTTGGAAGTAAGGGTATGGTTGTCCAAGCAATTCGATATGAAGGATTTGGGAGAATGCACACATATTCTCGGGATCAAAGTAATAAGGGATCGCAAGAAAAGAATGTTGTGCTTATCCCAAGTTTCATATATCAATACAATCCTAGCTCGTTTCAGCATGCAAGACTCCAAGAAAGGTTTTCTACCCTTCAGGCATGGAGTATCTTTATCTAAAGAGATGTCTCCAAAGACATCAAAAGAGATAGAAGAGATGAAGGCAGTTCCTTATACTTTAGCTGTAGGAAGCCTAATATATGCTATGTTATGCACGAGACCGGATATCTGTTTTACCGTGGGCATGGTTAGCAGATATCAAAGTAATCCAAGACCGGGACATTGGACTACTGTAAAGCATATATTAAAGTACCTGAGAGGGACTAGAGATTATATGCTAGCTTACAAGGCAGATGATTTGCTCCCTGTGTATTACATGAATTCGGACTTCCAATCTGATAAGGACAATAGTAAGTAAACCTCAGGGTTTTGTGTTTACTTTAGGAGGTGAAGCCATAACCATGGAAGAGTGTTAAGCATAGGTGTTTTTCAGACTCCATCATAGAAACTGAGTATGTGGCAACCTCTGAGGCAGTCATAGAAGCTATATGGCTCAGTAACTTCATGATGAACTTAGATGTGATTCCTGGTTTGCCCAAAATTATTACAGAGTATTGTGATAATAAGTGGTGCAGTAGCAAACTCGAAGGAACCACGAGCTCATAAGGCAAGTAAACACAATAGAGCGCAAGTACCACCCAATACGAGACATCGTATAACGAGAAGTTGTTGTCGCCTAGATTGCATCAGGAGATAACCTGGATCCTTTCACTAAGGCCCTTAAGGCAAGAGCTTTTGATGGGCATGTTGAGGGGTTGGGAATCAGATGTATGGCGGCGTTTATGACAACATAATCTTTTAGTATAAGTGGGAGATTGTTAGTGTGTATACTAAAAGCCTAGCTTTTTGTAAATATTTATTTTGAAATAAAAGAATCACATTGGCCAAATGTCTACATTTATATGCTAAGTGTAGTTGTTCAATTAATTTATATTGTAGATAACATGGTGTGCGGTGTCACACACAAAAGATCATGTTATCAATTCTTTATAAATTATAAATAGTAGCTCACGAGTAAGATGGATAGGAACAAACCATTCGAATAGTCGTAGTGTAATTTGGTATTAATTTATTTTGACTATAAAATTACACTAGTACATTATGAGTGTATTGAGTAGAACCATTTGAGGTAGTTTCTTTTTATACTAACTACATAAAAGAACATGACCTCTGTTATTATGGAAGTGTGTGCTCTTAATCCCGATATAACAACAAGTACGTATACTTAGTATTTATTTTTTTGACTTATCAAAGGGTGAGATTTAGCTCGATAAATCAAGAGGCCCGATAAGTTGGGAAATAATATTATTTATATGGTGTGTTGTTGGTTATAGAAGGAAACTGTGTCCTAGGAATCTAGGTTGATGATGTCCCCAAGAGGAATTCATAAGGATTGTTATATAAACCCTGCAGGTGGACTTAGTCCGACATGACAATAAGGTTGAGTGATACTACTCTTGGAGCTAGATATTAATTAAGTGAGTTATCAGTAACTCATTTAATTAGTGGACATTAGATATCTTAAACACAGGGAGACTAACACACTCATGATAAGAAGGAGCTCATATAGTAATATGGGATTGGTGCGGTAGTTCAATAATAACTCTTTAGTGGTATGAGTTATTATTGATGAAATCGAGTTGGGTGTTCGGGGCGAACACGGGAAGCTCAAGATCATCGGGAGACCAAAACCAATTCCTCCTCTCGGTCTCTATCGTAGCCTCTTATTTATAAAGTCTTATACCCACCTAAACCCACCTTCTTACCTATCCCAAGGTGGCCGGCCAAGCCAAGCTTGGAGCCCAAGCAAGGGCCGACCAAGATAAGGCTTGGATGTGTTGAGGTGTGGCCGGCCTAGCTTGAACCCAAGCTTAGGTGGCCGACCATAATTAAATTAAAAGGGATTTTAATTTTAAAATCTTTCCTTATGTGGAAGCCATGATTTAAAAGAGAGTTTTAAAATTAAATTTTTCCTTTTATAGTTTCTACAAAAGATTAAGAGAAAGGTTTGATATCTTTCCTTATTTGTAGTTAAAAGGAAGATTTTAATTTTGGAGAAAACTTTCCTTTTTTGTAATCATATACATGTTTTAATAGAGAGATTTTAATTTATAAAGTTTCCTTTTATAACCAACCATGAAGGGAATTTTAAAAGAGAAATTTTTATTTTAAAAATTTCCGGAAACAAATTAGGAAGTTTTAATTTTGTGTTTAAAACTTTCCTTAATTGGAGAACTTGTAGGTGGGCGGCCATTAAGGGATTAAAAAGGAAGTTTTAATTTTTTTGTTTTAAAACATTCCTTTTTAGTCATTGGCAAGGAATATAAGGAAGTTTTAATTATGTTTAAAACTTTCCTTATTTGCCAAGACCAAGGATTATAAAAGAGAGGGTAGAGGTGTTTCACCTAAACACAACATATCATCTATTATTCCTCTCTTCCTTGGTGGTGGTTAGCCCTCATCTTTTCTCCTTCTCCTATTCTTTTTCCTTGGTGGCCGGCAACATCTTCATCTCAAGGAGCTTGGTTGGTGGCCAGATCTTGTTAGAGGAAGAAGGAGAGATAGGAGGCATTATTTCTTAGCATCCCTTGGAGCTTGGTTGGTGGCCGAAGTTCTTCAACTCAAGGAGTTTGTTGTTGGCCGAAACTTGCTTGGAGAAGAAGGAGGCTTGGGTGGATTTTCGTCTTGGTAGATCATCGCCCACACGACGTCTGAGATAAGAAGAGGAATACGACAGAAGATCGTGAGGTCTATAAGCTACAAAAGGTATAACTAGTTATTAGTTTCCACATCATAACTAGTTCATCCTTTTGTTTAGATCTTGAAATACCAAACACAAGAGGCTAATGAATCTAGGCTATCAAATTTATATTTTCAATTTTGTGTTTCTTTTGTTTTTCGAAATTATGATTCGATTGTTCTTTTTGGTTAAACCTAGGGTTACTATAAGGAGATTAAATATTGAATTTCGTTGAAAGGCTTTGTCTACGAAGTGGTGGATGCTCCCATACCCAAGAAGGCCTAGTGTCTCATCATGTTTAACCTGGAAACTGATCTCTAAAATTAATATTTAATCAAATTTGTAACATGGATGGATTTGGATTAATAATGTTAAGCATCGTTTGCGATCCAAGTCTAAACCTCTAAGAACAGATAAGTTAAATTTGGAATCAATAATGTTAAGTTCTATTTGCGATTCCAAATTTAATTTTTAAAGAACACAATAAGTTGTTAGGAATAGTTCAAGACTTGTACATAATTTTGTACAGGGGAACCGGTACGATATTCCGAGTAGCAACCAACACTCCTTTCCCTTGTCCACCTCCTCTACCATATTGATTTTACCGGGACGATGAAAAGTTTAAGTGTGTGGGGGGGGGGGGGGTGGTTTGAAAACCTAATTTTTTTTTACATTTTCTGTTTTGTTCTGTAGTTTATTTTGTTTTGCATATGTTCTTGTTTTGCTTAGATTATTTTGATAGTCACTTGGCTGTCTTTTGAAGAAACCTGTGGCATACAACTTGAGAACATCAAACTTCACTTATATATTTTCTTGTCTTTTAGTAAAAATATTAGCACGTTTATTATCTTGATTCATAATGTTGTAACTGATGCTAGTAGTATGCTTAGTGTATTTCTTTTCTATATCTTGGGTAGTATGAAATAAGCTAAGTATCATATAAAGATAAGTTTGAAATTTGGCTTGACCTTAAGGATCTTACCTTCACTATACTTGAGCTTGGATAGTTGATATCATTGAAATAGTCATGATTCATCTTGTGTGCTTAGTACTTGGTTCCCATGGTGATTTCTCAAACTTCATTTTATTTACTGGATGATGCTCAAATCATGTAAGCTCATTTGGAAAAATCAAAATATCCCAACATTTGTGCTAAAAGTACATTTGTAAATAACTTTTGCACAATGCAAATACTTATATAAAAAAAGTGAAAAAAAATGAATAAGGGATATAAAAAATAGTTGTCGTGAGTGGAATCTAGTAAGTCACCCCTTTGAGACCGAGTTAGGTTACTGGGGAAATGACTACTTAGCTTCTCTTAAGATTGAGCACGCCTTTGAGACCTTGGGTTGATTGAGAAGTATGAACCAAGTGTGTGGCAGGTAAGTGTCTATCACCGGAAACATTAGGAACTCATTTGGATGACGACTTGACTATGACATAGATTGAAATTTGAAAAGTTTGGGTCACTTTTTGCACTGTGCACAAGAGACTTATGCTTGAGCCAAACTTGACTTATTTCCATGATCATGCTTGTTAATGAAACTTTTTGATAGAGTTAGGAAAGTATATTAGGGATTATGAATACATTGTAGAGCATATGAATTAAGATTACGACATTTTTGCTTGAGGACAAGCAAAAGTTTAAGTCTGGGGGTGTGATGTGCGTATATTGTATACACTTGTTTAGCATGTTTTGACGCACATTCACATATTTTGTGCATGTTTTATCTATGCATTTTTGTACTTCCAGATTTGCTTTTAGCATATTTACTCTTTCTATTCGGAGATCTATTTTTGTGCATTTTCTATACGCAGGAGTCAATTTTGGAGAAGAATTGATGTTCGAGGCAAAATCTACAATTAAAAGAAGGAGGAAGGTACCATCCCTGAGTGCCACATGGCCCTGTCATGGGGAGTTGCCTAGGTCGTGTGGTGATCCTCACCCCTGTAGCACTGGCAGAATGAATGAGTGTCTAGGCTGTGTGGTGGTGTGCACCCGTGCAGCCTCAGCAGGAAGGAGGAAGGGCACGATCGTGTTGGCGTGTATACTGAAAGCCTAAGCTTTTGTAAACATTTGTTTTGAATAAAGAATCACATTTGGTCAAACAATCTACATTTGTTTGTAGTTGTTCAATTAATTTATATTGTAGATAACATAGAATGTGGTGTCACATGCAGAAGATGATGTTATCAGTACCTTATAAATTATAAATAGTAGCTCACGACCAAAATGGAAAGGAACAAACCATTAGAAGGTCGTAGTGTAATTAGGTATTAGTTTATCTTGACTATATAATTACACTAGTACACTCAGAGTGTATTGAGTAGGACCATTTGAGGTCGTTTCTTTTATACTGACTTTATAAAAACAAAGACCTCAGTTATTATGGAAGTGTGTGCTCTTAATCCTAATATAATAACAAGCACATATATTTGATATTTATTTCTTTAATTTATCAATGGGTGAGATTTAGTTCGATGAATCAATAAGCCCGATAAGTTGGGAAATGATATCACTTATAGTGTGTGTTGTTGATTATAGAAGGAAACTGTGTCCTAGAGATACTAGGTTGATAATGTCCCCAAGAGGAGCTCATAAGGATTGTCATGTTAAACTCTGCAGGTGGACTTAGTCTGACATGACGATAAGGTTGAGTGGTACTACTCTTGGACTAAGATATTAATTAAATGAGTTGTCAGTAACTCACTTAATTAGTGGACATTCGATATCTTAAACACAGGGAGACTAACACACTCATAATAAGAAGGAGCCCAAAAATGTAATTTGGGATTGGTGCGGTAGTTCAATAATAGTTCTCTAGTGGAATGAATTATTATTGATAAAATTAAGTTGTGTGTTCGGGGCGAACACGGGATGCTTAATTTTATCGGGAGACTAAAACTAATTCCTCCTCTCGGTCCCTATCGTAGCCTCTTATTTATAGAGTACTATACCCACTTATACCCACCTTCTATACCCACCTAAAGGGGGCCGGCCAAGCTAGCTTGGAATCAAGCTAGGGCCAGCCTAAGCATGGTTTAGGGTGGCCGGCCCTAGCTTGAACCCAAGCTAGAGAGGGCCGACCATAACTAAATTAAAAAGGATTTTTAATTTTAATTTTTATTATGTGGAAGATATAATTTATTAAAGAGAATTAAAATTAAAATATCTCTCTTAAAAGGATCTACAAAAGATTAAAGAAAGAGATTAGATCTCTTTCCTTATTTGTAGATTGGAGAGATATTTTATTTTCTCTTTGAAAATTATTCACATGTTGAAAAATTAAAATTATAGAAATTTCTTTTTATCAACCATGAAGGGATTTTTGAAGAGAAATTTTATTTTTAAAATTTCCGGAAACAAATTAGGAAGTTTTAATTTGTTGATTGAAACTTGTCTAATTTGCCTCTCTATGATGTGGCCGGCCATTAAGAGTTTAATTGGGAAATTTTATTTTATTTTTCTCAATTAAATCATGTCAAGGAAATTAAGGAAATTTTATTGTAATTAAATTTCCTAATTTACCAAGGCTAAGGAATATAAAAGAAGGGGTGGGGTGCCTTCATTGTGTACAACCTCTATTATTTTTCTCCCTCTCTTATTCCTTGGTGTGGCCGGCCAACCTCTCTTCCCCTCTTCTTCTTTGTGGCGGCCGAACCTTTCTCTTGGCTTGGAGCTCTTGTGGTGGCCGGATACTACTTGGAGAAGAAGAAGAAGAAGGAGAGAAAGTTTGCATCCCTTGGAACTTGGTTGGTGTTTTTTTCTTCTTCCTTGGTGAAGCTTTCTTGTTTTGGCCGAACCTAGCTAGGAGGAGAAGAAGGTGTTTGGTGGTTTCTCATCTTGGAAGATCGTTGCCCACACAACGTCCGAGGTTAGAAGAGGAATACGGTAGAAGATCAAGAGGTCTTTCTAAAAGGTATAACTAGTAATTTTTCTTTCCGCATCATGCTAGTTATTTTTGGAAATAATACCAAATACAAGAGGCTTATGATTCTAGTATTTCGAATATATTTTTCGATGTTGTGTTCTTTTGTCTTTTCTTTTCCTTGTGATTTGATTGTTCCTTTTGGTTAACCTAAAGTTATTTTAGGAAATTAAATATTAACTTTCCATAAAAGGTTTTGTCTAGTCGGTGGTGGTTGCTCCCATATCCAAGAAGGTCATGTGCCTCGCCACGTCAGTACTGGGAACCAATTATGGAAATTAATATTTAATGAAATTAATAACTTATGGTGATTTGGATCGAACGTATTAACTTCCGCAGGAGATCCAAGTCTAAACCTAAAAGAACAAATAAATTAAGTTTTGGATCAAACGTGTTAAGTTCCGCAGGCGATCCAAAAATTTAATTTAAAAGAACACATGGTAGCTAGGAAAAGGTTCAGACCTTTGTACAAAATTTTTGTACAGTGGAACCTCTAGGTTTTCCGAGTAGCAACCAACAGGTCGTGTGAGTATCACACGACCGTGTAAATTTTTGAAGACAAGCAAATCAAGGCCGTGTAGATCTACACGGCCGTGCAACATTTCCAGAAGCTAAGAAAGCCCTGGTCGTGTCCCAGACACGGTCGTGCAGGAGTTTCAGAGCCAGAGGCAGAGCAGGCCGTGTAGTGTTAGAATGTATACTAAAAGCCTAGCTTTTGGTATAAAACATTTATCTAGAAATAAGAATCACATTGGTCAAATGTCTACATTTGTGATAAATGTAGTTGTTCAATTAATTTATATTGTAGATAACATGGTGTGTGGTGTCACACACAGAAGATCATGTTATCAGTACCTTATAAATTATAAACAGTAGCTCACGACCATGATGGAAAGGAACAAACCATTGGAAGGTCGTAGTGTAATTAGGTGTTAGTTTATCTTAACTATATAATTACACTAGTACACTAAGAGTGTATTGAGTAGGACCATTAGAGGTCGTTTCTTTTATACTGACTTTATAAAGGAACAAAAACCTCAGTTACAATATGAGGTCTCTAGGTCGATTAGTAGATTCGACTGAAATCCAATGATCGACCTAGAGACCTCAGATTGTAATTATTCAGGCCCTATGAATTTCTAAAATTGCAAGAAGTCCAAATATGCTCTCCATTACTATTTTCGGTATTCTTAGTGGTGGTTCAAAGGTTTCAAAAAAAATATTTTTTTTTATTTTTTTTCTCAATCCTGTTATGGGAGATCAGACCCACGTTGGACCTGATATCTCCCCATATCATGCCCATCAGAAAAAAAGAAAATTTATATTTTTACAAAACCTTTGGACCAAAACTAAGAAAGTCAAAAATAGTAATCGAGAATATATTTGGACTCTTTGTAATTTTAGAATTCCATAGGACTAAAATGCTTGTAATATGAGATATCTAGGTCAATCAATGAATTTTGACTGAAATCTGTTGATTGACTTAGAGGCCTCAAATTGTAACTATTTAAGATCATGTGGATTTCTAAAATTATAAGGAGTCTAACTATGCTTTTATTGTTATTTTTAAATTTTCTAATGATGGTCCAGAGATTTTAAAAAAATTTAATTCAAATTGAATGAAAGTCTATAGGTAAGAGGAAAGAGATGTTATAATTATCCGAAGGGGTAACATAAAAATATTACATATATTAGTATATTTTTTCATCATTATGAAAGTGTGATGGATATTTTGATCAGTTTAAAAAGGTAAGTGCTCTGATATGGGTTAGGTCTAGTGGGTCCCCGGTAAAAAGGAGATAATAAAGTTAAGATAGGCCAATATTGGTCGGAATAATACCTTAAGAAAGATAGGCTAATATTGGTCGAGATAATACCTTAAGAAAGATAGGCCAATATTGGTCGGGATAATACCTTAAGAAAGATAGGCCAATATTGGTTGAGATAATACCTTAAGAAAGATAGGCTAATATTGGTCGAGATAATACATTAAGAAAGATAGGCCAATATTGGTCGGGATAATATCTTAAGAAAGATAGGCCAATATTGGACGAGATAATACCATTAAGAAAGATAGGCCAATATTGGTCGGGATAATACCTTAAGAAAGATATGCCAATATTGGTCGAGATAATACATTAAGAAATATAGGCCAATATTGGTAGGGATAATACCTTAAGAAAGATAGGTCAATATTGGTCGAGATAATACCTTAAGAAAGATAGGCCAATATTGGTCGAGATAATACATTAAGAAAGATATGCCAATATCGGTCGGGATAATACCTTAACAAAGATAGGCCAATATCGGTCGGGATAATACATTAAAAAAGATAGACTAATATTGGTCGGGATAATACCTTAAGATAGATAAACCAAGATTGTTTGAGTTAGCACATCTGGACATAGACTAGTATTAGTTGAGTGTATATGATCGCCCGGGTATGAAAAGATGCAGGATTTTACAAAATTTATAGTATAGTACTGGGCGATTAGGATCTATATTGAACAATAACAATAACCAGTCCGGACATAACTTAGGTTCAATTCTGTTCAATACAAATCATAACATAATATAGGGTTGTCTGTAACATAATAAGAACAAAGTAGGCAAGTATGGACGATAAATATATCTCTATATAGCTTATAAGACAGGGTGAGAACAAATATCTTAAGAATATTCATAAATAGCTTAATAAAGATATTTGTATTATGTGATTGTATAACAGGTTTGCTAATTTGGCAGGAAGAATATTTCTAGACTTTTCTACAGGCACTAGGCGACAAAGAATGTACATCTGGAGTACAAAAAAGATTCCTTAAAAGCTATTTTGTGCAAGTACGTGGCTTACGTCATCTCATAACAAACTCTAACAAACCGGGGTCCACTTCATGACTACGGAGGTTATATGAAGTGGTATAAAAAGGGGAATCCTCTCCGTTGGCCAGGTAAGTTAACATCACTGCTCACATTCATAACCCTAGTTTCCAACTACTATTCATCTTCTTCTTCCTTCTTCCACACCAAGAGAGATCACTGACTTGAGCGTCGGAGGGCCTAGCCAGGGATTCCCACTCCGGTCTTAGGTCACTGACGATAGTGTTGGTTGGTCTCTTGTGCGCAGGAAACCTTGGAAGCTTCAGATCTTAATTTTCTTCAGTTAGATCTCTCTCTTATCATTGGATCTCCGCACAGGGAGGGCATTCTGTGACTCTATTCTCCCCGATCCACTTTGGGTTTCTCGGATCAGTATTCAGTCAGGTATTATTCTTCAACAGCAGTAGATCTTTCTCTCAGCTTTCCGTCTTGTCAAGCTTCTCAGACAGGATCAAATTTGGCGCCGTCTGTGGGAACTTTACCTGAATCTGAGACTACAAGATGGAAGAGGCTGGAAAATCAAATCTACTCACCATTAGCCGTGAGGATCTAAATTTCCTCATCAACACTCATGTGCAGAAGGCTCTGCAACAACAACAATAACAACTTCAAGCTCATACTGGAGCTACTATGCCAGTAGCTCATAATCCAACAATTTTGACTACTGAGCACCGGAAAGGAAAGGAGCCAGAAGAAGAAGAAGATGTATATTTCCCTTCGGCCACAGCTTCCCCAACTAGGCATCCTTGAGCTTTCCTTCGCACTCCTTTGGAACAAGGAGGACGAAAGCCTATATTTCAAGAATCCTCTGGTGAAGCACCAGACAGAGAAAAGTACAAAGTCAAGATGATAACTAGCGATAGCTCGCCGAAAAGAATCATTTCTCCATTCTCTGAAAGTGTACTAGATGATCCACTTCCTAAGCGGTATCAAATCTTCAGATCGGCGAGTACACTTGGATTACAGATCCAGAAGATCATTTGTTAAAATTCGAGAATGTAGCGCTACTACAGCAATTTTCTAATGGAGTAAAGTGCCGGATGTTCCTTACGACACTCGGAGGAGCAGCTCAACGCTGGTTTAAAAGATTGCCGGAGAATTCTATCTGAAGGTTTAAAGATTTCAAGAAGGTTTTCTTGCATCATTTTCCAGCAACAAGAGGTATCATAAAACTCCTTGGAGCTTATTTTTAATTAAACAGTGATCTAAAGAGTCCATTAGAGCCTATATTAAGAGATTCAATCAGGTAGCCATCGATGTGCCCAATGCTACCACTGAGATATTGGTAAGTGTTTTTTCTCAAGGCTTAAATGATAATAATTTCTTTAAAGATCTGGTGAGAAATCCTCCTGCCAATTTTGACTTATTAATTGAACGTGCTACTGAGTTTATTAATGTCGAAGAAGCTCAGGCTGCACGCCGAAAAGAAGATACCACTTATTCTCCTGCTCTATTAAGGAGAAAACTCCTGCTCCTGTTCCTCCACCAAGAGGACCTAGAGTAATTCACCCACCCCATCATCATCCAGAATATCGTCCACAAGAAATACAACATGTGGAGATGTAGCAAGAAGCACCAAGAAGATGGTGCACTTATCACAAGACCAGCAACCATCATACAGAAGACTATTTTGTTTTGAAAAATAAGAAAGCAAATAGGGATCGTTATCAAAGGCGAAACTATTATTAATAGCAATATCCCAGGCAGTAAAGTCCACTCAAGTATCTGTCAATTGGGGGCTTTAAGTAGGAACCGACCAGGCTTCCTTAAGGATTCTCAAAGACGTTAAAAACATCATAAGGTTGGTGCAAGCATTTTAGTTTCCCTCAAATAATAGTCGATTGGGAAATCTCTTGAAGTAACCCGGATGGGTCTTCTTGAGAGGAACCAGAGACTTTAAACTATCATGAACATAGTCGATCGAAAAATCTCATGAAGTAACTCAGACAGGTCTTCATGGGAGGAACCGGAGACTTTAAACTATCACAAAAGCATAGTCGATCGGGAAATCTCATGAAGTAACTCGGATGGGTCTTCATGGGAGGAACCGGAGATTTTTAACTATTATAAAAACATAGTCGATCGGGAAATCTCATGAAGTAACTCGGACGGGTCTTCATTGGAGGAACCGGAGACTTTAAACTATCATAAAAGCATAGTCGATCGGGAAATCTCATGAAGTAACTCGGACGGGTCTTCATGGGAGGAACCGGAGACTTTAAACTATCATAAAAGCATAGTCGATCGGGAAATTTCATGAAGTAACTCGGACGGGTCTTCATGGGAGGAACCGGAGACTTTAAACTATCATAAAAGCATAGTCGATCGGGAAATCTCATGAAGTAACTTGGACGGGTCTTAATGGGACGAATCGGAGACTTTAAACTATTATGAGTAAAATCATGCGAGATTGATACAACACAATAATTTGTGGACCCGAATCACTCGGGATCACACGCCCGACTGAAATTCAAAGGCATCTGGATTTCTTTGTCACTCAGAATTACACTCCTGACCAGGATTCAAAATTCAGTGGGAATTCTTTCAAAATTATACTCCCGGTCATATTACTGCTCAGGATCAATCACTTGATCAGAAGTTACAATCATATGGAGTTCTTTATATATAATCATTCAAAATTATACTCCCGGTCAGAATTCATAGTCTTATGAGATTCGTATGATTTACTTATATATTACTGCTCAGGATCACGTACCCGATCAGAAGTTACAATCATATGGAGTTCTTTATCTAAAATCGCTCGAGGTTATACTCCCCATCGGAGTGCATAAATCCTAGGGAATTTTTCACATAAAGTTGCTCGGGATTATACGCCCTTATGGAATACGGATGGAATCTTATATTTATATATATATATATATATAGTCATGCCTGATTGAAGTTCAAGGAGTTTATGGAAAGTCTTATTGTTCAAAATCATATGATCAATTAAGATACCACAAATGGAGGAGTTTATCAAAACAGTGCCTAACTTCGAGAAATAAGAAAGAATTCTTGAACAAGATAGTACTTATTCTCACGAACATCTCAAAGGAAGCAGTAGCAAAATAACAAAGGTCAGGAAAGCAGGTAAGTACAAATTTTTACAAAAATGCAAGTATTTAATTACAAGTCTTTTATGAATACATAATCATGCTTACTCAAAATTGCTTGTCAAGTTTTCGGGCAATTCCTGATTAAGTCTACGACGGTTTATGAATAGAGAGAGGGTTCTCAAGATAGATAACTACCTTCCCATAATTGTTGAATAACCCCTGTCACGGAATGATTTAAAATCCCTATTATACGGCGGACATATTCATCATTAAACTTCGAAGACCTCAAATAGGCTAAACGCTTGTCCTTCCATCGGTCTTCCCCATGCTCCTTATAACTCTGAAATTCGGCTTGTAGTTTAGTATTTTCATCTTTGAAAATGTCTCTTTCCAATTTAAGTTGTTCTAGTTCTTTTTGGAGTGAGGATATCTCTGCATCCTGAGCCTTTCTTTGTTCTTGCTCTTGTGGAAGAACAAATTCTTTTGATGATAAATCTTAAACCTGCTCAGAAAGAAAAATATTGTGAAGCCTCTCTACTTTCTCTAAGACAATGTTTTTATGAGAAACATCTGAAATAGCTTTGTCATTCAAAGTAGTTTCCACCTGGAGGCTGGAGTTTAACCGATCCACTTGTAACTCCAAGGTTTTCCTCTCAAGCTCTTTGTTTTCTAATAATTGGTGTCGATGCTGCAATTCTTTTTTCAGAGCTTCCAATTGTTGATTCTGTAAGGCTATTTTTTTCACGTAATTGAGGGAGGTCATTGTGGGAAGGAGGAAGAATTGCTTTCAAAGCTTCTATTTGGGCCCTTAATTTACTATTATCCCTTTCCATAGCAATGAGCAGCTGGTCTAAATGAAGACTTGAGGTAAGGAACTAAACAAAATAATAATGCGGTTAGAGGAAGTGATAAGAAGTTAATAACATATAATTAAAAACACTTACAACAACAGCTTGACGACTGTGACTCCTCGTCGTGCGACAAATTGAATCATGTAAGGGTTGGTGATGCCTCGTCGTGTGCCTCTAACATTTTCTTACCGTCGAAAAGTAAATCATAATCAAGGAAGTTCTGGAAAAAGGGCGCAGTTTACCAAGTGTAATAAAGAAAGATGGAAGAAGAATAAGAAAAAATAAAAACTTATGTCTAGTCAGTCGGTTGACACCTCCTTCGACTAGACTTGGAGGGAAGGCTAGTGATATGGGTTAGGTCTAGTGTGTCCCTGGTAAAAAGGAGATAGTAGAGTTAAGATAGGCCAATATTAGTCGGGATAATATCTTAGGAAAGATAGGCTAATATTGGTCGAGATAATACCTTAAGAAAGATAGACCAATATTGGTCGGGATAATACCTTAAGAAAGATAGGCCAATATTGGTCGAGGTAATACCTTAAGAAAGATAGACTAATATTGGTCGAGATAATACATTAAGAAAGATAGACCAATAATGGTCGGGATAATACCTTAAGAAAGATAGGCCAATATTGGTCGAGATAATATCATTAAGAAAGATAGACCAATATTGGTCGAGATAATATATTAAGAAAGATAGGCCAATATTGATCGGGATAATATCTTAAGAAAGATAGGCCAATATTGGTTGAGATAATACCATTAAGAAAGATAGACCAATATTGGTCGGGATAATACCTTAAGAAAGATAGGCCAATATTGGTCGAAATAATACCTTAAGAAAGATAGGCTAATATTGGTCGAGATAATACCTTAAGAAAGATAGGCCAATATCGGTCGGGATAATACCTTAACAAAGATAGACCAATATCGGTCGGGATAATACATTAAGAAAGATAGATCAATATTGATCGGGATAATACCTTAAGATAGATAAACTAAGATTGTTTGAGTTAGCACATCTGGACATATACTAGTATTAGTTGAGTGTATATGATCGCCCGGGTATGAAAGATGCAGGATTTTACAGAATTTATAGTATATTACTGGGCGATTAGGATTTATATTGAACAATAGCAATAACCAGCCCGGACATAACTTAGGTTCAATCCTATTCAAAACAAATCATAACATAATATCGGGCTGTCTGTAACATAATAAGAACAAAGTAGGCAAGTATGAACGATAAATATATCTCTATATAGCTTATAAGACAGGGCGAGAACAAATATCTTAAGAATATTTATAAATAGCTTAATGAAGATATTTGTAGTATGTTATTGTATAACAGGTTTGCTAATTTGGCGGGAAGAATGTTTCTAAACTTTTCTACAGGCACTAGGCGACAAAGAAGGTACATCTAGGGTACAAAGAAGATTCCTTAAAAGCTATTTTGTGCAAGTACGTGACTTACGTCATCTCATAACAAACTCTAACAAACCGGGGTCCACTTCATGACTACGGAGGTTATATGAAGTGGTATAAAAAGGGGAATCCTCTCCGTTGGCCAGGTAAGTTCACATCACTGCTCACATTCATAACCCTAGTTTCCAACTACTGTTCATCTTCTTCTTCCTTCTTTCACACCAAGAGAGATCACTGACTTGAGCGTCGGAGGGTCTAGCCAGGGATCACTGACTTAAAAGCTATTTTGTGCAAGTACGTGACTTACGTCATCTCCTAACAAACTCTAACAAACCGGGCTCCACTTCATGACTACGGAGGTTATATGAAGTGGTATAAAAAGGGGAATCCTATCCGTTGGCCAGGTAAGTTCACATCACTGCTCACATTCATAACCCTAGTTTCCAACTACTGTTCATCTTCTTTTTCCTTCTTTCACACCAAGAGAGCGTCGGAGGGTCTAGCCAGGGATTTCCATCCCGGTCTTAGGTCATTGACGATAGTGTTGGTGGGTCTCTTGTGCACAGGAACCCTTGGAAGCTTCAGATCTCAGTTTTCTTCAGTCATATCTCTCTCTCGTCATTGGATTTCCGCACAGGGAGGGCATTCTGTAACTCTATTCTCCCCGATCCATTTTAGATTTCTCGAATCGATATTCAGTCAGATATTATTCTTCATCAGTAATAGATCTTTTTCTCAATTTTTCGTCTTATCAAATTTCTCACATAGGATCATGCTCCTTTTATAAATTGCCACGAATTCTATCTTCACGATTAATTTATTTTAAAAATTCCAGTTATTTCTTTTACTTTTATAAAAGAAGGAAAATTGAAAAAGAAAGCCACAGGGTCCGCCAGACCACAATAAGGGATGTGACCGGTGAAGTGGAGAGGTCGAAGAAAATTAGTGATTGACTTGCAATGACTGACCCGTCAAGCTAATTTAATTGCGACGATATATTTTTCATTAAAAAAATAAAAAAAAGCATCATCACAACAAAAACACAACCAGTAGACTCATGGCCAATCTTTGCGTAAATATCCATATGCTTGTTAATTTGCAGTCACTACCAGACTACTCTAAAATACTGACCGAGTTAATGGTGAAAATTAAATTTTGTCACTAACTTATTACTCTAAAAAAAAAAAGATGACACTCTTGTGTCACTAATTTGCAGCTACTTCTACCGATCGACCTCGTCAACACCGGGAGCTAACTCAAATTCAAGATTACTTTATTAAAATAAGTCCAATTCTTTCTCTTTACTTTTATCAAAGGAAATAAAACTTGAAGAGAAAAAAGTCGCAAGGGCTTCGCCACAGTGAGTATTGTGATTAAGTGAAGTGGAGAGGCCGAAGGACATTGGCAATGTGCTAACTATTCAGATAAAGACTTTTAGTGATCGACCTCGTCAACACCGGGAGCTAATCGAAATGTAGGATTAATTTATTAAAAAAAAAGGTCAAATTCTTGCTTTTTTACTAAATTGAAAAAGAAAGCCATGAGGGCTATATATGGCACAATGAGTGAGTGATGTGATTTGATGAAGTAGAAAGGCCTAAAGACATTGGCAATGCATTAACTATCCGGATAGACTTCTACTGATCGATCCCGTCAACAGTGGAGCTAATTTAAATTCAGGATTAATCTATTTTAAAAAGTCCAATTCTTTTTCTTTACTTTTATAAAAAAAAAAGGAAAAAATATATAAAAGGAAAGCCGAAAGGGGTAGTGATGTGATTAGGTGAAGTAGAGATCGAAGTACATTGACGTATTAACAATCCAGATGAAGACTTCTACTCGACCTCGTCAACACTAGGAGCTAATTTAAATTGAGGATTGATTTATTAAAACAACACTAGTTCTTTCTCTTTATTTTTATCAAAAGAAGGAAAAAAAAGTCATGGTCCCGCCACAATGAGTAATGCGATTAGAAGTAGGGAGGCGGAACGTCATTATTAATATACAACTATTCAGATAAAAAAAATATTGAATATAATCTCGAATTTGTCATGACTGGTTTGATTTTATAAAATAATTTCATCGGCTGTTAAAAAACAATCAAAAAGCGCTTACGATAGATTAGCAGTCTAAAAGTCTAGTATATGTCATAGTTAAAAATGGAAGTATAAATTATTGATTTTTTTTATTTATTTTATTTATATATATATATATATATATATATATATATATATATTTTTTTTTTTTTTTTTTTTTTTTGACTACCGACTAAAGGGGAGTGAATAGTCTTATATAAAAAAAATAAATATCTTTCTCGGAACTTTGGAAATAAAGCATTTGTATAAAAAATTGATTAATAGATAAGAAAAAGAGGCACGACAATTTACTTGGTTTGCAATCCAAAGATTGTTAATTTAAGATGTTTGAAAGCTCACTAATATCTTTTTCAAGCGGAGAAGCCTCTTACAGTAGTCAAAACTCACAATTACAAAGCTAAACTTAATTAGGATCGATTACAAGTGTTCTGTCTAGCTTCTGGGATCAAGGCGGTATTTATAGCCCTGATCGAGACGTCTGGAAGAGTTCCAGACACTTGGAGGGGAATAAAATTTTATTCCCGTCGTAATGGATTGTGACAGCTGATATTTCGATAAAGTTTCTGGTCCGGGTGCCTAGACCCGGACCGGGCTGAACCGGCTCGACCAGGGCGCGAGTCTGGGGCGCCCGGAGCACAATCAACCTCCGACTCACTTTTCCTCCGGGTCTTCTGCTCCAGCTCTGCTCGCTTGGGTGATTTCGGCCATCCGGAATATGGCTCACCCAAACCCATCTTTCGACCTTCTCGAACAATCTTTTGCTCCGACTTCTCGTCCCTTGGAAACGTCGCGCGTCTCCTTCTCGTCCACAAGCGTACTCTTCTGTAGCGCCTCGTCCCTCGGACGCACCGAGCCCGTCGACTCTTTCCCGTGTCATTCTTCTCGCTAGCTGCGTTTTTCATTTGACTTTCTGTGCTCTTAAGTTTCTATACACTTAGACATAAGGATATCAAAACACAATAGGATCTAACTTGACTTGGTTGATTACATCCAAACTATCACGGGGTATTTACAATATTCTAATTTTTGATGTAAGCAACCCAAATTAAGTTAGGGTAAATCAAACATAAATATTAGTAAGGTAATAAGTATAAATTTTATAATTTTTAATAATATGTAAAAAAATCAATATTACCCTCCCCTAGTCTTAACCTTTAATTCTGCCCTTTTGATTAGATTAAATGTCACGCCCCAGAGGAGTCCCAGTCAGAGGAAAAATCCGGCAACATCTCCCCTGTACACTTGACAATCTGAAACATTAATACAACCACAAGTATACATCAGTCACACACGACTGGAAAATATATACAACTACATAATTATATATTAAACATCCCACACGGTTATACTAAAAACACAACCACGCAGTTATATATACTAAACAGCCCACACGGCTGTACTAAAAATAAAAACACAACGGAAAATGTTAGAAAACCATTACAAACCAAAAACAAGACTACTAGCCGACTAGGCTTACACAACACAACAATCAAACAAAAATACCACATAACAACACTCTGAACCAAAACCTAAATTTACATTACTAAGTAAACAAAAAACATAGACCAAATAAAGTACAAATGAAAACCAGAAACAGGTCTTCGGATGTGACGTGGGAACTGGCAGATAGGATACTCCAAACGACTCCAAAAATCTACCTGCTACCTGAAATAGAAATAGCTCAACGGTGTGAGTTCAAAGAACTCAGCGGATATCAAGCTAACATGCCTAGCAAGATATAACTAACAAAAATAATCATGCGGTATAGTTTTCTGAACAAAAGTAGGAAATGCAGACTGAAAAAGCTGAAGAAATTGTACTCACCAGGGCCTCCTATCCGGAACATATGATCGTTAGACCAAATACCTCATGTCTCCTGTATGTATGTCAATCATATGCAAACATCAAAATGCAGCAACCAATATGCAGCAATCATAAGCAATAAATGCAATCGTGTAATATGATGCAAAATGACATGTGTTACCCCTGACGCCAGTTAGCCATCTCACACGCGATGGTGAGACCAAGTGGGTAGGGCTATAACAACTGTGCACTCAACCATCACTACTCCTGAGTGATCGAGTGGACAGGATGCTGTCGGAGTACACCTATCCTCCTACCCCAAATAGAGCGGGGGAGCGCAATGCTCTCATCTCCCTGAGACAATCTAGAGGAGGGATCCCTGTCGGCTACCACACTGCATCACTACTACCCATGAGCGGACCAGTGGAGCCTAATAGAGCAAAACTGTCACACACTCTGCCTGATATACCACTAACCTATGAGTAGCTGTGTGTGCAGATCATGTAACTAGTGATGTGCTCAACAATAATGGAGCCGACAATCACATATAATGCAATCATGCAAGATGATTCATGACACTAAGCATGTAAATCCTAACCATAATCACCTCCACATAATATGTACCAAATAGGAAAATAAATCATACTATGACCTAGGTATCATAGATCAAAGTACACATGCCCGATAATAAAATCCAGAAAACTAGTCCTATACTCAGTGAAGCCTAATATGTCACTTCCTCTAAAAACTAAGGTACACATGGTAATAATCAAGAGATATAAACATGGATACATAACAAGCAACAAACAGAACATACTATAGGTATCAAATAGTGACATACCAAGGGCAAATCTAAGCATGATCATTGCTACTAGTTATAAATTACTATGCATATCAAAGTGACAATATCATAAAAGATAAGCCAAGAGATACCCGCTTTAAAACGAAAACGTATCAAGCAATCTCCACGTCAAGCGACTCGTATCCCAACCAAAATCTTGCATATCAAACATATAATTTAGCTACTATAATATGTATCCAGTAGCTAAATCAAATTCCTATTAAACCAGGAAACCCTAATCCATTGATCAATTACCCAATAACCAATCCATCCCTAAATGATCAATCTTCTACATAATGAATCAAACCAATCCAAACAAACTCACCCAACTTCGATCATGCTAATACTGACCCATGATCGGAGAAGTTTGATGCTGGAAATTGGTGGTAGGAGTTGGATGACACTGCTAGCCACCCAAACAGATTCCCCAAATCAGCACTGTACCTAGACCTATACTTAGATCAATCAAGCTTAATTCAACAACCTTACCAACTCTAGATCAGAAGTAGCTGTTGGCTTGTGATAATGGTTCATGAAGATGACCACGCCTAGCCGTTGAGTAGGAGACACTACTTCGACCTAGTCCAAATGGCAATCGGAAGAGGGAGATCGTAGTGTAGTAAAATCGAGGGGTAACCGGAACTCTTACCTGACCTGTGGTTGTAGCTTCACCAATCCAAGCTCGCTCACAGGAAAGCTGTGATGGATCGAGCTAGGGTTGTCGGCGCTAGGGCAAAGGGACAGCGGTAGGTTCTACGTCGTTGACGAAGAGGAGGGAAAGAGGAAGGAGATGAGAATCGGGGCAGAGGCGATCGCCGTTGATGCCCGACGACCGGCAAACGGTGCTGTAACCTCAGGTGGCAGCGGCGACATTTTGTAGATCGTGTGAGGAGAACTCGGGGCAAAATACTTGAGGCTTCTCCTTGGCCACCAGTTCTTATCCGTGAGGGAAAAGAGGAAGAGGCGTCGCGGCGGCATCGGTTGAGGAAAACGAAGGGGGGGTCGACGTCGGGTTGGCTAGGGCACGGGACAGAGAGGAATCGGTGGCGGCGCGAGCTCGATTGGAGAAGAGAAAGAGGGGTTTGGCGATGTGGCTCGGAAGAGAAGAGAAGAAAGGTGGAGATCGCGGTGTTGAGATGAGGAGAAGAGATCGAGAAGAAACGACGGACGGGAACACGACATCGGGGAAGAGGAGGAACCAAAAACAAAAGAAAAGGAAATTGGAAAAATTGTATAAATACCTAGGGTTAGTTTAATTAAAGCCTAAGTTCACTCCTTAATCAACTCCCACTTAATTTGGGTATTCTAAACAGACTTTTCCCAAGCCTATTAATTCATCCCCGTAAACTCGTCATACAAGCTTCAATTAATTCCTAGAAATTTTTTAAAAATTCCTAAAAATTCTCTTAATGTTATTCATCCATAAAACTTTATTATTCGGTTACGCTATTTTACATTCTCCCCCACTAATAAAAATTTGGTCCCCAAATTTCATTATTTATCGTCAGCAAGTGCTAGCAATACATAACCAGTATAAATGCTGAACAAAACCTAACCCACATACCTCAAGTAAACAAATGGGGGTATCGAGCTCGAATCGTATCCTCAATCTCCCAGGTAGCCTACTCGTAGGTAACGTCAGGCTGAATGAGAACTGAGATATCTGACAAAACATGTGCTGAATTGGATACATATCTCCTCAGCATGGACACATGAAATATATCATGAATGCCTGCTAGAGATAGTGGTAGCGCCAGACGATATACTACCACTCCAATCCTTTCTAAGATATGGAAAGACCCAATATATCGTGGAGCTAACTTACCTCAGAGGCTGATTTGGGTTCGTTCTCTGTTCAGCATAACTCTTCTGGCGGTTCTGCGCTTCTGACATCCTCCGTCTAATAGTGCGGACTAACTCTGCCTCCTACTGAGCTCTTTGAGGTCCTAGTAGCTGAGCCTCCCCAACCTCCTCCCCGAGGGTGGGTGTCTGACAAGGTCTTCCATACAACGCTTCAAACAGTGCCATCTGTATAGCCGAATGATAGCTGTTGTTATAGGCGAACTCTACTAATGGCAAGTGGTCCTCCCAGCTGCATCCAAAATCCATAACGCAATACCTCAGCAAGTCCTCTAGAGTATGGATGGTCCGCTCTAACTATCCGTCTGTCAGCGGATGGAATGCCATACTAAAATGGAGCCGCGTGTCCAAGGCATGTTGCAGACTTTGCCAGAACCGGGGCTCTCTATTAGATATAATGCTCAAAGGAACACAACGCCATCTAATGACCTCCCGACCATACAGCTATGTCAATCGATCTAGAGAATCGATCTTCCGAATCGCTAAGTACTGTGTGGATTTAGTTAACTGGTCAACGATTACCCAAATCACGTCATGGCCTCGTCGTGTCCTAGGAAATCCTGCCACAAAATCCATAGTGATGTGCTCCCACTCCACTCTGGAATAGGAATCCTCTGAAGTAGTCCGTCAGGTCACTCGTGCTTAGCCTTCACCTGCTGGCAGTCTCGACATCTCGCTACCAACCCTGCTATGTCTTTCTTCTTGCAGTTCCACCAATAAGAACGCCTCAAATCACGATACAAATGGGTTCCACCTGGGTGGATAGCAAATCGAGAGAGATAAGCTTCCTGAAGTAACTCCTCCATGATCGGGTGAGATTGAGGCACGCATAATCTACCTCGAAAATAATAATACCCTTGTTATATCGGGTGAACTCGGTCTGCTGCCCGTAAGTTATCTGGCTGCCAATGAACTGTAAGTGCTGATCACCGATCTGGGCCTCTCGGATCCTCATCCTAATCGACAAATGAGCAACCATGGTAACAAGAATACCATGCTTTGTTTGTCCCTGCTCCTCAAGGCCCAATTCGAAAAAACCCTAAATCAAGTCCATGCCTAAAACTCGATGGTGAGCTAAAGCCCCTATGAACTTTCGATTAAGCGCATCGGCAACCACATTAGCTTTCCTTGGGTGGTAGCTAATGGTACAATCATAATCCTTCAGGAATTCCATCCATCTCCTCTGTCGGAGATTAAGTTCCTTCTGGGTGAAAAGATATTTGAGTCTCTTTTGATCTGTAAGAATCCCAAATGTAATACCCTACAGATGCTGCTACCAAATCTTCAAAGAAAAGATAATGACAGTTAACCCTAGATTATGTACAGGGTAATTCTTCTCTTGCTCCTTCCACTGACGAGAAGCATAGGAGACTACCCTGCCATGTTGCATCAAAACAGAGCCCAAACCCTATAGAGAAGCTCGATATAGAGTATGAACTCGTCCTCTCCAGAGGCAAAACCAGAACTGGCGCTGACACTGATCTTCGATTCAGTTCCTAGAAGTTGGTCTTGTCGGCTTCTAGCCACGTGAGCTTCACGCCCTTCCTGGTAAGGCGTGTTAGTGGCCTAGCAACGCAAGAAAACCATCAAAGAACCTCCGGTAATAACTATCTAGACAAAGGAAGTTGCGAGTCTCCTGTATAGACTACAACAACTCCCAACTGGTAACAACCTCTATCTCTTGTGGATCCATGGTATACCCCTACTGGTAACCATGTGTCTCAATCCTCTCACAGAAGACAATCAAAATACGTACTATTGAATTTCACATATAAATGTTCCCGTCGAAATATCCTTAGAACTATGTGAAAATGGTGTACGTGATACACCTCGGACTGGGAATAAATTACCACGTCGTCAATAAAGATAACGAATACTGATCCAATATCCTAAGGATAACCAAATAATCAAGTCCATGATAACATCTAGGGTACTATAAGCCTAAATGATAAAACCAAGAACTTATAATGTCCGTACATCAGACATCCTCAACCATAAGATCCCTGACAATAAACACCAAGGAATAGATCATCAAATGTGAGAGCAACGCTCCATTATAAGAAAAACAACATATGTGGAAGCAATGCTCTACCACAAACAATCCTCAATATATGGGAGCAATGCTCCACCACAAACGATCCATAATATGTGGGAGTAATGCTTCACCACAACAATCCATAAGTGATCAAGACATTTAACTATCTAGCTAGAGAATGCACGAGATCGCTCTACCACAGGTCACTGTGCGCAGTCAAGGGTATAACAACATAGTAAACATATTAAATCAATTGTCAACTCTCTCAATATCGTAGTGGGCCACTCACTAGTAGGGAATTAGTTGACAAGGTATATAGCCAAAGACATAATGGTAGACCCTCAACATAGGTAGAATCATCATGATACTATCAATAATAATTACCGAACACATGTGCATATATCAGTGTGGGTATAATCGACAATACTCCTCCAATAATACTCACCTAACATATATACACATACGCTAAGAGTATAATCAACGTAATACTTCCAATAAACATAATAGACATGAGTGCACACACTGAACTGATATAATCAACAAGATACCTCGAATAATACATCAAACAGATGTACACATACTACAACACAGATTAAATCGACAAGATACCTCCAATAATACAATCAGACATGTACACCTAACTGCATAGGTATAATCCACATGAAACCTACAACAATCATAACTGGACATGTATACAAACACTACCTGCAAATGGACAGTCTATTCTAGGACTCCTACAACATATACCAATCATGTGTACACACAACAAAGATATGCATAATCAACATATTAACCCAATCAACCAGACAAAACCCTATGCTACCTACTCTCATGGGTTAGGTATACCTTAAAAATTATGCATAAGTATCAAGCAAGAGAAATAATAATCATAAATAATCTAAGGTATGTCAGCCTAATCATCCAGTAATAACCATGCTCTAAGTTCAAACGAACAAATAGAGGTCAAGAAAGAAATACTCGCCATAATTCAATATTGCACGTCTATGTCGTACCACTACAGAGACTATATCTAGTGGGGAAAGTTTATTATCATATATCTTTAGTGAAACAAACCAGTCATGTTCTCATATATTTAACTCCAAATAGTAGAGATACAATCAATCCATAAGATATGAGTATAAAACCTTACTAATCCCAAGGTACATCGAGGATATCTAATCATCTCCGATCAATCCATGAGTTAGGATCCCCCATGGAACAACCTTAGGTGAGTCGACTGGTTATCGTCTTATAACCATTATGCTACCAAAAGAGATAGAGGATTACTCTCTCTCCAAACTCCTCAAAGTAATCACCTAGTGATGCCTGGGTCTCAAGTATCATCATCTGCTTCCTTCACGTGGTACCTGATCATGTAAAGGTTAAGCAACTATCTTCAACTTTCTCATGCCAGTACAAATCATGTATCTGAATGTACTCTCCCAGTTATTCTCATAAGTGTTAAGCAGGTAGCTCTACACTTTTCTACATCAGTGGGGGTCACCTAGCCGATTGTACCTTTTAAGTCATCTGACCAGGTACAGATAGTCCATGGTAAAATTTCCCATGGAATAGATACATCGATCCTTTATAGACTGACCAAGCCGACAATGCTATATGGCTTAATTCAGTCTTTTCCATGTCAGTACAAGCCATGTATTCAAATGTGCTTGTAATATCTAACTAAGCACGAATAATCCAAAGATCAAAATCTCCATAAAATAGAGTAAGTCGATCCCCTGCTGATCGGACTAACAAAATAAATCGATCATCTACTAACTAATCAAAAAGAATACATTAATCCTCCACAAGGTGACTAAGGTAATATCGAACCATGATTACCCATGTCAATAAGTGTAAATCAGTCTTCTACTGACCGATCTAACAAGAATAAATTAATTATCTATTGTTGAAACAAACTAAGTTAAATCGGTACTCTACTGGCTGAGTCAGCATGAATATACAAATACTATCCATTTCTTAGCTAATAATAGCAAAGACTAGTATGTGCCTCTAACTCCTAACCACTAGTAGTAAAAGAAGCTAAAACTACCCTGAGACTGTAATCCTTGATCTCTATTAGGGTCGACCGTGATCAGTGGTTGACCCATCACATGTAATATATGCTATAACAACTAGACATGTACTAACAAAGAGTACTAACATATGTCATAACTATCATAAACAGCAATGCATATACTAACAGAAATGTATGATAACAATATACCAACATACCTCCTATAGCTTGGAGATGTCCTGCTACTGCTTGGTCCTAAAACCCGAAAAAGTCACATCTAGAAAACCAAAACATGAAATCAAAACACGAAAAGCAGGCCTCGTAAACCTCACTCTTATACCAAATAAATTGTTACGCCCCAGAGGAGTCCCAGCCAGAGGAAAAATCCGGCAACATCTCCCCTGTACACGTGACAATCTGAAATATTAATACAACCACAAGTATACATCAGTCACACACGGCTGAAAAATATACACAACTACGCAGTTATATATTAAACAGCCCACACGGTTGTACTAAAAACACAACCACACAGTTATATATACTAAACAACCCACATGGCTGTATTAAAAATAATAATACAACGAAAAATGATAGAAAACTATTACAAACCAAAAACAAGACTGCTAGCCTGCTAGGCTTACACAACACAACAATCAAACAAAAATACCACATAACAACACTCTGGAACCAAAACCTAAATTTACATTACTAAGTAAACCAAAAACATAGACTAAATAAAGTACAAATGAAAACCAGAAATAGGTCTTCGGATGTGACGTGGGAACTGGCAGACAGGATACTCCAAATGACTCTAAAAATCTACCTGCTACCTGAAATAGAAATAGCTTAACGGTGTGAGTTCAAAGAACTCAGCGGATATCAAGCTTGTTAGAGTGTATACTAAAAGTCTAGCTTTTGTATAAACATTTAAGAATCACAATGGTCAAATATCTATATTTATATGCTAAGTGTAGTCGTTCAATTAATTTATATTGTAGATAACATGGTGTGTTGTGTCACACACAGAAGATCATGTTATCAATTCCTTATAAATCATAAACAGTAGCTCATGACTAAGATGGAAAGGAACAAACCATTGGAATAGTCATAGTGTAATTAGGTATTAGTTTATCTTGACTAATAAATTACACTAGTACACTCTGAGTGTATTGAGCAGGACCATTTAAGGAAAGTTCTTTTTATACTGACTTAATAAAAGAACAAGACCTTAGTTATTATGGAATTGTGTGTTCTTAATCCTAATATAATAACAAGCACATATATTTAATATTTATTTCTTTGACTTATCAAAGGGTGAGATTTAGCTCAATGAATCAATAGACCCGATAAGTTAGGAAATGATATTACTTATAGTGTGTATTGTTGATTATAGAAGGAAACTGTGTCCTAGTAATCAAGGTTGATAATGTCCCCAAGAGGAGCTCATAAGGATTGCCATGTTAAACCCTGTAGGTGGACTTAGTCCGACATGATGAAAAGGTTGAGTGGTATTACTCTTGGACTAAGATATTAATTAAAGTGAGTTGTCAGTAACTCGTTTAATTAATGGCCATTCGACATCTTAAACACAGGGAGACTAACACACTCATAATAAGAAGGAGCCCAAAATGTAATTTGAGATTGGTGCGGTAGTTCAATAATAATTCTTTAGTGGTATGAATTATTATTGATGAAATTAAGTTGGGTGTTCAGGGTGAACACGGGAAGCTTAATTTCATCAGGAGATCAAAACCAATTCCTCCTCTTGGTCCATATTATAGCCTCTTATTTATAAATTATTATACCCACCTATACCCACTTTTCTACCCACCTTAAGATAGCCGGCCAAGCTAGCTTGGAGCCCAAGCTAGGGCCGGCCAAAGCTAAGGGTGGAGCCAATTTAAGGTGGTCGGCCACTAGAAAAATAAAAAGATTTTAATTTAAAATCTTTCCTTATGTGGATGTCATGATTTTAAAAGAGAGTTTAAAATTTAAATATTTCCTTTTATAGCTTTCTACAAAAGATTAAGAAAAGATTTGATATCTTTCCTTATTTGTAGATAGAAAGGAAGATTTTAATTTTGAGAAAACTTTCATTTTTGTAACCATGTTCATGATTTAAAAAGAGAGTTTTAAAATTATAAATTTTTTCCTTTTATAAGTTTCTATAAAAGATTAAGAAAAGATTTGATATCTTTCCTTATTTGTAGATTGAAAGGAAAATTTTAATTTTTGATAAAACTTTCCTTTTATGAAACCATGTTCATGATTTAAATGATAGTTTTAAAATTATAAATTTTTCCTTTTATAAGTTTCTACAAAAGATTAAGAAAAGATTTGATGTCTTTCTTTATTTGAAGATTGAGAGGAAGATTTTAATTTTAAAGATAACTTTTCTTTTTTGGAAATCATCCACATGTTTTAATAGAGAGATTTTAATTTATAAAAGATTCCTTTTATAACCAACCATGAAGGGAAAATTAATAAAGAATTTTTTTTTTTAAAAAAATTCTGGAAACAAATTAGGAAGTTTTAATTCTTGTGATTAAAACTTTCCTTGCTTGGAGAATTAGAGGTGGCCGACCACTTTAATAAGAGAAAAGCAAATTGTTTTCCATGGCAAAGAAAATAAGGAAGTTTTTATTAAGTTTTCCTTATTTGCCAAGACCAAGGATTATAAAAGAGAGGGAGGGGGTGCCTTCATGAGTGAGAACTCTATTCTATTTCTATTCTCTCTTCTTTGGTGTGGTCGGCCCTCTTATTCTCTCTTTTCCTTTTTCTTTCTTCTCCTTGGTCGAACCTCATCATCTCGTGGAGTTTGGAAGGTGGCCGAATTTTGTTTGGAGAAGAAGGAGAAAAAGGAGGTTTTGTTTCTAGCATCTCTTGGAGCTTGGTGGTGGTGGTCGAACCTCTACATCCTTGGAGGAGTTTTGGTGGCCGAAACTTGGCGAAGAAGAAAGAAGGGCTTCGGTGGTTCTCATCTCGGTAGTTCGTTGCCCACACAACGAACCAGTGGAGCCTAGAGATAAGAAGAGGAATACGGTAGAAGATCAAGATGTCGTTGCTTACAAAGAAAGGTATTACTAGTAATTATTTTTCGCATCATGCTTGTTTTTCTTTGTATGAATTCCAAACACAAGAGGCATATGATTCTAGATTTTCAGATTTGTAATTTGAAGTTGTGTTTCTTTTATTTTATTTTTTTGATCTTGTGATTCGATTGTTCTTTTTGGTTAAACCTAATGTTATTTTAGGAAATTAAATATTGAATTTCGTTAAGAGGCTTTGTCGAGGCGGTGGTGGATGCTCCCATACCCAAGAAGGCCATGTGCTTCCCCATATTTGACCTAGGAGCCAATTTCCAAAATAAATATTTAATTGAACTTGTAACATAGGTAGATTCAGATCAATAGTGTTAAGTTCCGCTTGTAATCCAAGTCTAAACCTCTAAGAACAAATAAGTTAAATTTGGAATCAATAATGTTAAGTTCCGTTTGTGATTCTGAATTTAATTTCTAAAGAACACAATATGTTGTTAGGATAGGTTCGACACTTGTACAAAATTTTTGTATAGTGGAATCGGTATGATCTTCCTAGGACCAACCAACAATTGGTATCAGAGCTAGGGTTTGCCTCTGTGTGTTTGGTTTTCAGTTTAATTATGCACATGTCATACATAATTTAGGCAGGATAATAGTAGGATATGCTAACTTTGTGGTTACAGGCTCAAATTATTATGGCTTATAGATGTTGTGTGTGATTGGACCCTTGGACATGTCAAGGGCATTTTATTGTGTGTGCATGATTGTATTTAACTAATACAGCAGAAGCTGTATTAGCCCTAGGATTTTACATTTATGTCCGATCTAGACTTGATGTACATTCCCTTGTGGAATATAGGATCGATGTATGTAAAATTTTATTTTTTTATGCCGCGGATCGTATCCTTGCTAGGCGTGGTGCTATTGGAGGACTAGAGGCGTAGAGGAAAAGGAAGCTCGATGGACCCGACGGCATGATCCCTAGGGTTGGCAGCACGCGAAGAACAGTGATGGAAGAAGCCATAATAGTTGGAAAATTAATTTCCATATTTATTGCTTTTATTTACTGTGATGTGTTTGTGTGCATGTGATGTATGCTAGCATAGTCAAAAATCCTCACCTTAAAAACTAAGTGGGAGAGGGATTAGTAAATAAATCCCACGGTCTCCATTACTGACTTGTAAGTTATGCAACAAGCTTGCGTGTTGGCTCTAAGTGCCTCCCTCCACAACGGATGGGTTTGTTGCCGATCACTAGATCAAACTTCTTTTATGGATGGTTATAGGAAATTATTTAGGAACGTGTGATCTTCTCCAACTGAAGGGGCATAATCCTATTTAATGGACTAAGTATCAAGTAATGGTATATACTTAGACGCATTCAATAGTATCCTCCCCAACAGAGTCACTACTATTGTTTTGCGTGACCAAAGAAATACCAACTATTAATTTGTCATAAAGCTAGGTAAAACCCCCCCTCTTACAAATGTTTGAATTTGTATACGTCCACACTAACGTGGCATACAAAATTCACGGTGTTTGAGATAATTTTATTTGTCATAAAGTTAGGTTGACAAAATAAAATGGGTAATACCTCCTCTTACAAACAATTGATTTTGTATACGTCCACACTAACGTGACATACAAAATTCATGATGTTTGAGGTAATTTAAGGTTGACAAGATAATTAATGGGTAAGACCCTCCTCTTACAAATGTTTGAATTTGTATACGTCCATACTAACGTGGCATGCATAATTCCCGTTGTTTGAGGTGTTGGTGAATTTAAATAATATTGTTTGAGGAATCAATGTTATTTTAAATTCAAAGTTTTGACCAAATATTTGATCAAACACTACAAGAAAAACCCTCATAGACATCGGTGGAACAACATCGGTTTTAAGCAAAAATCAATGTCTTTGAGTATTTTACACCATTTTTTCCAAAAATCGGTGTTTATGAGCGCAGATTTTCGCTCATAGACATCGGTTTTTTAGGCGATGTCTATGAGCGCCTTTTTTTCGTTAATAGACACCGTTTTTTACAGCGATTTTTAAAACCCTGTGTTAATGAACCAAAATAAAATAATTAAAATTTTCCACCAATACTTAGCCAAAATTTGCAACACTTCACTCTTATCTCCAAACCTAAACCTAGCGCGCCGTCCACTGTATACACTTCACTCTTCCACTCGCCCGACAAACCCTCAATCCCTAATTCTCATCACCCTCTTCCCTCTCCCTCCTCCGCTCCTCGTCAATCCACCACCCACCTCCCTCTCCCTCCTCTGCTTCGCTCGCCTCCGCTACTTCTCCTCCTCCTCATCAAGCCTCTGTTTGTTTTCTCTTCGAGATCCTCACCTCCTCCACCCCTTCCTCAGTCGATCGTGCCCTTGATAACACTGGCATCCGTGTCTCCTCGCAGGATGTGGAGGTCGTGCTCAAGTTCTCTTACTCCCAGCCAGGTGTTGTCGTCGCTTCTTCCATTAGGCAAGATCCCTCTACCTTAGCGACCAACACTCACCCTACGCGTGGAACCTTATGGCCGACCTCCTTGACAAGAACCCCCTTCATCGGCTGCCCCCTCGAAGAAGGATCGACATATCGTAACTTGGATACCTCAGGCCTCAAGTCCCAAATTCCCATCTTTTTGGTTGTTGTTATGCTGATGTCGTTGCAAAATTGAGATTTTGAGCAATTGGATCTTGATTTCTTGTAGGAGGATGATTTACTATGGGAGAATATTTCTCTACATAGGACTAATAAGTTAGTTTGTAATACTGGTTTCTTCTTTTAGATCTTGTTTGAGTTTGATAGAATAATTTCTATACTGACATGAAACAATCCTTGGTTGGCTTTGGCTACAATTGGACAAGTATCGAAGCTTTGTTTAATGACAAGACTAGCAGATAGTATCAGAGAAGGTGAACAAGTTTGTAAATTGTCAAAAAATAAACATTTGAGATTTCAAATGTGTATCATAATTATTTTAGTAGAGGTTACTCCTGGTGAAACTTGATCAGCAATGCCAAGCATTAGAGCTCCATCATCAAAAAGGACTACAAGTTTATTGGTATCCCTTTCAATTTAGTAAAAATTTGATAATTTTTCAAAAGAGTTACTATAATGCCACATTCTAGTTTCTTTGTGTAGGTGGCAGTAAAATGTAGGCCATTGACTGAAGTAGAACAAAAGCAGTGCATGCATATTATTCAAGTTATGGATGATAAGGTGTTAACAACAGATTATTTATGTTTTACCTATTCTTTGTCAAGTAAAATTTTCTCTCTAGAGTCTAGCCGTGAGATGATTGTTTCTTACTTTACAGAGCTTAATTGTCTTAGGTCTTGACATGTCAAAGGACTGTCTTGACCTCATACAAAATCGGACTAAAGAAAGAAGATATAACTTTGATGTATTTGGATCTAGTTGTTCCAATACGTACGTGGTATGCGCTTTTTATTTATTTTCCTTGTGTTTTTGGTTTATGTATTCCCCCTTTTTTCCACTTTCTCCTTGTGTTTTTGGTTTATGTTCCATTTTTGTATATGCGCATCACCCTGTGTAAACTTCAACTATTTCTATGTTTCTTGATTCTTCATAATTTCTTCAATCATGTGCATTTTTGAGAAAGAGGAAAGGTGTTTTTTTTTTTCTATTTTGATATTATAATTATAAGGATGGTGTGATTCATTATGCTTATGCATTTTCTATGTTTCTGGCTCAAAATCCTTTTTGTTGATCATAAATTAATAATAGTTGTAATTATGAGAAAGGTGCAAGGAGATAAACTTTTGTGTTTCTTACCCCTTATGCATCTGACCAATGAGTCACCTTACTTATAATCGTCATACTTAGTTTCTCTTGCAAATTACATTTTTACCTGATTGAAGGGTCCAAGTATATAAAGAATCCACTCAGTGTCTAAGATATACATAAAAGTGTTTGAGTAATTTGAAAAAGGAAAAAAATATGTATTTCTGCTTTGCTGTTAGCTCATTCTAGCCATATATGAACCATAATAATTAACTATATTGTAACATATTTGGAAGAAAGAGTTACCTGCTGATTTTTGATGGTTTGGTTCTCACAACTAATCGAGAGTATTCTGTTGGAAGAAAGGCATGAACAACAATAACTTAGGTATGCTGGTGCATGGATGATCGAAATGTTTCATTTAAGTCACTATTAGTCGAATGGAGCTTGCTGAAGAAACCAACAAATATATTCTACGTTGGCACCCATTTTGAAGCTACTTTGTTTTATAAAACTTAGTGTTGGATCTGCTTAGTTATGCTTGAGCCGTGTAGATTTATGAGTATGAGTTATAGTCCCTTGTTTGGCTAAAATTAAGCAACAATCACACAAAAAGTGGTCATCTACTTATTGTATACACATTGATGTTAGCTTCAGAAATGTTATTCTTGTTGCTAATATTGTATGAAATTCTAGGATGGGGTCTTTGACATGGTTTCTGCACTATATAAATATTAATTCCTCACATCATGTTAGCAATGTGCTGATGATTAACAAATTTGTCACTAACCACATAGATTTATGGTAAGTTCTTTATTGATACTTCTTCAAAATTCGTGTGATTCTATGGGCAAAATTGAGTTGCCTGTGAGAGATAACCCTTTTAACACAAATTCAAGCACTGACACTCCGACACTCCAGGTTGACATTCAAAATCCCTCTGCATTGTTTCGGTGTTGTTGTTCCCTTTACATTATTCTAAAAACCCAGTTTGTTTTAATATTGTTGTATCTTATGCAATGCGTTTTTAGTGATGTGGAACCTTGGGCTTGTTCCTTGAAGACCAATGCTCGATATAGAGTTTGAGACAACAAAGTGATGAGTTGATGTCGTTCTTTCTGGGCTTTTAGCAACTTTTGTAGTGTTTTTTTTTTCTTCTATATCGTTGGTGTTGGCTCCTGAAGGCAAAGGCTAACTTCTATTTAGGAAGACTAGATCAAGCATTTGAATTGTTGAAGAAGCTTGAATAAAGAGCCTTAATTGCTGTGTTCTATGAATAGATACTGATTATTAGATTCACGGGTGCCAAGCTGTTCTAAAAATAATTGACCATCAGTTGCTGATGGTACCTCATCTGGTCAATTGGTTGTTGTGCCATGCAACGTTGGGTGAGTAAGAATAACATTATATATCACTCTCACTTGCATATTTTGAGAACTTGCAAGATGCATATATACACTAATTATATTTCTTTGTGTAGTTTTCATTGGATTTTGACTATCATCAATGTTGAGAAGGAGATTATTTTTTTGTTGGATCCTCTTAGTCACCGCATTCGTGATCAAGATTGGAAATATGTTGTCAACATGTAAGTTTTTTGGCTTCTTTTCTTACCTTTGTTGAAACATGTAAGTATTTTGATGTGGCAATACAATTCCCACGGGTTATATGCATGTAGGGCCTTGAAAATGTATAATGCGGAGGCTGGAAGGAAAGGAAAAAAATAACCAACATGGGTAGTTGTCAAGGTATGTCCTTTTGATTAGCAACTGTTTCACTATCCTTGAAGGAGTTATTCCAATATTTCTTTTCTAACATAGCCTCCTCAACAACCGGATGCGGAGCAATGTGGTTTTTATATCATGCGATATATGAAAGATATAATTGAAAATTTTGGAATTGACCATAAGGATTCACTTCTAGCAATGGTAATAATACAATATTTTCCATTTTGCATATAAGCCCTAAAGATAATTTGTTACATTTTCCAACACTGTTTCAGTATCATAATTGATACAAACTCATTGATTTTGATTGATTATGAACGTCTTTTAGCTTTTGAGATCTTGCTGCTGCTATGTTTTTCCCCTGGTGCTTGATGTGTTTCTATGTTACAATGATTTTTTTGTGAACAGCCGGATGCTTTTCCCCTGGTGATTTTGATAATTTCTATGCTTTTCCCCTGGTGCTTGCTATGATTTTTTTGATACAAACCGGATGTTATGCTTTTGTTACAATGATTTTTTTGATACAAACCGGATGCTATGCTTTTGTTACAAACCAGATACTAGTTGGAGACTAAATGATTGCCTAAGAAGAAAGGAATTAGAGATTAGGAGCTGCAGTGAGTAGAGTGGCTGGATAAGCTATCTTAAATGGTAACCTTAGGATTAAAGGATTGATTACATTTTTTGAACCTGCTCAACTTCCTCTAAATATCTAACACATTGATACTCGAATTTAACCTAACCTATTAAGATAAATGGGTAATCAAACCTAAAGGGTACCCATTACCATATTTAGCTATACCAATGAATTTCAAGTTCAACTAGAAGTAAGAGTGAGTATCCTCATTCCTTAGCTCTTCTTTGATTCTTTCGCTGTGGATGTACTGACATGGGGAAGAACAATACAGTAGAGTAAGTTGCAGATTGGAGAAGGGAAAAAGATTGTATATTTCATAATGGACATTGTACCTGCCGTTTCCCATAGAGTGAGGATACATTCACTATCCTTGGTGATTGGGATGACTGAAGCAGAGGGATAAATGCCTCTGTCACTCTTTTTGGACCATAATAGTTTGTGTTGATGCAATCTTCGGCTAATTCATAAGTCTCTACAATTGCATTTGCCAGGCCTGATGAGCTAACTGGCTGCATCTATAACGTTTTCCTCAGAGAAAGAATCATACACAACCAAAGTAAAAGCACAAATGCTCAGAAATAAGAGAAAAATACAGTTCAACAAACCACTTTCAATAATGTTTCTATTTCTTTTCTCTATTCAATCTGGGGTTTTTATTTCCCTTTCCATTGGAAGACTAAAATTGGTGGTCTTTTGTGTTTTAAGGGTTTTATTTCTATATTGAATTTAGGAATAAAAAATAAAATATGAAACATAGTCTTAATTGTGTTCCAGTAGTGTACTTGTACATGCTTGAGGTGCCTTAAGTCTCAAGATATTGATTTGGTTTACCGCTTGCTTGGAGGAATCCAGTAGCTGAGTATTCGATGCTATTCCCCCAATAGCTGCATTATTCACCTGGAAAAAACAATGTCACCAAGATAGTCAAAGAGGAGATATGAAATTCCACCCTTTCAATTTTCATGTTTTCCAAACAATATTCTTTCAGTAGTGTAAGGGTCAATTCTTCCCTTGGACACGACATTATTTGGCCATCTTCTAACATTAGACTCTACAGTAAGGGTAAGCGTTAGACAGATTTGATAGATGAATCCCTTCATCTATCAGGATACCAAGATGGCATCAGAGGTAGTACAATAAATAGTATATCTCTTCATCAGAGGTTGCTTTGTTCTTCTATGCTTTCTTCACTGGATTTGTTGTGTAGTCATATTTCTTTGTTCAACCATTATCATGCCTAGTAAGTTGTTGTATGATGCTGTCGGTTCTTATCAATCTGTACACTTGAATTAGAAGGAGCAAATTATCTATGTTATATTCTAAGCAGCATATACTAAGTGTCATATATGAAAGTTTTAGATTCTATGTTATATTCGTTATCTTCCACAGCAGCTTTTAGAAACTCAGTATTCTATTTTATTTGATACATGTACACATTTGTTTTAGTTATTTGACATATGGTGGATTTATGTGTTTTTACAGTTTGCAAATCTCAAGTACTCCAGAGTTGAAATTGATGAAGTGCGGTTCGAGTGGGCTGAATGCATGCTAGATTACATTTGAAGTGCGGTTCTACCTTGATGTGTTAAAAGAATGTTCTACCTTGATTTTGATATCTAGTAGCTAGCTTTTGATGTAAAAAGAATGTTTGGGTATTTTATGGATATTGTTGTAAGAAGATTATTTATATAATTTGTGAATATTTGTGTATTTTATGGATATTATTGAATGAAGAATATTTGTATAATTTGTGAATATTTGTGTATTTTTTTTTGTTATTGTCGGTTTTAAAATCAAATGTGTGCTGTTAAAAAATATACATATTACATCGGTTTTCCACCGCTGCAAAACTGGTGTTATTAACTAATATTACATCGGTCATTTACCGCTGCCAAAACTGGTGTTATTAACATACAATATTACATCGGTTTTACACCGTTGATGAAACAGTATCGTTAAGTGATACTACACCGGTTAATAATCGATTCGAAGACCGGTGTCGTTAAGTGATACTACACCGGTTTTAACCCGATGTCTAAAATGGCAGACTTTTAACATCGACTTCATAGACATCGGTCGAAAATGAAATAGACACCGGTGGAAAACCGATGTCTATGAAGGTTTTTGTTGTAGTGAAAGATAGACCAATTATTAATTTTATTTGTCATAAAGTTAGGTTGACGAGATAATAAAATTAATGGATAAAATCTCCTCTTTGAATTTGTATACGTCCACACTAACGTGGCATACAAAATTCATGGGAATTTTGAGGTGTTGGTCTTGACCAAATATTTTTGTGATTCTTAGGATTTCAAATGTTTGTCAATCTCCTAGCTATTATAGAATAGGCTTAGTAGTCCCAATTATGATTGGAAACAAAACTTGGACTCTAAGGTGGACTGTCCTGTCAGAAATTAGAACAATAAAAGTGTATTTAATTCATTAGTTGTTGAAACATGTTTAGTGGTGTTATCTACCTGTACCTGGTGTGTAGATACGGGAGCCACTGATCATGTCTGTAATTCATTGCAGGGGGTCCAAGAAACCTGACAACTATATGAAAGGGAAAATACCGTCTACATAGGCACTGCTGCAAATATAGCAGTTGTTATAGTGGGAGATGTTTATCCTCTGATAGGAATAAAACATGGATTTTGAGAAATTATCTTTACATACCAAGTTTAGAAAGAACTTGATTTCAGTTTCTAAACTATTCAAAGAACTTGATATTCTGTCTCTTTTGATAATAAAGTTGTTATCAAGAAAAAGAGGGAAGTTATCTGTTTTGGTACATTGATTGACAATTTATAAATCCAATAACTCCCACGATGCAACAAATGGAAATTAATAACACATCTTCTAACTCTAATAAGAGAAAGCAACTTTCGGAAATGAACCAATCATATCTTTAGCATCTAAGGCAAGGTCATATTGACTTGAGTAGGATTCAAAGGATAATAGCCGATGAACTTTTGGGTTCATTGGTGGTGGAAAACCTTCCAACCTGTGAGTCTTACTTGGAAGGAAAAATGACCAAGAGGTCTTTTAATTCTAAGGGGTATAGAGCCAAAGACGTGTTGGAATTGGTTCATTCTGATTTGTGTGGGTCTATGACTATCCAAGCAAGAGGTGGTTTCAAATATTTCGTCTATTTTATAGACAACTATTAAAGATACGGGTACATTTACTTGATGCGCCACAAGTTTAAGTGCTTTGATAAGTTCAAAGAGTACTAGGCTGATGTGGAATAACGTCAAGGTAAAAAGAATCAAGACACTACGATGATATCGTAGTGGCGAGTACCTCTTGGGAGAGTTTAGGAGTCACTTATCAGAAGTCAGGATTCAATCCCAACTAACTACACTTGGTACACCCCAACAGAATGGTGTAGTAGGTAGAAGGTATAGAACTCTTATGGAAATAATTAGATCGATGATGAGTTATTCAGAATTACCAAATTCATTTTAAGGATATACTCTGGAAACGGAAGTGAACATAGTACCTTCTAAAGTCAGAACCCTCTACTCCCATAGAATTGTAGAATGGGCGTAAGCCTAGTCTGAAGCATATTCAGATTTGGGGTAGTCCAGCACATGTGTTGAAGGGAGACACTGATAAGTTGGACAGGAGTTCACTTGTTTGTTATCCTAGAGAAACGAAAGGAGGTTTATAGTCCTTAAAAATTAGAAGGTCATTGTAAGCACCAATGTCCGATTTTTAGAAAAGGACTATGTAATGAACCGCAAGCCCATAAGTAAATTTGTTCTTAAGGAAATAATAGGACACGTCTAATCTAGTACCAACTATACAAGATGAAATATCATAAGAAACTGTAACACGTATGACAAATGATACACAATTACAAGCAGTGTCACGTCATAGTGGGAGGGTTGTTAGGCAACCTAAAAGATTCATGTTTTGGGAGAGTCTTTGGACTTGATCCCTAGTGAACATAAACTTGATCCCCGGACATATGACGAAGCACTCCAAGATAAAAATGCAGCATCTTGGCAAAGAGCTAGCAATGAATACAAAATTAGAATATATGTATTCTAATAAATTATGGGAGCTTATAGAACCACCAAATGATGTAAAAGCCATTGGGTGAAAATAGGTCTACAATAGGAAAAGAAGGACATACGGGAAGGTGAAAACTTTCAAAGCAAGGCTTGTTGAAAAAGGGAAACTTTTTACCGATAGTCATGCTCAAGTCTATCCAGATTCTTTTATCTATTGCTGTTCATATGGATTATGAGATTTGACAAGTGGATGTCAAGACAGCTTTCCTTAATGGAAGTCTTGAAGAAAATATCCATATGAAGCAACCAGAGGGGTTCATTGCAAAGGGCAAAGAGCATCTAGTATGTAAGCTCAATCGGTCTACTTATGGACTGAAGCAAAGATTCAAGATCTTGGAACATCTGGTTTAATGAAGTAATCCAGACCTATGGATTTATTCAATGTCTGGATAAGTCTTGTGTATAAGAAGTGTGATGGAAACGTGGTGGTATTTCTTGTACTATACGTAGATGACATTTTTCGTAGTTGGAAACAATATCAAAGTGTTGTCGGAAGTAAGGGTATGGTTGTCCAAGCAATTCGATATGAAGGACTTGGAAGAATGCGCACATATTCTCGGGATCAAAGGGATCACAAGAAAATAATGTTGTGCTTATCCCAAGCTTCATATATCGATACAATTCTAGGCCGTTTTAGCATACAAGACTCCAAGAAAAGTTTTCTACTTTTTAAACATGGAGTAGCTTTATCTAAAGAGATGTCTCTGAAGACATCAAAGGAGATAGAGGGCATGAAGGCAGTTCCTTATGCTTCAGCTGTCGGAAGCCTAATGTTTGCTATGTTGTGAACGAGACCAGTTTTTTGTTTTACCGTGGGTATGATTAACAGATATCAAAGTAACCCAGGACTGGGACACTAGACTGCCGTAAAGCATATATTAAAGTACCTTAGAGGGACTAGAGATTATATCCTAGTTTACAAGGCAGATAATTTGATCTCTGTGGGTTACACAGATTTTGACTTCCAATCAGATAGGGACAATAATAAGTCGACCTCGGGGTTTTGTGTTTACTTTAGGAGGTGAAGTCATAACTATGGAGGAGTGTTAAGCATAGGTGCTTTTCCGGACTCCACCATAGAAGCTAAGTATGTGGCAGCCTCTAAGGCAATCATAGAAGCTGTATGGCTCAGAAACTTCATAATGGACTTAGATGTGATTCCTGGTTTGCCAAAAATTATTACAATAAATTGTGATAATAAGTGGTGCAATAGCAAACTCAAAGGAACCACGAGCCCATAAGGCAAGTAAACACAATAGAGCTCAAGTACAACCCAATACGAGACATCGTATAACGAGGAGAAGTTGTTGCCGCCTAGATTGCATCAAGTGATAACCTGGAAGATCCTTTCACTAAGGCCCTTAAGGCAAGAGCTTTTGATGGGCATGTTGAAGGGTTGGGAATCAAATGTATGGCAGGATATACGACGGCATAGTCTTTTAGTATAAGTGGGAGATTGTTAGAGTGTATACTAGAAGTCTAGCTTTTGGTATAAACATTTAAGAATCACATTGGTCAAATACCTACATTTATATGTTAAGTGTAGTTGTTCAATTAATTTATATTGTAAATAACATGGTGTGTTGTGTCACACACAGAAGATCATGTTATAAATTCCGTATAAATCATAAATAGTAGCTCACGACTAAGATTGAAAGGAACAAACCATTGGAATAATCTTAGTGTAATTAGGTATTAGTTTATCTTGACTAATAAATTACACTAGTACACTTTGAGTGTATTGACCAGGACCATTTAAGGTAAGTTCTTTTTATACTGACTTAATAAAAGAACAAGACCTTAATTATTATAGAAGTGTGTGCTCTTAATCATAATATAATAACAAGTACATATATTTAGTATTTATTTCTTTGACTTATCAAAGGGTGAGATTTAGCTCGATGAATCAATAGGTCCGATAAGTTGGGAAATGATATTACTTATAGTGTGTGTTGTTGATTATAGAAGGAAACTGTGTCCTAGTAATTTAGGTTGATAATGCCCCCAAGAGGAGCTCATAAGGAAACTGTGTACTACTCTTGGACTAAGATATTAATTAAAGTGAGTTGTTAGAAACTCGTTTAATTAGTGGACATTCGATATCTTAAACACAAGGAGACTAACACACTCATAATAAGAAGGAGCCCAAAATGTAATTTGGGATTGGTGTGGTAGTTTAATAATAATTCTTTAGTGGTATGAATTATTATTGATGAAATTAAGTTGGGTGTTTGGGGCGAACACGGGAAGCTTAATTTCATCGGGAGACTAAAACCAATTCCTCCTCTCGGTCTCTATTATAGCCTCTTATTTATAAATTATTATACCCACCTATACCCACTTTTCTACCTACCTTAAGATAGTCGGCCAAACTAGCTTGGAGCCCAAGCTAGGGCCGGCCAAAGCTAAGGGTGGAGCCAATTTAAGGTGGTCGGCCAAAGCTTGGATCCCAAGCTTAGGTGGCCGGCCACTAGAAAAATAAAAAGATTTTAATTTAAAATCTTTCCTTATGTGGATGTCATGGTTTTAAAAGAGAGTTTAAAATTTAAATATTTCCTTTTATAGATTTCTACAAAAGATTAAGAAAAGATTTGATATCTTTCCTTATTTGTAGATTGAAAGGAAGATTTTAATTTTGAGAAAACTTTCATTTTTGTAACCATGTTCATGATTTAAAAAGAGAGTTTTAAAATTATAAATTTGTCCTCTCATAAGTTTCTATAAAAGATTAAGAAAAGATTTGATATCTTTCCTTATTTGTATATTGAAAGGAAAATTTTAATTTTTGATAAAACTTTCCTTTTATGAAACCATGTTCATGATTTAAAAGATAGTTTTAAAATTATAAATTTTTCCTTTTATAAATTTAGAATAGATTTGATGTCTTTCTTTATTTGAAGATTGAGAGGAATATTTTAATTTTAAAGATAACTTTTCTTTTTGAAAATCATCCACATGTTTTAATAGAGATATTTTAATTTATAAAAGATTCCTTTTATAATGAACCATGAAGGGAAAATGAATAAAGAATGTTTTTTTAAAAAATTTCGAAAACAAATTAGGAAGTTTTAATTCTTGTGATTAAAACTTTCTTTGCTTAGAGAATTAGAGGTGGCCGACCACTTTAATAAGAGAAAAGGAAATTTTTTTCCATGGCAAAGAAAATAAGGAAGTTTTTATTAAACTTTCCTTATTTGCTAAGACCAAGGATTATAAAAGAGAGGGAGGGGGTGCCTTCATGAGAGAGAACTCTATTCTATTTCTCTCCTCTCTTCTTTGGTGTGGCCGGCCCTCTTATTCTCTCTTTTCCTTTTTCTTTCTTCTCCTTGGCCGAACCTCATCATCTTGTGGAGTTTGGAAGGTGGCCGGATTTTGATTGGAGAAGAAGGAGAAAAATGAGGTTTTGTTTCTAGCATCTCTTGGAGCTTGGTGGTGGTGGCCGAACCTCTACATCCTTGGAGGAGTTTTGGTGGCCGAAACTTGGCGAAGAAGAAAGAAGGGCTTGGGTGGTTCTCATCTCGGTAGTTCGTTGCCCACACAGCATCCGAGATAAGAAGAGGAATACGGTAAAAGATCAAGAGGTCGTTGCTTACAAAGAAAGGTATTATTAGTAATCATTTTCCGCATCATGCTAGTTTTTCTTTGTATGAATTCTAAACACAAGAGGCATATGATTCTAGATTTTCATATTTGTAATTTGAAGTTGTGTTTCTTTTATTTTATTTTTTCGATCTTGTGATTCGATTGTTCTTTTTGGTTAAACCTAATGTTACTTTAGGAAATTAAATATTAAATTTCGTTAAGAGGCTTTGTCGAGGCGGTGGTGGATGCTCCCATACCCAAGAAGGTCATATGCCTCGCCATGTTTGACCTGGGAGCCGATTTTTGAAATAAATATTTAATTGAATTTGTAACATAGGTAGATTTGGATTAATAGTGTTAAGTTCCGCTTGCGATCCAAGTCTAAACCTCTAAGAACAGATAAGTTAAATTTGAAATCAATAATGTTAAGTTCTGTTTGCGATTCTAAATTTAATTTCTAATGAACACAATAGGTTGTTAGGAAAGGTTCGACACTTGTACAAAATTTTTATACAATGGAACTGGTACGATCTTCTTAGGACCAACCAACAAAGCTAACATGCCTGGTAAGATATAACTAATAGAAATAATCATGTGGTACAATTTCCTGAACAAAATTAGGAAATGCAGACTGAAAAGGCTGAAGAAACTGTACTCACCAGGGCCTCTTATCCGGAATATATGATCGTCAGACCAAATACCTCATGTCTCCTGTATACATGTCAATCATATGCAAACACCAAAATACAGCAACCAATATGCAGCAATCACAAGCAATAAATGCAATCGTGTAATATGATGCAAAATGACATATGTCACCCCTGACGTCAGTCAGCCATCTCACACACGATGGTGAGACCGAGTGGGTAGGGCTATGACAACTATGCACTCAACCATCACTACTCTTGAGTGACAGAGTGGGTAGGATGTTGTCGGAGTACATCTATCCTCCTACCCCAAATAGAGCGGGGGAGCGCAATGCTCTCATCTCCTTAAGACAGTCTAGAGGAGGGATCTCTGTCGGCTACCACGCTGCATCACCACTACCTATGAGTAGACCAGTGGAGCCTAACAGAGCAAAACTGCCACACACCCTGCCTGATATACCACTAACCCATGAGTAGTTGTGTGTGCAGATCATGTAACTAGCGATGTACTCAACAATAATGGAGCCGACAATCACACAGCATGCAATCATGCAAGATGATGCATGACACTAAGCATGTAAATCATAACCATAATCACCTCCACATAATATGTACCAAACAGGAAAATAAATCATATTATGACCTAGGTATCATAGATCTAAGTACACATGCCCGATAATAAAATCCATAAAACTAGTCCTATACTCAGTGAAGCCTAGTATGTCACTTCCTCTAGAAACTAAGGTACACATGGTAATAATCAAGAGATATAAACATGGATACATAACAGGCAACAAACAGAACATACTATAGGTATCAAATAGTGGCATACTAAGGGCAAATCTAAGCATGATCATTGCTACTAGCTATAAATAACTATGCATATCAAAGTGACAATATTATAAAAGATAAGTCAAGAGATATTCGCCTCAAAACAAAAACATATCAAACAATCTCCACGTCAAGCGGCTCGTCTCCCAACCAAAATCTTGCATATCAAACATATAATTTAGCTACTCTAATATGTATCCAGTAGCTAAATCAAATTCCTATTAAACCAGGAAACCCTAATCCATCGATCAATTACCCAATAACCAATCCATCCCTAAATGATCAATATTCTACATAATGAATCAAACCAATCCAAACAAACTCACCCAACTTCGATCGTGCTAATGCTGACCCATGATCGGAGAAGTTTGATGCTGGAAATTGGTGGCGGGAGTTGGATGACGCTGCTAGCCACCCAAACAGATTCCCCAAATCAGCACTATACCTAGACCTATACTTAGATCAATCAAGCTTAATTCAACAACCTTACCAACTCTAGATCAGAAGTAGCTGCTAGATTGTGACGATGGTTCATGAAGATGACCACGCCTAGCCGGTGGGTAGGCGACACTACTTCGACCTAGTCCAAACGGCAATCGGAAGAGGGAGATCATAGTGTAGTGAAATCGAGGGGTAACCTGAACTCTTACCTGACCTGTGGTTGTAGCTTCACCAATCCAAGCTCGCTCATAGGAAAGCCACGATGGATCGAGCTAGGGCTACCGGCGCTAGGGCAGAGGGACAGCTGCATGTTCTACGTCAGGGACGAAGAGGAGGGAAAGAGGAAGGAGACGAGAATCGGGGGCAGAGGCGGATGACGTCGATGCCCGGCGACCGGCAAATGGTGGTGTGGCCTCAAGTGGCGATGGCATCGTTTTGCAAATCGTGTGAGGCGAACTCGGGGCAAAATACTCGAGGCTTCTCTTTGGCCACCGGTTCTTATCCGCGAGGGAGAAGAGGAAGAGGCGTCGCGGCGGCGCCGGTTGAGGAAAACGAAGGGAGGGTCGGCGTCGGGTTGGCTAGGGCACGAGACAGAGAGGAATCGGCGGTGGCGCGAGCTCGATTGGAGATGAGAAAGAGGGGTTCGGCGATGTGGCTCGGAAGAGAAGAGAAGAAAGGTGGAGCTCGCGGTGTTGAGATGAGGAGAAGAGATCGAGAAGAAACGGTGGATAGGAACACAACATCGGGGAAGAGGAGGAAACAAAAACAAAAGAAAAGGAAATTGAAAAAATTGTATAAATACCTAGGGTTAGCTTAATTAAACCCTAAGTTCACTCCTTAATCAACTCCCACTTAATTTAGATATTCTAAACAGACTTTTCCCAAGCCTATTAATTTATTTCCGTAAACTCATCATACGAGCTCCAATTAATTCCAAAAAAATTCTAAAAATTCTCTTAATGTTATTCGCCCATAAAACTTTATTATTCGATTATGGTATTTTACATTAAAAATTGAGATAAAGCAAGAATGTAACTTTGAAAAAGTAGCGTCGAAGGGATAAAAAAAACTTGGACTAATATCTAAAAAAATAAACTTTTAAATTCTGAATAAAGACATATTTTTTTAATTTATAAATTAATTTTTTAAAAAGATAATTTAAAAAGTATTTTTAGACTAGAAAAATTCTAAAAGTTTTATAAAGGTTGAACAAACATATTTAAAGCACATATAAAATTTTTCACAAAAGATTAAAATTATTTTAAGTAAAAATAAATTCTTTTTTGTATAAATATATATTTTATAAAAAATTAATTAAAAATAGTTATTAACTTTAAAACATCATGAAATATTTTCTGAGAATGTATAATAGTATGTATTTTTTCAAAAAAAAAAAATTAAAGAATTGAATTTTAAAAAAATTTTAATGTTAAAAAATTTATATTTGGATAAATAATTCATAAAAAATTTACCAATGGTCAAAAAATTTCAAGAAAACTTTTTTGATAAAAAAAAAGATAAAGTTTTACAAAAAAATAAAGTTTATAAAAAAAATAGTACTGTAAGATATTTTTAAATCAAAGAATATGAATTTTATTAAAAACTTCATAGAAAATAATACAACCATCAAAAAATTCAAAAAATTTTCTATAAATGAGTAATGAAATTTTCTTTCTCAGAAAAATTTAATTTTAATTAATTTACAATATTAATTATGCAGAACAATTTATTTGATAATTCTAAGCAAGAATATGAAATCAAATTAAAAATAAAACATGCATAGTGATTTTTCAATTTAAGAATGATTTTGGAACCCAATATATGTTCCTTCCAGCTGGGTTAATCAAAAAAAAATTTGGGATATATTTTGTTGATAATTTTCTGATTTGACACTTATGATATCTAAGTGCCAGTTTAGTCTTTGATTATTTTTGAAGTTAGAAATAACTATATTTGAATATGTAGAATTCTTTATATTCTCTATTTCTATTTTTAATTTTTCATTTTCAATTTTTATCTTGTCGAAATCCTCTCGTCGACAAGATGTTGCTACGGTTAATTTTAACTCACTACAAAAAAATCAAGATTACCAACAAAAATACTTGTCGGCATTCCGTCGGAATATGACCATACCGACTGATTACTGACGATATATCAGTGTCAAGAACTGATTTGTTGGAAACGGGATTTTTGACATAATATGTTATTCCATTGGTAATATTCTACCACAGATTAGGTTTTCGTCGGTAATGATGTCGGAACAGTGTTAGCCAATCGGGGCCACAATTAAATAGGTTATCGATGGAAATAGGGTTTTCGTCGGTATTTACTGATGGAAACCTAACTTCCATCGGTAAATACCAACGGAAACCTAACTTCCGTTAGTAAATGCTGACGGACAACTTCATTTCGGTTGGTATTTACCGACGGAAGTTCTCAGTTCCGTCGGTAATGTATCAAAATAAAGTATTAAGATATTTTCATGCAGGGGAATCACAAGGATGACACATTATATCTCCATCGTGCTCATGCTCATGATGCCACATCAAGTGGCAAGCTGTAGCAGCAGATGCATACAAACATTGAAGTCTAACAGTTAATGGAAAATAATACATCACTTTTCATGCAATTTTTTTTCTTCTGCCCTAGTATGCGAGTACCATACTTATAACGAGGGTGTGTACAGATTTTGCATTCACGCATATCATTGTCTTTGTTCTAAAATATCATGCAGTTGTTTATACAAATAATCAATCTTCTCTACAGACAAACCTAAACCTCTGACCAATTTCTTTATATTGTAAAAACTATCGGTTATTATGTTATCAGCGGGAAGCAATTCTGATATCAATTGACATATGTTATCGTAACATCTTTCTGAAAAATGATGTTCTATTTTCATATTCAATAACTTTGTAGTAGCTGAATGTCTTATCACATTTCTCTTTCACTAGCTTTTAACATTTTTATAGTTGTTGATATTCAAGTGTTGGTGTTTCATCTATAATGGAATAATCAATTGCAGCATTCATCACATCGTGTGAACCATTGATTGCATTGCAATATCATTAGTTGATGATTCAAGAGCAGTAATGGCAGATGACGAACCACCAGAAGTTTCAATTGATTCATATAAACCTCCACGACAATACCAATTATAGTAATTTAGTATAAAACTATTTCTACATATGTGTATTTTCACGGTATCCTCATCACGGAAGGCTATATTCCTACATTTCTTATGATTACACGGACACCGTAACTCAATACCATTCATACATTCTAGATAACTCTTAGCAAAGTTCACAAACTCTTCAACTTTAGCAATAAAATCATCTCTAATAAATCCATTTTCTAATTGATTGTACATCCAAGCTTTGTTCATAGACATTTTTACCTAAAACTAATAAATTGAGAATTAGAAATTAGCTTAGATTAACGTACTAACACAAAACATTAAAGTGGACTGGTCCAAACTAATAAATTGAGAATTAGAAATTAGCTTCAATCTCTGACTCAGACGACATTTCATCCCACGTCACCTTTAGATTTCGATTCTTTGTCTGGATTGGTTTTTGTCTTTGCTCTTGTCCTTGTCCTTGTCCTTGGCTTTTAATTTAGGGTAGTTATCTTTCACATGCACTTCTTCATTGCAATGGTAACATCTTACCTTTCTTCTTCTTTTATCTTGCACTTGATTAAATTTATTAGTTTTAAATAACTTTTTAAATTTCCTTACCATGAACGTCGTTTCGTCATCATTGAGAGAAGTTTCCAATTCCGATTCATCCATTTTTGCCTTTAAGGCAATATTGTGCTTGGGTTCTTTTTTCAAATCTGCACATCTAGTTTCATAAACTTCAAATATAGAAAATAACTCTTCTAAAGTGCTTACCTCTAGGTCCTTAGATGTAATACACATCTACTAAGGATACCCATTCAAAGTCCTAAGAAAGATGTTAAGCGCGTACCTTAGTAAATCTCAGTTGATTACCTTTTCTTTGAGATTCGTGAGTCCGGTGATGAGTTTCTTGATCCTTGAGTGAAGGTGTGCAACGGTTTTACCTTCTTCTAATCATAGGTTGCTGATCTTGTTCAGGAGCAGATCTCGTCTCGCTAGTTTTGCCTCCGAGGTCCCTTCGTGTAGTTCTAGAAATTCTCCCAGAGTTCCTTAGCTCACTTGTAAGCTCCAATCCGGTTGACTTCTCGAGGTGGTAAAACACTAAGTAGATGAAACTCTACTTTGCCTCCATCTTTTTCTTCCATTTCGTGAATTCTCCCTTGAATTTCGGTGGATAGATACTTGGTCCGGCCATCTCTTGTGCTTTGGTCAGCGGTTAGTCCTTCTGAAGTGTCCTCACTCTGATACCACTTTTTGGTCCCTTAGCTGCCGGCTAGAGGGGGGTGAATAGCTCTACACAATAAAAATAAACATCTTTCTTGGAACTTTGGAAATAAAGCACTTGTATAAAAAGAAACTGATTAATAGACCAGAAAAAGAGGCACAACAATTTACTTGGTTTGCAATTAGGGGATTATTAATCTAAGACGTTTGAAAGCTCACTAATGTCTCCTTCAGGTGGAAAAGTCTCTTACAACAATAAAAGCTCACAACTACAAAGTTAAACTCAATTAGGATCAATTACAAGTATTCTGTCTAGTTTCTGTGATCAGGGCTATACTTATAGCCCTGATCGGGTTGTCTGGAAGAGTTCCAGGCACCTGAAGAGGGATAAAATTTTATTCCTATCGCAACGGATCGAGACAGTTGGCATTTCGATAAAGTTTCTGGTTCGAGCGCCTGGACCCGCTCTAGGCACTCGGACTGGGCTGAATTGGCTCGATTAGGGCACGATCCTGGGGCACCCTAGGTCCGGCCAGTCCGGGTGCCCGGAGCACAGTCAACCTCTGATTGACTTTTCCTCCTGGTTTTCCACTCTAGCTCTATTTGCTTGGGTGATTTCGGCCATTCGGAATAGGGCTCACTCGAACCCATCTTCAGGCCTTCTCAAGCAATCTTCCACTTCGGCTTCTCGTCCCTTGGAAACGTTGCGCGCCTCCTTCTCGTCCGCCAGCATACTCTTCCGTAGCACCTCGTCCCTTGGATGTACCGAGCCCATCAACTCTCTCCCGTGTCATCCTTCTCGCTAGCTGCATCTTTCGCTTGACTTCCTATGCTCCTAAGTTCCTGCATATTTAGACATAAGGATATTATTTAGATAAAAACTTATGTTGATTAACACCTCGAGCTAATTTAATTGCATGATCCATTTGTTGATCCTATTCGGAATCTGAGTCGGATGGACCGTCGGGTGAGGTGGATGAAATGTTGACCGAGTCGCGATGTCCCGGAGGGGGGGTATGCTTAGATGACTTCTATGTTAACCAAGTCGTCAGAAGCCCTCTGGTCAACACTACTTGTAGCCAGTGACCGGGTTGCTCCGGTCACTGGTACCCCAAGGCTCAAGGCAGATCCAACGAATATATGAGTAATAAGCTAATAATATAATAATGAGATAAATGAGGGGCGAGTATGAAAAACGTACCCTGGCCCAAGGGGCGCCCTCGGATAGGACGATGTTCAAGTTGTCATGACCCAGAAGCGTAGATGGATAAGCCCGATGAAGAGCTGGATCTGATGAAGCTCGGGATACGACACATAACATAGAAGTGATGTGCACTATGGTTGTAGCTCGGGATACGACACACAACTGGATCGACATGGGGGTCGACATACAACAGCGACACAGAATTGAAACTGAGGCGGAGTTAGCACATGAACTATCAACACATGGACTGTTGACGTGTGATGGCTGTCGGCCAGGAAGGCTGCGGCAAGTGGAGGCTGCCGACGAAGGGGCTGCAGTGCGTGGAGGCTGTCGACGAAGGGGGGAGGAAGGTTGTGGTCAGTGCTGTGAGGAGGAGAAGGAAGGGGAAGGTTGTGGCCGGCGTCGTGAGGAGAAGAAGTGGAAGGTTGTGGCCGACGTCGCAAGGAGAAGAAGGAAGAGGAGAGGTTGTGGTCAGTGTCGCAAGGAGAAGAAGGAAGAGGAAGGCTGTGGCCAGCGTCGCGAGGAGAAGAAGGAAGAGGAGAGGTTGTGGCCGGCGTTGCGAGGAGAAGGAAGAGGAAGGAGGCGGTCGTCACCGACGTCGCGAGGAGAAGAAGGAAGAGGAGAGGTTGTGGCCGGCGTCGCGAGGAGAAGGAAGAGGAAGGAGGCGGTCATCGCCGGCGTCGCAAGGAGGAGGAGGAGGAAGGAGGCGGTCGTCGCCAACGTTGAAAGGAGAAGGAGGAAGAGGAAGGAGGTGGTTGTTGCCGATGGCTATCGCTCGAGGATGGCGGCGAGAGAGGAAGCTGCCCTCCTCTTTTTCCGTTGGCGGCGGAAAAAACCCCCACACGAAGCCCCCCTGTTGGAATGTATACTGAAAGCCTAAGCTTTTGTAAACATTTATTTTGAATAAAGAATCACATTTGGTCAAATTGTCTACATTTAGTTGTAGTTGTTCAATTAATTTATATTGTAGATAACATAGTATGTGGTGCCACATACAGAAGAGGATGTTATTGTTGATACAGTCTGACCTGGCTGTTGTTTTGATGTTGACACTGATTTAAGTTTGTATTAGATATTAATTAATCTCAGACTGATTAATGATCAAGGTTGATCATGTGGAGAGGAAAAGTCCAAGTACGGACACTTGGCACGCGAAGTCGGAGAGGGCTCGGTAGCTCATTCTCTGGACCGGACGAAGTCGGAGAGGGCTCGGCAGCTCGTTCTCCGGACTAGGTCAGAGAGGGCTCGGTAACTCGTTCTCTGGACCGGACGAAGTCGGAGAGGGCTCGGTAGCTCGTTCTCCAGACTAGGTCAGAGAGGGCTCGGTAGCTCGTTCTCTGACCCGGACGATGGAGTCGGAGAGGGCTCGGTAGCTCGTTCTCTGACCCGGACGATGGAGTCGGAGAGGGCTCGGTAGCTCGTTCTCTAGACCAGGAAGATGTTAGGGTTTAGGGATGGGAAGCTTTAAAACCAACAGAGGCATTGGATCGGTCTGTTGACCGATCCAGTGATACTTTGGCTGTCTGGATCAGTCTGTTGACCGATCCAGTGATACCTTGGTTATCTGATCGGTCTGTGGACCGATCAGTAACCACACAGAAACTTTCTGTGAGTTATCTGATCGGTCTCGTGACCGATCAGTAACCACACAGAAGCTTTCTGTGGGTTATCTGATTGGTCTGGTGACCGATCAGTAAGAAAATGATGAGATTCAGAGCAATAGGGGGATCAGTCTGTAGACCGATCCACCTATAGGCTGATCGGTCCACAGACCGATCAGCATCATCCCAGACCGATCAGGATGTCTCCTGATCAGTCCAGAGGGTTATGGATCGGTCTGTTGACCGATCCACAACGATGTCGTTAGTCTTCTGCTGTTTCTCTGCGATTTCTGATTTATCTGATCTAACCATCTGCTATAAGCTTTTTGAGTTACAGATTGCAGGTGTCGTGCCAATGCTTGAATTCAAATTAAGCTCCATCAGAAGAATAAGACCAAGTGATCTTTCTGCTGTGTTTCGCTGTAAATTGTACAATTGGAGCGTCAACATTCACTGGCTGAGATCAATTGGCAACAGCTTGACTCTTGCTTATTGATTCGAGCTCAGAGACACCAGTGAAGACCATGGATGGTATTGGTGTGAGTTCAGAGAACCAGATGAGGAGGAAGAGTGATTGGCGATGCCTGAGTTGGTCGCAGTGATTTGATACAGGTGACAGTGATTCGGCTCTGGCTGAAGACAGTGAGAAAGCAGAGGAATAAGAAGAAGGAAGAAGAGAGGTTTTGAAACAAGGATTTTGAAAAACTCTCCGTCGATCAAGCAAGGGGTTGTGTGTTTGAGCTCTTGGCTGAGGAACCTTCTGTCTTTGCGCTTTGCTTTTAATCGTGGCTGTAAGTTGATTGTTCATTCTTTTTAGCCACTAAACTTTGTAAGTCTTGTGCTTCATTTCAAATCTTTTCTGAGACTTTGTGGAGAGGTTACTCCACCGAGAAGGAGAAATACTTAGCCGGAATTTATCTAGGGTGTGATCTATCGAAAGATTAAGGGATCGTCCACCTTACGGACACGCCGAGGAGTAGGGGCAAGTTATCCCCGAACCTCGTACATCCTTGTTGTGTTAGTGGTGGGTTGTTTCTTTTCCTTGCATCAGTTTTCCTTTTGTTTATTTCCGCTGTGCTAACAAATTTTTGTGAGGAATTAATTGAGTTTTAGTGGAGGCTATTCACACCCCCCCTCTCTAGCCATCCGAAGGTCCTAACAGTTATCAGTACCTTATAAATTATAAACAGTAGCTCACGACCAAAATGGAAAGGAACAAACCATTGGAAGGTCGTAGTGTAATTAGGTATAAGTTTATCTTGACTATATAATTACACTAGTACACTTAGAGTGTATTGAGTAGGACCATTAGAGGTAGTTTCTTTTATACTGACTTTATAAAGGAACAAAGACCTCAGTTATTATGGAAGTGTGTACTCTTAATCCTAATATAATAATAAGCACATATATTTGATATTTATTTCTTTAATTTATCAATGGGTGAGATTTAGTTCGATAAATCAATAAGCTCGATAAGTTGGGAAATGATATTACTTATAGTGTGTGTTGTTGATTATAGAAGGAAACTGTGTCCTAGTAATCTAGGTTGATAATGTCCCCAAGATGAGCTCATAAAGATTGTCATGTTAAACCCTGCAGGTGGACTTAGTCCGACATGACGATAAGGTTGAGTAGTACTATTCTTGGATTAAGATATTAATTAAATGATTTGTCAATAACTCACTTAATTAGTGGACATTCGACATCTTAAACACAGGGAGACTAACACACTCATAATAAGAAGGAGCCCAAAAATATAATTTGGGATTGGTGCGATAGTTCAATAATAGTTCTCTAGTGGAATGAATTATTATTGATAAAATTAAGTTGTGTGTTCGGGGCGAACATGAGATGCTTAATTTTATCGGGAGACCAAAACCAATTCCTCCTCTCGGTCCCTATCGTAGCCTCTTAATTATAGAGTACTATACCCACCTATACCCACCTAAAGGGGGTCGGCCAAGCTAGCTTGGGGATCAAGCTAGGGCCGGCCTAAGCATGGTTTATGGGTGGCCGGCCCTAGCTTGAACCCAAGCTAAAAGGGGCCGGCCCTAATGAAATTAAAAAAGAATTTTAATTTTTATTTTTCTTATGTGGAAGATATAATTTATTGGAGAGAATTAAAATTAAAATATCTCTTCTACAAAAGATTAAGAAAAGAGATTATATCTCTTTCCTTATTTGTAGATAGGAAAGATATTTTATTTTTTCTCTGAAAATTATTCACATGTTGAAAAATTAAAATTATAGAAATTTCTTTTTATTAACCTTGAAGGGATTTTTGAAGAGAAATTTTATTTTTTAAAATTTCCGGAAACAAATTAGGAAGTTTTATTTTGTTGATTGAAACTCTCCTAATTTGTCCTTTTGATTGTGGCCGACCATTGTATGGATAAAGAGGAAGTTTTATTTAATTCTTCCCAATTAATTCATGTCAAGGAAAGTTAAGGAAATTTTATTATAATTAAATTTCCTTATTTGCCAAAGCTAAGGAATATAAAAGAGGAGGTTGGGGTGCCTTCACAAGACACAACTTCTATTATTCTTCTCCCTCTTTTCTTCCTTGGTGTGGCCGACCCCTTCAAGCTTTCTCTTCTCCTTGTTGTGGCCGAACCTCTTCTTCCTTTTGGAGATCAAGTTGTGGCCGGATACAAGCTTGGAGAAGAAGGAGAGAAAGCTTATATCCCTTGGAGCATTGGTGGTGGTTTTTCTTCATCCTTGGAGGTGCACTTGAGTTGGCCGAATCTTACAAGGAGGAGAAGAAGGTGTTTTGGTGGTTTCTCATCTCGGAAGATCGTTGCCCACACAACGTCCGAGGTTAGAAGAGGAATACGGTAGAAGATCAAGAGGTTTTTCTAAAAGGTATAACTAGTATTTTTCCTTTCCGCATCATACTAGTTATTTTAGGAAATAATACCAAATACAAGAGGCATACTGTTTTAGTGTTTCGAATTTGCTTTCGATGTAGTGTTCTTTTGTTTGTTCTTTTCCTTGTGATTTGATTGTTCTTTTTGGTTGACCTAAAGTTATTTTAGAAAATTAAATATTAGCTTTCCTTAAAAGGTTTTGTCTAGTCGGTGGTGGTTGCTCCCATATCCAAGAAGGTCATGTGCCTCGCCACGTCAGTACTGGGAACCAATTATGGAAATTAATATTTAATGGAATTAGTAACTTAGGTGATTTGGATCGAACGTGTTAAGTTCCGCAGGAGATCCAAGTCAAAACCTAAAAGAACAAATAGATTAAATTTGGATCAAACGTGTTAAGTTCCGCAGGCGATCCAAGTTTAATTTAAAAGAACACATGGTAGCTAGGAAAAAGGTTCAGACCTTTGTACAAAATTTTTGTACAGTGGAACCATTAGGTTTTCCGAGTAGCAACCAACCCCCCCCCCCCCCCCCCCCCCCCCCCCTTCCCCCTTGTTCGTGGTCTACAGTACCCTAAAAAGGGGGCTCCTCTCAAATGACCAAACTGCCCTTCCTCCACCTCCTAATTACTACTCTGCCATTAGGATATCTCTGTATCACAAGTCTTCCCTCCAAGTCTAGTCGAAGGAGGTGCAAGTCCGACTGACTAGACCAAGCCCAATCGTAAAACAGAATCGCTACTTGATGTGCATGAATCTTATGATCATTTATGTATGTTTGGACGCACATCTACTTGTATTTCATTAGCATATTCTATGTTTATTGCACCCTATTTCTTTGTAGTGTCATACTTCCAGTATATTTTGTTCGGATATCTGCTCTTTGCTTGTTTTGATTGATAGGACATGATTTGGAGCAAAAACGAAGCCTACATGAAGTCTAGAGCTTCCAGAGTATCATGGGCAGGCGAAAACTAAGTTTTCTTCATGTTCTGGCCGTGTGGAACCCACACGGCCGTGTGGACGCCGTGTGGGGGGCGTGTTGAGGCCGTGTGAATGCCACACGGCCGTGTGAAGGCCATGTGGAATTTCCAGCACTGCAGACCAAAAGTAAAATGACCATAACTTTCTGTTTGGTTGGAGTTATGAGCCGTTCCAGATATCAAAATATAGATAACTTCAATATCTACAACACTTATGAAGACATAAACCAGAGAAAACCAAGTCTTGAAGGTCTAAAGTTCGTTTCTATGAGACACGGCCTTGGCACACGGCTGTGTCAAATCCTGCAATACACACCAAGAGTACAATAGTCATAACTTTGTGGTCCGTTGGAGTTTTTGGCTGTTCATTATACCAAATTGCAGATAACTTCAATATATAAAACTCTTATGAAGACTTTAACCAGAGAAAACCAAGTCTTGAAGGTACAAAGTTCGTTTCTATGAGACACGGCCTTGGCACACGGCCGTGTTAAATCCTGCACTACATACCAAGAGTAAAACATGCATAACTTTGTGGTCCGTTGAATTTTTGGGCTGTTCTTTATACCAAATTGTAGATAACTTCAAGATATACAACTTTCATGAAGACCACATCTCAAGAATACCACGTTAAGAGGCACTAAAATGGATTACAAGTGCAGCACGGCCTTGATGCACGGCCGTGACAAATTCGCACGGCCGTGCGGTGTATCCAGAGCAGAAGATGTACACGACCGTGTCAACTTGCACGGCCATGCCACTCAACCAGTGTAGAAGTTGTACACATCCGTGTCAACTCACACGGCTGTGCCACTCGACCAGTGCAGAAGATGTACACGGCCATGTCAACTCACACGGCCGTGGCGCGGGCCGTGCGGCATCCGTACCCTAGCTTATAAATGGATTAAGAAACCTACTTTTGGAGGGATCTTTGGTTCGGGACTTCGTCCCTCCCCTCGGGGAAAGCCGTAGAGCTTCATCCACCGCCGTCCCTTCACGATCCGTCCATCTCCGGAGCAAGGAAGCATCCCCAAGACATCAGAATCATCAAACATCTCTTCTTCCTTTTCTTCTAGGATTGTAAGTTTGCTTTTCTTTATGTTCTGGGGTTATTCTTCCCCCACAATAGAGTAGATATCCTCTTCTAGGATTAGGAAGTATTTGTAATATGATGGAGATGTAGAACTATGTTGATTCACCTTGTTTCTATTCAATGAATTGTTTATGCCTTGTTCATACTTGATGAATTATGTGCGCAACATAGTTATATTTCTTTGCATGCTTTGTCGATTGATGTGGAGGATTGTTGATCACGCAAGGGGATGCCCTAGAGCGTATTGACCAAGGTACCCTAGTGACAGGGGTAACCCTTTTCGGATGTATAGGACGCTCCCTTAAAAGGAGAAACAATCCCTTAGGAATTGCTGCTCTTGTAGAGAGAGTGCTCTAGATCGTATACCCGAGGGGCCCTAGTGACAAGGGTAACCCGTTCAAGGACGTCTAGGGCATTCTCTTGAAATGAGAGGCAATTCCTCCATAAGGAAGTAGGTAACCATACTAAACCTCTACCCTTATCCTTATTGTTATTTACTAGATATGTATCCCAGTGATCTATCGAGGCGCCCTCGTGACAGGGGAGTTAACCATTACAGGATTTCACAGGAATCATCTCTATGTGATACTTAGGGATATTGACCAATCTAACTTCCTGCAAGAGCATGGACATAGAGGATAGAAACTGAGCAATCCACGTAGTATCTCCTAGTCTTATAATGAAACCGAAATCCTAGAGTTCCTTTCCCAAAGCTCAATCCCCTCCGAGATCAATTCTTTCTCTCCTCTCTCTTCTTCTCAACCTTCTTTCTCTCTTCATTCACCCTCATTAGTTTGCAAGCGCCAAAGCCAACTTTCGACCATCTAGATAACCTACTTGCGACATCTCTTGTGCTTAATCAATAGTCCCTGTGGATTCGACAAATCTTTTATATTACTGACGACGAAACCGTACACTTGCGATTGCGTGACACTACTGAATGCAAACTCATATCACTGGGCTTGTTTTATAACATCGGAACATCGAACGAGTAGTTGTAGCAATGCTGAGCAGGTGACTAAAATAATACCGAGCGAGCAACGAAAAATAGTGTCGAACGTTTGTCAAGCAATCGATCGATCGGATGCCTAGCAGGAGATCGAGCGATATCGAGCAGACGGTCATGCGATGCTAAGCCAAGTGATAGAGCGAATGCAGAGCGGGTGATAGGGGGCGTGCCAAACAGGTGGAAAGACGCGGGCGGTGTCGAGCGCGTGATCGAGGAAATGTCGACCGAGTGACAACAAACCGTGGTTGGGAAAATAAAAAATGTCAACCGGGTGACCATAAAACGCAATCAGGAAATCGAAAAATATCGACCAGGCAATATGGAAATGTAGAGCGGGTGGAAAGACGATAGGCGAGCAGTGTCAAACGCGCAACCGAGAAAATGTCGATTGAGAAACAGAGATAATGTCGTTCGGATGGAATGGGAATGGGAGAGCGATGTCGAGCGCGCAACCAACAAAATGTGGACTAGGCAATAGAGATAATGTCGTTCGGATGGAATGAGAACGGGCGGGCGAAGCCGAGTGCACGATTGAGAAAATGTCGACCAAGCGAAAATTGCGATTGGGCCATAGAGAGAATGAGGGACGAACAAAGCCATGAGCACAACCGAGAAAAATACCGACTGAGCAACAGTAAATCATGATCGGGCAATAGAGAGAATGATGGACGAGCGAAGCCATGAGCGCGACCGAGAAAAATATCGACCGAGCGATGATAAACCGCGACCGAGTGACCGAAAAATGTCGATCAGGTGATCAAAGAATGCAACCACGCGATCCAAAAAATGTCGATCAGGAAATAGGGAGAATGCCAAGCGGCTTGCATTCCAATTGCAAGTGGTGTCAAGCGCCTGATCAAGAAAATATCGACCGAGCAACAGTAAATCGCGACCGAGCAACATAGAGAATGATGAACAAGCAAAGCCATGAGCGCAACCGAGAAAAATACTGATTGAGCGGCAGTAAATCACGATCGAGCCATTGAATAAGGCCGACCTAGATCAAAAAATGATGAGTGGGTCGAAAGACGATGGACGAGCGATAGTATGTCGCAACCGAGCAATCGAATAATGCTGACCTGACAATCAAAAAATGCTGACCTGACAATCGAAAAGTGTTGACCTGGCAATCGAAAAATGCTGACTGGATCAAAAAAATATTGAGCGGGTCGAAAGACAATGGGCAAGCGGTATCAAAAGCGCGGTAGAGAAAATGTCAACCGAGTGACAATAAATCACGATCGGGAAAAATGCTGACTGGTACAAAGCGAACAACTGAGCAGATAGCCAAGCGATACTAATCGATTGACTAAGAGAAGGCCAATCCGATGATCGAAAGAATGCTAAGTGGGCGCGAAGCCTGTGCACTGGATAGACATGGAACTTGAGACCAAATGAGAATGGGAGCATAGCCCGTGGATCGAGCGCGAACGCGAGTAGAGCCTGTGGATGGAGCACGAACGGGAGCAGAACAATCAGGCGGTTATGCGAATGCCATACAAGGAGGAAAGCGAGTATCGACTAAGCAACAAATGTGGGGCAAAGCAATGAGTGAGATGCGAGGGACGAGTTCCGGGCAAAGCGGCAAGTGAGGTAGGAGCGGTGAGTGCCGGGCATAGCAGTGATTGAGGCGCGAATGGTGAGTGTCAGGCAAGTGAGTTGCGAATGATGAGTGTCAGACAGGGCAGCGAGTAGAGTGTGATGAGTGTCGAGCAGAGCGGCGAGTGAGGCGGGAACGATGAGTGTCGGGCATAGCAGTGATTAAGGCACGAATGGTGAGTGTCAGACAAGTGAGTCGCGAACGATGAGTGTCAGACAGGGCGACGAGTAGAGTGTGATGAGTGCCGGGCAGAGCGGCGAGTGAGGCGAGTGTAATGAGTGTCGGGCAGAGCGGCGAGTGAGGCGAGCCCCTGACTAGAGAGTAACCTGATCGACTAGTAGTTGAGCATGAGAGCCTAACTGAGAAGCCGTTGGTCGTGAGAGCACGCTCACTTATAACTCACCCTAGGGCGAGAGTCTGGAACTCGACCGGGAGGTCATCAGTCACAAGAGCATGCTCGCTTATAACTCACACTGGGGCGAGAGTCTGGAGGTGTGAGGGCATGCTCACTTATAACTCGCACTGAGACGAGAGTTTGGAGCCTGACCGGGAGGTCGTTGGTCGTGAGAGCATGCTCGCTTATAACTCGCACTGGGCGAGAATCTGGAGGCGTGAGGCCATGCTCACTTATAACTCGTACTGGGCGAGAGTCTAGAGGCGTGAGAGCATGCTCACTTATAACTTGCATTGGGGCGAGAGTCTGGAGGCGTGAGAGCTTGCTCACTTATAACTCGCACTGGGGCGAGAGTCTGGAGGCGTGAGAGCATGCTCACTTATAACTCGTACTGAGGCGAGAGTTTGGAGTCCGACCGGGAGGTCGTTGGTCGCGAGAGCATGCTCGCTTATAACTCGAGCTGGGGCGAGAGTTTGGAGGCGTGAGAGCATGCTCATTTATAACTCGCACTAAGGCGAGAGTCTGGAATCCCGACCCAGAGGTGATCTGGAGGTCTGACCAGTACTTGATCTAGAGACCTAATCAAGAATTGATCTGGAGGTCTGACTAGGACTTGATTTGGAGATCTGACCAGGAAACAATCTGAAGGCCTGACCAAGAAGCAATCTGGAGGTCTGACCAGGACTTAATCTGGAGACCTTGGTCTGGAAGCCCAACCGAGAATTAGTTTGGAAACCCGACCGAGAATTGGTCTGGAAGCCCGGCCGAGAGATCATTAGCGATACTTTGATCCAAGACCGGTGGTGATACTCTGGTCCGAGACCAGTAGTGATAGCTTGACCCCGAATGGGGGAGGTGAAGCCCTGAAGTCCATAGAAGCGGAGCCCGTAGCAATATGAGGGAGGAGAGCCTTTATCATACCTGACCGCGGAGTGGTGTCAACCGACTGAGGATCAGTCTCGGTCTCTCAACTCCAAAATGTCGTGAAGTCACAGAGAAATAATGTCGACCTCATGACTCTTAAATGTCCGCGGAGTCAAGGAGAGAATAATCTGAGCCATGACCATCAAAGGAAGTGAATCCCCTAACCATATAAGGGAGCAGAGTCCATAGCATTAAAAGGAAGTAGAGCACCATGAGTGAAAGGAGCAGAGCCCGTAGAGGTAAGAGAATGCAAAACAGGTGGAGAATGTAGAGCATATATCAGTGATAGAGTGCAACGCCTATAGCAGTAAGAGGATGCAGAGCCTCATGATGAATGGTGCAGAGCCTACAGTAATAAGAGGCCCATAGTGAAGGGTACAGATCCTGTAATCAAAGATCGAGGAGAAGAAGGAAGAGGAGAGGCTGTGGCCGACGTCACGAGGAGAAGAAGAAAGAGGAGAGGTTGTGGTCGACGTTGTGAGGAGAAGAAGGAAGAGGAAGGCTATGGCCGGCGACGCGAGGAGAAGAAGGAAGAGGAGAGGCTGTGGCCGGCATTGCGAGGAGAAGGAAGAGGAAGGAGGCAGTCGTCGCCGGCGTCGTGAGGAGAAGAAGGAAGAGGAGAGGTTGTGGCCGGCATCGCGAGAAGAAGGAGGATGAAGGAGGTGATCGTTGTCGGTGTCGGGAGGAGAAAGAGGAAGAGGAAGAAGAAGGAGGCGGTCGTCGCCGGCAACCGTCGCTCGAGGGTGGCGGCGAGAGAGGAAGCTGCCCTCCTCTTTTTCCGTTGGCGGCGGAAAAAACCCCCACACGCCCTCCTCCTCCTCTTGTTCGTGGTCTATGGTAGACCTGACCACGGTTCGGAACCGATGGTTCGACGGTTAGGAACCGACGGTTCGATGGTTCGGAACCGATGGTTCGACGGTTCGACGGTTCGGAACCGACGGTTCGACGGTTCGGAACCGCCGGTTCGACAGTTCCAGGCAGGTCGACCCTTAACCGCCCAAGACGGTTACGGTTCACGGTTCAGAACCGCCGATTCACGGTTCGGTTCACGGTTCGTCACGGTTCGCCACGGTTTAAGATTAATATGTTAAAAAAATTAAAAATTAAAAATTAAACATTAAACATTAAAAATTAGAAATTAAAATTTATTGAAAAAAAGGCTTGCACTTATTTAAGTTGTCTACCTATCCCTTTAGGGGAATCAAAGCCCACGTAGTTCTTTTACATTTTTATCCTTTTACATTTTCATTCACTTCCATTTCCTATTCCTGTCGTATTTGTTCCTTCAGTATCAAAATCTTCAACTTCGTCATCTGAAAGTTGCATTCCTTGGATTCTTTTCTCCGCTCTGGTCCAATCGTCTAGTAATGCTTGGGCTTCCAATGAGTCGGGAGACAAAGTTGATCGTCATTCATCTAATATGTTGCCGCCGACACTGAACGTCTGCTCCACAGCAACAGTTGACACTAGACAAGCTAAAATTTCTTTTGCGATCACGGAGAGAACGGGAAAGCTTTGAGCCTTCTGTGACCACCACTTTAAGATATCGAAGTTTTCGCTATCTGCTTCATTAAAATCAAAAGAAGTCGTAAAATAATTCTCAAGTTCCTGTGTGGAACTTGAAGATCCTCGTGGACGTTTTATCCGTTCTTTTAATAAGAGTTGTGCTTTTGTAAGTTTTAAATTACTACTAGTAGTTTGTTTAATTTCAGAAATATTAATTTGTGTTCCATATTTTACATAATATTGATTATAAATATCATATAAATAAATTCTAACATTATATATAATATTAACTGGATCAGGGGAAGAAGAATCTTTAATTGGAATTAAAGCGTCATAATATAAAGTTAACATTTCTTGTAAAATTTCTAATTTAAATCTAGGATCTAAAGCAAATGCAATTAAATAAATTTCAGGAATTAAATAAAAATATTTTTCCCATTTAGTTTTCATAGCTAAGATGTAAGGAGATAAAGATTCATTATTAATATGTTCATTTAAAACTAATACTATATTAGAAAAATTTTCCAAAACTAATTGAGCAGTGGGATAATAAACACCGGAAAGTTGTTCGGTTGCATCATTAAATACTTTTAAAATTTCACAAATACTATTACAAATATTCCATTGTTGTGAAAATAAATAAATATTAGTATTAGTGTTTTGTGCAAAAACTGAACATAATAATTCTTTATATTGAAATGAATCTTGTAATAATTGGTATGTTGAATTCCAACGTGTTGGTACATCACGTGGAAATTTTTTTTATCTAATTCCATTAATTTTACAAAACATACCCCATTGTTTCATTATAGATGGATGAGACCATAAATAAGAAATTGCAATTCTAATTGGTTTAATATAACTTTCTTAAATTTTTAAACCATCTTGAACACATAAATTTAAACATGGCATACACAACGAATATGAAAAAATAAACCTCCAATAATAGGTTGACAAATAAATTTTAGATCATCTATACAAGCGGTATTAGAACTAGCATTATCTAATGATATTGAAAATATTTTATGAGTTAAACCATATTCTTCTAAAATTAAACATAATAATTGTGCGATATTATGAGCATTATGTGATTCATCAAAAACTCTATAAGCTAATAATCTTTTTTGGAGGTTCCAAGAGTTATCGATCCAATGGCAAATCACACCCATATACGAATGTTTGCCAATGATCACTCCAAATATCGGAACATAAAGAAACTTTATTATCTAATTTACTAAATTCATCAATTAAATTCTTTTTTCCTTGTTTTACTAATTTTTTAATTGTACGAATAAGTGTAGTCCTAGGAACACGTTTAGCACATGGATTAAGAGATTCTTTACAAAAATCTTCAAATGTGCATTTAGATCCAAAACTAAAAGAAAGATGTTCTACGGAAACAAATTTAGCTAATGATTCTCTTAATTTATTATCCGAATATAAAAATAAACCGGAATCGGTACTACCGCTAGTTGAAGAAAATCTTGATAATTGTGTTTGAGAACGGTCGAGTCCATATTCCGTCGGGTGCTTCGTTTCTACATGTCGTTTCAATGACCCATAGCCACCGCCACCTTGGAATTTGTAGGAAGCATTGCAGTGCTTACATTTTGCACGCATTTCTCCCGACAGAAGAGTGACCTTCTAAAAATGTTTAGTGAAAATAGAAGACTTAAGAGGAGGAAGTTCCCAAACCTTAGAAGTAATTGCATCGGTATTTCCTTGTGTTTCGGGTGTTGGATTCAGAAGATGCTCGATCTCATCATCGGTGGATTGAATGTTGGGGTCCTCCTCCCGCAAATTCATTATTTGCTTTCCCTTCCGAGCTCGAAATGATGCACCTCCGCGGCCTCCTTCCATTGTAATTGAAAATTGAAAACGAAAGCGTGTAGAGATTAGAGAATACGAAAATGAGATTAAGAGTAGAGAAGATGTGTGTGAAAAATGATGAAATGAGCTCTCTATTTAATGAGTTTTGATAGTAACGGACACTAAATCGTAGTCATTGATCAAAAAACGGTCAAATGATCCTAACCGTTGAAAAAAAATACCCAAAAAATCCTCCCAACGGCTATGAACCGCTGGTTAACTGACGGTTCAAGCCGTTTAAAAAAAAAAAAAAATTTGCAGCTAAACCGCCGGTTCAACCCACCGGTTTTACAACCAATGAACCGGAACCGGCCCGACAACTTGCCAGGCCGGTTCTGGTTCGACCCAGCGAACTGGGTCAACGGGCAACCGGCCCGTTGACCCGGTTACGGGTCCGGACCAGACCCGGCCCGGGGTCAGATCTACTCTACGGTATCCTAAGAAGGAGGTTCCTCTCAAATGACCAAATTAACCTTCCTCATCCTTCTAATTATTACTCTGCCCTTAAAATATCTACGTATCATGTCATTATAAAAAACAAAAAACAAAAGTATCATTTGTCATTATAAAAACAAACAAACAAAAAAGTCACGAGAAATTTAACTAGTCCACTCGAACCAATATAAAATTAATTAATTATTAACCGATAGTAGACTAATTTTGCACATCAATCGCCTGCTATTTCGTTGTCTGCTTTTTGTTAGTGATCAATCAAGTTGCACAGTCCACTTCTGTCTGATTTATTAGTGATTTCGTTTTAATTGAATTCTAAAATTTAAAATTAAGACCGAATAAATTACTTTTTTTTTTTAAAAAAAAAAGGAAAATTCAAATTAACAATATTGTTCTCACTCCCATCTATAAATGTCCATACATATGCTTGTTAATTTGCAGCTAACTTAGTTTCTTTGAAAATACTTTCTTAGTTTACCCGTTGGAGCAATTCCTAGAAAATACTCAGCTTTTAATTCCATGTCGAATAGTACGATCAGTGCTGGAGTCTCCTCCGCAGCAGCTCCAGCCCCGGAACAGGTGGGTGAAGACTCGAATTTCGAAAACATAAGCAGAGTCATCACCTTAGCCTGCATGCTGCTCATCTGCCTCAGCTTCCTCACTGCGGCCACAAAGCATCGGCTTTGGCACGCCAATTCCCCAATCGACAAACTGCACAAGTTCGTCCTTGACCAGATACTGGATCAGCTGATGGACTTGGCCTCCATCTATCTGCTCACCTCGAAGGGCATCTACCTCGTGTGGGGTGTGATCTTGATGATCGCCAATGGCGCTATCACTTGCATCGCCGTTACCCACACCCTTTCCGACTCCAGGTCCAGCTTCATGAATCTCTTCTTCATCGGGCTGCTTAGCTACAATCTGATCGTGCCTCTCCGGGACATCGAAGATGCTGATCCCTTTTCCCACTTCGTCATCAACCTGTGGATGATTTGGGGGTTGATCATTCTGAAGACAGTGGACAAGTTCTTCAGCTTTTGGGTTGCCAAACGCGCGTACGGATCAGCAGATAGGACCAACATCATCTCTGACTACATGCGATTTGAGTGTACGCTGAGCACTGGCACTCTCGATCCCGTCTCCATGCGAGGTTATAAATACATCGTGAGCGGAGAAGAAAAAGTATCATTCCAGACAAAGATAACAGATGACCGCCAGGTGGATATCGACATCGCAAACAGTTTGAGCGATAAAGTGGTGACGGTGGAGAGAGTGTGGGACTGCAGAGATCAGCTGCTCGGACGCAAAATGGACTCAGATGGGAAATTCAAGGACATATGTCTCTCCTTCGCCTTGATGAAGCTGCTGAGAAGAAGGTTTTAGCAACAATCTTTAATTTATAACAATTAATCGTACATTAATACAGTTGTTATATCAGACTAATTTAATTTGTAGCCTGCTACACTTGACTCACGCTCTTCCACGTAGGTTTCTCGATTACCCTGCTGAGGAACTAAATGACGTATCCAAGAGCATGACATTGGTCTTACAGGGGCTCCTTAACCTTGAGTCGGAGGACAAGCACAGGGCCTTTCGGGTGATCATGACAGAGTTAGGGTTCTTACAAGACCTCTTCTTTTCCCAGTATCCTATTATTTTTGGTTGTGGATTTCCGATCTACAATTATCTTCTGTCTCTGTTGCTGTTGGGAGCCACTGGTTGCCTCGCCAACACAGCTTATTCTGACACCCACGATCTGGGAGGCAACGATATTGATCTTTATATCACTTTTGTCCTCGTAGCCATGATCATTATCATGGAGATCACTGAAACAGCCACTTACTTGCTCTCCGACTGGAACAAAGTGACGTTACTGATCAACTACGTAAAGTTTCCATGGCTACAGAAATCATGTTTTATTAACACGGCGCTTCGATTCTTGTGCAAGATAAAGATCATGCAACCTGTGCGCGATAAAATCGGACAGTTTTCGCTCCTTGAACAGTTTGGCAAGTTCTCGATCAGAGCTAAGCTGTGCAATAGCAGAGCAACCTTCGGCAATGGGGTCATGAAATTCTGTCATGCATCTGTTAAATTACCCGACGAGGCGAAGAGAATGATCTTGGATCAGCTCCGTCTGTTAAGCCGAGGCACCCTCTCCAACGGTGAGTCGTCACTGCGTCGAAATGGGATGGAAGAATTGGGCTGGACCTGCAAGCTTCAGGCCAGCACGCAGACGATTCTGTTATGGCACATTGCCACTTGGTACTGCGAAAAAATGGGGCAATCGCAACGGTCTCTTCCGTCGTCGGGAAAGAAAGAGGTCGCCACCGCGCTATCGAATTACTGTGCGTACCTCGTTGTCTTTGTTCCGGATTTGCTGCCCGATCAGGGCAACAAAGCAAAAAGAATTTTAGACAAGTTGGCGAGTGAGATCGACAAGGTCGGGGCCAGAGATGAGCTGCACATGTTGGATATCATGATGGGGCTCCTTGAATCAAACACGATACTAGGGATGGGTGCAGAGTTGGGGAAGAGGTTGGTGGAATCCATCAGTGATGAGAACAAGAGATGGGATGTGTTGGCGGAGTTCTGGGCAGAGTACGTCCTGTACCTTGCACCGTCGGACAACGTTCAAGCTCACCATGAAAGCCTTGGTTCCGGAGGGGAGTTCATTACCCATCTGTGGGTTCTCTTGTATCATGCAGGCGTTCTTGATCGAGCGTCCAGAGATACCTTAGCTTCAAACACCTACCCGTGATATGCATTGTACCCTGAACCCTAAATGCTTGATGTACCTGAATTAAGCAGACATGAATCTTATCATTTATGTAATAAATGTATCTATCTAATTAATCAAGTGTGATATAAAGATTTCTATTGAGTAATATAAATATTTAATGTGAAATTGAAAAATAAATAATTTTGCAATAGAAATCATTTTACCGTAACACCTCTTCTCTTTCTAAGAGCTAATTGAATGCTCACTACCTTCTAACAAAGGGATGTACACTGAATGACATCAATTTTTTTCTTCTAATACCTCCAGCTGAAACTCAATTATGAGAATTTGTATCCCCGGAGCTACGGTGTCATGGTCGGGCATCCAAGTTGTCACCCAGACATCCGTGGTTTGAACACTAGCTACGACGTAATTACAGAAAATTTTCCTCCAAATGAGAGGCATAATCAAAGGAGTTGGTCATCCAAGGATAATAAGGGATTATATTTTTTTTTTCAATTATGAGAATTGGTACTAAACTCAATTATGAGAAATTGGTCATTTAAAGAAGGCTATACTCAAAATTGGTCATTTAAAGAAGGCTATACTCGCCAAAGAGTGTGAGATATTATTGAAAATTAATTTGAAGAGCCCTGATCAGGATGTAACAACTCTATGCTTTAGATCATAAAAGAAGAGAACAATATACTCTCACCATCATTCATCAAGATAGCCAATGAGATAATATCAAAGAAAACATGAGAGATGATTCATAACTCTATTATGGGAGTGGATAAAGTGAAAAAGATTCGACTTTAAACTCTAAGGGCTAAATTTGAATCACTCTGTATGAAGGAGAGTGAATTTATGTCCGTCCATTTTATAAGTTTTTTTACTATTGTCAATCAAATGAAAAGAGACTTAGAGAAACCATACTTGATGTTTGCGTAATTGATAAGATATTACGCTCTCTTAACACAAAGTTTAATTATGTAGTTGTTGCAATTGAAGAGTTCAAAGATTTAAAAACCATAACAGTTGATGAGTTAAACAAATCATTACGGACTCATGAAAAATTATGAACCATGAAAAGCAAAAGCAATCAAAACATATATTACAAGCAAATTAAAGATCAATTTAAAGATCAAATGAGGTGTTTCTAGTAGAGATTGAGGTCAAGAATGAGGCAAAGACTGAGGTTCGGTACATGGTCGTGATCAAAGAAGAGATAAGAAACCTTCTCAGTTTGATAGAAACCTTGCTTTTGCATGCGAAGATCTAATCCTACAGGAGATCTATTTTTACTTGATCTTGAAATTGATAGAACTTATCACAAAAGAAGAAACCTGCAAAGACAACAAGGAGAACAAGCATTATTTGATATAGCAAATAAACCTCTTAAGGATTACACAGCATAGTACGCTCATGGGCTTTAGTCTAGCATCATCAGACCCTCAATTGAAGCCAATAATTTTAAGATAAAACCTACAGTGATTCATATGGTACAACAAAATCAGTTTGGAGGAGGACCACATGAAGATCTGAAGCAGCACTTAGAGGTATTTTATAAGATATATGGGACAATGAAAATGAACAGAGTCCCAGCTGAAGCAATGAGGTTATTATTATTTGGTTTCTCCTTGAGGGATATAGCCAAGTTATGACTTACTTCTATGTTTGCAAATAGCATCACATCATGGGAGCAATGCGAACAATTATTCCTTGACAAATTATATCCACCAAGTAAAATTGTACACATGAAAAATTTGATTGTGAGTTTTAGACAAGCCAACACAGAGTCTCTGTATGAAGCTTAGGATAGATTCAAGAATATGTTTAGACTTTGTCCCCACCATGGATTTGAGAAATGGTTAGTCATCCACACATTTTATAACAGCATCAACTATCATACCAAAGTGTCCCTCGATTCTGCTGTTGGAGGGCATTGATGAATAAAGGACTAGATGAAGCTGTGGAAATAATAGAGAGTGTGACTCTTAACTATCACCAGTGGGCATCTGAAAGAAGTGGAAGCTCCTTTTCTAGAAACCCAACTAAGTCATCCGGGAAATTTGATGTTAATGCAGTGACACTTGTGTTCGCAAAGATCGATGCCCTAACAAAGAAGTTGGAATCAATGTGAACATGCATAGTAAACACCATTGTAGGAGTGCATGATGCATGTGGAAGTACGGAGCATGACCAAGAAGCTTGTCCACTTGGGATTTTATCTTCTCAACTTGAAAATTTTGAGCAATGCGATGCCATAGCAAGCTTCAACCCCAAGCAAGGAAATATGTACTCTAGCACCTATAATCTGGGATGGAGAACAAGGCCAACCCATAAATCAAAGGCAAGGGTGCCAACCGGGATAGTCACAAGGATATTTTCAATAACAACATCCATCACAAGACTATCAATGGTCGAGAATCGAAAAGTTGATTGAAGAGGTTCATGCAGTTCAAATGGAAATGAAAAACAATATCAAGCAGCTCACTTAAAGAATGGACAAACTGCAAAACACTAGAAGATTCAAGATAACCAAATTGCTTCTTCATCTACAAGAGCACCTAGTGGTTTTCTAGGAACAGCGTATGTGAATCTGATTAAACATTGTAATGGAATTGAGCTATGAAGCGGACAAACCTTGAGAGACTCCCAAGTGACTGCTCCTAACGGGATTGATAATTTAGAAGAGCTCTCTCCTCCCTCACCTAACCTAGCTAAGATCCAAGATGATGAAGAGATTACCAAAAAGGTTGAAAGAGACTCTTCCACTGCCACTCCAAAGTCAAACAGTCCCTTTCCTATAAAAATTAGCTATGACAAAGAAGGATGAAGAATTAAGCAAATTTTTAGAGAGAATTAAAGAACTTTGCATCGAGGTACCATTGATAGATGCAATTTATCAAATACTAAAGTTTGCTAAATTTTTAAAAGAGATAACAACTACTCGAAGAAAAAAAGAAGGACATGAGACCATAACATTAGTTGATGATGTAACGCACTAATTCTCAACGTGTTACCACCCAAGCTACAAGACCCTGGAAGCTTCTCCATCCCTTGCAAGATAGGAACCACTATTTTTGAAAATGCTTTCTATGATTTGGAAGCAAGTGTTAGTCTCATTCCCTATTCTATTTGTAATAAGCTAGGTCTAAAAAACGTTAAGCTCACCACTATGGCATTGTAAATAGTCGATCATTCATGCAGATACCCTATAGGTATAATCGAAGATGTGCCGATAGAGGTGAGTGGGTGTAGCATACCCACTGATTTGGTGGTGCTTGATATGGAGGAAGACCTGAAAATTCTAATCATATTGGGAGGACTATTTCTTGCTACTGCATGAGCTGTGATTAATGTTAAAAATCACAGGCTATCTTTGGTGATAGATAAGGAAATGTTAGAATTTGAATTGTCTGAATCTTCTAACCATGTCAATAATAGGGTGGATGCTCACCAACTAAAAGAATGAAATTTTCATTCTCATGAGAGACCGCCAGATGTTGTTCCTAGTCCGACAATAGAGGAATGAAGAATCCTAAACAAAAGTCAAAAATATGTCTGCCCTCTAAGGGCAAGGATGAAGGAAGAACTTGAAGCAACAACCTTAGGAGGGGAATCCATGTCTCTAAGGATATAATCTGTATTAACAGAGACGAGGTCGAGTTAAAGACTTAAAATAAGAGCTTCTTGGAAGGCAATCCAAGGGTTTCTTTTCTATTTAATTTGATTTTTAATTTTATCTATGGTTTGTCTTAACTTTTAATTTCATTTTCAGGTTGTGTGCATCCTTCGCGAGCTAGCCATTATCACCTCATGGGAGTGGAGGCATCGACAAAGTTAAAAAGGAGAAACTCAGCCCTTATACACCTTAAAGAGTCAGTCGTATGACCTCACACGACCATGTGAAGCTAGTAGAGAAGGGAAAGGACTTGGCCATGTCATTTGACATGGTCGTGTGGTCCTAGCAGAGAGAAAGAAGAGGGTGGCCGTGTGAACCCAACCGAGAGGAAGAAGAGGGTGGTCGTGTGAATCTACACGACCGTGTGAAGCTGGCAGAGAGGAAGTCAACCTTGGCCGTGCCAATCAACACAACCGTGTGAACCCAACTGAGAGGAAGAAGAACCATATACAAAAAACATATATATATCTATAAAATCCATCAATGGGTGCAAGTGAGGTAACTGCAAAGTTAGAGGCCGAATTATATTATAGTTTCAAATATATGTAAGTTAGAGAATTTATGAAATTTTTTAGTTCATGTGTATTAAGAAGTGCCCTAATTTATATTATAACTATTTTTATAGTTGAAAGATAGTAGAATATCAAATGTGCAAGATGATAGAATAATGAATATTATATTAGGACCCCTCTATAAAATAAAAGTGTACATTGGTTACTATGTTAATGGTCTCAAATTCCATGTGGCACAACGAGATTCACGAAGATTAACATATAATTTTTGGTGCTTGTGTCAAAGAATCCAAGGACAACAGTAACACTGAGTTTGATTATTATGATAGATTTAACAAAATCATAGAAGTTGAATATCTTACATTACCTATAAAAAGGTATGTATTGTTCAAATGTTCATAGTATGATCCGACCACAAGAACAGGGATCGAAATACATCTAAATTATAATTTAGTTTAGGTTAATGCAAACAAAAGGTTAAATAAGTTTGACCCTTTCATTTTCGGGATATAAGTGGGTTAAGTTTTTTATCTTGAATACCCTATAACAAGAAGATCTAGTAAATGATTGTCTATTTATCAAATGAAGACTCGCTAGACCATCGAAATGCTAAACACCATTACTGCTCAAAATCATGATGTATTTCATAATAATGAAGTGAAGAGATATTCAGTTGATTTATAACTTCAATCCACATCTCAATTACTTATAAATGTTAATGCCACTTACGAGGATATAGATGATAAAGAGATGTCTAACAGTGAGGATCTTGTTAAACTTGTTGGGTTGCAATGGTTGCAAACAAAGTTCCACATTAAAATTACTTGAAAAGGATCATGGACTTATAAGGGAAAGATATTTCCATTGGTATGTGGTCTTTTGGGTAGAGTCCAAGAGCAAAACCATGAGGACCTAGACCTAAAGTGAATAATATCATACCATTGTGGAGATATATGAATTTTTTTGGTCCTAACAATTGGTATTAGAACACGGACTACCAGAAGGTCTAACCATCGACTATGAATAAGAGATATGGTCTAACCGATCCATGTGAGTATAATCAAACAAAGAAAGTAGGAGCTCTCATGTCTGGATCAAGATGACCAAACACTAGGTAGGAAGTCCTAATTGTGACTAGGTAAGGAAGTCCTAGTAGGTCTGTTCGACCAAGGGGTAGTAAAGTCCTGGTGGATAAAGGATCAGATGACATCAAACATATATGCTTGAGGGAGCGATCTTTCGTTTAGGGGAGGGTTGTTGGGTTGCAGTAGTTGCAAACAAAGTCCCACATTGAAAATACATAGAAAGAATCATGGACTTATAAGAGAAAGATATTTTCATTGATATGAGACCTTTTGGATAGAGCCCAAGAGTAAAGTTATGAGGACATAGGCTCAAAGTGGATAATATCATACCATTATAGAGATATCTGAATTCTTTTGGTCCTAACAGAACTAACATAGTCTAACGATAAGGGCATAGAAATTGCTACTGTCTATCTTAGAAACTGCTAAGCTTAAGAGAACAGTTGAACTCTTGTTGTCTTCATCAATTTGAAATCTAACAATAAGTTCTTTCATATTCATCTCCTTCCACTTATGTTTAAGGTAGTTCTAGCCTGAAGTCCTTCCAGCTAGGAGGCAGTTTTTCAATGATTATTGTCACTTGAAATGTTTCACTCAGAACCATACATTCCGAGTGGATCTTGTGCAGGATCACCTGAAGCTCCTGGACTTAGTTGATCATCATCTTCGAGTCAACTATCTTGTAGTTTAGGAATAAACTCATAATGAATTTCTTGGTGTTAGGACCAAAAGAATTCAAATATCTCCACAATGGTATGATATTGTCCACTTTGGGTCTAAGGCCTCATGATTTTACTCTTTGGCTCTACCTAAAAGGCCTCATACCAATGGAAATATCTTTTTCTTAAAAACTTATGATCTTTCCCATGTGTTTTCAATGTGGGACTAAGTTTACAACCTTACAATCCCAATAATCCCCCCATCAAACAAAGGACCACAAGGTCCCCCTCAAGCATCGGGTCACTCTTGACCTACTCAGGGTCTTCCCTCAAGCATCAGGTCACTAACCTGCTTAAGGCCTCCCCTAACTTATTCAAGGTTTCACCCACATGGTTAAATCTTAGATCATAGCTCTAGCTCATGCTTCTTCTAGTGGTTAGTTTGATGAAGAGCAACCTCGCTCTTATACCAATTGTTAGGACCAAAAGAATTCAAATATCTCTACAATGGTATAATATCGTCCACTTTTGCTTTAAACCCTCATGATTTTGCTCTTGGGTTCTACCCAAAAGGACGCATACCAATGGAGATATCTATTTCTTATAAATCCATAATCTTTCCTATGTGTTTTCAATATAGGACTATGTTTACAACCTTGCAACCCCAACACTTGACCCTCACATCCTTCATCTTATACTTCTTGTGTAGGGATTCTCATAGCTCCTTAGTTGCTCTATTTGTGTTGTACACAACATACAGCGAGTCAGCAAGGCAGTTGTGTTAGGATCTTGAGCGCAAAAATAACACAAGCACAATAAAATATTATCAAGATCTTTTTCAGAAGATTCATTCGAAGGAAACCGTATACTAGTTAAATTGAGAGTTCTACTTTTATTATGTAAACACGAACTCCCGACAATAACTTTTCTTTGGATGTAGATCTCAACGCGATCAAATGTTCATGCCTCTATGATATCCACACAAACACATTCTCCCATTCATCTCACCAACTCACGACTTGGAGAAGAAACAACCTCAGTTGTACTAGCAACCCCTCAAGGATGTTTCAGCCAAGAGGAAGAAGAGGAGGAAGACTAGAAAATTTCTCTTTACGAAAATGAATTCAACAACCTTTTGTACTCATCCAAGAAATATCAAATATCTTTTGGCTTTTGGTCTTCCTTTGATTAATGATCCATTAAACTCTTTAATGGAAGGAATACAAACTGTCTTTTGCCTTTTAGTCTTCTCTTTCAATGCATAATTGAAACATCTCTAGATTTTCCTCATACATTTTTTTTTATCTTTATGAGCAAACCAAAGACATTCAACCAAAGTTATGCTGTAAAATACCGTAACAGTAAATCCACCCTAAAGAACTAACATACCCAACATAACCAATCGAATCACATTGGAGAGTTTAATAGAAAGAACGAAAAGACACCATTACGACTCCGCAATAAAAGACACATAATATCACCAGCCTCTCTAGCACTCCTAGATGTAAGGACAGTGAGACGTGCATCCACCTCGCCTCCTCGTCTACTCCGACCGCAAGCTCCCTATCATATCCTGGGAGGAATCTCTGTCACCTGTAACGTAAGCATCATGAGTTTACGAGCCCAACAAGTACAATCAAATATGAATAATAAAGCATCCATGAAGTAACAAGTGCAGCATCTAATAGGCATATAACATGAACTTAATACAAAATAGTGGAGAAAACTTACGAGACTTAAAAGAGTCTACATAGCTAATATGGATAGATATGTCACCATGTGGTAACTACCATTTGAGCCAGTCAGTCAGCCCCATGACCCTAGAGGTACCTCCTAGAGGACATGCAGTCATATAACCGAAGCTAACAATAAATTACAGTATCAGTCATAAATTACAATATCATTCAGGTTTGGAAGGGCCCTCCTTGGAGCTCATCCCGGGGCACTCATCCCGTACTGTTACCATATATGTTCATACTCATCCAATTAACCACATAAAAAAACATATCCTACTTGTAACATGCTGCACAGTATATATATATAGAGAGCTATGAACATAAAAAGAATAAGTAGATCAACTACACAAAGCAGTAAACCGCAATGGCATTAACCTATAGGCAATTAACTAAACATGGCAATTTAAACAATATTCATCACTTCGGTCCTGTAACAGTTTCAAAGGTATTTCAAGAACACGAGCACATAAGAGTTTAAATCCTACTACTTCACAAAAGAGCTTCACTTCAAGTGAGGATTTTACAATCTTCCAATACCAGATCAATCAACTACCCAGTGTAAAAGAGTCCACACAAAATCCACAAGCATTCACAAAACCAACACAACAACCGAAATTCCCACCACTCCTCAACCATTACAGGAGTGGATCAACAAAAAAACCTCCAGAAAAGCATAACAAATTCGCATGGAAACCAAACCGAGACCACAGCTAACCGGAGAGCAGTTCAACACAAATTAAAACAACAGGAAGAATAACAAAAAAAGAATGTAAATCATCACAGTGTAAGCCATCAACATTCTTTCCGAAACTCTCAAGAACTCAAGAAGAAAGCAAATCATCCTTGACCTTAACCCTAAAACCCCACAGGGACCAAAACCAAATCCAAAGCTCTACAAAATCTCAAAACGCAACTTATACCTTCATTCAGCATCTCGGCCAACCATTTATACAAACAGATAACATCCAGAGAGCTCGCAACATCAACGACATGGAGGAAATTGGATCCAAACCCATTCACCGCTGAACAAACAACACGAGAACCACAAACAGAACAACTTCACTAGCAACCAAACTCTAACAATACAGAATGCACAAGCGAATTCCAGAAATCATGCGTACCAAGCAAGAACTACAATGAAACCTCAAGCCGAATCAATACACCCCAGAGAAGAAACCCAATTCGAAATCAAGACCTCACAGAAACCTTAAGCCGAGACATAAGCACCAAGGAAAACCAATTCGCAATTCAATCCACCAATCAAAAATTGTCAACAGGAATATCAACTTGTCTAGTTACCTAATCAAACCATCGGGATAAAACCAAACTAAACCATATCACGTCGCAACATCGAAATTCGTGGCGAAATCTCGAAGAAAATCACGATACAGAGCATGAACCCAAAGAGAATTGGAATCACGAAACAAAACCATAGAACCACCGAAATCCCCAAATCGTACTTCATTTAACCCAAGGCAACTTCGCAGCTTACTATCATACTCACCTGGGCTCCTATACTCTACCTTATGGATCTCACATATTCAAATCGACATGTACTTGCCTTCTCTTTTTGGTTTCTCTGGCCAAAAGCCCTCGGCCAGTCGCTATGCTCCGCTCGTAGGTGGCTAGAGACCTCCACGCCTGGTCGCAATGCCCTCCACGAGCTCGCCCGCGGGTGGTGCGCGTGTGGTGGCGCCTGGTCGGTCACAGAGGCCGGCAACGAGATCCATCGCGTGTGACGGAGGTGACGAGGGGAAGGAAAAACTGTGGTTTGGGAGAGGAAAAGGGAGAGGGGTCGGCAGTGGGGTTTTCTCTCTGTTTTTTTTTTTATTGAAGGAAGGTATAAGGGGTATTTATTACATCTAGGATACCTAGGTTTTGCGGTTATTAAAAGTTAATCCTAAAAAATTTCTAAAATTCATTTCCATATTAACCCCCTCATAACTCATATATATATATATATAATTCCTTAAGTAACGTTTATGAGACCTTACAATTTCCCCTTCTTAAAAAAAAAATTCATCCTCGAAATTGACTTACCAAATAACTTCGGGTAGCGGTTGCGCATATCCAATTCAGTCTCCCAGGTAGCTTCCTCCATCAGCTGATTTTCCCATAAAACCTTCACCATTTTAATTTCTTTGTTCCTCAGCTTCCGGACTTAACGGTCAAGGATCTGTTTCGACACTTCCTAGTATGAAAGATCAGACGTGCACTACACGGACTCGTGACCAATCACATGTGAAGGGTTGGAAATGTACTTCCTAAGCATCGATACGTGGAACACATTGTGAACTCCTGACAAGTTCGGTGGTAGGGCCATCCGGTATGCTCGCGCCCCAATCCGGTCCAAAATCTCAAATGGCTCAATATACCTTGGGCTAAGCTTCCCCTTCTTCCCGAACCTCAACACCCCTTTCATAGGCGACACTTTGAGAAATACATGGTCCCCAACTGTGAACTTCAAACCTCTTTGGCGGTGGTCGGCGTAACTCCTTTGGCGACTTTGCGCTGTTTGTATTCTATCTCTAATCTTAGCCACCAGGTTCACTGTATAGGTCACAAGGTCCAGGCCCAAAATTGCTCTCTCTCCTATCTCATCCCAATGCAATGGTGTCCGACACTTTCATCCATACAGCGCTTCATACGGTGTCATACCAATGGTGGCTTGATAGCTGTTGTTGTATGTAAACTCTACCAAAGGCAACTTTGACTCCCAGTTTCCTTTGAAGTCTATCATACATGCTCACAGCAGATCCTCTAAAATTTGGATCACTCGTTCAGATTGACCGTCCGTCTACGGATGGAAAGCGGTACTAAAAGTGAGTTTTGTACCTAATCCACGGTGTAAGCTTTCCCAAAATCTGGATGTAAATTTTGGATCTCTATCCGACACAATCCGAGTTGATACTCCGTGTAGCCGCACCACCTCTTGTATGTATAATTTTGCATACTGCATCATTGTGAAGGTGGCTTTTATCGGCAAGAAATGTGTTGACTTCGTCAGTCGATCTACCATAACCCATACTGCATTTGATCCCTTGGGTGAGGTTGGCAATCTCACTATGAAATCCATGGCAATATCTTCCCACTTCTAAACAGGAATCAGAAGCGGTTCCAATAGTCCTGCTGGCCTCTGGTGTTCGGTCTTCACCTGCTGAAAAGTAAGACACTCGAGAACTACTTTAACTATGTCCCTCTTCATACCCAACCACCAATATAGTTGTTGCATATTCTTGTACATCTTTGTACTTTCGAGATGAACAGAGTACGGAGTGGTATGTGCTTCAATCATGAAGTCCTCCCTGAGTGAGTCAACCTTAGGCACTCAAATGCGACCCTTGTATCAAACAATTCCATCAACCATTGTGTAGATAGTGCTACCCTTTGCTTCATCCCTACATTTCCACCTCATCATCTGCTGATCCGATGCTTGTCCTACTCTAATCTGTTCCAACAAGTTTGACTTAACGGTCAGGGTTGACAAGTTGATCTGCTCATTTGGTGCTACCACTTCCAATCTCATCTGTTGGAATTCTGTTATTAGCTATTGTTGAGTGGTTAATTGTGACAACGTCGTGGATTTTCGGCTTAAAGCGTCTGCCACCACATTAGCTTTACTCGGATGATAGTTAATGTTGCAGTCGTAGTCCTTCACCAACTCCAACCACCGTCTTTGTCTCATATTCAATTCCTTCTGTGTGAAAAAATATTTCAAGCTCTTATGGTCTGTGTATATATCACAACGTTCCCCATAAAGATAATGCCTCCAAATTTTTAGAGCAAAGATGACTGCCGCCAATTCTAGGTCATGGGTGGGATAGTTTTGCTCATGCACCTTCAACTGATGTGAAGCATAGGCAATGACCTTCCCATTCTGCATCAGCACAACCCTTAAACCATTCTTGGAAGCATCTGTGTACACCACTAACCATCTAGAACTGACTGGGATTGCAAGCACTAGTGATGTCATTAGCCTCTCTTTCAGTTCTTCAAAACTCCTCTCATACTGGTCCGTCCATTCGTACTTTACCTCCTTCTTAGTTAGCGACAACAGGGGCAAAGCAATTCGTGAAAAATTTTGGATGAACCTTTGATAGTATCTTGCCAACTGATTAGGCTCAATTTTGTCGCGAATTGGGCATCAAATGATGAAGTACCAAACCCCTCCTACGCTAATGTAGCATAGGAATGACTCGGGTCGTCCGCCAACGAAAGCAACGATAGGATGGTAAACTTAGGATCGTATATTATTTCTATTTTTTTGAGGTTTTTAATATGGAATTGGGGTTTGGGTTTTTTATTCTAAATCTAAGAAATTAAAAGCAGAATAAGAAAGAAACTAATCTAATGCTGGAATGAAATTTAACTATGTGTCAATAATTAATCCACAACGCATTGTCACTCTACGCTATGGGTTAACTATCAACACAATTAAACTAAGGATCGAAATAGCGAAACATCAAATAAAATCTAACCTAAATAATGAAAGACAATGCAAGTAAAGAAAACTATATCTATCCTAACTAACCATTGAAGATTTTCCTACATCGCATTGTCACGCTACGATACAAGATTATCTATCAATGGGCATAACATGAAATAAAGCATTAACAAAACTAAGAATGTAATGAAGCCTAAAGCATGAAACAAAACCTAAACTAATCTATCCTAATTGCATTCAATCGAAACTAGAACTCAACTAAATTGCAAGAACAAGACAATGTAAGAATTAACCAAACTAAAATGCATCAAAATAAACCTAACTACTGGTTGAAGCATTTCATCAAACATGTTGTGAGCGTTAATCAAATTGAACATAATACGTGCAACTTAAACATGGAAGATCAAGTTAATACAAGCATTCAACCACAATTCATCAACAAAAGCAAATTAACATAATTAACAGAATTAAACTAAGAAAAATCTAAACTAATCCAACCACAATTCACACATCCACTTCCGATTACCAACAATTATCTTCATCGTCACACGAAGACCCGGCTCCGGAACCCCCAAAAACCAGTGGACAGAAGCAATCTGCCGGTTGCTGCTAGCTTCAACGACGACGTAGATGAATGCAATCTTCACCGAGGAACCCCCTCGCTGGAAGTTGCTGGAAAATTTGGACTGCCGGACCTCCCTATGCTCTGCCGCCTTCTTCTTCCTCTGCCCGTCCGAACCCCAGAAAGCCAGAGAAGTCGGAAGGTGAAGGATCTCACCGGAGAACCCCTCCGATGAGGTGGATGGCCGGAATCGTCGCCTAAGTTTGCTGCTCCCTGCTCAGAATGTTGCTGCCGCTTGCTGCTGGAATCGAGAAGCTGAGTGGACTGTAGTTGGCCGGCCAGCGGCGAGGAAGAGAGGAAGAGAGGCCGTCGGCCGGAGAAAAGGAAGAAGGAAGGAAAGGGGCGGTGTGGGAATGAGCCGATGCCCTAGCCTTGCGTCCGAGAAGAAACGCGCGAGAGGAGCATCTGTGCCGTCGGGTGAGTAAGGAGAAGAGGGATTTTTCTTAATGGGTTAATGGGTTTCGGGTTTGGGTAAATGAGAATATCCGGATCCAATAAGAGAAATTGAAATTAGGTTTTGAAATTGGGCTTTTGGATGAGTGGGTTTAGAATTGGTTTGGGCTTCTTTCTTCTTTGATCTAAAATTAAATTGAAGTTCTAAATGAATCTTGGATGACTTGAGCTCCCAATCAACGGTCCAGATTAATTCAGCTTGATCTCATCCATTTGAACTCCAAATTAAGTACAATTTGATCCAGCTCGACCCTAATCCATGGCTCTTTGAATTTCCTACAAAATATAAAAAATATGAAATTAAATTTCATAATTGTAAGAAATTTACATTTAAGTTCAAAATGAATTCCTACTCACAAAATATAATATAATCACCAAATCAAGCATGTAAGAAGGTAAAAATTCTAAGTCTAAGAGCCAAAATAACCAATAAAAATGTTCATTATCACCAACCCCAGGAAGCTTCTGACTTCAGTAACACTCCTCGGTGTACCCTAATTCTTGATCGCCTCTACTTTCGCTGGGTCCACCTCTATACCTCTCTCCGAAACTATGTGCCCCAAAAATGGGATTTGCCCCATCCAGAAGTCACATTTGCTGAACTTCGCATACAACTGTCTATCCTCAGTGTCTACAACACTGTAGTCAAGTGTAAACGGTGCTCTTCGTGGCTTTGAGAGTAGATCAGTATGTCATCAATGAAGACGATAACAAACTGATCCAAATACGACTGAAAAACCCGATTCATCAAATCCATGAACACTGCGGGGGTATTAGTTAGTCCAAACGGCATAACCAGAAACTCGTAATGACCATAACGAGTTCTGAATGCAATTTTATGAACATCCTCCTCTTTCACCCTTACTTGGTGGTAACCGGACCTCAAGTCAATTTTTGAGAATACGGTGGCCCCTCGTAGCTGATCGAATAGGTCATCAATCCTAGGCAGTGGATATTTATTCTTGATTGTGACCCGATTCAGCTCTCGACAATCTATGCACAGACGCATTGTCCCGTCCTTTTTGCGCACAAATATCACTAGTGCCCCTCATGGTGACACACTTAGTCAGATAAAACCCTTTTCCAGTAACTCCTGCAATTGCTCCTTCAATTTTTTCATTTCGGTGGGCACTAGTCGGTACGGTGCTTTGGACACCGGAGTGGTTCTAGGTATTAGCTCTATCCCAAATTCCACATCTCTAACAAGGGGCAATCCTGTGATGTCCTCGGGAAATACTTCTGAAAATTCTTGAGCTACCTCCACTTCTTCCAAACCTAGTTGATGAGTCTCTGAATTAACCATGATATTGACTAGAAGTCCGTCACACCCCTTACCCAGCATTCGTCGAGCTTTACACACTGAAATAATGCGAGGAGAGGGTCCTCGGGTCGCATAGAACATGAAGGAGTCACCATTTGGTAGCTTCAGCCTGACCATCCGTTGGCTGCAATCGATGATAGCCTCATGTCGAGTCAACCAATTCATTCCAAGGATCACGTCGAAGTCTATCATTTCTAGCACAATGAATTTAGCGTACACCCGACGGTCCTGCATCGTCATCTGACAATTTCTTACTATCCAGTTGTTGTGTAGTTCTTCTCCCGAGGGTAATGAAATATTATATCCCGTAACCATCCGATCAGGTGTAATGCTGAATTTTTCAGTATAAGTCACATACATAAAAGAGTGGATAGCTCCAAAATCTATCAATACATAAGCAGGTAAGTTGGCAACAACAATCATACCTGTGATGATGGTCACATATAGATCCACCTGCTCCTATGTCATAGCAAATACCCTCCCTTTAGTTGGCTGTTTGAGTTGAGGACAGTCTCTAGCGAAATGCCCTGTCTTCTTGCACATAACAAACATTGGAGCCCATGAGGCACTGTCCTACTTGAACCTTATCACATGTGGGACATCGAACTTTGTCCTCCGTCTTAGGAGCGGTACCATCAACTGTTGACGATCTCTGAGGTCGCCTGTGGCCATTTCTGCAGCTATTTGGCTTGGAACTGTACAGGAACAGGCTTCTTCTTGCTTGGCTCCTGCTGATCTCTCCCCTGATACCCTACTCTCTTATTCTGCGCTTCCTTGATCATATCGTTCCGATCTCTTTTGACATCAGGGCTTGGTCCACTGCCTCTCTGAACGTAGTAACTCGACTCAGCCTTACATCGTGATGAATGGCCGCCCTCAACCCTTTAATGAAATGCTTCAGCTCCTCGGTCGGTTGCCCTGCGAACATGGGCACAAAGTATTGTCCCCTCTCGAACTTCCAGACGACTCAGCCACTATAGTGTTCCCTTGCCGAAGCTCTAGAAATTCTCTTGCCAATTGAGTTCGGTTGTTGGTAGTAAAGTATTTCTCATAGAATAATTTCTTAAAGTCCATCCAAGTCAGAGTAGTCAGATCCACTGCAGAGCGCGTACCCTCCCACCATATTCGAGCATCGTCCCGCAGCATGAATGTGGCGTACCTAACCTTGTCAGCATCCGTGAGTTGCATGAAGTCATAGATGGTTTCTAGGGACTGGATCCACCCTTCTACAACAATCGGATCTGCGGTGCCCTTGAACTCTGCCGGCCCAAGCTCCCTAAACTGCTTATATACTAGGTTCACACTGACGGTGGGTCGGCTAGGTGCATCTTCCTCTATCCTGATTCTCATTAGTTGTTGGATCTATTCTCCGTGGAGATGATTCTGCTCTTGTATAAGCACTGTGAGCCCTGCAAGAAATTGATTGTTCTGTCCCCGTTGTCACCGTTGTTCCTCCGGCTTGCCATTCCCTGTACATTCCAACTCACGTTCATCATTGCAGGTTAGTATATTTGTTATGTCATAGCTAAGTTGTCAACTAAATTCAAGACTACAACACGGTAAATCTTACAAACTTATGGCAGAAGTAGTCGAGTTCCTGACGAGATGACATGCGTACATTGTCCTTTAGGAGTCTTCGCTGTGATACCAACTGAAACATCTCTAGATTTCCCTCATACATTTTTTTTTCTTTATGAACAAACCAAAAAAGATATTCAATCAAAGTTATGCTGTAACGTACTGTAACAATAAATCCACCCTAAAGAACTAACATACCCAACATAACCAATCGAATCACATTGGAGAGTTTAACAGAAAGAACAAAAAGACATCATTACGACTCCGCAATAAAGACACATAATATCACCAGCCTCCCCAACACTCCCAGATGTAAGGACAGTGAGACGTGCATCCACCTTGCCTCCTCCTCTACTTCGACCGCAAGCTCCCTATCGTATCCTGGGAGGAATCCCTCTCACCTATAACGTAAGCATCATGAGTTTATGAGCCCAGCAAGTACAATCAAATATGAATAATAAAGCATCCATGAAGTAACAAGTGCAGCATCTAATAGGCATATAACATGAACTTAATACAAAATAGAGGAGAAAACTTACGATACTTAAAAGAGTCTACATAGCTAATATGGATAGATATGTCACCATGTGGTAACTGCCATTTGAGCCAGTCAGTCAGCCCCATGACCCTAGAGGTACCTCCTAGAGGACATGCAGTCATATAACCGAAGCTAACAATAAATTATAGTATCAGTGATAAATTACAATATCATTCAGGTTTGGAAGGGCCCTCCTCGGAGCTCATCCCGGGGCATCCATCCCGTACTGTTACCATATATGTTCATACTCATCCAATTAACCACATAAGAAAACATATCCTACTTGTAACATGCTGCATAGAGTATATATATATATATATATATATAGAGAGAGAGAGAGAGAGAGTTATGAACATAAAAAGAATAAGTAGATCAACTACACAAAGCAGTAAACCGCAATGGCATTAACCTATAGGCAATTAACTAAACATGGCAATTTAAACAATATTCATCACTTCGGTCCTGTAACAGTTTCAAAGGTATTTCAAGAACACGAGCACATAAGAGTTTAAATCTTACTACTTCACAAAAGAGCTTCACTTCAAGTGAGGATTTTGCAATCTTCCAATACCAGATCAATCAACTACCCAATGTAAAAGAGTCCACGCAAAATCCGCAAGCATTCATAAAACCAACACAACAACCGAAATTCCCATCACACCTCAGCCATCTACAGGAGTTGATCAACAAAAAAAACCACCAGAAAAGCATAACAAATTCACGTGGAAACCAAACCGAGACCACAGCTAATCGGAGAGCAGTTCAACACAAATTAAAACAACAAGAAGAATAACAAAAAAAAAAGAATGTAAATCATCACAGTGTAAGCCATCAACATTCTTTCTGAAACTCTCAAGAACTCAAGAAGAAATCAAATCATCCTCGACATTCACCCTAAAACCCCACATGGACCAAAACCAAATCCAGAGCTCCACAGAATCTCAAAACCCAACTTATACCTTCATTCAGCATCTCGACCAAGCATTTATACAAACAGATAACATCCAGAGAGCTCGCAACATCAACGACATGGAGGAAATCGGATCCAAACTCATTCACAGCCGAACAAACAACACGAGAACCACAAACAGAACAACGTCACTAACAACCAAACTCCAACAATACAGAATGCACAGGCGAATTCCAGAAATCATGCCTACAAAGCAAGAACTACAATGAAACCTCAAGTCGAATCAATACACCCCAGAGAAGAAACCCAATTCGAAATCAAGACCTCACAGAAACCTTAAGACGAGACATAAGCACCAAGGGAAACAAATTCGCAATTCAATCCACCAATCAAAAATTGTCAACAGGAATATCAACTTGTCTAGTTACCTAATCAAACCATCAGGATAAAACCAAACTAAACCATATCCCGTCGCAACACCGAAATCCGTGGCAAAATCTTGAAGAAAATCACGATACAGAGCATGAACCCAAAGAGAACTGGAATCGCGAGACAAAACCATAGAACCACCGAAATCCCCAAATCGCACTTCATTCAACCCAAGGCAACTTCGCAGTTTACTATCAAACTCACCTGGTCTCCTATCCTCTACCTTATGGATCTCACATATTCAAATCGACATGTACTTGCCTTCTCTTTTTGGTTTCTCCGGCCAAAAGCCCTCGGCTAGTCGCTATGCTCCGCTCGTAGGTGGCTGGAGACCTCCACACCTGGTTGCGATGCCCTCCACGAGCTCACCCGCGGGTGGTGCGCGTGTGGTGGCGCCTGGTCAGTCTCAGAGGCCGACGACGAGATTCGTCGCGTGTGACGGAGGTGACGAGGGGAAGGAAAAACGATGGTTTGGGAGAGGAAAAAGGGGGGGGAGCAGTGATCCTCTGGACTGCAAAAAGGGGTCTAGAGGAGACTCCCTATCTATTTTACAAGTGGGGATCATACATCTCCATCAATACATACAAAGGGAGCTTTATCTGGACCACAAATGTGATCCAGAGGATCTGGCCTGGGGGGGAGTTTTTTTTTGTTTGTTTTTGAGGGAAGGTATAAGGGGGTATTTATTACATCTAGGATACCTAGGTTTTGCGGTTATTAAAATTAATCCTAAAAAATTTCTAAAATTCATTTCAAAATATATATATATATATATATATATATATATATATATATATATATATATATATATATAATTCCTTAAGTAACGCTTACGAGACCTTACAATAATTAATCATCATTTTTCTTCTTTAATGAGTAGATTAAATTGAGTGTAACTCGGATTAGACTTCATCCAACCCAATGAGTCGGATTAAACTCATTAACCCAATAAACATAATCATCTTATAATTGACTCTTAAAACTAATACTAACAAGTTGAGAATGTAGTTTCATCATAAGAACTCAGAATCAACCCATACCTCTATTGTATTGATGGTCCGAACATCAACATCCTTGATATTCTTGAGAGAATCCTCAGTCAAGAACCAAGGTTGATTGAGCGTGATCAAATAGAAGAACATTTTCTGTTGTCATCTTTTCTTTTTTTTTATATTTCCCCATGATTTATTAAAACATTTTTAGTCAGAATGGAAGGGGACTTCATGCGTTGAGCCCGTTACATCTCAACAATTTCCATGATCATCTCAATAAAAATGAATTATATTTTAAAATCCTCTTCATCGTATTTTCTTTCACATATATCTAACAATAATTAACTATCAAAATTATAACTAGCTATCAAAATTACATGGACCGTCAAGTATTCTAATATATAGTTTGATTCAGAATTTTCACTTTTTAATATATTTTCTCCATTTAATATCCTTATTATATTTATTTTTTATCATAATTATTCAATTATAAATTCACATCTTATTGTTTAGTTTAAATGGCCAACCCAAGTCAATTTTGAAGGTGAAGAATGTTAATTTATTTATGTATCACGACAGAATCTACAATAAAGTTATACAACATAAAATTATAGGTATCAACAATAAAAATAAAAGTCAAAAGGTCAAATAAATCTAAAGACGGTAACGATCATTGAGTAATTCAGAATATATCTAATTTAAAATATTTCTTTCCATTTTAATTCTCATGTAGAACTCATTCGTGAAGATAAATTATTTATCCTCCGTTGATTTAATTATTTTAATATATTTTATTATTTTAATTCTATTTTTAAAATAATTATAATATAATATATTTTATTTATTTATTCTATATGAAAATTAAAAGGATAATACTCACGTCTATGTACAACGAAATAAACTCATATTTATATAGTGCAAAAACTAATTCAAAACTTACAGTAAACTAATAACATCATCATCCAAGACCGATCAAGTCTTCATTTCGCTATCTTGATTCTACACAGCACTGATTACAATTATCGAATAATATTTCTTGAATCAACCTGAATAAAAATCTAATAAAATAAATACCTCATAGTATTTCTTTAACCGATGGAATAACAGAGATGTGAAATGCATGCACCAATCAAATCCATATATATAAATAGGATTGTAAATGGTCTAAATATTCATGGATAAATTTAATGTTTAGTGTGATAAAAATTTATTTATATTTAATTAATATATATAAAATTAATTAAATAAATAAATTTAAACAACTCGTTAAATTAAACAAATAAATTTGAATATATATATATATATATATATTTGTGAATAATGTTCACGAATGATGTTCATTAATACCTTTAATAATATAATAAGTTTGAATTATGAAACTCAATAATCAATGTAAAAATTTTAAACAATTAAATAAATTTAAATTGAGAATTTTATAACATCTAAATAAATCAAGTTTTAACCAAACTTAAACCAAATTTGAATTAAGAATTTGATAATATCTAAATGAATTAAGTTTAAATTAAATTTCAAATAAATTCAAGCTTATAAAAAATAAATTGAATTAAATTTGAATAATTATTTTATAGATTTAATTTATTTTAAATTTGGCTCGACTCAATTTTAATTACTTGGATTACTTTTTTTTTCTAATACGAAAAGATATCAACAAATAAATAATTACCAATCCTTTATCTTAAATTGATCGTTATCTGAATGAGGACATCTATGGAAAAGTCAAATATCCAACTATGGCTTTTCCTCATGACTCCGGCGACTCGCAGCAGTAGCCGCTGTCTTCTCGATGGACTCCAGCAACAAGCCAACAACCAGTGTGACGGTGACGCTTACTGCTGTGCTTACATAGGAAAGAAACAGCGAGGAGGACAGCAGCCAGTCCGGTTAGCTGTTGGTTCCGGTCTAAAGGTTTGTTTTAAATAAGCAGCACAGCAACTACGAAGAGTTTAACTTCTGAATCATAAATATTAATCAATTATTAAAAAAAAAAAAAAAAAAAAACTTCGCCTCGTTTGCTTTTTCAAGTTTTATACATCTCTTATTTTCCAATTGACAATTTTTCTTTTGTAAATCCGGACGCTTTTTTGAATCACTAAATAGTCGATCCATCAACTCAAGAACCACAATCCCAACGAGATGATTATGCTGCGCGTGGAAACTTTTGAGTATTCTCGGACGCTTTGTTGACTTGGATTGAATACTGTGTCTGGATCTTCCGACAATCTCTCTAAATCAAAAGTCTACCGCGTTGACAAACCAAGCATTTGCACATGGAGCCATCTTCCCTTCCACCAAGGACTAAACCTCGACTCCATTGCCATTATGAACAAAACCTACATTAAATTACATTGATTGGCTTTTTCACTTTGAACAAACTCATCAAACTAAAAAGTCTATCACGGACAAAGGAACCAAACAGAGCCCTCTTTTCCTCAGCTCTACGCATTCACTTGTCCTCTCCCCAAAATCAAACCCATTCACGACTTCTTTCATCTCTGGATCGTTCCCGCGCCCAACGCCGTCCTGCTGCCACAAACACCAAAATGAAATCTACGAAGAAGAATCTAAAAGGAATCGAATCATTAGATTGCGTACCAGATCGGTGTCCCTGTTATCATCTTTCTTGCTTGAGGTCGCACTCAGATTATTAACCTTTAATTTTAAACAACACAAAAAAAGATGAGTTTTTTTTTTCCTTCTTTCTTGTTCTTCGAGATTGGAGATTGAGCGTCGTGATGATTCACCTTGGGGCTATTGACAGGCGAGCTCGCTGTGTCCTCCAAGGCATCGTCTTCCAGTAGTCTCCTCCCCTTCCTCCTCCTCAGACTCAGGTTCTTGTATTTATCAGACACCTCGATGCACGCCGCCGGCGCCGGTGGCTGCCACGTCTTCCTCGAAACGCAGGAGGCCGCATCCGAGATCATGGAATTGCCCACGGCGACGCCGGAGGAAGATCCACCTGCCGCTCTCCTCCTCTCCTCTGATGCCATGAAGTCCTCGAAGTAGGTGGTCCAACCACTCTCCTCGTCGCAGGAAGTGGATGAGGCGTCGACGGGTGAGTTGTTAGAGTCCTCCATGTCAAGGAAAGGCCCTTGAGAAACTTATATATATATCTATCACACACAGACTACTGGTTGGAATTGAGGGCTTGAAGACAAATTTAATGCTGGGAATGCGACGTGCAAAAAGAAGAAGCAAAAGGGGATGTTTTGATATTTGGACCATCACACCTAACCCAACCCTTATCTCCAACTCTTCTATTCTTTCTCTTCCGCCATTAATGGTCCACAGTGAGGAGCTTTGTGACAGTTTATACAGTTAGGCTGAAGTTTCATGAGGTGGTAACTGATTGCCGAAACTTTAGAGGCCATTCACCAACGAGAGGGGGAAAAGATGTCCATGTTCTGAGTATTAAGTATCAAACAATATGCCAATCATAATCATAACCGCTATTTCGTTGTCAAATTAATTAATGTCTCGTTGCCATTTGCTTTCAGAGAAACATTGATAATCACCAAACGATGATCAATAATGATTAATGAATAAAATAGAGACATTGATTATCACTCGACAGCCATTCCATTAACATAAATGAATGCATGCTCCATCTCGACAATATCTTAAGCATGTTTTAGCTAAACATAATACAGCTTATTTAGCTTCAGTAGATTAATTATGAAGAGAATATTTGATGTCTTAAGGATTTCATAATAGAACAAAATGGTAGTGACAGATGAACAGCTCTCTGTTCTTTTGTTTACTTGTGGTGGCATGGCCATACAGAGCTTATGATCGTCTCATCTTCGTTTTTCTCTGTATCGATCCTTTCAACTTTATCGCATGTCTCCGAAGAGAAGGTTGTTGTTGGATCACTTTCGAGAGACAGAAGAATCCTCATCGACCTGTAAGAACAGTTCGTGCACCGAGTCGAATCGAAACCATGTGTGCTGCTGGTGCAAAGTGCAGCCAAATTTATTCTGAAAGTCGACCTTTCCTTGTGCAGGAGGGCAACTCTTTCCTGCATGCTCTCCGAGCAGCCATGATCGCCCACATGTTCCTTTTGCAGGAGCATTAAAATGAACAAAGAAAGTTACTGATGTGATCCGGATGTTGATGGGTCCATTCCATCCCTTCAATTTTGAGCGACGGCTACAGGGAATTTGAATTCATTTAACAGGGTTGATGTTTCTTTTAGTAATGATTTGATCATTCGGCTTGTTCTTGAAGCAGCAATGCTCAATCAGTGTTTCAAAGAGAATTGCCCCAAACTTCAGTTGAAGTCAATTTACAAATAGAGCAAATTCATCAAGGTTGAAAACTGGAATATGTTTGTTTTTTTGGGGTTGAAAATTCGACTGATAATATCTTATTCAGAGAAGAAATGGAAAGAGGATCAATACATTGAATTCCCTTAAAAAAAACAAGGTGGATGTTACAGTTTGATAGAGAAATTATTTGCAATATATATGATATTGGCGAGGCCTTCTGTGTGTTGATTCCCACAAACTTAACTGTGTTTTTTTAATTAAAAATAGATCATACTTGAGCATCGAGTTTAAAACAATAAAATTAGCTTAAAGTTATTCACGTAAAGAAAATAAGTAACTTATTATTATAATTTAGGTTGTCAAATGATGAAGTAATTAAATGGTTCAGGGGTTTTCCTTGAATCCTACGCCTTTAAAAAATTACATTAAATTAATTATATAAGAATCATAGATGAGTCTTTGGCACGGTTCTAGAGATAAACTATATAATCACTCAAAATTACTAATCTATTCTTTTTAGTGGATCTCCTTAATGATTAATGACGCTTTCAGTTGAGGTTGTTGTTGCTCCTCTATAGGAGGTACTATCTATATTTGCATCCTGTATAATGATAGGTATAATTATCATGATCATTATCAGTTGCAACGCTAGGAATAACAATACATTTCTAATTAAAAACAATATTCCTTGATTAAGCACTCCCACTATCTTCAACATTCTTAATGAATAGTAATCTATTGTTAAGTATAACTTCTTTCATTAGCTATGTATGGATTGGTCCAAACATGAAAGTAAAATGCCTAAATCCTAAGGTCTTTCTGTTCCATAGCTTATATATGAGGTTTTAGCTATTGCTTTAGAAACTCAATTTGAGGATATAAACTTTCTTTCGAAAGTGAATTTGATTAAGAAAAGAAGAAGAGTGATTTACTATCTTTTAGAGTCTGATTTCGTCATTATATCATTTAATTTGAAAGTATTGGTATAATATATTGATGAACTATATTATATTTTTACAAATATATTACAAAAAATTTGTAATATTGTTCACCTTATTTATCATATATCTATAGTAGTACACCATTTTAAATTTGATAATTTTAATTTTCTTGTAAAGTTAATTTTTCAACTTTTACATTAAAGGTCTTGACAACATCTAATGATTATGAGTTAATTAAAAATAATCTCTATGAATAAAAACAGTCCAAAGTTTAACATATTATTTTCTTGTCTTATGTGCTATAACATGATCAAAATAATTTTATTTTAGATTGATTATTTTATATAAACTTAAACATTAAATTTAATTTATTTTAAAATATTAGATATTAGTTTATATATAAAAGGACTAAAGTAGAGGCGCAGCACCATGAAGCGGTGCGCCGCTCAACAATCATCATTGATCAGTCAAACATTAGTCAACATTCGATTAATACTAGACATTGGCCGATCAATATGAGACATAAGCTAGTCAATGTTGGTCATTACCGATCGAATATAAAAATAATATTTATTTTTTAATAAAATGTTAATAATCATACAAATGTTGTAATTATAGATTCTAAATCAATAAAAACAATAATAATCACAAATTTCTCATAAGAAAATTATATATAATATATATGCACATGATCATGAACACAGTATAAGTTCATGTAAAATTAAGTATATAATTAAGAAAAAAATTAGTTTGGAAAATGTTTTCTTTCAAGAAAATCAGTCCTCATGATGTTTGAAATCTCCAATTTAATCTAGGAGAGATTAGTCGACAACCTACCACACGTAAATTTTATTTTAAAAAGAGAATTTAAAACACTGACTGGACGAGAATAAATACATTTATTATATTTCCACACCGGATCTCAATCTATTTATCTACTATATTTTATTTTAATTTATTATACTAGTAAAACGAAGTAATTGGGTGTCAGTCTAAACTAATGACAATAATAAAAATAATCTCTGATTGATTTTAATCAATTGAAATTTATTATATTGGATACATAATCAAAATCGATATGAATTAAATAAGAAAAATAATATATTCAAATCTATTATATTACTATATTTATAATTATTATGATTGTATGTCTTATTTAATCTTTCTATTATTGTTTTGGATAAATAAGTCTATTAATTTTAGTAAAAATAATTATTAAAAAGTTTTATATTATTTCTTTTCTCTACCTATTAACTTTTACATGGTATCATAGCCATGATCGTCCATCAATCTACTCTTTTTTTTCTACCCTTTTCTATTTTCTTAATTAATTTCTCTTAATTTTTTTTTCTTGTTACTTTCTCTTTTCGTTTTTTTTTATCAAGAAGCAATTGTCTTTTAGTTTTTTATTTTTATAAGTTCTTCCTCCTTTCTATTTATGAAATCTCCATACACACCAGATTTCTTCTCAACCTCGTAATTTTCACCTACAATCTCTTGTTGCTTTTTCTCCCTTTTTGAAATTATGGTAGTCGATGCCTGGTATTTGGCGTCGTCGCCGCCTCTTCTCTACCATCAAAAAGTTGCTGCAATCGACATCTCCACTGGACAGCCTCTGCCATGTCCCTTCTTGTGCTGCCGACCGTCCACTTTGTTGTCGGCAAGCTCTAGCCAGCCGCCCCCTTTGTTGCCGCTTCCGTTGGACAACAAGGTTCTAGTGCTAAGTATTATTTTCAACCATCAAAAATTCTTCCAGCAAGGTCTATTACTATCAAGGGATGAGTTCTTTATTTTCGATGTCAGATATTCAACGACATCAAGGTGGCCAAAAGCAAAGTTTAGATCGATGTCAAATTTGTCACATCGTTGGTCATACTGGTATTCATTGTTCTAGAAGATTTGATTGGTCTTATAGTCAGAGAAGATATCAAATTTGTCTCAGAGTTGGATATATTAGTATTCAATATCCTAAAAGATTTGACTCAAATTTTGCTGGTGGTTCTATAGCATTAGGACAACCAACTATTTTCACAAGGAGTGCATGCATCTTCAAATCAACCACCTCCTTCTTGGCATTCTACAGCTCAGTCATCTCATTCTGGAATATTCTCACATTCTATCTCTCCTAATATAGTTTCATCGACTCTTGAGAACCCAGGATGACATCCGGATTCTGGAGCAAATCATCATGTTAAATCAGAATATAGTATTCTCACAGAAGTTTCATCTTATGATGGACCCGACATGGTACAAATAGGTAATGGCTCAGGTTTACAAATTATTCACATTGGAAACAAATCTTTTCACTCATACGGTTGTACTTTTCACATGCGCAACACTCTTCACGTTCCTTCTATTACTAAAAATTTACTTTCTGTCTGTCAGTTTGCTCTTGATAATAATGTGTTCTTTAAATTTCATCCTCCATTGTCTTGTGAAGGATCCCACAACAGAAAATATTCTACTTCGAAGAAATATTAAAGACGGTATTTATCATCTTCAGTCCACCTATATTAATGTGTTTGTTGGAGAACGCACTGATAAATTCTCTTAGCATACACATCTTAGTCATCCATCTTTACGTGTTGTTCAGAATATCATTAACCAGTATGGTTTACCAATTTCTTTAGCCTCCTCTTCTCATTTATGTGAAGCTTGCATGAAAGCAAAATCTCATAAATTACCTTTTATGTCTTCTTCTCACACTTCTAGTTTTCCGTTAGAAATTATTCACTCTGATATGTGGGGTGCTGCTCCTATTCTATCCACTACAAGAAATTGTACATTTGACGACACATTTTAGCGTCGTCAAATGAAAGGAAAATACGTCGCTAAAGTTTTGGCAACGCAAGAACGCGTCGCCGAGATAGGTCACAGATTATTCGTAGGCAAATGTCAATTTGACCTTTGGTGACGCGTTATGTACAACATCGCCAAAGGTGCAAGCATTTCATGACGTGTTTTATACACGTCGTAAAAGGTATTGGTACAGCGGGACCAGCAAGAGGGGAGGGGTGAATTGCCTGTAAAATAATAACTACCCTCCTCGTACTTTCAACTCAAAAATTAGCAACAATAAAATAAAAAATAACATAAAAGAAGGAAAAGGAACTCAGCAATTGACTTGGTTACAACCAAGAAGGTTGTTAATCCAAGGCGATTGAACGACACACTAAAAGTCTCCTTCTCTGAAGGCGGAGAAACCTTTTACACATTTAGAGAGCTCAAGAGTTGCTAGGAATTAATTGCAAAGTTGAATTATTAATTCCTAGCTCTAGGGGCCTATATATAGCTCCTAGAAATTCTATCTCGAGTCTTGAAGGCGCCTCCAATGAGGTTGAGGGTGCCTCCCAGAGGATATATGGATAAAACTTTATCCGATTACAAACGGTCAGATTGATCATGTTGAAGGCGCCTCCAAGGGCATTGAGGGTGCCTCCAAGGTTGTTGAGGGTGCCCTCAATGCCATTGAGGGTGCCTTCATCAACTTGATGTTGGAGGCGCCTCCAACGACTGTTGAGGTCGCCTCCAGCTATTTTTCCAGCTTCTTTCTTCTTCTTTTCAATTTTCGAAGTTCCGATTACTTGGGTGATTGCAGCCAACCAAAATAGGATTCACCCGAACCCAATTTCCGACCTTCTCCTCGAGCAGACTTCCATCCCGGCTTCTCGTCCCTCAAATATCGCGCATGTTCTTCTCGTCTATCGAAGTACTCTTCCGCAGCTCTTTCGTCCTTTGGACGCACTGAGCCTGTCGGCTCCGTTCCCGTATTGTTCTTCTCGCTAGTTGCGTCTTCCGCTCGACTTCTTGCGCTCCTAAGCTCCTGCACACTTAGACACAGGGATTAAAACTAAACAGGACCTAATCTAACTTAGTTGATCACATCAAAACAACCACGGAGTTTAACAATCTCTCCCTTTTTGATGTGCATCAACCCAAGTTCAAGTTAGGGTAAACCAAACAAGTAATTTAAAGAAATTACAAAACTAACATTTCAAGCATAAAGTTTGCAATTAAAAATAAATTGCAACACTAAGTATAGAATGAATTTATCTATTCAAATTCAAAATTAAAAAAAAATGGAGTAAAATTTTTTTTTTTTAACTCCCCTGAACTTGTACTAACTCTCCCCCTTTGATCACATTAAAAAATAGGAGGCAAATTTCAAAGTTAATGAAGTAAAGAAATTGTCTAAGTTAAAACAAACTTTTAACATTTATTTTTAAGTTAAAAAAATTCAAATAATTGACAAGAATTTTAAAAGCCTTAACCGATATTTTATGCTTTATCAGATTATCAATTAAATATTTAATTCGATAATCGGCTTCCAGGCTGTGGCGAGACACTAGACCTTCTTAGTTATTGGATCATCAACCACTTCTAGACAAAGTCTTTTAAGGAATTTCAATATTTAATTTCTTCTAAAAGCAGAAGTTTTACTCTAGATATGATTTTGGAACCCAATTAAAGTTCCTTCCTATTGGGCTAGTTAAAACTTAGGGAGTATATATCCTTTAGGTATTTTCTAAGTTGACCTTGGTGATATTTGATATACAAATATAATTTACCATAAATTCTAACTTTTGATTTTTGAAATTTATTTAAGCATGCATGATCATTTTAAAATTTTTCAGTTTCCAATTTTAACTTTTTATTTTCCGAGTTTAAATTATCTAACAATATTTTTAAATCAGCAATTTCTTTTTCTGATTTGACTAAGTCTTTAGTAAGTACTTTGATAATGCTAAAAGATTGTTTAGGGGTTATAGCACGTACCTTATTTACCTCTATTTTTTATTCTCCCCCCTTCATCGTAGCTTTCTTCTTCTGACGATCCTCTCCCTTCAACTATGCTCATCTCTGAGCTAGTTTCTTCTTTCGATTGATGGTTGGCCATTAGCACTAGTCTCGAGAAGACTTCGACTTCTGATTCGGAGGATGATGATTCATCCCATGTAGCCTTCAGACTCTTGCGTTTAGAGGACATCGGTCTTCGAGACTTCTCCTTGTCCCTTTTCTTTAATTTTGGGCAGTCATCCTTGATGTACCCTTCCTCGTTACAGTTGTAGCATCGGACCGTCCTTTCGTTGCGTTGATGGTTTCTCATTTGCGGTCTAAATTTATTAGTTTTGATAAACTTATTCAACTTTCTTATCAATAGTGTCACTTCAGTTTCATCGATTGACGCTTCGGAGTCGGGATCGCCCATCTCGGCTTATAGGGCAACATTGAGGTTTGACTTTTCTATTTGTTTCGGTTCTACAATTCGAGACTCGTGAAGTTCGAAAGAAGAAAATAGATTTTCTAGCGTACTTAACTCAAAGTCCTTAGAGATGTAGTAAGCATCTACTAAGGACGCCCACTTTGGAGTTCTTGGGAAGGCGTTGAGCGCATACCGGATATAATCTCGATTTGTTACCGATTCTCCGAGATTGGTCAGTTGTGTTATCTGCTCCTTTATTCTTGCTTGGAGTTGTGCTACCTTTTCTCCATTGTTCATCCGGAGATTTGTCAGCTGAGTCCGGAGGATGTCACGCTTTGCTAACTTCGCTTCTGAGGTGCCTTCGTGGAGCTCCAGGAATTTTTTTTCCAGAGGTCTTTGGCGGAGTCGTAGCTTCCGATCTGACTTACCTCCTGGGGTGGCAGAACACTGAGCAGATGGAATTCTGTCTTTCTGTTAGCCACGAAATCGGCTTGCTCCTTCTTCGTCCACTGGAATTCTTCCTTATCTTTTGGGACTGAAAAACCATATTTCATAGTTAATAAAATATCGAAATCCATTTTAAAGAATACCACCATTCAGTGTTTCCATGTCGCGAAGTCTCCGTCAAATTTTGGGGGATGAATACTTGTTCCGGCCATCATCTTGATCTTTGTTGCTTCAGACGGCGATTAGTCCTTCTGAGGTTGTCTCACTCTGATACCACTTGTTGGTACAGCGGGACCGACAAGAGGAGAGGGGTGAATTGCCTGTAAAATAATAACTACCCTCCTCGTACTTTCAACACAAAAATTAGCAACAATAAAATAAAAAATAACAGAAAAGAAGGAAAAGAAACTCAGCAATTAACTTGGTTATAACCAAGAAGGTTGTTAATCCAAGGCGGTTAAACGACGCACTGAAAGTCTCCTTATCTGAAGGCGGAGAAGCCTTTTACATATTTAGAGAGCTCAAGAGTTGCTAGGAATTGATTACAGAGTTGAATTATTAATCCCTAGCTCTAGGGGCCTTTATATAGCTCCTGGAAATTCTATCTCGAGTCTTGAAAGCGCCTCCAATAAAGTTGAGGGCGCCTCCAAAATGATATGTGGATAAAACTTTATCCGATTACAAACGACCAGATTGACCAAGTTGAAGGCGCCTCCAAGGGCATTGAGGGCGCCTTCATCAGCTTGATGTTAGAGGCGCCTCCAACTACTGTTGAGGGCACCTCCATCTATTTTTCCAGCTTCTTTCTTCTTCTTTTCAGCTTCCGAAGTTCCGATTACTTGGGTGATTACGGCCAACCGAAATACGACTCATCCGAACCCAATTTCCGACATTCTCCTCGAGCAGGCTTCTGTCCCAGCTTCTCATCCCTCGAATGTCGTGCACGTTCTTCTCGTCCACCAGAGTACTCTTCCGCAGCTCTTACGTCCTTCGGACGCACCGAGCTCGTCAGCTCCCTTCCCATGTCGTCCTTCTCGCTAGTTGCGTCTTCCGCTCGACTTCTTGCGCTCCTAAACTCCTGCACACTTAGACACAGAGATTAAAACCAAACAGAACCTAACCTAACTTAGTTGATCACATCAAAACAACCACGGGGATTCAACAAAAGGTATTACCATTTGACGACGTCTTCCATGCGTCACGAAATATTTTCTATAGTCCGATGAGTAGATATTTTCATAATTATTTGGCAATGCAAAACTTCTATCACCAGAAATAGTATATATTTGACGACGCCTCCAAAGCATCGCAGAATGTTATATATATTTTAATTTATTTTCAACAAAATTCATCGCCAAAATACATTATGAATATTATTTTATCTATTAAATCTGAATATCAAATAAAACAATTAAATATAATCAAATTTAATAGATGTGTAATTTCCTTATATTAATAATCAAATAGTTTTTACAAAGATACACAATTAGTCAATGATGTCCAAAAACATAACATAACATAACATAATTATTCAAACCTAATTAGATAAAGTTTTTTTTAAAAAAATACATAATCATTACAGGAAATAGTAGAGGAGGTAAAGTCCTTGCATGTAAGTGGAGGCTGAAAAGAGAACCCAAGAATGGCATGTCGAAATTGTTACAATAATACTTCAAATTTTTGCTTGGGCTGAAACCATGAACCTAAAATTTGTATCATGATATTGACATCTTTGAGCTGATATGCATTATCGATAGTAGAGGCAAACACTTCCCTTTCTAGTTGAGTTGATCGAAATTCCACCATTTCATCCCTAAAGAAAAGAAAATATTATTATCTTACTATTTTATTAAAAATTTCTCCCCTTTACTAACTAACTTTGGTGAAGCCTAAAATATATTTACGTTAATGTCATTTTTTCTATTTACACTAAAAATAATTTTAAGGTTTATTAGTAATTCCACAAGCGAAACAATCAGTGATCTAGAGTTCGAGACTCAGATACAGCGTATTATTATGAATTTTTCTCATCATTAATTTTCTCTGGTTGTTTTATATAAAAAAATTATAGTTCTCTTTAGTCCCGTATTTTAGAATTGACAACACTATGATCAAAAAAGTTTCTATAAATATTTTAGGCCGACGATGTTAAAAAATATACTTTTCTTAATTTTTTTACTAAGACAAGTTTCTCTAGCATCATATGGGTCTGACGAATCTTACCCAAATAATTAATTCTCCGACAAATCTTATCCAAAAAATTAATTTTTGATTTATAAGGGTGACACTATGACACTAGAAAATCCAAACAATTTGGATTTTCAAAGACCCAAATAATTTATATATTATTATATTACACACGCAACGCGTGCACGATCACACTAGTATAAAATAAAAGATGGTTGTAGCAAAAACAAGAACGTGGGATAAACACCAGACAAGAAAAATGAAAAAACAAAACAAACCAAGAACTGAGTCATGAAAGAGATAAACATCAGAATTAAAACAGCATCATAACTTAAATTAATAGCCAAACTGAACATAATTAAATGCCAGACAGTGAAATCAAGAATATGATAAAAGTGGACTGAACCAAAACAATGATGCAAGGTTCTTAGCCAGCAAAAGCAAGTCTATAGGATTGAGTCGTTCAACAAGTAAATGCTAAACAAAAACATTATCAAGAAGCTACCAAATATTCTTGAAAAAACTATGGATGTTGAGAGAATTATCCTTCATCTCAGACCAGGAGTAACAACTATATTTACTGAACATAACACAAATAAAAACAGAAACATTTATGACACAAAAATGTACCTAAATAGTGGAGCAAGGTATATCTGCGCAATGTATAGGTTTTCCATGATAGCATATTTGTTCCCTTGCAATGGATAAAAGGAGAGTTACCACAATAACCTGTCATGAAAGCAACACTCTTTGTGTCCTGCAATAAATTGTGCAGGGTAAATTAGATTCAGTAGTAGCTGAATTGTGCTAGCTCAAAAATTTTTATTTAAACTTCTAATTACAGGGTACCAATGAGCAAATAGAAAGGAAAAAGGGAATGAATTGCATGTTACTATCCAATTTGTAATCACTAGCTAATGTGTCATTATCTTGTGAATATAAAAAAAAAACATGTGAATCTAAACAAATTAGATATGGAATGTCCACAACATGATGAGAAGTGAGAAAAGAGAACTATGTTTTATGTACAAGAATATCAAAATATACTTCTTCTCTAAGCCATTTATTTTCTAATAACTAACAAGCAAGCAACTTATCCATATGCGTTTCAAAGCAATTTCCAATAAAGAAAAAAAAAATGGCTACAAAACAAGAAACCTCACAACATATAGCGTGCAAGATGAAAGTATATTACAAGATAGTCATGTTGCAAAACATGAATGAAAAGAGTTCAGAATGATAGTACCACATTTTCTATAATAATCCACAAACCAAGAAGTTTCTTTACATGAAAAGTAATGGGAATCTAGAAGGAAAATTCTAGATCTACAACCCTATTTGCACTTGCACAATATCCAACAAGTTTTTGAAACAAACCAATCTAGTGAAGAAAAACAGATGTAAAAAAATTGAAGTCGCAAACAAGTGTGGAATAGGAGAAGCTTTAACTGAACCTGCAAAAGAACAAAGATGAGAAGAAAATTTTCAATCTGTTTAGTCAATTTCTTCAAGCATTTGGTTCTAACAGTAAAGAAAAAGCCCTAATCGAAAGTGTAGGAGTCAAACAACAACAAAGAGGTCAAGAGAGAAGGAGAACCAATGGAAGTCGCAGCTCCACTTCTCCTGCAACATAGGGCACCTTGGCAGCCAATGGCATGCCCCCCTCGCCACCCTGTAGAACAACACCTTCGGCTAGGTGGTGCAGCAGATGCACACCAGGCCCTCGTGCCAAAGACTCTGAACGTGGGAATAGTTGTGGTAGCACACCAACACAAACTTCTGCCACATCATCATCGGAGTCTGTCAAATTCATCGAAGTCCAATGTTTCTCCCTAAAACCTGTAAACTTAAGCACAAAGACAAAACTAAACAAAAGTATTCACCTTGTAAGGTGATCTTGGCACCTTCGTCGGTGCCCTGCGAGAACCCTGAAAGCCCATACCCAAACCGCACCGCAAGGAATCGCCGATGCACGTCAACCTTGTACCAAATAATATTTCTACTGGTTGTCGAAAATGCTGATGAAGACGAAGAGGACGTCGAGGTAGACGAGGAAACCCTCCCTGCCACCCCTGGCGAGAGTTCGAGCATGGCGGCTGATCTACTCCAAAGAGGCCAGCCCTCAGGAGAGAAGCATAGGCTCCAAACCCGTCCTCCTTCCAATGTCAGATGAGGCTGCGGAAGGCGCGGACGAGACGCCGAAGAGGGTGAACTTGGATCCAGCACGGCTAGGATGAATCGATCGCTATAGACGGTGCGGGGAGGCACGCGGAGGCAGTGGAGGCAATGAATCTACCGCACTTGATTAACATGGGGGGAAAAGAGATCGCCGAAGAAAAGAGTAAGAGGTCGTGATCGGGGAAAAGACCCAAAATAAAGATGGGAAAGTTTTCCACCATAGTTCAATCTTTTGGCGACGTAGAGTATGTTAAAAATCGTCAAAAGGTTACATTTAGCGACGTGTGTTGCACTTTGCGTCGTAAAATGTTACGATTCTTGTAGTGATCTAATCAAGATTTTCTTTATTATGTTATTTTTATTGACAATTTCAGCAAATTTAATCGGATTTTTCCTATGAAAAGAAAGTCTGATGTCTTTGATATTTTTTATCGCTTTCAAAAATAAGTTGAGTGTTATTTTGATCGTAAAATCCTCTACCTTCATTCTGATTGAGGTGAAGAGTATCAAGCGGTTCATCGTCATCTTACTTCCTCTAGCATCATCCATCGAGTCTCTTGTCCCCACACTCCTGAATAAAATGGATCCGTCGAGAGAAAACATCGTCATGTGGTTGAAACTGCCTTAGCTCTTCTTAATCATGCCTCGGTTCCACTTAAATTTTGGGATGATGTCGTCCAAACTAGTCTACCTTATCAATCGTTTACCCACTCTACTACTTCAAAATAAGTGTCCCTTGGAAAAACTTTATAATTGTCTTCCAGATTACTCCTTCTTTCGTATCTTTGGTTGCACATGTTATCCTTGGCTACAACCTTACTCTAAACACAAGTCAAACTCTCGCTCTTTTACAATATGTTTTCCTTGGTTATAGTAATTTGCATCATGGGTACCATTGCCTCTATATTTCGACCGGTCAGATATATATTTCTCGACATGTTACTTTTGATGAATCTCTATTTTCGTTTGCAGTTGCTACCTCATATCCTCCTTCAGATAATCAAGGCAACTATCTAATATCACCAAACAATATACTAGAAGCCTCACATATTGATTCATCAGGACATATTGAAAGTACAAGGGGAGATGGTATCTTGGGTCCTGCTCCATCTCCACAAGTACTCAGCGGCTAGTGGTGATCCACTTTCTAGTTCTGATTCTCATCCGCCTGACCACTCATCTCCGAGTAGCTCTGATGATGATATTCCTCAGCGGATGCTTCCTCTAAGCGATATTTATGCATGATGTCAACTAGTTTCCACTCGTTATCCTCTTCCACGTGCTCTTATTGCTTCTTCAAATTTTGTTGAACCTTCTAGTTTTACACAGGTAGTCAAAGATCCAAATTGGCGTGCTGCGATGGCTACAGAATTTGATGCTCTTCTTCATAATGCAACCTGGAGCTTAGTCCCTCGTACCCCATCTATGAATATTGTGGGCTCTAAATGTGTTTACCGAATTAAGTATCGTACAGATAGTTCTATTGAACGTTACAAAGCTCTCCTTGTTTCTAAAGGCTTTAATCAACAGTTAGGTATTGACTTCAATGATACTTTTAGTCCAGTCGTCAAAATTACAATTATCAGATTGCTACTATCTATAGTTGTAAGCTCCAATTGGCCAATACGCCAATTAGATGTTTCCAATGCTTTCCTTTATGGACACCTTGAATAAACTGTTTATATGGAGCAACCTCCTGGATTCATCCACATGCAACTTTCAACACATGTGTGCCAACTTCAGAAGTCAATATATGGTCTTCGACAAGCACCTCGTGCATGGTTTCATCGTCTATCTACCTGGCGTCATACTCAGGGATTTTCTGACTCAAAAACAGACTTTTCCCTATTCTATAAATGTAATGAGGAATTTTTAATATTTGTTTTGATTTATGTAGATGATATATTAATAACTAGTAGTGATCAAAATGACATTACTACTTTACAACATATTCTCCGTCAAGAGTTTCCTATTCGGGATTTTGGCAATGCTCATTTTTTTCTTGGCATAGAGTTTCTCTCACATTCTGAAGGTTGTCTACTCTCTCAGAGTAAATATATTACTGGGCTCCTACAACGAGCTAAAATGGATGATGCACGCTCTATCTCCACACTAATCATTGAGGGTGGTTTCACTGCACCTTCATCCTCCTCTTCGATATCTGACCCCCAGATCTACCGTAGTATTGTTGGTGTCCTACAATATGTCACAATTACACGATCTGATATTACTTTAGCTGTGAATCATGCTTGTCAATTTATGCATGCTCCTACTGAACATCATTGGGAAGGTGTTAAGAGAATTCTTTGATATCTCAAAGACACTATTCTACATAGTCTTCTTTTATATCATCATTCTTCACGAGAGTTGATTGCCTATAGTGATGTAGATTGGGTTGGATCTCCGAAGATAGATGTTCTACGAGTGAATATGTTATATTTCTTGGGCGAAATCTTGTTTCTTGGCTTTCAAAGAAGCAATGTACAATCTTTCACTCGAGTATTGAAGTTGAATATAAAGCTATCGCTAACGCAACATCAAGAATTATTTGATCTCTTCTTTTAGAATTACACTTTTTTCCAACTGCTACGCCTAAAATATGGTGTGATAATATTGGAGCAACTTATCTTGCGGCAAATCTTGTTTTTCATGCTCGTACCAAGCATGTAGAAATTGATTTTCATTTTGTTTGCGAGCATGTGGCGACTCGACAACTTTCGATTTCTTATATCTCTACAAAAGATCAAATTACTGATATATTTACTAAACCATTATCTCAATAACGTTTCACCAAGTTAGCACTTAAACTCAACATTTAGACACTCCCATTAAGTTTGTCGATAGGTAATGACAATAATAGAAATCATCTCTAATTGATTTTCAATCAATTGGGATTTATTATATTTAACACACAATCAAGATCGACATGAATCAAATAGGAAAAATAATATTTCCAAATCTATTATATTACTATGTTTATAATTATTATGATTGTATGCCTTATTTAATCTTTCTATTGTTTTGGACAATTTGTATAAATAAATAAGTAGTAAGTTATTTTATTTTTTAGATTTTGTTAATTTTTTAAACAAGCATTTAACTACTTTAAGTATGTTTGACTTGGAATAAAAAGTTACCATATCGGGACCTTCGGAAACGGATACGAATTCGTGGCTTCTCTCGGACTCGGTGTTGGTCTCGAACTGTACTCTTCCTCGGACTCGGAATCTTCATTTCTTGCCATAAGGGCAAGATGGCTCGAATGCTTCAGTTCTTGCACATGGGACTCCTCGGAAGATGATTCATCCCACGTTGCTTGGAGAGCCTTCTTCCTTCTTGCTGATTTTGATTTTTCCTCCTTCCAGTTTGGGCATTCATGTTTGAAATGCCCCTTCTTGTTGCATCCATAATAAATCATCTTTGATTTGTTTTGCGTCTGGTTGATTGGTGTCTTCATGATGTTCCCTTTGAACTTTCTTCTTGTTAGTAGTTTTCAAATCATGTGACCAGCTCTTCTTCCTTGGTTGAGTCTGAGTTAGACTCACTTTCTGGTTTATTCTTGGTTCTTGTCTTGATTTCTTTGCTTGATCTTGCATGCAAGGCAATACCTTTCTCGACTTGATTTAAGATAGATTGTTTGTGTAATTCTAATTCCAAAAAAAAAAATCATCTAATTTAAGAATTGAAAGATCCCTTGAAACTTTGTATACATCTACTATTGATGCCCATAAAGTTATCTTTTATTCGTGCATGCAATTGCGTGGCCATCTCTCCGAGAAGCATTTTAATATTAAATATATTATTTAATAGTAAAGCTCTCTTATTTATCTTAGATTCATCAATTCATTCATGTAGCTTTACTGGATGGTCCCACAGTTCTTTTGCATTTGCATAGGGCCTGACTTTGTTCAGTTCTTCTGCCTTGTAGTTTAGTTGTGCTTTCTTGATCATTGGAGGAGTTCAGTCTTTTGGTTCTATTGGTTTTCCATCACCATCGGAGGAGTGTATCCTTTGAGTATGGTGAACTAGAGCTCGATGTTAGACTTGATGTAACACTCCATTTTGTTCTACCGGTAGCTAAAAACTTTCCCTTTGAATAATGGAGGGCGGAAGGTGCTATACCCTTCTTGATAGGAGTTCGACATCCGTGATCAAAGAGTAGAGAAGAAGAAAATTTCCAAGACTCTCATCTTGGAATTAGCAGTGTAGGATAAAGAATTAAAAGTATTACTTAAGAATTATAGAAAACACTTTTTAGAAAAAAAGTTTTTAAAATCTCGAAAAACAGTGAAGTAATTTCAGAGCTACCAGACTCTAATACCAATTGAATGATCAAAAAATGCAATTTGGGGGAGGGGGGAGGGGGGAGGGGTGAATATCGCACGTTAAAAACTTTTTTTTTTGCTTGTAAAACAAATCAGAATAAGAAAACAATACAAATAACACAAGTTGGTTACTTGGTTTAGGGCCTATGTCGACTCCTACTCCAAGACTCATAATCCTTGATTGCACTGTTGGGCAATCCACTAAAACTCTTCTTTACGAAATCTTCGGAAAGAAGCAGTGCATACAATATGGAGAATGTAAGATAGTAACAAACTACTATCTTTTAGAAATTAAAACAATACAACCATAAACAAAAATTATACCGACACTAGATAGAAGATGACGCTCGGTCAGTATTTCTGGATGGAGTGGCTTGCTTGTGAAAGTGAAGCACAGAATAGTAGAACGAACAGGAGCTTTTCACAATGTTGACTTCAAAATTGATTACTCACCTCAGACCTCAAGCTCTACTTATATAAGCTTTAATTGGTCGATTGATAAACCGTTCGGTCGACTGATGATGAGTTCAGTCGACCGAACCTCCTATCGATCGACTGAACCCTGTACTTTCCTTCTGTGCTAAGATCAGATCTTCGTACATTTATGAGCTTTAATGGTTCGGTCGACCGATCACCATGTTCGATCTATTGATCAATCTTGTTTCCCTGTTCGTCGAGATCCTCCATTAATGAGCTTTAATTGCATTTAATGTTCGGTCGGCCGAACCCAGGGTTCGACCGACCGATCAGGCTGTCTTCCAAATTTGCTTCTGATCAATCTAATCAGTGCCACATCAACTATGTTCGGTCGATCAATTTACTGGTTCGGTTGACCGATCAGGCTTTGATCGGGCATTCACTTTGCTCTGGTCTAATCTCTGGTATGGGTTAAACTGGTTCCGTCGACCAATCCCTGGGTTCGGTTGACTGATTAGGTTGGTTCCTATAAAACAGAATTAAACACAATATAACCCTGCAAAACAAAGGTTAGCACAGTGTAGTATGATGCATGATTAGTAATTGACAGTAACACTGTCTTGATCTCAACTTTGAAACCTTCCCGGTTTCTTCAGTTGGATCAGCGACCTAGGGTTTGCTCCTTTCCAAAACATAATCTCACTATCTCTTCTCTCCAATTTACTTACCTCAACCTACCTGCCAAACATTTGTCATCCAGACATGTTTGAACTTTGTCGCTTAATATTAGATTGACTCATTAGGACTTTCCCTCGATGTACGGCCCTCCAGACTTATCGAGCTTTCCTGCCAAGTGTCGGGGTCCTCTCGACCACTTGGGCTTCTTGCCTTGCTTCCACGATCTGCTAACACTTCCCCGGTTGAGTGAAATCCTGCATACTTAGTTAATTTATTATATCACAACATGACTTAACTTGAACTTTTTGACAACATCAAAACTCAAATTCGATTTTAGTGTACCCTGCACCAACAAATTTTTCTTTCTCCGTATTCTTTATTCCGCTGCATAACTTGTTTTTAATCGAGATTTTCGAATATCACTATTCAACCCTCCTCTTTAGCGACTTTACGATCCTACATTAATTTCATCAAAACATCATCACCTTAATATTAATTTCATCAAAGTATCATCACATCGATACTATTTTAGTTAAAGCATCACCAACTTAGTATTAATTTCGTCAAAGGATCACCACCTTCATACTATTTTAGTCTAAGCATCACCACCTTAATGATCCAAAATGAAATATTAATCAATTTAGTCTAAAATATTTCTTTCAATCTCCTTATTCTCATGATATTAAAAAAACTCTTTATCATGAACTCTATCAAATATTTAGAGATTTTTGAAAAAATCAATCTTTTTTCCCCTTTTGACACAACAAATCCCTCTAATTTACTGTAGGACAACATCAACAAATTTTTTTTTAATTGTTTTTTTACTCTCCGTATTCTGTTTCAGTGTTGCTCTGCATACGTGTAGGACCAAGTTCTTCAGCAACTTGGTCAATATCGCAGTCGATGACTGATGTTTCAAATTGAAGTCGAGCTTGCCGAGGAAATCATGGCAAAGGGCTATGAATTTCATTTCAAGGAAGGTGAGGAGGGTGCAGCCCAAGGACGAGAGGGGGAGGCAATTGGAGTATTTTGCCACCCGGATTTTGTCCAAGGAGAGGCTCCTCAGCGACTTGATGCCGAACAAGCTGCAATCCCTGTCGCTGAAATTCAACCATCCCTTACCCTTCAAGTTTTAGAGGATGAGGTTTTGCACGCCCGCTTCGACGAGGTCGTCGGTGTTTGGGTAAATCAGCCACGTCCCCAGGGAAGTTGAACTCTGGGTGGACGTCGACCCAGAAGACGACGTGGCATTGGCGGATCAGAGCACGGGGGAAGGTGAGCTCTTGGTGGACGCCGACGCCGCCGGAAGGGAGGCCGACGTCGAGGCGGAAGGCGTCAAGTCGGGGGATGGAGGGGAGGAGGAGGCGGAAGCGGGCGCTGACAGCGTAGAGGGCGACGCGTTGCTTGATGGAGAGTTAGGAGAGGATGGAGATAAGGAGGTCGTCGTGGAGGGAAGTGAGGCGGTCCTCCAGCCTTCCTGTTCACGCCGGTGCTTGTTGTGGTCCGTCATCAGGCGTCGGGATCAGGATCAGGATCAGACTGTCTCTGCCGCCCAGGTGGGATCCTCTCTCAGTACGGTTTTATAAAAAAATGCAGTTCAGGTTCAAGATTGGTTAGGGTTTAATAGATAAGGAGAGTAATTAAGGAATAAATTTGAGAGCATCCTAAAAAATACTATACCAAATATTACTACCAAATATTTATAATTTTCATAGCTATATTATCAATTAAATATCTTATTATTTAAATATATCAAATCTCACAATTAAATATCACATTATCAAATATTTCAAATTCCACCATTAAATATATTTTTTTTAAAAAAAAATAAAAAGAGAAAAATCACCAGACATAACTTTATACCCGTGATTTCAAATCTCCTCCATAATGTAGAAAATATTTGAAATTGGAGATATTTGGAGAAATATCTCGTCTAAATATCTCCTGTATTAAATAGTGGGGCATTTAATAGATGAACAAGTAAATATTTAATATGTGAGATATTTAATAAATGAGATATTTATTAATTAAAACATCAATTAACTAAAAGTATAGTAAAAAAATTTATTAATTTTTATCCTTTAATAGTCTTACTTCGAATGTTTAAATAAATCTACAATTTTAACTTAGAATTATAGTAAAAAAAATCTAGCATTTATTAGTTTTTCATCCATCGATAATTTAATAAAATTCATTTATTTCCATTGAAATAAGTTTAAGATAGATTTCATATAAGGTTCCACTATCTAATTTAAATTTTATTTTATTTTATATAAATTTATTATTCTTAATTAATGTAAAATAGCTATGATATTATACAAAATGTAAAATATATTTCCCTAGGTCCCACTACTACTCCACAATATTGGGGGAGTAAATTAGAAAACTGAAGTAAGTTATCATATGGGAGGGTATTTTCTTCAACTTTATCAGAAATCGACCTTTGCTCCATTTTATATATAAACAATGTTAATGTTCTTATCTTTTATATTTGCATGTTTATGTAAGAGATGAAAAATGCATTGTGTGGTTTATCAAGAGAATGCATTCAAAAGATTGGGAATACTATACTTTTTGTAAACAAACATAGGAGACGCAGGAACATCTATTTTTTATATGCCAATCTATCATGGATTTATGAAGGAGGAATAGAGATTGACTACATGTACATGGGACATGAGGTGCCCACCTACCGTTCACCTATCAACGAAAACTTCGGGATTTTGGATGGTATTATATATGTGGATGACTACTAACAAGGCGAGACATCTTGCTTTACCTTTTTTGATCCACCTTATATGGAGGGGATGTAACAGTAGATTTTTTTGTGATGGCTAGTTGGATTATGAGAGGGTTTATATGAGTGTATTTGATAATCTATCATACATGAATCACTTTTAGCACTTGATTATTGTGTACTTTTAGATTATAAAGCCCTAAATGTATCACTCGCTCTAGGCTTTAATATAATTTGCTAGGATTAATATATATATATATATATATATATTAATCCTAGCAAATTATATTAAAGCCTAGAGCGAGTGATACATTTAGGGCTTTATAGTAGGTAATGCAGTTAATATAGAAGATACATTGATTATCTAAAGTTGATGAAAATTTAGCTAGCATAGATTAGTTGATGATACTTTGTAATAATTTATGATTATAGGAGGTGGGTTGACTGAGTTGAGCCTATAAGGAAAAAGAAGTTGGGCTCTAGAATTAGACCCAATGCCAAACAACACTCAGCTTTGAAGATTAAGAAATTGGCTCGAGACCAAACAACTCGTAGTAACATAAGTAAGGATTCGGGGGAGAGGAAGTAAACTTTGGAAAGAGACCATGTGATGCAGGATTAACCCAACATGACCCCTTAAACTTCAAATGATCGTAACTTTTGACTCAACCCTTGAAATCAGGCTCTCTCTATCACGAAGTGTGCAGAATTTAAAAAATCTATGTTTGTTATAGGGGTACCTGTTGTTGATTGCTACTAAGAATATTATACCGGTTTCCCTGTACAAAAATTTTGTACAAGTCCTCAACCTTTCCTAACAATCTATTGTGTTCTTTAGAAATTAAATTTGAAATCACAAACAGAACTTAACATTATTGATTCCAAATTCAACTTATCTGTTCTTATTGGTTTAGACTTGGATTGCAAATGATGTTTAACATTATTGATCCAAATCCATCTATGTTATAAATTCAATTAAATATTAATTTCAGATATTGGCTTCCAGGTTAAACATGGGGAGACACTACGCTTTCATGGGTATGGGAGCATCCACCACTAGACAAAGCCTTTCAACGAAATTTAATATTTAATTTCCTTATAGTAATCCTAAGTTTAACCAAAAAGAACAATCGAATCACAAGTTCGAAAAATAAAAGAAACACAAAATCAAAAATATAAATTCGATTACCTAGATTCATTAGCCTCCTGTGTTTGGTATTTCAAGATCTAAACAAAATGATGAATTAGTTATGATGCAGAAAGTTAATAACTAGTTATACCTTTTGTAACTTAACAACCTCTTGGTCTTCTATTGTATTCTTCTCCTTCTCTTGGACGTCGTGTGGGCGACGATCTTCCAAGATGAAACAACCCGAACCCTTTCTTCTTTTCCAAGTTTCGGCCACCACCACCAAGTTCCAAGGGATGCTAGAAACAATGCCTCCTTTCTCTACTTCTTCACCTCCAAGCAACCGGCCACCAAGAGCTCCAAGAGAATTGATGCCGCTGGCCACAAAGGAGAAGAAAAGGAGAACAAGGAGGGTCGGCCACCAAGGAAGAGAGAAGAGGAACAAGAGAATAGGTTATGTGTCTCATGAAAGCACCCTCTACCTCTCTTTTATAATTCTTGGTGAATCCAAAAAAGGAAAGTTTTATAATAAAACTTCCTTTTATTCCATGTTATGGCCGACCCCAATCATGTGCTCCAAGCAAGGAAAAATTTTAAACAAAAATTAAAATCTCTCTTTTAAAATCCCTTTTGTGGATAGCTATAAGAGGGATGTTTTATAAAATAAAAGTCTCTCTCTTTTAAATCCTTTTATGGATATCTATAAAAGAAAAGATTTTAAAAATAAAACTTCTCTTTTAAATCATGATTACAAAGGAAAGTTTTAAAATTTAAAATTCTCTTTTAAAACTATGTAACCTGTTACAAAAAAGGAAAATTTTAAAATTTAAAATCTCTCATAGAAGACATTTTAAAAATTAAAACATTTTTTATTTTTTATGTGGCCAGCCATAGCTTCCTACGTGGACACATTAAGGTTGGCAATCAACATTGGCAATTTTTCAAAGCTTCTCAAAACTTCTCCACGTTGACACATCAACGTTGGCAATTTTTCTATGCTTCTCAAAACTTCTCCACGTACACATCAACATTGGCAAGTTTTTTTTAAGCTTCTCAAACGTTGACACATCAGTGTTGAGAAGCATCCTTGGATAGCAATGCCAACGTACGGACTAGAAGATGGGTTTGGATGGACACAAGGCTTTATTGAGGCTACAATAGGGACCGAGAGGATAAATTGATTTTGGCCTCCCGATGAGCTTGAGCTTCCCTGTTCGCCCCGAACACCCAACTCAAGTTCATCAATAATGACTCATTCCACTAAAGAGTTATTATTGTACTACCGTACCAATCCCAAACTACATTATGAGTTCCTTCTTATCATGAGTGTGTTAATCTCCCTGTATTTAAGATGTCGAATGTCCACTAATTAAATGAGTTACTGACAACTTACTTTAATTAATATCTTAGTTTCAAGAGTAGTACCACTCAACCTTATTGTCGTGTCGGACTAAGTCTACCTGCAGGGTTCAACATGACAATCCTTATAAGCTTCTCTTCGGGACATTATCAACCTAGATTACTAGGACACAGTTTCATTATATAATCAACAACACACCATATAAATAATATCATTTCCCAATTTATCGGGCCTATTGATTTATCGAACTAAATTACACCCTTTGATAAATCAAAGAAATGAATATTAAGTATTTGTGATTGTTATTATATCATGATTAAGAGCACACATTTCCATAATAACAAAGGTCTTGTTCTTTTATTCAGTCAGTATAAAAAAAACTTACCTTAAATGGTCCAACTCAATACACTCTGAGTGTACAAGTGTAATTTTATAGTCAAGATAAACTAATATCAAATTACACTACGACTATTCCAATGGTTTGTTCCTCTCCATCTTAGTCGTGAGCTACTGTTTATAATTTATAAGGAATTGATAACATGATCTTCTGTGTGTGACACCACACACCATGTTATCTACAATATAAATTAATTGAACAACTACACTTAGCATAAATGTAGACATTTGACCAATGTGATTCTTTATTTCAAAATAAATGTTTACAAAAAGCTAGGCTTTTAGTATACACTCTAACACCTGTAACCACCCATTTTCAGCCCCAAATTCCACCATTTAGGCACTCAAGCCTCTTAAGATTTTACTATTTTTAGTGAATTTTATTTTAATGGTATTTAGAATATTTTTGGTATTCCTGGTAATTATGAGCCCTAATTAGTCTAAACAGAACTCTATTTTATTAATTTTAATTTCTACTAAGAGATTTTATTTTTTGGAAAGTTCTCTTTACTTTTCCTACAAGTTTGGAATTAAGGTTTATATATTGAGATTTCTTTCCTTTCTCCGTCTTAGGGTCTAAAGTCTATATCAGCTTCTATCTAGTTGTATGAGTATTGATCCATTAATTATTAATAAAGTTTCATTTTTTTTTTAACAAATCACGGCTTTTCTCCTTATTTCTTCATGTTCTTTTCTTGCCTTCTCCCCTATTCCCCTTATTTTCATCAGCCCACAGGACAATCACTATCTTATTCGATGTCAGTTGGTATTCAAGCAAGGTGCAAATCTAATGGAAGGTCGTAGTGTTCATGGTCGTAGTAGCCAGGTTTCGGCTGAGGAAGCCTCGCATCGTGGTCGTAGCATTTATGACATAATGGCAATGGAGGATTTACAAGGGCAAGCCGTGGTGACATGAATTATTAAGGCTCATGGGATCTCAAATCATGGGATCACAAATTGTGGGATCTCAGATCGTGGATCCGAGTCTTCCTTCGAGAACCCTTATCACCAACATTTTGGTACACACCAAGAGTGTCATGGTCGGGAGGAGCCCTATGGAGACCTCTATTTTCGAGTTGAACTATGCCAACATTCTGGTATGTTGCAAGCAGATGGCTTCATCGATTGGATCATCAAAGTGGAGCAGATCTTCGATTATAAGCAAGTTCCAGATTAGATGAAGATGAAGTTAATTACCATCAGATTTAAGGGGCAAGTATCTGTGTGGTGGGAATAGATGGGGTGCTTACAAGACAATCAGGAAAATTCCAAAATTACTGACTGGGAGAAGATGAAGAAGAAGATGAGGGAACACTTCCTTCCTTTCGGCTATACCCAAACTCTATTCTAGTGACTCCACTCGTTGAGACAGGAAACGAGATCGATTGATGAATATATAGAAGATTTCTTCCAATTCGTTGCCCAAAATGACTTGCCCGAGATGGAGGAGCAGAAGGTGGCAAGGTACTTAATGGAGTTACGCCTGGCCTTGCAAGATGCCCTTATCCTTCATTCGTTCTTGACAGTTTTAGAGGCCTACCAACATGCACTGGCACCTAAAAAATAGTAAAATTGAAAAACAATAGGGAGAAGCGACCAAAACAACAATTGGCCAGTTCACCCTTAGAATTCTCATCCTTTACAGCAACAACCATAGTAGTTGCCACAACAACAGCCACAGTAGCAGCCATAAAGCATCCATATTATCAGCCATAGCATCAGCCATAGTAGCAGCCATGGAAGCAACCACCACATGTTTACTCTAAGGCCCCTATCAGATGTTATCAATGTGGTGAATATGGACATAGGGTAAACCAATGCAGGAAACATGCTTCTGTTGATTCAAAGGTAAAAATTTATTGATCGAGGAAGACGTGATAGAAGATCCAACAACCATTAGTGAGCCAGTGTTTGAAGCAGACGACATGCTATACGGTGATGGTAATGAGACTTTGGTCATACACAAGAGTCCGCTGACTCCCAAAAGTAAATAAGGGGATAAATGGTTGAAAACCAATATTTTTCACACTACCTATACCGTCGCGGATAAAGTTTGCAAGATGATCATTGATAGTGATAGTTGTGAGAACATAGTATTTGAGGTGGTTGTTCGTAAATTACAACTAAAGACGAACCATCACCCAAGCCATATAAGTTATCTTGGATGAATAATAATAATGAGGTAACATTAGATAAGCGATGTCTCGTATATTTTTCAATTCATAGCAAATATTATGATAGTGCTTAGTGTGTTGTGGTGGGGTGACCTTGACAATATGATTGTAGCATCATCCATGATGGGCGGAAGAATACCTATACACTTTACATTAAGGGACAAAAGATTGAGTTGGCACCATTGCGAGAAAAAATCACTCTAATTTCGATAGCCAAAACTACTAATATGCTTTCTCTATCCAGGTTTTTAGATGAGATGGAGCATGACGATGTTGTCTATGCTTTGTTGCCATGATAGAGTGATGTTCAAGCCACTGACATAGAACTACTACCCGAAGTGTAACAACTGCTAATGGATTGTGATGAACTGATGCCAGAAGACCTTCCTTCTAAGCTACCACCTATGTGAGATATCCAATATCAGATTGATCTTGTTCCATTATCGAGTTTGTCTAATTGACCAACATATCACCTCAGCCCTAAGGAAGTTTAAGAATTACAACACCAGGTGGTGAAGTTGCTAGAAAAGGGTCACATTCATGAGAGCATACGCCCCTGTGCTGTTCCTGCACTATTAGTGCCGAAGAAGGATGGTTGATGGCATATATGTGTTGACAGCCAAGTCATCAATAAAATTACAGTAAAGTACATGCTTCCTATTCCTCACTTGGATGACATGTTTGATCAACTATCTAGTTTTAGGATTTTCTTAAAAATTGACTTTCAAAGCGGATACCACCATATCAGAATAAGGCCGGGAGATGAATAGAAGACAACATTTAAGACACAATATGAGCTTTATGAGTAGATGGTCATGCCTTTTGGATTGTCCAATGCTCCAACACATTCATGTGGTTTATGCATCTGATCCTGTTATCTTTCACAGAAAGTTTGTGGTGGTTTACCTTGATGACATTCTCGTCTATAGTCCGACATGGGCATTACACTTCGATCAACACCGTACTATTTTTGAAAATTTTAAAATAGAGTAATTATTTTCAACAAAAAGAAGTGTTCTTTCTTTACTACATCGGTCACCTTCCTTGGCTTTATTGTGTCTACTGATGGTGTGCATGTAGATCAAACAAAGATAAACATAGTCTTGGAATGGCCTCAGTCGAGGACGTTGCACGACATCATAAGTTTCAATGGCTTGGCCTCTTTCTACCGTTGGTCCAGCAAAAATTTTAGCACTCTGATTATTACCATCACCAAGTGTCTCAAGTGACAAGATTTCAAGTGGTATGAAGAAGCAGAGGCTAGTTTCTAACTATTCAAATAAAAGATGACAGAAGCAGTAGTTTTGACACTTCTTGATTTTAACCAAATATTCAAAGTCAACTGTGATAGCATCAGTATGGGAGTTGTTATGAGTTAGTCAAAGCGTCCAGTTGCTTTCTTCAGTGAGAAGTTGTTTGGATCTAAGAAGAATTATTCTACCTATAACTTGGAGTTCTATGTCATTGTTTAATCCTTAAAGCATTAACATCACTATCTAGTACAGAATGAAAATTCATCGTATTTACTTATCATAAAGCATTGAAGTACATCAATGGTCAACATAAGCCGAGCAGGTGACATGCCAAGTGGATGACTTACTTATAAGAGTTCACCTTTATGTTGAGACTGTTAGGATCCTTTGTACGGCTAGAGAGGGGGGTGTGAATAGCCGACCCCAAATCGATCGCGTTTCTTCCTACAATTCGTTAGCGCAGCGGAAAAACAAACAAGGAAACGAAAACAAGAAGATCAAACCTCAACGCGTCGATGTAACGAGATTCGGAGATGATACTCCTACTCCTCGGCGTGTCCGTAAGGTGGACGAAGCCTCTCAATCCGTCGGTGGATGAGTCCCCGGAGAACCGGCTAATAATATACTCCTTGTGGGTGGAGAAACCTCACCACAAAGTCTCTTGCAACAGCAAGATAAGTGTACAAGAAATACAGCAAGAAGCAAGAGCAATATGAATGTAAAAACAAACGCTAGCTTGCCTTCGACTGGTTTCCGTTGACGAAGCAGCAACTTCACGGAAGAGCGAGCAGCAGCAGCTGACCCAGTCGTAGAATGAAACTCACGCGAAGCTTCGGAGGAGCTCAACAAAGCTCAAGCACAGCAGCACTTAGAACAGGAAGAGGGAAGAAGAGTTGTCGCACAGAAGATGCCCTCGATCCTTTTATCCCTGCGAAGAAGACAGCGAGAAAACTAGAAGAAATCTAGCCGTTGCGACGCAACGGCTAGTGCCTGGATCGGTCAGGGGACCGATCAGGACCTATTCTGATCGGTCCCCAGACCGATCAGCTTTCTTCACAGAAAGCTGCCCACCTTCTGTGCGGGTTCTGATCGGTCTGTGGACCGATCAGGCCATAGCTGGATCGGTCTACAGACCGATCCCAACCTCAGCGACATCGTCTCTGATCGGTCCCCAGACCGATCAGGACATGGCCTGATCGGTCGGTGGACCGATCACCGCCTCTCTTTCGCCTCTGTTCGCTTGCTGATCGGTCACCAGACCGATAACAGAGTCGATCGGTCACCGGCACCGATCGAGCAAACAAGTATCATCGATCGGTCGGTGACCGATCCGAGCTGGTTTGGCCCAAACCAAGTCCCAAGACTTCAAACCAATATCCGGTCAACCTTGACCTATTGGTACTTCATCTCTAACATCTGGTCACCCTTGACTTGCTAGAACTCCCCGCCAAGTGTCCGGTCAATCCTTCGACCTACTTGGACTTTCCAACACCGTAAGTCCGATCATCCCCGATCCATCTGGATTTTCCTTGCCTGGCTTCACTCACCGGGACTTTCACCGGCTTCACTCACCAGATTTCCATTGCCTAACATCCCGTTAGGACTTTCCCATTGCTCGGCTTCACTCACCGGGACTTTCCACACCGCCTAACATCCCACTTAGGACTTTCTCATTCACCTAGCTTCACTCACTAGGATTTTCACCGCCTCACTTCACGATTTCCCAATGCCCGGCTTCACTCACCGTGACTTTCACCTTCACCTAGCTTCACTCACTAGGATTTTACCGGATTCACTCACCAGATTTCCCACCGGCTTCACTCACTGTGACTTTTCCCGTGCCAAACTCCTGCTTGGACTTCTCCTGCCAAGTCTCCATACTTGGACTTTTCACGTGCCAAGCCCTGCTTGGACTTTTCCAGCCAAGTCTCCATACTTGGACTTTTCAGGTCAAGCCCGCTTGACTTTTCCGCCAAGTCTTCATACTTGGACTTTCCCTGCCAAGTCTCCATACTTGGACTTTTCCAATCTCCAGTCTTGGACTTTTCCAAAGCCAAGCTCCCTGCTTGGACTTTTCCGCCAAGTCTCCATACTTGGACTTTTTCCCGAATCAGTCAACCAGTCAACCTTGACCTACGGTTGCACCAATAATTTCCCAAACATCTATTCTTGTCCCATATCAAGAATAGAACTCTCTCAGTGTCAAACATCAACATGCAACTCAACTAGGTCAATCTTGACCTAAGGTTGCATCATCACTCAAGTCAAACATCAAAATACAACTCGAGTCAAGTCAACTCGAGTCGGGTCAACCAGTCAACCTTGACCTAAGGTTGCACCAACAATCTCCCTTTGATGTTTGACAAAATCATAATCAAGTTAGGTTAACCCGATAACCTAACTTAGGTTATCCAACCATCTTCCAATGTCCAATGTTCTTTCCTTGAACATTCTCGACATTCTCCCCTTAGGTTAACCCGATAACCTAACTTGATTCTCTACATTCTCCCCTTTGACACACATCAAAAGTATTCCAATGTTCTTCCTCGAACATCCTTGACAATCTTTCCCTAGCTTAGGTTAAACCGATAACCTAACTTGGGTTCTCTAATAATTCTCCAATGAACACTCTCCCTTTTGACACACATCAAAAGAAAAGGAGGGTATCAAGGTCAAGAGTTTCTTCCTAATGAAAGTCCCATACCTTTCATTGAAACTCTTATTTTCCCTTGATACTAAGCTCAACAATCCACTTAGTGATAATCCCATATCACTAATCCTCAAGGAGTAAAACTCCCCTAAAAGTCAACTCCCTTGACTAATAGTTAAACTCCCCTAAAGGCCAACTCCCCTGACCATTGCACCAACAATGTCTTGAGAGTTTCAAACCTTTATAAATCTAAAACCAATCACCGAAATTTCAGACATGCAATGAATTTCAAGACATTGGCACGCTTATCGAGACCTCACCGGATCGGTCACCGATCGATCCACAAGACTGGATCGGTCCAGGACCGATCCAGTCCCGGATCGGTCCATGACCGATCGGAACATCGATCACAGGATTTGATTTTTCCTCTCCGAAATTGAAACCCCTAATAAATTCCAGAAAATTCGAAAAATTGTGAAATTTGAGGATACATTCCTCATATCATACACTATCATGGAAAAATAATTTTCTATGAAAATAGTTTCCATTTTCAAATCTTGATACAAAGTTCAAAAACTTTGAAATAGTTCAAGTTTTAACTCAACTTTGTATCACAATGTTCAATGATGAATGCTATCACTAGGAAAGCTTCATCAAGGTTTTTCAAATCAATTTTAAAATGCTTTTAAAACCATTTGAATTTAGGACCATAATCTTAGGGCTAAATGTACATGACTTGTACACAAGCTTTCCCTATGATCCTCCTTTTCTTGAATTAGGCTCATCTAGGTACAAGAACTATGCACCTTGATCCTAACTCATGATCCTAATATCTCACACACATCTAAAGTGTATCAAACACATCCATGTCAATTTTGATGTGAGATATGGGTTTAGGTATCTTAGACTAAGGTCTCATGCATTCTCTAAACACCAATTTGATCTCAATATCAAATTATATGTTTGTCCTTAAATCAATTTCATTGATTATAATGCAAGAGATGATGACATGGCATATAATGATATGAAAACATGTGCCAATGTCATGATGTCATGGCATAAAGTATGAAACTTAACTAAAACATGACATATAGATAACCTAAGCATTATCATGACATTTCAAATGATCATAAATTAAATATGATGTCATGACATGGCATATGGCAAACAATCATGGTAAGTTAACACAAATAAAATACCTAGATTACCTATCTAAGTATCCTTAATTACTTAGCTAACTTAAATTCTAATCCTAGATTGCCCAAAGTGCTCCAAGAAAATGTCAAAACCCAAATTGGCATTTCTTGATCTCTTGTTTGATTTATACCATTTAAGACTCTACAAGAGTAGCACTTCTAAATTAAGGCCCGGATTGCCTTGATTACCTAAGAGAATATCAAAATCCCAATTTGACATTTCTCTAGGTTTTTCCAAATTGTGTCAATTCAAAGTAAGATTAATATATTCTCACTTTGGCACACTTTACTCTTCCAAGGAGTGAATGATAAAGATTATTCCCTTTCATTTTCAAAGGTTCCCAAAAACCTTGAAAATGCTCCTTGAGTGTCAATTTCCTCAAAGTTGGGTTAACTACCCTTCTTATTGGAGTTGACACTCTCCAACCCATCTATGGGGTAGAGAAGATGCTCCTAGGAACCCAATACCTATTAGAGCTCATTGGGTTCACTAAATATTCACTAGGGATAACTTCCCTAGCAACCCTCCTAATGACCCTTTTAGGCTTTAAAGCCTTGGTCATTTGGGTCTCATCAAGGTCAACTATAGGGGTGACTCCCCTTGTGACCTTGGTAATGGTCTTCCTAGCCCTAGGTTTTGTTCCATAATCAAATGGAACATTGTGGTAAGTGGGCTTGACCATTTGGGACTTAGGTTTGTGACTCAAACCTTTCTTGTCCTTGGGCTTTGGTTTTTGACCCTTAAACCCTAGAGATGACTTCTCCATGTTTTTAAGAGCCTTTTCTAAATTATCAAGTCTTGACCTCAAGACTTGATTCTCCTTCTCTAATACCTCAACTTTTGATTTGTCATTTTTCTTTGAGGTATTCCTAGGCATGTGTCTAGTTGTTTTGGGGTTTCTACCTAGGTTCTCCTTAGCCTTAGATGAGTTAATTCTAGGGTTAGCATTTCTAGAATTGTTCTTATCTAGGCTAACATGCTTGGCTCCTAAGCACATGTATTGATTCCTAAGGTTATCATGCTTGTTATTATCGACAAGTGCAATAAAATTCCTAGCATGCATTCTATTAGAGTTGCAAAAATGAACCTTAGAGGTTACCTTAGGGTTTGCCTTAGCTCCCCCTATCGATGTGCTCGGTCTCTTGCCCTTGTGAGGTTGCCTCCCCCTCGGACAATGACTCCGATAATGTCCCCTTCGCTTGCATTGGAAGCACACCACGTGCTCCTTGCCCTTGCGTGTCGGGACTCCGGCTACCTTGACCTTTGGCGCCGGTGGAGTCTTCCTAACTCTCTTTGGACATTTGCTCTTGTAATGTCCATACTCCCTACACTCAAAGCATAATATATGTAATTTATTTGAAACTAAAATGCTTGAGTTACCTAGGGATGAGGGTGGATGCGAGCTCTCTTCTTCATCCCTTCCGGAGGTAGAAGCTTCTTCTTCTTGCTCCGAACTTGAAGAAGAACTCTCCTCCTCTTCTTCCTTAGATGTTGAGTAACCCTCAACTCCTAATTCTCTATCTCCATGAAGTGAGCTACTTGATGACTCACTTGTCTCCTCTTCATGACTTGAAGTGGAGTTCTTCTCATGAAGTTTGGCCAAGTTGTTCCACAACTCCTTGGCACTATTGTATCCTTCTACCCTACACAAAACATCATTAGGTAAAGAAAATTCAATGATTTTCGTTACCTCGTCATTGATTTCGGATTGTCGGATTTGCTCTTTCGTCCACTCCTTCTTCTTGATAGGTTTTCCTTCCTCATCCATCGGAGGGGAAAACCCTTCTTGTACACAAAACCAATTTAACATATTAGTCATAAGAAAATACTTCATCCTTACCTTCCAATACGCGAAGTCGCCGCATTCGTAGAAGGGTGGAATCGTGATGTCTTCTCCGAATTGATCCATCTCTAGCTTTGCTCCCACGGATGTTGATCCGACGAAGAGCGTCCTCGCTCTGATACCACTTGTTAGGATCCTTTGTACGGCTAGAGAGGGGGGTGTGAATAGCCGACCCCAAATCGATCGCGTTTCTTCCTACAATTCGTTAGCGCAGCGGAAAAACAAACAAGGAAACGAAAACAAGAAGATCAAACCTCAACGCGTCGATGTAACGAGGTTCGGAGATGATACTCCTACTCCTCGGCGTGTCCGTAAGGTGGACGAAGCCTCTCAATCCGTCGGTGGATGAGTCCCCGGAGAACCGGCTAATAATATACTCCTTGTGGGTGGAGAAACCTCACCACAAAGTCTCTTGCAACAGCAAGATAAGTGTACAAGAAATACAGCAAGAAGCAAGAGCAATATGAATGTAAAAACAAACGCTAGCTTGCCTTCGACTGGTTTCCGTTGACGAAGCAGCAACTTCACGGAAGAGCGAGCAGCAGCAGCTGACCCAGTCGTAGAATGAAACTCACGCGAAGCTTCGGAGGAGCTCAACAAAGCTCAAGCACAGCAGCACTTAGAACAGGAAGAGGGAAGAAGAGTTGTCGCACAGAAGATGCCCTCGATCCTTTTATCCCTGCGAAGAAGACAGCGAGAAAACTAGAAGAAATCTAGCCGTTGCGACGCAACGGCTAGTGCCTGGATCGGTCAGGGGACCGATCAGGACCTATTCTGATCGGTCCCCAGACCGATCAGCTTTCTTCACAGAAAGCTGCCCACCTTCTGTGCGGGTTCTGATCGGTCTGTGGACCGATCAGGCCATAGCTGGATCGGTCTACAGACCGATCCCAACCTCAGCGACATCGTCTCTGATCGGTCCCCAGACCGATCAGGACATGGCCTGATCGGTCTGTGGACCGATCAGCCTGCCTCTCTTTCGCTTCTGTTCGCTTGCTGATCGGTCACCAGACCGAACAGAGAGCTTCTGTTCGGTATCTGATCGGTCACCAGACCGATCAGAGCAAACAAGTATCACTGGATCGGTCTGGTGACCGATCCAGAGCTTGGGTTTGGCCCAAACCAAGTCCCAAGACTTCCAAACCAATATCCGGTCAACCTTGACCTATTGGTACTTCATCCCTAGCATCTGGTCACTCCCTTGACCTGCTAGAACTCCCTGCCAAGTGTCCGGTCAATCCCTTTGACCTACTTGGACTTTCCAACACCAAAGTCCGATCATCCCTGATCCATCCTTGGACTTTCCTCAACACCAGATGTCCGATCATCCCTGATCCATCTGGATTTTCCCTTGCCCGGCTTCACTCACCAGGACTTTCCACCTGGCTTCACTCACCAGGATTTCACACTGCCTAACATCCCAGTTAGGACTTTCTCATTCACCTAGCTTCACTCACTAGGATTTTCACCTGGCTTCACTCACCAGGATTTCCCCGAATGCCTGGCTTCACTCACCAGGACTTTCACCTTCACCTAGCTTCACTCACTAGGATTTTTACCTGGATTCACTCACCAGGATTTCCCGACTGCCTGGCTTCACTCACCAGGACTTTTCCCCGTGCCAAACTCCCTGTTTGGACTTTCCCCGTGCCAAGTCTCCATACTTGGACTTTTCACGTGCCAAGCTCCCTGCTTGGACTTTTCCAGTGCCAAGTCTCCATACTTGGACTTTTCCAGTGCCAAGCTCCCTGCTTGGACTTTTCCGTGCCAAGTCTTCATACTTGGACTTTCCCAGTGCCAAGTCTCCATACTTGGACTTTTCCAGTGCCAAGTCTCCATTCTTGGACTTTTCCAGTGCCAAGCTCCCTGCTTGGACTTTTCCGTTGCCAAGTCTCCATACTTGGACTTTTTCCCGAATCAGGTCAACCAGGTCAACCTTGACCTACGGTTGCACCAATAATTTCCCAAACATCTATTCTTGTCCCATATCAAGAATAGAACTCTCTCACGAGTGTCAAACATCAACATGCAACTCAACTAGGTCAATCTTGACCTAAGGTTGCATCAACAGTCTTCCCAAGTCAAACATCAAAATACAACTCGAGTCAAGTCAACTCGAGTCGGGTCAACCAGGTCAACCTTGACCTAAGGTTGCACCAACAGAGACACCAAGCTGGAAGTCTAAATTGTGTCGCAGATGCCTTGAGTCACCATTCTTCATTACTCACCACCATGAGTACCAAGGTTATAAGCTTTGAGGTTTTTCCAAATATGTACGTAGTTGACCAATCATTGAGTAGGATATTCCAAGTAGAGCTGTCAGACGGGTCAACCCGTGGCGGGGCGGGTCGGCCCGTGACGGGCTAACCATTTGGCGGGGCGGGGCGGGCCAACCCGCCAACTTGACGGGTTGGGAAATTTCCAACCCAACCCATTCTAAGGCGGGTTGCGGGTTTGGCGGGCTAACCCACGGGCCCATAAAAAATTTTAAAAAAAATTAAAAAATATTTTATATCTTCAACATTTTACTTTGAAAAATTTTTCTACAATTAAGGGGGCGTTTGATTTAAGGGAATAGGAGTGGGGAATGGGAATGAGAATCATTGATTGTCATTGTTAATGTTTGGATTATAGGAATAGGAATACAAATAAGGGAATGAATCCTTGAAATTGGGTAATAACTCATTCCCATGTACCTCCCCTTCAATGAGTCATTACCCTATTTTCATCAATCAAAATATTCCCTTATTCCAAAAATACCCTTGACCTAAAACTAAAATTTTCTCCCTTAATATCAAATATCAAAATATATTTATTTATTTTTTCTTTCATATCACTTCTCTCTCCTTGTTCTCTCTCATCATTTTATCACACACTTTTCTCTCCTTAATCTCTCCTATCACATTCTCTTTTCTCTTTTTTTCTCATTTTTCTCATTATACTTTCTCTCTCATCATATTTTCTCTCTCCTCAATCTCTTCCATCGCACTCTCTTTCTTATTTTTTTCTAATCATACTTTCTCTCTCCTCAATCTCTCCCATCACAGTCTCTTTTCTCTTTTTTTCTCATCACACTTTCGCTCTCATCACACTTTCTCTATCCTCAATCTCTCTTGTCACACTCCCTCCTTTTTTTCCTCAACACATTTTCTCTCTCATCATACTTTCTCCCTCATCATACAATCTATCTCCTCAATCTCTCCCATCACACTCATGGTTCTCTTTTTTTCTCATTACACTTTCTCTCTCATCATATTTGTTCTCTCACCATATTTTCTCTCTCATCACACTCTCTCTCCTCATTTTTCTCATTATATTTTCTCTCTCTTCATCCTCTCCCATCATACTTTCTCTCACATCATATTTTCTCTCTCATCATGCTCTCTCCTATCACACTCTCTTTTCTCATTTTGTCTCATCACACTTTCTCTCTCTTCATTTTTTCTCATCACACTTTCTCTCTCATCACACTTTCTCTCTCATCATACTTTCTCTCTCATCATTCTTTTTCATCATATTTTTCTCTTACATTCATCTTTCTCTCACATCTAATTTTTTCTCTTATTTTCTTTTAAGGGTAAAAAAAGAAATTTTGATTTATTCCGATAGAAAATATGCAACTAACCAAACATTACTTTTAAGAGTGATATCCATGCTCATACCCATTCGCATTCCACAATATAATGATTCTCATTCCGATTCCTATTCCTAGAAAAGAACCAAACACCCCCTAAATGTATACACAAACATGTATTTTAAATATAAATGAACACAAACGAGTACTTATGTTGGATGAAAAATACTATTTTTTATTTCAAAATTATAACAAAGAAAGATAATAAATTGGCTTAAAACTTAGTTTATATGTGTTTTTCAACCCGCGGGCCAACCCAAGCCCGAGCAGGCCGACCCGCGCGGGTCGCGGACCTAGGCGGGTCGGCCCACGGCGGACTTGGGTTGATAAAATTTCAACCCAACCCGCTTAAATTGTTTGACGGAGCGGGCCAATCGGACGGGCCCAACCCAAATTGACGGCTCTAATTCCAGGAGGTTGATAAACACCGATATGATTCTATTTTGCATAATGGATATCTATTTCATGGATTTCAACTGTGCATTCTTGACTACTCAGGTAGCATATCATGAGTGAGCTTTATAATAAAGGGTACTTCTGACGTGATAAGACATTGGCCCTCATCTCTACTAATTTTTATTGGCCTAAGTTGACCAACAATGTGGTATACTTTGTAGATCAGTGTTTTGTATGTCAGCAATCTAGGGGGGTGCTCACCAATGCAAGCTTGTACACTCTCTTACCTGTCATTGAAGCTCCTTGGTTCAATGTTAGTATAGATTATGTATTAGGATTACCTCGTACATACTGAACCTCAAATTTGGTTCTTGTTATAGTTGATAAATTCTCAAAGATGGCACATTTTGTAGCTTGCAGGAAGACTATGGATTTTGTCTGGATTGCCCATCTTTACTTTAATGGGATCGTGCATCTACATAGTGTTCCTTAGTCCATGACTTCAGATCAAGATACCAAGTTCATCAGTAATTTCTAGAAGAGCTAATGGGAAAAATTAGGCAAGTAGTTGAACTTTAGTAGTGCCTACCACCTTCAAACAGATGGACAAACTGAAGTGGTGAATTGGAGTCTGGGCAATCTTCTAAGATGTCTTATAGGAACTAATCTGAAGCAATGGGACTTGTCCCTACCTTAAGCAGAATTCGCATACAACCGATTGAGAAATAACATTACAGGTTTGAGTCCTTTCGAGATTGTTTATGGGCGGAATCTATCGGGGTTTTGGACTTAGCCCCTGTTCCACATGTGGGACAATTTAACCCTAGAGTAGATGAGATGACAGAACATCTTCAAAACATTCATGAGCAGGTAAAACTAACAATTTTAGATAGCAATATCAAGTACAAAACTCAAGTTGACAGTCATCATCATCAAGTACTTTTTAAGGTTGGAGATTTTGTCTGGACAGTTTTAACTAATGATTTTTTGCATATTTATGAGTACAATAAACTGAAGGATTGGAGAATTAGACCGTGTGAGATATTGCGAAAGATCAATGATAATGCCTACAGGTTGTGCCTTCCTTGTCATTTGAAGACATCTGATGTCTTCAATGTGAAGCACTTGACTCCTTATTCGGTGGATGTTGATGAAGCTACTATGAAATCGAGGGTGAGTTCTTTTAGGCTCGGAGAGACTGATGCAGTATAGACTCACCCTTGAATTTCAAACAGCCATAACTTTTGACTCAGGACTTGGAATCAGGCTATGTCTATCTCCACGCATGCAAAATTTGAAAATCTATGTTTATTATAGGGGTACCCATAACCACCAAATTTTCTCCAAATTTTTCTATTTAGGCCCTCATCCAAGCCTCTAAAGATTTTATTATTTTTTTTAATAATTTTTATTTTTATGGTCTTTAGGGTATTTTTGGTATTCCTGCTAATTATGGGTTATAATTAGCCTAAAACAGTATCATATTTATTAATTTTAATTTCTACCAAGAGATTTTCTTTTCTAGAAAGATTTCTTTTCTTTTTCTATGAGATTGAAATTTAGGTTCATATATTGAGTTCTTTCCTTTCTTGTCGTTGGGTCTAGAGTCTATGTAAATTCTTATCCAGTTGTATGTGGATTGATCCCTCAATTATTAATAAAGTTTTTTTTTTAACAAACAACTTTTCTCCTTATTTCTTCGAGTTCTCTTCTTGCCTTCTCCTCTAATCTCCTTTTCTCACTAGCCCGTAAGATAATCACTATTCTGTACTAAGAACAACTAATAATGGCGAGCGGTTAATAGTTGTGACGCGTTACCAAACGAGGGGATTGTAGGACTGTTGCTAAATAGAAAGATAATAATGGTGTTCGGTGACCATTACAAAGGAAGTATTTAAATGTCATAAATGGCATCATTACACCAAAAAATATAAAAGAAAGGTGATAGTAAGAGGACAGGGAATGCTCACTCTAGCATAATCATCTCTTTCGTTTAGTTATTTCCTTATTCTCAAAATCTCACTTAAGCATCGTAGGGGTCTTGCTGGGATAAGACTGGTACCCTATGACTATGTGTTGACCTTGGCAAGATATCAGTAACTTGATACGGAAAGAACAAAGAGTGCTTAACCATCAACATCCAAGAAGTAATATGTTACTAGCATTCGAAATCGTATCCGTTGCTAAAAAGATAGTTGATACATAGATTATCTAAGGTTGATGTTGCATAAATTATCTAAGTGCAATTATTTGAGCTCAATTTCTTAAGCTCTCAACATTAGGTCCTTGAACTCACCCTTTTCTGAGCTCAATTTTCAGAAATTCTAAAGGTTGAGAAGTAAACATCATCAATTGTGTTGATGAGCTCAAGTGTCCTAACTCTCCACTCTAAGCATAATTTTCCAAGCTCTCCCCTTCAAGCTCAATTCCCTGAGTTCTATCTTCTTTAGATAGAAGTATTTCATCCATGTTGTGATTAGCCACAACCAAAACTTGCCTACAATTCGTGCAACGACCTCTTCACGATCATCATTTCTAGTCTGTAATGGTTGAACGGTTAATATTAATGGAGAGCACATTTCTAAACATCGACATGTAAATTTCAACAATTGTATTAAGGAACAATGGTGAATTGTTTGTGCTGTACGACCTTCTAAGATTAGGAAAGATCTCCATTGTTAGTTCTTCGTATTCTCCCTTTTTGAGTTCAGTTTACTCGCATTTCTAGAGTTTGGAAGGTAAATGCTATCAATTGTGTTGATGAGCTCAATTCTCCTAGCTCTCCACTCTAAGCTTAATTTTCTATGCTCTCCTGTTCAAGCATAGTTCCTAAGCTCTCTCTCTCGGTCTTCTTTAGATAGAGGTACTATGAACTATGGATTATCAACGACAAGCAGATATAGTCTACAATCTCTACAACGGCCTCTTCACGATCATCATTTTCTCATCAATAATAATCAAACCATTGACATTAATGGAGGACACAATAATTAGAGGCTATTATATGATTAATGTCTGAAATGGTTGAATGATCCATAACTTTCCATAGATCATGATCACAATTTAAACATTTATCTCTCATCTCATATCTATAAATACTAGTTACAATTATCATTTAGAAACTAATGTTAATGAAACTCTAATTTTCATACTTTCTATTGTCCACTGCACTCTTAGAGAATTGAGCATTGGAGAGGTCTGGATGGAAATAACTTCTTGCACACTTTCTTATGTTTGCTCTTGTTTGTGCAGGTGAGACTATGTTGTATAGCTACGACTAAACTTCCACTACTTCGATAGCCACTAGGTCAGCAAACATTCACGTCATTACCTCTATCTTAGAATTCATCTTATTGGTAGATTTCATAAGAATTAATGACTATAAAAGGTTATCTATTAGTCAAGAAGTTTGCAGCTCACAAATAATAAATTGTAACAAATTGGCCACTAAAAAATGCATGAATTGCATCCTAGAAAGTGTTAAAAGTCAAAGAGTTTTGCATAATAGTAGAAGGTTGAGGATAGACAAGGTGGATAAGAAAAAATATTCAATGCATTTTGTTGATAAACAAATAGTCTATTTATAATCCAATACACAGCCCACTAATTCCTTAATTATAGTCTAATAACTCCTCACATGAACTATTTGTACCTTATACTTCTTTATGGAATCTTATTTGCAGATAATGACTTCTAAGATTGAGTAAATTATAACTTGAAAGAGATATTTCTCTTAATAATTTTAAAAAACATACTCCAATGGTCTTGTGTTTATAGAATCAAGAAATGACTATTTGTACAAAACTTTCAAAAGTCATCACTCAACACAATCCCATGTCAAAGTGTTTGTCTCGTATCAATGTTTTGCATCAACTGTAGGAGTGTTATATAAAGAGTTTCGAGACAAAACTTGAAAATAGCTCATTTACAAATAATTCACTTTTGTTTATGTGATCTAAGTCCTCATTCGCCTTCTATAATGTGGCAAGCTGCAACGTGCGCTTCATTTCTAATTGGTAACACTTAGAACAACATTTTCATTTGTTTTATTATGTTTTAATTTTAAAATTCTTTTTCTATAAGGTTTCTCCATCTCGGAGAAATTTAGAATAAGAATCATATTGTATAACTGCTGTATGTTTATACTTTTGATTTGATTGATCAACTTGCATGCTTAAAATGTTCGCTAAATCAATTATATGCTTTAATTGTTTTTGTCTTAATTGATTGAATCAATATATGTAAATTTTATTTATGTTGTGCTAACTTTAATTGATTCAACTAATTTATTTATTATTTACACATTTTTAAAATTCATAACCCTATTTACCTTCTTCTAACGTCGAGTTCGATCCTACATTATATTATATTTTATAAAACAAATACTCTAATTTAGAAAAAAAAAACTAAAAAAGCTTAGAAAAAATGACATTTTAGCAAAGGAGGATTTAATTTTTTAGATTTTAAAAAGGTGCATCATAGTTTGATTTTTATACTAATTTTCAAAATATATTTCATTTTATTTCCGTCCTAAATTAAAATAAAAAAATAGACTTATTTAAATACCCAGACCAAATTAGATAAAAAAAATAAAAACTAAATTATTTAATCAAGAAGTTTTATAGAAAAACGTCACTAATGATTTTAAAATGCTCAATTTTTTAAAAATTTGACGTTGACAAACACATAACGCTATATCTAAGTTTATCTATTTTTTAACTTTAGAGTTTTAATAAATAATTTAAGTTTAAAAAAATATAAAAGAATATTAATAAAAAAATTATAAATTTAAAAGGACCTTAATAAAAAAAAGATATTTTAATTTTAAAAGTTTTCTATTTTTTAATAGTAATTATTATAAAAAATTAAAGTTAAAAATTATTTTGTTGCACCTTTGATTAAAAATTAAAATATCTCCACCTTGGTCCTATTTTAATCAATACATTACCACTTTGATATAGTTTTGACATTACCATGCAAGTGATAACTTCATCAAAACATCATCAACTTAGTATTAATTTCATCAAAGTATCATCACTTCGATACCATTTTAGTTAAAGCATCACCAACTTAGTATTGATTTCGTCAAAGCATCATCACCTCGATATTATTTTAGTCAAAGCATCACCATCTTAATTATCCAAAGATGAAATATTAATCAATTTAGTCTAAAATATTTCTTTCAATCTCCTTATTCTCATGATACTGAACTCTGTCAAATATTTGGAGATTTTTTTAAAAAAAAAAAAAAATTTTTACTTTTGACACAACAAACGCCTCTAATTTACTTTAAGACAACATCAATAAATTTTTTCTACTGTCTTGATTTTGTCCATTGTTAAAATTTTAAATTTTCTTTTTGGTAATCTTCGAACCAACTAATCTTAGAGGTGACTGACTAGGCCCTACTAAAATTTTCCATCGGCTACCAGAATAAATCGAGAAGTGCTAATGGAGACTCATTCAAATGGCTAATATTCTTAGGCCTGCTTCTCACTAGAGGAAAAAATCCCTACAGTGCGCCATAAACTCGAATCTCAAATCCCTTGGCTATCCATTAGAACGCCTAACCATTTATCATGGGGGCTAACATTTTAAACTTTTCAAAATATTTTAAGTCATCAATTTGATGGATCTAGAGAAATCAATTTCAATTTCAATTTTCTTCAATAAGTTATTTCACTCTCTTACGTTGTAAGATAGCTTGGTTGATAAGATTTTTAATAAAAAAAAAATTTGAATAAGTTTGATAACTAACTAAAAATTTATAACACTGCGAAATCTAGCTAATCTTGTTTATACCGTCAATTACACAAACAACAATACAATACGGTGGATACAAGTTTTTTTTATCGCATTGATAGTCAAAATCTATGATTTATGGATAAAATAAAATTTAAGATTTATGAAGCATTCGACTCTAATACGACCTTAAAAATTGGAAAAAAAACGTTTAATTTTTTCATGCAACTAATTATATATACATTCAAAACAGTATGTATTTTTTCCTAATAAATTTTTTAATAAAACTAAATAAATTTATCCAACAAACTAAATTTACTCCTCCGAAAATTAATAAAGAAAAAAAACGTTAAATTTTCATTTCAATACAGTTATCAATAAAAAAAGACATTTTGAAAAGAAACTCCTTGGACGCTAATATATTCATGAACTGCACTTTACCGGCACGCTTTCTCAGCATTTCAAATCCTCTACGCTTAAATTCACTTATCTCCTCTTCATCTGAGAGAAACTTTTCAAATATCCTCTTTGGCATCAACATTTGTAAGTTAACGAGCTCAAATCCCGTCGAGCCATGGAGCAGGTGTTCCTCGTCCTTTGCTGTTTCAGTGTTGCTCTGCATACGCCTAGGATCTACATATATATCAAACTTGGTACAGCCGTAATTGCACTTCTTCAGTAACTCGGTCAGCATCACAGACGACGACTGATCTTTCAAATTGAAGTCGAGCTTGAAGATTAAATTAACCTCATCAATTCCGTTTACTGCTGATAATATCTGTCAATTAAAGTAAGTTTTGTCAAATAATAGATGTGTATGTATCAATCAAAGAGAGTATATACATGAAAATTAAGAAGGCCAGCTTGATCTATCGATCTTTTCTCACGTTTGGAATTTTTCTAGAATTCAGCAAGAGATGAGCGGCTCCCCCTCGAAAAGAAGCTTTGAAAAGCTTCTTCAATTCACCTGGAGGATCTGCTGAAGGCCTTTGGGAGACAAAGAACGACGCGTTCCGGACTTTGGGGGCTTCTATCCGCAGCGTGGTTACGACCGGGACGGTGAGCGACTCGAGCTGTGGAGCGCGGACGTCGATGATGGAGGGAAGCATGCCGATCTGGAACGTCAGGAATAAGTGTTTGATGGAGGAGGAGTGGAAGCTTAATTTGTTCATGCCGTTCTCGAGCGGATAGCAACCGATGAGTAGCATAATCTCGAGGAAGGGGCAGGAAGCGAAGAGGTTGGCCAAGAAATCATCGCAAAGGGTGGTGAATTTCATTTCAAGGGAGGTGAGGAGGGTGCAGCCCAAGGGAGAGAGGGGGCGGCAATTGGAGTATTTCGACACCCGGATTCTGTCCAAGGAGAGACTCCTCAGCGACTTGATGTCGAACAAGCTGCAATCATTGTCGCTGAAATTCAACCATCCCTTTAAGTTTTTAAGGATGAGGTCTTGCACGCCCGCTTCGACGAGGTCGTCGATGAGCAGCTGCTCGAGGTGTTTGGGTAAATCGGCCACGTCCACGGGGAAGGTGATCACTGGGCGGACGTCGACCTGGAAGACGATGTGGCATTGGCGGATCAGAGCACGGGGGAAGGTGAGCACTTGGTGGACGTCGACGCCACCGGAAGGGAGGCCGACGTCGAGGCGGAAGGCGTCGAGTCGGGGGATGAAGGGGAGGAGGAGGCGGAAACGGGCGCTGACAACGGAGAGGGCGACGCGTTGCTTGATGGAGAGAAAGGAGAGGATGAAGATAAGGAGGTCGTCGTGGAGGGAAGTGAGGCGGTCCTCCAGCCTGCCTTCCTGTCTACGCCGGCGCTTGTGGTCCGTCATCAGGATCCGACTGTCTCTGCCGCCTTCTCAATACTGTTTTATAATAATAAAAAAAAAATTGGGTCAGGTTTTAATAGACGAGGACAGCAATTAATGAATAAATCTCAGAACATCCTTGATAATATTATACCAAATATTCCTCTTAAATATTTATAATTTACATATTCACATCATCAATCAAATATCACATTCCTTAATTATCTCAAATCTTATAATTAAATATCTCACTCTCAAATATTCCAAATTCCGATGAAAAGATATTTTAAATCAAATATCACATTCCTTAATTATCTCAAATCTTATAATTAAATATCTCACTCTTAAATATTCCAAATTCCACTTGATGATTTCATGGTAGGAGATATTTTAAATTAGGGATATTTGAAGAAATATCCATTCTAAATATTTTCTACATTGAAAAAATATATTCATATTTAATAGTAAAATTTGGAATATTTGATAGTAAGGTATTTAATAGATGAGCCTATAAATATTTGGTATGTGAGATATTTAAGGAATAAGATATTTGATTGATTATGTAGATGTATTAACCATAAATATTTGAGTTAATCTTAGTGTGAAAGGTAGGAGAAGAATTTGTTATTATTTTTAATTTATTACCTTTATTTATTTATTTACATCTACTAAAACATCAATTAACTAAAAATTATAGTAAAAATATTTATTCATTTTTATCCTTCCGTCTTACTTCTAATGTTTAAACAAACCCACAATTTTAACTTAGAATTATAATAAAAAATCTAACATTTATTAGTTTTTTATCCATCGATAATTTAATAAAATTTATTTATCACCATTGAAATACGTTTAAGATACATTACATATAATGCTCGACTATCTAATTTAAATTTTATTTTATATAAAATTATTATTTTTAGTGGATGTAAAATAGTTATAATATTATACAAAAGGTAAAATCTGTTACCCTAGGTCCCACGACCACTCCACACTATTAGAGGAGTAAATTAGAAACTGAAGTAATTCATCACATGGGAGGGTATTTCTTCCAAGTTCGTTGAAAATTGGCCCTTACTCCATTATGCATATAAACAATATTAATATTCCTATCTTTTATTTGCATATTTATGTAAGAGATGGAAAATGCATTGTATGGTTTTTCAAAAGAATGTATTTTAGAGATCAATAATATTGTACCTTTTGTAAACAAAAATAGGAGATGCGAGAACATCTATTCTTTAAATGTCTATCTATCACGGATTTATAAAGGAGGATTAGAGATTGACTACACGTACATGGGACATGAGATGTCCACCTATCGTCCACCTACCGATAGATACTTCAAGTTTTTAGATGGTATTATAGATGTGGATGACTACTGAAAAGGCGAGACATCTTGTTTTACCTTTTTTGAACCACCTTATATGGAGGAGATGTGATAAGTAGTTTGTTTTTGTGATGACCAGTTAGATTGTGATGGTTGATATAAGTGTGCAAATTCATATATACATGACATTAGAAGTTGTTGGATCATGAGAATTCGATAGAGGGGGGGTGAATATCGATTCGAAAAATAACGAGTGTAAGCGCGGCGGAATTAAAAACAATAGACAAATGAACACGGTGTTTTTACTTCGTTCGGAGTCTGTGACGACTCCTACTCGAAGGCCCGTACTTCGTGAGTACTTTCGTTGGGCATTTTACTAGCAATTCGAAATAATAATTACAAAGACAGTACAAGAAATGCTAATAAAAAGTAAAACAAAGCTATACCGACAGAAGGAAAACTACAAGGACAAGAGCGCGTTGTCGGAGCTTCGTTAGCGTCGTTGGAGCGCAGAGCAGCAGAGCAAGCAATCTAAGAGTTCTGAATTGATGTTGAAGCTCCACCCCTGGGCTTCTTTTATATGCTGCTCCGGGCGCCTAGATCCCTTCCGGGCGCCTTGGTGCGACGTGGCAAGTATAATCAGCGAACTCCACGTGGCGACGACTCGGCATGGATAATATTTTCTTCCGGGCGCCCGGATCCCTTCCGGGCGCCCGGACCTCCTATTTCCAGAAACTCCTTCTCCTGCAAAATAGAGTTAGTCCGAGGCAAATATATATATCCTGTAAAACAGATTGTTAGCACAATTAAAGTTCAACAAAGTAATATGATTTAATAGAAAAGAGTATGACTTAGATTCCGTCTTTCCGAGACCGAAATCTAGTCACGATCTCGACTTAGATATCCGAAATGGATCTAAGCCGGATCGACGCCTAATGTTCCCTTCCCGGGAACGCGTCCTCGCAGTCACTCCCCTCCAGTGACTTACCTTACTTACCTGCCAGACGACTTCGTGCCAGCTATCCGGTCAGCTCGTCGACCTAGCTGGACTTCGTGCCTAAGCGTCCGGTCTGCCCGTCGACCCGCTTGGACTTCGTGCCAGCTATCCGGTCAGTCCGTCGACCTAGCTGGGCTTCGTGCCAGACATTCGATCAACCCGTCGACCTGTCTGGACTTCTCCTGCACACTCGATCAAAGTGTTAGACAACAACAAACTAACTTAACCTGATTTGTCATTCATCAAAACCTGAGTTAGACCGTTAGCGCTACCCGCACCAACAATCTCTCCCTTTTTGATGGAATGACAACCTGGTTAAGTTAGTGAATCAGATGCAAGAAAAAACAAGTAAAAATGAGTAAATGGTTTTTAAGTTAAGTTTTGTGTTTTCAAATTGGTTTAGCTAACTTAGCTAACTTAACCACCTAACCCTCCCCCTTTGTCATTCAACAAAAGAACTAATGTCAAGTAAGCATAAATACAGACTTTAGACAAAGTAGAAAATAAGTATATATTAGACAAAGTAGAAAATAAGTATATAAAGAATGTATTCTAAAAACATTAGATTTGAATTTATAAGTATATATTTGACATAATAAATTTATCAAACGATGCTACAGTGATCACAAAATCTCATCTAACCATATGAAAGCACTAGTAATCCTAGCAAATTATATTAAAGCCTAAAATTATCATGGAGCGAGTGATACATTTAGTGCTTTATAGTAGGTGATGTAGTTAAGATAGAAGATACATTGATTATCCAAGGTTGATGGAAAGTTTAGCTAGCATAGATTATCTAATAGTTGATGATACTTCGTAATAATTTGTAATTATAGGAGGTGGGCTGACTGAGTTGGGCGCATAAGGAAAAAGAAGTTGGGCGTTGGAATTAGGCCCAAAGCCAAACGACACTCAGCTTTAAAGATCAGTTCTCAAGAAATTGGCTTAGGACCCAACAACTCGCAATAACATAAGTAGGGATTCGAGGGAGAGAAAGCGAACTCTAGAAAGAGACCATGTGATGCAGGATTGACCTAATATGATCATTTGAACTTTAAATGATCATAACTTTTAACTCGACATTCGGAATCAAGCTCTACATCCACCTAAAGTGATAGAGAATGTTTTGGTTAAGGTGAAAGAGCTTGTATTTCCTATTGATTTCTACATTTTGGATATGGAGGATGATTTGCTAGCAAATAAGGCTCAACTGATTCTTGGAAAACCATTTTTAAGACTGCAAGGACAAAAATTAATGTGTATGTAGGAACTTTTTTTGTGAAGATAGGAGACAGTTGTACAATTCAATATTTTTGATGCGGTCAAGTATCCTATGAAAGATCATTCTATTCTTAGTATTGATTTATTTGATGAGATGGATAGTATGAATTTTCTTACTAAGTTGGATTATCATCTGTATATCTCTAAATATTATGAGTATGGATCTGAATTTGAAGATTATGATGGAGTTGATGGTGACATAGGAGCCGTTCAGTTGAGACATATTTATAGAATATGGTTCTCGAGGGTTGGGCAATTGTTGCAAAGTGGAAAGAGTGATAGAGATAAAGGGAGCTAAAAAAGATGAAGGCCCATCAATTGGTTGGACGGCATGTTAAAGGAATATTAGAATTTATTTTCTCAATTTCTAATGGTTGAGCAGCATTTGAAGACTGTAATTATTTGTTGTGAGATGTTAATTTTCTAAAATCACACAATCTAATGACTGATAATTCAACTATGTTTAATTAAGAAATATAATTTCACCATCTTAGGATATATTATGAATGTACTTTACGCTACAAGAGACCATGAGATCATGGATCTAAGCACTTGTGATCCTAACAAATGATATGGGAGTTGAAGTTATTCAATGATGCATCTAGGGCTTTATAGAAAGTGAAGCAAATCAGCAATTAAAGATAGATGATACATAGATTATCTAAGGATGATAAAAAATGATCAGTAAAATTTCTTACAAATAATTGACTATTTTTTTTTTTTTTTTTTTGTAATTAGTGACACTTGGAGACACTTGGAACAGAGACTCCTCAACTCCTTATATGCTAATATATCCATGAATTGCTCTTGGCTGGTGCGCCTTCTCAGCATTTCCAATCCGGTATCCTTGAATTTCATCTTCTTCTGATTTGAGAGAAACCCTTCAAATCTCCACGGCATCATCATATGTGAGTTAATCAGCTCCAATCCTGTCAAGCCATGGAGCAAGTGTTGATCATCCTTTGATGGTTCAATGCTGCTCTCCATAGACATAGGATCTACATGTATATCAAACTTGGTACAACAGTATGCATTGTAGTTATTCAACAACTCGGTCAATATCATAGTCAACGACTGATCTTTCAAATTGGAATCGAGCTTGAAGACCGAATTAACTTCTTAATTCAGTTCCGTTTCCTGCTTCTAATATCTGTAAAATAAAGCAAGTTTTGTCAAGTATATATATATATATATATATGTGTGTGTCTATATAAATCAAAGAGAGTATAAATGAAAATTAAAAAGGCCAGCTTGATCTATCGATCTTTTCTTAAGTTTGGGATTTCGCTAGAATTCAGCACCAGATGAGTGGCTCCCCATCGAAAAGAAGCTCTGAAAAGCTGCATCAATTCACCTAGAGGATCTTCCGGAGGCTTTAGGGAGAGAAGGAACGACGGGTTCCAGACTTTGGGGGCTTCTATGTACAGCGTGGATGTAGATGATGGAGGGAAGCATGTAGATCTGGAACGTCAGGATTAAATGGCTGATGGAGGCGGAGTGGACGCTTAATTTGTTCATGTCGTTCTCGAGCGCCAACGGATGAGTTGCAAAGTCTCGAGGAAGGGGCAGGAAGTGAAGAGGTTGCCCAGGAAATCATCGCAAAGGGCGCTGAATTTCATTTCAAGGTAGGTGAGGAGACTATTTCGACACCCGGATTCTGTCCAAGGAGAGACTCCTCAGTGACTTGATGCCGAACAAGCTGCAAACCCTGTCGCTGAAATTCAACCATCCCTTACCATTGGAGTTTTCGAGGATAGGTCTTGCACGCCCGCTTCGACGAGGACGTCGACGAGCAGCTGCTCGAGGGGTTTGGGTAAATCGGCCACGTCTCGGAAGATGACACGGCATTGGCGGAACAGGGCGCGGGGGAAGGTGAAGTACTCTTGGTGGATGTCAAAGCCGCCGGAGGGGAGCCCGATGTTGAGGCATAAGGTGTCGAGTCGGGGGATGGAGGCGAGGAGGAGGCGGAAGCAGACAGCGGAGAGGGTGACGCGCTGCTTGATGGAGAGGAAGGAGAGGATGGAGATAAAGTAGTTCGGATCCTCTGTCCCGAACTACCTCCGTCCCCATGTCCCACTACCGATCGGACGGTCCAGATTACATCTTAAGGCATCATGACATCTTTAAGATGTGTGCAATATTTTTGTGATATGCAATGCATCCTTGAGATGCAATCTGGACCGTCCGATCGACAGTGGGACATGGGGACAGAGGTAGTTTGGGACAGAGGATCCGAACTGGAGATAAAGGGGTCATCACGATATAAATACCTGTGTGGTAATTTGGGTGACTTTTTTTTTATTAAAAAATTAATTTAATTGTTTTTTTATCAGATATTAAACTGATAAAAAAATACTAAACTTGATCTTATCTAGAAGGTCAAAAAGATATATTTTTTAATTTCGTCGGTCCAATATATTTATTGAAACTTTTCCGTGAAGATATTGTCAATCCTAAAATATGAGACTAAAGAGAACTATTACGATACATATTTTTTATATAAAACAATAATACATAAAATTATTAATAAATCTTAAAATTAATTTTAGCGTAAAAAAAAATATATTTATCAAAATTAATTAGTAAAAGGTAGAATCTTAATATAGTAAGATGTATATAATTTTATTAATAAATCCAATAAATACAATATAGAAAAAAATACCATTTTAAATATTTTGAAATAGAAATTTAGAATAAATTGATTATTAGATTTAATTTATTACTTTTTTTTTATTAGATTTGGCCATTAACTAATAATTATAATTATGGAAAAAAATCTAACACTTATTAATTTTTATCTAATTTAATAAGATTCATTTATCTCTCTCAATATTGTGAAAGAAGTTTAAGAACCATTTGGTATAAGGTACGAACACAATATCTATCTAATTTTATTTTTATTTTATTTTATAAAATTATTATTTTTAGTTAATGTAAATAGTTATGATATTCTAAATAATAAAATTTGTTATCTTATGATCCCGGCGATTGTCTTATGTCATTAAGAGAGAGTAAATCAAAAAATTTAAGTTATGATATGGAAAAATATTTCGAACCCTTCACCTGAAATGGACCATTACTCCATTTTACATTTGAATCGTGTGAATATTCCTATCTTTTATTTGCATGTCTACGTAAGAGGTGAAAAATACATTGTCTGGTTCATCAAGACTCAAAGAGTTAAATAATGTAATCTGGACATCTACTGTACTTTTTGTAAATAGACTTTTTGAAATACTTATCGGAGATAGCATCTAGTATTTAGATGCTTATCTATCGCTATAAAATAAACGGAATATTCCTTTAGTATTTAAATTTAATGATTAAATAATGACTAAATTTGGGATATTATAAAATATTAAATCATAGGAGGATATTATTAACGGAATATAAATTTCATTGTTAATTGTCGATGAAATAATTGTCGATGAAATATATATTTTCTAGAAGAATTTTACTGATATAATTTAAATTCTGTAATTAAAATTATTGACGAAATAATTATTTTTGGTCGAAAATAAATGATAGAATAGTTTTTTCTGATGTAGTTTACAATCGGAAAATATGTTTTCATTACGGATAATACCGACGAAATCATGAATTTCGTCGGAAATAACCGATGAAAACATGGATTCCATCAGTAATCACCAACAAAACTATTAATTCTATCGATGATTTCTAATGAAACCTTTGATTCCGTCGGAAATATATTGTAATTCAGTATCGATATTTACCAATAGAATTTGGATTTCCGTCAAAAATTATTGACGAAAACCATGATTCTATCATTAAACAATAAAAAAAATTGTAAGAAATTTTTTATATTCAGAATGTACTATGTTTACAATTTCTATATCATATAAACTATCACATACGATTCTATCATGGTATGGATTTGTAGATAATTCTAAATGCATGAAAGACGAATAAAATTAAAGCGGTAAAAACTTACAGCGATCTCCCGCATATCCATAATCGGCAATGGCGAAACTCGCTGTCGGAAGAGCGATCATAGGATCGGAAAGCCCTCCGCAATTCCACAAACCAATTTCCACCGCCTTGAATATTCTCCTCGCTTACTCTCGTCTCCAACCCTCTCTTTAATCCATGGACGCACCCCCTTTATATAGGGAAATAAACCAGGGGCATAATAGACTTTTCCATTATGAGTAGTGGGGAACATGGGTTATGTTCCCATATCCCCACTCTCCCCATTTCCAACATCTCCCACTCGTCCAAGGTAAGCCACTAAGACTTTTTCATTCAGGTAAGTCACAAAGACTTAATAAGTCACATAGACTATTAGAGAGTTTGGTCACACACACCATATGAGAACATCCAATCCATACTTAGAGAAAATGGTTCGTGCGACAGCAAGCACACTGAGCGATAGTTGCTAAGAAGATTGTTACACCTTGACTTAGCCGCTCTTTGAGCAATCAATGCTAATAAAGTTGTTACACTTTACTTAGCTGCTCAAATAAATTAGAGACACACTCTTTATGACACTTAGCCATAGCCTTTATCCAGGATCCATCCAATCTCCAAGTGACACACAACCATTATCTTGGAGATATCCATGTTTTGCTATTTACCCAGATTAAATAATTTTCATTTACATCGATATGAACATCTCTAATCCCTTATAATGACCATTATGTCATGAGCATGCTCCATATCCTATATTCACATTCATTTCCGTACATAACAGAAATAGGTCGACCAGTGAATAACAACAAAAGATGTAAATATATTTAATCTTCTTTTTTAGTTAGAATCAATTCATTTTAATTAGTCGCTTTCCTAGTTATGCTTCATAGACTGAATCATCCATAGTCATAGGATACACGCTAAAGTAGCAGACACTGATTAAAACTTCAAGTAAACAGCTAAATAGTCACTAAGGCAAAAAATTGAGATTAACATATAATCTCAAAGGTATCACATAGTAAAGAAATAGTGATTCCTTCTCCTACTACCTTTATTGTCACAATAGCACATGTGGTATGAATCACATGCTACGATGTTATTCTCTTTACTAAAAAGAGCACATGTTGTCTTCAAATTTAACATCGTACAGATTTTGATCTAGACATACTTAACGTCTAATCCTGAATTCAACATATGAATTCTAATCTGGCCTTCAACAGATTCAGTAAATGGTGGGTTCATTTACTTAGATCATTATTTACACATAAATGATCTCATCTTGACACAATTATCAAGGCAACCTCAACTTATGAATCTGTCTCTAATTTCATAATTTTAGCTACGTAAGCTGTTTCATAAGTAACGGTCTTACCCCCTATTTGTACTTAACAAACAGAGATGATTGCCCATGTGAGTGGACCAATCATTTACTTTATTAGAAATCGATAAAGTAAATCCATCGATAATTTAATAAAATCCATTTATTTCCATTGAAATAAGTTTAAGATAGATTTCATATAAGGTTCCACTATCTAATTTAAATTTTATTTTATTTTATATAAATTTATTATTCTTAATTAATGTAAAATAGCTATGATATTATACAAAATGTAAAATCTGTTACCCTAGGTCCCACTACTACTCCACAATATTAGGGGAGTAAATTAGAAAATTGAAGTAAGTTATCATGTGGGAGGGTATTTTCTTCAACTTTATCAGAAATCGACCTTTGCTCCATTCTATATATAAACAATGTTAATGTTCCTATCTTTTATTTGCATGTTTATGTAAGAGATGAAAAATGCATTGTGTGGTTTATCAAGAGAATGCATTCTAAAGATCGGTAATACTATACTTTTTGTAAACAAACATAGGAGACGCAGGAACATCTATTCTTTATATGTCAATTTATCATGGATTTATGAAGGAGGAATAGAGATTGACTACATGTACATGGGACATGAGGTGCCCACCTACCGTTCACCTATCGACGGATACTTCGGGGTTTTGGATGGTATTATATATGTGGATGACTACTAACAAGGCGAGACATCTTGCTTTACCTTTTTTGATCCACCTTTTATGGAGGGGATGTAACAGTAGATTTTTTTGTGATGGCTAGTTGGATTATGAGAGGGTTTATATGAGTGTGCAAATTCATATATACATGACATTATAAGTATATTCATATTTGATAATCTATCATACATGAATCACTTTTAGCACTTGATTATTGTGTACTTTTGGATTATATATACTAGTGATCGTACACACGCGTCGCATGTGCGATATAATACATTGAAATCACATTGATCCTTTATAATGAAATTATATTAATTAAATCATTTTAGCATTAAAATACTAAAGTAGAGTCATTAGTAGAGTCATGACTTTTGAAAATTTGAATTATTTGGGTCTTTGAAAATTCAAATTGTTTGAATTTTTGAGTGTCACCCTTACGTTCAGAATCAAGAATTAATTATTTGGATAAGATTCGTCAGGTCCATGCAATAATGTAATATTGCAAGGGTAACGTTAGATAATCCCAACAACAAACTAGGCTTCCCTATGAAAAAAATTAATTTAATTTAATATTATACTTATCTTAGTAAAAAAACTAAGAAAAATATATTTTTTAATATTGTCGGCCTAAAATATTTATAGAAGTTTCTTTGATCATAGTGTTGTCAATTCTAAGATGTAGGACTAAAGAGAACTATATTTTTTTATATAAAACAACCAGAAAAAATTAATTATGAGAAAAATTCATAATAATACGCCTCAGCTGAGCCTCGAACTCTAGATCACTGATTATTTAGCTTGTGGAATTACTAATAAATCTTGGAATTATTTTTAGTGTGAATAGGAAAAGGATATTAACGTAAATTCATTTTAGACTTCACCAAAGTTAGTTAGTAAAGGGGGGAGATTTTTAATAAAATAGTATATATATATATATATATATATATATATATATATATATATATATATATATATATATATATATATATGCGCGTTGTGCAGGATATCAACACTTTTTTCTTTTTTCTTTTTTTTTTTAAATTTTGAATTAAAATATTTTTTAAAATTTTTATTTCTAGGATGTTCACAATTGGGTTATAATTTTTAAGATATTTTTTAAAAAAAGATTTTACCTCTAGGGTTCAGATTTTTCAATTGGGTTATAGTATTTAGTAAAAAGAAAAATTAAAAATGAAATAAATTTAAATATTTATGGAGTATTGTAATGTGTTTAGGGGATATAAACATGGATTAAGGATTTATATATAAGGAAATATTGATTTTTTAAAATTCAAAATCGAAATAATAGATATCGTATGTTATTATTTGTTATTATTATTTTTATAAAATTTTGAATTAAAAAAATTAATTAAAATATTTTTTAAGATTTATTTTAGGGTTCATGCATTCCAATTCGGTTATAATTTTCAAGCTAATTTTTTTTTAAAGATTTTACCTCTAGAGTTCAGACATCCTAATTGGGTTATAATGTTTAGTAAAAAGAAAAAATTAAAAATGAAATAAATTTAAATATTTATGAAATATTACAATGTGTTTAGGGGATATATTTATATATTAAGGATTTATATATAGAAATATTTATTTTTTTAATTCAAATTAAAAAAAAAATAGAAAAGTCTGATATGCTGGTATATATATATATATATATATATATATATATATATATATATTATATTAAAGCCTAGAGCGAGTGCTACATTTAGGGCTTTATAGTAGGCAATGCAGTTAATATAGAAGATACATTGATTATCTAAGGTTGATGAAAATTTAGCTAGCATAGATTAGTTGATGATACTTTGTAATAATTTATGATTATAGGAGGTGGGTTGACTGAGTTGAGCCTATAAGGAAAAAAGAAGTTGGGCTCTAGAATTAGGCCCAATGCCAAACAACACTCAGCTTTGAAGATTAGTTCTCAAGAAATTGGCTCGAGACCAAACAACTCGTAGTAACATAAGTAAGGATTCAGGGGAGAGGAAGTGAGCTTTGGAAAGAGACCATGTGATGCAGGATTAACTCAACATGACCCTTTAAACTTCAAATGATCGTAACTTTTGACTCAACCCTTGAAATCAGGCTCTATCTATCACGAAGTGTGCAGATTTTAAAAAATCTATGTTTGTTATAGGGGTACCTGTTGTTGATTGCTACTAAGAATATCGTATCGGTTCCCCTGTATAAAAATTTTGTACAAGTCCTGAACATTTCCTAACAACTTATTGTGTTCTTTAGAAATTAAATTTGGAATCACAAACGGAACTTAACATTATTAATTCCAAATTCAACTTATCTGTTCTTAATGGTTTAGACTTGAATCGCAAACGATGCTTAACATTATTGATCCAAATCCACCTATGTTATAAATTCAATTAAATATTAATTTCAGATATTGGCTTTTAGGTTAAACATGGGGAGGCGCTAGACCTTCTTGGGTATGGGAGCATCCACCACTAGACAAAGCCTTTCAACGAAATTTAATATTTAATTTCCTTATAGTAACCCTAGGTTTAACCAAAAAGAACAATCGAATCACAAGTTCGAAAAATAAAAGAAACACAAAATCGAAAACATAAATTCGATTACCTAGATTCATTAGCCTCTTGTGTTTGGTATTTCAAGATCTAAACAAAAGGATGAACTAGTTATGATACAGAAACTTAATAACTAGTTATACCTTTTGTAGCTTAACAACTTCTTGGTCTTCTATTGTATTCCTCTTCTTCTCTTGGACGTCGTGTGAGCGACGATCTTCCAAGATGAAACAACCCGAGCCCTTTCTTCTTTTCCAAGTTTCGGCCACCACCACCAAGCTCCAAGGGATGCTAGAAACAATGTCTCCTTTCTCTACTTCTTCACCTCCAAGCAACCGACCACCAAGAGCTCCAAGAGAATTGATGCCGCCGGCCACAAAGAAGAAGAAAAGGAGAACAAGGAGGGTCGACCACCAAGGAAGAGAGAAGAGGAATAAGAGAATAGGTTGTGTGTCTCATGAAGGCACCCTCTACCTCTCTTTTATAATCCTTGATGAATCCAAAAAAGGAAAGTTTTATAATAAAACTTCCTTTTATTCCATGTTATGGCCGACCCCAATCATGTGCTCCAAGCAAGGAAAAATTTTAAACAAAAATTAAAATCTCTCTTTTAAAATCCCTTTTGTGGATAACTATAAGAGGGATGTTTTATAAAATAAAAATCTCTCTCTTTTAAATCCTTTTATGGATATCTATAAAAGAAAAGATTTTAAAAATAAAACTTCTCTTTAAATCATGGTTACAAAGGAAAGTTTTAAAATTTAAAACTCTCTTTTAAAACCATGTGACCTATTACAAAAAAGAAAAATTTTAAAATTTAAAATCTCTCATAGAAGAGATTTTAAAAATAAAAACATCTTTTATTTTTAATGTGGCCAACCATAGCTTCCTACGTGGACACATTAAGGTTGGCAATCAACGTTGGCAATTTTTCAAAGCTTCTCAAAACTTCTCCACGTTGACACATCAACGTTGGCAATTTTTCTAAGCTTCTCAAAACTTCTCCACGTACACATCAACGTTGGCAATTTTTTTTTAAGCTTCTCAAAGCTTCTCAAACATTGACACATCAACGTTGAGAAGCATCTTTGGATAGCAATGCCAACGTACGGACTAAAAGATGTGTTTGGATGGACACAAGGCTTTATTGAGGCTACAATAGGGACCGAGAGGAGAAATTGGTTTTGGCCTTCCGATGAGCTTGAGCTTCCCTGTTCGCCCCAAACACCCAACTCAAGTTCATCAATAATAACTCATTCCACTAAAGAGTTATTATTGTACTACCGCACCAATCCCAAACTACATTATGAGCTCCTTCTCATCATGAGTGTGTTAATCTCCCTGTGTTTAAGATGTCGAATATCCACTAATTAAATGAGTTACTGACAAATTATTTTAATCAATATCTTAGTTCCAAGAGTAGTACCACTTAATCTTATTGTCGTGTCGGACTAAGTCCACCTGCAGGGTTTAACATGACAATCCTTATGAGCTCCTATTGGAGACATTATCAACCTAGATTACTAGGACATAGTTTCATTTTATAATCAACAACACACCATATAAATAATACCATTTCTCAACTTATCGGGCCTATTGATTTATCAAACTAAATCGCACCCTTTGATAAATCAAAGAAATGAATATTAAGTATATGTGCTTGTTATTATATCATGATTAAGAGCACGCACTTCCATAATAACAAACGTCTTGTTCTTTTATTCAGTCAGTATAAAAAGAACTTACCTTAAATGATCTAGCTCAATACACTCTGAGTGTACTAGTATAATTTTATAGTCAATATAAACTAATATCAAATTACACTACGACTATTCCAATGGTTTGTTCCTCTCCATCTTTGTCGTGAGCTACTGTTTATAATTTATAAGAAACTGATAACATGATCTTCTGTGTGTGACACCACACACCATGTTATCTACAATATAAATTAATTGAACAACTACACTTAGCATAAATGTAGACATTTGACCAATATGATTCTTTATTTCAAAATAAATGTTTACAAAAAGCTATGCTTTTAGTATACACTCTAACACCTGTAACCACCCATTTTCAGCCCCAAATTCCACCATTTAGGCACTCAAGCCTCTTAAGATTTTACTATTTATAGTAATTTTTATTTTAATAGTATTTAGGATATTTTTGGTATTCCTGGTAATTATGAGCCGTAATTAGTCTAAAACAGAACTCTATTTTATTAATTTTAATTTCTACTAAGAGATTTTCTTTTTTGGAAAGTTCACTTTACTTTTCCTACAAGTTTGGAATTAAGATTTATATATTGAGATTTCTTTCCTTTCTTTGTCTTAGGGTCTAAAGTCTATATCAGCTTCTATCTAGTTGTATGAGTATTGATCCATTAATTATTAATAAAGTTTCATTTTTTTTTTTAACAAATAACGGCTTTTCTCCTTATTTCTTCATGTTCTTTTCTTTCCTTCTCCCCTATTCCCCTTATTTTCATCAGCCCACAGGGCAATCGCTATCTTATTCGGTGTCAGTTGGTATTCAAGCAAGGTGCAAATCTAATGGAAGGTCGTAGTGCTCATGGTCGTAGTAGACAGGTTTCGGCTGAGGAAGCCTCGCACCGTGGTCGTAGCATTTATGACATAATGGCAATGGAGGATTTACAAGGGCAAGTCGTGGTGACAAGAATTATTAAGGCTCATGGGATCTCAAATCATGGGATCGTAAATTGTGGGATCTCAGATCGTGGAGATCGTGGATCCGAGTCTTCCTTCGAGAACCCTTATCACCAACATTTTGGTACACACCAAGAGTGTCATGGTCGGGAGGAGCCCTATGGAGACATCTATTTTCGAGTTGAACTATGCCAACATTCTGGTATGTTGCAAGCAGATGGCTTCATCGATTGGATCATCAAAGTGGAGCGGATCTTCGATTATAAGCAAGTTTCAGATTAGATGAAGGTGAAGTTAATTGCCATCAGACTTAAGGGGTAAATATCTGTGTGGTGGGAATAGATGGGGTGCTCACAAGACAATCAGGAAAAATCCAAAATTACTGACTGGGAGAAGATAAAGAAGAAGATGAGGGAACACTTCCTTTCTTTCAGCTATACCCAAACTCTATTCTAGAGACTCCACTCGTTGAGACAGGACACGAGATCGATTGATGAATATATAGAAGATTTCTTCCAATTGGTTGCCCGAAATGACTTGTCCGAGACGGAGGAGCAGAAGGTGGCATGGTACATAAGGGAGTTACGCCTGACCTTGTAAGATGCCCTCAGCCTTCATGTTGGGTTTTTCGGGCCGCAAAAACCGCTTTTTGTGTTGCGGAAACCCCGAAACCCTGCCACCGGATCCGTGCGAAGAAATAAATTTACATAAAACTTCGAGTACGAGTTTCTAGCCTAGATCTAAACTAGATCTACAAAGGAGAAGATCTTTACCCTTGATGCGATGCCCTTCGATAATCCCGCTCGTCCAAGGTTCGCCGGATCTCGAGAGTATCAAAGTAGATACTTCTCTATGTGTATCCACATAAACAAGAGATGGAGAAACCAAACAAATGGTGTGCTAGCACATTTTGAAAAGTTCGGCCAAGGTGGAGGAGAGGGAGAGAAGAGAGAGCTTAAGGAAGAAGATGAGAGTTACACTAAGCACACAAATACATTCAACACCCTTGAATGTGGTCGGCCACTAAAGGAGGAGTTTTATACTCCATGGGATATCAAGAGTCACAACTTTTGATCTCCCTCATGAGGTGGCACACACACATAAGCAACCATGATGATGTGGAGCATCATCATTGGTCCACTCTTTGCCAACTCACCAATGAGGTGGCAAATGGTCAAGTCAAACTTGACCACTTCTCTCCCATGGTTGATCAAATCTAACTATTGGTTCAAGTCAATTTTAATTTAATGAATCTCTATTCATTGAATTAAATTGACACAATGAGTCTAAGTCCAAATTAGACTCATCTAACACATAAACCAAATTGAGTCCAACTCAATTAGCCTAATTTGGATTACTCTTAATCCAATTTGGTTCATCACATGGACCTAATCCTTTAGGTTCATCAAATGAACCTAATCTCCATCTAATTGCCCTTTGTGTGTGACCCTATAGGTTCTTATAACATTGACAATGCTCCTAAACCCATTTAGAAGCATAAGTAATGAGCGGTATCTAGCAACACATCATTACTACCCAAGTTATAAGAATGTTGAGATCCAACATCACCTTGTGACTACTAATTGTGACCCCTCACAATATATGACAAGTGCCCTTCTATCCTAGACATCTAGATTGATTAATGTGAGACATAGACCGTGTCATCCTCTAATCAATCTAAATCTTGAATCCCAAGTAGACTCACTCAATCAAATGAGCTCAACATCTCATATTGACTCATTTGGGCATGGCCATGCACTTAGTGGTCTCACTCTATCAAGAATAATGATGTCACTCCTGTCATATAGGAGGGATAGATCTCATCTACATCACTCACATCCCTCCGCATAATTCGTTACATACCCAGTAATCACCTTTATAGTCCACCCAGTTACGGGTGACGTTTGACGAAGCCAAAGTATGTAACTCCTTATGTAGGAAATCATGGCGACTTCAGGTTCAAGGACTAATAGTCATACTAATAGCCACATGAGAAAGTATATAACACTCATATAACGATCCATGATACTTTCTCATGACGGGTCATTCAGTATACATTCTCTAATGCATACCCATGTGTCAACTTGATATCTCCATATCCATGACTTGTGAGATCAAGTCATCGAGTTGACCTACATGCTAGTCTCGTTGCATTAACATTGTCCCTGAATGTTAATACTTGACTAGGAATGATTAAGAGTAGTGTTCCCTATATCATCTCACTATCGATTCAACTAACCAATTGATATAGGTAAGAACCTTCTACTCAAGGACGCTATTATACTTAGTTATTTGACACTAATACAAGTAAGCATAATAACCATAAACAAATACCTTTATATATATTAGAATATGATAAAATGAGTTCATACAACAATCATCAAATAATTGGCTCTAGGGCTCTAACTAACAATCTCCCACTAGCACTAGTGCCAATCAATATAGGCTCTAAGGCCCAATGACCTAGTGTGACCATCATGCTTTCTCTGTGCCAAAGCCTTGGTCAAGGGATCTGCGATGTTAGCCTCAGTGGGTACTATGCAAATCTTCACATCTCCTCTATCGATGATCTCTCGAATGAGATAAAAGAACCGTAGTATGTGTTTGGTCCGCTGGTGTGAGCGAGGTTCCTTAGCCTGTGCTATTGCTCCATTGTTGTCACAATAGAGCTCTATGGGATCAACTATGCTAGGAACCACCCCAAGCTTAGTAATGAACTTGTGGATCCAAACTGCATCCTTTGCTTCTCCTGATGCAGCAATATACTCGGTCTCTGTTGTAGAATCAGCTACTGTGTCCTGCTTCGAACTCTTCCAGCTCACAGCACCATCATTTATGTAAAACATGAACCCTGACTACGATCGATAATCATCCTGATCAGTTTGGAAGCTAGCATCACTGTAACCCTTTACAGCTAGCTCGTCATCGCCTCCATATATCAAGAAATATTCTTTAGTCCTTCTCAAGTACTTAAGAATATTCTTGACCGCTATCCAGTGACTTTCACCTGGATCTGACTGGTATCTGTTCGTCATGCTCAAAGCATATGAGACATTAGGACGAGTACATAGCATGGCGTACATGATAGATCCTATGGCTGAAGCATAAAAAATCTGATCCATGCGGTCTCTCTCCTCTCTAGAAGAGGGACCTTGAGTCTTCGAAAGACTCACACAATGTGACATCGGCAGAAATCCCTTCTTGGAGTTCTGCATGACAAACCGAAGTAGTACCTTGTCAATGTATGTGTTGGTTGCTACTCAGAAAACTTATCGGTTCCACTGTACAAAAATTTTGTACAAAGGTCTGAACCTTTTCCTAGCTACCATGTGTTCTTTTAAATTAAACTTGTATCGCCTGCGGAACTTAACACGTTTGATCCTAAGTTTAATTTATTTGTTCTTTTAGGTTTAGACTCGGATCTCCTGCGGAACTTAACACGTTCGATCCAAATCACCTAGGTCACAAAGACAATTAAATATCTATTTCCAAAATCGGCTTCCAGTACTGCATGACGAGGCACATGACCTTCTTGGATATGGGAGCAACCAACACCGACTAGACAAAGCCTTTTAAGGAAATTAAATATTTAATCTTCCCATAGTAACCCTAGGTTAACCGCTAAGAACAATCAAATCACAAGGAAAAGAAAAAAAAAAGAATACAACTTTGAAAACTAATTCGAAAAACTAGAATCGCATGCCTTTTGTATTTGGTATTTTTACAAAGAAACAAAACTAACATGATGCAGAAACTTATTATTAGTTATACCTTTCTTTGTGAATAATGACCTCTTGATCTTCTACCGTATTCCTCTTATAATCTCAGACGTTGTGTGGGCAATGATCTTCCGAGATGAGAACCACCTAGCACCTTCTTCTCCTTCCTTCAAGTTTCGGCCAAGCACAAAACTTTCAAAGGATGAAGAACTTTTTCCATCAACCAAGCTCCAAGAGATGCAAGCTTTCTCTCCTTCTTCTCCAAGCTAAGATCCGGCCACCACTTGATCTCCAAGAAAGATGAGAGGTTCGACCACACCAAGGAGAGGAGAGAACTTGAAGGGGTCGGCCACACCAAGGAAGAAAAGAGAGAGAAAATAGAATAGAGGTTGTTACCACAAAGACACCCAAACCCCCTCTTTTATAATCCTTAGCCTTGGCAAATAAGGAAAATTTAATAAAACATTCCTTAATTCTATTGCCATTAAAAAGAAAAATTTTAATTAATTAAAATTAAAATTATTTTCTTAATGTATATGGCCGACCAATCAACACAAGCAAACTAGGAAATTTTTCGCTAGAAAAATTAAAGCTTCCTAATTTGCTTCCAGAAAAATTTTAAAATAAAATTTCTCTTTAAGAATCCCTTCATGGTTGATGCTATAAAAGGAAATTTCTATAATTTTAAAATTTATCTTTTCAACATGTGGATGATAAATAAGTAAAGTTTTTACCAAAATTAAAATCAACCTTTTAATCTACAAATAAGGAAAGAGATTTAACTCTTCTCTTAATCTTTTGTAGAATCTTATAAAAGGAAATATTTTAATTTTTAAACTCTCTTTTAAATCATGTATTCCACATAAGAAAAAATTTAAAATTAAAATTCCTTTTGTATTTTTAATGGTCGGCCACCTAGACTTGGGTTCAAGCTAGGGCCGGCCACCCATGGACCAAGGCTTGGCCGGCCCTAGCTTGGTCCCCAAGCTAGCTTGGCCGGCCCCTATAACATGGGTATGAAGGTGGGTATAAGTGAGTATAGTACTCTATAAATAAGAGGCTACGATAGAGACCGAGAGGAGGAATTGGTTTTGGTCTCCCGATAAAATTAAGAATCCCGTGTTCGCCCCGAACACACAACTTAATTTTATCAATAATAATTCATTTCACTAGAGAACTATTATTGAACTACCGCACCAATCCCAAATTACATTTTTGGGCTCCTTCTTATTATGAGTGTGTTAGTCTCCCTATGTTTAAGATGTCGAATGTTCACTAATTAAGTGAGTTACTGATAACTCATTTAATTAATATCTTAGTCCAAGAGTAGTACCACTCAACCTTATCATCATGTCGGACTAAGTCCACCTGCAGGGTTTAACATGACAATCCTTATGAGCTCCTCTTGGGGACATTATCAACCTAGATCACTAGGACACAGTTTCCGTCTATAATCAACAACACACACTATAAGTGATATCATTTCCCAACTTATCGGGTTTATTGATTTATCGAACTAAATCTCACCCATTGATAATTAAAGAAATAAATATTAAATATATGTGTTTGTTATTATATTAGGATTAAGAGCACACACTTCCATAATAACTGAGGTCTTTGTTCCTTTATAAAGTCAGTATAAAAGAAACGACCTCTAATGGTCCTACTCAATACACTCTTAGTGTACTAGTGTAATTATATAGTTAAGATAAACTAATTCCTAATTACACTACGACCTTCCAATGGTTTGTTCCTTTCCATCTTGGTTATGAGCTACTGTTTATAATTTATAAGGTACTGATAATATTATCTTCTGTATGTGACACCACATACTATGTTATCTACAATATAAATTAATTGAACAACTACAAACAAATGTAGATTATTTTGACCAAATGTGATTCTTTATTCAAAATAAATGTCTACAAAAGCTTAGGCTTTCAGTATACACTCTAATAGTATGTACTCTAACTTAGGCCAATCAATTTCGTAGATCTATCTCTATAGATCTGTATGCCTAGAATACGGGATGATTCACCTAAGTCCTTCATTGAGAAACAAGTCTCTAGCCAAGTCTTAACAGACTGCAGTAAAGGGATGTATTTCCCAATGAGTAGTATGTCATCCACATACAATATAAGGAAGATAACTGTGCTCTCAACAATCTTCTTGTAGACACAAGGTTTATCTTCATTCTTGATAAAACCAAACTGTTTGATAGCATCATCGAATCGAAGATTCCAGCTCCGCGAAGCTTGCTTTAGTCCATAAATGGACCTATGCAGCTTGCATACTCTGTCAGTATGCTGTGGATCTACAAAACCCTCAGGTTGTGTCATGTACACATCCTCGAGTAAGTTGCCATTCAGAAACGCGGTTTTGACATCCATCTGCCAGATCTCATAATCGTGGTACGTTGCAATAGCAAGCATGATCCGAATGGACTTAAACATTGCTACTGGAGAAAAAGTTTCATCATAGTCAATACCATGAATTTACTTGAAACCTTTAGGTACCAAGCGACCCTTATAAATAAGTCCATCCATGTCAGTCTTTCTCTTAAAGACCCACTTACACCTAATGGGTTTGACCCCTTCAGGTGGATCAACCAAAGTCCATACTTGGTTAGTGTACATGGATTCCATCTCGGATCTTATGGCCTCTAGCCATTTCTCGGAATCTAGTCTCATCACAGCTTCCTGATAGGAGGTATGCTCATCCTCAATGAGCACAACGTCATCATGGTCAGACAAGAGAAATGAATATCTCTCAGGCTGACGACGCACCCTATCAGACCTGCGAAGAGGTAGCTCTACTTGAACTGGTTGTTGTTCCTCAACTCCTTGTGGAACAACATCATCCACAACACTTTGTGATTCCAGTTCAACTTCCATCGATGCTTTAGTGCTATGGTTCACATCTTGAACTTTTTCAAGATCGAACGTACTCCCACTAGTCTTTCTAGAAACAAAGTCCCTTTCTAGAAATACCCTAGTCTTGGCCACAACTACCTTGTGTTAACTGGGAATGTAGAAGTAATATCCTTTCATTTCCTTGGGATATCTAATGAAATAGCACTTGTCGGATTTGGGTCCCAGTTTGTCCAAGACTTGACGTCTAATGTAAGCCTCACAATCCCAAATCCTCATAAAAGACACCTGGGCATCTCTCCCAGTCCATATCATATATGGTGTCTTTATTACAGCCTTAGATGGAACTCGGTTGAGAATGAAGGCTGCTGTGTCTAGAGCATAGCCCCAAATATACATGGGAAGATCTGTGTGACTCATCATAGATCGTATCATATCTAATAGGGTACGATTCCTCCTTTCGGATACATCATTCCACTGTGGTGTTCCAGGAGGAGTGAGTTGAGATAGAATCCCACACTCAGCTAGATAGTCACGAAACTCATGGCTAAGGTATTCACCACCTCAATCTGATCGAAGTATCTTAATACTCTTGTCAAGCTGATTTTGTACTTCATTCTTGAATTCTTTGAACTTTTTAAAGGATTCTGATTAATGTGTCATCATATACACATAACCATATCTACTGAAATCATCAGTAAATATAATGAAGTACCTATAACCACCTCTAGCAGCGACATTTAAAGGGCCACATACATCACTATGTATAAGTCCTAACAAGTCAGTCGCTCTCTCGCTGTGTCCACTAAGGGAGTCTTGGTCATCTTGCCCAATAGGCATGACTCGCATGTCTCATATGATTTGAAATCAAATGAGTCCAGCAAACCATCTTTATGGAGCTGGGATAATCGTTTGTCATTTATATGACCTAAGCGACAGTGCTAAATATAGGTTTGGTTCATGTCTTTTGACTTGAACCTCTTGATACTTATGTTATAGATAAGGTTCTCAAGGTCTAGAATATAGAGTCCGTTCATCCGAGGTGCACTACAATAGAACATATAATTTAATAAACTGAACAACATTTGTTCTTTATTATAAATGAAAAACCTTTCTTGTCCAAACAAGAAACTGAAATTATGTTTTTAGTTAAAGCAAGCACATAACAACATTCATCTAATTCTAATACAAGCCCAGAAGGCAGAGATAGATGATAAGTTCTTACAGCAACAGCAGCAACCCGTGCTCCATTGCCTACTCGTAGGTCCACCTCGCCCTTCATCAATGCCCTGCTATTTCTCAGCACATTAGTACAAATGTGAGAAGCACATCCGGTATCTAATACTCATGATGAAGAAATAGATTGATTGACTTCTATAACATAGATACCTGAAGTGGAAGTCTCACTTCTCTTCTTCTTAAGATCTTCCAAGTAAACTTTGTAGTTCCTCTTCCAGTGCCCGGTCTGACTGCAGTGGAAGCAGGTAGCATCCTTGGCAACCCCTCCTTTGGGTTTCAGTGCCTTGCCTTTGCCCTTGGCTTGGGACTTTCCCTTGCCTTTGGGCTTGCCCTTTCCCTTGTGTTTCTAAACCATTAGAATAGAGTTGGGCTTAACCTTCTTAAGGTTGAGCTCAGCAGTTTTTAACATGCTAAGCAGCTCGGGCAGTGGCTTGTCAATTTCATTCATATTGTAGTTCATGACAAACTGAGTGTAGCTCTTTGGCAAGGACTGCAAGATCAAGTCAGTGGCCAGCTCTTGGCCAAGGGAAAATCCCAATCTCTGTAGGTTTTCTATGTACCCAATCATCTTGAGTACATATGGGCCTACGGGAGTCCCATCTTGCATCTTGCACTAAAACAGTGCCTTAGAGATCTCGAATCTCTCGTGCCTCGCTTGTCCTTGATATAGTTGACGCAAATGTTCAACCATATCATAAGCACCCATCAACTCGTGTTGCTTCTGACGCTCAGAGTTCATGGTCGCGAGCATTAGACAGGACACATCTAATGTGTCATCTTGATGCTTCTTGTAAGCATCTCGATCAGCTCGCGTGGCAGTGACAGGAGGTGCTTCAGGAATGGGCTGCTCCAGGACGTACAATTTTCGTTCCTGTGTGAGAACTATTCTCAGGTTCCTGTACTAGTCCAGGAAGTTAGCTCCATTGAGCTTGTCCTTATCGAGGATAGAACGCAGGGAAAAGGAATTCGTGTTTGACGACATGGTAATCTACAAAAGAAAAATACAGAAAATAAATATCATATTCCAATTAATCATCTAATTATGCCTTTAATTAAATGATGCTCCCACTGAATTCTATAATTCATGTGGGATAAGATCCACATCATACTATGCCCTGAGTTAGCTTTGGCTAAATCACCCAACACTTAGTATGATCGGTAGGTAACTAATTACCAATTACATCTCTATGCAACTCTTGTTTATAGGATCAAGATCCACATTTATATTAAAACTCGAGTTAGCTTTGACTAATATGTCCAAGAGTTAATATAAACGTGATTTTGACCTATCTACCAACCATTGAAAAATGCATATAGTTAAACTCGTTCCAATTGAGTTAACTAGTTACTCAATCTAATTGAGTTGTACTCACCCATGCGTTGATAGGCGAGACCAAGATTGTCCCTCCGTACCCTACCAAGATAATATGTGTTGCTCTACTTTGGCAGATTCAACAACAACATGTGATCAAGGTAGTGATAGGTATCACGGCATGGTAGACATTTTTGAGTTGACGCGATTGAGATATAATCTAATCGGCGATGTGTATCATATACTCGATTTAGATCTAATCTAATCGTGGAGGTGCATCATGTGTGTGACTTAGATCTAATCTAATCGTTAATGCACTAATTAATTACTAATCTAGCATGCATCACACACACACAAGCAATTAATTAATTTTGTGATTAGTCATGGCCCTACTACGATCTTCTCAAGCCAATGAGAAGATCGGATGGTCAACCTAAGGTCAACAGCTTCTCAAGCTCCTTCCGGTGACCACCTTGTGTTGCTCGCACCCTCCTCGTAACTCCGTCTCGCGTGGACCTTCCACCGCTTCATTTTGTACATTACAAAGAGTGAAACTCGAGTTATATTCGAGTCTAAACTATTTACAACAGGAATAAATAAATAGAAAGGCACGACGCACAAGTCGCGTATCAAATATACAACACGCACAATCACATGACGACACGTAGGCCGTATTATGAATTACAACATAATTTCCAATCAAATTGGGGTCTTTTGGGCCATGACCATCACAAAATAATACATAATTCTAAATTATGTAATTTCCATAAATTCCTGTAATTTTGTCTAATATTTTTTACGATTTTATGAGTAAAAATTCCTGGCGGTCCCGTTTAGCGATTTTCGAGCGCAATCGCAGAACGAAACCCCTTGCGGGGTTAGGGGCAGCAACCCTACCCGCGATATAACCATCGCGAGTGTTCCTAAGCGAACCTACAGTGCCTTAGCCCACTGTCCCAAAATGATTTGGGGGTGAAACATTGCCGTTTCGAAAAAAAAATTTCGATAGTCGAAGCCTACAAGTGTCTAAACTCTTATGCTTCGCTTCTACGAGAAAAATACCCATAAAATCTATAAAAATAGTAAATTTACAGAATATTACAGAACTGATATTTTTCATAAAAATATAAACAAAAGCTCGTATGCGCTTCGCACGTGGCTCTGATACCACTGTTGGGTTTTTCGGGCTGCAAAAATCACTTTTTGCGTTGCGGAAACCCAGAAACCCCACCACCGGATCCGTGTGAAGAAATAAATTTACATAAAACTTCAAGTACGAGTTTCTAGCCTAGATCTAAACTAGATCTACAAAGGACAAGGGTTTTACCCTTGATGCGATGCCCTTCGCTAATCCCGCTCGTCCAAGGTTCGCCGGATCTCGAGAGTATCAAAGTAGATACTCCTCTATGTGTATCCACACAAGCAAGAGATGGAGAAACCAAACAAAAAGTGTGCTAGCACCTTTTGAAAGGCTCGGCCAAGGTGGAGGAGAGGGAGAGAAGAGAGAGCTTGAGGAAGAATATGAGAGTTACACTAAGCACACAAACACATTCCACACCCTTGAATGTGGCCGGCCACTAAAGGAGGAGTTTTATACTCCATGGGATATCAAGAGTCAAAACTCTTGATCTCCCTCATGAGGTGGCACACACACATAAGCAACCATGATGATGTGGAGCATCATCATTGGTCCACTCTTTGTCAACTCACCAATGAGGTGGCAAATGGTCAAGTCAAACTTGACTCTTCATCTTCCTCTCAAGTCAAGTCAAACTTGACCACTTCTCTCCCATGGTTGATCAAATCTAACTATTGGTTCAAGTCAATTTTAATTTAATGAATCTCTATTCATTGAATTAAATTGACACAATGAGTCTAAGTTCAAATTAGACTCATCTAACACATGAACCAAATTGAGTCCAACTTAATTAGCCTAATTTAGATTACTCTTAATCCAATTTGGTTCATCACATGGACCTAATCCTTTAGGTTCATCAAATGAACATAATCTCCATATAATTGCCCTTTGTGTGTGACCCTATAGGTTCTTATAACATTGGCAATGCTCCTAAACACATTTAGAAGCATAAGTAATAAGCAGTATCTAGCAACACATCATTACTACCCAAGTTATAAGAATATTGAGATCTAACATCACCTTGTGACTACTAATTGTGACCCCTCACAATATATGACAAGTGTCATTCTATCCTAGATATCTAGATTGATTAATGTGAGATATAGACCGTGTCATCCTCTAATCAATCTAAATCTTGAATCCCAAGTAGACTCACTCAATCAAATGAGTTCAACATCTCATATTGACTCATTTGGGCATGGCCATGCACTTAGTGATCTCACTCTATCAAGAATAATGATGTCACTCCTGTCATATAGGAGGGATATATCTCATCTACATCACTCACATCCCTCTACATAATTTGTTACATACCCAGTAATCACCTTTATAGTCCACCCAGTTACGGGTGACGTTTGATGAAGCCAAAGTATGTAACTCCTTATGTAGGGAATCATGGTGACTTCAGGTCCAAGGACTAATAGTTATACTAATAGCCACATGAGAAAGTATATGACACTCATATAACGATCCATGATACTTTCTAATGGAGGGTCATTCAGTATACATTCTCCAATGCATACCCATGTGTCAACTTGATATCTCTATATCCATGACTTGTGAGATCAAGTCATCGAGTTGACCTACATGCTAGTCTTGTTGCATTAAAATTGTCCCTGAATACTAATACTTGATTAGGAATGATTAAGAGTAGTGTTCCCTATATCATCTCACTATCGATTTAACTAACCGATTGATATAGGTAAAAACCTTCTACTCAAGGACGCTATTATACTTAGTTATTTGGCATCAATACAAGTAAGCTTAATAACCATAAACAAATACCTTTATATATATAAGAATATGATACAACGAGTCCATACAACAATTATCAAATGATTGGCTCTAGGGCTCTAACTAACACTTCATTCATTCTTGACAGTTTTAGAGGCCTACCAACATGCACTGGCAACTAAAAAATAGTAAAATTGAAAAACAATAGGGAGAAGCGACCAAAACAACAATTGGCCAGTTCACCCTTAGAATTCTCATCCTTTACAGCAACAACCATAGTAGTTGCCACAACAACAGCCATATCATCAGCCATAGCATCAGCCATAGTAGCAGCCATAGTAGCAGTCATGGAAGCAACCACCACATGTTTACTCTAAGGCCCCTATCAGATGTTATCAATGTGGTGAATATGGACATAGGGTAAACCAATGCAGGAAACCTGCTTCTGTTGATTCAAAGGGAAAAATTTATTGATCGAGGAAGACGTGATAGAAGATCCAACAACCATTAGTGAGCTAGTGTTTGAAGCAGACGACATGTTATACGGTGATGGTAATGAGACTTTGGTCATACACAAGAGTCTGCTAACTCCCAAAAGTAAATAAGGGGATAAATGGTTGAAAACCAATATTTTTCACACTACCTATACCGTCGTGGATAAAGTTTGCAAGATGATCATCGATAGTGATAGTTGTGAGAACATAGTATTTGAGGTGGTTGTTCATAAATTACAACTAAAGACGGACCATCACCTAAGCCATATAAGTTGTCTTGGCTGAATAATAATAATGAGGTAACATTAGATAAGTGATGTCTCGTATATTTTTCAATTGATAACAAATATTATGATAGTGCTTAGTGTGATGTGGTGGGGTGACCTTGACAATATGATTGTAGCATCATCCATGATGGACGGAAGAATACCTATACACTTTACATTAAGGGACAGAAGATTGTGTTGGCACCATTGCGAGAAAAAATCACTCTAATTTCGGCAACCAAAACTACTAATATGCTTTCTATATCCAGGTTTTTAGATGAGATGGAGCATGACGATGTTGTCTATGCTTTGTTGCCATGATAGAGTGATGTTCAATCCACTGATATAGAACTACTACCCGAAGTGTAACAACTGCTAATGGATTGTGATGAACTAATGCCAGAAGACCTTCCTTCTAGGATACCACCTATGTGAGATATCCAATATCAGATTGATCTTGTTCCATTATCGAGTTTGTCTAATTGACCAACATACCACCTCAGTCCTAAGGAAGTTGAAGAATTATAACACCAGGTGGTGAAGTTGCTAGAAAAGGGTCACATTCGTGAGAGCATAAGCCCCTATGCTGCTCCTGCCCTATTAGTGCCGAAGAAGGATGGTTGATGGCATATGTGTGTTGACAGCCAAGTCATCAATAAAATTACAGTAAAGTACATGCTTCCTATTCCTCACTTAGATGACATGTTTGATCAACTATCTAGTTTTAGGATTTTCTTAAAAATTGACTTTCAAAGCGGATACCACCATATCAGAATAAGGCCGGGAGATGAATAGAAGACAACATTTAATACACAATATAAGCTTTATGAGTAGAAGGTCATGCCTTTTGGATTGTCCAATGCTCTAACACATTCATGTGGTTTATGCATCTGATCCTGTTATCTTTCACGGGAAGTTTGTGGTGGTTTACCTTGATGACATTCTCGTCTATAGTCCGACATGGGCATTACACTTCGATCAACTTCGTACTATTTTTGAAAATTTTAAAATAGAGTAATTATTTTCAACAAAAAGAAGTGTTCTTTCTTTACAACATCGGTCACCTTCCTTGGCTTTATTGTGTCTATTGATGGTGTGCACATAGATCAAACAAAGATAGACATAGTCTTGGAATGGCCTCAGTCGAGGACGTTGCACAACATCATAAGTTTCAATGGCTTGGCCTCTTTCTACCGTTGGCCTAGCAAAAAGTTTAACACTCTGATTGTTACCATCACCGAGTGTCTCAAGGGACAAGATTTCAAGTCATCTGAAGAAGCAGAGGCTAGTTTCTAACTATTCAAATAAAAGATGACAGAAGCAATAGTTCTGACACTTCTTGATTTTAACCAAATATTCAAGGTCAACTGTGATACATTTGGCATCGGTATGGGAGTTGTTATGAGTTAGTCAAAGCGTCCAGTTGCTTTCTTCAGTGAGAAGTTGTTTGGGTCTAAGAAGAATTATTCTACCTATGACTTGGAGTTCTATGTCATTGTTTAATCCTTAAAGCATTGCCATCACTATCTAGTACAGAATGAAAATTCATCGTATTTACTGATCATAAAGCATTGAAGTACATCAATGGTCAACATAAGCCGAGCAGGTGACATGCCAAGTGGATGACTTACTTATAAGAGTTCACCTTTATGTTGAGGCACCAGGTTGGAAGTCTGAATTGTGTCGCAGATGCCTTGAGTCATCATTCTTCATTACTCACCACCATGAGTACCAAAGTTATAAGCTTTGAGGTTTTTCCAAATATGTACGTAGCTGACCAATCATTGAGTAGGATATTCCAGGAGGTTGATAAACACCGATATGATTCTATTTTGCATAATGGATATCTATTTCATGGGTTTCAACTGTGCATTCTTGACTACTCAGGTAGCATATCACGAGTGAGCTTTATAATAAAGGGCACTTCTGACGTGATAAAACATTGGCCCTCATCTCTACTAATTTTTATTGGCCTAAGTTGACCAATAATGTGGTATACTTTGTAGATCAGTGTTTTGTATGTCAGCAATCTAGGGGGTGCTCACCAATGCAAGCTTGTACACTCTCTTACCTGTCCTTGAAGCTCCTTGGTTCAATGTTAGTATAGATTTTGTATTAGGATTACCTCGTACATACTGAACCTCAAATTTGGTTCTTGTTATAGTTGATAAATTCTCAAAGATGACACATTTTGTAGTTTGCAAGAAGACTATGGATTTTGTCTGGATTGCCCATCTTTACTTTAATGGGATTGTGCATCTACATAGTATTCCTTAGTCCATGACTTCAGATCAAGATACCAAGTTCATCAGTAATTTCTAGAAGAGTTAATGGGAAAAATTGGGCAAGTAGTTGAACTTTAGTAGTGCCTACCACCTTCAAACAGATGGACAAACTGAGATGGTGAATTGGAGTCTGGGCAATCTTCTAAGATGTCTTATCGGAACTAATCTGAAGCAATGAGACGTGTCCCTACCTTAAGCAGAGTTCGCATACAACTGATTGAGAAATAACACTACAGGTTTGAGTCCTTTCAAGATTGTTTATGGGTGGAATCTATCGGGGTTTTGGACTTAGCCCCTATTGTACATGTGGGACAATTTAACCCTAGAGTAGATGAGATGACAGAACATCTTCAAAACATTCATAAGCAGATAAAACTAACAATTTTAGATAGCAATACCAAGTACAAAACTCAGGTTGACGGTCATCATCGTCAAGTACCTTTTAAGGTTGGAGATTTTGTCTAGACAGTTTTAACTAATGATTTTTTGCGTATTTATGAGTACAATCAACTGAAAGATTGGAAGATTGGACCGTGTGAGATATTGCAAAAGATTAATGATAATGCCTACAGGTTGTGCCTTCCTTGTCATTTGAAGACATCTGATGTCTTCAATGTGAAGCACTTGACTCCTTATTCGGTGGATGTTGATGAGGCTACTATGAAATCGAGGGCGAGTTCTTTTCGGTTCAGAGTGACTGATGCAGGATAGACTCAACATGACCTCTTGAATTTCAAACAGACATAACTTTTGAGTCAGGACTTGGAATCAGGCTATGTCTATCTCCACGCATGCAAAATTTGAAAATCTATGTTTGTTATAGGGATACCCATAACCACTAATTTTTTCTCTAAATTCTACCGTTTAGGCCCTCATCCAAGCCTCTAAAGATTTTATTATTTTTTTAATAATTTTTATTTCTATGGTCTTTAGGGTATTTTTGGTATTCCTGCTAATTATGGGTTATAATTAGTCTAAAACATTATCCTATTTATTAATTTTAATTTCTACCAAGAAATTTTCTTTTCTAGAAAGATTTCTTTTCTTTTTCTACGAGATTGAAATTTGGGTCCATATATTGAGTTCTTTCCTTTCTTGTCGTTGGGTCTAGAGTCTTTGTAAATTCTTATCCACTTGTATGTGGATTGATCCCTCAATTATTAATAAAGTTTCCTTTTTTAACAAATAACTTTTCTCCTTATTTCTTCGAGTTCTTTTCTTACCTTCTCCTCTAATGTCCCTTTCTCATCAGCCCGTAGGATAATCATTATTCTGTACTAAGAACAACTAATAATGATGAGCGGTTAATACTTGTGATGTGTTACCAAACGAGGGGATCGTAGGATTGTTGCAAACGGAAAGATAATAATAGTGTTCGGTGACCATTGCAAAGGAAGTATTTAAATGTCATAAAGGGCATCATTACACAAAAAAAAATATAAAAGAAAGACGATAGTCAGAGGACAGGGAATGCTCACTCTCGCATAATCATCTCTTTCGTTTAGTTATTTCCTTATTCTCAAAATCTCACTTAAGCATTGTAGGGTCTTGCTGGGATAAGACTGGTACCCTATGACTATGTGTTGTCCTTGGCAGGATATCAGTAACTTGATACGGAAAGAACAAAGAGTGCTTAACCATCAACATCTAAGAAGTAATATGTTACTAGCATTCGAAATCTGTCGTATCCTGCTAAAAAGATAGATGATACATAGATTATCTAAGGTTGATGTTGCATAAATGATCTAAGTTCAATTATACGAGCTCAATTTCTTAAGCTCTCAACATTAGGTTCTTGAACTCACTCTTTTCTGAGCTCAATTTTCAGAATTTCTAAAGGTTGAGAAGTAAATGTCATCAATTGTGCTGATGAGCTCAAGTCTCCTAACTCTCCACTCTAAGCATAATTTTCCAAGCTCTCCCCTTCAAGCTCAATTCCCTGAGCTCTATCTTCTTCAGATAGAAGAACTTCCATCCATGTTGTGATTAGCCACAAGCAGATAGAGGTACTATGAACTATGGATTATCAACGACAAGCAGATGTAGTCTACAATCTCTACAACGGCCTCTTCACGATCATCATTTTCTCATCAATAACAATCAAACCATTGACATTAATGGAGGACACAATAATTAGAGGCTATTATATGATTAATGTCTGAAATGGTTGAATGATCCATAACTTTCCATAGATCATGATCACAATTTAAACATTTATCTCTCATCTCATATCTATAAATACTAGTTACAATTATCATTTAGAAACTAATGTTAATGAAACTCTAATTTTCATACTTTCTATTGTCCACTGCACTCTTAGCGAATTGAGCATTGGAGAGGTCTGGATGGAAATAACTTCTTGCACACTTTCTTATGTTTGCTCTTGTTTGTGCAGGTGAGACTATGTTGTATAGCTACGACTAAACTTCCACTACTTCGATAGCCACTAGGTTAGCAAACATTCACGTCATTACCTCTATCTTAGAATTCATCTTATTGGTAGATTTCATAAGAATTAATGACTATAAAAGGTTATCTATTAGTCAAGAAGTTTGCAGCTCACAAATAATAAATTGTAACAAATTGGCCACAAAAAAATGCATGAATTGCATCCTAGAAAGTGTTAAAAGTCAAAGAGTTTTGCACAATAGTAGAAGGTTGAGGATAGACAAGGTGGATAAGAAAAAATATTCAATGCATTTTGTTGATAAACAAATAGTCTATTTATAATCCAATACACAGCCCACTAATTCCTCAATTATAGTCTAATAACTCCTCACATGAACTATTTGTACCTTATACTTCTTTATGGAATCTTATTTGCAGATAATGACTTCTAAGATTGAGTAAATTATAACTTGAAAGAGATATTTCTCTTAATAATTTTAAAAATCATACTCCAATGGTCTTGTGTTTATAGAATCAAGAAATGACTATTTGTACAAAACTTTCAAAAGTCATCGCTCAACACAATCCCATGTCAAAGTGCTTGTCTCGTATTAATGTTTTGCATCCACCGTAGGAGTGTTATATAAAGAGTTTCGAGACAAAACTTGAAAATAGCTCATTTACATAAAATTCACTCTTGTTTATGTGATCTAAGTCCTCGTTCGCCTTCTATAATGTGGCAAGCTACAATGCATGCTTCATTTCTAATTGGTAACACTTAGAACAACATTTTCATTTGTTTTATTATGCTTTAATTTTAAAATTCTTTTTCTATAAGCTTTCTCCATCTCGGAGAAATTTAGAAATAAGAATCATATTGTATAACTGCTATATATTTATACTTTTGATTTGATTGATCAACTTGCATGCTTAAAATATTCGCTAAATCAATTATATGCTTTAATTGTCTTTGTCTTAATTGATTGAATCAGTATATGTAAATTTTATTTATGTTGTGTTAACTTTAATTGATTCAACTAATTTATTTATTATTTACACATTTTTAAAATTCATAACCCTATTTACCTTCTTCTACCATCGAGTTCGATCCTACATTATATATTATTTTATAAAACAAAAACTCTAATTTAGGAAAAAAACTAAAAAAGCTTAGAAAAAATGACATTTTAGCAAAGGAGGATTTAATTTTTTAGATTTTAAAAAGGTGCATCATAGTTTGGTTTTTATACTAATTTCCAAAATATATTTCATTTTATTTCCGTCCTAAATTAAAATAAAAAAATTGACTTATTTAAATAACCAGACCAAATTAGATAAAAAAAAAACTAAATTATTTAATCAAGAAGTTTTATAGAAAAACGTCATTAATGATTTTAAAAGGCTCAATTTTTTAAAAATTTGACGTTGACAAACACATAACGCTATATCTAAGTTTATCTATTTTTTAACTTTAGAGTTTTAATAAACAATTTAAGTTTAAAAAATATAAAAGAATATTAATAAAAAAGTTATAAATTTAAAAGGACCTTAATAAAAAAAAAGATATTTTAATTTTAAAATTTTTCTATTTTTTAATAGTAGTTATAAAAAATTAAAATTAAAAATTATTTTGGTGCACCTTTGATTAAAAATTAAAATATCACCACCTTCGTCCTATTTTAATCAATGCATTACCACTTTGATATAGTTTTGGCATCACCATGCAAGTGATAACTTCATCAAAACATCATCATCTTAGTATTAATTTCGTCAAAGTATCATCACTTCGATACCATTTTAGTAAAAGCATCACCAACTTAGTATTGATTTCGTCAGAGCATCACCACCTCGATACTATTTTAGTCAAAGTATCACCATCTTAATGATTCAAAGATGAAATACTAATCAATTTAGTCTAAAATATTTCTTTCAGTCTCCTTATTCTCATGATATATACTGAACTCTGTCAAATATTTGAAGATTTTTTTAAAAAAAACATTTTTTTTACTTTTGACACAACAAACCCCTCTAATTTACTTTAAGACAACATTAACAAAAAAAATTTTACTCCTTGATTTTGTCCATTGTTAAAATTTTAAATTTTCTTTTTGGTAATCTTCGAACCAACTAATCCTAGAGATGACTGACCAGACTCCATTAAAATTTTCCATCGACTATCAAGATAAATCGAGAAGTGCTAATGGAGACTCATTCAAATGGCTAATATTCTTAGACCTGTTTCTCACTAGAGGAAAAATCTCTACAGTGCGCCATAAACTCGAATCTCAAATCCCTTGGCTATCCATTAGAACGCCTAACCATTTATCTTGGGGGCTAAAATTTTAAACTTTCCAAAGTATTTTAAGTCATCAATTTGATGGATCCAGAGAAATCAATTTCAATTTCAATTTTCTTCAATGAGTTATTTCACTCTCTTACGTTGTAAGATAGCTTGGTTGATAAGATTTTTAATAAAAAAAAAGTTTGAATAGGTTTGATAAGTAACTAAAAAATTTCTAACACTGCGAAATCTAGCCAATCTGATTTATACCCTCAATTACACAAACAATAATACGATGGATACAAGTTTTTTTTATCGCATTGATAGTCAAAATCTATGATTTATGGGTAAAATAAAATTTAGGATTTATGAAGCATTCGACTCTAATACGACTTTAAAAATTGGAAAAAAAAACGCTTAATTTTTTCATGCAACTAATTATATATACATTCAAAACAGTCTTTATATTTTCCTAATAAATTTTTTAATAAAACTAAAAAATTTATCCAACAAACTAAATTTACTCTTTCGAAAATTAATAAAGAAAAAAAACATTAAATTTTCATTTCAATACAGTTATCAATAAAGGAAGACACTTTGAAAAGAGACTCCTGGGATGCTAATATATCCATGAACTGCACTTTGCCGGCACGCTTTCTCAGCATTTCAAATCCTCTATACTTAAATTCAAATATCTCCTCTTCATCTGAGCGAAACTTTTCAAATATCCTCTTTGGCATCAACATTTGTAAGTTAATGAACTCAAATCCCGTCGAGCCATGGAGCAGGTGTTCCTCGTCCTTTGCTGTTTCAGTGTTGCTCTGCATACGCCTAGGATCTACATATATATCAAACTTGGTACAACCGTAATTGCACTTCTTCAGTAACTCGGTCAGCATCGCAGACGACGACTGATCTTTCAAATTGAAGTCGAGCTTGAAGACCAAATTAACCTCATCAATTCCGTTTACTGCTGATAATATCTGTCAATTAAAGTAAGTTTTGTCAAATAATAGATGTGTATGTATCAATCAAAGAGAGTATATACATGAAAATTAAGAAGGCCAGCTTGATCTATCGATCTTTTCTCACGTTTGGAATTTTTCTAGAATTCAGCAAGAGATGAGCGGCTCCCCCTCGAAAAGAAGCTTTGAAAAGCTTCTTCAATTCACCTGAAGGATCTGCTGAAGGCCTTTGGGAGACAAAGAACGACGCGTTCCGGACTTTGGGGGCTTCTATCCGCAGCGTGGTTACGACCGGGACGGTGAGCGACTCGAGCTGTGGAGCGCGGACGTCGATGATGGAGGGAAGCATGCCGATCTGGAACGTCAGGAATAAGAGTTTGATGGAGGCAGAGTGGAAGCTTAATTTGTTCATGCCGTTCTCGAGCGGATAGCAACCGATGAGTAGCATAATCTCGAGGAAGGGGCAGGAAGCGAAGAGGTTGGCCAAGAAATCATCGCAAAGGGTGGTGAATTTCATTTTAAGGTAGGTGAGGAGGGTGCAGCCCAAGGGCGAGAGGGGGCGGCAATTGGAGTAGTTCGACACCCGGATTCTGTCCAAGGAGAGACTCCTCAGCGACTTAATGTCGAACAAGCTGCAATCACTGTCGCTGAAATTCAACCATCCCTTACCCTTGAAGTTTTCAAGGATGAGGTCTTGCACGCCCGCGTCGATGAGGTCGTCGATGAGCAGCTGCTCGAGGTGTTTGGGTAAATCGGCCACGTCCACGGGGAAGGTGATCACTGGGTGGACGTCGACTTGGAAGACGATGTGGCATTGGCGGATTAGAGCACGGGGGAAGGTGAGCTCTTGGTGGACGTCGACGCCACCGGAAGGGAAGCCGACGTCGAGGCGGAAGGCGTCGAGTCGGGGGATGGAGGGGAGGAGGAGGCGGAAACGGGCGCTGACAGCGGAGAGGGCGACGCGTTGCTTGAGGGAGAGGAAGGAGAGGATGAAGATAAGGAGGTCGTCGTGGAGGGAAGTGAGGCGGTCCTCCAGCCTGCCTTCCTGTTTACGCCGGCGCTTGTGGTCCGTCATCAGGATCCGACTGTCTCTGCCGCCTTCTCAATACTGTTTTATAAAAAAAAAAAAAAAATTGGGTCAGGCTTTAATAGACGAGGAGAGCAATTAATGAATAAATCTCAGAGCATCCTTGATAATACTATACCAAATATTTCTCTTAAATATTTATAATTTACATATTCACATCATCAATCAAATATCACATTCCTTAAATATTTCAAATCTTATAATTAAATATCTCACTCTCAAATATTCCAAATTTCACTCAAATAATTAGATATTTTAAATCAAATATCACATTCCTTAATTATCTCAAATCTTATAATTAAATATCTCACTATCAAATATATTCCAAATTCCACTATGATGATTTCATGGTAGAAGATATTTTAAATCAAATATCACATTCCTTAATTATCTCAAATCTTATAATTAAATATCTCACTCTCAAATATTCCAAATTCCACTTGATGATTTCATGGGAGATATTTTAAATTAGGGATATTTGAAAAAAATATTCTCTTCAAATATCTTCTACATTAAAAAAATATATTCATATTTAATAGTAGAATTTGGAATATTTGATAGTAAGGTATTTAATAGATGAGCCTCTAAATATTTGGTATGTGAGATATTTAAGGAATAAGATATTTGATTAATTATATAGATGTATTAATCATAAATATTTGAGTTAATCTTAGTGTGAAAGTTAGGAGAAGAATTTGTTATTATTTTTAATTTATTACCTTTATTTATTTATTTATTTTTTTACATCTACTAAAACATCAATTAACTAAAAATTATAGAAAAATATTTATTCATTTTTATCCTTCCGTCTTACTTCTAATGTTTAAACAAACCCACAATTTTAACTTAGAATTATAATAAAAAAATCTAACATTTATTAGTTTTTTATCCATCGATAATTAAATAAAATTTATTTATCACCATTGAAATATGTTTAAGATACATTCCATATAATGCTCGCATTATCTAATTTAAATTTTATTTTATATAAAATTATTATTTTTAGTGGATGTAAAATAGCAATAATATTATACAAAAGGTAAAATATGTTACCCTAGGTCCCACGACCACTCCACACTATTAGAGGAGTAAATTAGAAGCTGAAGTAAGTCATCACATGGGAGGGTATTTCTTCCAAGTTTGTCGAAAATTGACCCTTACTCCCAAGGCCGGACCTGAGCACAGTCCCAAGAGTCAACTGTCTCAGGGCCCTTCATCTTAGGGGGCCCAATAGTTGGAGCACAATAGAAGGTCTTTGTAATAATCCAGCTACACTTTTCAAGGACTTAATTATAATTTTAAAAACTTTATGTAAAAGTGTAAAATAATAAGTTGAACCCTATTTTCCCTTTTTCTTCCACATGTTCTCGATTTTTTACTTCCCCGCCGCCAGCAGCTAACGCCGTCGATCCACACTGCTGCTATCATTCCGCGTCGCTGACTCGTCGTTGTTCCACGGAGCCACCTGTGATGCTTCTCCTCCCCTTATTATTGCGGTCTCTTCTCCTCCACATCTTCTCTAGTGGGTTTGAATTTGATATTTTGATGATGTTTCGATCTGGGGTTTTAATGCTATAACCCTATTTCTCTTTGCTTATTGCAGAAATCAGAATTTGGCTTTGCTGGATTTGTTGTGTTTGGATTTTGCTATCTGGGATTTTGCTTCAGCCAAGACAATAAATCAGATTTCGCCAATGATGGACTACAGGACTAGAGCTTCCATTTCTCTTTACAGATTTTGCTGAAGCCTTCCATTTATCTGGCACAAGATTAAAGATTAGAGCTTCCATTTCTCTTTACCTAAGGTTTGATAAGGTATGAGACACAAGATTAAAGCTTCCATTTGTATCTTTCAATGCCGCTGGATTTTTTTTTTGTCTTGATAATTAAGATCATTAGTGAGAATTGGAATCTTGTTTATATCTTGCATATTTGGTTACAGTTAACTAAGGGGAGCATAATATAGGCAAAAATATCAAATTGGAAATTCTTCCCTTGAGATGGGTTTTTCTTGTAGTTAATGTAATTCCTTAGAAAAATTTAGACAACATAAGACTATAAGAGTTTTAATATTTTGATAATTCTTACACATTTTTTAGGTAAAATATATAATTAATGGCTCCCAATCCCAAACATCTATCTGGCTATCAGAAAAGAAAGAGAAAGCAAAAGGAAAAAGCATTAATTCAAAGTCAAGCAGGAGATATTGATAAATATTTTTCTAGTAACAAGAGAATGATGGTAGAAGAAACAATTGATAATCCAACGAATGTGGAACAAGAGAATGAAAACAACACTCATGTTGAAGAACTTGATCAATCTTTGGATATATAATTGATTCAAACCCTCAATGTAAATGAATCGAATGATGAAGATGATGTGGATGTGGTTAATAATCAATCTGAAAATCAAGAGACTTTATTTCCACTTAATATTGATGATCCGGAAAATTGGGATAAGATTGATCAAAATATTCGGGATTTTTTAGTTGAAAGGGGTTCAAGTAGAGTTGATGGTGTTTTGTTTCCTAAAGACAATAATGGTAGGCATTTTGATGCATCACATTACAAGAGATTACTACCTAATGGTGAAAAAAAAGATAGAAAGTGGCTTGTGTATTCAATTTCTTCCGACAAAGTATTTTGCTTCTGTTGCAAATTATTCAAAACTCAAAGTACCATGTACAAAATTGGTCAATTGGCTAATGAAGGGTACAAAGATTGGCATAACTTGAGTCGTAGTCTGAAAAATCATGAAGCAAGTAAGGAACATATTGATTGTATGATTAATTGGATTGAATTGGAGAAAAGGTTGGAAAAAAATAAGACAATTGATGATAGCATACAAGTAGAAATCAACAAAGAGAAGGAGCATTGGAGACAACTATTAAAGAGGATAATTGCTATTGTGCATAGATTGGCAAAAAAACAACTTGGCATTTCGAGGAGATTATGAGAAAATATATGCTGAAAACAATGGCAACTTTTTGCAAATGATTGAAATGATAGCGGAGTTTGATCCAATAATGAAAGAACACATTCGTCGAATACAATCAAGGGAAACTCATTATACATATCTTGGTCCTAAAATCCAAAATGAGTTGATATAGATGCTAGCACATGAAGTGAAAAAATCAATCATTGCAAAAGTTAAAAAGGCCAAATATTATGCAGTTATACTAGATTGTACTCCAGATGCAAGTCATGAGGAACAAATGTCCCTTGTAATACGTTGTGTGGATGATTCAGCAAGCTCTGCAGTGATAGAAGAATTTTGGGTTGAATTTTTTAAGGTAAATGATACATCAGGACATGGACTTTTTACTGAGTTAAAAACTGTGTTGAAAAATCTTGGACTTAATCTTGATGATATAAGAGGCCAAGGATATGACAATGGATCAAATATGAAAGGAAAACATAATGGAGTGCAAAGAAGATTATTAGATATTAACCCTAGAGCTTTCTGTACTCCTTGTGGATGTCACAGCCTAAATTTGGCATTATGTGATATTGCGAATTGTTGTCCTCAAGCTATGTCATTTTTTGGAGTAATACAACGGATATATAAATTGTTCTCATCTTCTACCAAGCGATGGAAAATTTTCAAACATCACGTGGAAGGTTTAACACTTAAGCCTTTGTCACAAACCCGTTGGGAAAGTCACGTTGAAAGTGTGAGACCGATAAAAGAACAAATTTCAAAGATAAGAGATGCTTTACTTGACTTAGCAGACATGGGTGATGATCCAACAGGAAAGAGTGAGGCTGAGTCTTTAGCAACACATGATCTTGAAAATTTTGAATTCTTGGTTGTTTTGGTAATTTGATATAAGTTGTTGCATTCAATAAATATTGTAAGCAAGATTCTCCAAGCTGAAGATGTAGTTATTGATGCTGCTATTAAACATATAAAGGGTCTTATGTTGAATTTTGAAGAATATAGAGAACATGGATTTGAAAAGGCTGTTAATGAAGCTAAACAAATGGCAAATGAATTGGGAATTGAAGCTTCATTCAAGGAAAAACGTATTATTAGAAGAAAAAGCAGTTTGATGAAACTGTTACAAATGAGGTAACACAATCAGCGGAGGAATCTTTCAGAGTTAACTACTTTCTCTTTTTGATTGATCAAGGGTATTCTTCTCTACAAAGCCGGTTTGAACAATTTAAAAAATATGAAGAAACTTTTGGATTTTTATTCAGTTTGGAGAAATTAAAGTGTGTTGATGATGATAATTTGTTAAGATCTTGTGAAAATCTTGAACAATGTTTAAAGCATAATGGCAATTCTGATATTGATGGACATGAGTTATTCATGGAGTTAACTCTTTTGAAGCATTCTTTACCAACAAAAGCAAAAAGAGCAATAGACGTGTTGAATCATCTCAAAGATGTGGATGGATGTTATCCGAATGCTTATATTGCTTACAGAATTTTGTTGACTATACCAGTTACAGTTGCAACTGCCGAAAGAAGTTTCTCGAAGTTGAAATTGATCAAAAATTATCTTCGATCAACTATGTCACAAGAAAGATTGAACGGGCTGGCCATGCTATCAATTGAGAAGAAAATTGTGGAATATCTTGATTACTCATGCTTAATTGATATTTTTGCATCAAAAATGACAAGACGTGTTATATTTAAGTGAGTATTGGTAATATCTATAATTTATTATTGTTTAACTAAATTACATATATTGTATATACAATTTCAAATTAATATTTTGCTTTGTATTTTGTAGGTCTTAATAAAGAATACTTTTGATTAAGAAAAATTGATTGCAGGGCCTAATTTTGAAACTTCGACTCAGGCCTACGAAAACTCAGGTACGGCCCTGCTTACTCCATTCTGCATATAAACAATATTAATATTCCTATCTTTTATTTGCATATTTATGTAAGAGATGGAAAATGCATTGTATGGTTTTTCAAAAGAATGCATTTTAGAGATCAATAATACTGTACCTTTTGTAAACAAAAATAGGAGATGCGAGAACATCTATTCTTTAAATGTCTATCTATCACGGATTTATAAAGGAGGATTAGAGATTGACTACACGTACATGGGACATGAGATGTCCACCTATCGTCCACCTACCGATAGATACTTCAAGTTTTTAGATGGTATTATAGATGTGGATGACTACTGAAAAGGCAAGACATCTTGTTTTACCTTTTTTGATCCACCTTATATGGAGGAGATGTGATAAGTAGTTTGTTTTTGTGATGACCATTTAGATTGTGATGGTTGATATACGTGTGCAAATTCATATATACATGGATATATATATATTCTAAAGACATTAGATTTGAATTTATAGGTATATATTTGACATAATAAATTTATCAAACGATGCTACAGTGGTCACAAAATCTCATCTAACCATATGAAAGCACTAGTAATCCTAGCAAATTATATTAAAGCCTAAAATTATCATGGGGTGAGTGATACATTTAGTGCTTTATAGTAGGTGATGTAGTTAAGATAGAAGATACATTGATTATCCAAGGTTGATGGAAAGTTTAGCTAGCATAGATTATCTAATAGTTGATGATACTACGTAATAATTTGTAATTATAGGAGGTGGTTGACTGAGTTGGGCACATAAGGAAAAAGAAGTTGGGCTCTGAAATTAGGCCCAAAGTCAAACGACACTAGGCTTTAAAGATCAGTTCTCAGGAAATTGGCTCAGGACCCAACAACTCGCAATAACATTAGTAGGGATTCGAGGGAGAGAAAGCGAACTCTAGAAAGAGACCATGTGATGCAGAATCGATCTAATATGACCATTTGAATTTTAAATGATCATAACTTTTAACTCGATACTCGGAATCAAGCTCTACATCCAACTAGAGTGATAGAGAATGTTTTGGTTAAGGTGAGAGAGCTTGTATTTCCTATTGATTTCTACATTTTGGATATAGAGGATGATTTGCTAGCAAATAAGGCTCAACAAATTCTTGGCAAACCATTTTTAAGACTGCAAGGACAAAAATTAATGTGTATGCAAGAACTCTTTGTTGAATAAGTGTGAATGGAGAAGAGGTGGAAGAGAAGAAGCTCCATTGTGAATGGGACTTTAGTCCCATATTGGAAGTTTCAAGGCAAGCACTACAAGAATATATGCTTTTAATGACATTTAAAAGTGTTATCATATACTACTTATACCGACACTTTTAATATAGTGACATTAAGTCAAAATTGTTGGAGCAATCTGAGTACCCTAGGTTTTGATATTTGGGCAAATGTTTAAGTTAGGTTTATTGTTGTATTTGATATGCATTGTGAGTGTGCAGGATACAGGTACAACAAGGAAAGTCTAAGGGTGAGTCTTGGCGGTGTAAGTCCAAGCATGTAGTTTTGGCAACGTAAGTCCAAGTGTGATTTTGGGAAAGGAGGAAAGTCCAAGGATGAGTCTTGGCGGTGTAAGTCCAAGCATGTAGTCTTGGCAACGTAAGTCCAAGTGTGACTTGGCAATGGATGAAGTCCCGGAGGCGCGACCTCTTGGCAAAGGAAGACCCGACAACAATGACAAGGCCGATGAAAGCTCCAGAAGGCAAGACGTGAAGGATGGGGAGGCATCCGAGGGACGCAAGGCTGATGGAGGAGGCTAGAAGGCTAGGTCTAGGTTGGTCGGGCGAGAACGAGTGCTGAGTGAATGTACTCGGGGCAAAATTCCAAAATTAGGGTTTACTGTAGCGTTACTGTAGCAGTCGACTGGTGGTTTCATCAGTCGACTGGTGCAGTCGACTGGGCTGCAACGGTCGAATTTCCACGAAGGGCAGTCGACTGCATGTTTTGGCAGTCGACTGGTAGGCGGGGTTTTCTAACCCATGGCCTATATAACCAAGCATTGGAAGCTTGGTTGAAGTTGACGAAATTAGTGGTGGTTAACCCTAATTAGAGTCTCCAAGTGCCCAAGTGATCTAGCGTGCTTGTACGAGGTTGTGGCGAGGTTTCTCCACCCACAAGGAGCTACGCGAGCTAGCCGGAAGTTCTCCAGGGAATCATCCACCGACGGATCGGGATCGTCCACCTTACGGACAGCCGTGGAGTAAGAGCTTTATCTCCGAACCACGTTAAATCAACGTGTTAGGTTTGCTTTCTATTGTTAGTGTTTATCTTGTATTTTCGCTGTGCACACTAACCATTGTAGGAAGCGACGATTTGGGTGAGACGCTATTCACCCCCCCCCCTCTAGCGGACGTCAAGGTCCTAACAAAAATGTCCTCTATAGTGATGTCGTCTAAAGTCTCATGACATTTCCTAATGTCACTATAACATAAAAATAATCACACCATTAATGTCATAAATAACTATTATAGTGACAAAAAAAAATGTCACTATAAAATTTGTAATGACAACTATAAGTGTTTTGTATTTTATTTATAGTGACAATTAAAAATGTCCTTAATGATAGTTTATAAGGTTAATTTAAAATGCTTCATTATGTAATTTGTAATGACACTTACAAATGTCCTCTATATTAGTCTATAAAGACATTAAAAATTATCATTAATAGTTATTTATGATGATTTTTTGAAAAGTCTCTAATGAATTTGATATTCTATTATGATATAAAAATGACATATATTATGAAATATGTCATCCATTTTCATGACATAATATTCACGCATATAACATATTAACATAAATACACATAAAAGTTTTAAAATAGAAATTAAAGTGTTAATCAATAATTATCATTAATTTTCCAATCCATAAGGCTAATAAATTTGTCACATCAAAAAATATTTATAAAAACAAAAACAAAAATATTTTAAATATTTATAATTTACATATTCACATCATCAATCAAATATCACATTCCTTAAATATCTCAAATCTTATAATTAAATATCTCACTTTCAAATATTCCAAATTCATGATTTCATGGTAGGAGATATTTTAAATTAGGGATATTTGAAGAAATATCCTCTCTAAATATTTTCTACATTGAAAAAATATATTCATATTTAATATAAAATTTGGAATATTTGATAGTAAGGTATTTAATAGATGATCCTGTAAATATTTAGTATGTGAGATATTTAAGGAATAAGATATTTGATTGATTATGTAGATGTATTAATCATAAATATTTGAGTTAATCTTAGTGTGGAAGTTAGGAGAAGAATTTGTTATTAATTTTAATTTGTTACCTTTATTTATTTTTTTAAAATCTACTAAAACATCAATTAACTAAAAATTATAGTAAAAATATTTATTCATTTTTATCCTTCCGTCTTACTTCTAATGTTTAAACAAACCCACAATTTTAACTTAGAATTATAATAAAAAAATCTAACATTTATTAGTTTTTTATCCATCGATAATTTAATAAAATTTATTTATCTCCATTGAAATAAGTTTAAGATACATTTCATATAATGCTTCACTATCTAATTTAAATTTTATTTTATATAAAATTATTATTTTTAGTTGATGTAAAATCTATGATATTATACAAAAGGTAAAATATGTTACCCTAGGTCCCACGACCACTCTACACTATTAGGGGAGTAAATTAGAAAGCTGAAGTAAGTCATCATATGGGAGGGTATTTCTTCCAAGTTCGTCGAAAATTGACCCTTACTCCATTCTGCATATAAACAATATTAATATTCCTATCTTTTAGTTGCATATTTATGTAAGAGATGAAAAATGCATTGTATGGTTTTTCAAAAGAATGCATTCTAGAGATCAATAATATTGTACCTTTTGTAAACAAACATAGGAGATGCGAGAACATCTATTCTTTAAATGTCTATCTATCACGGATTTATAAAGGAGGATTAGAGATTGACTACACGTACATGGGACATGAGATGTCCACCTATCGTCCACCTACCGATAGATACTTCAAGTTTTTAGATGGTATTATAGATGTGGATGACTACTGAAAAGGCGAGACATCTTGTTTTACCTTTTTTGATCCACCTTATATGGAGGAGATGTGATAAGTAGTTTGTTTTTGTGATGACCAGTTAGATTGTGATGGTTGATATATATAAGTGTGCAAATTCATATATACATGACATTAGAAGTATATTCAGATTTGATAATTTATCATACATGAATCGCTTTTACCATCCGATTACCCGATTATGATGTACTTATATATATATATATATATATATATATATATATATATATATATATATATATATATATATATATATATATATAATGTATTCTAAAGATATTAGATTTGAATTTATAAGTATATATTTGACATAATAAATTTATCAAACGATGCTACACTGATCACAAAATCTCATCTAACCATTTGAAAGCACTAGTAATTCTAGCAAATTATATTAAAGCCTAAAATTATCATGGAGCAAGTGATACATTTAGTGCTTTATAGTAGGTGATGTAGTTAAGATAGAAGATACATTGATTATCCAAGGTTGATGGAAAGTTTAGCTAGCATAGATTATCCAATAGTTGATGATACTTAGTAATAATTTGTATTTATAGGAGGTGGGTTGACTAAGTTGGGTGCATAAGGAAAAAGAAGTTGGGCTCTGGAATTAGGCCCAAAGCCAAACAACACTCGATTTAAAGATCAGTTCTCAGGGAATTGGCTCAGGACCCAATAGCTCGCAGTAACATAAGTAGGGATTCGAGGGAGAGAAAGTGAACTCTAGAAAGAGACCATGTGATGCAGCATCGACCTAATATGACCATTTGAACTTTTAATGATAATAACTTTTAACTCAACACTCGGAATCAAGCTCTACATCCAGCTGGAGTGATAGAGAATGTTTTGGTTAAAGTGAGAGAACTTGTATTTCCTATTGATTTCTACATTTTGGATATGGAGGATGATTTGCTAGCAAATAAGGCTCAACTAATTCTTGGAAAACCATTTTTAAGACTGCAAGGACAAAAATTAATGTGTATGCAAGAACTTTTTTTATGAAGATAGGAGACAGTTGTACAATTCAATATTTTTGATGCGGTCAAGTATCCTATGAAAGATCATTCTAATCTTAGTATTGATTTATTTGATGAGATGGATAGTATGAATTTTCTTACTAAGTTGGATTATCATTTGTATATCTCTAAATATTATGAGTATGGATTTGAATTTGAAGATTATGATGGAGTTGATGGTGACATAGGAGCCGTTGAGTTGAGACATATTTATAGAATATGGTTCTCGAGGGTTGGGCAATTGTTGCAAAGTGGAAAGAGTGATAGAGATAAAGGGAGCTAAAAAAGATGAAGGCCCATCAATTGGTTGGACGGCATGTTAAAGGAATATTAGAATTTATTTTCTCAATTTCTAATGGTTGAGCAGCATTTGGAGACTGTAATTATTTGTTGTGAGATGTTAATTTTCTAAAATCACACAATCTAATGACTGATAATTCAACTATGTTTAATTAAGAAATATAATTTCACCATCTTAGGATATATTATGAATGTACTTTACGCTACAAGAGACCATGAGATCATGGATCTAAGCACTTGTGATCTTAACAAATAATATGGGAGCTGAAGTTATTCAATGATGCATCTAGGGCTTTATAGAAAGTGAAGCAAATCAGCAATTAAAGATATATGATACATAGATTATCTAAGGATGATAAAAAATGATCAGTAAAATTTCTTACAAATAATTGACTATTTTTTTTTAGTTAGTGACACTTGGAGACACTTGGAACAGAGACTCCTCAACTCCTTATTGTTGGGTTCGGAGCGCAGCGGAAGACATATATTGAATCATGGATCTTTTGTGGTACATATAGTTTTGCACAAAATTATATAAAAACATACCTCGAGTCCTCGATAGGTGTGAATGATATCACAGACAGATAAACAGATAAGAGCCCCACGTGTGACTCCTCTAGCGGTATCCACGCGCACTAAATCACGAACTTGATACGATCCGTTAGGTGCTAGCCACTAGGATCGACAAAGTCTTGGAAGCACTACCGATCTCTTTCGGTGGAAGACGAAGTTTACGAAGGAGAAATGGAGAGAATGAAAATCCTTCTTATTGAATCTTTCCGAGGATGGCTATTTATAGTTTCCAAGGAATACGAAGAGTTAAGCCTTCAATTAATTCATCATTTATGATCTTCATTAATAAGGAAGATGAAGAGTTATAGGCTCCATAAATTCTTCATTTATGACCTTCATTATAATAACTCTTCAAATTCTTCATTAATTATTATTATGATGACTTTTCGAATTCTCCATTAATCATCATGATTATGACTATTCGAATTCTCTCTTCTTTGTATCAAATAAATCCATATTTGATCTTGATCTCGACTCGCTTCCGATACCCTTGTTCATGTCTACGTGCTATGCGTGCGACCCTCTAGGTTTTATACACGAAGGCAGTGTAAATCTATACACAGACTAAGGTAACCGTCTAGCAACAGTTTTTAGCCACCCAACGTGATAAAATTAATATCAGTCATAAACTGTAAACCACTATTGAACCGATTACTGTGTAATTCAATCTTTTCATCTAAAGCCTACATCCCAATTAATTCGATACATTATGCATCATTACCAAATTAATTGTTTTACTTGATTTCCAAGATATAATAGACTCCTCTTGAATGATAAATCATTCCTCCCATGACCATGGATTTTGAGTCACTAATATCTCTATCAAGCGGCCAGGATGTTAACTTCTAATCCAAGAGAGCGATGAATCCTCTATTGACTCAACACTATTCTCTCTACGTTTTGTCATACACCCAACTACCGTATTAATCACAATCCGATTAAAGACTGCTTTTAACGGCGTCAAAGTACATAATTCCACGCATAGAATAAATGAAGGTCTCAAGTCAAAAGATTAGTTACACTCGTTCATAAGAGGAATAACCAATGATGCTTAATATGTGGTCTCCTCTTGAGCGGATCGTGTCCAGTGTACCTCTAAACTCAAGGCACCCCCAAGTACAACTTGGATATCCATCCCTCCGGTCTATCTCGACCTAGTCATACTCAGCGTTGATCTAGATATCCATGTCCCCTCTAGATATCTATCCGATCAAGGACTATTTTCAAATTAATATACCCATTAATCTGTGGGACTTTATCATTAATCATATACGTACAGAAAAATAAATAATTAATGATAAATTCTTGCCTTTATTAAATAATTATTATTTATCCACAAAATACATAAGTAGTGTCTTGGCACATAAGTGCATACACTAACACTTATATGCTAATATATCCATGAATTGCTCTTGGCTGGTGCGCCTTCTCAGCATTTCCAATCCGGTATCCTTGAATTTCATCTTCTTCTGATTTGAGAGAAACCCTTCAAATCTCCACGGCATCATCATATGTGAGTTAATCAGTTCCAATCCTGTCAAGCTATGGAGCAAGTGTTGATCATCCTTTGATGGTTCAATGCTGCTCTCCATAGACATAGGATCTACATGTATATCAAACTTGGTACAGCAGTATGCATTGTAGTTATTCAACAACTCGGTCAATATCATAGACTGATCTTTCAAATTGAAATCGAGCTTGAAGATCGAATTAACTTCTTCAGTTCCGTTTCCTGCTTCTAATATCTGTAAAATAAAGCAAGTTTTGTCAAGTATATATATGTGTATATATAAATCAAAGAGAGTATAAATGAAAATTAAAAAGGCCAGCTTGATCTATCGATCTTTTCTCAAGTTTGGGATTTCGCTAGAATTCAGCACGAGATGAGTGGCTCCCCATCGAAAAGAAGCTCTGAAAAGCTTCATCAATTCACCTAGAGGATCTTCCGGAGGCTTTAGGGAGAGAAGGAACGACGGGTTCCAGACTTTAGGGGCTTCTATGTACAGCGTGGTTACAATCGGGATGATGAGCGACTCGAGCTGTGGAGCGTGGATGTAGATGATGGAGGGAAGCATGTAGATCTGGAAAGTCAGGATTAAATGGCTGATGGAGGCGGAGTGGACGCTTTATTTGTTCATGTCGTTCTCGAGCGCATAGCAACGGATGAGTTGCAAAGTCTCGAGGAGAGACTCCTCAGTGACTTGATGCCGAACAAGCTGAGGAGACTATTTCGACACCCGGATTCTGTCCAAGGAGAGACTTCTCAGTGACTTGATGCCGAACAAGCTGCAATCCCTGTCGCTGAAATTCAACCATCCCTTACCCTTGGAGTTTTCGAGGATGAGGTCTTGCACGCCTGCTTCTATGAGGGCGTCGACGAGCAGCTGCTCGAGGAGTTTGGGTAAATCGGCCACGTCCTGGAAGACGACACAGCATTGGCGGAACAGAGCACGGGGGAAGGTGAAGTACTCTTGGTGGATGTCGGAGCCGTCGGAGGGGAGCCCGATGTTGAGGCATAAGGTGTCGAGTCGGGGGATGGAGGCGAGGAGGAGGCGAAGCAGACAGCGGAGAGGGTGACGCGCTACTTGATGGAGAGGAAGGAGAGGATGGAGATAAAGGGGTCGTCACGATATAAATACTGTGTGGTAATTTGGGTGACTTTTTTTTATTAAAAAATTAATTTAATTATTTTTTTTATCAGATATTAAACTGATAAAAAAATACTAAACTTGATCTTATCTAGAAGGTCAAAAAGATATATTTTTTAATTTCGTCGACCTAATATATTTATTAAAATTTCTCTATTTACGATATTGCCAATCTAAAATATGAGACTAAAGAAAACTATTACGATACATATTTTTTATATAAAAAATAATACATAAAATTATTAATAAATCTTAAAATTAATTTTAGTGTAAAAAGAAAAAAAAATATTTATCAAAATTAATTAGTAAAAGGTAGAATCTTAATATAGTAAGATATATATAATTTTATTAATTAATCCAATAAATACAATATAGAAAAAAATACCATTTTAAATATTTTGAAATAGAAATTTAGAATAAATTGTTTATTAGATTTAATTTATTACTTTTTTTTATTAGATTTGGCCATTAACTAATAATTAGGAAAAAAAATCTAACACTTATTAATTTTTTATCTAATTTAATAAGATTCATTTATCTCTCTCAATATTGTGAAAGAAGTTTAAGAACCATTTGGTATAAGGTACGAACACAATATCTATCTAATTTTATTTTTATTTTATTTTATAAAATTATTATTTTTAGTTAATGTAAATAGTTATGATATTCTAAATAATAAAAATTGTTATCTCGATGATCCTGCGATTGTCCCATGTCATTAAGAGAGAGTAAATCAAACAATTGAAGTTATGATATGGAAAAATATTTCGAAGGCTTCACCTGAAATGGACCATTACTCCATTTTACATTTGAATCGTGTGACTATTCCTATCTTTTATTTGCATGTCTACGTAAGAGGTGAAAAATACATTGTCTGGTTGATCAAGACTCAAGAGTTAAATAATGTAATCTGGACATCTACTGTACTTTTTGTAAATAGACTTTTTGAAATACTTATCAGAGATAGCATCTAGTATTTAGATGCTTATCTATCACTATAAAATAAACGGAATATTCCTTTAGTATTTAAATTTAATGATTAAATAATGACTAAATTTGGGATATTATAAAATATTAAATCATAGGAGGATATTATTAACGGAATATAAATTTCATTGTTAATTTTCGATGAAATATATATTTTCTAGAAGAATTTTACTGATAGGATTTAAATTCTGTAATTAAAATTATTGACGAAATAATTATTTTTCGTCGAAAATAAATGACAGAATAGTTTTTTCTGATGTAGTTTACGATCGGAAAATATATTTTGATTACGGATAATACCGACGAAATCATGAATTTCGTTGGAAATAATCGATGAAAACATGGATTCCATCAGTAATCACCAACAAAACTATTAATTCCGTCGATGATTTCTAATGAAACCTTTGATTCCGCCGGAAATATATTGTAATTTAGTATCGATATTTACTAATAGAATTTGGATTTCCGTCAGAAATTACTGACGAAAACCATGATTCTATCAGTAAACAATAAAAAAAAATTATAAGAAATTTTTTATATTCAGAATGTACTATGTTTACAATTTCTATATCATATAAACTATCACATACGATTCTATCATGGTATGGATTTGTAGATAATTCTAAATGTATGAAAGACGAATAAAATTATAGCGGTAAAAACTTACAGCGATCTCCTGCATATCCACAATCGGTAATGGCGAAACTCGCTATCGGAAGAGCGATCACAGGATCGGAAAGCCCTCCACAATTCCACAAACCAAATCCCACCGCCTTGAATATTCTCCTCGCTTACTCTCGTCTCCAACCCTCTCTTTAATCCTTGGACGCACCCCCTTTATATAGGTAAATAAACCAGGGGCATAATAGACTTTTCCATTATGAGTAGTGGGGAACATGGGTCATGTTCCCATATCCCCACTCTCCCCATTTCCAACGTCTCCCACTCATCCAAGGTAAGCCACTAAGACTTTTTCATTTAGGTAAGTCGCAAAGACTTAATAAGTCACATAAACTATTAGAGAGTTTGGTCACACAGACCATATGAGAACATCCAATCCATACTTAGAGAAAATGGTTCGTGCGACAGCAAGCACACTGAGTGATAGTTGCTAAGAAGATTGTTACACCTTGACTTAGCCGCTCTTTGAGCAATCAATGCTAATAAAGTTGTTACACTTTACTTAGCTGCTCAAATAAATTAGAGACACACTCTTTATGACACTTAGCCACTTTCCTGGTGGCATATAGCCTTTATCCAGGATCCATCCAATCTCCAAGTGACACACAGCCATTATCTTGGAGATATCCATGTCTTGCTATTTATCCAGATTAAATAATTTTCATTTACATCGATATTAACATCTCTAATCCCTTATAATGACCATTATGTCATGAGCATGCTCCATATCCTATATTCACATTCATTTCCATACATAACAGAAATGGGTCGACCAGTGAATAACAACAAAAGATGTAAATATATTTAATCTTCCTTTTTAGTTAGAATCAATTCATTTTAATCAGTCGTTTTTCTAGTTATGCTCCATAGACCGAATCATCCATAGCCATAGGATACACGCTAAAGTAGCAGACACTGATTAAAACTTCAAGTAAACAGCTAAATAGTCACTAAGGCAAAAAATTGAGATTAACATATAATCTCAAAGGTATCACATAGTAGAGAAATAGGGATTCCTTCTCCTAATACCTTTATTGTCACAATAGCACATGTGGTATGAATCACATGCTACGATGTTATTCTCTTTACTAAAAAGAGCGCATGTTGTCTTCAAATTTAACATCGTACAGATTTTGATCTAGACATACTTAACGTCTAATCCTGAATTCAACATATGAATTCTAATCTAGCCTTCAACAGGTTTAGTAAATGGTGAGTTCATTTACTTAGATCATTATTTACACATAAATGATCTCATCTTGACACAATTATCAATGCGACCTCAACCTATGAATCTGTCTCTAATTTCATAATTTCAGCTACGTAAGCTGTTTCATAAGTAACGGTCTTATCCCTATTTGTACTTAACAAACAGAGATGATTGTCCATGTGAGTGGACCAATCATTTACTTTATCAGAAATCGATAAAGTAAATCCATCGATAATTTAATAAAATCCATTTATTTCCATTGAAATAAGTTTAAGATAGATTTCATATAAGGTTCCACTATCTAATTTAAATTTTATTTTATTTTATATTTATTATTCTTAATTAATGTAAAATAGCTATGATATTATACAAAATGTAAAATCTGTTACCCTAGGTCCCACTACTACTCCACAATATTAAGGGAGTAAATTAGAAAACTGAAGTAAGTTATCATATGAGAGTGTATTTTCTTCAACTTTATCAGAAATCGACCTTTGCTCCATTCTATATATAAACAATGTTAATGTTCTTATCTTTTATTTGCATGTTTATGTAAGAGATGAAAAATGCATTGTGTGGTTTATCAAGAGAATGCATTCTAAAGATCGGTAATACTATACTTTTTGTAAACAAACATAGGAGACGCAGGAACATCTATTCTTTATATGTCAATTTATCATGGATTTATGAAGGAGGAATAGAGATTGACTACATGTACATGGGACATGAGGTGCCCACCTACCGTTCACCTATCGACGGATACTTCGGGGTTTTGGATGGTATTATATATGTGGATGACTACTAACAAGGCGAGACATCTTGCTTTACCTTTTTTGATCCACCTTATATGGAGGGGAAGTAACAGTAGATTTTTTTGTGATGGCTAGTTGGATTATGAGAGGGTTTATATGAGTGTGCAAATTCATATATACATGACATTATAAGTATATTCATATTTGATAATCTATCATACATGAATCACTTTTAGCACTTGATTATTGTGTACTTTTGGATTATATATACTAGTGATCGTACACATGCATCGCGTGTGCGATATAATACATTTAAATCACATTGACCCTTTATAATGAAATTATATTAATTAAATCATTTTAGCATTAAAATACTAAAGTAGAATCATTAATAGAGTCATGACTTTTGAAAATCTGAATTATTTAGGTCTTTGAAAATTCGAATTGTTTGAATTTTTGAGTGTCACCCTTGCGTTCAGAATCAAGAATTAATTATTTGGGTAAGATTCGTCAGGTCCATGCAATAATATAATAATGCAAGGGTAACGTTAGAGAATCCCAGCAACAAACTAGGCTTCCCTATGAAAAAAATTAATTTAATTTAATATTATACTTATCTTAGTAAAAAAACTAAGAAAAATATATTTTTTAATATTGTCAACCTAAAATATTTATAGAAGTTTCTTTGATCATAGTGTTGTCAATTCTAAGATGTAGGACTAAAGAAAACTATATTTTTTTATATAAAACAACCAGAGAAAATTAATGATGAGAAAAATTCATAATAATACGCCTCAGCTGAGCCTCGAACTCTAGATCACTGATTGTTTAGTTTGTGGAATTACTAATAAATCTTGGAATTATTTTTAATGTGAATAGGAAAAAGGAAGGGGGAGATTTTTAATAAAATAGTATATATATATATATATATATATATATATGCGTCGCGCGGGATATCAACACTTTTTTATTTTTTATTTTTATTTTGAATTAAAAAATAATTAAAATATTTTTTTAAAATTTTATTTCTAGGATGTTCCCAATTGGGTTATAATTTGTAAGATATTTTTTTAAAAAAGATTTTACTTCTAGGGTTCAGATTTTTCAATTGGGTTATAGTATTTAGTAAAAAGAAAAATTAAAAATGAAATAAATTTAAATATTTATGGAGTAGTGTAATGTGTTTAGGGAATATAAACATGAATTAAGGATTTATATATAAGAAAATATTGATTTTTTAAAATTCAAAATCGAAATAATAGATATAGTATGTTATTATTTGTTATTATTATTTTTATAAAATTTTGAATTAAAAAAATTAATTAAAATATTTTTTAAGATTTTATTTTAGGGTTCATGCATTCCAATTTGGTTATAATTTTCAAGCTAATTTTTTTTTAAAGATTTTACCTCTAGAGTTCAGGCATCCTAAATGGGTTATAATGTTTAGTAAAAAGAAAAAAAAATAAAAATGAAATAAATTTAAATATTTATGAAATATTACAATGTGTTTAGGGGATATATTTATATATTAAAGATTTATATATAGATATATTGATTTTTTAATTCAAATTATAAAAAAAATAGAAAAGTCTGATATGTTGCGTGTACAGTCACGGACTGTGCGGCGCGCAGCATATCACCCGTCTATATATATATATATATATATATATATATATATATATATATATATATATATATATATATATATATATATATATCCTAGCAAATTATATTAAAGCCTAGAGAGAGTGCTACATTTAGGGCTTTATAGTAGGCAATGCAGTTAATATAGAAGATACATTTATTATCTAAGGTTGATGAAAATTTAGCTAGCATAGATTAGTTGATGATACTTTGTAATAATTTATGATTATAGGAGGTGAGTTGACTGAGTTGAGCCTATAAGGAAAAAGAAGTTGGGCTCTAGAATTAGGCCCAATGCCAAACAACACTCAGCTTTGAAGATTAGTTCTCAAGAAATTGGCTCGAGGCCAAACAACTCGTAGTAACATAAGTAAGGATTCAGGGGAGAGGAAGTGAGCTTTGGAAAGAGACCATGTGATGCAGGATTAACCCAACATGACCCTTTAAACTTCAAATGATCATAACTTTTGACTCAACCCTTGAAATCAGGCATCAATCTATCACGAAGTGTGCAGAATTTAAAAAAAAATCTATGTTTGTTATAGGGGTACCTGTTGTTGATTGCTACTAAGAATATCGTACCGGTTTCCCTGTATAAAAATTTTGTACAAGTCCTGAACCTTTCCTAACAACCTATTGTGTTATTTAGAAATTAAATTTGAAAAACTTAACATTATTAATTCCAAATTCAACTTATCTGTTCTTAATGGTTTAGACTTGAATCGCAAACGATGCTTAACATTATTGATCCAAATCCACATATGTTATAAATTCAATTAAATATTAATTTCAGATATTGACTTTCAAGTTAAACATGGGGAGGCGCTAGGCCTTCTTGGGTATGGGAGCATCCACCACTAGACAAAGCCTTTCAACGAAATTTAATATTTAATTTCCTTATAGTAACCCTAGGTTTAACCAAAAAGAACAATCAAATCACAAGTTTGAAAAATAAAAGAAACACAAAATCGAAAACATAAATTCGATTACCTAGATTCATTAGCCTCTTATGTTTGGTATTTCAAGATCTAAATAAAAGGATGAACTAGTTATGATGCAGAAACTTAATAACTAGTTATACCTTTTGTAGCTTAACAACTTCTTGGTCTTCTATTGTATTCCTCTTTCTTCTCTTGGACGTCGTGTGGGCGACGATCTTCCAAGATGAAACAACCCGAGCCCTTTCTTCGTTTCCAAGTTTCGGCCACCACCACCAAGCTCCAAGGGATGCTAGAAACAATGCCTCCTTTCTCTACTTCTTCACCACCACGCAACTGGCCACCAAGAGCTCCAAGAGAATTGATGCCGCCGGCCACAAAGAAGAAGAAAAGGAGAACAAGGAGGGTCGACTACCAAGGAAGAGAGAAGAGGAATAAGAGAATAGGTTGTGTGTCTCATGAAGACACCCTCTACCTCTCTTTTATAATCCTTGGTGAATCCAAAAAAGGAAAGTTTTATAATAAAACTTCCTTTTATTCCATGTTATGGCCGACCCCAATCATGTGCTCTAAGCAAGGAAAAATTTTAAATAAAAATTAAAATCTCTCTTTTAAAATCCCTTTTGTGGATAACTATAAGAGGGATGTTTTATAAAATAAAAATATCTCTTTTAAATCCTTTTATGGATATCTATAAAAGAAAAGATTTTAAAAATAAAATTTCTCTTTTAAATCATGGTTACAAAGGAAAGTTTTAAAATTTAAAACTCTCTTTTAAAACCATGTGACCTATTAGAAAAAAGAAAAATTTTAAAATTTAAAATCTCTCATAGAAGAGATTTTAAAAATTAAAACATCTTTTATTTTTAATGTGGCCAGCTATAGCTTCCTACGTGGACACATTAAGGTTGGCAATCAACGTTGGCAATTTTTCAAAGCTTCTCAAAACTTCTCCACGTTGCCACATCAACGTTGGCAATATTTCTAAGCTTCTCAAAACTTCTCCACGTACACATCAACGTTGGCAATTTTTTTTTAAGCTTCTCAAACGTTGACACATCAACGTTGAGAAGCATCCTTGGATAGCAATGCCAACGTACGGACTAAAAGATGTGTTTGGATGGACACAAGGCTTTATTGAGGCTACAATAGGGGCCGAGAGGAGAAATTGGTTTTGGCCTCCCGATGAGCTTGAGCTTCCCTGTTCGCCCCAAACACCCAACTCAAGTTCATCAATAATAACTCATTCTACTAAAGAATTATTATTGTTGTTGGAGTGTATACTGAAAGCCTAAGCTTTTGTAAACATTTATGTTAAATAAAGAATCACATTTGGTCAATTTATCTACATTTGTTTGTAGTTGTTCAATTAATTTATATTGTAGATAACATAGTATGTGGTGTCACATATAGAAGATGATGTTATCAGTACCTTATAAATTATAAACAGTTGCTCACGACCAAAATGGAAAGGAACAAACCATTGGAAGGTCGTAGTGTAATTAGGAATTAGTTTATCTTGACTATATAATTACACTAGTACACTTATAGTGTATTGAGTAAGACCATTTGAGGTCGTTTCTTTTATACTGACTTTATAAAGAAACAAAGACCTCGGTTATTATGGAAGTGTGTGCTCTTAATCCTAATATAATAACAAGCACATATATTTGATATTTATTTCTTAATTTATCAATGGGTGAGATTTAGTTCGATGAATCAATAAGCCTGATAAGTTGGGAAATGGTATCACTTATAGTGTGTGTTGTTGATTATAGAAGGAAACTGTGTCCTAGAGATACTAGGTTGATAATGTCCTCAAGAGGAGCTCATAAGGATTGTCATGTTAAACCCTGCAGGTGGACTTAGTCCGACATGATGATAAGGTTGAGTGGTACTATTCTTGGACTAAGATATTAATTAAATGAGTTGTCAGTAACTCACTTAATTAGTGGACATTCGATATCTTAAATATAGGGAGACTAACACACTCATAATAAGAAGGAGCCCAAAAATATAATTTGGGATTGGTGCGGTAGTTCAATAATAGTTCTCTAGTGGAATGAATTATTATTGATAAAATTAAGTTGTGTGTTCGGGGCGAACATGGGATGCTTAATTTTATCGGGAGACCAAAACCAATTCCTCCTCTCGGTCCCTATCGTAGCCTCTTATTTATAGAGTACTATACCCACCTATACCCACTTTCTATACCCACCTAAAGGGGGCCGGCCAAGCTAGCTTTGGAACCAAGCTAGGGCCGGCCTAAGCATGGGTTTAGGGTGGCCGGCCCTAGCTTGAACCCAAGCTAGTAGGGCCGGCCATAATTAAATTAAAAAAGATTTTTAATTTTAATTTTTATTATGTGGAAGATATAATTTATTAAAGAGAATTAAAATTAAAATATCTCGCTTGTAAAAGATCTACAAAAGATTAAAGAAAGAGATTAAATCTCTTTCCTTATTTGTAGATTGGAGAGATATTTTATTTTCTATTTAAAAATTATTCACATGTTGTAAAATTAAAATTATGGAAATTTCTTTTTATCAACCATGAAGAGATTTTTGAAGAGAAATTTTAATTTTAAAATTTCCGGAAACAAATTAGGAAGTTTTAATTTGTTGATTAAAACTTGTCTAATTTATTTATTTTGATGTGGCCGGCCAATATAGATTAAATTGGGAAATTTTATTTTATTTTTCTCAATTAAATCATGTCAAGGAAATTAAGGAAATTTTATTATAATTAAATTTCCTAATTTGCCTAGGCCAAGGAATATAAAAGAAGGGGTGAGGGTGCCTTCATGAGACACAACCTCTATTATTTCTCTCCCTCTTTTGTTCCTTGGTGTGGCCGACCATCATCATCCTCTCCCTCTCTTCCTCTTGTGGTGGCCGAACCTCTCTCTCCCCTTGGAGCTCTTGCGGTGGCCGGATACTACTTGGAGAAGAAGAAGAAGAAGGAGAGAAAGCTTGCATCTCTTGGAGCTTGGTTGATGTTTCGTTCTTCATCCTTGGCAAAGCTTCTTTGTGGCCGAACCTAGCTAGGAGGAGAAGAAGGTGGTTGGTGGTTTCTCATCTTGGAAGATCGTTGCCCACACAACGTCCGAGGTTAGAAGAGGAATACGGTAGAAGATCAAGAGGTCTTTCTAGAAGGTATACTAGTAGTTTTTCCTTTTCCGCATCATACTAGTTATTTATGGAAATAATACCAAATACAAGAGGCTTACGTTCTAGTATTTCGAATATGATTTTCGAAGTTGTGTTCTTTTGTTTTATTTTTCCTTGTGATTTGATTGTTCTTTTCGGTTAACCTAAAGTTATTTTAGGAAATTAAATATTAGCTTTCCATAAAAGGTTTTGTCTAGTCGGTGGTGGTTGCTCCCATATCCAAGAAGGTCATGTGCCTCGCCACGTCAGTACTGGGAACCAATTATGGAAATTAATATTTAATGGAATTAATAACTTAAGGCGATTTGGGTCGAACGTGTTAAGTTCCGCAGGAGATCCAAGTCAAAACCTAAAAGAAAAAATAGATTAAGTTTTGGATCAAACGTGTTAAGTTCCGCAGGCGATCCAAAATTTAATTTAAAAGAACACATGGTAGCTAGGAAAAGGTTCAGACCTTTGTACAAAATTTTTGTACAGTGGAACCTCTAGGTTTTCCGAGTAGCAACCAACAATTGTACTACCGCACCAATCCAAAACTACATTATGAGTTCCTTCTTATCATGAGTGTGTTAATCTCCCTGTGTTTAAGATGTCGAATATTCACTAATTAAATGAGTTACTGACAACTTATTTTAATTAACATCTTAGTTCCAAGAGTAGTACCACTCAACCTTATTGTCGTGTCGGACTAAGTCCACCTGCAGGGTTTAACATGACAATCCTTATGAACTCCTCTTGGGGACATTATCAACCTAGATTACTAGGACACAGTTTCATTTTATAATCAACAACACACTATATAAATAATATCATTTCCCAACTTATCGGGACTATTGATTTATCAAACTAAACCGCACCCTTTGATAAATCAAAGAAATGAATATTAAGTATATGTTCTTGTTATTATATCATGATTAAGAGTACGCATTTCCATAATAACAAAGGTCTTGTTCTTTTATTCAGTCAGTATAAAAAGAACTTACCTTAAATGGTCCAGCTCAATACACTCTGAGTGTACTAGTATAATTTTATAGTCAAGATAAACTAATATCAAATTACACTATGACTATTCCAATGGTTTGTTCCTCTCCATCTTAGTCGTGAGCTACTGTTTATAATTTATAAGGAACTGATAACATGATCTTCTATGTGTGACACCACACATCATGTTATCTACAATATAAATTAATTGAACAACTACACTTAGCATAAATGTAGATATTTGACCAATGTGATTCTTTATTTCAAAATAAATGTTTACAAAAAGCTAGGCCTTTAGTATACACTCTAACACCTGTAACCACCCATTTTCAGCCCCAAATTCCATCATTTAGGCACTCAAGCCTCTTAAGATTTTACTATTTTTAGTAATTTTTATTTTAATAGTATTTAGGATATTTTTGGTATTCCTGGTAATTATGAGCCATAATTAGTCTAAAACATAACTCTATTTTATTAATTTTAATTTATACTAAGAGATTTTCTTTTTTGGAAAGTTCTCTTTACTTTTCCTACAAGTTTGGAATTAAGGTTTATATATTGAGATTTCTTTCCTTTCTTTGTCTTAGGGTCTAAAGTCTATATCAGCTTCTATCTAGTTTTATGAGTATTGATCCATTAATTATTAATAACGTTTCATTTTTTTTAACAAATAACGGCTTTTCTCCATATTTCTTCATATTCTTTTCTTTTCTTCTCCCCTATTCCCCTTATTTTCATCAGCCCACAGGGCAATTGCTATCTTATTCGGTGTCAGTTGGTATTCAATTAAGGTGCAAATTTAATGGAAGGTCGTAGTGCTCATGGTCATAGTAGACAGGTTTCGGCTGAGGAAGCCTTGCACCGTGGTCGTAGCATTTATGACATAATGGCAATGGAGGATTTACAAGGGCAAGCCGTGGTGACACGGATTATTAAGGCTCATGGGATCTCAAATCATGGGATCGTAAATTGTGGGATCTCAGATCGTGGATCCGAGTCTTCCTTCGAGAACCCTTATCACCAACATTTTGGTACACACCAAGAGTGTCATGGTCGGGAGGAGCCCTATGGAGACATCTATTTTCAAGTTGAACTATGCCAACATTCTGGTATGTTGCAAGCAGATGACTTCATCGATTGGATCATCAAAGTGGAGCAGATCTTCGATTATAAGCAAGTTTCAGATTAGATAAAGGTGAAGTTAATTGCCATCAGACTTAAGGGGTAAGTATCTGTGTGGTGGGAATAGATGGGGTGCTCACAAGACAATCAGGAAAAATCCAAAATTACTGACTGGGAGAAGATGAAGAAGAAGATGAGGGAACACTTCATTTCTTTCGGCTATACCCAAACTCTATTCTAACGACTCCACTCGTTGAGACAGGACACGAGATCGATTGATGAATATAAAGAAGATTTCTTCCAATTGGTTGCCCGAAATGACTTGTCCGAGACGGAGGAGCAGAAGGTGGCATGGTACTTAAGGGAGTTACGCCTGACCATGTAAGATGCCCTCAGCCTTCATGTTGGATTTTTCGGGCCGCAAAAACCGCTTTTTGCTTTGCGGAAACCCCGAAACCCCGCCACCAGATCCGTGCGAAGAAATAAATTTACGTAAAACTTCGAGTACGAGTTTCTAGCCTAGATATAAACTAGATCTACAAAGGAGAAGAGCTTTACCCTTGATGCGATGCCCTTCGTTAATCCCGCTCGTCCAAGGTTCGCCGGATCTCGAGAGTATCAAAGTAGATACTCCTCTATGTGTATCCATATAAGCAAGAGATGGAGAAACCAAACAAAAGGTGTGCTATCACCTTTTGAAAAGTTCGACCAAGGTGGAGGAGAGGGAGAGAATAGAGAGCTTGAGGAAGAAGATGAGAGTTACACTAAGCACACAAACACATTCAACACCCTTGAATGTGGTCGGCCACTAAAGGAGGAGTTTTATACTCCATGGGATATCAAGAGTCAAAACTCTTGATCTCCCTCATGAGGTGGCACACACACATAAGCAACCATGATGATGTGGAGCATCATCATTGGTCCACTCTTTGTCAACTCACCAATGAGGTGACAAATGGTCAAGTCAAACTTGACTCTTCATCTTCCTCTCAAGTCAAGTCAAACTTGACCACTTCTCTCCCATGGTTGATCAAAACTAACTATTGGTTCAAGTCAATTTTAATTTAATGAATCTCTATTCATTGAATTAAATTGACTCAATGAGTCTAAGTCTAAATTAGACTCATCTAACACATGAACCAAATTGAGTCCAACTCAATTAGCCTAATTTGGATTACTCTTAATCTAATTTGGTTCATCACATGGACCTAATCCTTTAGGTTCATCAAATGAACATAATCTCATCTAATTGCCCTTTGTGTGTGACCCTATAGGTTCTTATAACATTGGCAATGCTCCTAAACCCATATAGAAGCATAAGTAATGAGCGGTATCTAGCAACACATCATTACTACCCAAGTTATAAGAATATTGAGATCTAACATCACCTTGTGACTACTAATTGTGACCCCTCACAATATATGACAAGTGTCCTTCTATCCTAGACATCTAGATTGATTAATGTGAGACATAGACCGTGTCATCCTCTAATCAATCTAAATCTTGAATCCCAAGTAGACTCACTCAATCAAATGAGTTCAACATCTCATATTGACTCATTTGGGCATGTCCATGCACTTAGTGGTCTCACTCTATCAAGAATAATGATGTCACTCCCGTCATATAGGAGGGATAGATCCCATCTACATCACTCACATCCCTCTGCATAATTTGTTACATACCTAGTAATCGCCTTTATAGTCCACCCAGTAATGGGTGACGTTTGACGAAGCCAAAGTATGTAACTTCTTATGTAGGGAACCATGGTGACTTCAGGTCCAAGGACTAATAGTCATACTAATAGCCACATGAGAAAGTATATGACACTCATATAATGATCCATGATACTTTCTCATGGCGGGTCATTCAGTATGCATTCTCCAATGCATACCTATGTGTCAACTTGATATCTCTATATCCATGACTTGTGAGATCAAGTCATCGAGTTGACCTACATGCTAGTTTCGTTGCATTAACATTGTCCCTGAATGCTGATACTTGACTAGGAATGATTAAGAGTAGTGTTCCCTATATCATCTCACTATCGATTCAACTAACCGATTGATATAGGTAAGAACCTTCTACTCAAGGACGCTATTATACTTAGTTATTTGACACCAATACAAGTAAGCATAATAACCATAAACAAATACCTTTATAAATATTAGAATATGATACAATGAGTCCATACAACAATCATCAAATGATTGACTCTAGGACTCTAACTAACAATCTCCCACTAGCACTAGTGTCAATCAGTATAGGCTCTAAGGCCCAAAGACCTAGTGTGACCATCATGCTTTCTCTGTGCCAAAGCCTTGGTCAAGGGATCTGTGATGTTAGCCTCAGTGGGTACACTACAAATCTTCACATCTCCTCTATCGATGATCTCTCGAATGAGATGAAAGCACCGTAGTATGTGTTTGGTCCGCTGGTGTGAGCGAGATTCATTAGCCTGTGCTATTGCTCCATTGTTGTCACAATAGAGCTCTATGGGATCAACTATGCTAGGAACCACCCCAAGCTTAGTAATGAACTTGCGGATCCAAACTGCATCCTTTGCTTCTTCTGATGTAGCAATATAGTCGGCCTCTGTTGTAGAATCAACTACTGTGTCCTGCTTCGAACTCTTCCAGCTCACAACACCACCATTTATGTAAAACATGAACCCTGACTACGATCGATAATCATCCTGATCAGTTTGGAAGTTAGCGTCACTGTAACCCTTTACAGCTAGCTCGTCATCGCCTCCATATATCAAGAAAAATTCTTTAGTCCTTCTCAAGTACTTAAGAATATTTTTGACCGCTATCCAGTGACTTTCACCTGGATCTGACTGGTATTTGTTCGTCATACTCAAAACATATGAGACATTAGGACGAGTACATAACATGGCGTACATGATAGATCCTATGGCTGAAACATAAGGAATCTGATCCATGCGGTCTCTCTCCTCTCTAGAAGAGGGACCTTAAGTTTTCGAAAGACTCACACCATGTGACATCGGCAGAAATCCCTTTTTGGAGTTCTGCATGACAAACCGAAGTAGTACCTTGTTAATGTATGTACTCTAATTTAGGCCAAGCAATCTCGTAGTACCTTATGTCATGTACACATCCTCGAGCAAGTTTCCATTCAGAAATACGGTTTTGACATCCATCTGCAGATCTCATAATCGTGGTACGCTGCAATCGCAAGCATGATCCGAATGGACTTAAACATCGCAATTGGAGAAAAAGTTTCATCATAGTCAATACCATGAATTTGCTTGAAACCTTTAGCTACTAAGCAACCCTTATAAATAAGTCCATCCATGTCAGTCTTTCTCTTAAAAACTCACTTACACCCAATGGGTTTGACCCCTTCAGGTGGATCAACCAAAGTCCATACTTGGTTAGTGTACATGGATTCCATCTCGGATCTCATGGCCTCTAGCCATTTCTCGGAATCTGGTCTCATCACAGCTTCCTGATAGGAGGTAGACTCATCCTCAATGTGCACAACATCATCATGGTCAGACAAGATAAATGAATATCTCTCAGGCTGACGACGCACCCTATCAGACCTGCGAAGAGGTAGGTCTACTTGGACTGGTTATTGTTCCTCAACTCCTTGTGGAACAACATCATCCACAACACTTTGTGATTTCAGTGTTGGTTGCTACTCGGAAAACCTATAGGTTCCACTGTACAAAAATTTTGTACAAAGGTCTGAACCTTTTCCTAGCTACCATGTGTTCTTTTAAATTAAATTTTGGATTGCCTGCGGAACTTTACACGTTTGATCCAAAACTTAATCTATTTGTTCTTTTAGGTTTTGACTTGGATCTCCTGCGGAACTTAACACGTTCGACCCAAGTCTCCTTAAGTTATTAATTCCATTAAATATTAATTTCCATAAAAGGTTCCCAGTACTGACGTGGCGAGGCACATGGCCTTCTTGGATATGGGAGCAACCACCACCGACTAGACAAAACCTTTAATAGAAAGCTAATATTTAATTTCCTAAAATAACTTTAGGTTAACCAAAGAGAACAATCAAATCACAAGGAAAAGAAAGAAACAAAAGAACACAACTTCGAAAAAACATATTCGAAATTCTAGAACGTAAGCCTCTTGTATTTGGTATTATTTCCATAAATAACTAGCATGATGCGGAAATAAAATTTACTAGTTATACCTTGTAGAAAACCTCTTAATCTTCTACCGTATTCCTCTTCTAACCTCGGACGTTGTGTGGGCAACGATCTTCCGAGATGAGAAACCACCAAGCACCTTCTTCTTCTCCTAGCTAGGTTCGGCCAATCACAAAGAAGCTTCACCAAGGACGAAGAACAAAACACCAACCAAACTCCAAGGGATACAAGCTTTCTCTCCTTCTTCTTCTTCTTCTCCAAGTAGTATCCGGCCACCACAAGAACTCCAAGCAAGAGATAAGTTTCGGCCACCACAAAGAGGAAGAAAGGTAGAGGATGGCCGGCCACCACACCAAGGAAAAGAGGGAGGAAAAATAATAGAGGTTGTTCCCATGAAGGCACCCTCACCTCTTCTTTTATATTCCTTGGCCTAGGCAAATTAGGAAATTTAATTACAAAATTTCCTTAATTCTTTTGCCATGTAAAGAAAAATTATTTTAATTAAAACAATTTTCTTCTTTTAAAAACAATGGCCGGCCACTTTAAAAACAAAACAAGGAGAGTTTTAATTAATTAAAACTTCCTAATTTGTCTCCAGAAATTTTATAAAAAATTTCTCCAATAATTTTTATCCCTTTTATGATTGGTTTATAAAAAGAAATTTCTATAATTTTAATTTTTCAACATGTGAATAATTTATAAAGAAGAGAAATAAAATATCCTTTCTAATCTACAAATAAGGAAAGAGATTTAATCTCTTTCTTTAATCTTTTGTAGAGACTTATAAAAGAGATATTTTAATTTTTAATCTCTTCAATAAATTATATCTTTCACATAAGAAAATTTTAAAATTAAAATTCTTTTTAAATTAAATAGGGCCGGCCACCTAAGCTTGGGTTCAAGCTAGGGCCAGCCACCCATGAACCAATGGTTTGGCCGGCCCTAGCTTGATCCTCAAGCTAGCTTGGCCGGCCCCTATAACATGGGTATGAAGGTGGGTATAGGTGGGTATAGTACTCTATAAATAAGAGGCTACGATAGGGACCGAGAGGAGGAATTGGTTTTGGTCTCCCGATAAAATTAAGCATCCCGTGTTCGCCCCGAACACACAACTTAATTTTATCAATAATAATTCATTCCACTAGAGAACTATTATTGAACTACCGCACCAATCCCAAATTACATTTTTGGGCTCCTTCTTATTATGAGCGTGTTAGTCTCCCTGTGTTTAAGATATCGAATGTCCACTAATTAAGTGAGTTACTGACAACTCATTTAATTAATATCTAAGTCCAAGAGTAGTACCACTCATCCTTATTATCATGTCGGACTAAGTCCACCTGCAGGGTTTAACATGACAATCTTTATGAGCTCCTCTTGAGGACATTATCAACCTAGTATCTCTAGGACACAGTTTCCTTCTATAATCAACAACACACACTATAAGTGATATCATTTCCCAACTTATCGGGCTTATTGATTTATCGAACTAAATCTCACCCATTGATAAATTAAAGAAATAAATATCAAATATATGTGCTTGTTATTATATTAGGATTAAGAGTACACACTTCCATAATAACCGAGGTCTTTGTTTCTTTATAAAGCCAGTAAAAGAAACGACCTCAAATGGTCCTACTCAATACACTCTAAGTGTACTAGTGTAATTATATAGTTAAGATAAACTAATACCTAATTACACTACGACCTTCCAATGGTTTGTTCCTTTCCATTATGGTCGTGAGTTACTGTTTATAATTTATAAGGTACTGATAATATGATCCTCTGTGTGTGACACCACACACCATGTTATCTACAATATAAATTAATTGAACAATTACATTTATCATAAATGTAGATATTTGACCAATGTGATTCTTATTTCTAGATAAATGTTTATACCAAAAGCTAGGCTTTTAGTATACACTCTAACAATCTCCCACTTATACTAAAAGACTAAGCTGTCATATCTGCTGCCATACATCTGATTCCCAACCCTTCAACATGTCCATCAAAAGCTCTCGCCTTAAGGACCTTAGTGAAAAGATCTATAGGTCATCATCTGATGCATTCTAGGCAGCAACAACTTCTCCTCGTTTATACGATTTCTCGTATTGGGTGGTACTTGCGCTCTATTGTGTTTACTTGCCTTTATAGACTTATGGTTTCTTCGAGTTTGCTATTGCACCAATATTATTACAATAAATTGTAATAATCTTTGGACAAACCAGAAATCATATCTAAGTCTATCTTGAGGTTATTGAGTCATTCAGCTTTTATGGCTACCTCAGAGGCTTGCCATATACTAAACTTCTATGGTGGAGTCCAGAAAAACACCTATGCTTATCACTCTTCCATAGTTATGACTTTACCTCCTAAAGTAAACACAAAACCCCGAGGTTGACTTATTATTGTCCCTATCCGATTGGAAGTCAAAATCCATGCAACCCACAAGGACCAAATTAACTGCCTTGTAAGCTAGCATATAATCTCTAGTGCATCTAAGGTACTTCAATATATGCTTTACTGCAGTCCACTGTCCTTGTCCAGAGTTACTTTGATATCTGCCAACTATGCCCTTGGCAAACAGATTTCTTATCTCGTGCATAGCATTCATTAGGCTTCCGACAGCCGAAGCATAAAGAACTGCCTTTATTTCCTTTATCTCCTTTAATGTCTACAGAGACATATCTTTAGATAAAGTTACTCCATCCTGAAAAGGTAAGAAACCTTTCTTGGAGTTTTGCATGCTTTAAACGAGCAAGGATTTTTCCGATGTATGAAGCTTGGGATAAGTAAAATATTCTTTTCTTGCGATCCCTTATTACTTTGATCTCAAGAATATATACATTCTCCCAAGTCCTTTATATCTAATTGTTTGGACAACCATACCCTTACTTCTGACAACATTTTGATATTGTTTCCAACTACCAAAAATGTTATCTACGTATAGTACAAGAAATACCATCACGCTTCCATCACACCTTTTGTATACACAAGACTTATCCGGTTACTAAATAAATCCATAGGTCTGAATTACTTTGATAAACCGGATGTTCCAAGACCTTGAAGCTTTGCCTCAGTCCATAGGCGATTGAGCTTACACAAGATGCTCTTAGCCCTTTGCAATGAACCCTTCGGTTGCTTTATATGGATGCTTTCTTCAAGACTTCCATTAAGGAATGCTGTCTTGACATCCACTTGCCAAATAGATAAAGAATCGGATAGACTTAAGCATGGCTACGGTGAAAAAATTTCCTTTTCATCAAGCCTTGCTTTGAAGGTTTCAACCTTCCTATCTCTCTTTCCTATTACGGACCTTTTACACCCAAAGGCTTTTACACCACTTGGTGGTTCTATAAGCTTCCATTTTATTAGAATACATATATTCTAATTCTATTATTCATTACTCTTTGCCAAGATGCTGCATATTTATCTTGGAGTGCTTCGTCATATGTCCGGAGATCAGGTTTATGTCCTTCAGGGATCGAGTCCAAAAACTCTCCCAAAACATGAACCTATTTAGGTTGCCTAACAACCCTCCCACTATGACAAGACACTTTATGCAATTGTGTATCATTTGTGATACGTGTTGCAGTTTTCTTGTGGTATCTCATCTTGTACAGTTGGTACTAGGTTAGACATGTCCTTTATTATTTCCTTAAGAACAAATTTACTTATGAGCACGTGGTTCATTATATAGTCCTTTTCTAAAAATCAGTCATTGATGCTAACAATGACCTTCTGATTTTTAAGACTATAAACCTACTTTTGTTTATCTAGGATAACTTACAAACAAGTGAACTCCTATCCAACTTATCATTGTCTCTCTTTAACATATGTGCTAGATTACCCGAATCCGAATATGCTTCAAAATAGGTTTTCACCTATTCAGCAATTCTATATGAGTAGAGAGTTCTAACTTGGAAGGTACTATGTTCACTTTCGTTTTCAGAGTTTATCCTTAAAACAAATTTGGTAATTTTCTGAATAACTCATCATCTATCTAATTATTCCATAAGAGTCCTTTACCTTCTTTCTACTACACCATTCTGTTGGGGTGTACCAGATGCAGTTAGTTGGGATTGAAATCCAACTTCTGATAAGTGACTCCTAAAATCTCTCAAGAGGTACTTGCCACTACGATCTTCCATAGTGACTTTTTACTTTAACATTTCTCCGCATCAACCTTGTACTCTTTGAACTAATCAAAGTACTTAGTCTTGCGGTACATTAAGTAAATTTATTTGTATCTTGAATAGTTGTCTATTAAATAGACAAAATATTCAATATTACCTCTTGTCTGGATAGTCATAGGATCACACAAATCAGAATGAACGTTTTCAACATATCTTTGACTCCATACCCCTTGGACTTAAAAGCTTCTTGGTTATTTTCCTTCCAAGTAAGACTCGTAGGTTGGAAAGATTTCCACTACCAATGAACCCAAAAGTTCATCAGCTACCAATGAATCCTACTCAAGTATAACCTAGCTTTAGATGCCAAAGATATAATTGGTTCATTTCCGAAGGTTGCTTTCTCTTAAAATTAGAAGATGTGTTACTAATTTCCATTTGTTGCATCGTGGAAGTTTATTGGATTATAAATTGTCAACCATCATACCAGAATAGATAACTTTCCTATTTTTCTTGATAACAACTTTGTTATCAAAATAGACATAATATCTATAATAGTTTAGAAATTGAAATCAGGTTCTTTCTAAACTTGGTACGTAAAGACAATTACTTAAAATCCATATTTTATTCTTATCAAAGGATAAACATCTCCCACTGCAATAGCTACCACTTTTACAGTAGTGCCCATGTGGACGGTGATTTACCTTTCATTTAGTTGTCGGGTTTCCTGGAACCCTGCAATGAATTGCAGACATGATTAATGGCATCTTGTATCTACACTCCGGGTTCCGGTAGATAACACCACTAGACATGTTTCAACTAATGAATTAAATACACCTAAATTGTTCTTAGTTCTAAGAAGACAGTCTACCTTAATGTCCAAGTCCTATTTCCAATCATTACAATTGGGACTACTAAGTCTTTTTCTATAGTATGACTACTAGGGATTGACAAACATCCTAAGAATCACAAAAATATTTGGTCAAGATCAACTCCTTAAAATCTCCATGAATTTTGTGTATACAAAATCGAAGAGGAGATTTTATTCATTAATTTTATTATCTCGTCAACTTTACTTTATGACGAATAAAATTAATAGTTGATCCTTTGATCAAATATTTGGTCAAACTCTTTGAATTTAAAATAACATTGATTCCTCAAACAATATTATTTAAATTTACCAACACCTCAAACACCGTGAATTTTGCATGCCACGTTAGTGTGGACGTATACAAATTCAACATTTGTAAAGGAGGGTTTTACCCATTAACTATCTTGTCAACGTATCTTTATGACAAATAAAATTATCTCAAACATTAATTTTGTATGCCACGTTAGTGTGGACGTATACAAAATCAATCATTTGTAAGAGGGTTTTAACCCTTTAATTTTATTATCTTGTCAACCTAGTTTTATGACAAATTAATAGTTGGTTTCATTTGGTCACACAAATAATAGCAGAACTCCGATGGGAGGATACTATTAGATGTGTCTAAGTGTATACCATTACTTGACACTAAGTCCATTAATAAGATTATGCCCTTCCGTTGGGAAGATCACACGCTCTTAATTAACTTCCTATAGTCATCCAAAATGGAAGTATTCTAGTGATCCACAAACAAGCTCATCCGTTATGGAGGAAGGCACTCGAGCCAAGCAAGCTTGTTTGCATCACTTACAAACCAAGAATGGAGACCATGAGATTTACTTAAAATCCCTCTCCCACTTAGTTATTTATAAATGAGGAATTTTAACTATGCTAGCCTACTAAATATGTAACCAATGCGCACACAAGACAATATAAAAGCAATAAATAGAAAATCTAATTTTCAACTATTATGGCTTTTATCTCTAGTTATCCTCCGTGTGTTGTCATCCCAAGTCACTGCCATATTTGGCCACCGCTATCGGGTCTAGCTGTCGCATCCATCTGCGCCTCTGGTCCTCAGAAGGTTCCACGCTTTGCAAGATTAGATCCATGACATAAATAGAATTTTACATTTTGATCCTATATTCCATAAAAGGAATGTACATGTATCTAGATCAAAATAAAATCCTAATAAAACTAAATACAGCTCTGCTGTATTTTATAATACAATCATGCACACACAATAAAATGCCCTTGACATGTCCAAGGGTCCAATCACACATAATAATTATAAGCCATAATAGTTGGATCCTGCATCCACAAAGTTAGCACATCCTACTATTAACCCGCCTAAATGACATGTGCATAATTAAACTAATACCAAATACACAGAGGCAAAACCCTAGCTCGATACCAATTGTTGGTTGCTACTCGGAAAACCTATAGGTTCCACTGTACAAAATTTTGTACAAAGGTCTGAACCTTTTCCTAGCTACCATGTGTTCTTTTAAATTAAATTTTGGATCGCTGCGGAACTTTACGTTTGATCCAAAACTTAATCTATTTGTTCTTTTAGGTTTTGACTTGGATCTCCTGCTGAACTTAACACGTTCGACCCAAGTCTCCTTAAGTTATTAATTCCATTAAATATTAATTTCCATAAAGGTTCCTGACGTGGCGAGGCACATGGCCTTCTTGGATATGGGAGCAACCACCACCGACTAGACAAAACCTTTAATAGAAAGCTAATATTTAATTTCCTAAAATAACTTTAGGTTAACCAAAGAGAACAATCAAATCACAAGGAAAAGAAAGAAACAAAAGAACACAACTTCGAAAAAACATATTCGAAATTCTAGAACGTAAGCCTCTTGTATTTGGTATTATTTCCATAAATAACTAGCATGATGCGGAAATAAAATTTACTAGTTATACCTTGTAGAAAAACCTCTTGATCTTCTACCGTATTCCTCTTCTAACCTCGGACGTTGTGTGGGCAACGATCTTCCGAGATGAGAAACCACCAAGCACCTTCTTCTTCTCCTAGCTAGGTTCGGCCAATCACAAAGAAGCTTCACCAAGGACGAAGAACAAAACACCAACCAAACTCCAAGGGATACAAGCTTTCTCTCCTTCTTCTTCTTCTTCTCCAAGTAGTATCCGCCACCACAAGAACTCCAAACAAGAGATAAGTTTCGGCCACCACAAAGGAGAAGAAGAAAGGGAAGGGCCGGCCACCACACCAAGGAAAAGAGGGAGGAAAAATAATAGAGGTTGTTCCCATGAAGGCACCCTCACCTCTTCTTTTATATTCCTTGGCCTAGGCAAATTAGGAAATTTAATTACAAAATTTCCTTAATTCTTTTGCCATGTAAAGAAAAATTATTTTAATTAAAACAATTTTCTTCTTTTAAACACAATGGTCGACCACTTTAAAAACAAAACAAGGAGAGTTTTAATTAATTAAAACTTCCTAATTTGTCTCCGAAATTTTATAAAAATTTCTCCAATAATTTTATCCCTTTTATGATTGGTTTATAAAAAGAAATTTCTATAATTTTAATTTTTCAACATGTGAATAATTCATAAAGAAGAGAAATAAAATATCCTTTCTAATCTACAAATAAGGAAAGAGATTTAATCTCTTTCTTTAATCTTTTGTAGAGACTTATAAAAGAGATATTTTAATTTTTAATCTCTTCAATAAATTATATCTTTCACATAAGAAAATTTTAAAATTAAAATTCTTTTAAATTAAATAGGGCGGCCACCTAAGCTTGGGTTCAAGCTAGGGCCAGCCAATGGTTTGGCCGGCCCTAGCTTGATCCTCAAGCTAGCTTGGCTGGCCCCTATAACATGGGTATAAAGGTGGGTATAGGTGGGTATAGTACTCTATAAATAAGAGGCTACGATAGGGACCGAGAGGAGAAATTGGTTTTGGTCTCCCGATAAAATTTCGCTCCGAACACACAACTTAATTTATCAATAATAATTCATTCCACTAGAGAACTATTATTGAACTACACCAATCCCAAATTACATTTTGGGCTCCTTCTTATTATGAGCGTGTTAGTCTCCTGTGTTTAAGATATCGAATGTCCACTAATTAAGTGAGTTCGACAACTCATTTAATTAATATCTAAGTCCAAGAGTAGTACCACTCATCCTTATTATCATGTCGGACTAAGTCCTGCGAGGTTTAACATGACAATCTTTATGAGCTCCTCTTGAGGACATTATCAACCTAGTATCTCTAGGACACAGTTTCCTTCTATAATCAACAACACACACTATAAGTGATATCATTTCCCAACTTATCGGGCTTATTGATTTATCGAACTAAATCTCACCCATTGATAAATTAAAGAAATAAATATCAAATATATGTGCTTGTTATTATATTAGGATTAAGAGTACACACTTCCATAATAACCGAGGTCTTTGTTTCTTTATAAAGCCAGTATAAAAGAAACGACCTCAAATGGTCCTACTCAATACACTCTGAGTGTACTAGTGTAATTATATAGTTAAGATAAACTAATACCTAATTACACTACGACCTTCCAATGGTTTGTTCCTTTCCATTATGGTCGTGAGTTACTGTTTATAATTTATAAGGTACTGATAACATGATCCTCTGTGTGTGACACCACACACCATGTTATCTACAATATAAATTAATTGAACAATTACATTTATCATAAATGTAGATATTTGACCAATGTGATTCTTATTTCTAGATAAATGTTTATACCAAAAGCTAGGCTTTTAGTATACACTCTAACATTCAGTTCAACTTCCATCGAGGCTTTAGTGTTATGGTTCACATCTTGAACTTCTTCAAGATCGAACGTACTCCCACTAGTCTTTCTAGAAACAAAGTCCCTTTCTAGAAATACCCTAGTCTTAGCCACAACTACCTTGTGTTGACTGGGAATGTAGAAGTAATATCCCTTCGTTTCCTTGGGATATCTAATGAAATAGCACTTGTCGGATTTGGGTCCCAGTTTGTCTGAGACTTGACGTCTAACATAAGCCTTACAACCCCAAATCCTCATAAAAGACACCTGGGCATCTCTCCTAGTCCATATCCTATATGGTGTCTTTATTACAGCCTTAGATGGAACTCGGTTGAGAATGAAGGCTGCTGTGTCTAGATCATAGCCCCAAAGATACGTGGGAAGATCTGTGTGACTCATCATAGATCGTACCATATCTAATAGGGTACGATTCCTCCTTTTGGATACACCATTCCACTGTGGTGTTCCATGAGGAGTGAGTTGAGATAGAATCACACACTCAGCTAGATAGTCACGAAACTCATGGCTAAGGTATTCACCACCTCGATCTGATCGAAGTATCTTAATACTCTTGTCAAGCTGATTTTATACTTCATTCTTGAATTTTTTGAACTTTTCAAAGGATTATGATTTTTGTGCCATCATATACACATAACCATATCTACTGAAATCATAAGTAAATATAATGAAGTACTTATAACCACCTCTAGCAGCGACATTGAAAGGACCACATACATCACTATGTATAAGTCCTAACAAGTCAGTCGCTCTCTCGCTGTGTCCACTAAGGGAATCTTGGTCATCTTGCCCAGTAGGCATGACTCGCATGTCTCATATGATTCGAAATCAAATGAGTCCAGCAAACCATCTTTATGGAATTGGGATAAGCGTTTGTCATTTATATAACCTAAGCGACAGTGCCAGATATAGGTTTAATTCATGTCTTTTGACTTGAACCTCTTGATACTTATGTTATAGATAGGGTTCTCAAGGTCTAGAATATAGAGTACGTTTATCAGAGGTGCACTACAATATAATATATCATTTAAATAAAATGAACAACATTTATTCTTTATTATAAATGAAAAACATTTCTTGTCCAAACAAGAAACTGAAATTATGTTCTTAGTTAAAACAGGCACATAACAATATTCATCTAATTCTTATACAAGTCCAGAAGGTAGAGATAGATGATAAGTTCTTACAGCAACAGCAGCAACCCGTGCTCCATTTCCTACTCGTAGGTCCACCTCGCCCTTCGTCAATGCCCTGCTATTTCTCAACGCCTACACATTAGTACAAATGTGAGAAGCACATCCGGTAGCTAATACCCATGATGAAGAAATAGATAGATTGACTTCTATAACATAGATACCTAAAGTGGAAGTTGTTAGAGTGTATACTAAAAGCCTAGCTTTTGGTATAAACATTATCTAGAAATAAGAATCACATTGGTCAAATATCTACATTTATGATAAATGTAGTTGTTCAATTAATTTATATTGTAGATAACATGGTGTGTGGTGTCACACACAGAGGATCATGTTATCAGTACCTTATAAATTATAAACAGTAACTCACGACCATAATGGAAAGGAACAAACCATTGGAAGGTCGTAGTGTAATTAGGTATTAGTTTATCTTAACTATATAATTACACTAGTACACTTAGAGTGTATTGAGTAGGACCATTTGAGGTCGTTTCTTTTATACTGGCTTTATAAAGAAACAAAGACCTCGGTTATTATGGAAGTGTGTACTCTTAATCCTAATATAATAACAAGCACATATATTTGATATTTATTTCTTTAATTTATCAATGGGTGAGATTTAGTTCGATAAATCAATAAGCCCGATAAGTTGGGAAATGATATCACTTATAGTGTGTGTTGTTGATTATAGAAGGAAACTGTGTCCTAGAGATACTAGGTTGATAATGTCCTCAAGAGGAGCTCATAAAGATTGTCATGTTAAACCCTGCAGGTGGACTTAGTCCGACATGATAATAAGGATGAGTGGTACTACTCTTGGACTTAGATATTAATTAAATGAGTTGTCAGTAACTCACTTAATTAGTGGACATTCGATATCTTAAACACAGGGAAACTAACACGCTCATAATAAGAAGGAGCCCAAAAATGTAATTTGGGATTGGTGCGGTAGTTCAATAATAGTTCTCTAGTGGAATGAATTATTATTGATAAAATTAAGTTGTGTGTTCGAACACGGGATGCTTAATTTTATCGGGAGACCAAAACCAATTCCTCCTCTCGGTCCCTATCGTAGCCTCTTATTTATAGAGTACTATACCCACCTATACCCACCTTCATACCCATGTTATAGGGGCCGGCCAAGCTAGCTTGAGGATCAAGCTAGGGCCGGCCAAACCATTGGTTCATGGGTGGTCGGCCCTAGCTTGAACCCAAGCTTAGGTGGCCGGCCCTATTTAATTTAAAAAGAATTTTAATTTTAAAATTTTCTTATGTGAAAGATATAATTTATTGAAGAGATTAAAATTAAAATATCTCTTTATAAGTCTCTACAAAGATTAAAGAAAGAGATTAAATCTCTTTCCTTATTTGTAGATTAGAAAGGATATTTTATTTCTCTTCTTTATAAATTATTCACATGTTGAAAAATTAAAATTATAGAAATTTCTTTTTATAAACCAATCATAAAGGGATAAAATTATTTGAGAAATTTTTTATAAAATTTCTGGAGACAAATTAGGAAGTTTTAATTAATTAAAACTCTCCTTGTTGTTTTTAAAGTGGTCGGCCATGTTGTTTAAAAAAAGAAAATTGTTTTAATTAAAATAATTTTTCTTTACATGGCAAAGAATTAAGGAAATTTTGTAATTAAATTTCCTAATTTGCCAAGGCCAAGGAATATAAAAGAAGAGGTGAGGGTGCCTTCATGGGAACAACCTCTATTATTTTTCTCCTCTTTTTTCCTTGGTGTGGCCGATCCTTCCCTTTCTCCTTTCTTCCTCTTTGTGGCCAAACTTATCTCTTGCTTGGAGTTCTTGTGGTGGCGGATACTACTTGGAGAAGAAGAAGAAGAAGGAGAGAAAGCTTGTATCCCTTGGAGTTTGGTTGGTGTTTTGTTCTTCGTCCTTGGTTTCTTTGTGATGGCCGAACCTAGCTAGGAGAAGAAGGCTTGGTGGTTCTCATCTCGGAAGATCGTTGCCCACACAACATCCGAGGTTAGAAGAGGAATACGGTAGAAGATCAAGAGGTTTTCTACAAGGTATAACTAGTAAATTTTATTTCCGCATCATGCTAGTTATTTATGGAAATAATACCAAATACAAGAGGCTTACGTTCTAGAATTTCGAATATGTTTTTTCGAAGTTGTGTTCTTTTGTTTCTTTCTTTTCCTTGTGATTTGATTGTTCTCTTTGGTTAACCTAAAGTTATTTTAGGAAATTAAATATTAGCTTTCTATTAAAGGTTTTGTCTAGTCGGTGGTGGTTGCTCCCATATCCAAGAAGGCCATGTGCCTCGCCACGTCAGTACTGGGAACCTTTTATGGAAATTAATATTTAATGGAATTAATAACTTAAGGAGACTTGGGTCGAACGTGTTAAGTTCCGCAGGAGATCCAAGTCAAAACCTAAAAGAACAAATAGATTAAGTTTTGGATCAAACGTGTAAAGTTCCGCAGGCGATCCAAAATTTAATTTAAAAGAACACATGGTAGCTAGGAAAAGGTTCAGACCTTTGTACAAAATTTTTGTACAGTGGAACCTATAGGTTTTCCGAGTAGCAACCAACAGAAGTCTCACTTCTCTTTTTCTTAAGATCTTTCAAGTAAACTTTGTAGTTCCTCTTCCAATGCCCGGTCTGACTACAGTGGAAGCAGGTAGCATCCTTGGCAACCCCTCCTTTGGGTTTCAGTGCCGTGCCTTTGCCCTTGGCTTGGGACTTTCCCTTGCCTTTGGGCTTGCCCTTGTGTTTCTGAATCATCAGAATAGAGTTGGGCTTAACCTTCTTAAGGTTGAGCTTAGCAGTTCTTAACATGCTAAGCAGCTCAGGCAATGGCTTGTCAATTTCGTTCATATTGTAATTCATAACAAACTGACTATAGCTCTCTGGCAAGGACTGCAAGATCAAGTCAGTAGCCAGCTCTTGGCCAAGGGGAAATCCCAACCTCTGTAGGTTTTCTATATACCCAATCATCTTGAGTACATATGGGCCTACGGGAGTCCCATCTTGCATCTTGCATTGAAATAGTGCCTTAGAGATCTCGAATCTCTCATGCCTCGCTTGTCCTTGATATAGTTGACGCAGATGTTCAACCATATCATAAGCACCCATCAACTCGTGTTGCTTCTGAAGCTCAGAGTTCATGGTCGCGAGTATTAGACAGGACACATCTAATGCGTCATCTTGATGCTTCTTGTAAGCATCTCGATCAGCTCGCGTGGCAGTGGCAGGAGGTGCCTCAGGAATGGGCTGCTCCAGGACGTACAGTTTTCGTTCCTGTGTGAGAACTATTCTCAGGTTCCTGTACCAGTCCAGGAAGTTAGCTCCATTGAGCTTGTCCTTATCGAGGACAGAACGTAGGGAAAAGGAATTCGTGTTTGACAACATGGTAATCTACAATAGAAAAATACAGAAAATAAATATTATATTCCAATTAATCATCTAATTAGGCCTTTAATTAAATGATGCTCCCGCTGAATTCTATAATTCATGTGGGACAAGATCCACATCATACTATGCCCTGAGTTAGCTTTGGCTAAATCACCCAACATTTAGTATGATCGGTAAGTAACTAATTACCAATTACATCTCTATGCAACTCTTGTTTATAGGATCAAGATCCACATTTATATTAAAACTCGAGTTAGCTTTGACTTGACTAATACGTCCAAGAGTTAATATAAACGTGATTTTGACCTATCTACCAATCATTGGAAAATGCCTATAGTTAAACTCGATCCAATTGAGTTAACTAGTTACTCAATCTAATTGAGTTGTACTCACCCATGCATTGATAGGCGGGACCAAGATTGTCCCTCCGTACCCTACCAAGATAATATGTGTTGTTCTGCTTTGGCAGATTCAACAACAACATGTGATCGAGGTAGTGATAGGTATCACGGCATGGTAGGCATTTTTGAGTTGACGCGATTGAGATCTAATCTAATTGGCGATGCGTATCATATACTCGATTTAGATCTAATCTAATCGTGGAGGTGCATCATGTGCATGACTTAGATCTAATCTAATCGTTAAGGCACTAATTAATTACTATTCTAGCATGCATCACACACACACAAGCAATTAATTAATTTTATGATTAGTCATGGCCCTACTACGATCTTCTCAAGCCAATGAGAAGATCGGATGGTCAACCTAAGGTCAACAGCTTCTCAAGCTCCTTCCGGTGACCACCTTGTGTTGCTCGCACCCTCCTCGTAACTCCGTCTCGCGTGGACCTTCCACCGCTTCATTTTGTACATTACAAAGAGTGAAACTTGAGTTATATTCGAGTCTAAACTATTTACAACAAGAATAAATAAATAGAAAGGCACGACGCGCAGGTCGTGTATCAAATATACAACACGCACAATTACATGACGGCACGCAGGCCGAATTATGAATTACAACACAATTTCCAATCAAATTGGGGGTTTTTGAGCCATGACCATCACAAAATAATACACAATTCTAAATTATGTAATTTCCGTAAATTTATGTAATTTTTTCTAATATTTTTTACGATTTTATGAGTAAAAATTCTCGGCGGTCCCATTTAGCGATTTTCGGACGCAATTGGGAACGAAACCCCTTACGGGGTTAGGGGCAGCACCCCTACCCGTGATATAACCATCGCGAGTGTTCCTAAGTGATCCTACAGTGCCTTAGCCCGCTGTCCCAAAACGATTTGAGGTGAAACATTGCCGTTTTGGAAAAATTTTCTCGATAGTCGAAGCCTACAAGTGTCTAAACTCTTGTACTTCGCTTCTACGAGAAAAATACCCATAAAATCCATAAAAATAGTAAATTTACAGAATATTATAGAACTTATATTTTTCATAAAAATACAAACAAAAACTCGTACGCGCTTCGCACGTGGCTCTGATACAACTGTTGGATTTTTTCGGGCCGCAAAAATCGTTTTTTGCATTGCGGAAACCCCGAAACCCCACCACCGGATCTGTGCGAAGAAACAAATTTACGTAAAACTTCGAGTACGAGTTTCTAGCCTAGATCTAAACTAGATCTACAAAGGAGAAGAGCTTTACCCTTGATGCGATGCCTTCGCTAATCCCGCTCGTCCAAGGTTCGCCGGATCTCGAGAGTATCAAAGTAGATACTCCTCTATGTGTATCCACACAAGCAAGAGATAGAGAAACCAAACAAAAGGTGTGCTAGCACCTTTTGAAAGGTTCGGCCAAGGTGGAGGAGAGGGAGAGAAGAGAGAGCTTGAGGAAGAAGATGAGAGTTACACTAAGCACACAAACACATTCAACACCCTTGAATGTGGCCGGCCACTAAAGGAGGAGTTTTATACTCCATGGGATATCAAGAGTCAAAACTCTTGATCTCCCTCATGAGGTGGCACACACACATAAGCAACCATGATGATGTGGAGCATCATCATTGGTCCACTCTTTGTCAACTCACCAATGAGGTGACAAATGGTCAAGTCAAACTTGACTCTTCATCTTCCTCTCAAGTCAAGTCAAACTTGACCACTTCTCTCCCATGGTTGATCAAAACTAACTATTGGTTCAAGTCAATTTTAATTTAATGAATCTCTATTCATTGAATTAAATTGACTCAATGAGTCTAAGTCTAAATTGGACTCATCTAACATATGAACCAAATTGAGTCCAACTCAATTAGCCTAATTTGGATTACTCTTAATCCAATTTGGTTCATCACATGGACCTAATCCTTTAGGTTCATCAAATGAACATAATCTCATCTAATTGCCCTTTGTGTGTGACCCTATAGGTTTTTATAACATTGGCAATGCTCCTAAACCCATATAGAAGCATAAGTAATGAGCGGTATCTAGCAACACATCATTACTACCCAAGTTATAAGAATGTTGAGATCTAACATCACCTTGTGACTACTAATTGTGACCCCTCACAATATATGACAAGTGTCCTTCTATCCTAGACATCTAGATTGATTAATGTGAGGTATAGACCGTGTCATCCTCTAATCAATCTAAATCTTGAATCCCAAGTAGACTCACTCAATCAAATGAGTTCAACATCTCATATTGACTCATTTGGACATAGCCATGCACTTAGTGGTCTCACTCTATCAAGAATAATGATGTCACTCCCGTCATATAGGAGGGATAGATCCCATCTACATCACTCACATCTCTCTGCATAAGTTGTTACATACCTAGTAATCGCCTTTATAGTCCACCCAGTTATGGGTGACGTTTAACGAAGCCAAAGTATGTAACTCCTTATGTAGGGAACCATGGTGACTTCAGGTCCAAGGACTAATAGTCATACTAATAGCCACATGAGAAAGTATATAACATTCATATAACGATCCATGATACTTTCTCTTGGCGGATCATTCAATATACATTCTCTAATGCATACTCATGTGTCAACTTGATATCTCTATATCCATGACTTGTGAGATCAAGTCATCGAGTTGACCTACATGCTAGTCTCGTCGCATTAACATTGTCCCTGAATGCTGATACTTGACTAGGAATGATTAAGAGTAGTGTTCCCTATATCATCTCACTATCGATTCAACTAACCGATTGATATAGGTAAGAACCTTCTACTCAAGGACGATATTATACTTAGTTATTTGACACCAATATAAGTAAGCATAATAACCATAAACAAATGCCTTTATATATATAAGAATATGATACAACGAGTTCATACAACAATCATCAAATGATTAGCTCTAGGGCTCTAACTAACACTTCATTCGTTCTTGACAGTTTTAGAGGCCTACCAACATGCGCTGGCAACTAAAAAAATAGTAAAATTGAAAAAAAATAGGGAGAAGCGACCAAAACAACAATTGGCCAGTTCACCCTTAGAATTCTCATCCTTTACAGCAACAACCATAGTAGTTGCCACAACAACAGCCACAATAGCAGCCATAAAGCAGCCATATCATCAGCCATAGCATCAGCCATAGTAGCAGCCAAGGAAGCAACCACCACATGTTTACTCTAAGACCCCTATCAGATGTTATCAATGTGGTGAATATGGACATAGGGTAAACCAATGCAGGAAACCTGCTTCTGTTGATTCAAAGGGAAAAATTTATTGATCGAGGAAGACGTGATAGAAGATCCAACAACCATTAGTGAGCCAGTGTTTGAAGCAGACGACATGTTATACGGTGATGGTAATGAGACTTTGGTCATACACAAGAGTCTGCTAACTCCCAAAAGTAAATAAGGGGATAAATGGTTGAAAACCAATATTTTTCACACTACCTATACCGTCGCGGATAAAGTTTGCAAGATGATCATCGATAGTGATAGTTGTGAGAACATAGTATTTGAGGTGGTTGTTCGTAAATTACAACTAAAGACAGACCATCACCCAAGCCATATAAGTTGTCTTGGCTGAATAATAATAATGAGGTAACATTAGATAAGCGATGTCTCATATATTTTTCAATTGATAACAAATATTATAATAGTGCTTAGTGTGATGTGGTCAGGTGACCTTGACAATATGATTGTAGCATCATCCATGATGGACGGAAGAATACCTATACACTTTACATTAAGGGACAAAAGATTGTGTTGGCACCATTGCGAGAAAAAATCACTCTAATTTTGGCAACCAAAACTACTAATATGCTTTCTATATCCAGGTTTTTAGATGAGATGGAGCATGACGATGTTGTCTATGCTTTGTTGCCATGATAGAGTGATGTTCAATCCACTGACATAGAACTACTACCTGAAGTGTAACAACTGCTAATGGATTATGATGAACTGATGCCAGAAGACCTTCCTTCTAGGCTACCACCTATCTGAGATATCCAATATCAGATTGATCTTGTTCCATTATCGAGTTTGTCTAATTGACCAACATATCACCTCAGTCCTAAGGAAGTTGAAGAATTATAACACTAAGTGGTGAAGTTGCTAGAAAAGGGTCACATTCGTGAGAGTATAAGCCCCTCTGTTGTTCCTGCCCTATTAGTGCCGAAGAAGGATGGTTGATGGCATATGTGTGTTGATAGCCAAGTCATCAATAAAATTACAATAAAGTACATGCTTCCTATTCCTCACTTGGATGACATGTTTCCTATTCAAAGCGGATACCACCATATCAGAATAAGGCCGAGAGATGAATAGAAGACAACATTTAAGACACAATATGAGCTTTATGAGTAGATGGTCATGCCTTTTGGATTGTCCAATGCTCCAACACATTCATGTGGTTTATGCATCTGATCCTGTTATCTTTCATAGGAAGTTTGTGGTGGTTTACCTTGATGGCATTCTCGTCTATAGTCCGACATGGGCATTACACTTCGATCAACACCGTACTATTTTTGAAAATTTTAAAATAGAGTAATTCTTTTCAACAAAAAGAAGTGTTCTTTCTTTACTACATCGGTCACCTTCCTTGGCTTTATTGTGTCTACTGATGGTGTGCACGTAGATCAAACAAAGATAGACATAGTCTTGGAATGGCCTCAGTCAAGGACGTTGCACGACATCATAAGTTTCAATGGCTTGGCCTCTTTCTACCGTTGGTCCAGCAAAAATTTTAGCACTCTAATTGTTACCATCACCAAGTGTCTCAAGGGACAAGATTTCAAGTGGTCTGAAGAAGCAAAGGCTAGTTTCTAACTATTCAAATAAAAGATTACAGAAGCAGTAGTTTTGACACTTCTTGATTTTAACCAAATATTCAAGGTCAACTGTGATACATTTGGCATCGGTATGGGAGTTGTTATGAGTTAGTCAAAGCGTCCAGTTGCTTTCTTCAGTGAGAAGTTGTTTGGGTCTAAGAAGAATTATTCTACCTATGACTTGGAGTTCTATGTCATTGTTTAATCCTTAAAGCATTGGCATCACTATCTAGTACAGAATGAAAATTCATCGTATTTACTGATCATAAAGCATTGAAGTACATCAATGGTCAACATAAGCCGAGTAGGTGACATGCCAAGTGGATGACTTACTTATAAGAGTTCACTTTTATGTTGAGACACCAAGCTGGAAGTCTAAATTATGTCGCAGATGCCTTGAGTCACCATTCTTCATTACTCACCACCATGAGTACCAAGGTTATAAGCTTTGAGGTTTTTCCAAATATGTACGTAGTTGACCAATCATTGAGTAGGATATTCCAGGAGGTTGATAAACACTGATATGATTCTATTTTGCATAATGGATATCTATTTCATGGGTTTCAACTGTGCATTCTTGACTACTCAGGTAGCATATCATGAGTGAGCTTTATAATAAAGGGCACTTCTGACGTTATAAAACATTGGCCCTCATCTCTACTAATTTTTATTGGCCTAAGTTGACCAACAATGTGGTATACTTTGTAGATTAGTGTTTTGTATGTCAGCAATCTAGGGGGTGCTCACCAATGCAAGCTTGTACACTCTCTTACCTGTCCTTGAAGCTCCTTGGTTCAATGTTAGTATAGATTTTGTATTAGGATTACCTCGTACATACTGAACCTCAAATTTGGTTCTTGTTATAGATGATAAATTCTCAAAGATGACACATTTTGTAGCTTGCAGGAAGACTATGGATTTTGTCTGGATTGCCCATCTTTACTTTAATGGGATTGTGCATCTACATAGTGTTCCTTAGTCCATGAATTCAGATCAAGATACCAAGTTCATCAGTAATTTCTAGAAGAGTTAATGGGAAAAATTGGGCAAGTAGTTGAACGTAGTGCCTACCACCTTCAAACAGATGGACAAACTGAGGTGGTCAATTGGAGTTTGGGCAATCTTCTAAGATGCCTTATAGGAACTCATCTGAAGCAATGAAACTTGTCCCTACCTTAAGCAGAGTTCGCATACAACTGATTGAGAAATAACACTACAGGTTTGAGTCCTTTCGAGATTGTTTATGGGCGGAATCTATTGGGGTTTTGGACTTAGCCCCTATTGCACATGTGGGACAATTTAACCCTAGAGTAGATGAGATGACAGAACATCTTCAAAACATTCATGAGCAGGTAAAACTAACAATTTTAGATAACAATACCAAGTACAAAACTCAGGTTGATGGTCATCATCGTCAAGTACCTTTTAAGGTTGGAGATTTTGTCTGGACAGCTTTAACTAATGATTTTTTGCATATTTATGAGTACAACAAACTGAAAGATTGGAAGATTGGACCGTATGAGATATTGCAAAAGATCAATGATAATGCCTACAGGTTGTGCCTTCCTTGTCATTTGAAGACATCTGATGTCTTCAATGTGAAGCACTTGACTCCTTATTCGGTGGATGTTGATGAGGTTACTATGAAATCGAGGGCGAGTTCTTTTCGGTTCGGAGAGACTGATGCAGGATAGACTCAACATGACCTCTTGAATTTCAAACAGACATAACTTTTGACTCAGGACTTGGAATCAGGCTATGTCTATCTCCACGCATGCAAAATTTGAAAATCTATGTTTGTTATAGGGATACCCATAACCACTAATTTTTTCTCTAAATTCTACCGTTTAGGCCCTCATCCAAGCCTCTAAAGATTTTATTATTCTTTTAATAATTTTTATTTCTATGGTCTTTAGGGTATTTTTGGTATTCCTGCTAATTATGGGTTATAATTAGTCTAAAACATTATCCTATTTATTAATTTTAATTTCTACCAAGAAATTTTCTTTTCTAGAAAGATTTCTTTTCTTTTTCTACCAGATTGAAATTTAGGTCCATATATTGAGTTCTTTCCTTTCTTGTCGTTGGGTCTAGAGTCTTTGTAAATTCTTATCCACTTGTATGTGGATTGATCCCTCAATTATTAATAAAGTTTCCTTTTTTAACAAATAACTTGTCTCCTTATTTTTTTTCGAGTTCTTTTCTTACCTTCTCCTCTAATGCCCCTTTCTCATCAACCCGCAAGATAATCATTATTCTGTACTAAGAACAACTAATAATGATGAGCGGTTAATACTTGTGACGTGTTACCAAACGAGGGGATCGTAGGATTGTTGCTAAACGGAAAGATAATAATAGTGTTCGGTGACCATTACAAAGGAAGTATTTAAATGCCATAAAGGGCATCATTACACAAAAAAAAATATATAAAAGAAAGACGATAGTCAGAGGACAGGGAATACTCACTCTCGCATAATCATCTCTTTTGTTTAGTTATTTCCTTATTCTCAAAATCTCACTTAAGCATTGTAGGGTCTTGCTGGGATAAGACTGGTACCCTATGACTATGTGTTGACCTTGGCAGGATATCAGTAACTTGATACGGAAAGAACAAAGAGTGCTTAACCATCAAAATCTAAGAAGTAATATGTTACTAGCATTCGAAATCTGTCGTATCCTGCTAAAAAGATAGATGATACATAGATTATCTAAGGTTGATGTTGCATAAATTATCTAAGTTCAATTATTCGAGCTCAATTTCTTAAGCTCTCAACATTAGGTTCTTGAACTCACCCTTTTCTGAGCTCAATTTTCAGAATTTCTAAAGGTTGAGAAGTAAATGTCATCAATTGTACTGATGAGCTCAAGTCTCCTAACTCTCCACTCTAAGCATAATTTTCCAAGCTCTCCCCTTCAAGCTCAATTCCCTAAGCTCTATCTTCTTCAGATAGAAGAACTTCCATCCATGTTGTGATTAGCCACAAACAAAAATTTCCTATAATCCGTGCAACAACCTCTTCACGATCATCATTTCTAGCCTGTAATGGTTGAACGGTTGATATTAATGGAGACCACATTTCTAAACATCGACATGTAAATTTCAACAATTGTATTAAGGAACTCAGTTATATAACCTCAAATCTTCGAGCTCTCCCCACTAAGCTCAATTGTTTGTGCTCTACGGCCTTCTAAGATTAGGAAAGATCTCCATTGTTAGTTCTTCATATTCTCCCTTTTTCAGTTCAGTTTTCTCGCATTTCTAGAGGTTGGAAGGTAAATGCTATCGATTGTGTTGATGAGATCAATTCTCCTAGCTCTCCACTCTAAGCTTAATTTTCTATGCTCTCCTGTTCAAGCATAGTTCCTAAGCTCTCTCTCTCTCTCGGTCTTCTTTAGATAGAGGTACTGTGAACTATGGGTTATCAACCACAAGCAGATGTAGTCTACAATCCCTACAACGACCTCTTCACGATCATCATTTTCTCATCAATAACAATCAAACCATTGACATTAATGGAGGACACAATAATTAGAGGCTATTATATGATTAATGTTTGAAATGGTTGAATGATCCATAACTTTTCATAGATCATGATCACAATTTAAACATATATCTCTCATCTCATATCTATAAATACTAGTTACAATTATCATTTAGAAACTAATGTTAATGAAACTCTAATTTTCATACTTTCTATTGTCCACTGCACTCTTAGCGAATTGAGCATTGGAGAGGTCTGGATGGAAATAACTTCTTGCACACTTTCTTATGTTTGCTCTTGTTTGTGCAGGTGAGACTATGTTGTATAGCTACGACTAAACTTCCACTACTTCGATAGCCACTAGGTTAGCAAACATTCACGTCATTACCTCTATCTTAGAATTCATCTTATTGGTAGATTTCATAAGAATTAATGACTATAAATTAGTCAAGAAGTTTGCAGCTCACAAAAGAATGCATGAATTGCATCCTAGAAAGTGTTAAAAGTCAAAGAGTTTTGCACAATAGTAGAAGGTTGAGGATAGACAAGGTGGATAAGAAAAAATATTCAATGCATTTTGTTGATAAACAAATAGTCTATTTATAATCTGATACACAGCCCATTAATTCCTTAATTATAGTCTAATAACTACTCACATGAACTATTTGTACCTTATACTTCTTTATGGAATCTTATTTGCAGAGAATTATAACTTCTAAGATTGAGTAAATTATAACTTGAAAGAGATATTTCTCTTAATAATTTTAAAAAACATACTCCAATGGTCCTGTGATTATAGAATCAAGAAATGACTATTTGTACAAAACTTTCAGAAGTCATCACTCAACACAATCCCATGTCAAAGTGCTTGTCTCGTATCAATGTTTTGCATCAACCGTAGGAGTGTTATATAAGGAGTTTCAAGACAAAACTTGAAAATACCTCATTTACACAGAATTCACTCTTGTTTATGTGATCTAAGTCCTCATTCGCCTTCTATAATGTGGCAAGCTGCAACGCGCGCTTCATTTCTAATTGGTAAAACTTAGAACAATATTTTCATTTGTTTTATTATGCTTTAATTTTAAGATTCTTTTTTTGTAAGGGTTCTTCATCTCGGAGAAATTTAAAAATAAGAATCATATTGTATAACTGCTGCATGTTTATATTTTTGATTTGATTGATCAACTTCATGCTTAAAATGTTAGCTAAATCAATTATATGCTTTAATTGTCTTTATCTTAATTTATTGAATCAGTTTATGTAAATTTTATTTCGGTTGTGCTAACTTTAATTGATTCCACTAATTTATTTACTATTTGCACATTTTTAAAATTCATAACCCTATTTACCTTCTTCTAACATCGAGTTCGATCCTACATTATATATTTTTTTGTAAAACAAAAACTCTAATTTAGAAAAAAAAAACTAAAAAAGCTTAGAAAAAATGACATTTAGCAAAGGAGGATTTAATTTTTTAGATTTTCAAAAGGTGCATCATAGTTTGGTTTTTATACTAATTTCCAAAATATATTTCATTTTATTTCCGTCCTAAATTAAAATAAAAAAAATTGACTTATTTAAATAACCAGACCAAATTAGATTAAAAAAAATAAAAAGTAAATTATTTAATCAAGAAGTTTTATAAAAAACGTCATTAATGATTTTAAAAGGCTCAATTTTTTAAAAATTTGACGTTGACAAACACGTAACGTTATATCTAAGTTTATCTATTTTTTAACTTTAGAGTTTTAATAAACAATTTAAGTTTAAAAAATATAAAAGAATATTAATAAAAAAATTATAAATTTAAAAGGACCTTAATAAAAAAAAAGATATTTTAATTTTAAAAATTTTCTATTTTTTAATCGTAGTTATAAAAAATTAAAATTAAAAATTATTTTGGTGCACCTTTGATTAAAAATTAAAATATCACCACCTTCGTCCTATTTTAATCAATGCATTACCACTTTGATATAGTTTTGGCATCACCACGCAAGTGATAACTTCATCAAAACATCATCATCTTAGTATTAATTTCGTCAAAGTATCATCACTTCGATACCATTTTAGTAAAAGCATCACCAACTTAGTATTGATTTCGTCAGAGCATCACCACCTCGATACTATTTTAGTCAAAGTATCACCATCTTAATGATTCAAAGATGAAATACTAATCAATTTAGTCTAAAATATTTCTTTCAGTCTCCTTATTCTCATGATATATACTGAACTCTGTCAAATATTTGAAGATTTTTTTAAAAAAAACATTTTTTTTACTTTTGACACAACAAACCCCTCTAATTTACTTTAAGACAACATTAACAAAAAAAATTTTACTCCTTGATTTTGTCCATTGTTAAAATTTTAAATTTTCTTTTTGGTAATCTTCGAACCAACTAATCCTAGAGATGACTGACCAGACTCCATTAAAATTTTCCATCGACTATCAAGATAAATCGAGAAGTGCTAATGGAGACTCATTCAAATGGCTAATATTCTTAGACCTGTTTCTCACTAGAGGAAAAATCTCTACAGTGCGCCATAAACTCGAATCTCAAATCCCTTGGCTATCCATTAGAACGCCTAACCATTTATCTTGGGGGCTAAAATTTTAAACTTTCCAAAGTATTTTAAGTCATCAATTTGATGGATCCAGAGAAATCAATTTCAATTTCAATTTTCTTCAATGAGTTATTTCACTCTCTTACGTTGTAAGATAGCTTGGTTGATAAGATTTTTAATAAAAAAAAAGTTTGAATAGGTTTGATAAGTAACTAAAAAATTTCTAACACTGCGAAATCTAGCCAATCTGATTTATACCCTCAATTACACAAACAATAATACGATGGATACAAGTTTTTTTTATCGCATTGATAGTCAAAATCTATGATTTATGGGTAAAATAAAATTTAGGATTTATGAAGCATTCGACTCTAATACGACTTTAAAAATTGGAAAAAAAAACGCTTAATTTTTTCATGCAACTAATTATATATACATTCAAAACAGTCTTTATATTTTCCTAATAAATTTTTTAATAAAACTAAAAAATTTATCCAACAAACTAAATTTACTCTTTCGAAAATTAATAAAGAAAAAAAACATTAAATTTTCATTTCAATACAGTTATCAATAAAGGAAGACACTTTGAAAAGAGACTCCTGGGATGCTAATATATCCATGAACTGCACTTTGCCGGCACGCTTTCTCAGCATTTCAAATCCTCTATACTTAAATTCAAATATCTCCTCTTCATCTGAGCGAAACTTTTCAAATATCCTCTTTGGCATCAACATTTGTAAGTTAATGAACTCAAATCCCGTCGAGCCATGGAGCAGGTGTTCCTCGTCCTTTGCTGTTTCAGTGTTGCTCTGCATACGCCTAGGATCTACATATATATCAAACTTGGTACAACCGTAATTGCACTTCTTCAGTAACTCGGTCAGCATCGCAGACGACGACTGATCTTTCAAATTGAAGTCGAGCTTGAAGACCAAATTAACCTCATCAATTCCGTTTACTGCTGATAATATCTGTCAATTAAAGTAAGTTTTGTCAAATAATAGATGTGTATGTATCAATCAAAGAGAGTATATACATGAAAATTAAGAAGGCCAGCTTGATCTATCGATCTTTTCTCACGTTTGGAATTTTTCTAGAATTCAGCAAGAGATGAGCGGCTCCCCCTCGAAAAGAAGCTTTGAAAAGCTTCTTCAATTCACCTGAAGGATCTGCTGAAGGCCTTTGGGAGACAAAGAACGACGCGTTCCGGACTTTGGGGGCTTCTATCCGCAGCGTGGTTACGACCGGGACGGTGAGCGACTCGAGCTGTGGAGCGCGGACGTCGATGATGGAGGGAAGCATGCCGATCTGGAACGTCAGGAATAAGAGTTTGATGGAGGCAGAGTGGAAGCTTAATTTGTTCATGCCGTTCTCGAGCGGATAGCAACCGATGAGTAGCATAATCTCGAGGAAGGGGCAGGAAGCGAAGAGGTTGGCCAAGAAATCATCGCAAAGGGTGGTGAATTTCATTTTAAGGTAGGTGAGGAGGGTGCAGCCCAAGGGCGAGAGGGGGCGGCAATTGGAGTAGTTCGACACCCGGATTCTGTCCAAGGAGAGACTCCTCAGCGACTTAATGTCGAACAAGCTGCAATCACTGTCGCTGAAATTCAACCATCCCTTACCCTTGAAGTTTTCAAGGATGAGGTCTTGCACGCCCGCGTCGATGAGGTCGTCGATGAGCAGCTGCTCGAGGTGTTTGGGTAAATCGGCCACGTCCACGGGGAAGGTGATCACTGGGTGGACGTCGACTTGGAAGACGATGTGGCATTGGCGGATTAGAGCACGGGGGAAGGTGAGCTCTTGGTGGACGTCGACGCCACCGGAAGGGAAGCCGACGTCGAGGCGGAAGGCGTCGAGTCGGGGGATGGAGGGGAGGAGGAGGCGGAAACGGGCGCTGACAGCGGAGAGGGCGACGCGTTGCTTGAGGGAGAGGAAGGAGAGGATGAAGATAAGGAGGTCGTCGTGGAGGGAAGTGAGGCGGTCCTCCAGCCTGCCTTCCTGTTTACGCCGGCGCTTGTGGTCCGTCATCAGGATCCGACTGTCTCTGCCGCCTTCTCAATACTGTTTTCTAACATAAAAAAAAAACGTTGGGTCAGGCTTTAATAGACGAGGAGAGCAATTAATGAATAAATCTCAGAGCATCCTTGATAATACTATACCAAATATTTCTCTTAAATATTTATAATTTACATATTCACATCATCAATCAAATATCACATTCCTTAAATATTTCAAATCTTATAATTAAATATCTCACTCTCAAATATTCCAAATTTCACTCAAATAATTAGATATTTTAAATCAAATATCACATTCCTTAATTATCTCAAATCTTATAATTAAATATCTCACTATCAAATATATTCCAAATTCCACTATGATGATTTCATGGTAGAAGATATTTTAAATCAAATATCACATTCCTTAATTATCTCAAATCTTATAATTAAATATCTCACTCTCAAATATTCCAAATTCCACTTGATGATTTCATGGGAGATATTTTAAATTAGGGATATTTGAAAAAAATATTCTCTTCAAATATCTTCTACATTAAAAAAATATATTCATATTTAATAGTAGAATTTGGAATATTTGATAGTAAGGTATTTAATAGATGAGCCTCTAAATATTTGGTATGTGAGATATTTAAGGAATAAGATATTTGATTAATTATATAGATGTATTAATCATAAATATTTGAGTTAATCTTAGTGTGAAAGTTAGGAGAAGAATTTGTTATTATTTTTAATTTATTACCTTTATTTATTTATTTATTTTTTTACATCTACTAAAACATCAATTAACTAAAAATTATAGAAAAATATTTATTCATTTTTATCCTTCCGTCTTACTTCTAATGTTTAAACAAACCCACAATTTTAACTTAGAATTATAATAAAAAAATCTAACATTTATTAGTTTTTTATCCATCGATAATTAAATAAAATTTATTTATCACCATTGAAATATGTTTAAGATACATTCCATATAATGCTCGCATTATCTAATTTAAATTTTATTTTATATAAAATTATTATTTTTAGTGGATGTAAAATAGCAATAATATTATACAAAAGGTAAAATATGTTACCCTAGGTCCCACGACCACTCCACACTATTAGAGGAGTAAATTAGAAGCTGAAGTAAGTCATCACATGGGAGGGTATTTCTTCCAAGTTCGTCAAAAATTGGCCCTTACTCCATTCTGCATATAAACAATATTAATACTCCTATCTTTTATTTGCATATTTATGTAAGAGATGGAAAATGCATTGTATGGTTTTTCAAAAGAATGCATTTTAGAGATCAATAATACTGTACCTTTTGTAAACAAAAATAGGAGATGCGAGAACATCTATTCTTTAAGTGTCTATCTATCACGGATTTCTAAAGGAGGATTAGAGATTGACTACACGTACATGAGACATGAGATGTCCACCTATCGTCCACTTACCGATAGGTACTTCAAGTTTTTGGATGGTATTATAGATGTAGAGGACTACTCAAAAGGTGAGACATCTTGTTTTACCTTTTTTGATCCACCTTATATGGAGGGGATGTGATAAGTAGTTTTTTTTGTGATGACCAGTTAGATTGTGATGGTTGATATATATAAGTGTGTAAATTCATATATACATGACATTAGAAGTATAGTCAGATTTGATAATTTATCATACATGAATCGCTTTTACCATCCGATTACCCGATTATGGTGTACTTTTGGACTTTTATATATATATAAAAGAATGTATTCTAAAGACATTATATTTGAATTTATAAGTATATATTTGACATAATAAATTTATCAAACGATGCTACAGTGAGCACAAAATCTCATCTAACCATATGAAAGCACTATTAATCCTAGCAAATTATATTAAAGCCTAAAATTATCATGGAGCGAGTGATACATTTAGTGCTTTATAGTAGGTGATGTAGTTAAGATAGAAGATACATTGATTATCCAAGGTTGATGGAAAGTTTAGCTAGCATAGATTATCTAATAGTTGATGATACTTCGTAATAATTTGTAATTATAGAAGGTGGGCTGACTGAATTGGGCGCATAAGGAAAAAGAAGTTGGGCTCTGGAATTAGGCCCAAAGCCAAATGACACTCGGCTTTAAAGATCAATTCTCAAGAAATTGGCTTAGGACCCAACAACTCGCAATAACATAAGTAGGGATTCGAGGGAGAGAAAGCGAACTCTAGACAGAGACCATGTGATGCAGGATCAACCTAGTATGATCATTTGAACTTTTAATGATAATAACTTTTAACTCAACACTCGGAATCAAGCTCTACATCCAGCTGGAGTGATAGAGAATGTTTTGGATAAGGTGAGAGAGCTTGTATTTCCTATTGATTTCTACATTTTGGATATGGAGGATGATTTGCTAGCAAATAAGGCTCAACTAATTCTTGGAAACCCATTTTTAAGACTGCAGGACAAAAATTAATGTGTATGCAGGAACTTTTTTTGTGAAGATAGGAGACAGTTGTACAATTCAATATTTTTGATGCGGTCAAGTATCCTATGAAAGATCATTCTATTCTTAGATTGATTTATTTGATGAGATGGATAGTATGAATTTTCTTACTAAGTTGGATTATCATCTGTATATCTCTAAATATTATGAGTATGGATCTGAATTTGAATATTATGATGGAGTTGATGGTGACATAGGAGCCGTTGAGTTGAGACATATTTATAGAATATGGTTCTCGAGGGTTGGGCAATTGTTGCAAAGTGGAAAGAGTGATAGAGATAAAGGGAGCTAAAAAAGATGAAGGCCCATCAATTGGTTGGACGGCATGTTAAAGGAATATTAGAATTTATTTTCTCAATTTCTAATGGTTGAGCAGCATTTGGAGACTGTAATTATTTGTTGTGAGATGTTAATTTTCTAAAATCACACAATCTAATGACTGATAATTCAACTATGTTTAATTAAGAAATATAATTTCACCATCTTAGGATATATTATGAATGTACTTTACGCTACAAGAGACCATGAGATCATGGATCTAAGCACTTGTGATCCTAACAAATGATATGGGAGCTGAAGTTATTCAATGATGCATCTAGGGCTTTATAGAAAGTGAAGCAAATCAGCAATTAAAGATAGATGATACATAGATTATCTAAGGATGATAAAAAATGATCAGTAAAATTTCTTACAAATAATTGACTATTTTTTTGTAGTTAGTGACACTTGGAGACACTTGGAACAGAGACTCCTCAACTCCTTATATGCTAATATATCCATGAATTGCTCTTGGCTGGTGCGCCTTCTCAGCATTTCCAATCCGGTATCCTTGAATTTCATCTTCTTCTGATTTGAGAGAAACCCTTCAAATCTCCACGGCATCATCATATGTGAGTTAATCAGTTCCAATCCTGTCAAGCCATGGTGCAAGTGTTGATCGTCCTTTGATGGTTCAATGCTGCTCTCCATAGACGTAGGATCTACATGTATATCAAACTTGGTACAGCAGTATGCATTGCAGTTATTCAACAACTCGGTCAATATCATAGTCAACGACTGATCTTTCAAATTGAAATCGAGCTTGAAGATCGAATTAACTTCTTCAGTTCCGTTTCCTGCTTCTAATATCTGTAAAATAAAGCAAGTTTTGTCAAGTATATATATAAATCAAAGAGAGTATAAATGAAAATTAAAAAGGCCAGCTTGATCTATCGATCTTTTCTCAAGTTTGGGATTTTGCTAGAATTCAGCAAGAGATGAGTGGCTCCCCGTCGAAAAGAAGCTCTGAAAAGCTTCATCAATTCACCTAGAGGATCTTTCGGAGGCTTTAGGGAGAGAAGGAATGACGGGTTCCAGACTTTAGGGGCTTCTATGTACAGCGTGGTTACAATCGGGATGATGAGCGACTCGAGCTGTGGAGCGTGGACGTACGTAGATGATGGAGGGAAGCATGTAGATCTGGAACGTCAGGATTAAATGGCTGATGGAGGCGGAGTGGACGCTTAATTTGTTCATGTTGTTCTCGAGCGCATAGCAACGGATGAGTTGCAAAGTCTCGAGGAAGGGGCAGGAAGTGAAGAGGTTGCCCAGGAAATCATCGCAAAGGGCGCTGAATTTCATTTCAAGGGAGGTGAGGAGAGTATTTCGACACCCGGATTCTGTCCAAGGAGAGACTCCTCAGTGACTTGATGCCGAACAAGCTGCAATCCCTGTCGCTGAAATTCAACCATCCCTTACCATTGGGGTTTTCGAGGATGGGTCTTGCACGCCCGCTTCGACGAGGACGTCGATGAGCAGCTACTTGAGGGGTTTGGGTAAATCGGCCACGTCCCGAAAGACGACACGACATTGGCGGAATAGGGCACGGGGGAAGGTGAAGTACTCTTGGTGGATGTCAAAGCCGCCAGAGGGGAGCCCGATATTGAGGCATAAGGTGTCGAGTCGGGGGATGGAGGGGAGGAGGAGGCGGAAGTGTTAGTTAGAGCCCTAGAGCCAATCATTTGATGATTGTTGTATGGACTCATTGTATCATATTCTTATATATAAAGGCATTTGGTTTTTTTGTTATTATGCTTACTTGTATTGGTGCCAAATAAACTAAGTATAATAGCGTCCTTGAGTAGAGGGTTCTTACCTATATCAATCGGTTAGTTGAACCGATAGTGAGATGATATAGGGAACACTACTCTTAATCATTCCTAGTCGAGTATTAACATTCAGGGACAATGTTAATGTGACGAGACTAGCATGTAGATCAACTCGATGACTTGATCTCACAAGTCATGGATATAGAGATATCAAGTTGACACATGGGTATGCATTGGAGAATGTATACTGAATGACCCGCCATGAGAAAGTATCATGGATCGTTATATGAGTGTCATATACTTTCTCATGTGGCTATTAGTATGACTACTAGTCCTTAGACCTAAAGTCACCATGGATCCCTACATAAGGAGTTACGTACTTTGGCTTTGTCAAACGTCACCCATAACTGGGTGGACTATAAAGGCGATTACTGGGTATGTAACGAATTATGCAGAGGGATGTGAGTGATGTAGATGGGATCTATCCCTCCTATATGACGGGAGCGACATCGATATTCTTGATAGAGTGAGACCACGAAGTGCATGGTCATGCCCAAATGAGTTAATATGAGATATTGAGCTCATTTGATCGAGTGAGTCTATTTGGAGTTCAAGATTTAGATTGATTAGAGGATGACACGGTCTATGCCTCACATTGATCAATCTAGATGTCTAGGATAGAAGGACACTTGTCATATATTGTGAGGAGTCACAATTAGTAGTCACAAGGTGATGTTGGATCTCAACATTCTTATAACTTGGGTAGTAATGATGTGTTGCTAGATAACACTCATTACTTATGCTTCTAAATGAGTTTAGGAGCATTGCCAACGTTATAAGAACCTATAGGGTCACACACAAAGGACAATTAGATGGAGATTAGATTCATATGATGAACCAAGAGGATTAGATTCATGTGATGAATCTAATTGGATTAAGAGTAATCTTAATTGCACTAATTGAGTTGGACTCAATTTGATTCATGTATTCAATGAGTCTAATTTAGATTATGGCTCATTGAATCAATTTAATTAGATGAATTAGATTCATTATATTAAATTGGCTTTAATCAAATGGTTGGATTTAATCAACCATGGGAGTAATGAAGTCAAGTTTGACTTGACTTGAGAGGAAGATGAAGGGTCAAGTTTGATTTGACCATTTGCCACCTCATTGGTGAGTTGGCAAAGAGTGGGTCAATAATGATGTGCCACATCATCAAGGCTAGCATATGTGTATACCACCTCATGAGGGAGACCAAGAGTTGTGACTCTTGGTATCCCATGGAGGTTTAAAAGCTTTCTTTTCAATGTGGCCGGCCACTTAATGGTTCTTGGAAGTTTTTTATTTTTGGTGAGTAACTTCCTTCTTCTTCCTCTCAAGATTTCTTCTCTCCCTCTCCTCCTCCTTGTCGTGACTGATCAAGGGTGCTAGCACACCTTTGTTTAGTTTTCTCCACCTATTTGTTCGTGTGGATACTTCTAGAGGGTTGTACACTTGACAACCTCGAGATCCGGCATCACTTGGAAGAGCGGGATACGCGAAGGGCTTCGCATCAAGGGTAAAAATTCATTCTCCTTGTAGATCTAGTTTAGAACTAGCATAAGAAACTCGTACTCGTAATGTTTTTCAAAAATTTTACTTCGCACGGATCCGGTGGCATGGAAATCGGGGTTTCTGTAACGCGAAAAAGTGATTTTTACAGCCCGAAATCCCAACAGGAAGTAGACAGCGGAGAGGGAGAGGATGGAGATAAAGAGGTCGTCGCGATATAAATATCGTGTGGTAATTTGGGTGACTTTTTCTTATTAAAAAATTAATTTAATTGTTTTTTATCACATATTATACTGATAAAAAAAATACTAAAAAAGATATGTTTTTTAATTTTCCAAGATATTTATTGGAACTTCTCCTTCACGATATTGTCAATCCTAAGATGTGGAACTAAAGAGAACTATTACGATACATATTTTTTATATAAACAAATAATACATAAAATTATTAATAAATCTTAAAATTAATTTTAGTGTAAAAAGAAAAAAAATATTTATCAAAATTAATTAGTAAAAGGTAGAATCTTAATATAGTATGATCCTGTCGGGAAGCTGAGAAGATGGACCTGTCGGTGTGATGTGTCTGAAAGGTTGACCGCACCCCCAAGACCCGGTAGTGAGTTGTCCTCTGTGTTGATCCAGCCATCAAAAGTCATCCGGTCAACGCTACCTGCATCCAGCGACCGGGTCGCCCCGGTCTCTGGTACTCCGATGCTCGAGGCGAATCCCACGAATATATAAGCATCCGCATAATAACAGGACAATAAAACAAGTACAAAATAAATATGGCGACGTACCCTGGCCCCGGGGGCGCCCTCGGATGGCGCGGTGAGCTAATCACGATGATGATCGGGTCGTCGCGACCCTGACGAATGGATGGATGTGAGTCAGCTGAGGAGCCGTATCTGGGAGCGGCGACGGGGAATCCGATGTAGCATGTGTTAGGACCGAAAAGTAGCTAGAGGGGGGGGTGAATAGCTCGGTGCGCTCGTCTTTCTCTTCGTTGCTTGTTTCTTCAAGATATGCAGCGGAAAATACAAAGAAACAAAATACACAACGCTAACAAGAGGATTTACTTGGTATCCACCTCACAAGAGGTGATTAATCCAAGGATCCACACACTCACGCACCCTCCACTATGAAACACACTCCTCTACGGTAACTACCGAAGGCGGAGAAGCCTTTACAAACTCTCAATACAAGAAGAAAGGAAAGGATATGAAATACAAGCAAAAGCTTACAATAAACCCTAACCCTAACTTCTCTTCTTGCTTTTGATCCGCCTCTCGACTTGGAAGAACCTCCAAGAATCTTCAAGAACTGGTGATCTGAACTTGAGAGAGAGCTGTGGAGTCGCTGGTGAAGATCGGAGATGAATCGTGTAAGCGCTGCTGAAGGAAACGCTCGCCTGCAGCTAAATACGACGTCAACGATCGGATCCCGATCGATTGGATTGTTCCCAATCGATCAGGGAGGCTTTGGATCGATCAACCGATCGATCCAGAGTGCCTCTGTGCTCTCTAGAATAACCTGGATCGATCGGCTGATCGATCCAGGGCTTATCGCGCACAAACAGCAGCTCCCAATCGATCCACTGATCGATTGGGACCTCTGAATAGATCCACGGATCGATCCAAAGGAGTTCTGTTAGTGGGGACTCACCCAATCGATCAGCTGATCGATTGGGCATGATCCAATCGATCGGCTGATCGATCCAGATCTGGGTTTTTGCCCAAAAGCAAGTCCAAAGCCCCCTAAACTAACATCCAGTCAACCATAACTTGTTGGTACATAAAACCTAGCATCTGGTCACCCTTGACCAGCTAGGACTCTCTCACCAAGTGTCTGGTCAATCCCTTTGACCCACTTGGACTTTTCTCCTCTTGCCAAGTATCTGGTCAATCCCTTTGACCTACTTGGATTTTCACCAGATGTCTGGTCAACCTTGACCTATCTGGATTTCCCCGTGCCTGGCTTCACTCACCAGGACTTCCCTTCTGCCTAGCTTCACTCACTAGGACTTTCACCTGGCTTCACTCACCAGGATTTCCCTTCTGCCTAGCTTCACTCATTAGGACTTTCACCTGGCTTCACTCACCAGGATTTCCCTTCTGCCTAGCTTCACTCACTAGGTCTTCTCATCTACCTGGCTTCACTCACCAAGACTTTCACCTAGCTTCACTCACTAGGGTTTCCTTCTGCCTGGCTTCACTCACCAGGACTTTCACATAGCTTCACTCACTAGGATTTTCAGTCAAGTATCCAGTGAACCTTGACCTACTTGACTCTCCTTCACAATCTCCCCACATGAACAATTGCACCTGCAATGTTCATGTGTTGTCTACACGTATTGTCAAACATCGAAACCAAATCATCAAGACTCGAGCTTGACTCACTTCAAGCCCAGTCAAACAGGTCAACCTTGACCTAGGGAATATTACACCAACAATCTCCCCCTTTTTGATGTTTGACAATACCACTTGTAAGTTAGACTAATCTCATAACCTAAACCTCCTTCATGCCACTAGGTAATGAAAGCATAAGTTAAACCCTTCATTCTCCTCCTTAGAGGGCAAACTCCCTCTAGGTAATGAAGTCCTAACTTAAACCCTTCATTCTCCCCCTATTGGCACACATCAACAACATGCTCCATCCTTGGGCACACATCAACAAATTCACTTGTTGAAAACTCTCCCTTTTGAGACTCTCCCCTTTGAGACTCTCCCCCTGAAGAGTTGCTCATCGTTGTTCACAACTTCACTCGTTGTGATCAACACGATAATGAAAGTCTCATACCCTTCATTATCCTTAACCCTACATTCTCCCATTAATGTAGTCAAATACCCATCCGTGAGCTTTTTTAACTTAAGTCACTTGAACAATGAGGATATCCACTCCCCATTAAAGTTCAAACGCTCAACCTTGAGCATGTTCTGAAAAGAAGGTTAACCACCTTCCAAGGTTCATGAAAAAATAGTTTTCATGTCTTTAAAGAGTCCCTCCCCCTAAAGACATGGTGATAACTTCTATCATTGCACCAACAATGACTTGGAATCCCTAAACCTTTAGGAAACCCAAATTTAGAAGTTTTGAGGTTCAAAAATTCAATATTGAAACAAACCTCAACCTAAACTTCAATTTAGTCTTCCTTAACCAATCCATCCTTGTTTTCAACATGAAAACACCCTTTTTATGTATACACATGTATTTTGAGGGGTTTGGAATGATTACCTAGACTAAAATAGGTTCAAAATGCTGAAAATAAGCTTTTCCAGCCAAAATCAGCATCTTCGATCGATTGGAGTTGGGTTCCAATCGATTGAACCCTGTTGAATAGATCCACTGATCGATTCAATCTTCTTGGATCGATCGGCTGATCGATCCAGTGAGCTTCTGCTCGCGAGAAATGTCTTCTCAATTGATCGGCTGATCGATTGAGGTACTCCAATCGATCCACTGATCGATTGAAGGCCTGAAATTGCTGAAATTCAATTTCAGCCAATTTCAGAAACCCCTAGAAAATTTTACAAAATTCTAAAAATCGTGAAAATTTGTGTAGACATTATTTAGGGTATACTTTATCATGGAAATATAATTTTCTATGAAAATATATCATATTTTCAAATATTGACACAAACTTGAAAACTTGCATAAACTTTAATGTTTTCTTCAAGTTTGTGTCTAACTATTCAATGGTGATTACTATCAAAAGATAGCCTTCACCAAGGTTTTCCAAAATCATTTTTAAAAACCTTTTCAAAACCAATATCCCATCATGTTCCTTGGGCTTAATGCACATGACTTGTACATTAGCTTTCCCAATGATGGGAAAACACATAACTATGTGTTTTGATGAATTTAAAACTCAAAAGAATGCACTAAATCAACATCTTGAGTTTTGTTCATCATCCTTACATCTCACTTGTATCTAATGTGCATTAAAACACATACAAGTCATCTTATAGGTCTTTGTGAGATGTAAATTTTGGTTTTGCCCTAATCTAGGGATCATGTATATCTATCTAGGCATTTTGTAGATATTGGACATTCACCTAGGATGTCACTTGTACCACTTGTTACCACTTGTTGGTAAATGTCATTTGTCCTTAATTTTAAGGAATTAAAAATAATGCATGATAATGTTATGACATACATCAAAATGAAATAGCTTTCAAAAGAAAGATTCCTATAACTACATGATGTATGTATGACATGACATGGTATTTTTGTATTTTTCATAGTAGGTCATGAATGCAAAATATAAAACTAAATATGATGTCATGGCATATAGTGAGCAAACAATCATGACAAGATTTAGCATAAATAAAATACCTAGATTACCTATCTAAGTGTACTTAAACCTTAGCTAAGTTAAAACTTAACCCTAGATTGCCCTCTAAATGCTCCAAGAAAATGCCAAAGCCAAAATTGGCATTTCTAGTTCTCTTGATTAACTTATGCCAATTGAAATTAAGCTTATTCCTCAAATATTGGCATATTTCGTTCTTCCACAAGAGTAGCACTTTAAATTAAGGCTTAGATTGACCTTAAATTTCCTAAGAACATACCAAAATCTCAACTTGGAAGTTCTTATGATTTTCCCAATTTGTGTCACTTAAAATATCATCCAATTTATCAAATTGTGATACATTTTACTCTTCCCAAGAGTAAACATAAATCCATTTCATTTTCAAAGGTTAATAATAACCTTGAAAATGCTCCTTGAGTGTCAATTTCTTCAAAGTTGGGTTAACTACCCTTCTTCTTAGAGTTGACACTATCTAACCCATCTATGGGGTAGAGAAGATGCTCCTAGGAACCCAAAACCTATTGGTGCTCCTTGGATGATCTAGGTATTCACTAGGGATAACTTCTCTCGATACCTTCCTAGTGACCTTGTTTGGCTTCTTAGAAGCCTTGGTCACTTTTTCTAGGTCAACTCTAGGGATAGCCTCCCTTGTGACCTTGTTAGTGACTTTCTTAGACTTCTTAGAAGTCTTGGTCACATTTGTTGTTGCAAAGATACTTCTAGGGATGACTTTCCTTGTATCCTTGACTTGACTTCTAGACTTAGGATTGGTTCCATAGCTATATGGAACCCTATGGTAAGTAGGTACATCCTTTTTGATTTTAGGTTTGTATCCCAAACCTCTATGGCCCTTGGATGACCCTTGTTGTCCTAAACCTAGATTTTGCTCATTTTGCCCTTTAAGAATATTTTCCATCCTTTTTAGGGTCTTTTCTAGTTTGTCAAGTTTTGACCTTAAGACTTGATTTTCCATCACTAAGTCCTTAGTTTTTGGTTTTCCATTAAATCCATGAGCATTTTTGTTTCTAGGCTTGTAGCTAAAATCCTTAGAGTTCTTGCCTAGACTTTTACCTATATTCCTAGCCCTAGGTGTAGTGGTTTTAGCATGATAAGCTACATGATTTTCTTTAATTTTATCATGCCTCCTATTTTCATGGTAAATAACATTAAAATGATATAAGTTAGAACTATCATGCTTTTTACCATAATTTAAAGGAGTAGGCTCAATAAAAGATACCTTCTTTTTTACCTTGGAGGCTCCCCCTTGAGTTGAGCTTCCTCCAAGAGCCTTGACCACCTTCTTCTTCCCCTTAGGGCATTGACTTCGGTAATGCCCCTTTTGATTGCAAGAGAAACACACAATGTGCTCCTTGCTCTTCTTTGTATTGGGGATGGTCTCCTTGGGCTTCTCCTTGCCCTTTTGTGTCACTTGGCCCTTCTTCTTGGCCAATTTAGGGCATTTACTTTTGTAATGCCCTTTTTCCCTACATTCAAAGCATATAATATGGTTTTTATTATTAATTGAAATTGTTATACCTATGCTTGTAGGGGTGGCATCTTCTCCTTTTGATCCGGAGGTAGAAGCTTCCTCTTGATCCGAAGATGATACTCCTCCAATTGATTTTGCTTGACTTGTGGAGGTAGAAGCTTCGTCATCCTCTTCTTATTTTGACCCGGATGTAGAAGCTTCTCTTTCTTCTTGATCCAGTGTCACCAAAGATTGCTCCCCCTCAATCCTAGAGGTGGAGGCTTCATCATCTTGTACATGAAACAAGGGGTATGCTCCTTCCTTGCTCTTTTGGTTGCATTCCTTTGAGGATGAAGCTTCTTCTTGAACTTCTTCTTCAGAAGTTGAGCATCTCTCAACTTCGGAGCCCTCCTCTTGATCTTGCTCCAATGAGTCGCCCTCTTTGGATTCCTCTTGATTCGGTACAGTGGAGGGGATCTCATGAATTGATGCCAACTTGCTCCAAAGCTCCTTGGCATCCTTGAATTCTCCAACTTGAGCCAAAATATTGCTTGGCAATAAGTTGACCAAAAGCTTGGTCACTTTATCGTTTGCCCTGCTCCTTTGAACTTGCTCTTGACTCCATTTGCTTTTCTTGAGAGGCTTGCCCTTGGAGTTTGTGGGAGCTTCGAAGCCTTCCATAAGAGCAAACCATTGCTCTATCTCCACCATTAAGAAATTCTCGATCCTTGATTTCCAAAGATCGAAGCTTGTTGAATCATATAGTGGAGCCACCCTTGTGTCAAATCCAAGTCCATCTTGGAATTGCATCTTGAAGTTGAGCTTCTTGAATTCTTTGACTTTGATAAAATTGCTCCAACTTCTTCACCCTCTAGCTTTGCTTGTTTTGTTTGCCCCTTCCGGCGATGATTCCGGTGAAGAGCAACCTGGCTCTGATACCACTTGTTAGGACCGAAAAGTAGCTAGAGGGGGGGTGAATAGCTCGGTGCGCTCGTCTTGCTCTTCGTTGCTTGTTTCTTCAAGATATGCAGCGGAAAATACAAAGAAACAAAATACACAACGCTAACAAAAGGATTTACTTGGTATCCACCTCACAAGAGGTGACTAATCCAAGGATCCACACACTCACGCACCCTCCACTATGAAACACACTCCTCTACGGTAACTACCGAAGGCAGAGAAGCCTTTACAAACTCTCAATACAAGAAGAAAGGAAAGGATATGAAATACAAGCAAAAGCTTACAATAAACCCTAACCCTAACTTCTCTTCTTGCTTTTGATCCGCCTCTTGACTTGGAAGAACCTCCAAGAATCTTCAAGAACTGGCGATCTGAACTTGAGAGAGAGCTGTGGAGTCGCTGGTGAAGATCGGAGATGAATCGTGTAAGCGCTGCTGAAGGAAACGCTCGCCTGCAGCTAAATACGACGCTAACGGTCGGATCCCGATCGATTGGATCGATCAACCGATCGATCCAGAGTGCCTCTGTGCTCTCTGGAATAACCTGGATCGATCGGCTGATCGATCCAGGGCTTATCGCGCACAAACAGCAGCTCCCAATCGATCCACTGATCGATTGAGACCTCTGAATAGATCCACGGATCGATCCAAAGGGGTTATGTTCGTGGGGACTCACCCAATCGATCAGCTGATCGATTAGGCATGATCCAATCGATCGGTTGATCAATCCAGATCTGCTGGATCGATCGGTTGATCGATCCAGATCTGGGTTTTTGCCCAAAAGTAAGTCCAAAGCCCCCTAAACCAACATCCAATCAACCATGACTTGTTGGTACATAAAACCTAGCATCCAGTCACCCTTGACCAGCTAGGACTCTCTCACCAAGTGTCTGGTCAATCCCTTTGACCCACTTGGACTTTTCTCCTCTTGCCAAGTATCCGGTCAATCCCTTTGACCTACTTGGACTTTCACCAGATGTCTGGTCAACCTTGACCCATCTGGATTTCCCCGTGCCTGGCTTCACTCACCAGGACTTCTCTTCTGCCTAGCTTCACTCACTAGGACTTTCACCTGACTTCACTCACCAGGATTTCCCTTCTGCCTAGCTTCACTCACTAGGACTTTCACCTGGCTTCACCCACCAGGATTTCCCTTCTGCCTAGCTTCACTCATTAGGACTTTCACCTGGCTTCACTCACCAGGATTTCCCTTCTGCCTAGCTTCACTCACTAGGTCTTCTCATATGTCTGGCTTCACTCACCAGGACTTTCACCTAGCTTCACTGACTAGGGTTTCCTTCTGCCTGGCTTCACTCACCAGGACTTTCACCTAGCTTCACTCACTAGGATTTTCAGTCAAGTATCCAGTCAACCTTGACCTACTTGACTCTCCTTCACAATCTCCCCACATGAACAATTGCACCTGCAATGTTCATGTGTTGTCTACACGTATTGTCAAACATCGAAACCAAATCATCAAGACTCGAGCTTGACTCACTTCAAGCCCAGTCAAACAGGTCAACCTTGACCTAGGGAATATTGCACCAACAGCATGTACCCACAAGGCGGCAGGTAAGCCAAAATATGTCTATGGCTCGCAAGCCGGAATACGACACACGCTAACGGCTCAGAGGCAGGCCGGTAAAAACGTCTCACAACCATAATAGTAATACAAAGAGCAGAACACTACGGCTCGAAGGCCAGAAACACAACCGATGTCCGAAAGCACTGCGTTGGATCGGATCGATGCCGAAAGCGAAGGGGACAGCGACTATATAGCCGTCGGAGTCGACTGTCGGGAAGCCGGAGTCGGCTATAATACCACCGGAAGAGGCGGCGGCAGCTGCGACGACCGCTGGAGACGGCGTCGGCCACTGGAGGCAACGACATTGGCCGCAGGAAGCGACGCTGGCTGCTGGCGGCGACAACGGTGGCTGCAAGAGTCTGCAGCTGGGCTCCGGGGCAAGGCGGGCGTGGAGAAGGGAGAGAGGAGGAGGAAGGCGACGAGAAAGGGGAGTAGAGGTTCCCCTCTTGGTTCGTGGCAGCAGTGGAAAGAAGAAGCCTGTTGCCGGTGGCAGCGCAAGTCCAGCGGCGCTAGTGTGTCGAAGTAAGGGAGATAGTGACCGAAATCGCCGGCTAGTCGTAGGCGAGGGAGACGAGGACGCGGAGAGGAGGAGGTTCGGCTGCTGGCCGTCGAGAAGGCGGCGCTCCGTTCGTGGTGGCTTGCCGGCGAGAAGGGAGAAGAGGGAGAAAAGCGATGGTGGCGGCCGGTGATGGCCCCAGCGAGGTGCCGGAGAGGCACAGGAAGAAAACTTCTTCCTGTGTGTAGCGGTCGAACCCTCGAGCCTCCACCTCTTCTTTGATCAATGAACAGTGCATTATAAGCACTCAAACCCTTCTCCTGCCATAAGACGAAAATGCCCTTCCCATCTTCTCTAATCTCTCTTGTGCCATAAACCACATCCGTATCATAGTAAGATATATATAATTTTATTAATTAATCCAATAAATATAATATAGAAAAAAATACCATTTTAAATATTTTGAAATAGAAATTTAGAATAAATTGATTATTAGATTTAATTTATTTCTTTTTTATTAGATTTGGTCATTAACTAATAATTATGGAAAAAAAAAATCTAACACTTATTAATATTTTATCTAATTTAATAAGATTCATTTATCTCTCTTAATATTGTGAAAGAAATTTAAGAACCATTTGTCTCATGCTATTAAGAGAGAGTAAATCAGAAAATTTAAGTTATGATATGGAAAAATATTTCGGTCGCTTCACCTGAAATGGACCATTACTCCATTTTACATTTGAATCATGTGAATATTCCTATCTTTTATTTGCATGTCTACGTAAGAGGTGAAAAAGGTGAAAAATACATTGTGTGGTTCATCAAGACTCAAGAGTTTAGAGAATGTAATCTGGACATCTACTGTCTAGTATTTAGATGCTTATCTATCACTATAAAATAAACAGAATATTCCGTTAGTATTTAAATTTAATGATTAAATAATGACTAAATCTGAGATATTATAAAATATTAAATCATAAGAGGATATTATTAACGGAATACTAATTTTATTGGTAATTGCCGATGAAATATATATTTTCTAAAAGAATTTTACCGACAGAATTTAAATTCCGTAATTAAAATTACTGATGGAACAATTATTTTCCATCGAAAATAAATGACAGAATAGTATTTTCTGATGTAGTTTGAGATCGGAAAATATGTTTTCATTACGGATAATACCGACGAAATCATGAATTTCGTCGGAAATCACCGACGAAAACATGGATTCCAGCAGTAATCATAGACAAAACTGTTAATTCCGTCAATGATTTCTAATGAAACCTTTGATTCCGTCAAAAATGTATTGTAATTTAGTATCGATATTTGCCAATAGAATTTGGATTTTCGTCGGAAATTACTGACGGAAACCATGATTCTATCAGTAAATAATAAAAAAATATGTAAGAAAAATTTTATATTCAAAAAGTACTATGTTTACAATTTCTATATCGATATAAACTATCACATACGATTCTATCATGGTATGGATTTAGATGTCTAAGTCACTCTATTTATCATTTCTTCTTGCGTGGGAAAAAATAATACGATTAATATCTAATTTGATCACAAATACTAAAATTAATCATTGTTAACGGTTAAATAATAAAGTTAATAATCTTACGTGTATGACCTAAGATCATTTTTCTTGTGAGTTTTGATAAAAATAACTCTAAACAAATGGGTTGTCAGTCTAGAGAGTGTTTTTGCATACAGAAACAAGTTGGGCTAAAATTATACAAGATTGGCAATAAATTAAAATTTTACTTATATAACTTTAAATTAAACTCATCAAATCTAGGGCATGTTCTATAATAGATCGAGAACCTGACATATGCCAAGCGGATCCGGTGCTTGGGCTACCTGGCTCTATATTTCTATTTTCTTGAACTTTTTCAGAATTTGATTACCACCTTTCTGTATCTCAGGTGGTCATCCATATAACCCAGATCTCGTCTGATAATTTAATGTCAATTATGATTTTATTTATGGGCTTAGGTACTAGTTCTCAGACCCGGTTTCTTTCAAATTGGGCTAACTCCTCTTGCATTGCTAATATCCAGTCTGAGTCTGGTAAGGCTTCTTCTATAGTCTTGGGTTCAATTTTAGAAATAAGGGTTATCTGACTTAAGTTTCTATAAGATGATCTAGTTCGAACTCCTAGAGTTGGGTCATCCAAAATTTGGTCAGATGGGTGATTGATACTTATTCTTGATGGTCTTATATTGGGGTCAATAATTGGTTCTTATGATTCACTAAGTTTAATTTGAATATCTTCATCATCTTCTGTGTTTTTTGAATTAATATTTTCTGTATTTTGATTAACATTTTCATTTATTAAGTTAGGTAAATTATTTTCTTCATCAAAAATGACATTAGTTGTTTCTTCAACTTTTAGAGTATTTTTGTTATAGACTCTATAAGCCCTACTGGTTGTAGAGTACTTTAAAAAGATTCCAGGAGTTGATTTTGATGTGAATTTTCCTAAGTAGTACTTAGTGTTTAGAATGTGGACTTTACATCCAAATACTTTTAAATAATTTAAGTTGGGGATTTTATTATAATATATTTCATATGGAGTTTTATTCTGAAATTTATTAATTAAAATCCTATTTTGAATGTAACAAGCTGTATTTATTGCTTCAGTCCAGAATTGATTATTTAGGTTATATTCATTTAACATGATTCTAGCAGCCTCTTGTAGGGTTCTATTTTTCCGTTCTACTAGACCATTTTGTTGGGGGGGTTATAGGGCATGAGTACTCATGTTTGTATCCATTAACTTCACAAAATTCGGTAAATTTATGGTTTTCAAATTCCCCTTCATCATCACTTTTAATTCTTTTAATTTTTGTATCTTTTTCATTTTCTATTAACTTGCAAAAGATTTTAAAGATTTCGTAGGTTTTATCTTTAGTTTTTAGAAATTTTACCTAAGTAAATCTTGACTAATCATCAATTATAACTAAGCAATATTGATTTTTTTCTTAGTGACTTGGCTCCATGTGAATCAAATAGGTCTAAGTGTAGGAGCTCAAGTATTGAATTGGTCCTATTTAAGTGGTTAGCTTGTGGGTTGATTTGGTTTATTTACCTTGTTGGCAAGCATTACATATTATATTTTCTATAAATTTTAATTTGGGTAAACCTCTAACTAAACCATTTTAACTCATTTTTGAAATGAGTCTGGTATGAGTGTGACCCAGTCTTCTATGCCACAACGTAGTTTTCTCTTGTTGTGTCAATAGACACTTTAGTGAGGAGGTTGGTAGGTCAATTGTATAGATGTTCTTTTTCCTAATTCCCTTAAGTGTAATTTTAGGATTTTTAACATTTTTAATTAAGCAGTCAGAGTTTGAAAATATGACTAAGTACCCTGAGTCACATAATTGACTAATACTAAGTAAGTTAAAATTTAATTGATCAACCAATAAAACTTTTCGAATATAGAAATCAAAACTTAGTTGGATATTACCTGTTTCGATTGCCTTTAGTGTTCCATCGTTGTCGAATGCAACTGATCCTAGGATCTTGAATTTCAGTTTAGATAGTGCCTGGAGCATCCACTATCTAACATCCATTGATCCAAATCTTTATGTTCCTATACATCAAGTATTTGATTTGATTCAATTTGCAGATCAAAATATAGTTTTATTGAAATCAATTCCTTAATATTCCATCTTACCCAGTCTAGATTGTCAAACATGTTACTCCTATGGGTGATTGTGAGATGATTTTGTGTTTAATTGAATTTGTTCAGTCAATTAGTTTTATTAAGTTAAGTTTTAGGTTTTTAATTAAGTTTAAGTTTAATTTTAAGTTAGATTTAATTTTAACATAATTTTAAGTTAGTTTTAATTGGGATTAAGTTTATGTTAGTTTTAAGTAGATTTAGTTGAGTTAAGTTTAAGTTTGTGTTAAATTTGGAATTGAACTAGTTAAGTTAAAGATGATATAGATTTATTAATTTAGAGTAACTAATAATGTATTAGATTTATTAATTGAATTAATTAGATTTATTTGATTAATTAATTATTTATTAGAGTAATTGATTATATTAATTAATTGATTAGATTAATTCAATAATTAAATTAATTACTTCATTGATTAATTGTTTAGATTAATTACTTAATTAATTACTTAATTGATTAGATTGATTAATTGTTTATTAAATTTATTTTATTCTAAATTTTACCTAATTCCATCTCACCCTTTTCTAAATTATCAATCAGGGAACCTTATAGATTTTTGTGAAATGGTTAATTTAATCTTTGATTTAGGTTATCATCTAAGGATTAATTTATATTTGAGTTAGACTCTGGTTTTTCAATTAGTCAATTAAATATTCATTTCAAAGATTAACTTCCAGGTTATGACGAGGCACTAGGTCTTCTTGGGTATGAGATCATCCACCACTTCTAGACAAAGTATTTCAAAGAAATTGAATATTTAATTTTCTTTTTGAAACCCCTAGATCTAACTACTCAAGTGTAAATCACGCTTAAGTCCTTATTTAAGCATGCATAATAAAAGCAATAAGACAAGCATCAAACAATTCTATTTTTATATATAAATGATTTTTCTATTGGCTTCCCCTGGATCATAGCCTCGATAAGATCTATCAAGGTAATGAATTTGATCCTTGGGGACCTAGTATTGTCCAAGTACAACTTAATTAACCAAGTTCAACTTGGGGACCCATGCTTGGACTATTTTTCTATTATCTCTATTTACAAGTGATAAGTAAGACTTGTATTTTCGTTTAGCCTTAAATCCAAGTCTAAATCGATTGTAGACGGCTCTCTATTTTCTAAGAATCGGATCAAGATTCTTGGAACCCAAAGTGAACCGTTCCAACATGTCTTTAAGTTCTTTGACTTGAGTTTTCAATTGGAATTTTCTTCCTCAAGTTCTTGGACTTGAGTTGAACTTCCAATTTGAACTGGCTCAATCAAATGACTCAATTTAGTCTCCTCCTTAAGGATTGTTACCTCCTTTTGGAGTAACTTGACTCGGAGGTTTGATTTGGCTAACTTACTTATAAGGTAATTAACTAAATTATGCAACTTAATTAATTGAGAGTTTCTTACAGTGGTGTTAAGCCCTTCGAAAATGGATATGGATCCGTGGCTTCGCTCGGACTCGATTTCCGATTCGCTCTCTGATTCTGATTCTTCGAGTTGTTCCCAGGCCGTCAGCACGAGGAAGATCGTCTATTCAAGCTCTTCATCGGAGTCTTCTGAAGAAGACTCATCTCATGTTGTTCGCAGTGCTTTCTTCTTCCTTTGTTTCTTTGCATCTTTTTGGTTCAGACAGTTGACTTTGATGTGTCCCTTCTTGTTGTAGCCATAGTAGGTTACGTCATACTTAACTTTTGGACTTGCTTGCACCATCTTGGACTGAATCACCTTCTTGATGTCCTTCTTCGTGAATCCTTTCTTCTTGTTGTAGAGATTGCGTACTAGGTTGACGATCTCAACTGTGATCTCGTCGTCATCATCTTCTGAGTCTGATTCATCTTCGAACTCGGGTTGGTTCTGCACTTTGCTGTTGGTTCTGTTGGTTGCTACTCGGAAAACCTAGAGGTTCCACTGTACAAAAATTTGTACAAAGGTCTGAACCTTTTCCTAGCTACCATGTGTTCTTTTAAATTAAATTTCGGATCGCCTGCGGAACTTAACACGTTTGATCCAAAACTTAATTTATTTGTTCTTTTAGGTTTAGACTTGGATCTCCTGCGGAACTTAACACGTTCGATCCAAATCACCTAAGTTATTAATTCCATTAAATATTAATTTCCATAATTGGTTTCCAGTACTGATGTGGCGAGACACATGGCCTTCTTGGATATGGGAGCAACCACCACCGACTAGACAAAACCTTTTATGGAAAGCTAATATTTAATTTTTCTAAAATAACTTTAGGTTAACCGAAAGGAACAATCAAATCACAAGGAAAAGAAATAAACAAAAGAACACAACATCGAAAAACATATTCGAAATACTAGAATCGTAAGCCTCTTGTATTTGGTATTTATTTCCAAAAATAACTAGTATGATGCGGAAAGGAAAAATTACTAGTTATACCTTTTAGAAAGACCTCTTGATCTTCTACCGTATTCCTCTTCTAACCTCGGACGTTGTGTGAGCAACGATCTTCCGAGATGAGAAATCACCAACACACCTTCTTCTCCTCCTTGCTAGGTTCGGCCAAAACAAAAGAGCTTCGCCAAGGATGAAGAAAAAAAAACATCAACCAAGCTCCAAGGGATACAAGCTTTCTCTCCTTCTTCTTCTTCTCCAAGTAGTATCCGGCTACCACAAGAGCTCCAAGCAAGAGGAAGGATTCGGCCACCACAAAGAAGAAGAAAGGAAGAGAGATTGGCGGGCCACACCACCAAGGAAAAGAGGGAGAGAACAATAGAAATTGTAACCCATGAAGGCACCTCTACCCCTTCTTTTATATTCCTTGGCTTTGGCAAATAAGGAAATTTATTTATAATAAAATTTCCTTAACTTTCCTTGACAACAATTAATTAAGAAAAATTAAATAAAATTTCTTAATCAATTAATCATGGCCGGCCACCTCAAATAGACAAATTAGGAGAGTTTCAATCAACAATAAAAACTTCCTTATTTGTCTTTGGAAATTTTAAAAAATAAAATTTTCCTTTAAAATCCCTTCATGGTTGATAAAAAGAAATTTCTATAATTTTAATTTTCAACATGTGAATAATTTTCAAAGAAAAAAAATAAAATATCTTTCCAATCTACAAATAAGGAAAGAGATCTAATCTCTTTCTTTTAATCTTTTGTAGATCCTTTAAAGAGAGATATTTTAATTTTAATTCTCTGTAATAAATTATATCTTCCACATAATAAAAATTAAAATTAAAAATCTTTTTAATTTTATCATGGTCGGCCCCCTCTAGCTTGGGTTCAAGCTAGGGTCGGCCACCCATAAACCAAGCTTAGGCCGGCCCTAGCTTGATTCCCAAGCTAGCTTGGCCGGCCCCCTTTAGGTGGGTATAGAAGGTGGGTATAGGTGGGTATAGTACTCTATAAATAAGAGGCTATGATAGAGACCGAGAGGAGGAATTGGTTTTGGTCTCCCGATAAAATTAAGCATCCCGTCTGAACACACAACTTAATTTTATCAATAATAATTCATTCCACTAGAGAACTATTATTGAACTACCGCACCAATCCCAAATTACATTTTTGGGCTCCTTCTTATTATGAGTGTGTTAGTCTCCCTGTGTTTAAGATGTCAAATGTCCACTAATTAAGTGAGTCACTGACAACTCATTTAATCAATATCTTAATCCAAAAATAGTACCACTCAACCTTATCATCATGTCGGACTAAGTCCACCTACAGGGTTTAACATGACAATCTTTATGAGCTCATCTTGGGGACATTATCAACATAGATTACTAGGACACAGTTTCCTTCTATAATCAACAACACACACTATAAGTGATATCATTTCCCAACTTATCGGGCTTATTGATTCATCGAACTAAATCTCACTCATTGATAAATTAAAGAAATAAATATCAAATATATATGCTTGTTATTATATTAGGATTAAGAGCACACACTTCCATAATAACTGAGGTATTTGTTCCTTTATAAAGTCAGTATAAAAGAAACAACCTCAAATGGTCCTACTCAATACACTCTAAGTGTACTAGTATAATTATATAGTCAAGATAAACTAATTCCTATTTACACTATGACCTTCCAATGGTTTGTTCCTTTCCATTTTGGTCATGAGCTACTGTTTATAATTTATAAGGTACTGATAACATCATCTTCTGTATGTGACACCACATACTATGTTATCTACAATATAAATTAATTGAACAACTACAACAAATGTAGATTATTTGACCAAATGTGATTCTTTATTCAAAATAAATGTTTACAAAAGCTTAGGCTTTCAGTATACACTCTAACAGGTTCCTGAGTTATGCTCATACCTGCAACCAAAGCAATACCTTTCTAGACTAAGTGTGCATTAATCTGTTCATGTAACTCAAATTCGAAAAATAATTCATCTAACTTGATTGATGAAAGATCCTTGGATACTTTGTAAGCATTTACCATGGATGCTCACAAAGTATTCCTTGAAAAGGCATTGAGTGTATACCTGATTATGTCATGGTTTTTACCTTTTGGCCGATTCCATGAAGACCGTTTAGTAGATCTTGAATCTGCACGTGAAGTTGGCTAGCCGTCTCACCTTCTTGCATTTTTATGTTATATAGCTTATTCAAAATTAGATCTATTTTACTTACTTTAATATCAGAGGTCCCTTCATGCAGCTCGATCAGTTTTTCCCACAGCTCTTTCGCGCTTGAGAAAGGGTCGACTCTGTTTAGTTCTTATTTTATCAGATCGCATTGTAGGGTGCAGGTTGCTTTGACCTCGGCTTCAATTTTCTTCATTAAGCTAGCGTCCTAGTTCATGCATAATACTGGTTTTCTAGGGTCGTCTCGTGGAAGCTTGAGACTGATTTAGATACATCTCGACTTGCGTCTTGAGGTAGTATTCCATCCGGCTCTTCCTGTAAAATACCGAACTAGATAATAATTAAATAATAAGGTTTAATAGGCTAATAGCCTTAACAGAATTTTTAGAGATTTTCTAAGAATTTTTCGGAGCTCATATGACATATTTTAAGGGGATCAATTATTAGCTTGTAGGAGAGCCCATTTGGATATCCCATTTAAGTAGGAGTTGATTGAGAAATTAATCTAGAGCTTAATCAAAGATACCTAAGTTTATAAATCCTTTTCTCTTCTTTACCCGTGCCTAAGCCCTTCCCCACCGTCGACTCTCCCGATCCCTTCCCTCTCCCTCTCGCGCCGGCTCCTCTTTCTCCCTCTCTTCCGCACGATCGACGCCGACGACCCTCTCATCGCCGACGCCGATCCGCCCTCTTCGGTCATGAGCGAGAAGTGGTCCCTCTCCGAGCTTCCTCGCGCCATCACAGACGCCGCAGAACGCGATTCTAGCCTTTCCTTTGCCCTAGCACCGGCCGCCCCATCGCCGCTCTCTACTCCTCACGCGAGAACCAGAGACGCACGTCGCCACACCCGATCGCTTGACGTTGATCGAGCCGCAGCTCGCCGGAGCCTCCTAACCCCTTCACCCCGCGCCGATAGCCCCGCTAGGTATCCCTCTCTTCCGACCCTTGCCCCGCACCGATCTATCTTCAACAAAAGGGAAGAAAATCCGAGCCCTAACTTCACTGGATTTGGAGCTTGCTAGATTCAGTGGAGGTCTATTTGAGGTAAGGTTTTGTTTTGGATTTTTGGGATGTGGGATGCTTCTTCTAGATAAGTCCATTGTTTTTCTTGGATTGGTTGCGTTCTATTTGAAAGGGATTCGGGATGTATAGATAGGTTTTAGTTTTCGTTGATCTTGCGTTGTTTTATTTGTGAGGCTTTTGTACTCTTGGATGTTTGATCAGATTTGGGTTTAGATGCGATGAAGGTCTTGTTCTTCCTCTGGTTAGCGATAGTTTTGGTAAAGGGCAGATTGGTTTCAATGTTGTGTGGTTTCTTCATGGTGGATTTGGTTCTTCCTTTAGTAGGTTTCGTAGGTTGCAAATTCGTTTCATTGTTGAATGACTTCTCCATGTTGGGTTTGATTCTCCTGTAGTAGATTAAGAGGTGGTAATGAGATTTCAATATGGTTTACCCTGCACTTCATTTACCGAAGTTCTGGTTGGATTTTCTGTACTGGATTGTTGGGATTTGAATGAAGCTGCCCTTATTCTTCGGTGGAGTTTTGATTGAATTTGTTTCCTTTTGATACAAGAAGGTTTCGGTCAATTTGTAGTGGAATTAATTCTTGATGCTCTGTATCATTAAATAGTTAAAGTTTCTGGAGGTTTAAGTTTGTATCTGTTTGGTTCTCTTTGTTGTTGTACAGCCTTGGTTTGTGAGTTTATTTGACGACCATGGAATTCATTGAGATTGTCTTACCATGTGGATGAGTTTGATTAGATGGGAGCTTAATTTGGAAGGTGGTTTTGGTTGTGGGTATTCCTGAGCTCGGGATGGATCTGAAGTTTTAATTCTTCATGTCATGTCTTTTTGATTTTCGAAGGGATAGGATTTAGTGTGGTTAGGTGGATGTGTCTACAATGTTTTCTTAAGAAACCTAAGTTGGGTTTGAGTTTAGTTTGTTGTTCTTATGAGATTAGCTTAATTGTATAGTACATGATTGCAGGACGTTGTTTCGAAACGAGCACTTTGACGTGACGGAGCGTGATATGTTTTAGACTACCTAGTAAAGGCAGGTACTTCTTGCTTTGTTTTCTTTTAGTACTTTGACCTTAGTGCATGAATTATTTTGGATAAGGATTGTTTACCTTGACTCCACTCTTACTTTCCTGCGCTTGATACTTTCACGCAATCTTTGAGAAATTCGTTTCTATATCCATACAGTCTCTTCTTGTTGTCCATGATCCGTAGCAGACACTAAATATCATATGTGTATGCTTTGACTGTTGCTTATTTATGTACGGTATTGAGCATGCTGGCTTCATGTAGTATACATGTTTCTGCTTATATATATATATGATGACTTTTGCATTGTTCGCATCATGTCATTGCATGCATGCCGCATCCTCGGCCACTCGAGAGAGTGGTAGCTGGAGTTGATGCCGCTTGTCCTGTCGTGCCGCACTCGGCCACTTGTGTGAGTGGTAGCTGGAGTACGAGCAGCAGGGACCCCGTCGCAGATGTAGCTAGTTAGCTACTATGCAACTGTCCCCTCGGCCACTCGTGTGAGTGGTAGCTGGAGTGGTGTACAGTCTGTCACTGACCCGGCCTCTCAACTATACAGGGGTCATGGTGCAGAGAGGTGGACGGGAGGGACCATCCGTGCATACGCTGTTGTTATTATATTTGTTATGGCTGCTGCTATTTATATATGTTGTTATTGCTTACTTACTACTGTTGTTCGCATATGCCGATATGCTTGTGTTGAGATATATTCTCGTTGTCGATGTTTAGTCATTGGAAATTTGTATATACCTTGCTTATTACCTCTGTAGTTATGAGCAGTACTGTAGCAGATTAGTACCAGTTCTGACCTACTATACCTAGCCTAAGATATGATTTCAGGTATGAGCATTTATTTTGATTCTATTGTAGTATCTGCATTTCTTCTTACGAGACTGTATTCCTTTTGGCATTCTCTATTGGTTTATTTGGTTCATGCACTATCTCTCTCCTTACCCGCTGAGTTCCAATACTCACCACCCCACAAAATGGTTTTTTTTCGCCAGGTAACAGATAAATGAGTCATGGATGCTTGGAGAGATGTCGGCTGCCAGTCCTGGGTCCTACGTCACACTCGATGATAGTTTTCGTTTTGGTTTTATTATCGTTTGGGGTGGTATATTGATTTTTGTGTATTTTGTTTTTCAACAAGTCGATGTGAATTTTGGGTCAAGTCTGTGATGACAGGTATTTTTGTTAGTGTCGTTGTTGGTTTTACGTTCGTATCGTTTTATGTCTTCTGCTGCTGTGTGTTTACGTCCAGTCGTGTAGGCTTATTAAACTGCGTGGTTGTATTTATTTTGTCCAGCCGGGTAGGCTGAGTATATTAAACTGCGTGTTATGTTGTTTATATTTTGTATATATATTCCAGCCGAGTGTGGCTGAGGTATATTTTGTATGTAGTAATGCTTCAGATTGTCACCCGTACAGGGGAGATGCTGTTGAAATTTCTTCGGGCAGGGACTCCTCTGGGGCGTGACACTTCCAGTAGTCAAAGTCCTCGCCGGGAAAAGAGGCGGGCGGGCTGTGTTGTAACCTTCTTGGTGGGTCATTTAAGAATCTAGCACACACAAAAATAAGAAACTTTGTTCCAAGATTTGGTCTTGGATTTAGTAGTGCGGGAGCAAGAGAATATGATAAAACTTGAGTGGTGGTTGCACCGACATCGAGAAACAAAAAAAAAACTCGATCGATAAAATAGATCAGAAGACGACAATTATATCGATTCTAATTAACTCCGAAAAATGAAAAATTACCACAAAAAATTGTTTGAATGGTGGTTTCACCAATTCGACGTGACCCTGCTCTGATACCAATTGTAGGATCGAAAGTGCTAGAAGGGGGTGAATATCGCTCATGGCTTTCACGTTTATTTCGAAAATATACAATGAAAAAATAAAACACAAACACAAACACCAAAAGTTTTACTTGGTTCGGAGCTTGTGACGACTCCTACTCTAAGGTCCACACTCGTTGAGTATTTACTTTGGACAATCACTATCAATTTGAAAATTACAACTTCGAAGTACAATATAAAGCAATAAAAAATTATACCGACAATGACTAGAATCAGTAAACTTGAAGCTTCTAGTCTTTGGAGTTGAGTTATAGCTTTGTCGGATCATCCTTTGAGTAGCACATAGAAGAAGGGTTGCGATTTCAGGTGTTGTCTGAGTTGCTGTTCGAACCAGGCTTAAATAGCTTGTTGAGGGCGCCTCCAACCTCATGGAGGGAGCCCCCAAGATTGCCGAATTCACAGCGGCAATAAGCTCCTGCATCTTCGCTGCTTATCCACCCGAGGGTGCCTCCAAGCTCCATGGAGGGCGCCCTCCATCCAGGGCACCTCCAAGATCCATGGAGGGCACCCTCGTAACTTGCTGCGGGGTTGTTGACCAAGTCACTGAGGTGCCTCCAAGCTCCATGGAGGGCGCGTTGGGACTGTTCATCTGAGGCTTTCTTGTGCAATTTCCATCTTGCAAACTATGTTAGTCTACAAACAAAGTATACCCTGCAAAATAAAGTTAGAACAATAAACTAAGACAAATAAAAGTAATTTTGACAGTCTCCGGATTGTTTGGTTATGACTTTGGATTTCACCTTCGGAAACCCTAGGTCGAACCGACGCTTATTGTTCCCTCACCGGGGAACGCGTCCTCATCGGGGAATGTGTCCTCACCTACTCCACTCAAGACAATTTACATGTTGCCAGACCGATCCTCCAGACCGACTTGACTTTTGCTCAGCGTTCGAATCTCCAGGACTTTCTGCTGGACGTCCGCTCCACGACCCGTCCAGTCTTCCACCCGATTCGCGACACCAGGATTTCAACCTAGAGTCCCCGACTCTAGGGTTTTTGCCCGAAGCCTTCGACCCATTAAGACTTTCTGCCTAGGTTACCACCCCCTAGGACCTAGGGTTACCATCCCCTAGGATTTTCCCTTTGCCTAATCTCAGCTAGGACTTTTTCTCACCTAGAGTTACCACCCCTAGGACCTAGGGTTACCAACCCCTAGGGTTTTCCACTTGCCTAACCGCAGCTAGGACTTTTACCTAAGTGCACATAGGACTTTCCTGCAATCTCATTGAAACTCGTTAAACCACAAATAACCTTAACTTTGAACCCTTTGCTATTATCAAAACTTAGGTTCGATCGTCGGATGCATCCCGCACCAACATGTTGTCTTGATAACAATGTCATTTTTGAGTTTTATTATAATCATTATCTTATAAAAGATAAAGGAACAAATATTATTGTGTTTGATGGGAGAATCAAAAATAGCCTCTACTATCTTCAAAGTTCTTCAATCAAAGCTTTTGTTGGTGAACACACAAATAAACCAGCTTGGCATGCTCGACTTGGTCATCCTTCCCTTCGCATTATTCAGTCAATTATCAATAGGTATGATTTACCTACTTCCATTACCTCCTCTTCATCTCATTCATGTAAGGCCTGCATAGAATCTAAAAGTCATAAGCTATCTTTCTCTTCATCCGATCATGTTTCTAATTTTCCACTCAAAATAATTCATTTTGATGTTTAAGGCTCTACGCCTATTTTGTCTAATCAAGGTTTTGAATATTATGTTTCCTTCATTGATCATTTTAGTAAATATACTTGGCTCTATCCTATGAGAAGAAAATCTGATTTATTTGATATATTCTATAATTTTCAAATTCAAGTTGAATGATATTTTAATCGTAAAATACTCTCTTTTCATTCTGATTTGGGAGGCAAATATCAAGCTCTCCATCGTCATCTTGTCTCTTGTGGAATTGTTCATCGAGTTTCTTGTGCTAACACTCTAGAACAAAATGGCTCTGCCGAGAGAAAACATAGACATATAGTTGAAACTGCTTTAGCTCTTCTTCATCATACATTAGTTCCACGTAAATTTTGGGATGAAGCTATTATTAGCCCTGTAATATATCTCATAAATCAACTTCCTACTTCATTGCTCAATCATAAGTGTCCTTTTGAAAAATTTTATAATCAAATCCCTGATTACACTTTCCTTCGAATTTTTGGTTGCACATGTTATCCATGGTTATGCCCCTACTCTAAACACAAACTTGACTCTCGTTCACTACAATGTATTTTCCTTGGTTATAGCAATTTGCACCATGGTTATCGTTGCTTGCATATACCAGCAGGACGAATTTATATTTCACGACATGTTACTTTTGATGAGTCTCTATTCCCTTTTTCAGTAACTTCTTCGATCTCTCCTCCAGATACAAGTGGCACCTTCTTAATGCTATCTAATATTGTCAAAAGTGATGGTATCGTAGGTCCTGCTCTGGAGCTCTCTAATAACTCTCTTATACCATCAGAATCACCTCAGGTTGCTGCTCCAATCTTGGAAGCCTCACTGCTCGAAGATAATATACTCTCTAGTTTTGGATCCTCCGATAATGCAAGTCTGTCATCTACATCACCATGTCAGTCTACTTCCTCTTCGCCATTAACAAGTGACTCGGATGATAATGCTCCTCGCCGCATGCTTCCCATTAGTGACATTTATGAACGTTGTCCACCAAATGCAACTCAATATTCACTTCCACGAGCTCTAGTCATCTCTTCAAAATCTATTGAACCAACTTGTTTTACACAAGCAAGCAAGGATCCAAATTGGCGTAGTGCAATGGCTACAGAATTTGATGAACTTCTTTGTAATGGAACATGGAGTCTACTTCTACGCCCTCCCTTAATGAATGTTGTGGGCTCTAAATGGGTATTCCATCTTAAGTATCGAACTAGTGGTTCTCTTGAATGGTATAAAGCTAAAATTGTAGCCAAAAGATTTAGCCAACAACCAGGTATTGACTTCAATGATACTTTAGCTCAGTCATCAAAATTACATCTATCAGACTATTATTATCGATAGCTATTAGTTCTAATTGACATGTACGTCAATTGGACATTTTAAATGTGTTTCTCCATGTTCATCTTGAGAAAATTGTATTTATGGAGCAACCATCTGGGTTCATTCATCAACAATTTCCTTCTCATATTTGCCAACTTAAGAAATTCTTATATGATCTTCGACAAGCTCCTCGTGCATGGTTTCATCGACTATCTAATTGGTTACAAGCTCAAGGATTTTCTGGATCAAAGACTGACTCGTCTCTATTATTGGAATGTATACTAAAAGCCTAACTTTTTGTATAAATATTTATCTAGAAATAAGAATCACATTGGTCAAATGTCTACATTTATGCTAAGTGTAGTTGTCCATTTAATTTATATTGTAGATAACATGGTGTGAGGAGACACACAGAAGATCATGTTATCAGATCCTTATAAATTATAAATAGTAGCTCACAACCAAGATGTAATGGACAAACCATTGGAGTGGTTGTAGTATAATTTGGTATTAGTTTATCTAGACTATAAAATTACACTAGTACACTATGAGTGTATTGATCAGGACCATCTGAGGTAGTTTCTTTTTATACTGACTATATAAGAGAACAAAACCTCTGTTATTATGGAAGTGCATGCTCTTAATCATGATATAATAATAAGCATGTATATTTAATATTTATTTCTTTGATTTATCAAATGGTGCGATTTAGCTCGTTAAATCAATAGGCCCAATAAGTTGGGAAATGATATTATTTATATGGTGTGTTGTTGATTATAAAATGAAATTGTGTCCTAGTAATCTAGGTTGATGATGTCCCCTTGAGGAGCTCATAAGGATTGTCATGTAAACCCTGCAGGTGGACCTAGTTCGGCATGACAATGAAGTTGAGTGATACTACTCTTGGAGCTAGATATTAATTAAGTGAGTTGTCAGTAACTCATTTAATTAGTGGGCATTCTATATCTTAAACACAGGGAGATTAATGCACTCATAATAATAAGGAGCCCATAATGTAATTTGGGATTGGTACGGTAGTTCAATAATAACTCTTTAGTGGTATGAGTTATTATTGATGAACTTGAGTTGGGTGTTCGGGGCGAATATATGAAGCTCAAGCTCTTCGGGAGACCAAAACCAATTTCTCCTCTCGGTCCCTGTTGTAGCCTCTATAAAACCTTGTATCCACTAAATCTACTTCTTATCCAAGTAATGGGCTAGACACAACCTTGCTTTGAGCAAGGGGGTCGGCCAAGCAATGGCTTGGAGACTCAAATAGTGGACGACCAAGCCATGCTTGGTGACCAAGCATGGGGTTGGCCATAGGAATAAGATTAAAAGAAATTTTAATTTTTGTTAAAATATTTCCTTTTGGAGTCATTCATGAAGGAATTTAAAAGAGAAATTTTAATTTTAAAAATTTCCTTTTATAGTCATTCTCATGGTTTTAAAAAGAGAGTTTTAGATTTTAAAATCTTTCCTTTTATAGCTATCTACAAAAGATTAAAGAGAGATTTTAATTTTGTTATAATCTTTCCTTATTTGTAGTTGTCTATAATGCTTAAAAGAAAGATTTTAATTTTTGATAAACTTTCATTTTATGTAACCATGATTTAAAAGGAGAAGTGTTAATTAATCTTTCCTTTTTGTAGTTGTCTACATATTTAAAAAAAAAAGATTAATTTTAAAACTTTCCTTTATTGGCATGTACAATAGGAAATTTAAAAAGAGAGATTTTAATTGTTGTTAAAATTTCCTCTTTTAAAGGGAGGCCACAAATAAGAGCGTTTTAATTATGTTTAAAACTTTCCTTTTTGTAAATATCATGGTTTAAAAAGAAACTTTAATTTTTGTTGTAAAAATTTTTCCTTTTTAGCATACCATGATGTGGTCGGCCATAAGAAGATTAAAAGGAAGTTTTAATTAAACTTTCCTTTTTTTGTCATGACCAAGGATTATAAAAGAGAGGTATAGGGTGCCTCATGAGATTAATCTCTAATGAATTGATCTCTCTAAGTTCCCTCTCTTTTAATCCTTTGGTGGCCGACCATCCCTCTATAGTTTCTCCTTGCTTGTTCTCCTTAGGGTCGGTTCTTATCTCTAGCTTGTTTTCTTCATCTTGCTTGGTGGCTGAAACCTAGCTTGGAGGGGAAGACCTATAAGGGTCGGCGACACACTTGGAGAAGAAGGAGAAGATAAGGAAGTTTCCTATTTTGGCATCCCTTAATGGCTCAAGAGTCTTGGAGAAGAAGAAGTGGTCCCGATAGAATTTATCTTGGTAGATCATCACCCACACGACGTCCAAGAGAATGAGAGGAATACAATAGAATATCAAGAGATTTTTGTTTACAAAAAAAGGTATAACTAGTTGTCTTATTCCGCATCATGCTAGTTTTTCTTTGTATGGATTTTGAATTACCAAACATAAGAGGCTAACGATTCTAGGCAATCAAATTTATGTTTCAATTTTATGTTTCTTTTATTTTTCAATCTTGTGATTCGATTGTTCTTTGTGGTTAAACCTAGCGTTACTGTAAGGAGATTAAATATTGAATTTCGTTGAAAGGCTTTGGCTAGGAAGTAGTGGATGATCCCATATCCAAGAAGGTCTAGTGCCTTGCCATGTTTAACCTGAAAGCCGATTTTTTAAATAAATATTTAATCAACTTTGTGACATGGGTGGATTTGGATTAATAATGTTAAACATTGTTTGCGATCCAAGCCTAAACCTCTAAGAACAGATAAGTTAAATTTGTAATCAATAATGTTAAGTTTTGTTTGCGATTCCAAATTTAATTTCTAAAGAACACAATTGGTTGTTAGGAAAAGTTCAGGACTTGTATAAAATTTTTGTACAGGGGAACCAGTACGATATTCCGAGTAACAACCAGCATCACAAATATAATGATGGATCTATGATATTTTTTCTTATTTATGTGAATGTCATCTTGATAACCGGCAATGATTACAAGGATATCACAACTTTATTAAGTCTTCTCAATTAAGAATTTCCTACTTGAAATTTAGGTATTGCCCATTTTTTTCTTGGTATTGAGCTTATTCCACATGTGGATGACTATCTTCTCACTCAGAGCAAATACATTACTGGACCTCTTCAAAGAGCCAAAATGGATGGAGCACGTCCGGTCTCTACATCAATTGTTATAAATAACTCTCCAACTTCATCCTCTCATGCTCTATCTGATCCACAAATTTATCGAAGCATTGTTGGAATCTTATAATATGTCACTATCACACGTTCTGATATTACTTTTATAGTAAATCATGCTTGTCAATTCATGGATGCTCCAAGTGAACAAAGTTGGGATAATGCAAAAAGAATACTTCGCTATCTCAAATGGTAACAAAAGACGAATACGCTCGCCCTCGCCAACCCACCCCAGGACCAACATTGGAGGAGGTAAATCACGGGTGGTTACTAGTCTTTAGAATAATGACTAGCACATAAGGGAGACATTTACCTCGGCTTTGCCGAGATTCGAACCCCAGACCTCATGGTGATAACACCTCATGCGCTAGCCACTAGACCGCCCCGAGGGGACATACTTCGCTATCTCAAAGGTACTATTCTACATGGTCTTCTTTTATATTGTCAATCATCAATAGATTTACATATCTATAGTGATGCGGATTGGGCAAGTTCTCTTGAAAATAAATGCTCTACTAGTGGATATGCAATATTTCTTTGACAAAATCTTATCTTATGGAATTAGAAAAAGCAACCTACGGTATCTCATTCAAGCACTGAGGTAGAATATAAGTTATAGCAAATACGACATCTGAAATTATTTGGCTTCAATCACTTCTCTCTGAGTTTCATCTTACATCAAATATTGCATCAAAATTTAGTGTGATAATATTGGAGCAACATATCTCACAGCAAATCCAATCTTTCATGCTCGTACAAAATATGTGGAAATTGATTTTCATTTTGTTCGTGAACGTGTGACAACTCAACAGTTATCCGTCTTTTATATTTCTGCTGAAGATCAAATTACTAATATCTTTACTAAGGCATTATCCAAGCAGCGTTTCAACAAGTTAACAAGCAGACTCATGATCAAAGATCTCGATCCCGTTAAGTTTATCGAGGGGATAAAAGAGATAAAAAGAATCATCAGAATTGACCAGATCAAATCATTAAATTAAATCAAATTTGTATTATGATTATTTTAATAATTCTGTTATAATTCTCAAAATAATTCTGTTATTTATTAATTGATCAATTGATCAAATACTTCTTAAACATTATATATCCTACTATCCTTAAGATAACTATCAATGAATAATAAAATTTATTATTGCTCTCATATTCTTTTTTTTTTTTTTGTCCTCTTTCTATTCTTCTTTTTCTAACAAGCACGATGTTGTCGAAGGCAGTGTCGTTGGAGAATTTCTCATGCAGCTCGTGATCGTGGCGAGAACTGTTAACAACAGCGTGAAGAACTCCTACTCCGACTTGCCTCTTGGGATGATCCGGAACAGCGATGATGAGATGGAGTCCCGGTGCGGGCGGCGTTTGTGTTCGATAAGGAGTTGGCAAAGATGTGCATGTCATTGCAAGAAGGCCAGGTCACCGCGGAAGTCATCGTTGCAGTTGAACCCGCACGTGCGCTTCTCGACGTCTTAAGGATCAATTAATGTCGTCGTGTCCGACCTCGCCGGCAGCAGCGTGCATCACGCTGAGGTTGAGGAAGGCGAGGGAGGAGTTCAACGCCTTCTTGGCAGCCCACAATGCTTAGCCAATTAATTAATTTTAATGCGTTATGTTTATTTATTTATTTATTTATTTTCACATATGTCTGTTGTCGAGCTAACCAATACTAATTGACTACGCGTACGTGGTTCCACTGAGAAATTTTCATAGATGTTTAAATATTGAATATGATAAAAGAAATTCTAATAAAACTTCTTTTCTTCGTCAGCAAAAATGTGAACATGGACAGGAAAACAAATTAATGTCATTCATTATAGAGCTCTTGTGCACAAGCAAACTAAGGAGTAAAACACACGATAAGAAATTTGCCAAACAAAAGATTTACTTAATCAGTTTCATTGTTCATTACTTCTTGTACTTTATCTTAATTCAACTTTTGCACTCTTGTTCCATCGTCTATGCTCATCCTTAACGGTATTACACGCATAAATACAAAATTTTCCATGAAGTGCTTATCCAAACAAATACATGTCCAACAAATTAAAACTATTCATCTTAGAGACCAAAAAAAAAAATGCATGCGTACATGTCAGACGTGTGTGCTGCTAAAACAAAAGGTTGCCCAAGTGTTACGAGTTCAATTTTGGTACGACATTTTCCTTTATCTTTCCTTATAGTTTTAAGATGATCCATATGCAAATGTTCAAGTTTTGTTAATGTTGCAAGCATGAAATTTAGTTCAACATACTTGGCATTACATCCATGTAAACCCAGACAAATTATACTCAAACAGATTAATTAAAGGCATTTTCCAACTGAAACACTGCTTTGAATCTAACACTAGAGATATGTAAGAATTGAATTGCAATGTCAGGAGAGCAAATTCAGGGGGAAAAGTTGCATGCATGCACCTTCTCATGCATCAAGTCATCATCTTCCTCATGCAATTTAACTTTGCTGCTTTGCAGTCAAATTAAGAAAACAAATTTAAAAGCAGAAATCATAATGGAAGTAATCAGTTAGACCTAAGTAATTAACAGTCCCATTGCAGGTTTTCCATTGAAGTAGTCCCACTGCAAAACTCAGCTTCAGCAGCCAAAAATGCACTCTCTATCATTTCAAGGTCAAGGGTTGTGGCATATGAGGCCTCCACTTGATGAGCTTGCCCTTGCTGAAGACCCTGCTTTGAATTTAGTGCCTCCATTGCACCTTCATGCCAAATGTTCTCATCCAAGCAGCTGAAACCTGAAGCTTGTTGATGGCCAAAGCAAGAGGAGGACACGTTTGTGTAATCCACGGAAGAGGAAGAAGAGCCACCATTGGCAGTGAAGTCGAACGAACCTTGCGAATTGTCGATCATCTGATCCTTGAACCCCATCAGGAGCTGATGATCACTGATCATATTATCTTGTTGGCACTGGAAGTTGGGCACAGGAATTGCACCCGCCGCACTCTGATCATGAGAGGGAAGAGCATTAGAGTTAGCTAATAATGGCGGCAAAATTGTCTCCAAATTAGGGAGTACTGAGTTGAAGCCACAGTGATCCACAGAGCCGGCGTGCTTCATCTTGTCAAAGCTTTTGATAGGAGGGCTAATGGTGAAGGGTGCCGGATGAACAGACTGCCCATAGCCGAATCTAGAAAGCTCGTCGGAATTATTATTCATGGTGGTAACAGATCTAGAAGAAGATAACAAGTTGTGTGTCTTTGGATCCAGGCCTTGTGCCATCAGCTTCTTCTTGATGCATGAGTTCCAAAAGTTCTTCACTTCATTGTCTGTTCTTCCAGGAAGATGCTTTGCGATCTGAGCCCATCTGAGTTGATATTGATAGATCTCGATTCATAGTTCCCTACATAAAAGTGTGTGTTTGCTTTTGAATCAATTTGGATTAGTGTTGACTTACCTGTTGCCTAGGATTCTATGGACGTCAATTATAATTCTCTCTTCTTCTGCTGAGAAGGAACCTCTTTTCAGGTCAGGCTTCAAGTAGTTGATCCACCTAAGTCTGCAACTCTTTCCACATCTCTGTAACCCTGCAAAGATTGATTCCAACTTACATATTCAGAGATCAGATCAAGAAATATAGATTCAATTATATGGAGAAGATCAGGGAGAGAGAGAGGGAGAGAGAGACCTGCTTCTTTAGGGACAGTGCTCCAGCAGCTGTGGCCATGTTTGGTGATATGGTCGATGAGCTTCTCATCTTCCTCAGGAGACCAGAGGCCTCTCTTGACCTTCTGCTTGGCGCAGCAGAGATGACCCATGAACAAGTATTATCTGTAACCTTCTAGCCACCACACACTCACTAAAACTTATAGATGTACAGCCTCTCAAGGGATAAAATTAACAAGGAAAGAAAGAAAAAAGTAACTTGGTTTGTACTCATGCATGAAATTTCTTGTGGGATTGCAGGAATTGGCCGAAGACTAAACAAGGAAGCAATTCTAAGTTATGATAGGAAAGAAAATTCCCCGGATTATATAATTAAATACTGCCGTCGGTGTTATCTGATACAAGAGAAGGACTTTTAGTGAAAGATCAATTCAACTTACTAACCTTATGATCGATCGACTTGGGTTCCAGAATATTATACACGTTAACTCTGTGCAGAGTTAGGGAATACTTCCAATTCTACTCTTGCATGACACCAACAGTGTACGAGAAGCAATATTTTATATATACTCTGCATGCTGCTACTAAAGAATTAATGAATTACTGAACCAGGAAAAGAAATTTAAAATGAAATGCAAAAAGGAAGTTTGGTGATTTCTTATGGGACAATCCAATGATTAGGTGAGGACAATAAAGTGAGAAAGAGATAGAGGGAGGAAAGGGCACCACGAGTGGTAGTGTTGGCATTAGTAATTTGCTTTCTCCCAAGTTCACTATCACAAAGCTGCGCAAAGGCCAAAATTTTGATACTGATTAGAGAACTTGGCTTCTCTCTTTTCTTCACTAGAGAATATAATGGCTTGGTTGTTTTTCTAGGGTTCCACCGTATCTGTATGTTTTGTTTTATTTTTAGTTGTTTTAATCTTGATAATTGATTCAATATGATCCTTTAAATTTTAAATTATTATAGCTTTTGATATCTGTCTAAGTGTGTAAAATTTTAAAAATTGACATTTGTTAATTACTAGATACTTATAACTTCCAATTTTAGAATCTAAATTTTATTATTATTTTTATTAATTTTTATTTTTATAATATTTCAGATATTTTTAATATTTCTAATAATTATAGATCAAAATTAGTCTAAAATAGTATTTTATTTTATAAAGTCTATATAAATTTCTGTCTAGTTATAGATTCATCCTTAAATTAATAATAAATTATTATTTTAATAAACGGTGAACTTTCCACCCTGTCAGTGTTTGGGTAAGAACAAGAAATTAATTCATCTGGAAAAGTAGCCGCACGAAATAGGGTCTAAACAAAATTAATCGCAGGCAGAAATGAAAGGGCAGTCTTTATTATTATTTTCTTAAAATAAAGCATTTTATATATATATATATATAATCACTAATCCTAAAAATATTTTTATTCCATTATGTCGTAGTTGCTATATGTTAAATTAAATAAATTAATTCAATTTAATCAAAAACTCCAGTAATCATTGATAATAGTTGCTAATTTTATAATTGTAGTGATGATGAACAATAACTATTACAACAGTGTTGGTTCTATTTTAATCAAGTTGAAATGATTTTAGTTAAATAATTTTGATTAAATTAATAAATATTATTTTAATAATAATAATAATTTTTATATAATATTTTTGATTAAATTAGAATAATTTTAACAGGGTATCACCTCCCTATAGTTACAACTTACAATCATAGCTACCGAGAAAAGTATATACAGAATAAAAAATATGTAAGAGCTTATTTTAATATTTTTTTATGAAAAACATTCTTTTAATAAAAATAATAATAAATATTTTTTGATTTTTTTAATTTTCTGAGTTGCCAATTGGCGGGATGAGTGAGTAATAAGGCAAGAAGGTTCAAACAAGTTGATGTAAAATATAATTATCGAAATGAGACCGGACCATCATGGCACATCTATTACTATTGAACCATCAAGTTTTTTATATTTATTTGATAGGGAAAATATGAGAGCGGACCGTCGTTCGTATGTTTTGAAAACATCTCATCCTATTAAACGATATATTTAAAAGGCTGAAATGAAAAGATAAATTGGCCACAACGCATAGCAATTGACAACGCATCAATCCATGGCGTCCTCTCCTCCTCTTCCTCTTCTTCTTCTTCTTCTTCCCATTTTGCTACTGCTTTCCGGCCCCGCGCCGTCGACGGCAAGCAGTTACAACGAGAAGTTGACTCACCTCCACTTCTTCTTCCACGAGATCTACGGCGGCCCCAACGCAACCACCATCACGGTGGTCAACCCTCCCAACTCGAGCTCCTACACCGCCCTCGGCAGTATCGGGGTCGGAGATAACTACCTCCGGGAGGGCGCGGAGCCGGGGTCGACGCTGCTGGGGAGGGCGCACGAGCTGGCGGCGGCGGCGTCGTTGGGCACCCCGACGGCGTACCTGTCGCTGTTCAACTTCATCTTCACTGCTGGAGAGTACAATGGGAGCAGCGTTTCTATTTTCGGGAGGGCGGTGCTGACGGAGGTCATGGACAGGGCCATCATCGGCGGCAGCGGCAAGTTTCGGATGGCCCGCGGCTACACGATAAGCAAGTTGGTGAACAGGAGAGTGTCAGGTGACGTCATCTACCTCGTCGTCGAATACGACGCCTACATATATCACATGGACGACTGATACGCGCGACGTTATAATAAAAGTTATAAACTTCGGCTTTTGCTATTTAAGTAATTTTTTAAAATTATCAAATATCATACATATGATTTAGGATGATTTTAAAATTATTAAATTATGTATCTATTTCTTATTTATTTTATCAGTCGACTAGTTTTATAGAGAATCGATTTCGATCTGTATTCAAATTTAAAATTTTAAATAAATCGATGAACTGGTTTTTTTTGAAAATAAGTCGATTAATTTTTTAAAATAAATTTGAGATAAAATTAGTTAATAAATCAAATCATCATTTAATATATTCGGAGTAATAATTTTTAAATATGAAAATATTTAAAATTTTTAATTTATATTCAAAAAATTATTACTTTTAATATATTGGATCAAAATATAGTCAAATATATAGCATCTAATTTTATATCAATCCGAGATAGTTTGTTGTATCAACAGATTTTTTTTAACATGAATTAAATTTTTCAAATATATTCATGTTCAAAAAATAATTACTTTTAATATCTTGACTCAAATTGATATTTGAAGATACAGATATAATTAGGAGAGGTAAATGAGCATATATAAACTAGTTTTATATAAATCTGAGGTCATTTGATCCATTAACTGATTTTAGACAAAATTAGTCGATGTACAAAACGTCAAATAAACATAGAGCATGGAGAGATAGTTGAACACATAAAAATTAATTTCATATTAATCTGAGATAATTTGATCCATCAATTAATTTTACCTAAAATCGACTTTGAAAAAAAATAAATCGATTTATTTAAAATTTTAATATTTTGAAACAATGTGAAATTGATTCGATTTATTTAAAATATTAGTTGATTGATAAAGTTAAAATAGAAAATAAATATATAATTTAACAAGTTTTAAATTATCTAAAAATTTATCTACATAATCCAATAAAAACTATATAAACTTTCACATTATTTTTCTCCATTTTTACTAATGATCTCCAACTGAGAAAGAGAAAATAATTAATTAATTAAGCATGCGTCATTGAGTTTCCGAGACCGCGTGTATATAATTTTTATTCCTCTCACCTCTAATCATTATAATGTCCTTTTTATAATTTTTTTTTTCATATAATATCGATTATAAATTAATTTTATAATTTATAATTTTATAATACCGCGTTATGAAAGGAAAAATTCTTAAAATATATCAATTATTTAAAATTAGAGAAGAATGTGTTTATTTATGGAGAAGTTATCTCTTGCGATTCGCATTTGCAAAATGCGAAACTTTAATAAGTTTCACATTTTGCAAATGCGAAACTAGATGGAAATAGCAGATGTATCAATTTTTTTTAAAAAAAAAATTTGACAGCTATCGCATTTTTTAAATGCGAAAGCTATAACTTATTATTTATTTAATTTTCATGTATATTGATAGAAAGTATTTCTTATGTAATTACTCTCACGTCTCATATACACGCCAAACCCGAAAGTGTCGTTGCCATCGCCTCTCCTCCTTTTTTTCTCACAGTGCCTGTCCACCCCACCATCAAGCCACGCCATAGCGTCTAAACCCTAAACCGCCCGCTGGCGCCTCCTCCTCCTTCTTATCGTGGTGCCCGCCTGCCCATGAGTTATCCTATTATGCCACGCCGAAGCATCTAAATCTTAAACTATCGCCTTCTTCTTCTTCTTCTTCTTCTTCTCACGATCTTGTGGTTGCCCGCCCCAAGAGCTGTCCGATCAGGTCACGCCGGAACACCTCATTGCGAAGGATTAGAAGGCACGTTGCGAAGTATTAGAAGGCAAGGCCTAACTATGAATATTAAGACCCGATTCTCGTCGAATTCGCCAACATCGAACTGTTCTCCAGCTTAACAACAGTGAGTTTTATGGCCTAAATTTTTTTTTTTTAAATAATAGTTCATAAAGTAATACACCGATGTATTGCATATACCATGTAATTAGGGTTGTTTGGCTTATTAGAATGGCTTTTTTAGAACGCCCAATTCCTGTGAGCTTGTTTTGAGGAGCTAAGATTGAATATGAGAATGGTTCAATTAAGCATGGCCAGTCTATCTCTAACGCTACCATAGTGATTGAATATAAATTGAGTTACGACGAGTTGGTAGATGAGATTTGTCAACAAGTTGGTGTGGATAGAAAACATTTTAAGTTGAATATCATCTTGGATTATGAGCAAAATGGGAAATCCAAATCCACCCTTATTACGAATGATAAGTCATTACGAATTTTATTCTATTTTGCCCAGACAGTTACAGATTTTTGGGCTGACATCTATGTTGAGATGGAAGAAATTATGTAAAGTTCGATCCAACAGGAGGCATTATTGCCAACCGAGCACACGAGCATGGTTGCGCTTCTTAATAACTTTATGGGATCAATGCCTCATGTTGGATCTTCTAATGGATTTGATGAACTGAATTATGTACCAAGTTTGATATTTGAACCTAGAATTCAGATGACTGCAGGTGAAAACATCAATATGGGTCCTCCATTACCATCTCAAGATTTTGTTGAGCTTCCTCATGTAGAATCTCCAATGTATGATACCATGATTCATTTTCCATTGCCATCGAAGGTGCAGTTGGATGATGAGGCATAGAGCAGTGAATATTTTCATTCTCAATCTTCTGAAGATGGTGGGGACATTTTGAGCAGTCCTATGGATGATGACTCTCCTAATGATGGTGATTGTGATACTCATCTTAATCGTGGTGAGATTCCACCATATAATGAAAGGGTGATGCACTCCATGAATGATATAGGGGAGGAAAATGACGATGACAATGTAGATCGAGAACATAATGTTCATATTGACATTTGGAGTGAATCAAAAAAACAAACTTAGCTAGGAATGCTATTTGACAGCAAGTCTCAATTGCAGAAAGCCGTGACATTAGGGTCTATCAGTCAAAATCGAGAGTTTAAGGTAGTTGAAAGTAGAATCAACACATGAGTTGCCAAATGCAAAGTGGTGCCGTCAGACATAGATTCTAACAGTGGACCTAAGAATTATAGGTCATCGTGTCTTTGGTGTATTCGTGCAGTTCATAAGAAGACGCATAAGATGTGGCAAATCACTCGATGGGGTGAATATGCACAATTGTTTTGGCTCCATTAGTGACAATAATAATAGAAATTTGACTTTAGCTATTATTGTGTCTCACATTATCCATCAAATCGAGGTGAACCCGGGATATCTTATAAAAAAAGTCCAGGCTGATATTAAAGAGTCATTGCATGTTGATGTTTAATTCATACAAGAAGGCATGACATGGGAGGAGAAAAGCCATAGAGATTGTTTATGAAAATTGGGAAAGTAATTTCACTGAGTTACCTTCGTATATTGCAACCTTAGAGCATTCTAATCCCAATACTATTATTAAGTGGCATAATCACCCAAGTAGTAGTGAAAATGTGAAAGTCTTCAAATATATATTTTGGGCATTTGGACCAGCAATTGATGCATTCCACATGTGTAGGCCGATTATCAGTGTTGATGGTACACTTGTAGATTATACTAAATGCATGAAAGACGAATTAAAAATAAATACGGTAAAAACTTACAGCGATCTCCCGCAGATCCGCAATCGGCAATGGCGAAACTCGCTATCGGAAGAGCGATCACAAGATCGGAAAGCCCTCCGCAATTCCACAAACCAAATCCCGCCGCCTTGGATGTTCTCCTCTTACTCTTGTCTCCAACGCCCAATTTCACACCCACTGAGTCTTGGACGGACCCCCTTTATATAGGGAAATATACTAGGGGCATAATGGACTTTTCCATTATGTGTAGTGGGGAACATGGGCCACGTTCCCCACTATCCCCATTTCCAACATTTGCGAGGGGCTTATAAGGGAAAGATGCTTATAGCTGTTTCTAAGGATGTAAACAATCGTATATTACTTGTTGCTTATGTTATAATAGATGAGGAAACTATAGCTAGTTGGTCTTGGTTTTTTTGAATAATTTAGGTATTATGTGGCACAAAATAGACAATTATGTGTTATTTCTGATAGACACCATGGTATTATTCATGCTATGTCAAATTTAGAGGAATGGAAGGAACCAATTGCATATCATAGATTTTGCCTTCGACATGTTCGAAGTAATTTCATGACAAAATTTAAGAATGTCAGTTTGAAACATTATTGTTGGGCTATTAGAAGTATTACTCAAAGACGGAAATTTAACATATTTAGGAGATAAATTAGAGCACTTGATCTAGCGACATGACAGTATTTGAGAGATATTGACATAAGGCGGTGGAGTCTTGCTTACGATGGTAACCATAGATGGGGATGCATGTCTCACAACAAACACTTCTGAGAGTTTGAACAATGTTTTGCGAGGGGCTAGATTCTTGTTAATTAAGGCATGTATTAATCTATCATTTCATAGAACTGTTCAACCTTTTCAAAGTCGATCATTGTAATACAACCCTCCCGCCACATAATTGGAGTAAATTCCTAGAGGCTGAAAGACATGCACAAGGACATCACATTGATGAGTTTAACTAAGTAGATGGAGTGTACAAGATTGTAACAACAAGACAATTGAATGGTAAAGGTTGTCATGTACACACAGTTCTTTACTATGAAAAAGATTGCACATGTGGAAAGTGACAAATGCATAGATTTCCATGTTCACATGCAATTGCTATTAATTGTCGACATAGAGGGGATAATGCTATTGACCTTGTGGATGAAGTTCACACCACAAAGACTTACATGACACAATATGTGAGACTATGATGAGTTTTACTCCTCCGGATGGTGCCATATCAAATAATCGAATACTACTAAGGTGTTTGTATGATATCATCTGCAGGTCTCTACCTAATAATGCATCAGATGAATCATGTATTCAACGAGCGAGAGTTTATATTTTGTATTTGTTGAGTGATAATTTGTTATCTGATGTATCTGGTAGCGTTGTGTACATGCATCATCTCATCAATTTGATCGATATGTCTGTTAGTGCATCTAAGAGTTGGGGGAGTGAATAAATATGTTAATTAGACGATGTAAATTTTTTTAAAAAAATGATTAATAATAAAAAAATAAAATTTATTTAAATATGCATGATAATATAATGAAAAATAGATAATATCACATCTATTAGTATTAGTATTGTATGATCACCCTTTTTATATTTATTTGATAGGCATATAAGATTGAGACCGCACCGTCGTCCTTATCTGTTGAAAACTTCTCATCCTATTAAACGATATATTTAAAAGGCTGAAATGAAAAGATAAATTGGCCACAACGCATAGCAATTGACAACGCATCAATCCATGGCGTCCTCTCCTCCTCTTCCTCTTCTTCTTCTTCTTCCCATTTTGCTACTGCTTTCCGGCCCCGCGCCGTCGACGGCAGGCAGTTACAACGAGAAGTTGACTCACCTCCACTTCTTCTTCCACGAGATCTACGGCGGCCCCAACGCAACCACCATCACGGTGGTCAACCCTCCCAACTCGAGCTCCTACACCGCCCTCGGCAGTATCGGGGTCGGAGATAACTACCTCCGGGAGGGCGCGGAGCCGGGGTCGACGCTGCTGGGGAGGGCGCACGAGCTGGCGGCGGCGGCGTCGTTGGGCACCCCGACGGCGTACCTGTCGCTGTTCAACTTCATCTTCACTGCTGGAGAGTACAATGGGAGCAGCGTTTCTATTTTCGGGAGGGCGGTGCTGACGGAGGTCATGGACAGGGCCATCATCGGCGGCAGCGGCAAGTTTCGGATGGCCCGCGGCTACACGATAAGCAAGTTGGTGAACAGGACAGTGTCAGGTGACGTCATCTACCTCGTCGTCGAATACGACGCCTACATATATCACATGGACGGCTGATACGCGCGACGTTATAATAAAAGTTATAAACTTCGGCTTTTGTTATTTAATCACGTAAGTAATTTTTTAAAATTATCAAATATCATATATATGATTTAGGATGATTTTAAAATTATTAAATTATGTATCTATTTCCTATTTATTTTATCAGTCGACTAGTTTTTATAGAGAATCGATTTCGATCTGTATTCAAACTTAAAATTTTAAATAAATCAATGAACTGGTTTTTTTGAAAATAAGTCGATTAATTTTTTTAAAATAAATTTTAGATAAAATTAATTAATAAACCAAATGACTTTATTTAATATATTGGAAGCAATAAGTTTTAAATATAAAAATATTTAAAAATTTTTAATTTATGTTCAAAAAAAAATTATTATTGTCAGTATATTAGGTCAAATTTATATTTATGACATGAATATAATCAAGAGAATTAGTCAAACATATAGGATCTAGTTTCATATCAATTCGAGATAATTTAATCTATCAGCCGGATTTATTTAACACGGATTAAAATTTATTTATTTAATAATTTAATATTTTAACGTAATGTGAAATTGATTCGATTTAAATATTAGTGGATTGATAAAGGTAAAATAGAAAATAAATATATAATTTAACAATTTTAAAACTATCTAAAAACTAATCTACATAATCCAATACAAACTGTATAAACATTCACATTATTTTTCTCCATTTTTACTAATGGTCTCGAACTGAGAGAGAGAAAATAAATAAATAATTAATTAATTAAGCATGTGTCATTGAGTTTTCGAGACCACGTGTATATAATTTTTATTCCTCTCACCTCCTAATCATTAATTATAAGTCCATCTTATAATTTATTACTTTTCATATAATATCGATTATAAATTAATTTTATAATTTATCTTCTTCGCGAAATGAGACTGTGAAACTGTGAAAGTGTCTGGGACATAATGATCTTTTATTATATAACTTTTATATATCAAGGTTTCTTTTATAATCGTCAGATGCAAGTCTGAATGGATCTCGGTCGTCGAATTCAATTCAAGTTCATGAAACTACAAGGTTTGTTATCTCGTGTTTTAAGAAAACTTCTAACGTGAATTAGTTAAAAACACAAATATTTGAATGATTCTTTGATACATTACTTGATCTATTGTATTGTTATCGTGTATTATATTGGACTATATATTCAAAGTTAACATGATCTTCTTTGACTAAAGAAGTCAACAAAAATCAATTTTTTAAAATGAAATTTTAAACTAAAATGATGATATATTAGCCACCTAATTGGCGAGAAATTGTCGTATTGTTTGTTTATTTTGGTAAATAAAAAAATGATTAGCACCTTAGGCAGCTAATTGAATAAATAAACTAATAAATTAAGTTCAATTTGAACAAATATCTCTGAATATTTAGAAACTTATATTTTAAAGGTACCTTACCTCCAATAAACCATTATGTTCCTATTAAAATTTTCTTTAAAAAAAATCAAGAGAGAAAAAAACGTTTTTAACCTCTATTTGGAACGTTAGAAATATATATATTTTTATTTCTCATTTCTTCTTTTTCTTGAAATATTTGATAAACTTTTATTATGTTTTTAGGATGCACACAAAAATGTAATAACGTTAAATAAATAAAAAATTTTAGATAAATTTGTTTAAATTTATTTTAAAAATTATTAAAATGAATAAAAAATATTAATATAGAAAAGGGATTAGGATCCCTCTAATACATGAAAAAAAGGAGTGGTAATTTCGGATCGGACATGAAAACATGACGTGAATCGAATATGAAAAAAATCAGGTTATACTAAAAAAAATAGACATTAGAATTGGAAAATTAGCAACGGTCGATAAAACGGTTGTAAAAGCTAAACCAATATAACCAGTCTAAATAAACCGCTTCTAAAACTAGTTCGGTTGATCCTTTTAGAAGCGGTTGGTAAACCGTCTGTTGGCTACATATAGAATCGGTTTGAGTACCCGATTCTATATGTTTGTTATAGCAGCGGTTTAAGACCGCTTCTAAAGGTCACATACGAGATTTAAAAAAAAACATGATCACATCTCGTGTTATTTTCACAATTCCATCACTCGTTTCTATTTCAGCGACCCTAATTATTCCAGCGACCCTCTCTTTCCTAACGACCCTCTCTTTCCTAACGACCCTCTCTATTACAACAACCCATCAGATTAATTGCATCCTATAGCAGTATCCTTCCACATTCACTTCTTAAATTGCCTTTAGTTTTGTTTCTCGAGGTAATTTCTTGATTTAGTTTTTGCAGGATAATAATTTTTTTAAGTGTTAATGGTGATAAAATTGTAATCGATTAGGGTTTGTATTAGGTGGTAGATTTGTAAATTTTTCCATTAAATCCCTTAATTTATTTTTTTTGTCTAAGTTATTCATATTGTGTTTTCAAATTTGTTGTTGTATTTGCTTACAACTTGTCCATGATGCTAAGCTTCATTTTCGTATTTTTTTTCCTCTAAGTTGAATAATATGACAAATTTCTTATAAGGTCATTAGCCTATATGATTTTTTTTTTAAATTTTAAAATTCTTCTATTTATATATTTAAAATTTTATATTTAGGAATTATATTTTATGTTTGTTGAATTCTGTGAGATTTTATGTATTAAGTTTCTTTAATTTTGATAAATCTTGTTTTAATGTGTAAACTTTTATGAATTATTGAATAGGATCAAATCATGCAGAAGGAATAGATGGCTGCCCCACATGGCAATCTTAAGTATTAGGTGGGACTCCTATATTTTGTACGTTATACATTTGGTGATGCAACTCCAGAAGTCACGAGACCATGTCTTTGTTCCAAATGCATAAACTCATTGAGTCATGATTGTGAGACAATACATGAATATCTGACGATAAATGATATCTTACAAGATTATTGCATCTAGAATTTTCATAGAGAAAAACTAATTATATAAGATCATGAGAAGACTGAATTTCAGGATTCAGTGCAACAAGTTTCTGAAGTAACTAGACAGGAACTCATGATACAAGAAATATTACATGATGCATTTGGAATGCATGAAGGATCTATAAGTAATGGAAATTACATTGGTGCATCGATGAGTCATACATCGATGGAGTTTAATATAAAATTTTTTTATCGACTAATAGAGGAAGGGAAACAATAGCTATATACCGGATGCACAGAGTTTTCTAAACTGACATTCCTTGTTGAGTTATTTCAATTGAAAGTGAGTGGAAAATGGAGTGATAAGTCATTTACGACATTATTGGATTTCCTTCGTCGAGTATTTCCATCAATCTCAAGTGCCTAAGTCTTTTTATGAAGCAAAGAAGTTAATTTCCAGTTTAGGACTTTATTACGAAAAAATACATGCTTGCCCTAATGATTGCATGATTTATTGGGGGAAAAATGAGAATGAACAGGCTTGCAAAGTGTGTAACCTTCCAAGATGGAAAATTTTGCAGAAATCATCTAGGAGGTAAATAAAGGTGGAAAAAAATGTCTTATGGTTAAAATTCCAGCAAAAGTTTTTTGGTATTTTGTATTGAAACCAAGATTGCAATGATTATTCATGTTATCCAAGACGTCTGAAAATATGTAGTGACATTTCAAAAAACGTGTTTCGGATGGAAATCTAAGACATCCAGCTGATTCTCAAGCATGGAAGGAATTTGATGAACGTCATTGTGAATTTGTGTCTGATCCTAGAAATGTATGCTTGGGACTCGCCACTGATGAGTTTAATCCATTCAAAAATCAAAGCACTTCACATAGTACTTGACCTATTGTCTTGATGCCTTACAATTTGCCGCCTTGGGAATGCATGAAGCCTCATTCTATTGTTTTATCCACCCTTATTCTAGGTCCAAAAGCACCTGGAAATGATATCGATATATATTTATGCCCCCTATTGACTGAATTGAAAGATTTGTGGGGCAGTGGGATTGCCACATACGATGCTTGTGACAAAGAAATGTTTCAAATGCAGGCAGCATTACTTTGGACAGTGAGTGATTTTCCTAGTTTGGGTTGTTTGTCTAGATGGAATACATATGCCAAGAATACATGTCCAACTTGTTAGGATCGATGATCGCGGCTAGAGAGGGGGGTGTGAATAGCCGCCCCAAATTCTTGTTTTCTTTCTACAAATCAAGGTTAGCGCAGCGGAAATAAATAATAGAAACGACAACGGAAAATAGCAAACCTCAAACTCGTCGATGTAACGAGGTTCGGAGATGAAACTCCTACTCCTCGGCGTGTCCGTAAGGTGGACGAAGCCTATCAATCCGTCGGTGGATGAGTCCCCGGAAAACCGGCTAATATAAACTCCTTATGGGTGGAGAAACCTCGCCACAAAAACTTTGCAACAGCAATAAGGAGTACAACAGTAGAGAAAGCAAACAAGAACAATCGAAATGTAAAACCCTTTGCTTGCCTTCTCGTTGTCGACTGGAATCCTGATGAAGCAGCAACTTCTCGGATCCAAGCTCAGCCAGAAAACCAGCAGGAAGCTCACCCGAAGCTTCGGCAGTGAGAGCTCAGCAAAGCTCGCAGAAGGAACCAGGAAGAACTTGCAAGAAGCAAGAAGAAGCGGAGAGGAAGAAGAAATTAGCAGTAGCAGCCCTCGATCTCTTCTTATAACCTCTGATATCCTGAGCCAACCTGCGAACCTGCAAGCAAAAAGACCAGAACACAGGAGCCCGAAATAACCTAGCCGTTGAGTCACAACGGCTAGTGCTGGACCGATCAGGCTCCAACCTGATCGGTCCACACTGTCCCTGATCGGTCTTGGGGACCGATCAGGCTAAGCCTGGACCGATCAGGCTATGTCCTGATCGATCCAGGAGGAGTTTGATCGGTCCCTTGGACCGATCAGCCTTTCTCCTTCTTCTCTTCTGTTTGCTTCCTGATCGGTCTTCAGACCGATCAGATAATCCACAGAAGCATTCTGTTTGATTACTGATCGGTCACCAGACCGATCAGCCGTATCACTGGATTGGTCCCCAGATCGATCCAGAGCTTGGTTTTTGCCCAAACCAAGTCCCAAACCTTCCAAACCAACATCCGGTCAACCTTGACCTGTTGGTACATCATGCTTAGCATCCGGTCACTCCCTTGACCTGCTAAGTCTCCCCACCAAGTGTCCGGTCAATCCCTTTGACCCACTTAGACTTTTCTCTTCGTGTCAAGTATCCGGTCACTCCCTTGACCTACTTGACCTTCTCAACACCAGATGTCCGATCACCCTTGATCCATCTGGATTTTCCCTTGCCCGGCTTCACTCACCAGGACTTTCACCTAGCTTCACTCACTAGGATTTTCACCTGGCTTCACTCACCAGGATTTCCAATCTGCCCGGCTTCACTCACCGGGACTTTCCCACTGCCTGGCTTCACTCACCAGGACTTTCCAACTGCCTGGCTTCACTCACCAGGACTTTTCCGTCTGCATGGCTTCACTCACCAGGACTTTCCACATCCAGTCCAGAGAACGAGCTCCCGAGCCTTCTCTGACCACAGTCCGGAGAACGAGCTACCGAGCCCTCTCCGATTTCCATCCGGTCCAGAGAACGAGCTCCCGAGCCCTCTCTGACCACAGTCCGGAGAACGAGCTACCGAGCCCTCTCCGACTTCCCATGTGCCAAGCTTCCATACTTGGACTTCTCCGTGCCAAGTCTCCATACTTGGACTTTTCCCGTGCCAAGCTCCCTGCTTGGACTTTTCACCATGTCAAACTCCCTGCTTGGACTTTTCCCATGCCAAGCTCCCTGCTTGGACTTTTCCCGTGCCAAGCTCCCTGCTTGGACTTCTCCGAGTCAGGTCAACTCACCTCGGGTCAACCAGGTCAACCTTGACCACGGGTTGCACCCACAATCTCCCAAGCTTGTTCTCATCAAACATCAAAATACAACTCAAGTCTGGTCAACCAGGTCAACCTTGACCTAAGGTTGCACCAACAATCTCCCATCATGTTCTCGTCAAACATCAAAATATAACTCGAGTCAGGTCAACTCGAGTCGGGTCAACCAGGTCAACCTTGACCTAGGTTGCACCAACAATCTCCCCCTTTTTGATGTTTGACAAAACCCATAATCAAACCCATAATCAAGTTAGGTTAACCTGATAACCTAACTTAGGTTTTCTAATGTTCTTCCTTGAACATTCTAATGTTCTTCCTTGAACATTCTCCCCAAACCTACACTCTCCCCCTTTTTGACACACATCAAAAAGAGTGAATCAAGGTCAAGAGTTTCTTCCTAATGAAAGTCCCATACCTTTCATTGAAACTCTTAATTTCCCCCTTGCTTGATACTAAGGTCCAACAATTAACTTAGTGATAATCTCATATCACTCAAGTCTTTAAGAGTAAAAACTCCCCCTAAAAGTCACCTCCCCCTTGACTAATAGGTAAAACTCCCCCTAAAGGTCAACTCCCCCTTGACCATTGCACCAACAATGTCTTGGAGAGTTTCAACCTTTTAGAAATCCAAGACACCACTTCCATAGCGGTAATTTCAGACAAACAGTCGAAATTCAGCAACTTGGCACGCTCTGATCGGTCACCAGACCGATCAGCCTTCACTGGATCGGTCCAGTGACCGATCCAGCATCCCCTGGATCGGTCCTAGTGACCGATCCACTCTTTCCTGGACCGATCAGAATCCTCTCTGATCGGTCCACAAGTCTGATATCAGAATTTCTGATTTTCCTCCCGAAATTCAGAAACTCCTAGAAAATTCCAGAAAATTCCAAAAATTGTAAAACTTTGAGGATACATTCCTCATCACATATACTATCATGGAAAAATAGTTTTCTATGAAAATAACTTCCATTTTTAAATCTTGATACAAAGTTCGAAAAACTTTGAAACAGTTCAAGTTTAACTCATCTTTGTATCAACTTGCTCAATGATGAATGCTATCACTAGAAAAGCTTCATCAAGGTTTTTCAAATCAATTTTGAAATGATTTTAAAACAATTCAATTTAGGACCATAATCTTTGGGCTAAATGTACATGACTTGTACATAAGCTTTCCCTATGATCCCCAATTTTGAATTAGGCTCATCTAGGTACAAGAACCATGCACCTTGATCCTAACTCATCATCCTAATATCTCACACACATCTAAGGTGTATCAAACACATTCAAGTCAATTTTGATGTGAGATATGAGTTTAGGTTATCTTATTCTAAGGTCTCATGCATTTTCTAAACATCAATTTGATCTCCATATCAAATTGTGTTTTTATCCTTAAATCAATTTCATTGATTATAAATGCAAGAGAAGAGATGATGACATGACATATAATGATATCATACATAATAACATGTGCCAATGTCATGATGTCATGGCATAAAGTATGAAACTTAAATAAAGCATGACATATAAATAACCTAAGCATTATCATGACATTTCAAATGATCATAGATTAAATATGATGTCATGACATGGCATATGACAAACAATATATGACAAATAACATGTAAAGGTATAGAAAATACCTAATTCTAGCCTTAGTTGCCATTTTTGATAATTTCGACCATTTTGCCATAAATTCTATATTCCTAAGTGTATTAGACCTAAAATCATATCCTCAAGACTTTTAGATCACTATGTGCCAACTAGATTGACTCTAGAAAATTCCTCAAATTTGATTGGCACATCCTAATCACCTTAGGAATAATTCTTAATTTCATTTTCAAGGCTTGATCACACCTTGAAAATTCCTAAAGTGCCACCTTTTGCCATGATTAGGTTAACTACCTAGTCAAGTAAGGTTGGCACACCCTAACTCATCTAGCGTGATGAAATCACGCTCCTAGGAACCCAATACCTATTTGAGCTCATTGGGTTCACTAAATATTCACTAGGGATGACTTCCCTAGCAACCCTCCTAATGACCCTCTTAGGCTTTAAAGCCTTGGCCATTTGGGACTCATCAAGATCAACTCTAGGGGTGACTCCCCTTGTGACCTTGGTGATGGTCTTCCTAGCCCTAGATTTTGTTCCATAATCGAATGGAACATTGTGATAAGTGGGCTTGACCATTTGGGACTTAGGTTTGTGACCCAAACCTCTCTTGTCCTTGGACATCGGTTTTTGACCCTTAGACCCTAGAGTCAAATCCTTAAGAGCCTTTTCTAGAGAGTCAAGTCTTGACCTCAAGACTTGATTTTCTTTCTCTAATACCTCAAGCTTTAATTTATCATTTTTCTTTGAGGTATTCCTAGGCATGTGTCTAGTAGTTTTGGGATTCCTATCTAGGTTTCCCTTAACCTTAGATGAGTTGATCCTAGGGTTGGCTTTCCTAGTGTTATCCTTATCTAGGCTCACATGTTTGGCACCTAAGCATGTGTATCGATTTCTATAATTATCATGCTTATCATTATTATCAATTGCAATCAAACTACTAGTATGCATCTTACTAGTATTGCAATAATGTGCCTTAGAGATTACCTTAGGGTTTGCCTTAGCTCCCCCTATCGATGTGCTCGGTCTCTTGTCCTTGTGAGATTGCCTCCCCCTCGGACATTGGCTCCTATAATGTCCCCTTCGCTTGCATTGAAAGCACACCACGTGTTCCTTGCCCTTGCATGTTGGGACTCCGGCTTCCTTGACTTTTGGTGCCGGTGGAGTCTTCCTAATCCTCCTTGGACACTTACTCTTGTAATGTCCATACTCCCTACACTCAAAGCACATTATGTGTAATTTACTAGAAACTAAATGGCTTGAGTTACCTAGAGTTGAGGATGGATGAATGCTCTCTCCTTCATCCCTTCCGGAGGTAGAAGCTTCTTCTTCTTGCTCCGAACTTGAAGAAGAACTCTCCTCCTCTTCTTCTTTAGATGCTGAGTGGCCCTCAACTTCTAAATCCATTCCTCCATGAAGTGAACTCCTTGGCTCACTTGACTCCTCTTCATGGCTTGAAGTGGAGTTCCCCTCATGGAACTTAGCCAAGTTGTTCCATAACTCCTTGGCATTGTTATATCCACCTATCCTACACAAAACATTATTAGGTAAAGAAAATTCAAAAATTTTCAATACCTCATCGTTGACTAGGGATTGGTGGACTTGTTCCTTGGTCCACTCCTTCTTCTCTAGGGTTTCTCCTTTCTTGTCCATCGGAGGCTTGAAACCTAATTGAACACAACTCCAATTTTCAAGGTTAGTCATAAGAAAGTATTTCATTCTTACCTTCCAAAACGCGAAGTCGTCGCGATCGTAGAAGGGTGGAATCGTGATGTCTTCTCCGAGTTGATCCATCTCTAGCTTGTGCTCCCTCGGGTGTTAATCCGGCGAAGAGCGACCTCGCTCTGATACCACTTGTTAGGATCGATGATCGCGACTAGAGAGGGGGGGTGTGAATAGCCGCCCCAAATTCTTGTTTTCTTTCTACAAATCAAGGTTAGCGCAGCGGAAATAAATAATAGAAATGACAACGGAAAATAGCAAACCTCAAACTCGTCGATGTAACGAGGTTCGGAGATGAAACTCCTACTCCTCGGCGTGTCCGTAAGGTGGACGAAGCCTATCAATCCGTCGGTGGATGAGTCCCCGGAAAACCGGCTAATATAAACTCCTTATGGGTGGAGAAACCTCGCCACAAAAACTTTGCAACAGCAATAAGGAGTACAACAGTAGAGAAAGCAAACAAGAACAATCAAAATGTAAAACCCTTTGCTTGCCTTCTCGTTGTCGACTGGAATCCTGATGAAGCAGCAACTTCTCGGATCCAAGCTTAGCCAGAAAACCAGCAGGAAGCTCACCCGAAGCTTCGGCAGTGAGAGCTCAGCAAAGCTCGCAGAAGGAACCAGGAAGAACTTGCAAGAAGCAAGAAGAAGCAGAGAGGAAGAAGAAATTAGCAGTAGCAGCCCTTGATCTCTTCTTATAACCTCTGATATCCTGAGCCAACCTGCGAACCTGCAAGCAAAAAGACCAGAACACAGGAGCTCGAAATAACCTAGCCGTTGAGTCACAACGGCTAGTGCTGGACCGATCAGGCTCCAACCTGATCGGTCCACACTGTCCCTGATCGGTCTTGGGGACCGATCAGGCTAAGCCTGGACCGATCAGGCTATGTCCTGATCGGTCCAGGAGGAGTCTGATCGGTCCCTTGGACCGATCAACCTTTCTCCTTCTTCTCTTCTGTTTGCTTCCTGATCGGTCTTCAGACTGATCAGATAATCCACAGAAGCATTCTGTTTGATTACTGATCGGTCACCAGACCGATCAGCCGTATCACTGGATCGGTCCCCAGATCGATCCAGAGCTTGGTTTTTGCCCAAACCAAGTCTCAAACCTTCCAAACCAACATCCAGTCAACCTTGACCTGTTGGTACATCATGCTTAGCATCCGGTCACTCCCTTGACCTGCTAAGTCTCCCCACCAAGTGTCCGGTCAATCCCTTTGACCCACTTGGACTTTTCTCTTCGTGTCAAGTATCCGGTCACTCCCTTGACCTACTTGACCTTCTCAACACCAGATGTCCGATCACCCTTGATCCATCTGGATTTTCCCTTGCCCGGCTTCACTCACCAGGACTTTCACCTAGCTTCACTCACTAGGGTTTTCACCTGGCTTCACTCACCAGGATTTCCAATCTGCCCGGCTTCACTCACCGGGACTTTCCCACTGCCTGGCTTCACTCACCAGGACTTTCCAACTGCCTGGCTTCACTCACCAGGACTTTCCAACTGTCTGACTTCACTCACCAGGACTTTTCCGTCTGCCTGGCTTCACTCACCAGGACTTTCCACATCCGGTCCAGAGAACGAGCTCCCGAGCCTTCTCTGACCACAGTCCGGAGAACGAGCTACCGAGCCCTCTCCGATTTCCATCCGGTCCAGAGAACGAGCTCCCGAGCCCTCTCTGACCACAGTCTGGAGAACGAACTACCGAGCCCTCTCCGACTTCCCATGTGCCAAGCTTCCATACTTGGACTTCTCCGTGCCAAGTCTCCATACTTGGACTTTTCCCGTGCCAAGCTCCCTGCTTGGACTTTTCACCATGCCAAACTCCCTGCTTGGACTTTTCCCATGCCAAGCTCCCTGCTTGGACTTTTCCCGTGCCAAGCTCCCTGCTTGGACTTCTCCGAGTCAAGTCAACTCACCTCGGGTCAACCAGGTCAACCTTGACCACGGGTTGCACCCACAATCTCCCAAGCTTGTTCTCATCAAACATCAAAATACAACTCGAGTCAAGTCAACTCGAGTCTGGTCAACCAGGTCAACCTTGACCTAAGGTTTCACCAACAATCTCCCATCATGTTCTCGTCAAACATCAAAATACAACTCGAGTCAGGTCAACTCGAGTCGGGTCAACCAGGTCAACCTTGACCTAAGGTTGCACCAACACAACTTATGCCGAAAAGACAGATGCAGTGTACCTAAAACATGAAAAAAAGTGGTTGTTCAGAGGACATCGTCATTTTCTACCACTAGATTCAGAAATTCGAAACATGCCAAGGTATGGAAAACCATAGCAACGTGAGTTAGATTTGGCACCATTATCTGGATCTAAGGTTCTACGAATGACCTTACACAAGAATGTGGTTTTTGGTAAGAGTAATGCATCAAAACCAAATGTGAGAATAAAAACAAGGTCAATTGAACAAATGTGGAGAAAACAAAGCATATTTTTTAGTCTACCATATTGGGAAGTTAATTTGATCTGACATAATTTGGACCCTATACATATTGAAAAAAATGTTTGTGACAACATTATTGGAACACTTTTAGATGATTCTAACAAGAGCAAAGTTAATTATGCCGCACGTAGAGATTTAAAATTTTTGGATATTATGAAACAATTATGGCCCCAGGCACGATCAGATGGTAGAGAGTATTTACCACTTGCATGTTACTCTATGTGTAAAGATGAAAAAAAAGATATTTTGTTTAGTATTAAAAGATATTCGTGTCCCTGATGGTATGTCGTCTGATATTTCAAAGTGTGTGGATGTTGGGTGTTGTAGGATTATGACCTTGAAAAGCCATGATTGTCATATCATGATGGAACAATTCCTTCCAATTGCTCTTCGTCGTGTGTTATAAAAAAAAAGTAACTACTCTACTCATTCTTTTATGTGAATATTTTAGAGTAGTGTGTGCAAAGTCCCTACGAGAGGAAGAATTACAGAAGGCTAAAGAAGGGGTTGCTATGGTTATATGTCAATTAGAGAGAATATTTCCACCCTCTTTTTTCACAATAATGGTTCATTTGGTGGTACATTTAGCATATGAAGCATGAATTGCTAGTCCTGTACATTGTCGGTGGATGTACCCAATAGAAAGATTTCTGGGAAAACCTGAAAACCTTATTAGAAATAAAGCACGACCGGAGGCTAATATTGCATAGGCATATTTAGCAGATGAATGTGTTGTATTTTGTTCTCGTTATGTAGATGGTAACAACTCATTAAACAATCACGAAACACGGCATAGAGACACCAAATGTTGAGTTTCCCACACTCCCGATGTTTCCATAAGAAGGCCGACCAACAAAAGGGCTTCAAGTAGTTACCTTGGATGACAAAACTCTATCTCAAGCTCATAGATATATTCTCTCTAATTGTACAGTGTTGCAACCATATCGTGAGTAAGTACTACTATTGTTTAAATTTTTTGCATAAAGTTTGATTATTTTATAACCAATAATATTTTCTAATTATATATTAGTGTTGACATTGAATAGTGAAATAAAAAAATAAACTAAAGAGATGACATAGATATGGTCATCGCCTAAGTAATTCTCAGTTGGATGACATGGTTAGAATGCAATTTTCAGAATGGTTTGCTAGACAAGTAAGTAATATATGTGATTTACTTTATTTTACAAATTTATAACAAATAGACTTGTTACTTTTTTACTTTAAAATTATATGTGTTACCTTACAGGTTGATTGAGTAAATGAACGAATCGATGACTGAAATCTTAGGGCACTTTCATGTGGTCCAAATCCAGTAGCATTTAGTTATCATGGGTTCAATATAAATGGTTTTACATTTTGCACAGTCGAATCTGAAAAAAATAAAAAAGTGCAGAATAGCGGGGTCATGGTGCAGGCGATGCATGATAATGATGATAATGAGTCAATCTATTATGGTCGACTAATTGATGTCATCTCACTTGATTATGAGTCAATCTATTATGGTCGAAAAAGAAAAATTCATCCAAATCGACTGGGTTAACACTACTACAAGTTTCAAAATTGATCCATTTGGATTTTCAATGATGAATTTTTCACGCTTGATACATACAGGAGAACGTAAGGAACATGAACCTTTTAGTTAGGCTATGTAAGCTCAAATGGTTTAGTATGTTTGTGATCCAAAGGAGGAGGATTGGTACTATGCCATTCATCACACACCAAGAGATACATATAACATGGGCAATGAAGATAATATGGATATGATGCATTTTCTTCATAATAATTTTTCTAATATGGAATCGATATTAGGTGATGTAAATAGAGTAGATGTTGAATTAATTAGAACTGATGTAGATGGCTCAATAGTTGATGTTATTCCAGTTGTGAACAATGAAACAGATGATGAAAGCTTAGATTGAATTTTGTGTTTCTTTCATTATGTTGAAACTATTTTTATAATTCTAAAGCTCTATCAACAGGAATTTTTACTAATGTATTGTGAGTGCAAATCAATATGGAAAAAGGGAATTGTTACTTAGCTGAACTCTCCATGAACTCAGCTGTAATCATCTAGAAATAAAAATTTTGAAACTGAAGTGAATGTACTCTGTTGAGTTTTATTTCAGCAACCATAGAATTATTTGTTGAATCTGATTTCTAAAATGAAACATGATTTCTGAATTTGGTTTTTGATTTCTAAATGGGAATATATGCTGAGCTGAACTCTCCATTAACTAAGTTGTCATCACATGGAAATCAGAATTTTAGAACTAAAATGAAGGTATTCTACTAAGTTTTATTTCAGTAGTGACATTTTAGGAAGATGAATGCAGGAATTGAAACTTCCAAGATCTCCTCAATTTAATGTGACAATTTCCTTTTACTTTTCCATTTGTTGCCTTACATCCAATTCATCTCGGATCTACTCTCCTTCTGAATTTGATCTGGATTTGCGGTTGGCCCTACTGTTGTCTCCTTTATTCAACAATGAAGAACCTTTGTCATCTAATAGTCTCTTAACTTGATGTGAATCTTCTAATTACAACAACTAGAGAGGTACTTCCACATTGCACTGGAAAAGAACCAAAAGGGTAATTCAGCTATGAAGCTGATTTATGAACTTTTGTGTTCTTAGTTTCCAGTTTCAGAGTTTGAACTTAAAGTGATTCTTGCCTTGAACCATGAAGAATTAAGCTTGGTAGAGGGTTTCATTTAGCACTGGAATGATTCAGGAACAACGTCAGTAATTGGCACAAAATAGGATTCTATTAGTGCAATTTCTTTCTATTTTCCGGTTCTACTGATTCAATTTTTTTTCTTTTTATCTGTTATCAATTGATACAACATAGTACTTCCTTTCAGAATCTCAGTAATGCTATCCACATAAGCTAAGAAAACTCAAAGCTAAAATTAAATTCTGCATTTCAACAATTCAAAAATCAGGTTCCAAGATCAATTTTAGAAATCAGATTCACAACTATGCCAAAGAGTTTCTCGGCTATGAAGCTGATTTCTGGACTTTTGGGTTCTTAGTTTACAGTTTCAGAGTTTAAACTTAAAGTGATTCTTACCTTGAACCATGAAGAATTAAGCTTGGTAGAGGGTTTATTTAGCACTGGAATGATTCAGGAACAACGTCAGCAATTGGCACAAAACAAGATTCTGTTAGTGCAATTTCTTTCTATTTTCTGATTCTGCTAATTCAGTTTTTTTTATCTATTATCAATTGATGCAACATAGAACTTCCTTTCAGAATCTCAGTAATGCTCTCCACATAAGCTAAGAAAACTCAAAGATAAAATTAAATTTTGCATTTTAATAATTCAGAAATCAGGTTCCAAGATCAATTTTAGAAATCAGATTCAACAACCATGCCAAAGAGTTTCGGATATGAAGCTGATTTCTGGACATCTGCCCTTCAGACCTCAGTTTTAGAATTTGATATTTAAGGAAGTTTCAGGCTTGAGTCATGAAGAATTTTGCAGGATGTCATTTACTACTAATAATGGTCAGAAGCTGCAATAAGAAGCTGGTCAGAAGCTGCAATAAGAGTGCAAGACATAGTTGTTGGTCATTTATAGAGTGCAGGTCATAGTTGCTGGTCAGAAGCTGCAATAAGAAGCTGGTTATTTATAGAGTGCAGGACATAGTTGCTGGTCAGAAGCTGCAATAAGAATTGGCACATCAAATTCCCACCTGCAACCAATAATGGGTTCAATCAATTATCCAATCTATACTTTTAAAATCTTCTCAATTTTGATTTGTATCTCCAGTGGTTCAATAATCAGATTGGTTTGAAGAATAGCAAAGTTCTTTAATTTCTACACTCAATTCAGATTTGCAATTTCAGAAATCAAATTCAATGAGATTGCAGGTTTAGGTGGGAAACAAAACTTAGATTGGAAAATTTTGAATATGTTTCATTAACAAGATTATAAGTAGTTAAAAAAAACTAAAGCAACTCATCCTAGTTGCATGGCATGCGATGAATTAGGTTATGAATATTTTTCGTTAACAAGATTATAGGTAGTTAAAAAGGGTTTGAAAATAAATTTATAATATATATACGTTGATCTTTTAATTAATTACCTTATAATCAAGGGTATATATTTTCTTTGTAATGCATTTTAGTCTAATGATGAAGGGTATATATTTTCTTAAGTTTCGAAATATACATATTTATTGTAACTGATGTTTTCTATTGATACACAACAATGTTTGTTACACAACAATATTTGAAATTGTTTTTGAGCATAATTGGAATTCAACCTCCTATTATCTCAATGCTGAATGAGAGTTATTTATTAACTAGTTGACACCTTTATAATTCAAGTAGAAAAATGTTATTGTTATTAACAAGTTCATTTTTTGATTGTTATTATTTTTATTTAATTTTATTTTAAAAATAGTATATAATATTAAAATTTATAGTATATAATATTAATATTTTTTTACATTTATTAAATAATTAAATTAAAATCGGTTAAATAATGTTTAATCAAATCCATATCAAATTTTATAATCTAACACTTTTCTGCGCATTTCAAAATTGTAATCAAAATTTTCATTACCTTGACATAATTTACATTCCTATTTTTTTTTAAAAATATTTTATTAAATTAAAATTAAATAAATAATAACATTAATAATACAAATGAGCTTTTATATTAACTTCCCTCCGTCACACTCCACCCAAAATTTCACATTCCTGCTATTATCTCCCTCCGCTCACCTTACCTTATACGCCCGCCCGTTATTTCCCAATTCTGCTAGAGGAAGTGCTAGAGGAAGTGTTCATCGCGCTGTTGTGTCATCGCTTCCACGGACACACTGTCACTGACGAGCCTCTGACCTCCGCCTCCTTCTAGTTACACAGTCAGGAGAACCTCCGTCTCCTCCCAGGTACGCAGCTAGGATAACCTCCGCCTCCAACCTCTGCCTCTGACCTCCACGGCCTCCAACTTCCGACCTTCGCCTCCTTCCAGTTACACAAGTAGGAGAACCTCTGTAACCTCCGCCTACACTATTTGACCTATCGTTGTTGCCGATTCCTTTCGTCTCTATTTTTGAGTTTTTTTATTTTGTTGCTTATTGATTTTGGGAGCCTTCTACAGAGGATTTGACATTCCTATATGTTGTTAGGGTTTTTATCTTTTGACTTCTCTTTGATCCTTCGCCTTATCTTTGATCCTTCGACCTCTTTTTGCAGGTAATGACTCTTGCTTTTGGAATTTCTTTAGGGTTTTATTTCTGGGTATTATCAAAATGATGAATCTTGTATCCATTTAGTTGTCACATGTATTCCATCTTTGTTTTTTGTCCAAAGATAATCCTAGTAGATATAAGCTTATTGAATCTTCCAGCTTATTGAATCTGTGTTTTCTATCCAAAGCTTATATCAGGATTATGATATAAGTGATTGTAATATAAGTGATATTGACTGATGGATTCAACTTATGTTTTAACTAAAAAGGCAGTGAACCTTGATGTCTTTAATTTTTATAACCCAATAAGCATTTACAAATGAATTTTGTCACAGAGTTAACCATTGTTCCATTGACCAATAATGTGCTACTTCATATAGACCAGCCTAAGAAACAAACAAGATGTTTGGATTTGCACTATAGGTCAAGTGTGCAAATAATGGCTAAAGTAGGCCAGCACACTCCTTGCATAATTGACCCTTGTGTTACATAGCTTTAATCTAATGCCATGATTTGAATTTATATCTCGTAGGAGAATATAAGATTTAGAAGTTGTTAGTTGATCTTAAGTGCATAGAACTTTGAGCTCTATTCTTCTGAATATTCCTTTCTACCTCTAACTTTGCTCGAAGAAACAAAAATAGGGAGTGATTAAAAATTCATATTTGAGTTGGTTGAGCATGATTTACCTTCTAGACTGCTTATCTTTTTCAGTAAAAAGTAATGGATGAAATGTGACCATTATGCTTGAACATTCTATGATAGTTTATGATTTTACACTTCAAACTTCATTCATATTTCTATATTGTGATTTGTAAGTAACTTTCGAAAATGACAAACAGAAGAATACGAAAGCTAATCCAAAACAACCAAAGACGATCTTAGGGAGAAGAATCAATTAATAGAGGACTTGATCATGAAAATGAATTACCAAACACAACATCTCATTCACCATTAGAGATACAAAATGAAGAGGTTAATGATCAAGGTGAAAAAAAGAAAGGGACTCATGCACAGGGACACATTAGTATTCTGTCATTGGAATATAAATTTATAAGAATCAAAATTATTTTTTCTTCCTTGTAGTTAGTTTCTCATTGTTCATTTATTGTTTTACACTTTAATGCTCTTATCCTTGATGTTCCAAGGTTTTATGAGATTCTGGATATTGATTACAAGCAATGTAATGTATATTAGTTAGCTTTTGATGGAATGTGTAAATTAGTAATATAAGTCATTGTGCATATAGAATAATTTATTCTATTAATATTTGGTGTTAAATGTTGGATTCTTATCTTATTAGTCTCAAGAGAATGACAGAAAATCGAGTCATATGGAAACACAACAATTGAGTCGAAGAAGTAGAAAGAAAGGAGGTGCTGCTATTGATGATGAGGCAATACGAATTGAGGTAATAATATGTTTCACTTTTTAAGTTGGCTTTTAAATATTTTTTTTATTGTATTAACAATTTATTTTTTATTAGAATTTACTTAAAGAGACTGTAGATTGTCTCCTCCAAGATAAATATGAAGGAACACTGTTGGTGCAGGTTGCACTAATAGTTTGATTTTGATGTATGACAAATAGATGGGTTGTTTGTCTAACGTTTCTACCAAGTGTGCAGAGTTGACTGGTCTGAAGGACCTGAAATCCAGATAAGTCTGTGGGGCCCGATAGCTGGTGTGAAGTTCAGATAGGTCCGCAGGGCCCGATATCTGGCAGGAAGTCTGGTTGAGTCTGCGGGACCTGACAACCAGCCGAACTCCAGTTGGGTCTGTAGACCTGACAACTGACGGGAAGACCTTGTGGGTTGGAGGCAAGTCGAGTGACTACAAGTGGTAAGTAAAGGTAAGTAACTAAGAAGAGATCTAGTGAGGACGCGTTCCCTGTTGAGAAAACTGTAGGCGTCGATCCAGCTTAGGTTCATTTGAAAAACCTAAGCTGAGACCTTGACTAGATCTTGGTCTCAGGGAGATAGGATCTAAATACTACTCATATTTTATTATGTTGTGCTAACTCTATTTTACAGGATGAATCTATTTTTTGTTGCCTAAGACTAACCTTTTTCTATAGGGGAAAGCTATTGAAGAAAAGGGGTCCAGGCGCTCGGAGCTGGTCCGGGCACCCGAAGCTGGTCCGGGCACCCGAACCAAGCTCACCTGGGCGGGCCGCAGGTGGCCAGGTGATCCAGGGCCCCAGAGTCGGTCCAGGCACCCGGACGTTAAACTTAATCCACAAGCTGATGTGAGCGCGTCGGTTGGCCGAGTCATGCGCTCCAGGTGCTCGGAGGCGTTCCAAGCGCCTGGAATGAACCTATTTAAAGGCCTTCGACTCAGAGCTTCAGAACAACAACTGCAACAATCTTCTTTGTTGCTAAGTGCTCCAAAAAGGTTCCCGCAACGCTGCTACGCTCCACCGACAACTGGACTTCAGCTCTAATTAGTTTTTTTTGTTGGTAACTTTTTTATTGTTCTTGTACTTGTAATTTATAACCAATTTTGAACTATTAGTGGATTGCCCAATGAAAGCACTCGATGAGTGCGAGCCTTGGAGTAGGAGTCGCCGAAAGCTCTAAACCAAGTAAAAAACTTGGTTATGTTAGCATTGCCTTTTATTCTTCCGCTGTGTTTCTATTTTTAAAATTGAATTTTTGACGATCGCTATTCACCCCCCTCTAGAGTTCTTTTTGATCCTACAAGTGGTATCAGAGAGAGTACCGTTCTGAATTAGTGTAACCACCAATCAGGCAAAGGGGCTGATAATTTTTTTCTTCTATTTTTTTGTGTTTGAGTTTTTTCAATACAATCCAAATCGGTATAGTTGCCTCTTTGGATAATTTTTTTTGTTGCAAACTACTCTGAATTGATGCAACACCAGTTCAGCCTTAATATTTTAATTTTCCTCCCACACTGCTAATCCAAGACCCAGTCTGAGGGCCGCCTTTTCTTTTTCTGTTTGTGTGCAAGATTCATGGCCCAAAAATAAGGGATACAACACCATCCGTCCTCCTCTCTTCAACGGTGACGACTTCCTGTACTGGAAAAAGCAGATGGAGGTATATCTGAAGATCAACTTCGACCAATGGTTCAGTGTCACCAAAGGCTACAAGGCTCCAGTCGACAACACCGAAATTTCAATAGATTCGGGAAATTAGAATATGGAAATAAAGAAGAAGGCCCAGATTGATTTCAAGGCTCTCAACATAATTCAATGCGGATTAATAGAGGAGCTAAACCGCGTCGACATACATGAAAGTGCGAAGGAGTTATGGGACAAACTTATCAAACTACATGAGGGAACCAACGATGCGAAGGTAACAAAAAGGGGCCTTTATTTAATACATTATTTAACATAAAAATACAGGAAGGAGAATCTGCAAGTCAACTTCATGCAAAGATAAAGGACATCCTCAACGGCCTTTATACAATCGGCCATCAAATGGAGAACCGATACTTGATAAGGTATGCTCTGTTTTCTCAAAATATACTGTGGGCATCTATCATGGATGCTTATAAAATTTTGAGGAACTTATCTAAATTAAAACTTGATGAACTATTTTATGAACTTGAACCCCATGAACAAACTAACTCAAAACAGATCGAGAAAGGTATTGCTCTTTTTATAGGTCCCTCAAAAGAAGCTAAACAGAAGAACAAACCAGAGCCAGAATATGAGAATCTAAATTTAACTCAAAAGATGAAGAAGAACAACTTGTGAACATGGTTAGAAAAATGTTTACAAGAAGAAAGAACAACTTCTCGAAGAAGGATCTATAAAAGGTAATCAACCCAAAGGTGAAAGATGACAAATCGAAAGCAACCAGAAAGAAAAAGGCACTCAGGGTGACATGAGACGAATCATCTTCAGAAGAATCAGATGCCGAAGATTAGAAGCACCACAATAATCTCGCACTATTCACAACAGGACCAGAATCAGAAAGCGAGTCGGAACAAGATGACGAGTCTGAATACGAATCAAGCTACGAGTCTGCACTAGTTTCCGAAGGTTCGAATGAGGTATCTTCTATCCTAACTTCAAAGTTCTTTAGAATTATCGCATGTTTAAATAAAAAATTGATTAAGCATGAAAAATAATCAAAATCACTTCTTGAGGAAAATCAACCCTCAAGGAACAAGTTGAAAAAAGAAATCCAAATCAAGATATAAAACTTGAGGAGGAAAACACAAATTTAAAAAATGAAATTAATAATCTTAAAGGATTATTAGAATCCTTCACAACTAGATCAAAAAACTTGGACCTAATTCTTAAAATCCAAAAAGGTGTATACAATAAATTCAGGCTTGGATACAAGTCCAGCTCAACAAACAAAACTTTTATATCATTGATAAGTCAAAATAAAAATATGACTAAAGCTTGGGTTCTGAAAGCGTGTCTTACCACGCAAGTATGACTCAATAAATTCTATGTACCCTAAACTGAAATTCATTATCTAAAATCAAATCCAACTAAACCCATTAACTCAAAACTAAAGAATCAAATAAAATCAAATAATAAAATAAAGTCAAACAAGTCAAACTTAAATAAATCAAATAATTATCATCAAGTTTATTATAACTATAAAAATAAACAACGTAAACCTAAAATATAAAAACTCAATAATTCAAGGGATCCTCCAAATTAGTTCACACCTCCAAAATATTAGTTTACCCGGCTAGGTAATTAGAATTAGATTAAATAGGGATAAAAGTTTAACTTGAAAAATAACACTGGAGAAGTTTTGGATGATAGTAAGTTAGGGAAGCTCTATCTATTCATGTCTAGGAAGATATGACTTCGACCTGGTGCATTTAACTTAGTGAAACTAACTGAAGCTACCCTCTACCAATCCTAGCTAGTTAGACCAAAGTTTTGTGATTAAGTTCAGTGGATAGGACTATTTGAAAAATCTCAAAGGCATGGTTACTCTAATGATATCTAGTTGACTCACCATAACCTAGAAGTTTATCCAAAGAATGTCTATTTGTTGACCCTAAAGCTAAACTTAAATCTAGCACAAAGTTAAATCAAACCCTGAAATTCAATTTAACTCATCTCACAAAACCATATGATCTTTCTTGTTTGAAAATTTAGACTGGTGTGATGAATAAGGATAATTTAAAAATAAGCTAATAACTAAACTAAAATCAAAATAATTAATTCATTAAAATTTCGTGCAAATAAGTTTAAAGATATTGCTTGTGTTTGAAAAATCTTAGATTAAGGGTGTAGGATCAGAAAGAGTACTAGGAGAGGGGGAGTGAATAGTGATCGTCGAAAATTTAATTTAAATCAAGATACGCAGCAGAAGAACAAAGAGCAATGCTAACACGACCAAGTTTTTACTTTGTTCGGAGCATTCGGTGACTCCCACTCCAAGGCCCGCACTCGTTGAGTGCTTTCGTTGGGCAATCCACTAATAGTTCGAAATTGATTACAAGTTGCAAGTACAAGAACTATATCAAAAAAAATTATCGACAATAAAAAAACTAATTAAAGTTGAAGTCCGATTGTCGGTGGAGCGTAGTAGCGTTGCAGGAGCCTTTTTGGAGCACCGAGTAAGAAGAAAACTCTTAGTAATTATTGTTTTGAAGCTCTGGGTCGAAGGCCTTTAAATAAGTCTACTCTAGGCACTTGGAACCCCTTTGGGCGCCTAGACCACATGGCTCGACCAATCGACACGCTCCACATCAACTTTGGGATGAAGTTTCGGGTCCGAGCGCCCGTGGCCCCACCTGCGCCAGCAGCCCCGTCTGCGCCAGTATGCTCCGGGTGCCCGGACCAAATCTAGGCACCCGAACTCTGGGCGCCCAGACCCCTTTTCTTCAGCAGCCTTCTCTCTGTAAGAAAATGTTAGTCCGCGCAACAAAAATTATATCTACCCTACAAAACAGAGTTAGCATAATATATAAGATAGGTAGTAATTAGATCTTGTCTCCTCGAGACCAAGATTTAGTCAAGATCTCAACTTAGGATTTCAAAATGGGCCTAAGTTAGATCGACGCTTACAGTTCCCTCAACAGAGAATGCGTCCTCACCGAGTCACTCTCCTTTAGTGGCTTACCTTTACTTACCTGCCAAACATCTGGTCCTTCAGACCTGTTTGGACTTTCTCTGCCTTGCTTAGTATCTGACCAAGTTGATCTACTAAGACTTGCTTGCAACACTGAGTTAGCACAATAGATATAAAAATGGTAAGGAAAAACAGTGTTAGCATTATCAATAATTCGCTGGTCCGGTTGACCGTGTGGGATCAATCGGAAACTAGTCGATCACATATTACCTAGGGTTACCTCCCCCTAGGGATCACATATTACTAAGACTTCTATAGTCTGGCTTCACTCACCAGGACTTCCATAGTCTGGCTTCACTCACCAGGACTTCCATCACCTAGCTTTACTCACTAGGGTCTGGCTTCACTCACCAGGAATTCCACCACCTAGATTCACTCACTAGGGCCCAACTTCACTCGCTAGGACTTCCACTACCTAGCTTCACTTACTAAGGCCCGACTTCACTCACCAAGACTTCCCCTTGCCTAACCTCTAGTTAGGACTAGTCACTCAGTAGACTTCTCACCTACCTATCCTTTGATTAGGACTTATCCTTGCTAGTCAATTTTATCTTCCAAACATTAAACCCTTGGTCAAACTGACCAGACTAAGGTACATTGTCAAACATCGAAACCTTAGAGGTTGATTGTACTAACAAAGGGGAGAATATTTATTTAGATAATTTTTAAAATTCTAGGAAAATTATGTACTTATATTTTCTAAAAATTTCCTATTTCGTTAGTTTTTCAAAAATTTATTTTGGCCTTAGCCTAGATCAAACCCCTAGAAAGCATGATCCTATAGATCTAGGAATTGAGCATCTCACAAACACACTAAGTTACCTTGATTGTGTATGTATAAACATAGAATAGTATGAGATGAATAAGCATTTTACCTAGACTTCAAATGCTTATATCAGTACATCAATATAAGTCTGGGCGAAAAATACAACAAAATATTGATCAAATCAAGTAGTCCTTTTTCAGTAAATATCTAATTGGACATAAATACTTGATTTGACTAACCAGGTAAATACTGCTATTTTCTGATAGTTACTTAGTAACCAAGGGTTAGATAATTAAGGACCAATAATAGATGAATATTTTCAACTAAGCTTTTATTATTACTACTCTTCTTAAATTTTTATCTCAATTAGTCTTCTAACCATTTTAACTTAATCTTTGACTTAATTACTAACTTAGAACAACTCAAAATAACCTTTAAACTTGAATTAATTAATCCTCAAGTTAATCAATTCAATTAACCATTAATTAAACTCATACTTTTTCGTAAATCAATCTTCTTAAGCTAATTAATCATCAAAATTAATTCTAATATATGTTAATTAACTTAAACTTAATTTCACCACTTGAAATTAACTTATAACTTGCACAACTTATTTAATTTAATCTATTCTATAAATTTACTTAATTCTTAACCTAAATTAAAAATTGACCTAACCTAATTATCTCTTAACTTATTTAACAAATTAATTAATCTATTAAAACTCTCAATCTTTAACCATAACAACTAAATTAGCCATTTTAACTTAATCATCTTCTTTACTTACTTTTCAAGTTCACCTAATAAAAATTAATTAAACAATTTGTCACTTAAATTAATCTTTAATAAATTTTAAATTAAATAGATACTAAAACTTAGCTTCTAACTAATTAATTTTAATATATATATATATATATATATATATATATATAATTAATAATTAAAAAACCACGAACGGGAGCTCAAAATTAGGGGTGCCCGCTCTTGGTATCTGGGTCCGGACGCCTCGCACCGCCCCAAATCCAGGCACCCGGATCTCCATATAAAAGGAAAGGGGGAGGGGGGCCTCCCCTGTCACGCCCCCAGAGGAGTTACTGCCAGATAAAAATCCGGTAACATCTCCCCTCTACAGGTGATAATATGAAGCAATAAATACATACACACAACATATAACATATTCAACAGACCACACGGCTGGATATAAACACAACTACACAATTTATATAATACAGCCTACTCGGTTGGAACAAGACAACAACACCCACACGCAGTTTAAAACACTAATAGCCCACACGGCTGCACTGAAAACACAGCGAAACAATGGAAAGAAAACCCACAAATGCAAAGTCCACAAAACATCGTAGATACAAAGCCCACAAGACAAGTCTCAAAACATAGTTCTCACAACACCAAATCCAACGAATGCGAAATGCAAGTGAAGAGAAACAAAACCAAAAAGAAGACTATCCTCGAGTGTGACGTGGGACTGTCAGTCGGGACTCTCCAAGTAACTTCTCAATCATCTACCTGTTACCTGGCGAAAGAAAATCAGTTTGCGAGGTGGTGAGTATTGGAACTCAACGGGTAAAGGTAAAATAGTGCATGAACAAAATAAACAAATAGAGAATGCCAAAAGGAATACAGTCTCATAAAGGAAGCAATAGATACTAAAATAAAATCATAATATATGCTCGTACCTGAATCCATATCCTAGGCTAGGTAATAGAAGGTCAGAAGTAGTGCTAACCTGCTACATTACTGCTTATAACTACAGAGGTAATAAGTGAGATGTATCCATTTTACCAATAAATAAACCAGAGTCTAAACCCCTACAACGAGTGTATATCTCAACATAAGAAAGCAACAACCACATAAACTAATACCAACAGCATAATCAAGCAACAACAACATAAGCTAGTAATAACAGCAAAAGTAGCAACAACAGCATCAGCAGATAATAACAACGTATGCACGGATGGTCACCCCCCCCACCTCTCTGCACCACGACCCCTGTATAGTCAAGAGGCCGGATCAATGACAACTGTACCACTCAAAGGCTGCCACTACTCTCGAGTGACCGAGCTGACAAGTGTTGAGTAGATAACTAGCTACACAGCGAAGGGGGTCCCTGCTGCTCGCAACTCCAGCTACCACTACCCACGAGTGGCCGAGTGCGGCACGACAGGACAAGCGACATCAACTCCAGCTACCACTCTCTCGAGTGGCCGAGTATGCAGCCCTGGTCAACGACTCTCTCGACCGCAAGGGAGAATTTGTCGTTGACATGCATGCCATGATATGATGCGCCAAATGCAACAGTTCTCATACAAATATAAGTAGAAATTAGGCATGCTACATGAAGCCAACATGCTCAAAACATAATATAAATAAACAACAATGCAAACATGTATCTAGTATCTGCTGCGTATCATGGATAACAATGAGAGACTGTATAGATATGGAAACGAATATCTCAAAGATCGAGTGGAAGCATCAAGCACAGGAAAAATAATAGTGGAGTCAAGGTACAGTCCTTATCCAAAAATAGGTCATACATCAAGTTCAAAGAACTAAAGAGATAAAGTAAGAAGTGCCCACCTTTATCTGTCGATCGTATAAGACTAAAACCCACGTCGTGACGCTCATCTCGAATCAACGTCCTGCAAATCACGTGATGTACAATTTAGCTAATTTCACAAACATCTAGGTAAACCAAACCCAACTTAATGAGGAAAAAACCCTAATCCAACTATGAACCTCGATTAACCCAAATCCATCCAGAAATCTGAGACTAGCATGCCACAATGGGACCAACATCGAAATCATCTCACAATCTTCCAAATCTATCCAGAATTCAAGGCTATCTGCCGAAACCAAATCAATATTGAGGTTGATTCAAAATATGCAAATCTGCCCAGAAATCCAAAGTTGTCTTGCCAAACAAAAACTACATCAAGATCGATTCACAACCCTTAGACTTATCCAAACAAATCCGCAGCCATCCAAAAGAAACAGAAACCCCATTGCAATCACATTCCATCCTACTAAATCGGTTCACCAAAAAAAACATAGTGACTTAAAGAACAAAGAACGTCATTGACTCAAATCCTCTATACCATAAACTGAAATCAATCTTCACAAGAGATAAAACATGAAGTAGGACAGATTCTCCAGCTCCCTTGACCCGTGAATTCAGCACCATCACAAAGAACCAAAAATTATCACAAAACAATATCACTTCCACCTTAAGACTCGGAACCTTCACAAGACCAGAATACAAGATCAAACGCGAATGCCCAAATCCATAACCAAATCTAACCGCTTACCTCCAAAATTACTGCTAGGGCATAGCGCCGCGAGAGGGAGAGGGAGAGGGAGGGGATCGGGATGAGTACCGCTGCTAGGGTTGCATCGGCGATGGGAGGCGAGTGGCGCGACGTCGGGCGTCGACGATGTCAGGCAAAGACGATGCTGAGAGAAGGAAGAGCGCGAGAAGGCGATCGGCGTGGCGAGATCGCGAGGAAGGGAAGCCACGTGAGGGCTCGGGGAAGAGGAGGCTGGTGGCTGAGGGTCAAGAGAGAAGAAGACCAGCGACTCTGCCTCAAGGGAGAAGGAGACCGACGATGGCTTGGGGTTGGCGAAGGAGAGGAGGCGGCGTCGCGAGGTGAGGAGGAGGAGAAGGTTTTTCGCCATGGGAAGAAGAATAGTGCACAGGAGAAAATCTTATAACTTAGGGTTTTTAAAATTAAACCCTAGATCCATTCCTTAATCAACTCCCACCTCCGGGTATTCCAAACAGGTTTTTCTCGAGTCCATAAGTGCATCCCCTCTAAATACGCCGTACGAGTTCCGATTAATTTCAAAAAAAAATTCTAAAAATTTCTAAAAATTATGTTAAGACTATTTGCCCATTAAACCTTATTATTTAATTATTATTATTTTTACCATATTTTACATTCTCCCCCACTAATAAAAATTTGATCTCCAAATTTCCTGCTCAACCTGGGAATCCTCATCTAAGGGTAACAACCAAGCAACATACTCATACACCACTCCCTCCAAGTATCATAACAAATTTCCAACCGTAAAAGATGACTCTGTAGGTTATGAGCTCACCTTGCTTCCGCCACTCCCCCACTACTATCTATCCAACCGTGGGTAAATCAACTATATCCGTACTCTATAACCAAGTGCCCTGTCAAATCTGCTTCACGTCTCTTCTTCATCGGCGAAATTAGCTCTCGTTGATGGTGTCGATTATCGCATCAGGGTTTCGAACATTTCTTAGCTTCCGTGTGAGATCGATGATCTTTGGCCGTCACCAAGAGCAACATGCCGACAAGCTTCCATTTCTCACTCTCTACCTCTATCACATCATTCTCCTTCCAAGCGGCCTAGATGAGTGCACCATGCGTTAACATCATCGTCAAAAAGGAATCCAGCTATCCATGCCCCTAAGCATCGGCTCTAAAATTATGAGATCTATCTTCATTAGTCTCCAAAGAAGCAACACACAAATATCCCATATACCGTCCATTGTCTTTACACTGAATTGCATAACAAGAAAACATTCGCACTAGCAAATATACTAAGAAAACCACAGCAAATAAAATCAAAAGGAATTTAAACAAAGTCCTTCACCAACTCAATACCAGTAACTCCATATCCAAATACATATACCATAAAATCCATAAGATCCACATGAACTTAAAAATCCCCAGTCACCATAACATGAACACTCCACTAGAGCACTTAACAACCCCCAAATCAAACTCCATAATAGAAGCACCATTACCACATAGCTTTTCTGATGTGAAACTTGGCAGTCATATAATGCTCAATATTAAAATCATCAATAACACAAAAATTACTAGGAATAAAAAGAAACTAAAGAACACTAAGAATTCCACAACTTCATAAATTTTGTGAATACCTTCTTTTGCAAGATAGAAAATATCCACGAGCAACATAATCAATGAATTCCAACCAGCAATCCATAACAGTTAGCCCATGGCACCCAAGCGACACCAAATCAGCAACATTAATATCTATAACTAGAAGTGATCACTGTTTTCGACAACAATAACTCACATATCTCAGCAACTTCAATATGTAGTCAAACTCTAAGCCACCAAAAATCTTAAAATTATCCCAATGGTAGAACTCAATTAAGACAACTCCAACCTTAACCACCAATATTCAACTCCCAATTCCAACTAACCAGAAATTAATCACCCCTAACTCTGATCTTAATCAAACCAACTGTCCTTTGTTCCAATAGACACCACCCAACTAGTTCTTTACTCCACAATCACCACCCAACTAAATTGATTGCCACAGACACTTCATCCACATTTAAGGAAATAAAACCAGCGCAATCAACAAATGCTCTAATCAAAAGACCACCTTCAACAATTATTAACCTAACCACGGGCAACTCCAGTAGCATTCTACTTGTCAGCCACATCGATTTAAACCCACTAACACAACGTCAACTCACCATGAAATTGAGTAACTCGATACTCTATTGATCAAAGTTAACAAAGGTCAATTGGTTCTCTACTAATCGAAGTAACACGATATTTAGGAAATACTATCCACTACCCAACTAGTAATAAGAGAACTAGTAACACTGATGGTATGGTAGGAGAAATTTTATGAAACTATAATCCATGATCTCCAACAAGGTTTGATGGACCTAAGCAATGGCTGACCAACACGTCACATATGGTATAAACAACTAAGTACACATGGTACAAACAACCAGTCAAGTACTAATAAATATGTACGATGGCAGTATACAAACATACCTCCTATAGCTTGGAGATGTCCTGCTGCTGCCTGGTCCCAAAACTCGAAAGTCACATCGAGAAATCAAATTATAAAAAGAAAAACCGAAATACCGAAATAGACATCGTAAAACTACACTCTGATACCAAAAATTGGTATCAGATTAACTCAAGAATCTAGAACATGAAAGACAAACAGACATCGTATACCTGCTCTGATATCAAAAATTGGTATCAGATTAACTCAAAAACCATAAATCGAAACAAGATTGAAATCCCAAAACATAAAACCCAGCATTTGACTCGAACCATGCTCTGATACCACTAAATTGGTATCAGATTAACTCAAAAATCCAAAATACAAAAAAATAGGTATCGGAAACTTGCTCTGATACCAAAAATTGGTATCAGATTAACTAAAAAAAAATCATAAATCAAAACAAGATCGAAATACCAAAAACATAAAACCCAGTATTTGACTTGAAACCTAGCTCTGATACCACTAAATTGGTATTAGACTAACTAAAAATTCCAGAATACGAACAACAGGCATCGTAACCTGCTCTGATACCATAAATTGATATCAGATTAACTCGAAACTCCAGAACACGAAAAACGACATCGTAAACCCGCTCTGATACAACTAAATTGGTATTAGATTAACTCGAAAATTCACAACACGAAAACAACAGACTTCGTACCTGCTCTGATACCACTAAATTGCCATGCCCCCAGAGGAGTCCCCGCCAAACAAAAATCCGACAACATCTCCCCTCTACCAGTGATAATATGAAGCAATAAATACATACACACAACATATAACATATTCAACAGACCACACGGTTGGATATAAACACAACCACACAATTTATATAATACAGCCTACTCTGCTGGAACAAGACAACAACACCCACAGGCAGTTTAAAACACTAACAGCCCATACGGTTGCACTGAAAACACAGCAGAATAATGGAAAGAAAACTCATAAATGCAAAGTCCACAAAACATCGTAGATACAAAGTCCACGAGACAAGTCTCAAAACATAGTTAGTTCTCACAACACCAAATCCAACGAATGTGAAATGCAAGTGAAGAGAAACAAAATCAAAAAGAAGATTATCCTCGAGTGTGACGTGGGACTGGTAGCCGAGACTCTCCAAGTAACTTCTCAATCATCTACCTGTTACCTGGCGAAAGAAAATCAGTTTGCGAGGTGGTGAGTATTGGAACTCAGCGGGTAAAGGTAAGATAGTGCATGAACAAAATAAACAAATAGAGAATGCCAAAAGGAATACAGTCTCATAAAGGAAGCAGTAGATACTAAAATAAAACTATAATATATGCTCGTACCTGAATCCATATCCTAGGCTAGGTAATAGAAGGTCAGAAGTAGTGCTAACTTGCTACAGTACTGCTCATAACTACAGAGGTAATAAGTGAGATGTATCCATTTTACCAATAAATAAACCAGAGTCTAAACCCCTACAACGAGTGTATATCTCAACATAAATAAGCAATGACCACATAAACTAGTATCAGCAGCATAAGCAAGCAGCAACAGCATAAGCTAGTAACAGCAGCAAAAGTAGCAAGAATAGCATCAACAGATAATAACAACGTATGCACGGATGGTCACCCCGCCCACCTCTCTGCACCACGACCCCTGTATAGTCAAGAGGCCGGATCAATGACAACTGTACCACTCAAAGGCCGCCACTACTCTCGAGTGACCGAGCGGACAAGTGCTGAGTAGCTAACTAGCTACACAGCGAAGGGGGTCCCTCCTGCTCGCAACTCCAGCTACCACTACCCACGAGTGTCCGAGTGCGGCACAACAGGACAAGCGGCATCAACTCCAGCTACCACTCTCTCGAGTGGCCGAGTATGCGGCCCTGGTCAACGACTCTCTCGACCGTAAGGGAGAATTTGTCGTTGACATGCATGTCATGATATGATGCGCCAAATGCAATAGTCCTCATACAATTATAAGCAAAAATTAGGTATGCTACATGAAGCCAGCATACTCAAAATGTAATATAAATAAACAACAATGCAAACATGTATCTAGTATTTTCTACGTATCATGGTTAACAATGAGAGACTGTATAGATATGGAAACGAATATCTCAAGGATCGAGTGGAAGCATCCAACATAGGAAAAGTAAGAGTGGAGTCAAGGTAAAACAGTCCTTATCCAAAAATAGCTCATGCATTATGTTCAAAGAACTAAAAAGATAAAGTAAGAAGTACCTGCCTTTATCTGTCAGTCGTATAAGACTAAAACCCACGTCGTGATGCTCATCTCGAATCAACGTCCTGCAAATCATGTGATGTACAATTTAGCCAGTTTTATAAACATCTAGCTAAACCCAAACCCAACTTAATTAGGGAAAAATCCTAATCCAACTATGAACCTCGATTCACCCAAATCCATCCAGAAATCTAAGACTAGCATGCCATAATGGGACCAACATCGAAATCATCTCACAATCTTCCAAATCTATCCAGAATTCAAGCCTATTTGCCGAAACCAAATCAATATTGAGGTTGATTCAAAATATGCAAATCTGCCCAGAAATCTAAAGTTGTCTTGCTGAACAAAAACTACATCAAGATCGATTAACAACCCTTAGATCTATCCAAACAAATCCGCAGCCATCCAAAAGAAACAGAAACCCCATTGCAATCACATTCCATCTTACTAAATCGGTTCACGAAAAAAAACATAGTGACTTAAAGAACAAAGAACGTCATTGACTCAAATCCTCTATACCATAAACTGAAATCAATCTTCACAAGAGATAAAACATGAAGTAGGACAGATTCTCCAGCTCCCTTGACCCGTGAATTCAGCACCATCACAAAGAACAAAAAATTATCACAAAACAATATCACTTCCACCTTAAGACTCGGAACCTTCACAAGACCAGAATACAAGATCAAACGCGAATGCCCAAATCCATAACCAAATCTAATCGCTTACCTCCAAAATTACTACTAGGGCACAACGCCGCGAGAGGGAGAGGGAGGGGATCGGGATGAGTACCGTTGATAGGGCTGCATCGGTGATGGGTGGCGAGTGGCGCGACGTCGGGCGTCGGCGATGTCAGGTAGAGATGATGCTGAGAGAAGGTGATCGATGTGGCGAGATCGCGAGGAAGGGAAGTCACGTGAGGGCTCGGGGAAGAGGAGGCCGGCGGCTGAGGCTCAAGAGAGAAGAAGACTAGCGAGTCTGGCTCGAGGGAGAAGGAGACCGGCGATTGTTTGGGGTCGGTGAAAGAGAGGAGGCGGAGTCGTGAGGGAAGGAGGAGGAGGAGGAGGAGGAGGTTTTTCGCCGTGGGAAGGAGAATAGTGCACGGGAGAAAATCTTATAACTTAGGGTTTTTAAAATTAAACCCTAGATCCATTCCTCAATCAACTCCCACCTCTGGGTATTCCAAATAGGTTTTTCTCGAGCCCATAAGTGCATCCCCTCTAAATACACCGTACGAGCTCCGATGAATTCCAAAAAAAAATTCTAAATTTTTTTAAAAATTCTATTAAGACTATTTGCCTAATAAACCTTATTATTTAATTATTATTTTTTTTTACCATATTTTACATCCCCAACCCTTGCCCCTCACCCTTTTCTCTTTTACAAAAAGCCCCTTACCGGGTTTTACGAGCAAAAGCAAGAAAAGGAAAACTATTTTTTCTAAAACTTTTCTTCTTCGGTTATTAAGCCGTGCGTTGCATATCAACCGAGGTTGTTAGTTCTTTAATAAATATTCCTGATGCCTCAGTAAATTATTTTTAACCTTAAACTTTAATTTTTTTTCTTTCTTGCTTAGAATTTCATTTATAGGCTATTGTTTGTTAATTAGGAAACGATCTCATTCTGGTGCTGGTCCCTCGATCGCTAATACAGACCCTAGGTTCTCCACTATTGAACATAGGATTAGATTTTCCTCTACCATATATGTTCCTATATCCTCTAGACTTTTAGATAGACACTTTTTCATGTAATCATGCATTCCTACTATAGAGATTATTGATTATTACAGCTTGCAACGATTAGTTTATTGCTCTAGTTCAATTAATGTAGGTCTATGTGCTGAGCTGTATAACAACCTAGTTAGAGTCGATGACTTTACCTACACTACTAGGGTCGCCGATACAGATATGACCATATCTCCCACTATTATTCACGACTTTTTAGGTCTACGTCCATCCACATGTCCTTTCTAGTGCTATCCTCCTCGGGATCCACCATTTGGTGATCCCTACTCACATATCACACTTGATACGATCTATTTGTATTTTTTTAGGAGTACCGACTGTAATCCTATTTAGATCAGTTACCTTAGAGTTCAGGACTATGCCCTCTATCGAGTTCTAGTTACATGCATTTTGACCCTGACCACTCGCAACGTAGCGATGATGCGTCATTTTCATTCCTTTCTTCTTTATGCATTATGTCATAGATTAGACATAGACATTAGTTTGCATATCTTTAAGATCATCCTCTATTCGGCTAGTATTACCACTAGTCAGCAGGTCCACATGTCCTATTGCCATATTTTGACTGCATACATTGCCTCATTAGACATTGTTGTAACTATAGGGGATGTTAGAGCCCTAAATGAGTTTGACATGGTAGGTGCTAAGAACTTCTCCTTAGGAGGTGTACATATAGATGATGAGGATGCCCCGTCTTAGAGGAGAGCGGCCCAGTACCAGCCCGATCCTGCTGCCTTGCCCCAGCTTGATCCTGAGGCCCAAGATCAGCCTGATCCAGCTCTAGACGAGGAGACAAAGCTAGATGCATATGTTGCTGATCTCTTTTGGGCACCAGCACCGGAACTGGCACCTCCAGTTCCTCGCACGTTAGATGACCAAGTTACTAGATTTGAGGCTGCCATGACGAGTCTTCGAAAGGAGGTCTCCGATCTTCGACGGGACATGTCCAGTTCTCAAGAAGAGAACTAGACTCGTCATACTGAGTTGATGGATTTCTTATGATCCTGGGGTTCCAACCCATCTTCCTAATCCTCGCAGTAGTGTAGTCTTTGACTGTTATTATTCTTGTTTGTTTGTTGTTAACTTGATATGACTTCACTTTCCCTTCAGTTACTAGTATTCCATTTTACTTTAGCCAGTTTCACTTTAGTGATTTGCCTTGCTATTGCTTTTTACATAATGTAATCTCACTATGTTATCAGATTAAGAGGAGGATTTATTTAAATAAATTAAAAATGATTTCTAAAAAATAATCTCACTATGCTTCTTTCCTTTATAACATCTTTCTGGCTTTGAAAATTTTCCTTATCTTTTTAACTACTTTCAAAATTAGACTTATATAGTTATATTTTTCAAAGTAATTTGGATTTTTGAAAAAAAATGTTTATCTCTTTGAAAAATATTTTTAGCATATTTTGAAAAGTTATCCTATAAAAAAATTACTCTTCAAGGTTTAGAAAAATTCCTTTGATAATTTTTGACTATCTTTTACCTTAAAATCTTTATTAGAAAGTTTTTTTGCAATTAATTTCCTATAAAAATATTAAAGCTTTAGAAATTATTTTTCTAATTTTCCTTAAGAAAAGTTTTTTTAAAAAAAATAAATAAATAACTTTGAATTTTTTTCAAACTTAAAGAAGTTTTTTACAAAGCTTTATTTCAACAAGGCTCTTAAACAAAATTCCCTTAGAAGTTTTGCTTTAAACTTCCTTTGAAAATATTACTTAGATATTTCTCTTGAAAGTCTTACTTAGAAAACATTGAATCTTTGAAAATCATTTTGAAAACCAGATTTATCATATCTTGAAAAGTTATTACTTCTGAAATATTTGAAAACTTCCTTGTAAAATTTCAGTTATTACTTTTGAAATATTTGAAAACTTACTTGTAAAATTTCTTAAAATATTTACTCCTCCCTCAAATGAATCTGAGCTTTTATTTAATAACACTTGCAAAGTTTGTTTACAGTAATTAGTATTCAAAGTTCCTTACATGGTCATAATTCTTTAAAACTTACTTGAAGATCTCAGTTTGCAATATTTTCTTATTTTATGCATTATATGTCTTTCATTTTTTTTATGTATGACAAAGGGGGAGGATAATGGGTTAAGTTAGAAAAATTGAACTCACTTTTAAAATACTTTATGCTTTATTACTTTGTTACATTTTTTTCTAACTTTAACCCGGGTTGTCATTACATCAAAAAGGGAGAGATTGTTGGTGCAGGTTGCACTAACAATTTAGTTTTGATGTATGACAAATAGATGGGTTGTTTGTCTAATACTTCTACCAAGTGTGTAGGAATTGACTGGTCTGAAGGACATGACACCAGACTGAAATCCAGCTAGATCCACAGGGCCTGATGGATGGTACAAAGTCTAGATAGGTTCATGGGGCCCGATATCTAGTGAGAAATCTGGTTGGGTCTGCGGGACCTGACAATCAGCCGAAGTCTAATTGGGTCTGCAGACCTGACAACTGGTGGGAAGACCCGGTGGGTTAGAGGCAAGTCGAGTAACTACAAGTGGTAAGTAAAGGTAAGCAACTGGAGGAGAGATCCAGTGAGGACGCGTTCCCCGTTGAGGGAACTGTAGGCATCGATCCAGCTTAAGTCTATTTGGGAAACCTAAGATGAGACCTTGACTAGATCTTGGTCTTGGGGAGACAGAATCTAATTACTACTCATATTTTATTATGTTGTACTAACTCTATTTTGCAGGATGAATCTATTTTTGTGTTGCCTAGGACTAACCTTTTTCTGTAGGGGAAAGCTGTTGAAGAAAAGGGTGTGGTGATCTTGTGGCCGGCTAGAAGGGGCGTTGAATAGTTGGTGTCCCCAAATCGATAACTTCCTGCACTTGTTAGTTTGCACAGTGGAATAATACAAAACAAACAAGCTAAAGACAAAGAAAGAATAAGCAAACCAATACACGTTGATTTAACATGGTTCAGAGATTAGGGCTCCTGCTCCATGATTGTCCTTGAGGTGGATGATTAATGTTAACCTTTTTGCATGTCACGAGGTACTCCAAATTAATACAGATTGGGATTCATTTAAGCTAAAGACAAGCATTGTAGTAAGGAGTCCCAAGTCGTATTTTTTTCTTTCCAAGGGTAACTAATAAATGTGTGAGTACTCTAGAATTGATTCACATGAAATTCTCTCGTAAACAAGGTCAATTAAACACTTCTTTTGGATTCATTTTACATCTAAATTCATCTAAGTCTCAAAATTGAACTAATTTAACCAAGAATAAAATCCAAGGAAAGCTAATCTTATCCAAACATTCTCCACTGTAATTTATCAATTCAGCATTAATCAAGCATCTTTGAATCAAATTCTTCAACTAGTAAATAATTCAATCCTTCACATGATCCACAACAATTAACTGAGGATACAATCATCTCACATTAAACATCCAAAATAAAATCTACAATTCAGTGATAATAAATCCAATTCATTGAATAAATGTTTTCAAAGCTGAAACAAAGAAGAAATAACAAGGAAAATTACATCCACTCTAACTGTGAGAACTAAATGTAAACATGTGGGTGTCTGACCTAGAATAATGAAATGATACCATGTATCTACTTAACAAGAAACTAAACTACCAAAATTTGAAATAGAGATAAGAATTACAACTACTTATGTAGCTCAAACAAGATTGGAATTGCAAAAGTGCAACGAAATCAGGGGTTTCAAGTAAAGAAATAGGAACAGAATTGCAGGAAATAAATTCTAACAGAATGAAATAGAAAAGGAACAAGGAATCTGAACACAAAATCTGAAGAAACAAAAATGCAGAAATAATAAATTGCAGAATTAAATTCTAAGCCATCTTCTAATCAAATCTACTCTTCTAATGAGTCTTTCCTTGCTGTCACACAAGAAATCTAAATGAAGAAGGAGCTTTCGACCACTAACTCAGTACAATCTCATCCAGCACCAAAGAAATCCATCCCGGAAAAGCTGGTAAAGATTAACACTGCCAAGCTTGAAATTCTGCAGATCTGGAATCGAAAATTCTCTGGATCGATACTCTCATATTGAGAGCGAGCCACTATCAACAGAGAAACACCTCCGCTGATGGCTGAAACAGAGGAATCGAACAAATCTGAGCTCCGGAGAGGAAATCGCCGGCGCGTGCAGAGGATCAAAATTTGGAAGCCAACGGATGGAAGTTCCAACGCCAATGAGACTCACTGAGAAGTAGATCTGGAAGAGGATGGGGAACACCGGCGTCGCAGCGGAGAAGAAGATGGCACTGTGGAGAAAATCGCGACGCCGAGCTCAATCACTGTAGCTTCTCACGCAGGTTTTAAATCTCCTCAGATTTGATCCAACAGCTGAGATGCTTCGGAGCTTGATCAACGGTGGACAATGGCCTAAAATTCGATCCAACAGTACTGATCTTCATCTACGCTCCAGATCTGCTCCTCATTAGGTTGGATGAGCCGGATCTTCAATGGATGTCTCCGATCTCTCCAATCTTCAATGGACAGTCCATAATGCTCCAAGGTTTGATCACCTTGTTAAGCCCTTGATTTGAGCCCAAATGCGGTCTGATTTGATCGGGTCCATGACCCTTTTGATGCCTACAAAATAATAAACAAATATTAGCATCAAATACCATGAAAATAGGCTAATTTGTAATTAGGTCCAAAATCATATGTAATTATGAAATATGGTGTAAATGTGAGATTAAGCTATAAACAGATCATTAAAAATGTGCATTATGAATCAAGATAATATAGCTAAAATCATGGTTATCAATGATCCCTATCTGTCGGTGGATTAGCCCCCGGCAAACTTCGGCTAGCTCATGTAGCTCCTTGTGGGTGGAGAAACCTCACCACAACTCTCACAAGAACTCTTGAGAAGCTAGGGCACTGGTAGACTACTAATAGAGGTTAACCACCTCTATTTCATCAACCTTAACCAAGCTTCCAAGACTTGGTTATATAGGCCACAGTTTGGAAAACCCTGCCTACCAGTTGACTGCCCTCTGTGGAAATTTGACCGTTACAATCCAACGGCTTGATACTAGTCGAGTGCTTCACACTGGCTGAGCGAATAGAGACCTTTTATTCTCTCTCTAGTCAATTGTCTAGTTGACTGTACCAATCGACTGATGGAAGTATTAGTCGACTGGTACCCGAGTATAATCTCTCAACACTCGGGCCCTCACCTTTATGACTCATTTGACTCTTCCTTGCAGCCTTGACCTCTTGTCTTCAAGCCTACTTCCTTTGGCTCTCATCCCTCGGATGCATTCAAGTTCACGGCTAATCCCCAATGCCATTTTTCGCATATGCCTCGAAGTCGCTTCCCTCGGCCCTTGTCCTTGATGCCTTGTCCACGGTCCCTCAGATACTCCATCCTTCACCAGATCCGAAGTCATCAAATTGAGTCATATGTGTATCCTGCAAATCTACACAACTCAAATACACATATCAAATACAAGGGTGAACCTAACTTAAACCCTTTGCCCAAACATCAAAACACATGGTCGCGCAAACCATTGGGATTGCTCCAACAAAGGAGTCCGGGCACCTGGAGCTAGTCCGGATGCCCAGACCAAGCTCGCCCGGGCGGGCCGTAGACGTCCAGGCAGTCTGGGTGCCTGGAGTCGATCCAGGCGCCCAGACCCGAAACTTCATCCACAAGCTGACGTGGAGCGCGTAAGTTAGCCAAGCCACGTGATCCAGGCACCCAGAGGGGTTCCAAGCACCCGGAATGGACCTAATTAAAGGCCTTCGAATCGAAGCTTCAAAACAACAACTGCAACGATCTTCTTTGCTGCTCGGTGCTCCAAAAAGACTCTCGTAATGCTGCTACACTTCACCAACAACCGGACTTCAGCTCTAATTAGTTTTTTTTTTTGTCAGAATTTTTTTTATAGTTCTTGTACTTGTAATTTGTAACCAATTTTGAACTATTAGTGGATTGCCTAATGAAAGCACTCGATGAGTGTGAGCCTTGAAGTAGGAGTCGCCGAAGGCTCTGAACCAAGTAAAAAACTTAGCCATGTTAGCATTGCCTTTTATTCTTTCTATAACGACCGCCCTTCTACTAGCCTTAACTTACAGGACACACGTTACCCTTTTCTCTGGCTGTCTAAATTTTGGCATTATTACCTATTATATGTTGCTCAGTCCATAGATCTATTCTAACTTGTTACGACTGGTAGGACATGACTTGCAGCCAAGCAAAGCCGAATGAGAGTTTAAAGCTTCTAACGGGTCTAGGCTAAGTGGCCCTGACAGGTAGTGTACTCCCGGCCGGTGTAGGGCACGGTCGTGTAAGGGTCACACGACCATGACCCTTAGTAGAGGAAAAGAAAGGGAGCGGCCGTGTGAACTCACACGGCCGTGTCACTTTGGCCGAGAGGAAAAGAGACACGGTCGTCTGAATCCACACGGTTGTGTGACTTTGGCCGAGAGGAGGTGGTGCACGGTCGTGTGATTCCACACGGCCGTGTCACCTTGGTCGAGGGGAGGAGGTGCACGGTCATGTGATTCCACACGGCCGTGTCACCTTGGCCAAGGGGAAGCAATGGGAGGTCGTGTGAACCCGCACGGCCGTGACACGGGCCGTGCGGAGGTCACCCCTTGCTCCATAAGAGAGGTTGATCTCCCCCTTGTAATCATCCTTGGCCTACCATTTTATCCCTTTACTTGAGGAGGAGTCTTTGACACACAAATTACTATCAAACAATAAATTTATCATAACAACCCTTTCTAGTGTTTCAAGTAAAGCGGAAATAAGGAAATACATTAGCACCAAAGTTTAACATAGCAAATTCCAAGATCTTCTTCCACTATTCCATTGCACACACACCAAAACACTGCACCGGCTGCCTCCTCCTACTCGAGTTTTCCTTTACCCTTATTTGCAGTATAAGGAAATGCAAATCTATAAGCGAATGCTTAGTAAGTACCATCTACTCACAAAACGATGCATTTAAGGAGAACATGTTTTCTTTTTAAAACTGCTTGCGGAAAGCACAAAACTTACACTTGACCGTAATTCACGCTAAAACACATAAATCCAAATTATATACATGGCATGCAAAACATCAACTCAAACCATGCTAGTAATATAATGAAAACAGGAATTTTGGCATATCAAAGAGGTCATCAATGTTGCACTTTATAATTCAATTTCTCAACTTAGGAAGCTTACACTAAAACAAACCATGAAGTTTAAAACATTATAGTACATACTTAGTGAAAATATTAATCAACTTGCTTGGGCCCAACATTGTATTACTTTGCGCGCATCCTTAATAAGATCCGAGGTAGCTAATCCCGAACCTATCAAGGTACTACTAGGTGGTCTAGGAGCCTAGGGGCGATCTAGGAGCCCACCCATGGACCTTGTGTCTAGTACATACCTTTCTAAAGTAAAATACTTTCTTTTAACTATTAATTTCTTGTACTTGCACTTGCTTGGCATTTAACCAAACACCTTATATGCGCTTAATTCCCCTCATACTCATAGGGAAGCACTTTAGGCACTTGATTATACTTCTTAGTCCCAAAACTTAATGGAAAGCAAATCAAGACGATCTAAATATGCTCTTAATCCCAAAACTTTTAGAGGGCATCAAACATAACATGACATGCTTCTTCCTTAACATGTCTAAAGCATATCTCAACATGCATCTCCTAAATCATGCATAAAGACATTACAAAACGCATCTTTTAAGCGACTTATACTGCAGGCAAGGGGTACTTACATCCTTTCGCTAGATCTTACTATTATAAAGTATAGAGAAGACCCAAAATCCTCCCTCGTATGCCTTAATCTCCGAGTCGCCCTTCACCCGCGTACCAATCCTTGCGCAACTCTCCTCCTAAATCCTCCCCTTGAAGATCTTAGAAGCTTGGACCTAGGTTTCTTGATCTTGGCCGAAACCACAAAGGAGATAAGAGAGGATTCGGCTAGAGAGGAAAGGAAGATTAGGTTTTGATCTCATCCAACCCCTTTTATACTAAGTGGAAGTTAGAGCATCTTTTCACATATAATCAACTTATAATGAATTGTTTCATATTGCTCTTGTTATGCTTTACCGCCATCTAATGGTTACTTAAACCAAACTCAACTAAGGAGTCTCGGGTTCAAATCCTAGCCCAGGTCATTTTTGATATATTTTTATTTCTTTTCTCTTCTTCTATTTGTTTTTTTTTGCTCTTTTAGAATAGAGGAAATTTACGGGTGTTACAATTCTCCATACCTTATAAAAAGTTCATCCTTGAACTTAGAACAATTGTGGATACTTTTATCTCATATTGTCCTCGTGTTCCCATGTTGCCTCTTCATACTGTTGACTTTGCCACAACACTTTCACTAACGGTATCTCTTTGTTCCTCAACTTCTTAACTCCTCGATCTATTATTTGAATATGTCGACTTTTATAACTGAGGTCCTCTTGAACTTGTACCGTCTGTGGCTTAATCACTTGATTTGTATCGAGAACATGCTTCTTCAACATTGAGACATGGAATACATTCTGGATGGCTGACATTTCCTGAAGTAGTTCCAGCTCATAAGCTACCTTGCCAACCCTTTTGGTGATCAGGTATGGCCCCACATAACGTAGACTCAACTTTCCCTTCTTTCCAAACTACATCACTCCTGTTGGTGCGGGAAGCATCCGACGATCGAACCTAAGTTTTGATAATGGCAAAGGGATTCAAAGTTAAGATTCCTTGTTATCTAATGTGCTTAAATGAGATTTCAGGAAAGTCCTAACTGCGGTTAGGCAGGTGGAAAAACCTAAGGGGCGGTAACCTTAGGTCCTAGGGGGTGGTAACTCTAGGTGAAGGAAAATCCTAAGGGGCGGTAACCTTAGGTCCTAGGGGGTGATAACCCTAGGTGGAGGAAAACCTAGGGCACGGTAACCCTAGGTCCTAGGGGGTGGTAACCCTAGAGGGCGGTAATCCTAAGTCCTAGAGGGTGGTAACCCTAGGCAGAAAGTCCAGTCGGTCTGGAGGACCGGACTAACACCAGGTAATCTCTCTTGAGGGGAGTAGGTGAGGACGCGTTCCCCGTAGAGGAAACAGTAGGCGTCGATTCGACCTAGGGTTTTCGATTGGAAATTCGAAGTCAGACTCGGACAGTCCGATGACTGTCAACCACTTAATTTGTCATGTTTATATCTGTTCTAACTCTGTCTTGCAAGGTACGGTGTTGTTTTGGGACTAACATATCTTGCAGGTACAAAAGGAACAAGTTAAGCCTCGGATGAACAGTGTCCGAGGCGCCTTCATGGAGCTTGGAGGCGTCTCGGGTGCAAGCCGAAGCTAGTTGTCCAGAGTGTTAGGATCGATGATCGCGGCTAGAGAGGGGGGTGTGAATAGCCGACCTCAAATCTTCGCGTTTCTTCCTACGAATTAGGTTAGCGCAGCGGAAATAAACACAAGAAACGAAAACAAGAAGATCAAACCTCAACGCGTCGATGTAACGAGGTTCGGAGATGATACTCCTACTCCTTGGAGTGTCCGTAAGGTGGACGAAGCCTACCAATCCGTCGGTGGATGAGTCCCCGGAGAACCGGCTAATAACTACTCCTTGTGGGTGGAGAAACCTCGCCACAATACTTGTAACAACAAGAAAGGAGTACAACAGATACAAGAAAGCAAAAGACAATATGAAACACTTGCTTGCCTTTCTTGTTGACTGGAGTGATGAAGCAGCAGCTGACGAGAATCCAATCGAGAAGCTCACGCGAAGCTTCAGCTCAGCAAAGCTCTGATAGCAGGTAAGAGCAGAAGCTCTAGAGCACCAGAACAGAAGTTCTAAGAAAAAAAGCAGCACACAGCAGCAGCCCTTCACCTAGATTTATACCTGCGAAGAACCTGCAACGAAGACAGAAGACGCAGAACCTAGCCGTTGTCACTCACAACGGCTAGATCCAGACCGATCAGGCTTCACCCTGATCGGTCTGGGGCTTGCCTGATCGGTCGTGGGGACCGATCAGGCCCTGTGCTGATCGGTCCCCAGACCGATCAGAAGGCTTCACAGAGAGTTGCCCAACTCTCTGTGTGGAATCTGATCGGTCCCCGGACCGATCCCACCTCAGGTGGTAGCGTCCCTGATCGGTCCCGGGGACCGATCAGGCTCCATGCTGATCGGTCCCCAGACCGATCAGTAAGCCCACAGAACCATGATCGCCTTCTGTTTGTTATCTGATCGGTCACCAGACCGATCAGATACACAAACGTATCACTGGATCGGTCTGCAGACCGATCCAGAGCTTGGTTTTTGCCCAAACCAAGTCCCAAACCTTCCAAACCAATGTCCGGTCAACCTTGACCTATTGGTACATCATGCTTAGCATCCGGTCACTCCCTTGACCTGCTAAGATTCCCCACCAAGTGTCCGGTCAATCCCTTTGACCCACTTGGACTTTCCTCTTCGTGCCAAGTATCCGATCACTCCCTTGATCTACTTGGACTTCCCAACACCAGATGTCCGATCACCCTTGATCCATCTGGATTTTTCCTTGCCCGGCTTAACTCACCAGGACTTTCACCTAGCTTCACTCACTAGGGTTTTCACCTGGCTTCACTCACCAGGATTTCCAATCTGCCTGGCTTCACTCACCAGGACTTCCAAACTGCCTGGCTTCACTCACCATGACTTTCCCTTGCCTGGCTTCACTCACCAGGACTTTCTCGAATGCCTGGCTTCACTCACCAGGACTTCTCCGACTGCCTGGCTTCACTCACCAGGACTTTTCCCCGTGCCAAACTCCCTGTTTGGACTTTCCCCGTGCCAAGTCTCCATACTTGGACTTTCCGCGTGCCAAGCTACCTGCTTGGACTTTTCCCGAATCAGGTCAACCAGGTCAACCTTGACCTAAGGTTGCACCTACAATCTCCCAAACACCTATTCTTGTCAAACATCAAGAATACAACTCTCTTCTCGTCAAACATCGTCAAACATCAAAACACAACTCGAGTCAGGTCAACTCGAGTCACCTCGACCTAAGGTTGCACCAACAATCTCCCCCTTTTTGATGTTTGACAAAATCCAAAATCAAGTTAGGTTAACCCGATAACCTAACTTAGGTTTTCCAATATTCTTCCTTGAACATTTTCCAAAACCTACACTCTTCCCCTTGGGACATCTCTCCCCCTTTTTGACACACATCAAAAAGAAGGAATCAAGGTCAAGGGTTTCTTCCTAATGAAAGTCCCATACCTTTCATTGAAACCCTTAATTTCCCCCTTGATACTAAACTCAACACTCAACTTAGTGACAATCCCATATCACTAATCCTCAAAAGTCTTAAGGAGTAAAAACTCCCCCTAAAACTCAACTCCCCCTTGACAATTAGTTAAGACTCCCCCTAAAGGTCAACTCCCCCTTGACCATTGCACCAACAATGTCTTGGAGAGTTTCAAACCTTTAGAAACCCGAAACTCAACTCCCACAGCTGAAATTTCAGACCACAATCGAAATGCAGCAAATTCAGCGCGCCTGATCGGTCACCGGACCGATCAGGACCCCTTTGGATCGGTCCCCAGACCGATCCAGCCTTCCCTGGATCGGTCCAGTGACCGATCCAAGTTCAGATCAGGCGGTTTCTGATTTCTTCTCTCCCGAAATTCAGAAACTCACAACAAATTCTAGAAAATTCAAAAAATTATGAAATTTTGAGGATACATTCCTCATACCATATACTATCAAGGAAAAATAGTTTTCTATGAAAATAACTTCCATTTTCAAATCTTGATACAAAGTTTAAAAGTCTTTGAAATGATGAATGCTATCACTAGAAAAGCTTCATCAAGGTTTTTCAAACCAATTTCAAAATGATTTTAAACCTTTTAATTTAGGACCACAATCTTAGGGCTATATGTACATGACTTGTACATAAGCTTTCCCTATGATCTCCAATTTCGAATTAGGCTCATCTAGGTACAAGAACTATGCACCTTGATCCTAACTCATGATCCTAATATCTCACACACATCTAAGGTGTGTAAAACACATCCAAGTCAATTTTGATGTGAGATATGGGTTTTAGGTTATCTTAGGCTAAGTTTTCATGCATTTTCTAAAACAACAACTTGATCTCCATATCAAATTGTGTTGTTTATCCTTAGATCAATTTCATTGATTATAAATGCAAGAAATGATGACATGGCATAAAGAGATATCATAAATGAAAACATGTGCCAATATCATGATGTCATGACATAAAGTATGAAACTTAAATAAAGCATGACATATAGATAACCTAAGAATTATCATGACATTTTAAATGATCATAAACTAAATATGATGTCATGACATGGCATATGGCAAACAATATATGGCAAATAGCACATAAAGGTATAGAAAATACTTAATTCTAGCCTTAGTTGCCATTTTTGATAATTTTGATCATTTTGCCATAGGTTCTATATTCCTAAGTGTAATAGACCTAAAATCATATACTAAAGATTTTTAGATCACCATGTGCCAATAAGATTGATCCTAGAAAACTCCTCAAATGAGATTGGCACATCCTAATCACCTTAGGAATAATTCTTAATTTCATTTTCAAAGCTTGATTATACCTTGAAAAATCCTAAAGTGCCACCTTTTGCCATGATTAGGTTAACTACCTATTCAAGTAAGGTTGGCACACCCTAACTCATCTAGTGTGATGAAATCACGCTCCTAGGAACCCAATACCTATTGGAGCTCATTGGGCTCACTAAATATTCACTAGGGATGACTTCCCTAGCAATCCTCCTAATGACCCTCTTAGGCTTTAAAGCCTTGGTCATTTGGGACTCATCAAGATCAACTCTAGGGGTGACTCCCCTTGTGACCTTGGTGATGGTCTTCCTAGCCCTAGATTTTGTTCCATAATCGAATGGAACATTGTGATAAGTGGGCTTGACCACTTGGGACTTAGGTTTGTGACCCAAACCTTTCTTGTCCTTGGACATTGGTTTTTGACCCTTAAACCCTAGAGATGACTTCTCCAAGTTCTTAAGAGCCTTTTCCAAAGTATCAAGTCTTGACCTCAAGACTTGATTCTCCTTCTCTAATACCTCAATTTTTAATTTTTTATTTTTCTTTGAGGTATTCCTAGGCATATGTCTAGATGATTTAGGATTTCTATCTAGGTTTCCCTTAACCTTAGATGAGTTAATCCTAGGGTTGGCTTTCCTAGTGTTATCCTTATCTAGACTAACATCTTTGGCACCTAAGCACATATATTGGTTCCTAGAATTAACATGCTTATCATTCTTGACAATAGCAATAAGGCTACTAGCATGCATCCTACTAGAATTGCAAGAATGTGCCTTAGAGATTACCTTAGGGTTTGCCCTAGCTCCCCCTATACATGTGCTCGATCTCTTGTCCTTGTGAGGTTGCCTCCCCCTTGGACATTGGCTCCGATAATGTCCCCTTCGCTTGCATTGAAAGCACACCACGTGCTCCTTGCCTTTGCGTATCGGGACTCCGGCTTCCTTGACTTTTGGTGCCGGTGGAGTCTTCCTAATCCTCCTTGGACACTTACTCTTGTAATGTCCATACTCCCTACACTCAAAGCACATTATGTGTAATTTGCTAGAAATTAAATGGCTTGAGTTACCTAGGTTTGAGGATGGATGAACGCTCTCTCCTTCATCCCTTCCGGAGGTAGAAACTTCTTCTTCTTGCTCCGAACTTGAAGAAGAAATCTCCTCCTCTTCTTCTTTAGATGTTGAGTGGCCCTCAACTTCTAAATCCACATCCCCATGGTGTGAGCTACTTAGCTCACTTGACTCCTCTTCATGACTTGAAATGGAGCTTTCTTCATGGAGCTTGGCCAAATTGGTCCACAATTCCTTGGCATTGTTGTAACCACCTATCTTACACAATATATCATTAGGTAATGAAAATTCAAAAATTTTCAATACCTCATCGTTGACTAGGGATTGGTGGACTTGTTCCTTGGTCCACTTCTTCTTCTCTAGGGTTTCTCCTTTCTTGTCCATCGGAGGCTTGAACCCTAATTGAACACAACTCCAATTTTTAAGATTAGTCATAAGAAAATATTTCATTCTTACCTTCCAAAACGCGAAGTCGTCACGATCATAGAAAGGTGGAATTGTGACATCTTCTCCGAACCGATCCATTCTCTAGCGCTTGTGCTCCCCCGGGTGTTGATCCAACGAAGAGCGGTCTCGCTCTGATACCACTTGTTAGGATCGATGATCGCGGCTAGAGAGGGGGGTGTGATTAGCCGACCTCAAATCTTCACGTTTCTTCCTACGAATTAGGTTAGCGCAGCGGAAATAAACACAAGAAACGAAAACAAGAAGATCAAACCTCAACGCGTCGATGTAACGAGGTTCGGAGATGATACTCCTACTCCTCGGCGTGTCCGTAAGGTGGACGAAGCCTACCAATCCGTCGGTGGATGAGTCCCCGGAGAACTGGCTAATAACTACTCCTTGTGGGTGGAGAAACCTCGCCACAATACTTGTAACAACAAGAAAGGAGTACAACAGATACAAGAAAGCAAAAGACAATATGAAACACTTTCTTGTTGACTGGAGTGATGAAGCAGCAACCTCACACCAGCAACAGCTGACGAGAATCCAGTCGAGAAGCTCACGCGAAGCTTCAGCAGCGAGGAGCTCAGCAAAGCTCTGATAGCAGGTAAGAGAAGAAGCTCTAGAGCACCAGAACAGAAGTTCTAAGAAAAGAAGCAGCTCCCAGTAGCAGCCCTTCACCTAGATTTATACCTGCGAAGAACCTGCAACGAAGACAGAAGACGCAGAACCTAGCCGTTGTCACTCACAACGGCTAGATCCAGATCGAGCTTCACCCGATCGATGGGCTACTGATCGGTCGTGGGGACCGATCGGGCTCTATGTTGATCGGTCCCGGCACCGATCAAAGGTCGCTCTTGCCCAACTCTCTGTGTGGAATCTGATTGGTCCCGGACCGATCCCACCTCAGGGAGCCTCCTGATCGGTCCGGGGACCGATCAGGCTCCATCTTGATTGGTCCAGGAGCCCTGACGGTAACCATGATCGCCTTCTGTTTGTTATCTGATCGGTCACCAGACCGATCAGATACACAAACGTATCACTGGATCGGTCTGCAGACCGATCCAGAGCTTGGTTTTTGCCCAAACCAAGTCCCAAACCTTCCAAACCAATATCCGGTCAACCTTGACCTATTGGTACATCATGCTTAGCATCCGGTCACTCCCTTGACCTGCTAAGACTCCCCACCAAGTGTCCGGTCAATCCCTTTGACCCACTTGGACTTTCCTCTTCGTGCCAAGTATCCGATCACTCCCTTGATCTACTTGGACTTCCCAACACCAGATGTCCGATCACCCTTGATCCATCTGGATTTTCCCTTGCCCGGCTTAACTCACCAGGACTTTCACCTAGCTTCACTCACTAGGGTTTTCACCTGGCTTCACTCACCAGGATTTCCAAGCTGCCCGGCTTCACTCACCAGGACTTCCACCTGGCTTCACTCACCATGACTTTCACCTGGCTTCACTCACCAGGACTTTCTCGAATGCCTGGCTTCACTCACCAGGACTTCTCCGACTGCCTGGCTTCACTCACCAGGACTTTTCCCCGTGCCAAACTCCCTGTTTGGACTTTCCCCGTGCCAAGTCTCCATACTTGGACTTTCCGCGTGCCAAGCTACCTGCTTGGACTTTTCCCGAATCAGGTCAACCAGGTCAACTTTGACCTAAGGTTGCACCTACAATCTCCCAAACACCTATTCTTGTCAAACATCAAGAATACAACTCTCTTCTCGTCAAACATCAAAACACAACTCGAGTCAGGTCAACTCGAGTCAGGTCAACCAGGTCAACCTTGACCTAAGGTTGCACCAACACAGAGGAGCTGGAGGCACCTTGGACCGCGGCTTGGAGGTGTCTTGGAGTGGCTTGAAGGCGCCTTCAAGTGGAAGAGGTGAGACCAGATCAGTGCTGATCCACGCGGCTGACTCGGCGGGTTGGAGGCACCTCGGATGCTTTAAGGCGCCTTTAGCAGTGAATAAAAGGAGGTATCGAGCAGCAGTCTAGTACAACTTTGAAAAAGCAATCCTTCTGCATCCAGCTGCTAACGAGTCCATCCCGAAGTGCTGCAACAACATCCCGACGACCCGGAGCTTTGAATCTGCTATTTTCCAGTGTCGTTGGTATATTTAATTTCTGTTTATTGTACTTAAATTGTAACATCTTTTCGATATTATAAGTGTTGCCCACCGTAAATGCTCAACGAGCGTGGGCCTTGGAGTAGGAGTCGCCATAGGCTCCGAACCAAGTAAACAACCTGTGTTTGCGTGTGTGTTTGCTTTTAATTTTTTTGCTGCGTATTCTGACTCTATTTCTAAATCGTACGAAATAGCCACGAGCGTTATTCACCCCCCTCTAGCACTTCTCGATCCAATAACTCCTTTCATAGGAGCCACTTTGAGGAACACTAAATCCCCAACCTCAAATTCCAGTGGTTTACGGCACACATCCGCATAGCTCTTCTGCCGGCTCTGAGCAGTTTCTATTCTCTAGCGAATGTTTCGAATGACTTTGGTGGTGTCCTCGATAAAATCTGTCTGGAGTCCCATTTCTTTCTTTTCACCACCTTCATACCAACAGATAGGAGATCTACATCTCTTCCCATATAGAGCCTAGTAGGGTGCTATTACGATAGTAGCTTGATAGCTATTATTGTATGCGAATTCTGCTAAGCATAGGTATCAGCACCAGCTCCCCTTGAAATCCAAGGCACAAGCCCATAGCATATCCTCTAGAACTTGATTTACTCATTTTTTTTGCCCATCAGTTTGAGGATGAAATGTTGTGTTAAACCGTAGCTTAGTGCCAAGAGCTCTCTTAACACACTCCTAGAAGTGTGAAGTAAAACAACCATCTCTATCAGAAATTATGGTTTTGGGAATTCCATGCAATTTGATAACCTCTTTAACATACAATTACACTAGCTATTCTATGGAGTAAGATATTCTGATAGCTAGGAAATGAGCAGACTTAGTTAATTTGTCCAATATTACCTAGATAGCATCGTAACCATTCGTTGTTCTGGGTAGTCCTACTATAAAGTCCATAGATATATCCTCCCACTTCCACTCTAGAATCTAGATAGGCTGCAGAACTCCGCCTAGTCTCTGATGTTCTGCTTTAACCTGTTGGCATGTCAGGCAAGTACTGACATATCTTGCAATATCTCTTTTTATTCCAGACCACCAGAAGCATTCCTTTAAATCTTGGCATATCTTGGTGGAACCAGGATGCATTGCATAGGGTGTTCCATGGGCTTCATCTAGAATTTTCTTTCATAGTTCTTCTTTATTAGGGACACAGAGGCGATCACCATAATATAATATCCCACCGTCTGATACTCGGAACTCCCCATTTTCTCCTTCCTGTATTCTCTGCTTGATCTTCTGAATATTAGAATCTTTATCTTGTCCTTTCTGTATCTCATCAAGCAGGGTTGACACTAAGGTTAAAGTGGAGAGTTACCCAGTAACGATTTCCAGCCCAAAATTTTCTATTTCTTTCTGTAGGGGAGGGGTCATGGAAGATAAGGACAATAGAGTGGCACAAGATTTCCTACTTAGTGCATCTGTCACTTTGTTCGCTTTCCCTAGATGATAGAGAATTTTACAGTCATAGTCTTTGACCAGCTCCAGCCATCTCCGTTGTCTCATGTTCAGGTCCTTCTGGGTGAAGAAATACCTAAGACTCTGGTGATATGTGTAAATCTTGCACTGAGCTCCGTATAAGTAATGTCTCCAAATCTTAAGAGCGAAGACTACCGCTGCTAACTCAAGGTCATGAGTAGGATAGTTCTTCTCATAATCCTTGAGTTGTCTCGAGGCATAGGTGATGACATTGCCATTCTGCATCAGTACAACCCCGAGTCCTAATTTAGAAGCATCACTGTAAATATCGAAGCCTTCTTTAGTCTCTGGGAGAGTCAGGATTGGGGCACTGGTCAATCTCCTTTTCAGTTAGGTGAAACTCTTCTCACAATCCTCTGTCCACTCAAATTTTTGGTTCTTTCTGGTAAGTGTTGTCAGTGGTGAGGCGATCCTTGAGAAGTTCTCTACAAATTTCCTGTAGTAGCCTGCTAACCCAAGGAAACTCCTGATTTCATTGACATTCTTGGGTCTATTCCAATCACTCACAACTTCTATTTTTGTCGGGTCTACCATAACCCCATCCTTGGAAATAATGTGACCTAAGAAGGACACTTGATCGAGCTAGAACTCGCACTTGGAAAACTTTGCGTATGGCTCTACTGAAGAATCTGTATTACTATCCTCAGATGTTCAGCATGTTCTTTCTGAGTTTTGGAGTATATAAGGATATCGTCTATAAAGATGATTATGAACTTGTCCAAATATACTTTGAATACTCTATTCATCAGATCTATAAATGTAGTAGGAGCGTTCGTCACTCCAAAAGGTATAACTACAAACTCGTAGTGCCCATACCTCGTTCGGAATGTCATCTTCGGCGCATCATCCGCTTTCACTTTCACTTGATGATATCCGGACCGCAAGTCTATCTTGGAAAAGACTGTGGCTCCCTTTAACTGATCGAATAGATCATTAATTCTCGGCAGGAGATACCTATTCTTGATTGTTACTTTGTTCAATGCTCGGTAGTCCACACACATTTGCATGGACCCATCCTTCTGTTGGGTTCTTCGGGCAACGAAAACCGCTTTTTTACGTCGCGGAAATCCCGAGTCACCCAAAGCCATGGATCTCGTGCAAAGATTCGTAAACAAAATTTTCGAAAAACCTTTTTCTTGTACGAGTTTGTAAAAACTTTAGATCTACACTAAAGTTAAGATCATTACCCTTGTAGCGAAGCCCTTCGCGTTCCCGCTTGTCCAAGATGTCGCCGGATCTCTAGTTGTCAAAGTAGACAACCTCTATATGTATCCACACGGACACAAGTAGAAGGAGATGACCAAAACACAAGGTGTGCTAGCACCAATGGAGTGTTCGGCCAAGGAATGGGAGAAGGAGAAGAGAGAGCACCCAAGGGAGAAGAAGAGTGAATGAATCAATATGAGAGGAAATTCAAAAAACACCTTAGCCATCAAGTGGACGGCCACTCTAGGAGGTGTAAAACCCCCACATTAATTCCAATTAATGTGGAGACCATTAAGAGTTGTAACCCCCATGAGGTGGCACTCTAGGATGATGTGGATCAACACTATTGGTCCACATCTTGCCACCTCACTAAATGACATGGCAACAAGTGTAACCTCCTCATTTAATGTGGGCCGGCCACATTAAATGCTATGGAGGCTTGTAACCTCCATGAGGTGGCACACATTGATGATGTGGAGCAATCCTATTGGTCCACATCTTGCCAACTCACTAGTGATGTAGCAAAAAGTCAAGTCAAACATGACTTTTTCTCTTCCTCTCAAATCAAGTCAAACTTGATCAAATCTCTCTCATGGTTGATCTAATCCAACCATATGATTCAAGCCAACTTAATATAATGAATCTAATTCATTAAATTAAGTTGATTTAATGAGTCATAATCTAAATTAGACTCATTGAATACATGAATCAACTTGAGTCCAACTCAATTAGCCCAATTTGGATTACTCTTAATCCAATATGATTCATCAAATGAATCTAATCCTCTTAGTTCATCATATGAACTAAATCTCCATCTAATTGTCCTTAGTGTGTGACCCTATAGGTTCTTGTAACGTTGGCAATGCCCTAAACCCATTTAGGAGCATAAGTAATGAGCGGTATCTAGCAACACATCATTACTACCCAAGTTACAAGAATGTCGAGATCCGACATCACCTTGTGACTACCAATTGTGACTCCTCACAAAATATGTCAAATGTTCTTCTATCCTTGACATCTAGATTGATCAATGCGAGGCATAGACCGTGTCATCCTCTAATCAATCTAAATCTTGAACTCCGAGTAGACTCACTCGATCAAATGAGCTCAACATCTCATGTTGACTCATTTGGGCATGGCCATGCACTTCGTGGTCTAACTCTATCAAGAATATTGATGTCGCTCCCGTCATATGGGAGGGATAGATCCCATCTACATCACTCACATCCCTCTGCATAATTTATTACATACCCAGTAATCGCCTTTATAGTCCACCCTGTTACGGGTGACGTTTGACGAAACCAAAGTACATAACTCCTTATGTAGGGATCCATGGTGACTTCAGGTCAAAGGACTAATAGTCATACTAATAGCCACATGAGAAAGTATATGACACTCATATAACGATCCATGATACTTTCTCATGGCGGGTCATTCAGTATACATTCTCCAATGTATACCCATGTGTCAGCATGATATCTCTATATCCATGACTTGTGAGATCAAGTCATCGAGCTGACCTACATGATAGTCTTATTGCATTAACATTGTCCCTGAATATTAATACTCGACTAGGAATGATTTAGAGTAGTGTTCCCTATATCATCTCACTATCGATTCAACTAATCGATTGATATAGGTATGAACCTTCTACTCTAGGACGTTACTATACTTATTTTATCTGGCACTAATACAAATAAGCATAATAACCAAAAACTAAATGCCTTAATATATATACATGAATATGATATACATGAGTCCATACAATCATCAAATGATTGGCTCTAGGGCTCTAACTAACACCTTCTTCTTTACAAACAACACCGGAGCTCCCCTTGGTGAGTGACTAGGGCGAATAAAATCCTTGTCGAGTAGCTTCTGTAACTGGCCCTATACTTCTTTCAATTCTGTCGGAGCCATGCGGTAAGGTGTTTTTGAGATTGGATGGGTACCAGGAATGAGTTCAATCTCAAATTCAATTTTTCTATCCAGAGCTAAGCCTGGCAACTCATCCGGAAACACTTCCAGGTAGTCACATACGACTCTAACTTCCTCTAACTTTTGGGTTCTTTCTTGCTGGGTGTTAACCACATGAGCTAGAAACCTGGAACATCCATCGGCTAACATTTTCTGAGCTTTTATGGCCGATAAGAATTTCCGGGTTATTTTCTTGGATTCTCTGATAAATTCAAACTTAGGCTCTGACTCGGGTTGGAATATGACTCTTCGCTTACAACACTCGATGGAGGCACCGTACTTTCTCAGAAAGTCCATCCCAAAAATAACATCATTGTCAGACATGTTCAGCATTATCAGATCACTGTACAGTTCTCTGTCTGAAATTTTGACTAGCACAGCACGTAACCAGTGCGTAGATGTTATTATCTCTCCCGAGGGTAGTGTTGTTAAGAATTATCTGCGTAGGACCTCCAGGGGTATACCTATTCTTTCAGCAAATACTATGGAGACAAACAAATGAGTTACCCTAGTATCAAAAAGCACAGTTGCATATTGACTAAAAATGCGTATCTGACTTGTGACAACAGTGGAGGCGTTTGCTACCTCCTCTCTGGTAAGGGAGAAAACTCGAGCATTAGTAGCACTTGGTGGAGCCTCCAGTCTGCCTTGACTAACATAAGGTCCTTCCAATGCGGCCTACATCTAGTGTAACTGTGACTGCTTGTCTCCATACTGAACAGGTTGTTCTGGAGGTAGGGGGATCTTAGTCGGGCAATACTTGGTTATATGCCCCTCTTGCCCACACATATAACAACCACTAGTGCCCTTGCGACAAATTCCAGGATGCATCTTTCCGCACGCGGAACACGTGGCATACTTAGGCTGCTTGCTTACGGATCCTCCCTTCTTATTACTCCAATACTTTCTCTTGGAGCTCCTCTTCCAGGTTGAACCTTGGCCTTGAGTTTTCTGAGTGCCAGAACACCCTTGACCTTTGTTCTCAATCTATACTGGCTTCTGCTGCTTGATGCTATTCAGGTAATGCTCCGTGATCAGGGTGCTACTAACCAACTCTTCTTTAGTCTGCAGTCTATTTATTCCGCTAGCTACATTCAGAGCTATCTCTGGTCTCAACATCTTGAGCATTAGCCGTACCCTCTCTCGTTCTGTGCTGACCAGTTCAGGACATAGGCGAGTTAGCCTATTGAATTTCTTCACGGCTTCGTCGACCGATAAACTTCCCCGACGGAATTATGTGAACTCATCGTAGTGTTTGTTCGTGACTCGCATATGAAAGAATTCTTCAAAGAACTCAGTCTCGAAGTCAGACCAGGTCATTTGATTCACTATCATTTTTGCCTTGACACGCTCCCACCGCATTCTTGCATCTCCAATGAGGCAAAAGGAGGCACACTTTATCTTTTCTACCTCTGGCCAGTCCAGTAGTTCCATTATGCTCTCCAGGGTTTTGAACTATGCCTGGATATCCCATGGTTCATTGGTGCCAGAGAAATTCTCTGGTTTCAGTTTTTGCCACTGGATGAGGTACGCTTCTTGCCTCACTACCTTTGCTGGTGCTACAGGTGTAACTGATGGAACTTCAATTGTAGTAGGTGTCACCATATTGGCTTCCGATGGGACTACAGGAGGAGCTTGCTGATTAGCAGTCAGGTGGCAATGACCTGCTGCTGCTCTGCCACTTGTCTCTGCAGTTGAGCTACTACTTCTAAAAGGTTGGGCTACGGTGTAGACTCATTTCCATTGGTTGAGGTTCATTAACTCTCGGCTGTCTCGCCGGTCATCCTTTAGCCATTCTACATATCATAAGCCAAACCAGTGAGACATACATCAACCCCTCCTCATCCCTACTTGCTATCATTACTGCTTTCATGTATAAGCCTGCTAAGTCTTAACAAGCATTTCTTACTCATATACAGAAATAAAATGCATAAAAGTCATGAGAATGTACTTTCTTACATGGAAGCTGCAGGATCAATGCTTGATGTGTGTGTAACGGAAGGATGAAACTTGCTCTGATACCAAACTGTAACACCCGCCCTTCTACTAACCTTAACTTACAAGTCACACATTACCCTTTTCTCTTGCTGTCTAAATTTTGGCATTCTTATCTATTATATGCTACTCAGTTCATAGATCTATTCTAACTTGTTATGACTGGTAGGACATGACTTGCAGCCAAGCAGAGCCAAAAGGGAGTTTAAAGCTTCTAACGAGTCTGGGTTGAGTGACCCTGACAGGTAGTGTACTCTCGGCTGGGGCAGGGCACGACCATGGAAGGGTCACACGACCGTGACCCTTAGCAGTGGAAAAGAAAGAGCACGACCGTGTGAACTCACACGGCCGTGTCACTTTGGTCGATAGGAAAAGAGACATGGTCGTGTCACCTTGGCCGAGGGGAAGAGGTGCACAGTCGTGTGATTCCACACGGCCGTGTCATCTTAGCCGAGGGGAAGCAAGGGGAGGCCGTGTGAACCTGCACGGCCGTGACACGGGCCGTGCGGAGGTCACCCCTTGCTCCATAAGAGAGGTTGATCTCCCCCTTGTAATCATCCTTGGCCTACCATTTTATCCTTTTACTTGAGGAGGAGTCTTTGACACGCAAATTATTATCAAACTGTAAATTTATCATAACAACGCTTACTAGTGTTTCAGGTAAAGCGGAAATATGGAAATACATTAGCACCAAAGTTTAACATAGCAAATTCCAAGATCTTCTTCCACTATTCTGTTGCACACACACCAAAACACTGCTCTGGCTGCCTCCTCCTACTCGAGCTTTCCTTTACCCTTATTTGCAGTATAAGGAAATGTAAATCTATAAGCGAATGCTTAGTAAGTACCATCTACTCACAAAATGATGCATTTAAGGAGAACATGTTTTCTTTTTAAAACTGCTTGCGGAAAGCACAAAACTTACACTTGACCGTAATTCACGCTAAAACGCATAAATCTGAATTACATACATGGCATGCAAAACATCAACTCAAACGATGCTAGTAATATAATGAAAACAGAAATTTTAGCATATCAAAGAGGTCATCAATGTTGCACTTTATAATTCAATTTCTCAACTTAGGAAGCTTACACTAAAACAAACCATGAAGTTTGAAACATTATAGTACATACTTAGTGAAAATAGTAATCAACTTGCTTGGGCCCGACATTGTACTACTTTGTGCGCATCCTTAATAAGATCCGAGGTAGTTAATCCCGAACCTATCAAGGTACTACTAGACGGTCTAGGAGCCTAGGAGCTATCTAGGAGCCTACCCATAGACCTTGTGTCCAGTACATACCTTTCTAAAGTAAAATACTTTCTTTAAACTATTAATTTCTTGTACTTACACTTGCTTGGCATTTAACCAAACACCTTATATGCGCTTAATTCCCCCCATACTCATAGGGAAGCATTTTAGGCACTTGATTATACTTCTTAGTCTCAAAACTTAATGGGAAGCAAATCAAGACGATCTAAATATGCTTTTAATCCCAAAACTTTTAGAGGGCATCAAACATAACATGACATGCCTCTTCCTTAACATGTCTAAAGCATATCTCAACATGCATCTCCTAAATCATGCATAAAGACATTACAAAATGCATCTTTTAAGTGACTTATACTGTAGGCGAGGGGTACTTACATCCTTTCGCTAGATCTTACTATTATAAAGTATAGGAAAGACCCAAAATCCTCCCTCGTATGCCTTAATCTCCGAGTCGCCCTTCACCCGCGTACCAATCCTTGCGCAACTCTCCTCCTAAATCCTCCCCTTGAAGATCTTAGAAGCTTGGACCTATGTTTCTTGATCTTGGCCAAAACCACAAAGGAGACAAGAGAGGATTAGGTTTTGATCTCATCCAAGCCCTTTTATACTAAGTGGAAGTTAGAGCATCTCTTCACATATAATCTACTTATAATGAATTATTTCATATTGCTCTTGTTATGCTTTATCGCCATCTAATGGCTACTTAAACCAAACTCAACTAAGGGGTCTCGGGTTCAAATCCTAGCCTGGGTCATTTATGCATATGTTTTTATTTCTTTTCTCTTCTTCTATTTTTTTTTTTTGCTCTTTTAGAATAGAGGAAATTTACGGGTGTTACACTTCTGCTGGGTTTCTATTTTTAAAATCAAATTTTAGATGATCGCTATTCACCCCCTCCCCCCTCTAGTGTTCTTTTCGATCCTACAAACACAACTACTGGAAGTCCACGAGGAGACATTTTGTTAATAATTTACTTATAATTTCATTTCATTTTTGTAAAGTTGTTACACATGGTTCAACTTTAATTATATTCTTTATATAATGAGGTTTTGCCCCCAGGGCGTAGCGCAGACGGTGGGCGCATGGTATCTCTGGCGTAATGGTCAGGGGTCGATTCTCAGGAACTGACGACCTGAGGTTTACCCCGCTATGCGCCTATGGCCTGTGTACCTGCATGAACCTCCCTCCATATCCGTGGGGCCGACACTAGGGGGGCCGCTAAGGTAGCGGATCTACCTTTTATATAGTGAGGTTTTTAGACCCGAGCATTCTGGTCAGGTGTGATGTTTAGGAGCTGGTGCGCTGCCTAGCCAAGTGTTCCCAGAGCAATGTAAACGCAACTCAATGTATTGGCAAGATTATCACTTTAATTTAGATTTAATAGATAAATTTAAGGAAATGAGAGATAAAATTAAAGATATGGAGTTGCGAGAAGCACAAGAACAAACGAAAATAGAGCAGATGAAAAAATAAATGCAAGAAAATGATCAGTTCTAAAATTTTGCACGAGTAATGCTAAGTATGATGTCGGTAAGTGTTGGGGGATCTCATGGATCTAAATTATTATCGGCACAAGTAAGAACATTTCTCACTAAAAAAAATAATTGTTTAAAATTAGTTGTATAGTTAAGTACATAATAGCAAATTTATTTATTTTTTAGATGGTAGCTATGTTCGCAAATATTATAAAACAACAAATTCAATCAGCTGTAGAAGAAGATAGGTATAGATCCTCCCCATCAACAGAATCATATAATAACTAGAGAGGTTGGTATTTTAATTATAAATATTTTTATTTGAGTATTTTTGACTTTCTATTTTTTAAATTGAAGTTTAAAATAAGTTAATTCATAATCCTAGTCATATGAGTTTTTTTTGTATTATTCTTGTATGCTTGTTCCTCTAAAACTTACATTTCAATAATCCTATTGATTTAAATTAATTAGTTTAGTGGTTTGTATATTAGTTGAAAGTAACTAGTAGTTTGTAATAGTTATTCCTTGTGAACTTGTGTCATTCCAAGTTCATTTTCACAACAAATATAATATAAGAATGCTTATTTTAAAAGAATCCATGGCGAATGAAATAGTTGTTCCTATCAACCAAACCCACTTTATGCCAACAGAAGTTTGAGAAGCTGACCAATAATGCAAAGATAATAGAATTCTAATTTTGAACTTAAGTCTGAGAAGCTAACCAACAGAAGTCTGAGAAGCTGACCACTTTATGCCAACAGAATTCTCTTCGAAGCTCAGCATGCTTGTATACTAGAATTTTAATTTTGTTTGCTTAGTCTTTTATGTCTTTTTTCCATTCTTTATATCTTTCCATTCTTTGAATGTTGCTATTGAAGGTCGGAGCAAATGCCTTTTGTTGTTTGGAGCAAATACCTGTTGTCACTTGGAGCAAATGCCTTTTGATGCTTTTTTGGTGGAGAAAACTTGTTATTCAAGTTTTTATATATTTTGGAGATTAAAGAAAGGATTGTATTAGTGGTATAGTGTGGTATTAAATGTGTGTTATGAATATTTTGAATTTAAGTATGAATATGACTTGTTGAATATTTTGGAGATTATGTGTTATGAATATAAATTAGATTTGTGAAGTGAAATATGAATATTGTCAATTGATTTAAATTGAGCATTTGGTTTGGAAATCTATAAGTACAATATGATATAAGAGTATTTTTAAAATTGGTAAATCTGTATAATTAGCAGCAGTTTATAACCGCTCATATAGATAGTGTCATCGTTGTATAAGCAACTTATAGGATCGGTTACATCCGCTTCTAGACACTCATTTTCTAAATCAGTCTACAATTGGCTCTAATAAATCATCCTTTTGTATTGGTTTTCGACCACTTCTAAAAGTCATTTTTTTAATTGCATAGTAATTTATAGGATTAGTTGTAACCATTTTTACAAGTTAACCTTCCGAATCGGTTACTGGCTGCTCCTAAAAGTCCACCTTAAGCCGATCCATATTGATTATAGATGCAGTCATGATTGCTTCTATGCATTTACTATTGGTATGCATCAGAAGCGACTTCAAGGCTTAAACCACCCGTTTGTTTTACCGCTTTGGTTGCCTTTAGCGCCGCTAACACCTACAACCGTTGGTTAACCGGTGCAATAGGTTTAACAGCGTTCGTAAACCACTGGTATAGGTCTTTACAAACCGCTTCTGATGTCTATTTTTTTGTAGTGTTAGGGTCAAATCTTATTAGATTCTGGTCGACCTAATTGACATGATTAATAAATGGTCAAGTTCGAGTCAATCTGAAATGACTCGATTATAATTTATGAACTCATTTATAAATATTTTCGGATCAACTTCTGATTGAGTTTAGGTTAAAATAAGCATATTTTTATAAAATGGATCTTTTGGGGTTAGGTTTGGGTTGAGCTCAGGTTAACATGAACATGTTTTAATAAATGAGTCATTTCGGGTCAGGTCGGGTTCGGGTTGGATTTAGATTATGGATCATTTTAGATCAGGCTCAGGTCAAATACAGATAAACGAGTTGAGTTAGGGTCGAACAATTTGATCCAAAATATTAATTAGATCGGGTTTGGTTTTGATGTTCTAACCCATCAACCCTCTAACCTGAATCCACCAACCTGGACCTAACTTGAATTGCCACCCAAGAAAAAAGAAGTTTAGCAATGGACAACTCTGTCGCTAATTAAATATAGCGACCAATTATTACCATCATTATTAAATGGGTCGTTGATGTCGTTTAGTGACGAAATTTAATCATTCGTCGCTAATAGCGATGGAATTTAATATCTGTCGCTAAACTTAGTGATGAAAATTTAATTCTGTCACAAAACTTAGAAATGAAAGTTTAAATTCTGTCACAACTAAACAACAACTAAGTCATATCCCACTAAGTGAGGTCGGCTATATGGATCCTTTTCCGCTATTGAGTTCTATCTCCTACTATATCATCATCTATACTTAAATAAATTTTATCTTATTTTATTGTTGCTAAATTTTATCATCATCTATCCTTTTACAATGAAATTAAAATTCTATCACTAAATTCATTAATGGTTCCATCCTGGCTCTAGCCAAACTTGGCAATGGATACGTAAAATTCCATCTCTAACTAGAGACAGAAAATTAATATTCTACTGCTAACTAGAGATGGAAAATTAAAATTTTTCTTTGCTGGGTTTAGAGACGGAATTTTAAAATTTCATCGCTAGTTAACAATGGATTATTAAAATTATATCTCTAATTAGTAACAGAATATTAAAATTCTGTCTCTAATTAGCAACTGAATATTAAAATTCTGTCACTAATTAACGTGAAAATTCTAGCAAAGCCTCCCCATTTTGACATTTTTCCCTATTTACATATATAGATCAATCAACATCATCACAAACTATAGTTTTCACAACACATTCACAAATAACATAATACATTCACAAACATAGCATAACAATCACATTACACATTATAACAACACAACATAACAAACGATACAATCCACATAACACATTCACAAAAACGATATTATCAAATCCAATCCAATCACATATCAAATTTAATCCAATAACAAAATAAAAATGAATATCCAAGATATTTTAAATTTTATTAATAAACATCTAAATGTAATACATACAAATATACTACCAAAAATAATAAAAACATCCTAGCAAAGACAATCAATCCTACTCCAAAACTAGCTAGTAGTATCCAATTCTGTAGAAAGTATAATACATTATCAGAATTGTGACTAACAAATTGAATTTAAACTAAACAAGGTCAACAATATATTAAAAAAAAATACAACTAGACAATAGTTTTACAAGTTTTAAAAAAAATACCTGAATGCTAGTTTAGATATTTGTATATAGTGATATATAGAATATTGTTGGGAGATTATTAGTGCAATCATCCTCGGGTCAAGATTGACCAGTTTAACTAAGCTTGAGTGGATTTAAGCTTGAGTTTCGATGTTTGAATAATATGTGAGTAGAGGTCGAGTAGGTCATGGTTGACCAGATACTTGGCAACATGTGAGAGAGAAGTCAAGTAGGTCATGGGAGACCAAATACTTGACTGTAAAGTCCTAACTGGAGGTTAGACAAGGAAAGTCCTAACTGCAATTAGGCAAATGAAAGTTCAAGTGGGTCAAGCAGAATCACAAGTTGGCAAAGGGAAGTCTTAACTATGGTTAGGTAAAGGAAAGTCTAAGTGGGTCACAGAGGACTGTAAGTTGGCAAGGAAAAGTTCTAACTAAGGTTAGATAAAAAAAAATCTAAGTGGGTCAAAGAAGACAACACTTGGTGATCGAAAGTTCAATGGGAAGTTGGCATGAGATGGAAAGTCCAAGTGGATCAAAGGTTTACCGAACACTTGGTGAAAAAGTCCCAACAGGTCATGATTAACTGGATGTTGGAAAAGGAAACCCTAGACTTGGGTTAAATAAGTTAGGATTGGACAATCGATTAGGACATTTGCCACATGAGCACAGAGGGTGGTGCCAAAATCGATTGCATTTCTAATCAATTAGTTTAATCGATTAGACAGTGCTAAATCGATTAGGAAGAAAGCTTAATCGTTTGAGAGCTTCACAGAGTGAATTCGTAAGAACAAGGGCTGAATCGATTGGCCTAATCGATTCAGCCATTGCTAATCGATTAGGTAGTGATTTGTCGCGAAGAGATGGAATCAATTGAGGCAATCGATTAACACTTCTTAATCGATTGGGCTAATCGATTAAGGTTTTTTGTGAGAGAACAGACAGTTGGGGGGGGGGGATCAATTAGCTAATCGATTCAGCCCCAGCCAATCGATTAGAGCAATCGATTGACCAACATCTTGAAGGAATAGAAACCTAGGGAATCAATTGGGGAAATCAATTAGAAGCTTCTGAATCGATTATGATGACTCACCAATCGATTAAGAGTTAAAAAAGAGTTATTCTACAAGTGTTCGAATGATTGACTAACGTGGTAATCGATTAGGAAAAAACTTAATCGATTAGGGATGTCAAGTGAACCATATAAAGGGTTTTACAAAGGTTTAAATGCATGACTCACTACAATCATTCATGCCAATTCTTGAGGGTTTGGAAGAGAAGTGTTACTCATTTTATAAGCATCAAGAAGCTATTCCAAGCAATAAAAGAGCAAGCCAAGCAAGGTTCATTGTTGTAATCATTTTTTGATTCTTGTGTAACCCAGTTTGCATTTATTGTTGCATTCATTGTATTTCAGCTTATATGAGACTTCTCTAACTCCAAAAATGAGGTATTTATAGTGCATATTTGAATGAGGAGAGTGGACCTTTGGATTAGTCACCTCAAGGAGGTAGACTACCAAGAAGGTGAACCTTGCTTCCCGGAGGCTTCTCCGCCTCAGAGAAGCAAGGTTCATTGTGTCGGTCATTTGGTCATCCTCCATGTGAGACATTGAAGATGAGGTATCGATCAGCACTGTCCATCATCATGTGATACAAATCGTCATGTAGCTTGTCTTTGTATATACCACGTATAGCTCAGCATCATCAATGTCCATCTCCACCAAGTGTCCATGAGCCGCCTATGGCTCCACATCATCTTTGTCGAACCTCTTCCTTTGTCTGTGAGCTTAGGATCATCCGATGCCTCGTCTCCAAGCCTCTTAGAGTCACTTTTAGCAAGTGACCAACTATCAACGGATTTGACATGTCTTTATAGGGAGTCGTTTGTTGCATACTAGATAAACCTTTCTAGTAGGTCTATTCACCCTGTTGGGCTTTTTAGCAAAACTTCATCCATAAATAGATTTGAAGTATCTTTGTTGTGAGCCATTTGTTGCAGTCTAGATAGACCTTTTCTAGTGGACATATTCACCCTCTTAGGATTTTTGGTAAAGCCTTAGCTATAAATGGATTTGAAATATCTTTACCACGAGTCGTTTACTACTGACTATCATTCCAACGTGGATTTATTCACCTGTACATCATTGCCACCTCACCCTGTCTCTCCCACATACAATCCTCACCCTCCACATCATATCTCCCTTTGATGTATCCTCCCCTCTCAGCTCTCCTCCTCATTCACACGATACTCTCCTTACATGTGGTATTCAATAGTAAAGCTCCATCGACGTCGTCTCGATACTCCTTGAGGTGTCCTACATCCCATTCATGTCCTACTTGTAGGTGCAATCAATCTAGGATTGATCGGGTACAATCATGGTTTTAATTTGTGTGTGTCAAAGAGTTTTAGTTAGACTTGCATATTGATTTGATATGTGTGTTATGAGTCATGCAGGACTTGGCGAAGCACACATGAGGAGCTTGGTGCAGTCAAGCTTGAAAAACTCATCCTATGGCTCGAGTTCTTGAGATCGACGAAGGATGGTGCATCCGAGGGATCACTGGATGAGGAGCAACAGAGTGGAGCCGAGGGAAGCGTACTTCAAGGCAACACAAATGATGTATGGAGAGGAGCCGCAAGCTCGAGTGCATCTGAGGGACGAAGACAGAGGAAGAAGACTTCAAGGGTGACTCCGGAGAGGATGAGTGTGAGTGTGTAATCATGACCAATAGACTGAGTGTGAGTGTGTAACCATAACCAGTCGACTGATAGAAGTTGCAGTCGACTGGTCCAGTCGACTGCTTAGTTGACTGGTCCACTCGATTGAGTAGTCGACTGGTCCACTCGACTAAGCAGTCGACTGGGAACGAACAGAAGTATTTTGTTCGCTCAACCAACATCGACCTTTCACCAATCAACTGGTAAGTGGTCATTGGCAACCGTTGGCATTCTGTGAAGTAGCCGTTGGCTACATCCAACGGTAGCACCAGTCGACTGATGGTTTTGCCAGTCGACTGGTGTATAGGAAATGAGTTGATGTGTGATCAACTCTTTCTTCTCTATATATAGGAAGCTTGGGGAATTGAAGGAGGTTACTTATCTTATTGAAACACTCCTAGTCTTTCTGGCCTTATTCGAGCGTTCGGCTTTAGGACTATGGTGCAGGACCTGAAAACTTTGAGGTTGGTCAATCAACAGAACTAGGTGTGGAATGCTTCTATATCCTGACTTTAATCGCCATGTCACCTAATTGATTTTGACTACCACATCATTTTCTGGATCTGCTTGCTATAACCCGTATCAACAAACTATTCACCCCCTCTAGTCGGGCGTACCATGACTAATATTTAATATTATACCCAAGTTCTCATGGAGATGTAGCGATCCTTATCGATACGTTATATAGTCAGACCCTGTAATGTGAACTCTTATATATTTGGTACTACACCCGAGTTCTGGAGATGTAACGGTCCTTGTCGAGACGTTATAGTCTGACCCTACAACACGTTCCTTCTAGAGAACAACCTATCATTAGCACAATAGTTTAATGGATCTATTCATTCAACATTTGTCATAGTTTAACGTTGATTGGCAATCAAACGTAACTCTCCTCCTTTATCCAGACTTGAGATCTGTCATGACTGATTCATCATGGGCAGAATTTGTGAAGCAAGCTAGTATCTAAAAAATTGTATAACCAAAATGTATCAACCTTACCTAAGTACCTGATCGGAGTATACATCCAACATCCTAAAGATATGTATCTATATCTTCTAAAAACCAACTCACCATTAAACTGCATCCTCTCAAATATACTGTAATTTTTTACTAATTAACTAAATATGATAACCATCGTTGATATAGTAAGGTGACTAGTTATAATCAAGGTGGAGGAGGATATTGATCTCCTAATTAGATTGTACAATAGATTGAGGGACTTGGTGCTTCACTTCTCAGTGTTAGGATACCCAGTATATAGCCAGTCGACCCTAGAATCAGTCTGACTTAAGGGACCCATCACCCCATTCTTTGAGCACAAGTCTCTCAGCCTACAGTCGGTCGGCCCAAGGGCCGATTTGACATAGGGGACTTATAGCTCCACTCGGTGTCAAGATATACAGAATAAATCCGAACGGTCTTAGTGCCAACCAAGCATACGAGGCTTAGCTCCCCATCCTTCAAGGGTAGTCTCCCAGCACACAGTAGAGGTAGTCTCCTATCATATAGTCGGGCGAACTAAGATATGGTCAGACTTATAGAGCCAAGGCACTTGACATACAGTCAGTCAACCTGACAACACAACTCTTAACATACAACCAGTCGGCCCTAGATCTAGTCGAACTTATAGCGCCAAGGCACGCATCATATGGTCGATCGGTTGTGGTGCCAGTCGGACCTTCGGGACTTATGTCCCCACTTCTAATGTGCTAGTCTCTCATCATACAACCGAACAAATATAGGTTCGGTTAGACTGCCTCCAGGGAACAACATTGTCAAGGAATCATAATAGTCTATCAGAGAATAATAGCTACTTATCCAGGAATATTTCACTACTACATCATATACCTACGATGGAACCTTCCTATGAGGGTGACTATACATCTGCCAGTACTTGACATCAGACATTCTCAACCACCTCATTTATTGCGAAAGTTATAAAAGACTATACATATACATGTAATGGAAGATTCCTCAAAGGATAACTGTGCATTTTCAGACTGTACATCTTCGATTACCCGACATATTTTGGCATCAGATATTCCTTGTCATCTCATTATTATGGAGGTTATGAGGGACAGTATAAAAGAGGTCCTCTCCATTGGCCAGGTACGCTTCACATTATAAGCACACACGCATACTATTATCGGTCTTCTCCACTTTCGCTCGGCTACTGATTTAAGTATCGATATGTATACACCAAGAACCTCCTCTCTGATTCTCATTCTAATGTTTCATTTACTCTCTCTAATATACACAGGAAGGCTTGCCAAGTTTCCATCTTTTTCTTCAATTTAAAATCTTCTTCCAATTACGATAGAGTGTGCCATTGATAACAGATTATACATCTAACCGCCCCCAATTACTGGGACAATTGATATATTCATGTCATATTTACTATAATAAATTATGGAATCGATTCTGAAAGCCTACTAGACGAAATTCTCCATTTACCTTGAAAGATCGCATGGGACAATCCGCCCTGAAATGAGGATATGATTGTATTTTGCTCGCGCATCCAACCACGTAAATGTAATAAATTCCTCCTCCCGCGATCTTAAATACCGTTCCTGAATTTAAATATAAATTCAATAAATTAGTACAGTTGACTTGACTTGACTTGACTTCATTTAAGTTGCCGAATAACAAAAAAACATAAATATCGAAAAGTTTCAGCTGGCTCGTGTTCTTCACTGCGTTCTCCGTCTTCTCGTCTTCCACAGCTCACCGCCACTGCCATTACCACCATTGCGTGTTTGTGGGTGTGCAAGTAGCCTCCTTTCTACTCGTTATCTACATCCCTCTTTCTATCTGTTCTTGCGCTTTTGACAGCAGTAGCCGTGAAAAGCAGAGGGAGGGAGGCAGACATTGGAGGGCGAGGTGAAGAAGAACGATGTTGTGTGGACTTCTAGGCGGAAAATTCTTCAGAAAATGGTAAGAATTTGCGTTTCTGGTAAAAATTTGGAGATTTTGTTAATGGTGGTGGAGATCACGGATGGATGGATCGGGCTGCAGCAAGCACTCGGCGAAGAACATAAGGACGAGGGTTGTGCCGATCCGCAATAAGAAGCAGGCCACGGTGTGGTGGCTCAAGAAGGACGTCGCTGACCTCATCGCCGCCGGCCACGAAGCCAACGCATATGGAAGAGTGAGATTTTCTCTTCGCCTTCGATAAACTGTCAAAAATCACCTTTTTCTTTTCTTTAATGGGATAAACGCTAGGATTCTCCCATCCCTTGATCTCTTTTCGTTTTAGATCTCCTTGAAAGATCTTTTTCTAAGCATTTTCAAAGTGGAAGATTTGTGTTTAACATTTCCGCATAGTGAAACCGATATTGTTCCAATCATCAATTTGTACTGAGTTACACTGCATTACATTTTCTAACCCTTTTTGTAAGTTTTGAAAAACATCGTTGAGATTGTTTCTTCTTTTGCTTCTTGACACAGATTGATGCTCTCATGGTAGAGATAAACCACACATCATGCTATGACATAATCGATCAGCACTGTTTATACATCTTGAACCATCTTCCAGACCTGAAGAAGCAGAGGTATTAGAACTGTCGTACTTTCCGCTGTAAAACTCCAAAGGTTGCTATATGAGTTGCAATAACTAATAAAGTTCGCTCGATCTACTAGATGAGTTCATATTCCTTTTCTTAGGAATTTTGCTCTCCTTTGAACTAGAAAGTTCATTGTCCAGTTTAGTGTACTTACATGGAAGTCGAAGTACTCGCTAGGACTTTCGATTTAGATTACTAAATGCATTTTTCATATTTCTTCTTCTAGGGAATGTCCTCGAGAAGCCATGGAAGCTATAGCAACTCTAATATTTGCTGCTGCAAGATTTTTTGATTTACCTGAGTTGCGTGATCTTAGGCGTGTGTTTAATGATAGATATGGGAGTTCAATGGACTCATCTATAAATGCTGAGGTGTTAGTTCTTCGCCATTATTTCTTCCGAAAAACATATCAATTAATTTCTCTTTCTTTCTTTCTCTAATATTCATTCATTTTGTTTCCAGTTTGTTGATAAAATTCAAGAGAAGTCATTTTCAAAAGAAAAGAAGTTGCAGCTGATGCAAAGTATTGCGGAAGAGTTCTCCGTGAGATGGGATTCTAAGAGATTTGAGCACCTATCAAGTGTAAAATATTCTGAAACTATACTGTTGATATTTTCTTGAGTTATAAGCGAAACCTTAACTATTTCTGCAGGCGACGCCGGGGAAAGCTACTCATCCAGATACTAGAAACAATGAAGCCTCACCAGTTCAGGTTGGAACCAAAGAAAAGGTTTGGTCCATAGAAAGATATCCTTCAAATCCTGCAAGCATTGCACGAAAAGAGCAAATAGAAGCAGATCCCAAAGACACTCATGTTGTTTCAGCTGAAATTAAGACGCCTGCTCGGGCTACTTCAATGCTGATGCCTGAGCTATTGAATCCTAATGGTGGTCGAGTGCTTCGCAACATGCCAGATTACTTTCAGTTGGCTGCGCGGCTTGCTGCTTCAAGGAACACTTGAAGTACAAAGCAACCATGCCATGGTGCCATTTGGTAGTTATTATTATTATTATTCACCAGTTTGGATCTTGAGAGACGTGTCTGGTCCATGTCGACATATCGTTGCTTGTGTCTTCGTTGCTAACAGTCGTTTCCAGAACCGGCTCTATTGTCCATCTGAAATTTAAAAGACGCAAATTTAACAGTTGAGTTTCTGAAATGATAACGAACATCTTCCACATTATCTGCTCTCTAAACAAGGAGGGCATGTGGCACGTACCCTGTTGGGAACTTGCTGTCATGGCGAGCCTCGGAGCGGAGCCACCACAGGAGGACCTTCTTTCCGCAATTTCCCAACGGCTCTATGAAGGAGGCATCTTCCAAGAGACACAGCGGGCTGTCGATGTCCTCTCCCTTCCTGCCCACGTCGTCGAGGTTCCTCACCCAAGTGGGCTTCCCCTCAGCCTCTCTCCGCAGCAGCTTCGAGTTCAGCACGAACCCCGCCCACTCCATCTTCGCCGGCAGCACGGTCTTGCCGGCGCCGATGAAGGTGGCGCCAGTGTTGGGCAGGGGGTTGTAGGTGTGCCATCCGACCAAATGGCCGGAGGAGTTGCAAGCCGGGCCGTTGATTGGCACAGGGGAGTGGCGATCCTCGGGCGTCGTGCCTGATAGCCCGGCGCTGAGCGTGAGGATTCCCATGGAGATGGCGCCCATCCATTTCACTCTCTGCGCCTCGTCGAACAGCTCCATGCTGTGCACATTGCTGTCGTCAGCGAACACCACGACGCCGTCCATTCCCCGGTCTCTCACCATTCTGTTTCATAAAAAGCGGAATAAAGATCCAATTTTTATATTCATTTCCCGATCAAAATCCAATTTTGATTATTTGGAGGGAGAATTAATTCACCTGAGGGAGTGGAGCCGCATGCGGGATTCGGTGATCCGCCGGAAGCGTGAGTCTTCCGGCATTGGATCGGGGAAGTGAACGTGGAGGTAATGGAGGCCGGAGCGGGCTAGGAAGGCCGCTGTGTCATTGGATCGGCGACCGGCGGGGGCAGCCTCGACGACGATCCAGGTGAGGGGGAAGGGAACGAGGAGGAGCGTGTGGAGGAGGCCGGTGAGGTGGAGCGTTTGGCAGGTACGGACGTAGGTGGGCGTGACGACGATGAGCGGCTGGGGACTCCGCACGCCGTCCTGCAGCCGCTGCTCCCGCTGCACGCGCTCGATGATCCAGTGCGCCCGCATGGTCTCCTCCGCGTCCGGGTGCGCCCACGGTCGGATGCGGATCCCGTGCCGCCCCACCGCGACGCGGCTCTTCGTCTCGTTCTGCGACGCCTCTGCCGGCAGAGGAAGCGAAGGCGGAGGCAAGGCAAGCGAGAGAGAGGGCGTCTGGGTCGTAGTAGTGGTGTGGACGACGGGGGCGGATGTGTTGTAAACAGAGGGAGAAAAGAGGAGGACGAAGACGAGACGAGAGAAGTTGAATCCGAGGAAGAGACTGATGACGCAGCAGAAGGCATGGAGGACGATCCAGAACGAGGCGGTAGGGGAACGGAGGACGCTCTCGGACGGGGAAGCTGAGTCTGAGCCGCCGCCGCCGCCTCCTCCAAGTCCTGAATCCTGATGGCGGTAACTGCTGCGGCGATTTGGCTGGTTATGGAGCAAAGACAACTTCATATTTTCGCCCTGATCTCTTCAAACTAATCCTCTTCTACTCCAACCCTTCGCTGCTTCGGTAAACAGAGCTGGATTTTAAGGAGGTTTGTGGTGGAGTAATTAATCGAGGAGGAAGAAACAGAGGCACCAGAATCATTCATTACATTTGGCGGAAGAAAGTGACGGCGCCGAATTGGAAGCTTTTCATTCGCAGTCATTGTCAAGGTTCCTGTCTTCCTCATGTTTCAACCAAACGCAGGATTTTTTTTTCTTCAGATTTCAGACAAAACTATATAAAATCTTGAATTATGGAGTATATTATTTATTATTTTTTTACATAGTTGAATTTAATGAATACAAACCTAAATGTTTTAATCTGAATTTATGATATTCAAAAATTGTATTATAAAATATCAAAAGTTTTTAGAGTAAAAACTTAGGTCCTCGGGGGCAAGAAAGTTGGGCGTACCCTTGCATCCTTTCCTTAGTTGTCATATCAATAACTCAACCATAAAAGTTGGTGATGCTTTTGATCGCTTTAATATATACACATATTTATATCTTACTATCGGATTATTTCTAAAAGATAAATTTGAAAACCCTATCAAAAGTAATTTATGAATTTCTTACGCTTTTTGAGATTTAAACACTGGCCGGATGATATGTGCTTATTATTGCCCCATAATCTGGGTACCGCTTTAGTATATTATTTGATCCAACAGTTGGTGTCGTGCTAAATCAATTTAAAATTTTAAGTATTTCTAATTAAAAGTTAAATTAAGTTGTTATCCTTCTCTAATAAATTTTCTTCTTAAATTATTTATTTATTTGACTAGTTCAATATTATTATAAGAATTTTACATAAAAATAATTTTAGTAAGCATTTTTTAATATTGGATAAAAATTATTATTACTTAGGGCAGTTTCAGCGTAATTGCTCTAAATAATTTAAATAAATACTGGTAAATATTGTTGTAGAATATTTTTTATTAACGCTTATATATTAAAACTGTTTGAATATTGTTAAAATAATTATGGTTAAAATTATTTTAATATTAATTAGAATGACAATATTAGCTTAGTTATTGGTTTCATATATATATTTTTAATTTATCATACCTTTTTAATAATAAAATGAGAAATGTCCTTTTAATATTTAATAGCATAAATTGCATGTAGTGGATATTCAGAGTATCATTTAAATATCCATAAAGATTTCAAGTTAGTCATTATGTGTTCTTAATTTATTTTGATGGTCCATAAAAAACTTCATTAAGGCTGTATCGATTATCTTAAAAATAGTCAAAAAAAAAAAAAAAAAAAAAAATTCCCATTCTTTTGCATGAGATGTATGTACATTTATGATTCATTTAGTCAAGAATTTCATCCTATGCCTGATTTTTTTTATAAGACAAAATAAAACAGAATGTTTGAAATTTGGTGGCATAAATTTTATTTTGGTTAAAGGCCCGACCTCTCATGGGTTGGACATAAGATTTTTTTGGACCATTTTTTATAATTCAGAGGATATATCATTTGTATTTATGGTCGGATCGTGATTGTGATTCAACCATAAATTGTTGCGATCCCTTCCTGGGTTCACCGTCCCCATCATATTATAATTTTTATTCAGAGCGGGCGGCCGGAGGCCGCTCGGAGGACACCCTCGCTCGACGTCCAGTAACCTGGCCATTTATCCATCACAGGAGGCCTCCGGTCATCCGCTCCGAAAAAAAATTATAATATGATGGGGACGGTGAACCTAGGAAGGGATCCCAACAATTTACAGTTGGATCGCGATCATCCGACCATAAATATGAGTGACACGTCCCTGGATCATTTTTTTTGGTCCAATAGATCTGTACTCCATGGGTTACTACCATACAATGCACGATCTAGAGACTAAGGGCGGAAGAAGATGTTAGCTTATATGCGTTTAGCTCGTGGGCAATGTTTTTATATATGTAATTGTTCATTCGATCACCTTAAACAGCCAATCAATCTTAAATCCATAAATTAAATTTAGTGATGAGTAGATTATAATTCTGGCTCCACAAGACTAATAAATTTTCACTCATAATAATGTTTATCATTAGTCATAATCATAGAATAGCTATTAATTTAATACATAAATCTGTAATAAAAATAAAATAATTGGCCAGCAACTATTGTTTTTTACAGAAAAGAAAAAAGAAAAAAAAAAGACATGGGGCTAGATTCTATAATACTCTTTTGACTCCGACGGTGTAATAATTAAATAAATAATTCAGCCAATAAAGTAAAATGGCTGGATATTGGTAAAGAATTAAAGATCGATTAGGTTGAATATTAAATTTGTGTAAATGTGACGAAAAAGAAAGGAAAACCCACTGGTGGAGGTGTTAAGCTACAATGAATGATAGATTCATAACGCAACTAACTACTAGTGAGAATAATGAGATACAATGAATTGATATTTATTGTCTGGTTTTTTTTTATATGTTTAGTTGTTCATGGAGAAAAAGAAAAAGACAAAAAAAAAAAACTATTTGTTATTATAAAAAAATAAGACTATATTTCATCCTATTTTTTCATCAAAAAATACTATTAAGTGTAGTAGTTTTGATTAAAATTATCCTAATTGTGTGTTACTGAAAGATTAAACCTAATGAATGTGCAACCTCTATACTGTCAACGCTATCTATTTTAACTATCAAATGGCACAACAGAATAATACATTTTGCCGAAATCAAATTCAACAAAGTAATCCTACAACTTTCGAACAGCCAATTTCCTCGAACAAAATCGAAGTTGAATCAAAAACAACTTCAAAGTTTCCTCTATAGCAAATTCAAACAATTTTAAATCAAACTTCCAAGTCACATATTTAGTTCAAAATTTTGTCCATATGACATTTTTGAAAGGAGGCATTTGCCCTTTTGGAATCTTCAATTTACAAAACACCTCAGACGATGCAAAGAGGAGAAACCAAGTAGCCATGTGCAGTCAGACAATGCACAGGCTCATGTGGAGAGACTTGCCAGAGGAGAGGAGTTCATGTTCATCACCCATAATCAACAGTCAACGATGGTGAATGGTTGGTGGCTTATGATATCCAACGATCACCAAGTATGGTGGTCCACAATATTATCTATAGTGATCAATTTTGATGAGAACAAGAGGCTCAGAGCTTGTTCATCCAATTCCTTTTATCTATATCTGTTCATGTTCTTTGGCATTCTACTTTTTCAGGCGTAGGAACATAGGAATCACTACTGTAAAGTATATGGCTTCCAAATTTCATAGTTTAAACTTTGTACTATTTTGTTTGCATAGAGCTATGCAATTCTAGTAGGATTCAATTTAGTGCTTATGCCTTGGTCCAGGACTTCGACAGCACGAGTTGCTAACAAAAGATTGATCATAATTCTGTTCCATATTGCACTTCCCTATAGCAGTGTTAAAGTTATCCTTCCCCCAAAGCTTAACACTGGGGTTCGATTAGTTAGATGGAAGATATAAGGGAATGAAGAGAAAGATTCCCAAAATTATATATGAATCTTGTATCTTTCTATCACTTTCCATCCTCTTCCTTGTAGAGAAAATAAATGAACTAATTATCTTTCTGGTAGCACTAAATGTATAGGGAATCAGAACAATTTTCTCTTCTTTTATTTTTCACAACTTAGGATCCCTAGTTATCGTTAGAACAGGGTAAATATCTACAAAATGGTAAATATAGGTGCGAGAGGCTGGAAATAAAGAGATAAATAATAGGAACTACATCAGTAGATATTCATTAACTGCAGATATATTCTCCAGAATGGTTCGGAAATATGTATGTGTAGTAGAAAGAATAATAGTTTTAAATATAGCAAGTCATGAATAAGTAAAAAGAAAATATGAGCATGATTCAACTGGAAAGTATTATCAAATCAGTTAGCAGTGTTAGTCCCAAATAGTTGGGACTAACATCCGCCGATACCATTCCCAAGCTAGGATGAAGAAAGTTGAGAATACTAATAATCCTTGACAACCAGTACAGAGTGTCTAAATTCTTGATGTGTATCTCAGCAATATTTCTATCAAAAAATTTAAATGCCAATTCAGCAACTAACATTGAAATAAGTTAAGTTACTTCATTGGTTATGCATCCATTAGCAGTGTTAAAGATATGAATCAATGTCACATTGCACCTTCTTCCCAGAAAGTATTATCCTAACATAATAACAATCTCAAATGGGTTTTATTAATTAAGTGGTAGACTTTGGTTTGCAATTTTATTTAGTCCAATGACAAATGCAAGATTATGAAGTCCTAGTTTCTTTTTTATTGAAGAAGCACTAATCATCAGAAACAATACGAAGTTCTTGGTAAATGCATATTGAGGGAACTGAACTCATGACAGTATAAACTTTTAACAGAATGTGCTTATAAATCATTAGAGCAGAAATATGTACATATAAACATTAGCAGCAAGTAGTTTAAGCAGAATACATACCATAGAACAGCATAAAAAACAAATTATACTTTGCACTTGGCCATTTCAGGGCAGCGGATGTTAAAGGCTCCTCATTGTTGACTTCATCAGAGAAGGTTCACAAACAACAAATTATACTCCAGCTTCACTATACTCCAGCTTCACGAAGATGAGAATCATCACCTGCACTTGACAAATTTCGGACGGCAGATGCTAAGATGCTCCTCATTCTTGACTTTATCAGTGAAGATCTATCATTACTGCTTGAAGGAAGATCCAATGTCATGATTTGTTCTGTGAGAGAAGAAGCTTCCTCATTCACACTTTCCGGCATCCCGTTCTCGCTCGTGCTCGCATCCGGTTCCTGCAACTCAATTGCGTCCCAGATGACAACAAACGGTGCTCCCCGGGCTGCCAATAACCAATCCAAGCCCTCGCGCGTCACTCCGTTGCACCTCTTCAGTTTAATCTTTATCAAATTGGGGCACCCCTCGGCAAGGGCCTCCAATCCACAGTCTGTCACCGGGCAGCCTTTGATGCAAAGCTTCCTCATGGCTGTGCACTTGGTGGCAATACAAGCAACCTCAGCGTCGCCAATGGTTTCACAACCACATAGCGCGAGGCGCTCAAGATCACGGCAGCTGCTCGCAATGAGCTCCACGCTCTGTAGTGTCGGGTTAACCCCAATCAGGACGAGCTCCTGCAGCTCAGGGCAGCCTTTGGCGATGGCCATGAGGCCGTAATCTCCGATCCGATTCATCCTCCAGCCATCAATGTGGATCTTGCGTAGGTGACGGCACTTGTTGGCAATGGCGATGACACCGGCGTCGGTGCATTCAGGGGTTTTGACGAGGCGGAGAACCTCCAGGCCCAGGCAGGAGGAGAGGGCAAAAAGGCCTTGGTCGCTGACCTGGATCTTCTCGAGGTGGATCTCAGCGATATGTGGAACCTTTACGGCAATCACCTCGAGGAGGGAATCCCATACGCCGGTGCATCGGATGATTTTGAGGATTCTGAGGTTGGGGGAGCCGGCGATGAGCGGGTCAAAGCACTGACCGTTGTAGAGTTCCTTGAGGCAGATGGAGCGAAGGGCAGATGAGGCGACTGCGAGGCGGACAACCTGGTGTGGAGGGTTGGATAGGCCTCGCAAGCGCTTGATTGATAGATCTTCGAGGCGGGGACAGCCCTGGAGGATCGCGTCGAGGCCGGCGGCTCCGAAGGAGCAGGAAGCGCAAGAGAGGCGGCGGAGGGAAGGGCAGCCGTCGGCGAGGACATCCATACCGAGATCCGTGACGCGTCGACAAGCTCGCAGCTTGATCCGGGTAAGGGAAGGCCAGCTGCGGGCGATGAGTTCGAGGGCGTCATCGCCGATGCTGTCGGATCGGCGGTCGCAGCGAAGGGAGAGGCTGGAGACGGCATCGAAGCGGTCGATAAGAGAGGGAAGAGCTTCGATGAGGGAGGAGCGGGCATCGAGGGCAAGCCTGCGGCGGCTGTGAGCCTCGACCTCGAGCCAGCGGCGACAGACGAGGGAACAGCTTTTGCGGTCGCCAGCTCCGAGGAGATGGAATACGATCGCGAGGCAGTCGTCGGGGAGGTCCAACGTACGGTCGCGGGGAGGATCGCCGCCCATTTCGGCGGCAACAAGAATGGCGGAGGAGGGCGGTGACGATGGTGGAGAAAGAAAAGGCCTCCACTCTTTTCTTTCTTTGCTCTATTTCCGTCCCGTTGACTATCAATAAAATAGTCACATTAGAGGGACTAAAACGTAAAATATCGGTTCCTTTTCTTTTGCGTGAATTAAAAGGCAATTAGTTTTATACATTTTGAAAAGCAATTAAAACGAGTTAATCACATGCCTTATTAAGTAAATCAATGACTAATTAAGAAAAAACGTGAATCCAAAAGGTAAAGTGCGTCTCAAATTTTTTGCAAACTCAACTCTTTGATCTCAATATTTAGATTTGTCTTCCACAAACTTAATTATTTAATTTTAGTGACTCAGTAATTTCTTAATTAATTACAGTCATTAATTTTTTGAAATCCACCTAGATAGATTGTCCTTACAAAAAAGTAGATTCGTTATCTTAGCGGTTCTCCTAGTGCCGGCCCCATGGATATGAAGGGAGGTTCATACAGATACACCGACTATAGGCGCATAGCGATAGATTATCCTTACAGGTGTCAAGTCTACTGGTCGTCTGTCATGGATTTTAGTGGCCCAGTAGGCCGAAGTATTTTCTCTTCACTTTATTTCTTTTCTATTCATTTAATTTCTTTTTACCGAATCACGTAATTAAATTTTCAAAATTATCAAATATCATAGGCTAGTCTTAAAATTATCAAATTACATATCCACTTTCTATTTTATCCCTAATTAATCGATTGATAAAAAATCAGTCGATTGATTTTTAACACTAGTCAAATCGATTTCTATTTGTACTGAAATTTCGAGTAAAATTAATTGATAGATCAAATGACCTCGAATTGATATGAAATTAGTTTATATGTATTCGGTGAGTTCTCCTGATTATATTCATGTTTCAAATATCAATTTGATCTAATATATTAATAGCAGTGATTTTTTAAACATTAATGTGTTTGAAAATTCAATTTGTGGTCCATCAGTCGATTTTGGACAAAACTGATTGATGACTGAAAAATCTCGGATTGATATAAAATGACTCCTATGTGTTCGTTTACTTCTCCTGATTATATCCATGTACTCAAACATCAATTTAATCTAATACATTGATAATAGTAATTTTTTGACATGAATGTGTTCGAAAATTTTAATTTGTGGTTCATCAGTAAGTTTTATCCAAAATCAGCTAATGGACCAAACATCCTCAGATTGACATGAAACTAACTTCCATGTGTTTGGCTAGTTCTTATAAATTCATCATCTCAAATATTAATTTGACCTAATATATTGAGAGCAATAATTCTTTGAACACGAATTAGATTTTTTTGGAATACATTTGTGTTCAAAAAATCATTGATCTCAATATATCAGGTCAAATTGATATTTGATGGGATGATTATAATTAAGAGAACTAGCCGAACATATAAGAACTAGTTTTATTTCAATCTAAGGACGTTTGGTCTATCAGCCAGTTTTGCCCAAAATCAGCTGATGGACCACAAATTGAAATTTTCAAACATATTAGTGTTAAAAAAATTACTGCTCTCAATATATTTGGTTAAATTGATGTTTAAAGGCATGAATATCATTAGGAGAACTAGTGACGCCGAGCAAAATATGTATATTATTCTTGGGCGTGAAGTTGTAGAGGGATTAATAAGAAAATAAGAGAGAAGTAACGAAAAAAAATGAATAGCCTAAATTAGGCTTAAACCTATTATGAAATCAAGAGTGCAAAGAAAAAGAGATGTAGTTGTAACGTGGCTTAAGTAAAATCAATTAATTCAATATCAAAATAACTTATCAAAAACATTATCTAAGCATAAGTTTATATAGCTCTCAAAACCCTCAAAAAAATTTAAACAAAAAAAAACTAACTAGACTTATTACCTAAGATTTAGGATAAATTAACTAACAAGACTTAGTTCCCTAAGATTTAGGATAAAATTAAATATAATTAAGAAAAAAAACTAAACTTAATTATCAAATAACTAATTAAAAATCCAAAATATGCAAATTCGAATACTTTGGTTTCTTTGTTGTATTATAGCCTTATCGGAGAATATAAATTGATCATGGTGTTGGATGCTCCTGCATCAGACTCCCCATGTTAAAAAAAAACTCGTCCTCGAGTTTAAAATAGTATCAGGTGTAAGTACCCTATGATAGTTTGATGTGATCAACCAAGTTAAGTTATGTCTTGTTTGTCTTTAATGTCTTGTGTCTAAGTGTGCAGGAACTTAGGAGCACAAGAAGTCAAGCAGAAGACGCAACTAGCGAGAAGGATGACAGGGTAAGGAAGTCGACGGGCTCAGAGCATCCGAGGGATGAGATGCTGCGAAAGAGTATACCGGTGGACAAGAACAACGTACGTGACATTCAAGGGATGAGAAGCCAGGAAGGAAGTCTGCTTGAGGAGAAGATAGGAGTTGGGTTTGGGTGAGCTAAACTCTGGTTGAACAGAGCATCACCCACATGAAAAAGATCAGCTAAGGAGCTAATCTGCCTCAAGGAAGACACCTTCCATGAACAGTATCGAAGGGGCCTTCCAATGATCGTTAGTTAAAGATAAAATTTTATCTTCGGCGATAAAACTTCTCTGATTGAAGGCGTCTTGAACCCTATTGAAGGCGTCTTCCAACTTTGGATAGAGTTTTCCAGAGGCTATAAAAAGACCCATTGAATGAGGAAAAAGACAACAACTCAACTACAACTTCTATAATCATTGCCTAGTCTTTTTCTAAGTTGTCAACGTCTACAAGTGGCTAATTTGTCTTCAACAAAGGAAATTTCTAGTGGAGCTTCTTCAACGCCTTGAATTAACAACCACTTAGGTTGTAACCAAGTAAATCTAACCTTCTTACTATTTTCTTAGAAGTTGATAATTTTATGCATTATTATTTTGTTTAATTAATTATGCTATCTAATTAAGTTGAAAGATCGAGAAAGAGGTTGTTTAATTTTTTTTGTAGGCAATTCATTCCTCTCTTGCTGGTCACATCAAGACCAACATCAGGTGGCTGCCCAAGAGGAAGATCTTCTAGCACTAAATCAGCAATATTCATTTGTTATGGATAGATGCGTGTTAGAGTAGCTTTATTTGATTTTTTATCTTCCAAATCTATGTTTGATAAGGGGTAAGAGGGTCTCAACTCTCTCAAACTTCACAGTGCAAGCCAAAAGATAAATCATGCACGAATAATGTTCATCTTCGGGTTTAATATCATACTTTTGCCTCATAGAATCAAAATATTCCCATTCTTCATCACCCTTCCCAGTGCGAGCACATGCAGACAACACAAAGATGAACATGATGCTTGTGGGCTCATTTTCTATATCAAGCATCGAACAACTCCAATGCTTCCAAACCAAGTCCATGCTAAGAATAAGTTGTGATCATAGTATTGAATGAGACCTTGTTGCATTATCTCAAAAAGCATACTCGTATCCTTGAGATTTCCACACTTTGCGTAAATGAAAACTAGTGCATTATCAACATAGATTTGATTGCTTGGCGACTCAGTCTTAATAGTTAGTCTATGCATTTGCTTCCCTTGCGATGGGGATGACAAATTCGAGCATGCAATGATGGCGCACACAAAGATACAATTGTCCGATTTAACCCCAACTCGCTACGTATCACAGCAACATTTAAGGCCTTGCTCTGAGAATTCATCATTGAGCAAGTACCCTGAGATCATTGTGTTCCACACGACCAAATCATGATCATCAACCTCCTTGAAGACCTTCATCGCATCGACTGTCCAGCTAACCTTCAAGTACAAGTCAATCAAGTCACTGTCAAAATGAGATTTTCTTGCAAAATCATTCTTGGTCATATGTACATGGAACTGTGCACCGTCGACTGAATCCTTCATGACCATGCATGTTGTGAACATGTTGGCGACCTTCAACATGTCGATCTTGAAGCATTTCTTCACCAATACCTGAAACAAGTTAAGGCTTTTAGTCCATGTCGGTGCTACCCAAACGCAATAATCATGCAATTCCAAGAAATTGTTGGAGCAATCTCAATGGTCTGCGTGACAATGTATTTTAGTGTTTGGGCAAAGGGTTAAAGTTAGGTTCACCCTTGTATTTGATATGTGTATATGAGTGTGCAAGTTTGCAGGATACACATATGACTCAGCTTGATAGCTTCGGGTCCGGTGAAGGATGGAGCATCCAAGGGACCGTGGACAAGACAGCAAGGACAAGGGTCGAGGGAAGCGACTTCGAGGCATATGCGAAGGATGACATTGGGGATGAGTTTCGGGCTTGGATGCATCCGAGGGACGAGAGCCAAATGAAGTAGGCTTGAAGGCTAGAAGTAAGGCTGTAAGGAAGGGTCAAGTGAGTCCTGAGGGTATGAGTGCATTGTTGGGATCGATGATCGCGGCTAGAGAGGGGGGTGTGAATAGCCGCCCCCAAATTCTTCGTTTCTTCCTACGATTAGGGTTAGCGCAGCGGAAATAACTAAATAGAAACGTAAAAAGGAAAGATCAAACCTCAAACTCGAACTCGACGATGTAACGAGGTTTGGAGATGAAACTCCTACTCCTCGGCGTGTCCGTAAGGTGGACGAAGCCTATCAATCCGTCGGTGGATGAGTCCCCGGAAAATCGGCTAATGTAACACTCCTTCTGGGTGGAGAAACCTCGCCACAATGTTTTGCAAAAGCAATACAGGAGATACAAAGAAAAGCAAGAACAAAATATATAATGAATGTACAAATACTCGCTTGCCTTCTCGTCGACTGAAGTCCCAGATGAAGCACCAACTTCACAGACGAATGCCAACAAGCAACTCAGTCAAGGAAGCTCCCCCGAAGCTTCGGAGCTCAGCAAAGCTGAAGCACAACTTTCAGAAGAACAGTAGCTCAAGGAGGAAGAAGAAGAGTTAAGAACAGTAGCTCCTCAACCCCTTTTATAACCTGCGAAGAAGACACGACAGAAACTAGCCGTTGCTACGCAACGGCTAGGATGTGGACCGATCAGGCTTCATCCTGATCGGTCCACAAGGGTCCTGATCGGTCACAGGACCAATCAGGCCCTTCCCTGATCGGTCATGGTGACCGATCAGGTCCTTCCCTGATCGGTCCCATGACCGATCAGGGCCTTTCCCTCCTTCTGATCGTCTCCTTCTGATCGTCTCCTGATCGGTCTGAAGACCGATCAGGAACTTCACTGTATACTACTGATCGATCACTGATCGGTCTCCAGTCCGATCAGATAACACACAGAAGCTCACTGTGTGGTTACTGATCGGTCACCAGACCGATCCAGATACCCAGTGTATCACTGGATCGATCCACTGATCGATCCAGAGCTTGATTTTCGCCCAAACCAAGTCCCAAGCCTTACAAACCAACATCCGGTCAACCTTGACCTGTTGGTACATCATGCTTAGCATCCGGTCACTCCCTTGACTTGCTAAGACTCCCCACCAAGTGTCCAGTCAATCCCTTTGACCCACTTGGACTTTTCTCTTCGTGTCAAGTATCCGATCACTCCCTTGACCTACTTGACCTTCTCAACACCGGATGTCCGATCACCCTTGATCCATCTGGATTTTTCCTTGCCCGGCTTTACTCACCAGGACTTTCACCTAGCTTCACTCACTAGGGTTTTCACCTGGCTTCACTCACCAGGATTTCCAATCTGCCCGGCTTTACTCACCAGGACTTTCCAACTGCCTGGCTTCACTCACCAGGACTTTCCCACTGCCTGGCTTCACTCACCAGGATTTCCAATTTGCCCGGCTTCACTCACCAGGACTTTCCAATTGCCTGGCTTCACTCACCAGGACTTTCCCATTGCCTGGCTTCACTCACCAGGACTTTCCCACTGCATGGCTTCACTCACCAGGACTTTCACCTAGCTTCACTCACTAGGGTTTATCCGTCTGCCTGGCTTCACTCACCAGGACTTTCCACATCCGGTCCAGAGAACGAGCTACCGAGCCCTCTCTGATCACAATTCGGAGAACGAGCTACCGAACCCTCTCCGACTTCCATCTGGTCCAGAGAATGAGCTCCCGAGCCCTCTCTGACCACAGTCCGGAGAACGAGCTACCGAGCCCTCTCCGACTTCCCATGTGCCAAGCTTCCATACTTGGACTTCTCCGTGCCAAATTCCCTGCTTGGACTTTTCACCATGCCTAACTCCCTGCTTGGACTTTTCCGAGTCAGGTCAACTCACCTTGGGTCAACCAGGTCAACCTTGACCACGGGTTGCACCCACACTCTCCCAAGATTATTCTCGTCAAACATCAAAATACAACTCGAGTCAGGTCAACTCGAGTCTGGTCAACCAGGTCAACCTTGACCTAAGGTTGCACCAACAATCTCCCATCATGTTTTCGTCAAACATCAAAATACAACTCGAGTCAGGTCAACTCGAGTCAGGTCAACTCGAGTCTGGTCAACCAGGTCAACTTTGACCTAAGGTTGCACCAACATGCATGAGAGATTATACTCAGGGTAAAATCCTAGGTTTAGAGTTTTACTATAGCAGTATTGTAGCAAATACTATAGCAGTACTATAGCAGTCGACTGATGTTTTCACTAGTCAACTGGGAGCGAATAGAATGCTTCTGTTCACTCGACTAGTGTGGAGCAGTCAACTGGTACTTTTATCAGTTGACTGGTATCAAACCGTTGGAATGTAACGGTTGAATCTCCATAGAGGGTAGTCGACTGATGGTTTTGACAGTCGACTGGTAGGCAGGGTTTCCCAACTCGCGACCTATATAACCAAGCTTTGGTAGCTTGGTTAAGGTTGATGAAATTAGACTTGGTTAAAGTTTAATTAGTAGTCTACTAGTTCTCAAGTGCTTGTGAGTATTGTGGTGAGGTTTCTCCACCCACAAGGAGGTTTGAGATAGCCAGAGTTTGTCGGGAGCTAATCCACCGACGGATTGAGAGATCATCTACCTTATGAATAACCGTGGAGTAGGAGCCCTAATCTCCGAACCACGTTAAACAACATGTTATCAGTTTGCATTTCCTTTCTTAATCTTAGTCTTAGTCTTTAGCTTTCGTATTTGTATTTGTATTGTTTGTATTCCACTGTGTTAACAAATACATAGGAAGCAAGTATTTGGAGGCGCCATCTATCCAACCCCCCGTCTAGCTGGCCACTAATCCCCTACAGAAACAACATCCCTTTTAGAAAACATCTCATTAAAAATCGGCTCGACTTCGACCAAAAAGTCACCTTTACTATAGCTGCTGATGAGGGTGTTGTTAACAGAGATATAGGAGTCAAGACCTAAGGCGATAGTGAGGGAGTGGAACTACTCGATGACATTGATGACAGATGACATGAGAGAGGAGAGGGTGAATCCATTAGTCTTGGACCCAAGGTAGCGCATGCGAGAAAAAAGTGGATAACATCACAAGCGTAGGTGCCACCGTTGGCAGTTGCAAAGGCGGGGAGGAGTGTTGTAGCAAGTTGGAAGGTTGCTTCGGTGTCTGATTGAACAACTAGCAGTAGTAGAAATATCCCAAAATAGAACTTAAGCAAGTTGGTGAAGTAGAGCTTGTAACCTGTACCATCAAGAAGAGAAGAAGAAATCATAGCGGGGAAAGAACAAGAAGAGATAATAGCCTTGAGTGATAGATCATTCATTATATTCAATATATTCATCCATTTTTGCAAATGATATTAATGTTTTCTCCTCCTCTGAAATGCTTTATAATTGTATATCTAAGGTCATAGTAGATTGTTGAGCTCTTTGTATCTTAGAAGAATTCAATTTCCTCTCAATATTGCTTTTAGCATCATTAGGCCTTGTTGTTTGCTTCACTTTATTGAGTTCAAAAACCAACACAATCGTGATCTTCATCGTAGAGTCAATCGGCTCAATTGGGATCAATCAATCCTCCTATATGCAACTTGGAGTGGAAATGGGGACTTCAATGGATGCGTTCTCCACCAAGTGGAAAGCATTAGAGATAAGGGAAGATTCTTCTTCTTCCTCCAAGATAGCAGTACCGTGTCCTTCGTTCTCATCCTCTTCGTCATCATAAATTGGATCACCAAATATTTTGATCTTGTCGTCATCTCCAGGGCTCCTGTGATCAGACAATCGGAAGAGTAAAATTGTCGTACTCGATGTTGTTAAAGTCCACATCCTCATGGTTGTTTCCACCATCGTGGAAGGAAGGGGGGACATAGTGTAGGATTGGAAAGACGATAGAGAGGAGGGTGAATAGCATTCTTCGAAAAATTGTGAATTAAAAACAAGTACGCAACAAAAAGGGAAACAAAAGACAGTGCTAACACAAGCCAAGTTTTACTTGGTTCGGAGCATTCGACGACTCCTACTCCAAGGCTTGTGATCGTCGATCACTTTCGTTGGGCAATCACTATCAGTTCGAATAAGGTGTTACAAGTTTTGGGTACAAGAACTAAAATTATTATTGACAAACAGAAAGGAAATAGAGATCTCTCGTCTTCAACCTTCAGAGAAGCCTTTCGGTGTCGTCGGAGCTTTTTCGGAGTAGCATGCAAGAGAGAAACTTATAGTAGTTGGTGTTTCTAAGCTCTTGATCGAAGGTCTTTAAATAGGCTCATTCCGGGTGCCTGGACCAAGTGGCTCGGCCAGTAGACGTGCTCCACATCAGCTTGTGGATGAGTTTTCGGGTCCAGGCGCCTGGACCAACTCCCGGCACCCGGACCGTCCGAGTGCCAGCAACACTCGCCCAGGCGAGCCTGGTCTGGGGGCCCAGACCAGCTCTGGGCGTCCAAACTCGCCTTTTCTTCAGCAGCTTCTTCCTTGCAAAATGGTTAGTCCGGACAATAGAAAATATATTTACCCTGTAAAATAAAGTTAGCACAATATAATAAAATAGTAGTAGTAGTTGGATCCTGTCTCCTCGAGACCAAGATCTAGTCAAGGTCTCAACTTGATTTTTCAAATAGACCTAAACTGGAATCATGCCTACAATTCCATTAATAGGGAACACACCCTCACTGGATCTCTCCTCCAATTGCTTACCTCCACTTACCAACTGCAGTTGCTTGACTTGCCTTTGACTTACCAGGTCTTCCTGCCAGTTGTCAGGTTTGCAGACCCAACTGGACTTCGGCCTATTGTCAGGTCCCGCGGATCTAACTGGACTTCCCGCCAGATATCGAGCCCTGCGAACCTATCTAGACTTCACACTAGCTATTGGGTCCCATGAACCTAGCTAGATTTCAGCCTGGTGTCAGATCATTCAGACCAGTCAACTCCTGCACACTTGGTAAAAAGGTTAGACAAACACCACATTTAACTTTAGCCTATTTGTCATACATCAAAACCAGATTATTAGTGCAACCTCCACCAATACATAGAGGTGTTGTACAGTCGGCGTTCTCTTGAAGTTGTAGGTGGTGGGGTAGTTGATCCCGTATTTCTCGAAACTAAACTTGCGCTTGGACATCTCTTCTCAATTGAAAATTAGAGATTTTTCAAAAGGGAAATAAAGGAACTTACAATATTGTGTCGCTAGACACCGAGATAACTTTGTGGCTTGTGTCTATAGATATTGAATCTCATCTTGGGTGCTACGACCACGGTGTGATGCTTCCTCAGCCTTAACATGCCTTCCACGACCATGACCACGTCCAAGATGATTCTCCATTGGATCTTAATGAGCTTTGATACCAACTGACACCGAGTAGAATATGTATATTATTCTGGGGCGTGAAGTTGCAGAAACATTAACAAGAAAATAAGAGGAAAGCAACACAAAAAAAGGAATAGCCTAAATTAGCTTAAACCTATTATGAAATCAAGAGCGCAAAGAAAAAGAGATGTAATCGTAACATGGCTTAAGTAAAATCAAATGATTTAATATCAAAATAACTTATCCTAAACATCATCTAAGCATAGGTTTATATAGCTCTCAAAACTCTAAAAATAATCTAAACGAAAAAAATAACCAACTAGACTTATTCTCTAAAATTTAAAATAAATTAACTAACAAGACTTAGTTTCCTAAGATTTAGGACAAAATTAAATATAATTAAGAAAAAGATAAATTAAACTTAATTAATGGATAACTAATTAAATAAATCTAAAAGATATACAAATCTAAATACTTTGGATTCCCTCTTGCATTATAGCCTTATCGGAGAACATAAATTGATCATGGTGCCGGATGCTCCAGCATCAGATGCCCTAAGTTGAAAAAAACTCGTCTTCAAGTTTAAAATAGTATCATATGGCGGCTCAAGAGGAAGATCCTCTAGCACTAAATTAACAATATTCATTTGTTGAGGATAGATGCGTGTTAGAGTGACTTTATTTGATTTTGGTCTTCCAAATTTGTGCTTGATAAAGGGTAAGATGGTCTCAACTCTCTCCTCAAACTTCACGATGTAAGCCAAGAGATAAACCATGTATGAATAATGTTCTTCTTCGGGTTCAATATCATACTTTTGCCTCATAGAATCAAAATACTCCCATCCTTCATCAACCTTCCTAGTACGAGCACATACAGACAACACGAAGATGAACATGTTGATTGTGGGCTCATTTTCTATATCATGCATCACTTTGAACAACTCCAATGCTTCCAAACCAAGTCCATGCTGACCATAAGTTGTGATTATAGTATTGAATGAGACCATGTTGTATTGGTGCATCATCTTGAAAAGCATACTCATATCCTTAAGATTTCCACACTTTGCGTATATGGAAATTAGTGCATTGTCAACAAAGATTTGATTGCTTGATGACTCAGTCTTAATGGTTAGTCCATGCATTTGCTTCCCTTGCGATGGGGATGACAAATTTTAGCATGCACTGATGGCACACACAAAGATGCAATTATCCAGTTTAATCCTAGCCTGCTGCGTATCGTAGAAACATTCAAGGCCTTCCTATGAGAACTCATTATTGAGCAAGTACCCTGAGATCACCGTGTTCCACATGACTAAATCAGGATCATCAACCTCCTTGAAGACCTTCATCGCATCAACTATCTAGCCAACCTTCGAGTACAAGTCAATCAAGTCGCTGTCATATGAGATTTTCTTGCAAAATCATTCTTGGTTATATGCACATGGAACTGTGCACCACCGACTGAATCCTTCCTGCCCATGAATGTTGCGAGCATGTTGGCGAGCTTGAACTGTAGATTATACTAAATGCATGAAAGACGAATTAAAAATAAATGCGATAAAAACTTACAGCAATCTCCCGCAGATCCGCAGTCGGCAGTGGCGAAAACTCGCTGTCGGAAGAGCGATCACAAGATCGGAAAGCCCTCCGCAATTCCACAAACCAAATCCCGTCGCCTTGGATGTTCTCCTCTTACTCTCGTCGCATACTCGCAATTTCACACCCCCTGAGCCTTGGACGGACCCCCTTTATATAGGGAAATACACTAGGGGCATAATGGACTTTTCCATTATGTGTAGTGGGGAACATGGGCCACGTTCCCCACTATCCTCATTTCCAACATCTCCCACTCGTCCAAGGTAAGTCACTAAGACTAGTTCATTCAGGTAAGTCACATAGACTATTAGAGAGTTTGGTCACATAGACCATATGAGAACATCCAATCCATACTTAGAGAAAATGGTTCGTGCGACAGCAAGCACACTGAGCGATAGTTGCTAAGAAGATTGTTACACCTTAACTTAGCCGCTCTTTAAGCAATCAATGCTAATAAAGTTGTTACACTTTACTTAGCTACTCAAATAAATTAGAGACACACTCTTTATGGCACTTAGCCACTTTCCTGGTGGCACATAGCCTTTATCCAGGATCCATCCAATCTTCAAATGACACACAGCCATTATCTTGAAGATATCCATGTCTTGCTATTTACCCAGATTAAATAATTTTCATTTACATCGATATGAACATCTCTAATCCCTTATAATGACCATTATGTCATGAGCATGTTCCATATCCAATATTCACATTCATTTCTATACATAACGAAATGGGTCGACCAGTGAATAACAACAAAAGATGTAAATATATTTAATCTTCCTTTTTAGCTAGAATCAATTCATTTTAATCAGTCGCTTTCCTAGTTATGCTCCATAGACCGAATCATCCATAGCCATAGGATACATGCTAAAGTAGTAGACACTGATTAAAACTTCAAGTGAATATCTAAATAGTCACTAAGGGCAAAAATTGAGATTAACATATAATCTCAAAGGTCTCACATAGTAGAGAAACGGGGATTCATTCTCCTACTACCTTTATTGTCGCAATAGCACATGTGGTATGAATCACATGCTACGATGTTATTCTCTTTACTAAAAAGAGTGCATGTTGTCTTCAAATTTAACATCGTACAAATTTTGATCTAGACATACCTAACGTCTAATCCTGAATTCAACATATGAATTCTAATCGGCTTTCGACAGTTCAGTAAATGGTGGGTTCATTTACTTGATCATTATTTACACATAAATGATCTCATCTTGACACAATTATCAAGGCGACCTCAACTTATAGATCTGTCTCTAATTTCAGCTACGTAAGCTGTTTCATAAGTAATGGTCTTACCCCTATTTGTACTTAACAAACAGAGATGATTGTCCATGTGAGTGGACCAATCTCCACCTGCCAACATGCTCACCGAGATCTTACATGAATGTAACAATACAACATATACACTGAATAAATTATGGCAAATTACACAATCATAACACAAAGTTTGATTGTTATTTCAATATTATTACATTCTACGAAGTCCCAAAGACTTTACATGTTCTTTAAATGACTCTTTAGTCATTGGCTTAGTAAAAGGATCTGCAAGCATAACACGTGTAGGGACATACTCAAGAATGATTTTTCTTTTAGCCACAATATCCCTTACATAATTATATTTAATTTCTATATGCTTGCCTTTGCTATGATATTTGGGATCCTTGGAAAAAGCTATTGCAGCTTGACTGTCACAGTAGACAGTTACTGGACTCCCACTATCCTCAGTAATTTTCAGTTGCTTCAGAAACCTTCTCAACCAGACTGCTTCTTGCACAGCTGTTGAACATGCCACATATTCAGCTTCCATAGTCGACAAAGCTACACAAGCTTGTTTCTTGCTGTTCCAGGAGATGGCGCCACCATTCAGCAAGAATGCATAGCCTGATGTGGATTTTCTATCATCCAGGTCTCCAGCCCAATCTGCATCTGAATAACCTTTCAGACTCATATCTGATCCTTGAAAACAGAGACAATAATCTGTTGTCGCCTTCAGATATCTGAATATCCTTTTTTATTGCCTTCCAGTGTCTCGGTCCTGGGTTTGACTGGAAGCGACTGACCAAGCCCACAACATAGCTGATATCGGGACGTCTACACTGTTAGAGTGTATACTAAAAGCCTAGCTTTTGGTATAAACATTTATCTAGAAATAAGAATCACATTGGTCAAATGTTTACATTTATGATAAATGTAGTTGTTCAATTAATTTATATTGTAGATAACATGGTGTGTGGTGTCACACACAGAGGATCATGTTATCAGTACCTTATAAATTATAAACAGTAGCTCACGACCATAATGGAAAGGAACAAACAATTGGAAGGTCGTAGTGTAATTAGGTATTAGTTTATCTTAACTATATAATTATACTAGTACACTTAGAGTGTATTGAGTAGGACCATTAGAGGTCGTTTCTTTTATACTGACTTTATAAAGAAACAAAGACTTCAGTTATTATGGAAGTGTGTGCTCTTAATCCTAATATAATAACAAGCACATATATTTGATATTTATGTCTTTAATTTATCAATGGGTGAGATTTAGTTCGATGAATCAATAAGCCTGATAAGTTGGGAAATGATATCACTTATAGTGTGTGTTGTTGATTATAGAAGGAAACTGTGTCCTAGTGATCTAGGTTGAGAATGTCCCCAAGAGGAGCTCATAAGGATTGTCATGTTAAACCCTGCAGGTGGACTTAGTCCGACATGACGATGAAGTTGAGTGGTACTACTCTTGGAGCTAGATATTAATTAAGTGAGTTGTCAGTAACTTACTTAATTAGTGGACATTTGTTATCTTAAACACAGGGAGACTAACACACTCATGATAAGAAGGAGCCCAAAATATAATTTGGGATTGGTGAGGTAGTTCAATAATAGTTCTCTAGTGGAATGAATTATTATTGATAAAATTAAGTTGTGTGTTCGGGGCGAGCACGGGATGCTTAATTTTATCGGGAGACCAAAACCAATTTCTCCTCTCGGTCCCTATCGTAGCCTCTTAATTATAGAGTACTATACCCACCTATACCCACCTTCTTACCCATCCTATAGGGGTCGGCCAAGCTAGCTTGGAGACCAAGCTAGGGCCGGCCATGGGTATGTTCATGGGTGAATTCATGTGGCCGTCCCTATTAAAATAAAAAGGAATTATAATTTTAAAATTTTTCTTATGTGGATAATATAATTTAAAAGAGAGTTTAAAAATTTAAATCCTTCCTTTTATAAGATTCTACAAAAGATTAAGAGAAGAGTTAAAATCTCTTTCCTTATTTGTAGATTAAAAGGTTGATTTTAATTTTGGTAAAAACTTTCCTTTTAATTATATTCATGATTTAAAAGAAAGTTTGAAAATTAAAAATTCTCTTTTATTAGTTTCTACAAAAGATTAAGAAAAGATTTAATATCTTTCCTTATTTGTAGATTGAAAGGAGATTTTAATTTTTAGAGATAACTTTCCTTTTTGGAAATTATCCACATGTTTAAAAGAAAGATTTTAATTTATAAAATTTCTTTTTATTAACCAATCATGAAGGGATTAAAATTATTGGAGAAATTTTTATAAATTTCTAGAAACAAATTAGGAAGTTTTAATTTTTGTTTTAATTAAAACTCTCCTTGTTTTGGGGAGAAGAGTGGCCGGCCATTATAATTTGAAAAGAGAAAATTATTTTAATTAAATAAATTTTCCTTTTCAATTGCAAAAGAATTAAGGAAGTTTTTATTAAATTTTCCTTATTTTCCAAGACCAAGGATTATAAAAGAGGGGGTAGAGGAGGCTTCAAGGTGAACGACTCTATTCTATTTTCCCTCTCTTTTCTCCTTGGGTGTGGTCGTCCCTTTCTTTCCTCTCCTCTCCTTTGTGTGGCCGAAACCTTCTCATGGTGGAGATATCTTTGGTGGCCGGATCTAAGAAGGAGAAGAAGGAGAGAAAAGAAGCCTCTTTTCTAGCATCCCTTGGAGCATGGTGGTGGTGGCCGAACCTCTTCATCCTAGGAGAAGTTTTGATGGCCGAAACTTGTAAGGAAGAAGAAGGTGCTTGGTGGTTCTCATCTCGGAAGATCGTTGCCCACACAACGTCCGAGGTTAGAAGAGGAATACGGTAGAAGATCAAGAGGTCTTTCTAAAAGGTATAACTAGTAATTTTTGTTTCCGCATCATACTAGTTATTTTTGGAAATAATACTAAATACAAGAGGCATACGATTCTAGAGTTTCGAATTTGTTTTCGATATAGTGTTCTTTTGTTTTTCTTTCCCTTGTGATTTGATTGTTCTTTTCGGTTAACCTAAAGTTATTTTAGGAAATTAAATATTAGCTTTCTATAAAAGGTTTTGTCTAGTCGATGGTGGTTGCTCCCATATCCAAGAAGGCCATGTGCCTCGCCACGTCAGTACTGGGAACCAATTATGGAAATTAATATTTAATGGAATTAATAACTTAAGGTGACTTGGGTCGAACGTGTTAAGTTCCGCAGGAGATCCAAGTCAAAACCTAAAAGAACAAATAGATTAAGTTTTGGATCAAACGTGTTAAGTTCCGCAGGCGATCCAAAATTTAATTTAAAAGAACACATGGTAGCTAGGAAAAGGTTCAGACCTTTGTACAAAATTTTTATACAGTGGAACCTCTAGGTTTTCCGAGTAGCAACCAACAATTGGTATCAGAGCTAGGGTTTTGCCTCTGTGTATTTGGTATTAGTTTAATTATGCGCATGTCATACATAATTTAGGCAGGTTAATAGTAGGATGTGCTAACTTTGTGGATGCAGGATCCAACTATTATGACTTTTAGTTATTATGTGTGTGATTGGACCCTTGGACATGTCAAGGGCATTTATCTGTGTGTGCATGATTGTATTAAAATACAGTAGGAGCTGTATTTAGTTTTATTAGGATTTTATTTTTGATCTAGATACATGTACATTCCTTTTATGGAATATAGGATCAAAATGTAAAATTCTATTTATGTCGCGGATCGAATCTTGCAAAGCGTGGAACCTTCTAAGGACCAGAGGCGCAGCGGAACTAGGAGCAAGATGGATGCGACAGCTAGACCCGGTGGCGGTGGCCAAATATGGCAGCAGCTTGGGATGACAACACACGGAGGACAACTAGAGATAAAAGTCATAATAGTTGAAAATTAGATTTTCTATTTATTGCTTTTATATTGTGCTGTGTGTGCATGTTAGTATACATGACTAGTAGGCTAACATAGTTAAAATTCCTCGTTTATAAATAACTAAGTGGGAGAGGGATTTTTAAATAAATCCCATGGTCTTCATTATTGGTTTGTAAGTGATGCAAACAAGCTTGCGCGTTGGCTCTGAGTGCCTTCTCCATAACGGATGAGCTTGTTTGTGGATCACTAGAATAGACTTCCATTTTTGGATGACTATAGGAAGTTAATTAAGAGCGTGTGATCTTCCCCAACGGAAGGGGCATAATCTTATTAATGGACTTAGTGTCAAGTAATGGTATACACTTAGACACATCTAATAGTATCCTCCCCATCGGAGTCACTGCTATTATTTGTGTGACCAAATGAAACCAACTATTAATTTGTCATAAAACTAGGTTGACAAGATAATAAAATTAAAGGGTTAAAACCCTTCTTACAAATGATTGATTTTGTATACGTCCACACTAACGTGGCAAATAAAATTAACGGTGTTTGAGATAATTTTATTTGTCATAAAGATACGTTGACAAGATAGTTAATGGGTAAAACCCTCCTTTTACAAATGTTGAATTTGTATACGTCCACACTAACGTGGCATGCAAAATTCACTGTGTTTGAGGTGTTGGTGAATTTAAATAATATTGTTTGAGGAATCAATATTTTATTTTAAATTCAAAAAGTTTTGACCAAATATTTGATCAAAGACAGATCAACTATTAATTTTATTCGTCATAAAGTAAAGTTGACGAGATAATAAAATTAATGGATAAAATCTCCTCTTTGATTTTGTATACGTCCACACTATCGTGGCATACAAAATTCATGGGATTTTAAAGAATTGATCTTGACCAAATATTTTTGTGATTCTTAGGATTTAAAATGTTTGTCAATCCCCTAGTTGTTATACTATAGAAAAGACTTAGTAGTCCCAATTGTAATGATTGGAAATAGGACTTGGACATTAAGGTAGACTGTCTTCTTAGAACTAAGAACAATATAGGTGTATTTAATTCATTAGTTGAAACATGTTTGGTGGTGTTATCTACCAGAACCTGGAGTGTAGATACAGATGCCATCAATCATGTCCGCAATTCATTGCAGGGTTCCAGGAAATCCAGCAACTAAATGAAAATTAAAACACCGTCCACATGGGCACTACTGTAAAAATGGTAGCTGTTGCAGTGGGAGATGTTTATCTTTTGATAAGAATAAAACATGGATTTTTGAGTAATTGTCTTTACGCACCAAGTTTAGAAAGAACTAGTTTTCAGTTTCTAAACTATTCAAAGAACTTGATATTCTGCCTCTTTAATAACAAAGTTGTTATTAAGAAAAAGAGGGAAGTTATCTGTTCTGGTACGTTGGTTGGCAATTTATAAATCTAATAACTCCCACGATGCAACAAATGGAAATTAGTAACACATCTTCTAATTTTAAGAGAAAGCAACCTTCGGAAATGAACCATTAATATCTTTGGCATCTAAGGCTAGGTTATATTAACTTGAGTAGGATTCATTGGTAGCTGATGAACTTTTGGGTTCATTGGTAGTGGAAATCTTTCCAACCTGTGAGTCTTACTTGGAAGAAAAAATAACCAAGAAGCTTTTAAGTTTAAGGGGTATGGAGTCAAAGATATATTGAAATTGGTTCATTCTGATTTGTGTGATCCTATGACTATCCAGATAAGAGGTAGTATTGAATATTTCATCTATTTTATAGACAACTATTCAAGATACAAATAAATTTACTTAATGTACTGCAAGACTAAGTACTTTGATTAGTTCAAATAGTACAAGGCTGATGCGGAGAAATGTTAAAGTAAAAGTCACTATGGTTAGAACATAGTGGCAAGTACCCCTTGGGAGAATTTAGGAGTCACTTATCAGAAGTAGGGATTCAATTCCAACTAACTGCACCTGGTACACCCCAACAGAATGGTGTAGAAAAAGGAAGGTATAGGACTCTTATGGAAATAAGTAGATTGATGAGTTATTTAGAATATTACCAAAATCATTTTTAGGATATACTCTGGAAACGGAAGTGAATATAGTACCTTCCAAAGTCAGAACTCTCTACTCATATAGAATTGCTGAATAGGCGTAAGCATATTTCAAAGCATATTCGGATTCGGGTAGTCCAGCACATATGCTGAAGAGAGACAATGATAAGTTGGACAGGAATTCACTTGTTTGTGTGTTATCCTAGAGAAATGAAAGTAGGTTTATAGTCTTAAAAATTAGAAGGACATTGTTAGCATCAATGACCGATTTTTAGAAAAGGACTATGTAATAAACCATGTGCCCATAAGAAAATTTGTTCTTAAGAAAATAATAAAAGACATGTCTAATCTAGTATCAATTGTACAAGATGAGATACCACAAGGAAACTGCAACACGTATCACAAATGATACACAATTGCAGAAAGTGCCCTCCATTTGGGTATATCCTCCATTTGGGTATATCCTTTTGCAACTAAACGAGCTTTGTATCTGTTAATCGATCCATCTGCTTTCCTCTTTATTTTGAGAATCCATTTATTCCCAATAGCCCTTCGGCCCGGAGGAAGATCAACTAAGTCCCAAACATGATTTTGAATCATGGACTCCATCTCTTCAACCATTGCAGCTTTCCATTTTTCTCTAACTCTACATCCCAATGCTTCCTCAATGTATTGAGGCTCATCGTCGTCAATTGGAAGTGTAACCAATGCCTCATTCTCAATATCAAACCTCTTCTTAGGTTTGATCTTACGAACACTTCTCCGTAAGTTGGGCTGTTGAGAAGTCAACTCATGACTCGGCATATCACTCCCACTCGGTTGACTAGACTCAGGTATCCCTTTTGACACCTCTCTTGTTGATAATATCTCATCCTCCTCAAATAGAGGAACATTTTTATCAACATCACCTCTGATTGGGAACTCTGTTTTGAGAAAAGTCGCATCTCTCGAGTCTATTTCGGAGATGGTTCCATCTAGTTGCTCACCTATGAAAACATAACCTTTGGAGGTCGCATGATATCTTATAAAGATACATTTCTTACCTCTAGGCCCTAGTTTTCCATACTTGTGACAACTATCATGAACATAAGCAGCTGACCCCCAAGGTCTCAGATTACTCAAATCTGGTTTTCTGCCTGTCCAACGTTCATATGGGGTAGATGGAACTGACTTTGAAGGCACTTTGTTAAGTATATAGGCTGCAGTTAATAATGCATCTCCCCAATAGGAGATTGGCAAATTAGCTTGCGCCATCATAGACCTAACCATTTCAAGAAGAGTCCTATTTCTTCTTTCAGCTACCCCATTTTACTGTGGAGTTCCAGGGATTGTCAGCTGTCTAGGGATTGTCAACATTTATGTTGGCCGGCGGCATGCTTGAGAAGGCCTCTTGCAATTTCTGCACAGTGTTCGTCGCTGTGAGGTTGGCTGCAGAGGGGAGGCGATCTACCGTGACCAGCGTTCGTCGCTGTGTGAGCGGCGTGTGTGGCTTGAGCGGTGTGCGACGTGGGCAGTGGCGGAGAAATCGGTAGTGCGTGCGAGAAAAAGTCAAATATAAAAAAAAAACGTGAACAGTTGGTTAACTCACGTTCCACGTGCAAATATAATGCAAAACACGATAGGCCTCAAAGAACACCTAAAGAATTTGTCTCCGATATTGGTCGGTAACTGTGTTCATGGCAGCCTCCTACAGAAGGTTTGCGTCTTTAGTGGACACTGGTGACAACGATCTATGACCGGCGACAACATTTATGTTGGCCGACGGCATGCTTGAGAAGGCCTCTTGCAATTTCTGCACAGTGTTCGTCGCTGTGAGGTTGGCAGCAGCTGTCTAATAATCCCTCTATCATTACATATTGTCTTGAACATATCAGACAAATACTCCCCACCACAGTCAGTGCGTAAAGTCTTAACTTTACGTTCCGTTTGATTCTCAACTTCGTTCATATAACGAATAAAGCAATCTAATGCTTCGGATTTATGAGAAATCAAATACACATGACCGAACCTAGAGAAATCATCAATAAATGTAATGAAATAGGAAGCTCCATGTCTAGCCTTCACATTCATTGGACCACAAATGTCCGAATGAATTAACTGCAATGTTGATTCAGATCTAATAGCCTTACCAAATGGTTTCCTAGTTGCTTTTCCAGCAAGACAATGCTCACATATAGACAATTAAATTTTAGCTCGAGTGCCTAATAGACCCTCTCTAGCTAACCGATTCATTCGTTCTTGTCCTATGTGTCCTAATCTAGCATGCCAAACCTCATCAGTTATATCTGCATCACTAGTTAAAGCAATGTTTGAAAAACAACCATCAATAGCATAATTGACATCTGGTTCTACATCAAGAACCATAAAATCATTTGTTAAAAAAAACCATATCCGATTGACACTGAGTCAATCTTAAGCTCAACAGACCGATTGTAAAAATTAATACAATACCCTAAATCAAGAAGACACATAACGGAAACAAGATTCCGTCGAATTTCAGGAGCATACAGGACATCATGTAGAAATAAAACTCTACCACCACGTAGGTTGAGTTTGCAAGTGCCGACTCCTTTGACTTCAACTCTTGCATTATTTCTCACATAGATCCACTTGTTGCCAGCTGGTACCCGACGGTACTCAACAAATGTAACTCGTTCCCGAGCTACATGGTTGGTTGCTCCTGAATCTATAATCCACAAAGGATAAGAATCAGCTAACAACACTGAACTAGCAACAAAATACTCTTGAAAAGAAGACACACTTGGATTTGCCTTTTTTGGCTCAGTGCACTCCCGAGCAAAGTGGCCCTTTTTGCCACAGTTAAAACAAGTCAACTTGTTTTTAGGTTTCTTTCCAGTCTTCTTGACTATCTTCTTGATTGGGCCTTGTCCCACAACAGTAGCTTCCTTCTTCTTTCCCTTCCCTTTCTTGAACCATTTCTTTTTCTTGGATCTATATGATCCAGCAGAACTTACAGCCACATAGGCTTGTCCAGAAATCCTTGCGGATTCAACTCTCTCCGCCTCCAATTCTACATGGCGTGAGACGTCAGTGAAAGTCTTGATACTCTCACTGTGAGTTAAGGTCTGCTTCATGGTCTCCCAAGAATCTGGAAGTGAACGAATAACTGCTTGAACCTATTGTTCATCAGTCAACTCATGACCAGCAGTTTTAAGCTCCCGAATCATGTTCGACATCTCCCTGAGGTGTTGAACCATTGACACATACGGACGCTTTTTGTAGCTGTCAAATTTAATTGTCAGCTGTCGAAGCTTGCTCAGACTTACTCCACTGTATTTTTCTTTAAGGGCAACCCAGACTTCATGAGCCGTAAGATATGACTCATATTCAAAAGCTAGGTCGTCTACCATTGAACTAATCAATATACCCTTTGCAGTAGAGTCCTTTTTCTTCCATGCCTTATAGGCATCAAGATCTCGTCTGTGTTGTGCAGTGGGACCATCTACAGGTACTTCCATAACCTGATTTACAGCCTCTAGAACTTCTTGTTCCTCAAGTACATATTGTATCTTGAGGTGCCAGATCTTGTAGTTATCCCAATTAAGTTTTTCACCTTTGTTGAGTTCAGCTATTATGTTTTTGGTTGCCATAATCTATCATAAATAAATAAATTATTTAGTATTCAGTATATATCATATGTATGCAATTTATGATTGACTTAATATTACTTTGAGTTGGTTTACAAAATCAAGTGACAACTATGTTTTCACTCATCATCCGTATGACCAATCAAATTAATATTAATCAATTGTATTACATACATCCCAACAAATGAACTAATCATTTATAATATCATGAATTTATTAATTAAATGAACTAATCATTTAATATATCATGTTTTTTTTAATTAAATGAACTAATCATTTAATATATCATGAACTAATCATGCATCATGTCAAGCAAACAACATAAATAAATGAACATATCATTAATATAAAATTATGCTGCAAATTGTTAACATATAACCAACTGACATGAATGAAATAGACTAACTATTGTTCATACAAAACGACAATAAAAATAACAGAACTCTAACAAACTAGATAGACAACTACCACTCCCACTAGGACAGACACTAGCGCAGTGGCCAAAATAATCCCTGGACTCATTTGGGGTAATCATAGGCAGGACAGCTTCAAGGTTCTCTTTTGGATCCACAATTGGATCCTCTTCTGGTTCCTCCTCAATCATTTCCGGGTCCTCTTCGAACTCTTCCGGATCCTCTTCAGTCATATGATGAAGCAGCTCCTCACATAATACAGAATATGTGAAGCATCCTTGATGACGCCCCCAAATATAGTCTGCTATCATCCTAGGATTTTCTGGCAATGATTGCATCAAAGCCCAAATCCTATAACTGTCCAGGACTGGAAACTCTTCTCGCTCAAGTTTCCAAAACAAATCATCAAGCCGTCCAATGTGTCCGTCGACTCCATAAGCAGAGTTATACTCTATCTCCTGAATCTCCTCCCTGAGCTGATTTCGTTGCACTTCGCGACGAGTCAATGTGGTAATCGTCCGTGCCATCTGAAAAATTAAAAATAAATAAGTCAGTACAAAACCGACTAACCAGTACAAAACCGGCTTATTTCAATTTATACAGGCATAGTACCAACATAATAAATCAAGAAAAACAAATCTTCTCGATTTTCAGGAGTTTAAGTCAACAATTAGAACTAATCTAATTGGTCAAACCCATTGGATCGGTTGATTAGGGATCCAGATCCTAAGCTTGGTCCATTGTCCTTAAGTAGAACTAATCTAATTGGACAGGGATTTTTGTACCTATGTTCTGTTACTTTTCTCTAAGTCCATTTTAACCAATTTCAGACTTATTGATCAAACTCAGGTCCGTTTGATCAAACCAATGCCCATTGGTTTAAGTCCGACCAATTAGAACAAATCTAATTATTTTAATCAAATCTGACCCGTTAGAACAAATCTGGTCATTTGATCATATTTGATCCAAGTCCAATTAATCAACCCAAATTGATTCGAGTTTAGATCAAATTTATTTGATTAAACCAACTAATGATTCAATCTAAATTTGGTCTAATTAGACTAAAATTATTCTACACCATTTATCATAAATAATGAATTAATTGAACTTAATATTCAATTAATTACCACATGCAAATATAATTAATGTTACCGAAAAAAAACTGTGCATGAAATTTTTTTATTATAAACATTAATTCCTCTAAAAGGGCAAAACTTCTCCATTCAAGCAAAAAAAACGTTATTTTGTTTTTTTTATTTTATATATACACATATTGTTTTGCATTATATTTGCACGTGGAACGTGAGTTAACCAACTGTTCACGTTTTTTTTTTATATTTGACTTTTTCTCGCACGCACTACCGATTTCTCCGCCACTGCCCACGTCGCACACCGCTCAAGCCACACACGCCGCTCACACAGCGACGAACGCTGGTCACGGCAGATCGCCTCCCCTCTGCAGCCAACCTCACAACGACGAACACTGTGCAGAAATTGCAAGAGGCCTTCTCAAGCATGCCGCCGGCCAACATAAATGTTGTCGCCGGTCATAGATCGTTGTCACCAGTGTCCACTAAAGACGCCAACCTTCTGCAGGAGGCTGCCATGAACACGGTTACCGACCAATATCGGAGACAAATTCTTTAGGTGTTCTTTGAGGCCTATCGTGTCAGCAATTTCAAGCAAATCGCGACATGGACGCAATCTTACTTGACTACGGCAAAACTAGACGGAGACGAACTCCGTTCACAGTAGCAATTTTAAATAGAAGATCGTACATGCATTTAGAATTAACTTGGCTCTGATACCAATGTAGATTATACTAAATGCATGAAAGACGAATTAAAAATAAATGCGATAAAAACTTACAGCGATCTCCCGCAGATCCGCAGTCGGCAGTGGCGAAAACTCGTTGTCGGAAGAGCGATCACAAGATCGGAAAGCCCTCCGCAATTCCACAATCCAAATCCCGCCGCCTTGGATGTTCTCCTCTTACTCTCATCGCATACTCGCAATTTCACACCCCCTGAGCCTTGGACGGACCCCCTTTATATAGGGAAATACACTAGGGGCATAATGGACTTTTCCATTATGTGTAGTGGGGAACATGGGCCACGTTTCCCATTATCCCCATTTCCAACATGAACATGTCAATCTCGAAGCATTTCCTCACTAATACCTGAAATAAGTTAAGGCTTTTAGTCCCTGTCGGTGTTGTCCAAACGCTGCAATCATGCAATTCCAAGAAACAACATCCCTTTTACAAAACATCTCATCAAAAACTGGCTCAACTTCGACCAAAAAGTCACCTTTACTGTAGCTGCTGTTGAGGGTGTTGTTAACAAAGACATAGGAGTACTCAAGACCTAAGGCCATGGTGAGGGAGTGGAACTGCTCAATGACATTGACGATAGATGACATGAGAGAGGAGAGGGTGAATCCATCGGCGTCGGAGCCGAGGTAGAGCCTGTGAGAAAAAAGCGGATAACATTGCAAGCGTAGGCTTTATCGTTGGCGGCTGTAAAGGAAGGGAGGAGAGTGTTGTAGCAAGTTGGAAGGCTGCTTTGGTGTCTGATTGAACAGCTAGCAGCAACAGAAATATCCAAGAATAGAACTTGAGCAAGCTAGTGAAATAGAGCCTTAGCCCGTACCATAGAGAAGAGAAGAAGGAACCATAGCGGGGAAAAGAACTGGAAGAGAGAATAACCTTGAGTGATAGAACATTCATTATCTTCAATATCTTCATCTATTTTTGCAAATGACACTACAACAAAAATGGCAAATGACAACGAATATTATCCATTGTCGTAGGGTCAAAAAACTGTTGTAACTGACAGCATTGTAAAATGCATTACCCTACGACAACAGTTTTGAATCCGTTATCTTTGTAGACATTCGACAATGATTTTAATCCGTTGTTGTTTATATGCTCAAAATTTTTTTACCATATACGACAACATTTTAAAATCATTGTGGTAGATAATTTTGGCAACAGATATAAACCGTTGTGGTAGACTCTGTTTACAACAAATGTAAATTGTTGTGGTAGATAATGTTAACCATTATTGTTTTTAATTTTGACAATAGTTATAAATCATTGTCGTATATAATTTTAATATGTTTTACAATGGATAAAACCGTTGTCTTTTATCACTTTTCACAAAAAAAAAAATCTGTTGTGGTTATGTAATGTTGTACAATGTTTCTAACCGTTGTCTTTAATTGTTCATGTTGTAACACGATAATAACAAACAACCAATCTTTATTTAATATATATAAACCACCAATACCAAACTAAATATTTACTACAATCAATCCATGAAAATGTTATCTTCAAATTTCAAAAATTAACTACACACATCAAAAAGAGAAAATAATAGCTGTGTAATGGAAATCCAAAATATGTTAGCTAAAATATACAAAAAGAGTTGTACACTCATGAAACTTAGTAGTACCAAACCATAAATCACATGTTTTCCAGTTCACCAAATGGCTTCTTTACATTAGCAAGGCAATCTAGAAACTAAACAAAGCTCACTCCTTGCATAAAAAATCTCAATCCTCATGAATTGCCCTTGAGTTACGTACCTGCAAGAGAAAAGTCAATTAATTAATACTTAAAACTCAAACCATTGATTTAATGCAAAAAAAGTCAGAAGGAGAGAAAAATTAAACAAAACTTATCAAAGAAAAATATAAAATATAGAAGAGAGAATTGTAGTAACTGCATGAATTGTAACTACAGAAAATGAGGATGTTTCTTCTCTTCTCATCCAAAATTAGTATAGTATCATTTTCCAAGTACTTAGGAAGGAAAATATCAAAATGTAGTAGCATTTAATAGACATATAATCAGTAACAAAATTGTTAAACTATTCTTGGAACTCAAAAATCAATACCTTGATAGTTATAGAGGAATTGGAAGAAATAATCAATCATGGCATAAGAAATCAACAAGAACAGTAAATCTTCAAGATAGCCAATACCTTGTAGGCAACATAACATGGAGAACATTGGTTTGGTTAAGCAAACAAGCATTACTATTTGTTAAGTTCATAGCTTGGCTAGCGTATCATAGATTATTAGATTATGCAATTTGGATTTGATATAAAAATGTGCCATCCCAATATGAGTTAATAATAAGTCTGGGGAATTTCATTTTTATATGGATATATCGATAACAAGCTTCGGAAGTAATTAATTTAAACAACAAATATAAAAGCAGCAAACATTGTGGAATATGAAATATAGTAGAAGCGTCTAATATTATCTTTCCATTATCTCTAATCTATATAGCAGTTCTTGTCCATGACTAGTTCTGTAAGAAGTGTTTGGCATATGTTATCCCACATTGTGTAAGAGAGGAAAACTAATGTAGCTAGCAGCATTTGTTGTCCAGCACTGAGGAAAAAAGATGTGGTGTATGGCAAGCAACCAGGAGTAAAAACTCATCATCACAATATGGTATCAGTCATTGTTCAAATCTCTTTCCATATTGGTCGGTATATTAAAATTTACTTACAAGAAGTTAGAAGAAAGCATAAATAAACTACACAGGTCGATGTCGTTAAAAGAAATACCACCTAATTATATGGTTCAACTATTCAAAGACAATCATTTAACCGACACAATAGACACACTACAAGAAATTTTAGATTTAACCACACCTAATAGACAACAGTTTTTCGAGAAACTGTTGTCTTTTTGCCATTTAACAACGGTTTTATTGAAAACCGTTGTTGTTCATCATAATTTTTTTTAAATGACAACGGTTTTTAAAAAATTGTTGTCTAATGTATGTCAAAGACAATGATTTTTAAAAAACTGTTGTCTAATGTATGTCAAAGACAACGGTTTTAAAAAACTATTGTCTTTTAGCGTTGCTTACATGATAATATACAACAGTTTTATTAAACTGTTGTCTATTGAATATTGTTGAATCCCAAAAAATAATAGTTTTTTTTAACTTCACGAAAAAAAACTCATGAACAAAAACCTAAAACCCATTTCTCCGAGACTCTTCCACGAACAAAAACCTAGCTCCGACTCCTCCTTCGCGACTCCTCTATGAAAGACGCTCCTTGTTTCTCTCGCTGCTTTGCTCGTAAAGTGTCGGTGCATTGATAAGAAATTTGAGATATCTACAAGAAAATTGAGATTTTACAACACTTAAAAGACAACGCTTTTTTTAAAAAGCGTTGACTTTATTTGTTTAACAACGCTTTTAGTGAAAAGCGTTATCTATCTCTTTATTTTCTAACTAATAGACAACGTTTTCTTAAAAATCGTTGTCTATTATTGATTTTTGTGGGTCAAAGACAACATTTTTTGAAAAACATTGTCTATTATCAATTTTTTAGTGTCTATGACAATGATTTTTAAAAGCATTGTCTATTGTCAAGTTATCATCTCAATCTGGGATGTTATGAACCGTTGGATCAAGTAAGAAGTAATAAAACCCTTGGTTTCACTCGGCACCTACCTATAATCTGGACCGTTGATCCATATCTAAAATAATCTGGACCGTTGATCCAGATCTGAAATAATCTGGACCTTTACTTCATCAAGAATGAGATCAAGCCACCCATCCTTCTCATGATTAAATCTGACCCCACATCTCCTCTCCTCACAGATGGACGACCCAGATGAAAGAGAAAACCTTCCTTTATCTTCTCTCACGCGGAAGCACAATAGTTGGCTCGGGCTTTACTCATCCTCGCGTTTTCCTTTCTCCCCCGATGCCCCTTTCTCTCTTCCTTGATTTCTCCAACGGCGACGAACGACGACGAGTGTCGGCGGCTACGAGCGATGGTAAAGACATCTCAGATCGTGCTCAACTCATTGGAGGGGTTCTCCGACATTTTTCACCCTTCCGTGGCTACCGTGTTGCTCTCGCCAACGCGGGTTGCAAGGGCTAGGGTTCCACAGCAAGCAGCGGCAGGGCGAGCTTCGATCTTCATCCCATCGAAGTTGGTTCTTTGGTGTGTTCTTCACCTCCAGGCGTTTCTCAGACTTCTCTGTCTTTCTGGGGTTCAGACGGGCAAAGGAAGAAGAAGGCGGCGGGGGCACATTCGGAACCGTCCAAGCTCGTCATCAAAGGGGTCATCGCCAGGGGCACATTCGGAACCATCCATCGCAGCGTCTACGACGGCATGGACGTCGCCGGTGAGCCGTAACCTAACATTTCTGACAAACAATTAGGGCTTTGCCTTCACGATGCCATCCTGACTGCTTGAAATCTCCCCTTTTTGTTTTCTAAAGATTGTTTCATTAATTCAATTTCTTTAGAATGCTTGCTTCCCTTTTTCTCTGCACTAAAGAGTAGAATCACCAAGATCAGTGTTCAATCTGACTTTGAACTCTCATCATCTATCATCGTATCTTTTCCTAGTTAATCTATTCTTCTACAAAAGTATTTATTACTTTCAAATGGATCATCACTAAATCTACCGTTGTTCATTAACAAAAAAAAATTCATTGGTTTATTACATTTTGCATTAATGATACCATGAGATTGTTAGGTGTCTCTACTTTCACTATGGTTTGGTATGCTCAAGTTGGTTACATATATAAAAAGTTGCTGATTGTGGTAATCAGAAAGCTCCAAGGGACTTCATTGGAGGTTGGTGTTTTTCCCGTGACATTTGTTGGATCAGTTGTCTTCTCACTTGTACTTTCATGTGAACCTGGCTAAAATAATGAGGTGTTGGTCTTGTGATATCTTTTGAAGGAAGAACAAAATGCAGTAATGAAACCGGAATGAGTTATAATTGGGCAATTGCGATGAGTTATAATTTTTTTTGTGGGGTTTGGAATATTCTTTATTTGCCTTTTTCTTTTCATATCTGCTTTACACTTTAACCATGATGTTTCTTATTACACACTTTCTTAGCGCACACAACACGATCACATATCTACTCCTGTTCCTCATCCATCATTGAAATTCCTTGATCGAGTACCAAAGCAGCATGTCATTTGCCTTTCATTTTCTGCTAATGTAATTTAGGCTAGGCTAGCTTTCCTTTATATAGGTTTTAGTTGATACAATTTCTTTAGTTTAATTCCATGTAATGCTTGTTAGTTTAGTGATTTATGTTCCAATGATGTTTGTTCTTTATTTGAATGCAATTAGTTTAGGTTTTGTTACAAGCTCTAGTTTTTGTTTCACTAGATGTTTACTTGATATGTTTACTTTCCATGCTCTAGGTTAGATTGGATCAAAAATCCAGACTACGAACAAGTGAGTTTCCTATTTCCCTTGCAAATTGTTGACATGCATATATAGTTTGTCATTGGATGATTATCTCATCTGTAATAATTCTTTTAAGAATTCAGTCTGCTCAAATGTTTGTTATCTTGAATCTGTTAGTTCTTTTATTTTTCTAGAAGTTGTGTAAGCATACTGAATTGGTTTATATTTTGAATCTTATTTTTTCTCCTATTTCATATTTCATGTCTATTATCGGATACTTGAATTATCCGAATAGGTGTCTATTTCTAATTTGTAATATATATCTTTATTTGAATAGGTGTCCTCAAGAGTATTGGGAAGAATGCCGACAAGCTAAAAAAATGGAGAGACTTTAACAAATTAAGGAGCACTATGAGCCGCAATCCCTCCTCTTCACCGACATCTAAGTAGAAAATCTCGTGTTATATTGTTCTACCTTTGTTTTAATAGTGTTATCATTTTGTTGGTTACTTATGAAATTTTGTTGGTTGCTTATGAAATTTTTCAGAATGTTATAGATATTATTTTTGAATGTTAGAAAATTGTATATTAAATTTTATTTTGAAATTTAGTATTTTGAATGATTTATAATATTGGAAAATTGTGTATTAATTTTTTTTTATTTTTTATCTAAAAAAGACAACGGTTTTTCACCGTTGTCGTAGATAGTTTAAAACTGTTGTTGAAGACCCTGTTATTAAAGGTAGACGCTCAAACACCACGGTGAAAAACTGTTGTCGTTGAATGAAAAGACAACAGTTTTTCACTGTTGTAAAACTGTTGTCTTTGCCTCCAAAGACAACGGTTAAAAATTGTTGTCTTTGGGCACCCCTTTTAACAACACGACATTTAACAACAGTCCGAAAGGGGCTACGACAACGGTGAAAAACCGTTGTTGTTAGGTTTTTTTCTTGTAGTGACATTTCAATTGAATTATTGCATTATGGGAGTGAAGTAATAATCCTTTAACATGACAGACATAATATGTCTTTATAACAAATCTGTTAGCAGCAACACATAAAAGCAATATAAGAATGAGAAGTAATACAAGAAGATGCAATTTATGAAGAAGAATACAAGAAGACACAATAGGGCTTTATAACAATGCAATTTATCTTTCATCTCAACTTAAACAAATTCTTAGTGCATAGCTCAAAATAGAAGTAATACAAGAAGAAATAAGAAGAACCACATAAAAGCAAATTCAGCAGGGAGACGCATGATAAGTAGTACACGAGACTTAAAATAAATAAATAAATAAAAACTCAGTAATCTTAATCCTCAGTAATCTCTTTGCATGAGCTGCCATAGTGTCCATAAGAATGAGGAGAACCCTAAATTCTACAATATTGTCAAGCTCCTCGATGCCCCATTTCCTGCAAAAGGCAACAACTTGTTAGGCATTTTAATTGCAAAGAAAATAAAGAGAGAATGAAGACAAACGACAGTTATATTACAACAAGAAAAAATATGATAACAAAATAGATCAGTAAATAAAATTTACACACTGGTAAAACAATAGATTACACTTAATTATTGTCAATCCATGTCCCATCACAGTCTTCATGAACGCATGATGGTTCATTTTCATCTATGTCGTCAACGCCCATTGATTCCATTGATAGAAACCCTCTTGTAGAACTTTGATAGTGGATTGTAGCATTTTCCAACTCATCACCATTTGTGTATTCCATGTAATCCCTAGTAGGAGTGGCAAGTACAACATGTCATGCAGGATCTTGAGGATCTTCAATGTAGAATATTTACTTTGCTTGACTCCCCAAGATAACAGAGTCTGATTGAAATCCAATTCTGTTGAGGTTTACCAATGTGAAATCAAGTTCATCAACTTTAAAACTGTTATTATTCTCAACCCAATTACACTTAAACATCGGAACTTGAAAATTGTGATAATTAAGTTCCCAAATTTCTTGAATAACTCCATAGAAAGTCATGCCCGACACAATTGGATTTTTATCCTTTGCACTAGCAACTTGCATTGTCTTTGCAACTAAGCTTACTCCGGGGTTTTAAACAGCTCATGTATCATCGCACTCTTTTGTATGATAAGTAACTCCATCAATCAAATAACTAGAGTACTTCAACACTTGATTGCTAGGTCCATGCGCTATCCATTTCAATCTTTCTGATATTTGGCAGTTGGACTTGTCAACTGCTCTCACATGATCACGTAACCAACCAATAAACGTCCGGTTATGCTCATCTTATAGCCACTTTTTGGACTTGTCTTTATGAGGAAAGCTTGAGTTCAAAAATTCCACGTGCTCCCTAATGAAATGATTACGAATAAGTTAACTAATAGAATACTAATAAGTTAATTAGTAGAACGTAAGAATAGTGCAATAAAATATTAATAAGTAAGAGAATTGCTTGATATAAGGATCAACGTCAACATCATTTTCCAAGACATAACGATGTGCTTGATGCAACTCATCATGACAAGTTGAGTATATTACTGAGCTAGATAGAGGCCTAGTCAGTTGTACTCGTCGATGCCTTGATGGGATCCCAATTGTATGCACACTAGACATGTAATCCGAGCAAAATTCCACAGCCTCTTCAGCAATATAACATTCGGACACCCTTCAGGATGATTATGATTTCGCACATACCCTTTCAAGATCTTCATGAATCTTTCAAATGGGTACATTGCCTATACCAAACCGGTCCACACAATTTGACCTCCCATATAAGATGAACTATTAAATGAATCATTATATCAAAAAAGATGGGGGGAAATATTTTTCAAGCAAACACAATAGTGTCACAATCTCTCTTTGCAAATCATTCAATTTCGAGACATCTATCACTTTATTGCATAGCACGTTGAAGAAGCCACAAAACCGATTGATAGTATCTCTAACATATTTAGGCAAGACACCACGGATGGCGACTGGAAGCAATTGTTGCATCAAAGTGTGATAGTCGTGTGACTTAAGGCCAACAAGTTTCAAGTCTTTCATCGACACCAAATTTTTAACATTGGATGAATATCCTGTGGGGACCTTTATTCCAAACAAAGAATTGCAAAGTTTTCTTTTCTCATCCTTAGTGTATAACAAGTCGTTGGCAAAAAGGTTCTCTTCTCCCCCATCTTCGGTGCTAAATCAATCCTCATATTCATCTCCATAAGGTCTAGTCTTGCAGCTACTCCATCCTTTGATTTTCCAGGAATGTCAAGCAAAGTACTGATCAGACTTTCACACACATTTTTTTCAATGTGCATCACATTAAGAATACGCCGAACATGTAGATGTTTCCAATACTCAAGTTCAAAGAAAATAGCATGATACAACTTCGCCTTGCTTTAACTGAAGCTTCACATTCGCTTTTCCCAAATGCTAATTAATTCTTTCAGCTTGATCCAAAATTTCATGCCTAGTTAATGGTTTCGGTGCGGGGTTAAGCTCTGGGTTCCCATTAAATTCTCTTTTTTTTACCTTCGATAAGGATGATTTGTAGGAATAAATCTTCTATGGCCTGTATAACTCATTTTTCTACTATGCTTCAACCTTGTCGAATATGTTTCTTCACCACAAATAGGACATGCACAATATCCTTTCACAATACAACCTGACATGCTCCCATATGCAAGAAAATCATTGATTGTCCATAGTAAGACAACACTAACCAAGAAATTTTCTTCTCGACATGCATCATATGCATCAACACCTATATCCAATAATCTTTTCAAGTCATCAATCAAAGGTGCTAAGTAAACATCAATATCATTTCCCAGTTGTTTGGGATCAGAAATTAATAAAGTGAGCATCATAAATTTTCTCTTCATACATAATCATGGAGGAAGGGTGTAAGTGATCATCACAACTAGCCAACAACTATATGCAGAACTCATCAAACTATGGGGATTGATCCCGTCTGCTGCTAAGGCCAATCTAAGATTTCTGGGTTCAACAACAAAATCTGGCCACTTGTGATCCACTACTTTCCAAGCGGGTGCATCAGCCAAATGATGCAAGTATTCGTCAAGTACTCTTTTATCAGCATGCCAAGTTAACTCCTTACATATCTCTTTGTTCTGAAACAATCTTTGAAATCTTGGAATAGGCGGGAAATACCAAAGGACCTTTGCAGGAACTCCATTTATCATAGCTTTTTTACCCAACTTCCACCTTGACGCCCCACAAACAGGACAATTAGTTAAATTTTCATATTCCTTAGGGTATAAGATACAATCATTAGGGCAAACATGAATTTTCACATAATTCATGCCTAATGCACATAAGGTTTTCTTTGCATCATACAATGATGAAGGCAATTCATTCTCATCAAGAAGCATTTCTCCAAACAAACTTAGTAAATCTATAAAACGTTTATCACTCCAACTATATTTTGCCTTCAAGTTATACAATTTGACAAGTGCAAATAACTTTGTAAATTTGGTACACCTAGGATTTAAAGGTTTTTCAGCATCTTCAAGTAGCTTATGAAATTGGTTTGGATTCTCTGCATAACTATCAAATGTAGCATGTACCATATGTTAGAGTGTATATTAAAAGCCTAGCTTTTGTAAATATTTATTTTAAAATAAAGAATCACATTGGTAAAAAAATGTCTACATTTATATGCTGTGTAGTTGTTCAATTAATTTATATTGTAGATAACATGGTGTGTGGTGTCACACACAGAAGATCATGTTAACAGTTCCTTATAAATTATAAAGAGTAGCTCACGACTGAGATGGAAAGGAATAAACCATCAGAACAGTCGTAGTGTAATTAGGTATTAGTTTATCTTGACTATATAATTACACTAGTATACTTAGAGTGTATTGAGTAGAACCATTGAGGCAGTTTCTTTTTATACTGACTAAATAAAAGAACAAGACCTCAGTTATTATGGAAGTGTGTGCTCTTAATCCTAATATAATGACAAGCACATATATTTAATATTTATTTCTTTGACTTATCAAAGGGTGAGATTTAGTTCGATAAATCAAAAGGTCCGATAAGTTGGGAAATGATATTACTTATAGTGTGTGTTGTTGATTATAGAAGGAAACTGTGTTCTAATAATCTAGGTTTATAATGCCCCCATGAGGAGCTCATAAGGATTGTCATGTTAAACCCTGCAGGTGGACTTAGTCCGACATGACGATAAGGTTGAGTGGTACTACTCATGGACTAAGACATTAATTAAAATGAGTTGTCAGTAACTCAATTAATTAGTGGGCATCTGATATCTTAAACACATGGATATTAACACACTCATGATAAGAAGGAGCCCATAATGTAATTTGGGATTGGTGCGGTAGTGCAATAATAGCTCTCTAGTGGAATGAGTTATTATTGATGAACTTGAGTTGTGTGTTCGGGGTGAACACGGGATACTCGAGCTCGTCGGGAGGCCAAAACCAATTTCTCCTCTAGGTCCCTGTCGTAACCTCATTAATGCCTCATATCCACTCATGAAAAGCTCATCTTGGTGTCCAAGAGGGGGTCGGCCATGACTTGGTGACCAAGCCATAGGGGACGACCACTTCCTCCTCAAAGGGGTCAGCCTCTTGCTTGGTGCCCAAGCAAGAAGGGGGTTGGCCACATAATTCAAAGTATGAGGGGTGTTTTGAATTTTTAAAATATTCTCTTTGTAGATATCTACAAGTTTTAAAAGAGAGATTTTAAAATTATAAAACTTTCCTTATTTGAATTAGACCACATAGTTTAAAAGAAAGTTTTAAAACTTTTCTTTTTTAGCCATCCACATGATTTTTAAAAAGAGAGTTTTAAATTTAAAACTTTCCATTTTTGTAATCATGTTAAAAAAAGAAATTTTAAATGAGAACTTTTAAATCTTAAAACTTATTTTAAAATTTCCTTTTTTAAAACATCCACATTAGGAAATTAAAAGAGAGCTTGTAAAATTTTATAAGAGCTTTCCTTCTTTACTTATAAAATTTTTACAAGATATATTTCTTATTTTAAGGGCCAGCCACCCTTGCTTGGTGCCCAAGCAAGGGGCCAACCATTCAATCAATTAAGAGGAGAAAAAGGAATTAAAAAGGAGGAAAGGAAAACCATAGGAAGATTTTAAATTTTTGTAAAAATCTTTCCTTATTTGTCTTGGGCAAGTATTATAAAAGAAGGGGAGGAGAGGCCTCATGATGTATCAATTCTTATTCTCTTTCTTGTGGTCAACCCTCTCCCCTTTCCTTTCCTCTTGCTATCTTTTGTTCCTTGGTGGTGGTTGTGGCCGAAACTTAGAGAAGGAGGAGGAGCTTTTTGGGTGGTGTTCATCTTGGAGGTTCGTCGCCCACACGACGTCCAAGAGGAGCCGAGGAATATGGCAGAAGATCAAGAGGTCATTGTATACAAAGAAAGGTATAACTAGTAATTATTTTCCGCATCATGCTAGTTTTTCTTTGTATGAATTCCAAACACAAGAGACATATGATTCTAGAGTTTCAAATTTGTGATTCGAGTTTGTGTTTTTTTTGTTTTTCGAATTTGTGATTCGATTGTTCTTTTTGGTTAAACCTAGAGTTATATAAGGAAATTAAATATTAGATTTCCTTAAAAGGCTTTGTCTAGGCGATGGTGGATGATCCCATACCCAAGAAGGACTAGTGCCTCGCCATGCAGTCCTGAAAGCCAATTTTGAAAATTAATATTTAATTGAATTTATAACATAGGTGGATTTGGATCAATAATGTTAAGCATCATTTGCGATCTAAATCTAAACCATTAAGAACAGATAAGTTAAATTTGGAATCAATAATGTTAAGTTCTGTTTGTGATTCCTAATTTAATTTCTAAAGAACACAATGGGTTGTTTAGGAAAGGTTCGACACTTGTACAAAATTTTTGTATAGTGGAACCGGTACGATCTTCCTAGGACGAACCAATAATTGGTATCAGAGCTAGGGTTTGCCTCTATGTGTTTGGTTTTCAGTTTAATTATGCACATATCATACATAATTTAGGCAGGATAATAGTAGGATGTGCTAACTCTGTGGTTGCAGGCTCCAACTATTATGGCTTACAGATATTGTATGTGATTGGACCCTTGGACATGTCAAGGGTATTTTATTGTGTGTGCATGATTGTAATATTAAATACAGCAAGAGTTGTATTAGTTATTAGGAATTTACATTTTTGTTTCGATCTAGATTATATGTACATTCCTTTGTGAATTATAGGATCGATATATGTAAAATTCTATTTTTGTCGCAGATCGTATCCTTGCAAGGCGTGGTACTATTGGAGGACCAGAAGCGCAGTGGAAAAAGGAAGCTCGATGGATCCGACGGCATGAACCCTAGGGTTGGCAGCACGCGAAGGACAGTGATGGAAAAGGTCATAATAGTTGGAAAATAATTTTCATATTTATTGCTTTTATTTACTGTTATGTGTGTGATGTGTGCTTACTAGGTTAAAATTCCTCACCTTAAATAACTAAGTGGGAGAGAGATTTTTTTAATAAATTCCACGGTCTCCATTACTAGTTTGTAAGTGATGCAAACAAACTTGCGCGTTGGCTCTGAGTGCCTTCCTCCATATCGGATGAGTTTGTTTATGGATCACTAGATCAAACTTCCATTTTTGGATGACTATAGAAAATTAATTAGGAGCGTGTGATCTTCTCCATCGGAAGGGGCACAATCTTATTTAACTGACTAAGTGTCAAGTAATGGTATACACTTAGGCACATCTAATAGTATCCTTCCCATCAAAGTCACTGCTATTATTTGTGTGACCGAAGGAAAACCAACTATTAATTTTATTTGTCATAAAGTTAGGTTAACAAGAATAAAATTAATGGGTAAAACCTCCTCTTACAAATGTTTGATTTTGTATACGTCCACACTATCGTGACATACAAAATTCACGGTGATTTGAGGTGTTGGTTAATTTAAATAGTATTGTTTGAGGAATCAATATTATTTTAAATTTAGAGTCTTGACCAAAGTTTATTTTGTGATTCTTAGGATGACTTTCAACCCACTAGCTATCATACTGAAAGAGAACAAACTTACTGGTCCCAATTATATAGATTGGAAAAGAAACCTGGACATTGTCCTAACTGCTGAGGGCTATAAGTTTGTACTGTCAGAGGAGTACCCTAATGTGCCTAATGGTTAGTCTACCCAAGAGGAGATTGAGAATCATAGGAAATGGGTAAAGGCAGATGAGATGGCGCGGTGTTACATTTTAGCTTCAATGTCAAATGTGTTGCAGCATCAGCATCAGGATTTACCAACAGCTTATGATATAATGAACAATCTCAAGGATCTCTTTGGTAACCAGGATCGGGCCGCTAGGCAAGAAGCTATGAGAAAGTTAATGACAGCCACCATGACAGAGGGGACTCCTGTTAGGGATCATATCCTAAAGATGATGGCTTATTTGAACGAAATACAAATCCTTGGAGGAGAAATCGATGGGGAAACCCCGATCGATATCATTCTCCAAACGCTACCCAGAAGTTTTGAGCATTTCTGCCTGAACTAAAATATGATTAAAAGGATGTATTCATTGGCAAAACTGCTGATAGAACTTCAGGCAGCAGAAGGATTATTTCATCATAATTCTCATATTCACTATGCTGAAAATGGTTCTACTTCTAAGTCGAAAGGCAAGAAGAAGAAGAAATAGGCTGTTTCAGCAAAGAAGGTGAATTAACCTCAAGGTATAGGACAAAAAGATGGAATGAAGAAGTCGAAGGGCAAGTGCTTCATCTGCAAGCAGTCAGGACATTGGAAGGCAGACTGTCCTCGTAGGAAAGAGAACAATAAAGGTATATCTCATTCTCTAGTAGTTGAAACATGTTTAGCAGTGTTTGTTGGATCGAAAGCACTAGAGGGGGGTGAATAGTGCTAGTGGCTTTCACGTTCTATTCGTAAAACTCGAGTAATAAACGCAGCGGAGATTAAAAGGACACAAGCATACACAAAGAACACTAAGGTTTTACTTGGTTCGGAGCCTAGGGCGACTCCTACTCCAAGGCCCACGATCGATAATCGCTTTCGGTGGGCAATCACTATCAGTCCGAAAATCTTTTACAATTTAAAGATTACAAGTGCTGAATGAAAAGTAATACCGACAATACACAAGAGTTTGACGAAATGAGGTCGTCAATTGTCGTCGGAGTAGCACAGCGTAGTTGAAGCGTTCGGAGCAGCGTATTAGAGCACAAGTCTTTCTGTTTGAGATTGATTGTTCGACTGCTTCTCGAGGCTCCTTTTTATAGGTTCTGTGATGATAATCCAGATCCCCAAGTCTCGGGATCAGGATTGACCAGAGGCGGATCGGTCGACCGATCCCTGCGTTCGGTCGACCGATCAGGCGATCTCCTCCTATCTGATCCGCCCGATCTGCTCGCTCCGCTTCGATCTGGTCAAGTCTTATCCCACGTTCGGTCGACTGATCTCGCCGTTCGGTCGACGGATCCGCTTCTCTGACCCGATCTACCTGGCCTGATCTAGTCGTCGATGATCCTTGGTTCGGTCGACCGATCAATGGTTCGGTCGACCGATCCTCTGGCCGAGCCTGGTCTAATCTCTGTGAATTTGATCTGCTGACTTGGGGGTTCGGTCGACCGATCCCTAGGTTCGGTCAACCGATCCAGGTCAGATCTAACCCTATACAAAAATGTTAGTCACCTGCAAAACAGAGTTTAGACCTCAACAGATAATACACGAAAAATAGGTTTGACAGTCTTTGGACTGTCCGGTTCTGACTTCAGATTTTCAACCAGAAACCCTAGGTCGAACCGACGCCTACTGTTCCCTCTTTCGGGGAACGCGTCCTCACCTACTCCACTCAGGAGAAGTTACCTTTGCCAGTTCGGTCCTCCAGAATGACTGGACTTTTGCTTGACGCTCGAATCTTCCGATCTTCATGCTGGACGCTCACTCCACGACTCGTCCAGACTTCCACCTGGTTCGCGATACCGTGATTTCCACCTAGGGTTACTGCCCCTAGGGTTTTTGCTCGAAGCTCCGACTCGCCAAGACTTTCTGCCTAGAGTTACCACCCCTAGGACCTAGGGTTACCGCCCCCTAGGGTTTTTACCTACCTAACCGCAGCTAGGATTTTCCTGCAAAGCTCAATCAACATATCAGATAACAACACACCTTAACTTTGAATCCTTTTGCTATTATCAAAACTCAGATTTGATCGTCGAATGCTTCCCGCACCAACAGTGTTATCTACCAGTACTTGGTGTGTAGATACAGGAGCCACTAATAATGTCTACAACTCTTTACAGGGGTTCCAGGAAACCTGACGACTATTTGAAGGATAAATAACTGTCTACATGGGCAATGCTACTAAGGTGGCATCTGTTGCAGTGGGAGACGTCTACTTATCTTTTGATAGGAAAAGAAGTTTGGTTTTAATAAATTATCTTTATGTACCCAGTTTCAGAAAGAATTTAATTTCAGTTTCTAAACTGTATTTGGATGGATATTCTATTTCTTTTAATAGCAATGTGGTTATAAAGAGAAATAGGGTTATTATCTGTTCTGGTGCATTGGTTGACAATTTATATACTTTAAATCCAATTTCTTCCACAAAGCAATAGATGGAAATTAATAACACATCTTCTAATTCCAATAAGAGAAAAGAACCTTCGTGTTAGAGTGTATACTAAAAGCCTAGCTTTTGGTATAAACATTTATCTAGAAATAAGAATCACATTGGTCAAATGTCTACATTTATGATAGATGTAGTTGCTCAATTAATTTATATTGTAGATAACATGGTGTGTGGTGTCACACACAGAAGATCATGTTATCGGTTCCTTATAAATTATAAACAGTAGCTCACGACCAAGATGGAAAGGAACAAACCATTGGAAGGTCGTAGTGTAATTAGGTATTAGTTTATTTTAACTATATAATTACACTAGCACACTTAGAGTGTATTGAGTAGGATCATTTGAGGTCGTTCCTTTTATACTGACTTTATGAAGGAACAAAGACCTCAGTTATTATGGAAGTGTGTGCTCTTAATCCTAATATAATAACAAGCACATATATTTGATATTTATTTCTTTAATTTATCAATGGGTGAGATTTAGTTCGATAAATCAATAAGCCCGATAAGTTGGGAAATGATATCACTTATAGTGTGTGTTGTTGATTATAGAAGGAAACTGTGTCCTAGTGATCTAGGTTGAGAATGTCCCCAAGAGGAGCTCATAAGGATTGCCATGTTAAACCCTGCAGGTGGACTTAGTCCGACATGACGATGAAGTTGAGTGGTACTACTCTTGGAGCTAGATATTAATTAAGCGAGTTGTCAGAAACTTACTTAATTAGTGGACATTTGTTATCTTAAACATAGGGAGACTAACACACTTATAATAAGAAGGAGCCCAAAATGTAATTTGGGATTGGTGCGGTAGTTCAATAATAGTTCTTTAGTGGAATGAATTATTATTGATGAAATTAAGTTGTGTGTTCGGGGCGAACACGGGATGCTTAATTTCATCGGGAGACCAAAACCAATTCCTCCTCTCGGTCCCTATCGTAGCCTCTAGTATATAGAGATTTATACCCACCTTCTTACCCATCCAATGGGGTCGACCAAGCTAGCTTGGAACCCAAGCTAGGGCCGGCCAAGACCAAGTGGATGAGCCATGTAGGTGGCCGGCCAAAGCTTAGGTCCCAAGCTTAGGTGGTCGGCCACTAGAATATTAAAAAGGATTTTTATTAAAATTATTTCTTATATGGATATCATGATTTTAAAAGAGAGTTTAAAAATTAAAAATTTCCTTTTATAGTTTTCTACAAAAGATTAAGAGAAGAGATTAATCTCTTTCCTTATTTGTAGTTTAAAAGGATGGTTTTAATTTTTAGTAAAAACTTTCCTTATTTGTAAATCATCTACATGTTTAAAAGAGAGTTTAAAATTTGAAATCTTTCCTTATTTGTTGATTAAAGGAGGATTTTAAATTTTAAAAAAACTTTCCTTTTTAACCATGTTCATGATTTAAAAGAAAAGTTTAAAAATTAATAATTCTCTTTTATTAGTTTCTACAAAAGATTGAGAAAAGATTTGATATCTTTCCTTATTTGTAGATTAAAAGAGATTTTAATTTTTAGAGATAACTTTCTTTTTATCCACATGTTTAAAAGAAAGATTTTAATTTATTAAATTTCCTTTTTATAAACCAATCATGAAGGGATTAAATTATTGGAGAAATTTTATAAATTTCTGGAGACAAATTAGGAAGTTTTAATTAATTAAAACTCTCCTTGTTTGTAGCTTTTATGTGGCCGGCCAAATAAAATTTAGAAATAAAATTATTTTAATTAAATAATTTTTCCTTTTCAATGGAAAAAGAATTAAGGAAATTTTTATTAAATTTTCCTTATTTGCCAGGATCAAGGATTATAAAAGAGGGGGTGGAGGAGGCTTCAAGGCTAACGACTCTATTCTATTTTTCTCTCTCTTTTTCTTGGTGGTGTGGCCGGCCCTATATCTCTCCTCTCCTCTTGTTGGCCCAAACTTATCTCTTGGTGGAGCTTTTGTTAGTGGCCGGATCAAGGAAGGAGAAGGAGAGAAAGCAAGCCTCGTTTCTAGCATCCCTTGGAGCTTGGTGGTGGTGGCCGAACCTCTTCATCCTAGAAGATGTTTTGATGGCCGAAACTTGCAAGGAAAAAGAAGGTGATTGGTGGTTTCTCATCTCGGAAGAACGTTGCCCACACAACGTCCGAGGTTAGAAGAGGAATACGGTAGAAGATCAAGAGGTCTTTCTAGAAGGTATAACTAGTAATTTTTCCTTTCCGCATCATGCTAGTTATTTATGGAAATAATACCAAATACAAGAGGCTTACGATTCTAGTATTTCGAATATGTTTTTCGATGATGTGTTCTTTTGTTTTATTTTTCCTTGTGATTTGATTGTTCTTTTCGGTTAACCTAAAGTTATTTTAGGAAATTAAATATTAGCTTTCCATAAAAGGTTTTGTCTAGTCGGTGGTGGTTGCTCCCATATCCAAGAAGGTCATGTGCCTCGCCACGTCAGTACTGGTAACCAATTATGGAAATTAATATTTAATGGAATTAATAACTTAAGGTGATTTGGGTCGAACGTGTTAAGTTCCGCAGGAGATCCAAGTCAAAACCTAAAAGAACAAATAGATTAAGTTTTGGATCAAACGTGTTAAGTTCCGCAGGCGATCCAAAATTTAATTTAAAAGAACACATGGTAGCTGGGAAAAGGTTCAGACCTTTGTACAAAATTTTTGTACAGTGGAACCTCTAGGTTTTCCGAGTAGCAACCAACAATTGGTATCAGAGCTAGAGTTTTGCCTCTGTGTATTTGGTATTAGTTTAATTATGCACATGTCATACATAATTTAGGCAGGTTAATAGTAGGATGTGCTAACTTTGTGGATGCAGGATTCAACTATTATGGCTTATAGTTATTATGTGTGTGATTGGACCCTTGGACATGTCAAGGGCATTTTATTGTGTGAGCATGATTGTATTATAAAATATAGCAGGAGCTGTATTTAGTTTTATTAGGATTTTATTTTTTGATCTAGTTACATGTACATTCCTTTTATGGAATATAGGATCAATGGATGTAAATTTTATTTTATGTTCGATCTAGTTTACTTGTACATTCCTTCGAGGAATATAGGATCAAAATGTAAAATTCTATTTATGTCGCGGATCAAATCTTGCAAAGCGTGGAACCTTCTAAGGACCAGAGGCGCAGCGGAACTAGGAGCAAGATGGATGCGACAGCTAGACCCGGTGGCAGTGGCCAAATATGGCAGCAGCTTGGGATGACAACACACGGAGGACAGCTAGAGATAAAAGCCATAATAGTTGAAAATTAGATTTTCTATTTATTGCTTTTATATTGTGCTGTGTGTGCATGTTAGTTTATATATTTAGTAGGCTAGCATAGTTAAAATTCCTCATTTATAAATAACTAAGTGGGAGAGGGATTTTTAAGTAAATCCCATGGTCTCCATTACTGGTTTGTAAGTGATGCAAACAAGCTTGCGCGTTGGCTCTGAGTGCCTTCCTCCATAACGGATGAGCTTGTTTGTGGATCACTAGAATAGACTTCCATTTTTGGATGACTATAGGAAGTTAATTAAGAGCGTGTGATCTTCCCCAATAGAAGGGGCATAATCTTATTAATGGACTTAGTGTCAAGTAATGGTATACACTTAGACACATCTAATAGTATCCTCCCCATCGGAGTCACTGCTATTATTTGTGTGACCAAATGATACCAACTATTAATTTTATTTGTCAAAAGTTAGGTTGGCAAGATAATAAAATTAATGGGTTAAAACCCTCCTTTTACAAATGTTGAATTTGTATACGTCCACACTAACGTGGCATGCAAAATTCACGGTGTTTGAGGTGTTGGTGAATTTAAATAATATTGTTTGAGAATCAATATTTTTTTTAAATTCAAAAGTTTTTGACCAAATATTTGATCAAAGACAGATCAACTATTAATTTTATTCGTCATAAAGTAAAGTTGATGAGATAATAAAATTAATGAATAAAATCTCCTCTTCGATTTTGTATACGTCCACACTATCGTGACATACAAAATTCATGGGGATTTTTTAGGAGTTGATCTTGACCAAGTATTTTTGTGATTCTTAGGATTTAAAATGTTTGTCAATCCCCTAGTAGTCATACTATAAGAAAGACTTAGTGATCCCAATTGTAATGATTGGAAATAGGATTTGGACATTAAGGTAGACTGTCTTCTTAGAACTAAGAACAATATAGGTGTATTTAATTCATTAGTTGAAACATGTTTAGTGGTGTTATCTACCAGAACCTGGAGTGTAGATACAGATGCCATTAATCATGTCCGCAATTCATTGCAAGGTTCCAGGAAACCCGGCAACTAAATGAAAATTAAAACACCGTCTACATGGGCACTACTGTAAAAATGGTAGCTATTGCAGTGCAAGATGTCTATCTTTTGATAAGAATAAAACATGGATTTTTGAGTAATTGTCTTTACGCACCAAGTTTAGAAAGAACTAGTTTTCAGTTTCTAAACTATTCAAAGAACTTGATATTCTGCCTCTTTTAAATAACAAAGTTGTTATTAAGAAAAAAAGGGAAGTTATCTGTTCTGGTACGTTAGTTGTGTTGGTTGCTACTCGGAAAACCTAGAGGTTCCACTGTACAAAAATTTTGTACAAAGGTCTGAACCTTTTCCTAGCTACCATGTGTTCTTTTAAATTAAATTTTGGATCGCCTGCGGAACTTAACACGTTTGATCCAAAACTTAATCTATTTGTTCTTTTAGGTTTTGACTTGGATCTCCTGCGGAACTTAACACGTTCGACCCAAGTCACCTTAAGTTATTAATTCCATTAAATATTAATTTCCATAATTGGTTCCCAGTACTGACGTGGCGAGGCACATGACCTTCTTGGATATGGGAGCAACCACCACCGACTAGACAAAACCTTTTATGGAACGCTAATATTTAATTTCCTAAAATAACTTTAGGTTAACCGAAAAGAACAATCAAATCACAAGGAAAAGAAAAACAAAAGAACACTATATCGAAAATAAATTCGAAACTCTAGAATCGTATGCCTCTTGTATTTAGTATTATTTCCAAAAATAACTAGTATGATGCGGAAAGAAAAATTACTAGTTATACCTTTTAGAAAAACCTCTTGATCTTCTACCGTATTTCTCTTCTAACCTCGGACGTTGTGTGGGAAACGATCTTCCGAGATGAGAACCACCAAGCACCTTCTTCTTCCTTACAAGTTTCGGCCATCAAAACTTCTCCTAGGATGAAGAGGTTTGGCCACCACCACCATGCTCCAAGGGATGCTAGAAAAGAGGCTTCTTTTCTCTCCTTCTTCTCCTTCTTAGATCCGGCCACCAAAGCTATCTCCACCATGAGAAGGTTTCGGCCACACAAAGGAGAGGAGAGGAAAGAAAGGGCCAGCCACACCCAAGGAGAAAAGAGAGGAAAAATAGAATAGAGTTCTTCGCCTTGAAGCCTCTTCTACCCCCTCTTTTATAATCCTTGGTCTTGGCAAATAAGGAAAATTTTAATAAAAAACTTCCTTAATTCCTTTGCCATGAAAAATAAATTTAATTGATTTAAAATCAATTTCTCTTCAACATGGCCGGCCACACCAATTAAGCAAAGGAAATTTAATTCAATCAAGAATTAAAACCTTCCTAATTTGTTTCCGGAAAATTTAAAAAATTCTCCAATAATTTTTATCCCTTCATGATTGGTTAATAAAAGAAAATTTTATAAATTAAATCTTTCTTTAAACATGTGGATAATTTCCGGAAAGTTATCTTAAAAATTAAAATCTCCTTTCAATCTACAAATAAGGAAAGATATCAAATCTTTTCTTAATCTTTTGTAGAAACTAATAAAAGAGAATTATTAATTTTTAAACTTTCTTTTAAATCATGAACATGGTTAAAAAGGAAAGTTTTTACCAAAATTAAAATCAACCTTTTAATCTACAAATAAGGAAAGAGATTTAGCTCTTCTTTTAATCTTTTGTAGAATCTTATAAAAAGAAAGATTTAAATTTTTAAACTCTCTTTTAAATCATGTTATCCACATAAGAAAATTTAAAAAAATAAAAATCCTTTTATTTTAATTTGGGACAGCCACACCAAGCTTGAACCCAAGCTAGGGCCGGCCACCTTGAAGCACCCATGAACCAAACTTTGGCCGGCCCTAGCTTGGTCTCCAAGCTAGCTTGGCCGACCCCTATGGGATGGGTATAGGTGGGTATAGTACTCTATAATTAAGAGGCTACGATAGGGACCGAGAGGAGGAATTGGTTTTGGTCTCCCGATAAAATTAAGCATCCCGTGTTCGCCCCGAACACACAACTTAATTTTATCAATAATAATTCATTCCACTAGAGAACTATTATTGAACTACCGCACCAATCCCAAATTACATTTTGGGCTCCTTCTTATTATGAGTGTGTTAGTCTCCCTGTGTTTAAGATAACAAATATCCACTAATTAAGTAAGTTACTGACAACTCACTTAATTAATATCTAGCTCCAAGAGTAGTACCACTCAACTTCATCATCATGTTGGACTAAGTCCACCTGCAGGGTTTAACATGACAATCCTTATGAGCTCCTCTTGGGGACATTCTCAACCTAGATCACTAGGACACAGTTTCCTTCTATAATCAACAACACACACTATAAGTGATATCATTTCCCAACTTATCGGGCTTATTGATTTATCGAACTAAATCTCACCCATTGATAAATTAAAGAAATAAATATCAAATATATGTGCTTGTTATTATATTAGGATTAAGAGCATACACTTCCATAATAACTGAGGTCTTTGTTCCTTCATAAAGTCAGTATAAAAGGAACGACCTCAAATGGTCCTACTCAATACACTCTAAGAGTACTAGTGTAATTATATAGTTAAGATAAACTAATACCTAATTACACTACGACCTTCCAATGGTTTGTTCCTTTCCATCTTGGTCGTGAGCTACTGTTTATAATTTATAATGAAACCGATAACATGATCTTCTGTGTGTGACACCACACACCATGTTATCTACAATATAAATTAATTGAGCAACTACATCTATCATAAATGTAGACATTTGACCAATGTGATTCTTATTTCTAGATAAATGTTTATACCAAAAGCTAGGCTTTTAGTATACACTCTAACAGGTTGGCAATTTATAAATCCAATAACTCTCACGATGCAACAAATGGAAATTAGTAACACATCTACTAACTTTAAGAGAAAGTAACCTTCGAAAATGAACCAATTATATCTTTGGCTTCTAAGGCTAGGTTATATTAACTTGAGTAGGATTCATTGGTAGCTGATGAACTTTTGGGTTCATTAGTAGTGGAAATCTTTCCAACCTACGAGTCTTACTTGGAAGGAAAAATGACCAAGAAGCTTTTAATTCTAAGGGGTATGGAGTCAAAGATATATTGGAATTGGTTCATTCTGATTTGTGTGATCCTATGAGCATCCAGGCAAGAGGTTGTTTCAAATATTTCATCTATTTTATAGACAACTATTTGAGATATGGATATATTTACTTGATGTGCCGCAAGTCTAAGTGCTTTGATTAGTTCAAAGAGTACGAGGCTGATGTGGAGAAACGACAAAGTAAAAGTATCAAGACACTACGGTAAGATCGTAGTGGCAAGTACCTCTTTGGAGAATTTAGGAGTCATTTATCAGAAGTAGGGATTCAATCCCAACTAACTGCACCTGGTACACCCCAACAGAATGGTGTAGGAAAAGGAAGGTATAGGACTCTTATGGAAATAAGTAGATTGATGAGTTATAAAGAATATTATCAAAATCATTTTAAGGATATACTCTGGAAACGGGAGTGAATAAAGTACCTTCTAAAGACAAAACTCTCTACTCATATAGAATTGCTGAATAGGCGTAAGCCTATTTCGAAGCATATTCGGATTCGGGTAGTCCAGCACATATGCAGAAGAGAGACAATGATAAGTTGGACAGGAATTCACTTGTTTGTGGGTTATCCTAGTGAAATGAAAGTAGGTTTATAGTCTTAAAAATCAGAAGGTCATTGTTAGCATCAATGACCGATTTTTAGAAAAGGACTATGTAATAAACCATGTGCCCATAAGAAAATTTGTTCTTAAGGAAGTAATAAAAGGCATGTCTAATCTAGTACCAACTGTACGAGATGAGATACCACAAGGAAACTGCAACACGTATCACAAATGATACACAATTGCAGAAAGTGCCTTGTCGTAGTGGGAGGGTTGTTAGGCAACCTAAAAATATTCATGTTTTGGGAGAGTTTTTGGACTCGATCCCTGGAGGATATGAACCTGATCTCCGGACATATGACGAAACACTCCAAGATAAAGATGCAACATCTTGGCAAAGAGTAATGAATAACAGAATTAGAATATATGTATTCTAATAAAATTTGGAAGCTTGTAAACCACCAAATGGTATAAAAGCCTTTGGGTGTAAAAAGGTCTATAATAGGAAAAGAGGGATAGAAAGGAAGGTAGTAACTTTCAAAGCAAGACTTGATGAAAAAGGAAACTTTTTCACTGGTAGCCATGCTTAAGTCTATCTGGATTCTTTTATCTATTTGGCAAGTGGATGTCAAGACAGCATTCCTTAATGGAAGTCTTGATGAAAGCATCCATATAAAGCAACCAGAAGGGTTCATTGCAAAGGGCTAAGAGCATCTTGTGTGCAAGCTCAATCAGTCTATGGACTGAGGCAAAGCTTCAAGGTCTTGGAACATCCGGTTTATCAAAGTAATCCAGACCTATGGATTTATTGAGTAAACGGATAAGTCTTGTGTACAGAAAAGGTGTGATGGAAACGTGGTGGTATTTCTTATACTATACTGATCCTGTCCGAACCAGGAGTCAACGGACACTGGGCACGTGGCGCTCCCTGCTGAATCCTCGAGCGCTCCGGCGAACCTGCAGCAAAACCGAGCCGGGAGGGGTGTCCTGGTGACGGTCCTCCGACGCTCAAGTCAGGCGAGGAATCAAGAATAGGTGGCCTCAAGATGAAGACTTTTTTCTTTTTTATTCATACCTCCGGTGAAGAAATGGAGGTCTTATATAGATCTCTCGAAGAAGCCTGGGCGCGCCAGTCAAAGCAACCACTTGCCTTTGACCATGCCCAGGTATGGGTCTGTCAGAAGGGCCATGCCCAGATATGGATCTGTCAGGAAGACGTCCTTGAGGCCATACTGCTACTGTATCAACCTTCCCATGATGTGACGACAAGATCCTTCATCGTGTGATATTGTGTACGGCCTAATCATCAGACATGCTTCTGCTGATATCCCATAACCCGAGCCGAGCGCATAGGCCGCTCGGCCACCTTTGTACCCTCGCCCCTATCCTGGCCGAACGGACCACCCGATCGGCCCTTCGGTCCCAGCCGAGCGGACTTCCGCTCGGCCCTTCGATCTTCCTGCCTTGGCGTCGGCTCTAGCTCCGCTCGGACCATTACCCGCTTGGCCAGCCCTCCATCCGTCCTTAGGTTGGGATCCTTCAGAAGGTGGGCCCCCAATTCTTACCGCCGGATCACTTGCCTTCCCTTCAAGTCTAGTCGAAGGAGGAAGTGAGTCCGACTGACTGGACCATATGTGTCCGAACGGGCGGTCGCCGTCTTTCCGCTCTTCGTTTTGGTTGTCTTGTCGCTCAACATGGGTGTTTGCTTGTCTAAATCTTCTCGGAAATCGTGCAATCTTTTCCATTAAGGCGAAGCGTGCGCGGTATGGGCGCATTAATTGCGCTCGATGATAGGGTGCCACGTGTCGACCATTGTGTGGCGGCGGCGTCACTTACGATGGGACGCCCCCGTTTGAAATGGACGGCCCGATGGCGTCCTCGTTTCTCGTGACCTAGATCGGACGGCGGAGGCTGACCGGCCTCGGCCGTATCAAGCCTCCGTCCCCTTTTTTGGCCGCATACTCGCTTGCGCTTTTCCTTCTGCTTCTTCCTCTGCTGCGACCTCCGACGATCTAGTGTCTGTTTTTAGGCGGCGATCATCTCCTCGGTGATTCTTTCCACCCGTTTCCTTCCCAGTGAGTCTTCTTCCTTCACTTACTAGGTCTTCTCTGCTCATTTCGCCCCTTTCGTTTCCCTTCGATTTCTTGCTATTCTTTCGCCTCTCCGAGATGGCAAGCTCCTCCGAACCCGCTGTTGGCGTTCAGGGCCCTTGGTACCTGACCATGGAGAGCCGATTTGATGAGGAGGGTGCTCGGCGCCTGGTTAAGACGTATGGGATTCCCGATAACCATGAAATAGTTATAGCCGACCCGACTGACCGGCCACATGACCCGCCGATCGGCACCATTTGTTTCTTTTCGGACCAATTCCAGGCGGCCTTAGATTTCCTACCCATCCCTTTATTTTAGAGGTTTGTAACTATTTTCGCATCCCGCTCGGCCAACTTGTGCCGAACTCCTTTAGGCTGCTGAGCGGGGTGGTCCTGCATAGTATTCCCCTTGACCCCAAAATATTCCACTTCTTCTTCTACCCCAAACAATCCGGGCACTTTTATTTTCCAAAGTAGAATAGGCTTTAAATTTTTGATAATATGCCGACCTCCAACAAACTGGAAGGAGTTCTTCTTCTATATCCGCCTTCCCGAGCGGCCAAGATTCAACCAAATGGGTGACTCGGTAGGAGCTTGGCAAGTTCGAAGTAATCCCCTATCTCCATGTTGTGTCGATACAAGATCGACCGATTCTTTGCTCAAGGTGTTGTATATTTTGGATTGTCTCCCATTCGGGCAAATCTCCCCTTCCGCATGAGTAAGGATTCTTTACTCTCTTAGTCTTTTTTGCCTAATTGATTTTAATTTCGTTTACTGCAGCTGAAGTCATGTGGCGCTCCAAGGCTACTGATCATCTGAAGTTGAAGGCCGTGGAGATTGAGGCCGCCACAAAAAAGGAACTCGCCGAGCGGGGTCTTATCCCTAGCCGCCCGGCGGACGTAGGAGAGGGGGGGACACAGTCCGCCCCGGAAACAGAAGCTCCCCAATCCGAGCTGGGCGTTCCCTAGGTCGGGGATCCCCCATTGGAGGTTCGGCGGAAACGTCGAAGAGACTCCAGCCGTCCGCCGACCCAAGAGGCGGAACCACAGGCGCCGATCGACGTAACTTCGCCGGATCGCACGCCATCACAGATCGGGACCCCTGCGGTTTCGCCCACCGCACAGCCTTCCGGCTCTCCTCCCCGGACTCGTCGCCGCTTACGTCGGTTGGGCGAAACTTCCACCATAGGGGAGTCCTCGCATCAGGCGGCCGCGACTGAAGAAGCGCCGTTCGGCCATCCGACCCTCAAGACCACCCTCCGATTCCCATCGGAGGAATATTTACTGTCCGCCGATCGGCCATCGAGCCCCGTTCACGAAATAACCTTGACGGGTCCGCTCGCCAAGCTTTTTGAGGACGCGCAGATTCAAGTGGCCCTCATGATGCCCAAGCAGCTCGGCGATAACAACATGCAGCAGGCCACTCAGGTACGTTCATTTTTCTTCCTGTACCATGCTACCGTTTGACTTATGATGTTATTATTCCCCTCACAGTGTTGGGCTGAGCAAATCGCCACTAGCCATCGGCTAGCCGAGCTGGAGGAGCTCCTGGAAAAACTTCAAGTGTCGGGGGGTCCGTCGGCTGATCGAGAGAAACAAGCCTTCGAGGTCGAACAAAAGAAGGCTGCCGACCTGGCTATGGAGGTGGCTCGGCTAGAGGGCCAAGTCAAGAAGCGCGAAGCGGATGCCAAACGCACTACTGCCCGGAAGAAGCGAGCAGTAGCCGATCTGGACAAGATGAAAGTAGATGTCCGCGCGCTAGATCAGCGATCCAAGGATCTGGAGGCCCAGCTGAACGCCGAGCGAGAGGACCGTTCGGCAGAACGCACAAAGGCTGCGATGGACTTGAAGGCCCTCCAAGATTCCTTAATCGCCTCCCGGGCGGTGCTCAAAAAATATAAAGAGGGAGAGCCGAGTCGCTTAGCAGCAGCGCGCCAGGAATACCTCCATTCGGAGAGGTTCGGCGTAAAATTCGGTGGCAGCGTCTCCTCTACTTTCGCCGAAGCGGTCAAGGTCGCCATGGCGTACTTGAAGAGGGGTGGCCACCTTCCTGAGGGAATGCATATTCCCGCCTCGGACCTGGCGGCCATGATCGATGATATCCCGGACGCCTTCTTTAATTTTGAAGACCCTGAGTGAGGCGAGTTAAGTGTTTTCTGTATTTCATCCGCTTGGCGGATGCCAAATTTTTGTACGTGTCGTTCGGCCTAATTTTTCCTCTAATGAAATGATGCCCATCTGTTTTTGTCTTCTTACTCATTATCCATAATATTCTTCTGTTTGCTTAACGTGTATGTTTAGAGTCAGTCATGCTCTTAAGCGTTCACCGTCACGCGTCCGATCGGCTTGGCCCATTGCATAAAGTCCGAGCGGGGAGGCCTACTCGCTCTACACGTATCTTGCCTGCGTGAAGTTAACAAACGCCGAGTATCGAAGGACCAACCCCCAATCGGGCCTGAATGTTTTAATATTTGTAGTTTCCGCGGTTTCTTACTCTGATATTCGTTCGTCCGCTCGGGGTATTTATAGTCGCCGGACCGACTTGATTTTTAACGACGGTGCTCATCGGCGCGGCTCTCGATCTTTAACGACGGTGCTCGTCGGCGCGGAAGTTTATAGCCGATCGGCGCGGCTCTCGATCTTTAACGACGGTGCTCGTCGGTTTTCCGCTCGGTTTTTATAGCCGGTCGGCGCGGCTCTACGGTTTAACGTCTGGGCTAGACGGCCGTTAAGGCTGATTTTGACGCTTCCGTCGGCGCGGATGTTTATAGCCGATCGGCGCGGCTCTCGATCTTTAACGACGGTGCTCGTCGGCGCGGATGTTTATAGCCGATCAGCGCGGCTCTCGATCTTTAACGACGGTGCTCGTCGGTTTTCCGCTCGGTTTTTATAGCCGGTCGGCGCGGCTCTCGATCTTTAACGACGTTATAGCCGATCAGCGCGGCTCTCGATCTTTAACGACGGTGCTCGTCGATTTTCCGCTCGGTTTTTATAGCCGGTCGGCGCGGCTCTCGATCTTTAACGACGGTGCTCGTCGGCGCGGATGTTTATAGCCAATCGGCGTGGCTCTCGATCTTTAACGACGGTGCTCGTCGGTTTTCCGCTCTGTTTTTATAGCCGGTCGGCGCGGCTCTCGATCTTTAACGACGGTGCTCGTCGGCGCGGATGTTTATAGCCGATTGACGCGGCTCTCGATCTTTAACGACGGTGCTCGTCGGTTTTCCGCTCGGTTTTTATAGCCGGTCGGCGTGGCTCTAGATCTTTAACGACGGTGCTCGTCGGCGCGGATGTTTATAGCCGATCAGCGCGGCTCTACGGTTTAACGTCTGGGCTAGACGAGCTCCAAGGCTAACTCCTTACCAGGTCAAGCGACCTTGGCCTTCATAACTTTTCCCGTGCTCGAACAAATTTTACGCCCATCCGACCGGCACGGGTCATTTGCTTAAGAATCTATATTCATACGCCGTTCAGCGGAGAATGCTCCATGTGTTTTCATCTTTTTGCTCCCTAGCTGGGAGAACGTACTCCTGGCCGAACGACTCGGGGTCTGCTTCGTCGAGCATTTTGGCTAGGATAATATACCTCCGTCCGAATGGTACGGGGCCTTCAATTTTCGAGCGCTTGGCTTGACCCATTTACCTCCGGCCGAGCGGCTCGGGGCCTTCGTTATTTTGTTGGCGGTGCCTTATTTGTTCTTTTGATTTTTCGTTTCTGCATTTCAAGTATTCAGTCGAAAAAAGTACACAAGATGATTTCACCCTGCCCGGTAAGGCTGGAGGTGGTTCGCGCTCCACGGCCTATCTAGCTGGCGACCTTCCTCATCTTCCAAATAATACGCACCCGAGCGGAGCTTCTCGATGATTTTGAAGGGACCTGCCCACGGAGCTTCAAGCTTGCCGACGTCGCCGACCGGCTTGACTTTCTTCCAGACAAGGTCGCCGACCTGGAATGATCGGGGAATGACGCGCCGGTTATAGTTTTGCTTCATTCGTTGACGGTACGCCATCAGCCGAACGGATGCCTTTGCCCTCTCCTCTTCTACCAAATCCAGCTCCATGTTTCTCCTTTCGGCGTTGTCATCATCGTAGCTCTGGATCCGGGCTGACTCAACGCCGACTTCGACCGGAATGACGGCCTCACCGCCATATACCAAATGGAACGGTGTGACTCCTGTCCCTTCTTTTGGCGTCGTTCGGATGGCCCACAAGACGCTCGGCACTTCGTCCGGCCAACTTCCTCCCAAATGATCGAGCCGAGTGCGCAGAATACGGAGAATTTCCCGGTTGGCCACTTCAGCTTGACCGTTGCTCTGAGGATAGGCCACGGATGTGAAATGTTGCTTGTTGCTCAGGCCGCTCGGCTGCTGCTTTCTGTTTTTGTTCCACAAGTTTGGCGGCCCTTATCTCGACCAGAGCTTCGAGTTCTTCCGTCGAAAGCGCCACCGTGTGTTGTCGTCCAGCTTCGTCCATTGTTTCCAGTCGGATGCAGGAGCGTTCCCATAGACGGCGCCAATTTGATCCTGTCCGAACCAGGAGTCAACGGACACTGGGCACGTGGCGCTCCCTGCTGAATCCTCGAGCGCTCCGGCGAACCTGCAGCAAAATCGAGCCGGGAGGGGTGTCCCGGCTACGGTCCTCCGACGCTCAAGTCAGGCGAGGAATCAAGAATAGGTGGCCTCAAGATGAAGACTTTTTTCTTTTTTATTCATACCTCCGGTGAAGAAATGGAGGTCTTATATAGATCTCTCGAAGAAGCCTGGGCGCGCTAGTCAAAGCAACCACCTGCCTTTGACCATGCCCAGGTATGAGTCTGTCAGAAGGGCCATGCCCAGATATGGATCTATCAGGAAGACGTCCTTGAGGCCATACTGCTACTGTATCAACCTTCCCATGATGTGACGACAAGATCCTTCATCGTGTGATATTGTGTACGGCCTAATCATCAGACATGCTTCTGCTGATATCCCATAACCCGAGCCGAGCGCATAGGCCGCTCGGCCACCTTTGTACCCTCGCCCCTATCCTGGCCGAACGGACCACCCGATCGGCCCTTCGGTCCCAACCGAGCGGACTTCCGCTCGGCCCTTCGATCTTCCTGCCTTGGCGTCGGAAACTCAAGCCCATGGATGGGTTATCTCTAGCTCCGCTCGGACCATTACCCGCTTGGCCAGCCCTCCATCCGTCCTTAGGTTGGGACCCTTCAGAAGGTGGGCCCCCCATTCTTACCGCCGGATCATATACGTAGATAACATTTTTGGTAGTTGGAAACAATATCAAAATGTTGTCAGAAGTAAGGGTATAGTTGTCCAAATAATTCAATATAAAGGACTTGGGAGAATGTATATATTTTTGAGATCAAAGTAATAAGGGATCAAAAGAAAAAATATATTTTACTTATCCCAAGCTTGATACATCGGAAAATCCTTGCTCGTTTTAAGCATGCAAAACTCCTCGAAAGGTTTCTTACCTTTTAAGCATGGAGTGTCTTTATCTAAAGAGATGTCTCCGATGGCATCAAAGGAGATTGAGGACATGTAGGCAGTTCTTTATGCTTCGGCAGTTAGACAACCTAATGTATGCTATGCACGAGATCAGAAATCTATTTTGCCAAGGGCATAGTTAGCAGATATCAAAGTAACCCTAGACAAGGACATTGGACTGCAGTAAAGCATATATTAAAGTACCTTAGAGGCACTAGAGATTATATGCTAGCTTACAAGGCAGTTAATTTGGTCCCTGTGGGTTACACGGATTTTGACTTCCAATCGGATAGGGACAATAATAAGTCGACCTCGGGGTTTTGTGTTTACTTTAGGAGGAAAAGTCATAACTATGGAAGAGTGATAAGCATAGGTGTTTTTCTGGACTCCACCATAGAAGCTGAGTATATGGCAAGCCTCTGAGGTAGCCATAAAAGCTGAATGACTTAATTACCTCAAGATAGACTTAGATATGATTTCTAGTTTGTCCAAAGATTATTACAATTTATTGTAATAATAATGGTGCAGTAACAAACTCGAAGAAACCATGAGTCTATAAGGCAAGTAAACACAATAGAGCGCAAGTACTACCCAATACGAGAAATTGTATAACGAGGAGAAGTTGTTGCCGCCTAGATTGTATCAGATGATAACCTAAGGTCCTTAAGGCAAGAGCTTTTTGAAAGGCATGGGAATCAGATGTATGGCAGCAGATATGGCAGCTTAGTCTTTTAGTATAAGTGGGAGATTGTTAGAGTGTATAATAAAAGCCTAGCTTTTGGTATAAACATTTATCTAGAAATAAGAATCACATTGGTCAAATGTCTACATTTATGATAGATGTAGTTGCTCAATTAATTTATATTGTAGATAACATGGTGTGTGGTGTCACACACAGAAGATCATGTTATCGGTTCCTTATAAATTATAAACAGTAGCTCACGACCAAGATGGAAAGGAACAAACCATTGGAAGGTCATAGTGTAATTAGGTATTAGTTTATCTTAACTATATAATTACACTAGTACACTTAGAGTGTATTGAGTAGGACCATTTGAGGTCGTTCCTTTTATACTGACTTTATGAAGGAACAAAGACCTCAGTTATTATGGAAGTGTGTGCTCTTAATCCTAATATAATAATAAGCACATATATTTGATATTGATTTCTTTAATTTATCAATGGGTGAGATTTAGTTCGATAAATCAATAAGCCCGATAAGTTGGGAAATGATATCACTTATAGTGTGTGTTGTTGATTATAGAAGGAAATTGTGTCCTAGTGATCTAGGTTGAGAATGTCCCCAAGAGGAGCTCATAAGGATTGTCATGTTAAACCCTGCAGGTGGACTTAGTCCGACATGACGATGAAGTTGAGTGGTACTACTCTTGGAGCTAGATATTAATTAAGCGAGTTGTCAGTAACTTACTTAATTAGTGGACATTTGTTATCTTAAACACAGGGAGACTAACACACTCATAATAAGAAGGAGCCCAAAATGTAATTTGGGATTGGTGCGGTAGTTCAATAATAGTTCTTTAGTGTAATGAATTATTATTGATGAAATTAAGTTGTGTGTTCGGGGCGAACACGGGATGACCAAAACCAATTCCTCCTCTCGGTCCCTATCGTAGTCTCTAGTATATAGAGATTTATACCCACCGTATACCCACCTTCTTACCCATCCAATGGGGCCGGCCAAGCTAGCTTGGAACCCAAGCTAGGGCCGGCCAAGACCAAGTGAATGAGCCATGTAGGTGGCCGGCCAAAGCTTGGGTCCCAAGCTTAGGTGGCCGGCCACTAGAATATTAAAAAGGATTTTTATTAAAATTATTTCTTATGTGGATATCATGATTTTAAAAGAGAGTTTAAAAATTAAAAATTTCCTTTTATAGTTTTCTACAAAAGATTAAGAGAAGAGATTAATCTCTTTCCTTATTTGTAGTTTAAAAGGATGGTTTTATTTTTTGGTAAAAACTTTCCTTATTTGTAAATCATCTACATGTTTAAAAGAGAGTTTAAAATTTGAAATCTTTCCTTATTTGTTGATTCAAGGAGGATTTTAAATTTTAAGAAAACTTTCCTTTTTAACCATGTTCATGATTTAAAAGAAAAGTTTAAAAATTAATAATTCTCTTTTATTAGTTTCTACAAAAGATTGAAAAAAGATTTGATATCTTTCCTTATTTGTAGATTAAAAGAGATTTTAATTTTTAGAGATAACTTTCTTTTTATCCACATGTTTAAAAGAAAGATTTTAATTTATTAAATTTCCTTTTTATAAACCAATCATGAAGGGATTAAATTATTGGAGAAATTTTATAAATTTCTGGAGACAAATTAGGAAGTTTTAATTAATTAAAACTCTCCTTGTTTGTAGCTTTTATGTGGCCGGCCAAATAAAATTGAGAAAGAAAATTATTTTAATTAAATAATTTTTCCTTTTCAATGGAAAAAGAATTAAGAAAATTTTTATTAAATTTTCCTTATTTGCCAGGATCAAGGATTATAAAAGAGGGGGTAGAGGAGGCTTCAAGGCTAACGACTCTATTATATTTTTCTCCCTCTTTTCCTTGGTGGTGTGGCCGGCCCTATTTCTCTCCTCTCCTCTTGTTGGCCGAAACTTATCTCTTGGTGGAGCTTTTGTTAGTGGCCGGATCAAGGAAGGAGAAGAAGGAGAGAAAGCAAGCCTCGTTTCTAGCATCCCTTGGAGCATGGTGGTGGTGGCCGAACCTCTTCATCCTAGAAGATGTTTTGATGGCCGAAACTTGCAAGGAAAAAGAAGGTGATTGGTGGTTTCTCATCTCGGAAGAACGTTGCCCACACAACGTCCGAGGTTAGAAGAGGAATACGGTAGAAGATCAAGAGGTCTTTCTAGAAGGTATAACTAGTAATTTTTCCTTTCCGCATCATGCTAGTTATTTATGGAAATAATACCAAATACAAGAGGCTTACGATTCTAGTATTTTGAATATGTTTTTCGATGATGTGTTCTTTTGTTTTATTTTTCCTTGTGATTTGATTGTTCTTTTCGGTTAACCTAAAGTTATTTTAGGAAATTAAATATTAACTTTCCATAAAAGGTTTTGTCTAGTCGGTGGTGGTTGCTCCCATATCCAAGAAGGCCATGTGCCTCGCCACGTCACTACTGGGAACCAATTATGGAAATTATTATTTAATGGAATTAATAACTTAAGGTGATTTGGGTCGAACGTGTTAAGTTCCGTAGGAGATCCAAGTCAAAACCTAAAAGAACAAATAGATTAAGTTTTGGATCAAACGTGTTAAGTTCCGTAGGCGATCCAAAATTTAATTTAAAAGAACACATGGTAGCTGGGAAAAGGTTCAGACCTTTGTACAAAATTTTTGTACAGTGGAACCTCTAGGTTTTCCGAGTAGCAACCAACACTTCGGAGATGAACGAAACATATCTTTGACATCTAAGACTTGGTCATATTAACTTAAGTAGGATTCAAAGGCTTATAGCTAATGGACTCTTGGGTTCATTAGTGGTGGAAAACTTTCCAACCTGTGAATCTTGCTTGGAAGGTAAAATGACCAAGAGACCTTTTAAGGCCAAGGGGTATAGAGCCAAAGATGTGTTAGAACTGGTTCCTTCTGATTTGTGTGGTCCTATGTCTATCCAGGCAAGAGGTGGTTTCAAATACTTTGTCTCTTTTATATACGATTATTCGAGATACGGATACATTTACTTGATGCGCCGCCAGTCTGAGTGCTTTGATAAGTTCAAAGAGTACAAGGCTGATGTGGAGAAACGTCTTGGTAAAAGTATCAAAACACTACGGTCTGATCGTGATGGCAAATACCTCTTAGGCGAGTTTAAGAATTACCTATCAGAAGCTGGGATTCAATCCCAATTATCCGCACCTGGTACACCCCAACAGAATGGTGTGGCAGAATGAAGGAATAGGACTCTTATGGAGATGGTTAGATCGATGATGAGTTATTCAGAATTACCAAATTTGTTTTGGGGATACTCTTTGGAAACAGCAGTGCATATTTTGAACTTAGTACCTTCTAAATCAGTACCCTCTAGTCCCATAGAATTGTGGAATAAGCGAAAGCCTAGTCTGAGACATATTCAAATTTGGGGTAGTCCAGCACATGTGCTGAAAGCAGATGCTGATAAGTTGGAATCTCGTACAGAAGTTCGCGTGTTTGTGGGTTATCCTAGAGGAACGAAAGGTGGTTTATTTTATAGTCCTAAAGATCAGAAGGTCATTGTTAGCACGAATGCCCAGTTTTTAGAAAAAGACTATATAATGGACCACAATCCCAAAAGTAAAATTATTCTAGAAGAAATAAGAGAGGACACGCCTACTTTAGTACCAACAGTATAAGATGAAGTATCACAAGAAACTGCAACACGTGTTACAAATGATGCACAGTTACAGACAGTGCCTCGTCATAGTGGGATGGTTTTTAGGTAACCTGAGAGATTCATGTTTTTGGGAGAATCTTCAGACTTGATCCCGGGTAAACATGAACCTGATCCCCGGACGTATGACGAAGCACTCCAAGATAAAGATGTAGTATCTTGGCAAAAGGCGATGAATTCTGAAATAGAATCTATGTATTCTAATAAGGTCTGGGAGCTTGTAGAACCACCAAATGGTATAAAAGTCGTTGGATGCAAGTGGATCTACAAAAGGAAAAGAGGGACGGACGGGAAGGTAGAAACCTTCAAAGCAAGGCTTGTTGCGAAAGGGTACACTCAGAAAGAGGGAATTGATTATGAGGAGACATTTTCACCGGTAGCTATACTTAAGTCTATCCGGATACTCTTATCCATTGCTGCTCATATGGATTATGAGGTTTGGTAAATGGATGTCAAGACAGCTTTTCTTAATGGAAGTCTTGAAGAAAACATCCATATGAAGCAACCAGAGAGGTTCATTGAAAAAGGTAAAAAGCATCTAGTGTGCAAGCTCAATCGACCTATTTATGGACTGAAGCAAGCTTTAAGATCTTAGAACATCTGGTTTAATGAAGTAATCCAGTTATATGGATTTATTCAGTGTCTGGATGAGTCTTGTGTATACAAGAAGTGTAACGAAAACGTGGTAGTATTTCTTGTACTATACGTAGATGACATTTTGTTAATTGACAACAATGTCAAAGTATTATCAGACGTAAGAGTATGATTATCCAAACAATTCGATATGAAGGACTTAGGAGAATGTGCACACATTATTGGGATCAAAGTCATAAGGGATCACAAGAAAAGGATGTTGTGTCTATCTCAAGCTTCATATATAGATACAATCCTTGCTCGTTTTAGCATGCAAAACTCCAAGAAAGGTTTCTTACCTTTTAGGCATGGAGTAGCTTTATCTAAAGAGATGTCTCCTAAGACATCAAAAGAGATAGAGAACATGAAGACAGTTCCTTATGCTTCGGCTGTGGGAAGCCTAATGCATGCAATACTGTGTACGAGACCGGATATCTGTTTTGCCGTGGGCATGGTTAGAAGATATCAAAGTAACCCTAGACAAGGGCATTGGACTACTGTAAAACATATATTGAAGTACTTCAAAATGACTAGAGATTATATGCTAGTTTACCAAGCAGATGATTTGCTCCCTGTGGGTTACACGGATTCAGACTTCCAATCAGATAGGGACAATAGTAAGTCTACATCAGGCTATGTGTTTACTTTAGGAGGTGGAGCCATTGCATGGAGGAGTGTTAAGCAGAAATGCGTTTCAGATTCAACCATGGAAGTTGAGTATGTGATAGCCTCTGAGGCAGCCAAAGAAGTTGTATAGCTTAGGAACTTCCTAATGGACTTAGATGTGATTCCTAGTTTGCCCAAAATCATCACAATTTATTGTGATAATAGCGGTGCAGTTGCAAACTCGAAGGAACCACGAGCCCATAAGGCGAGTAAACATATAGAGCGCAAGTACCACTTGATACGAGACATCGTCAAGCGAGGAGAAGTTATTGTCGCCAAGATTGCATCAGCAGATAACCTGGCAGATCCTTTCACTAAGGCCCTTCCAGTGAAAGCTTTTGATCGACGTGTAGAAGTGATGTGAATCAGATGTATGGCAGCAGATATGACAGCTAGTCTTTTAGTATAAGTGGGAGATTGTTAGAGTGTATATTAAAAGCCTAGCTTTTGTAAACATTTATTTTAAAATAAAGAATCACATTGGTTAAAAATGTCTACATTTATATGCTAAGTGTAGTTATTCAATTAATTTATATTGTAGATAACATGGTATGTGATGTCACACACAGAAGATCATGTTATCAGTTCCTTATAAATTATAAACAGTAGCTCACGGCTAAGATGGAAAGGAACAAACCATCAGAACAGTCGTAGTGTAATTAGGTATTAGTTTATCTAGACTATATAATTACACTAGTACACTTAGAGTGTATTGAGTAGGACCATTGAGGCAGTTTCTTTTTATACTGACTAAATAAAAGAACAAGATCTCGGTTATTATGGAAGTGTGTGCTCTTAATCCTAATATAATGACAAGCACATATATTTAATATTTATTTCTTTGACTTATCAAAGGGTGAGATTTAGTTCGATAAATCAAAAGGCCCGATAAGTTGGGAAATGATATTACTTATAGTGTGTGTTGTTGATTATAGAACGAAACTGTATCCTAATAATCTAGGTTGATAATGTCCCTAAGAGGAGCTCATAAGGTTTGTCTTGTTAAACCCTGCAGGTGGACTTAGTCTGACATGACGATAATGTTGAGTGGTACTACTCTTGGACTAAGACATTAATTAAAATGAGTTGTCAGTAACTCAATTAATTAGTGGACATCCGATATCTTAAACACAGGGATATTAACACACTCATAATAAGGAGCCCATAATATAATTTGGGATTGGTGCGGTAGTGCAATAATAACTCTCTAGTGGAATGAGTTATTATTGATGAACTTGAGTTTTGTGTTCGGGGCGAATATGGGATACTCGAGCTCATCTGGAGGCCAAAACCAATTTCTCCTCTAGGTCCCTGTCGTAGCCTCATTAATACCTCATATCCACTCATGAAAAGCTCATCTTGGTGTCCAAGAGGGGGCCGATCACTTCCTCTTCAAAGGGGTCGGCCTCTTGCTTGGTGCCCAAGCAAGAAGGGGGTCGGCCACATAATTCAAAGTATGAGAGGTGTTTTGAATTTTTGAAATCTTCTCTTTATAGATATCTACAAGTTTTAAAAGAGAGATTTTAAAATTATAAAACTTTCCTTATTTGAATTAGATCACATGGTTTAGAAGAAAGTTTTAAAAATTTTAAAACTTTCCTTTTTTAACCATCCATATGATTTTTTAAAAGAGAGTTTTAAATTTAAAACTTTCCATTTTTGTAACCATGTTAAAAAAAGGAAATTTTAAATGAGAAGTTTTAAATCTTAAAACTTGTTTTAAAATTTTCCTTTTTTTAAAACATCCACATTAGGAAATTAAAAGAAAGTTTGTAAAATTTTATAAGAGCTTTCCTTCTTTGCTTATAAAATTTTTACAAGATATATTTCTTCTTTTAAGGGCCGGCCACCCTTGCTTGGTGCCCAAGCAAGGGGCCGACCATTTAATCAATTAAGAGGAGAAAAAGGAATTAAAAAGGAGGAAAGGAAAACAAGAGGAAGATTTTAATTTTTTGTAAAAATCTTTCCTTATTTGCCTTGGGCAAGTATTATAAAAGAAGGGGAGGAGAGGCCTCATGATGTATCAATTTTTATTCTCTTGCTTGTGGTCGGCCCTCTCCCCTTTCCTTTCCTCTTGTTCTCTTTTGTTCCTTGGTGGTGGTTGTGGCCGAAACTTAGAGAAGGAGGAGGAGCTTTTTGGGTGGTGTTCATCTTGGAGGTTCGTCGCCCACACGACGTCCAAGAGGAGCCGAGGAATATGGCAGAAGATCAAGAGGTTGTTGTATACAAAGAAAGGTATAACTAGTAATTATTTTCTGCATCATGCTAGTTTTTCTTTGTATGAATTCCAAGCACAAGAGACATATAATTCTAGGGTTTCGAATTTGTGATTCGAGTTTGTGTTTTTTTTGTTTTTCGAATTTGTGATTCGATTGTACTTTTTGGTTAAACCTAGAGTTATATAAGGAAATTAAATATTATATTTCCTTAAAAGACTTTGTCTAGGCGATGGTGGATGATCTCATACCCAAGAAAGACTAGTGTCTCGCCATGCAGTCCTGGAAGCCAATTTTGGAAATTAATATTTAATTGAATTTATAATATAGGTGGATTTGGATCAATAATGTTAAGCATCGTTTGCGATCCAAATCTAAATAATTAAGAACAGATAAGTTAAATTTGGAATCAATAATGTTAAGTTCCATTTGCGATTCATAATTTAATTTCTAAAGAACACAATGGGTTGTTTAGGAAAGGTTCGATACTTGTACAAAATTTTTGTACAGTGGAACCGATACGATCTTCCTAGGACCAACCAACACCATATCAATAGGTTCCTCGGCAAAAGATTTATGTTCATCTTTCATTGAGTTATTGATCGTAGATCTTTCACCATGCCAAATCCATTTATGGTATGTTAAATATTTACCATTACAACACAAATGTGCCCTTATAATGTCAACATTTCTCTTTTGCAGATTACCACATCTTGAACATGGGCAAGATATTTCATTCGGATCGATAGCGTTTTGCAATGCAAACTACAAGAAAGATTCTACCCCAACCTCATATTCATGTGATAACCTATTCTTTGACATCCAATCTTTGTCCATTTTTTTTTAACTATTAGCCCGAAACACGTCAAAACCTACCTCCAAAAAACTATACATCATACAATAAGTTCAAAACACAATCTCAAGTACCAAATACTATAATAAAATATTCAAGATAATAGGGTAATCTTGACATAAACTAACCGGATAGAAAAACAAGTTTGGGACAGATTTTTGGATACAATGAAGTTTAGCAAACTAGGACCGATCAGGAATATTTAAACTGGTTGTTATAAAATTTATAAAATCAACCATGCATGTACGTATTTGCTTGTTCATTTAGCATTAATTAGTGTGTCCCGTCTTCTTTATATACACAACATATAAACAATATTAGTGAACAATTATTATATATTTTTATGTCGAAACCAAACTTATTTTAAATATATATGTGTTGTGTGATTTTGTGAGAACTAATTAATAAATAAATGGTGATATTAACAAATCCTAAGTGTACATATATACAAGAGGATCAGTTAGAACGATTATCGGCTAACAAATCCTCACCCCAGTTGTTACAATGGATCTCAACTTATTTGCTCATGTTATTATCTCAACTCTTGATCTAATCTAATGTTTGCATTTATGTTAAAAATACATGTGTCTTGAATATAAAGCATGCATAAATGCATCAATTACAAAAGGTGAAAGCATTAAATAGATTAGATTTGCAGAAAAAATAGGCATGTTTTCCAGCAATTTACATATTGAAACACAATTCAAGAAACTTATTTTTCGAAATAGATTCTACAATCAGGAGGCAGCAACAGAACATGCACATAAACTAGTCCTAATCCCTGCTCATTTGAATCTTTCCAAACCATGTAGCCACTTCAAGAAAACATACAAAATATAAATTTAGATTTTTCCACCATTGAGGAAGAAAGAGCAGGCAAAGGGCATGATGAAACAAATCAAAAGCTAAAAAGAAGAAGAAAAGAGAATGTTGCACTTGTAAATACTGTGATAGTGGAATCAAAAATAGGTGTCATTTTTTGAGACAAAATTTATGAACGAAATAGGGTTCGTAGATTTGAATCTACCTTGGCTATGGCTCTAGCACAAATCCAAAGAGCACAAGACAAATAGGTTATGAATCGACAGAGCAGGAGTGCCACCTTTGGCAAAGAAATACAGCTTGTCCGATCAAAAGGTTCCGTGAGCCAAAGAAGCAGCAGTGGAAGGTCAAAGGGCCTCATCGAGCTCAGAAACCCGCTCACTAGGAAGAGAGGAGAGCACACTGTCGTGGAGGAAGATCCAGCGGAGGCGGCACCCTTTCCTGTTGTGCGGTAGACAGGATGGTGTGAAGAGATTGTATGAGGAGAGGGAAAGAAAAATGGCTTAGGATTCAGGAACGCGAAGGGGAAAACAAGGCGCTGAAAAGATTTACGGAGAGAGGGGAAAGCAAAACTGCGAAGGGGAAAACAAGGCGTTGAAAAGATTTATGAAGAGAGGGGAAAGCAAAACTGCGAGGGGGAAAATGACAAAATGAATAAAGTCAAAGACAACGATTTTATCAAAACTATTATCGTAGCCCCTAAAAAAGCGCTTAAAGACAACGATTTTATATAACCATTGTAAAATGCTTTGTTAATTTTTAAAAAAGTTGCTCAATAACAATGGTTTTCACAAAACTATTGTCTTTTGTATTTTATGGGAGCTCAAAGATAACGATTTTATCTAAAACTATTGTCTTTTATCAAATTTACAACAGTTTCATCTAAAATTGTTGTCTTTATGGTGTTGTCGTTTAACATTTTTGTTGTAGTTGTGATATTAATGTTTTCTTCTCCTCTGGAATGCTTTGTAATTGTATATCTAAGGTCATAGTAGATTATTGAGCTCTTTATACCTTAGAAGAATTAAATTCTCTCTCAATATTTCTTTTAGCATCATTAGGTCTTGCAATTTACTTTACTTCATTGAGTTCAAAAACTAACACAATCGTGATCTTCATCGTAGAGTCAATAAGCTCAATTGGGACCAATCGATCCTCCCATATGTAACTTGGAGTGGAAATGGGGACTTCAATGGATGCATTTTCCATACCAAGTGGAAAGCATTAGAGATAAGGGAAGACTCTTCTTCTTCCTCCAAGATAGCAGTAGTGTGTCTTTCATTCTCATCCTCTTCATTAGGGTCTTCCTCCTCTTCGTCATCATAAATTGGATCACCAAATATTTTGATCTTTTGGTTGTCTCTGGTGGCTCCTATGATCGGACGATCAGAAGAGTAAAATTGATAGTATTCGACGTTGTTGAAGTTCGTATCCTCATGGTTGTTTCCACCACCGCGGAAAGAAGGGGGGACGTAGAGGTGCTGTAGAGTCGACATTCTATTGAAATTGTAGGTGGTGGGGCAGTTGATCCTGTATTTCTCAAAACCAAACTTGCCCTTGGACATCTTTTCTCGATTGAAAATTAGGAATTTTTCAAAAGGGGAATAAAGGAACTGACGATCTTGTGCTGCTAGACACTGAGATAACTTTATGGCTTGTGTCTGCCCTTACGACGTAGCACAGACGATGGACACATGACATCTCTGACATAATGGTCAGGGGTCGATTCTCGGGAACTGATGATCTGGTGTTTACCCTATCATGTGCTTGGCGCCTGTGTACCTGCATGTACCTCCCTCCATATCCGTGGGGCCGGTACTAGGGGGTCGTTAATGTAGCGGATCTACATTTTTTATGGCTTGTGTCTATAGATATTGAATCTCGTGTTGGGTGCTACAACCACGATGTGAGGCTTCCTCAGCCTGAACCTGCCTTTCACAACCATGACCATATCCACAACGACCCTCCATTATATCTTAATGAGTTCTGATATCAACTAACGCCGAACAAAGCATGTATATTATTCTGAGGCATGAAGTTACAAAGGAATTAACAAGAAAACAAATGAGAAGTAACATAAAAAAAAATGAATAGCCTAAATTAGGTTTAAACCTATTATGAAATCAAGAGCTCAAAGAAAAAGAGATGCAGTCATGAATTGATATTAAAATTGACTTAAGGGAAATCAATTAATTTAATATTAAAATAACTTATCCTAAACATCATCTAAGTATAGATTTATATAACTCTCAAAACATAAAAAAAAATCTAAATGGAAAAAAATAACTAAATAGACTTAATCCCTAAGATTTAGGATAAATTAACTAACAAGACTTAGTTTCCTAAGATTTAGGATAAAATTAAATATAATTAAGAAAAAAATAAATATAAACTTAATTAATGGATAACTAATTAAAAAAATCTAAAAGATGCAAATTTAAATATTTTGGATTCCCTCTACACCATAGCCTTATCGAAGAATATAAATTGATCATGGTGCTCTATGCTCCTACATCAATTAGTCAAATGTATATGAACTAGTTTCATGTCAATCTGAAACTGTTTGGTCTATTAATCGATTTTGTTCAAAATTGACTTTGATATAAAAGTAAATTAATTTATCTGATTTTTATTATCAATCAATCGATTTACTACTCAAAACTTCATCATAGAGAGAAATTGATTCAGCTGGTGTTAAAAATCAATCGATTGATTTTTAAACAGAAATCGATTTGAATCATCAAGAATAAAATAAAAAATAAATACATAATTTGATAAATTTTAAATTAGCCTACGTGAATTTTTAATTTTGAAAACTTAGCTATGGAGTTAAGTAAAAAGCTGCCCTTATTTTGTTATTTTGATAAGGATATTCCATATTAAAAAAATTAATAAGAATTTTAGATAAAATTATCATAACAGGCTCAAAATTATTATTTAAGTTTTATCACAACTTTTTTTAATATTGATCACGTAGTAATTCTAGTAAAAATATTATAAAGTGGAACAATTTTAATAAAAAATATTATAATTGAGGTCGTTTTGACTAAATCTATTACAATAATATTGAAATAATTATATTTTAAAATAATAAAAAGATAAAAACATCCTTTTTAAAAAAATAATAATAATAAGATGTTATTTTTAAAGATGACAAAATTTTTACCCAACTTAATTTCTTGCTTGCTTCCTCTTCTCAAAATAAAACCATAAAAAACAATAACAACATTTTAATTTGCAACATAAACTTATAAACTTGAGAATCTTTCAGTAGAAGATAAATTAATTAATATCCGTTTCAGATTAATTTTTATTTATTTGAGAAAGCTATTTCGCCCAAATAGGTTTAGACAGTGCTTTCGACAATGCCAGCTGTAAAATATTCTTACCAAGTTTTCTATCGCACATATTTTTCACTACATTTTATTCTATTTTATTTTTTTACTTTTGTTACAGCAAGAAGAATCTCTTGACAGCTAATATCCAAATCGGGTAACAAACAAGAATCTAGACCAGATTTCCAAGGCGAAGGGAATCATTTTAAAAAAATATTTTAAAGTTTACATTTTCGGAGACACCTTTATTCATTTTTATTATTAAAATAATATTTAATTCTATTTTAATCTATTTTATTTGTTATATTATAATTAAAATATTTATATTATGACATTTATAAATTATAATTAAATAATATTGAATAAGAATAGTTTTAAAAATAAAATTGAATTGAAACGGAATAAAATGTTATTTTACTGATAAATAAATATAAAAAGTTTCTGGCATTTCTATACCGTGCGCTGAGCATCCTCCCCACCTGGCGGCTCCGAACATTAGTGCGCACGTGAACGAGGCTCGAGAATCGTACGATGGGCTTTGGACGATGGACGATGGACGATGGACGATGGACGGCTGAGATAGAGTCAGAATAAAGTAGTGGCGGGCGCTGGTAGATTCAGTATCTGGCACCCCTGTCTGCTGGAGAATCCCACCACGAATCCTGTCACAAGATCGTGATTTAAGGCGATTCAATAAATAAAAAGCGAAAACGACAAGAGAAATGACTCAGATTCCCCCACCCACTTCGCTGAAGCTTTCCCCACAATTTCGGGTCCATTTCCGACCGTCATATAGTAATTTCTCACCAATAATTTTTACATTTTTTTTATATATATATTTTCGAAGATACTCTGTGATTATCTCTCCAACTATTCCTCGTTTTTTTATACGAATTTATAATCTTTTTTCTCTAGTGAAATTTGTTACCGAATTGTTCGTCTGCTAGATCGGCCTCCTCCTTCGCATTGCCTTCTATAAATAGCCCGTCTCACACCTCCATCCTCAACCAGGAAGCAACGCGATAGGAAAGGGAGGGAGGAGATGGTGGGGGGCTGGGCGATCGCGGTGCACGGGGGAGCGGGGGTGGACCCTGCCCTACCGGTGGAGCGCCAGGAGGAGGCGCGCCGGGTGTTGGTACGCTGCCTGACTGCCGGAGCAGCGGCGCTCCGGGCAGGTGCTTTGGCTCTGGACGTCGTGGAGATGGTGGTCCGGGAGCTGGAGACCGACCCCGTGTTCAACTCCGGCCGCGGGTCGGCGCTCACCAGGAAGGGCACCGTGGAGATGGAGGCCAGCATCATGGACGGACGGGGCCGCCGCTGCGGTGCCGTCTCCGGGATCTCCACCGTCAAGAACCCCGTCTCGCTCGCCCGCCTCGTCATGGAGCGCTCCCCCCACTCCTACCTCGCCTTCGACGGCGCCGAGGATTTCGCCCGCAAACAGGTCCTTCCCCTTCATCTCCCTCCTTCATTAGATTTCTAAACACGCCACGAAAAGACGAAACTTTCGTCGTCAAAATGAAATCTGAATCTACCTTCCAGAACCACCCATTCAGTTTACACAGCTCAATCAAATATGCAAAAGATTAACAAAAAATATATTAAGAAATCAGACTGTAAAAGTGGAACTTGTCTGTGTACAAATCGGATTTGATTTGAAAAATATCGCGAGAATCTATCCACTAAATGAGACCCTAAATTGAAGTTGCACAAAACTGCTACTTGTGAGTATACACTCTGTTTTCGTGCTGCAAATGATGACTGAGAAGAGACAGAACAGCCAGTCTGGGACTCTGTTTTCTGAACAAAATTCATGTCAAATTATTCTTCACTTTTAATTTTGTTCCTGTGCTTTCTGATTCAGAGTTGTTCTTGTTGTTGTACTGCAAGTGCAGGGAGTTGAAATGGTGGATAATAGCTATTTCATCACCGAAGAGAATTTGGGCATGCTGAAGCTGGCCAAGGCGGCCAACAGCATCATGGTCTCTGGTTAATTTTTTTTTATTTCTTTTTGTTCTAAAATTAATTCCAAGAGCACAAGCTGATGACATGTTTGATGATATGCTCGAACATGCAGTTTGATTACAGGGTCCCTCTCACCGGCGCGGACTCCTGCAGGGCAAGCGCCGGACTAGTGGCCGACGTCGGCGGCGAACTGCAGATGATGAACGGCCTCCCGATCAGCATCTACGCGCCGGAGACGGTGGGGTGCGTGGTGGTGGACAGGGCGGGGCGGTGCGCCGCCGCGACGTCCACCGGGGGGCTGATGAACAAGATGAACGGCCGCATCGGGGACTCGCCGCTGATCGGGTCGGGGACGTACGCGTGCGACGCGTGCGCCGTGTCGTGCACCGGCGAGGGGGAGGCGATCATCCGCAGCACGCTGGCGAGGGACGTGGCCGCGCTGATGGAGTACAAGGGGCTGGGCCTGCAGGAGGCGGTGGACTACGCGGTGAAGGAGAGGCTAGACGAGGGCAAGGCCGGCCTCATCGCCGTCGGCAGGAACGGAGAGGTGGCGATGGGATTCAACACGGTGGGGATGTTCAGGGGATGTGCGACGGAGGAAGGGTTAATGGAGGTCGCCATTTGGTAGTTCATTTTCAGTCACTATGAATCCTCCGTTTCCATCACCGTGGAAAACAATGGGAATTAATAATAAAAGAAAAACTTTTTTAAAATAAAAAACAAAACAAAAGACTACTCACGCTAAAGTTCTTCCTTCAACTGTTTGTCGGGAACTGATTCATGGTATTCTTCCACTTTACTGGAATCTTTTGTTTTGTTTTCAACAAAATAAGGGTTATTTAATTTATCTACCAGATTCCTCTTGTTTTTGTTGAGATGTTTTCCGCTAAAGTTTCCTTGCAAAAGGGAAGTTCAAGTCGAGTTCGTCCATTGATTCCATCAGAGTTTTTAGGCACAACAAACTCTGCTCTTGCCAGCTGTGTTCTGAAAGATCGTATCAAATTGGATTAAATAATTTTACTGTACTGAAAGATTGTCACCAACCAATAAAAAAACAAAATCGTGTCCATAAAATATCTCAATGAGTTACTTGTTGCAATTGCTAATTTCGACATAATTATTATTTAATTATGGCGCGGCCATTTTGGACCAAAATATAGGGGACTACCATCTAAATCATAGCCATTCCACCTAGAAGATCTGTAGGGTTGTTAAGTCCAAGCTAATAAATTGACAGACCGAGTTACACGAAGAACTTGGGTGACTGAAACCTACGAAATCAAATTGGATTAAGGAGCTAGACAGCTGAGTTTAGTAAAGGGTTATATAAAACTCTAGCTACTTTGCATGTGAGATGACTATATATGTTTGAAAATGGATAGCCTCCCTGTTCATCCATCAATTCAATAAAATGCCTCATTTTATTATAGGGTTAACGGTAATTTACCGAAGTGTAGTTATATTTTCGAAAAACTCAAAATACATATTCAACTTTTATGTTTTTCAAAATACATAGTTATTTTTGATGATACTCCTTCTCTATTAATAGCTCCATCAGACTATTAAACTTTCTACTCATTATATGCATAATCACTAATGTTAAACTTTCTACTCATTATGTGCTCAATTTTATAATGAATTCATGACAAAATATCTCAAATTTTTTTGCCAACAACTCTCTATCTAGACGGTGAAATTAATATTTATGAACATGGTTAACATGCTACACTCAGGATTGTGAAATTGATATTTATGAACATGGTTACGCTTGTTCATCCAAAAAAGAATATGGTTACACTCAGGATGATGTAAAAATGTAATGAACTTAGTTTAAATTGTTTATGATATGTCTATGACTATCAATAGATTTTGATCAAAATTCGTTGATGCCCCTATAACATTTAGAATTTTAAAATCTTAACATGGTCTGAACGAAGGGTGTCCTAGAAACCCTTTGGTGGTATTAGTCAATAAATATAATAGGGTTAGACTCTTTAATGAATTTTTATCAAATTGTCTCAAGGTTATGAGCATTTTTAAATTTTATATCTCTCAATTTAGATTGTGAAATCTAGGTCTGAGGGTATGATTGCACTTAAAAGACTCCTAAGAGTGTAATGATCCTAGTTTGAAAATAATTCTAAGATTCTTAAGGTCTTAAGTGAGTTTTTATTCCAAATTCACTAGTGGCTCAACAATGCCTAGAATTTTAAAATCTTAATGTGATCTCAGCTAGGAAAATCGTAGGAATCTTTGGTGGTGTTAGTAAGTAAATATAACCAGCTCTTTTAATGAGCTCGTGTCAAATTATTTTAAAGTTACGAAGATTTTAAAAATCCATAACTCTAAATTTAGGTTGTAAAATCCTTGTCTAAAGTAAAGTTTACTCAAAACACTCTCAAGAGTGTAATGGTCTTGATATTAAGTGATTATGAAGTTCTTAAGTTTATCAACCCACTTTGACCGTACAATATCTAAAATTTTAAAAACTAACTAGGTTATCAATGTATTTTAAAATATCCTAAGAGTATAATAGTCTTGGTATGAAGTGATTTTGAGGTTTCTAAGATTATCAACACATTTTGACCATACATTATCTAAAATTTTAAAATCTAACTAGGGGAGTCCTAAGAATCCTTTAGTGGTGTTGGTGAATAAATATGACAGACTTAGATTTTTTAATAAGTTTGTGCCAAATTATTTTAAGGTGGTAAAATTTTAAAAAAAATCATAGCTCTCAATTAAGGATATAGAATCTATTTCTTAGAGTATAGTTATACGTTCATAGGAATGCAATCAGAGTTGGCCCTAGAGTGGTCAAGGTGGGGTCAGTGCATAGAGCCCCACCTCAGGTGGTGCCCCATATTTTAGTAATTTTTTAATATTTTTTTTTTGTTCTTTGAAAAAAAATAAATCTAACAAATCCTAATTGTAAATTCTAAAATATTTTTTTTTTTTGGAAAAGTACCAAAAAAGCACGCACCGAAGCATGGATTAAAACTTTTCTTCCTCTTTCACCGAGCTTTTCCTACTTCTATCTTCCTAACTCCAAATTTTCCATAACCCACTTTTGATCACCCTTCAACTATTCACCCATGCCGACAGCCATCGCCACCACCTTTTCTGTTCTCACATTGTGATTTCCAGTGTCGTCGTCATCACATCATCGCATCGCCACTGTCGCGCTGTCGCCCATCGATGCTATACAATAGTGCATGCACTTCAACCCTTCGATTTAGGTGGATTTTTTTTCTTGATCCCTATTGATTTACCTTCGTGCATGATTAAATGAAAAATGATGTAACTTACTCAATTAGTTTGCTTGGTCCTAAAATTCCTACCTCAATAACTATTTAAGTTTCTCCTTTGCTCTAAATATCACTAATATGGTATATTGCAAGCGGACCCAGAGGTGATGTGGCAAGTGATGTGGCAGTCAAAGTTAAAGTGAGGTGGTGGTCAAAATCAGGGTGAGGTGATAGTTAGAGTCAGATTATATGTAGCTGAACGGATTATTCTCACCAGGGTTCAGCTCCTCACTCCTCAACACTATGACCCTCAGCATAAAGCTAGTCGGCCCAGGAGCTGGTCGGGCTTAAGGGGCTTACTGCTCCACTTCTCAATATCAAGGCACCTAGCATATAGTTGGATGACCCTAGAGCCGGTCAGATTTATGGGACCCAACTTCCTATTCTTTGAGCACAAGTCTCTCAGCTTAGGGTTGGTTGGCCCCGGGGCCAGTTGGACTTAGGGGACTCATCGCTCCACTCTTTAGTGTCCAGATATACAAAATAAACCCAATCGACCATAACACTCTTCCAATAGACGAAATCTTCGCTAGAAAATAGTGGTGGACGTGTGGTGCTGTAACCTTCTTGGTAGGCCATTGATAGAGAATCTCACATAGACAACAATAATGAAACTTGTTCCAAGACTTAGTATGGATTAGTAGTGCGGTAGGAGAATAAGGTGAAAAATCGACTCGAGTGGTGTTGCACCAATTTTGAGAAAAAAATTGACAAATAGATAAATTTGTCAAGAGAGATTATTAAACCAACCCTAACTTATGGCAAAATTTTGAAAATGAAAAAAATACATAAGAATTTATTTTTACAAAAAATGGACGAAAAAGCAATGAAAAAGAATGTTTGAACGGTAGTTGCACTGATTCAAAGCGACCCCACTTTAATACCAATTGTAGGATCGAGACATGCTAGAGGGGAGTGAATAATACTCATGACTTTTACATTCATTTTTTGAAAAACAAAGTAAACACAGCAGAATAGTATGAAACAAAGAACAAGGCACCAAGGATTTATTTGGTTCAGAGCCTATGACGACTCCTACTTTAAGATCCGTGATCGTTGATTACTTTCGTTGGGAAACTACTATAGTATCAGAAAATCTTACAAGTTTAGATTACAAATTTGAAGCGTACAAGTATTGCATAAAAATAAACTTGTTACCGAAGACTTAAAGAAATTGATCTTCTGGCGTGATCATCGTCAAAACAACGTTTGGGCGTTGTTGAATTATTTTCGGAGAGCACGCAGGAGCTGAAGTTGTCTAAATGATTGATCTTGAAATTGTTGGTCGAACCCTTTCTTATAGCCGAGTTGAAGCTGATCTAGATCCACTCATCTTGGAATCACTGTTTGACTCGACGTTGATCGGTCGATTGATCCTGCTTGAATCCGCCCAACTTTTGTGTAGATGTTGTTGCTTGGATAAGAGTATTTGTTTGGTCAACTGATCCCACCATTCGATTGATCGATTAGTAGATGATCCTCGCCTTATCTGATCCGATTGACCATGTCCGATCAGCCCGCTGCTTATCTACTATTCGGTCGACTGAACCCGACGTTCGATCGACCGGTCCCTTAGTTGAAGCTTGGTCGTGAACTGATCTGATCTCTAGGGTTCGGTCGGCCGATCTGGACGTTCGGTCGACTGAACGAGATAAAAACCTTAACATGTAAAATGTTAGTTTCTTGTAAAATAGAGTTAGAATAATAGACAGTTAAGATATTTTGATAGTCTCTAGACTGTCCGGTCTTAACTTTAAGTTTTGCTGAAACTCTAGGTCGGACCAACGCCTATTGTTCCCTCTTCGGGGAACGCGTCCTCACCTACTCCTCTTAGAAGAGTTTAACTTTTGCTAGACCGGTCCTTCAGACCATCTGGACTTTTGCTCAGCGTCTGAGACTTCAACACTTCATGCTGGGCGTCCGCTCCACGAGCCGTCTAATCTTTCACTTGGTGTTCGCAACCCCCAGGATTTTCACCTAGAGTCTTCGACTCTATAATTTCACCCAAAGTTCTCAACCTACCAAGACTTTGCCTAGTTCCCCGGATCAGGACTTCATTGCCCAGTCCCCCCTAACCAGGACTTCATTGCCTAACTACAACTAGCAATTTTCATATGCCTAGCCTCAACTAGGACTTTTCTTTTGCTTAAGATCACTTAGGATTTTCGTGTAAACTCAGTCACACTTATTAGATCACAAGATAGCTTAACTTTGAACTCCTTTTCCATAATTAAAATACAGGTTTGATCGTCTGGTGCTCCCTGCACCAACAGATATAATCAAAACCGAAGTCAATTTTGCTCGAAAGATGCAATGGATGGTGGTTAACACCACCCTGGAAGCACCGACCACCCTAGTTTATGAAGAAAATGAGGACGTTCAAATTCGGCCAGGTCAACCGAAAGCTACCACTCAAGTAGTCGTTGACTTACCGCTAGAACTTAAAGAAGAGCTTGTTGCGTGTTTAGCACGTAACAATGATGTTTTTGCTTGGAAGCCCAAGGAGATCAAGAATGTCTCTTCCATGGTCATGGAGCATGTACTTCATGTCTTCCTTAAATCTTGGCCAGTCAAATAAAGGAAGAGGGATTTCAGGGTATATCAGAATAAGATCATCCGTGCAAAAGTAGACAAGCTATTGGAGACCTGCTACATCTAAGAGATATAGTTTCCAAGCTAGTTAGCCAACGTGGTTCTGGTGTCCAAGAAAAAAAATAAATGAAGGGTTATCATCGACTTTCGGGATCTTAACAAAGCATGCCTCAAGGATTACTGCTCCTTGACGAGAATTGATCAGGTAGTAGATTTCACTTATGCTATGATTTAATTTTCATGCTGGACACTTATCAGGGTACCATTAAGTACCGCTCACGAAAGACGACCAAGAAAAGGACAACTTTATAGTCGTTGAGGGCACTTATTGCTATAATATTATGTCGTTTGAACTAAAGAATGCAGGTGCTACTTACCAACGACTTATGAACTAAGTGTTTCGAAAGCAGATAGGGTGGAATATGGAAGTTTATATGGACGACATCCTTATCAAGTCCCTCTGGGCGACCAACTTGTGTGTTGATGTGGAAGAAACTTGCCGGACTTTGAGGCAGTACGGATTGAAACTTAAACCCAGCAAATATTAAGTTGAAGCAAAAAAATGGGCAGTTCCTGGGATACATTATTGTCAAGCGGAGAATAAAAGCCAACCCGGGCAAAGTGCAAGCCCTCTAAGACATGACTCCTAGGTGCAATTTGAAGGAGGTGCAAAGACTGACTGGCTGAATTGTAGTCCTGTCTTGCTTCGTCTTCCAATCGGTTGATCGAAGTTGACTTTTTTTCAAGATCCTCTGTCGGGTGACCAAGTTCCAGTGGATGTTGATTGCGACAAAACTTTTGAGGAGTTAAAGAATTACTTATCCACCCTGCCTATACTTGCCAAGCCAATGGTGGGCAAACATTTGTAGGTGTATTTGTCAGCCAATGAGCATGTAGTTGGGTCAGTATTGGTGAGGTAGGAGGGGAAAGATCAATAGCTTGTAGACTTTTTAAGTCATTTATTAAAAGGAGTCAAGTGTTGTTACACCGCACTCAAGAATTTAGAGTATGGATTGGTCTTAGTTGCTCAGAGGTTGCATCCTTATTTCTTTTCTCACTCGATTGTGGTACTTACTAATAGCACTTTAGGCCAAGTACTTGTCAACCATGAAACCTCTGGGAGGTTGATTAAGTGGACTACGGAGCTCAGTGAGAATGATATACAATATCAACCCTGAGCGATCATCAAAGCCCAGACTTTAGCTAATTTCATAACGGAAGTGCAAAACCCTGAACCTGAGGAGACTTGGAAGATATATGTGGATGAATCGTCCACCCGGTAGGATAGCAGAATAGTTATGATATTACATAGGGAAGACAGAATGGGGCTATCAACAATGAAGCATAGTATGAAGCACTGATAGCTGGCCTGCAAGCTGCGAGACACGTAGGGGTTGCTCGGATTTTAATTTATTCAGATTCTCAGTTGGCCACCCAACAATTATCAGGAAATTTTAAAATCAATAATGAGTAGCTTAAACTTAATGAAGAGGTATTCGAAAAGCTTAAAGTCGGATTCCAAGAAGTAATCATTCAAAAGGTTCCTCAGACAGAAAATCAGATAGCAGATGACTTGGCCAAATTAGCTTCCGCCATAGTTCCATGAACTTTGGATAAGCCTGTCGAGTAGACATTATTAGTGGCTTGAATTGAACGACAGACCGACCTTGAATTACAGAGTGATTGGAGGATATCTATCATTTTTATTTCTGCAGCAAGGTGTTTTACCAGCAGATGGAGAACAAGCACACCTGATCAAGAAAAGAGTTGGTCGATTCACTATGATCAGGGACCATCTTTACAAATGAGCTTTCTTGTGCCCTTTACTTAAGTATATCAGACTAGATGACGTGCAATACATCTTACAAGAGGTACATTATGGTTCTTGTGGAAGCCATGCTGGCAGTCAGTCCCTCGCTCGAAAAATTTTACTGGCCTAGTATTTTTGGCCTACTCTACAGGTCTATGCAACTCAAATAATGAGAACTTGTTTATCTAGTCAAAAGCACCAGAATATTCCACACCACCCCACATTGTTGTTAAAAACTTCCATTGTCTCCTGCCCATTTGACTAATGGGATATGGATAAAGTGGGGTCTTTGCCCGTAGCATCCACCCAAAAAATATTCTTGCTAGTTACAGCCAATTATTTCTCAAAAATGAGTGAATGTAGAGTCATTGGCCAAGATAACCTAGCAGATGATTATCAAATTGTTATGGTAGCACATCATTTGCAGGTTTAGAATTCCACATAAATTAGTTTCAGATAATGGGAGATAATTCCAGGGTAGGAAAATCTGAGAGTGGTGTTCAACCTACGGTATTACATATGCCTTCACATCTATGGCTTACCATCATAGCAACGACCAAGCAGAAGTAACAAACAGAGAAATTTTCAGAAAGCTCAAGACCAAGTTAGACCATGTTGGAGGAAGTGGCATTGACGAGTTACCCAGTGTATTATGGGCATATTGAACAACCCCTCAAGAAGTGATAGGTATAACTCCTTTTTATCTGATTTATGGTGGTGAAGCTGTAACGACCCACCTTCTACTAACTAGGCTGTAAGGCCGATCATCACATTAAGCTGTGCTAACTACTCGCGGACCATCATAAAATGTAGATGCGGAAGCTGTACTAATTTGAAATTTTCTAAGCTGCTAACATTTCTTGATACTATACATGCTAAAGGGTGTAATCTAAAGTATACCTAGCGTATACTACATCCCCTATGGTCAAGGAACTGAAATAAATGTTTTCCAGCTGTTATCAGACCTCCCAATCGATCCATTGATCGATTGGAACATCGGATCGATCCAGGGATCGATTCAGCCGGCTCCTGTACGCGGGACATAGGTTGGATCGATCCAATGATTGATCCAGCACGCTACTGTGCTCGGGACGATATTCTGGATCGATCGGCTAATCGATCCGGACTGACCAATCGATCCAGTGATCGATCCCCGAACCTTCTGTTCGCGACAGAAATTGCTGGATCGATCGGCTGATCGATCCAGAAACCTACTGTTCACGGAGCAATTTGCCCGATCGATCAGCTGATTGATTGGGACCCCCCAATCGATCCACCGATCGATTGGGGTTTCTGATTTTGCAGTTAAGCTCTGATTTCACACTTGTTCGTGCCAAAATCTCACATTTCACTTACACAATCCCTAGAATATATTCTAATGACATAAAGCTAGCATTCTAAACTGGATATAAAGCATGGTTTACTAGTTCGTAGCATTTAACAATTAAAAGTGCGTGAAAATAGAAATACTACAAGTTCAATTGTTTAAGATTGCTAGATCCCCTAAGGATCTTTTATTCCATGATCCTGCCACACACACCATCTCGATCTGCATTGACCTCCAGCCCCCACTGCTAGTCCATTTTCCTTTTACCTATATCTGCAGTATAAAGAAAATAGTATCTGTAAGCTAAAAAGCTTAGTAAGAAACCATCTACCTCACTAAAACATGCATACGATGCAATTATGATTTTAAATCATGTTGTTTGAAAAGATATGCTAAGTATACTGAATAAACTAAACATGGCATGACATATAAGCATACGAATCAATAAAAATAACTGAACTGAACATCTAATAAGCTAAACTGTAGCTAAACTGATACTGAATTCCAACTCAACTAACATAACTAATTTGAGCTTTGAAAACTAATTCATAATAAGTGAAAATACATAATCATGCTGTTTGGGCCCGGCAACTGTACTTGCTGTGCGCGCATCCCTAACTAGACCCGGGTTTGCAAGTCCCGAATTTAGTAGGGTTAACTAGGTTATCTAAACCTAGGGACGACTGTGGGAGTCTAACCCAATGGATATCTGATCCAGTACAGTGCCACTGAAAAATAAAATACTGAATATAGCTAACTGGTTTAACTTGCTGTTTCTAGGTTATCTGGACCTAGAGCTAGGTTGTCTGAACCTAGAGGCGACTGTGGGAGCCTACCCATCGAACCGTAGTCCCATATAAGCTAAAATAACTGATTTACTGATTTAAATGCTTCTAATACATTTAACTGAGCTATTAAAATGCCTAATTTACATTTTAACTTAACTAGCTATTTTATCGAACACCTAGTGTGCCCCAACTCTCCCCTCTATTAGGGAGACTACTTCTAGGCACCCGACAACGTCTAGGAACCCCCACTGAAGAGGGAATACGTGTCCGGCCCATCTAGAAGTACTCACTAAATCCCTAAATCTGTGAGGAGGGTCAAATTCACCCTATGCGTCGATAAAAACTGCATATAGCTAAACTAGTGCGTATAAAACCAAACGGAGCTACTTATACCGCAGGTGAGGGGTTTCTTACCTTGTGTGCTAGATTTATTACAAATCTAATCGCTAGAAATTCCGGTGGAGACGACTTCTCGACGATTCGCTCACGTCCACGTGCTCTACTCGCGGAGGGGAACGTCCTTGTGTCCGAGATGTCACCGGAAAGCACTCCTTTGGCCCTAGGGATGAAACCCTAGGCTTGCTTGGGTGTTGGCGCCGAGAGAAGGAAGGAGAGGGAGAGGTGTTCGGCGTGAGGGTTTGGAGGGGAAGAGGTCGTCGAACCAACTTAAAAATAACTCAAACCAACTTAAGTTTTTAATTTATATTAAGTGGGTATTTTGGCCCAACTCAATTATAAATATATTTGATTCTCCTTTCTCTCAGCACGACCCTACTGGGTTCACCGGTTACTAAGGCTAACTAAAGGTTTAGCGGACCCGAGAGGTCCCGGGTTCGATTCCCGCTTAAGCCTTTTTATTCTTCTAATTATTTTTGCTACTTCCGCTACTCAGAAAATTCCGGAAAAATATCTAAAAATTCCAAAAAAATCATAGAATATTCCTAAAATAGTTTTGAGAATTTTCGGGTGTTACAATCCCCCATACCTTATAAAAAGTTCATCCTCAAACTTAGAATAATTCTGTGTACTTCTGTCTCATGCTGGCTTCTGTCTCCCAAGTTGCCTCTTCTGCTGTGTGACTGTGCCAAATGACTTTGACTAATGGTACTTCCTTGCTCCACAATTTCTTAACTGCTCGGTCTATTATCTGAATAGGCCGACTATCATAGCTGAGGTCTTCGCGGATCTGTACCAACTGGGGCTCAATCACCTGGGTGGCATCTGGGGTATGCTTCTTCAGCATAGAGACATGAAATACGTTGTGGATAGCTGACATTTCCTGGGGTAACTCTAGCTCATATGCTACCTTGCCCACTCTTCTGCTGATAAGGTATGGTCCCACATATCTGGGACTAAGTTTGCCCTTCTTCCCAAAACGCATCACTCCCTTCATGGGAGCTACTCTGAGGAACACTGTATCCCCGACTGAAAACTCTAAGGGTCTGCGCCGTGTATCAGCATAGCTTTTCTGGCGGCTGTCTCTATCCTCTGGCGGATCTGCTGTATAGCTGCTGTGGTATCTGCTACTAGATCTGTCTGAAGTTCTAGTTCTTTCTGCTCACCACTCTCATACCAGCAGATTGGAGATCTACACCTCCGCCCATAGAGAGCCTCGTAAGGTGTCATACCGATAGTGGCCTGATAGCTGTTGTTGTATGCAAACTCTGCTAAGCTCAGATATTTGCACCAACTTCCCTTGAAGTCTAGGGCACACGCTCGGAGCATATTAAAAGTACTTGATTTACTCGCTCCGTCTGACCGTCCGTCTGAGGATGGAATGCTGTGCTGAACTTTAACTTAGTGCACAACGCTGACTGTACACACTCCCAGAAATGATGGCTCGTGGGACTCCATGTAGTCTGACGATCTCCTGGAGATACAACTGAGCTAGCTTCTCCATGGAGTAGGATATCTTGATAGCTAAGAAGTGGGCTGATTTAGTCAACCTGTCGACTATTACCCAGATGGCGTCAAAACCATTCGTGGTTCTGGGCAGTCCCACTATGAAATCCATAGAGATATCCTCCCACTTCCATTCTGGAATCTGTATAGGCTGTAGGACTCCTCCTGGTCGCTGATGTTCTGCCTTGACCCTCTGACAGGTGAGGCAGATGCTAACATATCTGGCGATGTCTCGCTTCATCTCGGGCCACCAAAAATGGTTCTTCAGGTCTTGATACATTTTGGTGGAACCTGGATGCATCGCATAGGGAGTCTTGTGAGCCTCATCTAAAATCTGTCTCCGTAGCTCCTCCTGATCTGGAACACAGAGTCTATCACCAAAATACAACACTCCGCTATCGGACACTCTGAATTCTCTACTTTCTGATTCTGCTAGCCCTTGCTTGATTTTCTGAATTTCAGGGTCCTGCTCCTGAGCTGACTGAATATCACCAAGCAAGGTAGACTCTAAGGTCATAGTAGAGAGCTGTCCAACGATGAGTTCGAGACCGAAATCTACGATCTCCTTCTGTAGGGGCGGTGACATGGCTGTAAGAGATAATAAGGTAGCACTGGATTTTCTGCTAAGTGCGTCGGCTACCTTATTGGCTTTCCCTGGATGGTAGAGGATGTCTATATCGTAGTCTTTGACCAGCTCAAGCCATCTGTGTTGGTTGCTTCTCGGGAAGAAGTACTTCAGACTCTGATGATCTGTATACACTCTGCACTGAGCTCCATATAAGTAATGTCTCTAAATTTTGAGAGCGAACACTACTGCTACAAGCTCAAGGTCATGAGTAGGGTAATTCTTCTCATAATCCTTGAGTTGTCTGGAGGCATAGGCGATCACCTTGCCGTTTTGCATCAGTACTACTCCTAGTCCCAACTTAGAGGCATCACTATACATGTCAAAGCTGCTGGTGTTGTCTGGTAGAGCCAAAATGGGAGCACTGGTCAATCTCCTTTTTAGCTCACTGAAGCTGTTCTCACAGTCCTCTGTCCACTGAAATTTCCTGTTCTTTCCGGTAAGAGCTGTCAGTGGGGAGGCTATCCTGGAGAAGTCCTCTACAAACTTTCTGTAATATCCTGCTAATCCCAAAAAGCTCCTGATTTCGCTGGCGTTCTTAGGTCTCTTCTAGTTACTTACTGCTTCTATCTTGCTGGGATCTACCATGATACCATCCTTTGAGATGATGTGACCCAGGAAGGACACTTGACCTAGCCAAAATTCACACTTCGTGAACTTGGCGTATAGCTGGTTCTGCTGAAGGGTCTGCAATACTAGTTTCAGGTGCTCCGAGTGTTCTTCCTGAGTTCCTGAGTAGATAAGAATGTCATCGATAAACACAATAACAAACTTATCTAAATACTCCCTGAATACTCTGTTCATGAGATCCATGAATGTAGCTGGAGCATTGGTCACGCCAAAGGGCATGACTACGAACTTGTAGTGTCCGTATCTGGTTCTGAATGCTGTCTTGGGTATATCCCCTTCTTTAACCTTCACTTGATGATAACTTGATCTGAGATCTATCTTAGAGAACACTGCTGCTCCCTTCAGCTGGTCGAACAGGTCATCGATTCTGGGAAGGGGATACCTGTTCTTGATCGTGACTTGGTTCAGTGATCTGTAGTCTATGCACAGTCGCATGCTTCCATCCTTCTTCTTCATGAACAATACAGGCGCTCCCCATGGTGAATGACTCGGGCGTATGAAACCCTTGTCAAGCAGCTCCTGAAGTTCATTCAGTTCTGCTGGAGCCATGCGATAAGGCGCTTTGGAGATAAGATTTGTACCGGGAATGAGCTCTATCTCAAAGTCAATCTCCCTGTCTGGTGCTAAGCCTGGTAACTCTTCAGGGAAGACTGCTGGGTAATCACATACGACTCGAACCTCTGCTAGCTGTTGGTTCTTGTCCTGGCTGGCGTTGACTACGTGTGCTAGGAATCATGTACATCCTGAATCCAGTAGCTTCTGTGCTTTCATAGCTGAGAGAAACTTCTTGGCCTTTCTCTTCGGTTCCCCGCTGTATTCAAATTGCACTGCCGCTTCAGGTTGGAAGATGACTTTCTGTTTACGGCACTCTATGGTAGCACCGTATCTGATCAGAAAGTCCATTCCAAAGATAACGTCATAGTCGGTCATCTCTAGTACTATCAGATCACAAAAGAGCTCTCTGTCTGCTATAATGACCGACACTGCTCTGAGCCAGTGCGCGGATGCCATGATCTCTCCTGAAGGTAGTGCCGTCAAAAACTAACCACTGAGTACCTCTGAGGGTATTTCTAATTTTTCGGAGAACAACCTGGCTATATATGAATGGGTTGCCCCAGTATCAAATAGAACAGTAGCACTATACTGTAAAATGCTAATCTGACCTGTGACAACTGTCGAGGCATTGGCTACGTCCTCTCTGGTGAGTGAGTAGATCCTCGCATTCGTCGTAGCTGGAGGGGCTTCTAATCTGCCCTGGCTGATAAGTGGACCTTCTAGAGCGGCCTGCATCTGATATAACTGAGCTGGCTGGCCTGCATACTGAATCTGTCTTGTTCGGGCACTGCTTGGCCATGTGCCCTTCTTGTCCACATTCAAAGCATCCTCATGTGCCCTTGCGACAAACCCCTGGGTGGAATTTTCCACAAGTAGCACACTTTGGATAACTAGGTCGCTTGCTAGATGGTCCTCCTTTTGGGTCACTCCCTGATTTGCGCTTGCTGTTGGAGTTCCCTTTCCAGTTAGAGCTGTGGCCTTGCTGTTTTTGAGTGTGAGAGTTTCCTTGGCCTTTGGACTCTGAGGAGACTTGCTTCTGCTGCTTTATGCTGTTCTGGTCAAGGCACTGCTCACTAACTCCTCTGTGGTTTGTGGCCTATGTATGCCACCAGCCACGTTCACTGCTATCTCTGGCCTCAGCATCTTGAGCATCAACCGGATTCGTTCCTTCTCTGTGCTGACTAGCTCTGGGCATAGACGAGCCAACCTGTTGAATTTCTTCACGGCTTCCTCAACTGAAAGGTTGCCCTGACGAAACTCAGTGAACTCGTCGTAGTGGCGGTTTGTAACCCTTATGTGAAAGAACTCCTCGAAGAATTCCTTCTCGAAGTCAGCCCATGACATCTGGTTCACTGGGTGCTTCGTTCTGATTCTTTCCCACCACATGCGTGCGTCTCCTGTCAGGCAGAAGGAGGCACACTTCACCTTCTCGTGTTCTGGCCAGTCCAGAAGCTCCATCGTGCTCTCCAGTGTTTTGAACCAGGCTTGTGCATCCCATGGTTCACTAGTGCCTGAGAAGTTCTCTGGCTTGACTCGCTGCCACTGGATCAGATAGGCTTCCTTTCTTGGCTCAGCTGCTGGGACTGCTGGTGCTGGTACTGGTGCTGGCGCTGTAGGCTGGGCTGGTGGAACCTCTAAGACTTCTGGAGTCGTCAGGTTCGGTTCCGGAGTGACTGTCGCTGTTCAGCTAGCTGCTGCTGTAACTGAGCCACTAATGCTGTAAGGTCGGGAGGAGGCACTGAACTGCCTGCCTCTTGCTGGGGCTCAGTAGCTAGTGCCCTTCTAGCTGGGCGTCCTCGTGTCATTGCTAAAGACACAGAAAACATAACATAACTAATGTAATCACAGTTATATAACTACTGATATCATGTTTAAAAAAAAACATCACATACTAACAAGCAGTAGGCATATAAACATGAACGGTAATAACAAAACAAGGAGCATAAATTAAGTAGAGGTATTCTTACTTAGAAGCTGTAGGTTCAATGCTGATGTGTGTGTATGAAGTATGGAACACTACTCTGATACCACTCTGTAACGACCCACCTTCTACTAACTAGGTTGTAAGGCCGATCATCACATTAAGCTGTGCTAACTACTCGCGGACCATCATAAAATCTAGATGCGGAAGCTGTACTAATTTGAAATTTTCTAAGCTGCTAACATTTCTTGATACTATACATGCTAAAGGGTGTAATCTAAAGTATACCTAGCGTATACTACATCCCCTATGGTCAAGGAACTGAAATAAATGTTTTCCAGCTGTTATCAGACCTCCCAATCGATCCATTGATCGATTGGAACGTCGGATCGATCCAGGGATCGATTCAGCCGGCTACTGTACGTGGGACATAGGTTGGATCGATCCAGTGATTGATCCAGCACGCTACTATGCTCGGGACGATATTCTGGATCGATCGGCTGATCGATTCGGACTGACCAATCGATCCAGTGATCGATCCCCGAACCTTCTATTCGCGACAGAAATTGCTGGATCGATCGGCTGATCGATCCAGAAACCTACTGTTCGCGGAGCAATTTGCCCGATCGATCAGTTGATCGATTGGGACCCCCCAATCGATCCACCGATCGATTGGGGTTTCTGATTTTGCAGTTAAGCTCTGATTTCAGCACTTGTTCGTGCCAAAATCTCACATTTCACTTACACAATCCCTAGAATATATTCTAATGACATAAAGCTAGCATTCTAAACTGGATATAAAGCATGGTTTACTAGTTCGTAGCATTTAACAATTAAAAGTGCGTGAAAATAGAAATACTACAAGTTCAATTGTTTAAGCTTGCTAGATCCCCTAAGGATCTTTTATTCCATGATCCTGCCACACACACCATCTCGATCTGTATTGACCTCCAGCCCCACTGCTAGTCCATTTTCCTTTTACCTGTATCTGCAGTATAAGGAAAATAGTATCTGTAAGCTAAAAAGCTTAGTAAGAAACCATCTACCTCACTAAAACATGTATACGATGCAATTATGATTTTAAATCATGCTGTTTGAAAAGATATGTTAAGTATACTGAATAAACTAAACATGGCATGACATATAAGCATACGAATCAATAAAGATAACTGAACTGAACATCTAATAAGCTAAACTGTAGCTAAACTGATACTGAATTCAAACTCAACTAACATAACTAATTTGAGCTTTGAAAACTAATTCATAATAAGTGAAAATACATAATCATGCTGTTTGGGCCCGGCAACTGTACTTGCTGTGCGCGCATCCCTAACTAGACCCGAGTTTACAAGTCCCGAATTTAGTAGGGTTAACTAGGTTATCTAAACCTAGGGACGACTGTGGAAGTCCAACCCAATGGATATCTGATCTAGTACAGTGCCACTGAAAAATAAAATACTGAATATAGCTAACTGGTTTAACTTGCTGTTTCTAGGTTATCTGAACCTAGAGCTAGGTTGTCTGAACCTAGAGGCGACTGTGGGAGCCCACCCATCGGACCGTAGTCCCATATAAGCTAAAATAACTGATTTACTGATTTAAATGCTTCTATACATTTAACTGAGCTATTAAAATGCCTAATTTGCATTTTAACTTAACTAGCTATTTTATCGAACACCTAGTGTGCCCCAACTCTCCCCTCTATTAGGGAGACCACTTCTAGGCACCCGACAACGTCTAGGAACCCCCATTGAAGAGGGAATACGTGTCCGACCCATCTAGAAGTACTCACTAAATCCCTAAATCTGCGAGGAGGGTCAAATTCACCCTATGAGTCGATAAAAACTGCATATAGCTAAACTAGTGCGTATAAAACCAAACGGAGCTACTTATACCGCAGGTGAGGGGTTTCCTACCTTGTGTGCTAGATTTCTTACAAATCTAATCGCTAGAAATTCCGGTGGAGACGACTTCTCGACGATTCGCTCACGTCCACGTGCTCTACTCGCGGAGGGGAACGTCCTTGTGTCCGAGATGTCACCGGAAAGCACTCCTTTGGCCCTAGGGATGAAACCCTAGGCTTGCTTGGGTGTTGGCGCCGAGAGAAGGAAGGAGAGGGAGAGGTGTTCGGCGTGAGGGTTTGGAGGGGAAGAGGTCGCCGAACCAACTTAAAAATAACCCAAACCAACTTAAGTTTTTAATTTATATTAAGTGGGAATTTTGGCCCAACTCAATTATAAATATATTTGATTCTCCTTTCTCTCAGCACGACCCTGCTGGGTTCACCGGTTACTAAGGCTAACTAAAGGTTTAGCGGACCCGAGAGGTCCCGGGTTCGATTCCCACTTAAGCCTTTTTATTCTTCTAATTATTTTTGCTACTTCCGCTACTCGGAAAATTCCGGAAAATATCTAAAAATTCCAGAAAAATCATAGAATATTCGTAAAATAGTTTTGAGATTTTCGGGCGTTACAGAAGCACTGGTCCTAGTTGAGATTGGCTTAGAGTTCGATTGGAGGCAATTGTTTGACGAGGCCAATGCCGACCGACACCTTATGGAGCTTGATCTGATAGAAGAAGTCAAAGACAAGGCAGCTGCTCAACTAATGGCATACCGCCAAATGATGAGGCAAAATTATAACAGAAGGGTTATCCTCAAGTTTTTTCAGGTTGATAATCTAGTTTGAAAGAGGATTAAATGGTCGGAGATGTCAATAAGTTGGACCCACAATGGGGAGGACCCCATAAAGTGGTGCAAAAGCTCGCCTCTGGATCATAGTACCTTAAAGATGCAGAGGGGAGAAGATTGGAGCGACCCTGGAGCGCAAATCATCTATAGCATTATAGGGCTTGAATATTATGCTTGCAATTTGCTCATGTATTACGTTAAATTTTTACTCTTAATGAGAATACAAGCACGTTCATCTGATAAATCCTGTAAAATTCCAAGTGCCCAAGTTACAAATCAGGTTATAAGTGAGTATGCTCTTGCGTCTATAAATTCTAAGCCCCTGAGTCTCCGATCGGGTTAGTCCCAGACTCCTGAGTTATAAGCCGGGATATAAATGAGCATGCCCTCACACCTACAAATTCTAAGCCCCCAAGTCTCCGATCGGGTTAGTCCTAGACTCTCGAGCCATTGGTCGGTTATAAGTGAGCATACTCTCGCACCTACAAATTCTAAGCTCCTAAGTCTCTGATCGAGTTAATCCTAGACTCCCAAGCCATTGGTCGGGTTATAAGTGAGCATGTTCTTACGCCTATAAATTCTAAACCCCCGAGAGTCTAATCGGGTTAATCCCAAACTCCCAAGCCACTGGCTAGGTTATAAGCGAGCATGCTCTCTCACCTCAAGTTCCTAACTCCTGATCCTCTGGGTGGGTTATAAGCGAGCATGCTCTCGCACCTCAAGTCCCAGACTCCCAATCCTTCGGGTGGGTTATAAGTAAGCAAGCTCTCACGCCTCAAGTTCCAAACTCCCGAGCTACGACCCGGCTATAAGCGACTAGACTGGTTGTTCCGCTCGATATCATTATCTCGTTCGGTTCATTATTTAGTCTGGCAATCAATGATTAATCAACGATGAAAAATACTGGCCTGGTCATTCCTCTCGGTATCATCTCGTCTAGTTTAATATGCAGTCCATTTATTATGCGTATTGATAAATATTTCATTAAGAAGTCACATGAAATTTATCTTACAAGAAAGATGGGTAGTTTTGAAGATATGCAAGAAAATAGGTACGATTTAATAACAATGTTTAATGCATTTCTTGAAGTTGAATTTATGTTCTGTTCAACAATTACACATTATGAAAACATAACATCAAAAATACTAGTCAAATTTACTTAAGAGGTCTTTCACGAGCTCTTTGAGTAGTCGATGATGCTATATAGATTGCTGAGGAGGTTCTATTGATAAATAGCTGTCCTCCCATAACTGTTGGACAACTCCTCCAGTTGCATGGGAGAGCTATTGGATAACTCCTCCAGTTGCATGGGAGAACTATTGGACAACTCCTCCAGTTACATGGGAGAGCGTTCTTAACATGCGCTTGACCAATTGTTTATTGAATTCATCGGAGTCAAGATAACCCTCTGTTTGACCTCAAAACGCTCATACTCTTGGCCCTGTACACTCCTAGCTTAGCCTTTGTAGAGTTTAACTCAGCTTGTAATGACTCAAATCGGGCTACTTGCGTGCCCAATTTCTCCTATTGTTCCTATATAACCAAGTCCTTAGAGGATAATTCCTTGATTTGGCCAGGAGAGCTGAGCGAGTGAGAAAATCTTAGCTCTTCTAGCAGAGCAGTTTCTGAGTCAGACCTGAAATGACCTTAGCCCTCCTAGCCCTTTCTGTTCGGAGTTGGGATTCACTAGTTTATAGCGAGATTTCCAATTTTTGCTTGTTCACTCATTGAGAACCCACCAATTGTTAAAATTCTTGCAGGGTTTGTCCCATATTGAAAAGAAACCTAGACTGGACCCTTACCTCGTCTTGCAAGTTAGTTGGCTCGGTACTTGGAATGGACTTGACAGCTTCTAACCCCTCTACCCGTTCTCTCAGGATTTTGTTAGCCCGTTCATCGACATCCACTAATTGGCTTAAATGCATCTCGGAAGCATAAAACTATAAAAGGATAACAATGAGATCTTAATTTATAAGGTGAGCCAAGTTAGGAGCTTACTGTAATAACATTTTGGGCTTGTTCATCTACATACGTCGATACCGTAGCCCCTTTCAATTGTCTACGTGCTCTCACCCAAGACTCGGCTAGTGGGCCGGTTAGCTTCAGTATCCCATAGGAGGATAAGGCAGTGGTTCCCAATCCTTATTGAGAGGGCATGCCATAGGATTGTTTGAAATGTTGATGGGGGCCAGCCGAAGAGTTAGGCCTTGAAGGAAGAGCGGCAAAAACCCTTAATGACTCCGAGCAAGTCGATAGGGAGGGAGCTGCTATTACCTCAACTGACTCAAGATCCCACGCGACTGCAGGGCGTAGAGGTGTAGAACCGGTTGACCTAGTAATAGATGTTTGCTTCAGACTCCCTAAGGTGACAGAAGGAATCCCTAGAGCCTGTAGTGACGCTGGCCAAGCAAGCAAAGGTTCTGGTACTGTTTCGACCGACCGAGCATCCTCGATGATAGCATGAGACACAAGTGTAATACTAGCCGACCTCATAATAGCAAGTCTAGAGCGAGACCAACGATGTTTTGGGGGCCTGGGTTCTTTTCCTCGAGCAAAAAGAACCTCGGTCATACCATGTGAGTCTGCTTAGCTGATGGTTGCTCGGATAGATTCAAATTTAAAGTCTTTGATTAGGGCCTTTTGCACTTGAGCGTGAGGGGAGTATCCAAATCAGAAGAGCTTGAAGAAGAGGTTTCTATGGGACAATCAATGGGAGGAAGGTAGCCGACAGAGGATGAGGCATGATCGATTTTGCACTCATTTAGTAGGACTTCACCTAGTCGGTTCAAAGCGTCTTTCGTTACTCAAGTGTTTTTAAAGAGAAATGCTAGGGTAACAACCTCCACTGCAAAAATAAATAAATAAATCTAAGAAAAAAGTCTTCATAAATGATTAAGGAGGAGAAAAATTCCTTACCAAATGTGGTGCTTAGCCCGAGGTTAATGGAAGTAAGCCCAAAAACGTATAAGAGGCCCTCTATAGTTAGCTCTGGCAGACTAAACTTCTGACCTCTTAGTTTCTCCAAGGCTTGATGTAGGGTCGGATCCATGCAGATATTACCTAAATCTATGATAAGGGGAAGGTTTGCTACTATGTCGTTGGGCAAGGCAAAGAAAACAGGAGTCGAATGAAGAAGTATTTGTCTCTCCACTCATCCTGAGACGAAATCCTGTCAAATAGAGTTGTCTTAGGATGGGCGTGGAAGCAGAATAAGCCCTCCATCACTTGCTGCGAGTAAAAATAATGATGGAATAAGCGAGTAGATAAGGGGGCGCCTAGTAGCCAGAAAGCAACAACGACACCGCTTAGAATGCGAATAGAGCTAGGAATGAGTTGATGAAGTGGAATATGAAAGTATTGGCTAACAATGGTAAAGAAAGGGTGAATAGGGAAGTGAAGTCCTGCTATAACTTGTTCCTTAAAAATAGCGACACTTTCACTGGAAGGAAAGTGGGGGCAATCTTGTTATTAGGGTATAACCACATAGGTGGGAATCCCGTAATTGAAACGGAGGTCATCGACATCCACATCTTAAAGGTTTGAAGAGAACAGTGTGTACCACACATTTTCTTCAGCCATTTGAAAAAAAAATGAAGAGCACAAAGAATGTGAAAGTAACAGAGAAGAAGGAGAAGTAAGTCTATTAAGGCCTTTAGGAATTTTCAATGAATTCCCTTAAGAGTTACTTTTTGAGACTTTTGAGCAGAGCCGTTGGATCATGATAATAAAAAGATGGGTTAAATTTTGGACCATAGGTTGCTAATATGAAATGATGGGTATGTGAAAGGGGGTACACTGGTCATAATGTGAGTGCACACGTGTTATCAATAGGAGGCGTGCATTTGTAATTGATGTGACAGATACTTCACCCAAAGTGTCAGTAGATTACCGAGGTGGACTCTGATTCTTATGCAAGCCTTTAGGGAGGCCTGATCGGTCCTAAATTCGATCGAGTTTCTAGGATTTTTCCAAAGGGATAATAATCAAGCATACAGTTGGATTCAGGCCAGAATAATTTTAACTCTGAACGGAGTTAATCCTGGGCGGGAATAAGGCCAAGCGATTTCTAAATATTGTTGCCTGTGATTAATCCTCACCTCATTGGGGTCTGAATGGATTTAAACTCGAGTGACTTCAAGTTTTACCTCATCAACCTAAAAGAGCATCATTTGTTATAGCTCGTCCGACCTTAATGTGTGGACTGGTTGAAGGCCATGGTTTCTAAAAATCAGTGCCCCTGTTATTCTCATCTCATTATAGTTTGTCCAGATGTTAGCCCGGATGAATTTGTGTTGTCCTTAGCTTGTTGCACACACCTAGTAAAAATAAAAGATACTAGATAATCAAACATCGGAAGGCATATAGTACATTTAGTAGAAACTTAGTTGAATATACAATCGGTATGAATACCAAGTCTTGTCATTATCCAATGAGAAAAATAAGTAAAAGGCAAATTATAGTAAATTGTGAAATAGGCCAAGCGGATGATTCTTGATCTGTCTCCGGCGGTCCAGGAAGTGAGCAGGAGGATCAGAAGCTAGATAGTCACCCTCCTTTAGCTGTTCCACTGCACTCTCAGCTCGGAGAACAAGGGCTTTATTGATAGAGTTGGCTATTAGTGTGTTGAATTCCTGTGTTTGGAGAAGGGCTTTTTTCCTCATTTCAAAGCACTCATCCTCCCCCGCTTGATAATCCATCAACTCCGCTCGGACGGTTGTTAACTCGGCCAAAAGACCTGCTAGCTCAAATTCTTTGGTGGACAAGGTGGTCTGGGCAATTACTAAGTTTGAGCACAGGGAATCTTGCTCAGTATTTCGAGTTGCCAATTTAGAATCTTTGACAGCTAGCTCGGTGTCATACGTACCTTTTAGTTCCTTCATCTAAACGGAGAGTTGTTTGACCTCTACAGATTTTCCATCAAGATCTGCCTGTATTTTTGCTCGGATGGTTGTGTCTAAGCGAAGTTGGGCTTCAGAAGTTTCTAGAGTAGTCTTTAGTTTGGCTACTTTCTCAAGTTCAATCTTCATTAGCTTTTGATCTTCTTGAAGATGAGTCTCTAGCCTACTCAGCCAATCTTGGGAAGGTACACTAGCAACCTCTGAAACACATTTCTTCAAGGATTCATTCTCCTGAGCTAGGTTGCACAATTGCTGTGAAAGGCTCATCCTAATCGCCCAACTCTAGGAAACAAATAGTGTTATAAACATCTAATATGAGAAATAGTAGATACAATTATATTACCTTGGTATGTTCATATGAGTATTCATCCGCCAGTTCCACAAGGGTAAGCTCACTAAGTTAATTTCCGACATCCTCCCAAGCATCTGTTAGTGACCCCTCAGTATTATTTAGCCAGCAAGTGAAGGGGCGGTCGATGGAGAAACTACGGCCTAGGCGGATGGTAAATCAAAGGCGACCAAAAATTGGTAAGGCCTCCTCAGAGCTACAGAGGTGGAGATCGGAAAGGTCCTCTCACGAGGAACCACGTGAGGGGTAGGAGCCGGGGAGCCTCCCGGCGTAGAACTAACCTCCTGTGCTTGGACAATGGCCGATGTTGGACTAGTGGAAGGAAGGTCGGATAGGGTCTGCTCAGAAGATTGTTCTGGAATCTCCTCCTAGACAGAATCTTCTCGGGCGGGAGATAGATGTGAGGAGGGCGCTCAAGGGAGGGTGCTTGTCCTTACAATAACATATTCCTTCACGAATGACATAAACTATAAACGACAAAAGATATATACATATGGGTAAATGGAAGATTCCTCGGATAATTATGGCGCATTGCCTAGGTCGTGCACTCTCCATTACCACAACAAACTCTGACATTATTAGTCACCGCATGTTTCCGGAGGTCATAAGAGGTGATATATAACCGGAGGGTCCTTTCCATTGGCAAGGTATATTCTTCTTGACATCTAACACTTACTCTCGGGCATACGTTCTTTATTGTTCTTCATCCACCCGTTAGAACTGATACTGACTTGAGTGTTGGAGGGCCTTCGCTAAGGATTCCCCTCTAATTTTTAGATGTTGATATTTTGTTGGCTCATCTCTATGTACGTAGGATTGACAGAAAGCCTATCTGTGAAGCAAAAAGTCTTCTCGAAGTCAACAGCTAATCCACCGTACCCAACGCACTATCTCTGTAGTTTTTAGAAGGGATTAATAATAATATTATTAATTGTGATATATATAAATAAATAAATTCAGATAATATTTTAGAATTTTGTTTAATATTTTAGAATCTTTTAGAATAATTTTGTTGGGTTTTAGACAAGATCTATTTAGTTTATCTTAAATATATCTAGGAGTTAGATTGATTTAATTAACTAAATTTTTAATAAAAAACCTAAGTTTAAAAAAAAAACTAATTTAAAAAACACACACATGTGAGATTGCCCCTCATGCACATCGCCTGTCGAACACTGCCCATCGAGCCTTCAGGCGAGCCGCCTGCCACCTTCGACCCCGATGAGCAGAGTTCGACTGGCGTCATGCATGAGCCTTTCGCTGGAACGACGGTGATGCCGAGTTGGCACCGCTTGCTGGACGTCCTGTTCACAAGTCCAATGAAAGTAGAAGAATACTTTTTGAGATTTTTGAAAATGGATGATCCAATAGGGGCAGGGTTGTTTGAAGAATTATAAAATGTGTTGAAAATTTTTATTCTTGATATTGATAATGTGAGAGACTAAGGATATGATAATGGGGCAAATATGAGAGGGATACACCAAGGCGTACAAAGAAAAATTGTTGGATGTAAATCCTAGAGCATTATATACTTCATGTAGTTGTCATTGTTTGAATTTAACACTTTATTATTGGGGAGCCTGACGTGGTTCATACTAAAATATGTTTTGTAAGCATGCATAATGAAAAATATAAACAATAATAATAAAAATCTAATTATTATATCACAAGCACCACATGCATATAGGATACAACATGCATGTCAGACATAATCATAAAATAAAAGTTTACGTAATTAAATTTATACTAGGTATACGGATGATGCAGAGAAGAGAGGAATCAACCAAGCAACACTCTTGGAGGCTCGCCTCTATATGTCGAGCAATTGTCAAGACGACTTCGGAATTCATGAGTTTCATCTTTGAGAAAGGTACTAGCTAACCTTGCATGCGAAAATGGAGCAATTCAAGAGAAAGATCTACGACACAATTTGTGTCCAACAGCCGAAGTAACCCGGCAACATAAATCGAGATCATGAACGACAACAACTATTATTGCCGTTCGGAGGCTAGAACCTGGCTGTTTTAAGCGTGAGTTGCTCAGTCAGGACTTGCTGTTCACGTTCACGTTCACGTTCACGTTCCAACGTGCTTGATCAGCAAGGTCAGGAACTTGCTGTTCACGTTCCAATTGCTGTTCACGTTTTTTATCAGCAACAACATGAGTTGCTGCTGTTCACGTTTTTTATCAAAGAAACGTGACTGGCCAAAAGCAAATCAACAATTGAATTGGCGAACATTAACTTAATTGACAAAAGCAACGTGATCGACCAAAGCAATTCAACAATTGAATTGGTTTGGTGAACAACAACGTGAGTTGCTTTGAACGTGACACTCTTCACGTTCCAATTGGTCATCGACATCAAGCAACGTGAGTTGCTTTGCTGTTCAACACGTTGGCGTTGGAGTACAGCAACATGAGGAAGTGTTCGTTGCATCAAGAGCACAGCAACACGTTGGAGCAACCTGGCCGGAGGAGCAGCAAGGACCGGCGTCATCTGGGCGGCAACGGTGGGTCTCCTTGGGCGTCTGCGGCGGCAGAGAGAGAGGGAGAAAGATAAAACCTAACAATTAGGCTTTAATTCCAAAAACTTAATTTTTCTCTCAACCCCTATCAATATATATAAGTCTCTTATCAGGTTAGAGGAATAAGTCCAAAACTCGAATCCGTTAATCTACTATCCATACCATTAATCTTAAGTTTAATTCAAAATTAAACTATATTGGTTCAATAACCCTTAATTCAATAACAAAATCTCTTTTAATTAAAACCAAACTAATTTTATTTATTAATTAAACCAAATAAGGTTCAATTCATCGTCAAAAGATGTAGCTCATTCGTACTTTCGTTACGTCAAACTCTTTCCATATATTAGCCCTTCGTCTAGTCCAAGCAAACTTAATTTCTATCAATTTGAGAATTCAATTCTCAAACTCATTTTATATCTCTTGGATAAACTCGTAGTGCATGTGACCTTATAGGTTCCCAGTTATGTTAGCTGTACATAATTAACTATTAATTATGGATCGATCATGAGTGACACCTAATAGCACATCATGATCTTCAATTGGCCGAAAAATCATCGATTGATTTCAGAACCTTTCAGGAGCTACAGTTGTAACGACCCAACTCCTGGGTACTTATCTGTGAGCCGGATCGCTACATTAACTACTGAAGCTACTGTGCGAAAAACTGGGTAAAATAAAATTTCACTAACTGACTCGGTTAATCTGACAACTGATACACCCATACTGTTATAAGGAAGGATTCAAGACCCTTTCCGGTTGGTGTACATGTGCTAAGGAGGATACTTGACCTCCCATCTGAGCTAGGAACTCGGAACTAACTTCCCAGCTGCCGATCGATCCACGGATCGATCAAATTTGCTACGATGCTGTGCCCTGCTGGATCGGTCTGCGGACCGAACCGACAGAGGCTGGATCGGTCGGCACCGATCCGGTGTGTCTGGATCGGTCTGCAGACCGATCCGTGCACCTGGAAACTTCGGACTCGTTCGGTATCGGTGACGATCGATCTGATAGCATCTTGTATGCCTCGGATCGGTCGGACCGATCCAGATCTGATATTACAGCGGATCGGTGCCGATCCAACTCGATCTGAAATCGAGTTTCGATTTCGAACTTTCGAACCGGAACGTACCACAACTCACAGACATAGGTTTTAGATACATGAAAAACAATCTAACATTAACCTACATGCGTCCTAAACTGAACAAACTGAATAGTGCATAGTTTTACTGGATTAAAACATTTAACCAGCTAAGGATTAAACCATAAACAAACTAACAACGTAAATACTGGAATTAAGCTGTTTCGACCCCTAGGATCTTTATTCCAAACCCCTTGCACACACACACCTCCATAGCATTGTCCTCTAGCCTCCGTTAGTCCACTTTTCTTTTACCTGTATCTGCAGTATAAGAAAAGTAGTACCTGTAAGCTAAAGAGCTTAGTAAGAAACCATCTACCTCACAAAAACATGCAACGATGCGAGTATGGTTTCAAAACATGCTATTTGAAAACTGAACTGAGCATGGCAACATGGCATGGCATACAAACATGTACTGAACTGATCATGGCATACAAACAAGCTGAGCATAGCATACTGTATCTGCAACTAAGCATACATACTGAACTGGTCATGCATATACATCTAACTGCTCATGAACTCAAATCATGAAACTTAACTGAGATAATCAACTGAAACTGAAACTAAGTTAGTGTTTCCATCACTGATTACATATTTGGAAAAACTATATATAATAATAGATGAAAATACTAAACATGCTGTTGGGGCCCTGACAACTGTACTTACTGTGCGCGCATCCCTACGAGACCCGGGATTGCAAGTTCCGAATCCAGCAGGGTTACTAGGTTATCTGAACCTAGGGACGACTGTGGGAGTCCCACCCATGGATATCTGATCCAAGTACAGTGCCAACTGAATAAAAGTAAAATACTGAATACTGTTTTATTTTACTTTGCTGTTCTAGGTTATCTGAACCTAGAGCTAGGTTATCTGAACCTAGAGGCTACTGTGGGAGCCTACCCAATGGATATCTGATCCATATAGCTGTAATAGATGATAAATAACTGAATAAAATGTTTCTAATGTATTTACATGCTGTTAGGACGCCTACTAGTGCATCCTTCTGAACTGGGCATTCTACCGAATGCTTGGTGTGCACTAAAAGCACACCCTAAAACTGAAAACTATAAAATTACTGAACTAACGCCAAAATTAACAAGCGAGAGCAATTATACTTCAGGTGAGGGGTTTCTTACCTCAATCGCAAGGTTTTCTTACGATTCTAACTGCTAGGTTTTCCGGAAAACTGCTCCGTTCGACGAACCGCTTACGTCCTCGCATTCCTCTCGCGGAGAAGAACCTTTTTCGTGTTGGAGTCGTCGCCGGAAGATGTTCCCTTGACCCTTAGTTTGGTGTGTGCCGTGCGTGAGGAAGAGGGGAAGAGGAGAGGTGCGGCGGTGGTGTTAGGTCTCGGTGGAAAAGATGTTGCCGAACCAAGTTCCCCAAATAAACCAATTCCAACTTAAGTTTATTATTCATATCAAGTGGTTTAATGAACCCAACTCTAATATAAATATATTTGGTTCTCCTTTCTTTCAGCACGGCCCTGCTGGGTTCATCGGTTACTAGCATTATCCCTTACACCATAGGTCTCGGGTTCGATTCCCGCCTAAGCTATTTTGGGGTTCTAATTATTTTTGCTACTTCCGCTACTCGGAAAATTCCAGAAAAATATCTAAAAATTCCAGTAAAATCATAGAATAATTCTAAAATAGATTCGGGAATTTTTTGGGCTTTACAATCCCCCATACCTTATAAAAAGTTCGTCCCCGAACTTAAAATAATTCTGGGTACTTCTGTCTCATGCTGGCCTCTGTCTCCCACGTCGCCTCTGCTACTGTGTGATTTTGCCAGCTGACTTTGACTAATGGTACTTCCTTGTTCCTTAATTTCTTTACTGCTCGGTCTATTATCTGAATAGGCCGACTGTCATAGCTGAGATGGGGCTCAATCACCTGGGTGGCGTCTGGAATATGCTTCTTCAGCATGGAGACATGAAATACGTTGTGGACAGCTGACATCTCCTGAGGTAGCTCTAGCTCATATGCTACCTTGCCCACTCTCTTCGTGATAAGGTATGGTCCCACATATCTGGGAGCTAGCTTGCCCTTCTTCCCAAAACGCATGACTCCCTTCATGGGAGCTACTCTGAGGAAAACTGTATCCCCAACTGAAAACTCTAGGGGTCTGCGTCGTGTATCGGCATAGCTCTTCTGACGGCTCTGTCTCTATCCTCTGGCGAATCTGTTGTATGGCTGCTGTGGTATCTGCTACTAGATCTGTCTGAAGCTCTAGTTCCTTCTGTTCACCACTCTCATACCAGCAGATTGGTGATCTGCACCTCCGCCCATAGAGTGCCTCATAAGGTGCCATGCCGATAGTGGCCTGATAACTGTTGTTGTATGCAAATTCTGCTAGACTCAGATATTTGCACCAACTTCCCTTGAAATCTAGGGCACAAGCCCGGAGAGTACCTGATTTACTCGCGCCGTGTGACCATCGGTCTGAGGATGGAAGGCTGTGCTAAATTTTAACTGGGTGCCCATAGCTGACTGTACACACTTCCAGAAGTGTGATGTAAATCTGCTGTCTCTGTCTGATATAATGGTTCGTGGGACTCCATGCAGCCTGACAATCTCCTTGAGATACAACTGAGCTAGCTGCTCCATGGAATAGGATATTCTGATAGCTAAGAAGTGGGCTGATTTAGTCAACCTGTCGACTATTACCCAGATAGCATCAAAACCATTCGTGGTTCTGGGTAATCCCACTATGAAGTCCATAGAGATATCCTCCCACTTCCATTCTGGAATCTGGATCGGCTGCAGAACTCCTCCTGGTCGCTGATGTTCTGCCTTAACCCTCTGACAGGTTAGATAGATGCTGACGTATCTGGCGATATCTCGCCATCCTGTGCCACCAAAATCGTTTCTTTAGATCCTGATACATTTTGGTGGAACGGATGCATCGCATAGGGAGTCCTGTGAGCCTCGTCTAGAATCTCTTTTCCTCGATCTGGAACACAAAGTCTGCCACCACAGTACACTACCCCACTGGCGGACACTGAACTCTCCATGTTCGATTACGCTAACCCTTGCTTGATTTTCTGATTTCGGGATCCTGCTCCTGAGCTGTCTGGATATCATCAAGCAAGGTAGATGCTAAGGACATAGTGGAAAGTTGTCCGACTATTAGCTCGAGACTAAAGGCTGTAATCTCCTTCCTTAGGGGTGGTGACATAGCTGCTAAAGATAATAAGGTGGCACTGGACTTCCTGCTGAGTGCGTCTGCTACCTTATTAGCTTTCCCTGGATGGTAGAGGATATCTATGTCATAATCCTTGACCAGCTCTAACCATCTGTCATATTCAGATCCTACGAGTAAAGAAATACTTGACTTTGATGATCAGATATACTCTGCGTGACCTCCGTCAAATAATGTCTCAAATCTTGAGGCGAACACCATCGCTGCAAGCTCAAGGTCGTGAGTAGGATAGTTCCTCTCATAATCCTTGAGTTGTGAGGCATAGGCGATCACCTTGCCGCTTTGGTATCGCTCCTAATCCCAATTTAGAGGCGTCCAGATGCCTGTGTTTTGGTATAGCTAAAATAGAACCGGTCAATCTCCGTTTTTTAGTTCTCTGATCCTCGTCCATTGAAATTTCTTGTTCTTCCCTGGTGAGAGCCGCTGCTGGGGAGGCTATCCCGAGAAGTCCTCACGAATTTCCGTAGTAGCCTGCTAATCCCGAAAGCTTCGATTTCCTTGGCGTTCTGGGTCTCTTCCGATTTACTTCTATCTTGTTGGGATCTACCATAACACCATCCTTGGAGATGATGTGACCTAGGAAGGCTACTGGTCAGACAAAATTCACATTTCGTGAATTTGGGTCTGCAATACTATTCTCAGATGCTCTGCATGGTCCTCCTGAGTGCTGAATAGATAAGAATGTCATCGATGAACACGATGACAAACTTGTCTAAGTATTCTCTGAATACTCTGTTCATGAGGTCCATGAAAGTATTTGTCACGTTGAAAGGCATGACTACGAACTCGTAATGTCCGTATCTGGTCCTGAAAGCTGTTTTAGGTATATCACCTTTCTTGACTCTAACCTGGTGATATCCTGATCTGAGGTCAATTTTAGAGAACACTGTGGCTCCCTTTAGCTGGTCAAACAGGTCATCTATTCTGGGGAGAGGGTACCTGTTTTTAATTGTGACCTGGTTCAAGGCACGGTAGTCTATGCATAGGCGCATGCTTCCATCCTTCTTCTTCACGAACAGCATAGGTGCTCCCCATGGTGAGTGACTAGGGCGTATGAAACCCTTGTCAAGAAGCTCCTGTAATTGCTCATGAAGTTCCTTCAGTTCTGCTGGAGCCATGCGATATGGTGCCTTGGAAATTGGATTTGTGCTGGGAATGAGCTCTATCTCAAATTCAATCTCCCTGTCTAGTGCTAAGCCTGGTAGCTCTTCAGGGAAAACTGCTGGGTAGTCACAAACGACTCGAACCTCTGATAGCTGTTGGTTCTTGTCCTGGCTGGTGTTGACTACATTTGCTAAAAATCCCATGCATCCTGAATCCATTAGCTGCTGTGCTTTTAGTGCTGAGAGAAACTTCCTGGCTTTTCTCTTTGGTTTTCCTATGAACTCAAACTGTACTCCTGCTTCAGGTTGGAATTTCTGTTTACGGCACTCTATAGAAGCGCCGTATCCGATCAGAAAATCCATTCCAAAGATGACATCGTAGTCGGTCATTTCTAGCACTATCGGATCACCAAAAGTTCCTGTCTGCTATAATGGTTGGCACCAGTGCGTAGATGCCATAATGTCTCCGAGGGTAGTGTTGTCGAAACTGAGTACCTCTGGAGGTGTTGCTAATTTCTCGGCAAATGCCCGGATACATAAGAGTGGGTTGCCCCAAGATCGAATAAGACAGTTGCATTATCTTTGTAAAATATTGATCGACTGTGACAAGCCGAGGCATTTGCTACGTCCTCTCTGGTGAGAAAATCCCGGCATTTGTGTTAGCTGTGGGGGCTTCTAATCTGGGCTGCATACATCTGGTGTAGCTGCGCTGGCTGAGCTCCATATTGTATCGGCTGAGGCTGAGTCTTGTTCGGGCACTGCTTAGCCATGTGCCCTTCCTGTCCACATTCAAAACAACCTCGCGTACCCTTGCGGCAAACTCCTGGATGATGTTTCCCACAAGTAGTACATTTGGGATGTCTGGAATGTTTTCAGCTGGTCCTCCTTTTGGGTCACTGCTTGCCTTGCGTTTCCCCTTCTAGTTGGAGCTATGTCCCTGTTGTTTCTGCTGAGTACCTGAGCTAGCTTGTCCCTTGGGCTCTGTGGAAACCTGCTTCTGCTGGGTGATATTGTGCTGATAGTGCTTGGTGATCAGAGCACTACTCACTAGCTCCTCTATGGTTTGTGGCCTATGAACGCCACCAGCCACATTCATTGTGATCTCTGGTCTGAGCATCTTCAGCATCAAGCATACTCGTTCCTTCTCTGAGCTGACTAGTTCTAGACACAGACGGGCCAACCTGTTAAATTTCTTCACGGCCTCCTGAACTGATAGGTTGCCCTGACGAAATTCTGTAAACTCGTCATATTGTCGGTTCGTGACCTGCATGTGAAAGAATTCCTCGAAGAATTCTTTCTCGAAGTTGGCCCATGTCATCTGGTTTACTGGCCACTTCGATTTAATCCGCTCCCACCACATGCGTGCATCTCCTGTTAAACAGAAGGAGGCACACCGCTGGTGCCTGAGAAGTTCTCGGGCTTAATTCTCTGCCACTGGATAAGGTAAGCATCTCTCTTAGCCCCTGCTACTGGGGCCACTGGGACTGGTACTGCAGGCTGAGCTGGTACTACCTCTGTGATTACTGGAGTCGTGAGGTTCGGTACTGGAGTGACTGGGGGAGTAGTCTGCTGGTTAGCCTTTAAGGAGGCTATCTCCTGTTGCTGATCAGCTAACTGCTGCTGTAGCTGAGCCACTAGTGCTGTAAGGTCTGGGGGAGGTCCTCGTACCATTTTCTAAATAGCAGAGAACACATATATATAACTAGGCTATCATGTCATAATTAACTACTGGTAACATGTTAAATACTATCACTGTAATCATGAATTAATTAACTACCAACATGAGAGCAAACATGAAAGCACTTATAACTGTTATGAAAGCTGAAAACAAAATTGAGTGAGAGATGTTCTTACTTGGAAGGTTTCTGAGTGTAGGAAGTGTGGTGTAACGACCCAACTCTTGGGTACTAATCTGTGAGTTGGATCGCTACATTAACTACTCAAGCTACTGTGCGGAAAACTGGGTAAAATAAAATTTCACTAACCGACTCGGTTAATCGACAACTGATACACCCATGCTGTTATAAGGAAGAATTCAAGACCCTTTCCGGTTGGTGTACATGTGCTAAGGAGGATACTTGACCTCCCATCTGAGCTAGGAACTCAGAACTAACTTCCCAGCTAGTTGCTGATCGATCCACGGATCGATCAACTTGCTACGATTCTGTGCCCTGCTGGATCTGTCTGCGGACCGAACCAGCAAAGGCTGGATCGGTCGGCAGACCGATCCAGGTGTGTCCGGATCAGTCTGCAGACCGATCCAGGCACCTGGAAACGCTGGATGCTCTCTGTTCGGTGCTGGATCGGTCGGACGACCGATCAGATAGCATACAGTAGCATACTGTATGCCTCTGGATCGGTCGGCAGACCGATCCAACTCTGATACGAAATCAGAGTTTCTGATTTCAGAACTTTCAGGCACTGGAACGTACCACAACTCACAGACATAGGTTCTAGATACATGAAAAACAATCTAACATTAACCTACATGTGTCCTAAACTGAACAAACTGAATAGTGCATAGTTTTACTGGATTAAAACATTTAACCAGCTAAGGATTTAAACCATAAACAAACTAACAACGTAAATACTGGAATTAAGCTGTTTCGACCCCTAGGATCTTTATTCCAAACCCCTTGCACACACACACCTCCATAGCATTGTCCTCCAGCCTCCGTTAGTCCACTTTTCTTTTACCTGATCTGCAGTATAAGAAAAGTAGTACCTGTAAGCTAAAGAGCTTAGTAAGAAACCATCTACCTCATAAAAACATGCAACGATGCGTGTATGGTTTCAAAACATGCTATTTGAAAACTGAACTGAGCATGGCAACATGGCATGGCATACAAACATGTACTGAACTGATCATGGCATACAAACAAGCTGAGCATAGCATACTGAAACTAAGCATACATACTGAACTGGTCATGCATATACATCTAACGCTCATGAACTCAAATCATGAAACTTAACCGAGATAATCAACTGAAACTGAAACTAAGTTAGTGTTTCCATCACGATTACATATTTGGAAAAACTATATATAATAATAGATGAAAATACTAAACATCTTTGTTGGGGCCACGACAAATGCGCATCCCTCACGAGACCGGATTGCAAGTTCAATCCAGGTTACTAGGTTATCGAACCTAGGGACGTCGGGAGTCCATGGATATCTGATCCAAGTGCAGTGCCAACTGAATAAAAGTAAAATACTTTATTTTGCTGTTCTAGGTTATCTCAACCTAGAGCTAGGTTATCTGAACCTAGTGGGAGCCTACCCAATGGATATCTGCTCCATATAGCTGTAATAGCTGATAAATAACTAAATAAAATGTTTCTAATATATTTACATGCTGTTAGGACGCCTACTAGTGCATCCTTCTGAACTGGGCATTCTACCGAATGCTTGGTGTGCACTAAAAGCACACCCTAAAACTGAAAACTGTAAAATTACTGAACTAACGCCAAAACTAACAAGCGAGAGCAATTATACTGCAGGTGAGGGGTTTCTTACCTCAATCGCAAGGTTTTCTTACGATTCTAACCGCTAGGTTTTCCGGAAAACTGCTCCGTTCGACGAACCGCTTACGTCCTCGCATTCCTCTCGCAGAGAAGAACCTTTTTCGTGTTGGAGTCGTCGCCGGAAGATGTTCCCTTGACCCTTAGTTTGGTGTGTGCCGTGCGTGAGGAAGAGGGGAAGAGGAGAGGTGCGGCGGTGGTGTTAGGTCTCAGTGGAAAAGATGTTGCCGAACCAAGTTCCCCAAATAAACCAATTCCAACTTATGTTTATTATTCATATCAAGTGGTTTAATGAACCCAACTCTAATATAAATATATTTGGTTCTCCTTTCTTTCAGCATGACCCTGCTGGGTTCATCGGTTACTAGCATTATCCCTTACACCATAGGTCTCGGGTTCGATTCCCGCCTAAACTATTTTGGGGTTCTAATTATTTTTGCTACTTCCGCTACTCGGAAAATTCCGGAAAAATATCTAAAAATTCCAGTAAAATCATAGAATACTTCTAAAATAGATTCGGGAATTTTTCGGGCTTTACAACAGTGAGGTGCGCCTTATTCCTTTCACTCATCTTATACCCATTTGATTTACGACATGATTTATGTGTCAGTCTCCACTAAGTTGTCTATGTCACACCTAACACATTTAAGAGTTCTTAATATTCTTGTTAATGCTTGATTTCTATGTTGTAGTATCTTAGGATAATATAGATGTCTTGTTCTTTTCCAATGTAATTAGTTATTTGTTTCCATATTTAGTTTTATTTATCTTCTATTCGTTGCAAGTAGATTAGGTTAATCTAGGTTTCATTAACTGCTTTAGATTCATTAATTGATTTGTGTTCTCTAGTTCATTACAATCATAATTTAGATTAGATAGATTATCTTTCATTACTCATTTGTAGCATTTACAACTCAAACTCAAACCCTATGTTTGAATAAAATTAATAATGAGATTTATCATACATTAGCTACATTCGTTGGGAGACGACCTGAGCTACTCCCTATGCTATATTAGTGTAGTAAGCAATTTTGGTACTTTATTATTTGATACTCATTTTACGATAAAATTAGGTTTATTAAATTAGTATCGTTACTCCCCGAGTGTAGAGGTGTTTGATAATTTTAGGATTATATTTTCTTAAAAAAATTATATATCGGAGAGTATGGAGATGCTTGATAAAACTCTAGCTACTTTACATGTGAGATGACTATCTAGGTTTGAAGATGGATAGCTAGGCTCCCTGTTCATCCACCAATTCAATAAAATGCATCATTTTATTATAGGGTTAACGGTAATTTATCTACCTGTAGTTAAATTTTCGTAATACTCAAAATATATAGTCAACTTTTATTACTACAATCACGACACGCAATTAAAGTGTACCATTAATAATAATTTTTATGGCGCATCCAATTATGTGCATTACGGATAGTGTACTATTTATACAAACGACATCATGCATACAAATTACGCTATCAATGAACTTTTCTATGACATATAAAGTATGCTATTAAAACTTAATATTAACAGTGTGGGAAACTTGTTAATACCTATCATACATATATAAATGATGACGTGTAAAAAAGCACACTGCCAATAAGTATTATAAAATTTTAATAAGTTCACCGTTAATTATTTTCAAACTCTTCTAATATTTTTTTTGTCGAAACATCTCGCCTCCCTACTAATTTTTGGCCAAAACTTTTAGCTCCTGCATTTATTTTTCCGCCAAACTCCTCACGCCAAAAACCTGCAAAACGAAACCTCACGTCAAAACCCCCTCACGCGAAACCTAAACTTGCGATCTATAATCTCCTCACATAAAACCTAAACTCGCGATTCCTCACGCGAACTCCCTCCACAGAAACCGCCAACTCTAAACTCCGTCTCCGTCAACATCTCCACCCATCCTCTCTCTGGCGAAGCCCTCTCTGCCGAAGCCCTCCACCAAATTGATCTTCGTCGAGATATTTTTTAGGGACCAATCATCTTAATCCAAGTAATTATCTCTTATGTCAGTAGGATTTGCTTCGTTATTTATGATATAGTTGTAGATCTTTTAATTTGAATGTGACTTCTAGCTCCATGCTTCTATTAGATTGGTTCTTCTCTTTGTTTGGGGGGTTGTTAGTTAATTTGGGGAAGCAAAATGTTTCCATTAATTGTTTTTATGAGTTCTCCTTGTTTTGTTTTCTAGTTGGTTTTGATTGATCAAACTCCATCTCTTGGTATTCCGATCTAAGTTTCACCGATGTCTCTTACTATTTTTGTTCCTCTTCATCTATTATTGGGGTTTTGATCTAGTTTTACCTACACAAATAGAACTTGTTTTTAGTCTAGAATCAGGATCGTACTTGAGGGTTCATTTTATAGTTTTGATTCTTCCCGTCTAATCCATCTTTCCTTTAGGACCCTCGAGTTTTCCCTCAGTTATCTTGTGTAGATGTAATTGCCACTTTAGGAGGAAGAGTACTCTAGAGATTAGTTCCTAAAGTCTCTTCTAATTTTTTTTCCCTTCCGTTTCCTATCTTTATTGATGTTGATTTTAAGTTAAAGACATGCCAATTTGAGTACAAGGGGATCATCATTTATATGATCCATCAACTATCTCTAAAGCTTTGTTGATTTTGGTAGAAAGGAACTCTCCATTGACTATATAAGTTTTGTTTGTGCTTTGCCTACATGTGAATAACATGTCTTATTTCATTATTGGCGTGTCTAATTTTAGTTTGCATGTACAAGTTTCTCTAGTTCATGTGATAAGCTAGACATAGATGGTTTTATTCTACTTATAATATTTGCCTATGTTTTTATTCTACTTATATTAAAACCAGATAATGCAAGCTTTAAATTTAATGAAATTGTCTCATTAAATAACACATCAAGGATGCTTATTTTCAGCATAATTAGCTAACTCATCTAGTATTGATATGAAAAAGTAGGAGCTTAAAACTCTAACACCAAGAATGTTAATATCCCAAATAACTTCTATTGCATTAATAAATAATAAGAGAATTCTTTTCTCCTAGTTGTTTATAAATTTAAGCATACTTTTAAATAAATAAAAATCCTATGCAAATCCTTTTTATATTTTCCATTATCAAATAAATAATAATTCTAGTTGATCTGCATTGTAATCTGACAAAGTTTTGCCTTGGTGAATAACCCACTTAGTTGTGCCTTTTGCTCACTTTAGTTAATTGAACTATTTTATTTTTGATATTCTATGTTTCTTTTTGGTATTATTTTTTAATTAATTAATATAATTTGGTAATCTATACACAAGGCTTTAGCTATGTTTGCTCCCCTTGTTGTGAGACAAAGATAACTTTTTTTCATCTGAAACTTAGATCATTTACAAAATGGATAAGGAATGGATGCATCTGCCTTCAAGGCTTGTACCCGAGTATAAAGAAGGGGTTCAAAAATTTCTTGCACAAACTAGGAACTATGCCAAAACACGTGAAGTAATCTTATGTCCTTACAAGCGTTGTAAAAATAAGAAGTATATGAAATTTGACTAAGTGTACGAGCACTTAATTATTAAGAAGATAGATCCTTCTTACACTAGTTGGGTCTTCCATGGTGAAAGTTATACCTCACAATTTCAAGGCGGAGGTAGTTTAGGAGGAGTTCAAGTAGAGGATAATAAAAGTATAGAGGAATATCACTTATATAGGAATGTCTTTGTGTCGAAAGAAGAAGTTGGACACACTATATCTGAGGCAAACGATTATGAATTTGCTGATTTATTATTAATATTCACACTGACAATAGTTTCAATGATCTCCTTAAGATCTTAGGTGGTATACTTCTAGAAAAAACATACTTCCAGAAACTATTTATTCGATGAGAAAGATATTGAACCTATTTGATTTAGGATATGAGAAGATTCATGCTAACCCAAACAATTGTTGTCTATTTAGAAAGGAGTTCAAAGATTTGAACTCATGTCCAAAGTGTGGTTCCTCAAATGGAAGGTGGACAAAATAACCACCAAAATTCGTAAATGAGTTCTTGAAAAAGTACTACAATATTTTCCTGTGATACCAATATTAAAAAGGATGTATGTTTACATTAGAAGAAAAGGATGAAGACTTGATTTGGCACTCCAACGACAAAAGTCAAGATCATATGATGCGTCATCTAGTTGATTCAGTAGCTTGAGATACAATAAATCATGAGCGACCGACTTTTGCATCAGATCCTAGAAATCTCCTACTTGGTCTTGCTACAGATGAATTCAACCATTTTGGTGACCTTAGTTCTAAATATAGTTGTTGGCTTGTTATTTTGGTAAATTACAATCTTTCTCCATTGATGTGTATGGAAAAGGAAAATCTTATGCTAACATTGTTGATTCCAGGCCCAAAACAACCCAGAAATGATATAGATGTCTACTTGAAACTCCTTGTGGAGGATTTGAAAGAGCTGTGGGGCATAGGTGTAGAGGCTTATGATGCATTTAGCAAGTCAATGTTCAATCTGCAGGTTATTTTGATGTGGACGATCAATGATTTTCCTGCTTATGGAAATCTAGCTAGATGTGCCATAAAAGGAAAAGTTGGCTGCCCAATATGTGGTGAAGACATATGTTCAATGTGGCTTAAGTACAGTAGAAAGTTTGCATACTTGGATTACATGAGATTTCTTGCTCTTAATCATCCATTTCGTCAGAAAAGATTTAATGAGAAACAAGAGAGAAAAGGGAAACCTAAACTTTGACAAGGTTACAAATTCTCAATGTAGTGAAGGACATTAAAAATGATTGGGGTAAAAAATAAAAAGGTGTGACTATTAATACTTGTCAAAAAAAGAGGAAGATGATGTGCGCAAATATTATGATCATTTACGCAATATTTAGCTCACATTCACGTACTTTATTCATATATATTCGTTTCATGATTGCCTCTTTCGTTTGTATTCATTATATATATTCTTTTGTTCGGATATCTGCTCTTTGTTTGATTTTGTGTTGACAGGGATGACTTTTGGAGCAAAAATGGTGATTATCTACGCACCGAAACAAGCTAAAGAACACGACCGTGTGACCAGACAAAAGGGAGCAATGAATGGCCGTGCGGCCATAGAAGAGGCGAATCAGTGCATGGTCGTGCACCCTTGCACGGCCGTGCGGCCATGGTAGAGGCAAAGCAGCACACGGCCATGCATCATTGCACGACCGTGCCACCCCAGGCTGAGACAAAGGAATGCCCGGCCGTGCATCCTTGCACGGTCGTGCCTCAGGGAGCAGAAGCCAGAGACCACACGGTCATGCCAATCAGCATGGCCATGCAACTTCGCCAGAGGAGAGGATGGGCGTGGCCGTGACAACCTTGTACGGCCGTGCCACGGGACGTGCGACGCCCATACCCTAGCTTATAAAAGGGTCAAGAAACCTATTTTTGGGGGATCTTTGGTTCGGGACTTCGTCCCTCCCCTCGGGGAAAGCCGTCAAGCTTCATCCACCACCGTCTCTTCACGATCAGTCCATCTCCGGAGCAAGGAAGCATCCCCAAGACATCGGAATCATCAAGCATCTCTTCTTCCTTTCCTTTTAGGATTGTAAGTATGCTTTTCTTTATGTTCTAGGGTTGTTCTTCCCCCACAATGGAGTAGACATCCTCTTCTAGGATTAGGAAGTATTTGTATTACGATGGAGATGTAGAACTACGTTGATTCTCCTTATTTCTATCCAATGAATTGTTTATGCCTTGTTCATACTTGATGAAGTCGTGTGTGTGACATAGTTATGTTTCTTGCACGCTTTGTTGATTGATGTGGAGGATTGTTGATCACGCAAGGGGATGTCCTAGAGCGTATTGACCAAGGTACCCTCGTGACAGGGGTAACCCTTTCCGAACGTCTAAGACGTTCCCTTAAAAGGAGAAACAATCCCATAGGAATTGCTACTCTCATAGAGAGAGTGCTATAGATCGTATACCAGAGGGGCCCTAGTGACAAGGGTAACCCATTCACGGATGTCTAGGACACTCTCTTGAAAGGAGAGGCAATTCCTTCATAAGGAAGTAGGAACCCGTACCATCTACCTTTATCCTTAATATTGCTATTTACTAGACACAAATTCCTGTGATCTACCGAGGCGCCCTAGTGACAGGAGTTAACTGTTACAGGATTTCACAGGGATCGTCTCTATTCGATACTTAGGGATATTGACAAATATAACTTACTACAAGAGCATGGACATAGAGGGTAGAAACTAAGCAATCTATGTAGTATCTCCTAGTATTACAATGAAACTGAAATCCTAGAATCCATCTCCCGAAGCTCATTCCCTCCAAGATCTCTTCTCTCTCTCAACCTTCTTTCTCTCTTCAATCACTCACGTTAGTTTGCAAGCGCCAAAGCTAACTTTCGACCGTCTAGATAATCTACTTGCGACATCTCTAGTGCTTATAACAGTCCCTGTGGATTCGATATTTTTATTACTGACGACGAAACCGTACACTTGCGGTTGCGTAATAGAAGACATAGGAGAGTTCAAAAAGGGTACAAAAATTAGTTCAAATGTAGAAGAAAAAGTTAGTTTTTTTCGATTTGTCATATTGGAGTGTAAGTTATTTAACTCTCTATTTAATAGTTTTTAATAATTTGTTATATTCCTAACCTAATATATGAAAGGTATTGATGATTACTTATAGGGGCTTCTATTATGTCATAACTTAGATGTGATGCATGTTGAAAAGAATGTTCGTGAGAATATCATAGGCGCATTGTAAACGTGAAGGAAAAAAAAAATCCAAAGATGGTGTTAATGCTCACAAAGATTTGAAGAACTTAAAAATTAGAGAAGAATTACATCCTCAACAAAAAGGGGAAAACATGTATCACTTGTCTGTTGCACCTTACACATTATCTAAAAAAAGAAATGGATGTATTTTGCTCTAGGTTGAAGAAAATAAAGTTACCCAATGACTATAGCTTAAATATTGGTAATTGTGTTTCTTTAGAAGAGCGTAAACTTATTGGGTTGAAATCTCATGATTGTCATGTTCTAATGCAACAATTGCTATCAGTTGCATTGAGAAATCTTTTACTGAAAGGCTCATGTAATGCTCTATTTTTGATGTGTGCATTTTACAACGAATTATGTCAAAGAGTATTAGAGAGGAACCGTTTAGAATAACTCAAGGAGAATATTGTTGAAACTCTATGCATGTTGGCAAGGTATTTTTCACCTTTTTTTTTTTTTACCATTTCAGTTCATTTGACAATTCATTTAGCTAGAGAAGTCCGCTTGTGTGGACCAGTCTAATTCCGCTAGATGTACCCATTTGAAAGGTAATAAATATTATACAATGAATTGGATTTTGTTATCAACACGTCTTTCACCTAATTTATTCTGTTATTTAGATTTATGAAAATGCTTAAATGTTATGTGAAGAATCGAGCAAGGACAAAGGGTTGCATAGCTGAGTGTTACCTCGCAGAAGAAAGAATGCAATTTTGTAGTGCTTTTATTAATAAAGATGCTAGTATTGGTGTCTATTCTAATCGGAATGCAGATTTGGAGAATGGATTAGTGAAAGGTCACCCAATTTCCTAAGGAAAAGTCAAGATTTTAGAAGACCATGTGTTACAAGCCACATATCGATATGTGTTGTTCAATAGTGTAGAAGTTGAACCGTACTTACAGTGAGTATAGTTAATTGCAAACTCTATTAGATAATCTTGGTCTAGTACATAATTCATATATTCTAACAATCACCCTTCAATGATTTTAAATAGGATGCATATTGAGGAGCTTAAACAAGTAGATCGTTGTTTCATAAGAAATGAAATGTTGTTACAAAAATGACATATGGAAACATTTGCTCAATGGTTATCAAAACATGTGTCTGATACCTCTTCAGGCCAAATTCAATGGTTAGCACATGGTCTAAGAAAGCATGTTATATCTTATACAAGTTATATTATAAATGGATATCGGTTCCACACAATTGATGTTGAAAGGTTGACACAAGATAGTGGTGTTTCAATTGAAGCCAATACTATTTGTCAATCTAGTGCTAATGATTATTCATATACAGTAGGAAGATTATCATATTATGGGGTTATACGAGATATTATGTTACTAGACTACTATTCCTTCAAAGTGCCTATCTTTAGGCGTGATTGGTCCAATCATGGAAATGGTATTAAAATCGAAGATGGTTTTACACTGATCAACTTACACCAAGGACTTAAACTTTTGAAAGCGATTCTTTCATTTTAGCATCACAAGAAAAGCAAGTATTCTATTCTAGGGACAATGATTAATCAAATTGGTTTGTGTTGCTAGAAAAGTCACCTCGAGGTATTCATGATATGAATTTGATTGAAGAGGATACCTATACGTCATCAACACCTCTTGATGTATCTAGACGTGAGATTAACGTTATCGAAAATGAACCATATGTGAGGAATGAGTGTGAGGGAATTGATGTAACTGATCCATGACTTAAATTTTATAGTGTAGATTTTACAATTAATTAGTTCTTTTCAAGTTTCATTATACTTTGTTTACTGTTTTATTATATTTTTTCTAGTTGTTTATTTTTGGTGATGATCATGTCATGTTGTAAATGAGCAGGTCATTAATTATATAACATTCAAAAGATGAGAAAAATGGGCAAAAAATGCAACAAAGCAATTGTAGATGAAATTTAGGTGATATTGTATTCTATTTTAAATCTTGGTTTATTTTAATAAAGTATATTTATACATTTCAATCTCTTTATGCCATTTTGTAGGAAAATATAGCTTCTAATAATCCACTTAATTCATCACAAGATTTGTACAGGAAAGAGGGAATTGATGACGACAAAATTGATAAGAAAAAGGAATGTGGTCCATCAAAGTTGAATTTGGTTAGTGGTCAACAAAACCCTAAAAACTGGAGCGTAATGAATTTGGACAACTGATTGGAGATAATTCAGTGAAGTATGCTTCTTTCATAGGTTGCATGATAAAAGAATTTGTGCTATATACATTAGATAGATGGAATGACATAGACAAAGAAGTAAAAAATAGGATGTGAAATTGTCTTCAGATAATGTTACTAATTTTTTCTTGTTCGGTATTATTACAAAATGTAAACATATATATTTTCATGCTTTTTAATATACAGATGAATTATAATGTTGAGGAGTGGGAAAAGAAATCAATCTTTCAAAAGTTGGCTAAGTTATGACGTGATAGAAAGTCCAAACTACAAATACTTATACGAGAAGCTAATGCTAGTCCAGTGACTTCACGAAATCTTAATCTTTTAAAGTATGAATTTATGGATCAAAATCAATAGGAATTATTTGTAAAGAGGACACTATCATCTACCTTTCAAGTATTAATTAATAAATCTTACTTTTAATGATTAAAATTTCTTTTGTTATTTTATGTACTTCATATATATTATTTAGTTTTACATTTGCATTGTGACATTATTTAGTTTTACATCAACAGGTTGGAGTATATTACTAATTAGACATAACTACCATCACTAACTGCCACTTCTTACATAATTAACTAGGCATAACTACCATCACTAACTGCCACTTCTTACATAATTAACTAGGCATAACTACTATCACTAACTGCCACTTCTTACATAATTAACTATCCTACAAATTACTATTATTATTGCTGATAAAATAATAGTATTTTTCAGCCACTTCCATCCACCATACAACCCACTACTTAATACTCTCATTTCCCTTGCCGCCATCACCACTTGTCAATGCCCTTTTATAAATTTGGATTGCCATGTTACCAGGTGTGCTCACATTAGCTTCTACTACATCACTACTTGGTCAATGTGGCTTGATTCTGCTACATTAGCTTCTGCTCACATTAGCTTCTGCTACATCACTACATTAGCTTCTAGACTATGACAATTTTAGTATTTCAATGGCTAGATAGTTTCTTGTCAATCAAGGTCACGTTGTTTCTTTTTTCTTCTTCTGATATGATCTATCTTTATATATATATATATATATATATATATATATATTTCACTGTGACAATCATAATCAGATTGAGGACTTGCACATTTTTGATACAAGCTGGCATGCAATCATCTACACAGCCACTGCATTCACGCACCACTTTTTAATCTCTAGAGAATCTTCACTTGTTTAATGAAAAATCCTTGCATTAATTAGTAGACGAAAATTGGTAGTGTACAGTTCGATGTGAGCAAATGTTGACACTTCAATCTAGGCATTTACATATTTAATGACCTAAAATTTGTTCAATTCTCTAGAAACCATGGATATCTAGGACTATTGATGAAAATAGTGACCACATATCCCTAAAGTTTATCTCAGAGATGGATCATTAATGTTTACCACATTTGTTGGTAGCTACCATGCTCATCCGTGTCCACATATGCTGGCTTTATTCTCTTTTGCTGGCTAAATAATTTTAGTGCATGTTCTCTTGGACAAGGTCATCAAAGAACTATGCTTATTGATGGAGGTAGCTCTCCATATAACCTGCCACTGCCATCAACTAGTAGCATTGAATGTGGTACTGCGATCTTCCCACTACTGGCATTGAATGTGTAACATCATTGATTCCAAAAGCTTCCACCGATGATGGTTCTCAACATCTCAGCAGAGGAGACTAAAGAAGTGGGTGGAGAAAGTGTTGGCATCCCAAGATAGTTTTGATGTGATCAAATAAGTTAAATTATGTCATGTTATGTTTAACCTTGTGTCTAAGTGTGCAGAAACTTAGGAGCACAGGAAGTCGAGCGAAAGACACAGCTAGCGAAAATGACGGCACGGTAGAGAGCTTATGGGCTCGGTGCGTCTGAGGGACGAAGTACTGTGGAAGAGTACACCGGCGAACAAGAAGGGAGCGTGCAGTGTTTCCGAGGGACGAAAAGTTGGAGCGGAAGATTGCTCGAGGAACAAAAGATGCAGTTGTCCGAGGGACGAAAAGCTGTGGAAAAGTACGCTGGCAGACGAGAAGGAAGCAATCAAGCAGCGATTCTGAGGGACGAGAAGTCGGAGCGGAAGTTTGCTCGAGAATGCCGGAAGTTGGGTTCAGGTGAGCCCTATTCCGGATGGCCGAAATCACCCAACCGAGCGGAGCCGGAGTGGAAGACCCGGACTGAGGTGAGCGGAACCGAAGAAGGAGGTCGGGACCAAAAATCAGCAAAGGGATGATTTTTGGCCCCGGGGTGCCCGGACCAGACCGGGGCGCTCGGACTAGTCTGGGTCACTCGGACTCCAAGCGCCCGAAACCCTTCCGGGTGCTCAAAACTCAAATTTGATCCACAGCAATGTGGAATTGGAACGTTACATTGGGGATAGATTTCTATCCCATTCCAGGCACCTGGAACGCTTCTAGGCACCTCGAGCAGGGCTATATAAGCAACCCTACTCCCAGAAGCTAAAGAGAATAAGAATTACAGAGTAACAACACTTGTGCTTGATTTATCTGAGTTTAGCTTTGTTTTGTGAGCTTTGAATATTGTAACAGGCTTCTCCGCCTAGAGGAGATTTTTAGTGCACTTTTTCATCTGCCTTGGATTAACAACCTCCCCGGTTGTAACCAAGTAAATTTGTTGAGCCTCATCTTTTTAGTTTATTATTATTTCTATGTTTATGCAAGTGTTTTAATTAAGTTATAAGTTCGAGAAAGGTCTTTTTATTTTATTTTTTTGCAGGGGCTATTCACCCTCCCCCTCTAGCCAGCCGCCAAGGGTCCTAACAAGTGGTATCAGAGCGATGTTCGCTTCAGGAGGACTAACCGCCGAACGAAGAACACGAGATGGCCGGATCGAGCATCTACTCACCAGTATTTGAGGGGGAGTTCACTTTTTGGAAACGTCAGATGGAGATATATTTTAAAACCGATTTTAATATTTCACTAACAATTAAGTATGGTTTTCATATGTCCAAAAGCAAAGAAGAAAAAGAAATTGAGAAACATCAATGGACTGAAAAGCAACGCAACGACTTCATGGCTAATGGTAAGGCTGAGTTCCACCTTCTGAGCGTTCTGCCTGCCCAGGATGTTGACAGAATCAGCAATTATGAGAATGCAAAAGAACTTTGGGAAAAGTTCTTAAAGCTCTACGAATAACCAAAAGTAATCGAATCCAACTCCTCAATGAACTCTGAGTCGTTATCAGAAGCAAAAAATTAGAAAATTATCGAAACTGCTCTCATAACTGAATACCTACTTGAAGATAAAGAAAGTTCTTCAGAAATGAGCATTGAGAGCATCAATGAAGGGGGAGCAACGTCGGAGGAAAGTAGCTCTACAGGGGGAGCATCAAAAGTCGACAAGGTAAGTCAGGTACGGTGTTTACCTCCTGACCAATTATTTAATTTGATAAAAATATTGTTGAAAGATTCTTGTAAAGCAGAAAAAGAAAATAAAAAATTATTAACAGAGAATAATGAGTTAAAAGGAACTCTATCAACAACTTGTCGATTAGAAGATTTCGACAAACTAAAAACAGAAAATGAAATGTTAAAGGAACATATACAAACTTTAAAAAAATTTGCATATTCAAAATTCTCTGCTTCAAATTTTAGAAACTATTATAGACTAAAATAGAAATTTAAATATCACAATGGATAAATTAGAAAATTATCAAAAACCTAAAAATATTAATGTTAATATGGTAGAAAGGAATCTATTTTGGATTCCAAGATCATGCTTGTGTTTTTTTTTTTGCAAATTGAATTTTTTAAACTACAAAATTCCTTTTTAGTTTAATTATTATTCGAAATTAACTTGATCCCAATTTTGTTTGAGAAAGAGGAATTCATTATTCATCCATAGAAAAATCTCAATAGTTGAATTTTATTATTCAAAATTTTCAAGAGTTATCCCTGCTAACTAAGAAAGTTTTTATGAAAAGTTTTGGAGTTATTTATCTAAGTACAACTTTTTAAAGAATTTTTAAAATTAAAAATGTTGAAAATATATTTTCTTTTACCAAAATGCATGCTCTATACATTTTTAAGAAAATACTTCAAGATTTCCAAAATTATTTTAAGGCTTTCAATTTTGATTTGTTTTCTCTTAGACTTGTGTCTAAGATTGACCAAATTTTTTAAGTCATTTTAACCTTATTCAGAATTTTGTTTATTAAACTACTTAAAATTCTTGACAAGTTATCCTTAGACTTTTGAAGTACCCCGCTTTTTTATGTGATCAAAGAGGGAGAAGGGAAGATTAAGTCTAGGGGAGGTACTTTAAAACTTTTTCCAATTTTTTCACTTTATTGTAAAATTTATTGCTTTTACTTTTTGTTGGTTTACCCTGACTTAACTTGGGTTGCTCATATCAAAAAGGAGGAGATTGTTGGTACCCTAAGGTAGTTTTGATGTGATCAAATAAATTAAGTTAGGTCTTGTTGTGTTTAACCCTATATCTAAGTGTGCAGGAACTTAAGAGCATAGGAAGTCGAGCGAAAGACGTAGCTAGCGAGAAGTATGGCATAGGAGAGAGCCAACAGGCTCGGTGCGTCTGAGGGACGAGGTGCTGCGGAAAAGTTCATCGAAGGATGAGAAGAAAGTGTACGGTGTTTTCAAAGGACGAGAAGCCGGAGCGGAAGATTGCTCGAGGAGCAAAAGACGCAGTTGTCCGAGGGACAAAAAGCTGTGGAAGAGTACGCTAGCGAATGAGAAGGAAGCAAGCAGCGATTTTGAGGGACAAGAAGTCGGAGCAGAAGTTTGCTCGAGAAGACTGGAAGTTGGGTTCGGGTGAGCCCTAGTCCGGATGGCTGAAATCACCCAAGCGAACAGAGCCGAAGCGGAAGACTCGGATTGAGGCGAGCAGAACCGAAGGAGGTCGGGACCAAAAATCAGCAAAGGGCTGATTTTTGGCCCCGGGGCTCCCGGACCAGACTGAGACCCTTGGACATGGTCGGAGCTCCTGGACCAGTCCGGGGCGCCCAGACTGGGGGCGTCCGGACCAGTCTGGGGCACCCGGAAACTAAATTTGATCCACAGCAACGTGACATTGGAACGTTACATTGGGGATAGATTTCTATCCCATTCCAAGTGCCTGGAATGCTTCCAGGCGCCCCGAGCAAGGCTATATAAGCATCCCTACTCCCAGAAGCTAAAGAGAACAAGAATTACAGAGTAACAACACTTGTGCTTGAGTTTGTCTGAGTTTAGCTTTGTTTTGTGAGCTTTGAATGTTGTTAGTGTTGGATCAAAAAGAACGCTAAAGGGGGGTGAATAGTGATAGTCGAAAATAGAGACAGAATTAAAGTACGTAGTGGAAGAGAAAAATAAGAATAACGCTAACAAACCAAGTTTTACTTGGTTCGCGACTCGTCAAGTGCTTTTGTTGTGCAATCCACTAACAATTCGCAAATCTTTACAAGAGGAATACAACGGATCTATAATTTAAGTGAAGAAATAAACAAGTATAATAACAACTTCTCAAAGATCTGGAAGGTTGTGTTAGGATGTATACTAAAAGCCTAGCTTTTGGTATAAACATTTATCTAGAAATAAGAATCACATTGGTCAAATGACTACATTTATGATAAATGTAGTTGTTCAATTAATTTATATTGTAGATAATATGGTGTGTGGTGTCACACACAGAGGATCATGTTATCAGTACCTTATAAATTATAAACAGTAGCTCACGACCATGATGGAAAGGAACAAACCATTGGAAGGTCGTAGTGTAATTAGGTGTTAGTTTATCTTAACTATATAATTACACTAGTACACTAAGAGTGTATTGAGTAGGACCATTAGAGGTCGTTTCTTTTATATTGACTTTATAAAGGAACAAAGATCTCAGTTGTTATGGAAGTGTGTGCTCTTAATCCTAATATAATAACAAGCATATATATTTGATATTTATTTCTTTAATTTATCAATGGGTGAGATTTAGTTCGATGAATCAATAAGCCCGATAAGTTGGGAAATGATATCACTTATAGTGTGTGTTGTTGATTATAGAAGGAAACTGTGTCCTAGTAATCTAGGTTGAGAATGTCCCCAAGAGGAGCTCATAAGGATTGTCATGTTAAACCCTGCAGGTGGACTTAGTCCGACATGACGATGAAGTTGAGTGGTACTACTCTTGGAGCTAGATATTAATTAAGTGAATTGTCAGTAACTTACTTAATTAGTGGACATTTGTTATCTTAAACACAGGGAGACTGACACACTCATAATAAGAAGGAGCCCAAAATGTAATTTGGGATTGGTGCGGTAGTTCAATAATAGTTCTTTAGTGGAATGAATTATTATTGACGAAATTAAGTTGTGTGTTCGGGGCGAACACGGGATACTTAATTTCATCGGGAGACCAAAACCAATTCCTCCTCTCGGTCCCTATCGTAGCCTCTTAATTATAGACTACTATACCCACCTTCTTACCCATCCCATAGGGGCCAGCCAAGCTAGCTTGGAGACCAAGCTAGGGCCGGCCAAAGTTTGGTTCATGGGTGCTTTAAGGTGGCCGACCCTAGCTTGGGTTCAAGCTTGGTGTGGCCGGCCCAAATTTAAAGGTTTTATTTTTTAAATTTTTCTTATGTGGATAACATGATTTAAAAGAGAGTTTAAAAATTTAAATCTTTCCTTTTATAAGATTCTACAAAAGATTAAGAGAAGAGCTAAATCTCTTTCCTTATTTGTAGATTAAAAGGTTGATTTTAATTTTGGTAAAAACTTTCCTTTTTAACCATGTTCATGATTTAAAAGAAAGTTTAAAAATTAATAATTCTCTTTTATTAGTTTCTATAAAAGATTAAGAAAAGATTTGATATCTTTCCTTATTTGTAGATTGAAAAGAGATTTTAATTTTTAGAGATAACTTTCCGGAAATTATCCACATGTTTAAAGAAAGATTTAATTTATAAAATTTCCTTTTTACCAATCATGAAGGGATTAAAATTATTGGAGAAATTGTTTATAAAATATCCGGAAGCAAATAAGGAAGTTTTAATTTGTGTTTAAAATTTTTATTTGCTTGGAGAATAGGTGTGGCCGGCTATTATAATTGTGAGAAGAAAAATTATTTTTAATTAAATAAATTTTTCCTTTTCATGGCAAAAGAATTAAGGAAGTTTTTATTAAAATTTCCTTATTTGCCAAAACCAAGGATTATAAAAGAGGAGGTAGAGGAGCCTTCAAGAGGTGAACTTCTATTCTTTTTCTTTCCTCTCCTCTTTGGTTTTGGTGGCCGGCCCTATTTCTCTCCTCTCCTCTTGTTGGCCGAAACTCATCTCTTGGTGGAGCTTTTGTTTGTGGCTGGATCAAGGAAGGAGAAGAAGGAGAGAAAGCAAGCCTCGTCTCTAGCATCCCTTGGAGCATTGGTGGTGGCCGAAATTCTTCATCCTTGGAGGAGTTTATTGTGGCCGAAATCTAGAAGAAAGAAGGAAGGTGGAAAGGTGGTTCTCATCTCGGAAGATCGTTGCCCACACAACGTCCGAGGTTAGAAGAGGAATACGGTAGAAGATCAAGAGGTTTTTCTAAAAGGTATAACTAGTATTTTTTCTTTCCGCATCATACTAGTTATTTTTGGAAATAATACTAAATACAAGAGGCATACGATTCTAGAGTTTCGAATTTGTTTTCGATATAATGTTCTTTTGTTTTTATTTTCCTTGTGATTTGATTGTTCTTTTCGGTTAACCTAAAGTTATTTTAGGAAATTAAATATTAGCTTTCCATAAAAGGTTTTGTCTAGTCGGTGGTGGTTGCTCCCATATCCAAGAAGGCCATGTGCCTCGCCACGTCAGTACTGGGAACCAATTATGGAAATTAATATTTAATGGAATTAATAACTTAAGGTGACTTGGGTCGAACATGTTAAGTTCCGCAGGAGATCCAAGTCAAAACCTAAAAGAACAAATAGATTAAGTTTTGGATCAAACATGTTAAGTTCCGCAGGCGATCCAAAATTTAATTTAAAAGAACACATGGTAGCTAGGAAAAGGTTCAGACCTTTGTACAAAATTTTTGTACAGTGGAACCTCTATGTTTTCCGAGTAGCAACCAACAGGTTGTACTTTCAGTTGTTGGAGTTGTGTCACTCTGTCGTCGGAGTTGTGTTGCTCGGTAGTCAGAGTAGTGTCACTCGACCGTTGGAGTCGCAACGTGGAGTCGCAGGAATGTCTTTGGAGCAGCGCGCAAGAAAGCGATCACAAAAGAATGTTGTGTTTTGTGCTCCAGCTGGTGGAAGGTTGTTTATATAGGCAGTTCCGGGCGCCTGGACCGTGACGTCGGTCAACCAATCAACGTGATCCAAGCTGGTGAGTAGATAATCCTTGGGTATTCCGGGCGCACTGATCCCATCCTGGTGACCGTACCACCATTTCCTGCAAGAAAAAGTTAGTCCGAGGCAAATAGAAATTATACTACCATGCAAAACAAAGTTAGCACAATATATAACAAGTAGAGTAGTAATTAGATTCTGTCTCCTCGAGATCAGAATCTAGTCAAGATCTCAACTTAGATTTCCGAAATAGATCTAAGTTGGATCGACGCCTACTGGTCCCTCAAACGGGGAACACTTCCTCACCAATCACTCCCCTCTAGTGACTTATCTTAACTTACCACTTTACCAGACATTCAATCAGCCCGTCAACCATCTGAACTTTGTGCCAGCTATCTGGTCAACCTGCTGACCTAGTTGGACTTCGTGCCAGATATCCGATCAGCCCATCAACCTATCTGGACTTCGTACCAGCTATCCGATTAGCCCGTCGACCTAGCTGGATTTCTTGCCAAATATCTGGTTAGCCCGTCAACCTCTGGACTTTTCCTGCACACTTAGTTATATTGTTAGATCATAACAAACCTAACTTAACTTACTTTGTCATTTATCAAAACCTGAGTTAGACCGTTAGTGCAACCTGCACCAACAGTAAGAGGATTCTTCGCCCAGAGGAGATTTTTAGTGCGTTTTTTCATCTGTCTTGGATTAACAGTCTCCCCGGTTATAACCAATTAAATATGTTGTGCCTCGTCTTTTTAGTTTATTATTATTTTTATGTTTATGCAAGTGTTTTAATTAAGTTATAAGTTTAAAAAAAAAGTCTTTTTATTGTTTTTTTTCAGGGGCTATTCACCCCCCCTCTAGCTAGTCGCTAAGGGGTCCTAACAGAAAGTAGAAATATCATCAATTTATTGAGACTAGGTGTAGATGACATAGAAACATAGGAGAATAGTATGAATAAATATTTATTTATATGACATGTGAAAATTGAATTTTGTGAAGCTGTATATAGTAACTAAGATCTTAAGTTGACATGATTTACTGTTAAATTGGATTGTTCATGTAACGCCCCGCCCCTTCCTGCTTAAGCTGACGGGGGTAACTTATCTTTTCTTCTTAAAACAGCGGAAGTCTTATCTATAGTATATTTTTTTTTTCTTTAAAACTTTTTCTTTACTTTTCAAATCATCATCGCTAACTACCTATCATATGAGTCACATAACATGCTTAACATAAATTTAAACCACAATACCAAAGAGCATGATGAAATGTCATGGAGTCATAAAAGAGCGACATAAATATAATTCTTATTAACTAGAAGCAGGTCTTTCTCTTTAGCCGAGTCACTACTACACACGTCCTTCTTACCCCCTCCTGCTGCTCCCCTAGTACATCCATTCTTTGTCCTTATCTGTGGTACAAGGAAAGTAAGCTGTGAGCACACAAGGCTCAATAAGATCCTTTCCTACTCACAAAAACCGTATAGCATAACTAAATCTCCAAGGCATAAAGCATAAAGACGACTCATCATATCATGTATAGAAGCATCATATCATAACATAATCGTAAGGTATCATGACATATCATAACATGCATCCTAGCATAACATAATCATAATCATAGCATATCGTAACATGATCATAAAGTTCATCCTAGCATAACATAACATAATCATAAACATTATAGCATATCATGATATAATCATAAAGTACATCCTAGCATATCATAATCATGATCATGGCATAACATAACATAATCATAAAGTTCATCCTAACATAACATAACATAATCATAAACATTATAGCATATCATGATATAATCATAAAGTACATCCTAGCATATCATAATCATGATCATGCATAATCATAAAGTTCATCCTAACATAACATAACATAATCATAAACATTATAGCATATCATGATATAATCATAAAGTACATCCTAGCATATCATAATCATGATCATGGCATATCATAACATAATCATAAGGTTCATCCTAACATAACATGTCATAATCATAAGCATCATGGTATATCGTAACATAATCATAAAGTGTTATGCGAGATGACTTTCAAAAACATGATTCATGCAATAATCTATGCAACATGTCCTTTGAAAACTTATTACATACATACTTAAACATAATCATAACATGATTAGGGCCCCGGCTTGTACCACATACATAAATGCGCGCGTCCTGTTTAGGTCCAAGGTAGCAAGTCTTGAACCCTACAAGGCATACATACTAGGCCTGTTTCTTAGTCCATCGACCTAGGGGCACTTAGGAGCTCATCCCTAACGAGGTCCGTTTCTTAGTCCATCGACCCCGGGGCGCTTATGGAGCCCACCCTCGGTACAAGCCATATAAAGTAAAGTAGCATGTCATACATATCATGGTTCTTAATATTTCATGCACATCATATTTCTTATCATATCATACCATACAGAATTTGGGCACACAGCTCATCATAATGGAATGTAAAATTTGGGCACACAGCACATCATAAATACATGCATAGTTTGGGCACACAGCTCATCATAAATAGCATACATAATTTGGGGACACAACTCATCATAGTATCATGCATAAATTGGGCACACAGCTCATCATAAATAGCATGCATATCTTGGGCACACAGCACAGCATAATGGTTACCAACATACATAGATCATAAGTATGCATAATTAAACATAGAAGCATAACAAGCTCTTACAACATTATAAAACATTTCATGTGAGATACATGGGAAATCATATTTAGATTTCTAACCCTAATGTCATGTAATGGCCGAAACATATAGATGTGACTTAGGTTAGAAATCAACATACAAGCATGTGAACCCTAACCCAATATCATATCATATACCATAAGGAAATATCATGAGCATGCTTTAGGTTAGGTTCTAGGTTTCCTAAGCTTATAAATCTTATCATGGCCGAATCTTATCAATCATCACATTGGGTTAAAAACAACATTCAAGCATGTGAAACCTAAACCAATTTCGTAGCAAATATTACAAGGAACATCATGAGCATAATTAGGTTAGATTCCAAGTTTCCTAGGCCCTTAAAATTGTTGTGGCCGAAACCCTTAAGGCTTGGAACTAGGTTTCAAGTGTCCTAAAAGCATGGAAACCCTAAACCAATTTCATAGCAATTATTACAAGGAACAACATGAGCATAATTAGGTTAGGTTCTAAGTTTCCTAGGCCCTTAAACATGTTGTGGCCGAGACTTGTAAGGCTTGAATCTAGAGTTCAAGTGTCATAAAAGCATGAGAACCCTAAACAAATTTCATAGCAATTATTTCAAGGAACAACATGAGCATAATTAGGTTAGGTGCTAAGTTTCCTAGGCCCTTAAACATGTTATGGCCGAGACTTGTAAGACTTAAAGCTAGGGTTCAAGTGTCATAAAAGCATGAGAACCCTAAACAAATTTCATAGCAATTATTTCAAGGAACAACATGAGCATAATTAGGTTAGGTGCTAAGTTTCCTAGGCCCTTAAACATGTTGTGGCCGAGACTTGTAAGACTTAAAGCTAGGGTTCAAGTGTCATAAAAGCATGAGAACCCTAAACAAATTTCATAGCAATTATTTCAAGGAACAACATAAGCATGTCATATTAATTTCATAACTTGTCTTAAGGAAGATCATGGCATAATTAGTTTAGGTTTTACAATTTTTCTAGGCCCCTAGTCCTATCATGGCCAAATACATATGAGCATGGAATGAAGTTTAATCATCATATAGGCATGAGCATATCATGTTAACAACTTCCTCATCATGAGGCACATATCATAAACAAAAATAAGAAACATGCTTGGTTTGAGTCTTAACTTACCTATTTCCTTTGTTCATGTTTGGCCGAGAGTCTAGGGGTATGACTCTAAGTTCTAACCAAACATTCTAGCATATGAACATTAGATAAATCCCTACCATAAGATACATGTTACAAGAAACATGTTGAGCATGTCAAAATTTAGGTCTTTACATTTCCTAGGTCCTTTTTAGTCTTGTCTTGGCCGAAAATTTCATAAAGGTATCCTAGGTTTTTAGGCAACCAAATCTCATAAAAAATATACACAAGCTATTGTACCACAGGTGAGGGAAACTTACATCCTTTCACTTGTGGTTTTTCCTAAGGAAAAAGGTATCCTAAGTGCCAAGGAAGGAGAGAGCTTCTTCTTCTTGTACCTCCTTTTGCTTCTCTTGCTTGGAAGGGATAGACCTTGAAGGCTTCTTCTCTAACTTTAGTTTTCTTGGAGAGGAACTTAGCTTAGCTTTTGGAATAAGGAGAGGGAAGGGCTCTTGGTTTCGGTGGAGAATGAAGAAGGAGAAGGAAGGAGGAAGAAAAAGATTTAATCTCTTGTTTTTTTTTTCTTCTCCCAATCCAATTTATTCCTATGTAAATGAAACATGTCTTCATTCATTCCCTCAACTCTTCTTTTCCCTCACTCCTTTAATTCCCACGAAAAAAAATAGAGAGAGGGAGGGAAGTAGGCAATTCATCTTTTGCTTGCTTCTTTTCTTTACCAAGAGGAAAGGAAGGTGAGCAACTTGGTTTTCTCTTGCTCTTTTGCTTAGTTTTTCTTTTATTTTCTTCTCATATTTAACTAAATTTCCATTCCTTCCTATCCATATATTATTCATTATTCTAGTGGTTATCATACATCAATTATCTCCATTATTTGTGGGAGGTTCAAGGTTCAATCCTTGACTTCACCTCTTCTTATTCTATTTTTTTGGTTTCTATTTTCCCTTTTCTCTTCTCCTTTTTATTTCTATGCTCTAAAGAAAATAATACTCATATACTTATCTTATAATTTCGTGGGTGTTACAGTACCCCATACCTCATAGAAAGTTCGTCCTCGAACTTAGAATAACGATGGATACTTCTGTCTCATATCATCTTCCCGTTCCCACGTGGCTTCTTCGTATCGTTGATTTTGCCACAGGACTTTTACTAAGGGTACTTCTTTGTTCCTTAGTCTTTTGACATCTCGATCCAATATCTGAATTGGTCGGCTCTCGTAGGTTAGGTCCTCTTGTACTTGTACTGCCCGTGGTTCGATCACTTGGTCTGTGTTCGGAATGCATTTCTTTAGCATCAAAACGTGGAACACGTTGTGAATGGCTGACTTCTCTTGGGGCAGCTCTATTTCGTAAGCTACTTTGCCTATTCTTTTCAGAATTTGGTATGGTCCCACATAACGCGGGCTTAGTTTTCCCTTCTTACCGAACCTCATTACTCCTTTCATAGGGGCTACTTTGAGAAATACTGAGTCTCCGACACCGAATTCCAATGGCCTTCGTCGCTTATCCGTATAATTCTTCTGTCGACTCTGAGCAGTATCTATTCGTTGGCGGATGCTCTGTATAGCCCGGGTGGTGTTATCGATGAACTCGGTTTGGAATCCCATCTCTTTCTTTTCACCGCCTTCGTACCAACATATAGGGGATCTACATTTCCTCCCGTACAGAGCCTCGTAAGGTGTCGTCCCAATAGTAGCCTGGTAACTATTGTTGTAGGAGAATTCCGCTAGGCATAAATATTGGCTCCAGCTCCCTTTGAAGTCTAATGCGCATGCCCGTAACATATCTTCTAATACTTGGTTAACCCTTTCTGTTTGTCCGTCGGTCTGAGGGTGGAAGGCAGTACTGAATAATAGCTTCGTACCAAGAGCCTTCTGGACGCATTCCCAAAAATGTGAAACGAAACGATCATCTCTGTCTGAAATGATGGTCTTAGGAATCCCATGTAGCCTAACAATTTCCTTGACATATAATTGAGCCAGTTGCTCAATTGAATAAGTCATCTTGATTGCTAGAAAATGGACGGATTTGGTTAATCTATCCACAATTACCCATATGGCGTCATAGCCGTTTGTTGTCTTGGGTAATCCTGCTATAAAGTCCATAGAGATATCTTCCCATTTCCATTCTAGAATTTGGACAGGTTGCAGTAATCCTCCAGGTCTCTGATGTTCTGCTTTAACCCTCTGACAGGTCAGGCAGGTACCGACATACTGAGCCACATCTCTTTTCATATCGGACCACCAGAATTTCTTTTTCAAATCTTGGTACATTTTGGTGGATCCTGGGTGCATTGCATAGGGTGTTGAATGAGTTTCCTCTAGTATCCTTCTTCGCAACTCTGGATCCCTGGGAATACATAATCGATCCTTGAGGTATAATATCCCATTGCCCGTGATCCGGAATCCGTCATTCTTCCCTTCTAGGATTTCTTGTTTAATCCTTTGGAGGCATTGGTCACTGGTTTGTTTCTCCAATAGGTTATCGAATAATGTGGTTGTTATGGTCATGGTAGAGAGTTGCCTGGACATATTTTCGATCCAATGACACGGAATGTCCCTCGGTTCCCCGATAAATTCAAACATTGGTTCGCCTTCCGTATCAGATAAAATTTTAGCATATTGACTGAAAGTAGGTAACTGACCTGTGACAACCGTAGAGGCACTGGCCACATCTTCTTTGGTAAGTGAGAAAACCCTGGCGTTCGTCGTAGTTGGCGGGGCTTCCAATCTCCCTTGGCTAATCGATGTTCCTTCAATAGCAGCTTGCATCTGATGTAGTTGTGAGGGAGCACTCTTGTTCTGGTTATTCTGCTAGGGTGGTGCCTGAAACCGGTTAGTGCAGTCTCTGGCCAGATGTCCTTCCCCTCCGCAATTATAGCACTTTCTTGTACCCTTGTGGCATACTCCGAAATGCAATTTCCCACAAATAGTGCACTGAGGGTATTTCGGTTGCTTATTCACTGGGCCACTTTTTGCATTGTCCCATTGTTTCCTTTTTCCCGTAGGGGTCCCTTTCCAGCTTGTTTTGGTACCTGAAGGTCTCTGTCCTTCTGTTCGGGACTGATTCTTATTCTCGTTCATTGCTTTCTGATAATGTTCCGTAATCAGGGCACTGCTGACCAATTCTTCTGTAGTCTGCGGTCTATTAATTCCGCCGGCCACGTTCAGTGTTATCTCAGGTCGAAGCATCTTCAGCATCAGTCTGACCCTTTCTCTTTTTGTGCGAACCAACTCTGGACATAGGCGTGCCAGACGGTTGAAGCGCTTTACTGCTTCGTTCACTGATAGGTCACCTTGCCGAAACTCGGTGAACTCGTCGTAATGCCTGTTCGTCACTTGCATATGGAAGAACTCTTCGAAGAACTCTGTCTCGAAGTCCGTCCAGTTCATCAGATTAATCTATCTCTTTCCCTTTACTCTTTCCCACCACATCCTTGCGTCTTTGGAAAAGCAGAATGATACGCATTTGATCTTTTCCGATACGGGTCAGTCTAGTAATTCCACTATGCTTTCCACTTTCTTGAACCAGGCCTGGGTGTCCCATGGCTCGTAAGTACCTGAGAAGTTCTCCGGCTTCAACCTTAGCCACTGTATCAAGTAGATCTCCTGTCGGACCACTAGGACAGGGGCCATCGGTGGTACTGGTGCAACTACAGGGATGACGGGCGCTGCATTCTGATTTACTGGTGGGGTGGCAGGATTTCCTTGCTGACCCATCAAAGTCGTAATCAGCTGTTGTTGTTCCGTGATCTGACGCTGGAGGTCGGTAACTACCTGAGTCAGATCTGATGGAGTTGCTGTCTCGTCTGCTCGGGTAGTACGTCTCCTAGCCATGCTTATCTTCATTAAATTACAATAAATTATCGTTATTTCTATCCAGGCTAACATAAGATCGTTATTATTCTTATCCTACCATCATGCATACCTAAACTAGAACTGTGACTTATCATCATAAAAAAAATAAGTAAACATGCATAACATTAAAGCATCATAGAAGAATTAATTTAAGCATATAGATTCTTACTTGGAGTGGCAGGATGGAGGCTTGACATGTGTGTAGTGAAAAGGCTAAACCTGGCTCTGATACCAAACTGTAACGCCCCGCCCCTTCCTGCTTAAGCTGACGGGGGTTACTTATCTTTTCTTCTTTAAACATCGGAAGTCTTATCTATAGTATAATTTTTTTTTCTTTAAAACTTTTTCTTTACTTTTCAAATCATCATCGCTAACTACCTATCATATGAGTCACATAACATGCTTAATATAAATTTAAACCACAATACCAAAGAGCATGATGAAATGTCATGGAGTCATAAAAGAGCGACATAAATATAATTCTTATTAACTAGAAGCAGGTCTTTCTCTTTAGCCGAGTCACTATTATACACGTCCTTCTTGCCCCCTCGTGCTGCTCCCCTAGTACATCCATTCTTTGCCCTTATCTGTGGTACAAGGAAAGTAAGCTGTGAGCACACAAGGCTCAGTAAGATCCTTTCCTACTCACAAAAACCGTATAGCATAACTAAATCTCCAAGGCATAAAGCATAAAGACAACTCATCATATCATGTATAGAAGCATCATATCATAACATAATCGTAAGGTATCATGGCATATCATAACATGCATCCTAGCATAACATAATCATAATCATAGCATATCGTAACATGATCATAAAGTTCACATAATCATAAAGTTCATCCTAACATAACATAACATAATCATAAACATTATAGCATATCATGATATAATCATAAAGTACATCCTAGCATATCATAATCATGATCATGGCATATCATAACATAATCATAAGGTTCATCCTAACATAACATGTCATAATCATAAGCATCATGGTATATCGTAACAAAATCATAAAGTGTTATGCGAGATGACTTTCAAAAACATGATTCATGCAATAATCTATGCAACATGTCCTTTGAAAACTTATTACATACATACTTAAACATAATCATAACATGATTCGGGCCCCGGCTTGTACCACATACATAAATGTGCGCGTCCTGTGTAGGTCCAAGGTAGCAAGTCTTGAACCCTACAAGGCATACATACTAGGCCCGTTTCTTAGTCCATCGACCTAGGGGCACTTAGGAGCTCATCCCTAACGAGGTCCGTTTCTTAGTCCATCGACCCGGGGCGCTTATGGAGCCCACCCTCGGTACAAGCCATATAAAGTAAAGTAGCATGTCATACATATCATGGTTCTTAATATTTCATGCACATCATATTTCTTATCATATCATACCATACAGAATTTGGGCACACAGCTCATCATAATGGTATGTAAAATTTGGACACACAACACATCATAAATACATGCATAGTTTGGGCACACAGCTCATCATAAATAGCATGCATAATTTGGGGGCACAGCTCATCATAGTATCATGCATAAATTGGGCACACAGCTCATCATAAATAGCATGCATATCTTGGGCACACAGCACAGCATAAGGGTTACCAACATACATAGATCATAAGTATGCATAATTAAACATAGAAGCATAACAAGCTCTTACCACATTATAAAACATTTCATGTGAGATACATGGAACATCATATTTAGATTTCTAACCCTAATGTCATGTAATGGCCGAAACATATAGATGTGACTTAGGTTAGAAATCAACATACAAGCATGTGAACCCTAACCCAATATCATATCATATACCATAAGGAAACATCATGAGCATGCTTTAGGTTAGGTTCTAGGTTTCCTAAGCTTATAAATCTTATCATGATCGAATCTTATCAATCATCACATTGGGTTAAAAACAACATTCAAGCATGTGAAACCTAAACCAATTTCGTAGCAAATATTACAAGAAACATCATGAGCATTATTAGGTTAGATTCCAAGTTTCCTAGGCCCTTAAACATGTTGTGGCCGAGACTTGTAAGGCTTGAATCTAGAGTTCAAGTGTCATAAAAGCATGAGAACCCTAAACAAATTTCATAGCAATTATTTCAAGGAACAACATGAGCATAATTAGGTTAGGTGCTAAGTTTCCTAGGCCCTTAAACATGTTGTGGCCGAGACTTGTAAGACTTAAAGCTAGGGTTCAAGTGTCATTAAAGCATGAGAACCCTAAACAAATTTCATAGCAATTATTTCAAGGAACAACATGAGCATAATTAGGTTAGGTGCTAAGTTTCCTAGGCCCTTAAACATGTTGTGGCCGAGACTTGTAAGACTTAAAGCTAGGGTTCAAGTGTCATAAAAGCGTGAGAACCCTAAACAAATTTCATAGCAATTATTTCAAGGAACAACATAAGCATGTCATATTAATTTCATAACTTGTCTTAAGGAAGATCATGGCATAATTAGTTTAGGTTTTACAATTTTTCTAGGCCCCTAGTCCTATCATGGCCGAATACATATGAGCATGGAATGAAGTTTAATCATCATATAGGCATGAGCATATCATGTTAACAACTTCCTCATCATGAGGCACATATCATAAACAAAAATAAGAAACATACTTGGTTTGAGTCTTAACTTACCTATTTCCTTTGTTCATGTTTGGCCGAGAGTCTAGGGGTATGACTCTAAGTTCTAACCAAACATTCTAGCATATGAACATTAGATAAATCCCTACCATAAGATACATGTTACAAGAAACATGTTGAGCATGTCAAAATTTAGGTCTTTACATTTCCTAGGTCCTTTTTAGTCTTGTCTTGGCCGAAAATTTCATAAAGGTATCCTAGGTTTTTAGGCAACCAAATCTCATAAAAAAAATACACAAGTTATTGTACCACAGGTGAGGGAAACTTACATCCTTTCGCTTGTGGTTTTTCCTAAGGAAAAAGGTATCATAAGTGCCAAGGAAGGAGAGAGCTTCTTCTTCTTGTACCTCCTTTTGCTTCTCTTGCTTGGAAGGGATAGACCTTGAAGGCTTCTTCTCTAACTTTAGTTTTCTTGGAGAGGAACTTAGCTTAACTTTTGGAATAAGGAGAGGGAAGGGCTCTTGGTTTCGGTGGAGAATGAAGAAGGAGAAGGAAGGAGGAAGAAAAAGATTTAATCTCTTGTTTTTTTTTTCTTCTCCCAATTCAATTTATTCCTATGTAAATGAAGCATGTCTTCATTCATTCCCTCAACTCCTCTTTTCCCTCACTCCTTTAATTCCCACGAAAAAAAATAGAGAGAGGGAGGGAAGTAGGCAATTCATCTTTTGCTTGCTTCTTTTCTTAACCAAGAGGAAAGGAAGGTGAGCAACTTGATTTTCTCTTGCTCTTTTACTTAGTTTTTCTTTTATTTTCTTCTCATCTTTAACTAAATTTTCATTCCTTCCTATCCATATATTATTCATTATTCTAGTGGTTATCATACATCAATTATCTCCATTATTTGTGGGAGGTTCAAGGTTCAATCCTTGACCTCACCTCTTCTTATTCTATTTTTTTGGTTTCTATTTTCCCTTTTCTCTTATCCTGTTTATTTCTATGCTCTAAAGAAAATAATACACATATACGTATCTTATAATTTCGTGGGTGTTACAGTTCACACGGTTATACCTAAGCTCATGAGTTGAGTCTTGGCACATCATATGCTTCGAGATGGTACTCTTCAGGCTGATACTAAAATTAGCATAATATTGAAACTTTAAATCTTGGATTAATTATCACCATTTGATCTAATGTTGACAACAATCTTCTTATGAAAAATCAAAATGTTCATGTTGTTTTATGTTGTTTTGATTAACTCTTTTTTAGAGAGGTTATTAGTATTTTTGTTACTTTCTTTCCATTTCATGTTTTATCTTTTATATCTTAATTGCTACTGTTTATTTTTATTTCCCTTGTCTAAGTAATTATTATTTGTTGATCAAATGGATAATTAATTATATATGAATATGTTAGACATATTTTGATTCTCAGAAAAAAAAAATCAAAAACTTAAAATAATGAGGGAAAATCAAGACCACATTCACATAATGAGTCGTAGAGGTTATGCCCATTTGGCTTGCATTATGGTAAAAAAATTATTTATTAAACTTTATACAAAAAGTTTTACATGAGTTGTGATACTCATCTAGAATTTTCATCAAGAAAATTCATCTAGATAGACACATAAATGATGGGACCCACCATTTCACTTTTTGTGGGCCCATCATTTATGTGTCTATCTAGATGAATTTTCTAGATGAAAATTCTAGATGAATATCATTTCTCGTTTTACATATACACTTAATTAGTAACATTATTTGTTCTAACAATATTTATATGTTTTATACTTAAGGAAAAAGTAAGTCTAGCATATACACGAATTACATGATCAAAAGTTTGGATTCAAGGTCACAAGAAGAAAAATGGAGAATCTAGTAGTCAAGCTATTGGAGAGAAAATTGTAATAAAACAATCTCTTTATTATTTATAGAATTCACAAGAAAAAAATAGACAATCTAAATTTCTTATTTTATTATTTTTAAAAGTTATCTTTTTTTATTTGCAGAAAGAAATAGAACGGTGTCCACCGGAATCTCACAACACAACTAACATTCCTGATCATGCAAGTTGTCTTGTATTTGGTAAGGAAGCTCGAGGTAGAGTGCGCGGAATGAGCTTTGGAGTAACACCATCAAAAGTTAGAACTTCTGTGCAACAAAATAGAACTGTTAAATGACTTGAAAGTACGGTGAATAACCTTCAACAAAAAGTGCAAGAAATGAGGTTATTATTTTTTCTAAAATATGAGACAACAAAATGAGAAAGAATAGGTTAGTAATTAACAACATAAGATATAATATGGAAAAAATTGTCATCATTTGTCTTAATTACTTTGAGTTTTTTATGTTCTTGTTAGTAAAAATATCTTATGGAGATATTAATTGACATAATTTATTTATAAAATTAGGTTACTAGCAGTGGCATTGGTAGCGGTATTGGTAATGATGTTGCCAGTGGTAGTCGTGGAAAAAAAATAGTAATGTTGATAATGTTAACCAACCTCGAACTGTAACTCAGGTAATTATTTTGTAATTTATGTTTTTTAAATTACATATTTATTATAAAATAGACATGGTAAAATTAATAATTTTATATTGTTATATAGTCAAAAATGAAGGATGTGGCTCATGGAGATATCAAGGATAATGTTAAATGTAAGCTGCTTCATTGGTGCGTTGATGAAGTTGTGGCAGAAGGTCGAATTGCATCCACAAATCCAAAAGAAAAAGTGCATCACATTCTTCTTGGTGGATCATGTTCAAAAGTTTGGGTTGATAAAGTTTTTGTAGAGAAGATGAACCTAGATTTAGGACATCAAAGGTCATCCAATGGTCATAGAGGTTTGGCATACAAACCCAAGGCTAAGAAGGATGTAACATCTTATCATAGGGTTCCATATAGCTATGAAATAAACTCTAGGTTTAGGGGTCAAGTCAATGATACAAGGGAAGTTATCCCTAGGAGTATCTTTGCAACAACAAATGTGACTAAGACTTCTAAGAAGTCTAAGGAAGTCACTAAAAAGGTCACAAGAGAAGTTATCCCTAGAGTTGACCTAGAAGAAGTGACTAAGGCTTCTAAGAAGCCTAGAAAGGTCATTAGGAAGGTATCAAGGGAAGTTATCCCTAGTGAATACCTAGAACATCCAAGGAGCACCAATAGGTGTTGGATTTCTAGGAGTATCTTCTCTACCCCATAGATGGGTTAGAGAGTGTCAACTCAAATTGGAAGGGTAGTTAATTCAACCTTGATGAAGTTGACACTCAGAGAACATTTTCAAAGTTATTGTTAACTTTTGAAAATGAAATGGATTATTGTTTACACTTTTGAAGAGTAAAATGTGTCATAATTTGAGGAAATGGATTTAATTTTCTTTGGCACAAAAAGGAAAAGAACAAAATAATGCTAAGTTGGGTTTTGACATTTTCTTGAAGCAAATAGGGGCAACCTAGATAAATTTTAGGTTTAGATAATGATTAAGGATACTTAGATAGATAATCTAGGTATATTTTATTTATGCTAAAACTTTCCATGATTGTTTGCCCATTATATGTCATGGCATCATATTTTGCATTCATGTTTATTATGTAAAACACAAAAATACAATGTCATGTCATACATACATCATGTAGTTATAGCATATTTTCTTTTGAAAATTATTCATTTTGATGTGTTCCATATATCATCATGCATTATTTTAATTTCCTTGCAATTAATGATAAATGACATTTACTAACAAGTGGCATCCTAAGTGAATGTTCAAGATTTCTAAAATACCTAGATAGATATGCATGATCCCTAGTTTAGGACAAAACCAAACTTTACATCTCACAAAGAACCATAAGGTGACTTGTATGTGTTTTAGTACACATTAGATACAAGTGAGGTGTTAGGATGATGAACAAAACTCAAGATATTGATTTAGTGCATTCTTTTTGAGTTTTAGGTTCATCAAAACACATAGTTATGTGTACTCAAATCATTGAGAAAACTAATGTACAAGCCATGTGCATTAAGCTCAAAGAACATGGTTGGAAAATGGTTTTGAAAATGATTTTACATATGTTTTGAGCATGAAAAGTTAGACACAAACTTGGAAGAAACATTGAAGTTTTTACAAGTTTTCAAGTTTGTGTCAATCTTTAAAAATTAGAACTATTTTCATAGAAAACTATTTTTTTCATGATAGTATATACCCTAAGTAATGTCTACATGAATTCTCATGATTTTTAGAATTTTGTAGAATTTTTAGGGCATTTCTCAATTTCACTGAAATTGGATTTCAAGAAATCAGAAATCCAATCGATCAGCCGATCGATTGGAATATCTCAATCGATCAACTGATTTATTGGAGGGTCTCAATTGATCAGTCGATCGATTGAGAATGCATTTGTCGTGAGCAGAAGCTCACTGAATCAATCAACCGATTGATTGACCTTGGCTGGATCGATCAACCGATCGATTCAAGGTCAAATTCTGCTACCAGAAGCTCGTGGAATCGATCAATGGATCGATTGAAATGGTGTCAATCGATTGAGACCCAACCCCAATCTATTGAGAAGGTTGATTTCGACTATAAATGTCTAATTTCAGTACTTTAAACAATTTTTAGTCTAGGAAATTATTTGTAACCGCTTGAAACACATTTGTACACATTTTGGGAGGTTTTCATGATGAAAACAATGATAGATTGGTTGTTAAGCAAGACTAAGTTGAAGTTTAGGTTGAGATTTGCATTCAAATATTGATACTTAAATCTCAAAACTTCTAATTTTGGGTTTCCTAAAGGTGTAGGGATTCCAAGTTATTGTTGGTGCAATGACAGAAGTTTAGAGCATTTCTTTAGGGGGAGTCACTCGCTAAGGATATGGAAATTATTTTCTGAAACCATGGAAGGTGGTATATTTTTCGCTTGAGGATGAGTATTGGATATAATGAAGGGTATGAGACCTTCATTGTGTTTGTGAAGATATTTAATGCTCAAGTGTGAGCATTGGAGATAATGAAGGGTATGAGACCTTCATTGTGGTGTTGTGAACAATGAGTGAAGTTGTGAACAATGAGTAAAGTTGTGAACAACGGTGAGTAACTCTTCAGGGGGAGAGTTTTTTTATGTGTAACAATAGGGGGAGAATGTAGGGTTTAAGTTAGGCCTTCATTACCTAAAGAAGGAGTTTGCCCTCAGGAAAGCGGGAGAATGAAGGAAACTCTCATTCATGCCTTATCGTGAAAGGAAGTTGAGGCTATGAGATTAACCTAACTTCCTCTTCCAGTGCCCGGTCTGACCGCAGTGGAAGCAGGTAGCATCCTTGGCAACCCCCTCCTTTAGATTTCAGTGCCTTGCCTTTGCCCTTGGCTTGGGACTTTCCCTTTCCTTTAGGCTTGCCCTTGCCTTTGTGCCTCTACACTATCAAAATGGAGTTGGGCTTAACCTTCTTAAGGTTTAGCTCAGCAGTTCTCAACATGCTAAGCAGCTCGGGCAGTGGCTTGTCAATTTCGTTCATGTTGTAATTCATGACAAATTGACTGTAGCTCTCCGGCAAGGATTACAAGATCAAGTCAGTGGTCAGCTCTTGGCCAAGGGGAAATCCTAACCTCTGTAGGTTTTCTATGTACCCAATTATCTTGAGTACATATGGACCTACGGGAGTCCCGTCTTGCATCTTGCACTGAAATAGTGAAGAAGCTTGACAAAACGGAAAGCTGGGAGAAAAACCTACTGCTAGTGAAGAATAATACCTATAGAACACCGATCCGAGAAACCCAAAGCGGATCGGGAAGAATAGAGTCATAGAATGCCCTCCTTGTGCAAAGATCCAATGACGAGAGAGAAATCTGACTGAAGAAAACCAAGATCTGAAGCTTCCAAGGTTTCATGTGCACAAGAGACCAACCAACACTATCGTCAGTGACCTAAGACCAGGGTGGGAATCCCTGGCTAGGCCCTCCGACGCTCAAGTCAGTGATCTCTCTTTGTGTGGGGAGAAAAAAAAAGGAAGAAGATGAACAGTAGTTGAAAGCTAGGGTTGTGAATGTGAGCAGTGATGTGTACTTACCTGGCCAACGGAGAGGATTCCCCTTTTTATACCACTTCATATAACCTCCGTAGTCATGAAGTGGACCCCGATTTGTTAGAGTTCGTTATGAGATGACGTCAGCAGCGTACTTGCGGTAGATGACTTTTAAGGAATCTTTTTTGTACCCCAGATGTACCTTTTTTGTCGTTTAGTACCTGCAAAATAATCTGGAAGCATATTTCCCGCCAAAATATATAACACCTGTCATGTATTTACATATTACAGATATCCTCATTAATTATCTTCTTTGAAATATTCATTTATGATCCTTTCTCATGCAGCTTCTATTTGCACCCTTTTTATGTTAATAAGCTGCATTTTATCCAGTATCTGTCCAAGGTATTGGTCGACCGGCCCGTACTGGCTCTCCCCTTGAAAGGATATCCCCGACCGATATTAGCCTCCCTTCGTCCTGAAGTTATGTCCCAGCCGATATTAGTCTACTCCCTTTAAAGTATATATATCTTCCTCCTGGGAGACGTATTTCGGTCGATATAGGCTTACCTCCTATCGGGGCATGTCCCGGCCGATATTAGCCTACCTTCAACCTGAAGGTATGTCCCAACCGATATTAGCCTACTCCCTTTAAAGTATATATATTTTCCTCCTGAGAGACGTATTTCGGTCGATATAGGCTTACCTCCTATCGGGGTATGTCCCGACCGATATTAGCCTATCTTCATCCTGAAGTTATGTCCCGACCGATATTAGCCTACTCCCTTTAAAGTATATATATCTTCCTCCTAGGAGACGTATTTCGGTCGATATAGGCTTACCCCCTATCGGGGTATGTCCCGACCGATGTTAGCCTACCTTCATCCTGAAGGTATGTCCCGGCCGATATTAGCCTACTCCCTTTAAGACATATAGATCTTCCTCTGGGGAAGCATCTTTCGGCCGATATAAACCTAACTCCTCCTTTGAGGTATGTCTTGACCGATATTAGCCTATCTTCATCCTGAAGGTATGTCCCGGCCGATATTAGCCTACTCCCTTTTAAAGTATATATATCTTCCTCCTGGGAGACGTATTTCGGTCGATATAGGCTTACCTCCTATTGGGGTATGTCCCGACCGATATTAGCCTACCTTCATCCTGAAGGTATGTCCCGGCCAATATTAGCCTATCTATTTTGCTTTTCCTTCCTCCTTTTCTTTCCTCATCGGGAGACCCACAAAACCTAACCCATATCACTAGCCTTCCCTCCAAGTCTAGTCGAAGGAGGTGTCAACTGACTGACTAGACATGAGTTTTTATTTTTTCTTATTCTTCTTCCATCTTTCTTTATTACACTTGGTAAACTGCGCACTTTTTCTAGAACTTCCTTGATTATGATTTGCTTTTCGAAGGTAAGAAAATGTTGGAGGTGCACGACGAGGCGTCACCAACCCTTACATGATTCGATTTGTCGCATGATGAGGAGTCACAGTCGTCAAGCTATTGTTGTAAGTGTTTTTAATTATAGGTTATTAACTTCTTATCACTTCCTCTAACCGCATTATTATTTTGTTTAGTTCCTTGCCTCAAGTCTTCATTTAGACCAACTGCTCATTGTTATGGAAAGGGATAATAGTAAATTAAGGGCCCAAATAGAAGCTTTAAAAGCTATTCTTCCTCCTTCCCACAATGATCTCCCTCAATTATGAGAAAAAATAGCCTTACAGAATCAATAATTGGAAGCTTTGATGAAAGAACTGCAGCATCGACACCAATTATTAGAAAACAAAGAGTTTGAGAGGAAAACCTTGGAGTTACAAGTGGATCGGTTAAACTCCAGCCTCCAGGTGGAAACAACTTTGAAGAACAAAGTTATTTCAGATGTTTCTCATAAAAACATTGTCTTAGAGAAAGTAGAGAGGCTTCACAATATTTTTCTTTCTGAGCAGGTTCAAGATTTATTATCAAAAGAATTTGCTCTTCTACAAGAGCAAAAACAAAGAAAGGCTCAGAATGCAGAGATGTCCTCACTCCAAAAAGAACTAGAACAACTTAAATTGGAAAGAGATATTTTCAAAGATGAAAATACTAATCTACAAGCCGAATTTCAGAGTTATAAGGAGCATGAGGAAGACCGATGGGAGGACAAGCGTTTAGCCTATCTGAGGTCTTCGAAGTTTAATGATGAATATGTCCGCCGTATAATAGGGACTTTAAATCATTCCGTGACAGGGGTTATTCAACAATTAAGGAAAGGTGGTTATCTATCCTGAGAACCCTCCTCTCTATTCATAAACTGTCGCGGACTTAATCAGGAATTGCCCGAAAACTTGACAAACAATTTTGAGTAAGCATGATTATGTATTCATAAAAGACTTGTAATTAATACTTGCATTTTTGTAAAAATTTGTACTTACCTGCTTTCCTGACCTTTGTTATCTTTCTACTGCTTCCTTTGAGATGTTCGTGAGAATAAGTACTATCTTGTTCAAGAATTCTTTCTTATTTCTCAAAGTTACGCACTGTTTTGATAAACTCCTCCATTTGTGGTATCTTAATTGATCATATGATTTTGAACAATAAGACTTTCCATAAACTCCTTGAACTTCAATCAGGCATGACTATATATATATATATATATATATATAAATATAAGATTCCATCCGTATTCCAGAATGGCGTATAATCCCGAGCAACTTTATGTGAAAAATTCCCTAGGATTTATGCACTCCGGCGGGGAGTATAACCTCGAGCGATTTTAGATAAAGAACTTCATATGATTGTAACTTCTGATCGGGTACATGATCCTGAGTAGTAATATATAAGTAAATCATACGAATCTCATAAGACTATGAATTTTGACCGGAAGTATAATTTTGAATGATTATATATAAAGAACTCCATATGATTGTAACTTCTGATCAAGTGTTTGATCCTCAGCAGTAATATATAAAGAAATCATAAGAATCTCATAAGACTATGAATTCTGACCGGGAGTATAATTTTGAAAGAATTCCCACTGAATTTGGAATCTTGGTCAGGAGTGTAATTCTGAGTGACAAAGAAATCCATATGCCTTTGAATTTCGGTCGGGCGTGTGATCCCGAGTGATTCGAGTCCACAAATTATTGTGTTGTATCAATCTCGCATGATTTTACTCATAATAGTTTAAAGTCTCTGGTTCCTCCCATGAAGACCCGTCTAAGTTACTTCATGAGATTTCCCGATCGACTATGCTTTTATGATAGTTTAAAGTCTCCGGTTTCTCCCATGAAGACCCGTCCGAGTTACTTCATGAGATTTCCCGATCGACTATTCTTTTATGATAGTTTAAAGTCTCTGGTTCCTCCCATGAAGACCCATCCGAGTTACTTCATGAGATTTCCCGATCGACTATGCTATTGCTTTTATGATAGTTTAAAGTCTCCGGTTCCTCCCATGAAGACCCGTCCGAGTTACTTCATAAGATTTCCCGATCGACTATGCTTTTATGATAGTTTAAAGTCTCCGGTTCCTCCCATGAAGACCCATCTGAGTTACTTCATGAGATTTCCCGATCAACTATGTTCATGATAGTTTAAAGTCTCCGGTTCCTCTCAAGAAGACCCGTCCGGGTTACTTCAAGAGATTTCCTGATCGACTATTATTTGAGGGAAACTAGGATGCTTGCACCAACCTTGTGATGTTTTTAACGTCTTTGAGAATCCTTAAGGAAGCCTGGTCGGTTCCAACTTAAAGCCCCCAATTAACAGATACTTGAGCGGGCTTTGCTTCTTGGGATATTGCTATTAATAATAGTTTCGCCTTTGATAACGATCCCTATTTGCTTTCTTATTTTTTAAAACAAAATAGTCTTCTGTATGATGGTTGTTGGTCCTGTGATAAGTGCACCATCTTCTTGGTGCTTCTTGCTGCATCTCCACATGCTGTATTGCTTGTGGACGATATTTTGGATGATGATGGGGTGGGTGAAACTCTAGGCCCTCTTGGTGGAGGAATAGGAGCAGGAGTTTTCTCCTTAATAGGAGCAGGAGAAGAAGTGGTATCTCCTTTTCGGCGTGCAGCCTGAGCTTCTTCGACATTAATAAACTCAGTAGCACGTTCAATTAATAAGTCAAAATTGGCAGGAGGATTTCTCACCAGATCTTTAAAGAAATTATTATCATTTAAGCCTTGAGAAAAAGTACTTACCAATATCTCAGTGGTAGCATTAGGCACATCGATGGCTACCTGATTGAATCTCTTAATATAGGCTCTAAGGGACTCTTTAGATCCCTGTTTAATTGAAAATAAGCTCCAAGGAGTTTTATGATACCTCTTGTTGCTGGAAAATGATGCAAGAAAACCTTCTTGAAATCTTTAAACCTTCGTATAGAATTCTCCGGCAATCTTTTAAACCAGCGTTGAGCTGCTCCTCCGAGTGTCGTAAGGAACATCCGACAATTTACTCCATTAGAAAATTACTGTAGTAGCGCTACATTCTCAAATTTTAACAAATGATCTTCTGGATCTGTAGTCCTAGTGTACTCGCTGATCTGAAGATTTTGATACCTCTTAGGAAGCGGATCATCCAGTACACTTTGAGAGAATGGAGAAATGATTCTTTCCGACGAGCTATCGCTAGTTATCATCATGACTTTGCGCTTTTCTTTGTCTGGTGCTTCACCAGAGGATTCTTGAAATATAGGCTTTCGTCCTCCTTGTTCCAAAGGAGTGCGAAGGAAAGCTCGAGGACGCCTAGTTGGGGAAGCTGTGGCTGGAGGGAAATATACATGTTCTTCTTCTTTTGGCTCCTTTCCTTTCCGGTGCTCAGTAGTCGAAATTGCTGGATTGTGAGCTACTGGCAGAGTAGCTCCAGTATGAGCTTGAAGTTGTTGTTGTTGTTATTGCAAAGCTTTTTGTACATGCGAATTAATAAGAAAATCTAGAACTTCACAGCTAATAGTGAGTAAATTCGATTTTCCAACCTCTTCCATCTTGTAGTCTCAGATTCAGGTGAAGTTCCCACAGACGGCGGCAAATTTGATCCTGTCTGAGAAGCTTGACAAAATGGAAAGCTGGGAGAAAAACCTACTGATAGTGAAGAATAATACCTATAGAACACTGATCCGAGAAACCCAAAGCGGATCGGGAAGAATAGAGTCATAGAATGCCCTCCTTGTGCAAAGATCCAATGACGAGAGAGAAATTTGATTGAAGAAAATTGAGATCCGAAGCTTCCAAGGTTTCCTGCGCACAAGAGACCAACCAACACTATCATCAGTGACCTAAGACCGGGGTGGGAATCCCTGGCTAGGCCCTCCGACGCTCAAGTCAGTGATCTCTTTTTGTGTGGGGAGAAAAAAAAAGGAAGAAGAAGATGAACAGTAGTTAAAAGCTAGGGTTGTGAATGTGAGCAGTAATGTGTACTTACCTGACCAACGGAGAGGATTCCCCTTTTGATACCACTTCATATAATCTCCGTAGTCATGAAGTGGACCCCGGTTTGTTAGAGTTCGTTATGAGATGATGTCAGCGGTGTACTTGCGATAGATGACTTTTAAGGAATCTTTTTTGTACCCCAGATGTACCTTTTTTGTCGTTTAGTACCTGCAAAATAATCTGGAAGCATATTTCCCGCCAAAATATATAACATCTGTCATGTATTTACATATTACAGATATCCTCATTAATTATCTTCTTTGAAATATTCATTTATGATCCTTTCTCATGCAGCTTCTATTTGCACCCTTTTTATGTTAATAAGCTGCATTTTATCCAGTATCTGTCCAAGGTATTGGTCGACCGGCCCGTACTGGCTCTCCCCTTGAAAGGATATCCCCGACCGATATTAGCCTCCCTTCGTCCTGAAGTTATGTCCCAGCCGATATTAGCCTACTCCCTTTAAAGTATATATATCTTCCTCCTGGAAGACGTATTTCGGTCGATATAGGCTTACCTCCTATCGGGGTATGTCCCGGCCGATATTAGCTTACCTTCATCCTGAAGGTATGTCCCGGCCGATATTAGCCTACTCCCTTTAAAGTATATATTTTTTCCTCCTGGGAGACGTATTTCGGTCGATATAGGCTTGCCTCCTATCGGGGTATGTCCCGACCGATATTAGCCTATCTTCATCCTGAAGTTATGTCCCGGCCGATATTAGCCTACTCCCTTTAAAGTATATATATCTTCCTCCTAGGAGACGTATTTCGATCGATATAGGCTTACCCCCTATCGGGGTATGTCCCGACCTATGTTAGCCTACCTTCTCCTGAAGGTATGTCCCGACCGATATTAGCCTACTCCCTTTAAGACATATAGATCTTCCTCTGGGGAAGCATCTTTCGGCCGATATAAACCTAACTCCTCCTTTGAGGTATGTCTTGACCGATATTAGCCTATCTTCATCCTGAAGGTATGTCCCGGCCGATATTAGCCTACTCCCTTTTAAAGTATATATATCTTCCTCTTGGGAGACGTATTTCGGTCGATATAGGCTTACCTCCTATTGGGGTATGTCCCGACCGATATTAGCCTACCTTCATCCTGAAGGTATGTCCCGGCCAATATTAGCCTATCTATTTTGCTTTTCCTTCCTCCTTTTCTTTCCTCATCGGGAGACCCACAAAACCTAACCCATATCACATGACAAATTGACTGTAGCTCTCCGGCAAGGATTGCAAGATCAAGTCAGTGGCCAGCTCTTGGCCAAGGGGAAATCCCAACCTCTGTAGGTTTTCTATGTATCCAATTATCTTGAGTACATATGGACCTATGGGAGTCCCGTCTTGCATCTTGCACTGAAATAGTGTCTTAGAGATCTCGAATCTCTCGTGCCTAGCTTGTCCTTGATATAGTTGACGAAGATGTTCAACCATATCATAAGCACCCATCAACTCATGTTGCTTCTGAAGCTCAGAGTTCATGATTGCGAGAATGAGACATGACACATCTAATGCGTTATCTTGATGCTTCTTATAAGCATCACGGTCAGCTCGCGTGGCAGTGGCAGGAGGTGCCTCGGGAATGGGTTGCTCCAGGACATACAGTTTTTGTTCCTGTGTGAGAGCAATTCTCAGGTTCCTGTACCAGTCCAGGAAGTTAGCTCCATTGAGTTTGTCCTTATCAAGGACAAAATACAGGGAGAAGGTGTTCGTGTTTGACGACATGGCAATCTACAACAGAAAATACAGAAAATAAATATCATATTTCACTAATCATTTAATTAGGCATTTAACTAAATGATGCTCCCACTGAATTATAGAATTTTTTGTAGAATCGAGTCATGGATGTGGTCAAACCACACTTACTAGATTCTAACCAACTAGCTATAATTCTTGCGGGACAAGATCCACATCATACTACGCCTTGAGTTAGCTTTGGCTAAATCGCCCAAGACTTAGTATGATCGGTAGGTAACTAATTACCAATTACATCTCTATGCAACTCTTGTTTATAGGATCAAGATCTACATGTATATTAAAACTTGAGTTAGCTTTGGCTAAATCGCCCAAGAGTTAATATAAATGTGATTTTGACCTATCTACTAACCATTGGAAAATGCCTATAGTTAAACCCGATCTAATTGAGTTTAACTAGTTTTACTCAATCTGATTGAGTTTGTACTCACCCAGGCATTGATAGGCGGGACCAAGATTGTCCCTCCGCACCCTACCAAGATAATATGCGTTGCTCTGCTTTGGCAAATTCAACAACAACATGTGATAGAGGTAGTGATGGGTATCACGGCATGGTAGGCATTTCGAGTTGACGCGATTTAGATCTAATCTAATCGTTAATGTGTATCATATATGCGATTTAGATCTAATATAATCGTGGTGCATCATATACGCGATTTAGATCTAATCTAATCGTTAAGACACTTATTAATTAAATTGCGATTAGGTCATGGCCCTACTATGATCTTCTCAAGCCAATGAGAAGATCGGGCAGTCAACCTAAGGTCAACAGCTTCTCCAAGCTCCTCCCTTTGACCGCCATGTGTTGCTCGCACCCTCCTCGTAACCCCTCCTCGAGTGGACCTTCCACCGCCTCATTTTGTACATTACAAAAGGTGAAACTCAAGTTACATTAGAGTCTAAAACTATTTTACAACAGAAATATTAAAATAGAGAAAGGCACGACGCGCAGGTCGTATAGCAAATACAACACGCACATCACACAAAATGGCGCGCAGGCCATAATATGAATTACAACACATTTTGTCCAATCTTATTGGGTATTTGGATCATGACCATCACAAAAATTATACATAATTCTAAATTATGCAATTTCCATAAATTTCTATAATTTTTCTACTATTTTTACAATTTTATGAATTACAACTTCCCGGCGGTCCCGTTTAGCGATTTTCGGGTGCGATCGCGGGACAATGCCCCTTGCGGGGTTAGGGGCAGCACCCCTTCTCATGAAATGACTCTCACGAGTATCCCACGACGATCTTACAGCGCCCTAATCCGCTATCCCAAAACATTTTGGGCGAGACCTTGCTGTTTCAGAAGGTGTTTCTCGGTAGTCGAAGCCTATAAGTGTCCAAACACTTGTTGTTTCGCTTCTATGAGAAAAATACCCATAAAATACATAAAAACAGTAAATATACAGAAACTTACAGATCTGTAGTTTTTCATAAAAACTAAAATAAAATACGTACACGTTTCGCACATGGCTCTGATACCACTGTTGGAACTTTCGGGCTGCAAAAACCGCTTTTTGTGTTGCGGAAACCCCGAAGTCCCATGCCACCGGATCCGTGCGAAGATAAAAATTTCATGTACATGTTTTCTAACCTAGATCTACTCTAGATCTACATGGTAGAGATTTATACCTTTGATGTGAAGCCCTTCGCTTATCCCGCTCGTCCAAGAAGATGTCGGATCTCAAGGGTGTCAAGTGAACACCCCTCTATGTGTATCCACACAAACAATTAGGTGGAGAAAAACCTCTTAAGTGTGCTAGCACTCAAGGAGGTTTCAGCCAAGGTGGAGGAGAGGGAGAACAAGAAGAGAGGAGGAAGAAGATGAAAATCAATTGCCTTGAATTAGCACACAAATGCACTAATTTCACCTTTTAAGTGGTCGGCCACTTTATGGTGGTTTGTAACCTCCATGGGATACCAAGGGTCACAACTCTTGGTCTCCCTCATGAGGTGGCATACCATGAAATAGTCTTGATGATGTGGCACATCATTATTGGCCGGCCCCATGCCAAGTGGCTTTGGTCAAGTCTAACTTGACCAATGAAGTGGCATTTGGTCAAGTCAAACTTGACCCTTCATCTTCCCTCTCAAGTCAAGTCAAACTTGACTTAAATTCTCCCATGGTTGATCAAATCTAACCATTGATTCAAGTCAATTTGATTTAATGAATCTCTATCCATTAAATTAAATTGTATCAATGAGTCATAATCTAAATTAGACTCATTCAATACATGAATCAAATTGAGTCCAACTCAATTAGTCTAATTTGGATTACTCTTAATCCAATTTGGTTCATCATATGAACCTAATCATCTTGGTTCATCAAATGAACCAAATCTCCATCTAATTGCCCTTTGTGTGTGGCCCTATAGGTTTTTGTAATGTTGGCAATGCTCCTAAATCCATTTAGAAGCATAAGTAATGAGCGGTATCTAGCAACACATCATTACTACCCAAGTTACAATAATGCTGAGATCCAACATCACCTTATGACTACTAATTGTGACTCTTCACAATATATGACAAGTGTCCTTCTATCCTTGACATTTAGGTTGATCAATTTGAGGCATAGACGGTGTCATCCTCTGATCAATCTAAATCTTGAACTCCAAGCAGACTCACTATAATCAAATGAGCTCAATATCTCATATTGACTCATCTGGGCATGACCATGCACTTAGTGGTCTCACTCTATCAAGAATAACAATGTCACTCCCGTTATATAGGAGGGATAAATCCCATCTACATCACTCACATCCCTCCGCATAATTTGTTACATACCCAGTAATCACCTTTATAGTCCACCCAGTTACGGGTGACGTTTGACGAAGCCAAAGTATGCAACTCCTTATGTAGGGAACCATGGTGACTTCAAGTCCAAGGACTAATAGTCATACTAATAGCCACATGAGAAAGTATATGACACTCATATAACGATCCATGATACTTTCTCATGGCGGCTCATTCAGTATACATTCTTCAATGCATACTCATGTGTCAACTTAATATCTCTATATCCATGACTTGTGAGATCAAGTCATCGAGTTGACCTACATGCTAGTCTCATCGCATTAACATTGTCCCTGAATGTTAATACTTGACTAGGAATGATTAAGAGTAGTGTTCCCTATATCATCTCACTATCGATTCAACCAATCGATTGATATAGGTAAGAACTTTCTACCCAAGGACATTATTATACTTAGTTATTTGGTACTAATACAAGTAAGTATAATAACCAAAAAGAAATGCCTTTATATACATAGGAATATGATATAATGAGTCCATACAACAATCATCATATGATTGGATCTAGGGCTCTAACTAATACATTTTCCATTGGTAGAGTTCGCCTACAGCAACATCTTTCATTCGGCTATCCAGATGGTACCGTTCATTGTATGGTAGGCCTTGTCGGACACCCACCCTCTGGGAGGAGGTTGGGGAAGCCCAGTTGTTAGGGCCTCATAGAGCTCAGCAGGAGGCAGAGTTGGTCCTTACTATCAGACGGAGGATGTCAGAGGCGCAGGACCGCCAGAAGAGTTATGTTGATCGAAGATGGAGACCACTGGAGTTCTCTACTAGCGACCATATTTTTCTACAAGTTTCACCCACGAAAGGGGTGAAGATATTTGGCCTCAGAGGTAAGCTAGCTCCGCGATACATTGGACCTTTCCAAATCTTGGAAAGGATTGGAGCGGTAGCTTATCGTCTGGCACTACCACCGTCCCTGGCAGGCGTTCACGATGTATTCCATGTGTCTATGCTGAGGAGATACGTAGCTGACCCAGCACATGTGCTGTCTGATATACCAGTTCCTATTCAGCCTGACGTTACCTACGAGGAGATTTCGGTACGGATTCTGGACCAGAAGGAGCGTCAGCTGCGGAACAAGACTATCCGGCTAGTTAAAGTCAAATGGCAGCATCATTCCGACGAGGAGGCTACCTGGGAGCTCGAGGATACAATTCGAGCTCGATACCCTCATCTTTTCACTTGAGGTATGTGGATTAAATTTACCGTTCATCATTTATACTCTTTATCTGTTGCTAGTACTTGCTGATAGTAAATAACAAAATTTGGGGATCAAATTTTTATTAGTGAGGGAGAATGTAAAATACCAAAAAAGGTTGAATAAACATAAGGGAATTTTTCAGAATTTTTAGAAATTTTTCGGAGCTCGTATGACGAGTTTAAGAAGATCAAATATTGGGCTCCGGAAAAGCTTGTTTAGGCTACCCCATTTAAACAAGGAAATGTTGGATTTTCTTTTTATTTTTATTTCTATTTTTCATCATTTTCTCTTCTCCTCTCACGCCGTCTCCTCCTTTCCTAACTGACACCGCACGCGACGTTTCCTCTTCCTCTCCTCCCACGTGCATAAAACGTTCGCCAAGAGATGCCGACACTTCTCTTCTTCTTCCGCTCCTCACCCAATTCCCTTTCTCTTCCTGATCTAGTCGCGCCTTCTCCTCCTCTTTATCGTGTCGCCCTCAGGTCGCCACAACCGACAGTGGCATCGCCAGCCGAGCCCTAGATCGGGGGAGATCAAGAACACGCCGCCGCTCCTCTTCAACGCCGAGCTCTCTTTCCCTCTACTCAAGCGCCACCGACCTCGACGCCAAGGTCCAGGATCGGCCAGACGAACCCTAGGTCTGCCTCTCATTGCTGCACCTCCTCTCACCTGAACTCTCCTCTACTGTTGACACTGCCCCTTTGTCGTGAGCAGCCAGCGCCAACCCTTTCCTCTACCCTTGATCACTGCCCAACGCCAGCTGTCATCTCTCTACCCTAGCGCCGACCATCGAGGCCGAGCCCTAGTTGTCCTCGACGCTGATCGCCACAGAGAGACCTCTGGCAGAAACCTTTCTTTCTGCCCTACCTCAGGTAACCTTTTTCCTCTCGTGCCCTAGTTCCTGGTGCTTGCTGTTCTGAAGATTGGCAATTGTCTGTGTTGCTGCCACAGAAGCTACAGGATTCCATCAGCTCCATTGTGTTCCGGCAGCAACTTCATTGTAATTTTGGCCACCATATTTGGCGATGAATTTCTGTGACTGTGAAGCGTAGGCTAGGATATCAATTTGGGCGAGTTTGTTTGGATAGGTTTGATTCTTTATATAGTTGGTTGTTCATGTGTAGTTAGGTTAACTTGTGGTTAAGTTAGGAATAGGTTGTTTTAATTTGATTTAAGGTTAGGTTAGATTTTAATCTAATTGATTAGTGGGACGATTAGGGTTTAACGAAGTTAACCCTAGTTGATCAATGGATTAGATTTTAGTCAAGCATTTATTTTAGCTAATTAATTTATGTAATTAGCTAAATCTGTATATCATGCGTTACAGGACTTTGATTCGAGACGGGCGTCTCGATGGAGGATTTCTGGATTCGATTTTCTATTGAGGCAGGTACCTTGACTTATCTATTTTGATATGTCATATTGATATGCTTAGTAATATTTAACAAATAGTAATATTTATGTTCATTTTTGCATGGGTATGTCATTATCTATTACCTGAGCATGCTGTATTTATTTCCTATTATTGCATTCATGTTCCTTTGATTATATATGACCTTAAGTTAATGTTATACCATGCCTTATTATATTTAGGACACTAATTTATTTTACCATACCTGATCGGCGTACCTAGATCATATTATTTGATCCATATATCTTTTGGTACACATTTTGGTAGAGATGGATAGGATTAGGATATTTCCATCCTTAGTGTCATGCATCATCTCGCATGATTGCATGTTGTGCGATTGTTGACTCCATTATTGTTGAGTACATCTCCAGTTACATGGATCTGGGCACACAACCACTCATGGGTTAGTGGTTTTTATCAGGCAGGGTGTGTTGCAGCAGGTTGTTCTGTCAAGGGCTCCGTTGGTTCACTCATGGGTAGTGTGACGCAGCGTTGTAGCAGGACAGGGATCTCTCCTCTAGACTGGCTCAGGGAGGGTATGTGTACTCCAACAGCATCCCGTCCACTCTGTCACTCAGGAGCAGTGATGGCAGAGTGCACAGTTGTCACAGCCCTACCCACTCGGTCTCACCATCGTGTGTGAGATGGCTGACTGGCATCAGGGGTGACCAGGACATGTCATTGGCATCATACGCATTGATGCATTTATTGCTTGTGTTTGCTGCACTTATTTGCTGCATATTTGGTGGATGCATATGTTTGACATGCATACAAGATTTATGATACTCTCATTCTGACGACCTTGTTATCCCTATACACAGGTCTTGGTTAGTACAGATACTCCTGTTCCTTACAGTTTGACATTTTTCATTTGATATGTATATCCAGGAGACTGTACGCATATTTATTATTAGTTGTTATTTTATACTATGCATGTCAGTAGTTACCCGCTGAGGAGTTGACTCACCCCGTTGATATTACTATTTCAGGTTGAGGCTGTCCAGAGATCTCCAGTCGCTAGTCCCCCTGCAGATCGCAAGGATGTTTGTTTGGTCTTTTGGTTTTTCTTATTATACTATCTAGACTGTGTTTTAGACTTGTTCTAGTTTTGGTACTTGGATCTTGTATGATCCTTTATTATCGTTGGATTTTATTTGGATATGTTCTGCTACATGCCTGCCTGGACGACACAAGAGGTGAGTTGATTTTATTTGCGTCGTTGTGATTTGAGTTTTATGGGTGTAGTTGAGTAGGAATAAGATTTGATTTTTATGAGTATAGTGGAGTAGGATATTTGAGATGATTTCCTTATCATTGTTTTAGTTTGGTTTGTTTACTATTATACTGCGTGGGTGTTAGTTAGAGCCCTAGAGTCAATCATATGATGATTGTTGTATGGACTCATTGTATTATATTCCTATGTATATAAAGGCATTTTATATAAAGGCATTTCCTTTTGATTATTATACTTACTTGTATTTGTGCCAAATAACTAAGTATAATAAGGTCCTTGAGTAGAAGGTTCTTATCTATATCATCGATTGGTTGAATCGATAGTGAGATGATATAGAGAACACTACTTTTAATCATTCCTTGTCAAGTATTAACATTCAAGGACAATGTTAATGTGATGAGACTAGCATGTAGGTCAACTCGATGACTTGATCTCACAAGTCATGGATATAGAGATATCAAGTTGACACATGGGTATGCATTTGAGAATGTATACTGAATGACTCGCCATGAGAAAGTATCATGGATCGTTATATGAGTGTCATATGTTTTCTCATGTAGCTATTAGTATGACTATTAGTCCTTGGACCTGAAGTCACCATGGTTCCCTACATAAGGAGTTGAATACTTTGGCTTCGTCAAACGTCACCCGTAACTGGGTGGACTATAAAGGCGATTACTGGGTATGTAACAAATTATGCGGAGGGATGTGAGCGATGTAGATGGGATCTATCCCTCCTATATAACGGGAGTGACATCGTTATTCTTGATAGAGTGAGACCACTAAGTGCATGGTCATGCCCAAGTGAGCCAATATGAGATATTGAGCTCATTTGATTAGAGTGAGTCTACTTGGAGTTCAATATTTAGATTGATTAGAAGATGACACGGTCTATGCCTTAAATTGATTAATCTAGATGTCATGGATAAAAGGACACTTGTCATATATTGTGAAGAGTCACAATTAGTAGTCACAAGGTGATGTTGGATCTCAATATTCTTGTAACTTGGGTAGTAATGATGTGTTACTAGATACCACTCATTACTTATGCTTCTAAATGGGTTTAGGAGCATTGCCAACGTTACAAGAACCTATAGGGTCACACACAAAGGGCAATTAGATGAAGAATAGGTTCATATGATGAACCAAGAGGATTAGGTTCATGTGATGAACCAAATTGGATTAAGAGTAATCCAAATTAAACTAATTGAGTTGGACTCAATTTGATTCATATGTTCAATGAGTCTAATTTGGACTTGGATTCATTGAGTCAATTTAATTCAATGAATAGAGATTCATTAAATTAAAAATTGACTTGAATCAAATGGTTAGATTTGATCAACCATGGGAGATAAGAGGTCAAGTTTGACTTGATTTGAGAGGGAAGATGAAAGGTCAAGTTTGACTTGACCTTGACTTGACCATTTGCCACCTCATTTGTGAGTTGACATAAGGTGGGTCAATGATGATGTTCCACATCATCAAGATTGGCTTATGTGTGTGCCACCTCATGAGGGAGATCAAGAGTTGTGACTCTTAGTATCCCATGGAGGTTTAAAAGCCTCTAAAGTGGCCGGCCAAATTACTCTATGGGTTACAATTGTGAGAACTCATTAAAGGCTTCATCTTCTTTCTCCTTGTTTCTTCTTCTCTCCCTCTCCTCCACCTTGGCCGAAACCTTCAAGGGTGCTAGCACACTCTAAGGTTTCTTCTCCACTTTTGTTCGTGTGGATACACATAGAGGGGTGTTCACTTGACACCCTTGAGATCTGGCGAACCTTGGACGAGCGGGATAAGCGAAGGGCGTCGCATCAAAGGTATAAACTCCTAAACATGTAGATCTAAAGTAGATCTAGGATTAGAAAACTTGTACATGTAAAATTTTAATATTCGCACGGATCCGGTGGCATGGGATTTCGGGGTTTTCGCAATGCAAAAGCGATTTTTGCGGCTCGAAAATCCCAACAGTGATATCAGAGCCACGTGCGAACATGTACTTATTTTTATTTTAATTTTTATGAAAAATTAAAGTTCTGTAGGTTTCTGTGATTTTGTTAATTTTATGATTTTTAAGAGTATTTTTCTCGTAGAAGCGAAGCAACAAGTGTTTGAACACTTGTAGGCTTCGACTACCGAGAAACACCTTCCGTAACGGTAAGGTCTCGCCCAAAATATTTTGGGACAGCGGCTAAAGGCACTGTAAGATCATCGTGGGACACTCGTGAGATTCATTTCACAAGAAGGGGTGCTGCCCCTAACCCCGCAAGGGGCATTGTCCTGCGATCGCGCCCGAAAATCGCTAAACGGGCCACCGGGAAGTTGTGACTCATAAAATCGTAAAAACAGTAATAAATTTATATAAATTTATATAAAATACATAATTTAGAATTATGTATGATTTGTGATGGTCATGACCCAAAAAAACCCCAATTGGATTGGTTACATGTGTTGTAATTCATAATATGGCCTACGCGCCATTTTTGTGTGATTGTGCGTGTTGTATATGTGATACGCAACCTGCGCGTCGTGCCTTTCTATTTTATTTCCTGTTGTAAAATAGTTTAGACTCGAATGTAACTTGATTTTCATTTTTGTAATGTACAAAATGGAGTGGTGGAAGATCCACTCGAGGAGGAGTTACGAGGAGGGTGCGAGCAACACATGGCGGTCAAAGGGAGGAGCTTGGAGAAGCTGTCCCTAGGTTGACCATCCTATCTTCTCATTGGCTTGAGAAGATCGTAGTAGGGTCATGACTAATCACAATTTAATTAATTTCTTGTGTGTGTGTATGTGATGCATGCTAGAGTAGAGTAATTAATTAGTGATTTAACGATTAGATTAGATCTAAATCGCGTATATGATGCACCACGATTAGATTAGATCTAAATCGAGTATATGATACACATCAACGATTGATTAGATCTAAATCACGTCAACTCGAAATACCTACCATGTCGTGATACCCATCACTACCTCGATCACATGTTGTTGTTGAATCTGCCAAAGCAGAGCAACGCATTTATCTTGGTAGGGTGAGGAGGGACAATCTTGGTCCCGCCTATCAACGCATGGGTGAGTACAAACTCAATTAGATTGAGTAAAACTAGTTAAACTCAATTGGATCAGATTTAACTATAGGCATTTTCCAATGGTTGGTAGATAGGTCAAAATCACATTTATATTAACTCTTGGGCGATTTAGCCAAAGCTAACTCAAGTTTTAATATACATGCGGATCTTGATCCTATAAAAAAGAGTTGCATAGAGATGTAATTGGTAATTAGTTACCTACTGATCATACTAAGTCTTAGGCGATTTAGCCAAAGCTAACTCAAGGCGTAGTATGATGTGGATCTTGTCCCGTAAGAATTATAGCTAGTTGGTTAGAATCTAGTAGGTGTGGTTTGACCACATCCATGACTTGATTATACAAAAGTTCTATAATTCAATGGGAGCATCATTTAGTTAAAGGCCTAATTAAATTATTAGTGGAATATGATTATTTATTTTCTGCATTTTCTGTTATAGATTGTCATGTCGTCAAACACAAACACCTTCTCCCTGCGTTCTGTCCTTGATAAGGACAAGCTCAATGGAGCTAACTTTCTGGACTGGTACAGGAACCTGAGAATTATTCTCACACAGGAACGAAAACTATACGTCCTGGAGTAGCCATTCCCACGGCACCTCCTGCCACTGCCACGCGAGCTGACCGTGATGCTTACAAGAAGCATCAAGATGACGCATTAGATGTGTCCTGTCTTATGCTCGCGACCATGAACTCTGAGCTTCAGAAGCAACACGAGTTGATGGGTGCTTATGATATGGTTGAACATCTTCGTCAACTATATCAAGGACAAGCTAGGCACAAGAGATTCGAGATCTCTAAGGCACTGTTTCAGTGCAAGATGCAAGACGGGACTCCCGTAGGTCCATATGTACTCAAGATGATTGGGTACATAGAAAACCTACAGAGGTTGGGATTTTCCCTTGGCCAAGAGCTGGCCACTGACTTGATCTTGCAATCCTTGCCGGATAGTTACAATCAATTTGTTCTAAATTACAACATGAACGAAATTGATAAACCCCTGCCCGAGCTGCTAAGCATGTTAAGAACTGCTGAGCTCAACCTTAAGAAGGTAAAGCCCAACTCCATTTTGATGGTGCAAAAGGGCAAAAGCAAGGGTAAGCCTAAAGGCAAAGGAAAGTCTCAAGCCAAGGGCAAAGGCAAGGCACTGAAACCTAAAGGAGGGGTTGCCAAGGATGCTACCTGCTTCCACTGCGGTCAGACCGGGCACTGGAAGAGGAACTGCAAAGTCTACCTGGAAGATCTTAAGAATAAGAGAAGTGAGACTTCTATTCAGGTATATATGTTATAGAAGTTAATCTCTCTATTTCTTCATCATGGGTATTAGATACCGGATGTGCTTCTCACATTTGTACTAATGTGCAGGCATTGAGAAATAGCAGGGCATTGACGAAGGGCGAGGTAGACCTACGAGTAAGCAATGGAGGGACTTACTTTCTATCTCTGCCCTCTGGGCTTGTACTAGAATTAGATGAATGTTGTTATGTACCTGCTCTTACTAAGAACATTATATCAGTTTCTTGTTTAGACAAGAAAGGCTTTTCATTTATAATAAAAAACAAATTTTGTTCAGTTTATTTAAATGATATGTTCTATTGTAATGCACCTTTGATTAACGGACTCTATATTTTAGACTTAGAGAACCCCATCTATAACATAAATACCAAAAGGTTCAAATCAAATGAAATGAACCAAACCTATCTCTGGCATTGTCGCTTAGGTCATAAAAATGACAAACGCCTATCTCAGCTCCATAAAGATGGTTTGCTGGACTCATTTGATTTTGAATCATATGAGACATACGAGTCATGCCTACTGGGCAAGATGACCAAGACTCCCTTTAGTGGACATGGTGAGAGAGCGACTGACTTGTTAGGACTTATACATAGTGATGTATGTGGACCTTTCAATGTCGCTGCTAGAGGTGGTTATAGGTACTTCATTACATTTACTGATAACTTCAGTAGATATGGTTATGTGTATTTGATGACACATAAGTCAGAATCCTTTGAAAAGTTCAAAGAATTCAAGAATGAAGTACAAAACCAGCTTGGCAAGAGTATTAAGATACTTCGATCAGATGGAGGTGGTGAATACCTTAGCCATGAGTTTCGTGACTATCTAGCTGAGTATGGGATTCTATCCCAACTCACTCCTCCTGGAACACCACAATGGAATGGTGTATCCGAAAGGAGAAATCGTACCCTATTAGATATGGTACGGTCTGTGATGAGTCACACAGATCTCCTATGTCTCTTTGGGGCTATGCTCTGGACACAGCAGCCTTCATATTCAACTGTGTTCCATCCAAGGTTGTGATAAAGACCCCATATAGGATATGGACTGGGGGAGATGCCCAGGTGTCTTTTATGAGGATTTGGGATTGTGAGGCTTACATTCGACGTCAAGTCTCGGACAAACTGGGACTCAAATCCGATAAGTGCTATTTTATTGGATATCCCAAGGAAATGAAGGGATATTACTTCTACATTCCTAGTTAACACAAAGTAGTTGTGGCTAAGACTGGGGTTTTTCTAGAAAGGGACTTTGTTTCTAGAAAAACTAGTGGAAGTACATTCAATCTTGAAGAAGTTCAAGATATGGACCATAGCACTGAAGCCTTGATGGAAGTTGAACTGGAACCACAAAGTGTTGTGGATAACGAGATTGTTCCACAAGGAGTTGAGGAACAACAACCAGTTCAAGTAGACATACCTCTTCGCAGGTCTGATAGGGTACGTCGTCAGCCTGAGAGATACTCATTTCTCTTATTTGACCATGATGACATTATACTCGTTGAGAATGAGCCCACCTCCTATCAGGAAGCTGTGATGAGCCCAGATTCTGAGAAATGGCTAGAGGCCATGAGATCCAAGATGAAATCCATGTACACCAACCAAGTATGGACTTTGGTTGATCCACCTGAAGGGGTTAAACCCATTGGGTGTAAGTGGGTCTTTAAGAGAAAGACTGACATGGATGGACTTATATATAAGGGTCGTCTGGTAACTAAAGGTTTCAAGCAAATTCATGGTATTGACTATGATGAAACTTTTTCTCCAGTAGCGATGTTTAAGTCCATTCGGATCATGCTTGCTATTGCAGCATACCATGATTATGAGATCTGGCAGATGGATGTCAAAACCACATTTCTGAATAGAAACCTGCTCGAGGATGTGTACATGACACAACCTGAGGATTTTGTAGATCCACAGCATACTGGCAGAGTATGCAAGCTGCATAAGTCCATTTATGGACTAAAGCAAGCTTCTCGGAGCTGGAATCTTCGATTCGATGTTGCGATCAAACAGTTTGGTTTCATCAAGAATGAAGATGAACCTTGTGTCTACAAGAAGGTTGTAAGGAGCACAGTTGTCTTCCTTGTATTGTATGTGGATGACATACTACTCATTGGGAACGACATCCCTTTGCTGCAGTCTATAAAGGCATGGCTAGGGAATTGTTTCTCAATGAAGGACTTAGGTGAAGCAGCCCGTATTCTAGGCATTCAGATCTATAGAGATAGATCTAAAAGATTGCTTAGCCTAAGTCAGAGTACATATATTGACAAGGTATTACTACGGTTTGCCATGCAGAACTCCAAGAAGGGATTTCTGCTGATGTCACATGATATGAGTCTTTCGAAGACTCAAAGTCCCTCTTCTAGAGAGGAGAGAGACCGCATGGATCAGATCCCTTATGCTTCAACCATAGGATCTATCATGTACGCCATGCTATGTACTCGTCCTGATACCTGGTATGCTTTGAGCATGACGAGCAGATACCAGCCAGATCCAGGTGAAAGTCACTGGATAGCGGTCAAGAATATTCTTAAGTACTTGAGAAGAACTAAAGAATATTCTTGATATATGGAGGCGATGATGAGCTAGCTGTAAAGGGTTACAGTGATGCTAGCTTCCAAACTGACCAGGATGATTATCGATCGCTGTCTGGGTTCGTGTTTTGCATAAATGGTGGTGTTGTGAGCTGGAAGAGTTTGAAACAGGACACAGTCGCTGATTCTACAACAGAGGTCGAGTATATTGCTGCATCAGAAGCAACAAAGGAGGCAGTTTGGATCCGCAAGTTCATTACTGAGCTTGGGGTGGTTCCTACCATAGCCGATCCGATAGAGCTCTATTGTGACAACAATGGACCAATTACACAGGCAAAGGAACCTCGCTCACACCAGCGGACCAAACACATACTATGGCACTTCCATCTCATTCGAAAGATCATCGATAGAGGAGATGTGAAGATTTACAGAGTACCCACAGATGCTAACATCGTTGATCCCTTGATCAAGGCTTTGGCATAGAGAAAGCATGATGGTCACACTAGGTCATTGGGCCTTAAAGCCTACACTGATTGGCACTAGTGCTAGTGGGAGATTGTTAGTTAGAGCCTTAGAGTCAATCATATGATGATTGGTGTATGGACTCATTGTATCATATTCCTATGTATATAAAGGCATTTCATATAAAGGCATTTCCTTTTGGTTATTATACTTACTTGTATTGGTGCCAAATAACTAAGTATAATAAGGTCCTTGAGTAGAAGGTTCTTATCTATATCATCGATTGGTTGAATCGATAGTGAGATGATATAGAGAACACTACTCTTAATCATTCCTAGTCAAGTATTAACATTCAAGGATAATGTTAATGCGATGAGACTAGCATGTAGGTCAACTCGATGACTTGATCTCACAAGTCATGGATATAGAGATATCAAGTTGACACATGGGTATGCATTTGAGAATGTATACTGAATGACTCGCCATGAGAAAGTATCATGGATCGTTATATGAGTGTCATATGCTTTCTCATGTGGCTATTAGTATGACTATTAGTCCTTGGACCTGAAGTCACCATGGTTCCCTACATAAGGAGTTGCATACTTTGGCTTCGTCAAACGTCACCCGTAACTGGGTGGACTATAAAGGTGATTACTGGGTATGTAACAAATTATACGGAGGGATGTGAGCGATGTAGATGGGATCTATCCCTGCTATATAACGAGAGTGACATCGTTATTCTTGATAGAGTGAGACCACTAAGTGCATGGCCATGCCCAAGTGAGTCAATATGAGATATTGAGCTCATTTGATTAGAGTGAGTCTACTTGGAGTTCAAGATTTAGATTGATTAGATGATGACACGGTTTATGCCTCAAATTGATCAATCTAGATGTCATGGATAAAAGGACACTTGTCATATATTGTGAAGAGTCACAATTAGTAGTCACAAGGTGATGTTGGATCTCAACATTCTTGTAACTTGGGTAGTAATGATGTGTTACTAGATATCGCTCATTACTTATGCTTCTAAATGGGTTTAGGAGCATTGTCAACGTTACAAGAACCTATAGGGTCACACAAAGGGCAATTAGATGGAGAATAGGTTCATATAATGAACCAAGAGGATTATGTTCATGTGATGAATCAAATTGGATTAAGAGTAATCCAAATTAAACTAATTGAGTTGGACTCAATTTGATTCATATGTTCAATGAGTCTAATTTGGACTTGGATTCATTGAGTCAATTTAATTCAATGAATAGAGATTCATTAAATTAAAAATTGATTTGAATCAAATGGTTAGATTTGATCAACCATGGGAGAGAAGAGGTCAAGTTTGACTTGATTTGAGAGGGAAGATGAAAGGTCAAGTTTGACTTGACCTTGACTTGACCATTTGCCACCTCATTTGTGAGTTGGCATAAGGTGGGCCAATGATGATGTTCCACATCATCAAGATTGGCTTATGTGTGTGCCACCTCATGAGGGAGATCAAGAGTTGTGACTCTTGGTATCCCATGGAGGTTTAAAAGCCTCTAAAGTGGCCGGCCACATTACTCTATGAGTTACAATTGTGAGAACTCATTAAAGGCTTCATCTTCTTTCTCCTTATTTCTTCTTCTCTCCCTCTCCTCCACCTTGGCCGAAACCTTCAAGGGTGCTAGCACACTCTAAGGTTTCTTCTCCACTTTTGTTCGTGTGGATACACATAGAGGGGTGTTCACTTGACACCCTTAAGATCCGGCGAACCTTGGACGAGCGGGATAAGCGAAGAGCTTCGCATCAAAGGTATAAACTCCTAAACATGTAGATCTAAAGTAGATCTAGGATTATAAAACTTGTACATGTAAAATTTTAATATTCGCACGGATCCGGTGGCATTGGATTTCGGGGTTTCCGCAACGCAAAAGCGGTTTTTGCGGCTCGAAAATCCCAACAGTGGGTGCTTGAATAATATATATATTTATTGTTCTGGCCGTGTTGGCCGAGGTATATGTGGCCCTGAGCGCATTGTAGGAAGTTTCATATTGTCACCCGTTCAGGGGAGATGCTGCCAAAAGTTCTTCTGGCAGAGACTACCTGGGGCATGACATGATATAACCCATACTGTATGTCACGTGACACTTCAAATTAAGTAAGATTGAAAACTCTTACAATTCAAAAATAAAGATATAGTAAAGATTCCTCAAGTTGTATTTTTCTAAGGACAACTAGTAAATATGTGTGTATTCTAGATTCAAATTATTTTTTGGGGTTTTCTTAATGAAATAGTATTTTGTTTTAAGATTTCAAATAAAGGAAAATTAGTCGAAATCAAAACAATGAAAATTCACTAGATATGCTAACTAAGATCAGCAATGAAGTCTAACTCAATGTAAAGAGATTGTGTCTAGAACATGAATTGTAACTAAGTTAAATCTATTTATTGAATTCAAATATCAACCAAACTATGCTAGTATTGTAATCAAACTCAATGAGGAACAAGTGAAATTCAACTCATCTTCTTCTCTTATAGATAACTCTTAAAAATCAGATTGAATCCAATTAAGCTAACTGGAGCTCTCAATATGCACTCTAAATTGCATGAATAAAGCTTCAACAGTTAAATGCTAATAGATAGCAACAAATCTCCGAACTTGAGCTTGATCCAGTCAACTTCATAGCTCTAACTACTCTCTCTTTTATTCTTAACTAACCCTTCAGCAATAACAAGTTAATGAAAGTGTAGGAACTAAACTGTAGTTAATACACTGCGCTAACCACATGTTGCTGATTCAATGTGATTCAAATCAATTGGTCAGATTCAAGGAATTCAATCTGATTCAGTAATGCAATTGAGAAATAAGAAATGCTATCTACAGAATTGTGCAGGATGTTTCAGATTCAAATCTCTAAACACAAGATAAACAATTAGAATACAGATTGCTATGGATCAAACGCTAAGATTAAGGGTTCCTGACTTAAACAAAGAATTGGGCAAAATGCAGTTACGAAATGCAGGAATGTATAGAAGAAAATTTCAATTGTAAAGAAATCAAATCCTTCAATCTGAGCAAGTTGATGGAGAAAAAAAACAAAGTTGAAAGAAACGTTCACAAACGCAGATCGTGGAGCACAGCTCCTCCCCTCTGCTATGAAACAGAATCGCTTCTGGAGAAGACCCTTCAAGCAACCAACAGTGAATACTCAAGCTTCCAGTTAGAGCAGATGACGTTCATAGCTCCAGGAAGCCACCCTTCAAGCTCACGATCAACTGGCAATCTTAACGTGTAAAGAATCGGAGGTTGAAATTTGGTAAGCGATTGACCCGAGCGATTGATCCGATCGATCCGGTTGTCGCTGATGAGATGGAGGATGGGAATGGATTGGAGACACTGGGAAAACACCGTCGGCACCTCCGATGGCTGGTGGAAATCACAGATCAGGAAAACACCCTCGATCTGTGGTGCGGCAAAGAAACCCAGAAGACAATGTCGCAACATGGAAAAACACTTCGTCGTCGTGCTCTGCCCCTTTCGACATTGGTCGTCGGTAGCTTAGAATTCGCCGTCGGTGAAGGAACTAGATCTCAGATCTGGAAATGATAAACGAAGCTCCGCCAAGTGCGCCTCAGGAAGAGATTGACACAATGAACAGTGGTGAAGCCGTTGTTCACTCTGTCGGCCTCGCGTTTTTAAACAATGTATCAAACTAGTGCATGCACAGTAGCTGTCCTAGTTCGGGTTCAACAATGGCTGAGCTGGTTTAGTTGGCTTGGCTTAATTCAACAATAGTTGGGATAGTGCAAATCGAGTTCGAATTCCAAGCTGGCTGAACTTGAGTGAACCCGAGTGTGACAATGCATCCAACCATTTACCTACAACCCCAAATAAAACACACTAAGCACACATCATGAATTAAAATAGTCATTAATTAGATTAACTCAAAATATTCCTTGCTTAGCAAAAACCAACTCTCAAATCCATTTCCCAAACAAAATAATCTTCATAACCAAACCATTCCAGCAAAAATAGAACGTCACATGAACACACTATCAAAATCCTCCACACTTATTCTTGCATGTCTCATGCAAGTCAAGAAAACTAAAAAATCTACTTTAATGGTACCCCCTAAACACATTCCTAAACATGATTAGAAAATAGAAAAATGAAAACCATCTAATATTGTCAAATTCCAAAAACTCAAGCATTCATGGAAATCAAACTTAACTCTTAGTTAACAACATAATAATTTTCATACATCATGAATAAATTGAGAATGATAGCACACTAAACTCACAAGATAAAAATTTTTGGTGGTCCTCATCCTATTTCAACATGTGATCACAAAAATGGAGAGCACTCATGCTACTTATGCTTCTTGCTCTACCATATGCTTGCTTATCTTCTACTCTCCGCCATGATCATGGATATCAAATCACATTATGAAGGTTAATCATGAAGAAAAAGAAGATAAGAATTAAGTGCAAACCAAAGCATTAGTTACAATGCAAGATAAGAAAGAATTAGCTCAATGCTAGTGGAAGACATGGAAACAAAAGAATGTTATCTAATGAATTTTGGCCATACTCCCCTACTTCTCTTCTTCCTTAACTTACTTCCATATGCATCACTCTGTTGAGAAATTCAGCTTCAAGTTCATTTCAGTAAACTCTTCTTCAAAACTCAATGTGAGCTTTGCTGATTCTTTCTGTTCCAAAACTGAGCTTAAATCTTCTCAAAACTGAACCTATGGAATCATTTCGTTCACTCTCAGTACTATATACTTAATTCACTATTTGTCATTTTCCATTCTTCCAGAAACTTGGCAGAAAACTTGCACTCTCAAAATTAAACCAATACTGCATCTCTTCATCTTTACTGTCTCAGCTTCAAACTCACTGTCAAGTCCTTCCTAATCGTCTCTTTCAATTTACAACTCATGCAACTATTTCTATTTAAAGATTTTAACTTTTCTTTCTTGAATTTTTACCCCTTTATTCTCAATTGCATCACTAAAACTTGTACAATAGTTTTGTTTCCAGATTCTGCTATTGGGCCTAATGTTTAGCATATCAGACCTAATGTACCAACAACTCTCTCCATTTCATTTCTGAATTGGCAGTTTCCTGCAAAACTCTTACTATTGATCTTCCTTCCAAAATCAAGCTTTCAAGCTTGAATACAATCAATTCCAATTTAGGAGCTTAGTTAAACAATAGCTACTGAAATTCCCACCATTGCAAGTTGTAGTTTCTGCATTTTGTATTTTTCTGTTCACTAATAGATTTTTTCTCTCTTTAGACTCTAATATATGTTCTTTAAATTTAACTGCTCTTTTATCTAATCAACAAAAAAAATCATCTTCCAATAAGTTGAATGTCAAAAAGTTGAACAACTCTCACTTTTAAAATCCTTTCCAGTAGCATTACAACCTCAAATTGTTGATTTTTGTCTTTCAGCAATTTCAGCATTTCTGATTTTGCCAACTTGTTCTTTATTACTAACTCCATAGCTTCCTAATCTCCAGTACTTAAAATTACTTCCATACTTCATGAATAGAGCAGCAATTCTGAACCAATTCTATTTCTTGATCAATTCATCAGCTACAGAATTACTACACATTACAGATTCCACTTTAGCACCTCAGGTCCAAAATTCTTGTACCACTTAACACTTCAAAAAATAAAGAATATGTAAACACATTTGTTTTTAGCAATACAAAATATTACAATGGCTCTGTATTGACTTTAAGAGCTAACAATGCTAACTTGGTACACAATTGATACTCTTCAAATCTGGATTCTATTTACTATGTTCTCTATCCTCCAAAATAGCTTATGATGTAGCTCAAAAGCCTATTTATACTCCCTTCATTTTGTTCAAAGAAATTTTGATTACTATAAAAAGATTCAAAGTATCATTTGTCACACAACTTTCCACAACTTCACTGTTAATGATCACTGCTTGGGAGCTACTGAATCAAAGTTGGCACAACCTATCATAATTCACAAATCCAAAACCTACATCTCTGAATTCTTGCATTTTTGCAAAACTTCAGATCCTACATATAGAATTCAGACTACACATTCAATCAAAACTTCCAATTTTGCAATTCCTGGTTCTACAATTCCAGAACAAAATTCTCAGCGTGGGCCTGATATGCTGTGATTTCTGCATTTCAGCAACTTCAGCATTTCTGAGCCTCACTAGCATCTGATCAACAAAACCTATGTATTCAAATGAAAACCCACAAAATTGATACAAATTACATCCATTAAAGCTTGATTTTTATATTCAACTCAAAATTTCCAAACCCACACTTCAAATTCAGCACTCTACTCCTTGCTCAAAGACATATCCAATACATCCTACATTCTCCCCCACACTTAAATCTTTATCCGACCCGGCCAAAGAATCCATCACATAACACCCTATGCATCCATATCCAAGAATTTACAATGAAAGAATACAAAGATATGATGGTGAACCAAAAATATTTGCAAGTACTAGTGTGGGGGAAAAGATACAAACAGATTTTCCTTCATAAATGTAACTCAATCCATTGCATTATAGTTTCGAAAGAATCAAAGCAAGTTCTAGAGTTGTATTAACACAAGTGCATCACACAAATGAGGGCTCAAAACTCACTAGGCATAAAAAGTATCAACTCAATCTATCATTCTAGTGTCCATCATTAAGTAGGAACCTCAAGAAAATTCAAAGTCCAATCATGATATTAAGCTCCAAACTTAACAATCAATATAGCTAACATTCTTCACTTCTAACATATTATAGGAAAATGTCAAGGGGTACCATTTTCTTATTCCAAAAATCAAAACTAAATGCAATAAGAAAATAACTATCTACAATAAACAATTTATTCCTCAAAACCAGAATCAACATTTTTAAACTAAGAATTTATTGAAACAACTAAACATGAATATATATATGTAAATGCAAAAGAAAACTAAGTTGGAACAATCTCCCCTTTAACTTGGGTAGGTAGCACCAATGTTGCTCATTCTTTCTACCACTACTCCCTTGCCACCTTTATGCAATATTTTGAGTCGATGCCCATTAACTTTGAAATCCGGTCGGTGGACTCCTCCCTAATCTCAATAGCTCCATAAGAAAAAATATTAGTTACAATATATGGCCCTTCCCAATGAGATTTCAACGTACCTTTCATCAATTTGAGTCGTGACCTATATAAAAGCACCTTGTCACCAATATGAAATTCCTTAACCATAATGTGCTTATCATGAAAATTTTTGGTCTTTTCTTTGTAGATCTGTGAGTTCTCAAATGTCTCTATCCTAATTTCAAAGATCTGTGAGTTCTCAAATGTCTCTATCCTAATTTCCTCAAGTTCTTGAAGTTGTAACTTCCTCTCTTCTCCAGCTATACTAGCATCAAAATTGTAAGCTTTGACTACCCAAAAAGCCCTATGTTCAATCTTCACTAGTAGATGTCAAGCCTTGTCATACACAATTCTGTATAAAGACAACCCTATAGGGGTCTTGAAAGCAGTCCTATAAGCTCACAATGCATCATCTAACCTCTTGCTCTAATCTTTCCTGTCAGGCCTCACAGTTTTTTCAAGAATTGACTTTACTTCTCTATTGTCACCTTAGCCTGCCTATTTGTCTGGGGATGATAAGGAGTAGAAACTCTATGTGAAACCCCATACCTACTCAGTGTAGCCTTCATGTGTTTGTTACAAAAATGTGAACCTTGATCATTAATGATCGTCCTAGGCACTCCAAACCTGCAGAAATGTGTGACCTGATAAAACTAATAACAACTGAAGAATCATCAGTCCTGGTGGGAATGACCTCCACCCATTTGGAAACACAATCAACTGCAAATAAAATATATGAAAATCCAAAGGAGATAGGAAATGGACCCATGAAGTCAATACCCCATACATCAAAAATCTCACAAAATAACATGTAATGGTCTAAAATGTCCCCCACACTCAAATGAATGACAAAATGTAAGTATTGATTGAAACTCAAAATCAGGTATGTATCTCCTAATGATCTGATCAGTACAAAATTTTCACTAGTAAGGATCATCCCACACATAATATTTTGCATGATTTTTTAATTTATTATTTTGAGTTTTTGAAAATTGTGCAGGAAAAACATGTGAAACTAAAATGTTAACCAGATCCTCATACCAAGGTGACTAATTATACATATGAAAAAGCTACTCATCCTTGAAATCATCATCAATCATCGTATGATCCAACTCTCCCTCGATCCTGCTCAAGTGATCTACAACCAAGTTCTCCCTCCTATCATGTATTTCCAAATCAAACTCTTGGAGTAGAAGCATCCATCTAATCAATCTAGGCTTGGTTTTCAGCTTCTTGAGGAGAAATTTCAAAGCTGCATAATCAAAAAATACAAGCACGTGAGAACAAAGCAAATAAGATCTAACCTTATCCAAATAAAAAACAATAGCAAGAAGCTCGTTTTTGTCATGGTATAATTTGCTTGAGCTGAATCCAAGGTCTTTGAAGCATAACAAATCACATGTGGTGCTCCATCTACTCTTTATGCAAGCATTGTTCCTATAGCAAAATTTGAAGCATCACACATAAGCTCAAAAAGAAGGGTCCAATCTGGCGATCTGATGATGGGTGCAGAAATCAAAGCCTCTTTCAACCTCTCGAACGCTGCCTTGTACCTCTAATCAAAATGAAAATCCACATTTTTCTGAAGCAACTAAGACAATGGAAGAGCAATCTGACTGAAATCTCTAATAAATCTCCTGTAAAACCCTATATGTCCAAGAAAAGCTCGAACATCTCGCACACATGTGGGGTAAGATAAAGAAGATATACCACTAACTTTAGCAGGATCTACCTCAATACCTCTCTGAGAGACTATATGACCCAAAATAATTCCATGCTTAACCATAAAATGACATTTTTCAAAATTAAGTACCAAATTAGTCTCAATGTATCTATTTAAACCCCTAGACAAATTTTCTAGACATGCATCAAATGATGAACCATATACAGAAAAATTATCCATAAAAACTTCCGTGCAATGCTCTAATAAATCACCAAAAATACTTACCATACGTCTTTGAAAAGTCCCTGGAGCGTTGCAAAGTTCAAATGACATACGTCTATAAGCAAATGTACCGAAGGGGCAAGTGAAGATAGTCTTCTCCTGATCCTTCGGGTCATTGCAAATCTAAAAATATCCTATGTATCCATCAAGGAAGCAGTAATGTCATTGCAAATCATTGATAGTCTTACTAGCAAGTCTTTCTAAGATCTTATCAATAAAAGGCAAGGGGTAGTGGTCCTTTCTACTTGCTTGGTTCAGCTTCATGTAGTGCACATAAACTCTCCAATAATTCTTTACTCTGGTGAGCACCAAGTCATTCTCTTCATTAGCTACCACTGTCACTCCAGATTTATTTGGAACCACATGGATGGGACTCACCCATTTACTGTTAGAAATAAGGTTGATGATACTTGCCTGTAGAAGTCTAGTCACCTCTTTCTTGACTATGTCAAGGATCAGTGGGTTAAGTCTCCTCTGTGGCTGTCTCACTGGTTTTACATCCTCCTCCAAATAAATCCTATGCATGTAAATAGAAGAACTAATCCCAGGAATATCAGCAAGTGTCCATCCAATGGTCCTTCTGTGCTGCCTCAGAATCTCTAATAATCTCCTTTCCTGCTCTGGCTCCAAATCCAAGGCTATAATAACAAGTAGCTGCTGATCTTCTCCTAAATAAGCATACTTCAAATGTTTAGGCAATAGTTTCAACTCAAGCTGTGACTGATCAATAGATGGTGATCCTAGGGGTAATGCTTCTACTAAGTAATCCCCTACACATATATCTTTCCCTCTTGGCGATCCTAGGGGTAGTGCTTCTCCTAAGCAATCCCCTATATATACATCTTCACTCTCAACTAACAATAATCCACAAGAATTAGCATCTTCTCCTATGTCTAAAGTATCCTCTAAAGCTACAGAATATTCCTCACACTCACCAATATTAGAAATATCCATAAATGAATCAATATCAGGAAAAAAAATCCATTCTAGTCAACTCCTCTAAGATATCCACATTAAGAATAGAATGATCTTCTCTTGGGTGCTTCATGGCATCAAAAATACTGAAATGGACCACTATATCTTCTATCTCCATCGAAAGTGTGCTAGCATGAGTTTTCAAGATTGGTCTTCCAAGAATAAGTGGAGTTCTATTGGCTAAAAAGTCTCTCTCCAGGAATCTACAGGAAAAATGAGTTCTCTTACCTTTAGTAACGCATCTTCAATAACTCCAGTTGGATGAACTTGCCTGTGATTAGCTAACTGAATAACAACCCCTGTAGGCTGTAATGGTCAAATCTCTAAAGTCTCAAAAATTGATCGTGGCATTACATTTATTGAAGCTCCCAAATCTAACATAGCATCCTCAAAAAGATTGCTCCCAATCTCACAAGGTACAGTGAACACTCCAGGATCTTCACACTTCTGAGGTACTAGTTGAATAAGTACTGATACATTCTTTCCCATGCTAATCAACTCATTCTCCTTCAACTTATTTTTGCATACACAAAGATCCTTGAGAAATTTTGCATACTTGGGAATTTGCTTGATCATTGTCAATAAAGGCACATTCACTTCTACTTTGCTAAATAGATTCATGAGCTAAATAGATTCATGAGCTCTTGAAACTCTTTAGCATTTTCCTCCTTTGCATTCTTCCTTGATTGTACTTTGCGTTGAGGAAAAGGCAAAGGAATGGAAGGCTCAGCTACTTGTTGTTCTGAACTTCCAAGTTGGCTGGAATTTGAATTTACTGCCAGAATTGGTTCAGCTGGCATAATGCTACTGGAACTTCCTGGATTCAAGCAACTATTCTCTTATTCATGCACTAAATTCATGGGACCAATGTAAATAGGGTTTGAGTTCAAATTTGGAAACTTTTGGGTTGATGGAAATTCCAAATCAGAGTTGGTTGAAGCTGTTTGAGAGCTACTGGAATCTGAAAATTAAGCTACTGGAAATTTCCCAGCAAAATCTACTTCTCTTGAATTCACATCTAAAATTATTTTCCCACTTCTTAGAGTTAATGTACTCACATTCCCTTTAGGATTAGGAGTTGTTTGTGAAGGCAATTGACTTGATCCTTGAGCTTGCGTTTGGTTAATGCTCGAAGCTAATTGCCCAATCTGCCTTTTAATGTTTTGTAAAGCAGAATCAGTTCTCTGTTGATTTTGTTGTTGTTGCAACATATGCTACATCAACTCCTCCAATCTAGCTTGCTGTGCATCTAAATTAGAGGTATTATTAGAGCTTCCTTGAGTCAAACTTAGTCTTGAAGGTGCTGGAAGTACATGCTGTTGTTCTGTAAATTCTAAAAATTCTGAGAATGGTGATGTTGTTGTTGGTTTTGATGAGGTTGATAATAATGCTAAAAAGGTTGTGATTACTGTTGGAATCCTTGTTGAGGTGTCTGGAAACTCTGATTTAAAGGTGGTTGTTGATAAAATGATTTGTCATATTTCAAATTTAGATGATCTCTCCAACCAAGATTATATGTAGAAGAATGAGGGTCATATTTTTGTTAGAATTGAACTCTTGAAAATGATGCTAATGATTCATCTTGATGAAGATTTGGACATAATTCTGAAGTGTGATCTTGACTTGAACAAATACTATAAATTACCCTTGATTGACATGGAAATTGGCCATTCAAAAAAGTAGAAGTTTGATTAGCATTATGCAATGCCAATTGCTTCACCAAAGATATTAATTGCAACAATGAACTCCTTATCTCATTTTGCTCATTAGTAACCATTTGAACTTCTCCAACTCCTCTTGAAGTTAATGACCTATTTCCAAATTGTTGTGAATTCTTTGTCATATTTAAAATAAGCTCTTTAGCTTGTTCACTAAAGCTCCTCCAGCTGCTGCATCTATCATACTTCTATCCATAGGTAACAAACCTTTATAGAAGTACTGGACAAGTAACTACTCACTGATTTGGTGCTAGGGACAACTTGAACACAACTTTTTGAAACTCTCCCAATAGTCATAAAGTGTCTCTCCCACCACTTGTTGAATTCCACATATGCTTTTCTTGATAGTAGCAGTCCTTGATGCTGGAAAGAATTTCTCCAAGAAAGTCTTCTTCATATCAATCCAAGATGTAATGTATCTAGGAGGCAAATAATATAACCAATCCTTTGCTACCCCTGTTAAAGAAAATGGAAAATCCCCTAGTTTGATATCCTCTTCTGAAATACTCTGTGGCTTAATGGTAGAAAAAATCACATGGAACTCATGTAAATATCTATTAGAGTCTTCTACAGATAATCCTTGAAATTTGGGAAGCAAATGAATCAGTCCAAATCTCAACTCAAAACCTCCTGCCAAATCTGGATAAGTGATACATGAATACTTGAATGCCTCATCAGAAGCTGCAAGCTCCTTTATAGTCCTATGATGCTCAGCCATGGAAGTGTCAAAGTGTGAAGAAGTATTATCAGAAACTTCTGATGATTTCTTTGTTGGATCGAAAGCGCTAAAGGGGGGGTGAATAGTGTTCGTGGCTTTCATGCATTTCGGATTCATAAAACGATCAAACACAGCGGAAATAAATCAACAAACACACACAGAAGACTAGGGTATTTACTTGGTTCGGAGCTTAGGGCGACTCCTACTCCAAGGCTCACGCTCGTTGAGCATTTATGTTAGGCAACAACTATAATAGCGTTAAAAGATTACAACTTTGAATTACAATATGCTTAATCAAGAATACCGACAATACAAGAGAATTGAAGGACGGAGTCATCGGTTGTCGTCGGATTAGCAGAGCGTCGTTGAAGCATTCGGAGCAACGTACAATAGCACAAGTCGTTCTTTTCGAGATGTATACTGAAGTTGCAGCCCGAGGCCCCTTTTATAGCCTTTATGGATCTGATCCAGATCCTCGAAGTTCGGGATCAGCTTTGACCCGAGGCGGATCAGTCGACCGATCCCCAGTTCGGTCGACCGATCAGGCGATCTCCTCCTATTCGATCCGCCCGATCCGCTCGCTCCGCTTCGATCTGGTCAAGTCTTATCCCCGGTTCGGTCGACCGATCCAGGTCAATTCTAACCCTGCATAGAAATTGTTAGAAATGTTCTCCTGCAAAATAGAGTTAGAATATAGTAAATGATATATAAGTAAATAAATTAACAATCTTCGGACTATCCGGTTCTGACTTCGAATTTCTGGCCGGAAACCCTAGGTCGAACCGACGCCTACTGTTCCCTCTTCTGGGGAACGCGTCCTCACCTACTCCACTCAAGAGAAGTTACCTTTTGCCAGTTCGGTCCTCCAGACCGACTGGACTTTTGTTCGGCGCTCAAATCTTCTGGTCTTCATGCTGGATGCCCGCTCCACAACTCGTCCAGACTTCCACCTGGTTCGCGACACCAGGATTTCCACCTAGGGTTACCGCCCCCTAGGATTTTTGCCCGAAGCTCTGACCCGCCAAGACTTTCTGCCTAGGGTTACCACTCCCTAGGATCTAGGGTTACCGCCCCCTAGGGTTTTCCACCTGCCTAACCACAGCTAGGACTTTCCTGCAAAGCTCAATCAACATATCAGATAACAACGAACCTTAACTTTGAATCCTTTTTTCATTATCAAAACTCGGGTTCTATCGTCGGATACTTCCTGCACCAACCATCTCCCCCTTTTTGATTATGGCAACAAAAATTCAAAGTTAAGTAAAATAATGCTATAAAGAATTTTCAAAGAACAATACAAGCATGATAGTATAAATTAAGTACAGTAAGTGAAGAACTCCCCCTTAATAAAAACTCCTCTTTAAATTTCTTTGAATTTTCTTATACTCTCCCCCTTTGCCATATATCAAAATTTTCTTATACTCTCCCCCTAAGCTTAAGTGACCATTTGCCTTAGCAACAAAAAATTCCTTTTTTTTTTTGCAAGAATACTTAGCTTTTTAGAGTAAATTTCTTTGTAAAAGTTTAAAAAGTCTTTTGAAAAAATACTTAGTCAAAGTTTGGAAAGAAAATTTTTGCAAGAATACTTAGCTTTTTAGAGGAAATTTTTGACCAAGTAAACTAAAAATTTCAAAACTTAATTTTAGCTAAACAAAATTTGGCTAAAGGAAAGTTAAAAAAATAATTTAGCAAAAAAAAAAAATTGAAAAAATAGATGAGAACACTTTAGGATAAAAGATGTTTAACAGATCTTAAAAAAAATTAATTTTAACACTCCTTAATTTAAATAATTTTAGCTAAGGTCATTTTCACAACAAACATTCAAAGAGTCCTACAGTCCAAGCATGAGTAACTTCAATTCCTTAGTCACATGTCTAACCATTGGCTATTCACTGTTTACCTAGAGGGTAACAGTTTTCACCTGGTTAGTCAAGTTAAGTTTGTGATCCAGTTAGATTTGACTAAGACAGGATTACTTAACTTGATTAATTTATTTTTGGTATTTAACGCCCAGACTTATGTCGATGCACTAACATAAGCATTCTTAAGTCCAGGCAGTACCCTATGCATCTCACACCATTCTAAGTGTTTTCAAACACAAGCAAGTTAGTCCTAGTATGCTTGTGAGATGCTCTTGCTGAAACTAGGGGTACATGATTTATAGGGGGTAAAATCCTAGGCTAGACCGGATTTTTGAAAAACTAACAAATTTGGAACTCTGAAAAATATTTTTCCTAAGATTTAAAACCAAACTAATTTAAAGACAAAATTTTCAAGTAAAGATAAGTCCTATTCTACTAAACACATCCCTATTTATCTTCTAAGTGAACTAAACTCAAGTTCAGGTGTGAAAATGTCAGCTAGGTTTGATTTTGACTCAACATAGTTAAGTACAATATCACCCTTAGCTACGTGATCCCTTACAAAATGGTGCTTTACTTCTATATGTTTAGTCCTTGAGTGGTGAATTGGGTTTTTTTTTAGATTTATTAAACTTATATTATCAATTGAAATTTTTGTTTTCTGATATTTTAGTTGATAGTCTTTAAGGGTATGCATCATCCATAGTGATCCTGTCGGGAAGCTGAGAAGACGGACCTACCGGAATGACGTGTTTGGAATGTTGACCGCATCTCCATGACCTGAATGGTGGGCTATCTCCTGTATTGACCAAGTCGACAGAAGTCCTTCAGTCAACAATACCTGCAGCCAGCGACTGGGTTGCCCCGGTCTCTGGTACCCCGATGCTTGAGGCAAGTCCCACGAATATATAATGATCCGAATAATAATAGGACAATAAAATAAGTATGAAATGAGTACGGCGACATACTCTGGCCCCGGGGGTGCCCTCGGGTGGAGCGGTGAGCTAGTCGCGAAGCTGATCGAGTCGTCGTGACCCGGAAGGGTGGATGCCTCTGAACCGACCGAAGAGGAGCTGAGTCCGGAGGTGACGACACGGAGCCGAATACAGCATGGATCTGAAAGGTGACATAATTGGAATACAATGGCGACACGGCCGGCGTATGACATCGGCTCGCAAGCCGGAATGTGACAACGGTGCGTAGGCCGGAACATAGTGACAACATAAAGGCTAGAACACGATACACAGATTGGATCGACACATGGGTCGGCATACCACAGTGACACAAATCGGAACCGAGGCAAAGTTGGCACAGGGACTGCCGATAAGTGATGGCTACGGCGCGCGGAAGCTGCCGGCGGAGGAGTTGTTGGGGGCACGTGGAGGCTGCCGATGGGGGGCCAGCAGCGCGCGAAGGTTGCCAGCGGAGGAGCTGTTATGCGTGTGGAGGCTGTCGGCGAGGGAGCTGCTGTGCGTGTGGAGGCTGCCGACGGGGGGATGGCAGCGTGTGGAGGCTGCCGGTGGAGGAGCTGTTATGAGCGTGGAGGCTGCCGGCGGGGGAGCTGCTGTGCGCGTGGAGGCTACCGGCGGGGGACTGGCAGAGCACGGAGGCTGCCGGCGGAGGAGTTGTTGTGCACGTGGAGGCTGCCGGCGGGGGAGCTGCTGTGCGTGTAGAGGCTACCGGCAGGGGGCTGGCAGCGCTCGGAGGCTGTCGGCGGAGGAGTTGTTGTGTGTGGTCGGCGATGGGCATGCGTTATGGGTGCGGTGCAACTGGTCCGATAAGCGACGAGTCTTGTCAAAGGCCCCTGTGGCAGCAGTGCGGGGAAGAAGGGAGCTTTCCCCTCCCCTGCTAGTGGTGGCTGCAGCGAGGGGAGAAGAAGGGCAGAGGTTGGCCAGCTACGAAGGGGAAGGCGACGACGAAGGCGGCGTCCTCCCTTTTTTGTCGGCCGTAGCTAGAGGGTGGCGACGAAAAAGAGAGCAGCGATGGTGGTGCGGTAAAGCTAGGGAGAGGAGAAGAGGTGGTGGTCGACGTCGGCGCCGGCATGAGCACGAGAGGGAGGAAGAAGGAACTTCGCTTGTTCCTGTTGGCGGTGGCCAAACTCCACGAACCAAGCCCCCCTTTGGCGCTGTGAACAGTGCTCTCCTTAAGCACCAAAAAATCCTAAATGCGAAAAGACCACAACACCCCTCCCCTTTCTCCTAATCCCCCCTTTGCCCCCAAGCTGCATCCGCGTCACATAGCAACTAGGATGCGCATTCACCTAGGGCTATATATTCAGCTTTAGTGGTAGATAAAGCAACACAGTGTTGCTTTATGCTTGACCAACTTACTAGGCATTGACATAGAAATTGACAGCTACCACTTGTGCTTTTTCTATCTAGCTTGCACCCGGCATAGTCTGAGTCAGACTAGCCGGTTAGGTCAAGGGTGCAAGATCTAAGGTATCATAGTCCTACATTTAGGGTTCCCTTAATATACCTAAGGATTCTTTTGACAAAGGTCAAGTGAGACTCTTTTGCACAAGATTGGTATCTTGCACACATACCTACTGTGAAAAGAATATCTGGTCGGCTCGCAGTTAGGTACAGTAGACTTCCTATCGCACTTCGATAGTATTTCAAGTCTACTGTTTTACCTTCTAAGTCTGAGTCAATTTTAATATTAGCCATTGGTGTATTAATATTTTTTGAGTTTTCCATTCCAAATTTTCTAATTAATTCCTTAGCATATTTAGTTTGATAAATATAAATTCCATCTTTGGTTTGTTTAATTTGTAAACCTAAGAAGAAATTAAGTTCACCTACCAGACTCATTTCAAATTCATTTTCCATTAGTTTGTTGAATTCTTTTAAAACTTTAGAATTGGTTGATCCAAAAATAATATCGTCTACGTAAATTTGGGCTATAAAAATATATTTTTTTCTAAGGTTTTTACAAAAAGGGTTGGATCTATTTGACCTTGGTTGAATCCTTTTGATATTAGATAATTGGACAAACGTTCATACCAAGCCCTAGGTGCTTGTTTTAGTCCATATAGGGCCTTTTTTAGTCTAAAGACATGATTTGATTGTTCTAAGTCCTCAAATCCTGGGGGTTGACCTACATATACCTCTTCCTTAATAAATCCATTTAAAAATATGGATTTTACATCCATTTGATATAGCTTAAATCCCTTATGTCCTGCATAGGCCAGCAGCATCCTAATGGATTCAAGTCTGGCTACAGGGGCATAGGTCTCATCATAGTCTAACCCTTCTACTTGATTGAACCCTTTAGCTACTAACCTAGCTTTGTTTCTAACTATTTCACCTTGATCATTTAATTTATTTCTAAACACCCATTTAGTATCAATTATGGTCTTGTTAATGGGTTTAGGCACTAATTCCCAGACCTGATTTCTTTCAAATTGGGCCAACTCTTCTTGCATTGCTAAGGTCTAGTCTGGGTCTAGTAGGGCTTCATCTATAGTTTTGGGTTCAATTTTGGAAATAAGGGCTATTTGGCTTAGGTTCCTATATGATGACCTAGTTCTGACTCCAAGAGTTGGATCACCCAAAATTTGGTCAGATGGGTGATTGGTGCTTATTCTTGTTGGTCTTATACTTGGGTTAGTAATTGGTTCTTCATATTCATTAAGTTCAGGTTGAATTTCGTCATCATCCTCTGTGTTTCTTGAATTAACATTTTCTGTATTATTATTTATTATATTGGGTGGTTTATTTTCTTCATCAAATATTACATTTATTGTTTCTTCAACTTTTAGGGTATTTTTGTTGTAAACTCTATATGCCCTACTGGTTGTTGAGTACCCTAAAAATATTCCTGGGGTTATTTTTGACGAAAAATTCCTTAAGTAGTCTTTAGTATTTAAAATGAATACTTTACACCCAAATACTTTTAAGTAGTTTAAGTTAGGAATTTTATTATAGTATATTTCATAGGGTGTTTTATTCTGAAATTTGTTAATTAAAATCCTATTTTGTATATAACAGGCTGTATTAATTACTTCAGCCCAGAATTGATTAGATAGTTTGTATTTGTTTAACATAGTCCTAGCAGCTTCTTGTAGAGTTCTATTTTTACATTCTACTAGACCATTTTGTTGAGGAGTCCTAGGGCAAGAATATTCATGCTTATACCCATTAAGTTCACAAAATTCAATAAAGTTATGATTTTCAAATCCCCCCCCCCTATGATCACTTTTGATTCTTTTTATTTGAGTGTCTTTTTCATTTTCTATTAATTTACAAAGAATTTTAAATACTTCAAAAGTTTCATCTTTAGTTTTTAAAAATTTTACCCAAGTAAATCTTGAGTAGTCATCGATTATTACTAAGCAATATTGATTTTTGCTTAGTGACTTGGCTCCATGTGAATCAAACAAGTTTAGATGAAGGAGCTCAAGTATTGAGGTAGTTCTGTTTATATTGGTTAGTTTATGGTTTGACTTGGTTTGTTTGCCTTGTTGACAAGCATCACAAGTTGAATTTTCAATAAATTTTAATTTGGGCAGACCTCTAACTAGACCATTTTGACTCATTTTTGAAATGAGTCTAGTATGAGTGTGACCCAGTCTCCTATGCCACAACTCAGTTTCCTCTTGTTGTGTCAGAAAACACTTTATAAATGATGTTGGTAGGTTAATTGTGTAAACGTTATTTCTCCTAATGCCCTTAAAAATGATTTCAGGGTTGTCAACATATTTAAATATACATCCAGATTTGGTAAAGTTCACTGAGTAACTACCATTACATAATTGACTGATGTTGAGTAGGTTAAAGTTAAAATTTTCAACGAATAATACTTTTCGTATAACAAAATCGGAACTGAGTTCGATGTTACCTCTTCCGATTACCTTAAGTTTACTGTTATTGCCGAATGCAACTGATCCTAATCTCTTTAATTTAAACTTTGTAAACTTCAATCTATCTCCAGTCATATGTCTGGAGCATCCACTATCCAACATCCATTGATTCAATTCCTACACAGAAAGTATTTGAATTGGAATCTCTTTGATGGAACAGATAGTTTGATTGAGGTTGACTCCTTAATCTCCATAACACTCAGGTATCCCTTATGAGTGATTGTGAGATGATTTATTTTAGTTATTGATTAAGTAAATTAAGTTAAGTTGATTAGATTGATGAATTATGTTGAAAAGATTTTAAAATAAGTTTTTAAAAGTTTTTTTAAATAAGATTTTAAAAGATTTTTAAATAACTTTTTAAAATATTTTTAAATTAGTTTTTAAAAGATTTTTTTAAATAAGTTTTTACAAAGATTTTTAAATAAGTTTTTAAAATATTTTTAAATAAGTTTTTTAAAAGATTTTTAAATTAGTTTTTAAAAGATTTTTAAATTAGTTTTTAAAAGATTTTTTAAATAAGTTTTTTAAAAGATTTTTAAATAAGTTTTTAAAAGATTTTTAAATAAGTTTTTTAAAATATTTTTAAATAAGTTTTTCAAAAAAATTTTAAATAAGTTTTAAAAAGATTTTTAAATAAGTTTTTAAAATATTTTTAAATAAGTTTTTAAAAGATTTCTTCTAAATAAGTTTTTAAAAGATTTTTTAAATAAGTTTTTAAAAGATTTTTAAATAAGTTTTTTTAAAAGATTTTAAAATAAGTTTTTAAAAGATTTTGGAATAAGTTTTTTAAAAGATTTTTAAATAAGTTTTTAAAAGATTTTTAAATAAGTTTTTTAAAAGATTTTTAAATAAGTTTTTAAAAATATTTTTAAATAAGTTTTTAAAAGATTTTTAAATAAGTTTTTATAAGATTTTTAAATAAGTTTTTAAAAGATTTTTAAATAAGTTTTTTAAAAGATTTTTAAATAAGTTTTTTAAAATATTTTTAAATTTTAAAAGATTTTTAAATAAGTTTTTTAAAAGATTTTTAAATAAGCTTTTTAAAGATTTTTAAATAAGTTTTTAAAAATATTTTTAAATAAGTTTTAAAAGCCTTAAGCGAATCGGGCTAACCAAGTGACCAGCAAGTGTTTTGTAAAGGAAATCGAACCAAATTAGTATTAAGCAGTTTTTAGGAATAGAAATATTGAAGATAAAAGGGTTGCAAAAAAATGATTCGACTGAGTTTCAAACCCGCGACCTCCGGCCCGACCCGAGACTTAAGCGGAGCGGATGACCAAGTGCTCAGGCGGATGTTTCATGATAAGAAGGGAAACAAAATTATTTTAAGCAATAACCGAACCTAAAAATAACCCTAGGTTATAAAAAGAGGTTAAGTTAAGAGAGGAATTAATTTCTCTCGATCCCTCTCCTCCACCCTCGCGTACGCGGCATCTCTGCTCGGGTGGAAACGAAGCCGAGACGAAGAAGGCTAGGGCTTCACTCCGACGGCCGACGAGAGGCTCTTTCCGACGAGCTTCCACAAATCCGCGACCACCTTGTCAAGGAGGACGCGCAGACACGAGGAGAACGCCGAGATCGTGAGCTCCTCCGAACCCTAGAAGTAATCTTTCCGGCTGTGAGTTCAAGAACAGCAAGGTAAGTCGCTTACTCACCTGCGGTAAGAGTGGTTCCGGATTCGATTGATGTTTCCTTGTGTCTTTTGATTTTTGAAGCATGTTGTGAACTTGCTGCCATGTTGCTACCGTGAGTTCTTGTAGGAAGTTGAGATAGGGTTTGTCTGTTTGCTTATTTAGCTTGTGGTTGCAGCAAAATTCGGATTTGATGCTTTTATTTCCCTTTCATTTTCTTTGCTGCTGTACAAAACCCGAACTTCCATTTTATTCCAGGCAAATGGTTGGATTTCTCATTTAGCTTTTAGTTTCCTTGCGTTGTAGTAGGCGTGAACAACAATTGAAACAGTGCAGATTTTTCTTTAAGCTTCTAGTATCCTTTTGTGTCTACAATAGGCAGGGGACGGTTTGTATGTTTTGCATGGGAAAAGGCAGCCAAGGGGAAAGGAGTTTCTGTTGTTGGTATTTCAAAAGAAACCTAGAGTTTGCTTATATGTAGATTAGTGCCAAATTTAAATCAGTTTTAGATTGTTCCTGCTATTTTTCCCCTTGTTTCTGGAACATGTGTATAGAATAGATGATCTGTTCGGTTTCAAGCTTTGATTTAGTTTCCTTTGTTTTAATTCTATCGTAGTATCTCAGTTTAGATTCTTAAGAAATGATTTTATATGGAGCATCTCAGTTAGATATTTAGCATCTCAGTTTATATATTTAGCATCTCAATTTAGATTCTTAAGAAATGGCATGTATAAGTATAAGTAGCAGAAATGGCATGTATATAGCTTGTATAAGTAGCATCTCAGTTTATATGAAGGTTGGTTCAAGGAGTGTTGTTTTTGAAGCTTTCTATTGTGAGTCTCATAAAGAAGATGAAAAGGGATTTAAATGGGTTAGGCATGTAGATTAGACTCCTCAGCCTTATAATTTGAGTTTCATGTTTAGATATTTATTTGATGTTACCTTAATGGGTACGAATGGATCATTTTGGAACCCTACAGGTTTTAGTTTTGGTTGTGCTATGTTTTTGACATGAACAGCCTAGTCTTAGGAGAATTTGGCAGAGTGGTTTTGATGGATTGAGTTTCAATTGATGATGCTAATACTCCTCTTTATCGGGTTCTAAAAAAAGTCAGAATAGATCTTTGGTACATTAGGCTATGGATGATAGTGTAATCTCTTTAGTGCAGAAGTGTGGATGAAAGAGTGAAGATGAGCATAAGTAATATGTTGTTTTGGTGAGTGACATATATTAAGACTAAAGATTATTTGAATTGATGTAATGAATTTAACAGGTGAGAAGTATGTGAGTAATTTAGATATGCAAGTAGTAAGTTCAGAGTAGAAGTTTAGTTTAGAAGATGAGAAAAGAGATTTACATGTTGATCAATATAGATCTTATACTAAGAATTCCTTTCTGACTATAAGTTTAATGGCATAATTGATGTTCAGACTTAAAGTACTTGGATGTGCCAATATCAGGGATTCCATTTGGTCTCAGCCAGTTACAAGAATCTGAAATTTCTGGGTTTATAATTACCATGTGAGAATTTTAGTGCAGATTAGATCCCTTCGTTGTGCAGATTTTCTTTAAGTATTTAGTTTCTTTAACAGTACAGATTTGCTAATAGATAGTTTATGGAAAGCATTGTAGTACAAGGCTTTAAATTTCCCTTGAATATGCATGATTGTGTGTTACCTTGTTGATTTCACTTATAGATGCATATGGAAAAGTACCCTAACAGTATTTTGGGTTCAAGAAAAGTATAAGAAAGATAAAGAAAAGAAAGTAAAAGACCAAGGCCTTAAGTAGATCCCAAAGTCAAGACTTTAGGGATTTTGGCACACAAGGTGCTAAAGAAAATGCCGAGGTATTATATATTAATAAGTATTAAAAGTTAACAAGTATTTTACTTTTATCAGTGGCACTGTACTGGACTCTCAGTTGTCCTTGGGTTGGACTCCCATAGTCGTTCCTAGGTTTAGATAACCTAGTATGCTGGACTCTTAGTTGTCCTTGGGTTGGGCTCCCATAGTCATCCCTAGGTTTAGATAACCTAGTAAACACTACTAGATTCGGGACCAGCTATCTCGGGTCTAGTTAGGGATGCGTGCATAGCAAGTACAGTCGTCGGGCCCAAGATGAAAGTTGATTATTATTTTGAAGTATTACAAGTATAAGCTTTTGAACAAGTAAAATAAGTTTCACATAAGTATAAAAGTATTAAAGTATAAGTTGTAAGCAAGTGGAATAAAAGAATAAGTTTAGAACAAATAAGTTTCATTTTGTTTTAAATCAGCAAGTTTAGTTTTCTTTTATGTTAGCATGTTAATTAGATTAACTTACTGATCTTTGCTATTAGAAGAGCATGAGTAGCTTTACATGTTTAGCATTTCAGCCTGTTTGATTCCTTTACTATTGGATGAACATGAGTAGTCTACAGTAAGCATTCAGTTAGTTCATGTTATAGATATATGTACATGCATATCGAGATTTTTTGTGAGTTAGATAACGCTTACTAAGCATTTTGCTTATAGATTGTATTTCCTCTTACTGCAGATAAAGGAAGACGAGGAGGAGGTGTGGATGGTGTGTGATGCCAGGACTATGGGAGAGACTTGGGATGTTGTTGAGTTTTCCGCATTTTAGTGATTAATAAACATTGAGAATGTATTTTGAGTTCCATGTCATTTGAGATTGTTTTAAATAGTATGCTAAGATGAATTCAGTATAGTAAGTATGTATTTTTGGTGTTTGACACTTATTTAACTGCGTGGATGTTTAATATATGTTCCAGCCGCCTGTGGCTGATGTATACTATGTATGTATTTCAGTTTATGGTCACCAGTACAGGGGAGATGCTGTCGAAATTTTTTGGTAGAGACTCCTCGTGATTTCGATCATACTGGTTAAGTAGAGTTAGTAGTTAAGTAACGGTCATCCTTAAAAAGTAGTATAGTAGGGAGAAGGGTGGTCGTTACATCAATCTCGGTTCGCGCGTTCTGCTACTACCTGCAACCAAAGTTATACCCTTCTCGACCGAGGGCGCATTAGTCTAGTCATGCAATTCAAATTCAGAGAAGAGTTCATCTAATTTAATGGAAGACGGATCCTTAGAAACCTTGTAAGCATCTATCATGGATGCCCACAAGGTATTTCTTGGGAAGGCGTTTAAGGCATACCTCAATATATCGCGGTTCTCCACTTTCTATCCGATCGCGTGAAGTCTGTTAGTGCGGGAAGCATCCGACGATCGAACCTAAATTTTGATAATGGCAAAGGATTCAAAGTTAAGATGTGTGGTGATCTAATGGTCTGAATGAGATTGCAGGAAAGCCCTAACTGTGGTTAGGCAAGGTAAAAACCCTAGGGGGTGGTAACCCTAGGTCATAGGGGGTGGTAACCCTATGCGAAAAGTCTTGGTGGGTCGAGTGCTTCAGGCAAAAGTCCTAGGGGGGTAACCATAGGTGGAAAGTCCTAGTGTCGCGAACCAGGTGAAAGACTGGACCAGCCGGTAAGCGGAAGTCCAGCAGAAAGTCCGGAAGCATCGAGCACCGAGCAAAAGTCCAGTCGATATGGAGGATTACACTAGCATCAGGTAAATCTCCTGAGTGAAGTAGGTGAGGACGCGTTCCCCGTATAGGGAACAGTAGGTGTCGGGTCGACCTAGGGTTTTCGGTCCGAAATTCGAAATCAGACCCGGACAGTCCGATGACTGTCAATCACTTGATTTACTATATTTTATGTGTGCTAACTTTGTCTTGCATGGTATGTGTGTGTTTGGTGAACTAACATGCTTTGTAGGGACAAATGAGCAACTCACACCTTGGATGAACAGTATCCGAGGCGCCTCCATGGAGCTTGGAGGCGCCTCGGGTGCAAGCCAAGGCCAGCTGTCCAGAGGAGCTGGAGGCGCATTCATGGGGACTGAAGGCGCCTTGGACCGCGGCTTGGAGGTGCCTTGGAGTGGCGTTGGAGGCGCCTTGAGGTGGATAATGAGTAGCGGTCAAAGCTTGATCGACAGCAGATTAATCGGGATAAAACCTTGGGTTGGAGGCACCTTGGAGCTTAATGAAGGCGCCTTGAACACCCTTTTTAAGGGGGTCTCGACCAGCAGCTCAGTACATCTTCTTCCAAGCGAACTTCCTGCTACAAGCTGTCTACGAGACGATCCCGAAGTGCTGCAACGACACCCCGACAACCCGGAGCTTCAGATTTAGTCTTTTGTTGTCGGTATAATCTTTTATTACTGCTTTGAATTGTAATTAGTTTGTAATAATTTTTACGAACTATAGTTGTTGCCCAACGTAAACACTCAACGAGCGTGGGCCTTCAAGTAGGAGTCGAGATAGGCTCCGAATGAAGTAAATTCTCGTGTCTTCTGTGTGCTTGTGCATTTTACTATTTCTGCTGTGTTATTACTCGTGTTTTACGAATTCGATAAGTGAAAGCCACGGACGCTATTCACCCCCCCCTCTAGCGCTTCTCGATCCAACAATTGGTATCAGAGTCCGGACTGCTAGAAGGTTTAACCGTCGACTGTGCACAAGAGCTATGGTTTGATTGATCCATGTGGGTACAATATTGACCTCGAACAAAGAAATTGGTAGCTCCTATGTTCGGATCAAGAGGACCAGACACCAGGCAGGAAGTCCTAGTTGCGGCTAGGCAAGGAAGTCCTAGTTGGTCGGGTGGATCGAGGGGCAGGAAGACCTGGTGGGTCGATGATCGAACATGGGAAACCTATGGTCCTTTGTTTGAGGGGGGGATTATTGGTATTGCAAGGTTGCAAACATAGTCCCACATTGAAAACACATGAGAAAAATCATGGGTTTATAAAGAGAAAGATATCTCTATTGGAATGAGGCCTTTTGGGGAGAGCCTAAAAGCAAAGCCATGAGGGCTTAGGCCCAAAGTGGACAATATCATGTCATTGTGGAGATATCTAAATTCTTTATAAACCCATGATTTTTCCCATGTGTTTTCAATGTGGGACTATGTTTGCAAACTTAGCCAACCTTCAAATCTAACTTTTTATAAATTCTTGCTAAGATATTTTTACTTACCTAAAAGTATTAAAAATCATAGTTTTGCAAAAATTTTACTCATTGCTTTCAAAATATTTTTTGCTAAAGAGACTTCAATTCTCTTTAAGATTTTCAAATTTTAGCTAAGTATATTTCAAAAAACAACTAAGTTTAAAAAGAAGCTAAAGTCGTCCTTCAAAGTCATCCATATATTAGCATTTTTAACTTAGGAGAAAAATATTCCTTTTTAAGTCCTCTTTCTCCCTTATCTAACAATTTTTTTTCAGTAAAATTTAATTATAAGCTAAGTAATACACAAGCATTTTTTTTTTAAAAAAAAAGGACTAAATCTATTTTTCTAAAAACTTAAACCTTGCTTTCAACTGGCTTATTTTTTGATATATGGCAAAGGGGGAGAGTAGGAAAAATTCAAAAGTAAAAATTCAAAAAGGGAAGCCCTGTATTAAGGGGGAGCGTCACAAAGTTTAAGTATTGCTTTTATTAAGGGGGAGAGTAGAAAATTCCAAAGTAAAAATCCAAAAAGGAAGCCTTGTATTAAGGGGGGGCATCACAAAGTTTAAGTGATAGCTTAAGTTTTTCTTTTATTTGAATTTATATACATAAGCTTGCTAACTTAAAACCTTTTAACATATCTTATGCATTTGTTTTACTTAACTTTGAATTTCGGTTGCCATAATCAAAAAGGGGGAGATTGTTGGTGCGGGAAGCATCCGACGATCGAACCTAAGTTTTGATAATGGCAAAGGATTCAAAGTTAAGATGTGTGGTGATCTAATGGTCTGAATGAGATTGCAGGAAAGCCCTAACTGTGGTTAGGCAAGGTAAAAACCCTAGGGGGTGGTAACCCTATGCAGAAAGTCTTGGTGGGTCGAGTGCTTCAGGCAAAAGTCCTAGGGGTAACCCTAGGTGGAAAGTCCTAGGGGTAACCCTAGGTGGAAAGTCCTGGTGTCGCGAACCAGGTGAAAGACTGGACCAGCCGGTAAGCGGAAGTCCAGCAGAAAGTCCGGAAGCATCGAGTACCGAGCAAAAGTCCCGTCGATCTGGAGGATCGCACTGGCATCAGGTAAATCTCCTGAGTGGAGTAGGTGAGGACGCGTTCCCCGTATAGGGAACAGTAGGCTTCGGGTCGACCTAGGGTTTCCGGTCGGAAATCCGAAGTCAGACCCGGACAGTCCGATGATTGTCAATCACTTGATTTACTATATTTTATGTGTGCTAAATTTGTCTTGCAGGGTATGTGTGTGTTTGGTGAACTAACATGCTTTGTAGGGACAAATGAGCAACTCACACCTCGGATGAACAGTGTCCGAGGCGCCTCCATGGAGCTTGGAGGCGCCTCAGGTGCAAGCCGAGGCCAGCTGTCCAGAGGAGCTGGAGGCGCCTTCATGGGGACTGAAGGCGCCTTGGACCGCGGCTTGGAGGCTCCTTGGAGTGGCGTTGGAGGCGCCTTGAGGTGGATAATGAGCAGCGGTCAAAGCTTGATCGACAGCAGATTAATCGGGATAAAACCTTGGGTTGGAGGCGCCTTGGAGCTTAATGAAGGCGCCTTGAACACCCTTTTTAAGGGGGTCTCGACCAGCAGCTCAGTACATCTTCTTCCAAGTGAACTTTCTTCTACAAGATGTCTACGAGACGATCCCGAAGTGCTACAACGACACCCCGACAACCCGGAGCTTCAGATTTAGTCTTTTGTTGTCGGTATAATCTTTTATTACTACTTTGAATTGTAATTAGTTTGTAATATAATAGTTTTTACGAACTATAGTTGTTGCCCAACGTAAACGCTCAACGAGCGTGGGCCTTCGAGTAGGAGTCGAGATAGGCTCCGAACGAAGTAAATTTTCGTGTCTTCTGTGTGCTTGTGCATTTTACTATTTCCGCTGCGTTATTACTCGTGTTTTACGAATTTGATAAGTAAAAGCCACGATCGCTATTCACCCCCCCTATAGCGCTTCTCGATCCAACAATTGGTATCAGAGCCCGGACTGCTAGAAGGTTTAACCGTCGACTGTGCACAAGAGCTATAGTTTGATTGAGCCATGTGGGTACAATATTGACCTCGAACAAAGAAATTGGGAGCTCCTATGTTCGGATCAAGAGGACCAGACACCAAGCAGGAAGTCTTAGTTGCGGCTAGGCAAGGAAGTCCTAGTAGGTCGGGTGGATCGAGGGGCAAGAAGACCTGGTGGGTCGATGATCGAACATGGGAAACCTGTGGTCCTTTGTTTGAGGGGGGGATTGTTGGTATTGCAAGGTTGCAAACATAGTCCCACATTGAAAACACATGGGAAAAATCATGGGTTTATAAAGAGAAAGATATCTCCATTGGAATGAGGCCTTTTGGGGAGAGCCTAAAAGCAAAGCCATGAGGGCTTAGGCCCAAAGTGGACAATATCATGTCATTGTGGAGATATCTAAATTCTTTATAAACCCATGATATTTCCCATGTGTTTTCAATGTGGGACTATGTTTGCAAACTTAGCCAACCTTCAAATCTAACTTTTTATAAATTCTTGCTAAGATATTTTTACTTACCTAAAAGTATTAAAAATCATAGTTTTGCAAAAATTTTACTCATTGCTTTCAAAATATTTTTTGCTAAAGAGACTTCAATTCTCTTTAAGATTTTCAAATTTTAGCTAAGTATATTTCAAAAAACAACTAAGTTTAAAAAGAAGCTAAAGTCGTCCTTCAAAGTCATCCATATATTAGCATTTTTAACTTAGGAGAAAAATATTCCTTTTTAAGTCCTCTTTCTCCCTTAACTAACAATTTTTTTTCAGTAAAATTTAATTATAAGCTAAGTAATACACAAGCATTTTTTTTATAAAAAAAAGGACTAAATCTATTTTTCTAAAAACTTAAACCTTGCTTTCAACTGGCTTATTTTTTGATATATGGCAAAGGGGGAGAGTAGGAAAAATTCAAAAGTAAAAATTCAAAAAAGGAAGCCTTGTATTAAGGGGGAGCGTCACAAAGTTTAAGTGTTGCTTTTATTAAGGGGGAGAGTAGAAAATTCCAAAGTAAAAATCCAAAAAGGAAGTCCTGTATTAAGGGGGAGCGTCACAAAGTTTAAGTGATAGCTTAAGTTTTGCTTTTATTTGAATTTATATACTTAAGCTTGCTAACTTAAAACCTTTTAACATATCTTATGCATTTGTTTTACTTAACTTTGAATTTCGGTTGCCATAATCAAAAAGGGGGAGATTGTTGGTGCGGGAAGCATCCGACGATCGAACCTAAGTTTTGATAATGGCAAAGGATTCAAAGTTAAGATGTGTGGTGATCTAATGGTCTGAATGAGATTGCAGGAAAGCCCTAACTGTAGTTAGGCAAGGTAAAACCCTAGGGGGTGGTAACCCTAGGTCATAGGGGGTGGTAACCCTATGCGGAAAGTCTTGGTGGGTCGAGTGCTTCAGGCAAAAGTCCTAGGGGGTAACCCTAGGTGGAAAGTCCTGGTGTTGCGAACCAGGTGAAAGACTGGACCAGCCGGGAAGCGGAAGTCCAGTAGAAAGTTCGGAAGCATTGAGCACTGAGCAAAAGTCCCGTCGATCTGGAGGATCGCACTGACATCAGGTAAATCTCCTAAGTGGAGTAGGTGAGGTCGCGTTCCCCGTAAAGGGAACAGTAGGCGTCGGGTCGACCTAGGGTTTTCGGTCGAAAATCTGAAGTCAGACCCGGACAGTCCGATGACTGTTAATCACTTGATTTAATATATTTTATGTGTGCTAACTTTGTCTTGCAGGGTATGTGTGTGTTTGGTGAACTAACATGCTTTGTAGGGACAAATGAGCAACTCACACCTCGGATGAACAGTGTCCGAGGCGCCTCCATGGAGCTTGGAGGCGCCTCGGGTGCAAGCCGAGGCCAGCAGTCCAGAGGAGCTGGAGGCGCCTTCATGGGAACTGAAGGCGCCTTGGACCACGGCTTGGAGTGGCGTTGGAGGCTCCTTGAGGTGGATAATGAGCAGCGGTCAAAGCTTGATCGACAGCAGATTAATCGGGATAAAACCTTGGGTTGGAGGCACCTTGGAGCTTAATGAAGGCGCCTTGAACACCCTTTTTAAGAGGGTCTCGACCAACAGCTCAGTACATCTTCTTCGAAGCGAACTTTCTGCTACAAGCTGTCTACGAGACGATCCCGAAGTGCTGCAACGACACCCCGACAACCTGGAGCTTCAGATTTAATCTTTTGTTGTCGGTATAATCTTTTATTACTGCTTTGAATTGTAATTAGTTTGTAATAATTTTTACGAACTATAGCTGTTGCCCAACGTAAACACTCAACGAGCGTGGGCCTTCGAGTAGGAGTCGAGATAGGCTCCGAATGAAGTAAATTCTCGTGTCTTCTGTGTGTTTGTGCATTTTACTATTTCCGCTGCATTATTACTCGTGTTTTACGAATTCGATAAGTGAAAGCCACGAGCGCTATTCACCCCCCCCCCCTCCCTCTAGTGCTTCTCGATCCAACAAAGCCCATTGAGTAGGTCTTGTATCCAGGCGTGGAGTTGACTAGCCGTCTCATTTTCCTGCATTTTAATATTATATAATTTATTGAATATTAAGTCCCTTTTACTTACCTTGGTGTCGGACGTTCCTTCATGAAGCTCGATCAGCTTCTCCCATAGCTCCTTTGCACTTGAGAACGGTCCTACTCTGTTGAGTTCCTCCTTTGTCAGACCACACTGGAGTATGTAGGTTGCCTTTGCGTTTGCTTCTACTTTCTTTATTAAGGGTGCGTCATAATTCTGGTAAGATACTAATTTGCCCGTGCCATCAAGTGGGAGTTCGAGACCTGTCTTGGTGATCATCCAGACTTCGAACTGGGTTTGCAGGTATGACTCCATTCGCCCTTTTCAGTAGCCGAAGTCTTCACCGAAGAAGAGCGGGGGACGGACTGTGCTATAGCCTTCTTGTTGGGCCATTTAAACCCTTGCACACAAAGAAGAAAAAATCTATTCCAAGACTGGGGCTTGGATTAGTAGTGCAGGATGTATAAAAGAAAAATGAACTCGAGTGGTGTTGCACCAACTTCGAGCAAAAATCGATTCGAACGAGAAATAGATCGGAATATAGCAATTATACTAATTCCGGTCGACTCCGAAAATCTAAAAATGCCACGAATAATTACTTGATTGGTGGTTGCACCAAATCGAAGCTACCCCGCTCTGATACTAATTGTTGGATCGAATGCGCTAGAGGGGGTGAATAGCGCTCGTGGCTTTAACGCGTTTTGGATTCGTAAAATGATCAAACACAGCGGAAATAAATAAATAAACAAACAAACACAGAAGACCAGGGTATTTACTTAGTTCGGAGCCTAGGGTGACTCCTACTCCAAGGCTCACGCTCGTTGAGCGTTTACGTTGGGAAACAACTATAATAGCGTTAAAAGATTACAACTTTGAATTACAATATGCTTAATCAAGAATATCGACAATACAAGAGAATTGAAGGACAGAGTCGTCGGTTGTCGTCGGAGTAGCAGAGCGTCATTGAAGCATTCGGAGCAGCGTACAATAGCACAAGTCATTCTTTTCAAGATGTATACTGAAGCTGCAGCCCGAGGCCCCTTTTATAGCCTTTATGGATCTGATCCAGATCCTCGAAGTTCGAGATCAGCTTTGACCCGAGGTGGATCGGTCGACCGATCCCCGGTTCGGTCGACCAATCAGGCGATCTCCTCCTATCCGATCCGCTAGCTCTACTTCGATCTGGTTAAGTCTTATCCCCAGTTCGATCGACTGAAACCACGGTTTGGTCGACCGATCCCCTGCTCGAGCTCGGTCCACTCGCTGGAAGTCTGATCAACTGCTTGGGGGTTCGGTCGACCGATAACCCGGTTCGGTCGATCGATCCCGATCAATTCTGACCCTGCACAGAAATTGTTAGAAATGTTCTCCTGCAAAACAGAGTTAGAATATAGCAGATGATATATAAGTAAATAAATTGACAGTCTTCGGACTGTCCGGTTCTGACTTCGAATTTTCGACCGGAAACCCTAGGTCGAACCGACGCCTACTGTTCCCTCTTCCGGGGAATGCGTCCTGATCACCTACTCCACTCAGGAGAAGTTACCTTTTGCCAGTTCGGTCCTCTAAACCAACTGGACTTTTGCTCGGCGCTCGAATCTTCCGGTCTTCATGCTAGATGTCCGCTCCATGACTCGTCCAGACTTCCACCTAGTTCGCGACACCAGGATTTCCACCTAGGGTTACCGCCCCATAGGATTTTTGCCCGAAGCTCCGACCCGCCAAGACTTTCTGCTTAAGGTTACCACCCCCTAGGACCTAGGATTACCGCCCCCTAGGGTTTTCCACCTGCCTAACTGCAGCTAGGACTTTCCTGCAAAGCTCAATCAACATATCAGATAACAACACACCTTAACTTTGAATCCTTTTTCCATTATCAAAACTCGGGTTCAATCGTCAGATGCTTCCCGCATCAACATTCTCTTGAATTCTCAAAGCCCTAAAAGTTCTCTCAATCTCTGGATCTAATTCAAATAATTTGTCTTTTGAAGTCCTGATCATGATAATAAGTCAAAGTGAGAATGGAAGTAGATATACAATAAAATCAAGTAAGATGCAAAACAAAGAAAATAAAACTATACTCAATCTAAAAACAAACACACAATACTATTCTTCCCTGACAACGATACCAAAATTTGATGTAGCCGATATTGCATTTCACATGGTACTTTAAATTAATTAAGATTGAAAACCCTTACAATTCAAAAATAAAAATGTAGTAGAGAGTTGTCAAGTTGTATTTTTCCAATGATAACTAGTAAATGTGTGTGTATTCTAGATTCAAATTATTTTTTTGGAGTTTTCTTAATGAAACAATGTTTTGTTTTAAGATTTTAAACAAAGGAAAATTAGTTGAAATCAAAACAATGAACATTCACTAGATATGCTAACTAAGATTAGCAATGAAATTTAACTCAATGTAAGGAGATTGTATCTACAAATGGAACGTGAATTGTAACTAAGTCAAATCTATTTATTGAATTCAAATATCAACCAAACTATGCTAGTATTGTAATCAAACTCAATTGAGGAACAAGTGGAATTCAACTCATCCTCTTCTCTTACAGATAACTCTTAGAAAATCAAATTGAATCCAATTAAGCTAACTAGAGCTCTCAATATGCACTCTAAATTGCATGAATAAAGCTTCAGTAGTTAAACGCTAATAGATAAGCAAAAAATCTCTAAACTTGAGCTTGATCCAGTCAACTTCATAGCTCTAACCACTCTCTCTTTTATTCTTAACTTACCCTTCAGCAACAGTAAGATAATGCAAGTGCAGGAATTAAACTAGAGTTAATACACTGTGTTGACCACATATTACTGATTCAATGTGATTTAAATCAATTGGTTAGATTCAAGGAATTCAATCAGATTCAGTAACGCAATTGAGAAATAAGAAATGCTATCTGCAGAATTATGCAGGATATTTTAGATCCAAATCTCTAAACACAAGATAAACAATTAGAATTCATATTGCTATTGATCAAATGCTAAGATTAAGGGTTCTTGACTTGAACAAAGAATTAGGCAAAATGCAGTTACGAAATGCAGGAATGTATAGAAGAAATTTTTCAATTGCAAAGAAATCAAATCCTTCAATATGAGTGAGTTGATGGAGAAAAAAAACAAAGTTAAAAGAAATGTTCACAAACGCAGATCGCGGAGCATACCTCCTCCCCTTTGCCGTGAAAAAGAATCACTTCTAGAGAACACCCTTGAGCAACCAACAGTGAGTACCCAAGCTTCCAGTTAGAGCAGACTACGCTCACAGCTCCTAGAAAACACCCTTCAAGCTCACGATCAGCTGACAATCTTAACGTGCAAAGAATCAGAGGTTGAAATTTGGTAAGCGATTGACCCGAGCTATTGATATGATCAATCCAGGTGTCACTGATGAGATGGAGAATGGGAATCGATTAGAGATGCTGGGAAAACACCATCAACACCTCTGATGGCTGATGGAAATCATAGATTGGGAAAACACCCTCGATCTGTGACGCGGCAGAGAAACACAGAAGACAATGTCATGATGTGGAAAAACACTTCGCCCTTGTGCTCTGCCCCTTTCAACACTTGTCATCGGTAGCTTAGAATTCACCATCGATGAAGGAACTAGCTCTCAAATATGGAAATGATGAACAGAGCTCCGCCAAGTGCGCCTCAGGAAGAGACCGACATGATGAACAGTGGTGAAGCCGCTCTTCACTGTGTCGGCCTCGTGTTTTTAAACGTTGTATCGAACCGATGCGTGCACAGTAGCTGTCCTAGTTCAGGTTCAACAATGGCTGAGGTGGTTCAGTTGGCTTAGCTTGATTCAACAGTAGCCGGGTTAGTGCAAATTGAGTTCGAATTCTAAGCTGGCTGAACTTGAGTGAACCCAAGTGTGATAATGCATCCAACTCTTTACCTACAAAACCAAATTAAAACATGCTAAGAATACATCATGAATTAATAGTCATTAATTAGATTAACTCAAAATATTCCTTGCTTAGCAAAAACCAACTCTCAAATCCATTTCTCAAACAAAATAATCTTCATAACTAAACCATTCCAACAAAAATAGAACATCACATGAACACACTATCAAGACTCCATTTACTATTGAGATTTTGCATATGGTTTTGTAAATACGAGTCACAAGGATGAATCATGATTTACCTTTGTGGTTTAACATAAGATTTTTGATAAATATAATCTGCATCCAATTTGGGTTATAAGGAGAACTTATTGAGAATGGACATTTATATATCACATCTCATGTTATTCTTGTACTACACATTCACATTTGATCTATGTCATTAATAATATTAATACTATGATTATTGTTGGATCTTGTTATAGTTATAGTAACTCTGACTTCTTTAGTCCTGTGTATTAATTGATTTAATTGACTAGATTATTTAAAAGAGTATTTAACCCACAAAGTTTTGATATGTTGAGCTTAATAAAGAGGTTGTGTAGTGTATTAAGGGATCAAGTATAGTCTAAGTGGGAGATTGTAGGATTAAGTCAACATGGGCGATCTTAATTTGATTAAGTTCACATAGGTGAGCTTAATCTTTATAAGGTGGCTTTGCACTTGATTAATACACACACACACACAACTAATTTCTATTAAGGAACTAAACCTCAATTAAGTGATTTAATGCTTGTAGCATAAAGGGGAGGTTATATATTGGATGTGGATTGTGTAGATTCAATGCCCCGATTCATTAATACTAATAATAATTGATTAGGGCATCTTGTATCTTGAGTTTTGAAAGCTTCTTCTTCCTTGGACTCTTCCCCATTGAGACCAAGATAAGGTCATTGTCCAATCCTGCAGAAGATTATTCCATGCTTACAGGAACTCAAGCGACAAGTAAGGTCAATGCTAATGCGATGGATTCAAGTTAGCCTTCATTTGCCATTGATTTTGATTTTTTTAGTTTTGCCTTAGAAGCTTGATGATCGCTAGATCTTGTTATGAATGCATGATTGATTAAGTTCCATGTATCTTTTAATGCTTTCATTTATATCTCTCAATTTAGGTTGTGAATTCTAGGTTTGACAGTATGATTATACTCAGGAGGATCCTAAGAGTGTAATGGTCCTAGTGTGAAGTAATTCTGAGATTCCTAAGGCTATAAGTGAGTTTTAAAGCCAAACTCACTAGTGGCTTTACAATGTCTAAAATTTTAAAATCTTAATATGATTTGACCTAGGGAAGTCCTAGGAACCCTTGGTGGTGTTAGTAAGTAAATATAGCAAGTTCTTTTAATGAGCTTATGTCAAATTATTTTAAAGTTGTGAAAATTTTAAAAATCCATAACTCTAAATGTAGATTGTGAAATCCATGTCTAAGAGTATAGCTCACTCAGAAAACAATCAAGAGTATAATGGTCTTGATATTAAGTGATTATGAGATTCCTAAGTTTATCAACGCATATTAACCGTATAATATCTAAAATTTTAAAATCTAACTAGGTCATCAACGCATTTTAAAATCACCCAAGAATGTAATAGTCTTGGTATGAAGTGATTCTGAAGTTTCTAAGATCATCAACATATTTTGACTATACAAATCTAAAATTTTAAAATCTAACTAGGGAAGTCTTAGGAATCTTTTAGTGGTGTTGGTAAGTATGATAGGTTTAGACCTTTTAATAAGTTTCTGCCAAAATATTTTAAGGTGGTAAAAATTTTTAAAAATTCATAGTTCTCAATTTAGGATATACAATCTATATCTGAGAGTATTGTTACACTCAAAAGGCTCATAGGAATACAATGATCCTATTTTGAAGTGATTCTGAGGTTCCTAAAATCATCAGCTAATTTTTTACTAGAATTGTTGATGATCTTAGACATCTCAAAAATACTTTGATGCAAGACCAATCTAATATGACCCTTGAACTTAAAAGGGGCATAACTTTTGACTCAAAAATAGAATCATGCTCTATCAACACTCATGCATACAAAATTCATAGATCTATATTTATTATGGGGGCCTGTGATCGCTAAGTTTCGGATCTAAAAAGTACTATTTAGGTTTTTTTCGGAGTCTCTGAAGATCTTTTTGTTATTTTTAATAATTTTTTAATGGTATTTAGAATAATTTTAGTAATTATAAGTTAGGTTTGTCTATATTTTGTTTTTTTTAATTTCTTTCTATTAAAATTTTTATTAGGAAATTTTCTTTTCATATATAATTTTTTTCTTTATAAAATAGGAATTGATGTACATATATTCTTTCTTTTAGTATTAGAATTCAAAGTCTATATAAATATTTATTTACCTGTATGAGAATTTATCTTCAATTATTAACAAAGTTTTTTTTTTTTTTTTGAAAAACGATAGATTTCTCTTTATTTTTAAATTTTCTTTTTTACTTTATTCTTAATTCCCCTTTCTCATTAACCTATAAAATAATCATATTATACCCGGTATCACATTCCAAATAAAATTCATTACATTCTACCCTCTCACTCTCGTGTAATCTGCATGGAGCTATGAGTTTTTAAAATTAACATAATTTTAAAATATTTTACTCTATACTCTCACACATGATTTTAAAATATTTTATCACGAACTGATTCTTATATAATAGAGCGCATAAAATTTAACAATCCATTCATAAATTCGGGATAGTCGACTAGTAATAGAAGGATATAATAGAAAATAATTATATATTATAATAAATATGGAAACTAAATAAAACATTATAAAATTTTACTTTGGTCTTCAGTAAATTGTTAATGGACACAGATTGACACAAATCTTAAGCTTTTGCTGAACCTATGTTGCGTCCAAATGAACCAAATCCACAGCGAGCGGCTCAGTTGGATTTTATTCGCAGCGAAGGAATACAATTCAATTAGGCGACGTTCCAATCCCAATCTCCAAAACTGTCTGCTTTGAATAAAAAAAAAACAGTAGAAATCGGAGGCGAAGAGAAGAGAAGAGAGAGAAAGACAGAGAGGTCGAAGTAAACACACATGACGTTCACCGAGAAGACAGGCGACCCGGCGGCGCCCCTCCTCCCACAGCCGCCGCCTCCTCTACCGTCGTCCGCGCAGACATGCTACGGCGTCCCAGCCGCGACCTCCTCCGTCGCCGTTTTCCAGGATCCCTACTTCCCTGAACCCCAGGCGTACGTCCTGCTGCCCGTCTACCCCAGCCACCGCCGCCGCCGGCGTCCCCGGTGCTGTGGATGCTTTCGGTGTGTTGGTTCGCTTGTTTCCTCTTCTACTCTCCTCTCCCTAGCCTTCTTCCTCCTCCTCCTCCTATCCGCTGCCTTCTTCCTGTGGCCCTCCGAGCCCGATCTCACTGTAGCCCGCCTCGATCTAGATGACATCCGTGTGGACGTCACACCCGACGCCACTATTTGCATCTCCATGGGCGCCAAGATCAGAATCCGCAACCCGGCCTTCTTCGCCCTCAATTACCGCTCCATCGTGGTCTCCCTAGGGTACCGGGGAAGGCAGCTTGGCTTCGTCACTTCAAGCGGTGGCCATATTAGGGCTCGGGGGGTTTCGTACATCCATGCCAAGCTCAAGCTCGACGGGATCCGGGTGTTGAGTGACGCCATCTATTTGGTCGAGGACCTTGCTAGGGGATCGTTGCCTTTGGGCACAGTAACCGAGGTTAAGGGCAGGATGCGGCTCTTCTTCTTCGATGTCCCCGTCGAGGTAAATTTTGCTAAGTCTTGATCTTGATTCCTTTTCAGCACCTTGAACATTATGTTTTTTTTTTTTTTTGCCGGTTCCTTCTAGTGACCTCCTATTGAGATCCAATTCCTCTTGTTATTTGTTAGAAGACAATCAAGAAGAGATTGGTTAAGATAAACATAAGAAGTTGAGAAATCAAAAATGGGAAAGATTTCCATGCACCTATACTCAAGTTCAATTCATATACAATCAAATGTTTGAGATTTTTCCCCTGTAAAAGTTGTATATGATTATAATTGCGACTAAGGTTTGTTGCTCTGAGGATTCCTTGTGCCCCCTTCACTCTCTCAATTCAACATCATCAGATATTTGAATTCATTCTTTAGTCCTTGAACATCATATGTGATTAGATTTCCCAACTAAATGTTTTGGTGCTTCAACACATTGTGCTTCCGCTTGCAATTCAACAAGATCAAATGTTTTAGACTTTTGACCCCCAAAGGATTCGCTTTCATTCCATTGAGTTGTAGCAGATTGAGAACAGCGATCTCATTCTCAACGATTACTTATCTGGTTTTTTCGCTCCATTGGCCAAAGTCCCTGCTTTTACTATGCAAATTACTCACAACTATTCTCATTCCATCAGTCTTAGCCTGTTGCTGTCAGAACTACATGCAGAGTGACGGTTAATCCAACTACATGTCCGATCACTTAATGTCTACAAATGTTAAATGCCAACTACATTTTCTCAGGGTAAAGTTTCATGCACAGTGACGGTTAATCCAAGCACCCAGAAGGTTATTCATCAAGATTGCTACCTCCAGGTATACATATCGTATAATTGGTGTCATTAAGTGATTTTTCATTTAAACATCTGAATTGTAATGCAACTTTTTCATTCCAATTCTCCAGTGATTGCAAACAGTTGGTGTTGTAGGATGGATGAGTATTGATAATTCAACTTGTTGATGGATGAATTCAGTATGCTTCCTCGTCCATTTGAAGTTATCTTGCCTGTAATATACGTGTTATTTGGAGGTGAAACAAGCATATCAGAACTGGTTATCTGTAAGGGAAGGATTATAAATACAGTGAATGTGGCTGTCAGAACTGGTTATCTGTAATAGCTTATCATTCTGGCTATCTGTTTGTATTTTTTTTAGATTTTTTATTTATATGAAGTTATATATTTTTCCTAGTGATCGGACAGATTAATTTAGTTTCAAATGGTAAATTTTGCTTCACCGAGTGAAAATGATCTTAATAAAATAGATATGAAATTGAAAACTGGTAAAATATCAGTTAATTGATCGAATTAATAAAAAAAAATCTGAAATAAGTTAATTAAACTTTTGAATTCAGACTATTGGTTTATTCAGTTTAATCATACTTTTGTTCTAATATGTCCCTAATTCTTATGGTTCGGCCAGCTTAGTCCTTTGGTAGGCTCTTTATCTAGCCTTGTGGGCTAGTTTAACTTTCTCAAGAGACTCTACCTAGCCAATTCACTATGTTGGATCCAAAGAATCATGGGCTATGAAAGTGTGAATCACAAGGGGTCATGCCTAGTTATGCCCTAATCGTAAGGACTGCTATATTAGAGCTTGAAAGATCGGCCCTGAAAGTTCGGGGAGAGCTCAGGGAGCTCTGAGTATTTCAAGTAGAGAACTGATCAGGGATGGAGAACAAGAGGAGCTTGTCTGTCACTTAACTGGTAAGTGTGAATCTTCATGTGTTCAAGTGTTGACATGGAGAATGAAATCATCGAGCTTGCCAACCTTCTGTACGGAAGGTCGATCCTCTAGTTTGAGGCCCTCGGTATCCACTGGTGGAGGTGTTGAATTGGAACGGAATCACACAGGCAGGCATCATCTGCCAAGCTGGAGGAGAATCAATATCAGGGTGTCAAGGTTCATTAGAAATGAATTTGTGTTCACCAAATATATCAATAGTTTTTTATCCCATGTACCAAAAGCTGCTGGAGTTTTTTTAATTAATTTTCAGTAACCTTACATAATAATAATAATAATAATAATAATAATAATAATAATAATAGTGTGGCAACAGCATTGATGCCTTTCACGCCAAAGTATCCTCCCTTTCTGACGAGGAAAGGTGCTGCTTTCTTCGCACTGCAAGTGGCACATGCCAAGCAACGTCCGTGCAAACAGAAAGTGTAACAGGAGATAGGGATGTAAATGGATTAAATGATTCGCGAGTTATTCGGAGTTTGATTTAGTAAAAAACTTGTTTGAATTTATTCATTTATCTTATTGAAGTTTTATTAAGTCGAGTTTGAGCTTAAGGACATCCAATTCATGAGCTCGCGAACATATTTGTTTATAGACTCGTGAGTTCGGACTTGAACTCGGCTCGTTTAAAAGGCTCGAGCTCGGCTCGTTTAAAGGGATCAAGCTCGGCTCGTTTAAAGAGCTCGAGAACATGTTCGTTTAAAACTCGTGAAATCGGGTTCGAGCTCGGCTCAATTAAATGGCTCACGAACATGTTCAATGATGTGTTGAGTTTGGAAGTTTAATGTAGTAGTTTGGAATGTTCAATGATATGTTGAGTTTATATTATTTTAATTATTAGGGTTGTTGAATATTTATTCAAATGAGTTTTCGAACTCGCTGAACAAATCTTAAAATGAGTCAAAAAATGAATCTGAGCTCGCTTAATGAATTAGGCTCGTTAACTATTATAATCGAGCTAATAACGAACCGAATTCGAAATATTCATGAGCTTAGTAATTTCAAAATGAGTCGAGCCTTGTGATAAAAATTTGATTCGAACTCGAACCAAGCTCAAACTTAAATATAACTTAAATGACCTAAACTCAAACTTACTGTTCAGTTCGATTCAACTCATTTACAACATCCCTAACTGGAGGAGACTGACGGAATAAGACCAATGCAACACTTTCTATGGTAAAGAGCAGGAAGAGCAGCTGCCAGTGGACAGTGAGTTGGAGTCCAAAGAAGCAGCGGCATCTTTGTGCATAAAGGGTTGCCTAGTTCGAAGGTGGTGGTTAGTTAGGGCAAGCATTTATTAGTATCGAACACAGACTGAAATGTAGCTGCAGCCTGCAGTAAACTACAAGTCTACAACATGTTCACAATAAAATAAAATAAGCAACCATCACAGCCACATGACTAAGGATTCTCAAACGTTTAAGAACCAAATTTCAAAGAACACACAAACAGCGTGAACCGAAATAAAAGATGGTCTACCATTTAGGCCCCCAAAATGACCATAACAGTCCCCATGAAAACTCCTCGGGTTTAACTAATAATGCTGCAGGCCACCAGACGCAGAGATAGTGGCGAAGGAAAACACAGCGACAGTGACAGCGAGCACCTTGGGAGCGAGTCTTGCTCCTGCGCTAGGATTAATCGGGGCGCCTGCCGGAGTGGAAACGGCTCCACTGGCACCGCCGGATGTCGGAGAAACCGACGGGGCGACGTAAGGAGCCGACGCAGTAGGGGGGATGGAAAGGGCAGCAGAGGAGGATGGACCTGAGACTTTGATGTCCACCCGCTGGCCGAGGGCGCAGTGGCCGGGGATGCCACAGAAGAAGTAGCGGTGGCCCTTGCTCTTGATGACGATGGAGTCATTGCCGGAGTTGTGGGTGGCAATGGGAGTCGACGCGTTGCATGAGCTGTACTCCGTCTTGCGCACCTCCAACACATTGTGAAAATTCTTGTTGTAGGTGAACACTGCCAAAACAAATGCGAAGATGAAAAGAAATAAAGCTATGAGTTGCTTTTCTTCCACAGAAAAGACCAGTAGATCATCGCCATAAAAGTGAAAAATAAGCAGAAGCTTTTTTTTATAAAAAAAAAAAAGAATCTCAGGAAAAAACAACAGAAAGGGGGGAGAACATCTTTTTGATCTAATATCTATAAAAAAGAAAGAGGGGAAAAGGAAGAGGAAGAGAGGACTCACTGATAACATCTCCCACATGGAAGATCTTGTCTGAGACCCAAGCAGTGTAGTTAGGGCTTCCCATGATAGTCCACCCCGCGGAATCTCCCACCAGGTACACTGCGGCCTCCGACAACCCCACGCCGGCAGCGAGCAAGCACGCGACCAACGTCATCGCCACCGTGACCTTCCTCTCCATGTTGACAGAACAGAGCAGCGAAAACTAAAAAATCTGGAAGCTCCTCTCCTGATTCCTGACCTATGCTTCTTGCTCGCTCCCTTTATCAGTGGAGGAACGAGTAAGGCTGTGGGATGTACTAATTTATTAAGGTTTTATTGATAATAAAAGTATTTTAACGCTAATAATAGAATATGTAAGGTCATGCAACCGTCGCTTGGCAAAGGAACCTTCTGGACTAACAAGTTGAGCGTAAATCATGCCTTAAATTTTGGAATTAAAATAAAGCAATTATAATCTACAATTAAAGGAACCATGTGGGCCAGGTCTACTTGAATTTGAAAGGGTCGGACCCAAAAATAAGAGGTTAGTGGATGTTACTAGGCTCGGAGCCCGCGATCACAATGGGGCTCAGGAAATAAATGCGATTGGTGCTCAGACTAGGGAAAGCGTACTAAGAACCGGAAGGTGCTCGGGAATCGTTTTCAGAATCCCACAGTGATGGGTCTTAGGGTGTGTTTGATTCGGGGTTATCGTTGATAACCTTAGTTGGTTATCAACGATAATTTTATTAGGTTTAAGTAATTGGTGATTCCTGGTAATGCAACATTTCCGTCACATCAGCAATTAGGGAATAGAACCAGGAATCAGAAAACCTTGGAAATCTTAGGTTTTCTACGATTCCGGAGTTATCAATATTTTTTCCCCAAAATTACCCTTCGAGGCGGAGGGGTCGGACTGCTGGTAGCAATCGGCGCAGGGGACGCACTGGATCCAACTGACGTCGCTCCCGGTGCCGAGGACCATGTACAACGCCCTTGCCGGACTACAGACGCCCACCCGAGAGAAGTCCTCGGCGCTACCCATGCTGGTTCCGGAGACGATGGGTCCTTCAATCGCCGCTGCCGCCGCGGTGCTTTGCAGAAACTTCTCTTCCGCAACGGGCTTCAGATCGGCCGCAGGGACGCCACCTACAGCGAAGGCCGCGCGCCGTTGACGACACGGACGCGAGCGGCATCTCGACGGAGGCGAGCGAGTGTCAGTTCTTTGTAGTCGGGGTGGTGTTGGCCATCAGAGAAAGATAGGAAATCGTGAGAATGGAGAGGGAGCACGCGAGCTTCGGTCCCCGCTCCGCAGCGAGATCGTGGCCGCCTGCGACGCCTGTGGAGAACGTAGGTGCGGCGTCGGCGGTGGTTGCGGTCGGGCCGATGGATGCGCGTGCGAATGAGAAAGAGACTCGTGATTGGAGTTCGGAAATAACGTCGAGGAAGAAGAGAAGTCACGGGAGAGAAGAGATAAAAATTTTTTCATTTAATTAAATTAATTCAAAAAGTTAAAGGGTAAATTAATAAATATAAAATTAAGTAATTACAAAACACCTAATAAGTTATGTTGTATTCCTCATAATTTTGATTATGTGATTACCTGATAATTACATAACTAAGGTTATAAATGATGACTTGAACCAAATGTACCCTTAAAGTTTAGTGTTCGAGAAGCTAAGTCCAGACATCGCCTAAGAAATGAAGGTTCGAGGAAAAAAGGAAGTTTCGGAAGGAGATCGAGTGCAATAACAACGGTGTTAATAATAACGAGCATTGATAATCATTGATAATGAAGTGTCCTATGATACGATTAAATTAATAGCGAAAACTAGTGAAATGGAGATAGTTGATCTTTTTTGAGCTGGCTTAAAGTACAGGACCCTACTGGACTTGGTACCCAACTCACCAACTTCACACATGTTGCTGCTTCACCAAACAACAAGGACGCGACAGCATTTTGTGCTCTTTAATTGCTCTCTAGCTATCTCTTTTCTCGGGCACTCATTTCTTCGTATCTTGGCCACCCAAATCAAACATAGATTGGAATGCAACTGTTAGCTCATCTTTTGGTCCCAAACACATACTTATCTTTCACAATGTGATGTTTTAAATATGACACAGGATATAATAAATGCTGATATTTTTTTAACTAATTCAAATAATGGAGATGATCGCCAATCTCAGAGCAGTCAGTCTTCCTCTGCTAATTGATAAGAGAGCAATTGGGCCAAGTCGCTTGCTTGTTGGGCCTCGTTCTGATCAATGGATTGCGGTCGAAGAAGTTGGTGGGCCGAAGCTCGAAACCGCCGGTTACCGCTGGCATCACCGGGAAGTCTTCTTGGCACGGCACGTGATGAATCCCCACCGTGTACCACAACACTATGTCTTTGTTCTCAATCTCGCGATTCCTGCTTTTGTTTTTTAAGAAAATTCTAGCAATTTTCATATAGTTAAATGTAATATTTTTCTGAAATAATAATACCTTTGACTCCACGCCGCCAAGTTGTCGTCGCCAGTGCTCTGGTCCGTATAGAGACCCGCCGCCCACTTCTCCGCCTCATCGTACGCCGTCACCCACACCTGCCGCTTCGTGTAGCTCGCCCGCTGCTGCGGGTAATCATCGTCGTCGAGCAGCGACGTCGCCGTGCCGCCGTGGCTAACAATCTTGTACCCGACCTCGTTGCCTATCCTCGTCCTCCTGTTCGGGTTCACCACCATCAGCTCCGTCGCGTCGAGCTCCACGCTGCCATCCGTCTCCCTCCTTGCTGTCTCCTTCTCCACCGTCCAGTAGCTCCTCCTCGGCCCGGCGGCCGCCCGCACTGGCCTCAGACGGGACTTCACGAACGAGTTGTTGGGGCCGTCGACGTCGAGGTCGAGCCGGAAGGTGAGGAAGTGGTCGTGGTAGACGCCGAGCGTATTGCCGGCTATGAGCGAGCCGTGTGCGTCGCCGGAGAGTTCGTCGGCATGAGAATAGTATGTGGCTTTGACTTCCAGGATTCCGCTCAGCGCTACCTGCTAATCGGATTGAATTTAATAGTCGGATTTGAAAGCTACTAGTTGGAATTAAGATGAAAGCGTGCGTTTATCTTACTCCAATTTTGATGGAGCCGGTGGTTTTGAATTCCCAGTCAATCACGTAGTCGTAGTTACCGACCACCGCCGCCGACCTCACCACCAAGCTCACCTCGGGTCTCACCTCTGTTATCTACATCAACTCGAAATATTATGTGATCGTTCACCAATACAATCAAATTTATTAATCGATTACCACTTCGGTGTGCCTCCACGCGACGTCGCCGGCGTAGCGCTCGAACACGCACATCGCATTGGGGATATTCCTCACGGGCGATCCATCGACGCCGGCAACGTCTGCGTCCATGAACACGGCGTTGGCCGGGCAGTCGGTGAAGGGCTCCAGCGGAGCTGTCAAAAGGCCTAAGGCGAACTCGCCGGCGTCGAAGAAGGTCTTGAAATACCAATCTGCCGACGGGTCCATGTACGGCACGAAGAGCTCGGAGACGTGGCCACGGTAGAGGACGAGCCGGAATACACCCTTGTCGGAATCTTTTACCGACGCTAAAGAAATGACGGCGCCGGCGCGAGCGTCGAAGCTCAAGTGCAATTCCCAGTTCGTCCCCCTGCAAATTTACAGTAAATTAATAACAAAAATTTAACTTTTATGCCGTTTTCACTTTAGTTGTGTGATTATACGAATACGATCGGCAATATTTAAATCTAAATGGATAAGCTTGGCGCAAAAAAACCATGATTTCGTTTGTGGTCAGTCAACCGCAGCATTAATCTTGGAAGTATCATCCGAATTCTTTGAATGGCTGACTTTGAGTCAACCAAAAAATTATTTAGGAGTCATTTCTACCTTATCATGTGGCCATCCACTTGGAACCCTCTTCCCTCCGGTTGCACCACAGCTCCAGGTTTCGGCTCCGGCCCGAAAGGCGGTCTCTGTTCTGCCGCCCGGTACTCCGTCCCCTCCGCCTTCGGCACCGGCAGGTCCTCTCTATCCTCGTACTCTACGATCTCCATCGCGTCAAGGTCCACCACCACCGTCACCCCCTCCACCGGCCGCGCGTAGAAGTTCGCCGTCCCGGCCGCCACGAAGCACTGCACCACGATCACCCTACGCCCAGCCCACCTCTCCTCGCCGCCGAACCACCCAACCGAGAAGGTCGTGCACAAAACGTCAGACAGAGGGATCCCCCGCCGCGCCACCGACGCCTCGAACGGCGGGTACTGGAACGGCAGTTTGGAGGCCGCCACCTGTTCATCGATGGTGAAGGTGGGGAAGCCGGCGCCGCGATAGACCGTATCTGAGAGGATGAGGCCACCGCCGTCGCTGGAGAGGTCGACGTGGATCTCGTGGGTGGCGCCGCCGGCGCGGGCGATGACGAAGGCTCGACGCGGCGGTGCGGAGCGGGGCCACGCGAGGACGGCGGGCTTGGGCGGCTCATCGAGGCCGACGTAGTGGAAGGCGAGAGAGGAGGAGGAATTAAGGGGGGAAGCGCGGATCAGGTCGATGGCTCTGGTAAGTTCGTCGGCAGTCAAGGGATCAAGCGGGTGACCGGCGGCGGAGACGAGAGTGAGAACGAGGCGGAGGAAGAGAAGAAAGTTCAAAGCCATTGAGTAGCGAAGGTATTGTTGCGCTGGCACTTAGTTATGGATAGAATTGAATTGTGGCTTAATGGTGCATGTAGTCCGGGCTCCCAGAGCATCTCGAACACAAACTTTTTCGTAGGTTTATTAAATTAAAAAATCTTAAGAAAAATTATGGCGACAAAAGATATGGAGTAAATCTTACTGGTTAGAATCTGGCCAGTTAGAAATCTCTATCTTCCAATTAAAATGTATGCATGGACATGTATATAATTAATGTGGTCATATGAAATTACTAAAATACCCATGCATATGCATGCATGCATATATTCTAACTGGCCAAATTCTAGCCATTTAGCAATACCCAAAGATATGTTCAGTCATAGTGTCTTAGTCAATTCGATTAATATAAAAAAAATAAATTATAGACATTATTAATACTTAAAATAATAACTAACACATAAGAAAATTATTTTTAAAAAATTATGATTATATAAAAAGATTTGGAGTTTTTAATTTAGAGTATGTTTGAATTTTCAAGCCTATTTATTTTACATGTGGAACAAATAATTAATGTATATGGTTGAATCTTTCCAAATAATTAAAAAATAAATTATTTGTTAAAATATTTAATTATAATATTTTATTTTATAAATGATCAATAATAATTAAAATGGTACTTGTTTTTTCTTTTTAAAAATAAATATATTTGAGATAAATTAAAAAAATATACAAAGACTATAATTAAATTAAATTTATAAATAAATTAAATATTAAATTAAAACTAAAAATCATAAATTAATTTATTTATTTATTATAAATTATAAATAAATTAAATTAAAGATCATAATTAATTAAAAAAATAAATAAAAATTATATAGAGATATTAAATGAAAAAAATAAATAAAGATATATGATTTATAACGTAGGACACATAAAAAAAATTATATAAAGGTTTTTATTTGTGGAGAGAATAGTAGATTTTTATACTTGTAATGTGGTAAAAATTACAAAAAAAAAATTTATTGAGAGGTGAAGTGGCGATAAGGAAGAGTTTATCTGGCATGAGTCAATTGTCACAGTATAGGTCAAAGTCAAAGACGGTCAACACCAAGGAAGCAGATCATTGGCCGATCGGAGAGACCTTTGTCTGATCGACCATCTGAGTAAACAAGCATAATTAGTCCGAACAAGCTACGCAGGCCGAAAGCCCGAGCTGAACGGGCCACCCGTCTGGCTCGAAGAATGGCGTTGACATTATACACTTAATAAAGTAATAAAATGATAAAAGAGGAAAAAACGGATAATTAAAAAGGAAAGAGAAAACTAAATAGAACACTCCATCTACCATTAAATGAAAAGAAGTCTAGACAAAGATATCCTCTATCGATAATCAATATCATTAAATAGGGGAAGATAGAGGGTCACCAAAAAAGGTATAAAAGGGGCATGCCAGGTATAAAGAAAGGTAAGAAAAAATCTTTATCCTTAGTACTCACTTTTTTTCCTCTCCTGGTTTTAACTTGAGCGTCAGAGGACCAACACCAGGGACCCCTTCCCTAGTTTTTGTTTTGTTTTGCAGAAATCGAGGTCTTCATTCAATCAGCGGAACTGCCACCTCCCAGGCTTTTTAGCTTTGTGCCTTCGGATAGGATCATTTTGGTATCGGCTGTGGGAACATAACTTGCATCTGAGCAAGAAGATGGAAGACACTGGATGATTCACAATAGTGATGCTGACACGAGAAGATCTTGATGCATGAATACAGGCTTAAGTGACGAAGATATTGGAATAATAGCAACAATAGGCGCTAGCTGAACAACAAGTACAAGAGCCTGCAACTTCCGCGGAAAGTCATCGGGCTGAGCGAGAAGACCGACCGAAACATCTTTCCATTCAGGACTTGAATGGAAAGAGGCCGATTGGCACCTATGGGGAAGAACCTCACGCACCGACCCCCATACATCGAGCGCTACTTTGGACCTCGACAGAAGAGAGGGGCCAGACTGACAGAGATCAGGGATCATCCTCTGATGAGACACCCATTCGAAACATAAGAAAAAGGAAACCCAGGGAAGGTGACTCGCCTGAACAGGTCAACCAATAGTTTTTAGAGGGGATTCTAAATGACCCTCTATCGAAGCACTATACCCCATTGATGATTGGGGAATATAACGGGACAACCGACTTTGACGACCATCTGGCCAAGTTTGACAACACAACCACGCTACACCAATACACGGATGGGGTTAAATGTTGAGTCTTTCTTACCACGTTATCTGGATCGACACAACGCTGGTTCAAACGTTTGTCGAGCGGCTCGATCCACAACATCAAAGACTTCCGAGCGGCCTTCCTATATCACTTTGTTAGCAGTCACCGCCACCAGAAGACGAGAGTGAATCTATTCTCACTGAACCAAGGGCTATGAGAGGCCTTAAGGGCATATATCCAATGCTTCAATCAGGTGGCGATGGACATCCCGGTGGTCTCCTCGAATGTATTGGTAAATGCTTTCATTCAGGGGCTCATTGAAAGAGAATTCTTCCAATCTCTCATTCAGAAACCGCCAAAGGACTTTGGTCATCTACAAAAAAGGACCAATGAATACATCAATGTAGAAGAAGCCCAAGCGACCAAGAAAAAGAGGCACCCGCCGAACCAGCGGCGACATCCGAGTGGCGTCAATCGAGCAGCCATCAGCCTCCTAAAGGGTCTTGATTGGGAGAAACTCAGCCACAACATGAGCCTAAGACACATGTCGTGCAGCACGTTAGGGACGGACGCCCAAAAGCCTAGGATGGAATCTATGTTTTGCTCCTTCCATCAGTCGACGACTCATAATACACAGGACTACTACATAGCTAGCAGGCCTGCCCCAAGAATGCGGTATCATCAATCACCGTTGCCCGATCGGAGATATAGGCGCCAATCAACTGGGCGAAGGGAAGATGAAAAGATAGCGGTCGAACCACGCCGCCATAAATCTCAATGACGGAACATTCCAAGTCATGTTCGGGAACAGGCCGAACGGAGACGACACTCAGCTCGAGAGGAAGAAAATAACAGCAACACCGCCCGGGGTGAAATAGGGATGATCACCGGGGGCTGACCGACAGAGATTTCAATCGAGCAAGAAAGTTGCACGCGCGGCGGCTTAAAACTCACGCAGTTAGCTGCAGCAAGAAGAAGGCCGAGAGACCTGAGATCAGTTTCGGTTCGAAAGATTTAGAGGGTAGAGATCCCCTATGACGATACCCTAATTATCTGAGCGGTAATAACTAATTATGTTATTCACCGTACCTTTGTGGACACAGAAAGCTCGGTGAAAATCATCTTTAAGAAAATATTTGATCAGCTGCAAATCTACCGGAGCGATTTGTTGTCCATGACGACTCCACTCTATGAGTTCACTGGCAATGAAATATTGTTGATCGACCAACTGTGCCTGGCCATCTCACTCGGGAAAGAGTCGCTGAAGAGGACACAGACGACCAATTTCATCGTGGTGGATGCATCGTCAGCCTACAACATCATTCTGGGCTGATCAACGCTGAATGAGTTTCAAGTGGTGGTATTAACTTTCTGTCAGAAAATCAAGTTCCCAGTAGGGGACAAGGTGGGCGAGGTTAGAGGCGATCAGTTGGTCGTTCGACATTGTTACATCAAGATGGTCAAAACGGAAGCACGAACCACTTGGAAGACACCTCTCTTGGAGGTGAGCGCTATCACGGAGAAGCCTCCTTCTCTGGTCTACGATGAAAAGGAGGAGGTCTAGATCCATCCAAATCAATCGGAGGCAACGACCTTTGTCGTCGTCAATCTAGAAAGCGAGAAGAAAATAGAGTTGGCCGCCTGCCTCATATGAAACTATGATGTGTTTAGGGTTTAGGGGACAAGGTGGGCGAGGTTAGAGGCGATCAGTTGGCCGTTCGACATTGTTACATCAAGATGGTCAGAACGGAAGCACGAACCACTTGGAAGACACCTCGCTTGGAGGTGAGCGCTATCACGGAGAAGCCTCCTTCTCTGGTCTACGATGAAAAGGAGGAGGTCCAGATCCATCCAAACCATTCGGAGGCAACGACCTTTGTCGTCGTCGATCTAGAAAGCGAGAAGAAAATAGAGTTGGCCGCCTGCCTCATATGAAACTATGATGTGTTTGCCTGGTCGACGCATGAATTGTCTTGCATCTCTCCGAATGTGGCTCAGCACAAGCTACATGTTCGATCGGACTCCTGGCCGATTAAACAGAAGAAGAGAGATTTGAGCCCGAAGCAGAATTTGATCATCCAGGAGGAGATAGAGAAATTACTAGAGGCAGGCCATATACGGGAAGTCCAATTCCTAAGTTGGCTTGCTAACGTGGTACTAGTCTCCAATCCAGGTAATAAATGGCGGATCTGCATCGACTTTCGCAACTTAAATAAGGCATGCCCGAAGGACTTATATCCGTTGTCTCGGATAGATCAAATGGTGGACTCCACAACGGGCTACGAATTAATATGCATGCTAGACACATATCAGGGCTACCATCAAGTACCGCTCGCCCGAGAAGATCAAGAGAAGGTCAATTTCATCATGACTGATGGAACCTATTGCTACAATATCATGTCGTTCGGACTGAAGAATATCAGAACAACCTACCAAAGACTAATGAATAAAATGTTCCATAGGCAGATCGATTGAAATATGAAGGTCTATGTTGATAACATACTAATAAAATCCCTCCGAGCGACCGACCTCTGTATGGACATTGAGGAAACGCGCCAAACTTTAAGAAGCTATGGAATAAAGATGAATCCCAGCAAGTGCCTGATCAGCGCGAGAAGCGATCGTTTTCTCGGGTATATCATGACCGAGCGGGAGATCAAGGCAAATCCAAGTAAGGTGAAGGTCCTGCAAGACATGGCTCCACCTCACAATTTGAAGAAAGTCCAACGGCTGACCGGACGGATCACCGCGCTTTCAAGGTTCATCTCTAAGATGTCCGATCAAAGTCTTCCATTCTTCAAAGTACTATGTCGAACTACGAGATTCCAATAGGGCGCAGAGTGCGACCGGGCTTTAGAATAGCTCAAAGAGTATCTTAACTCTTTGCCTGTGCTAGCTAAGACGAGCATCGGAGAGCCTCTCTTGATCTATCTGTCATCCACTAAGCATGCGGTCAGCTCGACATTAGTCAAAAAGAATGGCCACGAACAGCAGCCTGTGTATTTTTTAAGTCATATATTGAAAGATGCTGAATATCACTACACTAGTCTAAAAAAGTTACCTTACACTCTGATGCTTGACACTTGGAGACTCCTCCCTTACTTTCTTTCTCACCCGATTATCGTCATGACTAATAGTACCCTAGGAAAAGTCCTCCTCAAGCCAGAGACGTCCGGGCGGTTGATCAAATGGATAGTTGAATTAAGCGAGTTTGATATTTAATATCAACCCCGAACGATGATCAAAGCACAGGCCTTAGCTAATTTCATCACAGAAGTCCATAACGCAGAACTAGAAGCAACCTAGAGAATATATGTGGACGATTCTTCCACTCGGCAAGAGAGCAGGATCAACATATTATTGATCTCACCAAGGGAAGATCGAATATAGCTCTCCGTGTGGCAAGAATACCTAGTCACCAATAATGAAGCCGAGTATGAAGCGTTAATCACCGGCTTGTAGGCAGCGCGATACGTTGGGGCCACAAAGGTCCTCATTCACTCAGATTCTTAGCTAGCCGCTTGGTAGTTGTCAGGGACATTCGAAATAAACAACTCCCGACTCAAACTCTATGCAAAAATCTTCGAAAAACTGAGGACAAGTTTTCAAGAAGTCACTATACAGAAGATTCCTCGATTAGACAATCATTCGACAGACGACTTAACTAAATTGGCTAGCTCGTTAACGCTAGTCATGATTGAGTGCATGAACTTATAGCAATTGAAAGAGACAAGACAAGCAAGAATTAAGCAAAATAAAGTGCATGAATTTAAACCTAACTATTGGAAGAAGTATTTTGTCGAACACCTTATGAGCATGAATCAAAATAACAAGAGTGCGTGCTCTAAAACATGGGAGAACAGCTTAAGTACGCTTCATCAACCAAATAAAAGAAACATCACAAATCAATTCTAATCAAGTGAAGAAATGGAATAATCCAAACATGTATGAAATATGATGAAGAAGAATTGCTGATGAACGCGGAGCTGTGGGGTTCTGTCTAGATTTGATCTGGATGAAGTACTATGAAGGACCTATTCTCTTCTAGCCTGAAGAGAAGAGGGATGCGGTCTAGATCTGAAGTAGAAGTGGATGCGGCATGAGAAGTTGTTGATGAAATGAAGATGGAAGAGGGGAAGGGAAGGGATGACCGCGTAGATTGAGATGGAGAGGAGGTGACCGACCGACGGTGGTGTGGAGGTTGATCGCCGACGGCTTTGGAGGAGTGGATGGCAAAGAAGAAGTGCTTCGCAGTGTTCACGTCGGGCCAACAACATTCCTCATCTAGATCTACTGTGTTCGGTGAGTTTTATTTCCCCAATTATGATCGGACGGCTAGGATTTTTCCAACTCTATGTGAATGGATGAGATCAAATCTGATTGAATGATGAAGATCGACTGGATCCTGTTGATTGGTCAGGATGGTTGGATCAAGATGAGCGGCTCAGATCATTCCAAATCTACACAGATTGACCAGAATCAACCAGATCTTGATGAATGACTAGAATTAATCAGATATGAATCTTTTATTTAATTTGTTTCATATTTGATCCAATGGCTAAAATTTCTTCAGATTGGACTTCTCCTTGACTCAAGCCTTGAGATTCAATTTGGTTCAACTTGAGTTCAATCCCTAGAAAATAAAAGTGAACAATTATAAATAGAAATCCATAAAAATAGGAAGAATTATAACAAAACTCATAATATGAATCTAACTCAATAAACATGATAAGAATCAATAATTAATCATATGAAAGGATTAAAACATGAAAAATTTAGGATAGGAATAATGCATCAAAATGTTAATTATCAACTCCCCCACACTTATTCTTGCACGTCTCGAGAAAGTGAAATAAAACTATGAAGCGACCAAAAGCACATCTCCCTATCAATTCCCTAGAAATACTCTGAAAACAGGTAAAAGGACGTTACTTAGGATCATCAAATTTTATAAAAATCAAGGTATTCATGATTCCAATCCTCACATAAGTCAACAAGTATGGAATTTTCAATCCACTTGAATAGATTAAGCATGATAGAACCTTACAAGGTGAATATATGCATTAATGCTCACAAAAATAATAGACATGAAAGTGGAGCTCTCTCTAGAGCAACTCATGACATTGCACTACCATATGTTTGCTTATTTTCTACTTCTCCACTAATCTAAACATAAGTACACATAAATCAAGAGGACTTATCATGAATAATAATGAAACCACACATGTAAACAATAGAACATGAACGATAGACAATAAAGGAATTCAAAGAGAATATGAGAACATTGGGGTAATCAACATGAAGCATACAATTAAATAATATACTCAAAAACTCATTCAAACATCCAACACTCAACTCTCTTTGCACATTCTCAATGTGATATACATCAACCACTATAACATCTCCAAAATAGATGTATGTATTAACAACTTAACTCATGAGAATCTCTCAATAACAATGTTAAATGGATATACATCAATCTTTCCATGGAAATATTTCTTCTTGTTCATCACTAACAAAATAACAAATGTTTGAGATTTTTTTTCTCTCTTTTTATTTTTTTCAACTTTTTTTTTTATTTTTTTTTCTTTTTTTTATTAGATAGAGAGATTTTTTTTCCAACAAGCATTCGTCCATACAAATTTGCCTCCCCTCATACTTAAACTTATCTGTCTCAGACAATATAAATAATCATTTAAAACTCACAACAATAGAGGGCTAAAAATAAACCAATAAAGACGCGATAAAGAAAATGTAACTCATCATGCAATCACCCAATGCTCTCATCACATGATCAAGGAAAGAATGAATCAATAAAGATATGATAGTGAAAGTATAATGCCAATGAAAAGATATGACAAGGGAGGTATAATGAAACATGGAAGCAATAGATGGAATGTTTACAGGTAATAACAACAAAGTAGAGGAACAACTAAGAGATCAACAAGAAAATTTGTCTCTATCATATTCATGCAAGCTTATGTTACCATAATTTCAAAAAGAATCAAAGCAAGTTCTAGAGTGTCAAGTATCACAAGTGCTATCACACACAAAAAGATTAAGATAAGCATGGCAACAACATCACTAGGTGAATAACCAAATAATATGCATAATCTAACAAGATAGAGTCCATCACCACAACAAATGACTAAATGTAATTAATGCACCCAACTATACTAAGGAAACCAAAACTTGATAGTCCAACTTAACTGTCTTTTACGATTCTCAAAGCATTATAAAGGGATATGTAGGGAGATATGACTCAAAATCAAGCAAGGTATAAACAAGACCAAACAAAATGCAAAACAAGAAAGCAAAGTATAGAAGCAAACAAACATGCAAGTATAAAGATAAAGGAAAGCAAGAAAAGGAAAGGAATGAACGCCCCTTTATTCTTGGCGGTTGAAGATGGCTCAGAAGTAGAAGCCATGTCGGTAGTAGGGTGGTATGAGTAGAGGTGAGGACCTTCTTTATGTGATCAATGTAATGAAGCATCCCTCCCACACTTATTGTCTCATCAATGTCACTCCTAGGTGGTTGGAGATGATTTAGGTGCAGAATCCACTTTGCAAGTGGAATTACCTGAGCTGGGGTCAACACTTCTCCTACCACCACTTGCTTTTTAAAAATTCCTCCTGGAGGTCGAAGGTGGTTCAGATGGAGCAACTAATTTGAAAGCCTACAACGACCTATAAAGTCAAAGAAAGAGAAACCTTCCGCACACAAGCGGAGTAAGAAACAGATGAAATAATACCAGTCTCTATAGAGCATGAATCAAAATATACATCACATTCAATAAAATCAATAATAGGTACCTTAATGAAATTTTTTGAAAGATCACAAAACTTACTAACCTTGAAATGCTAAAAGGTATCTGAAGGTTTTAGAAGAGTGGATGTGACTTCCTCTTCAGGTACTGGCTTTGGTGGTTCTATTACCAAAAGGAGTGATTCTTGGGGTTTTGCCTCACCTGCACAAGTCCCTACACTTTCCTCTTCACCAACTGGTTCAAGTGACTATGTAGCCAAAAGAGGTGATTCTTGGGGCATTGCTTCTACCGTGCAAGTCCCTACACTTTTCTCATCAACTAATTCATAATCAAACTTAGCTACCTCCTCAACATCACCAACAACACCTGCATCAACAATATCTACAACAACAATATTATCATCTGAGTTAGGATCAACTACAACTATATCATCACAACACACAAAATCAGAGGAGTCCTATAGAGCTTTAGGATTAGGATCAGGGTTGTCACAAGCTCTATAATCCATCTCTTCACTAGATAGTTGTGCTTGTCGCTGGTTGATGGATGCTGCAATTTGATCTAGATACATCTGGCAATTCTGTAGTGATGCTTCATTTCTTTACGGAGATTGGATATATGCCTCTTGTTGTTGCTGCATCTGCTACATTAACTCCTTCAGATCTTGAAATCCTGATTGACTATGGGCATGAACTTCTTCAGTAAACCTTTGAAATGTTCCCCAAGGTACTGGATCGATCTACTGAACCGAATGTGACCATGTGGGCATAGAATCATCTTGAAATCCTTGTGGCCTCTGATATGATGGAAAAGATTGATCCAATTGTTGTTGCTCATTCCCATACATGAAATCTTGATGGTCCATCCATTCTGAATTGTAACATTGAGAATGCTCAATAGCCTGTTGATGTGTATTCCCATACTGCTCAGGAATCTTGAGTTGAAAGTATCCATGCTGCTCTAGAATCTGGGGTTGAAAGTACCGAGTCAAATAATTGTCCTAGTTATGACTATAAGTACTAGGAGCTATATCATATGCCTCTTGATATTGATGTTGGAAATATTGGGGTTCCATAGGAAATCTAGCAGTCTTTTGAATGAGATGACATATAGCAACTGGATGTGATGGACTACCACAATTAGTACATATGTGCCTCACTTGCCCAGTATCCAAATTGTGATATTCATTGAAACCTCCAAATTGCTGAGAATAAAGATCCATATTGAACTGAAAGAATTGTCCTAGTCTTACACTGAAACACTAAAAGACAAGATTAAAAGACACGGGAGCATATGATATCAAATACATGGATATATGAACATTAAAACACTTGACAATTTTTTTAATTTTTATAGAAATATAAGAAGCAATCCTAAAATTATCAAACACCACTACAATTCCCCGGCAACGATGCCAAAATTTTAGTACGAGCTCGAGTGTTGTACTACGGGAGCTTATCAAAATTATAATTAAAGTCATCGAACCCTTCTACACTAAAGTAGTATAGAGATGACTCAGGTCGTCTCACAATGAATGTAATGATAGGATGATATCTTCAGGATTGATTATTACTTTGAATTTTTAACATGAAATCGAGGGGTTGGATTTGAGTTCTAAACTACGATATGAAATAACAAAACAAGTATGAAATTAAACCTAATGAACAAAAGAGCAATGCAAGTATGAAAATCTAGTGTAACTTAAACTATGATTGTAAAAAAATTAAAGTAACATAAAGTAAGCATTGAATGAAATCTAGTGCATTAAAGAAATCTAATCTAACATAATTATATTCAAACAAAGAACAAAACTTATAGCAATTGAAAGAAACAAGATAAGCAAGAATTAAGCAAAATAAAGTGCACCAATTTAAACCTAACTATTGGAAGAAGCATTTTGTCGAACACCTTATGAGCATGAATCAAAATAACAAGAGTGTTAGGACCGATGATAGCGGCTAGAGAGGGGGGGGGGGTGTGAATAGCCGCCCCAAATCGTTCGTTTCTTTCTACAAATCAAGGTTAGCGCAGCGGAAATAAAACGAATAGAAACGAAAGCGGAGAATAGCAAACCTCAAACTCGTCGATGTAACGAGGTTCGGAGATGAAACTCCTACTCCTCGGCGTGTCCGTAAGGTGGACGAAGCCTATCAATCCGTCGGTGGATGAGTCCCCGGAAAATCGGCTAATATAAACTCCTTATGGGTGGAGGAACCTCGCCACAATGTCTTGCAACAGTAAGATAAACAGGAGTACAAGAATACAGCAGGAAACTAAGTACAACACAAAAATGTAATAACCCTAGCTTGCCTTCTTGTCGACTGGATGAAGCAGCAACTTCACGGGAATCCAACCACAGCACCAACTGTCCAGTTGAAGTCCCAGCCGAGTGGAAGCTCACAAAAAGCTTCAGGAACGAAGAGCTCAGCGAAGCTCGCAGAAGAACTTGCAGCAGCAAGAAGAAATAGAGAGGAAGAAGAAGAATAGCAGTCAACAGCCCTCAATCTCTTCTTATAACCTCTGATATCCTGAGCCAACCTGCGAACCTGCAGGCAAAAAGACCAGAACACAGAAGCCCAAAATAACCTAGCCGTTGAGTCACAACGGCTAGGGCCAGATCGATCAGGCATCACCCTGATCGGTCTGGGGCTGATCTGATCGGTCGTGGGGATCGATCAGGCTCTATGCTGATCGGTCCCCAGACCGATCAGAATACTCTGCCCAACTTGCTGTGCGCACCCTGATCGGTCCCGGGGACCGATCAGGCTTCTTGCTGATCGATCCCCAGACCGATCAGTAAGCTCACAGAGGCACTGATCGCTTTCTGATCGGTCTCCAGACCGATCCAGGTCTTGGTTTTTGCCTAAACCAAGTCCAAACCAATATCCGGTCAACCTTGACCTCTTGGTACATCATGCTTAGCATCCGGTCACTCCCTTGACCTGCTAAGACTCCCCACCAAGTGTCCGGTCAATCCCTTTGACCCACTTGGACTTTTCTCTTCGTGTCAAGTATCCGGTCACTCCCTTGACCTACTTGACCTTCTCAACACCAGATGTCCGATCACCCTTAATCCATCTGGATTTTCCCTTGCCCGGCTTCACTCACCAGGACTTTCACCTAGCTTCACTCACTAGGGTTTTCACCTGGCTTCACTCACCAGGATTTCCAATCTGCCCGGTTTCACTCACCAGGACTTTCCCACTGCCTGGCTTCACTCACCAGGACTTACCGTCTGCCTGGCTTCACTCACCAGGACTTTCCACATCCGGTCCAGAGAACGAGCTACCGAGCCCTCTCTGACCACAGTTCGGAGAACGAGCTACCGAGCCCTCTCCGACTTCCATCCGGTCCAAAGAACGAGCTCCCGAGCCCTCTCTGACCACAGTTCGGAGAACGAGCTACCGAGCCCTCTCCGACTTCCATCCGGTCCAGAGAACGAGCTCCCGAGCCCTCTCTGACCACAGTCCGGAGAACGAGCTACCGAGCCCTCTCCGACTTCCCATGTGCCAAGCTTCCAAACTTTGACTTCTCCGTGCCAAGTCTCCATACTTGGACTTTTCCCGTGCCAAGCTCCCTGCTTGGACTTTTCCCATGCCAAGCTCCTTGCTTGGACTTTTCCCGTGCCAAGCTCCCTGCTTGGACTTTTCCGAGTCAGGTCAACTCACCTCGGGTCAACCAGGTCAACTTTGACCACGGGTTGCACCCACAATCTCCCAAGCTTGTATCCTTGTAAAACATCAAGATACAACTTTTCTGTTCACGTCAAACATAACTCGTCAAACATCAAAACACAACTCGAGTCAAGTCAACTCGAGCCTGGTCAACCAAGTCAACCTTGACCTAAGGTTGCACCAACAAAGAGTACATGCTCTAAAACATGGAAGAACAACTTAAGTACAAGCATTAATGTTGGTGCAGCGGGGACCGACAAGAGGGGGGTGAATTGCTTGCAATCAAAAATTATACTTTCCTCAAACTTTCAACTCTAAAATAAAGCAACACTAATAATTAAAGTAATTAACAAAAAAGAAAAGAGAGATGACTCAGCTATTTGACTTGGTTACAACCGAGACGGTTGTTAATCCAAGGCGTGGAAAGGCGCACTAAAAGAGTCTTCTTCTTTGAAGGCGGAGAAGCCTTTTACACTTTAAGAGCACAGAGGTTGCTTAGAAAAGAATTACAGAGTTGATGAATTTCGTTGTTCATTGTTCTGTTCAAGACCCCTTTATATAGGGGTTCTAAGACTCATCCATAGCCCTTGATCTTCGGGATCAGGGTTTGACTCGAGAGGGGGATCGGTCGACCGATCCCCAGGTTCAGTCGACCGATCCCCAAGTTTGGTCGGCCGAACCTGTGTACTTTCCCAGCTTCTCGTCTGGGTGCAGGCTCTGTGGATTGACCTTAGGTTTGGTCGACCGATCCTTGTATTCAGTCGACCGATCAGAGAACAGTCTCGATCTGACCCGATCAAATCGCTTCGACCAAGTTTCTGATTATCTTCGGTTTGATCGACCGATAAGAAGGTTCGATCGACCGATCAACCAACTGCTGGTTGCTGACATGGCTGGAGCGGCTGACTTCTGAAGTTAGGGGTTCGGTCGACCGATCATGGTGTTCAGTCGACCGAACACTTGTCAAGTCAACTCCCGGTTGACTTGGTCTGGTTCGGTTTGCTTGGGTGATTTCAGCCAACCGGAATAGGGCTCACTCGAACCCAATTCCAGGCCTTCTCCTCTAGCAGTCTTCCGTCCCGGCTTTACGTCCCTCGAACACCCCGTACGTTCTTCACGCCCACCGGTGTACTCTTTCGCAGCTCTCTCGTCCTTCAGACGCACCGAGCCGGTCGACTCCCTTCCCGTGTCGTCTTTCTCGCTAGCTGCGTCTTCCGCTCGACTTCCTGCGCTCCTAAGCTCCTGCACACTTAGACATAGAGATCAGACAAACAGGACCTAACCTAAACTTAGTTGATCACATCAAAATAACCACGGGGGTCCAACAATCTCTCCCTTTTTTTTTTGCATCAACCCAAGTTTAAGTTAAGGTAAAAAAAACAAATAGTAATTTTAAGAAAATTACTAAACTAACATTTTAAGTACAAAAAATAAGGTTTTCACCATAAGTTAGAAAATTTTTTAATTTTCCTAACTCCCCATAAACTTGTTACTTAATTCTCCCCTTTTGATCACAGCAAAAACGGGGTAAAAATAATATTCTAAGTCATTTTGAAAAAAAAATTGCTAAGTGAAAATTTAATATTATTTTCAGAAAAACTTAGCTTAGATAAATCTAATTTCCAGAAAAGATCTTAATTAGAGAAAAATGAGAATTTTTCTAAGTAAAACTTTCAAAAACCATTTTTCTAGAAAAAAAATATTTTTGAAAAATTTCTAAGGAAATGTTTAAAAACTTTTCAAAGCATTATTTTATTCTAATTTTAATGCTTTTACCAGAAAGTTAATTAAACATTTTATTTCGATATTTCGGCTTTCAGGTCGTGGCGAGGCACTAGGCCTTCTTGGTTATTGGAGCAACAACCACTTCCTTAGACAAAGCTTCATAAAGAAATTTATTGTTTAATTTACTCGCTGTAAGCTCTAACTTATAAAATTTTAGTCTAACAAAGATTTTGGAATCCAGTATAGATTCTTTCCTACTTGGTTATTCAGAAATTTAGGGGGTACATAATTTCTGGGAACTTTCCTATGTTGTCCCTGATGTTTTCTAATATACCAATTTAATTTTTTATAAATTCTTAATTTTGATTTTAGAAATTTACTTAAGCATGCATCATTATTTTTCAATTTCTCAATTTCAACTTTTAATTTCTCATTTTCTAAGTTCAAATTTTCTAACATTGTTTTTAAATTGACAATTTCTTTTTCTGATTTGACTAAGTCTTTAGTAAGCACTTTGATAAACTTAAAAGACTGAGAGAGAGTGAGATCACGTACCTTACTTACCTCACTTGGTGATGCTCCCCCTTCATCGTAGCTTTCCTTTTCTGATTCTCCCCCTTGATCAATGCTCATCTCTGAGTCTGAGTCATCTTCGAAGAGATGGTTGGCCACCAGTGCTAGTCCCAAGAAAGCTTCGGCTTTTGACTCGGAGGATGAAGAATCATCCCATGTGGCCTTCAGGCTCTTGCGTGTAGAGGACGTCGATTTTTGAAGTTTCTCTTTGTTCTTTTTCTTCAGTTTAGGGCAGTCATCCTTGATGTGCCCTTCCTCGTTGTAGTTGTAGCATCGGATCGTCCTTCTGTTGTGTTGATGCTTCCTCGACTACAATTTAAATTTGTTAGATTTAAGAAATTTATTAAAACGTCTTACCAGTAGCGTCGCTTCGGTTTTGTTGATCGATGCTTTGGAGTCGAGATCGTCCTTTTCGGCTTGTAGGGCAATGTTGAGGTTCGACTTCTCTACTGGTTTCTCTACAAGTCGAGACTCGTGAAGTTCGAAGGTAGAAAATAAATTTTCTAAGTTACTTACCTCAAAGTCCTTAGAGATGTAGTATGCATCTACTAAGGACGCCCAGTCTGGAGTTCTGGGGAAGGCGTTGAGCACGTATCGGATGGAATCCCGATTTGTTACTTCTTTTCCAAGATTGCTTAGTTGAGTTATTAGCTCCTTAATCCTTGCTTGGAGTTGCACTATCTTCTCGCCATTGTTCATCCGGAGGTTCGTTAGTTGTGTCCGAAGGATGTCTCGCCTCGCTAGCTTTGCTTCTGAGGTACCCTCGTGGAGCTCCAGGAATTTATCCCAGAGGTCTTTTGCGGAGTCGTAGCTTCCGATCTGATTTACCTCCAGGGCGGAAGAACGCTGAGCAAGTGGAACTCAGCCTTTTCGTTAGCGACGAAATCAATCTGCTCCTTCTTCGTCCATTAGTTTTCTTCTTTGTCTTTTGGAGCTGCAAAATTATATTTCATTATAATAAGAATGTCAAAATCTGTTTTAAAGAATACATCCATTTTTCGCTTCCATGTAGCGAAATCTCCATTGAACTTCGGGGGATGAATGTTCGCGTTGGCCATTGTTCTGATCTTTGTGCTTCAGATGGCGATTAGTCCTTCTGAGGCTATTGGGCTCTGATACTACTTGTTGGTGCAACAGGAACCGGCAAGAGGGGGGTGAATTGCCTTCAATAAAAAATTATACCCTCCTCAAACTTTCAACTCTAAAATAAAGCAACACTAATAATTAAAGTAATTAACAGAAAAGAAAAGAGAGACGACTCAGCTATTTGACTTGGTTACAACCGAGACGGTTGTTAATCCAAGGCGTGGAAAGGCGCACTAAAAGAGTCTCCTTCTTTGAAGGCAGAGAAGCCTTTTACACTTTAAGAGCACAGAGGTTGCTTAGAAAAGAATTACAGAGTTGATGAATTTCGTTGTTTATTGTTCTGTTCGAGACCCCTTTATATAGGGGTTCCAAGACTCATCCAGAGCCCCTGATCTTCGGGATCAGGGTTTGACTCGAGAGGGGGATCGGTCGACCAATCCCCAAATTCGGTCGACCGAACCTGTGTACTTTCCCATCTTCCCGTTTGGATGTAGGCTCTGTGGATCGAGCTTAGGTTCGGTCGACCGATCCTTGTATTCGGTCGACCGATCAACCAACGGTCTCGATCTGACCCGATCAAATCGCTTCGACCAAGTCTCTGATTATCTTCGGTTCGATCGACCGATCAACCAACTGCTGGTTGCTGACGTGGCTGGAGCGATTGGCTTCTGAAGTTAGGAGTTCGGTCGACCGATCATGGTGTTCGGTCGACCGATCATGGTGTTCGGTCGACCGAACACTTATCAAGTCAACTCCCGGTTGACTTGCTCTGGTTCGGTTTGCTTGGGTGATTTCAGCCAACCGGAATAGGGCTCACCCGAACTCAATTCTCGGCCTTCTCCTTGAGCAATCTTCCATCCCGGCTTTACGTCCCTCGAACGCCGCGCACGTTTTTCACGCCCATCGGTGTACTCTTCCGCAGCTCTCTCGTCCTTCGGACGCACCGAACCCGTCTGCTCCCTTCCCGTGCCGTCCTTCTCGTTAGCCGCGTCTTCCGCTCGACTTCCTGCGCTCCTAAGCTCCTGCACACTTAGACACAGGGATCAGACAAACAAGACATAACATAAACTTGGTTGATCACATCAAAATAACCACAGGGTCCAACAATTAATCAACCAACTAAAAGAAACATCACAAATCAATTCGAATCAAGTGAAGAAATGGAACAATCCAAAGCTGTCTGAAATCTGATAAAGAAGAATTGCTGATGAACACAGAGCTATAGGGTTCTGTCCAAATTTGATCCAGATGAAGGACTATGAAGGACCTCTTCTCTTCTAGCCCGAAGAGAAGAGGGTTGCGGTCTGGATCTGAAGTAGAGGTGGGTGCGACGTGAGAAGCTGTTGATGAAATGAAGGCGGAAGAGGGAAAGGGAAGGGATGACCGCGTAGATTGAGATGGAGAGGAGGTGGTCGACCGACGGTGGTGTGGAGGTGGACCGGCGGCGACTTTAGTGTAGTGGATGACAAAGAAGAAGTGCTTCGCCGCATTCGCGTCAGGCCAACAACGTTCCTCATCCAGATCTACTATGCTCGGTGAGTTTTATTTCCCCAATTATGATCAGACGACCAGGATTATCCCAAATCTATGTGAATGGATGAGATCAAATCTGATTGAACGATCAAGATCAACTGGATCCTGTTGATTGGTCAGGATGGTTGGATCAAGATGAGCGGCTCAGATCATCCCAAATCTACACAGATTGACTAGAATCAACCAGATCTTGATGAACGACTAGAATTAATCAGATCTGAATCTTTTATTTAATTTATTTCAGATCTGATCCAATGGCTACAATTTCTTCAGATTGGACTTCTCCTTGACTAAAGCCTTGAGATCTAATTTTGTTCAACTTGAGCTCAATCCCTAGAAAATATAAGTGCACAATTATAAATAGAAATCCATAAAAATAGGAAGAATTATAATAAAACTCATAATATGAATCTAACTCAATAAACATGATAAGAATTAATAATTAATCATATGAAAGGATTAAAACATGAAAATTAAGGACAGGAATCTGAAAGGATCATTAGCCGATCAGAGAGACCCTTGTCCGATCGGCTATCTGAGTAAACAAACATAATTAATTCAGTCAGCAGGAGAATAAGCTACGCAGGCCGGAAGCTCGAGCCGAGCGGGCCACTCGTCTGGCTCGAAGAATGGCGTTGATACTATACACTTAATGAAGCAATAAAATGATAAAAGAGAAAAAGATGGATAATTAATAAAGGAAAGAGAAAACTAAATAGAGCACTCCATCTATCATTAAATGAGAAGAAGTATGGACAAAGATATTCTCTGTTGATAATCAATATTATTAAATAAGGAAAAATGGAAGGTCACCAGAAAAAGTATAAAAGGGGCACGTCATGTATGAAAAAAAAGATAAGAAAAAATCTTTATCCTTAATACTCACTTTTTTCTTTTCCTGTTTCTGATTTAAGCATCGGAGGGCTAACGTCAAGGACCCCTTCCCTAATTTTAATTTTATTTTATAGAAAATGAGGTCTTCATCTAATCAACAGAATTATCATCTCCCTAACTTTCTAAATTCGCGCCTTCGAATAAGATCAAGAGGTTTAACTATTAGAAATATTCTAATAGATTTTTATACTTATGATATGATATTGATAAACATAGTAAAAATTTTAAAAAATTATTAAGAGGTTTAATCATTAGAAATGCTTTAACCTATGGCTCTGTCAACCGCACGAGTAAATGAAAATAAAATCAAAAAGAACAAATGAAGCGACATGTAGATCAGGTACATCTACATAAATATTATTCTAGGGATGTGTTTGGTTCAAGTTATCATTTATAATCTTGGTTATGTAATTACCTAGTAATCATATAACTAAGGTTATAAGGAATAAAACATAACCTAATGTCGTTTGGTTTAATTCTAAGTAATGTAACACAAACTTGTTTGTTTGGAGGTTCTAATGTATAACCTAATTTTATATTTACGGTATTATCCTTTGTTCCATCAAAGATATTTTATAACTAAATCAATTTAATATTTGATTATTTTTTTAAAATAAATTAAATTAATAATATTAATATTCAATAATATAAATAAAGAAAATTAGATAATATTTTATTTTTTATTTTATAATCTATTTAAATAATTTATTAAAGTTAATAATGAAATTTTACTTACAATTTGTTTTCATTTAATAAAGTTTTAATTAAAATAGTAACATTTAACTTAAAATAGAAAAGTAAAAAAAACGTTGTAGATAAAAGTAAAGTTGTTCTTCTTCCTCGTCTCGCGTTGCCCACCGCCGCAAGCCGCCTTCGCCTCGCGTTGCCCACCGCCGCAAGCCGCCTTCGCTGCCCACCGTCCGCCCATCTCTCCTTGCCTACCGCCCACCGCTTGCCTCCTGCCGACCTTTTCCCACCGCCACAAGCCGCTTCGCTGCCCACAAGCCGCCTTCACTGGCCACCGCTCGCCCGTCTCCCTTTACCTGTCGCGACGCCATCCAACGATCTGTTGCCACGTCCGACAACGCCGACCGCTGCCCACCGACCGCACCCCAACGCCTATTGCTGCAGCCGACCGCCTTCGCTGCCCACCACCTGCCCGTCTCTCGTTGCCTGCCGCCCACCGCTGACCTCCTGCCGATCTGCTATCTGCTGCCACCTCCGACGAAGCCGACCGCTGCCCACGCCGCCCGACGCCTTTTACTACAGCCTACTACCGCCACCTTCGTGCTCTGGTCATATAGAAGGATAATTTCGGACAAAAAATTTCATAACCTCAGGAATCAAGAAAAACCAAGACAGCCAAAGGTATTTCTATTCCGGGTTGGATGCCCCAATTGATGACATGTGCTGACGTTTTGGAATCGAGGAAAACTTAGGAATCCAAAAAAACCTCGAACCAAACATGGTTATCATAAATAATTATAGACAAATAACTAAGATTATCCACCATAATCTCGAACCAAACACACCCTAATAATTAATTCACAGGTCCATCTTACCAACTCTCCCACACTCTGTTAATGTACTAGAAGTTCGGAGTGAAGTCCTTATCGTATTAAGCTAACTTAATTCTACGTGCTGGGAAATGCAAATGGTCAATTCGAAATATTTGTTTATTGTAATGATGTATAAAATAAAGATAAAAAAGAAAAATCAATTCGATGCTATGCTTTCATTCCCATGGTAATAAATAATCAGTTTTATTGTTTTCCATTCTTTTTACTCCTCACTGTGTAAAACCATCGAACACTTCGTCGGCATCGGTTGTGGCATCGCTTTCCCTCGCTTTCCTTCGCTTTCCTCTTCAACACAGCCGTTCTCCTCCTCCTCCTCATTTGATTCTTCTCGCATTCTCCTGTTTTTTTTTCTTCGCCGGCCTTCCTATGGCGAGGATGGAATCGCTCCCCGCCTCCCCTTCGCATTCTTCTGATGAGGACGAGGAGGAACGACGGAACCTCGTCCCGCAGAACGAAGCGAAGCCCCTCCCTCTCCGCCGTTCGTCTCCTTCCTCCTCCGTCTTCGAGATCGCCTCTGCATTCCCTACCCGCGTCGGCCGCCGGTTGTGGTCCAGCAAGTCCTTGCTTCTAGCCTTCTCCCTCCCACTCATCCTCGTTCTCCTCTTCTTCTCCCTCGACTTCGGTCGTCTCTTCCGCGGCGTCTCCTTCGTCCCGGTCGTCACCTCCTCCTCCTCCTCCTCATCTGGCGGCGACCGCATGCGGGAGGCCGAGCTCCGCGCTCTCTATCTCCTCAAGAACCAGCAAATTGAGCTCTTTAGGCTTTGGAATTTCACTCTCTCTGCCGGCGCCGCTCCTTCTCCCCCTCCTTTCTTGTCTCCGAATTCAACATCGGCGCCCAATTCCACGTCCGCCGTCAAGGTAGATCAACCAAAGGCTCCGATTTCCTCTCCCACCGTCGAAGAGATCAGATCTGCCCTCGTCCATCAGATCAAGCTGAACAAGGAGATCCAGAGCGCTCTGCTTTCTTCTCACCGGTTCGGAAATCTCTCCTCCGAGGCGTCGGATGAGAATGTGGGCTTCGACTTAGCTGGCCTTGGCGTCGGCGTGTGCAGGAAGGTGGACAAGCCTGCGGAAAGAAGAACAATCGAATGGAATCCTAAGAAAAATAGTTTTTTGTTTGCGATCTGTTTGTCAGGCCAGATGTCCAATCATTTGATCTGCCTGGAGAAGCACATGTTCTTTGCGGCGCTTCTCCACCGAGTGCTGGTGCTCCCGAGCGCGAAGGCTGATTACCAGTATGATCGCGTCTTGGATATCAACCACATTAATGAGTGCTTTGGAAGGAAGGTGGTGATCTCATTCGACGAGTTTGCTGAGATGAAAAAGAATAAGATGAAGATCGATAGGTTTATATGCTACATTGCTTCGCCACCTTGCTTTCTGGATGACGAGCACATTAAAAGGTTGCGGAACCTGGGGCTTTCTCTTGCTAAAGTTGAGGCTGCTTGGCCCGAGGATGCCAAGTTGAAGACACAAAAGAAGAGGGTCATTGGCGACATAATGCCCAAATTTTCATCAAATGATGAGGTGATTGCTATCGGAGATATGTTCTATGCTGATGTGGAGGAAGAATGGGTGATGCAGCCAGGAGGACCACTTGCTCACAAATGCAAGACAGTGATCCAGCCAAGTCGGTACATTTATCTCACAGCACAACGGTTTGTGCAAACTTTCTTAGGAAACAATTTCATTGCCCTTCATTTTCGTCGACATGGGTTCTTGAAATTTTGGTAAGCCATCGCATCTCCACTTCTGATTTCTTCATATGATGTATTTTTCGAGCTTCAGATACATGTTTTGCAATTTCTCTTGCCTAAGTAACTGAATTGGTGCACTAATAACTTATAATCTCATTCATCAATGTCACTTAAGAGAATTTGGTAAATTGTAGTGATTATTAAAGTCGATGATCGATGGTAATGTGTACTATCCAACTAACTGATGCTCAATGCTTAGTACATTACACTGTTAGAGTTAATGGTTATATGTATAACAATGTATAGTGTTTGTCCCACATTGGTAATTAGGTGATCAAGTGTTATATTAGTCGTGAATATATGTTTCACATTGTCTTTCTTATACTCTCAATCCTTTATTGCCTATTTCTACCTCTCCTCATCTCCTTATCGCATTGAATTATGCAAAGCCTTTTCACTCTCCTGTATCTCCTTTCCTTTAAATACTTTTATAACACCCTTGTTTAGTAGTACATGGTAAGTTATGAACTGATTAATGGTTCATAATCCTAGATAGTGATCTTTTATTAACTTAGGCTTATGTATCTTTAGCCAGTAGTTGAGCTTGACAAGTTAATAGGTTACTCTCATCTTGTAGGTTATGGCAAATGGTATTAGGATGGGGAAGTGTTGGAAACAGTTATTTGTGTGGTAGTGAAGCCACCATTAGGCCCCATATCATATGTTCAATTAGAGGTGGCTTTGAACTATAGATTATTTATATCGCGTTGGGAAGTCAAGTCGTAACCAAGGAGATATGCATGGCCTATGGAGACATACATGGCTTAGTTTAGTCTGACATAGTGAGTGTTGGGTGATTTATAAGCTTAAATGAGATAGCTACGACTAACTTGAGTTGGGAATTTAGGGTCAATGGTCGGGCTTATCAGGGTAATGGTTAGTTATCACATTTGGGTGGGTAAGGACACTCTCCATAAACATAGCGCTAAACATCACTTTCTTTGCTAAGTACAATCAACTTGAGCTCTCTCACCTAGGATCATCATGCCCGCTACACCTTTGCCACCATGGAAATGCAGAGACAAGCTCATCTTGACATTTTATCATAATAACAATACCAAAAGGTTCATTGACCTACAGTTCATGTTATTAAACAACAGAGCCTCATCTATTGTGTTGGCCTCCATTCCATCCTGGTCCATACGGTCACCTGAAGATTCACTTTTGCCTCCTCTGCATCCTTCTATTGTTCCATCTCTCCACTTGCAATTCTTCTTGACCACAATATGCCACAACCTCCATAACTTACCTGTTTAACCTTAGTGTCTTTTGTCTTGGCCTAACAAGTTCAGGCCCAACCACAATGGGTCCAATCTAGCAAAAAAAATTGAAAGAAGGGAGCAGAAGAAAGGAATAACAGTTAAAAAAGAGCTGAGAGTAATAACAAAGGAGATCAAAAGGCAGGATCAATAAAGAACATTAAGAAATAATTGGACATCTTTGAAAAAGAATGTATTTTTTAAAATGACGGTACACAACAGAGAAATGTGAAAAATAAATTACATATTCTTAGAAAGGAGGACACACTGTTGAAATAAAGGAAGTTACGAACCTTTAATATTCTTCATCTCCTGCAGATTTCTTCTTTATCATTTTTCTAATTTTCCTTCCATCTTTAAGTATATTGTGCATTATTGCAGGTATCTTGTCTCTTGCAACATTTCTCTGCTCTCATAGTTGATTTCTGGCTTTTACATGGCCTCTCCTGCCATCTTTTTCTCTATGAGTAAAATAAAAAATTAGGACTCTTGTCATTTTTCCTCTCTCAAAGTAGATGTGTAATCCTGATCTCATTTTTTCCTACAACATTTTTTTAACCCTGAAATTGTACCTTCTAGTATGATTTTTCTTTTCTAGATGTCAGAACTAATATTCTGTCTTTACATATTCTCCTTATCTGAGTTATTTCAGAATTTATGTTGTCTCTCTTCTGATATTGTCTCCCCGTTATATCAACAGTATATGTTGTAAGTTAAACTCGAAAAGGGTCTTTCTAATTCTCAAAAAATAAGGGGCAAAGAGACTCATTGAGAAATATTTTTTGTTCTTATCTGATTATAAAATTTAAGATTATGATTTGATCCCGCAAAAGTTTGGTAAAAAGAATAACCTTCTCCTTTGATCATATAAACAACAACAACCAAGCCTTATCCTAGTCGGTTTCTCCTTTGATCATAACTGGAATGAATTCAATCAGAACATGAAAACGAGACAAAATTGGTTATAGTATTCAGTACAGGATCCACTTCTTTTTCCTGCAATTCTTCATCCTTTGTCTCTTCATTTCAATAATTAAATTTGATATTGATCAATATCTATCCTCCATGGGACAAGTGTTAGAGGTTATTGTTATATGGGTGTTTATATTATTTTAGTCAGAGTATTATGCTAGAATTCTTTCTATATGGTGTCTTTTATTCTCTCTCAATTTCCATGATACATTACATGAAGTTCTCAAGTTCCTTCTTTGTTCTTAGGAGAAATCAGTCTTTCTTTCAGTTCAACGATCTATTTTGTTCCATCATGCTCCTTTTTTCTTCATGCTGCAGACTACTTGTTTAATTTCCAGCAACATATCAGTTGTTAAATTGAGAGATGATCGCATGGCATTTTGATTATTGACTTTTAGAAGGCAAGGAATACTTCCCAACAATTGAGAAATCTGTACATATGATGTCATGTGGAGAGTATCTAAAAGATTACATTGTATGCAAATTCTGGATAGTTGGTCAAATAAATTCTGATGTTCCTTCCTCCTAGAGGTTGATAAACAATTCTTTGGAAGTTGCAAATAGCTTAGAAGCCACGAACCATGGCACATTACCTCGCGGCTTTTCACCAATTAACCAACCCAAATGACTTATTGAGTGCTGGAGCTCCTTAATCACTTCAACTAATGGATCATCTGCTCTCTTACCATTGTGATACTAAATGAGTATATTATCCGTCAGCACTACCTTGCCATGGTCAGTCACTCACGAGGCAACTAAGTAGCTTAACTTGTAGCTGGATGCAATGGCGTATCTGCCAGTGTCTTTCTTTTGGATCTAGGCTATGGATGCACAGTTGCAGCTTGTTATACAGGTTTCCCTATCTGTTTAGCCCAAGGTTCAATGTCTTATAATGTGGATTATAACTTAGTTTTGTAAAGTACAAAAATCATTACTAAAGAGAGAAATTAAATAAATCAAACTAATGCAGCCTTATTGCTCACCCAAGACTCAAGTTTATCATAATGTGTATCTGTACTTCGATGGCATATTATAGATAAGAACTGGTATAATAATTAGTTAAATCTTTAACATTGGAAGTGTGTTGAGATGTAATCTTTTATCTATATTGTAAGGGTCATACTTGTTGATTTGTGATAGTTTCAATCATCCTTCACTGTACATCTCACAAATTCCCATGTTTTTCCAATCAAAAGCTTTTTTTTCACTGACCAATTCAAGTATTTCTCTCATCGTACACTAAAAATTTGTTTCATATGTCATGCAAACCTAGCCAGAACACAGATAACACATTTTTTTGTTGATTGTTGTTTACTGAAAGAGAAGACAATTGTGATCTGTTGACATCTGTCGCAGCAATGCTAAGAAGGAAAGCTGCTTTTTCCCCATTCCTCAAGCTGCAGAGTGCATATTGCGTGTTGCTGAGAAAGCCAATGCTCCAGTTATTTATCTATCTACAGATGCAGCTGAAAGCGAAACAAATCTTCTCCAGTCGTTGGTTGTATTAGGCGACAAACAAATTCCACTAGTCAAGAGGCCAAGTCATAACAGTGCTGAAAAATGGGATGCTCTTTTATACCGAAATCGACTTGGGGGAGATGGTCAGGTAAACATTGTTTGCTCGAAAATTTCATACGCGAAACTTAGGGGGTGAAAGCTACAGACTCTTTTCAATATGTCCATTTCACGGTGTTTACAGTGAGCTATTCCTGCAGGTTGAGGCCATGCTGGACAAGACAATTTGTGCCATGTCATCAGTATTCATAGGTGCATCAGGTTCGACATTCACTGAAGATATAATCAGACTTCGCAGGGGCTGGGAATCGGCTTCCCAGTGCGACGAATACCTCTGTCAGGGTGAGCTTCCAAACTACATTGCTGAAAACGAGTGAAAGAATGAAGACCAGCTGCATGTTGAAGAAAGAACAAAAACCATGGCCTGTATTGCTGTGTTCAGTGGTTCTCTCTGTAAATTTTGTGTAGATTTACTTGTACAAGAGCGTTTGCTTACAGATGATCTCAATTTGTTTATTGGAATTTGCTTGTAAGATTAGAACCGAGAAAGAAATCTTTCATTTTTGTGAAGTTTGTAAAGAGGGTAAACATCTCGAGGAAGACTTATCGATTAGTCCACATGAGGATCTGATGCGGAATGAAACATCACCGGGATGAGAAATATACTGGATATTAAAATTTCCACCTGAATGGCTTGGCATCAGAGTGATAAAAAAATGAAAGTCTCTCCCTGTTGATCCTGTGGATGCTTCACATCTGCAAAGTGCACACTGCTTCTCCCACAATTTGTACCAAAATTCGCCTGCCATATTGTACAATGATCGAGAGAGACAAAACGGAGATCTACCGTTTTGTGTATTCCTTTGTAGGTCTAAGTAACTTGATTTACTTCTTGTATTTGATATAGATTGTAATAAGAAGCATTCAACCCAATTTCAGTTCCCTCTTTCTGTTCATTTTCCATTTTCAAGTTCAGCAGGAGTTTATTACGTTTCTATAACACCTTTAATGAGTTCAAAACATTGAAGCTGTTGCTTAAGATGTCAATATATGCACATCATATGCCAATCTAATAATCTCTGAACTACTTGTGTCAGCCTCCAAAATCTCCAACACGAAGTCAGCATTACCCTCTTTGGCAACTCATTAAGACCCACCTAATTGCAAGAACGAGGTGTTGAAGAAAGCAGTAAAGCAATTTATGCTCCCAGTTGAAAGAGACGGAGGGACAAGAGCATCGGAATTAGCCTTTGTGATGGCGATAAGCAGAACTTGAATTGGAGCAGATAGCAGAAACTTTAAAACATTAAAGGCAAACCGTTCAAAAAAAAAAAATAAATAAATAAAAAGAATTTAGACCTCACTATTCTTGCGGGTGTCAAATTTGACAGTCATGCAGAATCTGACGTGCAGGGGTGCGAAAAATTCGATAAAACTGAATTAATCCAAGTTAATCGATTGAATTTAAAAATTCATTTTGATTAATTTAATTTTTAATTTTTATTTGATTTTAATTTTAAATTAATATTAATTTTTTTATTTAAAATATAATTAATTAAATAAAATTTAATTAATATTTTATTGATTCTGCCAATTTTATTTTTATAGAAAAATTTTTATTCAATTTTTGATCAATCCTATTCGGTTTTGAACGAATTCTCAGCGCTAGGACTGACGTGCGCCTGCAAATATCCATTTGCACCGCCGTCTCGCTCAATCATTTCCTTGCTCGCCACACCGGCCGCTCCTCTACCTCGACTCATGAAGCCTGCGTCCTCGTGATGCAGCAGTAAAAAGAGTCAATTTTGCGAGCAATAACGAACAGGGGACAAGAGAAACGCAAATAGCTAGAGTAGAGAGGCCGTAGAAGAAGACGACAACGAGCTAGTTGTAAAGTAAGGCTTTCGTCGCTTATCCACACTCTTGCACTGCTACAGCTGCGCAGGAGATAAATTAATCACAAAGAGGAATTGCTTCGCTATAAATTTTAAATTAATCACAAAGAGGAATTGCTTCGCTTTTAATTTATAGCGAAGGTTTTGATTTAGACGGCAATGGCGTAAACAGAGGTCATCGAAGCGTGTAGGTACGCGGGGGTGGTGGTGTGGAGGACGGACGGTGGGTGAGTGTGGGGAGTTAGAGGAGAGTGCGAGGGAGATAAAAGGTTCCCAGAAAGGAGCTAAATTTTAAGGAAACCTTTTCTTTTTGGCGAGCGAGAGAGAGACAGAGAGAGGTGGAGGTGGGAAAAGGAGTGATGACAGCACACTTTAGTGCGACTCGCCGGGCGGCGTGGTTGCTGGCGGTGGCAGCAGTAGTATGCTTATCGTGCAGCGAAGAGGCGGCGGCGGCGGCGGCGGCAACGAGGAGGGTGGAGGTGAAGCGGCATCTTAAGAAGCTCAACAAGCAGGCCGTCAAGAGCATCAAGGTCACTCCTTTTTAACAGGACATTAATGATTAGATTTTGGTGCAATTCAATCCTACATTTTCCCTTCTAAGATTCATCTTTCGAACTTTTTGAAGTAAACTTTTGACCCAATTTCGTCCTCTTTCCGATGGTTTCATCTACATTTTCTTTCTGCTGCTTAAGTTCCATCCAATTGGGTAGCCAAGAACCCTAAATCTAATCCGCTTCTGCAGAGCCCAGATGGAGACATCATAGACTGCGTCCACATCTCCAAACAACCCGCCTTCGATCACCCCTTCCTCAAGAACCACACCATCCAGGTTCAAGGAGTTCCTTTTCCCTTCCTCCTGCTAAATCCATCCTCCATTCCACTGACACTTTTGAGAAACTCGCCAGATGAGGCCAGCATTTCACCCGGACGGCATGCTCTTTGACGAGAGCAAGCTTGCATCGAAGAAGACGCTTCCATCCCAATCCCAGCTCTGGCACAAAAACGGCAGGTGCCCGAAGAACACCATCCCCATCAGAAGAACAAAAAAGGATGATCTGCTCAGAGCCATGTCCGTGGAGAATTATGGCAGGAAACAACACAGGAGCACCCCTAATCCACTCTCTGCTGAACCTGACCTCCTCAATGAGAATGGCCACCAGGTATAACCAAATTTTTGCAATTTCGATTCTTTCTCTGATCTTCTGTGCTTTAACTCTTCTTGGCAGCATGCAATTGCCTACGTCGAAGGAGATACCTACTACGGGGCAAAGGCTACCATCAATGTGTGGGAGCCAAGGATTGCGCAGGGCAATGAGTTCAGCCTGTCTCAGATTTGGATTCTGGGAGGTTCCTTTGGGGAAGATCTCAATAGCATTGAGGCCGGTTGGCAGGTATCATCCCTTCTGCTGTAATTGATCAACCATTTTGTTTTTCAGGCATTAATCTTTATTGTTTGTACAATTCCCCAGGTAAGCCCTGATCTTTATGGGGATGACAACACCAGACTCTTCACTTACTGGACTGTAAGTTCCCCTTAACCTTTGAATGTCCATCCTGTGCATGCAAGCTGGACTGGCACTTTCTGGACTTGGCTTCTGAATCAGATAAGAAACCCACATGTTCTGACACATTTCTTTCTTTTTAAAAAAAAAAAAATTGAAGAGTGACTCTTATCAAGCCACAGGATGCTACAATTTGCTATGTTCTGGATTCATTCAAGTCAACAGTGACATTGCAATGGGTGCAACTATCTATCCCATTTCAAGATTTGAGGGTTCGCAATATGATATCAGTATACTTGTTTGGAAGGTAAAAAGTATAGACAATTTGCAATCAATTATCTTCCTTTCTTTCAAAACAAAATTAGATTGGACTCACCAAATGCTCGAACCAATACAAAACTCACCAATAAAAAGATTTGATGGTTGCGACAGGACCCAACGGAAGGTCATTGGTGGATGCAATTTGGGAATAACCAAGTGCTCGGTTACTGGCCTTCCTTCCTCTTCTCCTACCTCGCAGAGGGCGCCTCCATGATCGAGTGGGGAGGGGAAGTTGTGAACTCTGAAGCAGGTGGTGAGCACACGTCCACTGCCATGGGCAGTGGCCACTTCCCTGGAGAAGGCTTTCGCAAGTCCAGTTACATCAGGAACATCCAAATAGTTGATGGATCCAACATCCTGAGGAATCCAACGGACGTTGCCACCTTCACAGAGCAACCCAACTGCTACGATGTGCAGGTTGGAAATGGGGGTCACTGGGGACACTACTTCTACTACGGAGGTCCTGGCAGAAACTCAGAATGTCCCTAGAAACTAAACTAAAAAAAATTCCTCATCCCAAGTGTAATTCCTCATCAATGATCTTCCTTTAATTTCCTCAGTTGTATTAATTTTACTTGTTTCTCTTAATGCTGTCCTCTCCGTGAAAGTGTATGGAGAGAGGTGATATGCGTCTTGGAAGAGATAAGGCTTGTGGTCCTGTGTTTCTTCCTTTTTTCTTGTAATTTATACTCTGGGTTCTTTGTTCAGTTCTATAATGATATCTAATGAGATTTGTCTTTGAATGTTTTCAAGGACAACTGTAAATTTTTGCTACTGTCAGCATGTGCCGTGGGGACAAATACAAAAATTTGCATGGACTTGGTAGAAATATCAGGAAAAAAAATAAAATACAAAGTAGTGATGATATTTTCTTTGGATTGGAAGAAATAAATCCTGCTGTTGCAGTATTCTTTTTCTGCTATTTGTTTCTTTGTTTTGTTGTAATTTTCTCTGTGATGATAGTGAACAAGATATGGTTTTTGCTTGACCAAGACTGATTGAGGCAGTGTTCATTCGGGTCTAATCCGAATATCTGATGGTGCAATGGTTAGAATGACTACGATATTGTGTTGCACAAATTGGTGGTAGATGGTTCCAAAAGAAGAGCACAGTGAACAGCTCGAAAGATGCCAAGGATCAATGTTGTGCATGTGAGTGGCTTCTTTTGCCTTTCACTGTGAACCCTAAGCCCGCCAATTATTTGTTGCAATGTGCAAATGAGGAGAATTATTGCTTGCGTCTTCTTTGTTGGAGGGCCCTTCACCTAACTTTGTATGGCTTTTCCATTCATGATTTAGATTCCTGAACATGTTGCAGAGCCATGTGTGGCGAAGAAAAAGAAGAACAAGAGCGTCCATTCCTTCCTCTCTTTTGGTTGTCATGGATGAGTGATTGAATAAGAAAGTCGAGATGTTTTTTTTTTATTCCCTCTCTTTTTTGGACCATCAATCAACATGTGAATGATTAGGATTTGGCACTCAGCCTGTTCACTGTAATTTCATATTCATGTTCATGAACATGTTCACGTTCACGCATGAGTTGTCCCTGTTTGTCTTTTGGAGTGAAAGCTCCTCAGAGTTTGGTAATGCAATACAATGAGCATTACTAGAGGTTAATGCTAGTATTTTTAGCACTGTTACTACTCGACCATTGACATGTGTTTTACCCATGTATTAATTAAAATTATTCAAACTTGATTAAAATTATTATATATAATATTATTATATTAAAGTATTTTCTTTATCATTGATCCTTTCTGGAAACTGAATCGGATGGAGATGTCGAGAAAAAGAGCTAGAATGTTGACGGGGAGAAGACCCGACCCTAGGACTAGCAAAAAAGGAGGGTAATTGCCAATGATATTTACGAGCACGCAAATACCACATACTAAGCACACAAGAGTATTAAAGCAAGAATCAGGCAAGAGATCTCTGGCACAAGTCCTCCGACGCTCAAGTTAGAAAGAGGCCATGTAAAGACCTCTTTTTTATACTGCCTTTGTACGAATGTTGGCTGTCAGAGAATGTTAATGATAGAAAATGTACAACGAACTCTCATTGGGTGGAGGAAGGTGAATGAGATTGAACCCTTGGGGTTCAACCGACATAGAGCCGATCAAGAGTAGATTGAAAATTGTGCCCAAGAGTAGTGAGGAGACCGGACCCTTGGGGTGCGACTAATATAGAGCCGACCGGGAGTAGACGGGAAGCTATGCCCGAGAGCAGTGAGAGGACTGAGCCCTTATGATCCGACCGTCCTAGAATTGATCGAAAGTAGACGAGAAATTATGCCCCAAAGCAATTAGGGGATTGAGACATGCACAATCAATTTAGACATGCACCCCTTGACATTGACCATCACCATATTCTTGACTTTTGACTGATACATTACCTTGACCCTTGACCTTATATTAACTTTGGGGCCATCCGTTATACGCCACATCAATCATATAGAGTTTTCAATTGTTGTCGACTTCAAAACACCATCGAGGCAAGTTCAATAACCCAAAACCCGCTTTAATTTCTACTTGCAACACAGATGCAGGTGACCGGAGGGTAACCGGAGAAATGTGATGCATGAACTTCCAATGTAAGATTACAATGATTTGCCAAAAAAAAGCAAGAAGATACAACTCAGAAAAGCTACAGATTGCATGCTCTTAAAATGCAGTCCGAGTAAACTGTATACAGTATAGATATGATAACATATCCAAAAAAAAGAAAAAGAAAAACAAAGAATGACATGAGATTTTGCTTCTCATATGCCCTCTCACATCCCTATCTATCATAGCTCTATAACAAGTGTGGGGAACGTTACCACAGAATCGAAGGAGATTATTGTGGGTCAGTAAGAATTAGTTTCGAAGTAGACGACTCACCTAGGGAGACTGAAGCAAGATTAGTAGCCCAAACTCGTGCATTATTCGCACCTTTCCGGAGGTTCCTAGTCCGATTGCGAATCCTAAGATTGCTCCATAACTTTCTGACATCAACCAAATGCAGCACCTGCTCCGACAAATGGCTCAATTCACAAAGAAACCTCAATGTCAGATGCCAGGCGTGCGAGACCCAAAAGACTTTCACATGGGAGTATATTGCCGGGACGAAGCATATGATCATCCTCAGAAAGATGAAAAGAACACTAAATGCGAAGTAGGGTTCCTTCGTTATCAATTCCTTTGTAGTTTCAACCTGGAGTGTTTGAGTCCTAACATTTCCAGAACCAGCCTGATCTATCTCCAGATGTATGACTGAGTCAAAACCTGTATAAAAATAACAAAGATACGTTTGCTATATGTTTAAGATGCTACAAATAGTTTCATCTGGAAATTAAAATTAAATGAGGTAGAGAAAATGTAAAGACAAAATAATGAAGTTGAAATTACGGCGCTTGAACTGATATTATACAGCCCAAACCTATTATGTTTGCAAGGTCCATGCTAAACCTAACACCATAAGGTTGAGTTGAAGAAATTGTCATGAGCATTGACTTTTTCTATGCATCAAATATACTGGATGAAACTGGATAGTGTAAATCAGAAGTTCCGCACAGAGAAAAGAAATGTAACCGAAGCTAATGTACCTGTACTTTTCTTGTAGAAATAGACAAGGGAAGTGAGATCCTTTGACCCATGATAGTGAAGCCTTGCTGTCCCATTGATCAAAATTATAGCTGGAAAACTGTGAATACCATATCTTGAGAGGAGACTGAGTAGCAACAAAAAAATGTTGAACACATGAAATGGTAAGTTTCATAAAGAATACATGGCAAGCTAGATGAAGAGTAGAGAAAATCAACTAGTAAACTTGGTGCAGCATACCTGGGCATGACTGATGATTCTTCCACTAAGAAGTGTTTTATTTGAGGAAACATGGAACTAAGAGCATCAAAAGTAGGTTGACTGCCGAGTGAGAATGGGCACCATGATGCATAGAAGAGAACAGAAAAATAAGTACTTATCTTGTGAGAACCCAGTACTTTCTCGAGTATCTCTCCACTCACCTTCAAAAATTATCATACAAATTAGACAAAACTTGTAGCTCGCGACCAAAACAAATGAAAAGATGCCAAGGGAAAGCATAAATATGAGGCAGTACTACTACTACTACTGCAAGTTCAAGTCGAAATAAAAGAAGGCAGGGAGATGTAAATTGCAAATATAAACAATTATTCACAATGGTTAGAGAAATAATAATGTAGTGAGTCCTCCAACACCCTTACAACAACAACAACAACAACAACAACAATAATCAAGTTTTTATCCCACTAAGTGACGTCAGCTATATGAATCCCTCTTTTTTTTTTTTGATGAAAAGGTAAATATATATCATCAAAATGTGTACAACGATACAAATTAACCATGGAGCTCCTTATGTCATGTCTGACAAATTGTCAGATGGAAGGGAAACCATGGAAGTGTGCATGTGCTCACTCGGGTATCATCTCTCTCTGTGTGACGCGTGCTAGCCGTCTACTCGTCCTCAATATAAGATATCGAAGATGAGGTATCGATCAGCATTGTTGATCGTCATGTGATCCATCTCTGTCCATACTGTGCATGTCTAGACATCATCACCGTCGCAACTCCACACTGTGTCCACGAGCCACAATTAACTCTACATCCTCCTTGTCGAAACTCCATCCTATGTCCACGAGCCTCAGATGGCTCTGCATTGTCTCTGCCAAACCTCCTCCTATGTCTGTGAGGATAGGATCATCCAATGTCGTCTCCAAGCCTCACGGAGTCGCTTCAACGTATTTGATGTGTCTTTACTACGAGCTGTTTACTGCAGACTAGATAGACCTTTTTAGTGGATCTATTCACCTTCATAGGCTTTTTGGCAAAGCCCCAGCCATAACGGATTTGACGTGTCTTTACCACCAGCCGTTTGCTATGGATTAGATAGATCATTCCAACGTGGATTTATTCACCTATACATCACTATCATCTCATACAATCCTTATACTCTACACCATGACTCCCTCCGATGTAGCCTCCCCTCTCAGCTCTCCTCACTGCTCGCACTACACTCTCTCATGAATCTCTCTACGCCATTAGGCTTAATTATCTACTATATTTTCATCTAAATTTAAATGAATATTATCCTATTTTATAGTTGCTAATCAAATCTTTTTGCCACTTTCTTCCTTGATTAATGTGCATATTTGTCATGGTATCACATCGCTTTACTAGCGTATTTATTGATCGCTTAAGTACATATCCATACCATTATAAATGCATCTCTGGATTTTTTTTTCTCAATATGTGCAACCTTTATCTTTTTTTTAATACTCTCATTTCTTGTCCTGGTATGTTTACATATCCATATTAACATCCTCAGTTCTATAACTTTGATCTTTTGCTCACGTGCTCAATTTATATTCCAATATTTAATCTCATATAACATAATATGTTTAATAGTAGTTTTGTAAAACTTCTCTTTAAACTTTAGAGGACATTACAATTACAAAGAATTCCTAATGCTCTCCTTATTTTAACAATCTTGTTTGTATCCTATGTAAAACATCAATATCAATCACTTTATCTTTTACAAAAATGATCCTAGATATTTAAAAGTCTATCATCTCCTATCTTAATAACTATGTCTACTACTAAACTTAAATTTCATATATTCCGTCTTTACTTTATTAAGCATTTACTATTTCACATGTTTCATCAATCAAAATAATGTTTATCTACAAATAACGTGCATTGTAGTAACGTGCATTGAATGTGTCATTCATAACTAGTATAAAAAAAATTTAAACTCAAAGTTGGTCTTATATGTAATACTATCTTCATAGATAAAAAAAACACAGCCTCTTGCAAAATGCAGGGTAAGGTTGCGTACAATGGATCCTTCCTCGGGACCCCGCAGGGCGGGAGCTTCATGCACCGGGTTGCCTTTTTTTTTATATAGAATAACTCATTAATTTAACACCCCTATAATCCGCATAATTTTATACGTCTTCTTTGTTTTTACACAGGAGACTAGAGAGTACTTGGAGTACCTTCTCTTAATCAAACACTTTCTTTTCAATATCAGCTTAAATAGCTTTGTAAGTCATTCAGTCCTCCAACTCCCTTATTCTCTTAAATTTCCAACTATCATTGTTGAGTTAAAAATCTTGTTCTGAATTCCTGGCATTGTTCTAAACGGTGGTTGAGGCGTCGCCTAGGCGGAAGGCAGACCTCAGCTGCATGACCTTGTACCGCACTACCTTGTGAAAGGCGGTGGTTTAGGCGGCAATTCAGCATTTCCGCTTCGGACTTTATGTGTGCTGACGCATCGATGGACTCACGTGAGTCATCCGGGCCCATTGTCGGACTCGGGCGGCGCCTCCAAGCCTGTCGTTGGACTTGGGTGACACTTTCGGGCCTATTGCTAGGCTCAGGTGTTGCGTCTAGAAACGAGCGACGGGTTTGGACTTGTCGTCTAGGCCTGACAACGAGTTCGGACGCGATGCGTCCGACGACATATACAACTCCAAAATGTCGAAGACGATTGCCGAATAGAATAGGTTTTTTTTTTAAATTTAGGAATTAATTGAAACTTTTGATTAATAATTTTAATCATGACTGAGATAATTTAAATAGGCTTAATTAAAATCCAATAAAATTATCCTATTAATTTAATATATATTTTAAAAAATATTTAGATTAACTTTTTTATTTTAATTAATATATTTTATAGTATTTTTTTTTAAAATTTTTGATCCTCTATTTAATTTGTTATCCTTTAGTTAATATATTATTTAATTATGTATAAAAATAGTAAAAAAAAAATTCAACTGCCTAGGCGGCCGAGACGGTACAAGCGTTGAAATTTTTTCCTTTTGTTCTCTTATTTCTAATATATAATCCATTTAGTCCAATCTCCATTAATATCTTTCATATCTCCAACTAGAATTCTTTGTGCCTAGTATAACTCTATCGATAGTTTGTGATGGTCAAAAGATCATTGATACTGGTAAGCAAGTGCAGTTTTAAATAATTGTTATTTTCATTTGTTGCTAAGATCTGTGCTTATAATTTTCTTTTGCAAATTAATGGTGATTATAATGTCAAATGGTTCCATAGATTCAGCCCACATATATCTTATTCTCTAACAAAGCAGTTTTTGAGGCAATATCACAAATCAAACCATCAACAGTACATATATATTACACTAATACATTATTTTTTATTTACAAGTTTAACTTTAATCTAAACACTAAAGGCCAACACAATGATTATATGCTAAGAAAAATCGTGACACGTTCAGTTTGTCCACTAATATCCAACTTTTCCCTTTCAACTGACATAGTGGGAGTTTAGTCCATGATAACGAGAAAGTAAAATATAATAAAATTTATCCTGTTGATCCACAAAGAAACCAGCATAGACAAGATATCTTAAACTACTATCTGGTTGTCCATTGTTGGAAAATGGACATTAAAAATTACTCCCTTCATAGCACGCGTTAACTTAGACCGTAGCAAAAGTCCAAAGTGAATGGCCACACGAACCCAAATGTTAAAAAAAAAGGCATGAAAATGATTCAGCTTAGGGTGGAAACTATGAAGCACACCACACACCTCAAGAAGCATAAGAGATCAATCAACAGATAGCTACCAAGTACCATACTTCAAATTTAAGTGAAAGCTATTAAAGTTAGCATCCCATTAAAGCATGAGATTAAATTAGGAAAAAAAAAGGGAGGGGTGGAAAGAAATCTGAGAAACAAATAAAAGAGGTCAGCAACCCACTTTGTATCTAAATAAAACAGATACTTATAATTCTTCACCTTTCTGCTTATAGAAAAAAAGGAGTTAAATCAATAGCAGTTTATCAAGCAGTAATCATCGAAACTACAGTCTCAAATTCATGAAAGACATCAAAGTTTGCCCTTTCTACACTTAATCGGCAGCATGTAACCTACCTAATCAAGCATAACCGGAAATCAAAGACATAATAATGAAAAGGCATGTCTTTCCTTCAAACCAAATCAAAACAACAAGCCTAGTTGTCATATTTCAGTACAAAACCCACACAAGTAACTCAAAAAAAAAAAAGATTCTAAGAAACCCGGTAAATAGTCATAAGGAATCCTTCTACAGACCTAACAATCCGATAAAAGTCAAACCGTAATTAATCTCGTCACCTACTTCCGACAAGAAAGCTTCCACCTTTGGACAGAAATACTCAAACGGAGAGTACAAGTAAGCAACATGCGACAGCGTACCTCCACAGGCAGAGACTTGTTGACTGAAGAAGGGCATTGAGATCCGTGGTGGATGAGGAAGACGTGGTCCGATCGAGAACACAGCGGCTGCTCGGCGGATCGGAGGCGTCCGAGGGAGGCGGCAGGGGAGATGAGGAGGAGGAGAGAGAGGAAATGGCAGTAGGATTCAACCATAGCGAAGGAACAATGCAAGCGAGATTTCGACCTCTCTTTCCTACTTATTAAATTGCGCGTCTTCTCATTTGGATTGGGTTTCGATTCTTAAATCGAAACTTCTAACAGGTCGGTAACACATCGGATCCGCCCGAGACTGTAAATCCGAATCCGATAAATTGTGCAGAGAAAAGAAAAGAATCTCTTACAAAATTCCGACGAGAGATATTTTTGAACAGTTGTTTTACGAGAAATATAATATAATAAAATGCAAAAGACCACTTTCTGAGATAACTTAACATTTTCTCTTTTGGACGATTGAACAAAATAATTAATATTGATAAATGTAGTGAAGGTTACAGGTATTTTTTTTTAATAATTCAGATATTTAAATTTTACATGATTAATTAATTTTAAAGGTAGATGCTCTATAAATTTATTAATCATACAATCTGAGTGGAATGATTCTTCTCGTGTTATGGAAGAGGTCAACAATATTTGGTTAAATAGAGGCGTATGACAACGGCACCGCCCCATGAGAATATGATGCTTCCTCGCACTTGAACGTGACTTGACCAAGGGCATTAGCTACGTGTTTTTAAAGAAAATTTTGAAATTGCCGGGTTTTTTCTTGATTAGAGCTAGAATTCACAAACTACACGTAAACTCTAGCAAAAGTACTTCTAAAGGATTCACTTGTGTTTTTTTTTTGGGTATCATTCATGCAGAGATGAGTTTTCTAGGAATGAACAAGGGACTTATTGATACATATAGTCCAATCAAGAAGTTGGTAGACCATAGAAGCAGATTACAAAGCAAAATATAGCAGATCACATGGTATGATTCGCAGGGTGGTGAATGATACTGAAATCATAAATGAGAACAAACACAGTTTCTGAAAGCAAGACCTAAAGTAATGTAAAAAGCACGTCTAGCAAGTTCATCTTAGAGTACATTGTCAATGAAAAGTACCTTTGCAAAGGTTTGGAAGACATCATCCTTGGGTCGGAGGATGGCCTATTTCCAACTGAGAAATTGAAGGGAGATTAAGCAAGCAACGCGGCAGAGCTTCGCTGAGACTTCCACAGTCTAGCAGTGTTAATTTCTGAATTGAAGGCGGCAGGAGAAGTTCGTCGCTCTTGTATTCTGTCGAGCTCATAAGCATGGGGCAGTTCTTTATTGACAAATTCTTTAGGGAGATGAATTCTTTAAACCTTTTCACTGGAACTCTTCTTCGTCCATTCTATTTAGGTGGAATGCACATTCATTGGAAGCCACAGTTGGGAGCCTTGGAAAGCGAGTTGTCAGGAGCACCTTGCTGCCAGGCACTCCGGAGCTTAGTGATGCACAAAGCATGTCCCATCCGTGTCGGTCCTTATTCCATAGGTCATCGAGGACAATCAAAAATCTTTTTGATGCTATCTTCTTCTTAACCATAACTTGAAGCATATCCAAATTCATACAATCAGGAGTGTCGATATTTGCAGACTGCAATATCTCTTTGGTGATTCTTTTCCCGTTGAAGTTTTCTGATGGATAGACCCAGATCTTCAACTGAAAATATTCCGTTATGCTCGTATCGCTGTATAGTCGCTGAGCCAGAGTTGTCTTTCCGACGCCTTCATCCCCCAAAATTTTTATGAAAGACAGGCTGCCATTGCTGAATCCCGAACCAAGAGAAGGTTTCAACAACAGTTGTCTGAGTGTATTGAACTCTATGTCTCGTCCATACACTTTACCATTGACCAAGAAGGAAGTTGCGTTACTGCTTATGGAGTCTGCAGTATGTATGTTCTGTCTGTCATCTGCATCTACTGAATTCACAACTTTGATGTGGCAAAAGGTGAAATCGTTCGCCCCCAGCGTCCCCGCCGTATCCGACCCAAGGTCATCACGAGGGAGATAAATCATAGCATCCTGAGCGAGTATGTGACAGGTGGGGTGAGTTGCACAGGGACCGGGGATTTACGCCCTGGCTACCTCGAATTTCGACCCCTCGACCTCATGTGATAAGCATCCCACCACATACTAACTCGGATGACCTATGGGGTCGAATTCACAACTTTGATGATCTTTACAAGTGCAGTTGCAATTTTGTCTAAACTTAGATAAATTTTCCTTAATTTATAAACACGGCTATCCTCAATTTCAACCACAGTGTGAACTTTAACAGGAGAAGATGCATTTTTCACTTTTTGTTGCAGAGGAATTGAAAGAGGATGATGATCGGCTACGTGCCTCGTATTGATGCTGATCCACTCCATGATGCAGAACATCGTGCTCGATCTTTTCCACTAAATCCTCACCATCATAAACCGTGTCCTTAAGATGCATTAACAATCCCTCCAATTCAAGTTTCATCAGGGCGTGTCCTTAAGTTGCATTAATAGTCAACTTGTTCTAGGAGGTCATTACCTCAGGGCGGGCTCAAGGCACAGACGATTAAGGCCCTTGTTATATTAGGTCCATAAAATTTACATATATATATTTATATAAATTTAATATAAATATTAATTTAAAAACATATGAATAGGGATATTAAATATTAAAAATTATGGTTCAAATAAATTTTAGTTGAGTTTTATCGGTAATTTTAATTTTTTACTAACTAAATTATAATTGATAAAAAATTTTAAATTTTTTATAGATTAAATTTAGAACATTTTTATTTTTTCTACTTGTGTTAGATTTAATTGTTAATTTTTAAAATTAGATTTTAGTTGGTAATTTTTTTTATTTTTTTATTAAAATTTAATTAGTAATTTTAATTTTTTAATGATAAAAATTATATATATATATATATATATAAATAAATAAATTTTATTAATAATTTATCAAAATTAAAATTGATAAAAATATAATTTAGTTCACAAAGCTTTCGTCAATGAGGGATTCCGAGGAAGAGTCTATTATACGTAGTGACTATATCTAGTACTCGAACTTATTTTATGTAGGTTACACAATAATTTTACTATTGTGTTGAGACTTTCCTTCCTCAAAATTAAAAATAATTGATATTTTTTAAAAATATATATATATATATAATTAAAATGTATATTCATAGTATTACAATAATTTATTGCTGTTTCTAAATTAGAAAACCTAAAATATTTTTTATTTTTAAAATTTTACTAATAAAGTGAGGTTTGACATAAGATAAAGTTATTATTGCGTGACCTAGTTGGTCATTGCTTCTAATTATATGAATAATCATTGATAATATATGAAATTACCTTTTTAAATTTTACTAACAAAATTAAATGTGGCCTGGGACATAATTGAGTTGGCTAATACAAGGTAAATATTGTTACAATGGGTAAGATGTCGAATCTCGACAAAGTCAATAAAAATACTCTCCCCACAGTAGCCAATTGCAGCTTCTCGATTTACCTCCTTGGTCGTAGGATCGATCGTGTTGTGTTGCTAGAATGATAAATTTCACCTTTCACTATAACTAATAAAATTAAATATTTCTAATATTTATTTAAAAAATATTAAATTCTTTTTTCCATGTCTACGTGACTCCTCGATTTGACTTGAGAGATTGGTCCAGCTAGCAGTTCATGGCCTCCCGATGGCGAAGCAAAGTTCCCCGCGGCGGCGGAAGGCCCAAACGTCAATGTCCTCACCCTTCTTCAGCGAACTGAATGACCGGAACAACTTGAGCTCGTGGCCCTGGATCACGGTGTCACCGCTTCCGTCCCATAGAGTCAGCCAAAGGTAGAACACGAACCCGCACCGTGCGTACACCCGCACTGGCAGCCCTCCGTGCGCCCGCCCCGCCGCCTTCTGCTTCTCCCTCATCTCCTCTTCCGCTGCCTCCGTGCGGCACCGCTTACTAGGCTGGCCGATGTCTTCGACGAGGCTGGCCATGGTGCGCTCCTCCAGGGAGAGGAGGCCGACGAGATTGGCCCCGACGGAGTCGGTGGGAAGGTAGAGGCGGTTCTGCTGCGTGTCGAGGTCGGAGTTCTCCACCCTCTTCGAGGCGATGTACCACACCGGCACCCCAATGGCTTCGCCGTCGTCGTCGCCGCCGCTGGTGAAGTACTGCTGCCTCGCCAAGGTGGCCACCCACTCCGGAACAGTGGGGGTGGCCTCGCCGTCGCCGCTGGAAGACTCGCTCTTCGCCGTCATGGTGGTGTCGAGCAGCTCAAAGCAGATTAGGATGGCTTGTTATTTATAGATTTTTTGAGTTGGAATAATTGGAAATAAGATTGGAACCGATTGAGATTTAAAATTATTGAAAATAAACGGTTTTATTTGGTATAATTAATTGTGATTGGAATGACTGTGATTTTATAATCTAATTATGATTACGTACAAAATCAAATTATAATCAAATTAGGAAATAAATTCTGGTCATCGGAAGCCACACGCGGGGTTAATTTGTTTCCAGCAATTTTATAAGGCTAAAACAACTTTCATATTCTATTTAATTTATGACACCTGGGTTGGTTATTCACTTCGTCAAAGATAAATAAATCTTTCCATTGTAGTCTTCTTTGATTTTATTTTTTTTAAAAAAAATTAATCATGCATTTTTGAATTATTATTATTATTATTCTTAATCTATTTATAATTTTATATTCCAGCATCACCCTGCATCATTTGAGTGTGAATATAATTTTCAAGTAATGGATATCACATTAATTAAGCACTTAATTAATGCAATGGGTTTTTTTTCCTTTTGAATTTTTTCTTCGGTAAATTAGAGAAAAATCCTTAATGGTAATCATAACTTTACATACAATACTCATGCTTAAAAAACTTTGTTTCCACTCTCTGCATGCAAAGTATTACTTGTTTCAACTCCCTCATGCAAATATTGATACCTAAATTGCCCCTCAGATTTTTTAGGTACAAAAAGTCCAAAATTGAGTACAAAAAGTCTGAAACGAGTATAATTCTTCTTAAAGTCAGTACTTTATATTAAAAATCGAGTATATTTTCTATCAAAATTATCCCTCTTATTTTTTAGGTATAAAAAGTCTAAAAATAAGTATAATTCTTGTTAAATTCAGCACTTTACACTATAATCCAGTACTCTATACTAGGATCGAGTATATTTTATATTAAAATTAACCTATATTTTTTAGGTACAAAAAGTCAAAAATTGAGTATAATTCTTTTTAAAGTCAGTACTTTATATTAAAAATCGAGTATATTTTCTATTAAATTCAACATATTAAACTAAAATCGAGTATATTTTGAGGTGAAAAAAGAATCGTACTCAATTTAATAGAAAATATACTAGATTCTAATTTAATATACTGAATTTAAGAGGATTTATACTGATTTTTGGACTTTTTGTACATAAAAATATCATGGGCAATTAGGTAAATATGTTTGACTTGGGAGTGAAAAGAAAGTTTTTCATGGATGGAGACTGCATGTAAAGTTGTGTTTACCAATGGGGAGTGTATGCAAATTTATCCTTTTTTCTTTGAAATATTCTAAAAGTACTATATTGTTCCATTTTTATTTTGGTCAAAACTCAATAAAATAGTATTAACCCATATAAAATTAATTTTAAAAAAAATGATCTAAGTAAGATAAATTTAATAAAATAATTTAAATTTACAATCAATAAATACTTTGTGCTTCTTTAAAAGAATACTTATTTACCGTTAATTACTTGGGGTTAACTTTGAATTAGAGTAATTTATTCATTGCACAATTAATTTACCCCATGTCAACTCATCTGCATTAGTTATTCCATGCCCCTTTGTGTATTAAATATATATATATTTTAAAGAGAACGAAAAAAATAGGGCCCACATACTAAAAGATTTTACAATCTCATTTTCTAAAAATTGAGATCATTTTTTTTTAATATATTAAATATATTTTTATGTATATTTTTTAAAAGAATTGAAAAGAATAAGACCCACATGATTAAATATTTACATGATCTCATTTATCAAACTTCAAATTTCACAAAGATATCATTTTTTTTTAGCGTCTCGGCTATGCGCTTTCAGCTGTGTATCTGCATTTACCTCCCTTCATATTCGTGGGACCGACTCTAGGGGGGCCGCTGATGTGGCGGCTCCACATTTTTTATAAAGGGACTCTCTTTTAACAAATTAAATTTATTTTTAACTATGAATGTTATTTTATAAAACTTAATCTATTCCTCTTCAATATATCTCAATCATAGCATTCTCTCATTACATTTCTCATTCATTGGTGATGCTTTCTCTTTAATTAATAAGAACATGAATTAAAATTTTTTATCTTATCCATACAATACAAAATAAAAATATTAGTTTTTTTTAAGTCCCCCCTCTTCTCCTTTTCCAACTCCCCCTCTCTTCTCTTACTCATTGAGATTCGAGAAGAAAAACTCCACATCTCCACCTAACACTAATACATTGATTCGGTCGGTATTACAATGCTCCTTGCTTGATTAAATTTAAATGTTCATGCATTCATCCATATTATGACATATCAAAATGGAAGATTTTATTATTTTTTAGCAATAACAAGTTAGATACCTTTGCCATTTCGCTTCCTTGATAGACATTAATTTTAACTTTTATTTAGATATATTTACCGTCACAAATTATTCGATTTTCCCTTTGTTTGCATTCTATCATTTATAATTGTTCTAGTTTAGGTAATAAAAATTATAGTTTATTTTTTCTTGTGCTGCTTAAAAACACTTCTATTTAGTTATTGATAAATCATAATGGCTGGTTTAGTCTCATTGTGATCTTTATTTTCTAAAGATTGTATTCAATTTTATCATTTTTTACATTATTTTTTTTATTTAGTTTTGTACTTTGCCGATGACAACGATGAGTTGAGCATATGAGAATGATTTTTTTTGTATTATTATCCTATTTCATTGTTCTTATTTTCTCAATTTTGTTCCTCTTTTAAGGGTTGTTCTTTCCGTCTTATATTTAAATAATTAGACATACATTTATCCTTCTTCATTTTTAAGTTAAGTGACTTGTAAACTTATTATCTACTTGAGGTGTATTATTATATCTAATAATAATCTATATTTAATACCGTAAAAATTATATTTCTTTGATTATCTTGAATATGAAAATTTAATTAATAATTTTACATCTAAAAAGTAAGAAAATTAAATTGTATAAAAAAATATTTTTAAAATTAATATTTAATTTGTTAAAAAAAAATTTAAACCACAATTTTCGATCCAAGTCTAAATGAAAAAAGATGAGAGATTTTTTTTTTTAAAACAACGTCAAATGCCTAAAAAAAAATTTCCGCCTAGGGTCCCAAATAGGCTTGAGCCGGTCCTGCATTACCTCATCGTGTACCTAAGGCCACCTTAGGAATTTGTAAACCTACTGCTTATATAAAAGTAGATTTATACTTTATTAGGGCATCCGTAGTCGTAAACCTCTTAAAGAGGTTTATGCTCTGCCACATCATTGTCACATCAAAATTTAAAAACCTTACTTCTTTTAAAAACCACTCTCTATTATTATAAAATATCTCTTTTAAAAATTCCACTTCTTTTAAAATTCTCTCTCTATCCTCTCTCCATTATTTTTTTTATAAACTTGATCCAAAGATTTTAATATCGGTTTATAAAAAAAACTATAAACCCCACCTATGTAGTGGGGGAAGGGTTTATATTGAGAGATTTATAGCATAAATTGCAAACTATAAACCTCCCATTGCAGGTGCCCTTAGTTGTAAATCAAATCAGATTTAAAAAAACAAATAAATTCTTTTTTCCTTAAATAATGTAAGCTTGGTTGAGATTTACCTAAGGACATCTTCAATAGTTAAAATTTTAAATGAGTATTTTTTATAATCTCAATATATTATATCATCAATATAAAAATTTATTGAAATATCTTCGAGGATTAAAACTCTAAATAAATTTTTTTATGATTTAATTCATAGTATAAGTCATATGATTTCATACATATTTATCAATTTTAAGACAAAAGAGTATATTCAAATTTCTACTATTACTCTTAAACTATAAATTTTAAATCTCACCTCTATAATAATTTTAAAATTTTATTCAGCATTTTAAATTTTATAAACCTCTTATAAATTTTATATTAGAGATCCTAAGTAATTTAACATTTAAAATTGTACGTAAAAATGGTAATTTGGTCAAACTTATTCTTTTAACATTAAATTATCATCTCGTGATTTATAGTTTTATTTTATTACCGTAATAAAATTAAGTTATAATATCCATCCATAACATTACCTAAAATTAAACACTAAGACTGGCTCAACAAAATGCTAAATAATCATGGTTTTGAGAAAACGATAAACATGTGAACAAAGATTCTTCGGAATATGTATTAGTAACGAACTTATGCCTGCTCGAATTTAAGGGACCCAACTCCCCATTATTTGAGCACAATTTCCTCAGCATATAGCTAGTCGGCATGAATGCCGGGCGGAATGGAGGATATTAACGTTCTACTCAGTACCAAGATATATAGAATAAATTCGAATGAACCTAACGCTGGCCAAACATACGGGGCTTAACTCTTCATCTTTCAGAGGTATTCACTCAACACACAGCAAGAGCAGTCTCTTAATATACAATCGGTTGGACTTAGTGTCGACCGGACTTAGAGGACAACTCACATCCCACTATTACAATATAACTCTTAACATATAGCAGTCGTCCTAAGAGTCGGACAGATTTACAGAACTTATCTTATGTCTAAGCACTAAGCATATACTTGGTTGGGTCAAAGAGCTGGTTGGACTTAAGGGACTTAGCTCCCTACTTCTATAGTCAGTTTCTCATCATACAATCGGCCGGCTATTAGGTCGGTCAGACTACCTTCAGGGGACATCATTGTTAGAGAATTGTAACAATCTGGCAGATAATAATAGCTACTTGTCAGGGAATATTCTACTATACCTGCAATAAAATCTTCTTATGAGCGTGACTATACATCTTCCAGTGTCTGACAGTAGACATTCTCAGCCGCCTAATTCATTATGGAGGTTATAAAAAACCGTTCATATGCATGTAACGGAAGACTCCACGGAGGATGACTGTACATCTTCATGACTATATGTCTTCTATCATATAACATATTCTGACATTGAATATTTTTTGTCATCTCATTATTGTGAGGGAGGGTTATGAGAGGCGATATAAAAAGGAGAGTCCTCTCCGTTGGTCAGGTATGTGGAAACATCCTTAGGCATACACATTTACTGTTCATTTTCTCCACTTTTCTCTCGATCACCCTCTTGACTTGAGCTCGGAGTGCTTACGCTAGGGACCCCTTCCCTGATTCTCGCCCTAACGTTCTATGTGATCTCTTTGGTGTGCACAGGAAAGAGAGCCAAGTTTCATCCTATTTTCTAGCTTGCTAGCTTGAAGTCTTCTCCCAATCAACGATAGTGCCATTTACCCAATGCGTCATCTTAAGACAGGATCATATACATTAGAATTTCTTTCCTTTATTTGAATTTTAGAGTTAGACTTTATATAAACATGTGCTTAGCTATTAAGGAGATAATCCTTAGTTATTAAATAATATTTTCCTTTTTTAAAAAAGTTAAAGGACAACATTTTTTTTCTTATCTTCTTCTTAATTTCCACTTCTCGTCAGCTCGCAGGATAATCGCTATCATGCTTAGTGTCGGTTGGTATCGGAGTTGGCAGGTCCCAATTGAGGAAGTTAACCATTAAATTCAATGGAAGGTTGATAATCATGATTTTCTACATTATTTTGATTCATAATGCATGTTTTTAATGATCTTGTTCATAGATAAAACCTATATTGACATCACATTTCATGCATTACATTTATCTTGGACTTAATTGCAAATTAGCTTATAATCATGGTATTTGATGCTAATAGTTGATATATTCTTTGTAGGTTTCAAAAGGATCATGGACCGATCAAATCAGATCAAAATTGGGCTCAAATCTAGGACTAAACAAGACGATCAAGCCTTGGAGTGATTTGGACCGTTCAGTGAAGATCGGAGAGATCTGAGCCATCTGGCAAGGATCTGATCCATCCAAGCCAAGAGGAAGTACATCATAGCCATCGAACAAGATCTAGATCTTTTGATCCTGATCTGAGAAGTTTGAACCGTTAGATGAGATCTGAAACATTCTGAACCTTTGGATCATATTGGGAGAGGTTTAAAAGTTGAGAAGCTACAGTGGTGATGGCGAGCTCGGGCGTTCATTTTTCCTCGCGATATTCTCTACTGTTCATCCTTCGTCCCGACGCTCCTTCCACAAGCCAAATCTGTGAGCGAGTCTTCTTCATCGCCAGCGATCACTGAGCTGCCGTCGTTCATTGTCCGATGTCAGAGAGTGGCAGTGGGCGTTTCCCGGTCTGCGAGTTGAATTTCTGATCCGCAATCCAGATCGAGGGCGTTCCCTGATTTGTGATGTTCATCAGCTGATCGTGAGCTCGAAGGGCGTTCCCAGAAGCTTCCAATTCCATTCCGACTTCCACTTCATCTGCTGCACTCAAGTTGATCTGATCAATCGATCGAGTGACGCAATTTCCAGAATTCAGCATCTGTTCTTCGTGCAATGAGAGTGTCAGCCAGTCTGTGAGCTCGAAGGGCGTTCCCAGAAGCTGTGACCGTAGGCTTGCACTAGCTGGGAGTTTGATTCTTCGCTAGTGATTGCCGGAAGGGCGTTTCCCAGAGGCAACTCTGTTTCACAGCAAAGAGGAGAGGTTTGGTTCCGGATTTGGATTGTGGAATGTTATTAGTTAGTGTTTTCTTTTCATTTCTCATACATTTACTCAGATATGATGATCTGATAGTTAGATTCCAGTTTACTTCTTAGTTTGAATTTCCTATTTCGTTCTCTACAAATTAGTGTTTATTTTCAATTTATAGATTTAGAAAACCCCCTTGTTCGATTCATTAGATTTGTTTGACAGTGTTCATGCTTGAATGTTGAATGAATCACTTGAGATTTTCATTGTTTACCTCTAATAGACATTGTTGAATGTGATTGAGAATTGAAGACTTGGTGATTGGGTTGAGTGTTGAATTTGATTGTGATGGTGAATGAAATGTTAATTTCGATTTTGCAATTGTATTGAGTTTTTGAGTTTAATGGATACTGTGATTGTGAATTATAGAGATAGAAATTAAATCATTTGATTCAATGATGCATTAGAATATGAAATGAATTGTTGTTAATTTGATGAGATGGAAATAATCATGTTTAGCTGAGATTAACGTTTCTTTGATTCAAATCTTGATTTTATTAGATAAGATCAATTTATAATGTGAGTCAAAGAGAAGTGCTTAGTTGACATTTATTAGTTATCCTTGGAAAAATAAGATTTGGGACTCCTTACTACAACCCTTAACTTTAGTTTTAATGGGTTCCAATTTTTATTAATTTTGAAGTGCCTTGTGACATGAAAAATGATGACATCAAAATTTTGGCGTCGTTGCTGGGGAACATAACTAGTAGTGTGTGCTTATTTTAAATTGAGCATTGATTGGTTTTCTTTGTTAGAATCTTTATTGATTTGATTGCTTGTCTTCTAGTATTTTCATGTTGGCTATTCTTGAATTGTTAATTTCTTTAATGTTCATATATTCATGTGTTTGAAACTTAATGCTTTTGAGTCTTCTAATATTGACTGTTAGTGTTGTAGTGCAAGAGTAGGAGATTTCTTAAGCATGAATCCATATTTTCAGTATTTTGGAGGTGGAATGGAGCATCAGCATTTTCAGCCTGAGCATCGATTTTACCCAACCATGGATCAACAAAATAGGTATGAATCATTTTCTAATACTTATAATGCTAATTGGGTGGATCATTCATGTTGCAGGTATGAAAATGCACAAGGACAATTCATTGAGCCATATCCAACCTACCTGAATTCATATGAGTTTCAAGAGGTTTCAACATTTTCTTTGCTACATCCTTTTCAACAGAACGATTCTCAATTTGGAATGTCAACATGGAAATTCAAAGAGGTCATGCAACAAATGAGAGAACATCAAGAGCAACAATTCTCAAAGATACAACATATACAGATTCAGTTAGATCAAATTGCGTCATCTATCAATCAGTTACAAACACAAAACTCCAGTGGGGAGATGGAAAGTAGAGATTCTGTCAGGCCTGACCCTACTTCCATTACTTCGCAAGATTTTTCTAGTATTGTTTTGTGATGATGATGTAGTTTCCGATTCTACTAATGTTGTTGCTTTAGATGTTGTGAATGATCCAAGAAATGAAAATTTATTTGATGATATAAGTGTAGGGGATTGCTTACTGGAAGCAATACCCCAAGGATCACCTGAACCGGATGTTGTTGATGAGAGTGTAGAGACTTGTGCTATGGAGGTAAGGACCCAAGAATCATTACTTGAGGTTGAAAATTCACCTAAACCATAGCTTGAACCATTACTTGATGAAAAGGAGGTAATAATCACCACTCCAGGTACCTTTCAACATGACAAGGTTAGTATTTCTTGTGATTTATCAGAAAATATAATAGAGGTACCACTCATTGATTTTATTAGATGTGATTCATTGCTGGATAAATTTTCTATCAAAACTAATATTCTCCTATCCTCTTCTTATCCCATATGCGTGTGGGAGGTGTTGTCTTTTATTGATTATGTAGGAGATTATAAGCTTCCGGAGTGGATGCTTAAACTGAACCGTCTTCGACCTCCAGAAAGAATTTTGAAAGGAAAAATGATAAATAAAAAGGATTTGATTGGAACCACAATTACTCCACTACCAGCATGGATTCTTCTTCTAAATCTTCTTCAACCACCGAGAATTAAAGGGGAGTTGGTTCCAATTTCGCTTTCTTTTGCATTTTAATTCATGTTTTGTGTTTAGTTTTTTCTTTAATAAATTCTTTGTGTGCGACTTTCCTTAGTTTCATATTTCACATTTACATTTTGCTTCCATACTTTGTATTTTATTTAGTATTCATAGCATGTCATTTTTAATAAAATTCTCCATGGATTTGTTCAAGTAATATTTTTAAGATAGTAAAAGTTTCTTAAATTTGATCATCAATTTTAGGTCATTTGGCATGATTGGATGCTTTACTTACATGATATTGGTTAGTTTGGTGGTGGATTCTATTTTGATCAATTGAGTTAGATTGCATGAAAATTACCTAGAGAGAACCACTTAAAGCCTATACTTCATTATTTTCTTTTTGTGTGGCATGTACTCATAGCAATTGAACTCTAGAACTTGCTTTATTTTTTTTTCAAAGTCACAATAGCATATGTATGAATGAAAATGAAGGATATTTTTCATTCTTGTTCCCTAATGATTTCCAAATTCTTTTCCCACAATTTTCTTTAATTCTAATCTAGCATTTTAACCTTTGATCATCTTTGCTTGTCATATTTAATTGAGAGTTTGGGTTGAATTCTTGATGAGTTAGATTTTGCAAGATGGACAAAGTTTTAAGTGTGGGGAGAATTATATATGCTTAAAATTCATGAGTTTTCCAATTTCAATTGTTTGGAAATTCTGTAGCTGTGAATTCAAGTTGATGGATGCATTGCTTGAGGTTAAAGGATGCTTTGCAAATAGATCTTGTTACTAGAAAATGTATCAGTAATTTCTTCATAAATTGTGGCACTGTCAAATGATACTTTCTCCTAAGCCAAATCCTATAAGTTTTAACCTTAAGTTCTCTGAGAATTAATATCTAGAACTGATACTGTGAGTTGCATTATAGATTTGAATTTCTAATGTTGAAATTGCAGAGAAGGTTTTCTGTTGAGCCTTATTTCAGTAGTGAAATTTCAGAAATTTTTTTTTGAAGTTGTTATTAGTGGTCATAAACCTCATTTTAGTTCTCTACTAATGTGAAGTGGATTCACCTATTAAGAGGATGAGGAAACAAGTGGCAACACATCCTCAAGCTTTCGAAATCCAGCATTCTAGATAGATGATAAACATAATTGAATGTTGCAATTGCATGAATTTGACAGCTTGAAGTGGTTTGAATCTGAATTGCATCTTGATTGACATTGGATGAGGGTACTGCATATGGGAGAAGTAAAACAAGAGCAGAAAAGGGAAAAAGTTGTTGGATTAGTACAATAATGTAAAATGTGCAAGGAATGGTCTAAAATTGATGTAGCAATTGTATGCCAAATTTTATTACAGTTTATCAAATCCATAATTAAGACTTAAACTGGAATTGAAGTCTGAAGTTGAAATCTGGGAATCCAGAATTCAGAAGTTGTTGATGATGTACTGATCATCCTGATAAATTGTCTCCAGCTTTCAGAAATCTGACTTTTTGATCTGAAATCTTCATTACACAAGCCGGAATTACCTCAACTCTTAGTTTCTGAAATTAATCCAAGGAGTTATAATTGGTCTGCAAAAGGCAATTTCTGTTTCAAAACAACATTGTGCCAAACATGCAATTTAATTCTGGCAGAAGGTAATTAGAATCCAAGCTGAATTCCTTGGTCCTTAAGTTGAGTTACAATGGGAACTTAATTCTGAAAGTGAGAATTCAATTTACAGATCAATTCTGAAAATGCTGTGTTGGATGATGAATTTTGAAATGTAATAGCTAGTTGATATTGAGCCAAAACTTATCCTGGAATCATAAAAGATGTAGGAAAATCTCATTGATTTATTTGGAAAAATTAGGAAGCTGAATTCTGCTGGTATTGAATTCTGAATTACTGATTTCCAGAATCAGGAATTCAAGCTGCCAAATTTTTTTTTTGCCAACAATCTCAATTGGAGTTCCTGTTAACTTAGTGAAAAATACTACCTTTTGATAAGTTGAATCTTTAGAGCATAAACTGGGAATTAGAATTATGAAACTGAACTTTGTAACTTGAGAATTTCATAAAAGAGTTTCAATAGTGTAGATTTCTGATTTGGTTTTTGTAGCTATTGGTGGCATCATAACAATTCAGGACAGCAAGCAAGATCACTAGAACTAGAATTCAGAATCAGCCTCAGTTCTGTTTTCAGTTTTGTTTTTTGTGCTGTTGGAATAGAAGGAGGAAGAGAAAAGATTGAAATAAGAGAAGGAAAGGAAAAGAGGTACTGATTTGGTGCAATTGTGAAGATTTGTAATTTCTTTAAATCTGATACTTGAATACATTTCTTAAGCTTACTGGAACTGCAGTATGCAGAAGTAGCTAATTTTTGGAATTGGCCAACTGCACCTCTGAGCTGAAATCAGTGAGTTGGAATACTTAGAAAGAGATTTAAACGGATTGTCTTTCGAAGGAAGGATTGAATAAGAGTGGATAAAAAGCATATTTCTGAAATGTTGAAATTGGAATCTGGAAACCAGAGAAATCAGTTGTATTTTTGAATTTGACATAATTCATGAGTCCACGAATTGCAGAAATTAATTGGATCCTAGAAGCATTGTAGCTGCCGAAGGAGTTCCTTGAGAATTAGATTGGAATATGATCTCGGAAGCTACAGCTGAACACAATAATTTATCTTGCTGTGTAGTTGTTGAAGAAACAAATTAGCAGAATGACAATACTGAAATTGATATGTCAATTATTATAAGTTGTGTGCCAAGTACCCATTGCAAGTATATGTTCAGTGAAAGTCTAAGTGGAACACATTGCTTTCTTGTTGATGTAAAGTGATTGCCCTTTATAGGACCCTTTGGTGAATCGAATCTCGAAGGAAAATGATACTGTAATCTAGAATTGAAATTGAATTTTGAAACCTTGGGTAGCTACAAACTTCTAATTCTTGCAAATTTTAATTTCTGAATTGCTAAAATACAGAAACTTCATGGAAACTGAATTTAGGAATATGTTTGCTGATTGTAGCTGAATTCCAGAATCCAGAATTCAGTTTGGTTTGTGTGCCAAGTCTTGGTTATAAACTTCTAATTAGTAAGAGGTCCGAGTGAATTTGATGATCTTCTATTACCATTTGGTATTCTAATCTCTTCAAACCTTACATGATTTTACGCAAGCAACTATAATTGATGTGGATTCAGAATTTAAGTCAATATTGAAATCAACTTCAAGAAGAAGTCTGAAGGCAAACAGAATTGAGGGCTTTGAATTGGGAGTTTTCTTTGGCTCTGAATTAGTGGTTAGCATTGAGTATTAGCTGTAGAAAAAAAACCAGATTCTTTAGAATCTGATATCTGAATCAGATACCTTGTGTAAAAATAGTAATCTAATGCTTGAAACTGTTGTAGGGTAGAAATTGAAAGGTGTCATAACTTCTACAAAATCCTTCATAATGTATGAGATTTAAAGGTGCATCAAGCTCCTATTGGCATTGCTTTCTAAAGTTTATGAATGTTGAAATGCTTAACAGTTGAGATTTACATCAAGTTAATAAGATTTTGGAAAAGCAAAAGATATGATTGAAACATGAGGTATCTCAAGTCAGTGAATTTTCTATTATTCAGATTTCAATAAACAGAAATTCTGCAGAAAGGAACTGCAGTTGTTGATCAACATTAATGGGAATTCAAGTTCTAACCAATGCATTGCTGAATGAAATTCTTTATCAGGTTAAATTCTTCGGGCAAGGTTCTAATAAGTTATGATTTCTGAAACTTAAATTGCCTCAATTCTGAAACTGAAACTGAAACTCCTGAAATAAGGTATCCTGGAATTAGTAGTAGTGAAACTACTAGTCTGCACGAATGTGATTTGGATTTTCACTAATGCAGTACTGGAAATTGCAATATTCAAAACTGTGTGTTGGTTCACAATTTCTGTAATTAGAATCTATAGCAACAGATTACAGAAGCCAATATCAGATTTGAGGTTGAGTCCGAATGTACATCAAAATTTCAAATTCTAAAATTATGAGTTGCAGAAATAGATTTGAATTGTTGGTTTTGGAGCTGTGATTGATTATTGTTGAATTTTGTGATCAAAGCTGCTATTAGTGGTTAATGGAATTTGATTTGGTCTTCCACCAATACAATAGAGATGCACACCTTTATTGAATCTGCCAAAGACAGAAACAGAGAAAAAGAACAGGATATGCAGAATGAAGAATAAAAAAAATAGTAGCTCAAAGTGTGTTAAGTAATTTAAAGCATGATATGTTTCATTGTCCAAGACGACCAATGTTTTAAGTGTGGGGGAGGGAACTTTTCTTCATAAGTTGAGTTAAGATTATTTGAGCTTTCAAGTGTTGGAATTAAAGTGCAAAAGCAGTATTAAAGTGGAAAAATAGTGAAAGGAAAAAAAACAGTGGTAAGACTAAGTGTATCAAGTGTGAAGATAGAGTATCAAGATTTTTGGATAGCTATCAAATTGAAGGAGAGTTTGGCTTAGTCTTTTGTGTTAATAATGACAAATGGTATTCATCTCTTTACACATCAAATTGGTCAACTCATCAAGTATATGTTGGGTGCTACTTGGAATTTCATTTTGTTTCCCCTGTACAAAAATTTGTACAAGCACAGAACTTTTCCTAGCAACCTATGTGTTCTTTAAAAATTAAACTTGGATTGTAAACGAAACTTAACATTCTTAATCCAAGTTTAACTTATGTGTTCTTCAAAAATTAAACCAATTTACAGAAGTTGATTAAATATCTATTTCAAGGATTGACTTCCAGGTCATGGCAAGAAACTCGGCCTTCTTGGGTATAAGATCATCCACCACTTCCTAGACAAAGCCTTTCAAAGAAATTGAATATTTAAACTCCTTACAGTAACATTAGATTTAACTACAGAGATCATAATCGAAACACAAAATCGATAGCCTCTTGTGTTGGTATTTCAGGATCCATACAAAGAAAAACTAAACTAGAACGTAGCGGAAACAATTAACTAGTTGTACCTTTCCTTATAGTTAAAGACCTCTTGATCTTCTGCTGTATTCCTCTCCTCCTCTTGGACGTCGTGTGGGCGACGATCTACTAAGACAACACCACCCAAAACTTTCCCTTGCTTCCAAGACTTTCGGCCACCAAGGGATGCTAGAATAGGAAAACTCCTTCTCTTCTTCTCCTCCTCCAAGCAACTGGCCACAAGGTGAGGTTTCTTCTCCAAGTGCCGCTGACCCTTATGAAGAGGAAAGGGAGAAAAGGGAAGAGCCGACCACAAGAAAATAAAAGAGAGAGAGCTTAGGATGTTTTGGGAGTACCCCCTCCTCCTCTTTTATAATCCTTGACAATGGCTAAAAAGAAAAGATTTTAATAATAATTAAAATCTCTCTCTTTTAAATTTCCTATTGTAGATGGCTATAAAAAAAGTTTTAAAATTAAAATCTCTATTTTTAAAACATTGTAGATGACTAAAAAAAGGAAAAATTTTAAAATTAAAACCTCTCTTTTAAATCATGGTTATAAAAAAGGAAAGTTTTAACAAAATTAAAATATCTCTTTTAACCATTGTAGATGGCTACAAAAAAAAAGGAAAGATTTTAAAATTTAAAACTCTCTTTTAAAACCATATGAACTATAAAAGGAAAGATTTTAATTTTATTAAAATCTTTCTTTTATTCCTATCTTTGGCCGGCCCCTTGCTTGGGCACCAAGCAAGGGGTTGGCCGACCCCTTGCTTGGACAACAAGCAAGGATTGTGGCCGACCACATCTTGGACACCAAGATGGGCTTGGGTGGATGCGAGAATTATATATAGAGGCTAAAACAGAGACCGAGAGGAGGAATTGATTTTGACCTCCTAATGGACTTGAGCTTCCTGTGTTCGACCTGAACACCCAACTCAAGTTCATCAATAATAACTCATACTACTAAAGAGTTATTATTGAACTAGCGCACCAATCCTATATTACATTATGGACTCCTTCTTATCATGAGTGCATTAATCTCCCTAATGTACATCAATTAAATGAGTTACTGACAACTCACTTAATTAATATTGAGCTCCAAGAGTAGTACCACTCAACTGTTGGAGCAATCCCAATGGTCTGTGCGACCATGTGTTTTGATGTTTGGGCAAAGGGTTTAAGTTAGGTTCACCCTTGTTATTTGATATGTGTACTTGAGTTGTGCAGGACTGCAGGATACACATGTGACTCAGGTTGACGGCTTCGGGTCTGGTAAAGGATGGAGCATCCAAGGGACCGTGGACAAGGCAGCGAGGACAAGGGCCGAGGGTAGCGACTTCGAGGCATACGCGAAGGATGACATTAGGGACGAGCCGCGATCTTGTATGCATACGAGGGACGAGAGCCAAAGGAAGTAGGCTTGAAGGCAAGAGGTCAAGGCTGCAAAGAAGCGTCAAGTGAGTCATAAGGGTGAGGGTACGAGTGCACGAGAGATTGTAACAGTACTATAGCGTTACTGTAGCAGCCGACTGCATGTTTTAGGAGTCGACTGGTGCAGTCGACCGTGCAGTCGATTGGGAGCGAATAGAATGCTTCTGTTCGTTCGGACAGTGTGGATCAGTCAACTGCTAGTTTTAGCAATCAACTGGTATCGAGCCGTTGGGATGTAACGGTCGAATTTCCACAGAGGACAGTCGACTGCATGTTTTGGCAGTCAACTGGTAGGCGGAGTTTCCAACCCGTGGCCTATATAACCAAGCCTTGGGAGCTTGGTTATAGTTGACGAAATTAGTGGTGGGTAACCTCTAATTAGTAGTCAACTAGTGCCCTAGCAATCCAAGTGCTCTTGATCGAGTTGTGGCGAGGTTTCTCCACCGACAAGGAGGATTGTGCTAGTCGGAGTTTCCGGGGATTAATCCACCGACGGATTGAGGGATCGCCCACCTTACGTACAGCCTTGGAGTAGGAGCAAGTTATCTCCGAACCACATAAACGAGCTTGTTAGCGGTTTGCATTCTTTCTTATTCTTATCTTTAGTTTAGCGTGTTTGTTTTGTATTTCCGCTACGCAAGCTAACAAGTGTAGAAAGAAAGGATTTGAGGGTGTCGTCTATCCAACCCCCCTTCAAGACGACCACCGATCATCCTCACATCAACTTCATTGTCATATCGGACTAAGTCCACCTACAGAGTTTACATGACAATCCTTATGAGCTCCTCAAGGGGACATTATCAACCTAGATAACTAGGACACAGTTTCCTTCTATAATCAACAATACACCATATAAATAATATTATTTTCCAACTTATCGGGCCTATTGATTTAACGAATAAATCACGCCCATTGATAAATTAAAGAAATAAATACTAAATATATGTGCTTATTATTATATCGGGATTAAGAGTACACACATCTATAATAATAGAGGTTCTGTTCTTTTAATGCAGTCAGTATAAAAGGAACAACCTCAAATGGTCCTGCTTAATACACACATAGTGTACTAGTGTAATTTTATAGTCAAAATAAATTAATACCAAATTACACTACAACCATTCCAATGGTTTGTCCCAATCCATCTTAGTTGTGAGCTACTATTTATAATTTATAAGGAACTGATAACATGATCTTTTATGTGACACCACACACCATGTTATCTACAATATAAATTAAATAGACAACTGCATTTAACTAAATGCAGATATTTGACCAATGTGATTCTTATTTCAAAATAAATGTCCATACAAAAAGCTAAGCTTTTAGTATACATCCTAACAGTATATTCCTCCAATACTCTCATCTTTTCATTTTCTTCATTAAATTATTTTCTTTTACATATTTCATCCACTTTAATTGTTCTTCTTGATTTCATTTCAATTCTTGATAAATCCTTTTGATAATGTATGCTATGTTTTATGGTGGTGGAGAAGTAGAAAATAAGTAAGTTTATGGTAGTGAAATGTTGTGAGTGACATTGAGTTGTGCTCCACTTATATGCATGTTTGAGTGTGAGAGTTAGAATAGGTGAATACCTTGTGAGGTTACATTTTGTTTAATTTTTCAATTGGATTGAAATCACCATACCTACTAATTATTGGTTGGATTGTATTCATGATTGTTTGAGATCTTTAGATGATCTAGTTAAGCTCCTTTAATCATCTTCTAGATATTGCTAGGGAATTATTGTGAAGATGATTTTTAGGTTTTCTTGACTTGCACAGGACGTTCAAGATTAAGTGTGGGGGATTTGATAACCATGATTTTGCTACATTATTTTGATTCATAATGCATGTTTTTAATGATCTTGTTCATAGATAAAACCTATATTGACATCACATTTCATGCATTACATTTATCTTGGACTTAATTGTAAATTAGGTTATAATCATGGTATTTGATGCTAATAGTTGATATATTCTTTGTAGGTTTCAAAAGGATCATGGACCGATCAAATCATATCAGAATTGGGCTCAAATCTAGGACTAAACAAGACGATCAAGCCTTGGAGCGATTTGGACCGTTCAGTGAAGATCGGAGAGATCTGAGCCATCTGGCAAGGATCTGATCCATCCAAGCCAAGAGGAAGTACATCATAGCCATCGAACAAGATCCAGAGCTTTTGATCCTGATCTGAGAAGTTTGAACCGTTAGATGAGATCTGAAACATTCTGAACCGTTGGATCATATTGGGAGAGGTTTAAAAGTTGAGAAGCTACAGTGGCGATGGCGAGCTCGGGCGCTCGTTTCTCCTCGCAATATTCTCTACTGTTCATCCTTCGTCCCCGACGCTCCTTCAACAAGCCAGATCTGTGAGCGAGTCTTCTTCATTGCTGGCGATCACTGGGCTGCCGTCATTCATTGTCTGATGTTAGAGAGTGGCAGTAGGCGTTCCCCAGTCCGCGAGTTGAATTTCTAATCCGCAATCCAAATCGAGGGCGTTCCCTGATTTGTGATGTCCATCAGCTGATCGTGAGCTCGAAGGGCGTTCCCAGAAGCTTCCGATTCCATTCCGACATCCACTTCATCTGCTGCACTCGAGTTGATATGATCAATCAATCGAGTGACGCAATTTCTAGAATTCAGAATCTGTTCTTCGTGCGATGAGAGTGCCACCCAATCCGTGAGCTCGAAGGGCATTCCCAAAAGTTGTGACCATAGGCTTGCACTAGCTGGGAGCTTGGTCCTTCACCAGTGATTGCCCGAAGGGCGTTTCCCATAGGCAACTCTATTTCACAGTAGAGAGGAGAGGTTTGGTTCCGGATTTGGTTTGTGGAATGTTATTTGTTAGTATTTTCTTTTCATTTCTCATACATTTGCTCAGATATGATGATCTAATAGTTAGATTGCAGTTTACTTCTTAGTTTGAATTTCCTATTTCGTTCTCTACAAATTAGTGTTTAGTTTCAATTTATAGATTTAGAAAACCCCCTTGTTCGATTCATTAAATTTGTGTGATAGTGTTCATGCTTGAATGTTGAATGAATCACTTGAGATTTTCATTGTTTACCTCTAATAGACATTGTTGAATGTGATTGATAATTGACGACTTGGTGATTGAGTTGAGTGTTGAATTTGATTGTGATGGTAAATGAAATGTTAATTTCAGTTTTGCAATTGTATTGAGTTCTTGAGTTTAATGGATACTGTGATTGTGAATTGTAGAGATAGAAATTGAATCATTTGATTTAATGATGCATTAGAATATGAATTTAATTGTTGTTAATTTGATGAGATGGAAAAGAATCATGTTTAGCTGAAATTATCCTTGCTTTGATTCAAATCTTGATTTTATTAGATAAGATCAATTTATAATGTGAGTCAAAGAGAAGTGCTTAGTTGACATTTATTAGTTATCCTTGAAAAAATACGACTTGGGACTCCTTACTACAACCCTTAACTTTAGTTTTAATGGGTTTCAATCTTTATTAATTTTGAAGTGCCTTGTGACATGAAAAATGGCGACATCAAAGGTCGTTGTGGTCATGATCATGATTGTGCCAGACAAGTTTTGGCTGAGGAAACCTCACGCCATGGTCATAGCAGCTAAGATGTGATTTAGGATTTACAGAGGTAAGTTGTAGATTTAACCCAGAGTGTGAAGATTGAGAATTTATAGAGACAAGTCATAAATTTAACTCAACGTGTAGTAGCAGTGACTCAAAATCTTGAAGATCGTGGATCTGCGTCTACATTTAGGAACCTTTATCACCAGTGGCTACATACCAAGAACATCGTAGTAGGGAGCGTTATGGAGGCCTGGGTTTTCGAGTTAATTTTCCTATATTTTCTGGCATATTACCAATAGAGAGATTCATTGATTGGATTAACAAAGTGGAGATGATTTTCTATTATTAGGAAGTACTCGATCAGATGAAAGCAAAATTTAGTTGCCTCATGTTCATAGATTTACCCTTGGCTTAGCGGGAGCACTTGAGACGCTCATAAGACTGATAAGGCAAGGCCAAGATCAAGGATTAGGAGAAGAAAAAAAAAGATGAAGGATCACTTTCTTCCTTTTAATACACTCAATCTCTATCTCAACGACTTCATTCAGTGAGACAAGATGCAAATTCTTCCCTAATTAGTGACCAGCCATATAACTGAGAAAATAACTAATCATACGCATCTTTAAACTCAATTGATTCTGAAACATAGTTGATTGTGATTTGTATGCAAAAGATGTCAATGCCCACCTCAATACTTTCTCAAGAAAACTAAAACTAAAAATGATTTAACATTTTGTAGCTAGGTACATGTTGGGATCTAGTGATAGGACCTTGAGTATGGCTAGAGGGGGTGAATAGCATTTCTTTGAATTTTCACCTACAATTTGTTAGCGGAAGCACACAAAGAAATGAAAAAGAAAAACAATAAGAGAACAAGGCTAACTCTTCGATTTACTTGGTCTCCACCTCCTTGAGGTGACTAATCCAAGGCACACACACACCCAATCAAGCTCCACTAAGATCTTCTCCTTTTCAATCCAAGAGTGATGGTGGAGAAACCTTTACAAGATGATCTCCTCCTTTTATAAGTTTTTTGATGAGCTTAGGGAGGAGAGAATAAGAGTAGTAAGACTGGAAGATCACTTGGAAAGCTTAAATAGTAATTTGAATCAGTTAAGTTTTTCTTTCCAAACTCTCAACTTTATATACAGTATGCTGGAATTCGCGACATCAGTCGACTGCTAAAACATGCAGTCGACTGGTATCACACAACGACTACTGTTTCAATAAAATCTGCAGAGATCCTGTGCATCATCATCCCAACGACATTATGATCCGAGCAAACAGAATGCTTCTGTTCTCTCCCAGTCGACTGCATCAGTCGACTGGTGTCCGGAGTTGCTCTTGAAGTCTTTCTCCTCAGCCTTTGTCCCTCAGATGCACTCAAGCCTGCAGCTAATCTTCGTGCCATCCTTCACATTGCCTTGAGATTCACTTCCCTTCACTCCGTTTGCTTTTTGTCCATAGTCCATCGGATGCACCATCCTTCACCAATCTTCAAGAACATGAGCCATGAAACTTTCCAAGCTTGTGCAGTCTATCAAGTCCTGCACAACTTAAGTACATATTAGAACCAATGTAAAGTCTAACTTAAACCCTTTGACACACACATCAAAAACAAAGATCACCTATTTAATCCTAGGTCGATTGTATCAACAATCTCTCCCTTTTTTGATGTGTGACAATATGTTTAAGTTAGACATAAAACCAACTTTGAAAGTTACAATCATAATATAGACATGAAACATAACTTTGATATTTGTTATAATGAAACATATACTCATGAAAAATATAAACTCATATCTTGAAGATTGTAAGCATGATTTAAATCATGAACCATAAGGCATAATGAGATCCACACACACTCCCCCTTAACACATACTATATTAAAAACATTATAATCTAAAACTCCCCCTTAACATATGCTCTATCAAAAGTATTTTTTAACTTAAACTTGTTGTATTCTTCCCCTTTGACATACATCAAAAAAATAAGAAGAAACAACAATTTCATCGAACCATGACAAAAGTAAACCGAAGCATATGTGTACATGAATAGTTACAAATAGAAACACATAATCATAAAGTAACAATAATACCAGAAACATAACTAGCATGCATAGATAGAAAGATAAAAGGTCTCAAACAACATAGGAGAAAGAGTGAATAATATCCAACAACATCAGCATAAATAGTGTTCGAGGTGAGAAAAGATAGACACTACAAAGCCAAAAAGTCACCCGACACCATAGCAACACAACAAACTCCTATGCCGACGCATCATCATGGGAAGATGGAGGAGGAGGGGGGCCCTGGTAGGCAAGATCCCAACGCCGCATCATATCAAACATCTCTGTCTGCTGCTAGCGAACGCTCCGAAACTCCTCCCGAACAAACTCCTCCAAGTGGTAGACACGCTTCCGCAGTGAGGCACGTGCTGGCTCTGCAGCAGGAACAGGAACACCTCTGCATCCTCATCAGAATCAGAATCATCATCTTTGGAAGGATCATTGTTTACATTGTTTCTTTCATCATCCGAACCATCTCTTCCTCCCCCTTGATCAATACCCCCTAAATGTAGATTTTGTACTTCTTGAGTAACGTCTTGATTTGGTTCACTTATATCCTTATCAATAGGGGATTTCCTAGGGTAAGTACTAGTGGATTCATCAAACTCAACATTGGATGATTCCTCAATTGTTTGAGTCCTTTTGTTGTATACTCTATATCCTTGACTAGTAGATGAGTATCCAACTAAAATTCCCTCATTGGACTTGGCCTCAAATTTTCCTAAGTCATCTTTAGTATTAAGAATATAAACCTTACAACCAAAGACTTTAAAATAGTGAATTGTAGGGATTTTACCATTCCATAATTCAAAAGGTGTTTTACCTAAAAACATATGAATCAAGACACGATTTTGAATATAACATGCGGTATTAACCGCTTCGGCCCACAAGTAGCTAGGAAAAGAGTATGCATTAAGCATGGTCCTAGCCGCCTCTTGTAAGGCCTTATTTTTTCTCTCCACTACACCATTTTGTTGAGGTGTTCTTGGACAAGAAAATACGTGCTTATAGCCATTTTCCAAGCAAAATTTAGAAAAGTTCAAGTTTTCAAATTCTCCGCCATGATCACTTCAAATTCTATCAATCTTGAGATTCTTTTCGTTTTCTACCCTTTTGGTAAACCCGATAATTGTTTCTAAAGTTTCCCCCTTTTGTTTCAAGAAATAAACCCAAGTATACCTAGAATAATCATCTACTATCACCAAGCAATATTTGTTACCTACCAAAGAGGGTGTTCTATGACAATCAAAAAGATCCAAATGCAATAACTCTAATGGCAATGAAGTGCTAGTTAAAGTTTTACCTTTGTGTGATGACCTTGATTGCTTACCCTCTTGACATGCATCACACAATTTGTCCTTGATGTACTTGATCTTTGGTAGTCCCTTTACTAGCTCCATCTTGGCTACCTTGGCTATGTTTCTCATGTTGATATGTCCAAGTCTTCTATGCAATATTTGTACCTCTTGATGTGTAGTATATTTGATCTTTATTCAAACCTTTTATAAATAGATTCGTCAAGTTATCTTTTGATTTGACATAATCGATAGAGATAACTCCGTTAGAGATCAACTGCCTAATGATATTGTGTCATCGACGATTATGTTGTGACTTACCATTATACATGCTATTTTATGCCCTTGCAATTTCCGATTGATTATCACAATAAATCATCACGGCAGACACTACATTTCCCAACATGAGATATCTTCTAAGAGGTTATGAAGTCATTCAACTTCTTCTATGACTTTATTTAAGGCTATAAACTTAGATTACATAGTTGATCAAGCTATGCACATTTATTTCATGGATTTCCATGACACTACTCCACTACCAACAATAAATACATATCTATTGGTGGATTTAGAGTCTTTTCTATCAATTATTCAATTTGCATCACAATAACCTTCTAGTTCTACTGGATATCTCGTATAACGTCATCCATGCTTTAAGGTGTATCTTAAATATTTAAGAACCCTTATTAATGTCTTCCAATGGTCATCATTTGGATTACTTGTAAATCTACTTAATTTATTGGCTGCATAACTAATATCTGGACGTGTGCAGTTAGTGATATACATCAAACTGCTAATTATCCTCGAATATTCCAATTGGGATGCATGTTCACCATGGTTCTTAGCCAAATGTAAGCTTAAGTCCATCGATATTTTTATAGGGAAAAGATCATATGTATTAAATTTCCTTAGTAGTGTCTCAACATAATGAGAATGTGAAAGGATAATTCCATCTAATATCTTATCGATCTTAATCCCAAGTATAATGTTTGTTATACCCATATCTTTCATATCAAAGTTTTTGGTCAACATCTTCTTAGTAGTCATGATTATACGTAATACTATCTTTATAGGTAACGCTTCGATTAATCCACTCAAAGTTTTCACACTTGTCAATATATCCTCATACATATTTTTCATTGTTTTAATATATTCTACATTAATACCTTTCTTTTTTAGAATTTCCACATAATTTCTCTCGGGACTCTTTTTCTAGGTTAATGAATACCATGTCATTCAGTTGTTTGAGAACATATATGGATCCTATTGTCGAATTTTAGGCATGAATCCAAATTGATCTTTGGTCACCTTCCTTAATCTTTTTTCTATCACTTTATTTTTTTTTTTCCAAAATTTTATGGTATGACTCATTAATATAATACTCTTATAATCCACACAATTTTATACGTCTTCTTTGATTTTACACAGGGGACTAGAGTACTTGGAGTACCTTCTACTAATCAAACACTTTCTTTGTTTTCAATATCAACTTAAATAACTTTGTAACTCATTCAGTCCTCCAACTCCCTTATTCTCTTAAATTTCCAACTATCATTGTTGACATAAAAAACTTGTTCTGAATTCCTGGCAGTATTTTAAATGGTGGTTGAGGCGGTCGCTTAGACGAGAGGTGGACATCAACTGTGCCGCTTTGTACTGCACTACCTTGTAAAAGGCGATGGTTCAACATTTTCGCTTTAGACTCGACACGCATTGTTGGCAATGTGTCCGAACACATCACTGGACCTGCGTGAGTCATACGGGTCGGACTCAGGCGGCGCCTTCGGGCCTATCGTTGGACTTGGGTGACACTTCCGGGCCCGTTGTTCGGCTCGGGTGATGTGTCCGGGCACGAGCAATGGGCTCGGACTTGTCGCCTAGGCATGACGACTAGTTCAGATGCGATGCGTCCGACGACATGTACAACGCCGAAACGCCAAAGACGATTGTTGAATAGAATAGGTTTTCTTTTGAACTTAGAATTTAATCGAAACTTTAGATTAGTAATTTTAATCATGGTTGGAATAATTTAAATAGGCTTAATTAAAGCCCAATAAAATTATCCAATTATATATATATATATATATATAGTATTTTTTTTTAATGTTTGATCCTTTATTTAATTTTTGCTCGCTTATTTCTAATATATAATCCTTTTAGTTCAATCTCCATTAATATCTTTCATATCTCCAACTAGAATTCTTTGTGCCTAGTATAACTCTATCAATAGTCTGTGATGGTCAAAAGATCAATGATACTGGTAAGCAAGTGCAATTTTAAATAGTTGCTATTTTCATTTGTTGCTAGGATCTGTGTTTATAATTTTCTTGCAAATTAATGGTGATTATAATGTCAAATGGTTCCAGAGATTCAGCCCACATATATCTTATTCTCTAACAAAGCAGTTTTTGAGGCAATATCACAAATCAAACTATCAACACTACGACCTCTCTTTCATGCCTTATTAAATTGCGCGTCTTTTCATTTGGATTGGGTTTCTGTTCTTACACATCGGATCCGCCCGAGACTGTAAATCCGAATCCGATAAATTGTGCAGAGAAAAGAAAAGAATCTCTTACAAAATTCCATGTGATTTGATGAGAGATATTTTTGAACAATTGTTTTACGAGAAATATAATATAATAAAATGCAAAAGACCTCTTTGTGAGATAACTTACATTTTCTCTTTTGGACGATTGAACAAAATAATTAATATTGATAAATGTAAGTGAAGGTTACAAGTATTTTTTTTAATAATTCAGATACTTAAATTTTACATGATTAATTTTAAAGGTAGATGATCTATAAATTTATTAATCATAAAATCTGAGTGGAATGATTCTTCTCGTATTTTGGAAGAGGTCAACAATATTTGGTTAAATAGAGGAGTATGACAACGGCACCGCCCCATGAGAATATGATGCTTCCTCGCACTTGAACGTGACTTGACCAAGGGCATTAGGTACGTGTTTTTAAAGAGAATTTAGAAATTGCCGGGTTTTTTCTTGATTAGATCTAGAATTCACAAACTACACGTAAACTCTAGCAAAACTTCTAAAGGATTCACTTTTTTTTTTTGGGTATCATTGATGCAGAGAAGAGTTTTCTAGGAATGAACAAGGGACTTATTGATACATATAGTCCAATCAAGAAGTTGGTAGACCATAGAAGCAGATTACAAAGCAAAATATAGCAGATCACATGGTATGATCGGCAGGATGGTGAATGATACTGAAATCATAAATGAGAACAAACACAGTTTCTGAAAGCATGACCTAAAGTAATGTAAAAGGCACGTCTAGCAAGTTCAACTTAGTGTACATTGTCGATGAGAAGTACCTTTGCAAAGGTTTGGAAGACATCATCCTTGGCTCGGAGGATGGCCTATTTCCAACTGGAAATTGAAGGCAGATTAAGCAAGCAACGCGGCACAGCTTCGCTGAGATTTCCACAGTCTAGCAGTGTTAATTTCTCAATTGAAGGCGGCAGGAGAAGTTCGTCGCTCATAAGCATGGGGCAGTTCTTTATTGACAAATTCCTTAGGGAGGTGAATTCTTTAAACCTTTTCACTGGAAGCCGCAGCAGCTCCTGACATTCATGTATCTCAATGGATTCAATGTTTGGTAGGTCGTGAAATAGCAGCCCTTGGTCCAGCATTCTCAGATTTGGACATTCAGATACATACAACTTTGACAGAGATGCAATCACATTGCTGCTACTTCCATTAATTTTATTCCATAGTCCTGGAAGTTCAACTAGTCCATTTTGCCATAATTCTAGTGTCGTAAGTGATGGAGGGAGTGGGGGCAACATCTTGAGCTTGGGGCAATCTTCAATCTTAAGAACAAGCAGGCAGGGAAACAACTCGCTGTCTCCAGTCCAAGTCCACTCTTCCCATTCTGACATGTTGCTGAACTTGAGCTCTTCCAAACATGGGAAATGGTTGCCCTGATATGTGAATCCATAGAATTCTAGGCCTAGAATTTTCACTGCAGGCATCCCTGAGATCTGAAGAATCCTAAGACATGGAAGATTTCCAAGACTTGAGAGTTCATCCAGTAAGTCCATGCCCTCCAAAACTAGCTCTTTTAGCCCTTGGAAGAACTTGTTCTCTATAGGACGACCAAATAATTCTCGAGTTGTTTGTTTCATTGCAGGAATCCCCTTCAAGTAAAGGGATCTGAGATGCAACAATTGCCTAATAAATGAAACATCCTCCCATCTTCCACAATTCTCCAATCTAAGAGTTTCCAAACTGGCCAACGTTTCCATTTGTAACCAACTGGGAGCTCTGGCACCTCTGTATCCTCTAATTGTCAAACTTTTGAGTTTGGAATGTGGTTGCAGTTCTTCAAGTATCTCTTCCGAGGCATGCAACACATTGTCATCGAAGCTGGAATTCTGGTTTGACGTCCAAGCTAACACCAATTCATCAAGATGCACTTTGTCGTGTAGTTTAGCTGCACTGGCTTCCATTTTATCCTCAACATTCCCAAGATTGAGAATTCGTAACCTTCCATGGAGTTATGTCAAAGAGCTTAATTCTGTGAGCTTATGTCCATCATCCTTTAGCACTTTGAATGTAGGCAATGTTTGAAGATTGATTAGCTTTCCGATGCTGTTTATCTTAGAAATAATCTAATCTACTGAAATGAGTTGCCTAAGGTTGATTAAATTAGTGATACCTGCTGGGAAAGTCTGCACTTGACAGTTGTTTAGGTCGAAGTACTGCAAATTGTGAAGATAACTTAGTGACTCTGGAAGTCGCTGAATGCCAAAGTTGTCAGATATGTCAAGATACCGGAGGTGTATTAAGCGATTGATGGTCCAAGGCAACTCAATCATTCCACAGTCGTGCAAAATCAACACACGGATACATTTTAGTCTGTTAAACAGGTGATTGGCTGATATTGTTGTCTCAAACCATGGTTCTTTCATCCTTGAAAAAATCAAGGTTCTCAATCTTTCATTGACAAAACTGTCCATTAACCTTGCTGGCTTAACATACTCCCCAAATACTGATAGATGACGCAGGGTTTTATGGAGATCTTGTAAGTAGGGAACCTGTTGTTAGTTAGAGCCCTAAAGTCAATCATTTGATGATTGTATTATGGACTTGTTGTATCATATTCTTATATAAATAAAGACATTTGTTTTGGTTATTATACTTACTTGTATTGGTGCCAAATAAACTAAGTATAATAGCGTCCTTGAGTAGAAGGTTCTTACCTATATCAATCGATTGGTTGAATCGATAGTGAGATGATATAGGGAACACTACTCTTAATCATTCCTAGTCGAGTATTAACATTCAGGGACAATGTTAATGCAATAAGACTAGCATGTAGGCAACTCGATGACTTGATCTCACAAGTCATGGATATAGAGATATCAAGTTGACACATGGGTATACATTGGAGAATGTATACTGAATGACCCGCCATGAGAAAGTATCATGGATCGTTATATGAGTGTCATATACTTTCTCATGTGGCTATTAGTATGACTACTAGTCCTTAGACCTGAAATCACCATGGATCCCTACATAAGGAGTTATGTACTTTGATTTCGTCAAACGTCACCTGTAACTGGGTGGACTATAAAGGCGATTACTGGGTATGTAACAAATTATGTGGAGGGATGTGAGTGATGTAGATGGGATCTATCCCTCCTATATGACGGAAGTGATATCGATATTCTTGATAGAGTGAGACCACGAAGTGCATGGTCATGCCCAAATGAGTCAATATGAGATATTGAACTCATTTGATTGAGTGAGTCTACTTGGAGTTCAAGATTTAGATTGATTAGAGGATGACACGGTCAATGTCTCATACTGATCAATCTAGATGTCTAGGATAGAAGGATACTTGTCATATATTGTGAGGAGTCACAATTAGTAGTCACAAGGTGATGTTGGATCTCAACATTCTTATAACTTGGGTAGTACTGATGTATTGCTAGATATCGCTTATTACTTATGCTTCTAAATGAGTTTAGGAGCATTGCCAACGTTATAAGAACCTATAGGATCACACACAAAGGACAATTAGATGGAGATTAGGTTCATATGATGAACCAAGAGGATTAGATTCATGTGATGAATCAAATTGGATTAAGAGTAATCCTAATTGTACTTGATCCTGTCCGAACGCTGAATCAATGGACGCTGGGCATGTGGCGATCTCCGAACTGATGACGTGGATCTCCGGTCGGTCGTAGGGATCTCCGGCGAACCTGCAAGGAAGTCGAGCCGGGAAGGGGTTCCCGGCAACGACCCTCCGACGCTCAAGTCAGGCAAGAGGAAACTAGGAAGTGGCTTCGAATCTCAGAGAATGCGTACCTCCGGCGAAGTGTGAGGACCCTTATATAGAGCTATGAAGAGGCTTATGCACACATACCGAGGCGAATACGTGTCCTCTTACCATACCTCAGTATGGGCCTGTCAAAGGAGCTTGCCTGACACCATACTGCTATAGTCCGAGCACCTCTCTGATGGGACAATAGAACCTTCCGTCATAGGCTTCTGCGTATGGGTTAGTCGTCGAACGCGCTTGTTGTCAGAAGATGTTCCCCGATGTTTCCCTTGTCCTTTTGTCTCTTCTGTCCTTGCGCCGAGCGTTCAGCCGCTCGGCAGGCTCATGACGTCCGGTCGGACGTCATTATCAATCCGGCCGGGAAGTTGCCCGGTCGCCTGCTCGGCTAAGAACGTCCCTTTACAGTCTTACTGATTTACGCCTCGGCCGAGCGGGCTTCCCGCTCGGCCCAGCGACCTTGTTCACCATTAGCGTCGGAAACTCGACTCCCTGTCGAGTTGTTCTTTGATTCCGCCAGGACCCGTTCGACTGGTCGACCTAACCCTTCTCCGGTCGCCCGGACCTCCTGCTGACCCTTTTGACTTTTGACCACCACGTGGCGTTGACTTCCATCCAGAGGGTCCCCCGTCCGAACGGCCGGATCACTTGCCTTCCCTTCAAGTCTAGTCAAAGGAGGCGATTAGTCCGACTGACTAGACCGCCAGTCACGCCGAGCGGAATCTCGATGCAACCATCATCCGCTCGGCCCCCACGGGGGTAGCTATAACGACAGTCAACACCAACATTCCTCGGTATCTTTTCGAAGTTTTCGCCAATCTCCATCATTAAGGTCGAGCACGCGCTCATTAAATGCGTTCCAGTGGCTGAATGCCACGTGGCGATGCTGCCGTCATTGTACGGTGGCGGCGTGGTGTCCGACGGGATCGAGGCGGTTCGAAATGGATGGCCCGATGCATGCTTCGATTCCCGTGACCTGCATCCGACGGTGGAGGCCGCTCGGGCTCAACCCTATAAAGCCTTCGCTTTCTTCGCCTTCGCTGCATTTCTACTCTTGTGTGCCCAGAAGCTTCCTTGCCGTTCCTGCTCCGGTGATCCTGTTACTGCTTCTTCTCTTTCCAGTGATTCCGCATTCCTCGTCGATCCTCATCCTTCTCTGTAAGGCTCTTATTCTGTTCTACCTTTGGTTCTTGCATTTTCTTTGTGTTTCTTTCCCGAGTTTTGTTCCTCGGGGCACTATTTCGTTTGCCATTTTCTTTCCTCTATCCTCCGCCTTTCGTTGTTTCGTCCGTTTGGACAATGGCTAGCTCTTCTCAACCTCAAGAACAAACTCTCGGCCCATGGTATACCACCATGGAGTCGCGCTTCGATTGGCGCGACGCCGATATTCTGATGGACTCTTTCGAAATCTTTTCTGATTTTGAACTTATATTACCTTCCCCCTCTGCTCGGCCACACAAACCGCCTCGCCGAGCTTTCTGTGTTTTCCGCGACCAGTTCGTCGCCGGTCTACGCTTTCCAATCCATCCGTTCATCGTAGAAGTTTGCATCTTTTTCGTCATTCCGCTCGGAAGCCTAGTCCCCAATACTTTCCGTCTTTTATGCGGCGTTTCGTTTTGTTCAAAATCCACAATATCCCCCTCCGACCGGAGGTTTTCTAGTTTTTCTACTACCCTAAACAGTCCGAGCTGGGCACTTACATGTTCCAGGCTTGGCCCGGTTTAGTTTTCTTTAATAAACTGCCCTCATCCAATAAGCATTGGAAAGAATATTATTTCTACCTCCGTCTTCCCGAGCGGGCCTCCTTCCGAACCCAGTGCCAGATCGGACCGCCAACTTCCCCTGAGGTTCAAGACCCGACCGGATTATCTACATGCTGCCAACATGTTAGCCGGTCTGAAGTTTGACATCAATAAGTTCCTGCCTGAAGGGGTGATGTACATATTTGGCCTGAGTCCGATCAGGACCCCCCTTCCGAGCGGCTTCGGTAAGGATTTTACTTGTGCATTTGTCTTGATTGCTAACTGATTTTCTCCTTTTTTTTTTTTCTTTGCAGCGGACATCGTCATGGAGTCCGTGATGGCCGGCATTCTGAAAAGGAAAGCGGCGGCGCTCGAGGCCGCAGCTGCCAAAGAAATGGAGACACTTGGCATTGAGCCAGTCGGCTCGCATGAGGGGGAAAGCGATACGAATGCGGGGGAGTCAGCCGCTCAGGCTTCTCTCTCGGAGCCAGCGGCTGGCGCAACTGCTAGTCGAGAGCCTTCCGTCCGGGAGCAAGGCTCGACTCAGAAGGAAGAGCGCCTGCTCAAGCAAAAGAGATGCAGAGTGGAGACACCCCTCCGATCGGCCACGTCCGCGGTCCAGCCATCCGAGCGGACCACAGCGGATTCTCGAGGCAAAGCCGCAGCGGTGGAGGCGATCTCTTCCGATCGGACCCCCTCCCAGTTGGACGCGTTCGCGGACCCCCTCGAGGTCGTTCATGTCAGCGTCCTTCCGCCCGCTCCCCGCCAAGTTCGACGTTCGGCAATTTTGTGCCAGATGTCTGCGCCGGCGTCCGATCCTTCTCCAGCTTCCGCCCAGACAACTCCCGGTCGGCACCGTACCATCCGGGTCTCCTTGCATCTTCCCACCGAAGAGCTGCTGCCCGAGTCCGCTCGGCCGACCGCGCCAGAGCACATGATCACAAGGAAGGGGCCTCTGGCCGAAATGTGGGCCGACGCTCAGGCACGCGTCGCTATGATTCCGCTCAGCAACTTGGCTAATAGCCACATGCAGCAGGCCACCGGGGTAAGTGTATTTTCTTCCGAAGTTTTTTATGCATTCTTTCCGATCGGCCATTAACAATTCTTGTTTATGCCAGAGATGGGTGGAGGAGATTGCGGTCTCCAATCGTCTGGCTATGGTGGACGAGGAGCTGAAGAGGTTGAAGGCTTCGGGTGGCCTGGTCGGCTCCCAAGGCCCCTCTTACGCCGAGCTACAGAAAGAGCTCAAAAAGACCCAAGATCTACTGGCGGCCGAGCAAAAGAAGACGACCGATCAGGCCTACACTTTGGGAGAACTTGAAAGGCAAGTGAAGACGCTTGAGCGGAAGAAAAACCTCGCCACCGAGCAGAAGAAGATGGCAATCTCCGATCTGGAGAAGAAGAATGTCGAGGCTCGGGGCCTGGAGCAAAAATTCAAGGAGTTGATAGACCAACTAGCTGGCGAGAAGGCGGCCCGATCGGACGTAGTGACGAAACTTGAGGCTGCCCTGCAAGAACACCAGGCTGCCGCTGATGCCTCCCGAGCGGCCCTCAAAGAATACCAGGAGGCTGAGTCGAGCCGGGCCGCCGCCTTGAGGCAAAATTACATCCGTTCGGTCGAATTCTCCGAAAAAGTGTGCGAGCGGATGTATACTGCTTTTGAGCTCGCTATGACGGCCACCACAACTTATTTGAAGTCCAAGGGCCATCTTCCCGACTCCGTCTTCATCCCGGCCCAAGACCATGCGACGCTCCTCGGCACCATCCCGAAGGATCTCTACAATTACCTAGAATAGAAGTTTATATGTAATTCGGCCGCTCGGCCAAAAATAATCCCTTTTTTGTAATTCGGCCGCTCGGCCTTAATTTCTCTAATGCTATCCTTTTACTTGCTTTTTCTTTTGCTAATCAACACGAGTGCTGTCCGCTCGGCTCGCCAACTACCGTGGTTCATGTTCCTTCACTTCTTTTTACGAAGTAATTTGCATAGATAGTCCGCTCGGCTGAATATATCATGTTCGCAAACGGGATTTTCGCCAGAGGCTCACGAAGTACTTTTGGTTACTTACTTTGCCGATCTGCCAACCGACTTAAAAGTCGACTTCTTTATTGTCTTCTTCCGGCCGGAGGGTTTATAGTCGCCGGCGCGACTCTCGATATTTAACGTCGGAGCTCGACGGTCTTCCGGCCGGAGGGTTTATAGTCGCCGGCGCGACTCTCGATATTTAACGTCGGAGCTCGACGGTCTTCCAGCCGAAGGGTTTATAGTCGTCGGCGCGACTCTCGATATTTAACGTCGGAGCTCGACGGTCTTCCGGCCGGAGGGTTTATAGTTGCCGGCGCGACTCTCGATTTTTAACGTCGGAGCTCGACGGTCTTCCGGCCTGAGGGTTTATAGTGCCGCGACTCGATTTTAACGTCGCTCGGCGGTCTTCCGTGGAGGGTTTATAATCGCCGTAGCGACTCGATATTTAACGTCAAAACTCGACAATCTTCCGGAGGGTTTATAGTCGCCACTCGACCGATTTTAACGTCGAGCTCGGCGGTCTTCCCACGAGGGTTTATAGTCGTAGCGACTCTCAATATTTAACGCCGGAGCTCGACGATCTTCCAACCGGAGGGTTTATAGTCGCAGGTCCGACTTTGCGGAGCTCGATGATCTTCCGGTAGGAGGGTTTATAGTCGCCGCGACTCGATATTTAACGCCGGAGCTCGGCGGTCTTCCGGCGGAGGGTTTTAGTCGCCCGACTCTCGATTTTAACGCCGGAGTCGGCGGTCTTCCACGGAGGGTTTATAGTCGCCGGCGTGACTCGATATTTAACGCCGGAGCTCGGCGATCTTCCGGCGAAGGGTTTATAGTCGCCAACACCACTCTCGATATTTAACGCCGAGCTCAACGGTCTTTACGGAGGGTTTATAGTCGCCGGCGCGACTCTCGATTTTTAATGTCGGAGCTCGACGGTCTTTCGCCCGGAGGGTTTATAGTCGCCGGCGCGACTCTCGATTTTTAACGTCGGAGCTCGACGGTCTTCCGGTCGGAGGGTTTATAGTCGCCGGCGCGACTCTCGATTTTTAACGTCGGAGCTCGACGATCTTCCGATTCGGCTGACGGTGCCTTATACTTGTGCTGATTTTTCGATTTTTTACTCCTGCATTTCAAATATATAGCCGAACGGAAAGTGTACAGAATATATTACATGGCGCACCTTTCACCCCGCCCGGTAAGGCTGGAGGTGGGTCGCGCTCCATGGTCGATCCAGTTGTCGTCCGTCTTCATCCTCCAGAAAATAGGCACCCGAGCGGAGCTTTTCGATGACTTTGAAGGGGCCCGCCCAAGGAGCCTCCAGCTTGCCAACGTCCCCGACCGGCTTTACTTTCTTCCACACTAGGTCGCCGACCTGGAACGCTCTAGGGATCACGCGCCGGTTGTAATTCTGCTACATCCTCTTCCGGTACGCCATCAGCCGGACGGACGCCTTGGCTCGCTCTTCGTCGATTAAGTCCAGCTCCATATGCCTCCGCTCGACATTGTCATCATCATAGTTCTGGATCCGGACGGACTCTATGCCGACTTCAACTGGGATAACTGCTTCGCCGCCGTAAACTAAATGGAACGGCGTGACGCCCGTTCCTTCCTTTGGAGTCGTGCGGATAGCCTATAGGACGCCCGACAGCTCGTCCACCCAGCTTCCTCCTATATGGTCGAGCCGAGCCCAAAGAATGCGAAGAATCTCCCGGTTGGCTACTTCAGCTTGACCATTGCTCTGGGGGTACGCCATGAAAGTAAAATGTTGTTCGATGTCATAGCTTTTGCACCATTCTTCGAGCTGCTTCCCGGCGAACTGTCGCCCGTTATCGGATATGAACCGGCGAGGAATACCGAACAGACAGATTATATGCTGCCAAATAAACTTTTTGACCATCTGCTCGGTGATCTTGGCCAGTGGCTCGGCCTCCACCCATTTGGAGAAGTAGTCGACCGCCACCAGTAGAAACTTCCGCTGACCGGTAGCCATGGGGAACGGACCCACGATATCCATCCCCCACTGATCGAACGGACAGGAGACTGTAGATGCCTTCATTTCTTCCGCCGGTCGGTGGGAGACGCTGTGGTACTTCTGGAAGGAGAGACACGTCGCGAAGGTCCGAGCGGCGTTTGCTTGTAGGGTTGGCCAGAAGTACCCAGCCAGCAGGATCTTCCTAGCCAGCGATCGTCCGCCCGGATGTCCTCCGCATGATCCTTGGTGCACTTCCTGGAGGATGTATTCCGCGTCCTCCGAGCTCACACACTTCAAAAGGGGGCGGGAGAAGGCCTTCTTGTAGAGCTGGTCTCCCACGAGTGTGAACTGACCGGCTCTCCTTCTCAATAGCTGGGCTTCCTCCCGATCGGAAGGTGTAGCGCCCGAGCGCAAAAACTCCATAATGGCTGTCCTCCAATCGCTCGGGAATTGGAGGACTTCCATCCGGTCGATGTGCGCCACCAAGGATATTTGCTTAATTGGCTGCTGGATGACGACCGGTGATACTGAACTTGTGAGTTTAGCTAACTCATCTTCTGCCGGGTTCTCCGCTCGAGGTATCTTCTGAATAATGACTTCTCTAAAGTGGGCCTTGAGCTTTTCGAAGGCCTCAGCGTAGAGCTTCAGCCGAGCATTGTTAATCTCGAATGTGCCCGAGAGCTGCTGGGCGGCGAGCTGGGAGTCTGAATGGAGGGTCACCCGACCGACTCCTATATGCCGGGCGGCCTGTAAGCCGGCTATGAGGGCCTCATACTCTACTTCATTATTTGTGGCTTTGTAGTCCAGCCGAACGGATAGGTGCATCCGTTCTTCTTGGGGAGAAAGTAATAGCACACCAATCCCGCTCCCGAGCCGAGTAGACGATCCATCCACAAATATTTTCCACATAGCTTCGGGCTAAGGATTTTGTACCTCGGTAACAAAATCTACCAAGGACTGTGCCTTTATCGCCGACCGGGGTTGATATCGAATGTCAAATTCGCTCAACTCCGTTGTCCATTTGATGAGCCGTCCTGACGCTTCTGGATACAGCAGCACTCTTCCCAATGGGCTATTCGTCCGGACGATGATTGTATGTGCTAGGAAATAAGGACGCAATCTCCGAGCGGCGAGGACCAAAGCAAAAGCCAGCTTCTCGAGCCCAGTATAGCGAGATTCAGCATCTTTTAAAATATGGCTCAAGAAGTACACGGGTTGTTCTTCACCGCTCGTCCTCACTAATGCCGAGCCTACTGCACGCTCGGTTGAGGATAAGTAAATACAGAGCGGCTCACCTACAACTGGCTTGGCTAGCACGGGCAAAGAGTTCAGGTATGTCTTCAGCTCTTCAAACGCCCGATCGCATTCTTCGTCCCAATGGAACTTAGTAGCTTTGCGCAAGGTCTTGAAAAAAGGGAGGCTCCGATCGGCAGTCTTGGCGATGAATCTTGACAACGCGATTATCCGACCGGTCATGCGCTGTACTTCCCTTAGATTTCTTGGGGGCGGCATATCTTGCAATGCTTTTACCTTACTGGGATTGGCTTCTATGCCCCGCTCGGTCACTATATAGCCCAAGAAACGCCTGCCTTTGGCTCCGAACAGACATTTCTGAGGGTTGAGCTTGACCCCATACATCCTCAGCGTTCGAAAGGTCTCCTCCATGTCCGTAAAAAGATCGGCCGATCGGACAGACTTGATGAGAATATCATCCACGTACACTTCTAAATTGCGTCCGATCTGCGCCTTGAATACTTTGTTCATCAAGCGCTGGTATGTTGCTCCTGCGTTCTTCAATCCGAACGACATTACATTGTAGCAGTAAGTGTCGTCGGCTGTGACGAAGCTGACCTTCTCTTGATCTCCTCGGGAGAGCGGCACTTGATGATAGCCCTGATAGGCGTCTAGCATGCATATCAACTCGCAGCCGGCTGTGGAGTCCACCAGTTGATCAATTCGGGGCAGAGGGTAAAAATCCTTAGGGCATGCTTTGTTGAGATCCCTAAAATCGATGCAAACCCTCCACTTGTTGCCCGCCTTGGAGACTAGCACTACATTTGCCAGCCAGCTCGGGAACTGTACCTCCCTTATATGGCCGGCCTCCAGGAGCTTCTCGACCTCCGCTCGGATGATGGCGTTTTGTTCGGCGCTAAAGTCCCTCTTCCTTTGCTTCACCGGCTGAGTGTCCGATCGGACGTGAAGTTCATGCTGTGCGATACTTGGCGAAATTCCCGGCAGCTCATGCGTCGACCAAACGAAGACGTCGCAGTTTCTCTGGAGACATTTGATCACCTCCTTTTTCTGACTTGCCTCCAGATCGGATGCAATGAATGTGGTGGCATCCAATCGGGTCGGGTGGATATGAACCTCCTCTTTTTCTTCATAAACCAAAGAGGGTGACTTTTCGGTTATGGCATTTACCTCGATCCGTGGCGCCTTCTGCGCGGAATCAGCTTCGGTTCGGACCATTTCGACGTAACATTGCCGAGCCGCCAGCTGGTCTCCCCATACTTCTCCAACTTTGTCTTCAACCGGGAACTTGATTTTTTGGTAGAAGGTGGAGACGGCCGCTCGGAACTCACTGAGTGCCGGTCGCCCCAAGATTAAATTGTATGCAGAGGGAGAGTCGACCACGACGAAGTTTGCAGTCCGCATCCTTCTGAGCGGCTCTTCTCCCAACGAAATCGCTAGTCGGACTTGTCCGACCGGTAGAACTTCATTGCCCGTGAACCCGTAGAGGGGGGTTGTCATGGGCAGCAGCTCGGCTCGATCGATTTGCAATTGGTCGAAGGCCTTTTTGAAGATAATGTTGACCGAGCTGCCTGTATCGATAAAAATGTGGTGAATAATGTAATTAGCTATTACCGCTTAGATGAGGAGGGCGTCGTCATGTGGCACTTCGACTCCCTCAAGGTCTCTGGGCTCGAAACTGATTTCGGGCCCGCTCGCCCGTTCCTGACTGCAGCCGACCGCATGGATCTGGAGCTGCCTTACACTTGCCTTCCTTGCTCTATTGGAGTCTCCTCCGGTCGGCCTGCCAACTATTATGTTGTTTCGCCGCGGAACGTGTTGCTTCCATTTTCTTCCTCCCGTGCGGACGGCCTAGACCGCTCCTTAGCTACCCGGGGATTGTCCTCGTGCCTCTGAGGATGATACCGCTCGGGCGACTGTCGTCGATCAGCTTCATGGTGTCGCTGTCGCCTGTCGGATGATGGCGATCGACGGTGGCCACTCCGGGGAACGGGGTGGGCGATCAGGGGAAGGCTTCGGCAATCTCTTGTGTTATGCGTGTCCGTCCGGTGGAACGAGCAAAACATTGGGGGCGGACTGCTTCGGCTCGCGGTCCTCTGGCCAGCTGGTGGCCAGCTGGTGGCCAGCGAGCGGCTTCCGCTCGGCGGGCGCTGGCCGCTCGGTTGGAGCTTCTTTTCTTCGGGCCGCCTGGGCTTCCTCCACATTAATGTATTCATTGGCCCGGTGTAACATATGATCGTAGTCTCGGGGCGGCTTCCGAATGAGTGAACGGAAGAAGTCACCGTCCACGAGGCCTTGTGTGAACGCATTCATCATCATTTCTGAGGTGGCCGTTAGAATATTCATGGCCACCTGGTTGAACCGCTAGATGTAAGCTCGGAGCGGCTCCCTAGGCTCTTGTTTGATGGCAAACAGATTGACACCGGTCTTCTGATAACGTCGATTGCTTGCAAAATGGTGGAGGAAGGCCGTGCGGAACTCCTTGAAATTTGTAATGGATCCGTCCTCCGAAACCCATCAAAGTCATGAGTAGGGTGGAACTTTACGGGTCGTCCATCGTATGTATAGTGATGCAAAGTGGCTGTGTTGTCGAACTTACCCGGATAGTCGTCCAGGTCGGTGGTCCGATTGTATTCCCCGATCGCCGGTGGAACATAATGCTTTGTAGCGGGTCCAGCAGGATGACCTCCGAAAATTTTCGGTTGATCCGCTCGGGAGGAGTCCGTCTTTAGAGCCTTGCCTTTTCTATTGTCTCGCTCGGGCGCCTCGTCTGACGAAAATCCTCGCTAGAGGTTGGCTTGCGTGACCTCTAATGGCGTTTGGAATACAGCCCGATGGAACGGTATTGGGGCAAGCAGAGCTTCCATTTGATTGCCGGTCGGACCTTTGTTCTGGCACCATATTGAGAGTTGCTCTTGCCGGTCGTCTGGAGCCGCCCGACCGCCTGATGCCAACGTTGCCTGTTGCGCCAGCCGATCGGCTTGAGCCTTTTGATGCCGCTCAACTATCTTGGCCGCCCGCGCTTGGATGAGCGCGTCGAATTCTTCGAGGGAGAGCGTCACCATGAGTTGGCATCCAGCTTCTTCCATCCTCAAGGCTCGGAATCAGGTGCGTTCCCACAGACGGCGCCAATTTTATCCTGTCCGAGCCCTGAGTCGACGGAGGCTTATGCACACATACCGAGGTGAATATGTGTCCTCTTACCATACCTCAGTATGGGCCTGTCAGAGGAGCTTGCCTGACACCATACTGCTACAGTCCGAGCACCTCTCTGATGGGACAGTAGAACCTTCCGTCTTAGGCTTCTGCGTATGGGTTTGTCGTCGAACGCGCTTGTTGTCAGAAGATGTTCCCCGATGTTTCCCTTGTCCTTTTGTCTCTTCTGTCCCTGTGCCGAGCGTCCAGCCGCTCGGCAGGCTCATGACGTCCGGTCGGACGTCATTATCAGTCCGACCGGGAAGTTGCCCGGTCCCGTGCTCGGCTAAGAACGTCCCTTTATAGTCTTACTGATTTACGCCTCGGCCGAGCGGGCTTCCCGCTCGGCCCAGCGACCTTGTTCACCATGAACGTCGGAAACTCGACTCCCTGTCGAGTTGTTCTTTGATTCCGCCAGGACCCGTTCTGCCGGTCGACCTAACCCTTCTCCGGTCGCCCGGACCTCCTGCTGACCCTTTTGACTTTTGACCACCACGTGGCGTTGACTTCCATCCAGAGGGTCCCCCGTCCGAACGGCCGGATCACTTGCCTTCTCTTCAAGTCTAGTCGAAGGAGGCGATTAGTCCGACTGACTAGACCGCCAGTCATGCCGAGCGGAATCTCCATGCAACCATCATCCGCTCAGCCCCCACGGGGGTGGCTATAACGACAGTCAACGCCAACATTCCTCAGTATCTTTTCGAAGTTTTCGCCAATCTCCATCATTAAGGTCGAGCACACACTCATTAAATGCGTTCCAGTGGCTGAATGCCACGTGGCGATGCTGCCGTCATTGTACGGCGACGACGTGCTGTCCGACGGGATCGAGGCGGTTCGAAATGGATGGCCCGATGCGTGCTTCGATTCCCGTGACCTTCATCCGACGGTGGAGGCCGCTCGGGCTCAAACTTATAAAGCCTTCGCTTTCTTCGCCTTCGCCGCATTTCTACTCTCGCATGCCCAGAAGCTTCCTTGTCGTTCCTGCTCCGGTGATCTCGTTACCGCTTCTTCTTTTTTCGACGATTCCGCATTCCTCGTCGATCCTCATCCTTCTCTGTTAGGCTCTTATTCTGTTCTACCTTTGGTTCTTGCATTTTCTTTGCGTTTCTTTCCCGAGTTTTGGTCCTCGGGGCACTGTTTCGTTTGCCATTTTCTTTCCTCTATCCTCCGCCTTTTGTTGTTTCGTCCGTTCGGACAATGGCTAGCTCTTCTCAACCTCAAGAACAAACTCTCGGCCCATGGTATACCACCATGGAGTCGCGCTTCGATCGGCGCGACGCCGATATTCTGATGGACTCTTTCGAAATCCCTTCTGATTTTGAACTTATATTACCCTCCCCCTCCGCTCGGCCACACAAACCGCCTCGCGGAGCTTTCTATGTTTTCCGCGACCAGTTCGTCGTCGGTCTGCGCTTTCCAATCCATCCGTTCATCGTAGATGTTTGTAACTTTTTCGGCATTCCGCTCGGAAGCCTAGTCCCCAACACTTTCCGTCTTTTATGCGGCGTTGTCGTTTTGTTCAAAATCCACAATATCCCCTCCGACTGGAGGTTTTCTATTTTTTCTACTACCCTAAATAGTCAGAGCTGGGCACTTACATGTTCCAGGCTTGGCCCGGTTTAGTTTTCTTTAATAAACTGCCCTCATCCAATAAGCATTGGAAAGAATATTATTTCTACCTCCGTCTTCCCGAGCGGGCCTCCTTCCGAACCCAGTGGCAGATCGGACCGCCAACTTCCCCTGAGCTTAAGAGGTTCAAGACCCGACCGGATTATCTGCATGCTGCCAACATGTTAGCCGGTCTGAAGTTTGACATCAATAAGTTCCTGCCTGAAGGGGTGATGTACATATTTGGCCTGAGTCCGATCAGGACCCCCCTTCCGAGCGGCTTCGGTAAGGATTTTACTTGTGCATTTGTCTTGATTGCTAACTGATTTTCTCCTTTTTTTTTTCTTTGCAGCGGATATCGTCATGGAGTCCGTGATGGCCGGTATTCTGAAGAGGAAAGCGGCGGCGCTCGAGGCCGCAGCTGCCAAAGAAATGGAGACACTTGGCATTGAGCCAGTCGGCTCGCATGAGGGGGAAAGCGATACGAATGCGGGGGAGTCAGCCGCTCAGGCTTCTCTCTCGGAGCCAGCGGCTGGCGCAACTGCTAGTCGAGAGCCTTCCGTCCAGGAGCAAGGCTCGGCTCAGGAGGAAGAGCGCCCGCTCAGGCAAAAGAGATGCAGAGTGGAGACACCCCTCCGATCGGCCACGTTCGCGGTCCAGCCATCCGAGCGGACCACCGTGGATTCTCGAGGCAAAGCCCCAGCGGTGGAGGCGATCTCTTCCGATCGGACCCCCTCCTAGTTGGACGCGTCCGCGGACCCCCTCGAGGCCGTTCCTGTCAGCGTCCTTCAGCCCGCTCCTCGCCAAGTTCGACGTTCGGCAATTTTGTCCCAGATGTCTGCGCCGGCGTCCGATCCTTCTCCAGCTTCCGCCCAGACGACTCCCGGTCGGCACCGTACCAACCGGGTCTCCTTGCATCTTCCCACCAAAGAGCTGCTGCCCGAGTCCGCTCGGCCGACCGCGCACGAGCACATGATCACAATGAGGGGGCCCCTGGCCGAAATGTGGGCCGACGCTCAGGCACGCGTCGCTTTGATTCCGCTCAGCAACTTGGCCAATAGCCACATGCAGCAGGCCACCGGGGTAAGTGTATTTTCTTCCGAAGTTTTTTATGCATTCTTTCCGATCGGCCATTAACAATTCTTGTGTATGCCAGAGATGGGTGGAGGAGATTGCGGTCTCCAATCGTCTGGCTATGGTGGACGAGGAGCTGAAGAGGTTAAAGGCTTCGGGTGGCCCGGTCGGCTCCCAAGGCCCCTCTTACGCCGAGCTGCAGAAAGAGCTCAAAAAGACCCAAGATCTACTGGCGACCGAGCAAAAGAAAATGGCCGATCAGGCCTACACTCTGGGAGAACTTGAAAGGCAAGTGAAGACGCTTGAGCGGAAGAAAAACCTCGCCACCGAGCGGAAGAAGACGGCAATCTCCGATTTGGAGAAGAAGAATGTCGAGGCTCGAGGCCTGGAGCAAAAAGTCAAGGAGCTGATAGACCAACTGGCCGACGAGAAGGCGGCCCGATCGTACGTAGTGACGAAACTTGAGGCTGCCCTGCAAGAACACCAGGCTGCCGCTGACTCCTCCCGAGCGGCCCTCAAAGAATACCAGGAGGCTGAGCCGAGCCGGGCCGTCGCCTTGAGGCAAAATTACATCCGTTCAGTCGAATTCTCCGAAAAAGTGTGCGAGCGGATGTATACTGCTTTTGAGCTCGCTATGACGACCACCACAACTTATTTGAAGTCCAAGGGCTATCTTCCCGACTCCGTCCTCATCCCGGCCCAAGACTAGGCGACACTCCTCGACACCATCCCGAAGGATCTCTACGATTACCTAGAATAGAAATTTATATGTAATTCGGCCGCTCGGCCAAAAATAATCCCTTTTTTGTAATTCGGTCGCTCGGCCTTAATTTCTCTAATGCTATCCTTTTACTTGCTTTTTCTTTTGCTAATCAACACGAGTGCTGTCCGCTCGGCTCGCCAACTACCGTGGTTCATGTTCCTTCACTTCTTTTTATGAAGTAATTTGCATAGATAGTCCGCTCGGTTGAATATATCCTGTTCGCAAACGGGATTTTCGCCAGAGGCTCACGAAGTACTTTTGGTTACTTATTTTGCCGATCGGCCAACCGACTTAAAAGTCGACTTCTTTATTGTCTTCTTCCGGCCGGAGGGTTTAGAGTCGTCGGCGTGACTCTCGATATTTAACGTTGGAGCTCGACGGTCTTCCAGCCGGAGGGTTTATAGTCGCCGGCGCAACTCTCGATATTTAACATCGGAGCTCGATGGTCTTCCGGCCGGAGGGTTTATAGTCACCGGCGCGACTCTCGATATTTAACGTCGGAGCTCGACGGTGTTCCGGCTGGAGGGTTTATAGTTGCCGGCGCGACTCTCGATTTTTAACGTCGAAGCTCGACGTTCTTCCGGCCGGAGGGTTTATAGTCGCCGACGCGACTCTCGATATTTAACGTTGGAGCTCGAAGATCTTCCGGTCCGAGGGTTTATAGTCGCCGGCGCGACTCTCGATTTTTAACGTCGGAGCTCGACGGTCTTCCGGCCGGAGGGTTTATAGTCGTCGGCGCGACTCTCGATATTTAACTCGACGATCTTCCGCACGGAGGGTTTATAGTCGCCGGCTCGATATTTAATGCCGAGCTCGACGATCTTCCTACTGGAGGGTTTATAGTCGCCGTGACTCGATATTTAACGTCGAGCTCGCGGTCTTCCCGGGTTTATAGTCACGCCGACTCTCGATTTTTAACGCCTGAGCTCGGCGGCCTCCTACCGGAGGGTATATAGTCGCCGTAGCGACTCTCGATATTTAACGCCGAGCTCGCGATCTTCCCGTGAGGGTTTATATGCGACTCGATATTTAACGTCGGAGCTCGACGGTCTTCCAGCCGAAGGGTTTATAGTCGCCGGCGCGACTCTCGAATTTTAACGTCGGAGCTCGACGGTCTTCCGCCCGGAGGGTTTATAGTCGCCGGGGCGACTCTCGATTTTTAACGTCGGAGCTCGACGATCTTCCGGCCGGAGGGTTTATAGTCGCCGACGCGACTCTCGATTTTTAACGTCGGAGCTCGGCGGTCTTCCGATTCGGCTGACGGTGCCTTATACTTGTGCTGATATTCCGATTTTTTACTCCTGCATTTCAAATATACAGCCGAACAGAAAGTGTATAGAATATATTACATGGCGCACCTTTCACCCCGCCCGGTAAGGCTGGAGGTGGTTCGCGCTCTATGGTCGATCCAGTTGTCGTCCATCTTCATCCTCCAGATAATAGGCACCCGAGCGGAGCTTTTCGATGACTTTGAAGGAGTCCGCCCAAGGAGCCTCCAGCTTGCCAACGTCCCCGACCGGCTTTACTTTCTTCCACACTAGGTCGCCGACCTGGAACGCTCTAGGGATCACGCGCCGGTTGCAATTCTGTTTCATCCTCTGCCGGTACGCCATCAGCCGGACGGACGCCTTGGCTCGCTCTTCGTCGATTAAGTCCAGCTCCATGTTCCTCCGCTCGGCATTGTCATCATCATAGTTCTGGATCCGGACGGACTCTACGCCGACTTCAACTGGGATGACTGCTTCGCCGCCGTACACTAAATGGAACGGCGTGACGCCCGTTCCTTCCTTTGGAGTCATGCGGATAGCCCATAGGACGCCCGGCAGCTCGTCCACCCAGCTTCCTCCCATATGGTCGAGCCGAGCCCAAAGAATGAGAAGAATCTCCCGGTTGGCTACTTCAGATTGACCATTGCTCTGGGGGTACGCCACGGAAGTAAAATGTTGTTCGATGCCATAGCTTTTGCATCATTCTTCGAGCTGCTTCCCGGCGAACTGTCGCCCGTTATCGGATATGAGCCAACGAGGAATACCGAACAGACAGATTATATGCTGCCAGATAAACTTTTTGACCATCTGCTCGGTGATGTTGGACAGTGGCTTGGCCTCCACCCATTTGGAGAAGTAGTCGACCGCCACCAGTAGAAACTTCCGCTGACCGGTAGCCATGGGGAACGGACCCACGATATCCATTCCCCACTGATCGAACGGACAGGAGACTGTAGATGCCTTCATTTCTTCCGCCGGTCGGTGGGAGACGTTGTGGTACTTCTGGCAGGAGAGACACGTCGTGAAGGTCCGAGCGGCGTCTGCTTGTAGGGTTGGCCAGAAGTACCCATCCAGCAGGATCTTCCTAGCCAGCGATCGTCCGCCCGGATGTCCTCCGCATGATCCTTGGTGCACTTCCTGGAGGATGTATTCCGCGTCCTCCGAGCTCACACACTTCAAAACGGGGTGGGAGAAGGCCTTCTTGTAGAGTTGGTCTTGTTGGTTGCTACTCGGAAAACCTAATGGTTTCACTGTACAAAAATTTTGTACAAAGGTCTGAACCTTTTCCTATCTACCATGTGTTCTTTTAAATTAAACTTGGATCGCCTGCGGAACTTAACACGTTTGATCCAAAGTTTAATCTATTTATTCTTTTAGGTTTAGACTTGGATCTCCTGCGAAACTTAACACGTTCGATCCAAATCACCTAGGTTATTAATTTCATTAAATATTAGTTTCCAAAATTGGCTTCCAGGACTGCATGGCGAGGCACATGACCTTCTTGGATATGGGAACAACCACCACCGCCTAGACAAAGCCTTTTAAGGAAAGTTAATATTTAATTTCCTTAAATAACTTTAGGACAACCGAAAAGAACAATTAAATCACAAGGAAAAGAAAAACAAAAAAAAACACAAATTCGAAAACTATTTCGAAATACTAGAATCGCAAGCCTCTTGTATTTGGTATTATTTCCAAAAATAACTAGTATGATGCGGAAAGTAAAAAACTAGTTATACCTTTTAGAAAGACCTCTTGATCTTCTACCGTATTCCTCTTCTAACCTCGGACGTTGTGTGGGCAACAATCTTCCAAGATGAGGACCACCTAGCACCTTCTTCTTCTTCCTTCAAGTTTCGGCCAAGCACCAAAATCCAAGGATGAAGAACTTTTTCCACCAACTAAGCTCCAAGGGATGCAAGCTTTTTCTCCTCCTTCTTCTTCTTCTCCAAGTAGAATCCGACCACCACAAAAGCTCCAAGCAAAGAAGAGTTTCGGCCACCACAAAGAGGAAGAGAGGGAGAGAGGATGGCCGACCACAACACCAAGGAAAAAAAAAGAGAAAATAATAGAAGTTGTGTGTAATGAAGGCACCCCAACCTCCTCTTTTATAATCCTTAGCTTTGGTAAATTAGGAAATTTAATTACAATAAAATTTCCTTAACTTTCCTTGACATAAATTAATTAAGAAAAACTAAACAAAATTTCCTTAACATCCATGTCATGGCCGGCCACATCAATAAGAGCAAACAAGGCAATTTCAATCAACAATTTAAAATTCCTTATTTGTCTTTGGAAATTTTAAAAGGTAAAATTTCCCTTTAAAATCCCTTCATGGTTGATAAAAAGAAATTTCTTTAATTTTAATTTTTCAACATGTGAATAATTTATAAAGAAGAAAAATAAAATATCTTTCCAATCTACAAATAAGGAAAGAGATCTAATCTCTTTCTTTAATCTTTTGTAGATCCTTTTAAAGAGATATTTTAATTTTTAATCTCTCCAATAAATTATATCTTTCACATAAGAAAATTTTAAAATTAAAATTCTTTTAAATTTAATGGGGGCCGACCACCTAAGCTTGGGTTCAAGCTAGGGCCGGCCACCCATGAACCAAGGCTTGGCCGGCCCTAGCTTGATCCACAAGCTAGCTTGGCCGGCCCCCTACATCATGGGTATAAAGGTGGGTATAGTACTCTATAAATAAGAGGCTACGATAGGAACCGAGAGGAGAAATTGGTTTTGGTCTCCCGATAAAATTAAGCATCCCGTGTTCGCCCTGAACACAACTTTAATTTTATCAATAATAATTTTTTCCACTAGAGAACTATTATTGAACTACCGCACCAATCCCAAATTACATTTTTGGGCTCCTTCTTATTATGAGTGTGTTAGTCTCCCTGTGTTTAAGATGTCGAATGTCCACTAATTAAGTGAGTTACTGACAACTCATTTAATTAATATCTTAGTTCAACAATAGTACCACTCAACCTTATCGTCATGTCGGACTAAGTCCACCTGCAGGGTTTAACATGACAATCCTTTTGAGCTCATCTTGGGGACATTATCAACCTAGATTACTAGGACACAGTTTCCTTCTATAATCAACAACACACACTATAAGTGATATCATTTCCCAACTTATCGGGCTTATTGATTTATCGAACTAAATCTCACCCATTGATGAATTAAAGAAATAAATATCAAATATATGTGCTTGTTATTATATTAGGATTAAGAGCACACACTTCCATAATAACTGAGGCCTTTGTTCCTTTATAAAGTCAGTATAAAAGAAACGACTTCAAATGGTCCTACTCAATACACTCTAAGTGTACTAGTGTAATTATATAGTTAAGATAAACTAATTCCTAATTACACTACGACCTTCCAATGGTTTGTTCCTTTCCATTTTGGCCGTGAGCTGCTGTTTATAATTTATAAGGTACTGATAACATCATCTTCTATATGTGACACCACATACTATGTTATCTACAATATAAATTAATTGAACAACTACAAACAAATATAGATAATTTGACCAAATGTGATTCTTTATTCAAAATAAATGTTTACAAAAGCTTAGGCTTTCATACACTCTAACAATCTCCCACTTATACTAATGACTAAGATGTCATATCTTCTGCCATACATCTGATTCTCATTCCCTCCACATGCCGATCAAAAGCTTTTGCCGGAAGGGCCTTAGTGAAAGGATCTGCCAGGTTATCTGCTGATGCAATCTTGACGATGACAACTTCTCCTCGCTTCACGATATCTCGTATCAGGTGGTACTTGCGCTCTATATGTTTACTTGCCTTATGGGCTCATGGTTCCTTCGAGTTTGCAACTGCACCGCTATTATAACAATAAATTGTGATGATTTTGGGCAAACCAGGAATCACATCTAAGTCCATTAGAAAGTTCCTGAGCCATACTGCTTCTTTAGCTGCCTCAGAGGCTGCTATATATTCGGCTTCCATGGTTGAGTCCGAAACGCATTTCTGCTTAACACTCCTCCATGCTATGGCTCCACCTCCTAAAGTAAACACATAGCCTGATGTAGACTTACTGTTGTCCTATCTGATTGGAAATCTGAATCCGTGTAACCTAACTGCCTTGGTAAACTAGCATATAATCTCTAGTCCTTCTCGGTGTACTTTAATATATGCTTTACCCATCCAATGTCCTTATCCGAGGTTACTCGATATCGCTAACCATGCCTACGGTAAAGCAGATATCGGGTGTTTCTCGACATAGCATTGCATACATTAAGCTTCCACAGTGAAGCATAAGGCGCTTTCATGTCCTCTATCTCCTTTGATGTCTTCGGAGACATCTCTTTAGATAGAGCTACTCCATGCCTAAAAGGTAAGAAACCTTTCTTGGAATCCTGCATGCTAAAATGAGCAAGGATTGTATCTATATATGAAGCTTGGGACAGACACAACACTCTTTTCTTGCGATCCCTTATAACTTTGATCCCAAGAATGTGTGCACAATTTCCTAAGTCCTTCATATCAAATTGTTTGGATAACCATACCCTTACATCCGATAATACCTTGACATTGTTGCCAATTAACAAAATATCATCTACGTATAGTACAAGAAATACCACCATGTTTCCGTTACACTTCTTGTATACACAAGACTCATCCGGACACTGAATAAATCCATATGACTGGATTACTTCATTAAACCGGATGTTCTAAGACCTTGAAGCTTGCTTCAGTCCATAAATGGACCGATTGAGCTTGCACACTAGATGCTCTTTGCCTTTTTCAATGAACCCTTCTGGTTACTTCATATGGATGTTCTCTTCAAGACTTCCATTAAGGAAAGCTGTTTTGACATCCATTTGCCAAATTTCATAATCTATATGAGCAGCAATGGATAAGAGTATCTGGATAGACTTAAGCATGGCTACCGGTGAAAAGGTGTCCTCATAATCGATTCCCTCTTTTTATGAGTGTACCCTTTCGCAACAAGCCTAGCTTTGAAGGTTTCTACCTTCCCGTCTGTCCCTCTTTTCCTTTTGTAGATCCACTTGCATCCAACGACTTTTACACCATCAGGTGGTTCTACGAGCTCCCAGACCTTATTAGAGTACATAGACTCTATTTCAGAATTCATTGCCTTTTGCCAAGATGCTGCATCTATATCTTGGAGTGCTTCGTCATATGTTCGGGGATCAGGTTCATGTTTACCCGGGATTAAGTCCGAAGACTCTCCCAAAAACATGAATCTATCAGGCTGCCTAACAACCCTACCACTACGACGAGGCACAGTCTGTGGTTGTGTGACACGTGTTGCAATCTCTTGTGGTACTTCATCTTGTACTGTTGGTACTAAGGTAGACGTGTCCTCTCTAAGTTCTTCTAAAACAACTTTGCTATTGGGCTTGTGATCCATTATATAGTCTTCTTCTAAAAATTGGGCATTGATCCTAACAATGACCTTCTGGTCTTTAGGACTATAAAATAAACCACCTTTCGTTCCTCTGGAATACCCCATAAACACGCGAACTTTTGTACGAGATTCTAACTTATCAGCATATGGTTTCAGCACATGTGCTGGACTACCCCAAATCCGAATATGTTTTAGACTGGGCTTTCGCCCATTCCACAATTCTGTGGGAGTAGAAGAAACTGATTTAGAAGGTACTAAGTTCAGAATGTACACTGCCGTTTCCAGAGCGTATCCCTAAAACGAATTTGGTAATTCTGAATAACTCATCATCGATCTAACCATTTCCATAAGAGTCATATTCCTTCATTCTGCCACACCATTCTGTTGGGGTGTACCAGGTGCGGACAGTTGGGATTGAATCCCGACCTCTGATAAGTAATTCCTAAACTCTCCTAAGAGGTATTCGCCACCACGATCAGACAGTAGTGTCTTGATACTTTTACCTAGTCATTTCTCCACATCAGCCTTGTACTATTTGAACTTATCAAAGCACTCGGACTTGCGGCGCATTAGGTAAATGTATCCGTATCTTGAATAATCGTCTATAAAAGAGACAAAATATTCTAAACCACCTCTTGTCTGGACAGACATAGGACCACACAAATCAGAATGAACCAATTCTAACACTTCTTTGGCTCTATACCCCTTGGCGTTAGAAGGCCTTTTGGTCATTTTACCTTCCAAGCAAGATTCACAAGTTGGAAAATTTTCCAACTCTAATGAACTCAAAAGTCCATCGGCTATAAGCCTCTGAATCCTACTTAAGTTAATATGACCAAGCCTTAGATGCCAAAGATATGCTTGGTTCATTTCCGAAGGTTTTTTTCTCTTATTAGAGTTAGAAAATGAGTTATAAATTTCCATGTTTTGCTTTGTGGGAGAAATTGAATTTAAAGTATACAAATTGCCAACTAATGCACCAGAACAGATAATCTCTTTATTTATCTTAATAACTACATCATTACTAAAAGAAATTGAATATCCATCCATAAACAGTTTAGAAACTGAAATTAAATTCTTTCTAAAACTGGGTACATAAAGACAATTCTTTAAAACCAAATTTCTATTCCTATTAAAAGATAAGTAGACATCTCCCACTGCAATAGCCGCCACCTTAGTAGCATTGCCCATGTAGACGGTAATCTCTCCTTCAGTTAGTCGTCGGGTTTCCTGGAACCCCTGCAAGGAATTGCAGACATGATCAGTGGCTCCCGTATCTACACACCAGGTGCTGGTAGATAACACCGCTAAACATGTTTCAACAACTAGAGCATGAGATATACCTTTGTTGTTTTGATTCCTACAAGGACAGTCCGCCTTCGAATGCCCTGACTGCTTGCAGATGAAGCATTTGCCCTTCGGCTTCTTCATTCCAGCTTTAGGTCTTGTACTCTGAGATTTATTCACTTTCTTTGCTGGACCAACTTGTTTCTTCTTCTTGTTTCCTTTCGATTTAGAAGTAGAACCATTTTCAGCATAGTGAATATGAGAATTGTGACGAAACAAACCTTCTGATGCCTGAGGTTCTGTCAGTAGTTCTGCCAATGAATATACCCTTTTGTTCATATTGTAATTCAGGCGGAATTGCTCAAAACTTCTAGGTAGTGTTTGGAGGATCATATCGATCTGGGTTTCCCCATCAATTTCTCTTCTAAGGATCTGTATTTCGTTCAGATAAGCCATCATCTTTAGGATATGATCCCTCACAGGAGTACCCTCTTGCATGGTAGTTGTCATTATCTTTCTCATGACTTCTTGCCTAGAAGCCCGATCCTGATGACCAAAGAGTTCCTTGAGATTGTTCATAATATCATAAGCTGTTGGTAAATCTTGATGCTGATGTTGCAATACATTTGACATTGAAGCCAAAATGTAACACCGCGTCATCTCATCTGCTTTTACTCATTTCCTATGATATTCAATCTCCTCTTGGGTAGATTCCCCAGTGGGTGCATCAGGGCAAGGCTCAGTCAGTACAAACTTATAGCTTTCAGCAGTAAGAATAATATCCAGGTTCCTTTTCCAATCTATGTAGCTAGGACCAGTAAGTCTATTCTGTTGTAGTATGATAAACAGTGGGTTGAAAGTCATCCTAAGAATCACAAATAACTTTTGGTCAGAACTCTAAATTTAGAATAATATTGATTCCTCAAACAATACTATTTTAAATTAACCAACACCTCAAAACACCGTGAATTTTGTATGTCACGATAGTGTGGACGTATACAAATTCAACATTTGTAAAAGGAGGGTTTTAACCCATTAATTTTATTATCTTGTCAACCTAACTTTTTGACAAATAAAATTAATAGTTGGTATCCTTTGGTCACACAAATAATAGCAGTGACTCCGATGGGGAGGATACTATTAGTTGTGCCTAAGTGTATACCTTTACTTGACACTAAGTCCATTAATAAGATTGTGCCCCTTCCGATGGGGAAGATCACACGCTCTTAATTAACTTCCTATAGTCATCCCAAATGGAAGTTTGTTCTAGTGATCCACAAACAAGCTCATCCGATATGGAGGAAGGCACTCAGAGCCAACGCGCAAGCTTGTTTGCATCACTTACAAACCAGTAATGGAGACTGTGGAATTTATTTAAAATCCCTCTCCCACTTAGTTATTTATAAATGAGGAATTTTAACTATGCTAGCCTACTAAACATTTATACTAACATGCACACACAACACAATATAAAAGCAATAAATAGAAAATCTAATTTTCAACTATTATGGCTTTTATCTATGGTTGTCCTCCGTGTATTGTCATCCCAAGCTGCTGCCATATTTGGCCACTGCCATTGGGTCTTAATGTCGCATCCATCTTGCTCCTTGTTCCGCTGCGCCTCTGGTCCTCAAAAGGTTCCACGCCTTGCAAGATTCAATCTGCGACACAAATAGAATTTTACATTTTTCGATCCTATATTTCTCGAAGGAATGTACATGTAAACTAGATCGAACATAAAATAAAAATTTACATCCATCGATCCTATATTCCATAAAAGGAATGTACATGTAACTAGATCAAAAATAAAATCCTAATAAAACTAAATACAACTCCTGCTGTATTTTATAATACAATCATGCACACACATATAAATGCCCTTGACATGTCCAAGGGTCCAATCACACACATAATAACTAAAAGCAATAATAGTTGGATCCTGCATCCATAAAGTTAGCACATCCTACTATTAACCTGCCTAAATTATGTATGACATGTGCATAATTAAACTAATACCAAATACACAGAGGCAAAACCGTAGCTCTGATACCAATTTTTGGTTGCTACTTGGAAAACCTAATGGTTCTACTGTACAAAAATTTTGTACAAAGGTCTGAACCTTTTCCTAGCTACCATGTGTTCTTTTAAATTAAACTTGGATCGCCTGCGGAACTTAACACGTTTGATCCAAAGTTTAATCTATTTATTCTTTTAGGTTTAGACTTGGATCTCCTGCGAAACTTAACACGTTCGATCCAAATCACCTAGGTTATTAATTTCATTAAATATTAGTTTCCAAAATTGGCTTCCAGGACTGCATGGCGAGGCACATGACCTTCTTGGATATGGGAACAACCACCACCGCCTAGACAAAGCCTTTTAAGGAAAGTTAATATTTAATTTCCTTAAATAACTTTAGGTCAACCGAAAAGAACAATCAAATCACAAGGAAAAGAAAAACAAAAGAACACAAATTCGAAAACTATTTCGAAATACTAGAATCGCAAGCCTCTTGTATTCGGTATTATTTACAAAAATAACTAGTATGATGCGGAAAGGAAAAATACTAGTTATACCTTTTAGAAAGACCTCTTGATCTTCTACCGTATTCCTCTTCTAACCTCGGACGTTGTGTGGGCAACGATCTTCCAAGATGAGGACCACCTAGCACCTTCTTCTTCTTCCTTCAAGTTTCGGCCAAGCACCAAAATCCAAGGATGAAGAACTTTTTCCACCAACTAAGCTCCAAGGGATGCAAGCTTTTTCTCCTCCTTCTTCTTCTTCTCCAAGTAGAATCCGACCACCACAAAAGCTCCAAGCAAAGAAGAGTTTCGGCCACCACAAAGGGGAAGAGAGGGAGAGAGGATGGCCGGCCACAACACCAAGGAAAAAAAAAAGGAGAAAATAATAGAAGTTGTGTGTAATGAAGGCACCCCAACCCCCTCTTTTATAATCCTTAGCTTTGGTAAATTAGGAAATTTAATTACAATAAAATTTCCTTAACTTTCCTTGACATGAATTAATTAAGAAAAACTAAACAAAATTTCCTTAACATCCATGTCATGGCCGACCACATCAATAAGAGCAAACAAGGCAATTTCAATCAACAATTTAAAATTCCTTATTTGTCTTCGAAAATTTTAAAAAATAAAATTTCCCTTTAAAATCCCTTCATGGTTGATAAAAAGAAATTTCTATAATTTTAATTTTTCAACATGTGAATAATTTATAAAGAAGAAAAATAAAATATCTTTCCAATCTACAAATAAGGAAAGAGATCTAATCTCTTTCTTTAATCTTTTGTAGATCCTTTTAAAGAGATATTTTAATTTTTTAATCTCTCCAATAAATTATATCTTTCACATAAGAAAAATTTAAATTTAAAATTCTTTTAAATTTAATGGGGGCCGACCACCTAAGCTTGGGTTCAAGCTAGGGCCGGCCACCCATGAACCAAGGATTGGCCGGCCCTAGCTTGATCCACAAGCTAGCTTGGCCGGCCCCCTACATCATGGGTATGAAGGTGGGTATAGGTGGGTATAGTACTCTATAAATAAGAGGCTACGATAGGGACCGAGAGGAGGAATTGGTTTTGGCCTCCCGATAAAATTAAGCATCCCGTGTTCGCCCTGAACACACAACTTTAATTTTATCAATAATAATTCATTCCACTAGAGAACTATTATTGAACTACCGCACCAATCCCAAATTACATTTTTGGGCTCCTTCTTATTATGAGTGTGTTAGTCTCCCTGTGTTTAAGATGTCGAATGTCCACTAATTAAGTGAGTTACTGACAACTCATTTAATTAATATCTTAGTCCAACAATAGTACCACTCAACCTTATCGTCATGTCGGACTAAGTCCACCTGCAGGGTTTAACATGACAATCCTTATGAGCTCATCTTGGGGACATTATCAACCTAGATTACTAGGACATAGTTTCCTTCTATAATCAACAACACACACTATAAGTGATATCATTTCCCAACTTATCGGGCTTATTGATTTATCGAACTAAATCTCACCCATTGATGAATTAAAGAAATAAATATCAAATATATGTGCTTGTTATTATATTAGGATTAAGAGCACACACTTCCATAATAACTGAGGTCTTTGTTCCTTTATAAAGTCGGTATAAAAGAAACGACTTCAAATGGTCCTACTCAATACACTCTAAGTGTACTAGTGTAATTATATAGTTAAGATAAACTAATTCCTAATTACACTACGACCTTCCAATGGTTTGTTCCTTTCCATTTTGGTCGTGAGCTGCTGTTTATAATTTATAAGGTATTGATAACATCATCTTCTATATGTGACACCACATACTATGTTATTTACAATATAAATTAATTGAACAACTACAAACAAATGTAGATAATTTGACCAAATGTGATTCTTTATTCAAAATAAATGTTTACAAAAGCTTAGGCTTTCAATATACACTCTAACAGGTTTCCCACGAGTGTGAACCGACCGACTCTCCTTCTCAATAGCTGGGCTTCCTCCCGATCGGAAGGTGTAGCGCCCGAGCGCAGAAACTCCATAATGGTTGTCCTCCAATCGCTCGGGAATTGGAGGTATTCCATCCGGTCGATGTGCGCCACCAAGGATATTTGCTCAATTGGCTACTGGATGACGACCGGTGATATTGAAGTTGCGAGTTTGGCTAACTCATCTGCTGCATGGTTCTCCGCTCGGGGTATCTTCTGAATAATGACTTCTCTAAAGTGGGCCTTGAGCTTTTCGAAGGCCTCAGCGTAGAGCTTCAGCCGAGCATTGTTAATCTTGAATGTGCCCGAGAGCTGCTAGGCGGCTAGCTGGGAGTCTGAATGGAGTGTCACCCGACCGGCTCCTACATGTCGGGCGGCCTGTAAGCTGGCTATGAGGGCCTCATACTCTGCTTCATTATTTGTGGCTTTGTAGTCCAGCCGAACGGATAGGTGCATCCGTTCTTCTTGGGAAGAAAGTAATAGCACACCAATCCTGCTCCCGAGCCGAGTAGACGATCCATCCACAAATATTTTCCACATAGCTTCGGGCTCGGGATTTTGTACCTCGGTAACAAAATCTGCCAAGGACTGCGCCTTTATCGCCGACCAGGGTTGATATCGAATGTCAAATTCGCTCAACTCCGTTGTCCATTTGATGAGTCGTCCGGACGCTTCTGGATTCAGCAGCACTCTTCCCAATGGGCCATTCGTCCGGACGATGATTGTATGTGCTAGGAAATAAGGACGCAATCTCCGAGCGGCGATGACCAAAGCAAAAGCCAGCTTCTCGAGCCCAGTGTAGCGAGATTCAGCATCTTTTAAAATATGGCTCAAGAAGTACACGGGTTGTTCTTCACCGCTCGTCCTCACTAATGCCGAGCCTACTGCACGCTCGGTTGAGGATAAGTAAATACAGAGCGGCTCACCTACAGCTGGCTTGGCTAGCACGGGCAAAGAGTTCAGGTATGTCTTCAGCTCTTCAAACGCCCGATCGCATTCTTCGTCCCAATGGAACTTAGTAGCTTTGCACAAGGTCTTGAAAAAAGGGAGGCTCCGGTCGGCAGTCTTGGCGATGAATCTTGACAACGCGGTTATCCGACCGGTCAGGCGCTGTACTTCCCTTAGATTTCTTGGGGGCGGCATATCTTGCAATGCTTTTACCTTGCTGGGATTGACTTCTATGCCCCGCTCGGTCACTATATAGCCCAAGAAACGCCCGCCTTTGGCTCCGAATAGACATTTCTGAGGGTTGAGCTTGACCTCATACCTCCTCAGTGTTCGGAAGGTCTCCTCCATGTCCGTAAAAAGATCGGCCGATCGGACAGACTTGATGAGAATATCATCCACGTACACTTCTAAATTGCGTCCGATCTGCGCCTTGAATACTTTGTTCATCAAGCGCTGGTATGTTGCTCCTGCGTTCTTCAATCCGAACGGCATTACATTGTAGCAGTAAGTGTCGTCGGCTGTGACGAAGCTGACATTCTCTTGATCTCCTCGGGCGAGCGGCACTTGATGATAACCCTGATAGGCGTCTAGCATGCATATCAACTCGCAGCCGGCTGTGGAGTCCACCAGTTGATCAATCCGGGGCAGAGGGTAAAAATCCTTAGGGCATGCTTTGTTGAGATCCCTAAAATCGATGCAAACCCTCCACTTGTCGCCCAGCTTGGAGACTAGCACTACATTTGCGAGCCAGCTCGGGAACTGTACGTCCCTTATATGGCCGGCCTCCAGGAGCTTCTCGACCTCCGCTCGGATGATGGCGTTTTGTTCGGCGTTAAAGTCCCTCTTCCTTTGCTTCACCGGCCGAGCATCCGATCGGACGTGAAGCTCATGCTGTGCGATAGTTGGCGAAATTCCCGACAGCTCATGCGTCGACCAAATGAAGACGTCGCAGTTTCTCTGGAGACATTTGATCACCTCCTTTTTCTGACTTGCCTCCAGATCGGCCGCAATGAATGTGGTGGCATCCGATCGGGTCGGGTGGATCTGAACCTCCTCTTTTTCTTCATAAACCAAAGAGGGTGGCTTTTCGGTTATGGCATTTACCTCGATCCGTGGCGCCTTCCGCGCGGAATTAGCTTCGGCTCGGACCATTTCGACGTAACATCGCCGAGCCGCCAGCTGGTCTCCCTGTACTTCTCCAACTTTGTCTTCAACCGGGAACTTGATTTTTTGGTAGAAGGTGGAGACGGTCGCTCGGAACTCACTGAGCGCCGGTTGCCCCAAGATGATATTGCATGCAAAGGGAGAGTCGACCACGATGAAGTTTGCAGTCCGCGTCCTTCTGAGCGGCTCTTCTCCCAATGAAATAGCCAGTCGGACCTGTCTGACCAGCAGAACTTCATTGCCCGTGAACCCGTAGAGGGGGGTTGTCATGGGCAGCAGCTCGGCTCGATCGATTTGCAGTTGGTCGAAAGCTTTTTTGAAGATAATGTTGACCGAGCTGCCTGTATCGATAAAAATGCGGTGAATAGTGTAATTTACTATTACTGCTTTGATGAGGAGGGCGTCGTCATGTGGCACTTCGACTCCCTCAAGGTCTCTGGGCCCAAAACTGATTTCGGGCCCGCTCGCCCATTCCTGACTGCAGCCGACCGCATGGATCTGGAGCTGCCTTACACTTGCCTTCCTTGCTCTATTGGAGTCTCCTCCGGTCGGCCCGCCAGCTATTATGTTGATTTCGCCGCGGGACGTGTTGCTTCCATTTTCTTCCTCCTGCGCGGACGGCCTAGGCCGCTCCTTAGCTACCCGAGGATTGTCCTCATGCCTCTGAGGATGATACCGCTCGGGCGACTATCGTCGATCGGCTTCACAGTGTCGCTGTCGCCTGTCGGATGATGGCGATCGACGGTGGCCACTCCGGGGAACGGGGTGGGCGATCAGGGGAAGGCTTTGGCAATCTCTTGTGTTATGCGTGTCCGTCCGGTGGAACGAGCAAAACATTGGGGTTCATGCCTTCTTTTTTGGTTTGGGTCGCTCGGCAACTACCTCTTGAACGGCGTGGGACCTTACGTGGTGGGGGCGGACTGCTTCGACTCGCGGTCCTCTGGCCAGCTGGTGGCCAGCGAGCGGCTTCCGCTCGGCGGGCGCTGGCCGCTCGGTTGGAGCTTCTTTTCTTCGGGCCGCCTGGGCTTCCTCCACATTAATGTATTCATTGGCCCGGTGTAACATATGTTCGTAGTCTTGGGGCGGCTTCCGAATGAGTGAACGGAAGAAGTCACCTTCCACGAGGCCTTGTGTGAACGCATTCATCATCGTTTTTGAGGTGGCCGTTGGAATATCCATGGCCACCCGGTTGAACCGCTGGATGTAAGCTCGGAGCGGCTCCCTGGGCTCTTGTTTGATGGCAAACAGACTGACACTGGTCTTCTGATAACGTCGACTGCTTGCAAAATGGTGGAGGAAGGCCGTGCAGAACTCCTTGAAATTTGTAATAGATCCGTCCGGCAGCCTCCGAAACCACCGTTGCACCGATCCCGAGAGGGTGGTGAGGAACACCCGACACTTTACTCCATCTGTGTATTGATGTAGGGTAGCTGTGTTGTCGAACTTACCCAGATGATCGTCTGAGTCGGTGGTTCCGTTGTATTCCCCGATCGCCGGTGTAACATAATGCTTTGGCAGAGGGTCCAGCAGGATGACCTCTGAAAATTGCCGGTGGATCCGCTCGGGGGAGGAGTCCGTTCGGGGAGCCTTGCCTTTTCTGTTGTCTCGTCTGGGCGCCTCGTCGGACGAAGATCCTCGGTCACGGTTAATTGTTGCGGCTTCAGGAGGCGTACGAAATAGGGCCCGATGAAATGGAACTGTGGCTGGCGGTGCTTTCGCTCGGCCCCCTGACGCCGACGTCATTTGTTGCTCCATCTGCTCGGCTTGCGCCTTCTGTTTCTGTTGCACCACAAGCTTAGTTGCTCTTGCCTTGATCAGTGCGTCGAGCTCCTCCGTGGAGAGCATCACCGTATGCGATCGTCCAGCTTCGTCCATTGCTTCCGTTCGGATGCAGGGGCGTTCCCACAAACGGCGCCAATTTGATCCTGTCCGAACGCTGAATCAATGGACGCTGGGCACGTGGCGATCTCCGAACTGATGACGTGGATCTCCGGCCGGTCGTAGGGATCTCCGGTGAACCTGCAAGGAAGTCGAGCCGGGAAGGGGTTCCCGGCGACGACCCTCCGACGCTCAAGTCAGGCAAGAGGAAACTAGGAAGTGGCTTTGAATCTCAGAGAATGCGTACCTACGGCGAAGTGTGAGGACCCTTATATAGAGCTGTGAAGAGGCTTATGCACACATACCGAGGTGAATATGTGTCCTCTTACCATACCTCAGTATGGGCCTGTCAGAGGAGCTTGCCTGACACCATACTGCTACAGTCCGAGCACCTCTCTGATGGGACAGTAGAACCTTCCGTCATAGGCTTCTGCGTATGGGTTTGTCGTCGAACGCGCTTGTTGTCAGAAGATGTTCCCCGATGTTTCCCTTGTCCTTTTGTCTCTTCTGTCCCTGCGCTGAGCGTTCAGCCGCTCGACAGGCTAATGACGTCCGGTCGGACGTCATTATCAATCCGACCGGGAAGTTGCCCGGTCGCGTGCTCGGCTAAGAACGTCCCTTTACAGTCTTAATGATTTACGCCTCGGCCGAGTGGGCTTCCCACTCGGCCCAGCGACCTTGTTCACCATGAGCGTCGGAAACTCGACTCCCTGTCGAGTTGTTCTTTGATTCCGTCAGGACCTGTTCGGTCGGTCGACCTAACCCTTCTCCGGTCGGTCTGACCTCTTGCTGACCCTTTTGACTTTTGACCACCACGTGGCGTTGACTTCCATCCAGAGGGTCCCCCGTCCGAACGGCCGGATCAGTACTAATTGAGTTGGACTCAAGTTGATTCATGTGTTCAATGAGTCCAATTTAGATTATGACTCATTGAATCAATTTAATTAAATGAATTAGATTAATTATATTAAATTGGCTTGAATCAAATGGTTGGATTAGATCAACCATGGGAGTTATAATGTCAAGTTTGACTTGACTTGAGAGGAAGAGGAAAAGTCAAGTTTGACTTGACTTTATGTCACATCATTTGTGAGTTGACATTAAGTGGCCAATGATGATGTGTCACATCATCATGTTTAGCACATGTGTGTGTCACCTAATGGAGGTTACAAATCTCTTCTTTAATGGCCACATTAAATATGAATGGAGGTTACAATTCCATTATGTGGCCGACCACTTTTGTGATGAATGAAATTTTGATTTTTCATTCAAGACATTCATTCCATCATCTTCTTCCTCTAGCTCTCAACCTTTCTCCCTCTCCTCTCTTGGCCGAACCTTACCAAGGTGTTAGCACACCTTTGTGTTAGGTTTCTCCACCTATTTGTTCGTGTGGATACTTCTAGAGGGTTGTACACTTGACAACCTCGAGATTCGGCATCACTTGGAAGAGCAGGATTGCGAAGGGCATCGCATCGAGGGTAACTTCCTTCTCTAGTGTAGATCTAGGCTTTAGTAAACTCGTACTCGTAAATTTTTGTTTTATTTTACTTCGTACGGATCTGGTGGCTTGGGGTTCGGGGTTTCCGCGACGCGAAAAAGCGATTTTCGCGGCCCGAAATTCCCAACACCTGTAGGGCTGTAAATGAACCAAGCGTTCGTGAACAAGTTTGGTGTTCGGCTTGGTAAGAGTTTGTTTATGTTCGTTCAATATACATAAGATTAATTAAACAAACAAGCTTGAACAGCTCGTTAAGCTAAACAATCAAGCTTGAACACATATGTGTTCAGCTCGTTAACGTTCGTGAACAACGTTCGTGAACAACGTTTGTGAACAATGTTCACGAACCATATTTATTAATAAAACTCTTTTCAATATGCTAAATAAATAAATAAATAAATAAATTTAAATTATCAATCTTAATAACCAATCACACAATTAAAAGTTTCAAACAATCAAACAAGCTTGAATTAATAGCTTGATAACATCTAAACGAACCAAGCTCAAACCAAGCTCGAGCCAAGCTCGAACCAAGCTCAAGCCAAGCTTGAATTGAGAGCTTGATAACATCTAAACAAATCAAGCTCAAGCCAAGCTTCAAACAAGCTCAAGCTCATAAAAAAAAAACAAAGTCAAGCTTGAACACTCATTTCAAAAGCTTGGTTCATTTTAAGCTCGGCTCGACTCGGCTCGACTCGGTTATCTTATCAAACAAACTTGAACACCCCAAAGCTCAGCTCGGCTCGGCTTGTTTACAGCCCTAGAAACCTGTACATATACCCTGTAAGAATCTCTTATGGAGACTCATTCTACAAGATCATGTATGAGGTCATGACATAAAAAATTGTTTGTTCTTCCTGAAGGGACTTGTGTGGTAGTCTTTGAAAGAAAGACCTATTAACTAACTCTTGGAAATAGCTTTTTCCTACATCCTCCATCCTAGGGGTGTCAAAAATGAACCCGATCCGACGACCCAACCCGAGTCGACCCGAAAAAAATCGGGTTCGGGTTGGGCATTTTCGGGTTCGGGTCGGGTTCGGGTTGGAGGGTTGGAGTGTAAAAGAGTCTCGGGTTGGGTCGGGTTGGGTTCGGGTTGACCCGGGTTGACTTAAATATAGGGTTTTGTGAAATTTTTTGGAGTTAAATCAAATTTTATTTTAAAAATTTAGATGTTTTTATGTATATTAATATCATGTTTGTATGATAATGATGAAATATTGAGATAAAAGTGAAGAATTATAGGAAAAATAATCCAAAAAAGTCATTTTGAATCAGATTTTCGGGTTATATGGGTCGAGTTCGGGTTGTTCAGGTTCGGGTTCGGGTTCGGGTTCGGGTTGAGGTGTTTTGGGTTAAACTCGGGTTCGGGTTGGGTTAAAAAAAAAAAAAAAAATTCAACCCGACCCAACCCAACCCAAATTGACATCCCTACTCCATCCTTCTATTTGCTTGAGGTACAATGAATCCTTCAGCATTCCAAATTCTGATCAACTTTTCTTCGGCAAACCAGTAACCTCTAGGGAATAAGGAACAAAATGCAATACATTGATTGCTTAAGAGGTACAAGAAGATAATGATAGCTAATCTGTGAAACTGGGAGTAGTCCATACTTCGGTATTTGCCATATTTCATTATTCAATATATTGTTTCAGTGGTTTACATCCATATTGGTGTTCAACAAACCTCCAACCATTCTTGCTGCAAGTGGCAATCCATTGAGTCTGCTAACCATCTTCTTTGCAATGTCAGTTAGTGGTGGTTTTTCTTGAGAGCTTTGAAAGCCAAAGGCACATAATTTGAAAATTTTCCAGAACTCTTCTTCGTCCATTCTATTTAGGTGGAATGCACATTCATTGGAAGCCACAGTTGGGAGCCTTGGAAAGCGAGTTGTCAGGAGCACCTTGCTGCCAGGCACTCCGGAGCTTAGTGATGCACAAAGCATGTCCCATCCGTGTCGGTCCTTATTCCATAGGTCATCGAGGACAATCAAAAATCTTTTTGATGCTATCTTCTTCTTAACCATAACTTGAAGCATATCCAAATTCATACAATCAGGAGTGTCGATATTTGCAGACTGCAATATCTCTTTGGTGATTCTTTTCCCGTTGAAGTTTTCTGATGGATAGACCCAGATCTTCAACTGAAAATATTCAGTTATGCTCGTATCGCTGTATAGTCGCTGAGCCAGAGTTGTCTTTCCGACGCCTTCATCCCCCAAAATTCTTATGAAAGACAGGCTGCCATTGCTGAATCCCGAACCAAGAGAAGGTTTCAACAACAGTTGTCTGAGTGTATTGAACTCTTTGTCTCGTCCATACACTTTACCATTGACCAAGAAGGAAGTTGCGTTACTGCTTATGGAGTCTGCAGTATGTATGTTCTGTCTGTCATCTGCATCTACTGAATTCACAACTTGGATGATCTTTACAAGTGCAGTTGCAATTTTGTATATGCTTAGATAAATTTTCCTTAATTTATAAACATGGCTATCCTCAATTTCAACCACAGTGTGAACTTTAACAGGAGAAGATGCATTTTTTACTTTTTGTGGCAGAGGAATTGAAAGAGGATGATGATCGGCTACGTGCCTCGTATTGATGCTGATCCACTCCATGATGCAGAACATCGTGCTCGATCTTTTCCACTAAATCCTCACCATCATAAACCGTGTCCTTAAGATGCATTAGCAATCCCTCCAATTCAAGTTTCATCAGTTCGTCAGTCGCAATCGTGAAAGAATTCTCTGCAGCGCTGATGATGTGCCGAATCTGGATCACACAAGTCTCCAGGTCTCTGAGTACAACTCCAACTTCAGGCAGCATTTGTAACCTATGGACTTCAACCCTCCGGAGCTTTTCAACAAAGCTGTCGATGAGAGTCACCCCGAGCTGCCCCAAATCTGAAAGCGTGAACAACATCGTCATTGAATGGCTGATGCCTCAGCTCCCGAACGGAGATTAGAGAGATCCCAAGTAGAGAGAAACTGGCACCGGCAACAAGGAGCTTTGACTTTTGAGGGACGTGGACATGTCTATAGCTGCCTTAAACTACTCTTTGGAAATTTGTCGTGTTCTATTGGATGTGTCGCAAGCATCCGCAGATTTGGTTCCCGATTGGCTTGAGGGATTAATAGTCAACTTGTTCTAGGATCGGAGGACATTACCTCAGGACCGGCTCAAGTAATAGACGATTAAGGCTTATGGCTAAGGGTCCTTATTATATTAGGGTCCATAAATTTTACATATATATCTATATAAATTAAATATGAATATTAATTTAAAAATATATAAATATGGATATTAAATATTAAAAATTATGGTTCAAATAAATTTTAGTTGAGTTTTATTGGTAATTTTAATTTTTTACTAGCTAAATTATATTTGGTAAAAAAATTTAAATTTATTATAGATTAAATTTAGATCATTTTTATTTTTTCTACTTGTGTTAGATTTAATTGTTAATTTTTAAAATTAGATTTCAGTTGGTAATTTTTTTTATTTTTTTATTAAAATTTAATTAGTAATTTTAATTTTTTTAATGATAAAAATTATATATATATATATATATATTTGATAAAAATAGTTAAAAACATATTCAATAATGTAGTAATATTTTTTTTTTATTTTAGTTTAATTTCACACTTTTTTTAATAATTCACCATGAATATTTTCTAGCTAAATATTTTTAGATAAATAAATTTTATTAATAATTTATCAAAGTTAAAATTGATAAAAAGATAGTTTAGTTCACGAAGCTTCCGTCAATGAGGGATTCCGAGGAAGAGTCTATTATACGTAGTGACTATATCTTGTACTCGAACCTATTTTATGTAGGTTACACAATAATTTCCTTCTTCAAAATTAAAAATGATTGATATTTTTTAAAAATATATATCTTACTATTTTATTAAAAATCTCCCCCTTTTACTAACTAACTTTGGTGAAGTCTAAAATGCATTTACGTTAATGTCCTTTTTTCTATTCATATTAAAAATAATTTCAAGATCTATTAGTAATTCCACAAGCGAAACAATTAGTGATCTAGAGTTCGAGACTCAGCTATAGCGTATTATTATGAATTTTTCTCATCATTAATTTTATGTTGTTTTATATAAAAAAATATAGTTTTCTTTAGTCTCATATCTTAGAATTGACAATATTATGATCAAAGAAGTTTCTATAAATATTTTAGGACGACGATGTTAAAAAATATATTTTTCTTAGTTTTTTTTACTAAGACAAGTATAATATTAAATTAAAATAATTTTTTTCATAAGGAAGTCCGTTATAGTAGTTTGTTGCTGGGATGAATCAACAATTTGGATTTTCAAAGACGAAATAATTTATATATTATTATATTACACACACAACGCGTGTGTACGATCACACTAGTATAATTAAAATATATATTCATAGTATTATAATAATTTATTGCTGTTTCTAAATTAGAAAACCTAAAATATTTTTTATTTTTAAAACTTTACTAATAAAGTGAGATTTGGCATAAGATAAAGTTATTATTGCGTGACCTAGTTGGTCACTGTTTCTAATTGTATAAATAATTATTGACAATATATGAAATTGTCCTTTTAAATTTTACTAACAAAATTAAATGTGGCCCTGGGACATAAACAGTGGCCAATTGCAGCTTCTCGATTTACCTCTTCACATATGGTCGTAGGATCGATCGTGTTGGGTTGCTAGAATGGTAAATTTCACCTTTCACTATAACTAATAAAATTAAATATTTCTAATATTTATTTAAAAAATATTAAATTCTTTTTTCCATGTCTAAGAATGATTGAGACGACTCACTCCTCAATTTGACTTGAGAAATTGGTCCAGCTAGCAGTTCATGGCCTCCCGATGGCGAAGCAAAGTTCCCCGCGGCGGCGGAAGGCCCAAACGTCAATGTCCTCACCCTTCTTCAGCGAACTGAATGACCGGAACAACTTGAGCTCGTGGCCCTGGATCACGGTGTCACCGCTTCCGTCCCATAGAGTCAGCCAAAGGTAGAACACGAACCCGCACCGTGCGTACACCCGCACTGGCAGCCCTCCGTGCGCCCGCCCCGCCGCCTTCTGCTTCTTCCTCATCTCCTCTTCCGCTGCCTCCGTGCGGCACCGCTTACTAGGCTGGCCGATGTCTTCGACGAGGCTGGCCATGGTGCGCTCCTCCAGGGAGAGGAGGCCGACGAGATTGGCCCCGACGGAGTCGGTGGGAAGGTAGAGGCGGTTCTGCTGCGTGTCGAGGTCGGAGTTCTCCACCCTCTTCGAGGCGATGTACCACACCGGCACCCCAATGGCTTCGCCGTCGTCGTCGCCGCCGCTGGTGAAGTACTGCTGCCTCGCCAAGGTGGCCACCCACTCCGGAACAGTGGGGGTGGCCTCGCCGTCGCCGCTGGAAGACTCGCTCTTCGCCGTCATGGTGGTGTCGAGCAGCTCAAAGCAGATTAGGATGGCTTGTTATTTATAGATTTTTTGAGTTGGAATAATTGGAAATAAGATTGGAACCGATTGAGATTTAAAATTATTGAAAATAAACGGTTTTATTTGGTATAATTAATTGTGATTGGAATGACTGTGATTTTATAATCTAATTATGATTACGTACAAAATCAAATTATAATCAAATTAGGAAATAAATTCTGGTCATCGGAAGCCACACGCGGGGTTAATTTGTTTCCAGCAATTTTATAAGGCTAAAACAACTTTCATATTCTATTTAATTTATGACACCTGGGTTGGTTATTCACTTCGTCAAAGATAAATAAATCTTTCCATTGTAGTCTTCTTTGATTTTATTTTTTTTAAAAAAAATTAATCTTGCATTTTTGAATTATTATTATTATTATTATTATTATTATTATGTTTATAATTTTATATTCCAGCATCACCCTGCATCATTTGAGTGTGAATATAATTTTCAAGTAATGGATATCACATTAATTAAGCACTTAATTAATGCAATGGGTTTTTTTTCCTTTTGAATTTTTTCTTCGGTAAATTAGAGAAAAATCTTCAATGGTAATCATAACTTTACATGCAATACTCATGCTTAAAAAACTTTGTTTCCACTCCCTGCATGCAAAGTATTACTTGTTTCAACTCCCTCATGCAAATATTGATACCTAAATTGCCCCTCAGATTTTTTAGGTACAAAAAGTCCAAAATTGAGTACAAAAAGTCTGAAACGAGTATAATTCTTCTTAAAGTTAGTACTTTATATTAAAAATCGAGTATATTTTCTATCAAAATTATTCCTCTTATTTTTTAGGTATAAAAAGTCTAAAAATAAGTATAATTCCTGTTAAATTCAGCACTTTACACTATAATCCAGTACTCTATACTAGGATCGAGTATATTTTCTATTGAAATTAACCTATATTTTTTAGGTACAAAAAGTCAAAAATTGAGTACAAAAAGTCCGAAAATGAGTATAATTCTTCTTAAAGTCAGTACTTTATATTAAAAATCGAGTATATTTTCTATTAAATTCAACATATTAAACTAAAATCGAGTATATTTTGAGGTGAAAAAAGAATCGTACTCAATTTAATAGAAAATATACTAGATTCTAATTTAATATACTGAATTTAAGAGGATTTATACTGATTTTTGGACTTTTTGTACATAAAAATATCATGGGCAATTAGGTAAATATGTTTGACTTGGGAGTGAAAAGAAAGTTTTTCATGGATGGGGACTGCATGTAAAGTTGTGTTTACCAATGGGGAGTGCAAGAAAATTTACCCTTTTTTCTTTGGAATATTCTAAAAGTACTATATTGTTCAATTTTTATTTTGGTCAAAACTCAATAAAATAGTATTAACCCATATAAAATTAATTTAAAAAAATGATCTAAGTAAGATAAATTTAGTAAAATAATTTAAATTTACAATCAATAAATACTTTGTGCTTCTTTAAAAGAATACTTATTTACCGTTAATTACTTGGGGTTAACTTTGAATTAGAGTAATTTATTCATTGCACAATTAATTTACCCCATGTCAACTCATCTTCATTAGTTATTCCATGCCCCTTTGTGTATTATATATATATATATATTTTAAAGAGAACGAAAAAAATAGGGCCCACGTACTAAAAGATTTTACAATCTCATTTTCTAAAAATTGAGATCATTATTTTTAATATATTAAATATATTTTTATGTATATTTTTTAAAAGAATTGAAAAGAATAAGACTCACATGATTAAATATTTACATGATCTCATTTATCAAACTTCAAATTTCACAAAGATATCATTTTTTTTTAGCGTCTCGGCTATGCGCTTTCAGCTGTGTACCTGCATTTACCTCCCTTCATATCCGTGGGATCGACTCTAGGGGGGCCGCTGATGTGGCGGTTCCACATTTTTTATAAAGGGACTCTTTTTTAACAAATTAAATTTATTTTTAACTATGAATGTTATTTTATAAAACTTAATCTATTCCTCTTCAATATATCTCAATCATAGCCTTCTCTCATTACATTTCTCATTCATTGGTGATGCTTTCTCTTTAATTAATAAGAACATGAATTAAAATTTTTTATCTTATCCATACAATGCAAAATAAAAATATTAGTTTTTTTTAAGTCCCCCCTCTTCTCCTTTTCCAACTCCCCCTCTCTTCTCTTACTCATTGAGATTCGAGAAGAAAAACTCCACATCTCCACCTAACACTAATACATTGATTCGGTCGGTATTACAATGCTCCTTGCTTGATTAAATTTAAATGTTCATGCATTCATCCATATTATGACAGATCAAAATGGAAGATTTTATTATTTTTTAGCAATAACAAGTTAGATACCTTTGTCATTTCGCTTCCTTGATAGACATTAATTTTAACTTTTATTTAGATATATTTACAGTCACAAATTATTCGATTTTCCCTTTGTTTCCATTCTATCATTTATAATTGTTCTAGTTTAGGTAATAAAAATTATAGTTTATTTTTTCTTATGCTGCTTAAAAACACTTCTATTTAGTTATTGATAAATCATAATGGCTGGTTTAGTCTCATTGTGATCTTTATTTTCTAAAGATTGTATTCAATTTTGTCATTTTATACATTATTTTTTTTATTTAGTTTTGTACTTTGCCGATGACAACGATGAGTTGAGCATATGAGAATGATTTTTTTTGTATTATTATCCTATTGCATTGTTCTTATTTTCTCAATTTTGTTCCTCTTTTAAGGGTTGTTCTTTCCGTCTTATATTTAAATAATTAGACATACATTTATCCTTCTTCATTTTTAAGTTAAGTGACTTGTAAACTTATTATCTACTTGAGGTGTATTATTATATCTAATAATAATCTATATTTAATACCGTAAAAATTATATTTCTTTGATTATCTTGAATATGAAAATTTAATTAATAATTCTACATCGAAAAAGTAAGAAAATTAAATTGTATAAAAAAATATTTTTAAAATTAATATTTAATTTGTTAAAAAAAAATTTAAACCACAATTTTCGATCCAAGTCTAAATGAAAAAAGATGAGAGATTTTTTTTTTTAAAACAACGTCAAATGCCTAAAAAAAAATTTCCGCCTAGGGTCCCAAATAGGCTTGAGCCGGTCCTGCATTACCTCATCGCGTACCTAAGGCCACCTTAGGAATTTGTAAACCTACTGCTTATATAAAAGTAGATTTATACTTCATTAGGGCATCCGTAGTCGTTAACCTCTTAAAGAGGTTTATGCTCTGCCACATCATTGTCACATCAAAATTTAAAAAACCTTACTTCTTTTAAAAACCACTCTCTATTATTACAAAATATCTCTTTTAAAAATTCCACTTCTTTTAAAATTCTCTCTCTATCCTCTCTCCATTATTTTTTTTATAAACCTGATCCAAAGATTTTACTACAGGTTTATAAAAAAAACTATAAACCCCACCAATGTAGTGGGGGAAGGGTTTATATTGAGAGATTTATAGCATAAATTGCAAACTATAAATCTCCCATTGCAGATGCCCTTAGTTGTAAATCAAATCAGATTAAAAAAAACAAATAAATTCTTTTTTCCTTAAATAATGTAAGCTTGGTTGAGATTTACCTAAGGGCATCTTCAATAGTTAAAATTTTAAATGAGTATTTTTTATAATCTCAATATATTATATCATCAATATAAAAATTTATTGAAATATCTTCGATGATTAAAACTCTAAATAAATTTTTTTATGATTTAATTCATAGTATGAGTCATATGATTTCATACATATTTATCAATTTTAAGACAAAAGAGTATATTCAAATTTCTACTATTACTCTTAAACTATAAATTTTAAATCTCACCTCTATAATAATTTTAAAATTTTATTCAGCATTTTAAATTTTATAAACCTCTTATAAATTTTATATTAGAGATCCTAAGTAATTTAACATTTAAAATTGTACGTAAAAATGGTAATTTGGTCAAACTTATTCTTTTAACATTAAATTATCATCTCGTGATTTATAGTTTTATTTTATTACCGCAATAAAATTAAGTTATAATATCCATCCATAACATTACCTAAAATTAAACACTAAGACTGGCTCAACAAAATGCTAAATAATCATGGTTTTGAGAAAATGATAAACATGTGAACAAAGATTCTTCGGAATATGTATTAGTAACAGACTTATGCCTGCTCGAATTTAAGGGACCCAACTCCCCATTATCTGAGCACAATTTCCTCAGCATATAGCTAGTCGGCATGAATGCCGGGCGGAATGGAGGATATCAACGTTCTACTCAGTACCAAGATATATAGAATAAATTCGAATGAACCTAACGCTGGCCAAACATACGGGGCTTAACTCTTCATCTTTCAGAGGTATTCACTCAACACACAGCAAGAGCAGTCTCTTAATATACAATCGGTTGGACTTAGTGTCGACCGGACTTAGAGGACAACTCACATCCCACTATTACAATATAACTCTTAACATATAGCAGTCGTCCTAAGAGTCGGACAGATTTACAGAACTTATCTTATGTCTAAGCACTAAGCATATACTTGGTTGGGTCAAAGAGCTGGTTGGACTTAAGGGACTTAGCTCCCTACTTCTATAGTCAGTTTCTCATCATACAATCGACCGACTATTAGGTCGGTCAGACTACCTTCAGGGGACATCATTGTTAGAGAATTGTAACAATCTGGCAGATAATAATAGCTACTTGTCAGGGAATATTCTACTATACCTGCAATAAAATCTTCTTATGAGTGTGACTATACATCTTCCAGTGTCTGACAGTAGACATTCTCAGCCGCCTAATTCATTATGGAGGTTATAAAAAACCGTTCATATGCATGTAACGGAAGACTCCACGGAGGATGACTGTACATCTTCCTGACTATATGTCTTCTATCATACAACATATCCTGACATTGAATATTTTTTGTCATCTCATTATTGTGAGGGAGGGTTATGAGAGGCGATATAAAAAGGAGAGTTCTCTCCGTTGGTCAGGTATGTGGAAACATCCTTAGGCATACACATTTACTGTTCATTTTCTCCACTTTTCTCTCGATCACCCTCTAGACTTGAGCTCGGAGTGCTTACGCTAGGGACCCCCTCCCTGATTCTCGCCCTAACGTTCTATGTGATCTCTTTGGTGTGCACAGGAAAGAGAGCCAAGTTTCATCCTATTTTCTAGCTTGCTAGCTTGAAGTCTTCTCCCAATCAACGACAGTGCCATTTACCCAATGCGTCATCTCTACCACCTTAAGACAGGATCATATACATTAGAATTTCTTTCCTTTATTTGAATTTTAGAGTTAGAGTTTATATAAACATGTGCTTAGCTATTAAGGAGATAATCCTTAGTTATTAAATACTATTTTCCTCTTAAAAAAAAGTTAGAGGACGACATTTTTTTTCTTATCTTCTTCTTAATTTCCACTTCTCGTCAGCTCGCAGGATAATCGCTATCATGCTTAGTGTCGGTTGGTATCAGAGTTGGCAGGTCCCGATTGAGGAAGTTAACCATGAAATTCAATGGAAGGTTGATAACCATGATTTTGCTACATTATTTTGATTCATAATGCATGTTTTTAATGATCTTGTTCATAGATAAAACCTATATTGACATCACATTTCATGCATTACATTTATCTTGGACTTAATTGCAAATTAGCTTATAATCATGGTATTTGATGCTAATAGTTGATATATTCTTTGTAGGTTTCAAAAGGATCATGGACCGATCAAATCAGATCAAAATTGGGCTCAAATCTAGGACTAAACAAGACGATCAAGCCTTGGAGCGATTTGGACCGTTCAGTGAAGATCGGAGAGATCTGAGCCATCTGGCAGGGATCTGATCCATCCAAGCAAGAGGAAGTACATCATAGCCATCGAACAAGATCCAGATCTTTTGATCCTGATCTGAGAAGTTTGAACCGTTAGATGAGATCTGAAACATTCTGAACCTTTGGATCATATTGGGAGAGGTTTAAAAGTTGAGAAGCTACAGTGGTGATGGCGAGCTCGGGCATTCATTTTTCCTCGCGATATTCTCTACTGTTCATCCTTCGTCCCGACGCTCCTTCCACAAGCCAAATCTGTGAGCGAGTCTTCTTCATCGCCAGCGATCACTGAGCTGCCGTCGTTCATTGTCCGATGTCAGAGAGTGGCAGTGGGCGTTCCCCGGTCTGCGAGTTGAATTTTTGATCCGCAATCCAGATCGAGGGCGTTCCCTGATTTGTGATGTTCATCAGCTGATCGTGAGCTCGAAGGGCGTTCCCAGAAGCTTCCAATTCCATTCCGACTTCCACTTCATCTGCTGCACTCAAGTTGATCTGATCAATCGATCGAGTGACGCAATTTCCAGAATTCAGCATCTGTTCTTCGTGCAATGAGAGTGTCAGCCAGTCTGTGAGCTCGAAGGGCGTTCCCAGAAGCTGTGACCGTAGGCTTGCACTAGCTGGGAGCTTGATTCTTCGCTAGTGATTGCCGGAAGGGCGTTTCCCAGAGGCAACTCTGTTTCACAGCAAAGAGGAGAGGTTTGGTTCCGGATTTGGATTGTGGAATGTTATTGGTTAGTGTTTTCTTTTCATTTCTCATACATTTGCTCAGATATGATGATCTGATAGTTAGATTCCAGTTTACTTCTTAGTTTGAATTTCCTATTTCGTTCTCTACAAATTAGTGTTTATTTTCAATTTATAGATTTAGAAAACCCCCTTGTTCGATTCATTAGATTTGTGTGACAGTGTTCATGCTTGAATGTTGAATGAATCACTTGAGATTTTCATTGTTTACCTCTAATAGACATTGTTGAATGTGATTGAGAATTGAAGACTTGGTGATTGGGTTGAGTGTTGAATTTGATTGTGATGGTGAATGAAATGTTAATTTCGATTTTGCAATTGTATTGAGTTTTTGAGTTTAATGGATACTGTGATTGTGAATTATAGAGATAGAAATTAAATCATTTGATTCAATGATGCATTAGAATATGAAATGAATTGTTGTTAATTTGATGAGATGGAAATAATCATGTTTAGCTGAGATTAACGTTTCTTTGATTCAAATCTTGATTTTATTAGATAAGATCAATTTATAATGTGAGTCAAAGAGAAGTGCTTAGTTGACATTTATTAGTTATCCTTGGAAAAATAAGATTTGGGACTCCTTACTACAACCCTTAACTTTAGTTTTAATGGGTTCCAATTTTTATTAATTTTGAAGTGCCTTGTGACATGAAAAATGATGACATCAAAATTTTGGCGTCGTTGCTGGGGAACATAACTAGTAGTGTGTGCTTATTTTAAATTGAGCATTGATTGGTTTTCTTTGTTAGAATCTTTATTGATTTGATTGCTTGTCTTCTAGTATTTTCATGTTGGCTATTCTTGAATTGTTAATTTCTTTAATGTTCATATATTCATGTGTTTGAAACTTAATGCTTTTGAGTCTTCTAATATTGACTGTTAGTGTTGTAGTGCAAGAGTAGGAGATTTCTTAAGCATGAATCCATATTTTCAGTATTTTGGAGGTGGAATGGAGCATCAGCATTTTCAGCCTGAGCATCGATTTTACCCAACCATGGATCAACAAAATAGGTATGAATCATTTTCTAATACTTATAATGCTAATTGGGTGGATCATTCATGTTGCAGGTATGAAAATGCACAAGGACAATTCATTGAGCCATATCCAACCTACCTGAATTCATATGAGTTTCAAGAGGTTTCAACATTTTCTTTGCTACATCCTTTTCAACAGAACGATTCTCAATTTGGAATGTCAACATGGAAATTCAAAGAGGTCATGCAACAAATGAGAGAACATCAAGAGCAACAATTCTCAAAGATACAACATATACAGATTCAGTTAGATCAAATTGCGTCATCTATCAATCAGTTACAAACACAAAACTCCAGTGGGGAGATGGAAAGTAGAGATTCTGTCAGGCCTGACCCTACTTCCATTACTTCGCAAGATTTTTCTAGTATTGTTTTGTGATGATGATGTAGTTTCCGATTCTACTAATGTTGTTGCTTTAGATGTTGTGAATGATCCAAGAAATGAAAATTTATTTGATGATATAAGTGTAGGGGATTGCTTACTGGAAGCAATACCCCAAGGATCACCTGAACCGGATGTTGTTGATGAGAGTGTAGAGACTTGTGCTATGGAGGTAAGGACCCAAGAATCATTACTTGAGGTTGAAAATTCACCTAAACCATAGCTTGAACCATTACTTGGTGAAAAGGAGGTAATAATCACCACTCCAGGTACCTTTCAACATGACAAGGTTAGTATTTCTTGTGATTTATCAGAAAATATAATAGAGGTACCACTCATTGATTTTATTAGATGTGATTCATTGCTGGATAAATTTTCTATCAAAACTAATATTCTCCTATCCTCTTCTTATCCCATATGCGTGTGGGAGGTGTTGTCTTTTATTGATTATGTAGGAGATTATAAGCTTCCGGAGTGGATGCTTAAACTGAACCGTCTTCGACCTCCAGAAAGAATTTTGAAAGGAAAAATGATAAATAAAAAGGATTTGATTAGAACCACAATTACTCCACTACCAGCATGGATTCTTCTTCTAAATCTTCTTCAACCACCGAGAATTAAAGGGGAGTTGGTTCTAATTTCGCTTTCTTTTGCATTTTAATTCATGTTTTGTGTTTAGTTTTTTCTTTAATAAATTCTTTGTGTTCGACTTTCCTTAGTTTCATATTTCACATTTACATTTTGCTTCCATACTTTGTATTTTATTTAGTATTCATAGCATGTCATTTTTAATAAAATTCTCCATGGATTTGTTCAAGTAATATTTTTAAGATAGTAAAAGTTTCTTAAATTTGATCATCAATTTTAGGTCATTTGGCATGATTGGATGCTTTACTTACATGATATTGGTTAGTTTGGTGGTGGATTCTATTTTGATCAATTGAGTTAGATTGCATGAAAATTACCTAGAGAGAACCACTTAAAGCCTATACTTCATTATTTTCTTTTTGTGTGGCATGTACTCATAGCAATTGAACTCTAGAACTTGCTTTATTTTTTTTTCAAAGTCACAATAGCATATGTATGAATGAAAATTAAGGATATTTTTCATTCTTGTTCCCTAATGATTTCCAAATTCTTTTCCCACAATTTTCTTTAATTATAATCTAGCATTTTAACCTTTGATCATCTTTGCTTGTCATATTTAATTAAGAGTTTGGGTTGAATTCTTGATGAGTTAGATTTTACAAGATGGACAAAGTTTTAAGTGTGGGGAGAATTATATATGCTTAAAATTCATGAGTTTTCCAATTTCAATTGTTTGGAAATTCTGTAGCTGTGAATTCAAGTTGATGGATGCATTGCTTGAGGTTAAAGGATGCTTTGCAAATAGATCTTGTTACTAGAAAATGTATCAGTAATTTCTTCAGAAATTGTGACACTGTCAAATGATACTTTCTCCTAAGCCAAATCCTATAAGTTTTAACCTCAAGTTCTCTGAGAATTAATATCTAGAACTGATACTGTGAGTTGCATTACATATTTGAATTTCTAATGTTGAAATTGCAGAGAAGGTTTTCTGCTGAGCCTTATTTCAGTAGTGAAATTTCAGAAATTTTTTTTTGAAGCTGTTATTAGTGGTTATAAACCTCATTTTAGTTCTCTACTAATGTGAAGTGGATTCACCTATTAAGAGGATGAGGAAACAAGTGGCAACACATCCTCAAGCTTTCCAAATCCAGCATTCTAGATAGATGATAAACATATAATTGAATGTTGCAATTGCATGAATTTGACAGCTTGAAGTGGTTTGAATCTGAATTGCATCTTGATTGACATTGGATGAGGGTACTGCATATGGAAGAAGTAAAACAAGAGCAGAAAAGGGAAAAAGTTGCTGGATTAGTACAATAATGTAAAATGTGCAAGGAATGGTCTAAAATTGATGTAGCAATTGTATGCCAAATTTTATTACAGTTTATCAAATCCATAATTAAGACTTAAACTGGAATTGAAGTATGAAGTTGAAATCTGGGAATCCAGAATTCAGAAGTTGTTGATGATGTAATGATGATCCTGATAAATTGTCTCCAGCTTTCAGAAATCTGACTTTTTGATCTGAAATCTTCATTACACAAGCCGGAATTACCTCAACTCTTAGTTTCTGAAATTTAATCCAAGGAGTTATAATTGGTCTGCAAAAAGCAATTTCTGTTTCAAAACAACATTGTGCCAAACATGCAATTTAATTCTGGCAGAAGGTAATTGGAATCCAAGCTGAATTCCTTGGTCCTTAAGTTGAGTTACAATGGGAACTTAATTCTGAAAGTGAGAATTCAATTTACAGATCAATTCTGAAAATGCTGTGTTGGATGATGAATTTTGAAATGTAATAGCTAGTTGATATTGAGCCAAAACTTATCCTGGAATCATAAAAGATGTAGGAAAATCTCATTGATTTATTTGGAAAAATTAGGAAGCTGAATTCTGCTGGTATTGAATTTTGAATTACTAATTTCCAGAATCAGGAATTCAAGCTGCCAAATTTTTTTTTTGCCAACAATCTCAATTGGAGTTCCTGTTAACTTAGTGAAAAATACTACCTTTTGATAAGTTGAATCTTTAGAGCATAAACTGGGAATTAGAATTATGAAACTGAACTTTGTAACTTGAGAATTTCATAAAAGAGTTTCAATAGTGTAGATTTCTGATTTGGTTTTTGTTGCTATTGGTGGCATCATAACAATTCAGGACAGCAAGCAAGATCACTAGAACTAGAATTCAGAATCAGCCTCAGTTTTGTTTTCAGTTTTGTTTTTTGTGCTGTTGGAATAGAAGGAGGAAGAGAAAAGATTGAAATAAGAGAAGGAAAGGAAAAGAGGTACTGATTTGGTGCAATTGTGAAGATTTGTAATTTCTTTAAATCTGATACTTGAATACATTTCTTAAGCTTACTGGAACTGCAGTATGCAGAAGTAGCTAATTTTTGGAATTGGCCAACTGCACCTCGGAGCTGAAATCAGTGAGTTGGAATACTTAGAAAGAGATTTAAATGGATTGTCTTTCGAAGGAAGGATTGAATAAGAGTGGATAAAAAGCATATATCTGAAATGTTGAAATTGGAATCTGGAAACCAGAGAAATCAGTTGTATTTTTGAATTTGACATAATTCATGAGTCCACGAATTGCAGAAATTAATTGGATCCTAGAAGCATTGTAGCTGCCGAAGGAGTTCCTTGAGAATTAGATTGGAATATTATCTCGGAAGCTATAGCTGAACACAATAATTTATCTTGCTGTGTAGTTGTTGAAGAAACAAATTAGCAGAATGACAATACTGAAATTGATATGTCAATTATTATAAGTTGTGTGCCAAGTACCCATTGCAAGTATATGTTCAGTGAAAGTCTAAGTGGAACACATTGCTTTCTTGTTGATGTAAAGTGATTGCCCTTTATAGGACCCTTTGGTGAATCGAATCTTGAAGGAAATTGATACTGTAATCTAGAATTGAAATTGAATTTTGAAACCTTGGGTAGCTACAAACTTCTAATTCTTGCAAATTTTAATTTCTGAATTGCTAAAATACAGAAACTTCATGGAAACTGAATTTAGGAATATGTTTGCTGATTTTAGCTGAATTCCAGAATCCAGAATTCAGTTTGGTTTGTGTGCCAAGTCTTGGTTATAAACTTCTAATTAGTAAGAGGTCCGAGTGAATTTGTTGATCTTCTATTACCATTTGGTATTCTAATCTCTTCAAACCTTACATGATTTTACGCAAGCAACTATAATTGATGTGGATTCAGAATTTAAGTCAATATTGAAATCAACTTCAAGAAGAAGTCTGAAGGCAAACAGAATTGAGGGCTTTTAATTGGGAGTTTTCTTTGGCTCTGAATTAGTGGTTAGCATTGAGTATTAGCTGTAGAAAAAAAACCAGATTCTTTAGAATCTGATATCTGAATCAGATACCTTGTGTAAAAATAGTAATCTAATGCTTGAAACTGTTGTAGGGTAGAAATTGAAAGGTGTCATAACTTCTACAAAATCCTTCATAATGTATGAGATTTAAAGGTGCATCAAGCTCCTATTGGCATTGCTTTCTAAAGTTTATGAATGTTGAAATGCTTAACAGTTGAGATTTACATCAAGTTAATAAGATTTTGGAAAAGCAAAAGATATGAATGAAAGATGAGGTATCTCAAGTCAGTGAATTTTCTGTTATTCAGATTTCAATAAACAGAAATTCTGCAGAAAGGAACTGCAGTTGTTGATCAACATTAATGGGAATTCAAGTTCTAACCAATGCATTGCTGAATGAAATTCTTTATCAGGTTAAATTCTTCGGGCAAGGTTCTAATAAGTTATGATTTCTGAAACTTAAATTGCCTCAATTCTGAAACTGAAACTGAAACTGAAACTCCTGAAATAAGGTATCCTGGAATTAGTAGTAGTGAAACTACTAGTCTGCACGAATGTGATTTGGATTTTCACTAATGCAGTATTGGAAATTGCAATATTCAAAACTGTGTGTTGGTTCACAATTTCTGTAATTAGAATCTAAAGCAACAGATTACAGAAGCCAATATCAGATTTGAGGTTGAGTCCGAATGTACATCAAAATTTCAAATTCTAAAATTATGAGTTGCAGAAATAGATTTGAATTGTTGGTTTTGGAGCTGTGACTGATTATTGTTGAATTTTGTGATCAAAGCTGCTATTAGTGGTTAATGGAATTTGATTTGGTCTTCCACCAATACAATAGAGATGCACATCTTTATTGAATCTGCCAAAGACAGAAACAGAGAAAAAGAACAGGATATGCAGAATGAAGAATAAAAAAAATAGTAGCTCAATGTGTGTTAAGTAATTTAAAGCATGATATGTTTCATTGTCCAAGACGACCAATGTTTTAAGTGTGGGGGAGGGAACTTTTCTTCATAAGTTGAGTTAAGATTATTTGAGCTTTCAAGTGTTGGAATTGAAGTGCAAAAGCAGTATTAAAGTGGAAAAATAGTGAAAGAAAAAAAAAACAGTGGTAAGACTAAGTGTATCAAGTGTGAAGATAGAGTATCAAGATTTTTGGATAGCTATCAAATTGAAGGAGAGTTTGGCTTAGTCTTTTGTGTTAATAATGACAAATGGTATTCATCTCTTTACACATCAAATTGGTCAACTCATCAATTATATGTTGGGTGCTACTTGGAATTTCGTTTTGTTTCCCCTGTACAAAAATTTGTACAAGCACAGAACTTTTCCTAGCAACCTATGTGTTCTTTAAAAATTAAATTTGGATTGTAAACGAAACTTAACATTCTTAATCCAAGTTTAACTTATGTGTTCTTCAAAAATTAAACCAATTTACAGAAGTTGATTAAATATCTATTTCAAGGATTGACTTCCAGGTCATGGCGAGAAACTCGGCCTTCTTGGGTATAAGATCATCCACCACTTCCTAGACAAAGCCTTTCAAAGAAATTGAATATTTAAACTCCTTACAGTAACATTAGATTTAACTACAGAGATCATAATCGAAACACAAAATCGAAAGCCTCTTGTGTTGTATTTCAGGATTCATACAAAGAAAAACTAAACTAGAACGTAGCGGAAACAATTAACTAGTTGTACCTTTCCTTGTAGTTAAAGACCTCTTGATCTTCTGCTGTATTCCTCTCCTCCTCTTGGACGTCGTGTGGGCGACAATCTACTAAGACAACACCACCCAAAACTTTCCTTTGCTTCCAAGACTTTCGGCCACCAAGGGATGCTAGAATAGGAAAACTCCTTCTCTTCTTCTCCTCCTCCAAGCAACCGGCCACAAGGTGAGGTTTCTTCTCCAAGTGCCGCTGACCCTTATGAAGAGGAAAGGGAGAAAAGGGGAGAGCCGACCACAAGAAAATAAAAGAGAGAGAGCTTAGGATGTTTTGGGAGTACCCCCTCCTCCTCTTTTATAATCCTTGATAATGGCTAAAAAGAAAAGATTTTAATAATAATTAAAATCTCTCTCTTTTAAATTTCCTATTGTAGATGGCTATAAAAAAAGTTTTAAAATTAAAATCTCTATTTTTAAAACATTGTAGATGACTAAAAAAAGGAAAAATTTTAAAATTAAAACCTCTCTTTTAAATCATGGTTATAAAAAAGGAAAGTTTTAACAAAATTAAAATATCTCTTTTAACCATTGTAGATGGCTACAAAAAAAAAGGAAAGATTTTAAAATTTAAAAGTCTCTTTTAAAACCATATGGACTATAAAAGAAAAGATTTTAATTTTATTAAAATCTTTCTTTTATTCCTATCTTTGGCCGGCCCCTTGCTTGGGCACCAAGCAAGGGGTTGGCCGACCCCTTGCTTGGACAACAAGCAAGGATTGTGGCCGACCACATCTTGGACACCAAGATGGGCTTGGGTGGATGCGAGAATTATATATAGAGGCTAAAACAGAGACCGAGAGGAGGAATTGATTTTGACCTCCTAATGGACTTGAGCTTCCTGTGTTCGACCTGAACACCCAACTCAAGTTCATCAATAATAACTCATACTACTAAAGAGTTATTATTGAACTAGCGCACCAATCCTATATTACATTATGGACTCCTTCTTATCATGAGTGCATTAATCTCCCTAATGTACATCAATTAAATGAGTTACTGACAACTCACTTAATTAATATTTAGCTCCAAGAGTAGTACCACTCAACTGTTGGAGCAATCCCAATGGTCCGTGCGACCATGTGTTTTGATGTTTGGGCAAAGGGTTTAAGTTAGGTTCACCCTTGTTATTTGATATGTGTACTTGAGTTGTGCAGGACTGCAGGATACACATGTGACTCAGGTTGACGGCTTCGGGTCTGGTAAAGGATGGAGCATCCAAGGGACCGTGGACAAGGCAACGAGGACAAGGGCCGAGGGTAGCGACTTCGAGGCATACGCGAAGGATGACATTGGGGACGAGCCGCGATCTTGAATGCATCCGAGGGACGAGAGCCAAAGGAAGTAGGCTTGAAGGCAAGAGGTCAAGGCTGCAAAGAAGCGTCAAGTGAGTCATAAGGGTGAGGGTACGAGTGCACGAGAGATTGTACTCGGAGTAAAATCCTAGTTTTAGGGGTTTACTGTAACAATACTGTAGCGTTACTGTAGGAGTCGACTGGTGCAGCCGACCGTGCAGTCGATTGGGAGCGAATAGAATTCTTCTGTTCGTTCGGACAGTGTGGATCAGTCAACTGCTAGTTTTAGCAATCAACTGGTATCGAGTCGTTGGGATGTAACGGTCAAATTTCCACAGAGGACAGTCGACTGCATGTTTTGGCAGTCAACTGGTAGGCGGAGTTTCCAACCCGTGGCCTATATAACCAAGCCTTGGGAGCTTGGTTATAGTTGACGAAATTAGTGGTGGGTAACCTCTAATTAGTAGTCAACTAGTGCCCTAGCAATCCAAGTGCTCTTGATCGAGTTGTGGCGAGGTTTCTCCACCGAGAAGGAGGATTGTGCTAGTCGGAGTTTCCGGGGATTAATCCACCGACGGATTGAGGGATCGCCCACCTTACGGACAGCCGTGGAGTAGGAGCAAGTTATCTCCGAACCACATAAACGAGCTTGTTAGCGGTTTGCATTCTTTCTTATTCTTATCTTTAGTTTAGCGTATTTGTTTTGTATTTCCGCTACGCAAGCTAACAAGTGTAGAAAGAAAGGATTTGAGGGTGTCGTCTATCCAACCCCCCTTCAAGACGACCACCGATCATCCTCACATCAACTTCATTGTCATATCGGACTAAGTCCACCTACAGAGTTTACATGACAATCCTTATGAGCTCCTCAAGGGGACATTATCAACCTAGATAACTAGGGCACAGTTTCCTTCTATAATCAACAATACACCATATAAATAATATTATTTTCCAACTTATCGGGCCTATTGATTTAACGAATAAATCACGCCCATTGATAAATTAAAGAAATAAATACTAAATATATGTGCTTGTTATTATATCGGGATTAAGAGTACACACATCTATAATAATAGAGGTTCTGTTCTTTTAATGCAGTCAGTATAAAAGGAACAACCTCAAATGGTCCTGCTCAATACACACATAGTGTACTAGTGTAATTTTATAGTCAAAATAAACTAATATCAAATTACACTACAACCATTCCAATGGTTTGTCCCAATCCATCTTAGTTATGAGCTACTATTTATAATTTATAAGGAACTGATAACATGATCTTTTATGTGACACCACACACCATGTTATCTACAATATAAATTAAATAGACAACTGCATTTAACTAAATGCAGATATTTGACCAATGTGATTCTTATTTCAAAATAAATGTTCATACAAAAAGCTAAGCTTTTAGTATACATCCTAACAGTATATTCCTCCAATACTCTCATCTTTTCATTTTCTTCATTAAATTCTTTTCTTTTACCTATTTCATCCACTTTAATTGTTCTTCTTGATTTCATTTCAATTCTTGATAAATCCTTTTGATAATGTATGCTATGTTTTATGGTGGTGGAGAAGTAGAAAATAAGTAAGTTTATGGTAGTGAAATGTTGTGAGTGACATTGAGTTGTGCTCCACTTATATGCATGTTTGAGTGTGAGAGTTAGAATAGGTGAATACCTTGTGAGGTTACATTTTGTTTAATTTTTCAATTGGATTGAAATCACCATACCTACTAATTATTGTTTGGATTGTATTCATGATTGTTTGATATCTTTAGATGATCTAGTTAAGCTCCTTTAATCATCTTCTAGATATTGCTAGGGAATTATTGTGAAGATGATTTTTAGGTTTTCTTGACTTGCACGGGACGTTCAAGATTAAGTGTGGGGGATTTGATAACCATGATTTTGCTACATTATTTTGATTCATAATGCATGTTTTTAATGATCTTGTTCATAGATAAAACCTATATTGACATCACATTTCATGCATTACATTTATCTTGGACTTAATTGTAAATTAGGTTATAATCATGGTATTTGATGCTAATAGTTGATATATTCTTTGTAGGTTTCAAAAGGATCATGGACCGATCAAATCATATCAGAATTGGGCTCAAATCTAGGACTAAACAAGACGATCAAGCCTTGGAGCGATTTGGACCGTTCAGTGAAGATCGGAGAGATCTGAGCCATCTGGCAAGGATCTGATCCATCCAAGCCAAGATGAAGTACATCATAGCCATCGAACAAGATCCAGAGCTTTTGATCCTGATCTGAGAAGTTTGAACCGTTAGATGAGATCTGAAACATTCTGAACCGTTGGATCATATTGGGAGAGGTTTAAAAGTTGAGAAGCTACAGTGGCGATGGCGAGCTCGGGCGCTCGTTTCTCCTCGCAATATTCTCTACTGTTCATCCTTCGTCCCCGACGCTCCTTCAACAAGCCAGATCTATGAGCGAGTCTTCTTCATTGCTGGCGATCACTGGGCTGCCGTCATTCATTGTCTGATGTTAGAGAGTGGCAGTAGGCGTTCCCCAGTCCGCGAGTTGAATTTCTGATCCGTAATCCAAATCGAGGGCGTTCCCTGATTTGTGATGTCCATCAGCTGATCGTGAGCTCGAAGGGCGTTCCCAGAAGCTTCCGATTCCATTCCGACATCCACTTCATCTGCTGCACTCGAGTTGATATGATCAATCAATCGAGTGACGCAATTTCTAGAATTCAGAATCTTTTCTTCGTGCGATGAGAGTGCCACCCAATCCGTGAGCTCGAAGGGCATTCCCAAAAGTTGTGACCATAGGCTTGCACTAGCTGGGAGCTTGGTCCTTCACCAGTGATTGCCCGAAGGGCGTTTCCCATAGGCAACTCTATTTCACAGCAGAGAGGAGAGGTTTGGTTCCGGATTTGGTTTGTGGAATGTTATTTGTTAGTATTTTCTTTTCATTTCTCATACATTTGCTCAGATATGATGATCTAATAGTTAGATTGCAGTTTACTTCTTAGTTTGAATTTCCTATTTCGTTCTCTACAAATTAGTGTTTAGTTTCAATTTATAGATTTAGAAAACCCCCTTGTTCGATTCATTAAATTTGTGTGATAGTGTTCATGCTTGAATGTTGAATGAATCACTTGAGATTTTCATTGTTTACCTCTAATAGACATTGTTGAATGTGATTGATAATTGACGACTTGGTGATTGAGTTGAGTGTTGAATTTGATTGTGATGGTAAATGAAATGTTAATTTCAGTTTTGCAATTGTATTGAGTTCTTGAGTTTAATGGATACTGTGATTGTGAATTGTAGAGATAGAAATTGAATCATTTGATTCAATGATGCATTAGAATATGAATTTAATTGTTGTTAATTTGATGAGATGGAAAAGAATCATATTAGCTGAAATTATCCTTGCTTTGATTCAAATCTTGATTTTATTAGATAAGATCAATTTATAATGTGAGTCAAAGAGAAGTGCTTAGTTGACATTTATTAGTTATCTTTGAAAAAATACGACTTGGGACTCCTTACTACAACCCTTAACTTTAGTTTTAATGAGTTTCAATCTTTATTAATTTTGAAGTGCCTTGTGACATGAAAAATGGCGACATCAAAGGTCGTTGTGGTCATGATCATGATTGTGCCAGACAAGTTTTGGCTGAGGAAACCTCACGCCATGGTCATAGCAGCTAAGATGTGATTTAGGATTTACAGAGGTAAGTTGTAAATTTAACCCAGAGTGTGAAGATTGAGAATTTATAGAGACAAGTCATAAATTTAACTCAACGTGTAGTAGCAGTGACTCAAAATCTTGAAGATCGTGGATCTGCGTCTACATTTAGGAACCTTTATCACCAGTGGCTACATACCAAGAACATCGTAGTAGGGAGCGTTATGGAGGCCTGGGTTTTCGAGTTAATTTTCCTATATTTTCTGGCATATTACCAATAGAGAGATTCATTGATTGGATTAACAAAGTGGAGATGATTTTCTATTATTAGGAAGTACTCGATCAGATGAAAGTAAAATTTAGTTGCCTCATGTTCATAGATTTACCCTTGGCTTAGCGGGAGCACTTGAGACGCTCATAAGACTGATAAGGCAAGGCCAAGATCAAGGATTAGGAGAAGAAAAAAAAAGATGAAGGATCACTTTCTTCCTTTTAATACACTCAATCTCTATCTCAACGACTTCATTCAGTGAGACAAGATGCAAATTCTTCCCTAATTAGTGACCAGCCATATAACTGAGAAAATAACTAATCATACGCGTCTTTAAACTCAATTGATTCTGAAACATAGTTGATTGTGATTTGTATGCAAAAGATGTCAATGGCCACCTCAATACTTTCTCAAGAAAACTAAAACTAAAAATGATTTAACATTTTGTAGCTAGGTACATGTTGGGATCTAGTGATAGGACCTTGAGTATGGCTAGAGGGGGGGGGGGGGGGGGGGAATAGCATTTCTTTGAATTTTCACCTACAATTTGTTAGCGGAAGCACACAAAGAAATGAAAAAGAAAAACAATAAGATAACAAGGCTAACTCTTCGATTTACTTGGTCTCCACCTCCTTGAGGTGACTAATCCAAGGCACACACACACCCAATCAAGCTCCTCTAAGATCTTCTCCTTTTCAATCCAAGAGTGATGGTGGAGAAACCTTTACAAGATGATCTCCTCCTTTTATAAGTTTTTTGATGAGCTTAGGGAGGAGAGAATAAGAGTAGTAAGACTGGAAGATCACTTGGAAAGTTTAAATAGTAATTTGAATCAGTTAAGTTTTTCTTTCCAAACTCTCAACTTTATATACAGTATGCTGGAATTCGCGACATCAGTCGACTGCTAAAACATGCAGTCGACTGGTATCACACAACGACTACTGTTTCAATCAAATCTGTGGAGATCCTATGCATCATCATCCCAACGACATTATACCAGTCGACTGCTGAAACATGCAGTCGACTGCACTAGTCGACTACATGTTTCATCAGTCGACTGGTGACTGTGGGCCGAGCAAACAGAATGCTTCTGTTCTCTCCCAGTCGACTGCATCAGTCGACTGGTGTCCGGAGTTGCTCTTGAAGTCTTTCTCCTCAGCCTTTGTCCCTCAGATACACTCAAGCCTGCAGCTAATCTTCGTGTCATCCTTCACATTGCCTTGAGATTCACTTCCCTTCACTCCGTTTGCTTTTTGTCCATAGTCCATCGGATGCACCATCTTTCACCAATCTTCAAGAACATGAGTCATGAAACTTTCCAAGCTTGTGCAGTCTATCAAGTCCTGCACAACTTAAGTACATATTAGAACCAATGTAAAGTCTAACTTAAACCCTTTGACACACACATTAAAAACAAAGATCACCTATTTAATCCTAGGTCGATTGTATCAACAATCTCTCCCTTTTTTGATGTGTGACAATATGTTTAAGTTAGACATAAAACCAACTTTGAAAGTTACAATCATAATATAGACATGAAACATAACTTTGATATTTGTTATCATGAAACATATACTCATGAAAAATATAAACTCATATCTTGAAGATTGTAAGCATGATTTAAATCATGAACCATAAGGCATAACGAGATCCACACACACTCCCCCTTAACACATACTATATTAAAAACATTATAATCTAAAACTCCCCCTTAACATATGCTCTATCAAAAGTATTTTTTAACTTAAACTTGTTGTATTCTTCCCTTTGACATACATCAAAAAAATAAGAAGAAACAACAATTTCATCGAACCATGACAAAAGTAAACCGAAGCATATGTGTACATGAATAGTTACAAACAGAAACACATAATCATAAAGTAACAATAATACCAGAAACATAACTAGCATGCATAGATAGAAAGATAAAAGGTCTCAAACAACATAGGAGAAAGAGTGAATAATATCCAACAACATCAGCATCAATAGTGTTCGAGGTGAGAAAAGATAGGCACTACAAATCCAAAAAGTCACCCGACACCATAGCAACACAACAAACTCCTATGCCGACGCATCATCATGGGAAGATGGAGGAGGAGGGGGGCCCTGGTAGGCAAGATCCCAACGCCGCATCATATCAAACATCTCTGTCTGCTGCTGGCGAACGTTCCGAAACTCCTCCCGAACAAACTCCTCCAAGTGGTAGACACGCTCCCGCAGTGAGGCACGTGCTGGCTCTGCAGCAGGAACAGGAACACCTCTGCATCCTCATCAGAATCAGAATCATCATCTTTGGAAGGATCATTGTTTACATTGTTTCTTTCATCATCCGAACCATCTCTTCCTCCCCCTTGATCAATACCCCCTAAATGTAGATTTTGTACTTCTTGAGTAACGTCTTGATTTGGTTCACTTATATCCTTATCAATAGGGGATTTCCTAGGGTAAGTACTAGTGGATTCATCAAACTCAACATTGGATGATTCCTCAATTGTTTGAGTCCTTTTGTTGTATACTCTATATCCTTGACTAGTAGATGAGTATCCAACTAAAATTCCCTCATTGGACTTGGCCTCAAATTTTCCTAAGTCATCTTTAGTATTAAGAATATAAACCTTACAACCAAAGACTTTAAAATAGTGAATTGTAGGGATTTTACCATTCCATAATTCAAAAGGTGTTTTACCTAAAAACTTATGAATCAAGACACGATTTTGAATATAACATGCGGTATTAACCGCTTCGGCCCACAAGTAGCTAGGAAAAGAGTATGCATTAAGCATGGTCCTAGCCGCCTCTTGTAAGGCCTTATTTTTTCTCTCCACTACACCATTTTGTTGAGGTGTTCTTGGACAAGAAAATACGTGCTTATAGCCATTTTCCAAGCAAAATTTAGAAAAGTTCAAGTTTTCAAATTCTCCGCCATGATCACTTCAAATTCTATCAATCTTGAGATTCTTTTCGTTTTCTACCCTTTTGGTAAACCCGATAATTGTTTCTAAAGTTTCCCCCTTTTGTTTCAAGAAATAAACCCAAGTATACCTAGAATAATCATCTACTATCACCAAGCAATATTTGTTACCTACCAAAGAGGGTGTTCTATGACAATCAAAAAGATCCAAATGCAATAACTCTAATGGCAATGAAGTGCTAGTTAAAGTTTTACCTTTGTGTGATGACCTTGATTGCTTACCCTCTTGACATGCATCACACAATTTGTCCTTGATGTACTTGATCTTTGGTAGTCCCTTTACTAGCTCCATCTTGGCTACCTTGGCTATGTTTCTCATGTTGATATGTCCAAGTCTTCTATGCAATATTTGTACCTCTTGATGTGTAGTATATTTGATCTTTATTCAAACCTTTTATAAACAGATCCGTCAAGTTATCTTTTGATTTGACATAATCGATAGAGATAACTCCGTTAGAGATCAACTGCCTAATGATATTGTGTCATCGACGATTATGTTGTGACTTACCATTATACATGCTATTTTATGCCCTTGCAATTTCCGATTGATTATCACAATATATCATCACGGCAGACACTACATTTCCCAACATGAGATATCTTCTAAGAGGTTATGAAGTCATTCAACTTCTTCTATGACTTTATTTAAGGCTATAAACTTAGATTACATAGTTGATCAAGCTATGCACATTTATTTCATGGATTTCCATGACACTACTCCACTACCAACAATAAATACATATCTATTGGTGGATTTAGAGTCTTTTCTATCAATTATTCAATTTGCATCACAATAACCTTCTAGTTCTACTGGATATCTCGTATAACGTCATCCATGCTTTAAGGTGTATCTTAAATATTTAAGAACCCTTATTAATGTCTTCCAATGGTCATCATTTGAATTACTTGTAAATCTACTTAATTTATTGGCTGCATAACTAATATCTGGACGTGTGCAGTTAGTGATATACATCAAACTGCTAATTATCCTCGAATATTCCAATTGGGATGCATGTTCACCATGGTTCTTAGCCAAATGTAAGCTTAAGTCCATCGATATTTTTATAGGGAAAAGATCATATGTATTAAATTTCCTTAGTAGTGTCTCAACATAATGAGAATGTGAAAGGATAATTCCATCTAATATCTTATCGATCTTAATCCCAAGTATAATGTTTGTTATACCCATATCTTTCATATCAAAGTTTTTGGTCAACATCTTCTTAGTAGTCATGATTATACGTAATACTATCTTTATAGGTAACGCTTCGATTAATCCACTCAAAGTTTTCACACTTGTCAATATATCCTCATACATATTTTTCATTGTTTTAATATATTCTACATTAATACCTTTCTTTTTTAGAATTTCCACATAATTTCTCTCGGGACTCTTTTTCTAGGTTAATGAATACCATGTCATTCAGTTGTTTGAGAACATATATGGATCCTATTGTCGAATTTTAGGCATGAATCCAAATTGATCTTTGGTCACCTTCCTTAATCTTTTTTCTATCACTTTATTTTTTTTTTCCAAAATTTTATGGTATGACTCATTAATTTAATACTCTTATAATCCACACAATTTTATACGTCTTCTTTGATTTTACACAGGGGACTAGAGTACTTGGAGTACCTTCTACTAATCAAACACTTTCTTTGTTTTCAATATCAGCTTAAATAACTTTGTAACTCATTCAGTCCTCCAACTCCCTTATTCTCTTAAATTTCCAACTATCATTGTTGACATAAAAAACTTGTTCTAAATTCCTGGCAGTATTTTAAATGGTGGTTGAGGCGGTCGCTTAGACGAGAGGTGGACATCAACTGTGCCGCTTTGTACTGCACTACCTTGTAAAAGGCGGTGGTTCAACATTTTCGCTTTAGACTCGACACGCATTGCTGGCAATGTGTCCGAACACATCACTGGACCTGCGCGAGTCATACGGGTCGGACTCAGGCGGCGCCTTCGGGCCTATCGTTGGACTTGGGCGACACTTCTGGGCCCGTTGTTCGGCTCGGGTGATGTGTCCGGGCACGAGCAATGGGCTCGGACTTGTCGCCTAGGCATGACGACTAGTTCAGATGCGATGCGTCCGACGACATGTACAACGCCAAAACGCCAAAGACGATTGTCGAATAGAATAGGTTTTCTTTTGAACTTAGAATTTAATCGAAACTTTAGATTAGTAATTTTAATCATGGTTGGAATAATTTAAATAGGCTTAATTAAAGCCCAATAAAATTATCCAATTTTATATATATATATATATATATATATATATATATATATATATATATATATAGTATTTTTTTTTTTTTAATGCTTGATCCTTTATTTAATTTTTGCTCGCTTATTTCTAATATATAATCCTTTTAGTTCAATATCCATTAATATCTTTCATATCTCCAACTAGAATTCTTTGTGCCTAGTATAACTCTATCAATAGTCTGTGATGGTCAAAAGATCAATGATACTGGTAAGCAAGTGCAATTTTAAATAGTTGCTATTTTCATTTGTTGCTAGGATCTGTGTTTATAATTTTCTTGCAAATTAATGGTGATTATAATGTCAAATGGTTCCAGAGATTCAGCCCACATATATCTTATTCTCTAACAAAGCAGTTTTTGAGGCAATATCACAAATCAAACTATCAACACTACGACCTCTCTTTCATGCCTTATTAAATTGCGCGTCTTTTCATTTGGATTGGGTTTCTGTTCTTACACATCGGATCCGCCCGAGACTGTAAATCCGAATCCGATAAATTGTGCAGAGAAAAGAAAAGAATCTCTTACAAAATTCCATGTGATTTGATGAGAGATATTTTTGAACAATTGTTTTACGAGAAATATAATATAATAAAATGCAAAAGACCTCTTTGTGAGATAACTTACATTTTCTCTTTTGGACGATTGAACAAAATAATTAATATTGATAAATGTAAGTGAAGGTTACAAGTATTTTTTTTAATAATTCAGATATTTAAATTTTACATGATTAATTTTAAAGGTAGATGATCTATAAATTTATTAATCATAAAATCTGAGTGGAATGATTCTTCTCGTGTTATGGAAGAGGTCAACAATATTTGGTTAAATAGAGGAGTATGACAACGGCACCGCCCCATGAGAATATGATGCTTCCTCGCACTTGAACGTGACTTGACCAAGGGCATTAGGTACGTGTTTTTAAAGAGAATTTAGAAATTGCCGGGTTTTTTCTTGATTAGATCTAGAATTCACAAACTACACGTAAACTCTAGCAAAACTTCTAAAGGATTCACTTTTTTTTTTTGGTATCATTGATGCAGAGAAGAGTTTTCTAGGAATGAACAAGGGACTTATTGATACATATAGTCCAATCAAGAAGTTGGTAGACCATAGAAGCAGATTACAAAGTAAAATATAGCAGATCACATGATATGATCGGCAGGATGGTGAATGATACTGAAATCATAAATGAGAACAAACACAGTTTCTGAAAGCATGACCTAAAGTAATGTAAAAGGCACGTCTAGCAAGTTCAACTTAGTGTACATTGTCGATGAGAAGTACCTTTGCAAAGGTTTGGAAGACATCATCCTTGGCTCGGAGGATGGCCTATTTCCAACTGAGAAATTGAAGGCAGATTAAGCAAGCAACGCGGCACAGCTTCGCTGAGATTTCCACAGTCTAGCAGTGTTAATTTCTCAATTGAAGGCGGCAGGAGAAGTTCGTCGCTCATAAGCATGGGGCAGTTCTTTATTGACAAATTCCTTAGGGAGGTGAATTCTTTAAACCTTTTCACTGGAAGCCGCAGCAGCTCCTGACATTCATGTATCTCAATGGATTCAATGTTTGGTAGGTCGTGAAATAGCAGCCCTTGGTCCAGCATTCTCAGATTTGGACATTCAGATACATACAACTTTGACAGAGATGCAATCACATTGCTGCTACTTCCATTAATTTTATTCCACAGTCCTGGAAGTTCAACTAGTCCATTTTAATTCTAGTGTCGTAAGTGATGGAGGGAGTGGGGGCAACATCTTGAGCTTGGGGCAATCTTCAATCTTAAGAACAAGCAGGCAGGGAAACAACTCGCTGTCTCCAGTCCAAGTCCACTCTTCCCATTCTGACATGTTGCTGAACTTGAGCTCTTCCAAACATGGGAAATGGTTGCCCTGATATGTGAATCCATAGAATTCTAGGCCTAGAATTTTCACTGCAGGCATCCCTGAGATCTGAAGAATCCTAAGACATGGAAGATTTCCAAGACTTGAGAGTTCATCCAGTAAGTCCATGCCCTCCAAAACTAGCTCTTTTAGCCCTTGGAAGAACTTGTTCTCTATAGGACGACCAAATAATTCTCGAGTTGTTTGTTTCATTGCAGGAATCCCCTTCAAGTAAAGGGATCTGAGATGCAACAATTGCCTAATAAATGAAACATCCTCCCATCTTCCACAATTCTCCAATCTAAGAGTTTCCAAGCTGGCCAACGTTTCCGTACGTAACCAACTGGGAGCTCTGGCACCTCTGTATCCTCTAATTGTCAAACTTTTGAGTTTGGAATGTGGTTGCGGTTCTTCAAGTATCTCTTCCGAGGCATGCAACGCATTGTCATTGAAGCTGGAATTCTGGTTTGATGTCCAAGCTAACACCAATTCATCAAGATGCACTTTGTCGTATAGTTTAGCTGCACTGGCTTCCATTTTATCCTCAACATTCCCAAGATTGATAATTCGTAACCTTCCATGGAGTTGTGTCAAAGAGCTTAATTCTGTGAGCTTGTGCCCATCACCCTTTAGCACTTTGAATGTAGGCAATGTTTGAAGATTGATTAGCTTCCCGATGTTGTTTATCTTAGAAATAATCTCATCTACTGAAATGAGTTGCCTAAGGTTGATTAAATTAGTGATACCTGCTGGGAAAGTCTGCACTTGACAGTTGTTTAGATCGAAGTACTGCAAATTGTGAAGATAACTTAGTGACTCTGGAAGTCGCTGAATGCCAAAGTTGTCAGATATGTCAAGATACCGGAGGTGTATTAAGTGATTGATGGTCCAAGGCAACTCAATCATTCCACAATCGTGCAACATCAACACACTGATACATTTTAGTCTGTTAAACAGGTGATTGGCTGATATTTTTGTCCCAAACCATGGTTCTTTTTGTTAGAATGTATACTAAAAGCCTAGTTTTTGGTATAAAATATTTATCTAGAAATAAGAATCACATTGGTCAAATGTCTACATTTGTGATAAATGTAGTTGTTCAATTAATTTATATTGTAGATAACATGGTGTGTGGTGTCATACACAGAAGATCATGTTATCAGTACCTTATAAATTATAAACAGTAGCTCACGACCATGATGGAAAGGAACAAACCATTGGAAGGTCGTAGTGTAATTAGGTGTTAGTTTATCTTAACTATATAATTACACTAGTACACTAAGAGTGTATTGAGTAGGACCATTAGAGGTCGTTTCTTTTATACTGACTTTATAAAGGAACAAAGACCTCAGTTATTATGGAAGCGTGTGCTCTTAATCCTAATATAATAACAAGCACATATATTTGATATTTATTTCTTTAATTTATCAATGGGTAAGATTTAGTTCGATGAATCAATAAGCCTGATATGTTGGGAAATGATATCACTTATAGTGTGTGTTGTTGATTATAGATGGAAACTGTGTCCTAGTAATCTAGGTTGAGAATGTCCCCAAGAGGAGCTCATAAGGATTGTCATGTTAAACCCTGCAGGTGGACTTAAGTCCGACATGATGATGAAGTTGAGTGGTACTACTCTTGGAGCTAGATATTAATTAAGTGAGTTGTCAGTAACTTACTTAATTAGTGGACATTTGTTATCTTAAACACAGGGAGACTAACACACTCATAATAAGAAGGAGCTCAAAATATAATTTGGGATTGGTGCGGTAGTTCAATAATAGTTCTTTAGTGGAATGAATTATTATTGATGAAATTAAGTTGTGTGTTCGGGGCGAACACGGGATGCTTAATTTCATCGGGAGACCAAAACCAATTCCTCCTCTCGGTCCCTATCGTAGCCTCTAGTATATAGAGATTTATACCCACCGCATACCCACCTTCTTACCCATCCAATGGGGCCGACCAAGCTAGCTTGGAACCCAAGCTAGGGCCGGCCAAGACCAAGTGGATGAGCCATGTAGGTGGCCGGCCAAAGCTTGGGTCCCAAGCTTAGGTGGTCGGCCACTAGAATATTAAAAAAGATTTTTTATTAAAATTATTTCTTATGTGGATATCATGGTTTTTAAAAAGAGTTTAAAAAAATTAAAAATTTCCTTTTATAGCTTTCTACAAAAGATTAAGAGAAGAGATTAATCTCTTTCCTTATTTGTAGATTAAAAGGATGATTTTAATTTTTGGTAAAAACTTTCCTTATTTGTAAATCATCTACATGTTTAAAAGAGAGTTTAAAATTTGAAATCTTTCCTTATTTGTTGATTAAAAGGTGGATTTTAAATTTTAAGAAAACTTTCCTTTTTAACCATGTTCATGATTTAAAAGAGAGTTTAAAAATTAAATATTCTCTTTTATAAGTTTAGATTAAGAAAAGATTTGATATCTTTTTATTTGTAGATTAAAAGAGATTTTAATTTTTAGAGATAACTTTCTTTTTATCCACATGTTTAAAAGAAAGATTTTAATTTATAAAATTTTCTTTTTATTAACCAATCATGAAGGGATGAAAATTATTGGAGAAATTTTTTATAAATTTCTAGAGACAAATTAGGAAGTTTTAATTAATTAAAACTCTCCTTGTTTGTAGCTTTAATATGGCCGGCCATATGAATTGATGAAAAGAAAATTATTTTTAATTAAATAAATTTTCTTTTTCAATGGCAAAATAATTAAGGAAATTTTTATTAAATTTTCCTTATTTGCCAAGACCAAGGATTATAAAAGAAGGGGTAGAGGAGGCTTCATAGTGAATATCTCTATTCTATTTTTTCTTCTCTTTTCTCCTTGGGTGTGGCCGGCCCTTTCTTTCCTCTCCTCTCCTTTGTGTGGCCGAAACCTTCTCATGGTGGAGATAGCTTTGGTGGCCGGATCTAAGAAGGAGAAGAAGGAGCTTTTCTAGCATCCCTTGGAGCATGGTGGTGGTGGCCGAACCTCTTCATCCTAGAAGAAGTTTTGATGGTCGAAACTTGCAAGGAAGAAGAAGGTGTTTGGTGGTTTCTCATCTCGGAAGATCGTTGCCCACACAACGTCCGAGGTTAGAAGAGGAATACGGTAGAAGATCAAGAGGTTTTTCTAAAAGGTATAAATAATATTTTTTCTTTCCGCATCATACTAGTTATTTTTGGAAATAATACTAAATACAAGAGGCATACGATTCTAGAGTTTCGAATTTGTTTTCGATATAGTGTTCTTTTGTTTTTCTTTTCCTTGTGATTTGATTGTTCTTTTCGGTTAACCTAAAGTTATTTTAGGAAATTAAATATTAGCTTTCCATAAAAGGTTTTGTCTAGTCGGTGGTGGTTGCTCCCATATCCAAGAAGGTCATGTGCCTCGCCACGTCAGTACTGGGAACCAATTATGGAAATTAATATTTAATGGAATTAATAACTTAAGGTGACTTGGGTCGAATGTGTTAAGTTCCGCAGGACATCCAAGTCAAAACCTAAAAGAACAAATAGATTAAATTTTGGATCAAACGTGTTAAGTTCCGCAGGCGATCCAAAATCTAATTTAAAAGAACACATGGTAGCTAGGAAAAGGTTCATACCTTTATACAAAATTTTTGTACAGTAGAACCTCTAGATTTTCCGAGTAGCAACCAACACTTTCATTCTTGAAAAAATCAAGGTTCTCAATCTTTCATTGACAAAAATGTCCATTAACCTTGCTGGCTTAACATACTCCCCAAATACTGATAGATGACGCAGGGTTTTATGGAGATCTTGTAAGTAGGGAACCTGTACATATACCCTGTAAGAATCTCTTATGGAGACCCATTCTACAAGATCATGTATAAGGTCATGCATGACATAAAAAATTGTTTGTTCTTCCTGAAGGGACTTGTGTGGTAGTCTTTGAAAGAAAGACCTATTAACTAACTCTTGGAAATAGCTTTTCCCTACATCCTCCATCCTTCTATTTGCTTGAGGTACAATGAATCCTTCAGCATTCCAAATTCTGATCAACTTATCTTCGGCAAACCAGTAACCTCTAGGGAATAAGGAACAAAATGCAATACATTGCTTAAGAGGTACAGGAAGATAATGATAGCTAATCTGTGAAACTGGGAGTAGTCCATACTCCGGTATTTGCCATATTTCATTATTCAATATATTGTTCCAGTGGTTTACATCCATATTGGTGTTCAACAAACCTCCAACCATTCTTGCTTCAAGTGGCAATCCATTGAGTCTGCTAACCATCTTCTTTGCAATGTCAGTTATGTAATAACTGTAATAGAACTAATTATGCTAAAACAGTAATATTTAATTGCACTAATAAACGACGAGCATGCAATAAACTTTAATAACAGCAAAGGGTTAAGAAATTGTGTATCTCCGGTCGAAGCGTCGGACGTGCCGACTGTCTTTAGAGAATTGATTGCCGCCCACGGTGCAAAGGCTCTCCGGCAAAATCCTCCCAAGATCCGACAACCGCTCGCGTCGCTCGTAGGTGCACTCCAAAATGAGCACCGCACTCGGACTCAACCTCAAATCGCAAACCAAGCCTCAGAACTCGGAACAAGGGGAGAGAAGAAGAAGCAGAAGGCAGAAGAAATGCTTTGCTTCGGTGTGTTTTTAGAAGGAACGGAGGAAGTGTATTTATACACTTCGAAACAGTGCAGAGGAAGGGACGCACTTCCTCTTCTCACGCGCGGATGAGTTGTATCGACGCGGAGCGCTGCTTCGCTTCCTCACGCGGACCAGAAACGAGACCAAGCCAGAAACCAAACTGGTTTGGTTCAGACTGAACCAAACCAGCAAAAACAGACTGGGCCGCCCGTGAGCGCAAGGCCCACGGGTTGGGGATTTGCACCCCCCCCTGCGCGCGTTAATCGTGCACGTGACGCCCGGTTTATGGATTTCCGGCTCGAACCCCCCAAATCCACTCGATTTGGGCTTGGCCCGCGCATGCGTGTAGGTCTTCTTATTATTGCTAAGCAAGGATGGAAGGGCTTCATATATAAGCCCTTCCAAGCTTCTCCACTTAGCAATGTGGGACTAAAAAATACTACAAAAATTACTTTGAATTTAAAACAAAACTCAACAATCCCCCACAAATTCAAAGTAATTGTTTAGTCAAAAACAAAGATATGTTCTGAGGCTTGGTTGCAATGAGCTTTCAGTGAAAATACCTTCCGGTTTGAATTTTCACCTAAGTACACCAATCTTATTCACATAGCTTTGAAGAGAACAGAGTCTTGATCTTAAACCTTTTATATGTGAAGATCAATTGGTAACAACTCATAACTGGCGACGGTTGAATCCTTCTGGGTTGGTGCATTACGGCCATGCCACCGAATCTTGTTTCATAAGTGCTAAGGAGAGTTGCCTAGACCCCCCACACTGCGGCCTCACAGTTACACTTACATAGGTGAGTTCTCCAAGGATGTACTGCAAGCATCCTGTCATTAAGACCTTGAACTCATTAAGAGCTCTTAAGCTCATCCTTACTAGCAGTCAAGCATCTATCCAGGGAAGAGACTATGAGATTATATCTCAATTAATTTGATGCTTACGTTTCACCCTTATAGCTTGTTTGTACCACATTGAACCTACTTTTTGGGATCTCCAATCAGATAGGTTGGGTTGCCGCTATAGATGAAACTAAGACAGGCCTCAGTCCCATTCCCTTACTGGATCTCTTGATTTTCTCAGAATCAAGTCCTTTAGTGAGTGGGTCAGCAATATTGTCTTTTGAACTTACAAAGTCCAATGACACCACTCCAAGAGACACTAGCTCACGAATAGACTTTAATCTTATTCGTACATGTCTCTTCTGTTTCTGGTTATACTTGGAGCTTCTAATCTGAGCTATTGTTGTTTGATTGTCACAGTGTACTGAAATAGAAGGTATTGGCTTCATCATCAAGGGAATTTCAGAAAGAAGACCCTTAAGCCAATCAGCTTCAGTTACTGTGGTATCCAAAGTACACAATTCTGCCTCAGATGTAGACCGGGTTATAATCGTCTGTTTAACAGACCTCCAAGCAACTGCACCGCCTCCAAGTGTAAAGACATAACCAGTAACGCCTTTACACTCAGCAGTGTCAGCTATCCAACTGGCATCACTATATCCCTCCAGGACTGCAGGAAATCTCCCATACCACAAGCCCAAGGATATAGTACCTTTCAGATATCTGAGTACTCTATCTAATGCATCCCAATGCGTTCTGTCCGGACAGCTGGTAAACCTGCTCAATTTCGATATAGCAAAAGAAATATCAGGTCTAGAACAATTAGCTAAATACATTAAACTACCTATTATTTGTGAGTATCTTAATTGAGACACTGTCACACCACTATTATTCTTGTGGAGAGTTTTTGAAGGGTCATATGGTGTGACAACAGATTTAACTTGGCTATAGCCATATTTCTCTAATACTCTCTCAACATAGAGTGATTGAGAAATTGCTATTCCATCAGTTGATCGAGTCAACTTCAGCCCTAAAATCATATCAGCACAACACATATCCTTCATATCAAACTTACCACTTAAGAGGGCCTTAGTCTCATTAATAATTGAAAGATTAGTTCCAAATAGTAGAATATCATCTACATATAAACATAGGATAATACAATTATCATCTTTCATTTTAGCATACACACATTTATCAGAGTCATTTACTTCAAAGTCAAACGATAGCATAGCTTTATCAAATTTTTCGTACCACTGCTTTGGGGCTTGCTTCAAACCATAAAGAGATTTGACTAACCTACAGACTTTATTCTCATTTCCAGAGACTACATATCCCTCAGGCTGATCCATATATATCTCTTCTTCTAGATCTCCATTTAGGAATGCCGTTTTGACATCCATTTGATGGACCTCAAGATGATATATGGATGCTAATGCAATTAACACTCGGATTGTAGTAATTCTGGTAACAGGAGAATAAGTATCAAAATAGTCAATCCCTTCTTTTTGTTTGAATCCCTTAGCAACTAGGCGGGCTTTGAATTTATCTACTGATCCATCAGGCTTTAGTTTTCTCTTAAACACCCATTTACATCCTATAGTGGTACACCCAGGAGGTAAATCTACCAACTCCCAAGTGGCATTAGAGATAATAGAGTCCATTTCACTTTTAATGGCCTCTTTCCAGTGCTTAGCTTCAGGAGAAGCCATAGCATCTCTATATGTCACAGGGTCACCTTCTATATTATAGGTGATAAAGTCCTGGCCTAAATCCGTAGACACACGTTGCCTCTTGCTCCTTCTCGGTTCTGTACACTCACTAGATTCATCTAGTCTAGAGTGACTTGAGGAAGGTGTACCCACTAGGGATAATGGGACCTCTACAGAAGAAGGCCCATTTCTAGTAGGAATACTAGATTGAGGTATTCTCGTCTTCATAGGAAATATATCCTCAAAAAATGTAGCATCGCGAAGTTCTACAATAGTATTTGCATCTATTCCAGGAATTTCTGATTTAATAATCAGGAACCTATATGCAATACTATTTTGAGCATAACCCAAGAAGATACCATCTACAGTCTTTGGACCAAGTTTTTTCCTTCTGTGTTCAGGTACTAGTACCTTTGCCAGGCACCCCCACACTTTAAGGTATTTCAAACTTGTCCTTCGACCTTTCCAAAGCTCATATGGGGTTTTATCCCTTGACTTCATTGGGACTCTATTTAGCACATGGCATGCAGTGTATAGAGCCTCCCCCCACATAAAGTTGGGTAACCCAGAACTACCTAACATGGAATTAATCATATCTTCAAGGGTTCGATTTTTTCGTTCTACTATACCGTTGGATTGAGGACTATATGGAGCAGTTACCTCATGGATTATACCTGTATCTTGACAAAATTTTTGAAACAGGTTCGAGGTAAATTCTCCACCCCTATCAGACCTTAACCTCTTAATAGTTTTATCGGTTTGATTCTCAGCTTCAGATTTAAAAATCATAAATTTATCTAAAGCTTCATCCTTGGTTTTTAGCAAATAAATATAACAATAACGAGAGTGGTCATCAATGAAGGTAATGAAATACCTTTTATGGTCTCTCGTTATTACACCGTTAAACTCACAACAGTCAGTATGTATCAATTCTAAAATATCAGAATTTCTATCAACTGATTTGAAGGGTTTACGGGGTTGATTATATTGCACACAAATTTTACATTTTTTCTTATCATTTATAGCATGCTTAGGGATCATGTCAAGATTCATCATCCTTTTTACGGTATTAAAATTGACATGTCCTAATCTGTCATGCCACATATCATAAGACTCAATGTTATATGAACAACCAATATTAGTGTTAGGACCAAAAGTAGCTAGAGGGGGGGGGGGGGGTGAATAGCTCGTCGCGTTCGCTCGTTGCTCGACGTTGCTTGGCGTTGTTTGTTTCTTCAAGAATATGCAGCGGAAAATACAGAAACAAAACACTCAACGCTAACACTAGGATTTTACTTGGTATCCACCTCCAAAGGAGGTGACTAATCCAAGGATCCACACCACGCACACACCCTCCACTATGAATAACACTCCTTTATGGTAACTACCAAAGGCGGAGAAGCCTTACAACACTCTCAATACAAGAAGAAGAAAGGGAAATACAAGATAAGCAAAAGCTTACAAGATGTGCAGTAAAAACCCTAACCCTAACTTCTCTTCTTGTTGTTGATCCGCCTCTTGACTTGGAAAACCTCCAAGATCCTTCAAGAACTGGCGATCTTAGCTTCAAGAGCGCTGTGGAGGAGTTGGCGAGAGATCTGGAGTGAATCGGTGAAGAGATGCCGCAGCCATCGCACGCCTGCAGCTTAAATCGACGCCAACGGTCGGAACCCGATCGATTCAAATGTTCCCAATCGATCGGGGAGGCTTTGGATCGATCCACGGATCGATCCAGCGCTTATCGCGCGAAGCAGCCGCGTCCCAATCGATCCACTGATCGATTGGGACATCTGGATCGATCCACGGATCGATCCAGAGGCTTTCTGTTCGCTGGGAAAAGCCTGGATCGATCCACTGATCGATCCAGCTCCTGGATCGATCCCCTGATCGATCCAGCACTTGGTTTTTGCCCAAAACCAAGTTCCAAGACTCCCAAACCAACATCCGGTCATTCTTGATCGATCCAGCTCCTGGATCGATCCCCTGATCGATCCAGCACTTGGTTTTTGCCCAAAACCAAGTTCCAAGACTCCCAAACCAACATCCGGTCATTCTTGACCTGTTGGTACATCATGCCTAGCATCTGGTCACTCCCTTGACCTGCCAGGACTTCCCACCAAGTGTCCGGTCAATTCCTTTGACCCACTTGGACTTTTCTCGTCATGCCAAGTATCTGGTCACTCCCTTGACCTACTTGGACTTTCCTATTCAGATGTCTGGTCAATCCCTTTGACCTATCTGTATTTCCTCGTGCCAAGTATCCAGTCAATCCTTTGACCTACTTGGACTTCCCAACACCAGATGTCCGATCATCCTTGATCCATCTGGATTTTCCCTTGCCTGGCTTCACTCACCAGGACTTTCACCTAGCTTCACTCACTAGGGTTTTCCTTCTGCCTGGCTTCACTCACCAGGACTTTCACCTAGCTTCACTCACTAGGGTTTTCCTTCTGCCTAACATCCCAGTTAGGACTTCCCAGTCAAGTATTCGGTCAACCTTGACCTACTTGACTCTTCTTCAATTAACATCTTATTGTCAAACATCTAAACTCAAACCAAGACTCAGCTTGGTCAACCAGGTCAACCTTGACCTGAGGGATGTTGCACCAACAATCTCCCCCTTTTTGATGTTTGACAATACCACAATAACACTTACAATACCACATGTAAGTTAGGCTAATCCCATAGCCTCATTCTTCATGCCACTAGGTAATGAAGGCATAAGTTAAGCTCTTCATTCTCCCCCTAAGAGGGCAAACTCCCTCTTAGATAATGAAAGCCTAACTGACTCCCTTTCACTAGTCTTTTCATTCTCCCCCTATTGGCACACATCAAACTCCCCTGAAGGGCACACTCAACCCATCTTTAGGCACACATCAACCCATGCCTCAATTTCGGGTATACTTCAACAAATCCATTGTTGAAAGATTCTCCCCCTGAAGAGTTGCTCATCGTTGTTCACAACATCACTCGTTGTAATCAACACGATAAAGAAGGTCCCATACCCTTCATTTATCCTTAACTTCTCCCTCATTGTAGACAAATACTCAACCTTGAGCATTTTCTAACCACGTGAGTTCCTACTTGAAATAATGAGGATATCCACTCCCCATTTCAAGTTCAAAAGCTCATACAAGAGCATTTTCTTTAAAGAAGGTTAACCACCTTCCAAGGTTCATGAAAAATAATTTTTCATGTCTTTAAAGAGTCCCTTCCCCTAAAGACATGGTGGTAACTTCTGTCATTGCACCAACAATGACTTGGAATCCCTAAACCTTTAGGAAACCCAGATTTAGAAGTTTTCAGGTTCAAATGTTTAAAATTTGAAACAAACCTCAACCTAAACTTCAATGAAGTCTTCCTTAACCAATCCATCCTTGTTTTCTACACGAAAACACCCGTTTTATGTATACAAATGTATTTTTAGGGGTTTGGAATGGTTACCTAGACTCAATTAGGTTTAGAGTGCTGAAATCAGACCTTCCCATCCAAAATCAGCATCCTGGATCGATTGGAGTTGGGTTCCAATCGATTCAACCTATTTGAATCGATCCACTGATCGATTCAGGATGTGTGGATCGATCGGCTGATCGATCCAGCGAGCTTCTGCTCGCAAGAGTTGCCTTCTGAATCGATCCACGGATCGATTCAGGAACTCCAATCGATCCACGGATCGATCGGAGCCTTTGATAGTTGCTGAATTTCAAATCCAGCCAACTTCAGAAACCCCTAGAAAATTCTACAAAAATCCAAAAATCATGAAATTTTGTGTAGACATTATTTAGGGCATACTTAATCATGGAAAAATAGTTTTCTATTAAAATACATCATATTTTCAAAGATTGACATAAACTTGAAAACTTGCAAAAACTTTAGTGTTTTCTTCAAGTTTGTGTCTAACTATTCAATGGTGATTACTATCAAAAGACAGCCTCCACCAAGGTTTTCCAAAAACATTTTAAAAACATTTTCAAAACCAATATCCCATCATGTTCCTTGGGCATAATGCACATGTCTTGTACATTAGCTTTCCCAATGATGGGAAAACACATAACTATGTGTTTTGATGAACTTAAAACTCAAAAGAATGCACTAAATCAACATCTTGAGTTTTGTTCATCATCCTAACATCTCACTTGTATCTAATGTGCACTGAAACACATACAAGTCATCTTATAGGTCTTTGTGAGATGTAAGATTTTGGTTTTGCCCTATTCTAGGGATCATGCATATCTATCTAGGCATTTTGAGAGGTATACATCCACAAAGGATGTTACTTGTTGATTTACTTGTTAAACAAATGTCACTTGTTTATTCCACTTGTTGTAAACAAATGCCACTTGTTTAACTAATGCCATATGTCCTTAATTTTTAAGGAAATAAACATAATGCATGATAATGTTATGACATACATCAAAATAAAATAGCTTTCAAAAGAAAGATTCCTATAACTACATGATGTATGTATGGCATGACATGGTATTTTTGTATTTTTCATGATAAGTCGTGAATGCAAAATACAAATAAGATAAAATATGATGTCATGGCATATTATGAGCAAACAATCATGGCAAGGTTTAGCATAAATAAAATATACCTAGATTACCTATCTAAGTATCGTTAATCTTAGCTAATCCTAAAACTTAAATCCTAGATTGCCCAAAGTGCTTCAAGAGAGTGCCAAAACCTAAATGGGCATTTCTAATTCTCTTGATTAATTTATGCCAATTGAAATTAAGCTTATCCTCAAATGTTGGCATATTCCATTTTTCCTCAAGAGTAATCACATAAATCAAGGCCCGGAGTGCCTTAAAATTTATAAGAGAATACCAAAATCCCAACTTGGTATTTCTCTAGGTTTTCCCAATTTATGCCTTTTTAAGATAAAATCAATTTTCCACCATTAGGCACATTCTACTCTTTCAAGGAGTAAATAATACTTCCATTTCATTTTCAAAGGTTAACAAAAACCTTGAAAATGCTCCTTGAGTGTTAATTTCCTCAAAGTTGGGTTAACTACCCTTCTAATCGGAGTTGACACTCTCTAACCCATTTATGGGGTAGAGAAGATGCTCCTAGGAACCCAACACCTATTGGTGCTCCTTGGATGCTCTAGATACTCACTAGGGATAACTTCCCTAGATACCTTCCTAGTGACCTTGTTTGGCTTCTTGGAGGCCTTGGTCACACTTTCTAGGTCAACTCTAGGGATAGCCTCCCTTGTGACCTTGTTTGTGACTTTCTTAGACTTCTTAGAAGCCTTAGTCACATTTATTGCAAAAATACTCTTAGGGATGACTTCCCTAGTATTTTTGGCTTGACCACTAGACCTAGGGTTTGTTCCATAACTATATGGAACTCTATGGTAAGAGGGCACATCCTTCTTAGCCTTTGGTTTGTATCCCAAACCTCTATGGCCATTGGATGACTTTTGTACCCCTAAACCTAGGTTATGCTCATTTTGCCCTAATAGGATATTTTCCATCCTTTTTAGGGTCTTTTCCATTTTATCAAGTCTTGACCTCAAGACTTGATTTTCCATCACTAAGTCCTTAGTTTTTGGTTTTCCATTAAGTCCATGAGCATTTTTGTTTCTAGGCTTGTAGCTACAATCCTTAGAGTTCTTGCCTAGACTTTTACCTACATTCCTAGCCTTAGGTGTAGTAGTTTTGGCATGTAGGGCCACATGCTTTTCCTTAAAGCCCTCATGCTTCCTATTCTTATGGTAAATCGCATTAAAATGATAAAAATTAGAACTATCATGCTTTTTACCATAATGTAAAGGGGTAGGCTCAATAAATGTTACCTTCTTCTTTACCTTGGAGGCTCCCCCTTGACTAATGCCTCCTTGAGCCTTGACCATCTTCTTCCCCTTGGGGCATTGACTTCGGTAATGCCCTTTTTGGTTGCAAGAAAAGCACACAATGTGCTCCTTGCTCCTTTTTGTTCCGGGGATGGTCTCCTTGGGCTTCTCCTTGCCCTTTTGTGCCACTTGGTCCTTCTTCTTGGCCAAGTTGGGACACTTGCTCTTGTAGTGCCCACTTTCCCTACACTCAAAACATATTATATGATTTTTATTTTTAATTGAAACATTTATACCTTCTTGTGTAGGGTTGGCACTTCCTCCTCCATTTGCTATTTCTTGAATTTCAGAGGTGGCACCACCTTCTTCTTCTTCACTTGACCCGGATGTCGAAGCTTCTCCTTCTTCTTGATCCGGCGTCACCAAGGATTGCTCCCCCTCAATCCTAGAGGTGGAGGCTTCATCATCTTGAACATGAAACAAGGAGTATGCTCCCTCCTTGTTCCCTTCGTTGCATTCCCTTGAGGATGAAGCTTCTTGGATTTCCTCTTCTTCGGAGGTTGAGCATCTCTCAACCTCGGAGTCCTCCTCTTGGTCTTGTTCCAAAGAGTCACCCTCTCTGGATTCTTCATGATCTTGTACAGTGGAGGGGATCTCTTCATGAAGCTTGTCCAATTTGCTCCATAATTCCTTTGCATCTTCAAATTCTCCAATTTTGCAAAGGATGGTGCTTGGCAATAAATTGACCAAAAGCTTGGTCACTTTGTCATTAGCATCGCACCTTTGGACTTGCTCTTGGCTCCACTTGCTCCTCTTGAGAACTTTGCCCTTTGAATTTCTTGGAGCCTTGAAGCCTTCCATTAGAGCAAACCATTGCTCTATCTCCATCATAAGAAAATTTTCGATTCTTGATTTCCAAGAATCGAAACTCGTAGAAGTGTATGGTGGAGCCACCCTTGTGTCAAATCCAAGTCCATCTTGGAATTGCATCTTGAAGTTGAGCTTGATAAAGTCTTGAACTTGAAGAATTTGCTCCAACTTCTTCACCCTCTAGCTTTTCTTGATGTGCTTGACCCTTCCGGCGATGATTCCGGTGAAGAGCGGCCTCGCTCTGATACCACTTGTTAGGACCAAAAGTAGCTAGAGGGGTTAGCTCGCTTGGCGTTGCTCGACGTTGCTGGCGTTGCTTGGCGTTGTTTGTTTCTTCAAGAATATGCAGCGGAAAATACGAAACAAAACACTCACGCTAACACTAGGATTTTACTTGGTATCCACCTCCAAAGGAGGTGACTAATCAGGATCCACCACCCACACACCCTCCACTATGAATAACACTCCTTTATGGTAACTACCAAAGGCGGAGAAGCCTTACAACACTCTCAATACAAGAAGAAGAAAGGTAAATACAAGATAAGCAAAAGCTTACAAGATGTGCAGGAAAACCCTAACCCTAACTTCTCTTCTTGTTGTTGATCCGCCTCTTGACTTGGAAAACCTCCAAGATCCTTCAAGAACTGGCGATCTTAGCTTCAAGAGAGCGATGGAGGAGTTGGAGAGATCTGGAGTGAATCGGTGAAGAGATGCCGAATCGCCTGCGGCTTAAATCGACGCCAACCCACCGATCGATTCAAATGTTCCCAATCGATCGAGAGGCTTTGGATCGATCCACGGATCGATCCGCAGGCGCCTGCTCTGGAAACGCTGGATCGATCACGGATCGATCCGGGCTATCGCGAAGCGAGCGCCCCAATCGATCCAGCGATCGATTGGGACATCTGGATCGATCACGGATCGATCCAGAGGCTTCGTCACTGGCAGGATCGATCGGCTCGGATCGATCACGATCGATCCGACTTGGTTTTTGCCCAAAACCAAGTTCCAAGACTCCCAAACCAACATCCGGTCATTCTTGATCGATCCAGCTCCTGGATCGATCCCCTGATCGATCCAGCACTTGGTTTTTGCCCAAAACCAAGTTCCAAGACTCCCAAACCAACATCCGGTCATTCTTGACCTGTTGGTACATCATGCCTAGCATCTGGTCACTCCCTTGACCTGCCAGGACTTCCCACCAAGTGTCCGGTCAATTCCTTTGACCCACTTGGACTTTTCTCGTCATGCCAAGTATCTGGTCACTCCCTTGACCTACTTGGACTTTCCTATTCAGATGTCTGGTCAATCCCTTTGACCTATCTGTATTTCCTCGTGTATCCAGTCAATCCTTTGACCTACTTGGACTCCCCAACACCAGATGTCCGATCATCCTTGATCCATCTGGATTTTCCCTTGCCTGGCTTCACTCACCAGGACTTTCACCTAGCTTCACTCACTAGGGTTTTCCTTCTGCCTGGCTTCACTCACCAGGACTTTCACCTAGCTTCACTCACTAGGGTTTTCCTTCTGCCTAACATCCCAGTTAGGACTTCCCAGTCAAGTATTCGGTCAACCTTGACCTACTTGACTCTTCTTCAATTAACATCTTATTGTCAAACATCTAAACTCAAACCAAGACTCAGCTTGGTCAACCAGGTCAACCTTGACCTGAGGGATGTTGCACCAACAATTAGAAGTTTTATTTAAAGTAGCATTTTCTACATTGAGTTTAAATAAACCTTCATTAAGGTAACCTTTTCCAATAAAGGTTCCTAAATGTAATATTACAACTTTATTACATTTGAAGTTCAACTCATAACCAGCACGAACTAACTTTGATCCGCTAATCAAATTCCGACGGACCGCTGGAACATGATGCACCTCATGCAGTGATAGGACTTTTCCAGAGGTGAACCTCAGGTCAACTTGTCCTATCCCAAACACCCTGGCTACAGAATGGTTCCCCATGGTCACGGAAGTGCCTTCAATTACCTGATAAGTAAGGAAGGCAGAGCGATCAGCACAACAGTGTACATTAGCACCTGTATCAACTAACCATTCATTGGGTTGATAGATCAAGTTTAGTTCAGGTTTGAAGGTAACAAACCTATCGCTGGTGTCGTCATTAGCAGTCACGACATTTACTTGTGCCTTGGTGTTGGACGTATTGCTTTGGTTCTTGTCCTTTCGCTTAGGGCAGAATTTGGCATAATGTCCAACCTGTCCACATGCCCAGCAAGGCTTAGGTTTAGTTCCAGTTTTCTTTTGAACCTTTGGGTTGGGTTTCATCTTGTTCTTCATTTTCTGATTTTTGAATTTCTTTTTGTCAGATGAGACTACTACATTTGCCTTTGGAATAAAATCCATAGGCATTCTTGTATCATCATTTTTATGTTGCTTCCGATGTTCTTCTTCGATATTTAAGGTAATCATCAAATCTTCGAGAGAGATTTTACCTCTCCGATGTTTAAGAGTCATGCCAAAATCTTCCCAACTCGGAGGTAATTTTTCGATGATAGACAAGACCTGAAATTTTTCAGGTAATGGCATATCTCCTTCAGCAAGACCATGAATTTGAACTTGGAATTCATGTGTCTGCTCAACTACAGATTTACCTTCAACCATTTTGAAGTTCAGGAATTTTGCCACAGTATACTTTTCTAAACCAGAATCTTCGGAGTTGTATTTTTTATCCAAAGATTTCCACAGCTCTTTAGCTGAAGAGGTTGAGCAGTATACATCAAATAGTGCGTCTGAGAGGGCAGATAGGATTCTCCCATGGCAGAGATAATCCCTTTGCTTAAACCTCTCTAAGGTAGCACTACGGGCAGGTTCCTCTTCATTAGGTGAAGGAGGGTCTGTTTCTATAACGGAGAATAGCCCTAGCGTAGTAAGCCAAAATTTCATTCGTTGTTGCCAACGTCTGAAGTTTTGCCCGTAAAATTTTTCGGGTCGGGCACTAGCCTCATCAGATCCCGTTACCCTATCGTTCATCATGTTTATTGATGCTACAATCAATTCTCTAAAATTGTAATAACTGTAATAGAACTAATTATGCTAAAACAGTAATATTTAATTGCACTAATAAACGACGAGCATGCAATAAACTTTAATAACAGCAAAGGGTTAAGAAATTGTGTATCTCCGGTCGAAGCGTCGGACGTGCCGACTGTCTTTAGAGAATTGATTACCGCCCACGGTGCAAATGCTCTCCGGCAAAATCCTCCCAAGATCCGACAACCGCTCGCGTCGCTCGTAGGTACACTCCAAAACGAGCACCGCACTCGGACTCAACCTCAAATCGCAAACCAAGCCTCAGAACAAGGGGAGAGAAGAAGAAGCAAAAGGCCGGGCCGCCCGTGAGCGCAAGGCCCACGGGCTGGGGATTTGCACCCCCCCTGCGCGCGTTAATCGCGCACGTGACGCTCGGTTTATGGATTTCCGGCTCGAACCCCCCAAATCCACTCGATTTGGGTTTGGCCCGCGCATGCGTGTAGGTCTTCTTATTATTGCTAAGCAAGGATGGAAGAACTTCATATATAAGCCCTTCCAAGCTTCTCCACTTAGCAATGTGGGACTAAAAAATATTACAAAAATTATTTTAAATTTAAAACGAAACTTAACAAGTTAGAGGTGGTTTTTCTTGAGAGCTTTGAGAGCCACAGGCACATAATTTAAAAAATCCCCAGAACTCTTCTTCGTCCATTTTATTTAAGTGGAATGCACATTCATTGGAAGCCACAGTTGGGAGCCTTGGAAAGCGAGTTGTCAGGAGCACCTTGCTGCCAGGCACTCCGGAGCTTAGTGATGCACAAAGCCTGTCCCATCCATGCATGTCCCATCCGTGTCGGTCCTTATTCCATAGGTCATCGAGGACAATCAAAAATCTTTTTGATGCTATCTTCTTCTTAACCATAACTAAGCATATCCAAATTCATACAATCAGGAGTGTCGATATTTGCAGACTGCAATATCTTTTTGGTGAGTCTTTTCCCGTTGAAGTTTTCTGATGGATAGACCCAGATCTTCAACTGAAAATATTCCGTTATGCTCGTATCGCTGTATAGTCGCTGAGCCAGAGTTGTCTTTCCGACGCCTTCATCCCCCAAAATTCTTATGAAAGACAGGCTGCCATTGCTGAATCCCGAACCAAGAGAAGGTTTCAACAACAGTTGTCTGAGTGTATTGAACTCTATGTCTCGTCCATACACTTTACCATTGACCAAGAAGGAAGTTGCGTTACTGCTTATGGAGTCTGCAGTATGTATGTTCTGTCTGTCATCTGCATCTACTGAATTCACAACTTTGATGTGGTAAAAGGTGAAATCGTTCGCCTCAGCGTCCCCGCCGTATCCGACCCAAGGTCATCACGAGGGAGGTAAATCATAACATCCTGAGCGAGTATGTGATAGGTGGGGTGAGTTGCACAGGGACCGGGAATTTATGTCCTGACTATCCCGAATTTCGACCCCACGACCTCATGTAGCAAGCATCCCACCACGTACTAACTCGGATGACCTATGGAGTCGAATTCACAACTTTGATGATCTTTACAAGTGCAGTTGCAATTTTGTCTAAACTTAGATAAATTTTCCTTAATTTATAAACACGGCTATCCTCAATTTCAACCACAGTGTGAACTTTAACAGGAGAAGATGCATTTTTTACTTTTTGTTGCAGAGGAATTGAAAGAGGATGATGATCGGCTACGTGCCTCGTATTGATGCTGATCCACTCCATGATGCAGAACATCGTGCTCGATCTTTTCCACTAAATCCTCACCATCATAAACCGTGTCCTTAAGATGCATTAACAATCCCTCCAATTCAAGTTTCATCAGGGCGTGTCCTTAAGTTGCATTAATAGTCAACTTGTTCTAGGAGGTCATTACCTCAGGGCGGGCTCAAGGCACAGACGATTAAGGCCCTTGTTATATTAGGTCCATAAAATTTACATATATATATTTATATAAATTTAATATAAATATTAATTTAAAAACATATGAATAGGGATATTAAATATTAAAAATTATGGTTCAAATAAATTTTAGTTGAGTTTTATCGGTAATTTTAATTTTTTACTAACTAAATTATAATTGATAAAAAATTTTAAATTTTTTATAGATTAAATTTAGAACATTTTTATTTTTTCTACTTGTGTTAGATTTAATTGTTAATTTTTAAAATTAGATTTTAGTTGGTAATTTTTTTATTAAAATTTAATTAGTAATTTTAATTTTTTTAATGATAAAAATTATATATATATATATATATTTGATAAAAATAGTTAAAAACATATTCAATAATGTAGTAATATTTTTTTTTTAATTTTAGTTTTCTTTCACACTTTTTTTAATAATTCACCCTGAATATTTTCTAGTTAAATATTTTTGGATAAATAAATTTTATTAATAATTTATCAAAATTAAAATTGATAAAAATATAGTTTAGTTCACGAAGCTTTCGTCAATGAGGGATTCCGAGGAAGAGTCTATTATACGTAGTGACTATATCTAGTACTCGAACTTATTTTATGTAGGTTACACAATAATTTTACTATTGTGTTGAGACTTTCCTTCCTCAAAATTAAAAATGATTGATATTTTTTAAAAATATATATATATAATTAAAATGTATATTCATAGTATTACAATAATTTATTGCTGTTTCTAAATTAGAAAACCTAAAATATTTTTTATTTTTAAAATTTTACTAATAAAGTGAGGTTTGACATAAGATAAAGTTATTATTGCGTGACCTAGTTGGTCATTGCTTCTAATTATATAAATAATCATTGATAATATATGAAATTACCTTTTTAAATTTTACTAACAAAATTAAATGTGGCCCTGGGACATAATTGAGTTGGCTAATACAAGGTAAATATTGTTACAATGGATAAGATGTATTTCGACAAAGTCAATAAAAATGCTCTCCCCACAATAGCCAATTGCAGCTTCTCGATTTACCTCCTTGGTCGTAGGATCGATCGTGTTGTGTTGCTAGAATGATAAATTTCACCTTTTAATATAACTAATAAAATTAAATATTTCTAATATTTATTTAAAAAATATTAAAATTTTTTTTCCATGCCTAAGAATGATTGAGACGACTCCGTGACTCCTCAATTTGACTTGAGAAATTGGTCCAGCTAGCAGTTCATGGCCTCCCGATGGCGAAGCAAAGTTCCCCGCGGCGGCGGAAGGCCCAAACGTCAATGTCCTCACCCTTCTTCAGCGAACTGAATGACCGGAACAACTTGAGCTCGTGGCCCTGGATCACGGTGTCACCGCTTCCGTCCCATAGAGTCAGCCAAAGGTAGAACACGAACCCGCACCGTGCGTACACCCGCACTGGCAGCCCTCCGTGCGCCCGCCCCGCCGCCTTCTGCTTCTCCCTCATCTCCTCTTCCGCTGCCTCCGTGCGGCACCGCTTACTAGGCTGGCCGATGTCGCCGACGAGGCTGGCCATGGTGCGCTCCTCCAGGGAGAGGAGGCCGACGAGATTGGCCCCGACGGAGTCGGTGGGAAGGTAGAGGCGGTTCTGCTGCGTGTCGAGGTCGGAGTTCTCCACCCTCTTCGAGGCGATGAACCACACCGGCACCCCAATGGCTTCGCCGTCGTCGTCGCCGCCGCTGGTGAAGTACTGCTGCCTCGCCAAGGTGGCCACCCACTCCGGAACAGTGGGGGTGGCCTCGCCGTTGCCGCTGGAAGACTCGCTCTTCGCCGTCATGGTGGTGTCGAGCAGCTCAAAGCAGATTAGGATGGCTTGTTATTTATAGATTTTTTGAGTTGGAATAATTGGAAATAAGTTGGAACCGATTGGAATAGAATGGGAATTCGATTGAGATTTAAAATTATTGAAAATAAACGGTTTTATTTGGTATAATTAATTGTGATTGGAATGACTGTGATTTTATAATGTAATTATGATTACGTACAAAATCAAATTATAATCAAATTAGGAAATAAATTCTGGTCATCGAGCCTAGTGAAGCCACACGCGGTTAATTTATTTCCAGCAATTTTATAAGGCTAAAACAACTTTGATATTCTATTTAATTTATGACACCTGGGTTGGTTATTCACTCAGTCAAAGATAAATAAATCTTTCCATTGTAGTCTTCTTTGATTTTATTTTTTTTTAAAAAAAAATTAATCATGTATTTTTGAATTATTATTATTATTATTATTATTATTGATACGGTGCGTATTTTGTGGGGTCGGTAGGATGATGTGGTTATGAGTCAAGACTACAAGAGGGTCAACAGTTAAGTCGACGTGGCGGACAGGAAAGTCAAGAGTCAAGCCCCCGTGGTAGGTCAGCAGTCAAGCCGATGTGGAGATCAAGGGGGTCAAAAGTCCAGGTTACGTGGCCAAAGTCAAAGTCTCAGCAGACAGAGTGGTCAGAGGGGATTATAAGACCAACCCTGATAGTGATTAATAAACGGGCCCGTGGGCCAAGTACAACTAAGGATGGAGATTGCAAATAAACGGGTCTGGTTACAGACCTGATGTTCAGGTCAGGACATTCAAGCAAAGGATCACAGGTCTGGTTACAGACCCAGCGTGCAGGTCGGGACGTATATGTCTTGGATAACAACAGACAGATGAGGGTCGGGAAGCCGACCCAACGTGCAGGTCGAGATGAACATGCCTTGGATAGCAGTAAACATATGAGGGTCGTGAAGCCGACCTAACATGCAGGTCGAGACGAACATGCCTTGGATAGCAGTAAGCAGATGAGGGTCGGGAAGCCGACCCAACGTGCAGGTCGGGACGAACATGCCTTGGATAGCAGTAAGCAGATGAGGGTCGAGAAGCCGACCCAGCGTGCAGGTCGGGACGTACATGCCTTGGATAAACAGATAGATGAGGGTCGGGAAGCCGACCCAACGTGCAGGTGTCACGCCCCCAGAGGAGTCCCTGTCCGAGAAAATTTCGGCAGCATCTCCCCTGTACGGTGGACAATCTGAAACTTTTCTACATCTCATATACCTCAGCCACAGGCGGCTGGAATAATAACAAGAAATAAAAACAATCACCACGCAGTTTATATTTATATTCAGCCTCTGGCTGTCACAACCACGCAGTATATAATAGTAAACAACAATAGTACTCTGACTCGAAATCCACCCTACTCAACTACACTCGTAAAGCTCAAAACCGACGAACTCACCTCTTCTGCCATCCAGGCAGGCATGTAGTAGAATAAAAACCAAATCCAAATCCATCGATATAATAAAAATCTATAACATGTCCATAAACAAATAAACCCAGAACATAACGAGTTCAAACCGTCTAGAACAAAAAGAAACCCAAGGAAACCAAACATATCCTGGAGGTCTGCAGGACCAGCACTACGTGCAGTGAGGACTAGCGACTGGAACTCCCTCCTGACAGCATCAACCTGAAAATAACAACAATGGAGGCGGGGTGAGTCCAACACTCAGCAGGTACAATTGATATGCAAAGTAAAGAAATAACACCTAGCACTAATCATGCGTACAGTCTCCTGATAAAGATAAAGGTAACTACAAACCGAAGAAGACAGGAGAGATCTGTACTAACCAGGACCCGGTTAAAGGACAAACAATCCGAAAGGTATAGAAGACCTGTATGTATGTCAATCAAGGTATCCAAGGAATGTGCAGCATATAAGTACAACAAACACAAACACAAACAATAAATGCATCATGCATATGATGCCAATGTCATGGTCACCCCGACGCCATCAACCGACTCACAACAACAGTGGGACCGAGTGGGTAGGGCTGTGACAACCGTGCACTCGCAACACTACTCCCGATGAGTGTTCGAGTGGACGGATGCTGTCGAGTACATACGCACTCCTACCCCAAATCATAAATGGGGGAGCGCAATGCTCTCAACTCCCGGTACGCTATGACGGGAGGAATCTCTAACGTGCTACAGCTGCGTCACACTACCCCTGAGCGGATCACCGGAAGAGTCAAACTGACGTGCTACCACGTGTGTCTCGCTACCCATGAGCGTCACAACGGAGCACCGAACAGTGATGAAACTGCAATGTGCTCGACAATAATGGAGCAATCTATCGCACAGCATGCGATCATGCAAATGGTGCATGTCACTAAGCATGGTAATATACTAATCCAACCTCTGGACATATCATAATGTGCACAAAAGCGAATGAATCATATCAAGATATACTGATCAATAAGGTATCAAACCTAGGTCCTGAACATGTGAAACGTGGTTATATCACTACCCATGAGCATGATAGATCAGGTACAAGACCAATACTAGATGCAATCAAACAATCAATCAAACAGGTAACATGTATTGGGCAGTGATTAACCGAAATAAATAGGAAACACAATTAATGCAACATATTATTTTCATTACTAAGCATATCAAAGACAATAAGTCAAAAGTACCCGCCTCCGATAAGAAAAGTCCAAATCTGACTCCTAGATACCCGTTCTCGCGTCAAAGTCCTGTGTCACCAATATATATACATTTTTTATTTAGCTACACTCATATAAATAGCTAAATAAAAATCTCTAACACTAAATTAGGGCAAAACCCTAATCATATAGCATTAATCCTACCAAAATTAAATCCAACAATTAACTAGGGTTAATTGCCTTTAACCCTAATCATAACATTAGATTAAAAATCTAAGTTAATCCAATCTACCAATTTCCAACAGCTTTAAATCTCCAATAAACAGTATCAATAATGGAGACAACACACACACTGCACTATTTAAATTCCAAAGCAAATCACCAATCGGTAGTTCTAATTGACATTTGAACAAACAGGTATCATGCAGCGTTTGAAGCATCCATATTCCGAAAGAATTACCTCTTCTGTGGCAGCAAACAGCACAAAAGCTAGGTGGCTGTGGCGGCGAGAACTAGGGCAGAGGGTAAATTGTCGACGCTTGGCTGAGGAGGAGCGACACCCAGAAATCTCTTGCTCCGAATCGATGTCTTCTCTGTGGAGAAGACCAAGCACAAGAGAGATAAGCAAAAAGGGTAGAAAAGCAAAGACAAGGTTCAAACAACCTACCTCAGTTGCCTACCCACCCTCTCCGCGGCGATGATCTAGGGCACAGCCAAGTGGAGTCTCGGATATGGCTGTAATGACTCTATGCCGGTGATGAAGAACCTCGACAGTGGCCCGCAGAGGAAGAACTAGGCTCGGTAGCGGGCCGGCGCTAGGGCACAGGGAAAAGGCGGTGCTCCGTGCGTCGCTGCCGCTTGGACAGGGAGGAAGAGGAAGAAGACTTCGGTCGGCAGTGGCTTGTCGGATCAGAGAATGCTGTCGCCGTGAGGGGCAGAGGATGAGGAAGAAGAAAGCGAAGCTTGGCGAGGGGTTTAGAGCTTCGGCGAGGAAGAAACCGCCGCCGACGGTTAGGGCAAGGAGGAGAAAGGAGGCGGCGTCGGGATGGGGCTCGGGTGCGCGAGGGAGAGTAACGAAGGAATTTAGGAAAATAAAGAAAAATAGAAAACAAAAATAAAAAGTAAAAGAAATTTAAGAAACAAACATTTCCTCGCTTAAATGGGGTAGCCCAAACAGGCTTTTCCGAACCCCGTTTTTGTCCCCGTTAACTCGTCTGTACGAGCTCCGAAAAATTCCCGAAAAATTTCCAAAAATTCCGAAAAAATTCCTTATTCATATTCGCCTATTTTCGGTATTTTACATTCTCCCCCACTTATAAAAATTTGGTCCCCAAATTTCGTTATCTACCATCAGCAAGTACTAACAATAAACAGGAAGTATAAATGCTGAACGGCAAACTGAATCACATACCTCAAGTGAAAAGATGAGGATATCGAGCTCGGATCGTATCCTCAAGCTCCCAAGTAGCCTCCTCGTCTGAATGATGCTGCCATCCGACTTTAACCAGCCGGATAGTCTTGTTCCGCAACTGACGCTCTTTCCGGTCGAGTATCCGTACCGGAACCTCCTCATATGTAATGTCAGGCTGAACTGGAACTGGGATATCTGCCAGCACATGTGTCGGATCAGGCACGTATCTCCTCAGCATCGATACGTGAAATACATCGTGAACGCCTGGTAGTGCTAATCGGTAAGCTACCGCCCCGATCCTCTCCAAGATCTCGAAGGACCAATGTACCGTGGAGCTAGCTTACCTTGAGGCCAATCTTCACCCCTTTTGTGGGTGAAACTCAGAGAAATACATGGTCGCCGGAGAACTCAGTGGTCTGCGTCTCCGATCAAGATAACTCTTCGACGATCTCGCCTCGACATCCTCCGTCGATAGTACGGACCAACTCGATCCTGCTGAACTCTACGAGGTCCCAACAACTGAGCCTCTCCAACCTCATCCCAAAGGACGGTGTCCGATAAGGTCTACCATACAACGCCAAACGGTGCCATCCGGATAGCCGAATGGAAGTTGTTGTAGGCAACTCTACCAACGGCAGATGGTCCTCCCAGCGCCTCCGAAATCCATAACACATGACCTCGGCAGGTCCTCTAAAGTCTGAATGGTCCGCTCGGTCATCCGTCTGTGGATGGAAAGCTGATCAAACGGAGCTGTGTGCCCAAGGCCGGCTGCAAAACGAGACGTAAACCGTGGATCTCTATCCGAAATAATACTCAACGAACACCATGTAGTCCGATAATCTCCGACAATACAAATCGATCAATCGATCCAATCAAGTGCGCGGATTTGGTTAATCGATCAACGATTACCCAAATCGCGTCGTGGTCGGCAACCCTACCACAAAGTCCATGGTAATGTGATCCCACTTCCACTCGTGAATAGGAATCATCAAGTAATCCGCAGTCTCGTGTTCACCTTCACTGGCCACGGACATCTAGCTACGAATCGCGATGTCTTTCTTCATGCCGTTCCACCGGAACGCCTCAAGTCTCGATACATACGGGTTCCGCCGGATGGATCGTAAACCGAATAGCTCCTGTAAGACCGGATGAGACCGAGGTACGCATAATCTACCTCGGTATATGATACCCTCCTCTCGTAAACTCTAAGCTATCTCGATCGCTAATAAACCGCAAATGCCGATCATCGCATGTGCCTCTGATCCTCGTCTCGATCGACGGTGAGCAACCATGGTAACAAGAATACCGCCTGGTCCCGCCTCAAGATCTAACTCGAGAAACTCAATCAAGTCCGTGATCAAGTCCGGCAAGCCAAAGTCCCTCTGGACTTCCCGCCGAAAGTATTCGCAACCACATTAGCTTTCCCGGTGGTAGCTAATGGTACAATCGTAGTCCTTCAGAACTCCATCCATCTCCTCTGTCAAGATTAAGCTCCTTCGAGTGAAAATATATTTGAGACTCTTATGATCAATGAGAATCTCAAATGTGATACAGTATAAATGATGACGCAAAGCTTCTGAGCAAAGATGATGGCGCTAACTCCAAGTCATGAACTGGTAGTTCTTCTCATGCTCCTTCAACCGCGAAGCATAAGAGACTACTCTGCGCATCACACCCAAACCCTCAAGAGATGCGTCGGTGTAAAGTACAAATCCATCCTCTCCGAAGGTAAAACCAAAGCCGACACTAATCTCCGCTTCACCTCCTGAAATCCTCGGACCATATGAACTTCACGCCTTTCCGTAAGACGTGGCATAGCAATACGCGAGAATCCTCGACAAAACGTCGGTAATATCCGCCAATCCTCGGATCTCTGAATCGACTTCCGCCCCAACCGGTGATGTCCTCGATCTTCGAGGATCAAATACCGCTAGAAACCACGTGTCCCAAAACCGATGAAGATAGCCAAAATGCACACTTGCCGAACTTCGCATACAGATGATGTCGTCGAAGAATCTCCAAGATTGTGCGAAGATGCTGCTCCTGAGCGAGTAGACCAATATGTCAATGAAAACGATAACAAACTGATCCAGATAGAAAGATGCGGTTCATCAAATCCATAAACATCGCTGGAGCATTGAAGCCAAATGGCATTACAAAACTCATAATGACCGATCCGTACGAAAAGTCGTCTTGAATATCGTAATCTCGACTACTCGTGATGATATCCGGATCGCAGATCAATCTTAGAATACAATGACCTCTGAGCTGATCAAACAAATCCTCGATCCGCGGTAATGGATATTTATTTCGATGGTCATCAACTGCCTGTAGTCAATACACAACCTCATAGTACCATCCTTTTCTTGACAAACAGAATGGAGAACCCCATGGTGAAACACTAGGCGAATAAATCCTGTCTAAAAGCTCCCGGAGTTGAACCTTCAGCTGTTCAACTCTTTCGGTGCCATACGATACGGAGCTGATGTCGGCGGTTCCAATCGACTCAATAGCGAACTCCACCGCCTTCGGGAGGCAAACCGCAGCTCCTCCGGAAATACATCCGGTACTCCGGACTACAGAACATCGGAGAGTGCGAACCATCGCTGTCCTCGCTATCGATCAACGATAACAAAACCATAACGGTAGTGAGCAGTCATGCTGAATCGCCGAAATAATCGAGATGCCGTCGTCTCTGATGCCAGTGAAACTCCACGAGGGTTGGTTCGGAGGCCGGAAGGTGACCACCCTCGTCTGGCAATCAACGGTAGCATGATATATTGACAGCCAATCCATACCAAGAATGATATCAAACTCGACCATCTCCAATACTAAAAGATCTACCGTAAGTATCATGTTGCCAAAGTCTAACGGGCAACCTCTGATCTCCTGGGTGACGTCTAAAGTATCACCGGACGGTAGGGAGACAGTCAATCGTCGCAACCTAACAGTAGGTAATCTACCAATCTCCCGCATAAAGGTACGGGATATAAAAGAGTGCGAACTACCAGTATCAATCAAAATATCAGCAGTAAATGCATAAATAGAAATCGTACCGCGGAAAACGGATCCGTCGGCCCGCTGAGCATCCTCTCTGGTAATAGCATGAACACGACCAGTCTCTGGCGGAGGAGGAGGTGGTAACGCTGCCAACGCCCGGGCGTAAGCTCGCCATCGAGGCGCCGCTTGGACTATGTGCCGATAAGACCGAGAGGATGGTGAGCATCGTCGGGACCGAGTCCGACATCGCCCGAGTCGGATAATAAGATCACGAACAAAACTGGGTGCTAAGCACCGAGTACTCCGCCCAAGCATGCCAAATGCCGCTGCAGGGAGCTGCTGACGCTGTGAGGGTGTGAATCTCCGCGCTCCTCGTCGAGACACCGATCGACTAGACTGCCCCTCGCCTCGACCTCCAGGGCCGAGCCTTCACCGACAATCTCGGCTCAGGTCTGTGCATGCAATAAAAGCAAACTGACTGTTCCAGAGTGCAGGCTGAAGTGATGTGGTCTCTGGAACCACATCGGAAACACTGAGTATCACCGGAAGGTGGTTGCCGGTTCTGCTGAGGAAACCGGGAACGTCCTGAAGAAGACCGCCCTGATTTCTGAGGCCTACGAGACGCCCCAGAAGTACCCTGACCTGCCCGTCTGTGACTGCTCTGAGGCTGTCCTGTCGCCTGTGTCTGCTGGACCTGCCCTGAAGTCTGACCCGTATGCTTTCTTTTCCTGTCCGGATATGCTGTCTGCCGAGCTAACTCTATCATCAAAGCTCGATTCAATGCATCAGAGTAAGATGTAATCCCTAATCCGGCAAGCTGTACATGCAGATAACCATCCAATCCCTGTATAAACTGCATCATGCGAATTCTGTCCTCCGCAACTAACTCTGGACAAAACTGAGCCAACCGGAGGAATTCAGTATTATACTCGGTCACTGAGCGATTATTCTGCCTCAGACCCATAAAATCCTGTCGGCGAGCCATCTGATAGGACAGTGGAAAGAAACGGCTCTCAAAAGCCTCTCTGAACCTGGTCCATGTGACGTTGCGCTCACCAATAATAGAACGCTGAGTAACCCACCAGGCGTTAGCTTCATCCCGCAAATGGTAAGCAGCCAGCTCCCACTCTGAGCAAGCCATATAGAAGAAAGTCGCTCCATAGTCTCTATCCACGACAAAGCCATACTCGGATCGAGATCCCCGCTGAAAAGTGAAACGAGTCTTCATCGACTCGGTCGAATCTAGCTCGGCAAATACAATATCGATGATCCGTGTGACTACCGCAGAACCGCGGCACCGAACCGATACTGGTGGTACCGCTGAATAAACCGGAGGAGGAACTCCCTTCTTTGTCAGATATACCGGAGCATACGTGGTGGTACCGCCTGGGAACAAAAGTGGAGGCAATGGAGGTAGGGAAAAGGTACCGATGGGGAGCAATCATTGCCATCAGAGCACTGGGGTACAAAGCCTTTGGTATAGGATAACATCGAGATCCAAGTGGTGGTGGCATCAATACGTCGTGGTGACCGGCGGATGTCGGGTACCAATGGTACTCCCGAGGTACTTGTAAACATGGTAGGCGTGGATACCGTCGGTGTGGCCAAAATAGGTATCTCTACAGAGCTATCGGGATTTGAGGCCCGATGCTCCTGCATCCCGAGTCCGCCCCGATCGACGGTGCTCACTAACATGGGTATCTCGGCATATCCGAGATCCCGTGGTCCTCGCACGTGATCGACCAGCACCACGCCTCGCAGCAATACGAGTAGATCGCCTCATATCTGTTAAATTAAATTACGGATATCAATACCAATATAACAAACATAAAATAACAACATACCTATTTGTCGTCTGGAGATGTTCCGTCACTGTCCAGTCCCCAATTTGACCTCAAAATTCCGAACGTACATATCGTCGAAAATCCAAACGGAAATCTGAAACATAACCATATCGAAATCCGATAATGCCCAGTTTGACTCACAAACCCGGCTAACCCAAATATCCGGAATACCAACAACCGGTATCCGATAAATCTCCAGAACACCAAAAGCAGGTATCATAACCCGCTTTGATACCAAATAAATTGGTATCGGATAAATTCAAAATCCAAAATACAAAAACAAAGATCGTAAAACTGTGCTCTGATACCACTAAATTGTCACGCCCCCAGAGGAGACCCTGTCCGAAAAAATTTCGGCAGCATCTACCCTGTACGGTGGACAATCTGAAACTTTTCTACATCTCATATACCTCAGCCACAGGCGGCTGGAATAATAACAAGAAATAAAAACAATCACCACGCAGTTTATATTTATATTCAGCCTCTGGCTGTCACAACCACGCAGTATATAATAGTAAACAACAATAGTACTCTGACTCGAAATCCACCCTACTCAACTACACTCGTAAAGCTCAAAACCGACGAACTCACCTCTTCTGCCATCCAGGCAGGCATGTAGTAGAATAAAAACCAAATCCAAATCCATCGATATAATAAAAATCTATAACATGTCCATAAACAAATAAACCCAGAACATAACGAGTTCAAACCGTCTAGAACAAAAAGAAACCCAAGGAAACCAAACATATCCTGGAGGTCTGCAGGACCAGCACTACGTGCAGTGAGGACTAGCGACTGGAACTCCCTCCTGACAGCATCAACCTGAAAATAACAACAATGGAGGCGGGGTGAGTCCAACACTCAGCAGGTACAATTGATATGCAAAGTAAAGAAATAACACCTAGCACTAATCATGCGTACAGTCTCCTGATAAAGATAAAGGTAACTACAAACCGAAGAAGACAGGAGAGATCTGTACTAACCAGGACCCGGTTAAAGGACAAACAATCCGAAAGGTATAGAAGACCTGTATGTATGTCAATCAAGGTATCCAAGGAATGTGCAGCATATAAGTACAACAAACACAAACACAAACAATAAATGCATCATGCATATGATGCCAATGTCATGGTCACCCCTGACGCCAGTCAGCCGACTCACAACAACAGTGGGACCGAGTGGGTAGGGCTATGACAACCGTGCACTCTGCAACACTACTCCTGATGAGTGTTCGAGTGGACGGGATGCTGTCGGAGTACATACGTACTCCTACCCCAAATCATAAATGGGGGAGCGCAATGCTCTCAACTCCCGGTACACTGTGACGGGGAGGAATCTCTAACGTGCTACACGCTGCGTCACACTACCCCTGAGCGGATCAACGGAGCACCGGAAGAGTCAAACTGACGTGCTACCACGCTGTATCTCGCTACCCATGAGCGTCACAACGGAGCACCGAACAGTGATGAAACTGGCAATGTGCTCGACAATAATGGAGCAATCTATCGCACAGCATGCGATCATGCAAATGGTGCATGTCACTAAGCATGGTAATATACTAATCCAACCTCTGGACATATCATAATGTGCACAAAAGCGAATGAATCATATCAAGATATACTGATCAATAAGGTATCAAACCTAGGTCCTGAACATGTGAAACGTGGTTATATCACTACCCATGAGCATGATAGATCAGGTACAAGACCAATACTAGATGCAATCAAACAATCAATCAAACAGGTAACATGTATTGGGCAGTGATTAACCGAAATAAATAGGAAACACAATTAATGCAACATATTATTTTCATTACTAAGCATATCAAAGACAATAAGTCAAAAGTACCCGCCTCCGATAAGAAAAGTCCAAATCTGACTCCGAGATACCCGTTCTCGCGTCAAAGTCCTGTGTCACCAATATATATACATTTTTATTTAGCTACACTCATATAAATAGCTAAATAAAAATCTCTAACACTAAATTAGGGCAAAACCCTAATCATATAGCATTAATCCTACCAAAATTAAATCCAACAATTAACTAGGGTTAATTGCCTTTAACCCTAATCATAACATTAGATTAAAAATCTAAGTTAATCCAATCTACCAATTTCCAACAGCTTTAAATCTCCAATAAACAGTATCAATAATGGAGACAACACACACACTGCACTATTTAAATTCCAAAGCAAATCACCAATCGGTAGTTCTAATTGACATTTGAACAAACAGGTATCATGCAGCGTTTGAAGCATCCATATTCCGAAAGAATTACCTCTTCTGTGGCAGCAAACAGCACAGAAGCTAGGTGGCTGTGGCGGCGAGAACTAGGGCAGAGGGTAAATTGTCGACGCTTGGCTGAGGAGGAGCGACACCCAGAAATCTCTTGCTCCGAATCGATGTCTTCTCTGTGGAGAAGACCAAGCACAAGAGAGATAAGCAAAAAGGGTAGAAAAGCAAAGACAAGGTTCAAACAACCTACCTCAGTTGCCTACCCACCCTCTCCACGGCGATGATCTAGGGCACCGGTGAGGGTCTCGGATATGGCTGTAATGACTCTATGCTGGTGATGAAGAACCTCGACAGTGGCCCGCAGAGGAAGAACTAGGCTCGGTAGCGGGCCGGCGCTAGGGCACAGGGAAAAGGCGGTGCTCCGTGCGTCGCTGCCGCTTGGACAGGGAGGAAGAGGAAGAAGACTTCGGTCGGCAGTGGCTTGTCGGATCAGAGAATGCTGTCGCCGTGAGGGGCAGAGGATGAGGAAGAAGAAAGCGAAGCTTGGCGAGGGGTTTAGAGCTTCGGCGAGGAAGAAACCGCCGCCGACGGTTAGGGCAAGGAGGAGAAAGGAGGCGGCGTCGGGATGGGGCTCGGGTGCGCGAGGGAGAGTAACGAAGGAATTTAGGAAAATAAAGAAAAATAGAAAACAAAAATAAAAAGTAAAAGAAATTTAAGAAACAAACATTTCCTCGCTTAAATGGGGTAGCCCAAACAGGCTTTTCCGAACCCCGTTTTTGTCCCCGTTAACTCGTCTGTACGAGCTCCGAAAAATTTCCGAAAAATTTCCAAAATTTCCGAAAAAATTCCTTATTCATATTCGCCTATTTTCGGTATTTTACAGCAGGTCGAGACGAACATGCCTTGGATAGCAGTAAGCAGATGAGGGTCGGGAAGCCGACCCAACGTGCAGGTCGGGACGAACATGCCTTGGATAGCAGTAAGCAGATGAGGGTCGGGAAGCTGACCCAGCGTGCAGGTCGGGACGTACATGCCTTGGATAAACAGACAGATGAGGGTCGGGAAGCTGACCCAGCGTGCAGGTCGAGACGTACATGCTTTGGATAATAGCAGACAGCAGTAGACAGGCGGGTCAGGAACCAGACCCAGGGTGCAGGTCGGGACAACCAGGCCAAAGATCACCGGTTTGGACACAGACCTAGAAGGCAGATCGAGATAGCAGACAACAATGGCGGATCCGGACACGAGCTTAACACAGATCGGGACATACAAGTCGAAGGCAACAGTATATAAAAACAGGGCAAGTCCAGATCCTGGATCAATCAGACGCTACAGGACAAATCAGCTAAGGAATTGTAACCGCTTGTCAGATGGAATAATCAAGGTGTCAGAGAATATGCCAACAGTCGGGGCTCAATACACCTTCGGTTTTGCCGCTAGCCTATTAGGGCGAGCCACGTGTCAACCACCGCCAGACAAAGTCTGACAGCCGACATTCCCTGACACTCGTCAGACCCAGGAATCTTCGTTGCAGTATAAAAAGGGATGCCTTGTCCCTTATGCAGGTACGCTCACTCGCCATTTCTCACTAGTCTTTACTTTTCGTCCTTTCTCTGCATTTTCTGGGGAAAAAGTACCTGACTTGAGCGTCGGAGGGCCTAACCCGGGACTTTTTCCCTGGTTTCTGGTCTCTAACGTCTGTGGTGTAGGATCGAAAAGAATTTAGATATCTCCACAATGGCATGATATTGTCCACTTTGGGCCTAAGTCCTCATGGTTTTGCTCTTGGGCTCTCCCCAAAAGGCCTCATTCTAATGGAGATATCTTTTCTCTTATAAACCCATGATCTTTTCCATGTGTTTCCAATATGGGACTATGTTTGCAATCTTGCAACCCCAACAATCCCCCCCTCAAACAAAGGACCATAGGCTTCCCACATCCGATCCTCGACCCACCAAGTCTTCCTGCCCCTCGGTCCACCCGACCTACTAGGACTTCCTTGCCTAGTCGCAACTAGGACTTCCTGCCTGGTGTCTGGTCCTCTTGATCCGAACATAGGAGCCCCCACTTTGTTTGTTCGAGGTCAATATTGTACCCACATGGCTCAATCAGACCATAGCTCTTGTGCACAGTCAGCGATTAAACCTTCTGGCAGTCCGGGCTCTGATACCAATTGTAGGATCGAAAAGAATTTAGATATCTCCACAATGGCATGATATTGTCCACTTTGGGCCTAAGTCCTCATGGTTTTACTCTTGGGCTCTCCCCAAAAGGCCTCATTCTAATGGAGATATCTTTTCTCTTATAAACCCATGATCTTTTCCATGTGTTTCCAATATGGGACTATGTTTGCAATCTTGCAACCCCAACATGTGGGACTCGTCTGAGTGTGTGCAGAGTGACAGCGTCATCATCCTGATCACCCCTCTCTGTCAGCCACCCGTGGAAACCTTTTCAGGGGGGTACCCGGTACGTCCAGCGCTTCGACGACTCTCCGTCAACTTTCCACACAACAAAACCCGCCTTCATCCGACTCAGCTTCCGCACGGGATCAAATTTGGCACAGTCTGTGGGAAAACAACAACCTGTTCTGGAACGTGACGATGGAGGGGTCTGGCCGTATTCATATTACTATGACCGCCGGAGAGTACGAGCTCTTCAAGGAGGCCAAAAGGTTGGCGACTTCCGAGAGACAGGCAACTGTTTCACGACCACGACAAACCCCTGCTGAAGCTTCCAAGGAACCTCTCCCTGTTTCAGATCGGGGTTCTAAAAGAAAGCAGCCTGAGGTATTTCCTCAAATTCCTTATCGCGAGCCTGGTGGGGGATATTATCAGCCAGAGCCCCAAGGGCAGAGCCTTAAGAAGGAACAACCTCAAGCCTCTATGGCTGAAAGTTCTTTGCAGCGAGATTCAAAGAAGGGGAAGACCTTTGTCGCACCTGAGGTGTTCCCCGAAGATCCGGACGAGAAAGTACCTTTCTCGGCTAGGATTCTAAATGAAAGACTGCCTAAAGGTTACAGAGCCCCGTCGATCGGAGAATATGACGGGAGCAAGGACCACGAAGAGCACTTGCGAAAATTCAAAAATGCAGCCCTGCTGCACCAATACAGCGATGCTGTCAAATGCAGAGTTTTCTTGAACACTTTAGTTGGCTCAGCCTTAAAGTGATTCGATGGGCTACCTCAAGGGTCCATTACCTGTTTTCTGGACTTCAAAACGACTTTTCTGTGCCGATTTGCTAGTAGCAAGAAGTATCAGAAGACAAATCATTGTTTTTTCGCTCTGAAGCAGGAGCCGATTGAGCTCCTGAGAAGTTATATCAACCGCTTTAATCAAGTGGCTCAAGATGTCCCCACTGTCACTTTAGAGATTTTGATGAGCGCCTTCTCTCATGGATTGGGAGAGGGAGAATTCTTCAGAGATCTCATCAAAAATCTCGCTCAGAATTTTGATGAGATGGTAGAAAAAGCTGCTTCCTACATTAAAGTGGAAGAAGCGCAAGTAGCTCAGAGGAAAGCTGAAAGACCACCTCCTTCCACCAACAAGCAAGAAAGAAGGGTACCTCAACCACCCCCTCAACCTTTGCCGCGAGCCAGGGAGGCCAGACCTGCATTTCACTCTGGGCCGGAGATTCGACTCGCTCCTCGAGTTGCTGCTGTGCATGTTCCCCAACCAGGGCCATGGAATAATCGGTATTGTACCTATCATTGGTCACATACGCATGATACTAACCGTTGCTTTCAGTTCGCTCGAGACTCCAAGCGGGCTGCCGAGATGGGCTTACCTCCGCCCGAGCTAGCTCCTCAATTGATCAAGATGATGGAAGAGCAAAGGGGGGCAATTGGATAGGCCGGGCAATCTCGCCCCGACCTCGCCGGACCCAGTACTCATCAGCCCGGCCGGGGAAAAGAGCCAAAAGGATCACGGGAGGTTGAGAACAGAAGTAATGCTGTTGTCAGAGAGATCGGAATGATCTCTGGAGGGCCAACTGACAGAGATTCAGGGAGAGCCCGTAAGTCTCATGGCCGTCACTTGGAGGTTCATGCCGTCGGATGCAGTCAGGAGCAAGCTACTGGCCCTGTTATTAGCTTCGGGCCAGCAGACTTGGAGGGTCTGGAGTTGCCTCATGACGATGCACTCATCATCAAGGCCATCATTGCCAATAGCCGAGTGGCTTGAGTTTTCGTCGATACCGGGAGCTCAGTCAACATTCTATTCAGGACCGTATTCGAAGAAATGCAAATTGATGCTGCTGAACTCCAACCGGTGGCCACATCTCTGTACGGATTTACAGGCAATGAAGTGAAGTCTATGGGTCAGATTAAGCTGGCCATATCTTTGGGCACCGAGCCGTTGGTGCGCACGAGGAGGAGCACTTTTATAGTGGTGGACTCCCCTTCTTCTTATAATGTCATCCTCGGAAGGTCAGCCCTGCATGAATTTAGGGATGCTGTCTCGACCTTCCATCAAAAAATCAAATTTCCTGTGGGCGAGCAGGTCGGGGAAGTTAAAGGAGAACAGAAGGTTTCTCGTCGGTGCTATATTGACATGGTCCGAGTTGAGGCTCGGAAAAATCAAAGGATACAAGATGGAGGTGTTCATGTTGTTCAAGAGGAGCCTCTACCTATAGCTGAAGAACCCATCCCTTGGGAAGAAGTACAATTACACGCCGAGCGACCTAAAAGTCTGACTCGGGTGATGAGCGACCTTCCCTCTCCCCTCAAAGAAGAATTAATTCAGTGTTTGATCCGCAACCGGGATGTCTTTGCCTGGTCTACTGAGGAACTTCCTGGGGTCAAGCCGGAAGTGGCTGAGCACAAGCTGCATCTATTACCTTATTCCTGGCCTATAAAGCAAAAGAAAAGAAATTTCTCAGCTGACCAGAATAAAATAATAAGAGCCGAGGTGGATCAGCTCAAAAAGGCAGGACATGTGCGGGAGGTTCAATTCCCATCATGACTCTCCAATGTAGTCTTGGTAAAGAAGCCCAACAATAAGTGGAGAGTATGCATAGACTTCCGGGACCTCAACCGGGCCAACCCTAAAGATTGTTATCCCCTGCCCCGGATTGATCAAATGGTGAACTCAACGGTCGGCTGCGAGAGAATATGTATGATGAATACCTACCAGGGGTATCATCAGATACCTCTAGCATGGGAGGATCAAGAAAAGATTAGCTTTATTATGGCTGACGGTACTTTCTGTTATACTGTCATGCCTTTTGGCCTCAAGAACGTCGGAGCCACATACCAGCGAATGATGGATAAAATCTTCCGGGAGCAGATCAGGCGAAATGTGGAGGTCTATGTAGATGATATACTCATCAAATCCCCGTTGGCCGAAAACTTGATCAAAGATGTGGAGGAAACATGCAGGATTCTCTTCGGCAATATGGGCTGAAGCTCAATCCCTTGAAATGCTTATTTGGAGTTAAAGGAGGAAAATTCTTGGGTTACCTGGTGATTGAGCGAGGAATAGAAGTCAATCCTGAAAAGGTTCAAGTGCTCAAGGATATGCAGCCTCCTCAGAATTTAAAAGAAACCCAGAAGCTGGTCGGCAGAATAACAGCCCTGTCAAGATTCATTTCCAGATCTGCAGACCGAGCTGCTCCTTTTTTCAAGGTACTAAGGAAGGCCTCCAAATTCCAATGGGATGAAGAATGCACCAGAGCTTTCGAAGAGCTGAAGAAGTATCTGGAGACTCTCCCATCCCTATTTAAGCCAGTTGTAGGAGAGCCCTTATGAGTCTACTTGTCAGCCACCCTTGAGGCTGTGGGGGCCGTGCTCGTAAAAGAACATGATAATATACAACGACCAGTGTATTTCTTCAGCCATTTATTGAAAGGATCCGAGTCCCGATACACGGCTCTCGAAAAGTTGGTTTATGGATTGGTCCTTATGGTTCGACGGTTAAGACCCCATTTCTTGTCGCATCCTATCACCGTCCTAACCAACAGCACTATGGGAAGAGTGCTAACTAATGTAGAAGTTGCAGGTCAACTTATCAAATGGGCCACAAAGTTGGGAGAATATGACATACAGTACCAGCCGCACACCGCTATTAAGGTACATGCCTTAGCAGATTTCCTAACCAAGGTGCATCAAACCAACTCTGAAGAAACATGAAAGATCTATGTGGATGGGTCTGCTAATCATCAGGGAAGCGGGGTTGGGGTCCTGGTAATATCTCCTCAAGGAGATATACTCCAACTGGCGGTTCGATTAAATTTCCGAGCCACGAACAACAAAGCAGAGTACGAGGCTTTGTTGGCCGGACTACAGGCAGCCCAGCATGTAGGGCCCACCCGGGTGATCATTTATTCAGATTCGCAGCTGGTAACTCAGCAGGTGAATGGTAACTTTATGATAAATTACGACAAATTACAAGTATATCAGGAAGCATATGAAAAGATGAAAGGGGAATTCACAGAAGTCACCGTGACCAAAATTCCCAGGTCAGATAATGAAAGAGCAGATGAGCTCGCAAAGATGGTCAATTCCCTAACCACTTGGGTGCTGGATCGGTCAACGACACGAACTTTTCTGATAGCCCAGATAGATTTGCAAAATAATGCAGAAGTAACTATTGATTGGCGGACACCCATGATCAGTTATCTCAGGCAGGGTATCTTACCAACCGATCCAGAAGAGTCATGGCTAATTAGGAAGCAAGCACATGCTTATGTAATGATTGGAGATCAGCTCTACAAGAGGTCCTTTTCTCGACCTTTACTCAAATGCTTGGGGGTAGAGGAAGCAGATCAAGCCTTGCGAGAAATACACCTGGGATGCTGTGACAATCATGTAGGCGATCGGACGTTATCTCGCAAGGTGCTCCTAGCTGGATATTTCTGGCCTACTTTACAAAGGGATGCTCACAAGTTGGTGAACACATGCTTATCCTGCCAGAAACATCAAAATTTGACACATCGACCTACGACCTTGTTAAGAACTTCTATAGTTTCATGTCCTTTTGATTAATGGGGCATGGATATCGTGGGACCATTTCCAATGGCGCCAGGTCAGAGGCGTTTCTTATTAGTAGCAGTGGACTATTTTTCTAAGTGGGTGGAAGCAGAGGCCTTGGCCCGGATCACAGAAGATGCCGTCGTTCAATTCCTATGGAAGAACATTCTTTGCAGATTTGATATTCCTCAAAAACTGGTGTCTAACAATGGAAGACAATTTCAAGGACAAAGAATCCAACCCTGGTGCAAGAGATTTGATATAACGCAAGTCTTCACTTCAGTAGCATATCCTCAAAGCAATGGTCAGACCGAGGTAATCAACAGAGAAATAGTACGAGGTCTGAAGGTGAAGCTGGATCATGTCGGAGGAAATTGGGTGGAAGAGCTGCCAAGCATTCTATGGGCCTATCGTACAACACCTCGAGAAAGTACAGGTCTGACACCCTTCCACCTGGTTTATGGCAATGAAGCAGTGATACCCATAGAAATTGGAGTGCCATCGGTCAGGAGGACGCTATATGATGAAGGGAATATAGAGCGGCGGTTAGCTGAGCTGGATCTTATTAGTGAAACTCGGGACAGAACGGCGGCTCGGTTGGAGGCTTATCGACAAAGAATGAGACAAAATTACAACAGAAGAGTAATTCCTCGGTTCTTCGGAGAAGGCGATCTAGTCTGGAAGCAAATCAAGCCGATGGGAGACGTGACTAAGCTAGCACCTCAATGTGATGGACCTTACAAAGTTATTAAAAAGTTAGCATCTGGAGCTTATTATCTACAAGATGAACGGGGAAAGAGGCTAGATTGACCCTGGAGTGCTAATTACCTGCGACCTTATCGAGTGTGAAGAAGAGGGTCGAGAAGTGCCAGCTGGATGGTAAGCCGGGCTGTTACTTATCCCACAAACCAGGACAGTAGACTGAGAAGAAATAGAGTGGAAAGAGCAGAAGATGTGAAAGCAGAAATTGTATGCCCTAATACTTTTTATGACAAAAGCTAAGCAATTTTAGTAAAAGCGAGCCTTAGAAGGCAAACAAAGAAATAGCAAAGTACTTTACAAGAAATTCTCAAGTAGTAAGTCATTATATACAAGTAGCCAAGAAATATCACTCGAAAGGAGTAAAAATTTCATCCAGGATCTCTTTGAGGATCTGGTCATGGTCCAAGAATTCAGGAGGCGGAAGTGACTTTATGTAGTCTTGCTCATGAAGTTGTCGCAGAGCCCCGCCAGCTCCATAGATAATAGACGTAGAGAAACGCTGTCCGACTTGCGCATAAAATTCGGGAGAACGCAGATACATGGCACGGTTCTGCAGACTCGATCGTTCTCTCCATCTCTGTAGATAGCCAAAGCTATTGACACGCCCTCTGTGGTGGCCCGAGCCTGAGCCAGTTCACTTCGGGCGGCGGCTAGTTCTGTTGCTTGGGAAGTCAGCTGGGTCTCTTGAGATTTCAAAAGGGCCTCATGCGATTTTAACTTCTGGTCTTGATCCTTCGCCAAAGTCTCGGCAGCACGCAGTTTCTGAGCCAATTGATGATGCTCTAAAGCTTGCTGATTTATACTTTGCTGGTGTACAGTATCAGCTTGACTTTGCTTTTCCTGGAGATCTTTAAGTTCATGGCGGGCCTGCGTTAAAGATACTTCCAGATTGTTCTTCTTTCTGGTCAAGTCTTTTATCTCCACCCGCAAAGCATGGCTGGCCTGGGCCGGATCATTCAATTGCAATTCCAGTTCAGCAACTTGGTCCCGCAACACCTTATTCTGATGATGAATAGCATGGAAGGAGTTGTTCACTGCTAAAGACTCTGCACAAGCCTGGGGCATACAGGAAATATCTGATAAGAGATGGAAAAAACAACAGTTTGGAAAGCTTCAAAGTTCACCTTGACATACAACTCAGCGAATTTGTCCATCTGGGCCAAGGGAGGCAAGGAATCCATACGTTGTATGCTTTCTTCCCATAAAGTGGCCAGACGACCTTTCATTTTAAGGGAGCTGGTGGGAACATCTGTTCGGGACCATAACCTCCCCTCAGAAGGGACGCTAGTACTGTAGTTGTGATAAGTGAGCGGGGAGGGGTCTGAAGGACCCGTGGCTGAGCCAAGAGGAGCTGAAGGACCAGCAGTTGAGATAGAAGGAGCTGAAGAAGGCCCCTGAGGGTGTACTGCGGGTGGGGTAGCCGAAGAGCGTTCTGAGGGGCCAGCTTCACCGCCCTGAGGTTGCTGCGGGGTGGAAGGTTGAGCCGTAGAAGGTTGAGCCAGCAGGGGTTCGACCTGGGTATTGGATGAAATAGGGGGATCATGTGCATGGCTTGGGATTGGAGGCTGAGGCACAACAGGAGGCGGAGGAGAGATAACTGCAGCTGGAGGAGGAGAAGGGATAGACGACGGGCCTGAGTCGGACACCGGATGAGGGGCTCGGCGTCGACGTCTCTGAGCCAGCGGCAGGTCATCCGAATCAGAATCACCATACTTTCTCGACATGTAAGGTCATCTATAAGTGGGGATTTTGAAGAGAATATTTCTCGACATATCCCAAAGGTTGAGGATAACAGAAATCACCATACTTAAAAGATGCAGCTTGGGTGGCTCTGTAGCCGGGCCCATTGTATTGTAAAGTGGGTAACGATTAATTATTTTTTTTTATTTTGAAATATTTGGAATCCGAATATTTAATGAGTAGGACCATAAATATTTAATTATAAATTTTAAAATATTTGGGATTAGGATAAATTATTTGAAAGTCAGAATTTTTGATGAGTAAGATTATAAATATTTGATTAGTGAAATATTTAATTATAAAATTTGAGATATTTAGGAGTAGGATATTTGATAGGTGAGATTATAAATATTTGATTAGTGAAATATTTAATTATAAAATTTGAGATATTTAGGAGTAGGATATTTGACCAATAAAATTCATAAATATTTAGTTAGAAGAATCTTATTATTTTGTTAAAAATCTTCCTCCTTTACTAACTAACTTTGGTGAAACCTAAAATGAATTTACGTTACTGTCTTTTTCTCTATTCACACTAAAAATAATTCCAAGCTTTATTAGTAATTCCACAAGCGAAACAATCAGTGATCTAGAGTTCGAGACTCAGCTACAGCGTATTATTATGAATTTTTTTCATCATTAATTTTCTCTAATTGTTTTATATAAAAAAATATAGTTCTCTTTAATCCCACATCTTAGAATGATAACATTATGATCAAAGAAGTTTCTATAAATATTTTAGGCCGACGATGTTAAAAAATATACTTTTCTTAGTTTTTTTTACTAAGATAAGTATAATATTAAATTAAAATAGTTTTTTGCATAGGGAAACCTGTTACAATAGTTTGTTGCTGGGATTCTTTAGCGTCATCCTTGCATTATTGCATGAGTCTGACGAATGTTACCCAAATAATTAATTCTTGGTCCGATAATTTTATCTAATTTATCCTCTCTTTTTTCAAGTTGTGATCTCGCCACGTTTAAGTAATGCGACTGACTTGATCTATAGATCATACCCGAACTTTTAATGTAATTTGTGAGGCAAGTGCCTCGGGCCCACAAATTTTAGGGACACCAAAATATATATATATATATATATATATATATATATATATACTGTTTTAATGTTTTTTTTTTTTTGCCCTAAACGTTGCTGCTTCTCCTCTCTGCATACCGCATCTCACCCCTCCGCAACGGGCCAACGATAGAAGTGCTGCAAGCCTCTCCTGCTCCCATCGGCGACTCAGCGACTGCTGATTCGCCTTCTTCCGCTCACCTCGACGGCTTGGCTCCCCCTCCGGCCTCCCCCTATTGTTGCAGTTTGCCCCGATCAAAGATTCTAGTGGTGACAGGCGATCTGAGTTGCAGTTACTTAATCGCTTGCACTGTTTTTGATCATCTCCTCTCTTGCTTCTTAGACCGGTGAGTTGTGTCCTTGCCGAACTTGTGCTATGCTTGGAAGAAAATTTCTCAAAACCCTAAAATTTTCCTTTTTGTTCATTTTGTGCACATAGGTACTGCATTAACCTGTAGCATGATCTTGTTCTCTTATTACTTCTTTTGAATAGTTAGATGCTATCTCTAACCTGTAGGTTATACTTTACAGCATGATCTTGTTCTAATTTTGAATAGTTAGATGCTCCTTAAAACATAAATAGATTGTATTAATCGATGTTGGCTAATCAGAAGCCCAACAAAACAACTTTTTTTTTTACTAGTTTGGCATATATTCTATGTTTTGTGATGTACAAAGTGTATGGGGAACCCATCCCTGTCAAGGAGCTAGCAGATCATGTTGCGAGTTATGTTCATCTTTGTACACTCTATTAGTGGCTTAGGTAGGATTGCGGTGCTTTGTGTTTGGTGGTCCGTGGTCCTTATCTAAGATTAATGGAAATACTTCCTTCCATTTATCCAATTCCATATAATAGGACTATGTTTTATTCAGGCCTTTTGGCTGTGGGATTATTCTTGGTGGTTGTGACAGAGAGAGACCTCAGTTATATATGATTGAATCCTCTGGAATATCATATATATGATTGAATCCTCTGGAATATCATATGTGAGTTCTCATAGTTGTATATTAGTCTTAATTTGAGTCTTACATTCAATTACGGATTATAAATTTCTCCACAATCCTTTTATGAAAATTCTCATGCTATATGTTAACTAATGCTTTTTTCATATTTCTAATAGTTTTTCTTTTGAGTGATTCTGTGTGAATACATTACTGATATTGTTCAACATTGCCAAATTTATTGAAGTACCTAAAGCTTCGACTTGTTGAATGTTAACCTACATAGATACTTTGGTACTGCTATTGGAAAAGGAAGACAGGTTGCCTAAACATAAGAACAATGACAAATATAAATACTATTTATGAATGGTTTGATTTGCAAGTCATTTGATGAAAATTACTATCTTCATCACATGTAAATTAACAATTTTCATAATTAATATATAGACATTGAACTTTCAATGGCATCTTGCTTATTTTTCTGTGTTTCCAACTTAACAATATATGTGAAACTCTGCATCTCGACTCTAATTGTTCTGATAACATGTGCATCCAGTTTTTCTCTTCAATCTTTCTTTTGCCATGACTTTTATAAATTAGGGCTTGAGATTAGAGAGTATGTGCAAATTTTAAAGACAATGGAAGCGAAAGAGGAAGATATAATAGTATTGTTCTATTTATGTTCTCTTGAGATGATGCTTTTCTTCTCTGAATCTACTATCACTAAATTTTAGTAGACAATGAGTATGGAAGTGATGAAAATAGATGAAAGAAAGGATATATATATAGAGAGAAATTAAACGTTACCTAACGTTCAAAAAAATGAACGTTCCTTTCTGACGTTTATTTTTTCCAACGTTTGATTTGTTGTTTGTTTTTTAATTTTTTTGATTTGATTAAATTAAAAAAATAGAAACAATGGCAGTCCCACCAGATTTAATTAAATTAAAAATAATAAAAAGACAAAAATAATGGCAGGTCACCATTTTGATGGGCCCCATAAGATGGAAAGCACCGGGCATAAATTTATACTTGGTGATTTTTAATCACTCATCAAATATCCCCCACAATGGGGGATATTTGAGAGGAGGGATATTTAAATAAATATGCCTTCCAAATATTTTCATTGGAAATGTTCTTATGACTCTAGAGTCCCCGGGGCTATGGTGCTGTGGTAGGACATTCAGGTTGTCTCCTAGGCACCTGTAGTTCGAACCCTAGCTACGGCGTATTGGTAGAAATTTTTTCTCCAAATGGGGGGCGTAATCAAAGGATGCTGGGCTTCTAGGCTGACCACCATGTGCGCTTCCCGATTTATCCTAGTGGCCGGTGAAAAATTTCCATGGAACCGAATCGGTCACCTCCAGATATAGTCAATAAAACTAACTGGAATTATTATTATTTTTTTTCTTATAACTCTAGAAGTCGCTGAATGCCAAAGTTGTTGGAGACGTCAAGATACGGGAGGTGTATTAAGTGATTGATGGTCCAAGGCAACTCAATCATTCCATAGTCGTGCAAAATCAACACACGGATACATTTTAGTCTGTTAAACAGGTGATTGGCCGATATTTTTGTCTCAAACCATGGTTCTTTCATCCTTGAAAAAATCAAGGTTCTCAATCTTCCATTGATGTCAAAATGTCCATTAACCTTTCTGGCTTAACATACTCCCCAAATACTGATAGATGACGCAGGATTTTATGGAGGTCCTGTAAGTAGGGAACCTGCACATGTACCCTGTAAGTATCTCTTATAGAGATCCATTATGCAAGAACATGTATGAGGTCATGCATCACATAAAAAATTGTCTGTGCTGCCTGAGAGGACTTGTGTGGTAGTCTTTGAAAGAAAGACCTATTAACTAACTCTAGCAAATAGCTTTTACCTACATCCTCCATCCTCATCCTTCTATTTGCTTGAGGTACAATCATTCCTTCAGCATTCCAAATTCTGATCAACTTTTCTTCGGTAAACCACTAACCTCTAGGGAATAAGGAACAAAATGCAATACATTGCTTAAGAGGTACAGGAAGATAATGATAGCTAATTTGTGAAACTGGGAGTAGTCCATACTCCGGTATTTGCCATATTTCATTATTCAATATATTGTTCCAGTGATTTACATCCATATTGGTGTTCAACAAACCTCCAACCATTCTTGCTGCAAGTGGCAATCCGTTGAGTCTGCTAATCATCTTCTTTGCAATGTCAGTTAGTGGTGGTTTTTCTTGAGAGCTTTGAGAGCAAATGCACATAATTTGAAAAATTCCCAGAACTCTTCTTCGCCCATTCTATTTATGTGGAATGCACATACATTGGAAGCTACAGTTGGGGGCCTTCGAAAGCGAGTTGTCAGGAGCACCTTGCTGCTGGGCACTCCAGGCCTCAGCATTGCAAAAAGCATGTCCCATTTATGCATGTCCCATCCGGCATTCCACAGGTCATCGATGAATAGCAAAAATCTTTTTGATGCTATCTTCTTCTTGACCACAACCTGAAGCATATCCAAATTTATATGGTCGGGAAAGTCGATATTTGCAGACTGCAATATCTTTTTGATGAGTCTTTTCACAGTGAAGTTTTCTGATATTCCGTTATGCTAGTATCTCTGTATACATGCTGAGCAAGAGTGGTCTTTCTGACGCCTCCAACCCCAAAAATTTCTACGGCCGACAGGCTGCCGGATCCCGAACCAACAGAAGGTTTCAATAATAGTTTTCTGAGCGTATTGAATTCTCCGTCTCGTCCATACACTTTACCATCGACCGAGAAGGACGTTGCGTCACTGCTTACGGAGTCTGCATTTTGTATTTTCTGTCCGCCATCTGCACCTACTGAATTCGTAACTTGGATGATCTCTGCAATTGCAGTTGCAATTCTGCCCAACCTTAAATTAATTTCCCTCAGTTTATAAACACTGCTGTCCGCAGCTTTAATCAAACCGTGAAGTTTAACAGGAGAAGATGCACTCGTCCTTTTTGTTGCGGAGGAATTGAAAGAGGATGATGATTGGCTACTTGCCTCATATTGATGCTGATCCACCCCATGATGCAGAACATCGTGCTCGATCTCTTCCACTAAATCTTCACCATCATAAACCGTGTTCTTAAGTTGCATTAGCAATCCCTTCAATTCAAGTTTGATCTGTTGGTCAGTCGCAATCGCGAATGAATTCTCGGCGGGGCTGATGATGTGCCGAATCTGGATCACACGAGTCTCCAGGTCTCTGAGTACAACTCCAACTTCAGGCAGCATTTGCAACCTATGGACTTCATCCCTCCGGAGCTTTTCAACTAAGCTGTCGATGAGACTCACCACGAGCCGCCCCAAATCCGAAAGCGTGAACAACAGCGTCATTGAATGGCTGATGCCTCAGTTCCCAAACGGAGATTAGAGAGATCCCATGGCAGAGAGAAACTGGCAGCGGCAACAAGGAGAGTTGACTTTCGAAGGATGTGGACATGCGGTTTGGGATCGATTACTCTCTGTAGCTGCCTTAAACTAATTTTTGCAAGTTTGGCGTGTTCTATTGGATGTGTCGTAAGCGTTTGCAGATTTGGTTTCTCATTGTCAAGTGGGATTAATAGTCAACTTGTTCTATGAGGTCATTACCTACGGCCACATCAGATCAGGATTAGGATTTTGTAAACCTACTGCTTATATAAAACTAAATTTATGCTTGATTATTTGTAAATCAAATCAAATTAAAAAACAAATAAACTTATTTTTTCCTAAATAACAATTGTAAGCTTTATTGAGATGTATTTAAGTAATTTAACATTTGAAATTTTATATAAAAGCCTCTACAGCGAGTATTTGAAGAGAATATTTTTTTTTAAATATTTTGAAGGTTGAGGAAATAGAAGTTACGAGGCACTAGGTGATTTCTATTTAAAAAAACATAAAAAGTCCACTTTATCCTTTATATTAAAAAACTTACTTAAAAATTTCAGTGTAGCGTGGGTGGTGACTATGTAGCTGGGCCCACTTTATTGTAAAGTGGGCAATGATTAATATTTTTTTTTATTTTTTTATGTAAAATTTAAGATATTTGGGAGTGGAGTATTTAATAAGTGAGATTCATAAAATAATTGATAAGATATTTAATTATGAAATTTAATATATTTAAAAATGAGACATTTGATAGGTAATATTTATAAATATTTAGTTAGAAAAATATTTAATTATGGAATTTGAGATATTTGAGAAGTAAGAAATTTAATTATGGCATGGATGTAAAATTTATAAATATTTAATTTGTTCTGAAAGCTCGAAATGATAATTTTGTCTAATTTATCCTCTCTGTTTTACAAGTTATGAACTCGCAACATTTAAGTAATGCGACTGACTTATGTATAGATCTCACCAGATTTTGATTTCTCCATTAAATTATCAATTCATTATCTATAACTTTATTTTTTTTACCATAATAAAATTAAGTTATGATATTCATCCATATAACATTGCCTAAAAGCTCAACAAAATGCTAGATAATCATGTTTTCGCGAAAATGATAACGGATGAATGGGGATTCACTTAATGATGGATGCAGGAATTCAAGTATGGAGGGGCGATCACGATGAACAAAGGACGGTATCCTCCATCTCCAACAATAGAATCCCATAATACTAAGGATTCCACCGTCGACAAAATGGATCCACCCTAGATTCACCAGAATATATTTCATCAATTAGGAGGAGTTGCAGCAGTAACATATACAGCAAAGTGTAGCTACATCAATAGCAGCTGCAGACTCAAACTTCGGTTGCACAGAACAGATCAGGGGCGTATTTTAAATAGGGGCTTGGCTGGGCTCAAGCCCAACCAAGACCCATAGGTTGCTTTATATTATTATATATAATATAGGTATATATATTAGTATATTACAATTCCCTTCTCTGAAAATAAATCGGCACTACTAAAACCCTATTGTCATTCTCTTCTCCCAAAGCAAATCAAGAGAACGAAAAAAGAAAGGACGACAAAAAGCGAGAAGCCGAGAAGAGCAAAAAGAGCCAAAGAGGTAAAAAAAATTCAATCGTTCACTAATTTTCTTCTTATTTTCCTCCTCCTCCTCCTCCTCCTCCTCCTCCTTCATCACCGAGCTTTGCCTCTGCAACAGCGCTTGCTCCTGCCGAACAACAAGAGGATCTGCAAAGGCGATACGCCGACACACCTCCTCTTTTGAAACTCCACCGTACGGCTGTTGCGCTGTTATTTGTTGGTGCTCTCTGCCTTGACCGTGAGTTGATTCATCTTATCGTCTCACTCATCTTTGCAGCCTACAACCCTACACTAATTTATTGGAGTCATTCGGTGAGTTAATTCTTTGAATGCACTTATTTACTGATTTTTATTATTAACTATGGTATTTGATAATTAATATTCCATATTTTGGTTGTGAATTTGTGATTAAAATTTATATTGCTTTTTTACAATTTGTGTTTGTAAGATTTGAAACTTTAATTTGTTCTAGTAGTAAATAATGCTTCATAAATCAAAATCATAATTTAAAATTTATAAATGCATCTTTTATTAAATCCTTTTGATTTTTTACCATTAATATTATGTTTATATGTGAAATAAATGATGAGTTAGGAATTGTCTATTTACAGGTGAATCAAAATGTCAAAAAGAAGTATCACGGATTATTTCATTCAAAAAAACAGTGAGCAATTATCAAAAAAATTCAAATACTACAGATAATCCTCCTCAGTCAAGTTCAAGATCAACATTAGAAACAAAAAAACTCAAACTTGACAATGAAGTTGCTCTTGATCCGTTAGAAGGAACTAATACATATTATGAGAGAGACCCTGGGAAACGAATTGCAATTTGGGAATATCCATGTGATAAACAAGATGAGGTTCGGAGAGAATATGTTGGCATGGGACCGTATCAACCAATTTATGAATATCCACTTGTTGATTTTAAGCATCAAAAGCGCAGTTTCCAGTCTTCTTGGTTCATAAAGTTTCCATGGCTCGAGTTTTCTAAAGTAAAGGAAAGTGCATTTTGTTTTCCATGTTATCTTTTTGATATTCCTTCATCACATCATACAAAATTTACAATTGAAGGAATCAAGAATTTTGCAATTCACTACATAGTACTGCTATGCAAAAATGGGAGGGCTTGAAAAATGTAACTCAACATATTGATAGAAGGATGAATATACAATCCGAAAATATTATTAAACAAAATAGATTGCTTCTAAAAACATCAATTAGAGCTGTGAGGTGGCTAGCATTGCAAGGGTGTGCATTAGAGGACATGATGAAACCGTCGATTCTCATAACCGTGGAAATTTTATTAAATTGGTCAAATTTCAAGGAGAATTGTGTAAAGAAATTGGTGATATTATATTAGATAGAGCTGCTAAAAATGCCAAGTATATATCACTACCAATTCAACAAGAGATACTAAAAATTATTACTGATCATGTGCGAATTAAAATCCGTGATGAAGTGGAGGATGCTAAATTTTGTATTCTTGTTGATGAAGCAGTTGATAAATCTCATAGATCACAAATGACTATTGTTTTGACGTATGTAGATTGTGATGGGTTTGTTAGAGAGAGATTTTTTGAACTTGTTGGTGTTGATGACACTAATGCTTTGACTTTGAAAACACATATATGTAACATCTTGACACAACATAAGCTTTTGATTGAAAATATGCGAGGTCAAGGATATGATGGTGCTAGCAATATGCGGGGAGAATGGAATGGATTACAAGCACTATTCCTCAAAGATTGTCCATTTGCATATTATATTCATTGTTTTGCTCATCGACTACAACTTACTTTAGTTGCAGCAGCTAAAGAAGTATCAGATGTATGGCTATTTTTTTTCCAAATTGAGTTCAATTGTCAATTTTGTTGGTTCTTCTTCAAAGCGACATTCTCAATTGAAATCAATTCGAGGAAATGAAATCATTGATTTGATAAAATCTGGAGAACTTGGGACTGGTACCAGAGTCAATCAAGCTAGTACTTTGCAACGACCCGCATCTACTCATTGGAGTTCACATTACACTTCTATTATTCGAGTTATTGAATTATTTGGTTCAATTTGTACACTTTTAGAAGATCTCATAGGAGGGAAGTTGACCTTTGGTATTCGTGCGGAGGCTAAAGGTTTGCTTAAAGTGATGATGACATTTGATTTTGTGTTTATGTTATTGTTGATGCATAGAGTTTTAGAAACATCTGATATGTTGTGCCAAGCATTGCAACGAAAAAATCAAGACATTTTGAATGCAATGAGTTTAGTCGCTACTACAAAATTGCTTTTCCAGAAAATGCGAGATGATGAATGGGATGATTTTCTATGGAGTGTGAATAATTTTTGTGATACTCATGATATTGTAGTGCCTGATTTGACTGATCGTTATATTGAAGGTACTAAGCGTTCTTGTCAGCAAAAAAATCAGTTTACAGTGGAGGAATTCTATCATTTTCATGTATTTAATGTTGTTATTGACAAACAGTTGATGAAGTTGAATACAAGATTTACTGAGGAATCAATAGAGCTTCTTATTCTATGTGAAGCCTTGAATCCAAGTGATGGTTTCAAATCATTCTCTGAAAGTGCAATTTATTCCTTAATTGAGAAATTTTATCCAAGTGATTTTTCCAAAGATGACATGAAACATTTGAAGACTCAATTGGATCATTACAAGCTCGATGTATTTGAGGACCCGAGGTTTAAAGATGTCGATTCTCTTCCTAAATTATGTCAACTATTGGTTGAAACAAAGAAGTCAAGGATTTATTTCGTTATTGATAAGTTGATTCGTCTGGTCTTAACTCTTCCGGTTTCAACGGCTACAACAGAACGAGCATTTTCAGGGATGAAACTTCTCAAAACACCACTTTGCAACAAAATGGAGCAAGAATATTTGAACAATGCAATGATCTTGTATATTGAGAAAGAGATAGCTTGTGAAATTGATATAGAGTATATAATTGATATGTTTGATCTCTTGAAAAATAGAAGGTTGCAACTAAAATAGTATTTTATTGAAGTTACATCTCTTTTGGCAAAAATTGTACCTTTTTGTTTATGCATTTTATATTATTATTGACGCTTGAACTTTTGGCAAGCATTTATCTAGATTTGATAATTTTATGGAGAAATGCGTGTTTTGCACTTAAATTTTTATATTATGTTGAAAATGATATAGTGACTTCTAGTTTAAGATTTAATTTTCCAGCCCCCCTATTTCAAAATCCTAGCTATGCCCCTGGAACAGATAGAATCATGTCAGAGACTACAAAACAGCCTACTACAGCAAAAGCAATATCGATCTAAAGGAAGAAATTGCTGCACTTCAGCCATGGTGTCTCAAGGAAACTAATTTGGCACAGTGAGATCGCTCCAAAACAATAGAAAAACTCATCTCCCTTAATACAACCAGTCCAGCCTACAGAGTTGAGACAGAAACTAACTCTTTATAATAGAGAGGACGGGTCTGCACCTCAGAGCAATCGAACTTGGCTGCGAACCTTGAATCCAAAAGCTTTAGAAATGACAGTGTCGAACACTTTCAGCTTAGCAGCACCTAAAATTCCAAAAGAGTTGACATCTCCAATATCTAAGAAACCTTATGGCCACATGGCAACAAAAGCACCCAAACTTCACTGTTAGATTTCAAAAAATGATATATTGTTGAAAAATACTGCTTTTGGCCGTTCATGTATAGGACGATATCGACCGGAGCTTCTCAATTCCTCCACCTTCTCCAAAATTTTTCACCGTGGCATTGTATTTCCATGCACACATCTTAAATCATTGAGGGAGGTGCCCAGCCCTGCCTCCGGTAGTGACTGGACAATCTGAAATGAATAAAAGCTCAAGGGAGGGAAGGGCATACAACTCCTTTGGTAGGAATGGTAGTTTTCTGCAACGACAAAACATTAGGATTCATTTACATGAAGATATCGACCGGAGCTTGCCAATTCATCCCACTTCTCCTAAATTTGTTGCCGTAGCATCATATTTACATGAAACAACAACAACAATAAATTAAGTTTTATCCCATTAGGTGGGGTCGACTTTATTAATCTTTTACGCCATAAAACTCTATCTCCTACTAGAAAAACTAATAACAGAAAAAATTAGCTATATTATTGAATCCAAAAATGATAAATAGAAATACAGAATATAAATCTTTATACAGTTAGGTTAAGAAATCCTAAACCCTAAATAAAAAAGGGAAAAAGACTAAATTATCTTAAAAGTTATAAATAAATAAATAAATATAATTTAACATCTCCCTTAAACTCACAATACTATAACTAGAAACATTGAGAGTTTGTCAGACAAAAAACGAAAACGTGAAATGGAATGTGTCTTAGTAAACATATCAGCAATTTGTATATTTGAATGAACAAAAGATAATGTGATAGTGTCAATCTGAAGATGATGACGAGTAATGTGACAATCAATTTCAATATATTTCGTCTACTCATGAAAAACTGAATTATGCGCAATTTGAATAGCACTCTGATTATCACAATATAACGGAATAGGTTGAAGAAAAGAAATACCCATATCCGCAAGTAATCAACGCAACCAAACTATCTCATAAGTAGTTGAGGTCATGACATGATATTCAGCTTTTGTGGAAGATCTAGAAATAACATCTTATTTTTTACTCTTCCAAAAAATGAGGGAGTCGTCAAAAAAAACACAAAAGTCAGTGGTAGATTTGCGATCCGTAGGATCACCAGCTCAATCTGTATCAGAGTATGCACGCAACTTCAGAGATGAAATAGAAGAAAATAAAAGATTTTGAAATTGAGTAGCCTGAACATACCTAGGAATACTAAGAATAGCAGCTCAATGAATTGTAGTTGGTGCAGCGACAAATTGACTAACCACATGAACAACATACTTAATATTTGTACGAGTCACGGTGAGATAAACCAAGCTTCCAAAAATAGTTTTGTACAAACTAGGATCCGACAAAGGTGAGTCATCAGATGGATAATATCAAGTATTAGTCTCAATAGGAGTATTAATGACTCTATTATCAGTAAGACGAGCATACTTAAACAAATCAACTATATTCTTTAATTGGGATAAAAGATAACTTTTTGGGAAATAAGTGATCTCAATGCCTAGAAAGTAGTGTAGTATACTCAAGTCTTTCATAGCAAAACAAAAAACCAACTCAGATTTCAAGGAAGTAATTTCATCATAATCATCACCAGTAATAATCATGTCATCAACATATATGATAAAAGAATACAACCTGCACTTGTACATCTGACAAATAATGCTGAATCATGATTACTAGGATGAAAATAAGTGAAGTAATCATTGTAGAAAAGTTTTTAAACCAAGCACAAGGTACTTGTTTGAAACCATAAAGCGCTTTACGAAGCGTACAAACTTCACTAGGTTGGTGTGAAATATTAGGAGGATGTATCATATAGATTTCTTCATGAATATCACCATTTAGAAATGCATTCTTGACATCTATTTGAGATATTCTCCATCGATAAACAAAAGTAAAGCAATCAAAGTATGAACAGTCATCATTTTTGTAACGGGAGTAAATGTTTCCTCATAATCCATATCATACTCTTGAGAATAACTTTTAGCAACAAGACAAACTTTGTATCATTCAACAGATTAATCAGATTTAGTTTTGATCTTATATACCCAACAAGAATCAATAATGTGTTTTCCTGGTGGTAACGATACCAAATCTCATATATGAGTCTGATGTAAAGTAATTAGTTTCTCTGTCATAGCACTCTGTCAAAGTGGGTTACAAACAACTTCTCTATAGGATACAAACTTAGAAAGATAATGAATAGATGCAATAAATGAAGCAAAAGAACAATAATAACAAGAGTAAGCAAAATCTGATAATTTTATAGATTTACAAACATGAGTGGATTGACAACGGTGGAGAGAAGGATCATCCACAACATCAGGAGATGATTGGATAGTAGAAGAATGAGGAGCATGTGGAGCAGATGTCTCGGGAACCAAAGTACCAAATTCAGTTGAACTACTAGTAGGAGCTGTGGGTGAAGCTTCCTTAGTGTCTGTATTGAAAGGATCAATGCAAAGCAGATTTAACTTTGTCATATTATGCGAACTAGTCTAAATAGAAAAGAATGGAATATGCTTAAGAAATACAACATGATGAGAGATATGCAATTTTTGACTAACGGGATCAAAGCAACGATATCCTTTTTTACTAACACCATAACCTAAAAAGACACAAAGAGCAGAGCGAGATGCTAACTTATTACGATCGACATGTGGACGAAGGACGAAGCAAGTACAACCAAAAACACGTAAATAGGAATAGACAGGAGCATGCCCATACAATTTTTCAAAAGGTGATAAACCTGAATTGTGTGAGGTTGGAATTCTATTACTCACATGAGCAACGGTAAGGATTGCTTCCCCCTAAAAGGCACTAGAAATACTGACAGACAACAAAAATGAATGGGTTGTTTCAACAAGATGACTATGTTTCCGTTCAGCCACACCATTTTGTTCAAGAGTATCTATACACGAGTTTTGATAAATAGTATTATCAGAAGTAAGTAAATATGAAAAATAATTTTGATTTAAATAGACCTGCTTGATGTTTGATTTATTGCTTTTCTTATTCATACTTAGATTAGGGTAGAAAAGGATTTAAGCTTGATTGACACTTGATTAGTTACACTAAGGATTCTTAGAAAGAAAATTAAATATTTAATTTCTTTAAAAAATTTTATCTATAAGTGGTTGTTACTCTAATACCCAAGAAAACCTAGTGCCGTGCCATAACCTGGAAGCCAATTATTGAAATGGATGTTTAATTCACTAACTGTTAAAACCTTAGTCTAATTCAAATACAAATCAATCCTTAGATTTTAATTTAAATTGAAGATAAAATTAACCATCTCATAAAACAGATAAAGTTTCCTGATTACAATCTAGAAAAAGAGTAAGATGGATTTAAGTTTAAAATTAATTAATTAAAACATAAACCTAATCAAACTTAATCTTTAAATCAAAGCAAATCTAATTCAAACTTAAATATTTCAAAATTTAAACTTAAATATTTTTGAAATTCAAACTTAAATTCAATCTTAAATATTTTTTTAAAATTCAATCATAAATATTTTTGAAATTCAATCTTAAATATTTTTAAAATTTAAGCTTAAATATTTTGAAATTTAATCATAAATATTTTTAAAATTCAATCTTAAATATTTTTGAAATTCAAACTTAAATATTTTTAAAATTCAAACTTAAATTGAATCTTAAATATTTTTGAAATTCATTCTTAAATATTTTTAAAATTCAAACTTAAATATTTTAAAATTTAAACTTAAATATTTTAAATTCAAACTTAAATTTAAAATTAAATAATTTAAAATTAAAACTTAGATATTTTGAAGTCTAAACTTAAATAATTCAGAGATAATCTACTTCAAAATTAACTTTATCTTTCACAAACTCATAAGTTTAACATGCTTGAAAACTTAGAAAGGTTGAAATGGGAAATCAGAAAATAGACAATTACTTTTTAACTTATGCTTTTCATGCTTGGACTCTAGGGTTATAGTCATCAATCACGGCATTAAGCTCACTGTCCCCTACAACCTAAAAACTTACTTAAAATTTTTTGAGGAGAAAAATATTTTCAAAAATAAAATATTTTTAAAAGTTAAGTTTTTTTTTTTTCAAAAGAAGGTTTATAAGTTAAGCTCTTTCAAAATCAATTACTTCTTTAGAATTTTAAAGAAATTCTTTTCAAAAGTAAGTATTTAACTAAGTTTTTTAAGAAAATTATTTTAAAGCTATAAATTTAGCTAAGTATTTTTACAAGGAAGTTATTTTTTTAAGCTAAGTAAGAAATCCTTTTCGAAGCCAAGCATTTAGCTAAGTTAATGAAATTCTTTTTAAGTAATTAACTAAAAGTTTAGCAAAGAAACTCCTTTTAAAAGTTAAGTTTTTTTTTAAAAGAAAGTTAAAGTGATGATTTCGGGGAAGCTTAAAGTTACATTTTTTGAAAAAAATTAAAAATTAGTTTTTTCAAAAATTAAGTACTATCTTTACATGTTAAAGTAACTCTTCTAAGTATTGTTTTTTATATATGTCAAAGGGGAGATAAATGTTAAAAGTTAAGTCAAACAAAACTTAATAAATAAGTTTTTTTTTCAAAAGATTGAGGATTAAATTAAGGAGAGCATCTTTACTTTATTAATTTGTCAAATTATTTTATTTATGCTCAAATACTTATGTTACATTATTTCTTCTTATGCTTAACTTAACTTTGAATTGTGTTGTTATAATAAAAAGGGGAAGATTGTTGGTGCAGAAAGCACCAGATGATCAAACCTAAGTTTTGATTATAGCAAAGGGTTCAAAGTTAAGATTTCTTATTATCTAACAAGTTGAACTGAGTGTGCAGAAAAGTCCTAAGTGATCTTAGGCAAAAGAAAGTCCTAGTTAAGGCTAGGCAGGTGGAAATTCCTAGCTGTCGCTAGGCAAAGAAGTCTCGGTCCTGGGGACTGGGCAAAGTCTTAGTGGGTCAGCGACGTTAGGCAAAATCCTAGAGTTGAGAACGCTGGGTGAAAATCTTGGGAGTCGTAGACACCAGGTGGACGACTGGACGAGTCTGAGATCAGACGTCCAACATGAAGTCTTGATGTTTCAGACATTGAGCAAAAGTCCAGATGGTCTGGAGGACAGGTTTGGAAAAATGTAATCTCTCCTGAGAGGAGTAAGTAAGGACGTGTTCCCCAAAGAGGGAATAGTAGGCGTCGATTCGACCTAGGATTTCACAAAAAATCTAAAAGTCAAAATCGAACAGTTCAGAGACTGTCAACCATTTTATTTCCATATTATTTTATTGTGCTAACTTTGTTTTGCAGGATATGTTTGGTATCTTAAACTAACATGTTTTGTAAGAAGAGAAATGCACAAAAGAGCTCGGATGAACAGCGTTGGAAGGCGCTTTCCATGTGGCTGAAGGAACCTCCGATGAGTAGTGTTGGAGGTGTCTTCCATGTGGTTGAAGGCACGTTCGGGTGGATGAACTTTGCAGATTGCTGAAGTTATTGACTCCGATGTTGTGGGGATAAAGTATACAACTAGAGGTGCCTTCTATGAGGTTGAAGGCCCTTCAGCAGTTTATAAAAGTCTTCTTTGAGCAGTACATTGAACACAACTTAATTCAATTAACATCTACACTCTTATGTGCTACTCCAAAGATGATCCAACAAAGCCGTAACGCTACTCCGACAACTGAAAGCACACCTCTCAAAATTCCAAAGTCGTCGGTCTAATTTTGATTATAGTACTTTAATTGTATTGTTCTTCTACTTCATTTGTACTCTATTTGTAAATATTTTTTGAAACTATAGTGATTGCCCAATGACAACTATCAACGATCACGAGCCTTAGAGCAGGAGTCATCATAGGTTCTGAACCAAATAAATTTTTGTTGTTTGTGTTCTTATTTCTATTTTTCGCTACACGACTCTATATGATTATTTTACGTGAAAAATGTGAAAGCCACAAGCGCTATTCAACCCCCCCTCTAGCGCTTTCAATCCTACACTTCCTCGTAACTTCTTTTTCCCATTAAGTACTCTCTATCCAATCCTTTGAAATACACATTTTCTTAAATTTTGCCATCAAACTGCAACCATACTTGGCTCATTCTATTTCACATGACCTAATGTAATCATTTGTCACACTATCAACGACCTTTTTTAGAAAAGGAACCCGCACCTCATGATAACTAGGTCCTTTTAGACCTACACCATATTGGCCAACAAGTCCAACATCCTTTTGAAACTTGAATAGTTAACAATATTAACAGGAATTGTTGCATCATATATTCACTCAATTATGACCATATAAGCTTTTTCCATCAATTCTTTCTTGTATGCCTCCCTTTACCCTTTCTACTTTCAACATTTTTTTGCACATTAGGAGTTAAATACATATCCATTGGATCTATTTATCTTGGCCTTTTTTATATATTTACTGATCTAGAACTTGTACTTGTACTTGTAGGTGGCGTAGCTTTAGCTCCAATATTATCTATATCAATATCATCACCAAGAGGATCTACATCCTTAAAGTCCAATGCCACAAGTTTAGAAAGATACTTTTTTCCATCTTTTTCTCAATGAAAATTTTAATTTCTTAACATACATGAGGCTAGGGCTGCAAAAGAATCGAGCCGGCTCGCGAGCTTTTCGAGCCGGCTCGAAAAATATTCGATTCGTATTCGAATTTATCGAATTCGAGCCGAACTCGAACATGTTAGAACTTTTTTTAGAGCCGAACTCGAACCCAAATTATATTGTTTGAGCCGCTCACGAGCCTTAATATTTATTAATATAAGTTAAATATATATTAAATAAATAAATTTTGAGCCTTTCGAACCTATTTTCGAGTAATAATTCGAATAGTTCGCGAACATGTTCGAATATTTCGAGCCGAATTTGAACCCGAACCCTAATTCGAACCGAACTCGAACCAAACATTTTAAATTTTTCGAGCTTCGAATCGAGCTCGAACTCGAATATACCTATTTCGAACCGAATTCGAGCCTTAAATTTTTCAGCATATTCGGCTCGATTTGATTCGTTTACACCCCTACATGAGGCGGACATCTTTTGCAAGTTGTAGTATTTTAAAACCCCCCAATAAGATGTTGTTTTGCATGATAGATACCCCCTTTTGTAACTTTTTTAAAAAAGTTATAAATCAAATCATTTTTGTTATCCGGATTAACTCTTTAAAAATAATTCCATATCATATTTTTGATGCATATATTAGAGCACCACTACTACCTTTCATGATAATTAAATAAGAAAATAGTCTGAAAAATCAAAAAACAAAATAAAACCAATATGTTTATAATATACTTCAATGTGTAAAAAGAAATTATTATGCAAGAAGAACACAAAAAAATTAAAACAAGACAAAAAAAAAGAAAAAATAGGAAAAAAAAAAAAGGACAGTAGTAAGAAGAACACTTACCAGCAACTTAGCAAGAAGAAGAAGAAAACAAGAAAAAGAAGAAAAACAGGACAAAAAAAAAGAAAAATAGGACAAAAAATAAGATAACAACAAGAACACATACCAACAACTCAGGAAGAAGAAGAAGAAAAAGAAGATACCAGAAGAAAAAGAAGAAAAGAAGAAGAAGAAAAGAAGATACCAGAAACTGCCCTAATTCTAAACCATATGAAAAGCTTTTTGGGCAAAGAAAAATACATTAAAAATATTTTTTCAATGGAAAAAAAAGAAGAATCCAGAAGATGTTCAACAAGCGCACCTCATTCATGCCTCAAGTGAGGCGCAAAGACACTCCCAGGCATGCGCTTGAATAACAGCGCTCGCCTCGCTTTCCCAAAGGCATTAGCTATTGTGTCTTGTGAACCTCGCACCTCGGGCGCACCTAAGGAGTGCCTTTAACAACCCAGTTGTGGACTAAAATATAATTGGCTAGCAGTACTCTCGGATATAAATTAAACTTTAATTGACCACACAATATATCTTTCTTCAAGCTGACTCATTGTGTATATAATATGATACTTTATATGAGTTATATATTGGTTCATAGTTCACAACAACATTAATCATCCACATAATATGTCTTCCTTTGAGCCAATATATTTTGTGCATGATTTTAATAAAATAATATTTTATTTCAGAGTTGTAAGCTACCTTTAGCATATATTTGGCATAAAAGTAACCTTCTTTTGGATTGATTACTCTTAACATAGATATACGTCTACCAACATAAAATGCACTAAACCTATCTAAGGTGACTTCCTTTAGGCCGACATAATAGTTTAACTTAGTAGCGCGTTGTGTAGATAAATCCGATTAGAAATTATTTAATCAATTAAAATCAATGGAACCGATTGATAAAGCTTTTAATCGATTATTGAATGCTTTTAATCGATTATTGAATGCTTTTAATCGATTGGAAACATTCTGTTACGAGTTTAAGGTGATTTATTGATTGAAAAAAATTCTCAATCGGTCAGAATAGCTTTAATCAATTGATTGATAGAATCTAATCATTTTTGTCATGATTTTAAGTTGTTAATCGATTGACAGTAATTGCCAATTGATTGATAACATCAAATCAATTGATCTAATCGATTAAAATCTCTCCTGTAGTCGATTCAATCATGCCAATCGATTGGTAAAATTCACCAATCGATTGGTGTCAACTAAATCGATTCACAATCGATTTGGCTCCATTCTATTTGCAATTTTAGACTTGGCCAATAATTGATTGGCCGACTAAGCCAATTGATTGAACCATCGCGATTTGACCTAAAATTAGGCTAGTTATGGTAGTTCTTCCTGAAGACGACAGTGGTTCACCACTGTTCTTCGTGTTGTTCATGAAATACATAAATAACATGGAAGATCAAGCCTTTCTTAGGTTTTCTTATCAAAAAATTTTGATGATCAAACATGGTTCATGCAAAAAAAACTTTATCTAGCATGAACACAACAAATTGAAAAAAAAACCCCTAAATCGTATTACCATAAAATAGAAGAAACAAAGTCTCAGCTCTGATACCAATTGATGTAACTTGAGTTTCTCCTAACTGTATAAATTCTAGGAACAAGATAAGAACTCGAACATAGAAAACACAAGACATGAAGATCTAGTTTCATCAATTAAACATAGCATAAGAAAGTAATATATAAACACAAAGACAAGGAACCTGATTGAAGAGTCATCTTTGTCTTTAGCGTCATCCAGAAATAATCTCCCTAAGGAAGAAGAAGAAGTGGAAGCAAAATAAAGAGATCTTCCAAGGGGCTTAGGGATGATGACGCCAAAAAATTCTAGGTCAATAGAGAATCAAAAGCTCTGTCAAGATTAACCTAAACCCTTGGGGACCTCCCCTTATATAGGAAACCAATCTATTATCAGCTCATAGATGATAACGGATCAAGATAAAGATTTCTACACATTCAACCTGCATCCGATAACTCAAAACTCAAGAAGTTTCAGTTAGATCACTTTAATAAATTTGGTTTGTACTCATATGCATAACTTATAATTAAGTTGACCAATTAGAGATAATAACAAACATAAACTTCTCTATGGGAAGCCACATCAGTTCTTCACAATCCTATAATATGATGGTCTTAAGGCACGGAAGATTCAGTGACAACAACCCTTTTCGAAACTCATAAGATTTGGGTAATTTACATACAAACCTGAAAGAGTTGTAGCCTTGCAATTGTCACTTCCATCGATTTCTTCCCATATATTTGGAAGTTTCATCAACCCGGATCGGTGTAGCTCTAAATTTACAAGGGGAGGAGAGAGGGGAGGTAACCTCTTAAGTTTGGGACAATCGGAGACCCAAAGTTCATGCAAGATGGATGGAAACAACTTTATGTCCTTGGCCCAACTGTAAGTCTCGTCGCATGCTTCCCAAGAGTACCCACAAATTTTCATTTCTTTCAGAGTGGGACGCCATTTCATATCTTTAAGCAGCTCCTTCAAGATCAAAAAATGATTGCTCTCCAAGTTACCATCCTGGTTGGGCATCCAGTTTAATGTCAATCTATCAATAAAGACTTTGTTGTGTAGTTTACCCGCATTTGCTTCTTCTTTATCCCCAACATTTTTGAGATTAGAGATTCACAATTTTTCATGGAGCTGTGTCAAACCACTTATTTCCTAGAGTTTGTGTCCTTGATGCTTCTTGATGCAGGAGGGGATCCAAATTAAGTTTTTAAGTAGTTATCTGTTAATTAAGTTTAGTTTATTTTTTAATTATATTTAATTTTGTCCTAAATATTAGGGAATGAAGTAGTCTTATTAGTTCATTTATCCTAAATCTTAGGAAATAAGTCTAGTTGATTAGTTTTCCGTTTAGATATTTTTGAGGGTTTTGAGAGTTATATAAACCTATACTTAGATGATGTTTAGGACAAGTTATTTTGATATTAAATTAATTAGTTTTGTTTAAGTCACATTACGGCTACATCTCTTTTTCTTTGCTCTCTTAATTTTATAATAGGTTATGTAAAATACCGAAAAATAGGCGAATATTAATAAGGGAATTTTCCGGAATTTTTGAAATTTTTTCAGGAATTTTTCGGAGCTCGTACGGACGAGTTAACGGGGATAAAAACGGGGTTGGGAAAGCCTGTTTAGATTTCCCATTTAAGCGAGGAAATGTTTATATTTACAATTGCTTTTTCCGTTTCTTTTTCTTTTTATTATTTATTCGTTTGTTTTTCTCCCCTGCCGAAACCCACGCCCGCGCCTTCCTTCCCCCCTTGCGCCCGATCCTTGCCCTAATCGGCGCCGCAAACCCCACTGCCTCCCTCCCCTCAGCCCGACGCCACCGCCGGCCACCCCGTGCCGGCCACTGGTCCGATCTAGCGCCAGCTAACTCCCTGTGCCCTAACCGCCAGCTACCGAGAGCCCTCGGACCACCGCCGACTCTTGACCCGAGCACCACCGCCGGCAGCCCGAGCCCAGCAGGTGCCGAACTCACGTGCCCTAGATTTTTGGGTCCACTTGATCACAGCACCAGTTGGTCTTCTCTCGCCGTTGCTCGTTGCTTTGGTTCATCACCACAGTAGCGTTGGAAAGGAGCTTACGAATTTGGTTTTGGTAAGGTTTGGTAGGTACTAGATTAATTTCGTGTTCTATATGGATGTTGAGTGACTGAGCATTTTTGTCTCTTGCTCATCAGGGGTAACCAGTGTTGAATCTCAATCTGGTAGTGGTGAATTGTTGGTCTTTTCTTGATCCGAGCAGCGGGGTGAATTTCCAGCAGGTGAGGTATTGATTTTAGGAATTTAGGAATTTGATCTTGTTGTAGCGTATACAGATTTAAAGGTTAGGAAATGAAATTGAAATCGAATAGTGGAATGGTTAGGGTTAATGGAGCTAATCCTAATTGATTTTGAGTTCAATTTGATTAGGGTTCATTAATTGTGTTGGAAGGATTAGTGGGATCCAATTTAGAGTTTCTTTAATTGGATTAGAATGTAGTTTGGCTAATTGTGGTGTTATAGAAATAGCTAAACTAGACATTATGTTTGCTATACAGGACCTTGACGCGAGACGAGTATCTCGACGTCGGATTTGGACTGATTGGACTTTTCCTATTGGAGGCGGGTACTTTTGACTTATGTCATTTGATATACATAGTAGTGAATTTAACAAGTTGCATTAATTATGTCCTTTATTTCTTTCGGTTAGTCACTACCCATTATCTGATACATGATTGATTGATTGCTTGATTTGCATCCCATGTATACTTTATTTGTTTATACATGCTTATAGGGGGTAGTGATATACCATGCTTCACCATGTTCAGGACCTAGGTTTTTATACCTTCTGTGTACCTTTGATTCGATATGATCCGTTGACCTAGGGTGCACTTTTCTATATATATGGATTAGGTCAGGATGTTTTTATGGTTATTGCCATGCACCATTTGCATGATTGCATGCTGTGCGATAGTCCGCTCCATTATTGTTGAGCACATTGTGAGTTACATGGATCTGCACACACCACCACTCATGGGTTAGTGGTCGATTCAGGCAGAGTGTGTTGCAGCAGGGACTCTGTTAGGTACCGTTGGTCCACTCATGGGTAGTGAGACACAACGTGTTATCCGGCAGGGATTCCTCCCCGTCACTGTGTACCGGGAGTTGAGAGGTCCACTCGGTCACTCATCAGTAGTAGTGACGACAGAGTGCACGGTTGTCACAGCCCTACCCACTCGGCCTCACTATTGTGTGAGATGATCGACTGGCGTGAGGGGTGACCAGGACGCATTATGGGCATCATATGCATGATGCATTTATTGCTTGTGCTTGTGTTTGCTGCATTTATATGCTGCATATTGTTTGGATACCTATGTTTGACATGCATACAGGATTTCCTTATCCCTCGGACTGTTTAACCTTATACTCAGGACCTGGTTAGTACAGTATTCTCCTGTTTACTTCAGATGCATTTTTATCTTTCTTATCAGGAGACTGTACGCATGATTAGTGTTAGGTGTTGTTTCCCTACTTTGTATATCAATTGTACCTGCTGAGTGTTGGACTCACCCCGCCTCCATTGTTGTTATTTTCAAGTTGATGCTGTCCGGAGGGAGTTCCAGTCGCTAGTCCTCACTGCACGTAGTGTTAGATCACTGCAGACCTCGAGGATTTATTTACCATTTGGTTTGGTTTTTATTTGCTTATGTGTGTACTTGGTTATTTGGATACTTGGACATCGTATGTTTTTCTTTTGATATTGATGGATGTTCTATTCGATATGTTTTTACTACATGCCTGCCTGGACGGCAGAAGAGGTGAGTTTCGTCGGATTTGAGTTTTACGAGTGTAGTGGAGTAGGGTGGATTTCGAGTCAGTGTAGTATTGTGATTACTATTATTAACTGTGTGGTCGTGACAGCCAGAGGCTGAATATCTATATAAACTGCGTGGTGATTGTTTTTATTTATTGTTATTATTCCAGCCGTCTGTGGCTGAGGTATATGGGTTATGTAGAAGTTTCAGATTGTCCGCCGTACAGGGGAGATGCTGCCGAAATTTCTTCGGACAGGGACTCCTCTGGGGCGTGACAATTTAGTGGTATCAGAGCCAGGTTGGTGATACTTGTTGACCTTCGGGTTTCGGATTTTCGAGATTTATCTGATACCAATTTAGTGGTATCAGAGCGAGGTTATACGATTCTTTGATTTCGTATTTTGGACATTTGGGATAACCTGATACCAATTTATTTGGTATCAGAGTGTCGAGGTTGGCGTTACTTGTTTGATTTATTTTCGTGTTACGGATTTTTGAGATTTGGCTGATACCAATTTATTGGTATCAGAGTGGGTTATGACACCTGCTTTAGGTATTCTGGATTTTTGGATTAGCCCAAGTTTGCAAGTCAAACTGGGTAGTTGTTTGAGTGACATGGATTTTTCCATTACGATTGTGTTTGGATTTCCGTTTCGGATTTATATGGATTTCCGGTGATTTTTATGATCGAAAATTTTGAGGTCAAGTTGGGGACTGGACAGCGACGGAACATCTCCAGACGGCATATAGGTATGATGTTTAATTTTATAGTTTATGACAGGTATTAGCATTCTTTATTTAGTACCTGTCTGGTTGCTGTAGCACATATTACTTGTGATGAGTTAACCATTGAGGATGGTTGACCTTAATAGAGATAAAGGATTATAATCTCTGGTGATTTTTCTTATCATACCATCAGTAGTATTAGCTTCTGTTACTACTCGTAGGAGATGGAGGCACATACCAGCCTCTGCTATTGTTAGCTGGGTAGTGGATGATACCTACATATTTCTGTTGACTTAGCCAGGAGAGTTTTATACTCATATCTTTTGGATATTAGGGTACTAGGTACGATGGAAATTGGTCATTGGGGGTTACCATGTTTGGTCATTGTTGAGAATGGTTTGAGGTTGAGGGATATTATGAGATAAGATATTATGATATGTTGATTTCTAATGATTTATGAGAGTAAATGTTATGTGGTTGTCTGATGATCAATTACTAGATATTTGTTTTGATGATCTATTAGTGGATAACTATTTTGATGATTTATATTTGGGTTGTCATTGATGGTGACATAGTGAGTGTCATTTATGATATTCACAGGTTTGATGATTATGGTTGGTGATCAGATTATAAATTGGGTGCTGGAGAGTTTACGGTTGAATGTGCCTATGAGATTTTAATAAATCTGGTCGGTTATGGATAGTTAACAGGATGAAAAAAAAATTTTATATATGTTTCCTCTGATATGGGACAATGTGGATAAATAATGATTGATGTTTTGAATGCTAACTTGCCCTCATGGGGAGTAGAGATTTATTCATCTGATATAGTGTGGGCTGATGTTTTTGAGGATGAAGATGAGAGTGTCTTGATGTTTTTAAATTCTGACTTTTTCTTTTGGGTCATACACATTTATACATATGATATTTGTTGGGTACTTCGGGCCACGAAAACCACTTTTTCGCGTCGCGGAAACCCCGAAGGACCCAAAGCCGTAGATCCGTGCAAAGATTCGTATACAAAATTCGAAAAACTATTTCTTGTACGAGTTCAAAAACTGATCTACTACTTAGATCTACGAGAAAAATGTTTACCCTTGTAGCGATGCCCTTCGCGTTCCCGCTCGTCCAAATGATGCCGGATCTCAAGACCGTCAAGCGCCGGTCCTCTAGAAGTATCCACACGGACACACTAGATGGAGATGACCAAAAACCAAGGTGTGCTAGCACCTATGTGGTTCGGCCAAGGGAGGAGGAGAGGGAGAGGGAGAGCTTGAGAGGAAGAACACAAGGAAGAAGAAGAAGTTACACCACTTGAATGGGAAAAATGAAATTCACCCCCAAAAACCAAGTGGTCGGCCACTTTCAAAAACTCACCAATTAATTGCATTAATTGCAATTAATATGAAACCATTACCAATTAATTGCATTAATTGCAATTAATATGAAACCATTAAGAGAGTGGCTTTGTAACTTCCATGAGGTGGCACCCATGATGATGTGGAACATCATTATTGGTCCACCTAATGCCAACTCACCAATGAGGTGGCAAAAGGTCAAGTCAAAATTGACCTTTGGTCTTCCTTCTCAAGTCAAGTCAAACTTGACTCAATCTCTACCATGGTGGATCTAATCCAACCATTTGATTCGAGCCAACTTAATATAATGAATCTAATTCATTAAATTGAATTGATTCAATGAGTCAAAATCTAAATTAGACTCATTTAACACATGAATCAACTTGAGTCAAACTCAAGTTAGCCCAATTAGGATTACTCTTAATCCAATTTGATTCATCAAATGAATCTAATCCTCTTGGTTCATCAAATGAACCTAATCTCCACCTAATTGTCCTAAGTGTGTGACCCTATAGGTTCTTGTAACGTTGGCAATGCCCTAAACTCATTTAGGAGCATAAGTAATGAGCGGTATCTAGCAACACATCATTACTACCCAAGTTACAACAATGTCGAGATCCGACATCACCTTGTGACTACCAATTGTGACTACTCACAAAATAATGACAAGTGTCCTTCTATCCTAGACATCTAGATTGATCAATGTGAGGCATAGACCGTGTCATCCTCTAATCAATCTAAATCTTGAACTCCAAGTAGACTCACTCGATCAAATGAGCTCAACATCTAATGTTGACTCATTTGGGCATGGCCATGCACTTAGTGGTCTCACTCTATCAAGAATACCGATGTCGCTCCCGTCATATGGGAGGGATAGATCCCATCTACATCACTCACATCCCTCTACATAATTCGTTATATACCCAGTAATCGCCTTTATATTCCACCCAGTTACGGGTGACGTTTGACGAAACCAAAGTACATAACTCCTTATGTAGGGATCCATGGTGACTTCAGGTCTAAGGACTAATAGTCATACTAATAGCCACATGAGAAAGTATATGACACTCATATAACGATCCATGATACTTTCTCATGGCGGGTCATTCAGTATACATTCTCTAATGCATACCCATGTGTCAGCTTGATATCTCTATATCCATGACTTGTGAGATCAAGTCATCGAGCTGACCTACATGCTAGTCTTATTGTATTAACATTGTCCCTGAATGCTAATACTCGACTAGGAATGATTTAGAGTAGTGTTCCCTATATCATCTCACTATCGATTCAACTAATCGATTGATATAGGTATGAACCTTCTACTCAAGGACGCTATTATACTTAGTCTATTTGGCACTAATATAAATAAGTATAATAACCAAACAAAAGCCTTTATTAATATACAAGAATATGATATACATGAGTCCATACAATCATCAAATGATTGGCTCTAGGGCTCTAACTAACAATCTCCCACTAGCACTAGTGCCAATCAGTATAGGCTCTAAGGCCTAAAGACCTAGTGTGACCATCATGCTTCCTGTGCCAAAGCCTTGGTCAAGGGATCTGCGATGTTAGCCTCTGTCGGTACTCTGCAAATCTTCACATCTCCTCTATCGATAATCTCTCGAATGAGATGGAGCGCCGTAGTATGTGCTTGGTCCGCTGGTGTGGCGAGGTTCCTTCGCTTGTGCTATAGCTCCATTGTTGTCACAATAGAGCTCAATGGGTCAGCGATGCTAGGAACCACCCCAAGTTCGATGATGAACTTGCGGATCAACCGCCTCCTTTCGCCTCGATGCGACAATATACTCTTGTAGAATCACTCATGTATCCTGCTTGAACTCTTCCGGTGGCCACCATTAATGCAAAATCGAACCACATGCGATCGGTAATCATCACGATCGGTCGAAAGGCATCACGTAACCCTACGGTTAGCTCATCATTGCCTCCATATATCAAGAAATATTCTTTAGTCCTTCGTAAGTACTTAAGAATATTCTTGACCGCTATCGATGACTTTCACCTGGATCGATGGTATCTGCTCGTCATGCTCAAAACATCGAGTACATAGCATAGCGTACATGATCGATCCTATGGCTGAGGCATAAGGGATCTGATCCATGCGGTCTCTCTCCTCTCTAGAAGAGGGACCTTGAGTCTTCGAAAGACTCACGCCATGTGACATCGGCAGAAATCCCTTCTTGGAGTTCTGCATGGCAAACCGAAGGAGTACCTTGTCAATATATGTACTCTGACTTAGGCCAAGCAATCTCTTAGATCTATCTCTATAGATCTGTATCCCTAGAATGCGGGATGCCTCACCTAAGTCCTTCATTGAGAAGCAACTCCCTAGCCAGGTCTTGACAAACTGAAGCATAGGGATGTCCTTCCCAATGAGTAGTATGTCATCCACATATAATATGAGGAAGACAACTATGTCCCCTACAACCTTCTTGTAGACACAAGGCTCATCTTCGTTCTTGATGAAACCAAACTGTTTGATCGCATCATCGAATCGAAGATTCCAGCTCCGAGAAGCTTGCTTTAGTCCATAAATGGACCTATGCAGCTTGCATACTCTGCTAGTATGCTGTGGATCTACAAAACCCTCAGGTTGTGTCATGTACACATCCTCGAGTAGGTTTCCATTCAGAAACACGGTTTTGACATCCATCTGCCATATCTCATAGTCATGGTAGGCTGCAATAGCAAGCATGATCCGAATGGACTTAAACATCGCCACTGGAGAAAAGGTTTCATCATAGTCAATACCATGAATCTGCTTGAAACCTTTAGCTACCAAGCGACCCTTATAGATAAGTCCATCCATGTCAGTCTTTCTCTTAAAGACCCACTTGCACCCAATGGGTTTTACCCCTTCAGGTGGATCAACCAAAGTCCATACTTGGTTGGTGTACATGGATTCTATTTCAGATCTCATGGCTTCTAGCCATTTCTCAGAATCTGGTCTCATCACAGCTTCTTGATAGGTGGTAGGCTCATCCTCTATGAGCACAACGTCATCATGGTCAGACAAGAGAAATGAGTATCTCTCAGGCTGACGACGTACCCTATCAGACCTGCGAAGAGGTATGTCTACTTGAACTGGTTGTTGTTCCTCAACTCTTTGTGGAACAACATCATCCACAACACTTTGTGGTTCTAGTTCAACTTCCATCGAGGCATCAGTGCTATTGTTCGCATCTTGAATTTCTTCAAGATCGAACGCGCTCCCACTAGTCTTTCTAGAAACAAAGTCCCTTTCTAGAAAGACCCAGTCTTTGCCACAACTACCTTGTGCTGACTGGGAATGTAGAAGTAATATCCCTTAGTTTCCTTGGGATATCCGATGAAATAGCACTTGTCGGATTTAGGTCCTAATTTGTCTGAGACTTGACGTCGTACGTAAGCCTCACAACCCCAAATCCTCATGAAAGACACCTGGGCATCTCTCCCAGTCCATATCCTATATGGTGTCTTTATCATGGCCTTGGATGGAACTCGGTTGAGAATGAAAGCTGCCGTGTCTAGAGCATATCCCCATAGATATGTCGGAAGATCTGTGTGACTCATCATAGATCGTACCATATCTAATAGGGTACGATTCCTCCTTTCGGATACACCATTCCACTGTGGTGTTCCAGGAGGAGTGAGTTGGGATAGAATTCCACACTCAGCTAAATAGTCACGAAACTCATGGCTTAAGTATTCTCCACCTCGATCGGATCGAAGTATTTTAATACTCTTGTCAAGCTGGTTCTGTACTTCATTCTTGAATTCTTTGAACTTTTCAAAGGATTCAGATTTATGTGTCATCAGGTACACATAACCGTATCTACTGAAGTCATCAGTAAATGTGATGAAGTATCTATAACCGCCTCTAGCAGCGACATTGAAAGGGCCACATACATCACTATGTATGAGTCCTAACAAATCAGTCGCTCTCTCGCCGTGCCCACTAAAGGGAGTCTTGGTCATCTTGCCTCATAGGCATGACTCGCATATCTCATATGATTCAAAATCAAATGAGTCCAGCAAACCATCCTTATGGAGCTGGGATAAGCGCTTGTCATTTATATGACCTAAGCGACAGTGCCAGAGGTAAGTTTAGTTCAAGTCATTTGACTTGATCCTCTTGGTATTTATGTTATAGACAGGGCTCTCTAGGTCTAGAATGTAGAGTCCGTTTATCAGAGGTGCACTACAATAGAACATATCGTTTAAAAAGACGGAACAACATTTGTTCTTTATTATAAATGAGTATCCTCTCTTGTCCAAACAAGAAACTGATATTATGTTCTTTGTCAAGGCAGGCACATAACAACAATCGTCTAATTTTAGTACTAGCCCAGAGGGCAGAGATAGATGATAAGTTCCTACAGCAATAGCAGCAACTCGTGCTCCATTGCCTACTCGTAGGTCTATCTCACCCTTCGTCAATGCTCTGCTATTCCTCAGCGCTTGTACATTAGTACAAATGTGCGAAGCACATCCGGTATCTAATACCCACGATGAAGAAATAGAGAGGTTGACTTCTATAACGTTTATACCTGAAGTAGAAATCTTATTTCTCTTCTTCTTAAGATCTTCCAGGTATTCTTTGGAGTTCCTCTTCCAGTGCCTTGCTTGCCCTTGATATAGGTGACAAAGATGTTCAACCATATCATAAGCGCTCATAAACTCATGTTGCTTCTGAAGCTCAAAGTTCATAGTTGCGAGCATAAGACAAGACACATCTAATGCGTCATCTCGATGCTTCTTGTAAGCATCTCGGTCTGCTCGCGTGGCAGTGGCAGGGCTGCTCCAGAACGTACAGTTTACGTTCTTGGGTGAGAACTATTCTCAGATTCCTGTACCAGTCCAGGAAATTTGCTCCGTTGAGCTTGTCCTTCTTAAGGACAGATCGCAGAGAGAAAATGTTCGTATTTGACGTCATGGTTATCTACAACAGAAAAATTTGCAGAAATAAATATCATATTCTTTTAAAATCATTTAATTAGGACTTTAACTAAATGATGCTCCCACTGAATACCTTAATTCTTGTGGGACAAGATCCTTATCATACTAACCCTTGAGTTAGCTTTGGCTAATACGCCCAAGGCTTAGTATGATCGGTAGGTAACGATTACCAATTACATCTCTATGCAACTCTTGTTTATAGAATCAATATCCGCATTTATATTAAAACTCGAGTTAGCTTTGGCTAATACGCCCGAGAGTTAATATAGATGTGATTTTGACCTATCTTTTCCAACCGTTGGAATAATGCCTATAGTTGACTCGATCCAACCGAGTAACTAGGAATACTCAATCTAATTGAGTTTGTATTCACCCATGCGTTGATAGGCGGGACCAAGATTGTCCCTCCGTACCCTACCAAGATAATATGTATTGCTCTGCTGATTCAACAATACATGTGATCGAGGTAGTGATAAGTATCACGGCACGGTTAGGCATTTAGAGTTGGTTCGATCTAGATCTAATCTAATCGAGAAGGATGCATCTTGTGCACGACTTAGATCTAATCTAATCGCAAGGGTGCATCATGTGCACGACTTAGATCTAATCTAATCGTTAAGGCACTAATTAATTAATTAACTATTAAACATGCATCAAATACATAATAATTAATTAATTAATCTATTTGTGATTTAGTCATGACCCTACTACGATCTTCTCAAGCCAATGAGAAGATCGAATGGTCAACCTAGGGTCAACAGCTTCTCCAAGCTCCTCCCAATGACCACCTTGTGTTGCTCGTGCCCGCCTCGGAACTCCGTCTCGTGTGGACCCTCCACTGCTCCAATTTATACATTATAATTTGAAACTCGAGTTACATTCGAGTCTAAATCTAATTTACAACAAGAATAAAAGACGAGGCACGACGCGCAGGTCGCGAATAATAAAATAAACACATCACGGCACGCAGGCCGTATTATGAATTACAACACAACCAATCATATTGGGTTTTGGGCCATGACTATCACAAAATTAATATATAATTCAAAATTATATATTTTCTTATTTTTTGTAATTTTAAAAATAATTTTTTACAATTTTACAAGTAAAATTTCCCGGCGGTCCCGGTTAGCGATTTCGGGCACAATCGCGGAACGGATCCCCTTGCGGGGCCAGGGGCAGCGCCCCTACCCGCGATCTAACCATCGCGAGGGTCCCATTGCGATCCAACAGCGCCCAAACCCGCTGTCCCAAAACGATTTGGGCCGAGACATTACCATTTCGGAAAAATCTTCCCGACGGGTTCGTTTTTAGCGATTTCGGGTGCGATCGCGGAGCAAATCCCCTTGCGGGGTTAGGGGCAGCGCCCCTACCCATGATCTAACCATCATGAGTTGCTCCGTTGCGATCTAAAGGCACCCGAGTCCGCTGTCCCAAAAGATTTTGGGTCGAAACGAAGCCATTTGGGAAAATTCTTACCGGTAGCCGAAGCCTACAAGTGCCGAGACACTTGTGCTTCGCCTATAAGGAAAAATTACCCATAAAAACATACAAATTGAATTTTTACAGAAAATCACAGAAGTTTTGTTTTCCAAAAACCAAAAACTAACTCGTACAAGTCTTTGCACGTGGCTCTGATACCACTGTTGGGTTTTTCGCGTCGCGGAAACCCCGAAGGACCCAAAGCCGTAGATCCGTGCAAAGATTCGTATACAAAATTCGAAAAACTATTTCTTGTACGAGTTCAAAAACTGATCTACTACTTAGATCTACGAGAAAAATGTTTACCCTTGTAGCGATGCCCTTCGCGTTCCCGCTCGTCCAAATGATGCCGGATCTCAAGACCGTCAAACGCCGGTCCTCTAGAAGTATCCACACGGGCACACTAGATGGAGATGACCAAAAACCAAGGTGTGCTAGCACCTATGTGGTTCGGCCAAGGGAGGAGGAGAGGGAGAGGGAGAGCTTGAGAGGAAGAACACAAGGAAGAAGAAGAAGTTACACCACTTGAATGGGAAAAATGAAATTCACCCCCAAAAACCAAGTGGCCGGCCACTTTCAAAAACTCACCAATTAATTGCATTAATTGCAATTAATATGAAACCATTACCAATTAATTGCATTAATTGCAATTAATATGAAACCATTAAGAGAGTGGCTTTGTAACTTCCATGAGGTGGCACCCATGATGATGTGGAACATCATTATTGGTCCACCTAATGCCAACTCACCAATGAGGTGGCAAAGGTCAAGTCAAAATTGACCTTTGGTCTTCCTTCTCAAGTCAAGTCAAACTTGACTCAATCTCTACCATGGTGGATCTAATCCAACCATTTGATTCGAGCCAACTTAATATAATGAATCTAATTCATTAAATTGAATTGATTCAATGAGTCAAAATCTAAATTAGACTCATTTAACACATGAATCAACTTGAGTCGAACTCAAGTTAGCCCAATTAGGATTACTCTTAATCCAATTTGATTCATCAAATGAATCTAATCCTCTTGGTTCATCAAATGAACATAATCTCCACCTAATTGTCCTAAGTGTGTGACCCTATAGGTTCTTGTAACGTTGGCAATGCCCTAAACCCATTTAGGAGCATAAGTAATGAGCGGTATCTAGCAACACATCATTACTACCCAAGTTACAAGAATGTCAAGATCCGACATCACCTTGTGACTACCAATTGTGACTACTCACAAAATAATGACAAGTGTCCTTCTATCCTAGACATCTAGATTGATCAATGTGAGGCATAGACCGTGTCATCCTCTAATCAATCTAAATCTTGAACTCCAATTAGACTCACTCGATCAAATGAGCTCAACATCTAATGTTGACTCATTTGGGCATAGCCATGCACTTAGTGGTCTCACTCTATCAAGAATACCGATGTCGCTCCTGTCATATGGGAGGGATAGATCCCATCTACATCACTCACATCCCTCTACATAATTCGTTATATACCCAGTAATCGCCTTTATAGTCCACCCAGTTACGGGTGACGTTTGACGAAACTAAAGTACATAACTCCTTATGTAGGGATCCATGGTGACTTCAGGTCTAAGGACTAATAGTCATACTAATAGCCACATGAGAAAGTATATGACACTCATATAACGATCCATGATACTTTCTCATGGCGGGTCATTCAGTATACATTCTCTAATGCATACCCATGTGTCAGCTTGATATCTCTATATCCATGACTTGTGAGATCAAGTCATCGAGCTGACCTACATGCTAGTCTTATTGTATTAACATTGTCCCTGAATGCTAATACTCGACTAGGAATGATTTAGAGTAGTGTTCCCTATATCATCTCACTATCGATTCAACTAATCGATTGATATAGGTATGAACCTTCTACTCAAGGACGCTATTATACTTAGTCTATTTGGCACTAATATAAATAAGTATAATAACCAAACAAAAGCCTTTATTAATATACAAGAATATGATATACATGAGTCCATACAATCATCAAATGATTGGCTCTAGGGCTCTAACTAACAATATTATGTGGTTGGATATACCTTAGTTGCTTGTGGAGGATTAAGGTATTCTTGATTAGTTAATAGATGAATGATTTAGTTTTGTTGGTTGATCAGTAGAGGATTGCCATACTATATTTTTAGAGGTTTGAACCTTTAGGTTATTTGTGCTTAGTTATGTATCTAGAGCACCTTTGAGTACATGTTTTGTACTGACGTGGGAAGGACTGATTTAGTCAGAAATCATTTTCAGCTTGGATAGTTTATAAAGGATCGATGTATCCTATTCCATGAAGACTTTGACCGTGGACTGTATATACCTGGTGGGATAACTTAGAGGGTGTGTTGGGATATGTGACCCCGCTGGTGTAAGGAAGTGTAGAGCTAATTGCTTAACACTTATGTGATACAATCGTTACTTGTGTAAACTGGGAGAGTACATTTGGATTTATGATGATAAAATTTTTCCCATGGGATATAGTCTTGGTAGTGTATGACATTGACTGGCAATGTTATACCACGGTGTGTATATTTTTCTTGTCCGATACCAGTTCCTTTGAACCTAGAGCAGGGTTGTTACTGGATGATTAGGCTGCTTTATTTTGGGTTGCCTTTGATTGATGTATTCATGCTTGATACATATGCATGAATTTTGTTTAGATATACCGGTAACCCATGAGTGTTGGTAGCATAAGGTTGGTCTCTTTGATTGAGCTGGTATGCTGATTTTGCATGTATATCATGATTGTTTTGGGTTGTAGGAGTCCTGTGGTAGACTGTCCATTTGCAAGTAGTATATGTACCCATGTTCTGATATGGTTTGAAGGTTCCTTGTGGATCATAGATATGTAGTTGGGTGTATGTATCTGGAGGTATTATTGAAGATATCTTGTTGATTAAATCCGAGATGTAGTATAAGTACATCGGTGGTGTTTTGATGGAGGCATTTTGTCGATTTAATCTGAGTTGTGATATGTACATATGTGTTTGGTGTGGTATCTGAGGTATCTTTTTGATTATGTTTGATATGTGAGTGCACCTGGGTTTAGTATGCTTTATTGGAAGTATATGTTGGTTATACTCTTGGCATAGGTGTATATATGTCATGTGAGGTTGTTTGAGGTGTATTGTCGATTATACCTATGTTGATATATGCACACGGGTTCGGTATGCATTGTTGGAGGTAGCACGATGATTTATGCCTATGTTGTGAGTATGTTTGGTGTGTACTAATTGGAGAATTATGTCGATCATACATATGTTGTGTGTGCATGTGTGCCAGGTGTATGGTGGGTAGCATCATGATGATTCTACCTATGTTGAATGTAGAATGCTGAGTGTCTACATTATGTTATTGGTTGTATAACCCTGTCAACTAATTCTCCTATTAGTGGGTGACCAACCCACTAGGATGATGATAGAGTTGACTATGGATTTGATTTGTTTACTAGGTTGTTTATACCTTTGGCTGCCCACAGTGATATGTGGTTGAGTGATCTCGTGCAGCCTCTAGTTGGATAGTTAGGTGCCTTGGACACTTATGGATCGTTTGTGGTGGAGCGGAGCTCCCACATATACATATTTCGGATTGCTTGTAGCGGAGCATTGCTCCCATATCTATTGCAGATACATGTTATGGATTATTTGTAGTGGAGTGTTACTCCTACATATTGAGGATTTCTTGTGGTAGAGCGTTGCTCCCCCATATGTGGTATTTCACTGGAGGATCTATGCTTAGGTGATTTTTATCGTTGGTGATCATATTTCAGACTTATTGTCAGAGATCTTATGGATAGGAATGTTTGTGATACAGACATTATGTGTCTTGGTTTTTTCCATATAGGCTTACAGTACCTTAGATGTTTTCAGGGACTCGATGATCCTGGTATGTCGAGGATGTTTGGATAAGTTTCCATTATCTTTGTGGACGATGTTGTGATCTATTACGGATCCGAGGTGAGTCACGTACACTACCTTTGCATAGATCTAGAGATGATTCGGTGAGAACATCTATATGTGATTATCAGTAGTGCTGGTTTGGATTGTCTTTTGTTATGATGTTTGGGACACACGGTCACTAGTAGGAGTGTACCGTGGTTCCACAGGAGATAGAGGTTGTTACCGTTGGGAGCAGCCGAAATCAGTGTAGGAGATCCACAGTCTTTTTTCGTCGAGGGTTTCTTCCGCATAGCTATGCTACTTTCACGCATGACCATGAAAGGCGTGAAGTTTACTTGGACTGAGGATTGCAAGACCAGCTTCTAGGAGCTGAAGCGGAGACTAGTGTCGGCTTTGATTTTTGGTTTTTACCTTCGGAAGAGGATGAATTTGTCCTCTACACCGACACGTCTCTACAGGGTATGGGTGCTGTTCTGAGGTAGAACGGTAGAGCGTTCTTATATGATTCTCGATAGTTGAGGGAGCCTGAGAAGAAAATACTCAGTACATGATCTGGAGTTGGCTATTTTGCCCTCAAGATTTGGCGGCAGTACCTGTATGATATTACATTGAGATTCTCACCGACCATCGGAGTCTCAAATATCTGTTCACTCGGAAGGAACTTAATCTTCGGAGGACATAGATGGAGTTCCTAAAGGATTATGATTGTACCATTAGCTATCAGGGAAAAGCTAATGTGGTTGCCGATGCACTTAGCTAGAGGTCCAGAGGGACTTTAGCTTGCCACCTATGGTCACTGATTTGATTTAGGATTTTTCTGAGTTAGACATTGAGGCGCAGGACGCAGAGCAGGGTATTCTTGTTACGATGGTTGCTCAGTCGTCAGAAGAGAATCCGAGAGACCCGATTGTTGAGACCTCATGGAGCGTGAGGCAAAGTGGTCCATTTTATCAGCAGAGGATGTCGAGGCATAAGAAGTGTTATGCTGATCGGAGTCGGAGACCCTTAGAGTTCTCCATTTGCGACCATTTCTGAGTTTCACCCACGAAAGGGGTGAAGAGATTGGCCTCGGTAAGCTAGCTCGCGATAAATTAGACCTTTCGGATCTCGGAAAGTATTGGGCGATAGCTTATCGGTTGGCACTATTGTCTTCCTTGGCAGGAGATACGTACCTGATCTGATACATGTGTTGATAGATAATCTCAGTTCTCCTTTCAGCCTGACGTCACCTATGAGGAGGTTCCAGTATGGATTCTAGACCGGAAAGAACGTCAGTTGCGGAACAAGACTATTCGGCTGGTTAAAGTCAGATGGCAGCATCATTCGGACGAGGAGGCTACTTGGGAGCTTGAGGATACGATCCGAGCTCGATATCCCCATCTTTTCACTTGAGGTATGTGATTTAATTTACTGTTCAGCAATTATACTTCTGTCTATTGTTAGTACTTGCTGATGGTAGATAACGAAATTTGGGGACCAAATTTTTATTAGTGGGGGAGAATGTAAAATACCGAAAAATAGGCGAATATTAATAAGGGAATTTTTCGGAATTTTTGGAAATTTTTCAGAAATTTTTCGGAGCTCGTACGGACGAGTTAACGGGGATAAAAACGGGGTTGGGAAAGCCTGTTTAGATTTCCCATTTAAGCGAGGAAATGTTTACATTTACAATTGCTTTTTTCGTTTCTTTTTCTTTTTATTATTTCTAAATTTGTTTTTCTCCCCTGCCGAAACCCACGCCCGCGCCTTCCTTCCCCCCCTGCGCCCGATCCTTGCCTTAATCGCCAGCCCCTCTTCTATGCGCTGTGCCCTAGCGTCGACGCCCCATTTCCGACGCCACAGCGTCGCGGCCGGTCGCTAGCCACCCGAGCTCTCGTCGCCGGCTAACTCCCTGTGCCCTAACCGCCAGCCACCGAGAGCCCTCAGACTACCGCCGACTCTTGACCCGAGCACCACCGCCGGCAGCCCGAGTCCCTCCCAGCAGCCGCCGAACTCACGTGCCCTAGATTTTTGGGTCCACTTGATCACAGCACCAGTTGGTCTTCTCTCGCTGTTGCTCGTTGCTTTGGTTCATCACCACAGTAGCGTTGGAAAGGAGCTTACGAATTTGGTTTTGGTAAGGTTTGGTAGGTACTAGATTAATTTCGTGTTCTATATGGATGTTGAGTGACTGAGCATTTTTGTCTCTTGCTCACCAGGGGTAACCAGTGTTGAATCTCAATCTGGTAGTGGTGAATTGTTGGTCTTTTCTTGATCCGAGCAGCGAGGTGAATTTCCAGCAGGTGAGGTATTGATTTTAGGAATTTAGGAATTTGATCTTGTTGTAGCGTATACAGATTTAAAGGTTAGGAAATGAAATTGAAATCGAATAGTGGAATGGTTAGGGTTAATGGAGCTAATCCTAATTGATTTTGAGTTCAATTTGATTAAGGTTCATTAATTGTGTTGGAAGGATTAGTGGGATCCAATTTAGAGTTTCTTTAATTGGATTAGAATGTAGTTTGGCTAATTGTGGTGTTATAGAAATAGCTAAACTAGACATTATGTTTGCTATACAGGACCTTGACGCAAGACGAGTATCTCGACGTCGGATTTGGACTGATTGGACTTTTCCTATTGGAGGCGGGTAATTTTGACTTATGTCATTTGATATACATAGTAGTGAATTTAACAAGTTACATTAATTATGTCCTTTATTTCTTTCGGTTAGTCACTACCCATTATCTGATACATGATTGATTGATTGCTTGATTTGCATCCCATGTATACTTTATTTGTTTATACATGCTTATAGGGGGTAGTGATATACCATGCTTCACCATGTTCAGGACCTAGGTTTTTATACCTTCTGTGTACCTTTGATTTGATTTGATTCGTTGACCTATGATGCACTTTTATATATATATGGATTAGGTCAGGATATTTTGTGGTTAGTGCCATGCACCATTTGCATGATTGCATGCTGTGCGATAGTCCGCTCCATTATTGTTGAGCACATCGCCAGTTACATGGATCTGCACACACCACCACTCATGGGTTAGTGGTCGATTCAGGCAGAGTGTGTTGCAGCAGGGACTCTGTTAGGCACCGTTGGTCCACTCATGGGTAGTGAGACACAACGTGTTATCCGGCAGGGATTCCTCCCCGTCACTGTGTACCGGGAGTTGAGAGCATTGCGCTCCCCCATTTATGATTTGGGGTAGGAGGATAGGTGTACTCCGACAGCATCCCGTCCACTCGGTCACTCATCAGGAGTAGTGACGACAGAGTGCACGGTTGTCACAGCCCTACCCACTCGGCCTCACTATTGTGTGAGATGATCGACTGGCGTCAGGGGTGACCAGGACGCATCATGGGCATCATATGCATGATGCATTTATTGCTTGTGCTTGTGTTTGCTGCATTTATATGCTGCATATTGTTTGGATACCTATGTTTGACATGCATACAGGATTTCCTTATCCCTCGGACTGTTTGACCTTATACTCAGGACCTGGTTAGTACAGTATTCTCCTGTTTACTTCAGATGCATTTTTATCTTTCTTATCAGGAGATTGTACGCATGATTAGTGTTAGGTGTTGTTTCCCTACTTTGTATATCAATTGTACCTGCTGAGTGTTGGACTCACCCCGCCTCCATTGTTGTTATTTTCAGGTTGATGCTGTCCGGAGGGAGTTCCAGTCGCTAGTCCTCACTGCACGTAGTGCTAGATCCCTGCAGACCTCGAGGATTTATTTACCATTTGGTTTGGTTTTTATTTGCTTATGTGTGTACTTGGTTATTTGGATACTTGGACATCGTATGTTTTTCTTTTGATATTGATGGATGTTCTATTCGATATGTTTTTACTACATGCCTGCCTGGACGGCAGAAGAGGTGAGTTTCGTCGGATTTGAGTTTTACGAGTGTAGTGGAGTAGGGTGGATTTTGAGTCAGTGTAGTATTGTGATTACTATTATTAACTGCGTGGTCGTGACAGCCAGAGGTTGAATATATATATAAACTGCGTGGTGATTGTTTTTATTTATTGTTATTATTCCAGCCGTCTGTGGCTGAGGTATATGGGTTATGTAGAAGTTTCAGATTGTCCGCCGTATAGGGGAGATGCTGTCGAAATTTCTTCGGACAGGGACTCCTCTGGGGCGTGACAGGTTAAGCCTAATTTTGGCTATTCCTTTTTTTGTATTACTTCTCTCTTATTTTCTTATTAATCCCTCTACAACTTCACGCCCCAGAATAATATACATATTATGCTTTGCGTTAGTTAGTATCAGAGCTCATTACGATCCAATGGAGGGTCATCGTGGATGTGGTCATGGTTATGAAAGGCAGGTTCTGGCTTAGGAAGCCTCATACCATGGTCGTAGCACCCAAGATGAGATTCAATATCTACAGAGACAAGTCACAAAGTTATCTCGGCATCTAGCAGCACAAAATCGTAAAGATCATAAGTTACTTTTTTCCTTTTTTGAAAAATCTTTAATTTACAATTAAGAAGAGATGTCCAAGCACAAGTTTGGTTTCAAGAAATACGGGATCAATCACCCCACCACCTACAACTTCGAGATAATGTAGACTCTGCAGCGCCTCTACATCCCTCCTTCCTCTCATGGCCTCAGAGACAACCATGAGGATGCGGACCTCAACAACATCGAGTACGACCAGCCCTACTCTCTCGATCGTCTGATGGCTGGAGGCAGCGAAGACGATGACAAGATCGAATTATTCGATGATCCAATTTATGACGATGATGAAGTGGATGAGGTTGTCAATGAAGTTGGTGACATCATGTTGCAGGTTTCGAGCACTGATAATTTCCCTATTGAAAGCAATGGAAAAGTTAAAGAGAAAGAACCTTCATCCATAGGTTCTGTTCAAGACAAGGAGAATGAAGTTAAAATACTACCTACAAATTTATGGAAAGATGGTGTCTTTGGAAGCTCATGCACTGTGGTGACTTCTGCTTCTGAAGTTGCATATGCCTTTGCAGCTGATATGAGTTAGGTTTAGTAGGTCTCCGGTGGAAAGGAGAAAGGAGATAGCAGAATTAAGCAAGCATGAATATTGGCCGGGATAATACCTTAAGAAAAATTGGTCAATGTCGGCTGGGTTTGCACTTTAAGATAGATGGTCGGGATTGTCTAAATTAGTACATCTGGATATAGACTAGTATGGGTCGGATGTATATGATCGTTTGGGTATATAAAGAAACAAAGCCTTACAGAATTTATAGTATATTATTGGACGAATAGGACATATGTTGAATAGTAATAATAACCCGCTCAGACATAACGTAGGTTCAATTCCGTCCGATACAAATCATACTATAATATCGGGTTGTCCATAACATAGTAAAAACAGGGTAAGCAGGCATAGGCGATAAATATACCTTAACATGACTTATAAAACAGGGGGAGAACAAATATTTCAGGAATATTCATAAATAGCTTATGAAAATATCTGCAACATGTGATTGTATAACAGGTTGATTAATTTGGTTGGAAGGATGTTTCTAGACTCTTCTGCATGTACTAAGTGACAAAGAGGGTACATCTGGGGTACAAGAAAGATTCCGTAAAAATTATTTTCTGTAAGTACATGACTTATGTCATCTCATAACAAACTCTAACAAATCGGGATCCACTTTATAACTATGGAGGTTAGGTGAAGTGGTATAAAAAGGAGAATCCTCTCCATTGGCCAGGTATGCTCATGCTCACAACACACATAGTCATCTATTACAACCCCTAATTTAGAGTTATTGTTCATCTTCTTCCTTCTTCCTTCTTCCCCACCAAGTGAAATCACTAACTTGAGCGTCGGAGGGCCTGGCCAGGGATTCCCACCCCGGTCTTAGGTCGCTGACAATAGTGTTGGCTGGTCTCTTGTGCGCAGGAGGTCGTAAAGCTCTAGGTCCTGGTATTCTTCAGGAGATTCTTCCTTCCGCCCTTGGGTCTTTGTACAAGGAGGTATTCTGTGGCTTTCTTCTTCCAGATCCTCTTTGGTTTTCTCGGATCAGAAGTCCTCAGGTATTCTTTTTCATCAATATTAGGTTCCCTCCCCAGCTTTTCGTTTTGTTAAGTTTCTCAGATAGGATCAAATTTGGCGCCGTCTGTGGGAAATTCACCTGAGTCTGAGATTACAAGATGGAAGACGGTGGAAAATCGAACCTACTCACCATTAGTCGTGAAGATCTGGATTTACTTATTAACACTCATGTCCAGAAGGCTCTACAACAACAACAACAGTAGCAAGCTCATACTGGAGCTACTCTACCAATAGCTCATAATTCGGCGGTCTCAACTACTGATCGACGAAAGGAAAGAGAGTTGGAAGAAGAAGATTGTGTATATATTACTCCGGCCACTACTTCTCCGAGTGGACGCCCTCTAGCCTTTCTTCATACTCTTGTCTAGCAGGGAGGACGAAGGCCTGTATTTCAAGAATCCTCCGGTGAGGCACCAGACAAGGAGAAGCGCAAAGCTAAAATGATGGTGGCCAGTGATAGCTCACCAGAGAGAATTATTTCTCCATTTTCTCAAGGTGTACTGGATGATCCGCTTCCTAAGCGATATCAAAATCTTCAGATTGGCGAATACACTGGAACCACAGATCCAGAGGATCATTTATTAAAATTTGAGAATGTAGCATTATTACAATAATTTTCTGATGGAGTAAAGTGTCGGATGTTCCTTACAACACTCGGAGGAGCTGCTTAACGCTGGTTCAAAAGATTGCCTAAAAATTCTATCCGAAGGTTTAAAGATTTTAAGAAGGTTTTTGTATACCATTTTTCCAGCAACAAGAGGTATCATAAAACTCCCTAGAGCTTATTCTCAATTAAACAAGGATCTAAAGAGGCCATCAGAGCCTATATCAAGAGATTCAATCAGGTAGCTATTGATGTAACCAATGCTACTACTGAGATATTGGTAAGTGCTTTCTCTCAGGGCTTGAATGATAATGATTTCTTTAAAGATTTGGTGAGAAATCCTCCTACAAATTTTGACTCATTAATTGAACGCGCTATTGAATTTATTAATGTCGAAGAAGCTCAGGCTGCACGCAGAAAAGAAAATACTACTTCTTCTCCTGCTCCTGTTAAGGAGAGGGCTCCCGCTCCAGTTCCTCCACCAAGAGGACCTCGAGTAATCCCTCTACCCCATCGTCATCCAGAATATCGCCCACAAGCGGTACAACATGTGGAGATGCAGCAAGAAGCACCAAGAAGATGGTGTACTTATCATAAGACCAGTAGTCATCATACAGAAGACTGTTTTGTTTTGAAAAATAAGAAAGTAAATAGGGATCATTATCAGAGGCAAAACTACTATCAATAGCAATATCCCAAGCAGCAGAGTCCACTCAAATTAGAATATCCCCCGGTCGAGTCTCAACAAGGTGTATTATTACCAACCCCGGCCGGTACAACTCAGGTGCTTGAGAAAACTCAGCCTGAGGCCATGATAGCCCGGCAAGAAGAGAACAGGAGCAATGCCGCCCGAGGCAACATTAATATGATCGCGGGCGGGCCCACCGATGGAGATTCCAACAGGGCCAGAAAGACACACACACGAAGACTTGAGATCCATGCTGTAGGATGTAGCATGTAAAGAGCAGCAAGGCCGGAAATCAGTTTTGGGCCCAGAGATCTTGAAGGGGTAGAAATACCCCATGATGATGCATTAATAATTAAGGCTATGATAGCCAAGTACACTATTTCCCATACCTTTATAGACACTGGTAGTTCTGTAAATATTATTTTTAAAAAAGCTTTTGATCAACTACAGATTGACCCAAGTGAACTTCAACAGATAGTGACTCCTCTATATGGGTTCACTGGTAATGAAGTATAACCACTCGGTTAAATAAAGTTGGTCATATCTTTAGGAGAGGAGCCCCTAATGAGGACAAGAAGATCTCACTTCATGGTGGTGGATGCCCCATCCGCCTATAATTTGATACTAGGCCGACCGACCTTAAATGAGTTTAGAGTGGTTATTTCTACTTTTTGTCAGAAAATTAAATTTCCTGTTGTTGACCAGGTTGGGGAAATACGTGGTGATCAGAAGATGGCTCGTAAGTGTTATGTGGAGATCGTCAGAACTGAAGCCAATGCCGCCCGGAAAATGCAAAGAATGGAGGTCAGTACCATACAAGAGAAGTCACCTGTCCTGGTTTATGAGGAGAAGGAAGAGGTCCAGATACAGATCGGTCGACCTGAAACCGTCACCTATGTAGTGGCCGATCGACCTTGATCCTGCCCTGAAAACAGAGCTGGTTCAATGCTTGATGAAAAATAATGATGTCTTTGCTTGGACGACCAAAGAAGTTATGGGCATTTCTCCTTCAGTAATGGAGTATTCTTTACATGTCTTCCCAGATGCTCGACCTGTCATGCAAAGAAAGAGGAATTTTAGTGCAGAGCAAAATCAAATCATCAAGGAAGAAGTGGCTAAACTGATGGAAGCAGGTTACATCAGGGAGGTGCAATTCCCTAGTTGGTTGGCTAATGTTGTCCTGGTCTCTAAACCGGGAAACAAATGGAGGTATGTATTGATTTCCGTGATCTTAACAAGGTCTGTCCAAAGGATTATTATCCATTGCCCCGGATCGATCAATTAATGGATTCTATGGCTGGATGTGAATATATTTCTATGCTGGACACTTATCAGGGCTATCATCAGGTCCCTCTCGCTAAGGAGGATCAAGAGAAGGTCAGTTTTATAACATCTGAAGGTACTTATTGTTATAATGTTATGTCGTTCGGACTAAAAAATGCAGGAACAACTTATCAAAGACTTATGAATAAGGTCTTCCGGAAACAGATTGGAAGAAATATGGAAGTATATGTTGATGATATCTTAATTAAGTCTCTTCAGGCTACTGATCTCTGTAGGGATGTAGAAGAAACTTGCAAAACATTAAGGCAGTATGACTTCAAGTTGAACCCAGGCAAATGTTTATTTGGAGCAAAAGGTGGAAAGTTCCTGGGTTATATGGTGTCTGAGCGGGGAATAGAGGCCTACCCAAGCAAAGTCAAAGCACTTCAAAACATGGAGCCACCACGCAATATGAGGGAAGCTCAAAGACTCACCGACCGGATCACCGCCTTGTCTAGATTCGTTTCAAGGTCAGTCGATCCTAGCTTCCATTTCTTCAAGATACTCTGTAAGACTAACAAATTTCAATAGGATGAAGAATGTGACAAAGCCTTCCAGGAATTAAAAGACTACTTGTCCACCCTTCCTGTGTTAGCTAAGTCTGTAGTAGGAGAACCCCTATGGGTGTATTTGTCAGCCAATGAAAATGTTGTAAGCTCTGTGTTAGTTAGACAAGAAGGGAAAGAGCAACAACCTGTATATTTTTTCTACTCATTTATTAAAGGGAGCCGAGTGTCGATATACTATACTAAAAAAGTTGGCCTATGCATTAGTGTTAACTGTCCGGAGGTTGCGTCCATATTTTTTAGCACATGCAATTATTGTCTTGACCAACAATACTCTCGGGCGGGTGTTGCTTAACCCAGAGGCACCTAGTCGATTGATCAAATAGACGACTGAACTTAGTGAGTATAATATACAGTACCAACCTCGCTCGGCCATCAAAGCACAAGCTCTGGCAAATTTCATCATAGAGGTTCAAGGTCCTGAAGAAGAGAGTACTTGGAAAGTATATGTGGATGGATCTTCAACCAGACAAGGTAGTGGAATTGGTATTCTCCTTACATCTCCAAGGGAAGATAAGCTTCAACTTTCTGTCAGGCTGAATTATAGGACCACTAATAATGAAGCACTGATAGCAGGGTTACAAGCCGCTCGGCATGTGGGAGCAGCCTGGGTTTATATCTATTCCGACTCTCAATTAGTAGCCCAATAATTATCAGGTAACTTTGGAATTAATAATGATAGACTCAGGTTATATGTTGAGGCATTTGATAAATTGAAGGTTCAGTTTCAAGAAGTAAATATACAAAAATTCCTCGATCTGAGAATCAAGTAGCGGATGAATTAGTTAAGTTGGCCTTTGCTATAACACCATGGAGCTTGGATCGACCAGTTAAGCAGACATTGTTAGTATCTTGTATTGAAAGACAAGCTAATATAGAGATACAAGGTGATTGGAGAGCACAAATCATATTATATTTGCAGCAGGGTATTCTTCCAATTGATGCAGAACAAGAAAGGATATTTAAGAAGAGAGTTTCCCAATACACTATGATAGAGGAGCAGTTATATAAAAGGGCTTTCTCTAGACCTTTACTTAAATATATTGGAACATAAGATATACAGTTTATCTTGCAAGAGGTTCATCAGGGCTCATGTAGCAGTCACATAGGAGAAAGATCCTTAGCCCGTAGAATTTTACTAGCAGGATATTTTTGGCCTACTCTACATGAAGATGCTGCCAAATTGATAAGAACTTGCATTTCTTGTCAGAAACATTAGAATATTTCACATCATCATACACAATTATTAAGAACTTCTATAGTTTCTTGCCCCTTTGACCAATGGAGCATGAATATAGTTGGTCCATTTTCTATGGCAGTTGCACAAAGAAGATTTTTATTAGTAGCAGTGAACTATTTCTCTAAATGGGTAGAAGAAGAACCACTTGCTCGGATTACTGAGGATGCGGTTATCAAATTCTTGTGAAAAAATATTGCTTGCAGATTCGGTATTCCTCATAAACTAATCTCTGATAATGGAAGGCAGTTTCAAGGAGATAGAATCTTAAACTGGTGTAAAAGTTACGGTATTACTCAAGCATTCACCTCTGTGGCATATTCATAGAGTAACGGTCAAGCAGAAGTAACTAACAGAGAGATTATAAGAGGCCTAAAAATCAAATTGGATCATGTTGGTGGCAGCTGAGTAGATGAGTTGCCCAGTGTTCTTTGGGCATATCGTACTACACCCCGAGAAGCTACAGGGATCACGCCTTTCCAATTGGTTTATGGAGGAGAAGCTGTAATTCCTATTGAGGTGGGAGTAGAATCGATAGAAGGCAACTATATGACAATGACAATGCGGGGCGGCAACTTATGGAGCTAGATCTAATAGAAGAAATTTGAGATAAAGTTACTGTAAGACCGTTGAATTCGATAGAGGGGGGGGGGTGAATATCGATTCGAAAATCTCGAGTATAAACGCAGCGGAAAAGTAAGGAAGTAAAGAGATGAACACGGTTGATTTTTACTTCGTTCGGAGCCTGTGACGACTCCTACTCGAAGGCCCGTACTCCTTGAGTACTTTCATTGGGCAATTCACTAGCAATTCAGATAATTACAATTTACGTACAAATATTGCTAATGAAAGAAAAAACAAAGCTATACCGACAACTAATGAATTAAAGGAAACCGGAGTGAGTCGTCGAAGCTTTGTGAACGTCGTTGGAGCGCAGAGTAGCAGAGTGATTGAGCTCAGAGTTCTCAAAAAGCAGATATATTGAAGCTCCTGCCTGGGGCTTCTTTTATATGCTGCTCCGGGCGCCTGGATCCCTTCCGGGCGCCTGGAATGTGACGTAACACTCCCAACCAGCATGCTCCAAGTGTCAACGTCGTCACGGGATAAAATTTGCCTCGGGCGCTGGATCCCTTCCAGGCCTTGGGACTTCAGCGCCGGAGCCATTCGGCGCTCGGACCTCTTATTCCCTACCGCAAGCAGTGTTAGTCAGGGCAAATAAACCTGCAGCCGGTTTGTTAGCGTTTTCTGAGATCGCTAAGTAATAAAATTAGCATCAAGAGTATGACTTAGATTCCGTCTTTCCGAGACGGAATCTAGTCACGATCTCGACTTAGATATCCGAAATGGATCTAAGCGGATCGGCGCCTAATGTTCCTTCCGGGAGCGTCCTGATCCTCCCCTCGGTGACTTACCTTACGGCGTCGGTCGGCCCGTCGACCGTCTGGACTTCTTGCCAAGCGTCCGGTCAGCCCGTCGACCGCTTGGACTTCTCGCCAGCTATCCGGTCACCTTGGACTTCGTCTCAAGCGTCCGGTCAGCCCGTCGACCCGCTTGGACTTCTCGCCAGCTATCCGGTCAGCCCGTCGACCTAGCTGGACTTCGTGCCAGACATCTGGTCAGCCCGTCGACCTGTCTGGACTTCTCCTGCACACTCGATCAAAGTGTCAGACAACAACACAACTAACTTAACCTATTTGTCATTCATCAAAACCTGGGTTAGACCGTTAGTGCTACCCGCACCAACAATCTCCCCCTTTTTGATGGAATGACAACCTGGTTAAGTTAGTGAAAGCATATGTACGAAACAACATGCATTTGTGTGGTTTTAAAGTTAAATTGGTTTAGCTAACTTAACCACCTAACCCTTCTCCCCCTTTGGCATTCATCAAAAAAACAAGGGTAAACAATCATAGTGTAGAGTTACTTAAAACAATAACACTTAATCTTGAAAAATAACTGAGTTTGGTTCAGGATTCAAGGACAAAAGTACAATTTTTAAATCCAAGAAAAGAAGTTGATTTGGGGGAGTATAAAGTTTTGAAAACTTGTACAAAGCAGTAGCTTTTAGCTTTTAGAAAAACCAAAATTCCAAAACTAAGTTTGAAAAAAGCTATTTTTCAAAACTAAATGAAATTTATTTTTCAACACTAAGTTTCAATTTTCAAAATCAAGGAAAATGAGTTTGAGAAGCTTTAGTAAAAAAAATTTTTTTTTGTAACATTTAACCTTCAAATCAAAATGCTAAAATTAAGTAAAATCAAATTTTAAGAACTAGATTCAGGACAATTTTCAAAGTAAAGTTAAATTAAATTTAAATCTTTACTTTTAGTTTTCAAAGGAGTTTGGTAAAAGTAAGATCATATTTTTAGAAATTTTTTTTTTCGAAATCAAATTTTAAAAGTATTAGATTCAAAACCTTTCAAACTTTCAAATTTTTGTAAAAAATTTCACAAATTTAAAAAAGTTGTTTGTAAACTTTGATTTTTAAAATTAAGCTTAAAATTCGTTTTGAAAAACTGAATTAGTTTTATTTCTCCCACTGAATCTGACATTAAATTTTGAAAATATTTGCTACAAATACTCAAGGTAGAATTTTTTTTTTTTTTTTTTAAATTCAGGTAGAATTTTCTAGAGAGATTTTAAAAAAAATAACACTTGAGGAGAAAAAAAACCTCCCCCTGAATTTGATACTCCTTTAATTTATTACTCTCCTTTAATTTATTAATTTTTCTAGGGGATATAGAAAGAAAAAAATTGAATCTCCCCCTTAAGTTAATACTAAGGTTTGTTTGTGTTAAATTTCAAAGCCCTAACACATTTGTCTAATTTACTAACACTTATATCTGTATCCTTGGTATAACTGTTTATTTGAATTTGATTAATCAATTATTAATTAATTTTAGATTCAGGCGCTTAACTTTAGTTTAAGGTTTAATGAGATAAGATTTTATTAATTCAATAACAGTTAACCGTTATCAATAATTTATTGATTAATTTTTACTTGATTTAATAAGTTAATGCTTAATAAAATAATTTAAATTTCATATTAATTGATTGAGTCGTCAATGAAAGTGTTAGTTATAATTATAATTTTTTTTATTTACTTCCTTTTAAGTGGGATTTGAAGTTAGCATGAAGTTAAAATTATTAGACAAAGTTAAATAAGGTTTAATTCAAGTCAATTTTAGTTCTCAAATGAAGTTAAACTCAAACAGTTAAGTTCTACTTCTTAATTACATAATTAAGTTTAAAGTTAACGGAATTTAAGTTTTTAAGTTAGGTGTCTAAGTTTTAAATGGATTTAAAAGAATTATTATTAGTGATTAATTTAGGTTTAAGTTTTAAGTTTAAGTTAAATTTTTAAGTTTTAATTTAAGTTTTAATTTTAAGGTTAAAATGATGTTTAAGATTGAAAATGAGTTTAAAGTCAAAATAATAATTTTTAAAGTGAAAATAGTCTATAGAAATAATTTATTATTATTACTATTTTTTGTAAGTTAAAAGAATTTTATTATAGTGAAAAAAATAAGAAGAATTTTTCAAAATGATACATAATTTTTAAAATAGTTTTAAAATGATTTTTTTTTAAAATAGTTTTTAAATGATTTTAAAAGTTTTTTTTTAAAATAATTTTTGAAATAATTTTTAAGTTAAAATAATTTTAAAAATATAATCTTTATATTAAAATAATTTTAAGTTAAAATAATTTTTAAAATAACAATAATTAAAAGGTTTTAAAAGAATTTTTTAAAAGAATTTTTAAAGTTTAAAATGATTTTTAAGAGAGTTTTTTTTTTTAATAATTTTTAAAATGTTTTAAAATAATTTTTAAAAGAATTTTATAAAGTTTTTAAAATGATTTTTAAAAGAGTTTTTTAAAATAATTTTTAAAATGTTTTAAAATAATTTTTAAAAGAATTTTTTTTTTTTAAAGTTTCTAAAATAATTTTTAAAAGAGTTTTTAAAATATTTTTAAAATGTTTTAAAATAAAGAATTTTTTAAAGTTTTTTTTTTTTAAATGATTTTTAAAATAGTTTTTAAAATAGTTTTTAAAGAGTTTTAAAAATAGTTTTTAAAGAATTTTTCAAATATTTTTAAAGAATTTTAAAAATAGTTTTTAAAGAATTTTTAAAATAGTTTTTAAGGAATTTTTAAAATAGTTTTTAAATAATTTTAAAAATAGTTTTAAAGAATTTTTAAAATATTTTTTAAGGAATTTTTAAAATAGTTTTTAAAGAATTTTTAAAATAGTTTTTAAAGAATTTTTAAAATAGTTTTTAAAGAATTTTAAAGAATAGTTTTTAAAGAATTTTAAAAAATAGTTTTTTTTTTTTTTAAAGAATTTTAAAAAATATTTTTTAAAGAATTTTTAAAATAGTTTTTAAAGAATTTTAAAAAATAGTTTTTAAAGAGTTTTAAAAATAGTTTTTAAAGAATTTTAAAAAATAGTTTTTAAAGAATTTTAAAAAATAGTTTTTAAAGAATTTTAAAAAATAGTTTTTAAAGAGTTTTTAAAATATTTTTTAAAGTGTTTTAAAAATAGTTTTTAAAGAATTTTTCAAATATTTTTAAAGAATTTTAAAAATAGTTTTTAAAGAATTTTTAAAATAGTTTTTAAAGAATTTTTAAAATAGTTTTTAAAGAATTTTAAAAATAGTTTTTAAAGAATTTTTAAAATAGTTTTTAAATAATTTTTAAAATAGTTTTTAAAGAATTTTTAAAATAGTTTTTAAAGAATTTTTAAAATAGTTTTAAAGAATTTTTAAATAGTTTTAAAGAATTTTTAAATAGTTTTAAAGAATTTTTAAAATAGTTTTAAAGAATTTTAAAATAGTTTTAAAGAATTTAAAAAATAGTTTTTAAAGAATTTTTAAAATAGTTTTTAAATAATTTTTAAAATAGTTTTTAAAGAATTTTTAAAATAGTTTTTAAAGAATTTTTAAAATAGTTTTTAAAGAATTTTTTAAATAGTTTTTAAAGAATTTTTTAAATAGTTTTTAAAGAATTTTTTAAAATAGTTTTTAAAGAATTTTTAAAATAGTTTTTAAAGAATTTTTAAAATAGTTTTTAAAGAATTTTTAAAATAGTTTTTAAAGAATTTTAAAAATAGTTTTTAAAGAATTTTTAAAAATAGTTTTTAAAGAATTTTTAAAATAGTTTTTAAAGAATTTTAAAAATAGTTTTTAAATAATTTTAAAAATAGTTTTTAAAGAATTTTTAAAATAGTTTTTAAAGAATTTTAAAAAATAGTTTTTAAAGAATTTTAAAAATAGTTTTTAAAGAATTTTAAAAATAAATTTGTAAGTTAAAAAAAAATAATAAAAAATTTTATTTTATTTTAATTTAATTTTAAATTCGAAATTTAATTTGAAATTTAATTTTAATTTGAAATTCAAATTTTAATTTTAATTAATTTTAATTAATTTTAATTGAAATTTGAAATTTAATTTTAATTTGAAATTCAAATTTTAATTTTAATTAATTTTAATTAATTTTAATTGAAATTTGAAATTTAATTTTAATTTGAAATTCAAAATTTAATTTTAAGTAATTTGAAATTCAAATTTTAATTTTAATTAATTTTAATTTAGTTTGAAAATTAATTTAATCCTTATTCATCTCACCCGATCTAGATTATCAATCAGGGAATCCTATAATTTTGTGAGATGAATTAGATTTTATTACAGAGTTTGGTTTAACGTGTGTTAGATTCAGGTTTAGCTTTGGTCTCAACAAATAGGCATTTTTCGGATAAACTTCTAAGCTTGGTGAGTCACTTGGACGTCATTAGAAGTAACCAACCTTTCGAGATTTTCCGAATAGTCCTATCCACGGAGCTTAGTACTAAACCTTGGTCTAACTAGTTAGGATCCATTTAAAGGTAGCTTCGATCGATTCCACTTGGCCAAATGCACCAGATTGAAGTCATATCTTTCTAGACATGCGATGCCCAAGCTTCCCCAACGTACTATCATCAAAAAACTTCACCAGTACCATTATTCAAGTTAAACTTGAACCCTCTTAAACTAGTCCTAATTACCCTGTCGTGTAGGTTGGTTGGGATTACCCTTTTCGGGTAGGTTGGTTAGGGTTATCCTGTCGGGTATGTTAGTTTTGGAGGTGCCAACTATTCTGGATCCTCCCCCTAAATTATTGGCCATCAATTTAGTTTTTAGTTCTGGGTTTATTATAGTTAAGTTTTGGTTAAAATTTAATGTTTAATTTTAGATTCAAGTTTTTAATTTTGAATTAATTAAATTAGTCAAATTATCTTTCTTTAAGAAAATGTATTTAAAATTTTCTTTCATTTTCACTTTTATTAGGTTAATTGACTTATCTTTCTTTAGTAGCTTATTTTTAAAGTTTAGGTTTTTATTTATTTTTGAGTTAATTAAATTGTTTGAATTATATTTCTTTAAGGGTTTATCTTTTAACTTTTTATTAATTGTTAATTTTGAATTTTCTAGATTATTTTTGTTTAATATGTTATCTTTAACATTTAATTTTAAGTTTGTTAACTTCCGTTTTGATTTTATCAAAGTGTTTAATTTTATCCTTATATTTTCTTTACCTTTTAAGTTGATATAATTAGTGGAATTTATTAAATAAGTCTTATCATTAAAATTTAATTTTTTGTTAATTAAATTATCTTGGGTTTGGATAGAATTTTCTAGATTGATATTGTCTAGATTATTAAACAATTTATTAATTGTGTCTAGATTGATATTGACCTTGTCATCCTTTTTGTTTGAATTTTCAAATTTGTTTAGGTTTAAATTCGAATTTTTAGATTTATTGATTATTTTTAGATTTTCTGTATTTTCTAAATTAATTATATTTGTTTTATCAGAAAATATCCTAGGGGTATTTTCTGTATTTTCTGAATTAATTATATTTGTTTTATCAGAAAATGTCCTAGGGGTATTTTCGCAAGTATTGTCATGTACACTATTTTCACATATACTTTCAGATATATCCAAATTAACATGCACATATTTTAAACTACTACTAGCAAGGGTGTTTTGGTAAATATTACTAACCTTGAGCGCAACCCCTAATTCAGCAGGCTTCTCCGTTGGATCTGACTCGAGTCCGGATTCGACTTTAACTTGATCTTCTAGCTCCATTGGCGTCTCGTGAAGCTTAATCAACTGGGTCCACAGCTCATATGCATTCTTGTATTTTTCTAGTCTGCATATGATATTGTTAGGTAAAATATTACAAATAATTTTACTTACGTTTTTATTCAGTTCCGAGTTCTGAGAAGGTTTTTTCAATATTAGCATATAATCGATATCTACGCTTCCTAAGAAGCATTCCATTTTTCGCCTCCAGTAGTTGAAATCTTCATCGTACGGTGGTGGTTCATTGGGGTTCCATCCTTCTTGAAAAGACATTTTTCTTGCACACAATGAAACAAGGACAAAATCCCAAGACTTGGTCTTGGATTAGCAGTGCTGGAAAAAATAATATTTCACTAAATTTTTTTTTTAAAAAATAATAAAATATTATTAAAATATTAATAAAAAAAATATTATCTCAAATTTTTGAAAATGTAATATTTTGTCGATACTAAATAATAGTGAAAAGATGACGATGTATTTTAAAAACGAACGATATATAATTTTTCTTTAAAAAGACCCCCTCTTTGTCTGATTGGTGGTTGCACCAAATCAGAGCGGTACCTGCTCTGATACCACTTGTAAGACCGTTGAATTCGATAGAGGGGGGGTGAATATCGATTCGAAAATCTCGAGTATAAACGCAGCGGAAAAGTAAGGAAGTAAAGAGATGAACACGGTTGATTTTTACTTCGTTCGGAGCCTATGACGACTCCTACTCGAAGGCCCGTACTCCTTGAGTACTTTCGTTGGGCAATTCACTAGCAATTCGGATAATTACAATTTACGTACAAATATTGCTAATGAAAGAAAAAACAAAGCTATACCGACAACTAATGAATTAAAGGAAACCGGAGTGAGTCGTCGAAGCTTTGTGAACGTCGTTGGAGCGCAGAGTAGCAGAGTGATTGAGCTCAGAGTTCTCAGAAAGCAGATATATGGCTCTTTTATATGCTACTCCGGGCGCTGGATCCCTTCCGGGCGCCTGGAATGTGACGTAACACTCCCAACCAGCATGCTCCAAGTGTCAGCGTCGTGGGATAAAATTTGCCTCCGGGCGCTGGATCCCTTCCGGGCCGGACTCCAGCGCCGGGCCATTCGGCGCCGGACTCATTCCTACACGCAAAGCAAGTGTTAGTCAGAGGCAAATAAACCTGCGGCACGGTTTGTTAGCACATTTTCTGAATCGCTAAGTAATAAAATTAGCATCAAGAGTATGACTTAGATTCCGTCTTCCGGGACCGGAATCTAGTCACGATCTCGACTTAGATATCCGAAATGGATCTAAGCGGATCGACGCCTAATGTTCCTTTCCCGGAACGCGTCCTCAATCCTCCCCTCCGTGGTGGGTGACTTACCTGCCAGACGTCCGGTCAGCCCGTCGACCCATCTGGACTTCTTGCCAAGCGTCCGGTCAGCCCGTCGACCTGCTTGGACTTCTCGCCAGCTATCCGGTCAGCCCGTCGACCTAGCTGGACTTCTCGCCAAGCGTCCGGTCAGCCCGTCGACCCGCTTGGACTTCTCGCCAGCTATCCGGTCAACCCGTCGACCTAGCTGGACTTCGTGCCAGACATCTGGTCAGCCCGTCGACCTGTCTGGACTTCTCCTGCACACTCGATCAAAGTGTCAGACAACAACACAACTAACTTAACCTATTTGTCATTCATCAAAACCTGGGTTAGACCGTTAGTGCTACCCGCACCAACAGTTACAACTCATCTTACATCATACCGACAACGAATGAGGCAAAATTACAACAGGAGAGTCATCCCAAGATTCTTTCAAGTGGAAGATCTAGTATGGAAATGTGCCAAGCCCGCTGGGGATGCTAACAAATTGGCACCACAATGGGGAGGACCCTATAAGGTGGTAGAAAAACTTGCATCGGGCTCATATTATCTCCAGGGCGCAGAGGGAAGAATTCTCGAGCGTCCATGGAGTGCAAATCATTTACATCTCTACCGAACTTAACAAGTTTATATCGCTCGAGGAGTATACATATCCCTCAATGAGCGGATTAATTCCTCCTCAGTATATTCCAATCACCCAATCACGTGAAGCTTAGCACGCCCAAGGGAACAAATCAAGTTTACTTTAAGCAAGTCCCCTTTGCCCGGCCGAGCGAAAAGATAACAAGTATGTTTGCAATTTATGTACTTCATTCAATTTTATGAATACAATGTAGGCCAAATATCGCTCGAAAGACAAACACAGTTTAAACAATGTGGTGATTGCCGGGCAGACATTCTTATTCAACTCAAGTGGTTGTCAATTGGGGGCTTGAAGGAATGACTGACCGGGCTTCCTTAAGAAATATCGAAGACGTTAAATTATCACAAGGTTAGGGTAAGCATTTTTAGTTTCACTCAAAAACACAGTCGATCGAAAAATCTCTTGAAGTAACCCGGACGGGCCTTCTCGAGAGGACCGGAGACTTTAAATTATCAAAAACATAGTCGATCGGAAAATCTCTTAAAGTAACCCAGACAGGCCTTCTCAAGAGGAACCAGAGACTTTAAACTATCAAAAATACAGTCAATCGTGAAATCTCTTGAAGTAATCCGGACGGGCCTTCTCGAGAGGAACCAGAGACTTTAAACTATCAGAAACACAGTCGATCGGAAAATCTCTTGAAGTAACCCGGACGGGCCTTCTCGAGAGGAACCGGAGACTTTAAACTATCAAAAACACAGTCGATCGAGAAATCTCTTGAAGTAATCCGGATGGGCCTTCTCGAGAGGAACCAGAGACTTTAAACTATCAAAAACATAGTCGATCAGGAAATCTCTTGAGGTAACCCGGACAGGCCTTCTCGAGAGGAACCGGAGACTTTAAACTATCAAAAACACAGTCGATCGGAAAATCTCTTGAAGTAACCCGGACGGGTCTTCTCGAGAGGAACCAGAGACTTTAAACTATCAAAAACACAGCCAATCGAAAAATCTCTTGAAGTAACTCGGATGTACCTTCTCGAGAGGAACCAGAGACTTTAAACTATCAAAAACACAATCGATTGAGAAATCTCTTGAGGTAACCTGAACGGGCCTTCTCGAGAGGAACCAGAGACTTTAAACTATCAAAAACACAGTCGGTCGGGAAATCTCTTGAGGTAACCCGAACAGGCCTTCTCGAGAGGAACCGAAGACTTTAAACTATCAAAAACACAGTCGATCGAGAAATCTCTTGAAGTAACCCGGACGGGCCTTCTCGAGAGGAACCGGAGACTTTAAACTATTAAAAACACAGTTGATCGAGAAATCTCTTGAAGTAACTCGGACAGGCCTTCTCGAAAGGAATCCGAGACTTTAAACTATCAAAAACATAGTTGATCGGAAAATATCTTGAAGTATAGGACCCTATTAGCTCAAATCAATCGTGATTACAAGCCCGACCGAAATTTGATCGATCGAGATTATATGCTCGAATGAAAATCATAAGCTGATTGAATTCTCCATTCGGGATTACACGTCCGACCGAAATTCAAAGTCATTTGGATTTCTTTATGAAAAATCACTTGGGATTACACTCCCAACTAGGATTCAAAATTCAATGGGAATGCTTTATATATATATAATCATTCAAAATTACACTCCTGATCAGAAGTCGCAATCATATGAAGTGCTTTATATAAAATCGCTTGGGATTGTACGCCCGATCGAAATGTATAAAACTTATGGGGTTCTTCATATAGGGAGTACATGCCCCTTTGAAGTACTGAGGTTTTTGGAATCCTTTATATACAGTCACGCCTGATCAAAATTTAAGGAGTTTATGGAAAGCCTTATTGTTCAGGACCATATGATCAATCAAGATACCACAAATGGAAGAGTTTATTAAAATAGTTCATAACTTTAAGAAATGAGGAAGAATTCTTGAACAAGATAATACTTATTCTTAGCTCTCATGATCACTTCAAGGGAAGCAATAGCAAGATAACAAAGGTTGGAAAAACATGTAGGTACAAATTTTTACAAAAATGTAAGTACTTGATTACAAGTCTTTTATAAATACACAATCATGCTTACTTAAAGTTGCTTGTCAAGTTTTCGGGCAATTCCTTGTTAAGTCTACGACGGTTTATAAAATGAGAGGGAGGTTCGTGAGATAGATAACCACCTTCTCGTAATTGCTGAATAACCCCGGCCACAATATGATTTAAAGTCCCTATGATATGGCGAACATATTCGCCATTAAACTCTGGGGACCTCAGATAGGTTAGGCGCTTGTCTTCCCATCGGTCTTCCTCATGATCTTTATAACTTTGAAATTCGGTTTGTAGTTTGGCAGCTTGATCTTTGAAAGTGTCTCTTTCTAATTTAAGCTGCTCTAATTCCTTAAGGATTGAGGATATCTCTACCTCCTGGGCCCTTCTTTGTTCTTGTTCCTGTAGAAGAGCAAACTCTTTTGATGTTGAATCTTGAGTCTGCTCAGAAAGAAAGATATTGTGAAGCTTCTCCACTTAACCTAAGACAATGTTTTTATGGGAAACATCTGAAATAGCTTTGTCTTTCAAAGCAGTTTCCACCTCAAGGCTGGAGTTCAATCGATCCACTTGTAACTCCAAAGTTTTCCTTTCAAGCTCTTTGTTTTCCAATAACTATTGCCGATGTTGTAGTTCCTTCTTTGTAGCCTCTAATTGTTGAGTTTGTAAAGCTATCTTCTCTCGTAATTGAGTAAGATCAGTGTGGGAAGGAGGAAGAGTGGTTTTCAATGCCTCTACTTAGGCTCTTAACTGACTATTATTCCTTTCTAAAGTAATAAGCAGCTAGTCTAGATGAAAACTTGAGGCAAAGAACTAAACAAAATAATAATGCAATTAGCAAGAATAATAAAAATTTAACAACATATAATGAGAAACACTTACAGCAGCAGCTTAACGACTGTGACTGCCAACGCGGCTTGAAATACTGGTGCCCTTTAATAGCTCTTGGCTATGTAGCCAGGATTCGACCAACGGACCCTATAACTGTAGAATGCCATAAATAGGAGGATTTGAGGCTTGTCCCAGTTGAGAGGGCAGACCCAAAGATTGCCTAAAGATAGATGTGGGGACAGAAGGTGAAGAAGGCTGGGTAGAAGGAGAAGGAAGAGAAGGGAAGGGAGTAGTAGAACTGGGGACAACAGAGGAAGAGCCAGATGGGATGGACGATGGCAAAGCAAGGGAAGTTGAGTCAGTTTGTTGGGGCATGAATAGTTGATGGCCCTGGACTCGGAGAAGATCTCCCGCAGGGTGTTCTTTTAGCTCGCGGTCCAGAGGCCAGGGGAGGTAAGACCAAAGAAAGGGTTGATAGGATGCAGAAGCAGTAGTAGCCGTCTGAGAGGTAGAAGCAGCTGAAACAATAATAGAAGAGGAAGGAATAAGTAAACTTGCTCTCATCATATTAAGAGAAAGGTTGGAGATAATGTGAGTAAGGGGTATTAGTCCCTTACCTTTCTCATAAGAAATGGCTGAAGGAACACTGGGGGTCTGTACGAAAGTACCCAAGGTGTCCCGAAAGGGAACCTCTTTAGTAAGCCTGGGTTTCTTGTGTATGGCAATAAAAGGTTGTTCCTCTTCCGGGAAAGCAAGAGCTTCCACTGCTTGTTCTTCCTCAGATAACAAGCCAAGAGTAGAGATGGTGGGATTTGCTCGACGAGCTTGTAGCAATTTTTCTCCAAATTTATTCAAAAAAGACTTGGTCATAGTTGTATTCTTGTACATAAAAGCAGGTAGAAGAGCATCAGTTAAAACATAAGAATCAAGTGTCAATAGAAAGAATAGTTAGCAAATAGCTAATAAACATAGTCGAGAATGTCTGGACATACCAAAAGAGACCTCAAGGGGGTTTCAATGGGTCTTAGTCCGAAAGGAAACATTAGACCCTCAATAATCAAGGTCAATAAACAAAATTTAGCCCCCTTTAACTTGGATAAGGCGAAAGAGACAGAGGGATCAGTAAGGAGGTGGGCAGTGCTAGGGACTAGAGGGAGATCGTATATCCAGTTGATAGGAAAAGGAGGGGGAGAAGGGAGACGTATAAAAAAAAAATTTGTGATGTCATTCCTCTTGAGGAGGATCCCACTAAACAAAATAGCTTTAGGACGAGACCGAAACTTAAAAATACCAATGTCTACTTAGTGGGGAACGAAGAAGTGATGAAAAAGGCAAGGGGATAAAGGAAAATCTAGTAGTTTGGATACCCCAACAAAACCCACAAGGATAAAAAAAATTTGATGAATAAGATGATTAAGAGGAATATCAAAGTAGATACTAATATCAACAAAAAAGGGTTGAAGAGGGAATCGGAAACCTTGTAAACCTTGAGCCCAAAAGATAGATATACTTCCTTGAGGAGGAAGATGCGGACCATTATGAGAGGAAGGGCGAACCATATAGGAGGGAAAATCGTAGTTCATTTTCAATTCCACCTCCTCTGAATCGATAAGGCGAGAAGCACACGAAAGAAACCACACTGGGGAAGAAGTGGTCATGGCTGAATAATAGAAGGAAGGCGAACAAAGGAAGAAGAAGAGGAAGGGATAGGCTGGAAGCAGAAGATATCGTCTTAAACCTTTTTCCCTTCCTCTATGCCTTATACCAAAAACCCTTAAACAGAGATGGAAGAAGAACTGGAAAAAGGAGAAACCCAAAGACCAATGATAGTTCATGTGATAGTTCATGCAGAACTTAGGTACAAAAGAGGGTAGGAAAAGAAAAAGCATAAACCCAACAAAGAAGAACACACGGAATTATAACTGCCATAAAGAGGTGATATCATCGAGGAATGGAATCAAATTCAAAAAGAAGGCTGGATCCCAAGGAGAGGGTGATAAGCTCAGTAATCATTCTTGAAAAATGTGATAGGTTTTCCTCTCTTCCGCACCTAATTCTTAAAAGATTCAAGGAGGTATGGGGGAAAATCGGTCGGGTATAAGGTCAATCGGGTAGCTTAAGACTACCTATCTGATTAAACAACAGACCTAGACGATTATACTAGATCGGACGAAATCTAGTCAAGTATAAAGTACCAGACGATATTTGCAAACATAATGGTAAATGATAAGTTATAATAGACCGATCGAGATTGATGGTATTATAATGTACTGATTAAAAATTAGGACCTTATTTAAATATAGTTAGCTAATAGCAATAGAACGGGCAATGTTTGACATGTTAGGATAAGGTGAACAAGAGAAAGCCAGTTACAAAAAGGGGATAAATTCAGGAAGGAGGCAGTAAACCACCATAAATGAAAAAAAATAAGTTTGATAATAGGAGAAGAATAATTTTAAACATATAAATATGAAAGATAAAAGCATAAAATAAGCATATAAACCAAGTGGTCGGATAAATTCATTAACAAAAAAAATTTTTAACACCAGAAATGAATAAGAAGTTTAACTTCACAAAAATAAATCAGTTTCTGATAGGAACTGTCATAACAAGTCATAGTTAACTTTACAGTAATCAGGAGTAAAGTAAAAGGGTTATTCTATAGATAATTGAGGAAACAGATCATCAGGCCTTTTATCAATCAGCTTACGTCGATCCAAGAAGTTGGGAAGAGGATTATGAGACAGGAAGCCTTTCTCCCGTAATTGCTCAACGGCTCCTTCAGCTCCGATAGTATAAGCTACCAAAATACATTTTACAATCGACCTATTGAATTCAGTAGATCTAATTAGGGTTGTGGCCCGCTCCTTGAAACGATCATCTTCACCAGCTTGGTAAATAACTAAAGCTGTCTGGGAAGACTTCAGTTCGACATCTTTAGTGGAGACCTCTGTTTTGGCTGTGTTCAAGGAAACATTTAAAGAAGCTATTTCACCATCTTTCAAATGTAGAGTTTTGAGTTGGTCAATTAATGCAGACTCATAATCAGACTTCAGTTTGTTTGTCTCAGCAATCTACTTCTCTAATTTGGAGGATAATTCAGTGTTGAGGTCCATAGCCGATTTAAATTGAGATTGAAGGCTCTCAAGCTGGGCTTCATATTATTTCCTAGATTCTTCTGAAAGTGTGGTAGAGGATATCTCAGCAACCTGTTGTTTAAGCTTCTCGTTCTCCAAATATAAGTTGTTTATTAGTCGAGCCAGACTCATATTGGCCATCCATCGCTAAGACTATAAGAATGGGTCATAAAATAGTCAAGGATAAACCATAAAGAAGTGATAGTAAAAATACCCTGATTTCCTCATGGAAAAATTGATCGATTATCTCGGAAGGGGTAAGCCCTCCAAAGAGGGGACGAATTTCCTCTCGAGCAGTAGTAAAAGAACCTCCCAGCAATACAAGAAGGACGGGAACAGAAGAACTCGTAGAAAAAGAAGAGGTTGGAATACAAGGGGGAGCGAAAACCAAATAAGAAGAGGATGAAGAAGGTGAAGACCCAGATTCTGGTAAAGATAGGGGAAAAGTAAAAGAAGTACCACCAGGGGTAGTGCTGTTGGAAGAAGGAGAGGAAGAGAAAATAAGGGAAGGATAAAGATCAACCAAAGTAGGCTCAGTAGGGGGGAAGGGTAGTAGGAGCAAAACCTTCTGAAAGTAACTCCTCAGCAGAAAGGATGAGTCTCCTTTTAGAAGGGGGAGCTCTGGTGAATTTGCGTCCCGGGCGTTTTCCAAGGGCAACCTCAGCAGGGGATTTTTTTTAAGCTTAGGGGATGTAAGCTCGATAATAGGAAGAGAAGCGATAGGTAAGGGAGCAACAACCACTGATGAAGAAGCAGCTGGCAAAGGGATGGCAGAAGTTTCTGCAGGAAGGCCCTTAGAAACCTTAGGAACCACCTGGGAGCTGGAAGCTTCGACCAGAGGAACTGAAACTCCAATTGAGGGGGTTTGAATAATTGTAGCAAGAAGCTCTTGCTCTTTAACATGAAGGTCTGTCTCCTCTATACGTAGCTCTTCATCAATCAGAGCAGCATAAAAACCAGCCACTACACAAAATAGAAGAAAAGGTTTTAGTTAGTAAAAATTAATAGAAGAGGAATTAGAACTTTACCTAAGGAGCCGTGTATCTTAAATTTGACAGGGCTTAAACCAAACAGATATAGAAGGTCGCCCCGTAGCCATTTAGTGATAGAGAGGCGACGACATAGTAACTTTTCATAATAAAGGGGAAAAGATAGGTGAAGATGAAGCTCCTTAATATCAGGCAAAGGAGGTAGAGAAGATCTCCAAGCATAGGACCAGGGAATAGGCCCAGGAAACTTTATAAAGAAGAAGCGAGATTTCTAGCCTTTAAGAGAAGAAGGCATGTCATAAAAAAGGACCATCTTAGTCCGAGATTGGAAAAGAAAAACACCCGGCTCTGCCACCTTTGGATAGGAAAACATGAAAAAATTTTGAGGAGTAGGAGGAATATCGAATGTACGAAACAACATGTATGCGCCACACAAATAACAAAAGGCATTAGACACAAATTGTTGAAGAGGAATGTCAAAGTATTGACTTACATCGATCAGAAAAGGAGGAATGGGAAATCTTAAACCCCCTATCAACTAATCCCTAAAGAAAGTTACGCAGTTAGCAGGAAGATGGTGAGGATGCTCATCTGGTTTAGGAATTATGATGTCATATTCCCTAGGAATTTCTTATTGCCTACGAATAGCAAGCCTAGCATCCTTGTTGAAAGAGGATGAAATTTGAACATACCAGGGGGCAATCGTTTCTTCACCCATAGATAGAAGTAAGGATTAACAGAAAAACGAGTTACTTACTGAGAGTTGAAAGAGAAGATCACTGGAAGAAGGCAATCACGAAGATTGATCAAAAGATTGCAGTAAAGAAGAAACGCTAAGGCAAGGAAGAAGGGGCAAAGTCGACAAGAAGATGAAGGGTTTAGGGTTGAAAGAACATACAACCACCGTTAGATCAGAATACCTTTTTTCAACGGACACCGTTGATTATGGAAGCATGCAAACGCTAGCATTACAAAGAAGAGGGAAAAGACACGCGTCATATGGCCAATAATGGGCATTTAGGATGGACGCGACAAATCGAATCATGTAGGGGTTGGTGATGCCTCGTCGTGCGCCTCCAATGTTCTCTTACCATTGAAGGGCCAATCATAGTCAAGGAAATTCTGGAAAGAGGGCGCAGTTTACCAAGTGCAATAAAAAAGGATGGAAGGGGATAGTAAATCCATACAAAGCCTAATCAGTCAATTACATCACTTTTTGACTAGACTCAAAGAAGAGGCTGATGACATGGGTTAGGTTTTGAGGTCTCTTGTCTCGGTCGAAAGGGGGAAATATCGATCGGGTATTACAGATTGGACGGGTATAGAGGCCTTTAGCTTTATGTGGTCCGTGTTGTAATATCGAGTGATCAAATGAAAAATATTGGACGGGATAAGAAGACACTTAATCTTATATAATTTACAGCACATAAATGACTAAATAAGTACGGATTAAGGTGAAGTCTGGCCAGTTTTCTTGCGTTTGGGGTTTTTGTGAAAGGAAGAGCCTAATTTGACTTAATCTAGTGCGGCTTGCAGAGAATTCACCTGATCTCTTAGAAGGCCCGTCCGTGGTCATAGATAAAGGACTAGCCGAATTAATATAATTATATAGGGTAGACTAATATCGGCCAGGTTAACACACTTATAAGAGATAGGCCAATATCGGTTGAGTTGATACATTTATAAAAGATAAGTCAGTATTAGTCAAGGTTGAGGGGGTTGATCAAGTATAATATATCGATCGCATTTGAAGTATTTAGTCTTATATATACGACTTTAGATCATGTCATCAGTTAAATAAAAAAAACAAAGATGTTTTGCACACACTCAATAGGCAAAGCCCGATCGAGCTATGTTAGTCAACTAAATATAAACTCATGTCTAGTCAGTCAACTAACTCCTCCTTCGACTAGACTTGAAGAGAAGGCTAGTGATATGGGTTAGGTTTAGTAGGTCCCCGGTGGGAAGGAGAAAGGAGATAGTAGAATTAAGCAATCATGAATATTGGCCGGGATAATACCTTAAGAAAGATTGGTCAATGTCGGTCAGGTTTGCACTTTAAGATAGATAGCCGGGATTGTCTGAATTAGTACATCTGGATATAGACTAGTATGGGTCGGATGTATATGATCGTTTGGGTATATAAAGAAACAAAGCCTTACAGAATTTATAGTATATTATTGGACGAATAGGACATATGTTGAATAGTAATAATAACCCGCTTAGACATAACGTAGGTTCAATTCCGTCCGATATAAATCATAGTATAATATCGGGTTGTCCATAACATAGTAAAAACAGGGTAAGTAGGCATAAGTGATAAATATACCTTAACATAACTTATAAAACAGGGCGAGAACAAATATTTCGAGAATATTCATAAATAGCTTATGAAAATATCTGTAGTATGTGATTGTATAACAGGTTGATTAATTTGGCTGGAAGGATGTTTCTATACTCTTCTACAGGTACTAAGCAACAAAGAGGGTACATCTGGGGTACAAGAAAGATTCCTTAAAAATTATTTTCTGCAAGTACATGGCTTATGTCATCTCATAACAAACTCTAACAAACCGGGGTCCACTTCATGACTATGGAGGTTAGGTGAAGTGGTATAAAAAGGGGAATCCTCTCCATTGGCCAGGTATGCTCACGCTCATAACACACATAGTCATCTATTGCAAATCCTAATTTAGAGTTATTGTTCATCTTCTTCCTTCTTCCTTCTTCCCCACCAAGAGAAATCACTAACTTGAGCGTTGGAGGGCCTAGCCAGGGATTCCCACCCCGGTCTTAGGTCGCTGACAATAGTGTTGCTGGTCTCTTGTGCGTAGGAGGTCATTAAAGCTCCAGGTCTTGGTATTCTTCAGGGGATTCTTCCTTCCGCCCTTGGGTCTTTGCACAAGGAGGTATTCTGTGACTTTCTTCTTCCGGATCCGCTTTGGTTTTCTCAGATCGGAAGTCCTCAGGTATTCTTTTTCATCAACATTAGGTTCCCTCCCCAGCTTTTCGTTTTGTTAAGTTTCTCAAATAGGATCAGCAACTTTCAAAGCAGCAGCTTGTGCAGATTCTATGATAGCAAAAGTTGTTATTAGTGGAAGTTGTGAAAATATTGTATTTGAAGAAGCTGTGCAAAAGCGGTAGTTGAAGATGAATCGTTATCCAAAACCCTACAAGTTGTTATGACCGAGCAAAGGGAGCAAGGTAATCATAGATTAGAGGTGCCTTGTAACTTTTTCTATTGGCAGCAACTATTATGATTGAGCATGGTGTGATGTTGTGTTAATGGATGCAAGTCATGTATTGTTGGGATGGCCTTGACTATATGATCGTAGTGTCATCCACGATGGACAAAAGAACACCTACACCCTCAGAATCAAAGGGAGGAACATCGTATGAGCTCCTCGATAAGAATGAACCCTATCAAATTTGGTAATCAATAACCCTACACTACTTTCTATGTCTAGATTTTTGAATGAGATGAAGCATGAAGATATGGTATATGCTTTGATTCCTTACAAAAACGTTGAAACAGACCTATATTCATATCTACCAATTGAGGTGCAACAACTCCTATCCGACTTTGCTAATCGGATGGTCGAAGACTTTCCTCTAGGACTTCCCCCTATGAGAGACATTCAACACCAGATTGACCTCGTTTTGGGGTTAAGCATACCTAACCAATCGGCATACCATCTTAGCCCTAAGGATGTCGAAGAACTACAACGACAAGTTGTGGAGCTATTAAGACGAGGCTATATTCATGAGAGTATGAGCCCTTATGAAGTCTCTACTCTACTCGTGCCAAAGAAAGACGGTTCATGGCACATGTATATTGATAGCAGAGCCATCAACAAAATCACAGTGAAGTATAGATTTCCGATCCTCGGTTAGATGATATGTTGGATCAACTTTCCGATTTAAAGATCTCCAAGATTAATCTTAGAAGTGGATACTGTTAGATTATGAGGGATGTTCGAAAGCAATCGTCTTATGGCTTTACTATTTATTTGATAAATATTGATTCACTATTTGAGTGTATAATTATATGTTTGAATAGTCTTAAACTATTTTACTGAATGCCCGTAATATAATTTATAGCATAAGAAAATTTATGATTGGATTACAACTTACGATTATCTCTACATATGCAATTATAAAGGTATTGGAATTTCCTTAGTCGTCGAATTAGTACATTCGGACATCATCAATTCTATAAAACTAGCACTGATTATACTCTTTGATTTGGCCAAGCAGCTATTTCTTACTAATTCATTGGAATGTTGAGAGTTAAATGTGAATGCTAGTTATGTCAACTAGTTCATTGGAGTGACTTACTGTAAGACTTTATATGGTTCCCTACATATATGGATATGTCTGTGAAGTTCTTACTACAGCTCGAGCATAAGTTTTCTTCAATTTGAGGTATGCAAGTCATCTTGGTTATGGAGACTTATACTTTGACATCTTAAGTAAACATTTCTTAGAGGTGTAAACCTGAGATGATTGGGTATAAGTTGAAGTACCCGGAGATATTTGGATAACCCATAAAGGATCCACCGTTCCTTGTAAGGAGATGTATTCCCTATGGCCACTCATTAGGATTATTACTCAAAGTCTTTGACCAAAACATCACATGTTAAGAGTATGAGACTCTTGTACACATGTACGAGTAATTTGAATCGGCAGAATGAGGAAGTATTACTTGGTCTAGGTGTGACATAGTCATCCTAGTGGGGGCAAACACATAGACCATGTCCTAAACCAAGTGGGTATAAGATAAGTGAAAGGAACGAGACATGACTCATTGTAGCTACTGAATGGTTCAGAACTAGTTTTGATATCAATTGTGATTTTTTGGTTAATTGAGGATCATGATATACTACTAGGTGTCACATCATTATATAATTAAGTAGTTAATTATGAACGACCAAGATAAACCGACAACCTATTGGGTCACACGCACTACGAGTTTCTAAAAGACGTAAAACAAGTTAGAGAATAGGATTCTCATATCAAGAGATAAATATTTGGTTGGACCATACATAAGATAAATATGAAAATATTTGTCGGAACGGAAGTGCGGATGGGCTATATCTTTTATGAAAGAGTTGGACCCTATTTGATTTAATCATGAACCAATTTTGTTTAGTCATGAATCAACTTGATTTAGTTGTAAACCAAACCAAGGGATTAATGGACTAATTTTGGTTAAGGTATAATGGATTAGATTTAGTCTTTCTAATCCAACTCATTAAAGAGGGCTATATATTGATATGGTTAAGAGAGAATTAACACACAATTCATTATTGGCTTGATTAAGTTTTGGAAACATAAACCCAATACCTCTCTCTACCTTTCCCTCTCTTGCCACCGACCACAACAAGAGGGTCTCCTCTTGTTGCCTTGAGCCACCCGAAGGAAGAAGATGTAGCAGGACCGTTGGGCCGGCTAGAAGGGGGGTTGAATAGCCTTGAAAAAAAATACAATCGACCCTTCTCGACTTTTCAAACCAACACTTGAAGAATAATAAAATAAACAGATAAACTAGAAAAGAAAGAGGCACAAGATATTTTTACTTGGTTACAACCAAGGAGGTTGTTAATCCAAGGAATGTCGCACTAGAATCTCCTTCAGGCGGAGAAGCCTCTTACAGCAGTGAAAGCGTAAAACAAAGAAGCTAATCTAAAACTGAAGCGTACAAGCGTTGGAAATGAATTGCTCTGAGTTGTTCTAAGCTTCTGGACCAAGACTATATTTATAACCTTGGTCGGGGCGCCTAGAAGGATTCCGGGCGCCCTGGGGGGGATAAAACTTTATTCCTTAACGTTCAGATCGAGTCAAATCTCGATCCTATGAAAAAGTCAACTTCGGGCGCCCCGGTACGTTCCGGGCGCCCTGAGGGGTCCGGGCGCCCTGGAGGGGTCCGGGCGCCCCGATCAGCTTCGGGCGCCCCGGACCCAAAAGTCAACTCTAGTTGACCTTTTCGGTCCGGGTCCTCTGCTCCGGCTCTGGTCGCCTCGGTCCGGGTCTTCAACTCCGGATCCGCTCGCTTGGGTGATCTCGGACATCCAGAAAAGGGCTCACCCGAACCCAACTTCCGGTCTTCTCGAGCGGGCTTCCACTCCTGCTCCTCGTCCCTCGGAATCACCGCGTGCTTCATTCTCGTCTGTCAGCGTACTCATCCGCAGTCTTCGTCCCTCGGTCACACCCCGTGCCGACCTTCTCGCTAGCTGCATCTCTTGCTCCCCGAGCAATCTTCCGCTCCGGCTTTCGTCCCTCGGAATCACCGCACGTTTCCTTCTCGTCCGCCGGTGTACTCTTCCGCAGTGCCTCGTACCTTGGACGCACTGTGTGCCGTCCTTCTCGCTAGCTGCGTCTTCCGCTCAACAACCTGTGCTCCTAAGCTCCTACACACTTAAACACAAGGTTAGAAATATACAGGACCTAACTTAACTTGTTGATCACACCAAAACAACTTTAGGGTTTCAACAATCTCCCCCTTTTGATGTGATCAACCCAAGTTAAGATAGGGTCAAAAATAGACATAAAATAAAGCTAAGTTTAATAAGATTTGCAATTAAGTGCAAGAAGATAGAAAATTTATTTTTGGTCTACCTCCCCTAGACTTATATTTTTCCTTCTCCCCCTTTGATCACAAAAAAATGGGGTTTCGAAAAAAATCTAAGGGATAAAAACTTGGAAAATTTTGAAAAATTATCTTTTAGAAAAATATTTTTAAGTCAAAACTTAGTTAAAAAGAATTTTTAAATTTTTATAGAAATAGTCTCAAAAATTCAAAAAAATTCTAAAAAAAAAAATTTTGAGAATTTTTTCTAAGTAATTTAAGTAGAAATTTCTAGTTTCAGGAAAAAGTTTTTAACTTGGGTAAAATGATTTTTGAGAATTTTTCTAAGTGAAAAAAAAATTCTAAGTAAAAGTTATTTTTTTTAAAAAAAAATAACTTTTACTTAAATCTTTGAGAATTTTTAAGAAAATTTTTCTAAGTAATTAAATTTCTAATTGAAAAAGAATATTTGAATAACCTTTTTAAAGCATTAATTAATTCTAATATTAATGCTTTATTAGTAAGTTAATTAAACATTTATTTCAATATTTTGGCTTCTAGGTCGTGACGAGGCACTAGGTCTTCTTGGTTATTGGAGCAACAACCATTTCCTTAGACAAAGCCTTATAGAGAAGTTCACTGTTTAATTTTCTCACTAAAAGCGCTAATTTCGTTTAAAATTCAAACTAAGTAAGATTTAGGAACCCAATATAGGTTCCAGCCTACTAGATTAACTAAATATTTCTTAGGTATATATTTCCTTGAAATATTCCTAATTTGTCCCTGGTGATATCTATAATACCAATTTAAATTTTTAAATTTTCTAAAATTAGATGAGCATGCATGGTTTTTCAAATTATCTACTTGAATTTCAGATCTTTATTTTCTTATTTTAATTTCTCATTTTCTAATTTTGATTTGTCTAATTCTTCTAAGGGACAAGATTTAGCCAAAATTATTTTTAAATTTTTAATCTCCTTTTCTAATTTGCAACAGTCTTTTGTTAATAGTTTAATAAACTTAAAGAGTTTATCGGGAGGAAGTGATCGTACCTCATTTACCTTGTCGATCTCGTTGTCTGTTTCTCCCCCTGCAATGCTGCTTTCTTCCGACGTGGCTTCCCCTTCATCGATGCTCTCGATGCTCATTTTGGAAGAACTTGACTCACAGTCGTTGTTTTGATGACTTGCCATTAGAGCAAGTCCAGAGAATGCCTCGACTTCCGACTCGGACGACGTATCGTCCCACGTCGCCTTTAGGGCCTTTCGCTTTTGGATTGGCTTCTTACCCTTCTCCTTGTCCTTGTCCTTCAACTTGGGGCAGTTGTCCTTGACGTGCCCTTCTTCGTCGCAGTGGTAGAAGCGAATCGTCCTTTTCTTTTTCCCCTGCAGATGGTTAGTAGATCTAGACTTACAAAGTTTCTTGAATCTTCTTACCATTATTATCATTTCCTCGTCGTCGAGAGAAGATTCTGACTCAGGTTCGTCTCTCGATGCTTTGAGGGTGACGTTGTTCTTGGGCTCCTTCTTACCTGCACATCTTGATTCGTGCAATTCAAAAGTCGAGAATAATTCTTCTAACAAAATCTTTTCTAAATCTTTAGAAATGTAAAAGGCATCTACTAATGATACCCATTTGGTATTTCTAGGAAAGGAATTTAAAGCGTACTTTAGCGAATCTCGGTTACTTACCTTTTCTCCGAGATTCGAGAGTCCGGTGATGATCTCCTTGATTCTCGAGTGCAGGTGGGCAACTGTCTCGTCTTCCCCAAGTCGCAGGCTGGTGAGCTGATTGCGAAGTAGATCTCTTCTGGCGAGCTTGGCTTCGGACGTCCTTTCGTGCAGCTCGAGGAACTTCTCCAAGAGTTCCTTTGCTGAGTTGTAGTTTACGATCCTGTTGACTTCTTGAGGTGGAAGAACGCTTAGCAAATGATATTTTGCTTTGCTGTTCGCCACGAAGTCGGCCTGCTCCTTTTTCATCCAATTGTATTTCTCCTTACCTTCCGGTGCTGTAAAACCAAATTCCATTGTAAGCATTAATTCAAAATCGGTGGTAAAGAATACCTGCATCAGCTTTTTCCAAGTAGCGAAATCCCCTTTGAATTTCGGTGGATGGATGCTTGGTCCGACCATCTCGTTGCTTCGTTCGGCGGTTAGTTTTCCTGAAGTGCCTCTGCTCTGATACCACTTGTAGGGTCGTTGGGCCGGCTAGAAGGGGGGTTGAATAGCCTTGAAAAAAATGCAATCAACCCTTCTCGACTTTTCAAACCAACACTTGAAGAATAATAAAATAAACAGATAAACCAGAAAAGAAAGAGGCATAAGATATTTTTACTTGGTTACAACCAAGGAGGTTGTTAATCCAAGGAATGTTGCACTAGAATCTCCTTCAGGCGGAGAAAATTCTTACAGCAGTGAAAGCGCAAAACAAAGAAGCTAATCTAAAACTAAAGCGTACAAGCGTTGGAAATGAATTGCTCTGAGTTGTTCTAAGCTTCTGGACCAAGACTATATTTATAGCCTTGGTCGGGGCGCCTGGAAGGGTTTTGGGCGCCCTGGGGGGATAAAACTTTATCCCCCAACGTTCAGATCGAGTCAAAGCTTGATCCTGTGAAAAAGTCAACTCTGGGCGCCTCGGTACATTCCGGGCGCCCAGGTCAGCTCCGGGTGCCCCGGACCCAAAAGTTAACTCTGGTTGACTTTTTCTGTCCAGGTCCTCTGCTCCGGCTCTGGTCGCCTCAGTCCGGGTCTTCAGCTCCGGATCCGCTCGCTTGGGTGATCTCGGACATCCGGAAAAGGGCTCACCCGAACCCAACTTCCGGTCTTCTCGAGCGAGCTTTCGCTCCGGCTCCTCGTCCCTCGGAATCGTCGCGTGCTTCCTTCTCATCTGCCAGCGTACTCATCCACAGTCTTCGTCTCTCGGTCGCACCCCGTGCCGACATTCTCGCTAGCTGCGTCTCTTGCTCCCCGAGCAATCTTCCGCTCCGACTTTCGTCCCTTAGAACCACCGCACGCTTCCTTCTCGTCCGCCGGTGTACTCTTCCGCAGCGCCTCATACCTCGGACGCACCGCGTGCCGTCCTTCTCGCTAGCTGCGTCTTCCGCTCGACAACTTGTGCTGCTAAGCTCCTGCACACTTAGATACAAGGTTAGAAACACACAGGACCTAACTTAACTTGTTGATTATACCAAAATAACCTTGGGGTTCCAACAGAAGATCTTCCTTTTGCTTCTTCTTCGTCTTCTTGATCCTTCTCCTTCGCTCGTGGCTAGTACCTTCTGAAGGAGAAGCTTGTTCTCTTAGAGTTATCTTGAAGAGTTCGACATGGATACGAATAGAGGTGAGGTTCAATAACGTCCCAAAAGGTTAATGCCCTTCTAATTATAGGTCATCTATAAGATATACCTAGAATAATTGTTATTCGATTTCATTTTATTTTATGATCTTGTTCAAACGATTGTATCTTGCATGCATGTCGTGTGTGTGATGTAATAAATTAGTTTATTTATCGTTAAGTCTTCTGCTGTGCATGTTTACAAAACATGATTTTAGCACATACCGTATCGAACATATCCCAATAGATACCACCAGGTTATCTGCTGGTCATCTGCTGCTAGTCATCTAATGTTTTTAATAAAAAACACCTAAGTCATTGTACTATGGAGCCGAATACACCACCCTAAACTCGGGGACTAGTTCTCTTCAACTCTAGGCAACTAATGCAGAAGGGGATCTAAATTGAGTTTTTTAAAGCAATTATCCATTAATTAAGTTTAGTTTTTTTTATTATATTTAGTTTTGTCCTAAATATTAAGGAACGAAATCTTGTTAGTTAATTTATTCTAAATCTTAGAGAATAAGTCTTGTTAATTAATTTATCTTAAATCTTAGGGAACAAGTTTAGTTGATTATTTTGTTCGTTTAGATATTTTTGAGAATTTTGAGAGCTATATATTTAAGACAAATTATTTTGATATTAAATTAATTGGTTTCGTTTAAGTTATGTTATAGCTACATCTTTTTTTCCATTGTGCTCTTATAATTTTATAATAGGTTTAAACTTAATTTAATTATTCCTTTTTTTTTTTTTGTGTTACTTCTTTTTTATTTTTATATTAATCTTTCTGTAACTTTATGCTCTAAAATAATATAGATATTTTGTTCGACATCACTTAGCTTCTGCACCTCGATTGAATCTGTGTAGTTGTTGAAGGGAAGTTAGCCTCCCCATCCTGTATATTTTCGATATTAATGTCGTGTCTTCAAAATCAATGTGTCTCAAGTTGATAAGCTTGCTCATTCCTTGTGGAAAACTCTGTATTGGGCATTCATACAGTTTCAGTACCTGCAGATTGTGAAGAGGACATAAAGAGTCAGGTAATCTTTACATTCTATAGTTCGAGGCTATGCCAAGATAGCGAAGGTGTCTCAGTTCGCCAACATCCACTTCTCGGCAATTCAACAATTCCACTTCTCGGCAAAATCATCACACGAATGTATTTTAAACTTCTCCATAGGTCATTCGTAGTCGGATTGTGGGTATTATGGGAATTGTCATATCAAATTAGGCTCCGCCATCTGTTATTACGATAGAGTTCTAGTAATTTTCTTTTCAGAACATCACCAGCAGTCTTACTCACAGGAGGCCACACTGATCGATGACGAACCTTCAGGCTAGAGGTCTCGTGTATGGCCATCCTCTAGCCGATGACATTCACCATCTGACACCAACTGGTGAAAGATCATGTATCAGATCATGCATCACATAGCTACGTGTTCTTAATTTCTGAAAGAAAGATCTACTAACTAGATCTTCAAAGTAGTTGCTCCGCACATCCTCCATCCTCTCTTTTCCTTGAGTAATAACAAAGCCTTCTGCTATCCAAATCCTTCCAACTTTTCTTTTCCAAATTCATAATCTTTACGAAAAAGTGAGCAAATGGCGAAGCAGCATTTGAGATGCATTTAAAAAATTTAATCCGTATTTAGAAAAATCATTTATCTTGTCAAATTAATATTTAAGAATATATATCTTACTATTTTATTAAAAATCTCCCTCGTTTACTAACTAATTTTGGTGAAGCCTAAAATGAATTTACGTTACTATCCTTTTTTCTATTCACACTAAAAATAATTCCAAAGTTTATTAGTAATTCCACAAGCGAAACAATTTGTTATCTAGAGTTCGAGACTCAGCTACGACGTATTATTATGAATTTTTCTCATCATTAATTTTCTCTGATTATTTTATATAAAAAAATATAGTTCTCTTTAGTCTCACATCTTAGAATTGACAACACTATGATCAAAGAAGTTTTTATAATAATTTTAGGCCGACAATGTTAAAAAATATACTTTTCTTAGTTTCTTTTACTAAGATAAGTATAATATTAAATTAAAATAAATTTTTGCATAGGGTAATCCGTTACATTAGTTTATTATTGGGATTCTCTAGCGTCACCCTTGCATTATTGTACTATTGCATGGGTCTGACGAATTTTACCTAAATAATTAATTCTTGGTTTTAAACATAAGGATGACACTAGAAAATCCAAATAATTCAGATTTTCAAAGACCCAAATAATTTACATATTATTATATTACGCATACAATGCGTGTGCACGATCACACTAGTATATAATTAAGAATCCAAGATCATTTTCTCTATCAATCAATTTACACAAACATATTTCAACATAAAGCAAAATCAATTCAATTCAATTCAACTGATAAAACAATGACTGATATAGTTAAAATGTAAAATTGATAGATGATTTGATAATTTTAAAATTAATCTACATAATTTAATAATTTCAAAATTTTATATCGTTTGATAAAAAACGATAATATAAATAATATATTATAAACCAACTTAAATATTTTAAAACTCTCAACTTAGAATTAAAATCGTATTCATAATTGTTCCTTTTCAAAAACGGCAATTTACCAAAAGGCGTACTACAGTTAATGTATTTACCAAAAAGTGCATCACGGTTTTGTATTTACCAAAAGGAGCAGGTAAGTGATGTATATTACCGAATATAACCCTACCGCCAACTAACACCTCTGATCAGTCATCAATTCCCAGGCATCCGAACCACATTTCTAAAAAACTTAGATATTAAAAAAAAATGATCATTAGGGTACCTCCCTCCTTCGTGACATGCGAGTGCAGCTCGGTCTTGTGAAACCCTAGTTTAGTGTTCGTGAGCCATCAGTTCGAGTTTTTCTCAAGCGCCATCTAGTTAGCATTTCAGTTTAATTAAAAACCAGGAGTGTTCATGAGCCATCAGTGAAGGATTCTAGGGTTTACATTACATTAATCAGCTAGTATCATAATGGCGCAAAGACGTAGATCGGGTGAATCATCATCCTCTCCACATCAATTAGCTGTAAAGGTTATCATTTTACAAACTCTGTGATATTGAGAAGCTGAACTAGTATGATTTAAATTTTTTTATTTTTATAAAGTATAGGGTTCAGTTGATGTTGGACAGAAACTGCATTGGAACAGTGTCCTCGGTCACTTTAAAAGTTTTTTTCAACCATCCACGAAGAAAGGAACGCATGGAGGCGGTGTTATTTTACATGACCGACACATAGTGCTGATCAAACAGTCGCTCTTTCGTATTTTTTTGGATATAGAAGATATGCAGCACATCCGTGGGATTTTGGTAAATATATTTGAAAATTGGGATTCAAGTAGTCAAACCTTTAGATTCTCAGGTACAATTTATAAATTTGTATTTTAATTACAAAGTAGTTGTATGGTAAAATTTAAGCTTTTGCTAAACGTGGGGCTGATACGATGCCGTATCAGGCCCACAGGCCCAACGTGGGCCTGATACGGCATCTTATCAGGCCCAACGTGGGCCTGATACGATGGAGTATCAGTGCTTGATATGACATTGTATCATGTCCGCGGTGTTCCTAATACTTTTGTATGTGTTGGTAGAAGTCTAATAATAATTTAACTTGGTCAGGTGTTCCGGTTTACTTCACAAGAGGAGACGTTTCATTGCTGCTCGGTATTGCAGACCGAGGAGCTTCAATTCCGATTGATTCAGCTAAAGCATCCAGTGACCTTTTTTCTAACTTACTTCTCAAACAAAAAAGAAGCTACTAGATCAAGAATTGAGGAGTTGCTTAAATTTTATGGCAATCGCGTTGAAGGTGAAGATGATGTTTTATTATTTTGCAAATTCTATATTTTGTATATATTTGTTTGTGTCTTATTTTCTTCTAGTACATATAAGGTCCCGTTAAGTCTTATAGATATAGTAGATGATTTTGAGAATCTTGATAGATTCAACTAGGTTGAAGCAATCCATGAATTTATGGCTCCACAATTACCTAAGATTGGGGACATATTTTCATCAACTGAGACAAAACATGCTAACACCAACCTCCCTTACCTAAAGGGATTTGCTGGTCTTTTGGCAGTAAGTGTTTAATTTGTGTGAAAATTTTTAATATTTTGCGAACAATTATAAAATAGTTAACCCTTGTCATGGTGAATCAGGCATGGTTTTTGGAGTATGTTCCAATCCAAAAACCATACAAAATAAAAGGAGCCAGAATAAATAAGTGGAGGAATATTCCTTCACATATTAGTAAGGTGAGAGAAATGATTAACCAAGTTTCATCTGAAGAGGTAAATTTAGAATACTTTGACTATAGTTTGGTTAAAAAGTATGGTTTTAACATGTTGTTTAATATTCTTACAGGTTGTGATTGACCTAATCCCCAACCAAGATGAAAGATCATTGGTTGAGAACCTTGCTGGCGTTGATGACAGTCCACATGCAATGGAGTCATCACAAATTGAAGTCAGTGTAGGAGGAAGGCAGATTAATAAGGATTGTTGTAATTGCATTATTCAAGCAAACATAAATAAAGAGCTAACAATGGAGAACATGCAATTGAAGGAGAGGGTGAAAGAGTTACTTAAAATAGTTGAAAAAAAAGGCATGGAATCTCAATATAGCGAGCCTGTAGACGATCCTCAAATTGAACCTGTAGGTGTTACAACAAGAAGTAGAAGATGACGTGACAGAAGTCGCTATGATTACAGGGATACTCCAATTGATAGTCCATTGTGGCTCAAAACTTTACCTAAGAGGCAGCGTAGAAATATACATATAAGTGAGCCTGCGGAAAAAGTTACAAGTATAGGAGAAGGAAAAAAATTTGTCAAAGAATATGTTGTTGTGGGCAAGGGGAAAGGAAAAATAGGTTTGGATGAAATGGAAGAAGAAATTAATATTGTACAAATGATGGAAGACAAATCTGATGAAGAGGCAGGCAAGGATGTAGAAATGTTTGCCAAATATGACAAAATGAGGAAACAAGCAATTGCTGTAAGACGATATATGCAAATTTCTTTGCAATTTGTTAGATATAATGGATTATCTAATTGTCTTTTTTGTTTGTATGCATAGTATGTGAAGAAGCAATTTAAGTCTTCCAAGAAAAAAAATAAGACGAAGAGGTGGCGTACTTGTTAAAAGCCTTGGAGGAAATAAAGTATGTAAATTAAATAGTTGAATAGTAAAGTATAATATATGCATATCTGATTACATATTTGTGCTAAGGTTATCAAAAAGAAATTTGCAAAAATAATCTGTGATTTGTTTACTTTGTAGGTTTACAAATGATATAGTTTGGGAGGAACCACCCTTTTGTTTAAATTTGTATTCCCTTTTATCTGGTGTAAATGGAGAAATGTTGACAAGAGGGGATGTAATCGACACGTATTGTAAAATTTTATTTAGGGGGGCATTCCCGTCTGGAAGCACATACAACAAGTCAATATATTGTTCAACATTCTTCACAGTAAGGAATTGATTTGATTATAATAAAAAATAGAATTCTTTTTATTAGTTGGTTATGTATGTATGACTTTACATATTTGTAGTCATTAATGAAATCGTCAAGTAAGTTTGCCTTCCAACACATGATAAAGACGGATAGACGAGATGAAGAGGTAAGGTATATATTTATACCTTTGTGCAGTGATAATGCACACTTCCACTTGCTGGTGGTGGACACCAAATCAATGACGTTCAATCAGTACAATTCTCTTGCAAGTGGAAGTAAATACAAATATGAATTTGAAGCAGCGGTGAGCATCTAATAATAATGTGTAGGTTTGTATTTTAGTATAAATGCTAGTTGATGGAAAATGGAAATTTCCTCTTCAATCTTCAGGTATCAGATTTTAAATTATATAGTCGTGAGCACGTTGCTGCTATTCATCCAAACTTGGAAAGGCATTATCCGTTTGATAGATGGGTGTCTCGCACAATTGAATGTCCACAACAACAAGCAAGGTAAATCGAGCAGAACGTGTGAATATAAATAATTGATAAAAAAATATTGACAATTAAAATGGTGTTGTTCTTTACAACGTTGACTGTGGCTTCTTTGTGATGCAATACATTTGATGTCTCCTATATGATATGAAGATGGACTTCAAACAAGGAGACATGAAAAAGATTAGAATTGATGTAATGGTAGCAATTTTGAGGGATAAATATTTTCAAACATTGGATTAAATATCCAGTCTTGTAAGGCAAAAACTTGTATAGAATGTAAATGCACTTATTACGTAGTGTAGGACTTTTAATATCTTTGTATGTAGTCTTTGTTGTATAATACGGTGGTATGTAGTGTATGAGAAGATTAGAAACTGTCACTGGAATATTAATAATATTGCATAGTGATTAGTCAAATATAAATCACAATATACAAAATGCAATGCTGGTGCTTATTAGTGGAAAGAGACAATGTATATAAGTTGTAATGCACACCATTTCTATCTTCTCAAAACTGAAAACATGGTAACGGTTGGGATTGTTTACAAAATCAAATAGGCTCGGACCAACAGTCGGTTTCCAGAGCACGTCACTAGGTTCCGTGCCAACTGCCACGGAGCAATACCTTATTAGAAATGGGGTATAAATACGTTTTGACACCAGATATACCATCTTCCCAGTTAGAACTTCACAGGGAACATGATTTCAGGTAGAACCAAGTAGGGGAGGGCCATCAGTGGGTTTTGGTCAAAACCCACTGATGGACCTTGACACCTCTGATTGGACCCATTTCAGCTCTAGTGGTATTCTGGAGTTGCAAGGACTCAGGAGATGGTGGCAAATCATTATTTATATATATATATATGTGCTGGGAAAAAACAATATAAAATCAGCCTTCATTGGGCCTGATATGCTTGGATATCAGGCCCAACGTGGGCCTGATATGAGTATCAATTAATAAAGCAATATTCTTTCTCCCCCTAATATAAACTCCAAGCATGCTAACAGGGGCCTGATCAAAATAATAAAATAACATCAATTTTAAAATTCACTTTCCATACGGTAGAAAAGAAAAGCTGTGCAGTGTTCCGTGGCAACTGGCACGGAGCCATACCTTCTAATCCATGGTGTATAAATTATGTTTTACACCATATATACCATATCCCCACCAAGACCTTCACAGGGGAATTGATTTCTATTATATCCAAGTAGGGGAGGGGCATCAGTGGATTTTGGTCAAAACCCACTGATGGACCTAGACACCTCGGATTGGACCGATTTTAGTTCTAGTGGTATTCTGGAGTTTCAAGGACTCCATATCTGGTGGCAAAACATTATTTAAATTTCTAAAGGTGCTGGGAGAAAATTAAAATACAATCAGCCTCCGTTGGGCCTGATATGCTTGTATATCAGGCCCAACGTGGGCCTAATATGAGTGCATATCAGGCCCAACGTGGGCCTGATATCCAAGCATATCAGGCCCAAAGTGGCCTTGGTACTGTTCCATGCCAATGGCACGGAGCCATACTTCGTAATCCATGGTATATAAATTATGTTTGACACCATAAATACCATCTCCCCAGCAAGACCTTCACTGGGGACTTGATATCATGAAAATCCAAGTAGGGGAGGGCCATCAGTGGGTGTTGGTCAAAACCCACTGATGGACCTAGACACATCGGATTGGACCCATTTCAGCTCTAGTGGTATTCTGGAGTTGCAAGGACTCAGAATCTGGTGGCAAATCATTATTTAAATATTTATAAGTGCTGGGAAAAATTTAAAATACAATCAGCCTCCGTTGGGCCTGATATGCTTGGATATCAGGCCCAACGTGGGCCTGATCTCCAAGCATATCAGGCCCAAAGTGGCAACTGGCACGGAGCCATACTTCGTAATCCATGGTGTATAAATTATGTTTGACACCATAAATACCATCTCCCCACCAAGACCTTCACAAGGGACTTGATTTCATGAAAATCCAAGTAGGGGAGGGCCATCAGTGGGTTTTGGTCAAAACCCACTGATGGAGCTAGACACATCGGATTGAACCCATTTCAGCTCTAGTGGTATTCTGGAGTTTCAAGGACTCAGAATCTGGTGGCAAATAATTGTTTAAATATTTATAGGTGCTGGGAAAAATTTAAAATACAATCATCCTCCGTTGGGCCTGATATGCTTGGATATCAGGCCCAACGTGGGCCTGATATGAGTGCATATCAGGCCCAACGTGGCCCTGATATCCAAGCATATCAGGACCAAAGTGGCCTTGGCACTGTTCCGTGCCAACTGGCACGGAGCCATACTTCGTAATCCATGGTGTATAAATTATGTTTGACACCATAAATACCATCTCTCCACCAAGACCTTCACAGGGGACTTGATTTCATGAAAATCCAAGTAGGGGAGGCCCATCAGTGGGTTTTGGTCAAAACCCACTGATGGAACTAGACACATCGGATTGAACCCATTTCAGCTCTAGTGGTATTCTGGAGTTGCAAGGACTCAGAATCTGGTGGCAAATAATTGTTTAAATATTTATAGGTGCTGGGAAAAATTTAAAATACAATCAGCCTCCGTTGGGTCTGATATGCTTGGATATCAGGCCCAACGTGGGCCACATATGAGTGCATATCAGGCCCAACGTGGGCCTGATATCCAAGCATATCAGGCCCAAAGTGGCCTTGGCACTGTTCCGTGCCAACTGGTTAATTTCTGTCTTTGTTAATTTTGGTTTTGACCTTGTTAATTTCATGACATTGTGTTTCTATCTGTGATGAACTTGTATTTTCTGTCTTTGATGGTGCAGGAGCATCTGGTTTGACACTAAGAACAACATGTTTGCCTTTTTTTTGGTGCATTGGGATATCAACCTTCTCTGGGTTCTCTTTCTTTTGGGGCCTTCCCGAAAATTAGTTGGAATTATATGCAGATTAGGGTCTATGCCTTCTAATGCTGCGTCTATGCCTTCTGATGCTCTTGGCTCCCCTGATATGCTTTGTATGACTTGTTGGAGCTCTTTAATCTTATTTTCGGCATCGGCTATGATTTTGTCTTTAACAGTTAAAATTCTGTTATCCACGTCAGAATTTATAGTGTCAGCTGCCACTCGTATCCCGTTCTTTACACAGTTCACTTATTTGTTGATCCTTTTCTTTAAGCATAGCTTCCATATCAGCAATCACAATATCCTTTGCTGCTACTAGACTATCCTTTTCTTCTATCACCGTTGCCAGGTTTTTATTAGCTTCCTCCAAACTTTGAGAAGCTTTATGTAATTCTTGCTTTAAACTCTCAATTTTGTTATCCTTTTCCTTGCACAAACTACAATCTACGGTATCGTCACACTGGAGTTGGCCTTCTTCGGCTTGATGTAAAGATCATTGGCCAACCAACTCAAGATACTCAGATGGCTGAGGCCGGTTTGGTAGTAAATTAAACTCTGATTCTATCGGAATTAAATCTACTAAAATTTTATCTGCAGTTACACGGTCTATCATTTTTTTTACTGTGTCAACATGATAGTTAGGCCACCTCCATCGTAGTATTCTTGGCAATTTTTCTGGATGGTCTGGATCAATAATGCTGATGTGCTCACACACCCATACCTACAATATGATTATAAAAATAATTCATAATCTTTACACATATCTTGCTATATATGTAATCGGACTTACAGCTAAAATATTTGGAAATCCCTTTATCAAGGGGGCCTTGGGCGTTGCATCAGCAACCTGTGGTTTTGGTCTTAATGTAAGCTCCAATCCAATGGAGTCTAATTGTTGAGCCATGAAACTTTATACTGCATTGCACCAGTTAAACCTAGCTAAGTTGTCAAAATCATCTACACAGTCAATTAGGGAGAGCACAGGTATTCTGAGAACACTGCTACTCCCACAAAACAGAACTATTGTAAAAAAATACAGGATAAAAAGCGGACAGTACAGCTTGTCGTTTGATCTAGAGTTCCTAATCAGTTTCTCTAAATGTTTGGCAGAACAATCCGATTCTTGGAAAAACTCCATGTACAGTGCGCTTGAAGCCTCATTTAAATCGAGACAAACTATATCTCCATTGTCGGGTAGGCCAAGAATCAGTCTCACATCTACCTTTGTAAAATTGAGCTTCTTCCCATGGAAGATAAAGTTTTTTTCCTCATGATCCCAGTTATCAAACATATTTTGTACCTGAGCTCTTACAAAAGAACTATCAGGGAGGTCGAGGATCCAGGAAAAAGGTGTGCCTCGAATCATCTGTTCTTGTTCTGCAGTCGGGTTAACAGAAGAGATAAACTTTCTGAAGTGGAAAATGGTACTTTTCCAGTTCATTATTTTAGTTCTTCCTCTGTTGACGTAACTTTGATAATTTGGTCGATCAGCATACAGACTTGTGGAGACTTCTTTTGTTGCCATTGCGAACCTAGGTACTGTATAACCACACACAGAAAAACAACTCTTAGTTCCCGTAATAACGACTACACTCTTATTCTAACACACCCACACAAACCCTAGGTTAACCGGTTATAGAAAGCTTAACTAAATGAGCAACCGACCTACGTACGGAAATGATTCTTGAACGTCGGTGAAGGAAGAGTGGGTTTTGGCCCGGAGATGCGTTGAATGGCTTCGAGAAGAAGATGAAGACCGAAGCAGGAGAGTGTGCGCTTTTGTAGATTGAAACTTAGGCCTGATATCTCATTAATTTATTTTATTTAATCGCCTCGATTTATGTGTAAGATTATTTATTATTATTTTGAAATAATACTGCTTTATTAAATGATATTCATATCAGGCCCACGTTGGGCCTGATATCCAAGCATATCAGGCCCAACGGAGGCTGATTGTATTTTAAATTTTTCCCAGCACCTATAAATATTTAAACAATTATTTGCCACCAGATTCTGAGTCCTTGAAACTCTAGAATACCACTAGAGCTTAAATAGGTTCAATCCGATGTGTCTAGGTCCATCAGTGGGTTTTGACCAAAACCCACTGATGGCCCTCCGCTACTTGGATTTTCATGAAATCAAGTCCCCTGTGAAGGTCTTGGTGGGGAGATGGTATTTATGATGTCAAACATAATTTATACATCATGGATTACGAAGTATGGCTCCGTGCCAGTTGGCACGGAACAGTGCCAAGGCCACTTTGGGCCTGATATGCTTGGATATCAGGCCCACGTTGGGCCTGATATGCACTCATATGAGGCCCACGTTGGGCCTGATATCCAAGCATATCAGGCCCAACGGAGGCTGATTGTATTTTAAATTTTTCCTAGCACCTATAAATATTTAAATAATGATTTGCCACCAGATTCTGAGTCCTTGCAACTCCAGAATACCACTAGCGCTGAAATTGGTCCAATCCGATGTGTCTAGGTCCATCAGTGGGTTTTGACCAAAACCCACTGATGGCCCTCCCCTACTTGGATTTTTATGAAATCAAGTCCCCTGTGAAGGTCTTGGTGGGGTGATGGTATTTATGGTGTCAAACATAATTTATACACCATGGATTACGAAGTATGGCTCCGTGCCAGTTGCCATTTATATTTTCATAAGGAGCATGGTAGCACATTTTGAGTTTATAGAAAAAGGGGAGATAGTATAAATTTATAAGAAAGGATACCATACCAATGCCACTTTGGTCCTGATATGCTTGGATATCAGGGCCACGTTGGGCCTGATATCCAAGCATATCAGGCCCAACGGAGGCTGATTGTATTTTAAATTTTTCCCAGCACCTATAAATATTTAAATAATGATTTGCCACCAGATTCTGAGTCCTTGCAACTCCAGAATACCACTAGCGCTGAAATGGGTACAATCTGATGTTTCTAGGCCCATCAGTAGGTTTTGACCAAAACCCACTGATGACCCTCCCCTACTTGGATTTTCATGAAATCAAGTCCCCTGTGAAAGTCTTGGTGGGGAGATGGTATTTATGGTGTCAAACATAATTTATACACCATGGATTACGAAGTAAGGCTCCGTGCCAGTTGCCATTTATTTTTTCATAAGGAGCATGGTAGCACATTTTGAGTTTATAGAAAAAGGGGATATAGTATAAATTTATAAGAAAGGATACCATACAATGGCCACTTTGGTCCTGATATGCTTGGATATCAGTGCCACGTTGGGCCTGATATGCACTCATATCAGGCCCATGTTGGGCCTGATATCCAAGCATATCAGGCCCAACGGAGGCTGATTGTATTTTAAATTTTTCCCAGCACCTATAAATATTTAAATAATGATTTGCCACCAGATTCTGAGTCCTTGCAACTCCAGAATACCACTAGCACTGAAATGGGTCCAATCCGATGTGTCTAGGTCCATCAGTGGATTTTGACCAAAACCCACTGATGACCCTCCCCTACTTGAATTTTCATGAAATCAAGTCCCCTGTGAAGGTCTTGGTGGGGAGATGGTATTTATGGTGTCAAACATAATTTATACACCATGGATTACGAAGTATGGCTCCGTGCCAGTTGCCATTTATTTTTTCATAAGGAGCATGGTAGCACACTTTGAGTTTATAGAAAAAGGGGAGATAGTATAAATTTATAAGAAAAGATACCATACCAAGGCAACTTTGGTCCTGATATGCTTGGATATCAGGGCCACGTTGGGCCTGATATGCAGTCATATCAGGTCCACGTTGGGCCTGATATCCAAGCATATCAAGCCCAACGGAGGCTGATTGTATTTTAAATTTTTTCCAGCACCTATAAATATTTAAATAATGATTTACCACCAGATTCTGAGTCCTTGCAACTCCAGAATACCACTAGCGCTGAAATGGGTCCAATCCGATGTGTCTAGGTCCATCAGTGGGTTTTGACCAAAACCCACTGATGGCCCTCCCTTACTTGGATTTTCATGAAATCAAGTCCCCTGTGAAGGTCTTGGTGGGGAGATGGTATTTATGGTGTCAAACATAATTTATACACCATGGATTACGAAGTACGGCTCTGTGCCAGTTGCCATTTATTTTTTCATAAGGAGCATGGTAGCACATTTTGAGTTTATAGAAAAAGGGGATATAGTATAAATTTATAAGAAAGGATATCATACCAAGGCCACTTTGGTCCTGATATGCTTGGATATCAGGGCCACGTTGGGCCTGATATCCAAGCATATCAGGCCCAACGGAGGCTGATTGTATTTTAAATTTTTCCCAGCACCTATAAATATTTAAATAATGATTTGCCATCAGATTCTGAGTCCTTGCAACTCCAGAATACCACTAGCACTGAAATGGGTCCAATCCGATGTGTCTAGGTCCATCAGTGGATTTTGACCAAAACCCACTGAAGGCCCTCCCCTACTTGGATTTTCATGAAATCAAGTTCCCTGTGAAGGTCTTGGTGGGGAGATGGTATTTATGGTGTCAAACATAATTTATACACCGTGGATTAAGAAGTATGACTCCGTGCCAGTTGCCATTTATTTTTTCATAAGGAGCATGGTAGCACATTTTGAGTTTATAGAAAAAGGGGAGATAGTATAAATTTATAAGAAAGGATATCATACCAAGGCCACTTTGGTCCTGATATGCTTGGATATCAGGGCCACGTTGGGCCTGATATGCACTCATATCAGGCCCACGTTGGGCCTGATATGCACTCATATCAGGCCCACGTTGGGCCTGATATCTAAGCATATCAGGCCCAACGGAGGCTGATTGTATTTTAAATTTTTCCCAGCACCTATAAATATTTAAATAATGATTTGCCACCAGATTCTGAGTCCTTGCAACTCCAGAATACCACTAGCGCTGAAATGGGTCCAATCCGATGTGTCTAGGTCCATCAGTGGGTTTTGACCAAAACCCACTGATGGCCCTCCCCTACTTGGATTTTCATGAAATCAAGTCCCCTGTGAAGGTCTTGGTGGGGAGATGGTATTTATGGTGTCAAACATAATTTATACACCATGGATTACGAAGTATAGCTCCGTGCCAGTAGGCACGGAACAGTGCACACCTTTTCTTTTCTACCCTATGGAATGGATTACTACACTCCCTTTGTGCATGTTTTAACACATCTATATTTCACTACATATTAATGTGACTTTGAAATTATGAACCCCTTCCTGTTGAATTGAAATGTATCGCATTTTTATTTGACACAATGGAGATATGGTGTGAAGTATTATTTCTGCCTTGCAGGTGATGGTTTACACTTCTCATACCTACCATAAAACTGTAACACAAACTAAATACTCCATAAACGTATATAACAGAAACATCACTTTTAACAACTGTTTGTCTTACAAACCTATTTATGTACTTCATACAAAACATATGCCTCAACTCCTCCAATTTACAATTCAGTCAAGATCCAGGGGCTGGCGGCATTCTACAGGTCCTCCGATTATGGCCCAGTTGTTTGCACCTGCTGCATTTGATGGTTTGGCTAAAAATTGTTTATTTATGGTTTAGGGTTTAGACAGTGGTGGGCCTAGTTTACAAGAAGTATCTGCTTCAAAAGTGGCATGATATCATAGATATCAGGCCCAACGTGGGCCTGATATATATGATATCAGGCCCAGGTACAAGATTATTTAATCACCTCGATTTATGTTAATCACCTCGATTTATGTGTAAGATTATTTATTATTATTTTTAAATAATACTTCTTTATTAAATGATATTCATATCAGGCCCACGTTGGGCCTGATATCCAAGCATATCAGGCCCAACGGAGGCTGATTGTATTTTAAATTTTTCCCAGCACCTATAAATATTTAAACAATTATTTGCCACCAGATTCTGAGTCCTTGAAACTCCAGAATACCACTAGAGCTGAAATGGGTTCAATCCGATGTGTCTAGGTCCATCAGTGGGTTTTGACCAAAACCCACTGATAGGCCTCCCCTACTTGGATTTTCATGAAATCAAGTCCCCTGTGAAGGTCTTGGTGGGGAGATGGTATTTATGGTGTCAAATATAATTTATACACCATGGATTACGAAGAATGGCTCCGTGCCAGTTGGCACGGAACAGTGCCAAGGCCACTTTGGTCCTGATATGCTTGGATATCAGGGCCACGTTGGGCCTGATATGCACTCATATCAGGCCCACGTTGGGCCTGATATCCAAGCATATCAGGCCCAACGGAGGATGATTATATTTTAAAATTTTCCCAGCACCTATAAATATTTAAACAATTATTTGCCACCAGATTCTGAGTCCTTGAAACTCCAGAATACCACTAGAGCTGAAATGGGTTCAATCCGATGTGTCTAGGTCCATCAGTGGGTTTTGACCAAAACCCACTGATGGCCCTCCCCTACTTGGATTATCATGAAATAAAGTCCCCTGTGAAGGTCTTGGTGGGGAGATGGTATTTATGGTGTCAAACATAATTTATACACCATGGATTACGAAGTATGGCTCCGTGCCAGTTGGCACGGAACAGTACCAAGGCCACTTTGGGCCTGATATGCTTGGAGATCAGGCCCACGTTGGGCCTGATATCCAAGCATATTAGGCCCAACGGAGGCTGATTGTATTTTAAATTTTTTCCAGCACCTATAAATATTTAAATAATGATTTGTCACCAGATTCTGAGTCCTTGCAACTCCAGAATACCACTAGAGCTGAAATGGGTCCAATCCGATGTGTCTAGGTCCATCAGTGGATTTTGACCAAAACCCACTGATGGCCCTCCCCTACTTGGATTTTCATGATATCAAGTCCCCAGTGAAGGTCTTGCTGGGGAGATGGTATTTATGGTGTCAAACATAATTTATACACCATGGATTACGAAGTATGGCTCCGTGTCATTGGCACGGAACAGTACCAAGGCCACTTTGGGCCTGATATGCTTGGATATCAGGCCCACGTTGGGCCTGATATGCTTGTATATCAGGCCCACGTTGGGCCTGATATGCACGCATATCAGGCCCAACGGAGGTTGATTGTATTTTAATTTTCTCCCAGCACCTTTAGAAATTTAAATAATGATTTGCCACCAGATATGGAGTCCTTGAAACTCCAGAATACCACTAGAACTAAAATCGGTCCAATCCGAGGTGTCTAGGTCCATCAGTGGGTTTTGACCAAAACCCACTGATGCCCCTCCCCTACTTGGATATAATAGAAATCAATTCCCCTGTGAAGGTCTTGGTGGGGATATGGTATATATGGTGTAAAACATAATTTATACACCATGGATTAGAAGGTATGGCTCCGTGCCAATTGCCACGGAACACTGCACAGCTTTTCTTTTCTACCGTATGGAAAGTGAATTTTAAAATTGATGTTATTTTATTATTTTGATCAGGCCCCTGTTAGCATGCTTGGAGTTTATATTAGGGGGAGAAAGAATATTGCTTTATTAATTGATACTCATATCAGGCCCACGTTGGGCCTGATATGCCCTCATATCAGGCCCAACGAAGGCTGATTTTATATTATTTTTTCCCAGCACATATATATATATATATATATATATATATATATATATAAATAATGATTTTCCACCATCTTCTGAGTCCTTGCAACTCCAGAATACCACTAGAGCTGAAATGGGTCCAATCAGAGGTGTCAAGGTCCATCAGTGGGTTTTGACCAAAACCCACTGATGGCCCTCCCCTACTTGGTTCTACCTGAAATCATGTTCCCTGTGAAGTTCTAACTGGGAAGATGGTATATCTGGTGTCAAAACGTATTTATACCCTATTTCTAATAAGGTATTGCTCCGTGGCAGTTGGCACGGAACCTAGTGACGTGCTCTGGAAACCGACTGTTGGTCCGAGCCTATTTGATTTTTTAAACAATCCCAACCGTTACCATGTTTTCAGTTTTGAGAAGATAGAAATAGTGTGCATTACAACTTATATACATTGTCTCTTTCCACTGATAAGCACCAGCATTGCATTTTGTATATTGTGATTTATATTTGACTAATCACTATGCAATATTATTAATATTCCAGTGACAGTTTCTAATCTTCTCATACACTACATACCACCGTATTATACAACAAAGACTACATACAAAGATATTAAAAATCCTACACTACGTAATAAGTGCATTTACATTCTATACAAGTTTTTGCCTTACAAGACTGGATATTTAATCCAATGTTTGAAAATATTTATCCCTCAAAATTGCTACCATTACATCAATTCTAATTTTTTTCATGTCTCCTTATTTGAAGTCCATCTTCATATCATATAGGAGACATCGAATGTATTGCATCACAAAGAAGCTACAGTCAACGCTGTAAAGAACAACAGCATTTTAATTGTCAATATTTTTTTTCTCAATTATTTATATTCACACGTTCTACTCGATTTACCTTGCTTGTTGTTGTGGACATTCAATTGTGCGAGAGACCCATCTATCAAACGGATAATGCCTTTCTAAGTTTGGATGAATAGCAGCAACGTGCTCACGACTATATAATTTAAAATCTGATACCTGAAGATTGAAGAGGAAATTTCCATTTTCCATCAACTAGCATTTATATTAAAATACAAACCTACACATTATTATTAGATGCTCACCGCTGCTTCAAATTCATATTTGTATTTACTTCCACTTGCAAGAGAATTGTACTGATTGAACGTCATTGATTTGGTGTCCACCACCAGCAAGTGGAAGTGTGCATTATCACTGCACAAAGGTATAAATATATACCTTACCTCTTCATCTCGTCTATCTGTCTTTATCATGTGTTGGAAGGCAAACTTACTTGACGATTTCATTAATGACTACAAATATGCAAAGTCATACATACATAACCAACTAATAAAAAGAATTCTATTTTTTACTATAATCAAATCAATTCCTTACTGTGAAGAATGTTGAACAATATATTGACTTGTTGTATGTGCTTCCAGACGGGAATGCCCCCCTAAATAAAATTTTACAATACGTGTCGATTACATCCCCTCTTGTCAACATTTCTCCATTCACACCAGATAAAAGGGAATACAAATTTAAACAAAAGGGTGGTTCCTCCCAAACTATATCATTTGTAAACCTACAAAGTAAACAAATCACAGATTATTTTTGCAAATTTCTTTTTGATAACCTTAGCACAAATATGTAATCAGATATGCATATATTATACTTTACTATTCAACTATTTAATTTACATACTTTATTTCCTCCAAGGCTTTTAACAAGTACGCCACCTCTTCGTCTTGTTTTTTTTTCTTGGAAGACTTAAATTGCTTCTTCACATACTATGCATACAAACAAAAAAGGCAATTAGATAATCCATTATATCTAACAAATTGCAAAGAAATTTGCATATATCGTCTTACAGCAATTGCTTGTTTCCTCATTTTGTCATATTTGGCAAACATTTCTACATCCTTGTCTGCCTCTTCATCAGATTTGTCTTCCATCATTTGTACAATATTAATTTCTTCTTCCATTTTATCCAAACCTATTTTTCCTTTCCCCTTGCCCACAACAACATATTCTTTGACAAATTTTTTTCCTTCTCCTATACTTGTAACTTTTTCTGCAGGCTCACTTATATGTATATTTCTATGCTGCCTCTTAGGTAAAGTTTTGAGCCACAATGGACTATCAATTGGAGTATCCCTGTAATCATAGCGACTTCTGTCACGTCCTCTCCTACTTCTTGTTGTAACACCTGCAGGTTCAATTTGAGGATCGTCTACAGGCTCGCTATATTGAGATTCCATGCCTTTTTTTCAACTATTTTAAGTAACTCTTTCACCCTCTCCTTCAATTGCATGTTCTCCATTGTTGGCTCTTTATTTATGTTTGCTTGAATAATGCAATTACAACAATCCTTATTAATCTGCCTTCCTCCTACACTCACTTTAATTTGTGATGCCTCCATTGCATGTGGACTGTCATCAACGCCAGCAAGGTTCTCAACCAATGATCTTTCATCTTGGTTAGGGATTAGGTCAATCACAACCTGTAAGAATATTAAACAACATGTTAAAACCATACTTTTTAATCAAACTATAGTCAAAGTATTCTAAATTTACCTCTTCAGATGAAACTTGGTTAATCATTTCTCTCACCTTACTAATATGTGAAGGAATATTCCTCCACTTATTTATTCTGGCTCCTTTTATTTTGTATGGTTTTTGGATTGGAACATGCTCCAAAAACCATGCCTGATTCACCATGACAAGGGTTAACTATTTTATAATTGTTCGCAAAATATTAAAAATTTTCACACAAATTAAACACTTACTGCCAAAAGATCAGCAAATCCCTTTAGGTAAGGGAGGTTGGTGTTAGCATGTTTTGTCTCAGTTGATGAAAATATGTCCCCAATCTTAGGTAATTGTGGAGCCATAAATTCATGGATTGCTTCAACCCAGTTGAATCATCAAGATTCTCAAAATCATCTACTATATCTATAAGACTTAACGGGACCTTATATGTACTAGAAGAAAATAAGACGCAAACAAATATATACAAAATATAGAATTTGCAAAATAATAAGACATCATCTTCGCCTTCAACGCGATTGCCATAAAATTTAAGCAACTCCTCAATTCTTGATCTAGTAGCTTCTTTTTTGTTTGAGAAGTAAGTTAGAAAAAGGTCACTGGATGCTTTAGCTGAATCAATCGGAATTGAAGCTCCTCGGTCTGCAATACCGAGCAGCAATGAAACGTCTCATCTTGTGAAGCAAACCGGAACACTTGACCAAGTTAAATTATTATTAGACTTCTACCAACACATACAAAAGTATTAGGAACACCGCGGACATGATACAATGTCATATCTAGCACTGATACTCCATCGTATCAGGCCCACGTTGGGCCTGATAAGATGCCGTATCAGGCCCACCTTGGGCCTGATACGGCATCGTATCAGCCCCACGTTTAGCAAAAGCTTAAATTTTATCATACAATTACTTTGTAATTAAAATACAAATTTATAAATTGTACCTGAGATTCTAAAGGTTTGACTACTTGAATCCCAATTTTCAAATATATTTACCAAAATCCCACGGATGTGCTGCATATCTTCTATGTCCAAAAAAATACGAAAGGGTGACTGTTTGATCAGCACTATGTGTCGGTCATGTAAAATAACACCGCCTCCATGCGTTCCTTTCTTCGTGGATGGTTGAAAAAAACTTTTAAAGTGACCGAGGACACTGTTCCAATGTAGTTTCTGTCCAACATCAACTGAACCCTATACTTTATAAAAATAAAAAAATTTAAATCATACTAGTTCAGCTTCTCAATATCACAGAGTTTGTAAAATGATAACCTTTACAGCTAATTGATGTGGAGAGGATGATGATTCACCCGATCTACGTCTTTGCGCCATTATGATACTAGCTGATTAATGTAATGTAAACCCTAGAATCCTTCACTGATGGCTCACGAACACTCCTGGTTTTTAATTAAACTGAAATGCTAGCTAGATGGCGCTTGAGAAAAACTCGAACTGATGGCTCACGAACACTAAACTAGGGTTTCACAAGACCGAGCTGCACTCGCATGTCACGAAGGAGGGAGGTACCCTAATGATCGTTTTTTTTTTAATATCTAAGTTTTTTAAAAATGTGGTTCGGATGCCTGGGAATTGATGACTGATCAGAGGTGTTGGTTGGCGGTAGGGTTATATTCGGTAATATACATCACTTTCCTGCTTCTTTTGGTAAATACAAAACCGTGATGCGCTTTTTGATAAATACATTAACTGTAGTACGCCTTTTGGTAAATTGCCGACAAAAAAACAAAAAAGAGGTGTAAACCGTATGCATCAAAGTACTTTTGGCCGTTCAATTACAAGACGGTATCGACCAGAGCTTCTCAATTCCTCCCACTTCTCCCAAATTTGTCGCGATAGCATCGGATTTACACGATCACATTTTAAATCAGTGAGGGAGGTGGGCAGCCCTGTCTCCGGCAGTGACTGAATCTCTGGACAATCCCAAATGGATAAAAGCTCAAGGGAGGGAAGAGTATACAACTCCTTTGGTAGAGATTGTAGTTTCTTGCAACAACCAAACATTAGGATTCTAAGAACAGTGAGCCTCCGCAACAATTCCTGCTCCTCCCCCTCAAACATCACCTCCTCAACTGAGCTTTGGATTTGGAGTCTATGAATGGATTGCAGTGCATTTCTTAGGGGGAAAATTTTAAGCAACGCAGTGTTATCAATGCATAATTCACGTAGCGATAACAAAACCCCATCCTCCTCCCCATGCTCGTTTCTTCCATTTATCACAAGATTAGGGCATTTACAAATAATTAAATCCTTGAGGGATTGCAGAACTCCTAATCCTTCCATTAATCTCAGCTCATCACAACCAGAGATTTTCACAAAGTCCAGTTGCTTCAAGTGAAGAAGAGGTTCCTTTGGAAAAGAACGTACGTGAGGACATTCGGCTATTTCCAAATGAGCGAGCGAGGTGAGATTGTGCAGGCAACTAGGCAATAATTTGTCAAGATCCCCATAGTTAGACAAGCTTAATTTCTCGACTGATTGCGGGAGGATGGGCCAGTAATTAATGTCACGCGTCATGGTTAGGAGCTTGGGGCAATTCATTATTTTCAGTTCCTTAAGGGAGGCAAATAGCTTAAACTTCTCCATGGGAAGCCACATCAGTTCTTCACAATCCTCTAATATGATGGTCTTAAGGTACGGAAGATTCTGCGACAGCAACCCTTCTTCCAAACTCGTAAGATTTGGGCAATTTATATACAACCTTGAAAGAGTTGCAACCTTGCAATTGCCACTTCCATCGATTTCTTCCCATATATTTGGAAGTTTTATCAACCCGGATCGGTGTAGCTCTAAATTTACAAGCGAAGGTGGGAGGGGGGGCAACCTCTTAAGTTTGGGGCAATCGGAGACCCAAAGTTCTTGCAAGACGGATGGAAACAACTTTATGTCCTTGGCCCAACTGTAAGTCTCGTCCCATGCAGCTGTCCAAGAGTACCCACAAATATTCATTTTCTTCAGAGTGGGATGCGGTTGCAGATCTTTAAGCAGCTCCTCCAGGATCAGTAATTGATTGGTCTCCGAGCTGCCATCCTGTTCTAACGTCAATTTTTCAATAAACACTTTGTTGTGCAGTTTACCCGCATTTGCTTCTTCTTTACTCCCAACATTTTCAAGATTAGAGATTCGTAGTTTTCCATGGAGCTGTGTCAAACCACTTAGTTCCTCGAGTTTGTGTCCTGGATGATTCTGCACCTCGAATTTGTCTAGTTGTTGAAGGGAAGCTAGCCTCCCTATCCTGTATATTTTCGATATTAATATCGTATCTTCAAAATCAATGTGTCTCAAGTTGATAAGCTTGCTCATTCCTTGTGGAAAACTCTGTATTGGACATTCATACAGTTTCAGTACCTGCAGATTGTGAAGACGACATAATGAGTCAGGTAATCTTTTCATTTCATAGTTAAAGGATATGTCAAGATAGCGAAGGTGTCTAAGTTCGCCAACATCCTCAGGCAATTCAACAATTCCACTTCTCTGCAAAATCAACACACGAATGTATTTTAAACATCTCCATAAGTCCTTCGTAGTCGGAGTGTTGGCATTATAGTAATTGTCATACCAAATTAAACTCCGCCATTTGTTATTACGACAGAGCTCGCCAGCAGTCATACTCGCAGGAGGCCACACTGACAGATGACGAACGAGACTAGAGACCTCTTGTGTATTGCCATTCTCTAGCCGATAACATTCACCATCTGACACCAACTGTGAAAGATCATGTATCAGATCATGCATCACATACTCAATAAGAAATCTTCCTGATTTCTGAAAGAACGATCTACTAACTAGATCTTCAAAGTAGTTGCTCCCTACATCCTCCATCCTCTCTTTTCCTCGAGGAATAACAAAGCCTTCTGCTATCCAAATCCTTACCAACTCTTTTTTAAGAAATCTATAATCTTTGCGAAAAAGTGAGCAAAAGGCAAAGCAGCGTTTGAGATGCGCAGGAAGGCATTGATAGCTCAACTGGAGAACCGGCAGAACGTCACTCTCATTTTGCGGAAGTTGCCAGATTTCACTATTCATAATAGTTTCCCAGTGGCTCTTTTCCATGTTAACCTTCAATAATCCTCCTACCGTCTTTGCTGCAAGTGGCAAACCATTCAACCTTTTGGCAATTGTCTTGGCTATGGCTTTCAGATCAGGTGGATGGTCACAATTGTTTTGCGAGCCAAACACACATTTCTTGAAGAATGTCCAGAAGCTCTCATCCTCCAAACCATCGAGATGGATTGGATCCAACGCACCAACCATGCCTGCAATTGTAGTAGAACGAGTTGTTACTAAGATCTTACTGCCTTGCACTCCATTTTTCAACGGTGCATAGAATTTCTCCCATTTGCCACTATCCTCATTCCACACATCATCAAGCACAATAAAAAACTTCTTTGATGTTACTTCTTCCTTAAGAATCACATGCAGAGCATCTAAATTTGTCAGCTCACATTTGTTTCGGGTTGTAGACTCTATAATCTCTTTGGTGAGTCTCTCTACAGAGAAATTTTCAGATACACAGACCCAAATCTTTAGCTGAAAATGTTCTTGAACGGCTTCATCATTGTATACTTGTTGAGCAAGAGTAGTCTTGCCGATCCCTCCGATACCAACAATAGCTAACACAGGGATGCTACTGTTGCTAGATCCTGCTCCATCTGAGGCGTTCAACAACAAATCCTTGAGTTCTTTTAGATCTTTATCTCGTCCAAATACTTCGGTTACAACCAGAACGGAGCTTGTAGTTCGGCTGGTCGATGAAATCAGTTGTTGTTGGTTTCTGCAATTGTCTAAATCCGATAAAGGAAATAAAGGAATGAGTTGACTTATATCGCCAGTGATGCTTTCTATCCTTTCTTTGATTTTTCGCACTCTATCTTTATCTCTGCTGCTAGAAATTTGATCCACAATAGTAGAGACTGAGATTCTTGGCTTTTTCGTTGCAGGCACAGCAGTAGAAGAAGATGGCAACGAGAAGTTAATGGACTCATTTTCTTGTTGCTCCACCTGCTTCTTCAGAACTTGATATTGAAACTCATCGAGCAAATCATCAGCATCATAAGCTGCGTCTTTAAGTTGCATTAACAATCCCTTCAATCTCGTTTTGACACCTTCATCTTGGATCCGCAGCTTCTCAACTTGGTGGATGATTAGTCTGGATTTTTCCGAAGAACTCTGCAGCTTGTTGATGTCATCTTGAACTCCATGCTGCTCCCCGAACTGTTGGTCTGCGAAATCAGCGGCCTTCCCAACCAAGCGCCCGAGGAAATGGTCAGCGAACCAACCCAAGACTTTAACCTTGAACGCCATCTCTCAGAGATGGCAAATTAGCTTCCTGTTCAAAAACAAGAACAACGAGAGATTTTTAACAAACACAGATCTAAACGAGGAGATAGAGTTCTCACGAAGTTCAACTTTTCTTTTTTTTTTTTTTTTTGGGTGGTGGTCGGGAATCTTATCGTATTTCTTCTTCTTTTATTCCAAACTAGTCAAACATGCAAAGTTTAAAGTCAATAGACTATTTTAGTTGTAAAAAATATTTTAATATTAATCAAAACTTCTAATATTAATTTAAATTATTCTAATATTTATCAAAATGGCCGTTCAAAATTATTTTAATACTAGTCAAAACTATTCTAATACTTGTTAGAACTTATCTAATACTAGTCAAAACTATCCCAAACATCCATTAAAATTATCTAAACATTGATTAAAATTGATTTTTAGTTTGATCAAAAATATTTTAATATTATTATAATATGAATTTATTTGTCAAACTACTGTGTTATTTAGGAGTGCTTCGGTCAAAATTATATTAATATTGGTCTGTGGCAATTGTGAAAGAGTTCTCGGCCGGGCTAATGATGCCCCGAATCTTGATCACACAAATCTTCAGCGTCTGAATCTAACTTCAACTTCAGGCAGCATTTGTAACCTATGGACTTCAACTTCAGGCAGATTTGGTTCCTGATTGGCAAGAGGGATTAATAGTCAACTTGTTCTAGGAGGTAATTACCTCATCGCGTACCTACGCAAACATTAGGATTTTGTAAACCTACTGCTTATATAATAGTAGATTTATGCTTGATTAGTTGTAAATAAAATCAAATCAAATTTAAAAACAAATAACTTATTTTTTTTCCTAAATAACAATTGTAAGCTTTGTTGAGATTTACTTAAGTAATTTAACATTTTAAATTTTATATAAAAGCTCGAAATGATAATTGTCTAATTTATCCCTTTTTTTCAAGTTGTGATGGATCTCCCTACATTTAAGCAACGCGACTAACGTGATGTATGGATCTCACCACATCTTAATTTCTCCATTAAATTATCAACTCGTTATTTCTATCTTTATTTTTTACCACAATAAAATTAAGTTATAATATCCACCCACTCATATAGCATTGCCTAAAGCTAAACACAAGACTGGCTCAACAAAATGCTAGATAATCATGCTTTTCAGAAAATGGAGATTCACTAGAACAAACATTAGCAATTGGGAGGATTATATTGAAGTATACTGCAAAGTGCAGTTACATCAGTAGCAGCCGAAGACTCAAATTTTGGTTGGCACAAGACAGACAGAATCATGCCAGAGACCATAAAACAACCTACTACAGCAAAACATTTATACTATCGTTCCAAAGGAAGAAATTACAGCACTTCAGAGTCGTGGTGTATCAAGCAAACTAAATTTTGGCACAGTGAGATCACCCTGTAAAAAAAGAAGAAAAAAAATCAACTCCCTTGATGCAACCTGTGGTGTCCAGCCTTCAGAGTTGAGGTGGAACTAAACTCTTTATAATAGCTAGGACAGGTCTGCACTTGAGCGATAGAACTTGGCTGAGAACCTTGATTCCAAAGGCTTCAAAAACGACAGTGTTGAACATTTTCAGCTTAGCTGCATAATAGAGCCTGGACGCAGATTCCAAAACAATTGACATCTCCAGCACCTAAGAAATCTGGTGGCCACATAGCAACGACAGCACCCAAAATTCTACGTAAGATTTCAAACAAAATATATTGTTGAATGATTCTGTCCAGAATTCGAGTCAGAAAAAATCGACTGAGATAGTATTGGTATTGACAGAGACAATTTTGGCACACCTAGCATATATACACCGACCGGAAAGACAGACCCCCACGGGGAGCTCAAGGATATTGGTGATAAAATCGGCAGTACTTAGGCTCTGCGCACACTCAAATAAGCACCCAAAACATTAGAAATCAGAAACCAAGGAAAAAGTCCTTGGCACAGGCCCTTAGACGCTCAAGTCAGGAACTTTTCCCCTAAAATAACAGTGTACGAAGGAAAAAAAATTATAGAAGACGAGTGCGAATGTGCGCATATCTACTCAAGGGAGAGGACTTCCCTTTTTATATGACAATGCTACATCTAGAGCCTCACCAATGTCAGAGAATGTCGGGTGTCAGATCCTGTCGGGTGATGGAGGACACGTGATGCCCTTTTATTGGTTGAAAGAAGGTTCCATTCTCAGGGAATTATCCATCACTGGAATATTCCCTAGATGATGACAGTAATTCTCTAACGGACGGTTATGATTCTCTGACATTGTTGTCATCTAGCGCTGTCTGTTCCTGCTCAGGTTCAGTTGTGGACCGCTCGGGAGACTACTCAGTTGAGCTACTGTGCTAAGGCATTTGATGAAGAAGATGAATTGAACCATGTGAGCTGAACCATGTAAAGCCCGAGCTAGTAAGAACTGATCAGTCGGAGACAGGCCAAGAGCTACTTAGTCTTACGTCTCAGATCTAGGTACCTGACCTGCTAGTGACTAACCAGGAGTTATGCAACAGTGAGGTGAGGCGGTCTAACCATCCTCTTTCCTTGACTTTTGACCGCCATGTCCTCTCGACTATTGACTGCCACATTCTCTTGACTTTTAACTGTCACGCCCCCTTGACTTCTGACTATTATGCCCCCTTGACTTCTAACTACCACGTCCCCTTGACATCTGACTACCTGGCCTTATCAAACTCCGCCTTTATTGTCACACCCCGGGAGAGTCCCTGCCAGAAGAAATTTCGGCAGCATCTCCCCTGTACGGGTGACAATATGAAACTTGACTACCAGTCTCAGGGCCACATATACCTCGGCCAACACGGCTGGAACATATACAATGAAATAAACAAACACCCACGTAGTTTGTATAATCTCAGCCTCTCGCTGACACAACCACGCAGTTTATTTGAAAACAACATATTCCACTAGTACGACGGAAAATGCAAAACACAACAGAGAAACCTTCGCAGCGAAAAAATAAGTAGTAGACCGAAACACGATAAAAGATCCTCGAGTACAATCCTACATCACAAGTGTATATAAATACATAACAAGGAACCAAAAGTCCAAAGAGTAAAAAACCATCGCGAAGCAAAGTGGTGGGGGACTAGCGACTGGAACCTCCTGACAACATCAATCTGAAATGGTAATATCAACAGGGTGAGTCAAATCCTCAGCGGATACCAAGTTTACATGCATAATAAGAAATAACTAGTAGTAATAAATATGTGTACAGTCTCCTAAAGTAATGAAAAATGCAAAACTGCAAGAAAAGGAGAAACTGTACTCACCAGGACCTCCTATCAGAATAATAAGGTCGTCAGACCAAAGGTAACATGTCCCTGTATGCATGTCAAACATATGCATCCATCCAATATGCAGCAAATAAAATACAACAAACACAAGTAATAAATGCAATCATGCATATGATGCCAATGACATGTCCTGGTCACCCCTGACGTCAGTCAGCCATCTCACACACGATGGTGAGACCGAATGGATAGGGCTATGACAACTGTGCACTCTACCATCGCTGCTACTAATGAGTGGCCGAGTGGATAAGATGATATCGGAGTACACCTATCCTCCTACCCCAAATCATAAGTGGAGGAGCTCAATGCTCTCATCTCCATGAGCCAGTCCAGAGGAGGGATCCCTGCAGGCTACCACACTGCGTCACCATTACCCATGAGCGGACCAGTGGAGCCAAACAGAGCAACCTGCTGCAACATACTCTGCCTGAATAAATCCACTAACCCATGAGTGGTTGTGTGTGCAGATCCATATAACTGGCGATGTGCTCAACAATAATGGAGCCGACAATCGCTCAGCATGCAATCATGCGAGATGGTGCATGCCACTAAGCATAAAAATCCTGACCATGTCTACCTCCATAAAACATGTACCAAAAATAAATGGATCAAATAAACAGATCTAGGTACACAGGTCAGATATGGTAAATGTTCAGTCCGGTATATCATAAGGCATGGTATGTCACTACCTCTATGAGCATAAATAATCATGGCAATAAACAAGAGGGTATACAACATAAATGTAGAACAGCTAAAAGCATGCAACAGGTATCATGTAGTTACATATCAAAGCAAAGATAAACATAATTATTACTAGAGACTATAATCTACTACGCATATCAACAAGACATTATCAAAAGAGATAAGTCAAGGTGCCCGCCTTAAAAAGTGGAGATCGTCTCCGAAATAGACCCCACGTCGAGATGCTCGTCTCGAATCAAAGCCCTGTAACAACATATATATAATTAAGTCATGCTCACAGATATCCAATAGCTTAATCAAAATTCCTATTAACCAGGAAACCCTAATTGAATCCTTAACCTAATTAGGGGAAACCCTAATTGAAGGGTCATTAATTAACCTTAATTAATGATCAACTTCAATTAATCCCAACTCCTTACTAATCAGGTCTAGCCCACACTAGCCCTAATTCTTCCCTAATTCATCCACATAATTAGATTGATTTTAGTTATAACTCATCATGATACTTACCAAGATATGTAGTGGTCCCTAGTGGATCACAGCTAGATTTAGTGCTTGATCAAAGAAGATAACCGGAGCTCTGGATCACCGGCAAACAATACCGTTGGAGCTGAAATGACAATCCAAAGAAAATCTTACAATCCAGCACTCAAAATGAAGTCAAAGGAAGAAATGACAAAGCCTCAACTCATCCCTAGCACTCACCCAATTCTGATGTGGTTGATGGTGGCTGCAATGGCCGGAGCAAAGGTGACGACTGCTGGTCGCTCAACACAGTCGATGGGTATCAGCACATAGGGAACCTGATAGCTCTCACGATGGCTGCGGTGTCACCAATCTGACCTCACGAAAAAGACAGTGATACCAAGCGATCAGTGGCACAGTGAGATCGCAAGAGATTGGCGACAGATAGGGAGACAGATCGTGGTCACCATGGTGCTGGTCACGACCTGCTCTGGCGAAGGTCAGAGAGAGAGGGGCATCACCAGCATCTGTGACATCTGGATTGGTGGTCAGCAGATGAAGAAGAAGTCGAAGCGAGGGGAAATCCGATGCTAGGGTTCGACCGCGGTGATGGAGGGGCTCTGCGGCTTTTGTGACGGTTGATAGTGTCACTAACTAGTCTCGCGTGAATGGACGGCGACGGGCGGCGTCAAGCCATGGTGGCCGGTAGCGACGCAGAGAGAGATCGGCGCTCTTTGGAGAAGAGGAAGGGGACGCGGAAGAAGAAAGAGTCGGGGTAGAGCCGAGAGGAAGGAGACTAGCCGGCGCAAATGAGAGGAGGAATAGAAGGCTCGGGCTTCCTTGGCCGAGGGACTTTGTACACGGGGGAGAAGAGGAGTCATGGCGGCGCCGTCGGGTGGAGGAGCCGAAGAGGTGAAGAAGAGAAGAGAGAAAAAGAAAGGGGGTGGCGTCGGGTGAGGCTAGGGCACGCGGCGGGGAAAATAAAAAGAAAAGGAAAAAAAAGAAAAATAAAACTTTTCCTCGTTCAATGTGGTAGCTTAAACAGGTTTTCTCCTAGCCCCAATATTTATCCCCGTAACCTACACCATACGGCCTCTGAAAAATTTCTAGAAAATTTCTAAAAATTTTGAAAAATTCTGTTAAGGCTATTCCTCCATTTAACCTTATTATTTAATTAATATTTGGAGTACCATATTTTACATTCTCCCCCACTAACAATAATTTGGTCCCTAAATTTCGTTATTTACCATCAGCAAGTACTAGCAATAAATAGATAGTATAAATGCTGAACGAAAATTAACCCATATACCTCAAGTAAAAAGATAGGGGTATCGAGCTCGGATCGTATCCTCGAGCTCCCAGGTAGCCTCCTCGTTAGAATGATGCTACCATCTAATTTTAACTAGTTGGATAGTCTTGTTCCGCAGCTGACGCTCTTTCTAGTCCAGAATCCGTACTGGAACCTCCTCGTAGGTAACGTCAGGCTGAATGGGAACTGGTATATCTGACAGAACATGTGTCGAGTCAGCTACGTATCTCCTCAGCATAGACACATGGAACACATCGTGAACTTCTGCCAGAGCCGGTGGTAGCGTTAGACGATAAGCTACTGCTCCAATCCTTTCCAAGATCTACAAAGGCCCAATGTATCGTGGAGCTAGCTTACCTCGGAGGCCAAATCTCTTCACCCCTTTTATGGGTGAGACTCTCAGAAAAACATGGTCGCCAGTAGAGAATTCCAGGGGTCTACGTCTCCGATCAGCATAACTCTTTTGGTGTTCCTGCGCCTCGGACATCCCCCGTCTAATAGTACGGACCAACTCAACCTCCTGTTGAGCTCTATGAGGTCCTAACAGCTGGGTCTCCCCAACCTCCTCCCAGAGGGTGAGTGTCCAACAAGGCCTACCATACAATGCCTCAAACGGTGCCATCTGGATAGCCGAATGATAGCTATTGTTGTAGGCGAACTCTACCAATGGCAAGTGGTCCACCCAACTGCCTCCAAAATCCATAACACAAGACCTCAAAAAGTCCTCAAGAGTCTGAATGGTCCGCTCTGACTGTCCATCTGTCTGCGGATGGAAAGTTGTACTGAAACGGAGCTGAGTGCCTAAGGCCTACTGCAACTCTACCAAAATCGGGATGTGAACCGTGGGTCTCTATCCGATATAATACTCAATGAAACACCATGCAATTTGATGATCTCTCGACAATACAGCTCTGTCAATCGATCCAGAGAATCGGTCTTCTGGATAACTAAGAAGTGTGCGGATTTGGTTAATCGATCAACGACTACCCAAATCGTGTTATGGCCTCGTCGTGTCTTAGGCAATCCCACCACAAAATCCATGGTGATATGCTCCCATTTCCACTCTGGAATCGTAATCCTCTGAAGTAATCCGGCAGGTCTCTGGTGCTCAGCCTTCACCTGTTGACAGACAAGACATCTAGCTACAAATTCTGTGATGCCTTTCTTCATACCGTTCCACCAATAGGAACGCCTCAAGTCTCAATACATGCGGGTCCCGCCTGGGTGGATAGCAAATCGAGAGCGATGAGCCTCTTGAAGTAACTCCTCCCTGACCGGGTGAGATGGAGGTACGCATAGTCGACCTCAGAAATATATAATACCCGCGTCATCTCGGGTGAACTCTGTCTGCTACTTGGAAGCTATCTGGTTGCCAATGGACTGTAAGTGCTGATCATCGGCCTGGGCCTCTCGGATCCTCATCCTAATCGATGACTGAGTAATCATGGTAACCAGAATACCCTGCTCTGTCATTCCCTGCTCCTCAATGCCCAACTCGGAGAAACCCTGAATCAAGTCTGTGACCATAACTCGGTGGCAAGCTAAAGTTCCTCTGGACTTCCTACTAAGTGCATCGGCAACCACATTAACTTTCTCTGGGTGGTAGCTAATAGTACAGTCTTAATCCTTCAGGAACTCCATTCATCTCCTCTGTCGGAGATTAAGTTCCTTCTGAGTGAAAAGGTATTTGAGACTCTTATGATCAGTGAGAATCTCAAATGTAATACCATAAAGGTGATGCTACCAAATCTTCAAAGCAAATATAATGGTGGCTAGCTCCAAATCATGTACTGGGTAGTTCTTCTCATGCTCCTTCAATTGACGAGAAGCATACGAGAATACCCTGTCATTCTGCATCAGGACATCGCCCAAACTCTGAAGAGAAGTCTCGGTGTAGAGTACGAATTCGTCATCTCCAGAAGGTAAAACCAAAACTGGTGCTGACACTAATCTCCGCTTCAGCTCCTGAAAGCTGGTCTCGTAGGCTTCTGACCAACTGAATTTCACACCTTTCCTGGTCAGACGTGTCAGTGGCATAGCAATGCACGAGAAAACCTAGACAAAACGTCTGTAAGATCCGGCTAATCCCAAGAGACTCCGGATCTCCTGAACTGATTTCGACTGCTCCCAATTGGTGACAGCCTTAATCTTCTGAGGGTCTACTAAAATACCTAGGTTGGAAACTACATGACCTAGAAAATCGACTGAGGATAGTCAAAAAAACACACTTGCTGAATTTCGCATATAGACAATGTCATCGAAGAGTCTCCAAGACTATGCGAAGATGTTGTGCATGTTCCTCCTTGGAACGAGAGTAGATCAAAATGTCATCGATGAAAACGACAACGAACTGATCTAGATACTCCAGAAAAATATGGTTCATCAAATCCATAAACACCGCTAGAGTATTTGTAAGCCCAAATGACATTACCAAAAATTTATAATGTCTGTATCTAGTACGGAATGTTGTCTTCTTTATATCAAATTTTTTTTAACTCTCAGCTGATGATATCCGGACTGCAAATCAATCTTAGAATACACTGATGTACCTCTGAGTTGATCAAACAAATCCTCAATCCATGGTAAGGGGTACTTATTCCTGATGGTCACTGCATTTAGCTGTTTGTAATCAATGCACAACCTCAAAGGACCATCCTTTTTCTTGACAAATAATATCGGAGAACCCCATGGAGAAACACTAGGGCGAATAAATCCCCTGTCCAATAACTCTTAGAGTTGGACCTTTAGCTCATCCAACTCTTTAAGTGTCATACGGTAAGGAGCTTTCGATGCTAGCGCAGTCCCCGGAATCAGCTCAATAGCAAACTCCACTTGCCTTCAAGGAGGCAAGCCCGGTAACTCATCTGGAAATACATTCGGATACTCTTGGACCACTGGAACGTCTGAGAGCTGAGTACTCCTGCAGTTGTTAGCATTAATTAATGACAAAAGAAATCTCTGACAACCATGTAACAGCAGCTTTTGAGTCTGCCTCACAGAAATGATCAATATAATGTCATCCCTGATGCTAGTGAAATCTCACAAGGGTTGGTTCGAAGGTCGGAATGTGACCACCCTCGTCTGGCAATCAACCATGACATAATATGTAGACAGCCAATCCATGCCAAGGATAATGTCGAATTTGACCATTTTTAGTACTAGTAAATCAACCATGAGTATCATATTGTCAAAGTCTAACGGGAAACCTCTGACCTCCTGAGTGACGTCCAATGTATCACCGGACAGTAGGGAGACAGTCAGTCGCTGCGGTCTAAGAGTAGGTAGTATAGCTATGCTCCTCATGAAGGCACGGGAAATAAAGGAATGCAAGCTACCATTATCTATCAGCATATCAACGGATAATGCATAAAGTAAAACCATATCGCAGAAAATGGATCCGTCGGCCCGCTGCGCATCCCTTCTGGTAACCGCGTGAATTCGTCTAGTTTATGGCCTACCCTGCTCAGTGAATTAAATATCGGTGCCAAAACTTAACTAAGTAAGGGTCTGCTACAATGCATTTCATTTGCTCCTAACCAAGATAAGTTTTCAATCCACTGTCAGAATGAGACATTTCAAGTGTCTGAGGTGCTAGTATTGGTCCCTAGCACAACTCTAAGTGGAGGAAGCCACTGAATTTTAGTGGTTGTACTAATCACCAATCCTAGATGTAAGAGGAGGAGGACTAGGCAAAGGAAGAGGAATCACATAGCTCATGTAAGTGTGTTGTAGAGGAGGTAAGAAAGGATAGGGAAAACAAAGGAATGAATGGTGGAATCAAATACAAGAAGAAAAAGATATTTTAGGAAGTCCAACCGATTATCCTTGTGGAATAGTACAGGTACAAGCTTGTACCACACAACCCCAAATGAATGCATGGTCCATTATTCTAGATTTATATCATACTGTGGGGGTGGGTACGGCAAGTACGGTCGAGGTAGGTACCTCTAAAGTCGTCGGAGTCTGAGAACCCGACGCACCTACAGTACCATGTGGAGTCTGTCCTTGACCGATAGGCTTGACCCCAGTAGACATCTCCGGCGACTCCGTCGCCAGGGATTCCATCGTCCTCTTACGTGGTCGTCCTACGCCACATCTCGACACGACAACACATGTACTTCACCTCATATTTGTTAACTTATGACTCAGATATTACTACAAGCATCAAAATTATAAAAATTAATATTTTATCTATTTGTCATCTGGAAATGTTCCGTCGATGTCCAATCCCCATATATGACCTCGGAACTTCGAAACGAGAAAATCGACAAAAATCCGTATAACTCCGAAAATTAGCTCACTAAACTTGAAAATCCAAATCCCGAAAAGTAAGTATCGTATACCTTGCTCTGATACCAAATAAATTGGTATCAGATGGACTCGAAAATCCATAACATGAAAAACACGCATCGTATACCTGCTCTGATACCAAATAATAAATTGGTATCAGATTAACTCAAAAATCCAAAACATGAAAAATAGGTATCGGAAACCTGCTCTAATACCAAATAATTTAGTATTAGATTAACTCGAGATCCATAACACATCAGACAGGCATCGTAGACCTGTTCTGATAACAAAAATATTGTCACGCCCCAGGAGATTCCTTGCCAGAAGAAATTTCGACAGCATCTCCCCTGTACGGGTGGCAATATGAAACTTGACTACTAGCCTCAGGGCCACACATACCTCGGCCAACACGGCTGGAACATATACAATGAAATAAACAAACACCCACGTAGTTTGTATAATCTCAGCCTCTCGCTGACACAACCACGCAGTTTATTTGAAAACAACATATTCCACTAGTACGACGGAAAACGCAAACACAACAGAGAAACCTTCGCAGTGGAAAAATAAGTAGTAGACCGAAACTCGATAAAAGATCCTCGAGTACAATCCTACATCACAAGTGTATATAAATACATAACAAGGAACCAAAAGTCCAAAGAGTAGAAAACCATCGCGAAGCAAAGTGGTGGGGGACTAGCGACTGGAACCTCCTGACAGCATCAACCTGAAATGATAATATCAACAGGGCGAGTCAAATCTTCAGCGGATACCAAGTTCACATGCATAATAAGAAATAATTAGTAGTAATAAATATGTGTACAGTCTTCTGAAGTAATGAAAAATACAAAATTGTAAGAAAAGGAGAAACTGTACTCACCAGGACCTCCTATCAGAATAATAAGGTCGTCAGACCCAAGGTAGCATGTCCCTGTATGTATGTCAAACATATGCACCCATCCAATATGCAGCAAATAAAATACAACAAACACAAGCAATAAATGCAATCATGCATATGATGCCAATGACATGTCCTGGTCACCCCTGACGTCAGTCAGCCATCTCACACATGATGGTGAGACCGAAAGGGTAGGGCTATGACAACTGTGCACTCTGCCATCACTGCTATTGATGAGTGGCCGAGTGGATAAGATGATGTCGAAGTACACCTATCCTCCTACCCCAAATCATAAGTGGAGGAGCTCAATGCTCTCATCTCTCTGAGCCAGTCCAGAGGAGGGATCCCTGCAGGCTACCACGCTGCGTCACCATTACCCATGAGCGGACCAGCGGAGCCAAACAGAGCAACCTGCTACAACATACTCTGCCTGAATAAATCCACTAACCCATGAGTGGTTGTGTGTGCAGATCCATATAACTGGCGATATCCTCAACAATAATGGAGTCGGCAATCGCTCAACATGCAATCATGCGAGATGGTACATGCCACTAAGCATAAAAATCCTGACCATATCTACCTCCATAAAACATGTACCAAAAATAAATGGATCAAATAAACAGATCTAGGTACACAGGTCAGATATGGTAAATGTTCAGTCCGGTATATCACAAGGCATGGTATGTCACTACCTCTATGAGCATAAATAATCATGGCAATAAACAAGAGGGTATACAACATAAATGTAGAACAGCTAAAAGCATGCAACAGGTATCATGTAGTTACATATCAAAGCAAAGATAAACATAATTATTACTAGAGACTATAACCTGTTGGATCGAAAGCGCTAGGGGGGTGAATAGTGCTCGTGGCTATTTCACTCAGTTTCGAAATCGTAAAAATGTATCGAGTAGTGGCAGCGGAAACAGAAAAGAAGAGAACAAAACAATAACACAGAGAAGACCAAGATTTACTTGGTTCAGAGCCTAGGGCGACTCCTACTCCAAGGTCCGCGATCGTTGATCGGTTTCTGTGAGCAACAACTATATCGCGTAAGGATAGTACAATTATGTGTTACAATAAGTGTAATTAATAAAAACAATTATACCGATGACAGAATCGAAATCTTGGAGCTTCGAGTCGTCGGAGACTTGTAACAGCACTTTAGGGGGTCTTTTGGAGCAACACGTTGTAGTAGAAGCACTTAGAATTCGTTGTCTTAAGGCTGCTGTTCGAGTCCCCTTATATAGCCTGCTTAAGGTGCCTCAAACCCCATTCAAGGCACCTCCAAGTTGCCGAGTCAGCCACGTGGATCAGCGCTGAAATTTTCTCCTCTGATCCACTTGAAGGTGCCTCCAAGCTGTTCCAAGCCGCCTCCAAGCTACGGTCCAAGGCGCCTCCAGCTCAGTCTGAGGTGCCTCCAGGCCTGCTGCGTAGCTGCCTTTAGCCTTGCACCTGAGGCGCCTCCAAGCTCCATGGAGGCACCTCAGGCACTGTTCATCCGAGGCTTAAGGTTGCTTCTTTATTCCTGCAAAATGTGTTAGTCCCAAACACATACCCTACAAAACAAAGTTAGCACATAATAGCCATAAATAAAATATTGGCAGACTCCAGACTGTCCGGGTCTGACTTCGAATTTCTGACCATAAACCCTAGGTCATACGCCTACTATTCCCTCTGTGGGGAACGCGTCCTCACCTACTCCACTCAGAAGATTTACCTGTTGCTAGCACGATCTTCCAGATCGACTGGACTTTTGCTCAACGCTTGATGCTTCCGAACTTTTGCTGGACGCCCGCTCCCCGACCCGTCTAGTCTTCCACCTGGTTCGCGACACCAGGACTTTCCACCTAGGATTACTGTAGGATCGAAAAGAATTTAGATATCTCCACAATGACATGATATTGTCCACTTTGGGCCTAAGCCCTCATGGTTTTGCTCTTGGGCTCTACCCAAAAGGCCTCATGCCAATGGAGATATCTTTTTCTTATAAACCCATGATCTTTTCCATGTGTTTTCAATATGGGACTATGTTTGCAACCTTGCAACCCTAACAATCCCCCCCTCAAACAAAGGACCATGGGCTTCCCACGTCCGATCCTCGACCCACCAGGTCTTCCTGCCCCTCGGTCTACTCGACCTACTAGGACTTCCTGCCCCTCTGTCTACCCGACCTACTAGGAGTTCCTGCCCCTCGGTCCACCCGACCTACTAGGACTTCCTGCCTGGTGTATGGTCCTCTTGATCCGAACATAGGAGCCCCCACTTTCTTTGTTTGAGGTCAATATTGTACTCACATGGTTCAATCAGACCATAGCTCTTGTGCACAGTCGGTGGTTAAACCTTCTGGCAGTCCGGGCTCTGATACCAATTGTAGGATCGAAAAGAATTTAGATATCTCCACAATGACATGATATTGTCCACTTTGGGCCTAAGCCCTCATGGTTTTGCTCTTGGGCTCTACCCAAAAGGCCTCATGCCAATGGAGATATCTTTTTCTTATAAACCCATGATCTTTTCCATGTGTTTTCAATATGGGACTATGTTTGCAACCTTGCAACCCTAACAATTACCACCCCCTAGGACTTTTGCCTGAAGCCCTCGATCTGCCAAGACTTTCCGCATAGGGTTACCACCCCCTAGGATTTTCCACCTGCCTAACCCAACTAAGACTTTTGCCTAAGTACACTTAGGACTTTCCTACAAGCTCATTCAAACTGTTAGATCACAAAACAACTTAACTTTGCCCTTTACCATTATCAAAACTTGGGTTTGATCGTCGGATGCTTCCCACACCAACCATCTCTCCCTTTTTGATTATGGCAACCGAAATTCAAAGTTAAGTAAAAGACAGTAAAGAAAAGGTAGAGATAGCACAAGTATAAACAAATTGACAGCACAAGCATAAGAGAAAAATATATAAGCCCCCCCCCCCCCCTTCCTTAATTTTTGAATTTATGCTCCCCTTAATTTTTGAATTTATGAATTTTCTTTCTTTAATTTGTCTTTATTGAATTTTCTTTCTTTAATTTTTCTTTATGAATTTTCTACTCCCCCCCTTTGTCATACATCAAAATACAAGGAGAGTAAAATGAATCAGAGTACTTGGATTTGAAAAAGATTTTGAAAAATGTTTAGTCATACCTTGAAAAGTACTTAGCTTTTTAGAAGAAATGTTCTTGTAAGTCTTTTAGCTAAGTAAAAAACTATTTGTCATAAGTTATTTCAACTTTAAAACTTTAGCTAATCAAGATACTTAGTTAAATTTGAAAAGTTTTTTTCTTTTTGAAAAATACTTAGTTAAATTTAGAAGTACTTAAACACAATCACTTAGAAAAATACTTATCTTCTTTGAAAAAAAGTATATCTGAGAGATTTATGAGAAGATCTTTTAAGATAGCTTTAAAGGACTGAGTTTGAAGGCATTTGCTAAAAATATTTGAAAATGGCTATAGAAGTCCTTTAGCTAACATTTTAAAATCACTTAGTTGAAAACACTTAGTCTAAGTTCGACAAAGATGCTTTAGCAAAAGTAGCTTTGAAAATGTTATTCGAAGATATGGCTAAAGTTTGAAAAGTACTTAGCTTGATTTTGAACTGAGAAATATTGAATTTTTAAAAGGTTCTTAAAAAAAGATAAGTTTTGAAAGATATTTAGTTTGAAAGACTTAGTTAAAGTTTTAGCTGCAAAGAGGGTAAAAATTTTGATTAAGGTTATTCATTCAAATTCAAGTAGTCCTAAAGTTCAAGCAAGAATAATTTTGTAAATTAAAATTAATCATTTAATCCCTTGGGCCAAATGTCTAACCATTAGCTACTAACTACTTACCTAGAAGGTAACAACTTTCACTTGATTAGTCAAGTTAAGTTGAAAATCTAGTTAGATTTGACTAAGTCAAGATCACTTAACTTGATTACTGTATTTTTGGTATTTAATGCCTAGACTTATTGCGATGCACAAAAATAAGCATACTGAAGTCTAGGCTGTACCCTATGCATCTCATGTCGTTCTAAGTTTATTTCAAACACAGACAAGTTAAGCCTAGGGTGCTTGTGAGATGCTCTGGCTGAAATCTAGGGGAACATGATATCTAGGGTTAGTGCCTAGGCTAAGTCCAAATTTTGAAAGTCTAATAAAGTTGGGATTTTGAAGACATTTTTCCTAAGATTTTGAAAAATATAAAAATCAGGCTGAATATGTTCTATTCTACTAAACACATTCCTATTTGTCTTCTAAGTGCACTGAACTCAAGTTCAGGTAAGGGTTTTGTGAATATGTTAGCTAGGTTTGATTTGGACTCAACATAGTTAAGTACAATATCTCCCCTAGCTACGTGATCCCTTACAAAATGATATTTTACATCTATGTGTTTAGTTCTTGAATGGTGAATTGGGTTTTTGGTTAAATTAATTGAACTTATATTATCAATTGAGATTTTAGTATCTTGATATTCTAATTGGTAGTCTTTTAGGGTATGCATCATCCATAATAGTTGAGATGCACATTCTCCTAGAGCTATGTATTCAGCTTCAGTGGTAGATAGGGCAACACATTGTTGCTTTATACTTGACCAACTTACTAGGCACTGACCTAGAAATTGACAACTGCCACTTGTGCTTTTTCTATCTAGGTTGCACCCGGCATAGTCTGAATCATAATATCCATATAGGTCTAAGGTGCAAGTTCTAGGGTACTAAAGTCCTACACTTAGGGTGCCCTTAATATACCTAAGTATTCTTTTAACATATGTTAGGTGTGACTCTTTTGCACAAGATTGGTATCTTGCGCACATACCTACTGCAAATAATATATCGGGTTGACTTACAGTTAAGTAGAGTAAGCTACCTATTACACTTCTATAGTACTTTGAGTCTACTGGTTTTCCTTCTGGGTCAGAATCAATGTTAATATTAGTTTCCATTGGGGGATTTATTATTTTTGAATTTTTCATGCCAAATTTTTTAATTAGTTCCTTAGCATATTTAGTTTGATAAATATATATTCCATCTCTAGTTTGTTTAATTTGTAAGCCTAAGAAAAAATTAAGTTCCCCCACCAAACTCATTTCAAATTCATTTTTCATTAATTTAACAAATTCTTTTAAAAGTTTAGTGTTGGTTGAGTCAAAAATTATATCATCAACATATATTTGGACTATAAAAATATCTTTTTCTAAGGTTTTGACAAATAGGGTCTCATCTATTTGACCTTGGTTAAAGCCCTTGGATATTAGGTAATTAGATAATCGTTCATACCATGCCCTAGGTGCTTGTTTTAATCCATATAAGGCATTTTTCAGTTTAAATACATGGTTTGGGTTGTCTAAGTTCTCAAATCCTGGGGGTTGGCTTACATATACCTCTTCTTTAATAAACTCATTTAAGAAAGCTGACTTGACATACATTTGGTATAACCTAAATCCTTTATGTGCTGCATAGGCCAACAACATCCTAATGGATTTGAGTCTAGCTACTGGTGCATAGGTTTTGTCGTAATCTAAACCTTCAACTTGGCTGATCCCTTTGGCTACTAGTCTGGCCTTATTTCTTACTATATCACCCTAATCATCCAATTTGTTCCTAAATACCTGTTTGGTGTCAATTATGGACTTATCTATGGGTTTATGTACAAGTTCCCAGACTTGGTTTCTATCAAATTGGGCTAACTCTTCCTATATAGTAATAATCCAGTCTGGGTCAGGTAGGGCTTCTTCTATAATTTTCGGCTCAATCTTAGAAATAAGGGTAATCTGACTCAGGTTTCTATATGAAGATCTAGTTCTAACTCCTAGGTTTGGGTTACCTAAAATTTGGTCAGGTGGGTGAGAAGTACTTATTCTTGTTGGTCTTATACTTGGGTCAATAATTAGTTCCTCTGGTTTACTAGTGTTAGGTTGAATTTCATCATCTTCTATAATTCTTGGGTTAATAACAACATTTTTATTTATATTAGGTAGGTTATTTTCCTCATCAAAGATTACATTAGTTGTTTCTTCAACTTTTAGGATATCTTGGTTATAGACTCTATAGGCCCTACTAGTTGAGGAGTACCCTAAAAATATTCCTTGGACTGATTTGGGTGTAAATTTTTCTAAGTAATCTTTAGTATTTAAAATGTAAACTTTACATCCAAATACTTTTAAATAGTTCAAGTTGAGAATTTTATTATAGTATATTTCATAGGGGGTTTTATTGTGTAATTTTTTAATCAGAATTCTATTTTGAATATAGTTTACTGTATTTATTGCTTCGGCCCAGAATTGATGATTTAAGTTATACTCATTTAACATGGTTCTAGCGGCCTCTTGTAGGGTTCTATTTTTCCGTTCCATTAGACCGTTATGTTGGGGGGTTCTAGGGCAAGAGAATTCATGTTTGTATCCATTGATTTTACAAAATTTGGTAAACCTATGATTTTCAAATTCACCCCCATGATCACTTCTTATTCTTTTAATTTTGGTATCTTTTTCATTTTCTGTTAACTTGTAAAAATTATTGAAAGCTTCAAAGGTTTCATCTTTTGTTTTTAGAAACTTTACCCAAGTGTACCTAGAGTAATCATCAATTATAACTAAACAGTACTGGTTCTTGCTTAGTGACTTGGCTCCATGTGAATCAAATAGATCTAAATGTAGGAGCTCAAGTAAGGAGTCAGTTCTATCTAAATTGGTTGACTTGTGGGTTGATTTGGTTTGTTTACCTTGTTGGCAGGCTTGACAAATTGTATTTTCTAACTTCCTTAATTTAGGTAGCCCTCTAACTAAGCTATTTCGACTCATTTTTTAAATGAGTTTGACATGAGTGTGACCCAGTCTTCTGTGCCACAGGTTGGTTTCCTCTTGTTGTGTCAAGAGACACTTTGTGGAGGATATGGGCAGGTCAATTGTATAGATGTTATTTTTCCTAAGCCCCTTAAGTATGATTTCGGGGTTATGAATACTTTTAACTAAATACCCAGAATTATCAAAAGTAACTAAGTAGCCACTATCACACAATTGACTTATACTCAGTAAATTAAAGTTAAAATTTTCAACTAATAAAATGTTTCGAATAATGAAATCGGAACTAAGTTCGATATTACCCTTTCCGATTACCTTAAGTTTACCGTCGTTGCCGAATGCAACTATTCCTAGGTTCTTGCATTTGAACTTAGTGGACTTCAACCTATCTCCAGTCATATGTCTGGAGCATCCACTATCCAACATCCATTGATCCAATTCCTACACATAAAGTATTTGAATTGGATTCCTTTTGATGGATCAAAAGATAGTTTGATTGAAATAAGCTCCCTAATTTTCCATCTCACCCAATCTACGTTATCACTCAGTTATTCCAATGGGTGATTGTGAGATGGTTGAGTTTGTTTTAAGTTAAGTACCTTTTTGAAGAATAATTAATTTTGAGACATTTTTAAGTGAATTAACTTTAAGATTTTGACTTAATTTAATTTAATTTAAATTAATTGAATTTAATTTAATTTAATTTAATTTTAATTAATTTAATTGAATTGAATTTTAATTATAATTAATTTAATTTAATTTAATTTTAATTTTAATTAATTTAATTTTAATTATAATTAATTTAATTTAATTTAATTTAATTTAATTTTAATTACTTTAATTTTAATTTAATTTAATTTAATTTTAATTTTAGGGTTTGGTTTAACTCTGTGTTAGATTCAAGTTTAGCTTTGGGCTCAACAAATAGGCATTCTTCGGATAAACTTCTGGGTTATGGTGAGTCATTTGGACATCATTAAAGTAACTATGCCTTCGAGATTTTCCAAATAGTCCTATCCACTGAACTTATTTATTTATTTATTTATTTATTAAGATAATTTTTCTTTTTGCTCCCCCTGAATCATAGCCTCGATAAGGTCTATCAAGGTAATTGACTTGATCCTTTGGGACCCAAAATTGACCAAGTCCAACTTGATTGACCAAGTTGGACTTAGGTATCCATGCTTGGACTACCTTTCTATTTGATCTATTAACTAAGGTTAGATAGGATCGATATTTCTTTTTGGTCTTAAAACCTAATCCAGATCTGTTGTAAACGACTCTTTGTGTCCCAAGAATTAGGTCAAGGTTCTTGGAGCCCAAGGAAAACCGTTCAAAGGTCTTCTTCAAATCCTTGACCTGAGTTTTCAGACTAGAATTTTCTTCCTCAAGCTTTTGGACTTGAGTTGAATTTCCAGTCTGAACTGGGTCAGGCAAGGGTTTGGAGTTAGTCACTTCTTTAAGGGTTGCTACCTCCTTTAGAAGTGACTTGACCCGAATATTTAATTTTGCTAATTTTTGAATTAAATAATTTACTAAATTATGTAAACGCGGGATACTTACAGTGGAGTTAGGCCCTTCGGAAACGGATACGGATCCGTGGCTTCTTTCTGATTCAGCTTTCGATTCGCTCTCGCTCTCGAACACATTGATCTGGTCCTGGGCCATCAGTGCAAGGAGACTCGTCTGATCGAGTTCGTCGTCGTCGTCTTCTGAGGAAGATTCTTCGAATGTTGCCTTTAAGACCTTTTTCTTTCTTTGTTTCTTTACCTCCTTTTGGTTGGGACAGTTGGCCTTGATGTGTCCCTTCTGGTTGCAACCATAACACGTCACTTCGAATTTTACCTTCGAGCTTGATTGGGATTCTTTAGACTGAACTGCCTTCTTGAAGTCCTTCTTGTTGAACCCCTTCTTCTTCTTGTAGAGCTTCTTTACAAGGTTGACGAGTTCAGCCGTTAACTCGTCGTCTTCATCATCTGAGTCAGGTTCTTCCTTTGATTCTGGATCGATTCTACGCCTTGGTCTTGGTTCGCGTGTTCTGCTTGTACCTACAACCAAAGCAATTCCCTTCTCGGATGGCTGTGCATTAGTCTGCTCATGTAATTCAAATTCAGAGAAGAGTTCATCTAATTTAATTGAAGACAAGTCCTTGGATACCTTGTACGCATCTACCATGGATGCCCACAAGGTATTCCTAGGGAAGACTTTGAGTGCATACCTTATTATATCTCTGTTCTCGACCTTTTACCCGATCGCGTGGAGGGAGTTGAGAATTTCTTGAATACGTGCGTGGAGTTGACTTGTTGTCTCTCCTTCCTACATTTTGAGATTATATAATTTATTAAATAGTAAATCTCTCTTGCTTACCTTGGTGTTGGAGGTGCCCTTGTGCAGTTCGATCAGCTTCTCTCATAGCTCTTTTGCGGTTGAAAATGGACCAACTCTGTTGAGCTCCTCCTTGGTCAGTCTACACTGGAGGGTGCAAGTTGCTCTGGCATTGGCTTCCACCTTCATGATTAGGGTTGGTTCCCAGTTCTCGCAGGGTGTAGGCTTGCCGTCTTCGTCGGTTGGCAGTTGGAATCCAGTCTTGATGATCATCCATATCTCGAACTGGATCTTTAGGAAATTTTCCATTCGTCCCTTCCAGTACCCAAAATCTTCTCCAGTGAAGAGCGGGGGACGAACGGTGCTGTATCCTTCTTGCTGGGCCATTTAGTTAATATGCACACACGAAAGAAATACAATATGTTCCAAGACTAGGTCTTGGATTAGTAGTGTGGGAAGAAAGTTAAAATAACGAGCTTGAGTGGTGTTGCACCAATTTCGAGCAAAAACCAATTTGTAAAAAGAATTAGAATGTAGCTATTAAGATAATTCTAATTGACAGTGTAAAACTGAAAATAAACACGAAAAAAAATTGCGTGATTGGTGTTGGTGCAGGAAGCATCCGACTATCGAACCTAAGTTTTGATAATGGCAAAGGGATTCAAAGTTAAGATTCTCTGTTATCTAATATGTTGAATGAGTGTTTCAGGAAAGTCCTAACTACGGTTAGGCAGGTGAAAACCCTAGGGGGTGGTAACCCTAGGTCCTAGGGGGTGGTAACCCTAGGTGGAGAAAAGTCCTAGCTGCGGTTAGGCAAAGGGAAAACCCTAGGGGGTGGTAACCCTAGGTCATAGGGGGTGGTAACCCTATGCGGAAAGTCTTGGCAGGTCGATGACTTCAGGCAAAAGTCCTAGGGGGTGGTAACCCTAGGTGGAAAGTCCTGGTGTCGCGAACCAGGTGAAAGACTGGACTAGCCGGGGAAGCGGATGTCCAGCAGAAAGTCCGGAAGCATCGAGTACTGAGCAAAAGTCCAGTCGATCTGGAGGATCGACTGGCAACAGGTAAATCTCCTGAGTGGAGTAGGTGAGGACGCGTTCCCCGTAGAGGGAACAGTAGGCGTCGGGTCGACCTAGGGTTTCCGGTCGGAAACCCGAAGTCAGACTCGGACAGTCCGGAGACTGTCTATACTTCTTTTATAATGTTTATTGTGCTAACTTTGTGTTGCAGGATAGTGTTTGGGACTAACGCATCTTGCAGGAGCAAAGGAGCAACCTAAAGCCTCGGATGAACAGTGTCCGAGGCGCCTCCATGGAGCTTGGAGGCGCCTCGGGTGCAAAAGCTGACCTGGCCGCAAAGCAGGGCTGAAGGCGCCTCGGTTGGCTATGGAGGCACCTTGGAAGGCGCCTTGAAGACCTATGAAGGCGCCTTCAAGGTGATAAGGTGCAAAATGGTCAGTGCTCATATGCACGGTGGACTCGGAGCTATGGAGGCGCCTTGGATGCCCTTTATAAGGGGTCTTCGAGCAGCAGTGAAGATTAACAACTTCCAAGCTTCCAGTCTGCTGTGTTCTGCTCAAGTACTGCTTCCGAAGTGCTGTTGCAACATTCCGACGACCCGGAGCTCAGATTTCTTTTCTACTACTGTTGTCGGTATAATTTTAATTGCAATTACATTTGTAATTAGTTTGTAATATTCATACGAGCTTATAGTTGTTGCCCACGGAAAGCGATCAAGGATCGCGGGCCTTCGAGTAGGAGTCGACCTAGGCTCCGAACGAAGTAAACGACCGTGTTCTTGTGTTTGTTTCCTTTATTCCGCTGCGTTTTTAATTACTCTACGAACGTTTTACGATTCCGATAATCGAACGAAATAGCCACGAGCGCTATTCACCCCCCCCTCTAGCGCTTCTCGATCCAACAATTGGTGGTTGCACTAGATCAACGCTACCCCGCTCTGATACCAATTGTTGGATCGAAAGCGCTAGAGGGGGGATGAATAGCGCTCATGGCTATTTCACTCAGTTTCAGAATCGTAAAAACGTATCGAGTAGTGGAAGCGGAAACAGAAAAGAAGAGAACACAACAATCACACAGAGAAGACCAAGATTTATTTGGTTCGAAGCCTAGGGCGACTCCTACTCCAATGCCCGCGATCGTTGATCACTTTCTGTGGGCAACAACTATATCGCGTAAAGAGAGTACAATTATGTGTTACAATAAGTGCAATTAATAAAAACAATTATACCGATGACAGAATCGAAATCTCGGATCTCCGGGTCATCGGGGACTTGTAACAACACTTCAGGGGGTCTTTTGGAGCAGCACGTTGTAGTAGAAGCACTTAGAATTCGCTGTCTTAAGGCTGTTGTTCGAGTCCCCTTATATAGCCTACTTGAGGCGCCTCAAACCCCATTCAAGGCGCCTCCAAGTTGCCGAGTCAACCACGTGGATCAGCGCTGAAATCTTCTCCTCTAATCCACTTGAAGGCGCCTCTAAGCTGGTCCAAGGCGCCTCCAAGCTGCGGTCCAAGGCGCCTCCAGCTCAGTCTGAGGCGCCTCCAGGCCTGCTGCGCAGTTCCCTTCAGCCTTGCACCTGAGGCGCCTCCAAGCTCCATGGAGGCACCTCGAGCTGTTCATCCAAGACTTAAGGTTACTTCTTTGTTCCTGCAAAATGTGTTAGTCCCAAACACATACCCTATAAAACAAAGTTAGCACATAATAGTCATAAATAAAATATTGACAGTCTCCGGGCTGTCCGGGTCTGACTTCGGATTTTCGATCGAAAACCCTAGGTTGACCCGACGCCTACTATTCCCTCTGCGGGGAATGCGTCCTCACCTACTCCACTCAGGAGATTTACCTGTTGCCAGCACGATCCTCCAGATCGACTCGACTTTTGCTCAGCGCTCGATGCTTTTGGACTTTCTGCTGGATGCCCACTCCCCGACCCATCCAGTCTTCCACCTGGTTCGCAACACCAGGACTTTCCACCTAGGGTTACCACCCCCTAGGACTTTTGCCTTAAGCCCTCGACCCGCCAAGACTTTCCGCATAGGATTACCACCCTCTATGACCTAGGGTTACCACCCCCTAGGGTTTTCCGCCTACCTAACCGCAGCTAGGACTTTTGCCTAAGTACACTTAGGACTTTCCTACAAGCTCATTCAAACTGTTAGATCACAAAACAACTTAACTTTGAACCCTTTGCGATTATCAAAACTTGGGGTTCGATTGTCGGATGCTTCCCGCACCAACATAACCTACTGCACATATCAACATGACATTATCAAAAGAGATAAGTCAAGGTACCCGCCTCAAAAAGTGGAGATCGTCTCCGAAATAGACCCCATGTCGAGACGCTCGTCTCGAATCAAAGCCCTGTAACAACATATATATAATTAAGTCATGCTCACATATATCCAATAGCTTAATCAAAATTCCTATTAACCAGGAAACCCTAATTGAACCCTTAACCTAATTAGGGGAAACCCTAATTGAAGGGTCATTAATTAACCTTAATTAATGATCAACTTCAATTAATCCCAGCTCCTTACTAATCAGGTCTAGCCCTAATTCTTCCCCAATTCATCCACATAATTAGATTGATTTTAGTTATAACTCATCATGATACTTACCAAGATATGTAGTGGTCCCTAGTGGCTTACAGCTAGATTTAGTGCTTGATCGGAGAAGATAACCGGAGTTCTAGATCACCGGCAAATAATACCACTGGAGCTGAAATGACAATCCAAAGAAAATCTTACAATCCATCACTCAAAATGAAGTCAAGGGAAGAAATGACAAAGCCTCAACTCATCCCTAGCACTCACCCAATTCTGATGTGGTTGCTGGTGGCTGCAACGGCCGGAGCAAAGGTGACGATTGCTGGTCACTCAACACAGTCGATGGGTATCAGCACACAGGGAACCTGACAGCTCTTATGACGGCTGCGGTGTCACCGATCTGGCCTCACAAAAAAAATAGTGACACCAAGCTATCAGCGACATAATGAGATCGTAAGAGATTGGCGACAAATCAGGAGACAGATCGTGGTCGCCATGGCGCTGGTCGCGGCCTGCTCTGGTGAAGGTCAGAGCGAGAGGGGCATCACTAGCATCTGTGACATCTGGATCGGTGGTCGGCAGATGAAGAGGAAGTTGAAGCGAGGGGAAATTCGATGCTAGGGTTCGACCTCAGTGATGGAGGGTCTCTGCAGCTCTTGCGACGGTTGATAGTGTCATTGACTGGTCTCGCGTGAACAAACGGCGATGGGCAATGTTGATGTGAGCTCGAGTGTCGTGCTACGAAAGCTTATCAAATTACAATTAAAGTTACCGAACCCCTCTACACTAAAGTAGTATAGAAATGACTCGGGTCGTCTCCCAATGAATGTAACGATAGGATGATAACTTCAGGATTGGTTATGACTTTTGGATTTTTGATATGAAACTGGGGGTTTGGGTTTTGAATTTTGAACTACGATATGAAATAACAAAACATGTATGAAATTAAACCTAAGGAACAAAAGAGCAAACAAGTATGAAATCTAATCCTAATTAATGAAAGACATCCTATCTATCCATTAATAGTGATCTCATAGTGCATTTTCACTCTACGTTACGATTTCACCATTAATAGAACTAAACTAAGGAATGAAATAGGAAAACATTAAATGAAACCTAATCTAGTAAATGAAAGGCAGTGCAAGTAAGAAAACCTAGTCTAACTTAAACTATGATTGCAAGAAAATTAAAGACAGCATAAAATAAGCATTGAATGAAATCTAGAGCATTAAAAAAATCTAATCCTAATTTCATCCAAACGAATAACAGAACTTATAGCAATTGTAAGAGACAAGACAAGCAAATATTAAGTAAAATAAAGTGCACGAATTTAAACCTACTGTTGTAAGAAACATTTTGTCGAACACCTTACGAGCATGAATCAAAATGACATGAGTACGTGCAAATCTAAAATAGGGAAGAACAACTTAGTACATCAACCAACTAAAAGAAACATCAACAATCAATTCGAATCAAATGAAGAAATGCAACGATCAAAAGCTGTCCGAAATCTGATGAAGAACTGCTAATGAAGGCGGAGCTGTGGCTGGCCAAATCTAGAGAAGATCTGCTGCTGGGAAAAGGGCAGGGATGGCACCGGAAGGTGAAGAATCTCACCGGCAAACCCCTCCGATGAGGTGGATGATCGGAGCTGAAGCTTGCCGCCTGGAATTGCTTGCTGTCGTTGCTAGAATCGAGAAGCAGAGGAGGTCGAATGGAATCAAGAAGAAGAAGAAGAGTAGATAGGGATAGCTGCGGGATGATGGAGAGGATGGTGAGGGAAGTCCGGCTGGCGGTGAGTGATGAGCAAAGGTGGCCGTCGGTCGTCGGTGAAGGAGAAGAAGTGGGGAAGTGGCGTCCGTGCCCTAGCTCTGTCGTAAGGAGAAGAAGCGAACGGATCGGGATCCAGCTACTGTGCCGTGTGCGTGAGTGAATAAGGGGATGGTTTTCTCCTCCTTTAATCTGGGTCGTCCATCCTTGTAAGGAAGATAGACGCAGATCTGGCCATTTGATCTAACTGATGAAGAAATGAATGGTGCGGATCTAGTTGCCTTCTTGCTTGGATCCAATGATCCATATAGCTTCAAATTTGGATAGAGGGTTGGATGGCTTTAATCTGAATGAAGAAGGAAGTTCTCTCTTGATCTGGATCAATGACTCATATTAATTCTGCTTGATCTCCCTCATTTGACCTCCAAATCAAGTCAAATTTGATTCGACTCGACCCTAATCGATGACTCTTTTGATTTCCTACAAATCCATAATAAAAACATGAGATTAAATACCATAATTTGTAGAAAATTTACAATCAAGTCCAAAATAGATCCTACTCACAAAACATAATATAAATACAAAATTAAGCATGTGAGAAGGTAAAAATTCTAAGAATAAGAGCCAAAATAATGCACAAAAATGCTACTTATCAGGCATCTAGCCGTGCTGGCCGGTAGTGACGCAGAGAAAGATCGGCATCGTTTGGAGAAGAGGAAGGGGACGCGGAAGAAGAAAGAGTCGGGGCAGAGCCGAGAGGAAGGAGACGAGCCGGTGCAAATGAGAGGAGGAAGAGAAGGCTCGGGCTTCCTTGGCCGAGGGACTTTGTACAAGGGGGAGAAGAGGAGTCGCGGTGGCGCCGTCGGGTGGAGGAGCCGAAGAGGTGAAGAAGAGAAGAGAGAAAAAGAAAAGGCGTGGCGTCGGGTGAGGCTAGGGCACGCGGCGGGGAAAAGAAAATGAAAAGGAAAATAAAAATAAAAATAAAACTTTTCCTCATTTAATGGGGTAGCTTAAACAGGCTTTCCCCTAGCCCCAATATTTATCCCCGTAACCTACAACATACGACCTCCGAAAAATTCTCAAAATTTTTTTAAAAATTCAGAAAATTCCTTTAAGGTAATTCCTCTATTTAACCTTATTATTTAATTAATATTTGGGGTACCATATTTTACATTTATGCACTATATCACAAGCCTCCCCTCCAAGTCTAGTCGAAGCAGGCCCAAGTCCGACTGACTAGACCCTAGTCTCTTTGATGCCTCCTTCGGCGTGTAGGGGACGGGAGTGTTGGTCGATTATCTCAATAAAGGCTCAATCCTCCGTGAGTACGAAGATGTAGCTCCTTTTGCGCGGCGGCTCCCGTACAGCTATTGACCAAGTGCCATTGGCGCTTGAATGGAGGCGATAATTTAGAAGGCCGACCGGGAGATTGTTGGGGCCCGAGAGCATGTTCGCTTATAACTAGCGCTAAGGTGAGAGTCTGTGTTGGTGCGGGAAGCATCCGACGATTGACCATTGTTTTGATAATGGAAAAGGAATTCAAAGTTAAGTTGTTTTGTGATCTAACGTACTTAATTGAGTGTTTCAGGAAAGTTCTAGCTGCGATTAGGCAGGTAGAAAACCCTAGGGGGTGGTAACCCTAGGTCATAGGGGATGGTAACCCTATGCGGAAAGTCTTGGCGGGTCGAGAGCTTCAGGCAAAAGTCCTAGGGGGAAACCTTAGGTGGAAAGTCCTGGTGTCGCGAACCAGGTGAAAGACTGGACCAGCCGGGAAACGGAAGTCCAACAGAAAGTCTGGAAGCTTCGAACGCTGAGCAAAAGTCCAATCGATCTGGAGGATCACACTGGCAACAGGTAAATCTCTTGAGTGGAGTAGGTGAGGACGCGTTCCCCGTAGAGGGAACAGTAGGCGTCGGGTCGACCTAGGGTTTCCGGTTGGAAATCCGAAATCAGACCCGGACAGTCCGACGACTGTAAGTATATCTATCATATTGTTTCTGTGCTAAATTTGTTTTGCAGGGTTTGTGTTTGGGACTAACACAATTTGCAGGAACAAAGGAGCAACTTAGACCTTGGATGAACAGTGTCCGAGGCGCCTCCATGGAGCTTGGAGGCGCTTCGGGTGCTAGCCGAAGCCAGCTGTCCAGAGACGCTGAAGGTGCCTCGGAGGTCACTAGAGGCGCCTTGGACCAGGCATTGGAGGCGCCTTGGAGCAGCTTGGAGGCGCCTTCAGTGGGATAAGGTGCGACCAAATCAGAACTGATCCACGCGTGCGACTCGGTGGCCTGGAGGCACCTCGGACAGGCTTGGAGGCGCCTCCAGCACTATTTAAAAGGGGGTTCGAGGCAGAGGCTCTAACAACATCTTCCAAGCGATCAAGCTACAACACGCTGCCTCAAAACCACTCTGAAGTGCTGCTACAAGTTTCTGACGACCCGGAGCTCCGCGATTTTAAGATTCTGTCGTCGATATAAGTTTACTTCAATTATTTCACTTATTGTAATTCTCAGTTGTACAAACTTTTGCGCGATATAGTTGTTGCCCACAGTAAGTGATCAACGATCGCGAGCCTTGGAGTATGAGTCGCCCTAGGCTCCAAACCAAGTAAATCTTGGAGTCTTCTGTGTGTTGGTTGTTTTATTTATTTCCACTGCGTTACTCGTAAGATTTCCGAAACGAAAAGTGAAAGCCATGAGCGCTATTCACCCCCCCTCTAGCGCTTTCGATCCAACAATTGGTATCAAAGCAGGGTCGCGTTGATCTGGTGCAACCACCAACCACACAATTTTTCGTGGTATTTTCAGTTTTACGGAGTCAAATTAGAATTAGCTTAATAGCTATATTCTAATTATGTTTTTTTTCAAATCGGTTTTTGCTCGAGGCTGGTGCAACACCACTCGAGTTCGCTATTTCTTAACTTTATTTCCCGCACTGCTAATCCAAGACCTAGTCTTGGGACATTTCTATTTTGTCGTTGTTTTTGCATATCGCTAATGGCCCAACAAGAAGGTTTCAGCACCGTTCGCCCCCCACTTTTCTCCGAAGAAGACTTCGGATATTGGAAGGGGCGAATAGAAACCTTTCTCAAGACACAGTTCGACACATGGATGATTATCAAGACTGGAATACAACTGCCAACCGATGAAGACGACAAGCCGACACCCTGCGAAAAATGGGAACCGACCCTAATCAAGAAGGTGGAAGCTTATGCCAGAGCGACCTGCACCCTCCAGTGTGGACTGACCAAGGAGGAACTCAACAGAGTTGGACCATTCTCCAGCGCAAAAGAGCTTTGGGAGAAGCTGATCGAACTCCATGAGGGCACCTCCGACACCAAGGTAAGCAAGAGAGATCTTTTGTTCAATAAATTATATAATCTGAAAATGAAGGAAGAAGAGACAGCAAGTCAACTCCATGCATGGATTCAAGACATCCTCAACTCACTCCACGCTATCGGGCAAAAGGTTGAGAACAGGGACTTTATAAGGTACGCACTTAATGCTTTTTCGTGGAGCACATTATGGGCATTGATGGTAGATGCCTACAAAGTCTCCAAGGATTTAACTTCCATTAGACTAGATGAATTGTTCTTAGAATTCGAATTGCATGAACAAACTAATACACAACCAATCGAGAAAGGTATTGCTTTGGTTGCAGGTTCAAGTCGAACACGCGAACCAAGATCACGGCGAAGAACTGAACCTGAATCGGAAGTCAAACCCGACTCAGACGATGAAGACGACGAATTAACCTCCAAACTTGTGAATCTTGTGAAGAATCTCTACAAGAAGAAGAAGGGATTCAACAAGAGAGACCTAAAGAAAGTCGTACAATCAAAGGAGGTTCAACCCAGCTCAAAGGTCAAGTTTGAGGTGATCTGTTATGGGTGCAACCAGAAGGGGCACATCAAGGCCAACTACCCCAATCAAAAGGATGCAAAGAAGCAGAGGAAGAAGAAGGTGCTAAAAGCAACCTTTGAAGAATCTTCAGAAGAGGATACCGATGACGAGCTCGAACAGACGAGCCTTCTTGCCCTGATGGCCCGAGACCAGATCGATGTGTCCGAGAGCGAGAGCGAGTCGGAAGCAGAATCAGAAAGAAGCCACGGATCCGTATCCGTTTCCGAAGGGCCCAATCCCTCTGTAAGTATCCCTCGACTAAACAATCTAGTCAATTACTTGTTACGAAAATTAGCTAAGTCTAATCTTAGAATTAAGTCACTTCTAAAGGAAGTAGTTGTCCTTAAAGAAGTGACTAACTCCGAATCTTTGACTGAACCAGTTCAGACTGGAAACTCGACTCAAGTCCAAAAACTTCAGGAAGAGAATTCCAGCCTGAAAACTCAGATCAAGGATCTGGAGAAAACATTAGAACGATTCTCTTTAGGTTCCAAGAACCTTGACCTAATTCTTGGAACACAAAGGGCAATCTACAATAGAACTGGACTAGGATTCAAATCGAAAAAGAAATATAAATCATACCTGTCCTTAGTAAATAGACAAAATAATAAAGCAGCCCAAGCATGGGTACCTAAGTCCAACCTGGTTAATCAAGTTGGACTTGGTCAATATTGGGTCCCTAAGGATCAAATACACTACCTCGATAGACCATATCGAGGCTATGATCCAGGGGGAGCTAGAAGAAAAACGATAAAAATAAAACTAAATTAATTAAATTAAAATTAAAATTAAATAAACTTAAAATTCAAATTAAATTAAAATTAAATTAAATAAAGTTAAAATTCAAATTAAATTAAAATCAAGTTAAATTTGAATTAAATTAAATCAAAATCAAATTAAATCAAATTAAAATCCAAAGGAAGGCTCCAGAATAGCTGGCACCTCCGAACTTAATCCACCCGATAAGGGTAAGCAAGAGTAGACCACCTGGCAGGGTAATTAAGGATAGATTAAAATGGGCTAGGTTTAACTTGACCCATGGCACTGGTGAAGTATTGGATGATAGTACATTGGGGAAACTTAGTCATCGCATGTCTAGGAAGATATGGCTTCAACCTGGTACATTTGGCTAAGTGGAATTGACCGAAGCTACCCTTTATGGATCCTAACTAGTTAGACCAAGGTTTTGTACTAAGTTCAATGGGTAGGACTATTTGGAAAACCTCGAAGGCATGATTACTTTAATGAGGTCCTTGTGACTCACCATAGCCCAGAAGTTTATCCAAAGAATGCCTACTTGTTGAACCCAAAGCTAAACCTGAATCTAACACAAAGTTAAACATAACCTTAAAATTGAACCTAATTTATCTCACAAAAATTGTAGGATTACCTGATTGAAAATTTAGATCGGGTGAGATGACTAAGGAATAGAAATTTAAAAGAGAATCAAAATTGAAATTCAAATTCAAAATTAAATTTATAATTAAAATTAATTCAAATTCAAAATTAAATTCGAAATTAAAATTAATTCAAATTAAAAATGAAATTCGTAATTAAAATTAATTCAAGTTCAAAATTAAATTCGAAATTAAAATTAATTCAAATTAAAAATGAAATTCGTAATTAAAATTAATTCAAATTCAAAAATTAAATTCGTAATTAATATTATTTTTTAACTAAATTATTTTTCAAAACTTAATTAACTAAAAATTATTTTTCAACTAAAATATTTTTAAAAATTAATTAACTAAAAATTATTTTTCAACTAAAATATTTGTTCAAAAATTAATTAACTTAAAATATTTTTCAAAATTAATAAACTCAACCATCTGACAATCACTCATAGGCATAACTGATTGTTAATATAGAATTAGAGAACTTATATCAATCAAACTATCTGTTGATCCATCGAAATGAATCCAGTTCAAAAACCTTATGTGTAGGAATTGGATCAATGGATGTTGGATAGTGGATGCTCCAGACATATGACTGGAGATAGATTGAAGTTCACTAAGCTCAAATACAAGAACCTAGGATCAGTTGCATTCGGCAACGACGGTAAACTTAAGGTAATCGGAAAAGGTAATATTGAACTTAATTCCGATTTCATTATTTGAAATGTTTTGTTAATTGAAAATTTTAACTTTAACTTACTAAGCATAAGTCAATTGTGTGATAGTGGCTACCTAGTTAGTTTTAATAAATCTAGGTGTTTAGTTAAAAATATTGATAACCCCGAAGTCATACTTAAGGGATTTAGGAAGAATAACATCTACACAATTGATCTACCCAAATCATCAACAAAGTGCCTCTTGACACAACAAGAGGAAACCATCCTGTGGCACAGAAGACTAGGTCACACTCATATTAGACTCATTTCGAAAATGAGTCAAAATGACTTAGTTAGAGGATTGCCCAAATTAAGAAACCTAGAAAATACAATTTGTCATCCCTGTCAACAAGGAAAACAAACCAAGTCAACCCATAAGTCAACCAATCTAGATAGAACTAACTCTTTACTTGAGCTCCTTCACCTAGACCTATTTGATTCACATAGAGCCAAGTCACTAACCAAGAACCAGTATTGCTTAGTTATAATTGATGACTACTCCAGGTTCACCTGGGTAAAATTTCTAAAAACAAAAGATGAAACCTTTGAAATCTTTAGTAATTTTTGTAAATTAACATAAAATGAAAAAGATACTAAAATTAAAAGAATAAGAAGTGACCATGGGGGGGGATTTGAAAATCATAGGTTTATCCAATTTTGTAAAATCAACGGATACAAACACGAATTTTCATGCCCTAGAACCCCCCAACAGAACGGTCTAGTAGAACGAAAAATAGAACCCTACAAGAAGCCGCTAGAACTATGCTAAACGAATATAATCTAAATCATCAATTTTGGGCTGAAGCAATAAATACGACAAACTATATTCAAAATCGAATTCTAATTAACAAACTTTATAATAAAACCCCTTATGAAATATATTATAATAAAATTCCCAACTTAAACTATTTAAAAGTATTTGGATGTAAAGTTCATATTTTAAACACTAAAGACTACCTAGGAAAATTTACAGCCAAATCAAACCAAGGAATCTTTTTAGGATACTCTACAACCAGTAGGGCCTATAGAGTCTATAACCAAAATACACTAAAAGTTGAAGAAACAACTAACGTAATATTTGATGAAGAAAACAATCTACTAGACATAGATAAAAATGTAGACATTAACCCAAAAATTATAGAAGACGATGAAATTCAACTAAATACTAGTAAACCAGAGGAACCAACTCCTAACACAAATGTAAGACCAACGAGAATAGGTATTTCTCACCCACCTGACTAAATTTTGGGTGACCCAAACCTAGGAGTTAGAACTAGATCCTCTTATAGAAACTTGAGTCAGATTTCCCTTATTTCTAAGATTGAGCCTAAGACTATAGAAGAAGCCCTACCTGACCCAGACTGGGTCATTGCTATGCAGGAAGAGCTAGCCCAATTTGATAAAAACCAAGTCTGGGAACTTGTACCTAAACCCATAGATAAATCAATAATAGACACCAAATGGGTATTTAGGAACAAATTGGATGATCAGGGTGAAATGGTTAGAAACAAGGCCAGACTAGTAGCCAAAGGTTTCAGTCAGGTTGAAGGTTTAGATTATAACGAAACCTATGCACCAGTAGCTAGACTCGAATCCATTAGGATGCTGCTGGCTTATGCAGCACATAAAGGATTTAGATTATACCAAGGATGTCAAGTCAACCTTTTTGAATGGATTTATTAAGAAAGAGGTATATGTAGGTCAACCCCCAGGTTTTGAGGACTTAGATCATCCAAACCATGTATTTAGACTAAAAAAGACCTTATATGGACTAAAACAAGAACCTAGGGCATGGTATGAACGGTTATCTAATTACCTAACATCCAAGGGCTTTAACCAAGGTCAAATAGATCAGACTCTATTTGTCAAAACCATAGAAAAAGACATTTTTATTGCCCAAATCTATGTTGACGATGTAACGACCCAAATTTCCTCAATTAGAGTCCTAAAAGTAATTTAAAATATTTAAAAATGCTATAGAAATATTCTAGGGATTTTTAGAAATTTTTTAGAGTATTTTTATGTAATTTTTGGAGGTCGTTTGGTATTTTTACTAAACGAAGGAAGTTTCGACAAAAAAATATCCAAGCCGAGAATTGAACCCACGACCTTTGGCTCGGTCAAAACCCAGCTGACCAGGTGGGCAAACGAATTTTTCTATTTAGAAAAGGCAGCGAATTTATTTAAGATAGTTAACAGAATATTGGATTATAAAAGGGATAAGTTGATGTTGGATTTGTCTGTTTAGAAAAGGTAGCGAATTTATTTAAGATAGTTAACAGAATATTGGATTATAAAAGGGATAAGTTGATGTTGGATTTGTCTGTTTAGAAAAGGTAGCGAATTTATTTAAGATAGTTAACATAATATTATAAAAGGGATAAGTTGATGTTGGATTTGTCTGTTTAGAAAAGATAGCGAATTTATTTAAGGAGTTAACAGAAATATTAAGTTATAAAAAGGGATAAGTTGATGCTCTATTTTCTCGTGACTTAAACCATTCTCTCCTTCTCTTCTGTGTACGATGGCGGAGCTCGGGCAGAAAACGAAAGGGAGTTAGGGCATCATCTCCGGCGGCCGACCAAGGTCCTAGAAGCCCTTTTTGTTCGGTTGTGAGTCCAAGAATCAAGGTAAGTGCTTCTCACCTGCAGCAGGAGTAGTTTCGGACCTTTGTTCTTCTTGAATTCGAAGCATAAGAAGCGCTTATAGTGCAGATTTTTAATTAAGCCTATAGTGCAGATTTTAATTAAGCTTATAATGTAGATTTTTATGTAGAGCTTATATTGCAGATTTTAATTAAGCGCTTATAGTGCAGATTTTTAATTAAGCATATAGTGCAGATTTTAATTAAGCTTATAATGCAGATTTTTATGTAGAGCTTATATTGCAGATTTTAATTAAGCGCTTATAGTGCAGATTTTTAATTAAACCTATAGTGCAGATTTTAATTAAGCTTATAATGTAGATTTTTATGTAGAGCTTATATTGCAGATTTTAATTAAGCTTATAGTGCAGATTTTATGTTTGCATAGTATGCAGAAATAGTGTAGCATAGAATGCAGAATCTTTATTAGAATAGTATGCAGAATTTTGATTAGCATAGTATGCAGATTTTTGTTTATGTATTTCAAAGTTAGAATTTGTTTAAACATTTCAGTTTTTAAAGAAGCATTTTTTATTAGAGGTATTAACAAGTATAAGAAAGATAAAGAAAAGAAAGAAAAAGGCCAAGGCCTTAAGTAGATCCCAAAGTCAAGACTTTAGGGATTTTGGCACACAAGGTGCTTAAAGAAAATGTCGAGGCATTATATATTAGAAGTAATAAAAGATAACAAGTATTTTACTTTATTTAAGAGGCTAGTACCCGACTTCCGAGGTTGTCGTTAAACAAATCCAGGTGTCCAATTCTGAGGTCTTGGCCCTGGTAGACCGAGGTCTGCTCTTTTAGGATTGGTGGCTCGCTACCCCAACCTATTAGGGAACGTGCATAAAATGGTACTACGCCTGGGCCCAAGAAGAAAGTTGATTATTATTTTGAAGTATTAATGTATAAATTTTTAAACAAGTGAAATAAGATTCAGAAAGTGTTTAAAATTCAGCAAGATTATGCTAGCATGATTGTATAGATTTGTTTTACACGTTTAGCATTTCAGTATGTTTCTTTTGCTTGTAGATGAGCATGAGTAGTTTTCCTTTTGAGCATTCAGCTTTTAGATTTCAGTATATTCACATGCATATTCGAGTTTTGTGAGTTAGATAGCGCTTACTAAGCAATTTTGCTTATAGATGCATTTCCTCTTACTGCAGATAAAGGAAAGGAAAAGCTATAGTAAAGGAAGGCGACAAGGCGGTGCGGATGGATGTGTGATGCCTGGACTATAGAAGCCTTGGGATCTAGCATAAGAATTTATTAACAAAGAGTTGAGTAGAATGTATTAGATGAGTCATTTAGTCTTCCGCTGCTTGTTAATTGTATGTTTTGAGTTCTCCGAGAGTTTTAGGAATTACTATCAACATGTGTGCAATGTTAGTTAAGTAAAGTTAGTAGTCCAGTAGCGCTACGCCCTCACAGTCCAGTAGTGAGGAGGGTGGGGTGTTACAGTTGGTATCAGAGCAGTTCCTATTCTCCAACATCACACATCAGCACCAACCTTGCCGTCTTCAAGTAAGAAAGTATTTAATTTTTAGTATGCTTTTCTTTATTCTTTACAGTAAAGAGAAATCCTTAGAAGTATTAGATTATATGTACAGAATAGGGAGATGTTTAGAAGTGCTTATAAAGTTAAGAATTCTGCTTAGTTTCTTGTACATAACAAGATGTGTTCTGGGATGGTGGTATGATCCGGGGACCTAAGCCCGGTGAGCGCGCCAGAATCAAACAAGATATGTTCTAGGATGGTGGTATGATCTGGGGACCTAAGCCCGGTGAGCGCGCCAGAATAAAGGGGAACTCCGGTCCTAAGTTCGAACCCCTACCAACCTAGCGCTAGGGTAGTTGTCTGATCAACAACTTATGTTATGGTACTACTAAGTGCAACTAGGCCACCACAATAGTATGTTTATGAGTATGCATGCAAGTATGTTCAAGTCATGTTATGTTTATATTTACGTTTATGTTTAGGTCTACGTTATGTTCATGTTATGTTTTTGCCTATGCATATGGACATGCTTGTGATCGAGTCTATCATTATGTTTAGTTCATCTACCATGCTTACATTTATGCTGTCATGCTTATGTCACTGCTTATGCTTATGTTCATTGTATGTAGGTTAGGAGGTCCTAAGATACCTTTGATGTGGTTTTCCTTAGTACATTAGATTATGGACGCTAACTAATGCATGTACAAGGTAGAGAACATGCTATAGAATTATTCTAAGTTTGAGGACGAACTTTTTATAAGATATGGGGAATTGTAACGACCCAAATTTCCTCAATTAGAGTCCTAAAAGTAATTTAAAAATATTTTAAAATGCTATAGAAATATTCTAGGGATTTTTAGAAATTTTTTAGAGTATTTTTATGTAATTTTTGGAGGTCGTTTGGTATTTTTACTAAACGAAGGAAGTTTCGACAAAAAAATATCCAAGCCGATAATTGAACCCACGACCTTTGGCTTGGTCAAAACCCAGCTGACCAGGTGGGCAAATGGATTTTTCTATTTAGAAAAGGCAGTGAATTTATTTAAGATAGTTAACATAATATTGGATTATAAAAGGGATAAGTTGATGTTGGATTTGTCTGTTTAGAAAAGGTAGCGAATTTATTTAAGATAGTTAACATAATATTATAAAAGGGATAAGTTGATGTTGGATTTGTCTGTTTAGAAAAGATAGCGAATTTATTTAAGGAGTTAACAGAAATATTAAGTTATAAAAAGGGATAAGTTGATGCTCTGTTTTCCCGTGACTTAAACCATTCTCTCCTTCTCTTCTGCGTACGATGGCAGAAAACGAAAGGGAGTTAGGGTATCATCTCCGGCGGCCGACCAAGGTCCTAGAAGCCCTTTTTGTTCGGTTGTGAGTCCAAGAATCAAGGTAAGTGCTTCTCACCTGCAGTAGGAGTAGTTTCGGACCTTTGTTCTTCTTGAATTCGAAGCATAAGAAGCGCTTATAGTGCAGATTTTTAATTAAGCCTATAGTGCAGATTTTAATTAAGCTTATAATGTAGATTTTTATGTAGAGCTTATATTGCAGATTTTAATTAAGCGCTTATAGTGCAGATTTTTAATTAAGCCTATAATGCAGATTTTAATTAAGCTTATAATGCAGATTTTTATGTAGAGCTTATATTGCAGATTTTAATTAAGCGCTTATAGTGCAGATTTTTAATTAAGCCTATAGTGCAGATTTTAATTAAGCTTATAATGTAGATTTTTATGTAGAGCTTATATTGCAGATTTTAATTAAGCTTATAGTGCAGATTTTATGTTTGCATAGTATGCAGAAATAGTGTAGCATAGAATGCAGAATCTTTATTAGAATAGTATGCAGAATTTTGATTAGCATAGTATGCAGATTTTTGTTTATGCATTTCAAAGTTAGAATTTGTTTAAACATTTCAGTTTTTAAAGAAGCATTTTTTATTAGAGGTATTAACAAGTATAAGAAAGATAAAGAAAAGAAATAAAAAGGCCAAGGCCTTAAGTAGATCCCAAAGTCAAGACTTTAGGGATTTTGGCACACAAGGTGCTTAAAGAAAATGCCGAGGCATTATATATTAGAAGTAATAAAAGATAACAAGTATTTTACTTTATTTAAGAGGCTAGTACCCGACTTCCGAGGTTGTCGTTAAACAAATCCAGGTGTCCAATTCCGAGGTCTTAGCCCTGGTAGACCGAGGTCTGCTCTTTTAGGATTGGTGGCTCGCTACCCCAACCTATTGGGGAACGCGCATAAAATGGTACTACGTCTGGGCCCAAGAAGAAAGTTGATTATTATTTTGAAGTATTAAAGTATAAGTTTTTAAACAAGTGAAATAAGATTCAGAAAGTGTTTAAAATTCAGCAAGATTATGCTAGCATGATTGTATAGATTTGTTTTACACGTTTAGCATTTCAGTATGTTTCCTTTGCTTGTAGATGAGCATGAGTAGTTTTCCTTTTGAGCATTCAGCTTTTAGATTTCAGTATATTCACATGCATATTTGAGTTTTGTGAGTTAGATAGCGCTTACTAAGCAATTTTGCTTATAGATGCATTTCCTCTTACTGCAGATAAAGGAAAGGAAAAGCTATAGTAAAGGAAGGCGACAAGGCGGTGCGGATGGATGTGTGATGCCTGGACTATAGAAGCCTTGGGATCTAGCATAAGAATTTATTAACAAAGAGTTGAGAGAATGTATTAGATGAGTCATTTAGTCTTCCGCTGCTAGTTAATTGTATGTTTTGAGTTCTCCGAGAGTTTTAGGAATTACTATCAACATGTGTGCAATGTTAGTTAAGTAAAGTTAGTAGTCCAGTAGCGCTACGCCCTCACAGTCCAGTAGTGAGGAGGGTGGGGTGTTACAGACGACATAATTTTTGGCTTAACCAACACTAAACTTTTAAAAGAATTTGTTAATTTAATGGAAAACGAATTTGAGATCAGTTTGGTAGGGGAACTCAATTTTTTCTTAGGTTTACAAATTAAACAAACCAAAGATGGAATATATATTTACCAAACCAAATATGCTAAAGAACTAATTAAAAAATTTGGCATGGAAAACTCAAAAATTATAAACACTCCAATGGCAACAAATAGCAGCATTGATTCTGACCCAGAAGGAAAACCAGTAGACCCAAAGTACTATAGAAGTATAATAGGTAGCCTACTCTACCTAACTGCAAGTCGACCCGATATTTTATTTGCAGTAGGTATGTGCGCAAGATACCAATTCTGTGCAAAAGAGTCACACTTAACATATGTTAAAAGAATACTCAAGTACATTAAGGGCACCCTAAATGTAGGACTTTGGTACCCTAGAACTTGCACCCTTGACCTTTTTGGCTATTCTGACTCAGACTATGCCGGGTGCAAATTAGATAGAAAAAGTACAAGTGGTAGCTGCCAAATTCTAGGTCAGTGTCTAGTAAGTTGGTCAAGTAGAAAGCAACACTGTATTTCTCTATCCACTACTGAAGCTGAATACATAGCCCTAGGAGAGTGTGCTTCCCAACTTTTGTGGATGATGCATACACTAAAAGACTATCAGCTAGAATACAAAAATAAAAAAATTTTAATTGACAATGTGAGTTCAATTAACTTAACCAAAAATCCAATTCACCACTCTAGGACCAAACACATAGAGGTAAAACATCATTTTGTAAGGGATCATGTAGCTAAGGGTGAACTTGTACTCAGCTATGTTGAGTCCAAATCAAACCTAGCTGACATTTTCACAAAACCTTTACCTGAACTTGAGTTCAGTGCACTTAAAAGGGAAATAGGAATGTGTTGGGTAGAATAGTTTTTGATTTTCAAAATAGTTTCCTACATTTTTAACCTGTTTTCAAAATCATCTTATGTTTTAAAAATCTAGGAAAATTTTGCTTTCAAAATTCCAATTTTACTAGATTTTCAAAATATGGAATTAGCTTAGTCTCTACCTTAGATATCATGCTCCCCTAGAATTCAGCCAGAGCATCTCACAAACACCTAGGCTTACCTTGCTTGTGTTTGAAAAACATAGAATGGCGTGAGATGCATAGGGTACAGCCTGGACTCAAGAATGCTTATATCTGTGCATCAATATGAGTCTGAGCGTTAAACACCTAGTTAACAGTAATCAAGTCAAGTCTTCCAACACTAGTCAAATCTAACTGGATCTATTGACTTAACTTGACTAACCAAGTGAAAGTTGTTGCCCTCTAGGTAATCAGCTAGTAGCTAAATGGTTAGACATGTGGCCGCGAACCTACGTGCTTGATTTTTAAACCTTTTGAGATCACTTAGGCATGAACATTAAGGCTCTAATACCTTACTTAAAGAGAAATTAACTAATTTACAATCAATCTCACTTAACTCATGCTTGGACATTAAGGATTGAAGCTCCTCCCTTGCCCTCAAAAGCTTTAAATTAATTATTTGTCTAAAAGAAAAATTCTTTCAAATTTAGCTAAGTTTTCAAAACTTTAAACTTTCAAAAATCATTTTTGTTGTACTTTTTAGGCTAAGTCTTTCAAATCTCTTCAAAACACACTTTCCCTTAACTAAGTATTTTGAAAATTTAGCTAAGTATTTTCTAACAGATTCAAAAATTTAGATACAACTTTCAAAAACATGTCTTTCAAAGAATTCAACTAGGTTTCAAAACTGGCTAAAAGGTACATTTCAAGTCAACTTTTTATTAGCATTTTAAACTCAGTTGAAAAGAAAAAATTGCTCTTTAGACCTTGATTTCACTTAGCTAAAGATATTAATCATAAAAAGCTAAGTGTTACCAAAATATCTTTTCCTCCTTAAAAGCCTAAGGTTTCAAAATTTTAACTAAGATGTTTAAAACTAAAACTGCTTTTGCTATGCTACAAAAGAAAAATCTTTCTCTAGCAAAATTAATTGATAAAGTTTTACTTAGAGATTTTTTACAGGTAAGTTAAAATATTTTACTTAGAGAATTTGATTTCAAGGAAAGTTAAGATTTTTTCTCTTACCTTTTTTCATAAAAAGTTAAGATTCTTTTTCAAACGTACTTATTTTTTGATGAATGGCAAAGGGGGAGAGTAGGGAAATTCAAAAGAAAGTTTAATTTTATAAAGAAAGCCTTTATTAAGGGGGAGCCTGACAAAGTTTAAGTTTTAGCTTAACCATGTCGACATTCAAAATTTATTAAGCTTGCTTACTTAAACTTTATGCATCGATTTTACTTAGCTTTTAATTTCAGTTGCCATAATCAAAAAGGGGGAGATTGTTGGTGCGGGAAGCATCCGACGATCGACCGTTGTTTTGATAATGGCAAAGAAATTCAAAGTTAAGTTGTTTTGTGATCTAACGTACTTAATTGAGTGTTTCAGGAAAGTCCTAGCTGTGATTAGGCAGGCAGAAAACCCTAGGGGGTGGTAACCCTAGGTCATAGAGGGTGGTAACCCTATGCGGAAAGTCTTGACGGGTCGAGAGCTTCAGGCAAAAGTCCTAGGGGGGAACCCTAGGTGGAAAGTCCTAGTGTCGCGAACCAAGTGAAAGACTGGACCAGCTGGGAAGCGGAAGTCCAGCAGAAAGTCCGGAAGCTTCGAACACTGAGCAAAAGTCCAGTCGATCTGGAGGATCGCACTAGCAACAAGTAAATCTCCTGAGTGGAGTAGGTGAGGACGCATTCCCCATAGAGGGAACAGTAGGCGTCGGGTCGATCTAGGGTTTCCGGTTGGAAATCCGAAGTCATACCCGGACAGTCCGACGATTGTCAAGTATATCTATCATATTGTTTCTGTGCTAACTTTATTTTGCAGGGTTTGTGTTTGGGACTAACACAATTTGCAGGAACAAAGGAGCAACTTAGACCTCGGATGAACAGTGTCTGAGGTGCCTCCATGGAGCTTGGAGGCGCCTCGGGTGCTAGCCGAAGCCAACTGTCCAGAGACGCTGGAGGCGCCTCGGAGGTCACTGGAGGCGCCTTGGACCAGGCGTTGGAGACGCCTTGGACCAGGCGTTGGAGACGCCTTGGAGCAGCTTGGAGGCGCCTTCAGTGGGATAAGGTGCGACCAGATCATAGCTGATTCACGCGTGCGACTCGGTGGCCTGGAGGCGCCTCGAACAGGCTTGGAGGCGCCTCCAGCACTATTTAAAAGGGGGTTCAAGGCAGAGGCTCTAACAACATCTTCCAAGCGATCAAGCTACAACACGCTGCCTCAAAAACACTTTGAAGTGCTGCTACAAGTTTCTGACGACCCGGAGCTCCGCGATTTTAAGATTCTATCGTCGGTATAAGTTTACTTCAATTATTGCACTTTTTGTAATTCTCAGTTGTATAAACTTTTGCGTGATATAGTTGTTGCCAACAGTAAGCGATCAACGATCGCGGGCCTTGGAGTAGGAGTCGCCCTAGGCTCCGAACCAAGAAATCTTGGAGTCTTCTGTGTGTTGGTTGTTTTATTTATTTCCGCTGCGTTACTCGTAAGATTTCCGAAACGAAAAGTGAAAGCCACGAGCGCTATTCCCCCCCCCCCCCCCTCTAGCGCTTTCGATCCAACAGTCTGGAATCCCGACCGGGAGGTCGTTGGGGCACGAGAGCATACTCGCTTATAACTCGCGTTGGGGCGAGAGTCTGGAATCCCGACCGAGAGGTCGTTGGGGCACGAAAGCATGCTCGTTTATAACTCGCACTTGGGTGAGAGTTTAGGACACCGACCGAGAGGTTGTTGGACGTGAGAGCTGTTGATTGATACTCAGAATACCATCCTAGTTCCCCTGTACAAAAATTTGTACAATCATAGAACCATCCTAGCTACCCATGTGCTCTACTAAAGTTAAATTTGGATTGCAAACGATACTTAACATTATTAATCCAAATTTTCCCTTTAGAAGTTAAACTTGGATTGGGAACGAAACTTAACATTTTTACTCCAAGTTCAACCGATGAGATCTTCCTAAGTATTACAAAAGTTATCAAATATCTATTTCAAAGATCGACTTCCAGGTTAAACATGGTGAGACACTAGGCCTTCTTGGGTATGGGATCATCCACCACTTCCTAGACAAAGCCTCACAAAGAAATCGGATATTTAACTTCTTACAGTAAACTAGATTTAACTATAAACCTCAATAGAAACACATTATTGAAACATGAAATCGAAAAAATAAAATCGACAACAAAAATGATAACTAAAATCGATAACCTCTTGTGTTTGGTTTTTCAAGATCTATACAAAAGATGAACTAGTTATGATGCAGAAACTAATAACTAGTTATACCTTTTATAGCTTATAGACCTCTTGATCTTTTATTGTATTCCTCTCCTTCTCTTGGACGTCGTGTGGGTGATGATCTACCAAGATGAAATCCACCCAAGCCTTTTCTTCTTGCTTCTAAGTTTCGGCCACCAACAACCTCCAAAGGATGATGAATTTCGACCACCAACCAATCTTCAAGGGATGCTAGGAAACAATGCATCCTTTCTCCTCTTCTTCTTCAAGCAAAATTCAGCCACCAAACAAGCTCCAAGAGATGATGCCGCCGGCCACCAAAGAGGAAGAGAAGGAGAATAGGAAGGGTCATCCACAAGGAATAAGAGAGGAGGAATAATAGATATGTTATTGGGTGAGGCACCCCCTCCTCCTCTTTTATATTCCTTGATCTTGGCAAATAAGAAAAGTTTTAAACATAATTAAAACTTCCTTATATTTCTTGCCAATGACTAAAAAGGAAAGTTTTAAAATAAAAATTAAAACTTCCTTTTCTTCTTGTCATGGCCGGCCATATCTATTGCTTCAAACAAGGAAAGTTTTAAACATAAAATTAAAACTTCCTTATTTATTTTCGGTAAGAAATTTTAATTAAAAATTTCTTCTTTAAATCCCTTGTTGGTTGTAAAAGTAAAATTATATAAATTAAAATCTTTCTTTTAAAACATGTGGATGGTTGCAAAAAAAGAAAATTTTATCAAAAATTAAAATCTTCCTTTTAACTACAAATAAGGAAAGATATCAAACATTTCTCTTAATTTTTTGTAGAAAGTTATAAAAGCAAAGATTTAAAATTTTAAAAACTCTCTTTTAAAATCATAGCTTCCACATAAGGAAAGATTTAAAATTTAAAACCTCCTTTTAATCTTAATGTGGTCGGCCACCCTTGCTTGGGCTCCAATCTAGGGTCGGCCACAACTTGGCTCCCTTCTTGGTTTAGGTTGGCCGACCCTAGCTTAGGCTCCAAGCTAGGCTTGGCCGGCCACCAAGAGGTGGGTAAGAAGTTGGGTTTTAGTGGATATAAGACTTTATAAATAAGAGGCTATAATAGGGACCTAGAGGAGGAATTGGTTTTGGTCTCCCGATGAGTTTGAGCTTCCCGTGTTCGCCTCGAACACCCAACTCGAGTTTATCAATAATAACTCATACCACTAAAGAGTTATTATTGCACTACCGCACCAATCCCATATTACAATATGGGCTCCTTCTTATTATGAATATGTTAGTCTTCCTGTGTTTAAGATATTGAATGTCCACTAATTAAATGAGTTACTGATAACTCATTTAATTAATATCTAGCTCCAAGAGTAGTACCACTCATCCTTATCGTCATATCAGACTAAGTCCACCTGCAGGGTTTACATGACAATTCTTATAAGCCCCTCAAGGGGACATCATCAACCTAGATTACTAGGACACAGTTTCATTTTATAATCAACAACACACCATATAAATAATATCATTTCCCAACTTATCGAGCCTATTGATTTAACGAACTAAATCTCACCCCTTTGATAAATTAAAGAAATAAATATTAAGTATACGTACTTGTTATTATATCATGATTAAGAGTACGTACTTCCATAATAACAGAGGTTTTGTTCTTTAATATAGTCAGTATAAAAAGAAACTACCTCAAATGGTCCTGCTCAATACACTCATAGTGTACTAGTGTAATTTATTAGTCAAGATAAACTAATACATAATTACACTACAACCACTCCAATGGTTTGTCTCATTCCATCTTGGTTGTGAGCAACTGTTTATAATTTATAAGGAACTGATAACATGAACTTTTGTGTGTCTCCTCACACCATGTTATCTACAATATAAATTAAACGGACAACTACACTTAGCATAAATGTAGACATTTGACCAATGTGATTCTTATTTCAAAATAAAATGTTTACAAAAAGCTAGACTTTTAGTATACATTTTAACAAGAGCATGCTCACTTATAACTCGCGTTGGGGTGAGAGTCTGGGGACACCGACCGAGAGGTCGTTGGGTGTAAGAGCATGCTCACTTATAACTCGCACTCGGGCGAGAGTCTGGAATCCCAACTGAGAGGTCGTTGGGATGCGAGAGCATGCTCGCTTATAACTCGTGCTAGGGTGAGAGTCTGGATTCCCTACCGAGAGGTCATTGGGGTGTGAGAGCTTGCTCGCTTATAACTCGCGCTCAAGCGAGAGTCTGGAATCCCGATCAAGAGGTCGTTGGGGCGTGAGAGCACGCTCGCCTATAAGTCACGCTGGGTTGAGAGTATGGAATATCGATCGAGAGGTCGTTAGGGTGTAAGAGCATGCTCACTTATAATTCGCGTTAGAGCGAGAGTCTGGGGACACCGACCGAGAGGTTGTTGGGCATGAGAGCATGCTCACTTATAATTCGTGCTAGGGCGAGAGTCTGGAATACCGACCGAGAGATCGTTGGGGCCCAAGAGCATGTTCGCTTATTATTGGCGCTGGGGCGAGAATCTGGGATCCCGACCAAGAGGTCGTTGGGGCGCTAGAGCATGCTCACTTATAACTCGCGCTAGGGCGAGAGTCTGGATTCCCGACCGAGAGGTCGTTGGGGTGCGAGAGCATGCTCACTTATAACTTGTGCTAGGGCGAGAGTCTAGGATCCTGACCGAGAGATCGTTGGGTTGCGAGAGCATGCTCTCTTATAACTTGCGCTGGGGCGAGAGTCTGGAATCCTGACCGAGAAGTTGTTAGGGCGTGAGAGCATGCTTGCCTATAACTCGCACTGGGGCGAGAGTCTGGAATCCCGACCAAGAGGTCGTTGGGGTGCGAGAGCATGCTCGCTTATAACTCGCGCTGGGGCGAGAGTCTGGATTCCCGACCGAGAGGTTGTTAGGGTGCGAGAATATGCTCTCTTATAACTCGCACTGGGGTGAGAGTCTGGAATCCCGATCGAGAGTTCATTGGGGCATGTGAGCATGCTCGCTTATAACTCGCGCTGGGGCGAGAGTCTGGAATCCCGACCGAGAGGTCATTGGAGATTGAAGGAAATGCGCCTGTGGACTTAGCCCAATCCACCTGTGATCATGCATGAAGCGTATTACATAAGACATTAGTTAAATTTGAATCTTACTGTGACTCTAAGGTTGGGATGAGGTGCTAAATTTTGATCAACACTTCCCGCCGCCTCCTACTCCATTTTCCAAGGTAATTGGATGGAATTTTTGATCCTCAAGGCATGGTGCCAGTGAGGCATGGTGCCACTGTTCCCATATCAACTCTTTGATTTCTCTGTCCTTTCCATCATAAATACCACTTCATAGGAAGCTGACATGTATCCCATGAACTTCCCTTGATATGATGTCTGACGCGTGCTTTTTGCACGCGACCCGATAGTACTTCTCTCCCTTGATCTGACGGCTATCGTGCACCTCGCTGTTTTGATTATCCGGCTCAAATCCCCATGCTCTTTAAGGGTTTTGGTTTTAAAACCCTAAAGGCCTCCAACAACTGTTCATAGGCGCTTCGTCTTCCTTCGACTTTTCCTTCTCTGCTTGTTTCTGCTCGTTCGCTTTCCCCTTCGTGCATCTCCTTTGTAAGTGCTTCTCCTCCCTTATCTTTTGCTCCTTCATTTTTCGATTCGATAATGGTCAGAGAAATGGTAATACTGTGGTACACATATTTTCATTTTGATTTTTGTAGGAGTGAGCTCGGGTCGGTACAATCTAGCTTGCAACTTTCTGAAGCATACAAGCTTCACCTTCCGGGACCCGACGACCATCCTTGTCCTCCTCCCACCAGCTTCATGACCTTCTTCAAAGACCAGCTTCTCAGCGGTCTCCGCTTTCCTATCCCTTCCTTCTTTTCCTTCTTGAGTCAGTATTTTGGTATCCTCTTATCTCAGTTCGCCCCCAATGACTTCCATGCCATGTGTGGAATGGTAATTCTGTGTCGCCTGTATGAGATTTCTTTGGCTCCTCAACTTTTTCACCATTTCTATCCACTTAAACGATCAGAGCCGGGTGTCTTCATGGTGTAATCTCGGATCGGGTATAAATTTTTAGAGGGCATGCCTACTTCCAATAAGGGTTGGAAGTCTCGTTTCTTCTATATCTAGTTGCCTGAGTCCGTGACTTGGCCTATTGAATGGCGTCCCAATCTCTCCTTTCCTTTTGAGTTGAGTGACCATCAGCACCAGCCTACCTATTTCACTGCTTCTGAGAAATTTGATAGAGTGCAACTTCGACTCTCTTCTCTGCTATAGGAGAGCGAGTTGTACACTTTCGGGCTGAGACCCATTCAGACGCCTTTGAGCGCACCTTTTAGTAAGATTACCTGACTCTCCTTTCATATCTTCACTAACTGAGGTATTGTATTTTGCCTACACAAGTCATCATGTTCCAAGTCTTCACCCTCAACTCCTCCGCGATACCCAGTGCAATCCTGTGGAAGTGAGGCAGAGAGATTATGTCAGGCCAGGAGATTCCCCAGGCCAGCGCCTCAGCAGGGGCCTCCTCTCAATAGTCGGGGAACCCTGAGGCCCCTGAAGATGAATTTCTTCCTATCGAGGCAACTACCGGTGAGCAGGCTTCCTCTCCGGCTCCTGAACAGTGCTTGTGCCTCCAATGCAAGAGACGACGTGTTACTCCATTAGTCCAATCTTCCCCCCAGGGGCTTCCTATATGACGAACACCCTCTAAGGCCAAAACTCCTGCCCGGATAAGCACTCCCGCTTCGTCAGAGGCTGCAGCCTCCTCTCCTATCCCTATCCTAGTCCAGGAGTAGACAACCTCCCGAGCAGAAGGCCAGCCTAGGACTTATAAGCCCTCTGCTCCTCCATCCTTGAGCCAGCAACCGCCTTTGGCTTCTGCTTCCTCTTCTCGTCCTAAGGAGTGACTCAAGGATGGTATGTCTTCACTTCTTCATTTCAACTGCCATCCCTCTAAGTGCTGGGTCCAATCCCTTCCTCCAACATTTCTCCCAATTACGGTCAGGTGCAACTTCATGGTGCCTTGGTCGATTCATGGAAGAATACCGCCGACCAGATTTTGGAGTACCCCAATTGGATTTAGCTGACCAATTCTCTCAATGAATAGTGTCAGTAAGCTTTATCTACTTCCTCTCCACGCCCTTAAGACATCGCTAATCCTTCATTGTTTACAAACCTATGTCATGGGGTTGAGCCTCTCCCAGTATGCAGCTGATCTGCATCGGGAGAATGAATCCTTGAGGGCTCGAATTCAAGAGCTAGCATCTCTTGCACCCTTGAGTTGCGCCTTTGACCTAACGACCCTTGAGAGTCTAATTCAGTCTCACCTGTAGATAGCGGAGGAGCAAACTTGAACTATCCGAGACCTGGCCCATGTAGAGTCGGAGAAGTTGCAGTCCTTGAAGACCGTCTTGAAGACCAGTGAGTCCAAGCTTAAGTTCGAGGGACTGAGGCGCATCCAGATCCTAGCTAACTTGGAGGCGAGGGACACAGAGGTTACTAGCCTCTCCTCCTAACTACAAGACCTCTAAAAGGCGCTTGCCTCCCTGCGGACAGACCTGGCGACCAAAATGGCAGATCTGTTTGCCAGCACCAATCAGGAGGCCGCCCTTCAAAATCAATTGGATGTGGCTCGGGCTACCCTCAAGTCTGTACGGGAGGAGCTCTCAAAGGCTAAGGCACAGACAGCGGCTGATGTGCGTAGATATTATGATCTTTTATGCATATTTTAACGCACATTCACTTGCTTAATTTGCATATATTGTTTACACGATCATCTCTCCTATTGTTTATTCTACATTAATTACTCTTTTATCGGAGATCTGCTCTTTTTTTTATTTTTTGTTGACAGGAATAACTTTTGGAGTGAAAATAGTGATTGTTGACGCATCGGAGCAAAGCAGGGAGCCACTTGACACCGGTCGTGCAACCCTACACAGCCGTGTGGCCATTCCCAAAAGAGAGCAGCACACGGGCATTCAACCTCGCACGACCGTGCCTCGCGACTAGTAGCCAAGAAGCACACGACCGTGTGAATCTCACACGGCCGTGCAATGCAGACCCGAGCTGAAGGAAGATACGGTCATGCGGATCTCTCACGGTCGTGCCACTCAACCCGAAGGGAAGAAGAAGTTGGTCGTGCGGATCTCGCACGGCCGTGCCACTCCAGGGAGGAGTTGGTCGTGCGGATCTCGCACGGCCGTGGCACGGGCTGTGTGGCGCCCGTGCCCTAGCCTATAAAAAGGGGCCTTTAACCCTTCTCCGGGGGGAGGCGAGCTGTTAGAGAGAAATATACCTTGGTGTCGTTCCACGCCGTCCCGGACCTCCGTTCGACGATCTGAGATCATCTCCATCACCGCATCAACTTTAGAAGCAAAAGATTGGATCTGAAGATCACTGGACGACATTGAATAAACATCTTTTTCCCTCTCTCTTCTTGTTTGGGATTATCTAATTATACTATGTCTTCGAGGTTTTCTCCCGCGTCTATGGAGTAGATTCTTTGTTCTAGGATCATGGTGTAGTTGTGGATAAGTATTGATGTAAGACTCATTTTTATGCCTTTTTCTCATTGAATGATTTCACTTGTCTTGTTTCTTTTTGATATGCATGAAATTTGTTTCAGATTACCATGTCATATTAATTGATTGTGTAGGAATTGCTAATTTCGTAAAGATAAGATCTTAGATCGTATACCCGAGGGGCCCTAGTGATAGGGGTAACCCGTTCACGGACATCTAGGATACTCCCTTGAAAGGAGAGGCAATTCCACACAAGGAAGTAGGAAACTAAACCAAACCCCTATCTCTATCCTTAATGATACTGATCAGATTCGCATTCTTATGATCTATCGAGGTGCCCTAGTGACAGGGGTTAACCATAACAGGATTTCACAATAATCTTCTCTGTTTAGTGCTTAAGGGTAGTAACTTGAACTTCTGATGAGTACGTGTTGATTGACAATGAGGAAAGGATAGAACATGATACATCAATTACCACCACAACGAAACCGAACTCCTAAAGCTCTTCCCAAGCCGAGTAAAACTCTCTCTCTCTCTCACACACACACAGGTTCACACATCTACTTCCCAAGTTATTTTCTTCTTAAGAAATAGTTCACCTACAACTATCGGTAGTTTAGCTAATTCTACGTGTACAATTGCTAGTGCTTATAACCAGTCCTCGTGGAATCGATAATCTTTTATTACTGGCGACGTATCCATGCACTTGCGAAAACGTAATAGCGGCTGCTCCCCAAGAGTTGGCTAAGGCACGAGACAACACAAAAAAGGCCAGGGAAGAGCTGAAGGACTACCTGGCGGGCGAGGACTCTCATCTAACAGCCCACAAGACCTCCTTCCTGGCTTCTAAAGATTTTAAAGCTAAGATAGACCATTTCATTAACCAGATGCTTTATTATGGTGGCGCAGGGGCTTTGTTACAACTGTAAGAGAAAGATTTGCTTCGGTCGACTCCTCCTGAAAACTTCCTGGACCGGACCTGTCTCCTCAACGAGCTCCCTAACGAAGTCTTCCCTACTTTTGAACAGTATGTGTCCCCTTGTAACTGCCTTTATTTTGAATGATGATGTAAGGTTTCAAATCTCTCTGTGACTTTGAGCTTGAAATTTCTTTAAGATGTTGTGTAAGTGTTGTGTAAATAAACATGTTATCAGTGTGCAATGTGGTGCTCAGTACCCTTAGACATTTCACCTTATATGATTAAGTAACCTGTTAAGTGTTTGACCCTTTCATGGATGCCTTGTCGGCTTATCACCCGGGCAGGCATCAGCAAGGGTCATTTCACCTGATCGGGCGTTAATTCTTACTAGTCACTCCATCTCTTTGAACGGGTTACGTGGTATTGTTGGTGCAGGTTACACTAACGGTTTAACTCATGTTTTGATAAATGATAAAGTAAGTTAAGTTAGGTTTAATGTGATCTAACGATTTAAGTAAGTGTACATGAGAAATCCAGATAGGTCGACGGGCTGACTGAATAGCTGATATGAAGTCCAGATAGGTCGACGGGCTGACCAGATATCTGGCACAAAGTCCATCTTGGTCAACAGGCCGACTGGATAACTGGCATGATGTCTAGATAGGTCGACGAGTTGACCGGATGTCTGGGAAAGTGGTAAGTTAAGGTAAGTCACTGGAGGAGAGTGACTTGATGAGGACGCGTTCCCCGTTTGAGGGAACAATAGGTATCAGTCCAACTTAGATCCATTTGAGAAATCTAAATTGAGATCTTGACTAAATTTTGGTTCTCAAGGAGACAGAATATAATTATTACTCTTGACTAAAATTATGCTAACACTTGTTTTGCAGTGTAATATAAGTTTCATTGTCTCGGACTAATTTCATTTTGCAGGAAATAAAGGCTGTTGAAAAGTTAGTCCGGGCGCTCGGAATGCCCAAAATCAATCTTGTTGCAAGCTTGGAGTGCGTTGATTGGATGGCTGACGTCACGGTCCAGGCGCCCGAAGCTGCCTATATAAGCATCCTTCCACCAAGAGCTTAAACAACAACTTCTCTCTGTAACTGCTTTCTTGCGCGCTACTCCAAAGACGCTCCTGCGACAGTGTAAAGCTTCTCCGACAACCTGCAACTCAATTTTTATTTTCCATGTTGTCATCGGTAACTTCATTTTATAGTTCTTGTACTTATTGTGTAACTTTTTATGAATTATTAATAAATTGCCCAACGAAAGTACTCTCACGTATGGGTCTTGGAGTAAGAGTCAACGAAGGAACCAAGTAAAACTTGGTGTGTTAGCGTTGTTTTCGTTATTATTTTTCGCTGCATATTTTGATTCGACAACGATTTATGAATGATCACTATTCATCGCCCCCCCCCCCCCTCTAGTGTTCTTTTTGATCCAACAAGCGGTATCATAGTAGGTACCGCTCTGATCTGGTACAACCACCAATTAGGCATAGGGGGTGAAATTTTTTTCTTATTTTCGATTTTAAGTTTTTCGACATAATCTAAATTGGTATAGTTACCTCTTTGAAAACATTTTCTCGTAACAAACTAATCTGAATTGGTGCAACACCAATTCAGTCTTAATATTTTTATTTTTATCCCACACTACTAATCCAAGACCAAAAGTCTTAGGACCATCTATGTTTTTCTTTATTGTGTGCAAGAGCAATGGCCCAAATAAGAGATACAGCACTGCCCGTCCTTCCCTCTCAACGGCGACGACTTCCCGTATTGGAAGAAGCGAATAAAGGTCTATCTGAAGACTGACTTTAACCAATGGTTCAGCATCACAGAGGCTACAAGGCTCCGGTCGATAATGTCGAAATTCCGATGGACCCAGAACAATGGAATCCAGAGATGAAGAAGAAAGCCTAAATAGATTTCAAGGCTCTCAACACCCTCCAGTGCGGGCTAAAGAAAGAAGAATTGAACCGCGTTGGCCCACACGAAAATGCGAAGGAACTATGGGACAAGCTCATCGAATTACATGAGGGAACAAACGACGTGAAGGTAACCAAAAGAGATCTCTATCTGAATAAACTATTTAATATAAAAATATAGAAAGGAGAAACTACGAGTCAACTCCATGTGAGGATAAAGGATATCCTCAATGGGCTTCACAACATTAGCCACCAGATGGAGAACCGCGACCTGATAAGGTATGCCCTTAACGCGGTTCCTCAAAATGCACTGTGGGCATCCATCATGGATGCTTATAAGATTTCGAAGAATCTTTCAAAATTAAAGCTAGATGAACTATTTTGTGAGCTCAAACTTCATGAACAGACTAACTTAAAACAGGTTGAGAAAGGAATTGCCCTTTTTGCAGGTTCGTCCAAAGACAAGTCAAGAACTAAACTTGAACCTGAAAGTGAGTCTGACCAAGACCCAGAATATGAAGAATACTTGGTGAACTTGGTAAAAAAAATGTTCACCGGGAGAAAGAAGAACTTCAATAGAAAGAACTTGCAAAAGATCAACTCCACCACCGATCCTAACAATAAAAACATGACATGTTTCGGATGCAACAAAAAGGGGCACTACAAGAACGAGTGCCCAAAGATGAAGAATGACAAAACCAAGAAGAAAGCACTCAAGGTGACGTGGGATGAATCATCTTCGGATGAATCGAATGCCGAAGAACATAAGCACTGAAGTTACCTCGCACTGATGGCCTACGAATTGAAATCAGAAGGCGAATCGGAAGACGGGTCCAAACCCGAATCAAGCTATGAGTCTGTACTCGTTTCCAAAGGTTCTGATAAAGTATACCTTAATTTAAGCAAAAAAAATTTAAAATCATTGCATTCTTAAATAAAAAATTAATCAAAAATGAAAATCAAAATAAAATGCTCCTTGAGGAAAATCAACACCTCAAGGAACAAATCAAAAATTCTAATCTAAATCAAGTTGTAAAACTTGAGGAGGAAAACCCAACATTAAAAATTAAAATTAACAAACTTAAAGGGTTGTTACAAAATTTTACAACTAGATCTAAATACTTGGATCTAATCGTTGGCGATCGGGACATACATCGGGGTGACCGACCCAGATGATCATCTGGATCAGTTCGACAATGAGGCTACGTTGCACCAGTACACGGATGGAGTTAAGTGAAGAGTCTTTCTCACGACTCTCTCCGGATCGGCGTAACGCTGGTTCAGAAGACTGTCGGATGGCTCAATACAAAGTTTCAAAGACTTCCGAGCCACCTTCTAACACCACTTCACCAGCAGTCGACGCTACCAAAAGACAAGCGTCTGTCTCTTCTGTTAGAGTGTATACTAAAAGCCTAGTTTTTGGTATAAACATTTATCTAGAAATAAGAATCACATTGGTCAAATGTCTACATTTATGATAAATGTAGTTGTTCAATTAATTTATATTGTAGATAACATGGTGTGTGGTGTCACACACAGAGGATAATGTTATCAGTACCTTATAAATTATAAACAGTAACTCACGACCATAATGGAAAGGAACAAACCATTGGAAGGTCGTAGTGTAATTAGGTATTAGTTTATCTTAACTATATAATTACACTAGTACACTTAGAGTGTATTGAGTAGGACCATTAGAGGTCGTTTCTTTTATACTGACTTTATAAAGAAACAAAGACCTTAGTTATTATGGAAGTGTGTGCTCTTAATCCTAATATAATAACAAGCACATATATTTGATATTTATTTCTTTAATTTATCAATGGGTGAGATTTAGTTCGATGAATCAATAAGCCCGATAAGTTGGGAAATGATATCACTTATAGTGTGTATTGTTGATTATAGAAGGAAACTGTGTCCTAGTGATCTAGGTTGAGAATGTCCTCAAGAGGAGCTCATAAGGATTGTCATGTTAAACCCTGCAGGTGGACTTAGTCCGACATGACGATAAGGTTGAGTGGTACTACTCTTGGACTAAGATATTAATTAAATGAGTTGTCAGTAACTCGCTTAATTAGTGGACATTTGACATCTTAAACACAAGGAGACTAACACACTCATAATAAGAAGGAGCCCAAAATGTAATTTGGGATTGGTGCGGTAGTTCAATAATAGTTCTTTAGTGGAATGAATTATTATTGATGGAATTAAGTTGTGTGTTCGGGGCGAACACGGGAAGCTTAATTTCATCAGGAGACCAAAACCAATTCCTCCTCTCGGTCCCTATCGTAGCCTCTTGTATATAGAGATTTATACCCACCACATACCCACCTTCTTACCCAACCAATAGGGGCCGGCCAAGCTAAGCTTGAAGCTCAAGCTTAGGGTCGGCCAAGCCTAAAGGTTGGCCTTAAGGTGGCCGGCCAATAGCTTGGAGCCCAAGTTTAGGTGGCCGGCCACATCATATTAAAAAGGATTTTTTATTAAAATTATTTCTTATGTGGATATCATAGTTTTAAAAGAGAGTTTAAAAATTAAATCTTTCCTTTTAAAGCTTTCTACAAAAGATTAAGAAAAGATTTGAAATCTTTCCTTATTTGTAGATTGAAAGGAGATTTTATTTTTAAGAAAAACTTTCCTTTTTAACCATGATAATAATTTAAAAGAGAAGTTTAAAAATTAAATATTCTCTTTTATTAGTTTCTACAAAAGATTAAGAAAAGATTTGATATCTTTCCTTATTTGTAGATTGAAAAGAGATTTTAATTTTTAGAGATAACTTTCCTTTTGGAAATTATCCACATGTTTAGAAGAAGAATTTTAATTTATAAAATTTCCTTTTTATTAACCAATCATGAAGGGATAAAAATTATTGGAGAAATTTTTATAAATTTCTAGAAACAAATTAGGAAGTTTTAATTCTTGTGTGAATTAAATTTTCCTTGTTTCGGGAATTAGAAGTGGCCGACCATTATTATTAAAAGAAGAAAATTGTTTTTTAATTAAAATAATTTTTCTTTTTTATGACAAAAGAATTAAGGAATTTTTTATTAAAATTTCCTTATTTGTCAAGACCAAGGATTATAAAAGAGGGGGTAGAGGTGCCTTCACGGGTGATCAACTCTATTATTCTTCTCCTCTCTTTTCCTCCTTGGTGGCCGGCCCTAGCTTCTTCCTCTCCTCTTCTTCTTATGGCCGGCGGCAACCTCTCTTGGAGCTCTTGATGGTAGCCGGTTCTAGCTAGGAGAAGAAGGAGAGAAATGTGGTTTTGTTTCTTTCATCCCTTGGAGCTTGGTGGTGGTGGCCGGACCTCTACTTCTCTTGGAGAATTGTGGTGGCTGAAACTTGCAAGGAAGAAGAAGGTGCTTGGTGGTTCTCATCTCGGAAGATCGTTGCCCACACAATGTCCGAGGTTAGAAGAGGAATACGGTAGAAGATCAAGAGGTCTTTTTAGAAGGTATAACTAGTAATTTTTCCTTTCCGCATCATGCTAGTTATTTATGGAAATAATACCAAATATAAGAGGCTTACGATTCTAGTATTTCGAATATGTTTTTCGAAGTTGTGTTCTTTTATTTTTCTTTTCCTTGTGATTTGATTGTTCTTTTTGGTTGACCTAAAGTTATTTTAGGAAATTAAATATTAGCTTTCCATGAAAGGTTTTGTCTAGTCGGTGGTGGTTGTTCCCATATCCAAGAAGGTCATGTGCCTCGCCACGTCAGTACTGGGAACCAATTATGGAAATTAATATTTAATGAAATTAATAACTTATGTGGTTTGGATCAAACGTGTTAAGTTCCGCAGGAGATCCAAGTCTAAACCTTAAAGAACAAATAGATTAAGTTTTGGATCAAACGTGTTAAGTTCCGCAGGCGATCCAAAATTTAATTTAAAAGAGTACATGGTAGCTAGGAAAAGGTTCAGACCTTTGTACAAAATTTTTGTACAGTGGAACCTCTAGGTTTTCCGAGTAGCAACCAACATCTTCGCCCTGAAATAAGGGCCCAAGAAGTGCTCTGAGCGTACATCCAGCGCTTCAACCAAGTAGCCATGGATATCCTCTCGGTCTCGTCCAAGACCTTGATGAATGCATTCACCAGGGGCTCGCCGAAGGAGACTTCTTTCGGTCGCTCATCCGGAAGCCGCCTCGGGACTTCGACCACATGTTGAAAAAGGCCAATGAGTACATCAACATGGAAGAGGCACAGGTGGCCAGAAGGAAGGAAACGTCGACCGGGCATTCAACGCTGACCGAGCGTCGATCGGTTAGCAACCATCTATCGCCCAAAGGGCCGAGCGCTGAAGGAGCAAGACTGCACTAGGAGACTAGGGCACACGCTGTACAGCACACAGTGTCTGGTCGGCTCAAGGCATCCAAGGGCAAGGTATTGACGCATATGTTTTATTCGTTCGACCAGTCGGCAATGCACAACACATGGGACTACCGAGGACTGACGCCAATCTTCAGCCGACCGACCCCTAGGGGATATTGCTGTCGCTCCCTATCTCCTGATCGATGGGATCGTCGATGCTTGACCAGCAATGAGAAGAGAGAAGGGAGCCCGAGCGCCATCACCACCAACGGAGGAAAGAAACCAATCCCTCCATGATACCGACCGAGCGAAATAGGTCGTCTGCCGAGGAAGAGGAAAACAGGAACAATGCTTCCTGGGGAGAGATAGGCATGATCGCCGGAGGGCCGACCGGCGGAGACTCCAATCGGGCCAGGAAATCATACGCCCGGCGGTTAGAGATTCATGTCATCGGATACAGCAAGGAAAAGGCCAAAGGGCCTCAGATTAGCTTCGGCCCCAGCGATCTAGAGGGGGTCGAAATCCCTCACGATGATGCCCTGATCATCCGAGCAGTGATCAACAACTACACCATTCACTCGACCTTCGTCGACACGGGGAGTTCGGTGAACATCATTTTTAAGGTGTTTGATCAGCTGTAAATCGATCGAAGCGAACTGTTGCCCATGGTGACCCCGCTCTACGGATTCACGGGCAATGAAGTCTTGTCGATCGGCCAAGCAAGATTGGCGATCTCGCTAGGAGAAGAGTCGTTTAGGAGAACCCAGGCATCTCCCTAAACGTGGCCCAGCACGAACTTCACATCCAACTGGATGCTCGACCGGTCAAATAAAGAAAAAGGGATTTTAGCGCGGAGCAGAACGTGATCATCCTGGAGGAGATAGAAAAGTTGTTGGAGGCTGGCCACATCAGGGAAGTCCAATTCCCGAGCTGGCTAGCAAATGTGGTGCTAGTCTCCAAGCCGGGCAACAAGTGGCGGGTCTGTATCGATTTCCGTGACTTAAAAAAGGCGTGCCCGAAGGACTTCTATCTATTGCCCAGGATAGATCAACTGGTGGACTCGACGGCGGGTTGCGAGCTGATCTGCATGCTCGACGCGTATCATGGATACCATCAAGTGCCGCTTGCCCACGAGCATCAAGAGAAGGTCAGTTTCATCACGGCCGACGGAACCTACTGCTACAACGTCATGCCATTCGGATTGAAGAACGCCGGAGCCATCTACTAAATGTTGATGAATAAAGTGTTCCAACGGCAGATCGACTGCAATATGGAGGTATACGTCGATGACATACTCATCAAATCCCTCTGAGTTGTTGACCTATGTGTAAATATCGACGAAACTTGCCGAACGTTAAGGGCATATGGAATAAAACTGAACCCGAGCAAGTGTCTGTTCAGCGCAAAGAGTGGTCACTTCCTAGGCTACATTGTCACCAAGCGGGGCATCGAAGCCAACCCTAGGAAGGTCCATGCCTTACAGAACATGCCTCCGCCTCGGAATTTGAAGGAAGCTCAAAGGTTGACCGGTCGAATTACGGTGTTGTCTCGGTTCATATCCAAGTCATCCGACCGAAGCCTGCCATTTTTCAAGATATTACGTCGAGCCAACAAATTTCAATGGGACGCCGAGTACGATCGAGCGCTGGAGGAGCTGAAGGAGCATCTGAGCTCACTGCCTGTGTTAGCCAAGCCAGTCACGGGTGAGCGACTCTGGATATATTTGTCATCCAATGAACATGCTGTTGGATCGGCTCTGGTCAGGCAGAACGGTCAAGATCAACAACCTGTGTATTTTCTGAGTCATATATTAAAGGATGTTGAATCTCGCTACACGGTCTCAAAAAATTAGCCTATCCACTCGTACTCGCCGCAAGAAGGCTTCGCCCATACTTCCTTGCGCACTCAATAATAGTGATGACTAACAGCGCTGTAGGAAGAGTCCTCCTCAATCCAGAGGCATCCAGACGGCTAATCAAGTGGACGACCGAACTTAGTGAGTTCGACATCCAATATCAACCCCGCGCGGCAATTAAGGCTCAAGCCTTAGCGGATTTTGTTATAGAAGTCCAAAGTAATGAGCCGCCGATAACGTTGAAAATATATGTGAATGGCTCGCCCACTTGGTAGGGCAGCGGGATCAGCTTAATCCTCATCTCACCTCGTGAGGACCGGATGCAGCTGTCCATCCGGCTGGACTATCGAGCTACTAATAATGAAACGGAGTATGAGGTATTGATTGCTGCCCTGCAAGCAGCTCGACACGTGGGAGCGGATAAGGTTCTCATTCACTCGGATTCCCAACTTGCCGCCCAGCAATTATCCAGGGTCTTTGAAATAAGTAGCACACAGTTAAGGCTCTATGCAGAGGCTTTTAAAATGCTGAAGGCCAACTTCCAAGAAGTGGTCATACAGAAGATCCCCCGATTCGGGAACCAAATGACGGATGAGCTAGCAAAGCTGGTCAGTTCGTTAACGCCGATTGATCGGCCGATCGAGCAAGTCTCACTGGTGGGCAACATCGACCGTATGGAGGGAATCACCTTCCCAAACGACTGGAGGGCGGCCCTGACAGAGTTCTTGCATTCGGGAACCATACTTGCCAATCCGAAGGATGCTCGCCTGATAAAGAAGAGGGTCAGTCAATTCACGCTGATCGGCGACCAACTCTATAAGAAAGCTTTCTCTCGACCCCTACTCAAATGCGTCCGATCGGAAGACGTCGATTACATCCTGAATGAGGTACACCAAGGCTCTTGCGGAGGTCATCCGAGCGGCCGCTCATTGGCTCGGAAAATACTTTTGGCTGGATACTTCTGGCCGACCCTCCAAGAGGATGTCGCTCGGACGGTGGCAACTTGCCTATCTTACCAAAAGTACAACAACAATCTGTTGGTGCAATCGACCTAGGTTTTGATCGGTACGATCATAGTTTTGATGTGTGTGTCAAAGAGTTTAAGTTAGGTTCATCCTTGTATTTGATATGTGTATTTGAGTTGTGCAGGTTCACAAGATACACATGTGACTCAGGTTGATGGCTTCGGGTCCGGTGAAGGATAAAGCATCCGAGGGACCGTGGACAAGGCAGCGAGGACAAGGGCCGAGGGAAGCAATTTCGAGGCATACGCGAAGGATGGCATTGGGGACGAGCTGCAGGCTTGAATGCATCCGAGGGACGAGAGCCAAAGAAAGTATGCTTGAAGGTTCTGGTAAAGCTGCAAAGAAAGCGTCAAAAGAGTCGTAAGGGTGAGGGTACGAGTACACGAGAGATTATACTCGGAGTAAAAACATAAATTCTAGGGTTTACTGTAGCAGTACTGTAGCAGCACTGTAGCAGTACTGTAGCAGTCGACTGCATGTTTTAGCAGTCGACTGGTGCAGTCGACTGGGGCAGTCGACTGGCAGCGAACAGAATGTCTCTGTTCGTATGGAATCGAGCCGTTGGGATGTAACGGTCGAATTTCCATTGAGGGCAGTCGACTGCTACCTCCAACGATAACACCAGTCGACTGGTGCCGAGATGAGTTGATATGATGATCAACTCTCTCCTCTTATTTAAGGGAAACTTTGGGGCTTGAAGGAGGTTACTCATGCTTATTGAATAACTCCTTGTCATTGCCCAAAAGCTTCCAAGCCTACTCTCTTCCTCCTAAACCTAAGTTCATCATTGTAAAGAGGAAGAGATCCTTTGTGAGAGGTTTGCTCCACCGAGAAGGAGAAAGCTCTAGCCGGAGATTGCCGGGGACTGATCCACCGAAGGATCAAGGGCTCGTCCACCTCAAGGACACGCCGTGGAGTAGGAGCAAGCAATCTCCGAACCACGTAAAAGAATCGTGTTAGCGTTTGTGTTCTTACTCATTGCTTTCTTGTTTTAGTTTCATTTCCGCTTGCGCAAACTAACCGTGTAGAGAAGAAATCGAAGTTGGGGGTGACCTAGCTATCCAACCCCCCTTCTAGCCGGCCACCGATCCCCTACACAATCCACACCGACCGATCGAGGAGATGAAAGCATCCACGGTATCGTGCCCGTTCGACCAATGGGGTATGGACATTGTAGGGTCTTTCCCTATGGCAACCAATCAACGGAAGTTTCTACTAGTGGTGGTGGACTACTTCTCAAAGTGGGTAGAGGTCGAGCCGCTTGCCAGAATCACCGAGTGGATGTTCACCAAATTTATTTGGTAGAACATTATCTGCCGATTCGGAATCTCGCGCCGACTCATGTCCAACAATGGAAGGCAGTTCGTTGGACGGAAACTCAAAGAATGGTGTGAAAGCTATGACATCCAACAATCCTTCACCTAAGTGGCCTACCCCCAAGGCAACGGTCAAGCGGAAGTCACCAATCGGGAGATCCTCAGAGTTTTGCGCGCTCGGCTCGACCACATGGGAGGCAGCTGGGTCGACGAGCTCCCTAGTGTGCTATGGGCTCTCGGCACAACTCTGAAAGATGCGACTGGTGTAACCCCATTTTACTTGGTATACAATGGCGAAGCAGTTGTCCCCGTGGAGGTCGGGGTAGAATCCGATCGGGTGCAGCACTACGACGAGGGGAATGCCGAATGAAGGTTGATGGAGCTCGACTTGGTGGACGAAGCAAGGAAAAAAGCTGTCGTTCAGATAACGGCCTACCGGTAGCGCATGAAGCATAATTACAATCGGCGAGTGATCCCGAGGTCCTTTCAGGTCGGCGATCTCGTCTGGAAGAAAGTGAAGCCGGTCGGTGATATCGTCAAGCTCGAGGCACCATGGGGGGGACCGTTTAAGGTCGTGGGGAATCTCCGTCCAAGCGCCTACTATTTAGAGGACGAAGAAGGGAGGCAGCTCGAGAGGCCCTGGAGCGCGAATCATCTTCAACCCGCTGGATGAGAGGTGCGCAAGTGAATCCTATATTTCGTAGCTGTTGTATGTTTGTCGAATGTAGGGCAAAGTTTGAATAAAAAGACAAAGGCCTCTTTTAAGTGCATCTTCATCAACGGTCGAGCGGTGTCCTTAAACCCGGGTGCAAGTATATATCAACTGTCGAGTGGCGACGTTAAACTCTCATCTCCATCAACCGTCGAGCGGCGACGTTAAACTCTCGTCTCCATCAATTGTCGAGTGGCGATGTTAAATGTGTGTCTCCACCAACCGTCGAGCGGCGACGTTAAACGCGCGTCTCCATCAACCATCGAGCGACGACGTTAAACACGTGTCTCCATCAATCGTCGAGCAACGACGTTAAACCCTCATCTCCATCAACCATCGAGCGGTGACATTAAACGTGTCTCCACCAACCGTCGAGCAGTGACGTTAAACCCTTGTCTCCATCAACCGTCGAGCGACGACGTTAAATGTGTGTCTCCATCAACTGTTGAGCAGCGACGTTAAACGCGTGTCTCCACCAACCGTCGAGTCACGACATTAAACCCTTGTCTCCATCAACTGTCGAGCAACGATGTTAAATGCGTTCTCCATCAACCGTCGAGCGAAGACGTTAAACGCGTGTCTCGACCAACTATCGAGCGACGACGTTAAACCCTCATCTCCATCAACCTTCGAGCGGCGACATTAAACGCGTGTCTCCATCAACCGTCGAGCGGCGACATTAAACACGTGTCTTCACCAAACCGTTGAGTGGCGACGTTAAACCCTCATCCCCATCAACGGTCGAGCGGCGGCCTTAAATCATCATCCCCACCAAATCGTCGAGTAGTAGCGTCAAATGCAGGCCTGCTTCGAATCGTCGAACGGCGACGTTAAATCCAGAGCTTCATCAAATAGTCAAGCGGCAATGATAGACCCGAGTCTATGCGGGTGATCGAACGGCTAACTACGAATAAGAGTTGCCCCAAACCCCCCCCCCCCCAATTTACAGATGAACGACCCGTTCGGTAGGATGTACTGAAATACTTCAAGCTCTGCAACTTGAAAAGAAAGGCGAATCGAGTAGACGTGCACATAAGTTACTGCTGATCGAAAAAATTATGAGGTTGCAATACTAGGGAGAAAAGACTAGACAACAAACAGAAAAAAGGGGGGAGCTTGGCTGAACGACCTGACATGCATTAATACTTGAAAGGTTTACAAAAGGGATTACAAAAGATCGAGCCCTCAAACTCACTCTAAGTAATCTAGCACGTCGTCCGGCAGAGTGACGGTCAGCTTGTCCCGGCTTATGACCTTACTAGTCACAACGGCCTGTAGGTGGCCCCCTTCGCGAAGCTGACCTATCGTCCCTTCGATCGCCAAGTCCAACAATCGAAGGGCCCGATCGGTGAACCTGTCGCATAACGCATCCGAACAGAGGTAAGCTTATTTCATAGTTTCAAACCTACTCCCTTCAGCATCCTGGTAAATTCGCAGCGCCACACGGGAGCCCTCCAACTCATCCTTGGCAGCGGCTAACGTGACATCTTTGGAGGCCAGCTGGTCACGAAGGGACTTTTCTTCGACTGAACTACTACTCCGCTCGACAACCAGGAAATCTTCGAGCTCCTTCATCTTCTGGGCCAGGCTCCAGGCTTCCTTATTCTTCAGTTCAAGGTCATCGATGGCCCGCTGCTTCCTGGCAGTGGCCGACTCTATCTTCGTGTCGAAGGTAGTGACCTGCTTGTTGAGCCGAGCCAACATCACTTCCTGATCTACGGATTTTTTCCGCTCGGCCTCCAAAAGTTTATTGCTCTTCTCCAAGTCAACCCTTAGCTTCTTGACCTCAGAGATCGATGGCCCTTGGGAGGAGGAGGCGCTGCTTGAAACCTTGAGTTTCTTGAACTCGTCCTCCAAGAATGCGAGCCTGTGGCACATGGGCAGTCTCTCCACTCAGTACTGCGGGTAAACAGGAAAAAAGGCATAGCCGAACGGAGGTAAGCTAGGAGTTTATAATAAAGAACTTACCTCATTGGCCATTTGGGTGTGACTGTTGGCCAGGGCACCCGGAGGTAGCATCACCGCACGGGCTCGTGCATCCTCTCAGACTTCGGCTAGCGGCTCCTGGATGAGGATCTGGTGCTCGGGGATCCGAGATTGAGCGCTCGGCTCGTTGTAGTCCTCCGTTGGTAGATAGAGGATCGCCGTAATGGATCGTCAGCCGCTCGGGACCGAGTGGGATGAGGCCTCCCGATCGGAAGCCGGTGATATGCCGAACCATTTAACCATCAAAGGTTTCGGTGGTGGCGGCATGAAGGCCACAGACAATGCAGCGACGGCTCCTTGCGGTAGCTCGGCCAAGGAGGGCGTCCGATAGGACAACAAAGCCTCCACAGTTTCTGGGAGCAAAGCCGGAATCGAAGTCTCGACCCTCTCGACCGATTGCACGCTCAAAGTAGCGAAGTGCGAAGATGGCTCCGCTCAGCGCCTCTTGCGCCTGGTCAATGGCACGTTGGAGGAGGCCGAGCCCGAGGGTTCCTCGACGGGAATGATAGGGCGCCGCTCTGTCTTGGGCTGTGAGCTCAGGGCGGCCCCTCCGCTCGGCGCATGGCTGGTCGCGCCTTCGCTCACTTCCACAGGCATCTCCTCGCTCAGCCCTAGCGAATCTTTGTGGGAGCCGACTAGCTGCAGACCTCAGCTCGCCAATTCTTCAGTAGTCATCGCCTTAGCCACGCTGTCCGTAAGCTTCACCTTGTCGGCCATCCACGCTCGCATCATGACATCGGCTGCAGGATAAACAGAAGAATTAGTTAGCATCAAAGGAAGAGGTAAAGAGGTTTCTTACCTAAGCTGGTCGGCAGCTGGGTGCGGATCGGACTCAGGCCAAAGATGTAGAAAACACCCTCTAGCAGTAGCTTGTGGATGTCAAATCTCTGACTGGCTAGCATCGATGCTGTGTGCAAGTAGTCCGATGGGGTTTTGTATCGTCTCAGGTCCAGCTGAGGTGCCACGACGAGCTGCTAGTGAGTCGGGAAATCTGGCCTCTCAGGAAGGCGCATAAAGAAGAAATACTCCTTCCAATGCTTATTAGAAGTCAACATCTTGTCGAAGAATACTAAGTCGACCCGCGATTGGAAAAGGAAAGCCCCCGGTTTGAACTGTTCAAGGTAATAAAATTAGTGAAAGGCCTAGGGAATCAGGGGAATACTGTGCAGCCGGAACAAGACCACGACGCCGCACAACAGTCGAAAGGAGTTAGGCACAAGTTGAGGAAGAGAAATGCAGAAGTATTTATAAACGACAGGAATAAAGGGATGCATAATGAACCGGAAACCAGCGGTGAGGTGATCTCTAAAGAGACAGATACAACCGTTCGGCGGGGAATTCGGCCGATCGAAGGGCGAGGGGAGGACAATTTTATGGTCTGAAGGGATCTCAAAAGCACCTCGTAGACTCTCAGTGTCGCCGGCGTCGAACCGGGACTCGGTAGAAGTATACCAAAGCCTCGGGATGCCGACGGGAGGTTGCGATGAGTCGACCATTGCAAAAATAGGCAAAAATAGGGATCGAAAAGAAGAAACATGAATCGAGCGAGGAAAGAACTGCTGGGGGTTTCACCGGAACCCGAAGACGAGTCAAAATGCCCAAAAGCAAACACAAAGGGGAGAGAGCTTACTGAAAAGGAGAGGAGGTCACCGGAGAAAGGGAACGAAGGATCGTTGGAGGGCAAGACACAAGGAATCGTCGGAGGGCACAACAGAAGCACGAGGTCATCGGAGGCACAACAACGAAAGCGTGGCGAAGGCAGCAACGCAGCGGGCTCATATACCCTGGGCTCGGACAATCGGAGCATTCCAATCTAGGTTGCGGAAACCTAGGCTCAGATCCGATCGTCGAATTTAAACTACCAAACGTCACCATTAATGTCTGTCATGTCAGGCGTGCAATGACGGTGGGAGTGACACGTGGCATGCTACTACAGGTCGGCAGTTAATGCAGGCATGGGAGTCTGTTCTGCCTTAATAAGAGAGGATTTGCACGATTCCCAAGAAATTGGGGTGTCGTCAGCCAGCCCCCACTCGCCTGAGACAGCCTGAGGAAAAAGTGCTATAAGTGTAAATCTTTGTTCATCCGATCGGATCGAGGGAGCGTGTTTATGACCGAGCAACAAGCTTCCAAAGGTCGATCGGCGAAGATCGGGCCTATCCTAATCAGAGTCCATACAGTGAGGAAGGCTAATCGGGATGGAGTCTACTCACACAATGGTCCAGTCAGTCGAACTATAGTCTCCTTCGACTAGACTTAAAGGGAAGGCATATGATGTGGTGATAAGGAGGGGCCCACCTTGTGGAAGGTCATCGTCACGATGGAGGTCAAAGTCAAGGTGGTCAATGCCCCACTATCACTGGCCAGTTGGACAAGTGGTTCTCCCGATCGAAATATGAAAGGCCCGATCCGACATCATCACTAGATCGGCCACCAGTTGAGCTAAGACGCTCAATAAAGGAATGAACGACAAGTGTATGTAGAAGCAGGCCGAGCGGCTACCCCGCTCGGCCTTACATCAATACTCAGAACAGAACAGTGGAGTAGAGTCATGGCCGAGCGGACCACAAACGGACAACGCTACTACAGCCGAGCGGCTATCCCGTTCGATCAAGGTACGCGTACAACAACCAAACAGTGGAAGCGGTAGCCTAGCGGCTACCCCGCTCGGCCAAGTAGTAGATTCATCAGCTAGACAACGGAGACTCGAGCCGAGCGGCCATCCCGCTCGACCCAGTAAAGGACATAGGATATTACTTGGCAAGATCTTTTTGGGAGCTAGTGTCGCCGACAGACGGTATAGTGGACGGCATGGTCAGGCAAAAGATCGTATGGCGAAAGCTTCCACTATCACTTCAGATATATGTTCGGTCTATTAAGGTATTGTGTCATGACACTATACTGACATGTCTTTTCGAGGAAAGCTTGGGAAAGCATGCTCGCTTTGAGAAGCGTGCACGCGCGCTACAGGAGTCCTATATAAAGGGGAGTTCAAGCATCGGCAGAGGTATGTTTTCTCGTTTTCTCGCGATTTCTACTGTTGAGCTATAGTTCTTGCTTCTTCTTGCTTCGTCGGAGGCTGACTTGAGCATCGGAGGATCATCGCTGGGGACCCCTTCCCTGGCTCGGCACTGACGCTGCTTGTGTTGCAGGTGGGAGCGAAGTCCATAGGAGGTCAGCAGAGCGCCACGTCCTCAATATCCGTCTCCCCAACTTTCGGACATGATCATATGATATTATCCACTTTAGGTCTAGACTCTCATGACTTTACCGTTGGACTCTTCTAAAAAAAATATCTCATACCAATAAAATATCTTTTATTCTTTTAAACCCATGATCTTTATCAAATCCTTTTAATATGAGACTTCGATTTGATTCAACCCGGCCCATGGAATCCATTATTCATTATTGTGCCTGCCTTACTAATTTTTGCAAGTTTGGCGTGTTCTATTGGATGTGTCCTAAGCATTTGCAGATTTGATTCCTTGGCAAGAGGGATTAATAACAATTGTAAGCTTTATTGCGATTCATTTAAATAATTTAACATTTGAAATTTTATGTAAAAGCTCGAAATGATAATTTTGTCAAATTTATCATCTCTTTGTTTTTTCAAGTTGTGATGGATCTCATCACATTTAAGTAATGCGACTGACTTGATGTATAGATCTGACCACATTTTAATTTCTTCATTAAATTATCAACTTATTATCTATAGCTCATCCATATAACATTGTCTAAAACTAAACACCAAGACTGCGTCAACAAAATACTAGATACAAATATTGGCTGCACAGAAGACAGAATCATGCCAGAGACCACAAAACAACCTACTAAGCAAAACATTTATACTATGATACTATCGATTCAAAGGAAGAAATTATTACACTTCAACCATGGTGTGTCAAGGAAACTAAAATTTGGCACAGTGAGATCGTGCCCAAAAAAAAAACCTCAGCTCCCTTGATGCAACCAGTCCAGCCCTCAGAGTTGAGACGGAACTAACTCTTTATAATAGCTAGGACAGGTTTGCACCTCGGAGCAATAAAACTTGGCTGAGAACCTTGAATCCAAAGGCTTCAGAAATGACAATGTTCAACATTTTCAGCTTAGCAGCACGACCTAAAATTCCAAAGCAGTTGACTTCTCCAGCAGCGAAGAAATCTGGTGGCCACATGGCAACAACAGGCACCCAAAATTCTCTAAAAGATTTCAAAAAGTAATATATTATTGAAAAAAACAAGATGTAAAGAAAAGTAGCCGTGGCGGTGAGTAGTGGTATGGTGGGATGTGCAAACCGTATGCATCAAAGCCTTTCATTTACAGAACGATATCGACCGGAGCTAGTCAATTCCTTGATCTTCTCCTGAATTTGTTGCTTTAGCATCGGATTTACACACTGACATCTTAAATCAGTGAGGGAGGTGGGCAGACCTGTCTCCGGCAGTGACTCAATCTCTGGACAAGATGAAATGGATAAAAGCTCGAGGGAGGGAAGAGTACACAACTCCTTTGGTAGATACTGTAGTTCCTTGCAATAAGAAAACATTAGGATTCTAAGAACAGTGAGCCTCCGCAACAATTCCTGCTCCTCCCCCTCAAACATCACCTCCTCAACTGAGCTTTCGATTTGGAGTCTATGGATAGATGGCAGTGCATTTCTCAGGGGGGGAATTTTAAGCAACGCAGTGTTATCAACGCATATTTCACGTAGCGATAACAAACCCTGCTCCTCCTCCTCCTCCTCCTTCCCATGCTCGTCTCTTCCATTTATTAAAAGATTGGGGCATTCCAAAATAATCAAATTCTTGAGGGATTTCAGAACTCCTAATCCTTCCATTGATCTCAGCTCATCACAACCATGGATTTTCACATATTCCAGTTGCTTCAAGTGAAGCAGAGGTTCCTTTGGAAGAGAACGTAAGTGAGGACATTCGCCTATTTCCAAATGAGCGAGCGAGGTGAGGTTGTGCAGGCAACGAGGCAACAATTTGTCAAGATCCCCACAGTTAGACAAGGTTAATTTCTTGAGTGATTGCGGGAGGATGAGGAAGTCATTAAGGTCATGCGTCATCGTTAGGAGCTTGGGGCAATTCCATATTCGCATTTCCTTTAGGGAGGCAAATACCTTAAGTTTCTCCATGGGAAGCCACATCAGTTCTTTACAATCCTCTAATATGAGATACTCAAGGCACGGAAGATTCTGAGACAGCAACCCATCTTCCAAACTCGTAAGATATGGGCAACGTATATACAAATGTTTAAGAGTAGCAACCTTACAATGGCCACTTCCATCGATTTCTTCCCAAATATTTGGAAGTTTCGTCAACCCGGATTGTAATAGCTGTAAATCTACAAGCGAAGGAGGGAGGGGAGGCAACCTCTTAAGTTTGGGACAATAGAAGACGTGAAGTTCCTGCAAGACGGATGGAAACAACTTTATGTCCTTGGCCCAACTGTAATTCTCGTCCCATGCTGCCCAAGAGTACCCAGAAATTTCCAATTCTTTCAGAGTGGGATGCCATTTCAGATCTTTAAGCAGCTCTTCCAAGATGAGTAATTGATTGCCCTCCGAGCTGTCATCCTGGTTGGGCATCCATTCTAACGTCAAGCTATCAATAAACACTTTGTTGTGCAGTTTACCCGCATTTGCTTCTTCTTTACTCCCAACATTTTCAAGATTAGAGATTCGTAGACTTCCATGGAGCTGTGTCAAACCACTTAGTTCCTCGAGTTTGTGTCCTGGATGATTCTGCACCTTGAATGTGTTTAGTTGTTGAAGGGAAGTTAGCCTCCCTATCCTGTATATTTTTGATATTAATGTCATATCTCGAAAATCAATGTATCTCAAGTTGATAAGCTTGCTCATCCCTTGTGGAAAACTCTGTATTGGACATTCATACAGTTGCAGTACCTGCAGATTGTGAAGACGACATAATGAGTCAGGTAATCTTATCATTTCATAGTTAAAGGATAAGTCAAGATAGCGAAGGTGTCTAAGTTCGCCAACATCCTCAGGCAATTCAACAATTCCACTTCTCTGCAAAATCAACACACGAATGTATTTTAAACTTCTCCATAAGTCCTTCAGAGTCGGATTGTTGTTATTATAGTAATTGTCATTCCAAATTAGGCTCCGCCAATTGTTATAATAGTAATTGCCTTTCCAAATTAGGCTCCGCCATTTGTTATTACCACTGAGCACTAGTAATTTTCTTTCCAGTTGATAAGCAGGCTTACTCGCAGGAGGCCACACTGACAGATGACGCACCAGACTAGAGACCTCTTGTGTATTGCCATTCTCTAGCAGATAACATTCACCATCTGACACCAACTGTGCAAGATCATGTATCAGATCATGCATCACATAGCTACGTGTTGTTGATTTCTGAAAGAAAGATCTACTAACTAGATCTTCAAAGTAGCTGCTCCCTACATCCTCCATCCTCTCTTTTCCTTGAGGAATAACAAAGCCTTCTGCTATCCAAATCCTTACCAACTCTTCTTTGTCAAATACATAATCTTTGTGAAAAAGTGAGCAAAAGGCGAAGCAGCGTTTGAGATGCGCAGGAAGGCATTGATAGCTCAACTGGAGGACCGGCAGAACGTCACTCTCATTTTGCGGAAGTTGCCAGATTTCACTTTTCATAATAGTTTCCCAATGACTCTTTTCCATGTTAACCTTCAATAATCCTCCAACCGTCTTTGCTGCAAGTGGTAAACCATTCAACCTTTCGGCAATTGTCTTGGCTATGGTTTCGAGATCAGGTGGATGGTCACCATTGTTTTGCGAGCCAAATACACATTTCTTGAAGAATGCCCAGAAGCTCTCAGCCTCCAAACCATAGAGATGGATTGGATCCACAGCACCAACCATGCCTGCAATTGTAGTAGAACGAGTTGTTACTAGGATCTTACTGCCCTTCGCTCCATTTTTCAACGGTGCATAGAATTTCTCCCATTTGCTACTATCCTCGTTCCACACATCATCAAGCACAAGCAAAAACTTCTTTGATGTTATGTTTTCGTTAAGAATCACATGCAACGCATCTAAATTTGTAAGCTCACATTTTTTTCGGGTTGCAGACTCTATAATCTCTTTGGTGAGTCTCTCGACAGAGAAATTTCCAGATACACAGACCCAAATCTTTAGCTGAAAATGTTCTTGAATGGCTTCATCATTGTATACTTGTTGAGCAAGAGTAGTCTTGCCGATCCCTCCGATACCAGCAATAGCTAACACAGGGATGCTGATGTTGCTAGATCCTGCTCCATCTGAGGCGTTCAACAACAAATCCTTGAGTTCGTTTAGATATTTGTCTCTTCCAAATACTTCGGTTTCAACCAGAACGGAGCTTGTAGTCCGGCTGGTCGATGAAATCAGTTGTTGTTGGTTTTCTAAATCAGACAAAGGAAACAAAGGAATGAGTTGATTTATATCACCAGTGATGTTTTCTATCCTTTCTTTGATTTTTTGCACTCTATCTTTGTCTCTGCTACTAGAAATCAGATCTGCAATAGTAGGGACTGAGATTCTTGGCTTTTTCGTTGCAGGCAGAGCAGTCGAAGAAGATGGCAACGAGAAGCTAGTTGACTCATTTTCTTCTTGCTCCACCTGCTTCATCAGAACTTGATATTGAAACTCATCGAGCAAATCGTCAGCATCATAAGCTGCATCTTTGAGTTGCATCAACAATTCCTTCAATCGCGCTTTGACACCCTCATCTTGGATCCGCAACTTCTCAACTTGGTGGATGATTAGTCTGGATTTTTCAGAAGAACTCTGTAGCTTGTCGATGTCATCTTGAAGTCCATGCTGCACTCCGAACTGTTGAACTGCGTAATCAGCGACCTTCCCAACCAAGCTCCCGAGGAAATTGTCAGCGAACCAGACCAAGGCTTTAAGCATGAACGGCGTCATCTCTCAGAGCGAAAGAACTTCTGTTCAAAAACAAGAACAACGAGAGATATTTAGCAGAGACAGATCTAAACAAGGAGATAGAGTTCTCACGAAGTTTACCTTTTTGACCAGGATAAATCCGAAATTTACCCGTGAGAATCGACTTTATGGCCTGATGGTCTCCAGTCTCCACCATTACCACGAGGTTGCGACCTCATTGGCTACAAAATTATTTCACTTAATGAAATAATAGTGTCATATTTTAAAAAAAAATTAATTTATTTTGCCTAATATGTTTAAAAAAAATAGTTTACTCTAACCTCCAATAGAATTTTGTCCAGTGTCACAACATTAGTTCTCGGTATCTAGTCCCGATAGGAATAATAATTTTCTTAAAATTCGATGAAGATTCGATATTTCATTCGAATAGAGAAAAATATAAAGGAACTATCAATATCGAATATTCAATTTAAATATCCGATTAAAAAAATATGTATATTAAATAAATTTTTTTTCTAAAATCCACAAATTAATTTTGTTAATGTCAAGAGTGTATATATATATATACTTATTTTTTTAATAATATTTTAATACATCCGGAGAATTAGAAATAAGAAATGGAGGATACTATTTAATTCCTTACAACTTTAAAAATTCACATAATCCGAAATAGATTCAATCGGACCTATCTAGGTTCATTAATAGAATTTCGATCGAAATACACTGGTGAACATAGATAAGCCCAATTAGACTCATTTCAAATTCTGTGAATTTTTTAGATTACAAAGAGTCCAATGATATGCTCCTTGGGCCAACTCCCCAATCGAGTATCCAATTCATGTCCAATCGGTTATATCGATCGGACGCTCCGGCTCGCCTCCACTCTGACCAGATGATTCTCCCAGGCTCAGATACCCAGATGCTCTGACACGTTAATTGACATGATACGTGGGATAATATGATGGACTTAGCGTAATCCTATGAGATCTTATACAGTGCGGGATATGATTAATGTGACCTTTGGATAGACGATGAGACATTTGCCTCACTATGACATGACATTCTGTCAGAAGCCTACTACTTCCTTTACAGCTTTTGATATGAGGGACTTCCACTCCTTCAAGGTCTCGAGGTCTAAAGCTGATTTCGGGTCCGCTCGTCTTCTCCTGATTACAGCCAACGGCGTGAATTTCCAAGCGTCGAACGTATGACTTTTTGGCTCGATTGGAGTCTCCACTGGTAGGTCCACCGACGATGATGTTTATCTCTCCCCAAGCGGCATTGCTTCTGTTTTCCTCTTCTCGAGCGTTGGGTCTGTGTCGCTCGTGTGAGGCTCGGCCGCTCAGGTATGGTCATTGCTCCTCTGTTGATGGTGGTACTGCCACTCGGGTGACCGCCTGGCATCTTCTCGTCGCCCGACGGTTTGATGCCCGTGTCGCCGATCAAGTGAAGGTGATCGGCGATAATAACCCCTTGGCGCTGGTTGGACGATCGGGGTAAACCCGCGACAATCACGAGTGTTGTGTGACGCTGACTGGTGGAAGGAACAAACACATAGACGTCCATACCTTGCCCTTCACTGTTTTTGGCCGACCAGAAGCTACATGATGCACGGCCTATGCCCTTGTTTCTTGGTGCAGTCGACCTTCAGCTCTTGGCCCCCTTGGCAGTTGGTGGTTGCTCAGCGATCGCCGTTCGGTTAGCACCGCGAGCTCGGATAACGCCTCCTTCCTTTTGGCTGTCTAGGCCCCTCTACGTTTATATTTTTGTTAGCCTTCTTGAGCATATGATTGTAGTCTTGGGGTGGCTTCCTGATGAGTGATCAGAAAAAATCTCCGTCCATGAGCCCCTGGGTGAAGGCATTTATCATGGTTTCAGATGAGACCGAGGGGATATCCATAGCTACCTGGTTGAAGCATTGGATGTATGCTCGAAGGGTTTCTCTCGACCCTTGCTTTAAAGAGAACAAACTGATGCTTGTCTTTTGATAGCGTCGACTACTTGTAAAATGATGAAGGAAGGTCGTTCGGAAATCTTTGAATCTTTTTATTGATTCGTCCGGTAGCCTCCTGAATCATCGCTGAGCCAAGCCGGACAGCGTTGTGAGAAATTAAAGGTCAGCACTTCACCCCATCAGTGTATTGGTGCAGTGCAGCAGCATTGTCGAACTTTCCCAAATGATCATCCGGATCGGTCGATCCATTGTATTGTCCGATTGCCAATGAAGTGTAGTGTCGCGGCAATGGATCTTGCAGTATTGCTTCAGAGAATTGGGGGTTGATCCGCTCGGAAGACGCGTCATTTTAGGGCGCCTTGCCCTTCCTTGCGTCCTGAATGGGTGCTTCATCTGAAGAAGATCTCTTCTCCTGATTTGCTTGTGCAACCTTTAAGGACGTTTGGACAGAGCACGATGAAATGGAATAGGCGCGGGTGGAGCTTCTCCATGCGTGTCAGTTGACAATCTATTTTGCCTCCAAATAGATACTGCTCTGGTCGATCGTCATGAGCCGCTCGGCCTCCAGAGGCTGACGTTGCTTGTTGCGCCATTCGGTCGGCTAGTGCCTTTTGTTGCTGCTACTCGACTATCTTTGCAGCTCGTGCTTGTATCAGCGCGTCGAGTTCCTCTTGAGTGAGCATCACGGTGTGAAGTCGTCCAGCGTCATCCATCTTTCGACTTGGATGCAAGTGCGTTCCCACAGACAACGCCAAATTTGATCCTGTCCGAGAATCGAGACGATGGAAGCTGAGGACGTGGCGCTCCTGTTGACCGCTGATAGACTCCTAATTGGCGAGACCTGCAACCACAAAACGTCAGTGTCAAGTCGGGGAGGTTTCCCGGCGATGGCCCTCCGACGCTCAAGTCAAACACCGGCGATGTAGAAGAAACGGGGAAGCAAAATGGCAGCGTAACTGTAGCTACAGTAGAGATTATGCATACCTCCATTGAAGCTTGGGGATCCTTATATAGGACTCCGGGGGCACGTGCACGTTTCTCGAGGTGTGCACGCTTCTCAAAGCATACCATGAAAAGACGTGTTAGGAAAGTGTCTTTGACATCATACCTTAACGACCCAAGCATATCTCTGACAAAATAGTGGAAGCTTCCACCGTACGATCCTCTGCCTGACCATGCCGCCAAGCATGCCGTCTGTTGGTAGCACGGGCTCCCAAAAAGATATGAGCTGATCTTCCTTTTGTCTGCTATCGATCCGAGCGGGAGAGCCACTCGGCCCGCCGCCCTCCGCTCTGGCGAACTTGCCTGTGGGCCGAGCGGGAAAGCCGCTCAGCCTGTCGTCCTCTTTTCGGGTGACCTAATTCTTGGTCCGATCGAGGGAGCTGCTCGACCAACATTTCACTGTCCTAGATCTGTTCGGTGGTGACTCCCTCATTGTTAGTCCTGAGGTTCTAGATACGCTGATACTCGCTCTCCTGAGAGTCGAAAGCTCGACGGGCAACCGAGCTATGCTGATGATCACTCCAATTAGGTGAGTGTGCTGTCCGATCGGACCATGCCCCCGAGATTACTGACCATCTTGACTTTGACTTCCAGCGTGACAATGCTCCTCTACGGGGCGGGCCCTACCTACCTTACCACCGGATCAGATACTATAAATGTCTTCAATGCACTACACTCTTCCATTATATGTCAACTTTTTAGAAATAGGGTGCGTTTGGTTTGTCCCATTTTCATTTTCATTTTCTGAAAAACGCGCGTTTTTCATTTTTTAGAAAATAACTTTTCCGCGTTTTTCGTTTTCTTAGAAAACGCTCTCTCATTTTTTTAAAAATGAACGTGGAAAACGCAAACCAAACGCGTTTTTCATTTTCTCAGAAAATAAAAACAGAAAACAGCGTGGAAAACGTAAACCAAACGCCTCCTAAATCTCCTAGGTTCATTAATGTGTTTCAATTAAAATTTATTGATAGACCTAAAAAATTCTTATTGGATCAATTCTAACTTATATAGATTTTTTAAGTGCTCCGGGATTTATATGTGTCTTTCTTTACTGTTTACTATTTACTGTTTAAAAGTCGACTAGTGCGTAAAAGGTTTTTAAACTTTCACAACACCATATTAACATTGATTTTTCAACATCATCTTGTGTGAAAATAACATAATATTATGATGTTAATTTTTAAAAATAATATTATAGCACATTTTAAAAATTAACACCACTGGATTTTTAAAAACAAACATTATATAGAATAGTTGATCTTTTAAAGCCACTATTATATAGTGGTGCTGATTTGTTCGAATAATTTTTTATTTTGTTTTCTCTTATTATTAATTTATTTTATTATTTTTATTCTACTGTGATTATATATTAAAAATATAAAACATTAATATTTTTTTACTTTTTATTTATTTTAAATTGTTTTATTAAATTTTTAAATTTTAAAATAAAACTGGATAAATTTAATTTTAAAAAATAATTTGAATCATTAATATTTTTTATATGAAAATCATCGATAATATATTTTTTTTTATTTTTTTGATCGACAGGACACTCCAGTTGAGAAAGAATAGCGTAGAGATATTTTGGAAAAAAAGGAAATGATTTGCATCTGAGGGAAAATTGGGAATGAGATATAACTTTTGGGAAAGATAAAACTTAGATGTGACTGTGGGTATTCAGAAATTTAAGATGTGAGATATTATCGTTTATTATTTCTACCCTTCAATTTTTTTTCTACAATATAAAATTTTATTCTATGATCTCGTTACTAATAATATCATTTCACTTAACAAAATAAGAGTGTGATATTTTAAAATTTTAATTTATTTTGCTTAATAAAATAACTGTGTGATATTTTTCAAAAATTTATTTTACACTAATATATAGTCTCGAATAGAATTTTGTCAATTGTTACATTGTTATTTTTTCGATAAAGTAGAGAAAAATCTCTAATCACAATTTAAATTTTACATATAATCCTCATTCATAAAAAACTTTGTTTCCACTCCCTGCATTTAAAGTTTTATTTGCTTCAACTCTCCCATGCAAATATTGTGACCTAATTGTCCCTCAGATTTTTTAGATACAAAAGGTCCAAAAATGAGTATAATTTAAAGAAAATCTAGTATATTTTCTATCCAATTGAGTATCATTTAAAGAAAATCTAGTATATTCGAGTATATTTTTTATTAAAATTGCTCTTCATATTTTTTAGGTATAAATAGTCTAAAAATGAGTATAAGTCCTAATAAATTCAACATTTTAAATTAGAATTGAGTATATTTTCTATTAAATTGAATACAACTTTTTTCCTATTTAATAGAATTCCTCTTAAATTCAGGACCATTTGAAAAAAATCTAATATATTTTTCATCCATTTGAGTATTTTTTAAAAAAAATCTATTATATTTTTCATCTAATTGAGTATTATTTAAAGAAAATCTAGTATATTTCCATCTAATTGAGGTAGAAAAAAAATCATACTCAATTTGATAGAAAATATACTAGATTCTAATTTAATATACTGAATTAAGAAGATTTATATTTATTTTTAAATTTTTTATACTTAAATATCAGGAATAATTAGATAAGTATATTAGATTAAGAGTGAAAATAAAAAAAAATTTCAATCAAAAAAAATATAAAATTATGTTTGTTAATTAGTCTCCTGCAAATTTTCCCTTATTTCTTCAGTTAAAGTCTCGGCAAAACTGAGACAAGACACATGATCGGCACGCTACTTTAGTCCCGACTCTTGACTTCTTGTGACAGCTGGCGGTTGCTGGCCCGGGCCCACCTTCACGCCGTCCTGTCCCCTCCATCAATAAATCAATCGGCTTCCCCTCTCTCTCTCCATAGCCAAGATCTAGATCGCCGACAAGGTACCCTCCCTCTCTCCTCCTTCCCTCCTTCTCTTCCTAAAAAAGCTCGTCCTTTGCAAGCGAGCGTGGTAGATCTACAGAAGAAGAAGATGAGGGAGATCATAAGCGTCCACATTGGTCAGGCCGGCATCCAGGTCGGCAATGCTTGCTGGGAGCTCTACTGCCTCGAGCACGGCATCCAGCCCGATGGCATGATGCCGAGGTATTAATCATATTTTTAGCACAGAATTCGTTGATAAAAGATGTCTTTTGCACTTGCTTTTTGGGGGAAAAGGGGCAGATTTTCTTTTTTTGCTACGTTTGGTCGATACGTTTCCTGTTGGATCTCATCAAAAGTTTGCTTTTGTAGCTATTCCTTGATTTTCTTGATGGTCCTTCTTCAAGAGTGGTGGAAGTTATTTGTTGTTTGGGTTTATAGCTGCTTGCTTGATCTTTGACCTAATTCGTTATAAAAGCGTGACCGGCTTAATAAACTAGATTTATTTTTTGGTCATTCGATTAGCCTCAGATTGGCTTACTGGTGTGAGATCTAGCGACTCTTCGTATTGGATCTGTCTGATACTTTTAATTATTATTATTATTATTATTATTATTATTATCATTATTATTATTATTATTATTATTATTATTATTTTGTCCACAAGGTAAATAAAGTGGGATTTCAAAAGTTGGCGAAAATTTGTTCCAACATCATTTCTTTTTCGGCAGTATCTCGTTTTTTAGTTTTTTTTTAAAGCTTAGTTCAATAATCATGATTGTGGAGTTGATTCGCATATTTTGTTTAGAGTAAAATTTTCCTGAGTATTATTGTCTCCATAATTCGAGTTGGAGATCTCATTCTCTGACTGTATAGCATCTTGAATGATTAAGAAATACATTTCCTTTTTCCTAAATTTGTTATCAAACTTCCCATGTATTAGATAGCTTTAATGATCTTTGATGAGATACCTGTCTTCAGTGAACTGTCTATACCTTCTAGCAAGTAAATGATTTCATAATTGATTAAAGGGAACTGGTATGAAAAACTGTGATCTATGATCTGATTGGTTTTTACTGAAGTGTTCTTTTGTTTCCGCAGCGATACTTCAATAGGAGTTGCAACAGATGCTTTTAATACCTTCTTCAGTGAAACCAGTGCTGGTAAGCATGTTCCAAGGGCCATATTTGTAGATCTGGAGCCCACAGTGATTGATGAAGTGAGGACGGGAGCCTATCGTCAGCTCTTCCACCCAGAGCAACTCATCTCTGGGAAGGAGGATGCTGCAAATAACTTTGCTCGGGGCCACTACACAGGTAATGACTCTAAAATCTTTTCTTTTAGTTGAAGCTGTTCTTTTGATACTAGATTTGGTCTTTGATCTTGATGTGCATTTGTAAACAACAGTTGGCAAGGAAATTGTTGATCTCTGCCTTGATCGAGTTCGGAAATTAGCAGACAATTGCACTGGTTTGCAAGGATTTTTGGTTTTCAATGCTGTTGGTGGTGGAACTGGATCTGGTTTAGGTTCTTTGCTGCTTGAACGCTTGTCCGTGGATTATGGGAAGAAGTCAAAGCTTGGTTTCACCATTTATCCATCTCCTCAGGTACACATGAATTTATTGTTGCTAGTCTACTCTGGGACCCGAAGGGGAGCCTTGGCACAACGGTAAAGTTGTTGCCATGTGACCAAAAGGTCACGTGGAAACAGCCTCTTGCAAAAAATAGGGTAAGACTGCGTACAATGGATCCTTCCCCTGGATCCTGCATGGCGAGAGCTTCGTGCACCGGGCTGCTCTTTTTTTGTTTTTAAGTCTACTCTGGGACCCATATTGGCTGGGCTACCTTTTAGTCTACTCTCAATTCAAGTCAACTTTCTCATTGTGTGCTTGTGTGCTCAATATCATCTTTGGCTAATATTTCAGTAGTCAGCATACTACTTACTAATGGAAGTATCAAAATTTGGGTATATTTGGAAAATGTTTGCTATTGCGCCACAATATGCTATCTAACAATTATGCATCACTAGGATATTTAGATTGAGGAACCACACTGATAGCAGACCACTTGTTTGTTCACAGAAGATTATATGGTGAAAGATTATTTAGTAGAAAATGCTCCGCCAAAAAATTTAAGATGTAGCTAAAATTGCATTAGGAGTTAGAGACTAGTTTAGAGAAAAGCAAGTTTTGCTGAGAACTTTTTTTTTTGAAGTCAAGAATGACATAATTGGGTAGATACATGTAGAAAAATATAAAATGTAACCTCTCTTATTTCTATAAAAAAATACGGTGTACTTATATGGCAGAATTTACATCTAGTTCAGATCTTATAAGATCAGTTAGAATCACATAATTGTATTTGTATCAACTAAAACAATTTGGTAGCTCTAGTTATGTTGGTCCCACTGGCATCTGGCCATGTGCAATAAGATACCAGGCACTTGAACAGATTTTTTTTTTTTGTTTGATGCACGGTGCATTTACTAGAGAAGTTATGTGCCTGTATATATCTTTTATTTGTAAAATAAATTGGACTTGACTGTGATATTCATGGTTGTAGGTTTCAACTGCAGTTGTAGAGCCATATAACAGTGTGCTTTCTACTCATTCCTTGCTTGAACACACTGATGTCGCAGTTCTGCTAGACAATGAAGCGATTTATGATATCTGCAGGAGATCACTAGATATTGAGAGGCCAACTTACACCAACTTGAACCGGTTGATTTCTCAGGTCATATCCTCTTTAACTACTTCTCTGAGATTTGACGGAGCTATTAACGTGGATGTTACTGAGTTCCAGACCAATCTAGTGCCCTATCCTAGAATCCACTTTATGCTCTCCTCCTATGCACCCGTCATCTCTGCTGAAAAAGCATACCATGAGCAACTCTCTGTCCCTGAAATTACAAATGCAGTGTTTGAGCCATCAAACATGATGGCAAAATGTGACCCCAGGCATGGCAAATACATGGCTTGTTGTTTGATGTACCGTGGTGACGTTGTGCCCAAGGATGTGAATGCTGCTGTTGCAACCATCAAGACGAAGAGAACTGTCCAATTTGTCGACTGGTGAGTTCCCTTGTTCTTTCTCCTTTATTAGTACACTGAATTCCACGATCTGAAATTGACCGCCTTGAGATTTGTCTGAAGGTGCCCTACCGGTTTCAAGTGTGGAATTAACTATCAGGCACCAACTGTGGTTCCTGGAGGTGATTTAGCTAAGGTGCAACGTGCTGTATGCATGATCAGCAATAACACTGCTGTGGCTGAGGTGTTCTCAAGGATTGATCACAAGTTTGATCTGATGTACTCCAAGCGAGCGTTTGTCCATTGGTACGTTGGCGAAGGCATGGAAGAAGGGGAGTTCTCCGAGGCTCGGGAGGATTTGGCTGCTCTTGAGAAGGACTATGAGGAAGTTGGAGCAGAGGGTGGAGACGAGGATGAGGAACCAGAAGACTTTTAAGCATTGGGGATTGCTTCTTAGTGATTGCCTGTTCCTTTTAATTTGTCCTATCATGCATTGCTATTTGGTACCAAACTTGTGCACTTTTGCTTTCTGTGGCGTGTTGTAGCTGTTATTGGGCATGAAATTGTGGTTTTTTTTATGTAAAACAGCATGGTTTGATTGGATTGCTATAAGAGAATTCTAGTAAAACTGGTGTTGCACCTGAAAGGCCCTCTCGAACTTGGTTCCATTTAATTCCGACCGTTCTCCAGTGAATGGTAGGAACTAAAGAACCAGCGAGGTAGGAGGCTTTGTGACACTCATGTGAAGGCCCTTCGTAATAATTTCCCTACCTCGTAATTTGTGTTGAATACAATTGTAGGCTTGCAAGGACAAGTTTTCCTGCTTATTTCTCCAATATGTGATAAACATAGCTTCTATTTTACAGCAAATGGAGTCGTCGAGGTTACCCTATGCGGTTCCAGTCATCTGGAAATACATGATCAGCATTAGTTCTCATTCACGGTTTTGGGGGCAAACAGGTGTCAGGTGTATGTCACGGCACAAACTTGTCTGTTTACAGACAACATTATGTTGATAAAATTAGTGTGCACATTGCTACTTTGAATCTTGGATGCATGACTAACTACTATTCTTCGTGGTAAAATATTATGCAGGTGGGTTGCAATCTTTATGTGGCAACTCAAATGGTTATCTCATTTGTGTAAGTTCCTATGGACGATATCTGTATTTGGCTTGGTTCTTGAGTTTAATCTGAAAACCCAAATCATCTATGATCCAAGTTTAAATTCAGATGAGCATACTTGCGTTTGTTCTTACAGGGGCTAGCTGGTTTTTTTTTCCCATCGATCATCCCTGTTCATTTTTCCCGATGTTTCTCAAGTTAGAACAATGTGATATCACAATTGTCTAAATTGGTTTGTACGTGGCAGTCTACTTGAATTTTTTTACTGAACCATACTTTATATTATGTTACTTTAAAGTTTCATTCTTCTAGTGTTTTAATAATTCCTTTTTCGTATTATGTTGGACATGGCCTGTCTATGTTAAAACTAAAAATGGAACACTAAAAGAATTTCTTATAGATTGAGTTCCTGATATAATGGAAGGTTTAGTATCTTCTACTAGAATTGTTGGTATGAGTCTCCTTTTGCAGTGACCATTGGAGAAAAAAACATTTCTATTCTTGCAAAATCCAACAGGGTTTACTCTATTGATCTAATTGGTTATGGTTATTTTGAGAAACCAAACCCACGAGTAGTTGGTATGAGTTCATTCTAAACATTTGAAACTTAGGCAGATCAGCTATATGATTTCTGCGCTGATGTTGTTAAAGATGATGCATTCTGCATTCTACAACATGCAACTCTATCCAAGGTGAGGCTCATTTTCATATATATATATAATCTCTGGCAATTTTCACATGGTAGCAGTTTGCTACATTCTGTTTGTGCAAACCTTTTGTTTTATCTTTTTGTATGATTTCTAGAATTAGAATTCCTACAATAAAGCCCCCGCACTTTCTTCCTATAGATGTAAACATTTTTCGAGTGTTTATAACCCATATTTTCCTCAATTGAAGTTTAGAATCTTTCATCTTGTAGCTTCATTTCTACTACAACTTAGCACTCAAGAATCAGGTACACAATGAAGAACGTGAAAGATAAAAATATCCTGAGACAGAAAGAAACTCAACAGTAAGAAAATATTTGTAATCTTACTATGATGTACACTAGATCACATGCATATTAGAGAGGATTTCCCTCCTACATTGATCTATCTTGACATGTTAACAGTTGGAAATATGATCTAAACTAGTCAGTGAAGCTGTCACATTCAAATCAAATCAATTCCTCTCTATATTTAACCCAGAGAGTTGGTTCGAAGAATATAGCAGCCTGTGTCATACAATTCTCAATCTAATATGCTTTTCGGAATTTAACTCTCCATAAGATGTAAGTGTAATTGTCAGACTCATATTATTATAGCATAGAATTTTATCTCTTTTTACAATATTAAAATGTATTTATATTGCTTCCCATAAAGCTCAATAGAGGAATAAAATTGATGTAGTTGGTGTAAGACCGTTAGATTCGATAGAGGGGGGGGGGGGTGAATATCGATTCGAAAATCTCGAGTTAAGACGCAGCGGAAAAGTAAAGAAGTAAAGAGATGAACACTGTTGATTTTTACTTCGTTCGGAGCCTGTGACGACTCCTACTCGAAGGCCCGTACTCCTTGAGTACTTTCGTTGGGCAATTCACTAGCAATTCGGATAATTACAATTTACGTACAAATATTGCTAATGAAAAGAAAGAAAACAAAGCAAACCGACAAACAATGAATTAAAAAGAGAGCCGGAGTGAGTCGTCGGAGCTTTGTGAACGTCGTTGGAGCGCAGGGCAGCAGAGTGATTGGACTCAGAGTTCTCAGAAGACTGATATGTTGAAGCTCCTGCCTGGGGCTTCTTTTATATGCTACTCCGGGCGCCTGGAATGTGACGTAACACTCCCAACCAGCATGCTCCAAGTGTCAACGTCGTCCTGGGGATAAAACTTGCCTCCGGGCGCCCGGACCTCCGGGCGCCCGGATCCCCTCTTCTCCAGAAAGTCCTTCTCCTGCAAGAAAAGGTTAGTCCGAGGCAAATGTACCCTGCAGCAAAGATTGTTAGCACAGTTTTATAGATAAGCAAAGTATGACTTAGATTCCGTCTTTCCGAGACCGGAATCTAGTCACGATCTCGACTTAGATATCCGAAATGGATCTAAGCCGGATCGACGCCTAATGTTCCCTTCCCGGGAACGCGTCCTCGCAGTCACTCCCCTCCAGTGACTTACCTCACTTACCTGCCAGACGTCCGGTCAGCCCTTCGACCCGTCTGGACTTCTCGCCAGCTATCCGGTCAGCCCATCGACCTAGCTGGACTTCTCGCCAAGCGTCCGGTCAGCCCGTCGACCCGCTTGGACTTCTCGCCAGCTATCCGGTCAGCCCGTCGACCTAGCTGGACTTCGTGCCAGACATCTGGTCAGCCCGTCGACCTGTCTGGACTTCTCCTGCACACTCGATCAAAGTGTCAGACAACAACACAACTAACTTAACCTATTTGTCATTCATCAAAACCTGGGTTAGACCGTTAGTGCTACACGCACCAACAATCTCCCCCTTTTTGATGGAATGACAACCTGGTTAAGTTAGTGAAAGCATATGTACGAAACAACATGCATTTGTGTGGTTTTAAAGTTAGTTTGTGTTTTCAAATTGGTTTAGCTAACTTAACCACCTAACTCTTCTCCCCCTTTGGCATTCATCAAAAAAATAAGCAAGAGTAAACAAGCATAGTGTGGAGTTACTGTAGAAAGTTGTTAATTTAAGAAACAACGTTTTTCAAATTAGATTTTAAGTAACATTTACTTTTCAAAAGGTAAATTCTAATTTTCAAACACTAAGTTGAATTTAGTTTTCAATTTTGATATTTTCAAAACAAAGCAACATTTTTAATTTTTCAAAACAAAGCAACATTTTTAATTTTTCAAAAGCAAGTAAAATTTTAGTCAAAATAAATTTGCTAAGTTTGGAAAGTTTAATTTTCAAGCATACTGACTAAATTTAAATGTAATAATTTTTAATTGAAAATCAATTTTAAAAATTAGGTGGGATTTTTAAATTTCCAAACTTTTAATTAATTTCTCCCCCTGAACTTGATATCTAAGATAAAGCTTTTGAAAATATTTGCTAAGAATTTTTAATATAAGATTTTCAAAGTAATTGGAGTAGAATTTTCAATTTTCAAAAGAAATTAAAAAAAAATGCTTTAGTTAATCCTCCTTATTTATTACTCCCCCTTAATATAATGCTAAGGTTTGAGTGTGTTACATTTCAAGTCCTAACACATTTATCTACCTAAGTGTTTTAAGGGATTTGGTAACACTTATATTATTTACATATTTATCTCTGTATCCTTGATATAATTGTTTATTTGAGTTTGATTAATCAATAATTAATATTAGATTCAGGTGGTTGAGCTTCAGTTTAAGGTTAAATACGAAAAGAATTTATTAATTCAATAACAGTTAACCATTATCAATAATTTATTGATTAATTTTTACATGATTTAATAATTTAATATTTATTTAAAATGAGTTAACCTTTGTATTAATTAATTGAATTGGTTAATAAAAGTATTAGTTATAATTCGATTTTTTCATTTAATTCCTTTTAAGTTGGATTAACTTAGCTTAAAGTTAGTAGTAATTTGAAATACAATTTATTAAAGTTATTAAACATAGTTAAAGTTCAATTTGAATTAATAGTTAATAAGGATAACTTATGATTTAATTTATAGTGAAATTAGGATTTTGATTAATGTTAAAATTAAGATTTATTGAGTTAAATTAAGAATTAATTAACTATTTGGTGTAAGTTAATTTTTTTAAGTTCTTATTTCAATTATTCACTTATTAAGTATTTATAATCTTAAGTTAATCAAATTTTAATTATTTGTTAACAACATATTTCAATGTAATTTTGAATTTAATTATTTAATGTTATTTAGTTTTAAGTTTATTCTTAAAATAGTTTTTGAAGGCAATTTAAGTTTGATTTTAATTGTAAATTATGTTTAAGTCTTAAACCTAAATTAACTTTAAAGTTTTAATGTTAAGTTTTAAACTTTAATTTTAAAGTTAAAATAATGTTTGAGGTTACAATAATGTTTAATGTTGAAAATATGCCTAAAGTCTAAATCATAATTTTTAATAGTTTTTATTATTATTATTATTATTATTAAAAAGTAATTTTTTTGAGAATTTTTAGAATGATTTTTTTTTTAATAAGTTTTAAAAGTTTTTAAAAGAAATCTTAAAATAATTTTTAATATAAGTTTTAAAAGAATTTTTAAAATAATTTTTTTTTTAAAATAAGTTTTAAAAGTTTTTAAAAGAATTTTTAAAATAATTTTTAAAATAAGTTTAAAAGTTTTTAAAAGAATTTTTAAAATAAGTTTTAAAAGTTTTTAAAATAAGTTTAAAAAGTTTTTAAAAGAATTTTTTTAAATAAGTTTTAAAAGTTTTTAAAAGAATTTTTAAAATAAGTTTTAAAAGTTTTTTAAAAGAATTTTTTTTAAAAAAAATAATTTTTAAAATAAGTTTAAAAATTTTTAAAGGAATTTTTAAAATAATTTTTAAAATAAGTTTTAAAAGAATTTTTAAAATAATTTTTTTTTTTAAAATAAGTTTTAAAAGTTTTTAAAAGAATTTTTAAAATAATTTTTAAAATAAGTTTTAAAAGTTTTTAAAAGAATTTTTTAAAATAAGTTTTAAAAGTTTTTAAAAGAATTTTTAAAATAAGTTTTAAAAGTTTTTAAAAGAATTTTTTTTTTTAAAATAATTTTTAAAATAAGTTTAAAAATTTTTAAAAGAATTTTTAAAATAATTTTTAAAATAAGTTTTAAAAAAAATTTTAAAATTATTAATTAAGTTAAAATAATTATTAAAATAATTTTTAGGTTAAGATAATTTAAGTTTAATTTTTTAAAATAAATTTGTAAGTAAAAGAAAATTAATTTTAATTTTTAACGTAAAATTTTAAATTAAAGAAAATGTTATTTTAATTTAATTGATTTAATTTTAATTTAATTTAATTTAATTTAATTAATTTCTTTTAGGTCCTTAGTCATCTCACTTGATCTATATTTTCAATCAGGGAATCCTACAATTTTGTGAGATGAATTAGATTTAATTATAGAGTTTGATTTAACTTGTGTTAGATTCAGGTTTAGCTTTGGTCTCAACAAATAGGCATTCTTCGGATAAACTTCTAAGCTTGGCGAGTCACTTGGACGTCATTAGAAGTAACCAACCTTTCGAGGTTTTCCGAATAGTCCTATCCATGGAGCTTAGTACTAAACCTTGGTCTAACTAGTTAGGTTCTGTTTAAGGGTAGCTTCGGTCAGTTCCACTTGGCCAAATGCACCAGATCGAAGCCATATCTTTCTAGACATGCGATGCCCAAGCTTCCCTAACGTACTATCATCCAAAAACTTTACCCGTACCGTGATTCAAGTTAAATTGGGTCCTTTTTTAACTAATCCTAACTGCCGGGTTAGTTTATTTGGGTTACCCTGTCGGGTAAGTTATTTTTGGAGGTGCCAGTTATTCTGGAGCCTCCCCCTAAATTGTTGAATTTTCTTTTTAAGATTTCTTGTATAATTAGAGTTGATTTTAGTTAAGTTTTAATGTTTAATTTGTAATTTAAATTTAAGTTTTAAATTTTGAATTAATTAAATTGATCAAATTATCTTTCTTTAAAAGAGTATATTTAACATTTAAATTTTCTTTCAATTTCAATTTCAATTTTATTGGGTTAATTGAATTATCTTTCTTTAATAGCTTATTTTTAAAGTTTAGGTTTTTATTAATTTTTGAGTTAATTAAATTGTTTGAATTATATTTCTTTAAAGGTTTATCTTTTAACTTTTTATTAATTGTTAATTTTAAATTTTCTAGATTATTTTTGTTTAATATGTTATCTTTAACATTTAAGTTTGTTAACTTTTGTTTTATCAAAGTGTTTGATTTTATCCTTATATTTTCTTTACCTTTTAAGTTGATATAATTAGTGGAATTTATTAAATAAGTCTTATCATTAAAATTTAATTTTTTGTTAATTAAATTATCTTGGGTTTGGATAGAATTTTCCAGATTGATATTGTCTAGATTATTAAATAATTTATTAATTATGTTTAGATTAATATTGACCTTGTCATCCTTTTTGTTTGAATTTTCAAATTTGTTTAGGTTTAAATTCGAATTTTTAGATTTATTGATTATTTTTAGATTTTCTGTATTTTCTAAATTAATTATATTTGTTTTATCAGAAAATATCCTAGGGGTATTTTCTATATTTTCTGAATTAATTATATTTATTTTATCAGAAAATATCCTAGGGGTATTTTCGCAAGTATTGTCATGTATACTATTTTCACATATACTTTCAGACATATCCAAATTAACATGCACATATTTTAAACTACTACTAGCAAGGGTGTTTTGGTAATTATTACTAACCTTGAGCGCAACCCCTAATTTAGCAGGCTTCTCCATTGGATCTGACTTGAGTCCATATTTGACTTTAACTTGATCTTCTAGCTCCATCGGCGTCTCGTGAAGCTTGATCAACTGGGTCCACAGCTCATATACATTCTTGTACTTTTCTAATCTGCATAAAATATTGTTAGGTAAAACATTACAAATAATGTTACTTACCTTTTTGTTCAGTTCCGAGTTTTGAGAAGGTTTCCTCAAAATTAGCATATAATCGATGTCTACGCTTCCTAAGAAGCATTCCATTAATCGCTTCCAGTAGTTGAAGTCTTCATGATCGTAGGGTGGTGGTTCGCAGGGGTTCCGTCCTTCTAGAAAAGTCATAATTTCTTGCACACAGAGAAACAAACAAAAGATCCCAAGACTTGGTCTTGGATTAGCAGTGCTGAAAAAAATAATATTTCACTATTTTCAAAAAGACTAATAAAATATTATTAAAATATTAATAAAAAATATTATTTCAAATTTTTGAAAATGTAATATCTTGTCAATACGAAGCAGTGGTGAAGAGATGACGATGTAATTTTCAAAAATAATTTTGGAGGGAAAAAAACGAAAGGCGTAAGGTTTTATTTTAAAGACAAACGATATTTAATTTTTCTTTCAAAAAGTCCCCCCTTTGCCTGATTGGTGGTTGCACCAAATCAGAGCGGTACCTGCTCTGATACCACTTGTAAGACCGTTAGATTCGATAGAGGGGGGGGTGAATATCGATTCGAAAATCTCGAGTTAAGACGCAGCGGAAAAGTAAAGAAGTAAAGAGATGAACACTGTTGATTTTTACTTCGTTCGGAGCCTGTGACGACTCATACTCGAAGGCCTGTACTCCTTGAGTACTTTCGTTGGGCAATTCACTAGCAATTCGGATAATTACAATTTACGTACAAATATTGCTAATGAAAAGAAAGAAAACAAAGCTAACCGACAAACAATGAATTAAAAAGAGAGCGGGAGTGAGTCGTCGGAGCTTTGTGAACGTCATTGGAGCGCAGGGCAGCAGAGTGATTGGACTCAGAGTTCTCAGAAGACTGATATGTTGAAACTCCTGCCTGGGGCTTCTTTTATATGTTGCTCCGGGCGCCTGGATCCCTTCCGGGCGCCTGGAATGTGACGTAACACTCCCAACCAGCATGCTCCAAGTGTCAACGTCGTCCTGGGGATAAAACTTGCCTCCGGGCGCCCGGACCCCTCTTCTCCAGAAAGTCCTTCTCCTGCAAGAAAAGGTTAGTTCGAGGCAAATGTACCCTGCAGCAAAGATTGTTAGCACAGTTTTATAGATAAGCAAAGTATGACTTAGATTCCGTCTTTCCGAGACCGGAATCTAGTCACGATCTCGACTTAGATATCCGAAATGGATCTAAGCCGGATCGACGCCTAATGTTCCCTTCCCGGGAACGCGTCCTCGCAGTCACTCCCCTCCAGTGACTTACCTCACTTACCTGCCAGACGTCCGGTCAGCCCGTCGACCCGTCTGGACTTCTCGCCAGCTATCCGGTCAGCCCGTCGACTATCCGGTCAGCCCGTCGACCTAGCTGGACTTCTCGCCAAGCGTCCGGTCAGCCCGTCGACCCGCTTGGACTTCTCGCCAGCTATCCGGTCAACCCGTCGACCTAGCTGGACTTCGTGCCAGACATCTGGTCAGCCCGTCGACCTATCTGGACTTCTCCTGCACACTCGATCAAAGTGTCAGACAACAACACAACTAACTTAACCTATTTGTCATTCATCAAAACCTGGATTAGACCGTTAGTGTTACCCGCACCAACAATTGGGACAAACACCTTTGATGGCGACGTTAACAAGAGACTGAAATCCATTCAATAAAACAGTTTCTTATGGTCTCTCATTAGGTTTATTTTTTCGTTTAGCTAATTTCTTTTGGAGCAAGAATGCATTTTTGCAGTGGATCAGAAGATAGAAATAAATGCTAGTCTATCTAAATAATAAAAAGGAGAGCTTCTAACTGGAGCATCGACTAATTTACTGTTTACTTTTGGAGAATCAATTTGACTGTTTACTTTTGGAGAATCAATTTGACGAATCTAATGAATTATTGTTACTTGCAATGTTTGAAAAGTACAGAAATCTTTATTTCCCTGTAAGTTATAACATATAAACTGAAGGGGAGAACAACGGTATATTTTGTTCATATCCTCTGTCTCATTTTTTCCTTTTCTCCTATCCTACTCTTTGCCCTTAGCTTGTCGCCGGCAACTTCCGACCATCAGATTGATCAAAACTATATCATAAGGAGAAGATAAACCAAGAGGCATCGCCGTCGGTGCGATCGGCGTCGAAATCTGACCGGATTTAAGCTTAACTTTTTTCCATCATCGATATGAGCTCCTGCTCAAATTCGATCGAATTCTGACATCGATCACGTCAACGGTTATCTCTCTAGGTTTACCTTTCTCTTATGGTATCCTACTATAATTTTAACCGATCTGATAGCCGGAAGCCGCCAGTAATAAACTAAGGTGAAGAATGGAACACGAAGATAGAAAAAGAATAGGACAAGGTATCTGAACTCCTAAATATGAAGCACATAATCCTAATTACTCTGCTCTCTAGTCCTATGCTTTATGATTCACACCATTTTTTTTATATAAAAATAGTTATCACTGACACAAAAATAATAATAGTATTTTTTTTAAAAAAAAGATTCATTGGTATTTTAATAATAATAATAATAATAATAATAATAATAATTGCTTCCCTCGACACAGAATATCATCCTGTATTTTTATGATTTGGACATTTCGTACCCATGCTATCGACGTGTCCATTTTACAAATTTTATTGGTGAAATTTATATAAAATTACAAGTATCGAACGTGAAGTCATTTAAATTTAGAATGATAACTATTTTTTTTAAAAAATTATTATATGAATTTAAGCCTCTAAATATTAATAACAAAACTTTTAATGATATTTTTGATATCACTTCTTTGAAATTTTCTTTTCTTTTATAAAGTCTGAACCGGAGGACGATTTGGTTTGATTTTTCGGGTCTGAACCGGAGGACGAATTACCTATGGGAAAATTAACCGCTGATTTCTTTTTTCCCTGTTAAATCAGATCAAAATCTGGTTGCATATCTAAATCATGTATTTTACCAAATCAAATATTTAATATCCATTCTACCCTTCCATTCATTCCGCTCAATCGGTGATTGTTTGAGACTTAATTTTTTTAAAATGATTAAACAATCTTTTACAATTAAAAAATTATTACTTTTACAATATTTTGATGAAATTGATATTTAAAAGTATAAATATAATTAGAAAAACTAAATAAATATATAAAATTTAATTTTACGTAATTCTCAGCATTTTAGACCATCAATCACTTTCGTCCGAATTCGAAATTGGACACTTCCGAAAGATAATCATATTTTTTTAATCATTTAAACCAGATTTTAATGGATTGCTACATTTATAATCACATAAATATACCTATAACAAAACAATTGATTAATTTTTTTTTAATTTAAAAAATTATTTTTCTCAATATAATATATTAAATTGATATTTAAAATATAAATATAATTAAAAAATTAGGCGAATATAGATCTGCTTCTACATCTCTAGGTCAATCATTTTAATCAAAACCGATAGATTTAAAAAAATTTAAAATGATATGAAATTAAATTTAATATATATTTTTAATTATTTCTATACTCTCAAATGTTATTTTAATATAATATATTAGAGTAATAATTTTTTAATTATTTAAAAAAATTATGTCTAATCAATTGCTCTATTCGGCGAATGACTGGATGAGTAAAATAGGTATTGGATACCTGATTTTAATAATTTTAAAATTAAGATAAATGATTTAAGTATTTGGAAATTTACTAAGCGATTTGGAAATTTGCCGATCTGATTGCCTATTAATTGGACCGACTCAAATTTTGGTCGGTTCGATTGAGTTGGTTTACTGGACAAATTTTGTCCCGAGTAACAAGTGCTGGTCCCAGAATGCCACGTACGATATACTTTGGGGGCCCATCGCACACGCTTATTAAATGATGTATCACTCATTACTCATCAGTCATTAAAACACTACATATTTGCGTTTCAGTCCTTCAAACAGAGAGTCCCTGCCACCATGTATGCGACCAAAAATTAAATAAATAAATAAATGCAACCAAATACATGGAATTTTTCTGTATTCTCAATATGCTATTCACTTTTTCTACAATATTCAGATCTAATGAATTTATAAATATTATTAATAAACATTTTCCCTTATTGTTTAAGTTTTAAAAAAAGTATAAAAATTCCTAACTCTCTGTTGTAGATCAAGTTAGACATTTGAAACCTTTGTGACCAAAAACTGATGAAATTGATGAATTAGTAATTAATTATAGTTATTTATGGAAATATTTATTTTTTTTCATTTTCTAAAACTTTTAAAGAATTCTTTGTTATAAATATCAAAATAATATTGTAAATATTTTGTATTTTTCATTTTTTGTTTTAAAATATCTTCATAAGTTAAAAAATGAAAAAGTAAATCTTCAGAATCAAATAATTTCAAATTCAAAGTGGCTGATAAAATGTTATTTTCACAGGGTTACTTGTCAACTTTAATTTGTACGTTACTTTGCTAAGTGGTCTATCAATATTTAAAAAATAAATTTTTTTCTTCAAATGTAGCCAATCTCCAATTCCTCTTCTTTGCATACGAAGAGTCATAATACAAGTGAAAAGAATTTGAGCGAAAAAATTTAAAAGACATCCTTATTTTTACCATATTATTCACTATTAAAAAAATTAAAATATGTCTAAAATATTTTAAATAATTATTTTATATTTGTTAACTTTACATTTCATTTTTTTTAAATCAAATATCACCTTGACCCCTTGGCATTAAAAAAAAAAAAACGGCCTCCCTAATGCCGATCCCACGGATATGGAGGGAGGTTCATGTAGGTACACAGGTCATAGACGCATGGCGGGGTAAACCTCAGGTTGTCAATTCCTAAAAATCAACCCCTGATTATTACATTAAAGATATCATATGTTCATCGTCTGTGCTACATCTTGGGACGATCCCTTGGCATTAGCGTCACTGCTTAAGTTGGCTCAATAATGAGGTGCAAACTGCCAATAAAGTAGTGCAAAGTACTCATTAGTGGCAGAAATATTGCTTTTGCCATCTGGTCCTCGAAACTTAATGATTAATTAATACTTTAACCCGATTTGTTGCCATGTATTCTTCCACCTTCTCCCAAAAACTCATTATTATTTATTGTGTAACTGATGCTCTTTCTAAATCAATAGCTTTCATTTTTTTTTTGTTTTAAACGAGTCCCTCACAGTTTACAACTTTTATAATCTATATAAAGTGCAGGGGTCATATTGTCAAAGTGTGAAAATTCTTGGACTAAATGGAAAACTAACATCACCACCAAATGGAAAGTTTTGGGACTAATCTGAAACAAAAATCATAAAATATGGAAAAAGGAAAAAAAGAAAAAGAAAAAAAAACAGAACCTGGAGGCCTCTTGGGATTCCTCATAGATTTGCCAAGCTCCATGTGCTTTCTCTTCTGTTGCCGCTTCAGTTCTTCTCCCCCCAAAAAGCTCAGTGAACTGTTCTTGTTCGCTTGGCTGTAACACACTCGGAGCCTTTAGTCTCAAAGTTCTCTTTCCCTCCTCTTTCCTTCTTACAAGGCCGCAAAAAAGGGCCTCTTTTTTTCTTTTTTTGGTTCTTTTGCCATCCTTTTCTTTTTGTGAAAGGGTTTGCTGAGAAAGATCAATACATGCACACTTTCCTTTGTTAAGCTCTTGTCCGTGGCCAGCAGGTGATATTTCTTCTTCACTCTTTTTTTTTTTCCTTTGTACTATTTAGTTTTTATTCACGTTTGGGTTATTGTTTCTAAAATGCTCTGAAAAATAGGACCTTTGCTGTGTTAGCACTAGATTGTTTGCTTAAATTTGTTTCCTTTTTCCTTTATTTTTATTTTTGGCAGATATAGATTTGTGCATACATTTTGGGACTTTTGGAGTTTAGGCAGCAATCCCTAATCCGGCGTTAAAATATTACACTAATAAATGCTTTTCTATTTCAAGTTATCCTTAAGAACGAGTTCCCAGATTAACTGGTTGTTTCTATTTTGCACCACTTCAACTGAAGTAGCAATGCATTATTGTCTTTTTTTTTTTGCTTTGCCATTTAAGTAGCGAGCGATAAACCGAGAGGTCAAATGTGTACTGTAATTTGGTCAGCTGGGGGTTGCACCTGGAGCAGCATTCTGGGAATATGACAAATGACTACTTGCAATTCAAGTGATTAAGATTTATATGCTTATTGTAGAAATTGCAATGGGTAGATAGTGAGAATGACAAGTTTTTCTCACGTAGTTTGCTCTCAGTTTTGGTTCTGTAAATATGTGAAAGCCAGAGATATGTGGTTTTCATTAAGATTATCATATACTGCACTTGGATTATGCAAGTGCTAACAACTTAAAATCATTCAATTTGTGGTCCATTACTTTAATAGACATGTTACCTGTCTTATGAGCTCATACTATGGTTCTTTGTGTCCTTAATACTTCTATATGATTTTATTTGCTAGGACATACTACACTCTGGAGTTTGTTAAGCCAGATGTTGTCCAACAAGTACAAGAAAGTTATATTCTCGCTTCTGTTCTTGTTCTCAAGTGCGTCAGGTATTGCCATGATAGACTTCTTATTTCCTTTTGTAATTGCAATCAGCTTAATATTTGCTGATTTCCGGATGTTTAATCTTATGGCATTTGCGATTCAGGCTGTATTTCAAATCCAGGAGTGGTTTAGTTTTTATATTTTGGTTCTAAGAAACTTGATTGATAATGAAGTTTTTGCTATTTCCCTATCAGTATAGATACACGAATCATTGAGTTTCCTATCAGCAGAAGGACAATTTAGCAAACCTCAATAGCTGTTGTGATCAACTACTCGCATTTGCTATCTTCTTACCTACTGCGTCAACGAAATTTTGCAGGTGCTTATGTTGGGATTTATATCGGCACTCAGATGTCCACTTTACCATCAGCCACTGAAATAGTGTCCATTCTGAAAACTCAGCAGATTAAACATGTGCGATTGTTTGATGCTGACCACCAAATGCTGAATGCCCTAGCAAATACTGGAATAGAGGTTATAGTTGGTGTCCCCAACGATCAGTTGCTACGAATAGGAGAATCACGATCAGATGCTGCTGACTGGCTGAATAAAAATGTCGCCACATATGTTCCTGCAACTAACATTACTTATATTGCCGTAGGCAATGAAGTTTTAACAACCATCCCAAATGCTGCTCTTGTTCTTGTTCCAGCTATGCAGTACCTCCAGTCTGCTCTTCTCGCAGCGAATCTCAACTTTCAGGTTAAAGTTTCAAGTCCACTATCAATGGACATGATTCCCAAACATTTTCCTCCATCAACAGCATCCTTCAACTCATCATGGAACTCCATAATGTCTCAGTATATTCAGTTTTTGAAGAACACAGGATCTCCTTTGATGCTAAATGTGCAGCCATATTATGGTTACACCGAGGGACAAGGTATCTTTCCACTAGAGTACGCCCTTTTTGAGCCACTAAATCCAAATAATCAGATTGTCGATCCTAATACAAATTTCCAGTACACAAGCATGTTCGATGCGATGGTCGATGCTGCTTATTACTCAATGCAGTCACTCAACTTCTCTGGCATTCCAGTGATGGTGACAGCATCTGGTTGGCCATCACTAGGTGGATCGAATGAACCAGATGCTAACATCGATAATGCATTGGCCTACAACACCAATCTTATTCGCCATGTTCGAAATGGTTCTGGCACACCTAGCCAACCAACTACACCAGTTAGTACATACGTCTATGAGTTGTTCAATGAGGATCTACAACCAGGGCCTGTTTCTGAAAAGAATTGGGGGATATTTTCTTCTAACGGAACTGCATTTTACTCTTTGACCTTTAGCGGTTTGGTCGAGTCACCTGCTAATTCATCTACCCTGCCTGGTGTTTTCTGTGTCGCAAACTCTAGTGCAGATACCACAGCACTTAAGAGAGGATTAGATTGGGCTTGCGGAACTGGTTCAGCAAACTGCAGTGCTATCCAACCTGGGCAACCATGCTATCAGGCAGGCAATCTCGTAGCACTTGCCTCATATGCATTCAATGATTACTACCATCGAGCTCAAGCAAGTGGTGGTACCTGCAGCTTTGGTAACACGGCCATGGTTACCAGAACAGATCCAAGTAAGCTTCATCTGGTAAAACAAAATGCAAGATTAAGCTCTCTATAGTTTTAGATGTCTTAACTTGTCATGTACCTGCATATACTCAATGAGATTGACTGGTACTTTCTCACTTGCAGGCCATGGTTCATGCATCTTTGCCGGAAGGTGAGTGATGTAGAAGAAGATTCTTTTGCTTAGTCTGTGCAAGCAAACACTTTTCTTAAGTTTCTTGTGATTAATTTGATCGGCAATTGCAGCACGGGGGCGAGCAACACCACTGAGGGAGGAACAGGTGCCTTTGGACCAGTTGGCCCTTCTAGTCGAGCATCAAGAGTGCAGATTTTCTCTGCTTTTCTAGCAACTTTTGCACTACCATTTCTAGTTTGACATGTAAAGCAACTGTGAATGATCAGTTCAATTTTGTGCAAATCCTCTAAAGATTGTTGTCATCTCCACAAGCAGTAGACGATTGAGTTGCCGAGTCCATTGCTCATCCTTAATTTGTATTTCGATCATCAGTATCGACTTATGTTGCCATTCACTTGTTGTCTTCTTGCTCTTAGCCTGGCAGCCAAAGGAATGTCGCAGAAGTATTGTGCAGTGTCAAAGTGCATACTGTGAGTTTAGTGTCTTCAAGCTCTCTCGATATCACACGGCCTGGGGGCAACAGATATACCAGATAAACTATAGCCTGTTTCCTGTCTCAGGCGTGGCAGCAAAGGCACCCCGACGTCATCGCCCATTTTGTGGGTTCCTTCCGATCTCCATCCTCTTAATCCGTTCGATTCACCTGCTCGAATCGCTTGCGACCGTTCGTTACCAGGAGTGAACCTGGGAAGACCGTCAGGTTACTCCATCAGCTGTTCTCTGCAGACAGCAATTACGTTAATATCCCTGAAATTTCATCTTAGTAGACACTCGTTCATCGTCACGCCCTTGAACTAATGTTTTTCCTGCCCTGCGTTCAACAGCTAATCCTGCGAATAGGCGCAGTTCCTAAATATAGGGGATCTGAAATAAAGAGACCGCGCCAGGTTCCAGCGGCGAGGGTTTCCACGTCCTTGTTCTTGTCCTCGTTTGTCGCCGTCGAAGCCACGGATTGCTGTTTTGGTGGGAGGGAAAGGAGAAGGGCGACGAAGTCGCTTGGTGCGGATCTACCGAGCGCAAAGCTTACGGTTAGCGCTTCGATTCCTGCTGTCGGAGGCGTCTCTCGGGCGAGGGTGTTGGTAAGGCCAAGATGAGCGCGAGTCCCGTACCGGCTTCGGACACCCACGGCAACCTGGATGAGCAGATCGCGCAGCTCATGCAGTGCAAGCCGCTCTCCGAACAGGAGGTTGCTTCTCGCTCTTGGTTCTTGGCTTATTTTGTTCGATTTCTGTCTTAGATCTGTGCCCTTTTTGGTTGGATGAAGGTTCTGGTGTTTTTTGGTTGATGCATGTGTTTTCCTGCAAGATCGGAGGAGGAGTGGGTGCTTCTTTATGGCAAAATGTCATTTCGATTAGGGATCTGCGAGGCTGTTAGGTGGTGTGCGCTTGGTTTCCAAAATGCGATTCTTGACGAGCATAGGAACTTACATTTGGAATTGGTGGATATTGTTGTTGTATCTATTCTAATGGTTATTTTTGTCCCTTCCTTTTCTAAGGAACCGATCTAGGTTTCTGTCGTTTAGATAATGGAGTCCATGGAGAAGCTTGTGCTTTTCAACTATGGAAAATCCCTTTTTGACCTAGCTGATTCCTGTATGTGTTTTAATAATTTGGTTGGATTGGTTTATGCCAGTTTCAATGGTAAATCTGTTGATGTGTTTATCTGAATATGTGTGCGACTCCTAAGTTTAACCATATACATACTTTGGTTTCTTGAATGTTATAGAAAATAGTTTAGCTGGCAAAGGATGTAGTTTTGTTTCTAAACATAATTGCTTAAGAAACTATAGTAAGATTATATCCGGCTATTTTTGATGTTCTTCCTTTCAGAAGTCTCTGAACATGTATGGAAATAATGGAAATATTATGCAAGTTCCTTGCATGCAATTAGTGTATTATTATCAATTAATAATTATTGTATCATTAACAAGTAATTTAAGTAAATGTTTTCCTTTTTTCTTTTGGCATCATGCTAGAAGTTCAAAAATATAGTGTCTATGGTTAAAACATTAGCTAATCTGGTCTATTAATTGTTCTGCACAATTTCTGGTATTTGCAGCTTATTATTATGGGTTAATAAATAGGTTCAGAATTCCCTTTTGGTTTATTTGAATTCATAATTTCAGGTTAGAGTGCTTTGTGAAAAGGCTAAGGAGGTTTTGATGGAAGAAAACAATGTTCAGGTAATTTATTTTTAGCGAGTTATTTAATCAATGGAGTGAAGACTTTTTTTTTTCCTTTGTAGAAATAGTCTTTAATTTTCCGGAGGCTATTCACAAGCATGGTGGGCCTGAGTATCATCTTATAGTTGTAGTTATATGAAATTCATCCAGCTCCGCTGATGAATATGTAGCTTCACGCCATATTCTTCTACACTCCTTGTCCTTCATTTCATTATAATTTTTTCGACGTATGGGTTTCTAATAAGTTCCAATCAAACTAAAGTAGATCAGCCTAGAAGACCAAAAATAGTTTTGTTCAACTTTAGAACTAAAGATATACTGAAACTGATCCTAATTATTTCTGTTTGGATTAAATGGACATGTTTAAAGATGACAAATAGAGTTATAATTAGACAGGTTGAATCTATTGGATGTGATGAACCAAAGAAAACTCTATTTGATATACTTGAGAGTAATTTAATAATATAAATAGTGATGTAGGACGTTCGATGGCGAGGCGATATCTATTTAGCCGATCCCAAAAAGTTGGACTCGTAGTTGGTTGTTACTTCTGTTAGTTTTTGATAGACAGACAGACAGACTAACTGAGGCTTTTTCTTAACAAGTTGATTTTAGTTTGATTTTGTGAACTGAATATTGGATGCTCCAAATTCATCCTGTGCTTGCATCTTTTTTATTTGAGATATGTAGCAGGAAACTCTTTGTTATTTGCTGACAATTTATCGAAGTATTTCAGCCAGTGAAGAGCCCTGTGACTATCTGTGGTGATATTCATGGTCAATTTCATGATCTGGCAGAGCTATTTCGAATTGGTGGAAAGGTGTGCTCAATTGAGAAAACAAACAAATGAGTTATGATAACTATTTGATCATTCCAACAAATTAATCATGTGTTTTCATTTATTTAGTGTCCAGATACCAATTACTTGTTTATGGGCGATTATGTGGATCGTGGATACTACTCTGTCGAGACAGTTACGGTAAGGAAGGTGCCTTTTCCTTGTTTTGTGTTTCGTTCATGCTATGATGTATTTGATTTCTTTATGCTTAATGGTATGTCATTTTTGAACTTGCCAATTGCAATGAATCTCATCTTCCGCATTTAATATGGAGCTGACTTTTTAGTCCATCAATTATGGTCTTGCCCATAGTGACACACAACTGAAGTTTGATTCTTAATTTCTGAGAACAGAATTACTGCTTTAGCATTCCTTACTTTACCTTTTATATATTGCTATCTGTGTTTGCGTTGTGAATATTACTTGGTTGAACTAATCTATGCAAACACTGAAGCACACATAATCTAATTTGCTTCTGCAGCTGTACTAAGGCAAACTCGGATCTTAGATGCTGAGAACACATATATGATCCCAAGTTAGAACAGACAATGCTCACTGCAGTCTTCCACAGCTGAAAGATTGTGGTGGTCTTATGCAAATCAGGAATTTTTCCTATGTCTGTGTCTTTATGACTGAAAGGAACAGCAGGAAATTATAAAAAAAAATTAAAAATTGGCACTAGTGACTAAAGGTTTCACGCATTTCAATTGTTAGCTCAACTAATTAGGTTTAACATCTATTTTTGACTTTGACCACAATAGACTTAATACCTTTGGAAAGCCCATAAACTAACAAATGATGTTTCACTTCATTCCTTCTTAAAAAGGGTCCTCTAGTGTGCCTAAATTCTCTGTGAAAGTGCAACATGCATGACTACCACTTAGGGAGTGTTTGGTAGAGCTTCTATGCTTCTTGGATTTTAGCTACATGGAAGCACTTTTGAGTGTTTGTAACTTTTACTCAAAAGTTGGAAGCAAGAATTTGATGCTTGGCTTTTTCTTGCTTTTGATTTTTTGGTTTATGGTCTAAAATTAAAAAGTTGATATTTATGTCTTTAATAAATTTCTTATTTTACATAATTGCCCTTAACAAATTTACCGTTTTATATAATTGCCATCACACTTCTGCAATATTTATTTTTTAAATAACATTTATATTTTTATATAATTTGTATTTTCTAGAATTTTTTATACATATTTTTTGTGTATTTATATAAATTTTGTCATTTTTAAATTTTAAATTTTATTAATTTTATATATTTTTTCATTATAAAAAATAATTTTGATACAATATTTTAAATATAATAATAATTATATAAACAAATAGTGTATCAAACTTATATTTAGATTATTAAAAAAAATAATTTATATAGTTTAAGGATTTGTTGTCATTTAACTAAAAATTAAGTTTGGAAGTAATTATTCATCAGCCACTCAAACTTTACTTTGCATTAGCTTTTGACTTCTATTTCCAAACATTCCATACTTTAGCTTCTCGTTAATTTTAAAATAATTTCTATAAGAATCACTTTTAAATAAGCAAAAGCTCTCCCAAACACTCCGGGCTTCAATGTGGGTGATATTTCAAAGCAGGTAGTAAAACATCAAAAACTAAATTTTTTTGTTAGCTATCAAATACTTCAACTGTTGAAATACAAACATGATTGGTTACTTTATAGTAATCATCAAATTCACTCTCTAAAAGTGTGGATGCTTTTCGTTATGCTTATGACTTATGATGTCATTGAGATGAATTGGTTAAATGTTCTGATTTTTCTTTCTACAATCATATGGGTTTAATGATTCTGATAGGAACCAATCTCCTTTGATTGTTTATATGAGAACTTTAGATCACTTAGTAAATTGCTAGAATACTGATGTAGCAACTTATTCTGTATGATCAGCTTTTGGTGGCTCTCAAGGTGCGTTATCCTCAGCGAATCACTATTCTCAGAGGAAACCATGAGAGTCGTCAGGTATAATGCTTTAAATTTCGCATGATGTTGCATTAAACTATGTTCACTTTGGCATCTTAATTTCTTATTTTGCATAAGGTAGTGATACATCATATATTTCTTTCAACTATATTCATTGTATTCCTAGTGATTCATCTTATTTATTTGCTGACAATATAAATTTTTCTTTTTATTTTGTTGCAGATTACCCAAGTTTATGGATTTTATGATGAATGCCTGAGAAAGTAAGTCCTGTGCTATTTGTTTCTAAGATTAGTGTGACCTGTTTCTATGTTTTAATATCTGCTCCCAGACACAATTTCTTTTTTCTCCGGCTGTGTTACTTATCATCCCTTATTGTGCTGCACTTATCTGTTATCCAATGTGGTTAGCTGGGCAAATAGAATCATTTTTATATTATAAGAAAGAAGAGTTGTTGATATGGTTTTTGTGTGCGACAAGTTTATCTTGTTATGCTTTGTTTAGCCAGTATTTCCGTGTAACATCTATAAGAAGCTGAGCTAATTTGTCATTTTTTTCTCACTATTTTTGTCCACGACAATTTTACTGAATTTTACCGAGAGAGACCATGCCATTTCTTTTCCTTCTCATATGGATGCATTTTCTTTCTATTTTATTTATATAATGCTGCAATGAACATTTGTCGTAAATAGAGTTAGATATGATTTTATGAGTCTGCTTAAGTTTCCTAGTGTTTCTTTGATACAATGTGATTTTATATTTTATCTAAAAACTCACACACTTCATGAATTTCAGAGCAAATACTTTCTTTATTTTTTAAAAAACTAAATAATCCTTTGTATATTGCATTATAGTACTATCGAAATTTAGAGCTCATCTGTAATTTAACTTAATTAATTTGTCAAAGCTTGTCTGCAGTTTAACTTTAGTTTGGAAATGAATGCTTATTTGTTAGAAAGAAATCCTGGTTCAGATGATTAGCTTAGGACTCAACTAATGGAGGGTGTGTACAGGATAAATGGCAGTCCACAAGATGGAGTATAAGCATGCTTATACCTACAGCCTGCCTAAGCAAAGAGAACAAGCTAGTTGACCATGCAGAAGAAAACATTCTAAGAAATGCAAACTTAATCCTGTCAATTTGAACATGAACAGACCTATTATCAACATCAATCTTAAAAACTGGTGTTTGTCTCAATCCACTTTTGCAAGGTAATGTGACTAAATAGTATCTTGATCTCTTAAATGACCATGGTTTTGTTTTATAAGATTATAAGCAGCTACTTGTGCAGATTTTGGAGGGGGCTGCATTTGATTACATATAGTTTATGCAGTTAAAAAATGTTATTATCTCATTTAAATTAATGCAAACTATATTGAACCCTAAACTATATTTGCTTCATTAAAATTAATTCAAACTATATTGAATTAAAGGTGACTGACCATACCATAGTCTTATTACACTTTCTCTAGCCAAAGGAGATTGATTACAAAAAAATCTCTAGAAAATCTTGCCGGTGTATCAGGTTATGGTTGTCACAGATCTGCCTTTGTGTTTTGAATTCTGGACGTTTGGGTTTGCAATCAGGATCAGCGAGTATGCCATGACGTTTAGCTTTTGTTTCATTGGAATTTTAGTGATTATGATCTTATTTGGCAATCATTGGATTTTATTTTCTGATCCAGATATGGCAATGCAAATGTATGGAAGATCTTCACCGATCTTTTTGATTATTTCCCATTGACGGCATTGGTTCGTGCTCCCTACCATTTCTTGAAGAATCTTGCTGAATATTCTACAATTCTTTGGTTATGATATCAATATACCGTATATTAATTATGAATAATTCCAACTTCTCTTAGATGTTTAGCTTTTGATTTTAAATTAACAGTATGAAATTCTCTCTGTGCACAGCCATTTGTGCAATTGTGAGTAACCTTTGTTTGCAATTGTGAGTAACCTTTGTTAGAATGGTTAGTTATATTTTGGATGCAAATTATACAGGTTTTACCTTTTTTTATTTGTTTATCATTTAGGTGTTTGGATATTCTCTTTAATTGTCAGTAAACAAGTTGTCTTATTATTCTTTTGAAGGTCAAGATTCTTGAAATGGTTTGGTTCATTTTAAAATCATTGACTGGATTTACATTTTAGTAGTTGTTTGTTTTTGTGGTACCATGAGAACGACTTACAATTGTCTGTGTGTGCATTTCATGTATTCACCATAAAAATTAAGACTCTTGGATTGATTATCTTGAATGTCATCAGGTAGTATTTTATTCTAATTGCTTGATTTTTTTTTGGCAGTGTAGAAGTAGAATCACTTTAGGTGTCCTAAGCTGGATGGATTCACTTACAGGATTAAGATCTTCCATGGGGAGCTTTCTTAGAAAATATATTTCTTGGACACAAGTGATGCTATTATCCACATCCTTTTTCAGTGGCATGTCCTTTGACTAGATTGATCACCCTGTTGCTTGTGACAGTAAGCTGATATAGTATTTGTTAAATAGATGTTAAGCAAGGATACCTCAAGTAAAAAAATTAAAAAACTAACTAGTTCATTCAGGGAGAAACTGATAGATTTTTGCTTAGTGTGATGTGCATCAACACCCAAGGTTTTGGCTAGCAGATTTAGGAGCAATTTAATTTGAAGATTTATTTATTTATTTTCATATAGAACTGTTTGTTTGTCATTTTATAGTGATTGAATAACTTTTTAGTTGAAGTGACACCTTCATTTGTCATGATTCTGAAATGAATAACATCCTATCAAACTAAAAATTTTGTTCTCAGGTTGAATCAGAAATTTTCTGTCTACATGGTGGATTATCTCCATCTATCGAAACTCTTGACAGCATAAGAAACTTTGATCGTGTCCAAGAAGTTCCTCATGAAGGGCCCATGTGTGATCTTTTGTGGTCTGATCCTGATGATAGATGTGGTTGGGGTATTTCTCCACGTGGTGCTGGTTACACTTTTGGCCAAGTATGTTCTGTTCTCTTTATAGTTGTCTATGTTTACCATGGATCACCTTTCATCACTTCATTGTGAATCTTTCAGGATATATCTGAGCAATTCAACCATACCAACAATCTCAAATTAATAGCCAGAGCTCATCAACTGGTTATGGAGGGATATAATTGGGGACATGCAAGTTTCTACATTGATCAACTGTTTTTCATTTTTCTCGTCTCAGATTAGGAAGTGTAAGTTTTAATAATAACTCTTTTCAACAGGAACAAAAGGTGGTCACCATATTTAGTGCACCAAATTATTGTTATCGATGCGGAAACATGGCTTCCATAATGGAAGTTGATGAATGTAAAGGGCAGACATTTATTCAGGTGTCACTTAGAAACGACAGAATCATTCAATTTCGTAATATTTGTTTAATCCATTTTCATTTTGGCGAATATGTTTGTTGATATCAAGGGATTTATGGCAATGTTTTGATAGAGTTAATATTCTGTGTTGCAGTTTGAACCAGCACCTAGGAGAGGAGAGCCTGATGTAACCCGCAGGACTCCTGACTACTTTCTGTAAGCCAAAGAGTAGAGGCATATTGTTTGGTTCCTGACAGGAGTGATGGTTGCTAGATGATGAGGTCGTGATTGCATAATCCTCAAAAGTTCGATAGTAAGATTATATTTCTGTAGATGAATATCTTGTATAATGTTTTTGTAAGTTTTAATCCTTGTTACACAAGGTTGTAATGCAGCACATATAATTTTCAAGGGGATTTTTTCCCTTCGTCTTATTTTCCCCACGTTCCTTCACGTTTCTGTTATTTAATGTTGTAGAGCGACTGGATTGGTCTGTCCGCTGCTAAGACAGTAATTTAGCACCTTTTAACGAAACTTGTATAGGCTAAGAATGGATTTTGTGTATCTTACTACATCATCTCATGTAGGCAGTTGTAACTTGTATGTTACTTCCATTCCTTGGCATTGTCTACTACCCTAGCGGCAGTAGCGAAGTAAGATTCAATATTGCTAGGCATTCATGTTTTCTTTAAAGCTGAGATCGAGTGAACCAATGCTATTTGTTAAGTGTTGGGGTGTTTATGTTCGTTGTATTCAGACATTCCAATATTGATGTAAAGGGTTGCAGTACGTTGTATGACCTTTATAATTTTATAAAATGTTCAACGAGAATAAAATTCATATACCCAACCTCAGCAGAACACAACGTGATATTGTCATTGTAATTGCAAATTGCATTGAGCCTGCAGCCCAACAAATAATCAGCAAACATATGGCAGTAAAAGACTGGTAATGAAAGCGACACAAACATCTGGAGTTTTCTTCATTATTGAAGAAACCTTGCATTAAAGACTTTGGCCAAAGCAAAATGCTTCGGTTAGAAAAGGGGGAAAATGATGCATTTCTGTGAACCGCATCAAATCACAATGAGATGCGTGCCTTCTAATGAACAAGACCACGCTGCTTGAATACCTCAAGCATCGCCACACCAATCTTTGCTGGCGATTCAACTACTGTTACTCCTGCTTCTCGTAGAATTTTGATTTTATCCTGTGCAGTACCTTTCCCTCCTGACACAATAGCTGCACGAAAGTATTGGCAGTTAGCTTGAGACGGGAAAAAACATAATCCATTCTTGATGGCGGCAAAACAGAATTGGGCGAGGTCAAACAACAATGAGTATCTCTATCGCCATAGAAACCATGTTGACCTGGTAGTACTGACTATAGCAAGCATTAGAAACCTTGATTTCCACCCGCACTTAACATTCAGTACTTCATAATTTTTAAACCAAAAATGACATCTCAAATTAGTTTAGGAGATATGGCACAAACCTCCAGCATGACCCATTCGGCGTCCTGGTGGTGCTGTAAGACCAGCTATAAAGGCTACAACTGGCTTCTCGGTTTTACTTTCCTGTTTAGCCAGCAAAAAACAAATGCTAATCAGCATAAAATTCTATCAGTAAATGAACCCAGAAAAATATAGATGCATCCAGCCGCTAAGTATATTCCATTCTACTATATTCAGTCCCCCAAACAACTATTAACTTTCATATATCTCTGACAATCTTTTTGATCTGTTCAAAATGACTCGTTGAGATAATACTTTTTATTGACAACCAAATATGAAATGATTAATACATATAGAAATAAAGTTTAGATGGCAGAGAATGTTTATGAGAAATGGAACAGTTACTGAAACATGAAAAACTTGTGAAATTATCTGGTATCACCACCAGTATCTAGCTATCTTGAGTCAGTTTAAGGGTGACAAGTAGGGCCATACACCAAACTATTGATTCAACTTGACCACTTATAGAAATCTGCGGTCTCTTTGAGAATGTCCATACCTTAAGTGTGGCATTATACTCTTTAGGATATATACCTTGGGAAGTCTTTTAACCAATGAACATATGCTAATATTTAATAGTTAAACAAACTCATAACTGACACGCTGAGGAAATAAATGGATGCACTACAAAATCATTCTTCCATAATACATCCACATGAAGTGCAGTAGCTTTGGGAGAAATTAATAACAACTTTGAAGCTTATTAGACAAATATGTGCAGATTACACATTGAAGTGAAACATGCTCAAGCTCAAGAAATGAAAGACAATCATAAATTCAGAGAGAAAAGGACAAACACATGACCTGAATTAGTGCAGCAGCATCTTCTTCTGCAGTTCCTCCAATCTCTCCTATAAGAACAATACCTGAAAAACAAGTCATAATGAGGAATCACACTTAACTCTTCAGCTTGAAACAAGAAACATTATTATGTCAGCAAAATAACTGGGAAGAAATTTAAGACTGCTGTACTAATGATTTAAAGAAAATATCTTTATAATTTAAAAAAAAAACTAAAAAAACAATTACATAACTGAGAATAAGGATAGATCTGGGATTATGATCAACTACAAATCAGATCCAACCCAACACTTTTACTCAATCCTAACCCAAGTCTAAAATAGGTTAATATTTTCAACTTCTACACAACCAAAATTTGGTTCCTAATCCAGACTCAAAATTTGGTTCCTAATCTAGGATTTACATACATTAGCAATACTAATATGTACCAATTTCATGTAGTCTCCCAACTGATTCTCTTCTATAAGCAAACCAAAAGGACAAAATTCCATGAATTCAACTAGATACGAAGCAACTGTAAATGTTTGTCCTGGTCTTCAACTGACCTTCAGTCTGAGAATCTTCAAGAAACTTTGATATGCAATCAACAAAGTTTGTTCCATTAAAAGGGTCACCACCAATTCCTACACAAGTTGATTGTCCAAGACCAACAGCAGTTGTTTGAAAGACCTACAAGTATAACACTTACTTAGTTTCTCAGAAATGACTTACAATACCAAGTTGTCATACATACCGCTTCATATGTTAAGGTACCAGATCGAGAAACAATCCCAACTCGTCCTGGCTTGTGGATGTATCCAGGCATTATTCCAATTTTGCATTCTCCTGGTTTGATGATACCAGGACAATTAGGTCCTATCAATCGAGTTTTTGATTGCTTGTTGAGAGCAGCTTTTACTCGAACCTGACATTCAGACAATTGGTAATTAACTTTTATGAAATCCCATAAAACAACAGATCTGCCTAGATAACATTGTAAAACGCCATAAACTCAATGACAGATAAAACTATTTACTTGAAATGTGATAAGGTAAACCTGATAAGCTATTTACTATGTGAGTTGTGTCACATAGTGGTAAAGTGGCGAGGGCTAGGGATGTGCTGAAAAGGCCAAAGGAGAGATCACATTATCCAAAGAAGTGGATTATATGAGGGCAGGTTGGTGTCACAGATCAGAGTGGAAGAGGGTGGCAAAACTTCTGGAAAGGAGGGAGGTATAAAGGTAGAGGCAGGTAAAGATAATAGGCACTGATGTTGAGGCCAGGTGTAAATGAGCTAGATATAAATAATAGTGAAGGTACATTTGGAACATGCCAGGAGAGTAGCTAGAAATGGGAACAGGAGGGAAACAGGATCTGTCAACTAGGATAAGTAGGGCTATCATAATCTACCCCACTTAAGATTTAACAACCTGAAATCCAACACAACTCGTAATCACCCCTTGGCATGCTAGGTTTAATTGTAGCTCCACTTATCACAGTGGCAGTGATTGACAAACACCACCCCATGCCCCAGATATATTTGTTTTAATACCAATCGTACCCCAAAATTCTTAAGCCAAGTTAAAAATAGTTCATTCATCTATGCAATTCCTTCATTAGCCCATAACTAAATTACAATATCATAGCAATGCAAATGATATGTGGTCTACTGACAAATTCATACTACTCTAATCACCACCCAGAATGGATATGGGAAACTAAGATAATCCATGGACAAACCATAGAAAAAAATTACTCCACAACAGGTATAGAAAGATCAATAAGAACTTGAGAGTTACCATGTCATGTTGAGGAATTCCTTCAGTGATACATACAACAAGATCTAGCTCAGCTTCCACTGCCTCCATAATTGCAGCAGCAGCAAATGGAGGAGGGACATAAATAGCTGATGCATTAGCTTTTGTCTCAGCCTTTGCTTCTGAAACTGTATTGAAGACTGGAAGACCTAAGTGTTCAGTTCCACCTTTCTTTGGTGTCACCCCACCAACCTACAGCAAAGAGAGCAATGATTCATCACGAAATTAATCAGCCAATACATGTCCAAGATGTTAGAATAAAACCTATGATATTCACAGAACAAAACTAAGTACGAGAAAAAAAAACAGGAAGAAAAATAACTACTGCATTGTAGCTTCCTCAGCAATGCTAGACAGAAAGCTATGATGGAAATTCTTGTGGATTCCTATAGATATCTATTCGTAGATCAATAATCCATTGTCGCAAAAGCTTTGATTAACTATGACATGGTGAAATAGGGTATTTGTACCAGTGTGCTCAATCCATTATTTACATTGTCTGAAATATTCGACAGTATGGCACTCATTGTCATCATTAGGCCATGTTCATCCCAACTAATTGATGTCAGCAAGATAAAACTTCTCTCTACATTGAGCTCTATGTAATATCATTACACTCCAACCATGACAATATTAATATGTCAAAATAACTAGCTTAGAAAGATTACACATACTGATAGCAGGTAAAAGATGGAGCGTTTGATCCAAGGTTTAAACTGTTGTGTATTAACTTACTTAGCAAGGTTTTGTACATTGACCTCAAGCAAAAGATTGGTCATTTGATTTTAAGGCTGAAACAATTCTGAATGCTTTGTTTAGAGACAGTTTTCCAACATCAATTGCGGCAATAGTTTGATATTTCCACAATTTTTCTTTTTGTGAATATGTCCTCAACATCTTGCATCAAGATTCTCCAACAAAAATTCTCCAATAATAAGCTGTATTCCCCATCCATTACCGCACTTCCACTACCTACCCAATCACAAAGAAGCCAATTGGCTCTCCCCCAGGCTTCTAAGGGAATCCCCATCAAAGGATTCCTCTTTCCACCAAGGCATTGTACAAAAGGATGCCCAACCCTCAAAACCTATCCATAATTTCCAGAGTATGGAGCTACAAATCCATGATGAGGTTGGCCCTGAGATTCTAAACAATATCACATGTGGCCCTGCTTTCTCATAGGAACTCCGACCGATCATATTTGAACAAGGATATAATTGTCTAATGTGGATACGGATCTAAGTATATGGCAACTATCTATAAAACTCCTACAAAGTTAAGGGATAAGTATTGACTTGGAAGTATCCTACATGGATATGTAGAGGATATAGGAAGAGCCCAAATTTTAGAGATGCCTAGATTGCTTATGATAACTTATATCTAGATCACGCTTTCTTCACTCCACAAAATATTGCATTCCTGTTAAATTCCTTGTTTTGCATAAACATCTTGGCTTTGAATCTACAAATCCCTATATCAAACAACAATGATCCAAGAACTCAATAGTGATTCCCTCTTATTTTCCATCATCAGATAATTTTTTTTTTTTTGCTAACAAACTTAGAATTAAGCCCAACATATCAAAGAAATAAGGGCAGCCCGGTGCACAAAGCTCCCGCCATACAAGGTCCCGGGGAAGGATCCATTGTACGCAGCTTTACCCTGCTTTTTGCAAGAGGTTGTTTCCAAGATTCGAACCCGTGACCTTTTGGTCACATGGCAACAACTTTACCGTTGCGCCAAGGCTCCCCTTCCCAACATATCAAAAAAAATAAAAATAAAAAATAACCTTGACATCATTTTGATTTGTGTATTATATAATTTGAAGTGCAAAAAGAACTCGTGAAAAGGCACCAGCTACCTTAATTGATACTAAACAGTGCATCAAATTGATAGGGAACATTGTAATTGTTGACAAAATTTTAGATCAAATTATGACTTTGCTATAGAATACATATTACAATTATTAACTTTTAAATCTGCTTCTATCATACACTTAAATAAACTACCAGTAACAACTAATCATGATGAATAGTTTTTTTTTTAAAAAAAAAAACTCACTCAGGAAGGTGTTTCAGTCAACCTAAATATAGCTACCATATCAAAAAATTGTCATCATGCAAAGCAAGAATCATGACGAACACAAAAACAAGGGAAAAAAACACCACTAGAAAACTCAAATGCAGAATAAATGGCAATTGTCATGATGTAAAGCAAGAATCATTAATCATTGACGAAACACACGAGCAGGGGAAAAGGGCCCATTAAGGTTAACTAGAAAACCCTAATGCAGAAGCAATGGCAATTGTGAGACATATAGCAAGTATCATTAATCATTGACCAAACACACGAGTATGGAAAAAGGACCACTACGGTTAACTAGAAAACCCTAATGCAGAAGAAATCGCAGTCATCTCCCGTACACGAAAATGGGAAAAAAAAAAAGAAGAAAAATGACAGGAACTCAAAAGCACAAGGTACAGAACGAGTTACAGATCCAAACTAACAAATTCCACAGACGAAATCAATCTTTGTATATATAAAAAAAAAAAATCCACATCAACCATTCTATAGTAGAGAGATAAGGGGTGATGCTGTGGCTCTCACCATCTTGGTTCCATACTCGATGGCCTGCTCAGTGTGGAAGGTCCCGTTCTTTCCGGTGATGCCCTGGCAGATCACACGGGTATTCTTGTCGACGAAGACCGCCGGTGAAGGCGATGCCGCGGCGTTGAAGCTCCGGGAAAGGGAGGGCGGCCGGGAAGAGGTTGTAGGGTTGGCGAAGATCTTGGAGGCAATGGATCCGATCAACTTCGACGCTTGGCGAGACATCGCAAGGGGCCGCCGACTCCGAGGGCTTCTCCGGGTTATTAGACTTGAGTTGGTTCGAAACACATTTCTCCGTCAGGTTTCATTTATATTTATTTAAATTATGTTTTATTTAAATAAATAAATGAATGAATGAATAAATTCCCAAATTGGTTTTGGTAAAATTTCTTTACTTTGTTCCTTAATTTTTATTTTTTATTTAGTTTGGACTTTTATCGAAATAATTACCAAATAGTGAAGTTAACTTTTGTGGGATCTTTTCATTTAAAAAAAAAACTATCTTGATAAATTAGTATCATTGTTAGTGCCAATTAGAATTTAATGTTGATTTACATAAAACAAAAAATAAATAATAAATTGAACCGAGAAGAAATGAAGAAAGAGCATGACTGGAATTGGAAAAATAAATATAAATATGATAAAAATATATTTTAATATACAATACTATGTTTGCTGACACTTTTCATTGATATGAACAATTAATAGCTTTTCATCATACATTTAATGACATTTTCAGTAAAATGTTTCAAAAAATAAATACAAAACAAGTATAATATAAGTTCCTAAGTCCACTAGCTTGCATCACATATGGAAATACCCCATTAAAATATCTTTTATTCTAATATTGTTATCATAGTTATTGGCAGCTACTATAACATGTAAAAATTATAAAGTAGTTGCTATAATATTATTCTTTATTTTTAGTCTTCTTGTAGTAGCTATGACTAGCTACTATAAGATATATAAACTACTATGTAGTTGCAACAGTATCTAACATCTAATATAATATTATTGTAGTATTGTAGTTGCTATTTAGTAGTTTCTATAGTTGTTTTTGAAGTGATTTTAATTATTTAAAATGATTTTGATAAGTTTAAATAAGTTTCATCAAGTTGGTGAAGAGTATTTTTATATTATAGTAATTAAAGATAAGGATTTATGATTTAATATTTTAGAATTTAGGGTTTAAAATTAATTGTGTAGTAGCAACTATTTGGCAGATGAAAAAAAAAAATCATCTATTTCATTTTAATCAAAATTACGGATGAGGACTGAATTTATTCTCTAGTAATTATCTTGAGTAATAAGTCTGGCTACTATAGTATCACTGTTATAGTACCAATACTATAGCATATTGCTACAGTATCCCAAAGAGTGGGATTCGCCGAGCAATACATCTCATTGCTATAGTACTATTATAAGTACCCCGTGATAGTTTTGATGTGGTTAACTAACTTAAGTTAGGTCCTATTATATTTGATATTTTGTGTCTAAATGTGTATGAACTTAGGAGCATAAGAAGTCTAGCGGAAGACACAATGGACGAAAAGGATGACACGGAAAAGGAGTTGATGGACTCGGTACATTCGAGAGATGGGGAGTTATGGAAGAGTACACTGGTGTACGAGAATGACGTGCATGACGTTCGAGGGATAAGAAGTTGGGAAGGAAGCCAGCTAGACGAGAAAGTCGGAGTTGGATTCGGGTGAGCTCAACTCCGGTTAGCCGAAGCCTCACCCACGCAAAGAGATCAGCTAAGGACTGATCTACCTCAGGGAAGACGCCTTCCATGACTTGGAAGGCTCCTTTGATGAACAGTATCGAAGGTGCCTTCCAGTCTGTTGAAGGCGCCTTCGATAGTTGTTGGCCGAAAATAAACTTTTATCTTCGGTGGATAAAAGTTATCATGTTGGAGGCACCTTGGACCTAATTGAAGATGCTTTAAGCTTCGCATATAGTTTTCCAAGTGCTATAAAAAAAACCCTAGAGTTAGAAAATAGAGAACATCTGCTGTATTCATTTCCTAGTATATTTCTGAGCTATCAATGAGTTTAAGAGGCTTCTCCGCTTTTAATGAAGAAGGTTTTCTAGTGCTTTCATCTCTGTCTTGGATTAACAATTACTTAGGTTGTAATAAAGTAAACATCAACCTTCTTACTTATTCTTTTAAGTTGTTATTATTTGCATTTATCTTAATTGTCAATTGTTGCTTAATTTAATTGTATTAATCTAATGAAATCAAAGATCGAGACAAGGTTGAATTTTATTTTATAGGTAATTCACCCCCTTTCGCCAGTCGCACTGGGACCAACAAGTGGTATCAGAGTCCAACCGGCTCAGAAGGACTAACCGTCAACTGAAGCACAAAGACGATAGTCAGATTCAGCATCTATCCACTGAAATTTGAGAGAGACTTCACAACGTGGAAAAAGTGCATGAATGTATTCTTCAAGATCAATTTTAAAATTTTGTTAATTATAAAATATGGTTTTGTAACACCTAAGGATTAATAAGGAGTTGACAAAGAAGAGTGCATGTGGACAAAGAAGGAACAAGCCGACTTCGTGACTAATGGCAAAGTAAAATTTCATCTATTTATTGTCCTTCCACCCAGGAGGTCAGCTAGATCGGAAGCTTCGACTCCGTAAAAGAGCTCTGGGAGAAATTCCTAGAACTTTACGAGGGTACTTCGGAAGCAAAATTAACAAGATGGGACATCCTCCGAAATCAATTAACTAATCTTCAAATGAAAAAGGGAGAGAAGGTAGCTCAACTCCATGCTAAGATCAAAGATCTGATCACCCAGATCAACAACCTCAGAGAAAGGTAACAAGTCGTGGCTCTTTAAGGTATGCACTTAACGCCTTTCCGAGAACTCTAGAGTGGTCAACCTTAGTAGATGCTTACTACATCTCTAAGGGCTTCGAGGTAAGTATGCTTGAAAATTTATTTTCTACTTTTGAACTTCACGAGTATCGTTGTGCAGATACTTAGGACATAGAAAAATCAAACAACATTCCCCTAAAAGCTAAGAAGGATGAATTAGACGCTGGCACTTTCCTCGACGATGATGAAACAATATTTATAGTAAGAAATTTTTTTATAAAAATTAGATCTAATAAATTCAATGAAGTGTAGACCAAGAAAAGAAGAAAAAGGAAAGTGAGATGTTATCACTGTAATGAAAAAGGGCACATCAAGGATAACTACCAAAGACTGAAGAAGAACGATAATAAGAAAGGACTAAGCACAACAAAGCACAAAACCCTGAAGTTGACTTAGGGCGAGTCGTCATTAGAATATGATTTGGAGGAGTACGTTGGGCTTGCACCGAAGGCAAGTCACCAGGAGGAGAGCATAAATGAAGGGGGAGGCTTCTTAGAAGAAATCTGCAGCAAGGAGGAAGAAACAAGCTTCAGAACAGATCTGGTAAATGAGGTATGTTTACTATCTTCTGACGAATTATATTCAAGTATTAAATCTATAACTAGATTGTTATATAAACTTAAGTCAAAAATACTAATTTGAAAAAAAAGAGTTTTAGAATTGCAAGCAATCTTAGAGAATGCATGTCTTTTAGAAATGTATGATAAAATAAAGGATGAAAATGAAAAATTGAAAGAATAAATAGAAAATTTAAAAAATTTTGCAGGTTCAAATTATACTATTTCAAATTCTAGAAATTATCAAGAACTAAATTAGTATTATAGATTCCATAAAGGTCAAATGAGAAAAATAATAAAAAAAAGTACATTCTAATAAAATTTCTGATTAATCTAGTGGTAGAAATCTATATTGGGTTCTAAAATTATGCCTAAATTAAATCTTTATGCATGTGTTTTTTTATTTAATATTTTTCATTTTGCTTAAAATTATATAACTTTTTCAAATAAATTGTTTCATATAATTTCAGTTCAAAATTAATCAGGTCTTAATTTTTTAAAAAGGATTTTATTACTTAGATGTAGAAAAAATTTTAAAATTTTTTTACTACTATATTATTTCTTATGAAGTTTTTAAAAAAAAAAATCATATTTTTGAAATTAAAATTAGTTAGTAGAATTATTTTTAAAAATTTTATTTTTATGTGATAAATATTATCTTCTCTATCAAAAGATTTTTTTTAAAACAAATTATTGACCGTTATTTAATTTTCTATGGATTTTTTTGTCATAATAATAATTTTTAATATTAAAAATTCTTGATCATTTAATTTTTGAAAATTTATTATTTTTTGAAGAAATACTTTCTATTTTACATACTTCGAAAATTTGTAAGGTTTTTCAAGCTCAAAATCTATTTTTAAACATTTTGTTATGAAAATATATCTCTTTGTACAAAATAATTATTTACTACTTATATTAATGTTGTATTTGTAAAAATTTTATCACTATTTTGGATACGTATGTTTAACCATTATAAAAAATTTTAGAATTTTTTAACAATTAAAAATAATTTTAAAATTATTTCTTTTAAAACTGACTTTTAAATTTGTTTTTCAAAAAAATAATTCCCAGGATTTTTTTAAGTTTTAGTTACTTATTGGGTAACCCTTATAATTGTTACCCCTATTTTAATATAATCAAAAGGGAGAGAATTATAGCTTAAGTCTAAGGAAATGCATTTTACTTATTAAACATTTTAATTTTGCATCATTATTAATTGCAATTATTCTATTATTTTTTTTGTTTTGTTTTATTATAACTTAACTTAGATTGCTTATATCAAAAAGGGAGAGATTTTAAGTGCCTCATAGTAGTTTTGTTGTGGTCAACTAAGTTAAGTTAGGTCCTGTTGTGTTTGATGGCTTGTGTCTAAGTATGTAAGAACTTAGGAGCACAAGAAGTCGAGTGGAAAATACAGTAGTCGAAAAGGATGACACGGGAAAGGAGTCGATGGGCTCGGTGCATACGAGGGACAGAGAGCTGTGGAAGAGTACACCGGTGGATGAGAAAGACGTGGGCGACGTTCGATGGACGAGAAACCGGGAAGGAAGTCTGTTCAAGGAGAAGGTCGAAATTAGATTTGGATGAGATCAACTCCGGTTAGGTAAAACATCACTCATGCGAAGAGATCAACTAAGGAGCTGATCTACCTCAGGGAAGGCGGCTATTTCAATAAACAGTGTCGAAGACGAATTCTAGCCCGTTGAAGGGGCCTTCGATAGCCGTTGGCTAAAGATAAACTTTTATCTTCAGCGGATAAAAGTTATCATGTTAGAGGCACATTGGAACTAATTGAAGGTGCCTTCAAGCCTCGGATAGAGTTTTCTAGGGGTTATAAAAAAACCCTGAATTTAGGAAATAGACAACAACTGTTGTATTCATTTCCTAGTATATTTCTAAGCTATTAATGAGTGTAAAAGGCTTTTCCACCTTCAATGAAGAAGATTTACTAGTGCTTTCATATGCCTTGGATTAACAACCACATAAGTTATAACTAAGTAAACATCACCTTCTTACTTTTTCTTTTAAGTTGTTATTATTTGCATTTATGTTAACTATCTTTTGCTGCTTAATTTAATTGTGCTAATCTAATCTAATCAAATATAGAGAAAGGGTTGAATTTTATTTTGTAGGCAATTCACCCCCTCTTGCCGACCGCACTAGAATTGACAACTGTCACTATAATAATGTTAGGTATCGCCACCACGATAATGCTATAGTACTGCTACCATGTAGTATTGCTACAGTACCACCCGTGACTCGGTCAACCATTTGAGCAATGCAACCTCGCTGCTACAACACTAGTGCTATAGTACTACTACAATAGGAGCAATTTTCTAGAAAAGCAATATGCTCTCTTGAGCAATCACATTTTTTAGATGCTACAATAATTGCTATAGTATCTCGTTGCTACATTACTGTGTGATGCTATAGTACTAGCACTTTTCCATCCGAGCTTGAGAAACCTTGAAGCATAACGGCTTGATAATCTCTAACAACTAGCTTGCTAATAGGCCGGCAATGTCAGTGTATGGTTTAACAACTATCTCTTTTGGCGGAGAGTCATCTCCGCTCATGAGAAGAAACAACCACCCCTCTCATTTACCTTAGTCCCTTCTTTATATAGCCCTTGAAAAAGAATCTCCATGTAATATTTAACCTTGTTAAACCTTTGATTTGAGGTGGAGTGTTCTTGCTTGACTCTTTCGATTACCTTTCGTGCATGATTCAACATACACTTCATCAAATTTGGATCTTTTACCTTGATCCCTTTTGCTATTTCGAAACTTAATCGACAATTGGAAATTCTATGGAGTTTTCTTGCTTGATTCCAGTTCACTTACCCTCGTGCATGATTTATAGAAAATGATCCAGATTAATTGATCCTTTTATCGAGTTTATACTCTTCCATGTCTACTCACATAGGAATCCTATTCCTTATTTCATCTTATTCCTAATTACATGATTTATACCTGGAAGCACTACAATTGTTATGTTGATTTGCATAAATCTTTTTTTTTAGCTTTATATGTGTCCTCGATCCTTTGTTTTCCTTTGTATTTTAATCAATAGAAAAGATGAGATCTTTTCAAGTGAATAAAACAGTGGGTATTATGCCCAATCAAAATTATTATTAAGACAAACTAAGAATAATTTGAATTACTTGAGAAGGAACAATAAGTGGACTAATATCATAATATATTCATCCATATAAGTTCTGTAATTGGAAAGAGAGGGTTTGGCTCATTACTCGTAAGAAATTACGAAGTTTCTCAACTAAATAAATAGAGAACCACGTGTAAAACCTTGTATCAAGAACATCTGTTACATATGTGATAAAAGTTAGAAGATTTGTGCTACCGAGTTAGGTATCAGATAACTCTAGATAAATATAGAGCATCTGCTCTGCGTTTTCATGACTTTCAAAGCATTGTTTTTGACGTGTTCATCGACTTCGGTCAACATGGAGATAACTCACCTCACGTGATGAATTACAAGTCATTCATCCCATTTTGATGTGAGGTACTTGTGGATGGATTCACCCTATATATATGTGATTGTATATGTCACATGATGTAATTCGTATAGGGTGGATTGCGGGTCATTCACTCGTGTATATACAATACATCTTGTCAGGTGGATTGCAGTTCATTCACCCGATCTATGTATATATAGATGCATACCTAAGATGCATATCACTACAAAAAGTTCAGGAAATAGAGATGGAATTTATCCGTCGCTATTTCATCGCTAAATACATATTGCAACGGAATAGCGATGAAAAGTGCCCCGTCGTGTAGATTTCAGTCATTGATACTGTAGCGACAAATATTTATATTTTTGTCGCTATATATAATGACAGATATTTATATTTCCGTCATTACTAGCTCAACGGAGCGAAATCTCTGTTATGGTATTAACAACGGATAATTTAAATTATTTGTCGCTATTAGTGATGAATATTTAAATATCGATTACCAGTAGCGATAGATATTTAAATTATTTGTCGCTATTAGCGATGAATATTAAATTTTTTCTCGATAATCTCTTGTTTTAAGTATTGAAAAAGGTATCGCAACCCAGATAGTAGTCACGAACATTTAATTTTCTGTCATTATTAGCGACAGATTTTTGAAATATCCGTTGCTAATAGCAATGATTTTTTAAAATATCAGTCGCTAATAGTGATGAAAAATTAAATATCCATCGCTAATCTATTCTATTATTCACTAATTCCTTTTTTATTTTTTTGTTTCCCTGTTTACATATAAATCTAAATCACTCCAACTATCACAAGCGATGGTTTTCACAATAAAGCCATAATACTTAATAACAAAATTCACAATAAACTCACTACACATCAACAATTACAACATAACAAACTTATAACACATAACAAACACAATACATCACAAATGCAAAACAATCTAGCTGAACTAAAATGAACACTAGATACATAATAGTAAATTCAAATACAGGTCCATCCAATACATCATAATCAAAATAAGGAACAAAATCATCTTTGAATCATATATGAAATTTCATTGAGATTAGTTGAGAATAGAAAATGTAATATTAAACTACGAAAGATATAACTACTTATCTTAAACTGATAAGTAGTTTAATTAGTAGACATTCTTTAAAAATACATACTTGCGTCCTTGAAATAAAAATATGCTAAATCTGAAAATGATTATGGAAATGTATAATACAATCATATATGCATATAATTATTAAAAAAATAATATTATTTTTGATTGAAATTAAAAATTAAGATAAATGATACATACTTCAAAATAATCTATTCTGTAGAGTAATGGTCGAGATCCTGGGCGTTCTGAGACTCCAAACGATGCGGGCCAACCATCTGTGAATCGGAAGAGAACGTCGCTGTAAATGCTTGCATATGCCAAACTATTACCTCAGTTTGAGCTTGTCGTTACCGCATCTCTCGTATCTTTACGTCCCTCCTGACCATCGTTTGCTTCAATGATGATAGTTGAGTCTATAAGTCCTCGTTTTTCTCATGCAATTCTCGTTCCTCACTAGATGAGGAGGAGGAAGTAGGACGACCCCTAATCTTTGGAGTTCTCATCCGCTCATACATAACTTTAGCCTCAGAGCCAAGCCTATAGAGGGATGTCTTCTTCTTTCCACCGACAACATCATAATAAATGTCATTAACTATATAGGTGGCAAGAGGCTAGGACCCCTCTCCCTCCGTCCCAAGCTAAGATGCCTCGTCAACTCTAGTGGATATTACTTCCTGTGTCAAAATAATAATTTTAGTAATCTTCAAATAAAGTTTACAAATATATTCATGAAATTTAATATTCTTACGTTAATTGTTGAGGAATGTCAATCGACAAATGACTCATCTTTCTTCTTATGAGTTTTATTAAATATCTCCCAACAAGTGGTAGGTTTATGTAATATAGCAGTTTATGTACAGAAAATGTAAATACATTAAAACTAATAACAAAATATATGTAAGAAATATTTATATAACTTAATTTTAAACATACCAACTCAGGGGCATGCTTTACCATTGAACGAGATCCAGTAGTATGCTTTGTAGATCTAGTGCTCGACCCAGCAGGCTCTGAATTGCGATTGCTATGTGCAATTGCTGAATTGTCCGGCCAATGCTGGTAACCCAAATGACTTTCAAAGACTGTCAAACTGCATCAGGGAACTCAGATGACCTGGTGCTCCTCTGCCTCTACTTGTACAACTTGTCCCTGTATAGTTTAGAACAGTAAGCATTCTAATTTTTTTTTTTTACATTTCCCCCTGACCCTCCTCCCAAACATATATTTTCTGCAACAATATATTTTGACAATTAATATTATGTTAACTACAAATATGTTTCTATTTTAAATACTTGCAAAAAATTCTTCGTAATAAAAATTCTTTATATCTGGGTCTACAAGTTGTCATGTAGTACTAGCAGAAGATAATCGTTCTTTAAACTTTTTTGATATATACGATGCTATCTGGTGACCATTTGAGACAAAACTACATGGAAAAATAATGTGTATTAGATATATTTGATTATTAAAAAGTAACTAAAGTACTAAAATAATTACTAAATATATAATTACTTACCAGTCACCAATAACTCGCAAAACAATCTTGTCACCACGCGATCTGATCTCTGTGCTGACTGCATAACTATATATGTAAAAATATAATATAATATTGTCAACTATGGAGATGAAAAAATAAAAAAAATCATAAAAATACCATAATATTGTTAATAATTTTTAATCACATGATGTTATTCTGAATTAACTAAATTAACATCTTGTAAGTTATCATTGCTAGACTCCATTGGTATATCAATTTTCTCACAACCAAATATCTCTCCATTATCTATTTCCTTGCAAGTGATATTAACATTTACAAGTAATTGTGATGTGGATTGTATTTCTAAATCAATTGAGTATATCTCGACTTTTTCATTTTGATATGCATCATGGTTTTAGCCCGTTACGGTGTTCGACATTTCTATGTTTGACCGATGCTTTATTTGACACACTGCTAACCATTCACTAGGTTTTTTTCTTTTTGTTGGATACTCCAGATAGAATACCTGACCAACTTGTATCGTAAAGATGAAATGCTCAAACTTGTTGAATTTTTTGTTTGCGTTAACCTTAGCTAAATTGTAGAGACGATGTATTCTGGTACTTGTTCTTAGAGTTGAATTAAACCATGAGCATCTGAACAATACACATCTTTTTAAAGGTAAAGTCGGATACTCAATCTCGATGATTTCCTCAAGTCCACCATAATAATCAAATGAAGTATCATTGTTATTTATAGATCCTTTTACGTAAACATTAGAATTATACGTACGCCTTTGTGACTCACATTGGGCGATATGAAATATAAATCCATTAACATAATAACCTGAGTATATTGTTATATTATGGAGAGGTCCTGATGTAATATTTTTTAGTCTTTCATTTTGCACATTTGATATTCTACGGTTGTTCGTCTAACGGTAGTAATTATATAAATTAGATGCATATATAATACAGTTGCATTGTAATAAATAATTTAATCGCTAACTTATATAATACTTAAGAATGTCGACGCTGCCTTCTTCTTCGAGTAGGGCAGGAGCGCCCTAGGGGGATGTGAGAGGGATGAGGAGCCTCATCATAGAAACCACTCCGTCGGAACTCAGTGATCGCCGCTACTATAGCTCCGCCAGTGAACGTCGCCATCGTCTTCGCGTGATTTGCTCGGGAGAAAAGGAGAAAGGGGCTTCAAGATTTTGATGAAGGAGAGAAAGGACAGTGTCGAGCCACTGTGCTTGAACCCAAAAACTACTTTTAAACTCCCCTTGAACCGAATCAGCTTATGAACTGGTCTGAATCGGCCTGAACAGGCTGGAAATGAGCTAAATTGAACCGCTGAACTAATCAAACAGGTTCAATTGCATTTTCTAGGATTTCTTCAATTGGGCTTTGAAATTGAGCTTATGGATTGGGCATTTCTTCTCCTTTTATCCAACAATTGAATCGAACCATATTTGAATTGTATTTGATCAAATTGGTGTTTCTCCTCTCAATTGTTATCTCCCTCAATTCCTGTAAAACATAATATAATCAAATAATATCCAAAAACATCCATAAAATGTACAAGATTTAAAATGGAGATTAACAAAAAACCAAATGCATGAAACATGCTAAAAACATATAATTGGATACATAAGAAGGTAGAAACACCGAGTTATAAAAATAAAATAAAGTGTCTAAATACTGATTATCGCACCTGCTCCTCTTGGTCACGTTGAAGTTGCTCAGTTTCAGCTACTTACACTCGAGGAGACTATGGACGCTCACTTTGAGGAGCTACGTATGGCTATTGCTGAGGTGCATGTAGAGCTTGCCGTCATTGGGTGCCGACTGATTGATATGCAGACGAGCATTGATTCTCTGACTGATCTAGTGAGATCTTGGATATCGAGCCACTCTTCTCTGCCTCCCCCTCTAGCGAGTGATGTCTCATCTGTTATAGATGTTCCTATGAGTACTGTTACTGTTGATCCTGCTGAGGGCGACAGTTAATTCTTATGTCTCGTTATGATATGTAGTTCTCACTTCTTGTATGGATATGCTTGTTTGATTTGTATTTTATGTTGTACACTTCAGACACTATTTTGTGTGATACGGTATGTTACTTTTGTGGATTTATATTTGTGACGGTAGTGTATTTAGTCTTGTTATCATAGTGTTTGTTTGCATGATACGTAGGGGTGTATCCTATCATTCTTTGGTTTAGGGGGAGTATTCCTATCTTGTTGTGTATCTACTTCTATATTTTGATTGCATGTGCTTAGAGGGAGTGCCTCTACTTTGTTGTATATCATGATTGATTAATACACATATTAAGGGGGTGCTCTTGTAATTCTTTTTTTAATATTTGGCAAAGGGGGGTATATAAGTTTTAAGTTTATGCTTATTTGAGATGAGGTTTATGCTCACTTGATAATTTGATAATAACATAATGATTTGCTAATTTTGATATGAATGTTTATCATTTTGTTATTATTATGATACGTTGGAAATTAGCCTAAACTTAAATAGATTGTCAAACATAAAAAATGGGAAGATTATTAGTGCAATCATGCCCTGAAAGTTTCAATGTGTTAGACAATTATTTAAGTTTAGGTTAATATGTTAGATCTAATATGAGTTGCGAGTTTGCAGGAGAAACCATTACAGGTCGGAAGACCGGATGCAAAACAAAAGAAGTTCAAGAAGGTCGAGGACCGGATTCTTGGTAAGAGAAGCCCTGGCAGGTCAGAAGACCGGATGCAAGGAAAGAGAAGTCTAAGGAGGTCGAGCACCAGATTCTTAACATGAAGACTCGGAGATGAGGAAGCTCCAGGTACATCTGGCATGAGCAATCGATTGGTTAATTGATTGAGAAACACCTTCGCGAGAACAGAGCACTCTTGGATTGATCAACTAATCGATTGGGGGTAACAAATCGATCAACCGATCGATTGACTTGCTTTTTACGCGAAAGCATGGTGTGCTCCTGAATCGATCAATTAATCAATTGGGGGTAACTAATCGATTAGCCTATCGATTGACTAGACTTTTACGTGAAAGCACAAAGTGCTCCTCGATCGATTGTGCAGTGTTTTTTTTTATCGAGACGCACGTGAGAGGGGGTGAATCACGTGGTTTTGAAATCTTTTCTTTTTGGTTTGAAATCAAAGTAAATAGGCACTGCGGAGAAAAAAACAGAAATAGAAAAGTACATGAACACAAGCGGTTTTACTTGGTTCAGAATTTTCGACAATTTCTATTTCAAGACCCTGGTCTTGCAGACCTATTGATGGGTAATCCACTAGTAACCTTTTCTAGAACCGCTGGAAGAGGGGATCGAGTACAAAAAGAATCAGAACAAGTGTAACAGGCTACACTTTTCCTTTTACAGAAAATAAATACAATATTTAACTTTGTTGCCCAACACTTTCGAAGATGATCGGCTTAGGCTTGGTGTCGGGCAGCTCCTTAGCAGTAGTCGGACGCAGCAACGTCATACTGATGCAACAGCAGGATGCCGGAGCAGTCAAAACTTCAAACGGATGCGTAGAAGCTTATAGAAGTGATGGTGTAGAAGGCTTGGTTGAGCCACACCTTTATAGAGTATGGAGGGCGCCTTCCATAGGGCTGAAGGCGCTTTCCATAGATAAAGAGTTATCCCAAAAAGCGTTGATCCTTATCGTCGACGAAGTCAGATTTTATCCGATGGAAGAGTACCGAAAGCGCCTTCCGTTGTATGGAAGGCGCCTCAGGTACTGTTCACACGAGGCCTTTTGTGCTTCCTCTGCGATGCAAAATGTGTTAGTCTAATATAAAAATATTTAATCTGTAAAATAAAGTTAACACGATGATAATATAATTAATTTGTGTAACACCCCGGCCCAGGCGGGCCCCACCCGGACCGAACCGGGAACGCCACCAGAATTGCCATCGGGTTGACGACTAGCTCCACAGACCACCAGAGGTTCTTTCAGCGTGCTTTGTCCGCCATCGGGTTGACGACTAGCTCCACAGACCACCAGAGGTCCTTTCAGCGTGCTTTGTCCTGACTCGCACACACACTGGAAAACTTCCCAGGAGGTCACCCATCCTCAGATTTCTCCGAGCCAAGCACGCTTAACTTTGGAGTTCTTATGTTTGGGCTTCCGAAAAAGAATGTGCACTTTGGTGATATGGATAGTATCATCTAACCTTTTAAGTCATACTTAACTAGAATCTCAGAACCGGGGTATTACAATCACCCCCACTTAAAGACACAATGTCCTCGTTGTGTGACCACGAATCACACCACAGACAAATCCCAGAATCTCCCTCGTTAAGTGGTGCCCTGGGTGCTCCTGCCACAGGCGCACTCACGATCACAAAGTTGCTCTGATACCATCTGTAACACCCCAACTTGGGTGGGCCCCACCCGGACCACGACTAGCTCCACAGACCACCGAAGATTCTTTCAACGTGCTTTGTCCTCACTCGCACACACCCTGGAAAACTTCCCAGGAGGTCACCCATCCTCAGATTTCTTCAAGCCAAGCACGCTTAACTTTGGAGTTCTTATGTTTGAGCTTCCGAAAAGGAAGGTGCACCTTGGTGATATGGATAGTACCATCTAACCTTTTAAGTCATACTTAACTAGAATCTCAGAACCGGGGTATTACATTATGACTTAGACCCCCAGACCAAGATCTAATCAGAATTTTAATCTAAGTTTTCGAAATGGACCTAAATTGGACTGACGCCTACAGTCCCCTCAATCGGGACACGTTCTTATTGAGTCACTTTTCTCCAGTGTCTTACCTCCACTTACCTACCAAATATCTAGTCCTCCAGACTGATTTGGACTTTCTCTAGTCTTGCTTAGTATATGACCAAGATGATCTACTAAGACTTACATGCAACACTGAGTTATCATAATAGATAAAATAGTAAAGTAAAACAGTGTTAACAAATTTTAGGATTCACTAGTCCGGTCGACCGCACGTGGTCAATCTGAACCAGTCTATCACACATGCTTGGAGTTTACTCCTTGAAGACTTCTCATTACCTAGGGTTACCTCCCCATAGGGTTGCCCAACTTTACTCATTAGTACTTCCATTGTCTGGCTTCACTGACCAGGACTTCCACCACCTAGCTTCACTCACTGGGGCTCGACTTCACTCACTAAGACTTCCACCACCTAGCTTCACTCACTGGGGCAGACTTCACTCACCATGACTTCCACCACCTAGCTTCACTCACTAGGGCATGATTTCACTCACCAGGACTTCCACTACCTAGCTTCACTTATTAGGACCCGACTTCACTTAACAGGAAGATCGGCCATGGGTGAACCCTAATATTCCAAATATAGTGACAGATAATTAATTATCCATCGCTAATAGCGACGAATAATTAAATTATCCGGTGCTTTAGTTTGCAGGCAAAAGATTAAATACCATATACATAGAAAAAATATAGTGACGACTTATTTAATTATCCGGCGTTAATAGTGACAAAATATTTATTAATCCGTCGTTAATAGTGACAGATAATTAAATTATTCATTGATAATAGTGACGAATAATTAAATAAATATTGCTAATAGTGACAGATTATTAAATATTTTGTAGCTAGTAGTGACAATCGTACATCCATTGCTAACCGCAAAAATTGGAGTTTATCATCTGATTGTTGACTTCGCATGAAATAGCGACGGATCTTTTTAGTCCGCCGCTAATTGCGACGGTAATTAACAAGTCTGTCGTTATAAGTCCATCGCTAATTGCGACGGTAATTAACAAGTCTATCATTATAAGTCCATCGCTAATTGCGATGGTAATTAACAAGTCTGTCGTTATATAGAGATAGAAATTTAGCATCTGTCGCTAATAGTTGATTTTTTTGTAGTGTATTTTTATAAGTGAATTACATATCGTTCACTCTTATAGATGATGCATTTTGTTAAGGTGCGTTGCAGGTCTCTCAGACTCTCACCTTGATATTTTAACTTATCCTGGATGAATATATTATAGATACCATACCTTTACTCAATAAATTGTATTAAGCTGTTGGAATTTATAAGATTATGATTATGTGAAATGTTGGTAAATGAGAAATTGGAGAGAATTAGAGAGACATTAACAAAGACGAACCATGGGAAAAGTATGAATGATAGATTATGTTGTCACTCTCTTTTATCATAATTTCATGCACGTCTCTCTTTACTCCACTACTTTGTGCTCACTCTCCTGAATCTTTAACCTTTAGATTTGCTAACTTGAGGCGATCTTCAAAGTATGATGGATATAGTTGGACAGTCGATCGGGGATACTCAACATAGTTAGATCGGGGATACTCAACATTGTTATGGAGACGGTTTCTACAAAGTTCATTCAGTTCATGTTGTACTCATGCATTTTAATTTGGTTGGTATTGCATTTTTTTTTTACTTTGTTCGCACAAGGTTGGTTTGTTCGGCAAGTTGTCAGTATGGTTAAGACATTGTCATGGGACTTGGTTTGCATTTTATATCATTTAACGTGTTGCATTTTATGGTTGTTCAACTTAGAGTTCCCTTCTGAGGTATTATTTATGGTATTTGATGCAGGAATGAATATTGTCTGAGCAGGGAGATTATCCCTCATATAGGGACGGGAGTCTCCAGGTCGTGACAATAAAATTGTTGGATCGAAAGAGACGAGACTTGAGGGGGGGGGGGGGGGGGGGGGGGAAAACCCGTGCATTTAGAAACTTTTTTTTTGTTTCGTAAATCAAATCAAAGTAGTAACGGAATAAAGAAAACCAAATATGAACACAGTTCAATTTCTTTACTTGGTTTGTTGTCCAGCGACTACTACTTTAAAACTTGTGATCCTTGATCATTTTGGAATAGGCAATCCACTAAAATTTTTCTCTCTGAAACTTTCGGAAGTAAAGTCGTACAATGGAAAATGAAGATAGTAACGACACTATTGTCTCCTTAAATTTAAATGCAAGTAGAAAGATTATACCGACAACATGGAGATACAAATTAAGCATGGGTTGTTGGAGAGTCTTACGACGTCGTAGTTGCGAAACTGACACGAACAAAAGCATAGGAGTGAGATCTAATATTTGAAGAGTTGTTTTTTGAGCCTCAGACTCTTAGGCTTCTTTTATAGGTCTGTATCAGTCAATTGGAAACCGTTTAGTCGATTGAACTTTACCAATCGACTGAACATCTATCAGACGACTAGTCCCAACTCCTTTCCTTGCTTGCTCTAATATGATTTGATTGATCCCGCGAAATCTAAATTTTTGATCGACTAAACTCTGTTTAGTCGACTAGTCCTCAGAGATTTCCTTTCTTGCAACAATCTAATCATATCTGTAATATCTTTCCAAATGGGATTCGATCGACTGATCCCCTGATCGGTCGACTAAATCAAGCTTTCCTTCTTTGCGGCGATTTGAATCTCCCTATGCTTATCTAATTGAATTAGTCGATTGAAACCCTCGATCAATGAGAACTTTTCTTTTCTGCAAAATAAAATTAAAACAGTAATAATACAAGTAATAATTGTAGGATCGTAAAGACGCTAGAGGAGGAGGGGGGGGGGGGGGGGGGGGGGAATAACGTTTGCTTTTTCGGAAATAACGAGAATACGCAACGGAAAATAAAACAATCGCTAACCCAAGTTTCTTTTACTTGGTTCAGAGTTTTTGACGACTTCCACTCCAAGATCCGCACTCACTGAGTGCTTTTGTTGAACAATCACTATAATCACAAAATTATTACAAAATCAAGTGCAATGCAGTAATTAAATTATATCGACAACAGAAGAATGAAAACTTGATCGTTGGTTGTCGGAGTAGTTTTTTGATATCCCCTAGACCATTTTAGAGCAACGTGTGTACGAAAGTTGTAGCAATTGATGATTTGAAGCTGCTGGTTGAAGCTACTTTTATAGGTTATTCTGGGCGCTTGGAGCTCCTCTCCGAGCGCCTGGATTGCTGATGTGGCCGCACCTCGTCAAAACTTCATCCACGAAGTGTTATCCACTTCCGGGCATCCGGGCCCCCTCCGGTGATGTGTGCCGACCAACCAGAGTGCACCACCTCATCCTGGCACTTATCGGATTCGGCCCATTCCGGGCGCCTGGAGCAACTTCGAGCGCTCGAACCTCTAGGCGCCTAGAAGCAATCCGGGCACTTGGAACCTAAGTTTTACATCTTTTTCCCTGCATTAAAGTTTTAGTAAAAATACCCTACAACACAGAGTTAGCATAGTATAAAATAAACATGATGATTATTAATTAGATCTCGTTTTCCCAAGACCAGGATCTAGTTATGGTCTCAGCTTGGACTTCCAAAATGACTCTAAGTTGGACCCGCGCTTACAACCCCTAACTGGTATTCGCCCTCACTAGAACTCTCTCCTCTAGTGCTTACCTCACTTACTATTGCAGACCTACTTGACTCTTTGACCCATCAGGTCTTTCTGCTAGATGTCCCATCTGAACTTCAGCTGGTTGTTAGGTCCCGCAGAACCAACTGACTTCCTGCCAAATAGCATATCACTCCTTGACCTATTTGGACTTCGTGTTAGTTATTAGGTCCTCCAGACCTAACTGGGTTTTAGCCTGATGTCAGGTCTTTATCTTTCAGTCCTACACACTTAGTAGAAAAGTTAAACAACCAATACATCTAACTTTAATCTATTTGTCATACATCAAAACATGATCATTAGTGCAACCTATACCAGTAATCTTTCCTTTTTTGATGTAATGATAACCTGAGTTAAAGTTAGAAAAAAAACATGTAAATAAGCATTAAACATGTAATCCAAGTTAGCTTTTCTAAATTTGAGTTAAATGAATTGATTTTTCTAACCTAACACACTATCTTTCCATTTTGGCATACATCCACAAAATGATGCAGCATATTAAACACAAGTAAATACAATCATTTGCATAATAGAACAATTAAGATGCTTTAAGAAAACAAAATGCAAGTAGTTGTTCTATTTATCAATTGTCGATTATTTTTTTAAAAAAAATGTCCAAGTAGAATTTTTGCACCACAATTTTCAAAGTATTTTTGAATAAGTTTTTAATTTTCAACTATTCCAAATAAGTTTTTCAAGAACAGGTTAAATTTTTGAAGTTGATTTGAAACAAGGGCAAATATTTCAGCGAAATAGATAGAATTTGAGAACCAAAATTTTCAAAGAAGTTTTCAATTAATTTTTTCAAGTATAGTTGGAAATAAATTTCCAAGTAAAGTTTCAAATAAATTTTCAAGTAAACAAGTTTTTGAAAACACACATTTTAAAAAAAATCTTTTCTAAAAATATTTTAACAAGTTTTTGAAAACACTTTCATATTTTCCAAGTATGTGTTCCAAAATCTTTTGGAAACATTTTTTTCAACCAATTTTCAAAAACAGACAAATTTTTCAAATGAGTTTTGAATACTTTTCGAAGCAAAATTTTTTAAAACAAACTTTTCAAACAAAGTTTGTCAAACAATTTTGGCGATTATATATGTCACTATTTTTTCAAATAATTAAAAAATTATTCAAGTATTGAATAAAACTCTCCCTTAACCTGACACATTTGGTTATCCTTGTTAGCTGTAAGGAGCTCTACCTAAGTATTTAGAGAACTTAGAGTTGGGAATACTAATTTTTAGAAAATATATTATTTTGAAAAACTAGTTTTTTTTTTCATTCTAATTGTTAATTAATTTTGTTGAAAATAAAATTATTTAATTTAATTATTAATCAATTATTCCTGAAAGATTAATATCAGACTAAGTTGATTAAGTTTAATTAGTCTATGTTTTAATTAGATTTAATGTAAATTAAGTTAAGTTGAATTAAATTCCTTAAATTTTAAGTTATTAATTAAAGTTAATATTTGAATTAAAGTTAAATTATGATTAATTAAGTTGAAGTTAGTATAAGGTTAAATATGGTTAAGATTTAATTATAGTTAATCTATTAGGAAAAGTTAATTAAATCAAGTTTTTTTTTAATTAAGGTTGATTAAAATTTTAATTAAGATTGAATTTTATAAACTTTAAATTAAATGTCAAATTTTAATTAAGGTTTAATTGAAGTAAAATTTTAATTAAATTAAATTAAATGTTTAAGTTAAATTAGGAGTTAATTAGAGTAGAGTTAAAATTTTAATTAATGTTGTTAAACTTTGATTATATTATGTTAATTAATAAAGCAATTTGATTAAATTAAGTTAGATTAGGTTTAATTTAATTTAATTTAATTAAGGTATTAATTAAAGTTAAATTATAATTTCAATAAATGCTAATCAGCTAAGGTTAGATTATTAATTAAAGTTAAATTTATAGTGAATTTTATTTAAATTGAGTTGCATTTAGTTTAATTTTTTTAAAATAATTTTTAAAAGATTTTCAAAGGATTTTTAAATAATTTTCAAAGGTTTTTTAAAATAATTTTTAAAGGAATTTTAAAAATAAATTTTAAATGATTTAAAAATAATTTTGAAAAATATTTTAAAGGATTTTTTAATCTTAATGTTTTTAATTTTCAATTTTCAATTTGAATTTTTAATTTAATTTAATTATAATTTAATATTAATTTACCTTAGTCATCTCACTTGGTATAATTATTCAACCAAGATAATCTTATAGTGTGGTGAGATGATTTATGTTGAAATTTTAATTTGAAGATAATTTGACCTTATGTTAAATTCAGGTTTAATCGTCAGTTAATTAAATGTACATTTAAAAAATCGGCTTCCAGCTATAGTGAGACACATGGTCTTTCTTGGATATTGAAACAATGACTACTTCTAGACAAAGCCTTTTTAAGAAATTAGACATTTAATTTTCCTATTGATAAACCTTGGTCTAACTAGTAAATGCGACGAGGTAGTTTCAGTTAGTTCTACCTAGCTAAGTAGACCAAGTAGGATACGTCTTACCCTACTTGACTCTTTAGACCAATATTTTCTAACGTATTATCATCTCGCCCCATCTTGGTACTAAGTTAGACAATAATCAAATTATCTTTCTAATTTAATTCTAATTATCCAACTTAGTAGAGTATATTTTGAAGGTGCCCACTAATTTGGTGTCTCCCATAAATCATAGAATATTTTTTAATTAAGCTTAATTAAGTTTTGATTAAGATTTAATTAATATTTTAATTAATTATAGTTTAAGTTCAATTGAAGTTTTTTAATTTTGAATTAATTAAGTTGGTTAAATTATCTTTCTTTAACAAACTATATTTAAGATGTAAATTTTCTTTTAATTTTAAATTTATTAAATTATTTGAATTATCCTTATTTAAAAGATTATATTTAATATATGAGTTTTTATTAATTTTTAATTTTTAATTTTTAATTTTTAATTTTAATTTATTAAATTGTTTGAATTATCTTTTTTAAAAGTTTATCGTTAATATTATTTATTTTTTATTAATTTTGAATTTTGAATTTGTTAAATTATTTAAATTATATTTCTTTAAAAGTTTATCTTTAATATTTAAGTTTTTATTAATTTTTAACTTCAAATTATTTAAATTTATCTTTTTATTTATATTATTAATTGAATTTATTAGATTAGTTTTATTTAGATTATTATCTTTATGATTTAAATTTTTATTAATTAAATTATCTTGATTTTGGATAGAAACTTTTAGACATTATCTAAATTATCAAATATTTTATTAAGGCATTTATTAATTTTATCTAGATCTATTTTATTATTTTTAAGTTTTAAATTAAAACTTATCTTAATATTTAAATTATTAATTATTTCTAATTTTTTAAGATTTTTATCAACTATTTTATTTAACTTTTAATTTGTTGAATTAATTAAATAAAAAATTTTAAATTTTTTTGAATTAATTAAATTTTAAAATTAATTAAATTTTTAGAACTAAATTATCAATTTAATATTTTGAATTTTTAATAAACTTTGATTTATGCAAATCTAGATTATCATGTATTATACTAGGGGTAATTTTATAATTATCTAAATTATTATGCACATTATTTAATTCTATACTAATAGAGGTATTTTGATAAATTGTACTAACCTTGAACGCAACCCCTAACTTAGTAGGCTTCTCCATTTAGTTGAACTCGAGTCTGGATTCACTTTTGACTTGATCCTCTAGCTTCAATGGTTGCTCTTAAAGCTTGATCAACTCGGTCCAATGCTCGTATGCATTCTCGAACTTTTCTAATCTGCATAATACATTGTTAGGTAAAATCGTTCAAATTAACTCAGTTATCTTTTTGTTCAACTCTGAGTCCCGAGAAGTCTTTTTCAATATCAACAAATAGTCAATATTTTTGCTTCCCAAGAAGTACTCTATTCCTCGCCTCCGGTAGTTGAAATATTCTTGGTTGTATGGTGGTGGTTCGTTAACATTTTGTCCGAGCATTTCTTTGTTCACCATTTTTCCAGCCTCTCTTCCTGCATCAAAGTATTAGAAAAAAATACTCTACAACACATAGTTAGCACAATATAAAATGAACAGAATGATTATTAATTAGATTCTGTTTCCCAAGACTTCCAAAATGACTCTAAGCTGGACCGGCACCTACAACCCCTAATTGGGACTCACCCTCACTTGAACTCTCTCCTCCAGTACTTACCTCATCATTGCAGACCACTTGACTCTTTGACCCACCGGGTCTTCTTGCCAGATGCCCCATTTGGATTTCAGCTAGTTGTTAAGTCTCGTAGACTCTACTGGACTTCCTGCCAAATATCAGGTCACTCCTTAACATATTTGGACTTCGTGCTAGTTATCAGGTCCTCCAGATCTAACTGGGCTTCAACCTAGTGTTAGGTCTCTATCTTTTAGTCCTGCACACTTGGTAGAAAGGTTAGACAACCAACACATCTAAGCTTAACCTATTTATCATACATCAAAACCTGATTATTAGTGCAACATGCACCAACAATAATCCTATAAAATAGAGTTAGAAACATATATAGCAATTCATGAATAAGATAGACAGATAGAACTCTCTTGGTTCGATTTAGAAATCTCTGTAGGATCGTAGAGTGCTAAAGGGAGGTGGGTGGGGGTGAATAGCGCAAGTCACTTTTTCACTTTTTCATAAAAACACGAGAGAAAGTAGTGGAAAAGAATTACACAAAAAACATGACTAACATAAGTTTCTTTTACATGGTTCATAGAGCTTTTCGGAGCATTTTTTGAGTACAAAAGTTGTAGCAATTGATGTTTTGATGTTGCTGGTCGAAGCTTCTTTTATAGCCCTTTCCGGACACCTGGACCACCCTCGAGGATTGAGGCATATCTGACCCTGCTTCGTTGCTAGATTATCCACCTTTGGGCGCCTGAATCACCTCAGGACACCTAAGCCACCTCTAGGCACCTGAATCACTAATGTGGCTGCACCTTGATGAAGCTCTATCTATGAAAGTTGATCCAACTCCGGGCGCTTAGACCCTAACATGTGCCGCCCAATTAGAGCACACCAACTTAGCTACACGTGCAATTGGATTTGACCCCATCCAAGTGTATAGACCCACTCAGGGCACTTGAACCTCTGATTGCCTGGACCCTTCTTGGGCGCCTGGAGACTCTTTTTCCAACCAACTTTCAACTTTAATTTACTGCACCACAGAGTTAGCAAAATCGATAATAATATGAAAAAAATAAGTATTATATTTGACAATGTCTAGATTTTCTGATCTTGACTTTGGATTTTGCTGAAACTCTAGGTCGGACTGATGTCTGCTGTTCCCTCAACAGGGAACACGTTCTCATTGGATCTCTCATTTGGTTTCTTACTTTTACTTACCATTTGTGGACTTAGTTGACCTTGATCTCTTGACCCACTAGGTCTTCCTACCAAATGTTTTATCTGATCCTGCCTGACCTAACTGGACTTCCTGCTAGCTGCCTAGTCATCTTTGACTCAGCTAGACTTCTTGCCAATCATCTGATTCTCTCTGACCCAACTGGACTTCAACCTAATGTCTGATCCCTATTAAATCTTTCAGTCCTGCACACTTGGTAAATGGATTAGAATATAAATTTGAATTTGATTATTAGTACAAATTACACTAACAACCTCTGTTGATTTCTTCGATCATACCAATGTCTAAGGTTTGTTGACTCAGATACGACCTCATTATTCTTCTTCTCATAAGAATCATTACACTCCGGAAGCTTACCCTAACTTTTTCGAACACATATTAAAACTTTAAATGTCTATATACCAACAAAAATATCCAATGAAACACCCTTTTATTTTATTTTATTTTATTTAAAAAAAATGCTAATTTCCTGATTCTTGCCCAATAATAATGATGGTAAAAAGTAATGATGGTGAAAAGTGATTTGCCCGCCCAGCGCGCTAGTCCGTCCCAGAGAGCACCTTGCTCAATAATAATGGCATGATAATAAGAAGATGGTTACAGACTAATGAATTAGAAATATAATCATAAAATTTTACACTTGAGAACATGGCACTTGAGATAATATTAACATGACATTAAATTATCATTTATTACTGAGAAAGAACTTCGACATCGAAAGAAATAGTTCAATGGATACACAGAGATACACCGATACACAATGGTCTCAGGGTGCAAATCTATAAATTACGATACACCTTATTCACACAATCTCCAGATATACGTTCACAAAACATGGCGACTTCGAAAACAAACAGCCAGATTTGATGGTAAGCGGTGGCAGCTTTAAACCTGGAGAGTAAGAGAAAGAAATCTTTAATGAACAGCAAGAGAAAAAAATTAAGCAACAAATCTTTTGATCCATTTACCAGAAGGAAAAAAAAAAAAAACTACTGACCTCTGAAATTGCCGGAAGCAACTCTTCTGGGAAGAACCCGCGGCCGAAAGCCTTGGCCTTGCACTGTCGGATGCTATCGAACTCGCTGGCGGACAGGGACTCGGAGAGGAATCCGACCTTGAATTCGATGGTGCCGTCGGCCGGATGCGCCTCGATGGCAGTGAGGGAGACCCAGAGGAAGAAGTGCTTGGCCTGGATCCCGGAGAGATCCGAGATGGCTCCGTAGGAGATCTTCCCGCGGATGATCTTCTCATAGTAGACGAGGTAGCTGAACTGAATGTAGCACGGCGACGCGAGCTCCACCATGAACTCGCCATTCTCCGAGAGTGTGCCGTTCACGACCGAGTCGGGGAGAAGCCCCTCGGGGAGTCCATAGACGGGTAACATGTCGTGTACCTGGTCAGCGTAGGCGAGGCTGTCGGCGGATAGGAGGATGAGGAGGAGGAGGGGAACGGCGGCGGAGACGAGGTGGAAGGTGATCGGAGCAGCCATGCCTTGGGCGGTGCCGATGAGCCGGATGCTTTTCTCGCTCACGAGAGAGTATAAATAGATTGCCAGACCTTTGTGCTACTCTCAATTATTCTACCTGCATTTCTTACCTAATTTAATTACACGGTCCCACTTCCACGCCGTCGCTTTTAGAATTCGGAAGGAAGGTACGGATTGCTGGTGCAATTAAGAGGGACGGGAAAGTGTCTTTTTTACATTTATGGCTGAAATCTACGGAGCGGTCCACCTGTCTCGACCAAATCCCGTGCTCGGGGGTACGTTCAGTGCAAACAAATAGGGCCAGTTTCCGGGTGTCGCTGTCGCGGGCTGATTTAGTTGGTCGGGTATTATATTGTTAGATAATGTTAGATGGTTAGCATTTGATCAGTAAAAATATATTTTATAAATTACTATTAAAGATATTTTAATAATATTATATTTATATATTAATTATATGTATATATTATAATTTAATTTTGACCAGTTAAATTTTGATAAAATAGATTTATCAATATTTTAATATGTCTGGATCAATTTTTAAGGGATGCGGAATGTCGTTTTTAATATGTGTTATTGTTGGATGAAATTCATAATTTATTTTATCGATATTTTAATAGGTCTGGATCAATTTTCAAAGATGGGGAATGCCGTTTTTAATATGTGTTATTGTTGGATGAAATCCATAATTTATTTCCTTTAATAAGGAGGGGCATCCTGAGGCTTCCGGTTGACCGTTTCTCCTGCCAAATAAGATCAGATTTTCCTGAACAGAGATTTCATAATTTCTTATCCAATTTTTTTAATATCATAATTTCAATTATATTTTTATTAAAAAAAATTAACACCCTCAATTTATGCTATGTGATTAAATTAATATGTTAAAAGATTTCAAGAAATATATTATTTTACTTTAAAATAATTTATGATTTTTTCTCAAAGTAACCACCATATTTCCTTATTTACTAAACGAAACATCATAATTTTAAAACTATCAAAACAACACTAAATATAATATTATTCACTTCCTACTCCTCCTCCTGTCAACCTCCTAAATCCCACATTATTTTTCATATTATATGAACTTAATATGGTAAAATATCAAGCCTACGCTAGGCATGATATTAAATCATATCAGGCCCACACTATTTTTCATATCAAGCCCAGTGAGAGCCTGATATTTTTTATATTAGGTTTGACATGCATGATATAGAAAAATATCATAATCACATTGAACTTGATATAGAAAATATTAGGCCTACGTTGGACTTGATATTGGATCATATCAGACCTACTAGGCTTGATATGCTCTAATATCAGGTTCACTATAACCTTAATATGAGATCATATTAGGTTCAACGTGAATCTAATATGAAAATATATCATATTTTTTTAATTCTGAAAAGAAAATATATTGAAAAATGATAAGAGGAGAGAGAATTTAGAAGGTTAACAGAAAAAATAAAAAGAGAATAATACTATTTTTTTTTTTAATGTTTCGTTTAGTACTTTAAAAGTAATTTTCTGAGTAAATAAAAAAAAAAAATGATCATCCCTTTTGATAAAAAATTAATGTATTCTGTGTCTTCAAATTTAAGTTATGTAAATCGAAAACAGTCGATTTTAAACTTATAAAAAAAAACTAGATAAAATTTATATGCGTCAAAGGCAGGCCTTCATATTATTATAAAAATAAAATAAATTATATATGAAATAAAAAAAATACCATTACATTATATATTATTATATAAAAAAACAATTAAAAAGGGTGAAATAAAAAAAAAAAGAATGAAAGTTTTATCAACTTTCCCGACTATTTCGACCAGGAAATATAAAATAAAAGTTGCTCTGATGAGAGAGGAATAATAATCGGAGAGGAATAGGAATAATGATATATGTTTGCTATTATTAGTCAATAATTATTATTAATAAATATTTATTTGTTTCTTATTTATTAGAGAATAAGTATTATTAGAAAATATTTATTTATTTATTAATTATTATTAAGAAATATTTATTTGTTTTATATTATTTTATATATTTTCCTATTTTTCACTTTGTAATAATATTTATATACAATATATTATCATTAATAAAGTGTATGAATTCTATCGTCAATATGGTATTAGAGCGCTAAACTTAATAACAATTTTTTTTTCTTTTCTCTACAATATCCACCATCCGCCTTCTACAATGGCTACCAACGATGACATCACTCGCATGCTATCTCTTACAAATACTTCTGATTCACCTTCCGTCCTTGTGGTTCTCAACGTTAATGCTCAAGCACCGTTGAAACTCACCACCTCCAATTACTCTATCTGACAGTTGCAGTTCACGTCTCTTCTATTTGGATATGAGTTACTTGGTTTTGTTGATGGCTCACGTCCTGTCCCCTGCGCAGATAACGCCTACAGACACCACGCTCTCTCAAGCGAATTCTGATCATATTCTCTGACTCCGTCATGATCAACTTCTCCTCAACGTTATTATAGATTCGATATCTCCTACTCTTGTGCTGTTTATTTCTTCATCAACTTCATCTAGAGACTCATGACAGACGTTGGAGAGAACCTATGTTGCTCCCTCACGTGGCAGGATTATGACTCATCATCAAAATCTTGCCAGCCCTCAACAGGATAACAGATCTATCACTGATTATATATAGGATATCAAAAGAAATATTGATGCTCTTGTGCTTATGAATGTCAAAGTTAATTTTGATGAGATCTTCATTCGTGTCCTGAATGGTCTTAGCCAAGATTATTGCAATATCTCACATGCTCTGCAAGTTCGTGACGTCCCTATTACCTTTGATGAGCTATTCGAGTAGCTCCGCAACTATGAAGCCCAATTAAAAGTCTCGACATCATTTCCATCTTTGACACCAATGACTGCTCTTATGACTCCAGCAGGGAATTCTCGTAATCGGTATTCAAACTATCGTGGTGGTCGCTAGTAGGTTCCGTCGATGTCCCATCAGTCGCGCCTATCTACCCCTGGGCTATCTGCGCGTCCTCTTGCACATTCAGTTGTGTCCAGTTTCAATCGTTATCTTGGGCGCTGTCAGATATGTGGTGTTCAAAGTCACTCTACTCGCTAGTGTGGTCATATGACTGGCTCGATGCTTGCTCCGCTTCCGTCGACTGCTCTGCATGCTCCACGTCCAGCGTATAGTGCACCGCTTGTGCACACTGTTGTTCATTTTACACCTCCGTCTAATTCTCGGGAATGGGTGTTCGACTCTGGCGTCTCTCATTATGTCACCACTGATCTCACTACTCTCTCATTGCATGAACCTTACTCTGGGAATGATAACATCATCATTGGTGATGGTTCTAGACTACCCATTACACATTGATTCTTTTTCTTTCTCCACTCCATCTTTCCCTTTAGTTTTCTCTAATGTTTTATTTGTGTCATCTATGTCAAAAAATTTGATTTCTGTCGTTGCGCTTTGTGCTACTAATCCTATTACATTTCGTTTCTTTGATTCATATTTTCAGGTGTTGGATCGTCATACGAGAACGACACTGGTCAGCGGGGTCCATAGAGATGGTGTCTTTTACTGGCCAAAAATTTGTGTCTCCGTTATCATCCCCTTCCTCCTATTCTGTGTTTGTCTCGTCATCTATTTCCTTATGACATAGTCGTTTAGGTCATCCATCATTAGATGTTTTGCAACGTTTTTTGTTATCCTTGGGTCTTTCATTTTTTGTCGATACTTTGTCTAATTTTTCATGCACTTCGTGCAATATTAATAAGAGTCATAAATTGTCCTTTCATAAATCTAGTATTTCGTCTCGTGTTCCTTTGGATATTATCTTTTCTGATGTTTGAACATCTCCTATATCATCATCTGTGAACTCAAGTATTATGTTATCTTTGTTGATCATTTTACAAAGTATATATGACTTTATCCCTTACACAAAAGATCATATGTATACTCTACCTTTATTGCATTCAAAACTCTTGTTGAAAATCGATTCTCGTTGACTATCAAAAGACTTTTCACTAACAATGGAGGTGAATTCTTAGCTCTTCGCTCCTTTCTTACTACTCATGGTATTAGTTACCTTACCACTCCTCCACATACTTCTGAACATAATGGATACTTTGAACATCATCATCGTCATATTGTCGAAACCGGTCTCACTTTATTCCACAAAGCATCTATTCCACTCACTTTCTGACATTATGTCTTTGCTACGACAGTCTATTTGATTAACCACATGCCTAAGGTCGGTCTTTCCCATATGTCATCTTTTGAAAAATTATTCACCACCGTTCCTGATCTTTCTAAGCTTCGAGTTTTTGGGTGTCTATGCTTTTCATGATTGCGCCCCTACTCTCACCACAAGCTTAATCCCAAGTCAACCTCTTGTGTCTTCTTTGGCTATTCTCTCAACCAGAGTGCCTTCCTGTATTATGATGTCACTCTCAAAAGAGTTTTTGTATCTTGCCATGTTAAGTTTGTAAAGCATATTTTTTCATTTGCCATCACCACCTCCTTGGATTCTACAGTAATAGACATTGATTCTGAGCTCTCTGCTGCACCAGTCCTCTCGTGAGACCCTCCGACACCGGTTCCGCAACCTACCACTAGTCGTAGTCGCTCGCAACCGACTTCTTCACCGCTGTCATCACCGCCGCCATCACTGCCTCTTGTTGTCGGGCCGTCCACGTTGCCTGGTGGCGACCAACTCTCTAGCCCACCGCCTCTTTATCTCCCTCTTGCTTCTCAAAACCAACATCCCATGCAAACTCGCTCTAAAAATGCCATATATAAACTCAATCCAAAGTATCTTGTTCATACTAGCCTTCCACAACCCTGTGAACCCTCCTCTGTCATGCAGGCGCTCAAAAATCCGAATTGGGTACAAGTCATGCATGAAGAGTATGATTCTCTTCTCCGTAATTAGACTTGGACTCTTGTCCCGCATTCGCTAGACCAAAATCTTGCGGCTAACAGACGGGTGTTTCACATTAAGCATAATTCTGATGGCTCAATTGATCGGTATAAAGCTCACCTTATTGCCAAGGGTTTTCATCAATGTCCTGATGTTGACTTTCATGATACATTTAGCTCTGTTACTAATTTAGTAACAATGCGCATTGTTCTTAGTCTGGCTGTGAATCGGGGGTGGTGTCATCGCCAACTTGATGTCAACAATGTGTTTCTTAATGGCTGCCTTGAAGAAGAGGTTTATATGGTGCAAACTTCGGGTATGCTCAGTGCTGAGTTTCTGGATCATGTGTGTCATTTACATAAGGCACTTTATGGCCTGAAGCAGGCTCTGCGCGCTTGGTATTTGGAGCTTCGCGCTTGGTATTCGACAATTTATCAAATCACGCACCTAGATATCTTAATTGACCAAAAGGCGTATGCTACTTTGGTATTTACCAAAGGACGCACTTTTTCAAGTGCACTTCCCTTTTTATGCTTCTGACCAATCAAACTTTTTTTTTTTGTCGTTTTTCTTTTCTCCCTCTTCTCTTTCCTATCTCCTCTTTCATCAACGACATTTAAAATTTAGTTAATTTTTTGATAACATTTTAATACACTTAGATAAGCTAAAATAAACTATGAATAGCAAATTTGAACTCCTTGCAACATCAGGAATCTACAGGAACTGAAATGGGTGTAATCTGAGGTCTCTAGGTGCATCAGTGGGTTTCGGTCAAAACCCACTGATGGACCTAGATGTTAATACAGTCTGACCTGGCGGTTGTTTTGATGATTGACACTGATTTAAGTTTGTATCGGATATTAATTAAACTAAGACTGATTAATGATCAAGGTTGATCGTGTGGAGAGGAAAGTCCAAGTACGGATACTTGGCACGCGAAGTCGGAGAGGGCTCGGTAGCTCGTTCTCCGGACTAGGTCAGAGAGGGCTCGGTAGCTCGTTCTCTGGACCGGACGAAGTCGGAGAGGGCTCGGTAGCTCGCTCTCTGGACCGGACGAAGTCGGAGAGGGCTCGGTAGCTCGTTCTCCGGACTAGGTCAGAGAGGGCTCGGTAGCTCGTTCTCGGACCGACAGTCACAGAGGCGTTGGATCGTTCCCGGACCTAGGTCAGAGAGGGCTCGGTAGCTCGGTCTGGACCGGACGTGGAAGTCGGAGAGGGCTCGGTAGCTTGTTCTCCGACTAAGTCGAGAGGGCTTGGTAGCTCGTTCTCGACAAGACGTTAGGGTTTAGGGTGGAAGCTCTAAAACTAACACGAGATATTGGATCGGTCTGCTGGACCGATCCGGATATTGTTGGATCGGTCGACGGCCGATCCGATGTTCTATAAGTGAACTGATCGGTCTCGTGACCGATCGGTAACCTACGAAGCAATATGTGGATTATCGATCGGTCTCGTGACCAATCGGTAACCACGTAAACAATCAGGATTATCGATCGGTCTCGTGACCGATCGGTAACCACATTCTGTGGGCTATCTGATCGGGACCTGGACCTATCAGAAGGATGCGATGGGATTCAGAGCGATAGGGGGGATCGGTCCACAGACCGATCAGAATCATCCCAGACCGATCAGGGTGTGTCCTGATCGGTCCGGAAGGCTATGGATCGGTCTGTTGACCGATCCACAACAATGTCATTTTTCTTCTGCTGTTTCTCTGCGATTTCTGATTCACTGATCAAATCATCTGCTGTGAGATTTTTAAGTTACAGGTTGCAGGTGTCGTGCCAATGGTTAATTTCAAATTTAGCTCCATCAGAAGAATAAGACCAAGTGATCTTTCTACTGTGTTTCGCTGCAAATGGTGCATTTGAAGCATCAACGTTCACCGGCTGCGATCAGTTGGCAACAGCTTGACTCTTGCTCATTGGTTCGAGCTCAGAGACACCAGTGAAGACCATGGATGGTATTGGTGTGAGTTCAGAGAACCAGATGAGGAGGAAGAGTGATTGGCGACGCTTGAGTTGGTCGCAGTGATTCGATACAGGTGACAGTGATTCGGCTCTGGCTGAAGACAGTAAGAAAGCAGAGGAATAAGAAGGAGGAAGAAGAGAGGTTTTGTAACGAACGAAAGATTTTTGAAAACTCTCTGTCAACCGAAGCAAGTGTGCTGTGTTGTTGAGCTCTTGGCTGAGGAATCCTTCTGTCTGTACGCGTTGCTTTCATCGTGGCTGTAAGTTCATTTGTTCATTCTTTCAGCCACAAAACTCTGTAAGTCTTGTGCTTCATTTCAAATCATTTCTGTGACTTTGTGGAGAGGTTACTCCACCGAGAAGGAGAAATACTTAGCCGGAATTTGTCTGGGGTGTGATCTACCGAAAGATCAAGGGATCGTCCACCTTACGGACACGCCGAGGAGTAGGGGCAAGTTATCCCCGAACCTCATACATACTTGTGTAAGCTGTGGGTTGTGTTTCTTTCCTTGCATCAGTTTTCCTTTTTGTTTATTTCCGCTGTGCTAACAAGCTTTTGTGAGGAATTGATTGAGTTTTTAGTGGAGGCTATTCACACCCCCCCCCTCTCTAGCCATCCGAAGGTCCTAACACTAGAGAGTTCCGATTGCACCCATTTCAGTTTCTATGGATTCCTGGTGTTGCAAGAAGTTCAAATTTGCTATCCATTATTTATTTTGACTTTTAGAAGGTGTTAAAATACAAGAAAAAAGAATCAGCAAAAAAAATTCATATCAGGCCCACGTTGGGCCTGATATGAATTATATCAGGCCCACGTTGGGCCTGATATAGAATCATATCAGGCCCAACGTGGGCCTGATATGATTCATATCAGGCCTAACGTAGAGCCTTTTTGCTGATTCTTTCTTCTTATATTTTAACACTTTCTAAAAGTCAAAATAAACAATGGATAGCAAATTTGAACTCCTTGCAACATTAGGAATCTACAGGAACTGAAATGGGTGTAATATGAGATCTCTAGGTCCATCAGTGGGTTTCGGTCAAAACCCACTGATGGACCTAAAGAGCTCCGATTACACCCATTTCAGTTTCTATGGATTCCTGGTGTTGCAAGGAATTCAAATTTGCTATCCATTATTTATTTTGACTTTTAGAAGGTGTTAAAATACAAGATGAAAGAATCAGCAAAAAGGCTCCACGTTTCCATATCAGGCCCAACGTGCGCCTGATATGAATTGTTTTTGTTGATTCTTTTTTCTTATATTTTAACACATTCTAAAAGTCAAAATAAATAATGGATAGCAAATTTGAACTCCTTGCAACACCAGGAATCCATAGAAACTAAAATGGGTGCAATCGGAGCTCTACCGAAACCCACTTATGGACCTAGAGACCTCAGATTACACCCATTTCAGTTCCTGTAGATTCCTGATGTTGCAAGGAGTTCAAATTTGCTATCCATTGTTTATTTTGACTTTTAGAAGGTGTTAAAATATAAGAAGAAAGAATCAGTAAAAAGGCTCCACGTTAGGCCTGATATGAATCATATCAGGCCCACGTTGGGCCTGATATGATTCCATATCAGGCCCAATATAGATCTCACTCTATTAAGAATTCTCAATTGTTTTAGGAACTCTTCATTTCCAATGTAGCATTTTATTTTGACTTAAATCTCAGTTCATGATGTATGTCTTTGTTGGGGGTTTGAAAAATTATGCGGAAAAACCTTAACTGCTGAATGCCTCTTCAAATATGTTGGATTGGATATTGAAAAGTAATGATTTTTACAATTCCTCTACCTTTTGCTTGGTATCTTTTTCTCATTTAAATAATTGACACACTTTTCTTTCAGCCTTCAGAATTTGGAGTGGTGTCTTTTTGTCCTTTTCCCTTATTTCTCGTAAGTGATCTCATTTTCTAGATTAATTTTCTTTTACAAAGAAAGAAGAAATAAGTGAGTCATGACTTATTTGCAGTTACATGCTAATAGAAGAATTAGGTCTATCTGGTATTGTGTCAATTCTATTTATTGGAATTATACGTATCTTCTCTTTTTTCAATAACTATACTATGACTATTTGTTCTAAGTGTTTGCATATGTATTTCTTATAGGTAATGAAACATTATACATTCTCTAATTTGTCAGAGAACTCTCAACGTTTTGCTACTACCTTTTTCCACTTGATTTCATCACTAGCTGAAACATTTATGTAGGAGGATATGCATTGATGCCCTTATCTATTTTTCTACTTAGAGCAATCATAAACACATCCATCATGAAATGAAGAGTTCCTAAAATAGTTGAGCATTCCTAATAGAGTGAGATCCACATTGAGCCTGATATGATTCATATCAGGCCTAACGTGGAGCCCTTTTGCTGTTTCTTTCTTCTTATATTTTAAAACCTTCTAAAAGTCAAAATAAATAATGGATAGCAAATTTGAATTCCTTGCAATACCAGGAATCCATAGAAACTGAAATGGGTGTAATCGGAGCTCTTTAGGTCCATTAGTGGGTTTTGACCGAAACCCACTGATGGACCTAGAGACCTCAGATTACACCAATTTTAGTTCCTATAGATTCCTGATGTTGCAAGGAGTTCAAATTTACTATCCATTGTTTATTTTGACTTTTATAAGGTGTTAAAATATAAGAAGAAAGAATCAGCAAAAAGGCTCCACGTTAGGCCTGATATGATTTTTTTTTGTTGATTCTTTCTTCTTGTATTTTAACACCTTTTAAAAGTCAAAATAAATAATGGATAGCAAATTTGAACTCCTTGCAACACCAGGAATCCATAGAAACTGAAATGGGTGCAATCGGAGCTCTCTAGGTCCATCAGTGGGTTTTGACCGAAACCCACTGATGGACCTAAAGACCTCAGATTACACCCATTTCAGTTCCTGTAGATTCCTGATGTTGCAAGGAGTTCAAATTTGCTATTCATAGTTTATTTTAGCTTATCTAAATGTATTAAAATGTTATCAAAAAATTAACTAAATTTTAAATGTCGTTGATGAAAGAGGAGATAGGAAAGAGAAGAGGGAGAAAAGAAAAACGACAAAAAAAAAGTTTGATTGGTCAGAAGGATAAAAAGGGAAGTGCACTTGAAAAAGTGTGTCCTTTGGTAAATACCAAAGTAGCATACGCCTTTTGGTCAATTAAGATATCTAGGTGCGTGATTTGGTAAATTGCCACCGCTTGGTATTTGGAGCTTCGCGCTTTGTCACATCTCGGGCTGACACTGTTGGTGCGGGAAGCATCTGACGATCGAACTCGTGTTTTGATAATGGCAAAGGATTCAAAGTTAAGCTGTTTTGTATTCTAACAAGTCTACTTGAGGAGTTCAGGAAAATCCTAGCTGCGGTTAGGCAAAGGGAAAACCCTATGGGGTGGTAACCCTAGGTCATAGGGGGTGGTAACCCTATGCGGAAAGTCTTGGCAGGTCGATGACTTCAGGCAAAAGTCCTAGGGGGTGGTAACCCTAGGTGGAAAGTCCTGGTGTCGCGAACCAGGTGAAAGACTGGACTAGCCGGGAAGCGGATGTCCAGCAGAAAGTCTGGAAACATCGAGTGCTGAGCAAAAGTCCAGTCGATCTGGAGGATCGACTGGCAACAGGTAAATCTCCTGAGTGGAGTAGGTGAGGACGCGTTCCCCGTAGAGGGAACAGTAGGCGTCGGGTCGATCTAAGGTTTCCGGTTGGAAATCCGAAGTCAGACCCGAACAGTTCGCAGACTGTCATAAACATTCGTTATTATTCATACTGTTATTTTGTGCTAACTTTTTGTTGCAGGATGTTGTTTGGGACTAACATGTCTTGCAGGTACAAAATAACGAAGATTTGCCTCGGATGAACAGTGTCCGAGGCGCCTCCATGGAGCTTGGAGGCGCCTCGGATGCAAAAGTTGACCTGGCTGCGAAGCTTCAATGGAGGCGCCTTGGTGTGGGTATAAAGCGCCTTGGAAGGCGCCTTGAGCAGGACATAAGGCGCCTTAAAGGGATGAAGTTCGACCAGATCAGATTTGATCCATGCGGAAGACTCGGCAGCATGGAGGCGCCTTGAACAGCCTTTAAGGCGCCTTGAACACCCTTTATAAGGGGGTTTCGACTAACACTTCAAGGAATCAAGTTCTAAGCTTTCCTTCTTCAACGTGTTGCTAACAAAGTCATTCTGAAGTGCTGCTGCGACATTCCGACGACCCGGAGCTCCAATCTTCTTCTTTCTTAAGTTGTCGGTACAAGTTTATTTCAATACTTTCAGTGTAATTTGTAATTTCTATCGTGCTTATAGTTGTTGCCCACCGGAAGCGATCAAGGATTGCGGGCCTTTGAGTAGGAGTCGCCTTAGGCTCCGAACGAAGTAAATTCCCTGTGTCTTTCTGTTTGTGTTTCTTTGTTCTAATTCTGCTGCTTTAACTCCGATAAGTTTCACGATTCCGATAAACGTACAAAATAGCCACGAGCGCTATTCACCCCCCTCTAGCGCGGTCTCGATCCAACAATTGGTATCAGAGCGGGGTTGTTTTGAATTGGTGCAACCACCATTCAAAACAATTTTTTTTCTCGTGGTATTTTGTTTCGGAGTCAATTAGAAATTAGCTAATTAGCTAAAATTCTAATTCTTGTCAAATCGGTGTTGCTCAAAGTTGGTCAATACCACTTGGGCTCGTTATTTTTTTTCCCCTTCTTCCCACACTACAAATCGAAGACTCAGTCTTGGAATAGATCTTCTTGTTTGTGTTTTCTAGATCTAAAATGACCCAACAAGAAGGATATAGCACTGTTCGTCCCCCACTATTTTCCGGAGAAGACTTCGCATATTGGAAGGGGCGAATGGAGATATATCTGAAGATCCAGTTCGACACCTGGATGATAGTCAAGACAGGACTTCAACTACCAACTGACAGAGACGGTAAGCCTACATCCTGTGAGAACTGGGAGCCAGCCTTTATCAAAAAGGTGGAAGCCGACGCCAAAGCTACCTGCACCATTCAGTGCGGTCTTACCAAGGAAGAGCTCAGCAGGGTCGGTCCGTTCTCTTCCGCAAAGGAACTCTGGGAGAAGCTGATCGAACTCCACGAGGGCACCACCGACACAAAAGTAAGTAAAAGAGATTTATTATTTAATAAATTGTATAATTTAAAAATGCAGGAAGGTGAGACGGTGAGCCAGCTTCATACGCGCATCCAGGACATTCTCAACTCTCTTCATGCGATTGGACAGAGAGTCGAAAATCGGGACGTCATAAGGTATGCATTAAATTCGTTTCCAAGGAGTACATTGTGGGCATCAATGGTAGATGCCTACAAGGTCTCCAAAGATTTATCTTCCTTAAAGTTAGACGAGTTATTTTCTGAATTTGAACTTCATGAACAAACTAATGCACAGCCATCCGAGAAGGGTATTGCTTTAGTTGCAGGTACGAGTCGAACACGGGAATCAAGAGTACGGCGAAAAATTGAATCAGAATCAGAAGACGAACCCGACTCAGAAGATTCAGAAGATGAACTGACCAGCGAACTCGTGAATCTTGTGAAGAAGCTCTACAAGAAGAAGAAGGGCTTCAACAAGAAAGACCTGAAGAAGACAGTTCAATCCAAGGAGGCCCAACCGAACTCAAAGGTAAAGTTCGAAGTCACTTGTTACGGGTGCAACCAGAAGGGGCATATCAAAGCCAACTACCCCAACCAAAAGGAAGCCAAGAAGCAAAGAAGAAAGAAGGCCCTGAAGGCAACGTGGGACGAATCTTCCTCGGAGGACGACGACGACGAACTCGATCAGACGAGTTTACTCGCACTGATGGCCCGGGACCAGATCATTGAGAGCGAGAGCGAGTCAGAGGGCGAGTCCGAGCAAAGCTACGGATCCGCATCCGTTTCAGAAAGACCAGACTCCACTGTAAGTATTCCAAGGCTCAATAATTTAGTTAATTACTTATTACGCAAGTTAGCTAAGTCAAATATTAGGATTAAATCACTTCTAAAGGAAGTAGCTGTCCTTAAAGAAGTGACTACCACTAATTCCTTACATGATCAAGCTCAGACTGGAAATTCAACTCAAGTTCAAGAACTTGAGAAAGAAAATTCTAGTTTAAAAAATCAGGTAAATAATTTAAAAATTACCTTAGAACGGTTCTCTCTGGGTTCCAAGAATTTGGACCTAATTCTTGGAACACAGAGAGCCGTCTACAATAGAACTGGGCTTGGATATAAAAGTAAATTAAAATTTTATTTATCCTTAATAAACAAACAAAGTAGTAAATCAATCCAAGCATGGGTCCCCAAGTCCAAATTGATCAATCAAGTTGGACTTGGCCAATACTGGGTTCCGAAGGATCAAATATACTACCTCGATAGACCATATCGAGGCTATGATCCAGGGAGAGCTAAAAGAAAAACCATCTTGAAATTAAATTAAAAATTCAAAATTAAATTAAAAATAAAAAATTCAAATTAAAAATTTGAAATTAAATTAACAAATTCAAAATTCAAATTAAAATTCAAAATTGAAATTACAAATTCAAAATTGAAATTACAAATTCAAAATTTAAATTAAAAATTCGAAATTAAATTAAAAATTAAAAATTAAAAATAAAAATTCGAAATTAAATTAAAAAATTCAAAATTCAAATTAAAATTCAAAATTGAAATTACAAATTAAAAATTTAAATTAAAAATTCGAAATTAAATTAAAAATTAAAAATTCAAATTAAAAATTCGAAATTAAATTAAAAAATTCAAAATTCAAAATTGAAATTACAAATTCAAAATTTAAATTAAAAATTCGAAATTAAATTAAAAATTAAAAATTCGAAATTAAAATTAAAATTTCAAAAATTCGAAATTAAAAATTCAAAATTCAAAATTCAAAAATTCGAAATTAAATTAAAAATTCAAAAATTCGAAATCAAAATAAAAAATTCGAAATTAAATTAAAAAATTAAAAATTAAAAATTAAAAAATTCGAAATTAAAATTCAAAAAATCGAAATTAAATTAAAAATTAAAAATTCGAAATTAAATTCAAAAATCAAATTAAAAATTCGAAATTAAATTAAAAATTCAAAATTCAAAAATAGATGGAGGATCCAAACTAGCTGGCACCTCCAACTGAACTACCCGACAGGGTAACTGAACCTAATTTACCCGAAATGGGTAAAACAAGAGTAGATTACCCGGCAGGGTAATTAAGGTTAGATTAAAACGGGCTAAGTTTAACTTGAACCACAGTACCGGTGAAGTTTTTGGATGATAGTACGTTAGGGAAACTTGGGCATCGCATGTCTAGGAAGATATGACTTCGACCTGGTGCATTTGGCCAAGTGGAACTGACCGAAGCTACCCTTAAATGGATCCTAACTTGTTAGACCAAGGATTAGCATTAAGTTCAATAGGTAGGACTATTTGGAAACCTCGAAGGCATGATTACTTTAATGAGCTCCTGGTGACTCACCATAGCCCAGAAGTTTATCTAAAGAATACTTACTTGTTGAACCTAAAACTAAACCTGAATCTAACACAAAGTTAAACCAGACCCTTAAACTCAACAATAATTCATCTCACAACAATAATAGAGTTCCCTGATTGACAATTTAGATCGGGTGAGATGACTAAGAAATTAAATCAAGTTAATTAACAATTAACTTATCTTTAATTAATTTCAAAATTACTTTAAAAACTTAAATTTCAAAATTATTTTAAAAAACTTAAATTTCAAAATTATTTTTAAAAACTTAAATTTCAAAATTATTTTAAAAAAACTTAAATTTCAAAATTATTTTTTAAATTTCAAAATTATTTTAAAAAAACTTAAATTTCAAAATTATTTTAAAAACTTAAATTTCAAAATTATTTTAAATTTCAAAATTATTTTAAAAAACTTAAATTTCAAAATTATTTTAAAAACTTAAATTTCAAAATTATTTTTAAAACTTAAATTTCAAAATTATTTTAAAAACTTAAATTTCAAAATTATTTTAAAAAAAACTTAAATTTCAAAATTATTTTAACTTAAATTTCAAAATTATTTTAACTAAAATTTCAAAATTATTTTAAAAACTTAAATTTCAAAATTATTTTAAAAACTAAAATTTCAAAATTATTTTAAAAAACTTAAATTTCAAAATTATTTTAAAAACTTAAATTTCAAAATTATTTTAAAAAAACTTAAATTTCAAAATTATTTTAAAAAACTTAAATTTCAAAATTATTTTTAAAATTTTAAAATTATTTTAAAAAACTTAAATTTCAAAATTATTTTTTAAATTTCAAAATTATTTTAAAAACTTAAATTTCAAAATTATTTTAAAATACTAAATTTCAAAAATTAATTAACTTTGTCAAAACTAACCTATATCATGTAAGACATGTGTTGATTAATTCAACCAAAAAAAAAAAAAAAAAATTTGGACACATAGCATATGAAGGCGCCTCCATCAAAGAGGAGGCGCCCTCAAGCAGCGGCGGGAAATTTCCCGCCGCCCACTTAAGGCGCCTCCAAAGGCGCCCTAAAGAGACCTTAAGGCGCCTTAAACCTTTCTTTTTGTCACGAACAGAAGCATTTTTTGTTTCTGTTCGTGTTCTGCCGCAAGCCGATTTCTTCGGATTCTTCCCAACCAAGGCGCCTTCTACCTATTTCCTTCCCTTTAATTCCTAGCTATGCCTCCTAGGTATAATCTAAACCCTACTTCAATCGTTTATTTCCTACGTTCTTTGCTAGTTTTGCAAATTTTTCTTGTATAATGTCAACAATAGGAAGCGTCGTATTGTGGATACCACACCAGCTAGGGCCCCTTCCACGGACCCGAGATTCCCCTCGGAACAGCATAGGATAGACTTCTCTAGGTTTACCTTTGAGTCAATTAAACCTAGATATATTGGTCGAGAATTCTTGTCCTAATACTGTCAACCCACTATCGAGATGATTAACCACTATCATCTAGATAAACTGGTTGACTGTACCACTACAGTCAACCAAGATCTGTGTGCCCAGTTCTATCACAACCTTGAAAAGGTTGATGATAGAGCCTATTCCACCAAAGTTGGTGGTACTGATCTTCAGCTTACACCCTCCCTACTTCGCACCAGCCTAGAGCATAGGGAGTCTGAGTGTACATTCTTGTGTTACCCGAGTAGGACCCTACCCTTTGGTGATCCCTATTCACACATTACATTAGACGACATCTACATGCATTTCTTTGGGGAGGAGAGACCCTTGGGCTTGACCGAGTTCAGATCCACTCTTCTTCGAGTTCAGGATTATGCTATTTACAGAGTCCTGACAGCTTGTATACTACCCTTATCATCTCGAGACGTCTCGAAGATGCGACCGTCCCACTCGTTCTTTTTGTACGCCCTCACCCAGTGTCTTGACATAGACATAGCCCTCCATATGTTTCATAACATTATTCTTGCATCTAGCACAGTTACATCTGGAGTCATTCATATGCCTTATTGTCATATCCTGACCCAGATATTCTCCAGCTCTAGGATAGACATCACTAGAGGGGTACTCATCCCGCTTACCATTTATGATGAGGTTGGTTAGCGTAGCCTTAGATTAGCAGGGGCAGAGGTCACTGCCGAGGGGATTCTGGCCTGGAAGGGCCGACCACCTCCAGCTACTGCCCCTGGTGCTCCAGAGACCGAGGACGCACCAGATGCAGATGAGGAGTGGCCCGATTTCCTGGCAGAGGACTTTTTCACAGATCCTTCCACCTCTGCCGGTCCCTCCACTTCAGCCGGGCCTTCATCTTCAGCACCACTCTCTGTCGAGGACAGACTCACTCGCCTCGAGGTCTAGACCACTCAGACACGACGGGCTGTGCTAGATAGCCATCGTTTTCTTCGATCTATGCGATCCGAGATGGTTGCTGGTTTCGCATCTCTTCGAGGCGAGCTTCGGCGTCAGGGACAGCCTCAGCCACCACCCGAGCAGCCTCTAGCTGATCCTCCAGCTGACGATCCACCGACTTGATTCTGTTTCTTAGATATTTGGGCTATGTCATTCACTTCTTGGATCTGCCTCTCTTACTCATCTTTTTGACTTGTATCCTGGATCTTTTAGATTGTTTGGACATTGAGTACTTATGTGTTTTATTTGAGGGTTGATGTCTCATTTTTTGTTATCCTGTTTGTTTTTCAAATTCTAGGAAAAATAAAATTTCAAAAATCCCAATTTCTTAGATTTTTTTTACGGAATTAGCCTAGGCTTTCCCCCTAGAAATCATGTTCCCCTAGAATTAAGCCAGAGCATCTCACAAACACCTAGGTATACCTTGATTGTGATTGAAAAACATAGAACGGCGTGAGATGCATAGGGTATAGCCTGGACTCAAGAATGTTTATATCTGTGCATCAATATGGGTCTAGGCGTTAAATACGCAATATACATTAATCAAGTTAAGTCTTCCAGCTCTAGTCAAGTCTATCTGGAACAAAGTAACTTAACTTGACTAACCAAGTGAATGCTGTTGTCCTGTAGGCAATCAGCAAGTAACTAAAGGTTAGACAGTTGGTAAAGGATACTCAATTTTCTCATTAAGAATGTTTTGATCTTTAGGGCTCTGATACCTAGTGAACATGACTCATGCTTGGACTTAAGGACCAACTGAACTTGAATAAATAACCTTGTCCTAAAACTTATTTAAACTTAAGCTCCAATCTTAACTTTCAAACCCTGTTGAACTTAGCTAACTTTGAACTTTGTAAATTCCTGTACAATTTTTCAAAACTTAACTCAGTACCTTCAAAGATTAACAAACAATTTTTCTCATAAGTAAGAAAGATATAATTACTAACTTTTAAAATCTATCAAAGAGATACACTCCCTAACAGTTTTATAATGTTTTACATTTAAAATCTAGTTATTCAAATGTCTATTATTGCCCATTTTTGATATATGGCAAAGGGGGAGAGTAGCAAAAATGTAAATGTAAAATTCAAATTTAAATTAATATAAAAGAGGGAGCAAAAGTTAAGGGGGAGCATATAGTTTACTTTTAGCAAATTTGCTTTGGTTATTTTGTTCATCTATTCTTAGCAAATTTGCCTGTGTTAAAAATGTTTATCTATTCGTTTGTTTACTTAACTTTGAATTTGAGTTGCCATAATCAAAAAGGGGGAGATTGTTGGTGCGGGAAGCATCCGACGATCGAACTCGTGTTTTGATAATGGCAAAGGATTCAAAGTTAAGCTGTTTTGTATTCTAACAAGTCTACTTGAGGAGTTTAGGAAAGTCCTAGCTGCGGTTAGGCAAAGGAAAAACCCTAGGGGGTGGTAACCCTAGGTCATAGGGGGTGGTAACCCTATGCGGAAAGTCTTGGCAGGTCGATGACTTCAGACAAAAGTCCTAGGGGGTGGTAACCCTAGGTGGAAAGTCCTGGTGTCGCGAACCAGGTGAAAGACTGGACTAGCTGGGAAGCGGATGCCCAGCAGAAAGTCCGGAAGCATCGAGTGCTGAGCAAAAGTCCAGTCGATCTGGAGGATCGACTGGCAACAGGTAAATCTCCTGAATGGAGTAGGTGAGGACGCGTTCCCCGTAGAGGGAACAGTAGGCGTCGGGTCGACCTAGGGTTTCCGGTTGGAAATCCGAAGTCAGACCCGGACAGTTCGGAGACTGTCATAAACATTCGTTATTATTCATACTGTTATTTTGTGCTAACTTTTTGTTGCAGGATGTTGTTTGGGACTAACATGTCTTGCAGGTACAAAATAACGAAGATTTGCCTCGGATGAACAGTGTCCGAGGCGCCTCCATGGAACTTGGAGGCGCCTCCATGGAGCTTGGAGGCGCCTCGGGTGCAAAAGCTGACCTGGCTGCGAAGCTTCAATGGAGGCGCCTTGGTGTGGGTATAAGGCGCCTTGGAAGGTGCCTTGAGCAAGACATAAGGCGCCTTAAAGGGATGAAGTTCGACCAGATCAGATTTGATCCACGCGGAAGACTCGGCATCATGGAGGTGCCTTGAACAGCCTTCAAGGCGCCTTGAACACCCTTTATAAGGGGGTTTCGACCAGCACTTCAAGGAATCAAGTTCTAAGCTTTCCTTCTTCAACGTGCTGCTAACAAAGTCATTCCGAAGTGCTGCTGCGACATTCCGACGACCTGGAGCTCCAATCTTCTTCTTTCTTAAGTTGTCGGTACAAATTTATTTCAATACTTTCAGTGTAATTTGTAATTTCTATCGTGCTTATAGTTGTTGCCCACCGGAAGCGATCAAGGATCACGGGCCTTCGAGTAGGAGTCGCCTTAGGCTCCGAACGAAGTAAATTCCCTGTGTCCTTCTGTTTGTGTTTCTTTGTTCTAATTCCGCTGCTTTAACTCCGACAAGTTTCACGATTCCGATAAACGTATAAAATAGCCACGAGCGCTATTCACCCCTCTCTAGCGCGGTCTCGATCCAACAGACACATCCTTATTTGTTTATTTTCAGGATGATACTCTTATTTATTTCCTTGTATATGTTGATGATCTAATCATTACAGGGAGTGATGCTTCTTTTATTGATATCATAGTATGTAAATTCATGCAAAATTTACGATTAAGGATGTTGGGGCTCTTTCCCTCTTCTACGGTGTTGAGGTTCGTCCAACCTCAAATGGTCTTCTCTCGTCTCAGCAAAAGTATGTCATTAATCTTTTCTCCAAACATCACATGCTTGACTCTAATTCGGTCTCCACTCCTATTGTTGCCGGCTCCCGTCTTACTTTACATGATGAGTTTTCATTTCTTGATGTGACTAAGTTCCGACAAGTGGTTGGGAGCTTACAACATCTTCGTATGACTCGTCCTGATATTTCCTTTGTGGTCAATAAGCTCTCATAGTTTATACATGCTCCTCCAGAGACATATTGGGGTGCTGTGAAGTGTCTACTTCGATATCTCAATGGTACTAGGGATGTTGGCATTCGTCTTCTTACGGATACACCTCTTACTCTTCATGGTTTCTCTGATATGGACTAGGCAGGAGATTCAGATGATCGGTGTTTTACGGGTGCATTTATTATTTTTCTGGATGTTAATCTGGTTTCCTGGAAATCTACCAAACAGTGTACGGTTGCGCGCTCTTCAACTGAGACTGAAAATCGCGTCATTGTCTTTGCGGTATCTGAGATCCAATGGATTAAGTCGCTTTTGACAGACCCGCTTCTTCCGGTTACCACGCATGTTGTGCTCTTCACTGATAATTTGGGTGCCACTTATCTTTCAGTTAATCCTGTTTTTAACTCTCGGATGAAGCATCTAGCTATTGACTATCATTTTGTTCGTGATCTGGTGCATGTCTCCGAACTACGAGTTACTCAAATTCATGCTGAGGATTAGTTGGTTGATGCACTTATCAAGTCACTTTCTCAACCTCAGCTGTTTGCTATTTGCAATAAGATTGGTGTCATTTATAGGACACCATTTTGATGAAGCGTATTAGCAAATAATTATTATCAGTAAGTACTTATTTATTTCCTAGTTATTAGGAAATAATTATTATTAAAAAATATTTATTTATTTTATAGTATTTTATATATTTTCTTATTTTATGTGTTTTTTTATTTTTCATTTTATAATGATATATATATCATATATTATTATTAATAAAATATATAAATTCCATCGTCAATCGTAACTATTCAACCGAAAAATAATAAAAGGAGAGTTGCTCTTGGAAAGGGGAATTGTAGGAGAAGGAGAAAAAAAACTAAGCTATTATTAAAAAGAAAAAGAAAAACATGGAGACTTGGGGAGGTGCGTCAGTAGACAAGAATACAAACAGAAAACTAAAGATTACAATTTTTTTTTAAAAAAATATTAAATTCATCGAAGTAATTTAATCCAATTTAATTTAATTTAATCATAACTTAATCAAATCAAAAAAAATAAATCAATCCTAATTTAAATCAATATATTCTTTATCATATCTTTACCAATGTATTTTGTTCGACCCAATCTAATTTTAAATAAACATCTTCACTTCATGTTTCTTTACTTCATGTTTGATGGTTTAATTGATTTATTTATCTTGTTAAAAAAATAAAATTTGTATAGATAATAATAATTAAAAAATTAATGCAGATTATAATTAAAAAATAATAATTTCAATTAATTTCATTGATTATTTTTAGGATGATCAATTTGATCCTATGTAATTTTTTATCGATTATCAGGATAAATCAGGAAGTTCACATAGTAGATACTTCAGAAGCTCAGTATTTTTTGATTGTGTGTCCCATTTAGAAAAAAATCCTTACAAATACGCTATAGCTTAGCATTGAACTGTTGCTCACTGAGGGTTTTGAAGTCCCGAGGACGTAGTGTAGACGGTGGGTGCATGATATCTTTGGCGTAATGGCCAGAGGTCGATTTACAGGAACTGACGACCTGGGGTTTATCCCGTCATGCGCCTATGACCTGTATACCTGTATGAACCTCCCTCCATATTCATAGGGCCGATGTTAGAAATGTCGCTAAGATAACGAATTTATTTTTTTTAAAAGATAATTTGAATATCTTTTCGTAGCACTATAATTCAGGGACCGATCGTAACGAAGAACAAGCTTAATGTGGTTTCATCTCTACTTAAATTTGAATTCGACAACAGTAAATTTTTTAATGCAAAAAAAAACGAAGAAGATGGGGTATAATGTGAATGCGTTGATTTTAATATTCTGAAAATTAGATAGCAAAATGAGAAATCTTGGAACCAACCTGGCCAGTTTAGTAAAATGCTGAATAAATAACTTTAAAAAACGCTCACATTCGGAAGTTTTGAGCATGTCACTAGAATTCAAATGCATTAAATGTTGGTGAATAAATTTGATATTTGATTAAATAAAATTATCGGGAGAGGATACTTAAAAGAATGTGCTCATGCTTGTGATTGACTTGTTACAATAGTCCTGAATGATATCTGTTGCGGTGTAATAGAAAGAGCGTCCATATTGGAATGCTTATATGAATGTTACATGAATGTGAGTGTGTTAATAAAAAATAAATGTTAATATAATGAGTACGTGAAGAGGTGATATATATTAATGTTCAAATCAAAACGAAGGGTATCCGCAATGTCACCTTCATATATACGTTAATGCCAAAGTTTTATTTATTTTTTATTTTATTTGTATGCATTAATACGTTCAAAGAACTGAATGCATTAATATTATAGTGCATCAACGTGATGTTAATGTCTCATGTATTAACGTCATTATGGATGCTCTAAGAAGTTGGATGTTTTATTTAAGTAATTAGGGTTTGAAATCCACATAGCTTATGTATGTGATGATGTTCAAACAACGGGTGACATTGAGGCCTCACGTTAGACGTCATCTTATTTTTTTTTTTTAATTTTACTTATTTATGATAGCAAAAGGTGGACTCCGTCATCCCAACGACCTCACACGGTCAAACCCACGACCATCTGAGGAGGTAAATCGAGAAGCTATAGTTGACCAGTGCAGATGAGGACTTTTTTTTTCTTGATTTTGTTGAGATTCAAATTCTTGTCTTATGATAATAACTCTGCTCTGAATTAGCCAACTCAATTATGTTTCGGGACTTGAATTTATTTATCTATGGAATATGAGAATATATCTTGGAATTAATTGGCTCATGAAATCTAGATATCCGGTTATAAAAAAACAAAAAAAAAAGGAAAAGACAAAAAGGTGAAGATGACCATATGTAAGTTTAACAGTGGCTATTATACTGAAAGCGGTTTTGGGCTATGCACACTAGGGCAAACGTCCGTAAGAGAGTGTGCTAAAGTTGTTTGTCATCTTATACTTAACTCATTAAGGATGTAGCGGACAAAGCGAGTGCTTAAAAACTACACATGCATTACCTTTAAATGAAATTGATAGGTGAGTTAAGAGCCAACTTAGACATAAATTTGCACTGCCCCATGCTGTATTTAATAAGTTTAAAATAAATGTGATTATTGGTAAAAAAAAGTCTTGCCATGGATGAGTATTAGTGACCAGAATAATAGAATTAAATGACCTTTTAATGCCTACGACTTGATTGGTTGATCCATCCAAATTAATTAACTTGGATTTTTAAATAAATGAAAAAAAAGAAAATTGTCCTCAGCTACTTCCTACTACATTGATTAAATGGAATGCGACTTAACACTAATTGATGGCTTTATGTCGATCTAGATGAATGTTTTGAGTTTACTCTCGATTGATGGCTGATCAATTTGTTCCAATTGAACGAGTCTTGTTGAGTCCAATCTGCCATGGGATGAATAGAAGAACATGAACTCAGACCAGACTGATCGGTTCGGGTCAATTCATTGAAAACCAAAGATTAGATGGATCCAAGTGCGACAAGTTTAAAGAAAAGGCATGACGAGGGCAAATTCAAATTTCTAAAACTCCATTTTCCATATGAATTACTACTATTTTTCATGGACCTGAAACATCAACTACCACCCTGATTCTTTGTCCCCAGTCCTTGATTGCATTCAAGTACCTTTAATGGCCACATGGAGAGAACAGGAGGGCAAAATGGCAGATGCACGAAGGACTTGCCATCTTTGTTTGGTGATGCCTGCATGAGGACATGGAACCAAACAGTGATACTTACAAAAAAAAAAAATATAATCTACAACTCTAATTAGTTATTAGTTTTTGATTCATCTGCACATTCCTTAATTTCTACAGTCATTAAACTATAAATGCTAAAATGTCTTGCTGAATCTAAACTAGAAACAAATGAATCCTTAGTTGTTTATTTGATTCTGACCCCCACATCGGACAGTGCTTATTCTTGTTGTTAAATCCAGAGGTGGCCTCGTCACTTGCTGACTTGATTATAGGAGACACCCGGTAAGGAAGCACCTAACTAGAGGTGATCCGACCCTCATCCAATCTTCCAGAGGTGATTTATTCAGAACTCCCAAGCTGTCAGCCCATCATCCGCCGGATCAATTAGGATTGTCGAGAAGATTAATTAGGTACTGTCTTGTACTGTTTTTATCTTTGGTACGTGTGAAATTCAACCATTGATAGAAGTTGTTATTTTCTTGGCAGTATGAATTTTAGAAACTGAATAAAAACTCAAATAGAAAATACAACCCTAAGCATAAAGATATAGAAACATCTCATGCATGACATAATAAAACAAAACAATGAAGAAATTATAGTAATGATGATAAAACTTGTATATGCAGCGGAAGAAATATTAGAGCGGTGTCCTTCAACCAAAAATCCACGAGGAAGGAGAAGATATTTTGAAGGAACTAGGGTGACAATGCTAAAATTCTTCGTCAATGAAGAACAAAAGAGATGTCAAGATGTCATAATTCAATGGTGATATCTCCCTTATATAGCGGATGTAATCAGTAAATAGATAATAACGGATTTGACTAAAGGATTTTACATGTATAACTCACATCCAATAACCCGAAATCTAATAAAACAGAGTTAGATCACTTCAATGGATTCAATTTAGTTCATATTCACATATACAAATTACAACTAAGTCCACCTAAAGAGATACAATACAACAATGCCCCACCTTAACTATATGTGAGTTATATATGACATACAAGTATAACTGTAATTGATATTAAACTTTATGAGTACAAAATATCCCTATAAACAATTTGATATATTTACTTTATTGGTATAAGACTAAATTAAAGAGGTCATATCTACTATATATGACTGTAACAAGTCCCAATAGTAATTATAATATCAATATCATTAATACATAAATCAAGATGTGGATGTATAGTATGAAATTTACATGAATGTAATCAGTATATGTTAATTTCCAACTAGTCCTAAAGTAATCTAAAAGGGTTTGATCATATTTGTAAAATGCTTTATTCTAAACTACATTAGCAAATCATGATCTAAACCTTATAATTTCAAAAGGAATCTATATCGTATTTACAAAATATCAAATGTTAAAAAATAACAGTAAATCATGCTTCTTTATTTTAGAGTTTTAAATAAACATATTATTCTCATTAATATTTTGAATTTTAAGTATGTACAATAATCAAAATAAATATTTATCTTTATTAACATAGAGCAACAAAATAAATATAAATTTCTACTAGATAAGTACTTCTTTCATAAGAAGAACTCTCATATCCACAATATGAGCATGAAACACCATAGGCACTACACTCTTGGTGAGTGAATATGCCACCATGTAAATCTGTGTTGATGTGATCTATCATCATTTGACAACTCTGAACTCTTTCTTTAACCGCTAGAAACTTGTTATCGATATACTTGAACTTTGATAAACTGCGATTGTTCTTGATATAAAGTTTTATGATTTTATTATCACAGATAACCTTAATAGTCTATTTAATGCCATCAATGATCTGCAACGCTGTGATAAAGTTCTGCAGCCAAATCCTGTGATTGAATGCTTCACAGCATGCTATCAACTTTGTCTCTATAGTAGAAGTGGCTAATGGCGTCTCCTTGACGCTCTTCCAAGATATAGCCAAATATCTTGAACTAGTGGCTATCAACTCTCTCTCACAGCAAGCATGAAAATATAAAAGGACGTGGGCTTCCTATTATCCAAATATCTAAAAAAATTAGAGTCTGAATATTCAATCATCTCTAAGTGATCTGACCTCTGATATATGAGCATGTATCTGTTGATGCAGTCCCTCGGGATGGTTTAGTGGCTAGCGCATGAAGTGATACCACCATGAGGTTTATGGTTCGAATCTCGGCATACCCAAGGTGAATGCCTCCCTCATGCGTCAGTCAATATTCCAAAAGTTAGTAGCCACCTGTGATTTACCTCCTCTGTGTTAGCCCTGGAACGGGTTGGCGGGGGCGCTGAGGGCAAGCGTAGTCACTTTTTGCCACCATGTATCTGTTGGTACAATTTGCACTAATAGTCTAACTCAGGTTTTGATGAATGACAAGTGGTTTAAAATTAGAGTGTTTTGTGGTTTAATTAATTTACCAAGTGTACAGGAGTTGACTAGTCTGAAGGACCCGACATCAGACTGAAATCCAACTTGGTTCGCGAGACCCAATAGCTGGTGGGAAGTCCAGATATGTCCATGGGGCCTGATATCTGATGGGAAGTCTGTTTGGATTCATGGGACCTAACAACCGACTGAAGTCTAGTTGGGTCTGCGAACTTGACAACTAGCAGGAAAACCTAGTGGATCAAAGGCAAGTCAAGCGACTGCAAGTGGTAAATGAAGGTAAGCAACTGGAGGAGAGATCCAGTGAGGACACATTCCTCGTTGAGAAAACTGAAAGCGTCGGTCCATTTTAGGTCAATTTGGGAAACCTAAGCTGAGACCTTGACTAGATCTTGGTCTCTGGGAGATAAGATCTAATTACTACTCTTATTTTATTATATTGTGCTAACTCTGTTTTGTAGGATAAATATATTTTCTATTGCATGAACTAACCCTTTTTATAGGGAAGAAATTGTTGAAGAAAAGGGGAGTCCGGGCATCAGGAGCTGGTCCGGGCGCCCGGGCGGGTGGCACTGACACCTGGGCGGTCCAGGCACCAGAGTTGGTCTAGGTGTCCGGACTTAAAAATTCATCCAGAAGCTGAGGTGGAGTGTGTCAACTGGCCGAGCCACGTGGTCTAGGTGCCTGGAGGGGTTCCAAGCACCCATAATGGGTCTATATAAAGGCCCTCGACCAGGAGCTTTAAAACAACAACTGCTACGACTTTCACTCTTGCGCGATGCTCCGAAAAAGCTCTTACAATATTGTGAAGCTCCTCTGACAATCGATGATCAAGACTTTCCTATTTTCTTTGTTGTTCATAACATTATTTTTAGTTCTTGTACTAAACTTTGTAATCATTTGAACTATTAGTGGATTGCCCAACGAAAACACTGGACGAGTGCGGGTCTTAGAGTAGGAGTCATTGAAGGCTCCGAACCAAGTAAAACTTGGTTTTGTTAGCGTTATCTTTTATTCTTCTGCTGCATACCTATTTTGGTCGTAATTTTTGACGAATGCTATTCATCCCCCTCAAGCTTCTTTCTGATTCTACAATATACTTTATTTTTTTACAAATATTGCATCACTCTTGTTACTGCTTTCTAGTATGACGGTCCTGAGTTACTTATATATTTGCCTAACATCCCCACTATAAATGATATATCTGATCATGTATAGACCTATGGATACATGAGATTTCTCATAACTGATGCATAAAGGAATTGCTCCATTTCCTTTATTTCAAGTTCAAGTCATGGACACTGCTGCTGTCTAAATTTGTCACCTCTAGACACATGTGTCTTCAGATGTATAGTTTTACATGTCATAGCTTATATGTAGTTTTTCAATATAGGTCTTTTTATGATAGTCAAGAATATCTTTTGAATGATCATATATCTATATACCTAAAATAAAAGATGTTTCATCAAGATCTTTTATTTTAAAAATACAGATATATATGGCTTGATTTTATACAATATATTCTTATTATTGTTCGCAAGTAATATGTTATCCACAAATATGACAAGTATGACAAACATGCTCACATTGAACTTGACATACATGCACTGATTAATAAGGTTCTCCTTAAATCCAAATGAGATAATTGCTTGATCAAATTTACTGTACCATTGACATGACACATGTTTCAAACCATAAATAGAATTCTATAATCTATATGATAGGTGCTTTAAATCCTCATACTCAAAGTTCTCCGATTGCACCATATATAGATTCCTCAATGTCACCATTGTTAGGGTCGAAATATGCTAGAGGGGGGGGGGGGTGAATAGCTCATCGCGCTTGTCGTAGCTTGCTTCTTGATGATGATATGCAGCAGAATGTATAAGAAACAAAAATACAACGCTAACACAAGGATTTACTTGATATCCACCTCAAGAAGAGGTGACTAATTCAAGAATCCACACGCGACACACTCTCCACTAATGAAATCACTCCTTTACGGTAACTACCGAAAGAGGAGAAGCCTTACACCACTCTCAGTACAAGAAGAAAGAAAGGGAAGCAAATACAATTGAAATCTTACAAGATTTACACTGGAAACCCTAACCCTAGCTTCTTCTTTTTGTTGTAGATCGCCTCTTGACTTGGACGTGCACCAGCACTTGCTTCCAAGAACCTTCAAGAACTGGTAGTGAGAGCTCGAAGAAGTCGCTATGTAGATTGGAGAAGAATCAGGTGAAGAAGTGCTGAAGAAGATGCTCGCAACGACTTTATCCAGCACCAATGGTCGGATCCCAATCGATTGAATGACTCTCAATCGATTGGGGAGGCTTTGGATCGATCAGTTGATCGATCCAGAGTGCCTCTGTACTCTCTGGAAATCACCTGAATCGATTGTCCGATCGATTCAAGGCTTCTCACGGTTTTCCAGCTTCCCAATCGATCACCTGATCGATTGGGAGGGCTTCTGTGCAATCGACGACAACTTCCCAATCGATCCATTGATTGATTGGGAGGAAGCTTTATCACGGCACGTAATCAATCGATCAACCGATTGATTGGACATGATTCAATCGATTGGTTGATCGATTAAATCAGCTTGATTTGCCCTAATCAAGTCACAAGCCCCTAAAACCCAACATCCGATCAACCATGACCTGTTGGGACATCATGCCTAGCATCTGGTCACCCTCGACCTGCTAGGACTTCCTCACCAAGTGTTTAGTCAATCCCTTTGACCCACTTGGACTTTTCTCCTCGTGTCAAGTATCCAGTTAACCCTTTGACCTACTTGAATTTCTCAATATCAGGTATCTAGTCAACCTTGACCCACCTGGATTTCCACATGCCTGGCTTCACTCACCAGGTCTTTCCATCTGCCTAGCTTCACTCATCAGGACCTTCACATAGCTTTAGTCACTAGGAATTTCATACTGCCTAGCTTCACTCACTAGGTCTTTCACTTAGCTTCACTCACCAGGACTTCTCCTCTATCTAGATTCACTCACTAGGTATTTCACCTGGCTTCACTCACCAGAATTTTCCTTCTGCCTAGCTTCACTCACTAGGTTTTTCATTTGGCTTCACTCATCAGGATTTTTCTTCTTCCTAGCTTTGCTCACTAGGTCTTTCACCTGGCTTCACTCACCAGGACTTCTCCTCTGCCTAGCTTCACTTACTAGGTCTTTCACCTGGCTTTACTCACCAGGAGTTCCCATTCAAGTATCCAGTCAGTCTTGACCTACCTGACTCTTCTTCACATCTAATTGGTCAACATTGACCAGAGGAGAATTGTAACAACAATCTCCACAAATGAACGATTGCACCTGCAATCTTCATGTATTGTTAGTCTCCATGTATTGGCAAACATCGAAGCCCAGACATCAAGACTCAAGCTTGAGATAACTCAAGACTAATCAACCTGGTCAACCTTGACCCAGGGGATATTGCACCAACAATCTCCCCTTTTTGATGTTTGACAATACCTTTAAGTTAAGTTAATCCCATAGACTCAACTTCCTTTCATGCCAAAGTATGAATGAGGTTTTCCTTCATTCTCCCCCTTTCCTAGAGGGCAAACTCCCTCTTTAGGTAATGAAGACCTAACTTAAACCACACATTCTCCCCCTAAAGAGTTACTCACCGTTGTCCACAACTTCACTCGTTATTCACAACACCACAATGAAGGTCCCATACCCTTCACTGTATCCAAATGCTCACCCTTGAGCATTAATGCTCATCCTTAAGCATTTATCATTTTTCTAAACGAAGGTTTAACTACCTTTAAAGGTTTCAGAAAATAATTTTCATATCCTTAAAGAGTAAATCCCCCCTAAAGACATGCTTCAAACTTCTGTCATTGCACCAACAATGACTTGAAATTCCTAAACCTTTAGGAAATCTAAAAATTTGAAGTTTTGAGATTCAAATATCAAAATTTGAATACAAACCTCAACTTAAACTTCAACATAGTCTTCCTTAACCATCTCCCCTTGTTTTCATCATGAAAACTCCCACGAAATGTATACAAATGTATTTCAAGGGGCTAGGAATGGTTACCTAGACTAAAAATGATTTAAAAAGCTAAAATCATACATTTACAATCAAAAATAGCTTTTTCAATCGATTGAAGTTGGGACTCAATCGATTGAAACCATTCCAATCGATCGCCTGATCGATTCCGCGAGCTTTTGTTTGAGGAGAAAGTGCTTGGATCGATCCACTGATCGATCCAAACTTGAGTGAATCGATCAGCTGATCGATTCAGTGAGCTTCTACTCACGAGAAACCCCTCTCAATCGATCGCCCGATCGATTGAGACACTCCAATCGATCAGGTGATCGATTGAAGCATTGAAATTCTGAAATACAATTTCAGTGAATTTTATAAACTCTCAAAAAATTTTACAAAATTCTAAAAACATGGAAACTCATGTAGACATTACTTAGGGTATACACTATCAAGGAAAAATAGTTTTCTAAGAAAATACTCCCTATTTTCAAAAATTGATACAAACTTGAAATCTTGTAAAAACTTTAGTGTTTCTTTCAAGTTTGTGCTTAACTTTTCAATGATGATTACTATCAAAAGATAGTCTTCACCAAGGTTTTTCAAAGTGTATTTAAAATCATTTTCCAAGCCAATATGCAACCATGTTCTTTGAGCTCAATGCACATGACTTGTACATTAGCTTTCCCAATGATTGGAATACACATAATCATATGTTTTGATGAAACCAAAACTCAAAAGAATGCACTTAATCAACATCTTGAGTTTTTCTCATCTTCCTAACATCTCACTTGTATATAATGTGCACTAAAATACATACAAGTCACCTTATAGGTCTTTGTGAGATGTAAAGTTTGGTTTTGCCCTAAACTAGGGATCATGCATATCTATCAAGGTATTTTGGATTATGAACATCCACCTCGGATGTTACTTGTTAGTAAATGCCATTTGTCCTTAATTGTAAGGAAATTAAATTAATGCATGATGATTTATGGCATACATCAAAATGAATAATTTTGAAAAGAAAATTTGCTATAACTACATGATGTATGTATGACATGACATGGTATTTTTGTGTTTTTCATAATAGAGCATGAATGCAAAGATGATGTCATGACATGTGATAGACAAACAAAGCATGACAATTTAGCTTAAATAAAATACCTAGATTTTCTATCTAAGTGTCCTTTAATCCTTAGCTAAACCTAAAATTAACCTAGATTTTCCCTTATCTTCTCATAAAAATGTCAAAACCAAATTGGAATTTCTTTATCTCTTGATTAATTTGTGCCAATTAAAATTAAATATATTCCTCAAATCTTTGGCACATTTTACTTATTTTAAGGGTCGACAAATAAATTAAGGCCTAGATTTGCCTTTAATTCACCAAGAAAATGTCAAAATCTCAACTTGGCATTTCTTGTGCTCTTCTTATCTGTGCCAAAATTAAATTCAATTCCTTAAAACTTGGCATATTTTACTCTTCCAAAGAGTAAATGAAAATCCACTTCATTTTCAAAGGTTAATAATAACCTTGAAAAATGCTCTTCGAGTGTCAACTTCATCAAGGTTGGGTTAACTACCCTTCCAATTAGAGTTGACACTCTCTAACCCTTTAGGGTGTAGAGAATATGCTCCTAGGAACCCAAAATTTATTGGTGCTCCTTGGATGCTCTAGGTACTCACTAGGGATAACTTCCCTAGATACCTTCCTAGTGACCTTTTTGGACTTCTTAGAAGTCTTAGTCACATTTGTCGTTGCAAAGATACTCCTAGGGATATCTTCCCTTGTATCTTTGATTTGACCTCTAGAACTAGGGTTGGTTCCGTAGCTATATGGAACCCTGTGATAAGATGACACATCCTTCTTGGTTTTAAGTTTGTATCCCAAACCCCTATGATCATTGGATGACCCTTGTTGTTTTCCTAGACATAATTTATGCTCATTTTGCTCTTTTAGGATATTTTCCATCCTTTTTAGGGTCTTTTCCATTTTATCAAGTCTTGACCTCAAAACTTGATTTTCTTTCCATAAATCCCTAGATTTTGGTTTTTCATTGTGTCCTTGACCATTTTTATTTTTAGGCTTATAACTAAAATCCTTAGAGTTCTTGCCTAAATTTTTATCTACCTTCCTAACCGTAGGTGTGGTAGTTTTAGCATGAAGAGCTACATGTTTTTCCTTAATGCTATCATACTTTCTATTTTTATGGTAAATAACATTAAAATGATATAAACTAGAATTAGCATAATTTTACCATTATTTAAAGGGGTAGGCTCAACAAATGATACCTTGGGTTTTATCTTGGAAGCTCCCCCTTGACTTATGCTTCCTCCTTTAGCTTTGACCACTTTCTTCCCCTTCGGATATTGACTCCGATAATGTCTTTTTTGATGACACGAGAAGCACACAATGTGCTCCTTGCTCTTCTTTATTGTGGGGACGGTCTCTTTGGGCTTCTCCTTGCCCTTAGGTTCCACTTGGCCATTCTTCTTGTCCAATTTAGGGTGCTTACTCTTGTAGTGCCCATGTTCCCTACACTCAAAACATATAATATGATTTTTATTTTTAATTGAAATATTTTTACCTTCGCATGTAGGGATGACACTTGATCCTCCATTTGATGTCTCTTGATTTTTGGAGGATGCATCATCTTCTTCTCCGTTTGACCTAGATGTAGAAGCTTCTCCTTCTTCTTGATCCGGTGTCAATGAAGGTCGCTCCCCCTCAATCCTAGAGGTGGAGGCTTCTTCGTCTTCATCTTGTATATGGGATAAGAAGTATGTTCCCTCCTTGGCCTTTTCATTGCATTCCTTTGAAGATGAGGCTTGGTCACTTTGTCATTTGTCTCGCTCCTTTGAATTTGCTCTTGGCTTCATTTGCTCTTCTTGAGAATTTTACCCTTTGAATTTGTTGGAGCTTCAAAGCCTTCCATTAGAGCAAACCATTGCTCTATCTCCATCATAAGAAAATTTTTGATCCTTGATCTCCAAAGATCAAAGCTTGTGGATACAAATGGTGGAGACACCCTCGTGTCAAATCCGAATCCATCTCCGAATTCCATTTGAAGTTGAGCTTGATGAAATCTTTGACTTGAAGAATTTTTCTCCAATTTTTTCACCCTCTAACCTTGTTGCCCCTTCCGACGATGATTCCGGTGAAGAACGACCTCGCTCTGATACCACTTGTTAGAGTCGAAATATGTGTTAGGACCTTCGGATGGCTAGAGAGGGGGGTGTGAATAGCCTCTTCGCAAACTTACAAAAATTTTCTTCCAGAACTTTGTTAGCACAGCAGAAATAAGCAAAAACAAACTAATACAAGGAAGAAAACAAAACACCACTAACACAATGATGTACGAGGTTCGGGGATAACTTGCCCCTACTCCTCGGCGTGTCCGTAAGGTGGACGATCCCTTGATCTTTCGGTAGATCAACCCCCGGACAGATTCCGGCTAAGTATTTCTCCTTCTCGGTGGAGAAACCTCTCCACAAAGTCTCAAAAGGATTTAAATGAAGCACAAGACTTACAGAATTTGGTGGCTACAATGAATACACAATTAACTTACAGCCACAATGAAAGCAGAGCTTAAAGAAGCGGATCCTCAGCCAAGATCTCCACACGACACCCTTGCTTAATCGACGACAGAGAGTTTGCAATGCAAAAACATTTCCCCAACCTCTCTTCTTTCTCCTTCTTATTTCTCTGCTTTCTTCACTGCGTTTGCCTGCATCGAATCACTGCAAGCTGCATAGAATCGCTGCAACCTGTATCGAATCACTGCAATCAACTCAGGCGTCGTCAATCACTCCTCCTCCTCATCTGGTCCTCTGAACTCACACCAATACCATCCATGGTCTTCACTGGTGTCTTCTGAGCTCGAACCAATACCAAGGAGTCAAGCTGATTGCAGCCAGAACATACCCAGATCGCCAGTATCCGTTGATGCTTCAAATGCACCATTTGCAGCCAAGCTCAGTAGAAAAACCATTTTGTCTTATTCCTCTGATAGACCTTAATTTGAATTCAAGCATCGTCATGATACCTACAACCTGTAACTCAAAAAGCTCACAGTAGATCGTTAGTTCAGAGAAATCAGAAGTTGCAGAAAGACAGCAGAATACAAACGACATCGCTGTGGATCGGTCAGCAGACCGATCCATGGCTCTCTGGACCAATCAGGACACATCCTGATCATTCTGGGATGGTGCTGATCGGTCTGTGGACCGATCAGCCTATGGGTGGATCGTCAGCAGACCGATCCCCCTCCCGTTCTGTTTCTTACTGATCGGTCTACCGACCGATCAGATAACACACAGAAAGTTTCTGTGCGATTACTGATCGGTCACCAGACCGATCAGATAACCCACAGAAAGTTTCTGTGTGGTTCCTGATCGGTCACCAGACCGATCAGATAACCCACAGAAAGTTCTGTGTGGTTACTGATCGGTCACCAGACCGATCAGTGATCTTTTAGTATCACTGGATTGGTTTGCAGACCGATCCAGACGACCAAGGTATCACTGGATCGGTCTGCAGACCGATCCAATGCTCATGCAAGTTTTGGAGCTTTCCAGCCCGAAACCCTAAGGTCTTCCTGGTCTAGAGAACAAGCTACCGAGCCCTCTTTGACTTAGTCTGGAGAACGAGCTACCGAGCCTTCTCCGACTTTCACGTCCGGTCCAGAGAACGAGCTACTGAGCCCTCTCCGACCTAGTCCGGAGAACGAGCTACCGAACCCTCTCCGACTTCGTCTGCTAAGCTTTCATACTTGGACTTCTCCCGTGCCAAGCTCCCTGCTTGGACTTTTCCGTGCTAAGTCTCCATACTTGGACTTTTCCCGTGCCAAGCTCCCTGCTTGGACTTTTCCACGCCAAGTCTCCATACTTGGACTTTTCCCGTGCCAAGCTCCCTGCTTGGACTTTTCCGTGCCAAGTCTCCATACTTGGACTTTTCCGAATCAGGTCAACTCAAGTCGGGTCAACCAGGTCAACCTTGACCAAAGGTTGCACCAACAATCTCCCCAAGTTTGTATTCTTGTCAAACATCAGAATACAACTTTTCTTATTCTCGTCTTTTCTTGTTTCGTCAAACATCAAAATACAACTCGAGTCAGGTCAACTCGAGTCGGGTCAACCAGGTCAACCTTGACCTAAGGTTGCACCAACAATCTCCCCCTTTTTGATGTTTGACAAAAACCATAATCAAGTTAGGTTAACCCGATAATCTACCTTAGGTTTTTCAATATCCAATAGTTCTCCAACCAATGTTCATCCTTGAACATTCTCCCCAAATCAATGTCTTCTTTGAACATTCCTTGGACATTCTCCCAAATCATTCTCCCCCTTTTTGACACACATTAAAAAGAGTGAATCAAGGTCAAGAGTTTCCTCCTAATGAAAGTCCCATACCTTTCATTGAAACCCTTAATTCCCCCCTTGATACTAAAGACATTATCAACTTAGTGATAATCCCATATCACTAGTAAAAACTCCCCCTAAAAGGCAACTCCCCCTTGACCAATAGGTAAAGCTCTCCCTAAAGGTCAACTCCCCCTTGACCATTGCACCAACAATGTCTTGGAAAGTTTCAAACCTTTAGAAATCTAAAACCCAACTTCCAATGCTGAAATTTCAGACAATCAGGTCGAAAATCAGCATTTGGCACGTACTGATCGGTCACCAGACCGATCAGGACCTCACTGAATCGGTCCAGTGACCGATCCAGACTCCCCTCTGATCGGTCCAGGAATCTCCTGATCGGTCTGTAGACCGATCAGAAAGTGATCAGTAGCCTTCTGCGTAAACTGATTGGTCCCCGGATCGATCAGGGAACTTCCTGATCGGTCTGTAGACCGATCAGTGTCTGATACTGAAATTTCAATTCGTAGATAATTCGTAGAAGTTTCTCCAGTAAACCTTCCAAGTTCAGTATCTAGACCCTGAAGAGTCTATATGCATAACTATTTCCCAGCGATGAGGTCCTATGGTCTTAAATTGTCTATAGCCCTAAAGATTCAGTTTCAATTTTGTCAAAATAGACAACTCAAGGTTAAAAACTGAAATCTTCAACCTTGTTATGTTCAGTTTCAAGTTTGTCAAAATATATCCAAATTTCTAGGGGTGTAATCGAGCCGAGCCGAGCCGAACTCTTGAATGTTTGAGCTTGACTCGTTTATAATCGAGCCGAGCTCGAGCTTTATTTAACGAATATATTCATGGCTCACGAGCTTATTCGAACTTTTATCGAGCCTAAACGAGCTTAATAAGTATAAATTATAAATTCAAATATTCATTAAAAATTAAATTATATATTTAGATAAAATTATAATATTCTTATTAAAATTTATAATTTTATTTTAATAAATAATTTTAATATATTTGTCTATATTTTTTATTAATAGAGTGTAAAATCTATAAATTTAATATCAAAACTATTATTTTTTCTAATTTAAAAGTTGATTCATGAGCTTAACGAACGTGTTCACGAGCTAACGAGCCGAGTATTGCAAAGCTTGAGTTTGGTTTGTTTATCTTAACGAGCCTCATTAAACGAGCTCAAACGAGCTTTTATCGAATCGAGCTTCAAATAGCTCACGAGCGGCTTGGTTCATTTACACCCCTACAAATTTCTATCATTATTTCAATGACTTATCTTAGTTTCAAACAAAAACACGAAAGGTATCGATCAAAGGTATCAAACAGTCCAACAATCAAGGTTACATGATTTATAGGGAAAGGTCCAACCAAGTTTCCTTGGTTGGAATATATGAGTAAGATCTAGGAACCAAATACACATGAATTATGTAATGGTCTTCCCCATACTCAGTTTATGTCTCTTCAACCTAATTATTCAAGAGATGTATGATACATTTTGAATAATTCGGCTGATCCTAGCATCTCACCCCATTTCTAGCAAACAAAAATAATTTGTTAAGCCTTATAGTTTGTGTGAGATGTCCCCAAGTTGCCCAAATTAATTTCCCAATTTCTCTTGTTGTTTTAATTGTCCTCATTGATCATGATGATGTCCAAATGGTCTATTGAGCCAAACACATTCCCAATTCTCTCCTCAAATGACTAAATTCATTTTTCGGAAGAGGTTTGGTGAAAATATTGGCTAGGTTTGACTTTGACTCAACATATGTGAGCTCAATGTCTCCCCTAGCTACATGATCTCTAATGAAGTGATGACGCACTTCAATATGTTTGGTTCTTGAATGATGGACAGGATTTTTTGTTAGGTTTATTGTGCTAATGTTGTCACATAACACTTGCACTCCCTTATACGAAAGTCCATAATCTTCTAGGGTGTGGATCATCCACAACAATTGTGATACACTCTCTCCCATGGCAATGTATTCAGCCTCGGTCGTGGAGAGAGCAACGCAATGTTGCTTCCGACTTGACCAACTAACCAAAGATGAACCTAAAAATTGACAACCCCCACTAGTGCTTTTCCGATCCAACTTGCACCCAGCATAATCGGAGTCGGTATAACTTATCAAATCAAAAGACTCAGCACGTGGGTACCAAAGACCTACTCTAATTGTGCCCTTAAGGTATCTCAAAATTCTCTTAACAGCAATTAAATGAGATTCCTTGGCACAGACCTGATATCTAGCGCACATGCCCACAGCAAAAAGTATGTCCGGTCGACTAGCTGTGAGATATAGAAGACTACCGATCATGCTTCTATATTGCGTTAGATCAACTGGTTTTCCATTCTCATCATTGTCAAGGCGAGTGTTTGTCGCCATTGGAGTGGATACATCCTTAGAGTCACTCATTTTGAATTTCTTGAGCATCTCTTGAGTGTATTTTGTCTGATGGACATAAATGCCATCTCGAGTTTGTTTAATTTCAAGTCCAAGGAAGAATGTCAATTCTCCCACCAGACTCATCTCAAACTCACTTTCCATGTGAGTGATAAATTCATTTAAATAGCCCTTGTTATTTGAGCCACAAATTATGTCATCGACATACACTTGGGCTATAAATATGTTTTCACCATCTCTACGCAGAAATAGTGTTGGGTCTATTTGACCTCTCACAAAACCCTTTTCTAGTAAGTACGTTGACAACCTTTCGTACCAAGCTCGAGGTGCTTGTTTAAGCCCATAAAGAGCTTTCTTGAGCTTGTACACGTGGTTTGGAGCTTCGGTATTCACAAACCCCGGTGGTTGTTCAACATAGACCTCTTCTTTAATGAAACCATTTAAGAAGGCCGATTTAACGTCCATTTGATAGAGCTTGAAACCTCTATGTGCAGCAAAAGCTAGCATTAAACGAATGGACTCTAATCGAGCCACGGGAGCATAAGTTTCATCATAATCGAGACCTTCGACTTGACTATAGCCCTTGGCTACAAGTCTTACCTTGTTTCTTACGACTTCTCCCTTTTGGTTTAACTTGTTTTTGAAGACCCATTTGGTTCCAATAATGGTGGTCTTCTTAGGTCTAGGAACTAAGTCCCACACTTGACTCCTTTCAAATTGACCTAACTCATCTTGCATAGCTATGACCCAGTCAGGATCGTGCAACTAATTTTGGTTCGATTTACGAGATCAAGGCGACCTCATTAGACTCATTTCTAAAGAATGATCTAGTCCTAACCCCTTGTTGGATGTCTCCCACAATCTGGTCTTGGGGATGACTAGAGGCTATCCTAGATTGCCTTGGTGTTGACGGTGTCTCATGAGTGGTCTCACTAGACACAGGCAAGGGCTCAATATCAGGCAAGGGATCAGGCTGAGCCCTCTCTTGCCTTTGCTCATCATTATCAGAGTCAATTTGGACTCTTTCTATGTTTTGATCATTTAAACTTAGATTTCTAAGTTTAAATTGAATTTCTCCTACATCCCTTGATTGATCATTTGATTTAGGGATTTCTTCAAAAGCTACATCCGAGGACTCTTCAATCAACTTAGTCCTATTGTTGTAGACTCGATAGGCTTTGCTGATGAGAGAGTACCCGACCAGTATTCCTTCATCAGCCTTAGCCGTGAACTTTCCAAGATGATCCTTGGTGTTCAAGATAAACACCTTATAACCAAACACCCTAAGATGTTTGATTGTAGGGGGTTTCCCAAACCAAAGTTCATGGGGAGTCTTTCCTAAAAACCTATGTATCAAGACCCGGTTCTGCACATAGCAAGCTGTATTTACAGCTTCAGCCCATAGGTAGCTCGGTAGAGAGTACTCATTGAGCATGCTTCGTGCAGCCTCTTGTAAGACTCGGTTCTTTCTCTCCACAACCCATTTTGTTGTGGGGTCCTTGGAGTAGAGAACTCATGCCTATATCCTTTTTCTTGACAAAATTCCAAAATTCTATGGTTTTGAAATTCTCCACCATGATCACTTCTAATTGTTTTAATTGTTGTTGATTTTTCATTTTCAGTTCTTCTACAAAAGGAAATAAAAATATCTATGGTTTGGTCCTTATTTTTCAAAAAGAAAGTCCATGTAAATCTAGTAAAATCATCAATGATTGCTAAGCAATATCTACTTCCATTCAATGAAATAATATTACTACAATCAAACAAGTCCATATGCAATAAATCTAAAGCAGTATATGTACTTACAATGCTCTTACCTTTATGAGGCGCTTTTGTTTGCTTACCCTTTTGACATGCATCACATAATTTTGACTTTTGGTACTTGATGCTTGGTAGGCCTCGCACTAATCCTTTGTTGACCAGCTTTCGAATGTTCTTCATGTTTACGTGGGCCAACCTCCTATGCCAAAGCCACGATTCTTCTTCTTTTGACATGAAACACTTAGCAGAAGCATTAGTAGCACTTTTAAACGATACTTGATAGATGTTATCTACTCTTGTGCCTACTAGTACCGTGTCAAGTGTGTCAATGTGTTTGACCAGACATTGACTTGAGTGAAACTCAATTGTGTAACCCGTATCACACAATTGGCTGACACTTAGGAGATTAAAAGTCATCCCCTTGACTAGAAAGACATTTCTGATTTGGAGACATTTGGATATATGAATATCTCCAACTCCTATAACCTTAAGGCTACCATTATTACCAAAAGACACATTACCTCTATTTTTGTTTTGAAGGGTAGTAAAAAGTGACTTGTCCCCGGTCATGTGCTTGGAGCATCCACTATCAACAAACCAAGTTGATAGATGCTCCCCCTCGACAAATGCCTACAAGACACGAAAGATAGATGCTTTAGGTACCCAAATCTTGGGACCTAATGCATCTACAATGTAAGACCTAGGAACCCATGCCTTGGTTACACCCTTCCTAGTCTCATGAACCCTAGAAGCATGTGATCTATGAAATTGGGTTCTAGACACTAGTGAAATGAAACTAGACTCTTTGGGTTGATATCCTAACCCGGTTTTGTTGTAGATCGCCCTTTGGGCATTTAGAATCATGTCTAAGGTCTTAGAGCTAGTTGAGAATTTCTCAAGCATTTTCTTGAGTTTCTCAACTTCACTCTTTAAAGCTTTGTTTTCATCCTCAAGAAGCTCTTGATGTAGGTCATCGACCTCATCTTCCCTAAGAGCCTTCAATTTTTCTACTTCATCTTTTAGTGATTTAATTTATGTTTTTGATTTCTTGAGCAAAGTAGATAAATGAGTAATAGTTCTATAACACTTTTCTAAATGAGGCGAAGTTACCTCTTCATCATCCGAAGATGATGAAGCCGCGGCTGACATGTCACTTGTGTCAACATCACTTCCGGAATCCGGTTCCTCCCTTGCCATGAGCGCTAGTTGACGTGTGCTTTTCTCCTTCTTCTCTTCCTCCGATGAGCTTGAGGAGGATTCATCCCAAGTAGCTTTGAGAGCTTTCTTCTTCTTGGCCCTTTCCTCCTTCTTCTTGAGTTTTGGACACTCGATCCGATAGTGTCCTTTCTTGCTACACTCATAACAAGTAACGTTAGTCTTATCAATATTTTGATCAACAGATTTACCTTTCCCTTTGTATCTCCGGCTTCTTCTCATGATCCTCCTTACAAAGTTGGCCATCTCGCTTGATGATGATCCACCTTCATCATCGGACTCGGAGGAGGATGAGGATGTAGGGATCTCTTTCTCCTTCTTCTTTTCTTTCTTTCTTCTTCCATCCTTGCTCTTTTCTCCTACAACTAAGGCAATACCTTTCTCTTTTTGACCTTTGTTAGCAAGTTCATGAAGTTCCATTTCACAGAAAAATTCATCTAACTTAACAATTGAAAGGTCCTTGGAAACCTTGTAGACATCTACCATAGATGACCACAAGGCATTCCTTGGAAAGGCTTTGAGTGCATACCTTACGAGATCGCGATTCTCTACGCGTTCATCCACGGAATGAAGACCATTGAGGATCTCTTTGAACCTTCCGTGTAGTTCACTTACCGTTTCGTTCTCCTTCATGGTGAGGTTTTGTAGTTGGTTTAGGAACAAGTCTCTCTTGGCGATCCGAGAGTCTCGGGTTCCTTCTTGGAGCTTGATGAGCTTGTTCCACAAATCTTTTGCGCTCGTAACTGGACCTACCTTGACGAGTTGATCTTTGGCTAGCCCACATTGTAGGGTTACCACTGCCTTGGCATCGGCTTGTCCTTTGCGGGTTTGCTCGGCGGACCACCTTGACGAGTCTAGTTCCTTACCTTCTTCGTCCTTTGGAGGTGTGAACCCTTCCTTGACCGAGAACCACATGGAGATGTCGGTCTTGAGGTAATACTCCATGCGGCTCTTCCAATATTGGAAATCCGCTCTGTCGAAGTAGGGTGGATGATTGGTGCTAAAGCCTTCCTTCATAGCCATCTTCTTGCTCTTTAGGGTGTTAGTCCGGATGAAGAGTGCCAAGCTCTGATACCACTTGTTAGGACCTTCGGATGGCTAGAGAGGGGGGTGTGAATAGCCTCTTCGCAAACTTACACAAATTTTCTTCCAGAACTTTGTTAGCACAGCGGAAATAAGCAAAAACAAACTAATACAAGGAAGAAAACAAAACACCACTAACACAATGATGTACGAGGTTCGGGGATAACTTGCCCCTACTCCTCGGCGTGTCCGTAAGGTGGACGATCCCTTGATCTTTCGGTAGATCAACCCCCGGACAGATTCCGGCTAAGTATTTCTCCTTCTCGGTGGAGAAACCTCTCCACAAAGTCTCAAAAGGATTTAAATGAAGCACAAGACTTACAGAATTTGGTGGCTACAATGAATGCACAATTAACTTACAGCCACAATGAAAGCAGAGCTTAAAGAAGCGGATCCTCAGCCAAGAGCTCTACACGACACCCTTGCTGTAGGATCGAAAAGAATTTAGATATCTCCACAATGACATGATATTGTCCACTTTGGGCCTAAGCCCTCATGGTTTTGCTCTTGGGCTCTCCCCAAAAGGCCTCATGCCAATGGAGATATCTTTTCTCTTATAAACCCATGATCTTTCCCATGTGTTTCCAATATGGGACTATGTTTGCAACCTTGCAACCCCAACAATCCCCCCCTCAAACAAAGGACCATAGGCTTCCCACGTCCGATCCTCGACCCACCAGGTCTTCCTGCCCCTCGGTCCACCCGACCTACTAGGACTTCCTTGCCTAGTCGCAACTAGGACTTCCTGCCTGGTGTCTGGTCCTCTTGATCCGAACATAGGAGCCTCACTTTCTTTGTTCGAGGTCAATATTGTACCCACATGGCTTAATCAGACCATAGCTCTTGTGCACAGTCGGCGGTTAAACCTTCTGGCAGTCCAGGCTCTTATACCACTTGTAGGATCGAAAAGAATTTAGATATCTTCACAATGGCATGATATTGTCCACTTTGGGCCTAAGCCCTCATGGTTTTGCTCTTGGGCTCTCCCCAAAAGGCCTTATGCCAATGGAGATATCTTTTCTCTTATAAACCCATGATCTTTCCCATGTGTTTTCAATATGGGACTATGTTTGCAACCTTGCAACCCCAACACTTGCTTAATCGACGACAGAGAGTTTGCAATGCAAAAACATTTCCCCAACCTCTCTTCTTTCTCCTTCTTATTTCTCTGCTTTCTTCACTGCGTTTGCCTGCATCGAATCACTACAAGCTGCATAGAATCGCTGCAACCTGTATCGAATCACTGCAATCAACTCAGGCGTCGCCAATCACTCCTCCTCCTCATCTGGTCCTCTGAACTCACACCAATGCCAAGGAGTCAAGCTGATTGCAGCCAGAACATACCCAGATCGCCAGTATCCGTTGATGCTTCAAATGCACCATTTGCAGCCAAGCTCAGTAGAAAAACCATTTTGTCTTATTCCTCTGATAGACCTTAATTTGAATTCAAGCATCGTCATGATACCTGCAACCTGTAACTCAAAAAGCTCACAGCAGATCGTTAGTTCAGAGAAATCAGAAGTTGCAGAAAGACAGCAGAATACAAACGACATCGCTGTGGATCGGTCAGCAGACCGATCCATGGCTCTCTGGACCGATCAGGACACATCCTGATCGGTCTAGGATGGTGCTGATCGGTCTGTGGACCAATCAGCCTATGGGTGGATCGTCAGCAGACCGATCCCCCTCCCGTTCTGTTTCTTACTGATCGGTCTACCGACCGATCAGATAACACACAGAAAGTTTCTGTGCGATTACTGATCGGTCACCAGACTGATCAGATAACCCACAGAAAGTTTCTGTGTGGTTCCTGATCGATCACCAGACCGATCAGATAACCCACAGAAAGTTCTGTGTGGTTACTGATCGGTCACCAGACCGATCAGTGATCTTTTAGTATCACTGGATCGGTCTGCAGACTGATCCAGACGACCAAGGTATCACTGGATCGGTCTGCAGACCGATCCAATGCTCATGCGAGTTTTGGAGCTTTCCAGCCCGAAACCCTAAGGTCTTCCTGGTCTAGAGAACGATCTACCGAGCCCTCTCTGACTTAGTCTGGAGAACGAGCTACCGAGCCTTCTCCGACTTTCACGTCCGGTCCAGAGAACGAGCTACCGAGCCCTCTCCTACCTAGTCAAGAGAACGAGCTACCGAGCCCTCTCCGACTTCGTCTGCCAAGCTTTCATACTTGGACTTCTCCCGTGCCAAGCTCCCTGCTTGGACTTTTCCGTGCCAAGTCTCCATACTTGGACTTTTCCCGTGCCAAGCTCCCTGCTTGGACTTTTCCGTGCCAAGTCTCCATACTTGGACTTTTCCGAATCAGGTCAACTCAAGTCAGGTCAACCAGGTCAACCTTGACCAAAGGTTGTACCAACAATCTCCCCAAGTTTGTATTCTTGTCAAACATCATAATACAACTTTTCTTATTCTCGTCTTTTCTTGTTTCGTCAAACATCAAAATACAACTCGAGTCAGGTCAACTCGAGTCTGGTCAACCATGTCAACCTTGACCTAAGGTTGCACCAACAATATGCTGGGGGGGTGAATAGCTTGTCGCGCTCGTCGTAGCTTGCTTCTTGATGATGATATGCAGCAGAATGTACAAGAAACAAAAATACAACGCTAACACAAGGATTTACTTGGTATCCACCTCAAGAAGAGGTGACTAATCCAAGGATCCACACGTGACACACTCTCCACTAATGAAATTACTCCTTTACGGTAACTACCGAAGGCGAAGAAGTCTTACACCACTCTCAGTACAAGAAGAAAGAAAGGGAAGCAAATACAATTGAAATCTTACAAGATTTACACTGGAAATCCTAACCCTAGCTTCTTCTTCTTGTTGTAGATCGCCTCTTGACTTGGACGTACACCAGCACTTGCCTCCAAGAACCTTCAAGAACTAGCGGTGAGAGCTCGAAGAAGTCGCTATGTAGATCAGAGAAGAATCGGGCGAAGAAGTGCTGAAGAAGACACTTGCAACGACTTTATCCAACGCCAACGGTCGGATCCCAATCGATTGAATGACTCTCAATCGATTGGGGAGGCTTTGAATCGATCGGTTGATCGATCCAGAGCGCCTCTGTGCTCTCTGGAAATCGCCTGAATCGATTGCCTAATCGATTCAAGGCTTCTCGCATTTTTCCAGCTTCCCAATCGATCACCTGATCGATTGGAGGCTCCCTATCGATTGGGTGATCGATTGGGAGGACTTCTGTGCAATCTGCAACAACTTCCCAATCGACCCACTGATCAATTGTGAAGAAGCTTTATCGCGGCACCTATCCAATCGATTGGACATGATTCAATCGATCCACTGATCGATTGAATCAGCTTGATTTGCCCTAATCAAGTCCCAAGCCCCTAAAACCCAACATCCGATCAACCATGACCTGTTGGGACATCATGCCTAGCATCCGGTCACCCTCGATCTGCTAGGACTTCCTCACCAAGTGTCTAGTCAATCCCTTTGACCCACTTGGACTTTTCTCCTCGTGCCAAGTATCCGGTCAACCCTTTGACATACTTGGACTTCTCAATATCAGGTGTCCGGTCAACCTTGACCCACCTGGATTTTCATGTACCTGACTTCACTCACCAAGTCTTTCCATCTGCCTGGCTTCACTCACCAGGACCTTCACCTAGCTTCACTCACTAGGAATTTCATACTGCCTAGCTTCACTCACTAGGTCTTTCACCTGGCTTCACTCACCAGGATTTTCCTTCTGCCTAGCTTCACTCACTAGGTCTTTCACCTAGCTTCACTCACCAGGACTTTTCCTTCTGCCTAGCTTCACTTACTAGGTCTTTCACCTGACTTCACTCACCAGGACTTCTCCTCTGCCTAGCTTCACTCACTAGGTCTTTCACCTGGCTTCACTCACCAAGACTTCCCAATCAAGTATCCAGTCAGTCTTGACCTACTTGACTCTTCTTCACATCTAACTGGTTAACCTTGACCAGAGGAGAATTGCACCAACAATTTCCCAAATGAACGATTGCACCTGCAATCTCCATGTATTGTCAGTCTCCATGTATTATCAAACATCGAAACCTAGACATCAAGACTCAAGCTTGAGGCAACTCAAGCCTAGTCAACCTGGTCAACCTTTACCCAGGGGATATTGCACCAACAACCATTTAGGAATGCAGTCTTTATGTCCATCTGGTGTAGTTCCAAATCAAAATAAGTTACAAGTGTCATGATTTTTCTGAGAGAGTCTTTTGTCGAAATCAATGAGAAAGTCTCCTTGTAATCAATATTTTCCTTCTGAGTGGAATCCCTTGGTAATAAGATAAGCCATATACTTTTCGACATTACCCTTTGAATTTCACTATTTTAAATATTCATTTACAACCAACGGATTTCGTATCTTCAGGCAATTCGACAAGTTCTCAAACGTCATTGTCTGTCATAGACTTTAACTCTTCTTACATGACATTTATCCATCTTTCAGGGTTAGAATATTATTTAACCTCTTAGAAAGATGCAAGATCATTTTTCAACCCTATGTCAAACTCATGCTTTTGAAGATAAACATAATCAAGAGAAATTATAAATCTCCTATCCCTAGTGGATCGCCTTAAAGACACTTGTACTTGAGGTGGTTGAGATACTTGCTCATTAATATGAGACAATATCTCACTTTGAGTAAAAAGATTCTCCAATTGCATTGGAGATGACATTGGTATATCTTGATTCACTCTTCCCATTAATGTACAATATCCATAATGTACGGTATGGAAATCATATCGCTATTAATTGCATTAGTATTGATCACAGGAGGATTGCTCACTCTTTCCTCGAGAGTATCTTTCTAACCTTAGTGCTCTCACTATCCTCAATAAATTTAGCATTTCTTGTTTCAAAGGAGGATCTATTAGAGGGATTATAGAATTTATATCCCTTGGATCTTTTAAAGTAATCTACAAAATTATAGCTAACAGTAATTGAGTCCAATTTCTTTTCATTAGGCCTATAAGGCCTAGCCTTAGCTAGACAATCTCAGACGTGTAAATGCTTAATACTAACCTTTCTACCCATCCATATCTTAAATGAGATTTTAGTTGCTGCCTTGTTAGGTACTATATTAAATAGGTAAACTGTAATCTTAAGTGCTTCACCCCACAAAGATTCAAGTATGGAAATGAAAGTCATCATATTTCTTACCATATCTTTTAGAGTACGATTATGATGCTTAGTTACACCATTCTGACTAGGAGTACCAAACATGGTGTACTGAGACACAATTTTACACTTAGCAAGGAAATTAGTAAAAGACCCTGAACGTTATTTACCTAATCCATCATATCGATCGTAATATTCACCTCTATGATCAGATTTGATGACTTTAATTTTCTTACCTAGTTGATTTTTAACTCCGACTTTGAAAATTTTATACATGTCCAAAGATTGTGACTTTTTATAAATAAGGTACAAATAGCCAAATCAAGAGTAATCGTTTATGATGTTAATAAAATATGTATATCCATTCTAAGATGTTTTAGGGAACGAGCCACAAATGCCTGTATATATTAGCTCTAGGACATCACTATATCGACTTGCTCCCTAATTTCTTTTGTTAGTTGTCTTCTCCTTAACACTCTCTATGTAGACATCAAAGTCTGACATGCTATAGGAATCAAGAATTCCATGTGACATTAACCTTTCTAGGTGTTGTTTGGATATATGTCCTAAATATTATTCCACAACATTAATGAATTCTCATCAGTTAATTTACGTTTTGTACGTATACTATACATAATCAGGTTATCAACTATAAGAGTTAAAGTGTTTAATTTATAAAGCTTATCAACTAAGGAACCATTGTTAACCAACACTGAATTAAAGAAAATACTGAAAAATCTATTTCTAAATGAATAAGAATAATTTGATTTGTCCAAACAAGAAATTAAAATTAAATTTTGTCAAATAATGATACAACAAATGTATTTTCTAAATCTAGAAAGATATCAGTGTTAGGATTGTAAGGTTGCAAATAAAGTCTCACATTAAAATACATGGGAAAGATCATGGGCTTATAAGGGAAATATATCTCTATTGGTATGAGGCCTTTTGGGTAAAGTTCAAAATAAAACTATAAGGGCTTAGGCTGAAAGTAGACAATGTTGGGACCGAAAAGTAGCTAGAGGGGGGGGGGGGGGTGAATAGCTCGTCGCGTGCTTCGTGCTCGACGTTGCTTGTTTCTTCGAAGATGTGCAGTGGAATTACAAGAAACAAAAACATACAACGCTAACACTTGGGATTTTACTTGGTATCCACCTCACAAGAGGTGACTAGTCTAAGGATCCACGCACACACACACACACCTCCACTATGAAACACTCCTTTTCGGTAACTACCGAAGGCGGAGAAGCCCTACAAGACTCTCAATACAAGAAGAAAGGAAAGGGAAACAAAATACAAGCGTAAAGCTTATAATAAGTACAGAAAACCCTAACCCTAGCTTCTCTTATTGACTTTGATCCGCCTCTTGACTTGGAAAACCTCCAAGATCCTTCAAGAACTGGCGATCTGAGCTTTGAGAGCACTGTGGAGGAGCTAGTGAGAGATCTGAGATGAAACAGTGGAGAACTTGCTGAAGGAGACGCCCGCTTGCAGCTCAAATACGACGCAACGGTCGGATCCCGATCGATTCTAAAACTCCCAATCGATCGGGGAGGCTTTGGATCGATCCACGGATTGATCCAGAGCGCCTCTGTGCTATGGAAAAATGCCTGGATCGATCCACTCATTGATCCAGCGCTTATCGCGCGAAGCAGCAGCGCCCCAATCGATCCACTGATCGATTGGAACCTCTGGTTCGATCCACGGATCGATCCAGAGGCTTTCTATGCGCTGGGAAAAGCCTGGATCGATCCATTGATCGATCCAGCTCTTGGTTTTTGCCCAAAACCAAGTCCCAAGCCTCTCAAACCAACATCCGGTCAACCTTGACCTGTTGATACATCCTGCCTAGCATCTGGTCACTCCCTTGACCTGCCAGGACTCCCCACCAAGTGTCCGGTCAATCCCTTTGACCTACTTGGACTTTTCTCCTCTTGCCAAGTATCCGGTCAATTCCTTTGACCTACTTGGACTTTCTTCCTCTTGCCAAGTATCCGGTCAATTCCTTTGACCTACTTGGACTTTCACCTGATGTCTGGTCAACCTTGGCCCATCTGGATTTTCCCTCGTGCCTGACTTCACTCACCAGGACTTCCAATCTGCCTAGCTTCACTCACCAGGACTTCTCTTCTGCCTGACTTCACTCACCAGGACTTTACTTCTGCCTGGCTTCACTCACCAGGACTTTACTTCTGCCTGGCTTCACTCACCAGGACTTTCCTTCTGCCTAGCTTCACTCACTAGGACTTTTCAATCTGCCTAGCTTCACTCACTAGGACTTTCTATCTGCCTAACCTTCTAATTAGGAATTCCCAGTCAAGTATCCGATCACCCTTGACCTACTTGACTCTTCTTCATCCACACTGATCAGTCCCTGATCAGAATCTCCCCACATGAACAACTGCACCTGCATTGTCCATGTGTCTACATGTATTGTCAAACATCGAAACTATGACCAAGACTCAAGCTTGGTCAACTCAGTCAACCTTGACCTAAGGGATCTTGCACCAACAGACAATACCATACCATTATGGAGATATCAAAATTTATTCGGTCATAACAATTGGTATTAGAGCCCAGACTGCTAGAAGATTTAACCGCCAACTGTGCACAAGAGTTATGGTCTAATTGACCTATATGAGTAGAATCTTGACCTTGAATAAAGAAAGTAGGGACTCCCGTGTCTGGATAAAGATGGCCAGATACCAGGTAGGAAGTCCTAGTCGACAGCCGATAAAGAAGCCCTAGTTGTTGCTAGGTAAGGAAGACCTAGTAAGTCAGTTGAACTGAGGAGCAAGGAAGTCTTAATAGGTCAGTTGGACCGAGGAGCAGAAAGACCTAATGGGTCAACGATCAGAAGTCAAACAAAGTGTCCTTCATTTAAGGGGGATTGTTGGGGTTGCAATGTTGCAAACAAAGTGCTACATTAAAAACACATGGGAAAGATCATGAGCTTATCAAAAAAAGATATCTTCATTGGTATGAGGCATTTTAGGTAAACCCAAAAATAAAATCATGAGGGCTTAGACCCAAATTGGACAATATTATACCATTGTGGAGATATATAAATTCCTTCAGTCCTAATAATCTGTTCCTAAACAAAGTCTAAAAACACCAATCGACTCTACTTTATCCTTCTTTCCAATCCCCGTATAGATGTATTTTTCACCATTAAGGGGAAGACAACTCCTGAGACAACCATGTATAGTGACACTTATGTGAGTAATAGTACCGATATCCATCCACCAAGTGTTAGTGAGTATAATAGTCAATTGACTTCTGAGCTAACAAAGTTGAGAAGTTTACCTTTATCTACATGTGAGTTGGCATATTTGGGGCAGTCTTCTTCGTATAAAGCTTCTTGTAGAAGAAAAGTGGACTCCTTATCTTATTTCTTATGCTCCTTATGGCCAAAACCCTTAGAATCTGTAGTTTATTTTCTCTTTCCTTTATTGTTGATCTTCTTTCGCTTCTGGCTCGAATTTTGGGAATCAGATACTAAGTGAGTACTCTAAGGTGTCTCAAACCTCAGTCCTTCCTCCTCTTGCACGCACTGAGCTATAAGCTCATTTAATATCCATTTTTTTATTTTAGAGTATTATAAGAAATCTTAAAAATAGTGAACTATGCAGGTAGAGATATTAAGACGAGATATACTAACATAGACTTAGACATTCCGAGTTTTAATGCTTTCAGACTTGTCGTGATATTGGACATCTCCACAATATACTCACTGATATTTCCCTTGCTGTTATACCGCATAGTTACCAATTTTGAAAAAAGTGTAGTAGTCTTGACCTTTTCGTTTGCATGAATAGATATGCTAATTGCTTAAAGAAACTCTTAGCATCATCTCTCTCAGTTATTGAGCTTTTAACTAGTGTCAAAATATAAAGCAACATGATACTTAGACTCATGTGATTTGATCACTCCCACTTTTCAAACTCTACTCTCTGCTCCATAGTGCTAGCACTAGTCAAGGAGCGGGGCGATCATGTTTTAATGCATAATCTAAGTCCATGCAACCTAAGACTATGATAACACACTCTTCCATTTAGTAAAATTTAAACTAGTTAATATGGGGATGTTAACAATAATACTAGTAGTTACTGATTGTATTGAAATTAAAAGAGAGAAAATAATGTAAGCTCACGATTTAATTAAGACTAAAAATAAATATAAGTCATATAATAAAACATAAGATTATGTAAATAAAATAAAATTTAAATACATATAAATGAGCACTTTATGAGATACCAAATATTGTGGGTCCCGTGCAGCTTGCAAAAGGGGGGTGAATTATCTGAAATAAAAATCCAAACCCTTCTTGATATTTGGACTAAGTTAGACAAACACTTGTTATGAAATAGAAAATTAAATGCATTAAATAAATAAAGAGACAAAAATATTTACTTGGTTTGCAATCAGAAAATTATTAATCCAATGCAAATGTAGCTCACTAAAATCTCCTTCTCCTAAAGGTGGAGTACCCTCTTATAACGTTGAAAGCTTAGAAATGTGAAGAACAGAACTAGAAATTGAAGTATAGAATTTGTTTACAAGTGTTGTTGTTAACTACTGAGATCAGGGCTCTATTTATAGCCTGCTGTCAAATCTGACCGTTTCCTGACATGGCATTTTCCAGGCGCCCCAGCTGGCCATCTCAATCTGCTTTGCAATGGTGAAAGGATAAGAATTTATCCACTCCTGGGCACCTGGACCCCTCTGGGTGCCCAAACCCTCTCTGGGCGGCCGGACTGCTGCTGATGTGGACCCAAAGTTGAATAGTTGATCCACTGCGTCGAGGCGCTCTTTTGACACCAAAGTGGTCTGAGCGCTCGGACCATGTTGTCTGGGCGCTCGGATCGGTCAGCCATGTGTTGACCGTCCGACGTCTTCTCTGATCACTTGAGTGATTTCGACCATATGGAATTGAGCTCACCCGAACCCATCTTTCGGCCTTCTCCTTGAGCAATCTTCCATTCTGACTTCTCGTCCCTCGGAAATGCCACGCACTTTCTTCTTGCCCGCCAACGTACTCTTCTGTAGTATCTCGTCCATCGGACGCATTGAGCCCATCAACCCTTTCCCATACTATCCTTTTCACTAGCTGCGTCTTTTGCTCGACTTTTTATGCTCCTATATACCTGGACACTTAGACACAAAGATCAAACATAATAGAATCTAACTTAACTTGATTGATCACATCAAAACTACCACGGGATACTCACAATGCAACATTACAATTTACTTTTTAGACTAAAATGTAATTTGTTAGCGGTACTCTCTAATATAATTCAAACTTTAATTGACTACCTAATGAGTTTTCCTTTGGGCCGACCCATTATACGCATAATATGATACTTTATATGAGTTATATAATAATATATAGCTCATAACAACCTTAATATGTCACGTAATATTATTCTTCATTTGGGCCAACATATTTTATGCATTATCTGAATAAAAATATTTTTTCCTTAGTTATAAGCTACCTTGAACCTATATCTGACATAAAAGTATGTTGGTGCGGAAAGCATCAGACGATCGAACCAGGGTTTTGATAATGGAAAAGGGTTCAAAGTTAAGGTTATTTGTTGTCTAATAAGTTTGAATGAGATTGCAGGAAAGTCCTAAATGGTCTTAGGCAAAAGCCATACCCTCGGTTAGGTAGGTGGAAAACCTAGGGGGTGGTAACCCTAGGTCCTAGGGGGTGATAACCCTAGGCGGAAAGTCTTAGCGGGTCGAGGGCTTCAGACAAAATCCTAGAGTCGGGGACTCTAGGTTGAAATCCTGGTGTCGTGAACCGGGTGGAAGTCTGGATGGGTCGTGGAGCAAACATCCAGCATGAAGACCGGAAGCTTCGGACGTTGAGCAAAAGTTCAATTGGTTTGGAGGATCAATCTAGCAATAGGTAACTTCTCCTGAGAGGAGTATGTGAGGGCGCGTTCCCCGAAGGAGGAACAGTAGGCGTCGGTTTGACTTAGAGTTTTGACGAAACTCAAAGTCAGAATCGGACAGTCAAAGGCTCTCAAATTTCAGTTTATATATATTGTTTTATGCCTGGACTAACTTTATTTTGTAGAAAATAAGGGGTTGGAAAAAGCTAGTCTTGGCGGCCGGAAGGGGTCCAGGCGCCCAGAGTTGGTCCAGGCGCCCGGAGTCGGTCCGGGTGCCTGTAACTCAAAAGTTATCGCTAAGCTGATGTGGAGCTCGCGGAGTGGCCGAGCCACGTGGTCCTGGCGCCTGGAGGGTTCCGGGCGCCCGGAATAGCCTATAAAAGCAGCTTCGACCAAGAGCTTGAGAATAACACAACGAGTGACTTCCGCTTCTTCGAACTGCTCAAAAGACGATCCGACAATGTCGTAACACGACTCCGACAACCAGAAGTCTAAATTTCTCTTTTCTTATTTGTTGTTATACTTTTAATTATTGCATTAATATTGTATTTCAAGTTGTAATTTCTTGAAGCTATAGTGATTACCCATCAAAAGTACTCTTATGTACGGACCTTGGAGTATGAGTCGCCACAGGCTCCAAACCAAGTAAAAATCCTGGTATTTGCGTTGTGTATTTTTATTTTCCGTTGCGTATTTACTCAAAATGAAAGTGAAAGTAACGAGCGCTATTCACCCCCCTCTAGCACTTTACGATCCTATAATTGGTATCAGAGCAAGGTCACTTCGAATCGGTGAAACCACCATTCAAGCAGTTTTTTTTCTTCGTGGTAATTTTTTAAATTTTCAAAGTCAATCGAAATTGGTAAAATTGCCACCTTCCGATCTGTTTTATTGATTGAGTTCTTTCATTTCTCGAAGTCGGTGCAAACACCACTTGAGTTTTTATTCTCTTGTTCCCGCACTACTAATCCATGACCAAGTCTTGGAATCTTTGCTATCTTTTTATTGTGTGCGAGATTTCTTCTTGAATCACCCACCAAGAAGGGTATAACACTGCACACCCTCCCCTCTTCTCCGGCGAAAACTTCGGCTACTGGAAGAGCCGAATGGAGTACCACCTCCAGACACAAGTCGAGATGTGGATGATCATCAAAACCACCCTCTCACTCCCACTCGACAGCACAGGAAAACTAGTATCATGCGAGAACTGGGACACAAGTCTGATGAAGAAGATCGAGGCCAATTCCAAAGCTACATGCACTCTTCAATGCGGCTTAACCAAAGAAGAGTTGAATCGAGTCGGCCCATTCTCAAGCACAAAAGAACTATGGGAGAAATTGATTGAGCTGCATGAAGGGACCTCCGATACTAAAGTAAGTAAAAGAGATCTAACTTTGAATAAACTATATAACATAAAAATGCAGGAAGGCGAAACAGGAAGCCAACTTCATGCGCGGATTCAGGACCTTCTGAATGACCTTCACACAATCGGATAGAAGGTTGAAAATTGCGACATCATCAGGTATGCATTAAATGCATTTATGAGGAACACCTTGTGGGCATCCATGGTAGATGTTTACAAAGTGTCTAAGAATTTGTCGTTAATCAAATTAGACGAATTATTTTTAGAATTTGAATTACACGAACAGATTAATGCACGCTCAGTCGAGAAAGGTATTGCTTATATTGTAAGAACGAGAAGAACGCGAGAATCAAAAGCAAAGCGCAGGACTGAACCTGAGTCCGAAGAAGAATCGGACTCAGAAGATGACGACGATGAGATAGCAGCCGAACTCGTCAACCTTGTACGAAAGCTTTACAAAAAGAAGAAAGGGTTCACCAAGAAAGACATCAAGAAAGTAATTCAGTCCAAGACGGTGCAATCAAGTCCAAAAGTGAAGTCCGAAGTAACCTGCTATGGCTGCAACAAGAAGGGACACATTAAAGCCAACTGTTCGAACCAAAAGGAAATAAAGAAGAAAAGGAAGAAGAAAGCACTGCAGGCGACATGGGATGAGTCTTCTTCAGAAGACTCGGAGCTTGTCTATTCGAGCTCTTCATCCGAGTCTTCTAAAGAAGACTCGGATGAAGAGCTCGAACAGACGAGCTTCCTCACACTTATGGCTCGAGAACAAATTGACGAATCTGATATCGAGAGCGAGTTAGAAACAGAATATGAGAGAAGCCATGGATTCATATATATTTCTGAAGGGCCTAACCCCACTGTAAGAACCTCTCAATTAAATAAATTGCATAATTTAGTTAACTATCTTATGCATAAGTTAGTTAAATCCAACATCTGGGTCAGGTCACTTCAAAAGGAAATAACAACCCTTAAAGAAGTGGCTAACCCAAGCTCCTTGATTGACTTCATTCAGACTGGCACTTCAACTCAAGTCCAAAATCTTGAGGAAGAAATTCCAGCCTGAAAAGTCAAGTCAAGGGATTAAAGAATACGTTGGAACGGTTCACTTTGAGTTCCAAGAATCTTGATCTAATTCTTGAAAAAACAAAGAGCCATATACAACAGATCCGAGCTTGGATTTAAGGCTAAACGAAAATACAGATCTTACTTATCACTTGTAAATAGAGAAAATAGAAAAATAGTCCAAGAAAAATGGGTCCCCAAGTTGAACTTGAGTAATCAAGTTGGACTTGATCAATATTGGATTCCCAAGGATTAAATCCACTACCTTGATAGACCCTATCGAGGCTATGATTCAGGGAGAGCCAATAGAAAGATCATCTTTATCGATAAATAAATTTGTTTGATGCTTGCTTTATTACATTTATTATACATGCTTAGACTAGGCTAGATAAGGACCTATGCTTGATTTACACTTGACTAGCTAGACTTAGGGATTTTAGAAAGAAAATTAAATATCCAATTTCTTTGAAAGACTTTGTCTAGAAGTGGTGGATGATCCCATACCCAAGAAGGCTTAATGTCTCACCACAGCCTGGAAGCCAATCATTGAAATGAATATTTAATTGATTGATTATAAAACCCGAGTCTAACTCAAATGTAAATCAATTCTTAGATGATAATCTAAATTAAATATAAAATTAACCATCTCACAAAAAACCTATAAGCTTCCCTGATTGATAATTTAGAAAAGGGTGAGATGGACTTAAGTAAAATTTAACATAAATCTCAATTAATAAATCTTAAATCATTACTAAATCTTAATTAATAAATCTTAAATAATTAATAAATCTTAATTAATAAATTAATAAATCTTAATTAATAAATTAATAAATCTTAAATAATTAATAAATAAATTAATAAATCTTAATTAATAAATTAATAAATCTTAAATAATTAATAAATCTTAATCAATTAATCAATTAATAAATCTCAATTAATAAATTAATCGATTAATAAATCTTAAGTAAATAAATAAATAAATTAAATCTAATCAATCTAATCAATTCATAACTTAACTTAACTTAATAATTCTAACTTAACCAAAAATCCAATCCACAACTCAAGGACTAAATACATAGAAGTAAAACATCACTTTGTAAGGGATCATGTAACTAAGGGTGACATTGTACTTAACTATGTTGAGTCCAAGTCAAACATGTCTGACATTTTCACAAAACTCTTACCCGAACTTGAGTTCAGTGCACTTAGAAGACAAATAGGAATGTGCTTAGTAGAATAAAGCTTACTTTTGAAAATATTCCTCTTTACTGTTGCTATTTTTTTAAAACAGCTTGGTTTTAAAATTCTAGGAAACATATTTTCAAAATTCTAATTTTATTAGATTTTCAAAAGATTGGACTTAGCTTAGGTATCTACCCCCTAGAAAACATGCCCCCTAGGTCTCAGCCAGAGCATCTCACAAGCACACTAGGATTACCTTCCTTGTGTATGAAGAACACTTAGAATGGTATAAAATGCATAGGGTACTGTCTGGACTTTAGAATGCTTATGTCTGTGCATCAACATAAGTCTGGGTAATAAATACCACGCCAAATTAATCAAGTTAAGTTATCCATGCTTAGTCAAACTAACTGGATCATCTACTTAATTTGACTAACCAAGTGAAAGCTACTACCAAATGGTAAACAACTAGTAGATAAATGTTAGACATTTTGTTAAGAAAGATGTTTATGTTGATTTTTAACACTCATGCTTGTACTCTAGGATCCTAAAACTTAAAGTTTTTTTTGGGTATTAAGGGGGAAGTTAAGTCATTGTTTTAATAGTTTTTGAAAATTTACATTCTTTTCCAATTTTTTTTAAGTTAAATTTTTTTTTGGAAGTTTAGTTTTCTTGTTTAACTATTTCTTAAAAATAAATCTTAAATATTTTTGAAAATTTCTTGAAAAAGTAAGTACTTATGCTAAACTTCTATCATTTTTTTTTTAAAACTAGGTTTAGCTAAGTTGTTTGTTGAAAAAGCTAACTATTTTCAAAAGCATTTCTAATTTAGCTAAGTGTTTTTCAAAATAATTATTTTCAAAACTAAGTTTAGCTAAATTGTTTGGTAAAAAAACTAAGTACTTAAGCTACATTTGTTTAAAACTAATTTTTTTATCAGGAATTAAAAATTTTAACTATGAGTTTTCTCAAATTTCTTACTCAACTATGAGTTTCCTCAAATTTCTTACTCAACTATGAGTTTTCTCAAATTTTTAACTAAACATTTTCAAAAACTCCATTTGGTTTAAATTATTTCAACTATTTTTTGATATATGGCAAAGGGGGAGAGAAAAGTGAAAGTTAAGTGATTAGGGGGGAGCTATAACTTAAGTGATTAAGGGAGAGCTAAAACTAAATATTGCATTTTTTTAATTGCACTTGATATTGCATCTTTTTATGATATTGCATCTTTATAACTTGTGCACATTTATGTTCTACAAATTACATTTCTTTTTATAATCGAGTTATGTTTTACTTAACTTTGAATTTTGTTATCATAATCCATAATAAAAAAGGGGAAGATTGTTGGGCGGGAAGCATCAGACAATCGAATCTGGGTTTTAATAATGGCAAAGGGTTCAAAGTTAAGGTTATTTGTTGTCTAACAAGTTTGAATGAGATTGCAGGAAAGTCCTAAGGGTGCGTTTGGTTCGGGGTTATCCTTGATAACCCTGGTTATCTATCTAAGGTTATCAAGAAAACCTTTGTTTGGTTTAGGGAATCAACGATTCCCAAGTCATAATGTATGCCTGACACGTCAGCAATTTGGGCATCCAACCCGGAATCGAAAAACCTGAGAAAAGCAAGGTTTTTCTTGATTCCGGGGTTAACGATTTTTTTAAGACAAAATTAACCTCTAATTTTTACTGATTGTGACAAAAATAACCCTACAAGTTTAGCAAATATCAATTTGCCACCGACGCTAGAAAACCGAAACGAAAACCCACCCCGTATTCGCGTGTTCGCTCAGTCACCGAAACCCTAGCGCGGCGGCGATCCTCTTGCGGCGAACCTCCTTGCGGCGATCCTCCTTGCGGCGATCCTCTTGGGGCGAACCTCCTTGCGGCGATCCTCCTTGCGGCGATCTAGCAGCGTTCTTCCCTGTCGCGAAGGCATCCCCACTCGCGAACTCTTTCCCCCTTCGTGAAGAGCCCTAGCGGCTTCCCCCTCGGAAGGCGCCCCACTCGCAAACATTCCCCACTCCTCTTCTTGAAAAGGTATGATCTTCAACCTCCGTTTGCATGGAGAGACATCTTAAAGTAGGTTTGCTAGCTTCATGGTACTTCATCCAAGGAAAATAGAAAACTCAGATCATTGTGCTTCCTTAGTTGATCAACAATAGGTGAACAAAGGTTATTCACAATTTCACAAGGTTTGATTTGACCAAAAAATATCAATTTGAGGGATAGAAAAGGAAACCTGTAACCAAGGCTTTAACTAAAACAAAATACTTCAACAACTAATGTGTAACCTTTAGACTCAATTAAAAGGAAAATAGCAATAATCCTCTCCTTGTCTCATCAGGGGCAGTTTTTCTGCATAGCAAGTTAATCATAAGGGCTTGATTGGCATGTTAATATATAAATGGACTAGTGTTCAATTAGTGGTTAAAGTAGTTCCTTGTCTTAGTGTTCCCAGACGAGTGGGGCAGGAATGGTTCAGTTTGAATTGGTGAAAATGGGAAGGACTTTAGGAATATAGGAAATGAAAATTCAATTCAAACAGAGGCTTCATTTGGAGTATTTGAAGACTGAAATATATAACCAGGAAGCACAGACTAAACACAGGTTATATATATATATATATATTTTTTTTTTGCTTAGTACTTCCAACTAAAATGGTAGGCAGCACCTCCTTTCTATTTTTTAGTGGTTTCATTAGCTCATTTCTATGTTTTGTGTATCTAGCTATAGTATCTAGAAAACTTGTTACTGGTTTATTAGTTATCTACTTCAATGAGATTTTTCTCTTGTTCTTTTTTATATTCAAGAGTATTATTAGTTTTCCAGTTTTATTAGAAGTTGGGATTTTTTACCTTGCTAATTTACTGTTTGGTTCATTGTCCTATTTACATGATAGGCTGATATGGCTCGATTAGCAATAAGGCAAGAGATGAAGATGATTTCTGTACTCATTATGCGCATGAAGATGATGGAAACCAAGTTATTTATGCTTTTATCGTTGGCAATGATCTTATCTATTAAAAGAAGGAGTGCTAGATTGAGGAGGAGCATATCATATGCTTATCAGGCATTGTCTAGATATAATATTAGATCTATAAACTTAAATGAGATGAGTTTTTATAGTGATCGACAATGTGTTGATAACTGTAGGATGGATAGAAGGTCTTTAGCCAAACTTTGTTATTTGCTAACGACTGATGGAAAATTGAAAGGAAACAGAAATATGTCAATTAGTGAACTTGTAATATCTTTTCTTCACATTATTGCACATAATGTGAAGAATAGGATCCTAAAACGCCAAACAGCTAGATCCGGTGAGACAGTTAGTAGGCAATTTCATTTAGTTTTGAACTCCGTTCTACGGTTACACAATATTTTACTTAAAAAGCCAGAACCAATCCCAGAAAATTGCACGGATGAGAGGTGGAAATGGTTTAAGGTACAAGTACATAATTTCTATCATTTTAGTTTTTTAATCAATTTAATGTGCATAATAAAAATAATTTGATTTTATGATACTTCTTTGAGTGTAGGGTTGTTTGGGAGCATTAGATGGGACTTATATTAATGTCAATGCCCCAATAGATGATAAACCTAGGTATCGAACGAGAAAAGGTGAAATTACAACTAATGTCTTGGGAGTATGCACACCGAACATGCAATTTAGCTATATCCTACCGGGTTGGGAAGGATCTGCGGCAGATGGTAGAGTCTTAAGGGATGCTATTAGTAGGAGGAATGGCTTGAAGATTCCTCAAGGTAATTAAGTTATAATTATAGTAAAAAATAATAGTCACTTATAATACCGTTAACAAATATTTGTTTTTTTTTATATATTAATACTTGTTGACTTGTAATATATATAGGTTGTTATTATTTGTGTGATGCTGGATACACAAATGGGGAAGGATATTTGGCGCCATATAGAGGTCAAAGGTACCACTTGACTGAATGGAGGCAAGGTTACCAACCAGCGACAGCCAAAGAATACTTTAATATGAAACACTCTCAAGCGAGAAATTGCATTGAGAGGTGTTTTGGCATTTTAAAAGCTAGATGGGCTATATTGAGAGATAAGTCATTTTATTCTGTTAAGACTCAGTGTAGGATTATTTCTGCTTGTTGTATTCTCCATAATTTCATAAGGTATGAAATGACAATTGATCCGATAGAGACTGAGCTTGAGTCAAATGAGATTGATGATGCTGCTGGTGCTGATGCTGATGATGATGATGATGATGATGATGATGATGAGTTGATCAGGCATTGTGAGACTAGTTCTGCTTGGACTGAATGGAGAGACAAGCTTGCAGATGATATGTTCATGAGCTGGCAATCATCAACTCATTAAATTTAATGTTCTTTCTTGAAATTTAGGTTTCATTTCCATGTACTGAACTGTTTGATTATGTTGTATTTGAGTTTATTATCCATTTGGATCATTTGAACAATTTGATTAAGTTTGAACTATTTGATTATATCTGCATTTTGTATATTATTCATTTGAACAATTTGATTATGTTTTATGCAAGAACAATGTGTTATTTGGATTGTTTAATTTCAGCTTTCAATGGAAGGAAAGATACCAAAAATAGTTGAACAAGTAGAAAGTTCAATGGCACCGAAATTCAAAAGAAAAACTCAAAACACCAAACACTTGTGGACAAAACAAGAGGATGCTGTATTAGTTGACTGCCTTGTTGAGTTAAGCAAAGATTCAGCTTGGAAGAGCGAGAATGGTTTTCGAACTGGATACTTGCTACATTTAGAGAAACTCATGGCTGCTAAATTGCCATCAAGCAATTTGAAGGCTACTCCTCATATTGAGTCAAGGTATAAGCTACTGAAGAGACAATTCCATGCTATCACCGAGATGTTGAATCATAGCAGTGGATTTGGATGGAACGATGTTGAGAAGTGTATCATTACAACAAAAGATGTATTTGATGAGTGGGTTAAGGTAACTTTGTCTACTTTGTGTATTTTCATTTCTTTGATAATTGTGGGGTTTTTTGCTAATGATATGTTTTTAATTTAGAGTCATCCAGCTGCTATTGGTTTAAGAAACAAAGAGTTCCCCCACCTTGATGACTTGATGTTTGTGTGGGGGAAAGATCGTGCCACAGGAGCTAATGCAGAAACCCCATCTGATGCAGTAGAAGAAATAAATTTATGCGATGAAGAGACTGACACGTTTGAGCATGAAAAAGACGCACATACTGAATGTCAAAAAGATGAAGAATCTGATCATGCCAACCAAGCAATAAGGAAATCTGAGACTCTAGATTCATCAATTTGTCCATCAAACAAGAAGTTAACCACTAGAAAGAGAAAAGGAAAGGCTGATGATGCTTTAGATGACTTGGTGGGAGAGATTCACAAGTATGTTATTGCTGTTAATGAGGCTAATGAGGAGATGAAGGGAATTTCCGCCTACTTCAAGAAACAAACTGAGAGTGGTGATAAAAAAATGAAGATATATGATGAGCTAATAGAACTTTCTGAATTCTCTTAGCAAGAAATTATGGATGTCGGAGAGTATATTCTCAAGGATGAACACAAGATTGACAACTTCTTTGCACTGCCAAAGACATTTAGGAGAAAGTATGTGATAAAGCAACTTAATGAGATCCATCCAAAATAAATTAAATATTTGAATTGGGTTTTTGGTACTTATGGTTTGATATACTTTGGATTGAACTTGGATGTATCTTTTTGTTTGGATTGAACTTGGATGAATTTTTTTGTTTTGATTGAACTTGGATGTTATTGGATTGAACTTGGATGTTATTGGATGAATCTTTTTTTGTTTAGATTGAACTTGCATGACCAGTTCCATGGATCTAGAATCATGATTTTAGATTTCATTTTTTGTTTTAGATTTTCATTTTTCTTTTTCAGTTGTGGAATGCATTTGATACTTCAAGTGAGAAGTTAGCTGAGACATCTGCTCATGGTCTACCTCTGAATGGTAGACCATGGATTTTTGCATCTAAGCTTGCACTGTATGATCTTCATGTAAAACAGACTGTTTCAGAGGTGATACCATGTTTTTTTCCTAAGGGATGTTTCTACTATCTTTAAGATTTCTTGATTTTCAAATTGTTTTGTAGAACAATAATGATGTGTTTCAAAATTTTGCCCTAAATAGATTGAACTTTTCAAATTGGTTTTTTTCCCAAGGGATGTTTCCTAAGGGATTGAACTTTTTCTCCGATGGTTGAACCATTTATGGTATGTTTCTACCACATTTGTTTCTTCCTTCCCTGAAGGTAAATTTTACATGATGATTGTTTATACTGTACCATTTTTTGTTGTATCCATCATTCATATTTCATTTTATTAATGTTCAGGGGAGGTGCAAGGAGTACCTATGCAGGGACGGAGCACACATTACGCGTAAGTTGTGGTTATCATTTCGTAATACAAGTTATGGTCAGAATATTCTTCATTATGATAATGGGGACTAATATCTGCAGAACTTTACTCCCCAAGGCCACGGTGCATCTGTTGACAAAAATCCATTTGCATAAAGTTTGGGACCAACTGCAGAATCTATGGCTTCAGTTAAAGTTTGCATATCTGGATTAACTTTTTGATTGAATCATCTACCCTCATATGTATGTTTGCAAAAGTCAGTTGTTAAAAGCTGGTGTGAAAACACATGGTTCATATTTTGTTCACGACCACATTTGCCCTTTGATCCTACTTCAAGTCAGCCAAAATCTGGATAGCTAAAGGCTTAATAGGTGGCACACTCATGATGTTGAATATCTCCTTAACGTTGTGTCGTCATTCTTGGATTCATGGGTTTGAATATCTCTTTAACGTTGAATATGGGCCCGAGCTCAGCGTCTTCCTAGTTAGAATATAATTATTACTATTGTAATGTGTACGTGTAATCTATCTATGTGTGTATGGCCATTGTGTACGCGTACAAAGCAGATTAATTAGCGTCGTCGTTCTTGTGTATTGTGTTGTAATTTAGTCTTATATCATAACTAATTAGATTGGAAGATTGGTTACTTATCAGCACAAGGTAAGGATCAGAATGGTTAAACATTAAAAATTTAAAAAATACAAAAAAAAAATAAAAAAAAAATAGAAAAAACATTAAAAAATTAAAAAAATACAAAAAAACATAAAAATAGGAAAACATTAAAAAATTTAAAAAATACAAAAAAAAATAGAAAAACGTAAAAAATAATAAAAAATGTTAAAAAACATTTAAAAAATTAAAAATGTAAAAAATCCTAAAAATTTTAAAAAACCTAAAGAATAAAAATAAAAAAAAAGTAAACAAATAAAAAAAACTTTAAAAAATTTAAAAACTAAAAAACATAAAAAATAAATAAAAAAATAAAAATATATATAAACAAAAAATGGAAATATAGTAAAATATAATAGAGTTTAAATAATAATAATAATAATAATATTATTATTATTATTATTATTATTATTATTATTATTATGTATAGTTGGTTTTGTAACTAAGGGTAATATAGTAAAATACTAAACTAGGTTATTCATTAAAACCTTCAAACAAATATGTTTTTGTTGCATTACTTAGATTGAACCAAACAACATTTGGTTATGTTTTATTCCCCATAACCTTGGTTATGTGATTATTTGGTAATCACATAACCAAGGTTATACATGATAACTTGAACCAAACGCACCCTAAGTGGTCTTAGGCAAAAGCCCTAGCTGTGTCCTAGGGGGTGGTAACCCTAGGCGGAAAGTCTTGGCGGGTCGAGAGCTTTGGGCAAAATCCTAGAGTCGGGGACTCTAGGTTGAAATCCTGGTGTCGCGAATCGGGTGGAAGTCTGGGCGGGTCATGGAGTGAATGTCCAGCATGAAGACCGGAAGCTTTGGACGCTGAGCAAAAGTTCAGTTGGTCTGGAGGATCAATCTGGCAACATGTAACTTCTCTTGAGAGAAGTAGGTGAGGACGCGTTCCCCGAAGAGGGAACAGTAGGCGTCGATTCAACCTACAGTTTCGACGAAACTCAAAGTCAGAATCGGAAAGTCAGAGGCTATCAAATTTCAGTTTATATATATTTTTTATGCCTGAACTAACTTTATTTTACAAAAAATAAGGGGCTGGAAAAATCTGGTCCGGGTGCCAGAATGGGGTTCGGGAGCCCGGAATTGGTCCGAGAGCCCGGAGCTGGTCCAGGTGCCCGGAGTCGGTCCAGACGCCCGGAACTCAAAAGTTATCTCCAAGCCGATGTGGAGCTCGTAGAGTGGCCGAGCCACATGGTCCAGGTGCCCGGAGGGGTTCCGGGTGCCCAGAACAACCTATAAAAGCAGCTTCGACCAAGAGCTTGAGAACAACACAATGAACTACTTTCGCTTCTTCTAACTGCTCAAAAGATGAACCGACAAAGCCGTAACACGACTTCGACAACCAGAAATCTAAAATTCTCTTTTCATATTTGTCGGTATACTTTTAATTATTGCATTAATATTGTACTTCAAGTTGTAATTTTCTGAAGCTATAGTGATTGCCCATCGAAAGCATTCTTATGTGCGGGCCTTGGAGTAGGAGTCGCCACAAACTCCGAACCAAGTAAAAACCCTGGTGTTTGCGTTGTGTATTTTTATTTTTCGCTGCATATTTACTCAAAACGAAAGTGAAAGTTACGAGCGCTATTCACCCCCTCTAACACTTTACGATCCTATAAAGTAATTTTCCTTTGACCAATTACTTTTAACATAGATATACGTCTAACAATACAAATGCACTGAACCTACCTAATATGTCTTCTTTTGGGCCAACACAATAGTTCAATCTAGTAGTACATGTGTAAATAGACCCAAGGAAAATCCTAGGAACCTTAATCGAATAGTTAGTCACTTGATCAACTTTAATAGCTCGAGTTTAGGCTTTTTAATTGATTGATACGGTATAATAATCGATTGGTATGATCCAATCGATTGTCTCAATCAATCTAAAAGTCTACTGTATTCGACTACATGACCATTAATCGATTGATGGTGTATATCAATCGATTGGTTATAACCAATCAATCCTATTAATCGATAACAGAACCCTCTATGTTCGACATCACACCCTCCAATCGATTGTTGATCCTTGGCAATTGATTGATGTTCATCGATCGATCCACCTGTTGATCCCAGAACCTTTTATGCTTGATTTCATGTCCATCAATCGATTGGCGAATGCCTTCAATTGATTGGTGAATGCCTTCAATCGATTGGTGAAAATCAACAATTGATTGATGCCTTCAATTGCGACTTGACTGATCAATTAAATTGATTTTGTCACGATTTAAGGCTATTAATCGATTGACAAATTGTCAATCGATTGGTAGCTTCAATCGATTGACCTGATTGATTCCAATTGCATGCATCTGTGTTCGACCTCAAAGCTATCAATCGATTGGTGACAATCTCCAATCGATTGTCGGCAGTAGTCGAACCTGTAATCAATTGAAAATCGGTCCCTTGTTTGATCACATCATGTCAATTGATTACTGACTTAATGCAGTCGATTGGTGCTAACTGATTGAACAAGTCAATCGATTCCCATTGATTCTATTCACGAACTTTGGCTTGGTAATCTATTACCAGACCAAGGCAATCAATTATACCATCACGATTTCGCCCTAAACGGATGAAGTTCTAAAGATAGCGACGGTTCACTGTTGTTCTTCATGAAAATCATGAAAAACCTAGAAGATCAGTCTTTTCTTACTTTTCTTTGCAAAAATTTTTCAACGATCAAATGTGATTTATACTAGGAAAATTTCATCTACCATAAAAAACAACAAATCGATGAAAAATCCTATAGTGTAGTGTCATAGTAAATAATGAAATAGATCTATGACTTTGATACCAATTATATTGATAGAAGTTGTTATTTCCTAGGCTACATGAACTTTAGAAACTGAACAAGAATTCGAATAGGAAATACAACCTTAAGCATAAAGATCTAGTAATATCGCATACATGACGTAATACAAAACAATGAACAATAACGACGATAAAACCTCAATGTAGCGGAAGAGATATTGTCGTAGAGCATTGTCATTGAATCGGAAATTCCTGAGGAAAAAGGAGGAGATTTTCTGAAGGAACTAGGGCTACAGAGCCAAAACTCTTCGTCAATAGAGAATGAAAGAGATGCCAAGATGCTCTAATCCAACGGGGTCTCTTTTTTATATAATGGATCTGATCCATTATCAGTTAATAAATAATAACGGATTAAACTAAATAGATCAGATTAAATGTTTCTACATGTATAACCTACATTAAATAACTTGAAATTCAATAAATCAAAGTAGATCACTTCAACAAGTTAAGTTCGGTTGGTATTCATATATATAAATTATAATTAGACCCCTAAAGAGATAAAATCCAATAACAATTGATCCAGCTTATGTAAACTGCTGCATGTGTTCGATCCGAGATTGACACGGTGTGAATGAATTCTGAGCTCCATTGGGAAAACACCCGAGGCAAGGGCCTCGATCGTCTATTGTCGTTTCTCTTGATTTTCATACTATGAAATATAATTTGAAGTTCAACAAAACAATGGATTTTTCTTTTCTGTGTATTGACTTCGAATTGCTATTGCATCTGACCGTGTTTAATTTACGGCAGATACATACCATAGCCTCATCGGTAGATAGCAATATTTATTATTCTGCTACATCGGTAAGAGTGAAGACATCTTTGCCAGACCATTATGAGCTTTTGCTATCTCTGGTGTTTGCATTTACCCCGAACCAAAACCAGACCTCCAAGTTCAACAAGAAAACCGAGCGACCTGATTCAGACGCTCTGTTTTGGCGCCAATTCACGACCTGACTGATCTCTCATTATAAGACCTAAAACTCTTGGGTCCAGTGTATGCGTGTGTGGGAGGGAGAGAGGGGAGATGGCAAGGTCTTGCTTGGTTGCCATGGTGTGTGCGCTCTTCCTGGCACTTGGTCAAGCAAGAGCCAGGACCATTCCCACCAGCCTTAACCAAGCTACAGCAGCCACCACCACAGTGCCGGCCGGAGGTAGCGCTGCTGCCACTGGTTCAGGACTTGCAGACGAGAAGCACATCCCCCGTCTCGGATTCGGTGGCATCCCCAGCGGCCTGCCGACCTTCGGCATCCCCAGCGGCCTGCCGACCTTTCAGATTCCCGGCGTCCTGCCGAGCTTCAGAATCCCCAGAACGCTGCCCGCCTTCGGGATTCCCAGCGGCCTGCCTAGATTCAGAATCCCCGGCACCCTGCCAACCTTCGGTGTCCCTATAGGTTTTGGAGGTTCAACGGGACTTGGAGGGTTCGGTGGCAGAAACGGTGGCGGCGGACTTGGTGGGCTCGGTGGCAGAACCGGTGGTGGCGGAACTGGTGGCGGCGGACTTGGTGGGCTCGGTGGCGGAACTGGTGGTGGCGGACTTGGGCTCGGTGGCAGAACCGGTGGTGGCGGACTTGGCGGAACTGGTGGCGGAGGACTTGGTGGGCTCGGTGGCGGAACTGGTGGTGGCGGACTTGGTGGGCTCGGTGGCAGAACCGGTGGTGGCGGACTTGGAGGGTTCGGTGGCGGAACTGGTGGTGGCGGACTTGGCGGGCTCGGAGGCAGAACCGGTGGCGGCGGCTTTGGTGGGTTCGGTAGTCCTGGTGGTGGCTCCCGTAGCGGCCTCGGCGGCGGCATCACGCCATGAAGAGGCCATGCATAAATGTTGTAGCCAGAGTAGCTTGTGCAAGTAGTGCTTGGTTTTACCTAGCAGTCGTGTGACTTGTATGTTTGCACTGATTTCCAGTGCAGTGTAAGTGTTTGTTCTAACTCCTGCAAGAGAATGTGTTGGTGTTGTGAATATACTTAATCTGCAGCTACGTCTCACAAGCTTCGTCTAGCTATAGCTGAATCGGCCTAACAGTTCGACCGTCAGGAGTGAAAACTTCTACTCCGACAAACTACTAAAACTACACAACTGCTCATATGTATGCATATCTATTTTAGCGAGCATTATGGAAAACCAAGATGATAATTTTACTGATCAAAGCTACGGCCAGACAGTTATTGTGTGGAAGAGCCATAAATTTCTACTGTCCTACTGAGTCAGATGTGCCATAATGCATCTCGTGAGCTTTTAATTAAATGGCATCACAGAAAGAAAATTACCACTAGGTTTTGCTGATTTACCTTTAGTAAATTTTGAGTTTACGAAGCTGCTATAATTGAAGTGAAAAAAAAAAGAACAAGTAGCTTGAAACGTAAGAATGGAGAAGAGTTATCCATAATCCGATCTGAAGCCTCACAATAAAGAATAAGAAAGAGGAGAAATTTCTATTGATTTTTTTTTGAGAGAGAGCAAATGCATAGCCAGGATCTTCAACTACCTTGGCTTAAATTACAAAAATAACAATACATATATGTATTATGAACATTTAACAAACATATAACATTTATATATCAATATTGTTTTATATAGTTTAAATTTCATACAAATACTTCAATATCTATTTAAAGTGTGCTCGACGAGATTTTAGAGTATAAAACTCATCTATTACTGATTTCATGTCTATTTTCTCAGACAATTATTATTTTAGCTAGGAAGAGAATCATGCAATCAGAAAGTAAATCATCATCCATCTCGTTGCGACGTGTCATTTTAAGAAATTTCATAACTAAAAAGGCTCTCGCTGCTATTGCAGTTGATACAAGAAGAGTCAATACAAGACAAATGAATCTCTGAATTATAACATAACTCTCATCCTTTTTTTGTCACAACCATTTCTCTATATAATGCAGAAAGAATAGAAATTTGTTGAAACTCAAGATCACAAATTATGTTAAGTTGATAGTGTTCCAATTCACCTTTCAAAACATGAATTTCTTGTTGAGTGAAATCATCAGGATAAAAGTTTGATGCAAGCTTGCAAATGCTACCCATATTAAATTTTTAAATGAATTAGTAGGATCCAAAGTTGAAGAGAGAGCAAGAAGTTCCATTGTTATCTCATTGAATCTATAATTTAGTTCTGTCACTTGAAAATCTATTGCAGCATTAAAAATATCATAGTGATAATGATGCTCAACTGTGACATGATCCCGTTGTTGACAATAATGACTAACTTTATAACCATGGCTCATATTAGGCACCTCAATATTATGTCATTCACAAAAAACCTTTACATTCTCAAAAAATTTATCCCAACCATCTTCTCTAAATTTTAGAAGGATTGCTTTTGTGGTTGAGACAAATTTTAAAGTATTCACACTGTCTTTTGTGGTTTCCAAGATCTTTTCCATAAAAAATAATACAAATACAAATACAAATACAAATACAAATTCAAAACTCATAATTAGGTTGTATAAACCACTAGCTTCCCCATGTATTGTACCATTTGACCCATTTTCACCGAGATTTCCTAGGATCTTACAAGTTGCTACATACATGTCTATCAAGTTCCAAACAGAATCATAATGAGAGCTCCAACGAATAGCACCAAGTCTATGCAATGTACCAATTTGATTAGCCCCTATACCAGACTCTCGCTTATCTATAGCCAACATATATGCAATCTCTTCTTGTTGAGCAGATTGTCAATCACTAAGGCATTTAGGAGACAAGGTAATGAAATTTACGGTGGAAATCAGATAAGAAAAGAATCACCAAATAGAAGGCGCATCCTTAGCAGCTGCAACTAATGTTGATTGTAAACGATGAGCAAACCAATGTACATAATAGACATATGAACAATCTCTAAGAAATAATGCTTGAAGCTCATTCCATTCACCACTCATATTATTAGCACCGTCATACCCTTGTCCCCTCATGTTGTGGATTTGAATATTGTGTTGAACAAAGATGTCAGAAATTAATTTCTTAAGGTTTGCCGATGTTGTGTCCTTAACACTCAAAATCTCAAAGAAACGTTCCACAAAAAATCAGAATTATTAACAAATCTTAAAATAAGGGCCATTTGCTCTTTTTTAGATTCATCTTGAGCTTCATCAACAAAAATACAAAACTTGACATCCTCCCAATTCATCTCAAATCATTCTTCTCACTTTATTAGCAAGAATATGTAATATTTCCTTTTGAATTTGTGGAGAAGTGTATTTAGCATTTTGCGGGGCATTATATATGTAACACAACTTTTACAATTTCATCATTTAAATGTACTTGAAATTTCAACAATTAAATAAAATTTCCACGGTCTAAGGAACTTTCTGATTCATCATGACCTTTAAAAGGACATCCTTGACTTGCAAGCCATAATAAACCTTCAATTGTTGCCTTTAGACGTAACCTATTCTTTACAATTTCTTACGTAAACTGAGCATTCATTACTTTAATTTGTCAATATTTTACTTTGGTTTCATCAAATCTTGAGCACATTTCACACAGCTATTATGTGATGAAGACAATGAACCAACATGAATAATAAATGCACATTTTCCTCCATCATTAACTCTCTTCCAACTATTAAATCCTTCATAAACAAGTGCAGAACGAGCCACTGGATTATTTATGTTCTCAAAAACAAAACATGGAAAATAATATGCTTTGTCCTTTGAAGGTGAATATTCTAGCTAAGGAAATTGTTTAAACCAAGCATATTGAAATTGATGGTTTTGCTTTCCAATTTTTGTTTTTGGATACTTAGCAAGTTTGGGTTGATATGACCCTGCTTTGATATATGCTCGTCTAATCTCATCCCGCTATTTAACAGGGTATTCACCAATTAGTTTTCATAATCCTAGATCTCGTTTAGTAGAAGAAATATCAAATTGTTCCTCTCTTTATTCTATTGGCCTAGATACAGAAGGAGGTTGTAAATCGGAAGTAGAGGATCCAACTTTTGGTCTAAAAGGTATATCACATTGTAATTGATTATCATATTCAGATTGATCATCTCTCTTCCTAAAAAATGAATAATCTTTTTGACTTTTTATTTGAAGGTTGTTGGTGTTCCATTTATAACCTAAGGACAAAAAATAACTATAAATTAATTATTTATAACTTAAGAATAAAAAATGGTTACCAATCAATTATAACAAACTCAATCATATTATTCATTTTATAACAAACTCAAACACAATAATGAATCAATTTATAATATCATAACATTCCCAAAATATTAGAGTTATATTTTTTAGGAAATTTTAAAAATTCAAATAATTTGAAGTCGTAGCTCAAACATAAAAGAGGGTACTACTATTAAGCTTAGACATTAAAATGAACCTTTGGGACTAAAGATGAAGCAGAAATAAAGATTTGTTTCACATATTATGAAACATAATTAAGATTGATAATATTTAACATATTAATTATTATGAAGTATAATTAAGTTTTAATGCCAACACAAATTGGTTTTAAAGCATAATTAAAAATATCATAGTGGTAATATTTTATCAATTACTAATTGAGCATCAAAAACATGGATTGATTGCAATGCCAACACAGATTCTGCAAACCTTGCAATAGAAATTAATAAACTTTTGACATGTTCAACAAATTCACATAAAAAAAAGTAAGAAATCACAATCAAGACTATTTTCAAGATTATGTCAAAGTAAGGAATAAAGAAAACAAAACAAGTTGAAAAAATGGAAAGGATATAACCTTGAAAAAGGAATAGAGAGGAAAGGAGAATAGGAAAGGAGATAACTTGGACTTATAATTTGAACGACTTGAAAAATAATGAGAGAAGGGCTGGGATTGCTTTCTGTGGTCTGTGAGTCTGCAATGATGCTCCTCGATGCATGGTGCCGAACTAAAATCTTTTTATTTTTTCCTTTCATTAATTTGAACGAAGAGAAAAAAAAGATGGGCTCAATATTAACCTAAAAAAAGTGTTGGGCTGCACTGGGCTCCCCAGCACTGGCTACGCCTTTGCGAGAGAGAAATTGTACCATATAGAAGCTATTAAAGAATATTTTCTTTAATAGAGAATATTTTTTTATTTTCTCATTTATTTGTTTCTTAATATTTTAGATATTTTCCTATTTTATACTTGTAATAATATTTATCTACTGTATACATTATTAATAAAGATTATGTATTCAACTCTCAACATGGTATCATAGCAATAATCTTAACAATATATATTTTTTTTCTTTTCTTCTCTCCACAAACCCTAGTCGACCACAATGACCACCGTCGACGACATCATCCATCTGTCGCCTCCCATGAATGCTCCTGATTTATTTTTCGATTTTGTGGTTCTCAACGTCAATGCTACCGTTGAAACTCACCATCTCCAATTATTTTGTCTAGCACTTGTAGTTCATATATCTTCTATTTGAGTATGACTTATTGGGATTTGTTGATGGCTCACATCCCTTCCCCCTCGTGCACATAACGCCTATATACGTCATGCTCCCTCAGGTGAATCGCCAACATTCAAACTCTAGTGATTGCTCTTGTGGATCCAACAGGGAATTCACATACCCAGTATTCAAACTCTTGTGGTAGTCGCCAACATACTTCTAATTCAAACTTTGCGCAGCCGCAGGAATGGCAGATTCCAACTATGTCCTATGAGTCGTGCCCACCTACCCCAATGTTGCCTGTATGCCCGCCTGCACAGTCGGATGCGTCTGGTCTCAATCACTATCTTGTGCGTTGTTAGATCTGTGGTGCTACAGGTCACTTTGTTCTCCAATGCTGTCATATGACTGCCTCAATGTTAGCCTTGCTTCCACCGGCTCTGCCATGCGCTCTACGTCCCGTCTACAGTGCACTATTTGCTCACACCGTCGTTTATTTTACCCCTCCGTCTAATCCTCAGGAATGGGTGGTTGACTCTGGCGCCTCTCATCAGTCACTACTGATCTCACTACTATTTCATTGCATTAGTCTTACTATGGGAATGATAGTGTTATTATTGGTGATGATTCTAGACTACTTATTACCTACACTGGTTCTTTCTTTTTCTCTACTCCATATTTACCTTTAGTTTTCTCCAATATTTTATGTGTCTGACATGTCAAAAAACTTGATTTATGTCGCTGTGCTTTATGCTACTAATCTCATTACATTTCTTTTCTTTGATTCCTATTTTTAGGTGTTGGATCATTGTACGGGGGCAACACTAGTCAGTGGGGTCTATAGAGATGGTGTCTATTACTCGCTAAAATATGCATCTAAGCTATCATTTGCTTCCACCCTTTCTACATCTGTCTTGTCATCTGTGTTCTTATTGTAAGTACTCCGTGGTAGTTTTGATGTGGTCAACTAAGTTAAGTTAGGTCATATTTGCATTTGATGTCTTGTGTCTAAGTGTGCAGGAGCTTAAAAATATAAAAAGTCGAGTGGAAGTTACGACATACGAGAAGGATGGCACAAAAATTGAGTCAACTAGCTTTGTGCATCTGAGGGACAAGAAGTTACAGAAGAGTACATTGGTAGAGCGAGAATGATGCGCGTGATCCTTTTGAGGGGTGAGAAGGTAGAGCAAAATATTGCTTGAGGAGAAGGCCGGAGGATCACCCAAGCAACTGGAGAAGAAGCTAGCGACTAGAGAAGGCACTTGACGGTCATCTTGTAGCTAACTTATCTGGGCGCCCAGACTACTTTGGTGCCCAACGGGTGCCTCGTCACAGTGGATCAACTTCGGGTCCACATCAGCAGCGGTCCGGGCACCCGGAAGTGGATACATGCTTATCCTTTTATCGTTATGAAGCAGATTGAGATGACCAGCTAGGCGATCAACTGGGGGTGCCCGGATTGTGCCATGTCATTAAACGATCACTTCGACTAGTGAACCTATAAGCGTTAGTGCTCGAGATTTAATAACAACACTTCTGTACTTCAAATTCTTTATTCAGTTTACATTTTCTGTACTTCCAACGCTTGTAAGAGGTTTCTCCGCTTACGATGAAAGGAAAATTTTGTTAGTGCTTTCAACACCTTGGATTAACAATCTCCCCAGTTGTAAACAAGTAAAATCTGCTAGCCTCTTTTATTTTTTTGCAATTTAGTTTTGTTTATTAAAGTGTTTGTATAACTTAAGTCGAAAGCTTTAAGAAGGGTATGTTTTTAATTTCAGGTAATTCACCCCCCTCTTGTCGGCTGCACGTAACTGACAATTGGTATCAGAGTAAAGGAGCATCAAAAGGACTAACCACCAACTGAATCAAACAAGACGACGACTGATCCAAATATCCACCTACCGAAGTTCGAGTCGAAGTTCGTCCTATGGAAAAAGTGAATGGAAGTATTTTTTAAAACTGACTTTGAGATTTAATTAATAATCAAATATGATTTTGTAACTCCAAAAGATCACAAAGGTGAAGAAAAAGAAAGTACCTTTGGATAAAGAAGGAGCAAGAGGACTTTCTGATAAATGGATGAGCCGAATTCCACTTGCTAAGCTTGCTGCCATCTTAAGAAGTCAATAGGATTGTCACATACGAATTAGGAAAGGAACTTTGAGAGAAGTTTCTGAAGCTACACGAAGGAACGCCCGAAGCAAAGATCGCGAGACGGGACCTGCTCCCGAACCAACTAACGAACTTCTAACTGAAAGAAGGAGAGTCAGTAGGGCAACTGCATGCCAAACTGAAGGAGCTAATCAACAAACTCATGAATCTTGGAGCAAACACTAAGGTACATTTTGAATGCTTTCCCTAAAACACTAGAATGGAGTTCTATAGTTGACTCCTACTACATTTCTAAGGATCTAAAGGTAAGTTCATTAGAAATTTTATTTTTAACTTTAGAACTTCACAAATCTAGATGTGTAGAATAAAAGAAGGAGTCAAGTCAAACAATTGTTCTGAAGGCAAGAACGAACGATCCAGACTCTGAAGCATCAATCAATGAAGATGAGGCAGCCTTAATGGTAAGAAATTTTAGTAAATTTCTTAAAGCTAATAAATTTAACAAGTTACAGGCAAACAAGCACCTTTAGAGTAAAAGAAAAGTTCAATACTACAATTGCCAAGAAAAAAGGTACATCAAGGACAACTTTCCTAAATTAAAGAAGAAGGAGAAAAACAAGAGCAAAAGACCAACAAGATCGAAGCACAAGACCCTGAAGGCCACATAGGATGAATCATCATCATTAGAATCAGAGTTAGAAGAGTATGCCAGATTAGCCTTGATGGCAGACCACCAGAGGAATGATGAAAGTTTATCAGAAATGAGCATCGATGAATGGGGGATTTTCAGAAGAAAGCAGCAATGAAGACAAAGCATCATACCACAAGGTAAGTGAGGTACAAGCCTTACTTCCTAAAGAATCTTTTAAATTTATTAAAATACTTTTCAAAAATATGCTAAAATTATAAAATGCTAAGCTAAAATTAAACTTAGTAAATTCACATCCTTTAGTAATGTATGATACTTTAAAAATAGAAAATAAAAAACTAAAATCACAAATAGAAAAACTAGAAAATAACTATGCATGTTCAAAGTTTTTCAAGAATCAAGGTTTAGAAATTATGATAGAATTAACCGGTACATTAGAAATCATAAGAGATAAATAAGGAAAATGTTGGAACAATCTATATGACCCTAGGTTTTGATGTTTGGGCAAAGGTTTAAGTTAGGTTTATTGTTGTATTTGATATGCATTGTAAGTGTGCAGGATACAGGTACAACAAGGAGAATCCAAGTGTGATCTTGGTAAAGGAGGAAAATCTAAGGGTGAGTCTTGCGGTGTAAGTCTAAGATGTAGTCTTGGTAACATAAGTTCAAGTGTGACTTGGCAATGGATGAAGTCCCGGAGGTGCGACCTCTTAGCAAAGGAAGACCCGACAATAAGGACAAGACTAAAGGAAGCTCCAGAAGATAAGGCGTGAAGGATAGGGATGTATCCGAGGGACGCGAGGCTAATGAAGGAGGTTAAAAGGCTAGGTATAGGTTGGTCAGGTGAGGACGAGTGCTGATGAATATACTCGGGGGTTAAATCCTAGGGTTAAGGTTTGACCAGTTGACTAGGGCAGGACACAGAATGTTTCTGTGTCCGACGGCTGAGAAAATAGGTGAGTGGTACTGTAATAGTCAACTGGGTACTATAGCAGTTACTGTAGCAGTCGACTGGTACACTGTAGCAGTCGGCTGGTATCGAGCTGTTGGCCTATAACGATCGAATTCCACTTAGAACCAGTCGACTGGTGCTTTTACTAGTCGACTGGTGGCAGAAAAATAGCTTGGTGTTTTCCTCCCGAGCTCTATTTAATAGAGCTCGGGGTGCTTGGGCAAGGTTGATGAAATAGAGGTGGTTAACCCCTATTAGAAGTCTACCAAAGCCCTCTTACGTGTTCAAGTGTACTTGAGCAAGGTTGTGGTGAGGTTTCTCCACCCACAAGGAGATTGAGAGATTGAGCTAGTCGGAGGTTTTCTGGGGAGTTATCCACCAATAGATCGAGATCGTCCACCTTACGGGCAGTCGTGGAGTAGGAGTAAGTGATCTCTGAATTACATTACATAAATGTGTTAGGTTTGTTTGTGTTTCTTGTCTTCTAGGGTCTATCTTTTTCTTGTTTGTTTTGTTTTGTATTTCCGTTGCGTATTAACAAGTATAGGAAGTGACGATTTGGGTGATGAGCTATTCACCCCCTCTAACAGACGTCAAGGTCCCAATAGAAAATCTCTAGGAATTATGTATCACCAAAATTTCTAGTGAATCCAGTAGGTAGGAACCTATATTGGGTTCTAAAATCCTTTCTAGATTGAATTCCCAATTTTTTGTTAGAGTAGAAATTGTTTGACTTAGAAACTTTTTTTTAATAATCTTCTATTTGAATTTTCAATTCAAAATTTCTAAACTAATAGAATAGTAATTTTTCTATTGAGAGAAACTTTATTCAGAATTTTTTGATAAATAATAAAAATTTTATGAATTATTTTCAAAAAAGTTAATTTTTAATATAAAAAATTCAATAAAATATAAACTTTAGATAATTTATTTTTTTTCCATTAAACAATCTATTTTACATATTCAAGAAAATTAGCAGAATTTTTAGAGCTGAAAATATATGTTTAAAGATTTATTTTCAAAAATTAGGTTGCTCTATTGAAATAAATCATTTCTATTAGATTAAATAATATCTTTCTGTAAAAATATTTCTACTAATCTATCTTATTCTGTTTAAGCTTGATAAACATTTTCAGGAGTTTTTGAAACTGAAAAGTAATTTTTAAATTATTTTGTCAAAATAAAAGATTAATTAACAAAAATAGAATATTTTTGAAAATTATTTCTGAAAAATATTAGCCTACTGGTAATTTTTATTATATACCACTAGAAAAATTTTAAATTTTTCTAGTTGTTTATTTTATTTTTTTTTTCTATTTTTTTTATGTGATCAAGGGGGAGAAATTGGTATAAGTTAGGGGGGATAATTAAAAAATTTATTCCTATACTTATTGCAAAATAATTAGTGTCATTGAAATTTTCTTCACTAATTTTTTATATTGCATTTTGTTTTAACCCTAACTTTAACTCGGGTTGCTGCATATTAAAAGGGGGAAGATTGTAAGTACCCATGGTAGTTTTTATTAGATTTTGAGGGATGTCCTAAGGCAGTTTGTTTTATGATTTTTTACTAAATATAGATTCACTATTTGAGTGCACATTATATATTTGAATTATCTTAAACTCGTTTATTAAATATCCGTAATACAATTCATAGCATGAGAGAATTTGTGATTGGATCACAACTTGTGATTATCTTTACATGTGTAATTATGAATGTACTAGAATTTCCCTAATCGTCGATTTGATGCATTCGAACATCATCAATTCTGTAAGACTAGCACAGGTTATACTCCTTGGTTCAGCCAATCAGCTATTTCTCATTGACTGGGATATTAGGATGTTGAGAGTTAAACGTGGATGCTAGTTATGGTAACTAGTTCATTGAAGTGGCCTGCTATAACATTTCATATGGTTCTCTACATATAGATATGTTTATGAAGTTCTTACTACAGCTCGAGTGCAAGTTTTTCTTCGACTTGAGGTATACAAGTCATCTTGGTCATGGAAACTTATACTTTGACATCTTAAGTAAGCATCTCATCGAGGCATGGACCTGGGATGATTGGGTATAAGTTGAAGTGTTCGAAGGTGTTTGGATAGCCCACAAAAGATTCTCCACTTCTTGCGAAGAGACGTATACCCTAGGGCCACTCGTTAGAATTATTGCTCAAAGTTTTTGACCAAAACATCACATGATTAAGAGTACGAGACTCTTGTACACATGAACGAGTAATTTGAATTCGCAGAACAAGGAAGTATTACTTGGGCTAGATGTGATGTAGTCAGTCTAGTGGGGACAGACATATAGACCATATCTTGAACCAAGTGGGTATAAGATGAGTGAAAGGAATGAGACACGACTCACTATAGTTGTTGAAGGGTTTAGAATTAGTTCTGAAATCAATTATGAGTTTCTGGCTAATTAGGGATTATGATGTACTACTAGATACCACTCATGATCATTCCATAATTAAGTAGTTAATTATGGACGACCAAGATGAACCGAGAACCTATTAGGTTACACACACTACGAGTCTCTAAAAGGTGTAAAACAAGTTAAAGAATATGATTCTTAGATCAGGAGATAAATATTTGGTTGGACCATACATAAGATAAATATGGAAATATTTGTCGAAATGGAGGTGCAGATGGGCCACATTTCTTATGGAAGAGTTGGACCCTATGTGGTTAATTCATGAACTAAATTGAATTAGTCATGAACTAACTTGGTTTAGTTGCGAACCAAACAAATGGGTTAATAGACTAATTTGTGGTTAAGGAATAATGGGTTAGTTTTGGACTTACTAATCTAACTCATTAATGAGGGCTATATATTGATATGGTTAAAAGTGAATTAAACACACAATTCATTATTTTGGTTGATTAGGTTTTTATAAACGTAATCCTCCTCTCCTCCTCCTATCTCTCTCTCTCTCTCTCCCATCGCCAACAAGAGGAATCCCTTCCTCTTATTGCCATAACCACCACAAGGAAGGAATTCCTTCTTTGTTTGCTTCTTCTTCTTTATCCCTCTCCTCCGCTCGTGCTAGTAACTTCCGAAGGAGAGGCTTGTACTCAAGGAGTTGTCTTGAAGAGCTCAGCGTGGATACAAATAGAGGTGAAGTTCGATAACATTGCTACAGTTGATGCCCTTCTCGTTACAGGTCATCTGTAAGGTATACATAAAATAATTGTTATTTATTTTCATTTTTTATTTTATGATCTTGTCTAGTACGATTTCATCTTGTATGTGTGTGGTGTGTGTATTGTAATAAATTAGATTTATTTACATTTTAGTCTTCACTGTACATGTTTATGAAACGTGTTTTAGCACGCACTTCATCGGACATATCCTAACAGTGGTATTAGAGCCAAATCGTGCTTGATATGATCATAAAATAGTGTATGGATATTTGTAGTTATGTTTTTATTTAGTTTTGGGGAAAAATGGATTTGAAAATTGGTTCTGGTCTAAAATTAGAAATTCAAACAGAAACTCTCCTAATCGATTAGTTAATCGATTGATATTGTATCAATCGATCGACTGATCAATCAATAGTTCAAATTTTGTGAAAAATTATTCTCTTGATCGATTGGGAAATGTTCTTAATAGATTAAGGGCAAGCGATCGTTAATTGATCGATGGGTCAATTAATTCAAATCTTCTCAATCGATTAAGAAAAATTGTGAATCGATTGAAAACCTAAAATCGTGATTTTTGAACGATGAATCGATTGGTTGATCAATTCAGGATGATTTTGTTCAAACAAAATGGTTCTGGATCGATCGTTGGATCACTTTGGATCGATCAGCCGATCAATCCAGCTACTGTTTCTGAAACAGTAAATTGAAAATTCCAATTTTGGTAATTCTGAGTTAATTAAAGTAATTCTAATTATTTCTTAATCTGTTAGGAAATTATAATTAGGGAATTTGTTCTCAAAATTATATTTAGAGAATTTATTTCCTAAAATTATGATTAGGAAATTTGTTTCCTAATTTAGAAATACCTAATTAAGAATTATTTCTCTAAAGAAAATATGTGGTTAGTTTTAAAAATTTATTTCCAAATCTAAAATTAAAAGATTCTAGATTTATGAAATCAAATCTTTACAAAAATTTTATAATTTATAATTAAAGATTTTTTATTTATGAATCAAATATTTAAAAGATATATTTTATAAAAATCTATAATTAATAGATCATGATTTATGAAATCAAATCTTTACATATATTTTATATATCCAAATAAAATAATGATAACTATATAGTTAGAAATGCATCTCATGTCATTGTATGTCATATAATTGAATATTTTGCTATGCGTGTGATGTGATTAGATTATGTCATGCATGTGATATGTCATACTATGCCATGCTTGTGACGTACCATGTCATCATTTATGTCATGTGTGTAATGTCATGTAGATAGAATATTTGCATGATGTAGATGATACCAAAATCCCTTACACAATATTAAAACCTACACCTTCCATTAATATGGTAAGAACTAGAGTTTAAGTTTCTGTTTGAGTTTTGGCCAAAGTCAAGCTCAACTTGAAATTAAATATGTTCAAGCCATAGAGATGTAATCTCATGATTAATGGGTCAGTTTTAAACTTGAAGCATTGATTTGTTGTGCCAAAGCCAAGATCAATATGGATAAAGGTGAAGTTGGGTGATTTGTATTTGATGTATACTTGTTAATGTGTTAACAACCCGATGTTTATGCAAAAATCAATTAGTTGCTAGCATAGTGTGATAGTTGCGTATAAGTGATATGCAATCAGTAAACTTGTTACCAACCGCTATAGCTAAGAATGGCTTGTTGGACAAAGTTAAGGTTATTCTTATCTATGGTGGATATCAACCTACTTGAAAAAAACTTATTATCTTCCGAATTCAAAAAATAAGGGTATTTAAATTTGATAAATAAGCGAGATTCTATATAAATTATTTACATAAATAAAAATATGTCTCTCATATATTCTTATTTTTATATTTCTAGGTTAATCATTTAATTATGACTTCTGTTAATTTTTGTTCGATTTTGGACTCGAACAAATTGACTGGGTTGAACTTCTTGAACTAGTTTCGAAATTTTAGAATTGTTCTCAAAGTTGAGAAACTAGCTTATGTCCTAGATCAACCTCTTCCCACAAGTCTTGATGTTGATGCAACTGTAGACCAATCGTTGGCCCATTAGAAATATAAGGATGATTCTGTATTTACAAGTTACATCATGATAGCCGTTATATCTCCTGAATTACAGAAACTGAGCATTTAAATGCTTATAATATTATTTATCATCTTCGTGAGTTGTTTTATGAGCAAGCCAGATCCAAAAGATTTGAGATCTCCAAGCTTCTCTTTTACTCAAAGATGCAGGAGGGTTCATCTGTAGTACAATACGTACTAAAGATGAACGACTACATAGAGTGTTTAGCATCACTCGATTTTACGATGGATCATGAGTTAAGTATTAACTTAATTTACATAGTTTGTCGAAAAGTCATTCACAATTTGTGATGAACTATCAGATGAATAATTTGGAATTAATCATCCCCGAGATGATTAATATACTCAAGACTGTGGAACCTTCTGTTAAAGGTGAGCAGAAAGTAGTGATGTTAGTAAACTCCTCTAAGAAAGGTTCTAAGAAGAAACTAAAACATCAGTCTAAAGGAAAAAATAAAAAGGCCAAGATAGTAGAACTGACACAAAAGGGCCCATGCCATCATTGTAGAAAAATAGGATACTGGCGAAGAAATTGTAAGATTTATCTTGAGTTCGTGAAGAAGAATAAGGCATTTGATGCCCCATCCTCTTCAAGTATTTTTATTATTGATTGTCATACTATTTTCTCAGACACTTGGATATTAGATACTGGGTGTAGCTCACATATATGTAATGACATACAGGGGCTAAGGAATAGCAGAAGACTCGTCAAGGGAGAATCAAGTATACGAATTGGGAATGGAGCAAATGTTGCTGCAATCGCCATTAGAACATACTTGTTAAAGCTTCCTAATGGACTTGTCTTAGAATTGGATAATTGTTATTTTGTTCCTGAATTAATAAAGAACATTGTTTCTATTTCTTGCTTAGGTAGAAAAGGTTTCCATTTGACTTTTAGTAACAATTGTCATTATATAACTTTGAATGACATTCTTTATGACACTAGAACTTTATGCAATGACATCTACACATTAGATATATCTAGTGATATACTCAATATCAAAATGAGCAATAAATATGTTTGATTAGATAATTAATTAACCTCTTACTCGTGGCACTGTCGCCTTAGCCATATAAGAAAAAAATGCATGTCCAAATTATAAAAGATTATAGTTCTCGAATCATTTGAATTAGATACATTTGATATATGTGATTCATGTTTAAAAGGCAAGATAACAAAGTTACATTTTTATGGAAAGGGTGAACGAGTTGATGAGTTACTTGGGCTCATACATATCGATGTATGTGGACCAATGTCAACTCACGCACTAGGAGGTTATAGCTATTTCATTACTTTCATTGATGATCACTCTCATTATGGGTGTGTGTATCTAATGAAATACAAGTCTGAAGCCTTTGAAAAATTTAGGGAATTCAGAAATGAAGTAGCGAAACAACTTGGTAAAAGTATTAAGACACTTTGATCTAATCGAGGTGGTGAGTATTTAAGCTAAGAGTTTTAAGATTATCTAAAGGATAATGGTATAATATCTCAATGAACTCCGCCATATACGCCACAACATAATGGTGTATCGAAAAGGCGTAACCGAACCTTGTTGGATATGGTTAGATCAATGATGGATCGTGCAAATATTCCCAAAACCTTTTGGGGTTATGCACTCATGATAACTATATACTTGCTAAACAGAGTCCCGACAAAAGCAATCTCAACTACTCCATATGAGATATGGACTGGTAAGAAACCCCTCATATCTTATTTGAAGATTTAGGGATGTCCTGCTTTTGTATAGAGTACTATATCAGACAAGTTGGACTAAGTCTGATAAGTGTTTATTTATTAGATATCCAAAGGAAACTAAAGGTTACCAATTTTATCACCCCTTGGAATAAAAGATGTTTATTTCAAGGCATGCTACGTTCCTAGAGAAAGAATTTCTTTTCAGGAAGCAAGTGGGAGTATAGTTGAACTTAATGAAGCTCAAGAGATTCCAATAGACACTAATGAGATGCCTAGTCAAGAACCACAACCGATTATGATACAACCTCCTTGTAGATTAGGTAAGACACACAATATTCTTGAGAAATATGAATTTCTTATAAGAGAATTGAATGATGTGTTACTCATTGAGGGTGAGGGACCTACTGCTTACAAAGAGACTCTAAATAGCTCAGAAAAGGACAAGTGACTTACAATCTTGAAGTCGAAAATGGATTCCATGTATAAAAACTAAGTTTGGAATTTGGTGGACCCACCTGAAGGCATTACACTTATAGGGTGTAAGTGGATTTTCAAGAAGAAAACTGACATGGATGATAATTTATTTACCTACAAGGCAAGGTTGGTGGCAAAAGACTATCGTCAAAAGCAAGGCATTGCCTATGACAAAATCTTCTCACCTGTAGCCATGGTTAAATCCATTCAGATACTTCTAGTCATATTAGCTCATCTTGATTATGAGATTGATCTTGTCTGAACCAGAAGTCAACAGACGCTGGGCACGTGGCGCTCTTCGGCTCGCTGATGTAGATCCCCCACTGGTGGCGCGATGCTCCGGCTAACCTGCACAGAAGTCGAGCCGGGAAGGGGTTCCCGGCGGCGACCCTCCGACGCTCAAGTCAGGTAAGCTACGATGAACAAAGTGGCTTCCAAAGTCTCAGAATACGTACCTCCCCGGCGAAACCTGAGGTTCTTTATATAGAGCTTGTGAAGGGTTTGGGCACGCGTACCTAGGTGCATACGTGTCCTCTGTCCTTTCCTAGGTATGCGGCTGTCAGAATACTTACCTGACCTATATCGCTATAGTCAAAGCATGCCCTCGATGGGACAGCAGGATCCCCTGTCACAAGATTTGGAGCATGGCACACACGTGAAACCTACCGGTTGTCAGAGAAGAAATCCTCGGGTCTTTTCCCTTCCTCCAAACTTGTCGTCCGAGCGGACATCACCCTCAACATCCGACCGGACATCCGCAGTGGTTTACTTGTGCTTTGTGGAGACTAATAAACATGGGTGCTTTATGACTGTGGTCGGTCAAAAGGTCAGCTCGGTCCATGACCTTTTTAACTGAGCGTCGGAACCCCGATTTGACAGGGTGCCTTCCGACCATAAGTGCAAGCCGGCCGGACCCATCCGGGTATTCGATTCCATCGGCCGGCCGGCAATCCGGTCGGACCGGCCGTCCATGGTCGTCCGTCCGGTCGGACCACACTCTCCCCGGATGGGCGGCTACTCCGGTGACTTCCACTTAGCGTTGACTTTGCAAGAGGGGGGGGCCCGCTCTTACTACCGGATCACTTGCCTCCCCTTCAAGTCTAGTCGAAGGAGGCGAATAGTCCGACTGACTGGACTGTGAGTCTAGCCGAACGGCTCCTCCATGCTAATACTCTCCGCTCGGTCAGCCGCAGAAATATCCTTGAATGAATCAACGAGGGCCTTCACCGGACCTCCTCGCGCTCTGCGCCAATCTTCGACATCAAGGTCGATCATACCTTCATTAAATGCTCCGAATGATTGACTGCCACGTGGAGCAATGCCACCAGAGTACGGAGGCGGTTGCATGACATTTTGATGTGATCGAAGCAATTCGAAATAAACGGCTAGATGTATGCTTTGATTCCCGTGACCTGGATCTGACGGTGGAGGCCGTCCGGCCCTCACCCTATAAATTCTTCGTTTCCTTCTCACCTTCACGCGCCTCCATTACCTCTACTGCTGCTCTTTGCGCTTTGGAGCTCCGGCGATCTTGTTGCTGCCTCCTGACGCTCTCCGGCGCCTTTCCTCGATCCATCTCCCCTCAGTAAGGTCTTAGGTCTTTCCTCCTTCCTTTCCGGTATCTAATTCGCCTTTCTTCCCCTAGTTCCAGTCTTTGAAATTCCCTTTCTTCGTCTTTGGAACTTCCTTTTTTGATTTCTCCTATCCGGATCATGGCCAGTTCCTCTCATCCCGAAGAACAACCCCTAGGCCCATGGTATACTACCATGCGATCCCGTTTCGAACAACGGGATTTTGATATTTTGGCTGACAATTTTGAAATCCCCGAGGATATCGAAGTTCGTCTAGCTGGTCCCGCCGCTCGGCCACACAGACCGCCGCGCGGTGGTTTCTGTGTCTTTCGCGACCAATTTACCGCCGGTCTGCGGTTCCCCGTGCATCCCTTTATAGCAGACGTCTGTAATTATTTTGGCGTGCCGCTCGGAAGTTTAGTACCAAATACCTTCCGTCTCCTTTGCGGCGTTGTCGTTTTGTTTAAGATTCACAACATTCCCCTCCGACCGGAGGTCTTCTTTTATTTCTATTACCCTAAGCAAGCCGAGCCGGGCACCTTTATGTTCCAAGCTCGGCCCGGTCTGGTCTTCTTCAATAAACTACCCACTTCCAATAAACATTGGAAGGACTATTATTTCTACATTCGCATGCCCAGTCAGCCCAACTTTCCGACCCAGTGGCAGGTCAGTCTACCTCCTACTCCCGAGTTGAAGAAATTCAAGACCCGACCGGATTACCTTCACGCCGCAAATGTACTAGCCGGTCTGCGGCTTGACATCAACAAACTTCTTCACGAGGGAGTGATGTACATTTTTGGGCTGAGTCCTATACGGACCCCACTTCCGACCGGCTTCGGTAAGAATTTTGCTTGGGCGCTTGCTTTAATTGCTAACTGATTTCTTTTTCTTTTCATGCAGCTGACATCGTCATGGACTCGGTGATGGCCGGCGCTAAAGGCCGCGGCGGCCAAGGAAATGGAGGCGCTGGGTATTCAGCCGGTCGGTTCTCACGAGGGAGAGAGCGGCACCCAGGCTGAATCGGCCGCTCCGGCCTCTCAACAGCAGGGAGCCAGCGGAGCTACCCCATCTAGGGAACCCACGGCCCCAGAGGAAGGGTCCGTTCGGGAGGAGGAACAGCCACTGCAAAAGAGGCGCCGGGTGGAGACTCCGCTGCGCTCGGCTACCTCCGCGGTCCAACCCTCCGACCGGGCCGCCGTGGCTGCTAAAGTCAAGGCGCCTGTGCCCGAGACCATCTCGTCTGACCGAACGCCTTCTGACTGGGACGAGCTGACTACTCCGGTCGAGGCCACTCCGGTCGACACTCTCCCCCTTGCTCGCCGTTCAGTCCAACGTTCGGCCATCCATTCGCGATTTTCTGCGCCAGCTTCTGATCCCGGTCGGGCTATCCCTGGTCACGGCCGCACAATACGAGTTACTCTTCATCTTCCAACTGAAGAGTTGCTACCAGAAGCCGACCGGCCCACCGCGCCCGAGCACACCATTACTTTGAAAGGGCCCCTCGCCGAGATGTGGGCCGACGCTCGGGCGCGAGTAGCAATGATCCCTCTCCAGAACTTAGCCAACAGCCACATGCAAGCGGCTACGGGGGTAAGTTTGTTGTTTTTTGAAGTTTTGCCTGAATATTTCCGCTCGGTTTTTAACAACTGCGCCTTCTTGCTTCAGAGATGGGTGGAAGAGATAGCAGTTGCCAGCCGCCTGGCTATGGCGAACGAGGAGATAAGGCAACTGCGGGCGGCGGGCGGTCTGAGCGGCTCCCAAGGCCCTTCCTACTCCGAGCTGCAAAAAGAGCTGAAGAAAGCTCAAACTCTGCTGGCTGCTGAGCAGAAGAAAACAGCTGACCAGGCCCACGCCCTAGCTGAGTCCGAGCGACAAGTCAAGTCGCTTGACACAAAGATAACTCTGGCCACCACTCGGAAGAACACAGCCATCTCCGATCTGGAGAAGAAAAACGTGGAGGCCCGGGGCCTGGAGTTGAAGATAAAGGAGCTGACGGAGCAGCTTGACCGGGAGAAGGCAGGCCGCTCGGTCGATGCGGAGAAGATTGAACGTCTGAATGAGGCCCTCACAAGCTCCCAGGTGACCTTCAAAGAATACCAGGATGCCGAGCCGAGCCGAGTCACCGCTCTCCAACAAAGACACATCCGATCGCCCGAGTTCTCGGAGAAAATTTGCGAGCGGATGTACTCGGCTTTCGACTTGGCCATTAAGGCCACTATGACCTACCTGAAGTCGAAGGGCCTTCTTCCGGATTCCACCAATATTCCGGCCGACGGTCAAGTGGAGCTCCTTAACAACATTCCGAGGGACCTCTACGACTACATCGAGTAATTCTTGTAATATCGCCGCTTGGCTGAACATGAACCTTTTTGTACTTAGGCCACTCGGCCTAAGGTTTTAATTTTAATGAGATGCTTTCCTTTCGTGTACTCTATCTTTTTGCACTGTCCCCTTGCTAATACTTGTGCTGTCCACTCGTCTGCTATCACACCTTTGGCATTCGAGGTGCATTCTTGCAAGTGTTTTCCCCAGCCCTTCCGTTCGGCCTCATATCATTCTATGTTGCTAGTAAGAATCGCTCGTTATAAGCCGATCAGAACCTATATACCTCGAGTCTGAGTGGAACTTAGCGTCGGTCTCTCGATATTTAACGTCGGAGCTCGACGGCACGGATATTTATAGCCGGACGGCGCGGCTCTCGATCTTTAACGACGGAGCTCGTCGGCACGGATGTTTATAGCCGGACGGCGCGGCTCTCGATCTTTAACGACGGAGCTCGTCGGCGCGGATATTTATAGCCGGATGGCGCGGCTCTCGATTTTTAACGACGGAGCTAGTCGGCACGGATATTTATAGCCGGACGGCGCGATTCTCGATCTTTAACGACGGAGCTCGTCGGCACGGATATTTATAGCCGGACGGCGCGGCTCTCGATCTTTAACGACGGAGCTCGTCGGCACGGATATTTATAGCCGGATGGCGCGGCTCTCGATTTTTAACGACGGAGCTATTCGGCACGGATATTTATAGCCGGACGGCGCGGCTCTCGATCTTTAACGACGGAGCTCGTCGGTTCGTCCGCTAGGATTATTTATAGACGCCGGCTCGTCTCTCGATCTTTAACGACGGAGCTCGTCGGCACGGATATTTATAGCCGGACGGCGCGACTCTACGGTTTAACGTCTGGGCTAGACGGCCTTTAAGGCTAACTCCTTACCAGGTCGAGCGGCCTTGGCTTTCCTTTCAGCAGAGAATACTCAATGTGCTTTCATCTTTCTACTTCCTGCATCGCAAGTACATAGGCGACCAAAAAGTATATAAATTTATATTTAGCGCACCTTTCACCCGACTTGGAGAATGTACGCTTAGCCGAACGGCTCAGGATCTGCTTCGTCGAGCACTTTGGCTCGGATAATTTCCCTCCGTCCAGACGGTACGGGGCCTTCGATACTCGTGCGCTTGGTTCGACCCTTTTACCTCCGGCCGAACGACGCGGGGCCTTCGTTCCTCGAGCGATTGGCTCGGCCCATTCACCTCCGGCCGAGCGGCGCGGGGCCTTCGTTCCTCGAGCGATTGGCTCGGCCCATTCACCTTCGGCCGAACGGCGCGGGGCCTTCGTTCCTCGAGCGATTGGCTCGGCCCATTCACCTCCGGCCGAGCGGCGCGGGGCTTTCGTTCCTCGAGCGATTGGCTCGGCCCATTCACCTCCGGCCGAGCGGCGCGGGGCCTTCGTTCCTCGAGCGATTGGCTCGGCCCATTCACCTCCGGCCGAGCGGCGCGGGGCCTTCGTTCCTCGAGCGATTGGCTCGGCCCATTCACCTCCGGCCGAGCGGCGCGGGGCCTTCGTTACTTGATGACGATGCCTTATATTCGTTCTTTTGACTTTTCATTTCTGCATTTCAAGTATTCAGTCGAAAAATGTACACAGGATGATCTACATAGGCACACCTTTCACCCTTCCCGGTAAGGCTGGAGGTGGTTCGCGCTCCACGGCCTATCTAGCTGCCGACCGTCCTCATCCTCCAGATAATACGCGCCCGAGCGGAGCTTTTCGATGATTTTGAAGGGACCTGCCCATGGAGCTTCAAGCTTGCCGACGTCGCCTACCGGCTTGACTTTCTTCCAGACAAGGTCGCCGATCTGGAATGATCGGGGAATGACGCGCCGGTTATAGTTTTGCTTCATTCGTTGACGGTACGCCATAAGCCGAACGGATGCTTTGGCACGCTCTTCGTCAACCAAATCCAGCTCCATATTCCTTCGCTCGGCGTTGCCTTCATCATAACACTGGACCCGGACGGACTCGACGCCGACTTCTACCAGAATGACCGCTTCACCGCCGTACACCAGATGAAAAGGTGTAACGCCCGTTCCATCCTTAGGAATCGTCCGGATGGTCCATAAAACGCCCGGCACTTCATCCGGCCAACTTCCTCCCACGTGGTCGAGCCGAGCGCGCAGAATACGGAGAATTTCCCGGTTGGCTACTTCGGTGTGAAGTGTTGCTCGATGCCGTAGCTTTTGCACCAATCTTCCAGCACCTTCCCTGTGAATTGCCGCCCATTGTCGGAAACCAATCGGCGAGGGATACCGAACCTACAGATGATGTGTTGCCATATGAATTTTTTGACCATCTGTTCAGTGATCATGGCTAGTGGCTCGGCTTCTACCCACTTGGAGAAATAATCGACCGCTACCAGCAAAAATTTCCTCTGCCCGGTCGCCATTGGAAAGGGACCCACAATATCCATTCCCCATTGATCGAACGGACATGAAACGGTTGATGCTTTCATCTCCTCTGCCGGTTGGTGAGAGAAGTTGTGATACTTCTGGCATGAAAGGCACGTAGATACTGTCCGAGCGGCGTCCATTTGTAAGGTCGGCCAAAAGTATCCAGCTAGCAAAATCTTCTTAGCTAGTGATCGTCCGCCCGGATGTCCTCCGCACGACCCTTGATGTACCTCCTGGAGGATGTAAGCTGAATCTTCCGAGCTCACACACTTCAACAACGGGCGAGAGAAAGCCTTCTTGTAGAGCTGATCGCCGATAAGTGTGAACCGACCGACCCTCCTCCTGAGCAGCTGGGCTTCATCCCGATCGGCCGGTGTGGCTTCCGAGCGGAGGAACTCTATGATGGGTGTCCTCCAGTCGCTTGGAAACGTGAGGCTTTCCATCCGGTCGACGTGCGCTACCAGTAATACTTTTTCAATAGGTTGCTGAATGGTGACCGGCACTATAGAACTTGCTAGCTTGGCCAAGTCATCTGCTGCCTGGTTCTCCGTTCGGGGAATTTTTTGAATACGGACCTCTCGAAAAGTGGCTTTGAGTTTTTCAAAGGCTTAACCGAACGCTGTTGATTTCAAAGGTACCAGAAAGTTGCTGAGCGGCCAACTGTGAATCCGAATAGAGTGTCACCCGACCGGCTCCTACATGTCGTGCTGCCTGCAATCCGGCTATGAGGGCATCATACTCTGCTTCATTGTTGGTGGCCTTGTAATCTAGTCAGACGGATAGGTGCATCTTTTCTTCTTGAGGTGAGAGTAGCAATATTCCTATCCCACTTCCGAGCCGAGTGGAAGACCCATCCACATATATTCTCCACAGAGCTTCCGGCTCTGGCCTCTGCACTTCGGTCACAAAATCAGCCAAGGATTGCGCTTTGATCGCCGAGTGGGGCTGATATTGGATGTCAAATTCACTCAGTTCTGTCGTCCACTTGATGAGCCGTCCGGACGCTTCTGGATTCAGCAGCTGTAACGCCCACCCTTCTTACCCAAGGGCGGCGCTACGATCTTATACTACTTACGTACATGCTTTAGTTATACTATAACAGCAGAAAATTTTAAATCATTCCTTTTTTCTTAAATAAGCATGATATCACATATTCTGATTAGTTCGAATGTGCATATATTGATCATATAATTAAAAATATTAATTTGTCCGAATCGTTCTTGCCGAGCCACCACCACACACATCACTATCTGCTCCTCCTGCTGCTCCGTTGTTCCGAATATCCGTCCCCCATATCTGCGGTACAAGGAAAGTAAGCTATGAGCACTCATGGCTCAGTAAGTTCCTTTCCTACTCACTAAAACCGAATTCATATCATTGCATATCAATATCATGCGAGGTATCATAAGCATATGACATACAAGGGTATCATATTCATATTCATATCATAATATCACATGACATTATATCTAATCATCAGATAATTCAAGCACATATGTAGGCAATGCATCATGAATTTGAAAACTTATACTTATAAGTACTTGAAATTAATATCATCATTAGAGGGGATCCTGGTTTGTACCACATACATAATGCGCGCGCTTCATAGGTAGGTCCAAGGTAGAAAGTCTTGAACCCTACCATGCATACATACTAGGCCCGAGTCTTACTCCATCGACCTAGGGCATTCAGAGGCCCATTACTGACGAGGCCCGAGTCTTACTCCATCGACCTAGGGGCGCTCGGTTACTGACGAGGCCCGAGTCTTACTCCATCGACCCCGGGGCGTTTACGGAGCCCACCCTTGGTACAAACCATACAAAAATAACTTATCATGCATAACTATCATATCATGTCCCTAACAATCTTTCATGCATTCCCTTTTTCATTTCTTTTCATTATGTATAGCATTTCCTATGCTATAACATATCATGGCATATTACATAATATAATTTCATTTCTTCTCATTATGTATAGCATTTCCTATGCTATAACATATCATGGCATGTTACGTAACATAATTTCATTTCTTCTCATTATGTATAGCATTTCCTATGCTATATAACATATCATGGCATGTTACGTAACATAATTTCATTTCTTCTCATTATGTATAGCATTTCCTATGCTATAACATATCATGGCATATTACATAACATAATTTCATTTCTTCTCATTATGTATAGCATTTCCTATGCTATAACCTATCATAGCATGTTACATAACATAATTTCATTTCTTCTCATTATGTATAGCATTTCCTAGGTTTCTTTCCCTTTTTCTTTTATTTTCCTTCATGGCCGAAACCTACCAGTCCTTAAGCTAGGTTTCTTAAGTGGCCTAAAGCATGGAAAGCCTAAGTAAATATCATGGCAAAAGTTACTAAGAACATCATACACAAAATTGGATCATAAATAAGCTAGGACTCTTGTGATCTTACATGTCTTATATCATGTAACTAATTTTCTACATTCCAATTAAACCTGAGAGCATTAATCAACTTTCATATCATAATATCACAGAGGTCTTGAGCATATTAATATTTTTGTTTAGGCTAATCTAAGCTATCCCTTTTATCATGGCCGAAAAAAAAACCCTAAAAAAAGTTCATGAGTTTCTAGCAAGGTGAACACCCTTTAAGAAACTTTATATCCTATCATAGGAGCATGTTTATTTAATTTTTTTTTTTTGAAGGTCTTTCTAACCCTTAACCTTTCTGGTCCGAAGCATACAAGTGAGTTTTCTTTTGGTTCCAATTAATTTCCAAGCAAGAAAACCATAGAAAGGTCCTTAGCATTTCATAGAGGGAACCTTGCACTAGTTTGGTTAGACAATAATTTTTCCTAACCTCTTTACAATATTTTTGGTTGAATTTCTAGGGCTAAATACTCCTCTGATCATGCATCATATGTGTATAAAAACATAGGGAAAAACTTTCTTACAAGACATAGTAAAATCATCATGAAGAGAGGACTTATACAAGTATTCCTAGATTGAAAAAAAACCCTTTTGAATCCGAATTTTCTTAAATTTGTTTCTAGCTTTAAAAATCCTCATAAAAAAAATCTGAAAATACATAAGAAGCCTTGTACCACAGGTGAGGGGAAGCTTACTTTCTTTGCTTAAGTTTCCTAGAGTTGAGAACTTGCTTGTGGACCTTTCTTCCTTGTTTGCTTTGCTCGGCACCAATGGAGGAAGAAGTGGCTAGGTCTTTTGGTGGAGAGGAGGAGGAAGAAGAGGCTTCTTCCTTCTTTTGCTGGAAAAAAAAAGAAAGAAAGAGGAGTGTCTCGGCACCTCTAGGAGAAGAGGAGGAGAGTGAGTTGAGGATGAAGCCACCCCTCCATGCCTATTTATACTAAAATGAGGGGAGGAAAACTTGACTTGATTCATCCTCCTTATTTATTTCTCCTCTTTAATGATAAGAATATTCTAGAGAAATGCTTCTTGAGTTCTCTCTTTTCTTTCCTTTAATTAAAATTCCTATCTCTCCTCTTACAATATCCTCTCCTATCACACTTGGTTAACATATGCATGCATCCACAAGAGAACCAAGGATCAAAACTTGGTTATGTATATTTTTACTTCTTTTTACTTCCTTTTCCTTTTAAGTAAAAAGAATCCTTTCTTATTCTTAACTACTTAGTCCTTTCTCTCCTTATCAATAATTCTCCTATCCCCTTTGATATCCTATACATGTTCCTTACAAGAGGTCCAAGGTTCAATCCTATTTCTCTTCTAACATATTATTGATATTCTTTTGTACATAATAATTCATATATCACCATATTATGCATTATGCATAAATATTTCATACACATATATATTATCTCATATTCCTTCCTTTTTGTTTACATTAATTCCATGTATTATAAATATAGATGATTTATATTCTCAACTTTATTTTCTTTCATAAAGTTTTAATCATCTAAATCCTTCCCATCTTAATATTCAACTTAGAATATTTACACCTTCTTTTCACTACCTTCAAACTCTCATTATTCTTACTTTCTTATCTAGGCTTTCTAGGGGTGTTACAGCAGCACTCTTCCTAGTGGACTGTTCGTCCGGACGATGATGGTGTGAGCCAAGAAATATGGTCGAAGGCGCCGAGCGGCTAGAACCAAAGCAAAGGCCAACTTCTCGAGCCCGGTGTAGCGAGATTCAGCATCTTTCAAAATGTGGCTTAGAAAATACACCGGCTGTTCTTCGCCGCTCGCCCTCACAAGTGCCGAGCCTACAGCATGCTCAGTTGACGACAGATACATATAAAGTGACTCACCCCCGATCGGCTTGGCAAGTACAGGTAGAGAATTTAGATATGTTTTCAATTCTTCAAATGCTCGGTCACATTCTTCATCCCACTGAAACTTAGTAGCCTTGCGCAGGATCTTGAAGAATGGTAAGCTCCGGTCGGCGGTTTTGGAGATGAATCTGGACAAAGCAGTTATCCGACCGGTCAACCGTTGTACTTCCCTTGTATTTCTGGGAGGAGGCATGTCTTGCAGAGCTTTCACCTTGCTGGGATTGGCTTCAATTCCCCGCTCAGTCACTATATATCCCAAGAAACGCCCCCCTTTTGCTCCGAACAAGCATTTCTGAGGATTTAGCTTGACTCCATATTTGCGTAGCGTTCTGAAGGTTTCTTCCATGTCCTTGAAGAGATCGGCCGCTCGGACAGATTTGATAAGAATGTCGTCCACATAGACTTCCAGATTCCGCCCGATCTGCTCCCTGAACACTTTGTTCATCAAGCGTTGATAGGTGGCCCCGGCATTCTTCAATCCGAACGACATCACATTGTAGCAATATGTGCCGTCGGTAGTCACAAAGCTAACCTTTTCTTGATCTTCACGGGCGAGCGGCACCTGATGATAGCCTTGGTATGCGTCGAGCATGCAAATCAATTCGCAACCGGCCGTAGAGTCCACCAACTGATCTATCCGGGGCAAGGGATAAAAATATTTGGGGCATGCTTTGTTTAAGTCCCGAAAATCGATGCAAACTCTCCACTTGCCGTCCGACTTGGAGACCAATACTACGTTGGCCAGCCAGCTCGGGAACTGCACCTCGTGTTGGGTTTTTCGGGCTTCTGCTCGGCACTGAAATCCCTTTTTCTCTGCTTTACTGGCCGAGCGTCCGGTCGGACATGCAACTCATGCTGCGCTAGGCTCGGCGAAATTCCGGGCAACTCATGTGTCGACCAGACGAAAACATCATGATTTCGTTGGAGGCATTGGATCAGCTCCTCCTTCTGCTCCTCCTCCAGATCAGAAGCGATAAAAGTCGTGGCCTCCGATCGGGTCGGATGGATCTGAACCTCCTCCTTTTCATCATAAATTAAAGCAGGAGGTTTCTCGGTTATGGCGTGTACCTCGATTCGGGGCGCCTTCCGAGCGGAACAAGCTTCTGCTCGGACCATCTCTATATAGCACCACCGAGCTGCTAGCTGATCTCCACGTACTTTTCCTACTTTGTCCTCCACGGGGAACTTTATCTTCTGGTGGAAGGTTGAGACAACCGCTCGGAATTCGCCGAGTGTCGGTCGTCCCAAAATGATGTTGTAGGACGAAGGAGAGTCTACCACCACGAAGTTTATTGCCCTGGTCCTCCTGAGCGGCTCTTCTCCTAATGAGGTAGCCAGCCGAATTTGTCCGACCGGCTGAACTTCGTTGCCCGTAAACCCGTAGAGCGGGGTCGTCATGGGAAGCAGTTCGTCTTGATCAATTTGCAGCTGATCGAACGCCTTCTTGAATATGATGTTGACTGAGCTCCCTGTGTCAACAAATATGCGGTGAATAGTATAATTTGGTATTACCGCTTTAATGAGCAGAGCGTCGTCGTGGGGCACTTCTACTCCTTCTAAATCTCCGGGCCCGAAAGTGATTTTCGGTCCACTTGCCCGCTCTTGGCTACAGCCGACTGCGTGGATCTGCAGCTGTCGGACGCCCGCCTTTCTGGCTCGGTTGGAGTCTCCTCCGGTCGGCCCGCCAGCAATAACGTTGATCTCACCCCAGGAAGTATTGCTCCTGTTTTCCTCTTCCCGAGTGGACGGTCGTGACCGTTCTCTGGACGCCCGGCGATTCTCCTGTCTCGGAGATCTGTGCCGATCGGGTGTCTGTTGATGTCGCCTCTCTGTGCGGGCCCGGTCGGCTTCATGGGTCCTTTGTCTCCTGTCGATGGGAGGAGACCGTCGTTCGACTTTCCTGGGAACGGGATTGGCCACGAAGGGAAGACTTCGACAATCCCTCGTGTTGTGCGTATCCGTCTGGTGGAAGGAGCAGAACATAGGGGTCCACCTCTTCTTTGGCTTGGGCCGAGTGGCAGCCACTTCTTGTACGTGCGATCTGGCGTGGGGGGATCGAATTGCTTCGGTCCTCGGTCCTCTGGGTGGGTGCTGAGCGGCGTGCTGTTTCCGCTCGGCATGAACAGGTGCGCGCTCGGTTGGAGTTTCCTTTTTCCGAGCGGCTTGCGCTTCTTCCACGTTTATGTATTCGTTGGCCCGATGCAGCATGTGATCATAATCTCGGGGTGGCTTTCGGATGAGCGACCGAAAGAAGTCCCCATCCACAAGGCCTTGTGTGAAGGCATTCATCATCGTCTCCGATGTGGCCGTTGGGATATCCATCGCCACTTGGTTGAATCGCTGGATGTAAGCTCGAAGCGATTCTCTCGGCTCTTGCTTGATGGCGAACAAGCTGACACTTGTCTTCTGATAACGCCGACTGCTGGCGAAGTGGTGGAGGAAGGCCGTTCGGAAGTCCTTGAAGCTAGTGATGGATCCGTCCGGCAACCTCCGAAACCACCGTTGAGCCGATCCCGAGAGAGTGGTAAGAAAGACTCGGCACTTTACTCCATCTGTATACTGATGGAGCGTAGCTGTGTTATCGAACTTACCCAGATGATCATCCGGGTCTGTTGTTCCATTGTACTCGCCGATCGTCGGAGCCACGTAGTGCTTGGCCAGAGGGTCTAGTAGAATAGCCTCCGAAAATTGGCGATTGATCCGCTCGGGAGATGAGTCCGCTCGGGGAGCTTTCCCCTTTCTGTCATCTCGTCTGGGCATTTCGTCTGAAGAAGATCCTCTATCTCTTCGGGCTGGTACAGCTTCAGGGGTGCGAAATAAGGCCCGATGGAATGCGACGGTGGCTTGAGGTGCTTCCGCTCGGCCACCAGACGCAGATGTTGCTTGTTGCTCCGGCCGCTCGGCTGATGCTTTTTGTTTTTGCTCCATAAGTTTGGCGGCCCTCATCTCGACCAGAGCATCGAGTTCTTCTGTTGAAAGCGCCACCGTGTGTTGTCGTCCAGCCTCGTCCATTGTTTTTGTTCGAATGCAGGAGCGTTCCCACAGACGGCGCCAAATTGATCCTGTCCGAACCAGAAGTCAACAGACGCTGGGCACGTGGCGCTCTTCGGCTCGCTGATGTAGATCCTCCACTGGTGGAGCGATGCTCCGGCTAACCTGCACAGAAGTCGAGCCGGGAAGGGGTTCCCGGCGGCGACCCTCCGACGCTCAAGTCAGGTAAGCTACGATGAACAAAGTGGCTTCCAAAGTCTCAGAATACGTACCTCCCCGGCGAAACCTGAGGTTCTTTATATAGAGCTTGTGAAGGGTTTGGGCACGCGTACCTAGGTGCATACGTGTCCTCTGTCCTTTCCTAGGTATGCGGCTGTCAGAAAGCTTACCTGACCTATATCGCTATAGTCAAAGCATGCCCTCGATGGGACAGCAGGATCCCCTGTCACAAGATTTGGAGCATGGCACACACGTGAAACCTACCGGTTGTCAGAGAAGAAATCCTCGGGTCTTTTCCCTTGCTCCAAACTTGTCGTCCTAGCGGACATTACCCTCAACATCCGACCGGACATCCGCAGTGGTTTACTTGTGCTTTGTGGAGACTAATAAACAGGGGTGCTTTATGACTGTGGTCGGTCAAAAGGTCAGCTCGGTCCATGACCTTTTTAACTGAGCGCCGGAACCCCGATTTGACAGGGTGCCTTCCGACCATAAGTGCAAGCCGGCCGGACCCATCCGAGTATTCGATTCCATCGGCCGGCCGGCCGGCAATCCGGTCGGACCGACCGTCCATGGTCGTCCGTCCGGTCGGACCACACTCTCCCCGGATGGGCGGCTACTCCGGTGACTTCCACTTGGCGTTGACTTTGCAAGAGGGGGGGCCCGCTCTTACTACCGGATCATGAGATATGACAAATGGATGTGAAAACAGCTTTCCTTAATGGAAATCTACTCGAGGGTGTGCATATGATACAGTCCGAAGGTTTCACGTCTGTTGACAAAAAGTAAAGTATGCAAGGTTCAAAAGTCCATTTATGGACTAAAGCAAACATTTAGGAGTTGGAATATCTATTTTGATAAGCCAATTAAAGAATTTAATTTCTCACAAAATCTAGATGAACCTTGTGTGTATCAAAAGGTTAGTGGGAGTGTGGTCGTATTCCTAATATTATATGTTGATCGCATATTACTTATAGGAAATGATGTGTCAGTTCTACCGTCAGTTAAAGTTTGGTTGTCCAAGACATTCTTCATGAAAGACACGGGAGAAACAACTTACATCCTTGTAATGAAAATCTATAGAGATGATCGGAAAGGTTGTTTGGTCTTTTCAATTCGACAAATATAGACAGAGTGCTAAAATAATTTAACATGTCTAAATCTAAGAAAGGTTTCATATCCATGAGATATGAAATTCACCTTTCGAAGTCTATGTGCCCACGCACCAAAAACAAGAGGATTTGCATGGATAAATACCTTATGCGTCCACGATAGGATCTATCTTGTATGCTATATTATATACTAAACCTGATGTTATCATATGCTCTGAGTGTTACGAGCATATACCAATTTGATCTATGAATGGATCACTGGGTGGTTGTCAAGATGATCCTTAAGTACTTAAGAAGAACTAACGATATATTCTTGGTATATGAAGATGGTGATATGATCATACGTGGGTATACGGATGCAAGTATCCAAACGAACAAGGATGATTCCAAGTCCCAGTCTGGATTCATATTCATATTAAATAGAGACGTAGTTAGTTGGAAAAGTTCCAAACAAGACACTATTGTAGATTCTACCTATGAGGCGTGATCCTGTCCGAAAGAGGGAAGGTGGAAAACTGGGGATGTGGCGGCTTCGCTGACCAACTGTAGACCTCACTATGCTATGTAAAACAAGTAATATTAGTGCCAAGCTAGGGAAGGGGTCCCCGGTGTTGGCCCTCCGATGCTCTAGTCAGTCACCAGAATAGGAGAAGAGGTGGAGCAACATAGAACTAACACCAAATAGTAATAACGTGTACCTCGCCGGTGATGGACCCCCCTTTATATAAAGCCCTAGTGGGCAACATGCATGCTTCTCGAGGCATGAACATGCTCTCCAATATGTCCTATGAAAGGATATGTTAGGAAAGTACCTTTGACATCATACCTTAATAGGACATGCATATCCCTGACAAGATAGTAGAAGATTCTTTCGTATGACCCGCCTGTCGACCATGCCTCGTGTCAGTGGCACTACCTCCCAAAAGGATGTCGAGAGATACTACAGTGGTCCCGTCGCTTGGCCGAGTGGGGCAGCCGCTCGGCCGAGACTCCACTCCATCCACGGCCAGGTCCAGCTGTTTGGCCTAGCGAGGTAGCCGCTCGGCCGGGAGCCCTTCTCCCTTGTTCAAACAAGCTATCTGATCTCCCTCGACATCCTACTACTCCGTATTGAGCATCGGCTAACTTACGTATCATCTTGAGCTGGACGAGTGGTCTGCTCGGACATGTCTCCCGTTGGTCGGGCCCTGACTGCACGACCTACCATTGTGATTGTCCTCCGTTTAGCCCTTTGACACTTGGGGGTTGACCACCTTGACTTTGACATCTACCTTGGTAGTTGACCTCATGCCAGGTGGGCCTCCCTCTATCGTCGCATCACACAAGCCTCCTCCTCAAGTCTAGTCAAAGGAGGCTGCAATCCGACTGACTGGACCAGTAGAGTCTTTGGCGGCGCCCTTGGTTTCTCCGTTCTTCTTCGTATCACCAAGCTAGGACCATAACTGCAGATCGAACCACACCTTTCAAAGCAAACTATGCCTCGACTGTTCGATAGTGTGATAATCCCTTATCTGTGTTCGGTCGGGACGATGAGCAACAACACTTGGTGAACTTTCTCCTTTTGTTATGCCTCTTCAGCTGAACATCCTGATGTCATCTAGATTTCTTGAAGACCATGCAAATATCTTATCATTATGGCCGAGCACGTGGCCATACCTTTTAATTAAGTATCATTAATGATTCCTAGTGATTGAGTGCCATGTGTCCCCATTTTTGTCGCCACATATTTGACGTGACAGGCGGATATTCGCTAGCGACGCGACAGGCGCCTTTTCGAATTCAATGGCTGGATCGTCTCCTAGTTTTTCGCAACCTTGGATCGGACCGTTCAGGTCGATCGGTCGCAAGGTTTATAAACCTCGCATGCGTCTCAGTCTTCTTCATTTTGCATGCCTTCGTGTTCGAGCTCCTCTATGACAATTCACCTTCTCTTCTTCTCCGGCAGTCTTTCCTATAAGCTCCCTCTCTTTTTCTTGTTCGAATCTATTTGTTGTTCTTCGTTGAGTCTGTTTTCAATGGTCAGTTCCTCGTAACCTCCTGTCCTATCCCTAGGCTCTGGTATACTTCCACCGAGTCCAGGTTCGATGGGGATGACATTGAGAGCTTAACCTCTGCCTACCAATTTCCTCCCAGCTACCAAATTGGCATTCCTTTTGCCTTTGACCGGCCGCATGAACCACCTCTGAGTTTTTTATGTTTCTTTAGGGATCAGTTCACCGCCAGTGTATGGTTCCCTATCCACCCTTTTTTCTCCATAATTTGTAAATATTTTCATCTTTCCCTTGATCAATTAGTGTCGAACTTCTTTCGACTGCTGTGCGGGATTGTAGTTTTGTTCTGTCTGCACATCATTTCTTTGACTCCTTGGCTCTTCCATTACTTTTATTATCCGAAATTGTCTGAGCCAAGGACCTATCTATTCTAAGTCTGAGTAGGCTTGGTCTTCTTTGATAAAATGTCGTCCTCCAACAAGCATTAGAGAGACCACTACTTCTTCGTTCGCTTTCCTAAGCAGCTAGAGTTTTCGACCAGCTGGCAACTAGAAGTGATGAACCCACCATCGCTCAAGAATTACAAAAGCTGATTGGGCTATCTCCAGACAACTTCAAGCTTGGCCGGTCAGAAGTACCACATCCATAAGTTGCTGCTGGAGGGCGTCCTCTACAAGTTTTCGACCAGTTGGCAACTAGAAGTGACGAACCCACCACTGCTCAAGAATTACAAAAGCTTATCAAACTATCTCCAAGCAGCTTCAAGCTTGGCCGATCAGAAGTACCACATCCATAAGTTACTGCTGGAGGGCATTCTCTACGTGTTTAGCTTGAGTCTCATCCACACAAAGCTTCTTTCTAGCCTAGGTATGCTCTTTCTTTCCCCAATCTTTGAATCTAATTGATTTTTCCACCTCTTTTATAGCTCGGATCATGTTGTGGGCACGTCTGGCCAACAAGTACAAGCTTGCAGACACAGAGATTAGCGTTGCGGCCGTGACCTGTAGCCGGTTGACTCCCACAAGGATCCTCTCGGCGCTGAGGAGGGAACACAAGCATTGGGGAGTGGAGGGGGAGCCAGCCAGATGGCTGCTAGTGGAGCCACAACTACAACTGACCTTCTGCCTGAATGGTCGTCGATGATTTTGATCGCGGTTGCTTTGGAGTCAGCTACTTCCGGCGAACCCCTAGGACAACACAAGAGGTGTCGCGCGGAAGCGTCTTCCCATTATACAACTTCTGCCTTGCAGACCCCAACATCGACCATCTCTCGACCCTCCTTTGAGCGGGGCAAGACCTCCATTCCTCCTCTCGAGTAGGGAGTCACAGAGCTTCTGGCTTCCATATCATCTGATCGGACACCCTCATTGTTCGTGCTACCTCAAGGGATAATTTGTGCGTCGTCGGTCGCCTTGATGCCACCATCTTTGCCGGTGACCCAAGTGTCCCGAATCCGATCAGTTCCGACGTCCCGATCTTCAGACAGGGTGACTTTAGACCCCTCTGGCCCGAGCGGCCAGAGGTAAATAACGACAATCATCCATTTATCGATCGATGAGTATCACAGTGCAGACGACCCGACGCCCCTCACCCCCATCACCAGATAAGGATCCAAGGGCCACTTGCACAAATATGGGCCGATGCCTAAACCTGTGCGGCAGTCATCTCTCCGGGGGAGCTTGCCAACAGTCACACCTATATGTCTACTGAGGTATGTACGCTACTTTTGCATTTACTTTTTATCTGTTTGGTGCTTACAATCTTCCTGTTGCTGCAGTTCTGGATAGAAAGCCTGGCCATGTGCAATAGGCTCACCTATTTGGAGCATGAAGTCCATAAGATGCTCACTCTGAGCAACCAATCGTTTGCTTCACAGGCACGCTTAGAGCAGATGAACGCCAAAGTGGCCCAATTAAAGGCTGACCTGCAAAGGAGCTCCGAGTTGCTGGAGGCAGAGAAGGGCAAGAGTGTCGAGCAGGCAACGCAGCTGGCAAGCCTTAATAAGCAGGCCACCTCCTTCGAAGCGAAGATCCACTTGGCCAACACTAGGAAGCTCTGAGCTATCGAGGATCTGGAAATGAAGAACAGAGAGTTTTGGGTGTTGGCTCAGAACCTGAAGGAGACGGAGGCCTCCCTGAATGTCGAGAGGGAGGGTCGGTCGGTTGATCACTCTTCCATGAAGACCCAACTTGCCGTAAAGGATGAGGAGTTGACCAAGTTGAAAGAGGACTTGGAAGCATCCTGAGCGGCCCTCGAGACTTATAAGGGTGATGAGTCTAGCCGGTTCGAGCTCATGAAGCGGGACTACCTCCGCTTGGATGCCTTCAATAACTAGCTCATCGACCAGGCGCTCCATCTCTTCAACCTTACCATAGATGGGATTCTCGACTAGATGAAGGGCGGCAGCTATATCCTGACTGCTCTGACACACACACAAGGTCATCAACCGGGATAAAATAAACGAGTTGTCGCTCGACGATGTGCTAGATTACCTCGAGTGAACCCGCTCTTGCGAATCTTGTCTCATTTTGTATTGATCCTTGTAAAAATTCTAAGTGTTAATGGAAGATCGTCCGTTCAGCTTGCTTTTTCTTTTATGCATTGATCTCCGCTCTGCTCAAGTAGAATGACGAACCACTTACCATTTTTGAGAAAAATTTCTTAAGTGTGGCTCCATAGACTACCGATCAACGACGTTATATTCGCTGATCATCTTTATTCATATTAGCCTTAACTTTAGAGTGGTCAATCAGCCGTTTCTCGTTGTAGCCTCAGGTTTAAAGTCGCCACTCTACTGTGGACGAAGACCGAGGTTTAACGTCATTGCTCGATGGTTGAAATGCATAGGCATAAGTTTAAGGTTGCTGCTCAACCGCTGATGTATACGAGGGTTTAAGGTCGCCGCTCGACCGCTAACGTAGATGAAGGTTTAAGGTCACCGCTCGACCACTGACGTAGACAAGGGTTTAATGTTGCCGCTCGACCGCTGACGTAAGCGAGGGTTTAAGGTCGTCGCTTAACCATTGACGTAGACGAGGGTTTAAGGTCGCCACACGATTTCTAACTTAGACGAGGGTTTAAGGTTGTCGCTCGACCGCTGACGTAGACGAGGGTTTAAGGTCGTCACTCAACTGCTAACGTAGATGAGGGTTTAAGGTCGTCAATTGACCGCTGGCTTGATGAGAGTTTAATGTCGCCTCTCGACCGCTGACATAGATGAGGGTTTAAGGTTGCCACTCAACCACTGTCGTAGACGAGGATTTAAGGTCGCCGCTCAACCACTGATGTAGATGAGGGTTTAACGTTGTCGCTCGACCATCAGTGAAGACTATGATTTATAGTCACTGCTCAACTTTTAACTTGGCTGATTGGCTCAAGAGTCTGGAACACTTGTGATTTTATTCATACTTATCCTACATCTAGAAGCCATACATGCACTTATATAAGTACATTTATATTTATTCACACACCTCTCACCCGACCTAATAGGGTTGGAGATGGTTCGCGCTCCACGGCTACTCGAGTTGTCTTCCATCTTTGTCCTCCAGATAGTAGGCTCCCGAGTAAAGCTTCTGCACGACCTTGTAGGGTCCCACCCATGGGGCTTTGAGTTTGGTGACATAGTCAATCAGCTTTATTCTCTTCCACACCAGATCGCCGACCTGGAAGGACTTCGGGATCACCTTCTAGTTGTAGCTTCGCTTCATCCGCTGCCGATATGCCATCAGCCGAATGGCAGCCTTATCCCACACCCACCTCATCCACCAAATCAACCTCCATAAGTCTTCGCTCGACGTTCCCCTCATTGTAGAGTTGCACCCGATCGGATTATACTCTGACTTCCACTGGGACTAACGCTTTACCGTCGTACACCAGATGAAATGGTGTTACACCGGTCGCATCCTTTAGAGTCGTACGAAGGGCCCATAGGATGTTGGGGAACTCATCGACCCAGCTGCCTCCTGCGTGGTCGAGCTGAGCTCGTAGACCTTTGAGGATCTCCCGATTGGTGACTTCCGTTTGGCTATTGCTCTAAGGGTAAGCTACTGAGGTGAAGGCTTGCTAAATGGAATAGCCTTCACACCATTTCTTGAGCCTCCGACCGGCGAACTACCTCCCGTTGTCTGAGAAGAGTCGTCCAGGGATGCCGAACCGACACAAGATGTTCTGCCAGACGAATTTGATGACCATCTGTTCGGTTATCTTTGCTAACGGCTCGGCTTCCACCCATTTTGAAAAATAATCTATGGCAACGAGCAGGAATCTTCGTTGAGCGGTCGCCATTGGAAACGGTCTAACGCTATCCATGCCCCATTGGTCGAATGGGCAAGACAACATGAACGCCTTCATCTCCTCGGTCGGTCAGTGCAGGATGTTATGATATTTTTGGCACAACAGGCATGTGGCTACTATTCGAGTAGCATCTTCTTGAAGTGTGGGCTAAAAATATACGGCCAAAAGGATCTTCCAGGCTAATGAACAGCCACCCGGATGACTTCCACAGGAGCCTTGATGTACCTCTTAGAGAATATATTCAATGTCCTCTGAGCCGATGCACTTGAACAACGGCCTTGAGAAAACTCGCTTATAAAGCTGGTCTTCGATCAGAGTAAATCGTCCGACCCTCTTCTTCATTTGGTGAGCTTCTTCCTGATCATCTGGCGTGCTCCCCATCGGAGGAATTCAATCAACGACGCCCTCTAGTCGCTCGGAAAGGTTATTCCCTCCATCCGATCGATGTGCGCCACCAGTGAGACCTATTTGACCAGCTAGCTTATCACGACCGTCGATAATGAACTGGCTAATTTAGTCAGTTCGTCTGTTGCTTAATTCTTTGATCGGGGGATCTTCTGTATAATGACCTCTTGAAAATTTGTCCCCAACTTCTCGAAGGCTTCTGCATATAGCTTGAGTCTAGAGCTACTTATTTCGAATGTTCCTGATAATTGTTGAGTGGCTAACTGATAGTCTGAGTGAATGAGGACTTTTGTAGCTCCGACGTGCCGAGCTGCCTACAGGTCAACTATCAAGGCTTCATATTCAGCTTTGTTATTTGTCGCCCGATAGTCTAGCTGAACAGACAACTGCATTTGATCCTCCTGCGGTGAAATCAATGGAATACCAATCCCGCTTCTTTGCCGAGTGGATGAACTGTTGACATATATTTTCCAAGTTGCATCTGGCTCATTGTTTTGGACCTCTGTGACGAAATTGGCTAAGGCCTGGGTTTTGATTGCCATCCTGGGTTGATATTGGATGTCAAACTCACTTTGCTTGGTCGCCCACTTGATCAATCATCCAGATGCCTCTAGGTTAAGAAGGACCCTTCCTAGGGCACTATTTGTCATCACGATGATCGAATGTGCCAAGAAGTACAGACGAAGTTTCCGAGCGGCTAGCGCCAATGCATACGCTAATTTTTCAAGATAGGTGTAGCTGGATTCTGCATCTTTCAATATATGACTCAAAAAATACATAGGTTATTATTCATGGTTGTTCTGCTTCACTAATGCCGAGCCAACCGCGTACACGGTAGATGACCGGATCCAGAGCCGCTCGCCAGTGCTTGGCTTGGCCAATATAGGAAAGGAGTTAAGGTACTCCTTGAGCTCTCCCAGCGCTTTGTCGCACTCCGCGTCCCAGTGAAAATTTGTAGCTTGGCGTAGCACCTTGAAGAACGGATGGCTTCGATCGGATGGCTTGGAGATGAACCTTGACAAGGCGGTGATCTGTCCGGTCAGCTGTTAGTCCTCCTTCAAGCTGTGGGGCGGGGGCATATCTTGCAGCACTTTCACCTTTCTTGGATTCGCCTCGATCCCCCGCTCGGTGACAATGTATCCAAGAAAGCGACTACTCTTTGCGCTGAACAGGCATTTGTTTGGGTTCAACTTTATTCCATAGGCCCTCAAGGTTTGGTAGGTCTCCTCGACGTCTACACAAAGTTCAACAGCTCGAAGGGATTTTATTAATATGTCATCGACATATACCTCCATGTTACGGCCGATATGCCGTCGGAACATCTTGTTCATCAGCCTCTGATAGGTGGCACCGACATTTTTCAATCCGAACGGCATGATGTTGTAGCAGTATGTTCCGTAGGCCGTGATGAAGGTGACTTTTCTTGATCCTCTTGAGCGAACAACACTTGGTAGTACTCTTGGTATGAGTCGAGCATGCAGATCAGCTCACATCTCGTCATAGAGTCCACCATCTGATCTATCCTGGGCAACAGATAGAAATCCTTCATGCATGCCTTATTTAAATAGCGAAAGTCAATGCAAACCCGCCACTTGTTACCCGGCTTGGAGACCAGCACGATATTAGCGAGCCAACTCGGGAATTAGATTTTTTGGATGTGACTGGCCTCCAACAGTTTCTCTATCTTTGTCCAGATAATTAGGTTTTGTTCCACACTGAAGTTCCTTTTCTTTTGCTTCATGGACCGAGCATCCTGTCGGAGGTGAAGTTTGTGTTGAGCCACGCTCGACGAGATACCAAGGAGCTCGTGTGTCGACCAGGCGAACACATTGTAGTTTTGTCTAAGGCAGGTGACCAGCTCTACCTTCTTTTCATTCTTCAAGTCAACGGTGATGAAGATGGTTGCCTCCGACCAACGGGGGTGGATCTGAACCTCATCCTTTTCGTCATAGATCGACGTAGGAGGTTTCTCCGTGATAGTGTTCACCTCCAGGAATAGATTCTTCCAAGAGGCCCTTGCTTTGGATTTGACCATCTCGACGTAGCATCGCCGAGCGGCCAACTGGTCGCCTTTGGCTTCACCCACCTTATCATCCACCGGGAATTTGATCTTCTGGCAGAAGGTAAACACCACTGCTCGGAACTCGTTGAGTGCTGGTCAACCCAATATGACATTGTAGGACGACGGTACGTCCACCACAATGAAATTTGTTGTCCTTGTCCTTTTGAGCGGCTCCTCCCCGAGTGAGACGGCCAAGCGGACTTGGCCGATTGACAACACTTCGTTGCCTGTGAATCCGTAGAGTGGAGTCGTCATGGGCAGAAAATCTCTCCGATCGATTTGCAGCTGATCGAACACCTTCTTGAATATGATATTCATTGAGTTCCCTATATCAACAAAGGTTCGATGGATAACTGTAACGCCCTAGCTTGGGCGGGCCCCACTCGGACCAAATCGGGAGCGCCACCAGAATTGCTCATCGGGTTGACGACTAGCTCCACAGACCACCGGAGGTCCTTTAAGCGTATTTTGTCCTCACTCGCACGCACCCTGAAAAACTTCCCAGGAGGTCACCCATCCTCAGATTTCTCCAAGACAAGCATGCTTAACTTTGGAGTTCTTATGTTTAGGCTTCCAAAAAGGAAGGTGCACCTTGGTGATATGGATAGTACCATCTAACCTTTTAAGTCATACTTAACCAGAATCTCAGAACCGGGGTATTACAATCACCCCCACTTAAAGACACAACACCCTCATTGTGTAACCACGTATCACACCACAGACAAATCCCAGAATCTCCCTCGCTAGGTGGTGCCCTGGGTGCTCCTGCCACGGGTGCACTCACGGTCGCAAGGTCGCTCTGATACCATCTGTAACGCCCCGGCCTGGGCGGGCCCCACCAAGCCCAAACCGGGAACGCCACCAGAATTGTCCATCAGGTTGACGACTAGCTCTACAGACCACCGGAGGTCCTTTCAGCGTGCTTTGTCCTCACTCGCACACACCTTGGAAAACTTCCCAGGAGGACACCCATCCTCAGATTTCTCCAAGCCAAGTACGCTTAACTTTAGAGTTCTTATGTTTGGGCTTCCAAAAAGGAAGGTGCACCTTGGTGATATGGATAGTACCATCTAACCTTTTAAGACATACTTAACCAAAATCTCAGAACTGGGGTATTACAATAACGTAGTTAGCGATTACCACTCGGATGATCAGTACATCGTCATGGGGATCTCCACCCCCTCTAGGTACCTCGAGCTGAAGCTGTTCTCGGGTCCTTTGGCCCTCTCCTTGCTGCAGCCAACAGGGTAGATTTCAAGTTGCCAAGCGTGCGACTTCTTCGCTCTATTGGAATCACAGTCGGTTGGCCCTTCGGCGATCATTCCTATTTCTCCCCAAGCGACATTACTCTCGTTATCCTCCTCCCGAGCCGAAGGCCTGCCCCGCTCGGCGGATGTTTGGGCAGGACGTGGGTTGTTCCTTCGCTGGGGCTGGTGGTGTCGAGGCTCGACCATCGTCCTTTCTTCCTCCCTTCACCCGGTTGATCGGCACCTATGTCGCCGATCAGGTGATGGTGATCGACGACAATATCCCCTCAAGGTCGGCTTGTTGGCTATTGGCATCAGGTTGTAGCAGTCTCGGGTGTTGTATGTCACCAACTGGTGCAAAGAGCGGAACAGTGGCGTCCACACCTTGCCTTTTATAGCCTTTGGGCGACCAACTACCATATGCTACATGACATGCGTCCTTGGCTCATGGTGTGGCTGGGCTCCTCCTGATCGAGGCCCCTTAGGGGGTTGATGGCTATTCGACTACCGCCATTTAGATGCTCCTGCAGGCTCGGCGGGCGTCTCCCTCCTTCTCGCTGCCTAAGCTTCTTCCATGTTGATGTATTTGGTGGCCTTCCTTTACAGGTGGTCAAAGTCCCTTAGCGGATTTCGAATGAGAGATTGGAAGAACTCTCCCTCGGTGAGCCCTTGGGTTAAGGCATTTACCAATACGTCTAAGGAGACCGCTGGAATGTCCATGGCCACCTGATTGAAGCGCTGGATGTAGGCCCTCAATGCTTCCCTGGGCTCCTGCTTCAGCGAGAACAAATTCATGCTCATCTTCTGATGGTGAGGCTGCTGGTGAAGTGGTGTAGAAACGCCACTCGGAAGTCCTTGAAGCTGTGGATTGATCCATCAGACAACCTCTTGAACTAGCGTTCTGCTGACCCGGAGAGAGTGATGAGAAAGAGCCGACACTTCACTTCATCGATGTACTAATGAAGTGTGGCCACGTTGTCGAATTTGGATAAGTGGTCATTTGAGTCGGTAGTTCCGTTATACTCTTTGATCGCTAGCGGTGTGTAGTGCTTTGGCAGAGGGTCGTTCAGAATTTCCTACGAAAATTGCTGATTAATCCACTCGGGCGAATCATCCTCCCTGGGTGACTTCCCTTTCCTTGCATCCCGAATGGGTGCATCATTTGAAGAAGAGCCTTAGTCCTTGTCTGCTCGACCTCGTTCCTTCGATGGGGTCTTAAATAGCGCTCGATTGAAGGGGATAGGAGCATTTGGCACTTCCCCATATATGCCAGTCAGCTTCTTGTTATTCCCTCGAGTGGATATTCGGTCCGCTCGGTCACCATGTTCAGTCGGTCGACCAGCAGCTGATGCTGCGGGTTCCTGCGCTTAGCGTTCGACCAACACTTGTTATTGTTGTTGCTCTAATATCTTGACCACTTGGGCTTGTACCAGCATGTTGAGCTCCTCTTGTGTCAACATCACCATGGTGAATCGTCTAGCATCCTCCATCTTCTTGTTCGGATGCAGGCTATGTTCCCACAGACGACGCCAAAATGATCTTGTCTGAAAGCGGGAAGGTAGAAAACTGGAGATGTGGCGGCTTCGTAGACCGACTGTAGACCTCGCTCTGCTCTATAAAACAAGTAATGAGTGCCAAGCCAGGGAAGAGGTCCTTGGCATTAGCCCTTAGACGCTCAAGTCAGTCACTGGAAGTGGAGAAGAAGTAGAGCAACAGTAGAACTAGCACCAAACAGTAATAACGCGTACCTCTATCGGTGATTAACCCCCCTTTATAGAGAGCCCTGGTGGGCGATGTGCACGTTTCTTGAGGCATGGGCACACTCTCTAATATCTCCTATGAAAGGACTTGTCAAGAAAGTATCAATGACACCATACCTTAACAGGGCATGTATATCCCTAACAAGATAGTAGAATCTTCCACCGTACGATCCACCTGTCAACTATGTATCGTGTCAATAGCACTACCTCCCAAAAGGATGTCGAGAGATACTACAATGGTCTCGTCATCTGAGCGGGGTAGTCGCTCGGCCGGGACTCTGCTCCGTCCACGGCTAGGTTCAGCTGCTTGGTCGAGTGGGTAGCCGCTAGGCCGGGAGCCCTCCTCCCCCATTTAGACAAGCTATCCAGTCTCCCTCAGCATCTTGCTACTCCGTATTGAGCGTCAGCTATCTTACATATCATCCCGAGCTGGACGGGTGGTCTACTCCGACATGTCTCCCGTCGGTCGGGCCTTAACTGCCCGACTGACCATTGTGATTGTCCTCCGTTCGGCCCTTTGACACCTGGGCGTTGACCATCTTAACTTTGACATCCACCTTGACAGTTGACCCCCATGCCAGGTGGGTCTCCCTCTATCGCTGCATCAAGGTGAAATACATTACAGCTTTGGAAGAAGCAACAGAACCAGTTTGGATCGAGAAGTTCGTTACCGAACTTGGTGTAGTTTCATCCACTGTTGAAGCATCACCTGTTTACTACAATAACACTAGAACCTTTGCATAAGTAAAGGAACCTAGGTCTCATCAGTGATTAAAACATGTGCTTTGCCGCTATCATCTGATCAGGGAGATCATTAGTAGAAAAGAAATATAGCTCGAGAAAATTTCCACTAAAAGAAATCTAGTGGATCCTTTGACAAAGGTTCTACCACAAAGCAAGTTCGAAAGTCACATTAATGTTTATGGTTTAGGACACCGTGGTGATTGGCATTAGGCTAAGTGAAAATATTAGATTTTAAGAGTGTAGGATCGAAAAGCGCTATGGGGGGTGAACATCGCTCGTGGCTTTCACTTTCATTTAGGAAAACTATCGAGTAAATAGGCAGCGGAAAAGTAAAACACACAAAAGTAATGCTAACACTTTTGGTTACTTGGTTTGGAGCCTGTGGCGACTCCTACTCTAAAGCCCGCGATCGTTGATCGCTTTTGGTGGGCAATCACTATAAGATCGAAAATATTACAAAAGAATACAATAATTAAAGCACTATTAAATAATATACCGACAATAAGGAAATCTGGAATTGAAAGCTTCTGGTCGTCGGAGTAGAGTTAGGACTTCGCCGGATCACTTTGTTAGCAGCACACGGAAGAAGGATTGTGAGTATGTGTTTTTCTCTTGCTGCTGGTCATACTGGGCTTAAGTAGCCCATGGAGGGCACCTCCAACACCATGGAGGGCACCTCCAACACCATGGAGGGCACCCTCAATCCCGCCGAAACCGCAGCGTGGATGAGCCCCGAACTGGTCGCTGCTTATCCGCCTGAGGGCACCTCCAACCTCATGGAGGGCGCCCTCCACCCAGTGTCCAGGGCGCCTCCAACTCCATGGAGGGCGCCCTCCACCCAGCGTCCAGGGAACCTCTAGTTCCATGGAGAGCGCCCTTTGCCCTGCTGCACGGAGGCCTTCAGTAGTGCACCCGAGGCGCCTCCAAGCTCCATGGAGGGCACCTCGGGTACTGTTCATCCGAGGCAAATGTGTCCAATTTGCTTCCTACAAAATACGTTAGTCCCAGAAACTGACCATACCCTGTAAAATAAAGTTATCACAATATAGACATGATAAATAAAGTATTTGACAGTCTCCAGATTGTTCGGTTCTGACTTCGAATTTTCATCTGGAAACCCTAGGTAAAATTGACGCCTATTGTTCCCTCACCGGGGAGCGCGTCCTCACCTACTCTACTCAGGAGAGTTTACCTGTTGTCAGTTGATCCTCTAGACCAACTGGACTTTTGCTCAGCGCTCGAGGCTCCAGGACATTCTATTGGACGTCCGCTCCATGACTCGTCCAGTCTTCCACCTGGTTCGCGACACCAGGACTTTCCACCTAGAGTCCTCGACTATAGGACTTTTGCCCGAAGCCTTCGACCCTCTAAGACTTTCCGCTTAGGGTTACCACCCCCAAGGACCTAGGGTTACCACCTCCTAGGGTTTTCAACCTGCCTAACCGTAGTTAGAACTTTTGCTTAAGTACACTTAGGACTTTCCTACAAACTTATTCAAACATGTTAGACAATAAATTACCTTAACTTTGAACCCTTTGTCATTATCAAAACTTAGGTTCGATCGTCGGATGCTTCCCGCACCAACAATCTCTCCCTTTTTTATTATAACAACAAAATTTAAAGTTAAGTAAAAACATAAACTCATAACATAACTGCAACATAGCATAACAACATAGCAAGATCATAGCATAAATGCAGCATATCATAAAAATTTGTTTGTTGTATTTCCCCCTTAATTACTTTGCTATTTAACTTTCACTTTCCTCTCCTCCTTTTCTATATATCAAAATACCACTTCAAAAACAATAGAGAAAGGAGTGTAAGAAAATTAGCTCCCCCTAAAAGGTAACTTTTACTTAAATATAGTTTTGCAAGAAGAAGCAAAAATTTGAAAGAGATTTTAATTAAATATTGAAAATAACTTAGCTTTAAAGGATTTTAAACATATGTAAGTACAAGTTTTAAAAGAAGTTGATTAAACACTTAGCTTTAAAAGTACTCATCTTAAATAAAAGTTCTGATAAAAGCGTCAGCTTAGTTAAGTATTAAAAAAAACTTTTGATAAACACTAAGCTTAAAAACTAAATTACTTTAAACATGAAAAATAATTTTATTTTAACACCAAGTTTAAAATGACTAAGTTTTGAAAAATAATTTTAAGTAAAGTCTAAAAAAACTTCTATTTGAAAAAAAAATATGAACTTGGCTTAATTTGAAATCTTTCTTTTACTCCCCTTTGATTAATGTCAGTCAATTTTTGTAACAACAAAAAAATATTAAAGTCCTAGAGTCCAAGTATGAGTAACAAAATATTTACTTTCAAACAAATGTCTAACCCTTAGTTACTAGCTATTTTACCATAAGATAGCAGCTTTTACTTGGTTAGTCAAATTAAGTAAGTGTTCTAGTTAGTTTGACTAAGCATGGACAACTTGATTTGATTAATATGAATTTGGTATTTAATGCCCAGACTTATATTGATGCACAAACATAAGCATTCTAAAGTCCAGGCAGTACCCTATGCATCTCACACCATTGTAAGTTTCTTTCATACACAAGCAAGGTAATCCTAGTGTGCTTGTGAGATGCTCTGGCTGAAACCTAGGGGTACATGCTTTCTAGGGGGTATATACCTAGGCTAAGTCCAAATTTTGAAATACTAACAAAAATGGAATTTTGAAAAATATTTTTCCTAGAATTTAAAAAAAAAACTTTGAAATAGTAAGTAGTAAAGAAAAGAAAAGAAAATCTATTTTACTAAACACATCTCTATTTGTCTTCTAAGTGCACTGAACTCAAGTTCAGGTAAGAGTTTTGTGAAAATGTCAGCTAGGTTTGACTTGGACTCAACATAGTTGAGTATAATGTCACCCTTGACTACATGATCCCTTACAAAGTAATGTTTCATTTCTATGTGTTTAGTCCTTGAGTGGTGAATTGAATTTTTGGTTAAGTTAATTGAACTTATATTATCAATTAAAATTTTTTTATTTTTATATTCTAGTTGGTAGTCCTTTAAGGTGTACATCATCCATAATAGTTGAGATGCACATTCCCCTAGGGTTATGTGCTCAGCTTCAGTAGTGGATAAAGCAACACAATGTTGCTTTCTGCTTGACTAACTTACTAGGCACTGACATAGAAATTGACAGCTACCACTTGTGCTTTTTCTATCTAGTTTGCACCCGGCATAGTCTGAGTCAGAATAGCCAATTAGGTCAAAGGTGTAAGACCTAGGGTACCAGAGTCCTATATTTAGGGTTCCCTTAATATATCTAAGTATTTTTTTTAACATTTGTTAGATGTGACTCCTTAGCACAAGATTGGTATCTTGCACATGTACCTGTTGCAACAAAATATCAGGTCGACTTGTAGTTACATAAAGTAGACTCCCTATCATACTTCGATAGTGTTTTAAGTCTACTAGTTTTCCTTCTAGATCAGAATCAATTTTAACATTGGTTGCCATTGGAGTATTTATATTTTTAGAATTTTCCATGTCAAATTTTCTAATTGATTCCTTAGCATATTTTGTTTGAAAAATATAAATTCTGTTTTTGGATTCTTTAATTTGCAAGCCTAAAAAGAAGTTGAGTTCCCCAACTAAGCTCATTTTAAATTCACTTTCCATTAATTTAATAAATTCTTTTAAAAATTTAGTATTAGTTGAACCAAAAACTATATCATCTACGTAAATTTGGGCTATAAATATGTCTTTTTCTAGGGGTTTTTACAAATAGGGTTTGATCTATTTGACCTTGTTTAAACCCCTTAGATATTAGATAAGTTGATAAGCATTCATACCAAGTCCTAGGTGCTTGTTTTAGTCCATATAGGGTTTTCTTTAACCTAAAGACATGGTTTGGGTGGTCCAAGTCCTCAAATCCTGGGGGTTGACTTACTACATACACTTCTTCTTTGATGAAACCATTTAAAAATGCAGATTTTACATCCATTTGGTAAACTTAAATCCTTTATGTGCTACATAGGCCAGCAGTATTCTTATGGATTCAAGTCTGGCTACAAGAGCATAGGTCTCATCATACTCTAACCCTTCTACTTGGCTGAACCCTTTTGCTACCAATCTAACTTTGTTTCTTATTATTTTACCCTTATCATCCAATTTATTTCTAAATACCCATTTAGTGTCAACTATGATTTTGTTTATGAGTTTAGGTACTGGTTCCCAGATCTGGTTTCTTTCAAATTAGACTAACTCTTCTTGCATTGTTAATTGATGGTTGCTACTCGAAATAACGTATCGATTCCCCAGTATAAAATTTTTGTACAAGTCCTGAACCTTTCCTAATAGCCTATTGTGTTCTTTAGAAATTAAATTAGGAATCGCAAATGGAACTTAACATTATTGATTCCAAATTTAACTTATCTGTTCTTAGAGGTTTAGACTTAGATAGCAAGCGGAACTTAACACTATTGATCCAAGTCAGACCCATGTTACAAAGTTGATTAAATATTTATTTCTAAAATCAGCTTCTAAGACTGCATGGCGAGGCACTAGGCTTCTTGGTTATAGGATCATCCACCACCGCCTAGACAAAGCCTTTTAAAGAAATTCAATATTTAATCTCCTTATAGTAACCCTAGGTTTAACCAAAAAGAACAATCGAATCACAAGATCGAAAAACAAAGAAACACAAATTCGAATCACAAATCTGAAACCTAGAATCACTAGCCTCTTGTGTTTGGTATTTCAAGATCTAAACAAAAAGATGAACTAATAATGATGCGGAAACTAATAACTAGTTATACCTTTTGTAGCTTATAGACCTCACGATCTTCTGTTCTATTCCTCTTCTTATCTTGGACGTCGTGTGGGTGACAATCTACTGAGACGAGAATCCACCCAAGCTTCCTTCTTCTCCAAGCAAGTTTCGACCACCACAAAATCTTCAAGAGAAGACGAGGTTCGGCCACCACCACCAAGCTCCAAGAGATGTTAGAAACAAAGTCTCCTTTCTCTCCTTCTTCTCCAAGCAAGATCCGGCCACCACAAGAACTCCAAGAGAAGATGAGGTTCGGCCACAAGAAGAAGAGAGGGGAAGGAAGAGGGCCGGCCACACCAAGGAAGAGAGGAGAGGAAAATAGAAGAGAGTTTTGTCTCATGAAGGCGCCCCTACCCTAATTTTATATTCCTTGGTCTTGGCAAATAAGGAAAGTTTTAATAAAAACTTCCTTATTCTCTTTGCTAATGAAAGGAAAATTTAATTAAAATTTCCTTTTAATCCTTTTAATGGCCACATCATGGATACTAAAAAGGAAAATTAAAATCTCTCTTTTTAAAACATATGGATAGTTACAAAAAAGGAAAGTTTTAACAAAATTAAAATCTCTCTTTTTAAATATTTTAAAAATTTAAAACTCTCTTTTTAAAAAAAAACCATGACTCCATAAAAGGAAAGATTTTAAATAAAAATTAAAACTCCTCTCCTCTTAATTCCATGTGATCGGCCTCTAGCATTGGCCGGCTTCTCAAAGCTTCTCATGTGGACACATCAACGTTGGCAAGTTTTTTCAAACCTACTCACATTGACACATCAGCGTTGGCAAGCTTCTCAAAGCTTCTTACGTTGATATAATTGGCAAGCAAAACATTGGAGCAATTGATAAGCAACACCAACGTGAGTTGCTGTTCTGTTTAAGCAACTGACATCTCACAGCAAGCAATCGGGAACTTGTTGTTCACGTTTATCACAGCAACGTGAAGCATCCTTGGATAGCAACGCCAACAATATGGACTAGAAGATGGGCTCAGGTGGATACAAGGCTTTATAAATAGGAGGATATAACAGGGACCGAGAGGAGAAATTGGTTTTGGTCTTCCGATGAACTTGAGCTTCCCGTGTTCGCCCCGAACACCCAACTCGAGTTCATCAATAATAACTCATACCACTAAAGAGTTATTATTGAACTACCGCACCATTCCCATATTACTATATGTGCTCCTTCTTATCATGAGTGTGTAAGTCTCCCTATGTTTAAGATATCGAATGTCCACTAATTAAATGAGTTACTGACAACTCATTTAATTAATATATAGTTCCAAGAGTAGTACCACTCAACCTTATTGTCATGTCGGACTAAGTCCACCTGCAGGGTTTACATGACAATCCTTATGAGCTCCTCTTGGGGACATCATCAACCTAGATTCCTATGACACAATTTCCTTCTATAATCAACAACGCACACTATAAATAATATCATTTCCCAACTTATCTAGCTTTTTGATTTATCGAGCTAAATCTCACCCTTTGATAAGTCAAAGAAATAAATACTAGATATATGCGCTTGTTATTATATCGGGATTAAGAGCACACACTTCCATAATAACAGGGGTCTTGTTCTTTTATTTAGTCAGTATAAAAAGAAACTACCTCAAATGGTCCTGCTCAATACACTCATAGTGTACTAGTGTAATTTATTAGTCAAGATAAACTAATACCTAATTACACTACAACCACTCCAATGGTTTGTCCCATTCCATCTTGGTTGTGAGCTACTATTTATAACTTATAAGGAACTGATAACATGATCTTCCGTGTGTGACACCACACACCATGTTATCTACAATATAAATTAATTGAACAACTACACTTAGGATATAAATGTAGACATTTGACTAATGTGATTCTTATTTCTAGATAAATATTTATACAAAAAGCTAGGCTTTTAGTATACACTCTAACAATCTCCCACTTATGCTAAAAGACTATGCTGTCATATACCTTGCCATACATCTGATTCCCAACCCCTCAACATGTCCATCAAAAGCTCTTGCCTTAAGGGCCTTAGTGAAAGGATCTCTCAGGTTATCATCTAATGCAATCTAGGCGGCAACAACTTCTCCTCGTTATACGATGTCTCGTATTGGGTGGTACTTGCGCTCTATGTGTTTACTTTCCTTATGGGCTCGTGGTTCCTTCGAGTTTGCTACTGCACCACTTATTATCACAATACATTGTAATAATTTTTGGGCAAACCAGGAATCACATCTAAGTCCATCATGAAGTTTCTGAGTCATATAACTTCTATGGCTGCCTCAGAGGCTGTTATATACTCACCTTCCAAGGTGGAGTCCAAAAAAGAATCTATGCTTAACACTCCTCCATAGTTATGGCTCCACCTCCTAAAATAAACACAAACCCCGAGGTAGACTTACTATTGTCCCTATCTATTAATTGGAAGTCAAAATCCGTGTAACCCATAGGGAGCAAATCTTCAGACTTGTAAACCAGCATATAATCTCTAGTCCTTCTCAGGTACTTTAATATATGCTTTACAGCAGTCCAATATCCTTGTCCAGGATTACTTTAATATCTGCTAACCATGCCCATGACAAAACAGATATCCGGTCTAGTACACAGCATTGCATACATTAGGCTTCTGATAACCGAAGCATAAGAAACTGCCTTCATGTCTTCTATCTCCTTTGATGTCTTTGGAGACATCTCTTTAGATAAAGCTACTCCATGCCGAAAAGGTAAGAAACCTTTCTTGGAGTTTTGCATGTTAAAACGAGTAAGGATTGTATCTATATATGAGGCTTGAGATAGGCACAACATCCTTTTCTTGCGATCCCTTATGACTTTGATCCCAAGAATGTGTGCACATTCTCCTAAGTCCTTCATATCGAATTGTTTGGACAACCATACCCTTACGTCTGATAACACTTTGACATTGTTGCCAATTAACAAAATGTTATCTACGTATAGTACAAGAAATACCACCACGTTTCCGTTACACTTCTTGTATACACAGAACTCATCCGGACACTGAATAAATCCATAGGTCAGGATTACCTCATTAAACTAGATATTCCAAGATCTTGAAACTTTCTTCAGTCCATAAATAGATCGATTAAGCTTATATACTATATGCTCTTTGCCCTTTGCAATAAACCCCTTTGGTTGCTTCATATGGATATTTTCTTCAAGACTTTCATTAAGGAAAGCTGTCTTGACATCCATTTGCCAAACTTCATAATCCATATGAGTGGAAATGGATAAGAGTATCCGGATAGACTTAAGCATAGCTACCGGTGAAAAAGTCTCCTCATAATCGATTTCCTCTTTCTGAGTATACCCTTTCGCAACAAGCCTTGCTTTGAAGGTTTCAACCTTCCCGTCTGTCCCTCTTTTCCTTTTGTAGATCCACTTGCATCCAACGACTTTTATACTATTTGGTGGTTCTACAAGCTCCCGGACCTTATTAGAATATATAGATTCTATTTCAGAATTCATCGCTCTTTGCCAAGATGCTACATTTTTATCTTGGAGTGCTTCGTCATATGACCGGAGATCAGGTTCATGTTTACCAGGGATCAAGTCCAAAGACTCTCCTAAGAACATGAATCTTTCTGGTTGTCTAACAACCCTCCCACTACGACGAGGAACTGTCTGTAACTGGGCATCATTTATGACACGTGTTGCAGTTTCTTGTGGTACTTCATCTTGTACTGTTGGTACTAAAGTAGACGTGTCCTCTCTAATTTCTTCTAGAACAATTTTACTTATGAGTTTGTAGTCCATTATATAGTCTTCTTCTAAAAATTGGGCATTGGTGCTAACAATGACCTTCTGATCTTTAGGACTATAAAATAAATCACCTTTCGTTCCTCTAGGATAACCCACAAACACGTGAACTTCTGTACGAGATTCAAACTTATCAGCATCTACTTTCAGCATATGTGCTGGACTACCCCAAATCCGAATATGTCTCAGACTGGGCTGTCACCCATTCAATAATTCTGTAGGAGTAGAGGGTACTGATTTAGAAGGTACCAAGTTCAGAATGTGCACTGTCATTTCCAGAGCGTATCCCCAAAATGAATTTGGTAATTCTGAATAACTCATCATCGATCTAACCATTTCCATAAGAGTCATATTCCTTCGTTCTGCCACACCATTTTGTTGGGGTGTACCAGGTGCAGACAATTGGGATTAGATCCCAGCCTCTGGTAAGTAATTCCTAAACTCTCCAAAGAGGTATTCGCCACCACGATCAGACCGTAGTGTCTTGATACTTTTACCATGACGTTTCTCCACATGTACTCTTTGAACTTATCAAAGCACTCAGACTTGCGGCACATCAAGTAAATATATCCGTATCTCGAATAATCGTCTATAAAAGAGACAAAATATTCGAAACCACCTCTTGCCTAAATAGACATAGGACCACACAAATCAGAATGAACTAGTTCTAACACATCTTTGGCTCTATACCCCTTGGCCTTAAAAGGTCTCTTGGTCATTTTGTCTTCCAAGCAAGATTCACAAGTTGGAAAGTTTTCCAATACTAATGAACCCAAGAGTCCATCGGCTATTAGCCTTTGAATCCTACTTAAGTTAATATGACCAAGCCTTAGTTGCCAAAGATATGTTTGGTTCATTTTCGAAGGCTCCTTTCTCTTATTAAATTTAGAAAATGAGTTATCATTTGTTGCATCGTGGGAGTTATTGATTTAAGAGTATACAAATTATCAACCAATGTACTAGAATAAATATCTACCTTATTTTTCTTGACGACCACTTTGTCATAAAAAAAATAGAATATCCATCCTTAAAAAGTTTAGAAACTGAAATCAATTTCTTTCTTAAAACTTGGTACATAAAGATAATTTTTCCAAAATTAATATTTTATTCCTATCTAAAGATAAATAAACATCTCCCACTGCAATAGCAATGCCCATGTACACAGTGATTTCCCTTTCATGTAGTCGTCAAGTTTCCTGGAACCCTTGTAATGTATTGTAGACATGATCAGTGGCTCTCGTATTTACACACCAGGTACCGGTAGATAACACCGCTAAACATGTTTCAACAACTAATGAATAAGATACACCTTTATTGTTCTCTTTCCTACGAGGACAGTCTACTTTACTCAATTGAGCCATCATCTTGAGGATATCATCCCTCACGGGTGTCCCCTCAATCATGATGGTCATTATTGAGTTTCTCATGGCCTCCTGCCTGGTAGCCTGATTCTGGTATCCGAAGAGTTCCTTGAGATTGACCATCATGTCATAGATAGTCAGTATGGCCTAATGCTGATGTTGCAGGACATTTGACATAGAAGTCAAAATATAACTCTGCGCCATCTCATCTGCCCTAACCACTTTCCTATGACACTCAATCTCCTCTTCACTAGAATCGCTATCTGGCATGCTAGTGTTGGAGTGTATACTGAAAGCCTAAGCTTTGTAAACATTTATTATGTATAAAGAATCACATTTGGTCAAATTGTCTACATTTGTTTGTAGTTGTTCATTTAATTTATATTGTAGATAACATAGTATGTGGTGTCACATGCAGAAGATGATGTTATCAGTACCTTATAAATTATAAATAGTAGCTCACGACCAAAAATGGAAAGGAACAAACCATTAGAAGGTTGTAGTGTAATTAGGTATTAGTTTATCTTGACTATATAATTACACTAGTACACTCAGAGTGTATTGAGTAGGACCATTTGAGGTCGTTTCTTTTATACTGACTTTATAAAGGAACAAAGACCTCGGTTATTATGGAAGTGTGTGCTCTTAATCCTAATATAATAACAAGCATATATATTTGATATTTATTTCTTTAATTTATCAATGGGTGAGATTTAGTTCGATGAATCAATAAGCCCGATAAGTTGGGAAATGGTATCACTTATAGTGTGTGTTGTTGATTATAGAAGGAAACTGTGTCCTAGAGATACTAGGTTGAAAATGTCCTCAAGAGGAGCTCATAAGGATTGTCATGTTAAACCCTGCAGGTGGACTTAGTCCGACATGATGATAAGGTTGAGTGGTACTACTCTTGGACTAAGATATTAATTAAATGAGTTGTCAGTAACTCACTTAATTAGTGGACATTCGATATCTTAAACACGGGGAGACTAACACACTCATAATAAGAAGGAGCCCAAAAATATAATTTGGGATTGGTGCGGTAGTTCAATAATAGTTCTCTAGTGGAATGAATTATTATTGATAAAATTAAGTTGTGTGTTCGGGGCGAACACGGGATGCTTAATTTTATCGGGAGACCAAAACCAATTCCTCCTCTCGGTCCCTATCGTAGCCTCTTATTTATAGAGTACTATACCCACCTATACCCACCAATAGGGGGTCGGCCAAGCTAGCTTGGGAACCAAGCTAGGGCCGGCCTAGGTATAAATTGGGGTGGCCGGCCCTAACTTGAACCCAAGCTAGTGGGGGCCGGACAAATTAAATTAAAAAAGAATTTTAATTTTAATTTTTATTATGTGGAAGAAATAATTTATTAAAGAGAATTAAATTAAAATATCTCTCTTGTAAAAGATCTATAAAAGATTAAAGAAAGAGATTAGATCTCTTTCCTTATTTGTAGATTGGTGAGATGTTTTATTTTTTCTTTAAAATTATTCACATGTTGATAAAATTAAAATTATGGAAATTTCTTTTTATCAACCATGAAGAGATTTTAAAAGGAAATTTTATTTTTTAAAAAAAAAATTCCAAAGACAAATAAGGAAGTTTTAATTGTTGATTAAAATTATCCTATTTGCTCTACATGAGGTGGCCGGCCATTAGAGATTAATTGGGGAAATTTTATTTTATTTTTCTCAATTAAATCATGTCAAGGGAATTAAGGAAATTTTATTGTAATTAAATTTCCTAATTTGCCTAGGCCAAGGAATATAAAAGAAGGGGTGAGGGTGCCTTCACAAGACACAACCTCTATTATTTTCTCTCCCTCTTTTCTTTGGTGTTGTGGCCGGCCATCATCCTCTCCCTCTCTTCCTCTTGTGGTGGCCGAATACTTCATCCCTCTTGGAGTTCTTGTGGTGGCCGGATACTACTTGGAGAAGAAGAAGAAGAAGGAGAGAAAGCTAGCATCTCTTGGAGCTTGGTTGGTGTTTTGATCTTCTTCCTTGGTGAAGCTTCCTTATTGTTGGCCGAACCTAGCTAGGAGGAGAAGAAGGTGGTTGGTGATTTCTCATCTCGGAAGATCGTTTCCCACACAACGTCTTAGGTTAGAAGATGAATACGGTAGAAGATCAAGAGGTCTTTCTAAAAGGTATAACTAGTAATTTTTCTTTCCGCATCATACTAGTTATTTATGGAAATAACACCAAATACAAGAGGCTTACGATTCTAGAATTTCGAATATGTTTTTCGATGTTGTGTTCTTTTGTTTTTTCTTTTCCTTGTTATTTGATTGTTCTTTTCGGTTAACCTAAAGTTATTTTAGGAAATTAAATATTAGCTTTCCATAAGAGGTTTTGTCTAGTCGGTGGTGGTTGCTCCCATATCCAAGAAGGCCATGTGCCTCGCCACGTCAGTACTGGGAACCAATTATGGAAATTAATATTTAATGGAATTAATAACTTAAGGTGACTTGGGTCGAATGTGTTAAGTTCCGCAGGAGATCCAAGTCAAAACCTAAAAGAACAAATAGATTAAGTTTTGGATCAAACGTGTTATGTTCCGCAGGCGATCCAAAATTTAATTTAAAAGAACACATGGTAGCTAGGAAAAGGTTCAGACCTTTTGTACAAAATTTTTGTACAATGGAACCTCTAGGTTTTCCGAGTAGCAACCAACAATTGGTATCAGAGCTAGGGTTTTGCCTCTGTGTATTTGGTATTAGTTTAATTATGCACATGTCATACATAATTTAGGCAGGTTAATAGTAGGATGTGCTAACTTTGTGGATGCAGGATCCAACTATTATGACTTTTAGTTATTATGTGTGTGATTGGACCCTTGGACATGTCAAAGGCATTTATCTGTGTGTGCATGATTGTATTAAAATACAGCAGGAGCTGTGTTTAGTTTTATGAGGATTTTATTTTTGATCTAGATACATGTACATTCCTTTTATGGAATATAGGATCAAAAATATAAAATTCTATTTATGTCGCGGATCGAATCTTGCAAAGCGTGGAACCTTCTAAGGACCAGAGGCGCAGCAGAACTAGGAGCAAGATGGATGCGACAGCTGGACCCGGTGGCGTTGGCCAAATATGGCAGCAGCTTGGGATGACAACACACGGAGGACAACTAGAGACAAAAGCCATAATAGTTGAAAATTAGATTTTCTATTTATTGCTTTTATATTGTGCTGTGTGTGCATGTTAGTTTACAAGTTTAGTAGGCTAGCATAGTTAAAATTCCTCATTTATAAATAACTAAGTGGGAGAGGGATTTTTAAGTAAATCTCATGGTCTCTATTACTGGTTTGTAAGTGATGCAAACAAGCTTGCGCGTTGACTCTGAGTGCCTTCCTCCATAACGGATGAGCTTGTTTGCGGATCACTAGAACAGACTTCGATTTTTGGATGACTATAGGAAATTAATTAAGAGCGTGTGATCTTCCCCAACGGAAGGGGCATAATCTTATTAATGGACTTAGTGTCAAGTAGTGGTATACACTTAGACACATCTAATAGTATCCTCCCCATCGGAGTCACTGCTATTATTTGTGTGACCAAATGATACCAACTATTAATTTTATTTGTCAAAAAGTTAGGTTGACAAGATAATAAAATTAATGGGTTAAAACCCTCCTTTTACAAATGTTGAATTAGTATACGTCCACACTAACGTGGCATACAAAATTCACGGTGTTTTGAGGTGTTGGTTAATTTAAAATAGTATTGTTTGAGGAATCAATATTATTCTAAATTTAGAGTTCTGACCAAAAGTTATTTGTGATTCTTAGGATGACTTTCAACCCACTGTCCATCATACTTCAACAGAATAGACTTACTGGACCTAATTACATAGATTGGAAAAGGAACCTGGACATTGTCCTTACTGCTGACTGAGCCTTGTCCTGAAGCACTTATTGGTGAATCTACCCAAAAGGAGATTGAATATCATAGGAAATGGGTAAAAGCAGATGAGATGGCGCGGTGTTACATTTTGGCTTCAATGTCAAATGTATTGCAACATCAGCATCAAGATTTACCAACAGCCTATGATATTATGAACAATCTCAAGGAACTCTTTGGTCATCAGGATAGGGCTTCTAGGCAAGAAGCCATGAGAAAGATAATGACAGCCACCATGCAAGAGGGTACTCCTGTAAGGGATCATATCCTAAAGATGATGGCTTATCCGAACGAGATAGAGATCCTTGGAGGAGAAATTGATGGGGAAACCCGGATCGATATGATCCTCAAACGCTACCTAGAAGTTTTGAGCCCGCTTGAACTATAATATGAATAAGAGGATTTATTCATTAGCGGAACTACTGACTGCAGCAGAAGGATTATTTAGTCACAATGCTCAAATTCACTATCTGAAAATGATTCTACTAAACGGAGGAAAGAAGAAGAAGAAACAAGATGGTTCAAAGAAAGTGAATAAATCTCGAGTACGGGATTTAAAGCTGGAAGAAAGAAGCCATGCTTCATCTGCAAGCAGTCGGGACATTGGAAGGCGGACTATCCTCGTAGGAACCAAAACAAAGGTATATCTCATGCTCTAGTTGTTGAAACATGTTTAGCGGTGTTATCTACCGTGTGTAGATACGGAGCCATTGATCATGTCTGCAATTCCTTGCGGGGGTGGAAACCGACGACTATCTGAAGGAGAAATTACAGTCTACATGGGCAATGCTACTAAGGTGGTAGCTATTGCGTGGGAGACGTCTACTTATCTTTTAGTAGAAATAGAAATTTGGTTTAAGAAATTATCTTTATGTACAGTTTTAGAAAGAATTTAATTTCGGTTTCTAAAGCTTTTAGATGGATATTCTGTTTCTTTCAAGAACGATGTAGTTATTAAAAGAAATAATGTGATTATCTGCTCCGGTGCATTGGTTGGCAATTTGTATACTTTAAATCCAATTTCTTCCACAAAGAAAAACATGGAAATTTATAACTCATCTTCTAATTCTAATAAGAGAAAGAACCTTCAAAAACAAGCATATCTTTGGCATCTAAGGCTTGGTCATATTAACTTAAGTAGGATTGAGAGGCTTATAGCGATGGACTTTTGGTTCATTAGAGTTGGAAAAATTTCCAACTTGTGAATCCTGCTTGGAAGGTAAAATGACCAAGAGGCCGTTCAAGGCCAAGGGGTATAGAGCCAAAGAAGTGTTAGAGTTGGTTCACTCTGATTTGTGTGGTCCTATGTCTGTCCAGGCAAGAGGAGGTTTTGAATATTTTGTCTCTTTCATAGACGATTATTCAAGATATGGATACATTTGCCTAATGCGCCGCAAGTCCGAGTGCTTTGATAAGTTCAAAGAGTACAAGGCTGATGTGGAGAAACGACTAGGTAAAAGTATCAAGACACTACGATCTGATCGTGGTGGCGAATACCTCTTAGGAGAGTTTAGGAATTACTTATCAGAGGCTGGGATTCAATTCCAATTGTCTGCACCTGGAACACCCCAACAGAATGGTGTGGCAGAACGAAGGAATAGGACTCTTATGGAAATGGTTAGATCGATGATGAGTTATTCAGAATTACCAAATTCGTTTTGGGGATATGCTCTGGAAACAGCAGTGTATGTTCTGAATTTAGTACCTTCTAAATCAATTTCTTCTACTCCCATAGAATTGTGGAATGGGCGAAAGCCCAGTCTAAGACATATTCGGATTTGGGGTAGTCCAGCACATGTGCTGAAACCAGATGCTGATAAGTTAGAATCTCATACAGAAGTTCGAGTGTTTGTGGGATATCCCAAAGGAATGAGAGGTTTATTTTATAGTCCTAAAGACCAGAAGGTCATTGTTAGCACCAATGCCCAGTTTTTAGAAGAAGACTATATAATGGATCACAAGCCCAGTAGTAAAGTTGTTTTAGAAGAACTAAGAGAGGACACGTCTACTTTAGTACCAACAGTACAAGATGAAGTACCACAAGAAACTGCAACACGTGTCACACATGATACACAACCACAGACAGTGTCTCGTCGTAGTGGGAGGGTTGTAAGGCAGCCTGAGAGATTCATGTTTTTGGGAGAGTCTTCAGACTTGATCCCGGGTAAACATGAACCTGATCCCCGGACATATGACGAAGCACTCCAAGATATAGATGCAGCATCTTGGCAAAAGGCGATGAATTCTGAAATAGAGTCTATGTACTCTAATAAGGTCTGGGAGCTTGTAGAACCACCTGATGGTGTGAAAGCCGTTGGATGCAAGTGGATCTACAAAAGGAAAAGAGGGACAGACGGGAAGGTTGAAACCTTCAAAGCTAGGCTTGTTGCAAAAGGGTACACTCAGAAAGAGAGAATCGATTATGAGGAAACCTTTTCACCGGTAGCCATGCTTAAGTCTATCCGGATACTCTTATCCATTGCTGCTCATATGGATTATGAGATTTGACAAATGGATGTCAAGACAGCTTTCCTTAATGGAAGTCTTGAAGAAAACATCCATATGAAGCAACCAGAAGGGTTCATTGAAAAAGGCAAAGAGCATCTAGTGTGCAAGCTCAATCGGTCCATTTATGGACTGAAGCAAGCTTCAAGATCTTGGAACATCCGGTTTAATGAAGTAATCCAGTCATATAGATTTATTCAAAGTCCGGATGAGTCTTGTGTATATAAGAAGTGTAACGGAAACGTGGTGGTATTTCTTGTACTATACGTAGATGATATTTTGTTAATTGACAACAATGTCAAGGTATTGTCAGACGTAAGTGTATGGTTGTCCAAACAATTTGATATGAAGGACTTAGAAGAGTGTGCACACATACTTGGGATCAAAGTAATAAGGGATCGCAAGGAAAGAATGTTGTGTCTGTCCCAAGCTTCATATATAGATACAATCCTTGCTCGTTTTAGCATGCAAGATTCCAAGAAAGGTTTCTTACCTTTCAGGCATGGAATAGCTCTATCTAAAGAGATGTCTCCTAAGACTTCAAAGGAGATAGAAGACATGAAAGCAGTTCATTATGCCTCGGCTGTAGGAAGCCTTATGTATGCAATGCTATGTACGAGACCTGATATTTGTTTTGCCGTGGGCATAGTCAGCAGATATCAGAGTAACCCTGGACAAGGACATTGGACTGTGGTAAAGCATATATTAAAGTACCTGAGAAGGACTAGAGATTATATGCTAGTTTACCAAGCAGACGATTTACTCCCTGTGGGTTACACGGATTCAGATTTCCAATCAGATAGGGACAACAGTAAGTCTACATCAGGCTATGTGTTTACTTTAGGAGGTGGAGCCATTTCATGGAGGAGTGTTAAGCAGAAATGCGTTTCGGACTCAACCATGGAAGTAGAGTATGTAGCAGCCTCTGAGGCAGCTAAAGAAGCAGTATGGCTCAGGAACTTTCTAATGGACTTAGATGTGATTCCTGGTTTGCCCAAAATCATCACAATTTATTGTGATAATAGCGGTGCAGTTGCAAACTCGAAGGAACCACGAGCTCATAAGGCAAGTAAACATATAGAGCGCAAGTACCACCTGATACGAGATATCGTGAAGCGAGGAGAAGTTGTCATCGCCAAGATTGCATCAGCGGATAACCTGGCAGATCCTTTCACTAAGGCCCTTCTGGCGAAAGCTTTTGATCGGCATGTGGAGGGAATGGGAATCAGATGTATGGTAGAAGATATGGCAGCTTAGTCATTAGTATAAGTGGGAGATTGTTGGAGTGTATACTGAAAGCCTAAGCTTTGTAAACATTTATTATGTATAAAGAATCACATTTGGTCAAATTGTCTACATTTGTTTGTAGTTGTTCATTTAATTTATATTGTAGATAACATAGTATGTGGTGTCACATGCAGAAGATGATGTTATCAGTACCTTATAAATTATAAACAGTAGCTCACGACCAAAAATGGAAAGGAACAAACCATTAGAAGGTTGTAGTGTAATTAGGTATTAGTTTATCTTGACTATATAATTGCACTAGTACACTCAGAGTGTATTGAGTAGGACCATTTGAGGTCGTTTCTTTTATACTGACTTTATAAAGGAACAAAGACCTCGGTTATTATGGAAGTGTGTGCTCTTAATCCTAATATAATAACAAGCATATATATTTGATATTTATTTCTTTAATTTATCAATGGGTGAGATTTAGTTCGATGAATCAATAAGCCCGATAAGTTGGGAAATGGTATCACTTATAGTGTGTGTTGTTGATTATAGAAGGAAACTGTGTCCTAGAGATACTAGGTTGAAAATGTCCTCAAGAGGAGCTCATAAGGATTGTCATGTTAAACCCTGCAGGTGGACTTAGTCCGACATGATGATAAGGTTGAGTGGTACTACTCTTGGACTAAGATATTAATTAAATGAGTTGTCAGTAACTCACTTAATTAGTGGACATTCGATATCTTAAACACGGGGAGACTAACACACTCATAATAAGAAGGAGCCCAAAAATATAATTTGGGATTGGTGCGGTAGTTCAATAATAGTTCTCTAGTGGAATGAATTATTATTGATAAAATTAAATTATGTGTTCGGGGCGAACACGGGATGCTTAATTTTATTGGGAGACCAAAACCAATTCCTCCTCTCGGTCCCTATCGTAGCCTCTTATTTATAGAGTACTATACCCACCTATACCCACCTTCTATACCCACCAATAGGGGGCCGGCCAAGCTAGCTTGGGAACCAAGCTAGGGCCGGCCTAGGTATAAATTGGGGTGGCCGGCCCTAGCTTGAACCCAAGCTAGTGGGGGCCGGACAAATTAAATTAAAAAAGAATTTTAATTTTAATTTTTATTATGTAGAAGAAATAATTTATTAAAGAGAATTAAATTAAAATATCTCTCTTGTAAAAGATCTATAAAAGATTAAAGAAAGAGATTAGATCTCTTTCCTTATTTGTAGATTGGTGAGATGTTTTATTTTCTCTTTAAAATTATTCACATGTTGATAAAATTAAAATTATGGAAATTTCTTTTTATCAACCATGAAGAGATTTTAAAAGGAAATTTTATTTTTTTAAAAAAATTTCCAAAGACAAATAAGGAAGTTTTAATTGTTGATTAAAATTATCCTATTTGCTCTACATGAGGTGGTCGGCCATTAGAGATTAATTGGGGAAATTTTATTTTATTTTTCTCAATTAAATCATGTCAAGGGAATTAAGGAAATTTTATTGTAATTAAATTTCCTAATTTGCCTAGGCCAAGGAATATAAAAGAAGGGGTGAGGGTGTCTTCACAAGACACAACCTCTATTATTTTCTCTCCCTCTTTTCTTTGGTGTTGTGGTCGGCCATCATCCTCTCCCTCTCTTCCTCTTGTGGTGGCCGAATACTTCATCCCTCTTGGAGTTCTTGTGGTGGCCGGATACTACTTGGAGAAGAAGAAGAAGAAGGAGAGAAAGCTAGCATCTCTTGGAGCTTGGTTGGTGTTTTGATCTTCTTCCTTGGTGAAGTTTCCTTATTGTTGGCCAAACCTAGCTAGGAGGAGAAGAAGGTGGTTGGTGATTTCTCATCTCGGAAGATCGTTGCCCACACAAGGTCCGAGGTTAGAAGAGGAATACCGTAGAAGATCAAGAGGTCTTTCTAAAAGGTATAACTAGTAATTTTCTTTCCGCATCATACTAGTTATTTATGGAAATAACACCAAATACAAGAAGCTTACGATTCTAGAATTTCGAATATGTTTTTCGATGTTGTGTTCTTTTGTTTTTTCTTTTCCTTGTGATTTGATTGTTCTTTTCGGTTAACCTAAAGTTATTTTAGGAAATTAAATATTAGCTTTCCATAAGAGGTTTTGTCTAGTCGGTGGTGGTTGCTCCCATATCCAAGAAGGCCATGTGCCTCGCCACGTCAGTACTGGGAACCAATTATGTAAATTAATATTTAATGGAATTAATAACTTAAGGTGACTTGGGTCGAATGTGTTAAGTTCCGCAGGAGATCCAAGTCAAAACCTAAAAGAACAAATAGATTAAGTTTTGGATCAAACGTGTTAAGTTCCGCAGGCGATCCAAAATTTAATTTAAAAGAACACATGGTAGCTAGGAAAAGGTTCAGACCTTTTGTACAAAATTTTTGTACAGTGGAACCTCTAGGTTTTCCGAGTAGCGACCAACAGCTAGGACAAACCTCAAGAAATTCGACAATGTCCAAATTTTGTTTACTATAATTGGGACCACTAAGACTGTTGTCTTTCTAAGAGGATTGAAAACCTAAGAATCACAAAATATTTGGTCAAGACTTTAGAATTTAAAATAATATTGATTCCTCAAACAATATCATTTAAAATCACCAACACCTCAAACACCGTGAATATTGTATGTCATAATAGTGTGGACGTATACAAATTCAAACATTTGTAAGAGGAGGGTTTTACCCATTAATTATCTTGTCAACCTCTATTTATGACAAATAAAATTACCTCAAACACCGTGAATTTTGTATGCCACGATAGTGTGGACGTATTCAAATTCAAACATTTGTAAGAGGGGTTTTATCCATTAATTTTATTATCTTGTCAACCTGACAAATAAAATTACCTCAAATACCGTGAATTTTGTATGCCACGATAGTGTGGACGTATACAAAATCAAACATTTGTAAGAGGGGTTTTACTCATTAATTTTATTATCTTGCCAACCTGACAAATAAAATTACCTCAAACACCGTGAATTTTGTATGCCACGATAGTGTGGACGTATACAAAATCAAACATTTGTAAGAGGAGGGTTTTAATTTTATTATCTTGTCAACCTATCTTTATGACAAATTAATAGTTGGTTTTCCTTTGGTCACACAAATAATAGCAGTGACTCCGATGGGGAGGATACTATTAAATGTGCCTAAGTGTATACCATTACTTGATACTAAGTCCATTAAATAGGATTGTGCCCCTTCAGATGGAGAAGATCACACACTCCTAAATAGTTTCCTATAACCATCCATAAAGGAAGTTTGATCTAGTGATCCGCAAACAAACTCATCTGATGTGGAGGAAGGTACTCAGAGCCAACACGCAAGTTTGTTTGCATCACTTATAAACCAGTAATGGAGACCATGGAATTTATTTAAAAATCCCTCTCCCACTTAGTTATTTAAGATGAGGAATTTTAACCATGCAAGCATTCATTACACATCACAGTAAATAAAAGTAATAAATATAGAAATTAATTTTCCAACTATTATAGCTTCTTCAATCATTGTCCTTCGTGTGCTTCCAACCCTAGGGTTCATGTCGTCGGGTCCATCGAGCTTCCCTTTCTGTTACGCCTCTAGTTCTCCAATAGTACCACGCTTCGCAAGGATACGATCCGCGACAAAAAATAAAATTTTACATACATCAATCATATATTCCACAAGGGAATGTACATCAAGTCTAGATCGAACATAAATGTAAAATCCTAGGGCTAATACAGCTCCTGCTGTATTAGTTAAATATAATCATGCATACACAATAAAATGCCCTTGACATGTCCAAGGGTCCAATCACACAAAATAACCATAAGTCATAATAGTTGGAGCCTACAACCACAGAGTTAGCATATCCTACTATTATCCTGCCTAAATTATGTATGACATGTGCATAATTAAACTGAAAATCAAATATACATAGGCAAACCCTAGCTCTGATAATAATTGTTGGTTGCTACTCGGAATAATATACCGGTTCCCTTGTACAAAAATTTTGTACAAGTCATGAATCTTTCCTAACAGCTTATTGTGTTCTTTAGTAATTAAATTAAGAATCGCAAACGGAACTTAACATTATTGATTCCAAATTTAACTTATCTGTTCTTAGAGGTTTAGACTTAGATCGCAAGCGGAACTTAACACTATTGATCCAAGTCAGACCCATGTTACAAAGTTGATTAAATATTTATTTCTAAAATCGGCTTCCAGGACTGCATGGCGAGACACTAGGCCTTCTTGGTTATGGGATCATCCACCACCGCCTAGACAAAGCCTTTTAAAGAAATTCAATATTTAATCTCCTTATAGTAACCCTAGGTTTAACCAAAAATAACAATCGAATCACAAGATCGAAAAACAAAGAATCATAAATTTGAATCATAAATCTAAAATCTAGAATCACTAGCCTCTTGTGTTTGGTATTTCAAGATCTAAACAAAAGGATGAACTAGTAATGATGCGGAAACTAATAACTAGTCATACCTTTTGTAGCTTATAGACCTCACAATCTTCTATTGTATTCCTCTTCTTATCTCGAACGTCGTGTGGGTGACAATCTACTGGGACGAGAATCCACCCAAGCTTCCTTCTTCTCCAAGCAAGTTTCGACCACCACAAAATCTCCAAGAGAAGACGAGGTTCGGCCACCACCACCAAGCTCCAAGAGATGCTAGACACAAAGCCTCCTTTCTCTCCTTCTTCTCCAAGCAAGATCCGGCCACCACAAGAACTCCAAGAGAAGATGAGGTTCGGCCACAAGAAGAAGAGAGGGGAAGGAAGAGGGCCGGCCACACCAAGGAAGAGAGGAGAGGAAAATAGAAGAGAGTTTTGTCTCATGAAGGCGCCCCTATCCTCTCTTTTATATTCCTTGGTCTTGGCAAATAAGGAAAGTTTTAATAAAAACTTCCTTATTCTCTTTGCCAATGAAAGGAAAATTTAATTAAAATTTCCTTTTAATCCTTTTAATGGTCACATCATGGATACTAAAAAGGAAAATTAAAATCTCTCTTTTTAAAACATATGGATGGTTACAAAAAAGGAAAGTTTTAACAAAATTAAAATCTCTCTTTTAAAATATTTTAAAATTTTAAAACTCTTTTAAAAAAATGATGACTCCATAAAAGGAAAGATTTTAAATAAAAATTAAAACTCCTCTCCTCTTAATTCCATGTGATCGACCTCTAGCATTGGCCAGCTTCTCAAAGCTTCTCACGTGGACACATCAACGTTGGCATGTTTTTTCAAACCTACTCACGTTGACACATCAGCGTTGGCAAGCTTCTTACGTTGTCACAATTGACAAGCAAAACGTTGGAGCAATTGATAAGAAACACCAACATGAGTTGCTATTCTGTTTAAGCAACTTGCATCTCACAGCAAGCAATCAGGAATTTGTTGTTCACGTTGATCACAGCAACGTGAAGCATCCTTGGATAGCAACACCAACAATATGGACTAGAAGATGGGCTAAGGTGGATACAAGGCTTTATAAATAAGAGGCTACAATAGGGACCGAGAGGATAAATTAGTTTTGGTCTTCCGATGAACTTAAGCTTCTCGTGTTCGCCCCGAACACCCAACTCGAGTTCATCAATAATAACTCATACCACTAAAGAGTTATTATTGAACTACCACACCAATCTCATATTACTATATGAGCTTCTTCTTATCATGAGTGTGTAAGTCTCCCTATGTTTAAGATATCGAATGTCCACTAATTAAATGAGTTACTGACAACTCATTTAATTAATATCTAGTTCCAAGAGTAGTACCACTCAACCTTATTGTCATGTCGGACTAAGTCCACCTACAGGGTTTACATGACAACCCTTATGAGCTCCTCTTGGGGGCATCATCAACCTAGATTCCTAGGATACAGTTTCCTTCTATAATCAACAACACACACTATAAATAATATCATTTCCCAACTTATCGGGCCTTTTGATTTATCGAGCTAAATCTCACCCTTTGATAAGTCAAAGAAATAAATACTAGATATATGCGCTTGTTATTATATTGGGATTAAGAGCACACACTTCCATAATAACAGGGGTCTTGTTCTTTTATTTAGTCGGTATAAAAAGAAACTACCTCAAATGGTCCTGCTCAATACACTCATAGTGTACTAGTGTAATTTATTAGTCAAGATAAACTAATACCTAATTACACTACAACCACTCCAATGGTTTGTCTCATTCTATCTCGGTTGTGAGCTACTATTTATAACTTATAAGGAATTGATAACATGATCTTCTGTGTGTGACACCACACACCATGTTATCTACAATATAAATTAATTGAACAACTACACTTAGGATATAAATATAGACATTTGACTAATTTGATTCTTATTTCTAGATAAATGTTTATACAAAAAGCTAGACTTTTAGTATATACTCTAACACTAATATCCAGTCTGGGTCTGGTAGGGCTTCTTCTATAGTTTTGGGTTCAATTTTAGATATAAGGGCTATCTGACTTAGGTTTCTATAAGATGATCTAGTTCGAACTCCAAGGGTTGGGTCACCCAAAATTTAGTCAGATGAGTGATTGGTACTTATTCTTGATGGTCCTATATTAGGGTCAATTATTGGTTCTTATGATTCACTAGGTTTAATTTGAACATCTTCATCATCTTGTATGTTTCTTGAATTAATATTTTCTATGTTTTGATTAACATTTTCATTTATTGAGTTATTATCTTCATCAAAAATTACATTAGTTGTTTCTTCAACTTTTAGGGTTTCTTTGTTATAGACTCTATAGGCCCTACTGGTTGTGGAATATCCTAAAAAGATCCCAGGGGTTGATTTTGATGTGAATTTTCCTAGGTAGTTTTTAGTGTTTAAATTGTGGACTTTACATCCAAACACTTTTAGATAATTTAGGTTGGGTATTTTATTATAATATATTGTGTAAGGAGTTTTATTATGAAATTTATTAATTAAAATTCTATTTTGAATGTAACAGGCGATATTAATTATCTCAGCCCAGAATTGACTATTTAAGTTATATTCATTTAACATGGTTCTAGCAACTTCTTGTAGGGTTCTATTTTTACGTTCTACTAGACCATTTTGTTGGAGGGTTCTAGGGCATGAGTACTCATGTTTATATCCATTAATTTCATAAAATTAAGTAAATTTATGGTTTTCAAACTCTCCTCATTGATCACTTCTAATCCTTTTAATTTTATTATCTTTTTCATTTTCTACTAAGTTTCAAAAGGTTTTAAAGATTTCATAAGTTTCATCTTTAATTTTTAGACATTTTACCCAAATGAATCTTGAGTAATCATCAATTATAACCAAGCAATACTGGTTCTTGCTTAGTGACTTGACTCCATGTGAATCAAATAGGTCTAAGTGTAGGAGCTCAAGTATTGAGTTAGTTCTATTTAAGTTGGTTAATTTGTGGGTTGATTTGGTTTTTTTACCCTGTTGGCAAGCTTTACAAATTGTATTTTCTATAAATTTTAATTTAGATAAACCTCTAACTAAGCCATTTTGACTCATTTTCGAAATGAGTCTGGTATGAGTGTGATTGTTAGTAATTAGCCCTAAGAGTCAATCATGAGATGATTAGGCTTTTTGGATTAATCATTGAGTTAGACTCGAATGAACCCACTCATTGGATTAAATGTAATCCGAATTAGACTCATTGAGTTAGACTCAAATAGATCCAATTGTTGGATTGAGTTAAATTGCATGGGAATCAATGGGTTAGACTCATTGGGTGAACTTGAGTTCATAAAGGAAGTTGAATGGTCAAAATTGAACCATTGGATTGAATGGTTAATTTTGAGTCATTTGATTAGAAGATGAAAGGTCAAAACTCTTGGTATTCCATAAGATGGATATAAATATCATTTTAAATGATATTTTTGATATGTTTTTCATTTCGAGACCCTTGGCATTCTTCTTCTTCCTCCTTTCCCTTGCTTGGCTGAAACACATACCAAGGTTGCTAGCACAACCTTTTGTGTTTTTCTTCTCCATCTTGTTGAGTTTGTGAGACAAACGAAGACAAGGCTTGTTCGTGTGGATACCGTAGAGGCACGAACGCTTGATCGTGCTGTGATTCGAGCTGTCGGGAGATCGTGAGCACGCTTCAAAGGTATAACTCTATCCTGTCTTTAGATCTAACTTAGTATAAGATTTTGTTTCCCTTCGCATAGATCTTCTGGAGGAAATAGGTTTTTCCGCTGCGCGTTTGCGTGTTTACCAACCTATTCCCCAACAGTGACCCAGTCTTCTGTGCCACAACTTAGTTTCCTCTTGTTGTGTCAATAGACACTTTAGTGAGGAGGTTGGTAGGTCAATTATATAGATGTTCTTTTTCATAATTCCCTTAAGTGTAATTTCAGGGTTTTCAACATTTTTAATTAAGCAATCAGTTTTTGAAAATGTGACTGAGTACCCTGAGTCACATAATTGACTAATACTAAGTAAGTTAAAATTCAGTTGATCAATCAATAAAACTTTTTGAATATAGAAATTGGAACTTAGTTGGATATTACCTGTTCCAATTACCTTAAATGTTTCGTCGTTGCCGAATGTAACTGACCATAGGTTCTTGAATTTTAGCTTAGTATAATTTCAATCTGTCTCCAGTCATGTGTCTAGAGAATTCACTATCTAACATTCATTGATCCAAATCTTTATGCTCCTACACATAAAGTATTTGATTTGGTTCAATTTGACGGATCAAAAGATAGTTTGATTGAAATTAACCTCTTAATATTCCATCTCACCTAATCTAGATTATCAAACATGGTATTCCTATGGGTAATTGTGAGATGGTTTTGTGTTTAATTGAGTTAATCGGATTTAGATTTAAGTTTTGAATTGGTTGGGTTAATTTAGATTAGGTAATATTAATTTTAAGTTAATTGGGTTAATTGAGATTAATTTGATCAGTTTTATTAATTAGATTTATTAATTGATTAGGTTAATTGAGTTAATTGATTTTAATCAGTAGTTTTATTAATTAGATTTATTTGGTTAATTAATTGATTTTATTAAATATTAATTAGGTTGATTTATAAATTGTTTAGTTTAATTAATTGATTTGGTTATTAATCAATTAATTAGGTTAATTAATTGATTAGGTTAAATATTAATTAGGTCAATTTATAAATTGTTTAGCTTAATTAATTGATTTGGTTAAATATTAATTAGTTAAATTAATTAAATTGGTTAGATCTAAATTTCACCTAAGTTCACCTCATCCTTTTCTAAGTTATCAATCAGGGAACCTTATAGGTTTTTGTGAGATGGTTAATTTATCTTTGATTAAGGTTATCATCTAAGGATTAATTTACATTTGAGTTAGACTCAGGTTTTTCAATTAGTCAATTAAATATTCATTTCAAAGATTGGCTTCCAGGCTGTGGCGAGGCACTAGGCCTTCTTGGGTATAGGATCATCCACCACTTCTAGACAAAGGCTTTCAAAGAAATTGAATATTTAATTTTTCTTTTTGAAACCTCTAGGTCTAACTAGTCAAGTGTAAATATCATGCCTAGGTCCTTATCTAGTCTAATCTAAGCATGTATAATAAGAGCAAGAAAAAAAAACAAGCATAAAGCAATTCTATTTATTAATAAAAAATAGTCTTTCTATTGGCTCCCTTTGGATCATAACCTTGATAAGGTCTATCAAGGTAGTGGACTTGATCCTTGGGGACCCATCCTTGGACTGTTTTTCTATTTTCTCTATTTACATGGGATAAATAAGACTTGTACTTCTGTTTAGCCTTAAATCCAAGTCCGGATCGATTGTAAATAGCTCGCTATTTTCCAAGAATCAGATCAGATTCTTGGAACCCAAGGTGAACTGTTCCAACGTATCCTTTAGTTCCTTGACTTGATTTTTCAGGCTAGATTTCTCTTTCTCAAACTTTTGGACTTGAGTTGAGGTTTCAATCTGAATGAGGTCAGTCAAGGAGCTAGGGTTAGTCACTTCTTTAAGGGTTGTTACCTCCTTTTGAAGTGATTTGACCCGCTTATTGGATTTAGCTAATTTATGCATAAGGTAATTGACTAAATTATAAAGTTTATTTAATTGAGAAATACTTACAGTGGGTTTAGTCCCTTCGGAAATAGATACGGATCCGTGGCTTCTCTCTGTTTTCGATTCGCTCTCGATCTCCGATTCGTCGATTTGTTCCCGGGCTGTCAGCACAAGGAAGCTCGTCTGCCCGAGCTCTTAGTCGAAATCTTCTGACGACGACTCATCCCAAGTTGCTTGCAGTGCTTTCTTCTTCCTCTGCTTCTTTGCTTCCATTTGATTTGGGCAGTTGGCTTTGACATGTCCCTTCTAATTGTAGCCATAGCAGATTACTTCAAACTTCACCTTTGGACTTGTTTGTACTTTCTTGGATTAAATCACATTTTTGATGTCCTTCTTTGTGAATCCCTTCTTCTTGTTATAGAGTCTGCGTACTAGGTTGACGAGTTCGGTTGCTAATTCGTCGTCGTCATCTTCTGAGTCCAGTTCTTCTTCAGACTCGGGTTCAATCTGATGCTTCTTTCTAGCCTCCTTTATCTTGCTTGCACCTGCAATCTGTTGGGGTTGCAAGGTTGCAAACATAGTCCCATATTGGAAACACATGGGAAAGATCATGGGTTTATAAGAGAAAAGATATCTCCATTGGCATGAGGCCTTTTGGAGAGAGCCCAAGAGCAAAACCATGAGGGTTAAGGCCCAAAGTGGACAATATCATGCTATTGTGGAGATATCTAAATTCTTTTCGATCCTACAATTGGTATCAGAGCGGGGTCGTTTTGAATTGGTGCAACCACCGTTCAAAACAAATTTTTCGCAGTTTTTTTTCGTTTTCGGAGTCGAATTAGAATTTAGCCTTATAGCTATATTCTAATTCTTGTTTCCCTCGAATCGACTTTTTGCTCGAAGTAGGTGCAACACCACTCGAGTTCGTTTCTATTGTCCTTTATTCCAGCGCTACTAATCCAAGACTTAGTCTTGGAACACATTCTGTTTTTTTTTTGTTACATATTATAAATGGCCCAACAAGAGGGTTTCAGCACTGTACGCCCCCCGCTATTCTCCGGAGAGGATTTTGGCTACTGGAAGGGAAGAATGGAAACGTATCTAAAGATACAATTTGAAACGTGGATGATCATAAAGACGGGACTGAAACTGCCAGTCGATGACGACGGCAAAACCACACCCTGCGAGAAGTGGGACGCTCCTATAATAAAAAAAGTAGAAGCCGACGCCAAAGCTACCTGCACCCTTCAGTGTGGTCTTACCAAGGAAGAACTCAACAGAGTTGGCCCGTTTGCCTCTGCAAAGGAGCTCTGGGAAAAGCTCATCGAACTCCCCGAAGGCACTGATGACACCAAGGTAAGTAAAAGAGATCTTTTACTTAATAAATTATATAATCTAAAAATGCAGGAAGGCGAAACGGCGAGTTCTCTTCACGCAAGAATACAAGACATCCTTAACTCTCTTCACGGAATTGGCCAGAAAATAGAAAATCGGGACGTAATAAGGTATGCCCTAAACTCGTTTCCAAGGAATACATTGTGGGCATCAATGGTAGATGCCTACAAAGTTTCCAAGGATCTATCCTCTTTAAAACTAGATGAACTTTTTTGTGAATTTGAACTTCATGAGCAGACTAATGCACAGCCAACCGAGAAAGGTATTGCGTTGGTTGCAGGTACAAGCCGAACCCGGGAACCGAGACCACGACGGAGAACCGAACCAGCATCAGAAACTGAACCAGACTCTGAGGATGAAGAAGATGACATTACAACCGAGCTGGTAAACCTCGTGAAGAAGCTCTACAAGACGAAAGGATTCGACAAAAGAGATCTAAAGAAGGCAGTAAAATCAAAGGAAGGCCCACAAAATACCAAGATGAAGTTTGAAGTTACATGCTACGGGTGTAACCAAAAGGGGCACATCAAATCCAACTGCCCTAACTTGAAGGAGGTCAAAAAGCAAAGAAGGAAAAAGGTCCTTAAGGCAACATGGGACGAATCTTCATCGGAGGACAACAACGACGAGCTCGAACAAACGAGTCTACTCGCATTAATGGCTCGGGACCAAGTCGTCGAATCCGGATGCGAGAGCGAGTCTGAGGCAGAGTCCGAGCAAAGCCACGGATCCGTATCCGTTTCCGAAGGACCAGACCCCGCTGTAAGTATCTCCCGGTTGAACACTTTAGTTAGCTATTTATTGCGCAAATTAGCTAAGTCAAACCTGAAGGTTAAGTCACTTCTAAAGGAAGTAAGTGTCCTTAAAGAAGTGGCTAACACCAAACCCTTACCTGACCAGAGTCAGACTGAATTTCCAACTCAAGTTCAAAAACTTGATGAAGAAAATTCAAGTCTAACAAATCGGGTTAAAGATTTAGAAAATACCTTAGAACGGTTTACTTTGGGCTCCAAGAATTTGGACTTGATTCTTGGGACACAAAGAGCCGTCTACAATAGGCTGGGATACAAAAGTAAATATAGATCTTATTTATCATTAATAAACAAACAAAGTGTTAAATCAGTCCAAGCATGGGTCTCCAAGTCTAACTTGGTCAATCAAGTTAGACCTGACCAATACTGGGTTCCAAAGGATCAAATATACTACCTCGATAGACCATATCGAGGCCATGATCCAGGGGGAGCAAAACGAAAAACAATCCTAAAAATTTAAAATTCAAAATTTAAAATTAAAATTAAATTCAAAATTCAAAATTAAATTATCAATTCAAAACTCAAAATTAAAATCAAGTTAAGATATTCAAGAGTCGAAATTAAGTTAACACTGAAAATAAAAATGGAGGATCCAGACTCGCTGGCACCCCCAACTAAACTACCCGGCAGGGTAACTAAACCTAATCTACCCGAAATGGGTAAAACAAGAGTAGATTACCCGGCAGGGTAATTAAGGTTAGATTAAAACGGGCTAGGTTTAACTTGACCCACAGTACTGGTGAAGTTTTTGGATGATAGTACGTTAGGGAAGCTTGGGCATCGCATGTCTAGGAAGATATGGCTTCGACCTGGTGCATTTGGCCAAGTGGAACTGACCGAAGCTACCCTTAAATGAATCCTGACTAGTTAGACCAAGGATTGGTATTAAGTTCAATGGGTAGGACTATTTGGAAAACCTCGAAGGCATGGTTACTTTAATGAGCTCCTTGTGACTCACCATAGCCCAGAAGTTTATCCAAAGAATGCTTACTTGTTGAACCCAAAGCCAAACCTGAATCTAACACAAGTTAAACCAAAATCCTGAATTCAACAATAAATCATCTCACATCAATCATAGGATTCCCTGATTGAAAATTTAGATCGGGTGAGATGACTAAGTTTTAAAACTCAAATCTCAAAATTAATATGAAACTCAATTTCAAAATTATTCTTAAAACACAATTTCAAAATTATTTTTAAAACACAATTTCAAAATTATTTTTAAAACTCAATTTCAAAATAATTTTTAAAACTCAATTTCAAAATTATTTTAAAACTCAATTTCAAAATTATTTTAAAACTCAATTTCAAAATTATTTTAAAAAAAAAAACATAATTTCAAAATTATTTTTAAAACACAATTTCAAAATTATTTTTAAAACACAATTTCAAAATTATTTTTAAAACTCAATTTCAAAATAATTTTTAAAACTCAATTTCAAAATAATTTTTAAAACTCAATTTCAAAATTATTTTTAAAACTCAATTTCAAAATTATTTTTAAACTCAATGTAAGAATTATTTTAAAACTCAAATTCAAAATTATTTTTAAACTCAATTTCAAAATTATTTTAAAACTCAATTTCAAAATTATTTTAAAACTCAATTTCAAAATTATTTTAAAACTCAATTTCAAAATTATTTTTAAAACTCAATTTCAAAATTATTTTAAAACTCAATTTCAAAATTATTTTAAAACTCAACTTCAAAATTATTTTTAAAACTCAATTTCAAAATTATTTTAAAACTCAATTTCAAAATTATTTTAAAACTCAATTTCAAAATTATTTTTAAAACTCAATTTCAAAATTATTTTAAAACTCAACTTCAAAATTATTTTTTTTCAAAATTATTTTTAAAACTCAATTTCAAAATTATTTTTAAAACTCAATTTCAAAATTATTTTAAAACTCAATTTCAAAATTATTTTTAACTCAACTTCAAAATTATTTTTAAAACTCAATTTCAAAATTATTTTAAAACTCAATTTCAAAATTATTTTTAACTCAACTTCAAAATTATTTTTAAAACTAAATTTCAAAATTATTTTAAAACTCAATTTCAAAATTATTTTAAAACTCAACTTCAAAATAATTTTTGAAACTCAATTTCAAAATTATTTTAAAACTCAATTTCAAAATTATTTTTAAAACTCAATTTCAAAATTATTTTTAAACTCAATGTAAAAATTATTTTAAAACTCTTTCAAATCTATCTCTAACAAGTTTACTTCAATTTAACTATCATGAAATCCATTAAAACAATTCAACCACTTCCTATGTAGGAATTGGATCAATGGATGTTGGATAGTGGCTGCTCTAGACACATGACTGGAGATAAATTGAAGTTTACTAAACTCACGTACAAGAACTTAGGATCAGTTGCATTCGGTAACGAAGGTCAACTTAAGGTAATCGGAAGCGGTAATATCGAACTCAACTCCAATTTTATTATTCGAAAAGTCCTCTTAGTTGAGAATTTCAAGTTTAATTTACTAAGTATAAGTCAATTGTGTGATAGCGGATACTTAGTAACTTTTGACAAAACCAGGTGTTTAGTTAAAAACATTGAAAATCCTGAAATCTTACTTAAGGGACTTAGGATAAATAATATGTATTCAATTAATCTACCGACATCCTCAACAAAGTGTTTTCTAACACAAGAAGAGGAAACTGATTTGTGGCACAGAAGATTGTGTCACACTCACACTAGACTCATTTCAAAAATGAGTCATAATGGTCTAGTTAGAGGTTTACCAAAACTAAAATTCATTGAAAATTCAATCTGTAATGCTTGTCAACAGGGAAAACAAACTAAGTCAACACACAAATCAACAAATCTCGAAAGAACCAGCTCCTTACTTGAGCTCCTTCACCTTGACTTATTTGATTCACATGGAGCTAAGTCACTAAGCAAGAACCAGTATTGCTTAGTAATAATTGATGACTACTCTAGATTTTCATGGGTAAAATTCCTAAAAAATAAAGATGAAACCTATGAAATATTTAGTAACTTTTGTAAATTAATAGAAAATGAAAAAGATACTAAAATTAAAAGAATAAGAAGTGATCACGGAGGAGAATTTGAAAATCATAAATTTACCCAATTTTGTAAAATAAATGGATACCAACATGAATTTTCATGTCCCAGAACCCCCCAACAAAATGGTCTGGTGGAACGTAAAAATAGAACTCTACAAGAAGCCGCTAGAACCATGTTAAATGAATATAATTTAAATCACCAATTTTGGGCAGAAGCAATAAATCTCATATTCAAAACCGAATTTTGATCAACAAATTTCACAAGAAAACCCTTATGAACTATATTATCATAAAATTCCTAACTTAAATTATTTAAAAATATTTGGATGTAAAGTTCACATTTTAAATACTAAAGATTATTTAAGAAAATTCACACCCAAATCTAACAAAGGAATATTCTTAGGATACTCCTCAAATAGTCGAGCCTATAGAGTCTACAATCAAAACACCCTAAAAGTTGAAGAAACAACTAATATAATATTTGATGAAGAAAATAATCTACCAAATATAAATGAGAATGTTGATATTGATCCAAGAAATATAGAAGATGATGAAATTCAACCAAATCTTAATAAACCAGAGGAACCAGCCCCTGACCCATTTATAAGACCAACTAGGGCCAGTACCTCTCACCCATCTGATCAAATTTTGGGTGATCCAAATCTAGGAGTTAGAACTAGATCCTCCTATAGAATCCACAGTCAGATTGCCCTAATTTCTAAAATCGAACCAAAAACAATAGAAGAAGCACTTCCTGACCCGGACTGGATCATAGCTATGCAGGAAGAGTTAGCCGAATTTGAGAGAAATCAAGTCTGGGAACTTGTATCTAAACCCTCAAATAAATCAATAATCGATACAAAATGGGTATTTAGAAACAAGCTAGATGATCAAGGTGAAATAATTAGAAATAAGGCTAGGCTTGTAGCTAAAGGATTTAGCCAAGTTGAAGGTTTGGACTATGATGAAACCTATGCCCCAGTAGCTAGACTCGAATCCATTAGAATGTTGTTAGCCTATGCAGCAAACAAAGGATTTAAACTATACCAAATGGATGTCAAGTCAGCATTCTTAAATGGATTTATTAAGGAGGAAGTATATGTAAGCCAACCCCCAGGATTTGAGGACTTAGGATATCCTAATCATGTATTTAAGTTAAAAAAGGCCCTGTACGGACTTAAACAAGCCCCTAGGGCATGGTATGAACGATTATCAAATCACTTAATATCCAAAGGTTTTAAACAAGGTCAAATAGATCCAACTCTATTTGTAAAAACTGTAGAAAAAGATATCTTCATAGCTCAAATCTATGTTGATGATATAATTTTTGGATCAAATAACTCTAAATTGTTAAAAGAATTTATTAGATTAATGGAAAATGAATTTGAAATGAGTATGGTTGGTGAACTTAATTTTTTCTTAGGCTTACAAATAAAACAAACTAAAGATGGAATATACATTTATCAAACTAAATATGCAAAGGAATTAATTAAAAAATTCTGCATGGAAAATTCAAAAATAATAAATACTCCAATGGCAACCAACATTAACATAGACTCTGACCCTGAAGGAAAACCAGTAGATCCAAAGTACTATAGGAGTGCCATAGGAAGCTTGCTTTACCTAACTGCAAGCCGACCCGACATTTTATTTGCAGTTGGTATGTGCGCAAGATACCAATCTTGTGCAAAAGAGTCACATTTAACCTATGTAAAAAGAATACTTAGGTACATTAAAGGCACTCTAAATATAGGACTCTGGTACCCTAGAACTTGCACCTTTGACCTTCTTGGCTATTCTGACTCGGATTACGCCGGATGCAAGTTAGATAGAAAAAGCACAAGTGGTAGTTGTCAATTTCTAGGACAGTGCCTAGTAAGCTGGTCAAGTAGAAAGCAACATTGTGTTGCTTTATCTACCACTGAAGCTGAATATATAGCCTTAGGTGAATGCACATCTCAATTACTTTGGATGATGCACACTCTTAAAGACTATCAACTGAACTATCATAACACAAAAATCTCGATTGATAATATAAGTTCCATAAATTTAACAAAAAACCCAATTCATCACTCAAGAACTAAACATATAGAAGTGAAGCACCATTTTGTAAGGGATCATGTAGCTAAGGGTGATATTACACTCAACTATGTTGAGTCAAAATCAAATCTAGCTGACATCTTCACAAAACCCTTACCTGAACTTGAGTTCAGCTCACTTAGAAGACAAATAGGAATGTGTTGGGTAGAATAGACAATGCTCAGTTATCAGTTACTCATTCAAATTCTAGGAAAAATAGTTTTCAAAACTCCAATTTTGTTAGATTTTTAAAAAAAAAAAAAAATTTGGATTTAGCTTAGGTTTTCCCCTAGATATCATGTACCTCTAGAATGAAGCCAGAGCATCTCACAAACACCTAGGTCTACCTTGCTTGTGTTTGAAAAACTTAGAATGGCGTGAGATGCATAGGGTACAGCCTGGACTCAGGAATGCTTATGTTTGTGCATCAATATGAGTCTGGGCGTTAAACACATCATAAATATTAATCAAGTCAAGTCTTCCAGCTCTAGCCAAATCTAACTGGACCAAATAGACTTAATTTGACTAACCATGTGAAAGCTACTGCCCTCTAGGCAATCAGCAAGTAGCTAAAGGTTAGACAGTTGGGAAAAGTATGTTTCAATTTAAGCATGATTATACTTTACGGTTCTAATCAAATTACTTTACCTGATTATTTTAGGGCTCTGATACTTAATCAAATTAAACTTAATAATTTAATTTGACTCATGCTTGGACTGAAAACAAACTCCTACTACTCCCTCTGTCCTAAAAATAAATATTTTGTTAATTTTCTTCAAAATGAGTATTCAAAACTCATTTACAGTTTTTTTTCAAAAACTTAACCATGTAATTGAATATTCAACTATTTTTCAAATCTAGTAAACTAATTATAACATTTTAAAGTGACCTCAAATTTTATAACTTCTAAGCAAAACTTTTTATTGAAAACATTTTATTGAAAATTCAAATACTCATATCTTCAAACTTAGTTAATTTTAAGAATATGTTTACTAGACTTAGTTAGATTTTACTCTAAACTTAGCTATTTGGCAAAATACTTTCTCAATACAAATCATTTCAAAGAAGAATATATAGCTAACTATTTTCAAATTTGGCAAAATCCAAAATTCAAAAAGCTAAGTAGTTTTGCTAAGAAGAAAACTTATCTTTTTTCCTCTCTGAAAATTTTCCTTCAGAAAAATACAAATCTACTTTCAAACTGGTTTATTTTTTGATATATGGCAAAGGGGGAGAGTAGATTTAAAGTTAATGGAAAAATCAAAGTATTTAATAAAAGCAGAGAGTAGGTAAATTAAAGTTAAATTCAAAGTATTTGATAAAAGGAGGGCTTTTCTTAAGGGGGAGTCTAATATGTCAAAGTTCAAAGTTTCCAGCTTAACCTCTATTGCATTTGAAGTTCATTTTAAGCTTGGTTAACTTAATGCAGTTATTACATATGTTGTTTTTCTTAACTTTGAATTACGTATTGCCATAATCAAAAAGGGGGAGATTGTTGGTGCGGGAAGCATCCGACGATCGAACCTAAGTTTTGATAATGGCAAAGGATTCAAAGTTAAGATGCTTTGTTATCTGACTTTGTTTGAGTGTTTCAGAAAGTCCTAAGCGGTTAGGCAAGGTAAAACCCTAGGGGTGGTAACCCTAGGTCATAGGGGTGGTAACCCTATGGAAAGTCTTGGCAGGTCGAGGCTAGGCAAAAGTCCTAGGGGTGGTAACCCTAGGTGGAAAGTCCCTGTGTCGCGAACCGGTGAAAGTCGGGAAGCGGATGTTCAGTGGAAAGTCCGGAAGCTTGAGTGCCGAGCAAAGTCCGGACTGGCATCAAGTATGTTCTCCGAGTGGAGTAGGTGAGGACGCGTTCCCGTAGAGGAACAGAGGCGTCGGGTCGACCTAGGGTTTCCGGGAAATCGAAGTCAGAGTCCGGAGACTGTCATAACTTCATAGTCATACTATTATTTTGTGTTAACTCTGTGTTGCAGGTATTTTTGGATTAATATACTTGCAGGTACCAAAAACACAAAGAAGAACTCGGATGAACAGTGTCCGAGGCGCCTCCATGGGGCTTGGAGGCGCCTCGGGTGCGAGCCAGGAAAAGGCCAGCGCAGCAGACTGGAGGCGCCTTGAATGGGGTTCAAGGCGCCTTGAACCGGAGGTTGGAGGCGCCTTGGATAGGCTGAAGGCGCCTTAGACCAGATAGAGTTCGACCAGGTCCGTGCTGATCCACACGGGTGACTCGGCTCGTTCAAGGCGCCTTGATGAACAGTGTAAGGCGCCTTGAACCCTCTTTATAAGGGGTCTCGACCAGCAGCTTAGAACAACGACGAACAAGCGATCCTTGTGCTGCGTGCTGCTCAATCAACGACCCTGAAGTGCTGTTACGAGTCCACGACGACCAGGAGCTTCGAGATTACGATTCTGTCGTCGGTAAACTTGTTTTTAATTACTGTACTGATTGTAAATTTTGTACTCTTTTTCGTACTTATAAGTGTTGCCCACCGAAAGCGATCAAGGATCGCGGGCCTTCGAGTAGGAGTCGACCTAGGCTCCGAACGAAGTAAAACTATCTGTGTCCTTCTGTGATTGCATTCGTTACTTCCGCTGCGTATATTTACTTTGGTAGTTTTACGTTTCCGATACGATAAAAATAGCCGCGAGCGCTATTCACCCCCCCCCTCTAGCGCGATCTCGATCCAACAATTGGTATCAGAGCCCGGACTGCCAGAAGGTTTAACCGCCGACTGTGCACAAGAGCTATGGTCTGGTTGAGCCATGTGGGTACAATATTGACCTCGAACAAAGAAAGTGGGAGCTCCTATGTTCGAATCAAGAGGACCAGACACCAGGCAGGAAGTCCTAGTAGGTCGGGTGGACCAAGGGGCAGGAAGACCTGGTGGGTCGAGGATCGGACGTGGGAAGCCTATGGTCCTTTGTTTGAGGGGGGGATTGTTGGGGTTGCAAGGTTGCAAACATAGTCCCATATTGGAAACACATGGGAAAGATCATGGGTTTATAAGAGAAAAGATATCTCCATTGGCATGAGGCCTTTTGGAGAGAGCCCAAGAGCAAAACCATGAGGGTTAAGGCCCAAAGTGGACAATATCATGCTATTGTGGAGATATCTAAATTCTTTTCGATCCTACACAATCAACGCAATACCTTTCTCGGTTGAACGTGCATTAGTCTGTTCATGCAATTCAAATTCGAAAAACAACTCATCTAGTTTAATTAAAGACACATCCTTAGATACCTTATAGGCGTCTACCATTGATGCCCACAATGTATTCCTTAGAAAAGCATTGAGTGTGTACCTTATTACATCCCAATTCTCCACCTTCTGTCCGATCGCGTTGAGTCCATTCAGTAGATCCTAAATCTGCATGTGAAGTTGACTAGTCGTCTTACCTTCCTACATTTTTATGTTATATAATTTATTCAAAATTAAATCACGCTTACTTACTTTTGTATTGGAGGTGCCTTCGTGCAGCTCAATCAGTTTTTCCCATAGTTCTTTCACACTTGAGAAAGGGCCAACTCTGTTCAGTTCTTCTTTTGATAACCCACATTGTAGCATGCAAGTTACTTTGGTGTCGGCTTCAATTTTCTTCATTAAGTTGGTGTCCCAGTTCACGCATGAGACTGGTTTTCCAATGTCATCTCATGGAAGCTCGAGTCTAGTTTGGATAATTATCCACATTCGACTTACATCTTGAGGTGGTATTCTATCCGGCTCTTCCAGTAGCTAAAGTCCGCACCGAAGAAAAGAGGTAGGCAGGCTGTGCTGTAGCCTTCTTGATGGGCCATTAAGGAAGAAAATCTCGCACAAACAAAAATAAGAAATTTTATTCCTAGACTTGGTCTTGGATTAGTAGTGCGAGATTAAAAAATAAATACGCGAACTCAAGTGGTGTTACATTAGCTTCGAGCAAAAATTTCGAATGCAATTAAAATAGATCGAAAGGTGGCAATTATACTGATTCCGATCGACTCCGAAAAATAGAAAAAAATTGCCACGAAAAACTGCTTGAATGGTGGTTTCACCAATTTGAAGTGACCCTGCTCTGATACCAATTGTATGATCAAAAAGTGCTAGAGGGGGGTGAATAGTGCTCGTAGCTTTTACTTTCGTTTCGGAAAACTATCGAGTAAATACGCAACAGAAAAGTAAAACACACGAAAGCAATGCTAACACTTTTGGTTACTTTGTTTGGAGCCTGTGGCGACTCCTACTTCAAGGCTCGCGATCGTTGATTGCTTTTGGTGGGCAATCACTATAAGATTGGAAATATTACAAAAGAATACAACAATTAAAGCACTATTAAATAATATACCGATAACAAGGAAATCTGGAATTGAAAGCTTCTGGTCGTCGGAGTAGAGTTAGGACTTCGTCGGATCGCTTTGCTAGCAGCACACGGAAGAAGAATTGCAAGTATGTGTTGTTCTCTTGATGCTGGTCATACTGGGCTTAAGTAGCCCGTGGAGGGCGCCTCCAACACCATGGAGGGTGCCCTCAATCCCGTCGAAATCGTAGCGTGGATGAGCTCCGAACTGGTCGCTGCTTATCCGCCTGAGGGCGCCTCCAAGATCATGGAGGGCGCCCTCCACCCAGCGTCCAGTGTGCCTCTAGCTCCATGGAGGGTGCCCTCTACCATGCTGCGCAGAGGTCTTCAGTAGTGCACCCGAGGCGCCTCCAAGCTCCATGGAGGGCGCCTCGGGTATTGTTCATTCGAGGCAAATGTGTCCAATTCGCTTCCTGCAAAATACATTAGTCCCAAAAACTAACCATACCCTACAAAACAAAGTTAGCACAATATAGACATGATAAATAAAGTATTTGATAGTCTCTGGACTGTCCGATTCTGACTTCTGATTTCCATCCAGAAACCCTAGGTCGAATCGATGCCTACTATTACCTCACCGGGGAACGTGTCCTCACCTACTCCACTCAGGAGAGTTTCCCTACTGCCAGTTGATCCTCCAGACCAACTGGACTTTTGCTCAGTGTCCGAGGCTCCAGGACTTTCTGCTAGACGTCCGCTCTATGACTCATCCAGTCTTCCACCTGGTTCGCGACACCAGAACTTTCCACCTAGAGTCCCCGACTCTAGGACTTTTGCTCGAAGCCCTCGACCCGCCAAGACTTTTTGCTTAGGGTTACCACCCCCTAGGGTTCTCAACCTGCCTAACCGTGGCTAGGACTTTTGCCTAAGTACACTTAGGACTTTCCTGCAAACTCATTCAAACATGTTAGACAATAAATTACCTTAACTTTGAACCCTTTACCATTATCAAACTTAGGTTCGATCATCGGATGCTTCTCACACCAACAGAAAGATGTCCTAAGGTAGATTGCCTTACGATTTTTTACTAAATATAGATTCACTATTTGAGTGCACATTATATATTTGAATCATCTTAAACTCATTTATTGAATGCCCACAATACAATTCATAGCATAAGAGAATTTGTGATTGGATCACAACTTGTGATTATCTTTACATGTTCAATTATGAACATATTGGAATTTCCCTAGTCGTCGAGTTGATGCATTCGGACATCATCAATTCTGTAAGACTAGCTGGGGTTATACTCCTTGGTTCGGTCAATCAGCTATTTCTCACTGACTGGGACATTAGGATGTCGAGTGTTAAACATGGATGTTAGTTATGGTAACTACTTCATTGGAGTGACCTGCTGTAAAATTTCATATAGTTCTCTACATATAGATATGTCTATGACGTTTTTACTACAACTCGAGTGCAAGTTTTCCTTTGACTTGAGGTATACAAGTTATCTTGGTCATGGAGACTTATAATTTGATATCTTAAGTAAGCATGTTATCGAGGTGTGGACCCGGGATGATTGGGTATAAGTCGAAGTATTCGAAGGTGTTTGGATAGCTCATAGAGGATTCATCACTTCTTGCGAGAAGACGTATACCCTAGTGTCACTCGTTAGGATTATTGCTTAAAGTCTTTGGCTAAGTATCACATGATTAAGAGTACGAGACTCTTGTACACATGAACGAGTAATTTGAATTCACAAAACGAGGAAGTATTACTTGACCTAGATGTGTTGTAGTCAATCTAGTGGGGGCAGACACATAGACCATATCTTAAACCAAGTGGATATAAGATAAGTGAAAGGAATGAGACACGACTCACTGTAGCTTTTGAAAGGTTTAGAATTAGTTCTAAAATTAACTATGATTTTTTGACTAATTGGGGGTCATGATGTACTACTAGGTGTCACTCATGATCGTTCCATAATTAAGCAGTTAATTATGGGTGACCAATATGAGCCAAGAACTTATTGGGTCACATGAACTATGAGTCTCTAAAAGGTGTAAAACAAGTTAAAGAATAGGATTATTAGATCAGGAGATAAATGTTTGGTTAGACCATGCATAAGACAAATATAGAAATATTTATCGAAACGGAGGTGCGGATGAGCCACATTTCTTATGGAAGAGTTGGACCCTATGTGGTTACTCATGAACCAAATTAAATTAGTCATGAACCAACTTACTTTAGTTATGAACCAACTTAGTTTAGTTATGAACCAAACCAAGGGGTTAATGAACTCATTTTTAGTTAAGGAATAATGGGTTGGATTTGGGTTTACTAATCCAATTCATTAATGAGGGTTATATATTGATATGGTTAAGAGAGAATTAGATACACAATTCATTATTTTGGTTGATTAGGATTTTAGAAACCTAATCCTCCTCTCCTCTATCTCTCTCTCTCTCTCTCTCTCTCTCTCTCTCTCTCTCTCTCTCTCCCGCTGCCAACAAGAGGAATCCCTTCCTCTTGTTGTTGTGTCCACCACAAGGAAGGAATGCCTTCTTTATTTGCTTCTTCTTCCTCTTGATCCCTCTCCTCTACTCGTGGCTAGTAACTTTCGAAGGAGAGGCTTGTACTCAAGGAGTTGTCTTGAAAATCTTGGCGTGGATACAAATAGAGGCGAAGTTCAACAACGTCTCTACGGTTGATGCCTTTCTCGTTACAGGTCATCCGTAAGGTATACCTAGAATAATTGTTATTCATTTTCATTTTTTTGTTTTATGATCTTGTCAGTGCGATTGTATCCTACATGTGTGTGGTGTGTGAGTGTGTGTTGTAATAAATTAAATTTATTTACATTTTAGTCTTCCGCTATACATGTTTATGAAACATGTTTTAGCACACACTTCATCGGGCATTACCAACATTTTTCATGTGGTCAATCGAGTTAAGTTATGTCCTGTTTGTATTTGATGTCTTATATTTAAGTGTACAGGAGCTTAAGAATATAAGAAGTTGAGCCAAAGATGTGACGAATGAGAAGGGTAGCACGGGAATCGAGTCAACGAGCTTTGTGCATCTGAGGAACGAGAAGCTGTGGAAAAGTACACTGGTGGAGTGAGAAGGATGAGCACGGTGCTTTCGATGGATGAGAAGCCAAAGAGAATGAGTGCTCAAGTAGAAGGCCGAAGTTGGGTTTGGGTGAGCTCAACTCTGGAAGGCCAGAGGATCACCCAAGCAACCGGAGAAGAAGCCGACGACTAGAGAAGGCATCGGACGGTCAACTTGTAGTTGACTGATCTAGGCACTCGAACCAATCGGCGCTTGAACCACTTTGGTGCCCAACGGGCACCTAGTTGTCGTGGATCAACCTCAAGTCCATGTCAGCAGCGATCTAGGCGCTCGGAGATGGTCTGGGTGCCCAGGAGTGGATAAATGTTAATCCCTTTACCATTATAAAATGGATTGAGACGACCAGCTAGGCAACCAGTTGGGGGAACCCAGACCAAGTTCGGGCGCCCGGATCGTGCCATGTCATCAAACAGTCACTTCAACCAGTGAGCCTATAAAAGGAGCCCTAGTGCTCGAGATTTAATAACAACACTTCGGTACTTCGAATTATTTATTCAATTTATATTTTCTATACTTCCAATGCTTATAAAAGCCTCTTACGATGAAAGGAGAATTTTGTTAGTGCTTTCAACGCCTTGGATTAACAACTTTCCCGGTTGTAACCAAGTAAAATCCGGTAGTCTCTTTTATTTTTATGCAATTTAGTTTTGTTTATTAAAGTGTTTGTATAACTTAAGCCGAAATCATTGAGAAGGGTATGTTTATAATTTCAGACAATTTTCCTCTCTCTTACCGGTCGCTTGAGACGAACACTTATGACATAGTCATTTAGGTCATCTGTCGTTAGGTATTTTATAATAGTCTTTGTGTTCCTTGGGTCTTTTATTTCTTACGAATATTTTGTCTATTTTTTCTTACACTTCATGCAATATTAATAAAAGTCATAAGTTATTTTTTCATAAATCTAGTATTTCATCCTATACTTCTTTGAATATTATATTTTCTGATATAGACGTCTCCTATTTCATCATTTGATGGGCTAAGATATTATATTATCTTCATTGATCATTTTATGAATTATATATGACTTTATCATTTATGAAAAAAAATTGGATATATACTCTACTTTTATTGCGTTCAAAACACTTGTTGAAAATCATTTTTCAATGACTATCAAGACACTCTTTACTGACAATGGAGATGAATTCGTAGCTCTTCGCTTCTTTCTTATTGCTCATGGTATCAAGCACCTTACTAACCCTTTGCACACTCCTAAAAAAATGGATACTCTGAATGTTGTCACTGTCATATAGTCGAAACTAGTCTCACTCTATTGCACAGAGCATCTATTCCACTCACTTTCTAACCTTATACCTTTGCTATGACAGTCTATTTGATTAACTGCATGTCTAAGATAGGTCTTTCCAACATGTCCTCCTTTGAAAAATTGTTCATTACCATCCCCGATCTTTCAAAGCTTCGTGTCTTCAGGTTCTTGTGTTTTCCATGGTTGTGCCTCTACTCCTGCCACAAGCTTGATCCCAAGTCAACCTGTTGTGTCTTTCTTGGCTATTCTCTCACTTAGAGTGTCTTCCTATGCTATGATCTCACTCTTAAAAAAAGTCTTTATATCTTGTCATGTTAAGTTTGTTGAGCATATTTTTTCATTTGTTGACACATCTTCTATGGGATCCAGAGTAATAAACACTGACTCTGAGCTCTCTGCGACACTAGTCCTCTCATAGGACCCTCTAGCACTAGTGATGCAACCTGCCACCGTCATCGTCGCCTGTTGTCAGGCCGTCCACACTACCTATGTTGGTTAGTCCTAGGAAAATGTACCGGTTCCACTGTACAAAAATTTTTTGTACAAGTGTCGAACCTTTCCTTAAATAACCTATTGTGTTCTTTAGAAGCTAAATTAGGAATCACAGACAGAACTTAACATCATTGATTCCAAATTTAACTTATCTGTTCTTAATGGTTTAGATTTGAATCGCAAGCGGAACTTAACACTATTGATTCAAATCAACCTATGTTATTAATTCCATTAAATATTAATTTCCAAAATTGGCTTCCAGGACTGCATGGCGAGGCACATGGCCTTCTTGGATATGGGAGCAACCACCACCGCCTAGACAAAGCCTTTTAAGGAAAGCTAATATTTAATTTCCTTAAATAACTCTAGGTTAACCAAAAAGAACAATTGAATCACAAATTCGAAAAAGAAGAAAACACAAACTTGAAAAATAAATTCGAAAAACTAGATCTAATTGCCTCTTGTATTTAGAATTCTTACAAAGAAAATAACTAGTATGATGCGGAAGAAAACTACTAGTTATACCTTCTCTTTGTAAGCTAGTGACCTCGAGATCTTCTGCCGTATTCCTCGCCTCGCCTTGGACGTCGTGTGGGTGACGATCCTCCAAGATGAACACCACCCAAAAGCTTCTTCCTCTTCTTCTAAAATCCGGCCATCACCACCACCAAGGAGAAGAGAGCAAAGGGAAAGGAAGAAGAGAAAGGGGTCAGCCACCAAGACATCACCAAGCAAAAGAATAAGAGTTGTTTCTCATGAAGCTTCCTCACCCCTTCTTTTATATTACTTGCCCAAGGCAATTAAGGAAAAACTTTTTATAAAAAATAAAATCATTCTCTAGTTTTTCCTTTTTCCTTTTTTATTTTTCCTTTTCATTCCTCTTGAATGAATTAATCACCAACATTAATTTTTGTGATGATTTTTTATTTTAAATTATGGCCAGCCCCTTGCTTGGGCACCAAGCAAGGTGGTCGGCCACCTCATCAAGAGAAAAGGAAATATATTTTTTAAAATTTTACAAGAAGAAATCCTCTTATAAAATTTACAAGCTCTCTTTCTTAAAGTAGGAGTTAAAAAAGGAAAGTTCTAAAAATTAAAACCATGTTTTAAAATTTAAAACTTCTCTTATAAAATTTCCTTTTTTAACATGATGATAGAAAATTTTAATTTTAAAACTTATCTTCTTTTTTTTCTTAAACCATGAGGATGGTTAAAAAAGGAAAGTTTTAAAACTTTTAGAATTTTCTATTAAAACATGTGGCCTAATTCAAATCAGGAAAGTTTTAAAAAATTAAAATCTCTCTTTTAAAACTTATAGTTTTCTACAAAGAGAATATTTTAAAAATTCAAAACAACCCTCCCTTTTTGATTTATTGTGGCCGGCCCCTTCATGCTTGGTCACCAAGCAAAGGGCCGACCCCTATAGAAGAGGATGTGGCCGGCCCTTGCTTGGTCACCAAGCATTGGTCCGGCCCACTTCTTGGACACCAATAAGAGTCTTACATTTGGATGGACTTGAGGCTATAATGAGGCTACGACAGGGACCTAGAGGAGAAATTAGTTTTGGCCTTCCGATGAGCTTGAGTATCCCGTGCTCGCCCCGAACACACAACTCAAGTTCATCGATAATAACTCATTCCACTAGAGAGTTATTATCGCACTACCGCACCAATCCCAAATTACATTATGGGCTCCTTCTTATCATGAGTGTGTTAGTCTCCCTATGTTTAAGATAACAAATGTCCACTAATTAAGTAAGTTACTGACAACTCACTTAATTAATATCTAGCTCCAAGTGTAGTACCATCAACTTCATTGTCATGTTGGACTAAGTCCACCTGCAGGGTTTAACATGACAATCCTTATGAACTCCTCTTGGGGACATTCTCAACCTAGATAACTAGGACACAGATTCCATCTATAATCAACAATACACACTATAAGTAATATCATTTCCCAACTTATCGAGCATATTGATTTATCGAGCTAAACCTCACCCTTTGATAAGTCAAAGAAATAAATATTAAATATATGTGCTTGTTATTATATTAGGATTAAGAGCACACACTTCCATATTAACTAAGGTCTAGTTCTTTTACTAAGTCAGTACAAAAAAAACTTACCTAAATGGTCCTACTCAATACACTTAAAGTGTATCAGTGTAATTTATTAGTCAAGATAAACTAATACTTAATTACACTACGACTATTCTGATGGTTTGTTCCTTTCCATCTCAGTCGTGAGCAACTGTTTATAATTTATAGAGAACCGACAACATGATCTTCTGAGTGTGACACCACACTCTATGTTATCTACTATATAAATTAATTGAACAATTACATTTAACAAATAAATGCATATATTGACCAATGTGATTCTTTTATTTCAAAAATAAATGTTTACAAAAGCTAGGCTTTTAATATATACTCTAACAATCTCCCACTTATACTAAAAGACTAAGCTGCCATATATGTTGTCATACATCTGATTCTCATCCCCTCCACATGCTGATCAAAAGCTTTCGCCGGAAGGGCCTTTGTGAAAGGATCTACCGGGTTATCTGATGATGCAATCTTGGCGATGACAACTTCTCCTCGCTTGACGATGTCTCGTATCAGGTGGTACTTGTGCTCTATATGTTTACTTACTTTATGGGCTCGTGGTTCCTTCGAGTTTGCAACTGCACCGCTATTATCACAATAAATTGTGATGATTTTGGGCAAACCAGGAATCACATCTAAGTCCATTAGAAAGTTCCTGAGCCATACAACTTCTTTGGCTACCTCAGAGGCTGCCACATACTCAGCTTCCATGGTTGAGTCCGAGACGCATTTCTGCTTAACACTCCTCCATGCAATGGCTCCACCTCCTAGAGTAAATACATAGCCTGATGTAGACTTACTATTATCCCTATCTGATTGGTAGTCCGAATCCATGTAATTCACAGGGAGCAAATCGTCTGCTTGGTAGACTAGCATATAATCTCTAGTCCTTCTTAGGTACTTTAATATATGCTTCACAGTAGTCCAATGTCCTTATACAGGGTTACTCTGATATCTGCTAACCATGCCCACGGTAAAACAGATATCAGGTCTCGTACACAGCATTGCATACATAAGGCTTCCTACGGCCGAAGCATAAGGAACTGCCTTCATGTCCTCTATCTCCTTTGATGTTTTCGGAGACATCTCTTTAGATAAGGCTACTCCATGCCTAAAAGGTAAGAAACCTTTCTTGGAGTTTTGCATGCTAAAACGAGCAAGGATTGTATCTATATATAAAGCTTGGGATAGGCACAACATTCTTTTCTTGCGATCCCTTATAACTTTGATCCCAAGAATGTGTGCACATTCTCCTAAGTCCTTCATATCAAATTGTTTGGACAACCATACTCTTACGTCTGATAATACCTTGACATTGTTGCCAATTAACAAAATATCATCTACGTATAGTACAAGAAATACCACCACGTTTCCGTTACACTTCTTGTATACACAAGACTCATCCGGACACTGAATAAATCCATATGATTGGATTACTTCATTAAACCGGATGTTCCAAGATCTTGAAGCTTGCTTCAGTCCATAAATGAACCAATTGAGCTTACACACTAGATGCTCTTTGCCCTTTTCAATGAACCCTTCTGGTTGCTTTATATGGATATTTTTTTCAAGACTTCCATTAAGGAAAGTTGTCTTGACATCCATTTTCCAAATCTCATAATCCATATGAGCGGCAATGGATAAGAGTATCCGGATAGACTTAAGCATGGCTACCGGTGAAAAAGTCTCCTCATAATCGATTCCCTCTTTCTGAGTATACCCTTTCGCAACAAGCCTTGCTTTGAAGGTTTCTACCTTCCCATCTATCCCTCTTTTCCTTTTGTAGATTCACTTGCATCCAGTGGCTTTTACACCATCAAGTGGTTCTACAAGCTCCCAGACCTTATTAGAATACATAGATTCTATTTCGGAATTCATTACCTTTTGCCAAGATACTGCATCTATATCTTGGAGTGCTTCATCATATGTACAGGGATCAGGTTCATGTTTACCTGGGATCAAGTCCGAAGACTCTCCCAAAAACATGAATCTCTCAGGTTGCCTCACAACCCTCCCACTACGACGAGGCACTGTCTCTGGTTGTGTATCATGCGTGACATGTGTTGCAGTTTCTTGTGGTACTTCATCTGGTATTGTTGGTACTAAAGTAGACGTGTCCTCTTTAATTTCTTCTAGAACTATTTCACTCATGGGCTTATGGTTCATTACATAATCTTCTTCTAAAAATCGAGCATTGGTGCTAACAATGATCTTCTAATTTTTAGGATTATAAAACAAACCATCTTTCGTTCCTTTAGGATATCCCACAAACAGACAAACTTCTGTACGTAATTCCAACTTGTCAATATCTCCCTTCAGCACATGTGCTGGACTACCCCATATCCGGATATGATTCAAACTAGGCTTTCGCCCATTCCATAATTCCATGGGAGTAGAAGGAACTATTTTAGAAGGTATCATATTCAGAATGTACACTGCTGTTTCCAGTGCATATCCCCAAAACGAATTTGGTAATTCTGAATAACTCATCATCGATCTAACCATTTCCATAAGAGTCCTATTCCTTCGTTCTGCCACACCATTCTATTGGGGTGTACCAGGTGCAGACAATTGGGATTGAATCCCGACTTCTGATAAGTAACTCCTAAACTCTTCAAAGAGGTATTCGCCACCACGGTCAGACCGTAGTGTCTTGATACTTTTACCAAGATGTTTCTTCACATCAGCCCTATATTCCTTGAACTTGTCAAAGCATTCAGACTTGCGGGGCATCAGGTAAATGTATCCATATCTTGAATAATCATCTATAAAAGAGACAAAGTATTCATAACCACCTCCTGCCTGGATAGACATAGGACCACACAAATCAGAATGAACCAGTTCTAACGCATCTTTGGCTCTATACCCCTTGGCCTTAAAAGGTCTCTTGGTCATTTTACCTTCCAAGCAAGATTCACATGTTGGAAAGTTTTCCAACTCTAATGAACCCAAGAGTCCATCGGCTACAAGCCTTTGAATCCTACTTAAGTTAATATGTCTAAGCCTTAGATGCCAAAGATACGTTTGGTTCATTTCCAAAGGTTCTTTTCTCTTATTAGAGTTAGAAGATGTGTTATTAATTTCCATATTTTTCTTTGTGGGAGAAATTGGATTTAAAGTGTATAAATTACCAACCAATGCACCAGAACAGATAATCACCTTATTTCTCTTTATAACGACATTGTTACTAAAAGAAACAGAATATCCATCCAAATACAGTTTAGAAACTGAAATTAAATTCTTTCTAAAACTGGGTACATAAAAACAATTTCTTAAAATTAAATTTCTATTCCTATCTCCTACTGCAACAGCCACCACCTTAGTAGCATTGCCCATGTAGACAGTTATCTCTCCATCAAATAGTCACCGGGTTTCCTGGAACCCCTGCAAAGAATCACAGACATGATCAAGTGCTAGTAGATAACACCGCTAAACATGTTTCAACTACTAGAGCATGAGATATACCTTTATTGTTTTGATTCCTACGAGGACAGCCCGCTTTCCAATGTCCAGGTTGCTTGCAGATGAAGCACTTGCCCTTCGGCTTCTTCATTCTAGCTTTCTATCCTGTTCCCTGAGGTTTATTCACCTTCTTTGCTGAAAAGACCTGTTTCTTCTTCTTCTTGCCTTTCGACTTAGAAGTAGAACCATTTTCAGCATAGTGAATTTGAGAACTATGACGAAATATTCCTTCTGCTGCCTGTAGTTCTGTCAGAAGTTCTGCCAACGTATACTTCAAAACTTCTGGGTAGCATTTAGAGAATTATATCGACCTGGGTTTCCCCATCGATTTCTCCTCCAAGGACTTGTATTTCATTCAGATAAGCCATCATTTTGAGGATATGGTCCCTTACGAGTGTCCCCTCAGACATGGTGGCTGTCATTAGCTTTCTCATTGCCTCTTGCCTGGCAGTCCGACTCTGGTGCCCAAAGAGTTCTTTGAGATTGTTCATTATATCATAAGTTGTTAGTAAATCTTGATGCTAATGTTGCAATACATTTGACATTGATGCCAAAATGTAACACCGCGCCATCTCATTAGCTTTTACCCATTTCTTATGATACTCAACCTCCTCTGGGGTAGAGTCACCATCAGGTGCATCAGGGCAAGCCTCATTCAGTACAAACTTATAGCTTTCAGCAGTAAGAACAATGTCCAGGTTTCTTTTCCAATCAATATAGTTGGGAGCAATAAGTTTGTTCTCTTTCAGTATAATGGCCAGTGGGTTGAAAGTCATCCTAAGAATCACAAAAATAAACTTTGGTCAAGACTCTAAATTAAGAATAATATTGATTCCTCAAACAATATTATTTTAAATTAACCAACACCTCAAATCACCATGAATATTGCATGCCACGTTAGTGTGGACGTATACAAATTCAACATTTGTAAGAGGAGGGTATGACCCATTAAGTTTATTATCTTGTCATCCTAACTTTATGACAAATAAAATTAATAGTTGGTTTCACTTTGGTCACACAAAACAATAGCAGTGACTCCGTTGGAGAGGATACTATTGAATGTGTCTAAGTGTATACCATTACTTGATACTAAGTCCATTAAATAGGATTGTGCCCCTTCAGTTGAAGAAGATCACACGCTCCTAAATAATTTCCTATAACCATCCATTAAGGAAATTTGATCTAGTGATCCGCAACAAACACATCCGTTGTGGAGGGAGGCACTCAGAGCCAACATGCAATCTTGTTGCATCACTTACAAACCAGTAATGGAGACCATGGGATTTATTAAAATCCCTCTCCCACTTAGTTATTTAAAAATGAGGATTTTAACCTATGCTAGCATACATCACATGCACATAAATATCACAGTAAATAAAAACAATAAATTTGGAAATTAATATTTTAACTATTATGGCCTTTTTCTTCACTGTCTTCAGTATGCTCCAACCCTAGCTGCTGCCATCTTTAGCCACCGCCATCGGGTCGAGTTGTCGCATCTATTTTGCTTCTTATTCCATTGCGCCTCTGGTCCTCCAATAGCACCACGCCTCGCAAAGATACGATTCGCGACAAATGTAGAATTTTACAAATATCGATCCTATATTCTATAAAGGAATGTACATGTATTCTAGATCGAACAAAAAAAATAAAATTCTAGAAATAATACAGCTCCTGCTGTATTTGATACATACAATCATGCACACAAAATAATGCCCTTGACATGTCCAAGGGTCCAATCACACACAACATCTATAAGTCATAATAATTGGAGCCTGCAACCAAAGAGTTAGCACATCCTACTATTATCCTGCCTAAATTATGTATGGCATGTGCATAACCTATTTGAATTCTAAACACAAAGAGGCAAACCCTAGCTCTGATACCAATTGTTGGTTAGTCCTAGTAAAATGTACCGGTTCCACTGTACAAAAATTTTTTGTACAAGTGTCGAACCTTTCTTTAAATAACCTATTGTGTTCTTTAGAAGCTAAATTAGGAATCGAAGACAGAACTTAACATCATTGATTCCAAATTTAACTTGTATGTTCTTAATGGTTTATATTCGAATCGCAAGCGGAACTTAACACTATTGATTCAAATCCACCTATGTTATTAATTCCATTAAATATTAATTTCCAAAATTGACTTCCAGGACTGCATGGCGAGGCACATGGCCTTCTTGGATATGGGAGCAACCACCACCGCCTAGACAAAGCCTTTTAAGGAAAGCTAATATTTAATTTCCTTAAATAACTCTAGGTTAACCAAAAAGAACAATCGAATCACAAATTTGAAAAAGAAGAAAACACAAACTCAAAAAATAAATTCGAAAAACTAGATCTAATTTCCTCTTATATTTAGAATTCTTACAAAGAAAATAACTAGTATGATGCGGAAGAAAACTACTAGTTATACCTTCTCTTTGTAAGCTAATGACCTCGAGATCTTCTGCCGTATTCCTCGCCTCGCCTTGGATGTCGTGTGGGCGACGATCCTCCAAGATGAACACCACCCAAAAGCTTCTTCCTCTTCTTCTAAAATCCGGCCACCACCACCACCAAGGAGAAGAGAGCAAAGGGAAAAGGGAGAAGAGAGAGGGGTCGGCCACCAAGAGATCACCAAGCAAAAGAATAAGAGTTGTTTCTCATGAAGCCTCCTCACCCCTTCTTTTATATTACTTGCCCAAGGCAATTAAGGAAAAACTTTTTACAAAAAATAAAATCATCCTCTAGTTTTTCCTTTTCCCTTTTTATTTTTTTTTTCTTTCCTCTTGATTGAATTAATCACCAACATTAATTTTTGTGTAAAATACTAAACAATTAATAATTAAATAATAAGGTTATTTAATTAAATAATCTTATTTATATTTTTAGGAAATTATAGAAATTTTCTGAGAATTAATTAGAGCTCGTATGAGTTAGGTTAAGGGGATCAATTATTGGGCCAAGGAAAAGTCTGTTTAAGTTACCCGATTTAAACGAGGAAATGTTTAATTTCCTTAAATGTTTTACTTTTCCTTTTCTTTAAAAGCTTACCCGTGCCCTAAATCCCCACTCGCGTCATCTTCTTCCCAATCCCGAACCCATCACCGTCGATTTCCTTCCTTCCCCTCTCCCTCACGCGACGCACAGCGTCTTCTCCTCCTCCCCAACTCTGTTGCGCTTTCTCTTTTCCCTCTCCTCCGCTCGTTGAAGCTCGACCCATCGCCGGCCAGCAGCGGAGAGATCGACGGCCGCCTCAGGCCCGATCGCGCCAGCAGTCCGATCCCTCTCGTGCCTCTGCCCTAGTTCGGTCCTCACCCTCTCGCCGGCCACCACCGCCGTCCCCTCTGAGCTGCTCTCCCCGCATGAGTTGCCTTCGACCAAGAGCAAGGATGCGCCGTCACCTCTTTCCCGATCATAGTGGAGGCTATCCATCGCTGAGGTCCATGCCCTAGTTTTGCCATCGCCGCCGCTCTCCCTCACGACCTGGTCATGTTGTCTTGCCGAACGCCGACGCATTGACACCAACCTTCTGCGTGAGATCCTCCAGTGAGGCATCGGATATCGCCATCGCGGGAGGCGACGCTGTCAGCTTGATGATGCTGCCCATCTCCCAATTTCTACCTGTTGTCTCCTGATCTATCATCACTGATGACCAAGCGAATGCCTTCGGTATTCCTTGATCCATTGTCGTTTAATCTTGTTGGATCTATGCTCAAGGTCACCTCTCGATCTCTTCTTCTTTGATCGATTTCTGCTGTGAGTATGTGTTGGGTGTCACCGATCGCTGGAATATCTGATTCTAGCCATTCCCTGGCTTGACGAGGAATTTCTGGCCACAAGAAGGTATGATTGCCTCCTTACTTTCCCTTGCTCTGTTCTTGTTCAATTTCTGATCGATGAGTGGAGAATTTCTGCTAGGGTTAAGACTGGATAGGGCCACCAATTTTGGTAGAGGTCATCTATTTCCTGTCTCTCACAGTTGCAATTAGAGAGGAAGTTACTTTGGATTTAGATTAAGGTAAGGTATGTTCAGTACCTAATTAATAGAGAATTTGTTCTGTTGCTGCATTGGATTGATTCTTGGAAGGAATTGAGTCTTTGCTAGGGTTGATTTCAACAGAACAATGTTTGGCGGAGGGATAAGCATCTAATCGTTGTTCGCACATCAGGGATGTTGATTCGAGACGAGTGTCTTGACGTGAGATCCTTTGGATACGATTTCCATTTTTGAGGCGGGTACTTCTTGCTTTGCTTTCTTTTAGTACTTTGACCTTAGTGCATGAATCATTTTGGATAAGGACTGTTTACCTTGACTCCATTCTTATTTTTCTTGTGCTTGATACTTCCACGCAATCTTTGAGAAATTCGTTCCATATCTATACAGTCTCTTGTTGTTGCCCATGATCAATAGCAGATACTAGATACCATGTTTGTATGCTTGACTATTACTTATTTATGTACGATATTGAGCATGTTGGCTTCATGTAGCATACCTGTTTCTGCTTATATATATGATGACTGTTGCATTGTTTGTATCATGTCATTGCATGCATGTCGCATCCTCGGCCACTCGAGAGAGTGGTAGCTGGAGTTGATGTCGCTTGTCCTGTCGTGCCGCACTCGGCCACGCGTGGGTAGTGGTAGCTGGAGTTGCGAGCAGCAGGGACCCCCTTCGCTGTGTAGGTGGTACAGTTGTCATTGATCCGGCCTCTCGACCATACAGGGGTCATGGTGCAAAGAGGTGGGCGGGGTGACCATCCGTGCATACGCTGTTATTATGCCTGCTTTGGCTGCTGCTGTTTACTTATGTTATTATTGCTTTCTTATGCTAATGTGGTATATTTATGATGTCGTTGCTTCTTGCTGTTGTTCACTTATGCTGATATGCTGTCTTAGGTTGATATATATTCTCATTGTAGATGTTTAGTCATTGGAAATAGGTATATACCTTACTTATTACCTCTGTAGTATGAGCAGTACTGTAGCAGTTTAGTACCAGTTCTGACCTACTATACCTAGCATAGGATATGGTTTCAGGTATGAGCATAATGACTTTATTTTAGTGTCTTCTATTCCTTTATGAGACTGTATACTCTTGGCTCACTTTCTAGTTGTACGTTATATTCATGCACTATCTTTCTATACCCACTGAGTTCCAATACTCACCACCTCGCAAATTGGTTTTCTTTCGCCAGGTAGCAGTAGATGAGTCTTGGATGCTTGGAGAGATGCTGGTTGCCAGTTCTGGGTCCCGCGTCAAATTCAAAAATTGGTTTTTGGTTCTCTTTCTCTTTACTTACATTTCGTATTCGTTGGATTTGGTGTTGTGAGAACTATGTTTTGATACTTGTTGTGTGGACTTGGTATTTGTGATGTTTTGATAACTTTGCAATTTGTGGGTTTTCTCTTCGTTTTCTTTCCGCTGTGCTTATTTTATTTTTTTTTTTGTCCAGCCGAGTAGGCTGAGTATATTAAACTGCGTGGTTGTGTTGTTTCCATTTTGTATGGTATATATATATTCTAGCCGAGTATGACTGATGTATATTTTGTATGTAGTAATGTTTCATATTGTCCGCTGATCCTGTCCGAATTAGAAGTCAAAGGACGCTGGGGACGTGGCGCTCCCTGCTGGATCCTCGAGTGCTCCGGCGAACCTGCAACAAAACCGAGCCGGGAGGGGTGTCCCGGCGACGGTCCTCCGACGCTCAAGTCAGGCGAGGAATAACAAAGAGGTGGCTTCCGAGATTCAAAACTAGCGTACCTCCGGCGAAGAAATGGAGGCCTTATATAGACCTCTCGAAGGAGCCTGGGCGCGCCAATCAAAGCAATCACCTGCTTTCGACCATGCCCAGGTATGGGTTTGTCAAAAGGACATCCATAAGGCCATACCGCTACTGTATCAACCTCTCCATGATGTGACGGCGAGATCCTCCATCGTGCAATCTTGTGTACGGCATAATCATCAGACATGCCTTTGCTGACATCCCCTATCCCGAGCCGCGTCGGAACCTAGCTCATGGCTGGCTTATCTCTGGCTCCGCTCGGACCTGCTCAACTGCTCGGCGCGGCCATTACCCGCTTAGTCAGCCCTCCATCTATCCTCAGGCTCGGACCCACTTCGGCCATTACCCGCTTAGTCAGCCCTCCATCTGTCCTCAGGCTGGGACCCTTCAGGAAGTGGGTCCCCCAATCTTACCGCCGGATCACTTGCCTTCCCTTCACGGAAATAGGTACATATGTATAAAAACTGGTTTGAGAGGTAAAACTCTCAAACCGCATAACAAGCATACAACCATCATGAGTTTAATCCTCAAAAAATGAGGTAAACTCACCAATCAGCTCAATCTCATGTCTCATGATCAACACCCTTGAGCACATGTCACTCAATGTGGTGCATTCACACTTTCCTGCAATCAAACACAACACCACATCCACTTGAGCACATGTCACTCAATGTGGAGCATTCACACATGCAATCACTCAAAATCCACATCACAATACACGTTCTTATCACATCACATACACACTTAAACTATCTTTTGCATGTAGATAAATCAAAAACAAGGCACCCAAACCAAACACGTTGACCTCCCAAGCTTTCCAAGCCTTGCATGAGAGTGAGGCCATCACGCCAAGTTCAGAAAGCTAGCTTCAAATAGACCCCCACATCAGCAAGCAAACTCCAAGTGCAGTGGCCAAAATATCAAGCTTCGGACATCCAATGCAGTGGCCTCAAAAATTCGGACAGCTAGTGCTTTGAGCACCAAAATTCGGACAGCAGCTAACCACCTCCAATTCCTTCAAGTACAGCCAGTTTCATAAGTTCAAACACCCTCCACCAAATAGCCAACAACCTGCAAATGAAGAGATTTATGGAGGTTTTAAGTCCACAAACCGAAAGGTATGTATTTGGACCTTCCGAAATAGCCAATCCACATCCGGTGCAATGCCTTGGTACCGACACCTATTTCTAGCTTCCCAAATGTAATAGATCGAGCTAGACATGCCTAGATGCCGGGCCTTCATCTTTCTACCACCGCCTTTGTAATGTCTTCCAAAATGTTGATGCAACTCCTCAAAGGACTTGAAGTTGTGCTTAATCTCCAACCATCTCTTTACCTTGCGCCAAAGTCCACAAGCCACCGGGCATTCGAAGAAGAGATGTTGATTTGATTCCTCTTGTTGTTGGCACATGCCACAAATCTTGTTTGGCTCATACTCCATTCTATCCTTGGTTCTCAATCTCCCATGAGCTAGCATCCATAGCGTGAAGCGGTGTTTTGGCATGATTTCCGGCTTCCACACCATAGATGTCCATGGCACTTCCGGCTCTCTTGGCATGAAGAAAGTGTATGCATTTTTAACTCCATTTTGTACCCCGGCAAACCATTCCAACATCTTCATATTTGCACTTCCAATGCCACTAGAGGCTCTCAAAATCTTGTTGCGAATTTCTATAAGCCTCTTGATCAAAGGGGAGTCCGAAGCCTTACTTTCCCATGCCCAAAAATCTGCACCTTTCACATAATGATGATGCACCCAATTTATCCATAAAGAATCCTTTTTGGACTGAATATTCCATAATATTTTGCTCAACAAAGCCTCATTCCATGCAAGTAGATCTCTAAGACCATATCCTCCATCTTGCTTAGGTAAACAAATTTTCTTCCAAGATATGGGAGGACATTTGGAGGACCAAACAAACATACGGCAAAGAGCTTTGATCTTGTCTATAACCCCACTAGGAATTGGAAGCATAGAGAGCCAAAAGCATTCCATTCCTTGTAGCACCGTACCTATCAATTCCAATCTTCCGGCATAAGACAAAGTATGTTTTGGCCAAGCATTTATCTTCCTTGTTATAGCCTCTAGGAGCGGTCCATAATTTGCAATCCTCAATTTTTCCGCCGCCAATGGAATGCCCAAGTATCGGAAGGGGAAAGAACCTTCTTGAAAACCCAAAAGATCAAGAATTTGTGCCTTCACTCTTGCTTCTACACCGGCCATGTAAATCTGCGTTTTTTGTGGATTTGCCCTTAGTCCCGAAGCTTTTCCAAAGAAATCCAAGCAATCCGCTAAGTGTTGTGTAGAAGAAGTATCCGCTCGACAAAATAGCATAAGATCATCCGCATAAACTAGGTGAGTAATGCCCACCTCCTTGCACATTGGATGGAAATGAAAAGATGACAAACTAGAGGTAGCTTTGAGTTTTCTTGATAATACCTCAATACATAATCCAAACAATAGGGGAGAGAGGGGATCCCCTTGTCTAAGTCCTCTTTGCCCACTGAAGAAGCCATAAACCCCACCATTAAGGGAGATTGAATAAGAGACCGTTGTGACACATTCCTTAATCCAATTACAATATCGTTGGGGAAACCCAAAACCAACAAGTGCCGACATAAGAAAATCCCAATCCACCATGTCAAAGGCTTTTTTCAAGTCAACTTTAATCATGCATCTAGGAGAAATTCTCTTCCTTGCATATTTCCGGAGCAATTCTTGGGTCAAGTATATGTTGTCACCTATGGAGCGCCCCTTTATAAACGCTACTTGAGCCGGATCTAATAAGAAATCCATAACTTCCGATAACCGGGCAGCAAGTATCTTCGAGATAACTTTATAAAAGACATTGCAACATGAGATTGGTCTATAGTCCGCTACCCCCACCGCATGGTCCCCTTTTGGCACAAGTGATATTAAGGAATGATTCCATTGCTTTAGTAGTTTGCTACTTTGAAAAAATTCCTGCACAGCTGCAATAAAATCATTACCAATAATATCCCAAGATGAGGTAAAGAATTTCGAACCGTAGCCATCCGGGCCCGGGGCTTTTCCACACCCAATGTCATGCAAAGCGGCTTTAATTTCTTCTAGCATCACCGGCTTGCTTAGGCTCTCGGTTTGCCCCAAAGTGAGCTTTCTTCCGGTGATCTCATTGCTGTCCAAAATTGTATTCGCCTCTTTTTTGCCAAGTAAGCCATGAAAGTAGTCAACAAATTCCTCCGCAACTTCACCAATACTTGTGGTTTGGTCCCCATTCCTTTTCTTGAGTGTGATGATCGCATTCCTCTTGTTGTTCCTCTTCACCACATCATGGAAGAACTTTGTGCATTTATCCGCATTTTTCAAGTATACATTCTTGGCCCTTTGTTGGTAGAATTGCCTTTCCGCTTCGGCCAAGAGGTTTGCTTTCTTCCTTATGTGAGTATACTCCATAGGTGTTGGGCCACCATCTAGAATGCTTCTTTGGACCTCCTCTAATTCTTCTTTTGCTTTCTTTGCCTTCTCCGAAATGTGCCCAATTTTGTTCTTGTGTAGCTCCCTTAAGCACCTTTTCAAGCGGAACATCTTTGCCTTGAGTACATATTGAGCATTTCCTTGTAGAGGGGCTGCCCAAGAGTCCTTCACAATCCTCTCAAAGTCTTCATGCAATGTCCACATGTTGATAAATTTGAAGGCTCTATTCGGAGGGCGATCTTTGGCCAAGGTGTGCACAATAGTACATGAGTGGTCCGAGAGACACCCCGGTGCCGTAAACTCCGCATATGCATCATAATCTGCCATTAACCAAAAAGAATTAACCAAAGCTCTATCTAGCTTGCAAGAGACTTTACCATTAGACCATGTAAAGCGGCATCCAATGGAACGGAGATCCACCAATCCACAAGCTTGTGTAAAAATCTGCATGTCTCTCATCTCATGATTTGTGACCGGAGAACCACCTATCTTTTCATCAATAGATAGGAATGAGTTGAAATCACCCATGATCATCCAAGGATCAGTAATAATATTCCCCAAATCCGCAAGTGACTCCCATAGAGGTCTTCTTGTAACAATTGAATGAAGTCCATAGACAAAGGTTACGAAGAAGCTCCTGCTAGAGATGCGACATCGAATATGGCAATGTATATATTGATTTGTAGTCATAGCAATATCCATATCAACCTTATGCAAGTCCCAAAGAAGAAGTATGCGGCCATTACTAGAAAAATTGAAGTTATGTGCATACCCCATACCTGAGAACCTCCTTTGTAGTATAGAACTAAGCGCCTCTTCTTTTAGTTTTGTTTCCATTAACGCCATAACTTGAATACCTTTTTGCTGAAGGAGATGTTGCACCCCTCCATGCTTTAGAGGCTTGTGAAAGCCTCTAATATTCCAAGAGGCAACCTTCATTTGCGACCATTTCGGGCTGCTCGCACCCGCTGTCTTGTGCCAATCGTAGGCACCGGTGTACTACTAGCCGTATCTCCACTCGTAGATGATGTAGTAGTAGGCAATGAGGAAGATGTAGATACCACCGATACTGTATGAATGGTCTCACTTGCTGCCCTATCTTCATGTGATGCCGTGGAAGAAGAAGTAGAGGAGGAGGATGTGCTCCCTTCACTTGAAATAGCCGGTCGTTGGACCCCTTCCGGTGGCCGCCCTTGCCCGGTTTCCTTAGGCACCTCTTCAATTGTTTCCTCCTCTTGAGGGGGCTGTTGTTGTGGAATTTGATCCTCTCCTTGTTGGGTTTCATTCTCACAATTGGGAAGAATTACATCCACCGGTATGGGGTCGTTCACAACAACAATCGCAAGTTCTTGTTGATCAACCGGCACCTCAACATTTGGCACTTGTTGCGTTGGTCGCCATTGTTGCCTCGGACGGTTTCCATATCTAGATCTTGTCCTCCCACGACCTCTCGCTGATTGAGATCTTGGTCTTCCATGTCCTTGCCCATTTGGATCAGTTCGGGGGTTGTTCCTTTGTTGCCCAACCGGTGTAGCATTTCCCCGGCAATTCTCCGATTGATGACCCAATTTGTTGCACGTTTGGCAAAAGTCCGGGACCATTTCATATATGATTTTCAAATCCACTTGAACTCCAGTAGGTAGGGTGATGGGAACTTCAAGAACACGTTCACCAATAGCCGGAATCTCCACCATAAGCCTTGCATACTCCAACCGCTCCCTTGTTCTAGTCAAGTTGTCGGTGTATAACGGTTTGCCAACTTCGGATCCAATCTTGCTTAGCACCAATTGGCTCCAACAATCTGGAGGGAGACCATGAATTTGTATCCATGCCGGCACAAAGCGTCCATCTTCATCGAATAGAAAGCACTTAGGCATAATCTTCAAGAACATCGGAACACCGAAAGCAAAATAAGGCCCTCCTTGAAGAACTTTTTGGCGGTCTTCTTCGCTATCAAACTTGTACACTACCCATCCACTCTTGTGTAGGAAGAATTTGTAAGGTATCTTCCATCGAGAACCAATGTATCGGACTCCATCTTTGCCCGGATGATGACCCATGAAGCAACCAACCAAACAAAACCCCATTGCTTCCTCCACGTTGTCAATGTCTTCAAACCGGAAGGCTATTCTTTCCCCTTTTGCTTCGTACTGATCTAGATTCATGGCGAGCTTAGTTTTGCGATTGTTTTTGAAGAGTCCCGCCCAATCTTGCTTCTTTGGTGGCTGATCAGTCCTCTCCTTGTTCACAGCTTCGTTTCTTCGTTCCGGCGAGGCGTTAGTCGTCGGGGCTCGCTCTTCTTGCATCTCCGGCGAGGTTTCCACCCCCTCCACCGGTGGAGGAGGTGGAGGAGGGGTTCCTTGGCCATGAGGTTGCTGGAGAGGGGCTCTTCCTTGCTGGGGTGTGGCCACATCATCATCCACATGAATCGTTTCCTCCACATCACCAAAAACCGGTTGGTCCACTTGTTCAAGTGACTTTGCCACCTTGGATGCTTCACTTGCCACCTCACCTTGGTTGCCCACCTTGCTAGTTGACTTTTGACCTGAATGACCCTTGCTCTTCCCCTTCCCCTTAGCCATGAGGAAGTGGAAACCAGATTGCACGTTGGAAGAGCTTCACCTCACAAGTTGCCCAATGAGAGCCTTTGCATGCATTGCCTTTGACCAAACATTCAATGACTTGGCTGCCACCAAACCTCCCCCAACCACTTGGCAACCCAAGAGTGGAGGGGAGGGCCGCCCCTCGCCGGAGAAGGTGGCCGGAGCCGGAGCAGTTCGCCGGAAAGTTCGCCGGAGTTGGAAAAAACAGCCCTATAGCACAAAAGTGATGAAAAACCAACTATAGGACCACTTACCTTGCTGTTTTGACCTTAAAACTTCCAGAAGAAAGCCCTCCACAGATCGTGGAAGACACCCACAGCGAGAACAAGCCCTCGTCCTACCGGTGAGGAGGAAGAAAACCTCCGCCGGTCATGATGGAGAGTTGTACGCGCCTAGAAAACCACCGGAGCACCAAGAATCCTAGAGAGAAGTTGGAGCTTCTCTCTCTACACCTCCCGGCCCTCACAACCCTTCCCTTCAAGTCTAGTCGAAGGAGGCAGTGAGTCCGACTGACTGGACTATGTGTCCGAGCGGGCGGTCGTCGCCTTACCGTCGCTTATAATATCCCTCGCGCCGTTCGGCCCGTATGCCAAATTCAGTCGTTCGGCTCTTCGTTTTGGATGTCTTGTCGCTCAACGTGGATGTTTGCTTGTCTAAATCTTCTCGAAAATCACGCAAATCCTTTTCATTAAGTCGAAGCATGCGCGGTATGGGCGCATTAATTGCGCCTGGTGACAGAGCGCCACGTGGCTCTCCTTGCGTGGCGGTGATGATCCGTACGATGGGACGCCGATTACTTTGAAATGGACGGTTAGATGATGACCTCGTCTCTCGTGACCTGCATCCGACGGACGAGGCCGACCAGCCTCGTTCGCATAAAGCCTTCGTCTTCGCCTTTATACTGCATTCTCTGTCCTCCGTCGAAGGTGCCCGCGGCTGCATCATTCCGGCTGTCCTAGTTCTTGCCTCTTGGTGGTTTTCGGCTTTCTGGTGATCCTCTCCGTTCATCTTCCCTCAGTAAGCTTCTCCCTTCCTTTCATTCGTCCTTTCCCTTTCGCGTGGAACTCTTTTCGTTCCCTTGCTTGCGAACTCTTATCTGTCCTCCGTTTCCGAGTTTCTTTCGGCTTCCTTCTTTCTTTTTCTTGGTACTTTAATCATGGCGAGCACTTCCGTACCCGCTGTTGATGTTCATGGTCCCTGGTATATGACCATGGAGAGTCGGTTTGATGAAGAGGGCGCTCGGCGTCTTGTTCGGACGTACGGGATCCCGGACGACCATGAAATAGTTGTAGCCGACCCGACCGACCGGCCCCATAACCCGCCGATCGGTACCATTTGTTTTTTTCTGGACTAATTCCAGGGCGGCCTTAGATTTCCCACCCATCCTTTTGTTTTGGAAGTTTGTAATTATTCTCGCATCCCGCTCGGCCAACTTGTGCCGAATTCCTTTAGGCTGCTGAGCGGGGTGGTCGTCCTCTTTAAGCTACACAGTATCCCACTCGACCCCCAAATATTCCACTACTTCTTCTACCCCAAACAATCCGAGTTGGGTACTTTTATTTTCCAAAGTAGAATAGGCTTCAAATTTTTTGAGAATATGCCGACCTCCAACAAGCACTGGAAGGAGTTCTTCTTCTATATACGACTTCCCGAGCGGCCAGCATTCATAACCAAATGGCAGACCGCTGTGCCGACCCAGCCGGAGCTTGGCAAATTCAGAAGCAATCCATCCTACCTTCATGCGGCAAACTGGTTGTCCGGTCAGCGGTACAAAATCGACCAGTTGCTTCTCAAGGGGGTGTTGTACATTTTTGGATTATCTCCCGTTCGGGCCAATCTCCCCTACTGCATGGGTAAGGACTCTTTACTCCCTTCGCCTTTTTTATCTAACTGATTTTAATTTTTTCTACTGCAGCTGAAGTCATGTGGCGCTCCAAGGCTACTGATCATCTGAAATTGAAAGCCGTGGAAATTGAGGCGGCTACCAAAAAAGAACTCGCCGAGCGGGGTCTTATCCCCAGCCGCCCGGCAGATGCAGGAGAGGGGGGAGCGCAGTCCGCCCCTGAAACAGAAGTTACCCAATCCGCTTCAACGGAGGTTGAGGCGGATCCTGTTTCCTCTGCTCCAGCAGAGCTGGGAGTCCCCCAGGCCGGGGATTCACCACTGGAAGTTCGGCGGAAACGTCGAAGAGGCTCCAGCCTTCCGCCAACCCAAGAGGGCGAACCACAGGCGTCGATCGAGATCGCTTCTCCAGATCGCACGCCGTCGCAGATCAGGACCCCCCTGGCCTCGCCCACCGCACAGCCCTCTGGCTCTCCTCCACGGACTCGTCGTCGCTTACGACGGTTGGGCGAAACTTCAACCATAGGGGAGTCCTCGGGCCAGGCGACTGCGGCTGAAGAAGTGCCGGCCGGCCACCCGACCATCAAGACTACCCTTCGATTCCCATCGGAGGAATATTTATTGTCTGCCGATCAGCCATCGAGCCCCGTTCACGAAATAACCTTGACGGGTCCGCTCGCCAAACTTTTCGAGGATGCCCAGATTCGGGTGGCTCTCATGACGCCCAAGCAGCTCGGCGATAATCATATGCAGCAAGCTACTCAGGTAGGTTCGTTTTTCTTCCTATGCCATGCTACTGTTCAGTTCCTGATTTTGTTATTTCTCTTACAGCATTGGGCGGAGCAAATCGCCACTAGCCATCGGCTGGCCGAGCTGGAGGACCTCATGGAAAAACTCCAAGTCTCGGGGGGTCCATCGGCCGAGCGGGAGAGACAAGCCCGTGAGGCCGAACAGAAGAAGGCCGCCGACCTAGCTACAGAGGTGGCTCGACTTGAAGGCTTGGTGAAGAAGCGCGACGAAGACGTGAAGTGTGCCAATAGCCGGAAGAAGCGAGCGATCGCTGACATGGACAAGATGAAAGTCGAAGTCCGAGCCCTAGATCAGCAATCTAAGGAGCTGGCAACCCAACTGACTGCCGAACGGGATGGGCGTTCCGCTGAACGCACTAAAGCGGAGGTGGACCAGAAAGTTCTCCAAGACTCGCTAATTGCCTCCCGGGCGGCTCTCAGAAAATATAAGGAGGGAGAGCCGAGTCGCCTAGCAGCAGCGCGCCAGGAATACCTCCGCTCGGAGCGGTTCGGCGCAAAATTTGGTGGCAACGTCTCCTCAACTTTCGCCGAGGCGGTCAAGGTCACCATGGCGTACCTGAAGAAGGGAAGGCACCTTCCTGCTGACCTGAGCATTCCCTCTTCCGATCTGGCGACTATGATTGACGATATCCCGGACGCCTTTTTTAATTTTGAGGACCCGGAGTGAGGCGAGTTCTTCCAAGTACTTTCTGTATTTCATCCGCTCTGCGGATGTAAAATTTTTGTACGCGCCGTTCGGCATACTTTCCTTTAATGTAGTTATGTCTTTGCTTGCGTCTTCCTGATCATTATCCATCATAATCTTTTGTTTGCTTAACGTTTATGCTCAGAGTTAGTCATGCTCCAAGTGTTCTCCGTCACACGGCCAATCAGCTTAACTCATTAAACAAAGTCCGAGCGAGCCTAAATGTTTTAATACTTTGTGATTTCCGTGGTTTCTTATTCTCTGATACTCGTTCGCCCGTCCGAGGTATTTATAGTCGCCGGACCGACTCTCGATTTTTAACGACGAAGCTCGTCGGCGCGTATATTTATAGCCGGTCGGCGCGGCTCTCGATCTTTATCGACGGGGCTCGTCGGCGCGGATATTTATAGCCGGTCGGCTCGGCTCTCGCTCTTTATCGACGGGGCTCGTCGGCGCGGATATTTATAGCCGGTCGGCGCGGCTCTCGATCTTTAACGACGGAGCTCGTCGGCCTTCTGCTCGGGGATTTATAGACGTCGGCTCGTCTCTACGGTTTAACGTCTGGGCTAGACGGCGCGGATATTTATAGCCGGTCGGCGCGGCTCTCGATCTTTAACGACGGGGCTCGTCGGCGCGGATATTTATAGCCGGTCGGCGCGGCTCTCGATCTTTAACGACGGAGCTCGTCGGCCTTCTGCTCGGGGATTTATAGACGTCGGCTCGTCTCTACGGTTTAACGTCTGGGCTAGACGGCGCGGATATTTATAGCCGGTCGACGCGGCTCTACGGTTTAACGTCTGGGCTAGACGGTCTTCTGCTCGGAGAGTTTATAGACGCTGGCTCGTCTCTACGGTTTAACGTCTGGGCTTGACGGACTTCTGCTCGGGGATTTATAGACGTCGGCTCGTCTCTACGGTTTAACGTCTGGGCTAGACGGCGCGAATATTTATAGCCGGTCGGCGCGGCTCTCGATCTTTAACGACGGGGCTCGTCGGCGCGGATATTTATAGCCGGCCGGCGCGGCTCTCGATCTTTAACGACGGAGCTCGTCGGCCTTCTGCTCGGGGATTTATAGACGCCGGCTCGTCTCTACGGTTTAACGTCTGGGCTAGACGGCGCGGCTCTCGATCTTTAACGACGGGGCTCGTCGGCGCGGATAATTATAGCCGGTCGGCGCGGCTCCCGATCTTTAACGACGGGGCACGTCGGCGCGGATATTTATAGCCGGTCGGCGCGGCTCTCGATCTTTAACGACAGAGCTCATCGGCCTTCTGCTCGGGGATTTATAGACGTCGGCTCGTCTCTACGGTTTAACGTCTGGGCTAGACGGCGCGGATATTTATAGCCGGTCGGCGCGGCTCTCAATCTTTAACGACGGAGCTCGTCGGCCTTCTGCTCGGGGATTTATAGACGCCGGCTCGTCTCTACGATTTAACGTCTGGGCTAGACGGCGCGGATATTTATCGGTAGCGGCTCGATCTTTAACGACGAGCTCGTCGGCTCGACCTTTAGGATTTATAGACGGCGGCTCGTCTCTACGGTTTAACGTCTGGCTAGGCTAGGCGCGGATATTTATAGCCGGTCGCGTGGCTCTCGATCTTTAACGCCGGGGCTCGCCGGATATTTATAGCCGGTCGGCGCGGCTCTCGATCTTTAACGGACGGAGCTCGTCGGCCTTCCGCCGAGGATTTATAGACGGCTCGTCTCTACATTTAACGTCTGGGCTGACGGCGCGGATATTTATAGCGGTCGGGCGGCTCTCGATCTTTAACGCGGGCTCGTCGCGGATATTTATAGCCGGTCGGCGCGGCTCTCGATCTTTAACGACGGGCTCGTCGCGCGGATATTTATAGCCGGTCGGCGCGGCTCTCGATCTTAACGACGGGCTCCGGCCTTACCGCTCGGGATTTATAGGCCGGCTCCTCTCTTGTTTAACGTCTGGCCTAGACGGCGCGAATATTTATAGCCGGTCGGCGCGGCTCTCGATCTTTAACTACGGGGCTCGTCGGTGCGGATATTTATAGCCGGTCGGCGCGGCTCTCGATCTTTAACGACGGAGCTCGTCGGCGCGGATATTTATAGCCGGTCGGCGCGGCTCTCGATCTTTAACGACGGAGCTCGTCGGCCTTCTGCTGGGGGATTTATAGACGCCGGCTCATCTCTACGGTTTAACGTCTGGGCTAGACAGCGCGGATATTTATAGCCGGTCGGCTCAGCTCTCGATCTTTATCGACGGAGCTCGTCGGCGCGGATATTTATTGCCGGTCGCGCGCGGCTCTCGATCTTTAACGACGGAACTCGTCGGCGCGGATATTTATAGCCGGTCGGCGCGGCTCTCCAAATTGATCATGTCCGAATCAGAAGTCAAAGGACGTTGGGGACGTGGCGCTCCCTGCTGGATCCTCGAGTGCTCCGGCGAACCTGCAACAAAACCGAGCCGGGAGGGGTGTCCCGGTGACGGTCCTCCGACGCTCAAGTCAGGCGAGGAATAACAAAGAGGTGGCTTCCGAGATTCAAAACTAGCGTACCTCCGGCGAAGAAATGGAGGCCTTATATAGACCTCTCGAAGGAGCCTGGGCGCGCCAATCAAAGCAATCACCTGCTTTCGACCATGCCCAGGTATGGGTTTGTCAGAAGGACATCCATAAGGTCATACCGCTACTGTATCAACCTCTCCATGATGTGACGGCGAGATCCTCCATCGTGCAATCTTGTGTACGGCATAATCATCAGACATGCCTTTGCTGACATCCCCTATCCCGAGCCGAACGAATAGGCCGCTCGGCTAATCTTTGTATCCTCGCCCTTATCCTGGCCGAGCGGACCACCCGCTCGGCCCTTCGGTCCCAGCCGGGCAGACACCCGCTTGGCCATTCAGTCTTCCCACCTTGGCGTCGGAAACCCAAGCTCATGGCTGGGTTATCTCTGGCTCCGCTCGGACCTGCTCAACTGCTCGGCGCGGCCATTACCCGCTTAGTCAGCCCTCCATCTGTCCTCAGGCTGGGACCCTTCAGGAAGTGGGTCCCCCAATCTTACCGCCGGATCATCCGCCGTACAAGGGAGGTGCTGCCGAAATTTCTTCGGACAGGGACTCCTCTGGGGCATGACATTTTGTGATGATTTTTTATTTTTAATTATGGCCGGCCCCTTGCTTGGGCACCAAGCAAGGTGGCCGGCCACCTCATCAAGAGAAAAGGAAATATATTTTTTAAAATTTTACAAGAAGAAATCCTCTTATAAAATTTACAAGCTCTCTTTCCTAAAGTAGGAGTTAAAAGAGGAAAGTTCTAAAAATTAAAACCATGTTTTAAAATTTAAAACTTCTCTTATAAAATTTCCTTTTTTAACATGATGATAGAAATTTTTAATTTTAAAACTTATCTTCCTTTTTTTCTTAAACCATGAGGATGGTTAAAAAAAGAAAGTTTTAAAACTTTTAAAACTTTCTATTAAAACATGTGTCCTAATTCAAATAAGGAAAGTTTAAAAAAATTAAAATCTCTACAAAGAGAAGATTTTAAAAATTCAAAACAACCCTCCCTTTTTGATTTATTGTGGCCGACCCCTTCATGCTTGGTCACCAAGCAAAGGGTCGGCCCCTATAGAAGAGAATGTGGCCGGCCCTTGCTTGGTCACCAAGCATTGGTCCGGCCCACTTCTTGGACACCAAGAAGAACCTTACATTTGGATGGACTTGAAGATATAATGAGGCTACGACAGGGACCTAGAGGAGAAATTGGTTTTGGCCTTCTGATGAGCTTGAGTATCCCGTGCTCGCCCTGAACACACAACTCAAGTTCATCGATAATAACTCATTCCACTAGAGAGTTATTATCGCACTACCGCACCAATCCCAAATACATTATGGGCTCCTTCTTATCATGAGTATGTTAGTCTCTCTGTGTTTAAGATAACAAATATCCACTAATTAAGTAAGTTACTGACAACTCACTTAATTAATATCTAGCTCCAAGAGTAGTACCACTCAACTTCGTTGTCATGTCAGACTAAGTCCACCTGCAGGGTTTAACATGGCAATCCTTATGAGCTCCTCTTGGGGGCATTCTCAACCTAGATAACTAGGACACAGATTCCTTGTATAATCAACAATACATACTATAAGTAATATCATTTCCCAACTTATCGGGCATATTGATTTATCGAGCTAAACCTCACCCTTTGATAAGTCAAAGAAATAAATATTAAATATATGTGCTTGTTAGATTAAGAGCACACTTCCATAATAACTAAGGTCTAGTTCTTTTACTAAGTCAGTACAAAAAGAACTTACCTAAATGGTCCTACTCAATACACTTAAAGTGTATCAGTGTAATTTATTAGTCAAGATAAACTAATACTTAATTACACTACGACTATTCTGATGGTTTGTTCCTTTTCATCTTAGTCGTGAGCAACTGTTTATAATTTATAGAGAACCGACAACATGATCTTCTGAGTGTGACACCACACTCTATGTTATCTACTATATAAATTAATTGAACAATTACATTTAACAAATAAATGCAGATATTGACCAATGTGATTCTTTTATTTCAAAAATAAATGTTTTCAAAACCTAGGCTTTTAGTATACACTCTAACAACCTAGTGGTGACTAACCTTCTAGCCCATCGTCTCTCTCTTCCCCTCTTGCTTCCCTAAACCAGCATCTCATGCAAAGTCACTCCAAAAATATCATCTACAAAACCCAAAGTATATCCTTCATACAAGCCTTTTATAGCCTTATGAACCATCCTTTGTCATGCATGCACTCAAAGATCGATCCGAACTGGGTAAAGGCCATGTACAAAGAGTATAATGCTCTTCTTTGTAATTATAATTGGATTCTTGTCCCTCCTTCACCAAACCAGAATCTTGTAGGTAACTAGTGAGTGTTTTGCATTAAGCGCAAACTTGATGGCTCTTTTGATTTGTAAAAAGCTTGCCTTGTTGCCAAGGATTTTAATTAGCGTCCTCGTATTAACTTTCATGATACATTTAGCCATGTTATTAACCTGGTAACCATTCACATTTTTCTTAGTCTAGTTGTGAATTGGGGGTGGTGTGTTTGTTAACTTGATGTCAATAATGTGTTTCTCAATGGTCATCTTACAAAGGAGGTTTATATGGTGCAACCTTCGAGTACGAGTGATGCTAAATTTCTGGATCATATGTGTTGTCTGCAAAAGATGCTATATGGTCTGAAGCATGTTCCACGCGCTTGGTATTTGGAGCTTCGTGCCTTTTTAGCCTCTCTTGGCTTAATCGCCTCTCGGACTGACATCTTCTCATTTGTTTATCATCGGAATAGTATTGTTATATATTTTCTTATATATGCTGATGATCTAATTATTACAGGTAGTGATACTTCTTTTATTGACGCTATAGTGTTAGAGTGTAACTAAAAGCCTAGCTTTTGTAAATATTTATTTGTTAAAATAAAAGAATCACATTGGTCAATATCTGCATTTATTTATTAAATGTAATTGTTCAATTAATTTATATAGTAGACAACATGGAGTGTGGTGTCACACTCAGAAGATCATGTTGTCGGTTCTCTATAAATTATAAACAAGTTGCTCATGACTAAGATGGAAAGGAACAAACCATCAGAATAGTCGTAGTGTAATTAATTATTAGTTTATCTTGACTAATAAATTACACTGATACACTTTAAGTGTATTAAGTAGGATCATTTAGGTAAGTTCTTTTTGTACTGACTTAGTAAAAGAACTAGACCTTAGTTATTATGGAAGTGTGTGCTCTTAATCCTAATATAATAACAAGCACATATATTTAATATTTATTTCTTTGACTTATCAAAGGGTGAGGTTTAGCTCGATAAATCAATATGCCCGATAAGTTGGGAAATGATATTACTTATAGTGTGTGTTGTTGATTATAGAAGGAATCTGTGTCCTAGTTATCTAGGTTGAGAATGCCCCCAAGAGGAGCTCATAAGGATTGTCATGTTAAACCCTGCAGGTGGACCTACTCCGACATGACAATAAAGTTGAGTGGTACTACTCTTGGAGCTAGATATTAATTAAGTGAGTTGTCAGTAACTTACTTAATTAGTGGACATTCGTAATCTTAAACACAGGGAGACTAACACACTCATGATAAGAAGGAGCCCATAATGTAATTTGGGATTGGTGCGGTAGTGCGGTAATAACTCTCTAGTGGAGTGAGTTATTATCGATGAACTTGAGTTGTGTGTTCGGGGCAAGCACGGGATACTCAAGCTCATTGGAAGGCTAAAACCAATTTCTCCTCTAGGTCCCTGTCGTAGCCTCATTATAGCCTCAAGTCCATCCAAATGTAAGGCTCTTCTTGGTGTCCAAGAAGTGGGTCGGTCCAATGCTTGGTGACCAAGCAAGGGCCGGCCACATCCTCTCCTATATGGGCCGACCCTTTTCTTGGTGACCAAGCATGAAGGGGCTGGCCACAATATTCAAACAAGGAGGGTTGTTTTTGAATTTTTAAAATTTTATCGTTGTAGAAAACTATAAGTTTTAAAAGAGATATTTTAAATTTAAAAACTTTCCTTATTTGAATTTGGCCACATATTTTAATAAAGAGTTTTAAAAGTTTTAAAACTTTCCTTTTTTAACCATCCTCATGATTTAAGAAAAAAAAGAAGATAAGTTTTAAAATTAAAATTTTCTATCATCATGTTAAAAAAGGAAATTTTGTAAGAGAAGTTTTAAATTTTAAAACATGGTTTTAATTTTTAGAACTTTCCTTTTTTAACTCCTACTTTAGGAAAGAGAGCTTGTAAAATTTTATAAGAGTTTTTTCTCTTGTAAAATTTTATAAAAAAAATTATTTTTCCTTTCCTAAATATGGTGGCCTGCCACCTTGCTTGGTGCCCAAGCAAGGGGCCGGCCAAGCTTAATCCTAAACCAAATAGGATTGATCACAACCATTGATTAGTGATTGATTCAATCAAGATGAAAGAAAAGGAAAAATAAAAAGGGAAAAGGAAAAACTCTTGGATGATTTTATTTTTTATAAAAGGTTTTTCCTTATTTGCCTTGGGCAAGAAATATAAAAGAAGGGGTGAGGGGGCTTCATGAGACACAACTCTTATTCTCTTGCTTAGAGATCTCTTGGTGGTCGGCCCTCTCCCTTCTCCCTTTCCCTTTGCTCTCTTCTCCTTGGTGGTGGTGGTGGCCGAATTCTAGGGGAAGAGGAAGGACTCTTTTGGGTGGTGTTCATCTTGGAGGATCATCGCCCACACGACGTCCAAGGCGAGGCGAGGAATACGACAGAAGATCTCGAGGTCATTAGCTTACAAAGAGAAGGTATAACTAGTAGTTTTTCTGTTGGTCGCTACTCGGAAAGCCTAATGGTTCCACTGTACAAAAATTTTGTACAAAGGTCTGAACCTTTTCCTAGCTACCATGTGTTCTTTTAAATTAAACTTGGATCGCCTGCGGAACTTAACACGTTTGATCCAAAATTTAATCTATTTGTTCTTTTAGGTTTAGACTTTGATCTCCTGCGGAACTTAACACTTTTGATCCAAATCACCTAGGTTATTAATTCTATTAAATATTAATTTTCAAAATTGGCTTCCAGTACTGATGTGGCGAGGCACATGGCCTTCTTGGATATGGGAACAACCACCACCGACTTGACAAAGCCTTTTAAGGAAAACTAATATTTAATTTCCTTAAATAACTTTAGGTCAACCGAAAAGAACAATCAAATCACAAGGAAAATAAAAACAAAAAAACACAAATTCGAAAACTATTTCGAAATACTAGAATCACAAGCCTCTTGTATTTGGTATTATTTTCAAAAATAACTAGTATGATGCGGAAAGGAAAAATACTAGTTATACCTTTTAGAAAGACCTCTAGATCTTCTACCGTATTCCTCTTCTAACCTCGGACGTTGTGTGGCCAATGATCTTCCAAGATGAGAAACCACCAAAGCACCTTCTTCTCCTCCTTGCAAGGTTCGGCCACAACAAGAGCACCTCCAAGGATGAAGAGATTCAACCACCACCAATGCTCCAAGGGATACTAAAAAAGAGGCTTCTTTTCTCTCCTTCTTCTCCTTCTTAGATCCGGCCACCAAAGCTATCTCCACCATGAGAAGGTTTTGGCCACACAAAGGAGAGGAGAGGAAAGAAGGGGTCGGCCACACCCAAGGAGAAAAGAGAGGAAAAATAGAATAGAGATATTCTCAATGAAGTCTCCTCTACCCCCTCTTTTATAATCCTTGGTCTTGGCAAATAAGGAAAATTTAATAAAAACTTCCTTAATTCTTTTGCCATTGAAAATGAAAATTTATTTAATTAAAACAATTTTCTCTATTCAATTTACAATGGCCGGCCACTAATAAAATCTCCAAGCAAATAAAATTTTAAACACAAATTAAAACTTCCTTATTTGCTTCCGGAAATTTTATAAAAAATTTCTCCAATAATTTTTATCCCTTCATGATTGGTTCAAAGGAAATTTTATAAATTAAATCTTTCTTTAAACATGTGGATAATTTTTGGAAAGTTATCTCTAAAAATTAAAATCTCCTTTCAATCTACAAATAAGGAAAGATATCAAATCTTTTCTTAATCTTTTGTAGAAACTAATAAAAGAGAATTATTAATTTTTTAAACTTTCTTTTAAATCATGAACATGGTTAAAAGGAAAGTTTTTACCAAAATTGAAATCAACCTTTTAATCTACAAATAAGGAAAGAGATTTAGCTCTTCTCTTAATCTTTTGTAGAATCTTATAAAAGGAAAGATTTAAATTTTTAAACTCTCTTTTAAATCATGTTATCCACATAAGAAAATTTTAAAAAATAAAAATCCTTTTATTTTAATTTGGGTCGACCACACCAAGCTTGAACCCAAGCTAGGGCCGGCCACCTTGAAGCACCCATGAACCAAACTTTGGTCGGCCCTAGCTTGGTCTCCAAGCTAGCTTGGCCGACCCCTATGGGATGGGTAAGAAGGTGGGTATAGTACTCTATAATTAAGAGGCTATAATAGGGGCCGAGAGGAGGAATTGGTTTTGGTCTCTCGATAAAATTAAGCATCCCGTGTTCGCCCCGAACACACAACTTAATTTTATCAATAATAATTCATTCCACTAGAGAACTATTATTGAACTACCGCACCAATCCCAAATTACATTTTGGGCTCCTTCTTATTATGAGTGTGTTAGTCTCCCTGTGTTTATGATAACAAATGTCCACTAATTAAGTAAGTTACTGACAACTCACTTAATTAATATCTAGCTCCAAGAGTAGTACCACTCAACTTCATCGTCATGTCAGACTAAGTCCACCTGCAGGGTTTAACATGACAATCCTTATGAGCTCCTCTTGGGGATATTCTCAACCTAGATCACTAGGACACAGTTTCCTTCTATAATCAACAACACACACTATAAGTGATATCATTTCCCAACTTATCGGGCTTATTGATTTATCGAACTAAATCTCACCCATTGATAAATTAAAGAAAAAAATATCAAATATATGTGCTTGTTATTATATTAGGATTAAGAGCACACACTTCTATAATAACTGAGGTCTTTGTTCCTTCATAAAGTCAGTATAAAAGGAACGACCTCAAATGGTCCTACTCAATATACTCTAAGTGTACTAGTGTAATTATATAGTTAAGATAAACTAACACCTAATTACACTACGACCTTCCAATGGTTTGTTCCTTTCCATCTTGGTCGTGAGCTACTGTTTATAATTTATAAGGAACCGATAACATGATCTTCTGTGTGTGACACCACACACCATGTTATCTACAATATAAATTAATTGAGCAACTACATTTATCGTAAATATAGACATTTGACCAATGTGATTCTTATTTCTAGATAAATGTTTATACCAAAAGCTAGGCTTTTAGTATACATCCTAACAATCTCCCACTTATACTAAAAGACTAAGCTGCCATATCTGCTGCCATACATCTGATTCCCAACATTTCAAAAGTCTTGCCTTAAGGGCCTTAGTGAAAAGATCTATAGGTCATCATCTGATGCAATCTAGGCAGCAACAACTTTTCCTCGTTTGTATTGGGTGGTACTTGCGCTCTATTGTGTTTACTTGCCTTATAGACTTATGGTTTCTTCGAGTTTGCTACTGCACCAATATTATTAGAATAAATTGTAATAATCTTTGGACAAACCAGAAATCGTATCTAAGTCTATCTTGAGGTTATTGAGTCATTCAGCTTTTATGTCTACCTCAGAGGCTTGCCATATACTAAGCTTCTATGGTAGAGTCCAGAAAAACACATATGCTTATCACTCTTCTATAGTTATGACTTTACCTCCTAAAGTAAACACAAAACCCCGAGGTTGACTTACTATTGTCCTTTTCCGATTGGATGTTAAAATCCATGCAACCTACAGGAAACAAATTATCTGCCTTATAAGCTAGCATGTAATCTCTAGTGCCTCTAAGGTACTTCAATATATGCTTTACCGCAGATCAATGTCCTTGTCTAGAGTTGCTTTGATATCTAATAACTATGCTCACGGCAAAATAGATATCCAGTCTCGTACACAGCATTGCATATATTAGGCTTCCCACAGCCGAAGCATAAGGAACTGCCTTCATGTCCTTTATCTCCTTTAATGTCTACGGAGACATTTCTTTAGATAAAGTTACTCCATGCTAAAAAGGTAAGAAACCTTTCTTGGAGTTTTGCATGCTTAAAATGAGCAAGGATTTTTTTTTTGATATATGAAGCTTTGGGATAATTAAAATATTCTTTTCTTGCGATCCCTTATTACTTTGATCCCAAGAATATATTCATTCTCCCAAGTCCTTCATATCGAATTGTTTGGACAACCATACCCTTACTTCTGACAACATTTTTATATTGTTTTCAACTACCAAAAATGTTATCTACGTATAGTACAAGAAATATCACCATGTTTCCATCACATCTTTTGTATACACAAGACTTATCCGGTTACTAAATAAATCCATAGGTCAGGATTCCTTTGATAAACCGGATGTTCCAAGACCTTGAAGCTTTGCCTCAGTCCATAGACTGATTGAGCTTACACACAAAATGCTCTTTGCCCTTTGCAATGAACCCTTCTGGTTGTTTTGTATGGATGCTTTCTTCAAGACTTCCATTAAGGAATATTGTCTTGACATCCACTTGCTAAATAGATAAAAGAATCCGGATAGACTTAAGCATGACTACCAGTGAAAAAGTTTCCTTTTTCATCAAGCCTTGCTTTGAAAGTTTTCACCTTCCTGTCTATCCATCTTTTCCTATTGTAGACATATTTTCACCCAATGGCTTTTACACCATCTGGTGGTTCTACAAGCTTCTAGATTTGATTAGAATACTTATATTCTAATTCTGTATTCATTGCTCTTTGCCAAGATGTTGCATCTTTATTTTGAAGTGCTTCATCATATTTCCGGGATCAGACTCATGTTCATTTGGGATCAAGTCCAAAAACTTTCCCAAAACATGAATCCTTTTGATTGTTTGACAACCCTCCCACTACGATGATGTACTGTCTATAATTGTGTATCAATTGTGATACGTATTGCAGTTTCTTGTGATATTTCATCTTGTACAGTTGGTACTAGATTAGACATGTCCTTTATAATTTCTTTAAAAACAAATTTACTTATGGGCTTGTGGTTTATTACATAGTCCTTTTCTAAAAATCGATCATTGATGCTAACAATGACCTTCTGATTTTTAAGACTATAAACCTACTTTCATTTCTCTAGGATAACTTACAAACAAGTGAATTCCTGTCCAACTTATCATTGTCTCTCTTCAGCATATGTGCTGGACTACCCGAATCCGAATATGCTTCAAAATAGGCTTATGCCTATTTAGCACTTCTATATGAGTAGAGAGTTCTGACTTTGGAAGGTACTATGTTCACTTCTGTTTCCAGAGTATATCTTTAAAATGAATTTGGTAATTTTCCAAATAACTCATCATCAATCTACTTATTTCCATAAGAGTCCTATACCTTCCTTTTTCTACACCATTCTGTAGGGGTGTACCAGGTGCAGTTAGTTTGGATTGAATCCCTACTTTTGATAAGTGACTCCTAAATTCTCCCAAGAGATACTTGTCACTACGATCTCACCGTAGTATCTTGATACTTTTACTTTGACGTTTCTCCGCATCAGCCTTGTACTCTTTGAACTAATCAAAGTACTTAGTCTTGCGGCACATTAAGTAAATGTATTTGTATCTTAAATAGTTATCTATAAAATAGATGAAATATTCGATACTACCTCTTGCCTGGATAGTCATAGGATCACATAAATCAGAATGAACCAATTCCAACATATCTTTGGCTCCATACCCCTTAGACTTAAAAGCTTCTTGGTTATTTTTCCTTCCAAGTAAGACTCGCAGGTTGAAAAGATTTCCAGTACTAATGAACCCAAAAGTTCATCAGCTACCAATGAATCCTACTTAAGTTAATATAACCTAGCTTTAGATGCCAAAGATATAATTGGTTCATTTCCGAAGGTTGCTTTCTCTTAAAGTTAGAAGATGTGTTACTAATTTCCATTTGTTGCATCGTGGGAGTTATTGGATTATAAATTGTCAACCAACATACCAGAATAGATAACTTCCCTATTTTTCTTGATAACAACTTTGTTATCAAAATAGACACAATATCTATTCTATAATAGTTTAGAAACTGAAATCAGGTTCTTTCTAAACTTAGTATGTAAAGACAATTTCTAATAATCCATATTTTATTCCTATTAGAGAATAAACCTCTCCCACTGCAACAGCTGCTACTTTTGTAGTAATGCCCATGTGGACGGTGTTTTTATTTTCATTTAGTTGTCGGGTTTCCTAGAACCATGCAATGAATTGCAGACATGATTAATGGCATCTGTATCTACACTCCAGGTTCTGGTAGATAACACCACTAGACATATTTCAACTAATGAATTAAATACACCTAAATTGTTCTTAGTTCTAAGAAGACAGTCTACCTTAATGTCCAAGTCTTATTTCCAATTATTACAATTGGGACTACTAAGTCTTTTCTATAGTATAACAATTAGGGGATTGACAAACATTTTAAATCCTAAGAATCACAAAAATATTTGGTCAAGATCAATTCTTTTAAAATCCCTATGAATTTTGTATGCCACGATAGTGTGGACGTATACAAAATCAAAAAAGAGATTTTATCCATTAATTTTATTATCTCGTCAACTTTTCTTTATGACAAATAAAATTAATAGTTGATCTGTTTTTGATCAAAAATTTGGTCAAAACTTTTTGAATTTAAAATAACATTGATTCCTCAAACAATATTATTTAAATTCACCAACACCTCAAACACCGTGAATTTTGCATGCCACGATAGTGTGGACGTATACAAAATTTAAACATTTGTAAGAGGAGGGTTTTACCCATTAATTATCTTGTCAATAAATCTTTATGACAAAATAAAATTACCTCAAACACTGTGAATTTTGTATGCCACGATAGTGTGGACGTATACAAAATCAAACATTTGTAAGAGGAGTTTTTAATTTTATTATCTTGTCAACTTATTTATTTGACAAATTAATAGTTGGTTTTCTTCGGTCACACAAACAATAGCAGTGACTCCGATGGGAAGGATACTATTAGACGTGCCTAAGTGTATACCATTACTTGACACTAAGTTCATTAATAAGATTGTGCCCCTTCCGATGGGGAAGATCACACGCTCTTAATTAACTTCCTATAGTCATCCAAAATGGAAGTTTAAGCTAGTGATCTGCAAACAAGCTCATCCGATATGGAGGAAGGCACTCAGAGCCAACGCGCAAGCTTGTTGCATCACTTATAAACCAGTAATGGAGACCGTGGAATTTATTTAAAAATAAATCCCTCTCCCACTTAGTTATTTAAAGTGAGGAATTTTGACTATGCTAGCCTACTTAGCATGCATACTAACAAGCACACACAACACAGCATAAAAAGTAATAAATAGACAAATTAATTTTCAACTATTATGGCTTTTATCTATTGTTGTCCTCCGTGTGTCGCCAACCCTAGCTGCTGCCATCTTTGGTCACCGCCACCGGGTCTAGTTGTCGCATCCATCTTGCTCCTTGTTCCGCTGCGCCTCTGGTCCTCAAAAGGTTCCACGCCTTCCAAGATTCGATCCGCGACATAAATATAATTTTACATTTTTCGATCCTATATTTCTCGAAGGAATGTACATGTAAACTAGATCGAACATAAAATAAAATTTACATCCATCGATCCTATATTCCATAAAAGGAATGTACATGTAACTAGATCAAAAAATAAAATCCTAATAAAACTAAATACAGCTCCTGCTGTATTTTATAATACAATCATGCACACAGAATAAAATGCCCTTGACATGTCCAAGGGTCCAATCACACACATAATAACTATAAGCCATAATAGTTGGATCCTGCATCCACAAAGTTAGCACATACTACTATTAACCTGCCTAAATTATGTATGACATGTGCATAGTTAAACTAATACCAAATACACAGAGGCAAAACCCTAGCTCTGATACCAATTGTTGGTTGCTACTCGGAAAGCCTAATGGTTCCACTGTACAAAAATTTTGTACAAAGGTCTGAACCTTTTCCTAGCTACCATGTGTTCTTTTAAATTAAACTTGGATCGCTTGCGGAACTTAACACGTTTGATCCAAAATTTAATCTATTTGTTCTTTTAGGTTTAGACTTGGATCTCCTGCGGAACTTAACACTTTTGATCCAAATCACCTAGGTTATTAATTCCATTAAATATTAATTTCTAAAATTGGCTTCCAGTACTGACGTGGCGAGGCACATGGCCTTCTTGGATATGGGAACAACCACCACCGACTTGACAAATCCTTTTAAGGAAAACTAATATTTAATTTCCTTAAATAACTTTAGGTCAACCGAAAAGAACAATCAAATCACAAGGAAAAGAAAAACAAAAAAACACAAATTCGAAAACTATTTCGAAATACTAGAATCACAAGCCTCTTGTATTTGGTATTATTTCCAAAAATAACTAGTATGATGAGGAAAGGAAAAATACTAGTTATACCTTTTAGAAAGACGTCTAGATCTTCTACCGTATTCCTCTTCTAACCTCGGACGTTGTGTGGGCAACGATCTTCCAAGATGAGAAACCACCAAAGCACCTTCTTCTCCTCCTTGCAAGGTTCGGCCACAACAAGAGCACCTCCAAGGATGAAGAGATTCAACCACCACCAATGCTCCAAGGGATACTAGAAAAGAGGCTTCTTTTCTCTCCTTCTTCTCCTTCTTAGATCCAGCCACCAAAGCTATCTCTACCATGAGAAGGTTTCGGCCACACAAAGGAGAGGAGAGGAAAGAAGGGGCTGGCCACACCCAAGGAGAAAAGAGAGGAAAAATAGAATAGAGATATTCTCAATGAAGCCTCCTCTACCCCCTCTTTTATAATCCTTGGTCTTGGCAAATAAGGAAAATTTAATAAAAACTTCCTTAATTCTTTTTCCATTGAAAAGGAAAATTTATTTAATTAAAACAATTTTCTCTATTCAATTTACAATGGCCGGCCACTAATAAAATCTCCAAGCAAATAAAATTTTAAACACAAATTAAAACTTCCTTATTTGCTTCCGGAAATTTTATAAAAAATTTCTCCAATAATTTTTATCCCTTCATGATTGGTTAAAAGGAAATTTTATAAATTAAATCTTTCTTTAAACATGTGGATAATTTTCAGAAAGTTATCTCTAAAAATTAAAATCTCCTTTCAATCTACAAATAAGGAAAGATATCAAATCTTTTCTTAATCTTTTGTAGAAACTAATAAAAGAGAATTATTAATTTTTTAAACTTTCTTTTAAATCATGAACATGGTTAAAAGAAAAGTTTTTACCAAAATTGAAATCAACCTTTTAATCTACAAATAAGGAAAGAGATTTAGCTCTTCTCTTAATCTTTTGTAGAATCTTATAAAAGGAAAGATTTAAATTTTTAAACTCTCTTTTAAATCATGTTATCCACATAAGAAAAATTTTAAAAATAAAAATCCTTTTATTTTAATTTGGTCCGGCCACACCAAGCTTGAACCCAAGTTAGGCCACCTTGAAGCACCCATGAACCAAACTTTGTCGGCCCTAGCTTGGTCTCCAAGCTAGCTCGGCACCTTGGGATGGTTAAGAAGGGGGGTATAGGTGGGTATAGTACTCTATAATTAAGAGGCTACGATAGGGACCGAGAGGAGGAATTGGTTTTGTCTCCCGATAAAATTAAGCGTGTTCGCCCCAAACACAACTTAATTTTATCAATAATTCATTCCACTAGAGAACTATTATTGAACTACTGCACCAATCCCAAATTACATTTTGGGCTCCTTCTTATTATGAGTGTGTTAGTCTCCCGTGTTTAAGATAATAATGTCCACTAATTAAGTAAGTTACCGACAACTCACTTAATTAATATCTAGCCCAAGAGTAGTACCACTCAACTTCATCGTCATGTCGGACTAAGTCCACCGCAGGGTTTAACATGACAATCCTTATGAGCTCCTCTTGGGCACATTCTCAACCTAGATCACTAGGACACCTTCTATAATCAACACACACTATAAGTGATATCATTTCCCAACTTATCGGGTTTATTGATTTATCGAACTAAATCTCACCCATTGATAAATTAAAGAAATAAATATCAAATATATGTGCTTGTTATTATATTAGGATTAAGAGCACACACTTCTATAATAACTGAGGTCTTTGTTCCTTCATAAAGTCAGTATAAAAGGAACGACCTCAAATGGTCCTACTCAATACACTCTAAGTGTACTAGTGTAATTATATAGTTAAGATAAACTAACACCTAATTACATTACGACCTTCCAATGGTTTGTTCCTTTCCATCTTGGTTGTGAGCTACTGTTTATAATTTATAAGGAACCGATAACATGATCTTCTGTGTGTGACACCACACACCATGTTATCTACAATATAAATTAATTGAGCAACTACATTTATCGTAAATATAGACATTTGACCAATGTGATTCTTATTTCTAGATAAATGTTTATACCAAAAGCTAAGCTTTTAGTATACATCCTAACATTTTCTGCATCATACTAGTTATTTTCTTTGTAAGAATTCTAAATACAAGAGGCAATTAGATCTATTTTATCGAATTTATTTTTTGATTTTGTGTTTTCTTCTTTTTCGAATTTGTGATTCGATTGTTCTTTTTGGTTAACCTAGAGTTATTTAAGGAAATAAATATTAGCTTTCCTTAAAAGGGAAAATTGTCTTGAATAGTGGTTTCTCTGATACCAATTGTTGGATCGAGATCGCACTAGAGGGGGGGTGAATAGTGCTCACGGAAGTTTCGTTCGTATCGGAATAAAAACAAACAAAACGCAGCGGAATTGATAAAGAAAACAACACAAAAGACACAGATCGATTTTACTTCATTCGGAGCCTAAGGCGACTCCTACTCGAAGGCCCGCGATCCTTGATCGCTTTCGGTGGGCAACAACTATAAGTTCGAAAGTATACAAAGATGATTTACAAGTAATGCAGTAAATAATCTTATACCGACAATGGAAAATACTAAATTGAAGCTTCGGGTTGTTGGTGTCGAGTTGCAGCACTTCGGGACGAGTTCGTTAGCAGCTAAATGCAGAAGGAAGACTTGAATGTTGTGCATACAAGCTGCTGGTCGAATCCCCTTTATAAACAGTGTTCAAGGCGCCTTAAACCCCTCCAAGGCGCCTCCAGGCTGGCCGCATCACCCGCGTGGATCAGAACCGACCTGGTCGAATTCTATCCTGTTCAAGGTGCCTCCAACCTCTCCAAGGCGCCTTCATCAACTTGTTCAAGGTGCCTTAAGCCTATCCAAGGTGCCTTGAAGCTTGCTTCGCAGCCAGCTTAGGTTTTGCACCCGAGGCGCCTCCAAGCTCCATGGAGGCGCCTCGGACACTGTTCATCCGAGGTTAAACCTTCTGGCAGTCCGGGCTCTGATACCAATTGTAGGATCGAAAAGAATTTAGATATCTCCACAATTGCATGATATTGTCCACTTTGGGCCTAAGCCCTCATGGTTTTGCTTTTGGACTCTCCCCAAAAGGCCTCATCCAATGGAGATATCTTTTCTCTTATAAACCCATGATCTTTTCCATGTGTTTCCAATATGGGACTATGTTTGCAACCTTGCAACCCCAACACTTAAAAGGCTTTGCCTAGGCGGAGGTGGTTGCTCCCATATCCAAGAAGGTCATGTGCCTCGCCATGCAGTTCTGGAAGCCAATTTTGGAAATTAATATTTATGGAATTAATAACTTAGGTAGATTTGAATCAATAGTGTTAAGTTCCGCTTGCGATTCAAATCTAAACCATTAAGAACAGATAAGTTAAATTTGGAATCAACGATGTTAAGTTCCGTCTGCGATTCCTAATTTAACTTCTAAAGAACACAATAGGTTATTTAAGGAAAGGTTCGACACTTGTACAAAAAATTTTGTACAGTGGAACCGGTACGTTTTCCTAGGATTAACCAACAATTGGTATCAGAGCTAGGGTTTTCCTCTGTGTGTTTAGAATTCAAATAGGTTATGCACATGTCATACATAATTTAGGCAGGAAAATAGTAGGATGTGCTAACTCTTTGGTTGCAGGCTCCAACTATTATGGATTATTGATATTGTGTGTGATTGGACCCTTGGACATGTCAAGGGCATTATTTGTGTGCATGATTGTATGTATAAAATACAGCAGGAGCTGTATTATTTTTAGAATTTTATTTTTTCGATCTAGAATATGTGTACATTCCCTCGTGGAATATAGGATCGATATATGTAAAATTCTATTTTTGTTGCGGATCGGATTCTTGCGAGGCATTGTACTTTTGGAGCACCAGAGGCACAGCGGAATAAGAAGCAAGATGGATGCGACAACTCGACCAGATGGCGGTGGCTAAAGATGGCAGCAGCTAGGGTTGGAGCATACTGAAGACAGTGATGGAAAAGACCATAATAGTTGAAAAATTAATTTCCAAATTTATTGCTTTTATTTACTGTGATGTTTATATGCATGTGATGTATGCTAGGATAGTTTAAAATTCCTCATTTTAAATAACTAAGTGGGAGTGGGATTTATTTTAATAAATTTCACGGTCTCCATTACTGGTTTGTAAGTGATGCAAGCAAACTTGCGCGTTGGCTCTGAGTGCATTCCTCCATATCGGATGAGTTTATTTGTGGATCACTAGATCAAACTTCTATTTAGGATGACTATAGGAAATTAATTAAGAGCGTGTGATCTTCTCCATCGGAAGGGACACAATCTTATTAATGGACTTAGTGTCAAGTAATGGTATACACTTAGGCACGTCTAATAGTATCCTCCTCATCGGAGTCACTGCTATTATTTGTGTGACCGAAGGAAACCAACTATTAATTTTATTTGTCAAAAAGTTAGGTTGACAAGATAATAAAATTAATGGGTTACCCCCTCCTTTTACAAATGTTGAATTTGTATACGTCCACACTATCGTGGCATACAAAATTCACGGTGTTTTAAGGTGTTGGTTAATTTAAAATAGTATTGTTTGAGGAATCAATATTATTCTAAATTTAGAGTCCTGACCAAAAGTTATTTTTGTGATTCTTAGGATGACTTTCAACCCACTGGCCATTATACTGAAAGAAAACAAACTTACTGGACCCAACTACATAGATTAGAAAAGAAACATGGACATTGTCCTTACTGCTGAAAGCTATAAGTTTGTACTGATAGAGGCTTGCCCTGATGCACCTGACAGTGACTCTACCCCAGAGGAGATTGAGTATCATAAGAAATGGGTAAAAGCTGATGAGATGGCACGGTTTTATATTTTGACATCAATGTCAAATGTATTGCAACATCAGCATCAAGATTTACCAACAGCTTATGATATAATAAACAATCTCAAAGAACTCTTTGGGCACCAGAGTCGGACTGCCAGGCAAGAGGCAATGAGAAAGCTAATGACAGCCACCATGTCTGAGGGGACACCCATAAGGGATCATATCCTCAAAATGATGGCTTATCTGAATGAAATACAAGTCCTTGGAGGAGAAATCGATGGGGAAACTCAGGTCGATATAATTCTCCAAACGCTACCCAGAAGTTTTGAGCAGTTCCGCCTAAACTATAACATGAACAAAAGAGAGTATACGTTGGCGGAACTTCTGACAGAACTACAGGCAGTAAAAGGAATATTTCATCACAGTTCTCAGATTCACTATGCTGAAAATGGTTCTACTTCTAAGTCGAAAGGCAAGAAGAAGAAGAAACAGGTCTTTTCATCAAAGAGAGTGAATAAACCTCAGGGATAAAAAGCTGGAATGAAGAAGCCGAAGGGCAAGTGCTTCATCTGCAAGCAATCTGGACATTGGAAGGCGGACTGTCCTCGTAGGAATCAGAACAATAAAGGTATATCTCATGCTCTAGTTGTTGAAACATGTTTAGTGGTGTTATTTACCAGCACCTGGGGTGTAGATACGAGAGCCACTGATCATGTCTGCAATTCCTTGCAGGGGTTCCAGGAAACCCGACTACTATCTGAAAGAGAGATTACTGTCTACATGGGCAATGCTACTAAGGTGGCGGCTGTTGCAGTGGGAGACGTCTACTTATCATTTGATATGAATAGGAAATTGATTTTAAGAAATTATCTTTATGTACCCAATCTTAGAAAGAATTTAATTTCAGTTTCTAAACTGTATTTGGATGGATATTTAGTTTCCTTTAGTAATGATGTGGTTATTAAGAGAAATAAAGTGATTATCTATTCTGGTGCATTGGTTGGCAATTTATATACTTTAAATCTAATTTCTCTCACAAAGCAAAATATAGAAATTAATAACACATCTTCTAACTCTAATAAGATAAAAGAACCTTCGGAAATGAACCAAACGCATCTTTGGCATCTAAGGCTTGGTCATATTAACTTAAGTAGGATTCAAAGGCTTGTAGCCGATGGACTCTTGGGTCCATTAGAGTTGGAAAACTTTCCAACATGTGAATCCTGCTTGGAAGGTAAAATGACCAAGAAACCTTTTAAGGCCAAGGGGTATAGAGCCAAAGAAGCGTTAGAATTGGTTCATTCTGATTTGTATGGTCCTATGTCTATCCAGGCTAGAGGTGGTTTTGAATATTTTGTCTCTTTTATAGATAATTATTCAAGATATGGATACATTTACCTAATGCGCCGCAAGTCTAAGTGCTTTGATAAGTTCAAAGAGTACAAAGCTGATGTAGAGAAACGTCTAGGTAAAAGTATCAAACACTACGGTCTGATCGTGGTGACGAATACCTCTTAGGAGAGTTTAGGAATTACTTATCAGAGGTCGGGATTCAATCTCAATTGTCCGCACCTGGTACACCCCAACAGAATGGTGTGGCAGAACGAAGGAATAGGACTCTTATGGAGATGGTTAGATCAATGATGAGTTATTCAGAATTACCAAATTTGTTTTGGGGATACGCTCTGGAAACGGCAGAGAACATTCTGAACTTAGTACCTTCTAAATCAGTATCTTCTACTCCCACAGAATTGTGGAATGGGCGAAAGCCTAGTCTAAGACATATTCGGATTTGGGGTAGTCCAGCACATGTGCTGAAACCAGATGCTGATAAGTTAGAATCTCGTACAGAAGTTCGTGTGTTTGTAGGTTATCCCAAAGGAATGAAAGGTGGTTTATTTTATAGTTCTAAAGACCAGAAGGTCATTGTTAGCACCAATGCCCAGTTTTTAGAAGAAAACTATATAATGGATCACAAGCCCAGTAGCAAAATTATTCTAGAAGAACTTAGAGAGGACACGTCTACTTCAGTACCAACAGTACAAGATGAAGTACCACAAGAGACTGCAACACGTGTCACACATGATACACAACCACAGACGATGCCTCGTCGTAGTGGGAGGGTTGTAAGGTAGCCTGAGAGATTCATGTTTTTGGGAGAGTCTTCGGACTTGATCCTAGGTAAACATGAACCTGATCCCCGGACATATGACAAAGCACTCCAAGATATAGATGCAGTATCTTGGAAAAAGGCAATGAATTCTGAAATGGAGTCTATGTACTCTAATAAGGTCTGGGAGCTTGTAGAACCACCTGATGGTGTAAAAGCCATTGGATGCAAGTGGATCTATAAAAGGAAAAGAGGGACAGATGGGAAGGTAGAAACCTTCAAAGCAAGGCTTGTTGCGAAAGGATACACTCAGAAAGAGGAAATCGATTATGAGGAGACCTTTTCGCCGGTAGCTATGCTTAAGTCTATCCGGATACTCTTATCCATTGCCGCTCATATGGATTATGAGATTTGGCAAATGGATGTCAAGACAGCTTTCCTTAACGGAAGTCTTGAAGAAAATATTCATATGAAGCAACCAGAAGGGTTCATTGAAAAGGGCAAAGAGCATCTAGTGTGTAAGCTCAATCGGTATATTTATGGACTGAAGCAAGCTTCAAGATCTTGGAACATCCGGTTTAATGAAGTAATCCAGTCATATGGATTTATTCAGTGTTCGGATGAGTCTTGTGTATACAAGAAGTGTAACGGAAACGTGGTGGTATTTCTTGTACTATACGTAGATGATATTTTGTTAATTAGCAACAATGTCAAGGTATTATCGGACATAAGGGTATGGTTGTCCAAACAATTTGATATGAAGGACTTAGGAGAATGTGCACACATTTTGGGGATCAAAGTTATAAGGGATCGCAAGAAAAGAATGTTGTGTCTATCCCAAGCTTTATATATAGATACAATCCTTGCTCATTTTAGCATGCAAAACTCCAAGAAAGGTTTCTTACCTTTTAGGCATGGAGTAGCTTTATCTAAAGAGATGTCTCCGAAGACATCAAAGGAGATTGAGGATATGAAGGCAGTTCTTTATGCTTCAGTTGTAGGAAGCCTTATGTATGCAATGTTGTGTACGAGACCTGATATCTGTTTTACCGTGGGCATGGTTAGCAGATATCAGAGTAACCCTGGACAAGGACATTAGACTATTGTGAAGCATATTTTAAAGTACCTGAGAAGGACTAGAGATTATATGCTAGTCTACCAAGCAGACGATTTGCTCCCTATGGGTTACACGGATTCGGACTTCCAATCAGATAGGGACAATAGTAAATCAACATTAGGCTATGTGTTTACTCTAGGAGGTGGAGTCATTGCATGGAGGAGTGTTAAGTAGAAATGCATCTCGGATTCAACCATGGAAGCTGAGTATGTGGCAGCCTCTGAGGCAGCCAAAGAAGCTGTATGGCTCAGGAACTTTCTAATGGACGGGTGATGCTGAATTTCTCTATATGGTGCAACCTTCAAGTACGGGTGATGCTAAATTTCTGGATCATATGTGTTGTCTGCAAAAGATGTTATATGGTCTGAAGCATGTTCCACGCGCTTGGTATTTGGAGCTTCGTGCCTTTTTAGCCTCTCTTGGCTTTATCGCCTCTCGGATTGACACCTTCTCATTTGTTTATCTTCGAAATAGTATTGTTATATATTTTCTTATATATGCTGATGATCTAATTATTACAGGTAGTGATGTTTCTTTTATTGACGTTATAGTACGTCAACTTAACGTAAAATTTGTGACTAAGGATCTTGGGGCTCTTTCCTTCTTCTGTGGGCTTAAGGTTAGCCCAACCTCAAGTGGTCTTCTTTTGTCCCAGCAAAAGTATGTCGCTGATCTTCTCTCCAAACACAACATGCTTGACTCTAAGCTAGTTTCCACTCCTATTGTTGTTGACTCGCATCTTACTCTGCATGATGGGTCTCCATCCTTTGATGCGACTAAGTTCTGACAAGTGGGCCTCACCCTTCATGGCTTCTCCGATACAGACTGGGCTAGAGATCTAGATGATCGATGTTCTACTTGTGTGTTTATTAGTTTTTTGTGTGATACTATAGTTTCATGAAAATCTACCAAGTAGCGCATGGTTTCACGCTCTTCAACTGAGGCCAAATATCATGTCATTGCCTTTGTGACATCATACTTACAATGGATTAAATCACTTCTGACAGAACTGGTTCTTCCAGTTATCATGCACGTCGTACTCTTCATCGATTACTTGGGTGTTACCTATCTTTCTACTAACCCTGTTTTTTACTCTCGGATGAAGCATTTAGCTATTGATTATCACTTGTTCGTGATTTGTTACAGTCCTCTGAATTACGAGTTATTCATATTCCTACTACTAATCAGTGCACTCACAAAGTCTCTTTCTCAACTTTAGTGGTTAGTTATTTACAGTAAGATTAGTGTCATCTTTAGGACATTATTTTGAGGGAGTGTATTAGAGAATATTTCTTTTATTAAAAAATATTTCCTTAATTTTTTTATTTATTTGTCTCCTAGTATTTGAGATATTTTTTCTATTTTTCATTTATACCTTAATAAAGATTATGAATTCAACTCTCAACCGACATAGTACAGACATCACTATACTCCAAGAATGGCCAAATTCAGATTGGAAAACAAAACAGAAGTTAGAAGGTGTAAAAGATCATTTGCCCTTCATCAGGACTCACTATTACTAAATCGATTAATCCTACTGGATTGCTTGTTATTACTGAATAATGTGTGTGGACTCTGCAGGTTGTTTTTCTATTTTTGTGTCCTCTACTCAAATATATCAGAGCTCTAAACATTGTTACACAATCTGTTGTCAGAGATATTAGAAAAATTACAGATTTAAAATTACACAAAATTAATTCTAACTTATCTATTGAGCTGACCTGAGCAGATAATCTCAGGCTACCAGCGGGCTGGTTCTGTCAATCTTTCGGTGGTTCAAGTTAAGGAGTTGATACGGTGCGTAGTAGAATTGAGAGTCAATCGTCGAATTGGAAAGAAAATTCGCTGACTAAGACACTGAGACCTGCGTTCAACACAGTTTCCATGAAATAGATTCATCCCACCTCCGGCTGTGCTTCGAGATTCTCTCGGGTCATTTATTTCCTAGGATACAATGGCAAAATCATGCACGCAACCAAGCACTAATTATTCGTGGTGAACTGAGAATACACTCGAGTGCTATCACGAGTAGTTCAGTCAAACAGATGCATGGCTGAGAGAGTTTTGTGGGAGAACATAGGTGGATAGAGGTTCGCTTCCTACTCTTCCTCTCGCTTTCTCTTCCACTTCTCTCTTTGCTCAAGATCCAGCCTCCTTATATAGGAGCTCTCACCTTGCCTGCAATAAATGACCAAATTATTGTCATTTAATGTTGGGTATATGTCGCCATTAATGGATTTGATGTCTTCATTAATGTTGAGACGTTACAGAATCATTATTAATAGGTTTAACAACGTCATTAATGCTGAGACATTACGAAGTCACTATTAATGAGTTTAATGTCACCATTAATGTCGAGACATTATGGAATTGTCATTAATTTTATATTAATGCTTCCGTTACACTCTTGAGCGGGTAGCAAAAAGAAATTCAGGTGGCAAAATGTTGGTTCATTCACTTGGGCAAATCTTGCCTCAATCGGTCTGGCATTCAACGTGCGTAGGTCATGGTCGCACACTAGTTAACCTTGGTTCAGTATAATCCGAGCCCTGGATTTGCGCCCACCCTTGCGCACCCACGCATGAGAGAGTCTCTCCCCATACATATGTTTACAACATCAATACATGTGTCATAATTTAAACCAACAATAAAGCCAAGAGACTTCTACTGTGGGACTAACAACCCATGTATAGTGGAGTCTCTTCCTCTCTACCTCTTTATTCCATTCATATTTCCAACAATCCCCCATATGAATAAAATACATGATATATGACAACATTTAACAGTTGAGTCAAGTATAGAATAGGTAGGTTTTACCCTTTGAACCTTCCCTTGAAAAGATCTGTTTCTTTACTGGTTGACAGTATACATGATATCCTTGAACTATTCTGCCGTCTCTATAAGCATTGACAAATCTCATCCAAGACTCTCTCTGATACTCTCGAGTCATTTATTTCCCAAGATATAATGTCAAAACCATGCACGCAACCAAGCACTGATTGTTCGTGGTGAACTAAGAATACACTCGAGTGTTATCACGAGTAGTTCAGTTGAACAGATGCATGGCTGAGAGAATTTTATGGGAGAACACAGGTGGATAGAGGTTCACTTCCTGCTCTTCCTCTCGCTTTCTCTTCCGTGTATCTTCCACTTCTCTCTTTGCTTAAGATTCAGCCTCCTTATATAGGAGCTCTCACCTTGCCTGCAATGAATGACCAAATTATTGTCATTTAATGTTGGGTTTATGTTGCCATTAATGGATTTAATGTCTTCATTAATGTTGAGACGTTACGGAATTATTATTAATAGGTTTAACGACGTCATTAATGCTGATATATTACGAAGTCACCATTAATGAGTTTAATGTCACCATTAATGTTGAGACATTATGGAATTGTCATTAAATTTATATTAATGCTTCCGTTACACTCTTGAGCGGGTAGCAAAAAAAAAAATCATGTGGAAAAATGTTGGTTCATTCACTTGGACAAATCTTGCCTCAAGCGGTCTGGCATTCAACGTGCGTAGGTCATGTTCGCACACTAGTTAACCTTGGTTCAGTATAATCTAGACCCTAGATTTGCACCCACCCTTGCGCACTCACGCGTGAGAGAGTCTCTCCCCATGCATATATTTACAACATCAATACATGTGTCATAATTTAAACCAACAATAAAGCCAAGAGACTTCTAATAGGGCACTAATAACTCATGCACAATAGAGTCTCTTTGTCTCCACCTCTTTATTCCATTCATATTTCCAACAATCCCCCATATGAATAAAATGTTGGAGGATCGGTGGCCGGCTTGAAGGGGGGTTGGATAGACGGCACCCCCAAATACTCGCTTTCACCCTACACTTGTTAGTGCGCAACGGAAATACAAACTAATACAAACAAGTAGAAAGTTAAACACTATAAGAAAGAGCAAGCAAACCGCTAACACGTTCGTTTAACGTGGTTCGGAGATTAGGGCTCCTACTCCACGGCTTGTCCTTGAGGTGGACGATCCCTATCCGTCGGTGGATTAGCCCCCGGCAAACTCCGGCTATCTCAAGTCGCTCCTTGTGGGTGGAGAAACCTCACCACAAACTCACCAAGACCTCTTGGATTACACAAGCACTTGAGAACTCTTGTGACTACTAATTAGGCTTTAACCAAGTCTAATTTCGTCAAGTTGGCTGGCCATCCCAAGCTCCTCTTTATAGAGCTTGGGGAAATCAGCCTTGCTGATTTGCCCGTTACCATTCGATGGTCCTGCATCACCGATCGTGCCACCAATGGCACTCCAACGGATCTACCGATCGTCCAGACCACTGATCGATCACCATTCGGCACGTAACCTCTCAGCTCACCCCGATCGGTTCCAGACTACGACCGGTACAACCCTAAACTTAGGGTTTCCCATCCCGAGTACATTTCTCTCACTCGGACCCTCACGACTCACTTGACTCTTCTTGCAGCCTTGACCTCTTGCCTTCAAGCCTACTTCCTTGGCTCTCGTCCCTCGGATGCAAGGCCCCGGCTCGTCCCAATGTCATCCTTCGCAGATGCCTCAAAGTCGCTTCCTCGGCCCTTGTCCTTGCCTTGTCCACGGTCCTCGATGCATTCAAGCCCGCGGCTTGTCCTCAATGTCATCCTTCATCGGACCCGAAGCCGTCAACCTGAGTCACATGTGTCACCTGCAGTCCTGCACAACTCAAGTACACATATCAAATAACGAGGGTAAACCTAACTTAAACACTTTGCCCAAACACCAAAACACATGGTCCCACGGACCATTGGGATTGCTCCAACAATCTCCCCCTTTTGGTGTTTGGCAATACGTTTAAGTTAGGGAAAACAAATAGCAAATAAACATGCTAATACAATGGACTTACGATGCCAAGGCTACACACTTAGACTTACTCCGCCGAATGGACTTACGTTGCCAAGGCTACACACTTGGCAACCGCCGAATGGACTTACATTGCCAAGGCTACACACTTGGCAACCGCCGAAACAAAATGCAAACATGCATTGGAACCTATCACAAGGCTTTTTAAGAACCTATCACAAGGCTCCCCCTACGCAAAGGCACCAAAGGTTTTCCCAACTAAACCTTACTTCTCCCCCTTTGCCTAACATCCAAAAAGTTCTCCAATAATATCCCAATTGTTGAAAACTTATCATCCAAACTGACCCTAAACTCATGTATCTATCCCCCATGGATCCCATACATCTAAGTGAGTTGACATGGTCACAAAACAATACTGAAAATAGTTTCAGACTGGTATCAGTCGACTGCCCCAAGTGCCAGTCGACTGCCCCCTTCGACAGAACCTTACAGAAGCATTCTGTGGTCGAAATCTACTGTTACCAGTCAACTGGTGTCGGTACCAGTCGACTGCCCTCATCAAAATGAGCTTACAGAACCATTCTGTGCTCAAAAACATTGTTACCAGTCGACTGGTATCTGTACCAGTCGACCAGTACCCTATTTCTGAAAAAATCAGCCTTTTCAGGCTACCTTCAGAAATGCACCAGAAATTCCCTAGACCTCTAAAAATTTCCAAATTTTGTGGAGAGGTCTATTGTACCCTTGTCTACTTGGGAAAAATATATTAAAAAATATATCTATCACCAATCCCAAGATTGACACAAAATCCAAAACTAGATAAATAGTTCAATTGAACTTTGACCTAAAGTCCTAGTTTTGGCTTCCTCTTGATGTATTTGCCCATACCAACCCACAATGCATCCCTAGCATTGGTTTATATGGCATCTATACATCAGTAACCAATTATCATTCAATATGACCCTTAATGTCATATTTCCTTGCATGAAACATAATCCATGTGTGTCAAATCCCTAGGTTTGAGACTCAAGTCTGTCTCTAAACCATTTGGCACACTCCATGGCTCCTCTAGACCCCCAAGTAGAACCCACCTGAGATCCATTGGTCATGGGTCCCAAATTGACTCTTTGAGCTCCCCCTAGAGCTCTTTACCTTAGTCACCTCCCTAGGTGACTCATCTATTGTGACCAAACCACAATGATGTCCCTTAGAAGATCTCCTTATCTTCTTGACCTTGAACACATCATCCTTGCCATAATCATATGCAACCCTAGCATATTTCTTTTTATTGGCCTTGGATGACTCTCCCTTGCCCTTATCATGTGCCACCCTAGCACATGGTCTCCTTTTGACCTTGGAGGGACTAGATCGGTATCCCAAGCCCGATCTATCATTGTTGGGTTTTTGGCTACCCAACACCATACTTAATCGTTTAGATCCAATAGTGAATCTCTTAAGGAATTTCTCCAAATTATCAAGCTTTAACTTCAAAGCTTGATTCTCCCTCTCTAGGTTCCTAACCCTAGAGTTAATTTGTCCACCTTGGACATTCCTAGACCTACCCTTCCTAGGCATGTGTCTCCCCTTCTTGGAATTAATGTCTTGGTTCTCCATTACCTTCTTCTCCTTAGGTAATGAGAATTTAACGTGTCTAAGTCTATCATGTATAGGTCTCCTAGGGTTATGATCTACACTTACCCTATTCCGATCATGATATTTGAAACCAAAATTTTGCATGGGTAAATAATAAGAATTATTCCTAGCATGCATGGAGGAATTTAAATTTGACTTCAAATTTAAACTAGGGTTTACCTTACCCTTTACCTTTGGAGCTCCCCCTTGACTCGAGCCTCCATTCTTCCTCCACTTCTTTTCCCACATCTTCAAATGTGTCAATTTCTTGAGCTCTCCCTTCCTTGGGCATTTGGTGTGGTAGTGACCCATTTCACCACAAGTGAAGCATCTAATGTGCTTCTTCTCCTTCTTCTTCTTGGCACCATCATTTCTACAACCCACATTAGTATTCAAATCAACTTGAATGGGTTTAGAATTTACCTCTTTCTTACCCATAGGACATCTACTCTTGTAGTGTCCTTTCTCATTGCACCTGAAGCAAATGATGTGGTCTTTTGATTTTACTTCGGTGGAGGTGCTTGCTATGTTTACTTCCAAGACTTCTTCTTCTTCACCTTCACTTGTCTTGGATTCTTCTTCAATTCTTAAGGGTGTTGACGATGTCTCATCTTTCTCCTCCTCCTCGGATGTTGAGCATGACTCAACTTCTGTTTGCTCCACATCCTCTTCTTGAGCTACTAAGCCCATCTCCTTGGGCTCCACATCCAATTGGTCCTTCTTCTCCTCTTGAACCACTTCATCACTTTCTTCGGATTTTTCTTCTTCTTCTTGTGTAGGCAAAAATTTCTCCCATGGAAATTTCTTCACTTTGCTCCACAAATCATGGGCGTTCTTATATTCACCTACACCACTTATCACGTTAGAAGGTAAAATTTCAATCAACATTGATATTACCTTTGAATTTACCTCCGATCGTGTGGTTTGCTCCTCTGTCCAATGTCGTGGTTGGAGTCTTTTTCCCTTCTTGTCTCTTGGGACTTCAAACGGGTCCTTGATCACCATCATGGTGTCTCAATCCGTGTTGAAGAAGATTTCCATCTTCATCATCCAAAATGTGATGTCCCGAAGGCTTCCTCCTTCGAATTTCGGCGGTTCTATTAAGCCAGCCATCTTCTTGTAGTTGCTCTTCTCGGCGGTTAGTCCGGTGAAGTGCGACCTTGGCTCTGATACTACTTGTTGGAGGATCGGTGGCCGGCTTGAAGGGGGGTTGGATAGACGGCACCCCCAAATAGTCGCTTTCACCCTACACTTGTTAGTGCGTAACGGAAATACAAACTAATACAAACAAGTAGAAAGCTAAACACTATAAGAAAGAGCAAGCAAACCGCTAACATGTTCGTTTAACGTGGTTCGGAGATTAGGGCTCCTACTCCACGGCTTGTCCTTGAGGTGGACGATCCCTATCCGTCGGTGGATTAGCCCCCGGCAAACTCCGGCTATCTCAAGTCACTCCTTGTGGGTGGAGAAACCTCACCACAAACTCACCAAGACCTCTTGGATTACACAAGCACTTGAGAATTCTTGTGACTACTAATTAGGCTTTAACCAAGTCTAATTTCGTCAGGTTGGCTGGCCATCCCAAGCTCCTTCTTATAGAGCTTGGGGAAATCAGCCTTGCTGATTTGCCCGATCGTCCTTGCACCATCGACGGGTGCCACCAATGGCACTCCAACGGCTATCTATCAGTCGACTGATCCCAGCCATTTCGGGCACAGAACCTCTCTGTGCTCACCCTCAGTCGACTGGTTCCAGTACCAGTCGACTGGTACAACCCTAAACTTAGAGTTTCCCATCCCGAGTACATTTCTCTCGCACTCGGACCCTCACGACTCACTTGACTCTTCTTTGCAGCCTTGACCTCTTGCCTTCAAGCCTACTTCCTTTGGCTCTCATCCCTCGGATGCATCCAAGCCCGCGGCTCGTCCCAATGTCATCCTTCGTGTATGCCTCGAAGTCGCTTCCCTTGGCCCTTGTCCTTGCTGCCTTGTCCACGGTCCCTCAGATGCATTCAAGCCCGCGGCTTGTCCTCAATGCCATCCTTCATCGGACCCGAAGCCGTCAACCTGAGTCACATGTGTCACCTGCAGTCCTGCACAACTCAAGTACACATATCAAATAACGAGGGTAAACCTAACTTAAACACTTTGCCCAAACACCAAAACACATGGTCCCACGGACCATTGGGATTGCTCCAACATAAAATACATGATATGTGACAGTATTCAACAGTTGAGTTAAGTATAGGATAGGTAGGTTTTACCCTTTGAACCTTCCCTTGTGAAGATCTGTTTCTTTACTGATTGACAGTAGACATGATATCCTTGAACTGTTCTGTCGTCTCTATAACCATTGACAAATCTCACCCAAGACTCTCTCTAATACAACTCAGTTCTTATGAGTGTGTTTATTCTTGGTCATGAACATGCCTGGTTCTATGAGAATCTCTAAGAATTATGCCTCCAATTCTCTTCAAAGCAGCTCCACTTCTTTCTCACATAGGTGATCTCTCGAGAGTAACCATCTACTCTTCTTGATCATTAAAAATTCATCAGCTTACCCTAGTCCAGTCACTGTTTTATTGAGTTATCCCCCACTGTATGTCTAGTCAGTGCAAATTAGTTATCCCTTTGAACTTAGTTCTTGGGATCTTCAGTCAATATAGGTTGGATGTCCTCTGCACTGATCACTAACAATGTCATCAAACCCATTTCTTGTGATAAGCTTGCAACTAACTCTTGATTTAACCCTTTGGTTAGTGAATCCACTAGGTTATCCTTTGATTTCACATAGTCAACAATGATAACTTTCGTTGAGAGTAGTTGTCTAATGGTATTATGTGTACGACGTATATGTCTAGACTTACCATTATACAGATGGCTCTGTGCCCAACCAATTGCTGATTGACTATCGCAATGTATGTAAATTATCGTCACAAGTTTCGGTCATCTTAGAATATCTTCTAAGAATTGTTGTAGTCATTTAGCCTCTTCACCATATTTGTCAAGAGTTACAAACTTAGATTCAATCGTGGATCTGGTTATTACCATTTTCTTAGAAGATTTCTAGGAAATAGTTGTACCTTCCAGAGTAAATACATATCCACTCGTAGTCTTAGAGTCTTTTATGTCAAATATATAACTCACATCACTGTATCCTTTGATCACAGTAGAATATCTCGTATAGTGCAGTCCATATTCACGAGTATACCTCAAGTACCTCAGTACTCTTGTTATCCCTTTCCAATACTCAACACTTGGATTACTCGTGTATCTACTCAGTTTACTTACTGCGTAGGCCAAGTCTGGTCATGTACAACTATCAGGTACATCAAACTTCCAATCACTCGAGAGTACTCTATCTGAGAGATACTTTTGCCCTAATTTTTTGATAGATGTTGACTCGTATCTATCGGTGTTCGTGCCAATGCAGTATCACCCTTGGTGAATTTCTTAAGAATTTTATCCACGTAATGGGACTGACTAAGAACAAGTCCTTCTAACAATTTTGATTCCTACAATCATATCATCTAGACCCATATTTTTCATGTCAAATCTTAAGTTCAACATATCTTTAGTGGATTTGATTATCTTATCATTACTCTCAATGATAATTATGTCATCTACATATAGGCACAAGATGACCTAGTCATTCTCTGTGACTTTCATATAGACACATTTATCACACTTATTGATCTTGAATCCACATTCCTTCATGGCATTATCAAATTTCTCATGTCACTACTTTGGTGCTTGTTTCAAGTAATATAATGACTTCACCAATCTATAAACCTTATTTTCCTATTCTGCACAGAAAACCCTTCAGGTTGTTCTATGTAGATTTCCTCTTCTAAATCTCCGTTTAGAAAAGCTATTTTCCATTCATCTAATATATTTCATGATTCCATAGAATGACTATAGCCAACAATACTCTAATGGAAGTTATTCTCGATACCGGAGAATACATATCAAAGTAATCAAGGTCTTTTCATTGTCGGTATCCTTTGATCATCAATCTAGCCTTATACTTATCAATTGTGCTATCTGACTTCAATTTCTTTTTTAATATCCACTTGCAATCTAATGATTTACTTCCCGGAGGAAGATCCACAAGTTCCCAAATGTGATTTTGTAAGATAGATTCTATCTCAGATGTAATTGTCTCTCTCCAATGAGGTCCGTCAGAAAAGCTTATGGCTTCAAAGTAATTTTGGGGCTCACTTTCCAATATGAAAGTGATAAAATCTGATCTGTAGGATTTTTCCACCCGAGCTCTTTTACTCCATCTAAGCTTAACCTCGACTAGTTTCATCATTTTCTTCTTCGTCTTGTATTTTATATGTCCGTTTTGAGGAGCTAGCATCCTTTCGGGTCTTATACGAAAACGCATACTCAAAGAATGAGGTATTTCTCGATTCTATTATCGAATTCTTATATGTATCTGGTATTTGTGACTCATACACAAAAAATCGATACACACTGTTATTATATGCATATCTAATAAATAAGCAATCAATAGTTTTTGGTCCTATCTTAATCCTTTTCGAATCAGGCACCAACACTTTAGCAAGACACCCCCACATTCATAAATATTTATAAGATGGTTGTCTTCTATTCCACAACTCATAAGGGCTCTTATCTATTTTCTTCCAGGGTACCTTATTTAAAAGGTAATTGGCTGTTAACACAGTTTTCCCCCTCATGAACTCTGGTAGTTCATAGCTCAATAGAAGAGCATTCATCATCTCGTTTAGAGTTTAATTCTTTCACTCAGCAACTCTATTTTGATGAGGAGTATAAGGAGCTATTATTTCGTGTCTGATCTCATGTTTAGCACACAACTAGTGAACGGTGATACATATTCACCACCTTAGTCACTCCGAACTACCTTAATCTTCTTATTAAGTTAGTTTTCAATCTCATTCTTATATAGAGCAAATTTCTCTATAGCTTCATCTTTACTTTTGAAAAGATATACATAACAATATTTTATGTTATCATCTACAAAAGTGATGAAGTATTTATTCCCATCATATATTGGTGTACCTTTAAGATCACATACATCAGTGTGAATTAGCCCAAGTGGTTCATTGTTTCTCTCAACATGTTGAAATGATAATCTTGTCATTTTTACTTCAATACAAATCTACACTTGTGTTTTGGGTCAAGGTAGAATATAAGTATGCTTTGCATATTTATTAATCTACGTAACATATCGTAGTTAACATGTCCTAATCTACCATGCCACAAATATAAAGACTCAAGAATATAAGTGAAAGAGCTTTCATTTTTATTTATTTTAGGCCTAATGGTCATTACAATAAGTGTCACGCCCCAGGTAGTCCCTGCCAGAAGAAATTTCGGCAGCATCTTCCCTGTACGGGTGACAATCTGAGACTTTACTGTTGGAGTGTATACTGAAAGCCTAAGCTTTGTAAACATTCATTATGAATAAAGAATCACATTTGGTCTAATTATCTACATTTGTTTGTAGTTGTTCATTTAATTTATATTGTAGATAACATAGTATGTGGTGTCACATACAGAAGATGATGTTATCAGTACCTTATAAATTATAAACAGTAGCTCACGACCAGAATGGAAAGGAACAAACCATTAGAAGGTCGTAGTGTAATTAGGTATTAGTTTATCTTGACTATATAATTACACTAGTACACTCAGAGTGTATTGAGTAGGACCATTTGAGGTCGTTTCTTTTATACTGACTTTATAAAGGAACAAAGACCTCGGTTATTATGGAGGTGTGTGCTCTTAATCCTAATATAATAACAAGCACATATATTTGATATTTATTTCTTTAATTTATCAATGGGTGAGATTTAGTTCGATGAATCAATAAGCCCGATAAATTGGGAAATGATATCACTTATAGTGTGTGTTGTTGATTATAGAAGGAAACTGTGTCCTAGAGATACTAGGTTGATAATGTCCCCAAGAGGAGCTCATAAGGATTGTCATGTTAAACCCTGCAGGTGGACTTAGTCCGACATGACGATAAGGTTGAGTGGTACTACTCTTGGACTTAGACATTAATTAAATGAGTTGTCAAGAACTCACTTAATTAGTGGACATTCGATATCTTAAACACAGGGAGACTAACACACTCATAAGAAGGAGCCCAAAATGTAATTTGGGATTGGTGCGTAGTTCAATGATAGTTCTCTAGTGGAATGAATTATCATTGATAAAATTAGTTGTGTGTTCAATGACACGATGCTTAATTTTATCGCGAGACCAAAACCAATTCCTCCTCTCGGTCCCTATCGTAGCCTCTTATTTATAGAGTTCTATACCCACCTATACCCACCTTCTATACCCACCTATAAGGGGCCGGCCAAGCTAGGGCCGGCCTAGGTGGCCGGCCCTAGCTTGAACCCAAGCTAGTAGGGCCGGCCAAATTAAATTAAAAAGAAATTTAATTTTAATTTTTATTATTATGTGGAAGATATAATTTAAAGAGAATTAAAAATAAAATATCTCTCTTGTAAAAGATCTACAAAAGATTAAAGAAAGAGATTAGATCTCTTTCCTTATTTGTAGATTGGAGAGATGTTTTATTTTCTCTTTAAAAATTATTCACATGTTGATAAAATTAAAATTATAGAAATTTCCTTTTATCAACCATGAAGACATTTTAAAGAGAAATTTTATTTTTTTAAATTTCCGGAAACAAATTAGGAAGTTTTAATTGTTGATTAAAACTTGTCCAATTTGTTCTCCAATGATGTGGCCGGCCATTGAAGTTTGATTTGGAAAATTTATTTTATTTTTCTAAATTAAATCATGTCAAGGAAATTGAGGAAATTTTATTGTAATTAAATTTCCTAATTTGCCTAGGCCAAGGAATATAAAAGAAGGGGTGAGGGTGCCTTCATGGGACAACCCTTATTATTTCTCTTCCTCTCTTATTCTTTGGTGTGGCCGGCCAACACCCTTTCCCTCTCTTCTTCTTGTGGTGGCCGAACCTCTCCCTCTCCCTTGGAGCTCTTGTGGTGGCCGGATACTACTCGGAGAAAAAGAAGAAGAAGGAGAAAAAGCTAGCATCTCTTGGAGCTTGGTTAGTGTTTTGATTTTCTTCCTTGGTGAAGCTTCCTCTTTGTTGGCCGAACCTAGCTAGGAGGAGAAGAAGGTGATTGGTGGTTTCTCGTCTCGGAAGATCGTTGCCCACACAACGTCCGAGGTTAGAAGAGGAATACGGTAGAAGATCAAGAGGTCTTTCTAGAAGGTATAACTAGTAGTTTTTCCTTTTCCGCATCATGCTAGTTATTTATGGAAATAATACCAAATACAAGAGGCTTACGTTCTAGAATTTCGAATATGTTTTTCAAGTTGTGTTCTTTTGTTTCTTTCTTTTCTTGTGATTTGATTGTTCTTTTGGTTAACCTAAAGTTATTTTAGGAAATTAAATATTAGCTTTCTATTAAAGGTTTTGTCTAGTCGGTGGTGGTTGCTCCCATATCCAAGAAGGCCATGTGCCTCGCCACGTCAGTACTGGGAACCTTTTATGGAAATTAATATTTAATGGAATTAATAACTTAAGGAGACTTGGGTCAAACGTGTTAAGTTCCGCAGGAGATCCAAGTCAAAACCTAAAAGAACAAATAGATTAAGTTTTGGATCAAACGTGTTAAGTTCCGCAGGCGATCCAAAATTTAATTTAAAAGAACACATGGTAGCTAGGAAAAGGTTCAGACCTTTGTACAAAATTTTTGTACAGTGGAACCTATAGGTTTTCCGAGTAGCAACCAACAATTGGTATCAGAGCTAGGGTTTTGCCTCTGTGTATTTGGTATTAGGTTAATTATGCACATGTCATACATAATTTAGGCAGGTTAATAGTAGGATGTGTTAACTCTATGGATGCAGGATCCAACTATTATGGCTTTTAGTTATTATGTGTGTGATTGGACCCTTGGACATGTCAAGGGCATTTATATGTGTGTGCATGATTGTATTAAAATACAGCAGGAGCTGTATTTAGTTTTATTAGGATTTTATTTTTGATCTAGATACATGTACATTCCTTTTATGGAATATAAGATCAAAAATGTAAAATTCTATTTATGTCGCAGATCGAATCTTGCAAAGCGTGGAACCTTCTAAGGAACAGAGGCGCAGCGGAACTAGGAGCAAGATGGATGCGACAGTTAGACCCGGTGGCGGTGGCCAAATATGGCAGCAGCTTCGGATGACAACACACGGAAGACAATTAAAGATAAAAGCCATAATAGTTGAAAATTAGATTTTCTATTTATTGCTTTTATATTGGGTGTGCATGTTAGTTTACAAGTTTAGTAGGCTAGCATAGTTAAAATTCCTCATTTATAAATAACTAAGTGGGAGAGGGATTTTTAAGTAAATCCCATGGTCTCCATTACTGGTTTGTAAGTGATGCAAACAAGCTTGCGCGTTGGCTCTGAGTGCCTTCCTCCATAACGGATGAGCTTGTTTGCGGATCACTAGAACAGACTTCCATTTTTGGATGACTATAGGAAGTTAATCAAGAGCGTGTGATCTTCCCCAACTAAGGGGCATAATCTTATTAATGGACTTAGTGTCAAGTAATGGTGTACACTTAGACACATCTAATAGTATCCTCCCCAACGGAGTCACTGTTATTATTTGTGTGATCAAATAATACCAACTATTAATTTTATTTGTCAAAAGTTAGGTTGACAAGATAATAAAATTAATGGGTTAAAACTCTCCTTTTACAAATGTTGAAATTGTATACGTCCACACTAACGTGGCATACAAAATTCACGGTGTTATGAGGTGTTGGTTAATTTAAAATAGTATTGTTTGAGGAATCAATATTATTCTAAATTTAGAGTTCTGACCAAAAGTTATTTGTGATTCTTAGGATGACTTTCAACCCACTGTCCATCATACTTCAACAAAATAGACTTACTGGACCAAATTACATAGATTGGAAAAGAAACCTGGATATTATTCTGACTGCTGAAAGCTATAAATTTGTACTGACTGAACCTTGTCCTGATGCACCCACTGGTGAATCTACCCAAGAGGAGATTGAATATCATAAGAGATGGGTAAAGGCAGATGAGATGGCGCGGTGTTACATTTTGGCTTCAATGTCAAATGTATTGCAACATCAAGATAAAGATTTACCAACAGTTTATGATATTATGAACAATCTCAAGGAACTCTTTGGTCATCGTGATAGGGCTTCTAGACAAGAAGCTATGAGAAAGATAATGACAGCCACCATGCAAGAGGGTACTCCTGTAAGGGATCATATCCTAAAGATGATGGCTTATCTGAACGAGATACAGATCCTTGGAGGAGAAATTGATGGGGAAACCCAGATCGATATGATTCTCCAAACGCTACCTAGAAGTTTTGAGCAGTTCCGCCTGAACTATAATATGAATAAGAGGATTTATTCATTAGGGGAACTAGCAGTAGAAGGATTATTTCGTCACAATGCTCAAATTCACTATGCTGAAAATGGTTCTACTTCTAAACCGAGAGGAAAGAAGAAGAAGAAACAAGCTGGTTCAGCAAAGAAAGTGAATAAATCTTAGAGTACGGGATTTAAAGCTGGAGTGAAGAAGCCGAAGGGCAAGTGCTTCATCTGCAAGCAGGCAGGACATTGGAAGGCGGACTGTCCTCGTAGGAACCAAAACAAAGGTATATCTCATGCTCTAGTTGTTGAAACATGTTTAGCGGTGTTATCTACCAACACCTGGTGTGTAGATACGGGAGCCACTGATCATGTCTGCAATTCCTTGCAGGGGTTCCAGGAAACCCGACGACTATCTGAAGGAGAGATTACCGTCTACATGGGCAATGCTACTAAGGTGGCAGCTGTTGCAGTGGGAGACGTCTACTTATCTTTTAGTAGAAATAAAAATTTGGTATTAAGAAATTATCTTTATGTACCCAGTTTTAGAAAGAATTTAATTTCAGTTTCTAAACTGTTTTTAGATGGATATTCAGTTTCTTTCAGTAACGATGTAGCTATTAAAAGAAATAAAGTGATTATCTGTTCTGGTGCATTAGTTGGCAATTTGTATACTTTAAATCTAATTTCTTCCACAAAGCAAAACATGGAAATTTATAATTCATCTTCTAACTCAAATAAGAGAAAAGAACCTTCAGAAATGAACCAAGCATATCTTTGGCATCTAAGGCTTGGTCATATTAACTTAAGTAGGATTCAGAGGCTTATAGCCGATGGACTTTTGGGTTCATTAGAGTTGGAAAATTTTCCAACTTGTGAATCTTGCTTGGAAGGTAAAATGACCAAGAGGCCTTTTAAGGCCAAGGGGTATAGAGCCAAAGAAGTGTTAGAATTGGTTCACTCTGATTTGTGTGGTCCTATGTCTGTCCAGGCAAGAGGAGGTTTTGAATATTTTGTCTCTTTCATAGACGATTATTCAAGATACGGATATATTTACCTAATGCGCCGCAAGTCCGAGTGCTTTGATAAGTTCAAAGAATACAAGGCTGATGTGGAGAAACGACTAGGTAAAAGTATCAAGACACTACGATCTGATCGTGGTGGCGAATACCTCTTAGGAGAGTTTAGGAATTACTTATCAGAGGCTGGGATTCAATCCCAACTGTCCGCACCTGGAACACCCCAATGTAATGGTGAAGCAGAACGAAGGAATAGAACTCTTATGGAGATGGTTAGATCGATGATGAGTTATTCAGAATTACCAAATTCATTTTGGGGATATGCTCTGGAAACAGCAGTGTATGTTCTGAACTTAGTACCTTCTAAATCAGTTTCTTCTACTCCCATAGAATTGTGGAATGGGCGAAAACCCAGTCTAAGACATATTCGGATTTGGGGTAGTCCAGCACATGTGCTGAAACCAGATGCTGATAAGTTAGAATCTCGTACAGAAGTTCGCGTGTTTGTAGGATATCCCAAAGGAACGAAAGGTGGTTTATTTTATAGTCCTAAAGACCAGAAGGTCATTGTTAGCACCAATGCCCAGTTTTTAGAAGAAGACTATATAATGGATCACAAGCCCAGTAGTAAAGTTGTTTTAGAAGAACTTAGAGAGGACATGTCTACTTCAGTACCAACAGTACAAGATGAAGTACCACAAGAGACTGCAACACGTGTCACACATGATACACAACCACAGACAGTGCCTCGTCGTAGTGGGAGGGTTGTAAGGCAGCCTGATAGATTCATGTTTTTGGGAGAGTCTTCGGACTTGATCCCGGGTAAACATGAACCTGATCCACGAACATATGACGAAGCACTCCAAGATATAGATGCAGCATCTTGGCAAAAGGCAATGAATTCTGAAATAGAGTCTATGTACTCTAATAAGGTCTGGGAGCTTGTAGAACCACCTGATGGTATAAAAGCCGTTGGATGCAAGTGGATCTACAAAAGGAAAAGAGGGACAGACGGGAAGGTAGAAACCTTCAAAGCTAGGCTTGTTGCGAAAGGGTATACTCAGAAAGAGGGAATCGATTATAAGGAGACCTTTTCACCAGTGGTCAAGCTTAAGTCTATCCGGATACTCTTATCCATTGCTGCTCATATGGATTATGAGATTTGGCAAATGGATGTCAAGACAGCTTTCCTTAATGGAAGTCTTGAAGAGAACATCCATATGAAGCAACCAGAAGGGTTCATTGAAAAAGGCAAAGAGCATCTAGTGTGCAAGCTCAATCGGTCCATTTATGGACTAAAGCAAGCTTCAAGATCTTGGAACATCCGGTTTAATGAAGTAATCCAGTCATATGGATTTATTCAAAGTCCGGATGAATCTTGTGTATACAAGAAGTGTAACGGAAACGTGGTGGTATTTCTTGTACTATACGTAGATGATATTTTGTTAATTGGCAACAATGTCAAGGTATTATCAGACGTAAGGGTATGGTTGTCCAAACAATTTGATATGAAGGACTTAGGAGATTGTGCACACATTCTTGGGATCAAAGTTATAAGGGATCGTAAGAAAAGAATGTTGTGTCTGTCCCAAGCTTCATATATAGATACAATCCTTGCTCGTTTTAGCATGCAGGATTCCAAGAAAGGTTTCTTACCTTTTAGACATGGAGTAGCTCTATCTAAAGAGATGTCTCCAAAGACATCGAAAGAGATAGAGGACATGAAAGCAGTTCCTTATGCTTCGGCTGTAGGAAGCCTAATGTATGCAATGCTATGTACGAGACCTGATATCTATTTTGCCGTGGGCATGGTTAGCAGATATCAGAGTAACCCTGGACAAGGACATTGGACTGCGGTAAAGCATATATTAAAGTACCTGAGAAGGACTAGAGATTATATGCTAGTTTACCAAGCAGACGATCTGCTCCCTGTGGGTTACACGGATTCAGATTTCCAATCAGATAGGGATAACAGTAAGTCTATATCAGGCTATGTGTTTACTTTAGGAGGTGGAGCCATTTCATGGAGAAGTGTTAAGCAGAAATGTGTTTCGGACTCAACCATGGAAGCTGAGTATGTAGCAGCCTCTGAGGCAGCTAAAGAAGCAGTATGGCTCAGGAACTTTCTAATGGACTTAGATGTGATTCTTGGTTTGCCCAAAATCATCACAATTTATTGTGATAATAGCGGTGCAGTTGCAAACTCAAAGAAACCACGAGCTCATAAGGCAAGTAAACATATAGAGCGCAAGTACCACCTGATACGAGATATCGTGAAGCGAGGAGAAGTTGTCATCGCCAAGATTGCATCAGCGGATAACCTGGCAGATCCTTTCACTAAGGCCCTTCCGATCGGCATGTGGAGGGAATGGGAATCAGATGTATGGTAGAAGATATGGCAGCTTAGTCATTAGTATAAGTGGGAGATTGTTGGAGTGTATACTGAAAGCCTAAGCTTTGTAAACATTCATTATGAATAAAGAATCACATTTGGTCTAATTATCTACATTTGTTTGTAGTTGTTCATTTAATTTATATTGTAGATAACATAGTATGTGGTGTCACATACAGAAGATGATGTTATCAGTACCTTATAAATTATAAACAGTAGCTCACGACCAGAATGGAAAGGAACAAACCATTAGAAGGTCGTAGTGTAATTAGGTATTAGTTTATCTTGACTATATAATTACACTAGTACACTCAGAGTGTATTGAGTAGGACCATTTGAGGTCGTTTCTTTTATACTGACTTTATAAAGGAACAAAGACCTCGGTTATTATGGAGGTGTGTGCTCTTAATCCTAATATAATAACAAGCACATATATTTGATATTTATTTCTTTAATTTATCAATGGGTGAGATTTAGTTCGATGAATCAATAAGCCCGATAAATTGGGAAATGATATCACTTATAGTGTGTGTTGTTGATTATAGAAGGAAACCGTGTCCTAAAGATACTAGGCTGATAATGTCCCCAAGAGGAGCTCATAAGGATTGTCATGTTAAACCCTGCAGGTGGACTTAGTCCGACATGACGATAAGGTTGAGTGGTACTACTCTTGGACTTAGACATTAATTAAATGAGTTGTCAGTAACTCACTTAATTAGTGGACATTCGATATCTTAAACACAGGGAGACTAACACACTCATAATAAGAAGGAGCCCAAAAATGTAATTTGGGATTGGTGCGGTAGTTCAATGATAGTTCTCTAGTGGAATGAATTATCATTGATAAAATTAAGTTGTGTGTTCGGGAGCACGGGATGCTTAATTTTATCGGGAGACCAAAACCAATTCCTCCTCTCGGTCCCTATCGTAGCCTCTTATTTATAGAGTTCTATACCCACTTATACCCACCTTCTATACCCACCAATAAGGGGCCGACCAAGCTAGCTTGGGAACCAAGCTAGGGCCGGCCTAGGTATATTATTGGGTGGTCGGCCCTAGCTTGAACCCAAGCTAGTGGGGGCCGGCCAAATTAAATTAAAAAGGGATTTTAATTTTAATTTTTATTATTATGTGGAAGATATAATTTAAAGAGAATTAAAATTAAAATATCTCTCTTGTAAAAGATCTATAAAAGATTAAAGAAAGAGATTAGATCTCTTTCCTTATTTGTAGATTGGAGAGATGTTTTATTTTCTCTTTAAAAATTATTCACATGTTGATAAAATTAAAATTATAGAAATTTCCTTTTATCAACCATGAAGAGATTTTAAAGAGAAATTTTATTTTTTTAAATTTCCGGAAACAAATTAGGAAGTTTTAATTGTTGATTAAAACTTGTCCAATTTGTTCTCCAATGATGTGGCCGGCCATTGAAGTTTGATTTGGAAAATTTATTTTATTTTTCTAAATTAAATCATGTCAAGGAAATTGAGGAAATTTTATTGTAATTAAATTTCCTAATTTGCCTAGGCCAAGGAATATAAAAGAAGGGGTGAGGGTGCCTTCATGGGACAACCCTTATTATTTCTCTTCCTCTCTTATTCTTTGGTGTGGCCGGCCAACACCCTTTCCCTCTCTTCTTCTTGTGGTGGCCGAACCTCTCCCTCTCCCTTGGAGCTCTTGTGGTGGCCGGATACTACTCGGAGAAGAAGAAGAAGAAGAAGGAGAAAAAGCTAGCATCTCTTGAAGCTTGGTTAGTGTTTTGATTTTCTTCCTTGGTGAAGCTTCCTCTTTGTTGGCCGAACCTAGCTAGGAGGAGAAGAAGGTGATTGGTGGTTTCTCGTCTCGGAAGATCGTTGCCCACACAACGTCCGAGGTTAGAAGAGGAATACGGTAGAAGATCAAGAGGTCTTTCTAGAAGGTATAACTAGTAGTTTTTCCTTTTCCGCATCATGCTAGTTATTTATGGAAATAATACCAAATACAAGAGGCTTACGTTCTAGAATTTCGAATATGTTTTTCGAAGTTGTGTTCTTTTGTTTCTTTCTTTTTCTTGTGATTTGATTGTTCTTTTTGGTTAACCTAAAGTTATTTTAGGAAATTAAATATTAGCTTTCTATTAAAGGTTTTGTCTAGTCGGTGGTGGTTGCTCCCATATCCAAGAAGGCCATGTGCCTCGCCACGTCAATACTGGGAACCTTTTATGGAAATTAATATTTAATGGAATTAATAACTTAAGGAGACTTGGGTCAAACGTGTTAAGTTCCGCAGGAGATCCAAGTCAAAACCTAAAAGAACAAATAGATTAAGTTTTGGATCAAACGTGTTAAGTTCCGCAGGCGATCCAAAATTTAATTTAAAAGAACACATGGTAGCTAGGAAAAGGTTCAGACCTTTGTACAAAATTTTTGTACAGTGGAACCTATAGGTTTTCTGAGTAGCAACCAACATTTACTACAAAGGCTCTTGGGCTACATATACCTCGGCCAACACAGCCAGAACAATAATAATAAAATACAACAAAACAACCACGCAGTTTATATATTTCAGCCTCTGGCTGACACAACCACGCAGTTTATATTTAAAAATCACCTACTCCACTATGTTAGGACCAAAAAGTAGCTAGAGGGGGTGAATAGCTTCGCGTGTGCTCGTCGTGCTTCGTTGCTTGTTTCTTCAAAGTGATGCGCAGCGGAATACAAAGAAACAAAACTACAACAATGCTAACAATAGGATTTTACTTGGTATCCACCTCACAAGAGGTGACTAGTCCAAGGATCCACGCACACACACACCTCCACTAATAAACACTCCTTTTCGGTAACTACCGAAGGCGGAAAAGCCCTACAAGACTCTCAATACAAGTAGAAGAAAGGGTAGTAAATAATAAGCAAAAGCTTACAAGAGATGCAGTAAAAACCCTAGCTTCTTCTTCTTCTCGTTGCAACTCGCCTCTTGACTTGGATGAACCTCCAAGAACCTTCAAGAACTGGCGGTGAGGAGCTTAGAGAGTGCTGGGGAGGAGCTGTGATGAATCTGGAATGAATCGGTGAAGTTCTGCTGAAGAAATCGCACGCCAACAGCTATAAACGACGCCAACGGTCGAATCCCAATCGATTGGATTGCTCCCAATCGATTGGGGAGGCATTGGATCGATCCACGGATCGATCCAGAGCGCCTCTGTGCTCTGAAAAAATGTCTGGATCGATCCACGGATCGATCCAGCGCATATCGCGCGAAGCAGCATCGTCCCAATCGATCCACTGATCGATTGAGACCTCTGGATCGATCCACTGATCGATCCGGAGGCTTTCTGTTCGCTGGGAAAAGCCTGGATCAATCCACTGATCGATCCGGAGGCCTGGATCGATCCACTGATCGATCCAGAGGCTTTCTGTTCGCTGGGAAAAGCCTGGATCGATCCACTGATCGATCCACTGATCGATCCACTGATCAATCCACTGATCAATCCACTCTTGGTTTTTACCCAAAACCAAGTCCCAAGCCTCCCAAACCAACATCCGGTCAACCATGACTTGTTGGTACATAAAACCTAGCATCCGGTCACCCTCGACCAGCTAGGACTCTCTCACCAAGTGTCCGGTCAATCTCTTTAACTCACTTGGACTTTTTTCTTCTTGCCAAGTATCCGGTCAATCCCTTTGACCTACTTGGTCTTTTCTTCCTTGTGCCAAGTATCCGATCAATCCCTTTGACCTACTTGGACTTTTCACCAAATGTCTGGTCAGCCCTGACCCATCTGGATTTCCCTTGCCTGGCTTCACTCACCAGGACTTTCATACTGCCTAGCTTCACTCACTAGGACTTTCTCTTCTGCCTGGCTTCACTCACCAGGACTTTCATACTGCCTAGCTTCACTCACTAGGACTTTCACCTGGCTTCACTCACCAGGATTTCCATCTGCCTAGCTTCACTCACTAGGACTTTCACCTGGCTTCACTCACCAGGATTTCCTTCCAGTCAAGTATACCTACTTGACTCTTCTTCAATCACACTGATCAGTCCCTGATCAGAATCTCCCCATATGAACAACTGCACCTGCATTGTCCATGTGTCTACATGTATTGTCAAACATCGAAACTATGACCAAGACTCAAGCTTGGTCAAACCAGTCAACCTTGACCTAAGGGATATTGCACCAACAATCTCCCCCTTTTCGATGTTTGACAATACCTTTAAGTTTGGATCATTCTGAGTTAAGCTAATCCCATAGCCTTAACTCCATTCATGCCAAAGTATGAATGTTGGTTCCCTTCATTCTCCCCCTATGACCTCCCCCATAGGTAATGAAGGCCTAACTTAAACCACACATTCTCCCCCTATTGGCACACATCAAACCATGCCTCATTTTTGGGCACACATCAACAAATTCCCTTGTTGAAAACTCTCCCCCTGAAGAGTTGCTCATCGTTGTTCACAACTTCACTCGTTGTGATCAACACGATAATGAAGATCTCATACCCGTCATTATCCTTAACCCTACATTCTCCCCCAATGTAGGCAAATGCCCATCCTTGAGCATTATCCACTGGAAACCACTTGAACGATGAGGATATCCACTCCCCATTAAGGTTCAAACGCTCAACCTTGAGCATGTTCTTAACGGAAGGTTAACCACCTTCCAAGGTTGATGAAAAATAATTTTCATGTCTTTAAAGAGTTCCTCCCCCTAAAGACATGGTGGTAACTTCTGTCATTGCACCAACAATGACTTGGAATCCCTAAAACTTTAGGAAACCCAATTTTAGAAGTTTTGAGGTTCAAATATTCAAAATTTGAAACAAACCTCAACCTAAACTTCAACTTAGCCTTCCTTAACCAATCCATCCTTGTTTTCCACACGAAAACACCCTTTTTATGTATACAAATATATTTTGAGGGGTTAGGAATGGTTACCTAGACTAAAATAGGTTCAAAATGCTGAAAATAAGCTTTCCCAGCCAAAATCAGCATCTTCAATCGATTGGAGTTGGGTTCCAATCGATTGAACCCTGCTGAATCGATCCACTGATCGATTCAGTCTTCTTGGATCGATCGGCTGATCGATCCAGCGAGCTTATGCTCTCGAGAAATGCCTTCTCAATCGATCGGCTGATCGATTGAGGCACTCCAATCGATCCACTGATCGATTGGAGGCCTGAAATTGCTGAAATTCAATTTCAGCCAATTTCAGAAACCCTTAGAAAATTCTACAAAATTCCAAAAATCGTAAAAATTTGTGTAGACATTATTTAGGGTATACTTTATCATGAAAAAATAGTTTTCTAAGAAAATACTTCATATTTTCAAAGATTGACACAAACTTGCAAAAACTTTAGTGTTTTCTTCAAGTTTGTGTCTAACTATTCAATGATGATTACTATCAAAAGATAGCCTTCACCAAGGTTTCCCAAAAGCATTTTAAAAATATTTTCAAAACCAATATCCCACCATGTTCCTTGGGCTTAATGCACATGACTTGTACATTAGCTTTCCCAATGATGGGAAAACACATAACTATGTGTTTTGATGAACTTAAAACTCAAGGAAATGCACTAACTCAGCATGTTGAGTTTTGTTCGTCTTCCTAACATCTCACTTGTATCTATTGTGCATAAAACATATACAAGTCATCTTATAGGTCTTTGTGAGATGTTAATTTTGGTTTTGCCCTAACCTAGGGTTCATGCATATTTATCTAGGCATCTTGTGGATATTGACCATCCACCTAGGATGTCATTTGGTATACCACTTGATGATAACTGCCATTTGTCCTTAATTTTAAGGAAATAACATAATGCATGATAATGTTATGGCATACATCAAAAAGAAATAATTTTCAGAAGAAAATTTCCTATAACTACATGATGTATGTATGTCATGACATGGTATTTTTGAGTTTTTCATAATAAGTCATGAATGCACAAATAAAACATGATGTTATGGCATATAATGGGCAACCAAACATGGAAAGATTTAGCATAATTAAAATATACCTAGATTATCTATCTAAGTATCCTTAACCCTTAGCTAATCCTGAAGCATAAACCTTAGATTTGCCCAATTTCCTTAAGAAAATGTCAAAACCCAACTTGACATTTCTTTAATCTCTTGAATTAATTATGCCAATTAAAAATTTAAAACATTCCTCAAATGTTGGCATATTTCATTTTCCCATAAGAGTAATCACTTTAAATTAAGGCTTAGATTTGCCTTAAATTCCTAGGACAATACCAAAGTCCCAATTTGGTATTTCTTAACACTTGATTTCTTGTGCCATTTAAAGTCATCTCAAATTTCTTCCTTTATAGCACATTTTACTCTTTCCAAGAGTAACAATAAATCCATTTCATTTTCAAAGGTTAATAAAAACCTTGAAAATGCTCCTTGAGTGTCAATTTCTTCAAAGTTGGGTTAACTACCCTTCTTCTCAGAGTTGACACTCTCTAACCCATCTATGGGATAGAGAAAATGCTCCTAGGAACCCAAAACCTATTGGTGCTCCTTGGATGCTCTAGGTATTCACTAGGGATAACTTCCCTAGATACCTTCCTAGTGACCTTGTTTGGCTTCTTAGAAGTCTTGGTCACTTTTTCTAGGTCAACTCTAGGGATTGCTTCCCTTGTAACCTTCTTTGTGACTTTCTTAGACTTCTTAGAAGTCTTAGTCACATTTGTTGCAAAAATACTCTTAGGGATAACTTCCCTTGTATTTTTGGCTTGACCACTAGACCTAGGGTTGGTTCCATAACTATATGGAACCCTATGGAAAGAGATTACATCCTTCTTAGTCTTTGGTTTGTATCCCAAACCCCTATGGCCATCATATGACCTTTGTGTTCCTAGACCTAGGTTATGCTCATTTTGCCCTTTTAGGATATTTTCCATCCTTTTTAGGGTCTTTTCCATTTTATCAAGCCTTGACCTCAAGACTTGATTTTCTATCACTAAGTCCTTAGTTTTTGGTTTTCCATTAAATTTATGAGCATTTTTATTTCTAAGCTTGTAGCTAAGGTCCTTAGTGTGATTGCCTAGATTTTTATCTACCTTCCTAATCCTAGGTGTGGTAGTTTTAGCATGCTAAGCTACATTATTTTCCTTAATTTTACCATGCTCTCTATTCTTATGGCAAATAGCATTAAAATGATATAAGTTAGAACTAGCATGCTTTTTACCATAATGTAAAGGGGTAGGCTCAATAAAAGTTACCTTCCTTTTTACCTTAGAGGCTCCCCCTTGACTTGAGCTTCCTCCTTGAGCCTTGACCATCTTCTTCCCCTTAGGGCATTGACTCCGGTAATGCCCCTTTTGATTGCAAGAGAAGCACACAATGTGCTCCTTGCTCTTCTTTGTTCCGGGGATGGTCTCCTTTGGCTTCTCCTTGCCCTTAGGTGCCACTTGGCCCTTCTTCTTGACCAATTTAGGGCACTTGCTTTTGTAGTGCCCATGTTCCCTACATTCAAAACATATAATATGATTCTTATTATTAATTGAACTATTTATACCTTCTTGTGTAGGGGTGGCACTTGCTCCTCCATTTGATATGAATGTAGAGGCTTCCTCTTGATCCGAAATCGATTTCCCTCCAATTGATTTATCTTGACTTGTGGAGGTGGAAGCTTCTTCATCCTCTTCTTCTCTTGACCCGGATGTGGAGGATTCTCCTTATTCTTGATCCGGTGTCACCAAGAGTTGCTCCCCCTCAATCCTAGAGGTGGAGGCTTCACCTTCTTCTTCATCCTCTTGTACATGAAACAAGGAATATGCTCCTTCCTTGCTCTTTTGATTACACTCCCTTGAGAATGAAGCTTCTTGGATTTCCTCTTCTTCGGAAATTGAGCATCTCTCAACTTCGGAGTCCTCCTCTTGATCTTACTCCAATGAGTCACCCTCTTTGGATTATTCTTGGTTAGGTACAGTGGAGGGGATCTCATGAGCCTTTTCCAATTTGCTCCATAACTCTTTGGCATCTTTAACTTCTCCAATTTTCTCCAAGATGTTGCTCGGCAATAGATTGACCAAAAGCTTGGTCACTTTGTCATTGGCCTCACATCTTTGGATTTGTTCTTGGCTCCATTTGCTCCTTTTGAGAACTTTGCCCTTTGAATTCCTTGGAGCCTTAAAACCTTCCATTAGAGCAAACCATTGCTCTATCTCCATCATCAAGAAATTTTCAATTCTTGATCTCCAATAATCGAAGCTTGTGGATGTGTATGGTGGAGCCACCCTTGTATCAAATCCAAGTCCATCTTGGAATTGCATCTTGAAGTTGAGCTTCTTGAATTCTTTGACTTTGATGAATTTTCTCCAACTTCTTCACCCTCTAGCTTTGCTTGTTATGTTTGCCCCTTCCGGCGGTGATTCCGGTGAAGAGCAACCTTGCTCTGATACCACTTGTTAGGACCAAATAGAGGGGGGGGTGAATAGCTCGTCGTGCTTCGTTGCTTGTTTTTTCAAAGTGATGCGCAGCGGAATACAAAGAAACAAAACTACAACAATGCTAACAATAGGATTTTACTTGGTATCCACCTCACAAGAGGTGACTAGTCCAAGGATCCACGCACACACACACACCTCCACTAATAAACACTCCTTTTCGGTAACTACCGAAAGCGGAGAAGCCCTACAAGACTCTCAATACAAGTAGAAGAAAAGGTAGTAAAGAATAAGCAAAAGCTTACAAGAGATGCAGTAAAAACCCTAGCTTCTTCTTCTTCTCGTTGCAACTCGCCTCTTGACTTGGATGAACCTCCAAGAACCTTCAAGAACTGGCGGTGAGGAGCTTAGAGAGTGCTGGGGAGGAGCTGTGATGAATCTGGAATGAATCGGTGAAGTTCTGCTGAAGAAATCGCACGCCAACAGCTATAAACGACGCCAACGGTCGAATCCCAATCGATTGGATTGCTCCCAATCGATTGGGGAGGCTTTGGATCGATCCACGGATCGATCCAGAGCGCCTCTGTGCTCTGAAAAAATGTCTGGATCGATCCACGGATCGATCCAGCGCTTATCGCGCGAAGCAGCAGCGTCCCAATCGATCCACTGATCGATCGATCCACTGATCGATCCGGAGGCTTTCTGTTCGCTGGGAAAAGCCTGGATCGATCCACTGATCGATCCGGAGGCCTGGATCGATCCACTGATCGATCCAGAGGCTTTCTGTTCGCTGGGAAAAGCCTGGATCGATCCACTGATCGATCCACTGATCAATCCACTGATCAATCCACTGATTGATTCAACTCTTGGTTTTTACCCAAAATCAAGTCCCAAGCCTCCCAAACCAACATCCGGTCAACCATGACTTGTTGGTACATAAAACCTAGCATCCGGTCACCCTCGACCAGCTAGGACTCTCTCACCAAGTGTCCGGTCAATCTATTTAACTCACTTGGACTTTTTTCTTCTTGCCAAGTATCCGGTCAATCCCTTTGACCTACTTGGTCTTTTCTTCCTTGTGCCAAGTATCCGATCAATCCCTTTGACCTACTTGGACTTTTCACCAAATGTCTGGTCAGCCCTGACCCATCTGGATTTCCCTTGCCTGGCTTCACTCACCAGGACTTTCATACTGCCTAGCTTCACTCACTAGGACTTTCTCTTCTGCCTGGCTTCACTCACCAGGACTTTCATACTGCCTAGCTTCACTCACTAGGACTTTCACCTGGCTTCACTCACCAGGATTTCCATCTGCCTAACTTCACTCACTAGGACTTTCACCTGGCTTCACTCACCAGGATTTCCTTCCAGTCAAGTATACCTACTTGACTCTTCTTCAATCACACTGATCAGTCCCTGATCAGAATCTCCCCATATGAACAACTGCACCTGCATTGTCCATGTGTCTACATGTATTGTCAAACATCGAAACTATGACCAAGACTCAAGCTTGGTCAAACCAGTCAACCTTGACCTAAGGGATATTGCACCAACACACTACACAACGGAAAACGCAAAACACAACAGAGAAAACAATGCAGCGGAAAAAAAATAAATGCAGTAGACCAGAAGTCGATAAAATCCTCGAGAACAATCCAACATCACAAGTATATAAATGAACATAGTATATCAACACAAACAAGGAACCCAAGTCCGTAAACCAAAAATCATCGCAACACGAAGTGATGGGGAACTAGCGACTGAAACCTCCCGACAGCATTAACCTGAAATTGTAATATCAACGGGGTAAGTCAACTCCTCAGCGGATACCAAGTTGACATGCATAGCAAACTATAACTAATAGTAATAAATATGCGTACAGTCTCCTGAGATAATATACAATGCAAAACTGAAAGAAAAAGGGAGAAGCTATACTCACTAGGACCTCCTATCAGGATAGGTCGTCAGACCGAAAATAACATGTCCCTGTATGCATGTCAATCATATGCATACATCCAATATGTAGCAAATAAGTGCAGCAAACATAAGCAATAAATGCAATACTGCATATGATGCAAATGACATGTCCTGGTCACCTTTGACGCCAACCAGCCATCTCACACACGATTGTGAGACCGAGTGGGTAGGGCTATGACAACTGTGTACTCTGCCATCACTGCTCCTGATGAGTGACCGAGTGGATAGGATGCTGTCGGAGTACACTTATCCTTCTACCCCAAATCATAAGTGGGGGAGCTCAATGCTCTCATCCCCCTGAGCCAGCCCAGAAGAGGGATCCCTACCGGCTACCATACTGCGTCACACTATCCATGAGCGGACCAACGGAGCCAAACAGAGCAAATCTGTCTGTCGGCTGCAACGCTACATCACCACTACCCATGAGTGGACCAGCGGAGCCTAACAGAAAATAAATGTCACACACCCTGCCTGATATACCACTAATCTATGAGGGATTGTGTGTGCAAATTCATGTCCAATCTCAAACTAAATCTAATCCATCGATCAACTAGGGTTAGCTCCATTATTCTAATCATCCCACCATTCGGGCAAATGAGTTGATAAGGGAACCATAGCATCAACCCATTTAATCATCACATTAGGTAAGGTTAAATATAAACCATTTCCAAAACCTACCCCAAGTCGGAGGCTTCCCTGTTGACTCATGACTGGAACAATCCGCGGTGGGAACAATGACCAGACTCGTTAAAGCCCTGTCCTCCAACACAATTCCTCTAAATTAACATCCAGATTAGATCTAATACACAAATCCTCTACTAAGGTTAAACTCATTACCTCTATGGTGGCAATAGAACTTGGTGTGTAAGAGTAGTGGGTACTGGTGGCCGCTGGAAATGTCGACTACTCCTGTGATCCAGCGATGTTAGCTACAAGCTATCGGCAATGGGATGGCCGGAACCGAAGGAAACCACTGCCTTCCAAAAATAATCTCAAGTCAACACCACACAGAGGCTTAATACCCAAATCAAAAATCTAGGGCATAACACCTACCTACCAGTTCACGTCGGAGCAACCAAATACCCCCGACGATCACGGATCGGGAACTAGGGCACGACGAACAAAGAATTCAGACGCTCGACTGTCTTCAATTTGTGGTGTCGGCCCTGCTCCATGCGAGAGGAGGGCGACACCTAGGGCTCTCCCTCTCGGTCGTGGCTATCGTCGTGTGTGCGTGGTGGTCGGTAGCAGTGCACAGAGAGATCGGGAGAGGAAGAAAAGGGGTGGCGAGGATGGCTAGGGCACGGCGTCACGGAAGTAACCCGGTCAGGTGGTTGGATGCGACAACGAGAGATAGATCTAGGACACGGCTCGATGTTGCTTGGCGCGAGGAGATGAACGAATCGGAGGGGAAGGAGGCATCGGAAAGGGATTCAGCTTGAGGATTCCCATTGGCCGAGGGGAAGATGATCAGGCTCGGGGACGAGGAGAGGGCTTCGGTGTCACGAGAGCAAAGGGGAAGAGGAAAAGGAAGGGGATCGGGCTCGGGGAGGAAGAAGGAGAAGAAAAGAAGAGTCGGCACGACGTCGAGTGAGGGGAGAAGAAAAAGAAAAAGAAAAGAAAAAGGAAAAAAATAAAACTTTTCCTCGTTCAATGGGGTAGCCTAAATAGGCTTCCCCTAGTCCCAATATTTATCCTTGTAACCTACACCATACGACCTCCGAAAAATTCTCAGAAAATTTCTAAAAATTTTAGAAAATTCTGTTAAGGTTATTCCTCTATTTTACCTTATTATTTTTTTTTTTTAGGTTCCATATTTTACATTAAGCTTGAATAGTCCATCAGATACATAGCCTCTTCCTACAAGCATTCCATTCTTTGACAACACAACTCTATCTGACTAAAAAACAATGTGAAAGTCATGCTTGCTTAACAGTGATCAAGACACTAGATTGTTCCAAATCTCTAGAGCATACAATACATTGTTCAGAGTAAGGTCTTTATCCGAGGTCATCTTCAGCACCACTTTTCCTTGGCCCATGAAGTCCGAGGTTGCTGAGTTCCCCATGAACAACTTGCCTCCATTGACTTCTTCAAAGTTGTGGAGCAGCTCTTTATAGCAGTAGACATGTCTGGTGGCTCCAGTATCGATCCATCATTGCCGTGGATTTGAACCAACCAGGTTCAGTTCGGAGACCACAGCGCAGAGGTCATCCATTTCTGGTCCCTCATTCAGGTTGGCCTCTTGCTTATTCTTCGGTTTTCTACATTCCGAAAATTTGTGACCAGCTCGACCACAATTGAAGCACTTCCAGAAATTTTTTTAACGCCTCCTTTGGGTCCCATCTTGGAAGTCTTTGGGTTCTTCCACTTCGAGTTTTGATCGTGCTCGACCACGTTTCCTCCATAATAGCTTAAGAGAATAGCTTTCTCTCTGAACTCTTGTTGTCTTCTTTGATGCGAAGTCTAACAATGAGTTCTTCCACATTCATCTCCTTCTGCTTGTGCTTCAGGTAGTTCTTAAAGTCCTTGCAGTCTAGAGGCAACTTCTCAATAATAGTAGTCACCCCGGAAGGTTTCACTCAGAACCATCCCTTTTGAGTGGATCTTATGCAAGATTACTTGAAGCTCCTGGACTTGGCTAATCATCATTTTGGAGTCAACCATCTTGTTATCTAGGAATTGACCCACGATGAACTTCATGGCCCTTGCATCCTCCACTTGTACTTCTTATCCAGGGACTCCCACATCTTCTTAGTCATTCTCTTCATGCTATACACAATATCAGCAAGTCGGCAAGACAGTTGAGGATGTAGTTTCGGCAAAGGAACTCAGAATAAGTCCACACCTCCACTGCACTAGTAGTCTGCACATCAGTATCCTCAGCACGCTTGGGAGGGTCCTCGGTCAAGAATTGAACCAGATTGAGAGTGGTTAAGTAGAAGAACATCTTCTGCTACCACCTCTTGAAGTTCACTCCAGTGAACTTCTCTGGCCTTTCCCCATGGTTGATTGGCACAGTTCCAATCGGGGCGGAGGGAGCCTTAAGGTGTTGAGTCTGTTGCACCTCAACACTTTGTTTTGTGGCCATCTCCATAGAACTTGAATTTGTTTCAAGATTGTTGGACAATTTGTTGCCAGAGATATTGGGAAAATTACAGAATTAAAATTACACAAAATCAATTCTAACTTATCTACTGAGATGACCTGAGCGAATAATCTCAGACTGCCAATAGGGTTGGTTCTGCCAAACTTCCAGTGGTTCGAGTTGTGGAGTTGATGCGGTGCGTAGTAGAATTGGAGTCAATCACCGAATCCGGGAGAAAATTCGATGACTAAGATACCGAGGCCTACGTTCACCACAGTTTCCTTGAAACAGGTTCGTCCCACCTCCGGCTGTGCTTCGAGGTTCTATCAGGTCGTCTGTTTCCCAAGATACAACGACAGAACCACGCACGCAACCAAGTACTGGTCGTTCGTGGCGAACTGAGAATGTACCCGAGTGTTATCACGAGCAGTTCAACCGAACTTATGCACGATTGAGAGAGTTTTGTGGGAGAACACGGGTGGACAGAGGTTCGCTTCCTGCTCTTCCTCTCGCTTTCTCTTTTGCTTATCTTCCGTTTCTCTTTTTGCTCAAGATTCAGCCTCCTTATATAGGAGCTCTCACCTTACCTGCAATGAATGACCAAATTATAGTCATTTAATGCTGGGTTTAATATCGCCATTAATGGGTTTAATATTTTCATTAATGTTGAGACATTATGGAATCATTATTAATGGGTTTAATAATCTCATTAATGTCGAGACGTTACGAAGTCAAGTTTAATATCACCATTAATGTCGAGACATTACGGAATTACCATTAATTTTATATGAATGCTTCTGTTACACTCTTAAGCAAGTAGCAAAAAGAAATTCAGATGGTAAAATATTGATTCATTCATTTGGGAAAATCTTGGCTCAACCTATCTGGCATTCAACGTGTGTAGATCGTGTTCACACATAAGTCAACCTTAATTTAATATAATTTAGATCTTATATTTATACCAACTCTTGTGTACCTACATATGAGAGGGTGTCTCCCTATATATAAGAAAATTTTCATAGGATCCATGTAGACATCTTTATACTTGATTATTTTAAGAAAAAAATCATTCTTTTGATATTCAAAATACAAGGCCACCTATCGCCCACATAACTGGCAAGTGACGTGTCATCATCTCATGCTCAAACCGTACCAAATCTAGTCCCCGTTCTTCGTTACCACACACAGCAAATCATTTCCCGTGGCTCACGGGAAGCCCATACGAACTTTCAACCACTAACCCCGCGGTTACTAGTGGGAATATCCTTGTCAATGATGCCTATGATTGGTTGACGATACCTTATTGCGGTCCCGCTGTATTCAATGGATACTGGAAGGCGTCCATGTTGGCATCGTAATATCCCGCTTAAATGTTTTTTTTCTTTATTTCGTCTCTTACCGAAGTTATACCTGCTTCATATTCGTTGAAACTGTGGAACCCATTCGGAAGTTTTATGTAGAATGCCAATGGCACTTAAAGTATTTTTCTCCTCCCAGTAAACATCTTTCGATGAAATTTCCCTGACTTGGCGCGCAAGGCAGGTTGGGCTTCAATGTTTTACCCACTCAAAACGTTACCATTGGTTGCACATCTCACAGTTGATTCTGGGGCCCATACTTTTAGGGCAATTAGTCAAAGGAGGTGAGTGGACGTGGTGCGATTAAGCCGTTGAAGGGCGATAACAGGCAGGCGTAAACAGCAAGGTTTTCAATCCGATTCCAATTAAAGCACGACCTAGGTAACGAACTGCAGAGCTGTTCTCCGACCACATCAGCCGTGACTTAATTCGGGGTGTGGCGGAGAGGAGGGATCGAAGGAAGCAGATGCGCTGGGCGGTGAGAATGGAAAGGCGACAAGAGGGGAAGAAGAATGGTAGTCGTAGGCAGTCCATAAAACGCCGCATGTGTTGAAATCTTTTGGAAAAAGTAGGGTTTTGCGCAGCCTTTCTCGATTCCTCTCCCCTGGCTCCGTTCCGGCGTATTTGGAGGAGAAGCCTTCGGTGCTTGGAGAGTTCGGGACGGCGCCGCCGCTGTTCCTTTCTCTCGGACTTTGAAGCTGCGGTAAGGTAAAGGAGAGTTTGTTTCTTCTGTCGAAAAAGTTTCTGTAAGTAGGAGAGATTTTTTTTCCCCCTCTTGTTTCTTTGTATTCCTGTTCGAGATGCCAATTCTCTCCGGAATCTGCTGTGTATCCCCAAGGAAAGTGAACTCCTGGCCTTTTTTTTAATGAGTTTTGGTTGAAGTGGAGAGTTGAAAAGTTGACGTTCTAATGGGGAAACCTTTGTTGGATTTTGGTTGTTGAAAGTGCCCTTGGTGCAGGAGAGATTGGTCTTCTAGATGGCTGTCTAGGCTCATATGATTTTTTAAATTATAGCTTGGATTTAAGTTTGTTACTCGTTCTACTCTGTATGCTTCTAGGGCTTGTTTCCTTGATGAAGAAATTGAATAGATTGATTATGAGCAAGGGATAAGTCAACTATAGGTTCTTTTTCATGAATATTTGGAAACTAATTAGAATTTGATGAATATGAAAAAACGATAGATATTTTTTATATCTTTTTCGTTTGATGAATAAATAGGAAATATGAATATTTAAGGAGTGAATTTTGAGTGTTCACCCTCTATGACACGGACAGAGAACTAGGTAGAACCAACTCAAAGGAAGCTAATCTATTCGTCTTACTTTTGTTATTGAAGTTTTTGTTTCCTTAGTTGTACTTAATATGCATTGAGTCATTCTCTATGAACAATGAGTAATTTTTTTCTTTTCTCATATAGATGCATACTTAGGCACAGTGCTTTGAGTATCCGCTGATGTTCAATTGGTTTAGATGATGTTAACAGGTGCAATTTATGACTTTGCATTCTACTGGAGATTCTACCTGTTTTGTTATCAGCTATTACATTATGATTACAACTCCTGCTAAAATAGATTCTGTTCATAACTAATATTCAGCTAACAGATCATAAGGTTACAAAGCAAGACGAGATTAAAAAAAGTCAGCTTTGACAATTCAACTATTTGTTCCTTTTAGGCGAGCTTAAAGAATTTCAAGCATGAAGGCAATGGCCACATCAAATGAACTTCCAACTCCAGAGTAAAAATAACAGGGGCAGTAAGTATGCTAAGATTTCAATTTTTAGTAACTAAAGCTTTCCATTCTATTTTTAACCACTCTAGAATCTGTTAATTCATGTTTCAACAAAACCCTAGACGTCTGATTACTTTATCATGATATTGAACCAAATGTGATTCCTTAATAAAATTTTAAAGTATTGAAATCATTGGCTGTGATACTAAATATGCCTTGTCTTCTCTGCAATTACTGATTTTACTCTGGTCATGCCCCTAATCACATTTATAAGGAGTGCTGTTTATGCCAAAATTTCCAGACTGCTCTTCCTATTTGTGGGTATATTTAGTGTTAATTTTTAACACTACCCAGCAAACTTGTATAGAGGGCTAGGATTCATGTGGACTGCATATAATTGGGACTACAATCACATGGTAATGTTGAAGAACTCTGCTTGACAGCCCAAATATTGAATTTGCACTTTTTGAGGTATTTTGATAATTGTGTGTTCATGTAGGACAAGTGAACACCATCCAGGAAATATATGGAGTAGAAATAGCTCTTTTATTCTGTTATTAATCTTTGAGTTTTTTTTCCCCCACAATCCACTGAATAATGTTGTAACTTTTCTATGGTTGGAAATAAGTATAGAGTTGATTGCTTATTAATTGAGAGTTTCCTTCTTTGTTTTATGTCCAAGGTCCCTTTTCCTATAATTTGTCATGGCTGATTGCAGATCATGTTGAGGGCAAAGCAATTGGGCTCTCTGCCTCACTATGCTCGGCAATTATATCTTAATGGTACGAGAAGTGGTTGTGCAGAGAGTGCTAAAGGCACTTGCTCAGATGATGAGGCTTGTGTTCCCAAAATAGAACAAGATAGAGCCATCAAAGCCACTGCAGTAGGTGTTGCTCCAACAAAATCTGGTCCGCCCTACTCCCAAAATGCAGTAGGCCCTATTAGCCAGCAGAAGTCCAGCTATATAGTCTCAGCTAAACATGTTATCTCCTCTTCGTCCTCCCTGAGATCTGACTCAAGTCCTCCAAAAGCAGGTCCAGACAGTTTGAATGCTTCTGCAAAGATTGACGTGGTCGACACATCTAAGATTACAACTGGACACTTTGTGAAGACAGGTATTAGAACTGTTGGCATTTTATCTGACAAGACCAGAGAAACAAAATCAAATCTACAAAACAGTGTTCTTGATATTAAGGCATCGCACGAGATTATAACCTCAAATGGCAAGTTACATGATATTAGTGTTGCTGGTATTAACACATCACACAAAGCTATAGTTTCTAATGGCAAACTACATGAATTCAATGTTGCTAAGACTAAATCGTCATATGAGACTATGCCTTCTAACTACAAGTTAGCTGATACATCTGATTGTTCCAAGAGGATAGATGCCCTCAACTTCTATTCCAGTTGTTCCATTAACACTGTAGACAAACCTGCATCATCTGCTAATGCAAGTGTTAAGCAAAATGGTATTGGTCTGATTGGATCATCTGTTGGTACTAATGGTGTTTCGTCTGATGCAAAATGTCAAAGACAGTCTAGTCGGCAAAAGGTGAAATTTCATTCTAATGACCTCTCCTCTGAATTAAAGCCAGGAGGGACCTCCGAAAAGAAAATGACAGGTTCATCTATGGAAACTGCTGGATCCACCAATAGGACCTCCGAAAAGAAAATGACAGGTTCATCTATGGAAACTGCTGGATCCACCAATAGGTTCCAGAATCCAGTCAGATATGCAAAGGCACATGTTGGAAGTTATCCATCTGCTAATCGTAAGGCAAAATCAGGATATGTGATCGATCTATATCGCCAGACTTTGCAGCAGTTGAAATGGGGATCAACAGCTAAAGAGGCTTTGAACAATCTGCAACACAAGATCAATCCATACCAAGCCAATCAAGTGCTGAAATCACTCAATGATCACTTTATGGCTCTTGAATTTTTCAAATGGTTAAGATCACAACCTGGGTTTAGGCATGATGGACACACTTACACTACCATGATTGGCATCCTTGGACATGCTAGGCAATTTGCTGCAATGAGAAGAGTCATAGAAGAGATGGCTGCGGATGGTTGTCAACCGACTAAGGTAACTTACAACCGTCTCATACATGTTTATGGCCGTGCTAATTATTTGGATGAAGTTGTCAAAGTGTTCCTGGAGATGCAGAAATTTGGTCACCGGCCAGATCAAGTAACCTATTGTACACTCATTGACATATATGCAAAAGCTGGCCACTTGGAAGTTGCGCTAGATTTATATCAGAAGATGCAAGAAGAAGGCATCTCACTGGACACTTATACATGCACTACAATGGTAAATTGTTTTGCAAAAAGTGACCATCTTTCTGATGCATTTAATATGTTTCATGAGATGAATGGACGAGGTTGTGAACCTAGCCTTGTTACTTACAACATTATGATCCATCTTCACGCCAAACGCAAAAACTATCCCAAGGTGGTGAAGCTTTATAAAGAAATGCAGGTTGCTGGTTTTCGTCCTGATATGATTACATATAGCATTGTGATGGAGGCCCTAGGTCATGATGGTTATCTTGAGGAAGCGGAAGCCGTTTTTAAGGAAATGGCAAGGGATTGGGTGCCTGATGAACCTGTATATGGGCTTTTGGTGGATTTGTGGGGTAAAGCTGGAAATGTCGAAAAGGCTCGGGCATGGTATCAAGCAATGCTTGATGCTGGTCTGCAACCTAATGTGCCTACGTGCAACTCATTGATAAGTGCATTTCTCAAGGTACACAGTTTCACCGATGCCTATGATTTTTTGGTAAACATGCTAGGACTGGGATTGGTTCCTTCTCTTCAGACATACACCCTTCTCCTCAGCTGTTGTACTGCAACACACGAGATGGGCCCTTGTTGCGAGCTCATGGCCATCACAGGCCATCCAGCTCATTCTTTTTTGCTGTCTTTACCAGATCCAGAACCAAACGGAGAGAATGTCAAGGCACATGCGAGGGGTTTCTTCAACTTGGTGCATAGTGAAGACAGGGAGAGCAAGAGGGGGCTTGTGGATGCCATTGTTGATTTCCTTCGTAAATCAGGCCTCAAGGAGGAGGCTGGACTGATCTGGGAGGTAGCTGCAGAGAGAAATGTGTACCCTGATTTGGTCAGGGAAACTCAGAGGTCTAATTGGAACATCAATCTCCATGTCATGTCCGAGGGCACTGCCATTACTGCATTGTCCAGGACACTGGCCTGGTTCCGCCGACAGATGCTTGCTTCAGGCGTATGCCCGCAACGTCTTGAGATCATCACCGGCTGGGGTCGTCGTAGCAGGGTAACTGGTTCATCATTGGTCAAGCATTCTGTACAGGAGTTGCTGAATGCTTTCAACTTTCCATTCTTCACTGAAGATCGCAACTCAGGTTGCTTTATTGGGCAGGGGGAATTCCTTAACAGGTGGCTGCTTAACTCTTATGTCGAACGCATGCACTTGTGGTAGCTATTTATTTTGCCTTCGGGATTGTAACCCACAACAACAACAATTTTGTTGAGCAAACTTATCATTGGTTAAGCTTGTTTAGAAGCTATAATAAATCGAGTTGATAATATTTATTGCTATGTTTGTTTTCCTGACTAGAATTTCTTGTGCAGCATAGCCCAAAAGTCTCAAGTCAATTGTGTACTATAAGAACCATTATTGCACACTGCTGCTACATCTCATAATATTCAGGTTAAGGTTATTGATTCACATGAAGCTCAGCACATTTATTGTCAAGCTTCTCTGCGTTGCCTCTGTTTGTTTTCCGGATGAGAATTCTTGTAAACCATAGTTTCATGCAACCTTTTTTAAAACTATTTCACGATATAATACTTTAATCAAAATTATTATAATAATGTTTGATAGGTAAAATAAAAAAGAATAATAAGAAGCTCTTTTGATTTTTGCCTATTTAATTTGAAATGTCGACAAGAAGCTTCGTTTTTCTCGCAAACAGATCGTTCAACTGCGATACCAAAGTCCTTCGTTTTCCACCCTTTTCTCTTCCTTTTCTCTTCCAGAAATTCAACGATGGCTTCTGCTACAATTGCGCTCTCAGCTGCGACATCCACCTTCTTTGCAACCAGAAGAAGATTCAATCTCTGTTCATCTTCTTCAACCTCAAGGAGCCCTTCGATCTTCCTTCATTCCCCCACAAAACCCTCCCACCCATCAAAAATCTTACCTTTCGGACCAAAGCTTGCTGCTTTCAACCACTCTCTCGTCTCCTCCTTTCGATCTGTTGTCTGCAATGGTTCTTCGACGACATGCTCGTGTGAAGCTGCTGCAGAAGAATCGAAGCGGTCCGGGCTTCGAAGGCTTCTCCTGATCGCGGTGGTCTGGAAAGCTCTCGCCTTTGCTTGTTGCGGCGCTTCTCTGGCCGCCACCGCCGCCGACTCCATAAGAGCATCCGGTTTCGGGTTACAGGTGGCGACTGCGCTGAGACGACTAGGTTGGGCCGATGAACTCGTCGTCTTCGTCCTCGCGACTCTCCCAGTTCTAGAGCTCCGCGGCGCCATCCCGGTCGGATACTGGATGCAGATCCATCCCCTCGCGATCACAGTTCTAGCCGTTCTAGGGTTCGTGCCACTTCACTTTGCCCCGATTCGCAAATTTTCCCAAATTCACCGAAATCTGACTCCTGATACGATCTGTTCTTCCGCAGAAACATGGTCCCCGTGCCATTCCTCATCCTCTACTTGAAAAAGTTCGCATCTTTCGTCTCCCAGAAGAGCGATGCAGCAACCCGGCTTGTTAACCTTCTGTTCGAGAGAGCCAAGGAGAAGGCAGCGCCGGTGGAGGAGTTCAAATGGCTGGGTCTGATGCTGTTCGTTGCGGTGCCATTTCCGGGCACCGGAGCTTGGACGGGAGCCATGGTCGCGGCGATCCTCGACATGCCGTTCTGGTCGGCGTTCTCTGCCAATCTTGTCGGCGTGGTTCTTGCTGGATTGTTGGTTAATCTGCTGGTGAATCTCGGATTGAAGTACGCCATCTTGACTGGTTTTCTCCTGTTTTTTGCATCGACTGCCATGTGGTCTGCCCTGCGATCGATTAAGAAATCGATCGATGCAAACTGATGCATGTCTAATTCTTCGCAGCATCGAATAACCAATGCAGCATTTTCATGTCACAGATTTCTGACATGTTCTTCGAATCCTTTCACAGTATTATTATTTTGTTTTGATCGTATTCACCATTTTTTTCCTATCTATTCGATCTATCTCATGACCAAAAGGAAACTAAATGCATTCTCAGAAGCTAAGATTGTAGCTGTATATGAGCAGTCATCAAGAATAACCTCTACAGTTAGAAATATACCCAGAATTTCCCTGTAGTGTACAGGAACATTGCAAAGAATCGAACAATGGACCAAAATTTTAGTCTAACGTGAACTAATCTTGTTGATCAATGCGGATGTTTAGCCGCCTCAGCCATATCGAGTGAAGGATCATATGGAATGCGTCGAACCTTTTCGGCGGGCTGTTCACCACAAAATGCCTTTGCACCAATTCCCCTCGCCTCTTCATCATTATGTATTGCCTTGGAGATATGCCGGATAGAATCGTCTTTATGTTCGGGATGTCCTCCACCGCCACCTGCACTGAGAAGGCCTTCCAATTGAGCACATCGCTGAATGGCAGCACATAGTGATCGTTGATCGTCACCGGAACGCAACCTAGGTAGATTGCCTCCGTAATGCGCGGGCTTGCAACCTCATATCCGCTAGGGCAAAGGCAAAACTTGCTCTTCCTCATCATGTCGTAGTAGGACACCCCCTTTGGGAGGTACTCATGGACTTGGACATCTTGGTCTTTGCCCTTCCATGCTTTGAGAAGCAAAGGTCTCACAGGACCGTGATCGCCACCGGCAAAGAATGCAAGGATGGGACGCTGAGAAGCTGGTGGCCCTCCCATCATGCTCGAAATGTCATCGGTCTTCAGGTTTATTTCAGGGAGCGATACATCTTTTGCAGGATTGAAGCCTTCCGATGTGTTTGCATTGCACAAGGCGCGAATGGAAGAATTGTAGAGGAGAGGAATAGCTTGAGAAGTATAAGGACCCTGCAATGCATACAAGCACAACTCACATAATTCATCAATGATCAAATCTAGAATCAAACTATACAGATGAAGAAGGCGGCCAATTAGGCTTTAGGTTCCTCGTTTACCCAATCGTGACACGAGAGCATGAAATGATCAGCACCGAGACTCCTGTTCCAATACGGATACTTATCGGAAACGACATTGATATAGTCGGAAATGGTTCTAATTAATGGCGACATATCGTGTGAATTCGGCTTGTAGATCAACTTCACCATCCTCACAACACTGAAGGGGAGAAAGAAAACATGGGCTAAACTAGGATCCTTGATTCGAAAATGACTATCCAAGTCCATGCTATTGATGAACCTTCCTTCCGAAGAATATATACTTCGACAAGGTCCATCATGGAACAAGGGCGGTTCTCCTTCTTCGTACACATAGACTTTGAATAATTTCTCCATTTCCAAATAACTCCTACAAGAGAAAATTATTTATTATTATTAGTATTAGTATTATTTATCGAAATGGAATCTACAAAAAGAGAAATTAAACTAACTAATTAACCTTGGTCACCTGTGAAAAGCATAAGCATTCAGATACGATGGGCCTTGTGGAACATAGTCTTTGTCGAGCTCTTCCACTTCTTTATTCAATGCTGCTTTTTTGATAGAAGCTCGAGCTCTGGCTAAATCATGTTCAAGCTTGTCTAATTTCACATCTCTTCTTGTTTTTCCTTGTAAAGTCGTAGTGTCCATCTCGATATTGTACCCAATTGGTGATATTGCCTAACAAAAATAAATAAAAAATAAAAAACCCTAAATGATAAATTTAGAGAAAGAAAAACAATATGAAGTAAAACATTGAACACTAATAAAAGAAATTATATAAAAAGTATTTTTATTAAATTATTTGTGTTCATGGAAGCATTTTCATTTGCACGAGAGAGTGAAATTTATGTAAAGAATGGAGTTTCAGATTCTATCACGACTCCAAATCTTTCTTTTATATATATATATATATATATATATATATATATATATATATATATATTATTTATTGTCTCCCATTTGTTAAGAAAATAAATAAATTAAGTGAATGACAATTATAAAGAAAAAGGAAAGATATAAAAGAAATACAGACGTTACAATACAGAAGAATGTGTGTATTAAAATCTCTCTTTCTTTCCCTCAACAAAATCATAAACTTTCCTTTATTAAAATAATTAATTAATTAATTAATTAATTAATTAATGGAGGAAAAGGAAAAAAAAAATAATTACCAAAACAACATCGGAATAAACAGAAGAAGAACTCACAGGCTCCGGCGCCGGGGTCGGTGCACCACGCTTCAACTCCCCTCCTCCACTACTACCGTCGCCGCCACCACCACCATCACTACCGCCGCCGCCGCCGCCGCCGCCGCCGCCGCCGCCGCCGCCGCCGCCGCCGCCGCCGTCGCCTCCGCCGCCACCACCATCAGGAGGAGGAGGAGGAGGAGGAGGAAGGGAAACATAAGAAGAGGAAGCCCAAGTTGAAGAGGACTTCGAGTCCACAGCAAGGATCACCATGGACACCAAAACCAGAGGAAGGAAAACAGCCACCGTCACCGCCGCCAACCTCGCTCCTCTGCCGCCGCCATGGAAGAGAAGCGTGCGAGGTGAGTCCATGGCGTCCTCGCGGCCTTTGGAATCCTTCCCTCCCTGGCGTCATAAATAGCAGGTGACCTCGAGGGTAAGGAGGGAAGACGCCAACTACGAGCGTGTAACTTAAGAAGGCTTATTATTTAATAATAATTATTATTATTGTTCTTCATTTGGAAAGGAAGCCGTCCACGGCCAAGTGGCGCGAACTGAGTCGCCAAGAGTCGCGGCGAGCTGGACACCAGGCAGGGTGAGTCGCCCCACTCGGCGAGTGAACCCGAATTTACGAGCATTCATTTCATCGTATCCGATTTGGGTAAGGTAAAATACAAAATTGGTTTTTTATTAAATGTTTTATTTTTTAAAATGTTTTTGTAAGTCAACCAGCATCATTTTTTTTGCCATTTATAGAGTTATTTATATAAATAGTCATAGTCATTGTGAATAGTGCGTTTTATTAGAATGGTCATTAATGTTGGGACGAGGTAAAAAAAGATCGTCTGTTTGCTTGCACTTTCTAATTGTCTAAAAGAGAAAAATATTTTTGACTAAATATTTTTATTGAACAAATTTAAGAGTCATTGATTATGTCCGAACCAAGAAATTTGGAAAATCGGGAATGGGGCGACTACTGATAGCTGTGTTGTTAGAGGTGCGAGGCGCACTGAGGCGCAAAGGCCTCCTAGAGCGCGAGACGTGCTCGAGGCACGCGTCTCTTGAACATGAGGTTGATGACTACTAAACTATTGTCACACTCATATATTATGTCAAATATGATAACTATTAATATTCCACACATATCAATATCAAATATAACAAGCAAAATAACACCATGATAAATTAATAAAAATTTCAAACTTCCAAGTTTCAACTTTCTAATTTAAACTAACAAAGTCCATCAAAACAAGCGTAATAAGTCAAATTAATCTTCAAGCTCAAGATCATCCTCATTGTATTCTTCTTCTTCGTTATCTTGATCATCTTCTTCAAATTCAATTTCTTCTTCTTCTTCATCTCTAAGTCTTAGAGATGAGTGTCTCATAGAGGAAGATGCATTTCCCTTCTCGACTTGGTTAGGCCTAGCATGTGAACTAGAGGTCATTGATGCAATATTTTTTCCTCTAGTACAATATTCAGGCTCTTCAGCTCCACTAGCCCTAGCAACGACATCTCATGTCAAGTCATCACCTTCAAAAACCAACTCATCTTCTTCATTATCACTTTCTCCATCCATTCTACCCATCAACCATTCATTACTATCATCAATATCTGTCAAAGAGATGGGGTCAATCTTATCACGTACATCATACCGAAGCTTTAAGGCACGATTGTATTTCACAAATACCAAATCATTTAAGCGCTGCTGAGCTAGCCTATTTCTTTTTTTTGCTGTGAATCTACAAAATGTCAAAAATCACAATAAGTATAATAAAATATCAAAGAATATTTTCTACTTATAAAAGTAGCATACTAATAGTATCAAACATTTATATTTATTACATACCTGCTCAAATACACTCCAATTGCGCTCACAACCAGAAGCACTACAAGTGAGGCTAAGCACTTTAATAGCAAACTTTTGTAATTCTGGGATATTTGCTCTGTAGCATTCCCACTATTCTGCTGGAGATAATGTTCTTCTATGTCTAATTGCCACATTTCTCCCAAATAGCCCTTCTGCCTTTCGATATATAGAGAGCTGGGCAGTGATTTTATCTTGCTCGACAGCGTTTGAAACCAATCTCTCCATAGTTTCAAACAAACTATTCACCACTTCTCCACAGATATTTGAATCTGTGTATGAATAAAAATATTCTGGATTCAAATAATGTCCTGCAGCATGCAGAGGCCGATGAAGTTGGCATTCCCATCTCTTATCAATGATCTCAAACACTTCTTTGTATTTCTCTTCTTTCTCCTTAAAGGCCTTCATAATTGTTTCTTTTGCTCTATCCATAGCCTCATAAATATAGCTCATTGCAGGTTTTCTTTCGCCATCAACCAGTCTCAGAACACGGACTAAAGGGCCATATATCTTTAAAATATGCACAATACTGCTCCAAAATCTAAGTGTCATGATGATTTTAGCTACCTTCTTCCCTGCCGCTTCTTTTGCCCATTTACTCTCTGTCCAATCCTTTGAAATGAACATTTTTCTTAAATTTTGCTTCTGTAGGTGCATCCTTTCAAGAGTGAGAAAAGTAATAGCAAATCTTGTGACACCCGCCCGACAAAGCTCTTTTTGTCTTGTGAATTGCCTCAACATATTTACCATGCCGGGGCGAACATAAATGTAAGCATTCACACTCATTGTCTTCTTCAATGTTGCTTTAAAATCAGGCAATTGCCCAATATCTTCTAAGATCAAGTCGACGCAGTGAGCAGCACAAGGAGTCCAATACAAGTGTGGCCTTTTTGCTTCTAATAATTTTCCTACAAAAGAATTTAGAAAAGTAGATAATTTTAACATATATAAGAAAAAGCATATTGATAAGAAAAAATTAAATAGATTCTTACCAGCAAGCACATTGTTACTTGCACTAGCCGTTACAACTTGAATAACATTTACTTCTCCTACACGCTCCACAAATCGATCAAGCAACTGAAATATTTTCTCTCCAGTTTTTGCATAATCAGAAGCATCAACCGATTCGATGAAAACTGAACCTTTAAGAGAATTCACTAAAAAATTAATCAATGTCCTCTGCCTTTTGTCTGTCCACCCATCTGCCATCAAACTACAACCATACTTTGCCCATTCTGTTTCACACGACTTAATGTAATCATTAGTCACATTATCAACAGCCTTTTTTAGAAAAGGAATCTGCACCTCATGATAACTAGGTCCTTTTAGACCTACACCACATTGGCCAACCAAGTCCAACATCCTTTTGAAGCTTGAATAATTAACGGCATTAAAAGGAATTGCCGCATCATACATCCACTCAGTTATAGTCATACAAGTTTTTTCTCTCAATTCTTTCTTGTATGCCTCATTTATCGTAGTTTGCCTCTCTTTACCCTTTTTACTTTCAACATTTTTTTGCACATTAGGAGCAAAATATGTATCCATTGGACCTATTTGTCTTGGCCTTTTTTGTATATTCACTGATCTAGAACTTGTAGTTGTACTTATAGGTGGTACAGCTTTAGCTTCAATATCATCCATATCAATATCATCACCAAGAGGGTCTACATCCTCAAAATCTAATATCGCAAGTTTAGAAAGATTGATTTTCTCCGCCTTTTTCTCCATGAAATTTTTTATTTCTTCACGTACATGAGGCAGACATTTCTTGCAAGTCGTAGTATTTCGAAACCCTCCAACAAGATGCTGTTTTGCACGATAGATACCTCCTTTTGTAACTTTTTGACAAAAGTTACAAATCAAATTATTTTTGTTATTCGGATTAACTCTTTGAAAATAATTTTATGCCGGATCTTTTGATATATATGTTGGAGTATCACTACTACCTTCCATGATAATTGAACAAGAAAATAACCTAAAAAATTAAAAACAAAATAAAAAAATTAATGAATTAATGGAATGGTAAACTACTGTACCTAGTATCAAGTATCAACAATAATAGAAAAGTACTGTACCACTGGTACCAGCAATAGAAAAATAGGAAAATAAAAAGAAAAATAGGGACAACATCACAGGCTTGAATTGATTATGCAAAAAGGGAGAGAAAATATTTGCACATCACATTACCAACAAGCACATTGTTTTAATTGGCTAAATTTACCAGCAAATAGGGACAACATCGCAGTTTTCACAGCAGCAGCAGGTTTTTACAGTCCCAGCAACAAAAAACAAAAAAAACAAAAAGAAAACAGCAAAATTAAAAAAAAAAAAAAAAAACGGGACAGCATAGCATCACAGCAGCAGCAGAAACGGGGCAGCATAGCATCACAGCAGCAGTTGTCAACGGGACTGCATCACAAGGGAAAAAAATAAAACAGAAAACTGATGCTGCCTTGCTATCAACGGGAAGGGAAAAAACAAAAAAGAAAACTGCTGCTGTCTGCTGTCTGCTGTCTGCTGTCTTGCTGTCAACGGGAAGGGAAAAAACAAAAAAGAAATAAGAGGAAGAAGATATAACAGAGAAGAAACGAAAGTGATAAAAAAAAACATTGAAAACTGGAAATATTGAACAGTGAAAACGACGAAACGAAGAAGAAGAAGAAAAAACAAGAAAAGAAGAGGAGCAACGAAGAAGCGAAGAAGATTACAAAAGAAGAAGATGAGAAGAAGAAGATGAAGTGAAGAATAGAAAAACAAAAAAAAATGGAAAAAATGCATACCTGGGCAGCGACGGAAGCAACTTAGCAGCGGCGGCGGCAGTGGAGGATGGCGCGACTCTTCTGCAAGATTTCTTCTTCTCCTTCCGTTATTTTCTTCTCTTTTCTTCTCCATGCCCTAATTCCAAACCAAATTAGGTTTGAAATGGTTTTTTGGTTAGAAATCGTGAATGGGAAGGATCGCGCGATGCCCTACGATCGCGCGATGCCCTACGATCGCGCGATGCCCTACGATCGCGCCTTCTGTGAGGCGCGACAGCGCCCTAGGTGTGCCCAGGCGCGCCTAGGCGCGCGCCTGGCGAACAACGCTCGCCTTGCGCTGTAGAAGGCGCTTTTCTCAGCGCCTTGTGCGCCTGACGCCTCAGGCGCGCCTTTAACAACCTAGACTAATAGAATGAAGATTTTAATCTTATAAAATAAAATAAAATCAAGGAAGAGGTCCTTGACGTTGGCCCTCCAATGCTCAAATTAGAATCAGAAAGAGAGAATGAGTATTTGAGAAATAGATAAATCTTGTCTTTCCTCATATCTGACATATCCTTTTATACCTTTCTTAGTGATCGTTCATCTGTCCTTATTTAATGATATTAATTGTCAGAGAAAGATTTCTTTGTCTTGACTTCCGTGCATTAATGATAGATGGAGTGCTCTACTTTATCTTGGCTTCTTCATATTTAATGATAGACAGAGTACTTTCTTTTATTTTCTCGTCCCCACCTATGTAATGTCATTTCTTGCGTCGGACGGACAGTCTGAGCGGCTCACTTCCCTACCGATCGAAACAACCAGTTACAGGTTTGTTCATTCGTCCGACCGGCTCATGATGTCCATTCAGACGGGCAACGGGGTGATCCGCTAATCTGACCGGCCGAGTGATCCGCTTTGCTTATTCCTTTACCGACCGGGATAAACAGACAGTCACCTTTGGCTGAGATTCTTTCCATAAACCCCAACGTTGACTGCCTTGACTTTGACTGACACCATATCAACTGACTTGTGACAAGTGGACCCTTCCTTATCACCACATCAGTTATGATTTATTTGGAATGGTTGTTGAATTAAAGATTGATTAATTGCATATATGATTTTATTGAATTGGTTGTTTACTTGTTTGGACTGTTCGTTCGTTTGTTTGTTTGTTTGAATTGGTTGTTTTTAGTAAGAACTCATAAGAAACATCTGAACGTGTATAAACTCGTGACAGATACACTTTACAATCAAATTTACACAGAAACGGCAGCGATATCCATCTAAGAACATCAGTAAAAGAATCAATCTATACCATCTGTATACAGATCAAATAGCGTTTAAAGAGAATGAAGGTAATTCTATCTGTCATCTGTGTGTGGTCTGCTGTCTTGGTGAGCTGCTCACATAAAGAACAGAAACAAGAACAAAAATCCCGTGGCACTCCATAGCAGTTTGTGGTAAATGATGTGTGATGCTCCATTAATGCTGAATTGTCCAGTGTTTAGGAACTGGTTCCTGCTAGGCGATGTGCTAACATTGACAGACTGAGAACCTGGAGAGGAGATGCATATTCAGGACAAGGTTTGAGCAGTCGTGCAAAAAGAGATTGGCGATGAAAGGAACAAGGGGATTTGTAAGTGATTAGAGACTTACAATCGTAACTCCTCCAGCCGATGCGCTGATTAGCTAAATCATAAACAACTATCTTATCCTTCAGGACAAGGTCTGCAGAGAAGGATCCACATCCACATCTTAATTAGATCCAAAAACATGAAAATAACAGCCTTATGAAGCATATGATGAAACTAAGGCATTTTTTGTTAGATTAGCATTTTATATTCATTCAGTAACAAATTCATTGATACTAGTAAATGCTGCTCATGGATATCATGCAAGTTGTGCAAGATAATCGAACACACAAAGTGAATGAAGGTTTAGTCTACGAACCTCCTATAATGGTTATTCCTGAACCTTGGTTGTTTTGAAAGCCTATACACCATATGATTGTATTATCCTGAACATGGACAATTGATATTACCTATCAGATATTATGATAATGTTGTGCATTCTCAGAATGTCATACTGATAAACTTGTAAACCTCTATAGAATCAAGCACTCTTGTAAACGGTTGACAATTCAGTAATAACACAAGTAGTAACTTACAATAGCACCCTGCTGTAATAGATAGTCCTCAGGATTTAGTGACAGGGAAGCACCGCCCTTAAAGTTCAGTGTGACAGAAGGGAATGATTCATCAAGACTGCAATTAAGAGATGTATTAACAGTGTTAGTAAATTCAAAAGCATTGCACCATTTTGTTATGCAATTTAAATTGCTCCAAAAATGAAGAATCACTATGTGGTGTGTCAGAATAACCTGCTGGAAGTCACAAAACACTCATTTCCACCAGGAGCAGGGACTGAACGCACCGATGATGAAACAGAAGCAACTATCTGCAAGTATGCATGGAATCAGAATAGTAGTCCAAATATTGATTCACAAAACGATGGTTATCAGCAGAAAAATTCTCAATATTTTCCCAATTACATAGAGATATTTAGCCATTAGAGGCAACAAGCTAACTTACCGCATTAACAAAAGGCTCATAAGCTGGTTCAGCAAGGTAAGCCAATGTGGTACCAGAGTCGACAATGGTTCCTTGGGTGTTTGTTGTGGTGAACGCTGATGAGTCAATGGATAACGTATGGCCGTTGACAGCAATGCTCTCTAAGTTTACATTGTAATGAGGCCTAATGTGCAAACGAAGGCAATCAGTATATGTAAAATCTAAAAACTAAATTAAATAAAAAAACAGATCCAGGGGAAAATATTCAAGTAAAACATCATAGGCAAAATCAGAACAATCCGTACCAAAACAAAAGAATTAGCAAATTTTCATAGTGTACCCAAAAGAACTAGTGTAAAATTTTTGTTCTTCTACCTTCAGTTTTGTTCACAGAGTTTTTTTTTCACTTCGAAATTTCAGTGCAAAGTTTCTTCCACCAAGGATTACTAAAAGCAAAGTTTCCAGACCTTAAGACTTCTCAAAGCAACAATGACTTTCAATAGAAAATTGAACTTGAATTTCTACAAGAGAATGTAGTCTGTTCAAATTAATAATTAAAAATAAACAAATGAATGATGATAAGCAAGAATTAGAAAGAAAGTTTCATTAGTTAGAAAAAAAGACACCTATTTAAGAGAGAGTGAATGTTTTAGTAATGCCAAGGAATGCACAAAAAATTCCACAATTCTAAAATCTTACAACATAGAGAAAAAACCAGAGTGACTTCTCTGGTTACCAACATAAAAATCTTGTATCAATAAGCACTTACTGGGAGGGCACAAGCGGGGTGTAGACAATACCCGGTTCCACAATCTCCCCAAGAACCAGTATACCTCCACCACTTTCTGAACCCCTCAAGCAGTGAGAAAAAACTGAAGGTACAACACCTGTAGCAGACAGTTGTGAAATGACAGATAATCCGTTCTGTCCAAACCCAAAAATCCCACCAACTGCCTTGTCTGACTTTGTCAAATCCCCTGATTGTGAGTTGCTACATCTGTATAAATGTTAATTTCAAATTGTAAGTGTAACAGTTTGCTTCTTGTAATCTTCAGTATCAAAGAGTGAATTGTGGAGAAAACAAAAAGGATTCAACAAGCAGAAAGGTATTTATTATTGATCAAAGAAACTAAAAGTTATCATCTACTTTACAGCATACATTGAAACACACTCTTTAACTAAAAGAAGCCAATTACCGATTCTAATACATGATACCATATATTGCCATTGAGTTTTTGTTTATGAAATACTTGTCAGGAAAAACAACAGTAGAGTTATGGGGTCTACGAGTTTGTGGCATTTCATTATTTGTTGCTCAGGAAGATTCAAAAAACAAAAAACTTGCAATGTCACATGGCATATAATAGTTTATCATTGATGGTATTCAAGCTGAACAGAAAAGTGCCAATTCAAGATCATTTGTCCTCCGCATCAAAAGTTATTAACACACATAAACAAATACATATAAGGTACAAATTCTGCCCTGACCTGGAGATATCAATTGATTAAAAATTTAAATAACATGAAAACACCAGTATGTCAGTATAGTTCTTGTAAGAATATATACCCGAAAACAATTTGAGCTGAAGAATTCAATGGCTGTTGATTTCCTGTAATTGTATCAAAGTAGATAGTATCATATACATAATAACCAGCAGTTCCACTCCCATCACCGTACTTGAAGGAGTAACTGCAGGCATCACTTGAAGAGACAGAAGGACACATGGCCTCTCCAATTTGGAGAGCAGAGTTACAACGATCGTCAGAACAAGTAAGAACTGTAGATGTGGATGACTTGTCCGGTTCATAAAAGTTCAGTTGGATCTGCATACGAGAAAACAACAACTTATGCAACCAAAGCTCCAAAAAATATGACACCAACAGGTTTAATTTTTTTTTAAAAAAAACAAAGACTCAAGTAATGACAAACACATACAGAAATCATAATGATACAAACAAGTTTGTCAAAACAAGAGGCAGCTTCATGTAATAGACCGAGAGAAATCCCAATTGAGATGGAAGAGATCATACATTCAACTCACTAGAACTTGGGCAACCATCGCAAGGACTGCATACCACCCACAAGGCATCGCTTCCTGTATCGATCTGAACATAATAGTCTTTAGCTGGGTTCCCCAGTCTCACGCGAGTGTAATAAAGCCTGAAGTTACATAGCCAGATTAAGACAGCTTAAGCATCAACGTAAACAAGCAAAACAAAATTTAAATCCGTAAACCAAGAGCAATGAATACAGCAGGGAAAAACATTGATTAGTAATTACTAATGACGGTTTCATAAGAAAGAACAGGAATCTGGCATCCTAACAACGAACAATCTGAATAAATTCCAAAAGCATAGGAATTGAACACAAAGATTCCTCTTTCCACACACAAAAAAAAAGCAAGAGGACAAAAGAAGCAAAAAAAAAGGAAGGAAACTTTTTCGCAAACAGAAAGCGCACACACCCAACGGTGAAGGGATTGGCGGAGCCCTCGACGGGGAAATCCACCACGCCGGACGTGCCGAGCAAGGACCGACCATGGCGGGCGCGGTCGCGGGCTCGTAGATGATCCAGGTGGACGCCCTTCGTCGGCAGCGTTCTCTCCAGCCTCAGGCCTGCCTTGAACGCTTCGGCCCGATGTTGCGCGGCAAACACCACGGCAGCGGAGGCAACGAGGAGAAGGAGGATCAACTGCGGAATCCGCATCAGCCGCCGACGGAAAACCATCCCCGCTATTTCTTCCGGTAACAAAACGGCACCGAAGAGGAAAGCGGAAGGTGAAGCGATGGAGAAGGGAAGGGGGTCACGCCATGGAGATCCTCGATTTAATTGCATTTATATATTCCTCCTTTCTATTTTCTTCTTCTTCCTCTTCCACACCGCGTAGACCGCCATTCTTTCGAACAGGGCTGCAAACTAATCTAATCGATCCGAATAATAATAATAATAATAATAATAATTATTATTATTATTATTATTATTATTATTATTATATATATTCAAGCTTTCGATTCGAATTGTCTGTTTAAAAAAAAAACATGAACGTCATTTTCCGCAGTTGAGAGACGTGATGAAATTGAGTCAAAGTTGGCGATTTGAGACTTCAATTGTTTAGACGTGTTGTGTTATTGGTTTTTTTTTTTTTTTTTTTGGGGGGGACGTCTTCCTTCCTTTGGTCAATTGGATGCTTTCCCGTCCTTTCTTAGCAAAATAAATAATTAAAGAAATAAATAAATAAATAAAGTATAAGTTTCTGACAATTGATTATGATTTTTAATTATTTTAAATATATTTTTGATTTTTTTTTAATAATGAATTGAAACTTTTCAACAGTGCCAATTTTGATCCTGTCCCAGTTGAGTCGATGGATGCTGGGGCGTGGCGCTCTTTGTTGACTCCGCGTAGACTCTAAGCTGACGTGGACTCCGGTGAACCTACAGCAAAATCGAGCCGGGAGGGGGATCCCGGCAACAGACCTCCGACGCTCAAGTCAGGCGAGAAGAAATCGAAACAGAAGTCAGGCGAGAAGAAATCGAAACAGCGTAACGAGGCCAAGAGCTACAGTAGATGAGAATGCATACTGTAGGACCATTGGGCCGGCTAGAAGGGGGGTTGAATAACCTTGAATAAAACACAACTCTTTCTCAAACGATTAAGCTAACACTTGAAAAATAGATTAAACAGAAAATAAAGCATAAAGACGAGGTACCGAATTTGACTTAGTTACAACCGGGGAGGTTGTTAATCCAAGGAAGATAGTTGCACTAAGAACTCCTTCAGGCGGAGAAGCCTCGTTTACAGCAGTGTAGGCACAGAAAGACAGAAGCTTATCTAAATAGTGGAAGCGCACAAGTGTTGTTTACAATTTCTGAATTGATGAAAAGCTTCTGGACCAAGGTTATATTTATAGCCTTGGTCGGGGCGCCTGGAAGGGTTCCGGGCGCCCTGGGGGATAAAACTTTATCCCCCAACGTTCAGATCGCGTAAATCGTGATCCTGGTCAAAATCAAGGTCCGGGCGCCCGGAAGGGTTCCGGGCGCCCCGGAGCCCAAAGTCAACAGGTGTTGACTTTTTCATCCGGGACCTCTTCTCTGGTTCAGTCCCGCCTCGGTCCGGTTCTTCTCCTCCGGATCCGCTCGCTTGGGTGATCTCTGTCATCCGGAAAAGAGCTCACCCGAACCCAACTTCCGGTCTTCTCGAGCGGGCTTCCCTCCGGCTTCTCGTCCCTCGGAATCGCCGCGTGTTTCCTTCTCGTCCGCCCGCGTACTCATCCGCAGTCTTCGTCCCTCGGACGCATCGTGTGCCATCCTTCTCGCTAGCTGTGTCTCTTGCTCCCCGAGCAATCTTCCGCTCCGGCTTTCGTCCCTCGAAACCACCGCAAGCTTCATTCTCGTCCGTCGGTGTACTCTTTCGCAGCACCTCGTCCCTCGGACTGTCGTCCTTCTCGCTAGCTGCGTCTTCCGCTCGACTACCTGTGCTCCTAAACTCCTGCACACTTAGACACAAGATTAGAAACACACAGGACCTAACTTAACTTGTTGATCACACCAAAACATCAATGGGGTTCCAACAATCTCCCCCTTTTTGGTGTGATCAACCCAAGTTAAGCTAGGGTTAAAATAGACATTAAATAAAATTAAGTAAATTAACTTAATTTGCAATTTAAGTGCAAAAAGATAGAAAAATTAAATCTATCTACCTCGCCCTAGACTTATACTTTCCCTTCTCCCCCTTTGATCACAAAAAAAATGGGGTTCCAAGAAAAACAATCTAAGGGTTAAAAGACTTAGAAAAAAATATTTCTAGAAAAGTTCTAAGTTTTTAAGAAATTTAGAATATTTTTCTAAGTTTTAGGGAAAAAAATTTTAACTTAGGAGAAAATGATTTGACAACTTTTCTAATAAAAAAATCCTAAGTAACAAAAATTTTAAAAAAAAAAAATCTAACTTAAATTTTTGAGAATTTTTAAGCACATTTTTAAGAAAAAATGACTTAGGCAATTAAAAAAAATTTAAGTAAGTAAATTTCTAAATTGAAATAAAATGTTTTAAATAACCTTTTTAAAGCACTAATTAATGCTTCATTAGTAAGTTAATTAAATATTTATTTCAATATTTTGGCTTCCAAGTTATGGCGAGCCACTAGGCCTTCTTAGTTATTGGAGCAACAACCACTTCCTTGACAAAGTCTCATAAAGAAATTCTTTGTTTAATTTTCTCACTTAAAGCGCTAATTTTAATTTTAAAATTTAGTTTAAGCATGATTTAGGAACCCAATATAGGTTCCAACCTACTGGATTAACCAAAAAAATTTTAGGGACATATTTTCTTAAAATATTCTTAATTTGTCCCAGGTGATATTTAAAATACCAATTTAAATTATTAAATCTTCTAAAATTGGTTTTAGATGAACATGCATAATTTTTCAACTTATCTACTTTAATTTTCAAATCATCATTTTCAAGTTCCAATTTTTCATTTGCTAGTTTTAATTTATCTAATTCTTCTAAGGGACAAGACTTAGCTAGAATTACTTTTAAATTTTTATTTTCACTTTCTAATTTGCAGCAATCTTTTGTTAAAAGTTTAACGAACTTAAACATTTTATCGGGAGGAAAAGATCGTACCTGACTTACCTTGTCGATCTCGTTATCCGTTTCTCCCCCTGAGCTGCTGCTTTCTTCCGACGTGTCTCCCCCTTCATCGATGCTCTCGATGCTCATTTCGGAAGAGCTTGAATCGTAGTCGTCGTCTTGATGACTCGTCATCAGTGCGAGTCTGGAGAATGCTTCGACTTCCGATTCGGACGACGTATCGTCCCACGTCGCCTTCAGAGCCTTTCGTTTCTGGATAGGCTTCTTACCCTTCTCCTTGTCTTTGTTCTTCAGTTTGGCGCAGTTGTCCTTGACGTGCCCTTCTTCGTCGCAGTAGTAGCAGCGGATCGTCCTTTTCTTCTTCCCCTGCGGATGGTTAGTAGATCTATATTTACAAAGTTTCTTGAATCTTCTTACCATCATTACCATTTCCTCGTCGTCGAGAGAAGATTCCGACTCAGGTTCGTCTCTCGAAGCTTTGAGGGCGACGTTGTTCTTGGGCTCCTTCATTCCTGCACATCTTGACTCATGCACTTCAAATGTTGAAAAAAAATCTTCTAATGAAATTTTTTCTAAGTCCTTCGAAATGTAAAAAGCATCTACTAGTGATGCCCATTTTGAATTTCTCGGAAATGAATTTAACGAGTACCTGAGCGAATCTCGGTTACTTATCTTTTCTCCGAGATTCGTGAGTCCGGTGATGATTTCTTTTATTCTGGAGTGCAGATGTGTGACTGTCTCGTCTTCCCCAAGTCGTAGGCTTGTGAGCTGATTGCGAAGCAGATCTCGTCTAGCGAGCTTGGCTTCGGACGTACCTTCATGTAGCTCGAGGAACTTCTCCCAAAGTTCCTTTGCGGAGTTATATTTACCGATCCTGTTGACTTCTTTAGGCGGAAGAACGCTCAGCAGATGGTATTCTGCTTTGCCGTTCGCCACGAAGTCGGTCGGCTCCCTTTTTGTCCATGGATTTATTTCCTTGTCCTCTGGAGCTTCAAAGCCAAGTTTCATTATTAAAATTAATTCAATATTCGTTGTAAAAAATACCTGCATTAGTTTTTTCCAGGTAGCGAAGTCCCCTTCGTATTTCGGCGGGTGGATGCTTAGTCCGGCCATCTCGTTGCTTCGTTCGGCGGTTAGTCCTCCTGAAGCGTCTCGGCTCTAATACCACTTGTAGGACCGTTGGGCCGACTAGAAGGGGGGTTGAATAGCCATGAATAAAACACAACCCTTTCTCGAACGATTAAACTAACACTTGAAAAATATATTAAACAGAAAATAAAGCATAAAGACGAGGCACCGGATTTGACTTGGTTACAACCGGGGAGGTTGTTAATCCAAGGAAGATAGTTGCACTAAGAACTCCTTCAGGCGGAGAAGCCTCGTTTACAGCAGTGTAGGCACAGAAAGACAGAAGCTTATCTAAACAGTGGAAGCGCACAAGTGTTGTTTACAATTTCTGAATTGATGAAAAACTTCTGGACTAAGGCTATATTTATAGCCTTGGTCGAGGCGCCTGGAAGGGTTCCGGGCGCCCTGGGGGGATAAAACTTTATCCCCCAACGTTCAGATCGCGTAAATCGCGATCCTGGTCAAAATCAAGGTCCGGGCGCCCGGAAGGGCTCCTGGCGCCCCGGACTGCTCCGGGCGCCCCGGACTGCTCCGGTCGCCCCGGACTGCTCCGGTCGCCCCGGAGCCCAAAGTCAACAGGTGTTGACTTTTTCATCCGGGACCTCTTCTCTGGTTCAGTCCCGCATCGGTCCGGTTCTTCTCCTCCGGATCCACTCGCTTGGGTGATCTCTGTCATCTGGAAAAGGGCTCACCCGAACCCAACTTCCGGTCTTCTCGAGCGGGCTTCCCTCCGACTTCTCGTTCCTCGGAATCGCCGCGTGTTTCCTTCTCGTCCGCCGGCGTACTCATCCGCAGTCTTCGTCCCTCGGACGCATCGCGTGCCGTTCTTCTCGCTAGCTGTGTCTCTTGCTCCCCGAACAATCTTCCGCTCCGGCTTTCGTCCCTTGGAACCACCGCAAGCTTCATTCTCGTCCGTCGGTGTACTCTTCCGCAGCACCTCGTCCCTCGGACTGTCGTCCTTCTCGCTAGCTACGTCTTCCGCTCGACTACCTTTGCTCCTAAACTCCAACACACTTAGACACAAGGTTAGAAACACACAGGACCTAACTTAACTTGTTGATCACACCAAAACACCCATGGGGTTCCAACACATACCTCCGTCGAAAGTTGGGGGCCCTTATATAGGGCTCCCAGGAGGCGCGTGCACGCTCTTCGAGGCATGCACGCTCCTCAAAGCATACCTAGAAATGGTCGTGTCAGAAAAGTGCTTCTGACACCATACCTCAACCGTCCGAGCATATCTCTGACATGATAGTGAAAACTTCCACCGTACGATTCTCTGTCCGAGCCGGCCGCCAACCATGCTGTTCGTCGGCAACACATGTCTCGAGAAGGATATCACCGACTGTCCCCTTTGTCCTCTTCTGCTCCTTTTGTCTGTTACTAGCCTGATCGGGAGAGATGCAGGGACCCACTGCCGTCCGGGAGGGGACGTGTATTGGTCCGAGCGGGAAGGTCGCTCGGCCACATACTCGGACAGGAGTGTTTTCATTGATTCGCAACTCGTCCGAGTGAACAGGCCGCCCCGCGTCTCAACTTTCCTAGGCGGACTCATGAGCGTCGGAAACTCAGCCCGCGGCCGAGCTGTTTCCGCCCCGCATCGGGCGCAATCGTGGCCGATCAGCCAGGTGGCCTTCCTATCGGCCACACCTTTAGGTTGACTATCTTGGCTTTGACCTCCACGTGTCATTGACCTCTATCCCACACGGGACTCCACTCATACTACCGGATCACGTGTCTTTCCCTCAAGTCTAGTCGAAAGAGGTTGAAAGTCCGACTGACTGGACTGCTAGTCTGGTGGTGTATCGGCCGTTCGGCTACCATGTAGCCGCCCGGCGGCCTACCTGCTAGGCCTTCGGCAGTTTTGCTTGCCACTAATTGTCTTGCCGATCCGAGGACGATTAACGTTGACGTCTACCGGATCTCCTCGGAATTCGTGTCAATCCTTGCCATTAAGGTTGAGCACGCGCCCACGCCCAAGTAATGGCGTTCATTAAATGTTGCCCCCTAACTTGTCGCCACGTGGCGTCGCCGCCGTCATCGTACGACGAGGGTGTCAGCTCCAATGGGACAGGCGGCGGTTTAAATTCGACGGTCAAATGCCAACTTCGCTTCCGATGACCTGGATCGGACGGCTAAGGTTGACCGAGCCCCAAGTTTATAAAGCATCGACGTCGACTCCTATTCCATTGTCCCTGCCTCCGCGTGCTTCTTCGACTTCCCTGGCCTCAGTGCTCTGGCGATCTTTTACCTTCCTCTAGGTTCTTTCGTAAGTTTTCTGGCCCTCTCTTGTGTTCGTGTTTACTTCCCTTTGTTTTCCTCGGCGTCTCCTCTATCATTGCTCTTTCCATCAACCTTTTCAACAAACCTTTTGTATTTTCATTCTCCGATTATGGCAGTTCATCTACCCCCTCTCCCGGCCTTTGGTATCAAACCATGGAGAGTCGGTTTGATTCGGGGGATGCCTTTAAACTGATCAATGCATATGACATCCCTGCTGACCACAAACTCAAGCAGTCCGAGCTGGACACCTTCTTGTTTCAAGCTCGGATCGACTTAATTTTCTTTGATAAAATGTCTACCTCCAACAAACATTGAAAGGATAATTTCTTCTCTTTAAGTTTTCCCGAGCCGCCACCCTTCCGAACCCAATGACAAATTTTGTTGCCGACTCCCCCCGACCTGAAAAGGTACAAGATCGAGCCCTCTTTTCTACACGTGGCTAACATGCTGGTCGGGCTGAAGCTGGACATCCATAAGCTGCTGCCCGAAGGGATGATGTATCTATTCGGTTTAAGCCCGATCCGAACGCGGCTTCCGAACGGCCCTGGTAAGAAATAATTTTCTCTCCTTTTCTTTGAGTCTAACTGATTTCTTTTCTCTTTCTTGCAGCCGAGACCATGATGAAATCGGTGGTGTTTGGCATGCTGAAACGCAAGGCCGCCGAGATAGAGGCAGCTGTAGCGCAGGAGGCGGAGAGATTTGGCCTCACCCCGATCGGCTCGCATGAAGGCGAGAGTGAAGAGGTGCAGACGGGGGGCGATGTGTCTGTCGCTCGGACAGTCGCTACTGATGCAGCCGAGGAGACCGCTCCATCGACTACGCAACCGGCCACTCGACCCGAGGAAGCCGAGTCTACTGATGACAAACTCCCGTTGGTTGGGCGCAAACGGTCGCACCAACCCGCTCGACCACCTTAGCTGTTCATGTGTCCGAGCATATGGACGATCCTCCTCCATTGGCTCCAGCGACTGTGGAAGCGCTGTCTTCTGACCGGACCCTATCTCAAGGAGATTGGCCTTCCGACCCTGTCACTGCTCGGCCTCTCAGCTCACTCCCTCCGGCTCCAAGGGTAATCAAGCGATCTCTTATTCGCTCTGAGCCGGTCGGACAATCTTCTGCCCCTTCCGCATCCGCTCAGTCTACTCCGGGTCGGTGCAGGACTATTAAAGCCTTGCTCCACCTACCGATAGAGGAATATATACAGGCGGCCGAACAGCCGACGAGCCCCGAACACTTAATAACCGTCCGGGGACCCCTTGCGAAAGTCTGGGAGGACGCCCGAGCGCGCGTGGGTGTGATGCCCACTGGGCTGCTCGGTAACAGCTATTTGCAACAAACCATCGGGGTAACTTTTATTCCAAGCCTTCATTTCTTCTCCTCCGTTTGGTACTGACTGTTTTTCTTTTGATCGGGTTGCAGCATTGGGTGGAAAGTATAGTGGTGTGCCACCGCTTAGCTTTCCTTGAAGAGGAGTTCAAAAAGCTCAAGGTTTCTGGTGGGGCTCCCCTTCAAGGCCCTTCTTACGCCGAGCTGAAGGCCGACCTGGATAAGACTAATAAACTACTAGAAGTCGAGCGACACAAATCTTCGGGCTTGCAAACTATGGTGGACCGGCTCGAGACCCAGGTTAAAACATACGACAAGAAGATCACTTTGGCCACCAACAGGAAGAAACAAGTCATCACCGACCTGGAGGCGAAGAATGTCGAGACTCGAGGACTCGAGCTGAAGGTCAAGGAGTTGACTAATCTTCTTACCGCTAAGAAGGCTGGCCGCTCGGCTGAGGTGATTGTTCTCCAAGGTGATTTGAAGACCTTCAAGGATGCACTTGAGGCCTCCTGAGCCGCCCTCCAAGAATATCAAGAAGTCGAGCCGAGCCGGTTTACTGTCATGCAGCAAAACTACATTCGCTCGGAGAAATTTGTTGAGAAAGCCTGCGCTCGGCTCGTCCATGCGTTCGAGCTCGCCATCACCGCCACTACTGATTATCTGAAGACAAAGGGCCGTCTTCCAGAGGATTTCACTATTCTTGTCCGTGATCATGCTGATCTTCTAACCACGATTCTGGACGAGCTTTTCAATTATCTAGAGTGAAGTCGTGGCTGTGTACTGGCCCTTCGGTCTTTTTCATTTTATGTATTCGTCGTTCAGCTTATTTTGCTTAATGTATCTTTGGCCTTTCACTGTTTGCTTTACGTGCTGTGTATATCCGAGCGAGTTATATGATTCGTGCAGCCGTGCAGACCTTCACCCCCTACCCTTTGAGCTACCACTCGGCAGCCGAATACCAGACCATCACTCTTTCGTAATTCCCATTAGGTTTACGCGGTGACAAGGCTGAACTTTATGACCGAGGGACGGTCTTCGGGCCGGGGGGTTTATAGTTGTCGGTCTGACTCTATGATTTAACGTCGCCGCTCGACGGTCTTCCGAGCGGGATATTTATGGTCGTCGCTTCGACCCTAGAGTTTAACGTCGACGCTCGACAATCTTCCGAGCGGGATATTTATAGTCGCCGCTTCACCCTAGAGTTTAACATCACCACTCGATGGTCTTCCGAGCGGGATATTTATGGTCGCCGCTTCGACCCTAGAGTTTAACGTCGCCGCTCAACGGTCTTCCGAGCGAGATATTTATGGTCGCCGCTTCGACCCTAGAGTTTAACGTCGCCGCTCGATGGTCTTCCGAGTGGGATATTTATGGTCGCCGCTTCGACCCTAGAGTTTAACGTCGCCGCTCGACGGTCTTCACGGGGCCTAGCCGTTCAGCGTATTCTTTTCTTTTTGATATCATTCCTGCATTCAAAGGGAGCCAAGGAACGGAAAGAACATATAACAAATTACATGGGCACACCTTTCATCCAACTTGATACGGCTGGAGATGTTTAGCGCTCAATGGTCGTTCTAGCTACCTTCCATCTTCATCCTCGAGGTAATAGGCATTCGATCGGAGCTTCTCGATGACCTTGAAGGGCCCAGCCCAGGGTGCCTCCAGTTTGCTCACATCTCTGACCGACTTTACCTTTTTCCATACAAAGTCATCAACTTGGAATGCCCTGGGAATCACTCGCCTGTTGTAATTCTGCTTCATTCTTTGCTGGTACGCCATTAGTCGGGCGACTGCTTTGGCTCGCTCCTCGTCTACCATGTCCAACTCCAGCTGCCTCCGCTCGACGTTACTCGCGTCGTACTGTTGCACCTGATCAGATTCTACTCCGACCTCCACGAGAACGACAGCCTCCCCTCCGGACACCAAGTGGAAAGGCGTGACCCCCGTTCTCTCCTTAGGGGTAGTGCGAATCGCCCATAACACGCCCGGGAGCTCATCTACCCAGCTGCCACCGATATGGTCAAGCTGAACTCGAAGAATCCGAAGGATCTCCCGATTAGCGACCTCAGCATGCCCGTTGCTCTGCGGATAAGCCACGGAGGTGAAGTGTTGCTGAATGTCATACCCCTTACACCATTCTCTGAGCTGCTGTCCGACGAACTGCCGCCCATTGTCAAACACGAGCCATCGTGGAATGTCGAACCAACATATTATGTGCTGCCAGATGAACTTCTTGACCATCTGCTCGGTTATTTTCGCGAGCGGCTCGGTTTCCACCCACTTTGAGAAATAGTCTACCGCTACTAGTAAAAACTTCTGTTGTCCGGTCGCTATTGGAAATGGTTCTACAATGTCCATGCCCCATTGATCGAAAGGGCAGGACACTGTGGATGTCTTTAACTCCTCTGTGGGACGATGTGAGAAATTATGGTATTTTTGGCAAGATAAGCACGTGGCGACTGTCCGAGCGGCGTCCTCCTGTAAAGTTGGCCAAAAGTAGCCGGCCAAAAGAATCTTTCTCGCTAACAAGCGGGCGCCCTGATGTCCGCCGCATGAGTCTTGGTGTACCTCTTGCAAAATATAGTTCACATCCTTCGGACCAACACATTTGAGCAGAGGTCTGGAGAACGCTTTTTTGTAGAGCTGGTCGCCAATGAGGACGAACTGACCAGCTCTCTTCCTGAGCAGATGTGCTTCTTCCCGATCGGAAGGTGTTGCCCCTGACTTCAGAAATTCTGCTATAGCCATCCGCCAGTAATTTGGGAATGTGAGCTCCTCTATATATACGGTCGATGTGGGTGACCAGAGATACCTGCTCGATTGACTGTTGGATAACAATTGGTGATATCGAGCTGGCTAGCTTAGCCAGCTCATCAGCAGCCTAATTCTCCGCTCGGGGGATCTTCTGGATGAGCACCTCTCGAAAACTGGTCTTCAGTTTTTCGAAGGCTCCCGCATAAAGCTTGAGCCTAACATTGCTTATCTCGAATGCTCCCGAGAGTTGCTGAGCCGCTAACTGTGAATCTGAATGAATCAAGACATTGTTGGCTCCCACATGTCGAGCGGCCTGCAGGCCCACTATCAACGCCTCATACTCTGCTTCATTATTGGTCGCTCAATAATCCAGTCGTACGGACAAATGTATTCGTTCCCTATGGGGGGAGATTAACAGCACATCGATCCCACTTCCTTGCCGAGTGGATGATCCGTCCACGTACACCCTCTATGTGGCTTCGGGCTCGGGATCTGGTACCTCAATGACAAAATCTGCTAACAATTGCGCCTTGATGGTCGTCCGGGGATGATACTGTATGTCGAATTCGTTAAGTTCTGTGGTCCATTTGATTAGCTGACCGGACGCCTCTGGATTGAGAAGGACCCTCCCCAGGGGGTTGTTCGTCATCACCACGATCGGATGGGCCAGAAAATAAGGGCGGAGCCTTCGAGCGATGAGTACCAGCGCAAAGGCTAACTTCTCGAGACCAGTGTAGCGGGACTCAGCATCCTTTAGTATGTGGCTTAAGAAGTACACAGGCTGTTCTTCACCGTCCGCCCTCCCAAGAGCCGACACGACTACATATTCAGTCGAGGACAAGTAAACTCTAAGGGCTTCCCCGGGGACCGACTTGGCTAACACAGGTAAGGAATTGAGGTATACTTTGAGCTCTTCGAAGGCTTTGTCGCACTCTGCGTCCGATTGGAACTTAGTGGCTCGGTGCAGAATCTTAAAAAAGGGCAATCGCCGGTCGGCGGTCTTCGAGATGAATCTGGACAACGCAGTTATTCGTCCCGTAAGACGTTGAGCTTCCTTCAGATTTCTGGGAGGCGGCATGTCTTGCAGCGCTTTTACTTTACTGGGATTTGCCCGAGGAAGCACCAACTTTTTGTTCTGAACAGACACTTCTGGGGATTTAGCTTGACCCCGTATGTCCTCAGCGTCCCGAAGGTTTCCTCTATATCTGCACAAAGTTTGACCGCTCGGATTGATTTAATAAGTATGTCATCAACGTATATCTCCAAGTTTCGCCCGATCTGCTTCCGGAACACTTTGTTCATGAGCCGCTGGTATGTAGTACCTGCGTTCTTCAATCCGAACGGCATCACGTTGTAGCAGTAAGTGTCGTCCGCAGTTAAGAAGCATGCTTTCTCCTGATCGTCACGGGCGAGCGACACTTGATGGTACCCTTTATATGCATCCAACATGCATACTAGCTCGCACCCAGCCGTTGAATCCACCATTTGATCAATCCGGGGCAAAGGGTAAAAATCCTTCGGGCATGCCTTGTTCAGATCCCAAAAGTCGATGGAGACTCTCCACTTGTTACCCGGCTTGGAGACCAGCACCACATTCGCGAGCTAGCTCGGGAATTCCACTTCCCGTATATTGTCGGTTTCCAGAAGCTTCTCGACTTCCGCTCGGATGATGTCATTCTGCTCCGCGCTGAAGTCCCTCTTCCTCTGCTTGACGGGTCGAGCGTTCGGTCGGACATGAAGCTCATGTTGTGCAATGCTCGGCGAGATGCCTGGTAGCTTGTGTGTTGACCACGCGAAGACGTCATTGTTGCGCTGTAGGCACCTGATCAGCTCCTCCTTCGAGCCGGCTTCCAGGTCGGATGCAACGAAGGTGGTGGCCTCCGGTCGACCATCCCAGATTTGCACTTCTTCTTTTTATTCATAAACTAAGGTGGGAGGCCTTTCAGTTATAGAATTTACCTTGGTCCGGGGGGCCTTCCGAGCGGACCTCGACTCGGCTCGGACCATTTCCATATAGCAGCGCCGCGCTGCCAACTGATCGCCTCTGACCTCTCCCACTTGGTCCTCGACAGGGAACTTGATCTTCTGATAGAATGTTGAGACGACAGCCCGGAATTCACTGAAGGTTGGTCGACCCAAAATGACGTTGTACGCCGAGGGTGCGCCCACTACGATGAAGTTAGTGGTCCGCGTCCTTCTGAGCGGCTCTTCACCGAGAGAGATGGCCAATTTCATCTGGCCGACCGGCTGAAGCTCGTTACCAGTGAATCCGAACAAGGGCGTTGTTATAGGCAGCAGCTCAACCTTGTCGATCTGAAGCTGGTCGAACGTTCTCTTGAAAATGATGTTGACCGAGCTCCCTGTGTCAATAAAGATGCGATGAATACTGTAGTTTGCTATTATCGCTCGGATAATGAGGGCGTCGTCGTGAGGCATTTCAACTCCCTCGAGGTCGACAGGACCGAAGTTGATCTCGGGCCCGTTCGCCTTCTCTCGGCTGCATCCTACGGCATGGATCTCTAACCGTCGGGCGTACGACTTGCGGGCTCGGTTGGAGTCTCCACTGGTTGGCCCTCCAGCGATGATGTTAATTCCCCCCCGGGCGGTGTTGCTTCTATTTTCTTCCTCCCGAGCAGACGGTCTAGCCCGCGTATGGGAGGCTCGGGGGTTGCTTCTTGGTTGGTGCGGGTGTCGCTGCTCGGGTGACTGTCTGACTTCTCGTCATCCGGCATTTTGATGATTATGCCGTCGGTCAGGCGAAGGCGATCGACGACAATAGCTTCTCAGCGCTGGGTGAGCGATCGGGCCGAGACTTCGACAGTCACGAGTGTTGTGGGTTGCTGACTGGTGAAGCGAATAAAACATGGGGGTTCATACCTTGCCTTTTGGCTTGGGCCAATCGGCTGCCACATGTTGGACAACCTGCAGCCTTGGCGTGTTCCTTCAGTGCGGGGTCCCCTTGGGGGTTGATGACTGGCTGGTGGTCTACGCTCGGTCGACGCTGAAGGCTTGGGTGGTGCTTCCTTCCTCCTGGCTGGCTGAGCCTTCTCCACATTAATGTATTCGTTCACCTTTTTCAACATGTAATCGTAGTCACGAGACGACTTTTGGATGAGTGAGCGGAAGAAATCCCCATCGACTAGGCCCTGAGTGAAGGCATGCATCATGGTCTCGGATGAGACCGTGGGGATATCCATGGCCGCTTGGTTGAAACGCTGGATGTAAGCTCGGAGGCTTTCTCTCAACCCTTGCTTCATAGAAAATAAGCTGACGCTGGTTTTCTGGTAGCGTTGGCTGCTGGCAAAGTGGTGGAGAAACACCGTTCAGAAGTCCTTGAAGCTCCGTACCAATCTGTCCGGCAACCTCCTGAACCAGCGTTATGCGGAGTCGGACAGGGTGGTGAGAAAGACCTTGCATTTAACTCCGTCGGTGTATTGATGTAGAGTGGCGGCGTTGTCGAACTTACCGAGGTGGTTTGTCCGGGTCGGTTGTACCGTTGTCTCTCCGATCACTAGGGGGTGTAATGCTTTGGAAGTGGATCTTGCAGAATCGCCTCAGAGAACTTGCGATTGATCCGCTCGGGGGATGACTCAGTCTGAGGCACCTTCCCCTTCCTGGCGTCCCGCACGGGCGTTTCGTCGGATGACCCATGGTTTGCTTGACCTAGCTCGGACGGAGTCTGGAACAAGGCTCGGTGGAACGAAATAGGGGCGGGTGACACGTCTCCTGGTGTGTCAGTCTGACCTTTATTCTGCGCCTAAGTGGAGTGTTGCTCCGGTCGATCTTCTTGGGCCGCTCGGCCACCTGACGTCGAAGTTGCCTGCTGCGCCATCCGCTCGACTAATGTCTTTTGCTGTTGCTGTTCCACTATTTTTGCTACTCTCGCCTCGATAAGAGCGTCGAGCTCTTCCTGAGAAAGCGTCACGGTGTGCGGTCGTCCAGCTCCTTCCATCTTCTCCTCTTGGATTCAGGTGCGTTCCCACAGACGACGCCAATTTGATTCTATCCGAGAGTTGAGTCGATGGATGCTGGGGTCGTGGCGCTCTCTGCTGACTCCGCGTAGACTCTGAGCTGACGTTGACTCCGGTGAACCTACAGCAAAACCAAGCCGGGAGGGGGATCCTGACGACGGTCCTCCGACGCTCAAATCAGGCGAGAAGAAATCGAAACAGCATAACGAGACCAAGAGCTACAGTAGATGAGAATGTCTACCTCCGTCGAAGGTTAGGGGCCCTTATATAGGGTTCCCAGGAGGCGCGTGCACGCTCTTTGAGGCATGCACACTCCTCAAAGTATATCTAGAAATGGTCGTGTCAGAAAAGTGCGTCTGACGCCACACCTCAACCGTCCGAGCATATCTCTGACATGACAGTGGAAACTTCCATCGTACGATTCTCTGTCCGGGTCGGCCGCCAACCATGCTGTTCGTCGACGACACATGTCTCGAGAAGGATATCACCGGCTGCCCCCTTTGTCATCTTCTGCTCCTTTTGTCTGTTACTAGCCTGATCAGGAGAGATGCAGGGACCCACTGCCGTCCGGGAGGGGACGTGTATTGGTCCAAGCGGGAAGGCCGCTCGGCCACATACTCGGACGGGAGTGTTTTCGTTGATTCACAACTCGTCCGAGCGAACAGGACGCCCGGCGCCTCAACTTTCCTAAGCGGACTCATGAGCGTCAGAAACCTGACCCGCGACCGAGCTGTTTCTGCGCCGCATCGGGCGCGGTCATGGCCGATCCGCCAGGTGGCCTTCCGATCGGCCACACCAAAAGGTGTGGCCTTCCGATCGGCCACACCTTTTGGTTGACTATCTTGGTTTTGACTTCCACGTGTCATTGACCTCTATCCCGCACGGGACTCCACTCTTATTACCGGATCAGACGTGTTATTAGTTTTTTGGACGTCTTCCTTCCCTTGGTCAATTGGATGCTTCCCCATCATTTCTTAGTAAAATAAATAATTTAAAAAATAAATAAAATAAAGTATGAGTTTGTGGCAAATTGATTATGATTTTTAATTTTTTAAATATATTTTTGATTTTTTTTTAAATAATGAATTGAAACTTTTCAAATACACAAATCCCACCGAATTTTAAAATTATCTAATCGCTTAACTTTTTTCATAGTAGTCTTTTTCATTCTTTTCTTTGTCTATCTTTTCGGTTTAAAAATAATAATAATGAAGTTATGGCCAAATTAGTCTATCAATTATTTAGAGATGATTTTTTAAAAAAAAAAATCCGTAAAAGAAATAAGTAGCCCGGCACTCATAATCGAATTTTCTAGAAATTAATTACGTCGGATAAATGTCCCTGTTGAAAATAATTGGATTTGTGCGGCTCATGTCTTACCACTTGCGATGCCTCCCAGGAAGGTCAAGACCTAACTATAATTTCATGCTCACAATCACCTTCACTACCTATTTAAGGGCCCATTGAAATTAAAAAAAAAAAAGAGGATTTTTTGAAAAATAATGTGTCGTTTAATAATTTTGGAAGTAAAATATATAATTTGGATATTGGTTGAGTGCATTAGTTAGTGCATTATTTACTCTTAATGGCTACCATTGTCAATTTATCTATTAATACAACAATTTAACAGGTATTTTATTTATGTCATTTTATAAATAAAAATTACATAATAGTTAGTGATCAACTGCAAGCATAACATGTTTTTTTTTATATTAAAAATATTTTAAACTAATTTCCAACGACCGTTGAGAAACATCGATTAAATTACAATTTCTGAAATGAGTGTCTGTCAAGCGGTATGGATAAGCAGTGGGTGATGGACCACTTAATGAGTCAAATATGGGCCGTATTTGTTTAAGCCCGACAAATCAAACCAAACGAAATTTGTAAAAAATGTATCAGAGCCAGGTTTCGATCCTGGGACCTGTGGGTTATGGGCCCACCACGCTTCCGCTGCGCCACTCTGATTTGTTGAATATAACAAGAAATTAATATTTAATATATTAATTTATTAAGTAATGATGAGCACTTCCATACGGAGAACATTCAAATCTTCTAGTAATTAAGAATGATAACTACTATTAGACAGTTAGACTAGAGAGATTGTATATGATTTACCAATGGTAGAAATATATATATATTAATATATATTATATTTTAGATATTTAAAGTAAGAATTAATAAGAAAATAATTATAAGTTTGTACAATTTATTTTTAGCTTTGTCACTGACTATTTAGCAAGTAAATTTGGTAGTGTTTAAATTTCATTTTTATACTAAATAAAACATAAATTTTTATCCTAGAAAGAATACTTCACATTTGTGTATACTCCAATTCAAGTTATCGGATCCACATAAGATATCCGACCCGTTAGAGGTCACGCAAGGGCAGCCCCGTAATATTGCCGCAAAATATGAAGCGGTGTTGCCAGATGTTGACCTAAATGCCCCCTTTCCTTATCGCATCGGCGGCCATCTCCTGCCGTTCGCCTCTGCCCTTTTGCCCTCTTCCGTTCCCAAACCCTCCCTTTTCTTCCCTTCTTCGCCTTCTAAATCCCCTTGCCCTGCCTTCAAATCTCTTTTCTTCCTCCCTCCTTCCCGCCTCCTGAAGGAGGCTCCTCCTCCTCCTTTCTTCCCACCCAAATCAGGCCCTAGATCTTGCTATCGTTCATCTCGACTCCGCCTCGGGTGGCCCTGCTGGTTCTGCGTCCTTTTGGGGTGCTTTGCGCTTTCCCTCATTAAAAATCGAATCTTGCCGGCGTTCCTTCGAGTCTGGTGGTGTTCGAGTCCGCGTTTCGTGTGAACGAGGTATTCTTGCTGCTTTTCTTTTTCCGGATGCTGTGTTCCTACGTTCAAGTTTGCGTTTTGAAGTAAACCGTTGGGATTTTGATCGAATTCATTCGAATGCTACTGCCTGTGTCTTTGGTTATGGAGATGAAAATTCAGAATTTTGAGCTTCAGAATATCACCAAGTTGTCATTTTTCTTTCATGATTGAGTTTTCTAGTGACGCTGATTTAATTATGGTTGCCTTTCACATGTGTCTATCAAGGATTAAAATTTGGTACTGATTGATGGGCTAGTTTTCAGCTGTTCTAATAAAGTTTTCCTTTTCAGGCTACGTATCGATGGCTGACCATGAATTGGTTCTTGGAAATCCTGGTTTGGCTCTTGGCCAGAATCACGAGCTAGTTATTGGCGAAGGTCAGGGTTTAGGCCTTGGACAGAGACATGGTCTGGTTCTTGGGCACCCTCATGACCACAATCTCGGTCTAGGCCAATCCCACAATCATGATCTCGTACTTGGGCATTCACATGAGAGTCAACTAGTTTTGGGGCACCATCACCACCAGCACCACCATGACCATGGCCACGATGATGGCGAGGACTTGGCTTTAGGACAGAATCATGATGCCGATCAAGATGGCCTTGCACAGAGTCATGAATTGGGTATATCAGACAACCATGAATTGACTCTTGCTGATACCCATGATCTCAGTGTTGATCATAGCTTGGACCAGCTCTCAGTGGACCATGAGCAGGAGCTTGCCCTCGGATTGACGCAAGAGATGTTGCAGGGTCAGCTGGTAGTTCCTCAGGTATTGCAGGCCCGAGCACTGGTTGTGAGTCCAGACCACCAGATCACTGTGGGACAGGAATTTGCAGATGTCAAGAGCTGTCGACGAGCTATACGGGATGCAGCCATTGCTTGCCATTTTGAAATCCAAACTGTAAAATCTGATAAGACACGCTTCACAGCAAAGTGTGCCGCCGACGGTTGCCCTTGGCGCATCCATGCAGCAAAGCTCCCTGGTGTGCCAAACTTCACTATCAGGACCATCAATGAGACTCATACATGCAACGGAATTTACCATCTTGGGCATCAACAGGCATCAGTTGAGTGGGTGGCAAGTTCTGTTGAGGAACAGCTTCGGGAGAACCCGCAGTACAAGCCTAAGGAGATACTAGAAGAGATCCACCGCATGCATGGAATAACTTTGTCCTACAAGCAAGCATGGAGAGGAAAGGAGAGGATTATGGCTGCAGTTCGTGGGTCCTTCGAGGAAGGATATCGTCTCTTGCCACACTATTGCGAGCAAATTAAGAGGACAAATCCAGGAAGCATTGCTAATGTATACAAAAATCCAGAAGATGATTGTTTTCAACGACTATTTATCTCATTCTATGCCTCAATATATGGTTTCGTAAATGCATGCCGACCTTTGATTGGGCTAGATAAGACTGTTCTGAAGAGCAAATATCTGGGAACCTTACTCTTGGCCACCGGATTTGATGGAGATGGTGCTTTATTTCCTCTAGCTTTTGGGGTTGTTGATGAAGCAACTGACGAGAATTGGATATGGTTTTTATCTGAACTGCATGCTTTACTTGAGGCCAATACGGAGAACATGCCGAGGCTCACAATTTTGTCAGACAGGCAGAAAGGAATTATTGATGGCGTCGACTTCAACTTCCCAACTGCCTTCCATGGGTTCTGCATGCAGCATCTCACTGAGAGTTTCCGCAAAGAGTTCAGCAACTCTGCACTTGTTGATATCTTCTGGGGAGCTGCTCATGCTCTCACAGACTATGAATTTGATGCTAAAGTAAGAGAAATTGAGCAAATATCACCTGAAGCTGCCTTCTGGATCGGAAGGATTCCACCGCGTCTTTGGGCAACCGCCTTCTTTGAGGGAACTCGATTTGGACACCTCACAGCAAATATCATTGAATCGATTAATGGTTGGATACTCGAAGCTTCTTCACTCCCAATAATCCAGATGATGGAGTACATCAGGCGGCAGTTGATGACTTGGTTTAACGAGCGACGTGAAGTAAGCATGCAGTGGACGACAATCCTCGTGCCATCTGCTGAACGCCGTGTCTCTGATGCAATAGAACATGCAAGGGGCTATCAAGTTGGAAGAGCAAATGAAGCGGAATTCGAAGTGGTGTCTCCTCGTGAAGGAAGCATAATTGTGGACATTCGCAACCGTTGTTGCCTTTGCCGGGGTTGGCAGCTCTATGGCTTGCCCTGTGCTCATGGAGTGGCTGCACTTCTCTCATGCCGACAGAATGTTCATCGCTACACAGAAAGCTGCTTCACTGTGGCGACATATCGGAAGGCATATTCACAGACTATACATCCAATTCCAGACAAGAGCCTTTGGAGGGAAATGCCCGACTCAAACCAAAATGCCAATAATCAGATTGTCTTAGTAGTTAATCCACCGAAGTCGCTTAGGCCTCCTGCAAGGCCAAGAAAGAAGAGAGCTCGCTCGGAAGATCAAGGACGAGCTAAGCGGATCGTGCATTGTAGTCGGTGCAATCAAACGGGTCACTTCCGAACAACATGCGCAGCCCCTGTATAATAAATTGTGATAGATTATGATAGATTGATAGGTAATCAAGAGGAGGTATTTGAGTTTTTCTTCTTCTTCTTCTGTATTTTAGGATATGCTATCTGTCTCATCCTCAAGGATATAGTAAGGACCTTCATAATGCTGTCCGGGTTATTTATTTCAGGATCTCTCTTTAAGATATAGCGTCTATTTCTCTTTTGTTTGTTTGCTTTATCTGTTTCAAGGACCAGTTAATAAAGTTGAGCATTTGAGCTAGTAAACCTTACATCTATTCTTTCATATGATTATATATTGGTCTTTTCACTAATTGAAAATAATATTCGAGTCAGAGAAATGTTTTCACAAAAATAACATCAAATCAAACAAATAACAAGCAGTCAAGCTGCCTGCTCTTTAGTTTAGCACAGATACATATACACACCTCTTACTTGGAAAATAAATAATAAATAGTAAGCAACTCTCATCTTCTTACTCGCATGTATATAAATAACACAATTTACAGCATTAAGCATCCCACCATTTGCTCTCAAAGGCTCCGCAAACATCACACCATCTAGATACAGTTTGAATTTTTTGAGGTAAATTAAAATCCAAAATGCATTTCATGTCCGTAACATGACTGCAGCCGTTGTCTGATCAATAACAGTGAGCCTGCATTTGATGTTTTCTCTGCCTTTCACATTCTTCTTAATATCCTCAGTGTCAACAATGGCACAGTGATGATGAGATTGTCCGCAAGTTCTAGCACAGTTGAGTCCTTCAGCTGGGGTGGCATCGTTGTAGCTCTTTCTTCGAGTGAGTTTTGGGGATTTCGCTCGAGTAGGAGGTACCTTTGTACAAGGAAAATGCACTAACTTGAAAAATAACTATTACGGAATACTAGGAGATGAAACTACTACCTAGAAATGGAGTGAAGTCACAAACCAATCAACAGAAATGGGGAAAAATTAGGAAGTTAGGATCTGCTTCATTATGCAAGAGGAAGACTTGTTTTTGGAAATTTGATACGGGACTGTGCAAGGCATGCACGAATACTATGACGCTTTCAGTAATTAAACTCGGCAAGACATGAAATAGTTAACCATCCTAATCCTATGACACATGGAGAATATTTTCAGTAATTAAATTTGCAACAGACAGTGGAATTCCATCCTCTAGTAAAATGACAATCTACTTACTTTTTGTATATTTAATTTACTTAAATGTTGAATTACAAGGAGACTCGATGCAAAGGTCTAAGGCATTACCTTCTTTAGCTCAGCCTTCGGAGGAGGACCCTCATGGTAGAAGCTAGGAATTGGGTGTGCTTTGAATGATAACCTCTTCCTCAACTTTTTCAGAGCTGCCTCTTGCTCTTCCTGATGAATCAGACAGTTAAGAACTTAACCATGATCAATGCCCATGCATTTGCAATGAAACTGAAGAAACATAAATTGTTCACCATAAGTATTGCTGGGAAGTATAATCCGCTAATGTTTGTTTGAAAACAACCTCTCTGTCATCCTTTCTTTAATTTAAGATTGTTTGAATTAAATTGTATTATGTTTAGGCCAAACATGTATTGATCATCTGCTAAATACTAAAATAATTATTCAAGAAACCTAAAATCATATATTACTGATACTGTAAACTTTTGAAATTGGTCACCTGCCAAGCCTCTTCCATTTCTCTGTTGTATCTATAAAGTTAATAGTAGGGAAATCCAAAATATACGTGACCTCATTAGTGTAGACATAAAGCAGACGATGAGCACAACCCATCAAATATATTATGTTTTAACAAATTCGTATTAGTTAATTAGTGCAATTCATGTTAGTTTTCAGAGACCAATGTTAAGCACTTGTACTAGGATTCAGCTACCATTCAGCACATGTACTAGTAATACAAATGCAAGGTAAATATGGAGAAATGAAATATTGACACCATCTCAGAAGGATTCATGCTAAAAATAGTAAAAAATATTCCATTGTGCACACCAGCGTACACATTGACAACTTATATACACCAATAGAGAGTATTAACAGAAGAAAGCGTACCCGGATCCTAGCTTCAGACTGATTTTTTTCTGCCTCCAAAGCTAGGTGTTTCTGTTCCAACTTGGAGTAGAACTGAAGAAATCAGTGGAAAAATGATTAAAATTAAACTGATTAAAATGAGAACACTAAAATTAGACTTAGTACATAGAGATGGTACCTCCTTTCTCTTGTCTGCACGCTCACTGCATCTGAAACTAGGGGCAGTTGCTACAGTTGTTTTGCCTCTCAAAGTTCTTACAGATGGTGTAGCTCTATGATATAAGTTCAGGAGCAATTAATAAATAGACAATATAAATAGAGTAGAAGATATAATGATATAAGGATACAAAGCAAAAGAGTGAGACTCTTCTTCATCTGCTTGCGTTGCATTATGAAGTTGCAAAGGCTTCCTGGATGTGAGAATTGAGCTTCTCTGCAATACCAACAGGATTAGATTCACAATTGATCATTCTTTAGAGATCCCAATTACATTTCCAGAAGAATTTGAAATGCTTTCAAGAATAGAATAAGCCATATAAATTTGGATTCAAAACTTGTGATCTTCTTGATCTGTTGATAGGATGCATGCATCGAGAATGGTGAAAAGTTCCTTCTTTTTTCGCAAAATCACTTGAGAATATACAGGATCACAATGCAGATCATATCAATGTTGATACAGTCTGACCTGGCTGTTGTTTTGATGTTGACACGGATTTAAGTTTGTATCAGATGTTAATTAAACTCGGTTTGATTAATGATCAAGGTTGATCAAGTGGAAGGGAAAAGTCCAAGTTGGAAACTTGGCACGCGAAGTCGGAGAGGGCTCGGTAGCTCGTTCTCCGGACTAGGTCGGAGAGGGCTCGGTAGCTCGTTCTCTGGACCGGACGAAGTCGGAGAGGGCTCGGTAGCTCGTTCTCCGGACTAGGTCAGAGAGGGCTCGGTAGCTCGTTCTCTGGACCTGACGAAGTCGGAGAGGGCTCGGTAGCTCGTTCTCCGGACTAGGTCAGAGAGGGCTCGGTAACTCGTTCTCCGGACTAGGTCAGAGAGGGCTCGGGAGCTCGTTCTCGGACTAGGTCGAGAGGGCTCGGAGCTCGTTCTGGACGGATTAGGTCGAGAGAGGGCTCGTGGCTCGTTCTCGGACCAATCCGCCTATCACATGGCGTTGGATCGGTCAGCAGACCGATCGGTGACTTTGGATGACCGATCGGTCCGCGGACCAATCTAGTAAGACTAAATTCTCGATCGGTCGGTGACCGACTCGATGCACTGCGGATCGATCTGATCGATGCGATCTGATCGATGCAGACCGATCGGGAGAAAATGCCAAGAAGAAAAAGGGTGTTGGATTGGTCTATGGACGATCCATCAATCGATCGATCGCCACGGCCGATCGGACCATCTCGAACCGATCGGTTGCGATCGGTCCAGGATCTGTGATCGTCTGGCGACCGATCCACGATTAAGTCCATTGTGCATGCGCTTTCTCCGATATTTTCCGATTCGCACTTCTTTTGCCCATCTCTGTTTAACCTTCTGCTGTGAGTCTTTTGGACAAGTTGCAGGTACCATACCGATGCTTAATTTCAAATTAAGCCTCATCAAAGAATGAGACAAAGGATCTTTCCACTGCTTTCTCTGCGTCAAATGCATTTGAGCGGCTCTGAGTTGCGATTGGTGTGTTTGGCGGTGATCGGTGCGATTGGCTTAACTCACGGTGATTGGTTCGAGCTCGGAGGCACCGGTGAAGACCATGGTTCTATTGGTGTGAGCTCGGAGAATCGAAGAGGAAGAGAAGCGATTGGCGGCCGTAGCTGCGGCGAGGATTCGGTGCGGGTTGGCGGCGATCCGGTTGATCGAATCTGAGACATAAGCGATGTATGCTAGAAAAGTAGAGCGAGAAGCAAAAAAAGCTGTGTTCGGTTGAGAGCTTGCTGTGTTCTTGGACTCTGTCTTCATCATCTTCGTGGCTGTGAGCTTACTTCGATTTTCTTTGAGCCACTGTGATCTGTAAGTCTTGTGTGCTTCATTTTAAATCTGTTCAAGACTTTGTGGAGAGGTTTCTCCACCGAGAAGGAGAGCTTCATTAGCCGGAGTCATCCGGGGTGTGATCTACCGAAGATCAAGGGCTCGTCCACCTTACGGACACGCCGAGGAGTAGGGGCAAGTTATCCCCGAACCTCGTATATCCGTGTGTTAGTGTGCTTGTTTCCTTCTTGTTTTAGTTTCCTAATTCCGCTGTGCTAACAAGTTTCTTTGTAGAAATTTGTGTTTAAGTTTTTAAGAGGCTATTCACCCCCCCTCTAGCCATCTAAGATCCCAACAATCAATACATTCAGGACAAGCTAAGTACAAAACCTAGTAACATGCTATATGAACTGCTTAATAGAGAGCGAGCGTAGGAATGCTCTAATTTTTATCACAAGTTGATAGTTTGAAGTAAAATAAAAGTCATCCTTAAAAAATTCAGATGTCATTGCAGGGACACAATAAGAAATAACATCATGGACGATTAAGCAGTTTTTATACCAATGGATAGGTCACCTGAGGCTTGTTTGTGATATTTCTGGACTGGAGATATTCTACAGTTGCGTGTTTGCCTGCATTCACAGTTACAGAAATGATAGAGTGATGTCCACCAGAAGCACGCTTTTCAGTTGCAAGAGTGAAAGGCTGAGGAACAGTGCGGTTAGACTGTGAATTTCCAGAATTAGCTGGTTTCAGTGCAGCTGACTTTTTTTGATTTAATGACTTGTGAATAATATGCTTATTTTCTGCTGTATCGTCATCCACACACAGATCACTGAGAAGAGGCAGTTCTTGTTGCCTATGAGAATTCTCATCATCTAGCATCCTTACTGCATGGTCTGACTTTCCATCAAAAGCCACTTTAATGATTTCCCCACCCATTAACCTGCCATAAGAACCAACATAATGAAAATATAACAATGTGCACAGAATGATTGGCCAAAATTTTATCATATTGACGGTTGGGAAAAGAAACATAAAAATTAGAAGAATACCTACGTACTAGAATCTTAAACATCTAGCAATCTCAATAGCTATGGCAATTTCCTCAGGAATCTTAACAATTAAGAAATTATAAAATGTAGAACTGAAAGTTTGATTCACAAAATTCTGTCAAATATTTCAGTTTTTCCATTGCAAGAGGGGCTGGGCTGCCTAAAGTTACCAACAACATGCTTGTGCAAGGCTAATCGCATCATATAGACAAAACAAAAGGAGAAAATATAAGAGCAAATGGCTCAAGAAACATAAGTTGGTGCCACAAAGAAAATCCAATTGTCTTACAGTAGCAAGAATAACTAAAACAACTGAGTGATTAATTTTGTTAATTTGATTCATTAAACAAAAAAAAAAATACCGAGAAACTGCACTATTTCACTGTTTATTACACAAGAAAAAAGAAGTCCATTATACAAGATGTTAACACAACAAGTGCTATGTAAAATGAGATGACCGGCAAATTATATTAGGATTTCCTTAAGAAGATATTAAGGGAATATAGCTTAGATGGTAGAGCACTTACTTAACATAGCATGTGAGCGATGGGGATAAATATTCCACATCTTCAATTTTTGACTTCTTTTGGTGGAAAAACATAACCTTGAAGTCACAGGTTTGAATGGCGGAAACAACTTCTTGCAAAATGCAAGGTAAGATTGCAGACAATAGACTTAATATAATTCAACCCTTCCCCGGGACCTGTACTAGCGAGAGCTTCATGCACTCGACTACTTTTTTTTGTGGAAAAATATATTTTATTAATAATTATTAGAAGTTTCACTAAAAACTGTTAATTCAACACGCATAGAAATATTATTAAAAAAAATAGAAAAAAAGAGGGGATGTAGCTCAGATGGTAGAGCGTTCGCTTAGCATGCGAGAGGTATGGGGATCGATACCCCACTTCTCCACATTTTCATTAAATTTTTTGGAAAATCTTTCATAAATAAGCTGTACAAAGTGGAAAAAAAAAACTAGGAACACATAGTACATATAAAAATAAAAATGAGAGTTAACTAATAATGGAAAATGCAACATTAAGTTATCTTAGCAATTTGAGGGAATTTTTCAGGATTTTAGACAGGTAGCACACCATGTATTCAAACTTTTCCAATGAAAAAGACTGGGGATGTAGCTCAGATGGTAGAGCGCTCGCTTAGCATGCGAGAGGTATGGGGATCGATACCCCACTTCTCCACATTTTCATTAAATTTTTTGGAAAATCTTTCATAAATAAGCTGTACAAAGTGAAAAAAAAAAACTACAGATAAAGGAACACATAGTACATATAGAATTGAAAAATAAAAATGAGAGTTAACTAATAATGGAAAATTCAACATTAAGTTATCTTAGCAATTTGAGGGAATTTTTCAGGATTTTAGACAGGTAGCACACCATGTATTCAAACTTTTCCAATAAAAAAGAATGGGGATGTAGCTCAGATGGTAGAGCGCTCGCTTAGCATGCGAGAGGTATGGGGATCGATACCCCACTTCTCCAAACTTTTATTATATTTTTGGGAAAATCTTCCAGCTTGTTTGACTTCAATTTCCCTTTACAACACCAAAATAAAAGATCTAGTTACGATTGGAACTAAATTTTTGTATCTTCATGATCCTTAGTCATACTTATTCAATTGGAAGACTGGATCCAGTTCAAAAAAATTATGTTTCACGGCTATATAATCCATTTTTGTTTTTAATAAATAAAAATGAATTTCTAATAGGCTTTGGATACAAATCGTGAGAATGTATGTTTTGAAAAAAACAAACCGAAGGAACGAATAGTACATATAGAAATGAAAAATAAAAATGAGAGTTAAGTGTTTGAACCCCAGCTATGACGTATTTGTAGGAATTTTTCCTCCAAATGGGGGGCGTAATCAAAGGATGCTAGGCTTCTGGGCTGATTGCCGCGTGCGTTTCCCGATTTACCCTGATGGCCGGTGGGAAACTTCCGTAGGAGCAGGCTGATCACTCCAGGAATAGTCAATGAGGCTAACTGAGATTATCATTTTTCCCCCAATGAAAAAGAGAGGGAATGTAGTTCAGATGGTAGAGCACGCTCTTAGCATGCTAGAGATATGGAGTTTGATACTCCACTTTTCTAAATTTCTGTTGTATTTTTTGGAAAATCTTTCATAAATAAGCTGTACAAAGAAGAACTGCATAGTACATGTAGAAGTGAAAAAATAAAAATTAGTTAACTGAGCAATGGAAAATTCAACATTAAGTTACCTTAACCAATTTTGGGAATTTCTTCAGGATTTTAGACAGGTAGCACACCATTCATCCAAACTTTCAAGGTGGTAACCACCATACACGTCCTAATTTTCGTGTTTTATCATTTAGTATTTAGAGATTTGACTAAGGCAAAAGGTATGAAGTTAAAAGGTAATGACTCATAAAACATCATGAGGTGCTGCAAAGAGAATCTGACTTAGTTGTATAAAAGAAGAATACACCGAAATTTAGTAATTAGTATATTTAGTTGTTTTTTTAACCAGAAAAAGAATTCTAAACCAGTCCTGCGCTGGACCATTCATGAGGATTATACCCTTCAGATAGCCCTATGAGAAGATGAGAAAGAATATAGCAACTGCAGAAGATGTTAGACTAACAGTACCAGCAAGTGATAGATGCAATATTAAGAATAGCTTCAAATTCTTAGAAGACAACCAGCAAGTAACATGGGATAATGTACTGATTAGCTTTCAATCGTCATAACTACATTTCATTAAGGGGTGTAGCTCAGATGGTAGAGCTAGAGGCATGGGAATCAATACCCTGCAACTCCAGTTTTTTTTTTTTTTTTTTTTTTTAAATCAGAGCAGAAAGAAATTGGAACAGGATGCTAAGTCGAAACAGGAAGCCACTATTTTTTTCGGCACACCGTAATTTGAAAGATTTTAACCATTAGCATAAAAATTACCGTCACATTGTGAATATTTCGAATCGGAGAGAAAGTGACAAGCATAAACACCGACTCATAAAGAAGAACAGTATGCTTATCCATACCCTAGAATTAATTGAACCAGCATCTGCAACTCTCAATTATTATCTACCCAAACTCCATAGAGATCCCCCATCGAAGCAGTAAAAGTGCTACTAAACCCACAGAAGTAGGAAGAAAAGGAAAAAGAAATTACTGCACAGATCTAAAATATTCACAATGTCGAGGAAGAAAAGATTGCGTCAAAACAATTTGTCGAGGAGAAAAGACTGCATTCAAAATTGTTCCTGGTGCAAAGAAATCCAGCAAAATTCCAAGCAAAGAAAGAAGATTCTAAATGTGAATCCCTCATCCGATTAAGAACACTCACAAATTACTTTTCGCTCGCTCCAACATTTGATTCCAAAGAAAACCAAGGTGCCAAAACCTAACGAGACAGAGGGGGAAAAAACCAACCAATGGCTTGCGATTTCACCTTCCTCCGCCTCAACTATCCTTCACTTTCTCCTTATCCCACCGCTGCCGTCCGCCGGCCCCTTCGCTTTCCTATCCGCTTGCGAGTTGCGAGCTTGGCTGTACTCCTCTCCACGGCGTTACAGAGTGGAGCTGCTCCCTGTTACGCCATTTATAGCACTGCATCGCCGTTTAGCGACGTAAGTTAACGGCGGTCGGTGGAACCTTCGCGCGTTATGCATTCGAGTTGTTCGCAGGTAAATCTGGTCCCTCGTGTCGTTTCGAGAGCGGTAAGACTACCTCCATCTGGGGGTCGTGGCGGGACCCTCACGTCAATCCGGCAGGTAACCCGACGCGCGAACTAATTTTAAATATACTTTCTCCACTTATTATTTGTACTCGAAATTGTACCCGACTTTTAATTGATCACTTTCGATACTTCGCCTATCACGGTGCCAGTAAAACGGTTAAATTTTTTCAAAGTAAGTACGTTCCATTCAAAATTTTCTTTTTTTTAGTGACCGACGACACGTAACGACCGATATGCCACGGCTGACCCTAGGACAAATAACGGGACAGAAACGGGAAAACTGATCGCCAGTTCCGCTACTATAGCAGCAGGACTCCGTTATATTACCGCTACGATAATATATCAGGATTTTAGTAGCGTACTTAATTTCTCTCTTGCGAGTTTTGCGTAGTTTAGAGGTTACACCAAATATCTTAAATTCCTTCATTTTAAAGGAAAATATTTATTTTATTTTTTTAAGTTTTGATAATCCATCGATTCTTTTATTTTTAAATTTTTTAAATTTTTAAAAATAAAAAATTCTGTAAATCATAAATTCAAAACCTATATATATATATATATATATATATATATATATATATATATATATATATATATATATATATATATATTATATTCCCTGCATAATTAAAATTATTTATCTTAACAGTATAACCCAAAAGGAAAATCTAAATCTAGAAAAAAAATTTAAAATTTTAACCCTAAATACATATAATATATCTTGTGAGCATTTATAATTTTTAATTTAGAACACTATAACCTAAAAGAGAAGTTAGTCTGAATCCTAGAGGAAAAAATCTTATTAACTCAAATTCGTTTAGATTAAATCTTAAAATTTTGAACTCTAAATATATATAATATATCCTAAAATAAAAAAAATAAAAAATATACTAAAAGAAATCCCGACGTCTAGATTAATTCCAAGCGTTTGGACTATTTTACTTATGGGCACCTGAATTAATTTCAGGATCCATAGCATATCAAAATTATATATATATATATATATATATATATATATATAATTTTTGACTAATTTTTTAAAATGTTAATGTTTAGGTGAAAGGTATACTTATTAATTTCATATGAACTTTGTCTAATTTGGTGAAAAATTATATTCTTATTCATTGTTTGATTCTATTATTTATGTTATTAATATGATATTAAAAAAGATATCGACCTAAAAAATGACTCATGTCTTTAGGAATGCCCCTCCATTAGATGTGAACTTGGTAGCTCTTTTGAAAAACAAGTAATACCATAAGTCTCTTTCACCTTCATCCCCCCCAAAAAAAAGAGAAATATATATAATAAACAAAACTTCTTCCTATAATTTACACAAATTTTACAAGTCTTCTTTGAAACAAATATTATCATAATGTTCAAACCTAGGATAATACTTTAATTAGGGTTAATTAATTGGATGAGATGTTATTAGGTTAGGTGAGTCTTTATGTCGATGTCTAAAAAGGATACTAGTAGGATGAATGGGCCAAGATTTCACTACATGGCACCTTTTTTTATTAATGTTTAATAGGGCAAATGAAGATATAATAGCAAAAGTCATGTGTTATCCAATGGCACCACATTTGCTAAACCATAATAGCAATATCTCAACTAAGTGAAATTTGGATTGAGCTAGTCTTGGAGATACTTAGCAAACCATCCTTGATCACTGTGCTTTCATTTTGCTTTTCTTTTTTGTGTACAAAAACTACTGATGATGTTGCACTAGGCAAAATCACAACAAATCACTCTTGGTTTTATCATTATATTGATCACCTCAATCTAGAAGGTCTATTTGCTATGGAGGTAGAAAGCAGCTTTCGCGGAAGATTTGCAAAAGCCATGGCAAAACTAACCTCCTGTAGTTTGTTTATCTAAGCAGAAGCAATTTAGGCTTAACTTGCTTCTGTCCGAAACCGAGGAGAGGCAGGTGGTGTTCCATGGAGACATAGATCACCGGACAACACAAGTATTGCCACAGCCTTATCTTTGATCATCGAGGTGGTGCAATGACCGAAGGAAGGTGATAAACAAGTTGCTCAGCAGGAGTTGATGACAAAAATCTTCGTCTGGTCAGACTGGCTGAGCAACCGGGTGTGATTGTGCCCGCCTTCGTAAGTGACAATCATCATCGAAGGGTCTTCCAAGCACCTTTCAACATGTTTCCTTGCAGGGCAACCCCTCATGCTGCTGCATTTGTAATATCCCCTGCATTGTTTTTTCAGTAAACTTAAGCAAACCTTCACTAACAAAAATTAGCAGTCCTCATCATAACTAAAATGTTGTAAGCTGAGAAGCCGCCAAGTAGTGTAAAATTCTTGAAGCATGATACTTATTCCTTAACGTGTTTATGGATTTTTGGATTGGTTAAAGTGTACTTCCAATTAGGTAAATGTGCTATTAAGAGAATCAAAACTACTGATGCAAAGAGGAGAAAAAAGGTTTATGGGCCGGAAATACTTCAGCCAAAAGTGTATAAATGCAAATAAGCACAATCAAAGTATTTTTCTTATCAGTTATCACATGGATTGAAAAAAAAAAAAAAAGAGGAATAGATTCAGTTGGAAAGGAACCTTAAGTAAGCAAAATTGCCAATTCTGTGAACTAGTCGAAGGGGCAAAACAGTTGAGTTTTAGCGAAAGGTTACTGACTCACAAACTGAAATAGCGATAAGCAACTAATCTAGATAAACCTAAGTGCATGATTTAACCTGTGAAAAAGGAGATTGGTATGAGATAACATGCCTAGGATGAGGAGATCCCTTGATTGGCTTTTGTCCATACTTTCTCCACGAGTAGTCATCGGGCGGGGTATCGGCTAGCTTATTACTGACAGCGGGCACCTTAATGGTTCTCTTAACTCTTAGCTTCCTAAAGATAATAGTATAGTTAGCAACAGTTGAATTCAATCCCTAGAATCACAGCTCCATCTCTGATAGAAAATAACATCCACGACCTCACCTTCTCTTTGAGCAATGACACTGGCTGCATGTGGCATATTTTTCATTTCCATCTTGAGCTCTACATACACACCTCCACTTGGGAGGCAGGTGCAGATTTACCGGGTCAGACGAAGCTGGTCCACAAATCAGATGGAATGGCTTTCCATCCGAGCTAGCCACACTACCATCCATGCTTAGAGACGACAAAGACCTTGTGGTTGATGCTGAAGGCGTGTGACTAGAATTCTCAAATTTAATGTTGATGGCACTATTACTCCTCCAAAACATGCCAGCCTGGAGCTTCATCTGCTGGTGAAGCTGAAACCTGGGATCATTCCTCGACGAGTGCTGAAGAAGCTGATAATGACTTGACGACGAGGTCAGTGGCACATGTTGATTGTCAAAGAGGCTCCTCTGGGATAGTTGGAAAGGGTTCTTAGCACTTGAATCCAAAAAGTGAACTTTTCCCTCTAAACTAGTTCTTGGAAGTTGTTGGTATGGATTGGGACTGTGCTCCATCTTCGACAACAATTGATTGTCTGAGAGGAGTTTATTGTGATAGGAGGGAGATATGGCTTTGTTGACAACCCTAACTCTTCCATGGCCAGAATTTTTGGTAAGCAAAGAAACCACTTTCTTGAATCTTGTAACAGCATCCCGCGTCTCACTCAACAAGTTTGAAGATTGGGCTTTATGTTGAGGCTGGGAAAGGAGGCTAAGAACTCTGTGACAGCTCAAGGTTGCAGCTCTATTAGCCCTCTCCACCTCCTCCATCTCAAAGCCACAGCTCTAGATTAACCTAAAATTTCATTTTGGACAGCTCTGGAGGATCAAAAGTCCCAACTGAAGATGATACATAAGAATTGATAAAGGGTTAAAATAGATAAATTGAGATCTAAACAAAGAAACAAAATAAAGAACCCAAACTTGTTCTAAAAAAAGCATTCTAAACCAACTTCAGCATGCAAAATGAGGAAACAAAATCATATTTTGGCCACCAAGATTGATTCAAAGCATCACAAAACAGATAACTTGAGCTATGTTAGACGGGTATTCCTATTGAGCTCAACAAATGTTGAGAAATCCTCAAAACGCGCATCAATTCTTGCGCTGCTACAGAATGAGAGGATAACAGACAGGATCAAAGGGCCGACCTTGGCGAACGGGAAGAACCCTAGAGTTAATGTGATGCTGACGTTCCCATGGCGCCCATGTGATTGGGAAGTGCGCAGGAAACACCAGCAGCAGAGCAGAGAGGTCGAAGCAAGACAGAAGGTCTAAATTGTTGTCTTTTGAATTTCAAAGGGATCGATTTAAACAAAATAGGATTTTGTATTTTCATCCATATATTTCGGACATATTTCTTATCTGGCCCTCGAATTAGGAATGATAATGAGTTTATTTTCTTAAGTTGTTAGTACAATTATTTGCCTGAAAAAGACAGAATTAAATGAGTTATATTACTAGATTAGGTTAAACAAATCTCTAGTAAATTGAGATATAATCTTATGGATAGATACAAACATATCAAATGATTCCATATCTCATCGAAATCTTTTTAATGATTCAATATTCCAAATCTATTTATTGTTTGTCTGATGATTGTCTCTGACCTTTTTTTTTTATTAATCTAATTAATTCTTTTATCCTCACTTTATTATTTGTCTTATTTGTATATATATATATATATATATAGAAACTTGGGGATCCATAATTTCCAATATATATCAGTACCCTAGAAATACATGCTCATTAAACAATTTGTGCTGTCCAAAGTCACAAATATTGATCGTATTTACACATTTGCATGATAATTTTATATCTTTATTCTTTGAAATAATTTACATGTGTAATCATTTGATAATCATTCATGATATGATCATATGCCACTCTTATTGACTACTACATAAGTTAGAACATAATCATTGAATCCTTTATTATTTGTTAACTCTTTTGAGATGCGAAGAAAATAAAATTGTATGATAAAGAATACAAAATATTTAGTTTACTTTGGTTGGCCTCTGAATCACTATTATATCACAGATTTAGTACGAGAGCCACAAAGCAATAAACAAGATCGCGTACAACGATTCAATGAACAAATGGTAGAGGATCAGCTAAGAGTTCAAAAGAAATTGTCAATCGTTCGTTAAGCTGGAATGTCCACCTTGGATCGACTGTAGGCTAGCACCATGACAAACTCCTTGCCTGAGGTTCCGGCGGAGGTTGGCAATCTTTGTGATGAGCCCACTCTTAGCCATTGAACCAGCAACTTGTGTAAAGATGTAGTCGGGCTCACTGCCTGACCGCGGAACATGATACCCACCTGCATTCACCATCAACAGTAGTTGAGCTGAAGGCAATTATGCGACAATGACAGTGCAAGAACCTTAGCCATGTCATATCTCATAGCTTTTTGACTGTTTTAAACCAACATTCCATTTGCTATGCACTAAATTTTTCAGAAATGACCATGAAGGATGCCCAAATAGATAAAGTGTCAAGACACTAACATAGAATGCAATTGGTATCATCGAACCTTTTGAATGTCATTGATGTGGCTTAATAGTCTTCCTTAAAGCATACAAGTACAGCTTGGCAAAGAATCGCAAGGGAAGTGCATGTATTTACTAGGAAATTTTCTGTGTGTATATATCTTTTTAAATTGGGTCTACATTTGCTGCTGATTAGGTTTGTTTCAACAAACTAATGAGCAGAATAATAGTATGGAGAAGATTTGGAATGAACATATACACTTGCAGCTTGCAGAGAGAAACTCAGTCTGTTGTCCATATACTGTCTATTATGCGAGGAAGAAGAGTCTTACAGTTGGATATACCGGGATGCTTCATAACTCTGTAATAGCTACCTATACATCAAGTTTTCTGGATATAGTCGCAAGTAGTTGGTCACTGACATATCTATTAGAATGTATACTAAAAATCTAGCTTTTGTAAACATTTATTTTTAAATAAAGAATCACATTGGTCAAAATGTCTACATTTATATGCTAAGTGTAGTTGTGTAGTTGTTCAATTAATTTATATTGTAGATAACATGATGTGTGGTGTCACACACAGAAGATCATGCTATCAGTTTCTTATAAATTATAAACAGTAGCTCACGACCGAGATGGAAAGGAACAAACCATCATAACAGTCGTAGTGTAATTAGGTGTTAGTTTATCTTGACTATATAATTACACTAGTACACTTAGAGTGTATTGAGTAGGACCATTGAGGCAGTTTCTTTTTATATTAACTAAATAAAAGAACAAGACCTCGATTATTATGAAAGTGTGTGCTCTTAATCCTAATATAATGATAAACACATATATTTAATATTTATTTCTTTAATTTATCAATGGGTGAGATTTAGTTCGATAAATCAAAAGGCCCGATAAGTTGGGAAATAATATTACTTGTAGTGTGTGTTGTTGATTATAGAAGAAAACTGTGTCCTAGTAATCTAGGTTGATAATGTCTCCAAGAGGAGCTCATAAGGATTGTCATGTTAAACCCTGCACGTGGACTTAGTCCGACATGATGATAAGGTTGAGTGGTATACTCTTGGACTAAAACATTAATTAAAATGAGTTGTCAGTAACTCAATTAATTAGTGAACATCCGATATCTTAAACACAGGGAGATTAACACACTCATAATAAGAAGGAGCCCATAATGTAATTTGGGATTAGTGCGGTAATGCAATAATAACTCTCTAGTGGAATAAGTTATTATTGATGAACTTGAGTTGTGTGTTCGGAGCGAACACGGGATACTCGAGCTCGTCGGGAGGCCAAAACCAATTTCTCCTCTAGGTATCTGTCGTAACCTCATTAATGTCTCATATCCACTCATAAAAAGTCCATCTTGGTGTCCAAGAGGGGGCCGACCCATGGCTTGGTGACCAAGCCATGGGGTCGGCCACTTCCTCCTCAAAGGGGTCGGCCTCTTGCTTGGTGCCCAAGCAAGAAGGGGGTCGGCCACATAATTCAAAGGATGAGGGGTGTTTTGAATTTTTAAAATCTTCTCTTTGTAGATATCTACAAGTTTTAAAAGAGAGATTTTAAAATTATAAAACTTTCCTTATTTGAATTAGGCCACATGGTTTAAAAGAAAGTTTTTAAAAGTTTTAAAACTTTCCTTTTTTAACCATCCACATGGTTTTTTAAAAAAGAGTTTTAAATTTAAAACTTTCTTTTTTTGTAACCATGTTAAAAAAGAAAATTTTAAATGAGAAGTTTTAAATCTTTTTTAAAATTTCCCTTTTTTAAAACATCCACATTAGGAAATTAAAAGAGAGCTTGTAAAATTTTATAAGAGCTTTCCTTCTTTGCTTATAAAATTTTTACAAGATATATTTTTTTTCTTTTAAGAGCCGACCACCCTTGCTTGGTGACCAAGCAAGGGGCCGGTCATTCAATCAATTTAGAGGAGAAAAAGGAATTAAAAATGAGGAAAGAAAAACAAGAGGAAGATTTTAATTTTTTGTAAAAATTTTTCCTTATTTGCCTTGGGCAAGTATTATAAAAGAAGGGGAGGAGAGGCCTCATGAGGTATCAATTCTTATTCTCTTATGGTTGGCCCTCTCCTCTTTCCTTTTCCCTTGCTCTCTTTTGTTCCTTGGTGGTGGATGTGGCCGAAACTTAGAGAAGGAGGAGGAGTTTTTGGGTGGTGTTCATCTTGGAGGTTCGTCGCCCACACGAAGTCCAAGAGGAGGCGAGGAATACGACAGAAGATCAAGAGGTCATTGCATACAAAGAAAGGTATAACTAGTAATTATTTTCCGCATCATGCTAGTTTTTCTTTGTATGAATTCCAAACACAAGAGGGATATAATTCTAGAGTTTCGAATTTGTGATTCGAGTTTGTGTTTTTTTTTGTTTTTCGAATTTGTGATTCGATTGTTCTTTTTGGTTAAACCTAGAGTTATATAAGGAAATTAAATATTAGATTTCCTTAAAAGGCTTTGTCTAGGCGGTGGTGGATGATCTCATACTCAAGAAGGACTAGTGCCTCGCTATGCAATTTTGGAAGCCAATTTTAGAAATTAATATTTAATTGAATTTATAACATAGGTAGATTTGGATCAATAATGTTAAGCATCGTTTGCGATCTAAATCTAAATCATTAAAAACAGATAAGTTAAATTTGGAATCAATAATGTTAAGTTTCGTTTGCGATTCCTAATTTAATTTCTAAAGAACACAATGGGTTGTTTAGGAAAGGTTCGACACTTGTACAAAATTTTTGTACAGTGGAACCGGTACGATCTTCTTAGGACCAACCAACAATATCAATTTGCTAGCAAGTATATCTGTGATCTTCTGTCCTATAACCAGCTCATAGTAAACAAACAAGGCTCCTAGGACAAGTATTTGACTTGATCAAATAACTTTAAGCCTGTATTAACGTTTGATAAACTAAAACACAGACACAAGAAAAACTTAACGATATGATCTTAGCCTTACCCAAGGCAGCCTAGGTCTTTTCTAGAAATGCCAAATACTACATTTTTGAATATTCTGTAGGCCATACCTGTACCAGATATTGCACATAAATGGACAGTTGACCGCGTGAAACTCAAGTTCTACAAGTGTCAGAGAAGAACCATAAGAAGATTAGGTGGGGATCAACACTTATAAAGCTATACAAAGAAGACTGAGTTATGTAGTTCCAGCTTACCTATGCTAAGGCGTCCTTGTACTGATTTTAATCTTAATGACTAATTAATTGTTTAACTCATGCACACTCTGATTTTTATATAGTCACTCAATGCGCTGAAGAAAATAGAAGGCGCTGACATTATGTTCAGTTATATTTCAGCTAATTTCTTCACCAAAGCTACATCTAACAAAACGGTGTCACTGCGAGATGAAGACTACCGATAAAGAGCATTCGGCTGTAGATTAATGGAAGGATCTTTGGAGGATATTTTATTAAGGGAGGGCAGCTATTCTTTTGATTCAGGCATTCGGCTGCAAATTAATGGAGGGTCTTTAGAGGATATCTGCTAGCTGTTTCTTCTTTGTACACATTATGTAGCATTAATGCAACTGATATTTTACCAAACTATTAATGTTTTATGAAGGATAGGAAAAGTAAAGTAACACACATTTCCGATCATCATACAGTCTCAAGGGTTGCACTCAAGCAAAATACACCAACTTTAGGCAAACTCTATAAATTACCTCGGTTTCACTGTGAAGGTCAAGCTTCCTGACAAGGTACTTCTGGATACAAGAAACAGGTACATTGCCATCTCTGAAATATGGTAACCAGAAAAGTCATCAAATGGAAGATAAAAAAATGAATACCAAGTGATAAAAATAAGGTTTATCAAGCATGAGGTCCTTCCCTAAGATTGTTCTCGCAGGCTATCCTCCTTAAGTCAGCATTAACAGAATGACAAAGATCAGCATAATTAATGTAACCAGGTTTATCTTTAGTTTGCAACGTTAACTATCATTGATCCTTACGCATGTGCTCTGGATTCTTTTGACAACTAAAATTTCCTTGCTGGAAGGTCTTTAACAAAATAATTGTAGTTATACAACTACACATGATTGACCTGAACTATTATCATTATCATCATTTGTAAGTCCTGACTATTGTGATCAGATACCTTGATGTAAACCCACTCATCTGCCAACGTCTAATTCAACTCAACCTTTTCATGTGCAATTGAGACTGGAATTGATGGTTTTTAACAAAAACTACAGGCAACTGAAAAAATTCTAAATGAAAAGGATAAGGAAAACAGTGGCAAGTTAAAACTATAGACAAATTATGCATGAGATTGTAGGATCATGATAATTAAACTCACTTAATCCTCAAATAACTATTTGGTATCTGGGGAAGAGGTGAATCTCCTTCCCTGAAAAAAAATACATTAAAATGAATAAAAATCAAAACACAAATGAAGTAAGAATGGTGATTATACAATCTCCACAAGAGAAAAGACCATAACTGGTTTAAGGAAGCAATTAACTGAAACCATATTGGGCAAATTCTTCTGTCACATGGCCCAGTTGTTGCATCAATTGGTGCTTGAGATGATGACATAGTACCCTTCTGTTTTCCATTGATCCCTTGAAACCTTTTAGATTTTGCTGATACAAGAGGCATTTGGATGATGTCATTTTTCTCGTCCTTGACTTTGAGTTTGTGTGACCTAGTTTGACCAATATTAGCTTCACCATTCTGTGCACTGATGAGTTCTGCATTGATAACAGGATTCTGTGGACTGGACTTAAAAGACTTTGCCACTTCAGCTAGACAATCTAAAGGTTTCCAGGGCTCAGTCTTATTCCGAAAGGAGTCCCCTCCACTCGATGAATGTTTGATAGGAGTAGTGCTGAATGGCTCCATATTTGAAGAAGTCTGTGAAAGTATTGCCAAAGTTAAACATGGGCACTAATGCAGGGTGAACTTATATATAAAATCTTAAAAGAACATAAAGCTTTAGAAGCAGTAAAACAAGGAAAGAAGAAATTAAGAAAAAGGATTGCTGCCTGTTTTCTACAAGGGTTCAGCTTATTTGGATTAGCAGATGAGTTTTCAGGAAGGTCATCAAGATTTTTATCATCCATCCTCTTTATGGATTCTTGAATATCCGGACTTTGTCCACAAAATGTTGCAGCCTTTCTAGCAGCAGCTCTTGTTCGCCTTCCATGCAAAGCTGTCTGTGCTGCTATTTGAGGAGTGTCGACTACTAACGATGAAAGTGATCTTTCTTTTCTTTTAGCAGGAAATGTTACAAGAGGAAAATTTTCAAGAGCTTCAATCTTTCTCCTTTTGAAAGGAAATATCTTAGATCTCAAATCTTGTAGATTGTGGTCAGCTCTGCAGATGGTACCAAAATTAGGATATGCTTGAAGAGAGACATATTGTATCAGAAACTCAAAGTATAAAACAAGGAATTTCAGATTTAACCAAAAATTCATTTCACAATTGCCCAGCATATTGGCATTTCACAATTGTTATAACACTCATGACATCCTTAATATAGTAAGATTGAAATGCAGTGTTCTTTTAGAAAATAGATAGAATGACAAGAGAGGATCCTGTCATTAAAACTGAAAAGTCTTGCTCTAGACAACAACTGACAAAAACTAAAAAAAAGGCTAACAACCCCAAGTTATACACTAAACTACCACTACTCATAAATCATTTGAGGATGCTGCTAATTAAAGCCAAGCCATTCCCTAAACTTATCATACAAATTCAAAACTAATGAGGTTACCATTCCAGCTTCAGAACTCTACTAGGCACATTGCATATTTTGATCTCTGGCTTACCACCCAGCCTTGAACAATACAGCTTTTCACCCACAGAAGTTTGACACACGACTACCTGCTTGAGGCCTTCAGACCACAAGAAACCTCCCCTACTGTTACATATGCTGCACTTTCACATAATCTATGATGCACAGAACAAATCCCGCCAATCCTACAGACAGGTCAACCCCATCTCGGGGAACAATAAGTTCCTCCAAATAATGGAATTGGGAAGAAGCACTGACACATGACATGAGACCAGTTAAAGGTTATAAACGCATACCGTTTGAAGTCAAAGATAGAAGCTGTGCCTCTATTTTATAAGTCAGTGAAACTATTTTTGATTCCAGCAGATCCAAAAAATGAAAAAAAAAAAAACTAAGTTGGAAGTTTAGATATTGATAATCCAGTCAACAATAAGGTTTTCACTATAATATTGCAGAAATCTAGAACCTGGATAATATAATAGCTACTTCAAACAATTTGTATACCAAAACCTAGTGCGAAACTATAATAAGCAACATAATGCAAACAGCACCAGCACAACAAAGGAAAGCAAATTACCTTAGCTTTTCAATAGGGACACAACCCAGTTCAATATTACATATAGGACAGCAATCTACTTCTTCACTTGTGAGTTTTTCATATATACACTTCCTGCAAACTATTTGAAGATCAAAGTATGAAAAAGATATTTTTTTCCACAAAGAAATTGAAAATTTCTTCCAAATGACAAAGCAAAACATCAATAATAAAAAAACAATACAACTCAGACACAAGATGGAAGGACAAAATCTATCATCAAAGACAGCAATAGTTCTCAAATGTGTGTTGGGATAAGAGATACTGAATGACATAAGAGACACCTGTGTGTTGGGAGATGCTATGTCCAAAGTGAAAATAACTAAAGCAAAAGATGTTATCTACTCAAGAAAAGTCAACTTTTAGGTATAATAGTCTATTTGAAGGCTCAGGAAGTTGAAAGAAACTACATCAGTTTAGCTCAACTGCAGCACCAAATAATTTTTCCAAAAAATAAGTGAGTCTATATTACTATACTACCTAACAGAAATTGCCAAAAATGACTACGAAACAATCAAACATGAATACAGAATTTGATCTCAAGAAAAATTAGACTGAAGTTTTAGCTGTAAAATTAATCCAAGTGCCAAGAATTTCTTGTTTCCTATTTTCTGGAAAGTGCCAACAATGACATGAGTATATTTTCACGCCACAGAAAGCCATCACAGACAATCTCTCCTTTGGTTTGCGAGTGCACAATCAAAGTAGTAACTTAGATGCCACCTTTATCAAGAATTTTTGTGGACTAGCACTGATTTCACCTCCTGCGGACATTCTCTATCCAACTACCTCAGTTCATTAACGTGAAGAAGACTTGCAAAAATCTTCTATTTTTGATAGCAGGAACCACTTCATGTATCGAGAAAAAGAAATGAAGATTTTAACTTTCAATGTCCGCTTTACGTATTAACTTACTTCTTTGTCTATATGTAGGCAAAAATATATACTTGGCGTCATGTGCCATCCCATCATAATGCCTCATACCAAAGTGGGAAAAACTCAAAACGACAAAAGGTAAGTTTCCAAACCTAGAGACTCCCCAAATTTCTGAATCTTCCATAGAAAGAAGAAGAAGGGGAAAAAAAAAAAAATCAAAGATCTGATTCTCACACGAGAAGAAACCGAGGAATCGCGTAAACCAAGATCGAAGAACTCCACTCTAGGAATAAACTATAAAACAACATGCACAACTACAGAGAAACACCATGAATCGGCGAAAGACGTCAAATTGGAGGGGCCGGAAGAAACGGAGGCCCTCAGATTAGAGCACCAGAAGGGGAGGATGAGGAGGCACACTCACACGTATGCAGGCACTCAGAGATGGTGGTGGCATCCCGGATTAACTTGTGGCAGACTGGGCACGTCATGCACGCTACCAGCAACTTCCGCTTCACCGTCACCACTGCCGCTACCGCGGCCGCCGCCATTCCGTCGACCAAGTCTCTTCTTAAGTCCCTCACGCTGCCTCCCGAATCCAATCTTTCATGATAAACGGGCACCGAGGAGGCGGGAGACTGCTCCCTGCGGACCAAGGCGCCGCATTGATCTGCGAATCACGTGGCGGAAGGGCGGCGCAAATGGATCGACAGCAGGGCAGAGACCAAGTTGGGATTTTTGCGGAGAAGTCCGAGTAGTAGGCGCCGGGGAGAGGGATTGGAGGATAGATTCGAAGGCGAAGGGGGAAGGGATCGAAGGAGAAGGACGACGTACGACGCTGAGCCGTAAGAGAAAGAGGAAAAACTAATTTATAATTTTATTTTATTATTACAAGTTGATCGGTATTATCGAAGCCGACCGGTTTATATGCCGGTTCATGCAGCGAACCGGTTGTGAACCGTTGGATCTAATATCATCTAATTAAAATTGCGTTACTCATCGGGAATAAAATATACGCCAGAAAAACATTTACAATGGCTAACAATGAGTATTTTATATGGTTCAGTAGTCCTCGCTCCTACTTCATTATCAATTTATCGATAGATTTTTTTTTTCAAAAATTAAGCATTTTAACTTGTCAGGTTATTCAACCTACTCATTCATTTTTCATTCTTCACCTTTTCATCTAATTCGAATCTTCTGTTCTCAAATTTTTTTATCTTCGTGTCCCTTGTCGATCAGATGGATCAGATTATATTTCAAGACATCATGACATCCTTAAGATGTGTGTAGTATCCTCATGATATGCAAGACATCCTTGAGATATAATCTGATCCGTCCGATCGACAAAAATTTAAGGACAAAAGATCTGAACTCCTCTTCATCTACGTACTTATTCTACTCCGTCGACTATCATCTTCACGATATTGATAAAGCAATTCTATCATTCGAGTACCAACTTAATTATACCCATAGGATAATCCTCACCACCTTGATGCTTTATGTCTTGCAATCCCTCCATTAGTCTCATTCAACCTTCTCCAAACGTTTATAAACCTCAAGTAATCGAGTTGTCAACTTGGTGATGCCAAATCATCACTCTAGATTACTTCAATGTCATCACAGTATTTCTCATTTTGCAATCCCTTAGATATCTTAATTATACTATCCATTTTTTTATTTTACAACTCTCAAGTCATCGAGTGGGTCAACGTACCCTGGCCATGTCGAATCAACCTAGCTCATTGAGCATGAATTCTCCAAACTCCAAATTCCTACTCAAACATATCAAAACAACACTCAACGTTTATAATTTAAACTCTTGTTCAAACTATCAGAATTTAGAATAGCACCGGAACCTTCCCTTCGCATATGCTTCTTTCTTCTCTTGCTAATCAAATTGCAAACTGATCCGTCTAAAATTGGTGAAATACTGGAATGTGGGTGAGCTAGCTATAATATAGATCACGTAATCATGACCTGGAGGGAGAAGAAAGTGAGCTATCTCTAGATAGACTATAAATCGCTAGACCTCCAAAAAAAACTAAGAAAAGGAGATCAAGGGTGCTAGAAAGTCTTCCGTCAATGGTATATGCAAGACTACTAGAAGGTAGGAAAAGATAGACGGAACGTTAGAGGGAGAACGAGTTACCCCGGCCTTTCGCTTCGATGCTCAAGTTAGATTTCTGGAGATATAAAAATGTGGGGAAGATGAATAGTAGATGAGTAAATGAAATTTGAGTGCATATAATAATGAGTATCCAGCATACCTTAACCCATGAGAGTGGAGCTCTTTATAGTATGAAGGAGTGATACGTCACATGGCTGTTAGAGGTGATGGTGTACTTTTGACAAGATGTCATGCTCATATTAAAGAATGTGTCATGTTAAAGATATCAGAGGGTCATGTCACTCATGCATTGTACTGTGGAGATATTGAGGCAATCACGCTATGTCATACATACTACTACATGTATTTGGACACCCATGTGTTCTGACAACCGACGGGAGTCCCGCATGCTAAAACGTCTAGATATTTGAGCCTAGGAGAGGCGTCGGGTTGGAGTGGAGATGAGTCGGAATGTCCGATCAACAGAGCCGATCGGACATGAGCTGGATACCCGATCGAGAAGGTGATCATCCCTTGGAGTTGATATGGACCACCCAATGGGTGGCAGGTTGGCTTGGCCTGACTAACTAGGGGGTTAGCTCTATTGAACTAACTGGTAGGTTAGCCTTAGAAGACTGGTCGGTCGGCTCTAGCGAGTCGGCCTTGGAAGACTAGCCAATTGGCTCTATCGGGTCGGCCTTGGAAGACTAACGGGTTGTCTTTGGCAGGTCGGTCCAGTATGGAGGACTGGTGGGTCGGCCTTGAAAGATTGATCGGTCCACTCTGGCAAGTCAACCTTGAAAGATTGACCGGTCGACTTTGGCGGATCAACCTTAGAAGATTGACTGGCCAGCTCTGGTGGGTTGGCTTGGCCAGAAAGACTGGTGGATTGGCTTGGACGGATCAACTTTGGAAGACTGGTCGGTCGGCTCTGGTAGGTTGACCCTAGCGAGTCAGCTTCGTCAAAAAGAGATGGTCCCATTGACCCTCTTTGACTTTAACCTAATTCAACATCCGATTAACTTTAATTTGCATTTGTGGTAGCTTTCAATACTTCTCGTATCACAAGTTTCTTTTTCAAATTTAATCAAAGGAGGTGTGAGTCCAACTAACTAAATTAAGTCTATCGCTAGATTGAATTGCTCCGGATTGTAGAGTCAGAGTAAAAATAGTTAAATATGTGACGATAATTTCTTTTTGTGTCGAGCGGGTGGTCGTTCATAGTTACACCGTACAAGCAATCATTAATTTTTTCATCGATGGGGCCGAGCCACGGTTGGACTTTGGCCTTGTGAACTTTGTTTGGAATTTTTGTATATCAATCAGAATTTACCCATTTACATGTGGTTGGATCTTGCCGATCCGCTCAATTGAGATTGCCAAATGAATTTTGCCACCCGAAACTAATTGGGAATTGTTTCACTGGAAGCCAATGAGATTGAGGGGGCGTTTGGTTCTTTCCTAGGAATAGGAATCGGAATGGGAATCATTGCATTGTGGAATGGGAATGGGTATGAACATGGATATCACTCTTAAAAGCAATGTTTGGTTAGTTGTATATCTTCTATCGGAATAAATCAAAGTTTCCTTTTTTACCCTTAAAGGAAAATAAGAGAAAAAAATTAGATGTGAGAGAAAGATGAATGTGAGAGAAAAATATGATGAAAGAGAATGATGAGAGAGAAAATATTATGAGAGAGAAAGTGTGATAAGAAAGAATGAAGAGAGAGAAAGTGTGATGAGAGAAAATGAAAAAAAAAAAAAGAGTGTGATTGGAGATAGCATGATGAGAGAAAATATGATGTGAGAGAAAGTATGATAGGAGAGGATGAAGAGAGAGAAAATATAGTGAGAAAAAATGAGGAGAGAGAGTGTGATGAGAGAGATTGAGGAGAGAGAAAATATGGTGAGAGAAAAAAGAACAGTGAATATGATGGGAGAGATTGAGGAGAGAGAAAGTATGATGAGAGAGAAAGTGTGTTGAGGAAAAAAGGAGTAAGTGTGATAAGAGAGATTGAGGAGAGAGAAAGTATGATGAGAGAGAAAGTGTGATGAGAGATAAAGTGTGTTGAGGAAAAAAGGATGAAGTGTGATAAGAGAGATTTAGGAGAGAGAAAGTATGATGAGAGAGAAAGTGTGATGAGAAAAAAGAGAAAAGAGAGTGTGATGGGAGAGAGAAAGTGTGATGAGGAACAAAAGAAGGAAGAGAGTGCGATGGAAGAGATTGAGGAGAGAGAAAGTATGATGAGAGAGAAAGTGTAATGAGAAAAAAAGAGGAAAGAGAGTGTGATAGGAGAGATTAAGGAGAGAGAAAGTGTGTGATAAAACGATGAGAGAGAAACTATGATGAGAGAGAAAATATAATGAGAGAGAATAAGGAGAGATAAGTGATATGAAAGAAAAAATAAATAAATATATTTTGATATTTGATATTAATGGAGAAAATTTTAGTTTTAAGTCAAGGGTATTTTTGGAATAAGGGAATATTTTGATTGATGAAAATAGGGTAATGACTCATTGAAGGGGAGGTACATGGGAATGAGTCATTACCCAATTTCAAGGATTCATTCCCTTATTTGTATTCCTATTCTTATAATCCAAACATTAACAATGGGAATCAATGATTCTCATTCCCATTCCCCACTCCTATTACCCTAAACCAAACGCCCCCTGAGTCATTTGCAACTGAATGGAAATTTTGAATTGCCGAATGAAGCAAATTGGGCTTTCTCATTCGAATTGCCTTGGAACTTGCCCACGACTTTTGTCAATCTAGAATTTGTTTGAAATTTTCATTGATAAAGTGGAATGCTGAGTGAAGCCGATTGAATTCTTTCCAACTAAAGAATTATCAAGAGGGCTGCTGAACGACATGTTCCGAGTGAAGTCGAGGGCTGCCATTTGAAATTAGTTGCATGGTCCCATAATTGGATGAGAAGCTTCTAATTGCCAATGAAAGATTTGTGTGGTTGCTGATCGACATTTTCCAATTGGAGAAGTTTTTCATTTGGCTGCTGAATCAATTAATGTTGCCAAATTACTTTAGCCGATCGGATTTGGTACCTTGGAGTTTGATGGCTATTGTGAATGTACTTTGGAATTTTTTATCACTTTGCAATTGATCGACTTCTGCTATTGTTTGGATATTTTGCATGTGAAGTCGTTGCCGATTGAAATATGCCGATCAGTTCCGCCAATTGAGCTGTTAATGCTAGTGCCGAACGGGCGGTTATAAATAAAATATGAATATATGTAGCAATGAATATTCAATATCCTAGGTTTGTAGGGGTGAAATTCTTTATAGTACGAAGGAGTGATGTGTCACATTCATGTCTGTCAAAGGGGATGATATACTTCTAACAAGATGTCCTATTCACATTGAAGAATGTATAATGTCAAAGGTATCAGAGGGTCATGCCACTCGTATCTTATATTGTGGAGATCTTGAAGAGATCACGTTCTGTCATGCATACTACTTTACATGTTTCAACACTCAGGTGTTCTGACAAACCACAGGAGGCCAACATGCTATAACGTCTGGGTATTTGAGCCTGGGAGAGGCGTCGGGTTGGAGTAGAGATGAGTCGGAGTGTCGAATTGATAGAGTCGATCAGACATAAACTAGATATCCGGTTGAGGAGCTGAGCTCCTAAAGTCAGTATAGAACCACCCGGTGGGTGGCGAGTCGGATTGGTTGGACTAACCGGGGGGGGGCGGTTTGACTGGACTGACTAGCAGGTTAGCCTTCGAAGACTGGTCTTTCGGCTTTGGCCAGTTGGCCTTGGAAGATTAGTTGGTGAGCTTTGGCATATTGGCCTTGGAAAACTGACCGGTCGGCTCTAGCGGGTCAGTTTGGCTGGGAAGACTGGCGGGTTAGCCCTGGCGAGACGACCTTAGAAGATTGGTTGGTTGGCTACTTGGCTTTGGCATATCAGCCTTGGAAGACTAAGGAGTTAGCGCTAATGGGTTGGCTTGGCCAGGATGACTAGTGGGCCAGCCCTGGCGGGTCGATCTTGGGAGACTGACCGGTCGATTTTGATAGATCGGCTCAATCGAAAAGCGGATGGCCTCGTTGACCCTTCTTAACTTTAAAGCAACTCAATATCCAATTGACCCTCATTTATATTCATGATAACTTTCAATACTCCCCTTATCACAAATGATCATGTCCAAAAGTTGATGAGATGGAAAGCTGGGGATATGGTGCACCCGCTGATCGCCTGTAGACTCCGCTCCGACCTACAACATATATTACATCAATGCCGAGCCAGGGAAGGGATCCCTAGCATTGGCCCTCCGACGCTCAAGTCAGTCACCGACAATGATCTAGGCGGAGCAACAACAAGAATGAACAGTAGCAAGAACAATGTCTATTGTATACCTCCGCCGATACTTAGACCCCCCTTTATATAGAGCTCCTGTAGTACGTGGGCACACTCCCCAAGGCGAGCACGCTTCCCAAAGTTTTTCCTGAAAAAACTTGTCAGTAAAGTGTCCCTGACACAGTACCTTAACAGGCCGAGCATATCTCTGAAGTGACAGTGGAAGCTTCCGTCGTACGATCTTCTGGTTGTCCATGCTCGGTATCAGCGGTACTAACTCCCAAAAGGATGTCGATGGATAATAGCGGGAGTATGCTGTTAGGCCGAGCGGGTTGGCCGCTCGGCCGGAGCTTCACTACTCCTGTGTCTCGTCCGCTCGGTCGTAACTCCACTGTTCTTGTGTCTCGTCCGTTTGACCGAAACTCCCCTGTTCTTGTGTCAGGTCCGCTCGGCCCAAGTTCTGCTCTACCAATATTGAGTCATGCTTCCTGGCCGATCAAGGTAGCCGATTGACCCGTCTTCTACGCATCGTCTCCTCCTCTGTCCGGTGCCTAATACTCCATTGAGCGTCAGTCATTTGACACCTCCCTATGTCAAAGTCGGAATCAAATCGGAACCTTCTCCACCCAGGATCGTCCCGGAACCTTCTGCCCCCGGTCGGGCATGATCACCCGACCGACTGGTGATATCTGAGCATTGTCCGCCTTGACTTTGACTTCTATCGTGACAACTATCCTCCGCGGGGTGGGGCTCCTCCTTATCACCGTATCACATGCCTCCCCCTCAGGTCTAGTCGAAGGAGGTTGCAAGTCCGATTGACTGGACAAAATTATCTGTGTAGCTTTCCCCCCGATTGGCTTTGACACTCCATGGTTTCTGATCGGGCAAACGTGGTGCAATGGTCGGCTATGTGACCGCTCTTTGCCAGTTGGCTTGTTGAAGATTGTCGTTCGGACATACGTCTGCTCCCTTAAGCCGATCGGCACAACAAACCTTCATACTTGGAAACCTTTTCTTGCACTATCTTGGGCGAGTGCAATTCAGGCTTACGTCACCCATCTTTCTAGGAAATCGTACAAATCTCTGCATATTATGGCTGAGCACGCCCCCATGCCTTTTAATTGCCCTCATTAAATGTTGGCCTATGGCGAGGCGCCACATGTCCCGCCCGCTGCCGCTGCACGCTTACCGTGATAGGCGGATATCCGGTGGTGATATGACGTTTGCCATTTCAAATTCAACGACCCGATTTCTACCTGGGTTTCCGCGACCTAGATCGGACAACTCAGGTTATCCGACCCCGAGACTTATAAACCCGTGTACGTTGCCTCCTCCTCCTTCGCATCTCCGTCTTCGAGCTCTTCGGCGATAACTCCGTCTGTGCTCCAACGACATTCCTCATTTCCTGCTCCTCCGGCGACCTTCTAGTAGGCTTCCTTCTAATCACACCCGTCTTCAAGTTTTTCGACGTTTCTTTCTATATTCCGGCGATATTCTTCCAGTAGTCTTCCTTCCGCTCGCATCCTTTCATTGCCTTTGTGTTTTTTGCGATGGCGAGTTCCACACAACCGTCTGTCGGCATCCCTGGGCTTTGGTATATCTCTACTAAGTCCAAGTTTGATGCTGGTGATGCTGAGAGGCTGACCGCCGCCTTTGATTTTCCTTCTGGATACAAAATTGTTCTTCCTTCTCCTTCCGATCGGCCAAACTCTCTGTCGCCCGACTGTCTTACATTTTTTAGGGATCAGTTTACCGCCAGTCTGTGGTTTCCTATTCATCTCTTCTTTCCCGTCATTTGTAAATACTTTTACATCTTCCTTCATCAATTAGTGTCGAACTCCTTTCGGCTGTTGTGCGGGGTAGTTGTTCTATTCTGCCTGCATAACATTCCTCTCACTTCCCAGATTTTTCACTATTTTTATTACCCGAAATTGTCCAAGTCGGGGACTTTTCTTTTCCAAGCCCGAGTGAGCTTAGTTTTCTTTGACAAAATGTCGACCTCCAACAAGCATTGGAGGGAATACTTCTTTTTTGTACGCCTTCCCGAGCGGCCAGACTTCCTGACCCACTAGCAGCTCGAAGTGGCGAGTCAACCTCCCTTGAAACAGTACAAGAGTCGATCAGACTACCTCAACGCAGTTTTAGTGTTGGCCGGTCAGAAGTATGACATTCACAAATTGCTGTTGGAGGGTGTCCTCTACATTTTTGGCCTGAGTCCAATCCACACTCGGCTTCCGTCCAGCCTAGGTATGCAACTCCTTCACTCCTTCCTTTGATTTTAACTGTTTTTTCTTCCTCTTTTGCAGCTGAAGTCATGCTACGTGCGTGTCTGGCTGTCAAGGCTAAGCTTGCAGATGTCACGATCAACACAACGATTATGGAGGAGTTAGAGAGTTGCGGTCTGCAGCCGATCGGCTCTCAAGAAGACCCACAAGACGAGAGCGAAGCGGCTCCAGTCTTGGTGAGCGAAGGGGCAGCCAGCCGGACGCCAAGCAGTGAAGCTGCTGGTGGATCACACCCTCCCTCCGAACGGCTTCCGGTTGTTCAGGTCGAGGGGGTGTCGGGCTTGGCCTCCTCAGAAGAGATGCTGATTAAGCATAAGAGGTGCCGGGTGGAGCCCTCATCACGCTCCGCATCCTCGATGGTGCGGTCCGTCGAACAGGTTGAAACTTTAATCCCCGCTTTTGTTCAAGAGACTGTCGCCCCCACGTCGTCTGATCGGACATCATCATCATACGACCTTCCACAAGGGACTCTCTGCGCCACCAGTGGCCTTCATGCCACCACCATTGAAGGTTAAAAAATCCGGCATCCATCCGGCATCCTCGTCTCGACCGTTCGGGAGAGCGACCTCGGCCTAGTCAGCCCCGAGCAGCCAGCGCCATATAACGGTGGTTCTCCATCTACCGACTGAAGAATGGCATGAGTCGGCTAGTGTTGAATCTCGAGCCCCCGAGCACCAAATAATTATCCAGGGGTCGCTCGCCTAGATATGGGATGACGTTCGAGCCCATGCAACGATGATGACTCGGGGGGGGGGGGGGGGGGGGCTTGCGGACATCCACACCCAGATGTCCACTAGGATAAGTGTTGTGTCTTATTGTATTTTCTCAATTTATCCCTGGTTGACGCTTATACTTTCCTGGTTATTCGTAGTATTGGGACGCTTATACTTTCCTGGTTATTCGTAGTATTGGGTAGAGAGTCTGGTCATGTGCCAAAGACTCACATTTTTGGAGGAGGAAGTCAAGAAGCTAAAAGCGTCGAGCGACCAATCCTCCGCATCTCAGGAGCAGACAAATACTGAGGTGGCTAAGCTAAGGGTCGATCTAGCGAAGAGCACTGTGCTGCTTGAGGCCGAGCGGGGTAAGAGCACAGAGCAGGCCTCTCTGCTGGCTCGACTTAATAAGCAAGTCACCACCTTTGACGCTAAGATCGAATCGACCAATGCGAGGAAACTCCGGGTCATTGAAGACTTGGACTTGAAGAATAAAGAGGCTTGGGCCCTCGCTAAGAAACTTAAAGAAGCCGAAGAGTTTTTGGTCGCCGAACTGCAAAGTCGGTGAAGAAACTACCCTTCTAGGCCAACTCTCCGCAAAAAATGATGAGCTGGCTACCAAGAAGGACGAGCTGGAGGCCTCCCGAGCGGCCTTGAAAACTTATCAAGATGTCGAGCCTAGCAGTTTAAGGCTATGAAGAGGAATTACATCCGCTCGGACGTTTTCAATAACAAGGTCGCTGACCGGGCACTTCGCCTGTTCAACCTAGCGATTGAAGGGATGTTCGGCCAACTCCAGATAGGCGGCTACATCTCTGCTGCTTTATCGAGTAAGGTCATCAACCCAGATAAGCTGATTAAATCATTGCCCAATGATGCCTTGGATTATCTAAAGTGAGCTTTCTTCGAGTGATTATGTTTGTAACCCTCTTGGGATATGTTTGTAATCTTTCAAGTATTAATGAATGATCGCCCGTTTGGCGATCTTTTATTATGCGTTTGTCCCCTTTTGATTTGAATCGTATTTTGGTTCGTGTTGTCGCGCAAACCCTCGAGTGAGATTGTGAGCTACTTATCGCCTACTTCGTGACCTTCTGATCGGTAGGAGCATAATCTCGAACGGTCATCGCATTTTGAAGACTTGGAGCTTTTGAGTTGCTCGTATTCATGGTCGGTCGTTCATCTCTCTTGAATTATAAGACCGGTGCTTGACCGCTTATCGAGCCAAGCGTTAAAGGTCACCGTTCAACCGTTGATGTAGACTAGGGTTTATGGTTGCCTCTCGACCGTTGGTGAAGACAAGGGTTTAAGGTCGCCGCTCGACTGTCGGTGAAGACAAGGGTTTAAGGTCACTGCTCGACCGTCGGTGAAGACAAGGGTTTAAGGTCGCCGCTCAACCGTTGATCTAGACTAGGGTTTAAGGTCGCCACTCGACCATTGATGTAGAATGGACGAAGACTAGGGTTTAAGATCGCCGCTCGACCGTTGATGCAGACCAAGGTTTAAGGTCGTCGCTCGACCATTGGTGTAGACCAAGATTTAAGGTCATCGCTCGACCGTTGGTGTAGACCAGAGTTTAAGGTCGCCGCTCGACCGTTAGTGTAGACTAGGGTTTAAGGTCACCGCTCGACCGTTGAGGAAGACACATCTCAAGAGTAGAATTCTTCGCTTTTATTCATATTACCGCTCGACCGTTGAGGAAAACACATCTCAAGAGTAGCATTCTTCACTTTTATTCATATTTGCCCTGTGTTTGGGAAACATACAAACATACGAAAATATATGTATTCACTCGTGCACCTCTCATCCAACCCTATAGGATTGGAGATGATTCGTGCTCCATGTCCTCTCGAGCTGCCTTCCCTCCTCATCTTCCAAGTAGTAGGCGCTTGAGCGGAGCTTTTGCACGACCTTAAAAGGTCCCGCCTATGGGGCTTCGAGCTTAGTGACATCGCCGACCGACTTCACTTTCTTCCATACGAGATCGCGAACCTGGAAGGACCTTGGGATCACCCTTCGATTGTAGTTTTGCTTCATCCATTGTCGGTACGTCGTTAGCCAAACAACTACTTTCACCTGCGTTTCGTCCACCAAGTCGAGCTCCATGAGCCTCCGTTCGGCGTTTCCTTCATCGTAGTACTGCACTCGATCGAATTCTACTCCGACCTCCACGGGGATGACTGCTTCACCGCCATATACCAAGTGGAAGGGGGTTATGCCAGTCCCCTCCTTCGGGGTCATGTGAAAGGTCAACAACATACTGGGGAGCTCGTCGACCCAGCTGCCTCCGACGTGGTCGAGCCGAGTGTGTAGAACTCTGAGGATCTCTTAATTGATGACTTCGGCTTGTCCATTGCCCTGGGGGGCAGGCCATAGAGGTGAAGGCATGTTGGATGTCATATCCCTCACACCACTTTCTGAGCCCCTGACCGACGAATTGTCTCCCATTATCTGATACGAACTGGAGTGGAATGCCGAACCGACATATGATGTTCTGCCAAACAAACTTGATCCTGTCCGTGCACTGAGTCGATGGAAACTGGGGACGTGGCGCTCTCTGCTGCTCCCAGGTGATCTTCACAGTGACGTAAGCCTCCGATGAACCTGCAACAAAGTCGGGCCAAAAAGGGGTTCCCAACGATGACCCTCCGATGCTCAAGTCAGGCGATGGCCAGAAGAAACAGAGGCAGAATAGAGACTGTGGCTACAGTAGATTAGGAGAAAAATCATACCTCCGTCGAAGTCCGGGGGTCTTTATATAGGACCCCGGAGAGGCGTGTGTACGCTTCCTGAGGCGTGCACGTTCCTCAAAGCATACCTTAGAATGACTGTGTCAGAAAAGCATGTCTGACGCCATACCGCAATTGTTCGAGCATATCTCTGTCATGGCAGCGGAAACTTCCTCCGTACGATCCTTGGTATGGCCCGGCCGCCGACCATGCTGCTTGTCGGCGGGAGACGTCTCGAGAATGATATCACTAGCTACCCCTTTTGTCTTCTTCTAAGCTCTTTGTCTCTAATTGGGCCGGTCGGGCTGATCGCTTGGCCTCCAGGGCGCCCGGGTATACACGCACCTCGGACCGGGCGAGACGGCCGCTCGGTCACATACTCGGATGGGGCACCGACTAGTTGTTCTGCAGTTCGACTGAGCAGCTTAGCTACTCGGCATAGTGGTTCCTCTATAAAGGAGCTTGTGAGCGTCGGAAGCTCAACCCGAGGTCGAGCTGTCTTCGTGCCGACCCAGGGTCTACTCAGGCCGGTCGGCCAGGAGACTTCCTCCCTGCTCGACCGAACCTTTGACTCTCCCGTGTCATCGACCCCTTCCTCTGTGGGCCCCCGATCCTTACCACCGGATCACGTGCCTACTTTTTAAGTCTAGTCGAAGGAGGCGGCAAGTCCGACTGATTGGACCGTTGGCTCGGTGGCGTGTCTGCCACTTGGCTACCGATGTTAGTGTTTATCCGATCGGGGACTACGCAAATGGGTGATGCCGATCGGCACGTCACCGATTAGCACTTGGCAAATTTTGTTTGCCGGTGGTTGTCACGCCGCTCCGGCAGTGGTCAATGCTGGTATTCCTAGAAACTCCTAAGGATTTGTGCAAATCAACGCCATTAAGGCTGAGCACGCAATCATGCCCACATAATGATGCTCATTAAATGCGACCTGTGAGAGGGCGTCACGTGGTCGCGCAGCCATCACCGCTCGCTCGAGCTGTCAGGGCTGATGTGACCTTTGACTTTTCGAATTTGACGGTCGAATTTGCTCCTCGGATCTCGTGACCTGGATCAGACGGCTCCGGTCGATCGAGCCCAACGTTTATAAGGGCATCTCCTCTTCCCCAGCCGCTTCGCGTTATCGCATGTGCGCATCCGAGTGCTTCCACTTAATCTCGTTCAGTGTTCCAGCGAAATCGTTTCTCTGTGCTCTGGTGATCCCTCGCCTCCTCCTTCGGTCATATCTTCTGTAAGGCTCCCTCGCTCCTCTCCTTTAAGTTCTTTTGCGTTTTTCTTTGCACTCTCGTCGTATTCGCGCCCCCCTTAGACACTGTTTCAGCCATTCTCCTTAACCTTTGCCATCTCTTACTTCGGCCCTTATCACCAATGGCTAGTTCCTCTCGCTAGTCCGACCTCGCCCCCGGCCTCTGGTATACCACCACAGAGAGCCGGTTCGACGAGAGGGATGCGCTGAGCCTCACCCGAACCTTTGAACTTCCATCTGACCATGAACTAATACTAGCCACCCCCTCCGATCGGCCACATGATCCTCCGATCGACACTGTTTGCTTTTTTTTAGACCAGTTTATGGCCGATCTACGTTTTCCTATTCATCCTTGAGGTGTGCAACTACTTCCGCCTCCCGCTCGGTCAACTCGTCCCTAACTCCTTTAGGTTGCTGTGCGGGGTAGTTGTCCTCTTTAGGCTGCACGACATCCCCTTAGTTCCCAAGACTTTCCACTATTTCTACTATCCTAAACAGTCCGAGTGGGGCACTTTTCTCTTCCAGTTACGGATCGGTCTTGTTTTCTTCGACAAGATGCCGACCTCGATTAAACATTGGAAGGAAAACTACTTCTACCTTCGTTTTCCCAAGCGGCCATCTTTCCGCACTAAATGGCAGACCACTGTGCCGAGCCTGTCGGACCTTGGTAAATACAAGAGCCAGCCAGATTACCTCCACGCAGCCAATCTGCTGGCCGGGTAGAGATTCAACATCCACAAGCTGCTTTGCGAGGGGGTGTTGTACATATTCGGATTGAACCCGATCCAAACGAAGCTTCCGAGCAGCATGGGTAAGCGTTTTCCTCATCCCCCTTCCTTTTAATCTAACTGATTTATTCTTCTTTTATGCAGCCGACATCATGTGGCATGCCAAGGCTACTGATCGGATGAGGTTGAAAGCTGCCGAGGTAGAGGCGGTGGCAGCTAAGGAGATGGCCGATCTGGGCATCGAACCGGTCGGCTCACACGAGGGTGAAAGCGAAGAAGCTCCACCCGCAGTTGGAGAGTTGGCCGTTCGGATCCCTGCAACTGAACCGGTCGGTGATGTTATCTCGTCTGCCAGACATCCGGCGTCGGAAGACGCGGGGCACTCGACCGAGGACTCCCCATTGGTAATACGCAAATGGCGCCAGACGGACCTTCACACCCACTCCGCTACATTTGTGGAACCGATGACAGAGCAGGCCGGCACCCCCTCTGCCGCAATCACCCCGGCCCCCGCTTCAGTCGAGGCCATATCTTCGGACCGAACTCCCTCCCAGCTGGATCTACTTGTGGCTTCCCTTGGAGCGCAGCCCGTCAATTCCCAGCCACGAGCTCATCTTCAGCTTAGGCGCTCCGGTATAATCTCCGCTCTGCTCGGCGAGTCATCTGGCCGCTCAACCTCAGCTCAGTCAGATCCGAGCGGCCGTCGAGTGGTTAAGGCCATCCTCCATCTCCCTACAGAAGAATTTCTTCTAACGGCTGATCGGCCAGTTGCCCCGGAGCATCAGATCACTATTCGTGGACCACTCGCCAAAATATGGGAGGATGCGAGGGCCCGAGTTACCTTGATGACTCCTGGTCAGCTCGGCGACAACCACTTGCAGCAAGCTACCGGGGTATGCTCCTCAACCTGCTACATGACTATTTAACTTGGTTCTTGATATTATTTCGTTTAAGCGCAGAACTGGGTGGAGAACATCGCTGTCAGCAACCGCCTGACTGCGCTGGAGGAAGAGTTGAAGAAGCTTCAAATTTCCGGAGGGGCGACAGCTCAGGGGCCCTCATACGCCACGCTTCAGTCCGAGCTGAACAAAACGGAGAAACTGCTGGTGGCCGAGCGGCACAAGTCTTCTGGCCCGGAGACCAGGGTAGCTGGGCTTGAAGCCCAGGTTAAGTCTCATGACCAAGAGATGAAGCTGGCGACCAATATGAAAAATAGGGTTGTTACTGACTTAGAGGCGAAGAATGTGCAGGCTCGAGCACTGGAACAACGCGTCCAAGAATTGGCTGGCCTGTTATCCACTGAGCGAGAGAGCCGATCGGCTGCTGAAGCTAAACTTCAAGGAGATAAGAAGGATCTCCAAGACTCTCTCGAAGCTGCCCGAGCTGCACTTAAAGAATACCAAGATGGCGAATCAGGCCGCTTCGCAGTAATGAAGCATAACTATTTCCGCTCGGATGAATTTGGTGAGAAGTTTAGCGATCGGCTAGTCCTGGCCTTTGAGGAAGCCATCCGGGCAACAACTGTCTATCTGAAGGCTAAGGGCCATCTCCCGGAGATGGCCTCTATACCTCCAAAAGACCTGGCCGACCTGCTAGAAACCATTCCTGAGCCCACCTTCGATGTCCTGGAGTGAGGAGCGCCTTTAGCTTGCCTTTGTCTATGTTTTGAAGTTTCATCTGTATGCTCGCCGTTCCGCGAGTTAATATTATCCGCTTTAATCTTACTTTTAGCCTGCTTGTCTTTGAATTTTTAGACGACGAGTCAATATAAAAACTCCGATTCTGTTGATGTTACTTCTTCGAACGCATTCTTTCCGAGCGACATTCGGAAGTCTTCGGGCCGGGGGGTTTATAGTCGTCGGTCCGACTCTGGGATTTAACGTCGCCGCTCGACGGTCTTCGGGCCGGGGGGTTTATAGTCACCGGTCCGACTCTGGGATTTAACATCGCCGCTCGATGGTCTTCGGGCCGGGGGGGTTTATAGTCGCCGGTCCGACTCTGAGATTTAACGTTGCAGCTCGACTGTCTTCATTCGGCATAAATTGTTCCTTTGATTTTACTCCTGCGGTCAAAAGATACAACAGGATTGAACATTATGTGTTACAATGGCACACCTTTAACCCAACTCGGTACGGCTGGAGGTGATTCACGCTCCATGGTCGCTCTAGCTTCCGTCCATCTTCATCCTCGAGGTAATAGGCGCCCGAATGGAGATTTTCTACAATCTTGAACAGCCCGGCCCAAGGAGCTCCCAGCTTGGTCACGTTGCCGACCGACTTGACTTTCTTCCAGACGAGATCACCGACCTGAAAAGATCTAGGAATTACCTGTCTATTGTAGTTTTTCTTCATCCTCTGCCGATACGCCATCAACCAAACGACGGCTTTGGCTCGCTTCTCGTCCACCAAGTCCAGCTCCAAATGTCTCCGCTCAGCATTGTTCTCGTCGTAGACTTTGATCCGGTCGGATTCTATCCCGACTTCTACTAGGACGATGACTTCTCCACCGTACACCAGGTGAAAGGGGGTCGCTCTTGTTCCCTCCTTGGGCGTCGTTCGGAGCGCCCATAATACCACGGGCAGCTCGTCTACCCAACTGCCACCTTCATGGTCGAGCCGAGCCTAGAGAACTCGTAAGATCTCCCGATTGGTGACTTCGGCTTGCCCGTTACTTTGGGGATATGCTACAGAGGTGAAGGCTTGCTGAATGTCGTACCCCTCGCACCATTCCTTGAGCTGCTGACTCGAGAACTGCCTCCCATTATCGGAGATGAGCCGCCGCGGGATGCCGAACCGACAAATGATATGCTGCCATATAAATTTCTTGACAATTTCCTCGGTTATTTTAGCTAGTGGCTCGGCTTCAATCCACTTGGAAAAATAGTCCACTGCTACTCGCAAGAACTTTCGCTGTCCGGTCGCCATTGGAAATGGTCCCACAATATCCATGCCCCATTGATCGAACGAGCAGGACACCGTGGAAGTTTTTAATTCTTCCGCGGGACGATGTGAGAAACTGTGGTATCGTTGGCAGGATAAGCATGTGACGACTGTCCGGGCGGCGCCCTCCTGTAAAGTCGACCAAAAATAGACGGCCAAAAGAATCTTCCTTGCCAACGAATGATCGCCCAGATGCCCGCCACATGAGCCTTGGTGTACTTCTTGCAAAATATAGTCCACATCCTCCGGGCCGACGCATTTAAGCAGAGGCCTGGAGAATGCCTTTTTGTAGAGCTGGTCGCCAATGAGGACGAGTCGACCAGCTCTTCTTCTGAGTAGATGTGCCTCTGACTGATCGAACGACGTTCTTCCGGACTTCAGAAACTCGGTTATAACCGTTCACCAGTCATTTGGGAACGTGAGTCCCTCCATCCGATCAATGTGGGCGACCAGGGACACTTGCTCGACTGGCTGCTCAATGACGATTGGTGATATCGAACTGGCCAGCTTAGCCAATTCATCTGCAGCCTGATTGGCCGCCCGAGGGATCTTCGGTACCACCACCACTCGGAAACCGGTCCTTAGTTTGGCGAAGGCTTCCACATAAAGCTTTAGCCTAACATTGCTTATCTCAAATGCTCCTGAAAGTTACTGAGCGGCCAACTGTGAGTCTGAATGAATTAAAACATTGCTAGCTCCCACATGCCGAGCAGCCTGCAGACCTGTTATAAGCGCCTCATACTCCGCTTCATTGTTGGTTGCTTTGTAGTCCATCCGTACGGATAGGTGCATGTTAGTTAGAGCCCTAGAGCCAATCATTTGATGATTGTATGGACTCATTGTATCATATTCTTGTATATTAATAAAGGCATTTGTTTGGTTATTATACTTATTTGTATTAGTGCCAAATAGACTAAATATAATAGCGTCCTTGAGTAGAAGGTTCATACCTATATCAATCGATTAGTTGAATCGATAGTGAGATGATGTAGGGAACACTACTCTAAATCATTCCTAGTCGAGTATTAACATTCAGGGACAATGTTAATGCAATAAGACTAGCATGTAGGTCAGCTCGATGACTTGATCTCACAAGTCGTGGATATAGAGATATCAAGCTAACAGATGGGTATACATTGGAGAATGTATACTGAATGACCCGCCATGAGAAAGTATCATGGATCGTTATATGAGTGTCATATACTTTCTCATGTGGCTATTAGTATGACTATTAGTCCTTAGACCTGAAGTCACCATGGATCCCTACATAAGGAGTTATGTACTTTGGTTTCGTCAAACGTCACCCGTAACTGGGTGGACTATAAAGGCGATTACCGGGTATGTAACAAATTATGCAGAGGAATGTGAGTGATGTAGATGAGATCTATCCCTCCCATATGACGGGAGCGACATCAATATTCTTGATAGAGTGAGACCACTAAGTGCATGACCATGCCCAAATGAGTCAACATGAGATGTTGAGCTCATTTGATTGAGTGAGTCTACTTGGGGTTCAAGATTTAGATTGATTAGAGGATGACACGGTCTATGCATCATATTGATCAATCTAGATGTCTAGGATAGAAGGACACTTGTCATTATTTTGTGAGGAGTCACAATTGGTAGTCACAAGGTGATGTCGGATCTCGACATTCTTGTAACTTGGGTAGTAATGATGTGTTGCTAGATACCGCTCATTACTTATGCTCCTAAATGTGTTTAGGGCATTGCCAACGTTACAAGAACCTATAGGGTCACACACTAAAAACAATTAGATGGAGATTAGGTTCATATGATGAACCAAGAGGATTAGATTCATTTGATGAATCAAATTGGATTAAGAGTAATCCTAATTGGGCTAACTTGAGTTGGACTCAAGTTGATTCATGTATTCAATGAGTCTAATTTAGATTATGACTCATTAAATCAACTTAATTTAATGAATTAGATTCATTATATTAAGTTGGCTTGATTCAAATGGTTAGATTAGATCAACCATGGAAGAGATTTGGTCAAGTTTGACTTGACTTGAGAGGAAGTTTAAAAGTCAAGTTTGACTTGACTTTATGCCACCTCATTGGTGAGTTGGCATTGATGTGGACCAATGATGATGCACCACATCATCATGGTTGCCACCTCATGGAAGTTACAAAGCCATTTTCTTAATAACTTCATATTAATTGCAATTAATGCAATTAATTTGGGAGTTTTCACAAGGTAGAGTGGCCGGCCACTTTGGGATTCATGTGGATTTCATTTTTCCATTCAAGTGGTGTATCTTCTTCTTCCTCCTCTTGAAGCTCTTCCTCTCCCTCTCCTCCTTGCCTTGGCCGAATCTTACCAAGGTGCTAGCACACCTTTGCGTAAGGTTTTCTCCACCTACGTGTCCGTGTGGATACATATAGAGGTTGTCTACTTTGACAACTTGAGATCCGGCAACTCCTTGGACGAGCAGGAACGCGAAAGGGCTCGCTTCGAAGGTATAACTCTCATCTAGTGTAGATCTAAAGTTTTTACAAACTCGTACAAGAAAAAGGTTTTTCGATAATTTTTGTTTACGAATCTTTGCACGAGATCCATTGCTTTGGGTGACTCGGGGTTTCCGCGACGCGAAAAAGTGGTTTTCGCGGCCCGAAGAACCCAACAGTGGTATCAGAGCCACGTGCAAAGACTTGTACGAGTTCGTTTGTATTTTTATGAAAAATATACTTCTGTGATTTTCTGTAAAAATTGAGTTTTTAGAGTTTTTATGAGTAATTTTTCCGTAGAAGCGAAGCACAAGTGTCTCGGCACTTGTAGGTTTCGGCTACCAGAAAGTTTTCTTTTAAACGGCTTCGTTTTGCCCCAAATCCGTTTGGGACAGCGGGGTCGGGTGCCATTAGATCGTAAAGGAGCAACTCACGATGGTTAGATCGTGGGTAGGGGCATTGCCCCTAACCCCGCAAGGGAATTTGCTCCGCGATTGCACCCGAAATCGCTTCCCCGGAAGATTTTTCCGAAACGGCAATGTCTCGACCCAAATCGTTTTGGGACAGCGGGTTTAGGCGCTGTTGGATCGCAAAGGAACCCTCGCGATGGTTAGATCGCGGGTAGGGGCGCTGCCCCTGGGCCCCGCAAGGGGATCCGTTCCGCGATTGCGCCCGCAACCGCTAAACGGGACCGACGGGAAATTTTACTCATAAAAATTGTAAAAATTATTTTTAAAATTACAGAAAAATTATGAAAAATATATAATTTTGAATTATATATTAATTTGTGATAGTCATGGCCCAAAATACCCAATAAGATTGGATTTGTGTTGTAATTCATAATACGGCCTGCGTGCCGTCATATGATTGTGTGTGCTGTATTTTTTTTTTCCACGGCCTGCGCGTCGTGTCTTTCTCTTATTCTGGTTGTAAATTAGATTTAGACTCAAATGTAACTCGAGTTTCAAATTGTAATGTACAAATTGGAGCGGTGGAGGGTCCACACGAGACGGAGTTCCGAGGCGGGCACGAGCAACACAAGGTGGTCAAAGGGAGAAGCTTGGAGAAGCTGTTGACCCTAGGTTGACCAATCGATCTTCTCATTGGCTTGAGAAGATCGTAGTAGGGCCATGACTAAATCACAAATAGATTAATTAATTGCTTGTGTATGTGATGCATATTTAATAAGTAGTTAATTAATTAGTGTCTTACGATTAGATTAGATCTAAGTCGTGCACATGATGCACCCTTGCGATTAGATTAGATCTAAGTCGTGCACAAGATGCATCCTTTTTCGATTAGATTAGATCTCGATCGAACCAATTCTAAATGCCTAACCGTGCCGTGATACCTATCACTACCTCGATCACATGTATTGTTGAATTTGCCAAAGCAGAGCAATATATATTATCTTGGTAGGGTACGGAGGGACAATCTTGGTCCCGTCTATCAACGCATGAGTGAATACAAACTCAATTAGATTGAGTATTCCTAGTTACTCGGTTGGATCGAGTCAACTATAGGCATTATTCCAACGGTTGGAAAATATAGGTCAAAATCACATCTATATTAACTCTCGGGCGTATTAGCCAAAGCTAACTCGAGTTTTAATATAAATGCGGATATTGATTCTATAAACAAGAGTTGCATAGAGATGTAATTGGTAATCGTTACCTACCGATCATACTAAGCCTTGGGCGTATTAGCCAAAGCTAACTCAAGGATTAGTATGATGTGGATCTTGTCCCACATGAATTATAGTATTCAGTGGGAGCATCATTTAGTTAAAGGCCTAATTAAATGATTTTTAAAAGAATATGATATTTTTTTCTACAAATTTTTCTGTTGTAGATGACCATGACGTCGAACACGAATTCCTTCTCTCTGCGATCTGTCCTTGAGAAGGACAAGCTCAACGGAGCGAATTTCCTGATGCAAGAACTTGAGAATAGTTCTCACCCAGAACGTAAACTGCGTTCTGGAGTACCCATTCTGGAGGCTCCTCCCGCCAATGCCCCGTGACAAAGATGCTTACAAGAAGCATCAAGACGCGCATTAGATGTGTCCTGTTTAATGCTCGCGACCATGAACTCGAGCTTGAAGCAACACGAGTTGATGGGCGCCACGATATGGTTGAGCATCTTCGCTAACTATATCGTGGACAAGCGAGGCATGAGAGATTTGAGATCTCTAAGGCAATGTTTCAGTGCAAGATGTCAGATGGGGCTCCTGTAGGTCCTTATGTACTCAAGATGATTGGGTACATAGAGAACCTACAAAGACTGGGGTTCCCACTTGGCCAAGAGCTGGCCACTGACTTGATCTTGCAGTCCTTGCCGGATAGCTATAGTCAATTCGTTCTCAACTATAACATGAACGAGATTGACAAGCCACTGCCCGAGCTACTTAGTATGTTACGAACTGCTGAGATTAACCTTAAGAAGGTTAAGCCCATTCTGATGGTCCAAAAGCACAAGGGCAAGGGCAAGCCCAAAGGTAAGGGAAAGTCCCAAACCAAGGGCAAAGGCAAGGCACTGAAGCCTAAAGGAGCTGCAAGGTATACTTGGAGGATCTAAAGAAGAAGCGAAGTGAGACTTCCACTTCAGGTATATATGTTATAGAAGTCAATCTATCTATTTCTACATCATGGGTATTAGATACTGGATGTGCTTCTCACATTTGTACTGATGTGCAGGCGCTGAGAAATAGCAGAGCATTGGCAAAGGGCGAGGTGGACCTACGAGTAGGCAATGGAGCACGGGTTGCTGCTGTTGCTGTAGGAACTTATCAGCTATCTTTGCCCTCTGGGCTTGTACTAGATTTAGATAATTGTTGTTATGTGTCTGCTCTTACTAAGAACATAGTTTCAGTTTCTTGTTTAGACAAGAAAGGATACTCTTTTATAATAAAAGATAAATGTTGTTCTGTTTATTTAAAAGATATGTTCTATTGTAGTGCACCACTAATAAACGGACTCTATATTCTAGACCTTGAGAGCCCTATCTATAACATTAGTACCAAGAGGTTCAAGTCAAATGACATGAACCAAACCTACCTCTGGCACTGTCGCTTAGGTCATATAAATGACAAGCGCTTATCCCAGCTCCATAAGGATGGTTTGCTGGACTCATTTGATTTAGAATCATATGAGATATGCGAGTCATGCCTACGAGGCAAGATGACCAAGACCCTCTTTCGTGGGCATAGCGAGAGAGCAACTGATTTGTTAGGACTCATACATAGTGATGTATGTGGCCCTTTCAATATTGCTGCTAGAGGCGGTTATAGATACTTCATCACATTTACTGATGACTTCAGTAGATATGATTATGTGTACTTGATGACACATAAGTCTGAATCCTTTGAAAAGTTCAAAGAATTCAAGAATGAAGTATCTTAACTGGCAAGAGTATTAAGATACTTGATCAGATCGAGGTGGAGAATACCTTAGCCATGAGTTTCGTGACTACCTAGCCGAGTGTGGGATTCTATCCAACTCACTCCTCCTGAACACCACAAAGGAATGGTGTATCCGAAAGGAGGAATCGTCCTATTAGATATGGTATGATCTATGATGAGTCACATGATCTTCCGACATATCTATGGGGATATGCTCTAGACACGGCAGCTTTCATACTCAACCGAGTTCCATCAAAGGTCGTGATAAAGACACCATATAGGATATGGACTGGGAGAGATGCCCAGGTGTCTTTCATGAGGATTTGGGGTTGTGAGGCTTACGTTAGACGTCAAGTCTCAGACAAATTAGGACCCAAATCCGACAAGTGCTATTTCATTGGATATCCCAAGGAAACTAAGGGATATTACTTCTACATTCCCAGTCAGCACAAGGTAGTTGTGGCAAAGACTGGGGTCTTTCTAGAAAGGGACTTTGTTTCTAGAAAGACTAGTGGGAGCGCGTTCGATCTTGAAGAAGTTCAAGATGCGAACAATAGCACTAATGCCTCAATGGAAATTGAACTGGAACCACAAAGTGTTGTGGATGATGTTGTTCCACAAGGAGTTGAGGAACAACAACCGGTTCAAGTAGACATACCTCTTCGCAGGTCTGATAGGGTACGTCGTCAGCCTGAGAGATACTCATTTCTCTTGTCTGACCATGATGACATTGTGCTCATAGAGGATGAGCCTACCACCTATCAAGAAGCTGTGATGAGACCAGATTCCGAGAAATGGCTAGAAGCCATGAGATCCGAGATGGAATCCATGTACACCAACCAAGTATGGACTTTGGTTGATCCACCTGAAGGGGTAAAATCCATTGGGTGCAAGTGGGTCTTTAAGAGAAAGACTGACATGGATGGACTTATCTATAAGGGTCGCTTGGTAGCTAAAGGTTTCAAGCAGATTCATGGTATTGACTATGATGAAACCTTTTCTCCGATGCGATGTTTAAGTCCATTCGGATCATGCTTGCTATTGCACCTACCATGACTATGAGATATGATGATGGATGTCAAAACCGCGTTTCTGAATGGAAACCTACTCGAGGATGTGTACATGACACAACCCGAGGGTTTTGTAGATTCACAAGATACTAGTAGAGTATGCAACTTTATAGGTCCATTTATGGACTAAAGCAAGCTTCTCGGAGCTGGAATCTTTGATTCGATGATGCGATCAAACAATTTGGTTTCATCAAGAACGAAGATGAGCCTTGTGTCTACAAGAAGGTTGTAGGGGACATAGTTGTCTTCCTCATATTGTATGTGGATGACATACTACTCATTGGGAAGGACATCCCTATGCTTCAGTCTGTCAAGACCTGGCTAGGGAGTTGCTTCTCAATGAAGGACTTAGGTGAGACATCCCGCATTCTAGGGATACAAATCTATAGAGATAGATCTAAGAGATTGCTTGGCCTAAGTCAAAGTACATACATTGACAAGGTACTCCTTCGGTTTTCCATGCAGAATTCCAAGAAGGGATTTCTGCCAATGTCACATGGCGTGAGTCTTTCGAAGACTCAAGGTCCCTCTTCTAGAGAGGAGAGAGATCGCATGGATCAGATCCCTTATGCCTCAGCCATAGGATCGATCATGTACGCCATGCTATGTACTCGACCTGATGTCTCATATGCTTTGAGCATGACGAGCAGATACCAGTCAGATCCAGGTGAAAGTCACTAGATAGCGGTCAAGAATATTCTTAAGTACTTACGAAGGACTAAAGAATATTTCTTGATATATGGAGCAATGATGAGCTAGCGTAAAGGGTTACGGTGATGCGCTTCCAAACCGATCGGATGATTACCGATCGCAATCGTGGTTCGTGTTTTGCTTAAATGGTGGTCCGTGAGTGGAAGAGTTCGAAGCAGGACACAGTAGCTGATTCTACAGTCGAGTATATTGCTGCATCGGAGGCAGCAAAGGAGGCTTCGCAAGTTCATCACTGAACTTGGGGTGGTTCCTAACATCGCTGATCGGTTGAGCTCTATTGTGACAACAATGGAGCTATAGCACTGGCGAAGGAACCTCGCTCACACCAAAGGACCACTATTGCGCTTCCATCTCATTCGAGAGATTATCGACAGAGGAGATGTGAAGATTTGCAGAGTACCTACAGAGGCTAACATCGCAGATCCCTTGACCAAGGCTTTGGCACAGAGGAAGCATGATGGTCACACTAGGTCATTAGGCCTTAAATCCTATACTGATTGGCACTAGTGCTAGTGGGAGATTGTTAGTTAGAGCCCTAGAGCCAATCATTTGATGATTGTATGGACTCATTGTATCATATTCTTGTATATTAATAAAGGTATTTGTTTGGTTATTATACTTATTTGTATTAGTGCCAAATAGACTAAATATAATAACGTCCTTAAGTAGAAGGTTCATACCTATATCAATCGATTAGTTGAATCGATAGTGAGATGATGTAGGGAACACTACTCTAAATCATTTCTAGTCGAGTATTAACATTCAGGGACAATGTTAATGCAATAAGACTAGCATGTAGGTCAGCTCGATGACTTGATCTCACAAGTCATGGATATAGAGATATCAAGCTAACACATGGGTATACATTGGAGAATGTATACTGAATGACCCGCCATGAGAAAGTATCATGGATCGTTATATGAGTGTCATATACTTTCTCATGTGGCTATTAGTATGACTATTAGTCCTTAGACCTGAAGTCACCATGGATCCCTACATAAGGAGTTATGTACTTTGGTTTCGTCAAACGTCACCCGTAACTGGGTGGACTATAAAGGCGATTACCGGGTATGTAACAAATTATGCAGAGGGATGTGAGTGATGTAGATGGGATCTATCCCTCCCATATGACGGGAGCGACATCAATATTCTTGATAGAGTGAGACCACTAAGTGCATGACCATGCCCAAATGAGTCAACATGAGATGTTGAGCTCATTTGATTGAGTGAGTCTACTTGGGGTTCAAGATTTAGATTGATTAGAGGATGACACGGTCTATGCCTCATATTGATCAATCTAGATGTCTAGGATAGAAGGACACTTGTCATTATTTTGTGAGGAGTCACAATTGGTAGTCACAAGGTGATGTCGGATCTCGACATTCTTGTAACTTGGGTAGTAATGATGTGTTGCTAGATACCGCTCATTACTTATGCTCCTATATGGTTGTTTAGCATTGCCAACGTTACAAGAACCTATAGGGTCACACACTAAGGACAATTAGATGGAGATTAGGTTCATATGATGAACAAAGAGGATTAGATTCATTTGATGAATCAAATTGGATTAAGAGTAATCCTAATTGGGCTAACTTGAGTTGGACTCAAGTTGATTCATGTATTCAATGAGTCTAATTTAGATTATGACTCATTAAATCAACTTAATTTAATGAATTAGATTCATTATATTAAGTTGACTTGATTCAAATGGTTAGATTAGATCAACCATGGAAGAGATTTGGTCAAGTTTGACTTGACTTGAGAGGAAGTTTAAAAGTCAAGTTTGACTTGACTTTATGCCACCTCATTGATGAGTTGGCATTGATGTGGACCAATGATGATGCACCACATCATCATGGTTGCCACCTCATGGAAGTTACAAAGTCATTTTCTTAATAACTTCATATTAATTGCAATTAATGCAATTAATTTGGGAGTTTTCACAAGGTAGAGTGGCCGACCACTTTGGGATTCATGTGGATTTCATTTTTCCATTCAAGTGGTGTATCTTCTTCTTCCTCCTCTTGAAGCTCTTCCTCTCCCTCTCCTCCTTGCCTTGGCCGAATCTTACCAAGGTGCTAGCACACCTTTGCGTAAGGTTTTCTCCACCTACGTGTCCGTGTGGATACATATAGAGGTTGTCTACTTTGACAACTTGAGATCCGGCAACTCCTTGGACGAGCGGGAACGCGAAAGGGCTCGCTTCGAAGGTATAACTCTCATCTAGTGTAGATCTAAAGTTTTTACAAACTCGTACAAGAAAAAGGTTTTTCGATAATTTTTGTTTACGAATCTTTGCACGAGATCCATGGCTTTGGGGTGACTCGGGGTTTCCGCGACGCGAAAAAGCGGTTTTCGCGGCCCGAAGAACCCAACAGTGCATCCATTCTCTGTGGGGGGAGACTAGCAGCACGCCTACTCCACTTCCCTGCCGAGTGGAGGATCCATCTATATACACCTTCCAGGTGGCTTAGGGCTCGGGATTTTGTACCTCCGTGATGAAGTCTGCCAATGACTGCGCCTTGATTACCGTCTGGGGTTGATACTGTATGTCAAACTCGCTAAGCTCTGTGGTCCATTTGATCAGCCGCTCGGACGCCTCAGGGTTCAGTAGAACTCGGCTTAAGGGGCTATTCGTCATGACAATGATCGTATGCCCCAGGAAATAGGGCCGGAGCCTTCGAACGGCTAGAACAAGTGCAAAGGCAAGTTTCTCAAGACCAGTGTAGAGGGACTCAGCATCCTTTAGAATGTGACTAAGGAAATACACTGGCTGTTCTTCGCCGTTCTGCCGGACTAGCGCTGAACCGACAGCATGCTCGGTTGAAGACAAATAAATGCGGAGAGGCTCACCGACAGATGGCTTAGCTAACACAGGTAATGAGTTTAGGTAGGTCTTCACTTCTTCGAACGCTCGGTCACACTCCTCGTCCCATTGGAATTTGGTTGCCCGATGCAGGATCTTGAAGAAGGGCATGCTCCGATCGGTCGTCCGGGAGATGAACCGGGATAGCGCTGTTATGCGACCCGTAAGGCGTTGGACTTCCTTCAAGTTTTTGGGCGGCGGCATATCTTGTAGCGCTTTGACCTTGCTAGGGTTGGCCTCAATGCCTCGGTCGGTGACTATGTAGCCTAGGAAACGACCACTTTTTGCTCCGAATAGGCACTTCTGCGGGTTCAACTTGATCCTGTACGCCCATAGTGTCTGGAAAGTTTCCTCTATATCTGCACAGAGGTCGGCCGCTCGGAATGATTTAATGAGTATATCATCAACATATACCTCTAGGTTTCGCCCGATCTGCTTCCGGAACACCCTGTTCATGAGTCGCTGGTACGTAGCACCTGCGTTCTTCAGTTCGAACGGCATGATGTTGTAGCAATAAGTGTCGTCTGCCGTGATGAAACTGACATTCTCTTGATCCTCCCGGGCGAGTGGCACCTGGTGATAACCCTGATATGCATCCAGCATGCATATCAGTTCGCACTCGGCGGTTGAATCCACCATTTGGTCAATCCGGGGCAGTGGGTAAAAATCCTTCGGACACGCCTTGTTCAGGTCGCGGAAGTAGATGCAGACTCTCTATTTGTTGCCGGGCTTGGAGACTAGCACCACATTTGCGAGTCAGCTCGGGAACTGCACCTCGCGTATGTGGCCGGCCTCCAGAAGCTTCTCGACTTCCACCCGTATTATGACGTTCTGCTCGGCACTATAATCCCACTTCCTCTGCTTGATGGGCCGAGCGTTCGGCCGGACATATAGCTCGTGTTGCGCGATGCTCGGCGAGATTCCTAGCAGCTCGTGCGTCGACCACGCAAAGACATCATGGTTTTGTTGGAGACATCTGGTCAGCTCCTCCTTCTGGCTTGCCTCCAGGTCGGAGGCTATGAACATCGTGGCCTCCGATCGAGTCGGATTAATCTGTACCTCCTTCTTTTCTTCATAAACAAAAGTAGGCGACTTCTCGGTTATAGTATTTACCTCGATACGGGGGGCCTTCTGAGCGGATCTCGCCTCTGCTCGTACCATCTCCACATAGCAACGCCGCGTTGCCAACTGATCGCCTCTAACTTCTCCCACTTGGTCTTCCACGGGGAATTTGATCTTCTGGTGGAAAGTTGAGATGATTGCCCGAAACTCGTTGAGAGCCGGTCGACCCAAAATGACGTTGTACGCTGAGAGAGCGTCTACAACGATGAAGTTAGCAGTCCACGTCCTTCTGAGTGGCTCTTCCCTGAGCGAAATGGCCAACTTAATCTGTCCGACTGGTTGAACCTCGTTACCCATGAATCCGAACAAGGGTGTGGTCATCGGTAGTAGCTCCGCCCTGTCGATCTGGAGCTGGTTGAACGCTTTCTTGAAGATGATGCTGACCGAACTCCCTGTGTCAATAAAGATGCGATGGATAGTGTAGTTTGCTATTACCGCTCGGATGATGAGGGTGTCATCATGCGGCACTTCGATTCCCTCGAGGTCGCCGGGACCAAAGCTGATCGCCGGCCCGCTCGCCTTCTCCTGGCTGCATCCTACAGCATGTATTTCCAGTCGTCGGGCATACGACTTGCGGGCTCGGTTGGAGTCACCACTAGTTAGCCCACCAGCAATGATGTTGATTTACCCCCGAGCGAAATTACTTCTATTTTCTTCCTCCCGAGCGGATGGTCTGGCTTGCCCATGGGAGACTCGAGGGTTGGCCCTTGGCTGGTGTTGTTGCTGCTGATGGTGATGCCACTCGGGTGAATGCCTAACTATTCTCCGCTCGGTGTGCTGATGATGAGCTCGCTTGTCCGGTGAAGGTGACCGGCGGTGATAGATCCTCGGCTCAGGTTGGCTGACCGGGGGAAGACTCCGACAATTCTGAGTGTTATGGGTGGCTGATCGATGGATTTTACAAAACATGGGCGTCCATACCTTGCCTTTTTGTCAAGGCCGCTCGGCCGCAATGTGCTGAACGGCTTGCGACCTGGAATCTTGAGGTGGCATCATCCCCTCGGCACGCGGTCCTTTTAGCGGTTGCTGGTTGATGTGTGCTCTCCGTTCGGTTTGGGCTGAGGGCTCGCCCGACGCTTCCTTCTTTCGAGCCGCCTGCGCTTCTTCCACATTAATATACTCACTTGTCTTTTTCAGCATGTGGTTGTAGTCGCGAGGCGACTTCCTAATGAGCGAGCGAAAAAATTCCCCGTCGACTAAGCCTTGTGTAAAAGCATGCATCATTGTCTCAGACGAGACCGAGGGGATGCCCATAGCTGCTTGGTTGAAGCGCTGGATGTAAGCTCGGAGAGTTTCTCTTGGCCCTTGCTTCATAGAAAAGAGGCTGACACTAGTCTTCTGATAGCGTCGGCTGTTGGCAAAGTGATGGAGGAATGCCGTTCGGAAATCTCTGAAGCTCTTAATTGATCCGTCCGGTAACCTCGGGAACCAGCGTTGAGACGAACCGAACAATGTAGTAAGGAAGACTCTACATTTGACTCCGTCGGTGTATTGATGAAGAGTGACAGCATTATCGAACTTACCGAGATGGTTGTCCGGATCGGTTACACCACTATACTCCCCGATCGATATTGGAGCGTAATGCTTTGGAAGAGGGTCTTGAAAGATTGCCTCAGAGAACTGGCGATTGACCCGCTCAGGGGATGACTCCGCGCGCGGCGTTTTCCCCTTTCTGGCATTCCGCACGGGTGCTTCATCGGACGATCCCTGGTTGGCTAGGGCCAGCTCCGAAGGAGTTTGGAATAGTGCCCGATGGAATGGAATAGGGGCGGCCGACGCGTCTCCTGGTGTGCCGGTCTGCCCCTTGTTCTGAGCCCTGGTAGAATATTATTTCGGTCGGTCCTCCATTGCCGCTCGGCCTCCAGAAACCAAGGCGGCCTGTTGCACTATCCTTTCGGCTTGGGCCTTCTGCTGTTGCTCAACCATCTTTGCGACTCGCGCTTGGATGAGTGCCTCGAGCTCCTCGGGAGAGAGCGTTACCATGAGGTGGCGTCCAGCTTCTTCCATCTTCTTAGCTCAGATTCAGGTGCGTTCCACAGACGGCGCCAATTTGATCCTGTCCGTGCACTGAGTCGATGGAAACTGGGGATGTGGTTCTCTCTGCTGCTCCCAGGTGATCTTCACAGCGACGTAAGTCTCCGATGAACCTACAACAAAGTCGGGCCGGGAAGGGGTTCCCGGGACGACCCTCCGATGCTCAAGTAAGGCGATGGCGAGAAGAAACAGAGGCAGAATAGAGACTGTGGCTACAGTAGATGAGGAGAAAAATCATACCTCCATCGAAGTCCGGGGGTCTTTATATAGGACCCCGGAGAGGCGCGTGCACGCTTCGCAAGGCGTACACGTTCCTCAAAGCATACCTTGGAATGGTTGTGTCAGAAAAGCATGCCTGACGCCATACCACAATTGTCCGACCATATCTCTGTTATGGCAGCGGAAACTTCCTCCGTACGATCCTTGGTACTGCCCAGCCGCCGACCATGCTGCTTGTCAACGACAGACGTCTCGAGAATGATATCACTAGCTGCCCCTTTTGTCCTCTTCTAAGCCCTTTGTCTCTAATTGGGCCAGTCGGGCTGATCGCTTGGCCTCCAGGGCGCCCGGGTATACACGCACCTCGGTGTTGGATTGAAAGCACTAGAGGGGGGGGGGTGAATAGCGCTCGTGGCTTTCACTCTTTCGAATTTGTAAAACTATCAAGTTATAAAGCAGCGGAAATAAAAGTGCACAAACACACAAAAGACACGAGAGGTTACTTCGTTCGGAGCCTATCTCGACTCCTACTCGAAGGCCCGCGGTCGTTGATCGCTTTCGGTGGGCAACAACTATAATATCGTCAATAGTACAAGTATGAAATGAGTATAGAAAATCTAAGCAATACCGACAAGAAAATTTATAGAAATCGGAGCGTCGGGTTGTCGGAAACTTGTCGCAGCTTAGCTGGAGCCTCTCGTTAGCAGCACGTTGTAGATGGATCGCTTGATACTTAATTAATGAGGCTGCTGCTCGAGAGGTTCTTTTATACAGTGCTGGAGGCGCCTCCAAGCTCATCTAAGGCGCCTCCAGGTCGCCGAGTCACACGCGCGGATTAGCGCTGAAGAAGTCACGCCTTATCACCTTTAAGGCGCCTTCAAGCCTTGTCCAAGGTGCCTTCAACGCCTGGTTCAAGGCGCCTTCAGCTGGTACAAGGCATCTTGGATTGTGCTGCGCTGGCTTCTTCTGGCTCGCACCCGAGGCGCCTCCAAGTCCCATGGAGGCGCCTCGGACACTGTACATCCGAGCTTAGCTTGTGTTTTTTGGTACCTACAAAATGCGTTAGTTCAGAGTACCTGCAACACAGAGTTAGTGCATAATAATAATGAATTTAAAGTTTGACAGTCTCCCGACTGTCGGAGTCTGACTTCAGATATTTTACCGGAAACCCTAGGTTGACCTGACGCCTACTGTTCCCTCTACGGGGAACGCGTCCTCACCTACTCCACTCAGGAGATTTACCTGTTGCCAGTGCGATCCTCCAGATCGACTGGACTTTTGCTTGGTGCTCGATGCTTCCGGACTTTCTGCTGGACTTCTGCTTCCCAGCTGGTCCAGTCTTTCACCTGGTTCGCGACACCAGGACTTTTCACCTAGGGTTACCTCCTTAGGACTTTTGCCTGAAGCACTCGACCCACCAAGACTTTCTGCATAGGGTTACCACCCCCTATGACCTAGGGTTACCACCCCCTAGGGTTTTCACTTGCCTAACCACAGCTAGGAATTTTCCTGAAACACTTAAACAAACTTGTTAGATCACAACATAACCTTAACTTTGAATCCTTTACCATTATCAAAACTTTAGGTTCGATCGTCGGATGCTTCCTGCACCAACAATCTCCCCCTTTTTGATTATGGCAACCCAAATTCAAAGTTATGTAAAACAAATGCATAAATATATTTAAGAGGTTTAAGTGAGCAAGCTTAAGTATATAAATTCAAATACAAGCATAACTTAAGTTAACACTTAAACTTTGTGAAGCTCCCCCTTAATACAGAGCTTTCTTTTTGAATCAGATTTTCTTTTACTTTTGAATTTTCCTACTCTCTCCCTTTGCCATTTATCAAAAATAAGCCAGTGTAAAACAAGTTTTAACAGATTAGGCTAATATATGGTTGACTTCTTTTGAAACTTAGTTGTGTTTTGAAAGATATTTAGCTAAATTTTGAAAATTTGTGAGAAGAAAAACTTAGCTAGATTTTAAAGAATTTTTTGGAGCCAAACAAATACTTAGTAGAAATATTTTGAAAGCAATGAGTTAAATTTTGCAAGGATATGCTTTTAATATTTTTAGCTAAGTAATGAATGAATCTGAGAGGTAACTTAAAAAAATATTTTAGCAAAAAGTTATAAAGTTAGATTTCAAGGTTGGCTAAGTTTGAGAAAGTTGCTATATGAATCACTTAGCTAAGCCTTTTGCAAACATTGAATTTTGAAAATGTAACTTCAGTTAAAAAAGGTACTTAGCTTAATAAAAAAACTTAATTTTGAAAAAAATAGGAGTAAGAACTTGTTAAATTTTAGAACGAAGAGGGAGTAACTATTTAATTTATGTTATTTATTTAAATTTAGTTGGTCCTTAAGTCCAAGCATGAGTCAGGTTAAATAGATGTTAAGTTATCTAAATTGTTTTGATCAGGTATCAGATCCCTAAATCATGCGCAATCTTACAATCTCCATTTCCTTCACCAACTGTCTAACCTTTAGCTACTTGCTTATTGCCTAGAGGGCAATAGCTTTCACTTGGTTAGTCAAGTTAAGTCATTTGGTCCAGTTAGATTTGACTAAGGCTGGATGACTTAAACTGATTACTGTTAATAAGGTATATATTTAACGCCCAGACTCATATTGATGCACAGATATAAGCATTCTTAAGTCCAGGCTGTATCCTATGCATCTCACGTCGTTCTATGTTTTTCAAACACAAGCAAGATAAGCCTAGGTGTTTGTGAGATGCTCTGGCTTAAATCTAGGGGAACATGATTTCTAGGGTAGAGCCTAAGCTAATTCCATATTTTTGAAAGTCTAGTAAAACTGGAATTTTAAGAACAATATTTTCCTAGAATTTAAAAGATAGAAAAAAAGTTTTAGGAAATTGATTAAAAATAACTATTCTACCCAACACATTCTTATTTCAATAAACAACTAAAAACTAATAAACATGAGTAAGTAGATGTCAACCAAATACTAATACAGTCTGAGAAGACAAATAGGTGTCTGTCCAAAATACATCAAGAAATAGTCTCAAAAGGCAGGATCATCAAGAGTGGGATCATCAGCTGGAGGTGGTGCAAGAGGCTGCTCGGGTGCCGGCTGAGGCTGTCCCTGGCGCCGTATCTCACCTCGGAGAGACATGAACCCTGCAGCTATCTCGGATCGGAGAGATCGGAGGAAGCGATGGCTGTCTAGCACAGCCCGTTGCGTCTGAATGGACTGAATCTCGAGCCGAGTAAGTTTGTCCTCGACGGAGGGAGGAGCCGAAGTCGAAGGCCCGACTGATGTGGAGGGTCCGGTAGAGGTGGAAGGATCTACGAAAATGTCCTCTGCCAGGAAGTCGGGCCACTCCTCACCCTCACCTGGTACGTCCTCGGCCTTTGGAGCACCAGGAGCAGCGACTGGCGGTGGTCGGCCCTTCTAGGCCAGAATCCCCTCGGTAGTGACCTCTGCACCTGCTAATCTAAGACTACGCTGACCTAACTCATCATAAATGGTAAGTGGGATGAGTGTCCCTTTGGTAATGTCTATCCTAGAGCCAGAGAATATCTGGGTCAGGAAATGACAGTAGGGCATATGAATCACTCTAGTCGTGACTGTACTAGATGCCTTAATGATGTTATGAAACATATGCAGTGCAATGTCTATATCTAGGCGTTGGCTAAGAGCGTACAAAAAGAATGAGTGGGATGGTCGCATCTTCGAGACATCTCAAGATGTGATGGGTAGGATGCATGCTGTCAGGACTCTGTACATAATATAGTCTTGAACTCGAAGAAGAGTAGACCTGAACTCAGTCAGGCCAAAGGGTCTCTCCTCCCCAAAAAAATGCATGTAGATGTCATCTAAGGTAATGTGAGAATAGGGATCACCAAAAGGTAGCTCCCTACTCGGGTAACATAAAAATGTACACTGAGACTCCCTAAGCTCTAAGCTAGTGCGAAGCAGGGAGGGAGTAAACTGAAGATCAGTGCCACCAACTCTGGTGGAATAGGTGCTATCATCAACCTTTTCAAGGTTGTGATAGAACTGGGCACACAGGTCTTGATTCACTGTAGTGGTGCAGTCAACCAGTTTACCTAGATGATAGTAGTCTATCATCTGGACTGCGGGTAGACAAAATTGGGATAAAATTTCCCTACCTATATACCTAGGTTTAATGGACTCAAAGGTAAACCTGGCAAAATCTATCCTATGTTGCTCCGAGGGGAATCTAGGATCCGTGGAAGGGGCCCTAGCCAGTGTAGGATCAACAATGCGACGTTTCCTATTTTTGACATTATACAAGAAAACTAGCACGAAATTTATATAATAGATGATTGAGAAGAGTTTAGAGTAAACCTTGGAGGCATTTCTAGGATTAGAGGAGGAAGAGATGGGTTGAAGGCGCCTTGGTTGGAGAGAGATCGCACGAGAACCTCATGTTGTGTTTCGGCAGAAGACGAACAGAAGAAGCCTTCTGTTCGTGGCAAAATCGCGGAATGAAGGCGCCTTAAAGATGGTCCGAGGCTCCTTAATCAGGTCGAAGGGAGATTTCCCACCGCTGTTGAGGGTGCCTCCCTTGTGTGGGAGGCGCCTCTGTTCAGGCGCCACATGTTTTTTTTAAAATTTATTTATCGTTGAAGAAGTTTATGATTAATTAAGTTTTGAGAGGTTATTAATTTCTATTGATTAGGTTTTTAGATTAAATATTAAAAGTTAATTTAATTTTGAGAAATAATTTTTGTTAAGTTAATTTTAAAAAATAATTTTAAGTTAATTAAGTTTTGAAAAATAATTTTAAGTTAATTATTTTTGAAAAATAATTTTAAGTTTATTAATTTTGAAAAATATTTTTAAGTTTATTAATTTTGAAAAATATTTTTAAGTTAATTAATTTTGAAAAAATAATTTTAAGTTAATTAATTTTGAAAAATAATTTTAAGTTAATTAATTTTGAAAAATAATTTTTAAGTTAATTAATTTTTGAAAGATAATTTAAGTTAATTAATTTAAGCTAATTAATTTTGATAAATAATTAAGTTTGACTAATTTTGAAAATAATTAAGTTTGATTAATTTTGAAAATAATTAAGTTTGGATTAATTTGGTTTACGAGTTAAATTTTGAATTAATTTTAATTATGAATTAAATTTTGAATTAATTTTAATTATGAGTTAAATTTTGAATTAATTTTAATTATGAGTTAAATTTTGAATTAACTTAGTCATCTCACCTGATGTAAATTTTCAATCAGAGAATCCTACAATTTTGTGAGATGAATTAGTTTCAATTTAAGGGTTTTGTTTAACTTTGTGTTAGATTTAAGTTTAGTTTTGGGTTCAACAAGCAGGCGTTCTTTGTATAAACTTCTGGGCTATGGTGAGTCACAAGGACATCATTAAAGTAACCATGCCTTCGAGATTTTCCAAATAGTCATATCCATTGAACTTAGTACTAAACCTTGGTCTAACTGGTTAGGATCCATAGAAGGTAGCTTCGGTCAGTTTCACTTAGCCAAATACACCAGATCGAAGCCATATCTTCCTAGACATGCGATGATTAAGTTTCCCCAACGTACTATCATCCAATATTTCACCAGTACCGTGGGTCAAGTTAAACCTAGCTCATTTTAATCTAACCCTATTTACCCTGCTGGGTAGGTAAAGTTCGATTACTCTGTCGGGTAGATTAAGTTCGGTTACCCTGTCGGGTAATTTTAGTTGGGGATGCCAGCTATTCTGGATCCTCCTTCTATTTTGATTTGAGTTAAATTTTACTTTTAATTTTGAATTAATTTCGAATTGAGTTTTGAATTTTGAGTTTTAAATTTAATTTCGAATTTTTAATTGAATTTTGAATTTAAATTCAAATTTTTAATTGAATTTGGAATTTGGAATTTTTTTTTAATTTAATTTCGAATTATTGAATTTTTAATTTAATTTCGAATTTTTTTAATTTAATTTAGAATTATTGAATTTTTAATTTAATTTTGAATTTTTAATTTAATTTCAAAATTTTAATTTAATTTTTAATTTTTAATTTAATTTCGAATTATTAATTTAATTTTGAATTTTTAATTTTGAATTTTAATTGAATTTTTAATTTTTAATTTTTAATTTTGAATTAATTGAATTTTTAATTATGTTGGTTTTATTAATATCGTCTTTCTTTTTACTCCCCCTAGATCATAGCCTCGATATTGTCTATCGAGGTAGTGTATTTGATACTTCGGGATCCAATATTGACCAAGTCCAACTTGATTAATCAATTTGGACTTGGAGACCCATGCTTAGACTGTTTTTCTATTTACTCTTTGTACAAGAGATAAATAAGATTTATATTTTTTCTTTGGTTTAAATCCTAGACCAGTTCTATTGTAAACGGCTCTTTGTATCCCAAGAATTAGGTCAAGATTCTTGGAACCTAAAGAAAACCGTTCTAGTGTTTTCTCCAGATCCTTGACTTGAATTTTCAGGCTGGAATTATCTTCTACAAGTTTTTGGACTTAAGTTGAGTTTCCAGTCTGAACTGGTTTAGTCAAAGATTCGGAGTTAGTCACTTCTTTAAGGACTTCTACTTCCTTTAGAAGTGACTTGACTCTAAGGTTTGATTTAGCTAACTTTCGTAACAAGTAATTAACTAAATTATTGAGTCGAGAGATACTTACAGAGGGATCGGGCCCTTCGGAAATGGATACGGATCCGTGGCTTTGCTCGGACTGGGCCTCCGATTCGCTCTCACTCTCGGATAGGTTGATTTGGTCCCGGGCCATCAGCGCAAGTAAACTCGTCTGATTGAGTTCGTCGTCATCGTCTTCTGAGGAAGATTCATCCCATGTCGCCTTCAGGGCCTTCTTCCTTCTCTGCTTCTTGGCTTCCTTTTGGTTGGGGCAGTTGGCCTTGATGTGCCCCTTCTAGTTGCATCCGTAGCAGATCACCTCAAATTTTACCTTAGAATTCGGTTGGGCCTCCTTGGATTGGACTGCCTTCTTTAGGTCCCTCTTGTTGAAGCCTTTCTTCTTCTTGTAGAGTCTTTTCACAAGGTTCATGAGTTCAATGGTTAGTTCATTGTCTTCTTCATCTGAGTCGGTTTCTGCTTCCGGCTCATGTTCGGTTCTTCGTCGTGATCTTGATTCGCGAGCTCCACCGGTACCTGCAAGCAAAGCAATTTCTTTCTCAGAAGGCTGTGTATTAGTCTGCTCATGAAGTTCGAATTCTGAAAATAGTTCGTCTAATTTAATTGAAGATAAATCTTTGGAGACTTTGTAGGCATCTACCATTGATGCCCACAATGTACTCCTAGGAAAATAGTTGAGTGCATACCTTATGATGTCCCTATTCTCGACCTTTTGACCGATTGCGTGGAGGGAGTTGAGGATGTCTTGTATACATACGTGGAGTTGACAGACTGTCTCATCTTCCTGCATTTTTAGGTTATATAATTTATTAAGCAACAAGTCACGTTTACTTACTTTTGTGTCAGAGGTTCCCTCGTGGAGTTCGATCAGCTTCTCCCAAAGCTCTTTTGCGCTGGAGAAAGGTCCAACTCTGTTGAGTTCCTCCTTGGTCAGTCCGCATTGGAGGGTGCAGGTTGCTCTGGCATCAGCTTCCACCTTCTTGATTAGGGTCGGTTCCCATTTTTCGCAGGGTGTTGGCTTGCCATCTTCGTCGGATGGCAGTTGTAGTCCGGTCTTGATTATCATCCACGTGTCGAACTGTGTCTTGAGGAAGGTTTCCATTCACCCCTCCCAATATCTGAAGTCTTCTCCGGAGAAAAGTGGGGCGTGAATGGTGCTGAAACCTTCTTGTTGGGCCATTTAAAATTCTGAACGACAAAAACAACAAAATCGGTTTCAAGACGGGGTCTTGGATTAGTAGTGTGGGAGAAAGAAGAAAAAACAAGCTCGAGTGGTATTGTACCAACCTCAAGCAAAATCGATTCGATAAAACAATTAGAATGTAGCTATTAAGCTAATTCTAATTTGACTCCGAAAAATCTGAAAATACCACGAAAAAAAATGTTTTGAATAGTGGTTGCACTGATTCAAAACGACTCCGCTCTGATACCAATTGTTGGATCGAGAAGCGCTAGAGGGGGGTGAATAGCGTTCGCGGCTATTTCATTCGTTTTGGAATCGTAAAAGCAGTCGAGTAAATAAACGCAGCGGAATAAAAATAAACACACAAACACAAGAGATTTACTTCGTTCGGAGCCTGTAGCGACTCCTATTTGAAGGTCCGCGATCCTTGATCGCTTTCCGTGGGCAACAATTATAAGCACAAAATTATTACAAGCTAAATACAATTTAAAATAATAATTAAAAATACCAACGACACTTAGGAAATATTAGATTTGAAGCTCCGGGTCGTCGGGAAGTATTCGCAGTACTTCTGGGTCGTCTCGTTGACAGCACATTAAAGAAAGGTTGCTTAGAGGAAGTGCTTTCGAGTTGCTGGTCGAGTGCTGCTTTTATACAGTACTCAAGGCGCCTTGAAATCCATCCAAGGCGCCTCCAGGATGGCCGAGTCGCCCGCGTGGATCAAACCTAAACTGGTCGTGACTTATCCCTTCAAGGCGCCTTCTGTGCTCTCCAAGGTGCCTTCATCCAGCAGTCCAAGGCGCCTCCAAGCTTGCTTCGCAGCCAGCTCAGCTTTGCATCCGAGGCGCCTCCAAGCTCCATGGAGGCACCTCGGACACTGTTCATCCGAGGCTAAGTTGTGCTCCTTTGGTCCTGCAAAAAGTGTTAGTCCCAAACACATACCTTGTAAAACCAAGTTAGCACAAAACAACAATATAAATATGATAATAGAATATGATGACAGTCTCCGGACTGTCCGGGTCTGACTTCGGATTTCCAACCGGAAACCCTAGGTCGACCCGACACCTACTGTTCCCTCTGCGGGGAACGCGTGCTCACCTACTCCACTCAGGAGATTTACCTGTTGCCAGTACGATCCTCTAGATCGACTGGACTTTTGCTGAGCGTTCGAAACTTCCGGACTTTCTGCTGGACTTCCGCTTCCCGGCTGGTCCAGTCTTTCACCTGGTTCGCGACACCAGGACTTTCCACCTAGGGTTACCCCCCTAAGATTTATGCCTGAAGCTCTCGACCCGCTAAGACTTTCCACATAGGGTTATCAACCCCTATGACCTAGGGTTACCACCCCCTAGGATTTTCACCTTGCCTAACCACAGTTAGGGCTTTTGCCTAAGTACACTTAGGACTTTCCTGCAATCTCATTCAGACTATTAGATCACCACATACCTTAACTTTGAATCCTTTGTCATTATCAAAACTCAGGTTCAATCGTCGGATATTTCCCGTACCAACATTATGGTTTAACAAATATGGTGCCATTGGATAACACATGACTTTTAGCAATTTTCCACAATTTCTATTTTTTTTTTAAATATATATATATATATATATATATATATATTTGTAATCTAAATTATATCTTCATTTGCTCTATTAAAGATTAATAAAAAAAGGTGGCATGTAATGAAATCTTGGCCCATTCATCCTACGAATATCCTTTTTAGACATCGACATAAAGACTCACCTAACCTAATAACATCTCATCCAATTAATTAACCCTAATTAAAGTATTATCCTAGGTTTGAACATTATGATAATATTTGTTTCAAAGAAGACTTGTAAAATTTTTGTAAATTATAGGAAGAAGTTTTGTTTATTATATATATTTCTCTTTTTTTTTTTTTTTTTTTTGGGGATGAAGTTGAAAGAGACTTATGGTATTACTTGTTTTTCAAAAGAGCTACCAAGTTCACATCTAATGGAGGGGCCTAAAGACATGGGTCATTTTTTAGGTCGATATCTTTTTTAATATCATATTAATAACATAAATAATAGAATCAAACAATGAATAAGAATATATTTTTTTTCATCAAATTAGACAAAGTTCATATGAAATTAATAAGTATACCTTTCACCTAAACATTAACATTTTAAAAAATCAGTCAAATATATATATATATATATAATTTTGATATGCTATGGATCCTGGAATTAATTCAGGTGTCCGGTAAAATAGTCCAGACGCTTGGAATTAATCCAGGCGCCTGGACTCCTTTTAGTTTTTTTTTTTTTATTTTGAGATATATTATATTTAGGGTTCAAAATTTTAGGATTTAGGAGTAGGATTATAACGGTTTTGAGTTAATAAGACTTTTCCTCTAGGATTTAGACTTCCCTCTTAGATTATAGTGTTTCAGATTAAAAATTATAGATGCTCACGAGATATATTATATGTATTTAGGGTTAAAATTTTAAAATTTAGAAGTTAGATTATAATGAGTTTAAGTTAATAAGATTTTTTTTTATAGGTTTAGATTTTCTTTTTGAGTTATACTATTAAGATAAATAATTTTAATTATGCACGGAATATAATATATATGTATTTATAGGTTTTGAATTTATGATTTACAGAATTTTTTATTTTTAAAAATTTAAAAAATTTAAAATTTTAAAAATTTAAAAATAAAAGAATCGATGGATTATCAAAACTTAAAAAAATAAAATAAATATTTTCCTTTAAAATGAAGGAATTTAAGATATTTGGTGTAACCCCTAAACTACGCAAAACTCGCAAGAGAGAAATTAAGTACGCTACTAAAATCCTGATATATTATCGTAGCAGTAATATAACGGAGTCCTGCTGCTATAGTAGCGGAACTGGCGATCAGTTTTCCCGTTTCTGTCCCGTTATTTGTCCTAGAGTCAGCCGTGGCATATCGGTCGTTACGTGTCGGCGGTCACTAAAAAAAAAGGAAAATTTTGAATGGAACTTACTCACTTTGAAAAAATTCAACCGTTTTACTGGCACCGTGATAGGCAAAGTATCGAAAGTGATCAATTGAAATTCGGGTACAATGTCGAGTATAAATAGTAAGTGGAGAAAGTATATTTAAAAGTAGTTCGCGCGTCGGGTTACCTGCCGGATTGACGTGAGGGTCCCGCCACGACCCCCAGATGGAGGTAGTCTTACCGCTCTCGAAACGACACGAGGGACCAGATTTACCTGCGAACAACTCGAATGCATAACGCGCAAAGGTTCCACCGACCGCCGTTAACTTACGTCGCTAAACGGCGATGCGGTGCTATAAATGGCGTAACAGGGAGCAGCTCCACTCTGTAACGCCGTGGAGAGGAGTACAGCCAAGCTCGCAACTCGCAAGCGGATAGGAAAGCGAAGGGGCCGGCGGACGGCAGCGGTGGGATAAGGAGAAAGTGAAGGATAGTTGAGGCGGAGGAAGGTGAAATCGCAAGCCATTGGTTAGTTTTTTCCCCCTCTTTCTCGTTAGGTTTTGGCACCTTGGTTTTCTTTGGAATCAAATGTTGGGGCGAGCGAAAAGTAATTTGTGAGTGTTCTTAATCGGACGAGGGATTCACATTTAGAATCTTCTTTCTTTGCTTGGAATTTTGCTGGATTTCTTTGCACCAGGAACAGTTTTGAATGCAGTCGTTTCTCCTCGACGAATTGTTTTGACGCAATCTTTTCTTCCTCGACATTGTGAATATTTTAGATCTGTGCAGTAATTTCTTTTCCCTTTTCTTCCTACTTCTGTGGGTTTAGTAGCACTTTTACTGCTTCGATGGGGCATCTCTATGGAGTTTGGGTAGCTAATAATTGAGAGTTGCAGATGCTGGTTCAATTAATTCTAGGGTATGAATAAGCATACTGTTCTTCTTTATGAGTCGGTGTTTATGCTTGTCACTTTCTCTCCGATTCGAAATATTCACAATGTGATTGTAATTTTTATGCTAATGGTTAAAATCTTTCAAATTACGGTTGTGCCGAAAAAAATAGTGGCTTCCTGTTTCGACTTAGCATCCTGTTCCAATTTCTTTCCGCTCTGATTAAAATAAAAAAAAAAAACTGGAGATGCAGGGTATTGATTCCCATGCCTCTAGCTCTACCATCTGAGCTACACCCCTTAATGAAATGTAGTTATGACGATTGAAAGCTAATCAGTACATTATCCCATCTTACTTGCTGGTCTTCTAAGAATTTGAAGCTATTCTTAATATTGTATCTATCACTTGCTGGGGTTCGAACACTTAACTCTCATTTTTATTTTTCATTTCTATATGTACTATTCGTTCCTTCAGTTTGTTTTTTTCAAGAACATACATTCTCACGATTTGTATCCAAAGCCTATTAGAAATTCATTTTTATTTATTAAAAACAAAAATGGATTATATAGTCGTGAAACATAATTTTTTTGAACTGGATCCAAGATTTTTCCAAAACTATAATAAAAATTTGGAGAAGTGGGGTATCGATCCCCATACCTCTCGCATGCTAAGCGAGCGCTCTACCATCTGAGCTACATCCCCATTCTTTTTCATTTGAAAAGTTTGAATACATGGTGTGCTACCTGTCTAAAATCCTGAAAAATTCCCTCAAATTGCTAAGATAACTTAATGTTGAATTTTCCATTATTAGTTAACTCTCATTTTTATTTTTCATTTCTATATGTACTATGTGTTCCTTTATCTGTAGTTTTTTTTTTTCACTTTGTACAACTTATTTATGAAAGATTTTCCAAAAAATTTAATGAAAATGTGGAGAAGTGGGGTATCGATCCCCATACCTCTCGCATGCTAAGCGAGCGCTCTACCATCTGAGCTACATCCCCTCTTTTTTTTTTTTCTTTTTTTTAAATAATATTTCCATGTGTGTTGAATTAACAGTTTTTAGTGAAACTTTTGATAATTATTAATAAAAGGTATTTTTCCACAAAAAAAAAAAAGTAGTCGAGTGCATGAAGCTCTCGCTAGTACAAGTCCCGTGGAAGGGTTGAATTATATTGAGTCTATTGTTTGCAATCTTACCTTGCATTTTGCAAAAAGTTGTTTCCGCGATTCAAACCTGTGACTTCAAGGTTATATTTTTCCACCAAAAGAAGTCAAAAATTGAAGATGTGGAATATTTATCCCCATCGCTCACATGCTATGTTAAGTAAGTGCTCTACCATCTAAGCTATATTCCCTTAATATCTTCTTAAGGAAATCCTAATATAATTTGCCAGCCATCTCATTTTACATAGCACTTGTTGTGTTAACATCTTGTATAATGGACTTCTTTTTTCTTGTGTAATAAACAGTGAAATAGTGCAGTTTCTCGGTATTTTTTTTTGTTTAATGAATCAAATTAACAAAATTAATCACTCAGTTGTTTTAGTTATTCTTGCTACTGTAAGACAATTGGATTTTCTTTGTGACACCAACTTATGTTTCTTGAGCCATTTGCTCTTATATTTTCTCCTTTTGTTTTGTCTATATGATGTGATTAGCCTTGCACACGCATGTTGTTGGTAACTTTAGGCAGCCCAGCCCCTCTTGCAATGGAAAAAACTGAAATATTTGACAGAATTTTGTGAAGCAAACTTTCAGTTCTACATTTTATAATTTCTTAATTGTTAAGATTCCTGAGGAAATTCCCATAGCTATTGAGATTGCTAGATGTTTAAGATTCTAGTACGTAGGTATTCTTCTAATTTTTATGTTTCTTTTCCCAACCGTCAATATGATAAAATTTTGGCCAATCATTCTGTGCACATTGTTATATTTTCATTATGTTGGTTTTTATGGCAGGTTAATGGGTGGGGAAATCATTAAAGTGGCTTTTGATGGAAAGTCAGACCATGCAGTAAGGATGCTAGATGATGAGAATTCTCATAGGCAACAAGAACTGCCTCTTCTCAGTGATCTGTGTGTGGATGACGATACAGCAGAAAATAAGCATATTATTCACAAATCATTAAATCAAAAAAAGTCAGCTGCACTGAAACCAGCTAATTCTGGAAATTCACAGTCTAACCGCACTGTTCCTCAGCCTTTCACTCTTGCAACTGAAAAGCGTGCTTCTGGTGGACATCACTCTATCATTTCTGTAACTGTGAATGCAGGCAAACACGCAACTGTAGAATATCTCCAGTCCAGAAATATCACAAACAAGCCTCAGGTGACCTATCCATTGGTATAAAAACTGCTTAATCGTCCATGATGTTATTTCTTATTGTGTCCCTGCAATGACATCTGAATTTTTTAAGGATGACTTTTATTTTACTTCAAACTATCAACTTGTGATAAAAATTAGAGCATTCCTACGCTCGCTCTCTATTAAGCAGTTCATATATCATATTACTAGGTTTTGTACTTAGCTTGTCCTGAATGTATTGATGTGATCTCCATTGTGATCCTGTATATTCTCAAGTGATTTTGCGAAAAAAGAAGGAACTTTTCACCATTCTCGATGCATGCATCCTATCAACAGATCAAGAAGATCACAAGTTTTGAATCCAAATTTATATGGCTTATTCTATTCTTGAAAGCATCTCAAATTCTTCTGGAAATGTAATTGGGAAATCTAAAGAATGATCAATTGTGAATCTAATCCTGTTGGTATTGCAGAGAAACTCACTTCTCACATCCAGGAAGCCTTTGCAACTTCATAATGCAACGCAAGCAGATGAAGAAGAGTCTCACTCTTTTGCTTTGTATCCTTATATAATTATATCTTCTACTCTATTTATACTGTCTATTTATTAATTGCTCCTGAACTTATATCATAGAGCTACACCATCTGTAAGAACTTTGAGAGGCAAAACAACTGTAGCAACTGCCCCTAGTTTCAGATGCAGTGAGCGTGCAGACAAGAGAAAGGAGGTACCATCTCTATGTACTAAGTCTAATTTTAGTGTTCTCATTTTAATCAGTTTAATTTTAATCATTTTTCCTCTGATTTCTTCAGTTCTACTCCAAGTTGGAACAGAAACACCTAGCTTTGGAGGCAGAAAAAAATCAGTCTGAAGCTAGGATCCCGGTACGCTTTCTTCTGTTAATACTCTCTATTGGTGTATATAAGTTGCCAATGTGTACGCTGGTGTGCACAATGGAATATTTTTTACTATTTTTAGCATGAATCCTTCTGAGATGGTGTTAATATTTCATTTCTCCATATTTACCTTGCATTTGTTAAAACATTGGTCTCTGAAAACCAACATGAATTGCACTAATTAACTAATACGAATTTGTTAAAACATAATATATTTGATGGGTTGTGCTCATCGTCTGCTTTACGTCTACACTAATGAGGTCACGTATATTTTGGATTTCCCTACTATTAACTTTGCAGATACAACAGAGAAATGGAAGAGGCTTGGCAGGTGACCAATTTCAAAAGTTTACAGTATCAGTAATATATGATTTTAGGTTTCTTGAATAATTATTTTAGTATTTAGCAGATGATCAATACATGTTTGGCCTAAACATTAATACAATTTAATTCAAACAATCTTAAATTAAAGAAAGGATGACAGAGAAGTTGTTTTCAAACAAACATTAGCGGATTATACTTCCCAGCAATACTTATGGTGAACAATTTATGTTTCTTCAGTTTGATTGCAAATTCATGGGCATTGATCATGGTTAAGTTCTTAACTGTCTGATTCATCAGGAAGAGCAAGAGGCAGCTCTGAAAAAGTTGAGGAAGAGATTATCATTCAAAGCACACCCAAATCATGCACTTAGGTTTATCTAGATTAGTTGTTTATCGCTATTTCAGTTTGTGAGTCAGTAACCTTTCGCTAAAACTCAACCGTTTTGCCCCTTCGACTAGTTCACAGAATTGGCAATTTTGATTACTTATCTTAAGGTTCCTTTCCAACTGAATCTATTCCTCTTTTTTTTTTTCCAATCCATGTGATAACTGATAAGAAAAATACTTTGATTGTGCTTATTTGCATTTATACACTTTTGGCTGAAGTATTTCCGGCCCATAAACCTTTTTTCTCCTCTTTGCATCAGTAGTTTTGATTCTCTTAATAGCACATTTACCTAATTGGAAGTACACTTTAACCAATCCAAAAATCCATAAACACGTTAAGGAATAAGTCTCATGCTTCAAGAATTTTACACTACTCGGCGGCTTCTCAGCTTACAACATTTTAGTTATGATGAGGACTGCTAATTTTTGTTAGTGAAGGTTTGCTTAAGTTTACTGAAAAAACAATGCAGGGGATATTACAAATGCAGCAGCATGAGGGGTTGCCCTGCAAGGAAACATGTTGAAAGGTGCTTGGAAGACCCTTCGATGATGATTGTCACTTACGAAGGCGGGCACAATCACACGCGGTTGCTCACCCAGTCTGACCAGACGAAGATTTTTGTCATCAACTCCTGCTGAGCAACTTGTTTATCACCTTCCTTCGGTCATTGCACCACCTCGATGATCAAAGATAAGGCTGTGGCAATACTTGTGTTGTCCGGTGATCTATGTCTCCATGGTGCACATCATGGAACACCACCTGCCTCTCCTCGGTTTCGGACAGAAGCAAGTTAAGCCTAAATTGCTTCCGCTTAGATAAACAAACTACAGGAGGTTAGTTTTGCTATGGCTTTTGCAAATCTTCCGCGAAAGCTGCTTTCTACCTCCATAGCAAATAGATCTTCTAGATTGAGGGTGATCAATATAATGATAAAACCAAGAGTGATTTGTTGTGATTTTGCCTAGTGCAACATCATCAGTAGTTTTTGTACACAAAAAAGAAAAGCAAAATGAAAGCACAGTGATCAAGGATGGTTTACTAAGTATCTCCAAGACTAGCTCAATCCAAATTTCACTTAGTTGAGATATTGCTATTATGTGTTGGATCGAGAAGCGCTAAAGGGGGGGTGAATAGCGCTCGCGGCTATTTCGTTCGTTTCGGAATCGTAAAAGCAGTCGAGTAAATAAACGCAGCGGAATAAAAACAAACATACAAACACAAGGGATTTACTTCGTTCGGAGCCTGTAGCGACTCCTACTCGAAGGTCCGCGATCCTTGATCGCTTTCCGTGGGCAACAACTATAAACACGAAATTATTACAAGCTAAATACAATTTAAAACAGTAATTAAAAATACCAACGACGCTTAGGAAATATCAGATTTGAAGCTCCGGGTCGTCGGGAAGTATTCGCAGCACTTCTGGGTCGTCTCGTTGACAGCACGTTAAAGAAAGGTTGCTTAGAGGAAGTGCTTTCGAGTTGCTGGTCGAATGCTGCTTTTATATAGTGCTCAAGGCGCCTTGAAATCCATCCAAGGCGCCTCCAGGATGGCTGAGTCGCCCGCGTGGATCAAGCCTGAACTGGTCGTGACTTATCCCTTCAAGGCGCCTTCTGTGCTCTCCAAGGCGTCTTCATCTACCAGTCTAAGGCGCCTTGAGCTTACTTCAAGGCGCCTCCAAGCTTGCTTTGCAGCCAGCTCAGCTTTGCATCCGAGGCGTCTCCAAGCTCCATGAAGGCGCCTCGGATACTGTTCAACCGAGGCTAAGTTGTGCTCCTTTGGTCCTGCAAAAAGTGTTAGTCCCAAACACATACCCTGCAAAACCAAGTTAGCCCAAAACAACAATATAGATATGATAATAGAATATGATGACAGTCTCCGGACTGTCCGGGTCTGACTTCGGATTTCCAACCGGAAACCCTAGGTTGACCTGACGCCTACTGTTCCCTCTGCGGGGAACGCGTCCTCACCTACTCCACTCAGGAGATTTACCTGTTGCCAGTACGATCCTCCAGATCGACTGGACTTTTGCTGGACTTCCGCTTCCCGGCTGGTCCAGTCTTTCACCTGGTTCGCGACACCAGGACTTTCCACCTAGGGTTACCCCCCCTAGGATTTTTGCCTGAAGCTCTCGACCCGCCAAGACTTTCCGCATAGGGTTATCACCCCCTATGACCTAGGGTTACCACCCCCTAGGGTTTTCACCTTGCCTAACCACAGTTAGGGCTTTTGCCTAAGTTAGGACTTTCCTGCAATCTCATTCGGACTGTTAGATCACCACACACCTTAACTTTGAATCCTTTGCCATTATCAAAACTCAAGTTTGATCGTCGGATGCTTCCCGCACCAACAATCTTCCCCTTTTTGATTATGGCAACTGAAATTCAAAGTTAAGTAAAACAAATGCATAAATATATTTAAAATGTTTAAGTCAGCAAGCTCAAGTATATAAATTTCAAATACAAGCATAATTTAAGCTAACACTTAAACTTTGTGAAGCTTCCCCTTAATACTGGGCTTTCTTTTTGAATTAGTCTTTCTTTTACTTTTGAATTTCCCTACTCTCCCCCTTTGCCATTTATCAAAAACAAGCCAGTTTAATACAAGTTTTAACTTTTTAGAAAAACAGATTAGGCTTTGAAAGAAGGGAAAAAATGCTTGTGTAACACTTAGCTTATAATTAAATTTTACTGAAAAACTGTTAGCTAAGGGAGAAAGAGGACTTAAAAGAAATATTTTTCACCTAAGTTTAAAAGGCTAATATATTGTTGACTTCTTTTGAAACTTAGTTGTTTTTTGAAAGATACTTAGCTAAATTTTGAAAATCTGTTAGAAGAAAAACTTAGCTAGATTTTAAAGAAATTTTTTTTTTTGGAGCTAAAAAAATTTGAAGTCTCTTTTTACTTAGCAGAAATATTTTGAAAGCAATGAGTTAAATTTTGCAAGTATATGCTTTTAATACTTTTAGCTAAGTAATGAATGAATCTGAGAGGTAACTTAGAAAAATATTTTAGCAAAAATTTGTAAAGTTGGATTTCAAGGTTGGCTAAGTTTGAGAAGGTTAGAAAGTTGCTATATGAATCATTTAGCTAAGTCTTTTGCAAAGATTGAATTTTGAAAATGTAGCTTCAGTTAAAAAAGGTACTTAGCTTAAAAAAAACTTAATTTTGAAAAAAATAGGAGTAAGAACTTGTTAAATTTTAGGACGAAGAGGGAGTAACTATTTAATTTAGGTTATTTATTTAAATTTAGTTGGTCCTTAAGTCCAAGCATGAGTCAGGTTAAATAGATGTTAAATTATCCAAATTATTTTGATAAGGTATCAGAGCCCTAAAGTATGCTCAATCTTACAATCTCCATTTCCTTCACCAACTATCTAACCTTTAGCTACTTGCTTATTGCCTAATTTTCCATTTCACCCATTCTAGGTTTTCAGGCATGTTTAGCTTATGAGTGAGTGTTAGAGAAAGTTAACTTTGTCAATAAAACTATTGAAAATATAAGTTTGAATTTCAAATTAGTAATTATTAAACTTTGAGACTATAGTGAAAATTAATTGGAGTTAACATTTGCAATCATAATTTTATAATATGATTTGAGAATTAAAGATTTTAAACCCTTTTAAATTAATTAATATATTGAAATTAATTAAATAATATTCTGAAATTAATTGAATAATATTTTGAAATTATTTTCAAAAATTATTAAATGATTTTGAAATGAATTTTCAAAAGATTTTTGAAATGAATTTTCAAAAGATTTTTGAAATGAATTTTCAAAGGATTTTTCAAATAATTTTTAAATGATTTTGAAATTGATTTTCAAAAGATTTTTCAAATAATTTTTTAAATGATTTTGAAATTAAGTTTAAAAAGATTTTTAAAATAATTTTTAAAATATTTTGAAATTGGTATTTTAAAAGATTTTTAAAGTAATTTTGAAATGATTTTAAAAATATTTTGAAATTGATTTTTAAAATATTTTGAAAGTAATTTTGAAATGATTTTTAAAATATTTTGAAATTGATTTTAAAATTGGTATTAAAAATATTTTTCAACTAATTTTTAAAGAATTTTTTAAAAGATTTAAAAGAATTTTTTCAAATAATTTTGAAATTAAGTTTTAAAAGATTTTAGATAACTGTTTAAAAGATTTTTCAAATAATTTTGAAATTAAGTTTTAAAAGATTTTTTAAAATAATTTTTAAAATACTTTTTCAAATAATTTTGAAATTAAGTTTTAAAAGATTTTTAAAATGATTTTTTAAAAGACTTTTTCAAATAATTTTGAAATTAAGTTTTAAAAGATTTTAAAATAATTTTTAAAAAGATTTTTCAAACAATTTTGAAATTAAATTTTAAAAGATTTTAAATAATTTTTAATATATTTTTCTAAATAATTTTGAAATTAAGTTTTAAAAGATTTTTTTAAAAATGATTTTTAAAAGATTTTTCAAAGATTTTAGATAATTATTTAAAAGATTTTTCAAATAATTTTGAAATTAAGTTTTAAAAGATTTTTAAAATGATTTTTTAAAATATTTTTCAAATAATTTTTTAAAATATTTTTCAAATAGTTTTGAAATTAAGTTTTAAAAGGTTTTAAATAATTTTTAAAAGATTTTTAAAATAATTTTGAAATTAAGTTTTAAAAGATTTTTAAATAATTTTTAAAAGTTCTAATTGAAAAAAAATAATTTTTAGTTAATTAATTTTTGAAAAATAATTTTGAGTTATTTTCATTTGAAAAAATAATATTAATTGCGAATTTAATTTGTATTTGAATTAATTATAATTATGAATTTAATTTTGGATTTGAATTTTAAATTTGATTCTCTTTTAGATTTCTATTCCTTAGTCATCTCACCTGATCTAAATTTTCAATCAGGTAATCCTATAATTTTTGTGAGATGAATTAGGTTCAATTTTATGGTTATGTTTAACTTTGTGTTAGATTCAGGTTTAGCTTTGGATTCAACAAGCAGGCGTTCTTTGGATAAACTTCTGGGCTATGGTGAGTCACAAGGACATCATTAAAGTAACCATGCCTTCGAGGTTTTCCAAATAGTTCTAACCATTGAACTTAGTACAAAACCTTGGTTCGGTCAGTTCCACTTAGCCAAATGCACCAGGTCGAAGCCATATCTTCCTAGACATGCGATGACTAAGTTTTCCCAACGTACTATTATCCAATACTTCACCAGTACCGTAGGTCAAGTTAAACCTAGCCCATTTTAATTTAATCCTATTTACTCTGTCGGGTAGGTAAAGTTCGGTTACCTTGTCGGGTAGATTAAGTTCGGTTACCCAGTCGAGTAGTTTAGTTGGGGGTGCCAGCTATTCTGGATTCTTCTTCTATTTTTATTTGATTTAAGTTAAATTTTACTTTTAATTTTGAATTAATTTCAAATTGAATTTCGAATTTTTAATTGAATTTTGAATTTTTAAATGAATTTTGAATTTTTAATTGAATTTTGAATTTAGAATTTTTAATTGAATTTCGAATTTGAATTTTTAATTTAATTTTGAATTTTTAAAATTTAATTTTGAATTTTGAATTTAATTTTTAAATTTAATTTTGAATTTTATAATTTAATTTTAAGTTTTTTAATTTAATATTGAATTTTGAATTATGTTCGTTTTATTAATATCGCCTTTCTTTTTGCTCCCCCTAGATCATAGCCTCGATATGGTCTATCGAGGTAGTGTATTTGATCCATCGGGATCCAATATTGACCAAGTCCAACTTAATTAATCAATTTGGACTTGGGGACCCATGCTTGGACTATTTTTCTATTTGCTCTTTGTACAAGAGATAAATAAGATTTATATTTTTTGTTTGGTTTAAATCCTAGACCAGTTCTATTGTAAACGACTCTTTGTGTTCCAAGAATTAGGTCAAGATTCTTGGAACCTAAAGAAAACCGTTCTAGTGTTTTCTCCAGATCCTTGACTTGAATTTTCAGGCTGGAATTCTCTTCTACAAGTTTTTGGACTTGAGTTGAATTTCCAGTCTGAATTGGTTCAGTCAAAGATTCGGAGTTAGTCACTTCTTTAAGGACTTCTACTTCCTTTAGAAGTGACTTGACTCTAAGGTTTGATTTAGCTAATTTTCGTAACAAATAATTAACTAAATTATTGAGTCGAGAGATACTTATAGAGGGATCGGGCCTTTCGGAAATAGATACGGATCCGTGGCTTCGCTCGGACTCGGCCTCCGACTCGCTTTCACTCTCGGACAGGTTGATTTGGTCCCGGGCCATCAGCGCCAGTAAACTTGTCTAATCGAATTCGTCGTCGTCGTCTTCTGAGGAAGATTCATCTCATGTCGCCTTTAGGGCCTTCCTCCTTCTCTGCTTCTTTGCTTCCTTTTGGTTAGGGCAGTTGGCTTTGATGTGCCCCTTCTGGTTGCATCCGTAGCAGATTACCTCAAATTTTACCTTAGAATTCGGTTGGGCCTCCTTGGATTGGACTGCCTTCTTTAGGTAACTCTTGTTGAAGCCTTTCTTCTTCTTGTAGAGTCTCTTCACAAGGTTCATGAGTTCAATGGTTAGTTCATTGTCTTCTTCATCTGAGTCGGTTTCTGCTTCCGGCTCCTGTTCGGTTCTTCGTCGTGATCTTGATTCGCGAGCTCCACCGGTACCTGCAAGCAAAGCAATTTCTTTCTCAGAAGGTTGTGTATTAGTCTGCTCATGAAGTTCGAATTCTGAAAATAGCTCGTCTAATCTAATTGAAGATAAATCTTTGGAGACTTTGTAGGCATCTACCATTGATGCCCACAATGTACTCCTAGGAAAAGAGTTGAGTGCATACCTTATGATGTCCCTATTCTCGACCTTTTGACCGATTGCGTGAAGGGAGTTGAGGATGTCTTGTATACATACGTGGAGTTGACAGACCGTCTCATCTTCCTGCATTTTTAGGTTATATAATTTATTAAGCAACAAGTCACGTTTACTTACTTTTGTGTCGGAGGTTCCCTCGTGGAGTTCGATCAGCTTCTTCCAAAGCTCTTTTACGCTGGAGAAAGGTCCAACTCTGTTGAGTTCCTCCTTGGTCAGTCCGCATTGGAGGGTGCAGGTTGCTCTGGCATCAGCTTCCACCTTCTTGATTAGGGTAGATTCCCATTTTTCGCAGGGTGTTGGCTTGCCGTCTTCGTCGGATGACAGTTGTAGTCCGGTCTTGATTATCATCCATGTGTCGAACTATGTCTTGAGGAAGGTTTCCATTCGCCTCTTCCAATATCTGAAGTCTTCTCCGGAGAAAAGTGAGGGGCGAACTGTAACGACCCGACCCATTTGGCGGCCCATTTGGCGACCCTCGGGTCGTCGACCATCAACCGTCGACCGTGCTGTTACTCACTAGGACTTTTCACCCCTGGCCAGTGGATTTATGCCTCCCCCAGGATTCGAACTCTAGACCTCCAGGCTTAAGTACTAGAGTTTATGAATCCTGGTAGCCAAGTGAGCGGCGCTCACTTGGTTACCAGGATTCATAAACTCTAGTACTTAAGTCTGGAGGTCTAGAGTGTTGGGGTTGCAAGGTTGCAAATATAGTCCCATATTGGAAACACATGGGAAAGATCATGAGTTTATAAGAGAAAAAGATATCTCCATTGGCATGAGGCCTTTTGGGTAGAGCCCAAGAGCAAAACCATGAGGGCTTAGGCCCAAAGTGGACAATATCATGCAATTGTGGAGATATCTAAATTCTTTTCGATCCAACAAGTGGTATCAGAGCCCGGACTGCCAGAAGGTTTAACCACCGACTGTGCACAAGAACTATGGTCTGATTGAGCCATGTGGGTACAATATTGACCTTGCGGCTAGGCAAGAAGTCCTAGTAGGTCGGGTGGACCGAGGGGCAGGAAGTCCTAGTTGCGGCTAGGAAAGGAAGTCCTAGTAGGTCGGGTGGACCGAGGGGCAGGAAGTCCTAGTAGGTCGGGTAGACCGAGGGGCAGGAAGACCTGGTGGGTTGAGGATCGGACGTGGGAAGCCTATGGTCCTTTGTTTGAGGGGGGGATTGTTGGGGTTGCAAGGTTGCAAACATAGTCCCATATTGGAAACACATGGGAAAGATCATGGGTTTATAAGAGAAAAAGATATCTCCATTGGCATGAGGCCTTTTGGGTAGAGCCCAAGAGCAAAACCATGAGGGCTTAGGCCCAAAGTGGACAATATCATGCAATTGTGGAGATATCTAAATTCTTTTCGATCCAACATAGAGTTCGAATCCTGGGGGAGGCATAAATCCACTGGCCAGGGGTGGAAAGTCCTAGTGAGTAACAGCACGACCGACGGTTGACGGTCGACGACCCGAGGGTCGCCAAATGGGTCGGGTCGTTATAATAAAAAGGCGTCTTTTTATTGTAACTATCCGACCCTTTGGCCTCTTGGGCGGCCCAATTGGCAGCCCTTATGTCGTCGGCCCATTTGGCGACCTCTCATGTCGTCGACCGACGACCTTTGGCCGTGCCGTTACTCACTAGGACTTTCCACTCCTGGCAGTGGATTTTTTGCCTCCCCCAGGATTCGAACTCTAAACCTCCAGGCTTAAGTATTACAGTTTATGAATCCTGGTAACCAAGTGAGGTCGACGGCATAAGAGGTTGCCAAATGGGCCGACGACATAAGGGCCGCCAAATGGGTCGGGTCGTTACAATAAAAAGGTGCCTTTTTTATTGTAACGACCCGACCCTTTGGCCTCTTGGGCGGCCCTTGTGGCGGCCCAACTAGCGGCCCTTATGTCGTCGGCCCATTTGACGACCTCTTATGTCGTCGACCGACGACCTTTGGCCGTGCCGTTACTCACTAGGACTTTCCACCCCTGGCAGTGGATTTTTGCCTCCCCCAGGATTCGAACTCTAAACCTCTAGGCTAAGTAGTAGAGTTTATGAATCCTGGTAACCAAGTGAGATCATTTGGCGGCCCATTTGGTGGCCCATTTGGCGACCCTCGGGTCGTCGACCGTCGACCGTCGATCGTCGGTCGTGCCGTTACTCACTAGGACTTTTCACCCCTGGCAGTGGATTTTTGCCTTCCCCAGGATTCGAACTCTAGACCTCCAAGTTAAGTAGTAGAGTTTATGAATCCTAGTAACCAAGTGAGATGATCTCACTTGGTTACCAGGATTCATAAACTCTACTACTTAGCCTGGAGGTCTAGAGTTTGAATCCTGGGGAAGGCAAAAATCCACTGCCAAGGGTGGAAAGTCCTAGTGAGTAACGGCACGACCGACGGTCGACGAACCGAGGGTCGCCAAATGGGCCGCCAAATGGGTCGGGTCGTTACACGAACAGTGCTAAAACCTTCTTGTTGGGACATTTAAAATCCTGAATGACAAAAACAATAAAACTGGTTCCAAGACTGGGTCTTGGATTAGTAGTGCGAGAGAAAGAAGGGAAAACGAGCTCGAGTGGTATTGTACCAACCTCGAGCAAAACCGATTCGATAAAATAATTAGAATGTAGCTATTAAGCTAATTCTAATTTGACTTCAAAAAATATGAAAATACCACGAAAAAAAATATTTTGAATAGTGGTTGCACTGATTCAAAACGACCCCGCTCTGATACCAATTGTTGGATTGAAAGCGCTAGAGGGGGGGGGTGAATAGCGCTCGTGGCTTTCACTCTTTCGAATTCGTAAAACTATCGAGTTATAAAGCAGCGAAAATAAAAGTGTACAAACACACAAAAGACACGAGAGGTTACTTCGTTCGAAGCCTATCTCGACTCCTACTCGAAGGCTCGCGGTCGTTGACTGCTTTCGGTGGGCAACAACTATAATATCGTCAATAGTACAAGTATGAAATGAGTACAGAAAATCTAAGCAATACCGACAACAAAATTTACAGAAATCGGAGCGTCGGGTTGTCGGAAACTTGTCGCGGCTTAGCTGGAGCCTCTCGTTAGCAGCACATTGTAGATGGATCGCTTGATACTTGATTAATGAGGCTGCTGCTCGAGAGGTTCTTTTATACAGTGCTGGAGGCGCCTCCAAGCTCATCCAAGGCGCCTCCAGGTCGCCGAGTCACACGCGTGGATCAGCGCTGAAGAAGTCACGCCTTATCACCTTTAAGGCGCCTTCAAGCCTTGTCCAAGGTGCCTTCAATGCCTGGTTCAAGGCGCCTTTAGCCTGGTACAAGGCGCCTTGGATTGTGCTGCGCTGGCTTCTTATGGCTCGCACCCGAGGCGCCTCCAAGCCCTATGGAGGCGCCTCAGACACTGTACATCCAAGCTTAGTTTGTGTTTTTTGGTACCTACAAAATGCGTTAGTCCAGAGTACCTGCAACACAGAGTTAGTGCATAATAATAATGAATTTAAAGTTTGACAGTCTCCCGACTGTCGGAGTCTGACTTCAGATTTTCGACCGGAAACCCTAGGTCGACCCAACGCCTACTGTTCTCTCTACGGGGAACGCGCCCTCACCTACTCCACTCAGGAGATTTACCTGTTGCCAGTGCGATCCTCCAGATCGACTGTACTTTTGCTCGGTGCTCGATGCTTCCGGACTTTCTGCTGGACTTCCGCTTCCCGGCTGGTCCAGTCTTTCACCTGGTTCGCGACACCAGGACTTTCCACCTAGGGTTATCCCCCTAGGACTTTTGCCTGAAGCACTCGACCCACCAAGACTTTCCGCATAGGGTTACCACCCCCTATGACCTAGGGTTACCACCTCTTAGGGGTTTCACTTGCTTAACCACAGCTAGGACTTTTCCTGAAACACTTAAACAGACTTGTTAGATCACAACATAACCTTAACTTTGAATCCTTTGTCATTATCAAAACTTTAGGTTCGATCGTCGGATGCTTCCCGCACCAACACTCGGACCGGGCGAGACGGCCGCTCGATCACATACTCGGATGGGGCACCGACTAGTTGTTGATAGATCGAGTAGTTGCGATAGAGAGGGGGGGTGAATATCGCTTTTTAAAACTCTTCTTTTCGTATATTAAAAATCAAAGTTAAGCAGCGGCAATTAAATAAAGAGACACATTCTTTTACTTCGTTCAGAGCCTAGCTCGACTCCTACTCGAAGGCCCGCGGTCTTTGACCGCACCGATGGGCAAATCGCTAAAATTCTTTTCTCTGAAATCCTCGGAGAGAAGCAGATCGTACAAGTACAAATAGAATAAGATAGTAACAATCCTACTATCTTATTAAAATAAAGTACAATAAAAAAAATATACCGACAAATATGTATAGGTTGAAGCTTGGTCGGCACTTTCGGACGAAGTGGATCTGCGGAGTCGAAGACTTATAGCACAATCCGTACGCAAGGATAAGACTTGAAGATGATCAGAAAATTCTATCACTTGCCTCTGTCTTCGAGCCTGTTTTTATAGATGTACTGGAGGTTCGGTCGACCGATCCCACTGTTCGGTCGACCGAACCCGCTCCCTTCCTTCCTGGCTGAAGTTCGAAGCTGGCTCGATCTTTCGCATTTACTGGTCTTTAATGGTTCGGTCGACCGAACAGCCTCCTTCCCTGTTCGTCGTGATTCTGCCGAGATCATCAATTAATGCTGAATAAATGCTGATTGGATCGGTCGACCGATCCCCAGGTTCGGTCAACCGATCAGCTTATTTCCTTTGCTGCTAATCGATGCTGATGATCTATCCTGTGCTGAGTCACTAAGGTTCGGTCGACCGATCTTACTGTTCGGTCGATCGATCGGTCTTTGATCGGATTCTGATCTGATCTGTTCTGAGATGTTAGCTACTTTGTATTGATCTTGTTCGGTCGATCGAACCATAGGTTCGGTCGACTGATCCAGTCGGTCCTGTAACAGAAAGTTAAGCAAAAAACTATTTCCTGCAAAACAGATGTTAGAACAGTAGTAATATAATGCAAGATTAATAATATGAAAGACAGTATAACTGTCTTGATCTCAACTTGGAAACCTTCTCGGTTTCTTCAGTTAGATCAACGACCTAAGGTTATTTCCTTCGGGAACCCGACCTCACTGTCGCTCCTCCAGTTGTTTACCTCAACCTACCCGCCAAACTTAGATCCTCCAGATCTAGTTTGGACTTTTCACTTAGCTTTGATCGGCTCGCCAGGACTTTTCCCTTGATCTTAGGTCCTCCAGACCTCTCGATCATACTGCCAAGCTTCAGGTCCTCTCGACCTCCTTGGACTTGCACCTGAGTTCCACGATCTGCTAAGATTTCTCTTGCCTAGCCTCCAATTAGGTCTTTCTTGGTTGAGTAAACATCCTGCACACTCAGTCAACTTGTTAGATCATAACAAGACTTAACTTGAACCTTTGACAACATCAAAACTCAGGTTTGATTCTGGTGCGACTTGCACCAACAGTTGTTCTGTAGTTCGGCTTAGCAGCTTAGCTACTCGGCATAGCGGTTCCTCTATAAAGGAGCTTGTGAGCGTCGGAAGCTCAACCCGAGGTCGAGCTGTCTTCGTGCCGGCCCGGGGTCTACTCAGGCCAGTCGGCTAGGAGACTTCCTCCCTGCTCGGCCGGACCTTTGACTCTCTCTTGTCATAAACCCCTTCCTCTATGGGCCCCCGATCCTTACCACCGGATCAAAACTTAATGACCATATTCTCGGATATTCTAGCAAGCGGCTCGGCTTCCACCCACTTCGAAAAGTAGTCCACAGCGATGAGCAAAAATCTCCACTGACTTGTCGCCATGGGGAATAACCCAATGATATCCGTGTTTCATTGGTCGAATGAGCAAGATACTGTGTGTTAGAATGTATAATAAAAGCCTAGTTTTTTGTATAAACATTTATTTTGAAATGAGAATCACATTGGTGAAATGTCTGCATTTAGTTAAATGCAGTTGTTCATTTAATTTATATTGTAGATAACATGGTGTATGATGTCACACAGAAGATCATGTTATCAATTCCTTATAAATTATAAATAGAAGCTCACAACCAAGATGAATTGGGACAAACCATTAGATTGGTTGTAGTATAATTTGATACTAATTTATCTTGACTATAAAATTACACCAGTACACTGTGTATATAGAACAAGATTATTTGAGGTTGTTCCTTTTATACTGACTGCATAAAAGAACAGAACCTCTGTTATTATGGATGTGCGTACTCTTAATCCTGATATAATAACAAACACATGTACATAGTATTTATTTCTTTAATTTATCAAAGGGTGAGATTTATTCGTTAAATCAATATGCCCAATAAGTTGGGAAATAATATTATTTATATGGTGTGTTGTTGATTATAGAAGTAAATTGTGTCCTATTTATTAGGATGATGATGCCCCCTTGAGGAGCTCATAAGGATTGTCATGTAAACCCTGCAGGTGGACTTAGTTCCGACATGACAATGAAGTTGAGTGGTACTACTCTTGGAGCTAGATGTTAATTAAGTGAGTTATCAATAACTCATTTAATTAATGGACATTCAATATCTTAAACACAGGGAGATTAACACACTCATGATAAGAAGGAGTTCATAATGTAATATGAGATTGGTGCGGTAGTTCAATAATAACTCTTTAGTAGTATGAGTTATTATTAATGAACTTAAGTTGGGTGTTCGGGTCGAACACAGGAAGCTCAAGCTCATCAGGAGACCAAAACCAATTCCTCCTCTATGTCTCTGTTGTAGCCTCTATGTATAAAGCCTCGCATCCACCCAAGTCATCCTTATGGCTGACCACATCCTTGCTTGGTGCCCAAGCAAGGGGTCGACCAAGATGAGTTTAAAAGTGAGTTTTTAATTTTTTAAAATTTTCTTTTTGTAGCCATCTACAATGTTTTAAAAGAGAGTTTTTAAATTTTAAAAATCTTTTTTTTTGAAGTCATCCACGTGGTTTTAAAATAGAGTTTTAAATTTAAAAAAATCTTTCCTTTTGTAGCCATCTACAATGGTTTAAAAGAGAGATTTTATTTTTGTTAAAACTTTCTTTTTTTATAACCATGATTTAAAAGAAATGTTTTAATTTTAAAAATCTTTCCTTTTTGTAGTCATCTACAATGTTTAAAAGAGGGATTTTAATTTTAAAACTTTCCTTTTGTAGCCATCCACAATAGGAAATTAAAAAAAGAGATTTTAATTATTGTTAAAATCTTTCCTTTTTAGCCATTACCAAGGATTATAAAAGAGGGTAGATGGTGCCTTAGAGGAAATAATCATCTACACTATTTCTATTCCTCTTTTATTCTCCTTGTGGTCGACCCCCTCATATTCTTATTCTATCTTTGCTTTCTCACCTAAGGCTGGCGGCATCAAGAGGCTTCAACCATCTTGTGGCCGGCGGATTGCAAGGAAGAAAGAAGAACAAGAGGTAGTGTTCCTAGCTTTGATCCCTTGGTGGCCGAAAGTCTTGGAAGAAAGAAGAACTTGGGTGGTTTTTGCGTCTTGGTAGATCGTCTCCCACATGACGTCCAAGAGGAGGAGAGGAATACAACAGAAGATCAAGAGGTCTTTAAGCTACAAAGAAAGGTATAACTAGTTAATTGTTTTCACTATGTACTAGTTTATTTTTCCTTTGTATGGATCCTGAAGTATCAACACAAGAGGCTAGTGATCTTGTGCTTTGATTGAAGTCTCTGTAGTTTAACCTAGGGTTTACTATAAGGAGTTTAATATTCAATTTCTTTGAAAGACTTTGACTAGGAAGTGGTGGAGGATCCCATACCCAAGAAGGTCGAGTGCCTCGCCAACGACCTGGAAGCCAATCCTTGAAATAGATATTTAATCAACTTCTGTAATATGGTTTAACTTCTGATGAACACATGGGTTGAACTTGGATTAATAATGTTAAGTTTCGTTTGCAATCCAAGTTTAACTTCTGAAAAGCGCATGGGTTGCTAGGAAAAGTTCTGTGCTTGTATAAATTTTTGTACAGAGGAAACAAAACGAAATTCCGAGTAGCGCCAACAATTGATATTAGAGCTAGTTTTCTGCCTCTGTGTGTTTGGTTTTCAGTTAAATTATGCACTTTTCATACATAAATTTAGGCAGGATAATAGTAGGATGTGCAAATAGATTAACTCTATGGTTGCAGGCATCCTAGTTCCAACTATTATGGCTCTATTGTGTTTGTGTGTGATTTGGACCCTCGGGCATGTCGAGGGCATTTTATATATGTGCATGATTGTAATTATTAAATACAGCAGGAGCTGTATTAGTTTTAGGATTTTACATTCTGTTCGATCTAGATTACATGTACATTTCCTTGTGAAATATATGATCGATAAATGTAAAATTTTATTTTTGTCGTGGATCGTATCCTTGCGAGGCATAGTGCTATTTGAGGACTAGAGGCGCAGCAGAAAAGGAAGCAAGATTGACGCGATGACATGATCCGTTGGCGGCTAGGGTTAGTGGCACACGGAGGGCAGCTATGGATGAGGCCATAATAGTTAAAAAAATTATTTTTCATATTTATTGCCTTTTATGCTATTTATATGTGTTGTGTCTGTGTGCATGTTAAAATTCCTCGTTTTAAATAACTAAGTGGGAGAGGAATTATTTAAATTCCACGGTCTCCATTACTGGTTTGTAAGTGATGCATTCAAACTTACGCGTTGGCTTTGAGTGCCTTCCTCCACATCGGAAGAGTTTGTTTATGGATCACTAAATCAAACTCCCTTTATGGATGATTATAGGAAATTATTTAGGTTTGTGTAATCTTCTCCATCTGAAGGGGCACAATCCTATTTAATGGATTAAGTATTAAGTAATGGTATACATTTAGACACATTTAATAGTATCATCTCCATCGGAGTCACTGCTATTATTTGTGTGACCGAAGAAAAATCAACTATTAATTTTATTTGTTATAAAGTTAGGTTGACAAGATAATAAAATTAATGGGTAAAACCCTCTCTTATAAATGTTTGAATTTGTATACGTCCACACTATAGTGGCATATAAAATTCATGGTGTTTTGAGGTGTTGGTGAATTTAAATGATATTGTTTGAGGAATCAATATTATTTTAAATTCTAAATTTTTGACCAAATATTTTGTGATTCTTAGGATTTCAAATGACTTTCAATCCTCTTGCTATTATATTGAAATAAAACAAACTTACTAGTCCCAATTACATTGATTAGAAACGGAACTTGGACATTGTCTTAACTGCTGAAGGTTACAAGTTCGTACTTTTTGAGATCTGTCTAAGCCTGCCTAATAGCGATTCTAGTGAAGAGGAGATTGAGTATTATAAGAAATGAGTCGAGTCAGGGCAGATGAGATGGCGGGGTGTTACATTTTGACTTCTATGTCAAATGTGCTGCAACATCAACATCAGGTCATACTTACCGCTTATGACATGATGTGCAATCTCAAGGAACTCTTCGGACACCAGAATCGGGCTACTGGGCAGAAGGTTATGAGAAACTTGATGACGACCACCATGACTGAGGGGACACTTGTAAGGGATCATATCCTCAAAATGATGACTCTTTTGAATGAGATGGAAGTCCTTGGAGCAGAAATTGATGGAGAAACCCAGGTCAATATCATTCTCTAAACGCTGCCTAAAAGTTTTGAGTAGTTTCTCTTGAACTACAACATGAACAAAAGAGTTTATTCGTTGGCGGAACTTCTGACAGAACTTCAAGCAACAGAAGGGCTATTTCGTCAAAGTTCTCAAATTCACATTGCTGAAAATATTTCTGCTTCTAAGCCGAAAGGCAGAAAGAAGAAAAAGAAACAAGTTAGTTCAGCAAAGAAGGTGAATCGATCTCTAGGGACTGGGTCGCATGCAGGTGTGAAGAAGCCGAAGGGCAAGTGTTTCACATGCAAGTAGTTTGGACATTGAAAAGTGGGTTGTCCTCGCAGAAAGGAGAACAATAAAGGTATATCTTATTCTCTAGTGGTTGAAACATGTTTAGTGGTGTTATTTACCGGGTTCCAGGAAACTCGACGATTACATGAAAGGGAGATTACCGTCTACATGGGCAATGCTACAAAAGTGGTGGTTGTTGCAGTGGGAGATATTTATTTATCTTTTGATAGAAATAAAATATTGATTTTGAGAAATTGTCTTTATGTACCATGTTTTAGAAAAAACTTGATTTCAGTTTCTAAACTATTTATGGATGGATATTCTGTTTCTTTTGATGACAAAGTAGTTGTCAAGAAAAATAGGGCAGCTATCTATTCTGGTACGTTGGTTGGCAATTTGTATACTCTAAATCCAATAACTTCTACGATACAATAAATGAAAATTAATAACACATCTTCTAATTCTAATAAGAGAAAGCAACCTTTGGAAATAAACCAAACATATCTTTGGCATCTAAGACTTGGTCATATTAACTTGAGTAGAATTCAAAGGCTAATAGTCGATGGACCTTTGGGTCCATTAGTGGTAGAAAATTTTCCAACTTGTGAATCTTGCTTGGAAGGAAAAATGACCAAGAGATCTTTTAAGGTCAAGGGGTATAGAGCCAAAGATGTGTTGGAATTGGTTCATTCTGATTTGTGTGGACCTATGACTATCCAGGCAAGAGGTGGTTTCGAATATTTTGTCTCTTTTATAGACGACTATTCAAGATACTGGTACATTTACTTGATGCGCCGCAAGTCTTAGTGCTTTGATAAGTTCAAAGAATACAAGGCTGATGTGGAGAAATGTCATGGTAAATGTATCAAGACACTATGGTTTGATCTTGGTGGTGAGTACCTCTTAGGAGAGTTTAGGAGTTACTTATCAGAGCCCGGGATTCAATCTCAACTGTCTGCACCTAGTACACCCCAACAGAATGGTGTGGCAGAATGAAGGAATAGGATTCTTATGGAAATGATTAGATCAATGATGAGTTATTCAAAATTACCAAATTCATTTTGGGGATATGCTTTGGAAACGACAGTGTACATTCTGAACTTGGTACCTTCTAAGTCAGTAACCTCTACTCCCACAGAATTGTGGAATAGGTATAAGCCTAGTCTAAAACATATTCAGATTTGGGGTAGTCTAACACATGTGCTGAAGGGAGACACTGATAAGTTGAAATCATGTACAGAAGTTTGCTTGTTTGTGGGTTATCCTAAAGGAACGAAAGGTGGTTTATTTTATAGTCCTAAAGATCAGAAGGTCATTGTTAGCACCAATGCCCGATTTTTAGAATAGGACTATGTAATGAACCACAAGCCCATGAGTAAAATTGTTCTTAAGAAAATAAGAGAAGACACGTCTACTTTAGTACCAACAGTACAAGATGAGATACCACAAGAAATTGCAACATGTGTCACAAATGATGCACAATTACAAGTAGTGCCTCGTCGTAGTGGGAGGGTTATTAGGCAACCTGATAGATTCATGTTTTGGGAGAATCTTCAGACTTGATCCCTGGTGAAGATGAACCTGATCCCTGAACATATAATGAAGCACTCCAAGATAAAGATGCAGCATCTTGGCAAAGTGCAATGAACTCTGAAATAGAATATATGTACTCTAATCAGGTCTGGGAGCGTGTAGAACCACCAAATGGTGTAAAAGCTATTGGATGTAAATGAGTCTACAAAAGAAAAAGAGGGACAGACGGGAAGGTGAAAACCTTCAAAGCAAGGCTTGTTGCAAAATGGTATACTCAGAAAGAGGGAATCAATTATGAGGAAATCTTTTCGTCGGTAGCCATGCTTAAGTCTATCCAGATTCTTTTATTTATTGCCACTCATATGGATTATGAGATTTGACAAATGGATGTCAAGATAGCTTTCCTTAATGGAAGTCTTGAATAAAATATCTATATGAAGCAACCAGAGGGATTCATTGCGAAGGACAAAGAGCATCTTGTATATAAGCTTGATCTATCTATCTATGGACTGAAACAAGCTTCAAGATCTTGGAACATCCGGTTTAATGAAGTGATACCGTCTTATGGATTTATTCAGTGTCCGGATGAGTCTTGTGTATACAAGAAGAGTGACGGAAACGTGGTGATATTTCTTGTACTATACGTAGATGACATTTTGCTCATTGGTAACTAGGTCAAAGTGTTATCAGACGTAAGGGTATGGTTGTCCAAGCGGTTTGATATGAAGGATTTGGGAGAATGTGGACATATTCTTGGGATCAAAGTAATAAGGGATCGTAAGAAAAGAATGTTGTGCTTATCCCAAGCTTTATACATCGAAACTATTCTAGCTCGTGTTAGCATGCAAAACTCCAAGAAAGATTTTCTACCTTTTCAGCATGAAGTACCTTTATCTAAAGAGATGTCTCCTAAAACATCAAAGGAAATAGAGGACATGAAGACAGTTCCTTATGTTTCGGCTGTAGGAAGCCTAATGTATACAATGCTATGTACGAGACTGAGTATCTGTTTTGTCGTGGGCATGATTAGTAGATATCAAAATAACCCAGGACAAGGGCATTGGATTGTCGTAAATCATATATTGAAGTACCTGAAAAGGACTAGAGATTATATGCTAGTTTACCAGACAGATGATTTGCTCCCTGTGGGTTAGACGAATTCAGACTTCCAATCAGATAGGGGCAATAGTAACTCAACCTCAGGGTATGTGTTTACTTTGGGAGGTGGAGCAATAGCATGGAGGAGTGTTAAGCATAAATGCGTTTCAGACTCCACCATGGAAGCTGAGTATGTGGCAGCCTCTGAGGCAACCAAAGAAGTAGTATGGCTCAGAAACTTCTTGATGAACTTAGATGTGATTCCTGATTTGCCTAAAATTATCACAATTTATTATGATAATAGTGGTGCAGTAGCAAACTCGAAGGAACCACTAGCCCATAAGGCAAGTAAACACATTGAGCGCAAGTACCACCTGATACGAGACATCGTAAAGCAAGGAGAAGTTGTTGTCGCCAATATTGCATCAGAAGATAACTTGGCAGATCCTTTCACTAAGGCCCTTCCGACAAGAGCTTTTGATGGGCATGTTGAGGGGATGGGGATCAGATGTATGGTAGCATATATGGCAACATAGTCTTTTAGTATAAGTGGAAGATTTTTAGAATGTATACTAAAAGCCTAGTTTTTTATATAAATATTTATTTTGAAATGAGAATCACATTGGTCAAATGTCTGCATTTAGTTAAATGCAGTTGTCCATTTAATTTATATTGTAGATAACATGGTGTGTGGTGTCACACAGAAGATCATGTTATCAGTTTCTTATAAATTATAAATAGAAGCTCACAACCAAGATGGATTGGGACAAACCATTGGAATGGTTGTAGTGTAATTTGGTACTAATTTATCTTGACTATAAAATTATACTAGTACACTATGTGTGTATAGAGCAGGACCATTTTGTTAGAGTGTATACTAAAAGTCTAGCTTTTTGTAAACATTTATTTTGAAATAAAGAATTACATTGGTCAAATGTCTACATTTATATGCTAAGTGTAGTTGTTCAATTAATTTCTATTGTAGATAATATGGTGTATGATGTCATATACAGAAGATCATGTTATCAATTCCTTATAAATTATAAACAATAGCTCACGACTAACATGGAAAGGAAAAAATCATTGGAATAGTCGTAGTGTAATTTGGTATTAGTTTATCTTATTATAAAATTATACTAGTACACTCTGAGTGTATTGAGCAAGACCATTTAAGGTAAGTTCTTTTTATACTGACTGCATAAAAGAACAAGACCTTTATTATTATGAAAGTGTGTGCTTTTAATCATGATATAATAATAAGCACATATAATCAATATTCATTTCTTTAATTTATCAAAGGGTATGATTTAGTTTGATAAATCAAGAGGCCCGATAAGTTGGGAAATATTATTATTTATATGGTGTGTTGTTGATTATAGAATGAAACTGTGTCCTAGTAGTCTACGTTGATGATGTCCCCAAGAGGAGCTCATAATGATTGTCATGTAAACCCTGCAGGTGGACTTAGTCCGACATGACGATGAAGTTGAGTGGTACTACTCTTGGAACTAGATATTAATTAAGTGAGTTGTCAGTAACTCATTTAATTAGTGGACATTCTATATCTTAAACATAAGGAGACTAACACACTCATGATAAGAAGGAGTTCATATAGTAATATAAGATTGATGTGGTAGTTCAATAATAACTCTTTAGTAGTATGAGTTATTATTGATGAACTCGAGTTGGGTGTTCGGGGCGAACACAGGAAGCTCAAGTTCATCGGGAGACCAAAACCAATTCCTCCTCTCGGTCTCTGTCGTAGCCTCTTACTTATAAAGTCTTATACCCACCTATACCCACCTTCTTACCCATCCTTAGGTGGTTGGCCAAGCCAAGCTTGGAGCCCAAGCAAGGGTTGGCCAAGACATGACTTAGATGGGTTGAAGTGTGTCCGACCCTAGCTTGAACCCAAGCTTAGGTGGGCGACCACGATAAAATTAAAAGGATTTTAATTTTTAAAATCTTTTCTCATGTGGAAGCCATGATTTAAAAGAAAGTTTAAAATTTAAATATTTCCTTTTATAGTTTTCTACAAAAGATTAAGAGAAAAGTTTGATATCTTTCCTTATTTATAGTTAAAAAGAATATTTTAATTTTTGATAAAACTTTCCTTTTTTGAACCATCCTCATGGTTTTAAAAGAGAGTTTTAAAATTTAAATCTTTCCTTTTATAGTTTCTACAAAAGATTAAGAGAATAGATTTGATATCTTTTCTTATTTGTAGATTGAAAGGAAAATTTTAATTTTGAGAAAACTTTCCTTATTGTAATCATCCACATGTTTTAATAGAGAGATTTTAATTTATAAAAATTTCCTTTTATAACCAACCATGAAGGGAATTTTTAAAGAGAAATTTTTATTTTAAAAATTCCCTGAAACAAATTAGGAAGTTTTTAATTTTGTGTTTAAAATTTTCCTTATTTGGAGGAATTGAGGTGGCTGACCACATTAATAGAGAAAAGGAAAAAAATTTTAATCAATTAAATTTTATTTTCTATGGCAAAGAAAATAAGGAAGTTTTTATTAAAACTTTCCTTATTTGCCACGACCAAGGAATATAAAAGAGAGGGTAGAGGTGGCTCACCTCATAAGAACATACATCTAATATTCCTCTCTTCTCTTCCTTGTGGTGGTCAACCCTCTCTTCTTCCTCTTCCCCTATTCTTCTTCTTAAGTGGCCGGTGGCATCATCTTCTTGGAGAGATCTTGGTGGCCGGATTTTGCTTGGAGAAGAAGAAGAGATAGGGGGCATTGTTTTCTAGCATCCTTGGAGCTTGGTTGGTGGCTGAAGTTCTTCATCTCTAGGAGATTGTTGGTGGCCGAAACTTGCTTGGAGAAGAAGGAAGCTTGGGTGGATTCTCGTCTCGGTAGATCGTCGTCCACACGACGTCTGAGATAAGAAGAGGAATACGACAGAAGATCGTGAGGTCTATAAGATATAAAAGGTATAACTAGTTATTAGTTTCCGCATTATAACTAGTTCATCCTTTTATTTAGATCTTGAAATACCAAACACAAGAGGCTAATGAATCTAGGTAATCGAATTTATGTTTTCGATTTTGTGTTTCTTTTGTTTTTCGAACTTGTGATTCGATTGTTCTTTTTGGTTAAACCTAGGGTTACTATAAGGAAATTAAATATTAAATTTCGTTGAAAGGCTTTGCCTAGGAAGTGGTGGATGCTCTCATACCCAAGAAGGCCTAGTGCCTCTCCATGTTTAACTTGGAAGTTAATCTCTGAAATTAATATTTAATTGAATTTGTAACATGAGTGGATTTGGATCAATAATGTTAAACATCGTTTGCGATCCAAGTCTAAATCACTAAGAACAGATAAGTTGAATTTGGAATCAATAATGTTAAGTTCTATTTGTGATTCCAAATTTAATTTCTAAAGAACACAATAGGTTGTTAGGAATTATTCAGGACTTGTACAAAATTTTTGTATAGGGGAACCGGTACGATATTCCGAGTAGCAACCAACACATTTAAGGTTGTTCCTTTTATACTGACTGCATAAAAGAATAGAACCTCTATTATTATGGATGCGCGTACTCTTAATCTCGATATAATAACAAGCACATGTACTTAGTATTTATTTCTTTAATTTATCAAAGGATGTGATTTATTCATTAAATCAATAGGCCCGATAAGTTAGGAAATAATATTATTTATATGGTGTGTTGTTAATTATAGAAGGAAACTGTGTCCTATTTATTAGGATGATAATGTCCCCTTGAGGAGCTCAAAAGGATTGTCATGTAAACCCTGCAGGTAGACTTAGTTCCAACATGACAATGAAGTTAAGTGATACTACTTTTGGAGGTAGATGTTAATTAAGTAAGTTGTCAGTAACTTATTTAATTAATGGACATTCGATATCTTAAACACAGGGAGATTAACGCACTCATGATAAGAAGGAGCCCATAATGTAATATGAGATTGGTGTGGTAGTTCAATAATAACTCTTTAGTAGTATGAGTTATTATTGATGAACTTGAGTTTGGTGTTCGGGTCGAACACAGGAAGCTCAAGCTCATCAGGAGGCCAAAACCAATTCCTCCTCTAGGTCCTTGTTGTAGCCTCTATGTATAAAGCATCGCATGCACCCAAGTCATCCTTATGGCCAGCCACATTCTTGCTTGGTGCCCAAGCAAGGGGCTGGTCATCCCTTGCTTGGTGTCAAGCAAGGGGCCGGCTAAGATGGGTTTAAAAGTGGGGTTTTAATTTTTTAAATCTTTCTTTTTGTAGCCATCTACAATGTTTTAAAAGAGAGATTTTAAATTTTAAAAACCTTCTTTTTTTTGAAGGCATCCACATGATTTTAAAAGAGAGTTTTAAATTTTAAAAAAAAAATCCTTTTGTAGCCATCTACAACGGTTTAAAAGAGAGATTTTATTTTTGTTAAAACTTTCCTTTTTTATAACCATGATTTAAAAGAAAGGTTTTAATCTTAAAATTCTTTCCTTTTTGTAGTCATCTACAATGTTTAAAAGAGGGATTTTAATTTTAAAACTTTTCTTTTGTAGTCATCCACAATAAGAAATTTAAAAGAGAGATTTTAATTGTTGTTAAAATCTTTCATTTTTAGCCATTACCAAGGATTATAAAAGAGGGTAGATGGTGCCTTAGAGAAAATAATCATCTACACTATTTCTATTCTTCTTTTATTCTCCTTGTGGCCGACCCCCTCATATTCTTATTCTCTCTTTGCTTTCTCACCTAAGGCCGGCGGCATCAAGAGACTTCAACCATCTTGTGGTCGACGGGTTGCAAGGAAGAAAGAAGAACAAGAGGTAGTGTTCCTAGCTTTGATCCCTTGGTGGCCGAAAGTCTTGGAAGAAAGAAGGACTTGGGTGGTTTTTGTGTCTTCGTAGAGCCCACATGACGTCCAAGAGGAGGAGAGAAATATAGCAGAAGATCAAGAGGTCTTTAAGCTACAAAGAAAGGTATAACTAGTTAATTGTTTCCGCTGTGTACTAGTTTATTTTTCCTTTGAATGGATCCTGAAGTATCAACACAAGAGGCTAGCGATCTTGTGCTTTGATTGAGGTCTCTGTAGTTTAACTTAGGGTTTACTATAAGGAGTTTAAATATTTAAGTTTTTTGAAAGGCTTTGACTTGGAAGTGGTGGATGATCTCATGCCTAAGAAGGTCGAGTGCCTCGCCAACGACCTGGAAGTCAATCCTTGAAATAGATTTTAATCAACTTCTATAATATGGTTTAACTTCTAATGAACACATGGGTTGAACTTGCATTAATAATGTTAAGTTTCGTTTATAATCCAAGTTTAACTTCTGAAAAGCACACCGGTTGCTAGGAAAAGTTTTGTGCTTGTATAAATTTTTATACAAAGGAAACAGAATGGAATTCCGAGTAGCGCCAACACTGTGGACGCCTTCATTTCTTCGATCGGTCAGTGCAGAAGGTTGTAATACTTTTGGCAGGGCAAGCAGGTGGCCACCGTCCGAGCGGCATCTTCTTGGAGGGTCGGCCAAATATATCCGGCCAGGAGTATCTTTCGAGCTAACGCACGACTGCCCGGATGGCCTCCGCAGGAACCTTGGTGCACCTCCCGTAGAATATATTCGACATCTTCCGATCCGACGCACTTGAGTAGAGGCCTGGAGAAGGCTCTCTTATAAAGCTGGTCCCCGACCAAAGTGAACCGTCTGACTCTCTTCTTCAGCAAACGAGCTTCTTCCTGATCAGCAGGTGTAACTCCCGACCATAGAAACTCTGTCGAAGTCGTCCTCCAGTCGTTCAGGAAGGTTATTCTTTTCATTCGGTCAATATGTGCCACGAGCAAGACCTGTTCAATTGGCTGTCGTATGTCGATTGGTGATAATGAACTGGCTAATTTTGCCAACTCATCTATCGACTGGTTCTCTAATCGGAGGATATTTTGTATAATGACCTCCTGAAAGTTGATCTTCAGCTTCTCGAAGACCTCCACATAGAACCTGAGTTGAGCATTGCTTATCTTGAACGTCTCAGATAACTGCTGAGCGACTAACTAAGAGTCTGAGTGGATGAGGACTTTAACGGCTCCCACATGCCAGGCTGCCTGTAGGCCGACTATCAATGCCTCATACTCTGCTTCATTATAAGTGGCGCGATAGTCCAGTCGAACGAAAAGTTGCATTTGGTCTTCCCTTCGTGAGATGAGCAATATGTCGATTCTGGTACCCTGCCGAGTGGACGAACCATCAACATATATCTTCCACGTTGCCTTCGGCTCGACACTCTGGACCTCTATGATGAAATCTTCCAAGGCCTGAACCTTGATTGTCGCTCGAGGTTGATATTGTATGTCGAATTTGCTCAGCTCAGTTGTCCATTTGATCAATCTTCCTGATGCCTCGGGGTTGAGAAGGACTCGTCCCAAGGAGCTGTTAGTCAGCATGATAATTGAATGTGCGAGGAAATATGGATGAAGCCTCCGAGCGGCGAGAATCAAAGCATAAGTTAATTTTTCCAAACCGGTGTAGTGAGACTCTGCATTCTTCAATATATGACTTAAAAAGTATACAGGTTGTTGCTATTGGCCGTTCTGCCTAACTAGAGTCGTCCCCAACTGCATACTCATTGAATGATAAATAGATCCAGAGTGGCTCACCAACAATTGGCTTGGCTAATACAGGCAAGGAGTTAAAATATTCCTTAAGATCTTCTAATGCCTGGTCGCACTCGGCGTTCCACTGGAATTTTGTAGCTCGGCGAAGCACTTTGTAGAATGGCAAGCTCCGGTCGGAGGACTTAGATATGAATCTGGACTGCACCGTGATCCGACCGGTCAACCGTTGAGCTTCCTTCAAGTTCCGAGGCGGCGGCATGTCTTGCAACGCTTTGACTTTGCTTAGATTGACTTCAATGTCTCGCTCGGTGATGATGTAACCCAGGAAGCGGTCACTTTTCGCGCCGAATAGACATTTGCTTGGATTCAGCTTTATTCGATAAGCCCTCAGCGTTCAGAAGGTCTCCTCGATATCTACGCACAGGTCAGCAGCTTGGAGGGATTTTATTAATATATCGTCGACGTATATCTCCATATTACGATCGATCTGCCGTTGGAACATCTTGTTCATCAGCCTCTAGTAAGTGACTCCAGCATTCTTGAGTCTGAACGACATAACATTGTAGTAGTACATTCCATCGGCCGTAATGAAACTGACTTTCTCTTGGTCTTCTCGGGCGAGCAACACTTGGTGTACCCTTAGTATGCATTGTCTATGCAGATCAGCTCGCAACCCGCCGTTGAGTCAATCATCTGGTCTATCTTAGGTAACAGATAGAAGTCTTTTGGGCACGCCTTGTTCAAATTGTGGAAGTTGATGTAGATCTGGCATTTATTGCCTAGCTTGGAGACTAACATGACATTAGCGAGTCAGCTCGGGAATTGAACTTCCCTAATATGGCTGACCTCCAGCAACTTCTCTATCTCCGCCCGGATGTTCAAATTTTGTTCCGTGATGAAGTACCTCTTTCTTTGCTTCACCAGTCGAGCGTCCGGTTGGACATGAAACTCATGCTGAGCCACACTCGGGGAGAGATCGAGAAGCTTGTGTATCGACCATGCAAACACATCATGATTTTGTCTAAGGCAGGCGACCAACTCTGCCTTCCTCTCCACCCGCAGGTCGGCGGCGATAAAGGTGGTTGCTTCCATTCGACTGAGATGGATCTGAACCTCCTCCTTTTCTTTGTACACTAATGTAGGAGGCTTTTTAGTGATTGTGTACACCTCCAAGTGCGGATTTTTTTCGAGCGCTTCTCGCTTCAAACTTGACCATCTCGACGTAGCATCTCCGAGTGGTCAGTTGATCGCCTTTGACTTCGCCTACCCGGTCATCCATCGGGAACTTGATCTTTTGACAATATGTAGACACCACCGCCTGAAATTTGTTGAGGGCTGGTTGGGTCTGTTAGGACCAAAAGTAGCTAGAGGGGGGGTGAATAGCTCGTCGCGTTCGCTCTTTGCTCGGCGTTGCTTGTTTCTTCAAAGATGTGCAGCGGAAATACAAAGAAACAATCACACAACGCTAACACGGTTGGTTTACTTGGTATCCACCTCACAAGAGGTGACTAATCCAAGGATCCACACCAACACACACACCCTCCATTAAGTAAAAACTCTCCTTTATGGTAACTACCAAGGGCGGAGAAGCCCTACAAGACTCAATACAAGAAGAGAGGGAAAGGATACAAGAAATACAAGCTTACAAGCTTACAATGAGTACAAACCCTAACCCTAGCTTCTCTTCTTGGCTTTGATCCGCCTCTTGACTTGGAAACCTTCCAAGATCCTTCAAGAACTGGCGATCTGAGCTTTGTGAGTGCTGTGGAGGAGCTGGCGAGAGATCTGGAGTGAATCGGTGAAGAGATTACCGAAGGAATCGTGCGCCTGCGGCCTTTATCGACGCCAACGGTCGGATCCCGATCGATTCGAATGTTCCCAATCGATCGGGGAGGCTTTGGATCGATCCACGGATCGATCCAGCGCCTTCGCTAGCTGCTGATCGATCCATGGATCGATCCGTGGATCGATGCGACTGCCTCCCAATCGATCCAGCGATCGATTGGGACATCTGGATCGATCCACGGATCGATCCGCAGGCTCTCTCGCTAGGAAGGCTTGGATCGATCCGATCGATCCGCCTCTGATCGATCCATCGATCGATCCGGTCTTGGTTTTGCCCAAAACCAAGTCCCAAGCCTACCAAACCAACACCCGGTCAACCTTGACCTGTTGGTACACCATGCCTAGCATCTGGTCACTCCTTTGACCGCTAGGACTTCCCACCAAGTGTCCGGTCAATCCCTTTGACCCACTTGGACTTTTCTATTCATGCCAAGTATCCGGTCACCCTTTGACCTACTGGACTTCCATCGATATGTCCCTTTGACCTATCTCAGATTTCCTCGTGCAAGTATCCGATCGATCCTTCGACCTACTTGGACTTCCCAACACGGATGTCCGATCATCCTTGATCCATCTGAATTTTCCCTGCTCGGCTTCACTCACCAAGACTTTCACCTAGCTTCACTCACTAGGGTTTTCCATCCGCCAGCTTCACTCACTAGGGCTTTCACCGGCTTCACTCACCGGGACTTTCACCCAACTTCACTCACTAGGGTTTTCAACCGCCTAGCTTCACTCACTAGGACTTTCCTTCGTCTTCACTCACCGGGACTTTCACCCAACTTCACTCACTAGGGTTTTCCTTCCGGCTTCACTCACCGGGACTTCCATTCTACCTAACATCCCAGTTAGGACTTCCCAGTCATCGGTCAACCTGACCTACTTGACTCTTCTTCAATCAATTTCTTATTGTCAAACATCTAAACTCAAACCAAGACTCGGCTTGGTCAACCAGTCAACCTTGACCTGAGGGATGTTGCACCAACAATCTTTGATGTTTGACAATACCACAATAACACTTACAATACCACATGTAAGTTAGGCTAATCCTATAGCCTCAATTTTTATGCCACTAGGTAATGAACACATAAAATTAAGCTCTTCATTCTCCCCCTAAGAGGGCACACTCCCTCTAGGTAATGAAAGCCTAACTTGCACCCATTCACAGGTCCTTTCATTCTCCCCCTATTGGCACACATCAACCCATCTTTGGGCACACATCAACCCATGCCCCAATTTTGGGTACACATCAACAAATCCATTTGTTGACGACTCTCCCCCTGAAGAGTTGCTCATCGTTGTTCACAACATCACTCGTTGTGATCAACACGATAATGAAGGTCCCATACCCTTCATTTATCCTTAACTTCTCCCTCAATGTAGACAAATACCCAACCTTGAGCATTCTCTAACCACTTGAGTTCCCACTTGAAATAATGAGGATATCCACTCCCTATTACAAGTTCAAAAGCTCATACATGAGCATTTTCTTTAAAGAAGGTTAACCACCTTCCAAGGTTTATGAAAAATAATTTTTCATGTCTGTAAAGAGTCCCTCCCCCTAAAGACATGGTGGTAACTTCTGTCATTGCACCAACAATGACTTGGAATCCCTAAACCTTTAGGAAACCCAAATTTAGAAGTTTTGAGGTTCAAATACTCAAAATTTGAAACAAACCTCAACCTAAACTTCAATGAAGCCTTCCTTAACCAATCCATCCTTGTTTTCACATGAAAACACCCTTTGTATGTATACAAATGTATTTTAGGGGTTTGGAATGGTTACCTAGACTCAAAGAGGTTCAAAGATGCTGAAATCAGGCCTTCCCAGCCAAAATCAGCAACTTAGATCGATTGGAGTTGGGTTCCAATCGATTGAACCTTTCTGAATCGATCCACTGATCGATTCAGACTACCTGGATCGATCGGCTGATCGATCTAGCGAGCTTCTGCGCCTTCCGAATCGATCCACGGATCGATTCAGCACTCAATCGATCCATGGATCGATCGAGATTCGATAGTTGCTGAAATTCCATTTCAGTCAACTTCAGAAACCCCTAGAAAATTCTACAAAAATCCAAAAATCATGAAATTTCGTGTAGACATTATTTAGGGCATACTTAATCATGGAAAAATAGTTTTCTATGAAAATACATCATATTTTCAAAGATTGACACAAACTTGAAAACTTGCAAAAACTTTAGTGTTTTCTTCAAGTTTGTGTCTAACTATTTAATGTTGATTACTATCAAAAGATAGCCTTCACCAAGGTTTTTCAAAATCATTTTGAAAACATTTTCAAAACCAATATCCCATCATGTTCCTTGGGCATAATGCACATGACTTGTACATTAGCTTTCCCAATGATGGGAAAACACATAACTATGTGTTTTGATGAACTTAAAAACTCAAAAGAATGCACTAAATCAACATCTTGAGCTTTGTTCATCATCCTAACATCTCACTTGTATCTAATGTGCACTAAAGCACATACAAGTCACCTTATAGTCTTTGTGAGATGTAGATTTTGATTTTGCCCTAATCTAGGGATCATGCATATCTTCTAGGCATTTTAAAGATATTAGACATTCACCTAAGATGTCACTTGTTAATAAGTGTTGTTAAATGCCATTTGCCCTTAATTACAAGGAATTAAACTAATGCATGATAATGTTATGGCATACATCAAAATAAAATAACTTTCAAAAGAAAGATTCCTATAACTACATGATGTATGAATGTCATGACATGGTATTTTTGGATTTTGCATAATAAAACATGAATGCAAAAATAAACATGATGTCATGGCATATGATGGGCAAACAATCATGACAAGATTTAGCATAAATAAAATATACCTAGATCAACTATCTAAGTATCCTTAAAATCTTAGCTAAACTTACAACTTAAACCTAGATTGCCCTAAAGTGCTTCATGAAAATGCCAAAGCCTAAATTGGCATTTCTAATTCCCATGATTAATTTATGCCAGTCGAAATTAAGCATATCCTCAAATGTTGGCATATTTCATTTTTCCACAAGAGTAGCACCTTTTTAAATTAAGGCCCGGATTGCCTTAAATTTCCTAAGAACATACCAAAATCCCAACTTGGTAGTTCTTATGAATTTCCCAATATGTGCCATTTAAGATTAAAATCAATTCTTCCACCATTAGGCACATTTTACTCTTTCAAGGAGTAAATAATAATTCCATTTCATTTTCAAAGGTTAACAAAAACCTTGAAAATGCTCCTTGAGTGTCAATTTCCTTAAAGTTGGGTTAACTACCCTTCTAATCGGAGTTGACACTCTCCAACCCATCTATGGGATAGAGAAGATGCTCCTAGGAACCCAACACCTATTGGTGCTCCTTGGATGCTCTAGGTACTCACTAGGGATAACTTCCCTAGATACCTTCCTAGTGACCTTGTTGGGCTTCTTAGAAGCCTTGGTCACATTTTCTAGGTCAACTCTAGGGATAGCCTCCCTTGTGACCTTGTTAGTGACTTTCTTAGACTTCTTAAAAGTCTTAGTCACTTTGGTTGCAAAGATACTTCTAGGGATATCTTCCCTTGTATCTTTGACTTGACCTCTAGACTTAGGGTTTGTTCCATAGCTATATGGAACCCTATGATAACTAGGCACATCCCTTTTAGCTTTGGGTTTGTATCCCAAACCTCTATGGCCATTGGATGACTTTTGTACTCCTAAACCTAGGTTATGCTCTTTTTGCCCTTTTAGGATATTTTCCATCCTTTTTAGGGTCTTTTCCATTTTATCAAGTCTTGATCTCAAGACTTGATTTTCTATCATTAAATCCTTAGATTTTGATTTTTCATTACACCCATGAGCATTTTTGTTTTTGGGCTTATATCTATTATCCTTAGTGTTCTTGCCCAAGTGTCTATCTACCTTCCTAACCTTAGGTTGGGTAGTTTTGGCATGTAGGGCCACATGCTTTTCCTTAAAGCCCTCATGCTTTATATTCTTATGGTAAATTGCATTAAAATGATAAAAATTAGAACTATCATGCTTTTTACCATAATGTAAAGGGGTAGGCTCAATAAAAGATACCTTCTTCTTTACCTTGGAGGCTTCCCCTTGACTAGTGCCTCCTTGAGCCTTGACCACCTTCTTCCCCTTGGGGCATTGACTTCGGTAATGCCCCTTTTGATTGCAAGAGAAGCATATAATATGCTCCTTGCTCTTCTTTGTGTTGGGGATGATCTCCTTGGGCTTCACCTTGCCTTTTTGTGTCACTTGGCCCTTCTTCTTGGCCAATTTAGGGCACTTGCTCTTGTAGTGCCCATGTTCCCTACACTCAAAGCATATAATATGATTTTTATTATTAATTGAAATTTTTATACCTTTGCTTGTAGGGGTGGCATCTTTTCCTTTGGATCCGGAGGTAGAAGCTTCCTCTTGATCGGACCTTGATTCTCCTCCATTTGATTTTTCTTGACTTGTGGAGGTAGAATCTTCTTCCTCCTCTTCGTCTCTTGACCCGGATGTAGAAGCTTCTCCTTCTTCTTGATCCGGCGTCACCAAGGATTGCTCCCCCTCAATCCTAGAGGTGGAGGCTTCATCATCTTGAATATGAAACAAGGAGTATGCTCCCTCCTTGTTCCCTTCGTTGCATTCCCTTGATGATGAAGCTTCTTGGATTTCCTCTTCTTCGGAGGTTGAGCATCTCTCAACCTCGGAGTCCTCCTCTTGGTCTTGCTCCAAAGAATCACCCTCTCTGGATACTTCTTGCTCTTGTACAGTGGAGGGGATCTCTTCATGAAGCTTGGCCAATTTGCTCCATAATTCCTTTGCATCTTCAAATTCTCCAATTTTGCAAAGGATGGTGCTTGGCAATAAATTTACCAAAAGCTTGGTCACTTTGTCATTTGCCTCGCACCTTTGGACTTGCTCCGGGATCCATTTGCTTTTCTTTAGAACTTTGCCCTTTGAATTTCTTGGAGCCTTGAAGCCTTCCATTAGAGCAAACCATTGCTCTATCTCCATCATAAGAAAATTTTCGATTCTTGATTTCCAAGAATCGAAGCTTGTAGATGAATATGGTGGAGCCACCCTTGTGTCAAATCCAAGTCCATCTTGGAATTGCATCTTGAAGTTGAGCTTGATAAAGTCTTGAACTTGAAGAATTTGCTCCAACTTCTTCACCCTCTAGCTTTTCTTGTTATGCTTGACCCTTCCGGCAATGATTCCGGTGAAGAGCGGCCTCGCTCTGATACCACTTGTTAGGACCAAAAGTAGCTAGAGGGGGGGTGAATAGCTCGTCGCGTGCTCGTTGCTCGGCGTTGCTTGTTCCTTCAAAGATGTGCAACGGAAATACAAAGAAACAATCACACAACGCTAACACGGTTGGTTTACTTGGTATCCACCTCACAAGAGGTGACTAATCCAAGGATCCACACCAACACACACACCCTCCACTAAATAAAACTCTCCTTTATGGTAACTACCAAGGGCGGAGAAGCCCTACAAGACTCAATACAAGAAGAGAGGGAAAGGATACAAGAAATACAAGCTTACAAGCTTACAATGAGTACAAACCCTAACCCTAGCTTCTCTTCTTGGCTTTGATCCGCCTCTTGACTTGGAAACCTTCCAAGATCCTTCAAGAACTGGCGATCTGAGCTTTGTGAGTGCTGTGGAGGAGCTGGCGAGAGATCTAGAGTGAATCGGTGAAGAGATTACCGAAGGAATCGTGCGCCTGCGGCCTTTATCAACGCCAACAGTCGGATCCCGATCGATTCCAATGTTCCCAATCGATCGGGGAGGCTTTGGATCGATCCACGGATCGATCCAGAGCGCCTCTGTGCTCTGGGAAAAATGCCTGGATCGATCCATGGATCGATCCAGCGCTTATCGCGCGAAGCAGCCGCGTCCCAATCGATCCACTGATCGATTGGGACATCTGGATCGATCCACGGATCAATCCAGAGGCTCTCTGTTCGCTAGGAAAGGCTTGGATCTATCCACTGATCGATCCAGCTCCTGGATCGATCCACTGATCGATCCAGTACTTGGTTTTTGCCCAAAACCAAGTCCCAAGCCTACCAAACCAACACCTGGTCAACCTTGACCTGTTGGTACACCATGCCTAGCATCTGGTCACTCCTTTGACCTGCTAGGACTTTCCACCAAGTGGCTGGTCAATCCCTTTGACCCACTTGGACTTTTCTATTCATGTCAAGTATCTGGTCACTCCCTTTGACCTACTTGGACTTCCATCAGATGTCTGGTCATCCCTTGACCCATTCGGATTCCTCGTGCCAAGTATCCAGTCAATCCTTTGACCTACTTGGACTTCCCAACACCAGATGTCCGATCATCCTTGATCCATCTGGATTTTCCCTTGCCTGGCTTCACTCACCAGGACTTGCACCTAGCTTCACTCACTAGGGTTTTCCATCTGCCTAGCTTCACTCACTAGGGCTTTCACTTGGCTTCACTCACTAGGACTTTCACCTATCTTCACTCACTAGGGTTTTCAATCTGCCTAGCTTCACTCACTAGGACTTTCCTTCTGCCTGGCTTCACTCACCAGGACTTTCACCTAGTTTCACTCACTAGGGTTTTCCTTCTGCCTGGCTTCACTCACCAGGACTTCCATTCTACCTAACATCCCAGTTAGGACTTCCCAGTCAAGTATCTGGTCAACCTTGACCTACTTGACTCTTCTTCAATCAATTTCTTATTGTCAAACATCTAAACTCAAACCAAGACTCAGCTTGGTCAACCAGGTCAACCTTGACCTGAGGGATGTTGCACCAACAGGGTCAAGATGACATTGTAGGCCGACGGTGCGTCTACCACGATGAAGTTTGTGATCCTGGTTCTCCTCAGTGACTCTTCCCCGAGCGAGATGACCAGTTGGGCCTGTCCGAGCGGCAGTACCTCGTTGCTCGTGAAACCATAGAGAAGGGTCGTCATGGGCAGCAACTCGTTTCGATCGATTTGTAATTGATCGAACACTTTCTTGAAGATGATGTTCACCGAACTCCCTGTATCCACAAAAGTTTGGTGAATAGTATAATTAGCAATTACTGCCCGAATGATCAGCGCGGCATCGTGAGGGATCTCTACTCCAAATCGCTGGGGCCGAAGCTAATCTTGGGCCCTTCTGCCTTCTCCCTGCTGCATCCTATGACGTGGATCTCCAGCCGCCGAGCGTATGACTTCCTGGCTCTGTTGGAGTCGTCGTCGATCGACCCACCGGCGATCATGTCTATTTCTCCTCGAGCGACGTTGCTTCTATTTTCTTCTTCCCGAGCAAAGAGTCTATTTCGCTCAGTTGGGACTCGGGAAGGATCAGTGTTATCCCTCCCCTGGTGATGATGGTGCAACTTGGGCGCCCTTCTTTCGTCCTCTCATCATTCGGTAGATCGTTGTCTATGCTATCAATCAGGAGTTGGAGATCGGCGACAGTACCTCTCGTCAAATCATAGCAGTCGCGTGTGTTGTGCGTCATCGACTGGTGAAAGGAGTAGAACATGGGCATCCATACCTTGCCTCTTGTCATCTTCTGCCGACTGGAGGCCACATGTTGCACGACATGTGTCCTGGCCTCCTGGTGTGGCCGCGCTCCCTCTGCTCTTGGCCCTTTGGGTGGTTGGTGGTTGCCCGACGATCGCCGCTCGGGCGCGGCTCGACCGACGTCTCCTTCTTCCTCGCTACCTGGGCTTCTTCCACATTTATGTATTCATTGGCCTTCTTGAGCAGGTGGTCGAAGTCCCTGGGCGACTTCCTGATGAGTGATTGGAAGAACTCTCCTTCAACCAGCCCTTGAGTGAAGGCGTTTATCATCGTCTCGGATGAGATCGAGGGGATATCAAGGGCTACTTAATTGAAATCCCTGATGTACGCTCGGAGTGCTTCCTTGGGCCCCTGCTTTAGGACAAAGAGGTTGACGCTCGTCTTCTGATAGCGTCGGCTGCTGACAAAATGATGCTGGAACGCAGCTCTAAAGTCCTTGAAGCTGCGTATTGATCCATCCGACAGTCTTCAGAACCAGCGTTGTGTCAAGCCGGAGAGGGTAGTGAGGAAGACTCAACACTTCATCTCATCTGTGTACTGGTACAACATGGCCACGTTATCAAACTTATCCAGATGATCATCTGGATCGGTCGTTCCATTGTATTCCCGATCGCTAGTGGGGTATAGTGCTTGGGTAGAGGGTCACACAAGATCGCCTGAGAGAATTGCAGATTGATCCGCTCAGGCGAAGCGTGACTTCTAGGCACCTTTCCTTTTTGTGCATCCCGAACGAGAGCATCGTCCGAAGATGACCCCCTTTCCTAGTTCGCCTGAGTTATTTCTGAGGGGGTTTGGAACAAGGCACGATGAAATGGCATGGGCGCGAGCAGCACTTCCTGCGTGCCGGTCGGACCTCTATTCTACCCTTATATGGAAATTGGTTCCGGTCGGTCTTCCAATCCCGCTCGCCCTCCTACTGTCGACGTCGCCGGCTGTTGTACTGGCCGATCGGCTAGTGCCTGCTGTTGTTACTAATCGAACATCTTTGCCTCTCGGGCTTGCACGAGCATGTCAATCTTCTCTTTGGTGAGCGTCACGGTGATGAGTCATCCAACGTCCTCCATCTTCTCAACTCGGATGTGGTTGAGTTCCCACAGACGGTGCCAAATATGATTCTGTTCGAAAGTCGATGAGATGGAAAGCTGAGGATGTGGCGCTCCTGCTGACCGCCTGTAGACTCTGCTCTGACCTACAGCGCAGATTACGTCAGTGCCGAGCAAAGGAAGAAGTCCCCAGCGTTGGCCCTCCGACGCTCAAGTCAGTCACCGACGATGATGTAGAAGGTGGAGCAACAACAAGAATGAACAATAGCAAGAACAATGTTTATTGCATACTTTCACCGATGCTTGGACCTCCCCTTTATATAGAGCTCCTGTAGCGCGTGTGCACGCTCCCTAAGGTGAGCATGCTTTCCAAAGTTTTCCTTGAAAAGACTTGTCAGTAAAGTGTCTTTGACACAGTACCTTAACAGGCCGAGCATATCTCTGAAGTGACAGTGGAAGCTTTCGCTGTATGATCTTCTAGTTTTCTATGTCCGGTGTCAGCGGCACTAACTCCCAAAAGGATGTCGATGGATAACAAAGGGAGTATGCTGCTAGGCCGAACGGGTTGGCCGCTCGGCCGAAGCACTGCTCTTGTGTCCCGTCCACTCGGTCGTAACTCCGCTGTTTTTGTGTCTTGTCCGCTCGGCCGGAACTCCCCTGTGCTTGTGTCACGTCCGTTCGGCCCAAGTTCCGCTCTGCCAATGTCGAGTCCTACTGCCTGGCCGAGCGTGATAGCCTCTCGGCCCGGCTTCTGCACATCGTCTCCTCCTCCGTTCGACGCCTAATACTCCATCGAGCGTCAATCATTTGACACCTCCTTGTGCTAAAGACGGGTTCGGATCAGAACCTTCTCCATCCGGGATCGGCCCGGAACCTTCTCCCCCCGGTTGGGCATGATCATCCGATCGACCGATGATATCTGAGTGTTGTCCGCCTTGACTTTGACTTCTACCGTGACAATTATCCTTCACGGGATGAGTCCCTCCTTATCACTGGATCAACAAACATAAAGGAAACTGAAATCACAACAATTGTATCAATTAAGCGGATGAAATCCTAAATAAGCGAATGATTACCTTGAGATAAATAACCAACTGTTATCATAGAAGATATACTTTTGCAGCAAATGCATAGTAGTTGAAGTATAATATTAAGAACAATTGTTTGCTCTAAATTAAAAACTCAATTGTACCTTTTAGTATATCTGCTTCTTGTCATCAGATGGTGGTCTCTAAATCGATCCCAAGGCAAGAAGACATCATAGCTTCATAACAAAATCCTTAGCCGTGTACTCCCAAGTAACCTGATGCTCACAAGGATACATATAGAAGTAGTTGTATAATTATGGTGTCTTAGAGCCTTTTTGTTCTTAATTCTGAGCTAATTGTTGTTGTTCCTGTTGTGTTTTGTCTAAATCAATACAGGCTTAGTTTGATTAGAAGCATGTGTTGTTTATTAAATCACTTCTTTGTGTTTAAATATCATTAGCAAAAAACAGTTAATTTTAAAACATATCACGATAATCATCCTTTGGCAGTAATTTAAATGCCATTATATAGCTTCCTATCATAATTGAATTTCTAATGCAAATCCTTGAACAGCATCCCTATTTCTCCTATATTGTCATTTAATTTCCATCAAAAAAGGAAACAAGACAAGGCAAGCATATTTTATGAGAAATCTGATGAATAAAAGAGCTCAAGAATTAATCAGAACTGTATGTGCAAGAAGAATCAACATAAAAGTAAGCGTTGATCAAGGCCATTTTAATTCACTGCATGCCACACAAACTAAACTTGCAAAAATCAAAACAAACAAGCCTCATTTCAGTCCTGAATATCAAAAATAAAAACAGTTCCATATGTGGCATGATCTCATAAAACCTAATGATTAGAATGCATAACAAGGAAATCTAGAGCTTAAATTTGGTGCTCCCATCAGCAGATGAAACTGCAACATGATCTGCTACTTAAATATATCTCTATATCCATAATCTTCCTAACTTAGATTATGAATAATAAAAATATATAATAAAATCTATATTTTTTTAGATCAGATCATGCTGGCAGCTTCAGCTTCTTGTGGTGCACCATACTGATACATATCATCGAAAATAGAGACCAAGAGATATGGATATGTTGGAGGAAGGAAGGTGTGGAGTAGAGTTAGAGGAGAAAGGGAGACATATATAGATGGAAGAAAGCTAAGATGAAGGAGCACTTGCCTACGTATTCTTTTATCCAATGGTTAGTTCCAATAAAATATATGGTAATTCCCGAAAAGAAACTTTAAAATCATTAACTTAGCGCACACGGCAAAAATTAAAACAGTGGGATATATCATATATATATAGCTTAGGAATTAATTATAAAGAAAGTAATTAGTTAATGAATGATGAAGGCACAAAGTAGAGGTTTATTTTTTTGGTTAATCATGATCATGCCAAACACTTTATAGATTGTGCAAGGTCGCAGTCATATTAATTTAAGTTAGGTTTCAGCCACCACCTATGATTAAGTTGATACCAGATGCATGCCTACTGCATAGCTTAATTCTGCCTGTCTGTCTATTTATACCGGTGATGTGTGTGTACTTATTAATCTAATTAAAGTACTGGATTCGATCATCATTATTTAGGAACAACAATGATTCCTTATATGGCGAAATCTAATGAATGATTTGGCAATACAATCAGTGATTACAAAATAGAGGATGTGCACTCCAGGGATGAATACAGAGAATCACGCATGCTAGGGTTAGGTTTTAGGTTGACTGTTCGGTAGTCATGGGTGCGATCAGTACGTACGTATCATAGCGTTAGGGCTGCAGGCACGCATATACAAGCCGTACGGTCAAGCATGCCAATGCTTGGTGTGCAACAAAGAGCCCTACCTTGTGATTTGATGGAGAGTCCAATGAGTTGTGTTCTTCGAGAGGGTTTCAGTTTCATTTGTAGAGTTTCATTTGATTCCTCTCGAAGCTTTTTGGAGTATTTGGAGTTTCATAGGCATGGAGGTGTAGGACTAGCTGCAGCCTGCAACCTAGCTCATAAGCCTAGCTAGCTATACCACAGTCTTTGTTTGCTTGTGGTTTCTGATCTGACATTTTGACCATGTACGACAGGTGTCAAATATATATAAATATATAAGAATTTATATTTTTTGGGAGAATATCAAATAATAATAATTAAAGAATATATAAAATATTTTATGTTTTATTTAATTGCTGTACATTTCACTTGTTTTAAATAAACTGTGTTTTGAGGATGAAAGAAAGTGTGTTGTGCAGTGTATGCATGCGGCATGCATGTTGATCAGTAGGGAATAATATCCACGAATATCTTGTTATAATCTCAAACCAGGTTAATTAATTAATTTAATTAGAGGTTGGAGTTCGTCTATACCTACTTATTTCTGTCTAATCAAAGGAAAGGTAATGATGCATGCATGTGAATTTTCTTGCCAATGGGAAACTAAGTATGTTTGATTTTTATACAGTAAACATTCTTTTGTGAGTAAAATATATATATATATATATATATAATTTTAGCTTGCGGTGGCTTATGTACGATTTTGCTGTGGTACTTGTCACATCAGCGAGAAAATATAAAAAACTGCTCTCCTCTGATCAGCTTGGACCGATCAGGCTCCAACCTGATCGGTCTGCGAGTCTCCTGATCGGTCTGTGGACCGATCAGGCCCTAGGCTGATCGGTCCCCAGACCGATCAACCAACTCTCTGTGAGAGTTGGCTTGTGCTCCTGATCGGTCCACAGACCGATCAGGAGACTCCCAGACTGATCAGGTTGGAGCCTGATCGGTCCAGGCCGATCAGGAGCACAAGCCAACTCTCACAGAGAGTTGGTTGATCGGTCTGGGGACCGATCAGCCTAGGGCCTGATCGGTCCACAGACCGATCAGGAGACTCCCAGACCGATCAGGTTGGAGCTTGATCGGTCTAGACCGATCAGAGGAGAGCAGTTTTTTATGTTTTCTCGTTGACATGACAAGTACCGTAACAAAACCGCACATAAACCACCGCAGACTAAAATTTCTCATATAATATATATATATATATATATATATATATATATATATATATATATATATAATTATCCAAATCAAGCAACTAACATTTTAGAAATAGCCCAACCGACCCTTTGTGCCAAAAAGCTTATGTGATATTATTTCTTTAACGCCGTTGATGACATAGCTAGTTTGAATTAATAATATAATTATTTTTATTTAAACAAAAAGTACTTATTTTACTTTAATTGTTTTCTTTTTAAGAAAAATAACTTTTTTATTTAGGCCCATTAAAATTTTCCACCTAACAAAAAGAACCATGCATTTTTTGATTCGGTTAAAGCTATAATTGAATCAGTTTTGACTCAGCATCTTTTAGTTACGTGTCTCATTTGAAGAAAAAATTTCTATACATTCGTCATAACTGGGCTCGAATCGTGGATACCTAGGTGATAACCTGAATGTCCTTCCACTACATCATAATCCCGAGGCTTAAACAAAATACGTAAATAATTATGACCCTTAATAGTTTGATCAAAATTAATTACAATAGTTTTGAATAGATTGTAGTATTTTTAACCAACAATGTTACAATAATAATATTAAAATAGTATTTTAGGGATCAAGTGCCCTTTTAATTTTGTTCCAACATAGATTTACTCAATTTTATTTTTCTAAATAAATTTTATACCTTGTTTAAGACTCATGGTAATACATCGTTTTATTACTATGTATTGGACATCAAAAGGATAAAATATTAGATATAGATAATATAGATATGACATTTTTTTAAAAAAAAAATTAATGCCAGGTTAGGGGTGTAATCGAGCCAAGTTGAGCCGAATTCTTGAATGTTTGAGTTTGACTAATTGATAATTGAGTCGAACTCGAGCTTTATTTAACGAATATATTCATGGCTTACGAGCTTATTTGAGTTTTTATCGAGTCTAAACGAGCTTAATAAATATAAATTATATATTTAAATATTCATTAAAACTAAATTATATATTTAGAGAAAATTATAATATTCTTATTAAAATTTATAATTTTATTCTAATAAATAAATTTTAAATATTTGCCTATAATTTTTATAAGTAGAGTATAAAATCTATAAATTTAATATTAAAACAATTATTTTTTCTTTTAAATGTTGATTCATGAGCTTACTAACGAACATGTTCACGAGCTAACGAACCGAGTATTGTGAAACTTGAGCTTAGTTTGTTTATTTTAACGAGCCTTATTAAATGAGCTCAAACAAACTTTTATCAAATCGAATTTCGAATAGCTCATGAGCGGTTTGGTTCATTTACATCACATATGTAGTAAGCTTACAAAATTTTAAAACTGACTAAAGCAGGAGAATGTTACCCTATATACACTCCATTAGTATATAGTGTTAATTTTTTTTTTTTAGGATTTAAGAGTCCGTATAATATTTAGGTTAAAGAAAATATTTTTTTTTTTAAAAAAAAAAACTAGATACTCACGGATGAATAGGTAAGATAACACACATTTGGTAAAACATATTCACTATCACATTCATATCAAATACATCCATAATTTACAAAACCAACCATAGATAAAATACAATCACAATTTCTAAAACTCTAAATTTTATAACTACGTATCAAATGAAGAGCGACCAATGGATAAAGAGAAGCAAAAAGTAAGATAAATTGAACTGATTTACTCTAATACATTATAATAACTATGATCATATCTACTATAATAATACTAAAATAAAAGTATTTTTTTAACTTTTGATTTTAAAAATTAACAACAATCAAAAGAAGATTTCAAATTAAAAAGAAACGTAAACTGGACATCCTGTTTTTTTTTTTTAAAAAAACAAAAGGATGTTCCATCATATTTTATTCCAAAATATCTACTATCATGTGAAGAAGTTATTAAGTAGTTGTAATAATGTCTATGAGCTACCAATAGTTATTACAATATTATTTTTATTTTCAGTATTATTGTAGCAACTATGACTTATTGCTATAATGTATAAAACCTATTATGTATCTGCAGCAATGTGCAACATTTAATACAATATTGTTGAAGTGTTATAACATCTACTATAATTATTTTAAAGTGATTTTGATTAATTTAAAATGATTTTGATAAAATTTAAATAATTTTATTTGGTAAAGAGTATTTTGATAGAATAATATTTAGAATTTAGAATTGAGTATTCAAAGTTTTAAGATATAGGTTATAGATATAACATATAGTAACTATCAATAATTGTTACAATGTGTATCAATTATCAATAATTACTATAATATGTAGTAGCTGCTACCCTAGTAGTAGCTATAATGTGTAGTAGATGTCCCTTTGGGTACCTAATTGGCTAGAGGATGATAAATTTATTATAATAGAGTAAAAATCAATTTCCGACGGATGTATGTTCTTGGGAAATGCTCCTCCCACCCCTTAGCCACTTGATAATAGGCTATAAGTTAACCCCATGATTTATTTATTTTTATATAATTTGGGTACGGACTACAAGAGACGTTTGAGATGAATATAATCATCTTTTGCTTAAAATTACTATAATATTATGTAGTAGTTATGCACTTAATAATTACTATAACATGAAAAATCATCAATTTCATATTTAATCAAATTGATCCATAAATTCATCTCAAATATATTGTAATAATTACCAAATAGTTGCTATAATTTTATTGGAATAAAAGATATTTTTATAATAAAGTCAACAACAACAACAACAACCAAGCCTTTTCCCACTAGGTGGGGTCGGCTGTATGAATCCTTTTACGTCATTGAGCTATATCTCCTATTATATCATCATCTATATTTAAATAAATTTTATCTTGTTTTATTGTTGTTAACCAAGTCTTTTTTGGTCTTCCTCTTCCTCGTTTGATATACAGGTTTATCATAGTTTCACATCGCCTAACTGGAGCATTTATTGGTCGTCTAAGTACATGTCCGTACCATCTTAAACGTGTCTCTCGGAGTTTTTCCTCAATAGATGCAACTCCGACTTTCTCTCTAATGCTCTCATTTCTTATTTTGTCCATCTTCGTATGCCCACACATCCACCTTAACATCCTCATCTCTACAACTCTCATCTTCTGCTTGTGTGCTCGAGTCATAGCCCAACATTCAGCTCCATATAACATAGCAGGTCTAACTGCGGTTTTATAGAACTTACCTTTAAGTTTAAGAGGCACTTTACGGTCACATAAAACACTCGACGCTCCCCTCCATTTCACCCATCCTGCTTGTATTCTATGTAAGACATCTCTCTCAATCCCTCCATCATTTTTTAAAAATGATCCTAAATATTTAAATCGCGCGGTTCCAGGCAACTTGTTCTCTCCTATCTTAACAATTGTTTCATTACTTCTAATATTGCTAAACTTAAATTCCATATATTCTGTCTTTAATATACTAAGCTTAAAACCTTTCCCTTCTAGTGTTTCCCTCCAAGATTCTAGCTTAGCATTTACTCCTTCACGTGTCTCATCTACCAAAATAATATCATCTGCAAACAACATGCACCACGGTACTGTGTCTTGAATGTGCACAGTGAGTTCGTCCATAATTAGTGTAAAAAGATAGGGACTTAGAGCTGATCCTTGATGTAACCCTATCTTTATTGGAAATGCTTCAGTTACTCCACCTGAAGTATTTACTCTCGTCGTTACATCCTCATACATATCCTTAATTAGTTCAATATATGTTACGCTAACACCTCTCTTTTCTAAAATTCGCCATATAATTTCTCTTGGGACTCTATCATACGCTTTTTCTAAGTCAATGAATACCATGTGTAGATCTTGTTTTTGCTCCCGATATTTTTCAATTAATTGTCTAAGAAGATGTATAGCTTCTATTGTCGACCTTCTAGGCATGAACCCAAATTGATTTTCTGTCACTGTGGTCTCCTTCCTTAATCTTTTTTCTATTACTTTTTCCTAAAGTTTCATAGTATGACTAATTAGTTTAATACCCCTATAGTTTGCACAATTTTGTACGTCTCCCTTATTCTTATATAAGGGAACTAGAGTACTTATCCTCCATTGATCAGACATTTTTTTTGTTTTCAATATCATATTAAATAATTTTGTAAGTCATTCAATACCTTGTTTCCCTAAGCACTTCCATTCCTCTATCGGAATATCATCTGGTCCAACGACTTTTCCATTGTGCATCTCATTTAAAGTTTGTTTTACTTCTGAAGTTTGAATTCTACGATAAAAATTAAAATTTCGATGCTCATTTGACCTAATTAAATTATCCAAGTTAAGTTGGTCTCCTAAACCTTCATTAAAAAGTTGATGAAAATATCTCTTCCACCGCTCTTTTATTTCTCCATCGCTTACTAATACCCTATTACATTCATCTTTAATACATTTTATTTGGCTAAGATCTCTTGTTTTTCTTTCTCTCACCTTAGCTATTCTATAAATGTCTCTTTCCCCTTCTTTTGTATCCAATTTTTGATATAACCGTTCAAAAGTTTCATGTTTTGCTTCAGTCACCACTTTCTTAGCTTCTTTCTTAGCTATTGCATATTTTTTTAAATTTTCCTTATTCTTACAAATATATAATTCCTTATAAGCTATTCGTTTTTCCTTCACTTTCTCTTGTACTTTCTCATTCCACCACCAAGATTCTTTACTTAGTGGTGCATGCCCCTTTGACTCACCGAGGACACTCTTAGCTACTATTTTCAACTTTGATATCATCTTATCCTATGTTATATTAGAGTCATCGTATATTTCACATAATGCTTGTACTTCTACCTTCTCCTTAAATATATGTTGCTTCCCATCCTTTAACTTCCACCACTTAATTCTAGGAATTGTATATATTTTCTTTCTATTGATACTATGTTTAAGGCGTATATCCAACACTACTACCCTATGTTGGGTAGTTAAGCTTTCTCCAGGAATGACTTTGCAATCTTTACAAATCTTTCTATCCTTCTTCCTAACTATAAGAAAGTCAATTTACGATTTATTATTCCCACTTTTGAATGTGACTAAGTGTTCTTCTCTTTTCTTAAAAAACGTATTAGCTAATATAAGGTCATATGCTATTGCAAAATCTAATATAGTTTTCCCTTCCTCATTCCTCGTTCCAAACCCATAACTCCCATGTACTCTCTCATATTCCTCATTTTTCACTCCGACATGCCCATTTAGATCACCTCCTATTAAAATCCTTTCATTTGGTGAAATATTTTGTAATGTTTCATCTAATTTCTCCCAAAACCTTGATTTTGTAGCTTCATCTAATCCTACTTGTGGTGCATATACGCTAATTATGTTCATAGTTTCTTTCGCCACTATTATCTTAAGGGCTATAATTCTATCCCCTTTTATAACTACTCCTACAACTTCATCCTTTAACAAACTATCTACAATAATACCCACTCCATTTCTTACTTTATTCTTTCAAGTGTACCATAACTTAAAACTCGAGTTCTCTATCATCTTTGCCTTCTCACCTATCCATTTTGTCTCTTGTACACACAAAATATTAATTTTTCTCCTAATCATCATATCTACTACCTCCATTGATTTACCAGTGAGAGTTCCTATATTCCAAATCTTAGATTATTAGTTTTCCTATCATATTTGTTCTTATCTAACCTATGGTGTGAGAACTCTTGCCTATTTAACATTACACCCAAGTTCTCATGGAAATGTAGCGGTCCTTGCTGAGACGTTACAGTCGGACCCTGTAACGTGAACTCTTGTATATTTATCACTACACCCGAGTTCTGGAGATGTAGCGGTCCTTGCCGAGACGTTACAGTCGGACCCTGCAACGCGTTCCTTCCGGGGAACAACCTAGCATTAGCACAATAGTTTAATGGATTTATTCATGAAATATTTGCCATAGTTTGACGCTGGCTGGCAACCTAACGCAACCCTCATCCTTTATCCGGGCTTGGGACCGGCCATGACCGGTCATCATGGGCGGAGCTATTTTTATAATAAAGTCATTAATAGGAAATCCTTTTAATTTTTTTTTGGAAAAAATCATTTTCATGATTTGTAAATGTTAGGGCACCTTTTGTTTTTTGTTTTCCAAAACATATCGAATCGTTTTTGGTAATTTCAAATTAAAGGCTGTATAACTAAATTTGATATTAAACCAATTGATCCTTGCTGCAAAAGGCGGGTTCCGCCGTCCAGCGGCCCCCTACACCTGCCCCATGGTATCGTAGGAGGAAGGTAAATCAGGGTGAATGTTGAGTTGGCAAGTTGATGGTTGTTCGAGGCTTTAAGCCAGTAGACGGGGATATTATCCCACATTACAACTGACGACATTCGAATCGTCGCTCTATGTTGTAAATATATCATCAACTTACCAACTGATCCAGCCCCTGGGGGCTAAACCAATTGATCCTTGCCCAAACAAATAGTCAACCTTGCATGAGGTATTTGCTTACCTCAGTTCCACACCAGTTGCTTTCCCGACTCACAATCGAGCGACCGAATTCTCCATGGACCCAAATTCTGGACTCTGCCCAAACCCCTATAAAATCGATCGATTTCTCTGCCAGTGCCTTCTCAGTGCAGGTGATCCCCGTTACCACCAACAATTTTTTTTATTCAAGCAATGGCGGGGCAGGTCCAAGTCCAGATCCCCAGAGTGAAGTTGGGCACCCATGGATTCGAGGTTCATCTTCTCTTCCTTCATGAATAATTTTTTTTTTTTCTTGCGATTTCCCCAAAGATCTTTTTTTTTTTTAACTCCAATTTGTTGTGGCGACGCTAGGTTTCTAAACTAGGGTTTGGGTGCATGGGTCTCACTGGCGTCTACAATTCTCCTGTCAGTGAAGAAGCTGGCATTGCCATCATCAAGCATGCTTTCAACAGGGGCGTCACCTTCTTTGACACCTCCAATGTCTATGGACCCCACACAAATGAGATTTTGCTGGGGAAGGTTTTGTATTTCGTCGCTACTTTTCTCTCTTAAAGATCGTGCGGAATGAAGAAAAATTGATGCTTTTTGACATATTTCTTCAGGCCTTGAAGCAATTGCCGCGCGAAAAGATCCAAGTAGCCACAAAGTTTGGGGTTGTAGGTATTCATGACAAAGGTGTGGTGGTCAATGGTAAGCCTGAGTATGCGCGGGCTTGTTGTGAAGAAAGCCTCGAGCGACTCGGAGTGGATTACATTGATCTTTACTACCTGCACCGAATTGATAAGACTGTTCCGATAGAGGAGACTGTAAGTTGACTCTAAAAATCGGGTCTGCTACATAGTTCTGAAATTTGAGATATAGTGGCTCATGCTATTTATTTGGTTGAGCAGATGGGGGAGCTCAAGAAGTTGGTGGAAGAAGGAAAAGTGAAGTATATTGGGCTATCAGAGGCTAGTCCAAACACTATCAGACGTGCTCATGCTGTGCATCCAATTACTGCATTACAAATGGAATGGTCTCTTTGGACTCGTGATATTGAGCCAGAGATAGTCCCACTTTGCAGGTCTAATTACTTTAGTTGTCCAACTTCCTGCGCAATCTATGTAGTTTTTGCAATACCATTAGTTTAAGGGTGTGAAGCATAAAACATTCACAGCATGCCCGCAAATTTTCACTGATATATTGGAACATAGAGACAAATGCTACGTCCTGCGTTTTATTTTCTACCTCAAAGATGCATAGGGGAGCATATCATTTTTCACCTAGCTTTATTTTTAGTATCATGGGCTACTTCTGTAGTACTGGAATTTTTAAGGCTCATTTTCCCTCAAATGTTCACGTAGGGAACTCGGCATTGGAATAGTTCCATACAGCCCTATTGGACGAGGTTTTTTCGCTGGTAGAGGAGTCACTGAGAATTTGCCTTCAGATACAAATATGGTATCCACTCCCATCCTCTACATCATACCTTGTACATTTTGGCAAATTAAAGTAGGTGATTTTTCATAAATAGATGACAGCATGCTAGTTGTTAATGTTGAATTTGTACCTTTTCTATGACTTCATTAGACTAATATCGAAAGATTCAGTGGTGAGAATTTGGAAAAGAACAAAATTCTCTATCTGCGAGTGGAGAATCTGGCCAAGAAACATCACTGTAGCCCTGTTCAACTTGCTTTGGCTTGGGTTCTCCACCAAGGTGACGATGTGGTTCCTATTCCAGGTAAGGAATTGTTTGTATGCATCAATATTGTAATTGCCATTGAAGCAGTAATGCTACTACTATATTCTAAGCTGTAAAGTGCTTTGTGTCTAGTTGGTTGAGGATGGAATAGCTTTGTTAAAATACCATTTCACATCTAGATGTTCTAACATTCTGATCACTCCATAATTTGTTCTAGGATTTCAATAATTGATGGCCATCAATTATTTGGATCATGTAAGTGTTTGTGTGGAGCCACACGGACAAACACACACAGATTGCTGTGATGGTACTAACTTGCCAGTCTAGTTAATTTATTTCTTAATTGGAATGAATTCTGTTCCTTTAGCTAGGTGAAAGAAGGGGTTAGTTTCTTTAAATGTACAAAGAATCTCAGTACCTTTGACCTCTGTAGAAACCTTCTTAGGAAAATTCTGTTATGTGAATATTCTATTAGAGATATTTGCATGCAGTGTTCTTGATCTATTTGTTCTTTTCCCTAGTTTTTTAATCTTCATCCACAAATCTTTCATTTCCATTTTCTGTTATTAACATTGCTCATTGTTTCTATGTCAATTTTTCTTGGGAGTTTGGTCTTTTCATATAAGAGCTATTTTACCAAAAGTTGATGCATGCTGTCAATAAAAAGTGTTTGGTAAATTAGATTGAAATTCTGCGTTACGCAGAGATTTTTTAAACCAAGTGTCCTTATGAATGGACCAATATAGCATCCTTCCCTTTTAAAATTTTGTAAACAAATCTCAAATTGCATGTAGAATTTTAGCTACAGAACTGGTAAGTCTGCACTTGGTATGGAAAGATTATAAATTTGGATGTCGTTAGTAATTTACAAGAGAAAAATAGTTGGGTTCTTGCACATAAAGCTTATTTAGTCAATAACAGGAGAAATTTTACTCTTAGCAGAATCTACTTCCATATTTCCTGTAAATTTTGGAAGCCTCAGAGTGGTTGTGATGGATCAGAAATGATGGCTCAGAAACAAATGATTCTAGTCTCCTCTTTAGCTCTTATTCAAAATTTAACTTGAAGTCACTTACAAAGGTTCATGAGGTTATCATTTTTCCTCCTGGTAATCTCCAGATGATCATTGAGAAAATGAGTAGCCACTAAAATTCATGAATTTTCATTATCAGCTACTGATGTCTGCAGATAGTGTCTTCTGAAATCATCCTGTAAAAGATCGTACCCGAGTTATATTATGGGGATATACTGAATTTATGCCTAGTTTCTAGATGGTCTTATCCTTTGATCTGATCAAAAATTTGTTTAAACTTTGGCTTTTACATGCACGCCGTACTACTATTACAATTTCATCACGAGAAATTGAGAATTGCATGATATGACTTGCTTTGTGAAGCTGAATTGAACGTTTTCAGTTTTGAATGATGAATACCAAACATTATTACCAAACTTCGATAACTGTTATACATACAGAAACTTCTTTGCTAGATTTGGATTATTGTGGCTGACTTTTTACCAAGGATAATATATTTGAAATTCTTATTTATCTTCAAACATCTAAGAGTACCATGAACTTCTTGCTGGATTTAATTGATGATTCTATTTTGACCTCTAAGGTACAACCAAGGTGAAGAACTTGGATGTAAACATTGAGTCTCTGAAGGTAAAGCTAACAAAGGTGGATTTCGAAGAATTATCTGACGCAGTGCGGGAAGAAGAGGTAGCAGGTTATAGGTCATACGGTAGTCTTGAGCCAGTAAATTGGAAATATGCCGACACACCTCCCATGCATGCCAATGCATCAGCATAGACCTGTGATTATTGTTCTTCCAACTATTTTGGGTCAGTTACATGAAGCAGTATAGGCCTGTGATCATGATGTTAACCTAAGATACAATGTGATGTTTTCTTTCCATCATTGAGACTTAATTAATAAACAGGATGCAGAGTTTAGTTGTTGGCCAATACGACGTGGTAACGTGGCCATTGCCGATTATTTCCAACTTTGTACTTTCCCAGCAATTTATTACAATGTTGTGTTTGTTGGTACGATATATGACATCATTACTGAAATATAAATATGGTTCGAATCAGATCCCTATAAATAGCTTCAATCAATTTAAAAATTCAGATTCTGATAAGTTTTTTACTTGTTTTACAAAGTGTGATTTTATAGGGCAAAAAGGTGATTATGTTAGCTCTCAGCGCTCCTATCAGTTCATCCTAGAACCATCAAACGAGAGATAAATTATGGTGACTAAAAGGTAAGATAAATGGGAGGGAGGTAAGATGGATGGGAGGTTAAGTTATACCAAGTGTAGGGATTTACACCCATCAATTCTAGGATTTGATTCATCACTCATTGGATAAATCCATTGTTTATCTACCATCTCAACTAAGTCAGTGGGAGCACAAAGTTTGATTTTATGATTTGTCCTTTGGTGCATAATTCTGCTTCTGGTTTTTTATAGGGTGTGCAACCAAAGTGCTTGACTGTAAAATACTTGATAGATTGTAGTATACAGCACTTAACACCATTGTGGTACCTTGGCTTTGGACATATGTATCCGTTCCATTGTGTTCACCTTGGCTTTGTCGTTGGTGGAGTACGAGGGTGAGCCGAAGTTGGGGCGGAGGCCGAAGGTTCCTGAGGTCGCCCCCAGATCAATTCCACCAATATTAGATAATACCACCAATGTATTAGATAAATTATAACATAGGTGTTGATTTTAAAAATTAATACCACAAAGATGATCCTTTGAAACTAGCACAATTATATTGTGATTTCTCCAAGACAGTGATGATGATACTTGTTTCGGTGAAGACGAACCACTGGTGAGATGACTTATTGTTGGCTATAAGAAGACTTTAAGAAGAAATTCCAAGCTGTGAGTGGGCTTGCCAAGTCATAGAAAAGTACAGGAGGAAGAAAACATTAGTAGATAGGCTGGGGTGGGGTCTCAGTACAATTACTCTGACGCTCAAGTTAATGAGGGGATCAAGTAGCAATGATCAAAGGACAATGATGAGGAATAGAGAAGAGCAAATGAGAGCGCTTACTTGCATGGGAAGAAATGACTTCTTATATATATAGTGTTGTTTTTTTTAACATGAATAACGAGACATATTACTAAAATAAGACCAACGACATTCCGTTGTCTTTCCCAAATTGTAACAATCAATTCTATGCACAAGTGGTGGAAGCATCCATTGCACAGGTTGCACAAAGAATATTTCAGTGATTCGCTGATAACGGTTATACAAGATGTTAAAAGAGTCATTGGGTCGATGAATTGTTTGTTAAGATGTATACTAAAAGTCTAGCTTTTGGTATAAACATTTATCTAGAAATAAGAATCACATTGGTCAAATGTCTACATTTATGATAAATGTAGTTGTTCAATTAATTTATATTGTAGATAACATGGTGTGTGGTATCACACACAGAGGATCATATTATCAGCGCCTTATAAATTATAAACAGTAGCTCATGACCAAGATGGAAAGGAACAAACCATTGGAAGGTCGTAGTGTAATTAGGTATTAGTTTATCTTAACTATATAATTATACTAGTACACTTAGAGTGTATTGAGTAGGACTATTAGAGGTCGTTTCTTTTTATACTGACTTTATAAAGGAACAAGGACCTCAGTTATTATGGAAGTGTGTACTCTTAATCCTAATATAATAACAAACACATATATTTGATATTTATTTCTTTAATTTATCAATGGGTGAGATTTAGTTCGATAAATCAATAAGCCTGATAAGTTGAGAAATGATATCACTTATAGTGTGTGTTGTTGATTATAGAAGGAAACTGTGTCCTAGTGATCTAGGTTGAGAATGCCCCCAAGAGGAGCTCATAAGGATTGTCATGTTAAACCCTGCAAGTGGACTTAGTCCGACATGATAATAAGGTTGAGTGGTACTACTCTTGGACTAAGATATTAATTAAGTGAGTTGTCAGTAATTCATTTAATTAGTGAACATTCATTATCTTAAACACAGGGAGACTAATACACTCATAAAAAGAAGGAGCCCAAAAATGTAATTTGGGATTGGTGCGGTAGTTCAATAATAGTTCTCTAGTGGAATGCATTATTATTGATAAAATTAAGTTGTGTGTTCGGGGCGAACACGGGATGCTTAATTTTATCGGGAGACCAAAACCAATTCCTCCTCTCGGTCCCTATCGTAGCCTCTTAATTATAGAGTACTATATCCACCTATACCCACCTTCTTACCCATTCTATAGGGGTCGGCCAAGCTAGCTTGGAGACCAAGCTAGGGCCGGCCATGGCTTGGCTCATGGGTGAATTCATGTGGCCGGCCCTAGCTTGAACTCAAGCTTAGGTGGCCGGCCCTATTAAAATAAAAAGGAATTTTAATTTAAATTTTTTTTTCTTATGTGGATAACATGATTTAAAAGAGAGTTTAAAAATTTAAATCTTTCATTTTATAAGATTCTACAAAAGATTAAGAGAAGAGCTAAATCTCTTTCCTTATTTGTAGATTAAAAGATTGATTTTAATTTTGGTAAAAAACTTTCCTTTTAATCATGTTCATGATTTAAAAGAAAGTTTAAAAACTAAAAATTTTCTTTTATTAGTTTCTACAAAAAAATTAAGAAAAGATTTAATATCTTTCCTTATTTGTAGATTGAAAGAAAATTTTAATTTTTAGAGATAACTTTCCTTTTTGGAAATTATCCACATGTTTAAAAGAAATATTTTAATTTATAAAATTTCTTTTTTATTAACCAATCATAAAGAGATAAAAATTATTGGAGAAATTTTTATAAATTTCCGAAAATAAATTAGGAAGTTTTAATTCTTGTTATAATTAAAATTTTCCTTGTTTTGGGGAGAAAGTGGCCGACCAAATAAGTTGGAAAAAGAAAATTGATTTTTAATTAATTAATTTTTCTTTTTCATGGCAAAGGAATTAAGGAAGTTTTTATTTAAATTTCCTTATTTGCCAATGCCAAAGATTATAAAAGAGGGGGTAGAAGTGCCTTCAAAAATACACAACAACCTCTATTCTTTTTCTCCCTCTTTTCCTTGGTGGTGTGGCCGGCCCTTCCTTCTTCTCTTCTTCTTCTCTTTGTGGCCGAACCTCTTCATGCTCTTTGAGTTTTAATTGGTGGCCGGATTCTAGCTTGGAGAAGAAGGAGAGAAAGCTTGCATCCCTTGGAGCTTGATTGATGGAAAAAGTTCTTCATCCTTTGGAAGTTTTTGCTTGGCCAAAACTTGAAGGAAGGAGAAGAAGGTACTAGGTGATTCTCGTCTCGGAAGATCGTTGCCCATACAACGTCCGAGAATAGAAGAGGAATACGGTAGAAGATCAAGAGGTCATTATTCACAAAGAAAGATATAACTAATAATTATTTTCCGCATCATGTTAGTTTTGTTTCTTTGTAAAAATACCAAATACAAGAGGCATGCGATTCTAGTTTTTCGAATTAGTTTTCGAAGTTGTGTTCTTTTGTTTTTTCTTTTCCTTGTGGTTTGATTGTTCTTAGCGATTAACCTAGGGTTACTATGGGAAGGTTAAATATTTAATTTCCTTAAAAGGCTTTGTCTAGTCGGTGGTGGTTACTCCCATATCCAAGAAGGCCAAGTGCCTCGCCATGCAGTACTGGAAGCCGATTTTGGAAATAGATATTTAATTATCTTCGTGACCTAGGTGATTTGGATCGAACGTATTAAGTTCCGTAGGAGATCCAAGTCTAAACCTAAAAGAAGAAATAAATTAAACTTAGGATCAAACGTGTTCAGTTCCGCAGGCGATCCAAGTTTAATTTAAAAGAACACATGGTAGCTAGGAAAAGGCTCAGACCTTTCTATAAAATTTTTGTACAGTGGAACCGATAGGTTTTCCGAGTAGCAACCAACAATTGGTATCAGAGCTAGGGTTTTGCCTCTGTGTATTTGGTATTAATTTAATTATGCACATGTCATATATAATTTAGGCAGGATAATAGTAGGATGTGCTAACTTTGTGGATGCAGAATCCAACTATTATGGCTTATAGATATTGTGTGTGTGATTGGACCCTTGGACATGTCAAGGGCATTTTATTGTGTGTGCATGATTGTATTATAAAATACAGCAGGAGCTGTATTTAGTTTTATTAGGATTTTATTTTTTTGATCTGGTTACATGTACATTCCTTTTATGGAATATAGGATCGATGAATGTAAATTTTATTTTATGTTCAATCTAGTTTACATGTACATTCCTTCGAGGAATATAGGATAGAAAAATGTAAAATTCTATTTATGTCGCGGATCGAATCTTGCAAGGCGTGAAACCTTTTGAGGACCAGAGGCGCAGCGGAACAAGGAGCAAGATGGATGCGACAACTAGACCCGGTGACGGTGGCCAAAGATGGCAGCAGCTAGGGTTGGCGACACACGGAGGACAGCAATAGATAAAAGCCATAATAGTTGAAAATTAGTTTTTCTATTTATTATTTTTTATGTTGTGCTGTGTGTGCTTGTTAGTATACATGTTAAGTAGGCTAGCATAGTCAAAATTCCTCACTTTAAATAACTAAGTGGGAGAGGGATTTATTTTTAAATAAATTTCACGGTCTCCATTACTGGTTTATAAGTGATGCAACAAGCTTGCGCGTTGGCTCTGAATGCCTTCCTCCTTATCGGATGAGCTTGTTTGCGGATCACTAGATTAAACTTCCATTTTGGATGACTATAGGAAATTAGCTAAGAGCGTGTGATCTTCCCCATCGGAAGGGGCACAATCTTATTTGATGGACTAAGTGTCAAGTAATGGTATACACTTAGGCACATCTAATAGTATCCTCCCCATCGGAGTCACTGCTATTATTTGTGTGACCAAAGCAAAACCAACTATTAATTTGTCAAAAAAATAAATTGACAAGATAATAAAATTAAAACCCCTCTTACAAATGTCTGATTTTGTATACGTCCACACTATCGTGGCATACAAAATTTACGGTGTTTGAGATAATTTTATTTGTCATAAAATTTTTTTTGACAAGGTAATTAATGGGTAAAACCCTCCTCTTACAAATATTTGAATTTGTATACGTCCACACTATCGTGGCATACAAAATTCACGGTGTTTGAGGTGTTGGTGAATTTAAATAATATTGTTTGAGGAATCAATGTTATTTTAAATTCAAAAGTTTTGACCAAATATTTGATCAAAGTCAGATCAACTATTAATTTTATTCGTCATAAAGTAAAGTTGACGAGATAATAAAATTAATGGATAAAATGTCCTCTTTGATTTTATATACGTCCATACTATCGTGGCATACAAAATTCACGGGGATTTTAAAAGTGTTGGTCTTGACCAAATATTTTTGTGATTCTTAGGATTTAAAATGTTTGTCAATCCCCTAGTTGTTATACTGTAGAAAAGACTTAGTAGTCCCAATTGTAATGATTGGAAATAGGACTTGGACATTAAGGTAGACTGTCTTCTTAGAACTAAGAACAATATAGGTGTATTTAATTGATTAGTTGAAACATGTCTAGTGGTGTTATATACCAGAACATGGAGTGTAGATACAGATGCCATTAATCATGTCTGCAATTCATTGCAGGGTTCCAGGAAACCCGACAACTAAATGAAAATAAAAACACCGTCCACATGGGCACTGCTGTAAAAGTGGCAGCTGTTGCAGTGGGAGATGTTTATCCTTTGTTAAGAATAAAACATGGATTTTTGAGTAATTGTCTTTACGTACCAAGTTTAGAAAGAACTAGTTTTCAGTTTCTAAACTATTCAAAGAACTTGATATTCTGCCTCTTTTAATAAAGTTGTTATCAAGAAAAAGAGGGAAGTTATCTGTTCTGGTACGTTGGTTGACAATTTATAAATCCAATAACTCTCACGATTCAACAAATGGAAATTAGTAACACATCTTCTAACTTTAAGAGAAAGCAACCTTCGGAAATGAACCAATTATATCTTTGGCATCTAAGGCTAGGTTATATTAATTTGAGTAGGATTCATTGGTAGCTGATGAACTTTTGGGTTCATTGGTAGTGGAAATCTTTCCAACATGCGAGTCTTACTTAGAAGGAAAAATAACCGAGAAGCTTTTAAGTATAAGGGGTATAGAGCCAAAGATACATTGGAATTGGTTCATTCTGATTTGTGTGATCCTATGACTATCCAGACAAGAGGTAGTATCGAATATTTCGTCTATTTTATAGACAACTATTTAAGATACAAATACATTTACTTAATGTGCCGCAAGACTAAGTTCTTTGATTAGTTTAAAGAGTACAAGGCTGATGCGGAGAAACGTTAAAGTAAAAGTATCAAGTCACTATGGTAAGATCGTAGTGGCAAGTACCTCTTGGGACAATTTAGAAGTCACTTATCAAAAGTAGGGATTCAATCCCAACTAACTGCACCTGGTACACCCCAATAGAATGGTATAGTAGAAAGAAGGTATATGACTCTTATGAAAATAATTAGATTGATGATGAGTTATTCAGAAAATTACCAAGTTCGTTTTAAGGATATACTCTGAAAAAGAAAGTGAACATAGTACCTTCTAAAGTCAGAACTCTCTACTCATATAGAATTGCTGAATAGGCGTAAGCCTATTTTAAAGCATATTCGGATTCGGGTAGTCCAACACATATGCTGAAGAGAGACAATGATAAGTTGGATAGGAATTCACTTGTTTGTGGGTTATCCTAGAGAAACGAAAGTAGATTTATAGTCTTAAAAATCAGAAGGTCATTGTTAGCATCAATGACTAATTTTTAGAAGAGGACTATATAATGAACCACAAGCCCATAAGTAAATTTGTTCTTAATAAAAGACACGTCTAATCTAGTACCAACTGCACAAGATGAAATATCACAAGAAACTGCAACACGTATCACAATTGATGCACAATTATAGACAGTGCATCATCGTAGTGGGAGGGTTGTCAAACAACCTAAAAGATTCATGTTTTAGAAAAATCTTTGGACTTGATCCCAAATGAACATGAACCTAATCCCCGGACATATGACGAAGCACTCAAGATAAAGATGAAGTATCTTTGCAAAGAGCAATGAATGAAGAATTAGAATATATGTATTCTAATAAAGTTTGGGAGCTTGAAAAATCACTAAATGGTGTAAAAGCCATTAAGTCTACAATAGAAAAGGAAGGACAGACAGGAAAGGTGTATACTTTCAAAGCAAGGCTTGTTGAAAAGGAGAAACCTTTTTACCGGTAACCAAGCTTAAAGTCTATCCGGAATCCTTTATCTATTGTTGCTCATATGGATTATGAGATTTGGTAAGTGGATGTCAAGACAGTTTTTCTTAACGGAAGTCTTGAAGAAAACATCCATATAAAGTAACCAGAAGGGTTCATTGCAAAGGACAAAGAAGCATCTTGTGTGCAAGCTCAATCAGTCTATGGACTGAAGTAAAGCTTCAAGGTCTTGGAACATCCGATTTAATAAAGTAATCCAGACCTATGGATTTATTTGAAAACCGGATGAGTCTTGTGTATATAAGAAGTGTGATGGAAACGTGGTGGTATTACTTGTACTATACGTAGATAACATTTTTGATAGTTGAAAACAATATCAAAGTGTTGTCGGAAGTAGGGGTATGGTTGTCCAAACAATTCGATATGAAGAACTTAGGAGAATGTGCACACATTCTTGGGATCAAAGTCATAAAGGATCATAAGAAAAGAATGTTGTGCTTATCCCGAGCTTCATACAATTCTTGCTCGTTTTAAAATGCAGAAAGGTTTCTTACCTTTTGGGCTTGATGTAGCTTTATCTAAAGAGATGTCTCCGAAGACATCAAAGGAGATAGAGGACATAAAGGCAGTTCCTTATGCTTCGGCTGTGGGAAGCCTAATATATGCAATGCTGTGTACGAGACCGAATATCTATTTTGCCTAAGGCATAGTTAGCAGATACTGAAGTAACCCAGTACCGGGACACTAGACTGCCATAAAGCATATATTAAAATACCTTAGAGGGACTAGAGATTATATGCTAGGTAGATAATTTGCTCCCTGTGGGTTACACGAATTCTGGTTTCCAATCAGATAAGGGACAATAGTAAGTCAACCTCGGGGTTTTTTGTATTTACTGTTGGGGTTGCAAGGTTGCAAACATAGTCCCATATTGAAAACACATGGAAAAGATCATGGGTTTATAAGAGAAAGATATCTCCATTGGCATGAGGCCTTTTGGGAGAGCCCAAGAGCAAAGCCATGAGGGCTTAGGCCCAAAGTGGACAATATCATGCAATTGTGGAGATGTCTAAATTCTTTTCGATCCAACAAGTGGTATCAGAGCCCGGACTGCCAGAAGGTTTAACCGCCGACTGTGCACAAGAGCTATGATCTGATTGAACCATGTGAGTACAATATTGACCTCGAACAAAGAAAGTGGGGGCTCCTATGTTCGGATCAAGAGGACCAGACACCAGGCAGGAAGTTCTAGTAGGTCGGATGGACCGAGGGGCAGGAAGTCCTAGTAGGTCGGGTGGACCGAGGGGCAGGAAGTCCTAGTTGCGGCTAGGCAAGGAAGTCCTAGTAGGTCGGGTAGACCGAGAGGCAGGAAGTCCTAGTAGGTCGGGTAGACCGAAGGGCAGGAAGACCTGGTGGGTCGAGGATCAAACGTGGGAAGCCCATGGTCCTTTGTTTGAGGGGGGGATTGTTGGGGTTGCAAGGTTGCAAACATAGTCCCATATTGAAAACACATGGAAAAGATCATGGGTTTATAAGAGAAAGATATCTCCATTGGCATGAGGCCTTTTGGGAGAGCCCAAGAGCAAAGCCATGAGGGCTTAGGCCCAAAGTGGACAATATCATGCAATTGTGGAGATGTCTAAATTCTTTTCGATCCAACATTTACTTTAGGAAGTAAAGGCATCACTATGGAGGAGTGTTAAGCATATGTGTTTTTTGGATTCCACCATAGAAGCTGAGTATATGGCAGCCTCTGAGGTAGCCATGGAAGCTATATGGCTTAGAAACTTCATGATGGACTTAGACATGATTTCTGGTTTGCCCAAAATTATTACAATTTATTGTAATAATAGTGGTGCAGTAGCAAACTCGAAGAAACTATAAGTCCATAAGGCAAGTAAACACAATAGAGCGTAAGTACTACCCAATACGAGAAATCGTATAACGAGGAGAAGTTATTGCAGCTTAGATTGCATCAAGTGATAACCTGGAAGATCCTTTCACTAAGGCCCTTAAGGCAAGAGCTTTTGATGGGCATGTTGAAGAGTTGGGAATCAGATGTATGACAGCAGATATAGCAGCTTAGTCTTTTAGTATAAGTGGGAGATTGTTAGGATGTATATTAAAAGTCTAGCTTTTGGTATAAACATTTATCTAGAAATAAAAATCACATTGGTCAAATGTCTACATTTATGATAAATGTAGTTGTTCAATTAATTTATATTGTAGATAACATGGTGTGTGGTGTCACACATAGAGGATCATGTTATCAGTACCTTATAAATTATAAACAGTAGCTCACGACCAAGATGGAAAGGAACAAACCATTGGAAGGTCGTAGTGTAATTAGGTATTAGTTTATCTTAACTATATAATTATACTAGTACACTTAGAGTGTATTGAGTAGGACCATTAGAGGTCGTTTCTTTTTATACTGACTTTATAAAGGAACAAGGACCTCAGTTATTATGGAAGTGTGTACTCTTAATCCTAATATAATAACAAACACATATATTTGATATTTATTTCTTTAATTTATCAATGGGTGAGATTTAGTTCGATAAATCAATAAACCCGATAAGTTGAGAAATGATATCACTTATAGTGTGTGTTGTTGATTATAGAAGGAAACTGTGTCCTAGTGATCTAGGTTGAGAATGCCCCCAAGAGGAGCTCATAAGGATTGTCATGTTAAACCCTGCAGGTGGACTTAGTCCGACATGATAATAAGGTTGAGTGGTACTACTCTTGGACTAAGATATTAATTAAGTGAGTTGTCAGTAATTCATTTAATTAGTGAACATTCATTATCTTAAACACAGGGAGACTAATACACTCATAAAAAGAAGGAGCCCAAAAATGTAATTTGGGATTGGTGCGGTAGTTCAATAATAGTTCTCTAGTGGAATGAATTATTATTGATAAAATTAAGTTGTGTGTTCGGAGCGAACACGGGATGCTTAATTTTATCGGGAGACCAAAACCAATTCCTCCTCTCGGTCCCTATCGTAGCCTCTTAATTATAGAGTACTATACCCACCTTCTTACCCATCCTATAGGGGCTGGCCAAGCTAGCTTGGAGACCAAGCTAGGGCTGGCCATGGCTTGGTTCATGGGTGAATTCATGTGGCCGACCCTAGCTTGAACTCAAGCTTAGGTGGCCGGCCCTATTAAAATAAAAAGGAATTTTAATTTTAAAAATTTTTCTTATGTGGATAACATGATTTAAAAGAGAGTTTAAAAATTTAAATCTTTCATTTTATAAGATTCTACAAAAGATTAAGAGAAGAGCTAAATCTCTTTCCTTATTTGTAGATTAAAAGATTGATTTTAATTTTGGTAAAAACTTTCCTTTTAATCATGTTCATGATTTAAAAGAAAGTTTAAAAATTAAAAATTTTCTTTTATTAGTTTCTACAAAAGATTAAGAAAAGATTTAATATCTTTCCTTATTTGTAGATTGAAAGAAGATTTTAATTTTTAGAGATAACTTTTCTTTTTGGAAATTATCCACATGTTTAAAAGAAAGATTTTAATTTATAAAATTTCTTTTTTATCAACCAATATTGAAGGGATAAAAATAATTGGAGAAATTTTTATAAATTTCCGAAAACAAATTAGGAAGTTTTAATTCTTGTTTTAATTAAAACTTTCCTTGTTTTGGGGAGAAAGTGGCCGGCCAAATAAGTTGGAAAAGAAAATTGATTTTTAATTAATTAATTTTTCTTTTTCATGGCAAAGGAATTAAGGAAGTTTTTATTTAAATTTCCTTATTTGTCAAGGCAAAGGATTATAAAAGAGGGGGTAGAGGTGCCTTCAAAAATACACAACAACCTCTATTCTTTTTCTCCCTCTTTTCCTTGGTGGTGTGGCCGGCCCTTCCTTCTTCTCTTCTTCTTCTCTTTGTGGCCGAACCTCTTCATGCTCTTGGAGTTTTAATTGGTGGCCGGATTCTAGCTTGGAGAAGAAGGAGAGAAAGCTTGCATCCCTTGGAGCTTGATTGATGGAAAAAGTTCTTCATCCTTTGGAAGTTTTTGCTTCGCCGAAACTTGAAGGAAGGAGAAGAAGGTACTAGGTGGTTCTCGTCTCGGAAGATCGTTGCCCACACAACGTCCGAGAATAGAAGAGGAATACGGTAGAAGATCAAGAGGTCATTATTCACAAAGAAAGGTATAACTAATAATTATTTTCCACATCATGTTAGTTTTGTTTCTTTGTAAAAATACCAAATACAAGAGGCATGCGATTCTAGTTTTTTGAATTAGTTTTCGAAGTTGTGTTCTTTTATTTTTTCTTTTCCTTGTGATTTGATTGTTCTTAGCGATTAACCTAGGGTTACTATGGGAAGGTTAAATATTTAATTTCCTTAAAAGGCTTTGTCTAGTCGGTGGTGGTTGCTCCCATATCCAAGAAGGCCAAGTGCCTCGCCATGCAGTACTGGAAGCCGATTTTGGAAATAGATATTTAATTGTCTTCGTGACCTAGGTGATTTGGATCGAACGTGTTAAGTTCCGCAGGAGATCCAAGTCTAAACTTAAAAGAACAAATAAATTAAACTTAGGATCAAACGTGTTAAGTTCCGCAGGCGATCCAAGTTTAATTTAAAAGAACATATGGTAGCTAGGAAAAGGATCAGACCTTTGTACAAAATTTTTGTACAGTGGAACCGATAGGTTTTCCGAGTAGCAACCAACATTGTTGGCTATTATCCCTTAACGGTGGGCCTTTCGAGACTTTAAGGCTTTGATGGGTTCTAGTGATATTTCTGTAGTGCCCTTATCCTTTTTTGTTATTCGATCGGACATCCACCTCTAAAAGGTCTGATTGACTATGAGAGGCTAAGTATCAGTGCAGTTGAGTTGATTGTTGATGATTCAATCCATCTGGTGGGTTCCCTTGCTTGTCTAGTAAGTCCAGTTAGACCCGGGGCTATTTGAGTGGTTTTTTACAAGGATTCGACCTGGACTCCAGGAATTGCGCTCCTACCACCTCTCTCTCATTGAGGGCTTAGGCTAATCTTTGTGATCTTCCTCTACGTGCTAGCCTGAGGTTTGTCTGCTCAAGTTAACCCCTTTGAGACTTTGACTGCTATGTCCCTTGGGATTTTGACTGCCACGTCCCTTGGGACTTTGACCGTCACACCCCTTTGACCCGTCTGACTTCCACACTCACGTTGAGGATCTCACCTTATTCGCTGTATCACAAACCTTCCCTTCAAGTCTAGTCGAAGAAGATTGTAAGTCCGACTGACTAGACTATAGTGTATCCCTACCTTCCTGTAAACTTTGATCAACTATTCTGATTAGTTGATGTTACCCGATCATCTAGGACCCTAACTGCCATACCGGCATTTCAAAAATAGGCATGTCATACGCCATAAATGCAAGGTGATATGCACACAGATTTTAACCTTGATGATAATTACTTTATTCCATCCTTAATAAATATCGTCCGTACCCTTCCATCACATGTCCCATGCCTACAAAATGGCAGATATCTAAAATAATAATCTATTATTGCGATTTGATGTGACAGGTGACTATTGGTCTTCAGCGCTGACGATCTTTTCCTCATTTTCTTTCCTGATGATCTTATTAGGAGGTAGAGACCGCACTTGACTTACCTAGTCGATCCTATAACCTGAAACTCCCTCTGAAGTGTTGCTTCCTTCTAATGTTGCTCCCCCTTCATTGATGCTCTCGATGCTCATTGAGGATGAGCTTGCTTCGTCTTCATCTTCTTGGAGGCTTGCCACTAGCGCAAGTCCGACGATGACTTCGATCTCTGACTCAGACGACGTTTCATCCCACGTCGCCTTTAGATTTTGATACCTTGTCTGGACTAGTCTTTTGTCCTTGATCTTGTCCTTGTCTTTGCTCTTCAATTTAAGGCAGTTATCTTTCACGTGCCCTACTTCATTGCGGTGGTAGCATCTTACCTTTCTTCTTCTTCTTTTATCCTGCACTTGATTAAATTTATTAGTTTTAAATAACTTTTAAAATTTCCTTACCATGAATGTCGTTTCGTCATCATCGAGAGAAGTTTCTGATTCTAGTTCATCCATTTTTGCCTTTAAGGCAATGTTGTTCTTGGGCTCCTTCAGATTTGCACATCTTGTTTTATGAAATTCAAATGTTGAAAATAACTCTTCTAAAATACTTACATCAAGATCCTTAGATATATAATAAGAATTAACTAAAGATACTCATTCAGGAGTCCTAGGAAAGACGTTAAACACGTACCTTAGTGATCTCGGTTGGTTATCTTTCCTTCAAGATTCGTGAGTCTGGTGATGAGTTCCTTGATCCTTGAGTGAAGGTGTGCAACGGTTTTGCCTTCTTCTAATCGAAGGTTGCTGATATGATTTCGGAGCAGATCCCGTCTCATAAATTTTGCCTCCGAGGTTCCTTTGTGTAGTTCCAGGAATTTCTCCCAGTGCTCCTTGGCTAACTCGTAGGCTCTCATTCGGTTGATTTCTTGAGGTGGTAAAATGTTAAGTAGATGAAACTCTGCTTTGCCCTTTATCACAAAGTCGGCTTGCTCTTTTTTCGTCCATTGTTATTCTTCTTTGCCCTCTACTGTTATAAAACCAAATTTCATAATTAGTAATAAATCAAAATATGTCCTAAACAATACCTCCATTTTTTTCTTCCAGTCTTGAATTCTCCCTTAAACTTAGGTGGATAGATGCTCGATCCGGTCATTTCTTGTGCTTCGATCAACGGTTAGTCCTCTTGAAGCGTCCTTGCTTTGATACCAATTGTAGGTCCCTTGGCGGTCGGTTAGAGGGGAGTGAATAACCCTGTACAATAAATTAAAAAAAAAGCTTTATCAAACTTTACAGCTTGATTAAAACAAACACTTGCATAAAATAATTAACAAACTAATTAAACAAGAGAAAGAGGCACAGAAAGAGTTACTTGATTTACAATCAGGGGATTGCTAATCCAAGGCAAGTAAACTCACTATCAAATCTCCTTCAGGCGGAAAAGTCTCTTACAACAGTTAAAGCACTCGAATGTAAAGCTAAACAAAAGGTAGAACGTTCACAAGTGTTTTTCTCTATCTTTTTCAGTGTTATTTAGCATCTGGGATCACAACCATATTTATAGCCCTGATCGGAGTGTTTGGAAAAGTTCCAGGCGCCTGGACATGGATAGAATTTTATCCTCATCGCACTGGATAGTGACAGTGCGCGTTTCAACAATATTTCTGGTCTGGGCACCTGGAGGGATTTAGGGTTCGAGCCCGGACTGGTTTGAGCCAGCCTTCACTAGGTGAGGTGCCCCAGGGCGCCCAAGTGATCAAGGGGCTCAGACCAGGTCTGGGCATCTGGACCCAAAAGTAAACCTCCTGTTGACTTTTCGGTCTGGGTCTTCCGGTCAGGGTCTTCCGTTCTGGTTCCGCTCGCTTCGGTGATTTCAGCCATCCGGGATATGGCTCACCTGAACCCATTTTCAGCCTTCTTGAGCAACCTTCTGCTTCTCGTCCCTCAGAAACGCCGCGCGCCTTCTTCTCATTCGTCAGCATACTCTTCCATAGTACCCCGTCCCTCGGACGCACTGAGCCCGTCGACTCTCTCCCGTGTTATCCTTCTTGCTAGCTGTGTCTTTCGCTCGACTTCCTGTGCTCCTACGTTCCTACACACTTAAACACAGGATATCAAAATATAACAACACCTAACTTGATTTGGTTGATTACATCAAAATTATCTCAGAGTACTAACACCCCCGTCCCAAATTATATTAGATATTTGAGGTTGATAATGTGATCAAGAGATCGATATGAGCATATAGAAACTTATTTCATGTCATTCCGAGATCTCTAGGGCCATCTTCCAATTTTAAGACGCATTTATTTTTATTTTTGAAAAATCAGAATTTTGGGATGAATATGAAAATTCACCCCAAATTTGGGATGAATCTGGAAATTTGTTCCAATCTAAATTCATCCTAAAATTCTATTTCTTTTTTAAAAAAATAAAGTAATGCTTTCTAAAATTGGAAGATGATCTTAGAGAACTTGGAATGATATAAAACAAATTCTTATAAATTCATATCATTTTTCTGATCATATTAATAGCATCAAACATTATTTTTACCCAATATATTGAGGTTCATAAATTTTTTAATATGAATGAGTAATAAATATCTAATTCTTATTCAAAAAATTTTATGAACCTCAATATAGTTGGTGAAATTAATGTTTGAGACCATTAATGTGATCAGAAGATCGATACAAACATATAGAAACTTGTTTCATGTCATTTCATGCTCTCTAGGGTCATCTTTCATTTTTAGGCCACATTTATTTTAGTTTTTGAAAAATTAAAATTTTGGGATGAATTTCTAAAGTTATCCCAAATTTAGGATGAATTTGGAAGTTCGTCATCAATTTGGATGAATTTCCAAATTCATCCCAAAATTATGTTTTTTTAAATCAATATAAATATATTTTAAAATTGGAAGATGACCATAGAGAGCTCAGAATGACATGAAACAAGTTTCTATGTGCTCGTATAGATCTCCTGATCACATTGATAGTCTCAAATATGAATTTTACTCAATACATTTAACTTATTATTTTTTGGATATCAAAATTGGTAATGCTACAGTAAATCGGGCGATTATGATAGGCCGGTCCAGATTAAGAATGTTATAATAAATAGATTGAGATTGATGATGCTATAGTAAATCGATCGACTATGTTTATGCTGGTTTAAAGTCTCCGGTTCCTCTCAAAGAAGGCCCGTCCGGGTCACTTCAAGTGATTTCCCGATCGACTGTGTTTATGCTGGTTTAAAGTCTCCGTTTCCTCCCAAGAGGGTCCATCCGGGTCACTTCAAGTGATTTCCCGATCGTAACTTTTTCAAACCCTAATTCTTTTTCACTAAGTCATAGGATTTATAAATTCAATCTAATTAATTTAATTATAAAAAAAAAATATTAGATATTTGAGGTCATTAATGTGATCAGGAGATCGATATAAATATATAAAAACTTATTTCATATCATTCCAAGCTTTGTGGGTCATCTTCCAATTTTAGGATACATTTATTTTATTTTTTTTAAAACCAGAATTTTGGGACGAATTTAAAAATTCGTCCCATATTTAGGACTAATATGAAAGTTTGCCGCCAATTTGGAACGAATTTCTAGATTCGTCCCAAAATTCTAATTTTTTTAAACTCAAAATAAATACGTTTTAAAATTGGAAGATGACCCTAGAGAGCTCAGAATGACATGAAACAAGTTCCTGTGTGCTTGTATCAATCTCCTGATTACATTGATGGCCTCAAACATGAGTTTCATACAATATATTTAATTCATTAATTTTGGATATCATAATAACTATAACATTTTCAAACCCTAACTCTTTTCCACTAAGTTATACGTTTTATAAATTTGATCTAATTAATTTAATTATGAAAAAAGTTATATTATATATTTGAGGCCTTTAATGTGATCAGGAGATAACACATATGTAACGCCCGAAAATTCTCAAATCAAGTTTAGAAATATTCTATGATTTTCTTGGAATTTTAGAGTATTTTTATAGAATTTTTAGAGTAGCAGAAGTAGTAAAAATAAAAAAAAAAACGTAAAATAGCTTAAGCAGGAATCGAATCGAGACCTAGCGAACCCTACGACTTATAGATAGCTTTAGTAACCAGGTGGCCCTAGCAGGGGTGTGCTGAAAGAAGAGAGGAACAATAATATTTATGATTGAGTTGGGGTGAAATTAATCACTTAATATAAATAGGAAACTTAAGTGGGGATTGGTTTTATTCATGTTTCGGCAACTCCTCCTCAACCCTCACGCCGCCCCCTCCTCTTCCTCACCTCATGGCACACCAAGTCCCCGAGAGACCTAGGGTTTCACTCCTAGAGACGTAAGGACACCTTCCGGCAACGACTCCGACACGAGGGTGTTCCTCTCCGCGAGAAGAGCACGTAGACGCAAGAGGATCGTCAAGGGAATCGTCTCCATCGAAAAACTAGCGACTAGAATCGTAAGAAATCTAGCACAGGAGGTAAGAAACCCCTCACATGCAGTATAAGTAGCTCTTTTCGAGGTTTTACGCATTGGTTTAGTCGTATGCAGAATTTTAGGATGTAGGGTGTGAACTAGTGCACACCATATGTTTGATAAAATGTGTAGCTCAGTTAAATGCTACCACAGACATTTTAATAGCTTAGCTAAATGCAATAGAAGCATTTATTCAGTATATGCAGTTTTATTACAACTTATATGGAACTACGGTCCAATGGGTGGGCTCCCACAGTCGTCTCTAGGTTCAGACAACCTAGCTCTAGGTTCAGATAACCTAGAAATAGCAAAATAAGAAAATTTCAGCTATAACCAGTATTTTATTTTCAGCAGTGGCACTGTACTGGACTAGATGTCCATTGGGTTGGGCTCCCATAGTCGTCCATAGGTTTAGATAACCTAGTAAACCCTACTAGATTCGGAATTTGCAACCCCGGGTTTAGTTAGGGATGTGCGCACAGTAAGTACAGTTGCCGGGCCCATCAGCAGCATGATTAGTATTTTCATCTATTTATGATAAATAGTTTTAAAACTTCACAAAATAGTTATGTGAATTCGAAACAGCTTTAGCTTTAGTTTAGTATTAGCTTAGCTTAGCTTTTGTATCAGTTTAGTTTCTTGTTGATACAATACAATAGTTATGATTAGCACTTGTTGTCATGCCTAGTTTAATGTTATGCCATGTTTAGTGTTTCCATCATGATCTTCAGCTTGGATTTCGATTGACAGCATATATATGTTCAGTGGCATGTTTTAAAAATCATAAAATGCATCGTTTGCATGTTTTGTGAGGTAGATGGTTTCTTACTAAGCATAAGCTTACAGATACTTCTTTTCCTTATACTGCAGATAAAGGTAAAGGAAAGATGGACTAGCGGAGGCTGGAGGACAATGCTACAAAGATGTGTGTGTGCAGGAACTTGGAATGAAGACCCTTGGGAGCTAGCAAACTTAAAGAATTGGAACCTTTTGTTCTTTGCAATGTTTATGCACTTTTAGAATGTTTAAGAATTTTTTTATTGTGAAACCTTGCTTATGCCATGCCTAGGACACTAGCTAGCTTATTGATGAGTAGTAAATCATGCACAATGTTAGTGAAGACTAACTACAATGTTCTCTAGGCATTTTATGTTTGTTATATTGAGTTGTGTATGATCGAGCTCTGAAATCAGAGTCCTGCAGCGAAATCAAAAACTCCGATCGATCAACCGATCGATTGGAGGGACCTCAGTCGATTGGTTGATCGATTGAGAGCTGATTTCCGCGAACAGTAAGCCCTGGAATCGATCACTGGATCGATTGGCAAGTCTGAATCGATCAGTCGATCGATCCAGAATATTACCCCGCGCACAGTAGCGCGCTGAATCGATCAATGGATCGATTAGTCAGGACGGATCGATCAGCCGATCGATTCAGAATCTTGTCCGTGCACAGTAGCACGCTGAATCGATCAGCGGATCGATCAGATGACTCCAATCGATCAGCTGATCAATTGGAGTGTCTGATTTCAGCTGGAAGGGTCTCAATTCAGTCTTTTGAGCAAATAGAAAGTATGGGTTCCTTCCCTAGTGTATGTATGTCAATGGAAAGGTCTTTGAACCTAATCTTACAGGCTGTAATAGTCACTAGCAGAGTAAGATTTTATTCAGCTCAGATTTCCGCACCTTATAGTTTAGCACAGCATAATGTGACGGTCCGACCTTATAGCTTAGTATCAGTAGGAGGTGGGTCGTTACAACATATGAACTTGTTTTATATCATTTCAAGCTCTGTAGGGTCACCTTCCAATTTTAGGATGAATTTATTTTGATATTTGAAAAATTAGAATTTGGGATGAACTTGGAAATTCATTCCAAATTTGTGATGAACTTTCAGATTTGTCCAAATTTAGGACGAATTTCTAAATTCGTCCCAAAATTCTATGTTTTAAAAATAAAGTAATGCTTCCTAAAATTAGAAGATGACCTTAGAGAGTTCGAAATGACATGAAATAAATTCCTATGTGTTCGTATTATTCTTTTGATCATATTAATAGCTTTAAACATTATTTTTACCCAATATACTAAGGTTTATAAATTTTTTTAACATAAATGAGTAATAAATATCTAATTCTTATTCTAAAAATTTATGAACCTCAGTATAGTTGGTGAAATTAATTTTTGAGACCATTAATCTGATCATCGATATAAATACATAGAAACTTATTTAATGTTATTACGAGCTTTCTAAGATCATCTTATTTTTTTTGGACGCATTTATTTTGATTTTTGAAAAATTAGAATTTTAGAACAAATTTAGAAATTCATCCCAAATTTGGAACAAATCTGGAAGTTCGTTGCCAATTTGGGATGAATTTCTAGATTCATCCCAAAATTTTAATTTTTTTAAATCTAAATAAATACGTTCTAAAATTGGAAGATGACCTAGAGAGCTCGGAATGACATAAAATAATTTTCTATGTGCTTGTATTGATCTTCTAATCACATTGATAACCTCAAACTTGAATTTCACCTAATATATTTAATTAATTAATTTTTTAATATCAAAATGACTTTAACATTTTTAAACCCTAACTATTTTTCACTAAGTCAAAGGATTTATAATTTTGACCTAATTAATTTAATTATGAAAAAAATATATTAGATATTTGAGGCCATTAATGTGATCAAGAGATCTATACGAATACATAAAAATTTGTTTCATGTCATTCCAAGATTTCTAGGATCATCTTCTAATTTTAGGACATATTTATTTTAATTTTTGAAAAATTATAGTTTTAGGATGAATTTGGAAATTTGTCCCAAATTTGAGATGAATTTGGATGTTCGTTGCCAATTTGGATGAATTTCTAGATTCACCCCAAAATTCTTATTTTTTAAAAATCAAAATAAATACGTTCTAAAATTGGAAGATGACCCTAGAGAGCTCGGAATGACATAAAATAAATTCTTATGTACTCGTATCAATCTGCTGATCACATTGATGACCTCAAACATGAATATGACACAATACATTTAATTCATTAATTTTTGGATATCAAAATATCTTTAACATTTCCAAATTCTAACTCTTTTTCACTAAGTAATAGGATTTATAAATTTGATTTAATTATAAAAAATTATATTAGATATTTGAGACCATTAATGTGATAAGGAGATCGATACGAATACATAGGAACTTATTTCATGTCATTCCGAGCTTTCTAGGGCAATCTTCCAATTTTAGGGCACATTTATTTTGATTTTTTAAAAGTTAGAATTTTGGGACAAATCTGTAAATTCATCCCAAATTTACGACAAATTTTGAAATTTGTCACCAATTTGTGACGAATCCTATTTTGTTACCAATTTGTTGCAATATTTGCTAGATTAGTGAAAACTTTTGTGAAGATTTTTTTGTTGCAAATTTTCTAAATATTGCAACGAATTGTATATTTCGACACTAATTAGCAATGAATTTTGCCACAAAATTTATTTGTTGCTATTTTGTGAAAATCTATTTTCGTTACTAATTTTGTTGATAATTGGTGATGAATTTTGTTTTCGTCGCAAAATTCATCGCAAATTTATGACGATTTTGTTTTTTTCCTAAAAATTCGTCCCTAAATATCTATTTTTTTTAGTGCCACTAATAGCCTAATAGGTCAAGATCTTCTTGCGACAAGGTGACGGTTGTGAACTTTTTAGCATCTTCCATGTCTATGTTGTAGAATCAGGTATATTTCCTACAAACGATGTCAAATTTTTTCCTATCTATAGTTGGTGAAGATGGACCGTTAATCAGATGGCTTGTCTGCTGACCGCAAGAAAACCTTGAGAGGAAATTCCAAGCTATGAGTGGGCCTACCATGTCACAAAAAAACCAAGGAGGAAAAAGGCGTCAATAGACGAGTTGGGGTGAAATCCCGTCACTCTGATACTCAAGTTAGTGAGGGGGCTGAGTAGCGGTAATCAAAGGACATTGATGAGGAATAGTGAATAGCAAATGGGAGCACTTGCCTGTGTGGGAAGAAATGACCTCTTATATATAGTGTTGTTTTTCTTAGCATGAATAATGAGACATGTTACTAAAACAAAGGCAACCATATTGGCATCCTGCTATCTTTGCAAAATTGTACCGAGAGCCATTTGGCCGATGGGCTATTGGCGCCTTTAGAGGCTTTAAGGCTTTGATAGATTCTAGTGATATTTCTACAGTGGCCTTATCCTTTTTGTTATCCGATTGGACTTCCACTTCCAAAAAGTCTGATCGACTATAAGAGGCTAAGTATCAGTGCGATTGAGTCGACTGTTAATGATTCAATCCATCTGGTGGTTCCTCCCTGCTCGTCTAGTAAGTCCAGTCGAACTCGGGGCTGTCTAAGTGGTTTTTTACAAGGATTCGACCAAGACTCTAGGAATTGTGCCCCTACTGTCTCTCTCTCCTTAAGGGCTTAGGCTAAGCTTCGTGATCTTCCTCTACAGGCTAGCCTGAGGTCCGTTTGCTCAAGTTAACCTGTTTGGTACTTTGACCGCCAAGTCCCTCGAGACTTTGATCGCTATGTCCCTTAGGATTTTGACTATCACGTCCCTCTGATCCGTTTTGACTTCCACACTCACATCTATTTGCTGTATCAATATTTATAAAACAACACTATAATGGTCATGAAGTCATGATCTTTTAAAACTAGAACAAATATATTGTGATTTTTTCAAGATAATGGTGATGATATTTATAAAATAGCACCACAAATCTCTATCCTTCAAAATTAGCATTATTGTATTGTAATTTTCCTAATGTAGTGACGTTGAATTTTATAAAATAACACCACGATGATACCGATCCTTTAAAACCAACACTCATAATTTTATGTAGGAGACTTAGAACCAGGATTGCAGGATTGCACGTCTTCTATACCTTCTCTACCCTCTCCTTTTTCCCTCCTTCAGAATTTCAAATTTTTTTATGTTCATCAGTTCAGACAAAACTTATTGATAGTTTTAACCAGTTTTGATAGAATCCAATCCAAATCTTGTAAGTACTTCTCTATTTCACTGTTCTCTAAAGTTTTAGATTTAAGACTTTTCAGTCGTACATAATCTATTTTCAAAAATTCAACCTATGGGTCAATTGGCACGAATCAAGTTGCACATTATATCTATCTTTTTTACACTTTCCTCTTTCACTCCATATTCAAGTTTCAAAATTTTAAATCTTCTAGCTTCATTAATACATTTCCGATAAAACTCATTGATCACATTAGATAGATCTAATGGGACTTGATCCAAATCCTATAAATTCTACAAAGCTCTTAATCTAATCGCTTAGAATTTTCCTGTACACTTGGTCAGATTTACTAGAATCACAATAACCTTTAACTTTAAACCCTTTACCATTATCAAAACTTGGGTCTGATACTTCCTACACCAAAATTGACCACCACATTGTAGCAGCTACCAAATCATAGCTGCTACAATATGCTAACCAGAACGTTGTAGTGACTACCAAATTATAGCTGCTTCAATGTGGTTAGACCAGAACGTTGTATTAGTTACGAAATCGTAACTGATATAATGTGTTGACTAGAACGTTGTAATAGCTACCAAATAGTAGCTTTTACAATGTGGTTAGACTAGAATATTATAGTAGTTATCAAATCATAGCTGCTATAACATGGTTAGATTAGAATATTGTAGTAGTTATCAAATCGTAGTTGCTATAACATGCTAAACAGAATGTTATAGCAGTTATCAAATCATAACTACTACAAACTATTAAATCATAGCTGCTATAATATAGTTAGACCAGAACGTTGTAGTAGCTATGATTTCGTAGCTACTATAACATAGTAAAATCACAAATAAGAACATTATAACAACTATGGTTTAATAATTATTTTAACATAAAGCCATTTTGATCAACTATTTCAAGTTAGAGTAATTTTGATCAAAATTGTTCTACTAGTTATAATAGTCTTTGATAAAAATTATTCCACGTTATAGTAATTTCATTAAAAATTACTGCAAATACAATAATATTTGAACAAAATAGTAGTTATTATGACGGCAATAGTTTGATCAAAATTATTTATAATAGTTTTGAATAGATTGTAGTATTTTTAATCCACATTGTTACAATAATAATATTAAAATAGTATTTTAGGGCAAGTGACCTTTTAATTTTTTTTCCCCAAACATGGATTTGCTCAATTTTATTTTTCTAAATAAATTTTATACCCTTCTATTTAAGACTCAGGGTAATACATCATTCTATTATTATATATTTGATATTGAAAGGATAAAATAAAACCAACACATATATTAACTACAATCGCAACTTCTAAAAATCTAAATTTTTATAACTACATATCAAATGAAGAGCGAATAGACAGAGAGAAGCAACAAGTAAGATAAATTGTACTGATTTACTCTAATACGCTATAACAACCATGATAAAATCTATTATAATAATATTAAAATAAAGTATTTTTTACTTTAGATTTTAAAAATTAGAAGGTTTTTATTAAAAAAAATGTTGAGGCTTTTTTGGTAAGTTCAAATTAAAGGGTGTATAACTGAATTTGATTTACAACCATAATCGTACTCAATTAAATAGTTAGAACCGTCAATTTAAATAAACTCATCAAATTGATCAATCTATCAAATAATGTAAATATATTGGGTTAAAATTTTATTAATCCATTTATTAATCAGAAGGTAACAGAATTTTAAAATTGGATTATGAATTTACGATGATATATGTATTTTTTATAGAAATTATGAATTTTTAATGTGAATTGCTTGGGCTAATATGTATAGGTGTAAAATTAAGATTTTAAATTTTATAAGATTTTTTAAAAATATATATTTATAAAATATTTATGAAGTCCTTGCTTACCTCACTTCCGCACCACCCTCGGACGTCTCTACCCTAGTAAACGTTGCATGAGGTCCTTGCTTACCTCAGTTCCGCACCAGTTGCTTTAACGACTCTCCCCAAACCCTATAAAATCGATCCGAGGGCCTTATCAATGCAGGTGATTCCCGTTATCCCCAACAATCTTCACATTCGAGCAATGGCGGAGCAGGTCCAAGTCCAGATCCCCAGAGTGAAGTTGGGCAGCCATGGATTCGAGGTTCATCTTCCCTTCCTTCATGGATCGTGTTTTTTTTTTTTTTATTTTTTTTGTTGCAATTTTCCGAAAGATCTTTTTTTTTCACTCCAATTTGTTGTGGCCACACCAGGTTTCTAAACTAGGGTTTGGGTGCATGGGTCTCACCGGCGTGTACAATTCCCCTGTCAGCGAAGAAGCTGGCATTGCCATCATCAAGCATGCTTTCAACAGGGGCATCACCTTCTTTGACACCTCCGATGTCTATGGACCCCACACAAATGAGATTTTGCTGGGGAAGGTTTTGTATCTCGTCGCTACATTTCTCGCCTGAGGTAAAGATCGTGCTGAATGAAGAGAAATTGATACTGTTTGACATATTTGTTTAGGCATTGAAGCAATTGCCGCGTGAAAAGATCCAAGTAGCCACAAAGTTTGGGATTGTTGGTTTTGATGAAAAAGGTGTGGCGGTCAATGGGAAGCCTGAGTATGTGCGTGCTTGTTGTGAAGAAAGCCTCGAGCGACTCGGAGTGGATTACATTGATCTTTACTACCAGCACCGAATTGATAAGACTGTTCCGATAGAGGAGACTGTAAGTTGACTCTAAAAATCGTGTCTGCTACATAGTTCTTCTGAAATTTGAGATGTAGTGGCTCATGCTATTTATTTGGTTGAGCAGATGGGGGAGCTCAAGAAGTTGGTGGAAGAAGGAAAAGTGAAGTATATTGGGCTGTCTGAGGCTAGTCCAAACACTATCAGACGTGCTCATGCTGTGCATCCAATTACTGCATTGCAAATGGAATGGTCTCTTTGGACTCGTGATATTGAGCCAGAGATAGTCCCACTTTGCAGGTCTAATTACTTTAGTTGTCCAACTTCCTGCGAGCTAATGACCAATCTATGTAGTTTTGGCAATACAATTAGTTTAAGGGTGTGAAGCATCAAACATTCTCACAGCATGTCTTCTAATTTAACTTATATATTGGCACATAGAGGCAAATGCTATGTCCTGCATTTTAACTTCTACCTCAAAGATGCATAAGGGAGCATATCATTTTGCACTAGCTAACCCTATTTTAGTATCATGGGCTACTTTTGTAGTACTGGAATTTTTAATACTCATTTTTCCTCAAATGTTCATGTAGGGAACTCAGCATTGGAATAGTTCCATACAGCCCTATTGGACGAGGGTTTTTCGCTGGTAGAGGAGTCACTGAGAATTTGCCTTCAGATACAAATATGGTATCCACTCTCATCATCTACAACATACCTTGAACATTTTAGCAAATTAAAGTAGGTGATTTTTCATAAATAGATGGCAACATGCTAGTTGCTAATGTTAAATTTCTACCTTTTCTTTGATGTCACTAGACTAATATCGAAAGATTCAGTGGTGAGAATTTGGAAAATAACAAAGTTCTTTATCTGCGAGTGGAGAATCTGGCCAAGAAACATCGCTGCAGCCCTGTTCAACTTGCTTTGGCTTGGGTTCTCCACCAAGGTGATGATGTGGTTCCTATTCCTGGTAAGGAATTGTTTGCACAAATCAATATTGCAATTTCCATTGAAGCAGTGATGTTACTATAATATTCTAATCTGTAAAATGCTTTATGTCTAGTTGATTGAGAATGGAATAGTTTATTATAATACTCTTTCACGTTTAGATGTTCTAACATTGTGATCACTCCAAAAGGTGAGATAACTGAAGATTTGGCCCATCTACCTTTCGTTTCTTGGTTAATGTTGCAGTCTCACCTATTATACTCTGCTATCTATCTAAATTAGATAAAAGTACTTATAATTCGCTCTGGGATTTCAATAATTGATGACCATCAATTATTTGGATCATGTAAGCAAGCGTGCAGAGCCACACAGACAAACACACAAATTGCTGCAATGGTACCTATTCCCTAGTCTAGTTAATTTATTTCTTAATTGGAATGAATTTAGTTCCTTTAGCTAGGTGAAAGAAGAGGTTAGTTTCTTTAAATGAAAAAAAAGAATCTTAGTTCTTTTGACCTCTGTAGAGATCTTCTTAGGAAAAATTAAATTATTTTCCTATATCTATTTTTACAGTTTCTCGTTGTAGAATTTTTGTTATATGAATATTCTATTAGAGATATTTGCATGCAGTGTTCTTGAGCTATTTGCGCCCTTTCCTAGTTTTTTAATCTTCATCCACTAATCTTTCACTTCCATTTTCTGTTATTAACATTGATCATTGTTTCTATATGAAAATTTGTCTTGAGAGTTTGGTCTTTTCATATAAGAGCTATTTTACCAAAGGTTGATGCATGCTGTCGATAATAAATGTTTGGTAAAGTAGATTGAAATTCTGCATTATGCAGAGATTTTTTAAACTAAGTGTCCTTATGAATGGACCAATATAGCATCCTTCCCTTTTAAAATTTTGTAAACAAATCTTAAATTGCATATAGAACTTTAGCTACAGAACTGGTAAGTCTTCGCTTGGTATGGAGAGATTATAAAATTGGTGTCATTAGTAATTTACAAGAAAAAGGTAGTTGGGTTGTTGCAGATAAAGCTTATTTAGTCAATGACAGGAGAAGTTTTACTCATAGCAGAATCTACCGCCATACTTCCAGTAAATCTTGGAAGCCTTGGAGATGGTCGTGATGGATCAGAAATGATGGCTCAGAAAAAAATGATTCTAGTCTCCTCTTTAGCTCTTATTCAAAATTTAACTTGAAGTCACTTACAAAGGTTCATGAGGTTATCATGTTTCCTCCTGGTAATCGATAACATCATTGAGAAAATGAGTAGGACTAAACTTCATGAATTTTCATTATCAGCTACTGATATCTGCAGATAGTGTCTTCCGAAATCATCCTGTAAAAGATCATACCCAAGTCATTTCATGGGAATATGCTGAATTTATGCCTAGTTTCTAGATAGTCTTATCCTTTGATCTGATAAAGAATTTGTTAAAACTTTGGCTTTTACATGCACGCAGAACTTCTATTACTATAATATATTTGAAATTCTTGTTTGTCTTTAAACATCTAAGAGTGCCATGAAATTCTTGATTGATTTAATTGATGATTCTATTTTGACCTCTCAGGTACAACCAAGGTGAAGAACTTGGATGTAAACATTGAGTCTTTGAAGGTAAAGCTCACAAAGGAGGATTTGGAAGAACTATCTGATGCAGTGCGGGAAGAAGAGGTTGCAGGTTCTAGGTCATACGGTAGTTTTGAGCCATCAAATTGGAAATATGCCGACACACCTCTCATGCCTGCCAATCCATCGGCATAGGCCTGTGATACTGCTCTTCCAACTATTTTGGGTCAATTACATGAGTCTTTTCTTCCGGCAGCATAGGCCTGTGATCATTGATGTTACCTAAGATACAATGTGATGCTTTATTTCCATCATCGATACTTAATTAATAAACAGGTTCACAGTTCCGTTGTTGGCCAATACGCACGTGGTCATTGTCGATCATTTAAAATTTTGTACTGGTCCAGCAATTTATTGCAATGTGGTATTTGTTGGTATGATGTATGGCGTCATTACTGAAATATAAATAGAGCGAAAATCAATAGGGCGTGTTTTTTTAACGAGGACGTGTTTTTTTTTTTTTTTTTTTTTTTTTTTTGCTGTATTATCGGAAAGGTGCTCTATGTTTTCAGACCGATTCAAGGGCCGGGCAGTTGGATCGTGTAAAAAATCAATATATAAATATAATCTAATATTATTTAGTTTAATCTAGATAATGTAATAAAATTTTATTTATTTAAAATTTTTAATATATAACATAATTTAATATTTTATTGTATTATCCTTCATTACCGAATTGATATAAATTTTACGTTTTTTTTTATTTTAATTTATGTTTTTTTTAAGTTTAAGTTGTTTACGTTTTTTTTAGTTTTTTTTTATTATTTTTAAAATTTTACGTTATTTTAATTTTACTATATTTTTAAAAATACAAATTAATTTTTTAAATAAAATAACATATATTTTTAATTTTTATTTAGTTTTTATAATTTAAAATGAAAATTTTGTTATAAAAATTTTAAGGGTATTTTTGTCCCAAAGTATAAATATCAGATGATATTATTGGCTAAAAAATTTCGTTAATTCCGAAATCAAGAAAAATCTTAGATTTATGAGGTTTTCGATTCTGGGTTGTATGGCCCTTTTGCCAACGTGTCGGACATGAATCATTACTTGGGAATCATAGATTACCTAAACTAAACAGGATTTTCATTAATAACCTTAGATGAATAACCAATGCTATCCAAATATTATGAATTCTTCTTCTTCAATATTCCTCGTTCATCTATAGTGTGTTTCCCCATGTAAGTAATAATTTTTATTATTTATATTTTAACTATATATTGTTGTCTTGTCTTATGCAGTTCAATTCCCATTCGAATGGCCGAACATCTAAACACGTTGTACCAGTTACAATTTTGTAGCTGCTACAATGTAGTTCTGGTCTGACCACGTTGTAGTAACTACAATTCGATAGTTGTTACAATATTATAGAAGCTACAAAATCGTTAATGCTACAACGTGCTTAGACCTAAATATTGTAGTAGCTACCAAATTATAGATGCTACAATGTGATTAGATAAGAACATTATAGCATCTATGATGTTGTAACTGCTATAATATTATAGCTAGTAGTACTAATATAATTATAAATTATAAATTGTTCTTAAATAATTTTGTATTATTTTTTTAGTAACTCACTTTATTTGTTTTCAGGAATTCATCAATTTTTACTAATATTGATAGTATCGAGCAACAATGAGTGTCTTCCTCATCCATTAGGCAATCCATCAACCAAAGACACCATTGTGAGTCACATGCACAAAACATACAAGAGGCTACATTGTATTCCAATACAATACAAGTTGACATTAATATTACAGCAAAGGAGAGAATGGATCATCACATCAGTTAGATAAGGGCGCATATGATTTAGAAGAGGATGAAGACTATTTTAACTTTGCGTCTCTTGAAGATGAAGATTAGTTTATATTTGAGCAATAAGAAAATAATTACTCAAACAGCAATGATTTTTAGGCATTTGATGTTGAGAATGAAAACTTAAGTATGAATGAGTCAAATTAAACTCAGATGACGATCCAACCTAATGTATTCATGAGGACACTATCATAATTGATTTTAGCTGATGATGATGAGCCGAGTAGTGGTAAACCACCAAAAGTTAGCCAAGTGTTCTATGATGGAAAAAGATTTAGAAAAGGTCTAGAGGATTATGTGATATATAAAGGCTTTGAGATCAGACACAAGGAGACAAGAAGTTATAAAATGAAATCTATTTGTAAGGTTCAGCCTTGTGCTTGGAGAATTGTTGCTAGAGGGCCTAAAAATTTTCAGATCACTATGTTTGACAAATTGCACACATGCTCATCATCTATGAGGAAAAGTAGAGACCACAAAAACTTCACTAGTTATTGGGGTTGCTAGTGAGATTCAAGACTAAGTCATGATTAGTGAGAAGTGCACTCCAAAGACGATTTTAGCAAACATTCAAAAAATATTTGGAGTGGCAATATCATATCAAAAAACATTGAGAGCTAAACTCCACGCAATGATTATTGTATATGGGATTATTGATAATGAGACGATGGTGCACGCAATGTCTACACATGATGGTCACTTTTAGCGTGTCTTCTGGTCTATTGGGGCATGTATACGCGCATTTGTTAAATATCTACGTCGAGTCATTACTATTGATGTTTGTCACCTTACAGGGAAGTATATTGGAGTTCTTATGATGGCAACTGGTGTGGACGAGTCCAATGGATTTTTCCATATAGCTTTTGCATATGTAGAAATTGAGAGCATGCTTGTTTGTGAATGATTCTTGATCGAACTTTGAAATGAGATAATTGGGGATAAATGGATATCGATTATAAGTGATAGAAATCTTGGTTAAAGATGCATTTTCAGAGTCACACCACGATTACTGTGTTGTGCACCTGTCCAAGAACTTGGTATCATATTATAAAGATAGAGAGGCTGCAAAGTTGCTATGGGCAGCAACACGAGTATGCACTGAGCTCACTTATAATGAGTGCATGGATAAGATGAGGATGTACCACACTAAGTGCTATGACTGGCTTGCACAAGTGGAGAAAGAGAAATGAACTAATCCCTATTTTCCTTGATGCAGGTTCCACATGTTATCTATTAATGGTTCAAAGTGCATGAACACAGTCCTGAAGCCTACACATGAATTACCAATATGCAGCATAATAGAGGACACCAAGAGAAATTTATTTGAATGGGTTCCTTTTCGTAAGTTGATTGATGAAAAATTATTAACCAGGATGACTCCCTCTTTCGAAGATCTACTAAAAAAAGTATAGCAATTGGGGGATGCATTATAGTATTTACCCTTATTCCATTATAGGATTCTAAGTAAGCACCAATACTTGTATATATGTCATTAATTTGTCTTAAAGACATTGTACTTGTCATAAGTTTGACATTTATGGTTTCCCGTGTTCTCATGCAATGTGTGCAATTAGTCATATTCATCTAGATCCTTACAACTATTGTGAAGATTACTATTTGACATTACAATACAGCAATACATACAATGATGTTATCCATGAAACTAGAAGTCAGGAGTATTGGATATGTCAGTCCACTGATCCCCATATACTCTCTCTCTTAGGTGTTGTGTACAAGGAATATGATAAAAGGCACAGATTGAAAGTAGTCATAGTGGCAAAATTCAAAAAATGTGTACACAGGTTCATTGCTAGGTCATAATTGTCGATCTTGTAGGAATCCTCCAATAATTTGAATACATGGTTACAATGAAATTCTATGCATTTTGTATGAGATTTGAAATATACAAGTAAATGTCAAATAGTTCAATGAAATTCTAAGTATTTTGTATAATATTTGAATATGTAAGTAAATGTTATGATGGTTCAATAAAATTCTAAGCATTTTGTATGAGGTTTGAAATATATAAGTAAATCTTTGATGCATGTAATTTGACATGTTGTTTTACTATTTTATATTTACATTTCGAGTATTTAAATACTTTTAGTATTTGATTTACAGTTTCAATTTTATGTTGACTGTGGTTGTGGCTGCTACATATAAGAATTGTGTAAGTACCCCGTGGTAGTTTTGATATGATCAACTAAGTCAAGTTAGGTCCTGTTATATTTTGATGCCCTGTGTCTAAGTGTGCAGTAACTTAGGAGCATAGGAGGTCGAGCGAAAGATGCAACTAGCGAGAAAGATGTCACAGGAGAAAGATGGCATGGGAGAAAGTCGATGGGTTCGGTGCGTCCGAGGGACGAGGCGCTGCGGAAGAGTACACTGGTAGGTGAGAAGGAGGCGCACGACGTTTCCCAGGGATGAGAAGCCGGAGTGAAAGGTTGCTCGAGAAGAACGAAAAATGGATTCCGGTGAACCCTATTCCGGATGGCCGAAATCACCCAAGCGAATGGAGCTGGAGCGAACTGAGCTGAAGCGAACGAAGCCTGAATGGGAGGCAGTCAACAAGGTTGTTGACTTGCCAGACTGGTCCAGGCGCCCGGACCAGAAAGTTTATCACTTCGCCAACTATCGCGATCCGTTGTGATGTGGATAAAGCTCTGATCTCATGGCCAGGAGCCCAGAACCCTTCCAGGCGCCTCGATCAGAGCTATAAATACAACTCTGATCTCGTTAGCTAAACATAACACTTGTAAATGATTCTTCTTCTATTTAGTTTTGTAATTGAGTGTTTAACTGTTGTAAGAGGCTTCTTCTCCTGAAAGAGATTTATAGTGAGCTTTCAACATTTTGGATTAGCAATCCCCTGATTGCAAAACAAGTAAATCTCGGTGCCTCTTTTATTTTGTTAATTAGCTTTTTAATTCTTTTGTACAAATGTTTATTTTAATCAATCTATAAGTTTTGAGAAACGTATTTTTTATTTGTTATTATACAGGGTAATTCACCCCCCCCCCTCTTGTCGTCCGCAAGGGACCAACAAATAGTATCAGAGCAAGGACGCTTCAAAAGAACTAACCGTCAACTGAAGCACAAGAAATGACCGCAGCTAGCATCTACCCACCAGTGTTCGAGGGGAGTTCGCATTTTGAGACGTAGAATGGAGGTATACTTTAAAAACGATTTCAATATTTTACTAACGATTAAGTACGGTTTTGATATGCCCAAAAGCGAAGAAGGAAAAGAATTTGAGGAGTATCGATGGACTGAGAAGCAACGCAACGATTTTATGGCAAATGGTAAGGCTGAGTTCCACTTTCTGAGCGTTCTGCCTACTCAGGATCTCGACAAAATCGGAAACTACAAGAGTGCAAAAGAACTTTAGAAAAAGTTCTGGAAGCTCTATGAAGAACCAAAAGAAGCTGAATCCAACTCTTCGATGGACACCGAGTTGTTGTTAGAAGAATCTAAGACCTAGGAAATTGCCGGAATAACACTTATAGTCGAATACCTACTTGAAAGGAAAGAAAGCTCATCCGAGACGAGCATCGATGAAGGGGGAGAGTCTTCGGAAGAAAACAGCGATGAGGGGGAGCATCTATCGACGAAAAATGATATGGTAAGTCAAGTATGTAAACTTCCTCCAAATCAATTGTCTGAGTGCATTAAAATGATAAGTAGATCGTTGTGTAACACCAAATCTAAGTATGTAAAATCAAAGAAAGAATATGTATGCCTAAAAGAAGAAATTGAGAAATTAATATATGAAAAATAAAATTGAAAGATAAAATTAAAATGCTAGAAAAAGATAATTTATGCTCAAATCTTTCACATGCTCTAGAAAGAAATTTCAAATATCATCGAAAACTTAACTAGTATTTTAGATACCATAAAGGTCAAATTGCAAAAGTAGAAAGATAATCTATTCCTAGAAATTTTTTGATTAATCTGGTTGGAAGAAACCTGCATTGGGTTCCAAAATCATGCCTAAATTAAATTTTTACGCATGCCCTATTTTTTAATTGAATTAAAGTTTTTTGTCTAATGTTTTCAAATAAATTTCTTTGTATGATTTCTATTAAAAATTAATTAGATATTATTTTTTTAAGAAAGGTAATTTCATCTCTTATCTATAGATTTTTTTTAGAATTTTCTATTTATTATATTATTTTGTATAAATTTTCTAACAAAAATAATATTCTTCAATTTAAAAATATTTTTCAAAGTTATCATTGTGCACTTTATTTTTTTTGTGAACTCTTATCATGTTATCGATCAAAGAATTTTTTTTTTTGAATTTTTTTAACCATTGTATTATTTTTCTATGATTTTTTCTACAAAAGTTATATCTTAAATATTAAAAATTTAATTTTCATTCAATTTTTAAAAAATAATTTTTCTGTAAAAATACTTGCTCTATTACATTTTCAAAAATATTTTCACGATTTTTTGAGCCTAGAAACTATTTTTAAACATTTTTTTTTAAAAAATTAACTTTTTGTAGAAGATAAATTATTGCTTAAATCAAATCCATAATTTTATGAAAATTCTTTTCACAACTTTGATTATGTCAGTTTTACCGCTATAAAAATTTTCAGAATTTTTTCATAATTAAAAATATTTTTCAAATTAATTTTTCTAAAATTAGTTTATAAATTGTAAACATCCAGATTTTTTGAAATTTAAACTTCATAATTTTTTGGATGATAGTCATTATAGTATTATCCCTTAGACTCTATTTTAAATTTACTTCAAGTTATGTTCACAGCTTACCCCTATTTTTAATGTGATCAAAGGGGGAAAATTAGATGTTAAGTTTAGGGGAGGGTATATTTTTTTTTTATTTTTGCTCATTTTTTCTTTAATGCAAAATATGTGCTTGCCATTTTTACTCTTATTTGTGTTTTAGTTTACCCTAACTTAAGTTGCTCACATCAAAAAAGGAGAGATTGTAAGTACCCCGTGGTAGTTTTGATGTGATGAACCAAGTCAAGTTAGGTCCTGTTATATTTTGATGCCCTGTGTCTGAGTGTGCAGAAACTTAGGAGCACAGGAGGTCGAGTGAAAGACACAGCTAGCAAGAAGGATGACACGGGAGAGAGTCGACATGCTCGGTGCATTTGAGGGACGAGACAATACGGAAGAGTACGCTGGCAAACAACAAGGAGGCGCACGGTGTTTCTGAGGGATGAGAAGCCGGAGTGAAAGGTTGTTCGAGAAGGCCAGAAAATAGATTCGGGTGGACCCTATTCCGGATGGCCGAAATCACCCAAGCGAACGGAGCCAGAGCGAACAGAGCTGAAGCGAACGAAGCTGGAACAGGAGGCAGTCAACAAGGTTGTTGACTTGTCAGACTAGTTCGAGCGTCTAGAACTGATCCCAGCGCTCATACCAGAAAGTTTATCTCTTCGCCAATTGTTGAGATATGTTACAATGTGGATAAAGTTTTATCTACGCCTAGGTGCCCGGAACCCTTCTACGCGCCCCGATCAGGTTTATAAATAAAGCCCTGATCCCAGTAGCTAAATAGAACACTTGTAAACAATTCTTCTTTTGTTTAGTTTTATAATTGAGTGTTTTAACTGCTGTAAGAGGCTTCTGTTGGTGCGGTTAGCACTAACTGTCTAACTCAATTTTTGATGAATGACAAATTAGGTTAAGTTAGGTTTGTCATTGTCTAACACTCTGATCGAGTGTACAGGAGAAGTCCAGACAGGTCGACGGGCTGACCGGATGTCTGGCACGAAACCCAGCTAGGTCGACGGGTTGACCGGATAGCTAGCATGAAGTCCAAATTGGTCAAAGGGCTAACCGGACATTTGGCACGAAGTTCAGCTAGGTCGATGAGCTGACCAGATAGCTGGCATGAAGTCCAGACGGGTCGAAGAGCTGACCGGACGTCTGGCAGGTAAGTAAAGGTAAGTCACTAGAGGGGAGTGACTGTGAGGACGCGTTCCCGGGAAGGGAACTTAGGCGCCGATCCGACTTAGAACCATTTCGGAACTCTAAGTCGAGATCTTGACTAGATTTCGATCTCGGAGAGACAAAATCTAATTCATACTCTTTATGTTAAAATTATAAACTGTGCTAATACTTTGTTTTGCAGGATATACATTATATATTTGCCTCGGACTAACCTTGTCTTGCAGGAGAAGGAGTTTCTGGAGAAAGGTGGTCCGGGTGCCCGGAGGTAAATTTTATCCTAATCACGACGTCGACACGCAGAGCTCGCTGGTTGGGCCTGCTACGTCACACCAGGGCGCCCAGAAGGGATCCGGGGCGCCCCGGGCCTCCTATATAAGGAGGGTTAAAGGTGGAGCTCAAGAAACAACTCAGAATTGACAATCTGCTTCCTCGTGCTCCTGCGACGCTGTGATCTTCGACAAGCTTTATTTTTCTGTTCTAATTCTTTTTATTGTCGGTAATTTTCTTTATTAGCAATCTTGTACTGAATTTGTAATCTATATTCGAATTGCTAGTGAATTTTTCAACGAAAGTACTCAACGAGTACGGGCCTTGGAGTAGGAGTTGACACAGGCTCCGAACCAAGTAAAAAGGTTCTGTGTTAGCGTTGCATTTACTTTTCCGTTGTGTTCACTCTTTTCGAAAGATTTCGATATTCACCCCCTCTCTATCGACTTTCACGATCCAACAAGTGGTATCAGAGCAGGTACCGCTCTGATTTAGTGTAACTACCAATCAGACAAGGGGGTGATCTGTTTTAAAAAAAATTTTCTTTCAGATTTCAATTTTTCGTATAATTCCAAACTGGTATTATTACCTTTTTGGAAATTTCTTTCCGTTGTAATTAAATCTAAATTGGTGCAACACCAATTTAGTTATTTTTTTTTATTTCTTCCAGCACTACTAATCCAAGACCAAGTCTTGGAACCACTCTTGTTTGTTCTCCTGTGTGCAGATTAAAATGTCGCAGCTTGAGGGCTTCAGCACAGTGCGACCTCCCCTGTTCAACGGGGATGATTTCCTGTACTGGAAGAAGCGGATGGAGGTGTATCTCAATATGGATTTTGACCAGTGGCTTAGCGTCACAAAAGCCTACAAACCGCCAGTTGATAACTCCAGAAATCTGCTTGATCCAGAACAATGGACGACAGACATAAAGAAGAAAGCGTTTACGGGAAACAAGGCGATCAACACGTTACAATGCGGATTGACAAGGGAAGAGTTGAACCGGGTAGAACCGTACCAGAACGCTAAAGAGTTATGGGACAAATTGATCGAGCTGAACGGATTGTTGGTGCGGTTAGTACTAACGGTCGAACCCAGGTTTTGATGAATGCCAAAGGGGGAGGGATAGGTGGTTAAGTTAGTGCAACAAAAATATCAAATTTAAAATCTAACTTAAAAAAACCCTATAAATGCTTGTTTTTACTTGCATATTTTTTCACCAACTTAACCAGGTTGTCATTCCATCAGAAAAGGAGAGATTGTTGGTGCGGTTAGCACTAACGGTCTAACTCAGGTTTTGATGAATGACAAATTAGGTTAAGTTAGGTTTGTCATTGTCTAACACTCTGATCGAGTGTGTAGGTGAAGTCCAAACAGGTCGACGGGCTGACCGGATGTCTGGCACGAAGCCCAGCTAGGTCGACGGGCTGACCGGGTAGCTGGCACGAAGTCCAAATGGGTCGAAGGGTTGACCGAACATTTGGCACGAAGTCCAGCTAGGTTGACGAGCTGACCGGATAGCTGGCACGAAGTCCAGACGGGTCGAAGGGCTGACCGGACGTCTGGCAGGTAAGTAAAGGTAAGTCACTGGAGGGGAGTGACTGTGAGGACGGGTTCCCGGGAAGGGAACTTAGGCACCGATCCAACTTAGAACCATTTCGGAACTCTAAGTCGAGATTTTGACTAGATTCCGGTTTCGGAGAGAAGGAATCTAATTCATACTCTTTATGTTAAAATTATAAACTATGCTAATACTTTGTTTTGCAGGATATACATTATATATTTGCCTCGGACTAACCTTGTTTTGCAGGAGAAGGAGTTTCTGGAGAAAAGTGGTCCGGGTGCCCGGAGGTAAATTTTATCCTGATCGAGGCGTCGACACGTGGAGCTCGCTGGTTGGGCTTGCTATGTCACACCAGGGCACCCGGAAGGGATCCGGGGCGCCCCGAGCCTCCTATATAAGGAGGGTCAAAGGCGGAGCTCAAGAAACAACTCAGAATTGACAATCTGCTTCCTCGTGCTCCTGCGACACTGTGATCTCCAACAAACTTTCCTTTTATGTTCTAATTCTTTTTATTGTCGGTAATTTTCTTTATTAGCAATCTTGTACTGAATTTGTAATCTATATTCGAATTGCTAGTGGATTTTTCAACGAAAGTACTCAACGAGTACGGGCCTTGGAGTAGGAGTCGACACAGGCTCCGAACCAAGTAAAAAAGTTATGTGTTAGCGTTGCATTTACTTTTCTGCTGTGCTCACTCTTTTCGAAAGATTTCAATATTCACCCCCCCCCTCTATCGACTTTCACGATCCAACAACTCCTCCACCTGAAGGAGATTTATAGTGAGCTTTCAACGTCTTGGATTAGCAATCCCCTAATTGCAAACTAAGTAAATCTCGGGGCGTCTTTATTTTGTTAATTAGCTTCTTAATTCTTTTGTACAAGTATTTATTTTAATCAAGTTGTAAAGTTTCAAGAAAGGTATTTTTTTGTTTGTTATTTTCCAAGGTAATTCACCTCCCTTCCCTCTTGTCAACCACAAGGGACCAACAAATTGAACAAGGGGTTGCTTAACTTGGGTTGCTCACATAAAAAAGGGGGAGATTATTGGAACCCCAGGTTGTTTTGATTTGATCAAATAAATTAAGTTAGGTCCTGTGGTGTTTTGACCCTATGTCTAAGTGTGAAGGAACTTAGGAGCACAGGAAGTCGACCGGAAGACGCATCTAGCGAGAAGGGTGGCACGGGAGAGAGAGCCGATGGGCTCGGTGCGTCTGAGGGACGAGTTGCTGCGAAAGAGTACACCAGCGAACGAGAAGGGAGTGTTGGAATGTATACTAAAAGCCTAACTTTTGTAAACATTTATTTTGAAATAAAAGAATCATATTTGGTCAATATCTACATTTATTTGTTAAATGTAATTGTCCAATTAATTTATATAGTAGATAACATGGAGCGTGGTGTCACACTCAGAAGATCATGTTATCGGTTCTTTATAAATTATAAACAGTTGCTCACGACTAAGATGGAAAGGAACAAACCATCGGAATAGTCGTAGTGTAATTAAGTATTAGTTTATCTTGATTAATAAATTACACTGGTACACTCTAAGTGTATTGAGTAGGACCATTTAGGTCAGTTCTTTTTATACTGACTTAATAAAAGAACTAGACCTTAGTTATTATGGAAGTGTGTGCTCTTAATCCTAATATAATAATAAGCACATATATTTAATATTTATTTCTTTGACTTATCAAAGGGTGAGGTTTAGCTTGATAAATCAATATGCCTGATAAGTTGGAAAATAATATTACTTATAGTGTGTGTTGTTGATTATAGAAGGAATCTGTGTTAGTTATCTAGGTTGAGAATGTCCCCAAGAGGAGCTCATAAGGATTGCCATGTTAAACCCTGCAAGTGGACTTAGTCCGACATGACAATGAAGTTGAATGGTACTACTCTTGGAACTAGATATTAATTAAGTGAGTTGTCAGTAACTTACTTAATTAGTGGACATTCGTAATCTTAAACACAGGGAGACTAACACACTCATGATAAGAAGGAACCATAATGTAATTTGGGATTGGTGCGGTAGTGCGATAATAACTCTCTAGTGGAATGAGTTATTATCGATGAACTTGAGTTGTATGTTTAGGGCGAGCACGGGATACTCAAGCTCATCAGAAGGCCAAAATCAATTTCTCCTCTAGGTCTCTGTCATAGCCTCAAGTCCATCCAAATGTAAGGCTCTTCTTGGTGTCCAAGAAGTGGGCCGGTCCAATGCTTGGTGACCAAGCAAGGGCCGACCACATCCTCTTCTATAGGGGCCGGCCCTTTGCTTGGTGACCAAGCATGAAGGGGCCGACCACAATAAATAAAAAAGGGAGGGTTGTTTTGAATTTTTAAAATCTTCTCTTTGTAGAAAACTATAAGTTTTAAAAGAGAGATTTTAATTTTCAAAACTTTTCTTATTTGAATTAGGCCACATGTTTTAATAGAGAGTTTTAAAAGTTTTAAAACTTTCCTTTTTTAACGATCCTCATGGTTTAAGGAAAAAAAAGAAGATAAGTTTTAAAATTAAAATTTTCTATCATCATGTTAAAAAAAGGAAATTTTATAAGAGTAGTTTTAAATTTTAAAACATGGTTTTAATTTTTAGAACTTTCCTTTTTTAACTCCTACTTTAGGAAAGAGAGCTTGTAAATTTTATAAGAGGATTCCTCTTGTAAAATTTTAAAAACTATATTTCCTTTTTCCCTTGATGAGGTGGCCGGCCACCTTGCTTGGTGCCCAAGCAAGCGGCCGACCATAATTAAAAATAAAAATCATCACAAAAATTAATGTTGGTGATTGATTCAATCAAGAGGAAAGAAAAAGAAAAATAAAAAGGAAAAAGGAAAAACTAGAGGATGATTTTATTTTTTGTAAAAAGTTTTTCCTTATTTTCCTTGGGCAAGTAATATAAAATAAGGGGTGAGGGGGCTTCATGAGACATAACTCTTATTCTTTTGCTTGGAGACCCTCTTGGTGTGGCCGACCCTCTCCCTTCTCATTTCCCTTTTGCTCTCTTCTCCTTGGTGGTGGTGGTGGCCGGATTTTAGAAGAAGAGGAAGAAGCTTTTGGGTGGTGTTCATCTTGGAGGATCGTCGCCCACACGACGTCCAAGGCGAGGCGAGGAATACGACAGAAGATCTCAAGGTCATTAGTTTACAAAGAGAAGGTATAACTAGTAGTTTTCTTCCACATCATACTAGTTATTTTCTTTGTAAGAATTCTAAATACAAGAGGCAATTAGATCTAGTTTATCGAATTTATTTTTCGAGTTTGTGTTTTCTTCTTTTTTGAATTTGTGATTCGATTGTTCTTTTTGGTTAACCTAGAGTTATTTAAGGAAATTAAATATTAGCTTTCCTTAAAAGGCTTTGTCTAGGCGCAGTGGTGGTTGCTCCCATATCCAAGAAGGTCATGTGCCTCGCCATGCAGTCCTGGAAGCTAATTTTAGAAATTAATATTTAATGGAATTAATAACATAGGTGGATTTGAATCAATAGTGTTAAGTTTCGCTTGCGGTTCAAATCTAAACCATTAAGAACAGATAAGTTAAATTTGGAATCAATGATGTTAAGTTCCGTCTGCGATTCCTAATTTAACTTCTAAATAACACAATAGGTTATTTAAGGAAAGGTTCGACACTTGTACAAAAATTTTTTTTACAGTGGAACCGGTACGTTTTTCCTAGGACTAACCAACAATTGATATCAGAGCTAGGGTATCCTCTATGTGTTTAGAATTCAAATAGGTTATGCACATGTCATGCATAATTTAGGCGGGATAGTAGTAGGATGTGCTAACTCTTTGGTTGCAGGCTCCAACTATTATGGCTTATAGATGTTGTGTGTGATTGGACCCTTGGACATGTCAAGGGCATTATTTTGTGTGCATGATTGTATGTATTAAATACAGCAGGAGCTGTATTATTTTTAGAATTTTATTTTTTTTGATCTAGAATACATGTACATTCCCTCGTGGAATATATGATCGATATATGTAAAATTCTATTTTTGTCGTAGATCGGATTCTTGCGAGGCGTGGTACTTTTGGAGCACCAGAGGCACAGCGGAATAAGAAGCAAGATGGATGCGACGACTCGACCCGATGGCGGTGGCTAAAGATGGCAGCAGCTAGGTGTTGGTTAGTCCTAAGAAAATCGTACCGGTTCCACTGTACAAAAATTTTTGTACAAGTGTCGAACCTTTCCTTAAATAACCTATTGTGTTCTTTAGAAGTTAAATTAGGAATCGCAGACTGAACTTAACATCATTGATTCCAAATTTAACTTATCTGTTCTTAATGGTTTAGATTTGAATCGCAAGCGGAACTTAACACTATTGATTCAAATCTACCTAAGTTATTAATTCCATAAATATTAATTTCTAAAATTGGCTTCCAGGACTGCATGGCGAGGCACATGACCTTCTTGGATATGGGAGCAACCACCACCGCCTAGGCAAAGCCTTTTAAGGAAAGCTAATATTTATTTCCTTAAATAACTCTAGGTTAACCAAAAAGAACAATCGAATCACAAATTCAAAAAAGAAGAAAACACAAACTCGAAAAAACTATTTCGAAAACTCTAGAATCATATGCCTCTTGTGTTTGGTATTTCCATAAATAACTATACAAAGAAAACTAGTATGATGCAGAAAATAATTACTAGTTATACCTTTCTTTGTAAGCAAAATAACCTCTTGATCTTCTACCGTATTCCTCTTTTTATCTCGGACGTTGTGTGGGCAACGATCTTCCGAGACAAGAACCACCAAGCTCCTTCTTCACCAAGCTAGATTCGGCCACCAAGAATTCTCCATGAGAAGTAGAGGTCCGGCCACCACCACCAAGCTCTAAGAGATGCAAGAAACAAAACCTCCTTTCTCTCCTTCTCCTAGCTTGAACCGGCCACCATCAAGAGCTCCAAGAGGGGATAAAACCGACCACTAGAGAAGAAGAGAAGAGGACAGGGAGAGCCTCTAAGGGCCGACCACACCAAGGAGAAAAAGAGAGGAAGAAAAGAATAGAGTTGTTAGCCATGAAGGCACCTCTACCCCCTCTTTTATATTCCTTGGTCTTGGCAAATAAGGAAATTTTAATAAAAACTTCCTTAATTCCTTTGCCATGAAAAATAAATTTTAATTGATTTAAAATTAATTCCTTTTTCAATTTCAATGGCCGACCACTTATTTCCCCAAAACAAGGAGAGTTTTAATTAAAACAAAAATTAAAACTTCCTAATTTATTTTCAGAAATTTATAAAAAATTTCTCCAATAATTTTTCTCTTCATGGTGGATTATAAAAAGGAAATTTTATAAATTAAAATCTTTCTTTTAAACATGTGGATAATTTTCAAAAAGGAAAGTTATCTCTAAAAATTAAAATCTCTTTTCAATCTACAAATAAGGAAAGATATCAAATCTTTTCTTAATCTTTTGTAGAAACTAATAAAAGAGAATATTTAATTTTTAAACTCTCTTTTAAATCATGAACATGGTTAAAAAGGAAAGCTTTCTTAAAATTTAAAATCCACCTTTTAATCTACAAATAAGGAAAGATTTTAAATCTTTTCTTAAACTTTTGTAGAAAGCTATAAAAGGAAAGATTTAAATTTTTAACTCTCTTTTAAAACCATGGAATCCACATAAGAAAAAATTTATAAATAAAATCCTTTTTAATATGATGTGGCCGACCACATCATGCTTGGACTCCAAGCATTGGCCGGCCACCAACTTGGCTCAACCTTTGGGTCTTGGTCGGCCCTAGCTTGGGTTCCAAGTTAGCTTGGCCGGCCCTTATAGGTTGGGTAAGAAAGTGAGTATGTGGTGGGTATAAATCTCTATATACAAGAGGCTACGATAGGGACCGAGAGGAGGAATTGGTTTTGGTCTCCCGATGAAATTAAGCTTCCCATGTTCGCCCCGAACACACAACTTAATTCCATCAATAATAATTCATTCCACTAAAGAACTATTATTGAACTACCGCACCAATCCCAAATTACATTTTTGGGCTCCTTCTTATTATGAGTGTGTTAGTCTCCCTGTGTTTAAGATGTCGAATGTCCACTAATTAAGTGAGTTACTGACAACTCATTTAATTAATATCTTAGTCCAAGAGTAGTACCACTCAATCTTATCGTCATGTCGGACTAAGTCCACCTGCAGGGTTTAACATGACAATCCTTATGAGCTCCTCTTGGGGACATTATCAACCTAAATCACTAGGACACAGTTTCCTTCTATAATCAACAACACACACTATAAGTTATATCATTTCCCAACTTATCGGGCTTATTGATTTATCGAACTAAATCTCACCCATTGATAAATTAAAGAAATAAATATCAAATATATATGCTTATTATTATATTAGGATTAAGAGCACACACTTCCATAATAACTGATGTCTTTGTTCCTTTATAAAGTCAGTATAAAAGAAACGACCTCTAAATGGTCCTGCTCAATACACTCTAAGTGTACTAGTGTAATTATATAGTTAAGATAAACTAATACCTAATTACACTACGACCTTCCAATGGTTTGTTCCTTTCCATCTTGGTCGTGAGCTACTGTTTTTAATTTATAAAGAACCGATAACACGATCTTCTGTGTGTGACACCACACACTATGTTATCTACAATATAAATTAATTGGACATCTACATTTGGTATATATAAATGTAGACACTTGACCAATGTGATTCTTATAAATGTTTATACAAAAGCTAGGCTTTTAGTATACACTCCAACACTAGGGTTGGAGCACATGGAGGACAGTAACAAAAAAAGGTCATAATAGTTGGAAAATAATTTCCATATTTATTGCTTTTATTTACTGTGATGTGTGTGTATGCATGTGATGTATGCTAGCATAGGTTAAAATCCTCATTTTTAAATAACTAAGTGGGAGAGGGATTTTAATAAATCCCATGGTCTCCATTACTGGTTTGTAAGTGATGCAATAAGCTTGCGTGTTGGCTCTGAGTGCCTCCCTCCACAACGGATGGGTTTGTTGCGGATCACTAGATCAAATTTCTTTAATGGATGGTTATAGGAAATTATTTAGGAGCGTGTGATCTTCTCCAACTGAAGGGGCACAATCCTATGGACTTAGTATCAAGTAATGGTATACACTTAGATGCATTCAATAGTATCCTCCCCAACAGAGTCACTGCTATTGTATTGTGTGACCAAAGTGAAACCAACTATTAATTTTATTTGTCATAAAGTTAGGATGACAAGATAATAAAATTAATGGGTTACACCCTCTTACAAATGTTGAATTTGTATACGTCCACACTAACGTGGCATGCAATATTCACGGTGATTTGAGGTGTTGGTTAATTTAAAATAGTATTGTTTGAGGAATCAATATTATTCTAAATTTAGAGTCTTGACCAAAGTTTATTTTTGTGATTCTTAGGATAACTTTCAACCCACTGGTCATTATACTGAAAGAGAACAAACTTACTGGTCCCAACTATATTGATTGGAAAATAAACCTGGACATTGTTCTTACTGCTGAAAGCTATAAGTTTGTACTGACTGAGGTTTGCCCTGATGCACCTGACGGTGACTCTACCCAGAGGAGATTGAGTATCATAAGAAATGGGTAAAATTTGATGAGATGACGCGGTGTTACATTTTGGCATCAATGTCAAATGTATTACAACATCAGCATCAAGATTTACCAACAGCTTGTGATATAATGAACAATCTCAAAGAACTCTTTGGGCACCAAAGTCGGACTGCTAGGCAAGAGGCAATGAGAAAGCTAATGACAGCCACCATGTCTGAGGGGACACCCGTAAGGGATCATATCCTCAAAATGATGGCTTATCTGAATGAAATACAAGTCCTTGGAGGAGAAATCGATGGGGAAACCCAGATCGATATAATCCTCCAAACGCTACCCAGAAGTTTTGAGCAGTTCCGCCTGAACTATAACATGAACAAAAGAGAATATACGTTGGCGGAACTTCTGACAGAACTACAGGCAGCAGAAGGAATATTTCGTCACAGTTCTCAGATTCATTATGCTGAAAATAGTTCTACTTCTAAGTCGAAAGGCAAGAATAAGAAGAAACAGGTCTTTTCAGCAAAGAAAGTGAATAAACCTCAGGGACAAAAGGCTGGAATGAAGAAGCCGAAGGGCAATTGCTTCATCTACAAGCAGTCAAGACATTGGAAGGCGGACTGTCCTCGTAGGAATCAGAATAATAAAGGTATATCTCATGCTCTAGTAGTTGAAACATGTTTAACGGTGTTATCTACCAGTACCTGGTATGTAGATATGGGAGCCACTGATCATGTCTGTAATTCTTTGCAGGGGTTCTAGGAAACCTGACGACTATTTGAAGGAGAGATAACCGTCTACATGGGTAATGCTACTAAGGTGGCGGCTGTTGCAGTGGGAGACGTCTATTTATCTTTTGATAGGAATAAAAATTTGATTTTAAGAAATTGTCTTTATGTACCCAATTTTAAAAAGAATTTAATTTCAGTTTCTAAATTGTATTTGGATGGATATTCAGTTTCCTTTAATAACTAATCTTGTCCGAGCGCTGAGTCGACGGACACTGGGGGCGTGGCACTCTCCGCTATCTCCGACTAGTGATGTGGATCTCCGGCAAACCTGCAAAGAAGCCGAGCCGGGAGGGGTTTCCCGGTGATGACCCTCCGACGCTCAAGTCAGGCAGTGAAGAAGGAGAGGAGCAAAGTAACACTACTGTGGCTACAGTGATGAGAATCGCATACCTCCGTCGAAATTCGGGGGTCCTTATATAGGACCCCGGGGAGGCGTGGGCACGCTTCTCGATGCGTACACGCTTCCCCAAACATACCTTAGTAGGGTTGTGTCAGAAAAGCATGCCTGACGCCATTCCGCAATCGTCCGAGCATATCCCTGAGGTGACGGTGGAAACTTCCACCGTACGATACTCTGTCCGCTCCGGCCGCCGACCATGCTGTTTGTCGGCGGTAAATGTCTCGAGGACGATGTTACCAGCTGTCCCTTTTGTCCCTTTGCGCCTCTTGCCTGTTCCCGGGCCGAGCGGACCAGTCGCTCGGCGCTCATGTTCTCCGGGAATGCGCATACCTCAGACCTGGCGGGGAAGCCCTGCTCATGTGCTCGGATGGGATTGTGCCTTATTGTCCTGTGGCTCGGCCGAGCGGCCTATCCGCTCGGCCCAGAGACTCTTTCACCTTGAGCATCGGAAACCTGACTCCTGGCCGGGCTGTCTTTCGTCCGGCCTGTGAGACTCCTGGCCGGATGTTCGGTCGGCCGGATGCTCGGTCGACCTGCCAGTCCACTCGGCATGACCTCTATCCGCTCGACGCGACCTTGGGTTTGACCCTCTTGACCATTGACCTCCACGTGTCATTGACCTCCCGCCAACGAGGGTCCCCCATTCTTACCACCGGATCACATGCCTCCCCCTCAAGTCTAGTCAAAGGAGGCGCTAAGTCCGACTGACTGGACGATGAGTTTGGTCAAGCGACAGCCATCCTGCCACTCCCGAAAGTGTGCCTCCGCTCAGCCACTATTGGGTCGAATAGCGCCGATCGGCTAATTGTCGAGGGCTGCCCAACTTGCCTGTCGACGGCCTGTGATGATGTCCGTGGGATCTTCTCGGAATATGTGCAAATCTCCGCCATTATGGTTGAGCACGCAGGTTCTGCCTCGTGATGGGGCTCATTAAATGCCCTCCTCTGACCGAGTGCCACGTGGCGCATGCGACGTGGCGCTGTTGACATCATCGTACGGTCGCCGCCTTACGCCCGATGCGACGTTCATCAGTTTGAAACGGACGGTTGAATGCGGGCCTCGGGTTATGCGACCTGCATCCGAAGGCTCGGGCGGATCGAGCCCATCCTTATAAAGCTCTCGTCGCCTTCTTCCGCCACACTTTCATCGTCGCGTGCTCAGAAGCCTTTTCCTGCGCTCCTTGCTCCGGTGACCTCATTCCTCGGCTCTTCGGCGATCCCTTGCCCTCTTCTTTCGATCCTCATCTTTTCTGTAAGGTTCTCTGCCTTTCTCTCTTCGGTTCTGTGTTTTCTTTGCGTTCTTTGCCGCGTTCTCGCCTTTTGGTCACTGTTCCGTTCATCTCCCTCGAGCCCTTGTGTTTTCTCCCGATTTCTGCCTCCTCCACTATTCCGGCGATGGCCAGCTCTTCCCAGCCCGCGGACCTTGCTCCCGGCCCATGGTATACTACCATGGAGTCGTGGTTCGATCGGCGTGATGCCGAGAGCCTGATTAACACTTTTGGCATCCCTTCTGATTTCGAACTGATTTTACCTTCGCCTTCCGCTCGGCCGCACAAACCTCCGCGTGACGCTTTTGTCTTTTCCGCGACCAATTCACAACCGGTCTGTGATTTCCTCTCCACCCCTTCATCGTTGAAGTTTGCGACTTCTTTGGCATTCCGCTCGCCCAGTTGGTTCCCAACACTTTTCGCCTTCTGTGCGGAGTTGTGGTATTATTTAAGATACACAACATTCCCCTCCGCCCGAAAGTCTTCTATTATTTCTACTATCCCAAGCAGTCTGAGCCGGGCACTTATTTGTTTCAGGCTCGGCCTGGTTTGGTCTTTTTAGATAAACTGCCCTCTTCCAACAAACATTGGAAAGAGAACTACTTTTTTCTTCGTATCCCCGGTCGGCTTCCTTTCCGGGCCAAATGGCAGGTCGGACCGCCCACCTCCCCCGAACTGAAGAGGTATAAAACCAGACCGGATTATCTTCAGGCAGCCAATATGCTCGCCGGTCTGAAGCTTGACATCAACAAGCTTCTTCCTGAAGGCGTGATGTATATGTTTGGCTTGAGTCCGAGATGGACCCCCCTCCCGAGCAGCTTTGGTAAGAAATTTACTTGTGCATTTGCCTTGAGTTCTAACTGATTTTCTTCTCTTTTCCTTGCAGCGAACATCGCAATGGAGTCTGTACTGTTCGGGATCTTGAAGAGAAAAGCGGCGGCGCTCGAGGCGGCCGTTGCCAAGGAAATGGAGCAGTTGGGCCTCGCTCCGATCGGCTCTCACGAGGGTGAGAGTGAAGCAAATGCAGGGGAGTCGGCCGCTCAGGCTTCGCCTGCGGAAGCGACGGGTGGTGCAACTTCCAGCAAGGGCCCTTCCGTTCGGGAGGATGACTCTGAGCCGGACGACGAACTCCCCCTCAACCAGAAGAGACGGCGTGTTGAGATGTCACTCCGTTCAACCACCTCCACAGTGCAAGCGTCCGAGCGGACGGGCACCGCATCTCCCCACGGCAAAGCGCCATCGGTCGAGGCGCTCTCCTCCGACCGGACCCCCTCCCAACTGGATCCGCCTGCGGACCCCATCAAAGCGGTGCCGGTCAGCTCTCTTCCTCCCGTACCCCGCCGAGTCCGCCGCTCGGGCATTCTGTCCTCGATGTCCAACCCGGCCTCCGATCCCTCGGCGTCCGCTCACACGACTCCGGGCCAACGCCGCACTATTAAGGCCACCCTGCACCTCCCCACTGAGACGTTTATGGCCGAGTCAGATCAGCCGACGACTCCTGAACACATGATCACTATCAAGGGGCCCCTTGCTGAGATGTGGGTGGACGCCTGAGCCCGTGTTGCCATGATACTGCTCGACAAACTGGCTGACATGTTGGTTGCTACTTGGAAAACCTAGAGGTTCCATTGTACAAAAATTTTGTACAAAGGTCTGAACCTTTTCCTAGCTACCATGTGTTCTTTTAAATTAAATTTTGGATCGCCTGCGGAACTTAACACGTTTGATCCAAAACTTAATCTATTTATTCTTTTAGGTTTTGACTTGGATCTCCTGCGGAACTTAACACGTTCGACCCAAATCACCTTAAGTTATTAATTCCATTAAATATTAATTTCCATAATTGGTTCCCAGTACTGACATGGCGAGGCACACGGCCTTCTTGGATATGGGAGCAACCACCACCGACTAGACAAAACCTTTTATAGAAATCTAATATTTAATTTCCTAAAATAACTTTAGGTTAACCAAAAAGAACAATCAAATCACAAGGAAAAGAAAAAACAAAAGAACACAACATCGAAAAACATATTCGAAATTCTAGAACGTAAGCCTCTTGTATTTGGTATTATTTCCATAAATAACTAGCATGATGCGGAAAGAAAAATTACTAGTTATACCTTATAGAAAAACCTCTTGATCTTCTACCGTATTCCTCTTCTAACCTCGGACGTTGTGTGGGCAACGATCTTCTGAGATGAGAAACCACCAACCACCTTCTTCTCCTCCTAGCTAGGTTCGGCCATAAAAAAAGAAGCTTCACCAAGGACGAAGAATAAAACACCAACCAAGCTCCAAGGGATACAAGCTTTCTCTCCTTCTTCTTCTTCTTCTCCAAGTAGTATCCGACCACCACAAGAACCCCAAGCAAGAGATAGGTTTCGGCCACCACAAAAGAGGAAGAAAGGAAGAGGATGGTCGGCCACAATAATTTTCTTCAAGGATGAAGAATTTCGGCCACCACCAATGCTCCAAGGGATGCTAGAGACGAGACTTGCTTTCTCTCCTTCTTCTCCTTCCTTGATCCGGCCACAAACAAAAGCTCCACCAAGAAGATAGGTTTCGGCCAACAAGAGGAGAAGAGAGAAAGGGAAGGGCCGGCCACCACACCAAGGAAAAAAGGGAGGAAAAATAATAGAGGTTGTTACCAAGAAGGCACCCTCACCTCTTCTTTTATATTCCTTGGCCTAGGCAAATTAGGAAATTTAATTACAAAATTTCCTTAATTCTTTTGCCATGTAAAGAAAAATTATGTTAATTAAAACAATTTTCTTCTTTTAAAAACAATGGCCGACCACTTTAAAAATAAAACAAGGAGAGTTTTAATTAATTAAAACTTCCTAATTTGTCTCCGAAATTTTATAAAAATTTCTCCAATAATTTTATCCCTTTTATAATTGGTTTATAAAAGAAATTTCTATAATTTTAATTTTTCAACATGTGAATAATTTATAAAGAAGAGAAATAAAATATCCTTTCTAATCTACAAATAAGGAAAGAGATTTAATCTCTTTCTTTAATCTTGTAGAGACTTATAAAAGAGATATTTTAATTTTAATCTCTTCAATAAATTATATCTTTCACATAAGAAAATTTTAAAATTAAAATTCTTTTTAAATTAAATAGGGCCGGCCACCTAAGCTTGGGTTCAAGCTAGGGCCGGCCACCCATGAACCAATGGTTTGGCTGGCCCTAGCTTGATCCTCAAGCTAGCTTGGCCGGCCCCTATAACATGGGTATGAAGGTGGGTATAGGTGGGTATAGTACTCTATAAATAAGAGGCTACGATAGGGATCGAGAGGAGGAATTGGTTTTGGTCTCCCGATAAAATTAAGCATCCCGTGTTCGCCCCGAACACACAACTTAATTTTATCAATAATAATTCATTCCACTAGAGAACTATTATTGAACTACCGCACCAATCCCAAATTACATTTTTGGGCTCCTTCTTATTATGAGTGTGTTAGTCTCCCTGTGTTTAAGATATCGAATGTCCACTAATTAAGTGAGTTACTGACAACTCATTTAATTAATATCTAAGTCCAAGAGTAGTACCACTCAACCTTATTATCATGTCGGACTAAGTCCACCTGCAGGGTTTAACATGACAATCCTTATGAGCTCCTCTTGAGGACATTATCAACCTAGTATCTCTAGGACACAGTTTCCTTCTATAATCAACAACGCACACTATAAGTGATATCATTTCCCAACTTATCGGGCTTATTGATTTATCGAACTAAATCTCACCCATTGATAAATTAAAGAAATAAATATCAAATATATGTGCTTGTTATTATATTAGGATTAAGAGTACACACTTCCATAATAACCGAGGTCTTTGTTTCTTTATAAAGCCAGTATAAAAGAAACGACCTCAAATGGTCCTACTCAATATACTCTAAGTGTACTAGTGTAATTATATAGTTAAGATAAACTAATACCTAATTACACTACGACCTTCCAATGGTTTGTTCCTTTCCATTATGGTCGTGAGTTACTATTTATAATTTATAAGGTACTGATAACATGATCCTCTGTGTGTGACACCACACACCATGTTATCTACAATATAAATTAATTGAACAACTACATTTATCATAAATGTAGACATTTGACCAATGTGATTCTTATTTCTAGATAAATGTTTATACCAAAAGCTAGGCTTTTAGTATACACTCTAACAATCTCCCACTTATACTAAAAGACTAAGCTGCTATATCTGCTACCATACATCTGATTCCTAATCCTTCAATATGCCCATCAAAAGCTCTTTCCTTAAGGACCTCAGTGGAAGGATCAATAGGTCATCACCTGATGCAATCTAGGCAGCAACAACTTCTCCTCGTTTATACGATTTCTCGTATTGGGTGGTACTTGCGCTCTATTGTGTTTACTTGCCTTATAGACTTATGGTTTCTTCGAGTTTGCTACTGCACCAACATTATTACAATAAATTGTAATAATCTTTGGATAAACCAGAAATCATATCTAAGTCTATCTTGAGGTTATTGAGTCATACAGCTTTTAATGGCTACCTCAGAGGCTTGCCATATTCTAAGCTTCTATGGTGGAGTCCAGAAAAAACACCTATGCTTATCACTCTTCCATAGTTATGACTTTACCTCCTAAAATAAACACAAAACCCCGAGATTGACTTATTATTGTCCCTATCCGATTGGAGGTCAAAATCCATACAACCCATAGGAACCAAATTAACTGCCTTGTAAGCTAGCATGTAATCTTTAGTGCCTCTAAGGTACTTTAATATATGCTTTACTGCAGTCCAATGTCCTTGTCTAGGGTTACTTTGATATCTGCTAACTATGCCCTTGGCAAAACATATTTCTGTTCTTGTGCATAGCATACATTAGGTTGTCTAACTGCCGAAGCATAAAGAACTGCCTACATGTCCTCAATCTCCTTTGATGTCATCGGAGACATCTCTTTAGATAAAGACACTTCATGCTTAAAAGGTAAGAAACCTTTCTAGGAATTTTGCATGCTTAAAACGAGCAAGGATTTTTCCGATGTATCAAGCTTGGGATAAATATATTTTTTCTTGCGATCCCTTATTACTTTGATCTCAAAAATATATACATTCTCCCAAGTCCTTTTTATTTGGACAACCATACCCTTACTTCTGACAACATTTTGATATTGTTTCCAACTACCAAAAATGTTATCTCCGTATAGTACAAGAAATACCACCACGTTTCCATCACATCTTTTGTATACACAAGACTTTATCCGTTTACTCAATAAATCTATAGGTCTGGATTACTTTGATAAACTGGATGTTCCAAGACCTTGAAGCTTTGTATCAGTCCATAGACTGATTGAGCTTGCACACAAGAGGCTCTTAGCACTTTGCAATGAACCCTTCTGGTTGCTTTATATGGATGCTTTCTTCAAGACTTCCATTAAGGAATGTTGTCTTGATATCCACTTGCCAAATAGATAAAAGAATCCGGATAGACTTAAGCATGACTACCAGTGAAAAAGGTTTCCTTTTTCATCAAGCCTTGCTTTGAAGGTTTCTACCTTCCTGTCTATCCCTCTTTTTCTATTATAGACCTTTTACACCCAAAGGCTTTTACACCACTTGGTGGTTCTACAAGCTTCCAGATTTAATTAGAATACATATATTCTAATTTTATTATTCATTACTCTTTGCCAAGATGCTTCATATTTATCTTGGAGTGCTTCGTCATATGTCCGGAAATCAAGTTCATGTCCTTCAGGGATCGAGTTCAAAAACTCTCCCAAAACATGAATCTTTTAAGGTTGCTTAACAACCCTCCCACTATGACAAGGCATTTTCTGCAATTGTGTATCATTTGTGATACGTGTTGCAGTTTTCTTGTGGTATCTCATCTTGTACAATTGGTACTAGATTGGACATGTCTTTTATTATTTCCTTAAGAACAAATTTACTTATGAGCATGTGGTTCATTATATAGTCCTTTTCTAAAATCAGTCATTGATGCTATCAATGACCTTCTGATTTTTAAGACTATAAACTTACTTTTGTTTATCTAGGATAACTTACAAACAAGTGAACTCCTATCCAACTTATCATTATCTCTCTTTAACATATGTGTTGGATTACCCGAATCCGAATATGCTTCAAAATAGGCTTACGCCTATTCAGCAATTCTATATGAGTAGACAGTTATGACTTGGAAGGCACTATGTTCACTTTCATTTTCAGAGTTTATCCTTAAAACAAATTTGGTAATTTTCTGAATAACTCATCATCTATCTAATTATTCCATAAGAGTTCTTTACCTTCTTTCTACTACACCATTCTGTTGGGGTGTACCAGATGCAGTTAGTTAGGATTGAAAACCAACTTCTGATAAGTGACTCCTAAAATCTCTCAAGAGGTACTTGCCACTACGATCTTCCATAGTGACTTTTTACTTTATTCCTCCGCATCAACCTTGTACTCTTTGAACTAATCAAAGTACTTAGTCTTGCGGTACATTAAGTAAATTTATTTATATCTTGAATAGTTGTCTATAAATTAGACAAAATATTCAAACACTACCTCTTGTCTGGATAGTCATAGGATCACACAAATCAGAATGAACCGATTTCAACATATCTTTGACTCCATACCCCTAGGACTTAAAAGCTTCTTGGTTATTTTTCTTCCAAGTAAGACTCGCAGGTTGGAAAGATTTCCACTACTAATGAGCCCAAAAGTTCATCAGCTACCAATGAATCCTACTCAAGTATAACCTAGCTTTAGATGCCAAAGATATAATTGGTTCATTTCCGAAGGTTGATTTCTCTTAAAATTAGAAGATGTGTTACTAATTTGCATCGTGGGAGTTATTGGATTATAAATTGTCAACCATCATACCAGAATAGATAACTTTCCTATTTTTCTTGATAACAACTTTGTTATCAAAATAGACACAATATCTATAATAGTTTAGAAACTGAAATCAGGTTCTTTCTAAACTTGGTACGTAAAGACAATTACTTAAAATCCATATTATATTCTTATCAAAGGATAAACATCTCCCACTGCAACAGCTACCACTTTTACAGTAGTGCCCATGTGGACGGTGATTTACCTTTCATTTAGTTGTCGGGTTTCCTGGAACCCTGCAATGAATTGCAGACATGATTAATGGCATCTTGTATCTACACTCCAGGTTCTGGTAGATAACACCACTAGACATGTTTCAACTAATGAATTAAATACACCTAAATTGTTCTTAGTTCTAAGAAGACAGTCTACCTTAATGTCCAAGTCCTATTTCCAATCATTACAATTTGGGACTACTAAGTCTTTTTCTATAGTATGACTACTAGGGATTGACAAACATCCTAAGAATCACAAAAATATTTGGTCAAGATCAACTCCTTAAAATCTCTATGAATTTTGTGTATACAAAATCGAAGAGGAGATTTTATTCATTAATTTTATTATCTCGTCAACTTTACTTTATGAATAGTTAATAGTTGATCAAATATTTGGTCAAAAACTTTTGAATTTTAAAAAAAATATTGATTCCTCAAACAATATTATTTAAATTCACCAACACCTCAAACACCGTGAATTTTGCATGCCACGTTAGTGTGGACGTATACAAATTCAACATTTGTAAAAGGAGGGTTCTACCCATTAACTATCTTGTCAACGTATCTTTATGACAAATAAAATTATCTCAAACACCGTTAATTTTGTATGCCACGTTAGTGTGGACGTATACAAAATCAATCATTTGTAAGAGAGGTTTTAACCCTTTAATTTTATTATCTTGTCAACCTAGTTTTATGACAAATTAATAGTTGGTTTCATTTGGTCACACAAATAATGGCAGTGACTCCGATGGGGAGGATACTATTAGATGTGTCTAAGTGTATACCATTATTTGACACTAAGTCCATTAATAAGATTATGCCCCTTCCGTTGGGGAAGATCACACGCTCTTAATTAACTTCCTATAGTCATCCAAAAATGGAAGTCGGTTCTAGTGATCCACAAACAAGCTCATCCGTTATGGAGGAAGGCACTCAGAGCCAACGCGCAAGCTTGTTTGCATCACTTACAAACCAGTAATGGAGACCATGGGATTTATTTAAAAATCCCTCTCCCACTTAGTTATTTATAAATGAGGAATTTTAACTATGCTAGCCTACTAGTCATGTATACTAACATGCACACACAGCACAATATAAAAGAAATAAATAGAAAATCTAATTTTCAACTATTATGGCTTTTATCTCTAGTTGTCCTCCGTGTGTTGTCATCCCAAGCTGCTGCCATATTTGGCCACCGCCACCGGGTCTAGCTGTCGCATCCATCTTGCTCCTAGTTCCGCTGCGCCTCTGGTCCTTAGAAGGTTCCACGCTTTGCAAGATTCGATCCGCGACATAAATAGAATTTTACATTTTGATCCTATATTCCATAAAAGGAATGTACATGTATCTAGATCAAAAATAAAATCCTAATTAAACTAAATACAGCTCCTGCTGTATTTTAATACAATCATGCACACACATATAAATGCCCTTGACATGTCCAAGGGTCCAATCACACATAATAATTAAAAGCCATAATAGTTGGATCCTGCATCCACAAAGTTAGCACGTCCTACTATTAACCTGCCTAAATTATGTATGACATGTGCATAATTAACCTAATACCAAATACACAGAGGCAAAACCCTAGCTCTGATACCAATTGTTGGTTGCTACTCGGAAAACCTAGAGGTTCCATTGTACAAAAATTTTGTACAAAGGTCTGAACCTTTTCCTAGCTACCATGTGTTCTTTTAAATTAAATTTTGGATCGCCTGCGGAACTTAACACGTTTGATCCAAAACTTAATCTATTTGTTCTTTTAGGTTTTGACTTGGATCTCCTGTGGAACTTAACACGTTCGACCCAAATCACCTTAAGTTATTAATTCCATTAAATATTAATTTCCATAATTGGTTCCCAGTACTGACATGGCGAGGCACACGGCCTTCTTGGATATGGGAGCAACCACCACCGACTAGACAAAACCTTTTATAGAAATCTAATATTTAATTTCCTAAAATAACTTTAGGTTAACCAAAAAGAACAATCAAATCACAAGGAACAGACAAAACAAAAGAACACAACCTCGAAAAACATATTCGAAATTCTAGAACGTAAGCCTCTTGTATTTGGTATTATTTCCATAAATAACTAGCATGATGCGGAAAGAAAAATTACTAGTTATACCTTATAGAAAAACCTCTTGATCTTCTACCGTATTCCTCTTCTAACCTCGGACGTTGTGTGGGCAACGATCTTCCGAGATGAGAAACCACCAACCACCTTCTTCTCCTCCTAGCTAGGTTCGGCCATAAAAAAGAAGCTTCACCAAGGACGAAGAATAAAACACCAACCAAGCTACAAGCTTTCTCTCCTTCTTCTTCTTCTTCTCCAAGTAGTATCCGACCACCACAAGAACCCCAAGCAAGAGATAGGTTTCGGCCACCACAAAAGAGGAAGAAAGGAAGAGGATGGTCGGCCACAATAATTTTCTTCAAGGATGAAGAATTTCGGCCACCACCAATGCTCCAAGGGATGCTAGAGACGAGACTTGCTTTCTCTCCTTCTTCTCCTTCCTTGATCCGGCCACAAACAAAAGCTCCACCAAGAAGATAGGTTTCGGCCAACAAGAGGAGAAGAGAGAAAGGGAAGGGCCGGCCACCACACCAAGGAAAAAAGGGAGGAAAAATAATAGAGGTTGTTACCAAGAAGGCACCCTCACCTCTTCTTTTATATTCCTTGGCCTAGGCAAATTAGGAAATTTAATTACAAAATTTCCTTAATTCTTTTGCCATGTAAATAAAAATTATGTTAATTAAAACAATTTTCTTCTTTTAAAAACAATGGCCGGCCACTTTAAAAAAACAAAACAAGGAGAGTTTTAATTAATTAAAACTTCCTAATTTGTCTCCAGAAATTTTATAAAAAATTTCTCCAATAATTTTTATCCCTTTTATGATTGGTTTATAAAAAGAAATTTCTATAATTTTAATTTTTCAACATGTGAATAATTTATAAAGAAGAGAAATAAAATATCCTTTCTAATCTACAAATAAGGAAAGAGATTTAATCTCTTTCTTTAATCTTTTGTAGAGACTTATAAAAGAGATATTTTAATTTTTAATCTCTTCAATAAATTATATCTTTCACATAAGAAAATTTTAAAATTAAAATTCTTTTTAAATTAAATAGGGCCGGCCACCTAAGCTTGGGTTCAAGCTAGGGTCGGCCACCCATGAACCAATGGTTTGGCCGGCCCTAGCTTGATCCTCAAATAAATGTTTATTTCTAGATAAATGTTTATACCAAAAGCTGTCCTCGATGTCCAACCCGGCCTCCGATCCCTCGGCGTCCGCTCACACGACTCCGGGCCAGCGCCGCACTATTAAGGCCACCCTGCACCTCCCCACTGAGACGTTTATGGCCGAGTCAGATCAGCCGACGACTCCTGAACACATGATCACTATCAAGGGGCCCCTTGCTGAGATGTGGGTGGACGCCTGAGCCCGTGTTGCCATGATACCGCTCGACAAACTGGCTGACAGCCATATGCAGCAGTCCACAGGGGTAAGCCTCATTTCTGCTCTTTTATGTAGTCTTCCCGGTCAGCGTTTTAACACTTCTGTGTACATCAAAGATGGGTGGAAAACATCGCTGTCGCCAACCGCTTGCCCATGGTGGAGGAGGAGCTGAAGAGACTGAAGAGTCCGGGCGGCCCGTCTTCTTCTCAGGGCCATTCCTATGCCGAGCTGCAAAAGGAGCTGGCCAAGACCAAGGAGCAGCTAGAGGCCGAGCGGAAGAAGACGGCCGACCAGGCATACATTCTTGACCAGCTTGAAAAGTAGGTCAAAACTTATGACCGCAAGATAGAACTAGCAACCACTCGGAAGAATACCGCTATCTCCAATTTGGAAGCGAAGAATGTGGAGGCCCGCGCCCTAGAACAGTGGGTAAAGGAGTTGGCGGATCTGCTGGACCGCGAAAAGAAGGGTCGCTCGGTCGAGGCGACGGCTCTCAAGGACGATTTGAAGGCCTTGCAGGAGACTCTTGATGCTTCCCGCACCGCCTTCAAGGAGTACCAGGAGGCAGAACCAGGCCGTGTCGCCACCTTGAGGCAGAAGTACATCTGCTCGGCGGAATTTGTTGAGAAGGTCTGCGATCGGATGGTCATTGCCTTCGAGTTGGCCATCACCGCCACGACGGACTATCTGAAGTCCAAGGGTCAGCTCCCTGAATCCGTGGTCATCCCTGCTACGGAGCATGCGGTGCTTCTCACCACCATTCCGAAGCATGTTTTCGATTATCTTGAATGAAGTGTTTTCTGTACTCCACCCGATCGGCGAACTTATAACTGTAATTTTGGAATGCCAATTTTTGCTCTGTTATCTTGAATGAAGTGTTTCTTATAACTGCACCGCTCGGTCGAATGACCTTCATTCCGCATGGAACTTCTGTTAGTTTTTTGTTGAAGTGTTTTTCTCAACTGCGCCGTTTAGTCGAACGACCTTCCATTCCGTTAGCTTTTCGCTGGTCGGCGCAAGTAGGCGCACGCCATTTTTTATTCTTGTCCTTAGGATCAAGGCTCGCTGATCATCGGCCCTAGACGTTGGGCCTTAGTATATCTGCGCGACGCTGTCCCGTCTGGGAGGTTTATAGTCGCCGGTTCAACTCTAGAGTTTAACGTCGTCACTCGACGGTCTTCCGACCGGGGGTTTATAGTCGTCGGTCCGACTTTAGAGTTTAACGTCGCCGCTCGACGGTCTTCGGACGGGGGGTTTATAGTCGTCGGTCCGACTCTAGAGTTTAACGTCACCGCTCGACGGTCTTCGGGCCGGGGGGTTTATAGTCACCGGTTCGACTCTAGAGTTTAACGTCGTCGCTCGACGGTCTTCGGGTCGAGGGTTTATAGTCGCCGGTCCGACTCTAGAGTTTAACGTCGCCGCTCGACGATCTTCGGGCCGGGGGGTTTATAGTCGCCGGTCCGACTCTAGAGTTTAACGTCGTCGCTCGACGGTCTTCCGACCGGGGGTTTATAGTCGCCGGTCCGACTCTAGAGTTTAACGTCGCCGCTCGACGGTCTTCGGGCCGGGGGGTTTATAGTCGCCGGTCCGACTCTAGAGTTTAACGTCGCCGCTCGACGGTCTTCGGGCCGGGGGGTTTATAGTCGCCGGTTCTACTCTAGAGTTTAACGTCACTACTCGACGGTCTTCGGACCAGGGGGTTTATAGTCGCCGGTTCGACTCTAGAGTTTAACGTCGCTGCTCGACGGTCTTCGGGTCGGGGGGTTTATAGTCGCCGGTTCGACTCTAGAGTTTAACATCGCTGCTCGACGGTCTTCGGGCCGGGGAGTTTATAGTCGCCGGTTCGACTCTAGAGTTTAACGTCATCGCTCGACGGTCTTCATGGAGTTTTGCCATTCGGCGACAAATGCTCATATCCTTTGTCTTTTTTAATTTTTTACTCCTGCAGCCAAAGGATACAGACGAACAAGGCATACATGAGATAAACTACACCGGCGCACCTTTTACCCCGCTCGGTACGGCTGGAGATGGTTTGAGCTCCACGGTCGTTCTAGCCGTCGTCCGTCCTCATCTTCCAGATAGTATGCACCCGATCGAAGCTTCTCGACGACTCTGAAGGGCCCCGCCCAGGGAGCTGCCATCTTACTTACATCTCTGACCGGCTTCACCTTCTTCCATACTAGGTCGCCGACCTGGAATGCTCTGGGAATTACACGTCTGTTGTAATTCTGCTTCATTCTTTGCTGGTACGCCATCAGCCGAACGGCTGCTTTAGCTCGTGTTTTGTCAACTAGGTCCAACTCCAGCTGTCTTCGCTCGGCGTTGTCCCCATCGTAGTTCCGGATCCGATCAGACTTGACTCCGATCTCGATTGGGACGACCGCCTCGCCCCCATATACCAAGTGGAACGGTGTTACCCCCGTTCCTCTTTTGGGGTTGTGCGAATGGCCCATAGCACGCCGGGTAGCTCGTCCACTCAGCTTCCTCCCATGTGATCGAGCCGAACCCGAAGTATTCGCAGGATCTCCCAATTGGCTACTTCGGCTTGACCATTGCTCTGAGGATACGCCACGGAAGTGAAGTGTTATTCGATGTCGTATTCTTTGCACCATTCTCCGAGCTCCTGACCAACGAATTACCGCCCGTTATCCGAAATGAGCCGACGAGGAATGCCAAACTGACAAATTATATGCTGCCAGATGAACTTTTTGACCATCTGCTCGGTTATTTTGGCCAGTGGTTCGGCTTCGACCCACTTGGAGAAATAGTCGACCGCCACTAATAAAAACTTTTGTTGCCCGGTCGCCATAGGAAAAGGCCCCACTGAATCCATACCCCACTGGTCGAATGGGCAGGACACAGTAGACGCCTTCATCTTCTCCGTTGGCCTATGGGAGAAGCTGTGGAACCTCTGACAGGAAAGACAGGTAGCGACGGTCCGAGCGGCGTCTTCCTGTAGAGTTGGCCAGAAGTATCCGGCTAGCAGGATCTTCCTAGCCAACGATCGCCCACCCGGATGGCCTCCGCAGGATCCTTGATGTACTTCCTGGAGAATATATTCTGCGTCTTCCGAGCTGACACATTTCAGCAGCGGGCGGGAGAACGCCTTTTTGTAAAGTTGGTCCCCAATGAGTGTGAGCTGGCCGTCTCTCCTCCTCAGTAGCTGGGCTTCCTCCCGATCGGACGGCGTGGCCTCCGAACGTAAAAATTCTATAATGGTTGTTCTCCAATCGCTCGGGAATATGAGGCCTTCCATCCGGTCAATGTGCGCCACTAAGGACACCTGCTCAATTGGTTGTTGGATGACGATCGGTGATATTGAGCTAGCGAGCTTGGCTAATTCATCCGCTGACTGGTTCTCGGCTCGGGGGATCTTCTGTATAACAACCTCGGTGAAGTTAGTTCTGAGCTTTTCAAAGGCCTCCACGTAAAGTCGGAGCCTTGCGCTGTTTATCTCGAAGGACCCCGAGAGTTGCTGAGCGGCCAACTGGGAGTCAGAGTACAGTATCACCCGGTGGGCTCCCACATGTTGCGCGGCCTGTAGGCCGGCTATGAGGGCCTCATATTCCGCCTCGTTATTTGCCGCCCGATAATCTAGACGGACGAATAGGTGCATCCGCTCCTCTTTAGGAGAAAGTAGTAAAATACCTATTCTGCTCCCGAGCCGAGTGGACGATCCGTCCACGAATACTTTCCACAAAGCTTCGGGCTCGGGATTCTGTACCTCAATTACAAAATCTGCCAAGTACTGCGCCTTGATCGCCGAGCGGGGTTGATATTGGATGTCGAATTCACTGAGCTCTATTGTCCACTTAATGAGCCGTCCGGACACCTCAGGGTTTAGGAGTACTCTTCCCAGCGGGCTGTTTGTCATAACGATGATAGTATGCGCCAAGAAATCCGGACGGAGCCTCTGTGCGGCCAGGACTAGGGCAGACGCGAGCTTCTCAAGACCAGTATAGCGGGACTCAGCATCTTTTAAGATATGGCTCAAGAAATACACTGGCTGCTCCTCTCCACCTCCCTTTACCAGTGCCGAGCCGACAGCATGCTCGGTTGATGACAGGTATATACGGAGTGGCTCACCCACGTTTGGTTTAGCCAGTATAGGTAGTGAGTTAAGATAGGCTTTTAGCTCTTCGAATGCCCGATCACACTCCTGATCCCACTGGAACTTGGTGGCCCGGCGCAGGATCTTGAAAAATGGCAAGCTCCGGTCGGCTATCTTAGAGATGAATCTTGACAACGTCGTTATCCCGCCAGTGAGGCGTTGCACTTCCCTCAGATTCTTGGGAGGCGGCATGTCTTGCAATGCTTTCACCTTGCTAGGGTTTGCCTCTATGCCCCGCTCGGTCACGATATATCCCAAGAAGCGCCCGCCTTTTACTCCGAACAGACATTTTTGGGGGTTCAACTTGACTCCATACCTCCTCAGTGTTCGGAAGGTTTCCTCTATGTCTGTACAAAGATCGGCCGCTCGGAGTGACTTGATTAGTATATCATCCACGTAGACTTCCAGGTTGCGCCCGATCTACTCCCGGAATACTTTGTTCATCAGTCGTTGGTAGGTAGCCCCAGCGTTCTTGAGTTCGAACGGCATCACGTTGTAGCAGTAGGTGTCGTCCGCAGTAACGAAGCTCACTTTATCCTGATCCTCCTGAGCGAGCGACACTTGGTGGTAGCCCTGGTAGGCATCCAGCATGCATATCAGCTCGCACCCCGAGGTAGAGTCTACCAGCTGATCGATCCGGGGCAGAGGGTAAAAATCCTTTGGGCATGCCTTGTTTAGATCCTGGAAGTCGATGCAGACTCTCCATTTGTTGCCTGGCTTGGAGACCAGCACCACATTGCCGAGCCAGCTCGGGAATTGCACCTCCCGTATGTGGCCGACCTCCAGCAGTTTCTCAACTTCAGCTCGAATAATTACATTTTGTTCAGCGCTGAAGTCCCTCTTCCTCTGCTTCACCGGCCGAGCGTCTGGTCGGACGTGGAGTTCATGCTGCGCTACGCTCGGCGAGACCCCCGGCAGTTCATGAGTTGACCAAGCAAAGACATCGCAGTTTCGCTGGAGACATCCGATCAGCTCCTCCTTCTGGCCTGCCTCCAGGTCGGATGCTATGAAGGTCGTGGCCTCCGGTCGGGTAGGGTGGATCTGTACCTCCTCCTTTTCTTCATAACCTAGAGAAGGTGGCTTTTCGGTTATAGCGTTTACCTCGACTCGTGGCACTTTCCGAGCGGATTTAGCCTTGGCTCGGACCATCTCTACGTAGCATCGCCGGGCTGCCAGTTGATCCCCTCGGACTTCTCCAACTTGGTCTTCTACTGGAAACTTGATTTTTCTGGCAGAAGGTGGAGACGGCCGCTCGGAACTCGTTGAGGGTCGGTCGCCCCAAGATCACATTGTACGCGGAGGGAGCGTTGACTACGATGAAGTTAGAAGTCCGCGTTCTTCTGAACGGCTCCTCTCCTAGCGAAATAGCCAACCGGACCTGTCCGACCAGCAAAACTTCATTACCGGTGAACTCGTAGAGGGGGGTTGTCATCGGCAGCAACTCGGCTCTGTCGATTTGCAATTGGTCGAAGGCCTTCTGGAAGATTATGTTGACCGAGCTGCCTGTATCAATAAAGATGCGGTGAATGGTGTAGTTAGCTATTACCGCTCGGATGATGAGGGTGTCATCATGTGGGACTTCGACTCTCTCGAGGTCCCTAGGCCCAAAGTTGATCTCGGGCTCATTCGTCTGCTCCTGACTGCAGTCAACTGCATGGATCGTGAGCTACCTTGCATGCGCCTTGCGTGCCCTGTTGGAGTCGCCTCCGGTCGGTCCTCCGGCGATGATGTTGATTTCACCCCTCGACGCATTGCCTCTATTCTCCTCCTCCCGAGCGGATGGTCGGGGTTGTTCATGCGATGCCCGAGGAATGGCCCTGTGTTGCTGGTTATGCTGCCGCTCGGGAGATCTCCTTTCTGTACGTCGGCCAGGACTTTGGTGCTGACGTCGTCGATTCGGCGAAGGTTATCGACGATGATAGCTCCTTGGTGTAGGATGAGTGATTGGGGGGAGGCTCCGATAGTCGCGGGTGTTGTGAGTGTTGGTTGCTACTCGGAAAACCTATAGGTTCCACTGTACAAAAATTTTGTACTAAGGTCTGAACCTTTTCCTAGCTATCATGTGTTCTTTTAAATTAAATTTTGGATCGCCTGCGGAACTTAACACGTTTGATCCAAAACTTAATCTATTTGTTCTTTTAGGTTTTGACTTGGATCTCCTGCGGAACTTAACACGTTCGACCCAAGTCTCCTTAAGTTATTAATTCCATTAAATATTAATTTCCATAAAAGGTTCCCAGTACTGACGTGGCGAGGCACATGGCCTTCTTGGATATGGGAGCAACCACCACCGACTAGACAAAACCTTTAATAGAAAGCTAATATTTAATTTCCTAAAATAACTTTAGGTTAACCAAAAAGAACAATCAAATCACAAGGAAAAGAAAGAAACAAAAGAACACAACTTCGAAAAACATATTCGAAATTCTAGAACGTAAGCCTCTTGTATTTGGTATTATTTCCATAAATAACTAGCATGATGCGGAAAAGGAAAAACTACTAGTTATACCTTCTAGAAAGACCTCTTGATCTTCTACCGTATTCCTCTTCTAACCTCGAACGTTGTGTGGGCAACGATCTTCCGAGACGAGAAACCACCAATCACCTTCTTCTCCTCCTAGCTAGGTTCGGCCAACAAAGAGGAAGCTTCACCAAGGAAGAAAATCAAAACACTAACCAAGCTCCAAGAGATGCTAGCTTTTTCTCCTTCTTCTTCTTCTTCTTCTCTGAGTAGTATCCGGCCACCACAAGAGCTCCAAGGGAGAGGGAGAGGTTCGGCCACCACAAGAAGAAGAGAGGGAGAGGATGGCCGGCCACACCAAGGAACAAGAGAGGGAGAGGAATAATAGATGTTGTGTCTTGTGAAGGCACCCTCACCCCTTCTTTTATATTCCTTGGCCTAGGCAAATTAGGAAATTTAATTACAATAAATTTTCCTTAATTTCCTTGACATGATTTAATTGAGAGAAATAAAATAAAATTTCCCCAATTAATTTCAAGTGGCCGGCCACATCATTGGAAAACAAAAGAGGACAAGTTTTAATAAACAATTAAAACTTCCTAATTTGTTTCCGGAAATTTTTAAAAAATAAAATTTCTCTTTAAAATCTCTTCATGGTTGATAAAAGGAAATTTCTATAATTTTAATTTTATCAACATGTGAATAATTTTTAAAGAAAAAATAAAACATCTATCCAATCTACAAATAAGGAAAGAGATCTAATCTCTTTCTTTAATCTTTTGTAGATCTTTTACAAGAGAGATATTTTAATTTTAATTCTCTTTAAAATATATCTTCCACATAATAATAAAAATTAAAATTAAATTTCTTTTTAATTTTATTTGGCCGGCCCTACTAGCTTGGGTTCGGGCCGGCCACCCAATTTTATACCTAGGCCGGCCCTAGCTTATTCCCAAGCTAGCTTGGCCGGCCCCTATTGGGTGGGTATAGAAGGTGGGTATAGGTGGGTATAGAACTCTATAAATAAGAGGCTACGATAGGGACCGAGAGGAGGAATTGGTTTTGGTCTCCCGATAAAATTAAGCATCCCGTGTCGCCCCGAACACACAACTTAATTTTATCAATGATAATTCATTCCACTAGAGAACTATCATTGAACTACCAATCCCAAATTACATTTTTGGGCTCCTACTTATTATGAGTGTGTTAGTCTCCCTGTGTTTAAGATATCGAATGTCCACTAATTAAGTGAGTTACTGACAACTCATTTAATTAATGTCTAAGTCCAAGAGTAGTACCACTCAACCTTATCGTCATGTCGGACTAAGTCCACCTGCAGGGTTTAACATGACAATCCTTATGAGCTCCTCTTGGGGACATTATCAACCTAGTATCTCTAGGCCACAGCTTCCTTCTATAATCAACAACACACTATAAGTGATATCATTTCCCAATTTATCGGGCTTATTGATTCATCGAACTAAATCTCACCCATTGATAAATTAAAGAAATAAATATCAAATATATGTGCTTGTTATTATATTAGGATTAAGAGCACACACTTCCATAATAACCGAGGTCTTTGTTCCTTTATAAAGTCAGTATAAAAGAAACGACCTCAAATGGTCCTACTCAATACACTCTGAGTGTACTAGTGTAATTATATAGTCAAGATAGACTAATACCTAATTACACTACGACCTTCTAATGGTTTGTTCCTTTCCATTCTGGTCGTGAGCTACTGTTTATAATTTATAAGGTACTGATAACATCATCTTCTGTATGTGACACCACATACTATGTTATCTACAATATAAATTAAATGAACAACTACAAACAAATGTAGATAATTAGACCAAATGTGATTCTTTATTCATAATGAATGTTTACAAAGCTTAGGCTTTCAGTATACACTCCTACAATCTCCCACTTATACTAATGACTAAGCTGTCATATCTTCTACCATACATCTGATTCCCATTCCCTCCACATGCCGATCGAAAGCTTTCGCCGGAAGGCCTTAGTGAAAGGATCTGCCAGGTTATCTGCTGATGCAATCTTGGCGATGACAACTTCTCCTCGCTTCACGATATCTCGTATCAGGTGGTACTTGCGCTCTATATGTTTACTTGCCTTATGGGCTCGTGGTTCCTTCGAGTTTGCAACTGCACCACTATTATCACAATAAATTGTGATGATTTTGGGCAAACCAGGAATCACATCTAAGTCCATTAGAAAATTCTTGAGCCATACTGCTTCTTTAGCTGCCTCAGAGGCTGCTACATACTCAGCTTCCATGGTTGAGTCCGAAACGCATTTCTACTTAACACTCCTCTATGAAATGGCTCCACCTCCTAAAGTAAACACATAGCCTGATGTAGACTTACTGTTATCCCTATCTGATTGGAAATCTGAATCCGTGTAACCCACAGGGAGCAGATCGTCTGCTTGGTAAACTAGCATATAATCTCTAGTCCTTCTCAGGTACTTTAATATATGCTTTACCGCAGTCCAATGTCCTTGTCCAGGGTTACTCTGATATCTGCTGACCATGCCCACGGTAAAACAGATATCGTGTCTCGTATATAGCATTGCATACATTAGGCTTCCCACACCGAAGCATAAGGAACTGCTTTCATGTCCTCTATCTCTTTTGATGTCTTTGGAGACATCTCTTTAGATAAAGCTACTCCATGTCTAAAAGGTAAGAAACCTTTCTTGGAATCCTGCATGCTAAAACGAGCAAGGATTGTATCTATATATGAAGCTTGGGATAGACACAACATTCTTTTCTTGCGATCCCTTATAACTTTGATCCCAAGAATGTGTGCACATTCTCCTAAGTCCTTCATATCAAATTGTTTGGACAACCATACCCTTACGTCTGATAATACCTTGACATTATTGCCAATTAACAAAATATCATCTACGTATAGTACAAGAAATACCACCACGTTTCCGTTACACTTCTTATATACACAAGACTCATCCGGACTTTGAATAAATCCATATGACTGGATTACTTCATTAAACCGGATGTTCCAAGACCTTGAAGCTTGCTTCAGTCCATAAATGGACCGATTGAGCTTGCACACTAGATGCTCTTTGCCTTTTCAATGAACCCTTCGTTGCTTCATATGGATGTTCTCTTCAAGACTTCCATTAAGGAAAGTCGTCTTGACATCCATTTGCCAAATCTCATAATCCATATGAGCAACAATGGATAAGAGTATCCGGATAGACTTAAGCATGGCTCGTGAAAAGGTCTCCTCATAATCGATTCCCTCTTTTGAGTGTACCCTTTGCAACAAGCCTAGCTTTGAAGGTTTCTACCTTCCGTCTTCCCTCTTTTCCTTTGTAGATCCACTTGCATCCAACGGCTTTTACACCATCGTGGTTCTAAGCTCCTGACCTTATTAGAGTACATAGACTCTATTTGAATTCATTACCTTTTGCCAAGATACTGCATCTATATCTTGGAGTGCTTCATATGTTCGAGGTTCATGTTTACCCGGGATCAAGTCCGAAGACTCTCCCAAAAACATGAATCTCTCAGACTGCCTAACAACCCTCCCACTACGACGAGGCACTGTCTGTGATTGTGTATCATGTGTGACACGTGTTGCAGTTTCTTGTGGTAATTCATCTTGTACTGTTGGTACTAAAGTAGACGTGTTCTCTCTAAGTTCTTCTAAAATAACTTTACTACTGGGCTTGTGATCCATTATATAGTCTTCTTCTAAAAACTGGGCATTGGTGCTAACAATGACCTTCTGGTCTTTAGGACTATAAAATAAACCTCCTTTCGTTCCTTTGGGATATCCCACAAACACTCGAACTTCTGTACGAGATTCTAACTTATCAACATCGTTTCACATGTCTTGGACTACCCAAATCCGAATATGTCTTAGACGGGTTTTGCCCATTCCACAATTCTATGGGAGTAGAAGAACTGATTTAGAAGGTACTAAGTTGAGAACGTATACTGCTGTTCAGAGCATATCCCCAAACGAATTTGGTAATTCCGAATAACTCATCATTGATCTAACCATCTCCATAAGAGTCCTATTCCTTCGCTCGCTACACCATTCTATTGGGGTGTTCCAGTGCGAACAATTGGGATTGAATCCGGCCTCCGATAAGTAATTCCTAAACTCTCCTAAGAGGTATTCGCCACCACGATCGATCGTAGTGTCTTGATACTTTACCTAATCGTTTTTCCACATCGACCTTGTATTCTTTGAACTTATCAAAGCACCGGACTTATGACGCATTAGGTAAATGTATCCGTATCTTGAATAATCGCCTATGAAAGAGACAAAATATTCAAAACCTCCTCTTGCATGGACGGACATAGGACCACACAAATCGAGTGAACCAATTCTAACACTTCTTTGGCTCTATACCCTTGGCCTTGAACGGCCTCTTGGTCATTTTACCTTCTAAGCAAGATTCACAAGTTGGAAAATTTTCCAACTCTAATGAACTTAAAGTCCATCGGCTATAAGCCTCTGAATCCTACTTAAGTTAATATGACCAAGCCTTAGATGCCAAAGATATGCTTGGTTCATTTCTAAAGGTTCTTTTCTCTTATTAGAATTAGAAGATGAATTATAAATTTCCATGTTTTGCTTTGTGGAAGAATTTGATTTAAAATATACAAATTGCCAACTAATGCACTAGCAGATAATCACTTTATTTCTTTTAATAACTACATCATTACTGAATAAACTGAATATCCATCTAAAAATAGTTTAGAAACCGAAATTAAATTCTTTCTAAAACGGGTACATAAAGATAATTTCTTAAAATCAAATTTCTATTTCTACTAAAAGATAAGTAGGCGTCTCCCACTCGCAACAACTGCCACCTTAGTAGCATTGCCCATGTAGACGGTAATCTCCCCTTCGAGATAGTCGTCGGGTTTCTCGAACCCCTGCAAGGTGCGAGACATGATCATGGCTCCAGATCACACACCAGTCTTGGTAGATAACACCGCTAAACATGTTTCAACAACTAGAGCATGAGATATACCTTTGTTTTGGTTCTTACGAGGACGATCCGCCTTCCAATGCCCTGACTGCTTGCGGATGAAGCACTTGCCCTTCGACTTCTTCTCCAACTTTAAATCCCATACTCCGAGATTTATTCACTTTCTTTGTTGAACCGACTTGTTTCTTCTTCTTCTTTCCCTCGGTTTAGAAGTAGAACCATTTTCAACATAGTGAATTTGAGAATTGTGACGAAATAATCCTTCTGAAGTTCTATCGGTAGTTCCCCTAATGAATAAATCCTCTTATTCATATTATAGTTCAAACGGAACTGCTCAAAATCTAGGTAGCGTTTGGAGGATCATATCGATCCGGGTTTCCCATCAATTTCTCCTCCAAGGATCCGTATCTCGTTCGGATAAGCCATCATGTTTAGGATATGATCCCTTACGAGTACCCTCTGCATGGTGGCCATCATTATCTTTCTCATAGCTTCTTGTCTAGAAGCCCTATCCCTGATGACCAAAGAGTTCCTTGAGATTGTTCATAATATCATAGCATTGGTAAATCTTTATGCTGATGTTGTAATATATTTGACATTGAAGCCAAAATGTAACACCGCGCCATCTCATCTGCCTTTACCCATCTCTTATGATATTCAATCTCCTCTTGGGTAGATTCACCAGTGGGTGCATCAGGACAAGGTTCAGTCAGTACAAATTTATAGCTTTCAGCAGTCAGAACAATATCCAGGTTTCTTTTCCAATCTATGTAATTTGGTCCAGTAAGTCTATTTTGTTGAAGTATGATGGACAGTGGGTTGAAAGTCATCCTAAGAATCACAAATAACTTTTGGTCAGAACTCTAAATTTAGAATAATATTGATTCCTCAAACAATACTATTTTAAATTAACCAACACCTCATAACACCGTGAATTTTGTATGCCACGTTAGTGTGGACGTATACAATTTCAACATTTGTAAAAGGAGGGTTTTAACCCATTAATTTTATTATCTTGTCAACCTAACTTTTTGACAAATAAAATTAATAGTTGGTATTATTTGGTCACACAAATAATAACAGTGACTCCGTTGGGGAGGATACTATTAGATGTGTCTAAGTGTACACCATTACTTGACACTAAGTCCATTAATAAGATTATGCCCCTTCCGTTGGGGAAGATCACACGCTCTTGATTAACTTCCTATAGTCATCGAAAAATGGAAGTCTGTTCTAGTGATCCGCAAACAAGCTCATCCGTTATGGAGGAAGGCACTCAGAGCCAACGCGCAAGCTTGTTTGCATCACTTACAAACCAGTAATGGAGACCATGGGATTTACTTAAAAATCCCTCTCCCACTTAGTTATTTATAAATGAGGAATTTTAACTATGCTAGCCTACTAAACTTGTAAACTAACATGCACACACAGCACAATATAAAAGCAATAAATAGAAAATCTAATTTTCAACTATTATGGCTTTTATCTTTAATTGTCTTCCGTGTGTTGTCATCCGAAGCTGCTGCCATATTTGGCCACCGCCACCGGGTCTAACTATCGCATCCATCTTGCTCCTAGTTCCGCTGCGCCTCTGGTCCTTAGAAGGTTCCACGCTTTGCAAGATTCGATCCGCGACATAAATAGAATTTTACATTTTTGATCCTATATTCCATAAAAGGAATGTACATGTATCTAGATCAAAAATAAAATCCTAATAAAACTAAATACAGCTCCTGCTGTATTTTAATACAATCATGCACACACATATAAATGCACTTGACATGTCCAAGGGTTCAATCACACACATAATAACTAAAAGTCATAATAGTTGGATCCTGCATCCATAGAGTTAGCACATCCTACTATTAACCTGCCTAAATTATGTATGACATGTGCATAATTAAACTAAATACCAAATACACAGAGGCAAAACCCTAGCTCTGATACCAATTGTTGGTTGCTACTCGGAAAACCTATAGGTTCCACTGTACAAAAATTTTGTACAAAGGTCTGAACCTTTTCCTAGCTACCATGTGTTCTTTTAAATTAAATTTTGGATCGCCTGCGGAACTTAACACGTTTGATCCAAAACTTAATCTATTTGTTTTTTTAGGTTTTGACTTGGATCTCCTGCGGAACTTAACACGTTCGGCCCAAGTCTCCTTAAGTTATTAATTCCATTAAATATTAATTTCCATAAAAGGTTCCCAGTACTGACGTGGCGAGGCACATGGCCTTCTTGGATATGGGAGCAACCACCACCGACTAGACAAAACCTTTAATAGAAAGCTAATATTTAATTTCCTAAAATAACTTTAGGTTAACCAAAAAGAACAATCAAATCACAAGGAAAAGAAAGAAACAAAGAACACAACTTGAAAACATATTGAAATTCTAGAACGTAAGACTCTTGTATTTGGTATTATTTCCATAAATAACTAGCATGATGCGGAAAAGGAAAAACTACTAGTTATACCTTCTAGAAAGACCTCTTGATCTTCTACCGTATTCCTCTTCTAACCTCGAACGTTGTGTGGGCAACGATCTTCCGAGATGAGAAACCACCAATCACCTTCTTCTCCTCCTAGCTAGGTTCGGCCAACAAAGAGGAAGCTTCACCAAGGAAGAAAATCAAAACACTAACCAAGCTCCAAGAGATGCTAGCTTTTTCTCCTTCTTCTTCTTCTTCTTCTCTGAGTAGTATCCGGCCACCACAAGAGCTCCAAGGGAGAGGGAGAGGTTCGGCCACCACAAGAAGAAGAGAGGGAGAGGATGGCCGGCCACACCAAGGAACAAGAGAGGGAGAGGAATAATAGATGTTGTGTCTTGTGAAGGCACCCTCACCCCTTCTTTTATATTCCTTGGCCTAGGCAAATTAGGAAATTTAATTACAATAAATTTTCCTTAATTTCCTTGACATGATTTAATTGAGAGAAATAAAATAAAATTTCCCCAATTAATTTCAAGTGGCCGGCCACATCATTGGAAAACAAAAGAGGACAAGTTTTAATCAACAATTAAAACTTCCTAATTTGTTTCCGGAAATTTTAAAAAATAAAATTTCTCTTTAAAATCTCTTCATGGTTGATAAAAGGAAATTTCTATAATTTTAATTTTATCAACATGTGAATAATTTTTAAAGAAAAAATAAAACATCTATCCAATCTACAAATAAGGAAAGAGATCTAATCTCTTTCTTTAATCTTTTGTAGATCTTTTACAAGAGAGATATTTTAATTTTAATTCTCTTTAAAATATATCTTCCACATAATAATAAAAATTAAAATTAAATTTCTTTTTAATTTTATTTGGCCGGCCCTACTAGCTTGGGTTCAAGCTAGGGGCCACCCATGGCCGGCCCTAGCTTGTTCCCAAGCTAGCTTGGCCGGCCCCTATTGGGTGGGTATAGAATGTGGGTATAGGTGGGTATAGAACTCTATAAATAAGAGGCTACGATAGGGACCGAGAGGAGGAATTGGTTTTGGTCTCCCGATAAAATTAAGCATCCCGTGTTCGCCCCGAACACACAACTTAATTTTATCAATGATAATTCATTCCACTAGAGAACTATCATTGAACTACCGCACCAATCCCAAATTACATTTTTGGGCTCCTTCTTATTATGAGTGTGTTAGTCTCCCTGTGTTTAAGATATCGAATGTCCACTAATTAAGTGAGTTACTGACAACTCATTTAATTAATGTCTAAGTCCAAGAGTAGTACCACTCAACCTTATCGTCATGTCGGACTAAGTCCACCTGCAGGGTTTAACATGACAATCCTTATGAGCTCCTCTTGGGGACATTATCAACCTAGTATCTCTAGGACACAGTTTCCTTCTATAATCAACAACACACACTATAAGTGATATCATTTCCCAATTTATCGGGCTTATTGATTCATCGAACTAAATCTCACCCATTGATAAATTAAAGAAATAAATATCAAATATATGTGCTTGTTATTATATTAGGATTAAGAGCACACACTTCCATAATAACCGAGGTTTTTGTTCCTTTATAAAGTCAGTATAAAAGAAACGACCTCAAATGGTCCTACTCAATACACTCTGAGTGTACTAGTGTAATTATATAGTCAAGATAGACTAATACCTAATTACACTACGACCTTCTAATGGTTTGTTCCTTTCCATTCTGGTCGTGAGCTACTGTTTATAATTTATAAGGTACTGATAACATCATCTTCTGTATGTGACACCACATACTATGTTATCTACAATATAAATTAAATGAACAACTACAAACAAATGTAGATAATTAGACCAAATATGATTCTTTATTCATAATGAATGTTTACAAAGCTTAGGCTTTCAGTATACACTCCAACAGTGAGTTGCTGACTGATGGAGCGAACAAAACATGGGAGTCCATATCTTCCCTTTCGGTTTAGGCTGATCGACCGCTACTTGTTGGACGGCGTGCGACCTCTGATGAGGACGGGCTACCTCCGCGCGGGGTCCTCTCGGTGGTTGATAATTGGAAGGCGGCTTCCGCTCGGCAAGAGCTGCTGGCTCGGATGGTGCTTCCTTTTTCCTTGCCATCTGAGCTTCCTCCACGTTGATGTACTCGTTGGCCTTGTTCAACATATGGTCATAGCTGCGGGGCGGATTTCTGATGAATAAACAGAAGAAATCACCGTCCACAAGCCCCTGTGTGAACGCATTCATCATAGTTTCTGAAGTGACCGTCGGTATATCCATGGTCACCTGGTTGAAATGCTGGATGTAGGCTTGGAGCGACTCCTTCAAGCCTTGTTTGATGGCGAACAGACTGACGCTGGTCTTCTGGTAGCGCCTGCTGCTCGCAAAGTGATGTAGGAAGGCCGTGCGGAACTCTTTGAAACTCGTGATGGATCCGTTCGGTAGCCTCCGGAACCATCGTTGTGCCGATCCAGAAAGGATGGTAAGGAACACCCGGCACTTTACACCATCTGTATATTGATGCAAAGTGGTTGTGTTGTTGAACTTACCCAGATGGTCGTCCGGTTCGGTGGTCCCGTTGTATTCCCCGATCGCCGGGGGCGCGTAATGCCTTGGTAGTGGGTCGCGCAGGATGGCCTCGGAGAATTGTCTATTGATCCGCTCGGGAGACAAGTCCGTCCGTGGCGCCTTGCCCTTCCTTGCGTCGCGGAGGGGCGCCTCATCGGACAAAGAGCCCCGGTTGAGGTTGGCTTGCGCGACTTCCGAGGGCGTTTGGAATAAAGCCCGATGGAATGGTATCGGGGCGGGCAGGGCCTCCACTTGAGTGCCAGTCGACCCTTTGTTCTGACCCCATATTGAGAGCTGCTCCGGCCGGTCATCTGGTGCCGCCCGACCGCCTGACGCCGACGTTGCCTGTTGCGCTATCCGATCAGCTTGAGTCTTCTGCTGTTGCTCGACTATCTTGGCCGCCCGCGCTTGGATGAGCGCGTCTAATTCTTCGGGAGAGAGGGTTACCATGAGTTGGCGTCCAGCTTCTTCCATCGTCTCTGCTCGAATTCAGGAACGTTCCCATAGACGGCGCCAATTTGATCCTGTCCGAGCGCTGAGTCGACGGACACTAGGGACGTGGCACTCTCCGCTGTCTCCCACTGGTGATGTGGATCTCCGGTGAACCTGCAAAGAAGTCGAGCCGGGAGGGGTTTCCTGGCGACGAACCTCCGACCTTCAAGTCAAGCAGTGAAGAAGGAGAGGAACAAAGTAACGCTACTGTGGCTACAGTGATGAGAATCGCATACCTCCGTCAAAGTCCGGGGGTCCTTATATAGGACCCCGGGGAGGTGTGGGCATGCTTCTTGATGCGTACACGCTTCCCCAAACATACCTCAGTAGGGTTGTGTCAGAAAAGCATGTCTGACGCCATTCTGTAATCGTCCGAGCATATCCCTGAGGTGACGGTGGAAACTTCCACCGTACGATACTCTGTCCGCTCCGGCCGCCGACCATGCTGTTTGTTGGCGGCAAATGTCTCGAGAACGATGTTACCAGCTGTCCCTTTTGTCCCTTTGCGCCTCTTGCCTGTTCCCGGGCCGAGCGGACCAGTCGCTCGGCGCTCATTTCCTCCGGGAATGCGCATACCTCGGACCTGGCGGGGAAGCCCTGCTCATGTGCTCGGATGGGATTGCGCCTTATTGTCCTGTGGCTCGGTCGAGCGGCCTGTCCGCTCAGCCCAGAGACTCTTTCACCTTGAGCATCAAAAACCCGACTCCTGGTCGGGCTGTCTTTCCTCCGGCCTGTGAGACTCCTGGCCGGATGTTCGGTCGGCCGGATGCTCGGTCGGCCCGCCAGTCCGCTCGGCATGACCTCTATCCGCTCGGCGCGACCTTGGGGTTGACCCTCTTAACCATTGACCTCCCGCCAACGAGGGTCGCCCATCTTTACCACCGGATCAGTAACAATGTAGTTATAAAGAGAAATAAGGTGATTATCTGTTCTGGTGCATTGGTAGGTAATTTATATATTTTAAATCCAATTTCTCCCACAAAGCAAAATATGGAAATTAATAACACATCTTCTAACTCTAATAAGAGAAAAGAACCTTCGGAAATGAACCAAACATATCTTTGGCATCTAAGGCTTGGTCATATTAACTTAAGTAGGATTCAAAGGCTTGTAGCCGATGGACTCTTGGGTTCATTAAAGTTGAAAAACTTTCCAACATGTGAATCCTGCTTGGAAGGTAAAATGACCAAGAGACCTTTTAAGGCCAAGAGGTATAGAGCCAAAAATACGTTAGAATTGGTTCATTCTGATTTGTGTGGTCCTATGTCTATCCAGGCAAGAGGTGGTTATGAATACTTCGTCTCCTTTATAGACGATTATTCAAAATACGGATACATTTACCTGATGCGCCGCAAGTCTGAATGCTTTGACAAGTTCAAAGAATATAGGGCTGATGTGGAGAAACGTCTTGGTAAAAGTATCAAGACACTATGGTCTGACCGTGGTGGCGAATACCTCTTTGGAGAGTTTAGGAATTACTTATCAGAAGTCGGGATTCAATCCCAATTGTCTACACCTGGTACACCCCAATAGAATCGTATGGCAGAATGAAGGAATAGGACTCTTATGGAAATGGTTAGATCGATGATGAGTTATTCAGAATTACCAAATTCATTTTGGGGATATGCCCTGGAAATAACAGTGTATATTCTGAATATGGTACCTTCTAAAATAGTTCCTTCTACTCCCATAGAATTATGGAATGGGCGTAAGCCTAGTCTGAATCATATCCGGATATGGGGTAGTCCAGCATATGTGCTGAAGGGAGATACTGACAAGTTGGAATCACGTACAGAAGTTTATCTGTTTGTGGGATATCCTAAGGGAACGAAAAGTGGTTTATTTTATAATCCTAAAAATCATAAGATCATTGTTAGCACCAATGCTCGATTTTTAGAAGAAGATTATGTAATGAACCATAAGCACATGAGTGAAATAGTTCTAGAAGAAATAAGAGAGGACACGTCTACTTTAATACCAACAGTACAAGATGAAGTACCACGAGAAACTGCAACACGTGTCACACATGATACACAACCATAGACAGTGTCTCGTTGTAGTGGGAGGGTTGTAAGGCGGCCTGAGAGATTCATGTTTTTGGGAGAGTCTTCGGACTTGATCTCGGGTAAACATGAACCTGATCCCAGGGCATATGACGAAACACTCCAAGATATAGATGCAGTATCTTGGCAAAAGGCAATGAATTCAGAAATAGAATCTATGTATTCTAATAAGGTTTGGGAGCTTGTAGAACCACCTGATGGTGTAAAAGTCGTTGGATGCAAGTGGATCTACAAAAGGAAAAGAGGGACAGACGAGAAGGTAGAAACCTTCAAAGAAAGGCTTGTTGCGAAAGGGTATGCTCAGAAAGAGGGAATCGATTATGAGGAGACTTTTTCGCCGGTAGCCATGCTTAAGTCTATCCGGATACTCTTATGCATTGCCGCTCATATGGATTATGAGATTTGACAAATGGATGTCAAGATAGCATTCCTTAACGGAAGTTTTGAAGAAAACATCCATATGAAGCAACCAGAGGGATTCATTGAAAAAGGCAAAGAGCATCTAGTGTGCAAGCTCAATCAGTCCATTTATGGACTGAAGCAAGCTTCAAGATCTTGGAACATTCGGTTTAATGAAGTAATCCAGTCATATGGATTTATTCAGTGTCCGGATGAGTCTTGTGTATACAAGAAGTGTAACGAAAATATGGTGGTATTTCTTGTACTATACGTAGATGATATTTTGTTAATTGGCAACAATACCAAGGTATTATCGGACGTAAGGGTATGATTGTCCAAACAGTTTGATATGGAGGACTTAGGAGAATGTGCACACATTCTTAAGATCAAAGTTATAAGGGATCGCAAGAAAAGAATGTTGTGTCTATCCCAAGCTTTATATATAGATACAATCCTTGCTCGTTTTAGCATGCAAAACTCCAAGAAAGGTTTCTTACCTTTCAGGCTTGGAGTAGCCTTATCTAAAGAGATGTCTCCGAAGACATCAAAGGAGATAGAGGACATGAAGGCAGTTCCTTATGCTTCGGCTGTAGGAAGCCTTATGTATGCAATGCTGTGTACGAGACCTAATATCTGTTTTACTGTGGGCATGGTTAGCAGATATCAGAGCAACCCTGGACAAGGACATTGGACTGATGTGAAGCATATATTAAAGTACCTGAGAAGGACTAGAGATTATATGCTAGTCTATCAAGCAGACGATTTGCTCCCTGTGGGTTACACGGATTCGGACTTCCAATCAGATAGGGACAATAGTAAGTCTACGTCAGGCTATGTGTTTACTCTAGAAGGTGGAGCCATTGCATAGAGGAGTGTTAAGCAGAAATGCGTCTCGAACTCAACCATGGAAGCTGAGTATGTGGCAGCCTCTGAGGCAGCCAAAGAGGTTGTATGGCTCAGGAACTTTCTAATGGACTTAGATGTGATTCTTGGTTTGCCCAAGATCATCACAATTTATAGTGATAATAGCGGTGCAGTTGCAAACTTGAAGGAACCACGAGCCCATAAAGCAAGTAAACATATAGAGCGCAAGTACCACCTGATACGAGACATCAAGCGAGGAGAAGTTGTCGTCACCAAGATTGCATCAGCAGATAACCTGGCAGATCCTTTCACTAAGGCCCTTCCGGCGAAAGCTTTTAATCGGCATGTGGAGGGAATGGGAATCAGATATATGGCAACAGATATGGCAGCTTAGTCTTTTAGTATAAGTGGGAGATTGTTGGAATGTATACTAAAAGCCTAGCTTTTGTAAACATTTATTTTGAAATTAAAGAATCATATTTGGTCAATATCTATATTTATTTGTTAAATGTAATTGTTCAATTAATTTATATAGTAGATAACATGGAGCGTGGTGTCACACTCAGAAGATCATGTTATCAGTTCTTTATAAATTATAAACAGTTGCTCACGACTAAGATGGAAAGGAACAAACCATCGGAATAGTCGTAGTGTAATTAAGTATTAGTTTATCTTGATTAATAAATTACACTGGTACACTCTAAGTGTATTGAGTAGGACCATTTAGGTAAGTTCTTTTTGTACTGACTTAATAAAAGAACTAGACCTTAGTTATTATGGAAGTGTGTGCTCTTAATCCTAATATAATAATAAGCACATATATTTAATATTTATTTCTTTGACTTATCAAAGGGTGAGGTTTAGCTCGATAAATTAATATGCCCGATAAGTTGGGAAATAATATTACTTATAGTGTGTGTTGTTGATTATAGAAGGAATCTGTGTTAGTTATCTAGGTTGAGAATGTCCCCAAGAGGAGCTCATAAGGATTGTCATGTTAAACCCTGCAGGTGGACTTAGTCCGACATGACAATGAAGTTGAGTGGTACTACTCTTGGAGCTAGATATTAATTAAGTGAGTTGTCAGTAACTTACTTTATTAGTGGACATTCGTAATCTTAAACACAGGGAGACTAACACACTCATGATAAGAAGGAGCTCATAATGTAATTTGGGATTGGTGCGGTAGTGCGATAATAAATCTCTAGTGGAATGAGTTATTATCGATGAACTTGAGTTGTATGTTCGGGGCGAGCACGGGATACTCAAGCTCATCGGAAGGTCAAAACCAATTTCTCCTCTAGGTCCCTGTCGTAGCCTCATTATAGCCTCAAGTCCATCCAAATGTAAGGCTCTTCTTGGTGTCCAAGAAGTGGGCCGGTTTAATGCTTGGTGACCAAGCAAGGGTCGGCCACATCCTCTTCTATAGAGGCCGACCCTTTGCTTGGTGACCAAGCATGAAGGGGTCGACCACAATAAATCAAAAAGGGAGAGTTGTTTTAAATTTTTAAAATCTTCTCTTTGTAGAAAACTATAAGTTTTAAAAGAGAGATTTTAATTTTCAAAACTTTCCTTATTTGAATTAGGTCATATGTTTTAATAGAGAGTTTTAAAAGTTTTAAAACTTTCCTTTTTTAACCATCCTCATGGTTTAAGAAAAAAAAGGAAGATAAGTTTTAAAATTAAAATTTTCTATCATCATGTTAAAAAAAGGAAATTTTATAAGAGTAGTTTTAAATTTTAAAACATGGTTTTAATTTTTAGAACTTTCCTTTTTTAACTCCTACTTTAGGAAAGAGAGCTTGTAAATTTTATAAGAGGATTTCTTCTTGTAAAATTTTAAAAATTATATTTCCTTTTTCCCTTGATGAGGTGGTCGGCCACCTTGCTTGGTGCCCAAGCAAGGGGCCGGCCATAATTAAAAATAAAAACCATCACAAAAATTAATGTTGGTGATTGATTCAATCAAGAGGAAAGAAAAGGAAAAAGGAAAAACTAGAGGATGATTTTATTTTTTGTAAAAAGTTTTTCTTTATTTGCCTTGGGCAAGTAATATAAAAGAAGGGGTGAGGGGGCTTCATGAGACATAACTCTTATTCTTTTGCTTGGAGACCCTCTTGGTGTGGTCGACCCTCTCCCTTCTCTTTTCCCTTTTGTTCTCTTCTCCTTGGTGGTGGTGGTGGATGGATTTTAGAAGAAGAGGAAGAAGCTTTTGGGTGGTGTTCATCTTGGAGGATCGTCGCCCACACGATGTCCAAGGCGAGGCGAGGAATACGGAAGAAGATCTCAAGGTCATTAGCTTACAAAGAGAAGGTATAACTAGTAGTTTTCTTCCGCATCATACTAGTTATTTTCTTTATAAGAATTCTAAATACAAGAGGCAATTAGATCTAGTTTATCAAATTTATTTTTCGAGTTTGTGTTTTCTGTTGGTGCGGGAAGCATCCGACGCTCGAACTCGTGTTTTGATAATGGCAAAGAATTCAAAGTTAAGATGTTTTGTAGTCTAACAAGTCTACTTAAGAATTTCAGGAAAGTCCTAGCTGCGGTTAGGCAAAAGGTAAAACCTTAGGGAGTGGTAACCCTAGGTCATAGGGGGTGGTAACCCTATGCGGAAAGTCTTGGTAGGTCGATGTCTTCAGGCAAAAGTCCTAGGGGGCGATAACCCTAGGTGGAAACTCCTGGTGTCGCGAACCAGGTGAAAGACTGGACTAGCCGGGGAAGCGGATGTCCAGCAGAAAGTCCGGAAGCATCGAGTGCTGAGCAAAAGTCCAGTCGATCTGGAGGTAGGCGTCGGGTCGACCTAGGGTTTTCGGTTCGAAACCCGAAGTCGACTCGGACAGTCCGGAGACTGCCTATACTTCATTTATCATGTTTATTGTGCTAACTTTGTATTGCAGGATATTGTTTGGGGCTAACGTATCTTGCGGTGCAAAGGAGCAACCTAAAGCCATGAGTGTCCGAGGCGCCTCCATGGAGCTTGGAGGCGCCTCGGGCACCCGAGGGTTCATGGAGGCGCCTTGGAAGGCGCCTTGAGCAGGTATAAGGCGCCTCAAGAAGTTCGACCAGTTCAGATCTGATCCACGCGGAAGACTAGGCAGCAGAGGCCTTCAAGGCGCCTTGAACACCCTTTATAAGGGGGTTTCACCAGCATCTCAATTAATCAAGTTCTGAGCTTTCCTTCTTCAAGGTGCTGCTAACAAAGTCATTTGCTGCAACATTCCGACGACCCGGAGCTTCGTTTTTCTCTTCTTTAAGTTGTCGGTATAAAGTTATTCTAATTGTTGTTGCATTTGTAATTTGTAATTCTTATCGAGCTTATAGTTGTTGCCCACCGGAAGCGATCAAGGATCGCGGGCCTTCGAGTAGGAGTCGCCTTAGGCTCCGAACGAAGTAAATCCCTTTGTGTCTTTGTCTTTTATTTTATTCCGCTGCATTTTAATTACTCCGATAGTTTTCCGATAATCGAACAAATAGCCACGAGCGCTATTCACCCCCCCCCCTCTAGCGCGTCTCGATCCAACAATTGGTATCAGAGCGGGGTTGTTTTGAATCGGTGCAACCACCATTCAAAACAGTTTTTTTCGTGGCTTTGTTCGGAGTCAATTAGAATTTAGCCACATAGCTATATTCTAATTTTTTTTTTCAAATCGAAGTTGCTCAAAGTTGGTCAATACGACTTGGGCTCGTTTTTTTTTCCTTTTTTCCTACCCGCACTACTAATCCAAGACTCAGTCTTGGAATAGATCTTGTTGTTTCTGTTTCTGTAGATCTAAATGGCCCAACAGGAAGGATATAGCACCGTTCGTCCCCCACTATTTTCCGGAGAAGACTTCTAAAGATCCAGTTCGACACCTGGATGATCGTTAAAACAGGACTGCAACTACCAACTGATACAGACGGTAAGCCTACATCCTGTGAGAACTGGGAGCCAACATTTATCAAAAAGGTGGAAGCAGACGCCAAAGCCACCTGCACCATTCAGTGCGGTCTTACCAAAGAAGAGCTCAACAGAGTCGGTCCATTCTCCTCCACAAAAGAGCTATGGGAGAAACTGATCGAACTTCACGAAGGCACCTCGGAAACCAAGGTAAGTAAGCGTGATTTGTTACTAAATAAACTATACAATTTGAAAATGCAGGAAGGCGAGACGGCAAGCTCTTTGCACGCCCGAATTCAAGATATCCTGAATTCTCTACATGGAATCGGGCAGAAGGTAGAAAACAGAGATATAATAAGGTATGCTCTTAACTCATTTCCTAGGAGCTCATTGTGGCCATCAATGGTAGATGCCTACAAAGTCTCTAAGGATTTGTCTTCCTTAAAATTAGACGAATTATTTAGTGAATTTGAACTCCATGAACAAACTAATGCACAGCCATCCGAGAAGGGCAATGCTTTGGTTGCAGGTACAAGTCGAACAAGGGAATCAAGAGTACGGCGAAAGATTGAATCGGAATCAGAAGACGAACCCGACTCAGAAGATTCAAAGGATGAACTAACCAGCGAACTAGTGAATCTCGTGAAGAAGCTCTACAAAAAGAAGAAGGGATTCAACAAGAAAGATCTAAAGAAGGCAGTTCAATCCAAGGAGGCTCAACAGAACTCAAAGGCAAAGTTTGAAGTCACTTGCTACGGGTGCAACCAAAAGGGGCATATAAAAGCCAACTGCCCCAATCAAAAGGAAGCCAAGAAGCAAAGAAGAAAGAAGGCCCTAAAGGCAACCTGGGACGAATCTTCTTCGGAGGACGAAGACGACGAACTCGACCAAACGAGTTTACTCGCATTGATGGCCCGGGACCAGATCATCGAATCCGAGAGCGAATCAGAAGCCGACTCCGAGCAAAGCAACGGATCCGCATCCGTTTCCGAAGGGCCAGACTCAGCTGTAAGTATTCTTAGGCTTAATAATTTAGTCAATTATTTACTTCGCAAATTTGAAAATTAAGTCACTTTTAAAAGAAGTAACCATTCTTAAAGGAGTAACTAACTCAAAATCTTTAACTGAAGATTCAACTCAAGTACAACAACTTGAGAAAGAAAATTCAAATCTGAAAAATCAGTTAAGTGATTTAAAAATTACTTTAGAAAAGTTCTCTCTGGGCTCCAAGAATTTGGATCTAATTCTTGGGACACAAAGAGCCATCTACAATAGAACTGGGCTAGGATATAAAAGTAAAAAGAAATATAAATCTTATTTATCCTTAATAAACAAACAAAGTAGTAAATCAGTCCAAGCATGGGTCCCCAAGTCCAAATTGATAAATCAAATTGGACTTGGCCAATACTGGGTTCCGAAGGATCAAATATACTACCTCGACAGACCATATCGAGGCCGTGATCCAGGGAAAGCTAAAATGAAAACGATCTTAATTCAAAATTCAAAATTAAATTAAAAATTCGAAATTAAATTAAAAATTCAAAATTAAATTACAAATTCAAAATTTAAAATTCGAAATTAAATTAAAAATTAAAAATTAAAAATTAAAAATAAAAAATTAAAAATTAAAAATTAAAAATTAAAAATACAAATTCAAAATTCAAAATTCAAAATTCAAAATACAAATACAAATTCAAAATCAAAATTTAAAATTAAAAATCAAATTCAAAATTTAAAATTCGAAATTAAATTCAAAATTCAAAATTAAATTACAAATTCAAAATTTAAAATTAAAAATCAAATTCAAAATTTAAAATTCGAAATTAAATTAAAAATTCAAAATTAAATTACAAATTCAAAATTCAACAAGTCGAAATTATGAAAATGAAAAGTAGATGGAGGATCCAAACTAGCTGGCACCTCCAACTGAACTATCCGACAGGGTAACTGAACCTAATTTACCCGGAATGGGTAAAACAAGAATAGATTACCCGGCAGGGTAATTAAGGTTAGATTAAAACGGGATAAGTTTAACTTGAACCACAGTACTGGTGAAGTTTTTGGATGATAGTACGTTAGGGAAGCTTGGGCATCGCATGTCTAGGGTGCATTTGACCAAGTGGAACTGACCGAAGCTACCCTTAAATGGATCCTAACTAGTTAGACCAAGTTTTAGTATTAAGTTCAATGGGTAGGACTATTTGGAAAACCTCGAAGGCATGGTTACTTTAATGAGCTCCTTGTGACTCACCATAGCCCAGAAGTTTATCCAAAGAATGCTTACTTGTTGAACCCAAAGCTAAACCTGAATCTAACACAAGACTAAACCAAACCCTTAAATTTAACCTCAATTCATCTCACAATAATTATAGGATTCCCTGATTAAGAATTTAGATTGGGTGAGATGACTAAGTAATTAAAACCAAACTGATAATTAATTTAAATTATTTTAAACTTAAATTTCAAAAAAACTTAAATTTCAAAAAAACTTAAATTTCAAAATTATTTTTAAAAAAACTAAAATTTCAAAATTATTTTAAAAACTAAAATTTCAAAATTATTTAAAAAAAACTAAAATTTTAAAATTATTTTAAAAAACTAAAATTTCAAAATTATTTTAAAAACTAAAATTTCAAAATTATTTTAAAAAAAACAAAAAACTTAAATTTCAAAATTATTTTAAAAACTTAAATTTCAAAATTATTTAAAAAAAAAAATTTCAAAATTATTTTAAAAACTAAAATTTCAAAATTATTTTAAAAACTAAAATTTCAAAATTATTTTAAACTAAAATTTCAAAATTATTTTAAAAACTAAAATTTCAAAATTATTTTAAAAACTTAAATTTCAAAATTATTTTAAAAACTAAAATTTCAAAATTATTTCAAAAAACTTAAATTTCAAAATTATTTTAAAAACTTAAATTTCAAAATTATTTCAAAAACTTAAATTACAAAATTATTTTAAACTTAAATTTCAAAATTATTTTAAACTTATTTTAAAACTTAAATTTCAAAATTATTTTAAAAACTTAAATTTCAAAATTATTTCAAAAACTTAAATTTCAAAATTATTTCAAAAAACTTAAATTTCAAAATTATTTTAAAAACTTAAATTTCAAAATTATTTCAAAAACTTAAATTATAAAATTATTTTAAACTTAAATTTCAAAATTATTTTAAACTTATTTTAAAACTTAAATTTCAAAATTATTTCAAAAACTTAACTTTCAAAATTATTTCAAAAAAAAAACTTAAATTACAAAATTATTTTAAAAACTTAAATTTCAAAACTATTTCAAAAACTAAAATTTCAAAATTATTTTAAATTTCAAAATTATTTCAAAAACTAATCTATAAGAAATTTGTTAATTATAAAAAAAAATTAAAAAAAAATATTTGGACACGTAGAATTCGAAGGCGCCTTCATCTAAGAGGAGGCGCCCTCAATCAGCGGCGGGAAATTTCCCGCCGCCCACTTAAGGCGCCTTAATAAGCCCTTAAGGCGCCTCCGAAGGCGCCCTAAAGGGATCAGGAGGTGCCTTAAAATCTTTCTTTTGTCACGAACAGAAGCATTGTTGCTTCCGTTCGTGTTTCGCCGCAAGCCGCCGATTACTTCGGATTCTTCCCAACCAAGGTGCCTTCTACCTCTTTTCTTCCCTTTCATTCCTAGCTATGCCTCCTAGGTACAATCTAAATCCTTCTTCAATTGCTTAAATCCTATATTCTTGCTAGTTTTGCAATTTTTCTTGCATTATGTCAAAAATAGGAAGCGTCGTATTGTGGATACCACACCAGCAAGGGCCCCTTCCACGGACCCGAGATTCCCCTCGGAACAGCATAGGATAGATTTCTCTAGGTTTACCTTTGAGTCAATCAAACCTAGATATATTGGTAGGGAGTTTTTGTCACAAAATTGTCAACCCACTATCCAAATGATAACCCATTATCATTTAGATAAACTGGTTGATTGCACCACGACTGTCAATCAAGACCTATGTGCCCAGTTCTATCACAACCTTGAAAAGGTTGATGATAGAACTTATACCACCAGGGTAGGAGGTACTGACATTCAGTTCACTCCATCACTACTTCGCACTAACCTAGAGATTAGGGAGTCTGAGTGTACATTTTTATGTTATCCGAGTAGGCCCCTACCTTTTGGTGCCCCCTATTCCCACGTTACATTAGACGACATTTATATGCATTTCTATGGGGAGGAGAGACCCTTAGGCCTGACTGAGTTCAGATCCACTCTTCTTCGGGTTCAGGATTATGCTATGTACAGAGTCCTGACAGCCTATATTCTACCCTTATCAACTCGGGATGTCTCGACGATGCGACCGTCCCACTCGTTTTTCTTGTACGCCCTCACCCATCACCTGGATATAGACATAGCCCTCCATATGTTTCATAATATTATCCTTGCATCTAACACAGTCACATCTGGAGTAATTCATATGCCTTATTGTCTTATCCTGACCCAGATATTCTCCAGCTCTAGGATAGACATTACTAGAGGGGTTCTCATCCCACTTACCCTCTATGATGAGGTCGGTCAGCGTAGCCTTAGATTAGCAGGGGCAGAGATCACTGCCGAGGGGATTCTGGCCTGGAAGGGCCGAGATGAGGAGTGGCCAGATTTTCTGGCAGAGGACTTCTTCACAGATCCTTCCACCTCTGCCGGACCCTCCTCCTCAGCCGGGCCGTCATCTTCAGCACCACTCTCTGTCGAGGATAGACTCACTCGACTTGAGATCCAGTCCACACAGACGCGACGAGCTGTGTTAGACAATCATCATTTTCTTCGGACTATACGATCTGAGATAGTTGCTGGATTCGCATCTCTTCGAGGGGAGCTTCGCCGACAGGGACAGCCTCAGCCGCCACCTGAGCAGCACCTAGCCGATCCTCCAGCCGACGATCCACCTGCTTGATTCTATCTTTTCACTTGCCTTGACATATTATTGACATCTGGGATCTTTCTGTTACTCAGCTTTTGATGTATATCTTGGATGTTTTAAATAGATTAGACTTATTATTACTCAGTTTTAGGTGTTATGTTCTATTTTTTTTTTCAAATTCTAGAAAAAACAGTTTTCAAAACTCCAATTTTTTCCTAGATTTTAAAATTCTGGAATTAACCTAGGTTTCCCCCCTAGATATCATGTTCCCCTAGAATTAAGTCAGAGCATCTCACAAGCACCTAGGTTTACCTTGATTGTGATTGACAAACATAGAACGGCGTGAGATGCATAGGGTATAGCCTGGACTCAAGAATGCTTATATCTGTGCATCAATATGAGTTTGGGCGTTAAATATGCAATAAACATTAATCAAGTTAAATTCTCCAGCTCTAGTCAAGTCTATCTGGACCAAAATAATTTAACTTGACTAACCTAGTGAAAGCTACTGTCCTGTAGACAATCAGCAAGTAACTAAAGGCTAGACAGTTGGTAAAGAACACTCTTTTTTTTTTAAAGCATATTTTGTTCTTTATGGCTCTGATACCTAGTAAATCAATCTAGTAAACATGACTTATGCTTGGACCTAAACTTAAATAAATAAATAACCTTATCCTAAAACTTAAACTAAGTTCCAATTGACCTTAACTTTCACACCCTATTGAACATAGCTAAACTGTTGACCTTAATTATGTACAACTCAATCAAATATCTATAATTGCCCATTTTTGAGTTATGGCAAAGGGGGAGAGTAGCAAAAGTAAAAATGTGAACATAAATTCAAGTTAAAATTAAAAAATTAGGGAGGCAAAAGTTAAGGGGGAGCAAAAGTTAAGGGGGAGCATATAGGGCAAACTTGCTTTAGTTACCTTGTTCATCTATACTTAGCATATTTGCCTGTGCTAAAGATGTCTATCTATTCGTTTATTTACTTAACTTTGAATTTGAGTTGCCATAATCAAAAAGGGGGAGATTGTTGGTGCAGGAAGCATCCGACGATCGAACTCGTGTTTTGATAATGACAAAGAATTCAAAGTTAAGATGTTTTGTAGTCTAACAAGTCTACTTAAGAATTTCAGGAAAGTCCTAGCTGCGGTTAGGCAAAAGGTAAAACCCTAGGGAGTGGTAACCCTATGTCATAGGGGGTGGTAACCCTATGCGGAAAGTCTAGGTAGGTCGATGTCTTCAGGCAAAAGTCCTAGGGGGCGGTAACCCTAGGTGGAAAGTCCTGGTGTCGCGAACTAGGTGAAAGACTGGACTAGCCGGGGAAGCGGATGTCCAGCAGAAAGTCCGGAAGCATCGAGTGCTGAGCCAAAGTCCAGTCGATCTGGAGGATCGACTGGCAACAGGTAAATCTCCTGAGTGGAGTAGGTGAGGACGTGTTCCCCGTAGAGGGAACAGTAGGCGTCGGGTCGACCTAGGGTTTCCGGTCGGAAACCCGAAGTCAGACTCGGACAGTCCAGAGATTGTCTATACTTCATTTATCATGTTTATTGTGCTAACTTTGTATTGCAGGATATTGTTTGGGACTAACGTATCTTGCAGGTGCAAAGGAGCAACCTAAAGCCTCGGATGAACAGTGTCCGAGGCGCCTCCATGGAGCTTGGAGGCGCCTCGGGTGCAAAAGCTGAGCTGGCTGCGAAAGTTCATCGAAGGCGCCTTGAAGGGAGTATAAGGCGCCTTGGAAGGCGCCTTGAGCAGGGTATAAGGCGCCTCCAAGGGATGAAGTTCGACCAGTTCAGATCTGATCCACGCGGAAGACTAGGCAGCATGGAGGCGCCTTGAACAGCCTTCAAGGCGCCTTGAACACCCTTTATAAGGGGGTTTCGACCAGCATCTCAATTAATCAAGTTCTGAGCTTTCCTTCTTCAAGGTGCTGCTAACAAAGTCATTTCGAAGTGCTGCTGCAACATTCCGACGACCCGGAGCTTCGTTTTTCTCTTCTTTAAGTTGTCGGTATAAAGTTATTCTAATTGTTGTTGCATTTGTAATTTGTAATTCTTATCGAGCTTATAGTTGTTGCCCACCGGAAGCGATCAAGGATCGCGGGCCTTCGAGTAGGAGTCGCCTTAGGCTCCGAACGAAGTAAATCCCTTTGTGTCTTTGTCTTTTATTTTATTCCACTGCATTTTAATTACTCCGATAGTTTTCCGATAATCGAACAAATAGCCACGAGCGCTATTCACCCCCCCCCCCCCTCTAGCGCGTCTCGATCCAACATTTTCTTCTTTTTCGAATTTGTGATTTGATTGTTCTTTTTGGTTAACCTAGAGTTATTTAAGGAAATTAAATATTAGCTTTCCTTAAAAAGCTTTATCTAGGCGGTGGTGGTTGCTCCCATATCCAAGAAGGTCATGTGCCTCGCCATGCAATCGTAGAAGCTAATTTTGGAAATTAATATTTAATAGAATTAATAACATAGGTGGATTTGAATCAATAGTGTTAAGTTCCGCTTGTGATTCTGTAATACCCCGGTTCTGAGATTCTGGTTAAGTATGGCTTAAAAGGTTAGATGGTACTATCCATATCACCAAGGTGCACCTTCCTTTTCGGAAGCCCAAACTCAAAGAACTCCAAAGTTAAGCGTGCTTGGCTGGGAGAAATCTAAGGATGGGTGACCTCCTGGGAAGTTTTCCAGGGTGCGTGCGAGTGAGGACAAAGCACGCTGAAAGGACCTCCGGTGGTCTGTGGAGCTAGTCGTCAACCCAATGGGCAATTGTGGTGGCGTTCCCGGTTCGGTTCGGTGGGGCCCGCCCGGGCCGGGGCGTTACAGATTCAAATCTAAACCATTAATAACAGATAAGTTAAATTTGAAATCAATGATGTTAAGTTCCGTCTGCGATTCCTAATTTAACTTTTAAAGAACACAATAGGTTATTTAAGGAAAGGTTCGACACTTGTACAAAAAATTTTGTACAGTGGAACCGGTACGTTTTTCCTAGGACTAACCAACAAGGAACGTGCGGTGTTTCCGAGGGACGAGAAGCTGGAGCGGAAGATTGCTCGAGGAGCAAGAGACACACCCAGCTAGAAGGTCAACATGAGAGAGAGCCGACGAGCTCGGTGCGTCCGAGGGACGAACAGCTGCGAATGAGTACGCTGGCTGACGAGAAGGAAGCACGTGACAATTCCGAGGGAAGAGAAGCCGGAGAGGAAGCCTGCTCGAGGAGAAAGTCGAAATTGGGTTCGGGTGAGCCTTATTTCGGTTGGCCAAAATCACCCAAGCGAGCGGAGCGAAAGATCTGGACTGAGGTGAGCAGAACCAGAGCAGAGAGTCCTGACCGTAAAAAGTCAACAAAGTTGACTTTAAGGTTCGGGGGCCCGGAATCAATCCGAGTGCCCGGAATACGACTTTGACCAGATCACATTTGACTGTGATCCGTTACGAAGGGGATAAAGTTTTATCCCCTTCTAGATGCCTGGAACCCTCCAGGTGCCCTGACTAAGGCTATAAATACAGCCTTGGTTTAGAAGTTTTTTAACGACAAGCAATTTGATATTCAACACTTGTACGCTTCTCTTGTTTAGTTTAGCTTCTCATTTTCTGTGCTTGAATGCTGTAAGAGGCTTCTCCGCCTGAAGGAAATCTTTATTGCGCTTCAACTTCCTTGGATTAACAACCTCCCCGGTTGTAACCAAGTAAATCCTGTGAGCCTCTTCTTTTAGCTTATTTAATTATTTATGCAAGTGTTTGTTTAAGTTATAAATCTGAGAAGGGTATTGTTTTTAATTTGTGCAGGGCTATTCAACCCCCCTTCTAGCCAGCCACCAAGGGTCCAACAGTATCTACAACTTCGTAACTGCTACAATGATCTGATCCAACAACATTATAGCAACTACGAACATTGTAGTAGCTATCGAATCGTAGCTGCTACAACATAGTTAGACCATAACTTTGTAGCATCTATGATTTTGTAACAACTACATCATTATATCTAGTAGTGATAATATAATTATAAATTATATATTGTTTGTAAATAGTTTTTTATTATTTCTTTTTCATAACTCACTTTATTTATTTTCAGGGATTCATCAATTTCTATCGATATAACATCATTGTGAGTCAAACACAAAATGTATAGGTGGCTATACTGTATTACAATACAACACAAATTGAAATTAATATTATAGCAGAGAAGGAAGATGGATCTTTGCATCATCTAGATAAGGGCATGATTTAGAAGAGGATGGAGATTATTTTAACTTTGCGTCCCTAGAAGATGAATACCAGCTTGTATTTCAGCAACAAGAAAATGGTTACTCAAACACTAATGATTTCTAGGCATCTAATGTTGAGATGAAAACTTTAATGTGAATGAGTCAAACCTAATTCAGATGATGATCCAACCTAATATAGTCAAGGATACTATCATAATTGATTTAGCTGGCACAAATGAGTAGAGTAGTGGCAAATCACCAAAAGATGGACAAGTGTTCTCTGATGGAAAAATGTTTAGAAGAGTTTGATGTCATGAATCCTAAGTGCACGATTTGTCATCAAATAATAAAATATCAAGCCATAGGGACTGTTGTTTAAGCCCTAACTGAGTTCACAAAGCTAGTTATCTAGAAAGTCGAAAGTGTGTATGAGCTTGAGAGATTGAGAGAGAAAGAGAGAGAGAGAGTTGAGAGAGCAAGAGGGAAATATTTGAGAAAGGACCTAGAGAAGAGGAAGTCAAGGAAAAGCTAGTGGTCAAAGGAAGAGATTGGATTGGAGAAACAATTCAAGAACTTCGATTTCTCTACGACGCTAGTTGACGTCATAAGTATTGTTCACTTTCCTACCTTTATATTTACTTGCTTGAAGGGATTCCTATCCAAATTACTTATATGAATCCGGGAGGATTATACCGGAGTGTCTACAATAAATTCAACATGATTAAGCAAAGTGGTAATGCTAGAAAGTCCATTTAAATGGTTACCTTTGTTACATAAGTTCCCATGGCCATACAATTTAGATTACTCACTTTACTTCGTAACATCACATTAGTACAAACCCATTATTCTCTAGTAAGTTAATTTCTTGTAGAGAATCAGCCCCCTTTCAAGGTGATGACTCTAGAAAGTCTGTTTAAAAGGTTACCCCTTGTCACATTAGGTCTCATGATCATATAATTTAGAGCATCTACTCTAAATGGTGACTAGTCCTCCACATCCTATTTCATTCAACACACAAATACAATTAAGCAAGAACAAGAAGTAAACATGTTATAGAATAGAGAAAAGAATAAATACATAGTTCATACATCAACAAATACATCATAACTACTTTCTACTCCTAGAATCTAGAGAATTACTCCATGAGAAGGAAATACAATCAAAATACATCAAAGAAAACATTATACTACTCAAAATATGAAATTGAGAGAGCAGAATGCTTATCCATGGATTTTCCGTGTTGATGGAAGTGTTTTCGAGATCCAACGATGGACAGATCATCTTAATGGATGATAATGGTTGTTTTAGGGTTTCCTATAGAAGGAGAAAATTCTCTCCGAGAAAGGGCAGAGCCCCTAGTCCAAGATGGCTCAAGCGAGGATTTCCTTAATCCTTTTATATCTTCCCCCAACATTTCAGATCTGCTAGATTCACTAGGCTCCTCCAAAATGGGGTTTTCACCCATTAGACCTAATTTTCTTGGGTTGCACTCTAAAGAAAACTTTTAGATCTTGAAATTAGTTATAGTTTGATAGGTCGCATGCTTCATGGCTCAAACTGAGTCGAAAGTTATAGTCATTTGAAGTTCGGTCTGCAGTTTGAATCGGAGGCTAACACGGTCGTGACTAAAAGGCACGGCTAGGCCATGCTCGGCTCTGAAAAAAAAAGGAAATTAGACATGGTTGTGCCTAGGGCACAGGGAGGTCGTGTGAGGGGTTATAGACTTCATTTTTGCTCCATTTTGCATCAAATTTCATCTGTAGGAATACGCTCATGTCACAGGACACGACCATGACATGTGTTAGTTAGAGCCCTAGAGTCAATTATTTTATGATTGTATTATGGACTTATTGTATCATATTCTTATATATAAATAAAGGCATTTGTTTTGGTTATTATACTTACTTGTATTAGTGCCAAATAAACTAAGTATAATAGCGTCCTTGAGTAGAAGGTTCTCACCTATATCAATCGGTTAGTTGAACCGATAGTGAGATGATATAGGGAATACTACTCTTAATCATTCCTAGTCGAGTATTAATATTCAGGGAGAATGTTAATGCAATAAGACTAGCATGTAGGTCAACTCGATGACTTGATCTCACAAGTCATGGATATAGAGATATCAAGTTGACACATGATTATGCATTGGAGAATGTATAATGAATGACCCGCCATGAGAAAGTATCATGGATCTGTTAGCTAGAGCCCTAGAGCCAATCATTTGATGATTGTATTTTTGGACTTGTTGTATCATATTCTATATAAATAAAGGCATTTGGTTTTTGGTTATTATACTTACTTGTATTGGTGCCAAATAAACTAAGTATAATAACGTCCTTGAGTAGAAGGTTCTTACCTATATCAATCGATTGGTTGAATCGATAGTGAAATGATATAGGGAACACTACTCTTAATCATTACTAGTCGAGTATTAACATTTAGGGGCAATGTTAATGCAATAAGACTAGCATGTAGGTCAACTCGATGACTTGATCTCACAAGTCATGGATATAGAGATATCAAGTTGACACATGGGTATGTATTAGAGAATGTATACTGAATGACCCTCCATGAGAAAGTATCATGGATCGTTATATGAGTGTCATATACTTTCTCATGTGACTATTAGTATGACTACTAGTCCTTAGACCTGAAGTCACCATGGTTTCCTACATAAGGAGTTATGTACTTTGGTTTCGTTAAACGTCACCCGTAACTGGGTGGACTATAAAGGCGATTACTGGGTATGTAATGAATTATGCAGAGGGATGTGAGTGATGTAGATGAGATCTATCCCTCCTATATGACGGGAGTGACATCGATATTCTTGATAGAGTGAGACCACGAAGTGCATGGCCATGCCCAAATAAGTTAATATAGGATATTGAGCTCATTTGATTTAGTGAGTCTACTTGGAGTTCAAGATTTAGATTGGTTAGAGGATGACACGGTCTATGCCTCATATTGATCAATCTAGATGTCTAGGATAAAAGAACACTTGTCATATTTTGTGAGGAGTCACAATTAGTAGTCACAGGGTGATGTTGGATCTCAACATTCTTGTAACTTGGGTAGTAATGATGTGTTGCTAGATACTGCTCATTACTTATGCTCCTAAATAGGTTTAGGGGCATTGCTAACGTTACAAGAACCTATAGGGTCACACACTAAGGACAATTAGATGGAGATTAGGTTCATATGATGAACCAAGAGGATTAGATTCATTTGATGAATCAAATTGGATTAAGAGTAATCCTAATTGGGATAACTTGAGTTGGACTCAAGTTGATTCATGTGTTCAATGAGTCTGATTTAGATTATGACTCATTGAATCAATTTAATTAAATGAATTAGATTCATTATATTAAATTGGCTTGAATTAAATGGTTGGATTAGATCAACCATGAGAGAGATTAAGTCAAGTTTGACTTGACTTGAGAGGAAGAGAAAGAGTCAAGTTTGACTTGACTTTCCGCCACATCATTAGTGAGTTGGCAAGATGTGAACCAATGATGATGCTCCACATCATCATGATTAATTAAGTGAGATGCCACCTCATGGAGGTTACAATTCTTCACTTTAATGGCTACACATTAATTGCACTTAATGCAAAATGGGAGTTACATTCTTTTGAATGTGGCCGGCCACTATGGTGTGGTGTGGAATGAATTTTCATTCATATGTGCATTCACTCTTTCTTCTTCCTCTCAAGCTCTCCCTCTCCCTCTTCTCCTCTCTTGCCGTGACCTATCAAGGTGCTAGCACACCTTCGTTTAGGTCTTCTCCACCTAATTAGTTCATGTGGATACTTCTAGAGGAGTATCTATTTTGATACTCTTGAGATCCGGCACCGTTTGGACGAGCGGGAACGCGAAGGGCTTCGCTTCAAAGGTATAACCCTTTTTCCATGTAGATCTAGGAGTAGATCTCGGTAGAAACTTGTATTCGTAGTTTTTTGAATTTCTTTGCACGGATCTGTTGGAAAACGCGGTTTTCGCGGCCCGAAAAACCCAACAGTGGTATCAGAGCCACGTGCGAAGACGAATATGAGTTTATTTTGTGTTTTATGAAAACTTTTCAGTTCTGTAATATTCTGTAAATTTAGGTTTTTATAGTTTTTATGGGTAATTTTCTCGTAGAAGCGAAGCACAAGTGTTTCGGCGCTTGTAGGCTTCCGCTACCGGGAAGATTTTTCCAAAACGGCCAAGTTTCGCCCCAAAACTTTTTGGGACAGCGGGCTAAGGCGCTGTTAGATCGCAATGGAACCCTCGCGATGGTTAGATCGCGGGTAGGGGCGCTGCCCCTGGCCCCGCAAGGGGATTCGTTCCGCGATTGCGCCCGAAAATCGCTAAACGGAACCGCCGGGAAATTATACTCGTAAAAATTGTAAAAATTATAGAAAAATTACAGAAAATTATAGAAATATATAATTTTGAATTATATATTATTTTTGTGATAGTCATGGCCCAAAGACCCAATTCGATTGGATAATTCGTGTTGTAATTCATAATACGGCCTGCGTGCCGTGATGTGATGTGCGTGTTGTATTTTATTTTTTTTTGCGACCTGCGCGTCGTGCCTTTCTCCTTTATTCTTGTTGTAAATTAGATTTAGACTCGAATGTAACTCGAGTTTCAAAATGTAATGTAAATTTTGAAGCGGTGGAAGGTCCACTCGAGACGGAGTTACGAGGAGGGCGCGAGCAACACGAGGTGGTTAACGAAAGGAGCTTGAGAAGCTGTTGACCTTAAGTTGACCATCCGATCTTCTCATTGGCTTGAGAAGATCGTAGTAGGGCCATGACATAATCACTATTTAATTAATTTCTTTTGTGTGTATGTGATTCATGCTAGTTAATTAAGTAATTAATTAGTGCCTAACGATTAGATTAGATCTAAGTCGTGCACATGATGCACCCTTCGATTAGATTAGATCTATCGAGTATATGATACGCATCATTGTTTAGATTAGATCTAAATCGCGTCAACTCGTAATGCCTACCATGCCGTGATACCTACCACTACCTCGATCGCATGTTGTTGTTGAATCTGCCAAAGCAGAGCAACACATACTATCTTGGTAGGGTACGAAGGGATAATTTTGGTCCCGCCTATCAATGCATGGGTGAGTACAACTCAATTAGATTGAGTAACTAGTGAACTCAATTGGATCGAGTTTAACTATAGGCATTATCCAATGGTTGGTAGATAGGTCAAAATCACGTTTATATTAACTCTTGGGCGTATTAGCCAAAGCTAACTCGAGTTTTAATATAAATGCAGATTTTGATCCTATAAACAAGAGTTGCATAGAGATGTAATTGGTAATCGTTACCTACCGATCATACTAAGTCTTGGGCGTATTAGCCAAAGCTAACTCAAGGGTTAGTATGATGTGGATCTTGTCCCACATGAATTATAGAATTCAGTGGGAGCATCATTTAGTTAAAGGCCTAATTAAATGATTAAGAATATGATACTTATTTCTGCATTTATTTCTGTTGTAGATTACCATGACGTCGAATACGAACACCTTCTCCCTGCGATCTGTTCTCGAGAAGGACAAGCTCAACGGAGCAAACTTCCTGGACTGGTACAGGAACCTGAGAATAGTTCTCACCCGAGAACATAAACTGTACGTTCTGGAGCAGCCCATTCCGGAGGCTCCTCCTGCCACTGCCCCGCGAGCTGACCGAGATGCTTTCAAGAAGCATCAAGATGACGCATTAGATGTGTCTTGTCTAATGCTCGCGACCATGAACTCTGAGCTTCAGAAGCAACACGAGTTAATGGGCACTTACGATATGGTTGAACATCTTCGTCAACTGTATCAAGGTCAAGCGAGGCATGAGAGATTTGAGATCTCAAGGGCACTGTTTCAGTGCAAGATGTCAGACGGGGCTCCTGTAGGCCCATATGTACTCAAAATGATTGGGTACATAGAGAACCTACAAAGGTTGGGGTTCCCACTTGGCCAAGAGCTGGCCACTGACCTGATCTTGCAATCCTTGCCGGATAGCTATAGTCAGTTCGTTCTAAACTACAATATGAACGAAATTGACAAGCCACTGCCCGAGCTGCTTAGCATGTTAAGAACTGCTGAGCTGAACCTTAAGAAGGCTAAGCCCAACACTGTTCTGATGGTTCAGAAACATAAGGGCAAGGGCAAGCCCAAAGGCAAGGGAAAGTCCCAAGCCAAGGGCAAAGGCAAGGCACTGAAGCCTAAAGGAGGGGTCACCAAGGATGCTACCTGCTTCCACTGCGGTCAGACCGGGCACTGGAAGAGGAACTGCAAGGTATACTTGGAGGATCTTAAGAAGAAGCGAAGTGAGACTTCTACTTCAGGTATATATGTTATAGAAGTCAATCTATCTATTTCTACATCATGGGTATTAGATACTGGATGTACTTCTCACATGTGCAGGCGCTGAGAAATAGCAGGGCATTGACAAAGGGCGAGGTGGACCTACGAGTAGGCAATGGAGCACGGGTTGCTGCTGTTGCTGTAGGGACTTACTTTCTATCTCTGCCCTCTGGGCTTGTACTAGAGTTAGTCGATTGTTGTTATGTGCCTGCATTAACTAAGAACATTATATCAGTTTCTTGTTTGGACAAGAAAGGTTTCTCGTTTACAATAAAGAATAAATGTTGTTCTGTCTATTTAAACGATATGTTCTATTGTAGTGCACCTCTGATAAACGGACTCTATATTCTAGACCTTGAGAGCCCTATCTATAACATAAATACCAAGAGGTTCAAGTCAAATGACATGAACCAAACCTACCTCTGGCACTGTCGCTTAGGTCATATAAATGACAAGCGCTTATCCCAGCTCCATAAGGATGGTTTGCTGGACTCATTTGATTTTGAATCATATGAGACGTGCGAGTCATGCCTACGAGGCAAGATAACCAAGACTCCCTTTAGTGGGCACAGCGAGAGAGCGACTGATTTGTTAGGACTTATACATAGTGATGTATGTGGCCCTTTCAATGTCGCTGCTAGAGGTGGTTATAGGTACTTCATCACATTTACTGATGACTTCAGTAGATATGGTTATGTGTACTTGATGATACATAAGTCTGAATCCTTTGAAAAGTTCAAAGAATTCAAGAATGAAGTACAGAACCAGCTTGGCAAGAGTATTAAGATACTTCGATCAGATCGAGGTGGAGAATACCTTAGCCAAGAGTTTCGTGACTACCTAGCTGAGTGTGGGATTCTATCCCAACTCACTCCTCCTGGAACACCACAGTGGAATAGTGTATCCGAAAGGAGGAATCGTACCCTATTAGATATGATACGATATATGATGAGTCACACAGATCTTCCGACATACCTTTGGGGCTATGCTCTAGACACGACAGCTTTTATACTCAACCGAGTTCCATCCAAGGACGTGATAAAGAAACCATATAGGATATGGACTGGGAGAGATGCCCAGGTGTCTTTTATGAGGATTTGGGGTTGTGAGGCTTACGTTCGACGTCAAGTCTCAGACAAATTAGGACTCAAATCCGACAAGTGCTACTTTATTGGATATCCCAAGGAAACTAAGGGATATTACTTCTACATTCCCAGTCAACACAAGATAGTTGCGGCAAAGACTGGAGTCTTTCTAGAAAGGGACTTTGTTTCTAGAAAGACTAGTGGGAGTACATTCTATCTCGAAGAAGTTCAAGATGCGAATAATAGCACTGAAGACTCGATAGAAGTTGAACTGGAACCACAAAGTGTTGTGGATGATGTTGTTCCACAAACAGTTGAGGAACAACAACCAGTTCAAGTAGATAGTGTACGTCGTCAGCCTGAGAGATACTCATTTCTCTTGCCTGACCATGATGACGTTGTGCTCATAGATGATGAGCCTACCACCTATCAGGAACCTGTGATGAGACCAAATTCCGAGAAATGGCTAGAAGCTATGAGATCCGAGATGGAATCCATGTACACCAACCAAGTATAGACTTTGGTTGATCCACTTGAAGGGGTAAAACCCATTGGGTGTAAGTGGGTCTTTAAGAGAAAGACTTCCATGGATGGACTTATCTATAAGGGTCGCTTGGTAGCTAAAGGTTTCAAGCAGATTCATGGTATTGACTATGATGAAACCTTTTCTCCAGTAGCGATGTTTAAGTCCATTCGGATCATGCTTGCTATTGCAGCCTACCATGACTATGAGATATGGCAGATGGATGTCAAAACCACGTTTCTGAATGGAAACCTACTCGAGGATGTGTACATGACACAACCTAAGGGTTTTGTAGATCCACAGCATACTAGCAGAGTATGCAAGCTCCATTTATGGACTAAAGCAAGCTTCTCGGAGCTGGAATCTTCGATTCGATGATGCAATCAAACAGTTTGGTTTCATCAAGAACGAAGATGAACCTTGTGTCTACAAGAAGGTTGTAGGGGATATAGTTGTCTTCCTCATATTGTATGTGGATGACATACTACTCATTGGGAAGGATATCCCTTTGCTTCAGTCTGTCAAGACCTGGCTAGGGAGTTGCTTCTCAATGAAGGACTTAGGTGAGGCATCCCGCATTCTAGGGATACAGATCTATAGAGATAGATCTAAGAGATTGCTTGGCCTAAGTCAGAGTACATATATTGACAAGGTACTCCTTCGGTTTGCCATGCAGAACTCCAAGAAGGGATTTCTGCCGATGTCACATGGTGTGAGTCTTTCGAAGACTCAAGGTCCCTCTTCTAGAGAGGAGAGAGACCGCATGGATCAGATCCCTTATGCCTCAGCCATAGGATCTATCATGTACGCCATGCTATGTACTCGACCTGATGTCTCGTATGCTTTGAGCATGATGAGTAGACACCAGTCTGATCCAGGTAAAAGTCACTAGATAGCGGTCAAGAATATTCTTAAGTACTTAAGAAGGACTAAAGAATATTTCTTGATATATGGAGGCAATGACGAGCTAGCTGTAAAGGGTTACAGTGATGCTAGCTTTCATACCGACCGGGATGATTATCGATCGCAGTCAGGGTTCGTATTTTGTATTAATGGTGGTGCTATGAGCTGAAAGAGTTCGAAGCAGGACACAATAGCTGGTTCTACGACAGAGGCCGAGTACATTGCTGCATCGGAGGCAGCAAAGGAGGCAGTTTAGATCCACAAGTTCATCACTGAACTTGGAGTGGTTCCCAGTATCGCTGATCCTATTGAGCTCTATTGTGACAACAATGGAGCTATAGCACAGGCGAAGAAACCTCGCTCACACCAGCGGACCAAACACATACTACGACGCTTCCATCTCATTCGAGAGATTATCGAGAGAGGAGATGTGAAGATATGCAGAGTACCTACAGAGGCTAACATCGCAGATCCCTTGACCAAGGCTTTGGCACAGAGGAAGCATGATGGTCACACTAGGTCATTGAGGCTTAGAGCCTACACTGATTGACACTAGTGCTAGTGGGAGATTATTAGTTAGAGCCCTAGAGCCAATCATTTGATGATTGTATTATGGACTTATTGTATCATATTCTTATATATAAATAAAGGCATCTGTTTTGATTATTATACTTACTTGTATCGGTGCCAAATAAACTAAGTATAATAGCGTCCTTGAGTAGAAGGTTCTCACCTATATCAATCGGTTAGTTGAACCGATAGTGAGATGATATAGGGAACACTACTCTTAATCATTCCTAGTCGAGTATTAACATTCAGGGACAATGTTAATGCAATAAGACTAGCATGTAGGTCAACTCGATGACTTGATCTCACAAGTCATGGATATAGAGATATCAAGTTGACACATGGGTATGCATTGGAGAATGTATACTGAATGACCCACCATGAGAAAGTATCATGGATCGTTATATGAGTGTCATATACTTTCTCATGTAGCTATTAGTATGACTACTAGTCCTAGACCTGAAGTCACCATGGATCCCTACATAAGGAGTTATGTACTTTGGTTTCGTCAAACGTCACCCGTAACTGGGTGGACTATAAAGGCGATTACTGGGTATGTAACGAATTATGTAGAGGGATGTGAGTAATGTAGATGGGATCTATCCCTCCTATATGATGGGAGCGACATCGAGATTCTTGATAGAGTGAGACCACGAAGTGCATGACCATGCCCAAATGAGTCAATATGAGATATTAAGCTCATTTGATTTAGTGAGTCTACTTGGAATTCTAGATTTAGATTGGTCAGAGGATGACACGGTCTATGCCTCACATTGATCAATCTAGATGTCTAGGATAGAAGTACACTTGTCATATATTGTGAGGAGTCACAATTAGTAGTCACAAGGTGAAGTTGGATCTCAACATTCTTGTAACTTGGGTAGTAATGATGTGTTGCTAGATACCGCTCATTACTTATGCTCCTAAATAGGTTTAGAGGCATTGCCAACGTTACAAGAACCTATAGGATCACACACTAAGGACAATTAGATGGAGATTAGGTTCATATGATGAACCAAGAGGATTAGATTCATGTGATGAATCAAATTGGATTAAGAGTAATCCTAATTGGGCTAATTGAGTTGGACTCAAGTTGATTCATGTGTTCAATGAGTCTAATTTAGATTATGACTCATTGAATCAATTTAATTAAATGAATTAGATTCATTATATTAAATTGGCTTGAATTAAATGGTTGGATTAGATCAACCATGAGAGAGATTAAGTCAAGTTTGACTTGACTTGAGAGGAAGAGGAAGAGTCAAGTTTGACTTGACTTTATGCCACATCATTTGTGACTTGGCATTAAGTGGCCAATGATGAGGTGTCACATCATCATGTTTAGCACATGTGTGTGCCACCTCATGGAGGTTACAAATCTCTTTAATGGCCACACTTAATGCAAAAATGGGGGTTACAACTCCATGAATGTGGCCGGCCACTTTTGATGGGAAAGAATGAATTTTTCATTCAATGGTATTCATTCACATCTTCTTCCTCCTAGTGCTCTCTCTTCTTGCTCTTCCTCTCCTCATCTTGCCGAACCCTACTAAGGTGCTAGCACACTTTAGTTTGGTGATCTCCTTCTTGTGTTCATGTGGATACTTCTAGAGGGTTGTCTACTTTGACAATCTCGAGATCCGGCAAACCGTTGGACTAGCGAGATAGCGAAGGGCATCGCATCGAGGGTAACGCTCTTATCTAGTGTAGATCTAGAGTTTGTAAACTCGTACTCGTATTTTGTTTTTCATTTTTCTTCACACGGATCTATGTGGCGGGGGTTTCGAGGTTTCCACGACTCGAAAAAGCGGTTTTCGCGGGCCGAAAAACTCATCATAGATTTAAGCTTCAATATGATGATCTTTTAAACATCTTTTTCTTCCCGTATGACCCGTGTTCGAAACAATGATGAACTTGGGGATGAGGCACGATTGTGCCTAGGAGGCACGATCGGGATGTATCGGCCTTGGCAGGATATTGGAGCTTAGGCATGACCGAGCCATGTTTGGATCAGTAGGAAGCCAGGGATGAGGCACGACCAGCCCGTGTTGAGTGTTATTTGCTTTGTTTTTGCTCTATTCTTCATTAAATTCGGTCGTAGAAACATGCCCACGTCATGGGACACGACCAGAGCATGTTCTATGCTCTAACTCCACATTCTAAGGGTTTTATGCTCCAAGTTGGCTCCATTTTCACATCCTATCAACAAAAATATAATCAAAAAAGTAAAGTAATGAAAACAAATATAAATGAGATGTTTATGCAAAATATGTCCATGCAATGACACAAAACGTATGCAAAATGATATAAACACACTCATCAAAGTTCTAGAAGACTATGTGATATATAAAAACTTTGAGATCATACACAAAGCAAAAGGAAGTTATAAAATGAAATCTATTTGTAAGGTTCAACATTATGCTTGGAGAATTGTTACTAGAGGGCCTACAAATTTTTGGATCACTATGTTTGATAAATTACAGACATGCTCATTATCTATGAGGAAAAGTAGAGACCACAAAAGTGCACTAATTCTTGGGTTGCTGGTGAGATTCAAGAACAAGTCATGATTAGTGAGAAGTACATTCGAATAATGATTATAATAGACATTTAAAAAAAGATTTGAAGTGACAATATCATATTAGAAAGCATTGAGAGGTAAACTTCAAGCAATGATTAATGCAGATGGGGATTATGCTGAATTATACATTAATCTATATGAATTTACTAGAGAATTAGATAATCAGACAATGGTGCATGTAAGATCTACACATGATGGTCACTTTTAGCGTGTCTTTTGGTCTATTGGGGTATGTATGCATACATTTGTTGAATATTTACGCCAAGTTATGGGTATTATTGTTTGTTACCTTACAAGGAAGTATCTTAGGCTAAGGTCTCATGCATTTTCTAAACATCAATTTGATCTCCATATCAAATTGTGTTTTTAACCTTAAATCAATTTCATTGATAATAAATGCAAGAAATGATGACATGGCATAAAATGATATCATACATAATAACATGTGCCAATGTCATGATGTCATGACATAAAGTATGAAACTTAAATAAAACATGACATATAAATAACCTAAGCATTATCATGACATTTTAAATGATCATAAAATAAACATGATGTCATGACATGGCATATGGCAAACAATATATGGCAAATAGCACATAAAGGTATAGAAAATACCTAATTCTAGCCTTAGTTGCCATTTTTGATAATTTTGACCATTTTGCCATAATTTCTATATTCCTAAGTGTAATAGACCTAAAATCATATCCTCAAGACTTTTAGATCACTATGTGCCAACTAGATTGATTCTAGAAAATTCCTCAAATGTGGTTGGCACATTCTAATCACCTTAGGAATAATATTCACTTTCATTTTCAAGGCTTGATTGCACCTTGAAAATTCCTAAAGTGCCACCTTTTGCTATGATTAGGTTAACTACCTATTCAAGTAAGGTTGGCACACCCTAACTCATCTAGCGTGATGAAATCACGCTCCTAGGAACCCAATACCTATTGGAGCTCATTAGGTTCACTAAGTATTCACTAGGGATGACTTCCCTAGCAACCCTTCTAATGACCCTCCTAGGCTTTGAAGCCTTGGTCATTTGGGACTCATCAAGATCAACCCTAGAGGTGACTCCCCTTGTGACCTTGGTGATGGTCTTCCTAGCCCTAGATTTTGTTCCATAATCGAATGGAACATTGTGATAAGTGGGCTTGACCATTTGGGACTTAGGTTTGTGACCCAAACCTTTCTTGTCCTTGGACATTGGTTTTTGACCCTTAAACTCTAGAGATGACTTCTCCAAGTTATTAAGGGTCTTTTCTAAAGAGTCAAATCTTGATCTCAAGACTTGATTCTCCTTTTCTAATACCTCAAGTTTTAACTTGTCATTTGTCTTTGAGGTATTCCTAGGCATATGTCTAGATGATTTGGGATTTCTACCTAGATTTTCCTTAACCTTAGATGAGGTAATTCTAGGGTTAGCATTTCTAGAATTGTCCTTACCTAGGCTAACATGTTTGGCACCTAAGCACATGTATCGATTTCTATTGTTGTCATGCCTATCTTTATTGACAATTGCAACAAAACTACTATTAACATGTGTCTTATTCAAATTGCAAGAATGTGCCTTAAAGGTTACCTTAGGGTTTGCCTTAGCTCCCCCTATCGATGTGCTCGGTCTCTTGTCCTTGTGAGATTGCCTCCCCCTCGGACATTGGCTCCTATAGTGTCCCCTTCGCTTGCATTGGAAGCACACCACGTGCTCCTTACCCTTGCGTATCGGGACTCCGGATTTCTTGACCTTTGGCGCCGGTGGAGTCTTCCTAATCCTCTTTGGACATTTACTCTTGTAATGCCCAAATTCCCTACACTCAAAGCACATTATATGTAATTTACTTGAAGGTAAATTGCTTGAGTTACCTAGGGTTGAGGATGGTTGTATGCTTTCTTCTTCATCCCTTCCGGAAGTAGAGGTTTCTTCTTCTTGCTCCAATCTTGAAGAAGAACTCTCCTCCTCCTCTTCCATAGATGTTGAGTAGCCCTCAACTTCTAATTCCTTACCTCCATGATGTGAGCTACTTGGCTCACTTGACTCCTCTTCATGACTTGAATTGGAGCTCTCCTCATGGAACTTAGCCAAGTTGTTCCACAACTCCTTGGCATTGCTTTATCCACCTATCTTACACAAGATATCACTAGGTAATGAAAATTCAAGGATTTTCGTTACCTCATCGTTGATTGTGAATTGGTGGATTTGTTCTTTCGTCCACTTCTTTTTCTTGAGAAGTTCTCCCTTTCTATCCACCGGAGGAATAAAATCTACTTGTACACAATTTCAATTTGGTAGGTTAGTCATAAGAAAATACTTCATTCTTACCTTCCAATACGCGAAGTCGCAGCACTCGTAGAAGGGTGGAATCGTGATGTCTTCTTCGAGTCGATCCATTCTCTAGCTTGTGCTCCCCCGAGTGTTAATCCGACGAAGAGCAACCTCGCTCTGATACCACTTGTTAGGATCCTTCGTACGGAGGCTAGAGAGGGGGTGTGAATAGCCGACCCCAAATCGTCGTTTCTTTCTACAAAACGTGTTAGCGCAGCGGAAATAAACACAAGAAACGAAAACAAGAAGATCAAACCTCAACGTGTCGATGTAACGAGGTTCGGAGATGATACTCCTACTCCTCGGTGTGTCCGTAAGGTGGACGAAGCCTACCAATCCGTCGGTGGATGAGTCCCCGGAGAACCGGCTAATAACTACTCCTTGTGGGTGGAGAAACCTCGCCACAATACTTGTAACAACAAGAAAGGAGTACAACAGATACAAGAAAGCAAAAGACAATATGAAACACTTGCTTGCCTTTCTTGTTGACTGGAGTGGAGAAGCAGCAACCTCACACCAGCAGCAGCTGACGAGAATCCAGTCGAGAAGCTCACGCAAAGCTTCAACAGCGGGGAGCTCAGCAAAGCTCTGATAGCAGGTAAGAGCAGAAGCTCTAGAGCACCAGAACAGAAGTTCTAAGAAAAGAAACGGAAGAAGTAACCTCGAACAGTAGCTCCTCAACCCTTTTATAACCTGCGAAGAAGACACACAAGAAACTAGCCGTTGCTACGCAACGGCTAGGATGTGGACCGATCAGGCCCTTCCCTGATCGGTCCACAAGGGTCCTGATCGGTCACAAGACCGATCAGGCCCTTCCCTGATCGGTCATGGACCGATCAGGTCCTTCCCTGATCGGTCCCATGACCGATCAGGACCTTTCCCTCCCGAAGGTGATCTCCTTCTGACCGTCTCCTGATCGGTCTGCTGACCGATCAGGAACTTCGCATACTGCTACTGATCGATCACTGATCGGTCTGCTGACCGATCAGATAAGAAACAAAATGCTTCTGTTTGGTTACTGATCGGTCACCAGACCGATCAGATAACCCAGCGTATCACTGGATCGGTCACCAGACCGATCCAGGTCTAGAGCTCCCAGCCCTAAACCCTACTTGGTCCTGAGAACGAGCTACCGAGCCCTCTCCGACCACAGTCCGGAGAACGAGCTACCGAGCCCTCTCCGACTTTGTATGCCAAGCTTCCATACTTGGACTTTTCCCGTGCCAAGCTCCCTGCTTGGACTTTTCCCGTGCCAAGCTCCCTGCTTGGATTTTTACCCGTGCCAAGTCTCCATACTTGGACTTTACCCGTGCCAAGTCTCCATACTTGGACTTTTCACCAGATGTTTGGTCAACCTTGACTCATCTGGATTCCCCTTGCCTGGCTTCACTCACCAGGACTTCCATACTGCCTAACTTCACTCACTAGGACTTTCCGAACTGCCTGGCTTCACTCACCAGGACTTTTCCAACTGTCTGGCTTCACTCACCAGGACTTTCCCACTGCCTGGCTTCACTCACCAGGACTTCCACTTTCACCTAGCTTTACTCACTAGGATTTTCACCTAGCTTCACTCACCAGGATTTCCCGACTGCCTGGCTTCACTCACCAGGACTCTCCTGAATGCCTGGCTTCACTCACCAGGACTTTCCCAACTGCCTGGCTTCCCTCACCAGGACTTTCCGAACTGCCTAACATCCCAGTTAGGACTTCCCAGTCAAGTATCCGGTCAACCTTGACCTACTTGACTCTTCTTCATCCACCCTGATCAGACCCTGATCAGTATCTCTCCGCATGGACAACTGCAACTGCATTGTCCATGTCTACATATCTTTCTGTATTGTCAAACATCGAAACCATGACCAAGGTTTACGCTTGGTTAACTAGGTCAACCTTGACCTACTGGAAATTACACCAACAATCTCCCCCTTTTTGATGTTTGACAATACCTTTAAGTTAGGCTAATCCAATAGCCTCAACTTTCTTCATGCCACTAGGTAATGAAACATAAGTTACAACCTTACATTCTCCTTCTAAGAAGGCAACCTCCTTCTTAGATAATGAAGGCCTAACTTAAACCCTTCATTCTCCCCCTATTGACACACATCAACAAACTCTCCCCCTGAAGAGTAAGTTATCGTTGTTCACAACTTCACTCGTCGTGATCAACAAACTCTCCCACTAACTCCAATGTTCTTCCTTGAACATTCTCTAGACATTCTTCTCCTTTTTGACACACATCAAAAGGAGTGAATCAAGGTCAAGAGTTTCTCCCTAATGAAAGTCGCATACCTTTCATTTGAAACCCTTAATTTCCCCCTTGATACTAAATTCAACAATCAACTTAGTGATAATCCCATATCACTCAAGTCTTTAGGAGTAAAAACTCCCCCTAAAAGTCAACTCCCCCTTGACTAATAGGTAAAACTCCCCCTAAAGGTCAACTCCCCCTTGACCATTGCACCAACAATGTCTTGGAGAGTTCCAAACCTTTAGAAATCCAAAACACCAACTTCCACAGCTGCAATTTCAGACAAACAGTCGAAATTCAGCAAGTTGGCACGCCCTGATCGGTCACTGGACCGATCAGGCTTCCTCTGGATCGGTCCAGTGACCGATCCACACAGACCTGGACCGATCAGGGAACCTCCTGATCGGTCCACAACCTCTGATTTCTGATTTCTGAAATTTTCTTCTCCCGAAATTCAGAAACCTCTAGAAAATCACAGAAAATTTCAAAAATTATAAAATTTTGAGGATACATTCCTCATAACATATACTATCATGGAAAATAATTTTCGATGAAAATAACTTCCATTTTCAAATCTTGATACAAAGTTCGAAAAACTTTGAGATAGTTCAAGTTTAACTCAACTTTGTATCAACTTTCTCAATGATGAAGGCTATTACTAGAAAAGCTTCATCAAGGTTTTTCAAATCAATTATAAAATGATTTTAAACCATTTAATTTAGGACCACAATCTTAGGGCTAAATGTACATGACTTGTACACAAGCTTTCCCTATGATCCCCAAATTAGAATTAGACTCATCTAGGTACAAGAACTATGCACCTTGTTCCTAACTCATCATCCTAATATCTCACACACATCTAAGGTGTATCAAACACATCCAAGTCAATTTTGATGTGAGATATGGGTTTAGGTTATCTTAGGCTAAGGTCTCATGCATTTTCTAAACATCAATTTGATCTCCATATCAAATTGTGTTTTTAACCTTAAATCAATTTCATTGATAATAAATGCAAGAAATGATGACATGGCATAAAATGATATCATACATAATAACATGTGCCAATGTCATAATGTCATGGCATAAAGTATGAAACTTAAATAAAACATGACATATAAATAACCTAAGCATTATCATGACATTTTAAATGATCATAAAATAAACATGATGTCATGACATGGCATATGGCAAACAATATATGGCAAATAGCACATAAAGGTATAGAAAATACCTAATTCTAGCCTTAGTTGCCATTTTTGATAATTTTGACCATTTTGCCATAATTTCTATATTCCTAAGTGTAATAGACCTAAAATCATATCCTCAAGACTTTTAGATCACTATGTGCCAACTAGATTGATTCTAGAAAATTCCTCAAATGTGGTTGGCACATTCTAATCACCTTAGGAATAATATTCACTTTCATTTTCAAGGCTTGATTGCACCTTGAAAATTCCTAAAGTGCCACCTTTTGCCATGATTAGGTTAACTACCTATTCAAGTAAGGTTGGCACACCCTAACTCATCTAGCATGATGAAATCACGCTCCTAGGAACCCAATACCTATTGGAGCTCATTGGGTTCACTAAGTATTCACTAGAGATGACTTCCCTAGCAACCCTTCTAATGACCCTCCTAGGCTTTGAAGCCTTGGTCATTTGGGACTCATCAAGATCAACCCTAGAGGTGACTCCCCTTGTGACCTTGGTGATGGTCTTCCTAGCCCTAGATTTTGTTCCATAATCGAATGGAACATTGTGATAAGTGGGCTTGACCATTTGGGACTTAGGTTTGTGACACAAACCTTTCTTGTCCTTGGACATTGGTTTTTGACCCTTAAACTCTAGAGATGACTTCTCCAAGTTCTTAAGGGTCTTTTCTAAAGAGTCAAGTCTTGATCTCAAGACTTGATTCTCCTTTTCTAATACCTCAAGTTTTAACTTGTCATTTGTCTTTGAGGTATTCCTAGGCATATGTCTAGATGATTTGGGATTTCTACCTAGGTTTTCCTTAACCTTAGATGAGGTAATTCTAGGGTTAGCATTTCTAGAATTGTCCTTACCTAGGCTAACATGTTTGGCACCTAAGCACATGTATCGATTTCTATTGTTGTCATGCCTATCTTTATTGACAATTGCAACAAAACTACTATTAACATGTGTCTTATTCAAATTGCAAGAATGTGCCTTAAAGGTTACCTTAGGGTTTGCCTTAGCTCCCCCTATCGATGTGCTCGGTCTCTTGTCCTTGTGAGATTGCCTCCCCCTCGGACATTGGCTCCTATAGTGTCCCCTTCGCTTGCATTGGAAGCACACCACGTGCTCCTTACCCTTGCGTATCGGGACTCCGGATTTCTTGACCTTTGGCGCCGGTGGAGTCTTCCTAATCCTCTTTGGACATTTACTCTTGTAATGCCCAAATTCCCTACACTCAAAGCACATTATATGTAATTTACTTGAAGGTAAATTGCTTGAGTTACCTAGGGTTGAGGATGGTTGTATGCTTTCTTCTTCATCCCTTCCGGAAGTAGAGGTTTCTTCTTCTTGCTCCAATCTTGAAGAAGAACTCTCCTCCTCCTCTTCCATAGATGTTGAGTAGCCCTCAACTTCTAATTCCTTACCTCCATGATGTGAGCTACTTGGCTCACTTGACTCCTCTTCATGACTTGAATTGGAGCTCTCCTCATGGAACTTAGCCAAGTTGTTCCACAACTCCTTGGCATTGCTGTATCCACCTATCTTACACAAGATATCACTAGGTAATGAAAATTCAAGGATTTTCGTTACCTCATCGTTGATTGTGAATTGGTGGATTTGTTCTTTCGTCCACTTCTTTTTCTTGAGAAGTTCTCCCTTTCTATCCACCGGAGGAATAAAACCTACTTGTACACAATTACAATTTGCTAGGTTAGTCATAAGAAAATACTTCATTCTTACCTTCCAATACGCGAAGTCGCAGCACTCGTAGAAGGGTGGAATCGTGATGTCTTCTCCGAGTCGATCCATTCTCTAGCTTGTGCTCCCCCGGGTGTTAATCCGACGAAGAGCAACCTCGCTCTGATACCACTTGTCAGGATCCTTCGTACGGAGGCTAGAGAGGGGGTGTGAATAGCCGACCCCAAATCGTCGTTTCTTTCTACAAAACGTGTTAGCGCAACGGAAATAAACACAAGAAACGAAAACAAGAAGATCAAACCTCAACGCGTCGATGTAACGAGGTTCGGAGATGATACTCCTACTCCTCTGCGTGTCCGTTAGGTGGACGAAGCCTACCAATCCGTCGGTGGATGAGTCCCCGGAGAACCGGCTAATAACTACTCCTTGTGGGTGGAGAAACCTCGCTACAATACTTGTAACAACAAGAAAGGAGTACAACAGATACAAGAAAGCAAAAGACAATATGAAACACTTGCTTGCCTTTCTTGTTGACTGGAGTGGAGAAGCAGCAACCTCACACCAGCAGCAGCTCACGCAAAGCTTCAGCAGCGAGGAGCTCAGCAAAGCTCTGATAGTAGGTAAGAGCAGAAGCTCTAGAGCACCAGAACAGAAGTTCTAAGAAAAGAAACGGAAGAAGTAACCTCGAACAGTAGCTCCTCAACCCTTTTATAACCTGCGAAGAAGACACACAAGAAACTAGCCGTTGCTACGCAACGGCTAGGATGTGGACCGATCAGGCCCTTCCCTGATCGGTCCACAAGGGTCCTGATCGGTCACAAGACCGATCAGGCCCTTCCCTGATCGGTCATGGACCGATCAGGTCCTTCCCTGATCGGTCCCATGACCGATCAGGACCTTTCCCTCCCGAAGGTGATCTCCTTCTGACCGTCTCCTGATCGGTCTGCTGACCGATCAGGAACTTCGCATACTGCTACTGATCGATCACTGATCGGTCTGCTGATCGATCACTGATCGGTCTGCTGATCGATCACTGATCGGTCTGCTGATCGATCACTGATCGGTCTGCTGACCGATCAGATAAGAAACAGAATGCTTCTGTTTGGTTACTGATCGGTCACCAGACCGATCAGATAACCCAGCATATCACTGGATCGGTCACCAGACCGATCCAGGTCTAGAGCTCCCAGCCCTAAACCCTACTTGGTCCTGAGAACGAGCTATCGAGCCCTCTCCGACCACAGTCCGGAGAACGAGCTACCGAGCCTTCTCCGACTTCGTATGCCAAGCTTCCATACTTGGACTTTTCCCGTGCCAAGCTCCCTGCTTGGACTTTTCCCGTGCCAAGCTCCCTGCTTGGATTTTTACCCGTGCCAAGTCTCCATACTTGGACTTTACCCGTGCCAAGTCTCCATACTTGGACTTTTCACCAGATGTTTGGTCAACCTTGACTCATCTGGATTCCCCTTGCCTGGCTTCACTCACCAGGACTTCCATACTGCCTAGCTTCACTCACTAGGACTTTCTGAACTGCCTGGCTTCACTCACCAGGACTTTTCCAACTGCCTAGCTTCACTCACCAGGACTTTCCCACTGCCTGGCTTCACTCACCAGGACTTCCACTTTCACCTAGCTTCACTCACTAGGATTTTCACCTGGCTTCACTCACCAGGATTTCCCGACTGCCTGGCTTCACTCACCAGGACTCTCCTGAATGCCTAGCTTCACTCACCAAGACTTTCCCAACTGTCTGGCTTCCCTCACCAGGACTTTCCGAACTGCCTAACATCCCAGTTAGGACTTCCCAGTCAAGTATCCGGTCAACCTTGACCTACTTGACTCTTCTTCATCCACCCTGATCAGACCCTGATCAGTATCTCTCCGCATGGACAACTGCAACTGCATTGTCCATGTCTACATATCTTTCTGTATTGTCAAACATCGAAACCATGACCAAGGTTTACGCTTGGTCAACTAGGTCAACCTTGACCTACTGGAAATTGCACCAACAACATTAACCTCTATCACTTATTCAGTTTGGTAAGTGTGGCGTAGGTCTTTTCCAATCTTTGGAGGGCAACCTTCAACTCGCTCACAGCTTGATCCTGCTATTACTTCAAGGTTTTTACTTGTGCCAAAACTAGATGCAGTTGAATATCCTACCTAAGGCACTACTTATATTGGCAGATTAGGATGTAAGTTCATGTGAGTGATTTCTGTAGTTTTTTGTCAAATACACAAGGAAAAGGGATTGCTCGGAGTTAAAATATCACCTGACAATCTAAGGATCTATTGATGTGAAGACCCTGTCAAGATGTTCAGAGATAGGGAGAGCGAAGAATCTGGACCCGAAAAAGGGTTGGTTTCCGGCAAGACAAACACACCATGATCTATAAAGTTTCTTACGCCATGATATGAAAGTGAAGGGTCAACATACCCTAGGAGGTCATCTTTATAATTGTGTGATATCATCAATTCTAGAGTTAAAGCCAATTAAATGCAATGGAGTAGTTGGTGAAATTTAATTTGGGGAGTTGAAACATCAATTCCAGAGTTATAGCATAGCTCATTGATAGACATGCAAGAGTATACAAGCAGGAAAAGAGTTAAAGACATTTTACTAGTTGAGGGTTTATATTTGTTTAGTTACTACATGTGACAGAATCATTCAAACAAGGAGATATCAAACATGCATTGTAGTAGTTACGGAATCGTAGCTGCTATAATGTGTTTGAACAATTGTAGTCCATGTTGTAGCAGCTATGTTTTCATAGCTATTACAACGTCAACACTATGTTGTAGTAGCTACGAAACCATAGCTGCTATAATGTGATTGAACAAGTTAAGACCACATTCTAGTAGCTACGAATTTGTAGCTACTACATGTCAAACCAGTGTTGTAGTAGTTATGGAACCGTAGTTGTTACAACGTGACTGAACAAGTCAAGACCGCATTGTAGTAGCTATAATTTTGTAACTGCTACAACTTCAAATTTGTGTTACAGTAGTTACGGTTCAGTAGATGCTACAACAAATGATGCCTTGTGAAATCTAAAAGTGTATTACTTATAATTCTCTAGAATTGTATAAACAATACTCTCTAAAATTGAAAATAATACTGAAGTGAAACACTAATAAAAAGTTCAATTAAATTTAATACAGCCAAAGCAATATCATAACAACAACTACAAACTATTTTTTTTTTTACAAACATACATTTTGAAATTATCATTGATTATTTGAAATGATATGTTCAAATTGTCCTGCTAGTTTTTGTCTATCATAATTTTATATTCAACCTTAAATCTATAAGCCTTCTTTTCAATTTATTTGAATTCAGTTGATCTAGGAAATATTAAACTTTCGGCATAGAGCATCATAAAAATAATACAATCTAACATATAAGATAAAAAAAAATTTAACTTGTAAGAATCTAATTGCAATCAATAATATGAACATAAACAAATACTGATAAGATTCAGATTTTGCAAAGGGGCGCCCTTTCGATTTTTGCTGATATAAATATATGATGGGTGACTAGCTTGAGATAGTGAAAACAAAGAGATCTGATGGGCGACGAAATGATCTCTAGCGATGGGCGATGGGCGATGACATGCTCTAGCAAGTGGCGACATCAACCTCTAGGCTCTAGTGGTCAATGACAAGAAGCTATGACGAGGGGCAAGATTGAACTCGTGCTTCAATGACAAGCTCGAGTGGGCAGTGTCAAGAGCTCAAGTGGATGACGGTAGCGAGCTCAGATGAGAGGCCGAGCTTAGTAGACAAGTGGTAGGGATGATGGGTAATTTAAAGATACATGATTCTATTTCAAAAAAAAAATAGAGAGTTCTCTAGGTCTATCAGCCGATTTTATCTAAAAGTGGTTGATGGACCTAAAGAACTCTGAATCAACCCAAACCAAGACCTTTATACTTGTATAAGTCTCCTTAATACATTTATACCCTCAAATATCAATTTTGCATACTATATTTAGAATGGTAATTTTTTTAACTTGTTTTTGATTGAGTTACTACTACCAATTGTAGCAATTGATTCAGAATGGTGTTGTGCCCGTGAATATGTTCCACCAATCGATTGGTAACAGTAACTCGATCAAAAATGAGTTTAAAAAAAAATACTCTTCTCATATAGTGTATCACATGGATATTTGAGGACATGGATGAATTAAAAAGACTTAGACGAGTAGATCGGTCTTAGTTTGAAGTGATTCGGAATTGTCCATTAGTCACTTTTGGAAAAGAAAAAAAATAGCTGATGGACCTACATTATTCAAAAAATTAAAAATTTGATATTATCCAATAAAGAAGAGTCCTAGGAAGTCATTTGTGATGTCGGTTACTGAATATCATCATCATACCACTTATAATAAATAATGAACATTCAATATAATTTTTTATGTCAAGAACAAGTTAAAAAAATACTACTCTCAATATAATTTTCAAATTGATATTTGAGGATATAGATGTATTAAGGAAACTTAGACGAGTATATTGGTCTTGATTTGGAGTGATTCATAATTCTCTATGTCCATCAACCAATTTAGTCTGAAAGTGATTGATGAACCTAGAGAACTTTGAATCACTCCAAACCCAAACTTTTGTATTCGTCTGTCTCCTTAATACATTTATGTCCTCAAACATTAATTTGGCACACTATATTGCAAGTAATGATTTTTTCAACTCGTTTCCAATCGATTGGTGGAATGCTACATGCCCCCAAAATCATTCTAAATCGATTAGTAAATCTGTCAATCGATTGGGAACGGTAAGACGGGTAAAAGGAAAAATAACTACATTGAATTTTGTTATTTTCAAACTTAGGTGCGTAATTTAAATATTCCGGAACTTCATCTACCTGGTTCGATAAATTGCTAGAAAAAACATCTTTTATGATTATAAAAATATTAAGTGGCATTTTAATTTGGTTATCGCAAGGAAAGTTTTTTTTTTTATTATTTAATGTGTTCGTCTCTGATTTTAAAGACCCACCCATCGAAGTTTGAATCGTTATTCCATAACCGTCACGTCTTCTTAAGAAGACCTAACCACTGGTTCTGTCAACTACTTCTTCCTCTAAATTGATTGATCTCCCTCCTCTAGACCAGTGCTCCGAAACCCTAGCATTAGATCCCCAACCTTTTCTTCGTCCCTCACCATAACCATGAGTGAATTCAATCCCACTCTTGGAATCTGCGAAGAGATGCAGCCCCAGCATGCGAAAGGCTCGGATTTGGAGGTCGGCAGGCTACGTGCACTCTCCTCTAACATGACCCAAGAGCCGGGAGCTCCGATAGGTCTTCATCAAGAAGGTTTACTTTATTCTCACCCTCCAATTGGCGTTGACTGTTGAAATCAATAGGTAGATGAAAGAAATACTATAAAACTTTTTGATAATCTTATTACTAAAGTCAATAGACTTATTTATACAAATTGTCCAACATAATAATGGAAAGATTAAATAAGGCATACAATCATAATAATTATAAACATAGTAATATAATAGACTTGGAAATATTATTTTTCCGATTTAATTCATGTCGATCTTGATTGTGTGTCAAATATAATAAATCTCAATTGATTGAAATCAATTAAAGATTATTTCCATTATTATCATTACTGACGACGACTGTCGCCATCATGGTTATCTTGGTTAAACTCGTCTCCCATATCTTCGTCTCCTCTGGTGCTGGTTTGGCCCGTTTGGGGATCTACATCTTTCTCTCGATCCTTCCTTTGATCTGTAGGGTAATTTTCCGTCTTCTTTCCTTTTCCTCAAATCTTTCTTGGTTATCGATTCATGTTCCATTTTATTGTTTGTCTCTTCTATGTGCTGCAGTTTTGTGCCCTTTATATTACACAATCTATCAGAGATATTTGAGGAATTAGCTGAAATGAAAGTACAACTTCAACTTATTTGTGAGAGTAGCCTGAGCGAATAATCTCAACTGCCAAGCAGGATGCTGCTTGGGATAACTCGGTTGTCTTGTATAGCTAACCACTGAGTCTGAATACAAAGTGGTCGAGTCTGAGTGCTAAGAAACTAGTGGTCGAGTGGCAGAGCGGTCTGGTCGAGGCCTGCTTTCTAATAGTTCCCTTAAAACATATTTGTCCTCTTCCGGCTATGCTTCGAGATTATGATTGGGGCGTCCATTCTCCAAGATACAACAGTAAAACCACGGATACAACCAAGCACTAGTTGTTCGCGACGAACTGAGAAAGTACCCGATTGCTATCACGGGCAAACCACTAAGTGAAAAATGCACAGCGGAGAAAAAGTTTGAGGTACGAAGGTGGATAGAGATTCTTTCGCTTTAGCATTTTGTGTCCCGTATGCTCAAGATCACAGTCTATCTTTATATAGGAGCACAACCAAGGATAATGATAGTCGTTGGCCATTAATTGTCAACTGTTACCTTCTTGAGCAGCAAGTAAAAAGAATTCATGTGGAAAAATATTAGTTGTTCCATTTGGACAAATTTTATCCCGATCGATCTGACATGCACCTAGATTTGCACCCCCTACGCATCTACACGTGAGAAAATTTCTCCTCATATATTTATTCACATCATACATATATGTGAGTCAATATAAATCAATTAATATATCTTGAAATTCTCAGACTGAAGTCTCATTTATAATGAAGTATTTTTTCTTTTCATCTCTTTTTCATATGTGAGTCTAATTCACATGTATTCAACACTTTGTAGATATACCAAGAACGGCATTTCAATTTTCTTCTTCTTGGGCTGTTTACGGTGTCAACCAGCTTCGCCGTCGGGATGACTCGCGCATCCACAAATGGTATCTTCTTGTCTCTTTGCCCTATTGCAAGAAATTAATATATGACTATCTCATGGATTAAAATATACGATTTAGGCATTTTTAATATTATTTTGTGGGAAATGGAAAGTTCTGCATAACATTGCGGTCTTGGCATCATTAATAGTTCTTTAAACTGGAACTTCTTCTATGAGGGGAAGGAAAGTAAGTAACAAAATAAAGGTCGAAACTACTTCGTGATCATGGTATTTTCATTGTTCCATATGCAAGGATGATTTTTCTTAAACTTGTTATTAGATAATTGAGATCAATGTCTACATTTTCAGAAGAAAAAATAGGATGGGAAGGCCTTCTTATATTCTTTGGACTACTATTAATTAAATGGCTAAATTCGACAGGAAGGATGTTTCTTCTTCTCTAACTGCATCTATTCACTTACAGTTGGAGGTGAAATCTCATAATTAAATTTTGTTTGAGGAGATTGTTAAAACTGCTTATTTAGAGATGTTTGCACCCCGAGTTGCTTTGTTTATGAGCAAAGTTCCTTTGAAAGAAAAAAAAAATGTTGGTATAACTTGCTGGACAGTGGGAAAGCGACCATTTATTTTGATTGGAATTTGTCTTTCTCTTTCTTAAGATTTTATTGGTTAAATATTAGCCTTGTTTTCATGAGAAAATTCTGGACTGTTATTTTAATAAATCTCAGCACATCTGCAATACTGAATTAGTAGTTAATCCTCTTTCATGCACCCTTGAGTATGCATATATTGTACTTCAGGGTGTAGAGTACATCATGAACATATGATATCTTTGATGTAATGATAAAAAATCGATTTTTAGAAAATGATGACCTATGATTTATTCCATCGTACATCTAATATCTATGTATCTGTATTTACCTAAGTTAGCGGATCTATCATTAAGTATGCATATATTGCTTTGTGAATAGTAGTTAGAAGGAAATACTGAGAGGAATATTAGAAATCAACTTCGTTGATACTTACTCTATTTTCCCTTGTCTAGCTTTCTATAATCCATCATGCAGCATGAATTTAGAAAAAAACAACAACAAAAGAATCAAATGTTAGTACTTTAGTTTATAAGAATATAGAACTTGATGAGCTTTTTTTGCATTCCTCATTCAATTAGAAGACTTGATATTAGACTGAGCCATATACTCTTTCAAACAGGAAAAGTCATTTTGGAAGCTGCTATTCTCACAGCAGTAGTGGTGCTTAGTCTCACTCTGTACACATTCTGGGCTGCAAGGAGGGGCCACGACTTGAACTTTCTTGGTCCATTTCTGTTTGCTGCTCTCTGGGTAGTGCTGGTTTTTGCTCTCATCCAGGTCATCCATGCTATCTTGCTTTTTTAGCTCTTCCATTTAGCTGAATGAATAAAACTTCAAAGACTTATGATGCATCGTGGTTTTATCCAGACTCTATTTCCACTTGGGAAATTGTCCACGATGATATACGGCGGACCGGCAGCAATGGTATTCTCTGACTACATTGTATACGACACTAACAATCTAATCAAACGCTATAGCTATGATCAATATATCTGGGCAGCTATTTCGTTGTATCTGGACATCCTCAATTTATTCCTCTCGTTACTCACTTTGTTCAGGGCTGCTGATAGTTGAAAGTATAGTTCATCAAACAAGTGATATATAGTAACTTGATACATTTTCTCTCAGTTTGATTTTCTTTTTTTTTTTCTTTTTTTTTTAACCTTGATACACGCGTACAATGTCAAGTTCAAGTACCTTGGATAATTTATATTTCTATCTTGGAAACCAGGTCATCTAAAAGTAGTTGTTGGCTCTCGCACTGCTGGTCTGTCAATTATACAACTGAGCACTTTCCCTCCGGAAATTGGGGTATTATTTCTTAATTTCAAATAGTGAAAATATGTAAAAATCGACTGTTTTTTCACTTTGTTTAATAAAAGTAAAAAAACAACAACAGAGAATAAACAAAATTACTAACAAAATAGAATCTTAATGCAATCTCACATCCATCCTGCGTGATGTGAGATATAATGTCCTCTCAAGATCATCTAGTCTAGTGACTAACTCATGAAATAATATTGTCATGATATCTGAGATTTGTATCTCAACATAATCAAGTTAAATATTTTACTAATGCGTCAATCACTATTTCAAAAATTAATAATTATATATAATTTATCTTCTCTATGTTAATCCAGAAATGAATTGACAGAAATATTGAGACAAACAGTAATATCATATGAGATAGAATAGCCCAGCTCACATGTCACTGTCACGCGTGCACCAACTTCATTCTCTGCCTAACATGACATTCTCACGAGCTAAAGCGACGTCCTAACAAGAAAGCCACAGCTGCCTTAACGAATTATCGCATCCAAAGATAATGGATGCGTAGATAACATCCAAAGAAAGGGAACTATCGCATCTCTCATCTCTCGACTTGTGCACCGTGGCAACAAATTTCCACCACATGACTGATAAAATCATCTCAGATCATCACTATGGAACACCAAATCAAATGCAAGGATAAAAAGAACATTCTGCAGGAGTTACATGGTAGAAACTAGTTCAATTTGATGATTTTCCTGTTTGAAAAAAAGTAATGTTCATCTTTTGCATCTCATCGGATGGTGGTGTAAATCTTTAAATCAATGATCTTCTATCTTTTTTAAGTCTTTCATATTGGTTGTATCCACCCTGCAAACACCACGCCAACAAAAAAACAGATCAGTCTCTGCCATAAAACATGGAATTTCTTTGCCCAAAAAAAAACTTGTGCACTGTAAAATTGGACTCTAGACCTGCGTGATCTGGCAAAGACATACTGTAGAGATGTGGTGATCTCAAAACTTTATACAGACCAAGAAGATGATAAATTATTATACCGATACCAAATAGAATTTAAGCATATCCAAAAATGATGTGCAGTATGTCAGCTAGAATTGACAGTGAAGCTTGAGCTTGTTAGTTAAATGTTTTGCTGGGGCTCTCAATCAATAAGCCATCAAATATGACCTAGAGCCTCTAGGTCAACATAAAATGTTAAGCAATATGGTCGCGAAAAGTATGCTTAATTACGATGCCAAGGTTACAAGTACTACTAAACTATAAATCTGTAATGTGATCTTAATCTAAAAACAAAATGTGAATTGTAATCAACACTATAGACCGACAAAGTTGGTAAAGATTAGCACATTAAATTTACGATTTTTGTAGAATGAGAAGTTATTTAAGGGATCTAGTGGCTAGTACATAAACAAACTGAAATAATTGAGTCTTTAAATTGTTAACAATAGTTTCAATATTGCTGAATATATGATTTGAAACCTTGTGTCATGCTAGATGGCATGGTTGAAATGTACAGTTCAGATAAATTTCTTCTATGTCGCTCGTACTGAACATGCTAATGATTAGCATACTACGCCATCAGCCAACAAGCTTTGACACTTATCAACATGTATCAAGATTGAGTTCATGCAATATTTATTATTTTTTTAGCTTGTGTCCCCATAATGAAAGAGGAATTGAATGTCTCAACACATTTTAGAGAAATGATACGCTGAGTGAATCCGGAGCACGAAATGCTCAGGGAATGACTCAGCACTTCCTACGTGGAAAAAAAAAAAAGAAATAAAAAAATCAATACGGAGCAAACAGGCAAGCTTTTGCCCTAAATCCCGCGGCTTCTCTTTCCCCTCCACCTGCGACGCGATTTTCGGCTCGACTTCTCCCTTCTCCTCCTCCTCCACCCACGACGACGGCCAGCTACTCCACGCTGGAAGCTCCTCGAAGCTTCTCAAAGCCAAGCATCTCCACGCGGCGAAGCTCCAAGCTTCTCCACGCTGTGAAGCCCTAAATCTCCTCCACGCGACGAAGCTCCAAGCTCCTCCATGTTGTGAAGCTCCTCGAAGCTTCTCCTCCACGCGACGAAGCTCCAAGCTCCTCCACGCTGTGAAGCTCCTCGAAGCTTCTCGAAGCCCTAAATCTCCTCCACGCGGCGAAGCTCCAAGCTCCTCCACGCTGTGAAGCTCCTCCGCTAGTGAAGCTCCACCACCAAACATCCACCAGAGAAGCTACTCCTGGCAGTATCTCGCTCTTCCTCTTGCCCTTTCCATTCTGGTAACTCACAGTATCTACTCCTGGCAGTATCTTGTGTTTTAGTTAAATGTATAGGAAGCTCATAAACTTTCTTGTCTATTTTTGATGAACCAACATGGATGGATAGACATAGCAGAATTTATTACCTTTAAGATTTCTTCCTATGCAAAGAGTTTCCAATGTATAGGAAGTGGATTCACTCACTGTATCTTCTCTTGTATTTTAGTTAAATTTCATGATTCATTATCCTGCTTAAAGGGGTACCTTGATTGATGCTTTGTTGTTTCTTGACAAATCTGACATCAATAATGCGTGTTGTTTATTCCTTGCTATTTTGTAAGTTATGTGTATTCATAACAGCAAAAGAAACATATTGAATTATTTATTTATGTATGTTCCTTGTTATGTTCTCATTTCAGTTTTTTTTCCTAATGATGTTCTTAAACATTTATTTGTGCTATTATTTATTTATGTTTGCCAATAACTATTTAGTTTGAATTTAGGTTGTAAAATTGTTATGGAGCAAGAACTATTAATTGAGGGTGATGTGCAAGTGTTGGGTGATTCGTCAAGCTCAAATACACTTGATACTCCACAAGTTGGGATGTATTTTTCATCTGAAGAAGAAGTCCGTGCTTTTTACAAATCATATGCCCAAGGTCTTGGTTTTGGTATTTCAAAGTTGGGTTCCAAAAAAGGAGATGATGGCCAGATAAAGTATTTTTCATTCGGATGCTCTAAAAATGGTAAGACCGTTCCTAAAGTGAAAAATTCCTTTTATCCTAGAGCTTGTAGCAAAACGGATTGCAAAGCAAAGATTAATATTACAGTTCAGAATGATGAATTATGTGTCATTACTAGTATTCAACTAGAACATAATCATGCATTAAGTCCAAGGAAGTCAAGACATTTCAGATGCAATAAAGTGTTAGATTCCCAAACTAAGAGGAAATTAGAGTTGAATGATCAAGCAGGAATAACTTTGAGTAAAAATTTTCAATCATTTGTTGTTGAAGCTGGTGGTTATGAAAATTTATCATTTGATGAGAGAAAGTGTAGAAATTATGTGGCTGAAGCACGAAGATTAAGGCTTGGGAATGGTGATGCAGAAGCCTTGAATAATTACTTTTGTCGTATGCAAAGTAGAAATTCAAATTTCTTTTATGTAATTGATGTAGATGAAGATTCTCGCATCAGAAATATATTTTGGGCTGATGCAAGATGTAGGGTTGCATGTGATTCTTTTTCTGATGTTGTTACATTTGATACCACATATCTTACCGCTCCGTTTGTTGGAGTAAATCATCATGGTGAATCCATATTACTTGGTTGTGGTTTGATATCTAAAGAAAATTCAGAAACTTTCATTTGGTTATTTAAATCATGGTTGGCATGCATGAGAGGAAGAGCTCCACGAGCTATTATTACGGATCAATGCAAAGCCATGGAAATTGCAATTCTTGAGGTATTTCCAGACTCTCATCATCGTTTATGTCTTTGGCATATTATGAAAAAACTTCCAGCTAAGTTTAGTAGTCATGCCAACTATAAGTTGATAAAGAGAAACTTGAAGAATATTGTTTATAATTCTTTGACAACTACAGAATGTGATAGCAACAGGACAAAATTTATCAAAGAATTTAACTTGGAGAAAAATGATTGGTTGAATTCTTTATATGAAATTCGTCATAAGTGGATGCCTGTGTATGTGAAAGATAAATTTTGGGCAGGAATGTCGACAAGTCAAAGAAGTGAAAGTATGAATGCTTTTTTTGATGATTATGTTCATTCAAAAACAACTTTGAAGCAGTTTGTTGAACAATATGACAATGCTTTGAAAAGCAAGATTGAAAAGGAAGATAATTCTGATTTTGCTTCTTTTAATTCAATAATTCCGGTCATCAGTGGCAATCCAATTGAAAAGCAGTTTCAAAGTGTTTACACTAACAAGATATTTAAGTTGTTTCAAAATGAACTACGAGGTTTGATGTTTTGTAATACTTCATTTGTGAAGGAAGAAGGATCAACATTGTTTTTTGAGGTGATGGAAACTGTATATGGAAAAGATGGAACAACTCCAAAAGAGATTTCCTTTTGGGTACAATATAGTGAGTTACAATGTCAGATGAAGTGTTTGTGTCGTCTCTTTGAGTTTCGTGGAATTGTTTGTAGACATTTGATGTCTGTTCTGGTAAAAAGAAAAGTCACTACAGTTCCAGAACATTATATTTTAGAACGATGGCGTAAAGACATTAAACGTGGATATCAAGGAATCACTAATATTTATGATGATTCTTGTCAGCATGCAGAAGAAAGACGAAGATATAATAATCTTCAACCATTGTTACAGGAAGTGGGACAACTTGGGTCAAAAAATGATGAGAGGTGCTTTGTTTTAATAGGGATATTAAAAGAAGCAAAAAAAAGATTTATGGATACCAACATTGGTGATTCATTGGATGGTGATCATGATAGCAACATAATACATGAGGAATCAAGAAATGAGAGCAAAAAGTTTCATAGTCCACTGAAAGTAAGGTCTCGTGGGCGTCCACCGACAAAAAGAAAACAATAAAAAATTGAGCAAATTGAGAAAAGGGCAAAGGCAAAGTCTCAAAAAAAGGTTTGGTTTGTATATTTGGATATAATTGTTACTTTGGTGTTATGTTATGTTGCTAATTTGTATAAGTACATTTGTCTACAGGGTTCTACAATTGATAGAAAGCAAGATGAGTTATCAAACATTGAACAAATTGATAAATTTTCAGGTTTGCTTGTAGATTCTTCATTTATTGTATTTTCAGTTTTTTTGTTAAATCTAAGTGATGATTTTGTTCTTATAGAGAGTCAGAGATTGTGTAGATTGGATAAAGAACTGCTGGTTCCTAATGATATTATTCAGGTATCCTTATTGCTTCTTTCACTTTAATGTTTGACATATTACCATCGTAGCCCTTCTATTACCGGTAACTATCATGTAACTTCATTCTTTGTATCAAAATTTGTATTTTCTATGTAACATTTGGTTTGGAAAGAAAATGGTCTAAGTGTGTGGACATATGTGCAGACAATGGAGAGAACAAGGTCTTTTGAGAAACCTATTGATTTGTTACAAATGCATGCTGATTTGTTCAAGGTATCTTCTCTTATCCAGGAAGATACAAATTTTGGAAAAGATTTTTTTCACAATCCTTGGCTTGATGGTAGATGCTCATGATTCTCTGTTTGTTCCAGGAAGGCGAGAGTGCAAAGATGAATTTTGAGATTAATGATTATCCAGGATATGGAGATGAAGTATTTCATGAAGGCAAGAGTTAAAATAATGCTACCAGAATGTAATAGAAGATTGTAATGCAATTGAACTTTTAAATTTTGTGTATTACTTGAATTGTTGTCTTATTACTGAACTTCAAACACTTTGATTTTCTTATGGGCTATGTTGCACGGACACCTGCAGGTTTTTTTTTTTCAAGTATCGGACACGGACACGACACGGATACGGACACGACACGCAAATGCGCGTGTCGGATACGGCAAAATCCGTGTCATTGCCTTTTTTAGAGTTTGACCAGCCGGATACGGTTAGGATACGGCTAGGACACGGATGGGACACGTTTTCGAATATATTTGGGCTCAAATGTAAAAAACCTAAAAATTATAAGGCTCAAATTGAAAAATAATAAATTTATAAGGATTGATTAATAAATTAATTAAAATGAATTTACATAACAAAACCCTAAATTCCTCCCGATTATTTCCTCCCGACTCTCGCCGCTGCAAACCTTCGCCGCTGCTCTGCTCTCGCCGCTTCTCTTCTCGCCTCGCTTCGCCTGCTCTGCTCGCCTCGCCAGAGTCGCCATTATTCTGCTCACCTCGCCACTGATCTGCTCGCATCTGCTCGCCGTGCTCGCATTTGCTCGCCTCGTCACTACTCGCTGCCGCCCTCTATTTTCTGGCAAGTTTCCCTTTCTATTTTTTCTTCTGAAATCACGGTTCTGAACTTGTTTTTTTGTTTTTTCGCTTTTCTTTCATCTGAAAAAAAGGAACTACCGAACTGCACATCCATGAGACCTTTCTCATAGCAGTTTTAACACTGCACATTGTAGTTGCACTGCACATTTTGGTTAGGGCTTCCTGTACAGTGTGCAAATAGTGCAATGGTCCATAGAACAACACTTTTTTAATTTGTTGGAAACTGGAAAATCTATTGATCAATATGTTTATGTTATTTCTCCAGCCTATTTGCTATGGAAAGTTTTCAAAATGAGAGTGGACAGGAGGATATTGATGATTATTCTCCTCTGTGGAAATTTGTAACCAAGGTGGAAAAGGGAGTTGGAGGAGGAAATGTCACTTGGTCATGCAATATATGTACTAAAGTGTGCAAAGGATCATATTCGAGGGTGAAAGCACATCTGTTAAAACAAAAAGGGGCTGGAATTGCTGGTTGTACAGCTGTTACAATGGATCAAATGAAGCGCATGCAACAACTTGTGGATGATGCAGAATTGAGAAAGAAGAATTCTAAACCGAAAGAAGTTTCGTTGCCTTCGTCATCTGTATCATCAAACATGGCTTCAAAATCATCATTTAGTGGTCCTGGTCCTTTGCAAAATGATGATCCAACTCTAACAAAGAAGAGGAAAGGACAACTTGGCCCTCTTGAAAAAGCTTTTAACTTGAATGCTAGAGATGAGCTCCACTCTGAAATTGCAAGGCTCTTTTACACTGGGGGATTATCTTTCAATATTGTTAGGAATCCTCATTATGTTCGTGCTTTCAGTTTGGCTACTCAACGAACGATTCCGGGTTATCTTCCACCTGGATACAATTTATTGAGAACTTCACTTCTTCAAAAAGAAAAAGCTCATATTGAAAAGTTGTTGGAGCCAACAAAAACTGCTTGGAAACAAAAGGGGGTTAGTATTTGTAGTGATGGGTGGTCGGATGTGCAAAGAAGACCGCTAATTAATATCATAGCCGTGTGTGAAAGTGGTCCTATGTTTTTGAAGGCTATAAATTGTGAAGGCCAGTACAAGGATAAAATTTTCATCTCTAAGTTGCTCATTAATGTTATAAATGAAGTGGGACATCAGAATGTTGTCCAAGTAGTCACCGATAATGCTCCTGTTTGCAAAGCTGGGTTACTCGTTGAGGCAAAGTATCCACACATATTTTGGACTCCTTGTGTTGTGCACACATTGAATCTTGCTTTGAAGAATATTTGTGCACCAACTGACTCTCTACAAAACAAAGAAGTCTTTGATGAGTGCAAGTGGATAGCAGAAGTAGCAAATGATGCTTCAATGATCAAGAATTTTATCCTGAATCACAATATGAGACTATCGATGTTCAACGATAACTCAAACTTGAAGATGCTATCACTTGCAGATACTCGATTTGCTTCCACGATCATTATGCTTAAAAGGTTCAGACAAATCAAGAAATGTCTTGAAAACATGGTGATTAGTGAAAGATAGGATGTGTACAAGGAGGAGGATGTAGTGAAGGCTAGAGTAGTGAAATACAAGATATTGGATGATCAATTTTGGGAAAAGATTGATTATATACTTGCTTTCACAAGTCCGATTTATGAGATGCTAAGGAAAGCAGACACTGATCAACCTTATCTTCATTTAGTCTATGAGTGGTGGGATGAAATGATAGAGAAAATGAGAGTTGCTATCTCAAAGGGGGCTCATAGTGAAGATTCAAAGTTTTATGAGGTTGTTCATAATATTCTGGTAGAGCGATGGAATAAAAGCAATACACCTCTACATTGTTTGGCGCATTCTTTGAATCCAAGGTAAAGCTCTAAAAAATTTTAACTTTCTAAGTTTTAGCAAATTAGAAATATTAGTTTGTGAATGATGTTAAACTATCAATCTTTTTATATAGGTATTATAGCCATGAGTGGCTCCAAGAATCTCCTAATCGTCTTCCTCCTCATAGGGACATCGAAGTTTCAAGGGAAAGGAAAAAGTGCATTGAAAGATATTACTCCAATTCATCCGAACGAAGAAGTGTCAATGAGGAGTTTGCCTCTTTTTCAGCTGCCATTGATGATTTTTCTGATAATGATGCAATGCGTGATCGAGGTTTAATGTCTCCAACTAAGTGGTGGGTTATCCATGGTGCTTCTACACCAACTCTTCAAAGTTTAGCTTTAAAGCTACTTGGACAACCATCTTCTTCTTCTTGTTGTGAGAGAAATTGGAGCACCTACAGTTTCATACACTCATTGAAGAGGAACAAGATAATACCACAAAGAGCGGAAGATTTGGTGTATGTTCACTATAATCTTCGTCTTTTATCTAGGAGGAGTCCACATTATAATGAAGGAGAAAGTAAGATGTGGGATGTTGGAGCAGATGGATTTGATTCTATGGACATGGAGGGTGCTTTTATCCTTGAAATTGCCAATTTATCCCTTGATGAACCTGAGTTGGAGTCAGTCTTGTTTACTGACGAAGGTGGTGTTGGTGATGATACAGATATGGATGTTTGATTTTGTTACTTGTTTAAGATGGATTTGGTGTTTTATATTTTGTTATGTTTACTTTTTGTTTGTAATGGATATTATGATTGATGTAATGTGGTTTCTATTGTAGGATTTTTAATTTTTTTATATTATATATATATATATATATATAATATTTATATATTTTAATAATCGCCGTATCTTAGCCGTATCGTGTCTTATATTTTCAAAAAATTTCGTATCGCCGTATCCGTGTCGTGTCCGATACGATACCCGTACCCGTATCCATGCTACACAGCTTATGGGGATTTTGTCTTAGTTATTTTGTATCTTCAGAGTTGGACTGTTGTTGGTCACCCTCCCTTGAAGTAATTGTAGAAGTTATATTGTGTTATTGCTCTGCCACATATAATTCTCATATATTGCTCGGTAATTGTAGAAGTTATATTGTTTGGCTTGATCGTGAATCTCCTCAATGGAGTTTTTGCTCTTCAATGGAGTTTTTGCTCTAGATCAGGAAGGCTTTAGGGTTTAGGGCTGGGAAGCTCTAAATCCACATGAGTATTGGATCGGTCTGCTGACCGATCCAGTGATACTGTGGTTATCTGATCGGTCTGGTGACCGATCAGTAACCAAACAGTAGATTTCTGTGGGTTATCTGATCGGTCTGGTGACCGGTCAGTAACCAAACAGTAGTCCACTGTAAGTTATCTGATCGGTCTGTAGACCGATCAGATAGCGATGGGATTCAGAGAACAATAGGGGGATCGGTCTGTGGACCGATCCACCTATAGGCTGATCGGTCTACTGACCGATCAGGCTTAGAAACCAACGTGAGTTGGGGATCGGTCTGGGGACCGATCAGCCTAGGGCCTGATCGGTCCCATGACCGATCAGAGACCTTGAGGACCGATCAGGGTGGAGCCTGATCGGTCCAGGCCTAGTGTTCTCCATATTGATTTTTTTTATTTCTTTTTTTTTCCACGTAGGAAGTGCTGAGTCATTCCCTGAGCATTTCGTGCTCCAGATTCACTCAGCGTATCATTTCTCCACATTTTACCATATGTTGAGTCATGTCAACTATCAATATGGTATTAATATAATAATATTTAATTCAATCAATATCCAATTGCTAATCCTAAAAAAATACTATGTTTAAGGTAATAAAGGAGTAAAATTCATCTAAATTTACCACATCGTGCTTTGATGTGTACCAAACCATATTGAATATATTGTAGTCAGGGACCAAAACTCGGCAATGAGTGATTTTGTTGTTAGATATGTTGTTACTAAAGTAGTTGTACACCAGATTCTTATCTAGACAAACCTAATATTGCATACATATGTAATTTAGGTTTTGGATTTTGACCTATTCTTTTCTTTATAATTAACACTTGGTATAGCATCCATTAAAAACACTAAATGATGGTCTCAAGTTCAGATGAAAAAAAGCTGAGGATTGAGTTAGGTTGCCAGCGAACATCAAGCAGAGACAAATATTCTATATGAATAGATACATCAAATTATAGCACCCGTTAATCTTGTGGTCATTTGGGCACTACAGTCATAGCACATGGCTTTTTTTTTTCATAATTTATAATAGCAATAGAAAACCTGTCTGTCTGAGTGAGTGTATACTCAAAAGATATCTGTTTATTCACTTATGTCTTTCTCAAAAAATAAATCATGGAAGACAATGTAGGTTTCCATCAGCAAAAGATCTGATTGATTAGAGATTGATGCAGTTTAATTATTCAATTAAAGTTTCTACTATGTCAATAATTGAACCAAAAGTTAGGTAATTTAGGGGAAAAAATTGTACAATATGACATGTACACTCACGTTGTTCCATAAAGTGAAATCTTCTGAAGTTTTGTGACATCGCCACCACCTTGGTTGTCCTCGATAAAAATTGTTAAGCTGGTGAAATATTGTGCAAATTAGTAACATAAAGACATTTACTTGCACATTTGAAGAATGTTGTAGTTAATAAAAAAAAATTATATATTGCATTTACCTGCAAACATTTTGAAACTTGACGTACTTCAATGTAACAGGCTTCCCCTGAAATTTCAACATATGAAGCATAACTATTAACCGTATGTACAGGAAAAGCAATATAGCTGCAAAATCTTAACAGATTAACACAAAAGAATTTACAGCACAGAGACACAACAAGAAAGAATATGTGCTTCACCTTAAGATTGTCAGCTGATATATTGAAGGAGTCACTTGGTGGATCATTAACATTACTGCAATATTATAAATTGTTAACCAAATAATGCAGGATTATAGGAAAATTCCTAATGATCTGCTAATCTTGATAACAAGGATATATCAGTTACACAAAGTACCTGAAGCCCATGTGTTCTTTGTTTGCAAAGAGTTTTACTGTCCTAGGACCTGATGAAGTGATGATTAAGAGAAGAGTTTGGGCATGTCAAAAAGTTCAAGAGAGGAAAAAACAACTAAAAGAAATCCAACATTTATAGCAACGTGAGACCATGTTTAACTTCTCGTGCATTAAAATTGTGACACTTGGATAACATATATGAAACATATGGTGGCATGCTTTTTGAAGAAAAAAAATGGACTGCACCATTATCTATAATAAGGTTAAATAATCATACAGATGTTTTGTCATTTAATACGTTAAGTAATTTAAAAAGGATACCTAGATTAGCAGATTAGGACACAAACAGTGACACAGACATTGAAAGAAGTTTCAAGACGCTTGTATAAAATACACTTAGAATGAATCTTGCCGCAGTACAAAGTATGTCAAGATAAGTTTCACTGAACAGGTCAGGTAGAATGCTTATTCACAATCTTACAGTGTGCAACTTGTAAGCATCTTTTAGTTTCGTATTGACATAATCTTCAGATGAACAACGAGTTGGAATCAGGAGTTGTCTGAGTAGCAACAGATGGCATTCTAAAAGGAAGACAAAAAACAAAAAGGTATAGCACCTTCCTCTTCCGGGCCAGTGATTACAGCCGAGTGCAGCTTAACCACTTGGGTGAAAGGAATGTAAATCAAAAGCTGTTCATCAGCGTCACTCTCCAGATGCAAACCATCATCATCCCTATAACCCTAATTTTGACAGAGAAGCAAAATAAATAAAAATCATTCATTCGACGGAAACTATGGCCTCGTTTATGCTGCGACTACGAAAAATATCTGCCACACACGACGATCACCTGCTTCAAAGCGTTGGCAATCGGATTTTTCCCTATCTGATTGAGGCACTCGACGCCGCTCCAATCGACGAAATCAACGAGATCCACCTTTAACAATAATGGGGAAAGAAACATAGGAGAGGGGGGAGTTTAAGATAATGAACCAGGAGAAGAATTAGGGTTCTGAGAGAGTTACCTGTCCCCGTGGAATCACTGACGAAGACATCGCCGAGAAGGAAGAAAGAAGAAAGGTATCGAACAGAATAGAAGACGAGGAGGAGCAGGGGGCGAAAAAAAATAGGGCATATTTGCCTTCCGAAATTACCCAACTGCTCTCAGTATTATTAAAATTCAAAATAACGTTTTATTAAAAATATATATCTCTCGGTATTTTCCCTAAATCCACTTCTATTTTTCGATTCATTTTATTTTAACTATAACTGCTCTAAAAGGAATGTCACTTATGAATTAAAAAGATTCGCGGATCACTATAATTTTTTTTGTTTATTGAATAAAATCTCGAATTAGTATATCAGCAATAGAACAAATTTCTCATAAAAAAAATTTAAATGAATTAAGATAGCGAACATCTAATCAGGTATAAATTTGAGCAGCATTGTATTTAAATATATAGATACAGGATCAGCTACGATCAAATTCAAGTATGTCGAATAATGTTCAAAAAGTTAAAGGCTGTTATTGTCAGTTTCTGTTATCAACAAATCGAGCTCTATAAATTTTGTGGTTGTGTAAGTTTATGAAATAATCTACTATTTTCTACTCTCATTTTCTGTTTTTTTTTCATTTACATTTCCAAAACTATGATCTATAGTACCCACTGACGTAAAGCAACAGTAAAATACTTGGATTAAAAATAATATGATAAAAAATTTGAATCCAAAATGAGACTGATACTCTGAAAATCGACTTCTAATGTATATAAATTGCTCTAAATTTAGCCGATAGATAATTCAAGAGATGATGAAATATAAAAACAAACATCTCGATAGTCCTGTAAGTATGCAGTGATAAAACATCCACCTGCCTACCTGGTGAATTTGCTGCCACATCTCCATTTGATATCAACAGCATGTCACCGAGAAAGAAAGAGATTATGCATTATCCTGAACTAATTCAAGAAATTTCACATCCATGAAGTTTCTCCAAGCATTTGCACAGGAAAATTTCACATTCTGGCAAGAAAATGATATATAGAGAGGAAGGGGTGCTAAAACAGCTAGAAATAGTATTCAAATTGTCAGAAGGTAGTACATGCAGGTTTAAGAAACATTATCTACTCAACACTAGTTCTAAACATACTCATACTAAACCATCAGCCTATCAAGCTATTTGATATTACAGAACTGGAACAAAATCACCTGAGACCTAGCATCAAAACTTCAGTTAGACGAGCACATTCAGTTGGATTTCTATGTTACATTGCAGTTTCTTTGAAGCTCTTGGTCAGCCATATTGCCGTTTCCCTTGGAGAGACTTTCCCTGGACCGAACGGCTTCAGCAAGACACCCAACTCATCGTACCTCTCCTGTTGCAACAGCTGAGCACTGAATTCAAGCAATCCCTCCAGTGCTTCCGCCCTTTGCTGGTACGATGAAGGGTCAAACCTCCGCTGCCTTGATTCTGATGATCCACGGCTAGAAGCATCTGCTGCAACTGTTGGATTTTGATCTGAAGAATCACTTCCATTGTCGCCTTCAGTTCGGTAAATTTGGATAGTGCATTTGTCCTTTGTGATAGAACGGTCTCCATAATGTGGGGTCGCTGAGGAGGAGCCATGAGCTGATAATTTGGGTATTGGTAGCAAGGGATCTTCAAATGAAGCTAATGGAAATTCTGCAATTCTATCTATTCGAGGGGAGTTGACTGAGACATCAGGGGAGTCAACATGGTGGAGAACACCAAAAATGGATTTAGAAGTTTCAAAAGTAGGCAAAGGAAGGGATGCCCTTCGAGAAGCTTGACTAATTCTATCAGCATGAGTTTGTGATCCAAGCTGCATTAAGAATCCAAATATTAGTCATGAGTGATGATCTTGTGCACCAAGAATTATAGTGGCATCGATGCACAGAGATTTTGGATAAATAACATCTTCTATGTAATTCAAAGCATTTGGACTAGCTTATGGTGAACTTTAAATAGGCACAATATATAAAAATCAATTTCATAGGCAACATGATAATATGGAATCTTTTGTTTAACAGAATAGCAACCACAATGCCGTTGCTTTACATATCCCAAAATGAAATCTTAATGCTTGTGATTCAGAGATGATCATCTCAGAAAACAAAATGATTGTGCTTATTGGGAAATGCAATCCAGCAAAACGATGTAAAAGTTGGTGTCTATTGATAAAATCAAGCAGAAAAGGATATGAATATTCTATATTTTAAACATCCAAATCAAGATCTAATAAGTAGATCCTTATTATGTTAAATATAAGAAACACAAAAGCAGTGTGATGGCCATACCGACTCGCGTCTTGATTTGGCGTGCAATGATTTTGAGGGTTCCATCCATGTACTAGGAGACATGAATGTTTTAAATGTTTCTTTGGGGCTCTTCAAAGTACCTGAGTGCTCACTGGTTGTTTTGTCACTACCCATCTCCCCGACTTGACTGCTGCCAAGTGAAAGATTCTTTATCTTCTGGTTTTGACAATTTGGAAAATCTTTAATAGTCCGAGTTGAACTTATAGCCATGAGTTTCAAGATCCTCTCATTGCCTAAAGACTTTCTTTTTTCCTTATCCGTGCAAATAAGATCATCTTCATCATCTTGAAATCTGATTTTCCTTACGGGATTATATGGAGCTTGGTTAATAGGAAGCATATTCCTTGAAAGATTGCATTTTAGGTTGACTTGAAGCACATAAGGTTGAAGATGTGGATGTTTTAGCAATTCTGCAGCCTGTTGATTTATACTCATCTAATGGACTATGAAAAGAATTACAAAATAAAATATAGAATTAAAGAGGAACATCCAAATTTTGCTCTTTTTTTGTCAAAATACATACACTTGGCCTGTATTCAGGACTTTTTCTGAGCATGCTTCTGATAAGTCCCCTACTGCACACAATAACCAAGAAATGTCATCATAAATTGGATTAGTTAATGTGTCTAGCTAACCAAATAAGAGAGGAGCTGATGCTCACAATGCACCAGAATATGAACTTGGTAGAGGAGCCACTATGGACTTGCTGATTTTGTTTATCAAAGCCTGCATATCCTACTTGAACAAAAATGACAAGACATGAAACAAATTTACATGTTATTGTCAGTAGAATTGGAGGGTCAGTTTTATAACATTTAAAAAATAAAGAATTGCAAACTGAATTCCTTCATTTTAGTTCTGTTAAATGTTAACCACATCCTAATATCATCAAGGCCCAAGATACAAAGAAACATTTTGCAAAGAAGAATTGTAATCCTGTTTAAATATTACACATTGCAATACAGCATACAAGATCTTTCGGTATCAAGGCATATGATAATCATCAACAAGGATATTCCTTAGCAGCAATCTAATGAATAATGAAATCTACTAAAAGATGTTCATAAATCTATCCAAAATGAGACATCTAATCAAGCAACTGTTTGGAGTTAAAAAAATATCCGGATACGGAATAGGGACATAAGAGCATACAAACTTGAATTTCAAATCTGTTTCTTCTGCAATAATGGCACTAAATTTTCATTTCATGTTATGTAAAGTTAAGCATCCACCAAGGTTAAACTAACACAAATGCAGGATTGTGACCATAATAAGAGCAAAACCAAGAAAGAGACCAAGATTTTAAAAGTTACAATCTCCTCTTCCCTACTTGGCTACTTGGACTCTTCTTTTTCTTTGTGGTAACAGGAAGCTCATGTGTGTGATCATATAATGGAATTATCAATACATTAAAAACTAATGGTAGTGAAAGGCAGCATTTACAGAAATGATAAAGACTGGCAATCATGATATCATGTAAAAAATGGTACAATAGACACAAGTCAGATCATACTGAGAAATAAAAAATAAAATAAATTGGCAATCTGACTACAGAGTCCTAGCCCTCTGAGTAAATTCCAACCATACAAATCTAGGTGATATAATCCCAAATTTAAAACTCTGTTAAAAGAGCTAAACCGGTTTATTCAGTGATAGACAAAAACAAATAATCAATGAACAATTGTAAATAATAGAGAAGGTCTTTTGTCCTAAAACTGAATTCAAATACTAACTACCTATAAACCCAATGAAAAAGCAATAGAATTGTAGATTGTTAAAACTCACAAAAGCTTTGAATGCGGGCTTGAGAGCAGTCATCTCATAGATACAGCAACCTAAAAAAGGAACTTGAATTCATAGGAAATACAAGAAATCTGCTAATTATAACACAGTAAGAAAAGCAAAAGGAACTTTACCTAGAGACCAAATATCAGACTTGGAACCATAAGGAATATCAGCTAGAAGTTCAGGGCACATATAACTAGGTGTTCCTACAACCTGCATCAGGACCCAAAGCCTCTCGACAATAAAGAATATGAAAAATATTTTAAGATTCTTTCTTAACAATCATCTTTAAAACTTACAGAGCAAGCCAAATCATCTGAAGATAAAATTTTAGCAAGCCCAAAATCACCTGTTGATAACTCAATTGAGAATATCATGTCAGCTACATCCTGTTGATGACCATAAAATTTTATACAAAACTGAAAATTTTGACACAAAATGGAAGAACGTACCTAGCCGTATGTTTTGATCCTTTGTAAGGAATATATTTGAACACTATAATCCAGTAGAAAGAGACAGTTATTAAGCATAGAACTTACCATCAATTTGACCAAATACATAGGTGATATTTAGTTACCATGATAATGCAACTTACTTTTACATCACGGTGTAGAATATGATTGTTGTGCAAGTAATCAAGAGCCATAAGGAGTTGGACAAGCCATTTACACAGCTTCTGTTTGAGTACAGCAGAATAAATTGAAGATGATAAAGGAGAAAATGAAAAAATGAGAACAAATAATGAAAAGATATGCTAGAATACTATATATGGTTACTAAGATCAATTACCTCCTCAGGAAAAAGATGTCCACTGGCCTTCTTTATGGCTTCAGCCCTGTAACATCAAAAGATATAATATACATATCTAAATCTCAGCGTAAATGAATCTATAGGTCCTAGATTACACTTCAAACAAAACTTACATATCACCTCCCTCACAATAGCCTATAACAATACATACATAACAACCCTGAAAGAAAACCAATACAGATTCATTATGAGATAGCAAACCACATAGCTAGTTAGTCGGCAAATGATGTATCCAGAAATTAATACAGGGAGCATAACAACAATAGTTCACAGAAAACAGCATGTGCACAAATTGAAAGTTGGAAAAAGTTGTATACAAAATTCAAATCAATAACAAAAAATTTGGTGATGAAAAATCCAGTAGGATTCTTTTGAAATGTTCACAGCTTTCCCACCTTAAAATCAAAAGGAACACAAGTATATGCAAATTGAGAAACCATTATCTCCTAATTCAAATGAAAAGCAACAAGAATTTAAATTCCAGGGAATCAAGTTTAGAGATCTTCATTGGGTGAATAGTATCCTTGGCGCGCAGCACTGAGTTTGTTATTGACGTATAACATACAAAGTTTTGTAAACAACAGAATCTGTAAATCCTAATCATCTCAGACATGTGAACCCTTTCCTAATCCTATCTGGAGCTACTGTATGGGAATAAAACCAAAGAAGCCATTGTGGTTTTGCCACGCCAATTTCCTTCTCTTCTAAGCTAGACAACTGTCAGAAGCAAATGTCATACTGCTTGGTCAGAAATAAGAAAAATCATATGAAGAATTAAATCTTCACAGAAGGAAGAGCATATCAATACAGAAAAAGACGATCACATCAAAAGAGATGTCACACCATAGATATATTATACATCGTCGTCAAAGAGTAACAGAAAATAAACTAGGAAATCGTGCAGTCATAAAACATCCATTTACAATCTACATGCTGAAACAGAAAAGAAACTTATCATAATAAATCAAGGGGAAGTAAACTTTTGGAAACCTTTTCAACCCAGGAATCTTTATAATCCACAATAAATGGGCTTCTTACTTTTGAAATTAGCTCCATCTGCAATAGTGGCAAAGATAAACAAAATGAATAAATAGCACGGAAACACTATCCATAACACATGCTATTACGAGCATATGAACAAGATGGCTATTGACTTTTTATTCTATATAGGTGAGGTAGCAAGCAAATGAAGCCACCATAAAGAACAAATTTTAACTTGAGATAGCTATCATTTGAGTATCCACATTCAGTTATCAAATGACAGTCAACATTTAAACCTGGCATACCCACGAGTTCCAGAAAAATTATTTTAAAGGCATACCACAAGATCTGAAGAAAACAAATGTCGTGTACAGCATCATAATGAATGAAGAAGGCTCAAACTTGAAGATATCAATTATCTATGGGGTTAGGGGTCTAATAATTTCTAAATAGTGATCCAGTTTCAATGCAATAGCCATCACAATTCTAAATGAGTCATCAAAGGAAAATAGTCTGATAGTATGCAAATTTTGCTGAAGATTAGGATACAGGCTCAGCCATGAATATGCTCAACATGAGCCAAGTAAAAGTGCTCACTTCCAGATGAGCTGACCGACGGGACCTGTTGGTTTGGCGTGCCAAGCGTATCTTTTTCAAGACATACCTGTAGTATAAATGGAAAGACTGAGATAGAACTCAAGAAATGAGTCAGACAAGAGAAAGGAAGAGAATGATATGGAGATAGAGCAAGCAAAGAACTACAACAGCAGAAAAGATAGATCGCAGCCCTCACCTCTTGTTCTCGACCTTATGCTTCACCAGTAGAGCTGACCCAAATGCACCTTTCCCTATCTGCTCCAAAACCTCATACTGCTCCATTTCACAACCAATCTTCACCCAGGTCATCTATATTAACACGACGCTTTTCTCCTAAGATGCGGTGAAATCAAACCTTTCCTTACCAAACTGCAACCAAACATTCCAAGAAACCCTATGTTATAGACTCATACATCATAAACGAATTTAATGTGCTAACGAGAACCAATAAAAGCAGAGATCAAAAACCGACCCGAATGTGGGATTCTTAGCAAATCGAGAAGGGTAACAGAAAGGGAAAAAAGCCTCCCACACAAAATGTGCAACGGAAGGACACATATCAAAGCTCTAACAAGCATTTCTACCAACGATTAGCAAAGAACGTGGAGCACGGAAGGAACGTTGTTACCTGCATTGTTCGTGGCGGATCGAGTTGGATCTCAGTCAAGAACAAGCATTCATCACTGAAACCCTCGAAAGAAACAGATAGAAGTAGAAGTTCTCACACTACCTTGTGCTTCGTCAGTACCATCTTCTCCTCCGCCTCCTCGTCGCCATTTGAGGCCCGCTTCACTACGCGCAGTACAAGAACGGAAGGGGGGAGAGAGAGAGAGAGAGAGGCGGCAAAGTGAGATGAGAGCAGGAGACCGTACCCAGATTTCAAAGTCTCGCCTTTTCTTCTTCTCCTACCCTTTCTTTTCTGCTTTGCCTTCATTTTTATTTATTTATTTCTCTCTCTTCTCTCTTCTCTCTTCTCTCTTCTCTCTTCCGACACGGAGAGAGCAGTGGTAAGAGCTCTGCTTCGCGTCCAGGTATAAGTCACGACTCGGAGAGGATGACGTGGCGCGTTTCCACCAAAGGGAGGACCGGCGGAACGCTAGAATCTTTACCTAAGTCGTAACTTAAATCGTGTCACTAGTCACGAGCGCGCCGAAACAGGAAAATACAACATCTAGTTCAACACGCCCTGTATCTTAATCCACCAATCAAATTTCGCGGAAAGGTCTACGACTGCCGGGCCCCATACTAGATGTGCACGTTGCTGACTCCTATTGGTTCTCTTACTGCGCAGCACCAAGGTCCCCGCCTGGAGATCCAGTCACCGTCAAAGGGCACTGGTCATTTAGCTCCCTCGCTCACTTCTTCCACTTAGTTTACTGCTGCTTCAGTTTGTTATGTAATTAATGTCTCTTTATTATATGCAATTCTTGAGATCCGGTCATGAAACAGTGAACTCGGAGTTCGAGCAGCTCAAATTAGTGTTCTTGGTCAAACAGGTTGTGGTTTAGAGTGCATTCTCAGTGCTTTAAGTTCTCTTTTTAGTTCTATGACCATACTTCTACACACACTAGCATTTCAGATAAATTACGATATTTAGTGCCACAGGATCCTAAATCCCCGTGGCAGTAATGACTTCATCTCCGAAGCATACATGAAGAGCAGTAAATCGTTGTTTCTTCTTCGTTTACTTTCACTTAAAAAACGAGAACAGAGCAGAGCAGAGCGCAGAGCAGCAATGTCTGCTAAAGGAGGAACCTGCTCTCGCCCAAAGGCTGAAGCGCCATTTCCACATCCATTGACAACTCCTCCATGACTGCCAGAGAATCTGCTAACGTCCAGCGGCAGAACATAAGCAAGTGCTCGGTGCTCCGGCTTTAAGGCCGGTAACTTCTCCACTCTTTTACTTTTCTGGCTCACTTCTTTTTACAGTGTTTTACTGGCCCAGCGCCCTAGAAAAGCTATGATGGATGGATAGGGGCGGTGATCTTTTGACCTGGTGCAGGGAGCGAAGCGTAAGTGCTTCTTCCGTGACTGCCCCGCTGAATCAGACTGTTTTTATTTAGTTCCCCACTCGTGGCAGAGCGAGGACTGAGCGAGGAGGGAATCTTCCGGGGCTAGTGGTCCGGTGCCATCTCTTGTTACTCTGTTTTGCCCTCATCTTGCAGTGCATCTCCAGCTTTTGAACAACAGCTACAGAACAAATGAACGTCTTTAATAAGAAAATGAAGCCACCACTTTAATGAAACGTCTTTGTCCATTTCTGTCGACCATGCATCCTATGCTACAATGTTGAAAGACTCGGTGACGCAAGTAAATGTTGTGGTTTAACTTCACACTGTCGATGATGCAGACTGCAACAGTAGACGTGTGATGGACAGATACCGGAGAACCCTAGTGAATTAGGCCTCTGTATACCTTCTAGTTAGATTCTTTAGCCCCAGCAGACTTCTTAATCAAAACTAATGGTGTATCTCTCTGTTTCCTGCTCTTCACAAAATTAGATGGTCTCCCAAATAGCCACGATCCGATGGCTTGAAAGATAACACATATTAGGGATTGATTGGCTTTACCATGGTCATTTCAACGCTCAAATCAATTACTAGTAATAAGGATGTAGAATTTGTGGGATGCAAAATTAGAAGAAGAGGAAGAAGAACTAAAAACAATGAGAAGTTCGTGCAAGAAGAAATTTATACCTATGATCTATCCTCTTCATGTTTATATAATTGTCAGAAAAATATTTCTACATCAGATATCACGTGCTCCTCCATTCTCCTCGTATGAGTTAGTAAAGAAATTAGATCTGACAATTATTAGTTATCTCTCCATTGATCAAGTGGCACATATTCGGACAAAGGTAATCAGGGTATCAAATTCGAAAGTCGTTAACTACTTCATTCGTTAAGTACCATGTATTCATAGGAAAGCTATTACGGAATCAGATCTGACATTCACTATGAACTCCATTCAAAAGGCATCATGTACCTCTCGACAAATGATCAGGAAATCAAAGCCCGATGCCCAGTAAAATTTGATATCCAAGCACTAAAGTCAGGTGTTCGGTAGAAGCTAATATTTGAGCCTTAAGGTAGGTGCTTGATGGAAATTGTTATATGAGCACTAAAGCAAAATACTCAATGGAAGGCATTATATGAGTACCGAGACAGGTGCTCGATAGAAGTTATTATCTGAGCACTGAGGTAAGTGCTCCGTATAAGTCATTATCTGAGAACTAAGATAGGGGCTCAGTAGAAACTGTCACTGAGATATGTGCTCGATAGAAGTCATTATCTAAGAGTTAAGATAAGTGCTCAAGAGAAACTGAGCATTGAAACATGTCTCAGTGGAAATCTTTATTCAATTGAAGAAAAAAAATGATTATACTTATTTCATACGTTCTTTATAGTCTCTCCCCAGATTATGTGAAGAGAGATCAATCATAGAGTCAACTTATAGATAACCGCAAAGTGGCTAGCTAGAGGATGGGAGAAATTTTTTCCACCCGAGAGTATGTGCCCGTCGGGAATTTATCATTTGTCTCATTATAATAAATTTGTCATTCTCTAACCAACTGAGCACCTCTGTGAAGACGAAAGATTTTATCTGAGCACACAAGCAAAGTGCTCGAGAAATAATCAGGTACCATCAAAAACCATAAAAGTTCCTGTAATCCTCGTTTGTGCCCTTAGCCACAGTGAACAAGGAACACATTGTCTACAGTAAAACCATAAAAACTCTAGTAATCTACGTTTGTGTCCTTAGCCACAATAAACAAGGAACACATTGTCTACAATTTCCTAAGCTTGAGTAGTTCAACTCAAGCCATGCATATGGTATGTGATTCCGTATGAAAACTGAGTAGATGGGCAACCGGTGAGATGGTAGGAGTGTTCACAGGAAAGACTTCGACCTAGAATCTATGGACCTTGAGGTAGAAGTTGCAGACCTACGTACACTACAGACAGAGCTAACGGAAACGTTAGAGTGAGAACCAGGGAGAGGGTCTCTAGCGTAGGCACTCCAACACTCAAGTCAGAATAGTAGCCAAGCAAAAATGGAGAAGAAGATAAACAGTGGAACAATATTATGGATGCATGTGCACGTGTATGCGTGCAGATGCTTATGCGAATACGTGAGCGTACCTAGCCAACAGAGAGGATCCTCTTTTTATATCACCTCTTATAACCTTCGTAATAATGAGGCGACAGAGAATTGTAAGTACCCCGTGATGATCTTGATGTGATCAACTAAGCCAAGTTAGGTCATGTTGTTATTTTGATGTCCTGTGTCTAAGTGTGCAGGAATTTAGGAGCACAGGAAGTCGAGCAAAAGACCCAGATAGCAAGAAGGACAACACGGAAGAGAGCCGACGAGGCTCGGTGCCTCCGAGGGATGAGGTATTGCGAGAGAGTATGTAAGCATACGAGAAAGAGACGCGCGACGTTTTCGAGGGACGAGAAGTTGGAGCGGAAGGTTGCTTGCGAAGGTCGAAAAATGGGTTCAATTGAGTCCTATTCCGGATGATTGAAATCACCCAATCGAGCGAAGCTAGAGTCAGAGCCTGGACCAAAAAGTCAACACAAAGGTTGACTTTAGTCCGAGCGCTCGGACCAGGAATTTTATCAAAACTTGGCGTGGTATGATCCGTTACGAAGAGAATAAAATTCTATCCACGTCCAAGCGCTTGGAACCCTTCCAGGTGCCCTGATTAGAGCTATAAATACAACCCTAATCCCAGTAACTTAAAATATCACTTGTAAAACGACTTCTATTCTTGTTCTACTACTTTTGTAAGCTATCAACAGTGTAAAGAGGATACTCCACCTAAAGGAGATTTGAGTGAACTTCATTTGTCTAGGATTAGCAATTCTCTTGTCTCTACTTTTTAATTTATGCATTTACGTTTTGTTACTATATTAGTGTGTTCTTAATTTAGTTTGATACGTTGAGAAAGGTTGATTTTGATTTTCAAGGCAATTCACCTCCTCTTGCCGGTCGTTAGGGGACCAACAATTGGTATTAGAGTTAGGACGCTTTAGAAGGGCTAATCGCCAACAGAAGCAAAATCAATGGCCAGACCAAGCCTCATCCCACCAAAGTTCGAGGGATCGTTTGCATACTGGAAATGCCAAATGGAGGTATTCCTAAAAACCAACTTTGAAATTTTTTAAATAATTTAGTATGATTTTACAGTTCCAAAAGATGAACAGGGCATAGAGAAAGAAGAATACCTATGGACAAAGAAGGAACAAAGTGATTTCGTAACCAACAGTAGAGCGGAATATCACTTATTAAGTGTATTACCGTCTCAAGAAGTAAATCGCATTGGAAGTTACATATCGGCAAAAGACCTCTACGAAGGAACATCCGAAGCAAAATTAGCACAACAGGACATTATTCGGAACAAAATAACGAACATCCGTCTAGAAAAGGTGAGAAGGTAGCTGAACTACACATGAAAATCAAGGAGCTAATCACCGGACTAGTCAACCTCGACGAAACGGTAATCAACTGGGACTCTGTACGCTACGCACTCAACGCTTTTCTCAGGACTCCAGAATGGATCTCGATAATCGACACATACTACATATCGAAGAACCTGGAGGTAAGTACACTAGAGGGACTCTTTTCTACCTTAGAATTACATGAAACTATATGTGCAAGTACTGTTGGAGTGTATACTGAGAGCCTAAGCTTTGTAAACATTCATTATGAATAAAGAATCACATTTGGTCTAATTATATACATTTGTTTGTAGTTGTTCATTTAATTTATATTGTAGATAACATAGTATGTGGTGTCACATACAGAAGATGATGTTATCGGTACCTTATAAATTATAAACAGTAGCTCACGACCAGAATGGAAAGGAACAAACTATTAGAAAGTCGTAGTGTAATTAGGTATTAGTTTATCTTGACTATATAATTACACTAGTACACTCAGAGTGTATTGAGTAGGACCATTTGAGGTCGTTCCTTTTATACTGACTTTATAAAGGAACAAAGACCTTAGTTATTATGGAAGTGTGTGCTCTTAATCCTAATATAATAACAAGCACATATGTTTGATATTTATTTCTTTAATTTATCAATGGGTGAGATTTAGTTCGATGAATCAATAAACCCGATAAATTGGAAAATGGTATCACTCATAGTGTGTGTTGTTGATTATAGAAGGAAACTGTGTCCTAGTGATACTAGGTTGATAATGTCCTCAAGAGGAGCTCATAAAGATTGTCATGTTAAACCCTCGCAGTGGACTTAGTCCGACATGATAATAAGGTTGAGTGGTACTACTCTTGGACTTAGATATTAATTAAATGAGTTGTCGAGAACTCACTTAATTAGTGGACATTCGATATCTTAAACACAGGAGACTAACACACTCATAATAAGAAGGAGCCCAAAATGTAATTTGGGATTGGTGCGGTAGTTCAATGATAGTTCTCTAGTGGAATGAATTATCATTGATAAAATTAAGTTGTGTGTTGGGGAACACGGGATGCTTAATTTTATCGGGAGACCAAACCAATTCCTCCTCTCGGTCCCTATCGTAGCCTCTTATTTATAGAGTACTATACCCACCTATACCCACCTTCTACACCCACCCAAAGGGGGCCGGCCAAGCTAGCTTGGGAATCAAGCTAGGGCCGGCCTAGGTGGCTGGCCCTAGCTTGAACCCAAGCTAGTAGGGCCGCCAAATAAAATTAAAAAGAAATTTAATTTTAATTTTTATTATTATGTGGAAGATATATTTTAAAGAGAATTAAAATTAAAATATCTCTCTTATAAAAATCTACAAAGATTAAAGAAAGAGATTAGATCTCTTTCCTTATTTGTAGATTGGAGAGATGTTTTATTTTCTCTTTAAAATTATTCACATGTTAATAAAATTAAAATTATAGATATTCCTTTTATTAACCATGAAGAGATTTTAAAGAGAAATTTTATTTTTAAAATTTCCGGAAACAAATTAGGAAGTTTTAATTGTTGATTGAAACTTGTCCTATTTGCCTTCCAATGATGTGGCCATTACAAATTAATTGGGAAATTTTATTTTATTTCTCTCAATTAAATCATGTCAAGGAAATTAAGGAAAATTTATTTCCTAATTTGCCTAGGCCAAGGAATATAAAAGAAGGGTGAGGGTGCCTTCACAAGACACAACCTCTATTGTTTCTCTCCCTTTTTCCGTGGTGTGGCCGACCATTACCTCTCCCTCTCTTCCTCTTGTGGTGGCCGAACTTCTCTCCCTTGGAGTTCTTGTTGTGGCCGGATACTACTCGGAGAAGAAGAAGAAGAAGGAGAGAAAGCTAGCATCTCTTGGAGCTTGGTTAGTATTTTGTTTTTCCTCCTTGGTGAAGTTTCCCTTTGTGGCCGAACCTTGCTTGGAGGAGAAGAAGGTGGTTGGTGGTTTCTCATCTTGGAAGATCGTTGCCCACACAACGTCCGAGGTTAGAAGAGGAATACGGTAGAAGATCAAGAGGTTTTTCTACAAGGTATAACTAGTAATTTCTATTTCCGCATCATGCTAGTTATTTATGGAAATAATACCAAATACAAGAGGCTTACGTTCTAGTATTTCGAAGTTGTGTTCTTTTGTTTCTTTCTTTTCCTTGTGATTTGATTGTTCTCTTTGGTTAACCTAAAGTTATTTTAGGAAATTAAATATTAGCTTTCTATTAAAGGTTTTGTCTAGTCGGTGGTGGTTGCTCCCATATCCAAGAAGGCCATGTGCCTCGCCACGTCAGTACTGGGAACCTTTTATGGAAATTGATATTTAATGGAATTAATAACTTAAGGAGACTTGGGTCGAACGTGTTAAGTTCCGCAGGAGATCCAAGTCAAAACCTAAAAGAACAAATAGATTAAGTTTTGGATCAAACGTGTTAAGTTCCGCAGGAGATCCAAAATTTAATTTAAAAGAACACATGGTAGCTAGGAAAAGGTTCAGACCTTTGTACAAAATGTTTGTACAGTGGAACCTATAGGCTTTCCGAGTAGCAACCAACAATTGGTATCAGAGCTAGGGTTTTGCCTCTGTGTATTTGGTATTTAGTTTAATTATGCACATGTCATACATAATTTAGGCAGGATAATAGTAGGATGTGCTAACTTTGTGGATGCAGGATCCAACTATTATGGCTTTTAGTTAATTATGTGTGTGATTGGACCCTTGGACATGTCAAGGGCAATTTATATGTGTGTGCATGATTGTATTAAAATACAGCAGGAGCTGTATTTAGTTTTATTAGGATTTTATTTTTGATCTAGATACATGTACATTCCTTTTATGGAATATAGGATCAAAATGTAAAATTCTATTTATGTCATGGATCGAATCTTGCAAAGCGTGGAACCTTCTAAGGACCAGAGGCGCAGCGGAGCAAGATGGATGCGACAGATAGACCCGGTGGCGGTGGCCAAATATGGCAGCTTCGGATGACAACACACGGAGGACAATTAAAGATAAAAGCCATAATAGTTGAAAATTAGATTTTCTATTTATTGCTTTTATATTGTCGTGTGTGCATGTTAGTTTACAAGTTTAGTAGGCTAGCATAGTTAAAATTCCTCATTTATAAATAACTAAGTGGGAGAGGGATTTTTAAGTAAATCCCATGGTCTCCATTACTGGTTTGTAAGTGATGCAAACAAGCTTGCGCGTTGGCTCTGAGTGCCTTCCTCCATTACGGATGAGCTTGTTTGCGGATCACTAGAACAGACTTCCATTTTTGGATGACTATAGGAAGTTAATTAAGAGCGTGTGATCTTCCCCAACGGAAGGGGCATAATCTTATTAATGGACTTAGTGTCAAGTAATGGTGTACACTTAGACACATCTAATAGTATCCTCCCCAACGGAGTCACTGCTATTATTTGTGTGACCAAATAATACCAACTATTAATTTTATTTGTCAAAAAGTTAGGTTGACAAGATAATAAAATTAATGGGTTAAAACCCTCCTTTTACAAATGTTGAATTTGTATACGTCCACACTAACGTGGCATACAAAATTCACGGTGTTTTAAGGTGTTGGTTAATTTAAAATAGTATTGTTTGAGGAATCAATATTATTCTAAATTTAGAGTTCTGACCAAAAGTTATTTGTGATTCTTAGGATGACTTTCAACCCACTGTCCATCATACTTCAACAAAATAGACTTATTGGACCAAATTACATAGATTGGAAAAGAAACCTGGACATTGTTCTTACTGCTGAAAGCTATAAATTTGTACTGACTGAGCATTGCCCTGATGCACCCACTGGTGAATCTACCCAAGAGGAGATTGAATATCATAGGAAATGGGTAAAAGCAGATGAGATGGCGCGGTGTTACATTTTGGCTTCAATGTCAAATGTATTGCAACATCAACATAAAGATTTACCAACAGCTTATGATATTATGAACAATCTCAAGGAACTCTTTGGTCATCAGGATAGGGCTTCTAGACAAGAAGCTATGAGAAAGATAATGACAGCCACCATTGAAGAGGGTTATCCTGTATGGGATTATATCCTAAACATGATGGCTTATCTGAACGAAATACGGATCCTTGGAGGAGAAATTGATGGGGAAACCCAGATCGATATGATCCTCCAAACCCTACCTAGAAGTTTTGAGCAGTTCCGCCTGAACTATAATATGAATAAAAGGATTTATTCATTAGGGGAACTACTGACAGAACTTCAAGCAGCAGAAGGGTTATTTCGTCACAATGCTCAAATTCACTATGTTGAAAATGGTTCTACTTCTAAACCGAAAGGTAAGAAGAAGAAGAAACAAAATGGTTCAGCAAAGAAAGTGAATAAATCTCAGAGTACGGGATTTAAAGCTGGAATGAAGAAGCCGAAGGGCAGGACATTGGAAGGCGGACTGTCCTCGTAAGAACCAAAACAAAGGTATATCTCATACTCTAGTTGTTGAAACATGTTTAGCGGTGTTATCTACCAGCACCTGGTGTGTAGATACGGGAGCCACTGATCATGTCTGCAATTCCTTGCAGGGGTTCCAGGAAACCCGACGACTATCTGAAGGGGAGATTACTGTCTACATGGGCAATGCTACTAAGGTGGCAGCTGTTGCAGTGGGAGACGTCTACTTATCTTTTAGTAGAAATAGAAATTTGGTTTTAAGAAATTGTCTTTATGTACCCAGTTTTAGAAAGAATTTAATTTCAGTTTCTAAACTGTTTTTAGATGGATATTCAGTTTCTTTCAGTAACGATGTAGTTATTAAAAGAAATAAAGTGATTATCTGCTCTGGTGCATTAGTTGGCAATTTGTATATTTTAAATCCAAATTCTTCCACAAAGCAAAACATGGAAATTTATAATTCATCTTCTAATTCTAATAAGAGAAAAGAACCTTCAGAAATGAATCAAGCATATCTTTGGCATCTAAGGCTTGGTCATATTAACTTAAGTAGGATTCAGAGGCTTATAGCCGATGGACTTTTAAGTTCATTAGAGTTGGAAAATTTTCCAACTTGTGAATCTTGCTTAGAAGGTAAAATGACCAAGAGGCCATTCAAGGCCAAGGGGTATAGAGCCAAAGAAGTGTTAGAGTTGGTTCACTCTGATTTGTGTGGTCCTATGTCTGTCCAGGCAAGAGGAGGTTTTGAATATTTTGTCTCTTTCATAGACGATTATTCAAGATATGGATACATTTACCTAATGCGCCGCAAGTCCGAGTGCTTTGATAAGTTCAAAGAATACAAGGCTGATGTGGAGAAACGACTAGGTAAAAGTATCAAGACACTACGGTCAGATCGTGGTGGCGAATACCTCTTAGGAGAGTTTAGGAATTACTTATCAGAGGCCGGGATTCAATCCCAATTATCTGCACCTGGAACACCCCAACAGAATGGTGTAGCAGAACGAAGGAATAGGACTCTTATGGAGATGGTTAGATCAATGATGAGTTATTCAGAATTACCAAATTCGTTTTGGGGATATGCTCTGGAAACAGCAGTATACGTTCTGAACTTAGTACCTTCTAAATCAGTTTCTTCTACTCCCATAGAATTGTGGAATGGGCGAAAACCCAGTCTAAGACATATTCGGATATGGGGTAGTCCAGCACATGTGCTGAAACCAGATGCTGATAAGTTAGAATCTCGTACAGAAGTTCGCGTGTTTGTAGGATATCCCAAAGGAACGAAAGGTGGTTTATTTTATAGTCCTAAAGACCAGAAGGTCATTGTTAGCACCAATGCCCAGTTTTTAGAAGAGGACTATATAATGGATCACAAGCCCAGTAGTAAAATTGTTTTAGAAGAACTTAGAGAGGACATGTCTACTTCAGTACCAACAGTACAAGATGAAGTACCACAAGAGACTGCAACACGTGTCACACATGATACACAACCACGGAGTGCCTCGTCAGAGTGGGAGGGTTGTAATGCAACCTGAAGATTCATGTTTTGGGAGAGTCTTGGACTTGATCCCGGTAAACATGAACCCGATCATCATATGACTAAGCACTCCAAGATATAGATGCAAGATCTTGGCAAAAGGCAATGAATTCGAAATAGAGTCCATGTACTCTAATAAGGTCTGGAGCTTGTAGAACCACCGATGGTGTAAAAGCCGTTGGATGCAAGTGGATCTACAAAAGGAAAAGAGGGATGACGGAAGGTAGAAACCTTCAAAGCTAGGCTTGTTGCGAAAGGGTACACTCAGAAAGAGGGAATCGATTATGAGGAAACCTTTTCACCGGTAGCCATGCTTAAGTCTATCCGGATACTCTTATCCATTACTGCTCATATGGATTATGAGATTTGGCAAATGGATGTCAAGACAGCTTTCCTTAATGGAAGTCTTGAAGAGAACATCCATATGAAGCAACCGAAGGATTTCTTGAAAAAGGCAAAGAGCATCTAGTATGCAAGCTCAATCGGTCCATTTATGGACTAAAGCAAGCTTCAAGGTCTTGGAACATCCGGTTTAATGAAGTAATCCAGTCATATGGATTTATTCAAAGTCCGGATGAGTCTTGTGTATATAAGAAGTGTAACGGAAACGTGGTGGTATTTCTTGTACTATACGTAGATGATATTTTGTTAGTTGGCAACAATGTCAAGGTATTATCGCGTAAGGGTATGGTTGTCCAAACAATTTGATATGAAGGACTTAGGAGAATGTGCACACATTCTTGGGATCAAAGTTATAAGGGATCGCAAGAAAAGAATGTTGTGTCTATCCCAAGCTTCATATAGATACAATCCTTGCTCGTTTTAGCATGCAAGACTCAAGAAAGGTTTCTTACCTTTTAGACATGGAGTAGCTCTATCTAAAGAGATGTCTCCAAAGACATCAAAAGAGATAGAGGACATGAAAGCGATTCCTTATGCTTCGTGGAGGAAGCCTAATGTATGCTATGCTATATACGAGACTCGATATTTTTGCCGTGGGCATGGTCAGCAGATATCGAGTAACCTCGACAAGGACATTGGATGCGGTAAAGCATATATTAAAGTACACGAGAAGGACTAGGGATTATATGCTAGTTTACCAAGCGGATGATTTGCTCCCTGTGGGTTACACTGATTCGATTTCCAATCGATAGGGATAACAGTAAGTCTACATCGGGCTATGTGTTTACTTTAGGAGGTGGAGCCATTTCATGGAGGAGTGTTAAGCGAAATGCGTTTTGGACTCAACCATGGAAGTCGAGTATGTAGCAGCCTCGAGGCGTAAAGAAGCAGTATGGCTCGGGAACTTTCTAATGGACTTAGATGTGATTCTGGTTTGCCCAAGATCATCACAATTTATTGTGATAATAGCGATGCAATTGCAAACTCGAAGGAACCACGAGCTCATAAGGCGAGTAAACATATAGAGCGCAAGTACCACCGATACGAGATATCGTAAGCGAGGAGAAGTTGTCATCGCCAAGATTGCATCAGCGGATAACCTGGCAGATCCTTTCACTAAGGCCCTTCCGGCGAAAGCTTTCGATCGGCATGTGGAGGGAATGAGAATCAGATGTATGGTAGAAGATATGGCAGCTTAGTCATTAGTATAAGTGGGAGATTGTTGGAGTGTATACTGAGAGCCTAAGCTTTGTAAACATTCATTATGAATAAAGAATCACATTTGGTCTAATTATATACATTTGTTTGTAGTTGTTCATTTAATTTATATTGTAGATAACATAGTATGTGGTGTCACATACAGAAGATGATGTTATCGGTACCTTATAAATTATAAACAGTAGCTCACGACCAGAATGGAAAGGAACAAACCATTAGAAAGTCGTAGTGTAATTAGGTATTAGTTTATCTTGACTATATAATTACACTAGTACACTCAGAGTGTATTGAGTAGGACCATTTGAGGTCGTTCCTTTTATACTGACTTTATAAAGGAACAAAGACCTTAGTTATTATGGAAGTGTGTGCTCTTAATCCTAATATAATAACAAGCACATATGTTTGATATTTATTTCTTTAATTTATCAATGGGTGAGATTTAGTTCGATGAATCAATAAACCCGATAAATTGGGAAATGGTATCACTCATAGTGTGTGTTGTTGATTATAGAAGGAAACCGTGTCCTAGTGATACTAGGTTGATAATGTCCTCAAGAGGAGCTCATAAAGATTGTCATGTTAAACCTGCAGTGGACTTAGTCCGACATGATAATAAGGTTGAGTGGTACTACTCTTGGACTTAGATATTAATTAAATGAGTTGTCGGTAACTCACTTAATTAGTGGACATTCGATATCTTAAACAGGAGACTAACACACTCATAATAAGAAGGAGCCCAAAATGTAATTTGGGATTGGTGCGGTAGTTCAATGATAGTTCTCTAGTGGAATGAATTATCATTGATAAAATTAAGTTGTGTGTTCGGGCGAACACGGGATGCTTAATTTTATCGGAGACCAAAACCAATTCCTCCTCTCGGTCCCTATCGTAGCCTCTTATTTATAGAGTACTATACCCACCTATACCCACCTTCTACACCCACCCAAGGGGCCGGCCAAGCTAGCTTGGGAATCAAGCTAGGCGGCCTAGGTATGATTTTGGGTGGCGGCCCTAGCTTGAACCCAAGCTAGTAGGGCCGGCCAAATAAAATTAAAAAGAAATTTAATTTTAAATTTTATTATTATGTGGAAGATATATTTTAAAGAGAATTAAAATTAAAATATCTCTCTTATAAAAATCTACAAAGATTAAAGAAAGAGATTAGATCTCTTTCCTTATTTGTAGATTGGAGAGATGTTTTATTTTCTCTTTAAAATTATTCACATGTTAATAAAATTAAAATTATAGATATTTCCTTTTATTAACCATGAAGAGATTTTAAAGAGAAATTTTATTTTTAAAATTTCCGGAAACAAATTAGGAAGTTTTAATTGTTGATTGAAACTTGTCCTATTTTGCCTTCCAATGATGTGGCCGGCCACACAAATTAATTGGGAAATTTTATTTTATTTCTCTCAATTAAATCATGTCAAGGAAATTAAGGAAAATTTATTTCCTAATTTGCCTAGGCAAGGAATATAAAAGAAGGGTGAGGTGCCTTCACAAGACACAACCTCTATTGTTTTCTCTCTTTTCCTTGGTGTTGTGGGCGGCCATCCTCTCCTCTCTTCCTCTTGTGGTGGCCGAACTTCTCCCTCTCCCTTGGAGTTCTTGTGGTGGCGGATACTACTCGGAGAAGAAGAAGAAGGAGAGAAAGCTAGCATCTCTTGGAGCTTGGTTAGTATTTTGTTTTTCCTCCTTGGTGAAGTTTCCTTTGTGGCCGAACCTTGCTTGGAGGAGAAGAAGGTGGTTGGTGGTTTCTCATCTTGGAAGATCGTTGCCCACACAACGTCCGAGGTTAGAAGAGGAATACGGTAGAAGATCAAGAGGTTTTTCTACAAGGTATAACTAGTAATTTCTATTTCGCATCATGCTAGTTATTTATGGAAATAATACCAAATACAAGAGGCTTACGTTCTAGTATTTGAATATGGTTTTCGAAGTTGTGTTCTTTTGTTTCTTTCTTTTCCTTGTGATTTGATTGTTCTCTTTGGTTAACCTAAAGTTATTTTAGGAAATTAAATATTAGCTTTCTATTAAAGGTTTTGTCTAGTCGGTGGTGGTTGCTCCCATATCCAAGAAGGCCATGTGCCTCGCCACGTCAGTACTGGGAACCTTTTATGGAAATTGATATTTAATGGAATTAATAACTTAAGGAGACTTGGGTCGAACGTGTTAAGTTCCGCAGGAGATCCAAGTCAAAACCTAAAAGAACAAATAGATTAAGTTTTGGATCAAACGTGTTAAGTTCCGCAGGAGATCCAAAATTTAATTTAAAAGAACACATGGTAGCTAGGAAAAGGTTCAGACCTTTGTACAAATTTTTGTACAGTGGAACCTATAGGCTTTCCGAGTAGCAACCAACAAGTACAACAAACGAATCAAGCCAGAATCTGACACTAAAAGTCACAAAAAGGGATGAACCCGAGTCAGACTCAGATTTGGAAGAAGACCAAGAAGTTTACATGGTAAGGAAATTTAGAAAATTGTTTAGATCTAGCAAATTTAAAAAAATGCAGAACAAGAAAAATCTAAGAAATAGAAAAAAGATTCGATGCTATATGTGTCAAAAAGGACACATAAAGGAGGACTGCCCGAAACTCAAAAAAGGAAAAAGATAAGAGGTCTAAGCAAAACAAGCACAAGAATCTGCACGCTTATAACTCGCAACTAGGGCGAGAGTCTGGGACAGCAGATCGGATGGTCGCTGGGCGTGTGAGACATGCATGCTTGTAACTCGCAATTGGGGCGAGAGTCTGAGGCAACCGATCGGATGGTCGTTGGGTGCATGAGTCATGCATGCTTATAACTCGCAGCTGGAGTGAGAGTCTGGGACATCCGAGAAGATTATCATTGGACGCGTGAGCCATACACACTTATAACTCACAGATGGGACAAGATTCAGGGACAACCGACCGAATGGTCATTAGGCGCGTGAGCCATGCACGCTTATAACTCATAGTTGGGACGAGAGTTTAGGACAACCAACCGGATGGTCGTTGGGCGCATGAGCCATGCACGCTTATAACTCTCAATTAAGGTAAGAGTTTAGGACAACCGATGGGACGGTTGTTGGGCGTATGAGCCATGTATGCTTATAACTTACAACTAAGGCGAGAGTCTAGGACAACCGACCGGATGGTTAATGGGCGCGTGAGCCATGTACGCTTATAACTTGCAGCTGATGTGAGAGTCTGGGACTACCCACCAGATGGTCGTTGGGCACGTGAGTCATGCACAATTATAACTCACAGTTGGGGCGAGAGTCTGAGACAACTGATCGGATGGTCACTAAGCGCGTGAGTCATGCACGCTTATAACTCACAGCTAGGGCAAGAGTTTAGGACAATCGGCCGGATGGTCATTGGCGTATGAGTTATACACGCTTATAACTCACAGCTAAGGCGAGAATTTGGGACAACTAACTAGATGATCGTTGGGAACGTGAGCCATGTACACTTATAACTCGTAGTTGAGGCGTGAGAAAAAACTCACTTATAACTCGGTCGGGCGGTATGAGAGTTTAGGACATAGGCGTGAGAGTAAGCTCACTTATAACTAGGTTGAGCGGTACGAGAGTCTAAAACATAAGCGCAAGGATAAACTCATTTATAACTTGGTCAAGTGGTGTGAGAGTTTGGGACATAGGCGTGAGCGCAAACTTACTTATTACTCGGTTGGGCATCGCGAGAGTCTGGGATTAAACCTCGGAGATTAGAGGCACGACGTTGGAGGTGCGATGTATGACCCGAATGCCTTGGAGAGTAGAGGCATGACGTTGGAGGCACGGGGTATTATCCGAATGCCTTAGAGAGTGAAGGTACAATGTATAACCCGAATACCTTGGAGTTTGGAGGCACGGTGCATGGCCCGAATGCCTTGGAGCTAGGAGGCACGACGTTGGATTCGAATGCCTTGGAGCTGGGAGGCACGGTGTTGGACCCGAATGTTGGTGTGGGTAGCACTAACGGTCTAACCTAGGTTTTGATGAATGACAAATAGGTTAAGTTAGTTTTGTTGTTGTCTGACACTTTGATCGAGTGTGCAGGAGAAGTCCAGACAGGTCGACGGGCTGACCGGATGTCTGGCACGAAGTCCAGCTAGGTTGACGGGCTGACCGGATAGCTGGCGAGAAGTCCAAGCGGGTCGACGGGCTGACCGGACGCTTGGTGAGAAGTCCAAGCGGGTCGACGGGCTGACCGGACGCTTGGCGAGAAGTCCAGACGGGTCGACGGGCTGACCGGACGTCTGGCAGGTAAGTGAGGTAAGTCACTGGAGGGGAGTGACTGCGAGGACGCGTTCCCGGGAAGGGAACATTAGGCGTTGATCCGGCTTATATCCATTTCGGATATCTAAGTCGAGATCGTGACTAGATTCCGGTCTCGGAAAGACGGAATCTAAGTCATACTATTTGTGCTAACAATCTATCTTGCAGGATATATATTGCCTCGGACTAACTTTGTTTTACAGGAAAAGGGAGTTTTCTGGAACAAGGTGGTCCGGGCGCCCGGAGGGGATCCGGGCGCCCGGAAGGCAAATTATATCCAGCCAAGTCGTCGCCACGTGGAGCATCACGGTTTGAGCTGCTACGTCACATTCCAGGCGCCCGGAGCAACATATAAAAGAAGCCCCAGGCAGGAGCTTCAGATAATCAATCATCAATCTGAGAACTCTTCTACTGCTGGTCCTGCTGCTCTGCTGCGACGCCAACAAAGCTCCGACAAAGTGCTCCTTCGGTTTTTAGTTAATTTCTTTGTCGGTATTACTTTGTTTCATTAGCATTTCCTGTATTCATCTTGTAATTATATTCGAATTGCTAGTGATTGCCCAACGAAAGTGGTCAAGGACCACGGGCCTTCGAGTAGGAGTCGTCATAGGCTCCGAACGAAGTAAAAACAACTGTGTTCATTTACTTTTCCGCTGCGTATTTTTACTCGACTTTTCGAATCGATATTCACCCCCCTTCTATCGAACGATCACAGTCCTACAAGTGGTATCAGAGCAGGTACCGCTCTGATTTGGTGCAACCACCAATCAGACTGGGGGTGAAATTTTTTCTTTTTTTGTTTTCAGTTCGACGCTTAATTCTAAAACTGGTGTATCATTACTTTAATATTTTTCTTAATTAATCTAAATTGGTGCAACACGAATCTAGATTTTTTCTTCTACTTATCTCTCTTCCCGCACTACTAATCCAAGACCAAGTCTTGGGATTTTTTTGTTTCTTCTCTTTCGTCTGTGCGCAGGACTAAAATGTCTCAGACAGAAGGATTCAGCACAGTACGACCTCCACTCTTCAACGGGGACGATTTTCCGTACTGGAAAAAGCGGATGGAGGTTTACCTCAAAACAGACTTCGACCAGTGGATGAGCATTACGAGACCCTACAAAATTCCAGTGGACAACTCTGGGAATCTACTGGATCCTGAAGACTGGACAGCAGACTTGATAAAAAGGCATCAACAGAAAATAAAACAATCAACACTCTACAGTGCGGATTGACAAGAGAAGAACTGAACAGAGTCGGTCCACACAAAAACGCTAAATTGATCGAGCTGCACGAGGGAACGAGCGACGCCAAGGTAACCAAACGAGACCTGCTCTTAAATAAAATTTTTAATATAAAAATGCAGGAAGGTGAAACGGCGAATCAGCTCCACGCGAGGATCAAGGACATCCTCAACGGGCTTCATGCGATAGGCCACCAGATGGAAAATAGAGACTTAATAAGGTACGTATTAAATGCTTTTCCACGTAATAGTTTGTGGGCATCAATAGTGGATGCCTACAAAATTTCTAAAAATCTTTCTAAGTTAAAGTTAGATGAGCTTTTCTGTGAATTAAAATTACATGAACAAACTAATGCTGGAGCCGAGAAAGGCATAGCTTTATTTGCAGGTTCCACCAAAGAAAAGAAAAGCAAGCCTGAATTTGAAGAAGATTCCGACCAAGATTCTGAAGACGAAGAACACCTGGTGAACTTGGTAAGAAAAATGTTCACCAGGAGAAAAAGGAGCTTCAGCAAAAAGGACCTTCAAAAGATCAGTTCTCCCTCAGAACAAAAGAACGTGACTTGCTACGGCTGCAATAAAAAGGGACACTACAAGAACGAATGCCCAAAACTGAAGTTTGACAAACCAAAGCCAACCAAAAAGAAGGCACTCAAAGCAAGGTGGGACGACTCCTCGGACGAATCGGAGGAAGAAGAGCAGAAACATCAGAGTCACCTCGCACTGATGGCCCGCGAAGATGAAACAGAAGACGAGTCGGAAGATGAAGACGGGTATGAACCCGAAACAAGCCACGAGTCCGTACTCGTTTCCGAAGGCCCGAATGAGGTATATTTTAATTTAAACAATTTTTTTTTAAAATTATTTCATGTCTAAATAGTAAATTAATTAAAATAGAAAATGAAAACAAATCACTTCTTGAGGAAAATCAAAACCTCAAGGAACAAATCAAAAATTCAAATCCAACTCAAGATCTAACACTTGAGGAGGATAATTTATCACTAAAAAATGAGATTAACAATTTAAAAGAAATGTTAGAAAAATTCACAACAAGATCAAAAAATCTAGACTTAATCCTAAATAATCAAAAAGCATGCTATAATAAAACCGGACTAGGATATAAGTCGAATTCAAATAAAACCTTCGAATCATTGATAACCCAACACAAATCAACCAATCTAGCATGGGTTCCGAAAGCGTGCTTGACCACGCAAGTAGGACTCAATTAATATTATATACCTAAAGAAAAAATACATTATATAAAATCGAATAAACCAAACCAAAATCCAAAATACAAACCTAAATCAAATTCAAAATCTAAACACTTTAAAAATCAACAAAATTATCACCAAGTTAACCATAACTATAAAAAGAATCGACACAAACCTAAAACAAAAATTTAAATTAATGGCCAATAATTCAGGGGGAGGCTCCAGAATAGCTGGCACCTCCAAAACTAACTTACCCGACAGGGTAACCCAAAACAAACTAACCCGGCAGGGTAATTAGGATTAGAGACCAAGTCTAACTTGAATCATGGTATTGGTGAAATTTTTGGATGATAGTACGTTAGGGAAGCTTGGGCATCGCATGTCTAGAAAGATATGGCTTCGATCTGGTGCATTTGTCCAAGTGAAACTGACCGAAGCTACCCTTAAATAGATCCTAATCAGTTAGACCAAGATTTAGTACTAAGCTCCGTGGATAGGACTATTCGGAAAATCTCGAAAGGTTGGTTACTTCTAATGACGTCCATGTGACTCACAAAGCTTAGAAGTTTATCCGAAAAATGCCTATTTGTGGAGACCAAAGCTAAATCTGAATCTAACACAAGTTAAACCAAAACTCCATAAGTAAAAATCTAATTTCATCTCACAAAATCGTAGGATTCCCTGATTGATAATATAGATCGGGTGAGATGAATAAGGTTTCAAAATTTTAATTTTTTTTTAAACTTAAAAATTAATTTCAAAATTTTAATTTTAAACTTAAAAAATTAATTTCAAAATTTTAATTTTAAACTTAAAAATTAATTTCAAAATTTTAATTTTAAACTTAAAAATTAATTTCAAAATTTTAATTTTAAACTTAAAAATTAATGTCAAAATTTTAATTTTAAACTTAAAAATTAATTTCAAAATTTTAATTTTAAACTTAAAAATGAATTTCAAAATTTTAATTTTTTTTAAACTTAAAAATTAATTTCAAAATTTCAATTTTAAACTTAAAAATGAATTTCAAAATTTTTAATTTTTTTTTTAAACTTAAAAATTAATTTCAAAATTTTTTTTAAACCTAAAAATTAATTTCAAAATTTTAATTTTAAACTTAAAAATTAATTTCAAAATTTTAATTTTAAACTTAAAAAATTAATTTCAAAATTTTAATTTTAAACTTAAAAATTAATTTCAAAATTTTAATTTTAAACTTAAAAAATTAATTTCAAAATTTTAATTTTAAACTTAAAAAATTAATTTCAAAATTTTAATTTTAAATTTAAAAATTAATTTCAAAATTTTAATTTTAAACTTAAAAATTAATTTCAAAATTTTAATTTTAAACTTAAAAATTAATTTCAAAATTTTAATTTTAAACTTAAAAATTAAATTCAAAATTTTAATTTTAAACTTAAAAAATTAATTTCAAAATTTCAATTTTAAACTAAAAAATTAATTTCAAAATTTTAATTTTAAACTTAAAAATTAATTTCAAAATTTTAATTTTAAACTTAAAAATTAATTTCAAAATTTTAATTTTAAACTTAAAAAATTAATTTCAAAATTTCAATTTTAAACTTAAGAATTAATTTCAAAATTTTAATTTTAAACTTAAGAATTAATTTCAAAATTTTAATTTTAAACTTAAGAATTAATTTCAAAATTTTAATTTTAAACTTAAAAATTAATTTCAAAAATTCTAATTTTAAAACTTAAAAAATGAATTTCAAAATTTTAATTTTAAACTTAAAAATTAATTTTAATTTCAAAATTTTAATTTTAAAAACTATTTCAAAATTTTAAAACTTAACCTAAAAAAAAAAAAAAAGGGTCAAAAACCAGGGGCGGGCGCCCCTGGTATTCCCCTCCGGGGCGCCCGGAAGGGGATCCGGGCGCCCCGCCCTAAATCAACCCGGGGCGCCCTGAAGGGATCCGAGCTCCCGGAGTCCCCTATAAATAAGGGGCAGCTATACTACAAGAAAAAAGCTAAACAACAACGCTTTTTTGGCGTTGTCGTATGTACTTAAAAAGTGATGTTGTAGATGGTGTTGTAGAAAGTCATATCAAAGACAACGCTTTAAAAGCGTTGTGGTTGGTCACAAAGACAACGCTTTTTAAGCGTTGTCTTTTCGTTCTTAAAAAGCGTTGTTATAGATGCTGTTGTAAAAATGCACATATCAAAGACAACGCTTTAAAAGCGTTGTGGTTGGTCACAAAGACAACGCTTTTTAAGCGTTGTCTATTCGTTCTTAAAAAGCGTTGTTAAAGATGCTGTTGTAAAAATGCCCATATCAAAGACAACGCTTTAAAAGCGTTGTGGTTGGTCTCAAAGACATTATTTTTTAAGCGTTGTCTTTTATTACTTAAAAACGTTGTCTTTTTAAATTTATAAAAAATAGTGTTTTCTTTAAATAGCAAAATTATAAAAATACTCAAAATTTACATATAATTGAATATCCACAACCACAATCATTTTTATAAGAAGACTATTTAACAAATAAATAAAACTTTATATTATACAAACAAAATGTATACATATTGATCCACAAATTAAATTTGTATCATACAAGTTATCCTTAACTTCATGACAATAATTTTTCAAACACACAAGTTTTACAAAACCTCATCATTGACTAACCCCTGTTGTTGGTGTCCATCGCATGGAATTGCTTCTTTAAGTCCAAGAATCTCTTCTTCTGAAAGGCTTTCACTATCACTCTTAGAGCCATCTTCTTCAACTTGTCATCAGCACACCGGATTGTAGGCAATCAAGAAATTTTGTATGAAAACTTTCATACATGTAAATCTCGTACTAAATAATATGTCAATGTTATATATACATGTAATTCATACCGTAAGTGTGTTTATATATATCGTAACTGACAAGTTTTCTTTAGGGCCAACTTCTACTCAAGCTCTTTAAACACTGCATCAAAATAAAAAAATTGGCATTAGTTCTGTGCTAAATGAAAATCATATTTAAAGGAAAAAGCGGGAGTGCTGTAGATGGATATATTAACCAAGCATATTAATGTTTGACCTGTCTTTACAAGTTCTAAGCATATATATTAACCAAGCGAGAGTGCTAGCTGTAGACTCCGAACCAAGTAAAAATAAACTATGTTAGCAATTGTTTTTACTTAACTTATATTCTGCTGCATTTTACTCAATTGTTTTTAAACGAACGTGAAAAAGCAACGAGTGCTATTGACATTAATTTTGAACTAGAATTAATTTTGAACTAGAATTTCTGTAATAGAATCTAACTTAAGTTATACCATGAGATTGACAATTATTTACACAATTGAGCTGAAGCAAGGTAAAAGTTCAACTTGACATGACACATTCACAGTCCCAAAATCGAGGACGACATTCTATTCCCTTCCAACACCCATGCGTCATGGAAATATATATATTAACAAACTGTAGACATTATCCTACTATCAAATTCTCAGAAGTCAGAAGTTGGCAATGGAAATGTGAATGCAGTTCAATTTATGAATAGCTAATGATCAACTAAGTTGATTTTGGTTAGCTTTCCAGCGAGAGCTTGAATAAGAAATCGCATGCAGTGTACAAGATTCTTAGTTCACGAAATTCCATAAAAACGGGTTAATTATAACAACATTAACTACCCATATTAAAAGATATATTGCATCTTTCAAAATAGGTTCACAAGAAACAAATCATCTAAAGAGGTCAATGCATGAAAACAAAATTCAAACAGCACACACCTAAGTTCGCTAACCATTGAACCAAGTGTACAATAAGCAAGTGGATTACATTTGTTATTTCAATTTTTATTCAAAAATACGATAATGATGAATAAGGAGAAATGAATGAAGTGTTGATAAAGATTTACAACTAGGCTTTTTTACCAAAAAAAAACTTTTAATTAAATGGATTTGCCTCGTACAGTAAAAAAAATCTTATTAAAAGGTTTTTCAAAAATAATCTTAACCATGGTAAATTACATTCACAATAACTTTCTAAATAATGAAAGTATGATACCTGATCCTCAAGGAATAATCTTGGCGGAGTACACCATGCACCGCGATGGAATTGATTGAAAGAACTGGTGCTGCTTAGTCCAGTAAAAGAGCTCACTTGGGACATTTGCGGACTTTGCTGCCCACCAACAGCAAGTTGCTCCTGCTCCTGATCTTGCTTCCTCAAAGCAATAATGTAATCATAGGTGCTGATTCCCTGTAAGCGCATCCATGTAGAGTAGCATGAGCTAGTTAAAGTGTCAATTTTCTCCAGAATTGATGAATAAACAACACCATATCGTTCAAATTCTACTATTTGTTTTCCACTATGGAAAATCTATCAGTTAAATAACAAGCTGTAATAGTTCAGTTGGATAATAAGTTTCAGTAATGCTCAGTGTATGGATGAATGCAAAGAATTTGAAAATATAAAAGATATATTCCTTGAAATAGAGATATTTGACCGGATACATAGGTTTGTTTTATATAAATGTAGGAGTTGTGTAACTGGTAGTGTTTGCTGTGTCACAAGTAGAAATATGAAAGTAGTGTACCTTTTTTATTAAAAGAATATGGAAGAAGAAAAGTTGTGCAACTGGAAGAGTAGCAACCATGGCTAATAAAGTGCACACAGCCTGCATTATAGAGACATTATCAAATTAGTATCAGAACCTTGAAAAATCCTCATTATGATGTGTGATTTTCATTCATTTTCTCTTCTGAGTACTCACCACCACAATGATAAAGGGTGCCAAGGAAAAGCTACTACCCAGCTTTGAAACAATTTCAGCAGAAAATCTCCTTCTCTCAACAAAACACAGTATCAGCACAAGCATCCCAACAGCCCACTGCAGAATAAGCTGGCCCAAGGTGCACAAAGCATGGAGACCAATCAATAGTCAATCAGAATGAAAAGGACCTGACATAAAATGCATTCTATGTATCAGGTCCTTCACGTACTAAGAAAATAGTATCTTCTAAGTTGATGCACACAGATGATAAATCTACACTAAGAAAATAGTGTCAATCACTATGCATGATTAATGAATACAACTATTGGAATGGTAGGAAATATTTGTGCTTACCAAGAGAAGAGCAAACACCATGAGGATGAAGAACCTTTTGTAATTTTTTCTTCCTATGCAGTTATTGATCCACTACAAGGAAAGATGAATACTGCATATTACTACAAGATAACAAAACATATAAGGTTGTGAATGGAGAAAACCCTCACCCTGCAATGATGATCAAAGCCATCAACGCATTTGTCACAGACTCTACAATGCTTACTATATTTTAGAACCTGCAATACAAACAGATAGAAATCATTAGAGAAAAACCAAGTTAATATAAAGCACATAAGAACTTTATTTTCTTGAAAAGATTGTGTGGCTCATCGTAAATGAGATCTCTATCACCTTTCTCCCTAATAACCAATATTCTGAATTATCCATCTTTTATGGTTATGCATTTGTCCAAAGGCCATCTGATCAAGCAATCAAAAAAAGTAAATTACTCATCTTACTGTCCTATTCTTTTTAAGACATCCTACCACACCACATGAGAAGCACCCACATTGTTTTGGTTAGCCTAGAAATTTGCAACTTATCACCTCGAATCCCAACGGTGGCATCACTCTGAATTATTGCACAACTTCTCCATCCATAGCAATCCAAACACCAGAACACGAAATGGCGAAGAAATATTACCTTAGTTAAGATGGAAGATTAAAAGTATTGATCAGGAAGAGACCAACAACTTTAGAAGCCTCGAAGTTTTAAATTTTGTCCATGCTGGTTGGCACAGGGAAAAAAATTCATTCCATCTGCCAACTGGCACACGAAAAAGAACAAAACTACTGGTATGCTCCTATGAACTGCACCACCGCTTGCCGCCTTTAACACCTCATGTGTTCCTCTTTGTCGGTTGAAACCTACTATGTCACCTCATTGCCAATTGAAACCCACTGCATCCCCTCACGAGCAGTCTTCTGAACAGCCACCCACCGGATGAGGCCAATAGCTTTGAATGCCTTAAACACATCAAGCAAGGAATATAGAACAATCTGCTTGAACACTAATACTTTGGTTCATGTTCAAGCAAGAGGATAACAATCTCATCGACAGTTAGTATTTCCTTTTAATATAGAACACTAAAAAGAAGGAATATCAATGATGAAACAACCCTGAAAATGCGTGCTACCGTGAGCAATCTGCTTGAACAAGGTAATCATGCAGCGTTGGAACTCTGTCGTGAGCATCAAAGACCAAATATTACCAAATATTAAGATCACTGACAAACCAAATAATACCTTATTTTTAACAGCTATCTAGAGGATCTGGCTTTTTGACTTGAAGCTGGTTCAAAGAAGACAAATCAAATATACAAATACTAAGATGAAAGCATAATGAAGTAGTTAACTTTTTCTACTTTACCTGATTATAAGATCTACAGCTTCTTGCTCAGTATATTGCTGCACGAGTAATTATTAGAAAAACAAACCCAATAGTGGAACAAAAGCTTGATAAAGAAACTAGATAATTTACACTGACAGAACTTTACAGAATAACATATAATACAGTGCTTTGTACTTGCATATTAATCCAGAAAACATCCTTTCACCTAAGTGACAATTTTTCCAAAACATCATCATTCACAAAACATCATCATTCACTAAAAATTTTCACAAGTTTTTAAACTTCAGTGACAACTTTTCTTTGGGGTCAATTGCTCAAGGTCGATCTGGTAACTATGCACTGCATCAAAAAATTGGCATTAACTATGATTCCACCAACAAACCCACCATTCCATGAACTTAAATCTAAATAGAATTATGGCAACTATCATTCCATACCTATTCATAAATATGATCTTGTATGCACTCCGCCAACTCGGACCGAACCTCATCAATTTGTTCACGAGAGTACCCTTTTTTTGTGAACTGTGAGCATACACAATTTATGTTAATGGAAAAATAATCAACACTGATCACTTTGCAATTTTAAATAGTTTATGTCAAATAATTTGAGATAAGCTAAATAATGTTACTATTGATTGCAGCGAATCTCTCTCAATAGTCTCAACTTCTTCAATAATTTCTCTCATAAAGCGCATCACAAAAAAACCACATTGTTTCGCATCCGGTTGTTGAGGAGCCTATATATAGTAATTAGAGTCAAATTGTTAATGAAAATTATACACATTACAATATATGTTAAACAAAAGTACACATACCTTAACTACTTCCCACTTAACATTTTTCCTACCTTTCCTTCCCTTGGTTGAATTAAACAATTTTAAGGCCCTTCATACGTTAAGAATATTTGTTAAATAAGATTTTTATTATAATAAATATTTACTAAAAGAAATCTGAACTCACATTTCCATTACGTATTTTGAATCATCATCGCGAATGTGGCAACTTAGGGAATCCAGCAGGTAAATAGCATCCTTGTAAGGTTCAATAACACTAAGATTCCAATGGAAACTAGGCAAATACATAGGATTAGATCATAAAATTGAATAAATTATCGAAAGGAAGCAATTGAAAGTGATGTTTTACTTCTTGCTTACCCGACATTACATGGCACTAACACTAGTTGATCTGTTGATGCACTTGTCAGCTTATCTGCTAAAAGAGTTGCCCTTTGATTCAGGGTTTCAAGCTTAACTGATTTGTCTTGTGCCGTTTTTGCCAGATATGGGAGTTTGTGAGGATTCATAAATCTGAATTTCTTTGTCTTGGTATCTTTCACCATCTTTTTATACAGACACCTATCATTGCAAAGAAAAAAATATTTAGATACTAAATAATAAAATTTAGATACAAAACACTCATAATAAGTTGGAAAAAATAATGATCACTCATAACACTAAGTTATGGTTGATGATAGTAACATCCATACATGAGAACTTACTATGAACAGTCTTGCATATTAAACATACCAGAAATGTATACATGCAAATTCTTTTATTTCTTGAGGACAAGCACATTTAAGATACTTAAAAATATACAAGAAAAAAGATATGAGCAAAGTACTTCCTGTCTAGAAGAACAAATGGCAGAAGGCAAACATTAAGGGCCGGTTGAAAATGAATGAGCTATATTTATGTAAAGTGTACCACATCAATTGATATTAGTAAACCTCTCAATAGAAATGATGAACTATTAACTTAATGAGAATAACATGGTATGAGAAAATTACTAGAAGTTGAATTTTCAAGAGTAAACTTGTTCACACAACAATATTAGTAAACTTCTTGCAGTTCAAATCAGGGATTTTCTGTCTTGCTAGATATTAGAATTTCCCAGCAAACATAAAGCAATGCAGTAATTTCCCAGCATAAGTAAAGCAATGCAGTTGCAACCGAGAAAATAATATTTAGATACTAAATAATAAAATTTACTAACAAAACAATCATGTGGATTAAAAAATAATGATCACTCATAATAAGTTGGTGAAATTGTAACAATAAACCATAATAAGTTGCTAAAATTGGGAAGCAAACATGTGATGAAAAAGTTGTTGAAATTGCTTAAATAAACTTACTTACCATATGTAGGCAACGATCAAATTTCCTGAAATTGCCTCCAAATGATACAAAGAATTGATGTCCTCAAGGTCAAGAAAAAGTTCACAATCTTCATCAAACACTTCATTATCTAAGCACATTGATATACATTTTCCTCCATCTAGAGCATGCTTACTGTAACAATATAACATATGTAATGATCTTGGGACACTTGTTGACAAAGTAGGTTTTGATTTTTTTCGTTCAAACTTCTTCCTTCTAGGCTTCTAATAATTTCAAATATAAACAAGTTAGATAGCTAGGTTGAATAATAATAAAGTGGCAATATAATTAGAAATATAATAATAAAGTGACAATATAATTAGAAATATAATATCTCATATACCTCATCTTGCTTCACAATCTGCTGTTCAGGCCAAGCCACAACAGTTCCTATGGCATCACCAATTACTTCACATTCACTTGGAATTGGATATGGCAAAGGAGCGGATTTGTCCACTGCTTGATCAATGGAGACTCGAATGCAATTCTTGGGAAATGGAATACCATGAAGCATTTTTTCCATGCCATTGAAACAAACAATTGTACCATATGCAAGCAATATTTGAGCAAGATTCCAATGTCAATGCAACTGATTGACCCTAAAATATTAAAAACAACATGTTGATTATATTTAGTTTATAATGCTATAATAATAATGAATATCACTATAACTTGTATTTTACCTGTAAAACTTCGTCTTTACCCACAATCTGTACGTCATCTTCTTCAATATTCTTCTGATGAAACTTCACCGAGCAACTGCCTTTGTCATCAATTGAATTGTCCCATGCACCCCTTTTATGCATTAATGCTTCAAGTTTTTGGATGCGTACATCTTGTTCTAAAATTTGCATCTTCGCCTCCTTCAGCTCCCTTTTATGCTCAGCGATTATATCTAGGGTAACATCATATTTCTTCCTTGTTCTACCAACATTGAAATAGATTGTTGGGTTGATATGACCTCCGATACCCCGGACACGCCTGGAATATTCCCGAGTTTCAAGTGCCTTGGTAAGAATATCCTCTTTTGCTCCTTCGCATTGCAACTTACCCTCCCTCTTTTGTTGTATATATTCATCCTGTAATGCAACATTAAAAGAATTATCATTACTTTACCAAGGATAATTACCAAGGATATGCAATATTGGTTTAAAAAATACTGATGTCCAGGTCGGTTCTTCCCGTGATAGCTCAAGTCAAGTGCTTAGTAAGTCATATTGAACAAATATGAAGTTGACTTTGAAATATTTTTTCCTTTTTTGGCATTCAATCATATATTTACTTCTGCACAGTTCTAAAAAAGGCACATATTTGATTGAGCAATTGACTACAAGTTTAATAAAATGACAAAATTTTAATAAATTTTCACTACACAAACCCATAAAGAGAGGACCACCACATAATTGAAGCTAATTGTCTGGAGTTGCAGGAAAGAATAATCAAAAGTAAACCTGCTAAATGTGTATACAAATTAAAGAGTTCATTTTAATATATCGTTTCTTATTAACTTATTAATTGAGTTGTGCCTCATGCACTTATGTCCTTGTATGCAGTGTTATTCCGAAGTCTTTGATGCTAAAGGAGGTGAGTTAGTTCTCTGAAGCTCCCTCTCTTTCTTTTATACAAATTAACAATGAATGTGAATGAAAAGCACTGTTTGTTCTTTTGTTGCTGTTACCTGTAGTTAACTGGCGGGCCAGTAGGAGAAGTTAGGGAAGTATCGGACATGCATGAAATGTAATGTAAGTCCAAACAAACAAATTTTGTTTATCTTAAGTCCTTTATCTTATCTCAATTTTGTAATGTTAGGCGGGCCGGTAGACCAAACAAACTTCTCCTTCAGTCCTTTATCTTATCTCAATTTTGTTTCTTCTTCTGGATCTAATTTTTGCTTATAGAATTAGCTTTTTGTGAAATGTAATGTAAGTGCATGCGTATCACACCTTCCATTTTCTATAAGCATATAATATAATAATAAGATCGGTATTAAAATAGGAGATAATGAGTTATTTATAAGGAAATGTAGATGAGAATATTAGGATGAATATGTGGACATATGACAATGAAAAATATAAGACATGAGAATAATCAAAGTTATACTTATCAAGAAAAAACTGAAAAATAAATTTAAGATGAAAATATGTACGTAAACAATTAATAAATAAACGATGTGAAATTATAAAAGTTATACACATTTAGCAATGGTTGTTATATATTCTTTAATCTATATTTCCTAAGTGGGAAAACATAATAGAAGCTTCAGAGCAGTGGTCTGGGGAACAACTTTACTGGCCCTTGGGTTACTGAAGCTTACAAATTTCTTACTGCCAAGAACGTTTCAAACCTGGTTGATTTATCTGCATCTGTTCTATAGAAACTCTAGCTATCACCTCTAAGTTCTCAATGCATTCACCATTAATTGATTGCAGCAAAAGAAAACCACTGCATGTAATAGACTTTTCGACTTGATCTCTTCTCCAAGTAAGAACATTTCAAACCTAGATACCTAGTAAATCCACATCTGTTCTATATAAACCCGTCACCTCTAAGCTCTCAATGCATTCATTCACCATTTACTTCCTCAATACATGCTCTAGTACTGAGAATTCAAGCTATGCAAGGAATGGCTGTTAAACTCCTCATTGCACTGCTTGCCTTGGCTTCCTCACGCAAAGGGTATGCATGCATGCAACTTTACTCTCGAAAACTAGAAGATATATTGAAGTCATTATCAGAAGAACATGAAAATTTACTTACAATCTTGTGTACTGTGTCCACCAAATCTTCACCTTCAAACTCTCCTCCTTTGTTGGCGCGTCCTTTCTTCCACATAATAGCTCTATTGATGTCATTATCATCACATAATTCAGTCCCCTACAACAAAGAAAAATCAAATAACAAATGTGAAATAATTTAATGTGAATCAATTAGAGGGTTCTTAGAGGAAATATATTTTAAAAATACTTACAATTTCTTCAGCAAAGCGTGCATACCCTTTGCGTGAGAGTCGATGAGGATATCTATTTTTTTTCCTTCGCTCTTTTTGTTGATCACTGAGTTTCTAGTTATTTCAAACAGGCGACATATCAAATTTGAATAATACATAATGAATTATGATCGAATAGTTTCAAAAGAAAAAATTTAGAATCTTACAATGAAATCTTCAGAAATGCGACTAATGACAAACGCACGCCAATCTTCTCTTGTAATTTCAAAGCCAATAGGTGGCTCATTCAACTCCTCAGGTTTGTCACGCGCTTAAAATAAATTTTTGGGTGAGATGGGTCTTGTATTGCCTCCACTTACTGTTTGCAGACCTCAAACATCCCTTTTTCCACTTTGAGTCAACATTATAAATCAATCGTACATCAAATAAGTGGAAAACATTAATAAGATTAATTAAGACAAACATAAAATATATCTATCATTAGTAGTGAAATATTATAATTGTTAAAACATGCTAACTTGCTTACATTGACTGATTCCCATATTAATTCTTTGACAGCAATTGGGACTTGCTTCCATGTCTTGTATTTAATATTAACCTTTTGCCGAGCCAAGACACCAATGTAACTTTGCATGGCTACAGCAGCTGGTCCTATCGGTTGTCCAAAATTATTGAATGACACCTCATTTCTAATACCTTGCATTCTTTGCTTTGTAATCTTATCCAACTGTGTGCGACCTCTAGAAGTTCTTGAGGAGATAGTGTCTTTGGAATCCAACACTTTATCACCCTCGCAACTCTCTTCACGGGCAACTGTAATGACTTCTTTACCCTTGTCCAACTTTGCAAGTTGCCCTATTCTCTTACTCTTTCTAGTAGAATCCATTGATCTGTAACAACTTAGACTGATCAACATAAGTTTAGTTAGAAACATGCATAAACTCACAGCAAGATGATATATTTACACCAACAAATTCACAACAGTATGAAAAAAAATAAAAGATAAAAGCAGAAACTTGCAATAACATCACAACATATCTGATTCGAATTAAAGTGAGGAATATAACATATTAATATTGTCCACAAATTCATCCTCATAGGTAAATTGTTTACACACTTATAATCAAAAGCAAAAATTCAGCAATTAAATATTGTCAATCCAACTTCCATCACAGTCTTCACGAATACATGGTGGTTCATTATCATCTTCTCCGTCAATATCCATTGATGGTAACCCCCTACTAAAACATTGATAGTGGATAGCAGTGTCCTCTAACTCTTCGCCCTTTAGGTATTCAAAGTAGTCTCTGTTTGGTGTTGCAAGTACAACACTCCATAAAGGATCTTCAGGATCTTCAATGTAAAATACTTGCTTTGCTTGGCTTGCCAGGATAAAAGCGTCAGATTTGAATCCAAGTCTATTGAGGTTTACCAATGTGAAACCAAGATCATCTACTTTAATGCCGTTATTATGCTCCACCCAATTACATTTAAACATTGGAAGTTGAAATTTATGGTAATCAACTACCCATATTTCTTCTATAACTCCATAAAAAACCATATCTGACACAATAGGATTTTTATCCTTTGCACTTGCAACTTGCATTGTCTTTGCAACTAAGCTGACTCCGGAGTTTTGAACAACTCGTATAGCATCACGCTCTTTTGTAGCATAAGTAACCCCATCAATCAAATAGCTAGAGTATTTTAGTACTTGCTTGTTAGGCCCGCGAGCTATCCACATCAATCTTTCTGAAACTTGATGAGTGGAATGGTCAACTACATCAGCAACCTAAATTTTTTATGCAATAAATATTTAATTATGCATAAATATGAAAATGAATGTATGCCAATATGTAATACTAAAGAAACTTACACGATCACGCAACCAAGTAATAAACGTTCGATTATGCTCATCTTGTAACCACTTCTTGGACTTAGCCTTACGAGGAAATCTTGCATTCAAATACGTCATGTGTTCCCTAATCAAATTATTTGGTATAAATAAACCAACAGAATGTAAGCAAACCACATTAAAATATTAATAAGTTAGATACATTACTCGATATAGAGATCAATCTCAGCATCATTTGCCAATACATAACGATGTGCTTGCGTCAACTCATCGTGAGTAGTGGAGTAGACTACTGCACCTGATAAAGGCTTAGTAAGTTCTATTTGTCGATGACTTGATGGGATCCCAATTGTGTGCACACTAGACAGATAGTCTGAGCAAAATTCAACGACCTCTTCAGCAATATAAGATTCAGCCATACACCCTTCAGGTCGATTGCGATTTCGCACATAACCTTTCAAAATCTTCATGTATCTTTCAAATGGATACATATACCTATACCAAACCGGTCCACACAGTTTCACCTCCCGCACAAGATGAACACTTAAATGAATCATTATATCAAAAAATGAAGGGGGAAATACTTTTCAAGTAAACACAATATTGTCACAATCTCTCTTTGCATATCATCCATCCTTGAAACATCTATCACTTTATTACATAACACATTGAAGAAGAAACACAAGCGAGTGATAGTGTCTCTAACATGTTTGGGCAAAACACCACGTATCGCAACAGGAAGCAATTGTTGCATTAAAGCGTGGTAGTCGTGTGACTTAAGGCCAATAAGTTTTAAGTCCTTCAATGACACGAGGTTTTTAACATTAGATGAGTAACATGATGGAAGTTGTATTCCAAACAAAGAATTCAAAATTTTCCTTTTCTCATCCTTACTAAGTGTATAACAGGCTGCTGGCAAAAATGTTTTCTTCTCCCCCATCCTTGGTGCCAAATCTGTCCTGACATTCATTTCCAAAAGGTCTAATCTCGCTGCTACTCCATCCTTTGTTTTTCCTGGAATATCAAGTAACGTTCCGATAAGACTTTCACAAATATTCTTTTCAATGTGCATCACATCAAGAACATGTCGAATGTATAAATGTTTCCAATACTAAAGTTCAAAGAAAATTGATTTTTTTTTCCAGCATGATTTTACATCATCATTCGACTGAGACTTTCTACTCATTTTTCCCCAATGACAATTAATTCTTTCAACTCTTTCAAAAACTTCATCGCCACTTAATGGTTTTGGAGCAGGGTTAAATTCTTGGTTCCCATTAAATGCCTTCCGTTGCCTTCGATAAGGATGAGTTGCAGGTAGAAACCTTCTATGACCTGTATAAGACATTTTCCTACTATGCTTCAACCTTGTTGAATAGGTATCTTCACCACAAATAGGACATGCATGATATCCTTTCACAATGCATCCTGACATGTTCCCATATGCAGGAAAATCATTGATCGTCCATAATAAGATAGCCCTAAGCATAAAAGTTTCTTGGCGATATGCATCATATGCTTCGACACCTATATCCCATAAGCATTTTAAGTCATCAATTAGAGGTGCTAAGTAAACATCAATATCATTTCCACTGTTTGGGACCAGAAATTAACAATGTGAGCATCATAAATTTTCTCTTCATACACAACCATGGAGGAAGATTATAAGTAATCATTAAAACTGGCCAACAACTATATGCAGAACTCATTAAACCATGAGGATTCATCCCATCAGCTGATATAGCCAATCTGAGATTTCTTGCCTCAATACCAAAATCTGGCCATTTGCGATCAACTATTTTCCAAGAAGGTGTATCAGCTGGATGGCGTAAATATCCATCACAAAGTCTTTTTTCGGCATGCCAAGTCAACTCCTTAGATATCTCTTTATTCCGAAACATTCTTTGAAATCTTGGAATAGGGGGGAAGTACCACAAAACCTTGGCAGGAATTCCTTCATTTATCATATTTTTTTTCCCAACTTCCACCTTGACATCCCGCAAGTAGGGCAATTAGTTAAATCCTCATACTCCTTCGGTATAAGATACAATCATTAGGACAAGCGTGAATTTTTACATAATCCATCCCTAATGCAGATAAGCTTTTCTTTGCATCATACAGAGATAAAGGCAATTTATTGTCATCTGGAAGTATTTCTCCTAACAAACTGAGTAGGTCAGTGAAACTTTTATCACTCCAACTATATTTGGCCTTCAAGTTGAATAATTTCACAATTGCAGATAACCTTGTAAATTTAGTGCATCCCGGATATAAAGGTGTCTCGGCATCTTCAAGAAGCTTATTGAATTGGGTTGGATTCTCAGCATAACTATCATATGCATCATGAACCATATTTATTGGTTCCTCACGAACATATTCATTTGGCCCTACTTGGTCACTTTCATTTTGTGAAATCCCTATCGTAGATCTTTCGCCGTGCCATATCCATGTATGATATGTCATATCTATACCGTTACAATACAGATGTGCCCTGATAGTTTGTATATTTTTCTTCTTTAGATTGCCACATTTTGCACATGGGCAAGATATTCCCATATTCGGATCATTAGTGTTTTCCATTGCAAATTGCAAGAAAGACTCAACTCCATTCTCATATTCACGTGATAGTCTATCCTTTGACATCCAATCTTTGTCCATTCTTTATAACTAATCAATCAACAATGAGCTAATACCTAAAAATATTAACACAAACAATAGTGTGAAACTATAACAAAATATTTAAACAATTAATCAAAATTGTATTTCTACCTGAAAATTTTTGACCATACAGGTTTCTCATCAAAATGCAATCCCAATAGCAATTTTCTCACTTGGGGAGATAACCTAGTTATCTATATTATCCATATGTACATGTTTGTTAGAGTCTACGTATAGGTAGTTAGGTACTTTTGCCTTGGTATAAATTGTAGAGTCATATAATATTGGAGCATTCACCAAAACATATTCTCTATTGAAACATGTTAACCTTTAGTTGAAAAATGAAACCATTCCAGGAAAATGCTTGAATTATAACTTATAATAAGCAACTTTGTTTCTTTAGCACTTGAGAATCTGCAACTTCCTCAAAGGGACATCAACATAAGCAACTCAATGCAATAGTGCATGATGTATTAAATCATACTTAAGCCATTAAGCTCTTAGAAGGCAAGTGACATAAATATAACAATAGTAGTTGATATAAATTCAACAAACTGAGTAGGCACAAGTCACTGCCCAGAATTAAGATGAGATAATGCAGAACACAAGTTTTAGATACAATAAAAATGAGAGATATTCTCTGCGCATTAAGGGTACACAATAAAAATAATAGTAGAATAACACTAGAGATTGATTAATTTCAAGCTGCACATTATACCTGACGACAAATTAAAGAAAGGCTGGAATGTGAATAATATCTGCAACTTGGCCAACAGCTTCACACTGAATTTGAGAAAAAAGGATATCATGTTATATGCTTCATGCTATTTTTAAGGATTAATACCTACTGCCAAAGTCTATAGCTAAACGTTTAAAAATTCCAGATTAAATCATGAGAAAATACAATCAGGGGAGGGGGAAAATTGATGCAGTATGAATCCGGCAAAATGGCTAGTTCGGAAAATAATCAAAAATAAACAAAATCTTATTCTAGAGGGATGGAAGAAATTTTACCTTTCTTTCTTCCGTTCCTCCTACTCTCGAATCTGCTCTGCGAGGAAGGAACTAAGATCGAAGGGTTCAGAGGAGTTGAGGAGCCGTGAGAAGATTAGGAAGGATAAGCTGACTTTGATTGAGGAGATGGGGAAATGCGAGATTAGGGATCTCGACTTGGAGGAGTTGGGCCGGCGTGAGGAGTTTTGCGTGAGGAGTTTGGGTCGAGATTAGGGTTCAGAGGAGATCACGCGGCAAGGAGAGGAGAAGGCGCTCGTGGAGAGGAGAAGGCGCTCGTGGAGAGGAGTGGAGAGGAGAAGGCGCTCGTGGAGAGGAGAAGGAGAGGAGAAGGCACTCGTGGAGACGCCATTACGAAGGGATGAGAGAGCGAAGTCGAGAACGAGCAGTGAAGGTAAGGAAGAGCAGAGAGAGGGAGGAACAGTGAGGGCAAGAGCAAAGATATCGAGGAGCCGGATCGAAGAACCGCGTGGCAGTGCTACGGCTCCGTCGGATAGTAGAAGAAATTGAGGGATCTCGGCTCCGTCGCCTCCGCCGTGAGAAGATTAGGAAGGGTAAGCTGACTTTGATTGAGGAGATGGGGAAATGCGAGATTAGGGATCTCGACTTGGAGGAGTTGGGCCGGCGTGAGGAGTTTTGCGTGAGGAGTTTGGGTCGAGATTAGGGTTCAGAGGAGATCACGCGGCAAGGAGAGGAGAAGGCGCTCGTGGAGAGGAGAAGGAGAGGAGAAGGCGCTCGTGGAGAGGAGAAGGAGAGGAGAAGGCACTCGTGGAGAGGAGTGGAGAGGAGTGGAGAGGAGTGGTGAGGAGAAGGCGCGCGCGCGTTGAGGGTTTAGAGTTTAGCAAAGCGAGGGCTGCGAATTTATTTTAAGTGAGTTTAGGGGAAACATACACAACACTTTAAAAAACGTTTTTTAAAAAAATGTTGTCTTTGACCATAAACAACAACACTAAAGACAACACTTCATTAAAAACCGTTGTCTTTAGTAAAAAGTAAATACCATAGACAACGCTTTTCACTAAAAGCGTTGTAAAACAAAGAACGACAACGTTTTTATTAAAAAGCGTTGTCTATTGGGTGTTGTTGAATGCAAAAATTCTTGTAGCTAGCAGGCGCCCCCAACCTTTGCCCCACCAATTCTCACTTTTGCCAAGGTTCACTCCGAACCTCAGTGCGAAAGTACTTTAAATCTTCTTGTGGTGAAGACGCTGTTGCGATTCAACCGAGGTCGTCAGATCTATATCTTATCGATGGCTCCTCGGTAAATCTTCTTCCCCTATTTGAAAATTTATTTGAAGTTATCTTTGAAACCTTTCTTAGAATATTTTTTTAAAAACAGTAGGAAACGAACAAATACTGGTGCTGGACCCTCTAATGCTAGCACTGACCCTATGTTTCCCACAGATGAACTAAGGATTAAGTTTGAGTCAACCGTTTACAAGGGCATTAGGACTGCCTGCATAGATAGATCTTTCTTTCTAGGTTCATGTCCCTCCATTATAGAGGTTATAAACCACTATAACTTAAAGAACCTTGTCGAATGTACCAGTCCAGTAAACATAAGTCTGTGTGCTGAATTTTGCAATAACCTAGTGAAAGTAGACGATCTCACCTATACCACTAGGGCAGCGGGTACTGATATCATATTTTCCCCCACGACTATCCGAGAGTTTTTAGAGTTACGTCCATCTACTTGTTCCTTTTTGTGCTATTCTCCCAAGGATCTACCATTCGGAGATCCCTACTCACATATTACTCTCGATACGATCTATTCGTATTTTTTTGGGGGAGAGCGAGATCCCACTGTGACCCAGTTTAGGTCGGTAGAACTTCGAGTCCAGGACTACTCTCTTTATAGGGTCTTAGTCCTTTGCATTTTACCACTGACTACTCGGGACATCGCTGTGATGCGCCCATTCCATTCATTTTTACTCTATGCCCTGATTCATAGGTTAGATATTGACATCAGCCTACATATCTTCTCCACCATTATCTACTCGGCTGGATACGTGACTGATAGACGAGTCCACATGCCATTCTGTCACATTCTGACAGCCTATATGTCCTCGTTGCACATTGATGTCACTAGAGGAGACATTGCCTATATGACCGAGTTCGATGTTATAGCAGCTTGGAACTTCTCCCTAGCTGGTGTCCAGATAGATAAGGATGACGGGACTATGTCTTGGCAGAGGGGGGCACAGCACTAGCCCGATCCAGACGCACAGGTGGACGAGTTCATGCTCGCACTATTTCCAGAGGAAGCCGCACCGGCTCCACCACCGCCCCCAGCTCGAGCACCACATCACGCTCCCCGCACTCTAGCCGACCGTATGACCGGACTGGAGAGAGCTATGGTGAGTCTCCAGCAGGAGAACTCTTATTTTCATCGGGACATTCGACGAGAGGTTGCCGAGTTACGAGCTGCCGGGGATACCCGACACACTGAGTTGATGGCGCTTCTCCGATCCTTGGGATCTGGACCACCCCCTTCATCATCTCAGTAGATCTAGTTATGACTCACTTCTGTAGCTACACTACCTGTAAAATATTTTGGATCTATCTAGTGATATTTCAGACTTACATTGATTATGTTCTATCTTGATAGACTAGGATTTTTCAAAAATACTTTCAAAAATGGTTTTATCAAATTATAAGTTAAACTTGTTTGTTTTCAAAACTTTCCATTTTTAGATTTTCAAAAACAGTTTTGGCCTTAGACTAGTTTTGAATCCTTAGAAAGCATGTACCCATAAGACTAGTTTTTGAGCATCTCACCAACACCTTAGGTTTACCTTGCTTGTGTTTGACAAACATAGAAAGGGGTGAGATGCATAGGCCAACTGTCTGGACTTAAGATGCTTATTTCAGTGCATCAGCATAAGTCTAGACGTTAAATACAACTCAGATATTAATCAAATTAAGTTCATCAGTCAAGTCAAACACTGACTGCTTATAATCAACTTAATCTGACTAACCAAGTGAAAGCTACTATCTTCTGATAGTTAGTTAGCACCTAATTGGTTAGACAGCTGGTTAAATTTAAGTATCAAGTTCAGGGGGAGAAATTAATTAAAAAGTTTGTGTGTTTGAAAAATGTTTTTTAAAACTAACTTATGTTTGAACATTAGTTTACAAAAAGTTAAATTTAACTAAGTGTTTGAAAAACTTGGAAGTTTAATCCCACCTAATTTTCAAACTTGATTTAAAAAGTTGACTATTGAAAATTAAACTTTCCAAATTTAGCTTTTATCAAATTAGCCTTAAAAATTTATTTTGGCAAATTTAATCTTACTTGTTTAATTTTTGCTTTGCTTTTGAAAATTTACTTTTTGAAAAGTAAATGTTACTTAAACTTGAAAAGAAAATCTACCTTTTGATAAGTTGAAAACCTGATTTAAAAATTTTACACGCTTGAAAAGTTAAAACTTGATTAACTTTAAATTTATACTTTTCAAAATTCAACTTGTCTCCCCCAAGTCAAACTGATTTTTTTTACAGTAACTCTACACTATGATTGTTTACCCTTGTTTTTTTTTATGAATGCCAAAGGGGGAGGGTTAGGCGGTTAAGTTAGATAAACCAAATTGAAAACACTAAAACTAACTTTAAAACCGATGTACCTGTTTTTTGCGTTCTTTCACTAACTTAACCAGGTTGTCATTTCATCAAAAAGGGGGAGATTGTTGGTGCGGGTAGCACTAACGGTCTAACGTAGGTTTTGATGAATGACAAATAGGTTAAGTTAGTTTTGTTGTTGTCTGACACTTTGATCGAGTGTGCAGGAGAAGTCCAGATAGGTCGACGGGCTGACCGGATGTCTGGCACGAAGTCCAGCTAGGTTGACGGGCTGACCGGATAGCTGGCGAGAAGTCCAAGCGGGTCGACGGGCTGACCGGACGCTTGGCGAGAAGTCCAAGCGGGTCGACGGGCTGACCGGACGCTTGGCGAGAAGTCCAGACGGGTCGACGGGCTGACCGGACGTCTGGCAGGTAAGTGAGGTAAGTCACTGGAAGGGAGTGACTGCGAGGACGCGTTCCCGGGAAGGGAACATTAGGCGTCGATCCGGCTTATATCCATTTCGGATATCTAAGTCGAGATCGTGACTAGATTCTGGTCTCGGAAAGACGGAATCTAAGTCATACTATTTGTGCTAACAATCTATCTTGCAGGATATATATTGCCTCGGACTAACTTTATTTTGCAGGAAAAGGGAGTTTTCTGGAACAAGGTGGTCCGGGCGCCCGGAGGGGATCCGGGCGCCCGGAAGGCAAATTATATCCAGCCAAGTCGTCGCCACGTGGAGCATCATGGTTTGAGCAGCTACGTCACATTCCAGGCGCCCGGAAGGAATCCAGGCGCCCGGAGAAACATATAAAAGAAGCCCCAGGCAGGAGCTTCAGATAATCAATCATCAATCTGAGAACTCTTCTACTGCTGGTCCTGCTGCTCTGCTGCGACGCCAACAAAGCTTCGACAAAGTGCTCCTTCGGTTTTTAGTTAATTTCTTTGTCGGTATTACTTTGTTTCATTAGCATTTCCTGTATTCATCTTGTAATTATATTCGAATTGCTAGTGATTGCCCAACGAAAGTGGTCAAGGACCACGGGCCTTCGAGTAGGAGTCGTCACAGGCTCCGAACGAAGTAAAAACAACTGTGTTCATTTACTTTTCCGCTGCGTATTTTTACTCGACTTTTCAAATCGATATTCCCCCCCCCCCCCCCCCCTCTATTGAATCTAACGGTCCTACACCGAATGCCTTGGAGCTGGGAAGCACGATGTATGACTCGAATGCCTTGGAGTTGAGAGGCACAGTATATGACTCGAATGCCTTGGAGCTGGGAGGCATAGTGTATTATTACCCGAATACCTTGGAGCTTGGACTTTCTGCTGTGCTAAAAAATAAGGATATATTTTGAATTTTAAAGTAAAAAATTTAAATTTTAGACTTATATGCCGAGCTAGCTTAAGTGGATAATCTTAAGCTGTTAAATAGGGATGAATGAGATACTTGGGATCACTGAGCTGCCAAAAGAATTTACCGAATGAAATTGCCATAATTTAAAATTCCTACAACTAGAGCTATTTGGGAGCTATCGATCGGATTGAAAGTTTGGTCCTTTGAAATTTTCGATCGACTGCTCATTTTGACTTTTGCCGATCAAACCTGCCTTGCTAGTTGCACGTTGTCCCTTTTGATTTTTGTTGATTAGCTTTTACTTGGAGATGTTGATCATTACTTGGAGATGCCGATCAGACTTTACGTGAAGACGCCAATCAAATGTGCTTTTGGTCAATTTAGAGAATCTACTGATTTTGACCAACCTGGAGATTTAGCTGACGACATTTCTTGATGAGAATTTTGTCTCTTTTGCATGTAATTTTGACGACATTTCTTTTGCATGTAATTTAGAGAAACTCAAATGACTGTCTTTGCTTGGATCTTTTCTCAGACATAGGAAACTCTTCCACCAAGTCTGTAGGTGCCCAGTGCGAGTGAGAATCCACAACCTGTTCTTGGGACAATGCTTATGCTTTGACGTTCACAAATAGCTCGTATTCCTTCATAGTCATGGTAATGCTGATTTTATCGGCTATGCCCATCTTTACGCTCCAGAACAAGTGAATATGTTCCCACAGACGATACCAAATTTGATCCCGTCCAGAAGCTAAGTAGATGACAATCGGTGAGATGGCAAGAGTGTTGATGGAGGAAAGACTCCGAGTTGGGAGTTGCAGACATTGAGCTAGAAGCTGCGAACCTACGCACACTACAAACAAAGCTAATGGAAACATTAGAGCGAGAACCAAGGAGGAAGTCTCTGGCGTAGACACTCTGATGCTTAAGTCAGAACAGTAGACAGGCGAAAATGGAGAAGAATATGAATAGTAGTATATATATGTGTGCATGCGTAGTATCGATATGTGTGCACATGTAGGTCTAACCAACTCTATTTCCGACCGAGTTTATGTTGGAAGCCTTGTTCATGTTGAGTAAGGAGCTGAGTTATGTAGATCCGACCAGCTCTGTGTCCACTCGGGTTTATGCTGGAAGCCCTGCTCATGAAGAGTGAGGAGCTATGTCCTATAGGTCCAACCAGCTCGATGTCCGTCCGAGTTCATACTAGAAGTCCTTCTCATGAGAAATGAGGAGTTGAACCCCATAGATCCGACCGGCTCTGTGTCCACCCAGGTTTATGCTGCAAAGCCCTACTCATGAGAAGTAAGGAACTAAGTCTCATAGATCTGGCCAACTGTGTGTGTACTCGGATTTATACTGGAAACTTTGCTCATGAGTGAGGAGTTGAGCCTGTAAATCCAACCAACTATGTGACCCCCCAAATTTATACTGGGTGCCCTGCTTCTAAGAGGTGGTTCGTTCGAACATATACATTCTGACTTTGACTATTATCTTATCTTAATTTTGACTGTCACATCATCTTAATCCTAGAATACATACAACACACTATATCGATATATTTACCTTGGTCGTCTCAACATGATTGATCATATTATTTGTTTAGTTTTGATAGGGAGATTTGTAAATAATAATAATAATAATAATAATAATAAAATTAATTAATTAATTAATTAATTTGAGCGACAAGAGGTATTTCATATAAAAATAGGTTATATTTTAAAAAATATTACTTTTATGTGTCTTATACCATATCCTACGTGTATAACTAATTTCTTATCAATTTCACTCCTTCGAACCAAGCGCACCTAGTGCTGCTCTTCCTGAGTAGAGTAAATTGATGGTCGCCAGTCGCCACAGCTCTCCAAGACGCAGTCATCAAAAATATGGGTGGTCTTCGGATTCGAACCGCGTGAGATCACGCAAGTGTAGCTCTCCAACGTCTCCAATTCCGTCGCCGACGCGCTCCCGGCGTCGAGCACGGCCGGCGAGAGGGGTCGGCCAGGGGAGACCAACGCCAACTGGGATTCCTTGTTCTTGACGCCGAACTCAATGGGCGAGCGTAGCGACTCCATGGATGGGATTCGGACCTTCAACTGTGATCCAAACAAGACCATCTTTCCGTTCTCTTTGTCGTCGATGAGAGCGTCGAGAATGGCGAGGCCGATTGGCTCCGACTGCAATTCCAATAGAGGCGCCTTGGGCGGCCGCTTCGAGAACGGCGAGCGTTTGGGTTCGAGAATGGAGGTAGGGTTTAGATTGGGGAAGAGGAACCAAGGCGAGGAGAGATTTTTGCTCATGGTGTCGCCATGGCTGGAAGAAGGCGAGGGTTTGCCGGCAACTGGTATACTTCTCTCCCTCTGCATGATCTCTTCTCTTGTTAATTCCTGCGACGCAATACGAACAAAGTAAGCAAATAAGGAACAAAAACGGTTTAGGGTACAGATCTCTCCCTAAACCCTAAACGGTTCTACGGATCCTTTCTTGATCATGTGAAGATGCACCTTTAAAGAGATCTGGGACCTGCAAATTCCTGGCAGGCCAAGCATGGCAAGATTTAAAGAGACGAGGCGTCGGAATTGCACATCAGCTCCCACCGAAATCGCAACATCTGTCGAGTAGTTTTTGTAATTTTCTACTCTATCTTCTATCTTATCTCTTCTGATGAGGACTGCAATAAAATGCAGCTGCCATTGGCCTTACGTTTCTATCCGTTATATTTATTGTTCATGATAAAGACACTGAAACAGAGATTGAAGCTCTTCTTGCTGTGGCTCCAAATATTTAAGCCATTAGAAAGCTAAAAGAATTTTAAGTGTTTACGAAATATCCAAAATAATGATGAAAGATATGACATAAAAAAACCTTTGTATGATTTCTTGCATAAACAATACAGATATCTCAAAAACAATGTTATTAATGTTCCAGCTCATAGCTATATTAAATTATTTCAATGTTTAATTCCAAGAAATAAAACACTATGACTAATAAGAATTTTCAAATTCCGCTTGCTTTGTCTTCTCAATCTGGCGATAAGAAAATATTAATAAAATTATAAATCTAATCAAGTGGATCCTACCATTATTCACTAGAATGCTCAAGCATTTGCCAACCTTAAGAAAGTATTACATGGATGTGCTTCAACATTTGGCATGAATATCTTAGAGATAGACATCTAAATGTGCACAAACTGTACTCGAGATTTACTCCATAAACAAATCAAAAGTGTCGTCTAGTGAAATTCAGACACCGCACCAAGATTATCAAACATTTGGCTCGCCAAAATGGAAGTTGATTTGGAGGAGAATATAATCATCTAAAACCCATAGAGATGTAGTGTCTAGTTGAGGTAACTTAAGAGAAAAGCTTCAGTCAAATAGAAGTGCCTGCAATGACAGTGGAAGTCAGCAAGGGGAGACAATCGAGTATGATATTTTAAACTCTGAATTATTAAGGTGTAAAGAAGTGCAAAAGCAGCTGTAGTCATGCTTTGGTTACATGAGTTAGACAGATAATGTAAAGAAGAGCAAGTGGATGCTTGATTTGTCTACTCCCATTATTTCACTACTTGTTTATCTATCTCTAGTTTTAATTAAATTTTGTCCACTTCTAATGAATGATTTTCCATGGACAATGGCAACTCTAGTTGGTTTGTGCCAAATCTAGCAGCTGCTTGATGCCATGGAACTCAAATAATGTTAATACAAGCTTCATCTTTAGTATTCTGGTACTTTTCTTTCGCCTTTGTCCAGAAGGAGCCAAAATTTTGCTCACTTCAACACAATTATCCACCGACAAATTGCTTGCTCATTTTTTTCAACAAGTGAAAGATGAGTTCTGACAGCAATACCTCATGAATTCCTTTATAGTTTGTGCATGGATGCTTATTACTAATGCAGAAATATGACAAAATAGACGAAAAACATAAACAAAAGTTACGGAATAACATGCTAATAATGCAGAAACATTATCATGGTAGAACAGAGAGGGCAAATCTGACAAAAAATTGAGTGAAACCAGAGAGACGAGAGGATAATCTTATTCCTATAACATATAACACAAATCAAATTTATTCATCTAACAGATGTATCCAGAAAATAGTTTCAGATCGCTCAAGATTTCTAAGCTAAATCTGTCAAGCAAACACTTCAAACTTAACAATATAAGCATATGAAAATGTTATCTACAGACAAGTTTCAAACCAGGGTATTCAAGGCAAACCATCCCCTGCAACTAAAGATGAATTTTGAATCACTTACATCTTTTAGAAGAGTTGTGGCAGGAAAACATCTAATCTTAAACCAATTTCATGTTTTTCACAGAATTTGTTTTAAATTTTAATCATTGTTGAGGGAATTTTTTTTAAAGCTTCCCACATTTAACAGTTTTTTCAAAATGCTCTCTAAAATTTAATTAATGTCAAAATGTACTTATCTAATACACCAAGTTTACCTCCCAACTTGAACAAAAATCAAGTTAACCTCCCAATTAATAACCGGCCAAACAAATCAGAAGCCAATGAAATATGAAAAGGGGAGTGACCAACATCTCAAATATAGCCAAAGCAGAGATTAACACGTACTCAATCCTTCCAAAGATATACTAGCAGTAGCATCACCAGACTTAATCAAGCGAATCTTTCCTACAAACATCACAAATGTAGGATAGTTGATAAGAAACATAAACAAATAAAAACACTTGCAGATCAGCACACTGGATAGAAAAAAAGAAGTTAACAAAATGTTAAATGAATATCTGAAAACTGACCATAAAAAGAACAAAAATGCAAATCATATAACCAATTCCTCACCAAAGAAAAAGAAAGCAAAGTAGCAAGTGTATCTACTCAAATCAAAGAAATCTTATGTTAACACAATGAAAATATTGTGATAACAACAATAACTGCAGCCTGTGACTCATTATTACATGGATGATGTCATAATGGCAAACTGAAAGATAACTACAACTATGAACTGACCTTCCACGTTACAAACGTAGCCTAATTTGAATACTACACAATTTGGAATGCAGCAAAAACAATGTGATTCTAACATATCACTAACTCCTTATTTCATAGTGCCCATCAAGATCAAATTCCCCATAGGACCCTTCATAGATTCGACACAACTGAAACTACTGAATTCTCCCTCAAAGAGGGTTCCTTGATGCTACCAGAGAAAAATATTCACTCATTGATAAACTGAATAAAGAAAATGCCTTATAATTGTACCTGAAGGACTTATAACTACATAGTATAGCCCACTAAGGCCTTGTTAATAATAAAGCTCTCTTTCTATTAATCTCATAAGTCGTAACTTCACAAGAACTCACCAAACAAGAATGATAATGTATCCAAAAACAACTACAGAATCTCATTCAAACTCTAAAATGTTCAAAGCAACATAGAGGACATAAAACATATAATTTACCACTAGTTTATTTTGCCAGAACTGCATGTAATTATATGGATAATAATATATTATCACCTATCTGATTTCTAATAAGTTGTCGGTTTTGCTGCTGGAGCAACTTCTAAATTCATAACTGATGAAATCCTCATTAGCCAAAATGACAGTAACACTATGTCTACAGGATAATATGTAATCCAGTCAAACATCAACTTATGTCACTGAATATTGACATTTTTTATCCAATGCTCTAAGCCCTGCATGCAATCTATACTATTATCAGCAAAAACATTGTTCAAAGTTTGCATTCTAATAACAAGGCAAAATGAAATAAAATGCTTCTTTTATGTGATCAAGAAAATTGAGAAAATGCATATCATGACTACATACCATCATGACGCACACAGATTTCCGGTATATTTTTCACCTGGCCAGTGATACTGTCATTGTATACTCTAGTTTCAATATCTCCCTCAACCAAGACAGAAGAGCTGAAATGAAGCACCAAAGCACAGAACCCCACAGGGATGCTAATTATTAACATTATGATATCAACTCTAGTGCAAATCATTAAGATACTAGACTCAAGAAATTGCAATAAGAAAACAATAATGAGAGGAGATGAAATACTTCTTGGCTAACTGTTGAATGGAAAAGGCCCCAAGGTTTTCATTATGAACAGCAATTCAGTGCCACTGAGTTGGTCTGGGCAAATGCTCATTTCCACTAATTCTTTGATCATACATACCACCTGTTCCAACAGTAAATATGGTCGCTATCTTACCGTTTCTTAATATCTTCTGTATCGGAGCCTGGCCAATTTTGCCACAAATAATTGCCTAAATGAAGAAAGACATATTAATGTGGATGCCTAACAAAAGAATAGTGATGACAAATTGCACCTGCGATAAAATTAAACAAATCTCCAATGCCGCACTACCTTATGCACTCCTCTGAAGTTCCAACCCTTAATGGGGTCTACACCTTGTGGCTCCAAATCTTTCTTCCCTTCAACAAAATCAGCCTCGATGCCATTATTATCTTTGCCATCATCAAATGATATCATTGAGAAACATGCTCTCTAGCCTTGTAAACAAGAAAATTTTGCTGCTTGAAATCAGAAAACATGAACAAGAATAGTTGTCATAGGTTCTGTTTGAGGCAATATAACCATACATCCCTAGCTAAAGAATAATTTGCCGGTTGAGGAGAACAGAAACAAAGAAGTAACTAACATCAGAAATTTCTGAAACAAAGAAAAGCCAAAACAGAAAGGACTTTGATAATATCTTACCGAGGGGAAAACTTGGCTGTGAAAAACTTCCATTCAAATGCTCAAGAACTCTCAACCTTAAGAAACCCAGCTTCATAATTAAGCTCCAGAGCAACTAAAGAGGTCGGAAACAAACCATTAATAGTTTAATATACAAATTCATGAAGCATTCATCTCAGCAATTTCTACCTGCATTGATTCTTTACCCTAGTTAGTGAACAGTAGTTAGAAGTATAGAAAATGCACCATATTGATATCCTAATGAGCACCAATATTAGTATTACGGAATTTAAGGAACTGCACAGCATGTGAAGGTAGCCAGCAGTTCAGACACTGTTTAATGTGATACACTAGCAACCATATGCAGTCCATATTAAAAGAAAAAAAGTACAAATTTAAGAAAATGCATAGTATTACATAAAACAATACATACATGTTTACATCAACCACGTAAGATTGTCAATTATCAACGTATTCACATGGTCATGGCAAATGGAACCTAGAAATTCCAGATAGGTATCAGCAGAAGACTATTACCATCACAGAAAAGCAATACTAACATAGAAAATCCAGCATCACAGAATCCAGAATCCCTGAAAGATAGTCTTGGTGCAATGATAGAGTAGTTGCTTTGTGACCAAAAGGGCACGGTTCAAATCCTGAAAATAAACTCTTGTCTTGTAAAATGTAGGATAAGGCTGCGTGGACCCGCATAACGAGAGTTTCGTGCAACTACTCTTTTACAAAATCCAGAATCCCCATCATAGAATTTCATTTTAACTCTACTAGCATGCAGCATGTATGCTTCCTCATCAAGTCAAAATGAAAGGAAGGAACAAACGAAGTTATCGAGCGGCAAATACCCGGCGCTGGGGGCTGCCAAGGAAGAGGGAGAAGGGCCGCTACTTCACTGCGTTGCACAAGGATAGCCACCCGTATCTTCGTCGCCGGATGGGGGAGGACCGCAAGCCTGCTTATATACCCACGGCTGTTGACTTCGGGAGCTGCTGCGTCGAGGCGGCGGGTCTCAAAGTGACTATACCTTTGATTTGAATTGCTCCCGAGGTGCATACATGTATCAACCCATGCTGAAACAAACCGCTCTTTGTAAGGGTGTAACCATGTATCCCAAAGGTAATTTAGAACACCCTCGAATCTGATACTCCTTGCGCATGACATCCCACTTCTGCTGATAAGGCCATTGTGTCGATGAATTAATGAGTGAGTGTCATGATGCATAAAAATGTTGCCACTCCAGACCCAGCATAGGGGCGCATTTCTTCATTACGCACTTGTTTATGTGCCAAATACAAAGGATGTGACATGCATTGGGAAAACATATTTCAATTGTATTAATAAGCGCTAAATCCCGATTTGAAACAAATACCAATGGCAATGATGCCTTTTTTTCAACCATCCACTTCTTTAAGGTACCTAATGCCCATGTCAGTTGCTCTGTCTTCTCATTACTAAGATATGCAAACATAAGTCAGTAAGTTCGCATTATGGATGTGATACCCACAACCTCCAATAGTGGTATCCGATACTCATTGGTCTTGTATGTGGCATCAATGATCAACACAGATGAAAAGTTGACAGACAGCTCTAGACTTTTTGGATGAACCCAAAGAATATCTATGATTTCGTTGGTGTCTGGATTTGTACGGTAATTATGGAGGTATTCTTTCTTGATTAATTGATCCAAGATATACTGAATAGAATTTAGGTCGCCCCATTTAGCTGATTTATTTATGAAAATAACATTATAAATGCTTTTGATCCCCGTAGTGTTTGACGGGTCTCTTTCCTTCAAAATACTAAGAATTTCACGAGGTGTGGTGCTGTTGGCCATGTCGAGCACAAATTCTTTTTCTTTTGGTTTTAACCTACTCGGATACTCATGGCCATCAATATATTCTGCTAATTGATGATTATGAAAACCACAAACAACCCTTAAACCCCAAATCACATCATCTGGAGGTATTGGTATACCTCACAGCTCAAATGGACATTCACATTTTTTAGTCCCAGTATTTCTTTTTAAGGATTGTCCATCAACTAGATATCATGGCGGTTTGTACTTTCCACCTCTTTCACACATAAGATGATACTTTGGTAGCTTGTCACCTTTTAAATTAGTAGAATTTTTAATAACCACTACAATTCCATTCTTCAGACCAACTGTCTTTACCCAATTTATCATATTTTCTCTACTTTTAAATATCTATATAAAAAAATATAACAAAGATGTATAAGTATGACACTACCAATCTTAATATAATTTCTCTACTTATAAAATAAATAATGAATATGCATAAAACAATGATAATAACTAACCTGATATGTGGTAAATTCGATTGTATAATTGCGACTATTGTTGGAGATATCTTCACTAGGAACATCATTCTCAATTGACCAACTATCTGAAAATAAACCCAAATAGTCATCCATATTTTCAGGAAGAGAGAAGGAGAGGCTGAGAGAGAGATAGCAGTGAAGGGAGGTGTGAATGAAGAGTGACTAAAAATGAAGTGTGAGAGGAGGATTTAAAAGGAGAGGTTTTGACACGTGTCAAGAGTTGAAGGGTGGGTAATTTAAGGGGAGAGGAGGTTCTGACATGTGTCAAGAGTTGAAGGGTGGGTAATTTAAGGGGAGAGGAGGTTCTGACATGTGTCAAGAGTTGAAGGGTGGGTAATTTAAAGAAAGTGAGAAGTTCTGACATGTGTCAAGAGTTGGAAGTGGGGTAATTTAAAGGGATGAGAGATTTTAACATATGTCAAGGGTTGGAAGGGGGTCATTTAAAGTGATGAGAGATTTTGACATGTGTCAAGGGTTGGAAGGGGGGTCATTTAAAGGGATGAAAGATTTTGACATGTGTCAAGGGTTGAAAGGGGGGTAATTTAAAGGGAGGGGAGGTTCTGACATATGTCAAGCGTTGAAGAGGGGTAATTTAAAGGGAGGGGGTGTTTTGACAGGTGTCAATGGTTGGAGAATGACGAATTTAAATGGAGGGAGTGTTTTGACAGATGTCAATGGTTGGAGGATGGGTAATTTAAAGAGGGTGAGAGATTCGGACATGTGTTATTTGTCAATGATTGGAGGGAGGGATGATTTAAAGGGAGAGAAGATTATGACATGTGTCAATAGTTAGATGGGGGTAATTTGAGTGTCAAATTAGGAAGGTAATTTACAGGAAGGGAGTAATTTAAAAATTATATAAAATAAAAAAAATTAAAAAATTTAATAAAAAATAAACAAAATTGATTAAAGAAATAAAACTAAATAAATATTAAAAAAATAATAAATAAAATTAATTAAAAATAAAACTAAATAAAAATTAAATAAAATTTTAAAAATATAATTATTAATGCAAAATTAATGAACAAAATTAATTTAAAAATAAAATTAAAAAAAAATTAAAAAAAAATTAAAAAAAAAATATATAAGTATTAATGAAAAATAATAAATAAAATTGATTAAAAAATTAAAATATATATAAGTAAGAATGAAAAAAATAATAAATAAAATTAATTTTAAAAATAAAACTAAAAAAAATCAAAAAAGATAAAGGGCAGTACAATCATTTAAAGGGGGGGGGGGGAGGGGGGGGAGGGGGAGGGGAGCTCGCGGGGAGGTGGATGACGAGGAGTTGATTTGGGCGGCGAGGAGGTCGGCCTGCGCGGCGTTGGAGGCGTAGCAAAGGACAAGGCGGGCGCCGAGGGAGGTGAGGTGGAGGGAGATGGCTCGACTGATACCTCGTGAGGCGCCAGTGACAATGGCAACTCGGCCGGGTAGGGGGAGGCGGACGGTCTCGTCGGTAGCCATGTCTAGACTTCAAGATCGTCTTCGCCTCTTCGATCTGATCTCTTCATGCAAAGCGAATGGAATGGATAATTAAAAATCTAGATTCATTGTCCTTAAACTAAATTTTATTTTATTTTCAAACTTTTTGAATAGTCAAATTACTAAAAAATTTTATATTCAGATAAGAACTTTTTAATTAATAAAATTACTAAATTATTTAAATCTTTGGAAATTATTAAAAACTTTATTCAGTTTAATTTTATAAAATTTCTTTTACTGAAAAAAATACTTGTCAATAGTATTATATAGGTTGTTTATGTATTGGAAAAAAATAATTTTTATAAAATTTAATATTTCAGGTACTATTTTTAACTCTGAAAATAAATCTAAACCATACCAAATAATATGTCATGTTTTAAAATTCTCAAAATTTAAACATGTCAACGGTAAAGAAAGTTATCTAAAAATATAAGGAGAAACTAAATACGATCATTCTTATTTAATATTTTAAAAAATTAACATATTGCTTTACCTTGAATGAATGAAAAATCCCTAGTTATCGAAAAAGAGAAAGGAAAAAAAAAACGAAGAGCAATCAATGATAAAAGAGGGAAAAAAAGCAAAGAGTATCACTAGTCAGGAAAGAGAAAATTATTAGACTAAGAGCATCCACAACGACATTAATGCATGAGGCATTAATGTCGACGTGGACACCTTTTTTAATATTGTAACATTAACGTATTCAAATCTTTGAACGTGTTAATGCTACATATTCAATTAAAAAAATAAAAAAATACGTATTAACATTTGTGCATGTTAAAAGTATTGCAGATGCTCTAATGAACGAGAGAAGGAAAGGGCATGATATCATCTAAACTATGAGAACGCAAATATTTTTAAGATAAAAAAGTGTAGTTTTAAAAAATAAGATATACAATTAAAAAAAAACCAACAACAAATTGATCTTTTTAAATTTGATATAAAATTAAAAAGATTTTTTAAAAAATAAATATAAATAATAAAAAAATATTTTTTTAAAAAAATTATGACTTCAATTTTATTGGGACTTTATGCATAAGACACAATGACTTATGTCTAGAGTCAACAATGAATCTATATGATCATTATTGTGTACAATCCTTCTTTCTACCATCTAGGGAAAAGAGATTAAACCTGTAAAATATCGAAAAATAACGGATAATAATAAGGGAATTTTTCGGAATTTTTGGAAATTTTTCGGGAATTTTTCGGAGCTCGTATAGACGAGTTTACGGGGATAAAAACGGGGCCCGGAAGAACCTGTTTAGGTTACCCATTTAAGCGAGGAAATGTTTATTTTTATATTTTATTTTCTTTTCTCTTTTCTTTATTCTTCCTTTTCCTCGCCGTTTCTTCTTCTTTGCGCGCGCCCGCTTCCTCGCCCGAATCCCTTGTGCCCTAACCGCAGAGGCGGTTTCCTCTCCTCCTACTTCTTCTCCTTCTCTTCATTTCTTCTGCCCGATGCCACTTCATCTCCTTCTCCTTCTCCACACCAGCGACGCCGACTCGACAGCCCTAGCGCCGGCCACCGCGAGCCCTAGCCATCGTCTTGGCCGCGCCTTCTCCACCCGACAGCGCCGGCGACACTCGAGCAGACGCCGCCGAGGACCCAACTCTAGCCTCTGCCCCGACTCCAGCGACGCCGTCCCTGTGCCCTAGTTCACCACCGCCTCACCGATTCTCATCTTCCTCGCTCCGTCGGTGCCCTAGGTTCATCGCCGGCGCATCTCTGTGGGGTTGCTTCTGGCCAGGAGCAAGGTATCGGTGCCCTAGTCTCCAGCCAACGTCTCCTTCTCGCCGGCAGCCGAGTCCCTCCCACCAGCCGACCGTCGGTCTTTCTCCCGATTTCGTGCCGCCACTACAGCAGACGCCTATCTCCCTTAGCCACTGAATGTCTGGCACCGTTTGTGGTGTTGCTGCAGGTCTCCACCCTTAGGTATAATGTGTTTCCTTGTCCCTAGCTGTTTTTGTCTAGTTAATTGCTAACCACAGTTGACCATCGGAGGGTGTTTTGGATTACAGATTTTTGGCTATGGTGATTCCTGTTGATTGCTACACAAGATCATAATAGGAAAGGGGCGTAAATTCTGACAGGGGTCAGTGGTTCTTGTCTCTCACAGCTGTATTAGATCCTTCACCGAGTTGTGCAGATTTAAATTGGGTAAGATACTTAATTGAGTTTGTTTGGATAGGTTTGATTCATTATATAGTTGGTGGTTTATGTGTAGTTAGGTCGACTTGTGGTTAAGTTAGGAATGGAACCCTAAGCTTTGGATTAGGGATAGTTAACTGTGATTAACTATTTAATTAGGGTTCCTGGAGAAAAATAATTTGGTTGAGCTATTTTGCTTATAATTAAATTTAGCTAAACTATACGATTTATTACAGGACTTTGATTCGAGACGAGTATCTCGATTATCAGATTGGACCATTTCAATTGGAGGCGGGTACTTTTAACTTTATGTCTTTGATATGCATAGTAGTGAATTTAACAAATATCAACAATTATGTTTCTTAATTGTTTCGGTTAGTCACTACCCGATACCTGTTACATGTTTGGTTGATTGCTTGTTTTGCATCTCATGTTATTACTTACCTGATTATACATGCTTAGGGGTAGTGATATAACCATGCTTCACCATGTTCAGGACCTAGGTGTGATACCTTATCTGATCTGTGTACCCTTGATATGATTTATTGATTATGGTGCACATCATATATGTATATAGATTTGGTTCAGTATATTACCATGCTTAGTGTCATGCACCATTCGCATGATTGCATGCTGTGTGATAGATTGCTTCATTATTGTCGAGCACATCGCCAGTTTCATCACTGTTCGGTGCTCCGTTGTGATGCTCATGGGTAGCGTGACGCAGCGTGGTAGCACGTCAGTTTGCTCGTTCGGTGCTCCGTTGGTCCGCTCATGGGTAGTGTGATTGCAGCGTGGTAGCACGTCGAGATCCCTCCCTGTCATCGTGTACCGGGAGATGAGAGTATTGCGCTCTCCCATTTATGATTTGGGGTAGGAGTATGTGTGCACTCCGACAACATCCCGTCCACTCGGTCACTCATCAGGAGTAGTGATGCAGAGTGCACGGTTGTCATAGCCTTACCCACTCGGTCCCACCATTGGGTGTGAAATGGCTGACTGGCGTCAGGGGTGACCATGACTACATTGGCATCATACACATTGATGCATTTATTTCTTGTGATTGTGTTTGCTGCATTTATTTGCTGCATATTGGTTGGATGCCCATGCTTGACATGCATACAGGATTTCTATACCTCTCGGACTGTTTATCCTTGTACCAGGTCCTGGTTAGTACAGTATTCTCCTGGTTATTTCAGTTTGCATTTACCTTCATTACGTCAGAAAACTGTACGCATGATTAGTGTTAGTTGTTATTTCCTTACTATGTATATCAGTTGTACCTGCTGAGTGTTGGACTCACACCCTCCTCCGTTGCTATTTTCAGGTTGATGCTGTCCGGAGGAGATCCAGTCGCTAGTCCCCTGCAGTCCACGAGGATGGTTATTTGTCTTTTGGTGTTCTTTTCTAGACTATGTTCGGACTTGTTCCATTTTGGATACTTTGGATCTTGTATGGATTGTTTTACTTGTGGATGACTTTTATTCGGATTTATTTTTACTACATGCCTGCCTAGAGGGCAGAAGAGGTAAGTTCGTTGTGATTTGAGCTTTATGAGTGTAGTGGAGTAGGATATCGGTTTTGAGTTTTATGAGTGTAGTTGAGTAGGGTTGTTTTTTAGTCATATTATCCCTGTTCTAGTTTGTTATCTATTTAACTGCGTGGATGACTGTGTGATATATTTTATTATTGTTATTATTCCAGCCGCATGTGGCTGAGGTATATGGTGGTGTAGAAAGTTTCAGATTGTCTGCCGTACAAGGGAGATGTTGCCGAAATTTCTTCGGACAGGGACTCCTCCGGGGCGTGACAAAACCCTAAAATAGTAAATAAGTTTTTGCTGCTAAAATAGTGACAAAAATAAGTTTCCCCTATTTTTTCACTCTACATTTTTTCTTCCCCTAAACCCTAAATCTAGATTTTTCCTCTCCGATCAATCTCCAACTTCTCCTATCTGATCTCCGACATGCATCTCCTCTAGATCTCCAACACACATCTCATTTGTACACCTCCCCTTCCCTCTCCTCTCATCTTAAGCCAGGGCTAGTAAGGTCGGCTGCGAGCTCGACCTACCGTGAGCTCTACCGCAAGCTTGGCCGACTTCGACCTTGGTTGGCCGACCGTGACTTGGGTCGACTACTTGCTTGGCCTACCACGAGCTTATCCAGTCGCAACCTTGGGCGGTCGTAAGCTTGGTCGACCACGAGCTATGTTGTTTCTAGCCCATGTTTATTTTGTGCCTTTTTGGGTTTCCATTCAATAATCTTGTATGATAAGTTGTTTCTCACATTGATGAATAAGATTTGTCCTTGTATGATATCCTAGGGAATAGATACCAAAAAGGAGTAGTGATTCTCTTTAGGAAGATATATATCTAAATATTATATGTTTATATTTATTATCTCACATTGTGAGATATGTGTATAGTTGTGATCTCATCTATACACTTGTTTTTACATGTAAATCTCACTAATTCTATCATATAATGTTATTTTACAAATATAATTATGTCAGATATTGTAACAATAAATGTGAATAGAATAAAGATATTTAGATATCTCTACAATGACATGATATTGTACATTTTGGGCCTAAGCCCTCATGGTTTTATTTTTGGACTCTACCAAAAAGACCTCATACCAATGGAGATATCTTTCCCTTATAAATCCATAATCTTTCATATGTATTTTCAATGTGAGACTTTGTTGCAATCTTGCAACCCAACAATCTCCCCCTCAAATGAAGGATCACAGGCTTCCCACGTTCAATCCTCGACCCACCAAGTCTTCTTGCCCCTCGGTCCACCCGACCTACTAAGACTTCCTTGCCTAGCCGCAACTAGGACTTCCTGCCTGGTGTCTGGTCCTCTTGATCCGGACATGGGAGCCCCCACTTCCTTTGTTCAAGGTATAATCATATTAGATATTACAACAATGTACCGTGTTTGAATTGTGAATGGAATAAAGAGGTAGAGAAGAAAAGGATTCTATTATGCATGAGTTTTTTAGTCTTATATTAGGAGACTCTTGGCTTTATTGCTGATTTAGATTATGCCACATGCATTGATGTTGTGAGTATATGCATGGGGAGAGGCTCTCTCTCTCTCTCATATGTGGGTACGCATGGAGTGTAAATTTAGGGCCCAAATTTGTATGAATTAAATTGACTCGTGTACGAATAGGACTTGCAAGCATCGAATGTCGGACCGATTGAGGGAAAATTTGTCCAAATGAATGAACTAATATTTTGCCACCTGAATATCTTTTTGCTACTTGGTTAAGAGTGCAACGGAAACATTAAACTCATTAATAGTGATTTTGTAATGTCTTGACAATAATGGCTGGCATTAAATCCATTAATGGTAATTATGTAATGTCTCAACAATAATGACTGATATTAAATCCATTAATGATGATTCTATAATGTCTCAGCAATAATGACTGACATTAAATTCATTAATGGTGATTTTATAACATCTTGGCAATAATAACCAACATTAAACCCAATATTGAACGGTCATAACTCGGTCATTTATTACATATAGGGGTGAGCCCTCCTATATAAGGAGGCTAGATTTTGAGCAAACAACGAAGCAAAAGAAATAGTGAAAGAATTCCTCCATCTTCATTCCTCGAATCTTTTCTCTTAGTTGTGCATCCGCTCAGCTAAACTACTCATGATAACACTCAGGTACATTCTCAGTTCACCACGAACAACCAATGCTTGGTTGTGTGCTTGGTTCTGTCGTTGTATCCTAGAAAACAAATGACCCGAGAGAACCTTGAAGCACAACCGAAGGTGGGGTGAATCTGTTTCAAGGAAACTACTTGAAAGTAGGTCTCGACATCTTCCAATCAACAACTCCATCTTCCGACTCAGCAACTCGGCTTCCTGACTCCTCTCAGCATCTCTTAAGTCGACGTCGACTCAGGAGTCTGCACTCAGGAGTCTCCACTCTGCACTCAGACAGGGTAGTAGGTAGTTATCTTTCAGATAACCTAGCAGCTCAGCCTGACTTTCAAGGCCGACAGTTTGAGATTATCTGCTTAGATTATCTCAATAGATAAGTTGGAATTGATTTTACGTAATTTCAATTCAGCTAAACTATTCCTCTATTCTCCAGCAACTGATTGTCCAACAATCTTGAAATAAATTCTGTTCTGTTGGGATGGTCATGGAAACAATTAAGATGCAATAGCCTCAACGCGTGAAGGTCCCCTCCTCCCCAATTGAAAAATGTTCCAATCAACCACAGGGCAATGTTGGACCACGTGGTTGTTTTGATGTGATCGACCAAGTTAGGTTAGGTCCTGTTTGGTTTTGATCCCTGCGTCTAAGTGTGCAGGAGCTTATGAGTACAGAAAGTCAAGCGAAAGACGCAGCTAGCGAGAAGGATGACACGGGAAGGGAGTCAACGGACTCCATGCATCCGAGGGACGAAAGAGCTACGGAAGAGTACACCGATGGATGAGAAAAATATACACGACATTCGAGGGATGAGAAGCCAAAGCGGAAGCCTGCTCGAGGAGAAGGTCAGAAATTAGGTTCGGGTGAGCCCTATTTCGGTTGGTCACAATCACCCAGGTGATCGGAACAATAGAAGAGTGAAAGGAGCTGAGCAAACCTGCTGGAGGCACCCTCAACAGAGGTTGAAGGCACCTCTGAGGTGCCCCATGCGCCTCCGCCATCTTCAGGCGAAGGGAGCCCTCCATAAGCATGGAGGGCGCCCTCCATAAGCAAGGGAGGCACCCTCCATGCCTATGGAGGGCACCCTCGACCTGGCCAAAGTAGCTGTTGGCAGTGGATAAAGCTTGCTAGAGGCGCCCTCCATCCACCTTGGAGGAGCCCTCAATCTATGGATAGGATTTCCAAGAGCTATAAAAAGACCCTTGGAGCTAGGAAATAGAACAATAATTTTAGAGCAACTACTATAATCATTTCTAATCTTCTGAGCTTTTCAAAGAGTGTAAGAGGCTTCTCCGCCTACAGAGAAAGAGATTTTTCTACTAGAACTTTGCAACCACCTTGGATTAATAACCACTTACGTTGTAATCAAGTCAATTCTGTTTGTCTCTTCTTTTTATTAGTTGTTCATTTAAGATTATAATTATTGTGATAGTGCTACTAATCTTAGTTGGAAAAAGGAAAGGGTTTTGTTTTATTTTTCTTAACAGACGCTGCACCCTCTGGCCGGCCTCGCCGCTGCACTAGCAAGTGGTATCAGAGCTCAACTGTCTCAGAAGGACTAATCGTCAACTAAAGCATCAAGATCAAGATGATGGTTGGTGCAAGCATTCACCTACCAAAATTCGAGGGAGACTTCGCACAATGGAAATGCCGAATAGAGATATTCTTCAAAATAGATTTTGAAATTCTGCTAATAATGAAATACGATTTTGTAGCACCCTCGGATCACCACGGAACCAAGAAAGAAGAATACCAGTGGACAAAAAAGGAGCAAGCAGACTTCGTGGTGAATGGTAAAGTAAAGTTCCATCTGTTCAACGTCCTTCCACCCTAGGAGGTCAATCGAATTGGGAGCTACGACTCCGCCAAAGATCTCTGGGAGAATTTTCTATAACTTCACGAAGGCACCTCAGAAGAAAAGTTAGCAAGGCGAGACATTCTCCGAACGCAGCTAACAAACCTGAGGATGAATAATGGAGAAAAGGTAGCATAACTCCAAGCATGAATCAAGGAACTGATTACTGAGTTAAACAATCTCAGAGAATCGGTAACAAACCAAGATTCAATCCGGTATGTGCTCAACGCCTTCCCGAGAACTTCAGAATGGGTGTCCGTAGTAGATGCATACTACATCTCTAAGGATCTTGAGGTAAGTACACTAGAGAGTTTGCTTTCTACTTTTGAACTTCATGAATCTCAAATTGCAGATCCTAAAGAAATAGAAAAGACAAATCTTAATGTTGCGCTAAAAGCAAAGACGGAAGATCAAGACTCCGAAGCATCCATCGATGAAGCCGAAGCAGCTCTTATGATAAGAAAGTTCAATAAATTTATTAAATCTAATAAATTTAAATCGCAGATGAGAAAATATCTTTGAAATAGAATGACCGTCCGATACTACAATTATAATGAAGAAGGGCACATCAAAGATGACTGCCCGAAACTGAAGAACAAAGACAAGGAAAAGAATAAGAAATCAGCTCGGCCCAAACATAATCTCAAAGCCAAGTGGGATGAGTCATCATCCTCCAAATTTGAAATCGAAGCATATACCGGACTAGCCCTAACGACAATCCATCAAGAAGAAGATAAGACCAACTCAAAGATGTGCATAGATGAAGGGGGACGATCATCAGAAGAAAGTACCGATGAAGGAGGGGCATCAAAATTCAAGGTAAGTGAGGTACGTGCTCTTTCACCCGAGCATTCTTTGTAGTTTATTAAAGCACTTTTGAAAAATTTAGTAAAATTTTTTAAAAAATAGAACATTGATTTAAAAAGATAGTTAAATAATTTTAAATCACAAAATGATAATTTAAAAATTCAAATCAAAAGCTTGAATGACCATGCATGCTTGAAATTGAATAGTTGTCAAAAATCAAAGTATTGAAAGTTTAGTAGATTAAATTGGTATATTAGACATCACTAAGGACAACTTAGAAAAATTCTCAAAGGATATATACCCCCCAAATTCTTAGTTAACCCAGTAGGAAGGAACCTATATTGAGTTCCAAAGTCTTACTTAGATTAAACATTTTTCCTCTTGGATTTAAGGCTTCCAGAAAAATTAAATATTTAAATTCTTTAAAAGGCTTTGTCTAGAAGTGGTTGATGATCCAATAACCAAGAAGGCATAGTGCCTCGCTACAGCTTGGAAGCCGATTATTGAATTAAATATTTAATTGTCAAATTGATAAGCTTGTGAAATTAATTAAGATATTGCTTTCGGTGTTTGCCAATTATCGGAAAACTTCATACTTAGAAATTGTTATAAATTTCTTTTACTTGTTTTATTTCCTAAAACATAATTTCAAAAAAATTCCACATTTTTATCCTCTTTCTAATGTGATCAAAGGGGGAGGAATAGGTACAAGTTTAAGGGAGTAGGGGGAGTTAGGATTTTCTCAAAATTCTGAATTTTTGCTAACTCTATTTTATAAGTCTGAATTTTGATAAATCAGTTTATTTCATACTTAGTGTTGCAATTTCTTTTGTTGCAAACTTTATACTTAAAATATTTTATTTACAAATTTTTTTATTACTACTTGTTTGTTTTTACCCTAACTTGAACTTGGTTTGATGCACATCAAAAAAGGAGAGATTATTAGACCCCGTGGTTGTTTTGATGTGATCAACCAAGTTAGGTTAGGTCCTGTTTGGTTTTGATCCCTGTGTCTAAGTGTACAGGAGGTTAGGAGCACAGGAAGTTAAGCAGAAGACACAGATAGCGAGAAAGATGACACGGGAAAGGAGCCGATAGGCTCAGTGAATCCGAAGGACGAAAGGGTTGCGAAAGAGTACACCGATGGATGAGAAGAATGTACGTGACATTAGAGGGATGACAAGCCAGAGCGGAAGCCTGCTCGAGGAGAAGGTCAAAAATTGGGTTTGGATGAGTCCTATTTCGGTTGGCCGCAATCACCCAGGTGATTGGAACAGCAGGAGAGCGAAAGGAGTTGAGCGAACCTGTTGTAGGCGCTCTCAACAGAGGTTGAAGGCACCTCTGAGGTGCCCCATGCGCCTCTGCCATCTTCAGGTGGAGGGCGCCCTCCATAAGCAAGGGAGCCACCTATGGAGGGTGCCCTCGACTTAGCCAAAGTAGCCGTTGGTAGTGGATAAAGCTTTATCCGCTGCTGCCTTGCTGGAAGCGCCCTCCATCCACCTTAGAGGCGCCCTCAAGCTACGGATAGGATTTCCAGGAGCTATAAAAAGGTTCTTGGAGCTAGGAAATAAAACAATAACTTTAGAACAACTACTGTAATCATTTCTTAGTCTTTTCTGAGCTTTTAAAAGAGTGTAAGAGACTTCTCTACCTACAAAGAAGGAGATTATTCTATTAGAGCTTTACATCCACCTTGGATTAATAACCACCTAGGTTGTAACTAAGTCAAATATGTTTGTCTCTTCTTTTTATTAGTTGTTCATTTGAGATTATAATTATTGTGATAGTGCTACTAATCTTAGTTGGAAAAAGAGAAGAGTTTTGTTTTATTTTTCTTAACAGACATTGCACCCTCTGGCCGACCCCACCACTGTGCCAACAGGCAAGGCCAGAGAAATTAACTAGGTTGAACTTTAAGAGGTGAAAGAATAAGATGCTCTTTTATTTAACCACACTCAATCTGTCTCAGTACTTGATCAAAGACACACTCAAGAATGTTGAGAATGCTGATGTTCAGACCATCAATGCAGTGAAGGCATAAACTCATTCTGAATACCTATGTCAAAACTACATCCTCAACAGCCTTGCCGACTCGCTATATGCTATGTATAGCACGAAGAGAATTAATAAGAAACTGTGAGAGTCCTTGGATAAGAAGTACAAGACAGAGGATGCATGAGCCATGAAATTCATTGTGGGGTGATTCTTGGACTACAAGATAGTTAACTCCAAGACGGTGATCAGTCAAGTCCAGGAGCTTCAAGTGATTCTGCACGAGATTCACTCAAAAGAAATAGTGCTAAGTGAAACCTTCTAAGTGGCAGAAATCATTGAGAAGCTATCTCCCGGCTAGAAACATTTCAAGAACTGCCAAAAGTACAAATGGAAGGAGATGAATGTGAAAGAACTCATTGTTAGACCTCGAATTAAGGAAGACAATAAGAGTTCCAAGAGAAAGTTGTTCTCTCAAGCTATTGTAAAAGCCAATGTGGTCGAGCATAGTCAAAACTCAAAGCAGAAGAATTCCAAGTCTTCTAAGATGGGACCCAGAGGAGGCATAAGCAAGAAGAAATTCACTGGGAAGTGCTTTAATTGTGACAGAGTTAGTCATAAATATTCGGAATGCAGAAAGCCGAAGAATAAGTAGGAGGCCAACTTGAACAAAGGACAAGAAATGGATGACCTCTACATTGTGGAGAACCCCACGGTATTTCGCCTTAGTGTTCTCCTGTACTATTCGTTAAGAAGAAGGATGGTACTCTGAGGTTGTGCATCGATTATAGGTAGCTGAATGCAGTGACTATCAGAAATAAGTACCCCTTGCCACGGATTGAGGATTTATTTGATCAACTTAGAGATACATCAGTGTATTCTAAGATAGATCTGCGGTCTGGATATCATCAGCTAAGAGTTAGAGATTCTGACATTCAGAAGACAGCATTTCGCACCAGATACGGATATTACGAGTTTTTGGTAATGCCAATTGGGCTTACCAATGCTCCTGCAGTATTTATGGATCTGATAAACCATATCTTTCTGGAATACCTAGATCAGTTTGTTATTGTGTTTATCGATGATATATTGATATATTCGCGTTCTGAGGAGGAGCACGCGCAGTATCTTAGCATAGCCTTGGAGATTCTACGACAACATCATCTATATGCGAAGTTCAGCAAGTGTGCATTTTGGCTATCCTCAGTTGGTTTTCTGGGACATGTGGTGTCTCGCCGAGGTATTTCAGTAGATCTTCAGAAGATCGAGGCTATTACGAGTTGGGAGCAGCCGAAGTCAATCCAGGAGATCCGCAGTTTCTTGGGACTGGCTGGATATTACAGACGATTTATGGAGGGTTTCTCTAGTATTGCTATGTCGTTGACACGTCTGACTGGGAAAGGCGTGAAGTTCACGTGGTCAGAGGCTTGCGAGACCAGCTTCCAGGAGATGAAGCAGAGATTAGTATCAACACCAGTTTTGGTTTTACCTTCTGGTGATGACGGATCCGTACTTTACACAGACGCATCTCTTCAGGGCTTGGGCGCTATTTTGATGCAGCACGGTAGGGTAGTCTCCTATGCTTCTCATCAGTTGAAGGAGCATGAGAAGAACTACCCAGTACATGATTTAGAGCTAGCCGCTATTATCTTTGCTTTGAAGATTTGGCGACATCAACTTTATGGTATTACTTTTGAGATTCTTACTGATCATAAGAGTCTCAAATATATTTTCACATAGAAGGAACTCAATCTCCGACAGAGGAGATGGATGGAATTCCTGAAGGATTATGATTGTACTATTAGCTACCATCCGCGTAAAGCTAATGTGGTTGCTGATGCACTTAGCAGGAAGTCCAGAGGGACTTTAGCTTGTCACTGAGGGTTAGTCACGGACTTGATTCAGGGATTCTCCGAGTTGGGCCTTGAGGAGCAGGGACCGACAAAGCAGGGTATTCTTGTTACTATGGTTGCTCAGTCATCGATCAGGATGAGGATTCGAGAGGCCCAGGCCGGAGATCAGTATTTACAGTTCATTAGCAGCCAGATAGCTTCCGGATAGCAGACCGAGTTTACATGAGATGATGAGGGGATTGTTTATTTCCGAGGCAGATTATGTGTACCTCAGTCTCACCTGGTCATGGAGGAGTTACTTCAGGAGGCTCATCGTTCTAGATTTGCTATCTACCCTGGTGGGACCCGTATGTATCGTGATTTGAGGCATTCTTATTGGTGGAACGGCATGAAGAAAGTGTTGATGCAACCTTAGGTCAAGGTTGACCTGGTTGACCCGACTCGAGTTGACCTGACTCGAGGTGTATTTTGATGTTTGACGAGAATAGAAAAGTTGTATCTTGATGTTTGACAAGAATAGAAACTTGGGAGATTGTGGGTGTAACCTTTGGTCAAGGTTGACCTGGTTGACCCGACTTGAGTTGACCTGATTTGGGTAAAGTCCGAGTATGGAGACTTGACACGGAAAAGTCCAAGCAGGGAGCTTGGCACGGGAAAAGTCCAAGTATGGAGACTTGACACGGAAAAGTCCAAGCAGGGAGCTTGGCACAAGAAAAGTCCAAAGTATGGAAGCTTGGCATGGGAAGTCGGAGAGGGCTCTTCTCTCTAGAGTCGAGAGGGCTGCTCTCTCTAGGTCGAGAGGGCTCAGCCTGCTCCTGACAGGCCGAGAGGGCTAGCTCTCCTGACTAGGTCGAGAGGGCTGCTCTCTCGGACCGGAGGAAGTCGGAGAGGGCTTGGTAGCTCGTTCTACGAGGGCTCGGGAGCTCGTTCTCTGGACCGGATGAAGTCGGAGAGGGCTCGCTCGTTCTCCGACTAAGTCGAGAGGGCTCGTAGCTCTCTCTTGACCGAACGGAAGTCGAGAGGGCTCGGTGGCTCGCTCTAGACCGGAAGGCTTTAGGGTTTAGGCTGGGAAGCTCTAAAGGCATCGGATGGTCACCTGACCGATCAGTACTTCCCTGGATCGGTCCGGTGACCGATCGGTAACCAAACAGAATGTTTCGTGGGTTATCTGATCGATCTACAGACCGATCAGAGTGCGATAGGGATCGGTCCGTGGACCGATCCACCTATAGTCCGATCGGTCCGCACGATCGGACTTCAACCAACTCTGGAGTTGGTTGATCGATCCGGGACCGATCATCTAGGGCTGATCGGTCCACGCCGATCGAGTCTCCCGATCGGGTTGGAGCCTCGACGGCCAGCCTGCCTAACCGCCAGATGTGTTGCTCTTTGTCTTCTTCACAGGTGCAGGAGGTGCAGGATATATATCGAGGTAGAGGGCCTAACTCTTCTTCTTCTTGTTCCTCACTCTTGCGATCTGAGCTTTGCTGAGCTCTGTGTTTCTGAAGCTTCGTGTGAGCTTCCTGTTAGGACCAAAAGTAGCTAGAGGGGGGGGGGGGGTGAATAGCTCGTCGCGTTCGCTCGTTGCTCGGCGTTGCTTATTTCTTCAAAGATGTGCAGCGGAAATACAAAGAAACAATCACACAACGCTAACACGGTTGGTTTACTTGGTATCCACCTCACAAGAGGTGACTAATCCAAGGATCCACACCAACACACACACCCTCCACTAAATAAAACTCTCCTTTATGGTAACTACCAAGGGAGGAGAATCCCTACAAGACTCAATACAAGAAGAGAGGGAAAGGATACAAGAAATACAAGCTTACAAGCTTACAATGAGTATAAACCCTAACCCTAGCTTCTCTTCTTGGCTTTGATCCGCCTCTTGACTTGGAGAACTTCCAAGATCCTTCAAGAACTGGCGATCTGAGCTTTGTGAGTGCTGTGGAGGAGCTGGTGAGAGATCTGGAGTGAATCGGTGAAGCGATGCCGAAGGAATCGTGCGCCTGCGGCCTTTATCGACGCTAACGGTCGGATCCCGATCGATTCGAATGTTCCCGATCGATTCGAATATTCCCAATCGATCGGGGAGGCTTTGGATCGATCCACGGATCGATCCAGAGTGCCTCTGTGCTCTGGAGTAACGCCTGGATCGATCCACGGATCGATCCAGCGCTTATCGCCCACCCCGATCGATTCACTGATCGATTGGGACATCTGGATCGATCCACGGATCGATCCAGAGGCTCTCTGTTCACTAGAAAAGGCCTGGATCGATCCACTGATCGATCCAGCTCCTGGATCGATCCATTGATCGATCCAACACTTGGTTTTTGCCAAAAACCAAGTTCTAAGCCTCTCAAACCAACATCCGGTCAACCTTGACCTGTTGGTACATCATGCCTAGCATCTGGTCACTCCTTTGACCTGCTAGGACTTCCCACCAAGTGTCTGGTCAATCCCTTTGACCCACTTGGACTTTTCTATTCATGCCAAGTATCTGGTCACTCCCTTGACCTACTTGGACTTCCCAACACCAGATGTCCGATCATCCTTGATCCATCTGGATTTTCCCTTGCCTGGCTTCACTCACCAGGACTTTCACCTAGCTTCACTCACTAGGGTTTTCCATCTGCCTAGCTTCACTCACTAGGGCTTTCACCTGGCTTCACTCACCAGGACTTTCAATCTACCTAGCTTCACTCACTAGGACTTTCAATCTGCCTAGCTTCACTCACTAGGACTTCCCTTCTGTCTGGCTTCACTCATCAGGACTTCCATTCTACCTAACATCCCAGTTAGGACTTCCCAGTCAAGTATCCGTTTAACCTTGACCTACTTGACTCTTCTTCAATCAATTTCTTATTGTCAAACATCTAAACTCAAACCAAGACTCAGCTTGGTCAACCAGGTCAACCTTGACCTGAGGGATGTTGCACCAACAATCTCCCCCTTTTTGATGTTTGACAATACCACAATAACACTTAATATACCACATGTAAGTTAGGCTAATCCTATAGCCTCAATCTTCATGCCACTAGGTAATGAACACATAAATTAAGCTCTTCATTCTCCCCCTAAGAGGGCACACTCCCTCTAGGTAATGAAAGCCTAACTTACACCCATTCACAGGTCCTTTCATTCTCCCCCTATTGGCACACATCAACCCATCTTTGGGCACACATCAACCCATGCCCCAATTTTGGGTACACATCAACAAATCCATTTGTTGACGACTCTCCCCCTGAAGAGTTGCTCATCGTTGTTCACAACATCACTCGTTGTGATCAATACGATAATGACGGTCCCATACCCTTCATTCATCCTTAACTTCTCCCTCAATGTAGACAAATACCCAACCTTGAGCATTTTCTAACCACTTGAGTTCCCACTTGAAATAATGAGGATATCCACTCCCCATTTCAAGTTCAAAAGCTCATACATGAGCATTTTCTTTAAAGAAGGTTAACCACCTTCCAAGGTTCATGAAAAATAATTTTTCATGTCTTTAAAGAGTCCCTCCCCCTAAAGACATGGTGGTAACTTCTGTCATTGCACCAACAATGACTTGGAATTCCTAAACCTTTAGGAAACCCAAATTTAGAAGTTTTGAGGTTCAAATACTCAAAATTTGAAACAAACCTCAACCTAAACTTCAATGAAGCCTTCCTTAACCAATCCATCCTTGTTTTCACATGAAAACACCCTTTGTATGTATACAAATGTATTTTGGGGGGTTCAGAATGGTTACCTAGACTCAAAGGGGTTCAAAGATACTGAAATCAGGCCTTCCCAGCCAAAATCAGCAACTTGGATCGATTGGAGTTGGGTTCAAATCGATTGAACCTTTCTGAATCGATCCACTGATCGATTCAGACTCCCTGGATCGATCGGCTGATCGATCCAGACTCCCTGGAGATCGGCTGATCGATCGATCCACGGATCGATTCAGGCACTCCAATCGATCCATGGATCGATCGGAGCTCTGATAGTTGCTGAAATTCCATTTCAGTCAACTTCAGAAACCCCTAGAAAATTCTACAAAAATCCAAAATTCATGAAATTTCGTGTACACATTATTTAGGGCATACTTAATCATGAAAAAATAGTTTTTTATGAAAATACATCATATTTTCAAAGATTGACACAAGCTTGAAAACTTGCTAAAACTTTAGCGTTTTCTTCAAGTTTGTGGCTAACTATTCAATGGTGATTACTATCAAAAGATAGCCTTCACCAAGGTTTTCCAAAATCTCTTTGAAAACATTTTCAAAACCAATATCCCATCATGTTCCTTGGGCTTAATGCACATGACTTGTACATTAGCTTTCCCAATGATGGGAAGACACATAACTATGTGTTTTGATGAACTTAAAAACTCAGAAGAATGCACTAAATCAACATCTTGAGCTTTGTTCATCATCCTAACATCTCACTTGTATCTAATGTGCACTAAAACACATACAAGTCACCTTATAGTCTTTGTGAGATGTAGATTTTGGTTTTGCCATAATCTAGGGATCATGCATATCTATCTAGACATTTTAAAGATATTAGACATCCACCTAAGATGTCACTTGTTAATAAGTGTTGTTAAATGTCATTTGTCCTTAATTACAAGGAATTAAACTAATGCATGATAATGTTATGACATACATCAAAATAAAATAACTTTCAAAAGAAAGATTCCTATAACTACATGATGTATGAATGTCATGACATGGTATTTTTGGATTTTGCATAATAAAACATGAATGCAAAAATAGACATGATGTCATGGCATATGATGGGCAAACAATCATGGCAAGATTTAGCATAAATAAAATATACCTAGATTAACTATCTAAGTATCCTTAAAATCTTAGCTAAACTTACAACTTAAACCTAGATTGCCCTAAAGTGCTTCAAGAAAATGCCAAAGCCTAAATTGGCATTTCTAATTTCCTTGATTAATTTATGCCAGTCGAAATTAAGCATATCCTCAAATGTTGGCATATTTCATTTTTCACAAGAGTAGCACTTTTAAATTAAGGCCCGGATTGCCTTAAATTTCCTAAGAACATACCAAAATCCCAACTTGATAGTTCTTCTGAATTTCCCAATATGTGCCATTTAAGATTAAAATCAATTCTTCCACCATTAGGCACATTTTACTCTTTCAAGGAGTAAATAATACTTCCATTTCATTTTCAAAGGTTAACAAAACCTTGAAAATGCTCATTGAGTGTCAATTTCCTCAAAGTTGGGTTAACTACCCTTCTAATCAGAGTTGACACTCTCTAACCCATTTATGGGGTAGAGAAAATGCTCCTAGGAACCCAACACCTATTGGTGCTCCTTGGATGCTCTAGGTACTCACTAGGGATAACTTCCCTAGATACCTTCCTAGTGACCTTGTTGGGCTTCTTAGAAGCCTTGGTCACATTTTCTAGGTCAACTCTAGGGATATCCTCCCTTGTGACCTTGTTAGTGACTTTCTTAGACTTCTTAGAAGTCTTAGTCACTTTGGTTGCAAAGAGACTTCTAGGGATATCTTCCCTTGTATCTTTGACTTGACCTCTAGACTTAGGGTTTGTTCCATAGCTATATGGAACCCTATGATAACTAGGCACATCCCTTTTAGCTTTGGGTTTGTATCCCAAACCTCTATGGCCATTGAATGGCTTTTGTACCCCTAAACCTAGGCTATGCTCATTTTGCCCTAATAGGATATTTTCCATCCTTTTTAGGGTCTTTTCCATTTTATCAAGTCTTGATCTCAAGACTTGATTTTCTATCATTAAATCCTTAAATTTTGATTTTTCATTACACCCATGAGCATTTTTGTTTTTGGGCTTGTATCTATTATCCTTAGTGTTCTTGCCCAAGTGTCCATCTACCTTCCTAACCTTAGGTTGGGTAGTTTTGGCATGTAGGGCCACATGCTTTTCCTTAAAGCCCTCATGCTTCCTATTCTTATGATAAATCGCATTAAAATGATAAAAATTAGAACTATCATGCTTTTTACCATAATGTAAAGGGGTAGGCTCAATAAAAGATACCTTCTTCTTTACCTTGAAGGCTCCCCCTTGACTAGTGCCTCCTTGAGCCTTGACCACCTTCTTCCCCTTGGGGCATTGACTTCGGTAATGCCCCTTTTGATTGCAAGAGAAGCATATAATATGCTCCTTGCTCTTCTTTGTGTTGGGGATGATCTCCTTGGGCTTCACCTTGCCTTTTTGTGCCACTTGGCCCTTCTTCTTGGCCAATTTAGGGCACTTGCTCTTGTAGTGCCCATGTTCCCTACACTCAAAGCATATAATATGATTTTTATTATTAATTGAAATATTTATACCTTTGCTTGTAGGGGTGGCATCTTTTCCTTTGGATCCGGAGGTAGAAGCTTCCTCTTGATCGGACCTTGATTCTCCTCCATTTGATTTTTCTTGACTTGTGGAGGTAGAATCTTCTTCCTCCTCTTTGTCTCTTGACCCAGATGTAGAAGCTTCTCCTTCTTCTTGATCCGGTGTCACCAAGGATTGCTCCCCCTCAATCCTAGAGGTGGAAGCTTCATCATCTTGAATATGAAACAAGGAGTATGCTCCCTCCTTGTTCCCTTCGTTGCATTCCCTTGAGGATGAAGCTTCTTGGATTTCCTCTTCTTCGGAGGTTGAGCATCTCTCAACCTCGGAGTCCTCATCTTGGTCTTGCTCCAAAGAGTCACCCTCTCTGGATACTTCTTGCTCTTGTACAGTGGAGGGGATCTCTTCATGAAGCTTGGCCAACTTGCTCCATAATTCCTTTGCATCTTCAAATTCTCCAATTTTGCAAAGGATGGTGCTTGGCAATAAATTGACCAATAGCTTGGTCACTTTGTCATTTGCATCGCACCTTTGGACTTGCTCCGAGCTCCATTTGCTTTTCTTGAGAACTTTGCCCTTTGAATTTCTTGGAGCCTTGAAGCCTTCCATTAGAGCAAACCATTGCTCTATCTCCATCATAAGAAAATTTTCGATTCTTGATTTCCAAGAATCGAAGCTTGTGGATGTGTATGGTGGAGCCACCCTTGTGTCAAATCCAAGTCCATCTTGGAATTGCATCTTGAAGTTGAGCTTGATAAAGTCTTGAACTTGAAGAATTTGCTCCAACTTCTTCACCCTCTAGCTTTTCTAGTTATGCTTGACCCTTCCGGCGATGATTCCGGTGAAGAGCGGCCTCGCTCTGATACCACTTGTTAGGACCAAAAGTAGCTAGAAGGGGGGGTGAATAGCTCGTCGCGTTCGCTCGTTGCTCGGCGTTGCTTATTTCTTCAAAGATGTGCAGCGGAAATACAAAGAAACAATCACACAACGCTAACACGGTTGGTTTACTTGGTATCCACCTCACAAGAGGTGACTAATCCAAGGATCCACACCAACACACACACCCTCCACTAAATAAAACTCTCCTTTATGGTAACTACCAAGGGCGGAGAAGCCCTACAAGACTCAATACAAGAAGAGAGGGAAAGGATACAAGAAATACAAGCTTACAAGCTTACAATGAGTATAAACCCTAACCCTAGCTTCTCTTCTTTGATCCGCCTCTTGACTTGGAGAACTTCCAAGATCCTTCAAGAATTGGCGATCTGAGCTGGAGGTGGCGAGAGATCTGGAGTGAATCGGTGAAGCGATGCCGAAGGAATCGTGCGCGCCAGCGGTCGGATCCCGATCGATTCGAATGTTCCCAATCGATGGAGGCTTTAGATCGATCCACGGATCGATCCAGAGCGCCTCTGTAGTAACGCCTGGATCGATCCACGGATCGATCCAGCTATTCCGCGAGCCAAGCTCGTCGATCGATTCATCGATCGATTGAGACATCCGGATCGATCCACGGATCGATCCGGAGGCTCTCTCACTAGAAAGGCCGGATCGATCCATCGATCGATCCCTCATCGATCCATCGATCGATCCAACACTTGGTTTTGCCAAAACCAAGTTCTAAGCCTCTCAAACCAACATCCGGTCAACCTTGACTGTTGGTACATCATGCCTAGCATCCGGTCACTCCTTTGACCTGCTAGGACTTCCCACCAAGTGTCTGGTCAATCCCTTTGACCCACTTGGACTTTTCTATTCATGCCAAGTATCTGGTCACTCCCTTGACCTACTTGGACTTCCCAACACCAGATGTCCGATCATCCTTGATCCATCTGGATTTTCCCTTGCCTGGCTTCACTCACCAGGACTTTCACCTAGCTTCACTCACTAGGGTTTTCCATCTGCCTAGCTTCACTCACTAGGGCTTTCACCTGGCTTCACTCACCAGGACTTTCAATCTACCTAGCTTCACTCACTAGGACTTTCAATCTGCCTAGCTTCACTCACTAGGACTTCCCTTCTGTCTGGCTTCACTCACCAGGACTTCCATTCTACCTAACATCCCAGTTAGGACTTCCCAGTCAAGTATCCGTTCAACCTTGACCTACTTGACTCTTCTTCAATCAATTTCTTATTGTCAAACATCTAAACTCAAACCAAGACTCAGCTTGGTCAACCAGGTCAACCTTGACCTGAGGGATGTTGCACCAACACTTCCCTCGGCTGGTTTACTGATCAGTTGCTGCTGGCATCGTGAAGTTGTTGCTTCATCGAACTCCAGTCGACAAGAAGGCAAGTAAAGTGTTGTTACATTCATATTCTTCTTGTTTTCTTGCTCTATCTTGTACTCCTTTATTGCTGTTGCAAAATAGTTTGTGGCGAGGTTTCTCCACCCAGAAGGAGTTGTTGTTAGCCGATTTTCCGGGGTCTCATCCACCGACGGATTGATAGGCTTCGTCCACCTTACGGACACGCCGAGGAGTAGGAGTATCATCTCTGAACCTCGTTACATCATCATGTTTGAGGTTTGATCTTCTCCACTTTCGTTTCTACATTGTATTTCCACTGCGCTAACCTAAATTGTAGGAAGAAACGATAATTTGAGGTCGGCTATTCACACCCCCCCTCTCTAGCTGCTATCCGAAGGTCCTAACAGAAAGATATCGCAGAGTTTGTAGCTAGATGTCTTGTCTGTCAGCAGGTGAAGGCTGAGCACCAGAGACCTGCTGGTTTACTTCAGAGGATCCCTATTCTCGAGTGGAAATGGGAGCACATTACTATGGATTTCGTGGTTGGTTTGCCTAGGACTCGACGAGGCCATGATGCGATTTGGGTAATCGTTGACCGATTAACCAAATCCGCACATTTTATAGCGATCCGGAAGACTGATTCTCTGGATCGATTAGTAGAGTTATACTGTCGTGAGATTATCAGGTTGCATGGTGTTTCTTTGAGTATTATATCAGATAGAGACCCACGATTCACGTCCCGGTTCTGGCAGAGTCTGCAGCAGGTTTGGGCACACAGCTCCGTTTCAGTACGACATTCCATCCGCAGACAGATCGACAGTCAGAGCGGACCATTCAAACTTTGGAGGACTTGCTGAGGTCTTGTGTTATGGACTTCGGAGGCAGTTGGGAGGACCACTTGCCCTTGGTGGAGTTCGCCTACAACAACAGCTATCATTCGGCTATCCAGATGGCACCGTTTGAGGCTTTGTATGGTAGACTGTGTCGGATATGTTGGTTGCTACTCGGAAAACCTAGAGGTTCCACTGTACAAAAATTTTGTACAAAGGTCTGAACCTTTTCCTAGCTACCATGTGTTCTTTTAAATTAAATTTTGGATCGCCTGCGGAACTTAACACGTTTGATCCAAAACTTAATCTATTTGTTCTTTAAGGTTTAGACTTGGATCTCCTGCGGAACTTAACACGTTTGATCCAAATCACCTAAGTTATTAATTCCATTAAATATTAATTTCCATAATTGGTTCCCAGTACTGACGTGGCGAGGCACATGACCTTCTTGGATATGGGAACAACCACCACCGACTAGACAAAACCTTTTATGGAAAGCTAATATTTAATTTCCTAAAATAACTTTAGGTCAACCAAAAAGAACAATCAAATCACAAGGAAAAGAAAAATAAAAGAACACAACTTCGAAAAACATATTCGAAATACTAGAATCGTAAGCCTCTTGTATTTGGTATTATTTCCATAAATAACTAGCATGATGCGGAAAGGAAAAATTACTAGTTATACCTTCTAAAAAGACCTCTTGATCTTCTACCGTATTCCTCTTCTAACCTCGGACGTTGTGTGGGCAACGATCTTCCGAGATGAGAACCACCAAGCACCTTCTTCTTCCTTGCAAGTTTCGGCCACCACAATTCTCCAAGAGAAGTAGAGGTCCGGCCACCACCACCAAGCTCCAAGGGATGCAAGAAACAAAACCACCTTTCTCTCCTTCTTCTCCTAGCTAGAACCGGCCACCATCAAGAGCTCCAAGAGAGGTTGTCGCCGGCCATAAGAAGAAGAGAAGAGGAAGAAGCTAGGGCCGGCCACCAAGGAGGAAAAGAGAGGAGAAGAATAATAGAGTTGATCACCCGTGAAGGCACCTCTACCCCCTTTTTTATAATCCTTGGTCTTGACAAATAAGGAAATTTTAATAAAAAATTCCTTAATTCTTTTGTCATAAAAAAAATTATTTTAATTAAAAAACAATTTTCTTCTTTTAATAATAATGGCCGGCCACTTCTAATTCCCCAAAACAAGGAAAATTTAATTCACACAAGAATTAAAACTTCCTAATTTGTTTCTAGAAATTTATAAAATTTCTCCAATAATTTTATCCTTCATGATTGGTTAATAAAAGGAAATTTTATAAATTAAAATTCTTCTTCTAAACATGTGGATAATTTCCAAAAGGAAAGTTATCTCTAAAAATTAAAATCTCTTTTCAATCTACAAATAAGGAAAGATATCAAATCTTTTCTTAATCTTTTGTAGAAACTAATAAAAGAGAATATTTAATTTTTAAACTTCTCTTTTAAATTATTATCATGGTCAAAAAGGAAAGTTCTTCTTAAAATAAAATCTCCTTTCAATCTACAAATAAGGAAAGATTTCAAATCTTTTCTTAATCTTTTGTAGAAAGCTTTAAAAGGAAAGATTTAATTTTTAAACTCTCTTTTAAAACTATGATATCCACATAAGAAATAATTTTAATAAAAAATCCTTTTTAATATGATGTGACCGGCCACCTAAACTTGGGCTCCAAGCTATTGGCCGGCCACCTTAAGGCCAACCTTTAGGCTTGGCCGGCCCTAAGCTTGAGCTTCAAGCTTAGCTTGGCCGGCCCCTATTGGTTGGGTAAGAAGGTGGGTATAAATCTCTATATACAAGAGGCTACGATAGGGACCGAGAGGAGGAATTGGTTTTGGTCTCCCGATGAAATTAAGCTTCCCGTGTTCGCCCCGAACACACAACTTAATTCCATCAATAATAATTCATTCCACTAAAGAACTATTATTGAACTACCGCACCAATCCCAAATTACATTTTGGGCTCCTTCTTATTATGAGTGTGTTAGTCTCCCTGTGTTTAAGATGTCAAATGTCCACTAATTAAGCGAGTTACTGACAACTCATTTAATTAATATCTTAGTCCAAGAGTAGTACCACTCAACCTTATCGTCATGTCGGACTAAGTCCACCTGCAGGGTTTAACATGACAATCCTTATGAGCTCCTCTTGAGGACATTCTCAACCTAGATCACTAGGACACAGTTTCCTTCTATAATCAACAATACACACTATAAGTGATATCATTTCCCAACTTATCGGGCTTATTGATTCATCGAACTAAATCTCACCCATTGATAAATTAAAGAAATAAATATCAAATATATGTGGTTGTTATTATATTAGGATTAAGAGCACACACTTCCATAATAACTGAGGTCTTTGTTTCTTTATAAAGTCAGTATAAAAGAAACGACCTCTAATGGTCCTACTCAATACACTCTAAGTGTACTAGTGTAATTATATAGTTAAGATAAACTAATACCTAATTACACTACGACCTTCCAATGGTTTGTTCCTTTCCATTATGGTCGTGAGTTACTGTTTATAATTTATAAGGTACTGATAACATGATCCTCTGTGTGTGACACCACACACCATGTTATCTACAATATAAATTAATTGAACAACTACATTTATCATAAATGTAGACATTTGACCAATGTGATTCTTATTTCTAGATAAATGTTTATACCAAAAGCTAGGCTTTTAGTATACACTCTAACAATGGATACCCATCCTCTGGGAGGAGGTTGGGGAGGCCCAGCTGTTAGGACCTCAGAGAGCTCAGGAGGAGGCAAAGTTGGTTCTTACTATTAGACGGAGGATGTCTGAGGCTCAGGACCGTTAGAAAAGTTATGATGATCAGCGACGGAGACCCCTGGAGTTCTGTATTGGTGATCATGTGTTTTTGAGAGTTTCACCCACGAAAGAGGTGAAGAGATTTGGTCTTTGAGGTAAGTTAGCTCCACGATATATTGGGCCATTCCAGATCTTGGAGAGGATTGGAGCAGTAGCTTACCGTCTGGCGCTACCACCATCTCTAGCTGGCATTCACGATGTATTCCATGTATCTATGCTGAGGAGATACGTATCCGATCCAGCACATGTACTATCAGATATATCAGTTTCCATTCAGCCTGACGTTACTTACGAGGAGGTTCCTGTACGAATTCTGGACCATAGAGAGCGTCAGTTGCGGAACAAGACTGTCTGGCTAGTTAAAGTCGGATGACAGCATCATTCTGATGAGGAGGCTACTTGGGAGCTGGAGGATACGATCCGAGCTCGATACCCTCATCTTTTTACTTGAGGTATGTGGGTTAGAGTTTCTTTCAGCATTTATACCGTTTGGTTATATTATAGTGTTTGCTGTTGGTTATAGCGAAATTTGGGGACCAAATTTTTATTAGTAGGGGAGGATGTGAGATCTCGAAAAATTTATTTAATAGGGTTATTTGGAAAATAGCCTTATAGAATTTTTCCGGAATTTTTATAAATTTTCTTGAAATTTTTCTTAGCTCGTACGGAGGGTTTTGAGGGGATCAACTGGCGAGCACGGATAAAGCCTGTTTGGGATTCCTCGTTTAAGGAAGGAAATGTTTTTATTATATAATTCTTTTTCTTTTATTTCCTCCCTAAATCGTCGTTTCCCCCAAACCACTGTCGATCCCGATCCTCTCTTCCCCGACTCCTCTCTGCCCTATCCTTGTCTCTGCTCCAGCGACGTCGACGCCGATGCCAAGGAGTAGATCGCCGGCAACAATCTTCCTCTTCCGAGCTTCGTCAAACTCAAGCGTCGGTCTTTCCCTCGCGTTGCCCTCGGTTGCTATGGCCGACATCAGATGCCAGCCAACGAGTCGATCCTCTCTCGCGTGGACGACACGATGCCGACGATCGCCGGTGTAGACCTATCCTCGGAGCTTGCCGGAGATCAATCAAGGAGACACGGATCATCTTGATTTTCTCTTCTCAACCCTTCCCCGATCTTGCCTCCCGGTTCTGCCGATCCTTTATTCCCCGATCTGATCGCCGACTTGAAGATGCCCTAGGGTTTCGAGGGTAAGCAACCGAAACCCTTCTTTCCTCTTGATACATTGTTGGATTGCTTGATTAGTGATCTACACTGGTTGATCTCTTCTCTTGATCCGATCAGTGAGGTTCGGTTCTGGTCAGTGAAGTGTGCTTGAGTTGTCGGGAAATGCATAGAAGAGTTGCTGCTGGATCAGTGATCTCCTTGATTGATCTCTTGTTGTAATCCGATTGATTTCCAGTGAGGTTGAGTGTCCTGTGGATCTGGAATTGGGTTCTGTGGCTTCTTGGTTCTGGCAGCACCTCAACTAGTAGCTCCTCTGGTTTCAACAATCAACAGTGGTTGTTAATTGAGGATCTTGTCTGGTCTAGCAGATCACTTTGTTTTCCAACAGCTCAATTGAGGTATGTTCAAGAGTAATTGATATATGTTCTAGATGAATCAGGTTAAGTGTGATTGATTAGTGGATACATGTTGTAATTAGTTGTTGATTGTGTGTAGAATTAATCTAATGGAATGGTTAGGGTTAGGGTAATTAACCCTAGTCAACCGTTGGATTTCTAATCTAATTGGTGATTAGGGATTAGGTAACTAATCCTAATTAACCATTAGATTTAATTATGCAAATTGAGGTTGTGTTGATTAGGGTTTTGCCCTAATTTAATTTTAGGGATTTTATTTAGCTATTCATTTGGATTTAGCTAAATAAAATATATATATTGTTTGACACAGGACTTTGAATCGAGATAGGCGTCTCGACGTTGGATTTGGCGTGATTGTACCTTCTATTTGAGGCGGGTACCCTTTGACTTATCTTTTGATACTGTCTTATGATATGTATAGTTTATATATAATTACTAGTGGTAGATGGTAGATGTATCTCTTCCTTGGTCTTAGCTTAGTTGATACCTATCACATGCTTCTACTGTTAGATGCTTTACATTAGTCTGGTTTACTTTTATCTCTTGCCATGTGTATATGTGTTCGTGGTTATGGTTACTTATAGTGCTTATCTACCCATGATTAGTTGCTGGAGATACTTCTTATATATTGTTGGATTCATGTTGTTTATATCTCTGTTATATATATGCGTTTACCTTTTTGGCACCTACGCATATGGAGGAGGATATGTTCAGGTATGACATTCTGTAGCCGCATGCACCATACTGCATGATTGCATGCTGGGCGATTGACGACTCCATTATTGTTGAGCTCGACGTTTTTACGAAAGTATCCTTCGCACGGGTCGGTGGCGGGGGATTTCGGGGTTTCACAACGCAGTGGTTTTTGCGGCCCGAAGTCCAACAGTAGCGAGCAGGGATCCCTCCTCATCGTCTTACGGAGATGAGAGCATTGTGCTCCCTCACTATGTTTGAGGTAGGAGGATAGGTGTACTCGACAGCATCCCGTCCACTCGGTCACTCATCAAGAGTAGTGATGGCGAGTACACGGTGTCACAGCCCTACCCACTCGGTCTCACCATTGCGTGTGAGATGGCTCATATGCACAGATGGCATTTATTGTGATTGTTGCATTCCTTGTGATGATGCATTTTGGTGATTGCATATGATTGACATGCATACGGGATACATGCTTTTGCTCGACTATGTTTATTTGTGTATGTTCACAGTTACAGCTCAAAGCCTCGCAGGTGAGTACAATTTATTTCAGTTATGCATTTCTTATTATTCTTGCTGTAAACTGTATTACATGCTTCTTGTTACTCATTACAGTTTATTCAGCTATGCGTACCTGTTATATTGTTAGGAGACTGTACTGTAGGTTCTATGGTTTAGGAGACTGTACCTTAGGATATTACTGGTAGCTATATGTTGTTCTTTGAACTCACCCCGTTGTTACTATTTTTCAGGTTGAGACCGTCGGGAGATATTCCAGTCGCTAGCCCCATTATTGCGAGGATTTTCTTTGTCGGATTATATTTTGCTTTTGCATCTTATATACTTGTATTGTGAGTTTGTATTGTGGACATTGAACATTCGGGTTTGCTACTTTTTTTTTCCGCTGCGGATTTTCTCATTACTTCGTGGATTTGTTTTCTTCATTGTAGTGGAGTAGGCTGTTTTACATACATCTACGATGATTTCTATATCGTCTTCTTTATTAAACTGCGTGGATTGATTATATATAGAACTGTGTGGAATGTTGATATAAACTGCGTGGTTTGTTTCTTATTTGTATTGTATTGTTCCGGCCGTGTGTGGCCGAGGTATAGATATATGTATTCTGGATTCATATTGTCACCCGTACAGGGGAGATGCTGTCAAAATTTCTTCTGACAGGGACTACCTGGGGCGTGACAATTTATTTGGTATCAGAGCGGTTTTGATACGGGTTCTTACGAGTTTTGCGTGCTTATCTAGATATGTTCGGATTTTACGGATTTCTGTCGATTTTTTGATTCGGAATTTCGAGGTATTTTGACGATGTTCTATTGGGGGCTAAGCAGCGACAGGACATCTCCAGACGACAAATAGGTAAATTAGGTAATTTTATAGTTTTTATACCTGTAGTGATATCTGGGTAACATTTTATTACAGATATGACACCTACACGTGTTCCGGTATCGAGACGTGGTCGTCCACGTAAGAGACCGATAGATTCTCCTGAGACAGAGTCTCCAGAGAGATCTGCTAGGGTCGAGTCTGTCCGTCAGGGACAGACTCGTCAGGATATAATATGCACGTCAGATTATAAGACCCCGACGGTTTCGACTTTAGAGGTACATACCTCGACTGTACCACTAGTGGTATCACCTTCAGTATACCCGGCACCCCCTCCAGTAGTGCTTACTACTGCGTACTTGAGGTACGAGATGAGGCAGAGATCTGGTGGGACACACAACGCTCCATTATAGGCGAGCAGCATATTACCTAGACGAGATTTAGGGAGGCGTTCGAGAGTCAGTATTTCCCCCGAGCATATCAGATGACTTGTCGGCAGGATTTTCTAAGTCTTCGATAGAATAATCGCTCAGTGATAGAGTATAATGCCGAATTTAATCGGTTTGCCAGATTCTGCCCTGAGTTGGTTGCCGATGACAGATCTCGTATGCTTCAGTTTGTCCAGGGACTGGATGGACATTTTCAGGTGAAGATTGCCGGTCTTGATATTGCATCATACACAGAGGCACTGGATAGAGCGCTTATGATTGAGTCTGCTCATCAGAGAGTGAATGCAGACAAGAAAGCAGTCGCCTTCAGACGGGTCAGAGTACTTCTGGGTCATCTGGCCGAGAAATTAACTTTAAAAATTATTTTAACATAAAAATTATTTTTTTTAACCTAAAAATTATTTTAAAAATTAATTTAACTTAAAAATCAGTTTGAAAATGATTCATTTTAAAAAATTCTTTAAAAAATAAAAACCTTTTCAAAATTATTTAAAAAATCATTTTAATTTTTTTTTAAAACTTCTTTTAAAAATTATTTAAAAATATTTATAAAATTATTTTAAAAATTATTTAAAAAATCATTTTTAAAAAACTTTTAAAAAATCATTTTAAAAATCTTTTAAAACTTCTTTTAAAATCATTTTAAAAATCTTTTAAAAATTATTTAAAAAATCATTTTAAAAATCTTTTAAATATTCTTTTAAAAATTATTTAAAAACTCTTATAAAATGATTTAAAAATTCTATTTAAAATGATTTAAAAATTCTTTTAAAAATGATTTAAAAATTCTTTTAAAAATTATTTAAAAATTCTTTTAAAATTTTTAAAAAATTCTTTTAAAATCTTTTAAAATTTTTAAAAAATCTTTTAAAATTTTTAAAAATTCTTTTAAAATTTTTAAAAAAAATCTTTTAAAATTTATTTTTAAAAAAACTCTTTTAAAAATCATTTTAAAAACTATTTAAAAAATTCTTTTAAAAATTATTTAAAAACTCTTTTTAAAATTATTAAAAAAAATTCTTTTAAATATTATTTTTCACTTTAATAAAATTTTGTTAACTTAAAAAAAAATACGTTTATAGATTATTTAAAAAAATTATTATTAGTTAGACTTTAATCTTATTTTTAACCTTAAACATTATTTTAACCTTAAAATTATTTTTAAACTTAATTTAACTTAATTGAAAAGTATAACTTAAATTAAAACTTAATATTGAAATTACAATCAAACTTCAAAATTAAACTTAAACTTAAATTAACCACTAATATTAAAATCAAAACTGAATTAAACGTATGTTAATTGTCATTAAACATATTATAAAAATCATTTTAAAATCCTTTTAAACACGATTTTAGAAATCCTATTAGAAATTCCTTAAAAAAATAAAAAAATCTTTTAAATTCATTTAAAACTTAGACACCTAACTTAAAATTTTTAATTCCATTAACTTAAAATTAATTATGTAATTAATAAGTAGAACTTAATTGTTTAAGTCTAACTTTATTTGAGAACTAAAATTGACTTGAATTAAACCTTAATTAACTGTGTTTAATAACTTTAACTTCATGCTAACTTCAAACTAAGTTAATCCTATTTAAAAGAAAGTAAATAAAAAAAATAATGGCGTGAACTAACACTTTCATTGACCAACTTAATCAATTAATACGAAATTTAAATTATTTTACCAAGTATTAAATTATTAAATCAAGTAAAAATTAATCAATAAATTATTGATAATGGTTAACTGTTATTGAATTAATAAAATCTTATCTTATTTAACCTTAAACTGAAGCTTAAGCACCTGAATCCAAGATTAATTATTAATTAATCAAACTCAAATAAACAATTATACCAAGGATACATAGATAATTATGTAAATAATATAAGTGTTACTAAATCCCCTAGAACACTTAGGTAGAAAAATGTGTTAGGGCTTTAAAAGTTAACACACCCAAACCTTAGCATTAGATTAAGGAAGAGTAATAAATTAAAGAAATATCAAATTCAGGGGAGGTTTATTTTTTTAATTGTCTCCTTAAGTGTTATTTTTTTAATTTTCTCTTTAAAATCTCTTTAGAAAATTCTACCTCAATTTATTTTAAAAAAAATTACTTTGAAAATCTTATATTAAATATTCTTAGCAAATATTTTCAAAAGCTTTATTTTAATAATGTCAGGTTCAGGGGGAGCAATAATTATTTTCACATTTTTTATTAAAAATAGTTTTGAAATTAGGTTTTTGAAAATATTCTTCTAAAAATATTTTAGAAATGTGTTTATGAAACCTAAACTTTGTAAAACTAAGTTTTATGTTAAATTTTCTTTGGTTTTGAAAATTGTATGGTATAAACTTGGTTTGAAAATTGGTTTTGAAAATCGAATGTTACAAACTTAGTTTTGCAAATTAGATTTCACAAACTTAACTTTGAAAAATTAGATGTTGAACATTGAATTTTACCTGGTTTTTGAAAATTTTACTTTTGTAAAATTATCTTTTATGTTTGAAAAATCTTTCAAGTTCAAGTTCATTTTGAAACATATAAACTTATGTTTGGAAGTTTGGATTTGTTTTGGTTAAACTTTAAAACTTATACTTGAAAAATTAGCTTTTATAAATTTATGATTGTAATAATTATCTTTTGAAAATTAATCTGCAAACTTACTACTAAGATATGTTACTAAATTAGTTATCTTTCTAACTTAGTCATTTTTTAAAAACTTAGCTATTTTGGAAAAGTTATTCTTTCTAAGTTATGTTTTTTAGCTATTTTGAAAAGGATAAGAGATACCTTTTAAAGCAAAATTTCTAATTATTTAACTCCCGAGTCAATCTGATTTGTGTTTGCATTCTTTTTGTAATATTTTTTCATTTATGATTATTTGATCCATGTTTATGTTTGATGAATGCTAAAGGGGGAGGATTAGGTGGTTAAGTTAGCTAAAACAAATTGAAAATAAAAACTAACTTAAAAACCTGTTAATGCTTGTACTTGCGTTTTACACTAACTTAACCAAGTTATCATTCTATCAAAAAAGGGGACATTATTGGTGCGGTTAGCACTAACGGTCTAACCCAGGTTTTGATGAATGATAAAATAGGTTAAGTTAGTGTTATTGTTGATCTAACACTCTGACCGAGTGTGCAGGAGAAGTCCAGACAGGTCAACGGGCTGACCTGATGTCTGGCACGAAGCACAGCTAGGTCGACGGGCCGACCGGATAGCTGGCATGAAGTCCAAATGGGTCGACGGGTTGACTGGACGTTTGGCACGAAGTCCAACTAGGTCGACGGGCTGACCGGATAACTGATACGAAGTTCAGATGGGTCGAAGGGCTGACCCGACATCTGACAGATAAGTAAAGGTAAGTCACTGGAGGGGAGTGACTGTGAGGACGCGTTCCTGAGAAAGGAACTTAGGCGTCGATCTGACTTAGAATCATTTCGGAACTCTAAGTCGAGATCCTAACTAGATTCCAATCTCAGAAAGATGGAATCTAATTAATACTCTTTCTATTAAACTATGAACTATGCTAATAATCTTTTTTGCAGGATATATATTTACCTCGGCCTAACGTTTTCTTGCAAGTAGGAAACCGCTGGAAAACAGGGTTCGGGTGCCCGGGAGGTACCCTGGCGCCCGGAGGCAAAAAGTTATCCCCAACATCGTTGTGCCACGTGTAGTTCGCTGGTTGACTCGGCTACGTCACTCCAGGGCGCCCTGAAGGTTCTAGGCACCCCGAACCTCCTTTATAAGGAGGTTCAAGGCTGGAGTCACAACAACAACTAAAAACCTGCTCTCCTGCGCTCCTGCGACGTTGCGAAAGCCTGTCCGACAAAGCTCTGTTCTTTCTCTTCTTATTGTTTATTGTCGGTATTTTCTTTCTAGCATTTTTGTACTTAATTTTTGTAATCAATATTCGAATTGCTAGTGGATTACCCATCGAAAGTACCCTTGCATGTGGGCCTTGGAGTAGGAGTCATCAAAGGCTCTGAACCAAGTAAATTGACTTTATTAGCATTGCTTTTACTTTTCCGTTGTGTTTACTCGACGAAATTTTGAATTGATATTCACCCCCCTCTATCAAGTGATCACGATCCAAGAGATTAAGAGGTCAGAATTTTACTTGGTTATAACCTAGGTGGTTGTTAATCCAAGGTTGTGAAAGACATTAAAAGATCTCCTTCGTTGCAGCAGAGAAGCCTCTTACAATCATTGAAAAGCTCAAAGAAATGATAGGAAAGTATTACAAGAGTTGTAGTTCAAGTTATTGATTATTTCTTACCTCTAGGGGTCTTTTTATAGCCCCTGGAAAACTCTATCCGAGACTGGAAGGCGCATCCAAGATGGTCCAAGGAGCCTTCCAACAGATAAGTCTTATCCATCGAAGATAAAACCTTATCTCCGCTAACGGTCACTGGAAGGTGCCTTCTATGGGCTGGAAGGCACCTTCAAATGCTTGGAAGGCGCCTTCGGTACTATTCATCCAAAAATGGTTAACTTTCCTTGTTAACCATTTTTTGCTCTGTTCGCTTGGGTGATGCTCTGGCTGTCCAAAATTGAGCTCACCTAAACTGACTCCGGGCTTCTCCTTGAGTAGCTTTACGCCCCGGCTTCACGTCCCTCAGATGGTCGCGCTTGTCCTTCTCATCCGTCAGTGTACTCTTCAGTAGCACCTCGTCCTTCGGATGCACCGAGCCCGTTGACTCCCTTCCCGTGTCATCCTTCTCGTTAGTTACGTCTTCCGCTCAACTTTTTGTGTTCCTAAGTTCCTGTATACTTAGACATAAGGATCAAATACATACATGACCTAATTGAACTTGGTTGACTACATCAAAATTATCCTGGGGTATTTACAATCTCCCCCTTTTCGATGTGCATCAACTCAAGTTTAATTTAGGAAAAAAAATGCAATAACATAACTAAAGTAAATAAGTTGTAATTCTATGAATTAACCAAGTTTACAAAAAAAAAAAAATTCTAACTCCCCCCCCCCCCCCTTAACTTGTACATATTTCTCCTTCTTTGATCACATAAAAAAAATTAGGAAAAAAAATACAACAAACAGTTAAACAAATTTGAAAAGATTTCTAGGGGCACATTACAAGCATTACTAGTAGGCTAATATTTTTCCAAAAAAAAAATTTAAATATATTCTATTTTTGATAATTAATCTTCTATTCGACAAAAATTAATTTAAAAATTACTTTTCGATTTCGAAAAATCCAATTTTTTTTTTTTTATCGATTTAAAGAAGAATAAGTTAGACTAGTAGAAAAAATGTTTCCTAGAAAAATAGTATTTAGCTAACAGAAATAATATTTTAGTAAAGCATCTAATTTTTGAAAATAAATCTTTTTTTTTAAATCAACTCTAAAAATTCTACTAATTTTCTTGGATATGAAAAATATTTTGTCAAACCGTGGAAAAATAAAATTTTCCAAAAATAAGTCTGTGTAATAATTTTAAATTTTAAAATATGATTTTCTTTAATAATTTCATAGAAAATAATTTAAAAGAAAAAAATTTGAAAAAAAAATCTTTAATAGAAATACTTGTCATTATATAAGTGTGATCCGACGGTAAGAACAGGGGACCCCCGTTCGGAGGAGTCAACGCCACGTGGAAGTCAAAGGGCCAGGTGGTCGATAGGAGAGGGATGAACCGACCGGACACTCGAGAAAAGGTTGGATCAATAGGCCGACCGGATAAGGGTTGGTCGATCGCCCGGCCGGCCAACCCGTGGAATATGATCGTAGGGCCGAGCTGAGGGCAAGCTCGGCCGAAGACATAAGGTAGCATACTGCTAACAGCCTCCACAAAGCACATTACCGAGAATCTCCCAAGTAGACCACTATATATGTCCGGCCGGACGTAAGGCGGAGGTTGGCCGGCCGGACGCCCGGCAGGGAGTAAGGGTAAAAGGACAGGGGACATCTTTTTCTGACAGCGGGCATGTTTTACGTTTAGGCCATACTCAAAATCCTATGACAGAAGGATCCGCTGTCCCATCAGAGACGTGCTCAAACTATAGCAGTATGGTGTCAGGTAAGCTCCTCTGACAAGCCCACACTACGGTATGGGAAAGGACACGTGTACACCTCGGTATGTGTGCACTCGCTTCTCCACAGCCCTATATAAAGGCCCTCACCCTTCACCGAAGGTACGCGTTCTATAATTTTTGGAGCCACTTCTTCGTTGTTTGCTTACCTGACTTGAGCGTCGGAGGGTCGTCGCCGGGAACCCCTTCCCGACCCGACTTTTGTGCAGGATCACCGGAGGTCCGTGCGGACAGTCAGGAGATCTACGTCAGCCGTTGGAGAGCGCCACGTGCCCAGAGTCCGTTGATTCAGCTTTCGGACAGGATCAATTTGGCGCCGTCTGTGGGAACGCTCCTGCATCCGATTGGAAGCAATGGACGAAGCTGGACGACAGCACTCGGTTATGCTCTCCACAGAGGAACTTGACGCTTTGATCGAGACAAGGGCCGCCAAGCTTATGGAACAGAGACAAAAGTCACAAGACGAGCGGGCTGAGCAGCAAGCAACATCAGCATCAGGCGGTCGAGCGGAAGCACCGCAGGCCACAGTTGCATTCCATCGGGCCCTATTCCGCACTCCTGAAGCCGCAACAACTAATCGCGATCGAGGATCTTCTTCAGATGAAATACCAAGACGAGATAGCAAAAAAGGGAAAGCCCCCCGAGCGGACGCCTCCCCCGAGCGGATAAACCGTCAATTTTCAGAGGCTATTCTACGAGACCCTCTGCCGAAGCATTATGTGCCTCCAGCAATCATTGAATACAACGGAACCACCGATCCGGATGATCATTTAGGTAAGTTCGACAACACAGCTACTCTTCATCAGTACACAGATGGAGTGAAGTGTCGAGTTTTTCTTACCACCCTCTCGGGATCGGCTCAACGGTGGTTTCGGATACTGCCGGACGGATCTATCTCAAGTTTCAAAGACTTCCGAACGGCCTTCCTTCACCACTTTGCTAGCAGTCGGCGCTATCAGAAGACTAGTGTCAGTCTGTTCGCCATCAAGCAAGAAGCCCGCGAATCGCTCCGAGCCTACATCCAGCGGTTCAATAGGGTGGCCATGGACATTCCTACAGCCACCTCGGAGACCATGATGAATGCCTTCACACAAGGCCTCGTGGATGGGGATTTCTTCCGATCGCTCATTTAGAAACCACCCCGAGACTACGACCATATGCTACACCGGGCCAACGAATACATCAACGTGGAGGAAGCACAAGCGGCCCGAAGAAAGGAAACCCCAACCGAGCGGGCTCCCCCTGCCGAGCGGAAGCCTCACATTGCCCATCAGCCGCCCAGAGGACCGAGGGCCGAAGCAAATCGCTCCCCCCAGGTGAGGTCCCACGTGCAGGAGGTAGATGCCGCACAACCCAAGCCAAAGAAGAAATGGACCCCAATGTTTTGCTCCTTCCACCGGACGGACACACATAACACCAGAGATTGCCAGAGTCTTCCTCTAATCGCCCACCCCCTTCCCCGGAGTGGCGGCCGTCGATCGCCATCAGCCGACAGGCGACATAGGCCTCGTGAAGCCGATCGGACGATAGTCGATAGGCAACAACAACCGACTCCCAAGCGACACCACACTTCAAGGCGTGAGAATCCCCGGATGTATAGGGAGCGACCCCGATCGTCCGCTCGGGAAGAAGAAAATAGAAGTAATACTTCCCGAGGCGAGATCAACATTATAGCTGGCGGGCCGACCGGAGGTGACTCTAACCGCGCAAGGAAGGCGAGCGTCCGGCAGCTCCATATCCATGCGGTCGGCTGCAGCCAAGAACGGGTGAGCGGACCCAAAATCAGCTTCGGGCCCGGTGACTTGGAGGGAGTCGAAGTGCCCCACGACGACACTCTGCTCATCAAAGCGGTAATAGCCAATTACACTATTCACCATGTTTTTATTGACACAAGAAGCTCGGTCAATATCATATTCAAAAAGTCCTTCGATCAACTACAAATTGATTGAGCCGAGCTGCTGCCCATGACGACCCCCCTCTACGGGTTTACGGGCAACGAAGTTCATTCGGTCAGATAGATCCGACTGACTATCTCGCTGGGAGAGGAGCCACTCAGGAGAACGCAGACAACAAATTTCGTTGTGGTGGACTCCCCGTCAGCGTACAATGTCATATTGGGACGACCGACTCTCAGTGAATTTCGAGCGGCCGTCTCCACCTTCCACCAGAAGATCAAGTTCCCAGTCGAAGACAAAGTGGGAGAAGTACGAGGAGATCAACTGGTAACTTGGCGATGCTACGTCGAGATGGTCCGAGCAGAGGCCAATTCCGCTCGGAAGACGCCACGGATCGAGGTGAACGCTATAACCGAAAAATCTCCCTCTTTAGTTTATGAAGAAAAAGAGGAAGTGCAGATTCACCCGACCCGATCGGAGGCCACAACGTTCATTGCGACCGATCTGGAGGCAAGCCAAAAAGAGGAGGTAATCAAATGCCTCCAGAGAAACTATGACATCTTCGTCTGGTCGACGCACGAGCTGCCCAGAATTTCGCCGAGCATAGCGCAGCACGAGCTACATGTCCGACCGGACGCTCGGCCCGTGAAGCAGAGAAAAAGGGATTTCAGCGCTGAACAGAATGCCATCATCCGGGCAGAGGTTGAGAAGCTTCTGGAGGCCGACCATATACGCGAGGTTCAGTTCCCGAGCTGGCTGGCGAGCAACAAGTGGAGAGTATGCATAGATTTTCGGGATCTCAACAAAGCTTGCCCGAAAGACTTTTATCCTCTACCTCAGATCGATCGACTGGTGGACTCCACAGCTGGCTGCGAGTTGATATGTATGCTCGACGCTTACCAAGGCTATCATCAAGTGCCGCTCGCCCGAGAAGATCAAGAAAAAGTTAGCTTCGTTACAGCTGACGACACTTATTGCTATAATGTGATGCCGTTCGGATTGAAGAACGCGGGAGCCACATATCAGCGTCTGATGAACAAAGTGTTCAAGGAGCAGATTGGGCGAAATCTGGAAGTATACGTGGACGACATTCTCATCAAGTTCGTCCGAGCGGCCGATCTCTTCGAAGACATGGAGGAAACTTTTCGAACGCTACGGAAATATGGAGTCAAGCTAAACCCTCAGAAGTGCCTGTTCGGAGTAAAAGGTGGGTGTTTCTTGGGATACATAGTGACTGAGCGGGGCATCGAGGCAAATCCCAGTAAAGTGAAAGCATTACAAGATATGCCGCCCCCAAGAAATTTGAGGGAAGTGCAGCGTTTGACTGGTCGGATAACTGCTCTGTCCAGATTCATCTCCAAGACCGCCGACCGGAGCCTGCCTTTTTTCAAAATCTTGCGCAAAGCAACTAAGTTTCACTGGGACGAAGAATACGATCGGGTGTTCGAAGATTTGAAGACATATTTGAACTCTCTCCCGGTACTAGCCAAGCCAGCTGCAGGTGAGCCGCTTTGTATCTACTTATCTTCAACCGAGCAAGCAGTCGGCTCGGCACTAGTAAGGGTGAGTGGAGAAGAGCATGTATATTTTCTGAGCCATATTTTAAAAGATGCTGAATCTCGCTACACTAGGCTCGAGAAATTGGCTTTCGCTTTGGTCCTCGCCGCTCGGCGCCTCCGTCCTTATTTCTTGGCTCATACTATTATCGTCCGGACGAATAGCCCATTGGGAAGAGTGTTGCTGAATCCCGAAGCGTCCAGGCGGCTCATCAAATGGACAACGGAGTTAAGCGAATTTGACATTCAATACCAGCCCCGTTCGGCGATAAAGGCGCAGTCCTTGGCGGATTTTGTCACCGAAGTACAAAGGCCAGAGCCCAAAGCCATGTGGAAGATATTTGTGGACGGATTGTCCACTCGACTCGGGAGCGGTATTGGTGTATTATTGTTGTCTCCCCAAGAAGAAAAGATGCATCTATCCATCCGACTTGATTATAGAGCTACGAATAATGAGGCAGAGTATGAAACCCTTATAGCCGGCTTGCAGGCCGCCCGACATGTAGGGGTCGGACGGGTGATGCTGCATTCAGACTCTCAGTTGGCCGCTCAACAGCTCTCTGGTACCTTTGAGATTAACAACGCTCGGCTCAAACTCTACGCCGAAGCCTTTGAAAAACTCAAGGCCGACTTCAGAGAGGTTATTATCCAAAAGATACCCCGAGCAGAGAACCAAGCAGCCGATGAGTTAGCCAAACTCGCGAGCTCAATAACGCCGATCGCCATCCAACATCCAATTGAACAAGTATCTTTGGTGGAGCACGTTGACCGGATGGAGGACCTCACGTTTCTGAGCGACTGGAGGAAACCTATCATGGAGTTTCTCCGCTCGGGTGCTACACCGTCTGATCGGGATGAAGCCCAGCTGTTAAGGAGGAGAGCCGGCCGGTTCACACTCATTGGAGATCAACTATACAAGAAGGCTTTCTCCCGCCCGCTTTTGAAATGCGTGAGCTCGGAAGACGCGGCGTACATCCTCCAAGAAGTACATCAAGGATCTTGTGGAGGACATCCGGGCGGACGATTGCTGGCTAAGAAAATCCTGCTGGCCGGATACTTTTGGCCAACCCTGCAAGCAGATGTCGCTCGGACTATAGCGACGTGCCTTTCTTGCCAAAAGTATCATAACTTCTCTCACCGACCGGCGGAGGAAATGAAGGCAGCTACCGTGTCCTGTCCGTTCGACCAATGGGGAATGGATATTGTGGGTCCGTTTCCTATGGCGACCGGGCAGCGGAAATTTCTGCTAGTGGCGGTCGATTATTTTTCCAAGTGGGTGGAGGCCGAGCCGCTAGCCAAGATCACCGAGCATATGGTGAAGAAGTTTATCTGGCAACATATTATCTGCCGGTTCGGCATCCCTCGTCGACTTGTTTCCGATAACGGGCGGCAGTTCGCGGGAAAGTTGCTCGAAGATTGGTGCAAAAGCTATGGCATCGAGAAACACTTCACGTCCGTGGCGTACCCCCAAAGCAATGGTCAAGCCGAAGTAGCCCATAGGGAAATTCTTCGTATTTTACGCGCTCGGCTCGACCATCTGGGAGAAAGTTGGGTGGATGAAGTGCCGGGCGTCCTATGGGCCATCCGAACGACACCGAAGGAAGGAACGGGCGTCACGCCGTTCCATCTGGTGTACGGCGGCGAAGCGGTGATTCCTGTCGAAGTCGGCGTCGAGTCCGTCCGGATCCAGAATTATGATGATAGCAACGCCGAGCGGAGGAGCATGGAGCTGGATTTGGTCGACTAGGAGCGAGCCAAGGCGTCCGTCTGGCTTATGGCGTACTGGCAAAGGATGAAGCAGAATTACAACCGGCGTGTAATCCCCAGAGCATTCCAGGTTGGTGACCTTGTCTGGAAGAAAGTAAAGCCGGTCAGTGACGTCGGCAAGCTGGAAGCTCCTTGGGTGGGCCCCTTCAAGATCATCGAAAAGCTCCGCTCGGGCGCGTATTATTTGGAGGATGAAGACGGGCGGCAGCTGGATCGACCATGGAGCGCGAATCATCTCCAGCCGTACCGAGCTAGGTAAGAGGTGTGCTGATGTAATTTTTGTATACATTTTGGTCGCCCAAGTACTTGTAATGCAGGAAGCCAAAATGATTTAAAGGATGGCAAATAGCTTCACCGAACGGCAGTGTTAAAATTAGCCTTAAAGGCCGTCGAGCTCCGACGTTAAAAATCGATAGACGAGCCGGCGTCTATAAACCCTCCGAGCGGAAGACCGTCGAGCTCCGACGTTAAAAATCGAGAGACGAGCCGGCGTCTATAAACCCTCCGAGCGGAAGACCGTCGAGCTCAGACGAGCCGGCGTCTATAAACCCTCCGAGCGGAAGACCGTCGAGCTCCGACGTTAAAAATCGAGAGACGAGCCGGCGTCTATAAACCCTCCGAGCGGAAGACCATCGAGCTCCGACGTTAAAAATCAAGAGACGAGCCGGCGTCTATAAACCCTCCGAGCGGAAGACCGTCGAGCTCCGACGTTAAAAATCGAGAGACGAGCCGGCGTCTATAAACCCTCCGACGTTAAAAATCGAGAGACGAGCCGGCGTCTATAAACCCTCCGAGCGGAAGACCGTCGAGCTCTGACATTAAATATCGAGAGACGAGCTAGCGTCTATAAACCCTCCGAGCGGATGAGACCAATAAAAAGGACTGCAAGTGTCCAAGAAACTCGCCGTCAATATCGTTCGACCGTCTCTATGTTCCTCTCAGCCCAGTACCCAAAGGTACTTCCTCGGCATCTAGCAAGCGATCTCTGCTATCAAAGCGGAATGTTACGTATTCGGAATATTACATATTTAGCCGAGCGGAAGGGTCACGCCAAATACTTCGTAAAAATCCCTTTCGGATTCTAGAGGTGTGATAATAGATGAGCGGACAACACACACATTGACTGGCAAAAGGGCAAAGTACGCGAAAGGAAAGCATTGCATTAAAAATAAAACTTTAAGTCGAGCGGCTTAAGTACAAAAAAGGATCATTTTTTGGCCGAGCGGCCTAATTACATATAAAAACGTCTACTCAATATAATCGTAAAGGTCCTTGGGGATGTTGTTCAGGAGCGCCACTTGATCGCCGACCGGAATAGTAGTGGAGTCCGGAAGAAGACCCTTAGACTTCAGATACGTGGTGGTGGCGGTCATAGCCAGGTCGAAGGCTGTGTACATCCGCTCGCAGATTTTCTCCGAGAATTCGGGCGAGCGGATGTAGCTCTGTCTTAGGGCAGCGACCCGACTCGGCTCGGCCTCTTGATATTGTTTGAAGGCCGCTTGGGAGGCAGTAAGAGCCTCCTTTATATTTTGAAGCTCTTCCTTCTGCTTGTCCACGTCGGCCCGCCTTCTCTCTATCGAGCTGCTCCATCAGCTCCTTTACCTTCAGCTCTAGGCCCCGAGCCTCCACGTTCTTCTTCTCCAAGTCGGAAATGGCTGTATTTTTTCGAGTGGTGGCCAGGGTTATTTTTGTGTCAAGCGACTTGACTTGTCGCTCGGACTCGGCCAAGGCGTGGGCCTGATCGGCCGTCTTTTTCTGCTTGTCCGCCAACAAATCTTGGCTTTCTTCAGCTCCTTTTGCAGCTCTACATACGAAGGGCCTTGAGAGCCGGACGAACCGCTTGCCGCCTTCAGTTGTCTTAGTTCTTTATCCACCATGGCCAGGCGGTTGGATACAGCAATCTCCTCCACCCATCTCTGACAAAAGTAATTACAAGTTTTTAGTGGCCGATCGAAAGGAAGGCATACAAAACTTGGAGAAAATAAACTTACCCCCGTGGCCTCTTGCATATGGCTATTGGCTAAATTTCGGAGGGGGATCAGTGCGACGCGCGCCCAAGCGTAGGCCCACATCTCAGCTAGGGGCCCCTTCAAGGTAATGGTATGCTTGGGCTCGGTTGGTCGGTCGGCCTCTGGAAGCAGCTCTTCAGTCAGGAGATGAAGAGTAACCCGAACCGTACGGCCATGACCGGGGGTCGACCGATCGGCGGTCGGAAGAGGATCTGAGGCCGGCGCCGAAAACTGAGAGTGGATGGTTGAACGCCGGACTGGTTGAGCGGGCGGAAGGGTGCTGACCGGAATAGCCTCAATAGGGGCCGCCGGCTCGTCCCATTCTGAAGGAGTCCGATCAGACGAAATGGCTTCAACCTCCCGTCTCGGACTTGTTGGGGTAATAGAAATAATAAAAGACCTCCGGTCGGAGGGGGATGTTGTGGATCTTGAACAAAACAACAACACCACAGAGAAGACGAAAGATGTTGGGTACTAGACTGCCGAGCGGAACACCAAAAAAGTTACAAACATCTATAATGAAGGGATGTATAGGGAAACGCAGACCGGCAGTAAACTGGTCGCGGAAGACACAAAAAGCTCCGTGCGGCGGCCTGTGTGGCCGAGCGGAGGGACCGGCTAAAAGAAGTTCAAAATCACCGGGGATTTCAAAATTATCTGTCAGAATATCAAAGTCACGATGATCGAATCGTGACTCCATGGTAGTGTACCATGGGACGAGGGACTGGACTTCAGGATGAGAAGAACTAGCCATGGTCCGATCGGAAGAAATCGAAAAGGCAAAAAGGCAGAAGAAAGACGACAGCAAGCGAAAAGAGTACCCTGGGAGCGAAAACTGGGGAAAGATATGTAAAGAAAGCACCGGAAACAAGAAACAAAAGAGGAGAACCTTACGAGAAAAAGGAGGATCGAAGGAAGAACACCGGGGATCACCGGAAGCAGGAGAACACGATGCCGGAGCTCTAGAGCGCGAGGGATAACCGGGGGCACGCGAAAGAAGAAGTGAGACGACGGAGGAGAAAACGAAGATTTTATAGGGTGGAGGCCGGGCGACCTCCACCGTTGGATCCAGGTCGCGGGAATCAAAGCGCGCATCACGCCGTCCATTTCGAACCGCCTCGATCCCATCAAAGCACCACGCCGCCGCCGCCGTACGATGACGACAGCGCGACACGTGGCATTCAGCCATTTGAAGCATTTAATGAGCGCATGCTCAGCCTTAATGTCGTAGATTGGCGCAGATTACGAGGAGATTCAAGGAATGTTACTGTTGACTAACTTTAAGTCCATCACTGCGGGAGGCCGAGCGGAGGATACTGGCACGAAGGAGCCGCCCGGCTAAACTCGCAGTCCAGTCAGTCGGACTAATCGCCTCCTTCGACTAGACTTGAAGGGGAGGCAAGTGATCCGGCGGTAAGAACAGGGGACCCCCGTTCTGAGGAGTCAACTCCACGTGGAAGTCAAAGGGCCAGGTGGTCGATAGGAGAGGGATGAACCAACCGAACACTCGAGAAAAGGTTGGATCAATAGGCCGACCGGATAAGGGTTGGCCGACCGCCTGGCCGGCCGACCGGTGTCCAACTGATAGCAAAAGGTGCCCCGGAGGGAGTCAGGGCTCCGGCACTCATGGAATAGGATCGTAGGGCCGAGCTGAGGGCAAGCTCGGCCGAAGACATAAGGTAGCATACTGCTATGTCCGGCCGGACGTAAGGCAGAGGTTGGCCGGTCGGACGCCCGGCAGGGAGTAAGGGGAAAAGGACAGGGGACATCTTTTTCTGACAGCGGGCATGTTTTACGTTTAGGCCATACTCAAAATCCTATGACAGAAGGATCCGCCGTCCCATCAGAGACGTGCTCAAACTGTAGCAGTATGGTGTCAGGTAAGCTCCTCTGACAAGCCCACACTACGGTATGGGAAAGGACATGTGTACACCTCGGTATGTGTGCACTCGCTTCTCCACAGCCCTATATAAAGGCCCTCACCCTTCACCGGAGGTACGCGTTCTACAATTTTTGGAGCCACTTCTTCGTTGTTCGCTTACATGACTTGAGCGTCGGAGGGTCATCGCCGGGAACCCCTTCCCGGCCCGACTTCTGTGCAGGATCACCGGAGGTCCGTGTGGACAGTCAGGAGATCTACGTCAGCCGTTGGAGAGCGCCACGTGCCCAGCGTCCGTTGATTCAGCTTTCGGACAGGATCAAAGTGTAAACATTTTGAACAAGAAATTTGAAAGAAAAAACTTACTTGAAATTTTTTTTTCTAATTAAAATAATTTCTATTCTAATAATTCAAAGATTTAGAAATTTAATCTAAAAAAGATTTTAAAATCCAAAATAGGTTACTACCTACTCGATTTACTAGAAATTTTAGAGCTACATAATTCCTAGGGATTTTCCTTATCTGTCCCTAGTGATTTCTAATGTACCAGTTAATTTTACCATAATATCTAAATTTTGATTTTTTTTAAAAATTGTTTGAACATGCATGATCATTTTTTAATTTTTCTATTTATACTTTTAATTTTTTGTTTTCTATTTTTAAATTATTAAACATATCTAATACGCATGCGCTAAGTTTAATTTTAACCTAGCATTATTTTTTTCTAGTTGTACTAAATTCTTATGTAATATTTTGATAAATTTAAAAGATTGCTTATGAGATAGTATACGTACCTCACTTACCTTATGTTCTGATGTTCTCCCTTCATCGCAACTTTCTTATGAAGATCCTCCCCTTTCATTAATGCTTATCTCTGAGTTGTTTTCATCTTCTCTTTGGTGGTCCACCAATAGGGCTAGTCCGGAGTATTCTTCAATTTCTGACTTTGATGATGACTCGTCCCATGTAGCTTTTAAGTTTTTATGTCTTGATTTGGTTGGCTCTTTCTTCTTCTCCTTCGTCTTTAGCTTTGGGCAATCATCCTTAATGTGCCCTTCTTTATTTCAATTGTAGCATTGGATCTTCCTTTTGCTCCAAAGTATTTTTTCATCTGTGACTTAAATTTATTAGATTTAATAAACTTATTAAATTTTCTTACCAATAATGCCACTTCATCTTTGTCGATGGATGCTTCGGAGTCTTGATCATCTGTTTTTGCCTTCAGGGTCGGCAATGCTCTGACTTAGCTCCTTTAATTTTGTATATCTAGATTCGTAAAATTCTAAAGTAGAAAATAAATTCTCTAAAGTACTTACCTCTAGATCTTTTGAAATATAATAAGAGTTTACTATAGACGTTTAGTTTTGTGTCATAGGAAAAGCATTTACGGCATACCTTGAAGAATCTCAGTTTGTTACCTGTTCTCTAATATTCGTAAGTCTGGTTATTAACTCCTTCAGCTTAGGGTGCAGTTGTGCTACTGAGTCTCCTTCTTTCATCCGGAGGTTGGTCAGTTGGTTCTGGAGCAGATCCTGCTTTGCGAGCTTGGCTTCGGATGTACCTTCGTCTAGCTCTAAGAACTTCTCGCAAAGTTCCTTTGTTGAGTTGTAGGCACCGATTCTGCTGACTTCTTGTGGAGGTAGCATTCTCAGCAGATGGAATTTAGCTCATCTATTTGCTACGAAATCTGCTTGCTCCTTCTTGGTCCATTGATATTCCTCTTTTTCACCTCCTTATGGGTCCTTGGGAGCTACAAAGTCATATTTAAATATTAAAAGTAATTCAAAGTCCGTTTTAGAAAAATATCTCCATGTGTTTCTTCCATGTCGCAAATTGTCACGCCCCCAAAGGAGTTCCTGTCAGACAAAAATCCGGCAGAACCTCCCCTGTACCGGTGACAATCTGAAGCATCACTACAAGCAAAATACATCAGCCACATGCGGCTGGAATATTTATATACACAACCACGCAGTTATATATAAAACAGCCCACAGGGCTGTACTGAAAACTAACACAGCGGAAAACAAAAACGGAAAGCCCAATACAACACAAACAACCCACTGCTAGCCGGCTAGGCTTTATACAACAACCACAACAACAAAACCATAAGATAGCCACATGGCTATACACAAATACAATGCCGAAAATAATAAAAGAACATACAAAAGAAAACAATCACGATCTTCGGATGTGACGTAGGACCCGGCAGACAGGATACTCCGAGCGACACTCCAACCATCTACCTGAAAACATAAATATATACATGCGGTGGTGAGTATAGGTAACTCAGCGGGTAATAGAAAAGATAGTGCATGGTCTATACATAAAACATGGAGATCACAAGTATACAGTCTCAGTAGGGAATAAAGAACCTGATCATACTATCATAATCAATGCATCTGAACCTACCTGACGTAATAACCAGACATAATCATAACTAACCTACAAACTGCACAAACCGCTGCTGACATAATGGTAAATACATACCCAATCTGAAATCGACGCAAGGTACAAAGATCGGTAAACTCACTGGATCTGCAACAGATATACCCGTGACACCTGTGCAATATAAGTACGACTGCATATACATGTAATATAAATGACATGTATGCTGCATGGCAACCAAATGCAACAACCATATCTCAATCAAGTGCAACAACGACAATCACATGCAACTAGTATCTACTAGGCATGTATGCAAATGCAGATGCACCGCGCATCAAATGCAAGAATAATAACTGCGTATGCATTCTCCATGGTCACCCCGACACCTCTCCAGACACCACGACCCCAGTATGTCCGAGAGGCTTGGGTCCGTGACAATCGTACCAGCCTCATACTCCAAACTGCTATAAAGCAGCTGAGGCAGACGGAATGCTAAGTAGTTATCTAACTACATAGCATCAGGGTCCCTGACTGCTCACAACGCCGGATCTCACTAAACCTCATGACCGGGTGGCACGACAGGACGAATGGCCAACTGCTACCCATGAGTGGTCGAGTGTGCTAAACCAAACCAACTGATGACTCTCACCACAAGGGAGACAATGGTCATCAGATGCAATGAATGATGAACATGATATATATATATAATCATCATCCATGCAACAACCCCAAACCTCATAAATACCTCCAACATGAGTATAATCGTCATGATACCTCCACATATCCCACCAAACATATGTATACAACTACACATGTATAATCAACCAATAATCCCCAATGAACATATCAGACGTACATGGACAACCCCACATATACAATCAACATGTATCCTCCAATAAAAACACATCGGACACGTGTATAAACCACAGCCGCGCAATCAACACACTCCTCCAAAAGTACATAACAAATACGGATATACACACCATATGTAAATGCACGGTCAACCAGATAACTCCTATACACATACCCACCTATGTACAGTCCACATCATATACCCAATCAGCATGATAATACTAGCCACCCGACAATCCCTACAAGACATACTCTACACGTGTAATCACCATAGAGTAGATATCAAGAGTTGAGACTGTATATGAATTAAATGGAACACCTCAAAGATCAAGCATAAGTCTCTAGCAGGAAGTCAACAAACAGATATGACATAAGGTAAAGCAGTCTAATCCCTCGGATAACAACCATGCACTAAGTACAAGAAAATCTACATAGAGGTAAAGGAAGGAATACCCGCCTTTATCTGTCGATCATGATAAATAAATCCCACATCGTGATGAACGTCCCATATCCAAGTCCTGCATCACATAATATATATATTTCATTTAGCTAAATTCATATGATCAAATAGCTAAATAAAAGTCCTAACCCAATAGGATCACTCTAATCAAATCTGATTCCTGATTAATCCTCCAAACAATCCTTAATCGCACAACCCAATTAGAACAGGTTATCCTTGAATCCATCAGAACAACTTACCCACCTTCATCACCGAATGCAAACTAATCTCCAAAAACACAAATGAATCTAATCCACATAGTTCATCCACCTCGATTAATCCAACTACGATAATAATCTCAATTCATAACAACTTATCATATAAATCAAATCTCCATCATAAGTCCACATCAACCTATCAACCGAATCATCAAACTACAATCAATCACAAGCTCCAACACTAATCCACACTCATCACAAATCCTTTTAAAATCCACAAATCAATCCAATACAACTTAGATTTACCTTTCTACAATCCATCTCTACTAATCCAAACCAAGGTAGAAATGAAATCACCTCTAGAAGTAAAACCTTAATCCACAATAATCCATCCAATCCACATCACAATACTCATAAATCTAAGCAAGCATAAAACCCTAGATTCCTTATAAAACTAAATTAGCAACCTACTGATGGAAGTAAAAGAGATACATCACTGGAAATTCACTTACCTTAAGATATGGCCACAAATCAAGAGCTCATAGCCCCTACTAACCTCTGTCCACAGCCACCAAGAACTCCTACACCAATTCCTTCCAAGATCAATCCAGGAGATAATTGGACAGCAATGCATTTACTGGAACTCTAATACCAATACCACATTTACCTAAATTGAACCCCTTACCTCTTCAACCGAGAGCTACCAAAGGCCTTAGCCACAAGAATTGAAGAAGGGCAGTGATCGGCAACCGGGCAAGTCCACAGCACAGTGACCCGATGCTCCCTCTAATCCAGATCAGGAAAATCATCACCAACAACCCAATTAAGCAAGGACTTTGAATTCACAGAATCTTCCAACGAAGCCTTACCTCAATCGATCCGCGCGATCCACCTCAACTGGAGACGATCCGCAACCCCCTCTAGTGAATAGACCCCAGAGAAGAACTGAGAAGAGCGCAATCCACCAAGACCAATGCGAATCCACTCCCCGACTGTTGTGCCCTAGCTTCGCCGGATCGCCTCGATCACCCGCAAGAAAGGAAGAGGAGGAAGACCCGACACCTCGAGAAGGACAGGGAGGAGGAAGGTTCTATGGTCATGTGGCTCCGATACGATCGGGCGAAGTCCGTTGGGTAGCGCGGCACCTGCCGACGTCGATGATGTCGGGCAGAGGCGACACCGAGAGAGAGGGAGGGAGGAGAGATCGTCGGTGGCTTGGTATCCAAGAGGGCCTACTGGTGGTGAGACTCACTGGAGGAGGGAATCGTCGCCGGCGGTGAGCTCACGGCGATCGGTCATCGGCGCCGCGTGTGCGTGAGAAGGGTCGGGATCGAGCAAGAGATCGGGAGGGGAAAGGAATGAGGAATCGAAGGAGAGAAAAAGGGGAATTAGGGATTTAATTTTCTACCTTATATTAAATTCAATTAAAACCTAGGTTAAATTCTCAATCAACTCCCATTTAAATGGGTAACATAAATAGGCCTCCACTGTACCCCAAATCCATCCCCTCAAAACGGGTCATACGGACTCCGTTTAAATCCCGAAAAAATTTCTAAAAATTCCAGAAAAATCCAATAAATTTTTCCGTCCAATAATATTTATTAGTTAATTTTCTGATATCATGTCGCAAATTCTCCCTCAAACTTCAGCAGGTAGATGCTCGGTCTGGCCATCGTCTCGATGCTTCAGTCGACAGTTAGTCTTTCTGAGGAGTTCTCACTTTGATACCAATTGTCGGAGCAACGGGGCCTGACAAGAGGGGATGAATTGCCTGTAAAATTAAAATAACCTTTTCGATCTTTGGATTACTTTAATAGCACAATTAAATCTAACAATAATAAAACTGAACTAAACAACTTTAAAAGGAAGATTAAGAGGCCAAAATTTTACTTAGTTACAACTTAGGTGATTGTTAATTCAAGGTTGTGAAAGACACTAAAAGATCTCCTTCATTGCAGGCGGAGAAGCCTCGTACAATCATTGAAAAGCTCAAAGAAATGCTAGGAAAGTGTTATAAGAGTTGTAGTTCAAGTTATTTATTATTTCCTACCTCCAAGGGTCTTTTTATAGCCCCTGGAAAACTCTATCCGAGGCTAGAAGGCGCCTCCAAGATGATCTAAGGTGCCTTCCAACAAATAAGTCTTATATGCTAACAATCACTAGAAGATGCCTTTTATGGGCTGGACGGCACCTTCGTACTGTTCATTGAAGGCGCCTTTCAAGCCTTTAAAGGCCCCTTCGGTACTGTTCATCCAAAAATGGTTAACTTCCCTTGTTAACCATTTTTCGCTCCGTTCGCTTGGGTGATGCTCTAGCCATCTAGAATTGAACTCACCCGAACTCGACTCCGACATTTTCCTCGAGCAGCCTTCCTCCTCGGCTTCTCATCCCTTGGACCACCGCACACATCCTTCTTGTCAGTCGGTGTACTCTTCCACACAATCTCGTCCTTCAGATGCCTCGAGCCCGTTGACTCCCTTCTTGTGTTGTCTTTCTTGCTAGCTACGTCTTCCGCCGACTTCTTGTGTTCCTATGTTCCTATACACTTAGACACAAGGATCAAATGTACACAGGACCTAACTGAACTTAGTTGGACACATCAAAACTATCCCGGGATACTTACACAACCATCCTACAAATATTTACTAATGTGGAGGTATGTTTCTAAAGTTTCAGTGCATGATCTAAAAAGGATTAATATATGATCAAAAACTGTTAATTGTATATTTATTAGATATGCACATAATAGCAGTGCATATCAGTTTTTAGTGTATGAGTCACAAATACCAATTATACACAAAAACTCGATAATATAATTGAGAAATGCATCATCTTCAAGCATGTGTTTCCATATAAGACCCGAGAGGAGGCAAGTCTCTCAAAACAGGCATTAGAAGCACAATAGGAAGAAGAAGATAATGAATTAGTTGAGGTTAAACTCAAACGAAGTAAAAGAACTCGGGTGGAAAAATCCTACGAAATGAATTTTATCACTTTCATATTGGAAAGTCAGCCCCAAAGTTATTCAAAAGTAGTAAGTTCTTTTGATGGACCTCACTAGAAAAAGAAAATTGCATCTAAGATAGACTCTATCTTATAAAATCATACTTGTGAACTTGTGGATTTTCATCCGAGAAGTAAACTATTAGGTTGTAAGTGGAATGTCAAGAAGAAAATAAAATCGCATAGCATGATTGATAAGTAAAAGGCCAGATTGATAATTAAGGGATACCGATAATGAGAAGGTCTTAGTTACTTTGATATGTATTCTCCAGTATCAAGAATAACTTCCATTAGAATTTTGTTGACTATTGCCGCTCTATGAAAACTAAACAAATATCATATGGATATAAAGACATCCTTTCTAAATTGAGATTTAGAAGATGAAATCTATATGGAACAACTTGAAGGGTTTTCTGGCCAGAATAGAAAAATAAGATTTGTAGATTAGTGAAGGTATTGTATGGCTTGAAACAAGCACTGAAGCAGTGACAGGAGAAATTTGACAATGCCATGAAGGACCATGTGTTGGTGCAGCGGGGCCGACAAGAGGGGAGGGGTGAATTGCCTGTAAAATAAAAATGCCCTCATCAAAACTTTCAACTCTAAAATAGCAATAATAAAATTAAAATAAAATAAAAGAAAGTAGGAAGACTCAGTGAGTTGACTTGGTTACAACTAAGAAGGTTGTTAATCCAAGGTAGTTGAAAAATGCACTAAGAAAGTCTCCTTCACTGTAGGCGGAGAAGCCTTTTTATATACTAAGAAAGCTCATAAGTTGCTAGGAATTGATTACGGAGTTGATTATTTAATTTCCTAGCTCCATGGGCCTTTATATAGCTTATGGAAAACTTATCTCGAGCATTGAGGGTGCCTCCAACAAGATTGAGGGCGCCTCTAGCCGAGTCAGCGGATAAAACTATATCCGAACTTGAAACAATCATCTAGACTGGGTCGAAGGAGCCTTCAATGGCCTTGAGGGTGCCTCAGACAAGGTTAAGGGTGCCCTCAAGGCAATGAGGGCACCTTCAAGACTACAGGCAGCGCAAGTGCCTTCAGCACTTCGTTGAAGGCGCCTCTAGCTTGCTTTTCCAAGTCCTTTTAACTCCTTTTCTTCTTCCGAAGCTCCGATTGTTTTTCTCGTCCACCGGTGTACTTTTCTGCAGCTCTTTCGTTCTTCGGACGCACCGAGCCCGTTGGCTCCCTTCTCGTGCCATCCTTCTCGCTAGCTGCGTCTTCCACTCGACTTCCTGCGCTCCTAAGCTCTTGCACACCTAGATACAGAGATCAAATAACAAACAGGACCTAACCTAACTTAGTTGATCACATCAAAATAATCACAGGGTCCAACAATCTCCCCCTTTTTGATGTGCATCAACCCAAGTTCAAGTTAGGGAAAAAATAGACAAATAATTTAAAGAAATTACTAAACTAACATTTTAAACAAAAAGGTTGCAATAAAAGAATTTGCAACACTAAGTAAAATTAAAGAAAAATTTTAAAAAAAATATTAACTCCCCTAAAACTCCCCCTAAACTTGTACTTATCTCTCCCCCTTTGATCACATCAAAAAAAAAAATGGGGTAATAATTTTCAATAAATCATTAAAAAAAATTCTTAAATTTTTGCAAACACAAATATTTTAGAAGAAAAATTTTAAGCAGGAAAATTTTAAGTAAAAGAAAAATTCTAACTTAGGTAATTTTTAGAAATTTTTTTGAGAAATTTCTAAAAAAAAAAAGATTGTTTAAAGAATTTTCTAATTTCTATTTTCATGCTTTATTAGTAAGTTAATTAAATATTTTATTTCAATATTTTGACTTCCAGGCAGTGGCGAGGCACTAGGCCTTCTTGATTATTGGAGCAACAACCACTTTCTTAGACAAAGCCTCAAAAGAAATTAACTATTTAATTTTTCTTGCTGAAAGCGCTAACTTAGAAAATTTTAATCTAGACAGGTTTTTGGAACCCAGTATAGGTTCCTTCCTACCGGATTAATAAAAAACTTAAAGGGTACATAACTTTTGGGAACTTTTCTAAGTTATTCCTGATGTTTTCTAATATACCAATTTAATTTTCCATAAATTCTAATTTTTTATTTTGGAAATTTATTTAAGCATGCATTATTTTTCAATTTTTTCAATTTTAATTTTCAATTTTTCATTTTCTGATTTTAGATTTTCGTACATCTCAAGAGGACATGCCTTTGCTAAGTTTAATTTTAACATATCATTTTTCTTTTCTAATTTAACTAAATCTTTTGTAAGTACTTTAATAAACTGAAAGGATTGCTTGGGAGTTAGAGAACGTACCTTACTTACCTCTATTTTTGATGCTCCCCCTTCATCGTAGTTTTCTTCTTCTGATGATCCTCCCCCTTCATCTATGCTCATCTCTGAGCTGGTTTCTTCTTCCGATTGATGGTTGGCCATCAGTGCTAATCCCGAGAAGGCTTCGACTTCATATTCGGAGGATGATTATTCATCCCATGTAGCTTTCAGAGTCTTGCGCTTCGAGGACGTCGACCTTTGAGACTTCTCCTTATCCCTTTTCTTTAGTTTTGGGTAGTTATCCTTGATGTGCCCTTCTTTGTTACAGTTGTAGCATCGGACCATCCTTGTGTTGCATTGATGCTTTCTCGACTGCGATCTAAATTTATTAGTCTTAATAAACTTATTTAATTTTCTTACTAATAGCGTCGCTTCAGTTTCATCGATCAACGCTTCGGAGTCGGGATCACCCATCTTGGCTTGTAGGACAACATTGAGATCTGATTTCTCTATTTGTTTCAGCTCTACAATTCGAGACTCGTGAAGTTCGAAAGTAGAAAATAAATTTTCTAAAGTACTTACCTCAAAGTCCTTATAGATGTAGTAAGCATCTACTAAGGACGACCACTCTGGAGTTCTTGGGAAGGTGTTAAGCGCATACCGGATAGAATCTCAATTCGTTACTGATTCTCCGAGATTGGTCAGTTGAGTTATCAGCTCCTTAATTCTCGCTTGGAGTTGCACTACCTTTTCATTGTTGTTCATCCAGAGATTTGTCAGCTAAGTCCGGAGAATGTCGCGTCTTGCTAATTTCGCTTCTGAGGTGCCTTCGTGGAGCTCCAAGAATTTTTCCCAGAGGTCTTTGGCAGAATCATAGCTTCCGATCTGACTTATCTCCTGGGATGGCAGCACACTGAGCAGATGGAACTCTGCCTTTCCGTTGGCCATGAAATCAGCTTGCTCCTTCTTCGTCCATTGATATTCTTCTTTATCTTTTGGAGCTGTAAAATCATATTTCATAGTTATAAGAATATCGAAATCCATTTTAAAAAATACCTCCATTCTTCGCTTCCATATAGAGAAGTCTCTATCGAATTTTGGGGGATGAATATTTGCACCGGCCATCATTTTGATCTTTGTGCTTCAGTCGGCGGTCTCACTCTGATACCACTTATTAGTGTAGTGGGGCCGGCAAGAGGGGAGGGGTGAATTACCTATAAAATAAAAATACCCTCCTCAAAACTTTCAACTCTAAAATAGTAACAATAAAATTAAAACAAAATAATAGAAAAGCAGGAAGACTCAGCGAGTTGACTTGGTTACAACCAAGAAGGCTGTTAATCGAAGGCAGTTGGAAAATGCACTAAGAAAGTCTCCTTCATTGTAGGCGGAGAAGCCTTTTTACACACTAAGAAAACTCACAAGTTGCTAGGAATTGATTACAGAGTTGATTGTTTAATTTCCTAACTCCAGGGGCCTTTATATAGCTTATGGAAAACTTATCTCAAGCCTTGAGGGTGCCTCCAACGAGGTTGAGGGCGCCTCCAGCCAAGTCAGCAGATAAAACTTTATTCGAACTCGAAACAGTCATCTAGACTGGGTCGAAGGCGCCTCAGACAAGGTCGAGGGCACCCTTAAGGCAATGAGAGTGCCTTCAAGACTGCAGGCAGCGCAGGCGCCTTCAGCACTTCGTTGAAGGCGCCTCCAGCTTGCTTTTCCAGCTCCTTTTGACTCCTTTTCTTCTTCTGAAGCTCTGATTGCTTGGGTGATTGTGGCCAACCGAAATAGGGCTCACCCAAACCTAATTTTTGGCCTTCTCCTTAAGCAGGCTTCCGACCCTGCTTCTCACCCCTCGAACGTCGCACACGTTCTTCTCGTCCATCAGTGTATTCTTCTGCAACTCTTTCGTCCTTCGAACGCACCGAGCTCGTCGACTCCCTTCCCGTGTCATCCTTCTCGCTAGCTGCATCTTCCGCTCGACTTCTTGCGCTCCTAAGCTCTTGTACACTTAGACACAGGGATTAAATAACAAATAGGACCTAACCTAACTTGGTTGATCACATCAAAATAACAATGACCAACACCATGGATTTAAAATCAATGAATATGATAAATTGTCTACATGAAAGCCACAGAAAATAATTATGTCATCTTGTGCCTATATGTAGATGATATACTTATCACTACGAGTATGATAAGATAATTAAATCCACTAAGGGCATGTTGAACTCAAGATTTGACATGAAAGACATGGGTCTAGCTGATGTGATTCTAAGAATTAAAATTTTTAGAATAACATAAAGACTTATTCTTAGTCAGTCTCATTACATGGACAAGATTCTTGAGAAATTCACCAAGAGTGATACTGCGTTGGCATGAACGCTGATAGATATTAGTTACATCTATCGAAGAATTGAGGAGAAAGTATCTTTCAGATAGAGTAATCTTGAGTGATTAGAAGTTTGATGTACCTGATGAATTGTATATAACCAGACTTAGCCTATGTAGTAAGTAAACTAAGTAAATATACGAGTAATCCCAATGTTAAATATTGAAAAGAGATAACAAGAGTACTGAGGTACTTAAGGTATACTCATGAATATAGACTACATTGTATGAGATATCCTGCTATTATCAAAGGATACAGTGATACGAGTTAGATATCTCACATAAAAAACTCTAAGTCTACGAGTGGATATGTATTTACTCTAGAAGGTGCAACCATTTCATAGAAATCTTCTAAGCAAACCATATAACCAGATCCACAATGGAATCTAAGTTTGTAGCTCTTGACAAATGTGGTGAAGAGACTGAATGAATATGATAATTCTTATAAGTTGTTCCTAGATAGCTGAAATTGGTACCAGTAATTTACATACATTGTGATAGTCAATCAACAATTGGTCAGACACAAAACTATCTATATAATAATAAGTCTAAACATATATATTGTAGACATAATACCATTAGACAATTACTCTCAACGAGAGTTATCACTGTTGATTATGTGAAGTTAAAAGATAACCTATCATATCCATTAATAAAATGGTTAAATAAAGAGTTAGTTACAAGTTCATCGTGAGGGATGGGGTTGATACTGATGAGAAATGTTGGTACAAAGGAAACCCAACCTATGCAGAGTCGAGATCTCTAACTGCACTGACAAAGTTGCTCACTATGGGAAAATGACCCAATAAATCAGTAAAGGATGGAGGTTAAGCACATGACTTTTAATGATCCAGTAGAGTAATGTGGAATACTCTTAAGAGATCGCCTATGTGTGAAAGAAGTGATGCCACTTCAAAGAGAATTGAAGGGGCAATTCTTAGATCTTCTTATAAAACCAGGTGTGTTCAAGGCCAATAATGAATATACTCATGAGAACTGAGTTATATCAGGAGAGTCCTGGTGAGATATATCAATGCTAACATAAATGGTAGAACATTTCAAGGACATCATGTCTACTATCAGCCAATAAGCAAACAAATCTTCATAATGAAAAGTTCAAAGGGTAAAATCTATTTGTTCTATTGGACTCAACTACTGAATGTTATCACATACCTTATTTTCCATTTGTGTGTGGGGGATTGTTGAAAATATGAATGGAATAAAGAGGTGGAGAAGAAGAGACTCTATTATGCATGAGTTTTTAGTCTCACATTAGGAGTCTCTTAACATTATTGTTGATTTAGATTATGGTACATGTATTGATGTTGTGAACATATTCATGGGGAGAGACTTTCTCTATTGCATGGGTGAACAGAGGGGTGCAAATCCAGGGTCCATATTTGTACTAAACCAAGTTGACTTGTGTGTAAGCACGACCTGCACGCGTTGAATGTCAAATCAATCGAGGCAAAAAAATTTCAAGTGAATGAAGCAACATTTTGCCACCTAAATATCTTTTTGCTACCTACTCAAGAGTGTAATAGAAATATTAAACTCATTAATGGTTATTCTGTAACTTCTTGATAATAATGACTAATATTAAATATATTAATGTTGAGTTTGTAATGTCTAGACAATAATAGTTGACATTAAATCTATTAATAATAATAAGTATGTAATATCTTGGCAATAATGACTAACATTAAATCAATTAATGGCTATTCTATAATGTTTCACCAATAATGACCGACTTTAAACTTAGCATTGAATAATCATAACTTAGTCATGTTATGATGTATGCTAAAAGCCTAACTTTTTGTATGAACATTTATTGAATGAATATTTATTTTGTAATAAGAATCACATTGGTCGAATGTCTGCATTTCGTTAAATGCAATTGTCCATTTAATTTATATTGTAGATAACATGGTATGTGGTGTCACACAGAAGATCATGTTATCAGTTCCTTATAAATTATAAATAGTAGCTCACAACCAAGATGGATTGGGACAAACCATTGGAATGGTTCTACTGTAATTTATTACTAGTTTATCTTGACTATAAATTTACACTAGTACACTATGTGTGTATTGAGCAGGACCATTTGAGATTGTTCTTTTTATACTAACTGCATAAAAGAACATAACCTCTGTTATTATGGATGTGTGTGCTCTTAATCCCGATATAATAACAAACACATATACTTAGTATTTATTTCTTTAATTTATCAATTGGTGAGATTTATTCGTTAAATCAATAGGTCCGATAAGTTAGAAAATAATATTATTTATATGACGTGTTGTTGATTATAGAAGGAAATTGTGCCCTAGTTATCTAGGTTGATGATGCCCCCTTGAGGAGCTCATAAGGATTATCATGTAAATCCTGCAGGTGGACTTAGTCCAACATGATAATGACGTTGAGTGGTACTACTCTTTGAGCTAGATATTAATTAAGTGAGTTGTCAGTAACTCATTTAATTAATGGACATACAATATCTTAAACACAGGGAGATTAATGCACTCATGATAAGAAGGAGCCCATAATGTAATATGGGATTGGTGGGGTAGTTCAATAATAACTCTTTAGTGGTATGAGTTATTATTGATGAACTTGAGTTGGGTGTTCGGGTCGAATACAGGAAGCTCAAGCTCATCGGGAGACCAAAATCAATTCCTCCTCTCGGTCCCTGTTGTCGCCTCTATAAAGCCTTGTATCCACAAAGTCCACTTTTTACCCAAGTAATGGGTCAGACACATCCTTGCTTGGTGCAAGGGGGTCGGCCAAGCATTAGCTTGGAGCACAAGTAGTGGCCGGCCAAGCCTTGCTTGGTGCCCAAGCAAGGGGTCGGCCATAGCATGATAGAAAAGAAGATTTTATTTAAATTAAATTTTGGTACAAATCTTTCCTTTTTTTGAAGGCATCCACATGGTTTTAAAAGAGAGTTTTAAATTTTAAAATCTTTCCTTTTATAGATATCTACAAAGGATTAAAAGAGATATTTTAATTTTGTTAAAATCTTTCCTTTTTTGTAGTTATTTATAATGTTTAAAAGAGATATTTTAATTTTGATAAGACTTTCTTTTTTTGTAACCATGATTTAAAAGAGAAGCTTTAATTTTAATCTTTCATTTTTTATAGCCATCTATATTCTTTAAAAGAGAGATTAATTTTAAAAGTTTCCTTTTGTAGCCATCACACTAGGAAATTTAAAAGAGAGAGATTGTAATTGTTATTAAAATTTTCTTTTTTTTGTCATGAACAAGGATTATAAAAGAGAGGTAGAAGATGCCTTATGTGATATACATCTCCATAATTCCCTTGCTCCCTTAGGGCCGGCACCTCTTCCTCTTCTTCTCCTTGTGTGGCTGGCTCTCTCATCTTCTCCCCTTCACCTTGTTTGCTTCCCTAAGGCCGGCGGCACACATCTTCTTCTCTCCCTTTCTTCTTTCTAAGGTCGGCACTCATCTCTTCTTGGTGGCCGAAACTTGAAAGAAAAGAAGAAGCACTTGGCGGTCGGTTGCTTGGAGAAGAAGGAGAAGAGAAGGAAGTTTCCTATTTTGGCATTCTTTGGGTGGCCGAAACTTGTAGGCAAAGAAGAAGTGGTTCGGGTGGATTTCATCTTGGTAGATCGTCGTCCACACGACGTCCAAGAGGAGGAGAGGAATATAGTAGAAGATCAAGAGGTCTTTGTTTACAAAAAAGGTATAACTAGTTCTTAATTCCGCAGTGAAACTAGTTTTTCTTTGTATGGATTCTAAAATACCAACACAAGAGGCTAGCGATTTCATGTTTCATTTTTTGTGTTTCAATTTAGTGTTTAGATCTTGTGCTTCTATTGAGGTCTCTGTAGTTAAACCTAGGGTTATTGTAAGAAGTTTAAATATCCAATTTCTTTGAAAGACTTTGTCTAGGAAGTGGTGGATGATCCCATACCCAAGAAGGCCAAGTGCCTCGCCATGCTTAACCTGGAAGTCAATCCTTGAAATAGATATTTAATCAACTTTTGTAACATGGGATGAACTTGGATTAATAATGTTAAGTATCATTTACAATCCAAGTTTTAACTACTGAAAAACACATGAGTTGAACTTGAAGTAAAAATGTTAAGTTCTGTTTCCAATTCAAGTTTAACTCATGAGGAACACATAGGTTGTTAGGAAAGTTCTGTGCTTGTATAAATTTTCGTACAGGGGAAGCAGAACAGAATTCCAAGTAGCGACCAACAAGTCATTCATTGCAGTCAGGGGTGAGCCCTCCTATATAAGGAGGCTAGATTTTGAGCAAACAACGAAGCGAAAACAATAACAAAAGAATTTCTCCATCTTCGTTCTCTAATTCTTTCCTCTTAGTCGTACATCTACTCGGTTGAACTACTCGTTATAGCACTCGTGTGCATTCTCAATTCGCCATGAACAACCAGTGCTTGGTTGTGTGCGTGGTTCTGCCATTGTATCTTGGGAAACAACCGATTCGAGAGAACATCGAAGCACAAACGAAGGTGTGGTGAATTTGTTTCAAGGAAACTGCTTGAAAGCAGGCCTCAACATCTTTCGATCGGCAACTCCATCTTCCAACTTAGCAACTCGGGTTCCCGATTCCTCTTGGTATCTCCCAACTTGGCGACTCGACTTCTCGATTCCTCACAACATCTCCCGACTCGATGCCCACTCAGGAGTTTGCACTCGACAGCCTACACTCAGGAGTCTCCACTCTACACTCGGGTTGGGCAGTAGGCAGCCATCTTCCAAACAACCTAGCAACTTGGTCTAACTTTCAAGGTCGACAACCTGAGAGTATCCGCTCAGGTCATTTCGACAGATAAGGTGGAATTGATTTTATGTAATTTCAATTCAACTAAACTTCCCCTCTATCTCCAACAACAAATTGTCCAACGGTAACGTTATTTTACATATATAATCATGTCAGATATTGCATAATATATGGTGGCTAGATTATGTTGAGGATTGTTGAAGATTGGTAAATATTAATGTTATTAGTAATTCCAATCCATATAATTTTTTATTTATTATTTTGAAAATTAAAGATTTTTTCATGTAGTTTTACTTCCGATGGTTATAGTGTATTTGCTTATATAACCAAAAATTTTAAAGAGTGTTAGTGCGCTTTTGATTCTACATAGAGGCATGTAGACCAAAATCTTAAAGATTTTATCAAAAACATTTGGCAAGTAATTTGAATATTATTGATATTGTATAATATAATATCATTTTATACTAATTTTCTCAATATTATTATAGAAAAAATATATTTGGGAGTAAGCAAATGAGGTAGCATTTAAAGAAACATTAAACAATTATTGTTAAAATTTATACAAAGATTTGTTATACAAGTGGAGAATGAAGGAAACAAGATCATCCAATATACCAGATAAGATTTGGGATGCATAGAAGAACAATTGGGTAGTAGAAAAATGACAATAGAATTCATCAACTACTCAAAATAATAGAAATACTAAGCTCACTGACCCAAACACTAGATCCACAAAGCATATGATTGGATCATGATATATTGTAGAGTAAGCAATAGCCATAGTGAGTTTACAATAAAGTTATATAATAGTTTTTTTTAATTATTAATGAACTTATTTTAATTTATTAAAAAAATTATGTATGCAGATAAATACTTTACAGAGATCTCCCACTTATTGGGAGGCATTTCGTAATACATACAAAAAATATGATATTTTTGTTGATACTCGATCAAAGGTCATAGATGTAAGAATATAAACTTTATTATTGCTCACATTTAATAATGACTAGCTTTATTAATTGCATATTAGATAATAATAATATATTTTTTACATAGAATGATATGATTGATCGAGTTACATAGGATGATAAAAAATAACTTTATTACCGCTTTTGATAAGTAACTTATAATAACAATAGTTCTTCTAATGTATGTTGACCTTCAATTTAGTTTTTTTATTTATCACTCATAAACCATGCAAAATGGTTCTATTAATTTTGATACTATATGCATCTTTAATTGTATTACATCTTTTAATAAATAATATAGAAAGGTTAGCACTTGAAAACCTAGATATCACACCATCAACGAATATTCAAACTCTCATTTGTTGGTCTCCTGGAGACCGGTTAGAGGGGGGAGGGGGTGAATAACCTTGAAAATGCAAACTCAAACCTTTCTCGATCTTATAGCTTGATTAAAACAAAACACTTATACAAAAAGAATTAAGAAGCTAATTAATTAAAAGAAAGAGGCAAGAAAAAATTTACTTGGTTTGCAATCAGAGGATTGCTAATCCAAGACAAATGAAGCTCACTATGAAGATCTCTTTTGGACAGAGGAGCCTCTTACAACATTGATAGCTCATACAGTAGTAGACCAAAAAGAGAAATTGTTTACAAGTGTTGTTATTTAACTACTAAAATTAGGATTGTATTTATAGCACTGATCCGGACACCTAGAAGGGTTTCGGGCGCATGAGGGTGGATAAAATTTTATCCATAATGCAACAGATCGTGACAGCTTGGCAAAAGATAAATTTTATGGTCCGACCACCTGGATCAGGTCCAAGTGCCCGGACAGGGTTGAACCAGCCCTCGACCAGGGCGCAAGCTCAGGGCACCCTGGCTAGCCTGGGGGTTTGGGTACCCGGACCAAGGTAAACAAATTTATTGTCTTTTTTGTTTTGGCTCTCGCTCTGACTCCGCTCGCTTGGGTGATTTTGGCCATCCGGAATAGGGCTTACCCGAACCCATTTTCCTACCTTCTAGAGCAATCTTTCGCTCCGACTTCTCGTCTCTCAGAAACGTCGCGCGCTTCCTTCTCATCCGCTAGCGTACTCTTCCGCAGCACTTCGTCCCTCGAATGTACAGAGCCCGTTGACTCTCTCCCGTGTCATCCTTCTCGCTAGTTGCGTTTTTCGCTCGACTTCTTGTGCTCCTAAGTTCTGCACACTTAGACACAAGGCATCAAAACCACAACATGACCTAACTTGACTTGTTTGATCACATCAAAACCATCACGGAATATTTACAACCTCCCCCTTTTTGAAGCGAATCAACTCAAGTTAAGTTAGGGTAAAATAATACATTAAATTAAATGAATATGGAAGTTTAAGACATTAGATATACAAAAATGTACATGCAAAAAATGTACCTCCCCTTAAACTTAACTTCAAATTCTCTCCCTTTGATCACATTAAAAATAGAGGTTTTGCTAAATTGAAAGTAAAGTCTAAGGAATACAAAAACAGTGACTAACATTTAGGGAAAAAAAATTTAGAATTTATTCTCGAAAATATGATTTTTGTGATTTTAAAAATTAATTTCAAACAAAAAATATTTTATTTGTTTAAAAATTTTGAAATTTTTATAAAGATTAAGCAGACATATCCAAAGTAGTAATAAAATTTTCATAAATAAATAAAATCAATTTAAGTAGTAAAAAAAATTATGTACTATAGAAAGATGATTTTTTCTTAAAAATGCTTAGACATAGTTTTCAGGTTTAAAAAATCTTAAGAAAAATTTTGAGAATGTAATAGAGTAAGTATATTTGCAAAAGGAAAAAAAATGAGTGTTTGAGAATTTTTAATATTAAAAGTTAGTATTTATATAAATAATTCATAGAAAATTAAGTATTAGTCAAAAAAATTTTGATAATATTTTGTTGGATAGAGAATATGATAAGTTTTTTATCAAAGAATATATTTTGAAAAATAACTCTATGAACTATTTTTAAATTATAAAATATAATATTAAAAAATTAATTAAAAAATAATACAACCGTAAAAAATTTGAAAAATTTTCTACAGATAGGAAATTAAATCTTCTTTTCAAAAAAATTAATAACTAATTAATTTTGAACATAAATTGTACAAGGAAATTTATTAGGCAATTAAAAGACAAATATTAAATCAAATTCAAATTGGAAATATGCACAATTTAAATTAGGCATGATTTTGGAACCCAATATAGGTTCCTTCCTACTGGATTGATCAAGTATTTTCTAGGGATATATGTTTTTATTGCTTTTCTGATTTGACCCTTGTGAAATTTATAATATCAATTTAGTCCTTGATAATATCTAAAATTTGAGCATGTAGAATTTTTAAAATTTTCTATTTGTTCCTTTAAATTAGCATTTCCAATTTTCAATTTATCAAGATCCTTTATTAAATAAGATTTTGCTAAGATTCTTTTTACTTCTAAATTTTCCTTTTTAAAATTATATTTTTTATTTTTAATTTACACATTAATTTAGCCATTGATTTAATACCAAAATATAATTAATCAGGTAGTAAGAGGCATACCTTACTTACCATGTCGGATCTGAAGTTTGATTCTCCCCCTATTTTGCTGCATTCATATAAGGTTGCTCCCCCTTCATTGATGCTGACTTCAGACGACGCAACGAATTGCGATAGCTCGACAAAAGATAAATTTTGTGGTCCGGGCGCCTGGACCAGGTCCGGGCGCCTAGACCAGGTCCGGACGCCCGGACAAGGCTGAACCAACCCTCGACTAGGGCGCAAGCTCAAGACGCCTTGGCTAGCCCCGGGGGTTCGGGCGCCTAGACCAAGGTCAACAAATTTGTTGACTTTTCTGTCTGAGCTCTTGCTCCGACTCTTCTCGCTTGGGTGATTTCGGCCATCCAGAATAGAGCTCACCCGAACCCATTTTCCGGCCTTCTCGAGCAACCTTTCGCTTTGGCTTCTCGTTCCTCGGAAATGTCGCACGCCTCCTTCTCGTCCGCCAGCGTCTCTTCTACAGTACCTCGTTCCTCGGATGCACCAAGCCCATCGACTCTCTCCCGTGCCATCCTTCTCGCTAGCTACGTCTTTCGCTCGACTTCTTGTACTCCTAAGTTCCTGCACACTTAGACACAAGACATCAAAATCATAATAGGACCTAACTTAACTTGTTTGATCACATCAAAACTATCACGAGATATTTATATCATTAAGGTATATATTTTTAAAATAATTTAAATTTGTGTTTATCAGTTTGTGTATTTGTCTAATAAGTAATTTTGTCCTTGTATAATCCATGTTATCCAATTAATATGTAGCTTAACTTTATATTCACATATGGGATTGTTTTAAAATAGAAAATTGTAATGTTAAACTTATCATATTGTTTTTGTTTAACTGAATTTAAATAATGCACGTGCCTATTTTTGTTAAACTTATCATATGATACTTGCTATATGATGAGATGTTAAGAAGAAAGAAGTCCATGAAGTGATGAGTATATTTGTTTTTCAACGGAATGTGATGTGATGAAACTAGAATCATTTGAGATTTTTTTTTTTATGGATAAGTGTATTTGAATGTTGCTTTTTATTGAATGTAAGTTGAATGTTGTGGGTGTTGAATGTTGTAGTCTTGTAGATGTTGGATGTTGTTTTGTTTTTGTTGAATGTTATTTTTGAATTTTGAATGAATGTTGTTTTGAGATAAATGTTGAATGTTGTGATTAATGTACAAGATTTGAATTAATTTTGAGGGAATTTATGCCAAAATTTTCACTAAAATTGGTGATAGAAAATTGAGTTCTGTTGCTAATTTAGTGAAGACATTTTGAGTTTTATCGTTAAATTTAGCAACGAATATTTATTTCCATCACCAAATTATCAACGTATCATAACAACGACATATTTATTTCTATCATTGAATTATCGATGAATTTTTATTTCTGTCACTAACTTTAGTGACGACATATTATTTTTCGTTGCAAATTTCGGTGGTGTATTTCTTGTTGTGTTCATTGTTGTTTTGATTTCGGTATACTGTTGTAAATTAGATGATAACAAGATCCCGTGCATGAAATATTTTGGAATTCGTTTTCTAATCTAGAATTTAGATGAATAGATTCATGGTTTTAAACGCATCATGAACATCACTAGCTAGAATAGGCAACTCTTTTACAGAAAAAAAATTGAAATTTGTGAGTGACATAATCAAGTCAAATGATCAAGGTCAAGAGACAATCTTGACGAAAGAGAATTAGCAAAATTATTTGGTCATCAAGATGCTAATAAACAAACACTAAATCTACCATGAAACAAAATATGATAGCCAAATTCAATGTGTCAAGCTAAAATAGTGTTATAAATTAGTAAACAATCAATATGAATTTTTCCCGACAGCACTGTCCAGTTTCAATTTAGAAATCAATAAAAAGTTTCAATGCAGCGAAGGCAAATTTTGATGGGCCTAGCCAATCCAGAAGTGCATGCCAAACAATTGAATGATAGTTCCAGTTACCAATGTTTTTTTTTCTCTGCCTGACTTCACAAGTAATTAAGTAAACACAGCCCAATTATCAGATTGGGGTGAAAAGGGCGGTTGGTTCCTTACCAAATTTCAATAGCTTATCCAAAATGAGCAGCCAAAGTAATGCCCACAAATCTGTCTTTAACTCTTTATTATCAATGGACAAAAGGTAGATATACAACGTCGACTTCTCGGAGGCAGCATCACATCATGAATTCGTTCAAAGTTCATCATTGAAACTCTCGAATGGAATGGCACAGAGCACGCCTGTCAACAGATGGACCCTTGTGGTTGAGGCAAGACTGGTGAAGCTTTCATCTTCTCCAAAGGATCGTATGTTGTTTATGAAAGATTTTAGTAGCTCCTTTCCTTTTACTCATCAACTAGTGATTTTATCAATAGTGATAGTTTTATCAATATACAGTAAAATAAAATCTAAAACTCTTACATGAATCCTTGTTCATTCATCCGTATTACTTCTTTGTTAGATTTAGGCTTGTAAATGAATCAAGCTTGTTTGATAAAATAATCGAACTAAGTCAAGAGAAGTTTAAAATGAATTAAACTGTTGAAATAATTGTTCAAGTTTACTTTGATTTCTTTTTCATAAGTTTGAGCTTGGTTTAAGATTGACTTGAGTTTAGTTAATTTAAATATTATCGACCTCTCAATTCATTCAAATTTATTTAATTATTTGAAACTTTTACCTTGTAAACTTATTTGATTGATTATTGAACTTCATAATATATATTTATTTATTCATTTTGAAAGTTTATTTATTTATTTAGCATGTTAATAAAAGTTTTATTGACGTTGTTCATGAATATTATCTATGAATATTAACGAATTGAACATATATGTGTTCAAACTTATTTGTTTATATAGTTTAACAAGTAGTTAAGATTATTTATTTAATTGATCTTATTTGTATTGAACGAATATAAACAAACTTTTACCATGCAGTATATCAAGTTTGTTCACAAACGTTCAGCTCATTTATAACCATAGTTAGAACCCTCATTTTGCCCTGGGGCTATGGTGTAGTGATCAGACATTCCAACTGTCGATCCCTAGATATGACACACTGCGAAAGTGATTTTCCTTTAGTAGGATGACAGACCTAAGAACGTTAGATGTCGAACCACGATGCTTCCAAATTTATCCTATTTACTGGTGAAAAAATTCTAGTAAATCAATTGATTACTTTTAAATTAGTCGATTCGAGAAATTGAATACTTAGATTAAAAAAATTAAATTGATGACTATAACTCCATCATTTATATTAGGCATGAGGTGTCTATATAATAGTTGGACTCACTCAGTTTGTCATTGCATGGCCAAGGCACAACTAGTGCACATGAATTCCCCAATTTTCCAAGGCAAAATATGAGCATGGATACTGATCCCGTCTAAAAATAGAGATGGTGGTAAATTGGAGATGTGATAGGAAGTTTCACACAGTGAAGACTCCACGTAAACCTACAACATAGGAGGTGCTAGTGCCGGGTCGAGAGGGGGTTCCAGGCGATGACTCTCCAACGCTCAAGTGAGTTTATAGTGAATAGAAAAATGGAGAGTTATACCAAGAGCGTGTAGAAAATGAAGTTGCGCATATATTTACCTGTAGATGGGAACCTCCTTTTATAGTGCTACTATAGTATTCGTGCACCTGTTGCCTAAGGTGTCAGCTTCGAGCCTTCTTAGCAACATATTAATATTGTTTGCGGTGCCATGTCCGAGCCCTCTTAGCAACAGTGTGGTATTGTGCCTCTCCAAAAAAATCCCTTTGGGGGGGGGGGGGGGGGGGTTTCTAGAGTATGGGACCGCTCTGCGGTGGGGCTAATCACATTAAAAAATTTACCCAACACAGTGTTTTGTCCCCTCGGGACGGTCTAATGGCTAGACATGAGGTGCTGCAACCATGAGGTCTGGGGTTTGAATCTCGGCATAGCTGAGGTAAATGCTTCCCTCATATGTTAGTCACTATTTCAAAGACTAGTAGCTACCCGTGATTTAACTCCTCCGTGTTAGCCTTGGGACGGGTTGGCGAGGGTGTTGGAGGCGAGCGAATCACATTTTGCCACTATAGTATTCGTGCACGCATCTCAAAATGTAGGCACATTTTCCTAGACGTCCTAGGGAAATTAAGACAAGTCAAAAAAGTATCCCTGACATTATTCCTTAAGCAACCATGCACTTTTCTGATGTGACAACCTGAAAGCTTCTAAAGTACGATTTGTCTGCTAGACATGCTCTGCTATCAGCAGCAAAAACTCCCAAAAGGATATGATGAGCTAGTTAGTAAGCCCACATGCGGCCGATGCTCGACCGGGTAGTCCTCGTCCGGACGTAATGCACAGAATTATTGTCCCGCTTTCCTATAAGATGTACTATTGTCAAATTGCTGCCCTTTGTCCGACCGGACATGCCTCCCGCTCAGGAGTAACGGTTCAGGAAAATTGCTGTCTAACTACCAGTCTTAATCGTGGACTTTCCCAAAGCGGTCGTTCAGGCACGACTGGAGTCGACTGGGTTGTCACGCCCGGCCAAATAGATAAGATCATCGCTCGACTTAATTGATTTGCTTCGTAAACTTGAGTTTTTGATTGTTCTTATTTTGACTTTTGCATTTAGTATTTTTTTCTATTTTAATTTACTAGTGGGGCTCACCATATACTATTTTGGATCCATGCATTTCTGAGCTACGAGAGAAAATTCAACGAAAAAAATGATGGAGAATCTTGCATGGAGATGCATGGCTGCTGATGTGGTTGCTCACAGGTAGTCAGCTAGAGTGAATGAGAGACTCCGATACGTCAAGAACTGCCTCCACCAGATGGATAGAAGGTTAGGCATGAATGATTGATCTAACCTATCTATTTGTCTGAAGAGTCTCCAAAGTCCAAAGCCTTCCTAGTTTACCTTGTTCAAACGATAACTAGAACATGTAAAAAACTTCACAAGTTAGCCTACAACTTGTCCATGATTTTACTGGTTGATTCTGAATTTTTTGTTGTATTACTGACATGTACGTTAGCAATTTAAAAGAAAAAAGGTTCAAATTAATAAAAAAAGATTCAAAAATTTCCGCAGCACTGTGCCTGGATCATCACACCATGAACATGGAGAAACACAATGAACAGTCTCAATATCTTATCCTTTTTGTCTGTATTGCTCGAGAGACATCACTCACTCTTGGCACATTCTGAAGTAATAACCCTTCTACAATGTTTCTATCAAGCTAAAAGCTTGTGAACAGAATTCCCAAAGTAGTATCCCCAAACTGATTGGAATTCAGGTCACATTTCTGAACATTTACATTTTGCATATTGGCCAGAGTTAATCGCTAAACTTCCTGCAATATTCACGAAGAGATCGACTTCAATTCACCAGACCAAGGCTCTCAAGAAGCCTCAAGCACAGAAATGTCAAGTAGATGGCCAACAGTCCGATCCCCAACACCCTATCCGGCTTCATCCCTCTCCTTGGCAGAACGATGAGAGCCCAAAGCAAGCCCCCGATTAAGAACCCTAATGTCTCAAATATAGCAGTGTCCTGAGGCACCACAAATGGAGTAGGATAAGAAGCCAAAGAAGCCAGCACAAGTGAGAAACCCAATCCCACAAGTGTGTTAAAGATTGGCCCTGCGTAGCACCCAGAGATGGCAATCTGAACCCCGTTACCTCCTCCATGCATGGCCATTGCGACATTGGCAATGAGGTCCCCCAGTGAGTTGCCCCAAGCCATGACGGTGAAGGCCAAAACCAAGGGGCTTATGTGAGCTATCTCGCCGATGGAGACAAGTAAGGAGACCAATTCTGCTGCTATCAGGTAGGACCATATCACGCTCATCAAGAACCCACCTGCAAGCCAAGGGAACAAGAGGGATTTCGGAGGGGCAGAGCTCTCAGTGGTTACCATGGCAATGACACCGAGAACAAGACCTATTAAGCTCCCAATGAAATAGAATATTAACTTCTCCGCTGTGCTTACTTCTCCTGTTTCGGAGAGCCAGAGGGTCACCAGGAACAGAGGTGACAAAGTCACTGAAGCAACTGTGAATGGCTTGGACCATCTCTCCTCGCTCACGTCCGGAATTGTTAATCTTCTCGGCAAGTAGAGTGGCATCTTTAGCAGGTTGATGAACCGGAAGAAGTAGTATGAAACGGGAGAATTCGAATGAGTCTTCGGCCGACGAGCTTCTTCGGAGACTAGTTTGGTTTCTGGGTCTTCTTCATCGGCCGAGGAATCGAGAATTGGGATTAGCAGATGGCTGTTTCTGTTTTTGTAGTGATGCATGGCCCATACGAGAAGGACGTAGGCAAAGTAGAGGGAGAAGAAGGCGAAGGCGCCCCAAATGCCGGTGCTCCCGGTGACCAGTACTAGGGAGAGAGCGGCGAGGATGAAGAGAAAGAAGCAAAGGTCGCGGAGGAAGCTGGCGCGGTCAACGGCGGCGCTGCTGCCATCGATGACGAAGGAGATGGCGGCGACGACGACGGTGGAGACGAAAAAGGCGCCGCCGAGGACGCTGCTGAGGCCGACGTCGGCGACGCCGGAGGAGGAGGAGAAAGAGACGAGGCTGGAGAATACGTCGGGAGCGCCGTTGCCGAGGGAGAGGAGCGTGACGCCGGCGATGGTGGGCGGGAGGTGAAGTGCGGAGGAGAGGCCCTCGAGGGAGGAGCAGAAGTAGACGGAGGCGGTGTCGCCGAGGAGGTAGAAGAGGAGGAGGAGGCAGAGCAAGAGGAGGGAGTAGCCGATGAAGGGGCGGTCGCCGAAGGCGCAGTAGAAGAGTTGGAGGTAGTCGATAAAGCCTTCAGGGGCGCAGGCGGAGGCGTGAGCTTTGAGGTAAGCGCAAACGGCTTCGTGGTCTTTGAGCTCGCCCAGGCCATGGCAGTCTTCTTCTTCTGCAGCAGCAGCAGCAGCAGCAACTGCTGCTGTAGTAAGAAGAAACAGGGAAACGAGGAAGAAAAAGGGAGCTTTCATGGGCGAACTGGAAGTCGGATTTGAACTGCTCATGGCTGCGCCATGGCATGAGATCTAGAGGTGGAATTCAGGTCTAAGAATTGATACATGAAGGTGAAAGGGAGAAGAAGGCTCGTGGAATTTCCATGGCATTGCACCTCATAATATATCAGATGAAACAGGGACAAATTCCAAAAAAAAAAAACATTAACGCGCAGACGGATGAAACGCGGTGATCTATCGAATTGCCATGTTGCTTTCTATTTTATATATTATTATTACTATTATTCCTCCAACCGTGTGAACCAATTAATTTTAGGATATTCATACGATCTTATAAAAAAATTTTATAGACTTCATCAGAATAAATTTATTTAGGAAATTTTCTTAAGATGGTATGTTACAGTTGAGATTAGACCATATCTCAAATAATCATTTTCTTTATATTTGGATTTGAAGGTAAGAAATTACTTCCTTCTCTTCCCTTTCCATTAATAAACTTTCTTTTATCCCATCCAAATCCAGGATTAAAGGGTCTAACTATTAGATCCTATTCAGGCTATTATTTTTATTTTTAACACTTAATAGAAAATTTAATTAGGTAAAATAAAAATTAATTCCCATTATCACTTGCTTCATTCACATTATAATTTTTTTTTATTTTGTGTGTGTGTGTGTGTGTGAAGTGTTACCTTCTCAGTTAAGAAAAAAAAAAGTCTCGATCGGCATTGACTGGATAGTCGATGTGAGATGGCGGTCGTATAGGTTCCAAACGCAAATATTTTGTTTCAGAAAATGCAAAAACACAAGAAAAAAATTATCCTTCTATATCAATTACTCTCTGCATTTTTAATCAAAATAACTCTTTCTATATATTAATTTTTAATTACAATAATATTTGATCAATTTTAATTTGGACTAATTTTATTAAATTGGATTTATTTTAATTAATATTTAAGTAATTTTTATTGATATCAAAACTAAAATTTTTAGTAAAGTTGTTATAAAAATAGTAAATAAAAAATAGGATGAAGGGACGAGAGACAAAACTTTATATTATTCCTTAATCAAAGGAAAAGGAAATAAAAATGGCTTAAAATTTATTTTTAAAAAATGAGTGGTTCCGGATCAATTTCACCCATCCACGAAAACCATGTACTATAGTTTAATGTCGCTCGTTTCTTAATGTTACGTCGGCAGTAGAAAATGAAAAATTTACATACATTCGAACACAATTTAAATTTTACATACCATCCTCGTATTTTAAAAACTTTATTTTTATTTCCTAACTAAATATAATAGATACTAATTTATCTAATTATTTATTATATTTTTAGATATAAAAAATTTAAAAATAAATATAGTTCATCTTAAATACAACACAATAAACTAAAATTTAATATATTTTCTATCAAATTGAGCACGACTTCTTTTTTACTTCAATTGGATAAAAAAATATTAGATATACTAGATTCTTTTTAAATGATACTGAATTTAACAGGAATTATATTAAGTTTAAAAAAGTCATGTTCAATTTGATAGAAAATATACTTGATTCTAACTGAAAGTGTTAAATTTAAGAGGAATTATATTCACTTTTAGACTTTTTGTACCTACAAATATGAGAGGTAATTATGTAATGATGTTTGTATGAGAAAGTAAAATTTTACGTGCAGAAAGTAAAAATAAAATTTTTTTAGACATGAGATTATATGTAAAGAGATTACATAATTGAGAATTTTAAGACAATTTACTCATAGAACAACCAGGGGCAGCCCTTGTGGGGGGTGGGCAGGGCACTGCCCAAGGCCCCTCTTTGGGTGGGGCCCCATGTCACGTCTCAGGTAGTCCATGTCAGAAGAAATTTCAGCAGTATCTCTCCTGTACGAGTGACAATCTGAAACTTTCTACAATGCCCTCAGGGCCACATATACATCGGCCAGTACGACCGGAATAATAACAATAAAAATAAAAGTACAATAAACAAGCATCCACGCAGTTTAATAGTAACAACTAAACTAAAGCAAAGATAAGGAAATCATCGCAAAATTTCCTATTCAACTACACCCATAAAACACAAATCCGATATCTTACTCAACAACGCCCATAAAAAAAAAATCCAGCATAAATTCAAATAAAAACTCATCGACACATAACAAAACGTATAAGATCGAAATGTTAAAAGCTACAAGTCTGAAAACATAGTCTAAACAACATAGACAATAACATAAACCAAAATGTGCGAACTCGTCGCGACGCGTAGTGATGGGGGACTAGCAACTGGAACCTCCTGAACAGCCTCGACCTGAAAATAGTAATAACGGGGTGTGAGTCCAACACTCAGCGGATACCTAGTTGACATGCATAGTAAATAATAACCAGTCGTAATAAATATGCATACAGTCTCCTGGATATCATATAGAAAATACAAAACTATAAAACAAAGGAGTATTTGTACTAACCAGGACCTGAGTATAGGAATATCAAGGCCGTCAGACCCAGAGTGTCGTAAATTCTGTATGCATGTCAAACAATGCATCCATCCAATATGCAGCATGTAAAGTGCAGCAAACACAAGCAATAAATGCGTATCCTGTATGTGTGTCAAACAATGCATCCACCAAAAATGCAGCATATAAAGTGCAGTAACCACAACTAATAAATGCATATAATGCATATGATGCCATAACATGTCCTGGTCACCCCTGACACCAGTCAGCCATCTCACACACGATGGTGAGACCGAGTGGGTAGGGCTGTGACAACCGTGCACTCTGTCGTCACTGCTCCTGATGAGTGACCGAATGGACGGGATGTTGTCGGAGTACATCTATCCTCCTACCCCAAATCATAAGTGGGGGAGCGCAATGCTCTCATCTCCCTGAGCCAGTTCAGAGGAGGGATCCCTGCTAGATACCACGCTGCGTCACACTACCCATGAGCGGACCAACGGAGCTAAACAGAGCAACCTGCTGCAACAAACCCTGCCTGAATAAAAATCACTAACCCATGAGTTGTTGTGTGTGCATACCCATGTAACTGGCGATACGCTCAACAATAATGAAGTCGACTATCGCACAGCATGCAATCATGCGAGATGGTGCATGACACTAAGCATAGAAATATCCTGATCCTATCTACCTCCATAAAAACATGTACCATATACGTGGATCAAATAATATGATCTAGGTACACATGTTAGGTATGGTATCTAACCAGTCCGGTATATCATAAAGCATGGCATGTCACTACCTTCATAACATAAATAATAAACAGGGCATGAATGCTAAACAAGTAACAAACAAATCATGCTCGAAAATAAATAGTGACATGCCGACGCAGATATAAACATATTTAGTACTACTTGTTAAAATCTACTAAACATATCAACAAGATATATCAAAATAGATAGGTCAAGGTACCCGCCTCCAAAGAAGGTAGCAACAAGTAATCCAAAGTCAAGACGGTCGTCTCGAATCAGAGTCTTGCGTCAAACAATATATATATATATATATATATATATATATATATATATATATATATATATATATATATATATATATATATATATATATATATATATATTGGATAATACTTTGCTTTCCTGATCGGTCTCTGGACCGATCAGGGAACCTCCTGATCGGTCTGTAGACCGATCAGAAAATGATCGGTTCCCTGATCGGTCCAGAGACCGATCAGGAGGTTCCCTGATCGGACTGGTGACCGATCAGGAAGGCATGTCCGCAGCGGTCCGCTCGACTTTGTCCGCAGCATATCATTTCTGTATATATATATATATATATATATATATATATATATATATATATATATTATTTAGCTAAATCCAAAAGAATAGCTAAATAACCCTAATACCAAGTTAGGGCAAAACCCTAATCACAACACAACTAATTACAATCCTCAAATCAAGCCTACACATGATCTACCACATGCTCCAACCATACTAATCATGAAATCCTCCAAATTCAATATGATCTACAACCAAGATCAATTACCTACATTCAACTAATCAATCACACTTAATCTGATTCATCTAGAACATGTATCAATTACTCCTACATATATCTTAATCAAGTTACTGGAAAGCAAGGTGATCTGGTGGCACTGCTCCTACACATACCTCAATCAAACCTACACATGACATTGCTTTCTATTTTATATATTATTATTATTATTATTATTCCAACTGTGTGAACCAATTAATTTTAGGATATTCATTCCATCTTATAAAAAATATATATTGACTTCATCAGAATAAATTTATTTAGGAAATTTTCTTAAGATAGTATGTTACAGTTGAGATTAGACCATATCTCAAATAATTATTTTCTTTATCTTTGGATTTGAAGGTAAGAAATTACTTCCTTCTCTTCCCTTTCCATTAATAAACTTTCTTTTATCCCATCCAAATCTAGGATTAGAGGGTCTAACTATTAGATCCTATTCAGGCTATTATTTTTATTTTAACACTTAATAGAAAATTTAATTAGGTAAAATAAAAATTAATTCCCATTATCACTTGCTTCATTCACATTATAATTTTTTTTATTTTGTGTGTGTGTGAAGTGTTACCTTCTCAGTTAAGAAAAAGTCTCGATCGGCATTGACTGGATAGTCGGTGTGAGCTGGCGGTCGTATAGGTTCCAAACGCAAATATTTTATTTAAGAAAATGCAAAAACACAAGAAAAAGATTATCCTTCTATATCGATTACTCTCTATGCAATTTTAATCAAAATAACTCTCTCTAAATATTAATTTTTAATTACAATAATATTTGATCAATTTTAATTTAGACTAATTTTATTAAATTGAATTTATTTTAATTAATATTTAAGTAATTTTTATTGATATCAAAACTAAAATATTTAGTAAAGTTGTTATAAAAATAGTAGATAAAAAATAGGATGAAGAGACGAGAGACAAACACTTTATATTAGTCCTTAATCAAAGGAAAAGGAAATAAAAATGGCTTAAAATTTATTTTTAAAAAATTCAGTGGTTCCAGATCAATTTCACCCATCCATGTACTATAGTTTACATACATTCGAACACAATTTACATACATTCGAACACAATTTACATACATTCGAACACAATTTAAATTTTACATACATTCGAACACAATTTAAATTTTACATACAATCCTCATATTTAAAAAATTTTATTTTTATTCCTAATTAAATATAATACATACTAATTTATCTAATTATTCATTATATTTTTAGATATAAAAAATTTAAAAATAAATATAATTCATTTTAAATTCAGTACATTAAATTAAAATATAATATATTTTCTATTAAATTGAGCACGATTTATTTTCTAAATCAATTGGATAAAAAAATACTAGGTATACTAGATTCTTTTTAAATGATATTGAATTTAATAGGAATTATATTAAGCGTGAAAAAATTTGTATTTAATTTAATTGAAAATATATTCGATTTTAACTGAAAGTATTAAATTTAAGAGGAATTATATTCACTTTAGATTTTTTTTTTAACCTAAAAATATAAAAGGTAATTATGTAACGATGTTTACATGACAAAGTAAAATTTTATATGCAAAAGTGAAAATAAAATTTTTTAGACATGAAATTATATGTAAAGTTAAAATTATAATTAAGAATTTTAAGACAATTTACTCATCCAACAACCAAAGTCCTTTTCTTGGACTAAGGGCAACTCCCATGTAGTTTTTTGGGATTTTTTTCTTTTTAAAATCTGTGTTAAAAACTTGACCATCATTATGGTCAATTTTTTGTTTTGTAAACTTTTGGCTGGTTTCAGGTTTTTAAGAATTGATGGGCCATGGTAAAAAATGCTAATAATTTTTTAAATATGATTTAATTAGTTTTAAGTTGCTTTTTCACTGAACGTTGATTTTCGAATGTTGTTTTGTTTCGAACGTTGTTTTTTTACCCTTTTTTCAACTGTGCTTTCTATCGTTTCAAATTGTTTTTTTCGAACGTTAATTTTTCTATTAATTTTTCTAATATTTTTTTTCTTCTAATTGTCACCAATTTTAGATTATATATATCTATCTCTTTTAAAATTTTCTCATTCATCCTACATCCAAAAAGTCATTCCATTCTTATTTTTTTAATCCATTTCATCATTTATATTTTGAAATGGATCCAAATTATATTGGAGGGTTTAGAAATTTTTTTAATTCTGAAAATACAACTTCACAAAGTTCAAGCAATTATTTTGATGTTCAATATTCTCAATTTTTCACTTTCACAAACTATCCTTAAAATTTTTCCAAATGTTCCATACACTCCATAATTTTCTCTAAATTTTCAAAGTTCTCAAAACTTGTCGGCTCCTCCAATCGCGAGTAATGCCCCTCAACCTCCATTATATATGAATCCTCCCAAATATTGGCAGTCTATGACATGCCAATTTGTAATGTCACCTCCTTTTTATGAAGTTTCTTCTCTACAACCCTCATTCATGCTCTCAGACAAATTAAGAAGGGCTTGCATAGACGTATCCAGGACCGACAAAGAATCCATCTGAGGTTCCAACGTTGAGTAACGAAGGGAGTTTGGGTGTGCGTAACACCAAACGAGTTAAGTGGTCAATGGACAAAGAGATACACCTTGCAAAGGCATGAATCAATAGTACTAATCCAATCATCAGTAATGATCAAAAGAAAAAAAAAACTAATGAAATGAATCGCGGATTACTACAGCAAATATCAACATGATGGATTTGTGCAGCGACCTTAGGTGAAGCTAAAATCACATTTCTATAGGCTTCATCTGATGGTAAATGAATTTACAGTAACATACAATAACTTTTATACATATCGTGAAAGTGGGTGGAGTGATAAGGATGTGTTAATGAGAGCATATAAAATGTGGTAGGAAAATCATTGCAACAAGTCCTTCAAATATGAACATGTTTGGTGAGTTCTTAGAGATTGTGAGAAATATGATCCATAGAGAGTTCGTTATCGAGCTAACAAACAATCCAAGAGATGAATAAAATTGACCATTATAAAAGTAGTCATTATAATTAAAACTAGCCGGTTTAAAAATAGTCATTACAAATTAGTCGTTATAAAAATAACCTTTATAAATTAGCCGTTATAAAACTAGCTGTTACAAATACCTCTATATATTCATGTATAGAAGCTAGACTCCTTCATTCTACTAACATTATCTTCTCAAACCACATTGATAGTATTCATTTATTTCAAATGTCTCATGATCTCAATCTCTCTATGCATTCTAATCTCCGTGATTAGTGGAGAAATTTTTTTGTGGATTCAGATGATGACTTGGATCATTGTGGATTCAGATGATGACTTGGATCAAATGACATTGATATTACTAGAGCATGAAGAAATGAAAGTTCTAGCAGCTCAAAGTTCTTCCAATAGAACTCATAGAAGGTATTTAAATCGAGATTGTGAAGTCGGACATGATCACCTCTTGAATGATTACTTCTCTGATCAACCGGTATATCTTGATGAAGTATTCTGATGACGATTTCGAATGTGAAGAGAGTTATTCTTTAGTATAGTCAATACCTTGTGACATCATTCAAAATATTTTAAATGGAGGGTTGATGTTGTGGAAAGACATGGTTTGTCACCCCTTCGGAAGTGCACGACTACTATCCGTCAATTGGCGTATAGATCCCCTGCCGATATTTGTGATGAATACCTATTCAAGGGTGAAATAACTGCTCTAGATTGCTTGGTCAACTTCTATCAGTGTGTGATTGAAGTATTTAGGTCACAATACTTAAGAAGGCCTAATGTTTCTGATATCCAATGTTTGTTTGAAATGCATGAAGAGAAACATGGCTTCCCTAGTATGTTGGGTATGTTGGAAGCAATCTTGGCTCAAGATGGCTCGGTGTGACCATGAGTTTTGATGGTTTGGGCAAAGAGTTTAAGTTAAGTTTACCCTTGTATTTGATATGTATATTTGAGTTATGCAAGTTTATAAGATATACATATGACTTAGTTTGATGGCTTTGGGTCCGGTGAAGGATGGAGCATCCGAGGGACTGTGGACAAGGCAGCAAGGACAAGAGCCGAGGGAAGTGCACTTCGAGGCATACGTGAAGGATGACATTGGGACAAGCCGTGGGCTTGAATGCATCGAGGGATGAGAGCCAAAGGAAGTATGCCTGTAGGCAAGAGGTCAAGGCTACGAGGAAGAGTTAAGTGAATTGTGAGAGTCTGAGTGCTGAGAGATTGTACTCGGGGTAAAACCCTAGGTTTAGGGTTTGTCAGTCGACTGGTGACTTTGCCAGTCGACTAGTGACTTTGCCAGTCGACTGGTACAATCAACTAGGCAGTCGATTAAGAGCAAATAGAATACTTCTGTTCTCTCAGCTAGTGTGGAGCAGTCGATTGACTAGTATCGAGTTGTTGGGTTGTAACGGTTGAATTTTCACAGAGGGTAGTTGACTGGTATACTTACTAGTCAATTGGTAGGTGGGGTTTTCTAACCTGTGACCTATATAACTAAGGCTTTGGAGCTTAGTTAAGGTTGATGAAGTAGAGGTGGCTAACTCCTATTAGTAGTCTTCCAAGTGCCCTAGCGTCTCAAGTGTTCTTGTGAGAGTTATGGTGAGGTTTCTCCACCCACAAGGAGCTACGTAAGCTAGCCGGAGGTTTTCTAGGAGGTCATCCATCAATGGATCGGGATCGTCCACTTTATGGATAGCCGTGGAGTAGGAGTTTTATCTCCAAACTATGTAAATCGTTGTGTTATGGTTTGCATCTCTTTTCTTGTCTTTTAGATTAGCTTTCTTTAGATTGTTTGTATTTCTGCTACGTATTAATATTATAGGAAGAAAGCGATAGAGTTGGGGTGATTGTTAGAATGTATACTAAAAACCTAGTTTTTTGTAAACATTTATTTTGAAATAAAGAATCACATTGGTCAAATGTTTACATTTATATGCTAAGTGTAGTTGTTCAATTAATTTATATTGTAGATAACATGGTGTGTGGTGTCACACACAGAAGATCATGATATCAATTCCTTATAAGTTATAAATAGTAGCTCACGACTAAAATGGATAGGAACAAACCATTGGAATAGTCGTAGTGTAATTTGGTATTAGTTTATCTTGACTATAAAATTACACTAGTAAACTCTGAGTGTATTGAGCAGGACCATTTGAGGTAGTTTCTTTTTATACTGACTGAATAAAAGAACAAGACCTCTGTTATTATAAAAGTGTGCGCTCTTAATCCCAATATAATAACAAACACATATATTTAATATTTATTTCTTTAATTTATCAATCGGTGAGATTTAGTTTGATAAATCAATAGGTCCGATAAGTTGGGAAATAATATTATTTATAGTGTGTGTTGTTTATTATAGAAGGAAACTGTGTCCTAGCAATCTAGGTTGATGATGTCCCCAAGAGGAGCTCATAAGGATTGTCATGTAAACCCTGCAGGTGGACTTAATCCGACATGACAATAAGGTTGAGTGGTACTACTCTTGGAGTTAGATATTAATTAAGTAAGTTGTCAGTAACTCATTTAATTAGTGAACATTCGATATCTTAAACACAGGGAGATTAACACACTCATGATAAGAAGGAGCCCATATAGTAATATGAGATTAGTGCGGTAGTTCAATAATAAGTCTTTAGTGGTATGAGTTATTATTGATGAACTCGAGTTGGGTGTTCGGGGCGAACACGGGAAGCTCAAGCTCATCGGGAGACCAAAACCAATTCCTCCTCTCGGTCCTTGTCGTAGCCTCTTATTTATAAAGTCTTATACCCACCTAAACTCAACTTCTTACCCACATTAAGGTGGTCAGCCAAGCCTTGCTTGGAGCCCAAGCTAGGGCCGGCCAAACCAAGGATAGATAGGTTCAAGTGGTGACCCGCCCTAGCTTGGAGCCCAAGTAGGTGGCCGACCACAATAAAAATAAAAGGGAGTTTATTTTAAAATCTTTCCTAATGTGGAAGACATGATTTTAAAAGAGAGTTTTAAAATTAAATCTTTCCTTTTATAGTTTCTACAAAGGATTAAGAGAAAGGTTTGATATGTTTCCTTATTTGTAGTTAAAAGGAACATTTTAATTTTGAAGAAAACTTTCCTTTTTTGTAATCATCCACATGTTTTATAAGAGAGATTTTAATTTATAAAAGTTTCCTTTTATAACCAACCATGAAGGGAATTTAAAGAGAGAAATTTTTATTTTAAAAATTTTTGAAAACAAATAAGGAAGTTTTAATTTTGTGTTTAAAACTTTCCTTATTTGGAGGACTTGTAGGGGTCGGCCATAAGATGGATTAAGAGGAAATTTTAATTAAATTTTCCTTATTAGCCATAGGCAAGGAAAATAAGGAAGTTTTAATTATGTTTAAAACTTTCCTTATTTACCAAGACCAAGGAATATAAAAGAGAGGGTAGAGATGTCTCACCTCACAACACATCTATTATTCCTCTCTTCTCTTCCTTGGTGGTGGCCGGCTCTCATCCTTCCTCTTCTCCTTTACTTCTTCTTTAGTGGCCGACGACATCAACTCTTGGGGAGATTTTGGTGGCCGGATTTAGCTTGGAGAAGAAGTAGAGAAACAAAGCTTTGTTTCTTAGCATCCCTTGGAGTTTGGTTGGTGGCCGAAGTTCTTCATCTCTAGGAGATTGTTGGTGGCCGAAACTTGCAAAGAGAAGAAGGAGGCTTGGGTGGATTCTCATCTCGGTAGATCGTCACCCACACGACGTCCGAGATAAGAAGAGGAATACGACAGAAGATCGTGAGGTCTATAAGCTACAAAAGGTATAACTAGTTATTAGTTTCCGCATCATAACTAGTTTATTCTTTTGTTTAGATCTTGAAATACCAAACACAAGAGGCTAATGATTCTAGGTTTCAGATTTATGATTCGATTTTGTGTTTCTTTTGTTTTTCGATCTTCTGATTCGATTGTTCTTAATGGTTAAACCTAGGATTACTGTAAGGAGATTAAATATTGAATTTCGTTGAAAGACTTTGTCTAGGAAGTGGTGGATGATCCCATACCCAAGAAGGCCTGTGCCTCGCCATGTTTAACCTGGAAGCTGATCTCTGAAATAAATATTTAATTAAATTTGTAACATAGGTGGATTTGAATTAATAATGTTAAGCATCATTTGCAATCCAAGTCTAAACCTCTAAGAACAGATAAGTTGAATTTGGAATCAATAATGTTAAGTTCTATTTGCGATTCCAAATTTAATTTCTAAAAAACACAATAGGTTGTTAGGAAAGGTTCAGGACTTGTACAAAAATTTTATACAGGGGAACCGGTTCGATATTCCGAGTAGCAACCAATAGTGATGTCTATTCAACCCCCCTTCTAGTTGAGCTAAGATTCTCAACAAGTGGTATCACAGTAAGGTCACACTTCACTGGACTAACCACCCAGAAGAGCAACTTTAAGAAGATGACCGGCTTGATTGAACCTCCAAAGTATGAAGGAGGAAGTCTATAGGACATCACATTGTGGATGATGAAGATGAATAACTTCTTCGAAACGGATTGGGACACCATGGTAGTTATCAAGGAGCCCTTCGAAGTCCCAAGTGACAAGAAAAGGAAGAGACTCCAACCACATTATTGGACGGAAGAGCAAGCAAGCCTCACGATCAAATACAAATTTAAAGGTAATATCAATTTTAATTGATATTTTGCCTAATGATGTGATGAGCCGTGTAGGTGAATACGAGAATGCCCATGATTTATGGAGCAAAATGAAGAAAGTTCTAAGTGAAGAACCTATGCCTACACACGAAGAGGAGAAGTCTGAGGAAAAGGACGTAGTAAGTTGACTCATGTTCAACATCCGAGGAGGAGAAGGATGAAGAAATAACATCCATAAGTGTAGATGAGGAAACATCATCAAAGGTTGAAAAAGAAGCCAAGACAGGTGAAGAAGAGATCTTGGAAGTAGTCAACCTAGCTAGCACCTCCACCAAAGTGAAGTCAAAGGACCATATCATTTTCTTTGAGTGCAATGAGAAGGGACACTACAAGAGCAGGTGTCCAATGGGTAAGAAAAAGGTAACTCTTAAACTCAATTAATTTTTTTTAGAATCTAATTTGAGTTGTAGAAAAGGAGCCAAGGAGAAGAAATATATTAGATGCTTCACGTGTGGTGAAATGAGACACTACCACACAAAATGCCCAAAGAAGGGAGAGCTCAAGAAGTTGGAGCATTTAAAAAAATGGGAGAAGAAGAGAAGCTCAAGTCGAGGGGGAGCTTCAAGGGTAAGGGAGGTGTACCTAATTTGAATTGCAATTCAAATTTTTATTTTCTCATGCATGCTAGGAGAAATGATTTTGTTAATCATAGTATGTCCATACATAATTTTGGTTTTAGATATCATGATAGAAAAGGGTCAATGTAGACCATAATCCTATGAGACCTATTCATGCTAAATCTAGTAATGGTAAACCTAAGGAGAACCTAGGCATTAATCCCAAGAAAGGGAGACATATGCCTAGAAAGATGGGTAGGTTAGGAATGTCCAATGTGGACAAGTCAATTCTAGGGTGAGGAATCTAGAAAAGGAAAATCAAGCTTTGAAGGTAAAGCTTGATAAGTTGGAGAAAACCCTAGAGAGATTCAATATTGAATCTAAGTGGTTAGGTATGGTGTTGGGTAGTAAAAAATTCAACAATGATAGATCGGAGTTGGGATACTAATCTTGTCCCTCCAAGGCCAAAAGGAGATCATATGCTAGGATGACATATGGTAATGGTAAGGGAGGAGTAATCAAGGGCAAGAGAGAATCATCCAAGGCCAATGAAAAGAAATATACTAGGTGATCCAGTGCTAAGAAATGGGGGGGTCGCATAGGGATGGTAATTTCACCCGAACCCGATGGAGGATCCGATATCCGACCCGAATGGAGGAGGGTATGGAGGGACTATCAATACCCGAATACCCGATTAAATAATATATGTACATATATTAAAGAAAATTTCCTTTTTCTAAAATCAACTTACTATTTTTGTTGCAATTAGGAGAAGACTATATAGATGTTTAATCTATTTTTTTAATTATATATATATATATATATTTTAATAGGTTGTTAATTTTAATATATTTTTATTGAATGATAATAGTTGGATAGAAAGAAAAAAAATTATAACTATAGAAGATATCCAATCATTTAATGGGTATGGGTATACCCATCGAAGATCCTATACCTGATGGGTATGGGGACGAAGGATATAGAATTTGACTCGAACCCGACCCATTGCCATCCCTAGGCCCGTACGAGTAGGGGTCAATGACACGTGGAGGTCAAAGTCAATATGGTCAACCTAAGAGTCTGGCCGAGCGGAGAGACTCACCTGACCGATCGGCTGGAATAGCGCCCAGGCAGACGCGATGACAACTCGACCTCAGGTCGGGTTTTCGACGCTCATGAGTGCTCGTATAAAATAACTGATCCGTTGAGCGGCCTGTCTGCTCGGCTGAGCGGCAGATCGACTAAGGCTACAAGCCCGTCCGAGTATGTGACCGAGTGGCCTGCTCACTCGGTCCGGTACGCTTGCACTCCCGGACGCCAGGATGGCCGAGCGGTCCTCCCGCTCGGCCTAGTAACCAACAAAAGACTCAGAAGAGGACAAAGGGGACAGTTGGTGATATCCTTCTCGAGACATGTGCCACCGACAGACAACTTGGTCGATGGCCGAACCGGACAGAGAATCGTACGGTGGAAGTTTCCACTGTCATGTCAGAGATATGCTAGGACGGTTGCGGTATGGTGTCAGACACACTTTTCTGACACGTCCATTCCGAGGTATACATTGAGGAGCATGCACACCTCGAGAAATGTGCGCGCGCCTCCCAGGGATCCTATATAAGGACCCTTAGACTTCGATGGAGGTACGCATTCATCTTTACTGTAGCTACAGTCCTCATCCTGTCACTCTGCTTCTCCTTGTCGTTGCCTGACTTGAGTGTTGGAGGGTCGTCGCCGGGAACCCCTTCCCGGCTCGGCTTTGTTGCAGGTTCGCCGGAGGTCCACGTCATCCAAAGATAGTAGGGAGCGTCGCGTCCCCAGTATCCATTGACTCAACTCTCGGATAGGATCAAATTGGCGCCGTATGTGGGAACGCACCTGAATCCGAGCCGAGAAGATGGAGGAAGCTGGACGTTCAGACACCGCGACGCTCTCTCCAGAAGAACTTGATGCGCTCATCCAAGCGCGAGCGGCAAAGATAGTGGAGCAGCAGTAGAAGGCGCAAGCTGAACAGCTTGCGCAGGAAGCCACCTCGACATCCGGCGGCCGAGCGGCATTGGAAGACCGACCGAAGCAGTTTTCTACCTGGGCGCAGAATAAGGGACAGACCGGCACGCCAGGAGAGGTGCCGCCCGCCCCGATTCCATTCCATCGGGCTCTATTCCAAACTCCCTCCGAGCTCGCCCAGGCCAACCAAGGATCATCCGATGAGGCTCCCGCTTGGGACGTCAAGAAGGGCAAGGCGCCTCGGACCGATGCTTCTCCCGAGCGGATCAATCGCCAGTTCTCAGAGGCGATTCTACAGGATCTGCTCTCGAGGCACTATGCCCCCTGGCAATTGGAGAGTACAATGGTGCGACTGACCCAAATGACCATCTTGGTAAGTTCGATAACGCTGCTACTCTCTATCAATACACTGACGGAGTTAAGTGTCGAGTCTTCCTTACTACCCTATTTGGCTCGGCACAATGATGGTTCCGGAGGTTGCCGAACGGATCGATTCAGAGTTTTAAGGACTTCCGAACGATGTTCCTCCACCACTTCGCCAGTAGCAGGCGCTATCAGAAGACGAGCGTCGACCTATTCTCCATAAAGCAGGGGCTCAGAGAGACTCTCCGAGCCTACATTCAACGATTCAACTAGGCGACCATGGATATCCCAACAGTTTCATCCGACACCATGATGCACGCCTTCACCCAAGGATTGACCGATGGGGATTTCTTCCGTTCGCTCATCCGGAAGCCACCTCGCGATTATGACCATATGCTAAAAAAGACAAGCGAGTACATTAACGTAGAGGAGGCCTAGGCGGCCAGAAGGAAGGAGATGCCTACTGAACCACCAACGTCAACCGAGCGGAGGCAGCCGGTCAGTCAACCACCTAGAGGGCCTCGAGCCGAGGGGATGAGGACATATCAAGAAGCTAGACCGCGCGTCGTTCAGCATGTGGCATCCAAACGGCCGAAGGCAAGGGGAAAGGTATGGACTCCCATGTTTTGTTCCCTACACCAGTCGGCTAGTCACAACACCCGCGACTGTCGAAGGTTCGCCCCAATTGTCTCGCCAACGCCAAGAAACTATCGCCGTCGATCGCCCTCACCCAACCAGCGGCATCGGCATCAGGACGCCAGGCGGCGAGAAGTTAGGCGATCATCCCAGCGGCCACATCACGGTGATCAGCCCCGAACCTCTCATGAGCGAGCTAGACCATCCGCACGGGAGGAATAAAACAGAAGCAACGCCGCTTGGGGGGAGATCAATATCATAGCAGGAGGGCCCATCGGCGGAGATTCCAACCGAGCAAGGAAGTCGCACTCAAGGCAGCTCAGGATTCACGTGGTCGGTTGCAGTCAAGAGCGGGCACAGGGGCCCGAGATTAGCTTCGGGCCCAAAGACTTAGAAGGTGTTGAAGTGCCGCACGACGACGCCCTTATCATATGTGCGGTAATATCAAATTATACTATCCACTGCATATTCATTGATACAGGCAGTTCGGTCAACATCATCTTCAAAAAGGCATTTGACCAGCTTCAAATTGACCGAGCTGAGCTGTTGCCGATGACAACCCCCCTGTTAGAGTGTATACTAAAAGCCTAGCTTTTGGTATAAACATTAATCTAGAAATAAGAATCACATTGGTCAAATGTCTACATTTATGATAAATGTAGTTGCTCAATTAATTTATATTGTACATAACATGGTGTGTGGTGTCACATACAGAAGATCATGTTATCGGTTCCTTATAAATTATAAACAGTAGCTCACGACCAAGATGGAAAGGAACAAACCATTGGAAGGTCGTAGTGTAATTAGGTATTAGTTTATCTTAACTATATAATTACACTAGTACACTTAGAGTGTATTGAGTAGGACCATTTGAGGTCGTTCCTTTTATACTGACTTTATAAAAGAATAAAGACCTCAGTTATTATGGAAGTGCGTGCTCTTAATCCTAATATAATAACAAGCACATATATTTGATATTTATTTCTTTAATTTATCAATGGGTGAGATTTAGTTCGATAAATCAATAAACCCGATAAGTTGGGAAATGGTATCACTTATAGTGTGTGTTGTTGATTATAGAAGGAAACTGTGTCCTAGAGATACTAGGTTGATAATGTCCTCAAGAGGAGCTCATAAGGATTGTCATGTTAAACCCTGCAGGTGGATTTAGTCCGACATGATAATAAGGTTGAGTGGTACTACTCTTGGACTTAGATATTAATTAAATGAGTTGTCAGTAAATCACTTAATTAGTGGACATTCGATATCTTAAACACAGGGAGACTAACACGCTCATAATAAGAAGGAGCCCAAAATGTAATTTGGGATTGGTGCGGTAGTTCAATAATAGTTCTTTAGTGGAATGAATTATTATTGATGAAATTAAGTTGTGTGTTCGGGGCGAACACGGGATGCTTAATTTCATCGGGAGACCAAAACCAATTCCTCCTCTCGGTCCCTATCGTAGCCTCTAGTATATAGAGATTTATACCCACCGAATACCCACCGAATACCCATCCAATGGGGCCGGCCAAGCTAGCTTGGAACCCAAGCTAGGGCCGGCCAAGATCAAGTGGATGAGTCATGTAGGTGGCCGGCCAAAGCATGGGTTCCAAGCTTAGGTGGCCGGCCACTAGAATATTAAAAAGGATTTTTATTAAAATTATTTCTTATGTGGATATCATGATTTTAAAAGAGAGTTTAAAAAATTAAAAATTTCCTTTTATAGCTTTCTACAAAAGATTAAGAGAAGAGATTAATCTCTTTCCTTATTTGTAGTTTAAAAGGATGGTTTTAATTTTTGGTAAAAACTTTCTTTATTTGTAAATCATCTACATGTTTAAAAGAGAGTTTAAAATTTGAAATCTTTCCTTATTTGTTGATTAAAGGAGGATTTTAAATTTTAAGAAAACTTTCTTTTTTAATTATGTTCATGATTTAAAAGAGAGTTTAAAATTAAATATTCTCTTTTATAAGTTTCTACAAAAGATTAAGAAAAGATTTGATATCTTTCCTTATTTGTAGATTAAAAGAGATTTTAATTTTTAGAGATAACTTTCTTTTTATCCACATGTTTAAAAGAAAGATTTTAATTTATTAAATTTCCTTTTTATAAACCAATCATGAAGGGATTAAATTATTGGAGAAATTTTATAAATTTCTGGAGACAAATTAGGAAGTTTTAATTAATTAAAACTCTCCTTGTTTGTAGCTTTGGTGTGGCCGGCCATGTAAATTGAGGAAAGGAAAATTGTTTTTAATTAAATAAAATTTTCCTTTTCATGGCAAAAGAATTAAGGAAGTTTTTAATTAAATTTCCTTATTTGCCAAGACCAAGGATTATAAAAGAGGGGGTAGAGAAGGTTTCATGGTGAACAACCTCTATTATTTCTCTCCCTCTTTTCCTTGGTGTTGTGGCCGGCCAACCTCTCTTCCTCTCTTCCTCTTGGTGGTGGCCGAACCTTCTCTATTTGCTTGGAGCTCTTGTGGTGGCCGGATACTACTTGGAGAAGAAGAAGAAGAAGAAGAAGAAGAAGAAGAAGAGAAAGCTTGTATCCCTTGGAGCATGGTTGGTGGAAAAAGATCTTCATCTTTTGGAAGCTTTGTGCTTGGCCGAAACTTGAAGAAAGGAGAAGAAGAGGAATTCGGTAGAAGATCAAGAGGTCTTTCTAAAAGGTATAACTAGTATTTTTCCTTTCCGCATCATACTAGTTATTTATGGAAATAATACCAAATACAAGAGGCTTACGTTCTAGTATTTCGAATATGTTTTTCGATGTTGTGTTCTTTTGTTTCTTTCTTTTCCTTGTGATTTGATTGTTCTCTTTGGTTAACCTAAAGTTATTTTAGGAAATTAAATATTATCTTTCTATTAAAGGTTTTGTCTAGTCGGTGGTGGTTGCTCCCATATCCAAGAAGGCCATGTGCCTCGCCACGTCAGTACTGGGAACCTTTTATGGAAATTAATATTTAATGAAATTAATAACTTAAGGAGACTTGGGTCGAACGTGTTAAGTTCCGCAGGAGATCCAAGTCAAAACCTAAAAGAACAAATAGATTAAGTTTTGGATCAAGCGTGTTAAGTTCCAAGACGATCCAAAATTTAATTTAAAAGAACACATGGTAGCTAGGAAAGGTTCAGATCTTTGTGCAAAATTTTTGTGGAACCTATAGGTTTTCGAGTAGCAACCAACAATTGGTATCGAGCTAGGGTTTTGCCTGTGTATTTGGTATTAGTTTAATTATACATGTCATATATAATTTAGGCAGGGTTAATAGTAGGATGTGCTAACTTTGTGGATGCAGGATCCAACTATTATGTCTTTAGTTATTATGTGTGATTGGACCCTGGACATGTCAAGGGCATTTATCAGTGTGCATGATTGTATTAAAATACAGCAGGGTGTATTTAGTTTTATTAGGATTTTATTTTGATCTAGATACATGTACATTCCTTTTATGGAATATAGGATCAAAATGTAAAATTCTATTTATGTCATGGATCGAATCTTGCAAAGCGTGGAACCTTCTAGGGACCAGAGGCGCAACTAGGAGCAAGATGGATGCGACAGCTAGATCCAGTGGCGGTGGCCAAATATGGCAGCAGCTTGGGATGACAACACACGGAGGACAACTAGAGATAAAAGCCATAATAGTTGAAAATTAGATTTTCTATTTATTGCTTTTATATTGTGCTGTGTGTGCATGTTGATTTACATATTTAGTAGGCTAGCATAGTTAAAATTCCTCATTTATAAATAACTAAGTGGGAGAGGGATTTTTAAGTAAATCCCATGGTCTCCATTACTGGTTTGTAAGTGATGCAAACAAGCTTGCGCGTTGGCTCTGAGTGCCTTCCTCCATAACGGATGAGCTTGTTTGTGGATCACTAGAACAGACTTCCATTTTTGGATGACTATAGGAAGTTAATTAAGAGCGTGTGATCTCCCCCAACGGAAGGGGCATAATCTTATTAATGGACTTAGTGTCAAGTAATGGTATACACTTAGACACATTTAATAGTATCCTCCCCAACGGAGTCACTACTATCACTTGTGTGACCAAAAGGAAATCAACTATTGATTTGTCATAAAACTAGATTGGCAATATAATAAAATTAATAAACCCCTCTTACAAATGTTTGAATTTGTATACGTCCACACTAACGTGGCATACAAGATTCATGGTGTTTGAGGTAATTTTATTTGTCAAAAAGTCATATTGACAAGATAGTCAATGGGTAAAACCCTCCTCTTACAAATGATGAATTTGTATACGTCCACACTAACGTGGCATGCAAAATTTACGGTGTTTGAGGTGTTGGTGAATTTAAATAATATTGTTTGAGGAATCAATGTTATTTTAAATTCAAAGAGTTTTGACCAAATATTTGATCAAAGACAGATCAACTATTAATTTTATTCGTCATAAAGTAAAGTTGACGAGATAATAAAATTAATGAATAAAATCTCCTCTTCAATTTTGTATACACAAAATTCATGGAGATTTTAAGGAGTTGATCTTGACCAAATATTTTTGTGATTCTTAGGATGTTTGTCAATCCCCAGTAGTCATACTATAGACTTAGTAGTCTCAATTGTAATGATTGGAAATAGGACTTGGACATTAAGGTAGACTGTCTTCTTAGAACTAAGAACAATTTAGGTGTATTTAATTCATTAGTTGAAACATGTCTAGTGGTGTTATCTACCAGAACCTGGAGTGTAGATACAAGATGCCATTAATCATGTATGCAATTCATTGCAGGGTTCCAGGAAACCCGACAACTAAATGAAAGGTAAATCACCGTCCACATGGGCACTACTGTAAAAGTGGTAGCTGTTGCAGTGGGAGATGTTTATCCTTTGATAAGAATAAAATATGGATTTTAAGTAATTGTCTTTACGTACCAAGTTTAGAAAGAACCTGATTTCAGTTTCTAAACTATTATAGATATTGTGTCTATTTTGATAACAAAGTTGTTATCAAGAAAAATAGGAAAGTTATCTATTCTGGTATGATGGTTGACAATTTATAATCCAATAACTCCCACGATGCAACAAATGGAAATTAGTAACACATCTTCTAATTTTAAGAGAAAGCAACCTTCGGAAATGAACCAATTATATCTTTGGCATCTAAAGCTAGGATTCATTGGTAGCTGATGAACTTTTGGGTTCATTGGTAGTGGAAATCTTTCCAACCTGCGAGTCTTACTTGGAAGGAAAATAACCAAGAAGCTTTTAAGTCCAAGGGGTATGGAGTCAAAGATATGTTGAAATCGGTTCATTCTGATTTGTGTGATCCTATGACTATCCAGACAAGAGGTAGTATTGAATATTTTGTCTAATTTATAGACAACTATTCAAGATACAAATAAATTTACTTAATGTACCGCAAGACTAAGTACTTTGATTAGTTCAAAGAGTACAAGGTTGATGCGGAGGAATAAAGTACAAAGTCACTATAGAAGATCGTAGTGGCAAGTACCTCTTGAGAGATTTTAGGAGTCACTTATCAGAAGTTGGATTTCAATCCTAACTAACTGCATCTGGTACACCCCAACAGAATGATGTAGTAGAAAGAAGGAAAAGAACTCTTATGGAATAATTAGATAGATGATGAGTTATTCAGAAAATTACCAAATTTGTTTTAAGGATAAACTCTGAAAATGAAAGTGAACATAGTGCCTTCAAAGTCATAACTCTCTACTCATATAGAATTGCTGAATAGGCGTAAGCCTATTTTGAAGCATATTCGGATTCAGGTAATCCAGCATATATGTTAAAGAGAGATAATGATAAGTTGAATAGGAGTTCACTTGTTTGTAAGTTATCCTAGATAAACAAAAGTAGGTTTATAGTCTTAAAAATCAGAAGGTCATTGATAACATCAATGACTGATTTTTAGAAAAGGACTATATAATGAACCACGTGCTCATAAGTAAATTTGTTCTTAAGAAAATAATAAAAGACATGTCTAATCTAGTACCAACTGTACAAGATGAGATACCACAAGAAAACTGCAACACGTATCACAAATGATACACAAATTGCAGAAAATGCCTTGTCGTAGTGGGAGGGTTGTTAAGCAACCTTAAAAGATTCATGTTTTGGGAGAGTTTTTGAACTCGATCCCTGAAGGACATGAACCTGATCTCCGGACATATGACGAAGCACTCCAAGATAAATATGAAGCATCTTGGCAAAGAGTAATGAATAATAGAATTAGAATATATGTATTCTAATAAAATCTGGAAGCTTGTAGAACCACCAAGTGGTGTAAAAGCCTTTGGGTGTAAAAGGTCTATAATAGAAAAAGAGGGATAGACAGGAAGGTAGAAACCTTCAAAGCAAGGCTTGATGAAAAAGGAAACCTTTTTCACTGGTAGCCATGCTTAAGTCTATCCAGATTCTTTTATCTATTTTGGCAAGTGGATGTCAAGACAGCATTCCTTAATGGAAGTCTTGAAGAAAGCATCCATATAAAGCAACCAGAAGGGTTCATTGCAAAGTGCTAAGAGCGTCTTGTGTGCAAGCTCAATCAGTCTATGGACTGATACAAAGCTTCAAGGTCTTGGAACATCCAGTTTATCAAAGTAATCCACACCTATGGATTTATTGAGTAAACGGATAAAGTTTTGTGTATACAAAAGATGTGATGGAAACGTGGTGGTATTTCTTGAACTATACGTAGATAACATTTTTTGTAGTTGGAAACAATATCAAAATGTTGTCAGAAGTAAGGGTATGGTTGTCCAAACAATTAGATATAAAGGACTTGGGAGAATGTATATATTCTTGAGATCAAAGTAATAAGGGATCGCAAGAAAAGAATATTTTACTTATCCCAAGCTTCATACATCGGAAAAATCCTTGCTCGTTTTAAAGCATGCAAAACTTCAAGAAAGGTTTCTTACCTTTTCAGGATGGAGTAACTTTATCTAAAGATATGTCTCTGTAGACATTAAAGGAGATAAAGGAAATAAAGGCAGTTCTTTATGCTTCGGCTGTCGGAAGCCTAATGAATGCTATGCACGAGATAAGAAATCTGTTTTGCCAAGGGCATAGTTGGCAGATATCAAAGTAACTCTGGACAAGGACAGTGGACTGCAGTAAAGCATATATTGAAGTACCTTAGATGCACTAGAGATTATATGCTAGCTTACAAGGCAGTTAATTTGGTCCTTGTGGGTTGCATGGATTTTGACTTCCAATCGGATAGGGACAATAATAAGTCAACCTCGGGGTTTTGTGTTTACTTTAGGAGGTAAAGTCATAACTATGGAAGAGTGATAAGCATAGGTGTTTTTCTGGACTCCACCATAGAAGCTTAGTATATGGCAAACCTCTGAGGTAGCCATAAAAGCTGAATGACTCAATAACCTCAAGATAGACTTAGATATGATTTCTGGTTTGTCCAAAGATTATTACAATTTATTGTAATAATGTTGGTGCAGTAGCAAACTCGAAGAAACCATAAGTCTATAAGGCAAGTAAACACAATAGAGCGCAAGTACCACCCAATACGAGAAATCGTATAAACGAGGAGAAGTTGTTGCTGCCTAGATTGCATCAGGTGATGACCTATAGATCCTTTCACTAAGGTCCTTAAGGCAAGAGATTTTGATGGGCATGTTGAAGGGTTGGGAATCAGATGTATAACAGTAGATATGGCAGCTTAGTCTTTTAGTATAAGTGGGAGATTGTTAGAGTGTATACTAAAAGCCTAGCTTTTGGTATAAACATTAATCTAGAAATAAGAATCACATTGGTCAAATGTCTACATTTATGATAAATGTAGTTGCTCAATTAATTTATATTGTACATAACATGGTGTGTGGTGTCACATACAGAAGATCATGTTATCGGTTCTTTATAAATTATAAACAGTAGCTCACGACCAAGATGGAAAGGAACAAACCATCGGAAGGTCGTAGTGTAATTAGGTATTAGTTTATCTTAACTATATAATTACACTAGTACACTTAGAGTGTATTGAGTAGGACCATTTGAGGTCGTTCCTTTTATACTGACTTTATAAAAGAATAAAGACCTCAGTTATTATGGAAGTGTGTGCTCTTAATCCTAATATAATAACAAACACATATATTTGATATTTATTTCTTTAATTTATCAATGTGTGAGATTTAGTTCGATAAATCAATAAACCCGATAAGTTGGGAAATGGTATCACTTATAGTGTGTGTTGTTGATTATAGAAGGAAACTGTGTCCTAAAGATACTAGGTTGATAATGTCCTCAAGAGGAGCTCATAAGGATTGTCATGTTAAACCCTGCAGATGGATTTAGTCCGACATGATAATAAGGTTGAGTGGTACTACTCTTGGACTTAGATATTAATTAAATGAGTTGTCAGTAAATCACTTAATTAGTGGACATTCGATATCTTAAACACAGGGAGACTAACACGCTCATAATAAGAAGGAGCCCAAAATGTAATTTGGGATTGGTGCGGTAGTTCAATAATAGTTCTTTAGTGGAATGAATTATTATTGATGAAATTAAGTTGTGTGTTCGGGGCGAACACGGGATGATTAATTTCATCGGGAGACCAAAACCAATTCCTCCTCTCGGTCCCTATCGTAGCCTCTAGTATATAGAGATTTATACCCACCGAATACCCACCTTCTTACCCATCCAATGGGGCCGGCCAAGCTAGCTTGGAACCCAAGCTAGGGCCGGCCAAGATCAAGTAGATGAGCCAAGTTGGTGGCCGGCCACTAGAATATTAAAAAGGATTTTTATTAAAATTATTTCTTATGTGGATATCATGATTTTAAAAGAGAGTTTAAAAATTAAAAATTTTCTTTTATAGCTTTCTACAAAAGATTAAGAGAAGAGATTAATCTCTTTCCTTATTTGTAGTTTAAAAGGATGGTTTTAATTTTTGGTAAAAACTTTCCTTATTTGTAAATCATCTACATGTTTAAAAGAGAGTTTAAAATTTGAAATCTTTCCTTATTTGTTGATTAAAGGAGGATTTTAAATTTTAAGAAAACTTTCCTTTTTAATCATGTTCATGATTTAAAAGAGAGTTTAAAATTAAATATTCTCTTTTATAAGTTTCTACAAAAGATTAAGAAAAGATTTGATATCTTTCCTTATTTGTAGATTAAAAGAGATTTTAATTTTTAGAGATAACTTTCTTTTTATCCACATGTTTAAAAGAAAGATTTTAATTTATTAAATTTCCTTTTTATAAACCAATCATGAAGGGATTAAATTATTGGAGAAATTTTATAAATTTCTGGAGACAAATTAGGAAGTTTTAATTAATTAAAACTCTCCTTGTTTGTAGCTTTGGTGTGGCCGGCCATGTAAATTGAGGAAAGGAAAATTGTTTTTAATTAAATAAATTTTTCTTTTTCATGGCAAAAGAATTAAGGAAGTTTTTAATTAAATTTCCTTATTTGCCAAGACCAAGGATTATAAAAGAGGGGGTAGAGAAGACTTCATGGTGAACAACCTCTATTATTTCTCTCCCTCTTTTCCTTGGTGTTGTGGCCGGCCAACCTCTCTTCCTCTCTTCCTCTTGGTGGTGGCCGAACCTTCTCTATTTGCTTGGAGCTCTTGTGGTGGCCGGATACTACTTGGAGAAGAAGAAGAGAAAGCTTGTATCCCTTGGAGCTTGGTTGGTGGAAAAAGATCTTCATCTTTTGGAAGCTTTGTGCTTGGCCGAAACTTGAAGAAAGGAGAAGAAGGTGCTTTGGTGGATTCTCATCTCGGAAGATCGTTGCCCACACAACGTCCGAGGTTAGAAGAGGAATTCGGTAGAAGATCAAGAGGTCTTTCTAAAAGGTATAACTAGTATTTTTCCTTTCCGCATCATACTAGTTATTTATGGAAATAATATCAAATACAAGAGGCTTACGTTCTAGTATTTCGAATATGTTTTTCGATGTTGTGTTCTTTTGTTTCTTTCTTTTCCTTGTGATTTGATTGTTCTCTTTGGTTAACCTAAAGTTATTTTAGGAAATTAAATATTATCTTTCTATTAAAGGTTTTGTCTAGTCGGTGGTGGTTGCTCCCATATCCAAGAAGGCCATGTGCCTCGCCACGTCAGTACTGGGAACCTTTTATGGAAATTAATATTTAATGAAATTAATAACTTAAGGAGACTTGGGTCGAACGTGTTAAGTTCCGCAGGAGATCCAAGTCAAAACCTAAAAGAACAAATAGATTAAGTTTTGGATCAAACGTGTTAAGTTCCGCAGGCGATCCAAAATTTAATTTAAAAGAACACATGGTAGCTAGGAAAAGGTTCAGATCTTTGTGCAAAATTTTTGTACAGCGGAACCTATAGGTTTTCAGAGTAGCAACCAACACCCCCTGTACGGGTTCACTGGTAATGAGGTTATGCCGGTCGGGCAAACAAGGTTGGCTATCTCACTAGGAGAAGAGCCACTTCGAAGGACGCGGACCACCAACTTCATCGTGGTCGATGCTCCCTCCGCATACAATGTGATATTGGGGTGACCGACTCTCTATGAGTTTTGGGCGGTCATCTCCACTTTTTGTCAGAAGGTCAAGTTCCTCGTAGAGGATCAAGTAGGAGAAGTTCGGGGAGATCAACTGGTCGCCCGGCGATGTTATGTGGAGATGGTCCGAGCTGAATCCAGGTCCGCTCGGAAAACACCGTGCCTTGAGGTAAACATCATAACCGAGAAGCCTCAGACCTTAGTTTATGAGGAAAAAGAGGAGGTGCAGATTCAGCCTTGCCGGCTGGAAGCCACCACCTTCATCGCGTCCAACCTGGAAGCGGGTCAGAAGGAAGAGTTGATCGCGTGCCTACAGCAGAACCATGACGTCTTTGCATGGTCGACACACGAGCTACCAGGCATCTCACCAAGTATCGCGCAGCATGAGCTCCATGTCTGACCGGGCGCTCGGCCGGTGAAGCAAAGAAAGAGGGACTTCAGTGCCGAGTAGAACGTCATCATCCAAGCGGAAGTCGAGAAGCTTCTGAAGGTCGGCCATATACGGGAGGTGCAGTTCCTGAGCTGGCTCGCAAATGTGGTGCTGGTCTCCAAGCCGGGTAATAAGTGGAGGGTCTGCATCGACTTTCGGGATCTGAATAAGGCATGCCCAAAAGACTTCTACCCTCTGCCCCGAATTGTCCAAATGGTGGACTCGACCGCTGGATGCGAGCTAATATGCATGCTAGATGCCTATCAGGGATACCACCAAGTGTCGCTCGCCCGGGACGATCAGAGGAAAGTGAGTTTCATTACGGCAGACGACACCTACTGCTACAATGTGATGCCGTTCGGATTAAAAAAACGTCGGGGCTACATACCAGCGGCTGATGAACAAAGTGTTCCGGAAGCAGATCGGGCACAATCTCGAGTTATATATTGATGACATATTCATTAAATCACTCCGAGCGGCCGATCTTTGTGCAGATATACAGGAGACCTTCCGGATGCTGAGGATGTATGGCGTCAAGCTGAACCCTCAGAAGTGTCTGTTTGGAGCAAAAAGTGGATGCTTCCTGGGCTACATCATCACCGAGCGAGGCATAGAGGCTAATCCTAGCAAAGTAAAGGCATTGTAGGACATGCCACCTCCCAGAAACCTGAAGGAAGTGCAACGCCTCACCGGTCGGTAACGACTCTGTCGCGGTTCATCTCCAGGATGACCGATCGGAGCCTACCTTTTTTCAAGATTCTGCGCCGAGCTACCAAATTCCAGTGGGACAGAGAATGTGATCACGTTTGAAGAATTAAAGGTTTACCTAAACTTTTTACCTGTATTAGCTAAGCCAACTGCCGACAAGCAGCTCCACATCTACTTATCCTCGATCGAGCATGTTGTTGGCTCGGCGTTAGTGCAGCAGGACAGCGAAGAGCAACCAGTGTACTTTCTGAGTCACATTCTAAAGGATGCCGAGTCCCGCTACACTAGTCTAGAAAAGCTTGCCTTCGCGCTAGTCCTCACCGCTTGGAGGCTCCAACCTTATTTCCTCGCGCACACAATAACCGTCATGACGAACAGCCCTTTGGGGAGAGTCCTCCTCAACCCGGAGGCATCCAGGCGGCTGATTAAGTGGACCATCGAACTCAGTGAATTTGATATCCAGTATCAGCCCCGCACGGCGATTAAGGCACAGTCCTTGGCAGATTTCATCACCTAATTGCATAATCCCGAACCCGAGGCTTTATGGAGAGTATATGTGGACGGGTCATCCACCCGACTCGGGAGTGGCATAGGTATCCTATTGCTTTCTCCTTAAGAAGAACGGATGTATCTGTCCGTCCGGCTGGAATACCGGGTAACCAATAATGAAGCAGTGTATAAATCCCTCATGGTTGGCTTGCAGGCCGCTCAGCATGTTGGAGCGAGCTGAGTGGTGATCTACTCAGACTCTCAGCTTCCCGCCCAGCAACTCTCAGGAGCTTTCGAGATAAACAACGCAAGCCTCAAGCTTTACGCGGAGGCCTTTGAAAAGCTTAAAGCCAACTTCTGCAAAGTCGTTATACAGAAAATCCCCCGAGCGGAGAACCAGGCAGCGGATGAGTTGGCTAAACTTGCAAGTGCAATATCGCCGATTGTCATCCAACAACCGATCGAGCAGGTGTCCTTAGTGGCTCACATCGACAGGATGGAAGGCCTCGCGTTCCCGAGCGACTGGAGGATGGCGATCATGGAATTTTTGCGATCGGGAGCTACGTCTTCCAATCAGGAAGAGGCCCGATTGCTAAGAAAGAGAGCTGGTCGGTTCACCCTCATCGGGGATCAGCTCTACAAAAAAGCTTTTTCTCGTCTGTTACTAAGTGCGTCAGCTCGGAGGATGCGGAATATATACTAAAAGAAATGCATCACGGGTCTTATGGAGGACACCCGGGCGGCCGCTCGTTGGCAAGGAAGATTCTGCTAGCCGGGTACTTTTGGCCAACCCTCCAGGAAGATGCTGCTCGGACCGTCGCCACATGCCTTTCCTGTCAGAAATACCACAGCTTCACCCATCGGCTGACAGAGGAGATGAAGGCGTCCACGGTATCCTGCCCGTTCGATCAATGGGCATAGATATTGTGGGACATTTCCCTTTGGCGACCGGGCAGCGGAAGTTTCTATTTGTAGCAGTGGACTATTTCTCCAAATGGGTCGAGGCCGAGCCGCTTGTAAAAATAACCGAGCAGATGGTCAATAAGTTTATCTGGCAGCATATAATATGTCGGTTCGGCGTCCCACGACGACTCGTGTCCGACAATGGTCGGCAGTTCGTCGGCCAACAACTCAGAGAATGGTGTGAGGGGTACGACATTCAGCAACACTTCACCTCCGTGGCCTACCCACAAAGCAACGGGCAAGCGGAAGTCGCCAATCGGGAAATCCTACGTCTTCTTCGGGTTCGGCTCGACCGTGTCGGAGGCAGCTGCGCGGACGAGCTTCCAGGTGAACTATGGGCGATCCGCATAACCCCAAAGGAGGGAACGGGAGTTACACCTTTCCACTTGGTATATGGAGGTGAGGCTATCGTTCCCGTGGAGGTCGGAATAGAGTCTGATAGGGTGCGATGATACGACAATGATAACGCCGAACGGAGGCAGCTAGAGCTGGACTTGATAGACGAGACGCGAGCCAAAACAACCGTTCGACTAATGGCGTACCGATAGAGAATGAAGCAGAATTATAACAGGCGAGTGATCCCCAGGGCATTCCAAGTTGACGACCTAGTATGGAAAAAGGTGAAGTCGGTCGACGATGTAAGCAAGTTGGAGGCTCCATGGGTTGGGCCCTTCAAGGTCATCGAGAAGATCCGATCGGGCGCCTACTACCTGGAAGATGAAAATGGACGACAGCTAGAACGACCCTGGAGCGCTAACCATCTCCAGCCGTACTGAGCTGGGTGAAAGGTGCGTTAATGTAATTCATTTTGTATATTTCCGTTCTGCGGCACCTTTTGACTGCAGGAATGAAATCATGAAACACAAAGGTATACCAAATTCACGTCGAACGATTGAGCTCCATCAAACCGTCGAGTGGCGACGTTAAACGCCAGAGTCAAACCGACGACTATAAACCCCCTAGCCTGAAGACCGTCGAGCGGCGATGTTAAACGCCAGAGTCGAACCGACGACTATAAACCCCCCGGCCTGAAGACCGTCGAACGGCGACGTTAAACGCCAGAGTTGAACCGGCGACTATAAACCCCCCGGCCTGAAGACCGTCGAGCGACGACGTTAAACGCTAGAGTCGAACCAACAACTATAAACCCCCCGGCCTGAAAACCGTCAAGCAGCGACGTTAAACGCCAGAGTCGATCCGGTGACTATAAACCCCCCGGCCTGAAAACCGTCGTGCAGCAACATTAAACGCCAGAGTCGAACCGGCGACTATAAACCCCCCGGCCTGAAGACCGTCGAGCGGCGACGTAAAACGGCAGAGTCGAACCGGCGACTATAAACCCCCCGGCCTAAAGACTGTCGAGCGACGACATTAAACGCCAGAGTCAAACCGGCGACTATAAACCCCCCCAGCCTGAAGATCGTCGAGCGGCGACGTTAAACGGCAGAGTCGATCCAGTGACTATAAACCCTTTGGCCTGAAGACCGTCGAGTGGCGACGTTAAACGCCAGAGTCAAACCGGCGACTATAAAACCCCTCCCCCCTGCCTGAAGACCGTCAAGCGGCGACGTTAAACGTCAGAGTCGAACCAGCGACTATAAACCCCCCCGGCCTGAAGACCGTCGAGCAGCAACGTTAAACACCAGAGTCGAACCAATGACTATAAACCCCTCGGCTTGAAGACCGTCGAGCGGCGACGTTAAAAGTCAGAGTCGAACCGGCAACTATAAACCCCCCGGCCTGAAGACCGTCGAGTGGTGACGTTAAACGCAAGAGTCGAACCGACGACTATAAATCACTCGGCCTGAAGATCGTCGAGCGGCTACAATATGGCTCGACATTTAGTGATGGTCAAGGGACGACCATAAATCTCAGGGGTAAGGAAAGAACCATGACCCTCTGGCATGACACCCTATCGACTCGCATGACTATTTACACCAACCAGAAAAAGCATACTAACAGGGAGAGAAAGCAAACAGGGCAGCTTCATTGAAAATAAGGTTTTCCGGCCAAGCGGCAGGATTACACGAACATTTGGACCTCACTCGAGGTAGTTAAAAAGGTGCTTAGGTATGGTGCGGAGGAGTGTGGCGTGTTCGTGGGTGGGGATGGTCATGGACTCTGCGAGGTGACCCTTGGCTTTCAGATGATTCGCCGTAGCAGTGATGGGCAGCTCAAAGGCGAGAACGAGCCGTTCGCAGACCTTCTGAACGAATTTGGTCAAGCGAATGTAGTTCTGCTTCATTACAGTGAAGCAGCTCGGCTCGGCCTCTTGATACTCTTTAAGAGCAGCCCGGGAAGCCTCAAGTGCATCTTGGAGGGTCTTCATGTCCTCCTTTAGAGCTGCCACCTCGGCCGAGTGGCCTTTTTTCTCGACGTCCAGCAGGTCGGCCAATTCCTTCACCCGCTGCTCCAAGGCTCGGGCTTCTACGTTCTTCACGTCCAAATCGGCGACGGCACTATTCTTCTGAGTAGTCGCTAGCTCTATCTTGTGGTCGAAGGCTTTGACCTGCTTCTCGAACTGGCTCAGCCGGTATGCCTGATCAACCGATTTCTTCCGCTCGGCCTCCAACAGTCCCTTCGTCTTGGTCAGCTCTGCCTGCAGCTCGGCATAGGACGGTCCCCGAGAGGAAGACAGCTCGCCGGAGATTCTGAGCTTCTTCAGCTCATCCTCTAGCATCGCTATACGATTGACAACGACTACGCTTTCCATCCAGTTCTGTCAAATAAGGAGTTGTTGAATACCGCTCGGAAAGATCACGCGAAAGAGTTCTTGACAAAAAAACTTACACCAGTGGCGTGCTGCAGGTAGCTGTTGGCCAGCAGACCGGGAGGCATTGCACCGACACGAGCACGGGCGTCCTCCCATACTTTGGCGAGTGGTCCTTGGATGGTGATAACGTGTTCAGGGGTCATAGGACGATCATATTCCGCCATGTATGCCTCCGTCAGAAGGTGCAGAATGACCTTTATTGCTCGGCGCCCATCCGGCGTTGTGTGAGCGGACACTGAGGGACTGGACAGCTGATCGGTGGGTGCAGAGAGTATACCTGAGCGGTGGAGCCTCCGACGCACTGGAGGCAAGAAGCTGACAGGCTGCGCCGCGATGGAGTCCGTTGGCATATCTAGCTGGGAAGGGTTCTGATCGGAGGAGAGGGCCTCTATAGAGGGAGGATTGTCTTTGGGGGAGAACGGGCTCGTCTGCTCGAACGATTGGACTGCCGAGGCGACCGATCGCAGAGGCATCCCTGATCTGCTTCATTTTCGTCCAATTAAGGGAAGATCGTCCCTCGACTCAGAGTCGTCGCCCCGAGCGGCAGGCTATTTGCTAGAAGTTGCGCCCCTCTCAACGGGAGAGGTCCAAGCGGCGGACTCCCCCATAGTCGTTTCACTCTCACCCTCATGAGAGCCGACCGAAGCAATGTCAAGTAGCTTCATTTCCTTGGCTGTCGCCGCCTCGATCGCATCGGTTTTCTGCTTCAGGATACCGAACAACATAGACTCCACCACGATGCTCGCTGCGAAAGAAAAGGAAGAAAATCAGTTAGAATCAAAACAAATAATTAAGTAAATTTCTTACTAAAGCTGTTCGGGAGCTTGGTTCGGCTCGGACTCAGACCAAACATATACATCACTCCCTCTGGTAGCAGCTTATGGATATCGAACTTCAGGCCAGCTAGCATACTTGCAGCTTAGAGATAGTCCGGTCGGGTTTTATATCTCTTCAGCACGGGAGGAGTAGGAAGTCCGACCTGCCACTTTGTTCAGAAAGGCGGCAGCTCGGGGAGTCGCAGGTAGAAGAAGTAATCCTTCCAGTGTTTATTAGAGGAAGGCATCTTATCAAAGAACCTCGGGATGGAGAGGTATGTTGTGGATTTTGAACAACACCACAACCCCACACAAGAGGCGAAAGGAATTAGGGGCGAGCTGGGCCATCGGAATGCGAAAGAAGTTACAGACTTTAATGATGAAGGGTTGGATAGGAAACTGCAGTCTGGCCACAAACTGATCTCGGAAGACACAGATCGTGTTGCGCGGCGGCATATGTGGCCGATCGGAAGACGAAGCCAAAAGGAGTTCAAAATCAGAAGGAAAAGCGAAGGCATTGGTCAGGCTCTCTGCGTCACTCGCGTCGAACCGCGACTCCATGGTCGTGTACCATGGACCCGGAGCCAGTTTCGAAGGCTGAGAAGAAATAGACATCACCGGAACCGTAGAAAGAGCAAAAGCCAAAGAAAGGCAAAGGGGTCGATGAAGAAGATGATCGGAACAGTAGAAAACGGGCGCAAACACTACCAGAATGCGAAGAGAAATGCGAAAGAATGAAGAGGCAAAAGGCGGAGAATCCTTACAGGGAAGAGGATGGTCGAAGGAGAGGAAGGGTTGCCGGAATGCTGAGGAACGGATTCGCCGTAGCACTGAACGCAACCGGAAGCCTCTGGATGCACGAACACAAAGTTGTGGCGGAGAGGACGGTGAAAGCTTTATAAAGGTTGGGCTCGATTCCTCCGAGCCGTTAGATTCAGGTCACAGGACCCGAGGACCAGATCCCACCGTATAATTTAAAAAGGCCAAAGGTCACATCAACCTGACGATCCGATCATGCGGTGACGACGGCGTCGCCACGCGTCGCCTACTCATAGGGGTGCATTTAATGAGCTCCATTACGTAGGCGTGGCCGCGTGCTCAGCCTTAATGGCGAGGATTTGCACGAATTTCGAGGAGATTTTTAAGATGTCAGTTTTGACCGCCAGCGGGTCAACGAGACAATCAGCAACCAGCGTAGTGCCTCAATGGTTAAACCGCTGAGCGGCTGTGTGTCACCTTCATACCGCCCGAGCAGAGAAGCACTTACGTCAACGGCGGAGCGGCGGCCGGGCCATCAAACTAATAGTCTAGTCAGTCGGACTTACGACCTCCTTCGACTAGACTTGAAGGGAAGGCATGTGATCCGGTGGTAAGAAATGGGGGCCCGCACGAGTAGGGGTCAATGACACGTGGAGGTCAAAGTCAAGATGGTCAACCTAAGAGTCTGGCCGAGCGGAGAGACTCGCCTGGCCGATCGGCTGGAATAGCGCTCAGGCCGGCGTGACGACAACTCGACCTCAGGTCGGGTCTCTGACGCTCATGAGTGCTCGTATAAAAGAGCTGATCCACCGGGCGACCTGTCTGCTTGGCTGAGAGGCAGATCGACTAAGGCTGCAAGCCCGTCCGAGTATGTGACCGAGTGGCCTGCTCACTCGGTCTGGTACGCTTGCACTCCCGGACGCCAGGATGGCCGAGCGGTCCTCCCGCTCGGCCTAGTAACCAACAAAAGACTCAGAAGAGGACAAAGGGGGCAGCTGGTGATATCCTTCTCGAGACATGTGCCACCGACAGACAACATGGTCAGCGGCCGGACCGGATAGAGAATCGTACGGTGGAAGTTTCCACTGTCATGTCAGAGATATGCTCAGACGATTGCGGTATGACGTCAGACACACTTTTTTGACACGTCCATTTCGAGGTATGTTTTGAGGAGCATGCATGCCTCGAGAAACGTATGTGCGCCTCCCAGGGATCCTATATAAGGACCCTCAGACTTTGACGGAGGTACGCATTCATCTTTACTGTAGCTACAGTCCTTATCCTATTACTCTGCTTCTCCTTGCCGTTGCCTGACTTGAGCGTCAGAGGGTCGTCGCCGGGAACCCCTTCCCGACTCGGCTTTGTTGCAAGTTCGCCGAAGGTCCACGTCATCCAAAGACAGCAGAGAGCGTCGGGTCCCCAGTGTCCATCGACTCAACTCTCGGACAGGATCACTAGGGTTTCATATAATTATGGCAAGGATGAGGTGTCCAATATTAAGAAGATAAGGAAATCTTCTAAGGGACATCATTGTGGTTTAGTCACAATAGATGAGTCACCTAGGGAGGTGGCTAAGATTAAGAGCTCTAGGGAGATCTCAAATTATCAATTTGGGACCCATGACCAATGGATCTCAAGTGGATATTACTTGGGAGTCTAGATGGGTCATGGAATGTGCCAAAGGGCTTGGTAACAGACTTGAGTCTCAAATCCAAAGAATCGACATAATTGGGTTGTGTTTCATGCATGGAAATTTGACATTGGGGCATATTGAATGAAAATTTGATTTTGGTGTATAAATGTCATATAAACTAATGATAGGGATGCATTATGGATTAGTATAGACAGATACATCAAGAGGAAGTCAAAACTAGGACTTTAGGTCAAGGTTTAATTAAACCATTTAGATAATTTTGAGTTTTATGTCAATCTTAAGATCTGAATATATATTTTTAAATATATTTTTTTCCAAGTAGACACGGGTAAAATAGACCTCTCCATAAAATTTGAAGATTTTTGGATGTTTGTGGAATTTTAATGCATTTATGAAGTTGGGTCATAAATGTTATTTGGACTAAAAAAAGAGTGTCAGTTGACTGATGTAGTTACTAGTCGACTGGTAACACTGTTCATCGAATCACTGAATAGTTTTTTGGGTTTGTTTCAATGAGAGCAGTCGACTGGTGCCTATGGTAGTCGACTGAAACAGTCTGAAAACTATTTTTCAACATTAGGTTTGACCAAGGTAATTCGTATAGGTGTATGAGATCCTTGGGCAATAAATACACGAATCTAAGTTTGGATGATCAAGTTTCAACAATTGGGATATTGTTGAAAGCTTTTTGATATTAGGTAAAGGGGGAGAAGTAAGGTTTAAGTGTGGAAAACCTTAAATACCTTTGCGATGAAGAAATTCCTAGCTCAATGGAGAGCTTAGGTGTAGAGGGAGCCTTGTGATATATAGATTCTTAAAAATCATTGTGTTGAAATTTCTAACTCAATGGGGAGCTTAGGTATAGGGGAACCTTGTGATAAGTTCTAATGCATGTTGCATATTACATTAGCATTGTTATTTGCTATTATGTTTTCCCTAATATAAACGTATTCCCAAACATCAAAAAGGGGAAGATTATTAGAAGCAATCTTGCCTCAAGATGGTTAGGTATGACCATGGATTTTGATGGTTTGGGCAAAGAGTTTAAGTTAGGTTTATCCTTGTATTGGAGTTGTGCAGGTTTGTAAGATACACATATGACTCAGCTTGATGGCTTCGGGTTCGATGAAGGATGGAGCATCCGAGGGATTGTGAATAAGGCAACAAGGACAAGGGCCAAGGAATGCACACTTCGAGGCATACTTGAAGGATGACATTGGGGCAAGCCGTGGGCTTGAATGCATTTGAGGGATGAGAGCCAAAGGTGTTAAACATCGTTTGCGATCCAAGTCTAAACCTCTAAGAATAGATAAATTGAATTTGGAATCAATAATATTAAGTTCTGTTTGCGATTCCTAATTTAATTTCTAAAGAACACAATAGGTTGTTAGGAAAGGTTCAGGACTTATACAAAATTTTTATACAGGGGAACCGGTACGATATTCCGAGTAGCAACCAACAATTGGTATCAGAGCTAGGGTTTGTCTCTGTGTGTTTGGTTTTCAGTTTAATTATGCACATGTCATACATAATTTAGGCAGGATAATAGTAGGATATGCTAACTCTGTGGTTGTAGGCTCCAACTATTATGGCTTATAGTGATTGTGTGTGATTGGACCCTTGGACATGTCAAGGGCATTTTATGTGTGTGCATGATTGTATGTATTAAATACAGTAGGAGCTGTATTAGCTTTAGAATTTTACATTTTTGTTTCGATCTAGATTACATGTACATTCCCTTGTGGAATATAGGATCGATAAATGTAAAATTCTATTTTTGTCGCAGATCATATCCTTGCAAGGCATGGTATTATTGAGGACCAGAGGCGCAGCGAAATAAGAAGCAGGATAGATGCAATAATGAGACCCAATTGTGGTGGCTAAAGATGGCAGCAGCTAGGGTTGGCAGCACACGGAGGACAGTGATGGAAGAAGCCATAATAGTTGGAAAATTATATTTCCATATTTATTGCTTTATTTGCTGTGATGTGTGTGTGCATGATAAAATCCTCATCTTAAAAAACTAAGTGGGAGAGGGATTACTAAAAAAAAAAAAAATTCACGGTCTCCATTACTTGTTTTTAAGTGATGCAACAAACTTGCGTGTTAGCTCTGAGTGCCTCCCTCCACAACGGATGAGTTTGTTTGCGGATCACTAGATCAAACTTCCTTTATGGATGGTTATAGGAAATTATTTAGGAGCGTGTGATCTTCTCCAACTGAAGGGGCACAATCCTATTTAATGGACTAAGTATCAAGTAATGGTATACACTTAGACACATTTAATATTATCCTCCCCAACCGAGTCATTGCTATTATTTGTGTGACCAAAGGAATACCAACTATTAATTTGTCATAAAGCTAGGTAAACCTCCTTCTTACAAATGTTTGAATTTGTATACGTCCACACGAACGTGGCATACAAAATTCACGGTGTTTGAGGTAATTTTATTTATCAGGTTGACAAAATAAAATGGGTAAAACCTCCTCTTACAAACAATTGAATTTGTATACGTCCATACTAATGTGGCATACAAAATTCATGGTGTTTGAGGTAATTTAAGGTTGACAAGATAATTAATGGGTAAGACCCTCCTCTTACAAATGTTTGAATTTGTATACGTCCACACTAAAGTGACATACAAAATTCACGGTGTTTGAGGTGTTGGTGAATTTAAATGATATTGTTTTGAGGAATCAATATTATTTTAAATTCTAAAGTTTTGACCAAATATTTGATCGAAGACAGACCAACTATTAATTTTATTTGTCATAAAGATAGGTTGACAAGATAATAAAATTAATGGATAAAATCTCCTCTTTAAATTTGTATACGTCAACACTAACGTGACATACAAAATTCACGGGGATTTTGAGATGTTGGTCTTGACCAAATATTTTTGTGATTCTTAGGATTTCAAATGTTTTTCAATCCCCTGGCTGTTATACTATAGACTTAGTAGTCCCAATTATAATGATTGGAAAACTTGGACACTAAGGTGGACTGTCCTCTCAGAACTGAGAACAATAAAGGTGCATTTTATTCATTAGTTGTTGAAACATGTTTAGTGGTGTTATCTACCGGTACCTGGTGTGTAGATACGGGAACCATTGATCATGTCTGCAATTCATTGCAGGGGTTCCAGGAAATCCGACAACTATATGAAGGAGAAATCACCGTCTACATGGGCACTGTTACAAAAGTAGCAGCTGTTACAGTGGGAGATGTTTATCCTCTGACAGGAATAAAACATGGATTTTGAGAAATTATCTTTACGTACCAAGTTTTAGAAAGAACTTGATTTCAGTTTCTAAAACTATTCAAAGAACTTGATATTCTGTCTATTTTGATAACAAAGTTGTTATCAAGAAAAATAGAGAAGTTATCTGTTCTGGTACGTTGGTTGACAATTTATATCCAAAAACTCCCATGATGCAACAAATAAAAATTAATAACACATCTTCTAACTCTAATAAGAGAAAGCAACCTTCGGAAATGAACTAATCATATCTTTGGCATCTAAGTCTAGGTCATATTAACTTGAGTAGGACTCAAAGAATAATAGCCGATGAACTTTTGGGTTCATTGGTGGTGGAAAACTTTCCAACCTGCGAGTCTTACTTGGAAGGAAAAATGACCAAGAGGCTTTTTAAGACTAAGGGGTATAGAGCCAAAGATGTGTTGGGATTATTTTGATGGACCTATGACTATCCAAGCAAGAGATGGTTTCAAATATTTCGTCTCTTTTATAGACGACTATTCGAGATACGAGTATATTTACTTGATGTGTCGCAAGTCTGAGTGCTTTGATAAGTTCAAAGAGTACAAGGTTGATGTAGAGAAATGTCATGGTAAAAGTATCAAGGCACTACGGTGAGATCGTAGTGGTGAGTACTTCTTTGGAGAGTTCAGGAGTTACTTATCAGAAGTCAGGATTCAATCCCAACTGACTGCACCTGGTACACCCCAACAGAATGGTGTGGTAGAATGAAGGAATATGACTCTTATGGAAATAGTTAGATCAATGATGAGTTATTCAAAATTACCAAATTCATGTTGAGGATATACTCTGAAAACGGAAGTGAACATAGTACCTTCTAAGTCAGAACCCTCTACTCCCATAGAATTGTAGAATAGGCGTAAGTCTAGTCTGAAGAATATTCGGATTTGGGATAGTCCAACACATGTGCTGAAGAGAGACACTGATAAGTTGGACAGGTGTTCACTTGTTTGTAGGTTATCCTAGAGAAACGAAAGGAGGTTTATAGTCCTAAAAATCAGAAGATCATTGTTAGTACCAATGCTCGATTTTTAGAGGAAGATTATGTTATGAACCACAAGCCCATGAGTAAAATTGTTCTTGAGGAAATTAGAGAAGACACGTTTAAACTAGTACCAACTGTACAAGATGAGATACCATAAGAAACTACAACACGTGTCACAAATGAGGCACAATTGCAGACAGTGCCTCGTCATAGTGGAAGAGTTGTTAGGCAACCTGAAAGATTCATGTTTTGGGAGAGTCTTTGGACTTGATCCCTGGAGAACATGAACCTGATCCCCGGACATATGACGAAGCGCTCCAAGATAAAGATGCAACATCTTGGTAAAGAGCAATGAATACAGAAGTAGAATCTATGTAAAGTCTGGGAGCTTATAGAACCACCAAATTGTATAAAAGCCATTGGGTGTACAATAGAAAAAGAGGGATAGATTGGAAGGTGGAAATTTTCAAAGCAAGGCTTGTTGAAAAAGGGTATCAATTATAAGGAAACATTTTCATCGGTAGCCATGCTTAAGTCTATCCAGATTCTTTTATCTTTTGCTGCTCATATGGATTATGAGATTTGGAAAATGGATGTCAAGACAGCTTTCCTTAACGGAAGTCTTGAAGAAAACATCCATATGAAGCAACCAGAGGGGTTCATTGTAAAAGGCAAAGAGCATCTAGTGTGTAAGCTCAATCGGTCTATTTATGGACTGAAGCAAGCTTCAAGGTCTTGGAACATCCGGTTTAATGAAGTAATCCATTCGTATGGATTTATTCAGTGTCCAGATGAGTCTTGTGTATACAAGAAGTGTGATAGAAATGTGGTGGTATTTCTTGTACTATATGTAGATGACATTTTTGATAGTTGGAAATAATATCAAAGTGTTGTCGGAAGTAAGGGTATGGTTGTCCAAGCAATTCGATATGAAGGACTTGGGTGAATACACACATATTCTCGGGATCAAAGTAATAAGGGATCACAAGAAAAGAATGTTGTGCTTATTCCAAGCTTCATATATCGATACTATCCTATCTCGTTTTAGCATGCAAGACTCCATGAAAGGTTTTTCTACCTTTTGGGCATGGAGTATATTTATCTAAAGAGATGTCTCCAAAGACATCAAAAGAGATAGAAGAAATGAAGGCAGTTCCTTATGCTTCAGCTATAGGAAGTCTAATGTATACTATGCACGAGACCAGATATCTATTTTGCCATAGACATGGTTAGCAGATATCAAAGTAACTCAGGACCGGGACACTAGACTGCCGTAAAGCATATATTAAAGTACCTTAGAGGGACTAAATATTATATGCCAGTTTACAAGGCAGATGATTTGCTCCCTATGGGATACACGGATTTTGACTTCCAATCAGATCGGGACAATAGTAAGTCGACCTCGGGGTTTTGTGTTTACTTTAAGAAGTAAAGCCATAACAATGGAGGAGTGTTAAGTATAGATGCTTTTCGGACTCCACCATGGAAGTTGAGTATGTGGCAACCTCTAAGGCGGCCATAGTAGTTGTATGGCTCAGAAACTTTATGATGGACTTAGATGTAATTCCTGGTTTGCCCAAAAATTATTACAGTGTATTCTGATAATAAGTGGTGCAGTAGCAAATTCGAAGGAACCACGATCCCATAAGGCAAATAAACACATAGAGTGTAAGTACCACTCAATACGAGACATTGTATAATGAGGAGAAGTTGTTTCCGCCTAGATTACATCAGATGATAACTTGGGAGATCCTTTCCCTAAGGCCCTAAAGGCAAGAGCTTTTGATGGGCATGATGAAGGAATGAGAATCAGATGTATGGCAGCAGTTATGGCAGCATAGTCTTTTAGTATAAGTGGGAGATTGTTAGAGTGTATACTAAAAGCCTAGTTTTTTGTAAACATTTATTTTTGAAATAAAGAATCACATTGGTCAAATGTCTACATTTATATGTTAAGTGTAGTTGTTTGATTAATTTATATTGTAGATAACAAGGTGTGTGGTGTCATACACAGAAGATCATATTATCAGTTCCTTATAAATTATAAACAGTAGCTCACGACTAAGATGGATAGGAACAAACCATTGGAATAGTCGTAGTGTAATTTGATATTAGTTTATCTTAACTATAAAATTACACTAGTACACTCTAAGTGTATTGAGCAGGACCATTTAAGGTAAGTTCTTTTTATACTGACTGCATAAAAGAACAAGACCTTTGTTATTATGGAAGTGTGTGCTCTTAATCATGATATAATAACAAGCACATATACTCAATATACATTTCTTTAATTTATCAAAGGGTGTGATTTAGTTCAATAAATCAATAGGCCCGATAAGTTGGGAAATGATATTATTTATATGGTGTGTTGTTGATTATAGAATGAAACTGTGTTCTAATAATATAAGTTGATAATGCTCCCAAGATGAGCTCATAAGGATTGTCATGTAAACCCTGCAGGTGGACTTAGTCCGACATGATGATAAGGTTGAGTGGTACTACTCTTGGAGTTAGATATTAATTAAGTGAGTTGTCAGTAACTTATTTAATTAGTAGACATTCTATATCTTAAACACAGGGAGATTAACACACTCATGATAAGAAGGAGCCCATATAGTAATATGGGATTGGTGCGGTAGTTCAATAATAACTCTTTAGTGGTATGAGTTATTATTGATGAACTCGAGTTGGGTGTTCGGAGTGAACATGGGAAGCTTAAGTTCATCGGGAGACCAAAACCAATTCCTCCTCTCGTCCCCTATCGTAGTCTCTTAGTTATAAAGTCTTATACCCACTTTCTTACCCATCCTTAGGTGGTCGGCCAAGTCAAGCTTGGAGCCCAAGCAAGGGCCGGCCAAGATAAGCCTTGGATGGACCAAGTGGTGGCCGACCCTAGCTTGGAGCCCAAGCTTAGGTGGTCGGCCACATAAAAAATAAAATGTGTTTATTTTAAAATCTTTCCTTATGTGGAAGCCATGATTTTAAAAGAGAGTTTAAAATTTAAATATTTCCTTTTATAGCTTTCTACAAAAGATTAAGAGAAATGTTTGATATCTTTCCTTATTTGTAGTTAAAAGGAAGATTTTAATTTTTGATAAAACTTTCCTTTTTTGTAACCATCTTCATGGTTTTAAAAGAGAGTTTTAAAATTTAAATATTTTCTTTTATAGCTTTCTACAAAAGATTAAGAGAAAGGTTTGATATCTTTCCTTATTTGTAGTTAAAAGGAAGATTTTAATTTTTGATAAAACTTTCCTTTTTTTAACCATCCTCATGGTTTTAAAAGAGAGTTTTAAAATTTAAATCTTTCCTTTTATAGCTTTCTACAAAAGATTAAGAGAAAGATTTGATATCTTTTCTTATTTGTAGTTAAAAGAAAGATTTTAATTTTGGAGAAAACTTTCCTTTTTGTAATCATCCACATGTTTTAATAGAGAGATTTTAATTTATAAAAGTTTCCTTTTATAACCAACCATGAAGGGAATTTTAAAAGAGAAAATTTTATTTTAAAAATTTCTGAAAACAAATTAGGAAGTTTTAATTTTATGTTTAAAATTTTCCTTGTTTGGAGGATTTGAGGTGGCCGACCATAGAAACAAGAAAGGAAATTTTAATTAAATTTTCCTTTCATTGGCAAGGAAATTAAGGAAGTTTTAATTAAAACTTTCCTTATTTGTCAAGACCAAGGAATATAAAAGAGAGGGTAGAGGTGTCTCACCACACAACATATCATCTAGTATTCCTCTCTTCTCTTCCTTGGTGGTGGCCGGCCCTCTCTTCCTCCTTTTCTCCTATTCTTCTTCCTTGTGTGGCCGGCGGCATCTTCATCTCAAGGAGCTTGGTGGTGGTCGGATCTTGTTAGAGGAAGAAGGAGAGATAGGAGACTTTGTTTCTTAGCATCCCTTGGAGCTTGGTTGGTGGCCGAAAGTTCTTCATCTCTTGAAGATTATTGGTGGCCGAAACTTTCTTGGAGAAGAAGGAAGCTTGGGTGGATTCTCGTCTCGGTAGATTGTCGCCCACACGAAGTCTGAGATAATAAGAGGATTACGATAGAAGATTGTGAGGTCTATAAGCTACAAAAGGTATAACTACTTATTAGTTTCCGCATCATAACTAGTTCATCTTTTTGTTTAGATCTTGAACTACCAAACACAAGAGGCCAGTGATTCTAGGTTTTTGGATTTATGATTCGATTTGTGTTTCTTTTATTTTTCGATCTTGTGATTTGATTGTTCTTATTGGTTAAACCTAGGGTTACTATAAGGAGATTAAATATTGAATTTCGTTGAAAGGCTTTGTCTAGGAAGTGGTGGATGATCCCATAACCAAGAAGGCCTAGTGCCTCACCATGTTTAACCTGGAAGCCGATCTCTGAAATAAATATTTATCAAATTTGTAACATAGGTGGATTTGGATTAATAATGTTAAGCATCGTTTGTGATCCAAGTCTAAACCTCTAAGAACAGATAAATTGAATTTGGAATTAATAATGTTAAGTTCTATTTGCGATTCCTAATTTAATTTCTAAAGAACACAATAGATTGTTAGGAAAGGTTCAGGACTTGTACAAAATTTTTGTACAGGGGAACCGGTACGATATTTCGAGTAGCAACCAACAAAAGAAAGTAGGCTTGAAGGCAAGTGGTCAAGGCTATGAGGAAGAGTCAAGTGAGTCGTGAGGGTCCGAATGTTGAGAGATTGTACTCAGGGTAAATGGTTTACCAGTCGACTGGTGATTTTGCCAGTCGACTGGTGCAGTCAACTAGGTAGTCGACTGGGAGTGAACAGAATACTTCTGTTCACTCAGCCAGTGTGGAGCAATCGACGGGTAAAATTATCAATCAACTGGTATCGAGCCATTGGATTGTAACGGTCGAATTTCTACATAGGGCAGTTGACTGGTATACTTACCAGTAGACTAGTAGGTTGGGTTTTCTAACCCATGGACTATATAACTAAGGCTTTAGAGTTTGGTTAAGGTTGACGAAATAGTGGTGATTAACACCTATTAGTAGTCTTCCAAGTGTCTTAGCGTCTCAAGTGTTCTTGTGAGAGTTGTGGTGAGATTTCTTCACCCACAAGGAGCTATGTGAGCTAGAAGGATATTTTCCGGGGAGTCATCCACCGAAGGATCGGGATCGTCCACTTTACGGACAGCCGTGGAGTATGAGCTTTATCTCCATACCACCTAAATCGTTATGTTGTGGTTTGCATATCTTTTCTTGTCTTTCAGATTAGCTTTCTTTAGATTGTTTGTATTTCCGCTACACACTAACATTGTAGGAAGAAAGCGATAGAGTTGGGGTGATGCCTATTCCCCCCCCCCCCCCCCCCCTTTTCTAGCCGGGCTAAGATCCTCAATAGGGTAGCTTTGATTGTATGCATTGGGAATGGAGAAATTATCTTGTTGCTTGGAAAGGCGAATTTACTTGAGACGATCATGGGATCCCAATAATTATGCGTGAAGAAGTTACATCTGCAAACTTGTGGATATGACACACTTTTTTTTTTGGAATGATAGGGTCATGTAATAATATCAATGTGCTTAACGAATCACCTTTATTCAACGAAGTTCTATAAGGAAATACACCAAAGATATTTTACAATAAATGACACACAATATACAAAAGGGTACTATTTAACTGATGGGATTTACCCAGAATGAACTACTTTCGTTAAGAGTTTTCTATACACCCAAGATTCCAAGAGAAAAATGTTCAAACAAAGACAAGAAGCTGCAAGAAAAGACGTTGAACGAGCATTTAGAGTGCTCCAGTCTCGTTGGACAATGATCAGAGATCCAAGATGATTTTGGTATAAGAATAACTTGAAGGATATCATGTATACATATATTATTTTGCAAAACATGATTATTGAGGGTGAGGGGGATGCAGTAAGCAATTGGTAGAATAATGAAGAAGATCCTCCAACACAGATATTTTTGAGCTCTATCCAAGAGTTTGAAGAATGAATTCGAAGAAACTGCGAGCTATGTGATAATTAAGTACATCATCAGTTTCGAGCCGACTTGGTTGAGCATATTTGGACATGCTGCGAGTGTGATCAGTAAAAAAATATTTTTTATAAATTATTTGTAATAATATATTATTTAATGTTGTATTCCTTATTTTTAAATTTATAAAATTTTAATATTATTTTTTAACAAATTAGGTGATATAAAAGTGACCATTAACCAATAATTGAGGTTTTTTTAAAGATATGTTAATTGTTGAGTGTGGGGCCCATAAAAAAGTTGTAGGGAGGTTTTTTTTATAGTGGAGAGAAGAGTGAGATTTATTGTATATAGTCTTATCCTACTTTATAAGAGACTATTCCCAATAGAGTTGTAAATAAACTAAACATTCATGCATAAGCTTGGTGTTTGACTTAATAAGAATTTATTTATGTTCATTCAATACACATACGACCAATTAAATAAATAAATTTAAACAACTCGTTAAACCAAACTACAAACTTGAACACATATGTGTTCAGCTGGTTAATATTCGTAAATAATGTTTGTGAACAATATTCGTAAACAATATTTACAAACCATATTTATTAATAAAATTCTTATCAACATATTAAATAAACAAAGAAACTTTTAAAATGAACATACAAGTTCAAATTATCAAACTCAATAACCAATCAAATACATAAAATTTTCAAACAATCAACAAGCTTGAATCTCAAGAGCACCTATACGAACCAAGACCAAGTCAAGCTTAAACAATCATTTTAATGACTTGATTCATTTTAGGTTCGGCTTGACTCGTTATCTTATAAAATACGGCAATTTACCAAAAGGCGCACTTAGATTTATGAATTGACCAAAAGACATACTATACTTTGATATTTACCAAATAACGTACTTAATTTTCTATTCTTCCCGTTCTACTCCTCAATCATTTGTCAATCTCTTTCCTCTTTTTTATGCATGCAATTTCTTTTTTTCTTCCCTCTCTGCAATACACGCATCCTCTCTTCTCTTTCCTCCCATCTTCTCTTTCCTTACTCTTTAGGAGATACGCATGCATGCAAAGCATAATATGGGTCTGATATGAAATCATATCAGGCCCACGAGATTAGAGTTTAATGTGTCTTTTTTATAACATTTTAACACCTTTGGAGAAGTCAAAATATGCAATGGACGACACTGTTGGACTCCTTGTAGCCTCAAAAATCTACAGGACATGAAATGAGTCCAATCTAAGGTCTCTAGGTCCATAAGTGGGTTTTGACCAAACCCCACTAATGAACCTAGAGACCTCGGATTGGACTCATTTCAGGTCCTGTAGATTTCTGAGGCTGCAAGGAGTCCAACGATGCTGTCCATCACATATTTCAACTTCTCCGAAGGTGTTAAAACATGGTCAAAAGAATCGACTAAAATAACTCAATGTGGGCCTGATATGAACCATGGGCCTGATATGGTTAATATCAGGCCCACGTTGGGTTGTTTTAGCTTATTTTTTCTATAACATTTTAACACCTCCGGATCAGTCAAAATATATAATGGATGACACCATTCAATTCCTTACAAACTTAGAAATTCACAGGACTTGAAATAAGTACAATCTGAGGTCTCTAGGTCTATTAGTGAATTTTGACTGAAATCCACTTATGGACCTAGAGATCTCATATTGCACTCATTTCAAGTCCTATGGATTTCTGAGATTGCAAGAAGTTCAAATATATTATTCATTGTTTATTTCATCTTCTCGAAGGTGTTATAATATAATAAGAAAGAATCTGTAAAAATTTTCACGTTGGACCTTAAATATGTATCAGAAGTTAATTCTTTTCCCCTATCAAATCTCGACAACTAGTCAATGCTTATTGACTAGGGTTGTACATCAATTATCAGTCTTCATGTTCATCTTTCAATAACATATTGATTATTACTTTAACTTGAGATGAAAGTGAATAGATCTATTCTCCTACACAATTTTTTAGCAACACAACTAAAGCAGCATTTGCTAAATTAGCCTCTCTGTAAAGTGATTAGCATAAAGTAGTTTTGAATTATCTTGACTGCACTTTACATGCCATCTAAACTATTCATTCTAATATCTGATGCTAAAGAAGTAAGATTTATGTAAAAAGAATAGCCAAAAAAAATAGGAAATCGATATGACTACATGATGAATTTGAGAAGATATAGAGATAGAACAATGCAATGCTACTAATCCAACAGATGGAAGGAAAGAAAATGGATCTGATGTTATTGAATTCTTCTTTAGACTGACATCTTTGGTTCATTTTAGACCCTTTTTTTGGCTGTCCAAATTTAGCAGACATAGGTGAGGAGCATAAGGTGCTAATCCTCTTTCACTAACGAACTTTGAAGAAGAATCATAATACAATAAACATGTACCAGCAAGGATAAAAATCACAACACATTAATCATGGAGATTTTTTCTTATTATATTATATCACCTACGAGAAGCTGAAATAAACAATGAATAATATATTTTAGCTCCTTGAAACATCATAAAACTATAGGAACTGAAATGGGTGCAATCTGAGGTCTCTAGATCCATCAGTGGATTTTGGTCAAAATCCACTAATGAACCTAGAGACCTTAGATTGCACTCATTTCAAGTCCTGTGGATTTTTGAAGTTGCAAGGAATCGAATGGTGGCATCTATTGTATATTTTGACTTGTCCGAAAGTGTTACAATGTTATAAAAAAAATAGCTAAAATAACACAACGTGGGTCTGATATGGTTCTATATCAGGCCCATATTGGGCTTGATTTATCTCATGGTGGAGATTGTCTTTTAATCATTCTTGTTTTCTTTTGAGTTTGGTTGAGATTGTTATACCATATTTTATCAACTTTAGTGGATATGATGTAATAGAGGTTTAATGGGGAGTCAAGTAAATATTCGTACCAAGAAAAGATGCAATGCCTGCTCCAATTGTTAGGTAGAAAAATTCCAGTGTTACCTATATGCAATGATCAGATCCATGGCTATCAAACATTCTTTTTCCAACAAACTTCATTCTTTAACTATTAAGTATTTTTGAGGAACCAATCGTGGAATAGAATGCTAAAAAGGTGATTGTAATGCACGTATGCACATGCCTTGGAGACTTGATGAAGCACATCATGTCCATTTGAAGCTCCTCCAAAGGACTGGATCAAATTTCTGAAGAGCACCATCATAAGTAGTAGAGAAACTCCATGCCCTGTGGCACCAAGCAAACCCAACAGCATCAAGACGTAATTTCTGAAGTTTGCGAAGGAGAACAATTTGTAGAAGGGCACAGTGAGCGTGCTCTGATTTTGTTTCTTGTCCTTCCAACTCTCTCGCTTGTTTTGTTGCACCTCATTAAACTTCTGTTACATTATATTGATTAAAGTTGACAAAATATGGTATAACAATCTCAACCAAACTCAAAAGAAAACAAAAATTATCTAAAAGACAACCTCCACCATGAGATAAATCAGGCCCAACGAGGCACTGATATGGAACCATATCAGGCCCAACGGGTTATTTTAGCTGATTCTTTCGATCATATTTTAACACATTTGGAGAAGTTGAAATATGCAATGAACGACGTCGTTGAACTCCTTGCATCCTCAGAAATCTACAGGACCTGAAATGAGTCAAATCCAAGGTCTCTAGGTCCATCAGTGGATTTTGACTAAAATCCATTGATGGACCTAGAGACCCCAGATTGGGCTCATTTCAGGTCTCGTAGATTTCTGAGGCTGCAAGGAGTCCAACGGTGCCATCCATCGCATATTTCAACTTCTCCGAAGGTGTTAAAATGTTATAAAAAATACGTTAAACTCTAATCCCGTGGGCCTGATATGAAATCATATCATGCCCATATTATGCTTTGTATGCATGCATATCTCCTAAAGAGTGTGGAAACAGAAAATGGGAGGAAAGAGAAGAGAGGATGAGTGCATTGTAGAGAGGGAAGAGAAAAGAAATTGCATGCATAAAAAAGAGGAAAGAAAATAGACAAATGATTGAGGAGTAGAATGGAAAAAATAGAAAATTGAGAATGTTATTTGGTAAATATCAAAGTATGGTATGTCTTTTGGTCAATTTATAAATCTAAGTGCGCCTTTTGATAAATTGCTATATAAAATAAATTTGAACATCTCAGTCTCAGATCTTAACTCGGCTTATTTACAGTCCTAGTTCTTAAGATTTGAATGTGACCTTTAGATCATACGATAGCAATTTTATAATTATACAGGGCTCCTCTAAGAAGATCGTTTGTACTAATAAAAAATAAAAAAATAATTAAATATTTTAAATATGGAGGTCAAATAGAACATTTCGTAGTGTGAGGGTTTAAGCTCCAAATTTCTGTCAGATCCTAAAACTGATTTTCTGAATGGCTTTTACACCTTATAATAAATGTATAATTTAGCACTATCAACAACATACAGAGTACTGCAACAGTTAGGAGATCTATGTAGGGCAGTAGCAAGTGACTGAATAGGTGCCATAATTTAACATTTGACAATGGAGTCAGCAATTGAATTCAAGTGGTGAGTGAATCAGGGATGGTGGAGATGGTGATTCTTGGACTTGAATAGCAAATTGCAAGTTCCACAGCACATCCTCGATCGAAGGTCTCTGAGTTGGATCCTTGGAGAGGCATCTCAAGCAAATCCCCATTACCGTCGTCAAAGATTCATCGTTGCATGAGTTGCTCACTGCAGGATCCACAAAGCTCCTCCTTGCCATTTCTAGTGTCGCGCTTTCTTGTAGCTGCAAACAGTAGGAGTTCAAGAAGGCATTCCTGTCAGCCTAATTTCAGGTTTCAGTAGTAAGACGACATGAAGACTACTAGGATATTTCGGCAAACTTTTACCTGATTCTGGATTTTGCCTGCCTCTCCGACGCATTTGATTGGTTTTCCAGTTATAATCTCGAGTAAGATGACACCAAGATCGTAGATGTCAACCTTATCCAAGCACTTAGATCTGTAAAGCATAAAAAAAAATCATAACTTATTTTGAGTTCAGCAATGGGATGAGCGTAAAGCTTGTGAACACTAGTCTGATTCACAAAGGTCACATTCGTCATGATAACTAGAATAAAAGCCTATCGGGGATTGGATCATCGAGTCTAAATTGCATATGTTACTGATCAAAATAGCACTAGTAATGGGTTTGCACTTATCATCTACGACTGTTACTAGGGAGAGAAGCATTTTATTTGAATGGTTCGAGTGTTATAAGTGCGAACCTTTCGTTGGTTTCTTGTAAACCACATGAAGAATTTCTTATCAGCTGTTCACAAACATATAGTTCCAATCAGAACCGATGTCAAAAGAACCAATGAATATGAGAAGAAGGCTGTAAGAGGTCAGATAATACCTCGCAATTCATATCCTCTGCTAGAGTCGGTAGATTGTAGCTGCCAATTTTCGCAACGAGGTGCTGATCCAAAAGGATATTTGTGATTTTAAGCTGATTTCCAAACATACCAGGCATCATACCTCCGTGTAGAAACTGAATGCCTTTCACAATACCAATCACAGCAGATAGCCTCTGCATCCATGTGAGCTTTTCACTATCTACTCCCTCTGTAGATTTTCAAAGAACACAAACAGAAACAATCAAAATTCTAGGAAATTAAGAATCTAATAACAACAACTTTGCTAAACCTTCACCTGAAACGTTGCTTCTTAATGTTCTACTTGAGACGAACTCGAAAACAAGAAACAATCGGCTGACAGAGAATTCATTGGGATAATACTCAAACCCATGACCAAGGGCACTGACTAGATGGTGATGTCTAAACTTTGAGATCAGTTCAATGTGACGGTCAAAGATCTGAGGATTTTGAGCCTTTTTCAGCTTCAAGCATCTTATTGCCACCAAGGTACCTTCTTTAAGTTTTCCTCTGTACATCTGGTATCATAAAAGTAATGCTCAGAGCGGCTGCAAACAATTTGAAAAGTATCATGGAAGCAAATTTTTTAGTTTTATGAGTGAGTTCTGTAAATCAGAATGTTTCAGATTCAGCAAAGCTAGCCATAAATCATGGGTTGAATTAGCTGCCTGAAATCTGGACCACCATACCATGTACATGATGCAGTGCATATGATTTCGATAGAACTGATGAAACTTTGCTTTAATAGGAACATTATGTGAAATTATCTTATATGATTCCATAACATCATGAGCAGTTAAAATACTTTACCAAACTATCCAAAACATTCATGCTAGATGCGTAATTAAGAAATGCAAAGCCAAGAAAAAGACAAGTACACTCTAGAAGATATAGCTAAAACTGTAGGAATATGACTGAACTGGATGACATTTGAAAATGCACACCTGACCATAAGGACCTTCTCTAATGAAACTTGATGTGTCAAAATTTTTTGTAGCATCTTCAAGCTCCTTCAATGAAAAAGGTCTGTATGGTGGAATGTCAAGTGTCTGCAGCATATGACCTATCAAATAAAGAGAAAACAGTCATTAATCATAATAAATAGAAGAGCCATGATGGCCATGAAAATATAAATACATGCAAGCATTTTTGAACAATTGATCTGTGAGCGCCAATGAGTTAACTAAATTCCTCATCGCCAATTGAAATGTTCTGCGTCATAATATCCCGACAGGAAGAGAAGCACCAAAGTAATTATATTGATTAGTTTTCATTTGACATTAACTAATGGATATATACACATCATAATATTATATGCTTGTTTATAATGTGCTAGAGACAGAGAGAAAGTTATTATTACTTGCATCAGGGAAAAATTGGGTAGAATACCCCACTGAAGCAAGCTCTGATGTACTCCTTGGATTTTTTTTGGTTGTCTGCTTGATCTTAGCTCTTCTAATTGCAAAGAAAACCATCATCACCAGAGAAATGCTTGCGACAATGCCTCCGATGACCACAATAAGAAAAGCTCTTTTGCCACCTGATGTATTCATCCTTTTGTGAGATACTATTCCCACAGCCAATGCTTCGGTATGGCAGAATGAGAATGGATGCTGGCTCTGATCCTCAGTCCCAAGACAATTTGCCGCATACCGAACCACATTCTTTGAGTTTGAAATCAAGCATGTAGGCAGGCTCCCAGTCAAAAGATTTGATGACAAATCCACATATTCAAGCTCATCGGTGCATGGCATACTTGGCAGAAGCAGTCCAGTAAACCTGTTCCCAGAAATACTAAGATGGTGAAGTGAAGGGAGAGACAACAATGCTGGCATGAAAGGCCCAGTAAACCTATTGGAAGATATGTCCATTTTTTCCAGAAAATAGTAACTATTTACTTCAGCAGGCAAGCCGCCAGAAAATTTGTTCTTTCTCAACACAAGTGTTATTAGCTTCCTTCCCAAGCTTGGAAATCGTGGTCCAAAGTAGTTATTCTCCAAATCAAGAACTTGAAGGTATGTCAAATTGCTGAGATCTGGCAACTCTGCAGACAATATATTGGACGACAAAACAAGCACTCTGAGTGACTTTAATCTGCTAAATGAATCAGGCAGAGAGCCACTGAGAGAGTTGTTCTTCAATCTAAACACGGTCATTCGTGGAAGATCTCCTAACAAATATGGAATACGTCCACTAAACATGTTATGATCAAGTATCAACGTTTGGAGATTTATCAATCTTGAAACTTGCGTAGGAATTGACCCATACAAATAATTTGTGCTCATGTTGAGAATTTCAAGAGAAGATAACCGATAAATCTTGCCAGGTAGGGGACCCCATAGGCCTAGTGATGTTAAAGAGAGGACCTTCAGGTTGGGCAGCTTGTAAAGAGCAGCAAATAAGGAGTTAATGGAGAAGCTTTGAGGAAGAATCGGAGAACTTCCATTGCCTGCTATGTGTAACTGCGTTACACTCTCTTCATAGCAAACAACTGTTAAATATGGGTTTGATTCACAACTGCAGAAGTCTGTCTCGATGTTCCACCTACTTAGAATAGGTGGGTAGTTAATAAGCCGCTTGATTCGCAGGAGGGACAAGACTTCCGATGGTTGCAATTGGTTTGTGTATGGGATAAGGATCAAAATCATGGACAGGATAAGAAGGCACGAAGGATGATATATCACAGAAGCCATTTCTGAACGTAGCTTATTTGCTCAGATCAGTTTCTTCATTCCACCAATTCCTTCATTCAAAAAGCAAAGAAAAAAAACTACTAAAATTACTTCGCTGAGAAAAATGGGAGCTGAGACAAATAAGGATCCTATACCTTCTACTTGGAGCTGCACACGGCAAACAAGGAGTTGAAGCAGAGCTGGTGCAAGCACTATCACAGAAGTGATGAAAGACCACTCATTTCAAAAGACCAGCACCAACGTTAAAGCTACAATGAAGGCAGTGGTGCAATATCTTACAAAGCTCGCTCCTTTCTCAATTGCATCAAATCCAGCCCCCTAATATAACTAAGAGGCAGTCAAAAGGGAATATCTTTACCATATCAAACGTCAGCGAGACGTTAACTCAATTGGAAAAACCATATGCAGGGTCTAGGGTTCACGGAAATCCGCAAGACTCTCGCCACATCTCTCACTCACGGGTGGGGGAAGGGCATGAAGGGGAAACCGGTATCTGAGCCACGAACTGGAAAAAGCCGTAGGCGGCTTACCGACAAGACCCCGTGCTCATCTTTTTGGGCAAACGAGAGGGGCCGAGCGCCATGAGAGGGAATGCCGCTTTCTCTTCCTTTTATGGTTGCTTTCACTGTCATTAAAGCCAAAGGAGGCGAATCGGTGCCCTTTGTCACCTCTCTGGTTTGCCCTCCCGACTTTACTCCTCTCCTCCCTTCTCGATCCTTTGCTATGGATTGAGGAAAGCGATCATCGTCCCGTTGTTCGCCTTCGCTTTCGTCGGCTTCCCTTCCCTCCCCTTCTGCTCCGTCGCAGTCTGGCACCCACTCCAGTGCGAATGGACACGAGTGCCCATAGCTAATTAATGAATGACATTTGAGTACGTGTCGTTCCATCGTCGGACACTGACCGTCCGATGAAGTAGATGAGAAGTGAGGACCGTCGATCACTAATTTGACCGTTAGGACAGTTAAAAATCGGGAGAGAATATGATTAAATTTATTTATATGAATGCATGACACATCTTTGAAGAAAGCAACCACACTGTGAGTTGTGTGAGCTTGTGGGCCTTACGAAATCATGAAGGAATTAAAGAAGAAAAATGGGCAAAGGAATGAAATAAAGGAGGTGGATCGAGTAGGGTTGGATTGGATTGATCACGTCAAAGTGTTGGTGATGAGTCAGTGTCCACCTTCTGCTCTGTTGTTGCTGTGCAGCAGAGATTCCTCACCTGTGTGCTTATACTTTTTGTTTAGTTTTCCATGGGCCATCAGACTCCATCAAGAAGTGCTTATCACTAAAAAAAAAATGATTATATAGGAGGTTTTGTAAGATTACTTCTAGGGTGTGTTTGGTTCGGGGTTATTCTTGATAATCTTAGTTATCAATCCAAGGTTATCAACAAAAACCTTGTTTGGTTTAGGTATTCGATGATTCCCGAGTAATGTTCTATGTCCGACACGTCAGCAAAAGGGTCATGCAGCCCGGAATCGGAAAACCTCAGAAAACTAAGATTTTTCTTGATTCTGGGGTTAACGATTTTTTTTTACCAAAAATACCCTCCGATAAGAAAAAAACATGAAAAAAAAAAGAAAAAATGTAAAAAAATATTAAAAAATGTCAAAATATTAAAAAAAATTTAAATTTAAAAATTTATTTTTTTTAAAAAAATAAATAATTTAAAAAAATAAAAAAAAGTTAAAAATATAAATTTTAAAAATAAAAAATTTAAAATTTTAAAAATTTAAATTTTTTTTAAAAAAAATAATAATAATTTTTTTAAAAAATTTTAAAATTTTAAAAATTTAAAAATAAAAAATATAAATATAAATAATATAAAAATATAAAAACATTAAAAAATAAAAAACACATATAAAAGTAAAAAAATATACAGAAAAAAGAAAAGTAAAAAAATATTAAAAAATAAATAAACAAATAATAATAATAATAATAATAATAATATTATTATTATTATTATTATTATTATGTATAGTTGGTTTTATAACTGAGGGTAATACAGTAAAATATTAAACTAGGGTATTCATTAAAACCTTCAAACAAACAAATTTTTGTTGCATTACCTAGGTTGAACCAAACAGCATTTGGTTATGTTTTATTCCCCATAACCTTGGTTATGTGATTACCAGGTAATCACATAACCAAGGTTATACATGATGACTTGAACCAAACGCACCCTAGTTATACGCTCTGAAATCGTGTTAGAAGGGTAGCGAATTTGAAATGCCTATAGGTAAATGCATAGATATTAAAAGAAATTTATTAGTATTGAGACTCGAATTCATATCTCATAAATTAAAGTATAATATCTTAACCAACTAGATTATAACTATTAATATTTTTTATTTATTAGTTAATTATTTAATAACTAATTAATAATTTATTTTGTTATATTATTATTCTTTTATCCATTTATTAATTAATTTATAATCATTTATCGATAAATAATTTCACATGTAAGTGAGTTATTTAATAACTAATTAAGAGTTTTCTTTTACCGTATAGTTATTCTTAATTGTTAGGATCAAAAGTAGCTAGAGGAGAGGGGGGGGTGAATAGCTCGTCGCGTGCCCGGTGTTCGGCGTTGCTTGTTTCTTCGAAGATGTGCATGTGCAGCGGAAAATACAGAAACAAATCACACAACGCTAACACGGTTGGTTTACTTGGTATCCACCTCACAAGAGGTGACTAGTCCAATGATCCACACCAACACACACACCCTCCACTAATGAAACTCTCCTTTATGGTAACTACCAAGGGCGGAGAAGCCCTACAAGACTCAATACAAGAAGAAGAAAGGGTAGTAAAGAAATACAAGCTTACAAGCTTACAATGAGTGCACAAACCCTAACCCTAGTTTCTTCTTCTTGCTTTGATCCTCCTCTTGACTTGGAAAAGCCTCCAAGAACCTTCAAGAACTGGCGATCTCGAGCTTGAGAAGAGCTATGGAGGAGCTGGTGAAGATCTGAAATGAATCTATGAAGAGATACCGAAGACAACGCTCGCCTGCGGCTCAAATACGACTTAACGGTCGGATCCCAATCGATTCGATTATTCTCAATCGATCGGGGAGGCTTTGGATCGATCCACGGATTGATCCAGAGCACCTCTGTGCTATGGAAAAACGCCTGGATCGATCCACGGATCGATCCAGCGCTTATCGCGCAAAGCAGCAGCGTCCCAATCGATCCACTGATCGATTGAGACCTCTGGATCGATCCACTGATCGATCCAGCACTTGTTTTTGCCCAAAACCAAGTCCCAAACCTCCCAAACCAACATCCGGTCAACCTTAACCTGTTGGTACGTCATGCCTAGCATCTAGTCACTCCCTTGACCTGCTAGGACTCCCTCACCAAGTGTCCGGTCAATCCCTTTGACCCACTTGGACTTTTCTTTCATGCCAAGTATCCGGTCACTCTCTTGACCTACTTGGACTTTCACCTAGCTTCACTCACTAGGGTTTTCAATCTGGCTTCACTCACCAGGATTTCCATCTGCCTAGCTTCACTCACTAGGACTTTCATCTGCCTAGCTTCACTCACTAGGACTTTCATCTGCCTAGCTTCACTCACTAGGACTTTCACCTAGCTTCACTCACCAGGATTTTCATCTGCCTAGCTTCACTCACTAGGACTTTCACCTGGCTTCACTCACCAGGATTTCCATCTGCCTAGCTTCACTCACTAGGACTTTCACCTGGCTTCACTCACCAGGATTTCCATCTGCCTAGCTTCACTCACTAGGACTTTCACCTGGCTTCACTCACCAGGACTTCCACAATCAAGTATCCGGTCAACCTTGACCTACTTGACTCTTCTGCAATCAACATTTCATTGTCAAACATCGAAATCCAAACCAAGACTCAAGCTTGGTCAACCAGGTCAACCTTGACCTAAAGAATATTGCACCAACATTAATAAGTCAAACAATGTCCGATTCTAATAAACAATTCTATTGGAAAGAGGAAAGAAAAAATTTAGATTAACTTTACTTGCTATTAGAGGCAAATAAAGGAAAAAAGTTGAGGAAAAAAAATTTAATAAGGTTAATATGTTTTAAAAATAATTATTTTCTATAAATAATAATAATATTTATTAATATTCTGATTATAAACAATCAAATATGATTTTTTTTATTTTAAAATAAATATTCTTTTAATAAATATCATTATAAAATATTTATTATAATATTTTTAAAAAATATTAATTAAAAATATCAACAATATATTCTAGTAGTGTGGAGTGGATGATGGATAGAATCAAATAAAAGAAGAGAAATATTTTCCTGAGTGAGATTTAGGGTTTTGAAATTGAACAAGGAAGAGGAAAAGTTTTTGGTGTGAAATTTATATTCGGAGTTGAATAGAAAAAGAGGAAAGATTTCTAATGTAAGATTTAGGGTTTTGACGATGGATAAAGGAAGACAAAGACATGGAGGTTGCGTGCGAAATCTTGAACAAAAATTAGGGGTTTAGGGGAAACATTAAAGGAAAAAAACTTAAAGAAAATAAATATAAAAAAAAGAAACAAAAATGGTAAAATTAAGATTTTATAATTTATTCAAAGAATAACTTATTTGATTAATAAATATTTTAAATTAATTAAATAAAGTTAAATTTGTTCGGTATAAAATAAAATTATATTAAGTAAATAATATATTTTAATTGTTTTTTTTTTAATATTGATCAATTTTACTTTGATAAGTTATCGACTAAATTTATTTGATAAAAAATATTTAATTAAAAATTAATTCTTTTTTAGCATGAAAGGAATAACGACATACATGACAAAATTTTCGTGTGAAATGACTATATATAATAACAAGGTTTCATGTATCTAGTGGTTGAGATCTAGGCTTGGAAAGTGTGACATAGGTGTCGATGAAAATTACTCTTAGAAATTAGAGTCATAAAAATTGTTAATAATAGCGTTTGACACATATGACATAACCACGGTTAAAAGTATCGCATATCAATATTTTCAAGATTGCATTTAATAATTTTGTCATTAAGAGCGGTTTAGAGTCGTGTTTTATTTAAATTGGTGCTAAAATTATATAATAGATGCAGCTTGAAAATCAATTCTAAAATATTAGGGCAATAGAAACGGTCTATAATAGCACTTTACTTGAAATGATATTAAAGGTATTTAATAAAAATAGTTTGTAATTATTTTTAGAAGTTAAAGCAATACAAACGATTGGTAACAATATTTGACATAGAATCATAGCTAAAAGTATCTAATATCAAGAGTTTCAAGATTATTTTTAATATTTGAATGAGTAGTTTATAACAGTGACTTATTCAAAAATCTATTTAACAAAAGCGGTTATAAAATTATTCTGAAAAGATAAGATAATAGAAATGATTTAATTTAAATCGATTCTATTATTTAATTTTTAAAAATAGTGTTAGAATTGCTTCTAATAAACCACTCATATATGGATAATTTTTTTAGTGTGTAAGGGTTGACCTATTAATCTAGCTTTTTTAAGTTAATTATTAATTAAAAAATTACTAAATTAATTCGTCAAAAATAAGATTTGATTCTTAAATATCTAAGAAATTAATAAAGCGCTATGTCTTTGTCTGGGCCCCACTGCTCTTGTTGTTATTAATAGTAGTAAAGAATATGCATGCAAACGAAATTGATCTTATTAATGAATTTTTGAATCGATTTGAAAAATATTTAATTCGTATTTAAAATTATCACATTTTAAATTTTTTTTCAGATTGAATTTCAACACATAATATTTTTTCGATTGTTCATAAGACATTCACAAACTGAACTCAAATAGATTTCTGATTATCTTTACATGATTTTAATTTAAATATTCAAGGATTGACTGAATAATTCAAATGAAATTTGAATTTAAATCATTGTAAACTATTATTCGATTCTCATTCAAAACGAATTTGGCCTAAATGATTAATATTTTAAAATTTGAATAGACTTCAAATATTACATATATTTTTTGAATTTGAATTTAAATATTAATATTTTTATATTATTCATTCACTTGCACCCGTCAGTCCGTCACCCCCCTTATAAGAATTCTACTTATTTAATTCCACTGGAGTAAAATATTTGATGGTTATAAAGAATTCAAAATTTTTAAAAAATAAAAGATAAAAAACAATTTATTTTTTTTTCATCCAAGAGTGCTTTATTTTAAAAATATATCAAAAGATTGTCTTATATTTCAAAAATTACGTTATCGGCTTTCATCAAAATACTCTAATTGGAACAACTTTGATTAAAAAATGGCAACTTTGAGCAAAACTATTTTAATAATATTTAACTAGTTTTGATTACGTTAAATCAATTTTAATTAAATTGAAGTGGTCTTAATTAATATTAAAATAATTTTAACTATAATTATTTAATAATTTTGAGTATGTTGGAACAGTTTGTTACTCCAATGATATTAAAATAAAATATAAAGTGCCCTTTTGAAATTTTTTAAAATGAGACGCAGGGAGAGATCCGAGGAAAGAAAAATTAATCTACAGAAAATAATTTTAATTTTTAAGTATTATTTTAATTTTTATTTGTTTAGTAGGACAAGACTCTCATTCATACAAAAATTAATTTAATTCTTTATATCATATTTGATCTTAACCAAAAAATCGAGTCTCGAATTGATTTAATTAATTAATGAAAAAAATTATTAATAATACATTGTAGCTGAGTCTTGAACTCTAGATCCTTGATTAATTAATGAAAATCTTTATTAATAATACGTCGTAGCTAAGTCTCGAAATCACTAATTAATTAATGAGAAAAATTCAAATAATACACCTCAGCTGAATCTTGAACTTTAAATCCTTTGATATATTTATAAAAATTACTAGTAATTTTGAAATTATTTTAAGCCTGAAAATAAAAAAAAAGACATTAACATAATTTCATTTTGGATTTCACCAAAATTAGTTAGTGAAGGAGATATATTTTTAATAAAATAGTAAGATAAACATGTTTATAATGGTACAACTATAGAGTACCTTCTTAGTTTTCCAAGCCATATAAGGATTGAGTCTCAATTTTAATAAATTAACAAATGAATTTCTATTAATGAACGGTTGACCTAAAAACTTATGGACATGAGTATTTTTTTATTTACCATGATGACCAATAAAAAACTTTCGTATAGTTGAATAAATCATCTCAGAATTAATCAGTATAAGCTGAATATCTTATGACAACTAATTTTTTTATGGCCCTCGAAAATTTAAAATACAAAGAAAAAAAATTAAAGCTCTCAAAAATGATACAATATTAATTTCACATCTTTATAACCATTAAATTTACCTTAGGTGTGAGAAACTTGAAGTTGGATATCTAATGACAACTAACAAAATTTCAATTAAAAGTATTAAAATTATATCCATTGACTCTACAGATATTTTAGAATATATTTTAGTAAAATTTAGGATTAAGATTTTTTTATTAAAAAAAAATATTAAACTCTGAATTTATTTATTTTTATTCGAAGTCAATGCAGGAAGATGCACATTTAAATTAACATGATTCAGATGTCAATTTATTTAAATGGAAGTTATATAATAAAATGGAAAGAATGAAAAACAATAGAAAGTAGAAAAAAAAAAGCGAGGTGCAATTACATGTTATTCAATTCTTCTCGACCCTTTAGCAGGCCAATGAATTGGGCTTTCTTCCAAGTAAATGGCCCAAAACTCATCTACGGATGGGTACGTTAACTAATTAATCTCTTGTAAGTCTCTACAATCATACTGTTTATTCATAAACTAAATTAATTTATGGTCAATAGATAAAATCGTAAAGAAAATTTTTAATTATTTTTTAATTTAAAAATAAAAAAAATAAAACAAAAAAAACAAAAAAACGTTGAGTATCAAAACTGTATATATATATATATATATATATATAGGTACCCTAGGGTCCTACTAGAAGTACCAAATTACTCTTGAATGGTTTGAAATCGTTTTTGCGATGAAATCAAAGTATAATAGGTGGCATCGTATAGAATTAGTAAAATCGGTAGGATTGCATGATTAATCACGAACCTACCAGTGTGTTTATATGTATAATTCACAGACTTACATAGTTAGTTTATATATTAGAGTGTTATTATTAATAGGTTTGTGGTTGATTTCTAACGGATACCAAATGTTTTATTAGTTGTTTCAACTCCTTTTCATATACGCTGCTGGTGCTGGACGAAATCTTATTTATCTCTCTTCTAGATAATAGAGGTCATCCCAAAGGAGACATTGAGGTAACAATTTCACCTTTTATTATCCATAAATAATTCAAAAATGAGAATATATTTTATTGTCATTTTTATATATAAAAAATACAAAAATTTTATTAACCAAAAAGGAGATATGAGAGCCCGAGTTATTTTGGTTGGTTGAGTTAGCTGAGGGGTTTCTGTTGGTTTTAAAGCATGAAACATATAGAAAATAAAACCTATAAATTGTAAAAACTTACAGTGCTCCTTGGAGAAGAAATCTGAAAAGGAATCGAAAAATAACTCGATGTCAGAAGAGCAATCACGAACGAATCAAAAAATTCGTTAAGGTTCACAAACTAAATTCCAAGCTGATGGTAATGGACGAACCAAAACTTATGTTCTTCGCAGCAACCCCTTCTCTATCTTTTGTGTACACAGATGAACCCTGCACAGAGATCACACACATGGGACAAACCCTTTCTCTTTGACCTTGCACAGACTTTGCACACAACTTGTCTCCCCTTGCTTCTCGAACCATGGATGCAATTTTATAGGAGGAAGATGACTCTTTCTCTTCCTTTATTAATGGACGAATTTGAATAAGCTAGAAGATGAAGGGGAAGAGGTACCCTTTCATTTTCTTAATTCTAACATCTCTCACTTGTTCAAGTCAATCTAGAAAGACCATCTAGTCACAAAGACTATGTAAGTGCATTCATTTCATATTTAAGGGAAAATAGTTCGTGTTACAACAATTACTTCTAAAAAAGTTGCTATACTTAACTTAGCTGCTCTATAGAATGATTCTGAGACATCAATACCTTGTCTTTATCCCAGATTGATCATTTACATCAATATGAATATCTCTAATCCCTCATAATGACTATTATGTCGAGAGCATGTTTCACATCTCTAAACAATACAATTATTCACAATCACATTGTAAGCACTCAACAAAAATGTAACTAGTTGACTAGTGAATAAATGTCAAAAATGTAAATCAATATTAATCTTCATTTTTAGTTAAAATCTATTTATTCTGATTAGTCGCTTTCCTAATTATGCTCCATAGACTGAATCATCCATAGCCAATAGGAAACATGCTAAAGTAGCAGACATTGATTAGAACTTCAAGTAGACAGTTAAATAGTCATTGAGGGTAAGATTGAAATTAACTTATAATATCAAGGATCTCACGTAGTAGATAAGAAGAGATCCATTCTCCTATTATCCTTATTGTCATCATAGCACATGTGGTATGAATCACATGCTACGATGTTATTCTTTTTTACTAAAAAGTACGTATGCTTTTCTCAAAATTTAACATCGTACATATTTCAATCTAGACATACTTAATGTCTAATCCTGAATTCAACATATGAATTCAAATGGTGCGTTTATTTACTCCGATTATTACATAAATGATCTCATCTTGACACAATTATTAAGGAGATTTTAACTTATGAGTATGCCTCTATTCACAGCTACATAAATCATCCCATAAGTAACGGTTTTACCTCTATTTAGACTTAACAAATAGAGATGATTGTGCATGTAAGTGAATCAATCTCAACCTACCAACATGCTTATTAAGACTTTAATCTAAAATGTAATAGCATATACACTGAATAGATTATGACATTTTACGAAGTCACAAAGACTTTCCATATCCTTGAAATGACTCTTTAGTCAATGAATTAGTAAAATGATCTACAAGCATAGTACTTGTAGGGATATAATCAAGAATTATATATTTCTTGTCAACAATATCTCTTATAAAATTATATTTAATCTCCATATGCTTGCCTTTGCTGTGATATTTGGGATTTTTTAGAAAAAGCTATAGTAGCTTGATTATCACAGTACACTGTAACAAGACTTCCACAATCCTTAGTAATTTTTAGATGCATTAGGAACCTTCTCAATCAGACAGCTTCTTGCACATCCGTTGTGTAAGCCACACAACTTCCATTGTCGACAATGCTACACAAGCTAAGCCACATAACTTCCATTGTTGACAAGGCTACACAAGCCAAGCCACACATTTTACATTGTCAATAAGGTTATATAAGCCTACTTCTTGCTATTTCATGAGATGACACTACCATTTAACAAGAAGGTATATAGCTAGATGTGGATTTTCTGTCATCAATGTCTCCCGTCCAATCTACATCTGTATAGCCCTTCAGCCTTTATCTTAGAACCTCGAAAATAGATACAACAATCTGTTGTCCCTTTAAGATATCTGAATATCCTTTTCACTGCTTTCTAGTATTTCGATCCTAGATTTGATTGGAAACAACTAACTAAGCCAACAACATAGCTTATATCAGGATGAGTATACAATATAGTGTACATCAAACTACCAATAACACTAGCATATGATTTTTTCCTTCATTTCAGCTATTTCTTCAGGAGTCTTAGGATACATATTTTTACTTAGAACAATACCTTTTACTGTAGGTGTTTGTTCAATATTACAATCTGATATATTGAAGCATTATAATATCTTAGTGATATAAGTCTCTTGAGACAAACCCAAAAGTTTTTTTGATCAATCTCTAATAATCTTTACTCCTAAGATGTACTCAGCTTCTCCCTTATCTATTATGTCAAATTGTGATAAAAGTCACAATTTGACTTCTATCACATAACCCTTTGACCTGGAGGAAGATCGACTAAATCCAAAACTTGATTCTATCTCACTGACTCCATTTCTCATCCATTGTAACTTTTTTTTTCTAACTAAGCATCTCAATGTTTCTTCAAACATTTGAGGTTCATCATTGTCAACTGAGAATGCCATTAATACTTCATTCTCAATATCAAACTATTTCCGAGGTTTAATTTTACGAACACTTTTTCGTAAGTTGGGTTGTTGAAAAGTCAACTCATGACTTGATAAATTACTCCCACTAGGTTAACTAGATTCAGGCATCTCTTGTGATTCCTGATTTGTTGATAAAGAAACATTATCCTCTTTCTCTATTACAAATAAAGGAATTGTCTTATCAACTTTACCTTTTGTTAGAATTCAATTTCAAGAAAAATAACATTTCTCAACTCTATTTTAGAGATGATTCTATCTTGTTACTCACTAATGAAAACATAACTCTTAGAAGTACTAGAATATCTTACAAAAATGTATTTCTTACCTTCGGTCATAATTTTTCATATTTGTAAGTCTTATCATGAACATAAGTAGTTGACCCCTAAGGTCTCAGATTACTCAAATCTAATTTTTTATATGTCCAACATTCATATCGGTGGCAGTCGACCACGGGAGAGCATTAATGAGACTTAATTAAAAGGCATGGCCGCGTGCTCAGCCATAATGATCGAAGATTTGCATATTTTTCTAGAAATTTAGATGACATCAGCCACTAGGGATGATAATGGGTCGGGTTTGGGTTGGATTCTATATCCTCTGTACCTATACCCATCGAGGTATAGGATATCCAATGGGTATACCCATACCCATTAAAGGACCGGATATATTCTATACGTGTAATTTTTCTTCTTTCTATCGAGCTATTATCATTCAACAAAAATATATTAAAATTAACATCCTATTAATATATATATATATATATATATATATATATATATATATATATATATAATTAAAAAAAATAGATTAAATATCTATATATGCTTACTAATATCAACAAAAAATAGTAAGTTGATTTTAGAAAAAGAAAATTTTCTTTAATATATGTATATATATTATTTAATCGGGTATTCGGGTCGGGTATCGGGTATTGATAGTCCCTCCATACCCTCCTCCATTCGGGTTGAATGTCGGATCCTCCATCGGGTTCGAGTGAAGTTGCCATCCCTATCAGCCACTATGAACGGGCGCTCGTCCGAAAAAGCACAGAGAAATGGAAAAATTTGTTAAGTGCTGGCGTCAACGATCCCGATCGGCACAGATATCTTATTATGATATCGCCGAGCGGCCGATCCACCACTTGGCTTATGAGGACCTCGGGACAGAAAGAGGAATGGTCGGTCAGCGAATTAGATCTTTGAGTCGGTGATAGAAGTTTTGCGCTCAATATATCCGAACGACGCTTGGGCTCAAGTTAATAAACTAAAGTCGAACAACGATTAGAAGATATGAGCCGATCGACATCCAAAGCACAGAGAGCATTCGAATGGAGGAGGTCACCCGATGCAGTGCTCGTCCAGTCAGTCAGACTTTCAGCCTCCTTCGACTAGATTTGAAGGGAAGACTTGTGATGTAGTGATAAGGAGGGGCCCACTAAGTGTGGGTTAAAGGATGGAGGTAGGAGCCGATGTAGAGGTCAATGTTAGAGGACCAACGGGCTCACCAAAAGGGGGCCAAGCGGAGCTCTACGATAGTGGCTGATCGGGCATAAAGCTTTCGACCAACAAAGGGCTGGTCCAAACAGAACGCTGATACATCCAAGATCATGAGGCGCTCGTCACGAAGAAAAGGACTGTTGGGGGACCGAAGCGGTAGTTCGATCAGGCGATAACAAGCTACTATATCCAGCCACTACAAGAAAGAATAGCAGAGGTCGATCGATCAGAGTCATCCGTTCCAGCCGATCGACCACCCCACTCGGACAAATAGCGGGATCATTGTCGTATCTCTCAATATCCTTTTGGGAGATAATGCCGCTGACACGCGGTATGGTCAATAGGCAGAATGTACGACAAGAGCTTCTACTGTCTTATTAGGGATATGCATGCCCTGTTAAGATAAGATGTCAGAGGCACTTTCCTGACAGGTCCTTTCATAGGACAAATTGGAGAACGTGTCTATGATCACATGGAGAACGTGCCCACACCTCAAGGAACGTGCACGTCGCCCACTAGGGCGCTATATAAAGGGGATCTATGTTAGGATCTTCGGATGGCTAGAGAGGGGGGGTGTGAATAGCCTCCTCTAAAACTTAAGGAATTTCTTCCTACAAATCGTTAGCGCAGCGGAAATATGAAAACGAAAATATAATACAAGAAAAATAAAGACAAGCACCACTAACACCAGTATGTACGAGGTTTGGGAATAACTTGCCCCTACTCCTCGGCGTGTCCGTAAGGTGGACGATTCCTTGATCTTTCGGTAGATCACACCCCGGATAGATTCCGGCTAAAGATTTCCTCCTTCTCGGTGGAGTAACCTCTCCACAAAGTCTCTGGAGATATGTAAATGAAGCACAAGACTTACAATGATCAGTGGCTAGAAAGAAAGAATAATATGCTCACAGCCACACGAAGACGACAGTAAAAGCAAAGCGCAAGAAGGAAAACAGCTTCTCAGCCAAGAACTCAAAAAACATTAGCACTTGCTTGATCGACCGACCGTTTTATCTCTTCATCCTTCTTCTTATGCCTCTGCTTTTCCACTGTGTTCAGCCTGTACCGAATCGCTGCTGCAAGCTAAGGCGTCGCCAATCACTCTTCCTTCTCATCTGGTTCTCTGAACTCACACCAATAGAACCCATGTTCTTCGCAGGTGTCTCTGAGCTCGAACCAATAAGCAGGAGTCAAGTTGACTGCCAACTGATCGCAGCCAGATCGCAGCCAGTAAACGTTGATGCTCTAATTGCACCATTTGCAACGAAACACAGTAGAAAGAACACTTTGTCTTATTCTTCTGATGGAGTTTAATTTGAATTTAAGCATTGGCATGATACCTGTAACCTGCAAATTAAAAAGCTCACAGCAGATGGTTAAATCAGACGAATCAGAAGTTGCAGAGAAACAGCAGAAACTACAGACATTATCGTGGATCGGTCAGCAGACCGATCCAGGAAGGCTCTGATCGGTCTGTGGACCGATCAGGCTATAGGTGGATCGGTCCACAGACCAATCCCCCTATCCTTTCTCCCGAACTCCGTTGCCTCCTGATCGATCTACAGACTGATCAGTAATTCTTGGTGAGTTCACAGAGAGTTACTGATCGGTTACTGATCGGTCTGGTGACCGATCAGATAATCATAGTATCACTGGATCGGTCAACAGACCGATCCAATGCCTATGTAGGTTTAGAGCTTCCCATCCCTAAACCCTAAAGCCTTCCTGGTCTAGAGAACGAGCTACCGAGCCCTCTCTGACCTAGTCCGGAGAACGAGCTACCGAGCCCTCTCCGACTTCCACATCCGGTCCAGAGAACGAGCTACCGCTCCGACTTCGTCCGGTCCAGAGAACGAGCTACCGAGCCCTCTTTGACCTAGTCCGAAGAACGAGCTACCGAGCCCTCTCCGACTTCGTGTGGTCCAGAGAACGAGCTACCGAGTCCTCTCTGACCTAGTCCGGAGAACGAGCTATCGAGCCCTCTCCGACTTCGTGTGGTCCAGGGAACGAGCTACCGAGCCCTCTCTGACCTAGTCCGGAGAACGAGCTTCCGAGCCCTCTCCGACTTCGTGTGCCAAGTTTCCATACTTGGACTTTTCCCTCCCACCTGATCAACCTTGATCAGAAATCAATCTGGGTTTAATTAATATCTGATACAAACTTAAATCAGTGTCAACATCAAAACAACAGCCAGGTCAGATTGTATCAACAATCTCCCCCTTTTTGTTGTTTGACAACACGATTTAAGTTTAGATCAGAAATGCTCATATTTCCATAATTTTAGGGGAATCAAGATCCTCCCCCTAAGACGGATACAACACTATGTAAGGAAGTCAATAATCCTCAAGGTTATCCTCTCCCCTAAAATCAAAACTTCATTCAACTCTAAACTTAGTTATCTTCTCCCCCTTTGTCAAACACCAAAAAGGGCTCCCTCTTTACCCATACTGTCTCTTTCTTAATCCACATAGAATTCTCTCTAAGTGTATTATCGGACAGTAAATAAGAGACAATCAAGATATGACATATGAAAAGCATATAAATAACCAATAAGAACTGAAACATAAAGAGAAGCAAGTAATAGAAAAACGAGTAGCATAAATATATGAAAACAGCTAATATCCAGGTCAGACACATGTATCTATCAAACAGTATCCGAAACATAGACAATCAAAATGACCAACATAAAACAAGGTGTATCAATTAACATCCTCAATATGAGGAGCATCATCATCATCAGCTGGAGGAATGAGTCCCTGAGGCGGCATGCCGCTGCTCGAGGGTGGATAGCACGAGAAATACTGCGGAGGTGGGTAGCTGGCCATCCATTCCAGAAGCACCTGCTACGTCGCCAAATGCTGACTGCATAGATCATCGTAACTAGCCCATGGAGCTCAGCAGCCAGCAGCTCATCGTGTCGATCGATGCGACTCTCCACTCAACGATCCGCCAGCGCGATCGTGATCCGCCTCTCCATACTCAGCAGCAGAGGAGGAGGAGCAGCATCAACCTGTCGTGGAGGTGCCCGTGGTAACTCACCTAGTGCTCTCCCGTCCTTCCAACGAACCTCCCCATACTGTCCTATGATGCCAGACTTGGAAAATGCACTTTTTCCAAGTCTGCAGTCCTGCCTCACCATCTTGACTATCCTTCCCTTGGAGACATCAATCTGTAGGGTCTCGAGCCAATCCGTAATTATATGCCTATAAGGCATATAAACGGTGAAGCTGATAGACTCACTATAGGAGATGATAGACGAATAAATGCTCGACATGATGTCAAAATCAAGACACCGACGCAATCCATAAAGCATCAAGCAGTGATATGGTCGGATCTCTGACAAGGGTTTAGATGTGATTGGCAGAAGGTAATTTGTGACAATCTTAAAGAGAATGTAATCTGGGGCAGATAGTCTCAGAGCTGCAAAGGTAGGAAAATCAACATCTAACTCATCTTGTCCACCCGGTCTAGGATGTCCGAAGAAATACTCATAAATGGAGTCAGATGAGACATCAAAGGGAGAAGGTAAGGGGTCTGGTAAATCAGGATATATGGAAAAGACATTTCTTGAACACCTCCGGCAAGCTAGATAATCAACGAAGGTCGAGAAATTGAAATCAATAGTCTGCTTAGCAACTCTAGTTTTATAATTAACATCATTAGTTTGATGAAGGTTATTATAAAACTCAGATACTGAGTCGTAATTGATGTCCCGTTCTAAATAGACTAGAGAATCAAGTTTGTAATAGGCAAGTATTTCTGACACAGATGGACAAAATTCATCCATGAATTTTCGATCCACGGACTTACAAGGAAGCAGTTTGAAGGTTCTTTATTGAAAGGCTTGTTCAAAGTGATGGTTTGGAAATCTTCCAGAAACGGATGGTTGAGGTCGGGAGGGAGCCTTAGATTTAGATTTCTCAGTTGACGACTTAGAAGTTCCCTCACAAACTTGTTTCTTCCTAAAGGTTAAAAATGTGATACGGACGGGGCAAACAGGTGAGCACGGAAGCCATCAACAAATGAGAACCAAGTCAAATTACAAAGATATGGTGAGAAATGAAAATGAAGTGCCAAAATGAGTAGAGCTTGGGGAGAATGGAGTTACCTTGGTGCCATTTATGTATCTTTTGGAGAACGGAGAGAAGAGTTGAGGCGTAGGGGAGGTGTCGGCTAGGGCTTCGGCGTGCAATGGGAAGGGAAGGGATCGGGAAGAGTTAAGATAGATGGGTGATCGATCCAGGTGTTGATATGATCGGACGGCTGTCCGATCAGGAGAGATCCTGACCGATCAGGGAACCTCCTGATCGGTCAGGGAATACCCTGATCGGTCGGTGGATCGATCAGGGAACCTCCTGATCGGTCCCTGGACCGATCAGGAAGCCTCCTTGCGTACCAGAATGACCTGTTGGGTCCCTGGACCGATCAGTAAACAAATAGAGAGTTCTGGATCGGTTGACAAACCGATCCAGACTCTCCTAATCGGGCTGTAGACCGATCAGTGTCTGACAAATTGAAAATTCTCCAAGAATTTCAGTAACTGAAATTCGTAGAAATTTTCCATCGAAAAATTCTGAAGATTCAGAACTCAAGAAGTTCAGAAACTTCCAAATTCAGAACCTAGAACCTGAAGAATCTACAAACATAAATATTTCCGAAAGATGAGCTCTTACGGTTTGAAATTGTTCAGAACCGGAAAGTTCCAAACATTGAAAAACTCAGACCAACTCCAAACGCATAGAGTTCAGACGTTTTGAACCTTAAGGTTTCAAAACCAGAAAAACTTCTGAAACTATGATCTATAGTGAACCAAGGTTTCATGCTACCTGGTTCAAAACATATCCTTGCTATGATCAGTTTCGAGTTTGTCATATCCAAATTGCTATCATTACCTCAACAACTTGTCCTATTTTCAATCAAAATCATGAAAGGTATCGATCAAAAATATCAATCAACACATCAACCAAAGTTAGATAATTTTTAGGTAAATATCCAACCAAGTTTCCTTGGTTGGAATATATGAGTAAGATCTAGGAACCAAATACACATGAATTATGTAATGGTCTTCCCCATACTTGATTTATGTCTCTTCAATCTAATTATTCAAGGGATGCATGATACATTTTGAATAATTTAGCTGATCCTAACATCTCACCCCATTTCTAGCAAACAAAAATAATTTGTTAAACCTTATAGTTTGTGTGAGATGTCCCCAAGTTGTCCAAATTAATTTCCCAATTTCTCTTGTCGTTTTAATTGTCCTTATTGATCATGATGAAGTCCTAATGGCCTATTGAGCCAAACACATTCCCAATTCTCTCCTTATATGACTAAATTCATTTTCCGGAAGGGGTTTGGTGAAAATATCGGCTAGGTTTGATTTTGACTCAACATATGTGAGCGCAATCTCCCCTAGCTACGTGATCTCTAATGAAGTGATGACGCACTTTAATGTGTTTGGTCCTTGAATGATGGACTGGATTTTTCGTTAGGTTTATTGTGCTGATGTTGTCACACAACACTTGCACTCCCTTATACGAAAGCCCATAATCTTCTAGGGTGTGGATCATCCACAACAATTGTGATACACTCTCTCCCATGGCAATGTATTCAACCTCGGTCGTGGAGAGAGCAACGCAATGTTGCTTCCGACTTGACCAACTAACCAATGATGAACCTAAAAATTGGCAACCTCCACTAGTACTTTTCCGATCCAATTTGCACCCATCATAATCGGAGTCGGTATAACCTATCAAATCAAAAGACTCAGTACGAGGGTACCAGAGACCTACTCTAATTGTGCCCTTAAGGTATCTCAGGATTCTCTTAACTGCAATTAAATGAGCTTCCTTGGCACAGATTTGATATCTAGCGCACATGCCCACAGCAAAAAGTATGTCCGGTCGACTAGCTGTGAGATATAGAAGACTACCGATCATACTTCTATACTGCGTTAGATCAACTGGTTTTCCATTCTCATCATTGTCAAGGCGAGTGTTTGTCGCCATTGGAGTGGATACTTCCTTAGAGTCACTCATTTTGAATTTCTTGAGCATCTCTTGAATGTATTTTGTCTGATGGACATAAATGTCATTTCGAGTTTGTTTGATTTCAAGTCCAAGGAAGAATGTCAATTCTCCCACCAGACTCATCTCAAACTCACTTTCCATGTGAGTGATAAATTCATTCAAATAGCCCTTGTTATTTGAGCCACAAGTTATGTCATCGACATACACCTGGGCTACAAATATGTTTTCACCATCTCTACGCAGAAATAGTGTTGGATCTATTTGACCTCTTACAAAATCCTTTTCTAGTAAGTAAGTTGACAACCTTTCGTACCAAGCTCGAGGTGCTTGTTTAAGCCCACAAAGAGCTTTCTTGAGCTTGTACACGTGGTTTGGAGCTTCGGTATTCACAAACCCCGGTGGTTGTTCAACAAAGACCTCTTCTTTAATGAAACTGTTTAAGAAGGTCAATTTAACGTCCATTTGATAGAGCTTGAAGCCTCTATGTGTAGTGATCCGGTGGTAAGAACGGGAGACCCCCTTTTTGGGGAAGTCAACGTCATGGGGAGGTCAAAGTATCCGACGTCCGACCGGAGAAGCAGAGACCGGTCGGCCGAACGGGGTCACAGCTGAACCAAAGACGACCCGATGGGACTAGGGGTTCCGACGCTCGTTGAACAGAGGCATATGGCCGAGCGGACCCTCATGGGCGGAGGGTCAAAGACACGTGGAGGTCAACCCCAAGTTCGCGCCGAACGGGAGCATGCCGGGCCGAACGGAAGGATGATGGGCCGAACGGAAGGATGCCGCGCCGAACGGAAGCATGCCGGGCCGAACGGAAGCATGCAGGGCCGAACGGAAGGGTGCCGGGCCGAACGGAAGGATGCCGCGTTGAACGGAAGAATGCCGGGCCGAACGGAAGCATGTCGGGCCGAACGGAAGCATGTCGGGCCGAACGGAAGCATGCGGGCCGAACGGAAGGGTGGCGGGCCGAACGGAAGGGTGGCGGGCCGAACGGAAGGGTGTCGGGCCGAACGGAAGCATGCCGGGCCGAACGGAAGCATGCGGGCCAAACGGAAGCATGCCGGGCCGAATGGAAGTATGCCGGGCCGAACAGAAGGATGCTGGGCCGAACGGAAGGATGCCGAGCCGACCTGACATTCGGCCAGGAGCTTCCCGAGCCGGACAGAAGACAACCCGACCATGGGCGGGTTTCCGACGCTCATAGTGAAAAGGGTCACCTGGCCGAGCGGATAGCCCGCTCGACCGAAGCATAAAGCATCGTTGTTGTGGAACACTCTCAGCCGAGCACCCGGTCGGACCGATACCTACGCCCGGTCGGACCTATGCCTGCCGAGCGGCTGGCCGCTCGGCGCGGGAATAGAAGAGACAAGGACAAAGGAAACATCGGGGGAACATCTCCTGACAGCGGGTATGTTCAACGACCAGGCCATACGCAAGATCTTACAACAGAGGATCCCGCTGTCCCATCATAGATGTGCTCGGACTGTAGTAGTATGGTGTCAGGTAAGATCTTCTGATAAGCCCATACCGAGGTATGGACAGAGGACACGTATGCACCTCGGTATGTGTGCCCGAGCCTCTTCACAGCTCTATATAAAGGGTCCTCACCCTTCGCCGGAGGTACGCATTCTCGGAGATTTGGAGCCACTTCTTTGTTGTCCACTTGCCTGACTTGAGCGTCGGAGGGTCGTCGCCGGGAACCCCTTCCCGGCCCGACTTCTTTGCAGGTTCGCCGGAGCGCCGTCCGACCGGCCGAAGATCTACGTCAGCGACAAGGAGAGCACCACGTGCCCAGCGTCCGTTGACTCAGCGATTCGGACAGGATCAATTTGGCGCCGTCTGTGGGAACGCTACTGCATCCGATCGGAAGCAATGGACAAGGCTGGACGACTGCTCACGGTGATGCTCTCCACGAAGGAGCTCGACGCTCTAATCAAGGCAAGAGCAGCTAAGCTCGTGGAGCAACAGAGAGAGAATGCGCAAGCCGAGCGGCTGAAGCAACAAACAACGTCAGCATCAGGTGGCCGAGCGGAGGCAATGATCCCCGAGCGGACGCCTCCCCCGAGACAATGATCCAACCGACATTCAAGGGGGAGCACCGCCGAGCGGATGAAGATGGATTGAGACTTGGACCAACCATGAAGCGCAAATCATCTCCAGCCGTACCGAGCTGGGTGAGAGGTGCGCTGATGTAATTTTATATATGTTTTGATCGCCTATGTCCTTGTAATGCAGGAAGCAGAAATAATTAAAGGATGACAAATAGCTTCGCCGAACGGCAGTGTCAAAATTAGCCTTAATGGCCGTCGAGCGCCGACGTTAAATATCGAGAGACGAGCCGGCGTCTATAAACCCGCCGAGCGGAAGACCGTCGAGCGCCGACATTAAATATCGAGAGACGAGCCGGCGTCTATAAACCCGCCGAACGGAAGACCGTCGAGCTCCGACGTTAAATATCGAGAGACGAGCCGGCGTCTATAAACCCGCCGAGCGGAAGACCGTCGAGCTCCGACGTTAAATATCGAGAGACGAGCTGGCGTCTATAAACCCGCCGAAGGAAGACCGCCGAGCTCCGGCGTTAAAAATCAAGAGACGAGGCGTCTATAAACCCGCCGAGCGGAAGACCGCCGAGCTCCGACGTTAAATATCGAGACGAAGTGGCGTCTATAAACCCGCTGGCCGGTAGACCGTCGAGCTCGACGTTAAATATCGAGAGACGAGGCGGCGTCTATAAACCCTCGGCCGGAAGACCGTCGAGCTCCGCGTTAAAATCGAGACGAGCCGGCGTCTATAAACCTCCGGCGGAAGACCGCCGAGCCGACGTTAAATATCGCGAGCAGGCGTCTATAAACCCGCCGAGCGGAAGACCGTCGAGCTCCGACGTTAAATATCGAGAGACGAGCCGGCGTCTATAAACCCTCCGAGCAGAAGACCGTCGAGCTCCGACGTTAAATATCGAGAGACGAGCCGACGTCTATAAACCCGCCGAGCGGAAGACCGTCGAGCTCCAACGTTAAAAATCGAAAGACGAGCTGGCGTCTATAAACCCTCCGAGCGGAAGACCGTCGAGCTCCGACGTTAAAAATCGAGAGACGAGCCGACGTCTATAAACCCTCCGAGCGGAAGACTGTCGAGCTCCGACGTTAAAAATCGAGAGACGAGCCGACATCTATAAACCCTCCGAGCGGAAGACCGTCGAGCTCCGACGTTAAAAATCGAGAGACGAGCCGGCGTCTATAAACCCTTCGAGCGGAAGACCGTCGAGCTCCGAGCCGGCGTCTATAAACCCTCCGGGCGGAAGACCGTCGAGCTCCGACGTTAAATATCGAGAGACGAGCTGACGTCTATAAACCCGCCGAGCGGAAGACCGTCGAGCTCCGACGTTAAATATCGAGAGACGAGCCGACGTCTATAAACCCTCCGAGCGGAAGACCGTCGAGCTCCGACATTAAAAATCGAGAGACGAGCCGGCGTCTATAAACCCGCCGAGCGGAAGACCGTCGAGCTCCGACGTTAAATATCGAGAGACGAGCCGACGTCTATAAACCCGTCGAGCGGAAGACCGTCGAGCTCCGACGTTAAATATCAAGAGACGAGCCGCCTATAAACCCTCCGGCGGAAGACCATCGAGCTCCGACGTTAAATATCGAGACGAGCCGGCGTCTACGCCGAGCGGAAGACCGCCGAGCTCCGGCGTTAAAAATTGAGAGACGAGCCGGCCTATAAACCCTCCGGCGGAAGACCGTCGAGCTCCGACGTTAAAAATCGAGAGACGAGCGGCGTCTAAACCCTCCGGGCGGAAGACCGCCGAGCTCCGGCGTCAAAAATCGAGAGACGAGCGGCGTCTATAAACCCTCCGAGCGGAAGACCATCAAGCTCCGACGTTAAAAATCGAGAGCGGACCGCCTATAAACCCTCCGAGCGGAAGGCCATCGAGCTCGCGTTAAAAATCGAGAGACGAGCCGCGTCTATAAACCCTCCGGCGGAAGACCGTCGAGCTCCGGCGTTAAAATCGAGAGCGAGCCGCCTATAAACCCTCCGAGCGGAAGGCCGTCGAGCTCCGACGTTAAAAATCGAGAGACGAACCGGCGTCTATAAACCCTCCGAGCAGAAGACCGTCGAGCTCCGAAGTTAAAAATTGAGAGACGAGCCGGAGTCTATAAACCCTCCGAGCGGAAGACCGTCGAGCTCCGAAGTTAAAAATCGAGAGACGAGCTGGCGTCTATAAACCCTCCGAGCGGAAAAAGGCGATCAAGGGGACTCGTACTCGCCGTCAATATCGTTCGACCACCTACGTGTTCCGCTCGGCCCAGTACCCAAAGATACTTCACCAACATCCAGTGAATAACCTATTCTGTCGAAGCAGAATATATTCGTCCGAGCGGATGGTATTTTCATGGCGCCACTCGGCCGAACTGATGGTCCAGTCAGTCGGACTAATCGCCTCCTTCGACTAGACTTGAAGGGGAGGCAAGTGATCCGGTGGTAAGAATGGAGGACCCCCTTTTTGGGGAAGTCAACATCACGGGGAGGTCAAAGTATCCGACGTCCGACCGGAGAAGCAGAGACCGGTCGGCCGAACGGGGTCACAGCTGAACCAAAGACGACCCGACGGGACTAGGGGTTCCGACGCTCGTTGAGCAGAGGCATATGGCCGAGTGGACCCTCATGGGCGGAGGGTCAAAGACACGTGGAGGTCAACCCCAAGTTCGCGTCGAACGGAAGCATGCCGGGCCGAACGGAAGCATGCCGGGCCGAACGGAAGGATGCCGCGCCGAACGGAAGCATGCCGGGCCGAACGGAAGCATGCAGGGCCGAACGGAAGGATGCCGGGCCGAACGGAAGGATGCCGGGCCGAACGGAAGCATGCCGGGCCGAACGGAAGCATGCAGGGCCGAACGGAATCATGCCGGGCTGAACGGAAGGGTGCCGGGCCGAACGGAAGCATGCCGGGCCGAATGGAAGCATGCCGGGCCGAACGGAAGCATACAGGGCCGAACGGAAGGATGCCGGGCCGAACGGAAGGATGCCGAGCCTACCTGACATTCGGCCAGGAGCTTCCCGAGCCGGACAAAAGACAACCCGACCATGGGCGGGTTTCCAACGCTCATAGTGAAAAGGGTCACCTGGCCGAGCGGATAGCCCGCTCGGCCGAAGCATAAAGCATCGTTGTTGTGGAACACTCTCAGCCGAGCACCCGGTCGGACGTATGCTTGCCGAGCGGCTGCCCGCTCGGCGCGGGAACAGAAGAGACAAGGACAAAGGAAACATCGGGGGAACATCTCCTGACAGCGGGTATGTTCAACGACCAGGCCATACGCAAGATCTTACAACAGAGAATCCCGCTGTCCCATCATAGATGTGCTCGGACTGTAGCAGTATGGTGTCAGGTAAGCTCTTCTGATAAACCCATACCAAGGTATGGACAGAGGACACGTATGCATCTCGGTATGTGTGCCCGAGCCTCTTCACAGCTCTATATAAAGGGTCCTCACCCTTCGCCGGAGGTACGCATTCTCGGAGATTTGGAGCCACTTCTTTGTTGTCCACTTGCCTGACTTGAGCGTCGGAGGGTCGTCGTCGGGAACCCCTTCCCGGCCCGACTTCTTTGCAGGTTCGCCGGAGCGCCGTCCGACCGGCCGAAGATCTACGTCAGCGACAAGGAGAGCACCACGTGCCCAGCGTCCGTTGACTCAGCGATTCGGACAGGATCATGCAGCAAAAGCTAGCATTAAACGAATGGACTTTAATCGTGCCACGGGAGCATAAGTCTCATCATAATCGAGGCCTTCGACTTGACTATAGCCCTTGGCTACAAGTCTTGCCTTGTTTCTTACGACTTCTCCCTTTTGGTTTAACTTATTTTTGAAGACCCATTTGGTTCCAATAATGGTGGTCTTCTTAGGTCTAGGAACTAAGTCCCACACTTGGCTCCTTTCAAATTGACCTAACTCATCTTGCATAGCTATGATCCAGTCAGGATCCTGCAATGCCTCACCAACTAATTTTGGTTCGATTTCTAAGATCAAGGCGACCTCATTAGACTCATTTCTAAAGAATGATCTAGTTCTAACCCCTTGTTAGATGTCTCCAATAATCTGGTCTTGGGGATGACTAGACGCTATCCTAGATTGCCTTGGTGTTGGCGGTGTCTCATGAGTGGTCTCACTAGGCACAAGCAAGGACTTAGTATCAAACAAGAGATCAACCTGAGCCCTTTGTTGCCTTTGCTCATCATCATCGGAGTCAACTTCGATTCTTTCTATGTTTTGATCATTCAAACTTAGACTTCTAAGTTCAAATTGAATTTCTCCTACATCCCTCGATTGATCATTTGATTTAGGGATTTCTTCAAATGCTACATCCGAGGACTCTTCAATCAATTTAGTCCTATTGTTGTAGACTCGGTAGGCTTTGCTGATGAGGGAGTACCCGACAAGTATCCCTTTATCAGCCTTAGCCGTGAACTTTCCAAGATGATCCTTGGTGTTCAAGATAAACACCTTACAACCAAACACCCTAAGATTTTTAATTGTAAGGGGTTTCCCAAACCAAAGTTCATGGGGAGTCTTTCCTAAAAACCTATGTATCAAGACTCGATTTTGCACATAGCAAGCTGTATTTACAGCTTCAGCCCATAAGTAGCTTGGTAATGAGTACTCATTAAGATGCTTCGTGCAGCCTCTTGCAAGACTCGGTTCTTTCTCTCCACAACCCCATTTTGCTGTGGGGTCCTTGGAGTAGAGAACTCATGCCTATATCCTTTTTCTTGACAAAATTCTAAAAATCTATGGTTTTGAAATTCTCCACCATGATCACTTCTAATTGTTTTAATTGTTGTTGATTTTTCATTTTCAGTTCTTCTACAAAAAGAAACAAAAATATCTATGGTTTGATCCTTATTTTTCAAAAAGAAAGTCCATGTATATCTAGTAAAATCATCAATGATCACTAAGCAGTATCTACTTCCATTCAATGAAATGACATTACTGCAATCAAATAAATCCATATGCAATAAATCTAAAGCAGTAGATGTACTTACAGCGCTTTTACCTTTATGAGACGCTTTTGTTTGCTTACCCTTTTGACATGCATCACATAATTTTGTCTTTTGGTACTTGATGCTTGATAGGCCTCGCACTAATCCTTTGTTGGCTAGCTTTCGAATATTCTTCATGTTCACATGGCCCAACCTCCTATGCCAAAGCCATGATTCTTCTTCTTTTGACATGAAACACTTAGCAGAGGCATTAGTAGCACTTTTAAAAGATACTTGATAAATGTTATCTACCCTTGTGCCTACTAGTACCGTGTCAAGTGTGTCAATGTGTTTGACCAGACATTGACTTGAATGAAACTCAATTGTATAACCTGTATCACACAATTGGCTGACACTTAGGAGATTAAAGGTCATCCCCTTGACTAGAAGGGCATTCTTGATTTGGAGACATTCAGATATATGAATGTCTCCAACTCCTATAACCTTAAGACTACCATTATTACCAAACGACACATTACCTCTATTTTTATTTTGAAGGGTAGTAAAGAGTGACTTGTCCCCGGTCATGTGCTTAGAGCATTCGCTATCAACAAACCAAGTTGATAGATGCTCCCCCTTGACCAATGCCTACAAGACACGAAAGATAGACGTTTTAGGTACCCAAATCTTGGGACCTAATGCATCTACAATGAAAGACCTAGGAACCCATGCCTTGGTCACAACCTTCCTAGTCTCATGAACCCTAGAAGTATGTGATCTATGAAATTGGGTTCTAGACACTAGCGAAATGAAACTAGACTCCTTAGGTTGATATCCTAACCCAGCCTTGTTGTAGACCGCCCTTTGGGCATTTAGAATCATATCTAAGGTCTTAAAGCTAGTTGAGAATTTTTCAAGCATTTTCTTGAGTTTCTCAACTTCACCCTTTAAGGTTTTGTTTTCATCCTCAAGGGCTTCTTGATATAGGTCATCAACCTCATCTTCCCTAAGAGCCCTCAAGTGCTCTACTTCATCTTTTAATGATTTAATTTGAGTTTTTGATTTCTTAAGCAAAGTAGATAAATGTGCAATGGTTTTATAATATTTTTCTAAATGAGGAGAAGTTACCTCTTCATCATCCGAAGATGATGAACCCGCGGCTGAGGTATCACTCGTGTCACCATCACTCCCGGAATCCGGTTCCTCCCTTGCCATGAATGCTAATTAACGTGTGCTTTTCTCCTTCTTCTCTTCCTTTGATGAGCTTGAGGAGGATTCATCCCAAGTATCTTTAAGAGCTTTCTTCTTCTTGGCCCTTTCCTCCTTCTTCTTGAGTTTTGGACACTCGCTCCGATAGTGTCCTTTCTTGCTACACTCGAAACAAGTGACATTAGTTTTATCAACATTTTGATCGATAGATTTACCTTTCCCTTTGTATCTCCGGCTCCTTCTCATGATTCTCCTTACAAAGTTGGCCATCTCGCTTGATAATGATCCACCTTCATCATCGGACTCGGAGGAGGATGAGGATGAGTATGAAGGAATATCTTTTTCCTTCTTCTTTTCTTTCTTCCTTCTTCAATCTTTGCTCTTTTCTCCTGCAACTAAGGCAATACCTTTCTCTTTTTGACCCTTGTTAGCAAATTCATGGAGTTCCATTTCATAAAAAAATTCATCTAATTTAACAATTAAAAGGTCCTTGGGGACCTTGTAGGCATCTACCATAGATGACCACAAGACATTCCTCGGAAAGGCTTTAAGAACATACCTTATAAGATCGCGATTCTCTACGCGTTCATCTACGGAATGAAGACCATTGAGAATTTCTTTGAACCTTCCGTGTAGTTCACTTACCGTCTCGTTCTCCTTCATGGTGAGGTTTTGTAATTGATTTAAGAATAAATCTCTCTTGGCGATCCGAGAGTTTCGAATTCCTTCTTGGAGCTCGATGAGCTTGTTCCACAAGTCTTTTGCGCTCATGAATGGACCTACCTTGACGAGTTGGTCCTTGGCTATCCCACATTGTAGAGTGACCACTGCCTTGGCATCGGCTTGTCCTTTACGAGTTTGCTCGGCGGACCACCTTGATGAGTCTAGTTCCTTACCTTCTTCGTCCTTCGGAGGTGTAAACCCTTCCTTGACGGAGAACCACATTGAGATGCCGGTCTTGAGATAATATTCCATGCGGCTCTTCCAATATTGAAAGTCCGCTCCGTCGAAGTAGGGTAGACGATTGGTGCTAAACCCTTCCTTCATAGCCATCTTCTTGCTCTTTAGGGTGTTAATCCGGATGAAGAGAACCTTGATCTGATACCACTTGTTAGGATCTTCGGATGGCTAGAGAGGGGGTGTGTGAATAGCCTCCTCTAAAACTTAAGGAATTTCTTCCTACAAATCGTTAGCGCAGCGGAAATATGAAAACGAAAATATAATACAAGAAAAATAAAGACAAGCACCACTAACACCAGTATGTACGAGGTTCGGGAATAACTTGCCCCTACTCCTCGGCGTGTCCGTAAGGTGGACGATTCCTTGATCTTTCGGTAGATCACACCCCGGATAGATTCCGGCTAAAGATTTCCTCCTTCTCGGTGGAGTAACCTCTCCACAAAGTCTCCGGAGATATGTAAATGAAGCACAAGACTTACAATGATCAGTGGCTAGAAAGAATGAAGAATATGCTTACAGCCACACGAAGACGACAGTAAAAGCAAAGCGCAAGAAGGAAAACAGCTTCTCAGCCAAGAACTCAAAAAACATTAGCACTTGCTTGATCGACCGACCGTTTTATCTCTTCATCCTTCTTCTTATGCCTCTGCTTTTCCACTGTGTTCAGCCTGTACCGAATCGCTGTCAACCTGCACCGAATCGCTGCTGCAAGCTAAGGCGTCGCCAATCACTCTTCCTTCTCATCTGGTTCTCTGAACTCACACCAATAGAACCCATGTTCTTCGCAGGTGTCTCTGAGCTCGAACCAATAAGCAGGAGTCAAGCTGACTGCCAACTGATCGCAGCCAGATCGCAGCCAGTAAACGTTGATGCTCCAATTGCACCATTTGCAACGAAACACAGTAGAAAGAACACTTTGTCTTATTCTCCTGATGGAGTTTAATTTGAATTTAAGCATTGGCATGATACCTGCAACCTGCAAATTAAAAAGCTCACAGCAGATGGTTAAATCAGATGAATCAGAAGTTGCAGAGAAACAGCAGAAACTACAGACATTATCGTGGATCGGTTCACAGACCGATCCACATCCTTTTTGACCGATCAGGCCATAGCCTGATCGGTCCAGGAAGGCTCTGATCGGTCTTTGGACCGATCAGGCTATAGGTGGATCGGTCCACAGTCTGATCCCCCTATCCTTTCTCCCGAACTCCGTTGCCTCCTGATCGGTCTACAGACCGATCAGTAATTCTCGGTGAGTTCACAGAGAGTTATTGATCGGTTACTGATCGGTCTGGTGACCGATCAGATAATCATAGTATCACTGGATCGGTCAACAGACCGATCCAATGCCTATGTAGGTTTAGAGTTTCCCAGCCCTAAACCCTAAAGCCTTCCTGGTCTAGAGAACGAGCTACCGAGCTCTCTCTGACCTAGTCCAGAGAACGAGCTACCGAACACTCTCCGACTTCCACGTCCGGTCCAGAGAACGAGCTACCGAGCCCTCTCTGACCTAGTCCGGAGAACTAGCTACCGCTCCGACTTCGTCGGTCCAGAGAACGAGCTACCGAGCCCTCTCTGACCTAGTCCTGAGAACGAGCTACCGAGCCCTCTCCGACTTCGTGTGGTCCAGAGAACGAGCTACCGAGCCCTCTCCGACTTCGTGTGGTCCAAAGAACGAGCTACCGAGCCCTCTCTGACCTAGTCCGGAGAACGAGTTTCCGAGCCCTCTCCGACTTCGTGTGCCAAGTTTCCATACTTGGACTTTTCCCTCCCACCTGATCAACCTTGATCAGAAATCAATCTGAGTTTAATTAATATCTGATACAAACTTAAATCAGTGTCAACATCAAAACAACAGCCAGGTTAGACTGTATTAACAGTCTATGCACCGACAGAGGTATGCATTATTCACTATTCACGCTTGTGTCTACTGTTGCTCTGTCTTTTCATCTTTCTGGTGACTGACTTGAGTGTCACAGGACCAACGCCGGGGACCCCTTGACTTGACACTAACGTTTCTTGTGTTGCAGAGCGGAACATAGTCTACATCCAGTCAACTCAATAGTCACATTCCGAGCTTGCCATCTCCACAATTTTCGGACAGGATCACATGACATTCTTATGTTATATCATTAAACTGATAAACTCTTGCATTACTTGACGTCGAGAGGATCTCTTGGTTGTCATCATTTTTTTTTTCTTTTCCTACTTGCTGTTTTATATTTCTGAAATCATTGATCCTATGAATTCTGGATTCTATATCAATTGTTTCATTTGTTTATTTAGGTTTATTTGAGCACATTGGATGAATGAATCTTGCTAGATTGATATATGAGAACCAGGATACACGGAGTGCTACAGAAATCAGAAAAGTATATGAGTTTCTCAGATAATTGCAAACTAGGCTGTGCTTGTGAGACTTGGTATTTCATAATCAAGAGGTATAGATGTCTCATTGAATGAAAATGTCATCTGGAGCTTGGGATTACTCGTGCTCGTGACACTTCTCACTATGCTGACTGCAACTTACAACTTCAAAATGGACTAGCTGTTCTAGATTTTCCACAAATAAGTGGGTGTTTCAGAGATGACCTAGCTTATGAAGGAGCTGCTCTTGTTGATATTTCTGAATTATTTGTTGTTGATATAAGACTAGTTTATCGTATATGGAGGGTCCAGTGACACATTCAGGTTCAGCAAGGCAGACATCCAGCCTCAAACTTTCGTCTAATATCTTCTCAGAGAGATCTGTGGTTTATATGCAGACAGGGATCTGTAGCAGAATTGGATTCAGGTTTGCAGTTACTAAAGAAAAATGCAGGAAATGTAGATACTAGGAATGCTTTTGGCCTTACTCCTCTTCATATTGCAACATGGAGGAATCATGTGCCTATGGTGAAGAAGCTTCTTGCAGCTGGTGCTCATCCTGATGCAAAGGTGTGATATGGCAATTTCATTTGCTGAAACATAATTCTTTTTACTTGCCGTAATATTTTCTTAGAAGGAGGATGCTTTACAATTTTTCTGAACTTGAAATCCTTTATTTTCTCCAGAAAAAGATTAACCTCTGCATCTGGCTTTGAGTATCATATAATTGAGCATTCCTGAAGCAACTATTCCTTTTTCAGGATGGGGAGTCAGAATGGAGTAGTCTACACAGGGCCCTTCATTTTGGTCATCTTTCCATAGCCAGCGTTCTTTTACAAGCTGGTGCATCACTCACTCTGGAAAACTCCAAATGCCGCACTCCTATTGATCTTATTTCTGGGCCTGTTTCTCTGGCAGTAGGGGTGTATTTGGTTCAGGTAATTGTTTTCTTCAAAAGTATAATAATTAGACTAATCTTTTACACAATGCTCACTTAGAGATGTATATTTAATGACTAGTCTAAACTATTGTACATTACATTTGTTAACTTAGTGTTCTGTATTTGGCATATTATCAAATTTGTGTTTCTGGTTATTGTTGCCTTTTAGATTCTTATTATTCAATTATTATGTTAATTTTTATGCCTTCATGAAAGGTCTTCCAATGGCATTTGCTTAGTTTCTTGTTCAGATGCTATGTATTAACAATCTTATCCTTAATTCTCTATGATTTTAGTTGCAACTGAAGTGTTCAGTTGGGGAAGTGGGACAAACTATCAGATGGGAACAGGCAATGCACACATCCAGAAGTTGCCATGTAAAATTGATGCACTTCAGGGATCCTATGTAAGCAAAAGAGTGAGGAAGCAGCAAAAGAGTACTTGGTGGAACCGAGGAATGCTATCCAACTACTAGAAATTGCTGATTCACTCGAGGTTGAGGAGGATAATGAGAAAGTATATATCAGGCCTTATAGATAATTGTGAAAATGCATTAACAAAGCACAGAGATCCAAACTTTGATCGTTTCCCGCAATCAGTGGGCATTACTGATCCAGCTATCTTCAAACAAGTTAGAGCATGAAGCCAAGCAGTTGAATGGACATAATCTTGATGACCAACAAATTGTTAAGATTCAGATGAGGTTTTCGCTTGAAGGTGCACTAGCTGATCTTGGTTTTCCTCTTGAAACTGAATCAAAGTTGTTGACTTCTGGTTTACCTGATGGAAAGGGGAATAGAAAAGCTGAGGTTTCTAGAAAACAAACGAAGACAATTAAACAGAAGTGCACAGAGTTTGACACTGTATCTCTAGCTAGTAAACCTCTGGAGGATCAAAATTCTCTAAAGCGATTTCCAGATACTCGATATCATGGTAAATCAAAAGTTCTATTCAAACTTGAACCATCTTTTCCAAGCACCATGAAAAAAAAAAAAAACCTTATATATATGACATAATGTTTTAAATATTTTCATGGGAAAAGTGTCTTCACTTTTAGTTCATTATTGGGCTGGAAATATGCTTTATCACGTATTGGGTTTGTTATCTAGCTAATTGAGTTTGTATTACAGGAAGATGTTGCCGTATATGTTGATGCTATCAGTAAAAACAATATGGTGGTCGGAAAACATGAAAACATTTCTTTATCTCACACTAGTAAGATTCCCCGACCAACTACATCTAAGAAAAATAACAAGAAATGTTGCTTGTCAATGTTTCTCAATGGCGCCGTTGATGACACCCCTAAACCTGCCCCTATGCGCCGTTGGTGCTAAAATTTTCCTACGAAATGCCTCTCTTCGTGATATTCAAAATGAACAGAGCAAAATGAAGGAATCAAACTTATCGTGTCAAAACCTGATCGGGCTTGCAAATAGTGGAAAAGTTCAGGCAACTTCAGGAATGCAACAGCGTTCAATCCCGGCAGTTATAGTCCCACCGCGAGGCTCAACAGCTGAAGGAGAACTAAGTACTCCTCCTTGGTCATCATCAGGAACTTCTCCGGGCGTGTGCCGACCATCATTGATCGATATCCAAATGCAGCAGGTATATGGAAAACACCATAGTTACCTAATTAAAGAATATGACCAGTAAAGTGAGCTATCAAGGTTTTATCTTATCTTTTGATTAGTTACCTTTATAGATTTTCCTTTATTACCTCATAAAGCATTGAATTAAAATTATTTAGCTCAAAATTTTTATTTAGAAATGTTACTCCAATACTCAAGAAAATAATGTCTCGCTATGACTTGAAAGTTAGTTTTTAAAACTCTTCCTAAATTTACAATAATTTATTGATTAATAATCCTAGCCTAAATCATACCCAAATCTGAATCCTAATTATAACCATACCAAGCCTAAACTAAGCTGATATCCTATTCTAAGCTTACAACTTGAACAAATATATACTCATGAGATATGTATTAGATATGATAATTAATAATAATAAAATAATAAATATTAATTAAGAAATTAGCTTAAGTATTCACATTGGTTGGAATATTAATATATTTCACCTCTTTAAATAGCATACCATACCACAGTATTCATTATATTAACATCTTTTTATTAACACACTCATATTCATTTTTAACATCAATATTGATTATATATGAGTCTCACTATCCATTTATTTATCTTTCTTCTTTATATCTAAAATTTATTTTATTTTTTATATAAAATTCGCTCATTAACAACGTTCAAAAAATTGAACGTTGTTAATACATGGGTGTTATAACACACATCTACATTAGTTTGTAATACCATTTAGGTGTTATAATACCTATATATTAACACCAATATGAATGCTTTTATAAAATTTTTTAGAATTTTTTTTTGACATTTAGCCGGATTTAAATCAAATTTGTATGATATTTTTAAGGGAATAAATCTATTAGACTCTAAGTGAGTCTGATTAGAATATCACATAAGTTGGAAGTTAATTGAATTAATTAATTTAAGTTAATATATAAAACCTTAGGGTGCGTTTGGTTTGTTTGTCTCTTCATTTCATTTTTTAGAAAACTCTATTTTCTCGTTTTTCATAAAATGACTTTTCCGCGTTTTTCATTTTCTTATAAAATACTCTATCTTTTTTTTGAAAATGAACGTAAAAAATGCAAATCAAACGCATTTCCTATTTTCTCAAAAAAATGAAAATAGAGAATAATATAGAAAATGCAAACCAAACGCCCCTTAAAGATTCCTATTCATTCCCCATTTCTCTCGTGCGCTACTCATCTCCCGATCCATTGCTGCCTCTTTCGTCGCCTGCTCTGATCCGATCCCATCACGAGCATGGGTCGTTGCTGCCAGCCCCTCTTTAGCCACAAACAACAACCCGTCGATCTACCTTGTGTCATCACCCTCACCTTCTCATGTGCATAATTGATAGCCGAGGCTGCCACCTTCTGCACGCCAGACCATTGACTTCGATTCCTCTGGCTACTAAGAGCAGCTCCACCACCAGCTGTTTCCCTCTCGTGCGCCGTGAACAACTGTAGCAACTCACGTCTTCCTCTACCTCAACTAGATCATTGGCCGCCACCTCCTGCTCGCCATCTTTAGTGCCTTCCTTGTTCCGAACCACCATCAATACGTCCACACGCCATTGACCGCTAGCCATCGTAGACTTGTCAGAAAAGAGGTATTGGGTGAGTAGATTTGATTGATAATCTATATTAGGTTAATTCATTTAATTAATCAATAAATTAGTGATTAATCAGAAATATTAATTGAGATTAATAGTTAATTAATTGGAAATGATTAGATCTTATATGATCAAATTAATTGATTAACAAAGGGTTTAAAATCAATATAGGATTTGGTTTCGCTACTCGATTTACGGTAGAACTTGGCTATAATTTGGGTTCTATGTTATAGGATTCTGATTCGAGATAGACATTCTGATGTGAAGACATTCAGTATGATCTATATATCAGGTGGGTAGTTCTTCCTTGACCTTTATATGTAGGATCGAAAGTGCTAGAGGGAGTTTTATCAAAAAAAAAAAAAAAAAGTGCTAGGGGGGCGGGGTGAATAGCGCTTGTAGATTTTTTTTTACTTTTTCGAAAAAACTCGATTAGAATAACACAGTGGAATAAGGATAAAAAAGAAAACAAACGCTAACATTTTTTTGTTTTACTTGGTTCGGAGCTTGTGACGACTCCCACTCCAAGGTTCAGATCAACGATCACTTTCATTGGCCAATTCACTATAAGTTCATAACTTACAAGTACGAAAGATGATTACCATACAAATATAACTTAAGTGCTCTATAAAGAAAAATTATACAAACGACTTAAGGATCTTGAGAGTCGCGCTTTCAGTCATTGAAGTTGTGTTGTGGAGTCGTAGGATTGTCTTTGAAGCAGCGCGCAAGAAAAAGATCATGAGAATGAGTTATTTTGAAACCACTGCTCAAAGACTTCTTTTATAGACCGCTGAAGGTGCCTCTAACATCGTCTGAGGTGCCTCTAACAGCAGGTGTTATCCCCTTTTCTTCTATCTCGATAACCTTCAGAGTTTGCACTGTTTATCTCTTTAAAGCACCTTCAAGGCACTCGAAGGTGCCTTCACGCCAACCTCCAAGGCGCCTTTAGCTACCTTGAAGGCGCCTCCGTGCCCTCCCACACGAAGCCTTCGACCAGGGTGTCCGAGGTGCCTCCAGTACCATTGGAGGCGCCTCGAGCACTGTTCATCTGAAACCTTTTTACCCATTTCACTACCTACAAGACATGTTAATCCAAAATACCAAACATACTCTGCAAAACAAAGTTAGCATAATAAAATATGAATACTTTAATAGTCTCTGGACTGTCTGGTTCTGACTTTCAGATTTTCTATGAAACCCTAGGTCGAACCGACGCCTACTGTTCCCTCAATAGGGAACACGTCCTTATCTACTCCTTTAAGGAGAGTTTACCTTTTGTCAGATTAGTCATCTAGACTGTCTGAACTTTTGCTCAGCATTTGACACTTCAGGACTTTACGCTGGACGTCTGATCCCCGACCTGTCCAGTTTTCCGCCTGGTGTCCACAACCTTAGGATTTCGCCCAACATTCTTGACCTGCCAAGACTTTTCCCAATCCCCGGGCTAGGATTTCATTGTCTAACCGCAGCTAGGACTTTCCTTTTACTTAAGATCACTTAGGACTTTCCTGCACACTCAGTTTAACTTGTTAGAACAACAATAACACTTAACTTAACTTAACTTTTGAAATAGAACTAAGAATTCTTAAGAAATTAAAACCCCCCTAAAATATATCACTTTCTTAGCAAAAAAAACTTAGTTTTTCTTTTTCTAAAAGTTTATTTTTTTTCTTTCAAAATACTTAGGTAAACAATTAAACATACTTAGCTAAAAATACATTTTCAAAAAACACTTGTTTTTTCAAAAATAGTTAAACTTGTTTTACTTGGAAAATACTTAACTTCCTTTTGGAAAAGTACTTAACTTGCTTTTTAGAAAATACTTTATTTTTTTTTTAAATTCTTAACTTTGAAGAAGTACTTTATTTTGGAAAAAATTTAATTTACTTTCTGAAAAGTACTTAACTTGCTTTTTGAAAAATATTTTAACTTTTAAAAAAAAATAAAAATATTTAACTTAACTCCATTTTTCTCCCCCTTCGACCTATATCAAAAAACTAAGTAGAGAAAAGAAGCTATTAATTTTAAAAAATATAAAAAAAATATTTTTAATCTCCTCCTTGACTAATGCCTTAAAATTTCTTTAAGTAAGTACTTTAAGTTTGAGGGAAAAGTGAATGATTTTTATCCTAGAGTCCAAGTATGTAGAGATCAAAGTAAAAAAGATTTTTTGTATAAAAAAATCTTAAAAATAGTCATCTATTTTTCTTAGAAGAAATGTCTAACCATTAGTTACTAGCTATTTACAATAAGATAGTAGCGTTTACTTGGTTAGTCAAATTAAGTACATGATCCGATTAGGTTTACTAAAAAGGATGACTTAACTTGATCATTTTGAATTAGTTTTTATAGCCTACACTTATGTTGATGCATAGACATAAGCATTCTGAAGTCCAGGCAATACCTTATGCATCTTACACCATTCTAAGTACTTTTTCATACACAAGTAAGGTATTCCTAATGTACTTGTGAGATGCTCTAGATGAACCTGTGGGTACATACTTTCTAGGGAAAAAACCTAGGCTAAGTCCAATATTTGAAAGTACTATTAAAAATGAGAGTTTTTAAGAAAATAAAATAATTTATCCTAGAATTTTAAAACCAAGCTAATTTTTTAAGTTTATAAGGTTTTTGAATGATAGAGAATATAATTTTGAAAAACCATAATTTTTGAAAAGGAAAAATAATAAAAGAATGATTTTGAAAAATTAGAATCTATTCTACTAAGCACATACCTAATTATCTTCTAAGTGTACTAAACTTGAGTTCATGTAAGAGTTTTGTGAAGATGTCTGCTAGGTTTGACTTGAAATCAACATAGTTAAGTACAATATCACCCCTAGCTATATGATCCCTTACAAAGTGGTATTTAACTTCTATGTGTTTAGTCCTTGAGTGGTGTATTAGATTTTTGGTTAAATTAATTGAGCTTATGTTATCAATTGAAATTTTTGTATTTTTATATTCTTATTGATCATCTTTTAAAGTGTGCATCATCTATAAGAGTTGAGACATACATTCTCCCATAGCTATGTACTTTGCTTCAGTAGTGGATAAGACAATACAGTATTGCTACTGGACTAGTTTACTAGTCACTGACCTAGAAGTTGGCAGCTTTCACTTGTACTCTTTCTATCTAGTTTGCATGTAACATAGTCTGAATCAGAGTACCCAACTAAGTCAAATTTGCTAGTCCTAGGGTACTAAAGTCCTACACTTAGTGTCCCTTTAATGTATTTAAGTATTCTTTTTTACATTAGTTAAGTGTAATTCATTTGCACATGATTGGTACCTAGTACATATATCAACTATAAATAAGTCACAATCAATTTTTATATTGGTTGCCATTGGGTTATTAATGTTTTTGAAATTTTTCATTCTAAATTTTTTAATTAACTCTTTAGTGTATTTTGTTTGATAAACATAAATTTCTTCTTTTATTTGTTTTATCTGTAAACGTAATAAAAAATTAGGTTATCCCATTATGCTCATTTCAAATTTATTTTTCATTAATTTAATAAATTCTTTTAAAAATTTAGTATTGGTTGAGCCAAAGATTATGCCTTCTATATAAATTTGAGTTATAAAAATATATTTTTCTAAGATTTTAACGAATGAGGTTTAGTCTATTTGGCCTTGGTTAAACTCTTTAGATATTAGGTATGTTGATAGCCATTTATATCAAGCCCTAGGTGTTTGTTTTAATCCATATAAAGTTTTCTTTAACCTAAGGACATGATTTGGGTGATCTAAGTCTTCAAATTCTGAGGGTTGATTTACATAGATCTCTTCTTTGATGAATCCATTAAGGAATATGAATTTTACATTCATTTGATATAACTAGAGTCCTTTATGTGCTGGGTAAGCTACTAGCATCCTTATGGATTCAAGTTTTGCTACAGGTGCATATGTTTTATTATAATCTAACCCTTCTACTTAGCTAAACTCTTTAGCTACTAGTCTAGCCTTATTCTTTACTATTTCGCCTTTGTCATCTAGTTTATTCCTAAAAACCCACTTGATATTCATTATGTATTTATTTATGGGTTTAGATACTAATTCCCAAACTTGGGTTCGTTCAAATTGGGCAGTTCTTCTTGCATTACAATTATCCAATCTGGGTTAGGTATGACTTCTTCTATAGTTTTGGGTTTAATTTTAGAGATAAGGCTATTTGACTTAAGTTTCTATAAGATGATCGAGTTTGAACTCCTAGGGTTAGGTCACCTAATATTTAGTTAGGTGGGTGGTTGGATCTGACCCTAGGTAGTCTTATTTCATGGTTAGCATTTGGTTCTTCTGATTCACTTGATTTAGGTCTATTTTCTTCATCACCTCCTATGTTTTTTATTATTTAATTATGCATTCGGAGTTCGAGAAAGTTTCTAAGTAGCTAGAGTCACACAATTGACTTATATTAAGTAAGTTTGTCACGCCCCAGGTAGTCCCTGCCAGAAGAAATTTCGGCAGCATCTCCCCTGTACGAGTGACAATATGAATCTAGAATACATATATCCATACATCGGCCCATACGGCCGGAACAATACTATACAAATAATAATCAAACCACGCAGTTTATATAAACATTCCACACAGTTTAATATGAACAATCCACGCAGTTTATATCAAAAGAAAAGACGATATAGAAATCATCACAGATATATGTATAACATCCTACTCCACTACAACGAAGAAAACGAAATCCACGAAGTAATAAAAATATTCGCAGCGGAAAACAAAAGTAGCAAACCCAAAGGTTCAACATAAAGTCCACAATACAAAACCCACATCACAAGTGTAAAAATGTAGTAACGAAAATAGAGATCGACTACAGAAAATCCTCGCGATAAGGGTGCTAGCGACTGGAATCTCTCCTGACGGCCTCAACCTGAAAAATAGTAATATAACGGTGTGAGTCCAAAGAACTCAGTAGGTAATCCAATAGATATGTACAACAACATATAACTACCAGCAACAATCCTACGGTACAGTATCCTAACAGTATAACATATAGTACAGTCTCCTAATAGTATAACAGGTATGCATAACTGAATAAACTGCAGTAACCAACAATAAGCATGTAATACAGTCTACTGCAAAAATAATAAGAAATGCATAATTGAAATAAACTGTATTCACCTGCGAGGTTTGTTCAACTGACTGTGAACATACACAGATAAAAATAGTCAGAGCAAAAGCATATAACCTGTATGCATGTCAATCATATGCAATCATGCATTAATAATAAATAATGCAATCTGTGCATATGATGCAAATGACATGTCCTGGTCACCCCTACTGCTAGTCAGCCATCTCACACACAATGGTGAGACCGAGTGGGTAGGGCTGTGACAACCGTGCACTTTGCCGTCACTGCCCCTGATGAGTGACCGAGTGGATGGGATGCTGTCAGAGTACACCTATCATCCTACCTCAAATCAAAGTGAGGGAGCGCAATGCTCTCATCTCCCGGTACACAATGACGGGGAGGGACCCTGGCGTGCTACCACGCTCCTGTCATGCTACCCATGAGCGTCCCAGCGGAGCACCATCGAGTAACCTGCCATACACACCCTGAGTGCTGTGCCACTACCTATGCAGTGGTCACGTTGTGTGCAGGCCCATGTAGCCGACCGACGAGATCAACAATAATGGAGTCGTCAATCGCCCAGCATACAATCATGCAATATGGTGCATGCGGCTACAGTATGTCATACTTGCACATATCATCCTCCATATGTGTAGGTGCCAAAAAGATAAGCACATATATAACAAGGGTAATAAACAATATGAATCCAACATCACATATCCAACATATCTATCAACTAATACAGTATAGAGGGAAGCACAATAAATACCTCTATCTCTATGAACACAGATACACATAGCCAGAAAGAAAAGCATGTCAGACTAATGTATAGCAGCTAACAGTAGAAGCATGTATCAGGTATCAACTAAACTAAACTCAGGAAAAGTTCTAAACTACCAATCACTAGTAATTATATATAAACTATGCATATCATAAGACAATATCGAAAAGATAAGTCAAAAGGTACCCGCTTCAAATAGAAGGTATAATCACGCTAAATCCGACGTCGAGACGCCTGTCTCGAACCAGAGTCCTGTGTCAAATAATATATATATTTTATTTAGCTAAATCCAAAAGAATAGCTAAATAAAATCCCTAATACTAAATTAGGGCAAAACCCTAATCACACAACCTCAATCTACCCAATTAAATCTAACGGTCAATTAGGATTAATTATTTAATCCCTAATCTCCCATTAGATTAGAAATCCAATGGTTGACTAGGATTAATTATTTTAACTCTAATCATTCCATTAGATTAATTCGAAACTAAATAATTCTGCACATAAACAACTAAATATAATCCTAATTCAAAACTACACATGATCCTGTAGTTATCTACAACAAGGATCCACTACCCTACACCATACCTCAATCTCCAATCTCTGCTCTTGATCCACAGCCGAAGAGGTGCTGCTGGAAAGAGTGCCTTCGGAACCAAGACAACCCCTCAACAGAACAGAACCTCACTGATTCCACTCCACTGTTCGAATCAATAAAAAGGAGATTACATATTCAACCAAGTTTTCCAACAACAACCTAATTCAAGAAAACAATCTACTCATCTTACCTTAACCTCTCCAATCCCATGACCTTAATCAACAGCAAGGTAGAGGAGATCCAAGATCCGATCAAGGGAAAACCTAGCACGAGTCTGATCCGATTCCTTCCCCTAATCCAAACAAGAATCATGAAGAACAGAACCCAATCAGATGAAATCCTTGAATCTACAAAAAAATGTCCGACGACTCTTACCTCTATCGATCACCTCCGGACGACGTTGCACAACCCGATCCGGCTGAGAAAACACAGATCGCTCTGTGAGCAGCTCAAGGGGAGGAGAGGGAAGGCCTACCAATCGAAGACGATGCGAGATCCGACTCCTCACCGTGCCCTAGCCACCGATCGTCAACGATTGGTCGCAAAAACTGCAGAAACAGAACCCCTCGACCAGATTTGGCTTAGACTTCCTTGGCACCGTCGAGCTCCGGTGACTCCACTAGTTTCCGTCGAGGTCGACGGTCACTGGAACCGTCGGCTTTGCTTCGTTCGCGAGAGAGAGACAGCGAGAAGAAGAAGAGGGAAAGGAGATCGGGAAATCTCAGGGAAGAGGGAAAGAGAGGTTCGGGATTAAAAAGGATCGGCATTTTCTTATTTGAGGAAAGAATTAAAAGAAAAGGAATTTATATAATAAACATTTTCTCACTTAAACGGGGATCTCAAACAGGTTTTATCCGAATCCGTTAATTCGTCCTCTCAAAACCCGTCGTACGAGCTCCGAAAAAATTTCAGAAAATTTCTAAAAAATTCTAGAAAAATTCTATAAGGCTATTTCTCAAATAACCCTATTATTTAAATTTTCCAATATCTTACAAAGTTAAACTTAAATTCATCAACTAATAAAATTTTTTGAATAATGAAATTGGAATTTAGTTTAATATTACCTGTTGTGATTACCTTCAGTTTTCCATCATTGCCAAATACAACTGATTCTAAGCTCTTGAGTTTTAGTTTGGTGAACTTCAATCTGTCTCCAGTAATATGTCTAAAGCATCCACTATCCAACATCTATTGGTCGAAATCTTTATGTTCCTACGCATAAAGTATTTGATTTAGATCCAATCTAAATAGACTCTAAGATAGATTGATTGAGTTTAACTCCTTATTTTTCATCTCATTCATTCTAGATTATCAATCATGTTATTCCTATGAGTGTTTGTGAGATGGTTGATTCAATTTAACTTAGATTTTAGTTTGATTTGGTTTAGATTAATTTTGATTAATTAAGTTTGGTTTAGGTTTTAAATTTAATTTAATTAAGTTTGATTTAGGTTTAATTTAGTTTAAGTTAATTAGTTTAAGTTTGATTGAGGTTTACATTTAATTTAAGTTAATTAGTTTAAGTTTGATTGAGGTTTGATTTTGGTTTAGATTAATTTTGATTAGTTAAGTTTGATTTATGTTTAATGTTGACTAATTAAGTTCGATTTAGTTTTAAGTTTTGATTAATTATGTTTGATTTAGGTTTAAATTTGAATAGTTTTATTTTAAACCTAAGTCCATCTCACTCTTTTCTAGATTGAAAATCAAGAAACCTTATAGGTTTTGTGAGATGATTAATTTTATCTTCAATTTAAATTAAATTCTAAGAATTGATTTACATTTGAGTTAGACTAGGGTTTAACAGTTAGTCAATTAAACATCCATTTCAATAGTTGACTTCCAGGCTGTAGTTAGGCACTAGGCCTTCTTGGATATTGGAACAATAGCCACTTCTAGATAAAGTCTTTTGAAGAAATTGAATATTTAATTTTCTTTCTGAGAACACTTGGTCTAACTAATCAAGTGTTGATAAAGTCTAAGTCCTTATCTACACATCCTAATCTAAGCATGAATAGAGAAAGCAGTAAATCAAGCATCACATAATTTTATCTAATAAAAATGATCTTTCTACTAGCTTCTCCTGTATCATAGCCTCGATAAGGTCTATCAATGTAGTAGATTTGATCCTTGGGGATCTAATATTGATTAAGTCCAACTTGATTAATCAAGTTAGACTTAGAGACCATGCTTTGACCAGTTTTTCATTGGTTTGATTAACTAAGGATAAATAAGATTTAAATTTATGTTTGATCTTATATCTGAGTCAGGATCTATTGTATACGACTCTTTATTTTCCATAGATCAAGTCAAGATTCTTGGAATCCAAAGTGAACCGTTCCAACGAGTCCCTAAGTTCCTTGACTTGACTTTTCAAGTTGAAATTTTCTTCCTTAAGTTGTTGGACTTAAATGGAAGTTCCAGCTTGAACAAACTTGGTCAAGGAACTTGGGTTAGTCAATTCCTTAAGGGTTGTTACCTCCTTTTCGAGTGACTTGACCTGGATGTTAGATTTTACCAGTTTTCTAGACAAATAAGGAATTAAATTTTGTAATATAATAATTGACGGACTTATAGTGGAATCATCTTCTGAGCCAAATTTGGATTCGTTGCTTTGCTTCATTCTCGACTCGGTTTCGACAACTTGTTCTTGTGCCATCAGCGCGAAGTAGGTAGCTCGCTCGCATTCTTCATTGGAGTCTTCTAATGAAAACTCATCCCACATTGCTTGTAGCGCCTTCTTCCTTCATTGCGTCTTTGCTTCCTTCAGGTTTGGACAATTAGCCTTAATGTGTCCCCTTTTGTTTCACCCATAGCGGGTGACTTTGGACTTGGCCTTCGAGTTCGAGTTTGGACTCGACTGTTTCATTTTTGATTGAATCACATTCTTGATCTCCGATTTTGTGAAACCCTTCTTTTTCTTGTATAACTTTCATACTAGGTTCATGAGCTTAGCGGTAATTTCTTCATCATCTTCTAAGTCTGATTCGCCTTTGGACTTGGGTTCGGTCCTACGCTCAATTTTTGGTTCCCTTGTTCTGCTTGCACTTGTGACCAAAGCAATACTTTTCTCGATCGACAGTGTATTAATCTGTTCATGAAGTTCGAATTTGGAAAATAATTCATCTAATTTAATTAGTGAAAGATCCTTAGACACTTAAGCATCTACCATGAATGTCCATAAAGTGTTCCTAAAAAAGCCATTTAGTGAATACCTTATTACATTGTGGTTCTCCACTTTTTGTTCGATTGTATGGAGGTCGTTCAAAAGATCTTGGATGCGAGTGTGCAACTAGCTTGCCGACTCACCTTCCTGTATTTTAATGTTATACAATTTATTAAGAATTAAACCTCTCTTACTTACCTTTGTGTCAGAGGCCCCCTCGTGCAGTTTGATCAGTTTTTTTCATAATTCTTTGGCACTTGAGAATGGACCAACTCAGTTTAGCTCTTCTTTGGTCAAGCCGCATTGGAGAGTTTGAGTGGCTTTTGCATCGACTTTCTTCATGATGTGCGGATCCCAATTGTCGCATGATACTGGTTTTCCAGTTCCGTCGAGTGGTAGTACAAAGCCGATTTGGATGATTATCTACATTTTTACTCGTGTCTTCAAATGGTACTCGATCCGATTTTTCTAGCATCCGAAGTCAGGTGTGTGGTACTATATATAGCCTTCTTGGTGGGCTATTTGAGAAAAAAAACCTCACACACACAAAGGAAAAATATTGAATGTTCCAAGACTAAGTCTCGGATTAGTAGTGCATGATAAAAAGAAATTTAAGAACTCAAGTGGTATTGCACTAACTTTAAGAAATGAAAGACTCGATTATGAAAAACTGACTGGAAGGGGTGATAGCACTGATTCCGATCAACTCCAAAAATTTCAAAAATTATCATGAAGAAATTGCTTGAATGGTGGCTTCATCGCTTCAAAGTTGCACCGCTTTGACACCAATTGTAGGATCGAAGGAGCTAGAGGGGGGAGGGGGTGAATAATGCTCATGGTTTTTTCACTGTTTTGAAAAAACTCGATTAGAATAACATAGCGGAATAAGGATGAAAAGAAAACAAATGCTAATAGTTTTTGGTTTTACTTGATTTAGAGCCTATGATGACTTCTACTCCAAGGCTCGCGATCAATGATCACTTTCATGGGCAATTCACTATCAGTCCGTAACTTACAAGTACAAATAGCTCTCTCGTAGTCCAAAGCGAGTTCAATTGTATCCACCGTTGAGGTTGAGGAAAAGACTGCATCAGTCTTTGAGCCATCCTATTCAATCCTCATAGGCAATGCTATTGGTCTACCTTCAATCAATTTCTTAGCCTAAGGCTTTGCTCTATATCCTGTGTTGTAAGCTTTCCATCATTGAAGGCCCCTCCATTCGACCCAAGATTTCAATTACGTATACTCACTATTCTGTTATTCCGTTAGCCTTTTAGTTATTCGTTTAGTCAAAGCCGTACGTATATCCCTTTCGAATCGTTCTATCATTCGGATTACAAGACAAATATAACTTAATTGCTCTATAAGGAAAAATTATACCGACAACTTAAGGATCTAGAGAGTCACACTTTAAGTCATCGAAGTCATGTCACAGAGTCATAGGATAGTCTTTGAAGTAATTCACAAGAGAAAGATTGTGAGAATGAGTTATATTGAAATCACTGCTCAAAGACTTCTTTTATAGACTGCTGGAGGCACCTCGGACGGTGTTGGAGGCGCCTTCGAAGTCTGTGTTGTCTATCTCTTTGAAGGCACTTTCATGCCAACCTCCAGGGTGCTTTCAGCTGCCTGGAAGGTGCCTCACCGCCCTCCTACGCGAAGCCTTCGACCAGGGTGTCCAAAGCGCCTCCAACATTATTAGAGGTGCCTCGAGCACTATTCACCCAAAGCCTTTTTGTGTATTTCACTCCCTGCAAGATATGTTAGTCCAAAATATCAAACATACCCAACAAAATAAAGTTAGCACAATAAAATATGAATACTTTAACAGTCTTTAGATTATCTGGTTCTGACTTTTAGATTTCTAGTGAAACCCTAGGTTGAACCGACGCCTACTGTTCCCTCAATGGGGAACGTGTCTGTTGGGTTCTAGCGCGCTAAACACACGAAAGCACAGTGGAAATTTACTAGATCCTCCATCCAGCAGATCCATGCGAAGGGAAGAAACATTGCATACAAACAATCTATACTAAGTTACATGATAGGATTATACCCTTGATGCGTGCACACGATCTCCCGACAACTCGTATCTCAGCATGATCACATGTCCGCGCCTCTATGATATCCACACGAACAAGCCTTGTCTTTGCTTGTCTCACAAACAAAGTAAGATGGAGAAGAAAACACCTAAGGTTGTGCTAGTAACCTCACCTAGGAGTTTCGGCCAAGAGAGACAAGGAGGAAGAAGAAGAATGCAAAAGGTCTCACGTCTTCACATCTACCCAAAAATATCATCCAAAATGATATATATATTCATCCCATGAATACCAAGGGTTTTTCCCTTTCATCTTCTAATCCAATGGCTCAAAATTAACTATATTAAACTTCCTTGGTGAACTCAAGTTCACCCAATGAGTCCAACCCATTAATTCTCATGCAACTCAACTCAATCCAACAATTGGACCCCTTTGAGTCTAACTCAATGAGTCAAATTTGGATTACACTTAATCCAATGATTCATCACATGAACCCATCTCCATATCTACTTGTTCTTTGTGTGTGACCCTATAGGTTCTCGTAACGTTGGTAATGTACCCAAATCACCATTTAGATATATAAGCAATGAGTGACATCTAGCAAGACATCATTGCTACCCAAGTGACGAGAAAGTCAAGATCCGACCTAACCTGTCCGTGGCTATTATCTTTTATGACTTGGTCCCTCTATCCTTGATATTTAGATTAATCAATGAGGCATAGATCGTGGCATCCTCTTATCAATATTTGTGTTTCTTGATTTTCAAGTAGACACACTCAAACAAATGAGCTCAATATCTCATATTGACTCATTTACGCATGACCATGCTTTCTTGTGTCCTACTAATCAAGGGGTCCACAGATATCGCTTCCGTCATATGGAAGGGATAGATCCCATCTACATCACTCACATCCCTCCACATAATTTATTGCATACCCAGTGATCGACTTTATAGTCCATCCTGTTATGGGTGGCGTTTGACGATACTAAAGTATACAACTCTTTATGTAGGGAACCGTAGTGACTTCAGGTCTAAGGACTATTCATACCAATAGTCACATGAGAATGTTTATGACACTCATACGACGATTCATGAAATATTCTCATGGTGGGTCATTCAGTATATATTCTTTAATATATACCCATGTGTCAACCTGATATCTCATATTCATGACTTGTGAGATTAAGTCATCCGTTGACCTACATGCTAGTCTCAACGTATTAATATTGTTCTTGTTTATTAATGCTCGACTAGGAATAATTAAGAGTAGTGTTCTCTACAATATCTCACTATCAATTCAACTAATTGATATACTGTAGATAAGAACCTACTACCCAAGGACATTATTATATTTATTTAATCGGCACTGAACTGAAATAAATATAATAACCAACTTTGCCTATTATTATTAATGATATATGATACAAAATAAGCCCTTTACAATCATCTTATAATTGGTACTAGGGCTAATACTAACAGTGTCCTCACCTACTCCTATTAGAAAAATTTACCTTTTGCTAAGCTGGTCCTCTAGACTGTCTAGACTTTTGTTTATCATCTGAGACTTTAAGACTTTTCACTAGACGGCCGATCTCCGACCCGTCCAGTCTTTCACTTGGTGTCTACGACCCCCATGACTTCCACCTAGAATTTACGATCCTGGGATTTCACTCAATGTCCTCGACCTGCCAAGACTTTGCCCAGTCCCCCAGACTAGAACTTTATTGCTTAACCGCAGCTAGGACTTTCCCTTTGTCTAAAATTACTTAGGATTTCCTGCACACTCAGTTCAACTTGTTAGAACAACAGTAACACTTAACTTAGAACCTTTGCCATTATTAAAGCTCAAGTTTGATTGTCTGGTGCTCACTACATTAGCACTATAAAACTTTGATTTTAGTGCTTAAGCTTTTATTGTATAGTTAGTTTGATTATCTTGACTCTACTCTTATTTATACTTGAGTTGATACTTAACTGCTTGATCTTAGAGATGATCTATTTGATATTTATACAGTCTCCTCATTATCCATGTATAAGTATCATGTATATTTGTTGTCTTGTATATATATATATATATATATATATATGATACATACTCAAATTACTATTGCATAGAGATTATTCATATTGTTGGATATGTTTGTATTATGGTTGCATACAGATAATCTAATCTTGCAGATATAGTTCTTTACTATTTAATTATCATTGCACTATATACGTCCTATCAACCATTGTCTCTCATTCGTGGTTGAGAGAGTAGTTAACGACTGTTAGTATTTTCTATTGACCATTGCTTTGGGTATAACAAACTGCCAATCATACTCCTATATTGCTTTGAGTTTGCTAATTTTTCTTCTTGATCACTATCTATCTTGGTATTAGTTCCCATAGGTGTAGACACTACTTTAGCATTTTCTAAACCAAATTTCTTGATAATTTTCTTAGCAAATTTTGTTTGGTACACATGAGTTCCTTCACTAGTTTGTTTGACTTACAATCCTAAAAAGAAACTCAATTCTCCAACTATACTCATTTCAAACTCACTTTCCATGTGTTTGATAAATTCATGAAGAAACTCAATATTTGTTAAACCAAAAATGATGTCATCAATGTAAATTTGGGCATCAAAGATATCTTCATCCTTAGATTTTAGACATAAAGTTGGATCAATTGTCCCTCTTATAAAGCCCTTAGAGATTAAGAAGGATGAGAGTCTTTCATACCAAGCCCGGGGAGCTTGTTTTAACCCATAGAAGACTTTCTTAAGTTTATAAACCTGATTTGGGTAATCTATGTTTTTAAATCTGGGTGGTTGCTTTACATAAACTTCTTCCTTAATAAACCCATTAAGGAATGCTGATTTCACATCCATTTGATGAAGTTTAAAACCCATGTGAGCGGTATATCCTAGTAAGATTTAGATGGACTCTAACTGAGCTACTGGAGGATATATTTCATCATAATCAAGTCCCTCAACTTGATTGAAACTTCCATCCACTAACCTAGCCTTATTTCTAGTGACTCTACCTTGATCATCCAATTTGTTCCTAAAAACTCATTTTGTTATAACAATTGTACTAGCATTGGGTCTTGGAACCAATTTCCATACTTTACTTCTGTCAAATTGATTCAACTCTTCTTGCATTGCTAGGATCCAATCTGTATTAATTAAGGTTTCATCAACTGATTTTGGTTCAAATTAGGATATTAGAGCAATTTGACTAGTAAAGTAGGATATAGTCCTTACTTCTTGTGTAACATCTCAAATTACTTGGTCAATAGGATGATCTTGATGGTCCCTTAAGGCCCTAGAAATTGTAGGTTCATCACATTCACGATGATCATTATTTACATTGCTTCTTTCATCATCTAAAGTACCTTTTTCTCCCCCTTGATCAATACCCCCTAAATGTAGGTTTTTGAATTGCTTGGGTAATGTTTTGATTTCTTTCATTTCCTAGGGTAAGTAGACTCATTAAATTCAACATTAGATGATTCCTCAATCGTTTGAATCTTTTTGTTGTATACTCTATATCCTCTACTATAGATGAGTATCCAACTAAGATTCCCTCATCCGACTTAGACTCAAATTTTCCTAAGTTGTCTTTGGTATTTAGGATATAGACCTTGCAACCAAAGACCTTGAAATAGTGAATTGTAGGAATTGTGTCATTTCATAATTAAAAGGGTATTTTCCCTAAAAACTTATGGATCAAAATAGGATAGGTATTTAGGATATAGACCTTGCAACCAAAGACCTTAATAACAAGCGGTTTTAACAACTTCTGTCCACAAATAGCTAGGTAAAGAATAAGCATTAAGCATAGTCCTAGCTGCTTCATGTAGAATTTAATTTTTTATTTCCACTACCCCATTTTGTTGGGGTGTTCTTGGACAAGAAAACTCATACTTATATCCATTTTCTATGCAAAACCTAGAAAAGTTAAAATTTTCATATTCTCCACCGTGATCACTCCAGATCCGATTGATTTTGAGATTCTTTTCATTTTCTATTCTTTTACTAAATTCTATGATTATTCCTAGAGTGTCATCCTTATGCTTCCTGAAGTAGACCCAAGCATATCTAGAAAAATCATCAACAATCACTAAGCAATATTTATTGCTTATTAATAAGGGAGTACTATATGTTGGTGTAGGAAGCACTAGACGATCAAACCTGTACGTTCTGATAATAGCAAAGGATTCAAAAGTTAAGATGTCTTGTTGTTTAATAAGGTTGATTGACCTTGCAGGAAAGTCCTAAGTCGTCTTAGGTAAAAGCCCTAGTGGATTCTAGGCAGGTGGAAAACCCTATGGGGGTGGTAACCCTAGGTCCTAGGAGGTGGTAATCCTAGGTGATGAAAAGTCCTAGCTGCAGTTAGGCAGGTGGAAATCCTAGGGGACGGTAACCCTAGGTCCTAAGTGTTAGAGTGTATACTAAAAGCCTAGTTTTTTGTATAAACATTTATTTAGAAATAAGAATCACATTGGTCAAATGTCTACATTTATATGCTAAGTATAGTTGTTCAATTAATTTATATTGTAGATAACATGGTGTGTGGTATCACACACAGAAGATCATGTTATCAGTTCTTTATAAATTATAAACAGTTGCTCACGACTAAGATGGAAAGGAACAAACTGTTTAAATAGTCGTAGTGTAATTAGGTATTAGTTTATCTTGACTAATAAATTACACTAGTACACTCTGAGTGTATCGAGTAGGACCATTTAAGGTAAATTCTTTTTGTACTGACTAAATAAAAGAACAAGACCTTAGTTATTATGGAAGTGTGTGCTCTTAATCCTAATATAATAATAAGCACATATATTTAGTATTTATTTCTTTGACTTATCAAAGGGTGAGATTTAGCTCGATAAATCAAAATGCCCGATAAGTTGGGAAATGATATTACTTATAGTGTGTGTTGTTGATTATAGAAGGAAACTGTGTCCTAGAAATCTAGGTTGATAATGTCCCCAAGAGGAGCTCTTAAGGATTGTCATGTTAAACCCTGCAGGTGAACTTAGTCCGACATGACGATAAGGTTGAGTGGTACTACTCTTGGACTAAGATATTAATTAAAATGAGTTGTTAGTAACTCAATTAATTAGTGGGCATTCGACATCTTAAACACAGGGAGATTAACACACTCATAATAAGAAGGAGCCCAAAATGTAATTTGGGATTGGTGCGGTAGTTCAATAATAATTCTTTAGTGGTATGAATTGTTATTGATGAAATTAAGTTGGGTATTCGGGGCGAACACGGGAAGCTTAATTTCATCGGGAGACCCAAACCAATTCCTCCTCTCGGTTCCTAACGTAGCCTCTTATATATAGAGAATTATACCCACCTATACCCACCTTCTTACCCACTCTTTGGTGGCCGGGCAAGCTAGCTTGGAGCCCAAGCTAGGGCCGGCCAAGACCCAAGGATTGAGCCAAGTAGGGGCCGACCAATACTTGGAGCCCAAGCATGGTGTGGCCGGCCCTAAGAAAAATAAAAGGATTTTTATTTTAAAATTTTTCTTATGTGGATTCCATGACTTTAAAAGAGAGTTTAAAAATTTAAATCTTTCCTTCTACAAAAGATTAAGAAAAGATTTGATATCTTTCCTTATTTGTAGATTGAGAGGAAGATTTTAATTTTGATAAAACTTTCCTTAACCATGTTCATGATTTAAAAAGAGAGTTTTAAAATTAAATATTTCCTTTTATAGTCTTCAACAAAAGATTAAGAGAAAGATTAGATATCTTTCCTTATTTGTAGATTGAAAGGAGATTTTAATTGTAGAGATAACTTTCCTTTTTGGAAATCAACCACATGTTTAAAAGAAAGATTTTAATTTATAAAATTTCCTTTTATAACCAACCATGAAGGGATAAATTATTAGAGAAATTTTAATTTTAAAATTTCCGGAAACAAATAAGGAAGTTTTAATTTTGTGTTTAAAACTTTCCTTATTTGGAGCATGGGGATGTGGTCGGCCATAGCATGGTTAAAAGGAAAATTTAATTAATTTTTACTTAATAACCAAAGGCCAGGAATATAAGGGAATTTTAATAACAATTAAAATTTCTTATTTGCCAAGACCAAGAAATATAAAAGAGGGGGTAGAGGTGCCTTCACAATAGAACATCTATTCTATAGTTCCTCCACTTTTCTTTGGTGTGTGGCTGGCCCTATTCCTTCCTTTTCTCTTCTTCTTTAGTGGTTGGATTATCCTTCCCTTAGAGCACTTGTTGATGGCCGGTTCTAGCTAGGAGAAGAAGGAGAGAAATGAGACTTTGCTCTTGCATCCCTTGGAGCTTGGTGGTGGTGGCCGGACCTCTACTTCTCTTGGAGAATTGGTGGTGGCCGAATCTAGCTTGGAGAAGAAGGAGCCTGGTGGTTCTCGTCTCGGAAGATCGTTGCCCACACAACGTCTGAGATTAGAAGAGGAATACGGTAGAAGATCAAGAGGTTATTTGCTTACAAAGGAAGGTATAGCTAGTGTTGGAGGATCGGTGGCCGGCTTGAAGGGGGGTTGGATAGCTAGGCCACCCCCAAATCGATTTCTTCTCTACAAAAGGTTAGTGCGTAGCGGAAATACAAAAACTAAAGCAATTAGAAACAAATAAGAATACAAACGCTAACACGCTCGATGTAACATGGTTCAGAGATGATGCTCCTACTCCACGACGTGTCCTTGAGGTGGACGAACCCTTGATCCTTCGGTGGATCAGTCCCCGGCAATCTCCCGCTAGAGCTTCTCCTTTTCGGTGGAGCAAACCTCTCACAAAGGTTCTCTTCCTCTTTACAAGATGGAGTTTAGATTGGGAGGAAGAGAATTGACTTGGGAGCTTTGGGCACAGAATAGGAGTTAATCTATAAACATCAGTTACCCTCTTCAAGCCCCAAAGCATTCCTTAAATATGAGGAGAGAGTTGATCACAAATCAACTCAACCCCCGAAACCAGTCGACTGGTGTGCCGTTGGACACAGCCAATGACTCTCTGCAGAAAGTCAAATTCTGCCAACGACTATGTACCAGTCGACTGGTCTCAGGACCAGTCGACTGGTCCCCGTAGCCGACAAGCACAGAATGCTTTTGTGCATTCCGTGAAGCTAGATCAGTCGACTGGTCCCATGACCAATCGACTGGTCCCAGTACATTCACTCCTCTCATCCTTTCCGGAGTCACCTTTGAAGTCCTCTTCCTCGGCCTTCGTCCCTCAGATGCACCCGAGCCCATGGCTCCTCTCCGTGTCATCCTTCACGTTGCCTTGAAGTCCACTTCCCTCGGCTCCACTCCATTGCTCCTCGTCCTACGGTCCCTCGGATGTCTTCCACACCACCCTTCACCGACTCAACGATTCGAGCCCTTGGATGAGTTCCACATGTATTTCTCCAAGTCCTGCAAGACTCAAACGCATATCAAATACATATGAAAGCCTAACTTAAACTCTTTGACACACATCAAAACCTAGGTCGATTGCACCAACAATCTCCCCCTTTTTGATGTGTGGCAATATGTTTAAGTTAGACATAAATAACAACTTTGAAAATTTGAAGCAATATGTAAACATGAAGCATAAAACCCAAGCTCCCCCTTAACACATGCTCTCAACCTTAATTTTCAAAGATTTGCACACAAGTAAACCAAGTAGGTTACTAACTTAACCTTCCCTTTTCTCCCCCTTTGACACCATCAAAAATATTGTACCAGACACGTACACATACTATGGTATCAATTCCAACCAATTTTGGACCAAAAACTTGATTTCAAAAACCCTCAGAGTGCTAGAAGGCTGGTACCAGTCGACTGGTACCTATCACAGTCTACTGGTACATGCTGAACTCGAATTTCAGCCTTCTGAGGCCTTAACACATGCTCTCAACCTTAATTTTCAAAGATTTGCACACAAGTAAACCAAGTAGGTTACTAACTTAACCTTCCCTTTTCTCCCCCTTTGACACCATAAAAAATATTGTACCAGACACATACACATACTATGATATCAATTCCAACCAATTTTGGACCAAAAACTTGATTTCAAAAACCCTCAGAGTGCTAGAAGGCTGGTACCAGTCGACTGGTACCTATCACAGTCTACTGGTACATGCTGAACTCGAATTTCAGCCTTCTGAGGCCAACTTCAGAAATGCATACAAAATTTCAAAAAATTTGAAAAATCATGAAATTTTGAGCACATGTTCCTTGACATATCCTTTAACTAGGAAAAATATGTTTTCATGAAAAGTCAAAGTATTTTTAAAATTTTGACCAAATCTCAAAATGTCTCAAAAACATGCAAGTTTGTACCAAATTGAAATCTTGTTTTGCAATCATATATTTCAATATAACTATTCCACAGTAAATAGAACATAGTACTGTTTTCAAAATATTTAAAATGTCCAACTATGATCTATGGGCAAGATGTCCATTAATTAAACATTTGCTTTCCCCATAGTTGGTCTATGATCACTAAAAATTGATACATCCATAACTCATCAAAATGCCATAAGCATATGTGAATTATTTGTATCATCCTAATATCTCACATTTATGGTTAGAAAAGAAGACAAGTCATTGTGAGATAAAGGTAACTTCTACTTAGCCCTCTTAATCATGAATTTCTAGCAATGCTAAGTGCTCCCCCTTAAGGTCTCAAGTCAACCATTCTTCAAGGGTTTGAATTATGATTTCCATGGTTGACTTAACCTAAAATCCTCTAACCCTTGAGGATTGATTTTGTCACCCAATAGAAATTCTTTCTAATTGGGTTAACCAAATATTCCTTGGGGATCCATTTTCTATCTATGGTCTTTGTTTTTGATTGCCCCTAGCAAGTAAACAATGATAGATCTTTTCATTATTTGGTTCATTGTATCCTATCCCATTTTTCTTAAAACTTGTCCTTTGGCTCCCAATGATCATGTTTAGGGTTTTAGAGCCAATTTCAAATTTCCTAAGGGCATTGGTAAGATATTCTACCTTTTCCCTTAATTTCCTATTTTCTTCTTCTAAACATGAATCATTTGAAGAATTAGAAGAAGCATGCATATCATTGTCCTTAGAGCACATGGATTCTAATTTTTCTTCAAGACAAATAATATCATGTTTCAAAGATTTATTTTTCCTTTTTGCCTTGAACAAGTCATCATTTGTCCTTGAAATAATTTTAATTAAAATATGAGGAGGAAGATTATGTACCTCACTTACCGAGAAGTCCGAATCCGAAGTTTGACCTCCCCCTTCACTTGAGCTCCCCTCTTCATCTTCACTTGAGCTCCTTCCTTCTTCTTGCTCGGATGAGGTGGAGGCTTCATCATCAATTCCCATTAAAGCAAAATTTACTACATGGTGCTCTTCTTCCTCCGATGATGATGAAGGATCATCCCATGTTGCTTTTAGGTTTTGAGCCTTCTTCCCCTTTTCTTTTGTCTTCTTCTCCTCCCTCTTCTTCCCTTCCTTCTTCTTCAAGAGAGGACAATCATCTCTTATGTGTCCCTGTTCGCTCTCCGCAAGTGTACGGAAATGTCGCAAGTAATATAAAAGATTATCGTATCCACAGGGACTGTTGATTAAGCATTAGTTAACTTCGCACGGCGAATTATCTAGACAATCGAAAAGTGGTTTACAAATGTTAGGATAAGAAATAGAAGAGAAAAGAAAGAGAGTAAGAAGGGAGAGAATGAGCGTAGTGAATGGAGGGGAATAGATACTAGGATTTTGGTTTCTTTGTGATGTTATTCAATGTAAATGGTTCACCAATTCTTATCCCTCAATTGCCAAACACTTGTAGAAAGTTGCCGGTTCTCTCTTGCAATAGATAACCGGCTAAGGACTGAGAAATGTATCTAGATATGATCAATTAGACGTGAACCTACGTTGTCCTTACACAGAAGCGCACCTATTACTATGCCTTCCTCGGATATCAACATAGAAGCCCACAACTTATTAATCTATCAAGATACAAGAAACTAATCACAAGATCCATCCTACTCTCTTGAATATTCCTATTTCCTCTTCAAGATTATCTCTCAAACGTCCTTACACGGGCTTGCACCTGTCACGTGGATCCCTCGGATGATCGAGTGAGAGTTTATCTTTACAAAGTCCACAAGAAATCCAAACATTCAATCAAGCATGGTCATTAAGCCAAATCACCATATTCCACACAAGATCAAATAGGTACAAACAAGGCAATATCATGGAAACAAGAAAATGACAAATCCACAAAGGTTTGCATACAATCACATTACATCAAACAAGAACAATGCATCAACAAGTCATTGAATAGAATCATGGTGTCTTCATAGTTTTACATCATTCATCTCATCACAAATACTTCCTACATCCTAGATCTAGAGATCTACTCCATTGCAAGATAATTACAATCAAGAGACAAGAAATAAAGCTATCTACAACTCAAAACATAAGGAGAAGAGAAGGGAAAGCTTATCCATGTAGCACCGGTCTTCTTGGATGCAATCTTTGCTCCGGAGGTGGACGGATCGGCGAAGGATCGAAGATCTAGGGTTCCCCCAAGGGGGAAAACCCTTCCCCAAGCAATGGGGAAGAGCCCCAAGCCAAAGACCAGCCCAAGATATGAGAAAAGGGGAAGAAAACCCCTTTTATAGGCTTGGCACGGGTGCCACACGGCCCCGTGGCACGGCCGTGTGAGGCTCACACGGCCTGCACCACTTCCTTCTCTGCCAACCTCACACGGCCATGTGCGGAACACGGTCATGTGAGGTTCTGCTTCTGTTTCCTTTGCACGACCGTGTAGATTTACACGGCCATGTAAGGTTTCAACACTGGATGCCATACATGGCCGTGTGCAGCTCACACCCCCTTGCATGGCCCTTGCACACCCTTTGTCTTAGCTTTAAATAGTTATGTTTCATTGCAACATCTTTTAGGCCACCAAGATGGGGTTTTCTCCCATTTAAGTCTTCATCAAAGTTGTAGATCTTGAAGTTATCTACAAGTTGGTATAAAAAACATCCCAAATCTCCAACCAAGCACAAAGTTATGGCCATTTTAGTTTCAGTCTGCAGTGCAGAAAACCTCACACGACCTTCACACGGTCGTGTGAGGTTCACACGGCCCCAACATGACCCCTACACGGCCTTAACACGCCCATGTGAGTTCTACACGGCCAGAACATGAAGAAAACATAGTTTTGCATGCCCATGTCACTCTGGAAGCTCTAGACTTCATTTAAACTCTGTTTTTACTCCAAATCACGTCCTGTCAATCAAAATAAGCAAAGAGTAGATCTCTGAACAGAATATAATGAAAGTATGACATTCTAATGAAATAGGATGCAATAAACATAGATTATGTCAATGAAATACAAGTAGATGTGCGTCAAAGTATGCATAAAAGAGTATATAATCTACGCACATCAGTCCCTCTCCTTGGCAATTGTAGCAAATTACCCTCCTTGTTCTACTTTTGCTTCTTGAGCTTTTTCTAGCATGAGATTTGTTAGTAGAAATTTTTTTAAAAGCTCTTCTCATTTTTCTTACCATATACGCCTCTTGGTCGCTATCCATTGAGGCACTTGATTCTTCGGAGTCGGAGGATGGTGGGGATGAAGACTTCTTCTTCTTACCCTTTTCCTTGTTTGCCACAAGAGCTACTCCTCTTGATCTATTTGCTTCTCCTTCTAATCCTTCAACCCTTGTTTCGTGAAGCTCCATTGTTGAGAAGAATTCATCTAGAGAGCTCTTCTCTAGATTCTTTGAAATGTAGAATGAATCTACAATGGAGCTCCATGTCGAGTTTCTTGGAAAAGCATTGATGGCTTTCATTATGATGTCTCGGTTGGAGAGTTTCTCACCTACACTTGTTAGTCCACTTAAAATTTCTTTAATTTTAGCATGTAGTGTAGATACCTTATCTCCCTTCTCAAGCTTTACATTGTTGAGTTGAGTTCGGAGAAGATCTCTTCTTGCCAATTTAGCCTCCGATGTGCCTTCATGAAGCTCCACTAGCTTTTCCCATAACTCCTTGGCGCTTGAGTAGGTTCCCACCCTTGTTACTTCTTGTTGGGGAAGAACATTTAGTAAATGATGGATGGCCTTCGAATTTGCTAAATGTTCTTCCCTTTTCTTCTTGCTCCACCTTGTTTTCTCAAGTATCTTATTGTCTTGAACCCTAGGCACTTCGAAACCATTTTCCATGATTAGCATAATATCAAAATCAGTTTCAAAGAATATCTCCATTCTCTTCTTCCACCAAGAGAAGTCCCCTTCGAATTTGGGTGGATATGAATATTTGAGCCAACCATTTGATGATGTTGTTCTTCTTGGCGATTAGTCCGTTGAAGAGCATCCTTGCTCTGATACCAAATGTTGGAGAATCGGTGGCCGGCTTGAAGGGGAGTTGGATAGCTAGGCCACCTCCAAATCGATTTCTTCTCTACAAAAGGTTAGTGCATAGCGGAAATACAAAAACTAAAGCAATTAGAAACAAATAAGAATACACACGCTAACACGCTCGATGTAACGTAGTTCGGAGATGATGCTCCTACTCCACGACTGTCCTTGAGGTGGACGAGCCCTTGATCCTTCGGTGGATCAGTCCCCGGCAATCTCCGGCTAGAGCTTCTCCTTTTCGGTGGAGCAAACCTCTCACAAAGGTTCTCTTCCTCTTTACAAGATGGAGTTTAGATTGGGAGGAAGAGAATTGACTTGGGAGCTTTGTGCACATAATAGGAGTTAATCTATAAGCATCAGTTACCCTCTTCAAGCCCCAAAGCATTCCTTAAATATGAGGAGAGAGTTGATCACAAATCAACTCAACCCCCGACACCAGTCGACTGGTCCAAGCACCAGTCGACTGGTGTGCCGTTGGACACAGCCAACGGCTCTCTGCAGAAAGCCAAATTCTGCCAACGACTATGTACCAGTCGACTGGTCTCAGGACCAGTCGACTGGTCCCCGTAGCCGACAAGCACAGAATGCTTTTGTGCATTCCGTGAAGCTGGATCAGTCGACTGGTCCCATGACCAGTCGACTGGTTCCAGTACATTCACTCCTCTCATCCTTTCCGGAGTCACCTTTGAAGTCCTCTTCCTCGGCCTTCGTCCCTCAGATGCACCCGAGCCCATGGCTCCTCTCCATGCCATCCTTCACGTTGCCTTGAAGTCCACTTCCCTCGGCTCCACTCCATTGCTCCTCATCCTACGGTCCCTCGGATGTCTTCCACACCACCCTTCACCAACTCAATGATCGGAGCCCTTGGATGAGTTCCACATGTATTTCTCCAAGTCCTGCAAGACTCAAACACATATCAAATACATATGAAATCCTAACTTAAACTCTTTGACACACACATCAAAACCTAGGTTGATTGCACTAACAGCTAGTAATTATTTTCCGTATCATACTAGTTTTTCTTTGTATGAATTCCAAACACAAGAGGCATATGATTCTAGAGTTTTGAATTTGTGATTCGAGTTTGTGTTTTTTTTTTTTTTTTAAATTTATGATTCGATTGTTCCTTTTGGTTAAACCTAGAGTTATATAAGGAAATTAAATATTAAATTTCTTTAAAAGACTTTGTCTAGGAAGTGGTGGTTGCTCCGATATCCAAGAAGGCCTAGTGCTTCGCCATGTTTAACCTGGAAGCCAATTTTGAAAATTAATATTTAATTGAATTTATAACATAGGTGGATTTGGATCAATAATGTTAAGTATCGTTTGTGATCCTAATCTAAACCATTAAGAACAGATAAGTTAAATTTGGAATCAATAATGTTAAGTTTCGTTTGCGATTCCTAATTTAATTTCTAAAGAAAACAATAGGTTGTTTAGGAAAGGTTCGACACTTGTACAAAATTTTGTACAGTGGAACCGGTACGATCTTCCTAGGACCAACCAACACTAGGGGGTGGTAACCTTAGGTGGAAAGTCTTGACGGGTCGAGTGCTTCAGGTAAGATCCTAGAGTTGGGGACTCTAGGTTGAAATCCTGGTGGTCGCGGACTGGGTGGAAGTTTGGACGGGTCGTGGAGCGGACGTCTAGTATGAAGATCGGAAGCCTCGGGCGTCGAGCAAAAGTTCAGTTGGTCTGGAGGACCGGTTTGACAACATGTAACTTCGCCTGAGAGGAGTAGGTGAGGACGCGTTCCCCGAAGAGAAAACAGTAGGCGTCAGTTCAACCTAGAGTTTCGACGAAACTCTAAGTTAGAACTGGATAGTCGGAGGCTGTCAAATTTCATATTATATATATTATTTTTTACCTAGACTAACTTTATTTTGTAGAAAATAAGGGGCTGGAAAAAGTTGGTCCAGGCACTCGGAACCCAAAAATTATCTGCAAGCTGATGTGGCGTGCGTCGATTGGCCGAACCACGTGGTCCAATAGCTCAGAACAGCTTATAAAAGTAGCCTTCGACTAGGATCTTAAGAACAACATTCTGAACAAGTTCTGCTTCTTCGAGCTGCTCAGAAAATGCCTCCTCGATGCTCGAAAGCTGCCCCGACGATGATTGTGCTAAGGATTCAACTCTCCAAGTCGTCGGTATTATTGTATTTCAAAGTTACTTGTACTTTAACTGTAAATCTTGTTGTAAACTTAGATTAATTAGTGATTGTCCATCGAAAGTACTCTTACGTGCGTGCCTTGGAGTAGGAGTCATCACGGACTCCGAACCAAGTAAATCTTGGTGTGCTTTCTCTTGTCTTTTCCTTTTCATTATTCCACTGCATTTTTACTCGATTGTTTTAAAATGAACGAATTATCCATGAGCGCTATTCATCCCCCCTCTAGCGCGCAACGATCCTACACTATGACAATCAAAGAGGTCTAAATGCAATACTTCTAATGGTAAAGAAATATTAGTTAGAGTTTTACCTTTGTGTGATGACTTAGATTGCTTACCCTCTTGGCATGCATTAGACATTTTGTTCTTGACATATTTGACCTTTGGTAGTCCTTTTACCAACTCCATTTTGGCTACCTTGGCAATGTTCTTCATGTTGATATATCCAAGTCTTCTATGCTATAGCCATCTTTCTACTTCTTTTGATATAAGACACTTAGTAGAAATGTTAGAAGTATAGGAAAGTTTGACATAATAAAGGTTTGTTTTCCTATACCCTTCCAACATAACAATTTTCAAGCTATTATGTTTAACCAAACATTTATTTGAGTGAAACTCTACTTTATATTCGGTATCACACAATTGACTAACACTAAGCAAATTAAATTTCATATTCTTAACTAGTAGTACTTTATGAATGGTGATTGTAGGTGATACATCAATTGTACCTCTTGCTATAATCTTAAGCTTCCCACTATTTCCAAATGATACTGCTCCTTTCTTTATGTAGTTGATTGTGGAGAACTTTCTCACATCACATGTTATATGTCTTGAGCAACTGTTGTCCACAATTCACATGTTTGAATCCTTCTTTTCTTCTACCTAAACAATATGAAACACACAACTTTTTCGTACCCATGCACTTGATCTGGTAACATCATGCAAATATTTCTTATGAACCCAAGCTTGTTTTACATTGCTCTTAATGATTGACTTCTTAGGCATGTTATTTCTTCCTATAAGAGAAACATATACAACCTCTTTAGTCTTGGGTCTATATCCTAATCCGACCTTGTTATAAATGGCTCTTTGGTTACTAAGAATCATATCAAGATATTTTGATCCATTTGTGAATTTTTCTAAGCATATTCTTAATTCAATCACTTGATTCTTCAAATTATCATTTTCTTCTTTAAACAAACTTGATTCACTAGATATACATGTATCATTCCTAGTTGACTTAATTTCAATCTTTAAGGCCTTAACCCTAGATTGTGACTTTATTAAGCATTCTTGAGATAAACAATAGTTTTATAAAGAAGTTCTACTTTGGGAGATTCTTTTACCTCATCATCACAAGATGACGATTCATCTTCACTTGAATCCTCTTCACTTGTTGCTTCCTCTTCACTTGAAGCTTCTTCTTTACTTGATGCTTCCTTATCATCTTCAAAGGCCATGAATGACATGTGTTGGGTGACATGGCATAGCTCATCTTCATCTGATGAGTTAATGCTTTGGGTGTCCCATATAGCTTGGGCCACCATGGCCTCCTTCTTCTTTTCCTTATCTTCTTTCTTTTTCAATTCCGGGTAGTTTAGCTTGATGTGCCCTTTCTTGTTGCATTCATAACAAATGATATTAGTGTTAAAATTTGAACTTTGACTGCTTTTACCTTTTGAAGGTTGGAACATTTTCTTCACATCCTTCCTTTTGAGCCTCCTTGTTCTTCCCATCATCTTCTTGAGATAGTGAGCCACTTCACTAGCCAGCATCTCTTCGTCGTTATCCGATAACTCTTGATTAGACTCAGATGATGAAGATTCTTCCTTCTTTTCTTTCTTTTTCTTCTTTTCCTCCTTTTCTACAATAAGAGCTATAATTTTCTCTTTTGAAGATACATTAACTTGTTCATGAAGTTCAAATTCATAAAATAATTCATCAAGTTTAACTAAAGAGAGATCTCTAGAAACATTATATGCATCAACCATTGATGCCCATAAGGTGTTTCTAACTTGAAGGTCATATCTTACTAGATCCCGGTTGTCAATTTTCTCACCTATCACGTGAAGTCGAGTCACTATTTCCTTGAATCTATCGTGTATTTGGCTCATAGTTTCATTGGTCATTTTGGTGAAGGTTTGAAGTTGACTCAAAAAGAGATTCCTCTTGGGTCTTCTTGATTTACTTGATCCTTCATTTAACTCAATAAGCTTCTCCCAAAGCTCTTTGGTGGAGTTGAATAGTCTTACTTTGTTTAGTTGCTCCTTAGATAATCCACATTGTAGGGTTGTTGTGGTTTTTGTTGGTACAGTTTGCACTAATGGTCTAACTCAGATTTTGACGAATGACAAGTAAGTTAAGTTAGGTTTTGTTGTGATCTAACCACTTGATTAAGTGTGTAGGAAATCCAGCTAGATTGATGGGTCGATCGGATAGCTAGTACGAAGTCCAGATAGGTCGACGGGCTGACCGGATATCTGGCAAGAAGTTCAGTTAGGTCGGTGGGCCGACCGGATAGCTGGTACGAAGTCCAGAAAGGTCGACGGGTTGATCGAATATCTGGAAAAAAGTCCAGCTAGGTCAATGGGCCGTCCGGATAGTTGGCATGAAGTCCAGATATGTCGACGGGTTGACTGAATGTCTAGTAAACTGGTAAGTTAAGGTAAGTCACTAGGGGAGAGTGACCTTGTGAGGACGCATCCTTGTTGAGGGATAGTAGGCATCGGTCCAGTTTAGATCCATTTCGGATCCTTAATCTGAGACCTTGACTAGTTCTTGGTCTTGGGAGGATAGGAACTAATTCATACTGCTCATTATTATTGTGATAACATTTATCTTCCAGGTTATTATTTTGTTTATTGGACTAACATGGTTTTGTAGGACAAAGGAGCAAAATTACCTTCGGATGAACAATGTCCGAAGGCGCCTTCAAACTTGATGGAAGGCGCCTTCGTACTGTTCATAGAAGGCGCCTTCTATGACTATGGAAGGCACTTTTCGCAGGATAATTTTTGCCCAAGTCATGGATAAGTGTCAGGCTATTCGAGATTGAATTTGCCTTATTGGAGGTGCCTTCCATGCCTTTTATAAGGTTGTCTCGAGAAGGCATTGATACAACACTAATATACGAGCTACTGAGCATTCGTTTGACCTTCCGACTGCTCCAGGCTCCTGCTACGACTTTGCTGTGAAGCTGCTATGCCTAACAACTGCTCCAAAAATTTCCAATCATGGTCGGTAGACCGACATCGACACACGAGTGCTCCTACATCTATTTCTAGAGTGTCGGTATCCTTTCATTTGTGTACTTGATTACTACAAAAGGGCAAGTGCAATGTGTTGCACTTGTTCGAATTTTCTTTTGTACTCGTTTTCCTTTTTTGGAGGTATCAGAAGAGACCATTAGTGGATTACCCGTCGATAGGTCCACGGGACCTGGGTCTTAGAGTAGGAGTCGCCAAAGGCTTCGAACTAAGTAAACTGTTTGTGTCTTTCTCATGTCTTTTAAATTCTAATTTCATACGTATTTTCTGTTGCGCATACTTATGATTTTAAAATTGACAAAACGTGTCACGCCCCAGAGGAGTCCCTGTCCGAAAAAATTTCGGCAGCATCTCCCCTGTACGGCGGACAATCTGAAACTTCTACATAACCCATATACCTCAGCCACAGGCGACTGGAATAATAACAGTAAATAAAACCAATCATCACGCAGTTTATATAAGTATTCAGCCTCTGGCTGTCACAACCACGCAGTTAATAAAATAAACAACATAGTAATACTCTGACTCGAAAACAACCCTACTCAACTACACTCGTAAAGCCCAAATCCGATTTTTCTTACCTCTTCTGCCGTCCAGGCAGGCATGTAGTAGTATAAAATCGAAAACAAATCCATCAACGAGACAACTTATATAATATCTAAGTATTCAACATCCAAATCCAAATATAGTCAAGTGAGAATCAAAAATAATACAAACGATAGCAAATAGCTGGAGGTCTGCAGGGGACTAGCAACTGGAACTCCCTCCTGACAGCATCAACCTGAAAATAACAACAATGGAGGCGGGGTGAGTCCAACACTCAGCAGGTACAATTGATATGCAAAGTAAAGAAATAACACTTAGCACTAATCATGCGTACAGTCTCCTGACAATAATAAAGATAGATGCAAATCGAAGAGAACAGGAGAGAAACTGTACTAACCAGGACCCGGTAAAAGGACAAACAGTCTGAAAGGTATAAGAGACCTGTATGCATGTCAATCAAGGTATCCAAGCAATGTGCAGCATATAAGTGCAACAAACACAAACACAAACAATAAATGCATCATGCATATGATGCCAATGTCATGGTCACCCCGACGCCACTCACAACACAAGTGGGACCGAGTGGGTAGGGTTGTGACGTGCACTCTGCATCACTACTCCCGATGAGTGACCGAGTGGACGGGATGTTGTACACTATGCTCCTACCCCAAATCATAAATGGGGAGCGCCATGCTCTCATCTCCCAGTATCGTGACGGGGAGGGATCTCTAACGTGCTACACGCACACACTACCCATGAGCGGACCAACGGAGCACCGAAGAGCTAAACCGACGTGCTACCACGCTGTGTCCCGCTACCCATGAGCGTCACAACGGAGCACCGAACAGTGATGAAACTGGCAAAGTGCTCGACAATAAAGGAGCAATCAATCACTCAGCATGCAATCATGCGAATGGTGCATGTCACTAAACATGGTAATATACTAAACCAACCTCTGGACATAACATAATGTGCACCAAAGCGAATGAATCATATCAAGGTATCTGATCATATAAGGTATCAAACCTAGGTCCTGACATGGTAAAATATGGTTATATCACTACCCATGAGCATGTGGAATCAGGTACATATCCATACAAGATGTAAACAAACAATCAATCAACAGGTAGCATGTATTGGGCAGTGATTAACCGAAACAAGTAAGAAACACAATTAATGCATCTTGTTAATTTAATTACTAAGCATATCAAAAACAATAAGTCAAAAGTACCCGCCTCCAAATATAATAGTCCAAATTTGACTCCGAGATACTCGTCTCGCGTCAAGGTCCTGTATATTAAACATAAGGTCTAGTTTAGCTAATTCTATCATACCACAATTAGCCAAATTAAATTCTAATCCAATTTAAGAAGTTCTAAATTGGATCTAACTAATCCATCCAACAAAATTAATGAACCCTAATTAAATAAAATCAGTGGGTCCACCAGGGTTAGTTCCTTAACCCTAATCATAACATGAGATTAAAAATCTAAAGCTAATCCAATCTACCAAATCTCCAACATAAACCTAATCAATATACACGAAGCTCAAAAGCCCTAAACCTTACCTCAAATTTTTCGATGCCTCAGTGCTGCTCAAATCCTGAAGAACTTACTGTCGAGACCCGGAGAAGCTGCTGTGGGAAACAGTGACAAGTACCATAGTGATCAACCAACAAATTCAGCACAGGATCCAAATCAAAAATCCAAATACCCCTTTTTGTCTTACCTAACTCGCTACCCCCCCTGTTCTCCTCACTGCCGGCGGCTGGTGGCGAAGAAGGAGGATCCGGTGGTGAGGTCTAGGGCAGAAATGTTTGGCCGGCTAGGAAAAATTCCAATGGCTGGCAACCGAAGATCGGCAGGGCTCATCTAGGGCTTGCTTCTGCCGTGAATAGGGCGTCTCCGAGAAAAAGGAGGCAAGGCCGGCTGTGAGATCAAACCTAGGGCACGGGCAGAGGAGGAGGTTCGGTGGTGGCGAGAGGTGGCTGTCGGAGAGGGTGTCGGTGCTTAGGCTCGGCGTCGGGTCGGAGTGACGGCGACGCGGCTAGAGCTCGGTGGACCTGGTGGCCGGCGCTCGAAGAAGAGGAGAAGGAAAGGTCGGCTGCCGGCGCTAGGGCACAGGTGGGTGGCTGGCGGCTAGGGCACAGACTCGGTGGGGAAGAAGGAAAGGCTCGGCGATTAGGGCAAGGAGTCGGCGACGGGGAAGAAGGGGCGCGCGGACGGTTTCGGGGAGAAGAAACAGATTCGGGGAGAAGAAATAGAGGAAACGGCGAAAAGAAAATAATAAAAAAAAACAAAATAAATAAAGAAAAGGAATTAAGAAATTTAACTTTTCCTCACTTAAATGGGGTAGCCTAAACAGGCTTTTCCGAACCCCGTTTTTATCCCCGTCAACTCATCCGTACGAGCTCCGAAAAATTCCCGAAAAATTTCCAAAAATTCTGGAAAATTCCCTTATTAATATTCGCCTATTTTCCGGTATTTTACATTCTCCCCCACTAATAAAAATTTGGTCCCCAAATTTCATTATCTACCATCAGCAAGTACCAACAACAGATATAAAGTATAAATGCTGAACGGCAAACAAATCACATACCTCATGTAAAAAGATGGGGATATCGAGCTCGGATAGTATTCTCGAGCTCCCAAGTAGCCTCCTCGTCCAAATGATGCTGCCATCCGACTTTAACCAGCCGGATAGTCTTGTTCCGCAACTGACGCTATTTCCGGTCGAGAATCCATACCGGAACCTTCTCATAAGTAATGTCAGGCTGAACTGGAACTGGAATATCTGCCAGCACATGCGTCGGATCAGGTACGTATCTCCGCAGCATAGATACGTGGAATACATCATGGACGCCTGACAGGGACGGTGGTAGTGCCAATCGGTAAGCTACCGCTCCGATTCTCTCCAAGATCTCGAAAGGTCCAATGTATCACGGAGCTGGCTTACCTCTGAGGTCAAATCTCTTCACCCCTTTCGTGGATGAAACTCGCAGAGATACATGGTCACAAATGGAGAACTCTAAGAGTCTCCGACTCCGGTCAGCATAACACTTCTGGCAGTCTTATGCCTCTAACATCCTCTATCTGATAATATGGACCACTTTGCCTCACGTTGAGCTCTATGAGGTCTCAACAACTGGGTCTCTCGGATTCTCGTCCTGATCGACGACTGAGCAACTATGGTAACAAGAATACCCTGCTCTGTATGTCCCTGCTCCTCAATGTCTAACTCAGAGAAATCCTAAATCAAATCTGTGACCACAACTCGGTGGCAAGTTAAAGTCCCTCTGAACTTCCAGCTAAGGCATCAGCAACCACATTAGCTTTTCCCAGGTGATGGCTAATCGTACAATCATAACACTTCAGGAACTCCATCTATCTCCTCGGTCGAAGATTAAGTTCCTTCTGAGTGAACAGATATTTGAGACTCCGATGGTCAGTGAGAATCTCAATGTAATATCATACAGGTACTGCCGCCAAATCTTCAGGGCAAAAATAACAGCGGCCAACTCCAGATCATGAACTGAGTATTTTCTTCTCAGGCTCCCTCAACTATCGAGAAGCATATAAGAATACTCTACCGTGCTGCACCAGAACAGCACCCATACCCTGTAGAGACGCGTCGGTGTAGAGGACAAACGAAGGTATAAACCAAAAATCAAAGCCGACACTAGTCTCCGCTTCAGCTCCTAGAAGCTGGTCTTGCAATCCTCAGTCCAAGTAAACTTCACGCCTTTCATGGTCACGCGTGAAAGTAGCATAGCTATGCGGAAGAAACCCTCAACGAAAGGTCTGTAATATCCTGCGAGTCACAAAAAACTACGGATCTCCTACACTGATTTCGGCTGCTCCCAACGATAACAACCTCTATCTCCTGTGGAACCACGGTACACTCCTACTGGTGACCGTGTGTCCCAAACATCATAACAAAAGACAATCCAAACCAGCACTACTGATAATCACATATAGATGTTCTCGTCGAATCATCTCTAGATCTATGCAAAGGTAGTGTACGTGACTCACCTCGGATCCGTAATAGATCACAACATCGTCCACAAAGATAATGGACACCTATCCAAACATCCTCGACATACCAGGATCGTCGAGTCCCTGAAAACATCTAAGGCACTGTAAGCCTATATGACAAAACCAAGACACATAATGTCCGTATCACAGACATTCTTATCCATAAGATCTCCAATAATAAATCGAAAAATCTGATCATCAATAACATAAATCACCAAAGAATAAATCCTCCAGGGTGAGAGCAATGCTCCATCACAGGAAACACCATATATGTAGGAGCAACGCTCTACCACAAGAAATCCTCAATATGTGGGAGTAACACTCCACCACAAATAAACTGAAATATGTATCTGCAATAATATATGAGCAATGCTCCGCTACCGGTAATCCGTAATATGTGGGAGCAACGCTTCACCACAAAATAATACATAAGTACCCCACGGCACCAAACTATCCAGCTAGAGATTGTACAAGATCTCTCTACCACAAATCACTGTGGTTAGCCTAGGCTATAACTACCTAGTAACTAATCAAATCCATCATCAACTCTATCAGCATCCTAGTGGGTCATCCACTGATAGGAAAATTAGTTGATGGGTTAATCCAACAAACGATATAATGCAGTCACTCCACATTCTGCATTCAGTATAAGTAAATCATCATACTGCTACCAATGTATACACCTAGCACACATGCTCACACAACATATGTATGATCAACAAAATCCTCCAATTATTATACATCAAACATACTCACAACTCAGGTATATTCAGTATGATACATCCAACAATACATACCGAACACGTGTGCAAAAATCAACATAGGTAAAATCAACAATACACCTCAAACAGCACTCACATAACATATCGTATAACCGACATATGCTTCCAATAAAGCATACTAAACTCAGGTGCACTCACAAATCAAACATAATCAAAAAGTTACCTCAGATACCACACCAAACACATATGTACATATCCCAACTCAAATTAAATCAACAAAATGCCTCCATCAAAACACCACCGATGTACTTATACTACATCTCGGATTTAATCAACAAGATATCTTCAATAATACATCCAGATACATACACCGAACTACATATCTATAATCCACAAGGAACCTTCAAACCATATCAGAACATGGATACATATACTACTTGCAAATGGACAGTCTACCACAGGACTCCTACAACCCAAAACAATCATGATATACATGCAAAATCAGCATATCAGCTTAATCAAAGAGATCAACCTTATGCTACCAACACTCATGGATTACCGGTATATCTAAAAAAAAAATTCATGCATATGTATCAAGCATGAATACATCAATCAAAAGCAACCCAAAATAAAGCAGCCTAATCATCCAGTAACAACCCTGCTCTAGGTTCAAAGGAACTGGTATCGGACAAGAAAAATATACACACCGTGGTATAACATTGCCAGTCAATGTCATACACTACCAAGACTATATCCCATGGGAAAAATTTTATCATCATATATCCAAATGTACTCTCCCAGTTTACACAAGTAACGATTGTATCCCATAAGTGTTAAGCAATTAGCTCTACACTTCCTTACACCAGCGGGGTCACATATCCCAATGCACCCTCTAAGTTATTCCACCAGGTATATACAGTCCACGGTCAAAGTCTTCATGGAATAGGATACATCGATCCTTTATAACCTATCCAAGCCGACAATGATATATGGCTAAATCAGTCCCTTCCACGTCAGTACAAAACATGTACTCAAATGTGCTCTAGATACATAACTAAGCACGAATAACCTAAAGGTTCGAACCTCTAAAAATAGAGTATGGCAATCCTCTACTGATCAACCAACAAAACTAAATCATTCATCTACTAACTAATCAAGAATACCTTAATCCTCCACAAGCAACTAAGGTATATCCAACCACATAATATCATATGTATAAATGTGTACGACCCAAAAGAAAAAGTCAGAATTTAAGAACATCAAGACACTCTCATCTTCATCCTCAAAAACATCAGCCCACACTATATCAGATGAATAAATCCCTACTCCCCATGAGGGCAAGTTAGCATTCAAAACATCAATCATTATTTATCCACATAGTCCCATATCAGAGGAAGCATATATCATTTTTTTTTTATATCATCCTGTTAACTATCCATAACCAACTAGGTTTATTAAAATCTCATAGGCACATTCAACCGTAAAACTCTCCAGCACCCCAATTTATAATCTGATCACCAACTATAATCATCAAACCTGTGAATATCATACATGACACTCACTATGTCACCATCAACGACAACCCAAATAATAGATCATCAAACAACCACATAACATTTACTCTCACAAACCATTAGAAATCAACATATCACAATATCTGATCTCACAATATCCCTTAACCTCAAACCATTCTCAACAATGATCAAACTTGCTAACTCCTCAATGACCAATTTTTTATCATATCGAATACCCAAATATCCAAAAGATACGAGTATAAAAACTCTACTGGCTAAGTTCACAGGAATATATAGGTATCATCCATTACCCAGCTAACAATAGCAGAGGCTGATATGTGCCTCCATCTCCTAATAGTAGTAACAGAAGCTAAAACTACTGATGGTATGATATGAAAAATCACCAGAGACTATAGTCCTTGATCTCTATGAGGGTCGACCCAGATCAGTGGCTAACCCATCACATGTAATATGGCTACAACAACCAGACAGGTACTAAAGATAAAGTGCTAATACATGTCATAACTATCATAAAATAAACATCATACCTATTTGCTGTCTGGAGATGTTCCATCGCTGTCCTGTCCCCAACCTTTGACCTCAAACTCCGAACGAGAAACATCGCCGAAAATCCAAATAAATCCGAAATGGAAATCCGAAACATAACCATATCGAAAAATCCGAAAATGCCCAGTATGACTCGCAAACCTGGCTAACCCAAATATCCAGAATACTAACAACAGGTATCCGATAAATCTCCAAAACACCAAAAGCAGGTATCCATAACCTGCTCTGATACCAAATACCACTAAATTGGTATCAGATAAATCCCGAAAATCCAAAATACAAAAATCCAACAAGTATCACCAAACTTGGCGCTCTGATACCAAATACCAAGTAAATAAATTGGTATCAGGTTATCCCAAACATCAAAAATATGAAAACAAAAGATCGTATACCTGTGCTATGATACCACTAAATAAATTGTCACGCCCCAGAGGAGTCCCTGTCCGAAGAAATTTCGGCAGCATCTCCCCTGTACGGCGGACAATCTGAAACTTCTACATAACCCATATACCTCAGCCACAGGCGACTGGAATAATAACAGTAAATAAAACCAATCATCACGCAGTTTATATAAGTATTCAGCCTCTGGCTGTCACAACCACGCAGTTAATAAAATAAACAACATAGTAATACTCTGACTCGAAAACAACCCTACTCAACTACACTCGTAAAGCCCAAATTCGATTTTTCTTACCTCTTCTGCCGTCCAGGCAGGCATGTAGTAGTATAAAATCGAAAACAAATCCATCAACGAGACAACTTATATAATATCTAAGTATTCAACATCCAAATCCAAATATAGTCAAGTGAGAATCAAAAATAATACAAACGATAGCAAATAGCTGGAGGTCTGCAGGGGACTAGCAACTGGAACTCCCTCCTGACAGCATCAACCTGAAAATAACAACAATGGAGGCGGGGTGAGTCCAACACTCAGCAGGTACAATTGATATGCAAAGTAAAGAAATAACACTTAGCACTAATCATGCGTACAGTCTCCTGACAATAATAAAGATAGATGCAAATCGAAGAGAACAGGAGAGAAACTGTACTAACCAGGACCCGGTAAAAGGACAAACAGTCTGAAAGGTATAAGAGACCTGTATGCATGTCAATCAAGGTATCCAAGCAATGTGCAGCATATAAGTGCAACAAACACAAACACAAACAATAAATGCATCATGCATATGATGCCAATGTCATGGTCACCCCTGACGCCAGTCAGCCGACTCACAACAACAGTGGGACCGAGTGGGTAGGGCTGTGACGACCGTGCACTCTGCATCACTACTCCTGATGAGTGACCGAGTGGACGGGATGTTGTCGGAGTACATACGTACTCCTACCCCAAATCATAAATGGGGGAGCGCCATGCTCTCATCTCCCGGTATACTGTGACGGGGAGGGATCTCTAACGTGCTACACGCTGCGTCACACTACCCATGAGCGGACCAACGGAGCACCGGAAGAGCCAAACTGACGTGCTACCACGCTGTGTCCCGCTACCCATGAGCGTCACAACGGAGCACCGAACAGTGATGAAACTGGCAAAGTGCTCGACAATAAAGGAGCAATCAATCACTCAGCATGCAATCATGCGAATGATGCATGTCACTAAACATGGTAATATACTAAACCAACCTCTGGACATAACATAATGTGCACCAAAGCGAATGAATCATATCAAGGTATCTGATCATATAAGGTATCAAACCTAGGTCCTGACTGTTGGTGCAACATCCCTCAGGTCAAGGTTGACCTGGTTGACCAAGCTGAGTCTTGGTTTGAGTTTAGATGTTTGACAATAAGAAATTGATTGAAGAAGAGTCAAGTAGGTCAAGGTTGACCGGATACTTGACTGGGAAGTCCTAACTGGGATGTTAGGTAGAATGAAAGTCCTGGTGAGTGAAGCCAGGTGAAAGCCCTAGTGAGTGAAGCTAGGCAGATGGAAAACCCTAGTGAGTGAAGCTAGGTGAAAGCCCTAGTGAGTGAAGCTAGGCAGATGGAAAACCCTAGTGAGTGAAGCTAGGTGAAAGTCCTGGTGAGTGAAACCAGGCAAGGGAAAATCCAGATGGATCAAGGATGATCGAACATCTGGTGTTGGGAAGTCCAAGTAGGTCAAAGGATTGACTGGATACTTGGCACGAGGAAATACAGATAGGTCAAAGGAATTGACCAGACATCTGATGGAAGTCCAAGTAGGTCAAAAGGAGTGACCAGATACTTGGCATGAATAGAAAAGTCCAAGTGGGTCAAAGGGATTGACCAGACACTTGGTGGGAAGTCCTAGCAGGTCAAAGGAGTGACCAGATGCTAGGCATGGTGTACCAACAGGTCAAGGTTGACCGGTGTTGGTTTGGTAGGCTTGGGACTTGGTTTTGGGCAAAACCAAGTCCTGGATCGATCGATGGATCGATTCAGAGCCGGATCGATCGGTGGATCGATCCAAGCCTTCCTAGCGAACAGAGCCTCCGGATCGATCGGTGGATCGATTCAGATGTCCCAATCGATCGTGGATCGATTGGGGCGATCGCTTGGAATGGCCGGATCGATCCATGGATCGATCCAGCGTTTTCGCGCAGGCGCTCGATCGATCCGTGGATCGATCCAAAGCCTCCCGATCGATTGGGAACATTCGAATCGATCGGGATCCGACCGTTGGCGTCAACCGCAGGCGCACGATTCCTTCGGAAGCTCTTCTCCGATTCACTCCAGATCTCTCGCCAGCTCCTCCACAGCACTCACAAAGCTCATATCACCAGTTCTTGAAGGATCTTGGAAGTTCTCCAAGTCAAGAGGCGGATCAAAGCCAAGAAGAGAAGCTAGGGTTAGGGTTTATACTCATTGTAAGCTTGTAAGCTTGTATTTCTTGTATCCTTTCCCTCTCTTCTTGTATTGAGTCTTGTAGGGCTTCTCCGCCCTTGGTAGTTACCATAAAGGAGAGTTTTATTTAGTGGAGGGTGTGTGTGTTGGTGTGGATCCTTGGATTAGTCACCTCTTGTGAGGTGGATACCAAGTAAACCAACCGTGTTAGCGTTGTGTGATTGTTTCTTTGTATTTCCGCTGCACATCTTTGAAGAAACAAGCAACGCCGAGCAACGAGCGAACGCGACGAGCTATTCACCCCCCCTCTAGCTACTTTTGGTCCTAACAAGTGGTATCAGAGCGAGGCCGCTCTTCACCGGAATCATCACCGGAAGGGTCAAGCATAACAAGAAAAGCTAGAGGGTGAAGAAGTTGAAGCAAATTCATCAAAAGTCAAAGATTTCAAGAAGCTCAACTTCAAGATGCAATTTCAAGATGGACTTGGATTTGACACAAGGGTGGCTCCACCGTACACTTCCACGAGCTTCGATTCTTGGAAATCAAGAATCGAAAACTTTCTTATGATGGAGATAGAGCAATGGTTTGCTCTAATGGAAGGATTTGAAGCTCCAACAAACTCGAAGGGCAAGCTTCTCAAGAAAAGCAAATGGAGCTCGGAGCAAGTCCAAAGGTGCGATGCAAATGACAAAGTGACCAAGCTTTTGGTCAATTTATTGCCAAGCACCATCCTTTGCAAAATTGGAGAATTTGAAGATGCAAAGGAATTATGGAGCAAATTGGCCAAGCTTCATGAAGAGATCCCCTCCACTGTACAAGAGCAAGAAGTATCCAGAGAGGGTGACTCTTTGAAGCAAGACCAAGAGGAGGACTCCGAGGTTGAGAGATGCTCAACCTCCGAAGAAGAGGAAATCCAAGAAGCTTCATCCTCAAGAGAATACAACGAAGGGAACAAGGAGGGAGCATACTCCTTGTTTCATATTCAAGATGATGAAGCCTCCACCTCTAGGATTGAGGGGGAGCAATCCTTGGTGACGCCGGATCAAGAAGAAGGAGAAGCTTCTACATCCGGGTCAAGAGACAAAGAGGAGGAAGAAGATTCTACCTCCACAAGTCAAGAAAAATCAAATGGAGGAGAATCAAGGTCCGATCAAGAGGAAGCTTCTACCTCCGGATCCAAAGGAAAAGATGCCACCCCTACAAGCAAAGGTATAAATATTTCAATTAATAATAAAAATCATATTATATGCTTTGAGTGTAGGGAACATGGGCACTACAAGAGCAAGTGCCCTAAATTGGCCAAGAAGAAGGGCCAAGTGGCACAAAAAGGCAAGGTGAAGCCCAAGGAGATCATCCCCAACACAAAGAAGAGCAAGGAGCATATTATATGTTTCTCTTGCAATAAAAAGGGGCATTACCGAAGTCAATGCCCCAAGGGGAAGAAGGTGGTCAAGGCTCAAGGAGGCACTAGTCAAGGGGGAGCCTCCAAGGTAAAGAAGAAGGTATCTTTTATTGAGCCTAACCCTTTACATTATGGTAAAAAGCATGATAGTTCTAATTTTTATCATTTTAATGCAATTTACCATAAGAATAGGAAGCATGAGGGCTTTAAGGAAAAGTATGTGGCCCTACATGCCAAGACTACTACACCTAAGGTTAGGAATGTAGGTAAAAATCTAGGCAATAATTCTAAGGATTTTAGAAACAAGCCTAGAAACAAAAATGCTCATGGATCAAGACCTAAGGACTTAATGATAGAAAATCAAGTCTTGAGGTCAAGACTTGATAAAATGGAAAAGACCCTAAAAAGGATGGAAAATATCCTAAAAGGGCAAAATGAGCAATACCTAAGGCTAGGAGCACAAAGGTCATCCAATGGCCATAGAGGTTTGGGATACAAACCCAAAGCTAAAAAGGATGTGCCTAGTTATCATAGGGTTCCATATAGCTATGGAACAGACCCTAAGTCTAGAGGTCAAGTCAAAGATACAAGGGAAGATATCCCTAGAAGTGTCTTTGCAACCAAAGCGACTAAGACTTCTAAGAAGTCTAAGAAAGTCACTAACAAGGTCACAAGGGAGGCTATCCCTAGAGTTGACCTAGAAAATGTGACCAAGGCTTCTAAGAAGCCCAACAAGGTCACTAGGAAGGTATCTAGGGAAGTTATCCCTAGTGAGTACCTAGAGCATCCAAGGAGCACCAATAGGTGTTGGGTTCCTAGGAGCATTTTCTCTACCCCAAAAATGGGTTAGAGAGTGTCAACTCCGATTAGTAGGGTAGTTAATCCAACTTTGAGGAAATTGACACTCAAGGAGCATTTTCAAGGTTTTGTTAACCTTTGAAAATGAAATGGAATTATTATTTACTCCTTGAACGAGTAAAATGTGCCTAATGGTGGAAGAATTGATTTTAATCTTAAATGACACATATTGGGAAATTCATAAGAACTACCAAGTTGGGATTTTGGCATGTTCTTAGGAAATTTAAGGCAATCCGGGCCTTAATTTAAAGGTGCTACTCTTGTGGAAAAATGAAATATGCCAACATTTGAGGATATGCTTATTTTCATTTGGCATACATTAATCAAGGGAATTAGAAATGTCAATTTAGGCTTTGGCATTTTCTTGAAGCACATTAGGGCAATCTAGGTTTAAGTTGTAAGTTTAGCTAAGATTTTAAGGATACTTAGATAGTTAATCTAGGTATATTTTATTTATGCTAAATCTTGCCATGATTGTTTACCCATCATATGCCATGACATCATGTTTATTTTTGCATTCATGTTTTATTATGCAAAATCCAAAAATACCATGTCATGACATTCATACATCATGTAGTTATAGGAATCTTTCTTTTGAAAGTTATTTTATTTTGATGTATGTCATAACATTATCATGCATTAGTTTAATTCCTTGTAATTAAGGACAAATGGCATTCAACAACACTTATTAACAAGTGATATCCTAGGTGGATGTCTAATATCTTTGAAATGCCTAGATAGATATGCATGATCCCTAGATTAGGGCAAAACCAAAATCTACATCTCACAAAGACTATAAGGTGACTTGTATGTGTTTTAGTGCACATTAGATACAAGTGAGATGTTAGGATGATGAACAAAGCTCAAGATGTTGATTCAGTGCATTTTTTTTGAGTTTTTAGGTTCATCAAAACACATAGTTATGTGTTTTCCCATCATTGGGAAAGCTAATGTACAAGTCATGTGCATTAAGCCCAAGGAACATGATGGGATATTGGTTTTGAAAATGTTTTCAAAGAGATTTTGGAAAACCTTGGTGAAGGCTATCTTTTGATAGTAATCACCATTGAATAGTTAGACACAAACTTGAAGAAAACGCTAAAGTTTTAGCAAGTTTTCAAGCTTGTGTCAATCCTTGAAAATATGATGTATTTTCATAGAAAACTATTTTTCCATGATTAAGTATGCCCTAAATAATGTCTACACGAAATTTCACGATTTTTGGATTTTTGTAGAATTTTCTAGGGGTTTCTGAAGTTGACTGAAATGGAATTTCAACAACTATCAGAGCTCCGATCGATCCATGGATCGATTGGAGTGCCTGAATCGATCTATGGATCGATTCAGAAGGCAAGTCTCCTGCGAGCAGAAGCTCGCTGGATCGATCAGCCGATCGATCCAGGTAGTTTGAATCGATCAGTGGATCGATTCAGAAAGGTTCAATCGATTGGAACCCAACTCCAATCGATCCAAGTTGCTGATTTTTGGCTGGGAAGGCCTGATTTCAGCATCTTTGAACCTCTTTGAGTCTAGGTAACCATTCCAAACCCCCCAAAATACATTTGTATACATACAAAGAGTGTTTTCATGTGAAAACAAGGATGGATTGGTTAAGGAAGACTTCATTGAAGTTTTAGGTTGAGGTTTGTTTCAAATTTTGAGTATTTGAACCTCAAAACTTCTAAATTTGGGTTTCCTAAAGGTTTAGGGATTCCAAGTCATTGTTGGTGCAATGACAGAAGTTACCACCATGTCTTTAGGGGGAGGGACTCTTTAAAGACATGAAAAATTATTTTTCATGAACCTTGGAAGGTGGTTAACCTTCTTTAAAGAAAATGCTCATGTATGAGCTTTTGAACTTGAAATAGGGAGTGGATATCCTCATTATTTCAAGTGGAAACTCAAGTGGTTAGAAAATGCTCAAGGTTGGGTATTTGTCTACATTGAGGGAGAAGTTAAGGATAAATGAAGGGTATGGGACCTTCATTATCGTGTTGATCACGACGAGTGATGTTGTGAACAACGATGAGCAACTCTTCAGGGGGAGAGTCGTCAACAAATGGATTTGTTGATGTGTACCCAAAATTGGGGCATGGGTTGATGTGTGCCCAAAGATGGATTGATGTGTGCCAATAGGGGGAGAATGAAAGGACCTGTGAATGGGTGTAAGTTAGGCTTTCATTACCTAGAGGGAGTGTGCCCTCTTAGGGGGAGAATGAAGAGCTTAATTTATGTGTTCATTACCTAGTGGCATGAAGATTGAGGCTATAGGATTAGCCTAACTTACATGGGGTATTGTAAGTGTTATTGTGGGATTGTCAAACATCAAAAAGGGGGAGATTGTTGGTGCAACATCCCTCAGGTCAAGGTTGACCTGGTTGACCAAGCTGAGTCTTGGTTTGAGTTTAGATGTTTGACAATAAGAAATTGATTGAAGAAGAGTCAAGTAGGTCAAGGTTGACCGGATACTTGACTGGGAAGTCCTAACTGGGATGTTAGGTAGAATGAAAGTCCTGGTGAGTGAAGCCAGGAGAAAGCCCTAGTGAGTGAAGCTAGGTGAAAGTCCTGGTGAGTTAAACCAGGCAAGGGAAAATCCAGATGGATCAAGGATGATCGGACATCTGGTGTTGGGAAGTCCAAGTAGGTCAAAGGATTGACTGGATACTTGGCACGAGGAAATACAGATAGGTCAAAGGAATTGACCAGACATCTGATGGAAGTCCAAGTAGGTCAAAAGGAGTGACCAGATACTTGGCATGAATAGAAAAGTCCAAGTGGGTCAAAGGGATTGACCAGACACTTGGTGGGAAGTCCTAGCAGGTCAAAGGAGTGACCAGATGCTATGCATGGTGTACCAACAGGTCAAGGTTGACCGGGTGTTGGTTTGGTAGGCTTGGGACTTGGTTTTGGGCAAAAACCAAGTACTGGATCGATCAGTGGATCGATCCAAGCCTTTCCTAGCGAACAGAGAGCCTCTGGATCGATCCGTGGATCGATCAGTGGATTGATTGGGACGCGGCTGCTTCGCGCGATAAGCGCTGGATCGATCCATGGATCGATCCAGGCATTTTTCCCAGAGCACAGAGGCGCTCTGGATCGATCCGTGGATCGATCCAAAGCCTCCCCGATCGATTGGGAACATTCGAATCGATCGGGATCCGACCGTTGGCGTCGATAAAGGCCGCAGGCGCACGATTCCTTCGGCATCTCTTCTCCGATTCACTCCAGATCTCTCGCCAGCTCCTCCACAGCACTCACAAAGCTCAGATCGCCAGTTCTTAAAGGATCTTGGAAGTTCTCCAAGTCAAGAGGCGGATCAAAGCCAAGAAGAGAAGCTAGGGTTAGTGTTTATACTCATTGTAAGCTTGTAAGCTTGTATTTCTTGTATCCTTTCCCTCTCTTCTTGTATTGAGTCTTGTAGGGCTTCTCCGCCCTTGGTAGTTACCATAAAGGAGAGTTTTATTTAGTGGAGGGTGTGTGTGTTGGTGTGGATCCTTGGATTAGTCACCTCTTGTGAGGTGGATACCAAGTAAACCAACCGTGTTAGCGTTGTGTGATTGTTTCTTTGTATTTCCGCTGCACATCTTTGAAGAAACAAGCAACGCCGAGCAACGAGAGAACGCGACAAGCTATTCACCCCTCTAGCTACTTTTGGTCCTAACACTGACATGGTAAAATATGGTTATATCACTACCCCTATAAGCATGTATAGACAGGTAAAGTATACATGGGATGCAGAACAAATCAATCAATCAAACATGTATCAAGATTTGGGTAGAAGAAATAGAGGAAACGGCGAAAAGAAAATAATAATAAAAAAAACAAAATAAATAAAAAAAAGGAATTAAGAAATTTAACTTTTCCTCACTTAAATGGGGTAGCCTAAACAGGCTTTTCCGAACCCCGTTTTTATCCCCGTCAACTCATCCGTACGAGCTCCGAAAAATTCCCGAAAAATTTCCAAAAATTCTGGAAAATTCCCTTATTAATATTCGCCTATTTTTCGGTATTTTACAAAATGAACTTTTGAAAACCACGTGATTCACCCCGCCTCTCACGTGCGTATCGATCCAACAATTTTTGCATTGGCTTGAACCTTCTTTATTATTTCCTTTGCCCAATCCTTAGTTGGAAGGAGTGCTCCAAATTCATCCTTTGGTTTTTTGAATTCATTAACAACACTAAACCAATTTTCAATGTCATTCATTAAATAATATTCCATTCTACCATTCCAATATGCGAAATCATTTCTGTCAAAGAATGGTGGCCAAGCGGTGATATAACCCTCTTGAAATGCCATCTTCATGCTTCAATTGATGGTGAGTTCTTCTGAGGCTAACTTGTCTTTGATACCACTTGTTGGGACCTTTGTATCCGGTTAGAGGGGTGTGAATAGTATTTCTTCAATTTCTTGCATACAACTGGTTAGGGGAAGCAAGAGTAAAGGAATGCCAAAAATGAAAACAATAATACAATGCTAACTCCTTGTGATTTACTTGGTCTCCACTTCCTTGAGGTGACTAATCCAAGGGTCCACGCACACACAATCACGCTTCACTATGCTCTTCTCTTTTTTGAATCAAACACGAAGGTGGAGAAACCCTTATAAAGTGATCTCTTCCTCTTACAAGATTAAAGAATGAATTTGGGAGGAAGAGGTTGAGAATCTGTAGACTTGGAGATCACTTAGAGAGCTTTGAAAGTTAGAATAGCAAGTGAGTTATCTCCAAGCTCCAAGAATATATTTTATATTTTTCCCAACATCAGTCGACTACTGTCCACATCATTCAACTGATGGGCTTCCACAACACTTTAGATTTTATAAGATTTTTTGTCATCAGCATGTAACGTTCACTTACCAGTCAACTGGTACCGGTACCAGTCGACTGGTAGTCGACACAACTCTTTGTTAGTTTTAGGATCGGGTATTAGTCGACTGTGTGGCTACCAATCGACTAGTACTTCTTAATATGAGAGTACAACACTTCAAGCATGATGTTTCATACTTTAAACATATCCTTAGCCTAGACTTATACTTTCAAGCATCTTCCATTAGCCTTGTGCCCTTAGGATGCTTCAGAGCCCATGACTCCTGATCCTTGCACTTGCCTTCAAGTACTTCCTTAGGCTTTATCATGCTAAGTCTTCTTTTGTCAAGAGGTCACACCTCTGAGACTTCACTACCAAGAGCCATGTTCCAGGCCTTCATGCACCAAGGCTATCTTCTTGGACTTTCCTTGCCAAGTCTTTATACCTGGGCTTTCCTTTGTACCTACTTATTCAACATTTATATTAGATCACCAACATTGCCTAACTTAAATTTATTTAACCAAACATCAAAATTAAATAATGCCTGGAGCAAGATCACACTAACAATATACACACACATTGATATTTATAACTTGGTGTTTTTATATTGCATTGGTGTATGTGTTGGTTTCATTTTGATTTGATGTTGATTATTTCTTACATTTTCACTAGGGGGTACCGTCCAGTTTGGTGGATAAGTATGTAGGGGATCGGTGGCCGGCTTGAAGGGGGGGTTGGATAACTAGGTCACCCCCAAATCGATTGCTTCTCCTACAAAGTTAGTGCGCAAGCGGAAATACAACTAACTAATGAAAACAATAAAGAAAGAATACCAAATCGCTGACAAGCTCGATGTAATGTAGTTCAGAAATTGCTTACTCCTACTCCACGACGTGTCCTTGAGGTGGACGAACCCTTGATCCTTCGGTGGATCAATCCCCGACAATCTCCAGCTAGAGATTTCTCCTTCTCGGTGGAGCAAACCTCTCACAAAGGACCTCTTCCTCTTTACAATGATGAAGTTTAGGTTTGGGAGGAAGAGAGTAGACTTGGAAGCTTTGGGCAAAGACTAGGAGTTATTCAATAAGCATGAGTAGCCTCCTTCATGCCCTAAAGCTCCTCTTTTATAAGTGAAGAGAGTTGATCAACAAATCAACTCAACCCGACATCAGTCGACTGATCCATGCATCAGTCGACTGATGTGACTGTTGGACACAACCAACGACACTCCACGATTCTACCAACGACTATGTACCAGTTGACTGGTCATGGGACCAGTCGACTGGTCCCCTTAGCCGACGAGCACAAAAGTATTCTGTGCTTTCTGTGAAATTGGATCAGTCGACTGGTACATTACATTCTCACACACTCATCCTTTTCGGAGTCGCCTTTGAAGTCCTCTTCCTTGGCCTTCGTCCCTTAGATGCACCTGAGCCCGCGGCTCCTCTCTGTGCCATCTTTCACGTTGCCTTGAAGTCCACTTCCCTCGGCTCCACTCCATTGCTCCTCGTTCGGCGGTCCCTCAGATGTCTTCCACATCATCCTTCACCGACTCAAGGATCTGAGCCCTTGGATGAGCTTTCCAATCTTGGCGGCACTAAGTTCCTTATGTGTTTCACCAAGTCCTGCAAGACTCAAACACATATCAAACACATATGAAAGCCTAACTTAAACGCTTTGACACACACATCAAAACCATGATCAAATCGATCAAACTTGGGTCGATTGCACCAACAATCTCCCCTTTTTGATGTGTGGCAAATATGTTTAAGTTAGTCACAAATAACAAGAAATATGTAACCATGAAGCATCAAACCCTAGCTCCCCCTCAACATATGCTTTCAACTTTAATTTTCAAGTTTTGTACATGAAGTATGGAAATAATGGTTTCTAACTTAAACCTATCCATTTCTCCCCCTTTGACACCATCAAAAAATTGTACCAAACAATCATACATTCTATGACATCAAGTTTGACCAAATTTTGATCAAAAATTTGATCTTAGAAAATAACAATATATTGGAAAGCTGGTACCAGTCGACTGGTACACTCTGAAATTGAATTTCAACCTTTTGTAGCCAACTTCAAAAATTCATAAAAAATTTCAAAAAATTCAAAAAATCATGAAATTTTGACAACATATTTCTTGAAATGTCTTTTAACTAGGAAAAATATGTTTTCATGAAAAGTTAAAGTATTTTTGAAATTTTGACCAAATCTTAAAAATCACAAAACATGCAAGTTATGTATCAATTTGAAACCTAGTTTTGCAATCATATGTTTCAACATATCTATTCATTGTAAATAACACATAGAATTATTTTCAAAACATTTGAAATGTCCAACTATGATCTATGGGCAAGATGTCCATTAGTTAAATATTTACTTTCCCCATAGTTGGTCTATGATTACTCAAAAATTTGATACATTTCATAACTCATCAAAATGTCATAAGCATGAGTGAATTATAAGTATCATCCTATCATCTCACATTTATATTTTGAAAATAATACAAGTCATTGTGAGATGAGATAAAGGTAACTTCTACTTAGCCCTCTTGATCATAAATCTCTATCAAGGCTAAGTGCTCCCCCTTAAGGTCTCAAGTCAACCAATTTTTAAAGTTTTGAATTATGATTTCAATAGTTGACTAACCCATAATTGTCTAATCCTTGAGAATTGATTTTGGCACCCAATAGAAATTCTTTCTAATTGGGTTAACCAAATATTCCTTGGGGATCCATTTTCTATCTATAGTTTTGGTTTTTGATTGCCCCCTAGCAAGAAGACAATGATAGGTCTTTTCATTGTTGGGTTCATTGTATCCTAACCCATTTTTCTTAAAACTTACCCTTTGACTCCCAATAATCATATTTAAGATTTTAGAGCCAATTTCAAATTTTCTAAGGGCATTGGTAAGGTATTATACCTTTTCCCTTAACTTCCTATTTTCTTCTTCTAAACACGAATCATTCGAATTAATAGAAGAAGCATGCATATCATTATCCTTAAAACACATGGATTCTAATTTTCCCTTAAGCATGCAAATATCATTTTTCAAAGATTTGTTCTTTCTTTTTGCCTTAAACAAATCATCATTTATACTTGTAATAATTTTAATTAACACATGGGAAGGAAGATTATGTACCTCACTTACCGAGAAGTCCGAATCCGAAGATTGACCTCCCCCTTCACTTGAGCTTCCTTCTTCATCTTCACTTGAGCTCCTTCCTTCTTCTCTTTCGGATGAGGTGGAGGCAATCTCATCAACTCTCATTAATGTAAAGTGGGAGACATGATGTTCTTCTTCCTCTGATGATGATGGATCATCCCATGTAGCCTTTAGGTTTTTAACCTTCTTCCCTTTTTCTGTTGACTTCTTCTTCTCTTCCTTCTTATTTTCTTCTTTCTTCTTAAAGTGAGGACAATCATCCCTCATGTGTCCTTCTCCTTGGCAATTATAGCAAATGACCTTCCTATTTCTACTCTTGCCCCTTGAACTTCTCCTAGCATGTGATTTGTTAGTAGAAAAAGATTTAAATGCTTTTCTCATCTTCCTTACCATATATGCTTCTTGATCGCTATCCATTGAGGCACTTGACTCCTCGGAATCGAAAGATGATGGAGAAGGATCTTTCTTCTTCTTCCCCTTTCCTTTGTTTGCCACAAGGGCTACTCCTCTTGATCTTTCTCCATCTAGCCCTTCAACTCGTGTCTCATGAAGCTCCATTGTTGAAAAGAATTCATTTAGAGAGCTCTTCTATAGGTCCTTTGAAATGTAGAATGAGTTTATAATTGAGCTCCATGTTGAGTTTCTTGGGAAAGCATTGATGGCTTTCATTATGATGTCTCAGTTTGTAAGTGTCTCTCCTACACTTGTTAGTCCATTTAAAATTTCCTTGATTCTAGAATGAAAAATTGATACCTTTTCTCCTTTTTCAAGCTTGATATTGGAGAGTTGAGCTCGAAGGAGGTCTCTTCTTGCTAATTTTGCTTCCGATGTCCCTTCATGAAGCTCCACTAGTTTCTCCCACAAGTCCTTGGCGCTTGTGTAGTTTCCAATCCTAATCACTTCTTGTTGGGGAAGAACATTTAGTAGGTGATGCATTACCTTTGAGTTTGCTAAATGCTCTTCCTTTTGCTTCTTGATCCATCTTGTTATGTCGATTGTCTCATTGCGTTCATCCTTAGGTGCTTCAAAACCACTTCTCATGATTAGCATTATATCAAAATCGGTATCGAAAAATATCTCCATTCTTTTCTTCCACCAAGAGAAATCTTCTTCAAATTTGGGTGGATGGATGCTTGAGCCGGCCATTTTGATAAGTGCTCTTCTTGGCGATTAGTCCGTTGAAGGGCGTCCTCGCTCTGATACCAATTGTAGGGGATCGATGGTCAGCTTGAAGGGGGGTTGGATAGTTAGGTCACCCCCAAATCTATTGTTTCTCCTACAAAGTTAGTGTGCAAGCGGAAATACAACTAACTAATGAAAACAATAAAGAAAGAATACCAAATCACTAACAAGCTCGATGTAACGTAGTTCAGAGATTGCTTGCTCCTACTCTACGACATGTCCTTGAGGTGGATGAACCCTTATCCTTCGGTGAGTCAATCCCCGACAATCTCCGGTTAGAGCTTTCTCCTTCTCGGTGGAGCAAACCTCTCACAAAGGATCTCTTCCTCTTTACAATGATGAAGTTTAGGTTTGGGAGGAAGAGAGTAGACTTGGAAGCTTTGGGTAAAGACTAAGAGTTATTCAATAAGCATGAGTAACCTCCTTCATGCCCCAAAGATCCTCTTTTATAAGTGGAGTGGATCAACAAATCAACTCAACCCGACATCAGTCGACTGATCCATGCATCAGTCGACTGATGTGACCGTTGGACACAACCAACGACACTCCGCAGAATCCGCAGAATTCTAATTTGCTGTGATGTAGCAACTCATTTTCTTTTTAAAACAAAGTAACACAGCGAAAAATAGATACGCGTTTTGGTTGCTTGGTTCGAAGCCTAGGTCGACTCCTACTCCAAGCCCTGCGATCCTTGATCTCACAGTTGGGAAATCCACTAAAACTCTTCTTTACGAAAACCTCAGAGAGAAACATATCATACAATGAAATGTGTAAGACAGTAACTAATGGTGCAATATCCCCTGGTCAAGGTTGACCAAGTTGACTAAGCTTGAGTTGGCTTAAGCTTGAGTCTTGATATTTGGATTTCGATGTTTGACAATATATGGAGATTGCAGGAGCAATCGTCCGATTAGGGAGATTGTTGGTGCAATTCTCCTCTGGTCAAGGTTTGACCAGTTCGATGTGAAGTAGAGTCAAGTAGGTCAAAGGAGTGATCGGATACTTGACTGGGAATATCCTAACTGGAGGTTAGGCAAGTGGAAGTCCTGGTGAGTAAAGCCAGGTAGTTGAAAATCCTGGTGAGTGAAGCCAGGTAAAAGACCTAGTGAGTGAAGCTAGGCAGGGAAAGTCCGAGTGAGTGAAGCCAGGTAGTGGGAAAATCCTGGTGAGTGAAGTCAGACAGATGGAAAGTCCTAGTGAGTGAAGTTAGGTAGATGGAGAGTCCTGGTGAGTGAAGCCAGGCACATGAAAATCCAGGTGGGTCAAGGTTAACCGGACACCTGGTGTTGGGAAGTCCAAGTAGGTCAAAGGAGTGAATGGATACTTAGCACAAGAAAATCCAGATGGGTCAAGAGTGACCGGACATCTAGTGGAAAGAAGTCCAAGTGGGTCATGGAGGATCGGACACTTGGAACAAGATGGTAAGTCCAAGTGGGTCAAGGTTGACTGGACACTTGGCACGAGGAGAAAAGTTCAAGTGGGGCAAAGGATTGACTGGACACTTGGTGAAGAAGTCCCAACAGGTCAAGATTGACCGAATGCTAGGCACAAGAAGTCCCAACAGGTCACGATTGACCGGATGTTAGGTTTGGGAGCCCTAGCTAGACTTGACTCGGGCAAGCTAGGGTTGGTCAATTTGATCAAGTGATCAAATTGGACCAAGCCCAATTGATCAACTGATCAATTGGGCACGGTGTTATGACAAACAGTAGCCCAATCAATTAGCTGATAGATTGAGAAGTGAAGCCACGAGCACAGAACAGTCCCCAATCGATCGGGCGATCGATTGGGCACCGCCAATCGATCGGGCGATCGATTGGGCACCGCCAATCGATCGGGCGATCGATTGGGCACCGCCAATCGATCGGGCGATCGATTGGGCACCGCCAATCGATCGGACGATCGATTGGGCACCGCCAATTGATCGAGCGATCGATTGGCGGTTGGTTTTCTCGCACGAACGCGAGGAAGACTGAATCGATCTGTCGATCGATTCAGGCCTTTTCTAGTAGAGCACAGAGATGCTCTGAATCAATCAGCCGATCAATTCAAGCCTCCCTAATCGATTGACCAATCGATTGGGATATGACCATTGAGAAGGAAGCGCACAAAAGCCTTCTTCCTCGCAGCGATTCGGTAGCTCTTTCTCTCCACTCCTTCCGATCATCTTTCATAGGTTTATGCCAGTTCTTGAAGGTGAGACAAATGTAACAGCTCAGCTAGAGGAAGTCCAATTTGACCTGGCTTCCTATAAAGCCGAAGAGGAGGGGCATCGAGTAGCTTTTTAAGTAAAATTTTTAAAGTTTGAAGAATATTCTGATCTACTAGCAGCTTAGATTTTGGAGAGATTAAAATAAGGGTATGAAGGATCATCTCAGCAGTTCATCCGAGTAGGATTAATCCCTCCAAGCACTAACTTAGACTTTCTCGATTTAGAAAAAGTGTGAGATGAACTACCTAAGTCTGAAAAAACTATATAGGATGAGAGGGGGGGGGGGGGACACTTTGAGAGGCTCTTGGGACCTTGCTCTGTACAAACTTTATGTTTTGTCTTTTTGTTGTATAAATTTCTACTTTGCTTCAATTAGTAGACTGGTTGTTTCCAGCTTTTGTATATTCGGTTGAGTAATGCCTAATCACTAAGCAATTATGGTTGTCTACCCAAGAGCTTGAGTTAGCTTCTATTCGGGAAGGTTGAACCCTTTCATGTAGGCGGATACCTCTAGTTAGCTTCCACTTAGGAAAGTTGTGTTGGTTGCTACTCGGAAAACCTAATGGTTCCATTGTACAAAAATTTTGTACAAAGGTCTGAACCTTTCCTAGCTACCATGTGTTCTTTTAAATTAAACTTGGATCGCCTGCGGAACTTAACACGTTTGATCCAAAGTTTAATTTACTTGTTCTTTTAGGTTTAGACTTGGATCTCCTGTGGAACTTAACACGTTCGATCCAAATCACCTAGGTTATTAATTCCATTAAATATTAATTTCCAGAATTGGCTTCCAGGACTGCATGGCGAGGCACATGACCTTCTTGGATATGGGAACAACCACCACCGCCTAGGCAAAGCCTTTTAAGGAAAGCTAATATTTAATTTCCTTAAATAACTTTAGGTCAACCAAAAAGAACAATCAAATCACAAGGAAAAGAAAAATAAAAGAACACAACATCGAAAACAAATTCGAAACACTAGAATCGCATGCCTCTTGTATTTGGTATTTTTACATGAAGATAAGACTAGTATGATGCGGAAATTAAATACTAGTATACCTTTTCTTTTGCAAGCAAAAACCTCTAGGTCTTCTACCGTATTCCTCTTCTAACCTCGGACGTTGTGTGGGCAACGATCTTCCGAGATGAGAAACCACCAAAGCACCTTCTTCTCCTCCTTGCAAGGTTCGGCCACAACAAGAGCACCTCCAAGGATGAAGAGATTCAACCAACCAAGCTCCAAGGGATGAAAGCTTTCTCTCCTTCTTCTCCAAGCTAGAAACCGGCCACCACTTGATCTCCAAGAGCAAAGGAAGTTTCAGCCACAAGGATGGAGAGAAGAGAAAGGATGAGGTCGGCCACACCAAGGAAGAAAAGAGGGAGAAAATAATAGAGGTTGTTCACCATGAAGGCTCCCAAAACCCCCTCTTTTATAATCCTTAGCTTTGGCAAATAAGGAAATTTAATTACAATAAAATTTCCTTAACTTTCCTTGACATGAATTAATTAAGAAAAATTAAACAAAATTTCCTAATCCTTCATGTCATGGCCGGCCACCTCATGGAGAGCAAACAAGGTAATTTTCAATCAACAATTAAAATTCCTTATTTGTCTTCGGAAATTTTAAAAAATAAAATTTCCAATTAAAATCCCTTCATGGTTGATAAAAAAAAATTTCTATAATTTTAATTTTTCAACATGTGAATAATTTATAAAGAAGAAAAATAAAATATCTTTCCAATCTACAAATAAGGAAAGAGATTTAATCTCTTTCTTTAATCTTTTGTAGAACCTTATAAAAGAGATATTTTAATTTTTAATCTCTCCAATAAATTATATCTTTCACATAAGAAAATTTTAAATTTTAAATTCTTTTTAAATTAAATAGGGCCGGCCACCTAAGCTTGGGTTCAAGCTAGGGTCGGCCACCCATTAACCAATGGTTTGGCCGACCCTATCTTGATCCATAAGCTAGCTTGGCTGGCCCCTACACCATGGGTATGAAGGTGGGTATAGGTGAGTATAGTACTCTATAAATAAGAGGCTACGATAGGGACCGAGAGGATGAATTGGTTTTGGTCTCCCGATAAAATTAAGCATCCCGTATTCGCCCCGAACACATAACTTAATTTTATCAATAATAATTCATTCCACTAGAGAACTATTATTGAACTACCGCACCAATCCCAAATTACATTTTTGGGCTCCTTCTTATTATAAGTGTGTTAGTCTCCCTGTGTTTAAGATGTCGAATGTCCACTAATTAAGTGAGTTACTGACAACTCATTTAATTAATATCTTAGTCCAAGAATAGTACCACTCAACCTTATCGTCATGTCGGACTGAGTCCACCTGCAGGGTTTAACATGACAATCCTTATGAGCTCTTCTTGGGGACATTATCAACCTAGATCACTAGGACATAGTTTCCTTCTATAATCAACAACACACACTATAAGTGATATCATTTCCCAACTTATCGGGATTATTGATTTATCGAACTAAATCTCACCCATTGATAAATTAAAGAAATAAATATCAAATATATGTGCTTGTTATTATATTAGGATTAAGAGCACACACTTCCATAATAACTGAGGTCTTTGTTCCTTTATAAAGTCAGTATAAAAGAAACGACCTCTAATGGTCCTACTCAATACACTCTAAGTGTACTAGTGTAATTATATAGTTAAGATAAACTAATCCCTAATTACACTACGACCTTCCAATGGTTTGTTCCTTTCCATTTTGGTCGTGAGCTACTGTTTATAATTTATAATGTACTGATAACATCATCTTCTGTATGTGACACCACATACTATGTTATCTACAATATAAATTAATTGAACAACTACAAACAAATGTAGATAATTTGACCAAATGTGATTCTTTATTCATAATAAATGTTTACAAAAACTTAGGCTTTCAGTATACAAGAATCCGAGAATTATTCTCACACAGGAACGTAAACTGTACGTTCTGGAGTAGCCCATTCCGGAGGCACCTCCTGCCACTGCCACGCGAGCTGATCGAGATGCTTACAAGAAGCATCAAGATGACGCATGAGATGTGTCATGTCTCATGCTCGCAACCATGAACTCTAAGCTTCAGAAGCAACACGAGTTGATGGGTGCTTATGATATGGTTGAACATCTTCGTCAACTGTATCAAGGACAAGCAGGGCACTGGAAGAGGAACTGCACAGGATACCTGGAAGATCTTAAGAAGAAGAGAAATAAGATTTCTACTTCAGGTATAAATGTTATAGAAGTCAACCTCTCTATTTCTTCATCGTGGGTATTAGATACCGGATGTGCTTCTTACATTTGTACTAATGTACAAGCACTGAAAAATAACAGAGCATTGACGAAGGGCGAGATAGACCTACGAGTAGGCAATGGAGCACGGGCTGCTGCTGTTGCTGTAGGAACTTACTATCTATCTCTACCCTCTGGGCTTGTACTAGAATTAGATGAATGTTGTTATGTGCCTGCCTTGACTAAGAACATTATATCAGTTTCTTGTTTGGACAAGAAAGAGTTTTCATTTATTATAAAGAACAAATGTTGTTCAGTTTATTTAAATGAAATGTTCTATTGCAGTGCACCTCTGATGAATGGACTCTATATTCTAGACTTTGAGAGCCCTATCTATAACATAAGTACAAAGAGGTTCAAGTCAAATGACATGAACCAAACCTACCTCTGGCACTGTCGCTTAGGTCATATAAATGACAAACGCTTATCCCAGCTCCATAAGGATGGTTTGCTGGACTCATTTGATTTTGAATCTTATGAGATGTGCGAGTCATGCCTACTAGGCAAGATGACCAAGACTCCCTTTAATGGGCACAACAAAAGAGCGATTGATTTGTTAGGTCTTATACATAGTGATGTATGTGACTCTTTCAATGTCGCTGCTAGAGGCGGTTATAGGTACTTTATCACATTTACTGATGACTTTAGTAGATATGGTTATGTGTACTTGATGACACATAAGTCAGAATCTTTTGAAAAGTTCAAAGAATTCAAGAATGAAGTACAAAACCAGCTTGGTAAGAGTATTAAGATACTTCGATCAGATCGAGGTGGAGAATACCTTAGCCATGAGTTTCGTGACTATCTAGCTGAGTGTGGGATTCTATCCCAACTCACTCCTCCTGGAACACCACAGTGGAATGGTGTATCCGAAAGGAGGAATCGTACCCTATTAGATATGGTACGATCTATGATGAGTCACACAGATCTTCCGACATTCCTTTGGGGCTATGCTCTAGACACGACAGCTTTTATACTCAACCGAGTTCCATCCAAGGCCGTGATAAAGACACCATATAGGATATGGACTAGGAGAGATGCCCAGGTGTCTTTCATGAGGATTTAGGGTTGTGAGGCTTACATTCGACGTCAAGTCTCAAACAAGTTAGGACCTAAATCTGACAAGTGCTACTTAATTGGATATCCCAAGGAAACTAAGGGATATTACTTCTACATTCCCAGTCAGCACAAGGTAGTTGTGGCAAAGACTGGGGTCTTTCTAGAAAGAGACTTTGTTTCTAGAAAGACTAGTGGGAGCACGTTCGATCTTGAAGAAGTTCAAGATGCGAACAATAGCACTGAATCCTCGATGGAAGTTGAACTGGAACCACAAAGTGTTGTGGATGATGTTGTTCCACAAAGAGTTGAGGAACAACAACCGCACTTCAATAGACATACCTCTTATAGGGAGGGTACGTCGTCAGCCTGAGAGATACTCATTTCTCTTGTATGACCATGATGATGTTGTGCTCATAGAGGATGAGCCTACCACCTATCAGGAAGATGTGATGAGACCAGATTCCGAGAAATGGCTAGAGGCCATGAGATCCGAGATGAAATCCATGTACACCAACCAAGTATAGACTTTGGTTGATCCACCTGAAGGGGTAAAACCCATTGGGTGTAAGTGGGTCTTTAAGAGAAAGACTGATATGGATGGACTTATCTATAAGGGTCGCTTGGTAGCTAAAGGTTTCAAACAGATTCATGGTATTGACTATGATGAAATCTTTTCTCCAGTAGTGATGTTTAAGTCCATTCGGATCATGCTTGCTATTGCAGCTTACCATGACTATGAGATATGGTAGATGGATGTCAAAACTGTATTTCTGAATGGAAACCTACTCGAGGATGTGTACATGATACAACCTGAGGGTTTTGTAGATCCACAGCATACTAGCAGAGTATGCAAGCTGCATAGGTCCATTTATGGACTAAAGCAAGCTTCTCGGAGCTGGAATCTTCGATTCGATGATGCAATCAAACAGTTTGGTTTCATCAAGAACGAAGATGAGCCTTGTGTCTACAAGAAGGTTGTAGGGGATATAGTTGTCTTCCTCATATTGTATGTGGATGACATACTACTCATTGAGAAGGACATCCCTATGCTTCAGTTTGTCAAGACCTGGCTAGGGAGTTGCTTCTCAATGAAGGACTTAGGTGAGGCATCCCGCATTCTAGGGATACAGATCTATAGAGATAGATCTAAGAGATTGCTTGGCCTAAGTCAGAGTATATATATTGACAAGGTACTCCTTCGGTTTGCCATGCAGAACTCCAAGAAGGGATTTCTGCCGATGTCACATGGCGTGAGTCTTTCGAAGACTCAAGGTCCCTCTTCTAGAGAGGAGAGAGACTGCATGGATCAGATCCCTTATGCCTCAGCCATAGGATCGATCATGTACGTCATGCTATGTACTCGACCTGATGTCTCGTATGCTTTGAGCATGACGAGCAGATACCAGTCAGATCCAGGTGAAAGTCACTGGATAGCGGTCAAGAATATTCTTAAGTACTTAAGAAGGACTAAAGAATATTTCTTGATATATGGAGGCAATGATGAGCTAGCTGTAAAGGGTTACAGTGTTGCTAGCTTCCAGACTGACCAGGATGATTATCGATCGCAGTCAGGGTTTTGCATAAATGCCTTTATTAAGATACAAGAATATGATACAATGAGTCCATACAATCATCAAAGGATTAGCTCTAGGGCTCTGACTAACATGAACTTGGGGTGGTTCCTAGCATTGCTGACCCTATTGAGCTCTATTGTGACAACAGTGGAGCTATAGCACAGGCGAAGGAACCTCGCTCACACCAGCGGACCAAACATATACTACGGCTCTTCCATCTCATTCGAGAGATTATCGAGAGAGGAGATGTGAAGATTTGCAGAGTACCCACAGAGGCTAACATCGCAGATCCCTTGACCAAGGCTTTGGCACAGAGGAAGCATGATGGTCACACTAGGTCATTGGGGCTTAGAGCCTACACTGATTGACACTAGTGCTAGTGGGAGATTGTTAGCTAGAGCCCTAGAGTCAATCATTTGATGATTGTATTATGGACTTGTTGTATCATATTCTATATAAATAAAGGCATTTGGTTTTTTGTTATTATACTTACTTGTATTGGTGTCAAATAAACTAAGTATAATAACGTCCTTGAGTAGAAGGTTCTTACCTATATCAATCGATTGGTTGAATCGATAGTGAGATGATATAGGGAACACTACTCTTAATCATTCTTAGTCGAGTATTAACATTCAGGGACAATGTTAATGTAATAAGACTAGCATGTAGGTCAACTCGATGACTTGATCTCACAAGTCATGGATATAGAGATATCAAGTTGACACATGAGTATGCATTAGAGAATGTATACTGAATGACCCGCCATGAGAAAGTATCATGGATCGTTATATGAGTGTCATATACTTTCTCATGTGGTTATTAATATGACTACTAGTCCTTAGACCTGAAGTCACTATGGTTCCCTACATAAGGAGTTATGTACTTTGGTTTCGTCAAACGTCACCCGTAACTGGGTGGACTATAAAGGCGATTACTGGGTATGTAACAAATTATGCGGAGGGATGTGAGTGATGTAGATGGGGTCTATCCCTCCTATATGATGGGAGAGACATCGGTATTCTTGATAGAGTGAGACCACGAAGTGCATGGCCATGCCCAAATGAGTCAATATGAGATATTGAGCTCATTTGATTTAGTGAGTCTACTTGGAGTTCAAGATTTAGATTGATTAGAGGATGACACGGTCTATGCCTCACATTAATCAATATAGATGTCTAGGATAGAAGGACACTTGTCATATATTGTGAGGAGTCATAATTAGTAGTCACAAGGTGATGTTGGATCTCAACATTCTTGTAACTTGGGTAGTAATGGTGTATTGCTAGATACCGCTCATTACTTATGGTCCTAAATGGGTTTAGGAACATTGCCAACGTTACAAGAACCTATTGGGTCACACACAAAGAACAAGTGGATGGAGATTAGGTTCATATGATGAACCAAGAGGATTAGATTCATGTGATGAATCAAATTGGATTAAGAGTAATCCTAATTGGGCTAATTGAGTTGGACTCAAGTTGATTCATGTGTTCAATAAGTCTAATTTAGATTATGACTCATTGAATTAATTTAATTAAATGAATTAGATTCATTATATTAAATTGACTTGAATTAAATGGTTGGATTAGATCAACCATGAGAGAGATTAAGTCAAGTTTGACTTGACTTGAGAGGAAGAGGAAGAGTCAAGTTTGACTTGACTATTTGCCACATCATTAGTGATTTGGCATTAGGAGGACTAATGATGATGTGCCACATCATCAAAGTGTGCCACCTCATGGGGGTTACAAATCTATTCTCTTTAATGACCACATTTAATGAGAATGGGGGTTACCTTTTTGGTTTTGAATGAGAATGAATTTTTCATTCACTCACATTCACATCATCTTCTTCCTCAAGCTCTCTTTTTGCTCTTTCTCTTCTCTTGGTCGTGGGTTTCAAGCAAGGGAGAAGAAAGGAGAGTGAGTCTAATCCAAGAAGAAAGGTTAGTGAAAGTCACATAGAGTTTTTATAGGAGTGTGTTCTCTTCTTTTTCCTTTCTTCATCTTCCAATCCTATCCGAGAGCATCAAGAAGTGATAGCACACTTGTGGTGTTCTCTTCTCCATCCTTGAGTGTTAGAGAACACTTCTTGTTCGTGTGGATACTACTAGAGGTGTGTACATTTGAACACACTCGAGATCCGGCGTACCTTGGATGAGCAGGATTTGTAAAGGGCACGCAACAAGGGTAACTTTCTAAACATGTAGATCTAAGTGTAGATCTAGTTAGTAAACTCGTACATGTAAATTTTTGTTCTATACTCTTCGCACGGATCCGGTGGCATGGGGGTTTCGGGGTTTCCGCGACGCAGAAAAGCGGTTTTCGCGGCCCGAAAAACCCAACATGTTGAGGGTGCCTCCAACACCATGGAGGGTGCCTTCATCCGCACCAAATCCGCAGCGTGGATGAGCTCTGACCACTTCGTAGCTTATCTGTCTGAGGGCGCCTCCAACCGCATAGAGGGTGCCCTCCACCTACGTCCAGGGCACCCTCAAGCTCTATGAGGGTGCCCTCTGCTCAGCGTCCAGGGTGCCCTCAAGCTCCATGAGGGTGCCCTCTGTTGGTGCAATCGACCTAGGTTTTGATCGGTACGATCATAGTTTTGATGTGTGTGTCAAAGAGTTTAAGTTAGGTTAATCCTTGTATTTGATATGTGTATTTGAGTTGTGTTGGTTCCCAAGATACACATGCGACTCAGGTTGATGGCTTCGGGTTCGGTGAAGGATGAAGCATCCGAGGGACCGTGGACAAGGCAGCGAGGACAAGGGCCGAAGGAAGCAATTTCGAGGCATACGCGAAGGATGACATTGGGGACGAGCCGTAGGCTTGAATGCATCCGAGGGACAAGAGCCAAAGAAAGTATGCTTGAAGGTTCTGTTAAAGCTACAAAGGAAGCGTCAAAAGAGTTGTAAGGGTGAGGGTACGAGTGCACGAGAGATTGTACTCGGAGTAAAAGCATAAATTTTAGGGTTTACTGTAGCAGTCGACTGCATGTTTTAGCAGTCGACTGGTGCAGTCGACTGCGCAGTCGACTGGGCGCGAACAGAATGGTTCTGTTCGTTCGGTCGGTGTAGATCAGTCGACTACAAGTTTTAGCAGTCGACTGGTATATGACCGTTGGTGCTGGAAAGTAGCCGTTGGCTACCTCCAACGGTAACACCAGTCGACTGCATGTTTTAGCAGTCGACTGGTGCCGAGATGAGTTGATATGATGATCAACTCTCTCCTCTTATTTAAGGGAAGCTTTGGGGCTTGAAGGAGGTTACTCATGCTTGTTGAATAACTGCTTGTCATTGCCCAAAGCTTCCAAGCCTACTCTCTTCCTCCTAAACCTAAGTTCATCATTGTAAAGAGGAAGAGATCCTTTGTGAGAGGTTTGCTCCACCGAGAAGGAGAAAGCTCTAGCCGGAGATTGCCGGGGATTGATCCACCAAAGGATCAAAGGCTTGTCCACCTCAAGGACACGCCGTGGAGTAGGAGCAAGCAATCTCCGAACCACGTAAAAGAATCGTGTTAGCGTTTGTGTTCTTATTCATTGCTTTATTGTTTTAGTTTCATTTCCGCTTGCGCAAACTAACCGTGTAGAGAAGAAATCGAAGTTGGGGGTGACCTAGCTATCCAACCCCCCTTCTAGCCGGCCACCGATCCCCTACAAGTGGTATCAGAGCAAGGACGCCCTTCAACGGACTAATCGCCAAGAAGAGCACTTCATCAAAATGGCTGGCTCAAACATTCATCCACCCAAATTCGAAGGGGACTTCTCTTGGTGGAAGAAGAGGATGGAGGTATTTTTCGAAACCGATTTTGACATAATGCTAATCATGGAAAATGGTTTCGAAGTGCCTAGGGATCAAGACAATAAGATACTTGAGAAAGCAAGGTGGAGCAAGAAGCAAAGGGAAGAACATTTAGCAAATTCAAAAGTCATCCATCATCTACTAAATGTTCTTCCCCAACAAGAAGTAACAAGGGTGGGAACCTACTCAAGCGCCAAGGAGTTATGGGAAAAGCTAGTGGAGCTTCATGAAGGCACATCGGAGGCAAAATTGGCAAGAAGAGATCTTCTCCGAACTCAACTCAACAATGTAAAGCTTGAGAAGGGAGATAAGGTATCTACACTTCATGCTAAAATTAAAGAAATTTTAAGTGGACTAACAAGTGTAGGTGAGAAACTCTCCAACCGAGACATCATAATGAAAGCCATCAATGCCTTCCCAAGAAACTCGACATGGAGCTCTATTGTAGATTCATTCTACATTTCAAAGGATCTAGAGAAGAGCTCTCTAGATGAATTCTTCTCAACAATGGAACTTCACGAAACAAGGGTTGAAGGATTAGAAGGAGAAGCAAATAGATCAAGAGGAGTAGCCCTTGTGGCAAACAAGGGAAAGGGTAAGAAGAAGAAGTCTTCATCCCCACCATCCTCCGACTCCGAAGAATCAAGTGCCTCAATGGATAGTGATCAAGAGGCATATATGGTAAGGAAGATGAGAAAAGCATTTAAATCTTTTTCTTCTAACAAATCACATGCTAGGAGAAGTTCAAGGGGCAAGAGTAGAAGAAGAAAGATCAAATGCTACAATTGTCAAGGAGAGGGACATATGAGAGATGATTGCCCTCTCTTGAAGAAGAAGGAAGGGAAGAAGAAGGAGGAGAAGAAGACAAAAGAAAAGGGGAAGAAGGCTCAAAACCTAAAAGCAACATGGGATGATCCTTCATTATCATCGGAGGAAGAAGAGCACCATGTAGTAAATTTTGCTTTAATGGGAATTGATGATGTAGCCTCCACCTCATCCGAGCAAGAAGAAGGAAGGAGCTCAAGTGAAGATGAAGAGGGGAGCTCAAGTGAAGGGGGAGGTCAAACTTTGGATTCGGACTTCTCGGTAAGTGAGGTACATAATCTTCCTCCCCATATTTTAATTAAAATTATTTCAAGCACAAATGATGATTTGTTCAATGCAAAAAGGAGAAATAAATCCTTGAAACATGAGATTATGTGTCTTGAAGAAAAATTAGAATCCATGTCTTCTAAGGACAATGATATGCATGCTTCTTCTTCTTCAAGTTCAAATGTATCATGTTTAGAAGAAGAAAATAAGGAATTAAGGGAAAAGGTAGAATACCTTACCAATGCCCTTAGGAAATTTGAAATTGGCTCTAAAACCCTAAATATGATCATTGGGAGCCAAAGGGAAAGTTTTAAGAAAAATGGGATAGGATACAATGAACCAAATAATGATAAGACCTACCATTGTCTACTTGCTAGGGGGCAATCAAAAACCAAGACCATAGAACGAAAATGGATCCCCAAGGAATATTTGGTTAACCCAATTAGAAAGAATTTCTATTGGGTGCCAAAATCAATCCTCAAGGGTTAGAGGATTTTGGGTTTAGTCAACCAATGAAATCATAGTTCAAATCCTTGAAAAATGGTTGACTTGAGACCTTAAGGGGGAGCACTTAGCCTTGATAGAAATTCATGATCAATAGGGCTAAGTAGAGGTTGCCTTTATCTCACAATGACTTGAATTATATTCTAACCATAAATGTGAGATACTAGGATGATACAAATAATTCACTTATGCTTATTGCATTTTGATGAGTTATGAAATGTATCAATTTTTAGTGATCATAGGCCAACTATGGGGAAAGCAAATGTTTAATTAATGGACATCTTGCCCATAGATCATAGTTGGACATTTCAAATGTTTTGAAAACAATTCTATGTTTTATTTACTGTGGTTTAGCTATTTTGAAACATATGATTGCAAAACAAGGTTTCAAATGGATACAAACTTGATTGATTTTTAAAGTGTTTGAGTTTTTATCAAAACTTAAAAAATATGATGAATTTTCATGGAAACATATTTTTCCTTGTTAAAGAACATTATAAGAAATATGTGTTCAAAATTTCATGATTTTTCGAATTTTCTAGAATTTTTTATGCATTTCTGAAGTTGGCTTCAGAATGCTGGAATTTGGTTTTGGTATGTGCCAGTCGACTGCAACAGTTATCAGTCGACTGGTAGCTGTTTCCCAGCACATTCAAGAGCTGGTTTTGGGTATTTTAAAGTCCACATTGATACCATAGTATGTATACATGTTTGGTACAATTTTTGATGGTGTCAAAGGGGGAGAAATGCAAAGGTTTAAGTTAAAAACCTAACTATGTGCAAAACTTGAAAATTATGGTTGAGAGCATATGTTAAGGGGGAGCTTGGGTATTATGCTTTGCTTCTAATTTTCATGTTGATATTTATGCCTAACTTAAACATATTGCCACACATCAAAAAGGGGGAGATTGTTGGTGCAATCGACCTAGGTTTTGATCGGTACGATCATAGTTTTGATGTGTGTGTCAAAGAGTTTAAGTTTGGTTAATCCTTGTATTTGATATGTGTATTTGAGTTGTGCAGGTTCCCAAAATACACATGCGACTCAGGTTGATGGCTTCGGGTCCGGTGAAGGATGAAGCATCCGAGGGACCGTGGACAAGGCAGCGAGGACAAGGGCCGAAGGAAGCAATTTCGAGGCATACGCGAAGGATGGCATTGGGGACGAGCCGTAGGCTTGAATGCATCCTAGGGACGAGAGCCAAAGAAAGTATGCTTGAAGGTTCTGTTAAAGCTGCAAAGGAAGCGTCAAAAGAGTTGTAAGGGTGAGGGTACGAGTGCACGAGAGATTGTACTCGGAGTAAAAGCATAAATTTTAGGGTTTACTGTAGCAGTACTGTAGCAGTCGACTGCATGTTTTAGCAGTCGACTGGGCGCGAATAGAATGGTTCTGTTCGTTCGGTCGGTGTAGATCAGTCGACTACAAGTTTTAGCAGTCGACTGCACCAGTCGACTGCTAGTTTTAGCAGTCGACTGGTATATGACCGTTGGTGCTGGAAAGTAGCCGTTGGCTACCTCCAACGGTAACACCAGTCGACTGCATGTTTTAGCAGTCGACTGGTGCCGAGATGAGTTGATATGATGATCAACTCTCTCCTCTTATTTAAGGGAAGCTTTGGGGCTTGAAGGAGGTTACTCATGCTTGTTGAATAACTGCTTGTCATTGCCCAAAGCTTCCAAGCCTACTCTCTTCCTCCTAAACCTAAGTTCATCATTGTAAAGAGGAAGAGATCCTTTGTGAGAGGTTTGCTCCACCGAGAAGGAGAAAGCTCTAGCCGGAGATTGCCGGGGATTGATCCACCGAAGGATCAAGGGCTCGTCCACCTCAAGGATACGCCGTGGAGTAGGAGCAAGCAATCTCCGAACCACGTAAAAGAATCGTGTTAGCGTTTGTGTTCTTATTCATTGCTTTATTGTTTTAGTTTCATTTCCGCTTGCGCAAACTAACTGTGTAGAGAAGAAATCGAAGTTGGGGGTGACCTAGCTATCCAACCCCCCTTCTAGCCGGCCACTGATCCCCTACACCCTCTTCCCTGCTGCGCGGAGGTCATCAACCAGTGACCTGAGGCGCCTACAAGCTCTATGGAGGGCGCTTCAGGACTGTTCATCTGAGACTTTTGCTACTCTTTTATCCCCTGCAAGATGGGTTAGTCAAAAATACAAAACATATCCTACAAGACAGAATTTAGCACAACAAAATAAGTTAAACATAATATTTTGACAGTTACCGAACTATCCGGTTCTGACTTCGAATTTTCGATCAAAAATCTTAGGTTGAACCGACGTCTACTGTTCCCTCATCGGGGAATGTGCCCTCACCTACTCCACTCAGGAGAATATACCTGTTTCCAGTTGATCCTCTAGATCAACTGGACTTTTGCTTAGTGCCCAAAGCTCCAGGACTTTCCACTGGATGTCTGTTCCATGACCCGCCCAGTCTTTCACCTGGTTCGCGACACCAGAATTTTCCATCTGGAGTCCTCGACTCTAGGACTTTTGCCTGATGTCCTCGACCCGCCAAGACTTCCTGCCTAGGGTTACCACCCCTAGGACCTAGGATTACCACCCCCTATGACCTAGGGTTACCTCCCCCTAGGGTTTTCCACCTACTTAACTGCAGCTAGGACTTTTGCCTAAGTACACTTAGGACTTTCCTTTAAGCTCATTCAAACATGTTATATAACAAATAACCTTAACTTTTTTGTCATTATCAAAACTTAGGTTCGATTGTCGAATGTTTTAAATTCATAATAAAAAATTCAAAGTTTTTACAAAGCTCTCCCCCTTGGTAAATTCACTTTCCATTAACTTGGTAAATTCTTTTAAAAATTTAGTGTTCGTTGAACCAAAAATTATATCATCTACGTAAATTTAGGCTATAAAAATATCTTTTTCTAGGGTTTTTACAAATAAGGTTTGATCTATTTGACCTTGTTTAAACCCTTTAGATATTAGATAATTTGATAGTCGTTCATACCAAGCTCTAGGCGCTTGTTTTAGTCCATATAGAGCCTTTTTTAACCTAAAAACATGATTTGGGTGGTCCAAATCCTCAAATCCTGGGGGTTGACTAACATATACTTCTTGCTTAATAAACTCATTTAAGAAAGCGGACTTTGCATCCATTTGGTATAGCTTGAATCCTTTATATGCTGCATAAGATAGCAACATTCTAATAAATTCAAGTCTGGCTATGAGTGTATAGGTTTAGTCTAACCTTTCTACTTGGCTGAACCCTTTAGCAACTAACCTAGATTTATTTCTTATAATTTCACCCTGATCATCCAATTTATTCCTAAATACCCATTTAGTGTCAACTATGATTTTATTTATGGGTTTATGTACTAATTCTCAGACCTGGTTTCTTTCAAATTGGGCTAACTCCTCTTGCATTGCTAATGTCCAGTCTGGGTCAGGTAGGGCTTCTTCTTTAGTTTTGGGTTGAATTTTAGAAATGAGGACTATTTGACTTAGGTTTCTATAAGATGACCTAGTCCGAACTCCTAAGGTTGGATCACCCAAAATTTGGTCAGATGAATGATTAGTACTTGTTCTTGATGGTCTTATGTTAGTGTCGATGATTGGTGGTTCTTGTAATTAACTAGATTTAATTTGAACATTTTCATCATCTTCTATGTATCTTGTATTAATATTTTCAGTGTTTTGATTAATATTCTCATTTATTGAGTTAGGTAAATTATCTTCTTCATCGAAAACCACATTAATTGTTTCTTTAACTTTTAGGATATTTTTGTTATAAACTCTATAGGCCCTACTGGTTGTGGAATATCCTAAAAAGATTCCTGAGTTTGATTTTGATGTGAATTTTTCTAAGTAGTCCTTAGTGTTTAAAATATGCACTCTACACCCAAATACCTTTAAATAGTTTAAGTTGGGAATTTTATTATAATATATTTCATATGAAGTTTTATTTTGAATTTTATTGATTAAAATTTTATTTTGAATGTAACAGACTGTATTAATTGCTTCAACCCAAAATTGATTATTTAAGGTGTATTCATTTAACATGGTTCTAGCGGCTTCTTGTAGGGTTCAATTTTTTCGTTCTACTAAACCATTTTATTGGGGGGTTCAAGGACATGAGTATTCATATTTATATCCATTAATCTCACAAAATTCAATAAATTTGAGGTTTTCAAACCCCCCCCCCCCCTTAGTCACTGCTAATTCTTTTAATTTTAGTATTTTTCCATTTTTTACTAAGTTACAAGAGGTCTTAAATATTCATAGGTTTCATCTTTAGATTTTAGAAATTTTACCCAAGTAAATCTTGAGTAATCATCAAGTATTACTAAGCAATATTAGTTTTTTGCTTAGTGACTTAGCCCCATATGAACAAACAGGTCTAAGTGTAGGGGCTTAAGTATTGAATTAGTTCTACTTAAGTTGGTTGACTTATAGGTTGACTTGGTTTGTTTACCCTGTTGACATGCATTACAAATTGAATTTTCGATAAATTTTAATTTGGACAAGCCTCTAATTAAGCCATTTTAACTCATTTTTTTTAAATGAGTCTGGTATGAGTATGGCCCAGTCTTCTGCGCCACAACTTAATTTCCTCTTGTTGTGTCAATAGACACTTAAGTGAGGAGGTTGGTAGATCAATTGAATAAATATTCTTTTTCCTAATTCCTTTAAGTGTGATTTTAAGATTTTCAACATTTTTAATTAAGCACTCAGATTTTGAAAATGTGACTAAGTATCCTGTGTCACATAATTGGCTAATATTTAGTAAGTTAAAATTCAACTGATCAACCAACAAAACTTTTCGAATATAGAAATCAGAACTCAGTTGGATATTACCTGTTCCGATTACCTTGAAAATTCCGTCGTTGCCGAATGCAACAGACCCTAGGTTCTTGAATTTCAGCTTCATGAATTTCAATCTATCTCCAGTCATGTGCCTGGAGCATCCACTATCTAGCATCCATTGATTCAAATCTTTATGTTCCTACACAAAGTATTTGATTTGGTTCAATTTGACAGATAAAAAAATAGTTTGATTGAAATTAACTTTTAATGTTCCATCTCACCCAGTCTAGGTTATCAAACATGATATCCCTATAGGTGATTGTGAGATGATTTTATTCAATTAATCAGTTTTAAATTCTGAATTGGTTAGATTAAGTATTTTTAACTTAATTAATATTTAATAATTTAATTGATTAGTTGATTTATTAATTAGGTTAAACTCATTAATTGATTTAATTTAAGTTGATTTATTAATTTAGTTAAATTTATTAATTGATTTTATTAAATACATTAATTGATTAATTGATTTTATTAAATACATTAATTGATTAATTGATTTTATTTATTAAGTTAATATTGATTAAGTAGTTAGGTTAAAATTGATTAAGTTAAATTAGTTTAGGTTAAATTAACCTAATTTGATTAAGTTAAATTAATTAGATCGAAATTTTACATAAGTCCATCTCACCCTTTTCTAAATTATCAATCAGGGAACCTTATATATTTTGTGAGATAGTTAATTTTATCTTTGATTTACATTATATCTAAGGATTAATTTACATTTGGGTTAGATTAAGGTTTTTCAATTAGTCAATTAAATATACATTTCAAAGATTGACTTCCAGGCTATGGTGAGACACTATGTCTTCTTGGGTATGAGATCATCTACCACTTTTAGACAAAGCACTTCAAAGAAATTGGATATTTAATTTTCCTTTTGAAAGCCCTAGGTCTAACTAGTCAAGTGTAATTACGCCTAGGTCCTTATCTAACATAATCTAAGCATGTATAATAAAAGCAGTAAAAGCAATCATCAAACAATTCTAAAAATGGTCTTCCTATTGGTTCCCCCTAGATCATAGCCTTGATATGGTCTATCAAGGTAATGGATTTGATCCTTGGGGACCCAATATTCTCCAAGTCCAACTTGATTAACCAAGTTCGACTTGGGGACCCATGTTTGGACTAATTTGCTATTTGTTCTATTAACAAGAGATAAATAAGACTTGTATTTGCGCTTAGTTTTAAATCTAAGTCCAGATCTGTTGTAAACGGCTCGTTGTTTTCCAAGAATCAGATCAAGATTCTTGAAACCTAGAGTAAACCATTTCAATGTGTCTTTTAGTTCATTGACTTGATCTGTTAAGCTAGAGTTCTCTTCCTCAAGCTTTTGGACTTGAGTTGAGGTTCCAGTCTGATCGAGATCAGTCAAGGAGCTAGGGTTAGTCACTTCTTTAAGGGATGTTACCTCCTTTTGAAGTGACTTGACCCAGAAATTAGATTTAGCTAACTTATGTAACAAATAATTAACTAAATTGTACAACTTATCTATCTGACAGGCACTTACAGTGGGTTTAGGTCCTTCGAAAACGGATACGGATTTGTGGCTTCGCTCGGACTCAGCTTCCGATTCACTTTCGGTCTCTGATTCATCGATGTGTTCCCGGGCTATCAGCCCAAGAAAGCTCGCTTGTTCGAGCACTTTGTCGGAATCTTCTGACGAGGACTCATCCCATGTGGCTTGAAGTGCTTCCTTCTTCCTCTGCTTCTTTGCTTCTTCTAGGTTTGGACAGTTGGCCTTGACGTGTCCTTTTTGATTGCACTCGTAATAGGTTACTTTGAACTTTACCTTTGGAATTGTTTGTCCCTTTTTGGACTGAACCACCTTCTTGATATCCTTCTTTGTGAACCCCTTCTTCTTTTTGTAGAGCTTGCGTACTAGGTTGACGAGTTTAGCTTCTATCTCGTCGTTGTCATTATTTGAGTCTGGTTCTTCTTCCATCTTGGGTTCGATCTGATGCTTCTTTCTTGACTCCTTTGACTTGCTTATACCTACAAACAATGCAAAACCTTTCTCGGTTGGATGTGCATTAGTTTGTTCGTGCAATTCAAACTCAAAGAAAAGTTTGTCTAACTTAATTTGAGAGAGATCCTTGGACACTTTGTAAGCATCAACCATGGATGGCCACAAGGTGTTCCTCAGAAAGGCATTAAGTGCGTACCTTATGACGCCACAGTTCTCCACTTTCTGTCCGATTGCATGGAGTCCGTTCAAGAGGTCTTGAATTCGCGCGTGAATCTGGCTTACTGTCTCTCCTTCCTGCATTTTAATGTTATATAATTTATTAAAGAGTAGGTAGCACTTACTTACCTTTGTGTCAAACGTGCCATTGTGCAGCTCGATCAGTTTTTCCCATAGCTCTTTCGCGCTTGAGAATGGGTTGACTTGGTTCAGCTCCTCCTTTGTTAGTCCGCATTGGAGGGTATAGGTGGCTTTAGTGTTGGCCTCTACCTTATTGATGGGCCATTATAGCAAAGGAAATCTCGCACACACAAAAAAAATAGAAAACTTGTTCCAAGACTTAGTCTTGGATTAGTAGTGCGGGATTAAAAAAAATAAAACATAAACTCGAGTGGTGTTGCACCAGCTTCGAGCAAAAACTTTGATTGCGAAAAAAATATATCAGAAGGCAACAATTATACCGATTCCGATCGACTCCGAAAAATCAAAAAATTACCACAAAAGAAAAAAAATTTGCTTGAATGGTGGTTTCACCAATTCGAAGCGATCCCGCTCTGATACCAATTTTTGAATCAAAAGCGCTAAAGGGGGGGGAGTGAATAGCGCTCGTGGCTTTCACTTACGTTTTGAAAATCTCAAAGTAAAATGCAGCGGAAACAATAAACAAACAAACACACGGACTCCAAGATTTACTTAGTTCGGAGCTTGGGGCGACTCCTACTCCAAGGCCCACGCTTGTTGAGCGTTTACTTTGGGAAATCACTATAAGCATGGGAATATTACAGTTTGAAGTATAATTAAAGTAGTAATAAAGTGTATACCGACAACAGAAAATAATAAGTTTGAAGCTCCTGGTCGTCGTGGTCTTGCTATAGCTTTTCTGGAAAGTCTTTTGAGCAGCACGAAGAAGACAGATTGTAATTTTACTATTGTTCCTTTGCTGCTACTTGAGATAGTCTTATATAGCCTGTTGAGGGCACCTCCAACACCATGGAGGGCGCCCTCATCTGCACCGAATTTGCAGCGTGGATGAGCTCTGACCACTTCACAGCTTATCCACCTGAGGGTGCCTCCAACCGCATGGAGCGCACCCTCCACCTGCATCCAGGGCACCCTCTGCCCTGCTGCACAGAGGTCATCAACCAGTGACCTGAGGTGCCTCCAAGTTCCATGGAGGGCGCCTCAAGACTATTCATCCGAGGCTTTTGCTACTTTTTCACCCCCTGCAAAATGGGTTAATCCAAAATACAAAACACATCCAGCAAGACAGAGTTTAGCACAACAAAATAAGTTAAACATAATATTTTGACAGTCACCGAACTGTCCGGTTCTGACTTTGAATTTTCGATCGGAAATCCTAGGTCGAACTGACGCCTACTGTTCCCTCACCGGGGAACACATCCTCACCTACTCCACTTAGGAGAATATACCTGTTGCCAGTTGATCCTCCATACTAACTGGAGTCTTGCTCAGTGCCCGAAGCTCTAGGACTTTCTGCTGGACGTCCGCTCCACGACCCACCAAGTCTTTCACTTGGTTCTCGACACCAGGACTTTCCACCTAGAGTCCTCGACTCTAGGACTTTTTCCTGAAGCCTTCGACCCATCAAGACTTCCCGCCTAAGATTACCACCCCCTACGACCTAGGGTTACCTTCTCCTAGGATTTTCCACCTGTCTGACCGCAGCTAGGACTTTTACCTAAGTATACTTAAGATTTTCTTGCAAGTTCATTCAAATACGTTAGATATCAAATAACCTTAACTTTGAATCTTTTACCATTATTAAAATTTAGGTTCGATCGTCGGATATTTTCTGTATCAACAATTGGCACTGCTAACAAATGTTGATATGCAGTAGCTTAGATGTGGGGAGTAGGAGCCGTAATATTAACATTGTCTGTGTAAAATGAACTGTTCCTCTTCAAGGCCACCCTCTCAATCGCCCTTGATCGTATCGCTGTTAGAGTTCTGATGGAGGAGGTTGGAAGGGGGTTTACATAATTTAATGACGGAGTCGGTGGAGAGCGCAACTGTTCAGTTGGAGTGGACTCCATCCTCCTCTAGTCATCAATTGGCACTGGTCTAAAAAATAAAAGATGGTGTTGAAATTTTTGCTATAAATCATGTTCAAACAGCTCATATGCAAAATCTTCATCAATAAAAATTTAAAAAATAAAATAGCAACTTCCAACGAAAGTTAAATATACCATTAATGGAGTAGATTAAGCATCCACATATAGAGCTCCCACTTTAATATAACTCTAATGAAGGAGTTCCCTCTCACAGTGGAGGGAGCTCTTTTATTAATTACGAGGAAGCGGCTCCAGTTCACAAGCTGCTTGTTCGTTGTTTTTTTTTTAATTTTGTATAAAATATTTTTTATTTTTAATTTAAAAATAAAAATATTAAAAAAGTTGGGAGTTTATTATTAATGTTATTAATATTATTTCAAAGTAATAATTTATGAATTTAAATTTTATTAAAATTTAATTATATATAATGTAGAATAAAAAGATAAGAGATATATGTAATGGAAAGTGTGAGATTCATGAATGAATTGTTGAGAGATTTTTTTTTTTATAGTGGAAAGATGTGTAAGGTTTTTTACTTTTGACGTGACGTAGATATGACAACGAAGGAGCTCATGGAGAAACTCCACGACTGTGGATGCCCTAATATCAAAATTATCATTAATGGCAGCCCTAATTAGTATATTTAATTTTTTAATCGATATTGAGTATTAAGTTTACGTCGATTAATTATGAGATAATCGGTTTGTTCTATGAAAATTTTTTATGGACCATTAGGATAAATCGAGAAAACACTTGTAGTGAGCGGTCCATCAACCTAACATTGTTAGTTAAAGTTGAAACTCAATCCTTAGCTAATTAGGAAATTGGAAGGTGTAAGTATCCTAAGGTAGGTTTGATATGATCAACTAAGTCAGTTAGGTCCTGCATGTTGGTATTTAACCCCTGTGTCTAAGTGTGCAGGAACTTAAGTACACAGAAAGTTGAGTGAAATACACAGCTAGCAAGAAGGATGACACAGGAGAGAGCCGATGGGCTCGGTACGTCTAAGGGATGAGGTGCTGCGGAAGAGTACGCGGGCAGACGAGAATGGAGTGTGTGTTGTTTCCGAGGGATGAAAAGTCAGAGTGGAAGATTGCTCGAGGAGATGAGCAAAATACGCAGCTAGCGAGAATGATGGTACGAGAGAGAGCCGACAGGTTTAGTACATCTGAGGTACGAGACACTCAAAAGAATACGCTGACGGATGAGAAGGAAGCACACAGTGGTTCCGAGGGACGAGAAGCTGGAGCGGAATACTGCTCGAAGGTTGGAAGTTGGGTTTGGGTGAACTCTATTCCGGATGGCCGAGATCACCCAAGCAAGCAGAGCTGGAGTGGAAGACCGGGACTAATGTGAGCGGGAACAGAGCGGAAGATCGAGATTGAAAAATCAACAAAAAGATTATTTTTCTGTACGGGGCACTTGGACCTATTCGGGGCACCCAGACTTGGTCCAAGCGCCCGGAGTAGGAATTTATCTGAAACACGACGTGGCACGTTCCATTGCGATGGGGATAAAAGTTTATTCCCCCCCAGACGCCTAGAACACTTCCAGACGTCCCGACTAGGGCTATAAATACAACCCTGGTCCACATGGTTCAGAACAACACTTGTAAATGATTTTAGTTTGTTCTACTATTTGTTTGTGAACCATCAACATTGTAAGAAGTTTCTCCGCCTGAAGGAGACTTTGATAGTGAGCTTCAACTTCCTTGGATTAACAACCTCCTCGGTTGTAACCAAGTAAATTCCTTCGTGCCTCTACTCTTAGTTTATTTCTTAACTTATTTTATGCAAGTGTTATTTTAATAAAGCTATAAAATTCGAGGAAGGTTCGTGTTTCTTTACAGGACTATTCACCCCCTCTAACCACCCGCTAAGGGTCCTACAAAAAGATGTTCTACTGCACCATTATTGGGGGACTATAATCATTATATCACATAAGTACAACGTGCCTCATTAAATTTCCCCCTTTTTTTTATCTATGGGAATACAAAAGTTGTTCTAATATTATTGTCCATCTTCATATCTGAGAATTTGTAAAACCCAACCTCTTGGCCACTCGTCGCTTGGTCATTTGACACTAAATCGATGTTTGATCACTTGAAGCTTGGCCATTGGATGCTTGATTAGTGCTCACCCACTCGGTGCTCAACCACTCGATGCTTGACCATTCGATGCTTGATTAGTAGTCGACGCCCACTCGGTGCTCGACCACTCGGTGCTCGATCAACGCTTAGTCGATGCTCAGCCACTCGGTCGTTTGGCGTTTAGCCACTCAACCATTTGACATTCGGTCATTTGAAACTCGTTCAGTGTTCGATCACTTGGCCACTGATCTATTCAATGCTCGACCATTCGATGCTCGATCAATTCTTATCCATTTGACACTCGATCAATGCTCAGCCACTCAATGCTCAACCACTTGGTCATTCGGCGCTCAACTACTCAGTCATTCGATGTTTAATCTCTCCCAACGACTTAGCTAGGATCTAGCTATTTCTCTCGACTGCCCGATCAAGATTGAGCTATCTCTCCCAGCCAATCAGGCAACCGGATTGAACTATCTCTCGTTGTCACTCAACCAAGATTGATACCTTTACTAGCCTCTTTGTCATGATCAAATTTTCTCTTCCGACCTCCCAATAAAGATCAAACCTTCTCTCTTGGACTTTCGGACAAGAGTGAGCCTTCTCTCTTGTTCCTCGGTCATGGATTGAACTCTTGTACTCTATGATCTTTTGTTGGTCTCCTAAAAAGAGGGATCGAGAATGATATGACGTGTTGTGAGTAACCTCAAAAGTAATGTGGAGTCGATAGTCAAAATCAAGGTGAGGTGGTAATCAAAATCTAAATATACGTATCCGAATGAACCACCTTTCCTGTGCAAGTCTCTCAGCAAGGTGAGAAGGCATATGTATGGAAATGTGTCCTAAAACTGAGGAAGAAGTAAAGGAAATGAGTAAAGTACCTTACTTCAGTGTAGTTGGAAGTCTTATGTATGCAATGATATGTACTCAATCGGATGCAGTAAGTCTGGTAAGAAGATATTAGGCTAATCCTGGAAGGGGGCACTAGAGAGCAATGAAAAGGATTTTTCAATATCTTAAAGGAATTATGAACTTATCCTTGTGTTATGAAGGAGGCGATTTGCGCCTTGTGGGTTACTCGGATACTGATTGGAGAGACAATCTGGACAAGTGCAAATCAACATTAGGGTTTAGATTCTTGCTTAATGGCAGGGCCATCTCATGGAGAAGAAAGAAGTAAACCTGTGTTTCTCTATCTACAATGGAGGCTAAGTTCGTCGCTTGCTCCGTAGAAGTTCAAGAAAGTGTTTGGCTCCGAAGATTATTAGATGACTTAGGGATTGTAGCAGATAGTGGGATGCCAGTAATGATTTATTGTAATAATCAGGCTGATATCTCTTACATTCGAGACACCAGATATCATTTTGTGAGAGACATTATCGAGAACAGTGAAGTGATCGTCAAGTATATTTCGACACACAACATGGTTGTTGACCCCTTCACCAAACTCATCTCTCGATATCCCTTTATAGGATATAGAGAGTCATTGGATTTGAGTATCTTATATAATTTTTTAGTTTGTACTTTATTGACGATATTGATGCTTATTAATTAACCATATATATGATACTCGTGTATTATTCAGTCACATTTACATCTTATTTATATGCACTTGCTTTGATTATCATATGTATGTTTTTGAAATAGATATGTCAGGTAGGCAAGGTCGACTCTCTCACACGAGTGACCACCTCTGAGAGTGGAGATTAGACGATTTTTATCTGTAAGAGGTTTTAAGAGTAGCCCTGCTAGAAATTAAGTCATCCTGATACGTGTTCAGGATATAGTCATCTGTGATATAATTGACATGGATATACTCACATCCATGTTGTCTATAAGAAGCTAGTTTATGAGATCTTAGATATCACCTTCCATTTGTGATATTGTCTTTGAGGTACTCTCTTTGATATCTCTGGGTAGAATTTTATGTGTAGACTGAATCCCATACCTGTACAATGTTATAGAAATTTGGCATATGCCCTTTGAGAGATGAGAGAATAATACTATAGCACGTGTTTCATACCATGTGTGATAAAACGACTAGAGATAGTGAGAGTTATATTACTTGAGACTTGATTTCCCCGAGCTCGACTGTGTGAGATCCGACATATTTGAGGTGGGATTTTATGTGCCTTTATTACTTTCAACTATTTCTTGTTATTCCAATTCAGTATTGTTGGGGTTGCAAGGTTACAAACATAGTCCCATATTGGAAACACATGGGAAAGATCATGGGTTTATAAGAGAAAATGTAAAGACCACCCTTCTATCTACTCTCTAGGGTGAACGTTACTTATCTACTAACTATAGACTTCACTTAACTGGTGTTACTTTCTCTCATGTTAGCAATACATAAAATATTGAGGGAATAAAATTCAAACATGCAATCATGTAATAGCTGAAGCATGCAGAACCATGGTTCTTTAAAATTTTCCCACTAAACATATATCCCGTAAGTAAATATAACATGCATTTCTAATTTTACAACATGCTGGATTTCCAAAGCACCCTTAGCACAGCAAATTAGCACAGCAAAAACCGAAAGCAAGAAACGAAAATCTGAAACTCGGAGCTACTCCTACTGCAGGTGAGAAGCAACTCACAATGGGTTCTTGGACTTACAACCGGAGAAAGAGATCTAGGGTTCGGATGAGGTGAAGGTTTCGGCGATCCCTTCCTATCCACGTGTTCTCCTTGACGAGGAGACCACGAATCCGCGAACAACTCCCGGAAAGAAGTCCTCGTCGGCCGCCGGAAACGAGCCCTAGCGCCGTCGCTCCCTTTTCGCCCGAGAGAGAAGAATCGCGCCGTCGGGAGAGAAAAGGAGAGGAAAGTTTTGGTTTAGGTCACGGGAAAAACACTTAACCCTTTATAACCTAGTTTTAATCCGATTCCAACTATGCTTTAATTTATTTCTCCCCATACTTAGTTAACAAAGCCCATATAGCTCAGCTGGTTGAGCCGTGTCCGGTTGGGTCAGTCCAACCCGAGGTCGTGGGTTCGAGCTTCGGTTTTGACAAATTTTTTGTCAACTTCCTTTCGTTTTGTAAAAATATCAAACGACCTCCAAAAATTACGTAAAAATACTCTAAAAATTCCTAAAAATCTCTAGAATATTTTAAAAGTATTTCCAAATATTTTTATGGACATTTGGAACTCGAAATAAGGAAAATTAGGTCGTTACAATTCCCCATACCTTATAAAAAGTTCGTCCTCGAACTTAGAATAGTTCCGGATATTTCTGTCTCATACTGTCCTCCCGCTCCCAAGTGACTTCCTCATGTTCCTGGTTCTGCCAGACGACCTTCACTAGTGGTACTTCTTTGCTTCTTAGTCTCTTGACTGCTCTGTCCACTATCTGTGTAGGTCTACTCTCAAAACTAAGATCCGCTTGGATCTGCACTGACTGAGGCTCAATCACTTGGCTAGGGTCATGGAGGCACTTCTTTAACATGGAGACATGAAACACATTGTGTATTGCTGACATGTCTTGTGGTAATTCTAGCTTGTAAGCTACCTTCCCAATCCTGTCCGTAATCAGGTAAGGTCCTACATAGCGAGGACTTAATTTGCCCTTCTTGCCAAATCTCATCACTCCCTTCATAGGAGCAAATTTAAGAAAAACTGAATCTCCTACTTGAAATTCCAGTGGCCTACGGCGTGTGTCAGCATAGCTTTTCTGTCTACTCTGGGCAGTCTCAATCCTCTGTCTGATTTTCTGAATAGCCTGAGTGGTTTCTTCTATCAGTTCTGTCTGAATGCCCAGCTCTACTTCCATTTCCTTTCTTTCACCTGCTTCTTGCCAGCATATAGGTGATCTGCACTTTCTGCCATACAACGCCTCATATGGTGTCATCCTGATGGTGGCTTGGTAGCTGTTGTTGTAGGCAAACTCAGCTAAGCACAGATACTTGCACTAACTACCCTTAAAATCTAGTGCACAAGCCCTGAGCATATCTTCTAAGATCTGATTTACTCGCTCTGTCTGTCCATCAGTTTGAGGATGGAAGGCTGTGCTGAACTTGAGTTTGGTGCCTAGTGCATTCTGAACGCACTCCCAAAAGTGTGGAGTGAAGCGCCCATCTCTATCAGAAATGATAGATTTGGGAACTCCGTGAAGTCTGATCACCTCTTTAACATACAGCTGTGCTAACTGCTCTTTAGAGTGAAACACCTTGATGGCTAGAAAATGGGCAGACTTGGTCAATCTATCCACTATTACCCATATTGCATCATATCCATTCGTAGTTCTTGGGAGACCTGTTATGAAGTCCATGGATATGTCTTCCCACTTCCACTCTGGTATTGGAAGAGGCTGTAACATTCCTCCTGGTCTCTGGTGCTCTGCTTTGACTCTCTGGCATGTCAGGCAGGCACTGACATATTTCGCAACATCTCTTTTGAGTCCAGACCACCAGAACCTCTATTCATTAAGTCCATGAAGACCGCTGGTGCATTAGTCACACCAAAAGGCATGACTACAAACTCGTAGTGTCCGTCTCTGGTCCTGAAAACTGTTCTGGGTATATCAATTCCTTTCACTTCCAACTGATGGTACCCAGAGCGCAGGTCTATCTTTGAAAATACTGTTACTTTGCTTAGCGCTCTAAAATCTATGCACATCCGCATAGATCCGTCTTTCTCCTTAACGAACAACTCTGGAGCTCCCCGAGGTGAATGACTAGGGCGGATGAAACCCTTATCAAGTAGCTCCTGATATTGTTCTTGTAACTCTTTTAACTCTGCTAGAGACATTCAGTACGAAGCTTTTGAAATTGGACCGGTACCAGGAACCAGTTCAATCTCAAACTCCACTTCTCTGGTGGGAGGTAGTCCAAGTAGTTCTTCTGGAAATACCTCTGGATACTCACAGACTACCCGAACTTCCTCCTGCTTGGGTCTTTCTTGTTCTTCTGTACTCAGTTCTGATTACTTGACTGGAGTGTCTGTTTCCCCACTGTCTTGTCTTCTATCTTGACTGGCTTGTGTTGCGTTTGTTGAGCCTTGTTGCTGTTCAGATAGTGCTCACTAATGCCCTGCTGACCAGCTCTTCACCAATTTATGGTCGGTGAGTTTCACTACTCACATTAGGTGTTATTTCTGGTCTCAGCATTAGGAGCATCAGTCTGACTCATTCTTTCACTGTACTTACTAACTCTAGGCAAAGGTGAGCTAGCCTGTTAAATCTTTTAACCGCTTCTTCTACTGGCAGGTCACCTTGTCTGAATTCCATAAGCTCCTCATACTGTTTATTGGTGATCCGTTGACGGAAGACTTCTTCGTAAAACTCTGTCTCGAAATCAACCCAGCTCATCTTGACTGCTCTCTTACTCTTAACTCGCTCCCACCACATACGAGCATCTCCAGATAGGCAGAAAGAGGCACACTTGACCTTCTCGACTTCTGGCCAGTCAAGAAGCCTCATGGTGCTCTCCAGTGTCTTGAACCAAGCCTGGGCATCCCAGGGCTCAGTCGTGCCTGAGAAGCTCTCTGGTTTCAGTTTCAGCCACTGTATGAGGTAGGCTTCTTGTCTCTGGGATGCTGTAACGACTCCTTGGGCAGCTGGTGGGACCTCAGTTACCACTGGAGTCTCCACAGTTACTGTTTGAGGAGTAGGAGGAACTGGTTGTTGATTTGCCATCAGATTGACAATTACTTGCTGCTGCTCAGCTACTTGTTTCTGAAGTTGGGCAACAACTTCAGAAAGATTGGGCTCAGTTGAGCCTGGCCCCTCTTCCTCCTGAACTTGGTCCTCAGTACGAGCGGTACGGGGACGTCCTCTTCTCGACATCTAGTTAAACAAATAAGAAAATTTGATAATTTCTCTACCCTTTCTAAACATACACATTTATATATTAAGAAAGGAAATAACTAAAAACTCTTATCTTACTTAATCACTTATAAACAATCAATCCATACTGCAAATAATAATAATAAAGGAAAGCACTAAAGAAAGAACTTAAATACTTTCTTACTTGAAAGCGGCAAGGATGATGCTGATGTGTGTGTGTTGCTGGAAAATGGACCTGCTATGATACCAACTGTAAAGACCACCCTTCTATCTACTCTCTAGGGTGAACGTTACTTATCTACTAACTATAGACTTCACTTAACTGGTGTTACTTTCTCTCATGTTAGCAATACATAAAATATTGAGGGAATAAAATTCAAACATGCAATCATGTAATAGCTGAAGCATGCAGAACCATGGTTCTTTAAAATTTTCCCACTAAACATACATCCCGTAAGTAAATATAACATGCATTTCTAATTTTACAACATGCTGGATTTCCAAAGCACCCTTAGCACAGCAAATTAGCACAGCAAAAACCGAAAGCAAGAAACAAAAAATCTGAAACTCGGAGCTACTCCTACTGCAGGTGAGAAGCAACTCACAATGGGTTCTTGGACTTACAACCGGAGAAAGAGATCTAGGGTTCGGATGAGGTGAAGGTTTCGGCGATCCCTTCCTATCCGCGTGTTCTCCTTGACGAGGAGACCACGAATCCGCGAACAACTCCCGGAAAGAAGTCCTCGTCGGCCGCCGGAAACGAGCCCTAGTGCCGTCGCCCCCTTTTCACCCGAGAGAGAAGAATCGCGCCGTCGGGAGAGAAAAGGAGAGGAAAGTTTTGGTTTAGGTCCCGGGAAAAACACTTAACCCTTTATAACCTAGTTTTAATCCGATTCCAACTATGCTTTAATTTATTTCTCCCCATACTTAGTTAACAAAGCCCATATAGCTCAGCTGGTTGAGCCGTGTCCGGTTGGGTCAGTCCAACCCGAGGTCGTGGGTTCGAGCTTCGGTTTTGACAAATTTTTTGTCAACTTCCTTTCGTTTTGTAAAAATATCAAACGACCTCCAAAAATTACGTAAAAATACTCTAAAAATTTCTAAAAATCTCTAGAATATTTTAAAAGTATTTCCAAATATTTTTATGGACATTTGGAACTCAAAATAAGGAAAATTGGGTCGTTATGAAAAAGATATCTCCATTGGCATGAGGCCTTTTGGGTAGAGCTCAAGAGCAAAACCATGAGGGCTTAGGCTCAAAGTGGACAATATCATACCATTGTGGAGATATCTAAATTCTTTTCGATCCTACAATTGGTATCAGAGCTCGGACTGCTAGAAGGTTTAACTACCGACTGTGCACAAGAGTTATGGTCTGATTGAGCCATGTGGGTACAATATTGACCTCGAACAAAGAAAGTGGGGGCTCCTATGTTCGGATCAAGAGGACCAGACACCAGGCAGGAAGTCCTAGTTGCGACTAGGCAATGAAGTCCTAGTAGGTCGTGTGGGCCGAGGGGGAGGAAGACCTAGTGGGTCGAGGATCGAACTTAGGAAGCCTATGGTCCTTTGTTTGAGGGGGGGGGGGATTGTTGGGGTTGCAAGGTTGCAAACATAGTCTCATATTGGAAACACATGGGAAAGATCATGGGTTTATAAGAGAAAAGATATCTTCATTGGCATGAGACCTTTTGGGTAGAGCTCAAGAGCAAAACCATGAGGGCTTAGGCTCAAAGTGGACAATATCATACCATTGTGGAGATATCTAAATTCTTTTTGATCCTACAAGTATTTCTATTTTAGTCTATTTACCGATGACCCGAAAGATAAATTGAGGTTTGAGGGACAGATCTAAGAAAGCAGCTGGGTTGAGACTGATAGATTTGAGTTTAGTTAGTTTGGGTAAAGGAAAACCAATTGACATTACATCATTATCTTGTAATCACTGACCGGTCTTTTATGATCATGTAATGTAGGGATGAACATAATAGTGATACAAAATCGAACGAAATCTGGGGATTACTTTCACTAAGGAAAGTAGCTCAATGGATGTAATTAGTCTTAGTATGAGGTGTATAATGGATTAATTAAACCAAAGTTAATTTCCCAAGAAAAACCTCTTCATCTTCATCTTCCTTGCACGTTGAAGGTTAAGTGATAATAAAACTTCCCAACAAAACTCTTCATGTCCTACAATAATTTTGATTTTCAAAGAGTCACAAATTAATGTTGTCTTTGATGTCTTCTTTAATGTTGGTATGTGTTACAAGAAATTCAAAAGTGTATAAAAGGAGAAGAACATGTATTATTTTACATATGCTAGTAAAAACCAAAAAAGCTTAGCTTCCACTTAATCTTCATTCTCCTCTAAATATACTCTGTTGCTTGGTTAATCTTCCTTCAATCTGGTATCAGAGCGATGGCCAACAATCTCGTTTCTCTTGTGCCTCGATTCAATGATGAAATTTGATTATTGGAGCACTCTCATGAAGTTATGTCTTGAATCACAAGACTTATGGTGTTATTGAAGGAGTACCAGAGGAGGAAGATCAATATATTAACCGAACCACAAAGAAATATTTTGAAGAACAAGAAGCAAAAGGATAAAAAAGCTCTTTTTCAAATTTATCAAGCCCTTGAAATTTCAGTTTATGAAAGGATTTCAAAAGCAATGAGTGCTCAAAGAGCATGGGAGATTCTACAAACAACTTATTCCGGCCAAGACCAAGTGAAAAAGGTACGCTTACAATCTCTACGAGCAGATTTTAAAAAATTGGAGATGAAAGACAATGAAAAAGTTTCAGAGTACTTCACACGAACCGGTTCTATTGTGAATCAAATGGCATCAAATGGAGAAATCATGGAGACCCAAAGGGTGGTGGAGAAAATCTTACGAAGTCTATTAAATAAATTTGATCATGTGGTAATTGCTATTGAAGAATCACAAGATATTTCACTAATGTCCTTAGAAAGTTTACAAGGAAGATTGGAAGCTCATGAGGTTAGAATCCTTCAATAAAGTCCTCTTATTTCTACTTCAAATCAAGCTTTGAAATCCCAGTTCACATCCACGGGAGATCGTGGCTCTTATCGTGGAAGTGGAAGAGGTTGGAATCAAAGAAGGAGTGGTAGATTTTATTACCAGCAATCACAAGAAAATGGAAAAGAAGAGTCTCAAAAAGAGGAGAGACAATTTTCCTATAATTTCCAAAGAGGAAGAGGACGTGGAAATTACAAAGGTACAAAACCTTATATTGAATGTCATTATTGTCATAAGCCAGGACATAAAATAAATGATTGTTGGGAAAAATATCTTGAGAAAAAACATGAAGCCGGATTAGTACATGACAATGAACCTCAAAATTTTGAAACTTTACTGATTGCTAGTGATGGAAATATTGAAAATATTTGATATTTGGATAGCAGTACAAGTCGACATATGACTAGTAATAAAAGCTTATTTTCATCCCTAGCAAAAGCTAACCATGGGCAAGTAACTGTTGGAGATGCTAAGTCCTACAAAATTGAAGGAGTAGGAGAAATCTCTTTCAAAACAAAGTCTGGAAAAATTAACAAAATGTCTGAGGTATTTTATGTTCCTGGTTTACAGAATAATCTACTTAGTGTTGGTCATTTATTGAGAAAAGGTTTTGATATTCAATTTGTTGATAAGTATTGCACCATGAAGTAGAAAAATCAGTATGTAGCAAAGATCAGTTTGAGCTCAGATAATTTATTTCCTCTCAAACTTGGTATTATAAATGATGCTTGTTATTTTACTACTAATGAAGAAATTTCCAAGTTGTGGCATGATAGATTTGGGCATCTGAATTTTCAAAGCTTGAAGGAGTTAGCAAGTAAAAATATTGTTCAAGGACTTCCTAAAATTGATGGAATAAGTGAAGTCTGTGAAGAGTGTCATCTTGGAAAGCAACATCGAGAGATATTCCCATCTAAATCTAAGTGGGAATCACATTCACCCTTGGAACTTGTCTACACAGATCTTTGTGGGCCTATACGTGTACCATCTCTCGGAGGTAACTTATATTTTTTTTATTATTTGTTGATGATTACACCAGAAAAACTTGGATTTATTTTGTTAAAGAAAAATTAGAAGCTCTCTCTTGCTTTAAAATCTTCAAAAGTCAAGTGGAAAATTTTTTTGGCTATCAAATAAAAAATCTGAGAAGTGACCGAGGAGGTGAATTTCTATCTTCTTTATTTGAAGAATTTTGTCAAAACCATAGTGATCCTGTCTGAGAAGCTGACCGTGAAGGAGATCCGGGAGCAGGAGACCCACTGTAACGACGAAGAATAATGACGATGAAACCTCGATCCGAGAAACCCAGAGCGGATCGGAAGAAAACCTTCAAGCTCCCGAGGCTCCCTGCGCACAAGAGACCAATCAACACTATCGTCAGTGACCTAAGACCGGGGTGGGAATCCCTGGCTAGGCCCTCCGACGCTCAAGTTAGGGATCCTTCTCTTGACCCCGAGGAAAGAAGAAGAAAGAAGATGAACGGTAGCCCCAGAATTAGAGATGTGAACTTACCTAGCCAACGGAGAGGATTCCCCCTTTTATACCACTTCATATAACCTCCGTAGTCATGAAGTGGACCCCGGTTTGTTCGAGTTCATTATGACATCAGCTGGTACTTGAGGAAGATGATTTTTAAGTAATCTTTTCTGTACCCCAGATGTACCTTCTTTGTCGTTTAGCGCCTGCAAGACAATCTGAAAGCATATTTCCCGCCAAAAAATATATACTCTCCATCATAAATTATTCTATTCGATATATTCATGTATGATTCTTCTTCATGTGACTTCTATTTGTAATAATATTTTTTTCAACATGTTTCTAAGGCATTCGTTAATCCTTTTGGCCGATATTAGTCTACTTTTGCTCTGGAGTATGTATCAGTCGTTATTAACTTACCCTGATACGGCAAGCATGTATTGACCGATATGGACCCACCTTCGTTCGGCAGACTTGTATTGACCGATTTTGGGCTATCCTTGCTTTGGCATGCGTATCGGTTGTTATTAACTTACCTTTATACAGACAGCATGTATCGACCGATATTGGCCTACCCTCGTTCAGCAGACATGTACCGACCTATATTGGCCTTCCTTCGTTCGATAGGCACGTATCGACCGATATTGGCCTACCTTCGTTCGACAGACATGTATCGACCGATATTGAGCTATCTTTGCTTTGGCATGCGTATCTGTTGTTATTAACTTACCTTTATACAGACAGCATATATCGACCGATATTGGTCTACCCTCGTTCGGCAGACATGTATCAACCGATATTGGGCTATCCTTGCTTTGGCATGCGTATCGGTTGTTATTAACTTACCTTTATACAGACAGCATGTATCGACCGATATTGGCCTACCCTCGTTCGGCAGACATGTACCGACCGATATTGGCCTTCCTTCGTTCGATAGGCACGTATCGACCGATATTGGCCTACCTTCGTTCGGCAGACATGTATCGACCGATATTGGGCTATCTTTGCTTTGGCATGCGTATCTGTTGTTATTAACTTACCTTTATACAGACAGCATATATCGACCGATATTGGCCTACCCTCGTTCGGCAGACATGTATCGACCGATATTGGCCTACCTTCGTTCAGCAAGCATGTAGTGACCGATATTGGCCTTCCTTCGTTCGATAGGCAGGTATCGACCGATATTGGCCTACCTTGGTTTGATAGGCATGTATCGACCGATATTGACCTACCTTCGTTCGGCAGGCATGTAGCGACCGATATTAGCCTACCTTCGTTCGATAAGCATGTATCGACCGATATTGGCCTACCTTCGTTCGATAGGCATGTATCGACCGATGTTGGCCTACCTTCGTTCGACAGGCGTGTATCGACCAATATTGACCTACCTTCATTCGGCAGGCATGTATTGGCCGATATTAGGTTATCTCTGCTCTGGAGTGTGCATCGGTCGTTATTGGCTTTCCTCCTTTGACTCTTTTTTCCTTTTCTTTCCTCATCTGAAGACCCACAAAACCTAACCCATATCACTAGCCTTCCCTTCAAGTCTAGTCGATGGAGGTGTAGACGACTGACTAGACATAAGTATGATCTTGTTTTTTCCTACCTCTCCTTTTCATAAAACTAGTACTTCTGGTGACGTTTCTTTTACTTTTCCTTTGTCTATTCCAACTTCAGGATCTCTACCCTCTTCGCCTTCTTCTTACTTGGTTTTTGCTCCGCCATCTGTCCCTACTTCTTCCTTCTCAACTGGCTCTTCTACCATTCCTGTTCTCCCCATATTACTGGGGGGTTCTTTCGCTAATTCTTGGGATGAGGTGCATTCCCTCTTTGAGGGGCTTTCCATTCCTGAAGCGATTGACCATTTTTCTAATAAAGAGAATAAGGTATGTTTACATACTTCTGCTTTCTGTTTATAGAGTATCGTCTTACGGTTTTGAATATGCTCCCAGCGGTGGTTAGAAAACATGGGTTTCTCCCGACTATTGCATAATCTGTACACTGAGAACGAGCAATTGAAATCAGAGAACAAGGGGTTGCGACAGCAGGTTATTGAATTGTCTTCTGCCGAGTTTTCTGCTACCGCCAAGAAGCAATTTGAAATTCAAATTGAGAACCTTGAAGCCCGATTCAAATTGGTTGCAGACCCTCAATCAAGAGCTAACTTCAAAACTTGGCGAACTAAAAGAGAATTATGAAGCAGAATTGGCTGAGAAACTTAAAGCCTTACAGCTGAAAGAGGAGGAGGTAGCTTCTTTGACCACCTCCCTTGATTTGGCTAAAGCCGAGTCTTCTGTCAGAACAGATGAATTAAAAACCTCTCAGATGGCGCTGGTAGTCTACAAAGGGGGCGAGGACGTTCGTTATAAGGAACGAGCCACCACCATGATCGAGTCTACTGAGTTCAACCGGCCGATTGTGAGATCCATCTTGTCTGCTTTTACGGCAGGGGCCAAAGGAGCGATTTGACAATTGGAAGAGGAGGGCTACTTAGCGTGTGTTCCTCCTCTCAATTTCCTGAACCGTCGCAGACTCATTGAAGAAAGACCTCCCGATTTGTACCCCAAACTAGTTCTAACTCATTCTCCAGTGGTTGTAGAGAAGGGGAATTAAGGTTTTACAAACTTTTGTGAATCTGAATAGTCTCTTTTGATTGCTGATCTTATTCAAATTTTTGGAAAATTTGTTGGTTTCATGTACGTGTACTAAATGCTACTTAGCTTGTGAGTGTCCAATTTTTCCCTATGACCAATTCTTCAATGACCCGGTCGATATATGTATAAACATTGGTAAGTACCGTCCGATATTTCGGAGATACCCCCAATTATCCTCATTCCTTACTGACCTGGTCGATCTAGGTACAAGCATTGGTAGGTATCGTTCGATATTTCGAAGATACCCCCAATTATCGGTCGATTTATTAAGACGGTTCGATTTAATCAGGTTGTTTTCATTAATCAATATTCGAGGCTTAACCCGTGCTTTAAACCTATTATTTTTTGTTTTTGTCTCATCAAATTTCTTCAAAAATTATTCCTAGGGAAATTTTACGTTTTTCCCGAGGTAGTTTATTTGACTTCATCTCTTTCCCTTTATTCTATGATATTATTACCTTTTATGACGCTTGACATTCTGAGCACCTTTTATTTCCCTTTCATATCTTATGTTTAGAGGTTTTAGCATAGGACTAGAAAAGGGACAAGGGTTTACGGAATTTTATTCTGCTTCCCTCCGTCCATCTTTTTGCTTCTCAATTCCTCTTCTTTCGACCTTCTCTCTTCATGGCGGTTTCTTCTCCGGCATGGTTCCTCTCTTGCTCTTCCGATCTCACAGATACATAAGAAGTGGACTTACAGGCTACCTATGGTTTTCCCTCTTACATTGTCCGCCCTGCTCCCCATGAGGGTCCTCACCTTCCTCCCTTAGACTGTATCTCCATCTTCAGGGACCAAGTTCTGCAAGGTTTCAGATTTCCTCTTCACTCCTTTTTTTGTGAGGTTAGCCGTTATTTTGCTATCCCGTTAAACCAGTTCGTTCCTCAATCCTTTTCCATTATAGTGGGCTTCATTGGAGTATCCAAGCTGTTAGATTTCCCACTGTCTCCTCGTCTTTTCCATCATTTCTTTATCCCTCGTCGGGTAGATGTTGGTATTTTTAAGTTTCAATCTCGTCCTAAAGCTATTCTATTTAATCGTATTCCCCCTCAAGGTGAATGGTATAAAAAAATTTTCTATATGCGTCTACCTTCTCCCCCTCCTTTTCCTATTCAATGGATACATGATCTGCCCTCGCTTCCTGACACTCAAGGTCTTCTCAATGATCCTTCTGTGGCCTCTGCCTTGCCTAAACTGCGGGGAGCGAAATTCAGTTTACCGCATCTAATTGAAGAGGGCTTGATGTTTCCCTTTGGGATAGGCAACATTAATACTCCTTTGGATAGTTCCTTTGGTGAGTATAATTATTTTACTTCACCTTTGCTGATTAGTATATCTCTATAACCATGATGTTTATACTCTGTTTTTCAACCGACGCTATTCTTCCGGCTCTTATGTACAGGAATTCTACTATGACCAAATCCTTTATCAATAATCTTGGAGAACAATGGTTACTGGCTCGCCAATCTGATCCCAATCCCTCTACCTTGGGCTTGCTATCCGAAGAAGAACAACAAGCAGAGGGTGTCGCACTTATGGAAGAGGAAGAAGAGGAGCCTTTTGTCACTTTAGTTAAAAAGCCAAATCTTACCAAGGATTCTCCCTTTGGTGATTTCTTTGGTACCTTTGTACAAACTCCTCTTGTTCCGGCGCCTATTTCTTTTGAAAGAGGTAAAACACCGATGACTCCCACCAATATCATCTCCAATCCTGCTCTTCGAATGATGAGGCCTGGTCTGCTTATCTCTTCTTCTTCTACTGTTTCAGCTTCTCCTGCTCCTGCTTCTAAGATGGTCACTACCCCTCCCGTGCCTTCTACCTCCTTGGCATTGGCCTTGCCTCCCTCGGCTTATAGGCCTCGAGCGAAACGAACACCTTGCCGGAGAACTTCTCCCATTGTCAGCCCTTCAACCGCTAGTGTTTCCACAATTGTAACAACCCCTCCTGCGCTACTACCTTCTGTTCCCTCTAGCTCCCACTCTGTTCCTCCTGCTTTTACTATCCCTTTTCCTCATATTGCCTCCTCTTCTTCTCCATATCCGGCCTCCTCTCATCCCCCTCCTTTATTTAGAGTGGCTGCGGGCTTACCTTCTCAATTGGGATAGCCTTCTAGTCCTCCTGGCTATGGCACTCTGCAATTGCAAGGTTTATTGGCTGAATCTTGGTCGCAGGGTTATGAACAATTACGAGGCCTTAGTCTCCCACATCGAGCGGATCGCCATAGTCGTCAGGCAGTGGCTGTAAGTATTCCCAGTTATGTGTTTATTAGCTTTGTAACTTTATCCCTAACTGACATTATCCTTTCATTTAGTTTCTAGCCACAAGTCTGCATATCGATCAGTTACTCACAGCTAAAGATCATGAGAACACTAAATTGAAAGCTCAATTGGAAACATTGAGGGCCGCGTCTCTTTCTTCCGCTAGCGACCCGACTCAATTGCAGGAGAAGGTGGCCTTGCAGGATCAACAGTTGGGGATCCTAAAACAAGAGTTGGAAGAATGCCAGCAACTATTAAAAGACAAAGAGCTGGCTAGAAAAACCTTAGAATTACAGGTGGATCGACTGCATTCCGGTCTTCGTTTGGAGATCGCTCTAAAAGAGAAAGCTCTCTTAGATGCTTCTCAGAAAAGTCTTATCTTAGAGAAAGTAGAGAAGCTTCATAATGCCTGTCTTTCTGACCAAGCTCAGGACCTGGCTTCTCATGATTTCACTATTCTACAGGAACAAGAGCTGAGGAAAGCTCAAGATAACGAATTATCACTGCTCCAGAAGGAATTGGAACAGCTAAGATCAGAGAAAGATGCTTTAAAAGAACAAAACACAAAGCTGCAAGCTGATTTCCAGAATTATAAGGAGTAGGAAAAGGGTCGGTGGGAAGAATGGCGGCAAGTTTACTTACAGTCCCCGGCATTTGCCCGGGAATTTGTTCGCAGGATAGTGGGTGCGCTAAATCATTCTGTATCGGGAGTTCTACGACAGTTAAAAAAGGGTGGATATCTACCCAAAGAACCTCCCCTATCTTTCATAAATCGCCGCAGGCTTAATGAAGAACTACCTTCAGATTTGAAAGGCCCTTTTCCTAATGTCTAAGGAAATTATTCATAAAAACTTGTAAAGTAAGAACTGACAGTGGAAAAAGTGCATTTGATACTAAGTAATTAAGTACTTGCAAGGTGTAAGAAAAACTTTAACACTTACTTGCTTTTCCTTTATGCTAGTTCAAGAATACCCCTTCCTGACATGCTTTTGATTGCTAAGTATAAACTTTACTGGAAAAATCCCTTGTTCATCTTTTAGGATTAAACCTTATCTTGATGGATTCTTCCTTAAGTAATATCCGGTATGCTTTATATCTCCCCGAGGATGAATGATCTTAGTTGAGACTGGATCCGGAATTGTATTATTGATCTTCAGATTAAGTATAATATCCCAACCGGATTTTGAATAAAGACTTTCATATATCTGAGCTCCCATATGGAATCCCTTCTCAATTCCTGCTTAATTAGGCTTCGAAGCCCGGAGATTCCCTGATTAATTATACCTTGCGTTAGTTTGAAATCTCTGATTTCATTCGTGAAATCTTGCCTGATGTATTTCATAGAATCTTCCCGATCGACTTTGGTTTATAGTCTCTGAGTCTTCCTATGAAAGCCCGACCGGATTACTTCATAGAATCTTCCCAATCGACTTTGGTTTATAGTCTCCGAGTCTTCCTATGAAAGCCCGATCGGATTACTTCATAGAATCTTCCCAATTGACTTTGGTTTATAGTCTCCGAGTCTTCCTATGAAAACCTGACCGGGTTACTTCATAGGATTTTCTAGATCGACTTTGCTTTGTCTTAGTTTATAGTCTCCGGTTTTTCCTATGAAGGCCTGCTAGGTTACTTCATAGAATCTTCCCGATCGACTTTGCTTTGTCTTAGTTTATAGTCTCCGGTTTTTCCTATGAAGGCCTGCCGGGTTACTTCATAGAATCTTCCCGATCGACTTTGGTTTATAGTCTCCGAGTCTTCCTATGAAAACTTGATCGGGTTACTTCATAGGATTTTCTCGATCGACTTTGCTTTGTCTCAGTTTATAGTCTCCGGTTTTTCCTATGAAGGCCTGCCGGGTTACTTCATAGAATCTTCCCGATCGACTTTGGTTTATAGTCTCCGAGTCTTCCTATGAAAACCTGACCGGGTTACTTCATAGGATTTTCTCGATCGACTTTGCTTTGTCTCAGTTTATAGTCTCCGATTTTTCCTATGAAGGCCTGCCGGGTTACTTCATAGAATCTTCCCGATCGACTTTGGTTTATAGTCTCCGAGTCGTCCTATGAATGCCCGACCGGGTTACTTCATAGGATTTTCTCGATCGACTTTGCTTTGTCTCAGTTTATAGTCTCCGGTTTTTCCTATGAAGGTCTGCCGGGTTACTTCATAGAATCTTCCCGATCGACTTTGGTTTATAGTCTCCGAGTCTTCCTATGAAAACCTGATCGAGTTACTTCATAGGATTTTCTCGATTGACTTTGGTTTATAGTCTCCGAGTGATCCTATGAATGCCCGACCGGGTTACTTCATAGGATTTTCTCGATCGACTTTGCTTTGTACGAAAGTATAATACTTGGGCTAACCTCGTGTTGGCCTGTAATTCCTTGAGGGGAGCTGAATAGGCCTTTGTGATTTTCCCTTATTTTACTTCTTGGAAAATAGAAAGGAGGCTTCTCCTGATATTTATCAATTTGTATGAACCATATTTATTTCCTGTGTCAATATTTATCTTGCTTGACTTTTATCAAAGAAACAAAGTACATAGACTGTAAGTATCTCAACTTGCCTGGGAATTCCAATAACTGTGAACATATTTAAAGTAATATGATCAAATCAGGCTCGATAGGGTTGCAAATGATTAGCGCTCGAAGGGCGTTCCAACATTCTTCCTTCGGCATCTTGGAGATAGTATGAGCCTGACGCGAGCTTTTCTATCACTTTATAAGGCCCTCCCCATTGTGGTGCCAACTTGCTAACATCTCCCACAGGCTTAACTCGCTTCCATACCAAATCCCCTACTTGGAAGAATCTGGGGATGACCCTTTTGTTATAATTCTGTCTCATCCTTTGTCGATATGATATAAGCAGAGCAACTGGTTTATCCCTTATTTCCTCAATTAAGTCCAGCTCCATTAAACGTCGCTTGAAGTTATCTTCATCATACAATTGTCTCCAATCGGACTCTATCCCTACCTCAACTGGGATTATCGCTTCTCCTCCATAGACTAAGTGGAAAGGAGTGATTCCAGTGGCTTCTCAAGGCGTAGTATGATAAGCCCATGGAACACTTGGTAACTCGTCTACCCAGCTACCTCTAACATGATCTAGCTTAGTTTTTAGTCCTCTAATAATCTCCCTATTAGTTACTTCGCTGACCATTGCTCTGCGGGTAAGCTACAGAGGTGAATGCTTGGGTAATCCCATAACCCAAACGCCAGTCTAGGATTCTATCACCTTGGAATTGCCTTCCATTGTCGGAGAGTAACTTATGTGGAATACCAAATCTGTAAATAATATGTTGCCATAAGAACTTAATTATTGCCCGCTCAGTGATTCTAGCAAGTGGTTCTGCTTCCACCCATTTAGAGAAATAATCCACAGCCACCAGCAAGAACCTCCTCTGTGCAGCGGCCATAGGAAATGGACCCACTATGTCCATACCCCATTCATCGAAGGGACACGAGACTATAGAGGTTCTTAATAACTGGGTAGGGTGATGTAATATATTCTGATGCTTTTGACAAGAAATACAAGTTCTTACCAATTTAGCGGCATCTTCATGTAGAGTAGGCCAGAAATATCCCGCTAGGAGGATTTTACGAGCCAAAGATCTTCCTCCTATATGACTACCACAAGAGCCTTGATGCACCTCCTGTAAAATAAATTGTGTGTCTTCTGTGCCTACACACTTGATCAAAGGTCTGGAAAAAGCCCTTTTATATAATTGCTCCCCCACCATAATATATTGAGCAGCTCGTTTCTTAAATGCCCTGGCTTGTTCTGTATCTCTCGGAAGAAGACCTTGCTGTAAATATAATATAATTTGAGCTCGCCAATCACCTTGAATTTCTATATCAGTCTGTCTTTCAATACAGGAAATTAACAAGGTCTGTTCCACTGGTCGATCAAGACTCCATGGTACTACAGCAGAGGCTAGCTTAGCTAATTCATCTGCCACTTGATTCTCTGATCGAGGAATTTTTTGTATGCTCACATCTTGAAATTGAGACTTCAACTTATCGAATGCCTCTGCATATAACTTAAGCCTGTCATTATTGATTTCAAAATTACCTGATAATTGTTGAGCTGCTAGCTGAGAATCGAACTGCTCCTACATGCCGAGCAGCTTGTAAGCCAGCTATGAGAGCTTCATATTCAGCCTCATTGTTGGTGGCTCTGTAATTTAATCTAATGGAGAGTTGAAGTCTGTCTTCTTTTGAGGATATAAGAAGAATACCAATCCCACTGCCTTGTCTAGTTGCAGAGCCATCCACATAAATTTTCCAGGTATCTTCTTCTTCTGAGCCTTGAACCTCTATGATGAAATCTGCTAGAGCTTGTGCCTTGATGGCCGAGCGGGGTTGATATTGGATGTCATATTCCCCAAGCTCGGTCGTCCATTTGACTAGCCGTCCTGATGCTTCTGGGTTGAGCAATACCCGTCCGAGAGTGCTATTGGTTAAGACAATAATCTCATGTGCTAAGAAATATGGGCGCAACCTCCGAGCAGTCAATATCAGAGCATAAGCCAGTTTTTCTAGTGTAGTGTATCTACACTCCGCTCCTTTTAATAAATGACTAGAAAAATATACAGGTTGTTGCTCTTTTCCTTCCTGTCTGGCTAATACAGAGCCTACGGCGTTTTCATTAGCCGACAAATACACCCACAGAGTTTCTCCTGCTATAGGTTTAGCCAATACAGGGAGGGTAGCAAAATAATCTTTCAATTCTTGGAAAGCCTTATCACATTCTTCATTCCATTGAAACTTATTAGCCTTTCTGAGTATTTTAAAGAGATGGAAACTACGATCGGCTGATCTAGAAATAAATCTAGACAAGGCTGTGATTCGGCCTGTCAATCTTTGCGCTTCCCTCATGTTGCGAGGTGGCTCCATGTTCTGCAGTGCCTTGACTTTGCTCGGGTTGGCTTCTATCCCCCTCTCGGACACCATGTATCCCAGGAATTTTCCTCCTTTCGCGCCAAACAAGCATTTGCTTGGATTTAATTTGAGCCCATACTGTCTTAATGTCTTGCAAGTTTCTTCCACATCCCTGCACAGATCATCATCTTGAAGAGACTTAATTAAGATATCATCAACATACACTTCCATATTCCTACCAATCTGCTTCTGAAAGACCTTATTCATAAGCCTCTGATAGGTTGCTCCTGCATTTTTTAGTCCAAAGGACATAACATTATAACAATAAGTGTCTTCAGGTGTTATAAAACTAACCTTTTCTTGATCTTCTTTGGCCAAGGGGACTTGATGATAACCTTGATACGCATCCAACATAGAGATATATTCGCATCCGGCAGTGGAGTCAACCAACTGGTCGATTCTGGGTAGTGGATAATAGTCCTTTAGGCAAGCTTTGTTGAGATCCCGAAAGTCAATGCACACTCGCCATTTATTCCCAGGTTTAGAGACTAATACCACATTGGCCAACCAGCTAGGGAATTGCACTTCTCTAATGTATCCAACCTCCATAAGCTTGGTTATTTCTTCCTTGATAATCTGGTTTTGCTCCATACTAAAACTCCTCTTCCTTTGCATGACCGGGCGGGCATCCGGAAAGACATGCAAGGAATGTTCCATGACAGCAGGAGAAATGCCCGAAACTTCTTTGGGAGTCCAGGCAAATACATCATTATTTTTCTTCAAACATTGCACCAACTCAGCTTTAAGATCAGGATCAAGATCGGCTGCAACGTAGGTGGTAGCTTCTGGCCGCTCAGTCTGGATTTGAACTTCTTCCTTTTCTTCATAAACCAGGACGGGCTGCTTTTCGCGAATGGCATTAACTTCCATTCTTTGAATCTTTCGGGCGGTGCCTGATCCTCCACAGGAAACTTAATCTTTTGACAGAAAGTAGAAACGACCGCTCTGAACTCATTCAAGGCAGGCCGACCCAATATCACATTATAAGAAGATGTAGCATCTACTACCATAAAACAGGATCTCCTGGTCCTCATCAGGGGTTCCTCTCCTAGAGAAATGGCCAATTTTATTTGACCCAAAGGTTGCACTTCATTGCCTGTGAATCCATACAGAGGAGTTGCAATCAGTTGAAGTTCACTGGGGTCAATTTGTAGCTGATCAAAAGCCTTTTTGAATATAATGTTGACTGAGCTGCCAGTGTCTATGAAGGTACGAGCGATGGCATAATTAGCTATCACAGCTTTGATGATCAATGCTTATTTCAGGATCGGCTGCTCGTTCCATGCTGCATCCTACTGCATGAATCTCCAATCTTCGGGCATGTGCTTTTCTGGCTCTGTTAGAATCCCCATCAGTGGGTCCGCCCGTAATCATGTTAATATTACCCAGAGCAACATTGTTTCTATTCTCTTCCTGACGAGTCATTGTGGTTTCGGAAGGTGCTTTATCTGATACTTGGCTGGTACCAGCTGGGATCGGTATTGCTTCTTGTCGGGTTCCATCCGGGTGATATTCCGGTTTGAGCGGACTTTGCTGCCTGGGGTACTGTTGCCGGTAATAGTTCTGCCTCTGATAGCGCTCTTTATTGGCTCGTCTATTTCTCAAAACAAAACAGTCATCAGAGTGATGACTGCTAGTTTTATGATAAGTACACCATCTCCTCGGTGCCTCCGGTTGCATCTCTACATGCTGTACAGCTTGTGGACGATAATCTGGTTGCCGATGAGGTGGATGAGTAGTTCTAGGTCCTCTTGGTGGGGGTACCGGGGTCGGAGCCTTCTCCTTCGCATGAGTAGGAGAAGAGGGAACACCTTCTTTCCTACGAGCAGCTTGGGCTTCTTCTACGTTAATGAACTCAGTGGCACGTTCAATCAGGGAATCGAAATTAACAAGAGGATTTCTTACCAAATCTTTAAAGAAATCATTATCATTTAAACCCTGAGAGAAGGCACTTACTAATATTTCAGTAGTAGCATTAGGTACATCTATAGCTACCTGATTGAACCTTTTAATATATGCCCGGATGGATTCTTTAGACGTCTGCTTAATTGAAAATAAGCTCCACGGGATCTTATGATACCTTTTGTTGCTGGAGAAATAATGTAGAAAGACTTTCTTGAAATCTTTAAATTTTCGAATAGACTTTTCAGGTAATCTCTTGAACCAGCGTTGCGCTGCTCCCCCAAGAGTAGTGAGAAACATCCGACACTTCACCCCGTCGGAGAATTGTTGCAACAAGGCTACATTCTCAAACTTTAACAAATGATCTTCCGGATCTGTGGTTCCAGTATATTCTTCAATTTGCAGATTCTGATATCGCTTGGGAAGTGGGTCATCTAATACACTTTGTGAAAATGGGGAGATGACCTTTTCAGGTGAACTATCACTGGTTATCATTTTAATCTTACGCTTCTCTCTATCCGGCGCCTCACCAGAGGACTCTTGGAACACAGGCCTCTTACCCCCTGGATCCAAGGGAGTGCGAAGGAAAGCTCGTGGATGCCTGGTTGGAGAAACAGTAGCTGGAGGAAAATACAAAGGTTCTTCTTCTTCCATCTCCTTTCCTTTCCGATGCTCTGTAGTTGATATCGCCGGATGATGAGCCGTCGGCAAAGTGGCCCCAGTATGAGCTTGCAATTGTTGTTGCTGTTGTTGTAGGGCTTTCTGAACATGAGAATTAATGAGGAGATCCAAATCTTCGCGACTGATAGTAAGTAGGTTCGACTTCCCAGCCTCTTCCATCACGTAGTCTCAGATTCAGGCGAAGTTTCCCACAGACGGTGCCAAATTTGATCTTGTCTGAGAAGCTGACCGTGAAGGAGATCCGGGAGCAGGAGACCCACTGTAACGACGAAGAATAATGACGATGAAACCTCGATCCGAGAAACCCAGAGCGGATCGGAAGAAAACCTTCAAGCTCCCGAGGCTCCCTGCGCACAAGAGACCAATCAACACTATCGTCAGTGACCTAAGACCGGGGTGGAAATCCCTGGCTAGGCCCTCCGACGCTCAAGTTAGGGATCCTTCTCTTGACGCCGAGGAAAGAAGAAGAAAGAAGATGAACGGTAGCCCCAGAATTAGAGATGTGAACTTACCTAGCCAATGGAGAGGATTCCCCCTTTTATACCACTTCATATAACCTCCGTAGTCATGAAGTGGACCCCGGTTTGTTCGAGTTTGTTATGACATCAGCTGGTACTTGAGGAAGATGATTTTTAAGGAATCTTTTCTGTACCCCAGATGTACCTTCTTTGTCGTTTAGCGCCTGCAAGACAATCTGAAAGCATATTTCCCGCCAAAAAATATATACTCTCCATAATAAATTATTCTATTCGATATATTCATGTATGATTCTTCTTCATGTGACTTCTATTTGTAATAATATTTTTTTCAACATGTTTCTAAGGCATTCGTTAATCCTTTTGGCCGATATTAGTCTACTTTTGCTCTGGAGTATGTATCAGTCGTTATTAACTTACCCTGATACGGCAAGCATGTATTGACCGATATGGGCCCACCTTCGTTCGGCAGACATGTATTGACCGATTTTGGGCTATCCTTGCTTTGGTATGCGTATCGGTTGTTATTAACTTACCTTTATACAGACAGCATGTATCGACCGATATTGGCCTACCCTCGTTCGGCAGACATGTACCGACCGATATTGGCCTTCCTTCGTTCGATAGGCACGTATCGACCGATATTGGCCTACCTTCGTTCGGCAGACATGTATCGACCGATATTGGACTATCTTTGCTTTGACATGTGTATCTGTTGTTATTAACTTACCTTTATACAGACAGCATATATCGACCGATATTGGCCTACCCTCGTTCGGTAGACATGTATCGACCGATATTGGGCTATCCTTGCTTTGGCATGCGTATCGATTGTTATTAACTTACCTTTATACAGACAGCATGTATCGACCGATATTGGCCTACCCTCGTTCGGCAGACATGTACCGACCGATATTGGCCTTCCTTCGTTCGATAGGCACGTATCGACCGATATTGGCCTACCTTCGTTCGGCAGACATGTATCGACCAATATTGGGCTATCTTTGCTTTGGCATGCGTATCTGTTGTTATTAACTTACCTTTATACAGACAGCATATATCGACCGATATTGGCCTACCCTCGTTCGGCAGACATGTATCGACCGATATTGGCCTACCTTCGTTCGGCAAGCATGTAGCGACCGATATTGGCCTTCCTTCGTTCGATAGGCATGTATCGACCAATATTGGCCTACCTTCGTTTGATAGGCATGTATCGACCGATATTGACCTACCTTCGTTCGGTAGGCATGTAGCGACTGATATTGGCCTACCTTCGTTCGATAGGCATGTATCGACCGATATTGGCTTACCTTCGTTCGATAGGCATGTATCGACCGATGTTGGCCTACCTTCGTTCGACAGGCGTGTATCGACCAATATTGACCTACCTTCATTCGGCAGGCATGTATTGGCCAATATTAGGTTATCTCTGCTCTAGAGTGTGCATCGGTCGTTATTGGCTTTCCTCCTTTGACTCTTTTTTCCTTTTCTTTCCTCATCTGAAGACCCACAAAACCTAACCCATATCACATAGTATTAGACATGAATTGATAGCTCGGTATACGTCGCAACAAAATAGTGTCACGAAAAGAAAAAATAGGACCATCATGGACATGGTCAGATGCATGTTGAAGAAGAAAAATTTATCAGCTGAATTCTGGGTTGAAGCCGCTTCTTGTGTCATTTACCTAATTAACTGATCTTCAACAAAAAGGTTACAGAATTCTACTCCAAATGAGGCATGGTACGGAAAGAAACCAAATGTTACTCATTTAAAAACTTTTGGTTGTATTGCATATTCTCATATTCCTGATGCTTTAAGAACTAAACTTGATGACAAGTCTGAAAAAATGCATTTTTATTGGATATAGTGTAAGAAGCAAAGCTTTACAATCCAAAAACAAAAAAAAAAATTGTGATTAGCCGGGACACCCGCTTTGATGAAAAAGCTTCTTATGTTTTCTCAAATTCAGCAGGTTCATCAAGTTGGGAAATTCTTGAATTTGAAGATGATTCTTCATCATTGCAACCTGATATTCCTGAAATAAATATGTTTCGATCACCATCACAAGAACAAGAAGTTTGAGAGATATTTATGATGTGACTGAAGAAGTAAATATGATAGATCTAGTCTATTTTGCTTTCTTTGTAGGAGAAGATTAAATCACATATGAAGAAGCATCAAAAGAAAAGAAATGGGTGCATGCCATGAATGAAGAGATAAGCTCTTGGTGTTCAAAGAAGCAAGCAATTGTAGCACTTTCAACTACCGAAGCAGAATATATAGCAGTTTCTTCAGCTGGATGTCAAACTTTATGGTTAAGAGGAGTTCTTGAAAATTTAAAATGCAAGCAAAAAGATTCGATAATATTATATTGTGATAACAGTTCTACAATTTCTGTCTCAAAGGACCCAATACTGCATGGAAGAACAAAGCACATTCTCTTGCGATTTCATTTCTTAAGAGAACTCGTTGATGAAGGTGAAATCAATCTTGAATATTGTCCTAGCAATAAACAACTTGCTGATATTTTCACAAAGCCACTCGGAGGACCTATATTTTCAAGAAATATTATAACTCTAGGAGTCAGAAGTAAATTTGATTTACGGGAGACATTGATGGATTAATTAAACCAAAGTTAACTTCCCAAGAAAAACCTCTTCATCTTCATCTTCATCTTCCTTGTACGTTGAAGATTAAGTGACAATAAAACTCCCCAACAAAACTCTTCATTTCCTACAATAATTTTGGTTTTCAAAGAGTCACAAATTAATGCTGTCTTTGATGTTTTCTTTAATGTTGGTATGTGTTACAAGCAATTCAAAAATGTATAAAAGGAGAAGAACATGTATTGTTTTACATATGCTAGTAAAAACAAAAAATGCTTGGCTTCCTCTTAATCTTCATTCTCCTCTAAATATACTCTTCCTTGATTAATCTTCCTTCAGTACAACAAGCTTTTATATTTTAGTATTAACAGTAACTACTCAAGCATTCTAAAAGTGCCTAGAGAAGTTTTTGTTTGCATGTGAACTCGCTAGTCATATGACGTCTAACGCTGTATGAAAGCCCAGTGGGGTGATATTATGGATCATATGAGTTGTGATTAATGACAACAGTGATATGCCCTCATGTGTAAGTGGGAGATGTTGGTTATGCACACATCAAGGCATATGAACATGCCAAGGAAGATAATAGGATCACAACCCATTATCTATAATCTCCCCTTTCCCATTATCCCCATAATATATATGAGTATATAAAGAGTATTGGGACATTAGGAGAGGTGTAGAAAAAGTGGAAGAAGAGAGGTTGTTGTTGATCACAAGGCTGTTGTTACTTGTAGAGAAGTAGATAGTTTTTTCATTAAGGTATATTGAAAACTCAACTCATTTTGTCTATATAATCTCTTATATCCTTCAGTTATGGCGGAACAAAATTTGACAATTTTTTCATTAACTTGCATAAAAAATATTGTTATCTCAACCTGGTTTTCTAGTACACTTATGGAAAATCAGACATGAATACTTCTACAACTATCATCTCACTCTGACTTTTACTCTCTTTTTTGCTTCACAGGAAAAAATGACAATTGAGCATCTGCCACAGCTCCAAAACAAAGATCTCAGGCTTCTCAATCTCTTCTCCTAAGGGTTCACCTACCGATTCAAGAGCTCACAAGGATGGCATCCCTGCTGGTTATTCAAAGCCCGAAACTGATGCCCCATCAAAGTTGGTGAAATCCAGCACCAACCAAGTGTAGATTGTAACGTTTAGGTTGTTCTTTATCCTTATTGTTAGGTTGGCGGTATGCCTGTAAATATAGTTAGTTGTACAGTGTACCTGTTTTTGTTCATCAGGTGTGCATGCATCAGCATGACGCAAAGTATGCCATTTGCAGAATTCTTTTTTATTTCGCAACCACAGATCTAAATTCCTTCATCGCCCTCGATTCAGATCGAAGAGGGAGGCACTTCTACAGCAGCGTCAAGTTGGTGAAACCTAGCACCGAGTGTACGTAGATTGGAACGTTCAGGTTATTCTTTATCCGTCTTGTTAGGTTGGCAGCATAGGCCTGTAGATATAGTTAGTTGTACAGTGGGACCTGTTTTTGTTCATCAGCGGTGCATGCATGCCATGCCTCTGGATTTTGTAACATGTTTTTTTTTTAAAATCCGATTAACAATAATAAATGACAAACATTTCCAAAAAAAAATGAATACCGGCAATCCGGCTCTTATTTTTCTTATAGTTAAAAGTGTCTCATTTTAAATTTTCTTTCTAAATTATTCTTTTTTACTTGGATTGGCACTGCTGACGAATGTTGATATGCGGAGTAGCTCAGATGGGGGAGTCGTAATATTAACGTCGTCTGCGAGATTATCTCTGTCAGAGTTTGGCGGAGGAGGTTGGAAGGGGGTTTACGGCAGTGGTCCAGAAAATAAAAGCTGGTGTTGATATTTTCGCTGCAAATCATTTCAAACAGCTCATATCCAAAAGCTTCATCAATAAAAATTAAAAAACTAAAGCAGCAAGTTTCGACGAAAGTGAAATATATCATTAATGGAGTAGATTAAAGTCAAAATTATCATTATTGGCGGTGCATAATTATTATATTGTTTTTAGGATTGAGTATTCAATTTACAATGTAATTATGGGATAATCAGTTAGCATTGAGTATTCAATTTAGTACTCGGCGCCCACTTGGTAGTGGTGCTCGATCACTCGTTGCTTGGCCATTCAGATACTCGATCGACGTTCGATCACTTGACCACTCATCTATTCAGCGCATGACCATTCGACGCTCGATCAACGCTCAATCACTCAGTGCTCAGCCACTCGACCATTCGGCACTCGACCACTCGGTCATTCGACGTTCAATCTCTCTCGATCATTCGGCAATCGGCTAGGATCTAGTTATTTCTCTTGATCGCCCGATCAGGATTGAGTTACCAGATCGAACTTTACTAGTTTTCTGAGGCGCGGATCAAGATAATCTTCCATATTATCCACTCCTGACTTTGTTGATTATCCGAATATAATTGAGGGATTAAGGTGGTTTCCATATTATTATACCCTTCATAGCTTCGTTCGTTGGTCTACTCAATTATTAAAAAAAAGTATAATATAAAACTAAAGATTAGTTGATTTATATACATCTCATTAATTTATTTTAATTATTCATTGATGGATCAAACTAGCTTATGGTACGATCAAATTAAATTTATAAAATTACGGATTAGATTATGCCGTGTCAAATTCTATCATCTCTAATTCGAACTGCTTCAATTTATAGATAAAAGAATGAAACTCAAAATTTAGAGCATTTTAGACAAAGTAATTAACGGGGGGCAAAATGAAATTTTTGCTAAACTTACCCTTCACCGAAAGAGAAACGCGGGGAACTTCAATTTTAAGTCGGTTCTAATTAAGAGCGAGGTAACGTCTCCGTCTCAGAAATCGATCGACACAGCAGTTCATCTACCACGGGGACGATCGTGCCGAAAGGCTCATGCTCTTACTATATATATCTAGTAAAGCGAGACGTCGATAAAGGGCAGCCTACATCCAGCTCCTCAGATGGCAGCGGGAAAGCTGGTGTTCGCCGTCAACGGGGAGCGGTTCGAGGTCACCGAGGTGGATCCTTCCACCACCTTATTGGAGTTCTTGAGGACTCGCTCCCGGTTTACGGGTCCTAAGCTCGGATGCGGAGAGGGTATGCCTTCTATTTCTATTCTTAGGTTCCATGCGTGTAAGGCATGCTGAATGGTTCGTAAATCTTTCTATTTTTCGAGCTATATTTCGATAAAGCCGAGTGGTCGCCTCTATGGACTGATATGGGATCGATTTTTAATATGTGCAAAATGTATCATGGGTCATTTGACTCGTACAAATTAAGGTCACTGTATTGGATGGAGCCTCCATAATTTAACTCCCTTCTAAATTATATGAAGCAGTCTTAGACAATAGAGGAGTCAACCTGAGTAATCTACTTGGGTTGACCCTGGGCAGTGGGCTACGAGCATCGATGTGACGCTATCATCTCGAACTACTTCCTCTTTTTCTTCCGTATTTTCTTTCTCTTGCAGTAAATCCCTTTTTGAATGCTATCGGCCTCGGGCTACAAGTCTGGTAGCCTTAAACCGTTAAACGTGACACTGCTTTTGGTGCTTGAGTGAGGATTATCATATTTTGCTATATATGATAAAACCGAGTGTTTTTTTTTTTTCCTTTTTACTGTAAGATGTTTCAATGCTTACTTCGACTCTTAACCTAGAGGGTCGATTACGGGTCAAATCTAATGAACTAAATCTAGTCGCATGTAAAACATGCTTAATGGTTGGTAAAACTTTCTCATTTGGTGTTTCTAGAGAGAGACTAGTGTTTGCTTTTTCCTATATGCTTACTTTGCTTACTTTAGGTTTCTTGTCTGCCAGATGTTTTTTTTACATGTTTCTCTTCTGGTATTCATATACTATATATGAATTAAGCCTTGTTTTTGTGTAAAAACAATGTACATAGTTTTATATGATCACACATATTATATATATATATATATATATAAAAGTGATCGTTCCATGACTCTCACTCAGTCTGGGTGTCCGGAATCTAACTTGACACCCTGAGCGAATTTTGACCACTTAAGGCGCTCAGACTCAGTGAGAGTTACTCATGATCATCCACGAAAATCAACATTAATCATTAATATATATGTTTATTAAATTTTATCAACAAAGTTCTTTAATATACTCAACCTAAACGCTAAATGTCCCTCACAATATATTCCCATAGATAGAGGCATAGCTACATTGAAACCAGGAGTGCGACCACACCCCCAGAATTTTAAAAAAAAAAATACGCTAGGGAAAAAAATTAAAAGAACTTAATTATAAATTTTAAAATTGTTTGGGTTTTTTTTCATAAAAAGTGCAATTAAAAGCCACCAGCCGAACATCTCTTTCTCGAGGTAGACCTTTTTTTTCTCTTTCCTCAGTAAACCACCAGCCAAACATCTCTTTCTGCCATCAAAATCGTCCCCCACACTTCGTTGTCACCGCACACTATTGTTGCCAATGTCACTATCGTTTGTTACCTACCATCATCGATTCACTAATGCTCCACATCAAACGTTGTTTGATTGAGATGATGTTTTCTTACTTAGTTTTTTTCGATTGAGGATTTAAATGTTGGAAAAATGCATAGTGTTAAATTTTTAGTTATTGATATTTTTGTTTGCTAAATAAGTATGTTAGTATTTATAGATAAATGTTTAATTTATTATATGAAAGTGATCATTTTCATTGACGACCATTCAAAAGTTGATCAATTAAATTACATCATTTATTACATTAATAGATTCATCGTATAATTAACAGAAAACTCATAATTAACAATGAAATTTAATTTTTTAGTGATGGAAATTAAATTCCGTCATCAATGATTTTACTAATTGACTTTATAATTAGGGTATCATTCCTAATTTTTCCTTCTTGGAGCTCTAAAATCTTCCTTTCCGATTCTCTCCGATCAACCTTCTCTCTAATCTCTGACACACTCCTCTCCTCTTCGATCTTTTGCACGAGCACACATCTCGTCAATATGCTCGATCCTCTCTCCTTCCCTCTCCTCTTAGTGATGACTTGGTGGCGTCCTCGAAGAGAGGTCTCGCCTTGGTTGTAGTCTCGCAGCGAGGTCTCGCCTTGCAAACAGCCTAGTAGCGAGGTCTCGCTTCAGTTTGCCCTCAGTCCTAGTTAGCTTGAATCCACCCCTTTTGATTGAAAATCCTAGCTATGTCATTGCACACAGAGTGTCTAGTTTATTAGAGGATGATAAATTTATAACAATAGAGTATAAATCAATTACAGACACATGCTCTCAAAAAAAAAAAAATTCTTATTTTTTAATTATTTAATAATCGATTATAAATTGAGCCTATAATTTATCTCTCTTAATATAATTTATAATTTAAAGAAAAATAGTTAAGGTGCTTGGGTCGTAGTAAATCAATTTTCTTTTAAACCGTACAATATTACCTCAGTCATGTACGACCACAGATAAAATAATAAAGGATTAGTTCGGTCTTCAGTCTTATCACTTCTTTACTTTAGTTTTAGGTTAAGAAAAAGTGACATTCCATTCTCTAAATAAGAAAAAGGGGTTCGGAAATCGAAATTCATTTTTCTTTGTTTTTTTCATCGGCGTTTCTATTTGGAAAAGGTGCAATTTTTTCGGCTCCTGGTTTCTACTTCCCATTATTTGGATGTTCCAAGTATTAATTTTGATATACAATCATTTCTTTTTTACTTGTTTTGATGTTGAACGATAGCTGTTTGAAGTAATTAAGTACTTGATTGCAAAACTTTTGTAAGGATCTTGAGCTCCAATTCGCCTTCATCCGACTGGTGGGGTGTATCTGTTCATCCTAAAAGGATTTTGTTTGAACTACTATGCTTCGTTTATGAAAACATTTTAGGTGTGATGAAACTTTCACTTAGTTGTCACCATAGTTACACAATGCATTATGTTTAGGATTCTCATCTAATATTATGATTTGAATAATTATTGAATTATTTGTGAAAAATATCTAAGTTTTAAAGATCATATGTTGTCATTAATATACTAATGTGAAATAATAGAATAGTAAAATATAATTAAAACCTGCACAAGTGCCATTATTAGCATTCTTCCAGACATGCAAATGAGAAATGCATCAACCCCTAGTCTATGTTTGCTTCTATGTGTGATATGTTTATTGTGATCAATTGATTACATGTTTGTCAGATAATATCTTTATTTTTTTCTATGAAACTCAGATTTAACAAATCCCTTGTTTAATATAAATTTTGTCTACATGGATTAGGTGGATGCGGTGCTTGTGTTGTTTTTCTTTCTAAATATGATCCAGTTAGTGGCCAAGTGAATGGATCCAGTGTTAGTTCATGCCTTACCTTACTTTGCAACATAAATTTATGCTCTGTTACTACCACTGAGGGGCTTGGAAATAGCAAGGATGGTTTCCATTCAATTCATCAAAGATTCGCAGGATTCCATGCATCCCAATGTGGCTTTTGCACTCCTGGAATGTGCATGTCACTCTTTTCTGCCCTTAACAATGCAGACAATACCAATAGGCCTGAGCCTCCCAGAGGGTTCTCAAAGATCAAAAAATATGAGGCTGAGAAGGCTATTTCTGGCAATCTTTGTCGATGTACTGGATTTAGGCCAATTGCAGATGTCTGCAAGAGCTTTGCAGCCGATGTTGATTTGGAGGATTTGGGTTTTAATATATTTTGGGAAAAGCCAGAAGATGCAAATGTGGAAAGATTACCTCCTTACAATCAACACAAAGTCTGCACTTTTCCTGAATTCTTGAAGTGTGAGATCAATTCTTCCATGAATACCTTGAAGAGTTTCAAGGATAATGGTGCACCAGAATGCCACTGGTATCGACCTGCTAGCTTTGAGGAGCTTTATGAACTTCTGAATTCCAGTGAATTCATTGAAAGTCATGTTAAAATGGTTGTGGGTAACACAATGTCTGGTGTTTACAAGGAAATTAACCTATATGATAAGTATATTAGTCTAACAGGAATACCAGAACTCTCGATCATTGAAAGGAATAACAAAGGGTTTACATTTGGAGCCGCTGTGACAATATCTAAAGCTATTGAAGTGTTGAAAGAAAGGGATGGAAATGTACTAAATTCAGATGGAGAATTGGTCTTTGGTAAAATTGCTGAACATATGGATAAAGTGGCTACACCATTTGTTAGAAATATGGCTAGCTTGGGTGGGAATCTAATTATGGCTCAAAGATACCAGTTTCCTTCAGATATTGCTACAATACTGCTTGCTGCTGGATCAACTGTTTGTCTTCAGATGGCTTCAGAAAGGCTAATTCTTTCACTTGAGGAATTTTTGGAGGGGCCTCCATATGATGATAGAACCATACTTATAAGCATACATATTCCTTATTGGAGTTCAGCAAGTATCTCATCATCTGGAACTAGCAAATACAATATTATATTTGAAACATACAGAGCAGCTCCACGTCCTCTTGGGAATGCCGTGTCTTATCTAAATTCTGCTTTCTTGGCTCATGTTGCTTCTGATAAGTCCTCTGGGGATATTGTTTTACTGAAACTACACTTGGCTTTTGGTGCTTATGGCACTGAACATGCCATCAGAGCTAGGAAAGTTGAAAATTTTTTGGTTGGTAAAATTCTCACGGTCTCTGTGCTAATTGAAGCCATTAAATTACTGAAGGAGATTATCATACCTAAAGAAGGCACGTCTCATCCAAGATACAGAACAAGTTTGGCTGTTGCTTTTCTATTCAAGTTTTTTCAACCACTAGCAAAAGACTTGGCTCAGGTTGAGAAGAATAATTTTCACATTCCGGGTGTCATATTGTCTTCAAAGCAATTAGTTGAGTTTAGCACAGAATACTTTCCTGTTGGCAAACCTATCAAAAAAGTTGCAGCTGAAATTCAAGCCTCTGGTATGCGCTTTTTGATTATTTCTTTTAATAATTACATCGATCTTATTTTATTGAAAATTAATATATATCATATAGAGGGAGGATGACCTACAATTCACTCGATAAAAGATACATTTTATATATAGAGAGGATGACTCCGGCCAGTACAAAATATATCATATAGGTTATATCTATATTAAAGGGTAAATGGTTCGGTAAAGAATGCATCTCATATAAGACGTGAATGACCTACAATTCATTTAATACGAAATGCATCATAATTGAAGGCTTTGATTAAAGGTTGTCAATAGAGTTCAATATCTAATAGTATCTTTTTCAGATTAGAATGGCTTCTTGTTGGTTAAATAATAGTATAGTGTGTGGCTACATGCTGTTTATTAGGCCATTGAACACATGCAATTTATCAAGCCATTGAACTCTATGAACGGTACATGAAATTTATTAATCCATTGAACTCTACAAAAGGTTAATATCACTTAGTGTTGTTAGTTATGTGGAAAGAATAAAACCAAGTATTCGACACACACAAGTGCCTTTGATTAAGTGATGTTGGAAGTTATAATATTTTTTTTATTTGTTTTTCCATGTAATGTAATATGGACTTGCTTTCACTTTCCTTTTTTTTTTTTTGAAAAGTGTGTGCTAGTTCATTGATCACTTAGCCAACCCACTTTTGACAGAAGTTCTCCAGATGCTAGATTTTTCTTCTTAAGACCATAGGTTATTTTGCTATGACCATTTTGTTCTATTAATAATCTTATGATCAAACCAGGTGAAGCACTGTATGTTGATGACATTCCTTCTTCAAAAGATTGCCTTTATGGTGCATTTATTTATAGCACCAGACCTTTTGCTCATATAAAGGGCATTACATTCAACTCTTCTCTGGTATCTCGTAAGGTCGTTGCTTATATTAGCATCAATGATATCCCAGAAGGAGGCAAAAATGTCGGATCTGGCTATACATTTGGAGACGAACCATTATTTGCTGATTCTTTGACTGAATATTCTGGTCAATGTCTTGGAATTGTGGTATACTCCCTTTGTTCCTCTCTCTGGTTTGCATGCTATCTATTTTGGTAATGAATATTTAATCCTGGAGGAGTTAGTTATGATTATTAAAATAAAATCATTTCATATGACCTTCTAGATTTGCAGTGATCATAATTCCCTTTGAAATCTGATTATTTGACTATTTTAGGTTGCAGAAACACAGAGATATGCCAACATGGCTGCAAAACAAGCAGTTGTACATTATTCCACTGAAGGCTTGGAACCTCCAATTCTCTCTGTTGAAGATGCTGTCAGAAGGTCAAGTTTCTTTGATATCCCTCCATCTCTGTATCCTGCAAAAGTAGGAGATCTGGCCAAAGGAATGGATGAAGCTGATCACAAGATTCTCTCAGCTGAGGTGTGAGCTCTCTTTATTGATTTCATTAAGATAAATGATAATCACTTTGTTATCTTCATCTTGGTACTTTTTTATGGCTAATTGATTATATTCTTCTTGGAGATAATACTTTAGTTCCACATTATTATGTTTTGGTATCGTATATTTTTATAGTTCTAAATCTTGTTCCATGTTACACTATATGGCTAAGACATGCCCTTTTGACAATCTATCGAGATGATACAAGGGGTGTCAAAAATGATGATTGAGCTATTTCCATCTCCTGATGCGAGATAACAATGCTAAGGAGTTCGATGAGTGATAAAAAGATTGATAGGATAATATAAAGCTTGAAACAACACAACTTTAATAGAAAAATCATAGGAACCAACAATATAATCATAGAATTGTTCCCAAAATGTATGCACAATAAAAGTAGAAAAAATTGTAAGTAAATCTAACATAGAAAGAAATCCTTTAATTATTCCAAAGTTGATTACTATAACCTACTATTAAGTTAGACAAATAATGACTATCAACATCAAGGAGATGATTTTTTTTATTCTCAAATTGTTTGTTTACATGTAAAACTTACATGAAACTAAGCCATACCAAATAAGCATCATGAGATTGTATAAACCCATTTACTGACTTTCAAAGCACTGCATTAAATCAAAGATGTAGTGTGTATCATGAGATTTTAGAAATGTCATCACCTTGTTATCACATTGAAGAAAATTGACATGTTAATCTTTGATAGTTTTTTTCGGGTATCACAGATGAGCATGACACTAGATAGACCCAGTTTCATCTTGAAAGAGAGGATGCATTTCTTGATCTCCTTTACCTTGCCAGATTTATTTATTTATTTTCATTGGGTCCAGGGGCTGAATGCTAGGACCATGCTATAAATTAGATAATAGATAAATACTAAATGACCTTTGCTACATAGGATGGGTTGGAAATCTTCTTGCTTCATGTATGCATGATTTTTTTCCCCCTCAATGTTTGCAATCCAATGAAGGCCCTTCAATTTACTATATGATTCATGTTTACTAGTGTTATGAACTTGTTATCTAATGTCCAAGTAACTTTCTTTAGTGAATTGGTAGTTTATTATGTCATTGATATATATGCAGGTTAAACTTGAATCTGAGCATTACTTTTATATGGAAACACAAGCAGCCTTTGCCATACCTGATGAAGATAATTGTATAGTGGTTTACAGTTCTAATCAATACCCTGAGGGTACCCAGTTTGTTATTGCAAGATGCCTTGGAATACCACAACATAATGTCCGTGTGATTACAAGAAGAGTTGGAGGAGGTTTTGGTGGGAAAGCCTTTCGATCAAGTCCTGTGAGAATCTGAACTTAACATATTTCTTTGAACTTTATTTCATAAGGATATCATTGGGTGATAGATATGATCAAACAAAACAATCATTGGTATTATTATTTTTTAAAATAAAGAAGTGTATAATAAGCATAGAATACAGATTACAGAAACTCTTTTGCATAGCATATAAACTAGCATCATTATAGGAGATCCTTTAGAAAAAATTAACGGTAGGATCTTGTTTCATGATGTTCTTAATATTTACTTTTGCTATCTATGTTTGGATTTCTTAACCAGTTCCTTTGTTAACTTTCTCTATTATTGAAACAAAGCAGTGTTATGTAATTCTTTGATGAAATAAAAAAAATATGGAAAGAGCAAGGTCAAATCCTTGGCATTATGTAATGAAATTATGGTCAATAAAAAAATTAGTTTACATTGTCTTGGTAAATCATGTCAAATTTTTTGTAGAATTCTTCCCCTATTGCAGTTGCTTCTGGGTTTTCCTATTAATAGATGTAATTTATATTTTTAGCTCATTCTACGTCCAGTCAAAATATCTCAAATCTCAAAGTCGTTCAATCATACCATTTTGCTACATTTTGGGCAAAACAATAATTAAAATAGTGCCATTCTCTTTCTCTCTCTGGCTTTGGAATGTTTATGATTTAGCTAATAAACTCTAAGACTTTGGTTTTTCCCTGATGCTCACAGATTGCAACAGCATGTGCTCTCACAGCCTTTAAACTGCAACGTCCAATAAAGATGTACCTTGATCGTAACACAGATATGGTAATGGTAGGAGGAAGGCATCCAATGAAAATAACCTATTCTGTGGGTTTTAAATCCGATGGGAAGATTACGGCCTTGTACTTGAATATATTGATAAATGCAGGCATATCAGAGGATTGTAGTCCACTTATTCCAGGTCCCGTTATAACTTGTTTAGAAAAATACAACTGGGGTGCTCTCGCTTTTGATATTAAAGTATGCAAGACGAATCTTACAAGTAAATCATCGATGCGAGCACCTGGGTATCTTCAGGGATCCTACATTGCCGAAGCTATTATTGAGCGCGTAGCATCTTTCCTGTCCTTGGATGTTGATGTTGTGAAAAAAAGAAATATGCATACATATGAAAGCCTTAAGTTGTTTTATGGAAGCATCAGTGGAGAAGCTCCGGAATATACTTTACCTGCTATAGTTGATGAGTTGTTTACATCTGCAAGCTACTTCAATCGTCTTGAAATGGTATTGCATTTCAATAATTGCAACAAATGGAGAAAACGAGGGATTTCCTGGGTACCAATTGTATACGATGTTCAACCAAATCCAACACCGGGGAAAGTTTCTATTCTAAACGATGGTTCAATTGTTGTTGAAGTTGGAGGAATTGAAATAGGCCAGGGACTGTGGACAAAGGTGAAGCAAATGACAGCATTTGGTCTCGAACAGCTATGGGATGAAGGGAGAAAAGATCTTTTGGATAGAGTTAGAATCATTCAAGCAGATACTCTGAGTTTGGTTCAGGGCGGTCCAACTGCTGGAAGCAGCAAATCTGAAGCAAGTTGCGAAGCAGTTCGTCTAGCATGCTCTATTCTAGTAAGCAGATTAAAGCCTCTTAAGCAAAGATTAGAAGAACAAATGGGATCAATTTCATGGGACACCCTCATTACCCAGGTGTGTAATTACGTCATTAAGCAACTGTGTTTATTTATTTGCAAGAACTTAAGCTTATTTCTGTAGTTTCTATGTGTTACTTGCTTATGCAAGTGTAGGACAGGATAGCTAATGCGTTCACTTTTAGCGATTTCCTCGACATTCTCATACTTTGGAAATCAAAGCAATTACTTGGTTTCATCCATTATTAACTAGTTACCTTGTATATACAGGCAAATTTGCAATATGTGAACTTGTCGGCGAGTACATTTTGGGTTGCTGACAATACTTCAACATATCTTAATTATGGGGCTGCTATAAGTGAGGTATCCTCCTTTGTAGATCATCCATATGATTGACTTGTAATCTCATTGCTTGTCTGTTTTCTTGATTTCGGAAATTGTGTGCATTCTAGGTTGAAATTGATGTTCTCACTGGAGCTACTACCATATTGAGAGCAGACCTTACATATGACTGTGGACAGAGCTTGAGTCCTGCTGTGGATCTAGGACAGGTTTTCTTTTTTCTTTTGTCCTATTGATTTTAATTAATTCTAGGATCCTAAATCATGTTGATACTTATATTTGAGTGTTTCTGCAGATTGAAGGATCTTTTGTTCAAGGAATTGGATTTTTTGTGGATGAGAAACTCGAGGAAAACTCAGATGGATTGGTGATTTCTGATGGTACTTGGACATACAAGATCCCTTCTATCGACACCATCCCAAAGAATTTTAATATTAGAGTAATGAACAGTGGGCATCACAAGGACCGAGTCCTCTCCTCGAAGGGTATGCATATGCTTCAGCTATTTTAGAAATTGTCCAGAAGTGATTGGCCTTCATGCTAAAACAAAACAATTACTGAAGCAAGTAGATAAAACAAGATGTCTTAACTCCAAGATGCTTAGAATGTAATCGCTCCTTGTTAACAGACCTTATCAAATTAAATCCTAATGCACCTTTTCTCTTTCCTGCCATTAGCTTTCTAATTTTAAAGCTTCAAGTAGCTGATAAGTTTAATTTCTTGCACGCAGCTTCTGGGGAACCACCTTTGCTTCTAGCTGCTTCAGTTCACTCCGCCATACGGAAAGCAATACGAGCTGCCCGGGCTGATTTCTCCTCAACTGACCCTAACGATAGCTCTGTTTCTTCATTCCAGTTTGATCCTCCTGCAATCATGCCACTGGTAAAAGAGCTCTGTGGCCTAGACACCGTGGAGAAATACTTGGAAGCTCATGGAGAAGTATAAGATAGCGTTTGTGCCAATAAATGAATGAATGAATGCATATTTAAATATGAAATGGTATGCAAGAGGAGATGATTTTCCTGGTACAGTTTATTTGGCATGTGATATTTAACTAAGAAATGATGTGTTAGTAACTTGTTGCTCGTCTTGTGCACTGAAATAGATTGATGAACATTATGGATGTTCAAATCCTTTTTAGCAGGTTCATTACCATTTTTTTTCTCCATAATTTTGTCGAAATCATTGCTTTTGAGAAAAAACATACTAGACAGGACAAATTGAGAATTAATTTCAATTCTCACATCAAAATTTCGTGTAAAGTAAATATGAATTCAAACAATTATAATAATCGTTACAATCCCGGCAGTTATAGTCCCACCACGAGGCTCAACACCCGAAGAACTAAGTACTCCTCCTTGGTCAAGTAGTAGTCACATCCTCTCGGAATTGAGGCCTCCTGTTGTTGTTTTCTCGAATTTCTTTATCCTGATTACATTCTGTTCCAAACAGATTTAAACGACAAACTGATGCATGAGATGCTTGGTTTCAATAACTTTATTTTTTCCCATTAACTTGCATAAAAATGGTTATCTCAAACTGGTTTTCTAGTACAAGAGCTCACAAGGATGGCATCTCTGCTGGTTCAAGCCCGAAACTGATGCCCCATCATCGATCCGGGCAATTCAGATCAAAGTCAAGTTGGTGAAATCCAGCACCAACCAAGTGTAGATTTGAACGTTTAGGTTGTTCTTTATCCTTATTGGTTTAGTCCGAAACTGTTCTTTAAAAGTGCATTTTATACAGAAAACAATTTATAAAGTGTCTAATTTTAAATTTTCTTTCTAAAATATTCTTTTTTACTTTGATTGGCTTAATACTGTTATTATTATTTTAATGAAAATTATTATTTATTTTAGCTGTTTAATTAAAATTAATATAATATAAAATAATTTGAATGTTATAGTAATTTTAATTAATATTATAATAGTTTTAAAAATATTAAAATAATTTTAATCAATGCTAGAATAATTTTGATCTTTTTTTAATGAAAAAATAAATGTCATTTTAGTTTTTACCAAAAATGAAAATTTTGTATAAAAAAGTGCATCATTTCAATAAATAAATCTTTGATGTCAAGGCCATGTCACAATTTATGTTTTTAGATTTATAGTAAAAAAAAGGCAATATAAATATGAGTCATATGACTCTGCTCCCAAGTTAGCGGATCTGAATTCTGATACATATGGGACAGACCTATCTGAGACTCAATAACTCGTTAGGACTAATTAAGAGCATGCCCATGTGGTAACTATGATCAGAGGATTAATTGTATTAGAAAATAATTATTGTAAGTAAATAGTTATTTATTTTCTAATTATTAAGGAATAATTATTATTAGAAAATAGTTATTTGTTTTCTAATTATTAGAGAATAATTATTATTAGGAAATACTTATTATTTTCCTAATTTATGTATTTTCCTATTTTCACTTGTAATGGTATTTATATATATCATATGTTATCATTAATAATATGTGTGAATTCTATCATCAATATGGTATCAGAGCGATAATCTTAACAGCAATCTTTTTTTATTTTTTCTTCTTTCTTTTTCTCCTCTCTTCCATGTTTTCTTTTCTCACGGTTCAAAAAAAAAAACCTTAGCGTTCTTCTCCTTTCTTTACCATTGACGCCAACAGGATTCGCCGCTGTCGCGTCTTTTCTACTATTCACCTGTTGCTGCTGTTAGTTAGAGCCCTAGAGCCAATCAATTGATGATTGTTGTATGGACTCGTTGTATCATATTCTTGTATATAAATAAAGGCATTTGTTTTTTGTTATTATACTTACTTGTATTGGTGCCAAATAACTAAATATAATAACGTCCTTGAGTAGAAGGTTCTTACCTATATCAATCGATTGGTTGAATCGATAGTGAGATGATATAGGGAACACTACTCTTAATCATTCCTAGTCAAGTATTAGCATTTAGGGACAATGTTAATGCGACGAGACTAGCATGTAGGTCAACTCGATAACTTGATCTCACAAGTCATGGATATGGAGATATCAAGTTGACACATGAGTATGTATTGGAGAATGTATACTGAATGACTCACCATGAGAAAGTATCATGGATCGTTATATGAGTGTCATATACTTTCTCATGTGGCTATTAGTATGACTACTAGTCCTTGGACCTGAAGTCACCATGGTTCCCTACATAAGGAGTTACGTACTTTGGCTTCGTCAAACGTCACCCGTAACTAGGTGGACTATAAAAGCGATTACTGGGTATGTAACAAATTATGCGGAGGGATGTGAGTGATGCAGATGAGATCTATCCCTCTTATATGACGGGAGTGACATCGATATTCTTGATAGAGTGAGATCACTAAGTGCATGACCATGCCCAAATGAGTCAATATGAGATATTGAGCTCATTTGATTGAGTGAGTCTACTTGGGATTCAAGATTTAGATTGATTAGAGGATGACACCGTCTATGCCTCACATTGATCAATCTAGATGTCAAGGATAGAAGGACACTTGTCATATATTGTGAGGAGTCACAATTAGTAGTCACAAGGTGATGTTGGATCTCAACATTCTTGTAACTTGGGTAGTAATGATGTGTTGCTAGATACCGCTCATTACTTATGCTTCTAAATGGGTTTAAGAGCATTGCCAACGTTACAAGAACCTATAGGGTCACACACAAAGGGCAATTAGATGGAGATTAGGTTCATTTGATGAACCAAATTAGATTAAGAGTAATCCAAATTGAGCTAATTGAGTTGGACTCAATTTGGTTCATGTGTTAAGTGAGTCTAATTTAGACTTAGACTCATTTAATTAATTTAATTCAATGAATAAATATTCATTAAATTAAAATTGACTTGAACCAATGGTTAAATTAGATCAACCAAGGGAGAGAAGTGGTCAAGTTTGACTTGACTTAAGTAGGAAGATGAAGAGTCAAGTTTTGACTTGACTTTGACTTGACCAATGCCACATCATCAAGGCTTCTTCATTTGGTCAAGTTTGACTTAACCAAATGACACCTCATGGAGGAGATCAAGAGACTTGACTCTTGATATCCCATGGAGGTTACAAAACCTCATGAAGTGGCCGACCACTTTTAGTGTGGAATGAGTTGTTTTCATTCAAGTGAATTCATTTCTTCTTCTTCCTCTCAAGGTTTCTTCTCTCTCTCTCCTCTCCATTGCCGAGACCTTGCATGAGTGCTAGCACACTCTAAGGTTTCTTCTCCATCTCTTGCTTGTGTGGATACATATAGAGGAGTATCTACTTTGATACTCTCGAGATCCGGCGAACCTTGGACGAGCGGGATTACGCGAAGGGTTTCGCATCAAGGGTAACCTCTTATTTTGTAGATCTAAAGTAGATCTAGGGTTAGAAAACTCATACTTGAAGTTTTACGAATTTTTAATCTTCGCATGGATCCGTGGCATGGGAATTTCGGAGTTTCCGTAACGCAAAAAGTAATTTTTGCAGCCCGAAAATCCCAATAGTGTTATCAGAGCCACGTGCGAAGCGAGTATGAGTGTTAATTTGTATTTTTATGAAAATTACAGATCTGTAACTTTCTGTGAATTTATGATTTTTGGTGTTTTTATGGGTATTTTTCTTGTAGAAGCGAAGCACAAGTGTTTAGACACTTGTAGGCTTTGACTACCGAGAAAATATTTCCGAAACGGCAAGGTTTTGCCCCAAATCGTTTTGGGACAGTGGGCTAAGACGCTGTAGGATCGCTAAGGAACACTCGCGATGGTTATATCGCGGGTAGGGGTGCTGCTCCTGACCCCGCAAAGGGATTCATTCCGCGATTGCGCCCGAAAATCGCTAAACGGGACCACCGAGAATTTTTACTCATAAAAATTGTAAGAAAAATTACAGAAATTTATAGAAATTACATAATTTAGAATTATGTATTATTTTGTGATGGTCATGGCCCAAAAGACCCAATTAGATTGGAAATTTGTGTTGTAATTCATATTATGACCTGCGTGCCATTTTCTGTGATGTGCGTGTTGTATATGATACGCGACTTGCGCGTCGTGCCTTTCCTATTTTTATATTCCTGTTATAAATAGTTTAGACTCGAATGTAACTCGAGTTTCATCTTTGTAATGTACAAATCGGAGCGGTGGAAGATCCACTCGAGACGGAGTTACGAGGAGGGCGCGAGCAACACAAGGTGGTCAAGGAAGGAGCTTGAGAAGCTGTTGACCTTAGGTTGACCATCCGATCTTCTCATTGGCTTGAGAAGATCGTAGTAGGGCCATGACTAATCACAAAAATATTTAATTAATTGCTTGTGTGTGTATAGTTAATGCATGCTAGAATAATAATTAATTAGCGCCTTAACGATTAGATTAGATCTAAATTGCGTACATGATGCACCCTCATGATTAGATTAGATCTAAATCGAGTATATGATACGCATCGTCGATTAGATTAGATCTCAATCGCGTCAACTCGAAATGCCTACCATGCCGTGATATCCATCACTACCTCGATCACATGTTGTTGTTGAATCTGCCAAAGCAGAGCAACGCATACTATCTTGGTAGGATGCGGAGGGACAATCTTGGTCCCGCCTATCAACGCATGGGTGAGTACAACTCAATTAGATTGAGTAACTAGTTAACTTAATTGGATCGAGTTTAACTATAGGCATTTTCTAATTGTTGGTAGATAGGACAAAATCATGTTTATATTAACTCTTGGGCGTATTAGCCAAAGCTAACTCGAGTTTTAATATAAATGCGGATCTTGATCCTATAAACAAGAGTTGCATAGAGATGTAATTGGTAATTAGTTACCTACCGATCATACTAAGTGTTGGACGTTTTAGCCAAAGCTAACTCAGGACATAGTATGATGTGGATCTTGTCCCACATGAATTATAGAATTCAGTGGGAGCATCATTTAATTAAAAGGCCTAATTAAATGATTACTAGAATATGATCTTTATTTATTTTCTACATTTTTCTGTTGTAGATTACCATGACGTCAAATACGAACTCTTTCTCCCTACGTTCCATCCTTGAGAAGGACAAGCTCAACGGAGCTAATTTCCTGGACTAGTACAGAAATCTGAGAATAGTTCTCACTCAAGAAAGAAAACTGTACGTTCTGGAGCAGCCCATTCCGAAGGCACCTCCTACCACTGCCATGCCAGCAGACCGAGATGCTTACAAGAAGCATCAAGATGACGCATTAGATGTGTCTTGTCTCATGCTTGCAACCATGAACTCTGAGCTTCAGAAGTAACACGAGTTGATGGATGCTTATGATATGGTTGAACATCTTCGTCAATTGTATCAAGGACAAGCAGGGCACTGGAAGAGGAACTGCACAGGATACCTGGAAGATCTTAAGAAGAAGAGAAATAAGATTTCTACTTCAGGTATACATGTTATAGAAGTCAACCTCTCTATTTCTTCATTGTAGGTATTAGATATCGGATGTGCTTCTCACATTTGTACTAATGTACAAGCGCTGAGAAATAGCAGAGCATTGACGAAGGGCGAGATAGATCTACGAGTAGGTAATGGAGCACGGGTTGCTGCTGTTGCTGTAGGAACTTATTATCTATCTCTACCCTCTGGGCTTGTACTAGAATTAGATGAATGTTGTTATGTGCCTGCCTTGACTAAGAACATAATTTCAGTTTCTTGTTTAGACAAGAAAGGTTTTTCATTTATAATAAAGAACATGTTGTTCAGTTTATTTAAATGATATGTTCTATTGTAGTGCACCTCTGATGAACGGACTCTACATTCTAGACCTTGAAAAGCCTATCTATAACATAAGTACCAAGAGGTTCAAGTCAAATGACATGAACCAAACCTATATCTAGCACTGTCACTTAGGTCATATAAATGACAAACGCTTATCCTAGCTCCATAAGGATGGTTTGCTGGACTCATTTGATTTTGAATCATATGAGACATGCGAGTCATGCCTTCTAGGCAAGATGACCAAAACTCCCTTTAGTAGATACAGTGAGAGAGCGACTGACTTGTTAGGTCTTATACATAGTGATGTATGTGGCCCTTTCAATGTCGCTGCTAGAGGTGGTTATAGGTACTTCATTACATTTACTGATGACTTCAGTAGATATGGTTATGTGTACCTGATGACACATAAGTCTGAATCCTTTGAAAAGTTCAAAGAATTCAAGAATGAAGTACAAAATCAGCTTGGCAAGAGTATTAAGATACTTCGATCAGATCGAGGTGGTGAATACCTTAGCCATGAGTTTCGTGACTATCTTGCTGAGTGTGGGATTCTATCTCAACTCACTCCTCCTAGAACACCACAGTAGAATGGTGTATCTGAAAGGAGGAATCGTACTTTATTAGATATGGTACGATCTATGATGAGTCACACAAATCTTCCTATGTATCTTTGGGGCTATGCTCTAGACATAGCAGCCTTCATTCTCAACCGAGTTCCATCTAAGGATGTAATAAAGACACCATATAGGATATGGACTGAGAGAGATGCCCAGGTGTCTTTTATCAGGATTTGGGGTTATGAGGCTTACGTTCGACGTCAAGTCTCGGACAAATTGGGACCCAAATCCGATAAGTGCTATTTTATTGGATATCCCAAGGAAACGAAGGGATATTACTTCTACATTCCCAGTCAACACAAGATAGTTGTGGCAAAGACTGTGGTATTTCTAGAAAGGGATTTTGTTTCTAGAAAGACTAGTAGGAGTACGTTCGATCTTGAAGAACTTCAAGCTGTAGACCATAGCACAGAAGCCTCGATGGAAGTTGAACTGGAACCACAAAGTGTTGTGGATGATGTTGTTCCACAAGGAGTTGAGGAACCACAACCAGTTCAAGTAGACCTACCTCTTCGCAGATCTGATAGGGTATGTCGTCAGCTGAGAGATACTCATTTCTCTTGTCTGACCATGATGACGTTGTGCTCATTGAGGATGAGCCTACCTCCTATCAGGAAGCTGTGATGAGTCCAGATTCTGAAGAATGGCTAGAGGCCATGAGATCCGAGATGGAATCCATGTACACTAACCAAGTATGGACTTTGGTTGATCCACCTGAAGGGGTCAAACCCATTGGGTGTAAGTGGGTCTTTAAGAGAAAGACTGACATGGATGGACTTATTTATAAGGGTCGCTTGGTAGCTAAAGGTTTCAAGCAAATTCATGGTATTGACTATGATGAAACCTTTTCTCCAGTAGCGATGTTTAAATCCATTCGGATCATACTTGCTATTACAGCGTACCACGATTATGAGATCTGGTAGATGGATGTCAAAATCACGTTTCTAAATGGAAACCTGCTCGAGGATGTGTACATGACACAACCTGAGGGTTTTGTAGATCCACAGCATACTAGCAGAGTATGCAAGCTGCATAGGTCCATTTATGGACTAAAGCAAGCTTCTCGGAGCTGGAATCTTCGATTCGATGATGCAATCAAACAGTTTAGTTTCATTAAGAATGAAGATAAACCTTGTGTCTACAAGAAGGTTGTTAGGAGCACAGTTGTCTTCCTTATATTGTATGTGGATGACATACTACTCATTGGGAAAGACATCCCTTTGCTGCAGTCTGTCAAGAGTTGGCTAGGGACTTGTTTCTCAATAAAGGACTTAGGTGAAGCATCTCGCATTCTAGGCATACAGATCTATAGAGATAGATCTAAGAGGTTGCTTGGCCTAAGTCAGAGTACGTATATTGATAAGGTACTCATTCGGTTTGTCATGCAGAACTCCAAGAAGGGATTTCTGCTGATGTCACATGGTGTGAGTCTTTCGAAGACTCATGGTCCCTCTTCTAGAGAGGAGAGAGACCGTATGGATCAGATCCCTTATGCCTCAGCCATAGGATCTATCATGTACGCCATGCTATGTACTCGTCCTGATGTCTCGTATGCTTTGAGCATGACAAGCAGATACCGGTCAGATCCAAGTGAAAGTCACTGGATAGCGGTCAAGAATATTCTTAAGTACTTAAGAAGGACTAAAGAATATTTCTTGATATATGGAGGCGATGACGAGCTAGCTGTAAAGGGTTACAGTGATGCCAGCTTCCAGATCGATCAGGATGATTATCGATCGCAGTCAGGGTTCGTGTTTTGCATAAATGGTGGTGCTGTGAGCTGGAAGAGTTCGAAGAAGGACACAGTCGCTGATTCTACAACAGAGGTCGAGTATATTGCTGCATCAGAAGCAGCGAAGGAGGTAGTTTAGATCCGCAAGTTCATCACTGAACTTGGGGTGGTTCCTAGCATCGCTGACCCTATTGAGCTCTATTGTGACAACAATGGAGCAATTGCGCAGGCTAAGGAACCTCGCTCACACCAGCGGACCAAAAACATACTACGGCGCTTCCATCTCATTCGAGAGATTATCGAGAGAGGAGATGTGAAGATTTGCAGAGTACCCACAGGAGCTAACATCGAAGATCCATTGACCAAGGATTTGGCACAGAGAAAGCATGATGGTCACACTATGTCATTAGGTCTTAGAGCCTACACTGATTGACACTAGTGCTAGTGGGAGATTGTTAGTTAGAGCCCTAGAGCCAATCATTTGATGATTGTTGTATAGACTCATTGTATCATATTCTTGTATATAAATAAATGCATTTGTTTTTGGTTATTATACTTACTTGTATTGGTGCCAAATAACTAAGTATAATAACGTCCTTGAGTAGAAAGTTCTTACCTATATCAATCGATTGGTTGAATCGATAGTGAGATGATATAGGGAACACTACTCTTAATCATTCCTAGTCAAGTATTAACATTCAGGGACAATGTTAATGCGACGAGACTAGCATGTAGGTCAACTCGATGACTTGATCTCACAAGTCATGGATATGGAGATATCAAGTTGACACATGGGTATGCATTGGAGAATGTATACTGAATGACCCGCCATGAGAAAGTATCATGGATCGTTATATGAGTGTCATATACTTTCTCATGTGGCTATTAGTATTACTACTAGTCCTTGGACCTGAAGTCACTATGGTTCCCTACATAAGGAGTTACGTACTTTGGCTTCGTCAAACATCACCCGTAACTGGGTGGACTATAAAGCGATTACTGGGCATGTAACAAATTATGCGGAGGGATGTGAGTGATGTAGATGAGATCTATCCCTCCTATATGACGGGAGTGACATCGATATTCTTGATAGAGTGAGATCACTAAGTGCATGGCCATGCCCAAATGAGCCAATAAGAGATATTGAGCTCATTTGATTGAGTGAGTCTACTTGGGATTCAAGATTTAGATTGATTAGAGGATGACACCGTCTATGCCTCACATTGATCAATCTAGATGTCAAGGATAGAAGGACACTTGTCATATATTGTGAGGAGTCACAATTAGTAGTCACAAGGTGATGTTGGATCTCAACATTCTTGTAACTTGGGTAGTAATGATGTGTTGCTAGATACCGCTCATTACTTATGCTTCTAAATGGGTTTAGGAGCATTGCCAACATTACAAGAACCTATAGGGTCACACACAAAGGGAAATTAGATGGAGATTAGGTTCATTTGATGAACTTAAAGGATTAGGTTCATGTGATGAACCAAATTTGATTAAGAGTAATCCAAATTGAGCTAATTGAGTTAGACTCAATTTGGTTCATGTGTTAAGTGAGTGTAATTTAAACTTAGACTCATTTAATTAATTTATTTCAATGAATAGAGATTCATTAAATTAAAATTGACTTGAACCAATGGTTAGATTAGATCAACCAAGGGAGAGAAGTGGTCAAGTTTGACTTGACTTAAGTAGGAAGATGAAGAGTCAAGTTTTGACTTGACTTTGACTTGACCAATGGCACATCATCAAGGCTTCTTCATTTGATCAAGTTTGACTTGACCAAATGTCACCTCATGGAGGAGATCAAGAGACTTGACTCTTGATATCCCATGGAGGTTACAAACCTCATGAAGTGGCCGGCCACTTTTAGTGTGGAATGAGTTGTTTTCATTCAAGTGAATTCATTTCTTCTTCCTCTCAAGGTTTCTTCTCTCCCTCTCCTCTCCATTGCCGAGACCTTGCATGAGTGCTAGCACACTCTAAGGTTTCTTCTCTTGCTTGTGTGGATACACATAGAGGAGTATCTACTTTGATACTCTCGAGATCCGACGAACCTTGGACGAGCGGGATTACGCGAAGGGTTTCGCATCAAGGGTAACCTCTTATCTTAAAGATCTAAAGTAGATCTAGGGTTAGAAAACTCATACTCGAAGTTTTACAAATTTTTAATCTTCTTATGGATCCGTGGCATGAGAATTTCGGGGTTTCCGCAACGTAAAAAGCGGTTTTTGCGGCCCGAAAATCCCAACAGCTACGACCAGAGGGGCGTCGTCGTCCAAAGGCAGCCCACCATTGGCCTTATCACCGTAAAAAAAAAAAAGTTCTTACTGTCCCTTGGTAAGCAACGAATCTGTCACATCCGCTAATCAAATTAATAAAATGTATATTTCACTGAACCCCTTAACTAAATGATAATGTTGTAGTAACGAGCCCAGGATCGATCCGAGGAACAAACGGTAGAATGTAATTTAGGAGTGTCTTTTATTCCTATTTTTTGGGGTTTTCGATATAAAAATAGAGTTGGGGGTTTAAGCTTTAAATCTAAATCTAACAGAGGAAAAACACAGCAATTAAGAAATTAATCTAAAGCAAGAGTGAAACATAACTATGTGCCAATGAACAAATCATTACGCATTGTCACACTACGTTGTGATAAATCCATCAACACACATCAAACTAAGGATGAAATTACGAGATTCAAATAAATCTGATCTAAAGCAAGATGTAAACCTAATTTAGCACTTAAACACTAAACAATTAACCAAGCACAAATAAAACTTAAACTAAGCTTCAACAAGGAAAGAAATGCTAACTACTTGCATAAAAATATAACGAACATTAAAAGGAATCTGTTCTAAGCTGTAAAAAAACTATAAGAAACTAAAATAAATCCTAACCAATCCAACTCACAACCAATCTCACCAACTTCACACTCAAGCCGTCACACAAGAGTGCTAAAGTCGAGACCACCCAACTCTGGACCTCAGTGGAGACTCTCTACAGCGTATCAGTTCCAGGATTGCTCAAGAACGCCGATGGACCACCCCCGGCGAGCTAAGAACATCCCAAAACCCCAAGAATGGCCGAAATCTGAAAATCTGTCTCTGGATCTGATGGAAAGCTGTGGAACGCGAATTAACATCGAGTGAAGCTCAGGAACACCGGAAGACCACCTCCGAATGTTGCTGATGGGAATCGGAGCTTGGATTTGGAGGACCACCTCCAAATCAAAGGTGAAACAGGGAGATGCCGCGAGCCAAATTCCACCGGAGAGAACACCCTCCATTGGCTCTAGAAGATCGGGATGATGCCGCCGAGAAGCTCTCCACCGAGATTGAAGCTCGGGAGATTGAAAGGAGAAGGAAAGGTGGTCGAAATCCGCTGGAAGACGCTCGCTGGAACTGAGCTGCGTGAAGGGGATCGACGAAGAAGCTGGGCACTGTAGCTTCTCTGTTTTAAACATATCTCAGATTTGAACCAACGGCTGAGATTTATTTGGAGCTAAATCAACGGTGAAAGTCTGCCCAAAATCTGATCCGAAGGTGCTAATCTTGATCTAGGGTCTGGATCTACCCTCCCGTAGGTCGGATCGATCAGATCATCACTGGATGACCCAGATCTTCACAGTGTTCAATGAACGGTCCAGAATGTTCCGGGCTGGATCAATGGCTAGATGAACTCAGATCTTGATCAAAACTTCTGATTCTTCATCAATGGCTTATATCTGCTCCCCATTAGGTTGGATCGGCCAGATCTTCAACGGATGGTTCAGATCTCTCCTATTCTTGATAAATGGCCCATAATGCTTCAAAGCTTGATCTTCTCGTTTGAACTCCGATTCGAGCCCAATTTCAGTCCAAATAGATCCAAATCCAAGATCCTTTGATGCCTACAAAATAAGAATCAAATATTAGCATCAAATAATATAAAAATAAAGTAATTTGCAATTAAGTCCAAAAATACACACAATGCACAAAATGTGATGTAACCATGATTTTATCCTATGAAATCAACATCAAACCATGCATATATGAATCAAAATAATGCAGTAATATCATGTTATCAAATCCCCCACACTTAGTCTTGAACGTCCCGTAAAAGTAAAGAAAACTAAAAATCATATCCATAGAAAATTCTCTAGCAATACCTAAAAGATAGTAAAAAGAATTTAACTAAGACCATCTAAAGATCACAAACAATCATGAATACAATCCAAACAATAATCAGTAGGTATGGTAGTTTCAATCCAATTGAAAAATAAAGCAAGTTGCATCTTACAAGGGATTTACCTATTCTAACTCTCACACTCAAGCATGTGTATAAGTGGAGCACACTCAATGCAACTCACAATATTTCACTACCATAAGCTTGCTTATTTTCTAATTCTCCACCACTATAAACATAGCATACATGAATCAAAAGGAATTTATCATGAAGAATTGAAATGGAAGCAAAAAGAACAATGAAAGTAAGTGAAATAGGCAAAAGAAAAGGCATTAATGAAGAAAATGAGAAGATGAGAGTATTGGAGGAATATACTTGATGAGTTGACCATTTTGATGTGAAAGGAGATGAATACCATTTGTTTTTATCAATTCAAAATACCAAGCTAACCTCCCCTCCAATTTAATAGCAAACCGCAAATCTTGATACTCTATCTTCACACTTGATACACTTTTGTTTTACCATTTTTTCAATTTTTTTTTCTTTCACTGTTTTCACTATTTTTTTTTTCTGTTTTCCACTTCAATTCCACCCTTCAATTTCAGTATAGCAAAAATAATCTCAACTCAACTTATAAAGAAGAACTCCCTCCCCCACACTTAATATCTTGTCCATCTCAGACAATAGAATACATCATTATTGGTGCAACCTTAGGTCAAGGTTGACCTGGTTGACCCGACTCAAGGTGACGTGACTCGAGTTGTATTTTGATGTTTGACTTGGGAAGATTGTTGGTGCAACCTTAGGTCAAGGTTGACCTAGTTGAGTTGTATTTTGATGTTTGACACTCGTGGAAGAGTTGTATTCTTGATATGGGACAAGAATAGATGTTTGGGAGATTATTGGTGCAACCGTAGTCAAGGTTGACCTGAAAAGTCCAAGTATGGAGACTTGGCACGCGAAAAGTCCAAGTATGGAAACTTGGCACTGGAGAAGTCCAAGCAGGGAGCTTGGCACGGGAACGCGAAAAGTCCAAGTATGGAGACTTGGCACTGGAGAAGTCCAAGCAGGGAGCTTGGCACGGGGAAAGTCCTGGTGAGTGAAACCAGGCAGTGGGAAAGTCCTAACTGGGATGTTAGGCAGTTGGAAAGTCCTGGTGAGTGAAGCCAGGTGAAAGTCCGGGTGAGTGAAGCCAGGTGAAAATCCTAGTGAGTGAAGCCAGGGAGCTTGGCACGGGGAAAGTCCTGGTGAGTGAAACCAGGCAGTGGGAAAGTCCTAACTGGGATGTTAGGCAGTGTGGAAATCCTGGTGAGTGAAGCCAGGTGAAAGTCCGGGTGAGTGAAGCCAGGTGAAAATCCTAGTGAGTGAAGCTAGGTGAAAGTGGAAGTCCTGGTGAGTGAAGCCAGGCAGTGGGAAAGTCCTGGTGAGTGAAGCCAGGCAGTTGGAAAGTCCTGGTGAGTGAAGCCGGGCAGATTGGAAATCCTGGTGAGTGAAGCCAGGTAAAAACCCTAGTGAGTGAAGCTAGGTGAAAGTCCTGGTGAGTGAAGCCGGGCAAGGAAAAATCCAGATGGATCAAGGGTGATCGGACATCTGGTGCTGAGAAGGTCAAGTAGGTCAAGGGAGTGACCGGATACTTGACACGAAGAGAAAAATCCAAGTGGGTCAAAGGGATTGACCGGACACTTGGTAGGGAGTCTTAGCAGGTCAAGAGAGTGACCAGATGCTAAGCATGAGATACCAATAGGTCAAGGTTGACCGGATATTGGTTTGGAAGACTTGGAACTTGGTTTGGGCAAAACCAAGCTCGGATCGATCGGTGGATCGATCCGACCATTCCGTATCGATCGGTCCGGTGACCGATCGGGCGTCGCTGGCTTATCGAGGTTCTTCGACCGGACCGATCAGAAAGCGAACAGAAGGCAAAGAGAAAAGGAGGGGATCGGTCTGTGGACCGATCCACATGCACCCTGATCGGTCCACAGACCGATCAGGAGACGATCAGAGAACTTGGGCGAGTTCTCTGTGAAGAGTGCTGATCGGTCTGGGGACCGATCAGCACAGGTCCTGATCGGTCCCCAAGACCGATCAGAGAGGATCTGGACCGATCAGGCTTCAGCCTGATCGGTCCACGCACTAGCCGTTGCGTAGCAACGGCTAGTTCTCTGCTCTTCTTCTTCGCAGGTATAAAAGAGGGCTACAGGACTTCGGTGAGCTCACTGTCCTTTAGCTACTTCTTCTTCCTTCTGGAAGTTCTCTCCTGCCTGAAGCTTCTGCTTCTTCTTCCTGCTGAGCTTTGTTGAGCTCGTTGGGTGCTAAAGCTTCGCGTGAGCTTCTTCCTGTTGCTGGTTTTCTAGCTAGGCTTGGATCCGAGAAGCTGCTGCTTCACCAGGGTTCCTGCTGACTTCAAGAAGGCAAGCAAGTGTTGTTTACATTTCTGTTCTTGTTTTCTTGTTCCTATTTGTACTCCTATTGCTGTTGCAAAGATTGTGGTGAGGTTTCTCCACCCACAAGGAGTATCTATTAGCCGGGTTTCCGGGGACTCATCCACCGACGGATTGGTAGGCCTCGTCCACCTTACGGACACGCCGAGGAGTAGGAGTTCATCTCCGAACCTCGTTATATGGTTTGTCTTTCTTCTCCTGTTTTCTTTCTACGTTGTATTTCCGCTGCACTAACCCAATCGTAGGAAGAAATGCGAAAGATTGGGGTCGGCTATTCACACTCCCCTCTCTAGCCGTACAAAGGATCCTAACAGAGATCACCAAGATACTCAAAAGAAGATGCAAATAACTCACCATCTAGAGTTCAGAAATATAGCAAAAACATTTACCAAATATGTAAGTTGCTGTTAAAACATCCACTTTGCTTCATGAGCTTGCATTCATAATACATCAACCGTGGCAATTCAGAATTTAACAAGTGGAAAGAATTAGATCATTTCTCATACTCCCTTAACAGCAACATTTGAAACTGAGTTACAATACAGAAATAATTGCAGCATTTAGTTTCAAGATTCATCACTTAACCTTAGTTTCAATCATAAACTGAAACCATTTGTTAACAGTCTATTCAACTGATTTGCTCTTCAATAAAAAATAGCATTTCATACTGAAACCATTTTTGCAGGTTCCTGAAAAACCTATCAGATTCAACAAAACTGCAATATGGATTCTCAGATTAAACTTCATACTCCAATTCCAGAAAAGTCTTGATGAACTTCTAGTACTGCAAAGGATATAACTTCAGATGGAAGGATTTGTTAATCATCAGTTGACACACAAGAATAACTCACTTGGCCTTTTGGAATCAACATCATTAGCTCCGGTTTAAGAATTTTCTAGACCAACTTGAGTTCAACTAAAAGAATATGCTAAATCTTCTTAAGTTTCAGCTACTTGATAAGATCACAAAATCCCTAAAACTCTGATATTTAATTCTCAATTTCTGAACATTATAACTTCTATCAGAAATTTGGACAGAGGAAAAACTTCCTGCATTACATAACTCAAATTCCAGTTCTCTCTCAAATTCCACAGCAGATTTCAGAACTTGCGGCTAGAGATTGGCACACCCTGGCAATAATAACCATTTCCCAGACTTTTTGCTTATTAGAAACCTGCAGAAACTAGAATCAAAGTGTGCAGATTTCTGTGGTGTTCCTGATATTCTATCCAAGGAATTGATGTCTGTTGCCAACTGAAATTGCAGATATGCAGAATCCACACTAGCTATGCTTTACATCTTGCTACCAGTTCTTAAACTCCGTTCATCCTTGGTTCTTTACTGCATTTCATCAGTTTAACAATAAGGTTCAGAAACTAGTTTCATAAATCAGATTCTAAACAAACAAAAGTTCAGCAAATCAGTTCAACACTTCCAGTTTCAAGAATTAAGGCAATTTTAGTTGCAGCAATCAAAACCTTTTCTTCTCTTGCTTTTCCCACAAACATTCAATACCACTCGGCCATAAATGTGCAACAGCTTCCTGATCAGCATCAATTTCAGCAGTTGTTACAAAACAGTTTCAGAAATCATGCCTTTTATCCACTCTAATTCAATCCTTCCTCCGAAAGTAAATCCATTTGAATTCTTTCTTAAGTATTACAACTCACTGATTTAAGAACTCATGTATTGTATCAATATGAAAATCAGAAATGAAAACAAAACTGAGGATAATTCTGAATTTTTCATTTCTCATTCACCATGCATTAGTGATCTTGCTTGCTGTCCAGAATTAGCATGAAAAATCCCTCTCTGTTTCTGCAATGACCAATTTCTCTAGATTCCAAACATACAAGCAACTCAACTTGCTGAATTAAGTATCAACAATGAATACTAGAGTAAATTCAGCTTGAAGCATACAATGTAAACAAGGGAACAAAGTTTGACACCAATCAATTTGTGTTTCTGTATTCTGTATTTCTGTGTTCTTGCAGCAAACATCTCCTTTTGATTTCTATCTACTTATACTCAGGGCCAAAATGTGAATTTGGCATCAAAGAAATAGTACTCCACAGATTTTTACATTTCCAATCTAATTCAGCAAGAATTCAATGGAGTTTGGCTTCCACACGATTCGTAGTTAAAGAATTCAGATTCATGATGTCCCAGTTTCAGCATTTTCAAAAATCAGGACAAAGCAATTGAAAGCAGCAACTACAGCTTAAAAATTCAGCAGCTTAAAAATTCAGTTCATACTCGAAAGCTTTCAAGTTGATAGTTCAGTTCAATTGAACTCTCAAGGCAACAGAAATTCAACAAAGCAATCATATTTTAAAAAAAATAGTACAAAATTATAGGATTTCACAGTTTCAGAAATCCCTGAAAGCACTGCTGTCAACAACATTGTACAACTTTCGAAATCAATCTCAGGATTCTAATTCCAAAATTCAGGTTCTCTGATAATGTTGTAATACCCACTAATTTGCCACATTTCAGCTTCATTCAAAGCTACTGATAACTTTCTTCCAAATTCAACTTCTTCATTACAATTTTCCAATGACATTTCTACAAATTCCATTCACTTTAACTTGACAAAGTTAATTACAAATATGAAATTCAATTATCTCACAACCCAGATTTCTTCCATAGCAAATCAATATTAATTCAATTAACTCAAGCTCAGCAACTTTCAAATAGAAATCTGCATTTAAAATTGTCACAGTCCATGTGTGTTGAAGTAAATTCAGACTTCATTGATCCAAACACTAGTTGCTGGAATTTGATTCAGAATTTAGCAGGCATTTGAAAAGCTGCAGCATCCAAAATTCCAAGGGTTTTCAGCAGAATATTTGCCATGTTAAGTATCAACACTTTCCCTCTCTTGAACATTTCAAACAGTTCCGGGAATTGAGTCTAGAGACAGCAAGGAAGTGAGGTTTTCAAATTTAAAGAATCGGATTCTGATCTGATCAAGAATTACTGCATCTCAATTTACAGTTGCTGGACTGAATTTCAGAAACCTTTTCTGGAAACACAGCAGATACCATGAAAGGTAAGCATAACATTCTTGTTCAACAAATTCTTAAAATTAAATGAAGTTTCCCTCATTGGACATTGCATTCTAAATTCTAATACAATTCTGATACAAAATTTCAGCTTCAACTTCAATTCCTGCAAATTTTCAGAATTCATCTTTCTAAGTCTGATTTTTGATACACTTTTGGCACAAAGTTCAGTATCCTCCAAAATTCAGATACATTCAGCAGCAGTCAGCAACAATCAGAAATTCAGCCAGCCTTTCAATTTGATCAGCAACAACGAAGTTGGCACCAATTCCTTGAATCTAAGATAAAGATATCACACACTTAAGTCTAGCTTTAAGTTCACAACTGCAGAATTCAAATCTGTTTTGCTAAATTACAGAAACTGTAAACTCACAAAATTCCAGCTTTATTTCTGATTCTGTCAGCAGGAAATTATTCAAATTAAGTATCATCTTTTAATTTTTCAGAACTGCACAATGTTTAAAGAGCTTAGTTCCACTTCTGTAATATCTGAATTTGAAAACTACAGCTTAATCAAATTGCTGGAATTTGTACAAACTGCAGGATTAAAATATGAAGCATTGACAAACTTGATACAACATCGTTTTGAAACCAAAAAGCCTTTTGTTCTGTGAATATCATAACTGAAACCAAGCTCTGATATCTAATTTATCACCACTTCAGTATCAGGAAGCTGCCAACTTCAGAGAATCAAGTTTTGGCTTTTGAAACACTGCTGTGATTTATGCTTCCAATGGTTGCACAACTTCCACCTCTTTTTACTGATTCCTTCCACTACAATGAAATTGGACAATTCAGAAAATCAGTTCCATTAAATTAACATGCATCCATGATTCACTGCCACACTTATGTTTTTCCTACACTTCCAAACTCTGTAACAGAATTCTCTTTCACTGTTTCTAGCATTGAAATCCAACTCATACTTTCAGAATTTCATCCATTGGCACTACATGCTTAAACTACAAAGAATGTACTCTAAATCTTTAGTTCATAAATCCACACAAAGCATTAAAAGAATTAAGGATCAAACTGCATTCTGTAGTAATCTAGCTGATCCTTGATATTTCCTTGGCTTTGTATCAACTAGCCACAATTAAGCCTCCAAAAATTCCAATTCCTTTCCATCAAGACTCTTAAGATCTTTACCAATTCATCCTTCAAAACTTAACAAGTTTCAGCAACTCTAGTTTGTTACAATTTGTTTTTCAATTGGCATAATTCTAATTCTTCACAATTCTGCAACTCCAAAATTCTGCACTTTCAGATTCATACTTTTAAGTAATGGAAATAAATCTTGGTTGAAGCTATTGATGCCCACCTTCCGTTTGTTTCTTCACTTTAAAACACTTCTTATAAGCTTCTTCCTTCCTTGATATCAATTCTGAAATCTTGATACTCCATTCATCAAACTGCACAGCTGAAACTCCCTCTAGGCAGAATTCTGCATTACTCAATTCTGCAGTAATCCAGCTCCGAATTTCAGGTTCAACAATTGTTCCAATAAAACTCACAATCATCTCATCAATTTGAAAGTTGCCGTACACTTCCAAATCAATTTTGAAAACTCAAAATTTCAATTCTGATTTACTGTAAACTCAGAATTTCAGAAACTGGACACTTCTAAATCCTGTCCAGCAGGTTTGTAAAGACATAACAAGCAACCAAACACCATTTGCAAGAGCTTCTTTATCTTTCTTCACTCTTTTGATATCATCTTGAAGTGTTTCATGAGTGGAATGATACATTTGGATCCATAATGATCATATCAAAAATTCCATCATAGAAACCTGCACAGATCATGTTTACAGTGGTTGGCTTCCATATTCTTCATCTTTACTGTTTCTAATTTCTCAGATTCGAAATTAAACATTTAACTTGAATTTGATTTCAGCAACAGATTTAATTACTGTCAGAAATTCAAAGCTGTGCAGTTTATTACTGTCCAGATCATGTAACCAAGCTTCAAATTTCAGAGCTTCAGTTTCTGAATTTATTTCACTGCTCAATTTCCAACAAGTTGATACTTTCTTAATTCTGTCTAGTTCTCCACAAACGAAGGCTTAACTTCAATCTAATCCAGATTAGAAACCATTGCTCAGTCACCATTTGTCACTGAAAATACAAAAGCTTTACTTGAGTTTCTCAATGATTTGAGAGCTGCTTCAAGAGTTTGGTACAATTCAGAATCCAGTGTAAACAATTTTCAGCTTCAGAAACATCTTTGCAGAATCCAGCACATTAACTTCTTCTTCCAACAATTGTCTCCTTGAGTTTTGAATGTATCAATATAATATCAACTCTCTCTAAATCTAAAGCAATTGTAACTTGCTTTTGACATGATAAAACTCAAGAAATGGAGACATTAAGCATTGAACATTAGAGCCATTCTTTCATAGCAATATTTTCATCATTTTACTTTCTAGAACAGTAGCACTCCAACCATCGAACCCTTAAACATTTAACTCCATTGCATCTTTCCAAAACTCCATCATTAGCTTGAATTTGAATCCCGAGCATTAATAAATGAATTCAAACATTCCAAAAACAATATACACCTCCCCCACACTTAAAACATGTTATCTTGCACAATCTAACTCATCAAGCAATTCATCCAAACATCTCAATGAAATAATGACAAGCAAAGAGAATTAGGAATTAGAATGCTAGATAAGAATGTTTCAAGAAAATTGTGGAGAAAGAAATGGGAAATCATGATGGAACAAAAATGACAAAAATCCTTCATTTCCATGCACACATATGCTATTGTGACTTTGAAAAGAAGCTAAGCAAATTCTAGAGTTCAATTATTGTAAGTGCATGCCACACAAAAATAAAATAACGTATAGGCTTAAAGTGGACCTCTCTAGGTATTTTTATGCAATCAAGCTTAATTAATCAAAATGGAATCCACCACCAAATTAACCAATATAATGCAAGAAAAGCATCCAATCATGTTAAATGACCTAAAATTGATGGTCAAATTTAAGAGACTTTTACCATCTTAAAAGTATCACTAAACAATTCATGGAGACTTTTATTCAAATTGAAATTGCTATGTATGCTAAACAAAATGCAAAGTGTGAAAGTAAACTACAAAATGCAAAGTATAAAACTAAAGAAACGTATAACAAATTTATTAACAAAGCATGACTAAAAATTCAAAAGCAAGCTAAATCGGAACCAACTCCCCTTTAATTCCCGGTGGCTGAAGAAGATCTAGAAGAAGAAGCCACCCCGGAAGTGGAGTAATCATGGTTCCACTCGAATTCTTCTTATTCATCCTTTTTCCATTCAAAATTCTCTCTGGAGGTCTAAGGCGGTTCAGTTTAAGCACCCACTCCGGAAGCTTATGTTCTCCTACAACATCAATCAAAGAAAACACCTCCCACACACATGTGGGGCAAAAAGAAAATAGGAGAAAATTAGTATGGGTAAAAGATATTTCAAGAAATGATTCACATCTAATAAAATCAATAAATGACACCTCTATGAAATTTTCTGAAAAATTACACAAAATACTCACCTTGTCGTGTTGAAAGGTACCTAAAGGTTCTAGAATGGTGTTTATTACCTCCTCTTCATCAAGAAAATGCTTAGACTCTAGTTCTGGTGAATGTTCATCTTCATGTAGTGATTCTTGGGTGCTTGGCTCCATAGCACAAGTCCCTACACTTACTTCCTCCATTCTTGGTGATTCTTGAGGTAATGCTTCCAGTAAGCATTCCCCTACACATAAATTATCTTCAACAGCAATTCCTGCATCATTTTCAACATCTAAAGCAACAACATTAGTAGTATCAGAAATTTGAATAACTACATCATCCTCACAAATAAAACTAGAAAATTCTTGTGAATAAATGGGAATAGAGTCAGGCCTGACAAAATCACTACTCTCCATCTCCTCACTGGCGTTCTGTGCTTGTAACTGATTAATTGATGATGCAATCTGATCTAATTGACTCTGTATATTCTGTATCCTTGCAAATTGCTGCTCTTGATGCTCTCTCATTTGTTGCATAATATCATTGCATTTTCACATTGATTCTTCAATTTGTTCTTGTGCATCCTCATACCTATTCCGTTGCTCCATAGGTAGGTAGTACTGAGTCTGAGGATGATAGTAATAACTATCCCTCCAATCTCCAAAATACGGATAAAATGGATCCATGGTTGCTAAATTTCCTATTCTTACACTGAAAAAAAACTAGCAAATAAAATCAGAAGACTCAGGAACAAATAAAATCAACACATGGATATATAAACATGAAAACAATTAAACAACAATCCTAAAATTACTACAATGCTTATAAAGTGTTCCCCGACAACGGCGCCAAAATTTGGTAAGCAACGAATCTGTCACATCCGCTAATCAAATTAATAAATGTATATTTCACTGAACCCCTTAACTAAATGATAATGTTGTAGTAACGAGCCCAGGATCGATCCGAGGAACCAACGGTAAAATGTAATTTAGGATTGTCTTTTATTCCTATTTTTTGGGGTTTTCGATATAAAAATGGAGTTGGGGGTTTAAGATTTAAATCTAAATCTAACAGAGGAAAAACACAGCAATTAAGAAATTAATCTAAAGCAAGAGTGAAACATAACTATGTGCCAATGAACAAATCATTACGCACTGTCACACTACGTTGTGATAAATCCATCAACACACATCAAACTAAGGATGAAATTACGAGACTCAAATAAATCTGATCTAAAGCAAGATGTAAACCTAATTTAGCACTTAAACACTAAACAATTAACCAAGCACAAATAAAACTTAAACTAAGCTTCAACAAGGAAAGAAATGCTAACTACTTGCATAAAAATATAACGAACATTAAAAGAAATCTGTTCTAAGCTGTAAAAAAACTATAACAAACTGAAATAAATCCTAACCAATCCAACTCACAACCAATCTCACCAACTTCACACTCAAGCCGTCACACAAGAGTGCCAAAGTCGAGACCACCCAACTCTGGACCTCAGTGGAGACTCTCTACAGCGTATCAGTTCCAGGATTGCTCAAGAACGCCGACAGACCACCCCCGGTGAGCTAAGAACATCCCAAAACCCCAAGAATGGCCGAAATCTGAAAATCTGTCTCTGGAACTGATGGAAAGCTGTGGAACGCGGATGAACATCGAGTGAAGCTCAGGAACACCGGAAGACCACCTCCGAATGTTGTTGATGGGAATCGGAGCTCGGATTTGGAGGACCACCTCCAAATCTGAGGTGAAACAGGGAGATGTCGCGAGCCAAATTCCACCGGAGAGAACACCCTCCAATGGCTCCAGAAGATCGGGATGATGCCGCCGAGAAGCTCTCCACCGAGATTGAAGCTCGGGAGATTGAAAGGAGAAGGAAAGGTGGTCGAAATCCGCTGGAAGACGCGCGCCGGAACTGAGCTGCATGAAGGGGATCGACGAAGAAGATGGGCACTGTAGCTTCTCTGTTTTAAACAAATCTCAGATTTGAACCAACGGCTGAGATTGATTTGGAGCTAAATTAACGGTGAAAGTTTGCCCAAAATCTGATCCGAAGGTGCTAATCTTGATATAGAGTCTGGATCTACCCTCCCGTAGGTCGGATCGATCAGATTATCACTGGATGGCCCAGATCTTCACAGTCTTCAATGAACGGTCCAGAATGTTCCGGGCTGGATCAATGGCTAGATGAACTCAGATCTTGATCAAAACTTCTGGTTCTTCATCAATGGCTTATATTTGCTCCCCATTAGGTTGGATCGGCCAGATCTTCAACGGATGGTTCAGATCTCTCCTTTTCTTGATAAACGACCCATAATGCTTCAAAGCTTGATCTTCTCGTTTGAACTCCGATTCTAGTCCAATTTCAGTCCAAATAGATCCAAATCCAAGATCCTTTAATGCCTACAAAATAAGAATCAAATATTAGCATCAAATAATATAAAAATAAAGTAATTTGCAATTAAGTCCAAAAATACACACAATGCACAAAATGTGATGTAACCATGATTTTATCCTATGAAATCAACATCAAACCATGCATATATGAATCAAAATAATGCAGTAAAATCATGGTTATCATCCCTCCGCCGCCGACGTCCTTGTATCACCAGCCCCCTTTTCATACAAATTTAGCGACTCCACCTCTTCCTTCACTTTGCTTCTGTGATCTCTTTAGCTTTCTTAGAATCTTCTTTCTCCTCTATTTTCCTTTCTTATGTTTTTTGTCTTAAAAAAAAAATTCTCTTTTCTGACTTTCTCTTTTCCATCGTATAATAATTTTATTTTCTTCTTTCAAAAGGTCCATTAATAGCTAGGTTCAATTCCTCCTCTTTTCTCTTTCTCTTCTCATTTTTTCTCATAGCAAGAGTAATATTATTATCTTTTTTCTTAAGTTTAAAGACATCAAATTTCATCCTTCTCTTCCTCCTCTCTTTTGTTTGTTTGTTTTTTTTAAGCAGCAGGCGCATTATAGTGGTCTTTCCTTCATGAGTATTGTTTTAGCCATCTTCTGATAGGCCAAATAGCAAGTTTTTTTTTCCAAGTTTGGTTCAATAGCAGATTTTCTACATCTGCTCCAGCATATGCAACCACCAAAATACAGCCTTCTCTCTCTGCTGCTCTTATTCCAATGACAAGTCAGATTACAACCTTCAAACAACAACACCTCATCTCCTTCTAGTTGTTGTCTTCTTTCACCAAAGGCAAAGTTCAACAAATCGTCGTTTCGTTGATCGCACTGGTGGATTTTGCTCTAAAAGAATACCTATCGGCCGCCTTCTACAATGGTTGCCACTAACGACATTACTCGCCGGCTATCTCTCACAAATACTCCTTATTCATATTCCAAACAATGCACAGTTGCGTGCTTTTCGACTGAGGCTGAATATCGCGCTATTGCCTCTGCGACATCTAAGATCTAATGGATTAAGTCACTTTTGACAAATCTACTTCTTCCGGTTACCACACCTGCTATGCTTTTCACTGATGATTTGGGCCTCTAAATTGCGAGTTACTCATATTTCTACTGAGGATCAGTTGACTGATGCACTTATCAAGTCGCTTTCTTGACCTCAACTATTTGCTATTTTTACCCTAGCTTAACTTGGGTTGCTCACATCAAAAAAGGGGAGATTGTTGGAACCCCAAGGTTATTTTGGTGTGATCAACAAGTTAAGTTAGGTCTTGTGTGTTTTTAACCTTGTGTCTAAGTGTGCAGGAGCTTAGGAGCGTAGGTACTCGAGCGGAAGACGCAACTAGCGAGAAGGATGACACGCGGTGTGTCCGAGGGATGAGGCGCTGCGGAAGAGTACATCGGCGGACGAGAAGGAAACGTACGGTGGTTCCGAGGGATGAGAAGCCTGAGCGGAACACTGCTCAAGGAGAAAGAGACGCAGCTAGCGAGGAGGTCAGCACGGGGTGCGACTGAGGGACGAAGACTATGGATGAGTACGCTGGCGGACGAGAAGGAAGCACGTGGTGATTCCGAGGGATGAGAAGCCAGAGCGGAAGCCCACTCGAGAAGGCCGGAAGTTGGGTTCGAGTGAGCCCTTTTTCGAATGGCAGAGATCACCCAAGCGAGCGGAAGACTCGGTCTGAGGCGAACGGAGCCGGAGCAGAAGACCCAAGGTTGAAAAAAGTCAACGGGGTTGACTTTCCCAGCCGGGGCGCCCGGAACCGTCCGGGGCGCTCAGACCCCTCCGAGGCGCTCGGAACCCTTCCGGGCACTCGAAATTGACTTTTTGACCAGATCGCATCAATCGCAATCTGAACGTTGTGTTGGGGCAATTTTCCTAGGTCAAGGTTGACCAATTTGACTAAGCTTGAGTCAGGATTTGAATTTTGATGTTTGACAATATAAGGAGATTGCTGGAGCAATCATCTGGTTTATGGAGATGGTCAAAGGGTTGACCAGGTTGATGAGAATACAAGTCAAGCAGGTCAAGGTTGACAAGAGACTTGACTGGGAAAGTCCTAACTAGATGTCAGGCAATGGGAAAGTCCTAGTAAGGAGCTAGGCAAGGGAATGTCCTGGTGAGGAGCCAGGCAAAGGGAAAGTCCTAGTGAGGAGCTAGGTAGGAGAAAGTCTTGGTGAGGAGCCAGGCAATTGGAAAGTCCTGGTGAGGAGCCAAGCAGTTGGAAAGTCCAAGTGTGATCTTGGCAGAGGAGAAAGTCCTGGTGAGGAGCCAGGCAATTGGAAAGTCTAAGTGTGATCTTTGCAAAGGTTATAAGTCCAAGCATGTGGTCTTGGCAAGGTAAGTCCTAGTGTGACTTGGCAAGGAGAACTCGATAACTAGGATGAGGCCGAAAGAAGCTCTTGAAGGCAAGGTGTGAAGGATGGGGAGATATCCGAGGGACGCAAGGCTGATGGAGGAGGCTAGAATGCTAGTTCGAGGTTGGTCGAGTGTGGTGGTATAATCCGACAACTAGGATGAGGCCGAAGGAAGCTCCTGAAGGCAAGGAGTGAAGGATGGTGTTAGAGTGTATACTAAAAGCTTAGCTTTTGTAAACATTTATTTTTGAAATAAAAGAATCACATTGGTCATATGTCTACATTTATTTACAAAGTGTAGTTGTTCAATTAATTTATATTGTAGATAACATGATTTGTGGTGTCACACACAGAAGATCATGTTATCAGTTCTTTATAAATTATAAACAGTTGCTCATGACTAAGATGGAAAGAAATAAACCATTGGAATAGTCAAAGTATAATTAGGTATTAGTTTATCTTGACTAATAAATTACTCTAGTACACTCTAAGTGTATTGAGTAGTACCATTTTAGGTAAGTTCTTTTTATATTGACTTAATAAAAGAACTAGACCTTAGTTATTATGGAAGTGTGTGCTCTTAATCCTAATATAATAAAAGCACATATATTTATTATTTATTTCTTTAACTTATCAAAGGGTGAGATTTAGCTCGATAAATCAATAGACCCGATAAGTTGGGAAATGATATTACTTATAGTGTGTGTTGTTGATTATAGAAGGAAATTGTGTCCTAGTAATCTAGGTTGAGAATGTCCCCAAGAGGAGCTCATAAGGATTTCCATGTTAAACCCTATAGGTGGACTTAGTCCAACATGACAATGAGGTTGAGTGGTACTACTCTTGGACTAAGACATTAATTAAAGTGAGTTGTCAGTAACTCAATTAAATTAATGGACATTCAATATCTTAAACACAGGGAGACTAACATACTCATGATAAGAAGGAGCCCATAATGTAATTTGGGATTAGTGCGGTAGTGCAATAATAACTCTATAGTGGAATGAGTTATTATTGATGCACTTGAGTTGTGTATTCAGGGCGAACACGGGATACTCAAGCTCATCGGAAGGCCAAAACCAATTTCTCCTCTAGGTCCCTGTCGTAGGCTCATTAATGCCTCAAGTCCACTTGAGAAAAGCCCTTCTTGGTGTCCAAGAGGGGGCCGACCCATGGCTTGGTGACCAAGCCATAGGGGCCGGCCACAACCTTCTCTATAGGGGTCGGCTCTTTGCTTGGTGCCTAAGCATAAACGGGCCGACCATAATAAAATTCAAATTAGGAGAGGTGTTTTGAATTTTTAAAATCTTCTCTTTGTAGATATCTACAAGTTTTAAAAGAGAAATTTTAAAATTAAAACTTTCCTTATTTGAATTAGGGCACATGGTTTAAAAGAAAGTTTAAAAGTTTTAAAACTTTCCTTTTTTAACCATTCTCATGGTTTTTAGAAAAAAGGAATAGAAGTTTTAAATTTAAAACTTTCTATTTTTGTGACCATGTTATAAAAGGAAATTTTAGAAGAGAAGTTTTAAATTTTAAAACTTGGTTTTAATTTTTAAAACTTTCCTTTTTTAACATTCACTTTAGGAAATTAAAAGAGAGCTTATAAAATTTTATAAGAGTTTTTTCTTTGCTTATAAAATTTTTATAAGGTTATTTCAATCTCTCCTATTAAATTATATCTTTCACATAAGAAAAATTTAAAATTTAAAATTCTTTTAAATTTAATGGGGGCCGGCCACCTAAGCTTGGGTTCAAGTTAGGGCCGGACACCCATGAACCAAGGCTTGGCCGACCCTAGCTTGAACCACAAGCTAGCTTGGCCGACCCCTATATCATGGGTACGAAGGTGGGTATAGGTGGGTATAGTACTCTATAAATAAGAGGCTACGATAGGGACCGAGAGGAGGAATTGGTTTTGGTCTCCCGATAAAATTAAGCATCCCGTGTTCGCCCCAAACACACAACTTAATTTTATCAATAATAATTCATTCCACTAGAGAACTATTATTGAACTACCGCACCAATCCCAAATTACATTTTTTGGGCTCCTTCTTATTATGAGTGTATTAGTCTCCTTGTGTTTAAGATGTCGAATGCCCACTAATTATGTGAGTTACTGACAACTCATTTAATTAATATCTTAGTCCAAGAATAGTACCACTCATCCTTATCGTCATGTCGGACTAAGTCCACCTGCAGGGTTTAACATGACAAACCTTATGAGCTCTTCTTGGGGACATTATCAACCTAGATATTAGGACACAGTTTCCTTCTATAATCAACAACACACACTATAAGTGATATCATTTCCCAACTTATCAGGCTTATTGATTTATCGAATTAAATCTCACCCATTGATAAATTAAAGAAATAAATATCAAATATATGTGCTTGTCATTATATTAGGATTAAGAGCACACACTTCCATAATAACTGAGGTCTTTGTTCCTTTATAAAGTCAGTATAAAAGAGACGACCTCTAATGGTTCTACTCAATACACTCTAAGTGTACTAGTGTAATTATATAGTTAAGATAAACTAATTCCTAATTACACTACGACCTTCCAATGGTTTGTTCCTTTCCATTTTGGTCGTGAGCTACTGTTTATAATTTATAAGGTACTGATAACATTATCTTCTGTATGTGGCACCACATACTATGTTATCTACAATATAAATTAATTGAATAACTACAACTAAATGTAGACAATTTGACCAAATGTGATTCTTTATTCAAAATAAATGTTTACAAAAGCTTAGGCTTTCAGTATACACTCTAACAATCTCCCACTTATACTAATGACTAAGCTGTCATATCTTCTGCCATACATCTGATTCACATTCCCTCCACATGTCGATCAAAAGCTTTCGTCGGAAGGGCCTTAGTGAAAGGATCTGTCAGGTTTTCTGCTGATGCAATCTTGGCGACGACAACTTCTCCTCGCTTGACGATGTCTCGTATAAGGTGGTACTTGCGCTCTATATGTTTACTTGCCTTATGGGCTCGTGGTTCCTTCGAGTTTGCAACTGCACCACTATTATCACAATAAATTGTGATGATTTTGGGCAAACCAGAATCACATCTAAGTCCATTAGAAAGTTCCTGAGCCATCTGCTTCTTTAGCCGCCTCAGAGGCTGCAATGCATTTCTGCTTAACACTCCTCCATGCAATGGCTCCACCTCCCAAAGTAAACACATAGCCTGATGTAGATTTTGTCCCTATCTGATTGAAATCAGAATACTGTAACCCACATGGAGCAAATCATCCGCTTAGCATATAATTTCTAGTCCTTCTCGGTACTTTAATATATGCTTTACCGCAGTCCTTGTCGAGGTTACTTCGATATCTGCTAACCATGCCTACGAAAAAATAGATATCTATATAGCATTGCATACATTAGGCTTCCCACAGCATAAGGAACTGCTTTCATGTCCTCTATCTCTTTTGATGTCTTCGGAGACATCTCTTTAGATAGAGCTACTCCATGCCTAAAAGGTAAGAAACCTTTCTTGGAATCCTGCATGCTAAAACGAGCAAGGATTGTATCTATATATGAAGCTTGGTATAGACACAACATTCTTTTCTTGCGATCCCTTATAACTTTGATCCCAAGAATGTGTGAACAATCTCCTAAGTCCTTCATATCAAATTGTTTGGACAACCATACCCTTACGTCCGATAATACCTTGACATTGTTGCCAATTAACAAAATATCATCTACGTATAGTACAAGAAATACCACCACGTTTCCGTTACACTTCTTGTATACACAAGACTCATCCGGACACTGAATAAATCCATATGACTGGATCACTTCATTAAATCGGATGTTCCAAGACCTTGAAGCTTGCTTCAGTCCATAAATGGACCGATTGAGCTTGCACACTAGATGCTCTTTGCCTTTTTCAATGAACCCTTCTGGTTGCTTCATATGGATGTTCTCTTCAAGACTTCCATTAAGGAAAGCTATCTTGACATCCATTTGCCAAATCTCATAATCCATATGAGCAGTAATGGATAAGAGTATCCGGATAGACTTAAGCATGACTACTGGTGAAAAAGTTTCCTCATAATCGATTCCCTCTTTCTGAGTGTACCCTTTCGCAACAAGCCTAGCTTTGAAGGTTTCTACCTTCCCGTCTGTCCCTCTTTTCCTTTTGTAGATCCACTTGCATCCAATGGCTTTTACACCATCGGGTGATTCTACAAGCTCCCAGACTTTATTAGAGTACATAGACTCTATTTCAGAATTCATTGCCTTTTGCCAAGATGCTGCATCTATATCTTGGAGTGCTTCGTCATATGTTCGGGGATCAGGTTCATGTTTACCCGGGATCAAGTCTGAAGACTCTCCCAAAAACATGAATCTATCAGGCTGCCTAACAACTCTCCCACTACGACGAGGCACTGTCTGTGGTTGTGTATCATGTGTGACACGTGTTGCAGTCTCTTGTGGTACTTCATCTTGTACTGTTGGTACTAAGGTAGACATGTCCTCTCTTAGTTCTTCTAAAACAACTTTGCTACTGGGTTTGTGATCCATTATATAGTCCTCTTCTAAAAACTGGGCATTGGTGCTAACAATGACCTTATGGTCTTTAGGACTATAAAATAAACCACCTTTCATTCCTCTGGGATACCCCACAAACACGCGAACTTCTGTACGAGATTTAACTTATCAGCATCTGGTTTTAGCACATGTGCTGGACTACCCCAAATCCGAATATGTCTTAGACTGGGCTTTCGCCCATTCCACAATTCTGTGGGAGTAGAAGAAATTGATTTAGAAGGTACTAAGTTTAGAATGTACATTGCTGTTTCCAGAGCGTATCCCCAAAACAAATTTGGTAATTCTGAATAACTCATCATCGATCTAACCATTTCCATAAGAGTCCTATTCCTTCATTCTGCCACACCATTCTGTTGGGGTGTACCAGGTGCAGATAGTTGGGATTGAATCCCAGCCTCTGATAAGTAATTCTTAAACTCTCCTAAGAGGTATTCGCCACCACGATCAGACCGTAGTGTCTTGATACTTTTACCTAGTCGTTTCTCCATATCAGCCTTATACTCTTTGAACTTATCAAAGCACTCGGACTTGCGGTGCATTAGGTAAATGTATCCGTATCTAGAATAATCATCTATAAAAGAGACAAAATATTCAAAACCTCCTCTTGCCTGGACAGACATAGGACCACACAAATCAGAATGAACCAATTCTAACACTTCTTTGGCTCTATACCCCTTGGTATTAAAAGGCCTCTTGGTCATTTTACCTTCCAAGCAAGATTCACAAGTTGGAAAATTTTCCAACTCTAATGAACCCAAAAGTCCATCGGCTATAAGCCTCTGAACCCTACTATGACCAAGCCTTAGATGCCAAAGATATGCTTGGTTCATTTCCGAAGGTTCTTTTCTCTTATTAGAGTTAGAAGATGAGTTATAAATTTCCATGTTTTACTTTGTGGGAGAAATTGGATTTAAAGTATATAAATTGCCAACTAATGCACCAGAACAGATAATCACTTTATTTCTCTTAATAATTACATCATTACTAAAAGAAACCGAATATCCATCCAAAAACAGTTTAGAAACTGAAATTAAATTCTTTCTAAAACTGGGTACATAAAGACAATTTCTTAAAACCAAATTTCTATTTCTATTAAAAGATAAGTAGACGTCTCCCACTGCAACAGCCGCCACCTTTGTAGCATTGCCCATGTAGACGGTAATCTCTCCTTCAGATAGTCGTCGGGTTTCCTGGAACCCCTGCAAGGAATTGCAGACATGATCAGCGGCTCCCGTATCTACACACTAGGTGCTGGTAGATAACATCGCTAAACATGTTTCAACAACTAGAGCATGAGATATACCTTTGTTGTTTTGATTCCTACGAGGACAGTCCGCCTTCCAATGCCCTGACTGCTTGCAGATGAAGCACTTTCCCTTCGGCTTCTTCATTCCAGTTTTAGGTCCTGTACTCTGAGATTTATTCACTTTTTTTGCTGCACCAACTTGTTTCTTCTTCTTCTTTCCTTTCGGTTTAGAAGTAGAACCATTTTCAGCATAGTGAATATGAGAATTGTGACGAAACAAACCTTGTTCCGCCAATGAATATACCCTTTTGTTCATATTGTAATTCAGGCGGAATTGCTCAAAACTTCTAGGTAGTGTTTGGAGAATCATATCGATAAGGGTTTCCCCATCAATTTCTCCTCCAAGGATTTGTATTTCGTTCAGATAAGCCATCATCTTTAGGATATGATCCCTCACAGGAGTACCCTCTTGCATGGTGGCTGTCATTATCTTTCTCATGGCTTCTTGTCTAGAAGCTCGATCCTGATGACCAAAGAGTTCCTTGAGATTGTTCATAATATCATAAGCTGTTGGTAAATCTTGATACTGATGTTGCAATACATTTGACATTGAAGCCAAAATGTAACACCGCGCCATCTCATCTGCCTTTACCCATTTCTTATGATATTCAATCTCCTCTTGGGTAGATTCACCAGTGGGTGCATCAGGACAAGGCTCAGTCAGTACAAACTTATAGCTTTCAGCAGTAAGAACAATGTACATGTTCCTTTTCCAATCTATGTAGTTAGGACCAGTAAGTCTATTCTGTTGTAGTATGATGGACAGTGGCTTGAAAGTCATCCTAAGAATCACAAATAACTTTTGGTCAGAACTCTAAATTTAGAATAATATTGATTCCTCAAACAATACTATTTTAAATTAACCAACACCTCAAAACACCGAGAATTTTGTATGCCATGATAGTGTGGACGTATACAAATTCAGCATTTGTAAAAGGAGGGTTTTAACCCATTAATTTTATTATCTTGTCAACCTAACTTTTTGACAAATAAAATTAATAGTTGGTGTCCTTTGGCCACACAAATAATAGCAGTGACTCCGATGGGGAGGATACTATTAGATGTGCCTAAGTGTATACCATTACTTGACACTAAGTCCATTAATAAGATTGTGCCCCTTCCGATGGGGAAGATCACACGCTCTTAATTAATTTCCTATAGTCATCCCAAATGGAAGTTTGTTCTAGTGATCCACAAACAAGCTCATCCAATATGGAGGAAGGCACTCAGAGCCAACGCACAAGCTTGTTTGCATCACTTACAAACCAGTAATGGAGACTGTGAAATTTATTTAAAAATCCCTCTCCCACTTAGTTATTTATAAATGAGAAATTTTAACTATGCTAGCCTACTAAACATGTATACTAACATGCACACACAACACAATATAAAAGTAATAAATAGAAAATCTAATTTTCAACTATTATGGCTTTTATCTATGGTTGCCCTCCGTGTATTGTCATCCCAAGCTGCTGCCATATTTGGCCACCGCCACCGGGTCTAGCTGTCGCATCCATCTTGCTCCTTGTTCCACTGCGCCTTTGGTCCTCAAAAGGTTCCACGCCTTGCAAGATTCGATCCGCGACATAAATAGAATTTTACATTTTTCGATCCTATATTCCTCGAAGGAATGTACATGTAAACTAGATCAAACATAAAATAAAAATTTACATCCATCGATCCTTTATTCCATAAAAGGAATGTACATGTAACTAGATCAAAAATAAAATCCTAATTAAAGCTAAATACAGCTCCTGCTGTATTTTATAATACAATCATGCACACAAATATAAATGCCCTTGACATGTCCAAGGGTCCAATCACACACATAATAACTAAAAGCCATAATAGTTGGATCCTGCATCCACAAAGTTAGCACATCCTACTATTAACCAGCCTAAATTATGTATGACATGTGCATAATTAAACTAATACCAAATACACAGAGGCAAAACCCTAGCTCTGATACCAATTGTTGGTTGCTACTCGGAAAACCTAATGGTTCCACTGTACAAAAATTTTGTACAAAGATCTGAACCTTTTCCTAGCTACCATGTGTTCTTTTAAATTAAAACTTGAATCGCCTGCGGAACTTAACACGTTTGATTCAAAGTTTAATTTATTTGTTCTTTTAGGTTTAGACTTGGATCTCCTGCGGAACTTAACACTTTCGACCCAAATCACCTAGGTTATTAATTCTATTAAATATTAATTTCCAAAATTGGCTTCTAGTATTGACGTGGCGAGGCACATGTCCTTCTTGGATATGGGAGCAACCACCACCGACTAGACAAAACCTTTTAAGGAAAGCTAATATTTAATTTCCTTAAATAACTTTAGGTCAACCGAAAAGAACAATCAAATCACAAGGAAAAGGAAAACATAAGAACACTACATCGAAAACAAATTCGAAATACTAGAATCGTAAGCCTCTTGGTTCGGCCAAGTCAATAGCTCCTCCATGGATGAAGAGAAAACACCACCAATGCTCCAAGGGATAAAGCTTTCTCTCCTTCTTCTCCAAGCTTGAATCCGGCCACCACTTGATCTCCTAGAGGAAGAGAAGGTTCGGCCACAACAAGGAGAAGAGAGAACTTGAAGGGGCCGACCACACCAAGGAAGAAGAGAGGGAGAAGAATAATAAAAGTTGTGTGTCATGAAGGCACCCCAACCCCCTCTTTTATATTCCTTAGCTTTGGCAAATAAGAAAATTTAATTATAATAAAATTTCCTTAACTTTCCTTGACATGAATTAATTGAGAAAAATAAAATTTCCCAATTAACCTTGTAATGGCCGGCCACCTCATGTAGATCAAACAAGATAATTTTTAATCAACAATTAAAAATTCCTTATTTGTCTTCGAAAATTTTAAAAAATAAAATTTCCCTTTAAAATCCCTTCATGGTTGATAAAAAGAAATTTCTATAATTTTAATTTTTCAACATGTGAATAATTTACAAAGAGAAAAAATAAAATATCTTTCCAATCTACAAATAAGGAAAGAGATCTAATCTCTTTCTTTAATCTTTTGTAGATCCTTTAAAGAGATATTTTAATTTTTAATCTCTCCTATTAAATTATATCTTTCACATAAGAAAAATTTAAAATTAAAATTCTTTTAAATTTAATGGGGGCCGGCCACCTAAGCTTGGGTTCAAGCTAGGGCCGGCCACCCATGAACCAAGGCTTGGCCGGCCCTAGCTTGAACCACAAGCTAGCTTGGCCGGCCCCTATATCATGGGTACGAAGGTGGGTATAGGTGGGTATAGTACTCTATAAATAAGAGGCTACGATAGGGACCGAGAGGAGGAATTGGTTTTGGTCTCCCGATAAAATTAATCATCCCGTGTTCGCCCCGAACACACAACTTAATTTTATCAATAATAATTCATTCCACTAGAGAACTATTATTGAACTACCGCACCAATCCCAAATTATATTTTTTGGGCTCCTTCTTATTATGAGTGTGTTAGTCTCCCTGTGTTTAAGATGTCGAATGCCCACTAATTATGTGAGTTACTGACAACTCATTTAATTAATATCTTAGTCCAAGAATAGTACCACTCATCCTTATCGTCATGTCGGACTAAGTCCACCTGCAGGGTTTAACATGACAAACCTTATGAGCTCTTCTTGGGGACATTATCAACCTAGATACTAGGACACATTTTCCTTCTATAATCAACAACACACACTATAAGTGATATCATTTTCCAACTTATCAGGCTTATTGATTTATTGAACTAAATCTCACCCATTGATAAATTAAAGAAATAAATATCAAATATATGTGCTTGTCATTATATTAGGATTAAGAGCACACACTTCCATAATAACTGAGGTCTTTGTTCCTTTATAAAGTCAGTATAAAAGAGACGACCTCTAATGGTCCTACTCAATACACTCTAAGTGTACTAGTGTAATTATATAGTTAAGATAAACTAATTCCTAATTACACTACGACCTTCCAATGGTTTGTTCCTTTCCATTTTGGTCGTGAGCTACTGTTTATAATTTATAAGGTACTGATAACATCATCTTCTATATGTGGCACCACATACTATGTTATCTACAATATAAATTAATTGAACAACTACAACTAAATGTAGACAATGTGACCAAATGTGATTCTTTATTCAAAATAAATGTTTACAAAAGCTTAGGCTTTCAGTATACACTCTAACAGAAGTAACATTGATGATGTGCAGCAACACCATTGGCCCACTTAATGCCAACTCACCAATGAGATGGCAAATGGTCAAGTCAAACTTGACCCTTCATCTTCCTCTCAAGTCAAGTCAAACTTGACCACTTCTCTCTCTTGGTTGATCTAATCTAACCATTGGTTCAAGTCAATTTTAATTTAATGAATCTCTATTCATTGAATTAAATTAATTAAATGATTCTTAGTGTAAATTAGAGTCACTTAACACATGAACCAAATTGAGTCCAACTCAATTAGCCTAATTTGGATTACTCTTAATCCAATTTGGTTCATCACATGAACCTAATCCTTTAAGTTCATCAAATGAACCTAATCCCCATCTAATTGCCCTTTATGTGTGACCCTATAGGTTCTTATAACGTTGGCAATGCTCCTAAACCAATTTAGAAGCATAAGTAATGAGCGGTATCTAGCAACACATCATTACTACCCATGTCATAAGAATATTGAGATCCAACATCACCTTGTGACTACTAATTGTGACTCCTCACAATATATGGCATTGTCCTTCTTTCCTAGACATCTAGATTGATCAATGTGAGGTATAGACCATGTCATCCTCTAATCAATCTAAATCTTGAACTCTAAGTAGACTCACTCAATCAAATGAGCTCAATATCTCATATTGACTCATTTGGGCATGGCCATGCACTTCGGGGTCTCACTCTATCAAAAATAGCAATGTCACTCCCGTCATATAGGATGGATAGATCCCATCTACATCACTCACATCCCTCCGCATAATTTGTTACATACCCAGTAATCGCCTTTATAGTCCACCCAGTTACGGGTGACGTTTGATGAAGCCAAAGTACGTAACTCCTTATGTAGGGAACCATGGTGACTTCAGGTCCAAGGACTAATAGTCATACTAATAGTCACATGGGAAAGTATATGACACTCATATAACGATCCATAATACTTTCTCATGGCGGGTCATTCAGTATACATTCTCTAATGCATACCCATGTGTCAACTTGATATCTCCATATCCATGACTTGTGAGATCAAGTCATCGAGTTTACCTACATGCTAGTCTCATCGCATTAACATTGTCCCTGAATTTTAATACTCGACTAGGAATGATTAAGAGTAGTGTTCCCTATATCATCTCATTATCGGTTCAACTAATCGATTGATATAGGTAAGAACCCTCTACTCAAGGATGCTATTATACTTAGTTATTTGGCACCAATACAAGTAAGTATAATAACCAAAACAAATGCCTTTATTTATAAATAAGAATATGATACAATGAGTCCATACAACAATCATCAAATGATTGGCTCTAGGGCTCTAACTAACAATCTCCCACTAGCACTAGTGCCAATCAGTGTAGGCTCTAAGGCCTAATGACCTAGTATGACCATCATACTTTCTCAGTGCCAAAGCCTTGGTCAAGGGATCTGCGATGTTAGCCTCTGTGGGTATTCTGTAAATCTTCACATCTCCTCTCTCGATAATCTCTCGAATGAGATGGAAGCGCCGTAGTATGTGTTTAGTCCGCTGGTGTGAGCGAGGTTCCTTAGCCTGCGCAATTTCTCAATTGTTGTCACAATAGAGCTCAATAGGGTCAGTGATGCTATGAACCACCCCAAGTTCATTGATGAACTTGCGGATCCAAACTGCCTCCTTTGCTGCTTCTGATGCAGTAATATACTCGGCCTCTATCGCAAAATCAGCTACTGTGTCCTGCTTCGAACTCTTCCAGCTCACAGCACCACCATTTATACAAAACACAAACCCTGACTGTGATCGATAATCATCCTGGTCAGTCTGGAAGCTGGCATCACTGTAACCCTTTACAGCTAGCTCATCATCGCCTCCATATATCAAGAAATATTCTTTAGTCCTTCTTAAGTACTTAAGAATATTCTTGACCGCTATCCAGTGACTTTCACCTGGATCTGACTGGTATCTGCTCGTCATGCTCAAAGCATACGAGATATCAGGATGAGTACATAGCATGGCATACATGATAGATCCTATAGCTGAGGCATCAGGGATCTGATCCATGCGGTCTCCCTCCTCTCTAGAAGAGGGGCCTTGAGTCTTCAAAAGACTCACGCCATGTGACATCGGTAGAAATCCCTTCATAGAGTTCTGCATGGCAAACTATAGGAGAACCTTGTCAATATATGTACTCTGACTTAGGCCAAGCAACCTCTTAGATCTATCTCTATAGATTTGTATGCCTAGAATCCTAGAATGCGGGATGCTTCACCTAAGTCCTTCATTGAGAAACAAGTCCCTAGCCAAGTCTTGACAGATTGTAGCAAAGGGATGTCTTTCCCAATGAGCAGTATGTCATCCACATACAATATGAGGAAGACAACTATGCCCCCTACAACCTTCTTGTAGACACAAGGTTCATCTTCATTCTTGATGAAACCAAACTATTAGATTGCATCATCGAATCGAAGATTCCAGCTCCGAGAAGCTTGCTTTAGTCCATAAATGGACCTATGCAGCTTGCATACTCTGCCAGTATGCTGTAGATCTTCAAAACCCTCAGGTTGTGTCATGTACACATCCTTGAGTAGGTTTCCATTAAGAAACGCGGTTTTAGCATCCATCTGCCATATCTCATAGTCATGGTATGCTGCAATAGCAAGCATGATCCGAATGGATTTAAACATCGCTACTGGAGAAAAGGTTTCATCATAGTCAATACCATGAATCTGCTTGAAACCTTTAGCTACCAAGCGACCCTTATAGATAAGTCCACCCATGTCAGTCTTTCTCTTAAAGACCCACTTACACCCTATGGGTTTTACACCCTCAAGTGGATCAACCAAAGTTTATACTTGGTTGGTGTACATGGATTCCATCTCGGATCTCATGGCTTCTAGCCATTTCTCAGAATATGGGCTTATCACAGCTTCCTGATAGGAGGTGGGCTCATCCTCCATGAGCACAACGTCATCATGGTCAGACAAGAGAAATGAGTATCTCTCAGGCTGACAATGTACCCTATCAGACCTGCGAAGAGGTATGTCTACTTGAACTGGTTGTTGTTCCTCAACTCGTTGTGGAACAACATCATCCACAACACTTTATGGATCCAGCTCAACTTCCATCAAGGCTTCAGTACTATTGTTCGCATCTTGAACTTCTTCAAGATCAAACGTACTCCCACTAGTCTTTCTAGAAACAAAATCACTTTCTAGAAAAACCCCAGTCTTAGCCACAACTATCTTGTGTTGACTGGGAATGTAGAAGTAATATCCCTTAGTTTCCTTGGGATATCCGATAAAATAGCATTTGTCGGATTTGGGTCCCAATTTGTCCGAGACTTGACGTCTAACGTAAGCCTCACAACCCCAAATCCTCATAAAAGACACCTGGGCATCTCTCCCAGTCCATATCCTATATGGTGTCTTTATTATAGCCTTGGATGGAACTCGGTTGAGTATAAAGGCTACCGTGTCTAGAGCATAGCCCCAAAGGAATGTAGGAAGATCTGTGTGACTCATCATAGACCGTACCATATCTAATAGGGTATGATTCCTCCTTTTAGATACATCATTCCACTGTAGTGTTCCAGGAGGAGTGAGTTGGGATAGAATCCCACACTCAACTAGATAGTCATGAAACTCTTGGCTAAGGTATTCTCCACCTCGATCTGATCGAAGTATCTTAATACTCTTGCCAAGCTGGTTTTGTACTTCATTCTTGAATTCTTTGAACTTTTCAAAGGATTCAGACTTATGTGTCATCAAGTACACATAGCCATATCTACTGAAGTCATCAGTAAATGTAATGAAGTACCTATAACCACCTCTAGCAGCGACATTGAAAGGGCCACATACTGTTAGGATCTTCGGATAGCGGCTAGAGAGGGGGGGTGTGAATAGCCGACCTCAAATTCTCGTTTCTTCCTACAATTTGAGTTAGCGCAGCGGAAATAAAGAGTAGAAACAAAAATGGAGAAGATCAAACCTCAAACACGACGATATAACGAGGTTCGGAGATGATACTCCTACTCCTCGGCTTGTCCGTAAGGTGGACGAATCCTATTAATCCGTCGGTGGATGAGACCCCGGAAAACCGGCTAATAAGAACTCCTTCTGGGTGGAGAAACCTCACCACAATTCCTTTTGCAACAGCAATAATGGAGTACAAAGAATAGAGCAAGAAACAATGGACAATATGAATGTAAAGACACCCTACCAGGTTTGCTTGCCTGCTCATTGTCAACTGGAGTCCATTGATGAAGCAACAACTTCACAATAGCAGCTAGAAAACTAGCCGATGGAAGCTCACACGAAGCTTCAGAAAATGAAGAGCTCAGCAAAGCTCTGGTCGCAGTCTTGAGGAGGAAGAAGTTATACTATCCACCTTCACTGTAGATGCTTATAAACTGCACCTGCGAAGAAGAAACAGAAGACACAGAAATCTAGCCGTTGTGACTCAACGGCTAGACCTGGACCGATCAGGCTTCATCCTGATCGGTCCACAAGACATTTGACCGATCAGGCCCTAGGCTGATCGGTCCCCAGACCGATATCCAACTCTCACAGAGAGTTGGTTCCACAAGCCTGATCGGTCTGTGGACCGATCAGACTATAGGTGGATCGGTCCACAGACCGATCCCCTCCTATCGTCCATCGCTTCCTGATCGGTCTATAGACCGATCAGATAACCCACAGTAAGCTTCTGTTTGGTTACTGATCGGTCACCAGACCGATCAGATAAACCAAAGTATCACTAGATCGGTCAACAGACCGATCTAATGCCTATGTAGGTTTTAGAGCTTCCTAGCCCTAAACCCTAAAGCCTTCCCAGTCTAGAGAACGAGCTACTGAGCCCTCTCTGACCTAGTCCGGAGAACGAGCTACCGAGCCCTCTCTGACTTCCTCATCCGGTCCAGAGAACGAGCTACCGAGCCCTCTCTGATCTAGTCCGGAGAACGAGCTACCGAGCCCTCTCCAACTCTGTCTGGTCCAAAGAACGAGCTACCGAGCCCTCTCTGACCTAGTCCGGAGAACGAGCTACCGAGCCCTCTCCGACTTCGTCCGGTCCAGAGAACAAGCTACCGAGCCCTCTCTGACCTAGTCCGGAGAACGAGCTACCGAGCCCTCTCCGACTCCATCCAGTCCAGAGAACGAGCTACCGAGCCCTCTCCGACTTCCACGTCCGGTCCAGAGAACGAGTTACCGAGCCCTCTCAGACCTAGTCCGGAGAACGAGCTACCCAGCCCTCTCTGACTTCGTCCGGTCCAGAGAACAAGCTACCGAGCCCTCTCCGACCTCCCATGCCAAGCTTCCATACTTGGACTTTTCCCCGTGCCAAGCTCCCTGCTTGGACTTTTCCCGTGCCAAGCTCCCTTCTTGGACTTTTCCGTGCCAAGTCTCCATACTTGGACTTTTCCCCGTGCCAAGCTTCCTGCTTGGACTTTTCCCGTGCCAAGTCTCCATACTTGGACTTTTCTCGAATCAGGTCAACTCAAGTCGGGTCAACCAGGTCAACCTTGACCAAAGGTTGCACCCACAATCCCCCAAGTTCCTATTCTTGTCAAACATCAAAATACAACTTCTCCATTCTTGTCAAACATCAAAATATACCTCGAGTCAGGTCAACTCGAGTCGGGTCACCCAGTCAACCTTGACCTAAGGTTGCACCAACAATCTCCCCCTTTTTGATGTTTGACAAAAACCATAATCAAGTTAGGTTAAACCTAACTTAGGTTTTCCAATAGTTCTCCAATGTTCTTCCTCGAACATTCTCCTCAAACTCCAATGTTCTTCCTTGAACATTCTCTGGACATTCTCCCCCTTTTTGACACACATCAAAAAGAGTGAATCAATGTCAAGAGTTTCTTCCTAATGAAAGTCCCATACCTTTCATTGAAACTCTTAATTTCCCCCTTGATACTAAAATCAACAATCAACTTAGTGATAATCCCATATCACTCATCCTCAGAAATCTTGACGAGTAAGAACTCCCCCTAAAGGTCAACTCCCCCTTGACCATTAAGTAAAACTCCCCCTAAAGGTCAACTCCTCCTTGACCATTGCACCAACAATGTCTTGGAGAGTTTCAACCCTTTAGAAATCTAAAGCACCAACTTCCATAGCTGAAATTTCAGACAACAGTCGAAAATTAGCATTTTAGCACGCTCTGATCGGTCACCAGACCGATCCACACTTCCCTGGATCGGTCCAGTGACCGATCCAGACTTCCCTGGACTGATCAGGATCCCCTCTGATCGGTCTACAACTCTTTGATAAGGATTTCTGATTTTTCTCCCGAAATTCAGAAACCCCTAAAAAATCACAGAAAATTCCAAAAATCGTAAAATTTTGAGGATACATTCCTCATGACATATATTATCATGAAAAAAATAGTTTTCTATGAAAATAACTCCCATTTTTTAATCTTGATACAAAGTTCGAAAGACTTTGAAATAACTCAAGGTTAATCCATCTTTGTATCAACTTGCTCAATGATGAATGCTATCACTAGAAAAGCTTCATCAAGGTTTTTCAAATCAATTTTGAAATGATTTTAAACCATTCAATTTAGGACCACAATCTTAGGACTAAATGTACATGACTTGTACACAAGTTTTTCCTATGATCCTCAATTTCGAATTAGGCTCATCTAGGTACAAGAACTATGCACCTTGATCCTAACTCATCATCCTAATATCTCACACACATCTAAGGTGTATCAAACACATCCAAGTCAATTTTGATGTGAGATATGGGTTTAGGTCATCTTAAGCTAAGTTCTCATGCATTTTCTAAACAACAATTTGATCTCCATATCAAATTGTGTTTCTATCCTTAAACCAATTTAATTGATCATAAATGCAAGAGATGATGACATGGCATAAAATAATATCATAAGTGAAAATATGTGCCAATGTCATGATGTCATGGCATAAAGTATGAAACTTAAATAAGGCATGACATATAACTAACCTAAGCATTATCATGACATTTCAAATGATAATAAAATAAATATGATGTCATGACATGGCATATGACAAACAATGTATGACAAATAACATATAAAGGTATAGAAAATACCTAATTCTAGCCTTAGTTACCATTTTTGATAATTTTGATAATTTTATCATAAATTCTATATTCCTAAGTGTAATAGACCTAAAATCATATACTAAAGATTTTTAGATCACTATGTGCCAATTAGATTGAGCCTAGAAAACTCCTCAAATGTGGTTGACACATCCTAATCACCTTAGGAAGAATTTTAACTTTCATTTTCAAGGCTTGATTACACCTTAAAAATTCCTAAAATGCCACCTTTTGCCATGAGTAGGTTAACTACCTATCCAATTAAGGTTGGCACACCCTAAACCATCTAGCATGAAGGAATCACGCTCCTAGGAACCCAATACCTATTTGAGCTCATTGGGTTCACTAAATATTCACTAGGGATGACTTCCCTAGCAACCCTCCTAATGACCCTCCTAGGCTTTAAAGCCTTGGTCATTTGGGACTCATCAAGATCAACTCTAGGGGTGACTCCCCTTGTGACCTTGGTGATAGTCTTCCTAGCCCTAGATCTTGTTCCATAATCGAATGGAACATTATGATAAGCGGGCTTGACCACTTGAGACTTAGGTTTGTGACCCAAACCTCTCATGTCCTTGGGCTTTGATTTTTGACCCTTAGACTCTAGAGTTGAATTCTCCAAATTTTTAAGAGCCTTTTCTAAAGTGTCAAGTCTTGACCTCAAGACTTGATTTTCCTTCTTTAATACCTCAAGCTTTAATTTTCCATTTTTCTTTGAGGTATTCCTAGGCATATGTCTAGTTGTTTTGGGATTCCTATCTAGGTTTTCCTTAACCTTAGATGATTTAACTCTAGGGTTGGCATTTCTAGCATTGTCCTTATCTAGGCTAACATGTTTGGCACCTAAGCACATGTATCGGTTTCTATGGTTATCATGCTTATCATTATTGACAATTGCAATAAAACTACTAGCATGTGTCTTATTAGAATTGCAAGAATTTCCCTTAAAGGATACCTTAGGGTTTGCCTTAGCTCCCCCCATAGATGTGCTTGGTCTCTTTTCCTTGTGAGGTTGCCTCCCCCTTGGACATTGACTCCTATAATGCCCCCTTTGCTTGCATTGGAAGCACACCACGTGCTCCTTGCCCTTGCGTATCGGGACTCCGGCTTCCTTGACTTTTGGTGCCGGTGGAGTCTTCCTAATCCTCTTTGGACATTTACTTTTGTAATGTCCATATTCCCTACACTCAAAGCACATTATATGTAATTTACTTGAAATTAAGTTGCTTGAGTTACCTAGGGTTGAGGATGGATATAAACTCTCTCCTTCATCCCTTCCGGAGGTAGAGGCTTCTTCTTCTTGCTCCAGTCTTGAAGAAGAACTCTCCTCCTCTTCTTCCTTAGATGTTGAGTAGCCCTCAATTTCTAATTCCATACCTCCATGATGTGAGCTACTTGGCTCACTTGACTCCTCTTCATGACTTGAATTGGAGCTCTCCTCATGGAACTTAGCCAAGTTGTTCCACAACTCCTTGGCATTGTTGTATCCACCTATCTTACACAAGATATCATTAGGTAATGAAAATTCAAAGATTTTCGTTACTTCGTCGTTGATTATGGATTTGTGGATTTGTTCCTTCGTTCACTTCTTCTTCTCGAGAGGTTCTCCTTCTTTATCCACCGGATGAATAAAACCTACTTGTACACAATTCCAATTTACTAGGTTAGTCATAAGAAAATACTTCATTCTTACCTTCCAAAACGCGAAATCGTCGCGATCGTAGAAGGGTGGAATCGTGACGTCTTCTCCAAGTTGATCCATTCTCTAGCTCGTGCTCCCCCGGGTGTTAATCCGACGAAGAGCGACCTCGCTCTGATTCCACTTGTTAGGATCTTCGGATAGCGGCTAGAGAGGGGGGGTGTGAATAGCCGACCCCAAATTCTCGTTTCTTCCTACAATTTGAGTTAGCGCAGCGAAAATAAAGAGTAGAAACGAAAATGGAGAAGATCAAACCTCAAATACGACGATATAACGAGGTTCGGAGATGATAGTCCTACTCCTCGGCTTGTCCGTAAGGTGGACGAATCCTATCAATCCGTCGGTGGATGAGACCCCGGAAAACCGGCTAATAAGAACTCCTTCTGGGTGGAGAAACCTCACCACAATTCCTTTTGCAACAGTAATAATGGAGTACAAAGAATAGAGCAAGAAACAATGGACAATATGAATGTAAAGACACCCTACCAGGTTTGCTTGCCTTCTCGTTGTCGACTGGAGTCCGTTGATGAAGCAACAACTTCACAATAGCAGCTAGAAAACCAGCCGATGGAAGCTCACACGAAGCTTCAGAAAATGAAGAGCTCAGCAAAGCTCTGGTCGCAATCTTGAGGAGGAAGAAGTTATACTATCCACCTTCACTGTAGAGACTTATAAACTACACCTGCGAAGAAGAAACAGAAATCTGGCGTTGTGACTCACGGCTGACTCGGAACCGATCGAGCTTCACCCGATCGGTCCTATCTGATCGGGGTGGGTGATCGGGCCCCGATCGGTCCCCAGACCGATCTCCAACTCTCACAGAGAGTTGGTTCCACAAGCCTGATCGGTCTGTGGACCGATCAGACTATAGGTGGATAGGTCCACAGACCGATCCCCTCCTATTGTCCATCGCTTCCTGATCGGTCTACAGACTGATCAGATAACCCACAGTAAGCTTCTATTTGGTTACTGATCGGTCACCAGACCGATCAGATAAAACAAAGTATCACTGGATCGGTCAACAGACCGATCTAATGCCTATGTAGGTTTTAGAGCTTCCTAGCCCTAAACCCTAAAGCCTTCCTGGTCTAGAGAACGAGCTACCGAGCCCTCTCTGACCTAGTCCGAAGAACGAGCTACCGAGCCCTCTCCGACTTCCTCATCCGGTCTAGAGAACGATCTACCGAGCCCTCTCTGACCTAGTCCAGAGAACGAGCTACCGAGCCCTCTCCAACTCTGTCTGGTCCAAAGAACGAGCTACCGAGCCCTCTCTGACCTAGTCCGGAGAACGAGCTACCGAGCCCTCTCCGACTTCGTCCGGTCCAGAGAACGAGCTACCGAGCCCTCTCCGACTCCATCCAGTCCAGAGAATGAGCTACCGAGCCCTCTCCGACTTCCACGTCCGGTCCAGAGAACGAGCTACCGAGCCCTCTCCGACTTCGTCCGGTCCAGAGAACGAGCTACCGAGCCCTCTCCGACCTCCCATGCCAAGCTTCCATACTTGGACTTTTCCCCGTGCCAAGCTCCTTGCTTGGACTTTTCCCGTGCCAAGCTCCCTGCTTGGACTTTTCCGTGCCAAGTCTCCATACTTGGACTTTTCCCCGTGCCAAGCTTCCTGCTTGGACTTTTCCCGTGCCAAGTCTCCATACTTGGACTTTTCCCGAATCAGGTCAACTCAAGTCGGGTCAACCAGGTCAACCTTGACCAAAGGTTGCACCCACAATCCCCCAAGTTCCTATTCTTGTCAAACATCAAAATACAACTTCTCCATTCTAGTCAAACATCAAAATATACCTCGAGTCGGGTCACCCAGGTCAACCTTGACCTAAGGTTGCACCAACACATACATCACTATGTATAAGACCTAACAAGTCAATCGCTCTCTCACTGTGTCCACTAAACGGAGTCTTGGTCATCTTGCCTAGTAGGCATGACTCGCATATCTCATATGATTCAAAATCAAATGAGTCCAGCAAACCATCTTTATGAAGCTGGGATAAACGTTTGTCATTTATATGACCTTAACGACAGTGCCAGAGATAGGTTTGGTTCATGTCATTTGACTTGAACCTCTTGGTACTAATGTTATAGATAGGGTTCTCAAGGTCTAGAATATAGAGTCCATTTATCAGAGGTGCACTACAATAGAACATTTCATTTAAATAAACTGAACAACATTTGTTCTTTATAATAAATGAAAAACCTTTCTTGTCCAAATAAGAAACTGAAATTATGTTCTTAGTTAAAGCAGGCACATAACAACAATCATCCAACTCTAGTACAAGCCCAGAGGGCAGAGATAGAAAATAAGTCCCTACAACAACAGCAGCAACCCGTGCTCCATTGCCTACACGTAGGTCCACCTCGCCCTTCGTCAATGCCCTGCTATTTCTCAGTGCCTGCACATTAGTACAAATGTGAGAAGCACATCCGGTATCTAATACCCATGATGAAGAAATAGATAGATTGACTTCTATAACATATATACCTGAAGTGGAAGTCTCAGGGGGCGTTTGGTTCGTTCCTAGGAATAGGAATCTGAATGAGAATCATTGTATTATGGAATGAGAATTGGTATGAGTATGGATATCACTCTTAAAAGCAATGTTTGGTTAGTTGTATATCTTCTATCGGAATAAATCAAAGTTTCCTTTTTTACCCTTAAAGGAAAATAAGAGAAAAAATTAGATGTGAGAGAAAGATGAATGTGAGAGAAAAATATGATGAAAGAGAATGATGAGAGAGAAAGTATTATGAGAGAGAAAGTGTGATAAGAAAGAATGAAGAGAGAGAAAGTGTGATGATAGAAAATAAAAAAAAAGAGTGTGATTGGAGAGAGCATGATGAGAGAAAATATGATGTGAGAGAAAGTATGATAGGAGAGGATGAAGAGAGAGAAAATATAGTGAGAAAAAATGAGGAGAGAGAGTGTCATGAGAGAGATTGAGGAGAGAGAAAGTATGGTGAGAGAAAAAGAGAACAGTGAATATGATGGGAGAGATTGAGGAGAGAGAAAGTATGATGAGAGAGAAAGTGTATTGAGGAAAAAAGTAGTAAGTGTGATAAGAGAGATTGAGGAGAGAGAAAGTATGATGAGAGAGAAAGTGTGTTGAGGAAAAAAGGAGGAAGTGTGATAAGAGAGATTGAGGAGAGAGAAAGTATGATGAGAGAGAAAGTGTGTTGAGGAAAAAAGGAGGAAGTGTGATAAGAGAGATTGAGGAGAGAGAAAGTATGATAAGAGAGAAAGTATGATGAGAAAAAAGAGAGTGATGGGAGAGATTGAGGAGAGAGAAAGTGTGATGAGGAAAAAAAGAAGGAAGAGAGTGCGATGGAAGAGATTGAGGAGAGAGAAAGTATGATGAGAGAGAAAGTGTAATGAGAAAAAAGAAGGAAGAGAGTGCGATGGAAGAGATTGAGGAGAGAGAAAGTATGATGAGAGAGAAAGTGTAATGAGAAAAAAAGAGGAAAGAGAATGCGATGGAAGAGATTGAGGAGAGAGAAAGTGTGTGATAAAATGATGAGAGAGAAAATATGATGAGAGAGAATAAGGAAAGATAAGTGATATAAAAGAAAAAAAAAATAAATATATTTTGATATTTGATATTAATGGAGAAAATTTTAGTTTTAAGTCAAGGGTATTTTTGGAATAAGGGAATATTTTGATTGATGAAAATAGGGTAATGACTCATTGAAGGGGAGGTACATGGGAATGAGTTATTACCCAATTTCAAGGATTCATTCCCTTATTTGTATTCCTATTCCTATAATCCAAACATTAACAATGGGAATCAATGATTCCCATTCCCATTCCCCACTCCTATTACCCTAAACCAAACGCCCCCTCACTTCTCTTCTTCTTAAGATCTTCTAGCTACACCTTGCAGTTCCTCTTCCAGTGCACGGTCTGACCGCAGTGGAAGCAGGTAGCATCCTTGGCGACCCCTCCTTTAGGCTTCAGTGCCTTGCTTTTGCCCTTGGCTTGGGACTTTCCCTTGCCCTTGTGTTTCTGAACCATCAGAATAGAATTGGGCTTAACCTTCTTGAGGTTGAGCTCAGCAGTTCGTAACATACTAAGCAGTTCGGGCAGTGACTTGTCAATTTCGTTCATGTTGTAGTTCATGACAAATTGACTGTAGCTCTCTGGCAAAGACTGCAAGATCATGTCAGTGGCCAGCTCTTGGCCATGTGGGAATCCCAACCTCTATAGATTCTCTATGTACCCAATCATCTTGAGTACATATGGACCTACGGGAGCCCCATCTGACATCTTACACTGAAATAGTGCCCTTGAGATCTCAAATCTCTCGTGCCGTGCTTGTCCTTGATATAGTTGACGAAGATGTTCAACCATATCATAAGCACCCATTAACTCATGTTGCTTCTGAAGCTCAGAGATTATGGTCGCGAGCATTAGACATGATACATCTAATGCGTCATCTTGATGCTTCTTGTAAGCATCTTGGTCTGCTCGCATGGCATTGGCAGGAGGAGCCTCCGGAATGGGCTGCTCCAGAATGTACAGTTTACGTTCTTGGGTGAGAACTATTCTCATATTCCTATACCAGTCCAGGAAATTTGCTCCGTTGAGCTTGTCCTTGTCAAGGACAGAACGCAGAGAGAAGGTGTTCGTGTTTGACATCATGGTAATCTACAACAAAAAAAAATACAGAAAATAAATAAACATCATATTCTAGTAATCACTTAATTAGGCCTTTTAATTAAATGATGCTCCCACTGAATTCTATAATTCATGTGGGACAAGATCCACATCATACTATGCCTTGAGTTAGCTTTGGCTAAATCGTCCAAGACTTAGTATGATCGGTAGGTAACTAATTTACCAATTACATCTCTATGCAACTCTTGTTTATAGGATCAAGATCCGTATTTATATTAAAACTCGAGTTAGCTTTGGCTAATACGCCCAAGAGTTAATATAAACGTGATTTTGTCCTATCTTCCAACTATTGGATAAATGCCTACAGTTAAACTTGATTTAACTAGTTATACTCAATCTAATTGAGTTTTACTTACCCATACGTTGATAGGCGGGACCAAGATTGTCCCTCCGTACCCTACCAAGATAATATGTGTTGCTCTGCTTTGGCAGATTCAATAACTACATGTGATCGAGATAGTGATAGGTATCTCGGCATGGTAGGCATTACGAGTTATCGCGATTAAGATCTAATCTAATCGACTAGGTGTATCATATACTCGATTTGGATCTAATCTAATCGTTAGGGCACATCATGTACGTGATTGATCGAATCGAATCGTTAAGGCGCTAATTAATTACTTATTCTAGCATGCATCACATATACACACACAAGCAATTAATTAAATATTTTGTGATTAGTCATGGCCCTACTACGATCTTCTCAAGCCAATGAGAAGATCGGATGGTCAACCTAAGGTCAACAGCTTCTCAAGCTCCTTCCTTTTGACCACCTTGTGTTGCTCGTGCCCTCCTCGTAACTCTGTCTCGAGTGGACCTTCCACCGCTCCATTTTTGTACATTACAATGGTGAAACTCGAGTTACATTTGAGTCTAAACTAATTTACAACAAGAATAAATAAACAGAAAGGAACGACGCGCACGTCGCATATCAAATATACAACACACACAATCACACGACGACACGCAGGTCGTATTATGAATTACAACACAATTTCCAATCTAATTGGGTCTTTTGGGCCATGACCATCACAAAATAATACATAATTCTAAATTATGCAATTTCTATAAATTTTTGTAATTTTTATTACAATTTTTATAATTTTTATGAATAAAAATTCCCAGCGGTCCCGTTTAGCGTTTTTCGGACGCAATCGCGGAACGAATCCCCTTGCGGGGTCAGGGGCAGTACCCCTACCCGCGATATAACCATCGCGAGTGTTCTTTAGCGATTCTACAGCGCCTTAGCCCTCTGTCCCAAAAAGATTTGGGGCGAAACCTTGCCGTTTCGGAAAGATCTTCTCGGTAGTTGAAGCCTACAAGTGTCTAAACACTTGTGCTTCGCTTCTACGAGAAAAATACCCATAAAAACTATAAAAATCATAATTTTACAGAAAGTTATAGATCTGTAATTTTCATAAAAATACAAATTAAAACTCGTACGCGCTCGCACGTGGCTCTGATACCACTGTTGGATTTTTCGGGACGCAAAAACCGCTTTTTGCGTTGCGGAAACCCCGAAACCCCCGCCACCGGATCCGTGCGAAGTTTATAAACAAAAATTTCATGTATGAGTTTACTAAAGCCTAGATCTACTTTAGATCTACAAGATAAGAGTTTTACCCTTGATGCGAAGCCCTTCGCAATCCCGCTCGTCCAAGGTTCGTCGCCGGATCTCGAGAGTATCAAAGTAGATACTCCTCTATGTGTATCCACATAAGCAAGAGATGGAGAGACCAAACAAAATGTGTGCTAGCACCTTTCTAGGGTTCGGCCAAGGGAGGAGAGGGAGAGAAGAGAAGATCTTGAGGAAGAAGATGACTTGAATGAAAAATCAATTCAAGGTTGTAACTCCACATAAGTGGCCGGCCACCTTTGAAAAGGTTTATATACTCCATCGAATTTCAAGAGTCAAAAACTCTTGATCTCCCTCATGAGGTGGCACACCATGAAGTAACATTGATGATGTGCAGCATCATCATTGGCCCACTTAATGCCAACTCACCAATGAGGTGGTAAATGGTCAAGTCAAACTTGACCCTTCATCTTCCTCTCAAGTCAAGTCAAACTTGACCACTTCTCTCTCATGGTTGATCTAATCTAACCATTGGTTCAAGTCAATTTTAATTTAATGAATCTCTATTCATTGAATTAAATTAATTAAATGAGTCTAAGTGCAAATTAGAGTCACTTAACACATAAACCAAATTGAGTCCAACTCAATTAGCCTAATTTAGATTACTCTTAATCTAATTTGGTTCATCACATGAACCTAATCCTTTAGGTTCATCAAATGAACCTAATCCCCATCTAATTGCCCTTTGTGTGTGACCCTATAGGTTCTTATAACGTTGCCAATGCTCCTAAACCAATTTAGAAGCATAAGTAATGAGCGGTATCTAGCAACACATCATTACTACCCAAGTCATAAGAATGTTGAGATCCAACATCACCTTGTGACTACTAATTGTGACTCCTCACAATATATGACATTGTCCTTCTATCCTAGACATCTAGATTGATCAATGTGAGGCATAGACTGTGTCATCCTCTAATCAATCTAAATCTTGAACTCTAAGTAGACTCACTCAATCAAATGAGCTCAATATCTCATATTGACTCATTTGGGCATGGCCATGCACTTCGTGGTCTCACTCTATCAAGATTATCGATGTCACTCCCGTCATATAGGAGGGATAGATCCCATCTACATCCCTCCGCATAATTTGTTACATACCCAGTAATCGCCTTTATAGTCCACCCAGTTACGGGTGACGTTTGACGAAGCCAAAGTATGTAACTCCTTATGTAGGGAACTATGGTGACTTCAGGTCCAAGGACTAATAGTCATACTAATAGCCACATGAGAAAGTATATGACACTCATATAACGATCCATGATACTTTCTCATGGCGGGTCATTCAGTATACATTCTCCAATGCATACCCATGTGTCAACTTGATATCTCCATATCCATGACTTGTGAGATCAAGTCATCGAGTTGACCTACATGCTAGTCTCGTCGCATTAACATTGTCCCTGAATGTTAATACTCGACTAGGAATGATTAAAAGTAGTGTTCCCTATATCATCTCACTATCGGTTCAACTAACCGATTGATATAGGTAAGAACCCTCTACTCAAGGACGTTATTATACTTAGTTATTTGGCACCAATACAAGTAAGTATAATAACCAAAACAAATGCCTTTATTTATAAATAAGAATATGATATAATGAGTCCATACAACAATCATCAAATGATTGGCTCTAGGGCTCTAACTAACAAACCTGGTTACAACCAAGAGGGTTGTTAATCCAGGCCTGTAAGAAATGCACAGTAGAAGATCTCCTTTGCTGAAGGCGGAGAAGCCTTTTACACACTAACGGCTCAGAACTATTGCTAGAAAGTTGTTACAGAGTTGAATACTCAGTTGATACTAAATTCCTAGCCCAGGGGCCTTTAAATAGCCTCTAGAAATCTGATCTCGAGGGTCCAGGGCACCTCCAACAGGGGTCCAAGGCGCCTCCATCGAGTGGGCTGATAAAACTTTATCCGCAGTGCAAACGGTCACTTTTGATCAGTTAAAGGCGCCTTCATCAAGTTTGAAGGCGCCTTCAAGCTTGAGGCGCCTCCAAGGTAGACTGAGGCACCTCCAGTACTAGCTTGAGGCCTCTTAATCTCTATTTCCAGCATTATTTCACCTTGCTTTGACTTCCGTAGCTCCATGCAATTGGGTGATTTCGGCCAACCGAAATAGGGCTCACCCGAATCCAATTTTCGGCCTTCCTCGAGCAGCCTTCCTCCCTGGCTTAACGTCCCTCGAACGCCGCACACGTTCTTCTCGCCCACTGGTGTACTCTTCCGCAGCTCTCTCGTCCTTCGGACGCACCGAGCCCGTCGGCTCCCTTCCTGTGTCGTCCTTCTCGCTAGCTGCATCTTCTGCTCGACTTCCTGCACTCCTAAGCTCCTGCACACTCAGACACAGGGATCACACACAAAGTAGGACCTAACCAACTTGGTTGATCACATCAAAACTACCACGGGGTCCAACAAAATTCATTGAGTCAATTTAATCCAATGAATATAGATTCATTAAATTAAATTGATTTGAATCAAATGATTAGATTTAATCATCCATTGGAGAGAAGAGGTCAAGTTTGACTTGACTTAAGAATGAAGATGAAATCTCAAGTTTGACTTGACCAAATGCCACATCATTTGTGACATGGCATGGGGCCGACCAATGATGGTGTTCCACATCATCATGGCTACATCAAGGGTGTGCCACCTCATGAGGAATACCAAGAGTCATGACTCTTGGTATTACATGGAGGTATAATAACCTCTTAATGTGGCCGGCCACATTAGTGCAAGAATTAGCAATTTTTGTGTGCTCATTCACTTCATCATCTTCCTCCTCTCTTCTTCCCTCTCCCTCTCATCCTTGCCATGACTTCTAAGGGTGCTAGCACACTCTTAGTTGTTCTCCCCATCTCTTGTTCGTGTGGATACTTCTAGAGGTGTGTCCGCTTGAACACACTTGAGATCCGAAGAACCTTGGACGAGCGGTATTTGCGAAGGGTTTCGCTTCAAAGGTATACTCCTTAACATGTAGATCTAAAGTAGATCTAGAGTAGAAAACTAAGTACATGAAAATTTTTGTCTTCGCACGGATCCAGTGGCTAAGAACTTCGGGGTTTTCGCAACGCAAAAAGCGGTTTTTGTGGCTCAAAAGTTCTAACATATTTTGGCTTAACAAATGGGTTTAATAATAGAAACACTTACATAAATAAGCTAGGTATTTTATTTATATTAAAGTTTTCATGCTTTGTGTTACTTGCCCATCATATGTCATAACATCATATTTTATATTCATCTTTTTATGAAAATATCATATGTCATGTCATACATATATTATGTAGCTATAGTAGTTTTTTTTTTTGAAAAATACTCATTTTGATATATGTCATAATCAATATCATGCATTATTTTAATTCCATGTAATTAAGGACAATAACATTAGTTAACAAATGACATTCTAAGTGGATGATCAATTTTAAAATGCTCAGATAGATATACATGATCCCTTAGTTTTAGGGAAAAGCTACTTTACATCTCACAAAGACCATAAGTTGACTTGTATGTGTCTTGATGTATAGTAGATACACGTGAGATGTTAGGAGGATGACAAAACTTAAGATATTGATTTAGTGTATCTTTTTGCATTTTCAATTCATCAAAACATATATATTATGTGTTATCCAATCATTGGGAAAATTAGTATACAAGTCATGTCACTATAACAAATTTGACTTTCCGCAGCGTGCAATTATGCTATCCGCAGCGTGCATCGCTCACTGCACAACTGCAAGCTGTTGAAAGTCATAAGACATCAACAGCGTGCGACGCATGCTGCGGTTAAGAGCATTTGCAGCGCGCAGCGCATGCTGCAATTAAGAGCATTCGCAGTGCTCACTGTGCACTGTGATTAAGAGCATTCGTAGCACGCACCATGTGCTGCGATTAAGAGCATTCGTAGCACGTGATACACGCTGTGGTTAATAGCATTCACAGTGCGCAGCACGTGCTGTGATTAAATTACCATACAATTACCATTAATATTTATTTAAAATATATCATTCAAATTTAAAATTTAAACATCGTCACAATTTATCTCGTCGCTAAATTAGACACCTTCAATATGTTTTAACTTTGATATGAAACAATAAGAATACAAGTTGGAACTTAGAATTACTCATGAAAAGGCAATAAGAATACAACCCTTCGATATGCAATAATAATGATGAAAATAAGGTATTACTCATTAACTGATAGTTATTGTATAGAACATATTACAAATATCTCATTATACTAACTCATATATGTAAGTTAAAAACCTATTGAATATGTTTGGCTAGCCACAAAACGAAGTGCAGATTGATGTCATTTCATTGACTTCTAGTTTTTGTAAGTCTAGCGCATTAGTTTGGTCCATAGGCATGGTCTAGGTATCTGTCAAAATCATTAACTTTGCTTGCAATGAAAATCAAATTTCAGATCAACCAAATTTGAGAAGTAACACACTTTCTACAACCAAACAAATAGCAACACTACAATATTGGCAAGAGCTAATTTTAAAAGAAGGCTTTGACTACAAAATTATCATAATTGGAAAATACCTTCTCAAAGCCCATAGCTACTAATTTCTTGAGCTCCTCTTCAAAGTTATCAAAACCTTGCAAAATTTAATAACATAGGTTTCTACTGCCAAAGGAAGATAACAAAAAGAAAAAGAAAATTTGTACGATGGGTCATGATGTTGTTGCAGCGGAGACCGGCAAGAGGGGGGTGAATTGCTATAAACAAAAGTAAACTATACCCTCCTCGGATTTCAACTCAGAATTTAAATCAGCAATAAAATAACAACTAAATTAAGGAGATAGAAAAAGAAACAGAAACAGAATTTAACCTGGTTACAACCAAGGAGGTTGTTAATCCAGGGCGATGAAAAGCTCTACTAGCAGAATCTCCTTTACTGTAGGCGGAGAAGCCTTTTTACACTTAGAACACTCACTTAGTTGCTAGGAATTGATTACAAGTCGGATGCTTGAGTTGTTGTTGAATTCCTAGCTCCAGGGGCCTTTTTATAGCTCCTGGAAATTCTATCCCGAGGGTCCAAGGCGCCTCCAGCTCGGTCAGCGGATAAAACTTTATCCGCAGCGCAAACGGTCAAAACAGACCTGTTGAAGGCGCCTTCAACAGGGTTGAAGGCGCCTTCATGATGGAGGCGCCTCCAAGCCTGCTGGAGACGCCTCCAAGCCTGCTGGAGACGCCTCCAAGCTGGCAGCTCCATTTTTCAGCTTGGTTTCTTCAGCTTCCGATGCTCCGTTCTTTTGGGTGATTGCGGCCAACCAGAATAGGGCTCACCCAAACCCAATTCCCGGCCTTCTCCTTGAGCAGCCTTCAGTCCCGGCTTAACGTCCCTCGAACGCCGCGCACGCTCGTCACACCCACCGGAGTACTCTTCCGCAGCTCTCTCGTCCTTCGGACGCACCGAGCCCGTCAGCTCCCTTCCCGTGCCGTCCTTCTCGCTAGCTGCGTCTTCCGCTCGACTTCCTGTGTTCCTAAGCTCCTGCACACTCAAACACAGGGATCAAACACAGCAGGACCTAACCAACTTGGTTTATCACATCAAAACTACCACGGGGTCCAACAATCTCCCCCTTTTTGATGTGAACCAACCCAAGTTCAAGTTAGGGTTCAAATAGACATAAAAAGTAATTTTAAAGAAAAATTACTAAACTAACAAGTTAAACATAATTTTTGTAATTAGTAAAATTGTAACACTTTTTATAAAAATAAAGGAAATTTTAAATTTTTCTAACTCCCCCTAAACATTTATAAAGATAATAAAAGAAACTTTAAATTTATCTAACTCCCCCTCCCCCTAAACTTGTACTTTTCTCTCCCCCTTTGATCACAGTAAAAATGGGGTCTTAAGAATTTTCAAGTAAGATTGAAGTTTTTGAAAATTTTCTAAGTTAAAAATGATTTTTTTTAAAAAAAATGCTAAGTTAAAATAAATTTTTTTAAAAAATATCTAAGTAAAAATCTTAAGTAAATGTTCAAATGTTCCAAAAAAAAATTTCTAAGTCAAGTGAATGAGCTTTTAGAATTTTCCAGAAGAAAATTTCTAACCCAAAAAAAAAATTAAGTTAGAATTTTTTTTTTAAAAAAAAATTTCTAAGGAATTTTTGTTTATTTTAACAAATATTTGATAAACTTTCAAAGCATTATTTAATACTTGTTTAATGCTTTTTCAGAAAGTTAATTAAACATTTTCTTTCAATATTTTAGCTTCCAGGTCGTGGCGAGGTACTAGGCCTTCTTGGTTATTGGAGCAACAACCACTTTCTTAGACAAAGCTTCCATAAAGAATTTCAATGTTTAATTTTCTCACTGTAAGCTTTTTAATTTTTGAAAAATTAATTAAGCACAGATTTTGGAACCCAATAGAGGTTCATTCCTACAGGATTATTCAAAAATCTAGGGGGTACATATATTCTTGGTATTTTCCTAAGTTGACCTTGATGCTTCTTTATATACCAATTTAATTTACCATAAATTCTTAATTTTGAATTTGGAAATTGATTTAAGCATGCATCAGATTTCAGTTTTTCAATTTCTAATTTCAAATTTTCATTTCCTAATTTTAGATGATCATACATTTCTAACGGGCATGCTCTTGCTAGGTTCAACTTTAGTTCAGCATTCTCTTTTTCTAATTGATCTAACTCTTTAGAAAGAGACTTGATAAATTTAAAAGATTGACTTGGGGTTAGATTGCGTACCTTAGTTACCTGGTCTGGTGACGCTCCCCCTTGACTGCTGCTTTCTTCTTCTGATGTTCCTCCCCCTTCATCGATGCTCATCTCTGAGCTTGAGTCTTCTTCCGTTTGATAGTTCGCCAATAGCGCTAACCTCGAGAATTCTTCAATGTCCGACTCAGAGGTTGACGAATTTGACCAAGTAGCCTTCAGATTCTTGTGCTTGGAGGGTTCTGGTTTCTTGTATTTTGGCTTTTCCTTTTCTTTCTCCTTTCTCTTCAATTTTGGGCAGTCCTCCTTGATGTGCCCTTCTTCGTTGCAGTTGTAGCAACGAACTGTCCTCTTCTTTCGATGATGCCTCTGCCATTTAAATTTATTAGAACCGAAAAACTTATTAAAGCGTCTTACTAGTAGTGCCGCTTCGAATTCGTCGACTGAGGCTTCGGAGTCAGAATTGTTCATCTTTGCCTTTAAGGCAATGTTCTGACTTGTTTTCTCTGCTCCATTGGGTTCTGAAACTCGAGATTCATGAAGTTCAAAAGTCGAAAATAATTGTTCTAACATACTTACCTCGAGGTCTTTAGAGATGTAGTACGCATCTACTAAGGAGGCCCACTCTGGAGTTCTCGGGAAGGCATTGAGCGCGTATCGGATAGAATCCCGGTTGGTTACCTCTTCTCCAAGGTTCGTTAGTTGCGTTATCAGCTCCTTGATTCTCACTTGGAGTTGCGCTACCTTCTCGCCTTGGTTCATCCGGAGGTTCGTTAACTGGTTCCGGAGGATGTCGCGCTTCGCTAGCTTCGCTAGCTTCGCTTCGGAAGTACCTTCGTGAAGCTCCAGGAATTTCTCCCAGGATCTTTCGCTGAGTCATAGCTTCCGATCCGATTTACCTCCTGTGGCGGCAGCACACTGAGCAGGTGGAACTCTGCCTTTCCGTTGGCGACGAAATCGGCTTGCTCCTTCTTGCTCCATGTGTTTTCTTCTTTGTCTTTCGGCGCTGCAAAACCATATTTCATTGTAATAAGAATATCAAAATCCGTTTTAAAAAATACCTCCATTTTGCGCTTCCAAATGGAAAAATCTCCGTCGAACTTCGGGGGATGGATGTTCACTCCGGCCATCGTCTTGATCGTAGTGCTTCAGTTGGCGGTTAGTCCTTCTGAGGCGATCAAGCTCTGATACCATTTGTTGTTTCAGCGGAGACCGGCAAGAGGGGGGTGAATTGCTGTAAACAAAAGTAAACTATACCCTCCTCGGATTTCAACTCAGAATTTAAATCAGTAATAAAATAACAACTAAATTAAGGAGACAGAGAAAGAAACAAAAACAGAATTTAACCTGGTTACAACCAAGGAGGTTGTTAATCCAGGGCGATGAAAAGCTCTACTAGCAGAATCTCCTTTACTATAGGCGGAGAAGCCTTTTTACACTTAGAACGGTCACTTAGTTGCTAGGAATTGATTACAAGTTGGATGCTTGAGTTGTTGTTGAATTCCTAGCTCCAGCGGCCTTTTTATAGCTCCTGAAAATTCTATCCCGAGGGTCCAAGGCGCCTCCAACAAGGTTTAAGGCGCCTCCAGCTCGGTCAGTGGATAAAACTTTATCCGCAACGTAAACGGTCAAAACAGACCTGTTGAAGGCGCCTTCAACAGGGTTGAAGGCGCCTTTATGATGGAGGCGCCTCCAAGCCTGCTGGAGGCGCCTCCAAGCCTGCTGGAGGCGCCTCCAAGCTGGCAGCTCCATTTTTCAGCTTGGTTTCTTCAGCTTCCGATGCTCCGTTCTTTTGGGTGATTGCGGCCAACCGGAATAGGGCTCACCCGAACCCAATTCCCGGCCTTCTCCTCGAGCAGCCTTCTGTCCCGGCTTAACGTCCCTCGAACGCCGCGTACGCTCTTCACGCCCACCGGAGTACTATTCCACAGCTCTCTCGTCCTTCGAACGCACCAAGCCCGTCGGCTCCCTTCCCGTGCTGTCCTTCTCGCTAGCTGCGTCTTCCACTCGACTTCCTGTGTTCCTAAGCTCCTCCACACTCAGACACAGGGATCAAACATAGTAGGACCTAACCAACTTGGTTGATCACATCAAAACTACCACGGGGTCCAACACATGAGACATAACCTGAATGTTTGCCGTTAGTTTAGAACCCACTTCAATATCTAGAGACAAATGCCTAAATCAAAACAATATAAATGAAAATAGTTCCATAAATTATCATTCAGAATACAAGTCTCCTCTAGCCAGTATTCACCCAAACTTTGTAACCATACAAGTGGGGAAAAAAATGAATATGCTGCTTTAGACATCATCAACTACAATTGAGATTTATACATAGAGTTTAATAGAATCTTCGAAGCATATATATCTAATAATCTAGTGAGTATTTTATTCAGACAAAGATTTAGAATTTAATAGAATAGTGGAAGCCTATTTTATTTTAGGAAATCTTGGATCCTCTTATGACTATAAACACATACATCCTTATAAATTTAGTAGAAATTTAGAATAGTATAAATGCTCTCCTTAAAATAAATTTGGAAATAAGTGGTAATTGTAAATTCTAAAATAACCTTTAAAAGAGATGAAGTATTATTTGACATAATATCTTGTGTATACTTTTATGATCATGGAAAAATAATAATGTTAAAGTGCTCATTTTCCTAATGAGGACCTCATCCAAATGTCAAGCTACATTTCAACTCACAAATACTAATATTTGGCTACTTACCTTAACAAAAATCAAGCACATAGAACACCATAGCAAATTGAGTTTGACAATAATATGTACTAAAAAAATATCAATAAGGAAGACAATAAAATTTTCACTTTTTAGTGGTGTCATGAGGCCTAAAGAGTTTGAAGATTTTGGTTATCCTTTTTGATTTCTAATAAAATGTTTTACTATTAAATCAACATATTTTATGATTTGAGAAATTTATGAGTGTGCAGATAATGTGATTTTTAGGTCCTATCATACTTATGAGAATGTGCTACAGTTTAGCATGGACTTGAATGTGAGAGAAGTCTTACAAAACTGTCAAACAAGTTACGAAATTATCAAGAGCGAAGGATTATCATTGAACCAAACACATTGTGAACCTACACCAAATTGTGAAGTTGTAATTTGGATAAATAATGTATTGATGTATGATAGTATAATTGGAGATTATAGTCACTTGAAGTTTATTTATTTTTCAAAGCCTTTGACTTAGCAGTATACTTGTTACTTAGTAGCGTCATTGAATTGAGCCCTTCATGAATTACATTATGAAGTAACACCGACTACTCCTGGTTCCTTTGGTAGGGACTTGAGGATTGATAGCTTAAAAATCTCGTAAGCAAATCAATTTGAAATTGAGAAAAAAATACCATATAAATAAAGGAACAACCATAGCTTGGAGCCCTAGTCTTCTCCAATGGAGAAAATATGTGACCTGAAGCAAGAAGGTAAAAAACTACTATTGAGCTAGTAGTCACCATACAATGAACATCGACATGTCTATCTATGGTTCCTCACATGAATTGGGAACAATTTGAAAACTTCAAAATTCAAGAAAGAAGTGAGCAAATAAATGAAATTCAGCACACAAATTCTAGGAGTAGTTGAAAAAATTCACATCCGCAGAATCAAAAAGAGGGAGAGGTACCTGCATACAAGTTTTATCCCAATCATGTCAGAAGTGGATGGCGATGAGGCACTCCTCCTTCTCCAGGATTGAATGATGCACCACCCAACCTGAGTGGAGATGCGGCAGAAGGTACGACTGTCAAAAGAAGAATAGAAAGAAGATAAAAATATGAGAGTAATAATTAATCTTATTGTTCATTGATACATGCCCTCAAGACAATACAATATATATGGTTTAAACAAGTACTCGGTCAATTAACCAATCAATAAATAATAAAATAATTCTAAAAATTATTCTGAGAATTATTCTAATAATTATAATAGAATTATTAGAATAATCCTAAAACTAATTTGATTTGATTTGATGATTTGATTCGGTCAATTTTGGTAATTCTCTTTTATCTCTTTTACCCCCTGACAAACTTAACGGGAGTCAGTCTTTGATTCAGAAAATCCTTGAGCTTGTAACTAATTGGATAGTCGATGAAATCATGCACGAGGAGCTTGTCAAAGACCATATAAGGATTTCTTAAGTTGGCAAACATGATTTGGAAATTGTGGATGAATGAACCCAGGTGATTTCTCCATAAATACAATTTCCTCAAGATGACCATGGAGAAACGCATTTGAGATGTCCAATTGGCATACATGCCAATTGGAACTAACATCTATCGATAATAATAGTCTGACAGATATAATCTTGATGACTGAACTAAAAGTATCATTGAAGTCAATACCTGGTTGCTGATTAAAACCTTTGACTACAAGTCGAGCGTTGTGTCATTCAAGAGAACCATCAGCTCGGTCAATAACGTTGGGGCTATGGACTGAGTCATATGATGATTGTTGTATGGACTTGATGTATCATGTTCTTATATATATAAAATCATTTCTTTATGGTTATTATACTTACTTGTATTGGTGCTAAATAACTAAGTATAATAGCGTCCTTGAGTAGAAGGTTCTCATCTATATCAATCGATTGGTTGAATCGATAGTGAGATGATATAGAGAATACTACTCTTAATCATTCCTAGTCAAGTATTAACATTCAGGGACAATATTAATGCGATGAGACTAGCATGTAGGTCAACTCGATGACTTGATCTCACAAGTCATGGATATAGAGATATCAAGTTGACACATGGGTATGCATTGGAGAATGTATACTGAATGACCCGCCATGAGAAAGTATCATGGATCGTTATATGAGTGTCATATACTTTCTCATATGACTATTAGTATGACTATCAGTTCTTGGACCTGAAGTCACCATGGTTCCCTACATAAGGAGTTGCATACTTTGGCTTCTTCAAACGTCACCCATAACTGGGTGGACTATAAAGGCGATTACTGGGTATGTAACAAATTATGTGGAGGGAAGTGAGTGATGTAGATGGGATCTATCCCTCCTATATGACGAGAGTGACATCATGATTCTTGATAGAGTGAGACCACATAGTGCATGACCATGCCCAAATGAGTCAATATGAGATATTGAGCTCATTTGAATAGAGTGAGTCTACTTGGAGTTCAAGATATAGATCGATTAGAGGATGACACGGTCTATGCCTCATTTGATCAATGTAGATGTCAAGGATAGAAGGACATTGTCACATATTGTGAGAGTCACAATTAGTAGTCACAAAGGTGATGTTGGATCTCAACATTCTTGTAACTTGGGTAGTAATGATGTGTTGCTAGATACCGCTCATTACTTATGTTTCTAAATGGGTTTAGGAGCATTGCCAATGTTACAAGCACCTATAGAGTCACATACAATGGGAAATTAGATGGAGATTAGGTTCATATGATGGACCAAGAGGATTAGGTTCATGTGATGAACCAAATTGGATTAAGAGTAATCCAAATTAGACTAATTGAGTTGGACTCAATTTGAGTCATGTGTCAAACGAGTCTAATTTAGACTTGGATTCATTGAGTCAATTTAATTCAATGAATATTGATTCATTAAATTAAATTGATTTGAATTAAATGGTTAGATTTGATCAACCATGGGAGAGAAGAGGTCAAGTTTGACTTGACTTGAGAAGGAAGATGAAAGGTCAAATTTGACTTGACCAAATGCCACATCATTTGTGACATGGCATGGGGTCGGCCAATGATGATGTTCCACATCATCATGGCTACATCAAGGGTGTGCCACCTCATGAGTAATACCAAGAGTCATGACTCTTGGTATTACATGGAGGTATAATAACCTCTTAATGTGGCCAGCCACATTAGTGCAAGAGTTAGCAATTTTTGTGTGCTCATTCACTTCATCATCTTCCTCCTCTCTTCTTCCCTCTCCCTCTCATCCTTGCCGTGACTTCTAAGGGTGTTAGCACACTCTTAGTTATTCTCTCCATCTCTTGTTCGTGTGGATACTTCTAGAGGTGTGTCCGCTTGAACACTCTTGAGATCCGAAGAACCTTGGACGAGCGGGATTTGCGAAGGGCTTCGCTTCTAAGGTATACTCCTTAACATGTAGATCTAAAGTAGATCTAGAGTAGAAAATTAAGTACATGAAAATTTTTATCTTCGCACGGATCCAATGGCTAAGAACTTCAGGGTTTCCGCAACGCAAAAAGCGGTTTTTGCGGCTTGAAAGTTCTAACAGTGTATCTGAGCCACGTGCGAAGCGTGTACTGTAGGACCGTTGCGGCCGGCTAGGAGGGGGTTGGATATCCTGCAAACACAAAAAGACAAACAACAACCTTCCTCAAACTCTTTAAGCTAACACTTGTATATATAAAGTAAGCCGATAAATAAAAAGCATAAAGAAAAAGTGAGGCACAAGGATTTACTTGGTTACAACCGATGTGGTTGTTAATCCAAGGAAGATCAAGCTCACTAAAAATCTCCTTCGGGTGGAGAAGCCTCGTACAGCAATGAAGCACAGAAAACGGAAGCTTAACTCTAAACTAAAGCGCACAAGCGTTAGAATTACAAGTAATGAGTTCGTTTTTAAAGCTTCTGGACCAAGGCTATATTTATAGCCTTGGTCGGGGCGCCTGGAAGGGTTCCGGACGCCCTGGGGGGATAAAACTTATCCCCCAACGTTCAGATCGAGTCAAAACTCGATCTGGTCAATTTTACTGCTCAGGGCGCCCCGGAGGGCTCCGGGCGTCCCGGACTGCTCCGGGCGTCCCGGACTGCTCCGGGCGCCCCAGAGCCCAAAGTCAACAGTTGTTGACCTTTTTGTCTGGGACTTCTTCTCTGGTTCAGTCCCGCCTCGGTCCGGTTCTTCTCCTCCGGCTTCTCGTCCCTCGGAATCGCTGTGTGTTTCCTTCTCGTCCACCAGCGTACTCATCCGCAGTCTTCGTTCCTCGGTCACACCGCGTGCCGACCTTCTCGCTAGCTGCGTCTCTTGCTCCCCAAGCAATCTTCCGCTCCGGCTTTCGTCCCTCGGAACCACCGCACACTTCCTTCTCGTCCACCGGGGTTCTCTTTCGTAACGCCTCGTCCCTCGGACGCACCGCGTGCCGTCCTTCTCGCTAGCTGCGTCTTCCACTCGAGTACCTGTGCTCCTAAGCTCCTGCACACTTAGACACAAGGTTAAAACAACGCAGGGCCTAACTTAACTTGTTGATAACACCAAAACTGTTAGCTAGAGCCCTAGAGCCAATCATTTGATGATTGTATTTTGGACTTGTTGTATCATATTCTATATAAATAAAGGCATTTGGTTTTTAGTTATTATACTTACTTGTATTGGTGCCAAATAAACTAAGTATAATAACATCCTTGAGTAGAAGGTTCTTACCTATATCAATCGATTGGTTGAATCGATAGTGAGATGATATAGGGAACACTACTCTTAATCATTCCTAGTCGAGTATTAACATTCAGGGATAATGTTAATGCAATAAGACTAGCATGTAGGTCAACTCGATGACTTGATCTCATAAGTCATGGATATAGAGATATCAAGTTGACACATGGGTATGCATTAGAGAATGTATACTGAATGACCCGCCATGAAAAAGTATCATGGATCGTTATATGAGTGTCATATACTTTCTCATGTGACTATTAGTATGACTATTGGTCCTTAGACCTGAAGTCACCATGGTTCCCTACATAAGGAGTTATGTACTTTGATTTCGTCAAACGTCACCCGTAACTGGGTGGACTATAAAGGCGATTACTGGGTATATAATGAATTATGCAGAGGGATGTGAGTGATGTAGATGGGATCTATCCCTCCCATATGACGGGAGCGACATCGGTATTCTTGATAGAGTTAGACCACGAAGTGCATGGCCATGCCCAAATGAGTCAATATGAGATGTTGAGCTCATTTGATCGAGTGAGTATACTTGGAGTTCAAGATTTAGATTGATTAGAGGATGACACGGTCTATGCCTCACATTGATCAATCTAGATGTCTAGGATAGAAGGACAATGTCACATATTGTGAGGAGTCACAATTAGTAGTCACAAGGTGATGTTGGATCTCAACATTCTTGTAACTTGGGTAGCAATGATGTATTGCTAGATGCCGCTCATTGCTTATGTTTCTAAAGGAGTTTAGAAACATTGCCAACGTTACAAGAACCTATTGGGTCACACACAAAGAACAAGTGGATGAAGATTATGTTCATATGATGAACCAATTAGATTAGGTTCATATGATGCACCAAAGATTGGATTCAAATTAGACTTATTGAGTTAGACTCAATTAGATTCAATTGTTGAATGAGTCTAATTTAAATTTGATTCATTGAGTCGATTTATATTAATGAATTGAGATTCATTAAATTAAAATTGACTTGAATCAAAGGTTGGATTTGACTCAACAAGGAAGAGAATTAGTCAATTTTGACTTTACCAAATGGAAGTTGAAACATCAAGTTTGACTTGATGCATTGCCACATCATGAAGGTTGACTCATCCTACATGGCATGACTAACCTTGCCACACCATCTACACCTCATGAGGTATGCCACCCCATGGAGGTTAAACCTCCCATTCCATTTAATGTGGTCGGCCACATTAAATGAGGGAGTTATGTGTGTGGTCGGCCACACTAAAGGGTGGAGGGGGTTTTCATTTGGTGGCATTCATGTGTGGTAATTGCTTCTCCTTCTTCCTAGCTTCTTCCTCCTCTTTGCTTGCTGTTGCCGAGAGTTTTCATGGATGGAGAAGGTGGTTGAGTGAGTTCCAAGAGAATAAGGAAGAGTGAAGGTCACAAAGGAGGATACTACTTCTTGAGTGTATGAGATTCCTTTTGCATCCTCTTTTTTTCTTCCTTTCAAATCCTACCCGAGAGCCCTAGAAAGTGCTAGCACACTTGGGGTGCTCTCTTCTCCATCCTTGAGTGTTAGAGAACACATCTTGTTCGTGTGGATATCACTAGAGAGTTGTCTACGTTGACAACTTCGAGATCCGGCGTACCTTGGACTTGCGGGATTGCAAAGGGCATGCATCAAAGGTATAAAATGTTTTTCCTTTGTAGATCTACTGTAGATCATAGTTTGAAACTCATACTCATATTTTTGAAATCTATCCTTCGCACGAGATCCAGTGGCATGGGTGATTCGGGGTTTCCGCGACGCGAAAAGCGGTTTTCGCGGCCTGAAAAATCCAACAGTGGTATCAGAGCCACGTGCGAAGACGAATACGAGTTTATTTTGTGTTTTATGAAAACTTTTCAGTTCTGTAATATTCTGGAAATTTATGATTTTTATGGGTATTTTTCTCGTAGAAGTGAAGCACAAGTGTCTCGACACTTGTAGGCTTCGACTACCGAGAAGTTTTCCCAAAACGGCCAAGTTTCACCCCAAAACCTTTTGGGACAGCGGGCTAAGGCACTGTTAGATCACAAAGGAACCCTCGCGATGGTTAGATCGCGGGTAGGGGCGCTGCCCATGGCCCCGCAAGGGGATTCGTTCCGCGATTGCGCCCGAAAACCGCTAAACGGAACCGCCGGGAAATTGTACTCGTAAAAATTGTAAAAATTATAGAAATTTATAATTTTGAATTATATATTATTTTTGTGATAGTCATGGCCCAAAAACCCAAATTGGATTTGGAAATGTGTTGTAATTCATAATACGGCCTGCATGCCGTTATGTGATGTGTGTGATGTATTTATTTTATTTTATTTTATTTTCACGACCTGCGCGTCGTGCCTTTTCTCTTATATTCTAGTTGTAAATTAGATTTAGACTCGAATGTAACTCGAGTTTCAAAATTTTAATGTAAATTTTGAAGCGGTGGAAGGTCCACACGAGACGGAGTTACGAGGAGGGCGCGAGCAACACAAGGTGGTCAAATGAAGAAGCTTGAGAAGCTGTTGACCTTAGGTTAATCATCCGATCTTCTCATTGGCTTGAGAAGATCGTAGTAGGGCCATGACATAATCACAAAATTATTTGATTAATTATTTAATTAATTGTTTTGTGTGTATGTGATGCATGCTAGTTAATTAAGTAATTAATTAGTGTCTTACGATTAGATTAGATCTAAGTCGTGCACATGATGCACCCTTCGATTAGATTAGATCTATCGAGTATATGATACGCATCATCATTTAGATTAGATCTAAAACCGCGTCAACTCATAATGTCTACCATGCCGTGATACCTACCACTACCTCGATCGCATGTTGTTGTTGAATCTGCCAAATCAGAGCAACACATACTATCTTGGTAGGGTATGGAGGGACAATCTTGGTCCCGCCTATAAACGCATGGGTGAGTACAACTCAATTAGATTGAGTATTCCTAGTTTACTGGGTTGGATCGAGTACAACTATAGGCATTCTTCCAACGGTTGGAAAGGTAGATCAAAATCACGTTTATATTAACTCTTGGGCGTATTAGCCAAAACTAACTCGAGTTTTAATATAAATGCGGATTTTATCCTATAAACAAGAGTTGCATAGAGATGTAATTGGTAATCATTACTTACCGATCATACTAAGTCTTGGGCGTATTAGCCAAAGCTAACTCAAGGGTTAGTATGATGTGGATCTTGTCCCACATGAATTATAGAATTCAGTGGGAGCATCATTTAGTTAAAGGCCTAATTAAATGATTAAGAATATGACACTTATTTATGTATTTATTTCTGTTGTAGATTACCATGACATCAAACACGAACAACTTCTCTCTGCGTTCTGTCCTTAAGAAGGACAAGCTCAACGGAGCAAATTTCCTGGACTGGTACAGGAACCTGAGAATAGTTCTCACCCAAGAACGTAAACTGTACGTTCCGGAGCAGCCCATTCCGGAGGCTCCTCCTGCCACTGCCACGCGAACAGACCGAGATGCTTACAAGAAGCATCAAGATGACACATTAGATGTATCCTGTCTTATGCTCGCGACCATGAACTCTAAGCTTCAGAAGCAACATGAGTTGATGGGCGCTTACGATATGGTTGAACATCTTTGTCACCTATATCAAGGACAAGCAAGGCACTGGAAGAGGAACTCCAAAGAATACCTGGAAGATCTTAAGAAGAAGAGAAATAAGATTTCTACTTCAGGTATACATGTTATAGAAGTCAACCTCTCTATTTCTTCATCGTGGGTATTAGATACCGGATGTGCTTCGCACTGAGATAGACCTACGAGTAGGCAATAGAGCACGGGTTGCTGCTATTGCTGTAGGAACTTACCATCTATCTCTGCCCTCTGGGCTTGTACTAGAATTAGATAATTGTTGTTATGTGCCTGCTTTAACTAAGAACATTATATCTATTTCTTGTTTGGACAAGAAAGGTTTTTCGTTTATAATAAAGAACAAATGTTGTTTCGTCTATTTAAACGAAATGTTATATTGTAGTGCACCTCTGATAAACGGACTCTATATTCTAGACCTTGAGAGTCCTATCAATAACATTAGTACCAAGAGGTTCAAGTCAAGTGACATGAACCAAACCTATCTCTGGCACTATCGCTTAGGTCATATAAATGACAAGCGCTTATCCCAGCTCCATAAGGATGGTTTGCTGGACTCATTTGATTTTGAATCTTATGAGATATGCGAGTCATGCCTACGATGCAAGATGACCAATACTCCCTTTAGTGGGCACAGCGAAAGAGCGACTGATTTGTTAGGACTCATACATAGTGATGTATGTGGCCCTTTTAATGTCGCTGCTAGAGGAGGTTATAGGTACTTCATCACATTTACTGATGACTTCAGTAGATATGGTTATGTGTACTTGATGACACATAAGTCAGAATCCTTTGAAAAGTTCAAAGAATTCAAGAATGAAGTACAGAACCAGCTTGGCAAGAGTATTAAGATACTTCAATCCGATCAAGGTGGAGAATACCTTAGCCATGAGTTCTGTGACTATCTAGCTGAGTGTGGGATTCTATCCCAACTCACTCCTCCTGGAACACCACAGTGGAATGGTGTATCCGAAAGGAGGAATCGTACCCTATTAGATATGGTACGATCTATGATGAGTCACACAGATCTTCCGACATACCTTTGGGGTTATGCTCTAGACACGGCAGCTTTATACTCAACCGAGTTCCATCCAAGGCCGTGATAAAGACACCATATAGGATATGGACTGGGAGAGATGCCCAGGTGTCTTTCATGAGGATTTGGGGTTGTGAGGCTTACGTTAGACGTCAAGTCTCAGAAAAATTAGGACCCAAATATGACAAGTGCTATTTCATTGGATATCCCAAGGAAACTAAGGGATATTACTTCTAAATTCCCAGTCAGCACAAGGTAGTTGTGGCAAAAACTGGGGTTTTTCTAGAAAGGGACTTTGTTTCTAGAAAGACTAGTGGGAGCGTGTTCGATCTTGAAGAAGTTCAAGATGCGAACAATAGCACTAATGCCTCGATGGAAATTGAACTGGAACCACAAAGTGTTGTGGATGATGTTGTTCCACAAGGAATTGAGGAACAACAACCAGTTCAAGTAGACATACCTCTTCGCAGGTCTGATAGGATACGTCGTCGGCCTGAGAGATACTCATTTCTCTTGTCTGACCATGATGATGTTATGCTCATAGAGGATGAGCCTACCACCTATCAGGAAGCTGTGATGAGACCAGATTCCGAGAAATGGCTAGAGGCCATGAGATCCGAGATGGAATCCATGTACACCAACCAAGTTTGGACTTTGGTTGATCCACCTGAAGGGGTAAAACTCATAGGGTGTAAGTGGGTCTTTAAGAGAAAGACTGACATGGATGGACTTATCTATAAAGGTCGCTTGGTAGCTAAAGGTTTCAAGCAGATTGATGATATTGACTATGATGAGACCTTTTCTCCAGTAGCGATGTTTAAGTCCATTCGGATCATGCTTGCTATTGCAGCTTACCACGATTACGAGATCTGGCAGATGGACGTCAAAACCGCGTTTCTGAATGGAAACCTACTCGAGGATGTGTACATGACACAACCTGAGGGTTTTGTAGATTCACAGCATACTAGCAGAGTATGCAAGCTGCATAGGTCCATTTATGGACTAAAGCAAGCTTCTCGGAGCTGGAATCTTCGATTCGATGATGCAATCAAGTAGTTTGGTTTCATCAAGAACGAAGATGAACCTTGTGTCTACAAGAAGGTTGTAGGGGACATAGTTGTCTTCCTCATATTGTATGTGGATGACATACTACTCATTGGGAAGGACATCCCTTTGCTTCAGTCAAGACCCGGCTAGGGAGTTGCTTCTCAATGAAGGACTTAGGTGAGGCATCCGCATTCTAGGGATCATGATCTATAGAGATAGATCTAAGAGGTTGCTTGGCCTAGCCGAGTACATATATTGACAAGGTACTCCTTCGGTTTGCCATGCAGAACTCAAGAAGGGATTTCGACGATGTCACATGGCGTGAGTCTTTTGAAGACTCAAGGTCCCTCTTCTAGAGAGGAGAGAGACCGCATGGATCAGATCCCTTATGCCTCAGCCATAGGATCGATCATGTATGCCATGCTATGTACTCGACCTGATGTCTCGTATGCTTTGAGCATGATGAGCAGATACTAGTCAGATCCAGGTGAAAGTCATTGGATAGCGGTCAAGAATATTCTTAAGTACTTAAGAAGGACTAAAGAATATTTCTTGATATATGGAGGCAATGATGAGATAGCTGTGAAGGGTTACAGTGATGCTAGCTTCCAGACCGACCAGGATGACTATAGATCGCAGTCGGGGTTCGTGTTTTGCATTAATGGTGGTGCTGTGAGCTGGAAGAGTTTGAAGCAGGACACAGTAGCTGATTCTACAATAGAGGTCGAGTACAATGCTGCATCAGAGGCAGCAAAGGAGGCAGTTTGGATCCACAAGTTCATCACTGAACTTGGGGTGGTTCCTAGCATTGTTGGCCCCATTGAGCTCTATTGTGACAACAATGGAGCTATAGCACAGGCGAAGGAACCTCGCTCACACCAGCGGACCAAACACATACTACGGCGCTTCCATCTCATTCGAGAGATCATCGAGAGAGGAGATGTGAAGATTTGCAGAGTACCTACAGAGGCTAACATCGCAGATCCCTTGACCAAGGCTTTGGCACAGAGGAAGCATGATGGTCACACTAGGTCATTGGGGCTTAGAGCCTACACTGATTGGCACTAGTGCTAGTGGGAGATTGTTGTTGGTGCAGTGAGCACCAGATGATCGAACCTGAGTTTTGATTATGGCAAAGGGCTCAAAGTTAAGTGGTGGTGTTATCTAACAAAGTTCATGGAGCTTGTAGGAAAGTCCTAAGTGATACTTAGGCAAAAGTCCTAACTGCGGTTAGGCAGGTGAAAACCCTAGGGGGTGGTAACCCTAGGTCCTAGGGGGTGGTAACCCTAGGTCCTAGGGGGTGGTAACCCTAGGTGGAGAAAAGTCCTAACTGCGGTTAGGCAAGGTGAAAACCCTAGGGGGTGGTAACCCTAGGTCATAGGGGGTGGTAACCCTATGCGGAAAATTTTGGCAGGTCGAGGGCTTCAGGCAAAAGTCCTAGGGGGTGGTAACCCTAGGTGGAAAGTCCTGGTGTCATGAACCAGGTGAAAGACTGGACTAGCCGGGAAGCGGATGTCCAGCAGAAAGTCCGGGAGCCTCGAGTGCCGAGCAAAAGTCCAGTCGATCTGGAGGATCGAACTGGCATCAGGTAATCTCTCCTGAGGGGAGTAGGTGAGGACGCGTTCCCCGTAGAGGGAACAGTAGGCGTCGAGCCGAAGTCAGACCCGGACAGTCCGGAGACCGTCATAATATTCTTTATCATCTTCATATTTATTATTGTTTTGTGCTAACTTTGTCTGAAGGTATTTTTGGGATTAACATATCTTGCAGGGCAAAAGTGCACAATTACTCTCGGACAGTAACCGAGGCGCCTCCATGGGGCTTGGAGCCGGGTGCAAAACATAAGCTGGCTGCAAGCAAGCTTCAAGGCGCCTGGATAGGCTTAAGGCGCTGAACAAGTTGATGGCGCCTTGGAGGTTGGAGGCGCCTTGAACAGGATAGAATTCGACCAGGTCGGTTCTGATCCACGCGGGTGATGCGGCCAGCCTGGAGGCGCCTTGGAGGGGTTTAAGGCGCCTTGAACACTGTTTATAAAGGGGATTCGACCAGCAGCTAGGAAACAGAACATCCAAGTCTTCCTTCTGCATTTAGCTGCTAACGAACTCGTCCCGAAGTGCTGTAACTCGACACCGACAATCCGAAGCTTCAATTTAGTATTTTCCATTGTCGGTATAAGATTATTTACTGCATTACTTGTAATTCATCTTTGTATACTTTCGAACTTATAGTTGTTGCCCACCGAAAGCGATCAAGGATCGCGGGCCTTCGAGTAGGAGTCGCCTTAGGCTCCGAACGAAGTAACTCCTTCGTGTCTATGTCTCTTTTAATTTCCGCTGCGTTTTAACTCTTACGATTCCGATAATCGAACGATTTTAGCCACGAGCGCTATTCACCCCCCCCTCTAGCGCGTCTCGATCCAACAATTGTTAGCTAGAGCCCTAGAGCCAATCATTTGATGATTGTATTTTGGACCTGTTGTATCATATTCTTTATAAATAAAGACATTTGGTTTTTGGTTATTATACTTACTTGTATTGGTGCCAAATAAACTAAGTATAATAACGTCCTTGAGTAGAAGGTTCTTACCTATATCAATCAATTGGTTGAATCGATAGTGAGATGATATAGGGAACACTACTCTTAATCATTCCTAGTCGAGTATTAACATTCAGGGACAATGTTAATGCAATAAGACTAGCATGTAGGTCAACTCGATGACTTGATCTCACAAGTCATGGATATAGAGATATCAAGTTGACACATGGGTATGCATTAGAGAATGTATACTGAATGACCCGCCATGAGAAAGTATCATGGATCGTTATATGAGTGTCATATACTTTCTCATGTGACTATTAGTATGACTATTGGTCCTTAGACCTGTAGTCACCATGATTCCCTACATAAGGAGTTATGTACTTTGGTTTCGTCAAACGTCACCCGTAACTGGGTGGACTATAAAGGCGATTACTGGGTATATAACGAATTATGCAGAGGGATGTGAGTGATGTAGATGGGATCTATCCCTCCCATATGACGGGAGCGACATCGGTATTCTTGATAGAGTTAGACCACGAAGTGCATGGCCATGCCCAAATGAGTCAACATGAGATGTTGAGCTCATTTGATCGAGTGAGTCTACTTGGAGTTCAAGATTTAGATTGATTAGAGGATGACACGGTCTATGCCTCACATTGATCAATCTAGATGTCTAGGATAGAAGGACAATGTCACATATTGTGAGGAGTCACAATTAGTAGTCACAAGGTGATGTTGAATCTCAACATTCTTGTAACTTGGGTAGCAATGATGTATTGCTAGATGCCGCTCATTGCTTATGTTTCTAAAGGAGTTTAGAAACATTGCCAACGTTACAAGAACCTATTGGGTCACACACAAAGAACAAGTGGATGGAGATTAGGTTCATATGATGAACCAATTGGATTAGGTTCATATGATGCACCAAAGATTGGATTCAAATTAGACTTATTGAGTTAGACTCAATTAGATTCAATTGTTGAATGAGTCTAATTTAAATTTGATTCATTGAGTCAATTTATATTAATGAATTGAGATTCATTAAATTAAAATTGACTTGAATCAAAGGTTGGATTTGACTCAACAAGGAAGAGAATTGGTCAATTTTGACTTTACCAAATGGAAGTTGAAACATCAAGTTTGACTTGATGCATTGCCACATCATGAAGGTTGACTCATCCTACATGGCATGACTAACCTTGCCACATCATCTCCACCTCATGAGGTATCCCACCTCATGGAGGTTACACCTCCCATTCCATTTAATGTGGTCGGCCACATTAAATGAGGGAGTTATGTGTGTGGCCGGTCACACTAAAGGGTGGAGGGGGTTTTCATTTGGTGGCATTCATGTGTGGTAATTGCTTCTCCTTCTTCCTCCTCTTTGCTTGTTGTTGCCGAGAGTTTTCATGGAAGGAGAAGGTGGTTGAGTGAGTTCCAAGAGAATAAGGAAGAGTGAAGGTCACAAAGGAGGATACTACTTCTTGAGTGTATGAGATTCCTTTTGCATCCTCTCTTTTTCTTCCTTTCAAATCCTACCCGAGAGCCCTAGAAAGTGCTAGCACACTTGGGGTGCTCTCTTCTCCATCCTTGAGTGTTAGAGAACACATCTTGTTCGTGTGGATATCACTAGAGAGTTGTCTACGTTGACAACTTCGAGATCCGGCGTACCTTGGACTTGCGGGATTGCGAAGGGCACGCATCAAAGGTATAAAATGTTTTTCCTTTGTAGATCTACTGTAGATCATAGTTTGAAACTCGTACTCATATTTTTGAAATCTATCCTTCGCACGAGATCCAGTGGCATGGATGATTCGGGGTTTCCGCGACGCGAAAAGTGGTTTTCGCGGCCTGAAAAACCCAACAAAAACAACCTTGGGGTTCTAACAATCTCTCCCTTTTTGGTGTGATCAACCCAAGTTAAGCTAGGGTTACAAATAGACATAGAATAAAAATAATTTATTGCAATAACATGCAACATGATAGAAAAAATTGAATTTCAAAAATTTCAAATTTTAATTTTCATTTTTCTACCTCCCCTTAGACTTATACTTTCCCTTCTCCCCCTTTGATCACAATAAAAATGGGGTTTCAAGAAAAATAATCTAAGGGTTTGACACTTAGAAAAATTATAGAAATCTATTTCAATGTTTTTCGGAGAAAAAATATTTCCAAGTTAAAGAAAAAAAAATTTCTAAGTCTAAGAATGACTTTTGAAAAATTTCTAAGTTTTCACCAAAAATAAATCTTTCTAAGTCCAAAAATTTGTGCAAGAAAATTTAAGAAAATTGATAGCATTAAAAAAATTTTCTATGCATTTATTTATTTATTTTATACTGATACTTATATCAACAAGTTTTAAATTTCCATTTCAATTTTTCTTAACTTCTCAAATTACACTTTTTCAAATTTAAAGCCACAGATATTAAACATGCAATAATTTGTATCTTGTTAATTTCTATTATTTTTTGAATTTCAACTTCACAAAAAAATTCAAATAGCATAGATTCTAACTTGATAAAATTTTTTGACAATATAAAAAATTCTTTCGGCAATGTGCAAAATTCGTTTGAAAGAATATTTTGTAATTTGCAAGAATTTTTTAACAACAAAAATTCTAATTTACAGGAATCTATTAACAATAGATTTCTTAATCTGAAACACCTTTTCGGTGACTCAATTTCTAAATAGCAAAATTATTTCGCGAGAGTAATTTGTAATTCGAAAAATTCTTCTAATTTGCATAATTCTTTTGTCAAAATATTTTTTAATTTGCAAATTTCTTTTGATAATATTTCTAATTTGCAAGACAAATTTGACAATTGATTTTCTAATTCAAAAAACTTTTTCGGTAATTCAATTTTTAAATCACAAAAATCTTCAGGCAATTTATCTATTGAATTAACCGGTTGTTTAGAGGGTAGAGACCATACCTTACTTACCTCGTTGGTCGTTGGTTCTTCCCCCGTTGAATTAATTTCTTCCGAAAATTCTCCCCCTTCATCGATCTGGGGATGTACTTCGGCTGTTGGGGCTGTCTCGGTAATTTCTTCCGTCTCAGATTCTGATGACGGCTCTATGTCTATTGAGGGGACGACTTCAATCGGCTCTTCGTAGAGTATTAAGAACTTTTCCCAAAGTTCTTTTGAGCTGTTGTATTCACCGATTCTTTTGAGATCTTCATTTGGTATCACGGTTAGGAGATGAAATTCTGCCCGTCCATTTGCCATCGATTCGTTACGTTACTTTTTGTTCCAGAGACGTAGATTGAGTCTTTCTCCGTTCGTGTTCTTCGGTTCTTCATAACCAGATTTTAAAATTAAAGAAATACCAAGGTCTGAGTTAAGGTATACCTCCATTTGTTTCTTCCATGAAGAAAACTCCCCCTCGAATGCTGGTGGATATTCGCTAGCTTTGGCCATCGTTTTGTTGCTTCAGATGACGGTTAGTCCTTCTGAGGCGTTTTGGCTCTGATACCACTTGTAGGACCGTTGCGGCCGGCTAGGAGGGGGTTGGATATCCTGCAAACACAAAAAGACAAACAACAACCTTCCTCAAACTCTTTAAGCTAACACTTGTATATATAAAGTAAGCCGATAAATAAAAAGCATAAAGAAAAAGCGAGGCACAAGGATTTACTTGGTTACAACCGATGTGGTTGTTAATCCAAGGAAGATCAAGCTCACTAAAAATCTCCTTCGGGCGGAGAAGCCTCGTACAGCAATGAAGCACAGAAAACAGAAGCTTAACTCTAAACTAAAGCGCACAAGCATTGGAATTACAAGTAATGAGTTCGTTTTTAAAGTTTCTGGACCAAGGCTATATTTATAGCCTTGGTCGGGGCGCCTGGAAGGGTTCCGGGCGCCCTGGGGGGATAAAACTTATCCCCCAATGTTCAGATCGAGTCAAAACTCGATCTGGTCAATTTTACTGCTCAGGGCGCCCCGGAGGGCTCTGGGCGCCCCGGACTGCTCTGGGCACCCCGGAGCCCAAAGTCAATAGTTGTTGACCTTTTGTCCAGGACTTCTTCTCTAGTTCAGTCCTGCCTCGGTCCGGTTCTTCTCCTCCGGATCCGCTCGTTTGGGTGATCTCTGCCATCCGGAAAAGGGCTCACCCGAACCCAACTTCCGGTCTTCTCGAGCAGCCTTCCGCTCCGGCTTCTCGTCTCTCAAAATCGCTGCGTGTTTCCTTCTCGTCCACCAGCGTACTCATCCGCAGTCTTCGTCCCTCGGTCGCACCACGTGCCGACATTCTCGCTAGCTACGTCTCTTGCTCCCCGAGCAATCTTCCGCTCCGGCTTTCGTCCCTCGGAACCACCGCACGCTTCCTTCTCGTCCACCGGGGTACTCTTCCACAACGCCTCGTCTCTCGGACGCACCGCGTGCCGTCCTTCTCACTAGCTGCGTCTTCCGCTCGAGTACCTGTGCTCCTAAGCTCCTGCACACTTAGACACAAGGTTAAAACAACGCAGGACCTAACTTAACTTGTTGATCACACCAAAACCACCTTGGGGTTCCAACATGTACTTGTTTTGTTTTAATTTTTATGAAAAATTACAGATCTGTAAGTTTCTATAAGTTTATGATTTTTATGGTTTTTATGTGTATTTTTCTCGTAGAGGCGAAGCAACGAGTGCTAGGACACTTGTAGGCTTCGACTACCGAGAAAAAATTTCCGAAACGGCAAGTTCTCGCCCAAATTGTTTTGGGACAACAGCTTAAGATGTTGTTAGATCATAGTAGGACACTCGTGATACTCATTTCACGAAAAGGGGTGCTGCCCCTAACCCCGCAAGGGGCATTGTCCCGCGATCGCGCCCGAAAATCGGTAAACGGGACCGTCGGGAAATTGTAACTCATAAAATTGTAAAAATAGTACTAAAATTATAGAAATTTATATAAAATATATAATTTAGAATTATGTATGATTTTGTGATGGTCATGGCCCAAAACCCAATTTGATTGGACAAATTTGTGTTGTAATTCGTAATATGTCCTGCGCGCTATTTTGTGTGATGTGCGTGTTGTATATATTATGCGACCTGCGTGTCGTACCTCCCTCATTTTTGTATTCCTATTGTAAAATAGTTTTAGACTCGAATGTAACTCGAGTTTCATATTTGTAATGTACAAAAATTGGAGCGGTGGAAGGTCCACTTGAGAAGGAACGACGAGGAGGGTGTGAGCAACACATGGCGGTCAAAGGGAGGAGCTTGAAGAAGCTGTTGACCCTAGGTTGACCGTCCGATCTTCTCATTGGCTTGAGAAGATCGTAGTAGGCCCATGACCTAATCAAAATTTAATTATTCATTGCTTGTGTGTATGTGATGCATGCTAGTGTAGGATAATTAGTGTCATGATGCATATAAGATGTGAATCCACGATTAGAGTAGATCTTAATCGAGTCAACTCGAAATGCCTACCAAGTCTTGATACCCATCACTACCTCGATCATTTGTTGTTGTTGAATATGCCAAAGCAGAGCAACACATATTATTTTGGTAGGGTACGGAGGGACAATTTTGGTCCCACCTATCAAGGCTTGGGTGAGTACAAACTCAATTAGATTGAGTACAACTAGTTAACTCAATTTGATCGGGTATAACTATAGGCATTTTCCAACGGTTGGACGATATGATAAAAATCACATTTATACTAAATCTTGGGCGATTCAGCCAAAGCTAACTCAAGTTTTAATGTAAATGAGATTTTTGATCCTATAAACAAGAGTTGCATAGAGATGTAATTGATAAATTCATTATCTACCGATCATACTAAGTCTTGGGCGATTTAGCCAAAGATAACTCAAGGCGTAGTATGATGTGGATCTTGTCCCACAAGAATTATAGCTAGTTGGAAAATCTAGTAAGTGTGGTTTGACCACATCCATGACTTGATTCTACAAAAGTTTTATAATTCAGTGGGAGCATCATTTAATTAAAGGCCTAATTAAATGCTAGTTGGAATATGATATTTATTTTCTACATTATTTATGTTGTAGATTGCCATGTCGACAAATACGAACACCTTCTCCCTGCGTTCTGTCCTTGACAAGGACAAGCTCAATGGAGCTAATTTCCTGGACTGGTACTGGAATCTGAGAATTGTTCTCACTCAAGAAAGAAAACTGTACGTCCTGGAGCAGCCCATTCCGGAGGCACCTCCTGCCACTGCCACGCGAGCTGACCGAGATGCTTACAAGAAGTATCAAGATGATGCATTAGATGTGTCATGCCTCATGCTCGCAACCATGAACTCTGAGCTTCAGAAGCAACATGAATTGATGTCAGCTTATGATATGGTTGAACATCTTCGTCAACTATATCAAGGACAAGCAAGGTACGAGAGATTCGAGATCTCCAAGGCACTGTTTCAGTGCAAGATGCAAGATTGGACTCCCGTAGGTCCATATGTGCTCAAGATGATTGGGTAAATAGAAAACCTACAGGATTCCCTCTTGGCCAAGAGCTGGCCACAGACTTGATCTTGCAATCCTTGCCAGAGAGCTACAGTCAATTTGTCATGAATTACAACATGAACGAAATTGACAAGACACTGCCCGAGCTGCTAAGCATGTTGAGAACTGCTGAGCTAAACCTTAAGAAGGTAAAGCCCAACTCCATTTTGATGGTGCAAAAGCATAAAGGCAAGGGCAAGCCTAAAGGTAAGGGAAAGCCCTAAGCCAAGGGAAAAGGCAAGGCACTGAAACCTAAAGGAGGGGTTGCCAAGGATGCTACCTGCTTCCACTGCGGTCAGACCGGGCACTGGAAGAGGAACTGCAAAGTATATCTGGAAGATCTCAAGAAGAAGAGAAGTGAGACTTATACTTCAGGTATATATGTTATAGAAGTCAATCTATCTAATTTTGCATCGTGGTTATTGGATACCAGATGTGCTTCTTACATTTGTACTAATGTGCAGGCGCTGAGAAATAGCAGGGCATTGACGAAAGGCGAGGTGGACCTACGAGTAGGCAATGGAGCACGGATTGCTGCTGTTGCTGTAGGAACTTACTATCTATCTATGCCCTCTAGGCTTGTACTAGAATTAGATGAATGTTGTTATGTGCCTGCTCTTACAAAGAACATCATTTTAGTCTCTTGTTTGGACAAGAAAGGCTTTTCTTTTGTAATAAAGAACAAATGTTGTTCTGTTTATTTAAATGATATGTTCTATTGTAGTGCACCTCTGATGAACAAACTCTATATTCTAGACTTAGAGAACTCCATCTATAACATAAGTACCAAATAGTGCAAATCAAATGAAATGAACCAGACCTATCTCTGGCATTGTCGCTTAGGTCATATAAATGACAAATGCTTATCCCAGCTCCATAAAGATGGTTTGCTGGACTCATTTGATTTTGAATCATATGAGACATGCGAGTCATGCCTACTAGGCAAGATGAACAAGACTCCCTTTAGTGGACACAGCGAAAGAGCGACTGACTTGCTAGGACTTATACATAGTGATGTATGTGGCCCTTTCAATGTCGCAGCCAGAGGTGGTTATAGGTACTTCATTACATTTACTGATGGCTTCAGTAGATATGGTTATGTGTATTTGATGACACATAAGTCTGAATCCTTGGAAAAGTTTAAAGCATTCAAGAATGAAGTACAAAACCAGCTTATCAAAAGTATTAAGATACTTCGATCAGATCGAGGTTGTGAATACCTTAGCCATGAGTTTCGTGACTATCTAGCTGAGTGTAGGATTCTATGCCAACTCACTCCTCCTGGAACACCACAGTATAATGGTGTATCTGAAAGGAGAAATCGTACCCTATTAGATATGGTGCGATCTATGATAAGTCACATCGATCTTCCTATATCTCTTTAGGGCTATGCTCTAGACACATCAGCCTTCATACTTAACCGTGTTCCATCCAGGGATGTGATAAAGACACCATATAGGATATGGACTGGGAGAGATATGGACTGAGTCATATGATGATTGTTGTATGGACTTGATGTATTATATTCCTATATATATAAAGGCATTTCTTTATAGTTATTATACTTACTTGTATTGGTGCCAAATAACTAAGTATAATAGCGTCCTTGAGTAGAAGGTTCTCATCTATATCAATCGATTGGTTGAATCGATAGTGAGATGATATAGAGAACACTACTCTTAATCATTCCTAGTCAAGTATTAACATTCAGGGACAATGTTAATGCGATGAGACTAGCATGTAGGTCAACTCGATGACTTGATCTCACAAGTCATGGATATAGAGATATCAAGTTGACACATGGGTATGCATTGGAGAATATATACTGAATGACCCGCCATGAGAAAGTATCATGGATCGTTATATGAGTGTCATATACTTTCTCATGTGATCATTAGTATGACTATCAGTTCTTGAACCTGAAGTCACCATGATTCCCTATATAAGGAATTGCATACTTTGGCTTCGTCAAATGTCACCCGTAACTAGGTGGACTATAAAGACGATTACTGGGTATGTAACAAATTATACGGAGGGATGTGAGTGATGTAGATGGGATCTATCCCTCCTATATGACGAGAGTGACATCATGATTCTTGATAGAGTGAGACCACTAAGTGCATGACCATGCCCAAATGAGTCAATATGAGATATTGAGCTGATTTGAATAGAGTGAGTCTGCTTGGAATTCAAGATATAGATCGATTAGAGGATGACACGGTCTATGCCTCATTTGATCAATTTAGATGTCAAGGATAGAAGGACATTGTCACATATTGTGAGAGTCACAATTAGTAGTCACAAAGGTGATGTTGGATCTCAACATTCTTGTAACTTGGGTAGTAATGATGTGTTGCTAGATATCACTCATTACTTATGCTTCTAAATGGGTTTAGGAGCATTGCCAACGTTACAAGAACCTATAGGGTCACACACAAAGGACAATTAGATGGAGATTAGGTTCATATGATGGACCAAGAGGATTAGGTTCATGTGATGAACCAAATTGGATTAAGAGTAATCCAAATTAGACTAATTGAGTTGAACTCAATTTGATTCATGTGTCAAATGAGTCTAATTTAGACTTGAATTTGTAGGTGCAGCGGAGGCCGGCAAGAGGGGGGTGAATTGCTTCTGAAAAATTAAAACTATACCCTCCTCGTACTTTCAACTCAAATAGTGCAATAGTAAATAAAATAATAAAGCAATAAAGAAACAGGAAGACAGGAATTTAACCTAGTTACAACTAAGAGGGTTGTTAATCTAGGGCAGTAAGAAAAGCGTAGTAGAAGATCTCATTTGCTGAAGGCGGAGAAGCCTTTTACATACTAACGGCTCAAAACTATTGCTAGGAAGTTGTTACAGAGTTGAATACTCAGTTGATACTAAATTCCTATCTCCAGGGGCATTTAAATAGCCTCTGGAAATTTGATCTCGAGGGTCCAGGGCGCCTCCAACAGGGGTCCAAGGCGCCTCAATCTAGTGGACGGATAAAACTTTATCCGCAGCGTAAACGGTCACTTTTGACCAGTTGAAGGCGCCTTCATCAAGTCTGAAGGTGCCTTCAACCTTGAGGTGCCTCCAAGGCAGACTGAGGCGCCTCCAAGGTGGAGGCACCTCCAGTACTAGCTTGAGGTGCCTTAAGCTCTATTTCCAGCATCCTTTCGCCTTGCTTTGACTTCCGTAGCTCCATGCGATTGGGTGATTTCGGCCAACCGAAATAGGGCTCACCCGAACCTAATTTTCGGCCTTCCTCGAGCAGCCTTCCTCCCCTGCTTAACATCCCTCGAACCCCGCGCACGTTCTTCTCGCCCACCGGTGTACTCTTCCGCAGCTCTCTCGTCCTTCGGATGCACCGAGCTCGTCGGCTCCCTTCCCGTGCCGTCCTTCTCACTAGCTGCGTCTTCTGCTCGACTTCCTACACTTCTAAGCTCCTCCACACTCAGACACAGGGATCAAACACAAAGGAGGACCTAACCAACTTGGTTGATCACATCAAAACTACCACGGGGTCCAACAATCTCCCCCTTTTTGATGTGCATCAACCCAAGTTCAAGTTAGGGTAAAAATAGACAAAATGTAATTTTAAAGAAAATTACTAAACTAACATGTTAAGCATAAATTTGTAACACAATTTAGAAAAAAAAATTTAGTTTTCCTAACCCCCTAAACTTGTACCTTTTTCTCCCCCCCTTTGATCACAGCAAAAACGGGGTAAAAATCATATTTAGTAAATTCTTAATTTAGAAAAAATTTTAAGTAAAATGAATTTTCAACGTAAAATTTAGAAAAATTTTAAAAAATAATTTATAAGTATACTGAAGAATTTTCAAAAAAATTCTAAGTAAAAATGATTTTTAGAATTTTCCAAAAAAATTTCATACTAAAATGAATTTCTTAAATTTTCCACAAAAAAATTCTAAGTTAAATGACTTTTTAGAATTTACCAGAAAGAATTTCTAAGTAACATGAATTTTTAGAGATTTTTCAAAGTAATTTCTAAGTCAAAATTAATTTTTAGAATTTTTAAAATAATTTCTAAGTTAAAATTTATTTTTAGAATTTTAAAAGAAAATTCTAAGTAAAACTTTCAAGAGACATTTTTCTAGAAAAGAATTTAAAAAAATTTCTAAGGAAATGTTTAAAAACTTTTCAAAGCATTAGTTAATTCTAATTTTAATGCTTTTATCAGAAAGTTAATTAAACATTTTTATTTCGATATTTCGGATTCCAGGTCATGGCGAGGCATTAGGTCTTTTTGGTTATTGGAGCAACAACCACTTCCTTAGACAAAGCTTCCATAAAGAAACTCAATGTTTAATTTTCTCACTGTAAGCTTTTAACAAAAAATTTAAACTAGCAAAGATTTCGGAACCCAATAGAGGTTCCTTCCTACAGGATTATTCAAAAATTTAGGGGGTACATAGTTCTTGGGCACTCTTCTAAGTTGACCCTGATGGTTTCTAATGTACCAATTCAATTTTCCATAAATTCTAACTTTTGATTTTGGAAACCTATTTAAGCATGCATCAGTTTTTAAATTCTTAATTTCTAATTTTAGATTATCATTTTCTGATTTTAGATTATCGTACATCTCAATTGGACATGCTTTTGCTAATTTCAATTTCAATTTAGTATTTTCTTTTTATAATTTGAATAAGTCTTTAGAAAGAGACTTAATAAAGCGAAAAGTCTGAGTCGGGGTTAGATTTACCTGGCTTACCTGAATCGGTGATGGTCCCCCTTCATCGTCGCTTTCTTCTGATGATGTTCCTCCCCCTTCATCTATTCTCATCTCTGAGCTTGACTCTTCTTCCATTTGATGGTCAGCCATTAGCGCTAACCCCAAGAAGGCTTCGATGTCTGATTCGGAAGATGATGTGTCTGACCAAGTGGCCTTCAGGTTCTTGTGCTTGGAGGATTCTGGTCTCTTGTTCTTTGTCTTTTCCTTCTCTTTCCCCTTTTTCTTCAAGTCTGGGCAGTCATCTTTGATGTGCCCTTCTTTGACGTGCCCTTCTTCGTTGCAGTTGTAGCAACGAACCGTCCTTTTTATTTGCTGATGCCTCTTTAGCTGCAAACTAAATTTATTAGATTTAAAAAATTTATTGAAGCGTCTTACCAATAGTGCCGCTTCGGATTCGTCGACCGAGGCTTCGGAGTCAGAACCGTTTATTCTTGCCTTTAAGGCAATGTTCTAACCAGTCTTCTCTACTCCATTGGGCTCTGCAACTCGAGATTCGTGAAGTTCAAAAGTAGAAAACAAATGTTCTAGTGTACTTACCTCGAAGTCCTTAGAGATGTAATATGCATCTACTAAGGAGGCCCACTCTGGAGTTCTGGGGAAGACATTGAGCGCGTACCGGATTGAGTCTCAGTTCGTTACTTCTTCTCCAAGATTGGTTAGTTGCGTGATCAGCTCATTGATCCTTGCTTGGAGTTGCGCTACCTTCTCACCTTGGTTCATCCGGAGGTTCGTCCACTGGGTCCGGAGGATGTTGCGCCTCGCTAGCTTCGCTTTGGAGGTACCTTCATGAAGCTCTAGGAATTTTTCACAGAGATCTTTCGCGGAGTCGTAGCTTCTGATTCGACTTACCTCTTGTGGTGGTAGCACGCTAAGTAGGTGGAATTCTGCCTTTCCGTTGGAGACAAAATCGGCTTACTCCTTCTTGTTCCACGTGTTTTCTTCTTTATCTTTCGGCGCTGCATATCCATATTTCATTATTAAAAGTATATCAAATTCAATTTTAAAAAATACCTCCATTTTTCGCTTCCATGTAGCGAAATCTCCGTCGAACTTTGGAGGATGAATATTCGCTCCGGCCATCGTCTTGATCGTTGTGCTTCAGTCGGTAGTTAGTCCTTCTGAGGCGGTCTAACTCTGATACCAATTGTAGGTGCAACGGAGGCCGGCAAGAGGGGGGTGAATTGCTTCTGAAAAATTAAAACTATACCCTCCTCGTACTTTCAACTCAAATAGTGCAATAGTAAATAAAATAATAAAGAAATAAAGAAACAGGAAGACATGAATTTAACCTGGTTACAACCAAGAGGGTTGTTAATCCAGGGCAGTAAGAAAAGCGCAGTAGAAGATCTCCTTTGCTGAAGGCAGAGAAGACTTTTATACACTAACGGCTCAGAACTATTGCTAGGAAGTTGTTATAGAGTTGAATACTCAGTTGATATTAAATTCTTAGCTCCAGGGACCTTTAAATAGCCTCTGGAAATCTGATCTCAAGGGTCCAGGGCGCCTCCAACAGGGGTCCAAGGCGCCTCCATCGAGTGGGTGGATAAAACTTTATCCGCAGTGCAAACGGTCACTTTTGACTAGTTGAAGGTGCTTTCAACAAGTCTGAAGGTGCCTTCAAGCTTGAGGCACCTCCAAGGCAGACTTGTTAGAGTGTATACTAAAAGCCTAGCTTTTGTAAATATTTATTTGTTGAAATAAAAGAATCACATTAGTCAATATCTACATTTATTTGTTAAATGTAATTGTTCAATTAATTTATATAGTAGATAACATGGAGTGTGGTGTCACACTCAGAAGATCATGTTGTCGGTTCACTATAAATTATAAACAGTTGCTCACGACTAAGATGGAAAGGAACAAACCATCGGAATAGTCGTAGTGTAATTAAATATTAGTTTATCTTGATTAATAAATTATACTAGTACACTCTAAGTGTATTGAGTAGGATCATTTTAGGTAAGTTCTTTTTGTACTGACTTAATAAAAGAACTAGACCTTAGTTATTATAGAAGTGTGTGCTCTTAATCCTAATATAATAACAAGCACATATATTTAATATTTATTTCTTTGACTTATCAAAGGGTGAGGTTTAGCTCGATAAATCAATATGCCCGATAAGTTGGGAAATGATATTACTTATAGTGTGTGTTATTGATTATAGAAGGAATCTGTGTCCTAGTTATCTAGGTTGAGAATGTCCCCAAGAGGAGCTCATAAGGATTGCCATGTTAAACCCTGCAGGTGGACTTAGTCCGACATGACAATGAAGTTGAGTGGTACTACTCTTGGAGCTAGATATTGTTGGGCTTTTCGGGCCGTGAAAACCGCTTTTTCGCGTCGCGGAAACCCCGAATCACCCTAGCCAACGGATCTCGTGCGAAGAAAAATTCGAAAACATACGAGTACGAGTTACAAAACTTCTAGATCTACATGATAAAGATCTTTACCCTTGTTGCGTGCCCTTTTACGTATCCCGCTCGTCCTCGGTACGCCGGATCTCGAAGTTGTCAATGTAGACAACTCTCTACACGTATCCACACGAACACACTAGGTGGAGGTGACCAAAAACCAAGGTGTGCTAGCACCTATGTGGTTCGGCCAAGGAAGGAGGAGAGGGAGAGCTTGAGAGGAAGAAGATGCAATAATACCACTTGAATGAAAAATGAATCCATTTCCTTGAAAAATGTGGCCGGCCACTTCTCCATGTGTAACCCCAAATTAATTGCATTAATTGCAATTAATGTGAAGCCATTAAAGAGAATGACTTTGTAACTTCCATGAGGTGGCACCCATGATGATGTGGAGTAACATCATTGGTTCACATTAATGCCAACTCACCAATGAGGTGGCATAAAGTCAAGTCAAACTTGACTTTTAATCTTCCTCTCAAGTCAAGTCAAACTTGACCAAATCTCTTCTATGGTTGATCGAATCCAACCATTTGATTCAAGCCAACTTAATATAATGAATCTAATTCATTTAATTAAATTGATTCAATGAGTCAAAATCTAAATTAGACTCATTGAACACATGAATCAACTTGAGTCGAACTCAAGTTAGCCCAATTAGGATTACTCTTAATCCAATTTAATTCATCAAATGAATCTAATCCTCTTGGTTCATCATATGAACCTAATCTCCATCTAATTGTCCTTAGTGTGTGACCCTATAGGTTCTTGTAACGTTGGCAATGCCCTAAACCCATTTAGGAGCATAAGTAATGAGCGGTATCTAGCAACACATCATTACTACCCAAGTTACAAGAATGTCGAGATCCGACATCACCTTGTGACTACTAATTGTGACTCCTCACAAAATATGACAAGTGTCCTTCTATCCTAGACATCTAGATTGATCAATGTGAGGCATAGACCGTGTCATCCTCTGACCAATCTAAATCTTGAACTCCAAGTAGACTCACTAAATCAAATGAGCTCAATATCCTATATTGACTCATTTGGGCATGGCCATGCACTTCGTGGTCTCACTCTATCAAGAATACTGATGTCTCTCCCGTCATATAGGAGGGATAGATCTCATCTACATCACTCACATCTCTCTGCATAATTTAATATATACCCAGTAATCGCCTTTATAGTCCACCCAATTACGAGTGACGTTTGACGAAACTAAAGTACAGAACTCCTTATGTAGGGAACCATGGTGACTTCAGGTCTAAGGACTAGTAGTCATACTAATAGCCACATGAGAAAGTATATGACACTCATATAACGATCCATGATACTTTCTCATAGAGGGTCATTCAATATACATTCTTTAATGTATACCCATGTGTCAACTTGATATCTCTATATCCATGACTTGTGAGATCAAGTCATCGAGTTGACCTACATGCTAGTCTTATTGCATTAACATTGTCCCTGAATGTTAATACTCGACTAGGAATGATTAAGAGTAGTGTTCCCTATATCATCTCACTATCAGTTCAACTAACCGATTGATATAGGTGAGAACCGTCTACTCAGGGACATTATTATACTTAGTTTATTTGGCACCAATACAAGTAAGTAAAATAACCAAAATCCAAATGCCTTTATTTATATAGAATATGATACAATAAGTCCAATATACAATCATCAAATGATTGACTCTAGGGCTCTAGCTAACAATATCCCACTAGCACTAGTGCCAATCAGTGTAGGCTCTAAGCCCAAATGACCTAGTGTGACCATCATGCTTCTTCTGTGCCAAAGCCTTGGTCAAGGGATCTGCGATGTTAGCCTCTGTAGGTACTCTGCAAATCTTCACATCTCCTCTCTCGATGATCTCTCGAATGAGATGGAAGCCTTAGTCTGCTGGTGTGAGCGAGGTTCCTTCGCCTGTGCTATAGCTCCATTGTTATCACAATAGAGCTCAATGGGGTCAACAATGCTAGGAACCACCCCAAGTTCAGTGATGAACTTGCAGATCCAAACTGCCTCCTTTGCTGCCTCTGATGCAGCAATGTACTCGGCTTCTGTTGTAGAATCAGCTACAGCTGACGACACCACCATTAATGCAAAATACTAACCCCGACTATGATCTATAGTCATCCTGGTCGGTCTGGAAGCTAGCATCACTGTAACCCTTTACAGCTAGCTCATCATTGCCTTCATATATCAAGAAATATTCTTTAGTCCTTCTTAAGTACTTAAGAATATTCTTGACCGCTATCCAGTGACTTTCACCTGGATCTGACTGGTATCTGCTCGTCATGCTCAAAGCGTACGAGACATCAGGTCGAGTACATAGCATGGCGTACATGATCGATCTTATGGCTGAGGCATAAGGGACCTGATCCATGCGGTCTCTCTCCTCTCTAGAAGAGGGACCTTGAGTCTTCGAAAGACTCACGCCATGTGACATCGGTAGAAATCCCTTCTTGGAGTTCTGCATGGCAAACCGAAGGAGTACCTTGTCAATGTATGTACTCTGACTTAGGCTAAGCAATCTCTTAGATCTATCTCTATAGATCTGTATCCCTAGAATACGGGATGCCTCACCTAAGTCCTTCATTGAGAAGCAACTCCCTAGCCAGGTCTTGACAGACTGAAGCATATGGATGTCCTTCCCAATGAGTAGTATGTCATCCACATACAATATGAGTAAGACAACTATATCCCCTACAACCTTCTTGTAGACACAAGGCTCATCTTCATTCTTGATGAAACCAAATTGTTTGATTGCATCATCGAATCGAAGATTCCAGCTCCGAGAAGCTTGCTTTAGTCCATAAATAGCCAGTATACTGTGGATCTACAAAACCCTCAGGTTGTGTCATGTACACATCCTCGAGCAGGTTTCCATTCAGAAACGCGGTTTTGACATCCATCTGCCATATCTCATAGTCATGGTAGGCTGCAATAGCAAGCATGATCCGAATGGACTTAAACATCGCTACTGTAGAAAAGGTCTCATCATAGTCAATACCATGAATCTGCTTGAAACTTTTAGCTACCAAGCGACCCTTATAAATAAGTCCATCCATGTCAGTCTTTCTCTTAAAGACCCACTTGCACCCAATGGATTTTACCCCTTCAGGTGGATCAACCAAAGTCCAAACTTGGTTGGTGTACATGGATTCCATCTCGGATCTCATGGCCTCTAGCCATTTCTCAGAATCTGGTCTCATCACAGCTTACTGATAGGCGGTAGGCTCATCCTCTATGAGCACAACGTCATCATGGTCAGAAAAGAGAAATGAGTATCTCTCAGGCTGACGACGTACCCTATCAGACCTGCGAAGAGGAATGTCTACTTGAACTGGTTGTTGTTCCTCAACTCCTTGTGGAACATCATCCACAACACTTTGTGATTCCAGTTCAATTTCCATCGAGGCTTCAGTGCTATTGTTCGCATCTTGAACTTCTTCAAGATCGAACGCGCTTCCACTAGCCTTTCTAGAAACAAAGTCCCTTTCTAGAAAGACCCCAGTCTTTGCCACAACTACCTTGTGCTGACTGGGAATGTAGAAGTAATATCCCTTAGTTTCCTAGGGATATCCAATGAAATAGCACTTGTGGATTTAGGTCCTAATTTCGAGACTTGATGTCGAACGTAAGCCTCACAACCCCAAATCCTCATGAAAGACACCAGGCATCTCCCGGTCCATATCCTATATGGTGTCTTTATCACGACCTTGATGGAACTCGGTTTATAAAAGCTGCTGTGTTCAGAGCATAGCCCCAAAGGTATGTTGGAAGATCTATGTGACTCATCATAAATCGTACCATATCTAATAGGTACGATTCCTCCTTCGGATACACCATTCCACCGTGGTGTTCCAGGAGGAGTGAGTTGGGATAATCTCACACTCGGCTAGATAGTCACGAACTCATGGCTAAGGTATTCTCCACCTCGATCGGATCAAGTATCTTAATACTCGCCAAACCGGTACGTTTCATTCTTGAATTCTTGAACTTTTCAAAGGACTCGACTTGTGTCATCAAGTACACATAACCATATCTACTGAAGTCATCAGTAAACGTGATGAAGTACCTATAACCGCTCTAGCAATGACATTGAAAGGGCCACATACATCACTATGTATGAGTCCTAACAAATCACCGCTCTTTCGCCGTGCCCACTAAAGGAGTCTTGGTCATCTTGCCTCGCAGGCATGACTCGCATATCTCATATGATTCTAAATCAAATGAGTCCAGAAACCATCCTTATGAAGCTGGGATAGCGCTTGTCATTTATATAACCTAGCGACAGTGCCTGAGGTAGGTTTGGTTCATGTCATTTGACTTGAACCTCTTGGTATTTATGTTATAGATAGGGCTCTCAAGGTCTAGAATATAGAATCCGTTTATCGAGGTGCACTACAATAGAACATATCGTTTAAATAGACGGAACAACATTTGTTCTTTATTATAAACGAAAATCCTTTCTTGTCCAAACAAGAAAGAAATTATGTTCTTAGTTAAGGCACATAACAACAATCATTTAATTCTAGTACAAGCCCGAGGGAAGAGATAGATGGTAAGTTCCTACAGCAATCGGCTCCATTGCCTACTCGTAGGTCTATCTCACCCTTCATCAATTCCCGATTGTACATTAGTACAAATGTACGAAGCACATCCGATCTAATACCCACGATGAAGAAATAGAGGTTGACTTCTATAACATGTATACCTGAAGTAGAAATCTTATTTCTCTTAAGATCTTCCAGGTATTCTTTGGAGTTCCTCTTCCAGTGCCTTGCTTGTCCTTGATATAGGTGACAAAGATGTTCAACCATATCGTAAGCGCTCATCAACTCATGTTGCTTCTGAAGCTCTGAGTTCATGGTTGTGAGCATAAGACAGGACACATCTAATGTGTCATCTCGGTCTGCTCGCGTGGCAGTGGCAGGAGGAGCCTCCGGAATGGGCTGCTCCAGAACGTACAGTTTACGTTCTTGGGTGAGAACTATTCTCAAGTTCCTGTACCAGTCCAGGAAATTTCCTCCGTTGAGCTTGTCCTTCTTAAGGACAGATCGCAGAGAGAAGGTGTTCGTATTCGACGTCATGGAAATTCTACAACAGAAATAAATGCAGAAATAAGTATCATATTCTTAATCATTTAATTTGACCTTTAACTAAATGATGCTCCCACTGAATTCTATAATTCATGTGGGACAAGATCCACATCATACTAACCCTTGAGTTAGCTTTGGCTAATACGCCCAAGATTTAGTATGATTGGTAGGTAACGATTACCAATTACATCTCTATGCAACTCTTGTTTATAGAATCAAGATCCGCATTTATATTAAAACTCGAGTTAGCTTTGGCTAATACGCCCGAGAGTTAATATATATGTGATTTTGACCTATCTTTCCAACCGTTGAAAAAATGCCTATAGTTATACTCGATCCAACCGAGTTAACTAGGGATACTCAATCTTATTGAGTTTATACTCGCCCATGCGTTGATAGGCGGGACCAAGATTGTCCCTCCGCACCCTACCAAGATAGTATGCGTTGCTCTGCTTTGGCAGATTCAACAACATCATGCGATCGAGGCAATGATGGGTATCACGGCATGGTAGGCATTTTGAGTTGTCGTGATTTAGATCTAATCTAAATGATGATGTATCATATACTCGAAATAGATCTAATATAATCGATAGAGTGCATCTTGTACACGATGTAGATCTAATATAATCGTAAGGGTGCATCTTGTACATGATTTAGATCTAATCTTAATCGCTAGGCACTAATTAATTACTTAATTAAACATGCATCATATACACAAGTAATTAACTAAGTTTTATGACTAGTCATGGCCCTACTACGATCTTCTCAAGCCAATGAGAAGATCGGATGGTCAACCTAAGGTCAACTTCTCAAGCGCCTTCCTTTTGACCACCTTGTGTTGCTCGCGCATTCCTCGTAACTCCGTCTCGAATGGACCTTCCAAGCTCCAATTTTGTACATTACAATTTTGAAACTCGAGTTATATTCAAGTCTAAATCTAATTTACAACCAGAATAATAGAAAGGCACGACGTACAGGCCGCGAAAAATAAAAATAAAAAAAATACAAGCACGCACATCACATAACGGCACGCAGGCCGTATTATGAATTACAACACAATTATCCAATCGAATTGGGTCTTTGGGCCATGACTATCACAAAAATTAATATATAATTCAAAATTATATATTTCTGTAATTTTTTTGTAATTTTTCATAATTTTACAGATTTTATGAGTAAATTTTTCCCGGCGGTCCCGATTAGCGATTTCGGGCGCAATCGCGGAGCAAAGTCCCCTTGCGGGATTAGGGGCAGTACCCCTACCCACGATCTAACCATCGCGAGTTTCTCCTAAGCGATCCAAGAGCACCTTATCCCGCTGTCCCAAAAAGATTTGGGTCGAAACGATGCCGTTTCGGGAAAAACTTCTCGGTAATCGAAGCCTACAAGTGTATAAACACTTGTGCTTCACTTCTACGAGAAAAATTACTCTTAAAACTATAAAAACCATAAATTTACAGAAATGTACAGAAGCTTTAATTTTTCATAAAAATCAAATTAAACTCATACAAGCTTCGCACGTGGCTCTGATATCACTGTTGGATTTTTCGGGCCGCGAAAACCACTTTTTCGCGTCGCGGAAACCCCGAATCACCCTAGCCAACGGATCTCGTGCGAAGAAAAATTCGAAAACATACGAATACGAGTTACAAAACTTCTAGATCTACATGATAAAGATCTTTACCCTTGTTGCGTGCCCTTTTGCGTATCCCGCTCGTCCTCGGTACGCCGGATCTCGAAGTTGTCAATGTAGACAACTCTCTACACGTATCCACACGAACACACTAGGTGGAGGTGACCAAAAACCAAGATGTGCTAGCACCTATGTGGTTCGGCCAAGGAAGGAGGAGAGGGAGAGCTTGAGAGGAAGAAGATGCAATAATACCACTTGAATGAAAAATGAATCCATTTCCTTGAAAAATGTGGCCGGCCACTTCTCCATGTGTAACCCCAAATTAATTGCATTAATTGCAATTAATGTGAAGCCATTAAAGAGAATGGCTTTGTAACTTCCATGAGGTGGCACCCATGATGATGTGGAGTAACATCATTGGTCCACATCAATGCCAACTCACCAATGAGGTGGCATAAAGTCAAGTCAAACTTGACTTTTAATCTTCCTCTCAAGTCAAGTCAAACTTGACCAAATCTCTTCTATGGTTGATCGAATCCAACCATTTGATTCAAGCCAACTTAATATAATGAATCTAATTCATTTAATTAAATTGATTCAATGAGTCAAAATCTAAATTAGACTCATTGAACACATAAATCAACTTGAGTCGAACTCAAGTTAGCCCAATTAGGATTACTCTTAATCCAATTTAATTCATCAAATGAATCTAATCCTCTTGGTTCATCATATGAACCTAATCTCCATCTAATTGTCCTTAGTGTGTGACCCTATAGGTTCTTGTAACGTTGGCAATGCCCTAAATCCATTTAGGAGCATAAGTAATGAGCGGTATCTAGCAACACATCATTACTACCCAAGTTACAAGAATGTCGAGATCCGACATCACCTTGTGACTACTAATTGTGACTCCTCACAAAATATGACAAGTGTCCTTCTATCCTAGACATCTAGATTGATCAATGTGAGGCATAGACCGTGTCATCCTCTGACCAATCTAAATCTTGAACTCCAAGTAGACTCACTAAATCAAATGAGCTCAATATCCTATATTGACTCATTTGGGCATGGCCATGCAGTTCGTGGTCTCACTCTATCAAGAATACCGATGTCTCTCCCGTCATATAGGAGGGATAGATCTCATCTACATCACTCACATCCCTCTGCATAATTTGATATATACCCATAATCGCCTTTATAGTCCACCCAGTTACGGGTGACGTTTGACGAAACTAAAGTACATAACTCCTTATGTAGGGAACCATGGTGACTTCAGGTCTAAGGACTAGTAGTCATACTAATAGCCACATGAGAAAGTATATGACACTCATATAACGATCCATGATACTTTCTCATGGCGGGTCATTCAGTATACATTCTCTAATGTATACCCATGTGTCAACTTGATATCTCTATATCCATGACTTGTGAGATCAAGTCATCGAGTTGACCTACATGCTAGTCTTATTGCATTAACATTGTCCCTGAATGTTAATACTCGACTAGGAATGATTAAGAGTAGTGTTCCCTATATCATCTCACTATCGGTTCAACTAACCGATTGATATAGGTGAGAACCGTCTACTCAGGGACATTATTATACTTAGTTTATTTGGCACCAATAGAAGTAAGTATAATAACCAAAATCCAAATGCCTTTATTTATATAGAATATGATACAATAAGTCCAATATACAATCATTAAATGATTGGCTCTAGGGCTCTAGCTAACAGATATTAATTAAGTGAGTTATCAGTAACTTACTTAATTAGTGCACATTCGTTATCTTAAACACAGGGAGAGTAACACACTCATAATAAGAAGGAGCTCATAATGTAATTTGGGATTGGTGCGGTAGTGCGATAATAACTCTCTAGTGGAATGAGTTATTATCGATGAACTTGAGTTGTGTGTTCGGGGCGAGCACGGGAGACTCAAGCTCATCGGAAGGCCAAAACCAATTTCTCCTCTAGGTCCCTGTCATAGCCTCATTATAGTCTCAAGTCCATCCAAATGTAAGGCTCTTCTTAGTGTCCAAGAAATGGGTCGGTCCAATGCTTGGTGACCAAGCAAGGGTCGGCCATATCCTCTTCTATAGGGGCCGGCCCTTTGCTTGGTGACCAAGCATGATGGGGCCGGCCATAATAATTCAAAATTAGGCCACATGTTTTAAAAGAGAGATTTTAATTTTTTAAAACTTTCCTTATTTGAATTAGGCCACATGTTTTAATAGAGAGTTTTAAAAGTTTTAAAACTTTCCTTTTTTAACCATCCTCATGGTTTAAGGAAAAAAGGAAGATAAGTTTTAAAATTAAATTTTCTATCATCATGATAAAAAAGAAAATTTTATAAGAGAAGTTTTAATTTTTAGAACTTTCCTTTTTTAACTCCTACTTTAGGAAAGAGAGCTTGTAAAATTTTATAAGCGTTTTTCTTCTTGTAAAATTTTATTAAAAATATATATTTCCTTTTTCCCTTGATGAGGTGGCCGGCCACCTTGCTTGGTGCCCAAGCAAGTGGCCGGCCATAATTAAAATAAATAAAATCATCATCAATTAATTTTGGTGATTGATTCAATCAAGAGGAAAAGAAAGGGAAAATTAAAAGGGAAAATTAGAGGAAGATTTTAATTTTTATAAAAAAATTTCCCTTATTTACCTTGGGCAACTAATATAAAAGAAGGTATAAGGAGGCTTCATGTGACAATTCTTATTCTCTTGCTTGGAGACTCTCGGTGTGGCCGGCCCTCTCCCTTCTCTTTTCCCTTTCGCTCTCTTCTCCTTGGTGGTGGTGGTGGCCGGATTTTAGAATAAGAGGAAGAAGCTTTTGGGTGGTGTTCATCTTGGAGGATCGTCGCCCACACGACGTCCAAGGTGATGCGAGGAATATTGCAGAAGATCTCGAGGTCATTAGCTTACAAAGAGAAGGTATAACTAGTAGTTTTCTTCCGCATCATACTAGTTATTTTCTTTGTAAGAATTCTAAATACAAGAGGCAATTAGATCTAGTTTTTTGAATTTATTTTGCGAGTTTATGTTTTCTTCTTTTTTGAATTTGTGATTCCATTGTTCTTTTTGGTTAACCTAAAGTTATTTAAGGAAATTAAATATTAGCTTTCCTTAAAAGGTTTTGTCTAGGCGGTGGTGGTTGCTCCCATATCTAAGAAGGCCATGTGCCTCGCCATGCAGTCCAGGAAGCTAATTTTGAAAATTAATATTTAATGGAATTAATAACATAGGTGGATTTGAATCAATAATGTTAAGTTCCGCTTGTGATTCAAATCTAAACCATTAAGAACAGATAAGTTAAATTTGGAATCAATGATGTTAAGTTTCGTCTGCGATTCCTAATTTAACTTCTAAAGAACACAATAGATTATTTAAGGAAATGTTCGACACTTGTACAAAAAATTTTGTACAGTGGAACCGGTACGTTTTCTTATGACTAACCAACAATTGGTATCAGAGCTAAAGTTTGCCTCTGTGTGTTTAGAATTCAAATAGGTTATGCACATGTCATACATAATTTAGGCAGGATAATAGTAGGATGTGCTAACTCTTTGGTTACAGACTCCAACTATTATGGCTTATTGATGTTGTGTGTGATTGGACCCTTGGACATGTCAAGGGCAATATTTTGTGTGTGCATGATTGTATGTAACTAATACAGCAGGTGCTGTATTAGCCCTAGGATTTTAGAATTTTATTTTCGATCTAGATTACATGTACATTCCATCGTGGAATATAGGATCGATATATGTAAAATTCTATTTTTGTCGCGGATCGGATTCTTGCGAGGCGTGGTACTTTTGGAGCACCAGAGGCACAGCAGAATAAAAAGCAAGATGGATGCGACGACTCGACCCGATGGCGGTGGCTAAAGATGGCAGCAGCTAGGGTTGGAGCATACTGAAGACAGTGAAGGAAAAGACCATAATAGTTGGAAAATTAATTTCCAAATTTATTGCTTTTATTTACTGTGATGTTTATGTGCATATGATGTATGCTAGCATAGGTTAAAATCCTCATTTTTAAATAACTAAGTGGGAGAGGGATTTTAATCAATCTCATGGTCTCCATTACTGGTTTGTAAGTGATGCAACAAGCTTGCGTGTTGGCTTTGAGTGCCTCCCTCCACAACGGATGGGTTTGTTGCGGATCACTAGATCAAATTTCCTTAATGGATGGTTATAGAAAATTATTTAGGAGCGTGTGATCTTTTCCAACTGAAGGGGCACAATCCTATTTAATGGACTTAGTATCAAGTAATGGTATACACTTAGACGCATACAATAGTATCCTCCCCAACGGAGTCACTGCTATTTTTTTGTGTGACCAAAGTGAAACCAACTATTAATTTTATTTGTCATAAAGTTAGGATGACAAGATAATAAAATTAATGGGTCACACCCTCCTCTTACAAATGTTGAATTTGTATACGTCCACACTAACGTGGCATGCAATATTCACGGTGATTTGAGGCGTTGGTTAATTTAAAATAGTATTGTTTGAGGAATCAATATTATTCTAAATTTAGAGTCTTGACCAAAGTTTATTTTTGTGATTCTTAGGATGACTTTCAACCCACTGCCCATTATACTGAAAGAGAACAAACTTACTGGTCCCAACTATATTGATTGGAAAAGAAATCTGGACATTGTTCTTACTGCTGAAAGCTATAAGTTTGTACTGACTGAGGCTTGCTCTGATGCACCTGACGGTGACTCTACCCCAGAGGAGATTGAGTATCATAAGAAATGGGTAAAAGCTGATGAGATGGTGCGGTGTTACATTTTGGTATCAATGTCAAATGTATTGCAATATCAGCATCAAGATTTACCAATAGCTTATGATATAATGAACAATCTCAAAGAACTCTTTGGGCACCAGAGTCAGACTGCTAGGCAAGAGGCAATGAGAAAGCTAATGACAGCCACCATGTCCGAGGGGACACCCGTAAGGGACCATATCCTCAAAATAATGGCTTATCTGAATGAAATACAAGTCCTTGGAGGAGAAATCGATGGGGAAACCCAGGTCGATATAATTCTCTAAACGCTACCCAGAAGTTTTGAGCAGTTCCGCCTGAACTATAACATGAACAAAAGAGAGTATACGTTGGCGGAACTTCTGACAGAACTACAGGCAGCAGAAGGAATATTTCGTCACAATTCTCATATTCACTATACTGAAAATGGTTCTACTTCTAAGTCTAAAGGCAAGAAGAAGAAGAAACAGGTCTTTTCAGCAAAGAAGTTGAATAAACCTCAGGGTACAGGACAGAAAGCTGGAATGAAGAAGTCGAAGGGCAAGTGCTTCATCTACAAGCAGTCTGGACATTGGAAAGCGGACTGTCCTCGTAGGAATCAGAACAATAAATGTATATCTCATTCTCTAGTAGTTGAAATATGTTTAGTGGTGTTATCTACCAGCACCTGGTGTGTAGATACGGGAGCCACTGATCATGTCTGCAATTCTTTGCAGGGGTTCCAGGAAACCAGGCGACTATTTGATGGAGAGATAACTGTCTACATGGGCAATGCTACTAAGGTGGCGGTTGTTGCAGTGGGAGACGTCTACTTATCATTTGATAGGAATAGAAATTTGATTTTAAGAAATTATCTTTACGTATCCAGTTTTAGAAAGAATTTAATTTCAGTTTCTAAACTGTATTTAGATGGATATTTAGTTTCCTTTAGTAACAATGTGGTTATAAAGAGAAATAAAGTGATTATCTGTTCTGGTGCATTGGTTGGCAATTTATATACTTTAAATTCAATTTATCCCACAAAGCAAAATATGGAAATTAATAACACATCTTCTAACTCTAATAAGAGAAAAGAACCTTCGGAAATGAACCAAACGTATCTTTGGCATCTAAGGCTTGGTCATATTAACTTAAGTAGGATTCAAAGGCTTGTAGCCGATGGACTCTTGGGTCCATTAGAGTTGGAAAACTTTCCAACATGTGAATCCTGCCTGGAAGGTAAAATGACCAAGAGACCTTTTAAGGCCAAGGGGTATAGAGCCAAAGATGCGTTAGAACTGGTTCATTCTGATTTGTGTGGTCCTATGTATATCCAGGCAAGAGGTGGTTATGAATACTTCGTCTCCTTTATAGATGATTATTCAAGATACAGATACATTTACCTGATGCGCCGCAAGTCTGAATGCTTTGACAAGTTCAAAAAATATTGGGCTGATGTGGAGAAATATCTTGGTAAAAGTATCAAGACACTACGGTCTGACCGTGGTAGAGAATACCTCTTTGGAGAGTTTAGGAATTACTTATCATAGCACCTGGTACACCCCAGCAGAATGGTGTGGCAGAACGAAGGAATAGGACTCTTATGGAAATGGTTAGATCGATGATAAGTTATTCAGAATTACCAAATTCATTTTGGGGATATGCTCTGGAAACAGCATTGTACATTCTGAATATGGTACCTTCTAAAACATTTCCTTCTACTCCCATGGAATTATGGAATGGGCGTAAGCCTACTCTGAATCATATCCAAATATGGGGTAGTCCAGCACATGTGCTGAAGAGAGATACTGACAAGTTGGAATCACGTACAGAAGTTTGTCTGTTTGTGGGATATCCTAAAGGAACGAAAGGTGGTTTATTTTATAATCCTAAAAATCAGAAGATCATTGTTAGCACCAATGCTCGATTTTTAGAAGAAGATTATGTAATGAACCATAAGCCCATGAGTGAAATAGTTCTAGAAGAAATAAGAGAGGACATGTCTACTTTAATACCAACAGTACAAGATGAAGTACTACAAGAAACTGCAACACATGTCACACATGATACACAGCCAGAGACAGTGCCTCATTGTAATGGGAGGGTTGTTAGGCAACCTGAGAGATTCATGTTTTTGGGAGAGTCTTCGGACTTGATCCTGGGTAAACATGAACCTGATCCCCGTATATATGACGAAGCACTCCAAGATATAGATGCAGTATATTGGAAAAAGGAAATGACTTCCGAAATAGAATCTATATATTCTAATAAGGTCTGGGAGCTTGTAGAACCACCTGATGGTGTCAAAACCGTTGGATGCAAATGGATCTACAAAAGGAAAAGAGGGACAGACGGGAAGGTAGAAACCTTCAAAGCAAGGCTTGTTGCGAAAGGGTATACTTAGAAAGAGGGAATCGATTATGAGGAGACTTTTTCGCCGGTAGCCATGCTTAAGTCTATCCGGATACTCTTATCCATTGTCGCTCATATGAATTATGAGATTTGGCAAATGGATGTCAAGACAGCTTTCCTTAATGGAAGTCTTGAAGAAAACATCCATATGAAGCAACCAGAAGGGTTCATTGAAAAGGGCAAAGAACATCTAGTGTGCAAGCTTAATCGGTCCATTTATGGACTGAAGCAAGCTTCAAGATCTTGGAACATCCGATTTAACAAAGTAATCCAGTCATATGGATTTATTTAGTGTCCGGATGAGTCTTGTGTATATAAGAAGTGTAATGAAAATGCGGTGGTATTTCTTGTACTATACATAGATGATATTTTGTTAATTGGTAGCAATGTCAAGGTACTATCGGACGTAAGGGTATGGTTGTCCAAACAATTTGATATGAAGGACTTAGGAGAATGTGCACACATTCTTGGGATCAAAGTTATAAGAGATCATAAGAAAAGAATGTTGTACCTATCTCAAGCTTCATATATAAACACGATCCTTGCTCGTTTTAGCATGCAGAACTCCAAGAAAGGTTTCTTACCTTTTAGGCATGGAGTAGCTTTATCTAAAGAGATGTCTCCGAAGACATCAAAGGAGATAGAGGACATGAAGGCAGTTCCTTATGCCTCGGCTGTAGGAAGCCTTATGTATGCAATGCTGTGTACAAGACCTGATATCTGTTTTGCCGTGGGCATGGTAAGCCGATATCAGAGTAACCCTGGACAAGGACATTGGACTACGGTAAAGCATATATTGAAGTACCTGAGAAGGACTAGAGACTATATGCTAGTTTACCAAGCAGATGATTTGCTCCCTATGGGTTACACGGATTCGGACTTCCAATCAGATAGGGATAACAGTAAGTCTACATCAGGCTATGTGTTTACTCTAAGAGGTGGAGCCATTGCATGGAGGAGTGTTAAGCAAAAATGCGTATCGGACTCAACCATGGAAGCTGAGTATGTGGCAGCCTCTGAGGCAGCCAAAGAAGCTGTATGGTTCAGGAACTTTCTAATGGACTTAGATGTGATTCCTGGTTTGCCCAAAATCATCACAATTTATTATGATAATAGCGGTGCAGTTGCAAACTCGAAGGAACCACGAGCCCATAAGGCAAGTAAACATATAGAGCACAAGTACCACCTGATACGAGACATCGTCAAGCGAGGAGAAGTTGTCGTCGCCAAGATTGCATCAGCAAATAACCTGGCAGATCCTTTCACTAAGGCCCTTCCGGCGAAAGCTTTTGATCGGCATGTGGAGGGGATGGGAATTAGATGTATGGCAATAGATATGGCAACTTAGTCTTTTAGTATAAGTGAGAGATTGTTAGAGTGTATACTAAAAGCCTAGCTTTTGTAAACATTTATTTGTTGAAATAAAAGAATCACATTGGTCAATATCTATATTTATTTGTTAAATGTAATTGTTCAATTAATTTATATAGTAGATAACATGGAGTGTGGTGTCACACTCAGAAGATCATGTTGTCAGTTCACTATAAATTATAAATAGTTGCTCACGACTAAGATGGAAAGGAACAATCCATCAGAATAGTCGTAGTGTAATTAAGTATTAGTTTATCTTGATTAATAAATTATACTAGTACACTTTAAGTGTATTGAGTAGGGCCATTTTAGGTAAGTTTTTTTTGTACTGACTTAATAAAAGAACTAGACCTTAGTTATTATAGAAGTGTGTGCTCTTAAACCTAATATAATAACAAGCACATATATTTAATATTTATTTCTTTGACTTATCAAAGGGTGAGGTTTAGCTCGATAAATCAATATGCCCGATAAGTTGGGAAATGATATTACTTATAGTGTGTGTTGTTGATTATAGAAGGAATCTGTGTCCTAATTATTTAGGTTGAGAATGTCACCAAGAGGAGCTCATAAGGATTGTCATATTAAACCCTGCAGGTGGACTTAGTCCGACATGACAATGAAGTTGAGTGGTACTACTCTTGGAGCTAGATATTAATTAAGTGAGTTGTCAGTAACTTACTTAATTAATGGGCATTCGTTATCTTAAACACAGGGAGACTAACACACTCATAATAAGAAGGAGCCCATAATGTAATTTGGGATTGGTGTGGTAGTGCGATAATAACTCTCTAGTGGAATGAGTTATTATCGATGAACTTGAGTTGTGTGTTCAGGGCGAGCACGGGATGCTCAAGCTCATCGGAAGGCCAAAACTAATTTCTCCTCTAGGGCCCTGTCGTAGCCTCATTATAGCCTCAAGTTCATCCAAATGTAAGGTTCTTCTTGGTGTCCAAGAAGTGGGCCGGTCCAATGCTTGGTGACCAAGCAAGGGCCGACCACATCCTCTTCTATAGGGGCCGACCCTTTGCTTGGTGACCAAGCATGATGGGGTCGGCCACAATAATTCAAAAAGGGAGGGTTGTTTTGAATTTTTAAAATCTTCTCTTTGTAGAAAACTATAAGTTTTAAAAGAGAGATTTTAATTTTTTAAAACTTTCCTTATTTGAATTAGGCCACATGTTTTAATAGAGAGTTTTAAAAGTTTTAAAACTTTCCCATTTTAACCATCCTCATGGTTTAAGGAAAAAAGGAAGATAAGTTTTAAAATTAAAATTTTCTATTATCATGTTAAAAAAGGAAATTTTATAAGAGATGTTTTAAATTTTAAAACATGGTTTTAATTTTTAGAACTTTCCTTTTTTAACTTCTATTTTAGGAAAGAGAGCTTGTAAATTTTATAAGAGTTTTTCTTCTTGTAAAATTTTATTAAAAATATATATTTTCTTTATCCCTTGATGAGGTGGCCAGCCACTTTGCTTGGTGCCCAATCAAGGGGCCAACCATAATTAAAATAAATAAAATCATCATCAATTAATTTTGGTGATTGATTCAATCAAGAGGAAAAGAAAGGAAAAATTAAAAGGGAAAAGGAAAATTAGAGGAAGATTTTAATTTTTATAAAAATTCTTCCCTTGGTAGTGGTGGTGGCCGGATTTTAGAAGAAGAGGAAGAAGCTTTTGGATGGTGTTCATCTTGGAGGATCGTCACCCATACGATGTCCAAGGCGAGGCGAGGAATATGGCAGAAGATCTCGAGGTCATTAGCTTACAAAGAGAAGGTATAACTAGTAGTTTTCTTCCGCATCATACTAGTTATTTTCTTTATAAGAATTCTAAATACAAGAGGCAATTAGATCTAGTTTTTCGAATTTATTTTTCGAGTTTGTGTTTTCTTCTTTTTTGAATTTGTGATTCCATTGTTCTTTTTGGTTAACCTAGAGTTATTTAAGGAAATTAAATATTAGCTTTCCTTAAAAGGCTTTGTCTATGCGGTGGTGGTTGCTCCCATATCCAAGAAGGCCATGTGACTCGCCATGTAGTCCTGGAAATCAATTTTGGAAATTAATATTTAATGGAATTAATAACATAGGTGGATTTGAATCAATAGTGTTAAGTTCCGCTTGCGATTCAAATCTAAACCATTAAGAACAGATAAGTTAAATTTGGAATCAATGATGTTAAGTTTCGTCTGCGATTCCTAATTTAACTTCTATCGATAATAATAGTCTGACAGATGTAATCTTGATGACTGAACTAAAAGTATCATTGAAGTCAATACCTGGTTGCTGATTAAAACCTTTGACTACAAGTCGAGCGTTGTGTCATTCAAGAGAACCATCAGCTCGGTCAATAACGTTGGGGCTATGGACTGAGTCATATGATGATTGTTGTATGGACTTGATGTATCATGTTCTTATATATATAAAGTCATTTCTTTATGGTTATTATACTTACTTGTATTGGTGCTAAATAACTAAGTATAATAGCGTCCTTGAGTAGAAGGTTCTCATCTATATCAATCGATTGGTTGAATCGATAGTGAGATGATATAGAGAATACTACTCTTAATCATTCCTAGTCAAGTATTAACATTCAGGGACAATATTAATGCGATGAGACTAGCATGTAGGTCAGCTCGATGACTTGATCTCACAAGTCATGGATATAGAGATATCAAGTTGACACATGGGTATGCATTGGAGAATGTATACTGAATGACCCGCCATGAGAAAGTATCATGGATCGTTATATGAGTGTCATATACTTTCTCATGTGACTATTAGTATGACTATCAATTCTTGGACCTGAAGTCACCATGGTTCCCTACATAAGGAGTTGCATACTTTGGCTTCGTCAAACATCACCCATAACTGGGTGGACTATAAAGGCGATTACTGGGTATGTAACAAATTATGCGGAGGGATGTGAGTGATGTAGATGGGATCTATCGCTCCTATATGATGGGAGTGACATCATGATTCTTGATAGAGTGAGACCACTAAGTGCATGGCCATGCCCAAATGAGTCAATATGAGATATTGAGCTCATTTGAATAGAGTGAGTCTGCTTGGAGTTCAAGATATAGATCGATTAGAGGATGACACGGTCTATGCCTCATTTGATCAATCTAGATGTCAAGGATAGAAGGACATTGTCACATATTGTGAGAGTCACAATTAGTAGTCACAAAGGTGATGTTGGATCTCAACATTCTTGTAACTTGGGTAGTAATGATGTGTTGCTAGATACGGCTCATTACTTATGCTTCTAAATGGATTTAGGAGCATTGTCAATGTTACAAGAACCTATAGGGTCACACACAAAGGACAATTAGATGGATATTATGTTTATATGATGGACCAAGAGGATTAGGTTCATGTGATGAACCAAATTGGATTAAGAATAATCCAAATTAGACTAATTGAGTTGGACTCAATTTGATTCATGTGTCAAATGAGTCTAATTTAGACTTGGATTCATTGAGTCAATTTAATTCAATGAATATAGATTTATTAAATTAAATTGATTTAAATCAAATGGTTAGATTTGATCAACCATGGGAGAGAAGAGGTTAAGTTTGACTTGAGTTGAGAAGGAAGATGAAAGGTCAAGTTTGACATGACCAAATGCCACATCATTTGTGACATGGCATAGGGCTGGCCAATGATGGTGTTCCACATTATCATGGCTACATCAAGGGTGCGCCACCTCATGAGGAATACCAAGAGTCATGACTCTTGGTATTACATGGAGGTATAATAACCTCTTAATGTGGTCGACCACATTAGTGCAAGAGTTAGCAATTTTTGTGTGCTCATTCACTTCATCATCTTCCTCCTCTCTTCTTCCCTCTCCCTCTCATCCTTGTCGTGACTTCTAAGGGTGCTAGCACACTCTTAGTTGTTCTCTCCATCTCTTATTCGTGTGGATACTTCTAGAGGTGTGTCCGCTTGAACACACTTGAGATCCGAAGAACCTTGGACGAGCGGGATTTGCGAAGGGCTTCGCTTCAAAGTTATACTCCTTAACATGTAGATCTAAAGTAGATCTAGAGTAGAAAACTAAGTACATGAAAATTTTTATCTTCGCACGGATCCAGTGGCTAAGAACTTCAGGGTTTCCGCAACGCAAAAAGCGATTTTTGCGGCTCAAAAGTTCTAACATATTTTGGCTTAACAAATGGGTTTAAGAATAGAAACTCTTACATAAATGAGCTAGGTATTTTCTTTATATTAAAGTTGTCATGCTTTGTGTTACTTGCCCATCATATGTCATGACATCATATTTTATATTCATCTTTTTATGAAAATATCATATGTCATGTCATACATATATTATGTAGCTATAGTAGTTTTTTTAAAAAAAAATACTCAAAAAAATACTCATTTTGATATATGTCATAATCAATATCATGCATTATTTTAATTCCATGTAATTAAGGACAATGACATAAGTTAACAAATGACATCCTAGGTGGATGATCAATTTTAAAATGCTCAGATAAATATACATGATCCCTTAGTTTTAGGGAAAAGCTACTTTACATCTCACAAAGACCACAAGTTGACTTGTATGTGTCTTGATGTATATTAGATACACGTGAGATGTTAGGAGGATGACAAAACTTAAGATGTTGATTTAGTGTATCTTTTTGCATTTTCAATTCATCAAAACATATATATTATGTGTTATCCAATCATTGGGAAAGTTAGTATACAAGTCATGTCACTACAACAAATTTGATTTTTCGCAGCGTGCAATTATGCTATCCGTGGCGCGCATCGCACGCTGCACAACTGCAAGCTGTTGAAAGTCATAAGACATCAACAGCGCGCGACGCATGCTGCGATTAAGAGCATTTGCAGCACTCAGCGCATGCTACAGTTAAGAGCATTTGCAGCGCTCACTGTGCACTGCGATTAAGAGCATTCGTAGCACGCACCACGTGCAGTGATTAAGAGCATTCGTAGCACGTGATACACGCTGCGGTTAATAGCATTCACAGTGCGCAGCGCGTGCTGTGATTAAATTACCATACAATTACCATTAATATTTATTTAAAATATATCATTCAAATTTAAAATTTAAACATCGTCACAATTTATCTCGTCGCTAAATTAGACACCTTTAATATGTTTAAACTTTGATATGAAACAATAAGAATATAAGTTTGAACTTAGAATTACTCATGAAAAGGCAATAAGAATACAACCCTTCGATATGCAATAATAATGATGAAAATAAGGTATTACTCATTAACTGATAGTTATTGTATAGAATAGATTACAAATATCTCATTATACTAACTCATATATGTAAGTTAAAAACCTATTGAATATGTTTGGCTAGCCACAAAACGAAGTGCAGATTGATGTCATTTCATTGACTTCTAGTTCTTGTAAGTCTAGCGCATTAGTTTGGTCCATAGGCATGGTCTAGGTATCTGTCAAAATCATTAACTTTGCCTGCAATGAAAATCAAATTTCAGATCAACCAAATTTGAGAAGTAACACACTTTCTACAACCAAACAAATAGCAACACTACAATATTGGCAAGAGCTAATTTTAAAAGAAGGCTTTTACTACAGAATTATCACAATTGGAAAATACCTTCTCAAAGCCCATAGCTACTAATTTCTCGAGCTCCTCTTCAAAGTTATCAAAACCTTACAAAATTTAATAACATAGGTTTCTACTGCCAAAGGAAGATAACAAAAAGAAAAAGAAAATTTGTACGATGGGTCATGAGACATAACCTGAATGTTTGCCGTTAGTTCAGAACCCACTTCAGTATCTAGAGACAAATGCCTAAATCAAAACAATATAAATGAAAATAGTTCCATAAACTATCATTCAGAATACAAGTCTCCTCTAGCCAGTATTCACCCAAACTTTGTAACCATACAAGTGGGGGAAAAAATGAATATGCTGCTTTAGACGTCATCAACTACAATTGAGATTTATACATAGAGTTTAATAGAATCTTCGAAGCATATCTAATAATCTGGTGAGTATTTTATTCAGACAAAGATTTAGAATTTAATAGAATATTGGAAGCCTATTTTATTTTAGGAAATCTTGGATCCTCTTATGACTATAAACACATACATCCTCATAAATTTAGTAGAAATTTAGAATAGTCTAAATGCTCTCCTTAAAATAAAATTGGAAATAAGTGGTAATTGTAAATTCCAAAATAACCTTTAAAAGAGATGAAGTATTATCTGGCATAATATCTTGTGCATACTTTTATGATCATGGAAAAATAATAATGTTAAAGTGCTCATTTTCCTAATGAGGACCTCATCCAAATGTCAAGCTACATTTCAACTCACAAATACTAATATTTGGCTGCTTACCTCAACCAAAATCAAGCACATAGAACACCATAGCAAATTGAGTTTGACAATAATATGTACAAAAAAAATATCAATAAGGAAGACAATAAAATTTTCACTTTTTAGTGGTGTCATGAGGCCTAAAGAGTTTGAAGATTTTGGTTATCCTTTTTTATTTTTGATAAAATGTTTTAATATTAAATCAACATTTTTTATGATTTGAGAAATTTATGAGTGTGCAGATAATGTGATTTTTAGGTCCTATTATACTTATGAGAATGTGCTACAGTTTAGCATGGACTTGAATGTGAGAGAAGTCTTACAAAACTGTCAAACAAGTTACGAAATTATCAAGAGCGAAGGATTATCATTGAACCAAACACATTGTGAACCTACACCAAATTGTGAAGTTGTAATTTGGATAAATAATGTATTGATGTATGATAGTATAATTGGAGATTATAGTCACTTGAAGTTTATTTATTTTTCAAAGCCTTTGACTTAGCAGTATACTTGTTACTTAGTAGCATCATTGAATTGAGCCCTTCATGAACTACATTATGAAGTAACACCGACTACTCCTGGTTCCTTTGGTAGGGACACGAGGATTGATAGCTTAAAAATCTCGTAAGCAAATCAATGTGAAATTGAGAATAAAGATACCATATAAATAAAGGAACAATCATAGCTTGGAACCTTAGTCTTCTCCAATGGAGAAAATATGTGACCTGAAGCAAGAAGGTAAAAAACTACTGTTGAGCTAGTAGTCACCATACATTGAACATCGACATGCCTATCTATGGTTCCTCACATGAATTGGGAACAATTCAAAAACTTCAAAATTCAAGAAAGAAGTGAGCAAATAAATGAAATTCACCACATAAATTCTAGGAGTAGTTGAAAAAATACACATCCGCAGAATCAAAAAGAGGGAGAGGTACCTGCATACAAGTTTAACCCAGTCGTGTCAGAAGTGGATGGCGATGAGGCACTCCTCCTTCTCCAGGATTGCATGATGCACCACCCAACCTAAGTGGAGATGCGGCAGAAGGTACGACTGTTAAAAGAAGAATAGAAAGAAGATAAAAATATGAGAGTAATAATTAATCTTATTGTTCATTGATACTTGCCCTCAAGACAATACAATATATAGGGTTTAGACAAGTACTCGGTCAATTAACCAATTAATAAATAATAAAATAATTCTAAAAATTATTCTGAGAATTATTCTAATAATTATAACAGAATTATTAGAATAATCCTAAAACTAATTTGATTTGATTTGATGATTTGATTCGGTCAATTCTGGTAATTCTCTTTTATCTCTTTTCCCCCCCCCCCCCCCCCCCCCCGACAAACTTAACGAGAGATCTTTGACGTTGAGTTTGTTTACTAATTTGTTGAAACGTTGTCTGGATAATGACTTAGTAAAGATATCAGCAATTTGATCCTCAGCAGAGATATAAGAGACGGATAATTGTTGAGTTGCCACACGTTCACGAACAAAATGAAAATCAATCTCCACATGTTTTGTACGAGCATAAAAGATTGGATTTGTTGTGAGATATGTTGCTCCAATATTGTCGTACCAAATTTTTGGTGCAATATTTGATGCAAGATGAAGTTCAGAGAGAAGTGATTGAAGCCAAATAATTTCAGACGTTGTATTTGCTATAGCTTTATATTCTGCCTCAGTACTTGAACGAGATACCGTAGGTTGTTTCTTCGAATTCCATGAGATAAGATTTCATCCAAGAAATATTGCATATCCACTAGTAGAGCATCTATCTTCAGGAGAACTTGCCCAATCCTCATCACTATAGGCATGTAAATCTCGAGACGATTGACGATATAAAAGAAGACCATGTAGAATAGTACCTTTGAGATAGCGAAGTATTCTTTTTACATTATCCCAATTTTGTTCAGTTGGAGCATGCATGAATTGACAAGCATGATTTACTGCAAAAGTAATATCAGGGTGTGTGATAGTGACATATTGTAAGGCTCCAACAATACTTCGATAAATCTGTGGATCAGACAGAGCAGAAGAGGATGAAGATGGAGAGTTGTTTATAGCAATTAGTGTAGAGAACGGATGTGCTCCATCCATTTTAGCTCTTTGAAGAAGTCCAGTAATGTATTTGCTCTGAGAGAAAAGATAGTCATCTTCATGTGGAATAAACTCAATACCAAGAAAAAAACGAGCAATGCCCAAATCTCGGGTAGGAAATTCTTGATTGAGAAGACTTAATAAATTTATGATGCCCTTGTGATCATTACCGATTATCAGGATGTCATCCACATAAATAAGAAAAAAATATCATGGACCCAACATTATATTTGTGAAATAGAGACGAGTCAGTCTTTGATCCAGAAAATTCTTGAGCTTGTAACCAATTGGATAGTCGATGAAACCATGCACGAGGAGCTTGTCGAAGACCTTATAAGGATTTCTTAAGTTGGCAAACATGAGATGGAAATTGTGGATGAATGAACCCAGGTGGTTGCTCCATAAATACAGTTTCCTCAAGATGACCATGGAAAAACGCATTTGAGATGTCCAATTGGCATACAGGCCAATTGGAACTAACATCTATCGATAATAATAGTCTGACAGATGTAATCTTGATGACTGGACTAAAAGTGTCATTGAAGTCAATACATGGTTGCTGACTAAAACCGTTGGCTACAAGTCGAGCTTTGTGTCATTCAAGAGAACCATTAGCTCGATACTTAAGACGAAATACCCATTTAGAGCCCACAACATTCATTGAGGAAGTGCGCGGAACTAGACTCCATGTTCCATTATGAAGAAGTGCATCAAATTCTGTAGCCATTGCACTACGCCAATTTGGATCCTTGTTTGATTGCGTAAAACAAGTTGGTTCAATAGATTTTGAAGAGACCACTAGAGCCCGTGGAAGAGGATATCGAGTCGCATTTGGTGGGCAACGTTCCTAAATGTCACTAATGGGAAGCATGCGACGAGGAGAATTATCATCTGAATCACTTATTGATGGTGATGAGGAAGTAGGTTGACAAGGTGATGTAGATGACGGACTTGCATTATCCGAGGATCCAGAACTAGAGAGCATATTATCTTCGACCGGCAAGGCTTCCAAGATTGGAGCAGCATCCTGAGATGATTCTGATGGTATAGGGGAGTTATTAGAGAGCGGAGCATGACCTAGGATGCCATCATTTCTAACAATATTAGGTGGTATTAAGAAGGTGCCACCTGTATCTGGAGGACAAATCGAAGAAGATACTGAAAAAGGGAATAGAGCCTCATCAAAGGTAACATGTCATGAAATATAAATTCGACCTGTTGGTATATGTAAGTAACGATAACCATGGTGTAAATTGCTGTAACCAAGGAAAACACATTGTAGTGAACGAGAGTCAAGTTTGTGTTTAGAGTAGGGGCGTAACCATGGATAACATGTGCAACCAAAAATTCGAAGGAAAGTGTAATTAGGAGTTTGATTATAAAGTGTTTCAAAAAGACATTTATGATTGAGCAATGGAGTAGGGAGTCGATTTATGAGATATACAGCAGTGGTAACAGCTTCATCCCAAAATTTACGTGGAACTTGTTGGTTGGTCCTAGGAAGATCGTACCGGCTCCACTGTACAAAAATTTTATACAAGTGTCGAACCTTTCCTAAACAACCTATTGTGTTCTTTAGAAGTTAAATTAGGAATCGCAAACGGAACTTAACATTATTGACTCCAAAGTTAACTTATCTGTTCTTAATGGTTTAGATTTAGATCGCAGGTAGAACTTAACACTATTGATCCAAATCCATCTATGATATAAATTAAATTAAATATTAATTTCCAAAATTAGCTTCCAGGACTGCATAGCGAGGCACATGGCCTTCTTGGGTATGGGAGCATCCACCACCGCCTAGACAAAGCCTTTTAAGGAAATCTAATATTTAATTTCCTTATATAACTCTAGGTTTAACAAAAAAAAATAATCGAATCACAAATTCAAAAAACAAAAAAAATGCAAACTCGAATAACAAATTTGAAAAACTAGAATCTAATGCCTCTTATGTTTAGAATTCTTACAAATAAAAATAACTAGTATGATGCGGAAAATAATTACTAGTTATACCTTCCTTTGTATGCAACAACCTCTTGATCTTCTACCGTATTCCTCTTCTTATCCCGGACGTTGTGTGGACAATGATCTACCGAGATGAGAACCACCCAAGCTCCTTCTTCTCCCTGCAAGGTTCGGCCACCACAAGTACTCCAAGAATAGATGAGGTTCGTCCACCACCACCAAGCTCCAAGGGATGCTTCCTTTCTCTCCTTCTTCTCCAAGCTAGAATCTGGCCACCTTCAAGCTCCAAGAGATGATAAGGTTCGGCCAATGAAGAAGAAAGAAAAGGGAGAGGGAAAAGCAATAGGTGTAAAATATGGTGCTCAAATAATAATAAAATAATAAGATTATTGGACAAATAATCTTATTGGATTTTTCAGGAATTTTTAGGAATTTTCTGGGATTTATTCGGAGCCCGTTTGACATATTGTAAGGGGATCAATTATTGGATTTAGAGAAAGCCTGTTTGGAATACCCAGATGTGGGAGTTGATTGAGAGATTAATCTAGGGTTAATTTAAAAATCCTTAAGTTTATAATTCCTTTCCTTTTCTTCACCCGAGCCCTAAAGCCTTCCCTCACCGCCGACTTCTCCCGATCCCCCCTCTCTTCTTCTGCCGTTTCCGCCCGACGCACCTTCCTTTTCCATCTTCCTGCGCGATCGCCGGTAGCCCGGGAGTTCACCGCCGATGGAGGTCTTCTCCTTCACCGTCCCTCACCTCCGCCACCGACCTTCCTCTCTGCGATTCCTCTTCGTTGCTGGCGCAGATTCATCACAGCTCACCTCCCGATCTTGCCGCAGCACCCGAACGTCGTTGCCGTCACCCGACGCCGCCTTCTCCCTCTCCCTCTCTCGTTGTCATGGAACCCTATCCGTGAGAGGCCGGCGCCCGTTGCTAGCAGCTATCGACATCGCAGTCCCTGTCTGTTTCCGTCGCCCTCTTCACACCGCCGGTGCCCTAAATCGATCACATCTCCTTCTTCTCGGCACGAGAGCCGCTGGATCTCTGCACATCGCAACTCCGATCACTGGATTTTGGTTCCTCTTCGTCGCTGGTACAGATTGGTTATCGATCCGTTGGGTGAGACAGATTTCATACACAATTAGATTGAGGTATGGTTCGTATCAGATGTGTAGCAAGTTAATTTTCATTTTGTATGGGAATATAGAGATTGATGTTTGGTTGGTTTTGTAGCTCCGGCCAGCACTGTTCACCAGTGATCCACAGTGTCGGCCATCTTGTTACAACTGTGAGCTCTTCGGACATGAGCTACCAGCAACTCACTTGAGGTTGGGTAAGTGTTAATTATAGGTTGTTGAAGTTAAGCTTGACTTGGATCACAAGGTTAATTAATAGGATTCATTGTTTGGATTGTTAGATTCGCAAGGGAAGGAGTTAGCGAACAGTAGTGAATCGTTGCTATTGGTTGTGAGCCACTTTCAGTGACATCTTGTTGCCAAATTTAGAGTAAGGTATGTTGAGATTTGATTTTTGTTCTGCATGGGATTTGATTAGTGATGATTGATGAGGATTAAAGAGTTTATTGGTGGATTAGGGATGGACCTATCATCTAAATGAATTTAGATTGCTAGGTGGAATTAGACATGGTTGCCTAATCGAATTAGGATTGGATTATAAATGAATTTATGGATTCATGTTAATTAAGAAGTTGAGAAACTCAAGGATTAGATATTGGGATGTGAATTAGACTAGGAAATGATTGAGTTGATTGAGGATTGTTGGAGTTTGTGGTTGATTATGGTTTGATGATTTAGTTGATAAGGTTATTGTAGGTTGATATCATTTGTGTTGAGGATGGATAAATCAATATTTGTATCATATTATATTGGAGACTTTGTGATCTGTAGTTGTTTGAATTGAAGTAAAAGATTGTGGATTTAGTTAAACCTAATTGAATTAAGGGATTAGGTTAATTGCTTCTATTAGGGTTTCCCTAATTAGATTGGGGAGTTTATTTAGCTATTTGCTACCTATGTAATTAGCTAAATATATTATGTGATCGCAGGACTTTATTCGAGGCGAGCGTCTCGACGTGGGATTGATTTATTTTATCATGATCGACAAATTAAAGGCGGGTACTTCTTGCTTTATCTTTTTAGTATTTTGATCCTAGTGCATGAGCTTTATGTTCAGATAGTTGCTGTATCTATCTTGACTCTACTCTTATTCTTCCTGCGTTTGATACTTCCACTCGATCTTTGAGCTACTCGTTTCTGTATCTATACAGTCTCTCGTTGCTATTCATGATATTCAGCAGATACTATAGTACTACGTATTGGATACCAGATACCAGACATTAGATAGTAGGTATTGGATATATGGACACCTGATACCATGTTTACCTGCTTTGATTACTGTTTATTTATGCTTCGTATTGAGCATGCGGATTCATGTAGCATGATTGCTTTTATATATATTTGATGTTGCTTTATTATCATGTTCATGCATGCCGGCGACCATATCTCCCTTGTGGTTGAGAGGGTCATTGGCCACTCGACCACTCATGGGTAGTGGCGGTTGGAGTGTCGCTTGTCCTGTCATGCCACACTCGGCCACTCATGGGTAGTGGCGGATGGAGCGCGCCCGTCGCAGACGTAGCTATTCGGCTACTATGTCACTCGGTCACCGAGGTAGTGGCGGTGGAGTGTAGTTGTCATCGATCCGCCTCTCGACCATACGGGGTCGTGGTGCGGAGAGGTGGGCGGGGTGACCATCCGTACATATGTTGTTTATATGGTTGTTTACTTATCTTTGTATATGTTATTAGATTAACTGCTGTTGTTTATTTATGTTGTTATGCTTACGTAGGTTGAGATTTATACATGTTAGGTGTTTAGACACTGTTGATATGTATATACCTCACATGATACCATGTAGTTATGAACAGTCAGGACTTTGCTACATCTACCTTCCTTACTAGCCTAGGATATGGTTTCGGTATGGACACTTATTATGATATCAACGTAGTATCTGCTATACGAGACTGTATACCTTTGCATCTCTAGTTCTTTACCATACTCATGCACTATCTCTGAGTCTTTATACTCACCACCTCGTATATTGGTAATTTCACCAGGTAGAAGGAGTTGCCTGGAGATCCTGTCCGCCAGTTCCACGTCACATTCGAGGACGACCTTACGATTTTGGTATTTCTTACGTTATTTGTATTTTGGATTTTGTACTTGTTTATGTATTTGTATTGTTTTGTATTGGGTTTGATATTATTGTGTCAAGCCGAGCCGGCTCGCAGTTAGTTACTTTATGTTTTGTTATCGTTGTTTGTGATTTCCGCTGTGTTGATTTAGTATAGCCGTGTGGGCTGATTCATATATTTATATAACTGCGTGGTTGTGTTTATTTCTGTCTCAGCCGAGTGGGCTGCTTATATAACTGCGTGGTTGTGTAGATATATTCCAGCCGTATGTGGCTGATGTATATTGTATGTATGTATGCCTCAGATTGTCACCCGTACAGGGGAGATGCTGCCGAAATTTTTCGGTACGGTCTCCTCTGGGGGCGTGACAATAGGGCTGGCCACCACCAAGGAGGAAAAGAGAGGAAGAAATAGAATAGAGTCGTTCAACATGAAGGCACCTCTACCCCCTCTTTTATGATCCTTGGTCTTGGCAAATAAGGAAATTTAAATAAAAACTTCCTTAATTCCTTTTCCATGAAAAGTAAAAAAATTTTAAATTAAAAAAAAATAATCTCCTTTTCATTATAAACATGGTCGGCCACCTATAAGCTCCAAACAAGGAAAGTTTTAATTAACACAAGAATTAAAACTTCCTAATTTGTTTTCAGAAATTTATAAAATACTTCTCCAATAATTTTTCCCTTCATGGTGGGTTGTTAAAGGAAATTTTATAAATTAAAATCTTTCTTTTAATCATGTGGATGATTTCCAAAAGGGAAAGTTTAATCTAAAATTAAAATCTCCTTTAAATCTACAAATAAGGAAAGATATCAAATCTTCTCTTAATCTTTTGTAGAAACTTATAAAAGGAAATTTTTAATTTTAAAACTCTCTTTTTAAATCATGAACATGGTTACAAAAAAGGAAAGTTTTATCAAAATTAAAATCTTCTTTCAATTACAAATAAGTAAAGATTTCAAATCTTTTCTTAATCTTTTGTAGACACTATAAAAGGAAAGATTTAAATTTTAAACTCTCTTTTATAAAACCATGTTATCCACATAAGAAAAGATTTTAAATAAAATCCTTTTAATTTTATTAGGGCCAGCCACATCATGCTTGGGCTCCAAGCATTGGTCGGTCCATCCATCTTTGCTCAACCCTTTGCTTGGCCGACTCAAGCTTGGTCGGCCCTTTTGGGTTGGGTAAGGAGTGGGTATGCGGTGGGTATAAAACTCTATATACAAGAGGCTATGATAGGGACCGAGAGGAGGAATTGGTTTTGGTCTCCCGATGAAATTAAGCTTCCCGTGTTCGCCCCGAACACCCAACTTAATTTCATCAATAATAATTTATACCACTAAAGAATTATTATTGAACTACCGCACCAATCCCAAATTACATTTTGGGCTCCTTCTTATTATGAGTGTGTTAGTCTCCCTATATTTAAGATGTCGAATGTCCACTAATTAAATGAGTTTACTAACAACTTATTTAATTAATATCTTAGTCCAAGAGTAGTACCACTCAACCTCATCGTCATGTCGGACTAAGTCCACCTGCAGGGTTTAACATGACAATCCTTATGAGCTCCTCTTGGGGACATTATCAACCTAGAATACTAGGATACAGATTCCTTCTATAATCAACAACACACACTATAAATAACATCATTTCCCAACTTATCGTGCTTATTGATTTATCAAGCTAAACCTCACCCTTTGATAAGTCAAAGAAATAAATACTAAGTACACGTGCTTGTTATTATATTAGGATTAAGAGCATACACTTCCATAATAACTAAGGTCTTGTTCTTTTATTAAGTCAGTATAAAAAGAACTTTCCTTAAATGGTCTTACTCAATACACTCATAGTGTATTAGTGTAATTTATTAGTCAAGATAAACTAATACCTAATTACACTACGACTATTCCAATGGTTTATTCCTTTCCATCTCAGTCGTGAGCAACTGTTTATAATTTATAAAGAGCTGATAACATAATCTTCTATGTGTGACACCACACACTATGTTATCTATAATATAAATTAATTGAACAACTACATTTAGCTTAAATGTAGATATTTGACCAATGTGATTCTTATTTCTAAATAAATAAATGTTTATATAAAAAACTAGGCTTTTAGTATACACTCTAACAGAACTGATGCATGATGAAGAAGAGCTAAGGCAGTTTCGACTATGTGTCTATGTTTTCTCTCTGCAGAGCCATTTTGTTCTAGAGTGTGAGGACCAAAGACTCGATGAACAATTCCACAAGAGACAAGATGACGATGGAGAGCTTGATATTCACCTCCCCAATCAAAATGAAAAGAAAGTATTTTACGATTAAAATATCGTTCAACTTGATTTTGAAATTTACAAAATATATCCAATAAATCATATTTTCTTTTCATAGGATAGAGCCAAGTATATTTACTAAAATGATCAATAAAGGTAACATAATATTGGAAACCTTGGTTAGATAAAACAGGTGCAGGGCCCCAAACATCAGAATGAATTAATTCAAGTGGGAAATTAGAAACATAATCGGATGAATAGAAAGGTAGCTTATGACTTTTAGATTCCATGCAGGCCCTACATGAATGAGATGGAGAGGAGGTAATGGAAGTAGGTAAACCATACCTATTGATGATTGACTGGACAATATGAAGAGAAGGATGACCAAGTCAAGCATGCCAAGCTGGTTTATTTGTGCGTTCACCAACAAAAGCTTTGATTGAAGAACTTTGAAGATAGTAGAGGCCATTTTTGATTCTCCCATCAAACACAATAGCATTTGTTCCTTTATCTTTTATAAGATAATGATTATGATGAAACTCAAAAATGACATTGTTATCAAGACAAAACTGACGGGTAGAAAGTAAATTTTTAGTGATAGATGGAACATGAAAGACATTGCACATGTGAAAAGTTCGATTAGATAAATGAATATATGTGTTTCCAAGATTAGCAATTTGCAAACCTGAGTCATCACCTACTTGAACCGTATCTGAGCCATAATATGACATTACGTCTGTAAGGATATTATAATCCGATGTGACATGATGAGTTGCTCCAGTGTCAATATACCAATCAGTAGATGAAAACTCTGGGATTTTACCGCAAGTAGGCACGGATGAGAGAGCTTTAGGATATTCTTATGAAATAGATGGTTGTCTTGAGGCTGTAGAACCACCAATGAAATTTGAGGCAAATCTTTTAGGGCATAGATTTCTAGGATGACCAATGATGCGACAAATTTGACATTTTACCTGAGAGCAATCAAGTCTTTTAGGGCATAGATTTCCAGTATGACCAATGATGCGATAAATTTGACATCGGACTAAATTTTATTTTTGGCCTCCTTGATAGTGTTGAGTATTTGACATCTAAAGTAAAATAACTTATTTTGTAAAGAGACTGGATCGCCGGAAAGGGGGCCTTTCGCCTGGAGAAACTCCCCTTGGAGGAAATAGAAGCCTTGGCTGGAGCAACCACTTGTTGTCGACGTCGAGGTTTGGCCGGCGTTCGGTGGACAGTGGTGGTAGCACAAAAGGAGAAGCCCTTTTGTCGTCTTGTTTTGCGGTTTCAAAAAAAGAAACTCCTCTTTTGTCTTGGGCGGTGGTAGAAAAAGGAAGGGAAGAGGATTTGTGAGGGAGAGAAGAGAAACAGGAGAGAGGAAAGAAAAGATTAATTAAAATAAAAATAATAATAATAATAAGAGAATGGAAATAGAAACGTGATAATGTAAGTGGTGAAAGGAGGCAGACACAGTTATAGTGGGAGAATTAAGAGAAAGAGAAGGAATGAAGGATCATGGCTCTGATACCATGTTAAAAAAAGAATGGAAAGAAGATAAAAATATGAGAGTAATAATTAATCTTATTATTCATTGATACTTGCCCTCAAGACAATACAATATATAGGGTTTAAACAAGTACCCGATCAATTAACCAATTAATAAATAACAGAATAATTCTAAAAATTATTCTGAGAATTATTCTAATAATTATAACAGAATTATTAGAATAATCCTAAAACTAATTTGATTTGATTTGATGATTTGATTCGGTCAATTTTGGTAATTCTCTTTTATATCTTTTAACGACATCCTCACACCGCAGGGATGGACTCTTTCCCTTGCCTCCTCTCTCTAATGCCGACTTTTGGATTATCTAAATAGGGCGAAGGTGGCACCCGGTTGTGAGTAAGAGATCTTGAGCACGACCTCCACATCCTACGAGAAGATGCAGACACTAGCTTCGTAAGGGAGCGATTGACGGAGGAAGGGCTGGAGGAGGCAAGGATCTCGCAGAGAACATGAGTGGAGGCTGGCGAAGCAACGAAGCGAGAGGGAAGAGGGTGGTGGATTGTTGAGAAGCGGAGGTGGGCGGTGGATTTAGGGATTGAGGGGCTGTCGGTAAGTGAAAAAAAAGTTATGGTGAGATTAGATATTTAAATATGTAATATTGATAGCGTATAGTTTTTATACGTCGTCATTAATAATATTGATCAGTATTACAGCGCGCTTTGGACGCCATTAATATTAAGTTTTAACAGCACACTTTATATGTCATTGAAAAGATTATTGACAGCGTACTTTTTTCATATGCCGCCGTTTGTATAAACATTATATCATCCGCAGCGCACATAATTGGGCATACCGTAAAATCTATTATTAACGGCGTGCTTTAATCGTACGTCGTTGATGATGCGCTGTGGAAAGTCATATTTGTTGTAGTGTGTGCATTTAACCATGGTTGGAAATTGGTTTTGAAAATTATTTCAAAATGTTTTTGGAAAACCTTGGTGAAGGCTATCTTTTGATAGGAATTATCATTGTATAATTAAACACAAACTAGAGCAAAAGATTAAAGTTTTCAATGGTTTCAAATTTTGTATCAATCTTTAAAAATAGGAATTATTTTATTAGAAAACTAATTTTCCATGATAGTATATAACATAAATATCGTCTACATAAAATTTCATGAATTTTTGAAAAATGTAGAATTATTTAGGAATTTCTAAAATTTGGTAAAAAGTTGATTTCAGAAATATCAAAAACTCAATCTATCAGCTGATCGATTTGGCATGTTCAATCGATTAGTTGATCGATTAAACTGGGTTTTCTATAAGCAGATGCTCTCAAAATCGATCAGGTGATCGATTGGCCCTGACTTGATCTATCAGTTGATCGATTCAAGTGTTTTTTTCGCTAATAGAGCCCCATGGAATCAATCAGTTGATTGATTGAATGGCTTTAATTGATTGAGTCCAAACTTTAATCAATTAAAAAAGTTGATTTTGTATGTGTTGGTCTGATTTTAGTCCGTTAAACCACTTTTAGTCATGTTAACCATCCTTAACCTTAAGAAATACATTGATATGTAATTAAGGGTAGTTTTCTTAATAAAATAAGAAAGGATTGGTTAAAGAAGACTAAGTTGGAGTTTAAGATGAGGTTTACTTTCAAAGTTAAATTTTGAACCTCAAAACTATTGGGACCTTGATGCTCGGCTAGAGGGGGTGAATAGTTGATCACCCACTTCGATCGCTTCCTACACTTGTTAGCGCAGTGGAAATACAAATAAGAAAATAGGAAGCTAACCTAAAGATAATAAAAATAAGAAGAACAAACCAATATGTTCATTTAACGTGGTTTGAAGATGATGCTCCTACTCCACGGCTGTCCGTGAGGTGAACGATCTCTATCCATTGATGGATTAGTCCACGGCAAACTCCGACTAGCATAATCCTTCTTGTCGGTGGAGAAACTTCACCACAAACTCGATCAAGACCTTGGATTTGCTATAAAGGCTTGGAGACTCTAATTAGGCTTTAATCAAGTCTAATTTTGTCACCAAGGCTAGCCACTCCAAGTTCCATTATATAGAGCTTAGGGAAATTAAACTGATTTTACCATTACCAGTTGACTAGTCCTTACACCATTCAACTGGTGCTGGCCAACGATACTCCACAGAATCCATTATTCTACTAACGACTATTTACCAGTTGACTGTTATAGTGTACCAATCGACTACGACAGTATACCAGTCGATTGGCTACAGTACTAGTCAGCTAGCTATAGTGTCAGTCAATTGGGTATAGTGTTGGTCAGCTAGCTACAGTACCAGTAGACTGGTTTTCACAGCCGTCAGACACAAAATTATTCTGTGCCCTGCCCAATCAACTGGTCCAATTTCTAGTTGATTGGTCCAATGGCTATAGTGTTAGTCAGCTGGCTACAATACCAGTAGACTGGTTTTCATAGAAGTCAAATATAGAAATATTCTGTGTCCTACCCTAATAGACTGGTTCAATTGCTAGTCAACTAGTCTAGTGGCTAGTCAACTGGTGCAGTTGCTAGTCGACTGGTAAAACCCTAAACTTAGGATTTTCCCCTGAGTACAATCTCTCATGTACTCATCCTCACCCGAACAACCTCGATCTTTCCTTCTAGCCTCCTCCATCAGCCTTGCATCCCTCGGATGTTTCTCCATCCTTCATGCCTTGCCTTCAAGAGCTTCTTTTGGCCTTGCCCTTTGTTGTTGGGTCTTCTATTACTAAGAGACTTCTCACCTCTAGGACTTCATCCTTTGCCAAGAGTCTAGGTATGGGACTTCAACCTTACCAAGTTACATTTGGACTTACATTGCCAAGACTACATACTTGGACTTACACCACCAAAACTCCACTTGGATTTTCACCATTTCCAAGATCACACTTAGACTTTTTCTTGTTGTACCTACATCATGCACACTCACAAGTGCATATTAAATATAATAATAACCTAATTTAAAGTTTTGCCCAAACATCAAAACTTAGGGTTACACCGATTGCTCCAACAAAAACTTTAAATTTTCAATCTTCAAAAGGTTTGGGAATTCCAAGTCATTGTTGGTGAAATGGTAGAAAATTGGAGCATGTTTTGAGAGAGAGCTACTCCTTAAAAATATGAATTAGATTTTTTTTTTTTGAAACAATGGAAGGTTGGAAGGTTGTAAACCTTCATTGTTGTTAATGCTTATGGTTGAGCATTGGAGAACAATGGAAGATTAGAAATATTCATTGTAATGGATGTATGCTCTAGGATGAGCATTTGGAGACAATGAAGGGTATGAGACCTTCATTGTGATGTTATGAACAACAAGTGAGGTTGTGAACAACATGTGATAACTCTTTAAAGAGAGAGTTTTTGATGTGTACTAAAAGGGGAGAATATAGAGTTTAAGTTAGAAAGCATTCATTTACCCAAAGGGGGAGATTATCCTCTTGGAATGGGGGAGAATGAAGGAAATCCTCCTTCATTCATTGGCATGAAGAAGAAGTTGAGTCTAGTTGATAAGCCTAAATTAAATGTATTATTAAATGTCAAAAAGGGAGAGATTGTTGGTGCAATTTCTCCTAGGTCAAAGTTGATTAGGTTGACTAAACTTAAGTTGATTCAAGCTTAAGTCTTGATATTAGAGTTTTAATGTTTAAAAATAGATGAAAATTAGAAGTACAATTGTCTATATGGGAGATTAATTATCAAAGGTTGACTATAAGAGTCAAGTAAGTCAAGGTTGATTGGATTTTTGACTGGAAAGTCCCAATTGGAAGTTAGGCAAGGGCAAGACCAACGAAAAGGTTAGAAGAAGAAGAAAATCCAAGTGTTAGTGTTAACCAGACACTTGTGTGGAAAGTCCTGGTGAGTAAAGCCAGGCAGATTAGAAATCCTAGTGAGTGAAGCCAGATGAAAAGTCCTAGTGAGTGAAGCTAAGCAGAGGAAATCCTAGTGAGTGAAGCCAGATGAAAAGCCCTAGTGAGTGAAGCTATGCAGTGAGGAAGTCCTGGTGAGTGAAGCCACATAGATGCTGTAAGTACCCCGTGATAGTTTTGATGTAGTCAACCAAGTTAAGTTAGGTCCTGTTATGATTTGACCCTTGTGTCTAAGTGTATAAGAGCTTAGGAGCACAGGAAGTCAAGCGAAAGATGCAGCTAGCGAGAAGGACGACACAGGAAAGAGTCAACGGGCTCGATGTGTCCGAGGGAAGAGGTGTTGCTGAAGAGTACGCTGGCGGATGAGAAGGAAGTGCGCAATGGTTCCGAGGGATGAGAAGCCTGAGCGAAAGGTTGCTAGAGAAGGCCAAAAAATGTGTTCGGGTGAGCTCTATTCCAAATGGCTAAAATCACCCAAGCGAGCATAGATGGAGTGAGAGCCCAGACTGAAAAGTCAACAGGGTAGTTAACTTTGGTTCGGGTGCTTGGACTAAGTCCAGGAGCCCGGATGGTCCGAGCGCTCGAATCACTTGGGTACCCTTGGGGCACCTCGCCCAGTGGGGGCTAGATCGACACCGTCTGGTACCCGGAACCCTTCCAGGAGCCTGAACTAGAAAGTTTATCGAAACTCAATGTGTTGTGATCCATTGCGACCTAGATAAAATTTTATCCATGTTCAGGCGCCTCGCCCGATGGGGGCCAGATCGACACCGTTCTGGTACCCAGAACCCTTCCAGGAGCCTAAACTAGAAAGTTTATCGAAACTCAATGTGTCACGATCCATTGCGACCTAGATAAAATTTTATCCATGTTCAGGCGCCTGGAACCCTTCCAGGTGCCCCGATCAAGGCTATAAATACAACCCTGATCTCATAAGCTAAACACAACACTTGTAAATATTCTACCTTTTGTTTAGCTTTGTATTCGAGTATTTTAACTGCTGTAAGAGGATTCTCCACCTAAAGGAGATTTGACAGTGAGCTTTATTTGCCTTGGATTAGCAATCCTCTAATTGCAAACCAAGTAAACGATCTGCCTCTTCCTTCTTGTTTGTTATTTAATTTCTTTTTATGCAAGTGTTTCTTAATTTGGCTTGAAAAGATAAGAAAGGTTTCAATTTCTATTTCAGGCAATTCACCCCCTCTTGCCAGCCTTCAAGGGACCTACAAGTTGTATCAAAGTCCAACCACTTCAAGAGGACTAACCGCCGATCGAAGCACAAGAGATGACCGGACTAAGCATCTACCCACCTAAGTTCGAGGGGGAATTTGCAAACTGAAAGAAAAAGATAGAGGTATTTTTTAAAACAGATATTGATTTGTTATTAATCAAGAAGAATACCAATGGACGAAAAAGGAGCGAGTCGACTTCATAGCAAACAGCAAAGAAGAGTTTCATCTATTTAGTGTTTCACCACCTCAAAAAGTCAATCGGATTGGAGCCTAGGAGTCAGTCAAGGTGTTAGTTAGAGCCCTAGAGCCAATCATTTGATGATTGTATGGACTCATGTATATCATATTCTTGTATATATATTAAGGCATTTGGTTTTTGGTTATTATGCTTATTTGTATTAGTGCCAGATAAAATAAGTATAGTAATGTCCTTGAGTAGAAGGTTCTTACCTATATCAATCGATTGGTTGAATCGATAGTGAGATGATATAGGGAACACTACTCTAATTCATTCCTAGTCGAGTATTAACATTCAGGGACAATGTTAATACAATAAGACTAGCATGTAGGTCAGCTCGATGACTTGATCTCACAAGTCATGGATATAGAGATATCAAGCTGACACATGGGTATGCATTAGAGAATGTATACTGAATGACCCGTCATGAGAAAGTATCATGGATCGTTATATGAGTGTTATATACTTTCTCATGTGGCTATTAGTATGACTACTAGTCCTTGGACCTGAAGTCACCTTGGATCCCTACATAAGGAGTTATGTACTTTGGTTTCGTCAAACGTCACCCATAACTGGGTGTACTATAAAGGCGATTACTAGGTATGTAACGAATAATGCAGAGGGATGTGAGTGATGTAGACGGGATCTATCCCTCCTATATGACGGGAGTGACATCAATATTCTCGATAGAGTGAGACCACGAAGTGCATGGCCATGCCCAAATGAGTCAATATGAGATATTGAGCTCATTTGATTTAGTGAGTCTACTTGAAGTTCAAGATTTAGATTGGTCAGAGGATGACACGGTCTATGCCTCACATTGATCAATCTAGATGTCTAGGATAGAAGGACACTTGTCATATATTGTGAGGAGTCACAATTAGTAGTCACAAGGTGATGTTGGATCTCGACATTTCTTGTAACTTGGGTAGCAATGATGTATTGCTAGATGCCGCTCATTGCTTATGTTTCTAAAGGAGTTTAGAAACATTGCCAACGTTACAAGAACCTATTGGGTCACACACAAAGAACAAGTGGATGGAGATTAGGTTCATATGATGAACCAATTGGATTAGGTTCATATGATGCACCAAAGATTGGATTCAAATTAGACTTATTGAGTTAGACTCAATTAGATTCAATTGTTGAATGAGTCTAATTTAAATTTGATTCATTGAGTCAATTTATATTAATGAATTGAGATTCATTAAATTGAAATTGACTTGAATCAAAGGTTGGATTTAACTCAACAAGGAAGACAATTGGTCAATTTTGACTTGACCAAGTAGAAGTTGAAACATCAAGTTTGACTTGATGTGTTGCCACATCATAAGGATGACTCATCCTTGCCACATCACATGCCACCGCATGGAGGTTACAATACTTCCCATTCCATTTAATGTGGCCGGCCACATTAAATGAGGGAGTTATGTGTGTGGCCGGCCACACTAAAGGATGAGTTGTTTTTCATTTAGTGTGTATTGATGTGTGGTAATTGGATCTTATTCTTCCTAGTATTTTTCTTCCTCCTTCTTGCTGCTGTTGCCGTGACTTCCATGGTGAGGTGAAGGTGGTTGAGTGAATCCAAGAGCAAAGGAAGAGTGAAGGTCACAAAGGAAGGATACTACTAGTGAGTGTATAAGATTTCTTTTTGTACCTTCTTCTTTTCTTTCTTTCCAATCCCATTCGAGAGCTCTAGAAAGTGCTAGCACACTTGGGGCTCTCTTCTCCATCCTTTGAGTGTGAGAGACACTCCTTGTTCGTGTGGATATCATTAGAGGAGTGTCTACGTTGACACTCTCGAGATCCGGCGTACCGTTGGACGAGCGGGATTTGCGAGGGCACGCATCGAAGGTAAAATGTTTTCCTTGTAGATCTACTGTAGATCAAAGTATTAAAACTCGTACTCGTGTTTTTCCGGAAATTTTTCCTTGCACGGATCTACGGCTTTGGGTGATTCGGGGTTTCCGCGACGTGAAAAACCCAACAGTGGTATCAGAGCCACGTGCAAGGCTTGTACGAGTTTGATTTTTTGTTTTATGAAAACTAAAGTTTCTGTAATTTTCTGTAAAATTATGATTTTATAGTTTTTATGGGTAATTTTTCCGTAGAAGCGAAGCACAAGTGTCTCGGCACTTGTAGGCTTCGGCTACCGGAAAGATTTTCCCAAAACGGCTTCGTTTTGCCCCAAATCCATTTGGGACAGCGGGCTTGGATGCCATTAGATCGCAAAGGAGCAAATCACAATGGTTAGATCGTGGGTAGGAGTACTGCCCCTAACCCCGCAAGGGGATTTGCTCCGCGATTGCACCCAAAATCGCTAAAAACGAACCCGCCGGGAAGATTTTTCCGAAACGGCAATGTCTCGGCCCAAATTGTTTTGGGACAGCGGGTTTAGGCGCTGTTGGATCGCAAACGAACCCTCGCGATGGTTAGATCGTGGGTAGGGGCGGTGCCCCTGGGCCCCGCAAGGGGATCCGTTCCGGGACCGCCGGGAAATTTTACTCATAAAAATTGTAAAAATTATTTTAAAAATTATAGAAAATTATGAAAATATATAATTTTGAATTATATATTAATTTTGTGATAGTCATGGCCCAAAACCCAATATGATTGGATTGTGTTGTAATTCATAATACGGCCTGCGTGCCGTTATGTGTTTGCGCGTGTTGTATGTTTTATTTTTCCGCGACCTGCGCGTCGTACCTTTCTCTTATATTCTTGTTGTAAATTAGATTTAGATTCGAATGTAACTCGAGTTTCAAATTGTAATGTACAAATTGGAGCGGTGGAGGGTCCACACGAGACGGAGTTCCGAGGTGGGCACGAGCAACACAAGGTGGTCAAAGGGAGGAGCTTGGAGAAGCTGTTGACCCTAGGTTGACCATTTGATCTTCTCATTGGCTTGAGAAGATCGTAGTAGGGCCATGACTAAATCACAAATATATATTAATTAGTTAATTGCTTATGTATATGATGCATGTTTAATAAGTAATTAATTAATTAGTGCCTTACGATTAGATTAGATCTAGGTCGTGCACATGATGCACCCTTGCGATTAGATTAGATCTAAGTCGTGCACAAGATGTATCCTTTTCGATTAGATTAGATCTCGATCGAACCAACTCTAAATGCCTAACCGTGCCGTGATACCTATCACTACCTCGATCACATGTATTGTTGAATCTGCCAAAGCAGAGCAATACATATTATCTTGGTAGGTTACGGAGGGACAATCTTGGTCCCGCCTATCAACTCATGGGTGAATACAAACTCAATTAGATTGAGTATTCCTAGTTACTCGGTTAGATCGAGTTAACTATAGGCATTATTCCAACGGTTGAAAAAGATAGGTCAAAATCACATCTATATTAACTCTCGGGCGTATTAGCCAAAGCTAACTCGAGTTTTAATATAAATACGGATATTGATTCTATAAACAAGAGTTGCATAGAGATGTAATTGGTAATCGTTACCTACCGATCATACTAAGCCTTGGGCGTATTAGCCAAAGCTAACTCAAGGGTTAGTATGATGTGGATCTTGTCCCACAAGAATTATAGTATTCAGTGGGAGCATCATTTAGTTAAAGGCTTAATTAAATGATTTTAAAAGAATATGATATTTATTTCTGCAAATTTTATGTTGTAGATAACCATGACGTCAAATACGAACACTTCTCGCGATCCGTCCTTAAGAAGGACAAGCTCGAGCAAATTTCAGGTGATGGAACACGAGAATAGTTCTCACTCAGGGCGTAGCATGCGTTGGGCAGCCATTCAGGGCGCTCCTGTGGCCGGGATGCTTACAAGAAGCATCAAGATGACGCATTAGATGTGTCCTGTCTAATGCTCGCAACTATGAACTCTGAGCTTCAGAAGTAACATGAGTTGATGAGCGCTTACGATATGGTTGAACATCTTCATCAACTATATCAAGGACAAGCAAGGCACTGGAAGAGGAACTTCATAGGATACCTGGAAGATCTTAACAAGAAGAGAAATAAGATTTCTACTTCAGGTATAAATGTTATAGAAGTCAACCTCTCTATTTCTTCGTCGTGGGTATTAGATACCGGATGTGCTTCGCACATTTGTACTAATGTACAAGCACTGAGAAATAGCAGAGCATTGACAAAGGGCGAGATAGACCTACGAGTAGGCAATGGAGCACGGGTTGCTGCCATTGTTGTAGGAACTTATCATCTATCTCTGCCCTCTGGGCTTATACTAGAATTAGATGATTGTTGTTATGTTCCTGCATTGACTAAGAACATTATATCAGTTTCTTGTGTGGACAAGAAAGGATTCTCGTTTATAATAAAGAACAAATATTGTTCTGTCTATTTAAACGATATGTTCTATTGTAGTGCACCTCTAATAAACGGACTCTATATTCTATACCTTGAGAGCCCTATTTATAACATAAATACCAAGAGGTTCAAGTCAAATGACATGAACCAAACCTACCTCTGGCACTGTCGCTTAGGTTATATAAATGACAAGCGCTTATCCCAGCTCCATAAGGATGGTATGCTGGACTCATTTGATTTTGAATCATATGAGGTATGCGAGTCATGCCTACGATGCAAGATGACCAAGACTCCCTTTAGTGGGCACAGCGAGAGAACGACTGATTTGTTAGGACTCATACATAATGATGTATGTGGCCCTTTCAATGTCGCTGCTAGAGGCGGTTATAGGTACTTCATCACATTTACTGATGACTTCAGTAGATACGGTTATGTGTACTTAATGACACATAAGTCCGAATCCTTTGAAAAGTTCAAAGAATTCAAGAATGAAGTACAGAACCAGCTTGGCAAGAGTATTAAGATACTTCAATCCGATCGAGGTGGAGAATACCTTAGCCATGAGTTCCGTGACTATCTAGCTGAGTGTGGGATTCTATCCCAACTCACTCCTCCTGGAACACCACAGTGGAATGGTGTATCCGAACGGAGGAATCGTACCTTATTAGATATGGTACGATCTATGATGAGTCACACAGATCTTCCGACATATCTATGGGGATATGCTCTAGACACGGCAGCTTTCATACTCAACCGAGTTCCATCAAATAAAGACACCATATAGGATATGGACTGGGAGAGATGCTCAGGTGTCTTTCATGAGGATTTGGGGTTGTGAGGCTTACGTTCGACGTCAAGTCTCAGACAAATTAGGACCCAAATCCGACAAGTGCTATTTCATTGGATATCCCAAGGAAACTAAGGGATATTACTTCTACATTCCCAGTCAGCACAAGGTAGTTGTGGCAAAGACTGGGGTCTTTCTAGAAAGGGACTTTGTTTCTAGAAAGACTAGTGGGAGTGCGTTCGATCTTGAAGAAGTTCAAGATGCGAACAATAGCACTGATGCCTCGATGGAAGTTGAAATGGAACCACAAAGTGTTGTGGATGATGTTCCACAAAGAGTTGAGGAACAACAACCAGTTCAAGTAGACATACCTCTTCGCAGGTCTGATAGGGTACGTCGTCAGCCTGAGAGATACTCATTTCTCTTGTCTGACCATGATGACGTTGTGCTCATAGAGGATGAGCCTACCACCTATCAGGAAGCTGTGATGAGACCAGATTCCGAGAAATGGCTAGAAGCCATGAGATCCGAGATGGAATCCATGTACACCAACCAAGTATGGACTTTGGTTGATCCACCTGAAGGGGTAAAACCCATAGGGTGTAAGTGGGTCTTTAAGAGAAAGACTGACATGGATGGACTTATTTATAAGGGTCGCTTGGTAGCTAAAGGTTTCAAGCAGATTCATGGTATTGACTATGATGAAACATTTTCTCCAGTAGCGATGTTTAAGTCCATTCGGATCATGCTTGCTATTGCAGCCTACCATGACTATGAGATATGGCAGATGGATGTCAAAACCGCGTTTCTGAATGGAAACCTACTCGATGAGGGTTTTGTAGATCCACAGCATACTAGCAGAGTATGCAAGCTGCATAGGTCCATTTATGGACTAAAGCAAGCTTCTCGGAGCTGGAATCTTCGATTCGATGATGCAATCAAACAGTTTGGTTTCATCAAGAACGAAGATGAGCCTTGTGTCTATAAGAAGGTTGTAGGGGATATAGTTATCTTCCTCATATTGTATGTGGATGACATACTACTCATTGGGAAGGACATCCCTTTGCTTCAGTCTATCAAGACCTGGCTAGGGAGTTGCTTCTCGATGAAGGACTTAGGTGAGGCATCCCACATTCTAGGGATACAGATCTATAGAGATAGATCTAAGAGATTGCTTGGCCTAAGTCAGAGTACATACATTGACAAGGTACTCCTTCGGTTTGCCATGCAGAACTCCAAGAAGGGATTTCTGCCGATGTCACATGGCCTGAGTCTTTCGAAGACTCAAGGTCCCTCTTCTAGAGAGGAGAGAGACCGCATGGATCAGATCCCTTATGCCTCAGCCATAGGATCGATCATGTACGCCATGCTATGTACTCGACCTGATGTCTCGTATGCTTTGAGCATGACGAGCAGATACCAGTCAGATCCAGGTGAAAGTCACTGATAGCGGTCAAGAATATTCTTAAGTACTTACGAAGGACTAAAGAATATTTCTTGATATATGGAGGCAATGATGAGCTAACTGTAAAGGGTTACAGTGATGCTAGCTTCCAGACCGATCAGGATGATTACCGATCGCAGTCAGGGTTCGTGTTTTGCTTAAATGGTGGTGCTGTGAGTTGTAAGAGTTCACAGCAGTTCTACAATGTTTGAGTATATTGATGCATCAGAGGCAGAAAAGGAGGCCGTTTGGATCCACCAGTTCATCACTGAACTTGGGGTGGTTCCTAGCATCGCTGACCCAGTTGAGCTCTATTGTGACAACAAAGGAGCTATAGCACAGGCGAAGGAACCTCGCTCACACCAGTGGACCAAGCACATACTACGGCGCTTCCATCTCATTCGAGAGATTATCGAGAGAGGAGATGTGAAGATTTGCAGAGTACCCACAGAGGCTAACATCGCAGATCCCTTGACCAAGGCTTTGGCACAGAGGAAGTATGATGGTCACACTAGGTCATTGGGCCTTAGAGCCTATATTGATTGGCACTAGTGCTAGTGGGAGATTGTTAGTTAGAGCCCTAGAGCCAATCATTTGATGATTGTATGGACTCATGTATATCATATTCTTGTATATATATTAAGGCATTTGGTTTTGGTTATTATGCTTATTTGTATTAGTGCGGATAAAATAAGTATAGTAACGTCCTTGAGTAGAAGGTTCTTACCTATATCAATCGATTGGTTGAATCGATAGTGAGATGATATAGGGAACACTACTCTAATTCATTCCTAGTCGAGTATTAACATTCGGGGACAATGTTAATACAATAAGACTAACATGTAGGTCAACTCGATGACTTGATCTCACAAGTCATGGATATAGAGATATCAAGTTGACACATGGGTATGCATTGGAGAATGTATACTGAATGACCCGCCATGAGAAAGTATCATGGATCGTTATATGAGTGTCATATACTTTCTCATGTGGCTATTAGTATGACTATTAGTCCTTAGACCTGAAGTCACCATGGATCCCTACATAAGGAGTTATGTACTTTGGTTTCGTCAAACGTCACCCGTAACTGGGTGGACTATAAAGGCGATTACTGGGTATGTAACAAATTATGCAGAGGGATGTGAGTGATGTAGATGAGATCTATCCCTCCTATATGACGGGAGTGACATCGATATTCTTGATAGAGTAAGACCACGAAGTGTATGGCCATACCCAAATGAGTCAATATGAGATATTGAGCTCATTTGATTGAGTGAGTCTACTTGGAGTTCAAGATTTAGATTGGTCAGAGGATGACACGGTCTATGCCTCACATTGATCAATCTAGATGTCTAGGATAGAAGGACACTTGTCATATATTGTGAGGAGTCACAATTAGTAGTCACAAGGTGATGTTGGATCTCGACATTTCTTGTAACTTGGGTAGCAATGATGTATTGCTAGATGCCGCTCATTGCTTATGTTTCTAAAGGAGTTTAGAAACATTGTCAACGTTACAAGAACCTATTGGGTCACACACAAAGAACAAGTGGATGGAGATTAGGTTCATATGATGAACCAATTGGATTAGGTTCATATGATGCACCAAAGATTGGATTCAAATTAGACTTATTGAGTTAGACTCAATTAGATTCAATTGTTGAATGAGTCTAATTTAAATTTGATTTATTGAGTCAATTTATATTAATGAATTGAGATTCATTAAATTGAAATTGACTTGAATCAAAGGTTGGATTTAACTCAACAAGGAAGACAATTGGTCAAGTTTGACTTGACCAAGTAGAAGTTGAAACATCAAGTTTGACTTGATGTGTTGCCACATCATAAGGATGACTCATCCTTGCCACATCACATGCCACCTCATGGAGGTTACAACACTTCCCATTCTATTTAATGTGGCCGGCCACATTAAATGAGGGAGTTATGTGTGTGGCCGGCCACACTAAAGGATGAGTTGTTTTTCATTTTGTGTGTATTGATGTGTGGTAATTGGATCTTCTTCTTCCTAGTTTTCTTCCTCCTTCTTGCTACTGTTGCCGTGACTTCCATGGTGAGGTGAAGGTGGTTGAGTGAATCCAAAAGCAAAGGAAGAGTGAAGGTCACAAAGGAAGGATACTACTAGTGAGTGTATAAGATTTCTTTTTGTACCTTCTTCTTTTCTTTCTTTCCAATCCCATTCGAGAGCTCTAGAAAGTGCTAGCACACATGGGGCTCTCTTCTCCATCCTTTGAGTGTGAGAGACACTCCTTGTTCGTGTGGATATCATTAGAGGAGTGTCTACGTTGACACTCTCGAGATCCGGCGTACCGTTGGACGAGCGGGATTTGCGAGGGCACGCATCGAAGGTAAAATGTTTTCCTTGTAGATCTACTGTAGATCAATGTATTAAAACTCGTACTCGTGTTTTTCTGGAAATTTTTCCTTGCACGGATCTACGGCTTTGGGTGATTCGGGGTTTCCACGACGCGAAAAGCGGTTTTCGCGGCCCGAAAAACCCAACACAAGGATCTCTGAGAAAAATTCCTGGAACTACAGGAAGGGACCTCAGAGGTAAAACTCGCGAGATGGGATCTACTCCAGAACAAGATCAACAACCTTTGATTAGAAGAAGGAGAAAATGTCACACACCTCCACTCAAAGATCAATGAACTTATCATCGGACTCATGAATCTCGAAGAAAAGGTAACCAACCAAGATTTGCTAAGGTACACACTTAACATCTTTCCTAAGACTCCTGAATGGGTATCCTTAGTACATGATTATTGTATCTCTAAGGATCTAGAGATAAGTACTTTAGAAGAGTTATTTTCAATATTTCAAGTTCATGAAACAAGATGTGCAGATCTGAAGAAGAATCCCAAGCACAACATTGACTTAAAGGAAAAAAAACGGATGAACCAGAATCTAAAACTTCCCTTGACGATGACGAAACGACATTTAAGGTAAGGAAATTTAAAATGTTTTTTTAACTAATAAATTCAATCAATTGTAGGTCTAAAGGAGAAAGAGAAAGGTAAGATACTACCACTACGATGAAGAAGGGCACGTCAAAGACAACTGCCCAAAATTGAAGAACAAGGAGAAGAACATGAAGACAATCCAGACAAAGCATAGAAATCTAAAGGCGACGTGGGACGATATGTCGTCCGAGTCGAAGATCGAAGCCCTCGCCTGACTTGCACTAGTGGCAAGTTACCAAGAAGAAGAAGATGAAGCAACCTTATCCGAAATGAGTATCGAGAGCATCGATGAAAGGGGAACAACATCAGAAGAAAGCAGCACTTCAGGAGGAGCATCAGAGATCAACAAGGTAAGTCAGATACGGTCTTTACCTCATGACCAATTATTTAAATTTATTAAAATTTTATCAAAAAATTCTTGTCAATTAGAAAATAATAAAAAAAAAATTAATAAAAGAAAATAATAAATTAAAAGGAATTCTGGCTATATCTTGTCGATAATAAGATTTTGATAAAATAAAATTAGAAAATGAAAAAAATACAAGAACAAATGGAGAATTGGAGATTAAGTCTAGGGGAGGGTAATGTTGGAGTGTATACGAAAAGCCTAGCTTTTGTAAACATTTATTTTTAAATAAAAAAATCAATTGGTCAATATCTACATTTATTTGTTAAATGTAATTGTTCAATTAATTTATATAGTAGATAATATGGAGTGTAGTGTCACATGACAAGTTAGGAATTGATACATTATTTTTGAGTTAATTTGTGGTGTTCCTTACACATTTTAATTTCCAATTTTAATCATATTCTTCAAACAAGGTCTTTTAGAAGCTTTATGTTATTTTTCCTTTTAAATGCATGCTTATTTCTCATTATGTGAATTTGGTCTTGTAGGGTACACATGGACTCATGATTCAAGTAGAGGCTTGGTTCACTCAACCAAATGGACTCCAAAACCCTAATTGACCAAGTGAACTCAGACTCGAGTTACACATGAGCTGGACATGAACTTAGGTCTCAATTGGAAAAAACCCTAGGTATAAAATCAGAGTTTGGCACAGTGAACGGTGAGCTCGCGCTACTGTTCATCGTGCCAGTTTCTTGACGACGCGGTCGCAACTCCCTTCCTTCTTCCAAATCTTCGAGCAACCTTGTCCTCATCGGCGTGGAGTTCCTCAGCTTCCAGCAACCGGTTTCCGACCTTCAGCACCTCTCCAGCGAGCGTTTTTGCAGGCGAAGTACTGTAGCTGTGGGGCGCGATTTCCAGCTCAGACCAGCGGTGTTCTTCTGGTCTGGGTTTCCATTCCTTCACGGGATCATTGGCGGTGGTCCTCCAGTGATTCTGAACCATTTCCGACAGCATTTCAACGTTCCCAGCTTTCTTCGTCAGCTCGCGACGCCATTTCCAGAAAACGCAGCAGAGAACCATTTCAGAACTGACCTTCCTGAATTTTTGTGAGCTAATGCAAGGAAATCTGAATCGTCTTGAAGCTTGAGAACACCAGATCGATTTCTGTTGGAGTGTTCTATGCAGATTCCTTGTGTGACGGCAAGGAGAAGACAAGTTTGGTTTAAGATTTGGTGTAGGGATGTTTAGATTTTCTATAGTCATTTCTTTGCTTAGCTTTTCTTGTTCCTGAAATCTTTGTTTCTGAATCTGATAGTTCATCGATTAGACTTAGTTGAATTTTCATTTGCTGAACGAATCTGTTCTGGCTTGCGTTCTGTTTTTCATATTATGTTTTTCTAGCTTTACTGTCGTGTTCTGATTTTATGCTTTGTTTAGTCAACAATTTCTGCTGTGACCTTGCTTAGCTATTCCTTAGTTGATAAGTGAGGTGTTTAAATTAGTGATTAATTTCTAGTGTGACTATTAGATGAAATGTTAAGTTTTTGTTAAAGTTTTGGTTCTGCAACATATAAGCTGGAAATTCCGTGCTCAGGTTTTCCAGTAGATAGAGTAAGTTGATTAAGTGGATTGAAAGTTTCATTCAATTTCAGTAGTTAAAATCAGTTTTCCAGATTGTTTGAGTTTAATTTAGAACTAGGAAGATTTAATAATTGTAATTAGGTTGAGTATTATTCAGTGCAAGTTTTGTTCTTTTGGTTATTTAGAATTATTTCTGCAGTAGGATGATTGTAGTGTTGCAATTCATTTCCAGGTCTAAAATTTCATTTTGATACCAAATCCCCATTTCATATCTAGAAAACCCATAAAGAGTGTTCTTAATCCAAAACAAGCACGTTCTAGCATAATCCTCGAAAAAGTCGACTCGGGCCTTATACTAAAACATTTCCTTGTGTAGTTGTGGGTTTTCGATCATAATATTAATTTGGGAGTTTATTTGTGACATCTATTTAGAGAGCTCATCAAATTTTGGCGCCGTTGCCGGGGAACTAAAACTTTGCTAGAATTGTTTGTTTGTTTTGGATTGTGAATAATTTTATCAGCTTTCTTTTGCTGATTTTTCTGATTTTATTGAATATCTACTGAATTCTGATTGTTTATTGGCTTGCATGACTAGGTCTTCCTTTGCAACATTGCTTGAACTTGACCCGGAGATTGAGAGAACATTTTGGGCTTTAAGGAGACAAGCTAGGTCAGCAGCAACTTGTGAGAGCAGAATTTCAGAGATGGATAATCAGATAACAGAAGGGGATCGAACTATGAAAGAGCTTGCAGCACCAGATGTGGCTTATAAGTACTCATGCATCACTTATCCAGATTTGGCAGGAGATTTTGAACTCAGATCAGGACTTATTCATCTGCTTCCCAAATTTCAAGGCTTATCAGGAGAGGATCCCAACCGCCATCTACATGAGTTCCATGTGGTGTGTTCAACCATGAAGCCACAGGGGATTTCAGAAGAAGACATTAAGTTGAGGGCCTTTCCATTCTCTTTGACAGGAGCAGCAAAGGACTGGTTATATTGCCTTCCAGCTGGATACATTACTAGTTGGATTGATATGAAGAAAGCATTTTTAGAGAAATTTTTCCCAGCTTCTAGGACTGCAACTATCAGGAAGAGCATTTGTGGTATTCAGCAAGTAGTGGGAGAAACTCTTTATGATTATTGGGAGAGATTCAAGAAGCTGTGTTCGAGTTGTCCACAACATCAGATTAGTGATCAGCTTCTTGTTCAATATTTCTATGAGGGTCTACTTCCTATGGATAGGAGCATGATAGATGCAGCAGCTGGAGGAGCCTTGGTGAATAAGACTCCAAATCAAGCAAGAGAGTTAATTTCAAATATGGCAGAAAATTCACAGCAATTTGGGAGTAGAGCTCTTGGGACTAGAGTGGTTAATGAAACTCATTTGGTTTCGAATGAGCAACAAGAAATCAGAAACAATTTGCAAGAATTGACCTCTCTAGTGAAGCAAATGGCGTTGCAAAATTCGAGTCATGTTTCAAATTTTCCTTTATTAATGATGAAGTTGTGTGGAATTTGTTCAAGCCAAGATCATTCGTCGGATCATTGTCCTAATTTATATCAAGATGAATCTGTTGCAGCCATTTCAAGACCTCAATTTCAGCAACACAAGTATGATCCCAACTCTTCAACTTATAATCCGGGATGGAGGGATCATCCTAATTTGAGGTATGGGAACACATTTTATCAGCAGCCAACACAAAATCAGATTGGTCAGCCATCATTTCAGCATCAGCAGAATCAACATTATTTCCAGAACCATCCAGCAGTTCATTCTCAGCAAAATCAGCACTTCCACCAGCCACAATTTCAGCAAAACTTCAACCAAAATCAGCAATTTCAACCATTCCAGAATTTTCAGCATTCGAATGTTGCATTTCAGCCACAATTTCAGAATGCACAGAATCAGCAAAACCATTTCCAGCAAATTCAGCAACCTGTGCAGAATTTCCAGCAGCCAAGCAGTTCGAATCAGCATCAATTTCAACTTGCACTTCCATCTTCTACAAGTCCTAGATCAATGTAACCTCAGCACAACTTTAGCAACTTGAAAATTGAAGATTTGATGCAGCAAATGATGCAACAGCAGCAACACCAGCAAAGAACTGATACAACGCTGCAAAACATTAAAAGACAGATTGGGCAACTTGCTAGTAACATTAATCAGATGCAAAATCAAGGATCTGGACAATTGCCTTCACAACCAACTCCAAATCCTAAAGGAAATGTAAGTGCATTAACTCTTCGAAGTGGTAAAACAATTTCAGAGCCAAATCAGAAGTTATCAGCTGGAACACAACAGAGTTTTTCCAAACCATTTGCAGATTCAAACCTACAGAATTCTCAGATTTATCCAGCAAATTCAGAGTCAACAGAATATGAACAGAATGACATTTCTGGTACTGATCAGCTACATTCTACACAACCTGCAACTTCAGAATCTACTCAATTTGGTGGAGCAGATTTTAGTTTGGATTTTACCCCAACAACAGCTCCAAATTCAGCTCAAAATTCAGCACAGAACCTGGAAAATTCTGGGCAGAATCTGGACAGAACTTTTAACCAGCAAGAAGCCGAGCATTCCACTCCATTACCTTTCCCTCAAAGAAGTGTACAACCAAGAAAAGAAATGGAGGAAGAAAAGGCTAGGGAATATCAAGAATTGGTGAAATTGTTCAGCAAAGTTGAAGTGAATGTGCCTTTGCTTACCATGATTAAGCAAATTCCAAAATATGCCAAATTCCTAAAGGATCTTTGTGTGCACAAAAAGAAATTAAAGGGGAATGAATTGATAAGTATGGGAAAGAATGTTTCAGCATTACTTCAGCCAGTTCCTCAGAAGTGTGAAGATCCAGGAGTTTTCACCGTGCCTTATGTTATAGGAGATTGTATTTTTGAGGATGCGATGTTAGATCTTGGAGCTTCTATTAATGTGATGCCTAAATCAGTTTTTCAGTCATTGAGAATTGGACCTTTGCAGCCTACAGGTGTAGTGATTCAGTTGGCCAATAGAAGTCAAGCACACCCAGCTGGAGTGATAGAAGATGTATTGGTAAAAGTGAGGGAGTTAATTTTTCCTGCAGATTTTTACATCTTAGACATGGAGGGTGATGTGCTTGCAAACAGGGCTCCGCTTATTCTTGGACGTCCATTCTTGAAGACTGCTAGAACGAAGATTGATGTGCATGCTGGAACTCTTTCTATGGAGATAGGAGACACAGTGGTTAGATTCAGCATTTTTGAGGCTATGAAGCATCCTAGAGAGGATCATTCTATACTTAGCGTGGATATCTCAGAGGAGCTGGATGGCATGGAGTTCTTGTCAGATATTGATTCAGACTTAGAGATTTCTGATTTTGGTACAGTGAATGAATTTGTTGCATTATTGGAAGATGTTTTAGATGTGGAATCTGATGTCAATTCAAGTGAATGCGTAGGGGATTGCTTGGGAGAAGCATTACCCCTAGGATCGCTCAGAGAGGAAGAGGTATGTGTAGGGGATTGCTCAGCAGCATTACCCCTAGGATCACCTATTATGGAGCAGACACAAGAGGAGTTGAAACCATTGCCCCAACATCTGAAATATGCATATTTGGGAGAAAATCAGCAGCTACCTGTCATCATAGCTCAGAATTTGGAACCAGATCAGGAGGAGAGATTATTAGAGATTCTAAGACAGCATAGGAAGGCCATTGGATGGACTTTGGCGGACATTCCTGGGATCAGTCCTTCCATTTGTATGCATAAGATTCACTTAGAGGAGGATGTGAGGCCAGTGAGACAGCCACAGAGACGACTGAACCCATTGATTTTGGATGTTGTAAAGAAGGAGGTGACTAGACTCTTACAGGCTGGCATCATTTATCCAATTTCTGATAGTAAATGGGTCAGTCCCATCCATGTGGTTCCAAAGAAGTCAGGGGTGACAGTGGTAGCTAATGGAGAGAACGAACTGGTGCCCACGAGAGTGAAGAATTCCTGGAGAGTATGTGTGGACTATAGGAAGCTGAACCAAGCAAGCCGAAAGGATCATTATCCACTTCCTTTTATTGATCAGATGTTGGAGAGGCTGGCAGGTAAATCCCATTATTGTTTTCTTGACGGTTATACTGGTTATTTTCGGATTTGCATTGACCCAGAGGACCAGGAGAAGACTACCTTCACCTGCCCTTTTGGTACATTCGCATATCGTAGGATGCCATTTGGATTGTGCAACGCTCCAGGTACTTTTCAGCGATGCATGGTGAGTATTTTTGGTGATTTATTAGAGCATTGCATGGAAGTATTCATGGATGATTTTTCTGTTTATGGTTCTTCTTTTGATGCATGTTTGGAAAACTTGTCCCGAGTTTTGAGTAGATGTATTGACACGGATTTGGTTTTAAATTTTGAAAAGTGTCATTTTATGGTAGAGCATGGCATTGTTTTAGGTCATATAGTCTCTAGGAAGGGCATTGAAGTAGATCCTGCTAAAGTTAGTGCCATATCTTCTTTATCTTACCCCGCATGCGTGCGGGAGGTTCGAGCTTTTCTTGGTCATGCAGGATTCTACAGGAGATTTATTAGAGACTTCAGTAAGATTGCTCTACCATTGTCTCAGCTACTTCAGAAGGATGTTTTGATTTTGATCAGAGGTGCGAGAGGCTTTTGAAGATTGAAGGAGGCTCTTATTACAGCACCTATTATTAGACCCCAGATCGGTCCTTCCTTTCGAGTTGATGTGTGACGCTAATTATGTAGTGGGAGCTGTACTAGCACAGAGAGTGGATGGAGCACCCCATGTTATTTGCTATGCTTCCAAGACTTTGGACTCAGCTCAAGCAAACTACACAACAACAGAAAAAGAGCTTCTTTCTATTGTTTTTGCTTTAGATAAGTTCAGATCATATCTTCTTTGTTCTCATGTGATTATTTTTTCTGATCATGCAGCTTTGAAGTATCTCCTCAAGAAGCCTGATGCAAAGCCTAGATTAATCAGATGGATGCTTCTGCTTCAAGAATTCGACATAGAGATACGTGATAGGAGCGGGAAGGAGAACTTGGTTGCAGATCACTTGAGCAGGATTGAAGGAGACTTGGACCATTCGGCCATTGATGATGATTTCAGGGATGAGCAGCTTCTACAGCTGCAGGGTGAGTCTCCATGGTATGCGGATCTAGTGAATTTCTTAGTTGCACATGTTTATCCCAAACAATTTTCAAAAGCTCAAAAAGATAAATTAAAAAGTGATTCAAAATTCTATGTTTGGGATGATCCTTATTTGTGGAAGTTTTGTAGTGATCAGATCATTAGGAGATGCATACCTGACTCTGAGTTTCAGTCTGTACTTACTTTTTGTCATTCTTTTGAGTGTGGAGGACATTTTGGACCACAAAGAACTGCTAGAAAAATATTAGAATATGGTTTGTATTGGCCTACCCTTTTTCGTGATGCTTATGCTTTTTATCGATCATGTGATAGGTGTCAACGAACTGGGAACATAGGACTTAGAAATGAAATGCCTCAACAATTCATATTATTTTGTGAGATTTTTGATGTTTGGGGTATTGACTTTATGGGTCCATTTCCTGCCTCTTTTGGATTTGTATACATTTTATTGGCAGTTGATTATGTTTCCAAATGGGTGGAGGTCATTCCCACTCGGACTGATGACTCTTCTGTTGTTGTTAGTTTTGTCATGTCTCAAATATTTTGCAGGTTTGGAGTACCCAGGGCGATCATTAGTGATCAAGGGTCTCATTTTTGTAACAGACACATGAAGGCTTTGCTACATAAGTACGGGGTTACACATAAAGTTTCTACATCCTATCATCCTCAAACAAATGGGCAAGCAGAAGTGTCTAACAGGGAGGTGAAATCAATTCTTGAAAAGACTGTGAGACCGGATAGGAAAGATTGGAGCAAAAGACTTGAAGATGCACTTTGGGCATATAGGACAGCTTTCAAAACCCCTATTGGAATGTCCCCTTACAGGATTGTGTATGGAAAAGCATGTCATTTGCCTGTGGAGATTGAACATAGGGCGTATTGGGCGGTTAAAGCATGCAACCTTGATAGTGACACGGTTGGAGAAGAAAGAAAGTTGCAACTGCAAGAACTTGAAGAGATTAGATTGGAAGCCTTTGAGAACTCACGGATTTATAAAGAAAAGACCAAGAGATTTCATGACAAACAAATTGAGGTGAAAGATTTCCAAATTGGTGACAAAGTACTTCTATATCGATCTCGTCTCAAATTGATTAAAGGTAAGTTGAGATCTAGATGGGAAGGACCTTATTGTGTTACTAATGTGTTCTTTTATGGAGTGGTTGAGATCCAGGATATGTCTACTGGCCGGGTTTTTAAAGTGAATGGACAAAGGCTTAAAAAGTTTCATGAAGAAGTGAAGGGCTTGGTGGTGGAGGAAATGGAACATGTTGATGCTATCTACCCGAGCTAGAGGGGAGTTTTACTTTATCTTTTGTTTCCTTGCAAATGAATAAATTTTAGATTTTAGTAGTTTTTCTTATATGTTAGGACAAGTTTCGGTTTCATTAGAATTTTCTTGCATCAATAAATTTTGAGTTACATTAGTAGTTTTTTATTTTTGCATAGTTATAGTTTAGAAATTTAGGTTTTATGATAGTTACCATTTCTTTGAGTTTGTTAGTCTTTGTTTTAGGAATAAATGGTACTTCCTTCTTTTGAAATTTCTTTGTATCATTTTTAGGGATTTGAAAAGGAATGTTAAATTTGATTATCAAGTTTAAAGACTATATTGCATGATTGAACTCTAGGATTGCAAGGGGTTGATACTAGTGATGGATTCTTGATTGATGAAATGGTATGATAACTTGTATTTACCTAGTGAGGTTTGAGCTTATTTGTGTGATGCACTTGTAGCGTATTTCACTCTAGAACTTGCTCTAAATCTATTTAATACAACTAGAACAATATTAAGTCATTTTCATGAAGATTACTCCATTATCACATTGCCCTCACATATTTTTGCTTTCTCTCTTGTCATATATCATCATATCTTTGTTCTTTTCTCTTGTATTACTTCTTTGGATGTGGTTATCTTGGATGATATGTGATGATTTCATTTTGGCCGGGACGGACAAAAATTTAAGTGTGGGGGAGGTGTTTAGTTCGAATAGGTGCTGGAATTCTGTGTTTGAGGAAGCAGTGAAGGATGATGCTGGAACGACAGAAATGAATAAGTGCAGAATTCAAGCATGGAAGATTTTGAAGAGAAATGTGGAAATTTTGTGCCATTGCAAGGGCAGCAAGAGAAGAGGTTAAGTGTTAATGTTAGTAAACAGATTGGAATTCGGATGCATGGACAGTTTAAAGAACAGAATTCTGAAGTGCAGTGCTGAATTTGTATCAGTTTTGTATCAAAAACAAGAATGCAGGATTCAAAGTGAAGGAAGTTTATGGGGAATTTGAGAAGATGTGGTAACAAATGGTATGCAATAATTTGGTGTATTAAACAGTGAGAAAAATGCCAGGAACAGAATTCAGAAAAAAAAATAATAATAATAAACAACAAACGTGTGCAACTCTGAATTATCAGACTTTGAAAACCTTAGGAACTCTTAAGATTCCAGCAGCAATTGTGGCAGCACTCTCAACCGGCTGGAAGAATTCTGGTAGCAGTAACTTGCTGAAATTGTGAATTTTCAGCAACCTTCTTAGTGATGTTATTGGCTAAAACAAGATGCAAATCAAGCTATCGTTTGATTAAGTGATTGTGAAGCTTTATGGAAATAATTGTTGAAGCTTGAAACAGCTGAGAAGCAGTAATAACAGAAGTTATAACAAGTAACCAATCTGAAATGCAGAACATGAAAAATTTGGCAGAATTGAAAGTTGTGCAGTTTGGAATCAATGGAGTATCAAGATTTCAGAAATGATATCAAGGAGAAGAAAAGCTTACATGAAGCTTTGTAATGTGAAGAAACAAATGGAATGTTAGCATGAACAACTTCTACAAATATTGCAAGTCAATCACTGAAATCTGGAAATAGTATGACACTTGATGGTATTTGCAAGGCTGCATTTGGTTGAATGAGAAGAGTTAAAGAATACATTGATGGTTGTTGGTTTGTAAAGTGATAATCAATCCAAGAAAAATTGAGCAAGGAGAACAAAGAGGAGGATTGCTGAAATGACAGGAATAAGTATAGTGCAGAAATCCAGAAAGTGCAGATTTGCAGGAAATGGCAGTTTTGTGCCAATTTGGAATGAGAATTGTGATGAACCAAAGCTGCTGGAAAATTGAAGACCTTTGGATATGCATTGTAAAGGTTCTGAAGAGGCAAGATGAAGAAGTGTTGGAAATTTTTGTGGCTAAACATGTTAGATTGATACAAAGTTCAGCACTAAGACAAACTGAAATCAGAGGATGAACACAAACTGAACTGAATTGAAGCCTGAGTTTGGGGCTGTTTGTAGTAGGTGAAGGCTCAAGGTGAAGCTGAAATTTCGTGCTATTGAAAAAGATGAGGTTAAGTATGCCTGCAGTCAAGTGCAGAGAGATGCGCAGACAAAATGAAATCAGAGCATTCTGCTTTGGGGAAACAGAACAGTCTTGTGCCAAGGAGAAATCTGCTGGTTAATGTCAAATTTTCTGGTTATGCGAATCTGAAATGAATGGAACTTAAACAATCATTGTTCATCAGCAAATGAACTATCTTTAAAGGTATGCTAGCTAGGGAAACTGGGCTGGAATGACTTGAAACAAAATCAGAAATTGAAAGGCAGATTCATGTTTCTATAGCACAGAACTATAAGTTATCAGAATTTCAATGTGTTTATGAGGAATGGATGAAACTCGGAGCATGTGATGAATTAAATCAAAGAACTTCAGATTTGATTGAGGATGTTGAAGAATCTGCAATTAAAGATTTGCAGGAACAGAATTTTAGTGCCACATGAAACAAGAAGAAGATGTGAAGAAAAAAATGCAAGGCTGTATAATCTGCACTATAAATGAAGTGGAGTAAAAGGAAGAGTCAAATTAGAGTGCTCGTAACATCAAATCAGTAACAAGAAGCAATGGGATGAGGAAATGCAGAATTTGGTGCTTGGCCGAAATTGAACATCACATAGCATTCTAGTTCCATGTCTTCCACTTCAATGTGAAATTTATTTTCTTCCTTACTTGATCAGAATTAATTCTTCCATTTTCATCCTAATTTGCTCTTCCTTCCAATGGTTGTGAATTTTCATGATTTTGCATCTTAATATCTGTGATGGAGGTTGAATTAGATGAAAAGCAAGCTTATGGTAGTGGATTTGCTATGAGTAGCTTGAGTGCCCTCCACCTTTGCAAGATTTGAGATTAATAGAGAGCCACCTCAATTACCTTGGGAGAATTAGAGTGTTATCATTTTCACTTTATTCATGATGGATGAAATTTACTAAGTATCGAACCAAGGTGAAAATAGAGGTCATGAATGTGTGAGTCTGTGAAATTTGATACTTACTTGTAACTTCCTTTTACTTTCTTTTAGATATGATCAAGAATAGTTAGGAGAAGGAGGTACCATCTTAGTTGTTATTTTAGTTGGCTCACTTGCACGAGGCGAGCAAGTATAAGTGTGGGGCAATTTGACAAGTTAGGAATTGATACATTATTTTTGAGTTAATTTGTGGTGTTCCGTACACATTTGCACACTTTAATTTCCAATTTTAATCATATTCTTCAAACAAGGTCTTTTAGAAGCTTTATGTTATTTTTCCTTTTAAATGCATGCTTATTTCTCATTATGTGAATTTGGTCTTGTAGGGTACACATGGACTCATGATTCAAGTAGAGGCTTGGTTCACTCAACCAAATGGACTCCAAAACCCTAATTGACCAAGTGAACTCAGACTCGAGTTACACATGAGCTGGACATGAACTTAGGTCTCAATTGGAAAAAACCCTAGGTATAAAATCAGAGTTTGGCACGGTGAACGGTGAGCTCCCTTCCTTCTTCCAAATCTTCGAGCAACCTTGTCCTCATCGGCGTGGAGTTCCTCATCTTCCAGCAACCGGTTTCCGACCTTCAGCACCTCTCCAGCGAGCGTTTTTGCAGGCGAAGTACTGTAGCTGTGGGGCGCGATTTCCAGCTCAGACCAGCGGTGTTCTTCTGGTCTGGGTTTCCATTCCTTCACGGGATCATTGGCGGTGGTCCTCCAGTGATTCTGAACCATTTCCGACAGCATTTCAACGTTCCCAGCTTTCTTCGTCAGCTCGCGACGCCATTTCCAGAAAACGCAACAGAGAACCATTTTAGAACTGACCTTCCTGAATTTTTGTGAGCTAATGCAAGGAAATCTGAATCGTCTTGAAGCTTGAGAACACCAGATCGATTTCTGTTGGAGTGTTCTCTGCAGATTCCTTGTGTGACGGCAAGGAGAAGACAAGTTTGGTTTAAGATTTGGTGTAGGGATGTTTAGATTTTCTATAGTCATTTCTTTGCTTAGCTTTTCTTGTTCCTGAAATCTTTGTTTCTGAATCTGATAGTTCATCGATTAGACTTAGTTGAATTTTCATTTGCTGAACGAATCTGTTCTGTCTTGCGTTCTGTTTTTCATATTATGTTTTTCTAGCTTTACTGTCGTGTTCTGATTTTATGCTTTGTTTAGTCAACAATTTCTGCTGTGACCTTGCTTAGCTATTCCTTAGTTGATAAGTGAGGTGTTTAAATTAGTGATTAATTTCTAGTGTGACTATTAGATGAAATGTTAAGTTTCTGTTAAAGTTTTGGTTCTGCAACATATAAGCTGGAAATTCCGTGCTCAGGTTTTCCAGTAGATAGAGTAAGTTGATTAAGTGGATTGAAAGTTTCATTCAATTTCAGTAGTTAAAATCAGTTTTCCAGATTGTTTGAGTTTAATTTAGAACTAGGAAGATTTAATAATTGTAATTAGGTTGAGTATTATTCAGTGCAAGTTTTGTTCGGAGTTTTGTTCTTTTGGTTATTTAGAATTATTTCTGCAGTAGGATGATTGTAGTGTTGCAATTCATTTCCAGGTCTAAAATTTCATTTTGATACCAAATCCCCATTTCATATCTAGAAAACCCATAAAGAGTGTTCTTAATCCAAAACAAGCACGTTCTAGCATAATCCTCGAAAAAGTCGACTCGGGCCTTATACTAAAACATTTCCTTGTGTAGTTGTGGGTTTTCGATCATAATATTAATTTGGGAGTTTATTTGTGACATCTATTTAGAGAGCTCATCATCACACTCAGAAGATCATATTGTCGGTTCTTTATAAATTATAAATAGTTGCTCACGACTAAGATGGAAAGGAACAAACCATCAGAATAATTATAGTGTGATTAAGTATTAGTTTATCTTGATTAATAAATTACACTGATACACTCTAAGTGTATTGAGTAGGACCATTTTAGATAAGTTCTTTTTATACTGACTTAATAAAAGAACTAGACCTTAGTTATAATGGAAGTGTGTGCTCTTAATCCTAATATAATAACAAGCACATATATTTAATATTTATTTCTTTGACTTATCAAAGGGTGAGTTTAGCTCGATAAATCAATATGCCCGATAAGTTGGGAAATGATATTACTTATAGTGTGTGTTGTTAATTATAGAAGGAATCTGTGTCCTAGTTATCTAGGTTGAGAATGTCCCCAAGAGGAGCTCATAAGGATTGTCATGTTAAACCCTGCAGGTGGACTTAGTCTGACATGACAATGAAGTTGAGTGGTACTACTCTTGGAGCTAGATATTAATTAAGTGAGTTGTCAGTAACTTACTTAATAAGTGGGCATTCGTTATCTTAAACACAGGGAGACTAACACACTCATGATAAGAAGGAGCCCATAATGTAATTTGGGATTGGTGCGGTAGTGCGATAATAACTCTCTAGTGGAATAAGTTATTATCGATGAACTTGAGTTGTGTGTTCGGAGCGAACACGGGATACTCAAGCTCATCGAAAGAAAAAAAACCAATTTCTCCTCTAGGTCCCTGTCGTAGCCACATTATAGCCTCAAGTCCATCCAAATGTAAGGCTCTTCTTGGTGTCCAAGAAGGGGGTCGGTCCAATGCTTGGTGACCAAGCAAGGGCCGACCACATCCTCTTCCATAGGGGCCGGCCCTATTGCTTGGTGACCAAGCTTGTAGGGGCCGGCCACAATAATTCAAACAAGGAGGGTTGTTTTAAATTTTTTAAAATCTTCTCTTTGTAGAAAACTATAAGTTTAAAAGAGAGATTTTAATTTTTAAAACTTTCCTTATTTGAATTAGGCCACATGTTTTAAGAGAAAGTTTAAAAGATTTTAAAACTTTTCTTTTTTTACCATCCTCATGGTTTAAGAAAAAAGGAGGATAAGTTTTAAAATTTAAATTTTCTATCATCATGATAAAAAAGGAAAATTTATAAGAGAAGTTTTAAATTTTAAAACATTGTTTTAATTTTTAGAACTTTCCTTTTTTAACTCCTACTTTAGGAAAGAGAGCTTGTAAAATTTTATAAGAGTTTTTCTTCTTGTAAAATTTTATTAAAAAAATTATTATTCCTTTCCTCTTATGGGGGTCGGCCACCCTTGCTTGGTGCCCAAGCAAGGTGGTCGGCCATGTTTAAAAAAAAATAATAAAATCATCAAATTTATTTTTGGTGGTTGATTCAATCAAGAGGAAAGAAAAGGAAAATTAAAAGGGAAAAGGAAAAGCTAGAGGAAGATTTTAATTTTTGTAAAAATTCTTCCCTTTTTTGCCTTGGGCAACTAATATAAAAGAAGAGGTGAGGAGGCTTCATGAGACACAATTCTTATTCTCTTGCTTGGAGATCATCAAGTGGTCGGCCCTCCCTCTCCCCTCTCTTTTCCCTTTTGCTCTCTTCTCCTTGGTGGTGGTGGTGGCCGGTTTTTATAAGAAGAGGAAGGAAGCTTTTGGGTGGTGTTCATCTTGGAAGATCGTCGCCCACACGACGTCCAAGGCAAGGCGAGGAATATGGCAAAAGATCTCGAAGTCATTAGCTTGCAAAGAGAAGGTATAACTAGTAATTTTCTTCCGCATCATACTAGTTATTTTCTTTGTAAGAATTCCAAACACAAGAGGCAATTAGATCTAGTTTTTCGAATTAGTTTTTCGAGTTTGTGTTTTCTTCTTTTTTGAATTTGTGATTCGATTGTTATTTTTGGTTAACCTAGAGTTATTTTAGGAAATTAAGTATTAGCTTTCCTTAAAAGGCTTTGTCTAGGCGGTGGTGGTTGCTCCCAAATCCAAGAAGGTCATGTGCCTCGCCATGCAGTCCTGGAAGCCAATTTTGGATATTAATATTTAAAGAAATTAATAACATAGGTGGATTTGAATCAATAGTGTTAAGTTTCGTTTGCGATTCAAATCTAAACCATTAAGAACAGATAAGTTAAATTTGGAATCAATGATGTTAAGTTCTGTTTGCGATTCCTAATTTAACTTCTAAAGAACACAATAGGTTATTTAAGGAAAGGTTCGACACTTGTACAAAATTTTTGTATAGTGGAGCCGGTACGGTTTTCCTAGGACTAACCAACAGGTAATTTATCTAATGTTTTGCACATTTTGTACTAGCAAAATTTATTACCTTGTTATTTGTTATTTGTTATTTGTTTCTTGATTTACCCTAACTTAATTTGAGTTGCTCATATTAAAAAGGGGGAGATTGTAAGTACCCCGTTGTAGTTTTGATGTGGTCAACCAAGTCAAGTTAGGTTCTATTATGATTTGATCCTTGTGTCTAAGTGTGCAAGAGTTTAGGAGCATAGGAAGTCGAGCAAAAGACGCAGCTAGCTAGAAGGATGGCACAAGAGAGAGTCGACGGGCTCGGTGTATTCGAGGGATGAGTGTTGCGGAAGAGTACGCTAGTGGATGAGAAGGAAGCATGTGGCGGTTCCGACGGACGAGAAGTCAAAATGAAAAGTTGCTCAAGAAGGTCAAAAAATGGGTTCGAGTGAGTCATATTACAGATAGCTGAAATCACCTAAGCGAGCAGAGTCGAAGCGAGAGCACGGACCAAAAAGTCAACAAGGTAGTTGACTTGGGTCCGGGCGGACCTTGTCCGAGCGCCCGGATCACCTAGGTGCCTCGCCCAGCGGGGGTCGGATCGACACCGTCTGACCGCCCGGAACCCTTCCGGGCGCCCCAATCAAGGCTTTAAATACAACCTTGATCCCATAAGCTAAACACAACACTTGTAAATGTTCTACCTTTTGTTTAGCTTTGTATTCAAGTTCTTTAACTATTGTAAGAGGCTTCTCCGCCTGAAGAATATTTGATAATTAGCTTTACTTGCCTTCGATTAGCAATCCTCTGATTGTAAATCAAGTAAACGATCTACCTCTTCCTTCTTGTTTGTTATTTAGTTTCTTTTTATGTAAGTGTTTCTTAATTTAGCTTGAAAAGACAAGAAACATTTCAATTTCTATTTCAGTCAATTCATCCCCTCTTGTCAGCCTCCAAGGAACCTACAAATACATGTCCTAGTGAGTGAAGCTAGGCAGACAAAAATCTTGATAAGTGAAGTCAGGTGAAAAGTCATAATGAGTAAAGCTAGGCAGATGCAAGTCCTAGTGAGTGAAGCTATGCAGATAGAAATCCTGATGGGTGAAGGTAGGTGAAAAGCCTTCGTGAGTGAAGCTAGACAGTGAGGAAGTTCTGGTGAGTGAAGCTAGATAGTTGAAATCCATGTGAATCAAGGTTGACCGAACATTTGATATTTGGAAGTTCAAGTGGATCATGAAGAACTGGATACTTGACACGAGATGGTAAGTCCAAGTGGGTCAAGGTTAATTGGACACTTGGCATGAGAAGGAAAGTCCAAGTGGGTCAAAGGATTGACCAGACACTTGACGAAGTCCCAGCAGGTTAAGGTTGACCAGATGCTAGGCAATGAGGAGTTCTAACAGGTCAGGTTGATCGGATATTGGGTGTAGGAACATAAGACTTGAGTAAAGAAAGTTAGGGTTTCTCAATCGATCAGCGCCAATTGATCGATTAGGCAGTGCTTTTTGATGAGAGGAGCTCAATCGATCAGATGATCGATTAAGAGGAAATCGCATGAGCATAGAAGGCTTTATCGATTAGGATACTCCAATAAATTAGTTGATCGATTAGAGTTGGTTTTCTCACGAGGCTGATTGAAAGGAGGAATCGATTGGCCAATCAATTCTGGGACTTCTCATGAGAACAAGAGGCACTCTGAATCGATCAGTTAATCAATCTAGCTCCTTCAATCAATCAGCCGATCGATTGGATTATGACTGTTGCATAGGTTGAGAGCTTTGGACTGTTGGGATCGCCAGGATCTAACGTTGCTGTCAATTGGAAGTAAGCCAAATTGATTGAGAACCCTAGATCGTGAAGAATAAAGTTGTTGGTGAAGTTCCAACATAAAAATGCTCACAAGAACTTTGAGCTTGAAAGACAAGTATTGCTACACTTTCCAATTAGTCCAAAGGTATATTCATCAATAAGAGAACAAGCAAGAAGAAGGTTCTTATTTGAATTCTTGTATTTACTTTTTGCTTCGAGTTGTATCTTTATTGTTGAGTTGTATGAGGTTTCTCTATCTCTGGATTGTTCCGAGAAGGAGTGTATTTCATAGTGGAGAGTATGTTCATGTGTGAATCCTTGGATTAGTCATCTCATTGAGGTGGATACCAAGTAATCCTTCATGTTTCATTGGGGAGTTTTGCTTCATGTTTTCCGCTGCAAAAGATCATCATTGACAAAGCAATCGAGCTATTCCCCCCCCCCCCCCCTTCCCCTCCCCTCTAACTCTCAGAGTGTCCCAACATCCCTACCCCAATTAAGGAGATAGTTGAAGAAATTAAAGGGACACCTCTAAACCCCAACCCCAAGCTGCTGCTCTACAAAAGAAACGTAAGCGCATGGCTTCTATTGGCCAAAGAGGTGTGATAGTTACCACACCCCCCCCCTCCCAGGTGACTTTCCCGAGCATGTCAGTGAACCAAAAAACTTACCGGTCATGTCCCCAAGGCCTTCTAGTCCTGACCAATCGGGCTCACCTGTGTCAAGTGCCTCGATCAAGGCGCAATAAGGAATACTAGCCCCTCCAATGGAGTCTATGTCCGAGGTGTCGCTAGCCACCATTGCTACAAGGGTACTGCCCGGGCCCCGCCGTGAGACTAAGAACAAACACTAGGCCAACTTAATGGCTCTTATAAAGGAAGGTAGGTACTTCGAGGAGCTGAAGGGTCTAGACACTCTCAAGGTCAATGGTTAAGCGAATGCATTCCATAATCAAGGTACATACTTAGATTGAACGATAATGGGTTGTGTTTCTTATTGACACTAATTGTGGACGTTTTGTAGTTATGGTCGGAGCACTTAAAAGCCCACAATCATGTGCCACTCTAGTGAGGCAGATTGGGTTGTTGAAAAAGTGAATTTAAAGTTGAAACCCCAATTGTCCCTACCACCCAAGCGGTAGAAGAGGCATGAGCAAAAGCATCTCGGGCACGAGAGGAGCCCCAACTGTAGGCAAATTTGTCAGCTCATCTTCGAGGAGAATTAGAAGTAGCTTTAACTAATGTCAAGTCTGTTAAAACTAAGCCAGAATAGCTACAAATGCAACTTGTGCAGCTAGAGGCAGAACTTGCTCGATTAACTACCCAGGTGCAGTTTAGGGGTCTCATAATAGCCACCAAGAGGAGAAAATCATTGGTCTGGGAAATTTAACGGCCGACCTATAGGAGAAGTTAACTCAGGCAGTAGAGGATGCTAAAATATTGAGGGAGCAAGCCAATGAAGCTATTCAGAACCAAGGATAATGACTATTTAACTGGAACTCACTAAGACCGAGCTGGCGACTTATAAAGCCTCAGAGGGAGAACAACACTCAAAGTTCAAGGAGGATTTTCTTCAATAGCAAGAATATTTTGATTTGCTAGGTGCCCAAGTGTCGAAGAGGATGTGATAGGGTTTTGAAGGTGCTATCTGATAGGTTATTCAGGCTGGATACCTACCTCTTGGAAGACTTCCTTGACCTGCAAAAAGTATGGGTGGAACTTCCTGACTCAAAGAAGACAGACTATTGATGTAATTCATTTTGTCTATAAATAAGTTTGATCACCAGCTTAGAGGCTTTATATTTTGAAGAAACTTTTATACCTATGTATGGACTTTCCTCCCCACTGATTATGTCCTATTGAGCCCCAAAGTGTTGAACTTTTTCCGTTGGAGCTTTGTTAACACCCACTCAGGGAGGTTAAGCTCTTAAGAGGATGTAGCTTTGTTAGCTCCTGCTCGGGAATGTTGAGCCCTTAAGAGGGTGTAGCTTTGTTAGCTCTCGCTCAGAGATGTTGAGCCCTTAAGAGAGTGTAGCTTTGTTATCTCTGTCTCGTAGAGGTTGAACCGTTGAGAACGGAGCTTTGTTAGCTTTCGCTCAATGAGGCTGAGCCCCTTAGAGAGTGTCGGAGCTACCAACTCCCGCTCGAGGAGGTTGAGCCCCTTGGAGGGTGTATCTTTGTTAGCTTCCGCTCAGGGAGGTTAAGCCCCTTAGGGTGTTGCTTTGTTAGCTCTCATATGGGGAGGTTGAGCGCCTTAAGGGGTGTCGGCGCTTTATTAGCTCCCGCTCGGGGAAGCTGAACCCTTAAAAGGGCATAACTTTGTTAGCACCCGCTCAAGGAGGTTAAGCTCTTAAGAGGATGTAGCTTTGTTAGCTCCTACTCGGGGAGGTCGAGCCCCTTAGGGTGTTCCTTTGTGATGCTGGGCAGGATCGTGATTATCCTGCGGACTGACGAGAAGAGGAAAGATTGAGGAGAAGACAAGAAGAGAAACCTCCAAGAAATTTTTTTATTAAAATTCGAGGGTTAATCCCTCAACATCTAAACATGTCTCTTATATAGACCACAATGTAAGACTCAGATAAGGAAAAAAATTACAATTAACAAATCTTATTTCTCATCTTGTAAAGAAAGGAAATAGATTTTTATCCGAAAAGGAAAGTAATTAACTTAACAATCTTAACTCAAATCAAGATGTGAATCAAGACAAATCCTCTCTAGAAAAATACTAGAAATATGAAAATTACCCTAAGGGTGTGTTTGGTTGGGGGTTATCCTTGATAACCTTAATTATCCATCCAAGGTTATCAACGAAAACCCTGTTTGGTTTAGGTAATTGATGATTCCCGAGTAATGTTCCATTCCTGACATATCAACAAAAGGGACATGCAACCCAGAATCAGAAAACCTCAAAAAATTGAGGTTTTTCTTAATTCTGAGGTTAATGAATTTTTTTACCAAAAATACTCTCCGATAAAAAAACATGAAAAAAAAAAAGAAAAACGTAAAGAAAAAACATAATATATATATATATATATATATAAACTTTTAAAAAGAAAAAAGATGTAAAAATAAAAAAAAACATAAAAAATTAAAAATTAAAAAAACATTTAAAAAAGACGTAAAAAAAATAAAAAACACATAAAAACATAAAAACATAAAAAAGAAAAGTAAAAAACATAAAAAAACATTAAAAAAAAATTTAAAAAAAGTAAAAAAATGGGAAAAAAAAGTAAAAATAAGTCTAAAAAATTTTTAAAATGTGAAATAGAAAAAGTAAAAAAATATAAATATGGTTGGTTTTGTGAGGGTAATATAGTAAAATATTAAATTAGGTTATTCATTAAAATCTTTAAACAAATAAGTTTTTGTTACATTAACTAGGTTGAACCAAACAATATTTGGTTATATTTTATTCCTCATAACCTTAGTTATGTGATTACCTGGTAATTACATAACCAAGGTTATATATGATAACTTGAACCAAACACACCCTAAATATTTAAAAAAATAAAAATGACTAAAAACAGTAAAAATACCCTGAAAAGGGTTTAAACAATAAAATTTGGGCTAAAAATTTAATGATTACAATTTTACTAATAATAAACGTAGGTTTGAATTCTGCATGTATGATGACAGACAGAGCCTGATTTCGAGTTTCGAATTAAAAGTTATGTTCGTTTAAAGTTTGAAGGCTCATATTGGGATTCAACACAAGTTAGGTCGGCATCAGTCTCCCCGACTTGGAAAGAACTCACCCTCGAGTTCAAATTAACTTCATTAGCAATCGTCAAATAAGGAGTTAGGTGTTTCACATTGAAGACATCAGAAGTCTTCAGATGACTAGGAAGGCACAACCTATAGGCATTGTCGTTAATCTTCTATAGTATCTCGCATGGTCTGATTTTTCAATCCTTTAACTTATTATATTCTCCAATAGGGAAACGATCACGAGTCAATATAGCCCAAATAAAATCTTTAATCTCAAAAAGTATCTATCAACGATGACGATCGACCTAAGCCTTATACTTAGTATTACTTTCCATAATCGTCAGTTTCATCTGCTCATGAATACCTCGAACATGCTCTGTTATCTCATCTTCTTTAGGACTAATTCGCACTACACGTGAAACAGGAGGAAAGTCTAGAACTCCTGATGGATTCTAGCCATAGACAATCTCAAAAGGACTCAATTATGTGGTTCTATTTTTCGATCTGTTGTAGGCAAACTCTGCTTGAGGTAACGCCAAGTCCCACTATTTTGGTTAATTAGTTCCTGTAAGGCATTTTAGAAAATTGTCCAAACTCCGATTTGCCATCTCGATTTGTCCATCTATCTGAGGGTGGTAAGCACTGCTAAAGTTTAATTGTGTTCCTAATTTCCCCCATGAGCTCTTCTAGAAGTAACTGATGAATTTGGTATCTCAATCTAAAGTCATGGACCGAGGAACACCATGTAAATGCATGATCTCCTTAAAGTAAAGATGGGCAATTTGTACAGCATCCATAGTCTCTCTGCAAGGTACAAAATGCGTCATCTTTGAGAATTTGTCAACGACAACAAGAATTGAGTCTGAGGCTCATTGGATACGGGGTAATCCCAATACAAAATCCATGCTTACATCAAGACAAGGAGTTTTAGGAATGGCTAGGGGAGTGTACAAGCCTACCTTCGTTAGAACCCCCTTAGACCGTTGGTACACAAAACATTGATTAATAAAGTGAGTCATATCACTGGTCAACTTGGGCCAATAGAAATTGGCAGAGATGAGGACCAACGTATTATCACGTCCAAAGTGCCCCTCATTATGAAACTCGCTCATAATCTGTTGCCTTAGAGAGCAACTTGGAATACACAACTACAACCCATGAAATATATAACCATTATGTAAAATAAAATCATGTCGATAACTATCATGTATCTCCTGGAATATCCTCACAAATGATGGGTTAGTTGTATACGGATCTGGAATAACCTTAAAGCCCGCAACTCTAGTACTTATGGTGGTGAGTAATGAAGAATGTCGACTCAAGGAATCTACGGCACGATTCAGACTTTCAACTTGGTGCCTTAGTATAAAGGTGAATTCTTGCAAGTAAGTCACCCACTTGGCACACTGCCTACTTAGCTTGTGTTGACCATTGATATACTTTAATGCTTCATGATCAGTGAAAAGGATGAATTCCTTTTGTACTAGGTAGTGTCACTAATGCTTCAAGGACTGCACAATGGCCTAGAACTTCAAGTTATAGGTAGAATAATTTTCTTGGACCCGGAGAGCTACTCGCTGAAAAAAGTAACTGGTCACCTAGATTGACTCAGAACACCTCTGATACCTATGTCGGATGCATCACAGTTGACCTCGAATAATTTGTTAAAATCAGAAAGGGTCAGAACTGGTGCTTTGGTCATCCTTGGTTTGATCAGTTGAAAGCTAGCCTCTGCTTCTTCAAACCACTTGAACTCCCTTCCCTTGAGACACTCGGTGATAGGAGCAATCAGAGTGCTAAAATTTGTAATTAATCGGTGGTAGAAAGAAGTTAAGCCATGGAAGCTTCTGACATCGTACAAGGTCCTTGGTTGAGGTCACTCCTAGACTGCATCTATCTTTGTTTGATTTGCATGTACACATCAGTAGGCACAATAAAGCATAGGAACATTACCTATGTAGTAAAGAAAGAGCACTTCTTGTTTACAAATAAGCACTCCATTTTCAATTTTTTGAAGATAGCACGAAGATGGTCAAATTGTGATGCCCATGTCAGATTGTAAACAAGGATGTCGTCAAAGTATACCACCACAAACTTTCCCATAAAGGGTCGCAAGATCTTATGTATAAACTTCATGAAGGTAATGGGTGCTTTGGACTGTCCAAAAGGTATGACCGTCCACTCATATAGCCCAGCTGCATCTTGAATGTTGTCTTCCATTCATCACCAGACCTTATTCTAATCTAGTGGTATCTGCTTTTAAGGTCAATTTTTAGAAGACTTTAGAACCAGATAGTTGAGCTAACAAGTCATCCCAACAGAGAATTGGAAATTTGTACTTCACTATCATCTTATTGATGACTCTACTATCAACACACATACATTATAAGTCATCCTTCTTCGGTACTAGTAGGGTAAGAACTACACAGGGGCTCATGCTCTCTCAGATGTGTCCTTTTCTAGCAACTCCACCACCTGATACTGTAATTCTTCTATTTCCTTAGGGTTAAGGTGATAAACTGGCCGATTAGGCAAACTCAACCCCGAAACAAGGTCAATGTAATATTAGATATCTTGTATAGGTGGCAGCCTAGAAGAAAGATCCTCCGACATCATCTCATCAAAATCTGCTAGTAGCTGCTGTACTTCAACTGATAACTCAGTGTCCATGGTCGAAGCAATGCTTTGGCATGGTAGCAAAACATATACAACTCCATGCTCCACTTCATCTAAAAACCTGGATATAGAAAGAAGATTAGTATTTTTAGCTATCGGAATTAGAGCAATTCCTTCCCGTCGTGCGTGGTGTCAATACAATTTTTTTCCCCTTGACGTTAAGGGTATAGGTATTCGTCTGCCCATCATGAACAACACTGCAATTATACTGCCAAGGTCATCCCAACAATATATGACATACATACATGATCACCACATCACACCAAGCAATATCAAAATATTTATCAATTGAAAGAAAATGAGGCATTGTGGATCTATTGTTACCTCGCTTTTTTTATTCAACCAAGATAACTTATAGGGTTTAGGATGATGGTTTATCTTCAATTGTAATTTCTAAACAGCCACTACGGATATTACATTCTCACAACTACCGCTGTCGATAATCATCTTGTAGATTTTATTCGTAATGGTGCAGATAGTATGAAAAATATTAGTTCTCAACCAATCGTCCCCCAAATCATCCTTGGGAGTCAGCAGATTCTTATGAATGACCAAAGTCTCATGACCATCACCATAAATCACTTCGTCATATGCTTCATCAGACGTCAATTGTTGTTGTATCTGTAGGTGCAGCGGAGGCCGGCACGAGGGGGGTGAATTGCTGAAAACAAAAATAAACTATACCCTCCTCGTACTTTCAACTCAATTAGTGCAATAGTAAATAAAGCAGTAAAGTAATTGAAGCAGTAAACAGAAAAGAAACAGGAATTTAACCTGGTTACAACCAAGGAGGTTGTTAATCTAGGGTAATGAGAAGCACACAAAAAAGAATCTCCTTTACTGAAGGTGGAGAAGCCTTTTACACTTTGGAAGCTTAGAACTATTGCTAGGAATGACTACACAATTGATTGCTTGAGTTGTTTTTAATTCCTAGCTCTAGGAGCCTTTAAATAGCCTCTGAAAATCTGATCTCGAGGGTCCCAGGCGCCTCCAAGGGTTGAGCAGATAAAACTTTATCCGCAGCTCGAAACGGTCAGTTTTACCTGTTGAAGGCGCCTTCAACAAGGCTGAAGGCGCCTTCAAGCTGGAGGCGCCTCCAAGCTAGCAGCTCAAATTCCAGCTTGCTTTCTTTAGCTTTCGACGCTCCGTTCTTTTGGGTGATTTCGGCCAACCGGAATAGGGCTCACCCGAACCCAATTCCCGGTCTTCTCCTCGAGCAGTCTTCCTCCCCGACTTAACGTCCCTCGAACACCACGCACGTTCTTCTCACCCACTGGTGTACTCTTCCGCAGCTCTCTCATCCTTCGGACTCACCGAGCCCGTCGGCTCCTTTCCGGTGCCGTCCTTCTCGCTAGCTGCGTCTTCCGCTCGACTTCCTGCGCTCCTAAGCTCCTGCACACTCAGACACAGGGACCAAACACAGTAGGACCTAACCAACTTGGTTGATCACATCAAAACACCCACGGGGACCAACAATCTCCCCCTTTTTGATGTGCATCAACCCAAGTTCAAGTTAGGGTAAAAACAGACACAAAAAATAATTTTAAAGAAAAATTACTAAACTAGCATGTTAAGCATAAGTTTTGCAATAACTAAAATTGCAACACAATTTAGAAAATTATTAAAATTTTAAACATTCTAACTCCCCCTTAACTTGTAACCTTTCTCTCCCCCTTTGATCACAGCAAAAATGGGGTGATAATTAAAAAAAAAAATTAAAAAAAAATTTAACTTTAGATAAAATTTAATGAGGTTTTTGAAAAAAAAATCTAAGAAAAAAAATCTATGACTTTTTCACAATAATTTCTAAGTCAGAATCGATATTTTTTTTTGAATTTTTCAAAAATATTTGAAAAACTTTCAAAGCATTATTTAATTATTGTTTAATGCTTTTTCAGAAAGTTAATTAAACATTTTCTTTCAATATTTTAGCTTTCAGGTCGTAGCGAGGCACTAGACCTTCTTGGTTATTGGAGCAACAACCACTTCCTTAGACAAAGCTTCCATAAAGAATTTCAATGTTTAATTTTCTCACTGTAAGCATTTAACTAAAACAGAAATTTAAACTAGCAAAGATTTTGGAACCCAATAAAGGTTCCTTCCTACAGGGTTGGTCAATAACTTAGGGGGTACATGATTTTTGGGCACTTTTCTAAGTTGACCCTGGTGTTTTCTAATGTACCAATTCAATTTTCCATAAATTCTTAATTTTGATTTAGGAAATTTATTTAAGCATACATCATGATATTTCAATTTCTCAATTTCAACTTTTAATTTTTCATTTTCTAACTTTAAATTATTATACATTTCTACTGGACATGTTTTTGCAAGGATCAATTTCAATTCACTATTTTCTTTTTCTAATTGATCTAATTCCGTGGACAGAGACTTGATAAATTTAAAAGACTGAGTCGGGGTTAGATTACTTACCTGATCTGGTGATGCTCCCCTTTCACTGCTGCTTTCTTCTTCTGAGGTTCCTCCCCCTTCATCGATGCTCATCTCTGAGCTAGACGTTTCTTCTAGCTGATGGTTGACCAACATTGCTATCCCCAAGAATTCTTCGACTTCTGATTCGGAGGACGACGAATCATCCCACGTGGCCTTTAGGTTATGTTTGGGTCGAGCTGGATTCTTGCTCCTTTCCTTATCCTTCTGTTTGCTCTTCAATTTTGAGCAGTCCTCCTTGATATGCCCTTCTTCGTTGCAGTTGTAGCAACGAATTGTTCTTTTCTTTCGTTGATGCCTCTGCGATCATAACTTATTAGTATTAAAAAAATTTATTAAAGTGTTTTACCAATAGTGTCGCTTCGGATTCGTCGACCAAGGCTTCTGAGTCAGAACCGTTTATTTTTGCCTTTAACGCAATGTTCTGACTGGTTTTCTCCACTCCATTGGGCTCTGTAACTCGAGATTCGAGAAGTTCAAAAGTAGAAAACAATTGTTCTAAAGTACTTACCTCGAAGTCCTTAGAGATGTAGTACGCATCTACTAAGGAGGCCCAATTGGAAGTTCTTGGAAAATTGTTGAGTGCGTACCGGATCGAGTCCTGGTTCGTTACTTCTTCTCCAAGGTTGTTGAGTTGAGTTATCAGCTCTTTGATCCTCGCTTGGATTTGCGCTACCTTCTCGCCTTGGTTCATCCGGAGGTTCGTCAACTGGGTCCGGAGGATGTCGCGCCTTGCTAGCTTTGCTTCGGAGGTATCTTCGTGAAGCTCTAGGAATTTTTCCCAGAGATCTTTCGCGAAGTCGTAGCTTCCGATCCGATTTACTTCCTGAGGCGGCAGAACGCTAAGTAGGTGGAACTCAGCCTTCCCGTTGGTGATGAAATCTGCTTGTTCCTTTTTCGTCCAAGTGTTTTCCTCCTTATCTTTCGGAACTGCATAGCCATATTTCATTATTAAAAGAATATCAAATTCAGTTTTAAAAAATACCTCCATTTTGGCCGTCCATGTGGCGAAGTCTCCGTCGAACTTCGGGGGGTGGATGTTCGCTCCGGCCATCGTCTTGATCGTAGTGCTTCAGTTGGCGGTTAGTCCTTCTGAGGTGATCAGACTCTGATACCAATTGTAGGTGCAGCGGAGGCCGACAAAAGGGGGGGTGAATTGCTGAAAACAAAAATAAACTATACCCTCCTCGTACTTTCAACTCAATTAGTGCAATAGTAAATAAAGCAGTAAAGTAATTAAAGCAGTAAACAGAAAAGAAACAGGAATTTAACCTGGTTACAACCAAGGAGGTTGTTAATCCAGGGCAATGAGAAGCGCACTAAAAAGAATCTCCTTTACTGAAGGCGGAGAAGCCTTTTACACTTTGGAAGCTTAGAACTATTGCTAGGAATGGCTACACAATTGATTACTTGAGTTGTTTTTAATTCCTAGCTCTAGGGGCCTTTAAATATCCTCTGGAAATCTGATCTCAAGGGTCCAAGGTGCCTCCAATAGGGGTCCAAGGCGCCTCCAAGGGTTGAGCGGATAAAACTTTATCCGCAGCTCGAAACGGTCAATTTTACCTGTTGAAGGCGCCTTCAAGCTGGAGGTGCCTCCAAGCCTGATAGAGGCGCCTCCAAGCTGGCAGCTCAAATTCCAGCTTGCTTTCTTCAGCTTTCGACGCTCCGTTCTTTTAGGTGATTTTGGCCAACCGGAATAGGGCTCACCCGAACCCAATTCCCTGCCTTCTCCTCGAGCAGTCTTCCTCCCCGGGTTAACGTCCCTTGAACGCCGCGCACGTTCTTCTCGCCCACCGGTGTACTCTTCCGTAGCTCTTTCGTCCTTCGGATACACCGAGCCCGTCAGCTCCCTTCCGGTGCCATCCTTCTCGCTAGATGCATCTTCCGCTCGACTTCCTGCGCTCCTAAGTTCCTGCACACTTAGACACAGGGACCAAACACAGCAGGACCTAACCAACTTGGTTGATCACATCAAAACACCCACGGGGACCAACAGTATCTTCTATCACTTCTTCCTTAATCAATAAGTCTTTACCCTTCGAATCAGTAGAAGAGGGTTTCCTATATTGGTGTGTCATATGTCCTTGTTCACCACATTGATAACATTTGATAGGGGCCTTAGAGTAAATCTGTGGTGACCGCTACAGTGGTCACTGCGATGGCTAATGTGATGGTTGTTTCTATGAAGGATGAGAATTTTGAGGGTGAACTGGATGATTATTCTAGTCACCTCTCCCCACTAGTTTCCTATTTTGTTTCCTTTCAACCACCAGTGCACGCTAAAAGGCCTCTGATATCATCGAGAGTAAATGAAGATTGAGGGCATCTTACAAGGTCAAGCGCAGACCCCCCAAGCAACATGCCACCTGCTGTTCCTCTATCTCGGATAGGTCATTTCGGACCACTAGCTAGAAAAACTCTTCTATATATTCGTCAACCAATCTCGTACCCCATCTTAATGAGTGAAGTCGCTGGAATAAAGTTTAGGTGTAGATGAAGGGAAGGAAGTGTTCCTTCATGTTTTCCTTCATATCTTCTCAAACAGTTATTTGGGATTTACCTTATTTGTCCCAAGAGCTCCGCATTTGTTCCCACCATGCTGACGCTTGCCCTTTGAGTCTGATGGTAATAAATTTCACTTTAATCCGATCTAGAACTCGCTTGTAGTCAAAGATCCGCTCTACTTCGTTGATCCAATCGATGAAGTCCCCTACTCGCAATGAACTAGAAAATTTTGTCAAATCTCGCAATCTGAAGTCTCCAACAAGCTCCTCTCATCCATGGCATTCCTGAGGTGAGTCTTGTTGGTGCGGGAAGCATCCGACGATCGAACCTTAGTTTTGATAATGGCAAAGGATTCAAAGTTAAGTTAGTGTGTGATCTAACATGTTTGAATAAGTGTTTCAGGAAAGTCCTAGTTGCAGTTAGGCAAAGGGAAAATCCTAAGGGGTGGTAACCTTAGGTCCTAGGGGGCGGTAACCCTAGGTGGAGGAAAACCCTAAGGGGCGGTAACCTTAGGTCCTAGGGGGTGGTAACCCTAGGCGGTAAGTCCAGTCGGTCTGGAGGACCGGACTGGCATCAGGTAATCTCTCCTGAGGGGAGTAGGTGAGGACGCGTTCCCCGTAGAGGGAACAATAGGCGTCGGGTCGACCTAGGGTTTCCGGTTGGGAATCCGAAGTCAGACTCGGACAGTCCGAAGACTGTCAGTTATTCCTTATCGATTCTAACACTGTCTTGCAGGGTTTTGCTTGGACTAACCTTGTTTTGCGGTGAAGGACCTGCTGGAAAAAGGTGGTCCGGGCGCCCGGGACCAAACTTTATCCCTGCCGCGACTTCGCCACGTGGAGCATCCTGGTTGGTTGGCCACGTCACACTCCAGGCGTCCGGAAGGGATCCAGGCGCCCGGAATCGCATATAAAAGGAGGGTTGAGGTGCAGCTTCAAAGTACAACGAATTCCAAGCTTTCTTTTGTGAAGTGCTGCCAATGAGACGACCTTGAAGTGCTACTACTCGACGTCGACAACCCAAAGCTCATACTCTTCAATCTTTTGTTGTCGGTATTAGTTTACTTATTGCATTAATTGTAATTCTAATTGTAATCTTTCCGATATATAGTTGTTGCCCACCGAAAGCGGTCAAGGACCGCGGGCCTTCGAGTAGGAGTCGCCATAGGCTCCGAACGAAGTAAAACACCTGCGTCTCTGTGTGTTTGATTTTACTTTCCGCTGCGTTATTATTCTGTGTTTAAAATCGTTAAAATAGCCACGAGCGCTATTCACCCCCCCCCCCCTCTAGCGCTTTCGATCCATCAATTGGTATCAGAGCGGGGTCATTTTGAATCGGTGCAACCACCATTCAAAATACTTTTTCGTGGTATTTTTTTTATTTTCGGAGTCAATTAGAATTTAGCCTCATAGCTATATTCTAATTCTTTTTCCCTCGAATCTATTTTTCTCAGAATTGGTGCAACACCACCCGAGATCGTGATCTATTTTTTTTTCCCTTCCGCACTACTAAGACAGGACCAAGTCCTGGGACATTTTTTTGTGGTTGTTTTTCGCTTTAGGTAAAACTGAAATGACCCTTCAAGAAGGCTACAGTACTGCCCGCCCTCCGCTATTCAACAGAGACGACTTCGGGTACTGGAAGGGTCGGATGGAGGCATATCTCCAGACTCACTTTGAAGTCTGGATGATTGTCAAAACCGGATTCAAACTGCCAACTGACAGCGCCGGCAAACCACTACCGTACGAGGACTGGGATGCAACTTTGATCAAGAAAGTGGAAGCTAATGCCAAGGCAACCTGCACCCTCCAGTGTGGCCTATCAAAAGAAGAACTCAACCGCGTCGGCCCCTTCAACAGCGCCAAAGAATTATGGGAGAAGCTAATTGAACTTCACGAAGGGACATCCGACACCAAAGTAAGTAAAAGAGACTTAATTTTTAATAAATTATTTAACATCAAATTGCAGGAAGGTGAAACAGCTGCCCAACTCCATGCTCGGATTCAAGATCTGCTCAATGGTCTTCATGCGATTGGACAGAAGGTAGACAACCGGGACATCATAAGGTATTCTCTAAACGCCTTTCCAAGGAACACCTTGTGGGCATCCATGGTAGATGCCTACAAGGTCTCCAAGGACTTGTCTACCATTAAATTAGATGAACTGTTTGCAGAATTCGAACTTCACGAACAGACTAATGCACGCCCGACCGAGAAAGGGTTGGCTTTGGTTGCAGGAACAGGGAGATCGCGTGAGTCAAAAATCAAGCGAAGAACCGAACCTGAGTCAGAAGAAGAACTAGATTCGGAAGACGATGATGAACTTACAATCGAAATAGTCAGCTTAGTAAAGAAGCTCTGCAAAAAGAAGGGCTTCAACAAAAAGGATCTCAGAAAGGCCATTCAGTCTAAAGAAGCCCAACCAAGCTCGAAGGTTAAATTCGAAGTGACCTGCTATAGGTGCAATCAGAAGGGTCACATCAAGGCAAATTGCCCGAACCAGAAGGATTCAAAGAAACCCAAAAGAAAGAAGGCATTGAAGGCAACATGGGACGAGTCTTCTTCCGAGGAATCCGACGACGAAGAACTGGAATAGACGAACTTTCTCGCCTTGACAGCCAGGGACTACACCAACGGATCCGGAAGTGAGGATGAATCGGAAGCCGAGTCCGAGAGAAGCCACGGATCCGCATCCGTTTCCGAAGGGCCGAACCCCTCTGTAAGTAAAAATCGTTTATACAGTTTAATTAATTATTTAATGCATAAAGTAGCTAAGTCCAAGATTCGAATCAAAAGCACTTCTAAAGGAGGTAACACTCCTTAAAGAACCGCCTAACAACGAATCCTTAACTGATCAAGTTCAGACTGGAACCTCAACTCAAGTTTAAAAACTTGAGGAAGAGAATTCCAATCTGAAAAGTCAAGTCAAGGATTTGAAAACAACTCTAGAGCGATTTTCCTTGGGATCCAAGAACCTTGACTTGATTCTTGGAACTCAAAAGACAATCTACAATCGAATTGGACTAGGATATAAAAAGAAGTATAAATCTTACCTATCCTTAATAAACAAACCAAATAGAAAAATGATCCAAGCATGGGTTGCCAAGTCCAACCTGATCAATCAAGTTGGACTTGGACATTATTGGGTTCTTAAAGATCAAATACATTACCTCAATAAGCCTTATCGAGGCTATGATCTAGGGGGAGCTAAAACAATAAAAATTCAAAATTAATCTAAAAACTCAAAATTAAAAAATTTGAAATTAATCTACAAACTCAAAATTAAAAATTCAAAATTAATTTAAAAACTCAAAATTAAAAATTCGAAATTAATCTAAAAACTCAAAATTAAAAATTCGAAATTAATCTAAAAACTCAAAATTAAAAATTCGAAATTAATCAAAAATTTAAAATTCAAATTTAAAAAATTCGTAATTAAAATTTAAAATTCAAATTCAAAATTCGCAATTAAAACTTAAAATTCAAAGTTAAAAATCATAATTAAAATTTAAAATTCAAATTCAAAAATTCGAAATTAATTAAATTTAAAATAGAAGGAGAGTCGAGAATAGCTGGCAACTCCGAAATCTATTTACCCGAAAGGGTAACTGAACTTAATCTACCCGAAATGGGTAAACAAGAGTAGATTATCTGGATGGGTAAATAAGGATAGATCAAAAAGGGTTAAATTTTAACTTGAAGCACAGTACTGGTGAAGTTTTTGGATGATAGTACGTTGGGAAAACTTGGGCATCGCATGTCTAGGAAGATATGGCTTCGACCTGGTGCATTTGGCCAAGTGGAACTAACCGAAGCTACCCTTAAATGGATCCTAACTAGTTAGACCAAGGTTTAGTATTAAGCTCAATGGGTAGGACTATTTGGGAAACCTCGAAGGCATGGTTACTTTAATGAGCTCCGTGTGACTCACCATAGCCCAGAAGTTTATCCAAAGAACGCTTACTTGTTGAACCCAAAGCTAAACCCGAATCTAACATAAAGTTAAACAAAACCCTATAAATTGAACTAATTCATCTCACAAAAAAAAAAAAAAATAGGATCCCCTGATTAAAAACAAACATCGGGTGAGATGACTAAGCAAATTAAAATATTCCTTCAAATTACTTAACTTAAATCAAAGTAACTTAAACATTTTCAAAATTGAATTAATTTAAATATTTCTCAATTAAACATCAATTGGATCAACAAGATGCAAAATTGATGCAAATCACCAAACTAACCCCCATAGAATTAACTCAGATTAGGTAAGATGCAAAATTAGGGACTTACTTCAATCAAACTGTCTTTTGATCCATCAACCACTTTATGTGTAGGAATTGGATCAATGGATATTGGACAGTGGATGTTCTAGACATATGACTAGAGATCGGTTGAAGTTCACTAAGTTAAAACTAAAGAACCTAGGATCAGTTGCATTCGGCAACGATGGAAAACTGAAAGTAATCGGAAAAAGTAACATCGAACTTAATTCTGATTTTATAATTCGAAAAGTACTGTTAGTTGAAAATTTTAATTTCAATTTATTAAGTATAAGTCAACTATGCGATACTGGTTATTCAGTCAATTTTACCATGTCTGAATGTATAGTCAAACATGTCAATAATCCAAAAATCATACTTAAAGGCACTAGAAAAGATAATGTCTACACCGTCAATCTACCGTCATCCTCAATAAAGTGTTTTCTAACACAACAAGAGGAAACTGAGTTATGGCACAGAAGACTCGGTCACATGCACACAAGACTCATTTAAAAAATGAGTCAAAATGGACTAGTTAGAGGGTTGCCCAAATTAAAAGTTATTGAAAACTCAATCTGTAATGCATGTCAACAAGGAAAACAAACCAAGTCCACCCACAAGTCAACCAATACGGTTAGAACTACCCATCTACTTGAGCTCCTTCATCTAGATCTATTTGATTCACATGGAGCCAAGTCACTAAGCAAGAACCAATATTGCTTAGTTATAATTGATGACTACTCCAGGTTCACCTGGGTAAAATTTCTAAAAACAAAAGATGAAACCTTTGAAATATTTAGTAATTTTTGCAAATTAACAGAAAATGAAAAAGATACTAAAATTAAAAGGATAAGGAGTGATCATGGAGGAAAATTTGAGAATCACAACTTCACTGAATTTTGTGAGATAAATGGGTACAAACATGAATACTCTTGCCCTAGAACCCCCCCAACAAAATGGTTTAGTAGAATGTAAAAATAGAACCTTACAAGAAGCTGCTAGAACCATGTTAAACGAATATAATCTATCTAATCAATTCTGGGCTGAAGCAGTTAGTACAGCATGCTACATTCAAATAGAATCTTAATTAACAAATTTCAAAATAAAACCCCCTATGAAATTTATTATAATAAAATTCCTAACTTAAACTATTTAAAAGTATTTGGGTGTAAAGTCTTTATTTTAAACACTAAAGACTACTTAGGAAAATTTACATAAAAAACAACCCTAGGAATATTTTTAGGGTACTCAACCACTAGTAGAGCATATAGAGTATATAACAAGAATACCCTAAAAGTAGAAGAAACAACAAATATAAAATTTGATAAAGACACTATAGATGAAACTGAAGATACAGAAAATGCTAATCCAATAAACAGAGAAAATGACGAAACTCTACCCGAACCAATTGAATCTGAAGTACAAATCACTAATTCAAGTGACATACGACCAACCAGAACAAGCACAAATCACCCATCTGACCAAATCTTGGGTGATCCAACTGCAGGAGTAAGAACTAGGTCATCCTATAGAAACCAGAGTCAAATAGCCCTAATTTCAAAAATTGAACCCAAAACCATAGAAGAAGCCCTACCAGACCCAGATTGGACTATAGCAATGCAAGAAGAATTGGCCCAATTTGAAAGAAATCAGGTATGGGAATTAGTGCCTAAACCCATTAACAAAACCATAATTGACACTAAATGGGTTTTTAGAAACAAATTAAATGATCAAGGTGAAATAGTAAGAAATAAAGCCAGGTTAGTAGCCAAAGGGTTCAATCAAATAGAAGGGCTAGACTATGATGAGACCTATGCTCCTGTAGCAAGACTTGAATCCATCAGGATGCTGTTGGCCTATGCAGCACACAAAGGATTCAAGCTATTTCAAATGGATGTAAAATCCGCATTCTTAAACGGATTCATAAAAGAAGAAGTATACGTAGGTCAACCCCCAGGATTTGAGGACTTAGAACATTCAAATTATGTCTTCAGATTAAAAAAGGCCATGTACGGACTAAAACAAGCACCTAGAGCTTGGTATGAACGACTATCCAACTATCTAATATCAAAAGGGTTCAACCAAGGTCAAATAGATCCAACCCTTTTTGTAAAAACCTTTGAAAATGATATCTTTATAGCCCAAATTTACGTTGACGATATTATTTTTGGATCAACCAACTCAAAATTTCTAAAAGAATTTACCAAACTAATGGAAAATGAATTTGAAATGAGTCTAGTGGATGAACTTAATTTCTTCTTAGGGTTACAAATTAAGCAAACCAAAGATGGAATTTATATTTATCAAACCAAATATGCTAAGGAATTAATTAGTAAATTTGGAATGGAAAACTCAAAAATTATTAATACACCAATGGCTACTAATGTTAAAATTGACTCAGACTTAGAAGGTAAACCAGTAGACTTGAAATACTATCGAAGTGCGATAGGAAGTCTACTGTACCTAACTGCAAGTCGACCAGACATCATCTTTGCAGTAGGTATGTGCGCAAGATACCAATCTTGTGCAAAAGAGTCTCACTTAACCCTAGTAAAAAGAATCCTCAGGTATGTTAAGGGAACCCTAAACGTAGGACTTTGGTACCCTAGATCGTGCACCTTTGATCTAACCGGCTACTCTGACTCTGACTATGCCGGGTGCAAGCTAGATAGAAAAAGCACAAGTGGCAGTTGTCAATTTTTAGGGCACTGCCTAGTAAGTTGGTCAAGTAGAAAGCAACACTGTGTTGCCTTATCTACCACTGAAGCTGAATATATAGCACTAGGTGAATGCACATCTCAATTACTATGGATGATGCATACCCTTAAAGACTATCAACTTGAATATCAAAAAACAAAAATCTCAATTGATAACATAAGTTCAATAAATCTAACAAAAAACCCAATTCATCACTCAAGGACTAAACATATAGAAGTAAAACACCACTTTGTAAGAGATCATGTAGCTAAGGGTGACATTGTACTCAACTATGTTGAGTCAAAATCAAACTTAGCTGACATCTTTACAAAACCCTTACCTGAACTTGAGTTCAGTACACTTAGAAGACAAATAGGAATGTGCTGGGTAGAATAGATACTTTCAATTCAGTCCTTTTAATGTTTTGTTTCATTTTTTTTATAACTTCTAGGCAAAACTGATTTTCCAAAATCCCTACTTTACTAGACTTTCGAAAGTTGGATTTAGCCTAGGATTTCCCCCTAGAAATCATGTTCCCCCAGGACTCAGCCAGAGCATCTCACAAACACCTAGGTTTACCTTGATTGTGTTTGTAAACATAGAACGGTGTGAGATGCATAGGGTACAACCTGGACTCGAGAATGCTTATTTCTGTGCATCAATATGAGTCTGGGCGTTAAATACATAATTAACAGTAATCAAATCAAGTCTTCCAGCCTTAGTCAAATCTAACTAGATCAATTGACTTGACTTGACTAACCAAGTGAACACTGTTGCCCTCTAGGCAATCAGCAAGTAGCTAAACGGTTAGACAGTTGGTGAAGGAAATAATAAGTTTAAGCATGTCTGTACTTAAGGGATCTGATACCTGATCAAAACAAATCTTTACTCATGCTTGGACTTTAGGGCTCTAATACCTTACTAAAACAAAATGACAAGCTATTAACAAATAAGGTTATCGCTTCTCCTTTGCCTTAAGTATTTTTGAAACACATTTCAAAGCAGCCTTTTCAAAAACTTTCTCCAAATTTTCAAGTGTCCTCTATTCTGGAAATTTTTTCTTAGAAAGTTATTTAAGCTGAAACCTTTTCGAAAATTCGTCAAGTTAAAAAAATTTTTTAGAAAATTATTTAAAGCTTTGAAAATTTTTTTTGAAAATCTTCCTTGAAAATTTTCTTTAAAAAAAAAACTGAATATTGAAAAACTTCCTTGGAAATTTTTTTTAAAAAAAACCTGAATGTTTTCTTCCAAAAAATTAAGTTTTTCAAAACTAGCTCATTTTTGATATATGGCAAAGGGGGAGAGTAGAGAAATTCAAAGAAAGAAATAAAATAGAAATTCAAATTCAAAGAAAATATTTTAAAGGGAGCTTGTATTAAGGGGGAGCTATGTTTATGCTTATCTTGCTATCACTCTTATCTTGTGTCTTGTGCTTATACATAACAGCATATTTCTTTTACTTAACATTGAATTTCGGTTGCCATTATCAAAAAGGGGGAGATTGTTGGTGCGGGAAGCATCCGACGATCGAACCTTAGTTTTGATAATGGCAAAGGATTCAAAGTTAAGTTAGTGTATGATCTAACATGTTTGAATAAGTGTTTCAGGAAAGTCCTAGCTGCGGTTAGGCAAAGGGAAAATCCTAAGGGGTGGTAACCTTAGGTCCTAGGGGGCGGTAACCCTAGGTGGAGGAAAACCCTAAGGGGTGGTAACCTTAGGTCCTAGGGGGCGGTAACCCTAGGTGGAGGAAAACCCTAAGGGGCGGTAACCTTAGGTCCTAGGGGGCGGTAACCCTATGTGGAGAAAAATCCTAGGGGGCGGTAACCCTAGGTCCTAGGGGGTGGTAACCCTAGGCGGTAAGTCCAGTCGGTCTGGAGGACCGGACTGGCATCAGGTAATCTCTCCTGAGGGGAGCAGGTGAGGACGTGTTCCCCGTAGAGGGAACAGTAGGCGTCGGGTCGACCTAGGGTTTTCGGTTGGGAATCCGAAGTCAGACTCGGACAGTCCGAAGACTGTCAGTTATTCCTTACTGTGTTTTATCAGATTCTAACACTGTCTTGCAGGGGATTTTGCTCGGACTAACCTTGTTTTGCAGGTGAGGAACCTGCTGGAAAAAGGTGGTCCGGGCGCCCAGAGGTCCGGGCGCCCGGGACCAAACTTTATCCCTGCCGCGACTTCGCCATGTGGAGCATCCTGGTTAGTTGGCCACGTCACACTCCAGGCACCCGGAAGGGATCCAGGCGCCCGGAATCGCATATAAAAGGAGGGTTGAGGTGCAGCTTCAAAGTACAACGAATTCCAAGCTTTCTTTTGTGAAGTGCTGCCAACGAGACGACCTTGAAGTGCTACTACTCGACGTCGACAACCCGAAGCTCAGACTCTTCAATCTTTTGTTGTCGGTATTAGTTTACTTATTGCATTAATTGTAATTCTAATTGTAATCTTTCCGATATATAGTTGTTGCCCACCGAAAGCGGTCAAGGACCGCGGGCCTTCGAGTAGGAGTCGCCATAGGCTCCGAACGAAGTAAAACACTTGCGTCTCTGTGTGTTTGATTTTACTTTCCGCTGCGTTATTATTCTGTGTTTAAAATCGTTAAAATAGCCACGAGCGCTATTCACCCCCCCTCTAGCGCTTTCGATCCATCAAGTCTCGCCAGTGATATGGATTCTTAAAGGAAGAATCAAATCCATGATATGAAATCTCACAATCTTCAAGATCTCGCGCCGCCATACACCGGGTTAAATCTGTAACTTGCCTTCGTAAATCCTTAATCGTCATTATGTCCTAGACGCTATGACCATGATGCTCAGCTTCCTCTGCTGAAGCCTACCTGTTGTTGCAACTGTGACTATGACCACGACGACCCGCCATTGGATCTGTTAATGACCTTCTTGTGCTCTAATATCAACTGAAGCCGGGCAGGAAAGCGATTATGTTGTGGGCTAACGAGAAAAGGAAAGATTGAGGAGAAGACAAGAAAAGGAACCTTCAAAAAGAAAACTTTTTATTAAAATTTAAGGGTGAATCTCTCAACATCTTAACATATCTCTTATATAGAGCACAACTTAAAACTCAGATAAGGGGGGAAATTACAATTAATAGCTCTTATTTCTAATTTTATAAAAAAAGGAAATAGATCTTTACCTAAAAAGAAAAGTAATTAACTTAACAATTTTAACTCAAATCAAGATGCGAATTAAGACAAATCCTTTCTAAAAAATACCAAAGTTATGAAAATATCCTAAATACTCAAAAAATAAAAATTAACAAAATAGTAAAAAGGCCCTAAAAAGGGTTTAAACGGTAGAATTTGAGGTTGGAAATTTGATAGTTATAGTTTACTAGTAATAAGCGTAGGTTTTTGAATTCTACATGTGTGATGATAGACAGAGCCTGATTTCGAGTTTCAAGTTAAAAGTTATATTCATTTGAAGTTTTAAGGCTGATATTGGGCTTCAACATGGGTTGGGCCTGCATCACTTTGTTAGCTCTCGCTTGGGGAGGTTGGACCCCTTAGAGGGCGTTAGCGCTTTGTTAGCTCTCGCTCAAGGAGGTTGAGCCCTTAAGAGGGCGTAGCTTTGTTAGCTCCCGCTCGGGGAGGTTGGGCCTCTTAGGGCATTGGAGCTTTGTTAACCCCCGCTCGAGGAGGTTGGATGACCCTTAAGAGACCATAGCTTTGTTAGCTCCCGCTTGGAGAGGTTAAGCCCTTAGGGCATTGCTTTGTTAGCTCCCACTTAGGGAGGTTGAGTCCCTTAGAGGGACTTGGCGCTTTGTTAGCTCCTCTTTAGGGAGGTTGATCCCCCTAGGGTGTTGCTTTATTAGTTCTTGCTCAGAGAGGTTGATCCCTTAGAACATTTCTTTGTTAGCTCCCACACAGGGAGGTTGAGTCCCTTAGAGGGACGTCAGTGCTCTATTAACTCCCGCTCAGGGAGATTAGTCCCTTAAAAGGGCATAGCTTTGTTAGCTCCCGCTCGGGGAGGTTGAGCTCATTAGGGTGTTGCTTTGTTAGCTCCCATACAAGGAGGTTGAGTCCCTTAGAGGGACAGCAAACCGTTTTTCCAAGATTTCTAACTGGCATTTTATTTGAAAATGCTATCGTAAGAGTTAACAAAAAATAGCAGAGACTAAGGATACTCATTAGGTCCTGTAGGGTTGTAGATAAGCGACATTCCATGGCCAATCCAACTTCTTCCCATTCCAATTTTCAAGATAATGCCTTCCCATTTTCAGCTTGCTATAGATTTGGTAGGGATCTCTCCATTATGGTTTGAGCTTGTTAACATCTCCAACTGATTTGATCTTTCATCATACGAGATCACCAACTTAGAACAACCAAGGAATCGCACTCATCCGCTGCTATACACTACCAGTGAGTGGAAACTTTGTCTCTAACTTCATTCATAAGGTTAAGTTCCAAGAACCATTTTTGAGTGTTATTTTCTTCCTAATAAGTATGCTACCACACGAATTCTTCTCCCACCTAGATCGGGACTACAAGCTCTCCCCCATATACTAAGTGAAACAAATTTTGACCGGTATTCTCTTTCGGGGTTGTCCAATATGCCCATAGGATGGACAGAAGCTCCTCCACCCAGTTACCTAGTACATGATCCAACTTGATTTTGAGGCCTCGAATGATCTCACAGTTGACAACTTCGACATGTCCATTATTTTGAGGGTAAGATATTAATAAGAAAGCTTGCTAAATACCTTGTCTTTCACACCATTCTTTGAGTCTACAACCTTGAAACTGTTTCCCATTATTGAACACCAACTTGTGAGGTATTCCAAACTAAAAAATGATATTTTCCATAAAACTTTCATCACTGCTTCCTCAGTTATTCGAGCTAGAACCTTGGCCTTGCCTACTTGGAGAAGTAATTAATGATCACTAGGAGAAATTTCTTTTGTTGTGGCCCTATTGGGAAGGGACCCACTATATCCATTCCCCATTGATCGAAGGGACAAGAGACAATAGATGTCTTCAGGAGCTCAGTCGGCTAGTGGGAGAGATGTTGATGCTTTTAGCAATACTCACACATGGTTACAAACTTCACCACATTAGTTTATAGGGTAGGCCAAAAATAATCGACCAACAATACTTTATGAGTAAATGCTCATCCTCCAATTTGATTAACATAGATGCCCTTATGAATTTCTCTTAGAACATAATCAGTGTCCTCAAGTCGGAGACATTTCAAGAGGGGGTGAGAGAACACCCTATGATATAGGTGATCATTAATAAGGGTAAACCAAGGGGCCCTTCTTTTTAATAGCTGAGCCTAGTCTAGATCAGTAGATAAAATACTACTCTGGAGAAATGAGATAATGGGAGTCCTCCGGTCATTTAATTCTCCCCAATTGGGCTCCTAGTTAATACAAGCTATAGACATTACCTAGGACATCGAATCATCTGGAATCCAAGTGGCTAAAGCACTTTCCACTTTGGCAAGCTCATCTGCTTTCATGTTGTTTGATTGGATATCTTCCTAAGCGTTACTTTGTGAAAATTAGCTCTTAGTTGGGTGAAGGCTTTTGTGTAATGTTGCAGCCACTCATTTTTAATTCAAAGCCCCCTTCTATCTGTGAAAAAGCTAACTGAGAATTTGAATAGATGATAACCTTGGAAGCACCCACTCGTTTGGCCGCATGTAGACTAGCTAGTAAAACTTCATATTCTGCTTCATTATTTGAGGCTCAGAAACTAAGTTGAATAGATAATTATATAACATCTTCTCTAGGTGAGACCAATAATACTCCGACATTGCTAGCCTGTTTGGTGAAAGAACTATCTACATATATTTTCCATAGGCCTTTGGAGTCAAGTTTGATGACTTTTGTCACAAAATCTGCCAGGCTTGAGATTTTTAGTCGTCCGAGGATGATATTGAATGTCGTACTCACTAAGCTCTATTGTCCACTTAACCAGCCACCCTATAGCTTTTGGGTTGGTTAATACTCATCCCAAAGGACTATTGGTGATGACTATAATCGATGAGATAAAAAATAAGGTCTCAACTGCCAGATGATTAAAACTAGTTCGAGGTCCAGCTTTTCCAAAGTGGAATATCGACTTTCTGTATCTTTTAGTAAATGACTAGAAAAATAGATTTGATGTTGGGTGTTACCGTCTTCTAGTAATAGGGCGGAGCCAACTATTTGTTCAGCGACCGATAAATATAATAATAACTTTTCTCCATCACTGGCTTGAAGAGGATGGTAGTCCAGATAGATATTTTTTAAGTTCCACAAAGGCTTGATTGTACTTTTCGTCCCATTCAAATTTAGAAGTCTTTCGGAGTACTTTGAAGAATGGAAGATTCTGATCAACTGACTTGGAGATGAACCTGGATAGTATTGTGATACGGCCGACCAGCCTCTATGCTTCCTGGAGACATGAGGAGGGGGCATCTGTTGAATCATTTGGACCTTGTCCGGGTTGGCTTCTATTTCCCGTTCAATTACCATATACCTAAGAAAATGTCTACTTTTCACACTGAATAAATATTTGTTCGGGCTCAGTTTGAGCTCGTGCTTTCTTAGGGTGCCGAAAGTTTCTTCAATATCAGCTATTAGGTCTTTTGCTTCTCCAATCTTGATGAGAATGTCACCAATATAGACTTTGGCATTTCCCCCAATCTGGTGTCGGAATATTTGATCCATTATTCACTGATAAATAGCTCTTATATTTTTAGTCCAAAGGCCATAACATTATAGCAAAAAGTCCCATTATAGGTGACGAAACTAACATTTTCTTGATCTTCCAGAGCTAAAAGGACTTGGTGATAACCTTGGTAAGTATCTAGCATGCAGATGAATTCGCACCCCGAGGTAGAATCGACCATTTGGTCAATCAGAGGGAGGGGTAACAATCTTTTATGCAAGCTTGGTTAAGATTCCTGTAATCGACACAGATCCGTCATCCCACGCCCGTATTCCTTGGCTTAAAAACCAAAATGTTGTTAGCCTCCATAAGCTTAGTGACTTCTGTTTTGATTATCTGATTTTGCTCCACCTCAAAGTGTCTCTATCTTTGTTTGACCAACCAGGGATCTAGATTGACATTGAGTCGATATATCATCAAGGCTGGAGAGACCCCATTGATCTCTTTAGCCAACCAAGTAAAGACATCATGGTTGGTGGAAAGATAAGCCACCAGCCTTTATTTCAAGTCTGACTAAAGATATGTAGCTAGCCATGTGGTTCCATTTTCTCGACCGGGATGGATCTAGACTTCCTCCTACTTTTCTTCCTCTCAATAAAATATCTCCTATTTCCCTGTTCGGGAGAGGGGAGCCTCCAAAGCAATTTGAAGAGATTCTTAAACTTTTTAATTTTTATGAGAGCCCAGTCGGACAAAATCCACGTAGCACATGTGGGGCATTAGCTAATCTCCTTTAACTTCTCTGATCCGATTATCCACTAGGAACTTGATCTTTTGATAAAATGTGAAAACTACTACTCAGAAGACATTCAACGTTGGTCTTCCCAATATATCATTGTAGGAGGAAGAAGCATCCACTACCATAAAAGGCATCATTTTAGTTCTTTCACGAGGTTCTTCTCCAAAAGTGTGTGTGTGTGTGTGTGTGTGAGAGAGAGAGAGAGAGATCTGCCAAAGTGACTGTAATTGATGACACGTGAAGCCGAATAATGGAGTGGCCATGGGGCACAACTCTTCTTCTCCTATTTGCATTGGATTGAGGGCTGCCTTGAATATAATATTGACCGAGTTGCTTGTATCTATGAAAACTTTTTTTACATTATAATTAATGATTAAGGCTTGAATTACCAAGGCGTCCTCATGGGGGCTTCAATTTCTTCCAAGTCTTCTAGATCGAAGCTTATAGAAGGGCCTGCATTCCACTCTCGACCAATTCCCACAGAGTAGTTTTCCAGTTGATGAACATGTTCCGGACTCGATTCGAATCTCCATCGATGGGGCCTCTCGAAATCATATTTATGGTTCCTTATGGTGTTCTCCTCACTTTCTCCTTGCCCTTGTCTCAGTCGATCCCTCTAGGGGTGTCAACTCATGGCCCCTGGTCTCGCCGGTCAAGTCGATGAGCCTCCTTGTTGCGATGCTATGATTGGGAAGTGGAAGTATAATAAGGCTAGGGATAATGCTTTCCCCTAAATGCACCCTGCTTTTTCATCCTTCATAAATAGTTGGGATAACCATAACATTCTTTAGTCGCATGGCTCCCTAATTGATGATAGATGCATAATTATCCTCCCTTCTTAGGGAGCTATTGGTAAGAGCCCTGGTTTGTCTGAGTGACTTCTTCTACCTGTTAAATCATCTTTTCTCCTCGATGATCCTTGGGTAGGTGATAAATCGGAAGTGCTTCTTTGCTTCTCAAGGGGAGGGGAGGCGCCTTCCGCTCCGAGTAGGAAGGGGAGCACTGGGCATTTCGAGATCCTTTTTTCTGAGTAAATTGGACATCTTCTATATTCACATATTTGATCGAACAGCCCAATAGATTGTCAAAACTAGTAGGAAGCTTTCTTACTAGAGATTAAAAAAGTCTCCCTCTGCCAATCCTTGCGAGAAGGCACTCGTAAGTATTTCTGAAGCCATTGAAGGGATGTCTTGAGTCATCTGATTAAAACATTGAATATAATCTTTCAAAGTTTCCTTGAACTTCTACTTGAGAGCTAATAAAGTTAAAGGTGTTTTGTGATACCTCTGACTGCTAGTGAAATGATGTAAAGATACTATTCTGAAGTTGCCAAATGATTGAATGGACAACATAGGAAGTCGGCTGAACCATCTCTAAGTCAAGCCTGAAAGCATTGTAAGGAACACTTGGCACTTCACGCCATCAAAATATTGGTGTAACAGAGCGGTATTTTCAAATTTGCACATGTGGTCTTTCGGATTAGTTGTGCCACTATACTCGCCAATCATAAGCGATCGATAATGATGAGGTAACGAATCTTCCAGAATATTGGCGTAGAATAAATATTTATCCTAACTCTTTGGTGGATCGGCGGATGATGCTATACCCTAGGCGGTGGCACAGGGCGACGTATTCCTTTCGGAAGATTCAGAATGCGCCTCCTGAGCATAAGCTCTAGCAGGATTTCCAATCGGGGTTTGAAATAGGTTGGTTGGATATGCTAGTGTTGCTAGAGGAATAGGAGAGATTCTAGCAGAGGCGGATGGGTCCACGAGAAGCTACTTGTTGTACTTGCTATTGCTCCAGTATGCCCTTTATCGCAGCAGCTAATATTCGATCCAAGTCTTCTTTTAACAAGGTGACAATTGTGGTCCTTCCGGGGCCATCCATCTAAGTGTCTCGATTCAGGTATTTAATTTACACAGACGGAGCCAATTTGATCCTGCACCAAGACTCTTAGAGGGAAATCCACCCGTGACGTGATAAATATATTAACGCTTAGAACTAGCAGAGAAGGAAGAACGAAGGGAGGAACCACTGTCCCCGGAGAACTTGGAGAATGATAGAAACTCAAGACAGGGGTTAGAATGACGCCGGGATGCCCCAGCATTGCCACTCCGATGCCCAAATAAGAATCGGTCTAGAGATGGGGAGCAAAGTGAGCTAATGAATAGTTTAGAGTGACTTAATCTATAAAACAGAAGAACCTGGTTGTTTCCCACTTGCTCCCTTTTTTATGCTATCTTTCATGATTGATGGTCCCGTGTAGGTCTGCTAGAGGGGTGAATAGTCTATAATATAAATTTAAAACTAATTTCTTGCTACTTACTTAACAAGGTCAAACACATATTAATTAGACAGATATAACATGCAAAAGAAAGAGTAAGAGATAACAAAATTTACTTAGTTATAATCAGGAATATTATTAATATAAAGCAAATAATAGCTCGCTAAGATTCTCTTTCGTTATATGCGGAGTAGTCTCTTACACGGATTAAAGCACGAATAAAAATAAAAGGAATTTCGAATATAGTGTGTGTTGCATTGAACTATGAGAGGCAGGGTATTATTTATAGCCCACTGATCGAAATAACCATTGCTGATGTGGTAGCTCCTAGGCCCCTAGACCCGGTCTGGGCGCCTGGACATGGCCGCCTTGATTTACTCTACAATGGCTTCCTGATAATCGTTTATTGGTTCCCGAGTGCCTGGATGTGGTCAGGGCACTTGGATTTTGCTGGCGTAGGCTCCGCGCTAATCCTCTTCACCACAATTGCTATTTGATGTTGCCTGAAAGGATCTGGGTGCTTGGACCTGGTCTAGGGGCATGGACATGACATGGTCAACTCAGCAATTAACTTTTGTCTGGTTGCTTAGATGATCTTCCGACCATCCAAAATTGAGCTCACTCTAACCCAACTTCGACCTTCTCCTTGAGCAGTGTTTCTCCCCGGCTTCTTGTCCCTAGAAGCTCTACGCATCCTTCTCATCCATCGGTTTACTCTTCGCCAGCACCTCATCTCTCGAATGCACCAAGCGTGTCGATTCGTTTCCTACGTCAATATTCTCGTTAATTACGTCTTCTGCTCGACTTCTTATGTTCCTAAGTCTCTGTACACTTAGACACAAGGCATCAAAAATATAAAACACAACTTAACTCAATTAATCATATAAAAATCAACTCGAAGTACTTACAATAACTTATCATCTTCCATGCATTAGTGAATATTTATTTCTCTTATCAATTTTTACACCTTCTGAATACTTTAATGGTTATTAATGATTTATTATTAACATCCAATGATGATTATCATTAACACCTAAAAATCATTAATGCCTTCAACCTTTCATCTTCACCCTATTGAATGCTATCGCATATTGATAGATTATCAGTCTGATGGGACCATTCACATCAAAGGCCTATCTGCTCGAGAGAACTTGGGCATCGCCGATCGGGGACCCGGGTTATAGCCACTCGGAAGTAGTCACGAATGAGTATTCAAGACATGATCCTTGCCATCATTCGTCCCGATTGACTAAGCTATTCTCGTCCCTGTCGTCTGAGCTATCCTCGACCCAGTCGGCTGAGCTATTCTCCTCCCGATTGGCTGAGTTATCCTCTTAGTCAGTCGAGCTATCCTCGTCCTAGTCGGTTGAGTGATCCTCGTCCCGATCAATAGGTTTTGAGCTGATTTATATCTGACTTCTCCATCTATATAGAGAGAATCTTGACTTGTGGAAAATATATGGAAGCTTTACCATTCCCCCATGTGAGAGGGATTAAGGTGGTTTCTGTATTGTACCCTTCTTCAGAGCCGGCTCAAGCCTACTTGAGGCCCTAAGCGGAAAAAAAAAATTAGGCCTTTGACATTATTTTAAAAAAAATCCGTCATTTTTTTTTCATTTAGGCTTTGGATCGAAAATGGTTGTTTAAATTTTTTTTAACAAATTAAAATGTTAATTTTAAAAAATAGTTTTTATACAATTTAATTTCTTACTTTTTGAAATATAAAATTCTTAATTAAAATTTCATATTCAAGTTTTGATAACCTAATTCGGACTAGTATAAACTTTACGATATTAAACAGAGTATTATTATTAGATATAATAATACATCTCAAATAGATAATAAGATAACAATTTACTTAGCTAAAAATGAGTGTATTCAAAATTATTTAAAAATGAAGAAAGATATAAGCATGTCTAATTATTTAAATAAAAGATGGAGAGAACAACTCTTACAAAAAGAAACAAAATTGAGAAAATAAGAACAATGAAATAGGATAATAATAAAAAAAATCATGTTCACAGGCTCAACTCATCATCATGCACAAAAAATAAATAAATAAATACATATACAAAATGATAAAACTCAATACAATACTTAGAAAATAAAGGTCGTAATGAGACCAAACTAGCCATTGTCATTTATCAAGAACCAAAATGAGAGCCTTTTTAGGCATAGAGCAAAAGAAAAAATAAATCATATTTTTTATCACCTAAACCAGAATAGTTGTAAATGATAGAATTGAGATAAAGGAAAAATCGAATAATTTATACTGTAAATACATCTAAATAAAAGTTAAACTTAATATCTATCAAGGAAGCGAAATGGTAGGATATCTAACTCGTTATTGCTAAAAAAATAATAAAATCATCCATTTTGATGAAATATAATATGGATGAATGTATCAACATTTGAATTTTAATCAAGCAAGGATCATAGTAGCACAAACCGGATCAACTTATTAGTGTTAGGTGTGGTTTCTCTTCTTGAATCTTAATAAGCAATAGAAGCACTGAGGGGGAGTTAGAAAAGGAGAAGAGGGGGAACTAAAAAAAACTAGGATTTTTATTTTGTATTATATGGATAAGATAAAAAAAAATTAATTCATGTTGTTATTGATCAAAGGAGAAAGTATCATCAGATAAGAAACATAACAAGAGTAGGCTATGATTGAGAGATATTGAAGAGGAATAGATTAGATTTTATAAAATAACATCCATAATTAAAAGTAAATTTAATTTGTTAAAAAAAAAGTCCCTTTATGTCTCTATCCATTCAAATCCTAATGAGATCTTTGCGAAGTTCAAAACTTTGATCAAATATTGAGATCATGTAAATATTTAATCACGTGGATTGTATTCTTTTTTCATTCTCTTTAAAAAAAATATACATAAAAATATATTTAATATATTAAAAATAATCATCCTAATTTTTAGATAATGAGATCGTGCAACCTTTTATCACGTGGATCATATTCTTTTCTATTCTCTTTAAAAAAAATAGATAAAAATATATTTAATACATTAAAAATAATAGGCCCCAATAAAAATTGAAACCCTAGGCATAGGCCTTAATGGTCTATGCCTAAAGTCGGCCATGCCCTTCTTACATCATTAGTTGGTCTACACAATTATTACAAATATATATAATATAAAAATAAAGATTAGTGGATTTATTTACAACTCATTAATTTAATTATTCATTGATGGATCAAACTAGCTTACGGTACGATCAAATTAAATTTATAAAATTACGGATTAGATTATGCCGTGTTAAATTCTATCATCTCTAATTGGAACTGCTTCAATTTATAGATAAAAGAATGAAACTCAAAATTTAGAGCATTTTCGACAAAGTAATTAACGGGGGCAAAATGAAATTTTTGATAAACTTACCCTTCACCGAAAGAGAAACACGGGGAACTTCAATCTCAAGTATCTTCGAACGGTTCAAATGAAGAGGTAACGTGTCCGTCTCAGAAATCGATCGACGCTGCAGCTCATCTACCACGGGGACCATAGCGAAAGGCTCATAATTAATATATACTAAAGGGCGGCCTACATCCAGCTCTTCAGATCGGGCGGATCCGGTGAGATGGCAGCGGACAAACTGGTGTTCGCCGTCAACGGGGTGCGCTTCGAGGTCGCCAAGGTGGATCCTTCCACCACCTTACTGGAGTTCCTGAGGACTCGCTCCCGGTACACTGGTCCTAAGCTTGGGTGCGGAGAGGGTATGCCTTCCATTTCTATATATTCTCAGGTGCTCCTTGCATGCATGCATGCGTGAAAGGCATGTTGATTTTCCCCGGGGCTATGTGTTACAGTAGAATATCCATATTATCATTCGGATGTAGTACGATTTTTAATTATAATATATTTATAAAAAAAAAAAAATTTAAATAAAACATGTAATCAAAAAAATATTGGACTTCTAAATTAATGACTGTATCCACTTTTCGATTTATCTGATGATTGATAGAAAATTTTTATGAAATCAAATTGATCATCCTAAAAATAATCGATAAAGTTAATTAGATAATTTTTTTTATAAGATACGCTGATTGGTTGATAAAGCTCTCTTTCTCTTGGATAAAGCTAGATGGTTGCCTCTAAAAGCTTACCGAGTTAATATTTACATATGATATTACTATAATAAATTATGAGATTAATTTTTAATGAGTGTGAAATATATCGTGAATTATCTGATCATAAAGGGTTACTATACTAATGAATCTCCCGTGCATGATTTACCTCTTGGATACGTCATCACTTTTTACTATGATAAAATCAAATGGTTTGCAAAACTTTCTCATTTGGTATTTTTAGAGAGAGACCTTTTTTTTTTGGCTTACTTAAGGTGTTTTTTTTTGTTTTGTTTTTTTTTTACATGTTTATAATCTTCCCGTATTTAGATACTAGATATGAATTATTCTCTCTCTCTCTCTCTCTCTCTCTCTCTCTCTCTCTCTCTCTATATATATATATATATATATATATATATATATATATATATATATATCATAACAAAGTCAACATTAATTATTAATATGAATCTTGTTATTTTATTACAAATATGGATTTTTACTAAGTAATTAAATTTAGTGTACATTAAAATAATAAAATTATGCTAATATCTTTTTTTTCACACTAAAAATCATTTTAAACTTGTTAATAATTTTTTCAGATTATTTTTTATATAAAAAATATATATTGTTATAATTTTCTTTAATCCCAAATATTAGGATGGACAACATGGAGAAACTTCTATAAATATATTGGACTGACGATATTAAAAAGTATATTTTTACTCGGTCTTTTAGTTAAGATCAAGTGTAATATTTATTTTTATCAATTTAATATCTGATATAAAAAATTAAATGCGCTGCCCTTACGTATTGCATGGACTTAATACATCCTTACCAAGTCCAATTTATAAGTTTAGGGTACTAATTTATACGTATTCATATATTATATTATACATATAATGTGTGTACGCGATGACTAATGTTTATTAAAGTTTATTAACAAAGTTTATTTTCTTTTAGATCATGCATACGAGTCAAGTCCAGCTCGAGTTAGCTTAGGCTCAGGCTCGAGCTCAGATAGACTCAATTTATACTGACTCACGAGTTCGATATTTAATTATGGACTAGACTCTGAGCTTGAATATATTTTTACTTTTTAATAAATAAATTTATATATTATATATTATAAAAATATATATTATTATTAAATCATTTAACTTGATAAATCGTCGAGCTAGTAATAAATAGACTTGACCTCGGCTTGATTTCTAATCAAGCCGGTTTGAGTTTGATTAATTTTTAAGTTCGAATCAAGTTTTGATCGAGTTGTTTACAAGCGGCTCATGAACTATTTGACTCGTTTGTACCCCTTCCTTAGCCTCATACGGTCACAAATAAAATAATGACTAGTTCGATCTTCGGTCTTATCACTTGTTTAGTTTTGTTTTAGGGTTTAGGGTTAAAAAAAAGTGAGATTCCGTTCGCTAATTAAAATAAGAAAAAAGGGTTCGGAAATCGGAATTCGTTTTTCTTTGTTTTGTTCGTCAACGTTTCTATTTGGAAAAGGTGCAATTTTTTCTGCTCCTGGTTTCAACTTCTCATCATTTGAATGTTTCAAGTATTAGTTTTGATATATAATCATTTCTTTTTTATATGTTTTGATGTTGAACGATAGCTGTTGGAAGTAATTCTGTTTCGATGTGAATAATTAGTTCTGAATTAAAGCCCTATTTAATTTCTTTTATGACACACCCGCAGCCTCTCGCAAAACTTAAGGATCCTGAGCTCTAATTCACCTTCATCACACAGGTGGGGTATATCTGTTCATCCTAAAATGCTTTTGTTTGAACTACTATACTTCGTTTATGAAAACATTTTAGCAAACATGATGTTGTGTCTCTGTTGTGGGGTTAGGTGTGACGTTTCGCTTAGTTGTCAGCATAGTTACACAATGCATTATGTTTGGGATTGTCATCTATATTTTGATTTGAATAATTATTGAATTATTTGTAAAAAATATCTAAGTTTTGAAGATCGTATGCTATTATTAATATACTTATGTGAAATAATAGAATAGCAATATAGAATTAAAATATGAACAAGTGCCATTATTAGCGTTCTTCTAGACATGCAAATGAGAAATTCATCAAGCCCTAGTCTATGTCGGCTTCTATGTGTGATATGTTTATTGTGATCAATTGATTACATGTTTGCCAGATAATATCTTTATATTTCTCTATGAAACTCAGGTTTAACAAATCCCTTGTTTAATATAAATTTTGTCTTCATGGATTAGGTGGATGCGGTGCTTGTGTTGTTTTTCTTTCTAAATATGATCCAGTTAGTGGCCAAGTGAATGGATCCAGTGTTAGTTCATGCCTTACCTTACTTTGCAACATAAATTTATGCTCTGTTACTACCACTGAGGGGCTTGGAAATAGCAAGGATGGTTTCCATTCAATTCATCAAAGATTCGCAGGATTCCATGCATCCCAATGTGGCTTTTGCACTCCTGGAATGTGTATGTCACTCTTTTCTGCCCTCAACAATGCAGACAACACCAATAGGCCTGAGCCTCCCAGAGGGTTCTCAAAGATCAAAAAATATGAGGCTGAGAAGGCTATTTCTGGCAATCTTTGTCGATGTACTGGATTTAGGCCAATTGCAGATGTCTGCAAGAGCTTTGCAGCCGATGTTGATTTGGAGGATTTGGGTTTTAATATATTCTGGGAAAAGCCAGAAGATGCAAATGTGGAAAGATTGCCTCCTTACAATCAACACAAAGTCTGCACTTTTCCTGAATTCTTAAAGTGTGAGATCAATTCTTCCATGAATACCCTGAAGAGTTTCAAGGATAATGGTGCACTAGAGTGCCAGTGGTATCGACCTGCTAGCTTTGAGGAGCTTTATGAACTTCTGAATTCCAGTGAATTCATTGAAAGTCATGTTAAAATGGTTGTGGGTAACACAATGTCTGGCGTTTTCAAGGAAATTAACCTATATGATAAGTACATTAGTCTAACAGGAATACCAGAACTCTCGATCATTGAAAGGAATAGCAAAGGGTTTACACTTGGAGCCGCTGTGACAATATCTAAAGCTATTGAAGTGCTGAAAGAAAGAGATGGAAATGTATTGAAGACAGATGGAGAATTGGTCTTTGGTAGAATTGCTGAACATATGGATAAAGTGGCTACACCATTTGTTAGAAATATGGCTAGCTTGGGTGGGAATCTGATTATGGCTCAAAGATACCAGTTTCCTTCAGATATTGCTACAATACTGCTTGCTGCTGGATCAACTGTTTGTCTTCAGATGGCTTCAGAAAGGCTAATTCTTTCACTTGAGGAATTTTTGGAGGGGCCTCCATATGATGATAGAACCATACTTGTAAGCATACATATTCCTTATTGGAGTTCAGCAAGTATCTCATCATCTGGAACTAGTAAATACAATATTATATTTAAAACATACAGAGCAGCTCCACGACCTCTTGGGAATGCTGTGTCTTATCTAAATTCTGCTTTCTTGGCTTGTGTTGCTTCTGATAGGTCCTCTGGGGATATTGTTTTACTGAAACTGCACTTGGCTTTTGGTGCTTATGGCACTGAACATGCCATCAGAGCTAGGAATGTTGAAAATTTTTTGGTTGGTAAAATGCTCACGGTCTCTGTGCTAATTGAAGCCATTAAATTATTGAAGGAGATCATCATACCTAAAGAAGGCACTTCTCATCCAAGATACAGAATAAGTTTGGCTGTTGCTTTTTTGTTCAAATTTTTTCAACCACTATCTAAAGACTTGGCTCAGGTTGAGAAGAATAATCTTCACATTCCGGATGTCATATTGTCTTCAAAGCAATTAGTTGAGTTTAGCACAGAATACTTTCCTGTTGGCAAACCAATCAAAAAAGTTGCAGCTGAAATTCAAGCCTCTGGTATGTGCTTTTTGGTTATTTCTTTTAATCATTACATTGATCTTATTTTATCGAAAATTAATATATATCATATAGAGGGAGGATGACCTACAATTCACTTGATAAAAGATACATTAAGTGGATGACTTGCAATCCGCCCCATACAAAATATATCAATATGTCATATCTATATTAAAGGGTAAATGGCCTGTAATCATGTCAGTAAAGAATGCATCTCATATAGGAGGTGAATGACCTACAATTCATTTAATACGAAATGCATCATAATTGAAGGCTTCGATTAAAGGTTGTCAATAAAGTTCAACATCTAATAGTGGCATTTTCAGTCTGATTAGAGTGGCTTCTTGTTGGTTAAAATAATAGTTATAGTGTGTGGCTACATGCAGTTTATTAGGCCATTGAACACATGCAATAAATCAAACCATTGAACTCTATGAACGGGTTTGGCTACATGAAAATTTATTTGTCTGTTGAACTCTACAAAAGGTTAATATCACTTAGTGTTGTTAGTTATATATGTGGAAAGAATAAAACCAAGTATTCGACACACACAAGCACCTTTGATTAAGTGATGTTTGAAGTTATAATATTTTTTTTAAATTTGTTTTTCCATGTAATGTAATATCGACTTGCTTTTGCTTCCCTTTTTTTTTGGAAAAGTGTGTGCTAGTTCAATTATCACTTAGCCGACCCACTTTGGCAGAAGTTATGTAAATATATTTATTTTTAATTTTGTGGATTTATAAGATTTTGCAACCATTTTTTGCATTATTACCAATAAAATGTGGATGCTTACGACGGTATCATTCTTCAGGTGCAAGATTTTTCTTCTTAAGACCAAAGGTTATTTTTTTTTTTGAGACCATTTTGTGCTATTAATAATCTTATGATCAAACTAGGTGAAGCACTATATGTTGATGACATTCCTTCTTCTAAAGATTGTCTCTATGGAGCATTTATTTATAGCACCAGACCTTTTGCTCGTATAAAGGGAATTACATTCAACCCTACTCTGGTGTCTAGTAAGATTGTTGCTTATATTAGTATCAATGATATCCCAGAAGGAGGCAAAAATGTCGGATCTAGCTTTAGATTTGCAGATGAACCATTATTTGCGGATTCTTTGACTGAATATTCTGGTCAATGTCTTGGAATTGTGGTATACTCCCTTTGTTCCTCTCTCTCATTTGCCTGCTATCTATTTTGGTAATGAATATTTAACATCCTGGAGGAGCTAGTTATGATTATTAAAATCAAATCATTCTATATGGTCTTCTAGATTTGTATTGATCTGAATTCCCTTTGAAATCTGATTACTTGATTACTTTAGGTTGCAGAAACACAGAGATATGCCAACATGGCTGCAAAACAAGCAATTGTACAATATTCCACTAAAGGCTTGGAACCTCCGATTCTCTCTGTTGAAGATGCTGTCAGAAGGTCAAGTTTTTTTGATATCCCTCCATCTCTGTATCCTACAGAAGTTGGAGATCTAGCCAGAGGAATGGATGAAGCTGATCACAAAATTCTCTCAGCTGAGGTGTGAGCTCTCTTTATTGATTTCATCAAGATAAATGATAATCACTTTGTTAGCTTAGCTTGGTACTATTTTTTGGCTAATTGATTATATTGTTCTTGGAGATAATAGTTTAGTCCCACATTATTATGTTAAGCTATTATATATTTTTATAGTTCTAAATCTTTTTCCCTGTTAGACTATATGGCCAAGACATGCCCTTTTGATAATCTATCGAGATGATAAAAGGGTGTCAAAAATGATGATTGAGCAATTTCCATCTACTAATACAAGATAACAATGCTAAGGAGTTCGATATGAGTGATAAATAGCTTGATAGGATAATATGAAGCTTGATACATCACAGCTTTAATAGAAAAATAATAGGAACCAACAATATAATCCTAGAATTGTTCCCAAAATGTATGCACAATAAAAGTAGAAAAAAAATTATTAGAAAGCTAACACAGAAAGAAATTCTTTTTTTATTCCAAAGTTGATTACTATAACCTATTATTAATTTAGAAAAATTATGGTTCTCAACTTCACGTAGATGATTTGTTCATTCTCAAATTATTTGCTTACATTTAAAACTTACATGAAGCTAAGTAATAGCAAATGAGCATCATGAGATTGTATAAATCCATTTACAGACTTATGAAACATTGCATTGAATCAAAATGTAGTGTGCATCATGAGATTTTAGAAATGCATCTACAGACTTTTAAAACGTCACCTTCTTATCACATTAAAGAAAATTGACATGTTAATCTTTGATGGGTTTTTCAGGTATCACAGATGAGCATGACACTAAATATGAAAGAGGGGATACATTTCTTGATCTCCTTTACCTTACCAGATTTTTTTTTTCTGATTTGGGTCCAAGAGCTGAATGCTAGGACCATGACAAAAATTAGATAATATATAAATACTAAATGGCCTTTGCTACATAGGATGGGTTGAAAATCTTCTTGCTTCATGTATGCATGATTTTTTTTCCCCTTTAATGTTTGCAATCAAGTGAAGGCCCTTCGATTTACCATATGATTAATATTTACTTGTGTTATGAACTTGTTATCTAATGTCCAAGTAACTTTCTTTAGTGAATTGGTAATTTATTATGTCATTGATATATGCAGGTTAAACTTGAATCTGAGCATTACTTCTATATGGAAACACAAACAGCCTTTGCCATACCTGATGAAGATAATTGTATAGTAGTTTACAGTTCTAATCAATACCCTGAGGGTACCCAGGGTGTTATTGCAAAATGTCTTGGAATACCACAACATAATGTTCGTGTGATTACAAGAAGAGTTGGAGGAGGTTTTGGTGGGAAAGCCACTCGATCAAATCCTGTGAGAATGAGAACTTTAAATTTCTTTTTTGAACTTTATGTCATGAGGATATCATTTGGTGATAGATGATCAAACAATACAATCATCTATATTATTAATTTTTTTTAAAAAAATAAAGAAGTGCATAATAAGTGTAGAATACAGATTACAGAACTCTTTGCATAGCACATAAACTAGCATCATTATAAGGGATCCCTTAGAAAAATATTAATGGTAGGAACTTGTTTCATGATGTTCTTAATATTTATTTTTGCTACCAATGTTTGGATTTCTTAACCAGTTCCTTAGTTAACTTTCTCTATTATTGAAACAAAGTTGAGTTATGGAATTCTTACATGAAATAAAAAATATCGAACTTGGCAGTATGTAATGAAGTTATGCTCAATAAAAGAATTAGTTTATATTGGCTTGGTAAATCATGTTAAAATTTTTAAAGAAGTCTTCCCTTATTGCAGTTACTTATGATTTTTCTTGTTGATAGATGTAATTTATATTTTTAGCCCATTGTACATCCAGTCAAAATGTCTCAAAATCTCAAAATCGTTCAATCATATCATTTTGCTACATTTTAGGCAAAATAATAATGTGTGATGTCATTCTCTATCTCTCCCTCTCTGGCTTTGGAATGTTTATGATTTAGCTAATAAACCGTTAGACTATGGTTTTTCCCTGATGCTCACAGATTGCAACAGCATGTGCTCTCACAGCCTTTAAGTTGCGTCGTCCAATAAAGATGTACCTTGATCGTAGCACGGATATGGTAATGGTAGGAGGAAGGCATCCAATGAAAATAACCTATTCTGTGGGTTTCAAATCCGATGGAAAGATTACGGCCTTGTACTTGAATTTGTTGGTAAATGCAGGCATATCAGAGGATTATAGTCCACTTATTTCACATGCCATTATAACTTGTCTAAAAAAATACAACTGGGGTGCTCTCGCTTTTGATATTAAACTATGCAAGACGAATCTTACAAGTAAATCATCGATGCGAGCACCAGGGCAGGTACAGGGGTCTTACATTGCTGAAGCTATTATTGAGCATGTAGCATCTTTCCTGTCCTTGGATGTCGATGTTGTGAGAAAAAGAAATTTGCATACATATGAAAGTCTGAAGTTTTTTTATGGAAGTAGCAGTGGAGAAGCTCCGGAATATACTTTACCTGCTATAGTTGATGAGTTGTTTACATCTGCAAGCTACTTCAATCGTCTTGAAATGGTATTGCATTTCAATAGTTGCAACAAATGGAAAAAACGAGGGATTTCTTGGGTACCAATTGTATATGAAGTGGAACCAATGCCAACACCAGGGAAAGTATCCATTCTAAATGATGGTTCAATTGTTGTTGAAGTCGGAGGAATTGAAATAGGCCAGGGACTGTGGACAAAGGTGAAGCAAATGGCTGCATTCGGTCTTGAACAGCTATGGGATGAAGAGAAAAAATATCTTTTGGATAGGGTTAGAATCATTCAAGCAGATACTCTGAGTTTGGTTCAGGGAGGTTTAACTGCTGGAAGCACCAAATCTGAAGCAAGCTGCGAAGCAGTTCGTCTAGCATGCTCTATTCTAGTCAGCAGATTAAAGCCTCTTAAGCAAAGTTTGGAAGAGCAAATGGGATCAATTTCATGGGACACCCTTATTACCCAGGTGTGTAATTACGTCATTAATCAAATGTACTACTGTTTATTTATTGGCAAGAAGCTAAGCTTATTTCTGTAGTCTGTATGTGTTAGCTAGCTTATGCAAGTGAAGGACAGGATAGCTTATGCATTCACTTTTAGGGATTTCCTGGGTTTTTTTATATTTTGGAAATCAAAGCAGTTACTTCCTTTCATCCATTATGAACTAGTTACCTTACAATATACAGGCAAATTTGCAATATGTGAACTTATCAGCGAGTACATTTTGGGTTGCTGATGATACTTCATCATATCTAAATTATGGGGCTGCTATAAGCGAGGTAACCTCCTTTGTAGATCATTCATATGATTGACTTGTAATCACATTGCTAGTCTGTTTTCTTGATTTTGAAAATTGTGTGCATTCTAGGTAGAAATTGATGTTCTCACTGGAGCTACTACGATATTGAGAGCAGACCTTACATATGACTGCGGACAGAGCTTGAGTCCTGCCGTGGATCTAGGACAGGTTTTTTTTTTTTCATCTGTCCTATTGATTTTATAATCCTAAATCACAATCAGGCGTTTGTTCATATACTTATATCTGAGTGTTTCTGCAGGTTGAAGGGTCTTTTGTTCAAGGAATTGGATTTTTTGTGTATGAGAAACTCGAGGAAAACTCAGATGGATTGGTGATTTCTGATGGTACTTGGACATACAAGATCCCTTCTATCGACACCATCCCGAAGCATTTTAATATTAGAGTAATGAACAGTGGGCATCACAAGGACCGAGTCCTCTCCTCGAAGGGTATGCATATGCTTCAGCTATTTTAGAAATTGTCCAGAAGTGATTGGCCTTCATGCTAAAACAAAATGCTTAGAATGTCTAACTCCAAGTAGATAAAACAAGATGTCTAACTCCAAGATGCTTAGAATGTAATTGCTCCTTGTTAACAGACCTTATCATATTAAATCCTAATGCACCTTTTCTCTTTGCTGCCATTAGCTTTCTAATTTTAAAGCTTCAAGTAGCTGATAAGTTTCTTGCACGCAGCTTCTGGGGAACCACCTTTGCTTCTAGCTGCTTCAGTTCACTCCGCCATACGGAAAGCAATACGAGCTGCCCGGGCTGATTTCTCCTCAACTGACCCTAACGATAGCTCTGTTTCTTCATTCCAGTTTGATCCTCCTGCAACCATGCCACTGGTAAAAGAGCTCTGTGGCCTAGACATTGTGGAGAAATACGTGGAAGCTCATGGAGAAGTATAAGATAGCTTCTGTGCCAATAAATGAATGAATGAATGCGTATTTAAATAAGAAATGGTATGCCAGAGGAGATGATTTTCCTGGTACAGTTTATTTGGCATGTGATATTTAACTAAGAAATGATGTGTTAGTAACTTGTTGCTCGTCTTGTGCACTGAAATAGATTGATGAACATTATGGATGTTCAAATCCTTTTTAGCAGGTTCATTACCATTTTTTTTCTCCATAATTTTGTCGAAATCATTGCTTTTGAGAAAAAACATACTAGACAGGACAAATTGAGAATTAATTTCAATTCTCACATCAAAATTTCGTGTAAAGTAAATATGAATTCAAACAATTATAATAATCGTTACAATCCCGGCAGTTATAGTCCCACCACGAGGCTCAACACCCGAAGAACTAAGTACTCCTCCTTGGTCAAGTAGTAGTCACATCCTCTCGGAATTGAGGCCTCCTGTTGTTGTTTTCTCGAATTTCTTTATCCTGATTACATTCTGTTCCAAACAGATTTAAACGACAAACTGATGCATGAGATGCTTGGTTTCAAGAACTTTTTTTTTTCCCATTATCTTGCATAAAAATTGTTATCTCAAATTGGTTTTCTAGTACAAGAGCTCACAAGGATGGCATCTCTGCTGGTTCAAGCCCGAAACTGATGCCCCATCATCGATCCGGGCAATTCAGATCAAAGTCAAGTTGGTGAAATCCAGCACCAACCAAGTGGTGATTGGAACGTTTAGGTTGTTCTTTATCCTTATTGGTTTAGCCCGAAATTGTTCTTTAAAAGTGCATTTTATGCAGAAAACAAATTATAAAGTGTCTAATTTTATATTTTCTTTCTAAAATATTCTTTTTTTTTTTACTTTGATTGGCTTAATACTGTTATTATTATTTTAATGAAAATTATTATATATTTTAGCTGTTTAATTAAAATTAATATAATATAAAATAATTTGAATGTTATAGTAATTTTAATTAATATTAGAGTAGTTTTAAAAATATTAAAATAATTTTAATCAATGCTAGAATAATTTTGATCTTTTTTTAATGAAAAAATAAATGTCATTTTAGTTTTTACCAAAAATGAAAATTTTGTATAAAAAAGTGCATCATTTCAATAAATAAATCTTTGATGTCAAGGTCATGTCCCAATTTATGTTTTTAGATTTATAGTAAAAAAAAAGATAATATAATATGAGTCATATGATTCTGCTCCCAAGTTAGCGGATCTGAATTCAGATACATATGGAACAGACCTATCCGAGACTCAATAACTCGTTAGGACTATTTAAGAGCATGCCCCTATGGTAAATATGATCAAGAGGGTTAATTACTCTTATTCTTTCATTTCCATACATTTCCAATCCAACGTGATCACCAGAAGGGTCACGCTAGTCACGTTGATGTGTAGACAGAGGAGTAGCTCGGTTGCGGGGAGTAGGAGCCACAACATTGGCGTTGTCTATCGAAAGTGAACTAAAGATGTTGAAGAATTTGAAAGATGGAGGAGCTCGACGGTAAGAGGTTATCATTTTAGCGACTTTTTTTGAGGGTGATTAGCTAAAGATTATGATGTACTATGTAAGTATATAAATTTAGATATAGTTTTACTTAAGACAGGTAAAGATTTAAGTTTGGAAATATTATGCGTAAGTTATATATGTTTTCAGATATTTTTTGACGTACATCTATTTGTATTTCATATATATAATTTATGTTTATTGTGCCATATTTTATTATTATATCTTATTTTCTTTATATTTGTTCGGAGATCTGTACTTTGCTTGTTTTGATTGACAGAACGTAAATTGAAGTGAAAATGAAATGGAAAGGCACATTGAAGTAATTTATGAAGATCTAGTAGTCTAGTCGTGCCTCCACCTACACCACCCACGGGCAGGTCGTACCCCAGCACTACCAAACAAGCAAGGGGCAGGCCGTGCCTAAAGGCACAACCATGCCTCCTACCAACAACCAACAAGGGGGCTGCCGTGTGAATCCACATGGCTATGTCCCTCTTCCAGAGCCAAATCATGTTCCGACCATGCCAAATGGCACAGTCGTACCATATTTTCAAAGTTGATTCAAAGGTTTGTTGTGCCAAAAGTCACGACTGTACCCCCTTACCTGTGGTGATACATGCCTTGGTGATGCCTATAGGCACGGCCGTGTGGCGGAGAACACGAGGGGACATAGTCCCTGCTAAAAAAGTGAATCTTCTCCCCCTTTCACTCATCTTTGGTTTGAGACTCCACCCCTATTCCTAGCAGAAGGGTCCCCCCCCCCCCCTTGGAGGAGTCCTAGATCATCCATCTTTGCTGATCCGTCCACCTCCGGAACAAGGATTGCAAGCAAGAAGACCGACGACACATTCACTACAAGAAAATCGGGATTCTACAACACTTAAACGACAACGCTTTTTATAAAAAGTGTTGTCTATTTTTTTTTAACAACGCTTTTAGTCAAAAGCGTTGTCTATTTCATTATTTTCTTATTAATAGACAATGCTTTTCTAAAAACCATTGTCTATTGGTGATTTTTATGGGTCAAAGATAACGCTTCGTAAAGAGCGTTGTCTATTAGCCTTTTTTAGTGTTGTCTATTATTAAGTTCTAATCTAAATCTTGATTAATACAAACTATTGGATCTAAGTAAGGAGTAGAAAACTCAAACCCTTCTCCCAACTCCTATCTTCCGATCATTTTTGATCCCAAACCCTTCTCCCAACTCCTCATCTCACGCGGCCTTCTCCATCCAACTCCTCCTCTCACGCCCTCTCCTTCCAACTCCTCTCCGGCGAACCCCTCTCCGCGAGCCACTCCTCCGAACTCCTCTCCGTCAAGACCGCGGGATTAATCACCTTATTCCTTCAACTCTTCATGCCATAATCTCTTCGACTTCGTCGCCTCATTCACGCTTCGTCAAGTGGCAGATCCCGGTGCTGAGGCGATCGACCACGACAGATTGACCCAGCTCTTCACCTCCTTCGCCCCCGACGCTGAGGCAGTTTGACCACGGCAGATCCCGGTGGCTTCTGGTATGCTACTGTCTAACTCCTCTCCGGTGAACCCCTCTCCGTGAACCTCTCATCGGCGGTGAACCCCTCTTCGCCAAACGATACTCTACCAAAGTCGTGCGACATTTTCTTTCCCTTTTCTGTGACATTCATCATCCTCAGGTTTGTACAAATCCTTTGACAAGGTGACATTCATCTTCCTCAGCTATGTGACATGCATCTTCCTCAGGGTTGGAGGGTAAGCGCTTCTCGAAGCATGGAGACTCATCACTTGATTTCACTGCATCAAGGAATCCCTCTTTCAATCGTACTTTTTTGGGGAGGAAGTTAATTGGTTACGATCCTGAGATTCTGAAACCCTCTTCTTTTTATTTGTTTTCTCTGATGTTTTGCTTTAAGAAGGTTTATGCCCTGGTGATTTCTTTCTTTGAACTTTTCCTCTTGATTTTTAGCTGAAAATTTTCATTTTTGGAGGTGTTATTGTTGACGTGCTGAGAATATATACTTATGAGTTTCTGGATGGTAGCTAGGAATAATCTGGTTATGCTGGAATTGATGGCACAAGGAAGGTTAGGAACCTCTTTGGATGACCTAATCGTTCTAGTGTCTTTACGATCACGCGACTAGTTATGTACAAAAGTTGTTGTTTGATCCTGCCAAAAGATAACACACTAGTTATATGTTAACAACGTATTTGATCTCCTGGTCGGACTTGTACTAGGCTTAGGATGTTTCTTTCAAAGCAGCTATATGTTGCTCTGAATACAAAAAAGTTAAGAGTGGAATTCCAATTTCAGAGCAGCTATATGTTGAGTAGTATCTTTCTATATAGTCTTTCACTTATCTAGAAGCTATATGTTAAACACGATGTTCTAGAATATTGCATGAGAAGTTCACAAGTCTAAGATATGATTTTATTCCTTGAACGTTATCACATGACCAGACTAACTAATTAGGATAATGCTACCCGGTGGCTTCTTCTGCCTGCTTCGTGCCAATGATGACAATCCAAGTTGTAGCAGAGCTCATGCAGAAAATTGAATCTGAGGTCAAGGAAATAAAAAAGGTCTTTTTTTACAATCTCTGCAACAAACAGTACAAATTGGCAATAGAATTTGAAAGTTATTTAAGCTCTTATGACCACAGTCATAGAAAGGTAACTTGTGTTATTCAGTATCAGCTTTTTTTCCCTTTAAGATGGTTCCAATTTTTTGCAAGATACTATCTGGATTTTGTATGGACGGACTAATTGGTTTATATAAGTTTTGCAAGAGATTTTTTAACAACCATGTTCTTTAATATTTTTTCCTAATGGAGATTAAGTGCCTGCTAGCTCCCAATTCCAATAGTTGGTTAAAGATAGATGATGAAAGTGATTAATGTTTTTGGTTTTTGAAATGAAGTCAATTTTATTAGTAAAATTATCTATGGTAGTTCACATCAATGTTCACTAAATTTTTTTATTGCGCCAAACTCCAAGAAATAAGTACATTTTTTTGGTATTCCTTTCCATTGTCATTAAAAAAGTTTCTTAAATGGATCTCAATTTCATGGTTGTAACTAAATTGATAGCCTCATCTGTAACCTTATTAGAATAATGATAGTCCCTACAACATGTCAATGTGACTTTTATTCTTTCTAAAATCTACAGAGATTCAAAGAAATGAGAGAAATGCATGGAAACAGCTGTGATGATAGGCAGAAAAGAGAACAATTACGCCAAGAGAAGGAAATGTCCAAGTTTGCACAAATGTATCCTATATACTTTTGCTTTCTTACACCTCCCTGCACTTTTATTTAATTTTTTTTCCTATGTATATATGTGTGTGAACCATAGAACGTCATATCTTGTCTACATGTTTATTTACTATTTTGCAAGGTAGATGCACATAAACAACGCCAACAATAGCAACAACAACAACAACAACAACGTGAAGGTTTTGGGACCTCCTGCGATGTTAATGCACCAAAGGTTTCTTCAACAGTACTACAACAGGATCAGTGATAGGATATGAAATTTGGCTTTTCTAAGCAAGGCAATGCCAAGGTTGGTTATTTTGGATCCCATCTTGTTAATTGAGGTTTTGTTTTTGTTATTGTTAAGTTTAGGAAGCTGTATAATGTAAGCTGTGTTGTTACAAAATAGCTTGTCGATCAAATATCAGATACAACAATGCTTGATAATAACCCTTATTATCAAATGATTGAGTTGTCCAAATGTATTTTGCTTGCCATTAGTAGATCATTACATGTAACGCCCGGAAATTCTCAAAATTATTTTAGAAATATTCTATGATTTTTCTGGAATTTTAGATTATTTTTATGGAATTTTTAGAGTAGCGGAAGTAGCAAAAACAAAAAGAAACGTAAAATGGCCTAAGCGGGAATCGAACCCGAGACCTATTGGAACCTATGACTTAAGGTGAACTCTAGTAATCAGGAGAACCCAGCAGGGCCGTGCTGAAAGAAGAGAGAATCAATTATATTTATGTTAGAGGTGGGCCATATTTACCACTTAATATAAATAGTGAATTAAGGGAAGAGTTATTAGTGAAAAACGTTAACTCTCCTCTTCCTCACCCTAATCTCGCCGAACCTTTCTTCTCCCTCATCTCTCGGCGCCAACCACAAGAATAGATCTAGGGTTCCGTCCCAAGGGCAATAGGAACACCTTCCGGCAATATCTCGAATACGAGGACGCTCCTCTCCGTGAGAAGAGCACGTAGACGCAAGAAGATCGTCAGAGAAATCTCTTTTCAGGCAAAACTAGCGACTAAAATCGTAAGAAACTAGTGCAAGAGATAAGAAACCCCTCACCTGCAGTATAAGTAGCTATTCGTGTGTTTTATGCATTAATATAGTAGTATGCAGATTTTCAGTACGTAGGGTGTGTTCTAGTGCACACCAAATGCTTGATATAATGTTTAGCTTAGTAAAATGCTACAGTAGGCATTCTAATAGCTCAGTAAATGCAGTAGAAGCATTTAATAGCATATTTAGTTTTGCTACAGCTTATATGGGACTACGGTCCAATGGGTGGGCTCCCACAGTCGCCTCTAGGTTCAGATATCCTAGCTCTAGGTTCAGATAACCTAGAAATAGCAAGATAAGATAATTCAGTTATAAAACAGTATTTTATTTTCAGCAGTGGCACTGTACTGGACTAGATGTCCTTTGGGTTGGGCTCCCATAGTCGTCCCTAGGTTTAGATAACCTAGTAAACCCTACTAAATTTGGGACTTGCAAACCCGGGTCTAGTTAGGGATGCGCGCATAGCACGTACAGTTGCCGGGCCCATCAGCAGCATGATTATGTATTTTTATCTATCTATGATAAATAGTTTTTCAAAACTTCACAAAATAGATTATGTGAGTACAGTACAGCTTTAGCATTAGTTTGATGTTAGCTCAACTCAACCTTCCTTTCAGTTTAGCTTCTTATGGATTTACATGACTAGTTGTTAGTATGCCATGTTTAGTATCTATTTTTCAGTATGTTCTAGCATGATCAGCACCTATTTCAAACGGCATGGTTTTAAAAGAATAATTGCATCGCTTGCATGTTTTAGCGAAGTAGATGGTTTCTTACTAAGCGAAAGCTTATAGATACTCTTTTCCTTATACTACAGATAAAGGTAAAGGAAAGACGAACTAGAGGAGGCTGGAGGTCAATGCGGTGAAGATGTGTGTGGACAAAGGAACTGGAATAAAGATGCTTGGGAACTAGCAAACTTGCATTTAACATTTCTGATTTTAGTTACTTCTCTATCTTCTAGAACGTTTGAATAACACGAATTGTGTAGTATGTAGTAAGGTTGATATTAGATAGCACTCCATGAGTAATGTTATGCTTAGTAGTTTTACTTTATGTTTATAGAGTTGATGCATGTGAATTTTGGCACGAACCAGTGCTGAAATCAGAGCCCAGCTGCGAAATCAGAAACCCCAATCAATCAGCCGATCGATTGGGGGTCCTCAATCAATCAGCTGATCGATTGGGAAGTTGGGTTCCGCGAACAGTAAGCTTCTGGATCGATCAGTAGATCGATCCAGTCGCATTCTGTCGCGAACAGAAGGTTAATGGATCGATCGTTCGATCGATCGGGGAAATCGCTCCCGCAAACAGAGAGCTCTGGAATCGATCACTGGATCGATTGGCCATCCTGGATCGATCAGCCGATCGATCCAGAACATTACCCCGAGCACAGTAGCAATCTGAATCGATCCATGGATCGATCCAACAGCTTGCAATCGATTGAGTTCAATCTAAATCGATTGGGAAGTTGGGTTTCGACCAGGAAACCCTGTAATTCAGCTCATTGACCATAGGGGATATAGGATATGCCACGTATACCTTAGATCGCATCCTTTAGCACATGTAAAACAAGGAAATGGTATTAGTTAGCAAAGTTTTAAAGTAGTTCAGCTTTCCACACCTTTTAATAGTTTAGCACAGCATAATGTGACGGTCCGGCCTTACAGCCTAGCCAGTAGAAGGCGGGTCGTTACAGAGTGGTATCAGAGCAGAAAGTTCCATACTTCCTACACACACATCAGCATTAAACCTGCAGCTTCCAAGTAAGAATACCTCTCACTTTGTTATGTTTATTGCTTCCATGTTCGTAGATAACTAAAGTATGCTTATCTGTGATAGTAACTAACATGATAGTATTAGCTATGTAAACATGATGCTTTAGTTATGTATGTCCTTTGTTCCTTTAGAAATGGCACGAGGACGCCCAGCTAAGCCACTGAGCCCAAGCATGAGGCAGGCAGCTCCGTGCACCTCAGTTACAGCAGCAGCTAGCTGAACAGGAACAGGAGATAGCCACCTTAAAGGCTAATCAGCAGAACACTCCACTGTCACCCCGGAACCAAACATAGCAACCCGGTGGTTATTGAGGTTCCACCGATCCACCCTACTGAGCCGCGAGGTAGAGGCAAAGAGAGAAGCCTATCGATCCGGTGGCGAGAGTCAAGCGAGAACTTCTCGGGCACCGATGAACCATGGGATGCCCAAGCCTGGTTCAACACTGGAGAATACGATGGAGCTTTTGGATTGGCGAGCATGAAAAGTGAAGTGTGCCTCATACGCTTGACGGAGATGCGTATGTGGTGGGGAGAATTAGGCGGCGCCCGGGAACCGGATGACATGGGTGACTTGAGAAAGAATTCTTGAGGAGTTCTTTCACATGCGGTCACAAACCGCCACTACGACGAGTTCACTGAGTGGGCAACCTATCGATTGAGGAAGCCGTGAAGAAATTCAATAGCTGGCTCGTCTATGCACAGAAAAAGAACGAGTCCGGTTGATGCTCAAGATGCTGAGGCCGGAAATAGCAATGAACGTGGCTGGCGGCATTCATAGGCCGCAAACCACCAAAGAACTAGTCAGCAGTGCTCTGACCACCTAGCACTACCAGAACAGTATCAAGGAGGCTCAGGTATTCAGAAACAACAGGGCCACAGCTCTAACTGGAAAGGAAACTCCAGCAACAAGCGCAAACCAGGGAGTTACCCAAAGGGAGGACCAGCCAGCAAACAACCTAGTTATCCCAAATGTGCTACTTGTGGGAAATTTCACCCAGGAGTTTGTCGCAAGGGCACACGAGGATGCTTTGAATGTGGACAGGAAGGGCATATGGATAAGCAATGCCCGAACAAGACAAGTCTTCCTCAACCACAGCCGATACAATATGGAGGCCAGCCAACACAGCTACATCAGATGCAGGCTGTTTTAGATGGTCCACACATCAGCCAGGGCAGACTAGAACCCCCTCCAGCTATGACAAATGTGAGGATCTACTCCTTAGCCAGAGAGGACGTAGTGAATGCCTCGACAGTTGTTACAGGTCAGATTAGTATTTTACAGCAACGTACAACTGTCTTATTCGATACTGGGGCAACCCATTCTTATGTATCTAGGGCATTTTCCGAAAAGTTAGCGATACCTTCAGAGGTACTCCGTCGTCAGTTTTTGACAACACTACCTTCAGGAGAAATAATGGCGTCCACGCACTGGCTCAGAGCAGTGCTAGTCATTATAGCAGACAGAGAGCTCTTTTGTGATCTGATAGTGCTAGATATGACTGATTACGATGTCATATTTGGAATGGACTTCCTAATCAGATACGGTGCCTCTATCGAGTGCCGTAAATAGAAAGTCATATTCCAACCTGAAGCAGGAGTACAATTTGAGTATAGCGGAGAACCAAAGAGAAAAGCGAAGAAATTTCTCTCAGCTATGAAGGCACAGAAATTGTTAGATTCAGGATGTACGGGATTTTTAGCGCATGTAGTCAATGCCAGTCAGGACAAGGACCAACAGCTAGCAGAGGTCCGAGTCGTATGTGACTACCCAACAGTCGCACCAGACAGGGAGATTGAATTTGAGATAGAACTCATTCCCGGTACGAATCCTATCTCCAAGGCACCTTATCGCATGGCTCCAGCAGAACTGAAGGAACTTCAGAAGCAATTACAGGAGCTGCTTGACAAGGGCTTCATACGTCCTAGTCACTCACCATGGGCAGCGCCTGTATTGTTCGTGAAGAAGAAGAACGGGAGCATGCGCCTGTGCATAGACTACCGGGCACTGAACCAAGTCACCATCAAGAACAGGTATCCTCTTCCCAGAATAGATGACCTGTTTGATCAGCTAAAGGGAGCAACAGTGTTCTCTAAGATAGACCTCAGATCAGGTTATCATCAGGTGAAAGTTAAAGAAGGAGATATACCCAAGACAACATTCAGGACTAGATACGGACACTACGAGTTCGTAGTCATGCCCTTTGGCGTGACAAACGCTCCAGCTACTTTCATGGACCTCATGAACAGAGTATTCAGGGACTACCTAGATAGATTTGTTATTGTGTTTATCGATGACATTCTTATCTATTCAGAAACTCAGGAAGAACACGCAGAGCACCTGAGAATAGTATTGCAGACCCTTCAGCAGAACCAGCTGTACGCCAAGTTCACGAAATGTGAATTTTGGTTAGATCAGGTAGCCTTCCTTGGTCACATCATCTCAAAGGATGGTATCATGGTAGACCCTAGTAAAATAGAAGCTGTGAGTAACTGGAAGAGACCTAAGAACGCTAGTGAAATCAGAAGCTTTCTGGGATTAGCAGGTTATTACAGAAAATTCGTAGAGGACTTCTCCAGGATAGCCCGCCCCCCGAAAATTTCAGTGGACAGAGGACTGTGAGAACAGCTTCAGCGAGCTAAAGAGGAGATTGACCAGTGCTCCCATTTTGACTCTACCAGAAAACACAGACAACTTTGATATTTATAGTGATGCCTCTAAGTTGGGACTAGGAGCAGTACTGATGCAAAATGGCAAGGTGATCGCCTATGCCTCCAGACAACTCAAGGAATATGAGAAGAATTACCCTACTCATGACCTTGAGCTTGCAGCAGTGGTGTTCGCTCTCAAAATTTGGAGACATTACTTGTATGGAGCTCAGTGCAGAGTGTATTCAGATCATCAGAGTCTGAAGTATTTCTTCACTCAGAAGGATCTGAATATACGACAGCGTAGATGGCTTGAGCTGGTCAAAGATTATAACATAGATATCCTCTACCACCCAGGAAAAGCCAATAAGGTGGCAGCCGCACTTAGCAGGAAGTCCGATGCTACCTTACTATCCCTAGCAGTCATGTCACCGCCCCTACAGAAAGAGATCGTAAATTTTGGTCTCGAACTTATAGTAGGACAGCTCTCTACTATGACATTAGCATCTAACCTGCTTGGTGACATTCAGACAGCTCAGGAAATCAAGGGTTAGCAGAATCAGAAAGTAGAGAATTCAGAGTGTCCGATAGTGGGGTATTATACTTCGGTGACAGACTCTGTGTTCCAGATCAGGAGGAACTAAAGAGGAAGATTTTAGATGAGGCTCACAGGACTCCTTATGTGATGCATCCAGGTTCCACCAAGATGTACCAAGACTTGAAGAAACGTTTTTGGTGGCCTGGGATGAAAAGAGACATCGCTAGATATGTTAGCACCTGTCTGACCTGCCAGAGGGTCAAGGCAGAACATCAGAGACCAGGAGGAGTTCTGCAGCCTATTCAGATCCCAGAATGGAAGTGGGAAGACATTTCTATGGATTTTATAGTGGGACTACCCAGAACCACGAATGGTTTTGATACCATCTGGGTAATAGTTGACAGGTTGACTAAATCAGCCCACTTCTTAGCTATCAGGATATCCTACTCCATGGAGCAGCTAGCTCAGTTGTATCTTAAGGAGATCGTCAGACTGCATGAAGTCCCACGAACCATCATTTCAGACAGAGACAGTAGATTCACATCACACTTCTGGGAGTGTGTACAGTCAGCATTGGGCACTAAGTTGAAATTTAGCACAGCTTTCCATCCTCAGACAGATGGTCAGACGGAGCGGGTAAATCAGATACTCGAAGATATGCTCTGCGCATGTGCCCTAGACTTTAAGGGAAGTTGGTGCAAATATCTGAGCTTAGCAGAATTTGCATACAACAATAGCTATCAGACCACTATTGGTATGGCACCTTACGAGCCTCTCTATGGGCGGAGGTGTAGATCTCCAATCTGCTTGTATGAGAGTGGTGAACAGAAAGAACTAGAACTTCAGACAGATCTAGTAGCAGATACCACAGCAGCTATACAGCAGATCCGCCAGAGGATAGAGACAGCGCAGAGCCGCCAGAAAAGCTATGCTGATACACGGCGTAGACTCTTAGAGTTTTCAGTTGGAGATACAGTATTTCTCCGTGTGGCTCCCATGAAGGGAGTAATGCGTTTTGGGAAGAAGGGCAAACTAAGTCCCAGATATGTGGGACCATACCTTATCACTAGAAGAGTTGGCAAGGTAGCATATAAGCTAGAGCTACCACAGGAGATGTCAGCCATCCATAATGTATTTCATGTCTCTATGCTGAAGAAGCATATCCCAGATGCCACCCAGGTGATTAAGCCCCAGTCGGTACCAGTCCGCGAAGATCTCAGTTATGACAGTCGATCTATTCAGATAATAGACCGAGCAGTTAAAAAATTATGGAACAAGGAGGTACCATTAGTAAAAGTTATATGGCAAAATCACACCACAGAAGAGGCAACGTGGGAGACAGAAGCTAGTATGAGACAGAAGTACCCAGAGTTATTCTAAGTTCGAGGACGAACTTTTTATAAGGTATGGGGGATTGTAACGCCCGAAAATTCTCAAAATTATTTTAGAAATATTCTATGATTTTTCTGGAATTTTAGATTATTTTTATGGAATTTTTAGAGTAGCGGAAGTAGCAAAAACAAATAGAAACGTAAAATGGCCTAAGCGGGAATCGAACCCGAGACCTATTGGAACCTATGACTTAAGGTGAACTCTAGTAACCAGGAGAACCCAGCAGGGCCGTGCTGAAAGAAGAGAGAATCAATTATATTTATGTTAGAGGTGGGCCATATTTACCACTTAATATAAATAGTGAATTAAGGGAAGAGTTATTAGTGAAAAACGTTAACTCTCCTCTTCCTCACCCTAATCTCACCGAACCTTTCTTCTCCCTCATCTCTCGGCGCCAACCACAAGAATAGATCTAGGGTTCCGTCCCAAGGGCAATAGGAACACCTTCCGGCAATATCTCGGATACGAGGACGCTCCTCTCCGTGAGAAGAGCACGTAGACGCAAGAAGATCGTCGGAGAAATCTCTTTTCCGGCAAAACTAGCGACTAAAATCGTAAGAAACTAGTGCAAGAGGTAAGAAACCCCTCACCTGCAGTATAAGTAGCTATTCGTGTGTTTTATGCATTAATATAGTAGTATGCAGATTTTCAGTACGTAGGGTGTGTTCTAGTGCACACCAAATGCTTGATATAATGTTTAGCTTAGTAAAATGCTACAGTAGACATTCTAATAGCTCAATAAATGCAGTAGAAGCATTTAATAGCATATTTAGTTTTGCTACAGCTTATATGGGACTACGGTCCAATGGGTGGGCTCCCACAGTCGCCTCTAGGTTCAGATATCCTAGCTCTAGGTTCAGATAACCTAGAAATAGCAAGATAAGATAATTCAGTTATAAAACAGTATTTTATTTTCAGCAGTGGCATTGTACTGGACTAGATGTCCTTTGGGTTGGGCTCCCATAGTCGTCCCTAGGTTTAGATAACCTAGTAAACCCTACTAAATTTGGGACTTGCAAACCCGGGTCTAGTTAGGGATGCGCGCATAGCACGTACAGTTGCCGGGCCCATCAGCAGCATGATTATGTATTTTTATCTATCTATGATAAATAGTTTTTCAAAACTTCACAAAATAGATTATGTGAGTACAGTACAGCTTTAGCATTAGTTTGATGTTAGCTCAACTCAACCTTCCTTTCAGTTTAGCTTCTTATGGATTTACATGACTAGTTGTTAGTATGCCATGTTTAGTATCTATTTTTCAGTATGTTCTAGCATGATCAGCACCTATTTCAAACGGCATGGTTTTAAAAGAATAATTGCATCGCTTGCATGTTTTAGTGAGGTAGATGGTTTCTTACTAAGTGAAAGCTTACAGATACTCTTTTCCTTATACTACAGATAAAGGTAAAGGAAAGACGAACTAGAGGAGGCTGGAGGTCAATGCGGTGAAGATGTGTGTGGACAAAGGAACTGGAATAAAGATGCTTGGAAACTAGCAAACTTTCATTTAACATTTCTGATTTTAGTTACTTCTCTATCTTCTAGAACGTTTGAATAGCACGAATTGTGTAGTATGCAGTAAGGTTGATATTAGATAGCACTCCATGAGTAATGTTATGCTTAGTAGTTTTACTTTATGTTTATAGAGTTGATGCATGTGAATTTTGGCAAGAACCAGTACTGAAATCAGAGCCCAGCTGCGAAATCAGAAACCCCAATCGATCAGCCGATCGATTGGGGGTTCTCAATTGATCAGCTGATCGATTGGAAAGTTGGGTTCCACGAACAGTAAGCTTCTGGATCGATCAGTCGATCGATCCAGTCGCATTCTGTCACGAACAGAAGGTTAATGGATCGATCGTTCGATCGATCGGGGAAATCGCTCCCGCGAACAGAGAGCTCTGGAATCGATCACTGGATCGATTGGCCATCCTGGTTCGATCAGCCGATCGATCCAGAACATTACCCCGAGCACAGTAGCAATCTGAATCGATCCATGGATCGATCCTACAGCTTGCAATCAATTGAGTTCAATCTGAATCGATTGGGAAGCTGGGTTTCGACCAGGAAACCCTGTAATTCTGCTCCTTGACCATAGGGGATATAGGATATGCCACGTATACCTTAGATCACATCCTTTAGCACATGTAAAACAAGGAAATGGTATTAGTTAGCAAAGTTTTAAAGTAGTTCAGCTTTCCGCACCTTTTAATAGTTTAGCACAGCATAATGTGACGGTCCGGCCTTACAGCCTAGCCAGTAGAAGGCAGGTCGTTACATTACACTTTTTATAAGTTGATATAGAACTTCAATCTTGTTACTTTTCACCTATATTTTAGTATGTTATTTTTGGTGTACGTGACAGTTTGTCGGTGCACTTTTGTGCTTGTGCTTTGCATACCTATTTATGAGGAATTGGCTTGTGAACCACAACAAATTTCTTACTAATTGTTGTCACCATAGGTCCACTAATGATCCTTGTCAAGTTTTGATTTATCTCATCTGTACCTCAATCCAGATTTTCTAATTGTTGTATGGTCTGAACTGTGACCTTTGTTTTCAGTTTTTCTTTTGCATAATACTGATGTTATTATTTTCTATTGTAGATACACAGTGGTAGGTGTTTTGTCCCAGTCTCAATCCAGCAATCCTTTTTGAGTGTATCAAGTAGAAGTAAGCAAGAAGATCGTTCCCTTCGAGGCCGACTAACTATGTTGTGCTTTTTTATTTTAAATTTGAATGCCACTATCTACTTTGAAATAGAATTATTTAGTCTTTGAAACCATTAACTGAATTTTACTTTGTAGTTGAATTCTCCTGTAAATATTAATATCTACTTTGTAGCTAAATTCTATTGTTTTGGTATGAGTTTGAAATCATTAGCCAAGCTGATTAACTGCTATTATATGTCAAATTCGAATCTGGATAAGGTAAAAGAAAAATAATAGTTTTGTAAATATAAAAACAATGATTTTGGAAATATTTTTTTTTAATTTTTTTATTTTAAAAAGACAACGCTTTTAAAGCATTGCAAAAGTGTTGTCTTTTCTACCAAAAAACAACGCTTTAAAAGCGTTGCAAAAACGTTGTCTTTGCAAAAATCGACAACGCTTTTAAAGCGTTGCAAAAGCGTTGTCTTTGCTACAAACGACAACGCTTTAAAAGCGTTGTCGTTGAGCAGACTTTTAACAACAGTGCATTTAACAACGCTTTTTCATGTAAAAAGACAACGCTTTAAAAGCGTTGTCTATTAGCTTTTTTCTTGTAGTGATTGATAAGCTTTCTCCTCTTTTTATCTTGTTTATTGAGTTGTAGATTGACATTTTCTTCTCTTGTTTGTAATACCTTTGCAATAGAGTATATCCTCCAGTTCTTAGGATGTAGGGAGTATTTGTGATGCGATATTGATATATGAACTATGTATATGTCATTTTCTTATTCAAGGAAGTGTTTATCTTGTTCTTATGTATTGTGCCTTGTACATGTTTGATGAAATGTGTGTGTCGTATATGCATGTGGATTGTGATCGATTTATCACCTTGTAGAGGAGAAGTACTAGATTGTATGACCATGAGACCCTATGACAGGGGTAACCCTTTAAGTGGACTTTTTAGGATGATCCTCTTGCAAGGAGATCGATTAATTACAAAGGAGTATCTAATTAGAGTTTAGGGAGTTTCTCTCAAATTAATGTTAGGAAGTGACTTTTATAATCTAGAACTATATGACCGGGGGGCCCTGTGATAGAGGGTAACTCTTTAACCGAACTTTCTAAGGTACCTCTTCTACTTAGTTGTATTAATCTATCGTTAGGAAGTAAATTGGATAACTCTAGGATTGTATGAACAGGGGGCCTTAGGGTAATCCTTCAACCGAACTTTCTAAAGTTGCTTCTTTATATAATAGCATTAGAATTTGGATAAATCCTTCGGTGCAATATTTACGGGGTTAAGCCAAACTTTAGTTAGAAATCCACAAAGTGTAGGCATGAAGATAAGGAGATGAACAATGTATATGGATATTAACTAGTATCATAGTGAAACCGAACTCCTAGAACCATTCATCAACCATCCAACTCCTCCTTTTTGTTCACTTGCACTCACACTTCCTCTTTCTCTATCTCTCTCTCTCTTACTCTCACTCTCGTACTCTCATGACTCTCTCTTTCTCGCTAGTCACTATTCCAAAAGCTAGTAGCCGTCCGTGATTTACCTCCTCTGTGTTGGCCCTGGGGTAGGTTGGCGGGGGCGAGCGTATTCACCTTTTACCACCATGACTCTCTCTTTCTCTCTCCCAACTCTCTCTCTCTCTCTCATTCTCTCTTGCCTTCAAGTTTTCCCAACCAACCTCCAATTGTCTATATAATTTACCGTACAAATTCAACTAGTGTTTAATCACAGTACTTATGGGATCGATATTTTTATTACTGACGACATAAATGTGCACTTACGGTAGCGTAAGTATTGGATCGATACACATATGAGAGGGAGGGGGGGTGAATCATGTGATTTTCAAAAACTTATTTTATCATTTGAAAAAAAATACGAGTATGCGCAGCAAAAAATACGTACGAAGTAGAAAGTAAAACGACACAGAAAAACACAAGCGGTTTACTTGGTTCGGAGCCATCGACGACTCCTACTCCAAGACCTAGGTCTCATGGACCTATCGATGGGTAATCCACTAAAAGCCTCTTCCAATACCTCCGAAAAAGGAAATCGAGTACAAAAAGACGGAACAAGTGCAACACACAACACTTGTTCTTTTGCAGTAATTAAGTACAGGTAAATAATTTCATTACCAACACTTTTGATGTAAATGAGCTCGTGTGTTGGTTTGCCGATCGTGATCTAAAATCTTCGGAGCAGTAGTCAGGTGCAGCAGCTTCGCAGCAGAGTCGTAGCAGGAGCTTGGAACAGTCAGAAAGCCTTTTTAGATGCGTAGAAGCTCGTATGAATGTTGTGTTTGAAGCTTTGGGCAAGCATTCTTATAAAGGGCTTGGAGGGCACCTTCTATAGCCATTGAAGGTGCCTCCAACCCGAGAAATCTGATCCCGATCATCCTAGCTCTTATCTGTGACAAAGTCCAAAGTTCATCTTACGAAAGGCGCCTTCCAAAGCCTTTGAAGGCGACTTTCATGAACAGTGTAAAGGCACCTTCAGGCATTGTTCATCTGAAGGCTTTTTCACTCTTTTGTCATGCAAAAAGATATTAGTCCAAAACTAAAATATCTACCATATAAAACAAAGTTAGCATAGTTATAAAAATGAGTAGTAATTAATTCTTGTCCTCCTAGGACCAAAGTTCATCTTGCGGAAGGCGCCTGCCATGAACAGTGCGAAGGCGCCTTCCATCAGCATTGAAGGCACCTTTGGGCACTGTTCATCCGAAGGCTTTTTCGCTCTTTTATCCTGTAAAAAGATGTTAGTCCAAAACTAAAACATCTACCTTATAAAATAAAGTTAGTATAGTAATAAAAATGAGTATTAATTAATTTTTATCCTCCTAAGACCAGGAACTAGTCAAGCTCTCAGATTAGGGATCCGAAATGGACCTAACCTGAATCGACGCCTACTGTCCCCTTAATCGAGATGCGCCCTCACTTAGTCACTCTTCTCCAGTGACTTACCTTTACTTACCATTTTGTCAGTTGTTCGATCCACAGACACAACTAGACTTCCTACTAGATATCCGGTCGGCCCATTGACCTATCTAGACTTCTTGCCAGATATCTGGTCGGTTGTCGACCTATCTGGGCTTCTTGTCAGATATCTGATCGGCCCGTTGACCTATCTGTACTTCTTACCAGATATCTGGTCAGTCCGTCGACCTATCTGGGTAACTCCTGTACACTTGGTAAAGTGCTTAGATCACAACAATACCTAACTTAACATACTTTGTTATTCATCAAAACCTTAGTAAGACCGTTAGTACAAACTTCACCAATAATATCTCCATTTTTGATGAAATGACAACCTGGGTTAAGTTAGGAAAAAGGATATGCAAAATAAGTATAGAAAATAATTTTTAAGAGAAGCAAAAATTGGGAAGGTTTGTTTTGTTCTCTTGATCATTTTAGGGTTAAGTTATTCTTATTTTCTTCTATTTTCTAACTTAAACCCTCCCCCTCCCCCTCCCCCTCCCCCTCCCCCTTTGACATTTAGCAAAAACATGAGTAGAGAAATGAGTCAAGAAGTGTGTTAATTAAAGTAGTTAGTGAAAGTAATGAACTTTGGCATTAAAAAACTTTTAGGATTACTGGGGGAAGAGAGAAAGAATGTTTAACTTTTTCAATCACAAATTATTTAAAAAACTAGATTTGCGATACACTATTTGTAAAAAAGAATTTTCTAAGTAAAATACGATTAATTTCAAATACAGTTTTAAAAGGTTTGTGAAAATAAAAAAAAATTCCAAAGCATTTTGAAAAACATTTTGCAGAGTTACAAATTTGTGAAAACATTTTATTTTAAAACCAATGTTAAAACATTGTTCAAAGTTTTGAAGTTTGATATTAGGTTTTAAAAAGTTAACATTTACTAAGGTTTTATAGTTTAAATAATTTTGAAGAAACTTTCAAGGTAATTATTTTCAAATATACTCACTTTTAAAAAAAAACATAATAGTGGTTTGGAAAGTACTTTGCAAAATATATTTCGAAAATAATAAGCTTTTTTGTTAAAAAAATTATTGATTGAATTCTGAACTTAGAATTATGTATAGAATAATTTTCATCCATAGTTTTAAAGGTTTGTCAAAAAAAAAACTGATCAAAACCTTTCTAAGGTATCAGAGGTTTTAGCATGCTAAAGATTTTTCAAAGATATTTCAAACAAAATCTTTAAGGTAACTTTGAGTTTTAAAGTTTTAAAGTTACATAAAATTTAAAAAAAAAATACAAAACCTTAATATTTTCAAAAATAAGAATTTTGAACATAGTTTTAAGTTCTAAAATAGAGTTTGAAATTATTTTTCAAATATCCTCCCCCTAGACTTGATATTATTTGAAAAATATTAACATTTAGAAATTATCCTTACATGTCTAACCGATAGTTACTAACTAACTATCAGAAGGTAGTATTGTTCACTTGGTTAGTCGAGTTAAGTAATTTTATCCAGTTAGTATTTGATTAAAATGCATTACTTAACTTGATCACTGTTCTGTTTGGTATTTTACGCCTAGACTTGTGTTAATGCATTGATATAAGCATCTTGAGTCCAGGCAAAGGGCCTACACATCTCACACCATTCTAAGTTTTGGAATACATAATTAAGGGAGTCCTAGTGTATTTGTGATATGCTCAAGTCCTAGGTCTATAGGAACATGCTTTCTATGGATCTGATCTAGACTAAGGATGAAATTAAACATTTCAAAAGTCTAAGGAAATGGGATTTTTAAGAAAAAAAATTCCTTTGAATTTTAAATTATTTTAAAGAAAAAAATAGTAGTCCTATTCTATTAAATACATTCACTGTATAGTAACTGAGGTAAAAAGTGGCAAATAACATATGTTCAAATATTTATAGAATCCAAAACATGCACTGTATGGTAAATAAAGTAAGAGATGATCATCAGCTGGAGGTAGAGGCTGCTCAGGTGCTCACATAGTCCGCAGGATCTGTTGAAAACCAGTGGTAATCTCCTCTTGGAGAGTAGAGAAGTCGGTAGTCTTCTCTCCCCGAATGAAACTAAATCCATCTGAGACTGACTGCCATAACAAGGTCGAGGGATCGGTCGAGGTCGAGGGTTGGATCGGAGTCAGAGGATATCCAAAGAGCTCCTTGGCTATGAATGCTGGCATCTCTTCATCGGGTAACTAGTCCTTGTCCTCGCCTAGTACATCTGGTTGTGGTCCCACTGTCCAAGCTAGTCCCCCCTGAGCAGTGAAGTCTATATGTACTAATGCAAATTAACGCTGACCAATCTCGTCATATGCGCTAAGGGGAGTGGTCATACCATGAGTCATGTCTGTTGGTTGCTACTCGGAATATCGTACTGGTTCCCCTGTACAAAAATTTTGTACAAGTCCTGAACCATTCCTAACAACCTATTGTGTTCTTTAGAAATTAAATTTGGAATCACAAACAGAACTTAACATTATTAATTTCAAATTCAACTTATCTCTTCTTAGAGGTTTAGACTTGGATTGCAAACAATGCTTAACATTATTAATCCAAATCCACCCATATTACAAATTTGATTAAATATTTATTTCATAGATCGACTTCCAGGTTAAACATGGAGAGGCACTAGGCCTTCTTAGATATGGGATCATCCACCACTTCCTAGACAAAGCCTTTCAACGAAATTCAATATTTAATCTCCTTATAGTAACCCTAGGTTTAACCATTAAGAACAATCGAATCACAAGATCGAAAAAAGAAAACACAAACTCGAATCATAAATTCGAAATCTAGAATCGTTAGCCTCTTGTGTTTGGTATTTCAAAATCCATACAAAGAAAACTAGTATGATGCGGAATAAAACTACTAATTGTACCTTTCTTTGTAAGCAACAACCTCTTGATCTTCTATTGTATTCCTCTTCTTTTCTTGGACGTCGTGTGGGTGACGATCTACTAAGAAGAAAACCACCAAAACCTTCCTTGCTTCAAAATTTTGGCCACCACCACAATGTGTTGGTGCAACCTTAGGTCAAGGTTGACCTGGTTGACCCGACTCGAGTTGACCTAACTCGAGTTGTATTTTGATGTTTGACAAGAACAAAAGAGTTGTATTTTGATGGGAGATTGTGGGTGCAACTTTTGGTCAAAGTTGACCTGGTTGACCCAAGGTGAGTTGACCTGACTTGGAAAAGTCCAAGCAGGGGGTTTGGCACGGGAAAAGTCCAAGCGGGGAGCTTGGCACGGGTGAAAGTCCAAGTATGGAGACTTGGCACGGAGAAGTCCAAGTATGGAAGCTTGGCACATGGGAAGTCGGAGAGGGCTCGGTAGCTCGTTCTCCGGACTGTGGTCAGAGAGGGCTCGGGAGCTCGTTCTCTGGACCGGACGGTGAAAGTCCTGGTGAGTGAAGCCAGGCAGACGGTGAAAGTCCTGGTGAGTGAAGCCAGGCAGTTGGAAAGTCCTGGTGAGTGAAGCCAGGCAGTTGGAAAGTCCTGGTGAGTGAAGCCGGGCAGATTGGAAATCCTGGTGAGTGAAGCCAGGTGAAAACCCTAGTGAGTGAAGCTAGGTGAAAGTCCTGGTGAGTGAAGCCGGGCAAGGGAAAATCCAGATGGATCAAGGGTGATCGGACATCTGGTGTTGAGAAGGTCAAGTAGGTCAAGGGAGTGACCGGATACTTGACACGAAGAGAAAAGTCCAAGTGGGTCAAAGGGATTGACCGGACACTTGGTGGGGAGACTTAGCAGGTCAAGGGAGTGACCGGATGCTAAGCATGATGTACCAACAGGTCAAGGTTGACCGGATGTTGGTTTGGAAGGCTTGGGACTTGGTTTGGGCAAAAACCAAGCTCTGGATCGATCAGTGGATCGATCCAGTGATACACTGGGTATCTGGATCGGTCTGGTGACCGATCGGTAACTACACTGATGAGGTGTTATCGATCGGATGAAGACCGATCGATCGATCGTAGCATCGGTGAAGTTCTGATCGGTCGCGGACCGATCGAGAGCGATCGAAGGAGCGATCGGAAGGAGGAAGGCCTGATCGGTCATGGGACCGATCAGGGAAGGACCTGATCGATCACCATGACCGATCAGGACCCTTGTGGACCGATCGGGATGAAGCCTAATCGGTCCACATCCTAGCCGTTGCTAGCAACGGCTAGTGTCTTCTTCGCAGGTTATAAAAGGGTTGAGGAGCTACTGTTCTTACTTCTTCTTCTTGCTCTTCTTCCTAGCTGTGCTCTTGAGCTTTGTTGAGTTCCGAAGCTTCGTGTTCGACTGGGTTCCTGCTATTGTAGGCGTCTCGTGAAGTTGCTGCTTCAACCAGTCGACGAGAAGGCAAGCGTGTTTTGTTTTACATTCATATTGTCTTGTGCTTCTTTGTATTTTGTGTACTTCCATCTTGTTGTTGCAAGAGTTATTGTGGCGAGGTTTCTCCACCCACAAGGAGTATATATTAGCCGGTTCTCCGGGGACTCATCCACCGACGGATTGATAGGCTTCGTCCACCTTACGGACACGCCGAGGAGTAGGAGTTTCATCTCCGAACCTCGTTACATCGACGCGTATTGAGGTTTGATTTCTTGTCTTCATTTCTTGTTTTTATTTCCGCTGCGCTAACCCTAGTTTGTAGAAAGAAACGCGAGGATTTGGGGTCGGCTATTCACACCCCCCCCTCTCTAGCCGCGATCATCGATCCTAACAAGTGGTATCAGAGCGAGGTCGCTCTTCGTCGGATTAACACCCAAAGGAGCACAAGCTAGAGATGGATCAACTCGGAGAGGACATCACGATTCCACCCTTCTACGATCGCGACGACTTCGCGTTTTGGAAGGTAAGAATGAAATATTTTCTTATGACTAATCTTGAGAATTGGAGTTGTGTCCAATTAGGTTTCAAGCCTCCGACGGACAAGAAAGGAGAAACCCTAGAGAAGAAGGAGTGGACCAAGGAACAAGTCCACCAATCCCTAGTCAACGATGAGGTATTGAAGATTTTTGAATTTTCTTTACCTAATGATGTTTTGTGTAGGATAGGTGGATACAACAATGCCAAGGAGTTGTGGAACAACTTGGCTAAGTTCCATGAGGGGAACTCCACTTCAAGCCATGAAGAGGAGTCAAGTGAGCCAAGGAGTTCACATCATGGAGGGATGGATTTAGAAGTTGAGGGCCACTCAACATCTAAAGAAGAAGAGGAGGAGAGTTCTTCTTCAAGTTCGGAGCAAGAAGAAGAAGCTTCTACCTCCGGAAAGGATGAAGGAGAGAGCGTTCATCCCACCTCAACCCTAGGTAACTCAAGCAATTTAAGTTCTAGTAAATTGCATATATTATGCTTTGAGTGTAGGGAATTTGGAAATTACAAGAGTAAATGTCCAAAGAGGGTTAGAAAGACTCCACCGACGCCAAAGATCAAGGAAGCCGGAGTCCCGATACGCAAGAGCAAGGAGCACGTGGTGTGCTTCCAATGCAAGCGAAGGGGACATTATCGGAGCCATTGTCCGAGGGGGAGGCAACCTCACAAGGACAAGAAGACGAGCACATCGATAGGGGGAGCTAATGCAAACCCTAAGGTAATCTCTAAGGCTCATTTTTGCAATTCAAATAGAACTCATGCTAGTAGCCTTATTGCTATTGTTAATAATGGTAAGCGTGATAACATTAGAAATCAATACACATGTTTAGGTGCCAAACATTTGAGCTTAGATAAGGATAACACTAGGAAAGCCAACCCTAGGACTAACTCATCTAAGGCTAAGGAGAACCTAGGTAGAAATCCCAAATCAACTAGACACATGCCTAGGAATACCTCAAAGAAAAATGAAAAATTAAAAATTGAGGTATTAGAGAAGGAGAATCAAGTCTTGAGGTCAAGACTTGATACTTTGGAAAAGGCTCTTAAGAACTTGGAGAAGTCATCTCTAGGGTTTAAGGGTCAAAAACCAAAGACAAAGGACAAGAGAGGTTTGGGTCACAAACCTAAGTCCCAATTGGTCAAGCCCACTTATCACAATGTTCCATTCGATTATGGAACAAAATCTAGGGCTAGGAAGACCATCACCAAGGTCACAAGGGGAGTCACCCCTAGAGTTGATCTTGATGAGTCCCTAATGACCAAGGCTTCAAAGCCTAGGAGGGTCATTAGAAGGGTTGCTAGGGAAGTCATCCCTAGTGAATACTTAGTGAACCCAATGAGCTCCAATAGGTATTGGGTTCCTAGGAGCGTGATTCCATCACGCTAGATGAGTTAGGGTGTGTCAACCTTACTTGAATAGGTAGTTAACCTAATCATGGCAAAAGGTGGCATGTTAGGAATTTTCAAGGTGCAATCAAGCCTTGAAAATGAAATTGAAAATTATTCCTAAGGTGATTAGGATGTGCCAATCACATTTGAGGAGTTCTCTTAGGTCAATTTAATTGGCACATGGTGATCTAAAAATTCTTAGTATATGATTTTAGGTCTAATACACTTAGGAATATGGATCTTATGGCAAAATGATCAAAATTATCAAAAATGGCAACTAAGGCTAGAATTAGGTATTTTCTATACCTTTATATGTTATTTGCCATGTATTGTTTGCTATATGCCATGTCATGACATCATATTTATTTTATGATCATTTAAAATGTCATGATAATGCTTAGGTTAGTTAAATGTCATGCTTTATTTAAGTTTCATACTTTATGCCATGACATCATGACATTGGCACATGTTTCCATTTATGATACAATTATATGTCATGTCATCACCTTGTGCATTAATGATCAATTAACTTGATTTAAGGATAAGAAACACAATTTGATATGGAGATCAAATTGTTGTTTAGAAAAATGCATGAGAACTTAGATTAAGCTAACCTAAACCCATATCTCACATCAAAATTGACTTGAATGTGTTTGATACACCTTAGATGTGTGTGAGATATTAGGATTGTGAGTTAGGATCAAGGTGCATAGTTCTTGTACCTAGATGAGCCTAATTCTAATTGGGGATCATAGGGAAAGCTTATGTACAAGTCATGTACATTTAGCCCAAAGATTGTGGTCCTAAATTAAATGGTTTAAAATCATTTCAAAATTGATTTGAAAAACCTTGATGAAGCTTTTCTAGTGATAGCATTCATCATTGAACAAGTTGATACAAAGATAAGTTAACTTTGAGCTATTTCAAAGACTTTTGAACTTTGTATCAAGATTGAAAAATGGAAGTTATTTTCATAGAAAATTATTTTTCCATGATAGTATATGTTATGAGGAATGTATCCTCAAAATTTCACAATTTTTGGAATTTTCTGTAATTTTCTAGAGGTTTCTGAACTTCGGGAGAAGAAAAATTCAGAAAATCATAAATCAGAGGTCGTGGACCGATCAGGAGGTTCCCTGATCGGTCCAGGTCAGTGTGGATCGGTCACTAGGACCGATCCAGGAGAGTGTGGATCGGTCTGGTGACCGATCCAGTGAAGGCGTGCCAAGTTGCTGATTTTCGACTGTTTTGTCTGAAATTTCAGCTGGGAGTTGGTGTTTTGGATTTCTAAAGGTTTGAAACTCTCCAAGACATTGTTGGTGCAATGGTCAAGGGGGAGTTGACCTTTAGGGGGAGTTTTACCTATTAGTCAAGGAGGAGTTGACTTTTAGGGGGAGTTTTTACTCGTCGAAATTTTTGAGGATGAGTGATATGGGATTATCACTGAGTTGATTGTTGAATTTAGTATCAAGGGGGAAATTAAGGGTTTCAATGAAAGGTATGGGACTTTCATTAGGAAGAAACTCTTGACCTTGATTCACTCCTTTTGATGTGTGTCAAAAAGGGGAAGAATGTCTAGAGAATGTTCAAGGAAGAACATTGGAGTTAGTGGGAGAGTTTGTTGATCACGACGAGTGAAGTTGTGAACAACGATAACTTACTCTTCAGGGGGAGAGTTTGTTGATGTGTGCCAATAAGGGGAGAATGAAGGGTTTAAGTTAGGCCTTCATTATCTAAGAAGGAGGTTGCCTTCTTAGAAGGAGAATGTAAGGTTGTAACGTATGTTTCATTACCTAGTGGCATGAGGAAAGTTGAGGCTATTGGATTAGCCTAACTTAAAGGTATTGTCAAACATCAAAAAGGGGGAGATTGTTGGTGCAACCTTAGGTCAAGGTTGACCTGGTTGACCCGACTCGAGTTGACCTGACTCGAGTTGACCTGACTCGAGTTGTATTTTGATGTTTGACAAGAACAAAAGAGTTGCATTTTGATGGGAGATTGTGGGTGCAACTTTTGGTCAAAGTTGACCTGGTTGACCCAAGGTGAGTTGACCTGACTCGGAAAAGTCCAAGCAGGGGGTTTGGCACGGGAAAAGTCCAAGCGGGGAGCTTGGCACGAGTGAAAGTCCAAGTATGGAGACTTGGCACGGAGAAGTCCAAGTATGGAAGCTTGGCACATGGGAAGTCGGAGAGGGCTCGGTAGCTCGTTCTCAGGACTGTGGTCAGAGAGGGCTCGGGAGCTCGTTCTCTGGACCGGATGGTGAAAGTCCTGGTGAGTGAAGCCAGGCAGACGGTGAAAGTCCAGTGAGAAAGTCCAACTGGGATGTGAGGCAGATTGGAAATCCTGGTGAGTGAAGCCAGGTGAAAACCCTAGTGAGTGAAGCTAGGTGAAAGTCCTGGTGAGTAAAACCGGGTAAGGGAAAATCCAGATGGATTAAGGGTGATCGGACATCTGGTGTTGAGAAGGTCAAGTAGGTCAAGGGAGTGACCGGATACTTGACACGAAGAGAAAAGTCCAAGTGGGTCAAAGGGATTGACCAGACACTTGGTGGGGAGACTTAGCAGGTCAAGGGAGTGACCGGATGCTAAGCATGATGTACCAACAGGTCAAGGTTGACCGGATGTTGGTTTGGAAGGCTTGGGACTTGGTTTGGGCGAAAACCAAGCTCTAGATCGATCAGTGGATCGATCCAGTGATACACTGGGTATCTGGATCGGTCCGGTGACCAATCAGTAACCACACAGTGAGCTTCTGTGTGTTATCTGATCGGACTGAAGACCGATCAGTGATCGATCAGTAGCATACAGTGAAGTTCCTGATCGGTCTGCAGACCGATCAGGAGACGATCAGAAGGAGGGAAAGGCCCTGATCAGTCATGGGACCGATCAGGGAAGGACCTGATCGGTCACCATGACCGATCAGGACCCTTGTGGACCGATCAAGATGAAGCCTGATCGGTCCACATCATAGTCGTTGCGTAGCAACGGCTAGTTTCTATTGTGTCTTCTTCGCAGGTTATAAAAGGGGTTGAGGAGCTACTGTTCTTACTTCTTCTTCTTGCTCTTCTTCCTACTGAGCTGCTGCTGTGCTCTTGAGCTTTGTTGAGTTCCGAAGCTTCGTGTGAGCTTCTTCGACTGGGTTCCTGCTGTTGTAGGCGTCTCGTGAAGTTGCTGCTTCAACCAGTCGACGAGAAGGCAAGCGTGTTTTGTTTTACATTCATATTGTCTTGTGCTTCTTTGTATTTTGTGTACTTCCATCTTGCTGTTGCAAGAGTTATTGTGGCGAGGTTTCTCCACCCACAAGGAGTATATATTAGCCAGTTCTCCGGGGACTCATCCACCGACGGATTGATAGGCTTCGTCCACCTTACGGACACGCCGAGGAGTAGGAGTTTCATCTCCGAACCTCGTTACATCGACGCGTATTGAGGTTTGATTTCTTGTCTTCGTTTCTTGTTTTTATTTCCGCTGCGCTAACCCTAGTTTGTAAAAAGAAACGCGAGGATTTGGGGTCGGCTATTCACACCCCCCCCCTCTCTAGCCGCGATCATCGATCCTAACACAATGCTCCAAGGGGTGCTAGAAAATAATGCCTCCTTTCTTTACTTCTTCACCTCCAAGCTACCAGCCACCAAGAGCTCCACAAGAGATGATGTTGCCGGCCACAATGAAGAAGAGGAAGAGAAGAGGTAGGGCCGACCATCAAGGATGGAGGAGAGGAATAATAGAATAAGTTGTGTGTCATGAAGGCACCCTCTCCCCCTCTTTTATCTTCCTTGGTGAATCTCTCAACATCTAAACATATCTCTTATATAGACCACAACTTAAAACTCAGATAAGGGGGAAAATTACAATTAACAGATCTTATTCTAATTTTCTAAAGAAAGGAAATAGATCTTTACCCAAAAAGAAAAGTAATTAACTTAACAATTTTAACTCAAATCAAGATGCGAATTAAAACAAATCCTTTCTAAAAAAATACCAAAATTATAAAAAAATATCCTAAATACTCAAAAAATATAAATTAACAAAATAGTAAAAAGGCCCTGAAAATGGTTTAAACGATAGAATTTGAGACTGAAAATTTGATAGTTATAGTTTACTAGTAATAAGCATAGATTTTTGAATTCTACACATGTGACGATAGACAGAGCATGATTCTGAGTCCCAAGTTAAAAGTTATGTTCATTTGAAGTTTTAAGGCTCATATTGGGCTTCAACACGGGTTGGGCATGCATCACTTTGTTAGCTCTTGCTTGGGGAGGTTGGGCCCCTTAGAGGGCGACAGCACTTTATTAGCTCCCACTCAAGGAGGTTGAGCCCTTAAGAGGGCGTAGCTTTGTTAGCTCTCGCTCGAGGAGGTTGAGCCTCTTAGGGCGTTGGAGCTTTGTTAACTCCCGCTCGGGAAGGTTAAACCCTTAAGAGGGCATAGCTTTGTTAGCTCCCGCTCGGAGAGAGGGAGGTTGAGTCCCTTAGAGGGACGTTTGGAACTTTGTTAGCTCCTCCTCAGGGAGGTTGAGCCCCCTAGGGTGTTGCTTTATTAGTTCCTGCTCAGAGAGGTTGAGCCCTTAGAACATTGCTTTGTTAGCTCGCGTACAGGGAGGTTGAGTCCTTTAGAGGGATGCCAGTGCTCTGTTAGCTCCCGCTCAGGGAGGTTAGTCCCTTAAAAGGGCATAGTTTTGTTAGCTCCCGCTCGGAGAGGTTGAGCTCATTAGGGTGTTGCTTTGTTAGCTCCCGTACAAGGAGGTTGAGTCCCTTAGAGGGATAGCAAAGCTTTTTTCCAAGCTTTCTAACTAGTATTTTATTTGAAAATGCTATCGTAAGAGTTAACAAAAAAATAGCAGAAACTAAGGATACTCATTAAGTCTTGTAGGGATGCAGATAACGACATTCCATGGCCGATCCAACTTCTTCCCATTCCAATTTTCAAGATAATACCTTCCCATTTTCAGCTTGCTATAGATCTGGTAGCGATCTCTCCATTGTCATTAGAGCTTGTTGACATCTCTGGCTAATTTGATCTTTCATCATATAAGATCACCAACTTAGAACAACCAAAGAATCACTTTTCTACTGTACACTTGACTCATCCGCTACCTATACACTACTGGTGAATGGCAACTTTGTCTCTAACTTCATTCATAAGGTTAAGTTCCAAGAACCATTTTTTAGTGTTATTTTCTTCCTAATAAGTATGCTACGGTACGGATTCTTCTCCCACCTAGATCGGGACTACAACCTCTCCCCCGTATACTAAGTGAAACCCGGTATTCTCTTTCGGAGTTGTCCAATATGCTCATAGGATGGACAGAAGCTCCTCCACCCAGCTACTTAGTACAGGATCCAATATGTTGACAACTTCGACATGCCCATTATTTTGAGGGTAAGCTATTAACGAGAAAGCTTGCTGAATACATACTCTTTCACACCATTCTTTGAGTCTGCAACCTTGAAATTATCTCCCATTATTGAACACCAACTTGTGAGGTATTCCGAACTGAAAAATGATATTTTCCATAAAACTTTCATCACTGCTTCCTCAGTTATCCGAGCTAGAACCTCGGCCTTGATCACTTTGAGAAGTAATTAATGATCACTAGGAGAAATTTCTTCTGTTATGACCCTATTGGGAAGGGACCCACTAATCCATTCCCTATTGATCGAAGGGATAAGAGATAGTTGATGTCTTTAAGAGCTCAGTCAGCTAGTGGGAGAGATGTTGATGCTTCTAGCAATGCTCACACACGGTTACAAACTTCACCATATTAGTTTATAGGGTAAGTCAAAAATAACCAACCAGCAATACTTTATGAGCAAATGTTCATCCTCCAATTTGATTAACACAGATGCCCTCATGAATTTCTCTTAGAACATAATCAGTGTCCTTAAGCCGGAGACATTTCAAGAGGGGGTGAGAGAACACCCTACGATACAGGCGATCATTGATAAGGGTAAACCAAGGGGCCCTTCTTTTTAATAGCTGAGCTTGGTCTAGATCAGTAGGTAAAATACTGCTATGGAGAAATGAGATAATGGGAGTCCTCCGGTCATTTAATTCTCTCCAATTGGGCTCCTGGTCAATACAAGCTATAGACATTACCTAGGACATCGAATCATCTGTAATCCAAGTGGCTAAAGCACCTTCCACTTTGGCAAGATCATCCGCTTTCATGTTGTCTGATTGGGTATCTTCCTGAGCGTTACTTCGTGAAAATTAGCTCTTAGTCGGGTGAAAGCTTTTGTGTAACGTTGCAGCCACTCATTTTTAATTCAAAGCCCCTTCTATCTGTTAGAGTGTATACTAAAAGTCTAGCTTTTGTATAAACATTTATTTAGAAATAAAGAATCACAGTGGTCAATATCTATATTTATTTGTTAAATATAATTTGTTCAATTAATTTATATAGTAGACAACATGGTGTGTGGTGTCACACACAGAAGATCATGTTGTCGGTTCTTTATAAATTATAAACAGTTGCTCGCGACTAAGATGGAAAGGAACAAACCGTTGAAGTAGTCATAGTGTAATTAAGTATTAGTTTATCTTAACTAATAAATTACACTGATACACTCCAAGTGTATTGAGTAGGATCATTTAGGTAAGTTCTTTTTGTACTGACTTTATAAAAGAACTAGACCTTAGTTATTATGGAAGTGTGTGCTCTTAATCCTAATATAATAACAAGCACATATATTTAATATTTATTTCTTTGACTTATCAAAGGGTGAGGTTTAGCTCGATAAATCAATATGCCCGATAAGTTGGGAAATGATATTATTTATAGTGTGTGTTGTTGATTATAGAAGGAATTTGTGTCCTAGTTATCTAGGTTGAGAATGTCCCCAAGAGGAGCTCATAAGGATTGTCATGTTAAACCCTACAGGTGGACTTAGTCCGACATGACAATGAAGTTGAGTGGTACTACTCTTGGAGCAAGATATTAATTAAGTGAGCTGTCAGTAACTTACTTAATTAGTGGACATTTGTAATCTTAAACACAGGGAGACTAACACACTCATGATAAGAAAGAGCCCATAATGTAATTTGGGATTGGTGTGGTAGTGCGATAATAACTCTCTAGTGGAATGAGTTATTATCGATGAACTTGAGTTGTGTATTCGGGGCAAACACGGGATACTTGAGCTCATCGGAAGGCCAAAACCAATTTCTCCTCTAGGTCCCTGTCGTAGCCTGATTATAACCTCAAGTCCATCCAAATGTAAGGCTCTTCTTGGTGTCCAAGAAGGAGGCCGGTCCAATGCTTGGTGACCAAGCAAGGGTCGGCCACATCCTCTTCCAAGGGGCCGGCCCTTTGCTTGGTGACCAAGCATGAAGGGGACGTCCACAATAATTCAAAAAGGGATGGTTGTTTTGAATTTTTAAAATCTTCTCTTTGTAGAAAACTATAAGTTTTAAAAGAGAGATTTTAATTTTTAAAACTTTCCTTATTTGAATTAGGCCACATGTTTTAATAGAGAGTTTTTAAAGTTTTAAAACTTTCCTTTTTTAACCATCCTCATGGTTTAAGAAAAAAAAGGAAGATAAATTTTAAAATTAAAATTTTCTATCATCATGTTAAAAAAGGAAATTTTATAAGAGAAGTTTTAAATTTTAAAACATGATTTTAATTTTTAAAACTTTCCTTTTTTAACTCCTACTTTAGGAAAGAGAGCTTGTAAAATTTTATAAGAGTTTTTCTTCTTGTAAAATTTTCCTTTTTCCCTTGATAAGGTGGCCGGCCACCTTGCTTGGTGCCCAAGCAAGGGGCCGACCATAATTAAAATAAATAAAATCATCATCAATTAATTTTGGTGATTGATTCAATCAAGAGGAAAGAAAAGGAAAAATTAAAAGGGAAAAGGAAAATTAGAGGAAGATTTTAATTTTTGTAAAAATTCTTCCCTTATTTGCCTTGGGCAACTAATATAAAAGAAGGGGTAAGGAGGCTTCATGAGATACAATTCTTATTCTCTTGCTTGGAGAACCTCAAGTGGTCGGCCCTCTCTTTCCCTTCTCATTTCCCTTTTGCTCTCTTCTCCTTGGTGGTGGTGGTGGCCGGATTTTAGAAGAAGAGGAAGAAGCTTTTGGGTGGTGTTCATCTTGGAGGATCGTCGCTCACACGACGTCCAAGGCGAGGCGAGGAATACGGCAGAAGATCTTGAGGTCATTAGCTTACAAAGAGAAGGTATAACTAGTAATTTTCTTCCGCATCATACTAGTTATTTTCTTTGTAAGAATTCTAAATACAAGAGGCAATTAGATCTAGTTTTTCGAATTTATTTTTCGAGTTTGTGTTTTCTTCTTTTTTGAATTTGTGATTCGATTGTTCTTTTTGGTTAACCTAGAGTTATTTAAGAAAATTAAATATTAGTTTTCCTTAAACGGCTTTGTCTAGGCGGTGGTGGTTGCTCCCATATCCAAGAAGGTCATGTGCCTCGCCATGCAGTCCTGGAAGCTAATTTTGGAAATTAATATTTAATAGAATTAATAACATAGGTAGATTTGAATCAATAGTGTTAATTTCGCTTGCGATTCAAATCTAAACCATTAAGAACAGATAAGTTAAATTTGGAATCAATGATGTTAAGTTCCATCTGCGATTCCTAATTTAACTTTTAAAGAACACAATAGGTTATTTAAGGAAAGGTTCGACACTTGTACAAAAAAATTTTGTACAGTGGAACCGGTACATTTTCCTAGGACTAACCAACATTATCTGTGAAAAAACTAACTGAGAATTTGAGTGGATGATGACCTTGGAAGCACCCACTTGTTTGGCTACATGTAGACTAGCTAGTAAGACTTTATATTCTACTTCATTATTTGAGGTTCAGAAATTAAGTTGAATAGATAACTATATAACATCTTCTATAAGTGAGATCAATAATATTTCGACATTACTAGCATGTTTGGTGAAAGAATTATCCACATATGTTTTCCATAAGTCTTTGGAGTCAAGTTTGATGGATTTTGTCACAAAATCTGCCAGGGTTGAGCTTTTTAGTCATCCGGAGATGATATTGAATGTCGTAGTCACTAATCTCTATTGTCCACTTAACCAGCCACCCTAAAGCTTTTGGGTTGGTTAATACTCACCCCAAAGGACTATTGGTGAAGACTATAATCAGATGAGATAAAAAATAAGGTCTCAACTGTTGGTGCAGTAAGCATCCGACGATCGAATCTCAGTTTTGATAATGGCAAAGGGATTCAAAGTTAAGGTTCCTTGTTATCTAACATGGTTAAATAAGGTTTCAGGAAAGTCCTAACTACGGTTAGGCAGGGGAAAATCCTAAGGGGGGGTAACCTTAGGTCCTAGGGGGCGGTAACCCTAGATGAAGGAAAATCCTAAGGGGGGGTAACCTTAGGTCCTAGGGGGCGGTAACCCTAGGTGGAGGAAAACCCTACGGGGCGGCAACCTTAGGTCCTAGGGGGCGGTAACCCTAGGTGGAGGAAAACCCTAAGGGGCGGCAACCTTAGGTCCTAGGGGGCGGTAACCCTAGGTGGAGAAAAACCCTAGGGGGCGGTAACCCTAGGTCCTAGGGGGTGATAACCCTAGGCGGAAAGTCCAGTCGGTCTGGAGGACCGGACTGGCATCAGGTAATCTCTCCTGAGGGGAGTAGGTGAGGACGCGTTCCCCTTAGAGGGAACAGTAGGCGTCGGGTCGACCTAGGGTTTCCGGTAGGAAATCCGAAGTCAGACTCGGACAGTCCGAAGACTGTCGTTTATTCCTTACTATGTTTTATCATATTCTAACACTGTCTTGCAGGGTATTTTGCTCGGACTAACCTTTGTTTGCAGGTGAGGAACCTGCTGGAAAAAGAGTGTCCGGGCGCCCGGAATGGATCCGGGCGCCCGGAGGTCCGGGCGCCCGGGACCAAAGTTTATCCCCTGCGCGACTTCGCCACGTGGAGCATCCTGGTTGGTTGGCCACGTCACACTCCAGGCGCCTGGAAGGGATCCAGGCGCCCGGAACCGCATATAAAAGGAGGGTTGAGGTGCAGCTTCAAAATAACAATCTTCTAAGCAATCTTCTTGCGACAAGCTGCTAACGACTCGATCCAGAAAGTGCTGTAAACGACATCCCGACAACCCGGAGCTTCAGATTTAGTCTTTTGTTGTCGGTATAATCTTTTACTGCTTTGAATTGTAATTAATCTGTAACTTTTACGAATTATAGTTGTTGCCCACCGGAAGCGATCAAGGATCGCGGGCCTTCGAGTAGGAGTCGCCTTAGGCTCCGAACGAAGTAAATCCCTTTGTGTCTTTGTCTTTATTTTATTCCGCTGCATTTTAATAACTCCGATAGTTTTCCGATAATCGAACAAAATAGCCACGAGCGCTATTCACCCCCCCCTCTAGCGCTTCTCGATCCAACAATTGGTATCAGAGCGGGGTCGCTTTGAACTGGTGCAACCACCATTCAAGCATTTTTCGTGGCTTTGTCGTTTATATAGGTTAAAAATATAACCTTACGCCTTTCGTTTTTTTTTACCCTCCAAAATTATTTTCAAAAAATTCATTTTCATCATTTCACGGTTTATTAGTATTGTTAAAATATTGACTTTGGCAAAATTTGAAATAATAGTTTTTAAATATTTTTTAATAATATTTTATTATTATTTTATTATTTTTTCTCGAAACTGGTTAACTTCTATTTCTATCCTTCCATACCGCACTGCTAATCCAGGATCAAGTCCTGGTACATTTTTTTGCTATTTTTTTGTGTGCAAGGTTATTTTAAAATGACATTCCAAGAAGGATTCTGCACCGTCCGACCGCAGCTCTTTTCTGGCGAGGACTTTGGATACTGGAAGAACCGGATGGAATACCACCTCAAGACGCAAGTCGAGATGTGGATCATCATCCAGACCGGACTCGAACTTCCACGTGACGACACCGGAGAACTTATCTCATGCATCAACTGGGATTCTAGCACAATGAAAAAAGTTGAAGCCGATGCCAAAGCAACCTGCATGCTACAATGTGGCCTAACCAATGAAGAACTGAACCGCATCGACCCCTTCGCAAGTGCAAAAGAGTTGTGGCAAAAGTTGATGGAACTACACGAGGGCACTTCCGACGCTCAAGTAAGTAAGCATAATTTAATAAATGATTTATTTGAATTAGATGAGCAGAATAATACTACTTCGGCCGAGGAAGGTATTACGATGGTTGTAGGTACAAGTAAGACAGAGGAAAAGGTATGGTCCGAGTCTTCAGACGAATCCGAGTCAGATGAAGAAGAGCAAGCGAGCCTTCTTGCTCTACCAGTACTAGCGAACATTATAGACACCGAGTCTGAGTTCGAATCCGAAACGGAGAACGAGTCAGAAACAGAGTCCGAGCGAAGCCACGAATCCGCATTCGTTTCCGAAGGACCCAAAACCACTGTAAGTGCTTTAATTTCTAGTATTGATTTAGATGATTCAAAAAATTTAATTCCTTACTTATTAAAAAAGTTGGCTAAATCCAACGTCCGGGTTAAGTCGCTCCAAAAGGAGGTAAAAGCCCTTAAGGAAGCGACTAACTCGAGCTCTTTAACTGAGTCAGTTCAAATTAGAAGTTCAACTCAAGTCCAACAACTTGAGGAAGAAAATTCCAATTTTAAAGCTCAAATTAAAGAACTCAAGGACACGTTGGAACGGTTTATCATGGGTTCCAAGAATCTGGATATGATTCTTGGAAAACAGCGAGCTGTTTACAACAAAACTGGACTTGGATTTAAAACTAAAATAAAATACAAATCATATTTATCGCTAGTTAATAGAAATAATAGAAAAATTGTCCAAGCATGGGTGCCAAAATCCAACTTGGTTAATCAAGTTGGAACTGGTCACTATTGGGTCCCGAAGGATCAAGTCTATTACCTTGATAGACCATATCAAGGCTATGATCCAGGGGGAGCTAATAGAAAAACAATATTAAGAACATAATACAAATTCAAAATTCGAAATTAAATTAAAATTCAAAAATTCAAAATTCAAATTACAAATTCAAAATTCAAAATTTAAAATTCAAAAATTCAAAATTCAAATTACAAATTCAAAATTTAAAATTCAAAATTCAAATTACAAATTCAAAATTCGAAATTCTAAATTCTAAATCAAAAATTCGAAATCCTAAATTCTAAATCAAAAATTCGAAATCCTAAATTCGAAATTCTAAATCAAAATCAAAATCAAAATTTAAAATAAAAATAAGAAATTCTAAATTCAAAAATAGATGGAGGATCCAGACTCGCTGGCACCTCCAACTGAACTACCCGACAGGGTAATTGAACCTAATTTACCCGAAATGGGTAAAACAAGAGTAGATTACCCGGCAGGGTAATTAAGGTTAGATAAAATGAGTTAAGTTTAACTTGACCCACGGTACTGGTGAAGTTTTTGGATGATAGTACGTTAGGGAAGCTTGGGCATCGCATGTCTAGGAAGATATGGCTTCGACCTGGTGCATTTGGCCAAGTGGAACTGACCGAAGCTACCCTTAAATGGATCCTAACTAGTTAGACCAAGGTTTAGTATTAAATTTAATGGGTAGGACTATTTGGGAAACCTCGAAGGCATGGTTACTTTAATGAGTTCCTTGTGACTCACCATAGCCCAGAAGTTTATCCAAAGAATGCTTACTTGTTGAACCCAAACCTAAACCTGAATCTAACATAAAGTTAAACTAAACCCTTAAATTGAACCATAGTTCATCTCACAACAATTATAGGATTACCTGATTGAAAATTTAGATCGGATGAGATGACTAAGGAATTTAAAAATCAATTTCAAAATTATTTAAAAATCTTTTCAAATTCAATTTCAAAATTATTTAAAAATCTTTTCAAATTCAATTTCAAAATTATTAAAAATCTTTTCAAAATCAATTTCAAAATTATTTAAAAATCTTTTCAAATTCAATTTCAAAATTATTTAAAATCTTTTCAAATTCAATTTCAAAATTATTTAAAAATCTTTTCAAATTCAATTTCAAAATTATTTAAAATCTTTTCAAAATCAATTTCAAAAATTATTTAAAATCATCATTTCAAAAATACTTTTAAAAATCATTTCAAAAATACTTTTAAAAATCATTTCAAAAATACTTTTAAAAATTATTTCAAAAATCCTTTCAAAATCATTTGAAAAATCTTTCAAAATCACTTTTAAAAATCTTTTTAAACTTCATTTCAAAATTATTTGAAAAGTCTTTCAAAAATCATTTTGAAAAACTTATTTAAAAATCCTTTGAAAAATCTTTGAAAAACTCATTCAAAATCATTTGAAAAATCCCTTGAAAGATTAATTTCAAAACCCTTTTCAGAAGTTATTTGAAATTCTAAACTCAATTAATTCTTAAATCTTCAAAATAATTAAATGGTCACTTATTTGGAATTCTAACTTATATTCTCAATATTTTAAAACAAAGTTAACTTTATCTAACACTCACTCATAAACTAAACATGCTTGTTAATCTAGAATGAGTGAGATGGAAAATTAGGAAAATAATTTTTTTAACCTCTCATGCTTGAACTCCTAAACTCAAAAATTTATTAAGGCATTAATTAAGGGGGAGTGATTTTGAGTCGGTTTTAAAATTAGTTTTTCTTTTAAAATTTTTTTTGACTTGACCTTAAAATTAACAACTATTTTTGGCATATCTTCGAAAATTCAAGCTATTTTTAACTTAGCTTTAAAATTAAAATTATTTATGACCTAACTTTTAAATTATCTTGGCAAGATATTTTCTCAACGCAATCATTTTTAAGCTGAAAACATAGCTAAGTATTTTCAAAGTTAGCTAAATATTTTTTTAAAAACATTTAGCTAAGTACTTTTTAAAGTGTTTAAAATAAAAAATTTAGCTAAAGTGTCTCTCAAAGCAATTGTTTTCAAATACTAAGTTCTGCTGAAAAAGCTAAGTATTTTTCAAAGCATTCTCAAAATTTCATCAAAATAATTTTTTTTGAAAAACTAAATCTTTTTGATATCACAAAAATTTGCTAAGTTACTGTTTAAAGATAAATAACTTTATCTCAGCTAAAAGTATCTCTCAAACTAAAGGAAGGATTTTGCTTTCAAAATTATGATTTCACCTAGCTAAAGGCCTTACAAAAGTATGCTTAACCCTCTATTTTTCTCTTTGAAAGATAAGATTGAAAATTATCTTTGAAAGTTAAGCTAAGGCCTAGATTTTCTTCACTCTCTTGGGTATTTTGATATATGGCAAAGGGGGAGAGTAGGAAGAAATTCAAAGAATAATTTAAAGAATATTATAAATTAAAATTAAAACGAAAATTTTGTTGTGAATGTGTCTATGCTTTATTTATGCCTGTGCTTATTTATGCGTATATTTATTGCATTTTTACTTAACTTTGAATTTTGGTTGCCATAATCAAAAAGGGGGAGATTGTTGGTGCAGTAAGCATCCGACGATCGAACCTCAGTTTTGATAATGGCAAAGGGATTCAAAGTTAAGGTTCCTTGTTATCTAACATGGTTAAATAAGGTTTCAGGAAAGTCCTAACTGCGGTTAGGCAGGGGAAAATCCTAAGGGGGGGTAACCTTAGGTCCTAGGGGGCGGTAACCCTAGGTGGAGGAAAACCCTAAGGGGCGGCAACCTTAGGTCCTAGGGGGCGGTAACCCTAGGCAGAGGAAAACCCTAAGGGGCGGCAACCTTAGGTCCTAGGGGGTGGTAACCCTAGGTGGAGAAAAAACCTAAGGGGCGGGAACCTTAGGTTCTAGGGGGTGGTAACCCTAGGTGGAGAAAAACCCTAGGGGGCGGTAACCCTAGGTCCTAGGGGGTGATAACCCTAGGCGGAAAGTCCAGTCGGTCTGGAGGACCGGACTGACATCAGGTAATCTCTCCTGAGGGGAGTAGGTGAGGACGCGTTCCCCGTAGAGGGAACAGTAGGCGTCGGGTCGACCTAGGGTTTCCGGTAGGAAATCCGAAGTCAGACTCGGATAGTCCGAAGACTGTCGTTTATTCCTTACTATGTTTTATCATATTCTAACACTGTCTTACAGGGTATTTTGCTCGGACTAACCTTTGTTTGTAGGTGAGGAACCTGCTGGAAAAAGAGTGTCCGGGCTCCCGGAATGGATCCGGGCGCCCGGAGGTCCGGGCGCCCGGGACCAAAGTTTATCCCCTGCGCGACTTCGCCACGTGGAGCATCCTGGTTGGTTGGCCACGTCACACTCCAGGCGCCTGGAAGGGATCCAGGCGCCCGGAACCGCATATAAAAGGAGGGTTGAGGTGCAGCTTCAAAATAACAATCTTCTAAGCAATCTTCTTGCGACAAGCTGCTAACGACTCGATCCAGAAAGTGCTGTAAACGACATCCCGACAACCCGGAGCTTCAGATTTAGTCTTTTGTTGTCGGTATAATCTTTTACTGCTTTGAATTGTAATTAATCTGTAACTTTTACGAATTATAGTTGTTGCCCACCGGAAGCGATCAAGGATCGCGGGCCTTCGAGTAGGAGTCGCCTTAGGCTCCGAACGAAGTAAATCCCTTTGTGTCTTTGTCTTTATTTTATTCCGCTGCATTTTAATAACTCCGATAGTTTTCCGATAATCGAACAAAATAGCCACGAGCGCTATTCCCCCCCCCCCCCCCTCTAGCGCTTCTCGATCCAACATCAACCACCAGACAGTTAAACCTAGTTCGAGGGCCAGCTTTTCCAAAGTGGAGTATCGACTTTATTTATCTTTTAGCAAATAACTAGAAAAATAGATTGGGTGTTGGATGTTACCGTCTTCTATTAATAGGGCGGAGCCAACTGCTTATTCAGCAGTCGATAAATATAATAATAACTTTTCTCCATAACTGGCTTGAAGAGGATGGCAGTCTAGACAGATACTTTTTAAGTTCCATAAAGGCTTGATTGTACTTTTCATCCCATTCAAATTTAGAAGCCTTTCATAGTACTTTGAAGAATGGAAGATTTTGATCAACCGACTTGGAGATGAACCTGGATAGTGTTGTGATACGGTCGACCCGTCTCTGTGCTTCCTGGAGACACGAGGAGGGGGCATCTGTTGAATCATTTGGACCTTGTCTGGATTGGCTTCTATTTCCCGTTCAATTACCATATACCTAAGAAAATGTCTGCTTTTCACACTGAATAAATATTTGTTCGGGTTTAGTTTGAGCTCGTGCTTTCTTAGGGTGCTGAAAGTTTCTTCAATATCAGCTATTAGGTATTTTGCTTCTCCGGTCTTGATGAGAATATCACCAATATAGACTTTGACATTTCCCCTGATCTGGTGTCGAAATATTTGATCCATTATTCACTGATAAATAGCTCCTATATTTTTTAGACCAAAGGACATACCATTATAGCAAAAAGTCCCGTCAGAGGTGACGAAACTAACATTTTCTTGATCTTCCGGAGCCAAAAAGACTTGGTGATAACCTTGGTAAGTATCTAGCATGCAGATGAATTCGTACCTCGAGGTAGAATCGATCATTTGGTCAATCCGAGGGAGGGGTAACAATCTTTTATGCAAGCTTGGTTAAGATTCCTGTAATCGACATAGACCCGTCATCCCCCCCCTTCCTTGGCTTAAAAACCAAGACAATGTTCGTGAGCTAGGTTGGGAATTACACCTCTCAAATGTTGTTAGCCTCCATAAGCTTAGAGACTTCTATTTGGATTATCTAATTTTGCTCCGCCTTAAAGTGTCTCTGTCTTTATTTGACCGACCAGGAATCTAGATTAACATTGAGTCGATATATCATCAAGGCTGGAGAGACCCCATTGATCTCTTTAACTAACCAAGTAAAGACGTTGATCCTGTCCGAAAGCTGAATCAACGGACGTTGGGCACGTGCCGCTCCCCGGGTCGTTGACGTGGATCTTCGACTGATTGCACGAATCTCCGACGAACCTGCACAGAAGTCGGGCCGGGAAGGGGTTCCCGGCGGCGACCCTCCGACGCTCAAGTCAGGCAAGCAAACAGTGAAAAAAGTGGCTCCCAAAGGTGTTGAACGCATACCTCCGGCGAAGTATGAGGCTCTTTATATAGAGTGGTGAGAGAGCTCCTGCACGTTCACCGAGGCGCATACGTGTCCGCAGCCCATACCTCGGTATGTGTTTGTCAGAAAGCTTACCTGAGACCATACTGCTACAGTCCAAGTACGTCTTCGATGGGACAACAGAACACCTCGTTGTCAGACTTGAAGTATGGCCTAGCCATAAGACTTGACAGCTGTTAGAAGATGTTCTTGTCCTTCTATACCCACCACAGGCCGGGACGTCCGTCCATCCGGCTGGACGGGGAGTTCCGTCCGGACGTTCCTCATCTCACGCGCCGGCCGGACGGCACCCCCATCACGTCCGGACTGCCATTTGCATTGATATGCTGGGGAGAATTTCGGTAGGGTGCTATGTAAGGACTGTTAGCACTATGTTACCTTATATCTTCGGCCAAGCATGACTTCCGCTCGGCCCCTCGTTACTGTTCCATTGAGCGCTGGCTCTCGACTCCTATCCGTCCGGCCGGGAGGTCGGCCCATCCCTCTCCGGTCAGCCGCCCGGTCCACCTAGCCTTTTGACTTCCACGTGGCGTCGACCCCTCAAAATGGGGGCCCCCTATTCTATCCGCCGGATCACTTGCCTCCCCCTCAAGTCTAGTCGAGGGAGGTGAAGTCCAACTGACTAGACTGCCGATCTGACTGAGTAACGACCGCTACATTAATCCGCTCGGCCAGGCTTAGGGATACTCATCCGTTCGGCGGTATCTTGTTTGTGCCTTGTATTCTCTTGGAATCCATGCCCAATTCTCTCCCCTACTGCCCATCACGTGTGCTGTGCACGGTAAGGGGTGCTCATTAAATGCGACCAGTATCCTGCCGACACGTGGCGATCATGCGCTTGTCAGCATATGGCGGTGGCGTCACCTCCGATGGGACAGCCTCCGTTTGAAATGAACGGCTGGATGATGACCTCGTTCTTCGTGACCTGCATCGGACGGGCACGGCTGTTCGACGCTAACGTTATAAGTTTCGCGGCCACTTCTCTCCGCCGCCTTCTTGTTTCATCGACCTTCTTCTCCACGCTGCTCTTTCTGCTCCGACGATCCTTATTCCCCGTCTGTTTGGTGCGCTCGCCATCTTCCTCCTTTCCTCGATCTCTCTCGTACCCGTAAGCCTTCCTTTTCGGCTCCCCGCCTCCTGTATCGCTTTCTTTTACATTCTGTCGGCATTTTCTTTTAGTTTTTCTGTCAATATTTCTTCTGTTTCGACCATGGCGAGTACTTCTACGCCTACAGTCGGCGCTCCTAGTCTCTGGTATACGACTATGGAGAGCCGATTCGATGAAGAAGACACATTGCGTCTCACTCGGACGTATGAAATTCCGGCCGACCACGAGATAGTTGTAGCCACTCCTTCCGATCGGCCCAATGATCCGCCGCCCGGCACCATTTGCTTTTTCCGTGATCAATTTTTGGTCGGGCTGCGCTTTCCTCCACATCCGTTCATCATCAAAATATGCAACCACTTTCGCCTCCCGCTCGACCAATTAGTCCCGAACTCGATTAGATTGCTGAGCGGGGTGATAGTCCTTTTCAAATTGAACGATATCCCCTTGGACCCCCAAATCTTCCACTATTTCTTCTACCCAAAACAATCCGAGTGGGGGACCTTCATATTTCAATCTGTTAGGATCTTGGATGGCTAGAGGGGGGTGAATAGCCTCTTCAAAAGCTAAAACTCAAAGATAAAACTCACACGAGTGGTTAGCGCAGCGGAAAACAAGTTAAGGACAGAATAAGAGAATAAGAGAAGAAACAAAGCAAACCACAGTGACTCAAGTGTTTACGAGGTTCGGGGATAACTTGCCCCTACTCCTCGGTGTCCGTAAGGTGGACAAGCCGATCTTCGGTAGATCAACCCCGGTGAACACCCGGCTATGAACTTTCTCCTTCTCGGTGGAGTGACCTCTCAACAAAATCTCAACAGGTATGTAGAATATAGCACAAGACTTACTGAGCTTGGTGACTTAGGAGAATGAAAATTAAGCTTACAGTCACGCGAAGGTCAGTGAAACAGAGAGCAAGTCGAGACAGCCGCTTCTCAGCCCCGAGCGTCAAAGCTTTTGCACCGATCGACAGAGAGTTGTTTTTTCTTCACCAAGAAAACTTCTACATAACCCTCTCTTCAACCAGCCTTTTATGTCTCTGCCATCTCTGCCTTTCGCCCGCAACGGATCCCTGCCAAACTGCAGCAAATCTCTGCATCCAGCCATAGCATCGCCAATCACGCTTCTTTCTCATCTGATCATCTGAGCTCACACCAATGGAATTCTGGTCTTCACTGGTGTCTCTGAGCTCCACCCAATCACCATGAGTTGAGCTGATCGATGCCAGATCACCGCCAGATCGCAGCCATGACTTTGCTGCTTTAACAGGTTTACTGTGGAACATAGCAAAAGTCTCCCTGGTATCCTCTATTAATGAAGCTCAATTTGAAATCAACCAATTGCAAATTACCAGTAACCTGCACCTCAAAATCTTGCAGCAGATGGTTAGAAATATTTAGGCAAAAGCGACTTTGAATCAGAAAGAATCAGAGAAAGTGCATGCAAAACAGACTATAATATGGATCGGTCTGCAGACCGATCCATACGTTCAATTCTCTTTTTCGATCGTTACTGATCGGTCTGCGGACCGATCAGAAACTAACCTGATCGGTCCTCAGACCGATCAGGTGTCGCGCGCACAAGCCTGATCGGTCTCCGGACCGATCAGGCATCAATCTGACCGGTCCCGAGACCGGTCAGTATCGATACAGTAGCATACTGAGTATTCGCAGTATGCTACTGAGTTCTCACTGATCGGTCGACGGACCGATCAGTAACAACACAGTATGCTACTGAGTGTTTACTGATCGGTCCGTAGACCGATCAGGACACACTTAATGTCATGGATCGGTCTGCCGACCGATCACCCGTGCCACTTGTGCCACTGGATCGGTCATCAGACCGATCCAAGGCTGTGATTTAAGAGGCAAGCTTCCAAGCTTGCTACCCTTAATCCTGACAGTCCAGAGACCGAGCTACCGAGCTCTTCTCCGACTATACATGCCAAGTTTCCATACTTGGACTTCCCAACACCAGATGTCCGATCACCCTTGATCCATCTGGATTTTCCCTTGCCTGGCTTCACTCACCAGGACTTTCCAATTGCCTGGCTTCACTCACCAGGACTTTCCAATTGCCTGGCTTCACTCACCAGGACTTTCCAATTGCCTGGCTTCACTCACGGGACTTTCCAATTGCCAGCTTCACTCACCGGACTTTTCAATTGCGGCTTCACTCATCAGGACTTTCCAATTGCCTGGCTTCACTCACCAGGACTTCTCCCGTGCCAAGCTCCTTGCTCGGACTTTTCCCAATCAGATTAATCAGGTCAACCAAGTCAACCCTGATTTGTCTGAGTCAATTCAATATCTGATTGAAACTTAAATCAGTGTCAACATCAAAACAACATCCAGGTCAGACTGTATCAACAATCTCCCCCTTTTTGTTGTTTGACAACACGATTTAAGTTTAGATCAGAAATGCTTTCATATCCATAATTTTAGGGAAATCGGGACCCTCCCCCTAAGACGGATATATCTCAAATATCTTCTCCCCCTTTTTCATATTGAGTTTACAATTCGTCTCTAAACTTCAAATACTCTCTCCCCCTTTGTCAAACACCGAAAAGGTATATATATATAAAAAAAATATGAGGACTGACAAACACCTCCCCCTTAAACCCATATCATAATCCACAAAAAGAAGTAAGATATGATAGAACTCAAGCAATGTCATATACATAGCATGAAAAAGATATCATAGGAGTACAAAACGCATGAAAATAAACATAATGTCTAAAGTAGCAACCATCCAGGACAGGCAATCAACATCGTATCTAGAACAAAGTAGCACAATCAACAATCAATCACATAATCAAAATCAACTCGCATCCTCATCATGAGGAGCAGTGTCATCAGCAACAGGATAAGAGAATCCCTGAGGGGGCACGCCGCTGCCTGAAGATGGATCGTCTGTAGAAGGCTGAGGTGGTGGGTGGCTGGCCATCCATCCCATAAACGCCTGATGAGTAGCCAGCTGATGTCTCTGTAGGGTCTCAAAGCGTCGGTCAATGTGGAGACGTAGACCAACGAACTCAGCAGCCACCATCTCCTCGTGGCGATCAAATCGGTCCTCCAACTCCGCGATCTGCCAGCGCAAATCTGGATCCGCCTCGACAAGTGCAGCTGGAGCAGGAGCACGAGCACCCTGTCGTGGGAGTGGTAACTCACCCAGTGCCCTCCCATCCTTCCACCTAACCGTCCCATCCTGACTTAGGATTCCGGACTTGGAAAACGCACGTTTCCCAAGTCGACAATCCTGCCTGACCATCTTCACTATCCTCCCCCTAGAGACGTCAATACCCATGGACTCGAGCCAATCAGTAATTATATGCCCAAAAGGCATATAGATGTTGTCGCCGCTCGGTTCGCTATGGGAAATGATAGACATATAGACACTCGACATAATATCAAAATCTAGACGTCGACGTAACCCATAAAGCATCAGACAGTGATATGGTCGAATTTCTGCCAACGGTTTAGAGGTGATAGGTAGAAGACATTGTGTGACAATTTTGAAAAGAATGTAGTCAGGAGCAGAAAGTCTAAGGGCTGCAAATGTAGGAAAGTCGTCATCTAACTCATCTAAACCATCCAGTCTCGGATGACCAAAGAAGTACTCATAGATTGAGTCAGAAGAGACATTAAGAGGATGAGGTACGGGTTCAGGCAAAACAGGATAGATGGAGAACACCGTCCCCGAACACAAACGACAACCTAAATACCCAAAGAAGGCAATTATGTCGAGATCAATGTTTTGCTTAGCCACTCTTGTTCTATAACTACCATCAGGAGTCGGATGAAGGTTATTATAGAATTCCGAGACTAAGTCAAGGTTGATGTCTCTCTCCAAATATACCAAGGTGTCAAGTTTGTAGTAGGCGATAGTTTCGGTTATGGACGGACAAAATTCGTTCATGTACTTCTTATCAACCGACCTACACGGGAGCAACTTGAAAGTCCTGTCCTTAAAGTTTTTCTCAAACTGTTGGTTCGGGAATCTCCCCGAACTGGATGGTTGAGGTCGGGAAGAGGTAGGAACCTTAGATTTGGACTTATCCGACTTAGAGGTACCCTCCCCTGCAGATTTCTTCCTAAGGATGGGAAATGGGACATGACCGGGGTACACATGGGAGCACAAGACCACAACAGATGAGTACCGACCCAGAAACGCAAATGCAGTGAGAACCAAATTAAAAAAATGCTAAGGATGAATGGAGTGGGAAGAGGAAGTTACCTTGGAGGCATTACTTCGTTCGTCGGAGAAAGAAACGAGGGTCGGCCGGCGCTGGGAAGAAGAAACGAGAGAAGCGGAGAGGTAGGGTTCGCGTGAGACGCCAAAGAATGGGAGGTTTTAAGAGGGTAGGTGACCAACCCGATCGGACGGCCGTCCGATCAGGAGAAGAATTGAACGATCAGATCCTTGGATCGGAGATAGCGGATCGGTCCCTGGACCGATCAGGCATCCTTCAGATCGGTCCCGGGACCGTTCAAAACGCGAACAGAACCTATCGAAATTTCCTGATCGATCCGCAACCTCTCTGTTCGATATCTGAACGGTCTGCAGACCGTTCAGATATGATTGTCGCAAGAGAGCCCCTGACCGGACTGTGGACCGATCAGGGAGTCTCCTGACCGGTCCAGCGACCGATCAGTGTCTGATACTTCAGACTTCTGATATCTGAAACTCGTATCAAAAGTCCTAAATTTTGTTCCAACAACTTCCTAGGATCCTAGAAGCCCATAGATTATAGTTAGTGATATCAGATGGATAATTCCTAATGATTTGCTCTCAAGAATTGAACTCATTCAAGGCTTAGAAATTCAAAATTTAAACCTTCTCGATTCTTAGCTTCAAAATCAGTGAATCTCCACAAACTTAGGAAATTGCTGAAACTACAATCTGTAGTGAAGCAAAGTCCCAAAACTGACATAGGCTACCTATAACCTATTCCAAAATTCGTCCTCTCTATGATTAGTTTCAAGTTTGTCAAAATAAGTCTTAGTTCCTAATACTTCTTTATCAACTTGTCCTAACATCAATCAAAGTCATGAAATGTATCAAGCAAAAAGTATCAACCAAACACATTAACTATGTTAGACAATTTCTAGACAAAAGTCCAACCAAGATTCCTTGGTTGGAATGTATGAGTAAGATCTAGGAACCAAATACACATGAATTGTGTAATGGTGTTCCCCAAACTCAATTAATGTCTCTTCAACCTAATTATTCAAGGGATGCATGATACATTTTGAATAATTTGGTTGATCCTAGCATCTCACCCCATTTCTAGCAAACAAAAACATTTTGTTAAACCTTATAGTGTATGTGAGATGTTCCCAAGTTGCCCAAATTTTTGTCCCAATTACTCTTGTCATTTTAATAGTCCTTATTGATCATGGTGAAACTCTAATGACCTAAGGAGCCAAACACATTCCCAACTCCCTCCTTAAATGACTAAATTCATTTTCCGGAAGGGTTTGGTGAAAATATCAGCTAGGTTTGACTTTGACTCAACATATGTGAGTGCAATGTCTCCCCTAGCTACATGATCTCTAATGAAGTGATGACGCACTTCAATGTGTTTTGTCCTTGAATGATGGACTGGATTTTTAGTTAGGTTAATCGTGCTAATGTTATCACATAGCACTTGTACACCCTTGTAAGAAAATCCATAATCCTCTAAGGTGTGTATCATCCACAACAATTGCGATACACTCTCTCCCATGGCAATATATTCAGCCTCGAGAGAGCAACACAATGTTGCTTCCGACTTGACCAACTAACTAAAGATGACCCTAAAAATTGGCAACCCCCACTCGTACTTTTCCGATCCAATTTGCACCCAGCATAATCGGAATCGGTATAACCTATCAAGTCAAAAGACTCGGTACGAGGATACCAAAGACCTACTCTTATTGTGCCCTTAAGATATCTCAAAATTCTTTTAACTGCAATTAAATGAGATTCCTTTGCACAGACTCGCACATGCCCACAGCAAAAAGTATATCGGGTCTCTGGCTGTGAGATATCGAAGACTACCGATCATGCTTCTATATTGCGTTAGATCAACTAGTTTTCCACTCATCATTGTCAAGGCGAGTGTTTGTCGCCATTGGAGTGGACACTTCCTTAGAGTCACTCATATTGAATTTTCTGAGCATCTCTTGAGTGTATTTTGCTTGATGGACATAAATACCATCTCTAGTTTGTTTGATTTCGAGTCCAAGGAAGAAAGTCAATTCTCCCACTAGACTCATCTCAAACTCACTCTCCATGTGAGTGATGAACTCATTTAAATAGCCCTTGTTGTTTGAGCCACAAATTATGTCATCGACATATACTTGGGCTACAAAAATATTTTCACCATCTCTACGTAGAAATAGTGTTGGGTCTATTTGTCCTCTAACAAAGCCCTTCTCTAGTAGGTATGTTGACAACCTTTCGTACCAAGCTCGTGGTGCTTGTTTAAGCCCATAAAGTGCTTTCTTGAGCTTGTACACGTGATTTGGAGATTCGGTATTCACAAATCCCGGTGGTTGTTCAACATAAACTTCTTCCTTAATGAGACCATTTAAGAAGGCCGATTTTACATCCATTTGATAGAGCTTGAAACCTCTATGTGCAGCAAAAGCTAGCATTAAGCGAATGGACTCTAATCGGGCCACTGGAGCATATGTCTCATCATAATCAAGGCCTTCAACTTGACTATAGCCCTTGGCTACAAGTCTTGCCTTGTTTCTAACTACCTCTCCCTTTTGGTTCAATTTGTTCTTGAAGACCCATTTGGTTCCAATAATGGTGGTCTTCTTAGGTCTGGGAACCAAGTCCCATACTTGGCTCCTTTCAAATTGACCTAATTCGTCTTGCATAGCTATGATCCACTCAGGATCATGCAATGCCTCATCAATTAATCTAGGTTCAATTTCTGAGATCAAAGCGACCTCATTGGACTCATTTCTAAAGAATGACCTAGTCCTAACCCCTTGATGGATGTCTCCCACAATCTGGTCTTGGGGGTGACTAGTGTCTAACCTAGACCGCCTTGGTGCTGATGGTGCCTCATGAGTGGTCTCACTTGGCACAGACAAGGACTCAATATCAGGCAATGGATCCACCTGAGTTCTTTGTTGTCCTTGCTCATCATTATCAGAGTCAATTTCGACTCTTTCGATGTTTTGGTCATTCAAACTTAGCCTTCTAAGTTCGAATTGAATTTGTTCTACATCCCTTGATTGATCATTTAAATTAGGGATTTCTTCAAAAGCTACATCAGAGGACTCTTCAATCAATTTAGTCCTACTGTTGTAGACTCGATAGGCTTTGCTGGTGAGTGAATACCCGACCAGTATCCCTTCATCAGCCTTAGCCGTGAACTTCCCAAGATGATCCTTTGTGTTCAAGATAAACACCTTACAACCAAACACCCTAAGATGTTTAATTGTAGGTGGTTTCCCAAACCAAAGTTCATGAGGGGTCTTTCCTAAAAATCTGTGTATTAGGACTCGATTTTGCACATAGCCGCTTCAGCCCATAAGTAGCTCGGCAAAGAGTACTCATTGAGCATGCTTCATGCAGCCTCCTGTAGGACTCGGTTCTTTCTCTCCACAACCCCATTTTGCTGTGGGGTCCTCGGAGTAGAGAACTCATGTCTATAACCCTTCTCTTGACAAAACTCTAAAAACCTATGGTTTTGGAATTCACCACCATGATCACTCCTAATGGTTTTAATTGTGGTTGATTTTTCATTTTCCGTTCTTCTACAAAAAGAAATGAAAATATCTATGGTTTGGTCCTTATGTTTCAAAAAGAAGGTCCAAGTATATCTAGTGAAATCATCAATAATCACAAGACAATATCTACTTCCATTCAAAGATATTACACTACTGCAATCAAATAGGTCCATGTGCAATAAGTCTAACGGAGTAGAAGTACTTACAATGCTTTTACCTTTATGAACCGCTTTTGTTTGCTTACCCTTTTGACATGCATCACATAGTTTGTTCTTTTGATATTTGATGCTTGGTAAGCCTCGCACTAATCCTTTGTTTGCTAGCTTCCGGATGTTCTTCATGTTTACATGTGCCAACCTTCTATGCCATAGCCAAAACTCTTCTTCTTTCGACATGAAACACTTAATCAAAGCATTAGTAGCACTTTTAAATGATACTTGATAAATATTGTCTACCCTTGTGCCTACTAGTACTGTGTCAAGTGTGTCAATGTTTTTAACCAAACATTGACTTGAATGAAATTCAATTGTGTAACCCGTATCACACAATTGACTGACACTTAGGAGATTAAAAGTCATTCCCTTGACTAGAAGGACATTCTTGATATGAAGACATTCGGATATATGAATGTCTCCAACTCCTATTACCTTAAGACTACCATTGTTACCAAAGGACACATTACCTCTACTTTTGTTTTGAAGAGAAGCAAATAGAGATTTGTCCCCGGTCATGTGCTTGGAGCATCCACTATCAACAAACCAAGTTGATAGGTGCTCCCCCTCGATCAATGCCTACAAGATACGAAAGATAGATGTTTTAGGTACCCAAATCTTGGGACCTAATGCATCTACAAGAAGTGACCTAGGAACCCATGCTTTGGTCATACCCTTCCTAGTTCCATGAACCCTAGAATCATTTGATCTATGGTATTGGGTCCTAGACACTAATGAGACAAAACTCGATTCTTTGGGTTGATAACCTATCCCGGCTTTGTTGTAGACTGCCCTTTGGGCATTTAAGATCATGTCTAATGTCTTAGAGCTAGTTGAGAATTTCTCAAGCATTTTCTTGAGCTTCTCAACCTCACTCTTCAAAGCCTTGTTCTCATCTTCAAGAAGCTCTAGATGAAGGTCATCAACCTCATCTTCCCTAAGAGCCTTTAGCATTTCTACTTCTTCTTTTAACAATTTATTTTCTGTTTTCGATTTTTTAAGCAATGTAGATAAATGAGTAATAGTCTTATAACATTTTTCTACATGAGAAGAGGTTACCTCTTCATCATCCGAGGATGATGAGGCCGCGTTTGAAGCATCACTTGAGTTGCCATCGCTTCCGGAGTCCTCCCTTGCCATGAGTGCTAAATGGCGAGTACTCTTCTCCTTCTTCTCTTCTTCCTCGGATGAGCTTGAAGATGACTCATCCCAAGTGGCCTTAAGGGCCTTCTTCTTTTTGCTTCTTTCTTCTTTCTTCTTGGCTCGTTCTTCCTTCTTCTTGGCTCGTTCTTCCTTCTTCTTGGCTCGTTCTTCCTTCTTGAGCTTAGGACACTCACTTCGGTAGTGCCCTTTCTTACTACATTCATAGCACGTAACGTTAGATTTATCAATGTTCGGATCATTAGGTTTACCTTTGTATCTTCGGCTTCTTCTCATGATCCTCCTCACGAAATTCGCCATTTCGCTTGATGACGATGATTCGCCTTCGTCATCGGACTCGGAGGAAGAGGTGGATGAGGAGATCTCCTTTTCTTTCTTCTTTTCCTTCTTCCTTCTCCCATCCTTGCTCCTTTCTCCTGCAACAAGAGCAATACCTTTCTCCTTTTGGCCTTTGTTAGCAAGTTCATGTAATTCCATTTCACAGAAAAATTCATCTAACTTGACAATTGAAAGATCCTTGGATACCTTGTAGGCATCTACCATAGATGACCACAAGGCATTCCTAGGAAAAGCTTTAAGTGCATACCTTACAAGATCGCGGTTTTCTACACGTTCATCTATGGAATGGAGACCGTTAATGATCTCTTTAAACCTACCATGAAGTTCACTTACATTCTCATTTTCCTTCATGGTGAGGTTCTGGAGTTGGTTGAGGAACAAGTCTCTCTTGGCAATTCGAGAGTCCCGAGTCCCTTCTTGAAGCTCAATGAGCTTGTTCCATAGATCTCTTGCACTAGTAAAAGGACCTACCTTGACTAGTTGGTCCTTGGCGATTCCACATTGCAAGGTGACCATGGCCTTGGCATCGGCTTGTGCTTTGCGGAGTTGTTCGGTAGACCACTTTGACGATTCGAGCTCCTTACCTTCCTCATCTCTTGGTGGTGTGTAGCCTTCCTTGACTGAGAACCACATGGCAATGTCCGTCTTTAGGTAATACTCCATGCGTCCCTTCCAGTACTGGAAATCTGCCCCTTCAAAGTAAGGTGGTCGATTTGTGCTAAAACCTTCCCTCATGGCCATCTCTTTGCTCTTAGGTTGTTAAGCCGGATGAAGAGCTCCAAGCTCTGATACCACTTGTTAGGATCTTGGATGGCTAGAGGGGGGTGAATAGCCTCTTCAAAAGCTAAAACTCAAAGATAAAACTCACACGAGTGGTTAGCGCAGCGGAAAACAAGTTAAGGACAGAATAAGAGAATAAGAGAAGAAACAAAGCAAACCACAGTGACTCAAGTGTTTACGAGGTTCGGGGATAACTTGCCCCTACTCCTCGGTGTCCGTAAGGTGGACAAGCCGATCTTCGGTAGATCAACCCCGGTGAACACCCGGCTATGAACTTTCTCCTTCTCGGTGGAGTGACCTCTCAACAAAATCTCAACAGGTATGTAGAATATAGCACAAGACTTACTGAGCTTGGTGACTTAGGAGAATGAAAATTAAGCTTACAGTCACGCGAAGGTCGGTGAAACAGAGAGCAAGTCGAGACAGCCCCGAGCGTCAAAGCTTTTGCACCGATCGACAGAGAGTTGTTTTTTCTTCACCAAGAAAACTTCTACATAACCCTCTCTTCAACCAGCCTTTTATGTCTCTGCCATCTCTGCCTTTCGCCCGCAACGGATCCCTGCCAAACTGCAGCAAATCTCTGCATCCAGCCATAGCATCGCCAATCACGCTTCTTTCTCATCTGATCATCTGAGCTCACACCAATGGAATTCTGGTCTTCACTGGTGTCTCTGAGCTCCACCCAATCACCATGAGTTGAGCTGATCGATGCCAGATCACCGCCAGATCGCAGCCATGACTTTGCTGCTTTAACAGGTTTACAGTAGAACATAGCAAAAGTCTCTCTGGTATCCTCTATTAATGAAGCTCAATTTGAAATCAACCAATTGCAAATTACCAGTAACCTGCACCTCAAAATCTTGCAGCAGATGGTTAGAAATATTTAGGCAAAAGCGACTTTGAATCGTAAAGAATCGAGAAAGTGCATGCAAAGAGACTATAATATGGATCGGTGCACCGATCCATGCGCTCAATTCTCTTTTTCGATCGGCGACCGATCGAATTAACCTCGATCGGTCCTCGATCGATCGGTGTCACGATCGGTCTCGGACCGATCAGATCAATCGACCGGTCCCAGACCGTCAAGATCGATACAAGAGCATCGAGTATTCGCAGATGCTCGAGTTTCATCGATCGGCCGACGGACGATAACACAAGATGCTATCGAGTGTTTACCGATCGGTCCGTAGACCGATCAGACACACTTAGTGTCATGGATCGGTCGCCGACCGATCACCCGTGCACTTAGCATCGGATCGGTCATCGACCGATCCAAGGTCGTGATTTAAGAGGCAAGCTTCCAAGCTTGCTACCCTTAATCCTGACCGGAGACCGAGCTACCGAGCTCTTCTCCGACTATACATGCCAAGTTTCCATACTTGGACTTCCCAACACCAGATGTCCGATCACCCTTGATCCATCTGGATTTTCCCTTGCCTGGCTTCACTCACCAGGACTTTTCCAATTGCCTGGCTTCACTCATCAGGACTTTCCAATTGCCTGGCTTCACTCACCAGGACTTTTCCAATTGCCTGGCTTCACTCACCAGGACTTCTCCCGTGCCAAGCTCCTTGCTCGGACTTTTCCCAATCAGATTAATCAGGTCAACCAAGTCAACCCTGATTTGTCTGAGTCAATTCAATATCTGATTGAAACTTAAATCAGTGTCAACATCAAAACAACATCCAGGTCAGACTGTATCAACACAATCTAGGTCGGGTTTCGTTCTATTTACCAACATGCCGAGCTCCAAAAAGCATTGGAAAGAGCACTTCTTTTTTATGCGTCTCCCCGAGCGGCCGGCCTTCCGAACGAAGTGGCAGACGGCGGTGCCGAATCAACCGGGTCTTGGCAAATTCAAGAGCCATCCGGCGTATCTTCATGCGGCCAACCAACTGGTCGGCCAACGTTACGATATCGACAAGTTGCTCCTTCCTGGAGTAATGTACATATTTGGCTTGTCTCCTATCCAAGCCGATCTGCCTTGCAGCATGAGTAAGTGATTCTTATCCCCCTTTTTCTTTTGTGCTAACTGATTTATTCTTTGTTTCTGCAGCTGAAGTTATGTGGTGTGCTAAGGCAACCGAAAAGCTCAAGCTCAAAGCCGCAAATATTGAGGCGGTGAAGGACAAAGAGGTAGCCGAGCAGGGTTTGGTGCTGACCGGCTCTGCAACTGAAGGGAGCGAGGGAACTCAAATTGCTCCCGAGGAATCGGCCGCCCGCGTCTCCACTGACGAGGTCGCGGTCAATGTCACAACATCTGCCCAGGGCGAGGAGGAAGGCCGATCGGTGAGACACCATGATTTGACTGCATCACTTTGAGGGAGCAGCTTTCCGAGCGGGGCGATGATGCTCAAGCGGTTTTTTAGGCGGTCTCCTCGGAGCACACTCCGACTCAACTTGACTTGTCGCCGACCATCCCTGAAGCACAACCTTCCACCTCTCGGACTTTACGTCGTCTTAGGCAACTGAGCGACCGTCCGGCCCCGATCGGCGAGTCCTCTGGCCCTGCTGCTGCATCTCAAGATGATTCGAGCGGCCCAAGGGTGATTAAAACTGTTCTATGATTTCCCTCTGAGGAATACCTACTGGCCGTCGATCGGCCATCTGTTCCCGAACAGAAGATCACCCTCACCGGTCCGCTCACCAAAGTTTGGGAGGACGCGCGCGTACGCGTCGCGCTCATGTCCCCCAGTCAGCTAGGGGACAGTAACCTGCAGCAGACGATTGCGGTCAGCAATCGACTGGCTGAGCTGGAGGAAGAAATGAAAAAACTCAAACTTTCGGAAGCGAACCAAGGGCAATCCACGGCTGCTCTGGAGAAAAGCAAAAAGCTTTTGGAAGCCAAACGGAAACGAGCTTCCGATCTGGCGAGCGAGGTCGCTCGGCTTTAAGCTGTGGTCAAACAATGGGATAAAGAGATCAAGACGGCGACCACTCGGAAGCGCAAAGCCATCGACGACATGGATCTAATGAAGGTGGAGATCAGAGGGCTAGAGCAACGCATCAAGGATCTGGATGCCCTTCTGGCCACCGAGAAGGAGAGCCACTCGGCCGATCGGCTTAAATCTGAAGGGGATTTAAAGGATCTCCAGACCGCCCTTGATGCCTCCCGTGATGCGCTTAAAGGATATCAAGACAGAGAATCTGCCCGTTCAGATGAAGTGAGGAAGGCCTTCATCCACTCAGACGATTTTGGCGAGAAATTCAGCAACAAGATTTCCCTCACTTTTGAAGAGGCCATCAAGGTGACGGTAGATCATTTAAAGAACAAAGGCCACCTCTCCGCCGAGCTGTCCGTTCCTCCAGAAGACTTAGCTATCATGATGGGTTCTATCCCTGACGCCCTTTTTTATTTTGATGTGTGAGGAGTGTTTTCTATCAACTTTTTTGTATCCTTGCCATTCGGCACAACTTATTTTAGCTGTAATTTCCTTTGTTTGCCCAGCGTTTGGTGTAAACAGATCATCATCTTTCTGTTTTTGCAACTTTTGTTTTGGCGAGAAATTTTTCTTTCGTCATGTTTAAAGTGTTCTTTAAAACTCCTCCGCTCGGCTTCATACTTTAACATGAGCTCAAGCCGATTGTTTTCAAAAAACGCCTTTCGTCATGCGACTGCATAGCCGCTCGGCGCGGGAACGTCATTCGTTCACGCGCTCCCATCTTTAATTCTTATTAACCACCTTTTGCCTTGCCCCTTACCTCAAAGGGGGGTTTTTCATCTAATTTTGCTAAGCGAGCAGCTCGGCCGTATGTTGGCCTTAAAGAACAGGCTCTGTCATCAATCGACCCTTACCGCCGGAATGTATCACGTAGACGGCTATCCGCTTGGAGGGTTTATAGACGCCGGCTCGTCTTTCGATTTTTAACGTCGGAGCTCGACGGTCTTCCGCTCGGACGTTTATAGACGCCGGCTCGTCTCTCGATATTTAACGTCGGAGCTCGACGGTCTTCCGCTCGGACGTTTATAGACGCCGGCTCATCTCTCGATATTTAACGTCGAAGCTCGACGGTCTTCCGCTCGGACGTTTATAGACGCCAGCTCGTCTCTCGATATTTAACGTCGGAGCTCGACGGTCTTCCGCTCGGACGTTTATAGACGCCGGCTCGTCTCTCGATATTTAACGTCGGAGCTCGGCGGGCTTCCGCTCGGACGTTTATAGCGCTCGTCTCGATATTTAACGTCGGAGCTCGACGGTCTTCCGCTCGGACGTTTATAGACGCCGGCTCGTCTCTCGATATTTAACGTCGGAGCTCGACGGTCTTCCGCTCGGACGTTTATAGACGCGGGGTCGTCTCTCGATATTTAACGTCAGAGCTCGACGGTCTTCCGCTCGGACGTTTATAAACGCCGGGTCGTCTCTTGATATTTAACGTCGGAGCTCGACAGTCTTCCGCTCGGACGTTTATAGACGCCGGCTCGTCTCTCGATATTTAACGTCGAAGCTCGACGGTCTTCCGCTCGGACGTTTATAGACGTCGGCTCGTCTCTCGATATTTAACGTCGGAGCTCGACGGCCTTCAAGGCTAATTTCAACACGGTCCGAGCGGCACGTGGTCTTCGTGTAGTCGGCCGTTCGGCCAATAATTCCAAAATCACTGCCTCCTGCATACATAGGTGACCAAGACACATAAAATGAATTACATCGGCGCACCTTTCACCCAGCTTGGTACGGCTAGAAGTGGTTCGCTCGGCCATCCTCTTTCCCCTTGAATGCCGATCGGATCGTTATCTCGGCCCCTTGGTGAGATGTTCTCCGGTCGAAACTCGACTTCCGCTCGGCCTCCTGACTCTGACGTCGCTTGTTGCTCTCTGCTCGGCTTGCACTTTCTGTTTCTGTTGCTCCACAAGCTTAACCGCTCTTGCCTCGATCAGAGCGTCGAGCTCCTCCGTGGAGAGCATCACCGTATGCGGTCGTCCAGCTTCGTCCATTGCTTCCGGTCGGATGCAGGTGTGTTCCCACAGACGGCGCCAAATTGATCCTGTCCGAAAGCTGAATCAACGGACGCTGGGCACGTGGCGCTCCCCGGGTCGATGACGTGGATCTTCGACTGATTGCACGAATCTCCGGCGAACCTGCACAGAAGTCGGGCCTGGAAGGGGTTCCCGGCGGCGACCCTCCAACGCTCAAGTCAAGCAAGCAAGCAGTGAAAAAAGTGGCTCCCAAAGGTGTTGAACGCGTACCTCCGGCGAAGTATGAGACTCTTTATATAGAGTGGTGAGAGAGCTCCTGCACGTCCACCGAGGCGCATACATGTCCGCAGCCCATACCTCGGTATATGTCTGTCAGAAAGCTTACCTGACGCCATACTGCTACAGTCCAAGCACGTCTTCGATGGGACAACAGAACACCTCGTTGTCAGACTTGAAGTATGGCCTAGCCATAAGACTTGACAGCTGTCAGAAGATGTTCTTGTCCTTCTATACCCACCACAGGCTGGGACGTCCGTCCGTCCGGCTGGACGGGGAGTTCCGTCCGGACGGCCCTCATCTCACGCGCCGGCCGGATGGCACCCCCATCACGTCCGGACTGCCATTTGCATCGATATGCTGGGGAGAATTTTGGTAGGGTGCTATGTAAGGACTATTAGCACTATGTTACCTTATATCTTTTGCCAAGCATGACTTCCGCTCGGCCCCTCGTTACTGTTCCATTGAGCGCCGGCTCTCGACTCCTATCCGTCCGGCCGGGAGGTCAGCCCATCCCTCTCCGGTCAGCCGCCCGGTCCACCTAGCCTTTTGACTTCCACGTGGCGTCGACCCCTCAAAACGGGGGCCCCCTGTTCTATCCGCTGGATCAGACGTCATGGTTGGTGGAAAGATAAGCCACCAACCTTTGTTTCAAGTCTGACTAAAGATTTGTAGCTATCCATGTGGTTCCATTTTCTCGATCGGGATGAATCTAGACTTCCTCCTGCTTTTCTTCCTCTCGGTAAAATATCTCCTATTTCCCTATTTGGGAGAGGGGAGCCTCCAGAGCAATTTGAAGAGATTCTTAAACTTTTCAATTTTTATGAGAGTCTAGTCGGACAAAATCCACGTAGCACTTGCAGGACATCAGCTAATCTCCTTTGACTTCCTCGATCTGATTATCCACTGGGAACTTGATCTTTTGATAAAATGTGGAAACCACTACTCGAAAGGCATTCAACGCTGGTCTTCCCAATATAGCATTGTAGGAGGAAGAAGCATCCACTACCATAAAAGGCATCATTTTAGTTCTTTCATGAGGTTCTTCTCCAAGTGTGTGTGTGAGAGAGAGAGAGAGAGAGAGATTTGCCAAAGTGACTGTAATTGATGACACATGAAGCCAAATAATGGAGTGACCATGGGGCACATCTCTTCTTCTCCTATTTGCATCTGATCGAGGGTTGCCTTGAATATAATGTTGACCGAGCTGCTTGTATCTATGAAAACTTTTTTTACATTATAATTAATAATTAAGGCTTGAATTACCAGGGTTTCCTCATGGGGGCTTCAATTTCTTCCAAGTCTTCCAGACCGAAGCTTATAGAAGGGCCTGCTTTACACTCTCGACAAATTCCCACGGACTAGTTTTCTAGTCGGTGAACGTGGGTTTTCAGGACTCGATTTGAATCTCCATCGATGGGGCCTCCTAAAATCATATTTATGGTTCCTTTTGGTGTTCTCCTCACTTTCTCCTTGCCCTTGTCTCAGTCGATCCCTCTGGGGTTGTCAACTCTTGGCCCCTAGTCTCGTCGATCAAGTCAATGAGCCTCCTTGTCGCGATGGTCTGATCGGGAAGTGGAAGTATAATAAGGCTAGGGATAATGCTTTCCTCTAAATGCGCCCTGCTTTGTCATCCTTCACAAATAGTTGGGATAACCATAGCATTCTTTAGTCGCATGGCTCCCTAATTGATGATAGATGCATAATCATCCTCCCTTCTTAGGGAGCTATTGGTGGTTTGTCTGAGCGGCTTCTTCTACCTGTTGAATCATCTTTTCTCCTCGATGATCCCTGGGTAGGTGATAAATCGTATGTGCTTCTTTGCTTCTCAAGAGGAGGGGAGGCGCCTTCTGCTCCGAGTAGGAAGGGGAGCACTGTGCATTCCGAGATCCTTTTTTCTGAGTAAATTGGACCTCTTCTACATTCACATATTTGATCCAACAACCCAATATATTGTCAAAACTAGTAGGAGGCTTTCTTACTAGGGATTAAAGAAGTCTACCTCTGCCAATCCTTGCGAGAAGGCGCTCTTCAGTATTTCTGAAGCTGTTGAAGGGATGTCTTGAGTCATCCGATTAAAACATTGAATATAATCTTTCAAAGTTTCCTTGAACTTCTGCTTGAGAGCTAATAAATTCAAAGGTGTTTTGTGATACCTCTGTCTGCTAGTAAAATGATGCAAACATACTATTCTGAAGTTGCCAAATGATTGAATGGACACCATATGAAGTCAGTTGAACCATCTCTGAGTCGAGCCTGAAAGCGTTGTAAGGAACACTCAGCACTTCACGCCATCAAAATATTGATGTAACAGAGCGATATTTTCAAATTTGAACATGTGGTCTTTCAAATTAGTTGTGCCACTATACTCGCCAATCATAAGTGATCGATAATGATGAGGTAATGGATCTTCCAGAATACTGGCATAGAATAAAGATTTATCCTAACTCTCTGGCCGATAGGCGAACGATGCTATACCCCGGGCGGTGGTGTAGGGTGGCGTATTCCCTGCGGAAGATTCATAATGCGCCTCCTGAGCATAGGCTCCAACAGGATTTCCAACCGAGGTTTGAGATAGGTTGGTTGGCTATGCTAGCATTGCTGGAGGAATAGGAGGGATTGTAGCCGAGGCGGAGGGTCCACGAGAAGCTATCTGCTGTACTTGCTATTGCTCCAGTATGCCTTTTACTGCAGTAGCTAATATTCGATCCAAGTCTTCTTGTAACAAGGTGACCATTGTGGTCCTTCCGGGGCCATCCATCTAAGTGTCTCGATTCAGGTATTTAGTTCACACAGACAAAGCCAATTTGATCCTGCACCAAGACTCTTAGAGGGAAATCCACCCATGATGTGATAAATATATTGACGCTTAGAACCACCAGAGAAGGAAGAACGAAGGGAGGAACCACTGTCCCTAGAGAACTTGGAGAATGATAGAAACTCAAGACAAGGGTTAGAATGGCGTCGGAATGTCCCAGCATTGCCACTCTGATGCCCAAGTAAGAACCAGTCTAGAGATGGGGAGCAAAGTGAGCTAATGAATAGTTTAGAATGACTTAATATGTAAAAGAGAAGAACCTGGTTGTTTCCCGCTTGCTCCCTTTTTTATGCTATCTTTCATGACAGATGGTCCCGTGTAGGTCTGCTAGAGGGGTGAATAGTCTGTAATATAAATTTAAAACTAATTTCTTGCTACTTACTTAGCAAGGTCAAACATATATTAATTAGACAGATATAACATGCAAAAAAAGAGAGTAAGAGATAACGAAATTTACTTGGTTATAATAAGGTATGTTGTTAATCTAAGATAAATAATAGCTCACTAAGATTTTCTTTCGTTGTATGCGGAGGAGTCTCTTATACGGATTAAAGCATGAATAAAAATAAAAAGGAATTTTGAATATACTGTGTGTTGCATTGAACTATGAGGGCCAGAGTACTATTTATAGCCCACTGATTGAAATAACCATTGCTGATGTGATAACTCCTGGGCCCCTAGACCCCAGTCTGGGCGCCTGGACGTGGTCGCCTTGATTTACTCTACAACGGCTTCCTATAACCATTTATCAGTTCCCGAGTGCCTAGATGTGGTCAGGGCACTTGGATTTTGTTGACGTAGGCTCCGCGCTAATTCTCTTCACCGCAATAGCTATTTGATGTGGCCTGAAGGGATCCGGGTGCTTGAACCTGGTCTAGGGGCATGGGCATGGTCAACTCAGTAATTGACTTTTGTCCGATCGCTTGGGTGATATTCCGACCGTCCAAAATTGAGCTCACTCTAACACAACTCCGGCCTTCTCCTTGAGCAATGTTTCTCACCGGCTTCTTGTCCCTGGAAGCGTTGCGCGCGTCCTTCTCGTCCTTGGTTTACTTTTCCGTAGCACATCATCTCTCAAATGCACCGAGTCTGTCGATTTGTTTCCTACGTCAATATTCTCGCTAACTACATATTCTGGTCGACTTCTTATATTTCTAAGTTTCTGTACACTTAGACACAAGGTATCAAAAATATAAAGTCTAACTTAACTCAATTAATCATATAAAAATCAACTCAGAGTACTTATAATAACTTATCATCTTTCGTGCATTAATGAATATTTATTTCTCTTATCAATTTTTACACCTTCCGAGTGCTTTAATGGTTATCAATGATTTATTATTAATGCCTAATGATGATTATCATTAACGTCTAAAAATCATTAATGCCTTCAACCTTTCATCTTCATCCTATTGAATGCTATCGCATACTGTTAAATTATTAGCCTAATGGGACCATTCACATCAAAAGCCTATCCACCCGAGAGAACCTGGACATCGCCGGTCGGGGACTCGAGTTATAGCCACTCGGAAGTAGTCACGAATGAGTATTCAAGACACGATCCTTGCCATCGTTCGTCCCGATCGACTAAGCTATTCTCGTCCCTGTCGACTGAGTTATCCTCGTCCCAGTCGGCTGAGCTATTCTCCTCCCGGTTGGCTAAGCTAACCTCTCAATCAGTCGAGCTATCCTTGTCTCAGACGGTTGAGCGATCCTCGTCCCGATCAACATGTTTTGAGCTGATTTATATCTGACTTCTCCATCTATATAGAGAGATATCTTGACTTTGAAAAATATATCGAAGCTTTACCATTCCCCCATATGAGAGGGATTAAGGTGGTTTCCGTATTACACCCTTCTTACATCGTTCATTGCTCTACACAATTATTAAAAATATATATAATATAAAAATAAAGATTAGTGGATTTATTCACAGTTCATTAATTTAATTATTCATTGATGGATCAAACTAGCTTATGGTAAGATCAAATTAAATTTATAAAATTACGGATTAGATTATGCCGTGTTAAATTCTGTCATCTCTAATTGGAACTGCTTCAATTTATAGATAAAAGAATGAAACTCAAAATTTAGAGCATTTTTGACAAAGTAATTAACGGGAGTAAACTGAACTTTAAATTTGTGCTAAACTTACCCTCCACCGAAAGAGAAACGCGGGGAACTTCAATGTCAAGTATCTTCGAACGGTTCAAATGAAGAGGTAACGTGTCCGTCTCTGAAATCGATCGACACAGCAGCTCATCTACCACGTACGGGGACCATAGCGAGAGGCTCATACTCTTAATTACTATCTACTAAAGCACGACGATAAAGGGCGGCCTACATCCAGCTCCTCAGATCGGGCGGATCCGGTGAGATGGCAGCGGACAAACTGGTGTTCGCCATCAACGGGGAGCGCTTCGAGGTCGCCAAGGTGGATCCTTCCACCACCTTACTGGAATTCTTGAGGACCCGCTCCCGGTTTACTGGTCCTAAGCTTGGGTGTGGAGAGGGTATGCCTTCTATATTTATATATATTCTCATATGTCTCCTTGCATTTTTGTTTGTGCAAGGCATGTTATTGTCCTCGGGGTTGTGTTATAGTAAGTTATTCAGATTGTCATCTAGGTATTTATAGTTCGATTCCTATTTATAATCTATTTATAAAAAAAAATTCTTTAAATGAGACGCGTAAATGAAGGATGTTGGACTTCTAGGTTGATCACTCTATCAACTTTCCGATTTATTTTGATAATTATTAGAAAATTTTTATGGGATCGAATTGATCCTCCTAAGGAAAATCAATAAAACTAACTAGATATTTTTTCATAATGCATGCTGATTGATTCGTAAAGCTCTCTTTCTCTTGGATAAAGCTAGGCGGTTGCCTCTAAAGGCTTACAGAGTTAATATTTACATATGATATTACTATAATAAACTATGCTGATTGATTCGTAAAGCTCTCTTTCTCTTAGATAAAGCTAGGCGGTTGCCTCTAAAGGCTTACAGAGTTAATATTTACATATGATATTACTATAATAAACTATGCTGATTGATTCGTAAAACTCTCTTTCTCTTGGATAAAGATAGGCGGTTGCCTCTAAAGGCTTACAGAGTTAATATTTACATATGATATTATTATAATAAACTATGAGATTAATTTTGAATGAGTGTGAAATATATCGTGAATTATCTGATCATAAAGGGTTACTATACTAATGAATCTCCCGTGCATGATTTACCTCTTGGATAGGTCATCATTTTTTATTATGATAAAATCAAATGGTTTGCAGAACTTTCTCATTTGGTATTTCTAGAAAGAGACCTTTTTTTCCCGCTTACTTAAGGTTTTTTTTTGTTTTGTTTTTTTTAACATGTTTATCTTCCCGTATTCAGATACTAGATATGAATTATGCTATATATATATATATATATATATCAAATAACTCATTCATTAACCCACCAACTCCTTAATATTAATTTTACGCTATTAATTCCTCATCCATTAATTATTAATTTTTTATTTAAAAAATATTTATATAATATAATAATTATTATTGAATATATATATATATATATAAAATTTATATAACTCCTATATATATATATATATATATATATATATATATATATATATATATATATATATATATATATATATATATATATATATATATATATATATATATATATATCAAATAATTCATTCATTAACCCACCAACTCCTTAATATTAATTTTTCGCTATTAATTCCTCATCCATTAATTATATTAATTTTTTATTTAAAAAATATTAATCCACCAACTCCAAATATCAATTCCTACTAATTTCATAACAAAGTCAACATCAATCATTAATATGAATCTTGTTATTTTATTACAAATATGGGCTTTTACTAAGTAATTAATTTTGATGAACCTGAAAATAAAATTATGTTAATATTTTTCCCACTAAAAATAATTTTAAATTTTATTAATAATTTTTATTATTATTTTTTATATAAAAATATGTATTGTTATTATTCTCTTTAGTGCACATCTTAGGATTGACAACATCATGAACGGAGAAACTTCTATAAATATTTTGGATTGACTATATTAGAAAACATATCTTTGTTGAATCGTAAGTGTTCGATAGAGGTATTGGTGCAATATTCCCTACGTCAAGGTTGACCTGGTTGACTGAACTTGAATTGACTCAAGCTCGAGTCGTGGTGTTTGAGTTTCGATATTTGACAATACAGATAATGTATGGAGATTGCAGGTGCAATTGTTCATATGGGGAGATTGTGAAAGAGAGTCAAGTAGGTCAAGGTTGACTAAATACTTGACTGGAAAATCCTGGTGAGTGAAGGCATGTGAAAGTCCTAACTAGGAGGTTAAGCAGAAGGAAAGTCCTGGCGAGTGAAGCCAGGCAGATGAGAAGTCCTAGTGAGTGAAGCTAGGCAGAAGGAAAGTCCTGGTGAGTGAAGCCAGGCAGATGAAAAGTCCTGGTGAGTAAGCCAGGTGGATGGAAAATCCTGGTGAGTGAAGTCAGGCAGATGAGAAGTCCTAGTGAGTGAAGCTAGGTAGAAGGAAAGTCCTAGTGAGTGAAGTTAGGCAGAAGGAAAGTCCTAGTGAGTGAAGTTAGGCAGAAGGAAAGTCCTAGTGAGTGAATCTAGGCAGAAGGAAAGTCCTGGTGAGTGAAGCCAGGAAGATGGGTGTTGGGTTCATCGGGCCGCGAAAACCGCTTTTTCGCGTCGCGGAAACCCCGAGTCACCCAAAGCCATGGATCTCGTGCAAAGATTCGTAAACAAAACTTTTTCGAAAAACCTTTTTCTTGTACGAGTTTGTAAAAACTTTAGATCTACACTAAAGTTAAGATCATTACCCTTGTAGCGAAGCCCTTCGCGTTCCCGCTCGTCCAAGGTGCCGGATCTCTAGACCGTCAAGTGTACGGTCCTCTAGAAGTATCCACACGAACAATCCTTGATGGAGAAGACCAAACAAAGGTGTGCTAGCACCTTGTCTTGTTCGGCCAAGAGAGGAGGAGAGGGAGAAGAGAGAGCTCTAGAGGAAGAAGATGACTTAATCACACTTGAATGAAAAATGAATATTTTTTATTCCCCACTAGAGTGGTCGGCCACATCTTGGAGGTGTAACTCCCCACATTAATTCCAATTAATGTGGAGACCATTAAGAGTTGTAACCCCCATGAGGTGGCACTCTAGGATGATGTGGATCAACACTATTGGTCCACATCTTGCCACCTTACTAAATGACATGGCAACAAGTGTAACCTCCTCATTTAATGTGGGCCGGCCACATTAAATGCTATGGAGGCTTGTAACCTCCATGAGGTGGCACACATTGATGATGTGGAGCAATCCTATTGGTCCACATCTTGCCAACTCACTAGTGATGTGGCAAAAAGTCAAGTCAAACATGACTTTTTCTCTTCCTCTCAAATCAAGTCAAATTTGATCAAATCTCTCTCATGGTTGATCTAATCCAACCATATGATTCAAGCCAACTTAATATAATGAATCTAATTCATTAAATTAAGTTGATTTAATGAGTCATAATCTAAATTAGACTCATTAAATACATGAATCAACTTTAGTCCAACTCAATTAGCCCAATTTGGATTACTCTTAATCCAATATGATTCATCAAATGAATCTAATCCTCTTGGTTCATCATATGAACCAAATCTCCATCTAATTGTCCTTAGTGTGTGACCCTATAGGTTCTTATAACGTTGGCAATGCCCTAAACCCATTTAGGAGCATAAGTAATGAGCGGTATCTAGCAACACATCATTACTACCCAAGTTACAAGAATGTCGAGATCCGACATCACCTTGTGACTACCAATTGTGACTCCTCACAAAATATATGACATTGTCCTTCTATCCTAGACATCTAAATTGATCAATGTGAGGCATAGACCGTGTCATCCTCTAATCAATCTAAATCTTGAACTCCAAGTAGACTCACTAGATCAAATGAGCTCAACATCTAATGTTGACTCATTTGGGCAAGGCCATGCACTTAGTGGTCTCACTCTATCAAGAATAGCGATGTCGCTCCCGTCATATGGGAGGGATAGATCCCATCTACATCACTCACATCCCTCTGCATAATTCGTTACATACCCAGTAATCGCCTTTATAGTCCACCTAGTTACGGGTGACGTTTGACGAAACCAAAGTACATAACTCCTTATGTAGGGATCCATGGTGACTTCAGGTCCAAGGACTAATAGTCATACTAATAGCCACATGAGAAAGTATATGACACTCATATAACGATCCATGATACTTTCTCATGGCGGGTCATTCAGTATACATTCTCCAATGTATACCCATGTGTCAGCTTGATATCTCTATATCCATGACTTGTGAGATCAAGTCATCGAACTGACCTACATGCTAGTCTTATTGCATTAACATTGTCCCTGAATGTTAATACTCGACTAGGAATGATTTAGAGTAGTGTTCCCTATATCATCTCACTATCGATTCAACTAATCGATTGATATAGGTATGAATCTTCTACTCAAGGACGCTATTATACTTAGTCTATTTGGCACTAATACAAATAAGTATAATAACCAAACAAATGCCTTTATTAATATACAAGAATATGATATACATGAGTCCATACAATCATCAAATGATTGGCTCTAGGGCTCTAACTAACAATCTCCCACAAGCACTAGTGCCAATCAGTGTAGGCTCTAAGCCTAATGACCTAGTGTGACCATCATGCTTCCTCTATGCCAAAGCCTTGGTAAAGGGATCTGCGATGTTAGCCTCTGTAGGTACTCTGCATATCATCACATCTCCTCTCTCGATAATCTCTCGAATGATATGGAAGCGCCGTAGTATGTGTTTCGTCTGCTGGTGTGAGCGAGGTTCCTTCGCCTATGCTATATCTCCGTTGTTGTCACAATAGAGCTCAATAGGGTCAGCGATACTGGGAACCACCCCAAGTTCAGTGATGAACTTGTGGATCCAAACTGCCTTCCTTTCGCCTCGATGCGACAAATATACCTCTGTTGTAGAATCACATCGTGTCCCTGCTTGAACTCTACCAGCCACAAGACCACCATTTAAGCAAAACACGAACCATGACTGCGATCGGTAATCATCCCGATCGGTCCGAAAGTAACATCAATTTAACCCTTTACAGTTAGCTCATCATTGCCTCCATATATCAAGAAATATTCTTTAGTCCTTCTTAAGTACTTAAGAATATTCTTGACCGCTATCCGATGACTTTCACCGGATCACTGGTATATGCTCGTCATGCTCAAAGCATACGAGACATCAGGTCGAGTACATAGCATGGCGTACATGATCGATCCTATGGCTGAGGCATAAGGGATCTGATCCATGCGGTCTCTCTCCTCTCTAGAAGAGGGACCTTGAGTCTTCGAAAGACTCACGCCATGTGACATCGGCAGAAATCCCTTCTTGGAGTTCTGCATGGCAAACCGAAGGAGTACCTTGTCAATGTATGTACTCTGACTTAGGCCAAGCAATCTCTTAGATCTATCTCTATAGATCTGAATCCCTAGAATGCGGGATGCCTCACCTAAGTCCTTCATTGAGAAGCAACTCCCTAGCCAGGTCTTGACAGACTGAAGCATAGGGATGTCCTTCCCAATGAGTAGTATGTCATCCACATACAATATGAGGAAGACAACTATATCCCCTACAACCTTCTTGTAGACGCAAGGCTCATCTTCGTTCTTGATGAAACCAAACTATTTGATTGCATCATCGAATTGAAGATTCCAGCTCCGAGAAGCTTGCTTTAGTCCATAAATGAACCTATGCAGCTTGCATACTCTGCTAGTATGCTGTGGATCTACAAAACCCTCAGGTTGTGTCATGTACACATCCTCGAGTAGGTTTCCATTCAGAAACGCGGTTTTGACATCCATCTGCCATATCTCATAGTCATGGTAGGCTACAATAGCAAGCATGATCCGAATAGACTTAAACATCGCTACTGGAGAAAAAGTTTCATCATAGTCAATACCATGAATTTGCTTGAAACCTTTAGCTACCAAGCGACCCTTATAGATAAGTCCATCCATGTTAGTCTTTCTCTTAAAGACCCACTTACACCCAATGGGTTTTACCCCTTCAGGTGGATCAACCAAAGTCCATACTTGGTTGGTGTATATGGAATCCATTTCGGATCTCATGGCTTCTAGCCATTTCTCGGAATCTGGTCTCATCACAGTTTCCTGATAGGTGGTAGGCTCATCCTCTATGAGCACAACGTCATCATGGTCAGACAAGAGAAATGAGTATCTCTCAGGCTGACGACGTACCCTATTAGACCTGCGAAGAGGTATGTCTACTTGAACTGGTTGTTGTTCCTCAACTCTTTGTGGAACAACATCATCCACAACACTTTGTGGTTCCAGTTCAACTTCCATCGAGGCATCAGTGCTATTGTTCGCATCTTGAACTTCTTCAAGATCGAACGTGCTCCCACTAGTCTTTCTAGAAACAAAGTCCCTTTCTAGAAAGACCCCAGTCTTTGCCACAACTACCTTGTGCTGAGAAGTAATATCCCTTAGTTTCCTTGGGATATCTGATGAAATAGCACTTGTCGGATTTGGGTCCTAATTTGTCTGAAACTTGACGTCGTACGTAAGCCTCACAACCCCAAATCCTCATGAAAGACACCTGAGCATCTCTCCCAGTCTATATCTTATATGGTGTCTTTATCACGGCCTTGGATGGAACTCGGTTGAGAATGAAAGCTGCCGTGTCTAGAGCATATCCCCATAGATATGTCGGAAGATCTGTGTGACTCATCATAGATCGTACCATATCTAATAGGGTACGATTCCTCCTTTCGGATACACCATTCCACTGTGGTGTTCCAGGAGGAGTGAGTTGGGATAGAATCCCACACTCAGCTAGGTAGTCATGAAACTCATGGCTTAAGTATTCACCACCTCGATCTGATCGAAGTATTTTAATACTCTTGCCAAGCTGGTTCTGTACTTCATTCTTGAATTCTTTGAACTTTTCAAAGGATTCGGACTTATGTGTCATCAAGTACACATAACCATATCTACTGAAGTCATCAGTAAATGTGATGAAGTATCTATAACCGCCTCTAGCAGCAACATTGAAAGGGCCACATACATCACTATGTATGAGTCCTAACAAATCAGTTGCTCTCTCGCTATGCCCACTAAAGGGGGTCTTGGTCATCTTGCCTCGTAGGAATGACTCGCATATCTCATATGATTCTAAATCAAATGAGTCCAGCAAACCATCCTTATGGAGCTGGGATAAGCGCTTGTCATTTATATGACCTAAGCGACAGTGCCAGAGGTATGTTTGGTTCATGTCATTTGACTTGAACCTCTTGGTACTAATGTTATAGATAGGGCTCTCAAGGTCTAGAATATAGAGTCCGTTTATTAGTGGTGCACTACAATAGAACATATCTTTCAAATAAACAGAACAACATTTGTCTTTTATTATAAAAGAGTATCCTTTCTTGTCTAAACAAAAAACTGAAACTATGTTCTTAGTAAGAGCAGGCACATAACAACAGTCATCTAAATCTAGTACAAGCCCAGAGGGCAGAGATAGCTGATAAGTTCCTACAGCAACAGCAGCAACCCGTGCTCCATTGCCTACTCGTAGGTCCACCTCGCCCTTTGCCAATGCTCTGCTATTTCTCAGCGCCTGCACATCAGTACAAATGTGAGAAGCACATCCAGTATCTAATACCCATGATGTAGAAATAGATAGATTGACTTCTATAACATATATACCAGAAGTGGAAGTCTCACTTCGCTTCTTCTTAAGATCCTCCAAGTATACCTTGCAGTTCCTCTTCCAGTGCCCGGTCTGACCGCTGTGGAAGCAGGTAGCATCCTTGGCGACCCCTCCTTTAGGCTTCAGTGCCTTGCCTTTGCCCTTGGTTTGGGACTTTCCCTTACCTTTGGGCTTGCCCTTGCCCTTGTGCTTTTGGACCATCAGAATGGGCTTAACCTTCTTAAGGTTAATCTCAGTAGTTCGTAACATACTAAGTAGCTCGGGCAGTGGCTTGTCAATCTCCTTCATGTTATAGTTGAGAACGAATTGACTATAGCTATCCGGCAAGATCAAGTCAGTGGCCAACTCTTGGCTAAGTGGGAACCCCAGTCTTTGTAGGTTCTCTACGTACCCAATCATCTTGAGTACATAAGGACCTACAGGAGCCCCGTCTGACATCTTGCACTGAAACAGTGCCTTCGAGATCTGAAATCTCTCATGCCTCGCTTGTCCCTGATATAGTTGGCGAAGATGCTCAACCATATCGAAAGCACCCATCAACTCATGTTGCTTCTGAAGCTCTGAGTTCATGGTCGCGAGCATTAGACAGGACACATCTAATGCGTCGTCTTGATGCTTCTTGTAAGCATCTTTGTCTGCTCGCGGGGCATTGGCAGGAGGAGCCTCCGGAATGGGCTGCTCCAGAACGTACAGTTTACGTTCCTGGGTGAGAACTATTCTCAAATTCCTGTACCAGTCCAGGAAATTCGCTCCGTTGAGCTTGTCCTTCTCAAGGACAGATCGCAGGGAGAAGGAATTCGTGTTTGACGTCATGGTTATCTACAACAGAAAATTTACAAAAATAAATATCATATTCTTTTAAAAATCATTTAATTAGGTCTTTAATTAAAAGATGCTCCCACTGAATACTATAATTCATGTGGGACAAGATCCACATCATACTAACCCTTGAGTTAGCTTTGGCTAATACGCCCAAGGCTTAGTATGATTGGTAGGTAACGATTACCAATTACATCTCTATGTAACTCTTGTTTATAGAATCAATATCTGTATTTATATTAAAACTCGAGTTAGCTTTGGCTAATACACCCGAGAGTTAATATAGATGTGATTTTGACCTATCTTTTCCAACCGTTGGAATAATGCCTATAGTTGACTCGATCCAACCGAGTAACTAGGAATACTCAATCTAATTGAGTTTGTATTCACCCATGCATTGATAGGCGGGACCAAGATTGTCCCTCCGTACCCTACCAAGATAATATGTATTGCTCTGGCTGATTCAACAATACATGTGATCGAGGTAGTGATAGGTATCACGGCACGGTTAGGCATTTAGAGTTGGTTCGATCTAGATCTAATCTAATCGAGAAGGATGCATCTTGTGCACGACTTAGATCTAATCTAATCGCAAGGGTGCATCATGTGCACGACTTAGATCTAATCTAATCGTTAAGGCACTAATTAATTAATTAATTATTAAACATGCATCAGATACATAACAATTAATTAATTAATCTATTTGTGATTTAGTCATGGCCCTACTACGATCTTCTCAAGCCAATGAGAAGATCGATTGGTCAACCTAGGGTCAACAGCTTCTCCAAGCTCCTCCCTTTGACCACCTTGTGTTGCTCGTGCCCGCCTCGGAACTCCGTCTCGTGTGGACCCTCCACCGCTCCAATTTGTACATTACAATTTGAAACTCGAGTTACATTCGAGTCTAAATCTAATTTACAACCAGAATAAGAGAAAGGCACGACGCGCAGGCCGTGGGAAAAAAAAAATACAGCACACACAATCATATGACGGCACGCAGGCCGTATTATGAATTACAACACAAATCCAATCTTATTGGGTATTTTGGGCCATGACTATCACAAATTAATATATAATTCAAAATTATATATTTTTATAATTTTCTGTAATTTTAAAATAATTTTTACAATTTTTATAAGTAAAATTTCCCGCGGCCCGTTTAGTGGTTTCGGGCGCAATCATGGAACGGATCCCCTTGCGGGGCCCAGGGGCATCACCCATCGCGAGGGTTCCTTTGTGATCTAACAGCGCCTAAACCCGCTGTCCCAAAACGATTTGGGTCGAGACATTGCCGTTTCGGAAAAATCTTCCCGGCGGGTTCGTTTTTAGCGATTTCGGGTGCAATCGCGGAGCAAATTCCCTTGCGGGGTTATGGGCAATGCCCCTACCCACGATCTAACCATCGTGAGTTGCTCCTTTGCGATCTAATGGCTCCCGACCCCGCTGTCCCAAATGAATTTGGGGCAAAACGAAGCCGTTTAAAAGAAAACTTTCCGGTAGCCGAAGCCTACAAGTGCCGAGACACTTGTGCTTCGCTTCTACGGAAAAATTACTCATAAAAACTCTAAAAACTCAATTTTTACATAAAATCATAGAAGGTATATTTTTCATAAAAATATAAACGAACTCATACAAGTCTTTGCATGTGGCTCTGATACCACTGTTGGGTTCGTCGGGCCGCGAAAACCGCTTTTCCGCTTCGCGGAAACCCCGAGTCACCCAAAGCCATGGATCTCGTGCAAAGATTCATAAACAAAACTTTTCGAAAAACTTTTTCTTGTACGAGTTTGTAAAAACTTTAGATCTACACTAAAGTTAAGATCATTACCCTTGTAGCGAAGCCCTTCGCGTTCCCGCTCGTCCAAGGTGCCGGATCTCTAGACCGTCAAGTGTACGGTCCTCTAGAAGTATCCACACGAACAATCCTTGATGGAGAAGACCAAACAAAGGTGTGCTAGCACCTTGTCTTGTTCGGCCAAGAGAGGAGGAGAGGGAGAAGAGAGAGCTCTAGAGGAAGAAGATGACTTAATCACACTTGAATGAAAAAATGAATATTTTCATTCCCCACTAGAGTGGCCGGCCACATCTTGGAGGTGTAACTCCCCACATTAATTCCAATTAATGTGGAGACCATTAAGAGTTATAACCCCCATGAGGTGGCACTCTAGGATGATGTGGATCAACACTATTGGTCCACATCTTGCCACCTCACTAAATGACATGGCAACAAGTGTAACCTCCTCATTTAATGTGGGCCGGCCACATTAAATGCTATGGAGGCTTGTAACCTCCATGAGGTGGCACACATTGATGATGTGGAGCAATCCTATTGGTCCACATCTTGCCAACTCACTAGTGATGTGGCAAAAAGTCAAGTCAAACATGACTTTTTCTCTTCCTCTCAAATCAAGTCAAACTTGATCAAATCTCTCTCATGGTTGATCTAATCCAACCATATGATTCAAGCCAACTTAATATAATGAATCTAATTCATTAAATTAAGTTGATTTAATGAGTCATAATCTAAATTAGACTCATTAAATACATGAATCAACTTGAGTCCAACTCAATTAGCCCAATTTGGATTACTCTTAATCCAATATGATTCATCAAATGAATCTAATCCTCTTGGTTCATCATATGAACCAAATCTCCATCTAATTGTCCTTAGTGTGTGACCCTATAGGTTCTTGTAACGTTGGCAATGCCCTAAACCCATTTAGGAGCATAAGTAATGAGCGGTATCTAGCAACACATCATTACTACCCAAGTTACAAGAATGTCGAGATCCGACATCACCTTGTGACTACCAATTGTGACTCCTCACAAAATATATGACATTGTCCTTCTATCCTAGACATCTAGATTGATCAATGTGAGGCATAGACCGTGTCATCCTCTAATCAATCTAAATCTTGAACTCCAAGTAGACTCACTCGATCAAATGAGCTCAACATCTAATGTTGACTCATTTGGGCATGGTCATGCACTTAGTGGTCTCACTCTATCAAGAATAGCGATGTCGCTCCCGTCATATGGGAGGGATAGATCCCATCTACATCACTCACATCCCTCTGCATAATTCGTTACATACCCAGTAATCGCCTTTATAGTCCACCTAGTTATGGGTGACGTTTGACGAAATCAAAGTACATAACTCCTTATGTAGGGATCCATGGTGACTTCAGGTCCAAGGACTAATAGTCATACTAATAGCCACATGAGAAAGTATATGACACTCATATAACGATCCATGATACTTTCTCATAGCGGGTCATTCAGTATACATTCTCCAATGTATACCCATGTGTCAGCTTGATATCTCTATATCCATGACTTGTGAGATCAAGTCATCGAACTGACCTACATGCTAGTCTTATTGCATTAACATTGTCCCTGAATGTTAATACTCGACTAGGAATGATTTAGAGTAGTGTTCCCTATATCATCTCACTATCGATTCAACTAATCGATTGATATAGGTATGCACCTTCTACTCAAGGACGCTATTATACTTAGTCAATTTGGCACTAATACAAATAAGTATAATAACCAAACAAATGCCTTTATTAATATACAAGAATATGATATACATGAGTCCATACAATCATCAAAAATGATTGGCTCTAGGGCTCTAACTAACAATGGGAAGTCCTGGTGAGTGAAGCCAAGCAAAGGAAATCCAGATGGGTCAAGGTTGACCGGACATCTGGTGAAAGTCCAAGTAGATCAAAGGGATTGACCGGATACTTGGCACGAGGAGAAAAGTCCAAGTGGGTCAAAGGGATTGACCGGACACTTGGTGAGAAAGTCCTAGCAGGTCAAGGGTGGCCGGATGTTAGGTATAATGTACCAACAGGTCATGGTTGACCGGATGTTGGTTTAGGAGACTTTTGACTTGGTTTTGGGCAAAAACAAGGAGCTGGATTGATCAGCCGATCGATTGGGTGAGTCCCCGTGACAAAGGCTTCCCCAATCGATCAGCCGATCGATTGGGGAAAATCCCCGATCGCACAGAAAGCCTCCCAATCGATCGGGCGATCGATTGGGAGCCTCCAATCGATCGGCTGATCGATTGGGAGCTGCGACTTCGCGCGATAAGCCCTGGATCGATCGACCGATCGATCCAGGCAATTCCCGAGAGCACAGAGGCGCTCTGGATCGATTGGTTGATTGGTCCAAAGCCTCCCCAATCGATTGGGATTTGACCGTTGGCGTCGTATTTAGCTATTGGCGAGCGATTCCCTCAGCAGAACTTCCACAGCTCCGATTCTTTCTCTACACAGATCTTCACAGCAGTTCTCCACAGCTCTCACGCTAGATCTTGAAGGTTCTTGGTGTTGGAGTGTATACTGAAAGCCTAAGCTTTGTAAACATTCATTATGAATAAAGAATCACATTTGGTCAAATTGTCTATATTTGTTTGTAGTTGTTCATTTAATTTATATTATAGATAACATAGTATGTGGTGTCACATGCAGAAGATGATGTTATCAGTACCTTATAAATTATAAACAGTTGCTCACGACCAAAATGGAAAGGAATAAACCATTAGAAGGTCGTAGTGTAATTAGGTATTAGTTTATCTTGACTATATAATTACACTAGTACACTTAGAGTGTATTGAGTAGGACCATTTGAGGTCGTTTCTTTTATACTGACTTTATAAAGGAACAAAGACCTTGGTTATTATGGAAGTGTGTGCTCTTAATCCTAATATAATAACAAGCACATATATTTGATATTTATTTCTTTAATTTATCAATGGGTGAGATTTAGTTTGATGAATCAATAAGCCCGATAAGTTGGGAAATGATATCACTTATAGTGTGTGTTGTTGATTATAGAAGGAAACTGTGTCCTAGAGATACTAGGTTGATAATGTCCCCAAGAGGAGCTCATAAGGATTGTCATGTTAAACCCTGCAGGTGGACTTAGTCCGACATGACGATAAGGTTGAGTGGTACTACTCTTGGACTTAGATATTAATTAAATGAGTTGTCAGTAACTCACTTAATTAGTGGACATTCGATATCTTAAACAAAGGGAGACTAACACACTCATAATAAGGAGCCCAAAAATATAATTTGGGATTGGTGCGGTAGTTCAATAATAGTTCTCTAGTGAAATGAATTATTATTGATAAAATTAAGTTGTGTGTTCGGGGCGAACACGGGATGCTTAATTTTATCGGGAGACTAAAACCAATTCCTCCTCTCGGTCCCTATCGTAGCCTCTTATTTATAGAGTACTATACCCACCTATATCCACCTTCTATACCCACCAATAGGGGGCCGGCCAAGCTAAGGCCGGCCTAGGTATAAATTGGGGTGGTCGGCCCTAGCTTGAACCCAAGCTAGTGGGGGCCGGCCAAATTAAATTAAAAAGGAATTTTAATTTTTATTTTTATTATGTGAAAGAAATAATTTATTAAATAGAATTAAAATTAAAATATCTCTCTTGTAAAAGATCTACAAAAGATTAAAGAAAGAGATTAGATCTCTTTCCTTATTTGTAGATTGATGAGATATTTTATTTTCTCTTTAAAATTATTCACATGTTGATAAAATTAAAATTATAGAAATTTTCTTTTATCAACCATGAAGAGATTTTTAAAGAAAAATTTTAATTTTAAAATTTCCGGAAACAAATTAGGAAGTTTTAATTGTTGATTAAAACTTGTCTAATTTACTTCTTTTGATGTGGTCGGCCATTAGAGATTAATTGAGGAAATTTTATTTTATTTTTCTCAATTAAATCATGTCAAGGGAATTAAGGAAATTTTATTGTAATTAAATTTCCTAATTTGCCTAGGCCAAGGAATATAAAAGAAGGGGTGAGGGTGCCTTCATGAGATACAACCTCTATTATTTCTCTCCCTCTTTTATTCCTTGGAGTGGCCGGCCATCCTCTTCCTCTCTCCCTCTTTGTGGTGGTCGAATCTCTCAAAGGCTTGGAGCTCTTGTGGCGGCCGGATACTACTTGGAGAAGAAGAAGAAAAAGAAGGAGAGAAAGCTAGCATCTCTTGGAGCTTGGTTGGTGTTTTGTTCTTCATCCTTGGTTAAGCTTTTTGTGGCCGAACCTAGCTAGGAGGAGAAGAAGGTGGTTGGTGGTTTCTCATCTTGGAAGATCGTTGCCCACACAACGTCCGAGGTTAGAAGAGGAATATGGTAGAAGATCAAGAGATTTTTCTACAAGGTATAACTAATAATTTTTCTTTCCGCATCATACTAGTTCTTTATGGAAATAATACCAAATACAAGAGGCTTACGTTCTAGAATTTCGAATATGTTTTTCGATGTTGTGTTCTTTTGTTTTTTTCTTTTTCTTGTGATTTGATTGTTCTTTTCGGTTAACCTAAAGTTATTTTAGGAAATTAAATATTAGATTTCTATAAAAGGTTTTGTCTAGTCGGTGGTGGTTGCTCCCATATCCAAGAAGGTCGTGTGCCTCGCCACGTCAGTACTGGGAACCAATTATGGAAATTAATATTTAATGGAATTAATAACTTAAGGTGATTTGGGTCGAACGTGTTAAGTTCCGCAGGAGATCCAAGTCAAAAGCTAAAAGAACAAATAGATTAAGTTTTGGATCAAATGTGTTAAGTTCCGCAGGCGATCCAAAATTTAATTTAAAAGAACACATGGTAGCTAGGAAAAGATTCAGATCTTTGTACAAAATTTTTGTACAGTGGAACCTCTAGGCTTTCCGAGTAGCAACCAACAATTGGTATCAGAGCTAGGGTTTTGTCTCTGTGTATTTGGTATTAGGTTAATTATGCACATGTCATACATAATTTAGGCAGGTTAATAGTAGGATGTGCTAACTTTGTGGATGCAGGATCCAACTATTATGACTTTTAGTTATTATGTGTGTTATTGGACCCTTGGACATGTTAAGGGCATTTATCTATGTGTGCATGATTGTATTAAAATACAGCAGTAGCTGTATTTAGTTTTATTAGGATTTTATTTTTGATCTAGATACATGTACATTCCTTTTATGGAATATAGGATCAAAAATGTAAAATTCTATTTATGTCACGGATCGAATCTTACAAAGCGTGGAACCTTCTAAGGACCAGAGGCGCAGCGGAACTAGGAGCAAGATGGATGCGACAGCTAGACCCAGTGGCGGTGGCCAAATATGGCAGCAGCTTGGGATGACAACACACGGAGGACAACTAGAGATAAAAGTCATAATAGTTGAAAATTAGATTTTCTATTTATTGCTTTTATATTGTGCTGTGTGTGCATGTTAGTTTACAAGTTTAGTAGGCTAGCATAGTTAAAATTCCTCATTTATAAATAACTAAGTGGGAGAGGGATTTTTAAGTAAATCCCATGGTCTCCATTACTGGTTTGTAAGTGATGCAAACAAACTTGCGCGTTGGCTCTGAGTGTCTTTCTCCATAACGGATGAGCTTGTTTGTGGATCACTAGAACAGACTTCCATTTTTGGATGACTATAGGAAGTTAATTAAGAGCGTGTGATCTTCCCCAACGGAAGGGGCATAATCTTATTAATGGACTTAGTGTCAAGTAATGGTATACACTTAGACACATCTAATAGTATCCTCCTCATCGGAGTCACTGCTATTATTTGTGTGACCAAATGATACCAACTATTAATTTTATTTGTCAAAAAGTTAGGTTGACAAGATAATAAAATTAATGGGTTAAACCTCCTTTACAAATGTTGAATTTGTATACGTCCACACTAACGTGGCATACAAAATTCACGGTGTTATGAGATGTTGGTTAATTTAAAATAGTATTGTTTGAGGAATCAATATTATTCTAAATTTAGAGTTCTGACCAAAGGTTATTTGTGATTCTTAGGATGACTTTCAACCCATTGTCCATCATACTTCAGAATAGACTTACTGGACCTAATTACATAGATTGGAAAAGAAACCTAGACATTGTTCTTACTGCTATAAATTTACTGACTGAGCAATGTCCTGAAGCACCCATGGTGAATCTACCCAAGAGGAGATTGAATATCATAGGAAATGGGTAAAGCATGAGATGGCGCGGTGTTACATTTTGGCTTCAATGTCAAATGTATTGCAACATCAAGATCAAGATTAACAACCTATGATATTATGAACAATCTCAAGGAACTCTTTGGTCATCGGGATAGGGCTTCTGGCAAGAAGCCATGAGAAAGATAATGGCAGCCACCAAGAGGGTACTCGTAAGGGATCATATCCTAAAGATGATGGCTTATCCGAACGAGATACGGATCCTTGGAGGAGAAATTGATGGGAAACCCAGATCGATATGATCCTTCAAACGCTACCTAGAAGTTTGAGCGGTTCCGCTTGAACTATAATATGAATAAGAGAATTTATTCATTAGGGGAACTAGTGAAAGCAGCAGAAGGATTATTTCGTCACAATGCTCAAATTCACTATGTTGAAAATGGTTCTACTTCTAAACCGAGAGGAAAGAAGAAGAAGAAACAATTTGGTTCAGAAAGAAAGTGAATAAATCTCAGTACTGGGATTTAAAGTGGAGTGAAGAAGTCAAGGGCAATGCTTCATCCGCAAAGGTGCGGGACATTGGAAGGTGGACTGTCCTCGTAGGAACCAAAACAAAGGTATATCTCATGCTCTAGTTGTTGAAACATGTTTAGCGGTGTTATCTACCAGCACCTGGTGTGTAGATACGGGAGCCACTGATCATGTCTGCAATTCTCTGCAGGGGTTCCAGGAAACCCGACGACTATCTGAAGGAGAGATTACCGTCTACATGGGCAATGCTACTAAGGTGGCAGCTGTTGCAGTGGGAGACGTCTACTTATCTTTTAGTAGAAATAGAAATTTGATTTTAAGAAATTATCTTTATGTACCCAGTTTTAGAAAGAATTTAATTTCAGTTTCTAAACTATTTTTAGATGGATATTCAGTTTCCTTTGGTAACGATGTAGTTATTAAAAGAAATAAAGTGATTATCTGTTCTGGTGCATTAGTTGGCAATTTGTATACTTTAAATCCAATTTCTTCCACAAAGCAAAACATGAAAATTTATAACTCATCTTCTAATTCTAATAAGAGAAAAGAACCTTCGGAAATGAACCAAGCATATCTTTGGCATCTAAGGCTTGGTCATATTAACTTAAGTAGGATTCAGAGGCTTATAGCCGATGGACTTTTGAGTTCATTAGAGTTGGAAAATTTTCCAACTTGTGAATCTTTCTTAGAAGGTAAAATGACCAAGAGGCCGTTCAAGGCCAAGGGGTATAGAGCCAAAGAAGTGTTAGAATTGGTTCACTCTGATTTGTGTGGTCCTATGTCTGTCCAGGCAAGAGGAGGTTTTGAATATTTTGTCTCTTTCATAGACGATTATTCAAGATACGGATATATTTACCTAATGCGCCGCAAGTCCGAGTACTTTGATAAGTTCAAAGAATACAAGGCTGATGTGGAAAAACGATTAGGTAAAAGTATCAAGACACTATGATCTGATCGTGGTGGCGAATACCTCTTAGGAGAGTTTAGGAATTACTTATCAGAGGTCGGGATTCAATCCCAATTGTCTGCACCTGGAACACCCCAACAGAATGGTGTAGCGGAATGAAGGAATAGGACTCTTATGGAGATGATTAGATCAATGATGAGTTATTCAGAATTACCAAATTCGTTTTGGGGATATGCTCTGGAAACAGCAGTATACGTTCTGAACTTAGTACCTTCTAAATCAGTTTCTTCTACTCCCATAGAATTGTGGAATGGGCGAAAACTCAGTCTAAGACATATTCGGATTTGGGGTAGTCCAGCACATGTGCTAAAACCAGATGCTGATAAGTTAGAATCTCGTACAGAAGTTCGCGTGTTTGTGGGATATCCCGAAGGAACGAAAGGAGGTTTATTTTATAGTCCTAAAGACCAGAAGGTCATTGTTAGCACCAATGCCCAGTTTTTAGAATAAGACTATATAATGGATCACAAGCCTAGTAGTAAAGTTGTTTTAGAAGAACTTAGAGAGGACGCGTCTACTTCAGTACCAACAGTACAAGATGAAGTACCACAAGAGACTGCAACACGTGTCACACATGATACACAACCACAGACAGTGCCTCGTCGTAGTGGGAGGGTTGTAAGGCAGCCTGAGAGATTCATGTTTTTGGGAGAGTCTTCAGACTTGATCCCGGGTAAACATGAACCTAATCCCCGGACATATGATGAAACACTCCAAGATATAGATGCAGCATCTTGGCAAAAGGCAATGAATTCTGAAATAGAGTCTATGTACTCTAATAAGGTATGGGAGCTTGTAGAACCATCTGATGGTGTAAAAGTCGTTGGATGTAAGTGGATCTACAAAAGGAAAAGAGGGACAGACGGGAAGGTAGAAACCTTCAAAGCTAGGCTTGTTGTGAAAGGGTACACTCAGAAAGAGGGAATCGATTATGAGGAGACCTTTTCACCGGTGGCCATGCTTAAGTCTATCCGGATACTCTTATCCATTGCTGCTCATATGGATTATGAGATTTGGCAAATGGATGTCAAGACAGCTTTCCTTAATGGAAGTCTTGAAGAGAACATCCATATGAAGCAACCAGAAGGGTTCATTGAAAAAGGCAAAGAGCATCTAGTGTGCAAGCTCAATCGGTCCATTTATGGACTAAAGCAAGCTTCAAGATCTTGGAACATCCGGTTTAATGAAGTAATCCAGTCATATGGATTTATTCAAAGTCCGGATGAGTCTTGTGTATATAAGAAGTGTAACGGAAACGTGGTGGTATTTCTTGTACTATACGTAGATGATATTTTATTAATTGGCAACAATGTCAAGGTATTATCGACGTAAGGGTATGGTTGTCCAAACAATTTGATATGAAGGACTTAGGAGATTGTGCACACATTCTTGGGATTAAAGTTATAAGGGATCGTAAGAAAAGAATGTTGTGTCATCCCAAGCTTCATATATAGATACAATCCTTGCTCGCTTTAGCATGCAGGATTCCAAGAAAGGTTTCTTACCTTTAGACATGGATTAGCTCTATCTAAAGAGATGTCTCCAAGACGTCGAAAGAGATAGAGGACATGAAAGCAGTTCCTGCTTCGGCTGTAGGAAGCATAATGTATGCAATCTATGACGAGACCGATATCTGCTTTACGGGCATGGTCACAGATATCGAGTAACCTGGACAAGGACATTGGACCGCAGTAAAGCATATTAAAGTACACGAGAAGGACTAGAGATTATATGCTAGTTTACCAAGCGGACGATTCGCTCCCTGTGGGTTACAGTTGATTCAGATAGGGACAACATTAAGTCTACATCGGGCTATGTGTTTACTTTAGAGGTGGAGCCATTTCATGGAGGAGTGTTAAGCATAAATGTGTTTGGACTCAACCATGGAAGTCGAGTATGTAGCAGCCTCAGAGGCTAAAGAAGCAGTATGGCTCAGAACTTTCTAATGGACTTAGATGTGATTCTGGTTTGCCCAAAATCATCACAATTTATTGTGATAATAGCGGTGCAGTTGCAAACTCGAAGGAACCACGAGCTCATAAGGCAAGTAAACATATAGAGCGCAAGTACCACCTGATACGAGATATCGTGAAGCGAGGAGAAGTTGTCATCGCCAAGATTGCATCAGCAGATAACCTGGCAGATCCTTTCACTAAGGCCCTTCCGGCGAAAGCTTTCGATCGGCATGTGGAGGGAATGGGAATCAGATGTATGGTAGAAGATATGGCAGCTTAGTCATTAGTATAAGTGAGAGATTGTTGGAGTGTATACTGAAAGCCTAAGCTTTGTAAACATTCATTATGAATAAGGAATCACATTTGGTCAAATTGTCTACATTTGTTTGTAGTTGTTCATTTAATTTATATTGTAGATAACATAGTATGTGGTGTCACATGCAGAAGATGATGTTATCAGTACCTTATAAATTATAAACAGTAGCTCACGACCAAAATGGAAAGGAACAAACCATTAGAAGGTCGTACTGTAATTAGGTATTAGTTTATCTTGACTATATAATTACACTAGTAGACTCAGAGTGTATTGAGTAGAATCATTTGAGGTCGTTTCATTTATACTGACTTTATAAAGGAACAAAGACCTCGGTTATTATGGAAGTGTGTGCTCTTAATCATAATATAATAACAAGCACATATATTTGATATTTATTTCTTTAATTTATCAATGGGTGAGATTTAGTTCGATGAATCAATAAGCCCGATAAGTTGGGAAATGATATCACTTATAGTGTGTGTGTTGTTAATTATAGAAGGAAACTGTGTCCTAGAGATACTAGGTTGATAATGTCCCCAAGAGGAGCTCATAAGGATTGTCATGTTAAATCCTGCAGGTGGACTTAGTCCGACATGACGATAAGGTTGAGTGGTACTACTCTTGGACTTAGATATTAATTAAATGAGTTGTCAGTAACTCACTTAATTAGTGGACATTCGATATCTTAAACAAAGGGAGACTAACACACTCATAATAAGAAGGAGCCCAAAAATGTAATTTGGGATTGGTGCGGTAGTTCAATAATAGTTCTCTAGTGGAATGAATTATTATTGATAAAATTAAGTTGTGTGTTCGGGGCGAACACGGAATGCTTAATTTTATCGGGAGACCAAAACCAATTCCTCCTCTCGGTCCCTATCATAGCCTCTTATTTATAGAGTACTATACCCACCTTCTATACCCACCAATAGGGGGCCGGCCAAGCTAGTTTGGGAACCAAGCTAGGGTCGGCCTAGGTATAAATTGGGGTGGCCGGCCAAATTAAATTAAAAAGGAATTTTAATTTTAATTTTAATTTTTATTATGTGGAAGAAATAATTTATTAAATAGAATTAAAATTAAAATATCTCTCTTGTAAAAGATCTACAAAAGATTAAAGAAAGAGATTAGATCTCTTTCCTTATTTGTAGATTGATGAGATATTTTATTTTCTCTTTAAAATTATCCACATGTTGATAAAATTAAAATTATAGAAATTTCCTTTTATCAACCATGAAGAGATTTTTAAAGAAAAATTTTAATTTTAAAATTTCCGGAAACAAATTAGGAAGTTTTAATTGTTGATTAAAACTTGTCTAATTTACCTCTTTTGATGTGGCCGGCCATTAGAGATTAATTAGGGAAATTTTATTTTATTTTTCTCAATTAAATCATGTCAAGGGAATTAAGGAAATTTTATTGTAATTAAATTTCCTAATTTGCCTAGGCCAAGGAATATAAAAGAAGGGGTGAGGGTGCCTTCATGAGATACAACCTCTATTATTTCTCTCCCTCTTTTATTCCTTGGAGTGGCCGGTCATCCTCTTCCTCTCTCCCTCTTTGTGGTGGCCGAATCTCTCAAAGGCTTGGAGCTCTTGTGGCGGCCAGATACTACTTGGAGAAGAAGAAGAAAAAGGAGAGAAAGCTAGCATCTCTTGGAGCTTGGTTGATGTTTTGTTCTTCATCCTTGGTTAAGCTTTTTGTGGCCGAACCTAGCTAGGAGGAGAAGAAGGTGGTTGGTGGTTTCTCATCTTGGAAGATCGTTGCCCACACAACGTCCGAGGTTAGAAGAGGAATACGATAGAAGATCAAGAGATTTTTCTACAAGGTATAACTAGTAATTTTTCTTTCCGCATCATACTAGTTATTTATGGAAATAATACCAAATACAAGAGGCTTACGTTCTAGAATTTTGAATATGTTTTTCGATGTTGTGTTCTTTTGTTTTTTCTTTTCCTTGTGATTTGATTGTTCTTTTCGGTTAACCTAAAGTTATTTTAGGAAATTAAATATTAGATTTCTATAAAAGGTTTTGTCTAGTCGGTGGTGGTTGCTCCCATATCCAAGAAGGCCGTGTGCCTCGCCACGTCAGTACTGGGAACCAATTATGGAAATTAATATTTAATGGAATTAATAACTTAAGGTGATTTGGGTCGAACGTGTTAAGTTCCACAGGAGATCCAAGTCAAAACCTAAAAGAACAAATAGATTAAGTTTTGGATCAAACGTGTTAAGTTCCGCAGGCGATCCAAAATTTAATTTAAAAGAACACATGGTAGCTAGGAAAAGGTTCAGATCTTTGTACAAAATTTTTGTACAGTGGAACCTCTAGGCTTTCCGAGTAGCAACCAACACTTGGAGGCTTGTGCTGGTGCACGTCCAAGTCAAGAGGCGAGGAAGAAGCTAGGGTTAGGGTTCCTTGTGCATATATTGTAAGATTTTGCTTGTATTGTATCTCCCTTCCCTTTCTTCTTGTACTGTGAGCTTGTTGGGCTTCTCCGCCTTCGGTAGTTACCGTAAAGAAGTGTTTTATTAGTGGAGGGTGCGTGAGTGAGTGGATCCTTGGACTAGTCACCTCTTCTTGAGGTGGATACCAAGTAAATCTACGAGTTAGCATTGTGTGGTTGTTTCTTTGGATTTTCCGCTGCATTTCATCACAAGAAGCAAGCAACGATGAGCACGAGATTGCGCCGAGCTATTCACCCCCCCCCCCCCCTCTAGCTCCATTTTCGGTCCCAACAAGTGGTATCAGAGCAAGGTTGCTCTTCACCGGAATCATCGCCGGAAGGGGCAACAAAGCTAGAGGGTGAAGAAGTTGAAGCAAATTCATTAAGTCAAAGAATTCAAAAAGCTCAACTTTAAGATAGAATTCCAAGATGACCTTGGATTCGACACAAGGGTGCCTCCACCATATGAATCTACAAGCTTCGATTCTTGGAAATCAAGGATCGAGAATTTTCTTATGATGGAGATAGAGCAATGGTTTGCTCTAATGGAAGGCTTCGAAGCTCCAAGAAATTTAAAAGGCAAGATTCTCAAGAGGATCAAGTGGAGCCAAGAGCAAATTCAAAGGAGCAAGGCAAATGACAAAGTAACCAAGCTATTGGTCAACTTATTGCCAAGCAATATTTTGGCTCCAGTCGGAGAATTCAAAGATGCCATGGAGCTTTGGAGAAAATTGGCAACGATTCATGAGATCGCCTCCACTGTACCAATTCAAGAAGAATCCAAAGAGGGTGACTCTGTGGGTCAAGATCAAGAGGAAGTGGACTCCGAAGTTAAGAGATGCTCAACTTCCGAAGAAGAAGTCCAAGAAGCCTCGTCTTCAAAGGAATGCAATGAAAAGAGCAAAGAGGGAGCATACTCCTTGTTCCATGTACAAGATGAAGATGATGAAGCCTCCATCTCTAGGATTGAGGGGGAGTGATTTTTGTTGACACCGGATCAAGAAGAAAAAGAAGTCTCCACATCCGGGTCAAGAGAAGAAGAGGATGAAGAAGCTTCCACCTCCACAAGTCAAGTCAAATCTATTGGAGGAGCATCACTATCAGAACAAGAGGAAGTTTCTACCTCCGGATCCAAAGGAGAAGATGTCATTCCTACACACGAAGGTATAAATATTTCATTTAAAAATAAAAATCATATAATATGCTTTGAGTGTAGGGAACATTGGCACTACAAGAGCAAGTGTCCTATCTTGGTCAAGAAGAAGGGCCAAGTGACACCAAAGGGCAAGGAGAAGCCCAAAGAGACCACTCCCGGAACAAAGAAGAGCAAGGAGCACATTGTGTGTTTTTCTTACAATCAAAGGGGACACTATCGGAGTCAATGTCCCAAGGGGAAGAAAGTGGTCAAGGCTCAAGGAGGAAGCATGAGTTAAGGGGGAGCCTCCAAGGTAAAACGAAAGGTATCATTTGTCGAGCATACCCCTTTAAATAATGGTAAAAAGCATGCTAATACCAATTTTTATCATTTTAATGCTATTTACCATAAAAATAGGGAGCATGATAGCATTAAAGAAAAACATATGGCTCTCCATGCTAAGACTACCACACCTAGGGTTAGGAAGGTAGGTAAAAGTTTAGGCAATAACACTAAGGACCATAGTTATAAGCCTAGAAATAAAAATGCTCAAGGATTTAAGGAAAAATCAAAATCTAAGGATTTAATGAGAGAAAATCAAGTCTTGAGGTCAAGGCTTGATAAAATGGAAAAGACCCTAAAAAGGATGGAAAGTATCCTAAAAGGGCAAAATGAGCAAAACCTAGGTTTAGCACAACAAGGGTCATCCAAAGGCTATAGGGGTTTGGGATACAAACCTAAAACCAAAGAGGGTGTGCCCTCTTACCATATGGTTCCATATAATTATGGAACCAACCCTAAGTCAAATGGTCAAGTCAAAAATACTAGGGAGGTTATCCCTAAGAGTATTTTTGCAACAAGCGTGACTAAGACTTCTAAGAAGTTCAAGAAAGTCACTAGAAAGGTCACAAGGGAAGCAATCCCTAGAGTTGACTTAGAAAAAGTGGCCAAGGCTTCTAAGAAACCTAACAAGGTCACTAGGAAGGTATCTAGGAAAGTTATCCCTAGTGAATACCTAGAGCATCCGAGGAGCACCAATAGATTTTGGGTTCCTAGGAGCATTTTCTCTACCCCTTAGATGAGTTAGAGAATGTCAACTCTAATTGAAAGGGTAGTTAACCCAATCATGATAAAGTTGGCACTCTAGGAGTATTTTCTAGGTTATTATTAACCTTTGAAAATGATAAGGGTTATTCATTTACTTCTTAAATGAAGTAAAATGTGTCATAGTTTGAGTATTTGGATATAATTTTAATTGGCACAAGAGATCAAGTGTAAAGAGATGCCAAGTTGGGATTTTAGCCTTTTATTGTGAAGTTAAAAGCAAAAGAAATGTCAAAATTGGATTTTGACATTTTGTTGGGAAATAGTGAGCAATCTAGGGTTTAAATCTTTAAGTTAGCTAACGGTAAGGATACTTAAATAGATAATCTAGGTATTTTATTTATGCTAATTTTCCATGCATTATTTGCCCATCATATGTCATGACATTATATTTATTCTTGCACTCATGCCTTATTACGAAAAACACAAAAAAATACCATGTCATGTCATACATACATCATGTAGTTATAGGAAATTTTCTTTTGAAAATTATCTCGTTTTGATGTATGCCATAACATATCATGAATTATGCTCAATTCCTTGCAATTAAGGACAAATAGCATTTATTAACAAGTAACATCCTTGGTGGAAGTTCATAATTCAAAATGCCTAGATAGATATGCATGATCCCTAGTTTAGGGCAAAAACAAAGTTTACATCTCACTAAAGAACTATAAGGTGACTTGTATGTGTTTTTGGTACACATTAGATGCAAGTGAGATGTTAGGATGATCAACAAAACTCAAGATGTTGATTTAGTACATTTTTATGAGTTTTAGGTTCATCAAAACACATAGTTATGTGTTTTCCAACCATTGGGAAAGCTAATGTACAAGCCATGTGCATTGAGCCCAAAGAATATGGTTGGATATTGGTTTTGAAAATGATTTTAAATATGCTTTGGAAAACCTTGATGAAGACTATCTTTTGATAGTAATCATCATTGAATAGTTGAGCACAAACTTAGAAGAAAACACTAAACTTTTTACAAGTTTTTAAGTTTGTGTCAATCTTTGAAAATAGAAAGTATTCTCATAGAAAATTATTTTTCCTTGATAGTATATGCCATAAGGATTGTCTACATGAATTTTCATGATTTTTCAATTTTTTTAGAATTTTAGGGGAGTTTCTGAAATTCACTGAAATCAATTTTCAGTTTTTTAGAGCTCCAATCGATCACCCGATCGATTGGAGTGCCTCAATCGATCGGGCGATCGATTGAGAGGAGTTTTCCCGCGAGCAGAAGCTCGCTGGATCGATCAGTTGATCGATTCACGCAGTCTGAATCGATCAGTGGATCGATTCAGATGGGTTCAATCGATTGGAACCCAACTCCAATCGATTGGGGATGCTGATTTTTGCTGGGAAAGCCTGATTTCATAATTTTGAACCACCTTTAAGCTATAAAACCTTTCCTAACCCCTCAAAACACATTTATATACATTTAGGGGGAGTTTTCATGATGAGAACAAGGATGGTTTGGTTAAGAAAGCATAAGTAGAGGTTTAGGTTAAGGTTTGGTTTCATTATTGAATTTATGAACCTCAAAACTTCTAAATTTGTGTTTCCCTAAGTTTTAGGGATTCCAAGTCATTGTTGGTGCAATGACAGAGGTTACTTGTATGTCTTTAGGGGGAGTTACTTTTTAAGGACATGAAAATTTATTTTTCATATACCTTGGAAGGTGGTTAACCTTCTTTACCAAAAAATGCTCAAGGTTGGGCATTTGAATGTAATGGAGAGTGGATATCTTCATTATTCAAGTGGTGTATGCTCACGAATAAGCATTTGATGACAATGAAGGGTATGGGACCTTCATTTGAATAGTGTGCGAATATACCAAGTGGTATATGCTCAAGGATGCGCATTAAGAATAATGAAGGGTATGGGACCTTCGTTATTGTGTTGTGAACAACGAGTGAAGTTGTGAACAACGTTGGGTAACTCTTCAGGGGGAGAGTTTTTGGATGTATGCCAATAGGAGGAGAATGTGTAGTTAAGTTAGGCCTTCATTACCTAAAGAGGAAATTTGCCCTCAAGGAAAAGGGAAGAATAAAGGAAACCATCATTCTTACTTTGGCATGAAGGAGAGTTAAGGTTATGGGATTAGCCTAACTTAAAGGTATTGTCAAACATTAAAAAGGGGGAGATATTGTTGGTGCAATATTCCCTAGGTCAAGGTTGACCTGGTTGATTGAGCTTGAATTGGCTCAAGCTCGAGTCGTGGTGTTTGAGTTTCGATGTTTGACAATACAGATAATACATGGAGATTGCAGGTGCAATTGTTCATGTGGGGAGATTGCGAAATAGAGTCAAGTAGGTCAAGGTTGATTGGATACTTGACTGGAAAATCCTGGTGAGTGAAGCCAGGTGAAAGTCCTAACTGGGAGGTTAAGCAGAAGGAAAGTCCTGGTAAGTGAAGCCAGGCAGATGAGAAGTCCTAGTGAGTGAAGCTAGGCAGAAGGAAAGTCCTGGTGAGTGAAGTCAAGCATATGAAAAGTCCTGGTGAGTGAAGCCAGGTAGATGGAAAGTCCTGGTGAGTGAAGCCAGGCAGATGAGAAGTCCTAGTGAGTGAAGCTAGGCAGAAGGAAAGTCCTAGTGAGTGAAGCTAGGCAGAAGGAAAGTCCTGGTGAGTGAAGCCAGGCAGATGGGAAGTCCTGGTGAGTGAAGTCAGGCAAAGGAAATCCAGATGAGTCAAGGTTGACCAGACATTTGGTGAAAGTCTAAATAGATCAAAGGGATTGACCGAATACTTGACACGAGGAGAAAAGTCCAAGTGGGTCAAAGGGATTGACCGGACACTTGGTGAGAGAGTCCTAGCAGGTCAAGGGTGGCCGGATGCTAGGCATAATGTACCAACAGGTCATGGTTGACCGGATGTTGGTTTAGGGGACTTTTGACTTGGTTTTGGGCAAAAACAAGGAGCTGGATCGATCAGCCGATCGATTGGCTCATACCCAATCGATCAGCTGATCGATTGGGTGAGTCCCCACGACAAAGGCTTCCCCAATCGATCAACCAATCGATTGGGGAAAATCCTCGATCGCACAGAAAGCCTCCCAATCGATCGGGCGATCGATTGGGAGCCTCCAATCGATCGGCTGATCGATTGGGAGCTGCGACTTCACGCGATAAGCCTTGGATTTATCGACCGATCGATCCAGGCAATTCCCGAGAGCACAGAGGCGCTCTGGATCGATCGGTCGATTGATCCAAAGCCTCCCCAATCGATTGGGAGCAATCCAATCAATTGGGATTCGACCGTTGGCGTCGTATTTAGCTGTTGGCGAGCGATTCCCTCAGCAGAACTTCCACGGCTCCGATTATTTCTCTACACAGATCTTCAGAGCAGTTCTCCACAGCTCTCATGCTAGATCTTGAAGGTTCTTGGAGGCTTGTGCTGGTGCACGTCCAAGTCAAGAGGCGAGGAAGAAGCTAGGGTTAGGATTCCTTGTGCATATATTGTAAGTTTTTGCTTGTATTGTATCTCTCTTCCTTTTCTTCTTGTACTGTGAGCTTGTAGGGCTTCTCCGCCTTCGGTAGTTACCGTAAAAGAGTGTTTTATTTGTGGATGGTGCGTGAGTGAGTGTATCCTTGGACTAGTCACCTCTTCTTGAAGTGGATACCAAGTAAATCTACGAGTTAGCGTTGTGTGGTTGTTTCTTTGGATTTTCCGCTGCATTTCATCACAAGAAGCAAGCAACGACGAGCACGAGATCGCGCCGAGCTATTCACCGCCCCCCCCCCCCTCTAGCTCCATTTTCGGTCCCAACAAGAAGGGGGTGAATATCGATTAAAAAAAAATGAGATACGCAGCGGAATAAGAAATTAGAAAAAGAAATGACACAAGTAATTTTTTTACTTGGTTCGGAGCCTGTGTCGATTCCTACTCCAAGGCCCACACACAAGGGTACTTTCGATGGGCAATTCACTAGCAATTTGGAATTGTTTACAACTTAAAGTACACGAAAGCTAATGAAAAAAAAATACTGACAAGAAAAAGAAGAATGGAAAAAGTAGAGTGTTGTTAGACTGTCTTCGCAGCGTCGCAGGAGCACCAGAGAGCGAATCGTGAGTTGTGTTTTGAGCTTCAGCCTTGACCCTCCTTATATTGGAGGTTCGGGGTGCTTGGAACCTCTAGGGCGCCCTGAATATGACGTAGCCAAGCCAACCAGGGTGCTCCGCGTGGCGAGATGATGTTGTGGATAAAAGTTCACCTCCGGGCGCCCGGACCCCAGTTTTCCAACAGTTTCCTTCCTGCAAGAAAACGTTAGTCCGGAGGCAAACATATGATATATATATCCTACAAAATAAAGTGTTAGCACAGTTTAAGTTTAAACAGAATATTATTTAGATTCCGTCTCCTCGAGACCAGAATCTAGTCACGATCTCGACTTAGATATCCGAAATGGGTCTAAGTCGGATTGACGCCTAATGTTCCCTTCCCGGGAACGCGCTCTCACAGTCACTCCCCTCTAGTGACTTACCTCTACCTACCTGTCAGACGTTCGGTCAGCCCTTCGACCCGTCTGGGCTTTGTGCCAACTATCCGGTCAGCCCGTTGACTTAGCTAGACTTTATGCCAAACGTCCGGTCAGCCTGTCGACCCGTTTGGACTTCGTGCCAGATATCCGATCAGCTCGTCGACTTGTCTGGGCTTCTCCTGTACACTCGATCAGAGTGTTAGATAACAACGAAACTAACTTAACCTATTTTGTTATTCATCAAAACTTGAGTTAGACCGTTAGTGCTAACCGCACCAACAATCTCCCCCTTTTTGATGCAATGACAACCTGATTAAGTTAGTGATAAATATGCAAGTAAAAACAAACATAAGGTTGTTAAGTTAGCTTTTAAATTTTATTCTATTTGTTTAACTAACTTAAACCACCTAACCCTCCTCCTTTGGCATTCATCAAAAGGATTAAAATAGAACAACTTGTAATTGAAAAATGCAAAGTAAAAACAATCTAGAAATGTAAGTCAAATTATCTTGGGGGAGTATAACATAGAAAAAATAGCTTAAGTTTTTAACTTTTATCTTTTTCAAAACGTAGCTACGTTTAACTTTTAGAAAGATAATTGTAAACTTAATATTTTGAAAAGAGTTTTGCAATTTAGAAACATAATTTGCAAAGATAAAGAATATTAGGGTTAAGTTCACTTTACAAGTCAAGTAAATTTAAGTTTGAGTTTGTAAAACTTAACTAAGTAAAATTCATTTTTAAATCTGACTTTGTAACATTTTAGATACATTTTCAAAAATATGTTTTGAAACCCAAATATAATTTTCAAAAATTAAGAATCCAATTTTTAAAGCCTTTGTAAACTAATTTTGGAAGGTTTAAATCGAAAACTAAGTTTAGAAGGTGTCATTTTCAAAATTAAATTTGAAAAGTTTAAAATTTGAAAATAAAGTTAATTTTCAAAACTAATTTTAACTTTCAAAACTAATTTTAACTTTCAAAACTAATTTTAAAAAATCCAAAAAAAAATTAAAATACTTAGTTTTGACTTGATTTAAAAAGAGGTATTTTGCAAAAATTAATTTTAAACTAAGTATAAAAATAATTAACCTCCCCCTGAACCTGACATTACAAAATCTGTCTAACTAGTTAGCTACTTACTGACTATTAGAGGATAGCAGCTTTCACTTGGTTAGTCAAGCTAAGTCTAAGCATCAGGTAGTGTTTGACTAAACTGAATGACTTAACTTGATTAATATCTGTTTTGTATTTAACGTTCAGACTTATATCGATGCACTTACATAAGCATCTTAAGTCTAGGAAATTTGCCTATGCATCTCACCCCTTTCTATGTTTGGCAATCACAAACAAGGAAATTCTAGGGTGTTGGTGAGATGCTCAAGTACTAGCTCTAGGGGAACATGCTTTCTAAGGGATTATTCTAGTCTAAGGCCAAAACTGATTTTGAAATTCTAAAAATAGGAAATTTTGAAAATATAAAAGCATTTTACCTTAGAATTTGAAAAATACCCTTTTTTGAAAATAATTTTAAAATTCCTAATCTATTAGAAACATCCCTAATTTTCTACGTAGATTGCTAAACTCACTTTCAGGGAGGGGTTTAGTAAATATGTCAGCTAAATTAGATTTTGACTCAATGTACTTGAGTTCAATGTCTCCTTTAGTGACATGATCCCTGATAAAGTGATGCCTAATTTCAATGTGTTTGATTCTAGAATGATACGCTAGATTTTTTCTTAAATTAATTGAACTAATATTGTCAATTAATACTTTTACTTTTGTAAGGTTTAAGTTAAAATCTTTTAAAGTGTGCATTATCCATAATAGTTATGCAACACATTCTCCTTTGGCTATATATTCTGACTCAATTGTAGATAGAGCAACACAGTGTTGCTTTCTACTAAACCAGCTAACAAGTGATGGGCCTAGTAGTTGACATCCACTGCTTGTGCTTTTGCGGTCTAATTTGCACCTAGCATAATCTAAGTCAGAATATCCTATTAATTCAAAATTATTAGTTCTAGGATACCAAATACCTACATTTGTTGTTCCTTTAAGGTATCTAAAGATTCTTTTGACTTGAGTTAAATGTGATTCTTTAGCACAAGTTTGGTATCTAGCACACATACTCACTGTAAATAAGATATCGGGTCAACTTGCAGTTAAGTACAATAGGCTACCTATGGCACTCCTATAGTATTTTAAGTCAACTGGTTTTCTATTGTCATCGTCATCTAGGATTGTGTTTACTGCCATAGGTGTTTTTATTTCTTTAGTATTTTCCATTCCAAATTTTTTAAGTAATTCTTTAGTGTATTTTTGTTGATGAATATAATTACCTTCATTTGTTTGTTTGATTTGTAATCATAAAAAGTAAGTTAACTTGCCTACTAGACTCATTTCAAATTCTTGCTCCATTAGATTTGTAAATTCATCTAAAAATTCTGAGTTAATTGAACCAAAAATTATATCATCTACATATATTTGAGCTATAAAAATATCCTCCTTTATTAACTTAACGAATAGGGTTGGGTCAATTTAACCTTGGTTGAACCATTTGGATATTAGGTAAGAAGTTAGCCTTTCATACCATGCCCTAGGTGCTTGCTTAAGTCCATATAAAGCTTTCTTTAATTTAAATACATAGTCAGGATGTTCTAGACTTTCAAACCCAGGTGGTTGTCCTACATAGACTTTTTCTTTTATAAATCCATTTAGGAAGGCAGATTTAACGTCCATTTGATATAATCTGAACCCTTTATGGGTTGCATAACTGAGTAACATTCTAATAGACTCTAATCTAGCTACTAGAGCATAAGTTTCATCATAGTCAAGTCCTTCAACTTGACTAAACCCCTTAGCGACTAAGCTAGCCTTATTTCTAGTAATTTCCTCAGTTTCACTTAGTTTATTTCTAAATACCCATTTTGTTTCTATTACTTTTTTATTTTTGGGTGGTGGTACTAAGTCCCAAACTTCATTTCGCTCAAATTGGGCTAGTTTCTCCTGCATAGCTATAACCCAGTCTAGGTCACGTAAGGATTCAGCTATAGTTTTATGTTTGATTTTTGAAATTAAAGAAATTTGACTTAGATTTCTAAAGGATGACCTAGTCTGAACCCTTAGGTCTGGATCACCAATTATCTGGTCAGTTGGATGATTTGGGTTGACTCTTATGGTTCTGAGAGGTTGATTTTCTTGAGTTCTTTCTTCCTCTTCATGATTTAAGTCTTGATTGGTTCCTTCTTGATTACTACTGCTTTGAATGAACTCAATTGGTTGAAGTTGGGTTTGATCTAAGTTTGGTTTGGATTCCTCAAATTTTACATTAGTGGCTTCTTCAATTTATAATGTAACCTTATTATATATTCTGTATCCCCTACTGTTGAGTGAATATCCCACAAAAATTTCATTTTCTACTTTAGAAGTAAATTTTCCTAAATGTTCTCTTGTATTTAAGATGAAGACTGGGCACCCAAATACTTTAAAATATTTTATATTGGGTTGTTTATTATAATAAACTTTGAAAAAGGTTTTATTATGTATTTTATTTAGGGTTGTTCTATTTTGCATGTAGCAAGCTGTACTAACAGCTTCTGCCCAAAAATATTTGGGAAGATTATATTCATTTAACATAGTTCTAGAGGCTTCAAGTAAAGTTCTATTTTTTCTTTCTATAATCCCATTTTGTTGAGGAATTTTAGGGCATGAAAATTCGTGATGATAGTCATTTTCAAGATAAAATTTATTAAAGTTATGATTTTTAAATTCTCCCCCATTATCATTTCTAATTCTTTTTCGTTTTCAACTTGTTTACAGAAATTTGTAAAAATTTCAAAGATTTCATCCTTATTTTTTAAGAATTTTACCCAAGTGAACCTAGAGTAGTCATCTATTATTACTAGACAATATAAACTACCGTTTATTGATTTGACCCCATGGGAGTCAAACAGGTCTAGATGTAAAAGTTCTAGTATTGAATTAGTTTGAGATTGATTAATTGGTTTGTGGGTAGATTTTATTTGTTTGCCTTGTTGACAAGCATTACATATGATTGAGTCTAAGTTAGGTAATTTTGGTAAGCCTCTAACTAATCCATTTAATTTGCTTATATTTCTGAAATTTGTGTGTGACATTCGTCTATGTCATAACCAAATTTCTTCTTTTTGTGTTAAATAACACTTAATTGAAGAAGTGATTAAGTTAATTGCATAGATGTTATCTTTTCTAAACCATTTTAGACTTATAGTAGGATTATCTAGGTGTTTGATTAAGCATTTCGTAGATAAGAACCTAACCTTATACCTAGTGTCACACAATTGACTAATACTTAGGAGATTATACTTGAAATTTTCAACAAGTAAGACATTTGTAATAATAAAGTCAAATTTTAGCTCAATGTTACCTATATCAATTACCTTGAGTTTGCCATTGTTTCCAAAGGTAATTGTTCCTAAGCTTTTGTAAGTAAGTTGGATGAATTTGGTGTGATCTCTAGTCATATGTTTGGAGCAACCAATGTCCAAAACCCACTTGGTTTTCTACAATAGGTATAAACTAGAATTAGTCTAAGTTCATGCTGATAAAATTTTAGATTAGTTTTAAAATAAATCATAAGTTAATTTAAAAAAAATTAAGTTAATTTTAAAATAAATTTTAAATTAATTTAAAAGTTTTTAAAAGTATTTTTGAAATACCTTTTAAAGAATTTTTAAAAGTTTTTTAAAGAAATTTTAAAATAATTTTTAAAGAGTTTTTAAAAGTTTTAAAGACTTTTTAAAATTATTTTTAAAGAATTTTTAAAATAATATTAAAGAATTTTTAAAAGTTTTTAAAGAATTTATAAAATAATTTTCAAAGAGTTTTAAAAAGTTTTTAAAGAATTCTAAAAATAATTTTTTAAAGAATTTTAAAAAGTTTTTAAAGAATTTTTAAAATAATTTTTAAAGAGTTTTTAAAAAAATTTAAAGAATTTTTAAAATAATTTTTAAAGAATTTTTAAAAGTTTTTAAAGAATTTTTAAAATAAATTTTAAAGAATTTTTTAAAAGTTTTTAAAGAATTTTTAAAAGTTTTTGAATAATTTTTAAAGAATTTCTTAAAAGTTTTTAAAGAATTTTTAAAATAATTTTTAAAGAGTTTTTAAAAGTTTTTACAGAATTTTTAAAATAATTTATAAAGAATTTTTTAAAAGTTTTTAAAGAATATTTAAAATAATTTTTAAAGAGTTTTTAAAGAATTTTTTAATGAATTTTTAAAAGAATTTTTTAAAAGTTTTTAAAAAAAAATTAAAATAATTTTTAAAGAATTTTTAAAAGATTTTAAAGAATTTTTAAAATAATTTTTAACAGTTTTTTTAAAGAAATTTTAAATGAATTTTTAAAGATTTTTTAAAATAATTTTTAAAGAATTCTTAAAAGTTTTTAAAGAATTTTTAAAATAATTTTTTAAAGAGTTTTTAAAGAAATTTTAAAATAATTTTTAAAGAGTTTTTTAAAGTTTTTAAAGAATTTTTAAAATAATTTTTAAAGAATTTTTAAAAGTTTTTAAAGAATTTTTAAAATAAATTTTAAAGAATTTTTAAAATAAATTTTAAAGAATTTTTAAAATAATTTTTAAATAATTTTTAAAAGTTTTTTTAAAGAAATTTTAAAGAGTTTTTAAAGAGTTTTTAAAAGTTTTTAAAGAATTTATAAAATAATTTTTTAAAGAGTTTTTAAAAGTTTTTTAAAGAATTTTTAAAATAATTTTTTAAAGTGTTTTTAAAAGTTTTTAAAATAATTTTTAAAAGAATTTTTAAAGAATTTTTAAAATAATTTTTAAAAGTTTTTAAAGAAATTTTAAAATAATTTTTAAAGAGTTTTTAAAAATTAATTTAAATTTAATTTGATTTAATTTATTTTAATTTTAAATTAATTTTAAATTAATTTTAATTTTAATTTTAATTTAATTTGATTTGATTTGATTTAGTCCTTAGTCATCTCACCCGATCTACGTTTTCAATCAGTGAATCCTATAATTTTGTGAGATGAATTAGGTTCAGTTTTAGAGTTTGGTTTAACTTTGTGTTAAATTCAAGTTTAGTTTTGGGCTCAACAAATAGGCATTCTTTGGATAAATTTCTAGGCTATGGTGAGTCACTTGGACATCATTAGAGTAATCATGCCTTCGAAGTTTTCCAAATAGTTTCATCTACTAAACTTAATACAAAACCTTGATTTAACTGATTAGGATCCATAAAGGGTAGTTTCGGTCAGTTCCACTTGGCCAAATGCACCAGGTCGAAGTCATATCTTTCTAGACATGCATAAACTAAGCTTCCCTAACGTACTATCATCTAAAACTTCACCAGTACCATAGGTCAAGTTAAACTTGGTCCATTTCTAATTAGTCCTAATTACCCTGGCGGGTAGGCTAGTTTGGGTTACCCTGTCGGGTAAGTTAGTTTTGGAGGTGTCAGCTATTCTGGAGTCTCCCCTGAATTATTTACCTTTATTTTTTATTTTTAGTTTTTTGTTTATGTTTGTTCTTTTTATAGTTATAATTGACTTGGTGATATTCTAAGTCTTGGTAGGGTTTAAAATATTTAGATTTTGAATTTGTTAGTTTGGGTTTGTATTTTGCTTTTTGAGTTGATTCATTTGATTTTACATAATATATTTTTTGTTTGGGTATGTAGTATTGGTTAAGTCCTACTTGTGTGGTTAAACACGCTTTCGGAACTCAAGCTTTACTTGATTGTTTGTGTTGAGTTATTAACGATTTAAATGTTTTATTCGAACTTGACTTGTAGCCAAGTCCGATTTTGTTGTAAATTGTTTTTTGATTATTTAATATTAGATCTAAATTCTTAAATCTAGTTATAAATTTTTCTAACATTTCTTTTAATTTATTAATTTCTATTTTTAGTGATAAATTCTCCTCCTCAAGTGTTAGATCTTGAGTTGGATTTGAATTTTTTATTTGTTCCTTGAGGTTTTGATTTTCCTCAAGGAGCAATTTATTTTCTTTTTCTAGTTTAACTAATTTACTATTCAAGCACGAAATAATTTTAAAAAATTTTCTATTTAAATTAAAATCTACCTCGTCGGGACCTTCGGAAATGAGTACGGACTCGTGGCTCGACTTAGGTTCGGACCCGTCTTCTGATTCTTCTTCGAGGGTCATCAGTGCGAGGTGGCTCTAGTGCTTCTGATCTTCAGCCTCCGATTCGTCCGAGAAGGAGTTGTCCCAAGTCGCTTTGAGAGTCTTCTTCTTGGATGCTTTTGTCTTGTCACTCTTCAGTTTCGGGCACTCGTTCTTGTAATGACCCTTTTTGTTGCATCCGAAGCAGGTCACGTTCCTCGGTTCGTTTGGAAAGTTGATCTTTTGCAGGTCCTTCTTGCTAAAGCTCTTCTTTCTCCTGGTGAACATTTTCCTTACTAGATTCACCTGGTACTCTTCATCTTCAGTCTCCTACTCAGACTCTTCTTCGGGTGCAGGCTTGTTTTTAGATCTCTCCTTGGAGGAACCTGTAAATAAGGCAACACCTTTCTCAAATCCAGCGTTAGTCTGCTCATGTAGCTCTAACTCATAAAATAATTCATTTAATTTTAGTTTGGATAAATTTTTCGAAATTTTGCAGGCATCCACGATAGATGCCCACAAAGTGTTGCGAGGAAAAGCATTTAACGCATACCTTATTAGATCTTGGTTTTCCATCTGGAGTCCTATTGTGTGGAGTCCGTTGAGGATATCTTTAATTCTCGTGTGAAGCTGACTCGCCGTTTCTCCTTCCTGTATTTTAATATTAAATAATCTATTTAATAATAGATCGCGCTTCGTTACCTTGGCGTCGTTTGTCCCTTCGTGTAGTTTGATCAGTTTGTCCCACAATTCCTTTGCGTTCTGGTGCGGACTTACCCAGTTCAATTCTTCCTTCATCAGTCCGCATTGGAGCGTGTTGAGTGCTTTGAATTCCGTTGAAGCTTTCTTCTTCATATCCGGAATCCACTATTCTGGGTCCAATGGGATTCCGGAGTTGTCGACCGGCGTCTTGTAGCCTCTTGTGACGCTGAACCATTGGTCGAAGTCCGTCTTCAGGTAGACTTCCATTCGCTTCTTCCAGTACGGAAAATCATCCCCGTTGAATAGGGGAGGACGTACTGTGCTGAAGCCTTCAATTTGGGGCATCCTGCACACAAATAAAGAAAAAGACAAAGAAAAAGTCCCAAGACTAGGTCTTGGATTAGTAGTGCAGGATAAAATAGAAATAATTTAAAAACTAAATTAGTGTTGCACCAATTCAGTTGGTTGACGAAAAAAGTTTCGAAAAAAGTAATAGTACCAGTTTGGAAAATTACGAAAATCTGAAAATCGAAAAAAGAAAGAAAAAGGGAAAAAAATTTCACCCCCTATCTGATTGGTGGTTGCACCAAATCAGAACGGTACCTGCTCTGATACCACTTGTTGGATCGTAAGCATTCGATAAAGGGGGTGAATATCGATTAAAAAAAATGAGATACACAGCAGAATAAGAAATTCGAAAAAGAAATGACACAAGTAATTTTTTACTTGGTTCGGAGCTTGTGTCGACTCCTACTCCAAGGCCCGCACATAAGGGTGCTTTCGATGGACAATTCACTAGCAATTCGGAATTGTTTACAACTTAAAGTACATGAAAGCTAATGAAAAAAAATACTGACAAGAAAAAGAAGAATGGAAAAAGCATAGTGTTGTCAGACTGTCTTCGCAGCGTTGCAGGAGCACCAGAGAGCAAATCGTGAGTTTTGTTTTGAGGTTCAGCCTTGACCCTCCTTATATAGGAGGTTCGAGGCGCCTGGAACCTCCAGGGCGCCCTGAATATGATGTAGCCGAGCCAACCAGGGTGCTCCGCGTGGCGAGATGACATTGTGGATAAAAGTTCGCCTCAGGACGCCCGGACCTCCGGGCGCCCGGATCCATCCTGAGCGCTCGGACCCCAGTTTTCCAGCAGCTTCCTTCCTACAAGAAAACGTTAGTCTGGAGGCAAACATATGATATATATATCCTGCAAAACAAAGTGTTAGCACAATTTAAGTTTAAACAGAATATTAATTAGATTCCGTCTCCTCGAGACCGGATTCTAGTCACGATTTCGACTTAGATATCCGAAATGGGTCTAAGTCGGATCGACGCCTAATGTTCCCTTCCCGGGAATGCGTCCTCACAGTCACTCCCCTCCAATGACTTACTTTCACCTACCTGTCAAACGTTCGGTCAGCCCTTCGACCCGTCTCGGCTTCGTGTCAGCTATCCGGTCAGCCCGTCGACCAGCTGGACTTCATGTCAAACGTCCGGTCAGCCCGTCGACCCGTTTGGATTTCGTGTCAGACATCCGGTCAGCCCGTCGACCTGTCTGGACTTCTCCTGTACACTCGATCAGAGTGTCAGATAACAACGAAACTAACTTAACCTATTTTGTCATTCGTCAAAACTTGAGTTAGACCGTTAGTGCTAACCGCACCAACAATCTTTACTCAGCATTTTAGTTAAGATTAAGCATAATATTTGTTTTTATCAATTTAATATCTGATATAAAAAATTAAATGTGATGCCCTTGCATTGCATGGGTGCATCCTTACTAAGTCCAATTTATAAATTTAAGGTACTAATTTACACGGATTCATATATTATATTATACATACAATGTGTGTGCGCGATGGCTAATGTTTATTAAATTCAAAGTTTATTTTCTTTTAAACCATGCATATTACCTCAACCTCAGACAGTGAATGAGCCAAGTCCAGTTCGAGTTAGCTTAGGCTCGAGCTCAACTCGACTCGATTTATACTGGCTCAAGTTCAAGTTCGAGCTCACTCGAGCCTATAAAATTGAGCTTGAGTTCGAGTTCGATATTTAATTATGGACTCTGACTCAAGTTTAAACTTGAATTTCTTTTTTACTTTTTAATAAATAAATTTATATATTATATATTATAAAAATATATATTATTACTAAATTGTTTAGCTGAACAAATCATCGAGCTAGTAATAAATAAGTTCAACCTTGGCTCGATTTCTAATCATGCCGGTTCAAACTTGATTCGAGCTCGATTAACTTTACGCTCGAGTTAAATTTTGATGGAGTTGTTCCCGAGCGGCTCATGAGCTATTTGACTCGTTTGTACCCCTTCCTTAGCCTCATACGGTCACAAATAAAATAATGACTAGTTCAATCTTCGGTCTTATCACTTGTTTAGTTTTGTTTTAGGGTTTAGGGATAAAAAAAAGTGAGATTCCGTTCGCTAATTAAAATAAGAAAAAAGGGTTCGGAAATCGGAATTCGTTTTTCTTTGTTTTGTTCGTCAACGTTTCTATTTGGAAAAGGTGCAATTTTTTCTGCTCCTGGTTTCAAGTTCTCATCATTTGAATGTTTCAAGTACTAATTTTGATATATAATCATTTATTTTTATATGTTTTGATGTTGAACGATAGTTGTTGGAAGTAATTCTGTTTCGATGTGAATAATTAGTTCTGAATTAAAGCCCTATTTAATTTCTTTTATGACACACCCGCAGCCTCTCGCAAAACTTAAGGATCCTGAGCTCTAATTCACCTTCATCACACAGGTGGGGTATATCTGTTCATCCTAAAATGCTTTTGTTTGAACTACTATACTTCGTTTATGAAAACATTTTAGCAAACATGATGTTGTGTCTCTGTTGTGGGGTTAGGTGTGACGTTTCGCTTAGTTGTCAGCATAGTTACACAATGCATTATGTTTGGGATTTCCATCTATATTTTGATTTGAATAATTATTGAATTATTTGTAAAAAATATCTAAGTTTTGAAGATCATATGCTATTATTAATATACTTATGTGAAATAATAGAATAGCAATATAGAATTAAAATATGAACAAGTGCCATTATTAGCGTTCTTCTAGACATGCAAATGAGAAATTCATCAAGCCCTAGTCTATGTCGGCTTCTATGTGTGATATGTTTATTGTGATCAATTGATTACATGTTTGCCAGATAATATCTTTATATTTCTCTATGAAACTCAGGTTTAACAAATCCCTTGTTTAATATAAATTTTGTCTTCATGGATTAGGTGGATGCGGTGCTTGTGTTGTTTTTCTTTCTAAATATGATCCAGTTAGTGGCCAAGTGAATGGATCCAGTGTTAGTTCATGCCTTACCTTACTTTGCAACATAAATTTATGCTCTGTTACTACCACTGAGGGGCTTGGAAATAGCAAGGATGGTTTCCATTCAATTCATCAAAGATTCGCAGGATTCCATGCATCCCAATGTGGCTTTTGCACTCCTGGAATGTGTATGTCACTCTTTTCCGCCCTCAACAATGCAGACAACACCAATAGGCCTGAGCCTCCCAGAGGGTTCTCAAAGATCAAAAAATATGAGGCTGAGAAGGCTATTTCTGGCAATCTTTGTCGATGTACTGGATTTAGGCCAATTGCAGATGTCTGCAAGAGCTTTGCAGCCGATGTTGATTTGGAGGATTTGGGTTTTAATATATTCTGGGAAAAGCCAGAAGATGCAAATGTGGAAAGATTGCCTCCTTACAATCAACACAAAGTCTGCACTTTTCCTGAATTCTTGAAGTGTGAGATCAATTCTTCCATGAATACCCTGAAGAGTTTCAAGGATAATGGTGCACTAGAGTGCCAGTGGTATCGACCTGCTAGCTTTGAGGAGCTTTATGAACTTCTGAATTCCAGTGAATTCATTGAAAGTCATGTTAAAATGGTTGTGGGTAACACAATGTCTGGCGTTTACAAGGAAATTAACCTATATGATAAGTATATTAGTCTAACAGGAATACCAGAACTCTCGATCATTGAAAGGAATAGCAAAGGGTTTACACTTGGAGCTGCTGTGACAATATCTAAAGCTATTGAAGTGCTGAAAGAAAGAAATGGAAATGTATTGAAGACAGATGGAGAATTGGTCTTTGATAGAATTGCTGAACATATGGATAAAGTGGCTACACCATTTGTTAGAAATATGGCTAGCTTGGGTGGGAATCTGATTATGGCTCAAAGATACCAGTTTCCTTCAGATATTGCTACAGTACTGCTTGCTGCTGGATCAACTGTTTGTCTTCAGATGGCTTCAGAAAGGCTAATTCTTTCACTTGAGGAATTTTTGGAGGGGCCTCCATATGATGATAGAACCATACTTGTAAGCATACATATTCCTTATTGGAGTTCAGCAAGTATCTCATCATCTGGAACTAGTAAATACAATATTATATTTAAAACATACAGAGCAGCTCCACGACCTCTTGGGAATGCTGTGTCTTATCTAAATTCTGCTTTCTTGGCTCGTGTTGCTTCTGATAGGTCCTCTGGGGATATTGTTTTACTGAAACTGCACTTGGCTTTTGGTGCTTATGGCACTGAACATGCCATCAGAGCTAGGAATGTTGAAAATTTTTTGGTTGGTAAAATGCTCACGGTCTCTGTGCTAATTGAAGCCATTAAATTATTGAAGGAGATCATCATACCTAAAGAAGGCACTTCTCATCCAAGATACAGAATAAGTTTGGCTGTTGCTTTTTTGTTCAAATTTTTTCAACCACTATCTAAAGACTTGGCTCAGGTTGAGAAGAATAATCTTCACATTCCGGATGTCATATTGTCTTCAAAGCAATTAGTTGAGTTTAGCACAGAATACTTTCCTGTTGGCAAACCAATCAAAAAAGTTGCAGCTGAAATTCAAGCCTCTGGTATGTGCTTTTTGGTTATTTCTTTTAATCATTACATTGATCTTATTTTATCGAAAATTAATATATATCATATAGAGGGAGGATGACCTACAATTCACTTGATAAAAGATACATTAAGTGGATGACTTGCAATCCGCCCCATACAAAATATATCAATATGTCATATCTATATTAAAGGGTAAATGGCCTGTAATCATGTCAGTAAAGAATGCATCTCATATAGGAGGTGAATGACCTACAATTCATTTAATACGAAATGCATCATAATTGAAGGCTTTGATTAAAGGTTGTCAATAAAGTTCAACATCTAATAGTGGCATTTTCAGTCTGATTAGAGTGGCTTCTTGTTGGTTAAAATAATAGTTATAGTGTGTGGCTACATGCAGTTTATTAGGCCATTGAACACATGCAATAAATCAAGCCATTGAACTCTATGAACGGGTTTGGCTACATGAAAATTTATTTGTCTGTTGAACTCTACAAAAGGTTAATATCACTTAGTGTTGTTAGTTATGTGGAAAGAATAAAACCAAGTATTCGACACACACAAGCACCTCTGATTAAGTGATGTTTGAAGTTATAATATTTTTTAAAAATTTGTTTTTCCATGTAATGTAATATCGGCTTGCTTTTGCTTCCCTTTTTTTTTGAAAAAGTGTGTGCTAGTTCAATTATCACTTAGCCAACCCACTTTGGCAGAAGTTATGTAAATATATTTTATTTTTAATTTTGTGGATTTACAAGAATTTGCAACCAATTTTTGCATTATTACCAATGAAATGTGGATGCTTACGACGGTATCATTCTTCAGGTGCAAGATTTTTCTTCTTAAGACCAAAGGTTATTTATTTATTTTTTTTTTTTTTGAGACCATTTTGTGCTATTAATAATCTTATGATCAAACTAGGTGAAGCACTATATGTTGATGACATTCCTTCTTCTAAAGATTGTCTCTATGGAGCATTTATTTATAGCACCAGACCTTTTGCTCGTATAAAGGGAATTACATTCAACCCTACTTTGGTGTCTAGTAAGATTGTTGCTTATATTAGTATCAATGATATCCCAGAAGGAGGCAAAAATGTTGGATCTAGCTTTAGATTTGCAGATGAACCATTATTTGCGGATTCTTTGACTGAATATTCTGGTCAATGTCTTGGAATTGTGGTATACTCCCTTTGTTCCTCTCTCTCATTTGCCTGCTATCTATTTTGGTAATGAATATTTAACATCCTGGAGGAGCTAGTTATGATTATTAAAATCAAATCATTCTATATGGTCTTCTAGATTTGTATTGATCTGAATTCCCTCTTGATTACTTTAGGTTGCAGAAACACAGAGATATGCCAACATGGCTGCAAAACAAGCAATTGTACAATATTCCACTAAAGGCTTGGAACCTCCGATTCTCTCTGTTGAAGATGCTGTCAGAAGGTCAAGTTTCTTTGATATCCCTCCATCCCTGTATCCTACAGAAGTTGGAGATCTAGCCAGAGGAATGGATGAAGCTGATCACAAAATTCTCTTAGCTGAGGTGTGAGCTCTCTTTATTGATTTCATCAAGATAAATGATAATCACTTTGTTAGCTTAGCTTGGTACTATTTTTTGGCTAATTGATTATATTGTTCTTGGAGATAATAGTTTAGTCCCACATTATTATGTTAAGCTATTATATATTTTTATAGTTCTAAATCTTTTTCCATGTTACACTATATGGCCAAAACATGCCCTTTTGATAATCTATCGAGATGATACAAGGGTGTCAAAAATGATGATTGAGCAATTTCCATCTACTAATACAAGATAACAATGCTAAGGAGTTCAATATGAGTGATAAATAGCTTGATAGGATAATATGAAGCTTGATACAACACAGCTTTAATAGAAAAATAATAGGAACCAACAATATAATCATAGAATTGTTCCCAAAATGTATGCACAATAAAAGTAGAAAAAAATTATAAGAAAGCTAACACAGAAAGAAATTCTTTTTTTATTCCAAAGTTGATTACTATAACCTATTATTAATTTAGAAAAATTATGGTTCTCAACTTCACGGAGATGATTTGTTCATTCTCAAATTATTTGCTTACATTTAAAACTTACATGAAGCTAAGTAATAGCAAATGAGCATCATGAGATTGTATAAATCCATTTACAGACTTATGAAACACTGCATTGAATCAAAATGTAGTGTGCACCATGAGATTTTAGAAATGCATCTACAGACTTTTAAAACGTCACCTTCTTATCACATTAAAGAAAATTGACATGTTAATCTTTGATGGGTTTTTCGGGTATCACAGATGAGCATGACACTAAATATGAAAGAGGGGATACATTTCTTGATCTCCTTTACCTTACCAGATTTTTTTTTCTGATTTGGGTCCAAGAGCTGAATGCTAGTACCATGACAAAAATTAGATAATATATAAATACTAAATGGCCTTTGCTACATAGGATGGGTTGAAAATCTTCTTGCTTCATATATGCATGATTTTTTTTCCCCCTTTAATGTTTGCAATCAAGTGAAGGCCTTTGGATTTACCATATGATTAATATTTACTTGTGTTATGAACTTGTTATCTAATGTCCAAGTAACTTTCTTTAGTGAATTGGTAATTTATTATGTCATTGATATATGCAGGTTAAACTTGAATCTGAGCATTACTTTTATATGGAAACACAAACAGCCTTTGCCATACCTGATGAAGATAATTGTATAGTGGTTTACAGTTCTAATCAATACCCTGAGGGTACCCAGGGTGTTATTGCAAAATGTCTTGGAATACCACAACATAATGTTCGTGTGATTACAAGAAGAGCTGGAGGAGGTTTTGGTGGGAAAGCCACTCGATCAAATCCTGTGAGAATGATAACTTTAAATTTCTTTTTTGAACTTTATGTCATGAGGATATCATTTGGTGATAGATGATCAAACAAAACAATCATCAAAATTATTACTTTTTTTTTACAAAAAAATAAAGAAGTGCATAATAAGCGTAGAATACAAATTACAGAACTCTTTGCATAGCGCATAAACTAGCATCATTATAGGAGATCCCTTAGAAAAATATTAATGGTAGGAACTTGTTTCATGATGTTCTTAATATTTATTTTTGCTACCAATGTTTGGATTTCTTAAAAATATCGAACTGGGCAGTATGTAATGAAGTTATGCTCAATAAAAGAATTAGTTTATATTGGCTTGGTAAATCATGTTAAAATTTTTAAAGAAGTCTACCCTTATTGCAGTTACTTATGATTTTTCTTGTTGATAGATGTAATTTATATTTTTAGCCCATTGTACATCCGGTCAAAATGTCTCAAAATCGTTCAATCATATCATTTTGCTACATTTTAGGTAAAATAATAATGTGTGATGTCATTCTCTATCTCTCCCTCTCTGGCTTTGGAATGTTTATGATTTAGCTAATAAACCGTTAGACTATGGTTTTTCCCTGATGCTCACAGATTGCAACAGCATGTGCTCTCACAGCCTTTAAGTTGCGTCGTCCAATAAAGATGTACCTTGATCGTAGCACGGATATGATAATGGTAGGAGGAAGGCATCCAATGAAAATAACCTATTCTGTGGGTTTTAAATCCGATGGAAAGATTACGGCCTTGTACTTGAATTTGTTGGTAAATGCAGGCATATCAGAGGATTATAGTCCACTTATTCCACATGCCATTATAAGTTGTCTAAAAAAATACAACTGGGGTGCTCTCGCTTTTGATATTAAACTATGCAAGACAAATCTTACAAGTAAATCATCGATGCGAGCACCAGGGCAGGCACAGGGATCTTACATTGCTGAAGCTATTATTGAGCGTGTAGCATCTTTCCTGTCCTTGGATGTCGATGTTGTGAGAAAAAGAAATTTGCATACATATGAAAGCCTGAAGTTTTTTTATGGAAGTAGCAGTGGAGAAGCTCCGGAATATACTTTACCTGCTATAGTTGATGAGTTGTTTGCATCTGCAAGCTACTTCAATCGTCTTGAAATGGTATTGCATTTCAATAGTTGCAACAAATGGAAAAAACGAGGGATTTCTTGGGTACCAATTGTATATGAAGTGGAACCAAAGCCAACACCAGGGAAAGTATCCATTCTAAATGATGGTTCAATTGTTGTTGAAGTCGGAGGAATTGAAATAGGCCAGGGACTGTGGACAAAGGTGAAGCAAATGGCTGCATTCGGTCTCGAACAGCTATGGGATGAAGAGAAAAAATATCTTTTGGATAGGGTTAGAATCATTCAAGCAGATACTCTGAGTTTGGTTCAGGGAGGTTTAACTATTCAAAGCACCAAATCTGAATCAAGCTGCGAAGCAGTTCGTCTAGCATGCTCTATTCTAGTCAGCAGATTAAAGCCTCTTAAGCAAAGTTTGGAAGAACAAATGGGATCAATTTCATGGGACACCCTTATTACCCAGGTGTGTAATTACGTCATTAATCAAATGTACTACTGTTTATTTATTGGCAAGAAGCTAAGCTTATTTCTGTAGTCTGTATGTGTTAGCTAGCTTATGCAAGTGAAGGACAGGATAGCTTATGCATTCACTTTTAGGGATTTCCTGGGCTTTTTTATATTTTGGAAATCAAAGCAGTTACTTCCTTTCATCCATTATGAACTAGTTACCTTACAATATACAGGCAAATTTGCAATATGTGAATTTGTCAGCAAGTACATTTTGGGTTGCTGACGATACTTCATCATATCTAAATTATGGGGCTGCTATAAGCGAGGTAACCTCCTTTGTAGATCATTCATATGATTGACTTGTAAAGTTGTAATCACATTGCTAGTCTGTTTTCTTGATTTTGAAAATTGTGTGCATTCTAGGTAGAAATTGATGTTCTCACTGGAGCTATTACTATATTGAGAGCAGACCTTACATATGACTGTGGACAGAGCTTGAGTCCTGCCGTGGATCTAGGACAGGTTTTTTTTTTTTCACCTGTCCTATTGATTTTATGATCCTAAATCACAATCAGGCGTATGTTCATATACTTATATCTGAGTGTTTCTGCAGGTTGAAGGGTCTTTTGTTCAAGGAATTGGATTTTTTGTGTATGAGAAGCTCGAGGAAAACTCAGATGGATTGGTGATTTCTGATGGTACTTGGTCATACAAGATCCCTTCTATCGACACCATCCCGAAGCATTTTAATATTAGAGTAATGAACAGTGGGCATCACAAGGACCGAGTCCTCTCCTCGAAGGGTATGCATATGCTTCAGCTATTTTAGAAATTGTCCAGAAGTGATTGGCCTTCATGCTAAAACAAAACAATTACTGAAGCAAGTAGATAAAACAAGATGTCTAACTCCAAGATGCTTAGAATGCAATTGCTCCTTGTTAACAGACCTTATCAAGTTAAATCCTAATGCACCTTTTCTCTTTGCTGCCATTAGCTTTCTAATTTTAAAGCTTCAAGTAGCTGATAAGTTTAATTTCTTGCACGCAGCTTCTGGGGAACCACCTTTGCTTCTAGCTGCTTCAGTTCACTCCGCCATACGGAAAGCAATACGAGCTGCCCGGGCTGATTTCTCCTCAACTGACCCTGACGATAGCTCTGTTTCATCATTCCAGTTTGATCCTCCTGCAACCATGCCACTGGTAAAAGAGCTCTGTGGCCTAGACACTGTGGAGAAATACTTGGAAGCTCATGGAGAAGTATAAGATAGCGTTTGTGCCAATAGATGAATGAATGAATGCATATTTAAATAAGAAATGGTATGCCAGAGCAGATGATTTTCCTGGTACAGTTTATTTGGCATGTGATATTTAAGTAAGAAATGATGTGTTAGTAACTCGTTGCTCGTCTTGTGCACTGAAATAGATGGATGAACATTATGGATGTTCAAATCCTTTTTAGCAGGGTCATTACCATTTTTTTCTCATAATTTAGTAGAAATCATTGCTTTTGAGAAAAAACATTACTAGACCGGAGAATTTGAGAATTAACTTCAATTCTTATATAAAATTTCGTGTAAAGAAAATAAAGCTTATATCATAGAATGAGCTGATAGCGAACGAATGCATCGTACATTATATACAATGACGTTTTTTTTTAACAAAAAGCTAGATTTAATAATTATAATAGTTATTCAAATATTCCGCAACGAATAAAAAAAATATTAAAGATATTTTTAAAAATTAGAAAGCATTTATAGTGTTATTATAGGGACGCCAATTTAGGTGGATCTAATTTAGATTGGATTGAAAAAATTATAAAAAATCTTAATCCGAATCTGAATATAATCCGAAATCTTAAATCTAAATCCTACCAAAACTTGACCTGAATAATCCTAATAACCCGATTAAAAATATCTGTTTTTATTATTTTTCTTATAATTTTTACTTTTATCTTTTATCTTGATACTTCACTATTATAATACTAAGAAGATCTACATTTACTTTTAAATTTTTTAAAAAATAATTAATATTCATTCCTTAAATTTTATATTTATGAACGATATTTCTCTAAATTTAGATATTACATAGGATAAAAAATAAAGAATGTAATATATTATATAGTGAAAAGTGAATATTTAAATTTAATAAAATAATTTTTTTATTTTAAATTATATATTTTAGATAAAGAAATTAATATGAATGCTTTAATATGGATGTTGATATTAATATTTAAATTAATGTCTATATAAATATTTTAATTTTTTAAAATAAAATTTAATTTAATTAAAAAAATTAATAAAATCTAAATTCTGATGCAGTCGATCAACACAAATCCAACCCAAAAATATCTAATCCTAAAAAAAAAATCTCCAGCCCAAAGGTCGACTCGGATTGGGTCCCAGATAACTGATATTCGTTTTCGGCGTCGTCATCACCGGAATTCATTATCTTTCGTTTCCTACTGTGCGGTAGCTGGAGCAGGTGGAGATGGAGGCGAAGCTGGTGTTCGCCATCAACGGAGAGCGTTTCGAGCTCGCCAAGGTTCATCCCTCGACCACCTTGCTGGAGTTCTTGAGGACGCAGACTCCGTTCACAGGGGCCAAGCTTGGGTGCGGCGAGGGTGAGATTCTCCCATCCTCTCTCAGTTGAACTGAAGAGTTAATTAGCGCCATAAAAGTTCGCACTTCGTTATGATTTTGTAATCTCGTGGAATAGGTGGGTGTGGAGCTTGCGTTGTTCTTCTCTCTACATATGATCCAGTTAGCGATCAAGTCAAAGAATTCAGTGTCAGCTCGTGCTTGACGCTTCTCTGCAGCATCAATTTCTGCTCGGTTACCACCTCCGAGGGACTTGGGAACAGCAAGGATGGCTTTCATTCGATTCATCAGAGGTTTGCAGGCTTCCATGCGTCCCAGTGCGGCTTCTGCACTCCTGGCATGTGCATGTCGCTCTTTGCGGCCCTCACCAACGCCGACAAGAGCAGCAGGCCTGAACCTCCCAATGGGTTTTCAAAGATTAGAAAATCCGAAGCCGAGAAGGCTGTCGCAGGCAATCTTTGCCGATGCACCGGCTATCGACCCATTGCAGACGCTTGCAAGAGCTTTGCGGTCGATGTGGATTTAGAGGATTTGGGTCTGAACACATTCTGGAAGAAAGGGGTAGAAGACGCCGACATCAATAGACTGCCTCGTTACAGCAGAAGTGCAATCTCTACATTTCCTGATTTTTTGAAATCTGAGATCAAATCTTTACTGGGTAGTTTAGAGAATTCAAAGGATTTTGGCTTTCCAGAGTGCCATTGGTATCGACCTTCTGGAATTGAAGAACTCTATGCGCTTTTGAATTCCAATGAATTCGATCAAAGCCGTGTGAAATTGGTCGTTGGGAACACAGGGTCTGGTGTTTACAAGGAAAAAGACCTGTGTGATAAGTATATTGATCTCAAAGGGATACCAGAACTCTCCGTGATCAAGAGGGATGACAGCGGGATTGTGTTTGGAGCTGCTGTACCAATTTCCACAGCCATTGAAGAGCTGAATAAGGGAAAAGAAAGAATGTTCCAATCCAAAGAAAGTTTAGTCTTCGCTAAGATTGCTGAACATATGGATAAGGTGGCTACGCCATTTGTTAGAAATATGGCAAGCTTGGGTGGCAACCTTATTATGGCACAAAGAAATCAATTCGCGTCAGATGTTGCTACCATTCTTCTTGCTACTGGATCTACTGTGTGTCTTCAGATGCCTTCAAAAAGGCTTACTCTTTCCCTGGAGGAATTTTTACAAGGACCTCCATGTGATGACAGAACCATACTTTTAAGCATACATATTCCTTGTTGGAGTTCCACAATGGGGTCATGTTCTGAAGCAAATCAACACACTATTTCTGCATCTACGAGTGAGCCCAGCATCCTGTTTGAGACTTACCGAGCAGCTCCACGCCCTCTCGGGAATGCTGTTTCTTATCTGAACTCAGCTTTCTTGGCTAATGTTAGCATGGATAAGAACTCCGGGGATTCTGTTATGCTTGATCTAAACTTGGCTTATGGTGCTTATGGCGGTGAACATGCTATCAGGGCAAGGGAAGTTGAGAACTTTCTGATTGGTAAAGTTCTCACCGCCTCAGTTTTACTTGAAGCTATAAAAATACTTCAGAAAACAATTATTCCAAAAGAAGACATTCCTCATTCAAACTATAGATCAAGTCTGGCAGTTGGTTTCCTATTCAAGTTTCTAGGACCACTGGCTAAAGAGTTGTGTGTGTCTGAGCAACACTCGCATGCTGATACTTCTGGTGTTTTCGAACTTACTGGACATCCTGATGGCAAAATCAATGGAACTGCTGATACATTAGTTCAGAGGGAATCAAACTGTACACTAACCAGTAGCCTTGATGACATCTTATCTTCAAGGCAGTCAATCCAATTTAGCAAGGACTACTATCCTGTTGGTGAGCCTATCAAGAAAGCTGGAGCTGAAATTCAAGCCTCTGGTATATTCATGTAACTATTTTCTTTTTCAATTTCTGTATATTTATTTACAGTTAAGAAGCATGTACAATCTAAGTATAGATCATCATATCTTGGTTCCAAAGATCACCAATTAAATGTTATCATTCCATTGTCTCATTCACTTGGGCTATATAATCAGGTGAAGCAAGATATGTGGATGATATTCCTTCTCCAAAAGATTGTCTGTATGGAGCATTTGTATACAGCACAAGGGCTTTGGCTTACATAAAAGGAGTCCAATTTAACTCTACGCCGTCATCACAGAAAGTCATTGCATATATCAGTGCCGGGGATATTCCAAAAGGAGGCCAAAACATTGGACTTGATTGTCTGGATTTAACAGAAGTTTTACTTGCCAACTCTTTGACAGAGTATGCTGGTCAGGCACTTGGCATTGTGGTACATTTCTACTCTTCTTGTGTGCAGATTTTTTTATCATATATGGTTTTTCGTTTGCTAGATTGCACAAAATCTCTTTTCTTTTTAGGAAATAATATTGTTCCGATGAACTACTGCTAATAGTTAGCTGTTTATTAGATTGCAGAAACACAGAAACTTGCTAATATGGCAGCTAAACAAGCAACAGTGAAGTATAGCACTGAGAACCTGGAACCTCCCATTTTATCAGTTGAAGATGCTGTTAAAAGATCTAGTTTTTTTAAAATCCCTCCCTTTTTTCGTCCTCAGAAGGTTGGAGATTCCTCCAATGGCATGGCAGAAGCTGATCAGAAGATTCATGCAGCTGAGGTAACTTTCATTTATTTTTATCTTGCTGATCTGAATCTGATCTCAATAATGCAATGTCAATCAGAGGTCTTCCAGGATACTTAGGCATTCATTAGAATCATTTGACTACCTACTGATAAACGTCTTACTGTCAAATATGGCAATCTCTCGAATCATGAAAGAGTTTGTGGAAATTTCATTGCATTAGGCATTCTTTTGGTAACAATATATGGCAGTAGGAAGCCAATGCAGAAGTGATGGAATGTAGTACACAATGTGTTCGACACAACAAAGCTCTCTTTCTACTTCTAAATGTGACAATGGTTTGCAGGTGAAACTTAGTTCTCAGTATTACTTTTACATGGAAACACAATCAGTTCTTGCCATACCAGAGGAAGATAACTGTATTCTGGTCTACAGTTCAAGCCAGTGTCCTGAGATTGCACAAAAGACGATTGCCAAATGTCTTGGCATACCATTTCACAATGTCCGTGTGATTACAAAAAGAGTTGGGGGAGGTTTTGGTGGGAAAGCTCTACGGTCAGTGCCGGTGAGCATCTGAATTCGCATACACTTTTTGTGTGTTTTATTATACTCCAATCCTTCTCATGGCTAAAGATTACTCTCCCCCTGATCTTCAGGTTGCAACTGCATGTGCTCTTGCAGCATTCAAATTGCGGCGCCCTGTTAAGATGTATCTTGACCGCCAGACGGACATGGTGATGACGGGCGGCCGACATCCTATGAAGATAAACTACGATGTTGGTTTCAAGTCTGATGGAAAAATTACAGCCTTGCATGTAGAGATACTAATCAATGCAGGCATAACAAATGATATTAGTCCAATCATTCCACTTAACACTGTAACAGCACTAAAGAAGTACAACTGGGGTGCTGTTTCTTTTGATATCAAGCTTTGCAAGACTAATGTCTCAACTAAATCAGCCATGCGAGGACCAGGAGAAGTACAGGGATCATATATCGCCGAAGCCATTATCCAAGATGTAGCATCCTTCCTCTCCAAGGATAGTCATTCTGTTAGAAAGAAAAATCTCCACACGTACGACAGTCTCAAGCTATTTTATCCAGTCAGCGCCGGTGATGTGCTGGAATATACTCTACCTTCCATAGTTGATGATTTGACTTCATCTGCAAGATATTTTGAACGACTTGAAAAGGTACAGCTTTTCAATGGCTTCAATAAATGGAGAAAACGAGGAATTTCCTGGGTGCCAGTTATATACCAAGTTACGCAAATGCCAACACCAGGGAAAGTATCTATTCTCAATGATGGATCAATTGTCATTGAAGTTGGAGGGATTGAATTAGGTCAGGGGCTGTGGACAAAGGTTAAGCAAATGGCAGCATTTGCCCTTGGACAATTATGGGATGATGGAAGCCAAAATCTTCTGGATAGAGTGAGGGTCGTTCAGGCAGATACACTGAGTTTAATTCAAGGAGGCATAACTTCTGGGAGTACCACATCAGAATCAAGCTGCGCAGCAATTAGTGAGTCCTGCAAAATTCTAGCTGATAGACTGAAGCCTGTTAAGGAAAATTTAGAAGCACAAATGGGTTCAGTTTCATGGGATAATCTGATTGTCCAGGTGAGTCATTTCAAACTAATGACTCAAAGAAAAACCAATTTTGTTGGACTGAACATTTTAAAGTATGGGCATCACTAGAGATACAACCTTGCATTAAGTACAATGGTGGGATAAGACTCATGTACTCAACACTAATCCTTTAAACTTAGCCACAAGGAGAATAAGTTTGTTTGGAAATCCAATTGACCAAAGATTTAAAAGGTTGATTTGAAAGTTTCCAAACTAAATATGTAGATACAAAATTCCATCTTATACTTTTAGTTTGATAGGTTTTTATTTACTTTCATCTTGTGGAGGAACCTACACTTTAAAGAAAAGCAACTCTATCCTAAAACATAGATGGATGGTCTCCAACCTTCAATCTTCTCTCAGTACTACTGTTTTGTTTTATCATATTTCTTGTGGTTGAAACTCGAATATTTTCTTTGTTATTCGAATAGAATTCCTTAAACTGAACTTGGAAGTTCATATGTTTCTTTTGTGGATTTTATGTTTCAATATCTCATGCTCATTCTTTCATCTTCATATCTTGTGATTTATTTACCTCCTCTCCTTTATCTGCAGGCTGCTAGGCAATCTGTTAACTTGTCAGCGCATGCTTACTGGGTTCCTGAAAGAACTTCTAGTATTTATCTTAACTATGGAGCTGCCATGAGTGAGGTAACTTAATAATATACGCTGCCATAATCCACATCTTTTATCATTCTATAACACCATTGTGTTCCTCTTGAATGCTTCTTTTATCATCTTTACACTGAGGTTTGCTCACGGATTTAAAATGCTTTGCACTTTAGGTGGAGATCGATGTTCTTACTGGAGCTACTACAATTATGAGGACAGACCTCATTTATGATTGTGGGCAGAGTTTAAACCCTGCAGTGGATTTGGGACAGGTCCGGTTCACTTCATCTCCTCGTTTTTAGAGTTTTCATTAGTTTCAGCAATCAGCATTCATTTGATGCTGCTCTGAGAACATCCTCTGTGCAGATTGAAGGTGCTTTTGTTCAAGGAATCGGTTTCTTTATGTGTGAGGAGTATGTTGTAAATGGCAATGGACTAGCAGTTTCAGACGGTACTTGGACATACAAGATCCCGAGTTTTGACATCGTTCCGAAGCAGTTCAATATCAAAGTGTTGAAAAGTGGATTTCATGAGAGGCGTATTCTCTCCTCTAAAGGTACTACTCTTGCAGTAGACTATCATATGTTTGTTTATGCAAAATTTGGAAAGGGTGATCTATTTCTATGTAGAGGATACTGAAATGGTCGCGTAAAATCCATGCTAGATCTATTCATCCTACCTCGATCTTTTTGTCTCAACTTGCAATGCCTCCTCTTATGATTCTGAATTTGATTGATACTCAGATCTGTAGTTTCTTTCATGCAGCTTCTGGGGAGCCACCTTTACTTCTTGCTGCTTCAGTTCATTCTGCAATCAGCGAAGCTATAAAGGCTGCTCGACTCGAGTTCCTTGCTATCAACAAACTTGATGGATCCCCCTCATTCTTTAAGTTGGAGGTACCCGCAATCATGCCGGTGGTGAAGGAGCTTTGTGGACTTGACAACGTGGAGAAGTACTTGGAAAACATAGTGTCTGCTCAACGAGTGGAAGCTTAATTAACAAGGGCAATTCTTATGTCGATGTAGTATCGAAGATTAAACGAGGTAAAAGAGTTGCTGTGATCTCACAACATGGACTGTATTTCGATAATGCATGGATGCCAAAAACTAAGATGGGTAAAACTAAAACATGCCCCCAAAATAATGTAAACTTGTTGATGAGGCCGAAATGCAGCCCCACGTGTCGCATATGGTTAAAAGTTATGCACAGGATATCAAACTCAGCCTAGAAGAGACTTGAGTCTAATTGAACCCGTTCAATACACTCATCTCAAAGATTGAGTTTGACCCAGGACAAGTCAGCTACTATGCCTCGGCTTCATCCGCCGACATCGCCCTGAACTCGGTCTCAGCCACTAACTTCACCCATGCCTCAGCCTCAGTCGTCATTGTCCATGTGTCGGCCCCATATCCCTGTTAGAGTGTATACTAAAAGTCTAACTTTTGTATAAACATATAAGAATCACATTGGTCAAATGCCTACATTTATGCTAAGTGTAGTTGTTCATTTAATTTATATTGTAGATAATGTGGTGTGAGGAGACACACAAAATAACATGTTATCAGATCCTTATAAATTATAAACAGTTGCTCACAACCAAGATGGAATGGGACAAACCATTGGAGTGGTTGTAGTGTAATTAGGTATTAGTTTATCTTGACTAATAAATTACACTAGTACACTATGAGTGTATTGAGCAGGACCAATTGAGATAGTATCTTTTTATACTGACTATATAAAAGAACAATACCTTTGTTATTATGGAAGTGTGTACTCTTAATCATGATATAATAACAAGCACATATACTTAGTATTTATTTCTTTGATTTATCAAATAGTGCGATTTAGCTCGTTAAATCAATAGGCTCGATAAGTTGGGAAATGATATTATTTATATGGTGTATTGTTGATTATAGAATGAAACTGTGTCCTAGTAATTTAGGTTGATGATGCCCCCTTGAGGAGCTCATAAGGATTGTCATGTAAACCCTGCAGGTAGACTTAGTCCGACATGACGATAAGGTTGAGTGGTACTCTCTTGGAGCTAGATGTTAATTAAGTGAGTTGTCAGTAACTCATTTAATTAGTGGGCATTCAATATCTTATGTCACGTCCCAGAGGAGTCTCTATCCGAAGAAATTTCGGCAGCATCTCCCCTGTACAGCGGACAATCTGAAACTTTCTACATCACCATATACCTCAGCCACATGCGGCTGGAATAATAACAATTATAAAAATACAACACACAGACATTCCATGCAGTATAATAAGCAATAAACAAAACAGTAATATCAAGACTCGAAAATAACCCTACTCCACTACACCCATAAAGCTCAAATCCGATTTTTTTTTCTACTCCACTACACTCATAAAACACAAATCCGACAAACTCACCTCTTCTGCCGTCCAGGCAGGTATGTAGCAAGACACATCCAAAAACTATAACCATCGACACAAAAATCCATACAATATCCAAATCCTCAAACAGAATAAGTCTAACACAGTCTAAATAAGAAACCAAAAAATAAATACAGCTTGTGGTCTGCAGAGGACTAACGACTGGAACTCTCTCCTGACAGCATCAACCTGAAAAATAACAACGGAGGAGGGTGTGAGTCCAACACTCAGCAGGTACAACTGATATACATAGTAAGGAAATAACATCTAGCACTAATCATGCGTACAGTCTCCTGATCTAAGAAGGATAAAATGCAACTGAAGTAAACAGGAGAGAAACTGTACTAACCAGGACCTGGGTATAAGAACAAATCGTCCGAGAGGTATAGAAATAATGTATGCATGTCAAACATAGGCATCCAAACAATATGCAGCATATAAATGCAGCAAACAGAAACACAAGCAATAAATGCATCATGCATATGATGCTAATGATGCGTCCTGGTCACCCCTGACATCAGTCAACCATCTCACACACAATAGTGAGGTCGAGTGGGTAGGGCTGTGACAACCGTGCACTCTGTCGTCACTGCTCTTGATGAGTGACCGAGTGGACGGGATGCTGTCGGAGTACACCTATCCTCCTACCCCAAATCATAAATGGGGGAGCGCAATGTTCTCAACTCCCAGTACACGATGACGGGGAGGAATCCCTGCCGGCTACCACGTTGTGTCACACTACCCATGAGCAGACCAATGGAGCCAAACAAAGTCCCTGCTACAACATACTCTGCCTGAATCGACCACTAACCCATGAGTGGTGGTGTGTGCAGATCCATGTAATTGGCGATGTGCTCAACAATAATGGAGCGGACTATCGCACAACATGCAATCATGCAAATGGTGCATGTCAACAACCACAAAATATCCTGAACTAATCCATATACATATATAAGGTGCACCATAAGTCAATGAATCAAACAACGGTACATAGATAAGATAAGGTATACAACCTAGGTCCTGAACATGGTGAAGCATGGTATGTCACTACCCCCTATAAGCATGTATAAGCAGGTAAGGAATACATGAGATGCAAAACAAGCAATCAACCAAACATGTAATAAGTATTGGGTAGTGACTAACCGAAACAAATGAGAAACATAATTATTGTAATTTGTTAAATTCACTACTATGCATATCAAATGACATAAAGTCAGAAGTACCCGCCTCCAATAGGAATGTCCAAATCTGACATCGAGATACTCGTCTTGCGTCAAAGTCCTGTATCGAACATATAGATATATTTTATTTAGCTACAATTCTTATAAATAGCTAAATAAAACCTCTAACCCTAAATTAGGGCAAAATCATAATTAACACAATAACATAAACCTAATCCACAGTCCAACTCATACCAAATTCAATATCTATACCAGATCTACAAAACAAAATCTCACCTGTTGAAACACTTACACTGATCGGATCAAAGATGGATATCAAGGAAACAACTAGGCGTTCCGTGCTGTGGTGGTCGGAATCCAGCAACTCCACACCACTGTCCACTGCCAATTGACAACAAATTCCAGATCTAACAAATTAGAAATCCTTACAGTATCATACCACAATCTACATCACTGCTGATGTTAACAAAAATCCTTACCTAACTTCCTCTTCCTCTTCTTCAGTGATGGTTGTGCAGTAAGAAATCTACTGATGGTGGCAGTGAATCCGGCTGCCGGAAGAATGAAGAGGGGGAGGCAGTGGCGTCGGGCGGCAGGTCGTGGTCACAGAGATGCTGGTCTCGGACTACTCTGCTTCTGTCCACAACCCGGAGAGATATCTAAGGCACAGGGAAGACGGAGCAGAGATTAGGGCAAGGGAGGCAGCGGCGCTAGGCAGAGAAATGCAACACAATGGCCGCCGAAAAGATCAAACCATGTCCGTCGGCTTCAAGCTAGGGCACGGCGTTGGCTGTAGTGCGTCGCCGCTGCTCCGTGTGACGACGGCGGCGACAGAGCGACGTAACAGGAGGGCGATAGTAGGTCGGCGCTGGCAGATCGTCGCCGGCGCTTGGGGAAAGAGGAAGAAGAAGACGTCGAGTGCGGCTCAGGAGGAAGTGAGGAAGAGGGCTAAGGTGTGCGGCTCGGGAGGAAGTGAGGAATAAAAGGGAAGGAGAAGAAAACTGCCGCGGCCGACGGTTAGGGCAAAGAAGGTAATGGCTCGACGCGAGGAGAGGGAGATCGCGTGAGGGGCTCGGGCACGCGAAGAAGAAGAATGGGGCACGCACAATAATGGGGAGGAAAAGAAAATAAATAAGAAAAAGGGAAAATAAATAAATAAATAAATCTTTTCCTCACTTAAATGGGTAGCCTAAACAGGTTTCCCCGGGCCCCGTTATTATCCCCGTTAACTCGTTCATACGAGCTCCGAAAAATTCCCGAAAAATTTTCAAAAATTCCGGAAAATTCCTTTATTATTATTCTCTATTTTTCTGGTATTTTACATTCTCCCCCACTAATAAAAATTTGGTCTCCAAATTTCGTTATCTACCATCAGCAAATACTAACAACAGGTAAAGCGTATAAATGCTGAACGGTAAATTAAATCACATACCTCATTAAAAACATCTAGGGCTTTGTAAGCCTAAATGGTAAAACCTAGAACTCATAATGCCCGTACAACAGGCATACTCAACTATAAGATCCCCGACAACAAGTCTGAAATCTAATCACCAGCTACAAATCACCAAAGAAATAGATCATCGAACGTGAGAGCAACGCTCCATCACAAGAAATACTACATATGTGGGAGCAACGCTCTACCACAACAATCCATAACTACCGCTAAAGCATTGGTAAGCCCAAATGACATTACCAAAAACTCATATTGGCCGGAATGTGACCACCCTCGTTTGGCAATCAACTGTGACATGATATGCTGACAAACTGTCCATGCCAAGTATAATATCAAAATCGACCATTTCCAATACTAATAGATCTACCGTAAGTATCATGTTACCAAAATCTAACGGCAACTCTGACCTCCTAGTGACGTCCAATGTATCACCGGACGATAGAGAGACGATCATTCTCTGGGGTATGAAAGTGGGTAATCTACCAATCTCTCGTATAAAAGTACGAGATATAAAATAAAGCGAGCTACTAGTATCTATCAGCATATCAGCAGATAATGCATAAATAGAAATCGTATCGCGGAAAACGGATCCGTCAGCACGCTGCGCATCCTCTCTGGTAATCGCATGAATACGTCCAGACTCTGGCGGAGGAGGAGGTGGTAATGCTGCCAGCGGCTGCTGTGGCTGGGCAGAAGCCTGCCACTGAGGTGGTACTGGATACTCAGTCAGAGAAGTCTGAGAGGGCGGTGACTGATACTGTGCCGATGGCTGGAACTGAATCTGGTACTGGCCTAGAGGCTGAGCCTGCATCTGATACTGCCCTTGCGTCAGATAATAAAGTCCTGGAACAGAACTCTGGGGTGCTATGGAAGCACTGGAGTACTCCTGTCCAAGCATGCCAAATGTCGCTGCAGGTGAAGCTATCCCCTGCTGACGATGTGAAGATTGGCCTTTCTGCCCTCCTCGATATGCCCCCATCTGACTAGACTGTCCCCTCTGACCCAACCCTCCGGAAGTCGTGTGCTGAGCCTTCAGCTGACAATCTCGGCTCTGGTGCCCAGGCAGTTTGCAATAAAAGCAAACTGGTTGTCCCAGAGAGCAGGCTGGGGTGATGTGATCTCTGGATCCATATCTGAAACAGCGAATGTCGCTGTCGGGTCGTTTCCAGTTCTGCTGCTGTGTAGCCGGTGGCTGCTGGATCTGTCTAGATGTCTGACCCGTATGCTTCCTCTTCCTGTCCGGAAATGCTCTCTGCTGAGCTAGCTCTATCATCAAGGCTCGATCCAGTGCATCTGAGTAAGATGCGATCCCTAAACCGGCAAGCCTTAATTGCAGATGACCGTCCAGTCCCTGAATAAACTGCATCATGCGGGATCTGTCCTCCGTAACTAACTTTGGACAAAACTTAGTCAACCGGTTGAATTCAGTATTATACTCTGTCACCGAGCGATTGTTCTGCCGCAGACTCATGAAATCCTGCCGGCGAGCCATCTGATATGCCAGTGGAAAGAAACGGCTCTCAAAAGCCTCTCTGAACCTGGCCCAAGTAATGCTCCGCTCGCCGATGATGGAACGCTGAGTAATCCACCAGGCGTTAGCCTCATCCCGTAAATGGAAAGCAGCCAGCTCTGCTTTCTCCCACTCGGAGCAAGCCATATAGAAGAAGGTCTGCTCCATAGTCTCTATCCATGACAGAGCCATACTTGGATCAAGGTCTCCTCGGAAGAGTGTGAATCGACTCTTCATCGACTCTGCTAATACTGGAATCCTAGCTCGTGCTGCGGCAATGTCAATGAGGTGTGTCGGGGCGGCTACAGGAACTGGCAGAACTACTGGAGCTGGTGCTACAGGTGGTACCGTTGAATAAACTGGAGGAGGTACTCCCGGTGTTGCTGTATAAACTGGAGTATAAGCCGTCAGTGGCACTGTAGGATGAACATAGGTGGCCGCGGCTGGAAGTACAGTAAGTAGTGATACCGGAGGTGGAGCAGCCGGCATCGCTGGTGCAGGTGCTGCTGGGTATATTGTAGGTACTGGGGGCACAGGTGCAACTGGTGTCGAGTACACTGTAGGTCCAGGTGGAGGTGGTGCCGAGTACGCCGTGGGCTGCGCTGGAGCAGATGTCGGGTATACCAATGGTACCCCTGGTGGTACCGTAAATACGGTAGGGGTGGATACAGTCGGTGCAGCTGAGGTAGGTACCTCTAAAGGAGCCATCAGGATCTGAGAGCCCAACGCGCCCGCGATATGCTGAGTCTGTCCCTGACTGACAGGCTCAGCCCCAGTAGGCATCTCTGGGGAATCCAGAGATCCCAAAGTCCTCGTATGTGGTCGTTCAGACCCACGTCTCGCAACAATACGTGTAGACCTCCTCGTATCTGTTAAGTTATATTACAGATATTACTACAAGTACAAATAATTACTAAATAACATCATACCTAATTGCTGTCTAGAGATGTTCCGTCGCTGTCCAGTCCCCAAATTGACCTCGGAATTCTGAACGAGTAAATCACCGGGAATCTATACAAATCCGAAACGAAAGTCCGAAATATAACCATAACAGAAATCCGTACAAACCGAAATAGATATCCAAAAATCTAGAACACCAAAAGCAGGTATCATAACCCACTCTGATACCAATAAATTGGTATCGGATAAATCTCGAAAATCCAACACACGGAAATCAAACAAGTATTGCAAACTTTGGCGTTCTGATACCATATAAATTGGTATCAGGTTATCCCAAATATCCCAAAATACGAAAACAAAGATCGTAAAACTTGGCTCTGATACCACTAAATTGTCACGCCCTGGAGGAATCCCTGTCCGAAGAAATTTCTGCAGCATCTCCCCTGTACAGCGGACAATCTGAAACTTTCTACATCACCATATACCTCAGCCACATGCGGCTGGAATAATAACAATTATAAAAATACAACACACAGACATTCCATGCAGTATAATAAGCAATAAACAAAATAGTAATACCAAGACTTGAAAATAACCCTACTCCACTACACCCATAAAGCTCAAATCCGATTTTTTTCCCTACTCCACTACACTCATAAAACAAAAATCTGACAAACTCACCTCTTCTGCCGTCCAGGCAGGTATGTAGCAAGACACATCCAAAAACTATAACCATCGACACAAAAATCCATACAATATCCAAATCCTCAAACAGAATAAGTCTAACACAGTCTAAAAAATAAATACAGCTTGTGGTCTGCAGGGGACTAACGACTGGAACTCTCTCCTGACAGCATCAACCTGAAAAATAACAACGGAGGAGGGTGTGAGTCCAACACTCAGCAGGTACAACTGATATACATAGTAAGGAAATAACTTCTAGCACTAATCATGCGTACAGTCTCCTGATCTAAGAAGGATAAAATGCAACTGAAGTAAACAGGAGAGAAACTGTACTAACCAGGACCTGGGTATAAGAACAAACAGTCCGAAAGGTATAGAAATCCTGTATGCATGTCAAACATAGGCATCCAAACAATATGCAACACATAAATGCAGCAAACACAAACACAAGCAATAAATGCATCATCCATATGATGCTAATGATGCGTCCTGGTCACCCCTGACACCAGTCAACCATCTCACACACAATAGTGAGGTCGAGTGGGTAGGGCTGTGACAACCGTGCACTCCGTTGTCACTGCTCCTGATGAGTGACCGAGTGGACGGGATGCTGTCGGAGTACACCTATCCTCCTACCCCAAATCATAAATGGGGGAGCGCAATGCTCTCAACTCCCGGTACACGATGTCGGGGAGGAATCCCTGCCGGCTACCACGTTGTGTCACACTACCCATGAGCGGACCAACGGAGCCAAACAAAGTCCCTGCTGCAACACACTCTGCCTGAATCGACCACTAACCCATGAGTGGTGGTGTGTGCAGATCCATGTAACTGGCGATGTGCTCAACAATAATGGAGCGGACTATCGCACAGCATGCAATCATGCAAATGGTGCATGTCAACAACCACAAAATATCCTGAACTAATCCATATACATACATAAGGTGCACCATAAGTCAATGAATCAAACAACGGCACACAGATCAGATAAGGTATGCAACCTAGGTCCTGAACATGGTGAAGTATGGTATGTCACTACCCCCTATAAACACGTATAAGCAGGTAAGGAATACAGGAGATGCAAAACAAGCAATCAACCAAACATGTAATAAGTATTGGGTAGTGACTAACCGAAACAAATGAGAAACATAATTATTGTAATTTGTTAAATTCACTACTATGCATATCAAACGACATAAAGTCAGAAGTACCCGCCTCCAATAGGAATGTCCAAATCTGACATCGAGATACTCGTCTCGCGTCAAAGTCCTGTATCGAACATATAGATATATTTTATTTAGCTACAATTCTTATAAATAGCTAAATAAAACCTCTAACCCTAAATTAGGGCAAAATCCTAATTAACACAATAACATAAACCTAATCCACAGTCCAACTCATAACAAATTCAATATCTATACCAGATCTACAAAATAAAATATCACCTGTTGAAACACTTACACTGATCGGATCAAAGATGGATATCAAGGAAACAACTAGGCATTCCGTGCTGTGGTGGTCGGAATCCAGCAACTCCACACCACTGTCCACTACCAATTGACAACAAATTCCAGATCTAACAAATTAGAAATCCTTACAGTATCATACCACAATCTACATCACTGCTGATGTTAACAAAAATCCTTACCTAACTTCCTCTTCCTCTTCTTTGGTGATGGTTGTGTAGTAAGAAATCTACTGATGGTGGCAGTGAATCCGGCTGCCGGAAGAATGAAGAGGGGGAGGCAGTGGCGTCGGGCGGCAGGTCGTGGTCACAGAGATGATGGTCTCGGACTACTCTGCTTCTGTCCACAACCCGGAGAGATATCTAAGGCACAGGGAAGATGGAGCAGAGATTAGGGCAAGGGAGGCAGCGACGCTAGGCAGAGAAATGCAACACAATGGCCACCAGAACGCTGCTCCGTGTGACGGCAGCGGCGGCGGAACGACGCAACAGGAGGGCGATAGTAGGTCAGCTATGGCAGATCGTCGTCGGCTCTTGGGGAAAGAGGAAGAAGAAGACGTCGAGTGCGGCTCAGGAGGAAGTGAGGAAGAGGGCTAAGGTGTGCGGCTCGGGAGGAAGTGAGGAATAAAAGGGAAGGAGAAGAAAACTGTCGCAGTCGGCGGTTAGGGCAAAGAAGGTAATGGCTCGACGCGAGGAGAGGGAGATCGCGTGAGGGGCTCGGGCATGCGAAGAAGAAGAATCGGGAACGCACAGTAATGGGGAGGAAAATAAAATAAATAAGAAAAAGGGAAAAGAAATAAATAAATAAATCTTTTCCTCACTTAAATGGGTAGCCTAAACAGGCTTTCCCGAACCCCGTTATTATCTCCGTTAACTCGTCCATACGAGCTCCGAAAAATTCCCGAAAAATTTCTAAAAATTCCGAAAAATTCCCTTATTATTATTCTCTATTTTTCCGGTATTGTACATCTTATACACAGGGAGACTAACACGCTCATGATAAGAAAGAACTCATATAGTAATATGAGATTGGTGCGGTAGTGCAATAATAACTCTTTAGTGGAATGAGATATTATTGATGAACTTGAGTTGGGTGTTCGGGGTGAACACGGGAAGCTCAAGCTAATCGGGAGACCAAAACCAATTCCTCCTCTCGGTCTCTATTGTAGCCTCTTATTTATAAATTCTTATATCCACTCAAACCCAACTTCTAACCCACCTTAAGGTGGACGGCCAAGCCAAGCTTGGAGCCCAAGCTAGGGCCGGCCAAACCAAGGTAAGATGGGTTCAAGTTGTGGTCGGCCCAAGCAAGGGTGCCCGACCACATTGAATTCAAAAGGAAGTTTTATTTTGTAAAATCTTTCCTTTTATAGAGATCCATTAAAAGGATTTAAAAGGATGATTTTAATATAAAACTTTCCTTTTTTAGATCGGTCATAAAAGGAAGTTTTTATTTTGTTGAAAACTTTTCTTTTATGTTGGTTTTAAAAGAGAGTTTTAAAATTTTAAAATCTTTCATTTTATAGCTTTCTACAAAGGAATAAAAGAGATATTTGAAATATTTCCTTATTTGTAGTTATATATAATGTGAAAGAAAGATTTTAATTTTTTGATAAAACTTTCCTTTCTTGAAACCATATTTTATTTTAAATCTTATCTTTTATATAGATATCCATAAAATGATTTAAAAGAGAGGGATTTTAATTTATAAAACATTCTTTTTAGAACTATCCACAAAAGGGATTTTTAAAAGAGAGATTTTAATTTTTGTTTAAAATCTTTCCTTGCTTGGAGAACAAGCACGTGGTCGGTCATGACAAGAAGAAAAGGAAGTTTTAATTTTTTTTGTTTTAAAACTTTCCTTTTTAGTCATTGGAAAGGAATATAAGGAAGTTTTAATTATGTTTAAAACTTTCCTTATTTTCCAAGACCAAGGAATATAAAAGAGAGGGTAGAGGTGCCTCACCTCTGCTCTTTTCCTTGGTGGTGGTTGGCCCGTACTCTTTCTCTCTTCTCCTTTGTTTTCCCTCTTGGTGGCCGGCGGCATATTGGTATGGAGATCTATTGATGGCCAGTTGCTTGAAGGAGAAGAAGAAGAGAAGGAGGTTCTCTTGTCTAGCATCCCTTGGAGGAAAGTTGGTGGCCGAACTTCATTATCTCTTGGAGAAAATTGGTGGCCGAAACTTGAAAGGAAGAAGAAGGTTTGGGTGGATTCTCGTCTTAGTAGATCATCGCCCACACGACGTGCGAGATAAGAAGAGAAATACAATAGAAGATCAAGAGGTCTATAAGTTACAAGAGGTATAACTAGTTATTAGTTTCTGCATCATAACTAGTTCATCTTTTGTATAGATCTTGAAAAACCAAACACAAGAGGTTATCAATTTTAATTATCATTTTTGTTATCGATTTTTGTTTCGATTTCATGTTTCGATAAAGTGTTTCTATTGAGGCCTCTATTGTTAAACCTTGTTTACTGTGAGAAGTTTAAATATCCAATTTCTTTGAAAGGCTTTGTCTAGGCAGTGGTGGATGATCCCATACCCAAGAAGGCCTAGTGCCTCGCCACGTTTGACCTGGAAGCCGATCCTTGAAATAGATATTTGATCAACTTCTGTAATATGGTTTAACTTAGGAAGATCACATCTGTTGAACTTAAAGTAAGAATGTTAAGTTTCGTTCCCAATTCAAGTTTAAATTCTAAAGGGAAAATTTGGATTAATAATGTTAAGCATCGTTTGCAATCCAAATTTAATTTTAGTAGAACACATGGGTAGCTAGGATAGTTCTATGCTTGTACAAATTTTTGTACAGAGGAACTAGGACAGTATTCCGAGTAGCAACCAACAATTGTTATCAGAGCTAGGTTTTAACCTCTGTGTGTTTGGTTTTAGTTTAATTATGTACATGTCATACATATTTTAGGCAGGATAATAGTAGGATGTGCAAATAGATTAACTTTGTGGTTGCAGGCTCCAACTATTATGACCTATTGTGATTGTGTGTGATTGAACCCTCGGACATGTCGAGGGCATTTTATGTGTGTGCATAATTGTATTTATTAAATACAGCAGGAGCTGTATTAGTTTTAGGATTTTACATTATTGTTCGATCTAGACTCTATGTGCATTCCTTTGTGGAATATAGGATCGATATATGTAAAATTTTATTTTTGTCGCGGATCGTATCCTTGCGATGCGTGGTGCTATTTGAGGATCAGAGACGCAGTGGAAAAAGAAGCAAGATAGATGCGGCGACTAGACCCGATTGCGGTGGCTAAAGATGGCAGCAGCTAGAGTTGGCAGCACACGGAGGACAGTGATGGAAGAGGTCATAATAGTTGGAAAATTATTTTTCCATATTTATTACTTTTAATTACTGTGATGTGTGTGTGCATGATAAAATCCTCATCTTAAAAAAACTAAGTGGGAGAGGGATTAGTAAATAAACTCCACGGTCTCCATTACTGGTTTATAAGTGATGCAACAAACTTGCGTGTTGGCTCTGAGTGCCTCCCTCCACAACGGATGAGTTTGTTTGCGGATCACTAGATCAAACTTCCTTTATGGATGGTTATAGGAAATTATTTAGGAGCATGTGACCTTCTCCAACTGAAGGGGCACAATCCTATTTAATGGACTAAGTATCAAGTAATGGTATACACTTAGGCGCATTTAATAATATCCTCCCCAACGGAGTCACTACTATTATTTGTGTGACCAAAGGAAAACCAACTATTAATTTGTCATAAAAGTTAGGTAAACCCCCCTCTTACAAATGTTTGAATTTATATACGTCCACACTAACGTGACATATAAAATTCATGGTGTTTGAGGTAATTTTATTTGTTATAAAGTTAGGTTGACAAAATAAAATTTATGGGTAAAACCTCCTCTTACAAACAATTGAATTTGTATACGTCAACACTAACATGACATACAAAATTCATGGTGTTTGAGGTAATTTAAGGTTAACAAGATAATTAATGGGTAAGACCCTCCTCTTACAAATGTTTGAATTTGTATACGTCCACACTAATGTGGCATACAAAATTCACGGTGTTTGAGATGTTGGTGAATTTAAATGATATTGTTTTGAGGAATCAATATTATTTTAAATTCTAAAGTTTTGGCCAAATATTTGATTAAAGATAGACCAACTATTAATTTTATTTGTCATAAAGATAGGTTGACAAGATAATAAAATTAATGGATGAAATCTCCTCTTTGAATTTGTATACGTCCACACTAACGTGGCATACAAAATTCACGGGAATTTTAAGATGTTGGTCTTGACCAAATATTTTTGTGATTCTTAGGATTTCAAATGTTTTTCAATTCCCTAGCTGTTATACTATAGAATAGACTTAGTAGTCCTAATTATAATGATTGGAAACAAAAACTTAGACACTAAGGTGAACTGCCCTCTCAGAACTGAGAACAATCAAGGTATATTTTATTCATTAGTTGTTGAAACATATTTAGTAATGTTATCTACCGGTACCTAGTGTGTAGATACTGGAGTCACTAATAATGTCTGAAATTCATTGCAGGGGTTCCAGGAAATTCGACGACTATATAAAGGGGAAATCACCGTCTTCATGGGCACTGCTGCAAAAGTAGCAGCTGTTGCAGTGGGAGATGTTTATCCTCTGATAGGAATAAAACATGGATTTTGAGAAATTGTCTTTACGTACCAAGTTTTAGAAAGAACTTGATTTCAGTTTCTAAACTATTCAAAGAACTTGATATTCTGTCTATTTTGATAACAAAGTTGTTATCAAGAAAAATAGGGAAGTTATCTGTTCTAGTACGTTGGTTGACAATTTATATATTCTAAATCTAAAAACTCCCACAATGTAACAAATGAAAATTAATAACATATCTTCTAACTCTAATAAGAGAAAGCAACCTTCAGAAATGAACCAATCATATCTTTGACATCTAAGGCTAGGTCATATTAACTTGAGTAAGATTCAAAGGATAATAACCAATGAACTTTTGGGTTCATTGGTGGTGGAAAACTTTCCAACCTGCGAGTCTTATTTGGAAGGAAAAATGACCAAGAGGCTTTTTAAGACTAAGGGGTATAGAGACAAAGATGTGTTGGAATTATTCTGATTTGTATGGACCTATGACTATCCAGGCAAGAGATGGTTTCTAATATTTTGTCTCTTTTATAGACGACTATTCGAGATATGGGTATATTTATTTGATGTGCCGCAAGTCTGAGTATTTTGATAAGTTCAAAGAGTACAAGGTTGATGTGGAGAAACGTCATGGTAAAAGTATCAAGACACTACGGTGAGATCATAGTGGCGAGTACCTCTTAGGAGAGTTTAGGAGTCACTTATCAGAAGTCGGGATTCAATCCCAACTGACTACACCTGGTACACTTCAACAGAATGGTGTGGTAGAATGAAGGAATAGAACTCTTATGGAAATAGTTAGATCAATGATGAGTTATTCAAAATTACCAAATTCGTTTTGAGGATATACTCTGGAAACGAAAGTGAACATAGTACCTGTTGATACGGTCTGACCTGGCTGCTGTTTTGATGTTGACACTGATTTAAGTTTGTATCAGATATTAATTAAACTCAGATTGATTACTGATCAATATTGATCAGGTGGAAGGGAAAAGTCCAAGTATGGAAACTTGGCACGCGAAGTCAGAGAGGGCTCGGTAGCTCGTTCTCTGGACCGGACGAAGTCGGAAAGGGCTCGGTAGCTCGTTCTCTGGACTAGGTCAGAGAGGGCTCGGTAGCTCGTTCTCTGGACTAGGTCAGAGAGGGCTCGGTAGCTCGTTCTCTGGACCGGACGAAGTCGGAGAGGGCTCGGTAGCTCGTTCTCCGGACTAGGTCAGAGAGGGCTCGGTAGCTCGTTCTCTGGACCGGACGAAGTCGGAGAGGGCTCGGTAGCTTGTTCTCTGGACTAGGTCAGAGAGGGCTCGGTAGCTCATTCTCTAGACTAGAAAGGCTTTAGGGTTTAGGGCTGGGAAGCGCCAAACCTACCTTACATAGGCATTGGATTGGTCTGTTGACCGATCCAGTGATACTATGGATATCTGATCGGTCAACAGACCGATCCAGTGATACTGTGGTTATCTGATCGGTCTGGTGACCGATCAGTAACCAAACAGTAGTTTTCTGTAGGTTATCTGATCGGTCTGGTAACCAATCAATAACCAAATAGTAGTTCATTGTAAGTTATCTGATCGGTCTGTAGACCGATCAGGAAGCGATGGGATTCAGAGGACAATAGGGGATCGGTCTGTGGACCGATCCACCTATAGGTTGATCGGTTCACAGACCGATCAGAAGCCTCCCAGACTGATCAGGATATGTCCTGATCGGTCCAGAGGGCTATGGATCGGTCTGCTGACCGATCCACAACACTGTCTGTTTCTCTGCAACTTCTGATTCGTCTGATTTAACCATCTGGTGTGAGCTTTTTACGTTGCAGGTTGCAGGTATCATGCCAGTGCTTAAGTTCAAATTAAGGTCTATCAGAGGAATAAGACAAAGTGATTTTTCTACTGTGTTTGGCTGCAAATGGTGCAATTGGAGCATCAACGGTTACTGGCGATCTGGCTGTGTTCTGGTTGCAATCAGCTTGACTCCTGGCTATTGGTTCAAGCTCAGAGACACCAATGAAGACCATGGATGGTATTGGTGTGAGTTCAGAGAACCAGATGAGGAGGAAAAGTGATTGGCGACGCCTGAGTTGGCAGCAGCGATTCGGTGCAGGTTGCAGTGATTCGATACAGGAAAACGCAATGGAAAAGGCAGAGGCATAAGAAGAAGGAGTATGAGATGTTCGATAGAACAACCAAAAAAAAAGTAAAAGAAAAGCTCTCTCGGTCGATCAAGCTAGAGTGCTGTGTGTTTTTGAGCTCTTGGCTAAGGAACTTCTTCTGGTTTGCGCTCTGCTTTCATCGTGGCTGTAAGCTTATTTTTCATACCTTTAGCCACTAATCCCTGTAAGTCTTGTGCTTCATTTAAATATTTTCTGTGATTTTATGGAGAGGTTACTCCACCGAGAAGGAGAAATTCTTAGCCGGAATCTATCCGGGGTGTGATCTACCGAAAGATCAAGGGATCGTTCACCTTACGGACACGCCGAGGAGTAGGGGCAAGTTATCCCCGAACCTCGTACATACTTGTGTTAGTTGTGGGTTGTTTCTTTTCCTTGTATTAGTTTTTCTTTTGCATATTTCCGCTGTGCTAACAAACTTTTGTGAGAAGATTGTTTAAGTTTTAGAGGAGGCTATTCACACCCCCCCCCCCCTCTCTAGCCATCCGAAGATCCTAACAAGTGGTATCAGAGCGAGATTCTCTTCATCCGGATTAACACCCTAAAGAGCAAGAAGATGGTTATGAAGGAAGGGTTTAGCACCAATCGTCCACCCTACTTTGACGGAGCGGACTTTCAATATTGGAAGAGCCGCATGGAATATTATCTCAAGACCGACATCTCCATGTGATTCTCTATCAAGGAAGGGTTTACACCTCCGAAGGACGAAGAAGGTAAGGAACTTGACTCATCAAGGTGGTCCACCGAGCAAACTCGCAAAGGACAAGCCGATGCCAAGGCGGTGGTCACTCTACAATGTGGGATAGCCAAGGATCAACTCGTCAAGGTAGGTCCATTCATGAGCGCAAAAGATTTGTGGAACAAGCTCATCGAGCTCCAAGAAGGAACCCGAGACTCTCGGATCACCAAGAGAGACTTGTTCCTAAACCAACTACAAAACCTCACCATGAAGGAGAACGAGACGGTAAGTGAACTACACGGAAGGTTCAAAGAAATCATCAATGGTCTTCATTCCGTAGATGAACGCGTAGAGAATCGCGATCTTGTAAGGTATGCTCTCAAAGCCTTTCCGAAGAATGCCTTGTGGTCATCGATGGTAGATGCCTACAAGGTCTCCAAGGACCTTTCAATTGTTAAATTAGATGAATTCTTTTGTGAAATGGAACTTCATGAACTTGCTAATAAGGGTCAAAAAGAGAAAAGTATTGCCTTAGTTGCAGGAGAAAAGAGCAAGGATGGAAGAAGGAAGAAGGAAAAGAAGAAGGAAAAAGAGATTCCTTCATCCTCATCCTCCTCCGAGTCCGATGATGAAGGTGGATCATCATCAAGCGAGATGGCCAACTTTGTAAGGAGAATCATGAGAAGAAGCCGGAGATACAAAGGGAAAGGTAAACCTATCGATCAAAATGTTGATAAAACTAATGTTACTTGTTATGAGTGTAGCAAGAAATGACACTATCGGAGCGAGTGTCCAAAACTCAAGAAGAAGGAGGAAAGGGCCAAGAAGAAGAAAGCTCTCAAGGCTACTTGGGATGAATCCTCCTCAAGCTCATCGGAGGAAGAGAAGAAGGAGAAAAGCACACGTCAATTAGCGTTCATGGCAAGGGAGGAACCGGATTCCGGGAGTGATGGTGACACAAGTGACACCTCAACCGCGACTTCATCATCTTCGGATGATGAAGAGGTAACCTCTCCGCATTTAGAGAAATGTTATAAAACTATTGCACATTTATCTACTTTGCTTAAGAAATCAAAAACTGAAGTTAAATCATTAAAAGATGAAGTAGAGCACTTGAAGGCTCTTAGGGAAGATGAGGTTGATGACCTACATCAAGAGCTCCTTGAGGATGAAAACAAAGCCTTAAAGGGTGAGGTTGAGAAACTCAAGAAAATGCTTGAAAAATTCTCAACTAGCTCTAAGACCTTAGATATGATTTTAAATGCCCAAAGGGCGGTCTACAACAAGGCTGGGTTAGGATATCAACCTAAGGAGTCTAGTTTCATTTCACTAGTGTCTAGAACCCAATTTCATAGATCACATGCTTCTAGGGTTCATGAGACGAGGAAGGGTGTGACCAAGGCATGGGTTCCTAGGTCTTTCATTGTAGATGCATTAGGTCCCAAGATTTGGGTACCTAAAATGTCTATCTTTCATGTCTTGTAGGCATTAGTCAAGGGGGAGCATCTATCAACTTGGTTTGTTGATAGTGGATGCTCCAAGCACATGACTGGGGACAAGTCACTCTTCACTACCCTTCAAAACAAAATAGAGGTAATGTGTCTTTTGGTAATAATGGTAGCCTTAAGGTTATAGGAGTTGGAGATATTCATATATCCAAATGTCTCCAAATCAAGAATGTCCTTCTAGTCAAGGGGATGACCTTTAATCTCCTAAGTGTCAGCCAATTGTGTGATACGGGTTAGACAATTGAGTTTCATCCAAGTCAATGTCTGGTCAAACACGTTAACACACTTGACACGGTACTAGTAGGCACAAGGGTAGATAACATTTATCAAGTATCTTTTAAAAGTGCTACTAATGCCTCTGCTAAGTGTTTCATGTCAAAAGAAGAAGAATCATGGCTTTGGCATAGGAGGTTGGCCCATGTGAACATGAAGAATATTCCAAATCTGGCCAACAAAGGATTAGTGCGAGGCCTACCAAGCATCAAGTACCAAAAGACAAAATTATGTGATGCATGTCAAAAGGGTAAGCAAACAAAAGCGTCTCATAAAGGTAAAAGCGCTGTAAGTACATCTACTGCTTTAGATTTATTGCATATGAATTTGTTTGATTGCAGTAATGTTATTTCATTGAATGGGAGTAGATACTGCTTAGTGATCATTGATGATTTTACTAGATATACATGGACTTTCTTTTTGAAAAATAAGGATCAAACCATAGATGCTTTTGTTTCTTTTTGTAGAAGAACTGAAAATGAAAAATCAACAACAATTAAAATAATTAGAAGTGATCATGGTGGAGAATTTCAAAACCATAGATTTTTAGAATTTTGTCAAGAAAAAGGATATAGGCATGAGTTCTCTACTCCAAGGACCCCACAAAAATGGGGTTGTGGAGAGAAAGAGAGGCTGCACAAAGCATGCTCAATGAGTACTCACTACCGAGCTACCTATGGGCTGAAGCTGTAAATACAGCTTGCTATGTGCAAAACCGAGTCTTGATACATAGGTTTTTAGGAAAGACTCCCCATGAACTTTGGTTTGGAAAACCCCCTACAATTAAACATCTTAGGGTGTTTGATTGTAAGGTGTTTATCTTGAACACCAAGGATCATCTTGGAAAGTTCACGGCTAAGGCTGATGAAGGAATACTGGTCGGGTACTCTCTCATCAGCAAAGCCTATCGAGTCTACAACAATAGGACTAAATTGATTGAAGAGTCCTCGGATGTAGCATTTGAAGAAATTCCTAAATCAAATGATCAATCAAGGGATGTAGGAGAAATTCAATTTGAACTTAGAAATCTAAGTTTAAATGATCAAAACATAGAAAGGGTCGAAATTGACTCCGATGATGATGAGCAAAGGCAAGAGAGGGCTCAGTCTGATCCTTTGCCTGATACTGAGTCTTTGCCTGTGTCTAGTGAGACCACTAATGAGACACCGCCAACACCCAAGCAATCAAGGATAGCCTCTAGTCATCCCCAAGACCAGATTATGGGAGACATCCAACAAGGGGTTAGGACTAGATCATTCTTTAGAAATGAGTCTAATGAGGTTGCCTTGATCTCAGAAATCGAACCAAAATTAGTTGATGAGGCATTGCATGATCCTGACTGGGTCATAGTTATGCAAGATGAGTTAGGTCAATTTGAAAGGAGCCAGGTGTGGGACTTAGTTCCTAGACCTAAGAAGACCACCATTATTAGAACCAAATAGGTCTTCAAAAATAAGTTAAACCAAAAGGGAGAAGTCGTAAGAAACAAGGCAAGACTTGTAGCCAAGGGCTATAGTCAAGTCGAAGGTCTCGATTATGATGAGACTTATGCTCCCGTGGCCCGATTAGAGTCCATTCGTTTGATGCTAGCTTTTGCTGCATATAAAGCCTTCAAGCTATCAAATGGACGTTAAATCGGCCTTCTTAAACAGTTTCATTAAAGAAGAGGTCTATGTTGAACAACCACCGGGGTTTGTGAATACCGAAGCTCTAAACCACGTGCACAAGCTCAAGAAAGCTCTTTATGGACTTAAACAAGCACCTCGAGCTTGGTACGAAAGGTTGTCAACTTACTTACTAGAAAAGGATTTTGTAAGAGGCCAAATAGATCCAACACTATTTCTGCGTAGAGATGGTGAAAACATATTTGTAGCCTAGGTGTATGTCGATGACATAATTTGTGGCTCAAATAACAAGGGCTATTTGAATGAATTTATCACTCACATGGAAAGTGAGTTTGAAATAAGTCTGGTGGGAGAATTGACATTCTTCCTTGGACTTGAAATCAAACAAATTCGAGATGACATTTATGTCCATCAGACAAAATACACTCAAGAGATGATCAAGAAATTCAAAATGAGTGACTCTAAGGAAGTATCCACTCCAATGGCGACAAACACTCGCCTTGACAATGATGAGAATGGAAAACCAGTTGATCTAACGCAATATCGAAGCATGATCGGTAGTCTTCTATATCTCACAGCTAGTCGACCGGACATACTTTTTGCTGTGGGCATGTGCGCTAGATATCAAGTCTGTGCCAAGGAATCTCATTTAATTGCAGTTAAGAGAATTCTGAGATACCTTAAGGGCACAATTAGAGTAGGTCTCTGGTACCCTCGTACTGAGTCTTTTGATTTAATAGGTTATACCGACTCCGATTATGCTGGGTGCAAGTTGGATCGGAAAAGCACTAGTGGGGGTTGTCAATTTTTAGGTTCATCATTGGTTAGTTGGTCAAGTCGGAAGCAACATTGCGTTGCTCTCTCCACGACCGAGACTGAATACATTGCCATGGGAGAGAGTGTATCACAATTGTTGTGGATGATCCACACCCTAGAAGATTATGGGCTTTCGTATAAGGGAGTGCAAGTGTTGTGTGACAACATCAGCACAATAAACCTAACGAAAAATCCAGTCCATCATTCAAGGACCAAACACATTGAAGTGCGTCATCACTTCATTAGAGATCACGTAGCTAGGGGAGACATTGCGCTCACATATGTTGAGTCAAAGTCAAACCTAGCCGATATTTTCACCAAACCTCTTCCGGAAAATGAATTTAGTCATTTAAGGAGAGAATTGGGAATGTGTTTGGCTCAATAGGCCATTAGGACCTCATCATGATCAATAAGGACAATTAAAACAACAAGATAAATTGGGAAATTAATTTGGGCAACTTGGGGACATCTCACACAAACTATAAGGTTTAACAAATTATTTTTGTTTACTAGAAATGGGGTGAGATGCTAGGATCAGCCAAATTATTCAAAATGTATCATGCATCCCTTGAATAATTAGGTTGAAGACACATAAATTGAGTATGGGGAAGACCATTACATAATTCATGTGCATTTGGTTCCTAGATCTTACTCATATATTCCAACCAAGGAAACTTGGTTGGACCTTTACCTAGAAATTATGGAACTTTGGTTGATGGACTGTTTGATACCTTTGATTGATACCTTTCATGTTTTTGATTGAAACTAGGACAAGTCGTTGAAATAATGATAGCAATTTGGATATATTTTGACAAACTTGAATCTGAACATAACAAGGTCGGAAATTTCAGTGTTTGAAGCCTTGAGTTGACTATGTTCTTTTAAACGTCTGAAACTTTCGGGCTATAGACAATTTCAGACCATAAGAGTTCATCTTTAGGGAATAGTTATGCTTGTAGATTCTTCAGATTCTAGGTACTGAATTTGGAAATTTCTGGACTTCTTGAGTTCTGAATTATCGAACACTTCTACGAATTTACGAATTTCAGTTACTGAAATTACTGGAGAGACCCCAGTGTCAGACACTGATCGGTCTATAGCCCGATCAGGAGAGGGTGGATCGGTTTGTCGACCGATCCAAAACCTCTCCAGATTTGATATCTGATCGGTCCAGGGACCGATCAGGTTCTTTTTTACGCTAGGAAGCTTACTGATCGGTCTACAGACCGATCAGGAGGTTCCCTGATCGGTCCAGGGACCGATCAGGTTAGTCTGGTACGCAGGGGCTACTGATCGTCTTCTGATCGGTCTACAGACCGATCAGGAGGTTCTCGGATCGGTCCAGGGACCGATCAGGAGGTTCCTGATATCTCCTGATCGGACAGCCGTTCGATCATTTCAACACCTGGACACCCATCTCTCTTAATTCTTCCCGATCCCTTCTCTTCTCATTTCACGCTGAAGCCCTAGCCGACACCCTCCTACACCTCAACTCTTTTCCTCTCTTTGCACGCCGAAGCCCTAGCCAAAGTCCTATCTGAAAGATACTTCAATGGCACCAAGGTAACTCCATTCTCCCCAAGCTCTATTCATTTTGGCACTTCATTTTCATTTCTCACCATATCTGTGTACTTTGGCTTGGTTCTCGGTTGGTTGTTGGTGGCTTCCGTGCTCATCTGTTTACCCCCGTCTGTGTCCCATTTTTTTTCTTTAGAAAGAAACAAGTTGGTGAGGGAACTTCTAAGTCATCAACTGAGAAATCTAAACCTAAGGCTCCCTCCCGACCTCAACCATCTATTTCTGGAAGATTTCCAAACCATCACTTTGAAGAAGCCTTTACACAAAGAACCTTCAAACTGTTTCCTTGTAGGTATGTGGATCGAAAATTCATGGATGAATTCTGTCCATCTGTGTCAGAAATAATTGCCTATTACAAACTTGATTCTCTAGTCTACTTAGAACGAGACATCAATTACGACTTAGTATCTGAGTTTTATAATAATCTTCATCAAACTAATGATGTTAATTATAAAACTAAGGTTGCTAAGCAAACTATTGATTTCAGTTTCTCGGCTTTCTTTGATTATCTAGCTTGACGGAGGTGTTCAGGAAATGTCTTTTCTATATATCCTGATTTACCAGACCCCTTACCTTCTCCCTTTGATGTCTCATCTGACTCCATTTATGAGTATTTCTTCGGACATCTTAGACCAAGTGGACTAGATGAGTTAGATGTTGATTTTCCTACCTTTGCAGCCCTAAGACTATCTGCCCCAGATTACATTCTCTTTAAGATTATCACGAATTGTCTTCTGGCAATCACATCTAAATCCTTGTCAGAGATCCGACCATATCACTGCCTAATGCTTTATGGATTGCGTAGGCGTCTCGATTTTGACATCATGTCGAGCATTTATTCTTCTATCATCTCCTATAGTGAGCCTAATAGCTTCACAGTTTATATGCCTTATGGGCATATAATTACAGATTGGCTCGAGACCCTACAGATTGATGTCTCCAAGGGGAGGATAGTCAAGATGGTGAGGCAGGACTGCAGACTTGGAAAACGTGCATTTTCCAAGTCTGGCATCATAGGACAAAATGGGGTGGTTCGTTGAAAGGATGGGAGAGCACTGGGTGAGTTACCACGGGCACCTCCGCGACAGGTTGATGCTGCTCCTCCTCCTGCTGCTGCTGAGTATGGAGAGGCAGATCCTGATATGCGTTGGCAGATTGCTGAGCTGAAGAGCCGCATTGATCAGCACGATGAGCTACTGGCTGCTGAGCTCCATGGGCTGCGCGTTCGGATTGACCAGCGTTACGATGATCTACACAGTCAGCAGTTAGCGACGCAGCAGGTGCTTCTGGGATGGATGGCCAACTACCCACCTCCGCAGTATTACTCGGGCTATCCACCCTCGAGCATGCCGCCTCAGGGATCCATTCCTCCAGCAGATGATGATGTTGCTCCTCATCTTGAGGATGTTGATTGATACACCTTATTTTATGTTGGTCATTTTCACTGCCTATGTTTCAGATACTGTTTGATAGATACTATGTCTGACCTGGATATTAGCTGTTTATGCTACTCGTTTTTCTATTACTTGCTTCTCCTTATTTTTCAGTTCTTATTGACTATTTATATGCTTTTCATATGCCATATCTTGATTGTCTCTTATTTACTGTCCGATATTACACTTAGAGGGGATTCTGTGTGGATTAAGAAAGAGACAGTATGAGTTAAGGGGGAGTCCTTTGAGTCTTATTACCTAATTCGCACCTTTTCGGTGTTTGACAAAGGGGGAGAAGATGACTAAGTTTAGAGATGAATGAAGTTTTGATTTTAGGGGAGAGGATAACCTTGAGGATTATTGACTTCCTTAGTGTTGTATTCGTCTTAGGGAGAGGATCTTGATTCTCCTAAAATTAGGGAAATATGAGCATTTCTGATCTAAACTTAAATCGTGTTGTCAAACAACAAAAACGGGGAGATTATTGATACGGTCTGACCTGACTGCTGTTTTGATGTTGACACTGATTTAAGTTTGTATCAGATATTAATTAAACTCAGATTGATTACTGATCAATGTTGATCAGGTGGAAGGGAAAAGTCCAAGTATGGAAACTTGGCACGCGAAGTCAGAGAGGGCTCAGTAGCTCGTTCTCTGGACCGGACGAAGCCGGAGAGAGCTCGGTAGCTCGTTCTCCGGACTAGGTCAGAGAGGGCTCGGTAGCTCGTTCTCTGGACTGGACGAAGTTGGAGAGGGCTCGGTAGCTCGTTCTCCGGACTAGGTCAGAGAGGGCTCGGTAGCTCGTTCTCTGGACCGGGCTCGGTAGCTCGTTCTCTGAACTAGGTCAGAGAGGGCTCGGTAGCTCGTTCTCTGGACCGGACGAAGTCGGAGAGGGCTCGGTAGCTCGTTCTCCGGACTAGGTCAGAGAGGGCTCGGTAGCTCGTTCTCTAGACTAGAAAGGCTTTAGGGTTTAGGGCTGGAAAGCGCCAAACCTACCTTACATAGGCATTGGATCGGTCTATTGACCGATCCAGTGATACTATGGATATCTGATCGGTCAACAGACCGATCCAGTGATACTGTGGTTATCTGATCGGTCTGGTGACCGATCAGTAACCAAACAGTAGTTTTCTGTGGGTTATCTGATCGGTCTGGTGACCGATCAGTAACCAAACAGTAGTTCACTGTAAGTTATCTGATCGGTCTGTAGACCGATCAGGAAGCGATGGGATTCAGAGGACAATAGGGGATCGGTCTGTGGACCGATCCACCTATAGGCTGATCGGTTCACAGACCGATCAGAAGCCTCCCAGACTGATCAGGATATGTTCTGATCGGTCCAGAGGGCTATGGATCGATCTGCTGACCGATCCATAACACTGTCTGTTTCTCTGCAACTTCTGATTCGTCTGATTTAACCATCTGGTGTGAGCTTTTTACGTTGTAGGTTGTAGGTATCATGCCAGTGCTTAAGTTCAAATTAAGGTCTATCAGAGGAATAAGACAAAGTGGTTTTTCTACTGTGTTTGGCTACAAATGGTGCAATTGGAGCATCAACGGTTACTGGCGATATGGCTGTGTTCTGGTTGCAATCAGCTTAACTCCTGGCTATTGGTTCGAGCTCAGAGACACCAGTGAAGACCATGGATGGTATTGGTGTGAGTTCAGAGAACCAGATGAGGAGGAAAAGTGATTGGCGACGCCTGAGTTGGCAGCAGCGATTCGGTGCAGGTTGCAGTGATTCGATACAGGCAAACGCAATGGAAAAGGCAGAGGCATAAGAAGAAGGAGTATGAGATGTTCGATAGAACAACCAAAAAAAAAGTAAAAGAAAAGCTCTCTCGGTCGATCAAGTTAGAGTGCTGTGTGTTTTTGAGCTCTTGGCTAAGGAACTTCTTCTGGTTTGCGCTCTGCTTTCATCATGGCTGTAAGCTTATTTTTCATACCCTTTAGCCACTAATCCCTGTAAGTCTTGTGCTTCATTTAAATATTTTCTGTGACTTTGTGGAGAGGTTACTCCACCGAGAAGGAGAAATTATTAGCCGAAATCTATCCGGGGTGTGATCTACCGAAAGATCAAGGGATCGTCCACCTTACGGACACGCCGAGGAGTAGGGGCAAGTTATCCCCGAACCTCGTACATACTTGTGTTAGTTGTGGGTTGTTTCTTTTCCTTGTATTAGTTTTTCTTTTGCATATTTCCGCTGTGCTAACAAACTTTTGTGAGAAGATTGTTTAAGTTTTAGAGGAGGCTATTCACACCCCCCCCCCCTCTCTAGCCATCCGAAGGTCCTAACAGTACCTTCTAAGTCAGAATCCTCTACTCCCATAGAATTCTAGAATGGGTGTAAGCCTAGTCTGAAGCATATTCGAATTTGGTTAGTCTAGCATATATGCTGAAGGGAGACTCTGAACAGGAGTTCACTTGTTTGTGGGTTATCCTAGAGAAACGAAAGGAGGTTTATATTCCTAAAAATCAGAAGGTCATTGATAGCACCAATGCCCTATTTTTAGAAGAGGGTTATGTAATGAACCACAAGCCCATAAGTAAATTTGTTCTTAAGGAAATAATAAAGGGCACATCTAATCTAGTACCAACAGTACAAGATGAGATGTCACAAGAAACTACAACACGTGTCACAAATGATACACAACTATAGACAGTGCCTCGTCGTAGTGGGAGGGTTGTTATGTAACCTGAAAGATTCATATTTTTGGGAGATTCGTCGGACTTGATCCCAGGTAAACATGAACCTGATCCCTATACATATGACGAAGCACTCAAGATAAAGATGTAGCATCTTGGCAAAGAGCAATGAATTCAGAAAAAGAATCTATGTATTCTAACAAAGTCTGAGAGCTAGTAGAACCTTCAAGTGGTGTAAAAGCTATTGGATGTAAATGGATCTACAAAAGGAAAAGAGGGACAGACGGAAAGGTGGAAACCTTCAAAGCAAGACTTGTTGCGAAGGGGTATACTCAGAAAGAGGGAATTGATTATGAGGAAACATTTTCTCCAGTAGCTATACTTAAGTCTATCCGGATACTCTTATCTATTGCTACTCATATGGATTATGAGGTTTGGCAAATGGATGTCAAGACAACTTTCCTTAACGGAAGTCTTGAAGAAAACATCCATATGTAGCAACCAGAGGGGTTTATTGCAAAAGATAAAGAGCATCTAGTATGTAAGCTCAATCAGTTTATTTATGGACTAAAGCAAGCTTCAAGGTCTTGGAACATCCAGTTTAATGAAGTAATCCAGTTGTATGGATTTATTCAGTGTCCGGATGAGTCTTGTGTAAAAGAAGAGTGTGATGGAAACGTGGTGGTATTTCTTGTACTATATGTAGATGACATTTTGTTAGTTGGAAATAATATCAAAGTGTTGTCGGAAGTAAGGATATGGTTATCTAAGCAATTCGATATGAAGGACTTGGGAGAATGTGCACATATTCTCAGGATCAAGGTAATAAGGGATCGCAAGAAAAGAATGTTGTGCTTATCCCAAGCTTTATATATCGATACGATCCTAGCTCGTTTTAGCATGCAAGACTCCAAGAAAGGTTTTCTACCTTTTAGGCATGGAGTATCTTTATCTAAAGAGACGTCTCCGAAGGCATCAAAAGAGATAGAAGATATGAAGGTAGTTCCTTATGCTTCAGTTGTAGGAAGCCTAATGTATGCTATGTTATGCACGAGACTGGATATCTATTTTGTCGTGGGCATGGTTAGCAGATATCAAAGTAATCTAGGACAGGGACATTGGACTGCCATAAAGCATAGAGATTATATGCTGGTTTACCAAGTAGATGATTTGATCCCTATGGATTACATGGATTTTGACTTCTAATCAGATAGGGACAATAGTAAGTCGACCTCGGGGTTTTGTGTTTACTTTAGGAGGTAAAGTCATAACAATGGAGGAGTGATAAGCATAGATACTTTTCGGACTCCACCATGGAAGCTGAGTATGTGGCAGCCTCTGAGGTAGCCATAGAAGCTGTATAGCTCAGAAACTTCATGATGGACTTAGATGTGATTCCTGATTTGCCCAAAAATTATTACAGTATATTGTGATAATAAGTGGTGCAATAGCAAACTCGAAGGAACCACGAGCCCATAAGGCAAGTAAACACATAGAGTGAAAGTACCACCCAATACGAGACATCGTATAACGAGGAGAAGTTGTTGCTGCCTAGATTGCATCAGATGATAACTTGGGAGATCCTTTCACTAAGGTCCTTAAGGAAAGAGATTTTGATGGACATGTTGAAGAGTTGGGAATCAGATGTATGGCAAGGTATATGGCAGGGTATATGGCAGTATAATCTTTTAGTATAAGTGGGAGATTGTTAGAGTGTATACTAAAAGTCTAACTTTTTGTATAAACATATAGGAATCATATTGGTCAAATGCCTAGATTTATGCTAAGTGTAGTTGTCCATTTAATTTATATTGTAGATAACATGGTGTGAGGAGACACACAGAATATCATGTTATCAGATCCTTATAAATTATAAACAGTTGCCCACAACCAAGATGGAATGGGATAAACCATTGGAGTGGTTGTAGTGTAATTAGGTATTATTTTATCTTGACTAATAAATTACACTAATACACTATGAGTGTATTGAGCAGGACCAATTGAGGTAGTATCTTTTTATACTGACTATATAAAAGAACAATACCTCTGTTATTATGGAAGTGTGTACTCTTAATCATGATATAATAACAAGCACATATACTTAGTATTTATTTGTTTGATTTATCAAATGGTACGATTTAGCTCGTTAAATCAATAGGTCCGATAAGTTGGGAAATGATATTATTTATATGGTGTGTTGTTGATTATAGAATGAAACTGTGTCCTAGTAATCTAGGTTGATGATGCTCCCTTGAGAAGCTCATAAGGATTGTCATGTAAACCCTGCAGGTGGACTTAGTCCGACATGACGATAAGGTTGAGTGGTACTACTCTTGGAGCTAGATATTAATTAAGTGAGTTGTCAGTAACTCATTTAATTAGTGGATATTCAATATCTTAAACATAGGGAGACTGACACGCTCATGATAAGAAGGAACTCATATAGTAATATGGGATTGGTGCGATAGTGCAATAATAACTCTTTAGTGGAATGAGATATTATTGATGAACTTGAGTTGGATGTTCGAGGCGAACACGGGAAGCTCAAGCTCATCGGGAGACCAAAACCAATTCCTTCTCTCGGTCCCTATTGTAGCCTCTTATTTATAAATTCTTATATCCACCCAAACCCAACTTCTTACCCACCTTAAGGTGGTCGGCCAAGCCAAGCTTGGAGCCCAAGCAAGGGTGGCCGACCACATTGAATTCAAAAGGATGTTTTATTTTGTAAAATCTTTCCTTTTATAGAGATCCATTAAAAGGATTTAAAAGGATGATTTTAATATAAAACTTTCCTTTTTTAGATCGGTCATAAAAGGAAGTTTTTATTTTGTTGAAAACTTTCCTTTTATGTTGGTTTTAAAAGAGAGTTTTAAATTTTTAAAATCTTTCCTTTTATAGCTTTCTACAAAGGAATAAAAGAGAGATTTGAAATATTTCCTTATTTGTAGTTATTTATAATGTGAAAGAAAGATTTTAATTTTTTGATAAAACTTTCCTTTCTTGAAATCATATTTTATTTTAAATCTTATCTTTTATATAGATATCCATAAAAGGATTTAAAAGAAAGAGATTTTAATTTATAAAATATTCTTTTTAGAACTATCCACAAAAGGGATTTTTAAAAGAGAGATTTTAATTTTGTTTAAAATCTTTCCTTGCTTAGAGAACAAGCATGTGACCGGCCATGATAAGAAGAAAAGAACGTTTTAATTTTTTGTTTTAAAACTTTCCTTTTTAGTGATTAGCAAGGAATATAAGGAAGTTTTAATTATGTTTAAAACTTTCCTTATTTGTCAAGACCAAGGAATATAAAAGAGAGGGTAGAGGTGCCTCACCTCACAACAATACATCTTCTATTCCTCTCCTCTTTTCCTTGGTGGTGGCCGGCCCTTACTCTTTCTCTCTTCTCCTTTGTTTTCTCAGGCTTAGCTGTCGACATTGTCCTAGTCTCGGCCTCAGTCATTGAAATCCACCCGGTCTCAGTCTCAATCGCCGACATCGTCTCGGTCTCCTTAGTCACCGACATTCATCTTGTCTTAGCCTCATATCTCGACATCCTCCATGTCTCAATCTAAGTCATCGACATCACCCCTGGCTCGGCCTTAGTCGCCGACATCTTCCCGGTCTCGGCCTTAGATCTCGACATCCGCCCTGCTTCAACCTTGACTTTGTCTATCTTCAAGGGGACTCAACATCGACCTCATTTTCTCATCTTCGGATTAGGCCCACATCCTACGTTGGCTTGCTGAAAACTAGCGCGGATCCTCTAGACCCGCCTTCTCTAGTTCCCCCAGACCACATAACTCGTATAAAAGGCAGATCACATGCAAAACACATGCACGTAGAAATGCATAAAAGGACCAAAACCCTAACCTCTCATGATCCGCTACCTCCTGCGGCCTCCCGCAACCTTCGGCAACATATGAACATAATTGTCCAAAGCATTGAGTAACACACCGTTGATGACCCAGTTCTCTGACTCTTACGACAACGACCAGCTCCGAGGCCTCGCCTTGCCCTCAACGACCCAATCTCCAAGCTCCACCCTCATTAGGGTTGATTTTCAAGTACTATTTTACCCTAATTTTGGTTATTGCCCTGATTTTGGCCTCGTCAGATTTGTGGGAAATAGAAAAAGGAGGAAGAAAGGAGCATCTATATTTTATCTTTCTGGAATCTTTATGCTACACACCTGAAAATAAATAGAGACTATGAATTAAAATTTTTTGATTCCCTTCTACCAAGTCTATACGTAATTTATAATTCACATTTTAATTAAAAACGTGATGTTAACATCAATATTACACTCATAAGGTGTTGAGCATTCTTACTAGTAAAACCTAGTGTTTTTCATGCACAAAATTACTTTGCTTTCTAAATTCAATAACCCAATAAACATGCAAACTAAGGTTCAATGTATGCTAAATTTGGTACATTTAATAGATAAAGCTAGGAAAAAGGATGAGATAACCTTTCACATTTGGCTCGTAAAATATGAAAGATAACTATGTAGCTTATTGATTTATTTGGCTACTGCTAAAGAATGCATCTTTGGATGAGTTGTTACTGTTAGCTGAAAAATACACCTGATAATTGATTTTGTTGTATGAAATTGACTTATAATCAATTTATTCTATTATATGTAGTTCTTCATGTCCATGACACAGGCATAAATATATAGTTCCTTTGTAAAGTTCCAAATGACTAGAATATGTTAGATGCTTCTTTTGTCACTATTTTTAGAGAAGTTGTACATGCAAAAATTTGGATTAAAATTATTATTTTTAGATGTTTTTTTTGTCGTTGTTTTAGAGAAGTTGTACATGCAGAAATTTAAATTAAAATTGTTATTTTTAGATGCTTCTTTTATCACTATTTTTTTAGCCCTAAATTCGTTATTTTTTTCTACAGGATCAAAGTAATTATCATGGAGGGTGAATCTACGAGTTGTCATCATTTGAATTTTGAAGGAAATGAAGATGGTCAGGAAGGTGACTTTGATATTATTAATGAATGTAATAAGATTCATATTGAGAATGTATTGATCTCCAATATATCGAATTTCCCTTTTTAAACATTTTGCTTTGTTTGTATGTTGTTATAGGCTTGAATATTGAAACAAATTTGGATCTACCACAAATAGGGCTAGCATTTGAGATAGAAGAAGATACATATCAATTTTATTTGACATATGCTAAAAAGGTTGGATTTGATGTAAGAAGAGGTAAAATCTACAATGATAAATTGGGTAAATTAATTGATAGGATTTTTTATTATTGTGCTCAAGGTAAAGAGGAAAAGACAAATGAGATCTTTATGTCAAAGTAAGCCGTGATGAAACAAGGTTTGGTTGTGAGGCTAAAATGAAGATTAGTAATCGGAAAAAAAAAAGCAAGCTTACTATGGTGCAATTTGTTAAAGAGCATAATCATTATCTCTCAATGCCAAACAAAACGCATCTCTATAGAAGTTATAGGAATGTATCTTCTTTTGCAGTGATACAGATTGAGATGACAAGTGATGTGGGAATCCTCCTAAGTCCTAAAAGTATCTCATGATCTTATAGTGAGGCAAGTAGATGGGAGAGAGAATTTAGGATTTATTCTTGAGGATTACAAAAACTATTTGCAATCCAAAAGAACAATAAATATAAGAGTTAGGGATATAGGGGGGTGTATTGGAGTATTTGCAGAAAATGCAGTTTAATGATCCTATTTTTTTTTTATACTATTTAAGTTGTTGAAGATGATTTGATTACTAATCATTTTTGGTCTGATGCTAAAATGAGAGCTGATTATACAAATTTTAGAGATATTGTTTGCTTTAACATAACCTACAGAAGGAACAATGAAGGTCAGTCAATTGCGTTTTTTGTAAGTGTTAATCATCATAAACAATCTATACTTTTTGGTACAGTTTTATTATATGATGAAACTAGTTTAACTTTTGAGTAGTTGTTTGATACATTAACTAGAGCTATGGGTGAGAAAAAACCAACTACTATTCTTATAGTCCAGTTTAACTTTTGAGTAGTTATTTGATACATTAACTAGAGCTATGGGTGAGAAAAAACCAACTATTATTCTTATAGATCAAGATGCAGCAATAGCAAAGATGTTAGCTTCCAGATGGCCTAAAACACATCATCGTTTGTGCATTTGGCACATTTATCAAAATACTGTCATACATTTGCGTGGAGTTTTTTTTCAGTTTAGAGACTTTGCTAAAGATTTTGCCTCATGTCTATATGATTTTGATGAAGAGGAAGATTTTATTTCAGTATGGAACATGTTGTTAGCCAAGTATGCATTTAAAGACAATGATTGGTTGAGGCGCATGTACAACATAAAGGGAAAATGAGCTTTAGTATATGGACAACAAATGTTTTGCGCCGATATGACTACAACCCAAAGAAGTGAGAGCATGAATAGTATTGTGAAAAAGTATGTCACTTATAAATATAAGTTTTTAGACTTCTTCAATCACTTCTAAAGACTTCTTGATGATTGTCGATATAAGGAATTAAAAGCTGCCTTCAGATCAAATGCAACTGTTCCATATTTAATGTTTCCAATTGAGATTTTAAAGTATGCTAGTGGAATTTATACTCTTGAGGCATACAAGTGTTTTCAACAGGAGTAGTGCTTATCTCATGATTCTAGTTTAGAAATTTGTGAGGATGTTGATACATTTACAAAATATAAAGTTACTCCTCACAAAAAGAGAAACCATCATATAATTACACTTGATAAGAAATGTGAAAAAATTTAGTGCAGTTGTAGAAAATATGAATTTGCCAGAATTTTTTGTTCTCATATTCTACAAATATTTACGTGAAAAATATCATGAAGATCCCAAGTGAGTATGTATTGAAAAGGTGGACACGAAAAGTAAAAATTGGGTATTTTGGAGTTAATGATTCAATGGTCAACAATGCTAGCTTGGATCCAAAAGTAATTCAAAACATGCGATACAAAGAGTTATGTGGGTTGAATGTTCAATTGGTTACCAAGGTTGTCACGCCCAGAGGGTATACTTGTCCTCTAAAGTGGACGGTACCCTCTAGTGACAATATAGTAAACAATCAATATCGAACTCAAATCAAGCAAAATAACACCAATACAATATAAAACCAAATAAATACAAAGGACAATGCATGTATGGATGCATGTACATGTGAACACACTCAAAAATCCAGAACAAAAAGAAACTATAACCGAAAGCAACGGAAACAATAAAATTAAATAACTCAATGGGAACCAACTCAAGCGGGACTAGCAGCCAGGACCTCTGAGCGACACAACATCTCCTCTATCTACTAACCTGAAAGTCAAGGGAAAAGTAAAGGGTAGTGAGTACAACCACTCAGTGGGTAGAAGAAGATAGTGCATGAATAATATACTGATAGGAGATCAAAAGATGCAGCCTCAGGTAAAATACTTACTAATCAACGTAAGTGCCCCAACATAATCACCGGGTAACCAAAAGTATAATCGATAACATTAACCTGCTCAACCAAGTATAACCAACAAATTGAGAGTACATACAGTACATCTAAACCTGCACGAATGAATATGTGACCAACATATAGCAAGTATATAACAAACACTGAATGTGGGAGAACGCTCTACCACGGATGGTCCCGTGGGCAGTCAGGGTAAATAACTAGTCATTGTCTACGGGAGAACGTTCTATCACGGATGGTCCCATGGGTGAGTAAGGTAAATAACTAGTCACTGTCTACGGGAGAATGCTTTACCACGAATGGTCTTGTGGGCAGACAGGGTATATACCAATATCACTAATGACTCTCTCAACCACGCATGGGAGACAGGATATACTAATGGTTGTTGACGACTCTCTTAACCACGAATGGGAGACAATGGTCGACAAGATATAGCAACCAAGGGTCTAGTAGGATCCTCGAAATCCTACACTATAGTATAATTCTACTAATGTATAGGCATGAACCTATATAACAAGTAAGGGTCTACTAGGATACTCAATACCCTATATTACGATATAATCATACTAATATATGGACAGAAAACAGACAATCACGTCCCCAAGTTACTAGTCACCCGAACATTAATATCTCAACTAGTTCCATAGAATCATCTTAGATATAATAAACAACGAAATCAAGATCAAATAATCCTAGGTGCTGATTCAAAGGGAAAAGCCTAGTGGAATATATTACCCTTCTACTAGGGAGTGATTTCCAACAAGTATAGGTCAGTATAATCTCACTAATATATATGCTCTCACACCAATATACAACTATACTACTTATAATATCAATGATCTATAGGGACGAACCTAAGTACATAACCATACTATAACATAAATTCACGAACATAGCTATAGGCCTAAATAACAACAAGGGTCTATTAGGATACCCAATATAATACACCATAGTATAAACAACAAACACAAGTTTAATAAGATGCTCAATATCCTATACTGTGGTATGATCGTCCTACACTTGGGTTTGGTAATATCATGCATATCCCTAAACACTATCATAAATATTAAACATAACTGCATAGTTATCCACAATAGATCAACATATAAGGATAAACAATAAGGTATAAAACTTAGGAGTCATATAGGACAGATTTAAAGTAGACGAGTAACTATAACCTCATCAAACATAGCAGTAAATAATCATGAACTATGATCAAAACTACTCACCTCAAATGTAGATCGTCCTAGCCATCTTCATGTCAAAGGTCTACCTCGAGCTCAAATCCTACAACTACAAGATATGTACGGCCTAAGAATCTATAAATCAATATCAAACCCTATTGATTAATATTAATTTATTCATCCGTTCAATCAAACTCATTAATTAATCCATCTATTAATTACTCCCTTACTATTCGATGAACTACTGATTAATAATTCCATTAACTCTGATATGAATTGATTTATCACTATCAATTAATGAATCATTAACAATTAAATCCTCTATTAACCTGTTAACAATTCAATCATTTATCTAATTTATCAAATAAATGATTTAATCATCCATTAATAAACTAATCATGCAAGCTGTCCATTAGGTTTGCTATCAAATTTTAATCGACTTATGATTCAATTAATAAGCTTAATCAATCAGATAATTTTTTGGACTATTGGGGCTAATCAACAGAATTCTAATTAAACTACATTAACCACGTTAATTAATCACCCAAACTCTAATTAATGTTGGATCAAAAAGCACTAGAGGGGACTGAATAGCGCTCGTGGCTTTCACTTTTGTTTCGGAAAACTTAACGAGTAAATGCAACGGAAATAAGAACAAACAACGCAAACACCAAGATTTACTTGGTTCGGAGCCTTAGGCTCCTACTCCAAGACTCATGCTCGTTGAGTGTTTACTTTGGGCAATCACTATAAGCTCGCAAAGTATTACAAAGAAGGTACAATAATTCAAGTGCAATAAGAAAATATACCAACAACTTTAAGAACAATAAAATCGAAGCTTCAGGTCGTAAGTGTCTTGCTACAACTTTATCGGATGGTCCTTTGAGCAGTGCATGAAAGATGGATCGTGTTTTCATTGTTGTCCCAAGCTGCTGGTCGAATCCCACTTAAATAGCCTGTGGAGGGCGCCTCCAACACCATGGAGGGTGTCCTTATTTCCACCGAATTTGCAGCGTGGATGAGCTCTGACCACTTCACAGCTTATCCGCCTGAGGGCGCCCTTAACCTCCATGAGGGCGCCCTCATGCCTTGCTCCGAGAGGGTTACTTCCTGCAAAATAGGTTAGTCCAGAATACAAAAATATATCCTGTAAAATAGAGTTAGCATAATCAAACACAATAAATATGATTATTTGACCGTCACCGACTGTCCGATTCTAACTTCGGATTCCTGATCGGAAATCTTAGGTCGAACCGACGCCTACTGTTCCCTCACCGGGAAACGTGTCATCACCTAGTCCACTCAGGAGAGTTTACCTGTTGCCAGTTGATCCTCCAGACCAACTGGACTTTTGCTCAACGCCCGAGGCTCCAGGACTTTCCGCTGGATGTCCGCTCCACGACCCGTTCAGTCTTCCACTTGGTTCGCGACACCAGGACTTTCTACTTAGAGTCCTCGACTCTAGGACTTTTTGTCCGAAGCCCTTGACCCGCCAAGACTTCCTGCCTAGGGTTACCACCCCCTAGTGTCACGCCCCGAGGAAGTCCCTGTCCGAAGAAATTTCGACAGCACCTCCCCTGTACGGGTGACAATCTGAAGCATTTCTACAAACACAATATACATCAGTCACATGCGGCTGGAATATATACACAATCACGCAGTTAATAATCTCAGCCTACACGGCTGGACAAGTATAACAACAACCACGCAATTATATTATATATTTTAAACATCCCACTCGGCTGAAATCAAAACCAATACAGCGGAAAAAAACATAAAATACTAGCTCATACAAAACCAAATAAATCACTGCTAGCCGGCTAGGCTTACACCACACAACAACACAACACAACAATATAACAATTCCAGAAATAAAATCGGAACACAAAGCTAAATACACCAATTATAAATACCGAAGTAAAAGTACACAAATGCGTAGACATGTCTTCTGATGTGATGTGGGGACCGGCAGCCAGGATACTCCAAGCGTCTCCATAAACAACCTAGTACCTGAAAAAGATAGTGTCTACGGGGGTGAGTTCAACAACTCAGCAGATATCTAGTTGACATGTATAGTAAACTATAACAAATAGTAATAACTATAGAGTACAGTCTCGTAAACAAAAGAAGGTAATGCATAATGGAAGAGGGCTGAAGAGAACTGTACTCACCAGGTCCACCTATCAGAAAAATCAGGTCGTCAGACCGAAAGTGTCATAAATCCTGTATGCATGTCAAACATATGCATCCATCCAACTGCAACATATAAGTGCAGCAAACACAAGCAGTAAATGCATAAGTGCGTATGATGCCAATGATGCGTCCTGGTCACCCCTGACGCCAGTCAGCCACCTCACACACAATGGTGAGACCGAGTGGGTAGGGCTGACATCACGATCACGATGGTGGAGTGGACGGGATCTTTGTCGATACTCATCCTCGACCCCAAATCATAAATGGAGGAGCTCAATGCTCTCATCTCCGGTACACAATGACGGGGAGGTATCTCCGGCTATCACGCTGAGTCACCGACCAGCGGAGCCAAACAGAGTCCACCGTCTGCCGGCTACTGCCGGCTACCACGCTGAGTCACCTGACCAACGGAGCCAAACAGCAGAACCGCCACACACCTGCCTGATATACCACTAATCCATGAGTGGTGGTGTGTGCAGTACATGTAACTGGCGATGTGCTCAATCATAGTGGAGCCGACAATCGCGCAACATGCAATTATGATGCATGACACTAAGCATAGCAATAAACTGATCAACATAACCAAATCCATATATATAAAATGAGTACCGTAATATCGACGGTCAAATACGAAGATCTAAAGTACACAGGTCAAATAGGATATCAAAAACCTAGGTCCTGAACATATCAAGTATGGTATGTCACTATCTCTCTGAGCATATATATAATCATGTGGGTACTAGCATAAAATGCATAACAGGTTAGCAAACAAGCATGTAACAGGTATCCGGTAGTGACGTACCGAAATAATGACGAACATAATTATTACCAAAGGTTATAACCTACTAAGCATATCAACAAGACATTATCTAAAAGATAAGTCAAGGTACTCGCCTCCAATAGAAAGGATCGTATCCACAATAGATCCCTCGTCGAGACATCGTCTCGGATCAAAGTCCTGCAACCACATAACACATGGTACAACTAGGTCAAATATGAACTAGTGAGCTAAATCTATCATGAACCAAAAAGCTAACTTAACCCTAATCTGATTAGGAAATCCATTCTCATTAGTTCAATTAAATTTAACTCAATCCATGAACCACCAAATTTGTCGTAGCTAATGGTGGCTCACGACATAAAGGGTTTCACCATCGAAAGATGATCTACTGTTGCCCACTCTTTTCCTGCTAACATAATAATTCTAAATCAACTAATCCAAACCAATTAGGAGTTGCTATAAAGCATAGTCAATCACAACAACTTAATCTAGATCAATTCATAAGAACTCACCCAAATCCAGTCGACTTCGTTGTTGACTCACTCGAAGATAGCTGTTGTCTTCCAAAACCAAATACCTAAAATCATCACTTGTTTGTCGGTATTCAACAAGTCCATAATGCTACTAAATGGATCATACTTCCTGAAAACCACCTACCTAGCACTTACAAATCAGATCATGAGGAGGTAGTTCTAGCATCGATCCTTCTCCTGCGACCACAACACCCGGCGAAGATGCAGGTGTTGGAGCGTCTCACTGGTGGTGTCAGAGAGTGGACAGAAGCTAGGGCATAGAAATGTACCTCTCGCGTTGGCGTCAATCTAGGGCAACGCCACAAGAAGAAGGCTCGGATGCTAGATTCCCGACGATCTCCAAATGCCTGCGACCAGAAGAGGAGAGGGAGGATTTGACATTAGGGTTCCTGTGGCCGGCGGCTCTGAGCTGTGCCGACCGATCGGCGGCGGCAGTGGAGTACGAGGACTTAGGGCACAGCAGCGGCGCTGGATTCCAGTGGCCGGCGATGTCTTGAGAGGGTGTGGGAGCCGTGGGTAGCAATGTAAAATACCAAAAAATGGTAGATAATAATAAGGAAATTTTCCGAAATTTTTCTGAAATTTTTTGGAGACCGTATGGATGAGTTTACGGGGATAAAAACGGGGCCCGGGAAAATCCTGTTTAGGCTACCATATTTAAGCGAGGAAAAGTTCTATTTTTCTTTTTCTTTTCCCTTTTTCTTTTCTTTTTTACTTGCCCGACTCTTCTCCTCTTCCCCCTTTTCTCCCGACGCCGACTCCTTGCCAAAAACCGCCGGCGACGGTTCCATCTTCTCCCCTGTCTTCATCTTCTTCACCGCCGGCCACCATGAGTTCACCGCCAACAGCAGTCCTTCCCTCTGCCGTTGCCTCGTCGCCACAGAGATCTCAATCTACCACCGGCCTCTCCTTCTCTTCCTCTCAAGACATCGCCGGCCATTGGAATCCAGCGCCGCTGCTGTGCCCTAAGTCCTCATACTCCACTGCCGCTGCCGATCGGTCGGCACAGCTCAGAGCCGCCGGCCACAGGAACCCTAATGTCAAATCCTCCCTCTCCTCTTCTGGTCGCAGGCATTTGGAGATCGCCGGGAATCTAGCATCCGAGCCTTCTTCTTGTGGTGTTTCCCTAGATTGACGCCCAACGCGAGAGGTACATTTCTGTGCCCTAGCTTCTGTCCACTCTCCGACACCACCAGTGAGACGCTCCAACACCTGCATCTTCGCCGGGTGTTGTGGTCGCAGGAGAAGGATCGACGCTAGAACTACCTCCTCATGATTTGATTTGTAAGTGCTAGGTAGGTGGTTTTCAGCAAGTATGATCCATTTAGTAGCATTATGGACCTGTTGAATACCGACAAACAAGTGATGATTTTAGGTATTTGGTTTTGGAAGACAACAGCTATCTTCGAGTGAGTCAACAACGAAGTCGACTGGATTTGGGTGAGTTCTTATGAATTGATCTAGATTGAGTTGTTGTGATTGACTATGCTTTATAGCAACTCCTAATTGGTTTGGATTAGTTGATTCAGAATTATTATGTTAGCAGGAAAAGAGTGGGCAACAGTAGATCATCTTTCGATGGTGAAACCCTTTCTGTCGTGAGCCACCATTAGCTACGACAAATTTGGTGAGTTTGTAGGATGATAAGGGGTCATGGATTGAGTTAAATTTAATTGAACTAATGAGAATGGATTTCCTAATCAGATTAGGGTTAAGTTAGCTTTTTGGTTCATGATAGATTTAGCTCACTAGTTCATATTTGACCTAGTTGTACCATGCGTTATGTGGTTGCAGGACTTTGATCTAAGACGATGTCTCAACGAGGGATCTATTGCGGATACGATCCTTTCTATTGGAGGTGGGTACCTTGACTTATCTTTTAGATAATGTCTTGTTGATATGCTTAGTAGGTTATAACCTTTAGTAATAATTATGTTCGTCATTGTTTCGGTACGTCACTACCGGATACCTGTTACATGCTTGTTTGCTCACCTGTTATGCATTTTATGCTAGTACCCACATGATTATATATATGCTCAGAGAGGTAGTGACATACCATACTTGATATGTTCAGGACCTAGGTTTTTTATATCCTATCTGACCTGTGTACTTTAGATCTTCGTATTTGACCGTCGATATTACGGTACTCATTTTATATATATGGATTTGGTTATGTTGACCAGTTTATTGCTATGCTTAGTGTCATGCATCATAATTGCATGCTGCGCATTGTCGGCTCCACTATGATTGAGCACATCGCCAGTTACATGTACTGCACACACCACCACTCATGGATTAGTGGTATATCAGGCAGGTGTGTGGCGGTTCTACTGTTTGGCTCCGTTGGTCAAGTGACTCAGCGTGGTAGCGTGACACTGCTTGGCTCCACCGGCATTTAGTGTGGTAGCCGGCGACGGTGGACTCGCTTGGCTGGTCGTGTGACTCGAAGATACCTCCCGTCATTGTGTCGGGAGATGAGAGCATTGAGCTCCCCATTATGTGAGTACTCCGACAGCATCCCGTCCACTCGGTCACTCATCAGGATCAGTGATGTCAAAGTGCACGGTTGTCACAGCCCTACCCACTCGGTCTCACCATTGTGTGTGAGGTGGCTGACTGGCGTCAGGGGTGATCAGGACGCATCATTGGCACCATACGCACTTATGCATTTATTGCTTGTGTTTGCTGCACTTATATGCTGCATTTGGATGGATGCATATGTTTGACATGCATACAGGATTTATGACACTTTCGGTTTGACAACCTGATTTTTCTGATAGGTGGACCTGGTGAGTACAGTTCTCTTCAGCCCTCTTCCATTATGCATTACCTTCTTTTGTTTACGAGACTGTACTCCATAGTTATTACTATTTGTTATAGTTTACTATACATGTCAACTAGGTATCTGCTGAGTTGTTGAACTCACCCCCGTGGACACTATCTTTTTCAGGTACTAGGTTGTTTATGGAGACGCTTGGAGTATCCTGGCTGCCGGTCCCCACATCACATCAGAAGACATGTCTACGCGTTTGTGTACTTCTACTTCGGTATTTATAATTGGTGTATTTAGCTTTGTGTTCCGATTTTATTTCTAGAATTGTTATATTGTTGTGTTGTGTTTTTGTGTGGTGTAAGCCTAGCCGGCTAGCAGTGATTTATTGGTTTTGTATGGGCTAGTATTTTATTTTTTTTTCGCTATATTGGTTTTGATTTCAGCCGAGTGGGATGTTTAAAATATATATAACTGCGTGGTTGTTGTTATACTTGTCCAGCCATGTAGGCTGAGATTATTAACTGCGTGGTTGTGTATATATTCCAGCCACATGTGGCTGATGTATATTGTGTTTGTAGAAATGCTTCAGATCGTCACCCGTACAGGGGAGGTGCTGCCGAAATTTCTTCGGACAGGGACTTCCTCGGGGCGTGACAATTTAGTGGTATCATACCTAAGGTTACCTCCCCCTAGGGTTTTTCACCTGCCTAACCGCAGCTAGGACTTCTGCCTAAGTACATTTAGGACTTTCCTGCAAACTCATTCACACACATTAGATAACAAATAACCTTAACTTTGAACCCTTTGCCATTATCAAAACTTAGGTTCAATCGTCAGATGCTTTCTGCACCAACAATCTCCCTCTTTTTGATTATGGAAACACAATTCAAAGTTAAGTAAAAAGGTATACGTACAAATGCAAGAATAACTAGAACATGTTAAGTACTTATAGCAAATTAAACAAATATTCTAGTTTTTCGCTAAAGTTTACTTTTACTTTCACTTTCCTCTCCCCCTTTGCCATATATCAAAAATATATATAAAGTATAGAAAGTGATGAAAAAAAGAATAATCTGCTCCCTCTAAAGATAACTTGGATAAGTATTCACTTGTTTGAATTTTTGAAAAAGATTTAACAAATAATTTCTAGCCAAATAATAGGGTTTTAAACTAAATTAAAGTATTAATTTAACCAAGCTAATTTTCATAAAACTTTGAAACTTGAATGCAGTTAAAAGCTTTGAAGAAAAATTACTAGGTTTTAGTTCAAAATAATTTAATTCAGGATAATAAGTCAAAAATCTTTTATATGTCAAGGTCGAGTTTAAAATTGATTTTATTTCCAAGTCAAAAAATAATTTTGTTTTAAAACCAAGTAAAAGATAATTTTAAATTAAAAACAAAATTTTTAAGTTATAAAATAATTTTGTTTTAAAAATGGGTAAAAATAATTAAAACAAGAAATAACTTTGAAAAAAAAAATCCTTTCACTCCCCCTTAATACATGCCAGCTAAAAAATTAAAGTCTCATAGTCCAAGCATGAGTAACCAAATTATTTACTTATTTTTTTCTTGAAATTAATTCAGATAATTATAATGATTTGAAAAAAATTATCATTTTGAAAAAAAATGGAAATATTTATGGAATTAAGTAAGAATTTGAAAATGAATTTAAAATTAATTATAAAATTAAGTGAGATTTTGAAATTAATTATTGAGTAATTAGCATTTTGAAATTGATTATGATTTGAAATTATAACTTTGTAAATAATGATTTTAATTATGATAATTAACATTTCGAAATTAAAATTAAGTTAACTTAATTGAATTGATTAACTATTTTAATCCTAAGTCCATCTCACCCTTTTCTATATTATTAATCAGGGAACCTTAATAATTTTGTGAGATGGTTAATTTTAATCTTCAATTTAAATTCCATCTAAGGATTGATTTACATTTGGGTTAAACTTAGGTTTTAAAATAAGTTAATTAAATATTTATTTTGAAGATCGGCTTCCAGGCTATGACGAGTCACTAGGCTTCTTGGGTATGAGATCATCCACCACTTCTAGACAAAGCCTTTCAAAGAAATTGAATATTTAATTTTCTTATTTTAACTCCTAGGTCTTTAACTATCCTAGTCTAGGCATGTATAATCAAAAGCAGTAAAAATCAAGTATCAAACAATTCTATTTTATGACAAAAATGGTCTTTCTATTGGCTCCCGCTGGATCATAGCCTCGATAGAGTCTATCAAGGTAGTGGATTTGATCCTTAGGGACCCAATATAGTTTAACTCTAACTTGATTAACCAAGTTCGACTTAGGAACTCATGCTTGGACAATTTTTCTATTGGATCAATTTATAATTGACAAATATTATTTGAATTTATGTTTATGCTTAAATCCAAGTCCGGATCCATTGTAAATAGCTCTTTGTTTTCCAAGAATCAGTTTAAGATTCTTGGAACCCAACATGAACCATTCAATCGTGTCCTTAAGTTCTTTAACTTGAGTTTTCAAATTAAAATTTCTTCCTCAAGTTGTTGGACTTAGGTTGAACTTCCAATTTGAACTGGCTCAGTCAAAGGACTCGAGTTAGTCACTTCCTTAAGGGATGTTACCTCCCTTTGAAGTGACTTAACCCGGACGTTAGCTTTGGCTAGTTTCTTTAATAAATAAGAAACTAAAATTTCTAAATTATCTAAGTTAGTACTAGAAATTAGAGAGCTTACAGTGGGGTTAGGCCCTTCGAAAACGGATACAGATTCATGGCTTTGTTCAGACTTGGTTTCTGATTCGCTCTCAGTTTCTGAATCGGACTCGATTTCGGCAACATACGATAGTACTGGTAGAGCGAGGATGCTTGCTTGTTCTTCTTCTTCGTCGGACTCGTCTGATGATTCGGACCACGTTGCCTTCAGTGCTTTCTTCTTTCCAGCCTCCTTTGTCTTGCTTGTACCTGTAACCAACGCAATACCTTTCTCTATCGGAGTAGTATTAGTCTGCTCATGTAACTCAAATAATTCATCTATTAAATCATGCTTACTTACTTTCGTATCGGAAGTACCTTAGTGTAGCTCAATCAGCTTCTCCTATAGCTCTTTCACGCTTGAGAATGGGCCGACTCGGTTTAGCTCCTCCTTTGTTAGACCACATTGAAGAGTATACGTCGCTTTGGCATTGGTCTCGACCTTCTTTATTGTATTTGCGTCCCAGTTCTTGCATGAAAGTGGTTTTCCCAAGCCGTCGAGTGGAAGTGTGGTCCCAGTCTTGATGATCATCCACATCTCGAACTGGGTTTGGAGGTAGGACTCCATTTGGCCCTTCCAGCAGCCAAAATCCTCATCGGTGAAGAGCGGAAGGCGGGCTGTGCTGTAGCCTTCTTGATGGGCCATTGATCAAAGCAAATATCTCGCACACACACAAAAACAAACAAAACGATTCCAAGACTTGGTCTTGGATTTAGTAGTGCGGGATCAAGAGAATAAATATACGAACTTGAGTGGTGTTGCACCAACTTCGAGGAAGAAATTTGATTACGAAGAAAAACTAGATCGGAAGGTGGCAATCCTACCGATTCCGATCGATTCCGAAAAAATCACCACGAAAAATATATATGCTTGATTGGTGGTTGCACCAAATCAAAGTGATCCCGCTCTGATACCAATTGTTGGATCGAAAAGCGCTAGAGGGGGGTGAATAGTGCTCGTGGCTTTTACTTTCGCTTCGAAAAACTTAACGAGTAAACGTAGTGGAAATAAGAACAAACAACACAAACACTAAGATTTACTTGGTTCGGAGTTTTAGGCGACTCCTACTCTAAGGCCCACACTCATTGAGCGTTTACTTTGGGTGATTACTATAAGCTCGTAAAGTATTACAAAGAAGGTACAATAATTCAAGTGCAGTAAGAAAATATACCAATAACTTTAAGAACAGTAAAATCGAAGCTTCAGGTCATCGGTGTCTTGCTATAACTTTATCGGATGGTCCTTTGAGCAGTGCACGGAAGATGGATCACGTTTTCGTTATTGTCTCAAGCTGCTGGTCGAATCCCATTTAAATAGCCTGTGGAGGACGCCCTCATTTGCACCGAATCTGTAGCGTGGATGAGCTCTAACCACTTCGCAGCTTATCCGCCTGAGGGCGCCCTCAACCACCATGAGGGTGCCCTCGCGCCGGTGTCCAGGGCACCCTCAAGCTCCATGAGGGCGCCCTTGCACCAGTGTCGAGGGCGCCCTCTGCTCCTACAAGAGGGTTTCTTCTTGCAAATTAGGTTAGTCCAGACTACAAAAACATATCCTGTAAAACAGAGTTAGCACAATCAAACACAATAATATGATTATTTGATAGTCACCGACTGTCCGATTCTAATTTCGGATTCCCGATCGGAAATCCTAGGTCGAACCGACGCCTACTGTTCCCTCACCGAGGAACACATCTTCACCTACTCCACTCAGGAGAGTTTACCTGTTGCCAGTTGATCCTCCAGACCAACTGGACTTTTTCTCACCGCCCAAGTCTCTAGGACTTTTCGTTGGATGCACGCTCCATGACCCGCCCAGTCTTCCACCTGGTTCGCGACACCGGGACTTTCCACCTAGAGTCCTCGACTCTAGGACTTTTTACCTGAAGTCCTCGACCCGCCAAGACTTCCTGCCTAGGGTTACCACCCCCTAGGACCTAGGGTTACCTCCCCCTATGGTTTTTCACCTGCCTAACCACAGCTAGGACTTCTGCCTAAGTACACTTAGGACTTTCCTGCAAACTCATTCACACACATTAGATAACAAATAACATTAACTTTGAACCCTTTCTCATTATCAAAACTTAGGTTCAGTCGTCGGATGTTTTCTGCACCAACAATTAACAACTAATATTCCTTATAATATTTTACCTTCACCGTCGGCTGCAGTTTATCCGTCTATATGTTCACCGACTGCAACTTCTCCTCAAGTGGTGGCGGTTGGACCTCAATGGTAACTGGCAAGGAAAATAAGGGCAGCTGATGGGGCTAATTTCACGGCAAACAAAACCAGGCTGTGACCCATGGCAGCATGCAATCGGCCGTGCTACGGATCAAAGATATAAGATAGTTGGTGGTGCCGACGTAGCAGTAAACACGGGAATAATCCGTGCACTCGGCGGTTGTTTGCTGTGACGAGAGGTCAACGACGGTGGTGGCCGACCTAGGTGGCTCGTGCGGATCATAGCTTGCGAAAAGACAATGGGTAACGGTAGGAGATCAGTGGCGTCGAGTAGCGGCGTAGACCCAGCCATCTCGCTAGTAGATCGTCGGCGAAGTGGCTCGGGGCGGACAAAGTCGAGTTGGCGGTGGTTGTTGTTGTCTCCTCCATACTTCTCCAACAACGAGGGGACGACTATGAAGGTGATGCAGTAGGTGTGGTGATGGTGGCAGTAGCAGCAGGAGATCAACGTCGATAGAGGTGCGCGGCAATCTTCCTTGCCACACGTCGTCGCGACATCGATTGGAGTTGTGGGCGGAGAGGCGTCGAGCGACGCGATTCTTCCTGTGCGTGAGAGAGGGGGAGAGGGGGAATTAGCGGGTTGAGAAAAATGAAACTTAGGTTTAATCGATTAAAGCCTAGGTTTATATTTCAATCAACTCCCACTTTAATCGAGTATTCAAAACAAGCTTTAGAAAAGCCTAACCGGTTTATCCCTATAAAATATCTCAATATTTATTTTAAAATTCTAAAAAATTCCAATAAATTCTAGAATAATTCCTATTAATTCATATAAACTTATTTTTCTATTAATTATCCTTTATTTTATAATTATTTTACTCAATAAATTTAATTAGGTCACTTTTAATAGGTTTGCATTCCTATTATCTTCGATATTGAAACCTAAGTTCAATCCTATTTAATTATATATATATATATATAACAAATGCAGCGGAAAGGGATGACACTTACAAGTTTGTTAAAGATGTTATCTTGAACTTGTGTAAGATGGTGGGTGATAAGTTACAAGTTAATGAATCAAATATCCAACAATCAAAAGTAAGTTAAGAATCTTGGGAATTTGATTATGGTGAAGGGAACTCTACTAGAGTGAAAGGGATTAAAACAAAGAAGTAAATTGTCTTAGGTAAGAGGTTAAAGGTCGGTTAGAGAAGATTTTAAGGAAAAGAAAAGCAACGAGGAAGACAAACCAACCTTCAACGATTGTAATAGTAACTTCCAAATTTTTGTTTCTTTGGTATTATTTGTTGTTAAATTTGAACAACTTAAATTATTCTATTTTTTTTATAACACAGGGTGTAGATCAAAATACAATGTGACCGAATCAATAATCAAGTTGGTATTTGTATACTTATATTAATCTAAGATAATTTATGTTATAATTATCTAAGACTATATTTTATTTTCTTGTTTCAGCCTATAAATTTTGTGCCAACAATTGGTAGCTCTGTTGATAGTTTGAATATGACTGAGACTTAATTTCTGCTATTATTGGCATCACAACTTTCTCAGGTATTTATTTTTCATACAAGTTCACAATCTTTAATTAGATGACCTAGTTTACTACTGGTATTTATTTTTCATACAAGTTACACCATTTAGTTATTTAGCTTTTTTTTTTTTAATAATTTGCGGTTGAGTATATATTTGATAATACTTTACTATTATGTTATAGGTGTATCAACCATCTCATCTTGGTTATTTTCCGACATATTACTTGGAATAATGCTACAAAGGACCCAAAAGCAAAAAATTTGTGAAGCTGTTGAGGAGACTATTCTTTGGATTGTTGTTGAAAGTTTCAGTTATCCTGTATATTCAACTATTTGTTCTTTGTTGGGGAATTTGTGTACTAGATGGATATTGGGCAACACTTAGAGTTGCAATGTTTTTCTTCCTATGGCTAGTCAAACTCCACTCCAAATAGACGATCTCATCTTCTCTTTATAGATGATACAAACTAGTTTCAGAAAGTAGATGGACAGCCTTCTCATGGCATCTTAATTATTTGATCAACAATGTATTTTGTTCTTTTGTCAATTCCATATATAGCTTGCAGAAATGATAAATATAACTTGAACTAGCTTTCATTGAGATTCAACTTCTTTTATTTGGGAATCTTGTGAACCCTTCATGAATTCATGATTCAACTAAATTATGGAATTTAGTATTATGGAATTTAGTTGAAGGCGCTCAAGATATTAGCAATGGAGATTATCTTCATGGTAGTCGTAGTAGTGTTGGTGCTTTTATTAACCCACACGACAACCAAGAGGTCGTTCATTGTGGGCATTCTTTGTATCATATTTGGAATTTGCATGTATGTGTCTCCTCTTGTAGTGATGGTAATAGCATCCTAGTGATGGTAAGACCATCATGATGATACACGAAGTCCTCATTATACACATTCTTTGTAGATTTCTTTCATGTTTATACATGTGTCTAATCTTTTGGATTTGATATCGTACATGTTGTAGAAACTTGTGATTCAGACAAAAAGTGTGGAATACATGCCCTTCACACTCTCTCTTGTCATCTTCATTAATGCAGTTTGCTGGACCACCTATGGTCTCCTCCCCTTAGACATCAACGTTCTGCTAAGTATCTATCTATATTTACACTTGAAATGCTAGTTAATCTACTAATATGTTTTCCTCTTTTGACAAGTTCCAAATGATTTGGGAGTCATTTTGGCCTTTTCCCAACTAGCTCTCTATGCTTGTTACTATAGATCCACACCGAAAAAGGAAGACAACGCTGAGCTCAAGCTATCTGTTTGACATTTTAAGCTTCCACAAATTTTCAAAAGATTGAAAACTCTTACATAACTTTCTAAATTGTTGCATCCCTCTTTTGGCAATGGAGATGTGTTCGCTTTTTTTTTGAAAAATTTTGTTAGTCTCTGAACTCACTCCAACCACAATGTTGTTACATCTCTTCTTAATTCAGAGGACAATTGAACTGCAACACTAGTTTGCTTTTTCATGTTTCTAATGGAATGAATATTAAATTAATAAATTTATCCTTGACTGGTAATCAAATTATAACAAAGATTGTCAACTCAAATCCGAAATATTTCACAAGTGAGCATGAATTAGAAGCTCATAGTTTCAAATTGCAAACATAAGTAACCGCATTAATAGCGAACATGAATTCATGAAGGTTTCACAAGATTCCAGATAACATTTTTACCTAAATTCCAAATCTCTCAAAGAATGAAAAGGTTTCGGAAGAACAAAACTAGATCACTTTGCATAACAAAACAAGTTGCATCACTTAGAGTTACATCAAAATGTCAGGTTATATCACAAAACAAGTTACATCAACCATATCCCCATGATCACAATCCATGCACATGCAATTACAATGATAGCAACTCTAAATTTCCTATTCAATAAACATATTTCATCACTCAACTGCATAGTTATATGATTATTGTTCTCATCATCCAGAACATCATTGTATTTAACTGCATTCTCGTAGCGAGTATATTTCTTCAATTCACTAATCTATAATGATACGGTGCATGTTCGTGGGGTCAGTAAGATGATGTGGTTAGGAGTCGAGACCACAGGAGGGTCAGAAGTCAAGGCTCCATGGCTGGTCAGAAGTCAAGCCTCCATGGCTGGTCAGAAGTCAAGCTTACGTGGAGGTCAGAAGTCAGGTTTACGTGGAAGTCAGAAGTCCAGCCTTCGTGGCTGGTCAGAAGTCAAACTTACATGGCCAGGGTCCAAGTCTCAGCTGATGGGGCGGTCGAAGGATGGGAGTATAAGTTGGACAAGGGCCAGGCCTGATAGTGATCAAGGACAGGGCCCACGAGTCAAGAATAGTTGAGGACTGGACCCACAAGCCAAGCAAAGGTAAAGGAAAGAAGGCCCTGGGTGTAGAATAAACAGACTTGGCATATGGGTTGGGACATACGAGCCACGGATAACGGTAAACAGAAACAGATCGGGAAATAGACCTGACGTACAGGTCGGGACATACGAGCCAAGGATAACGGTAAACAGAAGCAGGTCGGGACATACAAGCCAAGGATAACAGTAAACAGAAGCAGGTCGGGAAATATGTCGGGACTTATTAAAATGATTTTTAATAAGTTTTAAAATAATTTTTAATAAGTTTTAAAATGATTTTTAATAAGTTTTAAAATGTTTTTTAATAATTTTTAAAATGATTTTTAATAAGTTTTAAAATAATTTTTAATAAGTTTTAAAATGATTTTTAATAAGTTTTAAAATGTTTTTTAATAATTTTTAAAATAATTTTTAATAAGTTTTAAAATGTTTTTTTAATAAGTTTTAAAATATTTTTTAATAAGTTTTAAAATGATTGTTAATAAATTTTAAAATGATTTTTAATAATTTTTAATAATTTTTAATAAGTTTTAAAATAATTTTTAATAAGTTTGTCACCATCAGAAAACACGAGGGACGCGTTGATAAAGCAAACATCTTTCTTCTCATTCTTTTTCATTTAGTTTGACACCCCAAGCAAATCCTAACTTCATCGTCAAAGTGATCTACCAACAATGGCGGAGCCCGGCTTTAGACTACCCGGGCTATAGCCCGGGGACCCGGTTAAAATTGTATTAAATTTTACCCTTTAATTGTATTGATTTTTCCATTTCCAAATAGAGCAAAGGAATCTCTAGCCCGGGTATTCCTTTGGAGGACATTTGTAACTCGGGTGGACTACAAATCCTGGCTCCGCCATTGTCTACCAAGATATCTCCCCAATGTCATTTTAATTGTCTATTGAAGTGTTTTTCAAATCATCTCATCCTCCTTACAGATGATCTCCGAAAAGTATCACGCCGGCGATATTTGGCCGAAACAAATGTAATAATATAGAATAGTCAAATGTCTTTGTAATGTGACCATCCTTGCTGGGATGTAACATACGTTGACATTTTTTCCTTCTTCTTCCACTAGTTTTTTTTGTTTTTTTTTCTAAAATGAATTATAATAATAAAGCTTGTGTTATAGGCCTAAAATTCTCAAACTAGAACATTATTAGAATGGAAATCAAAACATCCTCCGAAAATTCCACTCCCGAAACCACAAAAGAAGATCATTTGATTTGAATATTTACATGTGAAATAAAACCACGAGCAGATTCACAAACTAGTGGAAGGAAATTAATTAACAGGTGAATTAATTGAACAGAAATCTAGAAATCTAAATGTTGATGCTCCGCCACTAATGCCATCAATGGCCCTCCGCCGGTCGGGTCCGACCGCCGGTTCACGAGGAGGACTCCCCGTGTTGCAACCAACCATGCGGCGTCGCCATCTGCTGCTCATCCTTCCGCACCGCGTAGCTCGACGGCGGACTCAAGTCGTGGAAGAAGAGCGTTTCGGAGGCGCCGGAAGAGGTGACCGGCGTCTGCGCAACCGTCGGAGGCCTCCGGGTCAACTCCCTCACCGCTTTGACCCTCAGTGGCAACACCTGGCGGCTGACGCTGGCGGACGGGCCGTCGCCGGCTGCGGAGAGGGGGCCGGTGAGGCGCTGAACCAGGGCCATGAACTCGCTGGCCTCCACGTGGATGACCTCGGGCGAGACCATGTAGATGACTACCGGCGGCTTCCGCTTGCTGCTCTTGTGTATCTTGCGCGAGTCGTCGTCGACTGACGGCCAGCGGCGGTCGGCCGCAGCCGCCCTCGGAGGAGGAGGCGTCATGGGCGGCGGTTCGAGATTTGACGAAGCCAATAATGGCGGTTGGATTGGGCGTTGCTTTATTACGATTCAACTTCCAAAATTAAACAAGATGACAGAAACACGGTGTGAAGTCAACGCAGGGGAGGGATTTCCATTGGCAGCGCCCGCCATTTGAGGGCCGTCCGTCGGCCATGGCATGACTCTTGATGAGGAAGCAACAGCTAATCGATACCAAATGCCGTTGAGAAGGACAGGGAGAGATTTAAAAATGGAGTTTGTGGAGTAGATTTTGGTGATCGAAGCTGATTGGTGCCTTCTTGAACAAGTCAAACTAAATCGATCATATCATCACGGTGAATTTTTTTATGCTGATTCTGATTATTTTTAGATAATTAATGAATTTAAAACGATTAAAATCTAATGGTAAAATAATAACAGAGCGAAAGGAGTGCTCCTACAAAGGCGCTGATAAAAATGCGGATAATAATTAATTTCCCATCGGATCCTCGGAACGGGTCAAATCGTGTAGCTGTAAAAAGCGACGGCCGGTAGTGTTTCCTCGGCGATTACCTCGCTGTGGCCGCCACCTTCTCCGCGGTCGTCCGTTCCGAGAACGATTCCAGAGCTTGATCGAGATTTCCTTAAAGAAAAAAAGAAAAAGAGGAAGAGGCCGAGGAGAGGCGCGCTGGTCGATGGGGCGCGACAAGACGCGGCGCAGCCCGTCGCCGCCTCTGCCGGCTTCGACGCCGCCTGTGGAAACGGAGGCAGCGCTGATGGAGGTCGCGGAGCGGCGGACTGCGATTTCTAACGGGCGTAATTCGAGGCCGCGGTGTGGCGAGGTGGCCGGCAACGCGGCGGCGGACTGCGCAGCCGTGTGCTGCTGCGGCCCCGCCGTGCTGCTGGACATCCTGCTGACGGCCTCGGTGCGGGTCCCGGCGGCGCTCTGCCGCCTGGTGAGTAAGGCACGGGCGAAGCGGAAAGAACGGGCCAGGAAGAGGAAGGAGGCCAAGAAGCACAGCGCGAGGTCCGGCGAGGCCGTGTCGGAGGGCGCGGCGGCGATCGGGGCAGACGGGGCAACGGCGGAGACGACGCCGGCGGATGAGATCACAGAGGTGGAAAAGGAGATGTGGCCCCTGTTTCACAACGCCGGATTCTGGCGGAGCCCGTCGCAGACAGACGACGACGGGCATTGACAGTTACCGACGGTAACCATAACGATAACGGTCACGCCGTCAGTTAACAGGGACGATACGTAAACATCTTTTATTAATCTCAATTGAGCAAAACTAATCCGCTAGTTTTCTTGATGTCTGCAAAATTTGTAATTATTTCTTTTATTTGCATTATCGTCAATCAAACAATTTCGTTAATTATACTCTTCCTCAAAGAAACCCTCTTGAGCTCCATTATTATTAATATTACCCTTCGTTTAAAAAGATAACTAATCATTCACATCTTTTCTTTAAAGATTATTGCAGGAAAGGCTTAAAGAGAGACAGTGATCTGCACTATAATTACTATTTGATTGATCAAAATATTTTATTGAAGAATTTTCAATGGAGATAAAATCATCAAATTGAATCGAGCTTCTGCTCATAAGTTAACTCAGCTAACAGATAGTAAACACTTTTTATGATTATGATAATGATAATGATAATAATAATATTAATATTAATATTAATAATAAAAAATATTAAACATATCATTTATCGCGATATTAATTGTGCGGTGTCTCATGTGATGTGGCGTCAGACCCAACTCACCTCCGATCTGCTCCCTCCTCGCATTCGACTTCGGATCTTCCGCCAGGTGTCTCTGCAAATAATTATAAAAATCTACGCGGCCACTTGCACACCGTTCGATCTCGAATCCAACGGTTTGAAGTAGTCGATTTCGTGCTTCCGTTCGCATACACATTTACTTATAAAGTAGTGTTCGTCGAGCCCCTCGAACCATTTATTGTTCACCTACCTTTTCGTCATCTTACGTGGGGCCCGACGACCTTGTATTATTTTAACCAATGTCGTCGCGGGTAATTAAAGGGGCTGCTGTTGAAAATGTGGGAGCAGTATCAATTTTTCTTGGATTATAAAGTCAAGAGTTCCGGAAAATGAGAGGAGTAAACTGGTAAATTGTTGAGAGATGAAGAAAGTGACAAGAAACCCCAAATCCATCCACTCTTCTTCGTTCCATCCGCTTTTCTCCTTCCCCGCTTCAGCCCACCGAATCTCGTAGTTTGATCCGTCGATGAGCGGCGAACTCCGGATTTGCTGTTGAAACTGAGAAATTGGGAGAGGGAGTGATCGATCGGTACCTTGCATTCGCAATTTGGTCGACGATCTGGATCCTGGGTTCTGGATGTTTGCTTAGAACCCTAAAGTATTGGTCTTTGGGGCAGTGGCTTGCTGCTTGTGATGATGAAGGTTTTGTACCGGATTTGGGAGCAGGGCCATGAACGGAGGATGATTCCCTCGTCGCCATTTCTGGTCTCATTCTTTCTGCTGGTTTCGGTGCCCGTGCTCTTCGTTTTGGCCCCTCGGATTTTGCCTCCGAAGACGCTGCCGAGCATCCCGGACCGCGACGAGATAGATGACCTTGCGCTCTTCCGTCGCGCCACTCTCGCATCCGCTGATGGTGGCGGGGGTGGCGGGCTGCGACGACGCGCTACCTCGCCGCCCAAGATCGCGTTCATGTTCCTCACGAACTCTGATCTCTCCTTCGCGCCTCTCTGGGAGCGATTCTTCCGCGGGCACGAGCGTCTGTTTAACGTGTACATCCACGCCGACCCTTCCTCCCGCCTTCTGCTCACGCCGACGCCCTCTTTCCGCGACCGATTCATACCGGCCAAGGCCACGCAGCGAGGATCGCCGACGCTCATCTCTGCGGCGCGCCGCCTCCTTGCGGCCGCTCTGGTCGACGACCCAGCTAACGCCTTCTTCGCTCTCATCTCCCAGCATTGCATCCCTCTCCATTCCTTCCGCTTCACCTACCATGCCGTTCTCTCGGACCCTGGTACCTTGAAGCCTGCCAACGCTGAAGGCGTGCTTCGTCGCCGACATCTGAGCTTTATCGAGATCCTTTCAGGTGAACCGGGGCTGTGGAACCGATACGTCGCTCGCGGAGATGACGTGATGCTCCCGGAAGTGTCGTTCGACCAGTTCCGTGTTGGCTCGCAGTTCTTTATCCTGGCAAGGCGGCACGCCTTGATGATCGTGCGCGACCGCCGGCTGTGGAAGAAGTTTAAGATGCCTTGTCTCAAATCAAGAGAAGATTCTTGTTACCCTGAGGAGCACTACTTCCCTACCCTTCTTGGTATGCAGGACCCCGAGGGATGCACTCGTTACACATTAACCAGAGTGAACTGGACAGACAGTGTCGGAGGTCACCCACACACCTACCGGCCGCTTGAGATATCCGGGGATCTAATTAAGTTGCTGAGGAAGTCAAATTCCACTTACTCATACCTCTTCGCACGGAAATTCTCCCCACACTGCCTTCAGCCCCTGCTCAAACTCTGTGATAGTGTCATATTTCGAGATTGAGTGTTCTATTCTTAGTTGCAGCCAGTTGCCAAAGGTTTTGGTGGAGAAGCAAATGTATGAGGTAAGGATATGTTCACGAATCATCTTGATCAATATAGTGATGGATAAGTAAAAGAAGTTATTTTTAATGAGGGATGCAGACTAGATTTGATAAATTGCTAAACCTCGTATGACTTGGAGATGGAACTAGTGTATAATCTGCAATATTAGTTCTGTTCGTATCAAACAAATACTTGAATATGACGCAATCATTTTATTATATATTTTTGGCCCATTATATGAAGATAATAACAAGCTATGTTGCTGAAAGCGAAGTTAGCTGCATTTTGAAGTAATAGCCACCAAAAGCGGGGAAAAAAATACTCCAGAGCACTTATGTTGACCTGAAACTTTACTAAACAGGTTGACAGGGATTATGAAATGTATTTTATGAGTTTGGCCCACTTAGTGTTAGACTACTTTTACTTCACTTTGCTGAGATGTCTGATTGAATTAAAACATCAGAAAAGTTTTACTTCTTCGTGGGAGCGATTTTTCATAATTATGAAACTATGATCATTAAACCTCGATTGTGGAAGTTGAAAGAAAAAGACCTTGATTGTTTTCTGCTATGCCTTTTTAGTTTCATTTTGTTTGCAATAGTGGCTCTGCCTTGAAAAGGGTTGGCTTGCCTTGCCTTGCCTTGGCTTAGCTGTTTTCTTTTTATTGTTATTGTTGTATGAACATTTTACTTGGTTTTGGGGTTCAAATCTAACTGTTTCTTTGTTTCCTTATTGTATGCAGTGATTGATGAGAGTAAATGGCTAAAGCTGATCCATCACTTCCTCTTCATTTGTAAACAACCATCTAGTCGCCTGGCAATATGGTGCTAGTTAGAGTTCAAGGAAGTCTTTTTTTTAGATGGCTTAAGTGAAGCATCTGAGTTATTAGCATCCTTATCGTATCTGTGATAAAAATTAAAATACGCAGACCTTTGTATGTACACAATGCTCAATAAGAATTGTAAAGTTTCACCACCTTCATTTTGTTTGACTAATTTTTGTTTTAGCTAATCTTATCTTTCAAGATGATATGCTTAGTCCCAGGATTATGCAAGAGGCTGAAAATGAGGCTTTTGACTCAGACGAAATTGATGGCGGAGCTCGGCATGCCGATTAAGGTGTGATGGCTTCTTCCTTCATCTTTTGAATTTGAGTTGGTTGCATCTTCCCTTATTATTTCCTCTCTACAAAACTCAAAAGGGTGAGAAACGAGAAGGGGTCCCTCTTCTTTATATCTTTAACAAACTCAAGTCAGCCTTTTGCCTCTTATGATCACTGTGTGCATCTTTTCTCTTAACAAGTTGGTAAGCAAAGTGAAAAGACAATCCTGCATTACTTCTCTCTTTTGCATCTTTGGTAAGGCCCAAGGTGCATTAACTGCTAGGATTTGCCCAATTGTTCGATCAATGGAATGGAACCAAATTGGAAGAAAAATGAAAAAACTTAGATCAATTAAGTTGGTTTTGTTGATTCTTGGCCGACATTTTGATTATTGATTGGATCTTGTTGACAGTTGAACTGGCTAATGCGATTCTTTTTCCCCCATTAAATGTTCAAGGTGGTTCTAAAGCATGCTTTTCTACCGGGCCAGAGGATGGAAAGATCGATCGGTGGGAACTTGTGCACTTTTCTGGTACCTCTCCTTTTCCCCTCCATTTTGCTTTTCTTCTTTCCTGCTTATTCGTTTCCTCTGCTTTAAGAAATGACAAGCGAAAGAAAGTGGAACCTCTCTCCTTTTTGACTTGCAATGTGTACAGCTAGTGTTTCTTTTGCCGACCATAATGATCGAACCCTTTCATTTATCCTATCTGATATTCTTAGCTCTTTAATTGCTCAATATCAAATCCTGTATAGTAAACAATCTTTTAGATAGCATTGACATGTTGTGGGGAATACTCTTGGAAGGTTAGAATATATAGAGATGTATTGAAACTTTTCTTTTGTCTAGAGCATATATAAAACTGTAGTGCTTACAGGAATTCAGCTCATTATAAAGCATTTCAAATGGTTACTTCGATGATTTCATTTTGGTCTTTTTTTTTCTAATCAATTTGATATGTTTTTGGTGCGTTTGATTGGTTCAGGATATTCAATCATTCGATGACAAATCCACTTAAGTCGCCTAAACTGAATGTATGATCCACTTGGCTTAGTTTATTTATTTTTATTTTTCAAATGATGATTTAGTAAACGGGTTATATTTAATAAAAGTGAAATAAGAAGTTTCACCTCTTAAACAATAGAATTGATGAAATAGAATGATTTATTTCTTAGATTGAGTTATTTCATTAAAGTTAGTCTAAATATTAAAATGATGCCGTATAAGGAATAAATTAAATTTTATTCCATTCCATTTCATCCCAGCAAATGCATGGGAATATGTCCCAAACTTGCTCCCATATCAAGTCGATCAACTGTATAAAATTTGCATTTTTTTTATCAAGTATTTCAAAAGGATAAAGATTCTCTGTGTTGATGCCTTTTTTTTCTTCGCGAACGATTGTTTTTTCTTAGTAAAAAGTATTTCTAGGGAAACATATTGATCTTCTGGAATGGAAAGTTCTTAATTTTTATAGAATAAAAAGGTACATGGGCTTTCTTAAATAGTTGACAGTTTATACAGAATTTGCCTTTTGAAGGAACCCTTACACATGGAAAACAGCTAAAAGGACCTTTGACTATGAAACATTGCGAGATTCTCCCGCAGTTTAAATTGAATGTGTTTTTGGGCAAACATTAAAAGAGCATATCAAGTTTTATAAATAATCAAATTTTTTTTATAAAAAATCAAGAGTATCTCATTAATAGTGATTTTATTTTTTATTTTTAAATAAGAATATCAAAAAAAATTTGGGCAATCACTCTCTTTTTATTTTTTTTAAAAATCCTTGAAAAAATCCTTTTAATGATTTGTAAAATTTTAATTGCCTTTTTGTTTTTTGCTTCTTTTTTTTTAAAGGCATTTAGCAATCTACGACATCTTATTGAATATGAAGACGTTAGTTTTATCGAGCTGATCACTCCAAGAAAAATAAGGCTAACGGCCAAACTCCTTTGTTTAGCAGAAAAGACAAAAAAATTTATAAATATGATGCTAGTAATGACTTTTTTTTTATCAATATTCTCCATTCTTTGTGTGAAAAATTGTGCAGCAAACGAAAATAAATTCTCATATCCAACAGTATATTAGAAGCCGCAACAAAAGGATATAGCTTGATACTCACATCTTTAGTGACCTTTTTCTTACAAATCACAAATTAATTAATTTAGAATTTATGGGTAGTTTCCAAAAAAAAATTAAAAAAAACTGACAGCAAAACTAACCTAAAGATTTCATAGTATACTCGGCAAAGAACATGAATTTGCTATCCTTGTCAATATCTTATCCCCTAGAGTTTCTTCAGAGTCTCATGGAGAATTTTGATCTTAGTGGCAATACAGTTTAATGATAGAATCTGCTCCGGCAGTGAATAACCATGGCTGCCTCGGATGGAATTTGCAATCGAGCACACCTGTCCAATCAATAAGTTGACGCAATGTTTAGTTTGAACATCAGCATGTAATGGTAACTTTTATTTGCGAATTGGGGAGATAATAGTTTCCTAATCCAGACGGGGAACAAGAAAATTAAGGAAAAGGAAAATAACAAAAGTTGCAACACAACCGACCTCTGCCTTTAGAACTGTTATGCCCACGCAAAATTTTCAATGGGACAATGAGAGGATTCTGATTAAGATCAGAGTATACCATTCCGTGGAACACATAAGCAGTGCAGTCTTCTGAACTAGAGGCAAAGAGAGGGTACAAGCGATGAAACGCGACATTTGTGATATCTTTCATATGGTGGCTCCTGTAGATTTGCAAGTAAAAGATGCACAGTGAAATGAGATACACAGAGAGAAGCTGGGACTAGAGTACATACTAAGGTACATCAATATGAAAAAAAAAAGGATACAAGGGGAAAAATTGAAGAAAATATAAAATATAATGAGAATCATCGATTGGATGAGACCAATAGGGTTCAAGTTATGAAACTCAACTATATATATAAAGGTCTACTGTAAGAAGCAGAATTAAAGGGGAAAAAATAACAGAAAGCCAAACAAACAGTGAGCTTACGTCAAGGTCTTATATGGTTTGGATGAAAGGTCCATATCAAACCAGCACATTTTTCCTTCCTTGCTGCCCACAATGACATTATCACCTATATATACAAAATTTTGTCACATAAATATAACTCATGGATTCAAGTATTTTTCTTCATAATTCCACCTTAGCATGAAGTTTTGCTGAAAAATCTATAAGAAAATTACCTCCTGGATGAATTGAAATCGAAGAAACCTCTTGAAGACCAGTCTCGAGCTTCTTGACAACCTTTTGCTTCAGAAGATCATAAACCCAGACATGAGTCTTGGTTGATATGAAGAACATCGATCGTGTTGGATGAAAAACTGCAGTGACTGGAAGACCACGCAACTTCGGAAATGGACTATGTGTATGCTTCTTGGAGAGTTGGTGCATCAATATTGCTCTTGTATGACGTGCAATGTATAAGTCAAGGGATACTTGAGGTTTATAAAACAATAAAATGTAAACGGCAATTAACACTGGCTGTAGGATTATTTGCAAATGATATCTAGACATAGACCAGATATGAGTTACTTCCCTCTTTGCAACCTTAGACAACCTGAGTTTACAGCATACAAACTAGAGAGATTATGTCTAGACTTTTTAAGGCACTTTGTTAGCAACCTATGTCCACAGCTAAAGTACAAATGTCATAATATTTGTATATATTTCAAAATTTCCAATTTGTGATTGTACATCAGAGCAAAAAGAAAGAATGAAAACTGAGAGAAGAAAATATCATATAAACTAAGACCAAGTAAAATGCATAATTAGGATATCACTAGGAACCACAGTAGTGAAATAGTCTCCTTTCCGATGCCAATCAATTGTTGTCACAGCCTGCAAAGCAAGCCAAAAGAATGAATAATAGAAAGGGATTGACATACATTCTACCAAGTAAAATGAATTTATTCAAAGATTTATGACTAAGGTCCAACAAGAATTATGTAATTAGATATGTGCATAAATCGGTAATCAATAGCATACAACGGGATTGAATAGTTAATGATTTTAAGTATCTTTGAATCAGATCAGTAGTATTGGTGAAATCAGAGTTGATGCAAAAAAAAAATGAGAAAATATATAATAAAATTATTTATATGACAACAAATATTCGAAAATCTTAAGAAGAACATCTATTTATACTTATTTGATTTTTGGTAGAGCAATATACAAATAATGTCATTTATTAATATAAAATAATAAATAAAAAAAGCAGATTATAACCAATAATAAAATCATTTTTTTATGTATAAAAATACTCAATACACTTGAGTACTAATATATATTTTATTAGTGTTATATCTTAATATTCAATGTCAGCATTTAGTCATGTCCTAATTAGATTCAAATCAGTTTTTATATTTAAAGGAAGAGTTTTAGAATTCTTATTGATTAAAAAAGATTATTGTATTCTCTTTTACACTATAATAGCCTCTCAATCCACAATAAGCTCACTTGAACAATAATGAGCAAAAGAAAAGATGGGCAAAGCATTCAATTTAACAAGTGATGACAAAATTGAATGAGTGATGCTTGACTTTGTGAATCTTATGCAATAAGGCTAAAGAGAGCAACAAAGACTCTCCTTCCCATGTAAGTCCTCTAAGAATCAAATTGGGACAAAGGAGAAGGCTAAATTGACCAAGTTAGCCAAGTCATCTTAAGCCAAACCAAGTTTTAACACAATCTTATCCATTTTGACTTTTAATTTGATTAAATTTTAATATATTCTATCAATTTTCTAATATATTTTAATTAACTTGTAGCTAATTTCTATCTAATTTGTATGAATCTCTAGTATTTCCTAACCTCTCAATTTTTATGATACATCAATTTTACAAAAAAGAAAAATATTAGATCAGCCATTGCTGACACCAATCTAACTTTGGCGATATGTATTCTGTATTGACCAATTTTGCCACTTATGATTAATAGTACTAAAAAGATACATATGCACCATTCTAAAAAAATGAAACAAATCCAAGATTAGTACACAGTGAACACAGCTCACCTTGAGATGCTTTAATCGGATGGCATCATATTTATCATCTCGAACCCATCTCACCACAGGAGTGGTATTTCCTAAAGCACAAAAACTAGTGTCAAATAATCTGAACATAAATTAAATGATATGATGAGTACAGACACTTACCCTCATCCTCCTCTAATAGTGGTTCCTCCACATGAAGCAACTCCTTGACCCTTGCCTGGTTCTCTGCATTTGCCAATCTAGTATCTAAAATAAGCACATCACGCCCTCTGTAAAGCCATGTGTAAACACATGTTAGAAAGGAGCAAATAACCTGTAACAAACAAGGCTAATTCTATTTCAAAGCATCTAGCTTACACAGAAATTGACAGAATAGGAAGTTCGGGTAATGGGTTCCATGTTACATGATTGACAGCTTCACCAACATCCCAAACTTTAATACAACGACTGGTTTCGATCTCCCAAACACGCACTGTACCATCGGATGAACCTTCAGACATCACAGCAAATGATTAGTACTAATACAACTGAGAGAAAGGAAAAGAAAAGATGAATAATAAAAGAACTAACAATAAAACAAACAAAAAAATGTAGAGGTATTTTATCACAAACCAGATGCCATCCACTGCCCTGATATATCAATTGATATTGTCTTCACAGGGCCTGTATGCCCTCTGTACTCAAGATAACATGTAGAGGGATAAGGTCTCAAATCTTTCAGACTAGGTAATTTGGGCTTTAGAGATTCTGGATCTATGTTAATCTGCAAAAAGAAAAAAGATTGTGTTCATAGAATCAGAGGTTCAGAAAAAGTTATTATGTATATCAAGCCATACAATCATTAGGAATATTATCGTTGCTCATTCCATCTTATTTAGGTACGTGGAGAAGTGCATAAACATTTAAAAAAAAAAAGAATGGATTCTTTAGCAATAAAAGATCCACATACACGTTTTTTTCGGGTTCTAGGACATAAATAGAGGTCAAGGCATCGGTCAAAGGTTTCTTTAGTTGCATTCTCATAAGCTGGCACATTCCGTAGTGATTCGAACCTGTTAAGTGTGCACCAAAGTCAGTATTATGATTCAGTCAGAACATGACATAACAAGTGACGACCTATAAATACCTTCTAGGAATAAACTTAGGACGGTCTTCCTCAAGCATTAACTGGTAAGAGTTGATCTCCTCCTGAGTAGGAATGAACTCTACAGAAGGATTATATGATTCTTCATGACCTGCAAGTGAAGGCAAAACATAATTCATGTTACAAACATAAAAAAATTATTCTTTCAGACTTTAATTTATGAATGTGATGCACTAAATTTGACAATACTTTGAACATAAATGAACCTCCAACACAACTGCTCTGAGAAAATATGGACTCCACAAAAACAAATGCTCTTTCATAGTGGAGTTAATCATGATACCTGCCAGTTTTGGTTTGGGAGCCGGAATATAACTCAAACCATGCCTCTTGTTTTCAGCTGCAGTTGAATCATCACCCCATAACAAATAAACATGAGGTTCCTCCTTTGGTTTGTCAAACTTAAGAAACCCTTTTCGAATAGCTCTAATGTATCGAACAACCTGGTACCAGAATGGTAAACACATGAAAAAAATTATGATGTTTACACAATAATTAAGAAAAGCATTAGATGGTTATAGCACCAGACTGGGAAAAGAAACAAACTGCATAGATGTTTTTAGACCTATTGCCATAGGGAACAAAGAAAGGTATAGAAAACCCATGTAACAGTGAAAAGGGGAATTGTAATTATTATGTAGGCTCACTCAATATTTTGTAAGTATCAGACAGTTCATTGTAGTTATTAAGGAGACTATGTCAGTCTAAACAAATTGAAATGACATCTACTCCAACACAGAGAAAATTATGTTCTCCAAAGGAACAAGTGCAAAGCACTCCATGCAATATCACAAACCCTAGTGCAAGACACTTATATTGTAATATGACACAACTCTCCAGTTAGAGCCTTCTCCAGTTCCAAGTCTCCCAGATTAAAGTCCTTGCATGCTACCAACTAACTACCTAGAACTAATCTTATTCAATTCAAAAAAGGAATATCCATGCATACATTGTTGAGCTTATTTCATATTTATATATAAGAAGAAACGACTGAGATGTGTTATGATGAAACCATTATGGTAAATTGCACTCTAAAATATTGGTAAAATGAAATACTAGAGCTCTCCGAATATGATATTTGTTACAATAAAGAACAAACACAAGCCACTAAACTCATTTACTCTCACATCTAAATCTGAGTTAGAGGGCCTTGGATAAAACCCTTATGGTAGGCAAGTCACTTGCCGAAACTATAATATGATGAATTAGGACAATTGCCAACAAGTGAACTTGAAATAGAACTTCAGACTTCAAATAAAAAGTAATTTTAGCTAAAATCTGACAAGTGATAAACGAGGGAGAAAACTAGATAATAGTCTCATTTTGTAGAAATTTTCAAGAGAAAACAGTTACCTGATATATAACATAGACGGCATGATTACCCTTTTTCCTAATCAGTATCCTAGTCATATAATTAGCCGATTGAAAGGCTGATTTTACTTATGGATGTCAACATTTGGGATGATTTTACTTTGGATGATTAATTAAATATGAAATAGCCATGCATTATTTGTTATTTAGTTACATAATCATATAAAACATATGGCAAACGAATGCAGGATTATGAATTTTTTTATAATTGCATGTAAGGACATGAATCGTTTGTTAATTAACTAGCATTAACATTACCAATTTTTAAAGGAAAAACATCGCAAACATGCACGAGAACATAGGCATTCGCACAGCTTATTCATGTCATGCAATGGGCTGATAGCATAATGCATAAACCTATTTCTTTTTCTTTTAAACCCTAGTTAGGTTAAAACTTCTTTCTAGTTAACGCTTCTATGCGATTCAAGATATTATCCAACCATGAAGTATAAATTAAGACCAAAAAATTAAATTAAGATTCTGAATCACAGTTGGTTATCAAGAAACTTACAACAACTACAAGATAAATTAGGAAACATGATTTTCCAAAACAAGTAGGCACATGAGATTATATCACTCAACCACTAAACAAAAAAAACCATATACCTTCTTCTGTTCCCATTTTGAAGGAATGAACCGCCTCTTTGGCTCTGGTGCATTAGAAAGAGGGTGCCCTTTGTCCTCCCATTCAAACCAATCAACATAAGGCTGTTTTATTATGAGACATTACACCAATACAAGTTAGGTTAGCTATGATAATGGGCAAGGGAAGTAATCTGCTAATAACAATGGGAAGTGTGATTACGAACCGCATATGGATCAACTCCAGCATGTGGTGTCTTACCCCTCAACATTCTATGAATCATTTTAACCTCCTCCTTCGTCAACTCCACTTCCTCATCATTGTAGTCATCATAAATCTTCCTCCTGAATTCAGTTGTTGAATAATAGTTTTTCTGACAGACATGACCAGAGATGTCAAAACCAAAAAGAACAACGTTAAGTAAGTGCTGACCAATTTTTTGCATCATCGACTCCAGCTAAAAAAGATTCAATCCTGTCCTTCCTAGCCCGCTTCTTGATCTTTTTCCCAGTAATATCATACCCGATATGCTCCTCCTCTTTGTACCACTCCAATGGAACATCCCCAACAGTATTTCTTGAAGGCACCTAAAAATATACAAAATGAAAATCTCCAGAAGATACCTAAAGAAGCAACAACAAAATTCAACAAAATAAGTAAATGACTACCTCATCTTCAGAGGAGTCGCTTTCCTCCGCACTTCTATGGCTTTTGTAATCACTAGCATCTTGATCATCCTCTCCACTGTCATAAGAAAATCCCTGCACCTAAAAATATACAAATGAAAATCAACAAAAAAATTCAACAAAATAAGTAAATGACTACCTCATCTTCAGAGGAGTCGCTTTCCTCCGTACTTCTAAGGCTTTTGTAATCACTAGCATCTTGATCATCCTCTCCACTGTCATAAGGAGATCCCTGCACCTAAAAATATAAAAATGAAAATCAACAAAAAAAATTCAACAAAATAAGTAAATGACTACCTCATCTTCAGAGGAGTCGCTTTCCTCCGCATTACTATGACTTTTGTAATCACTAGCATCTTGATCATCCTCTCCACTGTCATAAGGAGATCCCTGTACTTCAAAGAATATCAAAAACAATTATAAGCTTCAAAAATTAAAGCAAAAGATGACCAATTGTGGGAAAACGATACCACACCTCATCCTCCAATGAATCCACAAGATCACTAGGTTGGAATCTGTCATCTTTTTCATTGATTCCTTCTGTGGAGCCATTTGCAGTAACATCTCTAGAGATTTTTTTACTTAACTCATCCTGCATTTGAGATAAAGAGATAAGAATAGAATGATAAAAAAGAAAAAAACTGAATAACCAAACACAATGAAAAAGAGAGTAGACGCACCACTACCTTGGAAGATTTCTGAGACTTGCCCATCACAGCAGCTGCTGCAAAAACCCACGCACACAATCAATCATTTCAAACTTATATTTATAACAAGTTTAAAATCACAACCTACACGACACAAGATACAATGCATATGAGAATGCAAAAATTAACACACATCATAAGATGCTACAATTAGAAGGGGAGCCTTGGTGCAACAGTAAAGTTGTTGCCATGTGACCAAAAGGTCACGGGTTCGAATCCTGGAAACAACTTGCAAAAAACAGGATAAGGCTGCGTAAGCGGGAGCTTCGTGCACCGGGCTGCCCTTTATAAGATGCTACAATTAAAAAAAATCATCCGAAAAAAGACAGTATCATATAAGAATAATGAAGATACAAGAGGACAAGGTAATAGAACAAGCCAAATAGAAAGAACAATAAGGTATGTGACAATTTGGTAAGAGTCAGCTTGTCGCAGCCAACCTTGATCACACAGTAAGGAAAACCTAGTCAACATTCTAGACTGATCTGAAACTCAACCCTACAATTTAACCGCCAACTCTCTCCTTGGTCACCACTCAATCTTCTCCATTTTTATGACACCTAAACTAGGTACATTGATCATACAGCCATTCTCATACCATAGCACACACTCCAAAGCCACCATTAGCCCAACCCATTAAAGTTGTCATCACAATAAGTCATTCAAGCAGGAATCCATGCCCACAAACACACTTCATAGTTCACAAGATATGAATCTACTCGACCACTGACCTCAATGTCTGACCATCTTATCCCACCCAATAGCATTACCCAAACACAACACAACGAACACGCTATTTTCACCTGTTACTACAATGATGGGAAAAACGACCATTTACTCGCCTATGACTAACGCTTCATGCGAAGGCACTCAATACAAAGGATAGAAGATAGGTACCTACCTTGAAAACGGCTCAGGTCCCGAGAACGCCGGATTAGATAGGTTGGGGTCAAATTGCTGCCTCGCGGGTCTTACAGAAAGCTAGGGCTCGGCAAGAAGTAACGGTCGGCGTGGAGAAGCGAAGGGCTTCAATTATATTCTGTCGTAGCAGAGTGGAAAACACGGACAGAAAAAGCAAAGACAGAATCAGAAAAAAAAACAAAACAATACGGAGTGAGGAGAGAAAGGAGGGAGTTGAACCGCCGGCGGCAGCGAAACCACGTAGGGCGGCGGCAGCGGCGTCGACGTCGGTGACGATTACTCGCAAACCAAAACCTCCGTATTAGTAGGGTAAACCCTAAATCCGGCCGGTTCACCGGTTCGGCGCTGGGACGGTGATTCGGCTTTTCCTAAATCCAATAATAAAGATAAAGTTTCTGAACCGCACCTTAAAATTTAAAAAAATAAATAAAAAATCTTAAAAAAACGCCCTGCCTTTCTAAAGACAAAGTTTACTGTCACGACTCCTTCTTAAACGTATTTAAAACGTTCTTTACTCCAAAATAATAATAATAATAATAAATTTAAAAGGGTCAAAATTACTTAATAATCTAAAACAATTAATTTTAATCTAACTTTTTCCATAGAACTTACTTTACAAATTCAATGATACTTTTATTTATTCAAAATAATCAAACAATAATTAAAAGATTTTTTAAAATGACTAATTATATAACTTAAAGTACTTAACGTCAGCAATGTAGCACACTTGGGTGCACAAAACACCTGGATACGTTCAAGAAAATGATCATAACCAAAATTTCATCTTCAATCTATCCACAAACAGTATGCCACTACGATTTCTAATCCAGAGAAGTGATCTACAACACTATGAAGAACCTTTCTCCAGTAGGCATGTAACCCAATACATTGTTTAAACAAACTCTTACAAGACTGTTGGCAAAATAAGGCCTCTATCTATATTGTAGTGCTTGATGAAACAATGTTGGGATAGCATTTTTGGTGCCTGGGTCATTTTCAGAATTGCCATGGCATATTTCAAATCAATTTGGTCTCAGTCATCATTAACAGCGTGAATGGCATTTGTATTGACCACCTTATCGATCGCAGCAAAGGATCCATCAGAAGGAACAACATTAACAAGTTAGCCTTCCACCTCGATCATTCCAGGATCATCAATCCAATCTCCGGCACCGTAGCCAGAGATGCATGACTGGTCATATTCACCATCTATGAGGCCTCTGTTGTCGGCTGCGACTGTTAACCTAATGTACAACATCATTGGATTAGAAAAGGCTGTGCTTGCTCTGTTCCAGCACAAAGTAGACCAAGGAAGCATAGATTCAGCTATAAAACTGACCTGTGTTAAAGCCATTGGCTGACTAAAGTCCTCAACAGGATCTTCATAAAAGTAGTTATGCTTTGTGATATTGTCTTGACCTGTTAGGTCAGTTACTAGAGTCTCAATACAATCAAGCAAACCTTTTTGAATGGCATTTGTGATTGAAAATTTGGAGTTATAGAAAATGGAGGGATTAAGAGAGCAGGCAGCGTAATGCAACGGGCAGTGAAATTCTTGTCGTATATGATCTATGACTTCCAAGTAGGGAAAGTAATCAGATTCTTGGTTCTCAAATGCCAGAATGATATCTTGCTTTACCTTTTCTGATGCATCAAATATATATCCCATAGAAGGTCTTTCTCCACTTTGTGCAATGTAAAAAACTCTCACAAGTGGTTCAGAAACCTTCAAGATTCTCCCACATGAATACCAGAATTGCAAATCAAACACTATGTCCTTTGTTGGACAAAATAATATGTTGCTAGAGATTTTAGAATTAGTAAAATTTAAATACATTAAGTTAAATTCAACTTATTTATTGAGATGACCTGAATAGATAATCTAAGACTATCAGCAGAGATTAATTTCTGTCAAATGTTGGACGTAAACTACACAATATCCAAGCGAGTTGAGCGGCCGAGCGATCAGAGCGGCCAAGCAAGCAGGTCGGCCTAATGTCCAACCGGGCAAAGGGCCGAGCGGTTGAGCAAACCGAGTAAGCGACTGAGCGAGTGACCGGTCAAGCAGACAGAGCGAGCGATCAGGCAAGTGAATGACCGGGCAAGTGAGCAGCCGGACGGGTGAGTCACAGACCACGTGACCGAGTGGCCGAGCGAGCAAGCGAACGAGTGACCAGGAGAACTAGGCGAGCGGTCGAACGACCTAAGTGAGCAACCGAGTGAACTGACCGAGCGACCGAGCGAGCTGAGGCTGAACGGGCGTGCAGCTGAGCAAAGAAGCGTTTAATTTAATGCATCTGTTACACCCTTAAATAAGCAGCAAAAAATTTATGTGGCAAAATGTTAGTTCTTTTGCCCCAACCGGTCTGACATTTGGCGCGCGCAGGCCACGCTTGCACACGAGTCAATATGGTTTAGTGCAATTCGAGCCCTAGATTTGCACCCCATGCGCACCTACGCGTGAGAGAGTCTCGCCCAATGCATTTGTTCACATTATCAATGCATGTGAATCAATAAAAACTAACTAATATACCTTGAAACTCCCAATGTAGAATTAAAGTTCCATTCACAAGAAAACTTCATGCTTCTTCCACCTTCCTCCATTCATATATATCCAACTGTTGGTTGCTATGCGGAATATCATACCGGTTCCTATGTACAAAAATTTTGTACAAGTCCTGAATCTTTACTAACAACCTATTGTGTTATTTAGAAATTAAATAAAGAATCGCAAACGGAACTTAACATTATTGATTCCAAATTTAATTTATCTGTTCTTAGTGGTTTAGACTTGGATCGCAAACGATGCTTAACATTATTGATCCAAATCCACCCATGTTACAAATTCAATTAAATATTAATTTTAGAAATTGACTTCCAGGTTAAACATGGCGAGACACTAGGCCTTCTTGGGTATGAAAGCATCCACCACTTCCTAAACAAAGTCTTTCAATGAAATCTAATATTTAATTTTCTTATATAACCATAGGTTTAACCAAAAGGAACAATCGAATAACAAATTCGAAAAAAAAAAAAAAACACAAACTCGAATCACAAATTCGAAAACTAGAATCATATGCCTCTTATGTTTGGTATTTCAAAAACTATATAAAGAAAACTAGTATGATGCGGAAAACAATTACTAGTTATACCTTTCTTTGTAAGCAACAACCTCTTGATCTTCTATTGTATTCCTCTTCTTATCTCGGACGTTGTGTGAGCAACGATCTACCGAGACGAGAATCCACCAAGCCTCCTTCTTCCTAACTCCAAGTTTCGGCCAAGCACCTTTCTCCAAGAGATAACAATTCTCGGCCACCAACCAAGCTCCAAGGGATGCAAGAGCAAAGCCTCCTTTCTCTCCTTCTTCTCCTAGCAAGAACCGGCCACCAACAAGAGCTCCAAGAGAGGGATGAACCAGCCACTAAAGAAGAAGAGAAGAGGAGAAGAATAGGGCACGGCCACACACCAAGGAAGAGAGAAGAAACTATAGAAGATATGTTGTGAGGTGACACACATCTACCCTCTCTTTTATATTCCTTGGTCTTGGCAAATAAGGAAATTTAATTATAATTAAATTCTCCTTATATTCCTTGCCATTGGCTAATAAGGAAAATTTAATTAAAAATTTATTTTAACCCATGTTATGGCCGGCCACACTATCATGCTCCAAATAAGGCAAGTTTCAAACACAAAATTAAAACTTTCTTATTTGTTTCTGGAAATTTTTAAAATAAAAATTTCTCTAATAATTTTTCCCTTCATGGTTGGTTACAAAAGGAAATTTTATAAATGAAAATTTCTCTATTAAAACATGTGGATGATTTCCAAAAAGGAAAGTTATCTTTAAAATTAAAAATCTTACTCTCAATCTACAAATAAGGAAAGATATCAAATCTTTTCTTAATCTTTTGTAGAAACTATAATAGGAAAAATTTAATTTTAAAACTCTCTTTTATATCAACAAGATGGTTATAAAAAAGGAAAGTTTTATCAAAAATTAAAATCTTCCTTTTAACTACAAATAAGGAAAGATATCAAACTTTTCACTTAATCTTTTGTAGAAAGCTATAAAAGGAAATATTTAAATTTTAAACTCTCTTTTAAAACCATGATATCCACATATTGAAAGATTTTAAATAAAATCCTTTTTATTTTTTACATGGTCGGCCACACCATGCTTGGGCTCCAAGCTAGGGTCGGCCACCTATACTTGGCTCAACCTATGGCTTGGTCGGCCCAAGCTTGGACTCCAAGCTTGCTTGGCCGACCACCTAATGGTTGGGTATGAAGGTGAGTATAGGTGGGTATAACACTTTATAAATAAGAGACTACGATAGGGACCGAGAGGAGAAATTTATTTTGGTCTCCCAATGCAATTAAGCTTCCCGTGTTCGCCCCGAACACCCAACTTAATTTCATCAATAATAATTCATACCACTAAAGAATTATTATTGAACTACCACACCAATCCCAAATTACATTTTGGGCTCCTTCTTATCATGAGTGTGTTAGTCTCCCCGTATTTAAGATATCGAATGCACACTAATTAAATGAGTTACTGACAATTCACTTAATTAATATCTAGCTCCAAGAGTAATACCACTCAACCTTATCGTCATGTCGGACTAAGTCCACATGCAGGGTTTATATGACAATCCTTATGAGCTCCTCTTGGGGACATTATCAACCTAGATTACTAGGACACAGTTTCCTTCTATAATCAACAATACACACTATAAAAAATATTATTTCCCAACTTATCGGGCCTCTTGATTTATCGAACTAAATCTCACTCATTGATAAGTCAAAGAAATAAATACTAGATATATGTGTTTGTTATTATATCAGGATTAAGAGCATACACTTCCATAATAATAAAGGTCTTGTTCTTTTATTCAGTAAGTATAAAAAGAACTTATCTTAAATGGTCCTGCTCAATACACTCAGAGTGTACTAGTGTAATTTTATAGTTAAGATAAACTAATACCAAATTACACTATGACTATTCTAATGGTTTGTTCCTTTCCATTTTAGTCGTGAGCTATTGTTTATAATTTATAAGGAATTGATAACATGATCTTCTGTGTGTGACACCACACACCATGTCATCTTCAATACAAATTAATTGAACAACTACACTTAGCATATAAATGTAGACATTTGACCAATGTGATTCTTTATTTCACAATAAAATGTTTACAAAAGGCTAGGCTTTTAGTATACACTTTAACAATCTCCCACTTATACTAAAAGACTATGTTGTCATAAAAGTTGTCATACATGATACATCTGATTCTCATTCCTTCAACATGCCGATCGAAAACTTTCGCCGGAAGGGCCTTAGTGAAAGGATCTGCCAGGTTATCCACTGATGTAATCTTGGCGACAACAACTTCTCCTCGCTTGACGATGTCTCGTATCAGGTGGTACTTGCGCTCTATGTGTTTACTTGCCTTACGGGCTCGTGGTTCCTTCGAGTTTGCTACTGTACCGCTATTATCACAATAAATTGTGATGATTTTGGGCAAACCAGGAATCACATCTAAGTCCATTAGGAAGTTCTTGAGCCACACAGCTTCTTTGGTTGTCTCAGAGGCTGCCACATACTCAGCTTCCATAATTGAGTCAGAAACACATTTCTGCTTAACACTCCTCCATACAATGGCTCCACCTCCTAGAGTAAACATATACCTTGATGTAGACTTACTATTGTCTCTATATGATTGGAAGTCAGAATCCGTGTATCTCACAGGGAGCAAATCATCTGCTTGGTAAACTAGCATATAATCTCTAGTCCTTCTCAGGTACTTTAATATATGCTTTACAGCAGTCTCATGTTCTTGTCCAGGGTTACTTTGATATCTGCTAACCATGCTCACGATAAAACAGATATCCGGACTCGTGCACAACATAACATACATTAGACTTCCTACAGCCGAAACATAAGGAACTGCTTTCATATCCTCTATCTCCTTTGATGTCTTCGGAGACATCTTTTTAGATAAAGCTACTCCATGTCTAAAAGGTAGAAAACCTTTCTTGGAGTCTTGCATACTAAAACGATCAAGGATTGTATCAATATATGAATTTGGGACAAGCATAACATCCTTTTCTTGCGATCCCTTATTACTTTGATCCCAAGAATATGTGCGCATTCTTCTAAGTCCTTCATATCGAATTGTTTGGACAACCATACTCTTACTTCCGACAACACTTTGATATTGTTTCCAACTAACAAAATGTCATCTATGTAAAGTACAAGAAATACCACCACGTTTCCATCACACTTTTTGTATACACAAGACTCATCCGAACATTGAATAAATCCATATGACTAGATTACTTCATTAAACCGGATGTTCCAAGACCTTGAAGCTTGCTTCAGTCCATAAATAGACCGATTTAGCTTGCACACTAGATGCTCTTTGTCTTTTTCAATGAACCCCTCTGGTTGCTTCATATGGATGTTCTCTTCAAGACTTCCGTTAAGGAAAGCTGTCTTGACATCCATTTGCTAAACATCATAATCCATATGAGCGACAATTGATAAGAGTATCCAGATAGACTTAAGCATGGCTACTGTCGAAAAAGTTATCTCATAATTGATTCCCTCTTTCTGAGTGTACCCTTTCGCAACAAGCCTTGCTTTGAAGGTTTCCACCTTTTCATCTGTCCCTCTTTTCCTTTTGTAGATCCACTTGTATCCAACAGCTTTTACACCATTTGATAGTTCCACAAGCTCCAAGACTTTATTAGAATACATAGATTCTATTCGAGAGTTCATCGCTTTTTGCCAAGATACTGCATCTTTATCTTTGAGTGCTTCATCATATGTCTGGGGATCAGATTCATGTTTACCTGGGACCAAGTCCGACGACTCTCCCAAAAACATGAATCTCTCAAGTTGCCTCACAACCCTCCCACTACAACGAGGCACTGTCTGTTGTTATGTATCATTTGTGATACGTGTTGTAGTTTCTTGTGATATTTCATCTTGTACAGTTGGTGTTGGATCGTGAAAGTCGATAGAGGGGGGGGGCGAATATCGATTTAAAACTTTTATCGAGAGATTACGCAGCGGAAAGTGTATAAGCGAAATGAGAGAACAACTCTAACACAGTTCGATTTACTTGGTTCGGAGCCTATATCAACTTCTACTCCAAGGCCCACACACAAGAGTGCTTTCGATGGTAAATTCACTAGCAATTCATAAATTACTACAAACTAAGTACAATTGATTTAAAATAAAAGTATACCGACGAGAACAAGGAATTAAAAGAAGAGCGTGTCGTCGGAAGAGCGTCTCAGCGTCGCAGGGAGCACAGGAGAGTAGTTCTTGAGTTGTATCTTGGAGCTTCAGTCTTGACCCTCCTTATATAGGAGGCTCGGGGCACCTGAAACCTTCAGGGCGTCTCGATCATGACATAGCCGAGTCAACCAGTGAACTCCAAGTGACTCAGTGACATTGGGGATAAATTTTTGCCTCCGGGCGCCTGGGTACCTCCCGGGCGCCCTGACCCTATTTTCCAGCAATTTCCTACCTGCAAGAAAACATTTAGTCCGAGGCAAATATATATCCTGCAAAACAGAGTGTTAGCACAATTTATAGATAAACAGAAATGGTATTAATTAGATTCCGTCTCTCCGAGACCGGAATCTAGTCAAGATCTCGACTTAGAGTTCTGAAATTGTTCTAAATTGGATCGACGCCTAAGTTCCCTTTTCGGGAACACGTCCTCACAGTCACTCCCCTCTAGTGACTTACCTTAACTTACCTGCCAGACGTCAGGTCAGCCCTTCGACCCATCTGGACTTCGTGCCAGCTATCTGGTCAGCCCGTCGACCTTAGCTGGACTTCGTGCCAAATATCCGGTCAGCTCGTCGACCCGTTTGGACTTCGTGCCAGCTATCCGGTCGGCCCATTGACCTATCTGGGCTTCGTACCAGACATCCGGTCAGCTCGTCAACCTGTCTAGACTTCGCCTGCACACTCGGTCAAAGTGTTAGATCAACAACAAAACTAACTTAACCAATTTTATCATTCATCAAAACATGGGTTAGACCGTTAGTGTTAATCGCACCAACAATCTCCCCCTTTTTGATGGAATGACCTTGGTTAAGTTAGTAAAAAAAAATACAAGTAAAAACAAGCATTTATAGGGTTATCAGGTTAGCTTTTATTTTCAATTTGTTTTAGCTAACTTAACCACCTAACCCTCCCCCTTTGGCATTCATATGGGCATGGATCAAATGCACCAACAATCAAAAGCATTACAAAGAGTGTAAACACAAATAAGATCGACTCAGGGGAATTGAATATTTAGAAAAATACTTTAAAAAGTATTTCGTATCCTTTTCAAAGTTACTTAGAATTAGTAATTTTTAATAACTTTTCCGAAATAGCGAAGCTTTGAAAAATGACTAAGTTAAAAAGATAACTAATTTAGTAATATATCTTAGTCGTAAGTTTGCAGATTAATTTTCAAAAGATAATTAACATTTTTCCAACATAAATTCTATAAAGAAAATTTTCAAAAGTAACATTTTCAAAAATAAGGTAAAACTCAATGTTCAAAGTCTAGTTTTTTTTTTTCAAAATTAAGTTTGTGAAATTTAATTTGCAAGACTAAGTTATTAATTTTCAATATGAAGTTTGAAAACTCATACTTTCAAAACTAAGTTTGTAACATTCGATTTTCATAACCAGTTTTTCAAACCAAGTTTATAACATACAATTTTCAAAACCAATTTTTTTAAAAAAAAAATTAACATAAAACTTGGTTTTTTTTTTAAGGTTAGGTTTCATAAACACATTTCTAAAACATTTTTAGAAGAATATTTTCCAAAACCTAATTTCAAAAAAATGTGAAAATAGTTATTGCTCCCCCTGAACCTAACATTATTAAATCTGTCCAACCGGTTAGTTACTTACTGACTATTTAGAAGATAACAGTTTTCACTTGGTTAGTCAAGTTAAGTCTAAGCATCAGTTAGTGTTTGACTATACTGATTGACTTAATTTGATTAATGTATATTTGGTATTTAACGCCCAGACTCATATTGATGCACTGACATGAGCATCTTAAGTCCAGGCAATCTGCCTATGCATCTCACCCCTTTCTATGTTTAGCAATCACAAACAAGGGAGTCATAGGGTGTTGGTGAGATGCTCTAGTACTAGCCTTAGGGGAACATGATTTCTACGGATCAGTCTAAGGCTAAAATTGTTTTGAAATTCTAAGAATAGGAAATTTTGAAAAAAAAAAATAATACAATTTTAAAATTCCTAATCTATTAGGCACATCCCTTGATGTATGCCCAAGGGCTGAAGATAGGAGAGATCAGTTATCACTTCCGGAAGGCCCAATTACAAGACTACGGACAAAGCGTTTCAAGGAAGCACTAAATGGGCTAATCAAAAAACATTGGGAGGACTATGAGCAAGGAGAAACCAAGATAATCGCAACTGCTAGCCGTGGCCTAATCCACGTAATCGGGCATAACCATCCATGACTGTTCGCGCTTAACGGAAGAACGCTAATAAGCATGCAAAGCATGGGAATTCGTTCATGCATGAAGACTTAAGTATTTTAGATTGTTTAATGAAGCATACAACTTGAGACTCTAATTGTGCATGCATTTATTTTATTTTGGGTTTCTAGATAGCTTACATGAGGCATGCAACATTGGGACTCTAATTGTGCATGTACTTATCTTGTATTTTTCCTTGTTCACTCCCATTATATAAGGGAGGGACATCTTAGTATGAAGCAACTTAGTTTTTGGTGAGATTGTGTGCTCTCTTAGTTCTTGAAAGAACTTACTGAACTTATCGAGTCTACTCTCGTGGCGTTCAACCCATCGAAACTTATCACCCCTAGGTGTGGCGTCTCTTTCCTTCGTAGGCTTGGTTCGTGTCAATTCTTGGTTAAGGGTCAAGGCTCACACTCTTTTCGTTTAGTTCTTGGGGTTCTATCCACCTTTGTTTCGGGTTCCATCACATTTGTTGGTGGGGTTCGTATCATCTGGTATCAGAGCTTCGGTTCAAAGGCAAGTGCAAATCTATCTTTACTTGTTGTTCAGCCAAAAGCAAAAAAAAAAAAACATGGAAAAAAAAGGAAAAAAAAAAAGAGAGCGCATCGAAAAGACAAAAAAAAAAAAAAAGAAGAAGAAAGCGCAAAAAAAAAAAAACTGTTTGTGTGAATCGAAGTAAATTGTCTTTAACAATTCTTTTCTTGTTTTCCTTATTCTCAAACTTCTACTCTTTCATTTTCTCTTAAAATTCTGCCATCATAAGTTTCGGTGGTATCTTTTGAATTGCTACGTGATATTCTGATTTGTTCTAGAGTTTGATCAAGAACTGAGAGATATCATCAATTGAGAGCTACCACCCAAACGTGAGTTGAGTGCTTATGAGGTTTTCTTGCATTTTGCAGCCATGTCCAACAACCAGGAGGATGGAGCAAATGAGGGGGCTAGGCCACTTCCGAACCTACAATTACAAGCATTGATGGGGGAGATGCAGCGGATGATGAGGGCGGAATTAGAATCTATCCATGAGAGGTTGGATCGGGTGGAGGATGGGACACCAAGAAGACATCAACAAGACCGTATTACTAGACCACAATGAAGTCATGCCCAAGGGATTGATGTCGAAGAAGATGAAGAGGTTATTGTGGAAGACTTTGATGAGCAAAACTACAATCGGGGCAGGATTGGACATCGAGGAGATAGAAACAGAACTAGAAGAAATAATGATTTAGGAGAGATTAAGATGAAAATTCCAACCTTCCAAGGAAGAAATGACCCAGAAGCTTACTTGGAATGGGAAACTAAGATGGAAATGATGTTTGACTGTCATGAATTCTCAGAGTTTAAAAATGTGAAGTTAGCTGCCATTGAATTCATTGATTATGCTATTGTTTGGTGGGATCAAGTGGTGATGGCTCGGAGAAGGAATAGAGAGCAACCTGTATCCACTTGGGAGAAGATGAAAGTACTCATGAGAAGGAGGTTTGTACCCAGCCATTATTATAGAAGCTTATATCAGCGGCTTCAAAGATTATCTCAAGGCTCCAAAAGTGTGGATGAATATTTCAAGGACATGGAGTTGTCCATGATCCAAGCTAATGTCAATGAAGATCGGGAAGTCACTATGGCCAGGTTTTTACATGGTTTAAATCCAGAAATTACTGATATTGTTGAATTGCAGCATTATGTTGAGCTGTCGGATATGGTCCACCAAGCACAAAAAGTGGAAGAACAACTCAAGAGGAGAGGATTGGCTAGGAAGGGACAACCAATGACTACTCACGACACATGGCGGAGAACTCCAAGAAAGGAGGAACAACCTCAAAATAAGTCAAAGTTTAAACCCTTCAAGAAGCCCAAACCCACACCATCAACTACTCAAGGTAATCGCGAGCCCATTTTCTCTAAAACTCGTGATATCAAGTGTTTTAAATGTCAAGGGTATGGTCATATAGCTAGTCGATGTGTGAACAAAAGGGTGATGGTAATAAACGCTCAAGGTGAACTTGAGTCAGAAGATGAGGATGAAATAGTTGAAGAAGTGCCACAAAAAGAGGACAGTGATGATGAACAACATGCTGTTATTGGAGACTTATTGGTGGCCCGACGAGTTCTCAATCTACAAGCTAAGGAGGAAGAAGGTAATCAAAGGGAGAATTTGTTTCATACCCATTGCTTTGTCAATAACAAGGTTTGCAGTGTTATTATTGATGGGGGGAGTTGCACCAATGTGGCAAGTACTGATTTGGTGGAGAAATTATCACTACCAACTCGGAAACATTCACGACCTTATCGACTCCAGTGGCTAAACGATTGTGGAGAAATTAAGGTAACAAAACAAGTCTTGGTAGTAATCTCCATTGGCAAATATAAAGATGAGCTGTTGTGTGACGTGGTTCCCATGCATACATGCCATCTATTGTTAGGAAGACCTTGACAATTCGATCGAAAGGTAACACATGATGGCCTCACAAATAAGTATAGTTTTACTTTGAAAGGGCAACCTATTATTCTTGTACCGTTGACTCCAAGACAAGTTATGGAGGACTAGTTGATACTACAAAAAGTAAACGAAAAGAAAAAAAGAAAAAGAAATTGAGAGAAAAAAAATTGAGAAAAAAGAAGAAGAGGGAAAGAAAAATGAGAGGAAAGAGACAAAAGGAGTGGGCAATGAAAAAAAAGAAGAGAAAGAAAAATATTTTTTATGCAAAAAAAAGTGAGATTAAGCGAGCTTTGTTTTCAAATCAGCTGCCCCTTATCCTTTTGTATAAGGAGGCACTCTTGAGCACTAACGATCTTAACAATTCTTTGCCTAGTGTTATTGTTTCTCTCTTACAGGAATTCGAGGAGGTCTTTCCTGAAGAGGTTCCGCATGGTTTACCTCCCATTAGAGGAATTGAGCACCAAATTGACTTCATACCTGGTGCCTCCATTCCGAATCGACCTGCCTATAGAAGCAATCCGGAGGAAGCAAAGGAACTTCAAAGGCAAGTTAATGAATTATTAGAAAAGGGGTATGTTCGAGAAAGCATGAGTCCTTGCGCCGTACCTGTGTTACTAGTTCCCAAGAAGGACAGAACATGGAGGATGTGTGTGGATTGTCGAGCCATCAACAACATCACGGTAAAGTATCGCCATCCAATTCCTAGGATTGATGATATACTTGATGAATTGTATGGTTCTTGTGTGTTCACAAAAATTGATCTTAGGAGTGGATATCATCAGATTAGGATGAAGGAAGGTGATGAATGGAAAACTGGTTTTAAAACCAAACATGACTTATATGAATGGTTAGTAATGCCTTTTGGCTTAACTAATGCTCCTAGCACTTTTATGCGTTTGATGAACCATGTTTTGCGTGCTTTCTTAGGAAAATTTGTAGTTGTGTATTTTGATGATATTTTGATTTATAGCAGAAGCTTAGAAGAGCATGTTACACATTTAAAGTTAGTTTTAAGTGTGCTAAAAGAAGAAAAGCTTTTTGCTAACCTCGTTAAATGCTCCTTTTGTGCGGAGAAAGTCGTGTTTCTTGGTTTTGTTGTTAGTACTAAAGGCGTTGAGATGGATGAGGAAAAGGTGAAAGCAATCCAAGAGTGGCCAACACCGACAACAATTAGCCAAGTGAGGAGTTTCCATGGTTTGGCCAGCTTCTATCGACGATTTATTCGTGATTTTAGCAATATTGCAGCTCCTCTTACTAAAGTCATCAAGAAAAATGAGTCATTCAAGTGGGGAGAGGAGCAAGAGAGGGCCTTCAACACTTTGAAAGAAAAGCTAAGTTATGCTCCTTTACTAATCCTACCAGATTTTTCTAAAACCTTTGAAATCGAATGTGATGCTTCTGGTGTTGGTATAGGTGTTGTGCTTATGCAGGAAATGAGACTCATTGCTTATTTCAGTGAGAAGTTGAGTGGAGCCACTCTCAACTATCCCACATATGACAAGGAAATGTATGCATTGGTGAGAACATTGGAGACATGACAACATTACCTATGGCCAAAAGAATTCGTGATTCACACAGATCATCAATCTCTAAAGCATTTGAAGAACCAACATAAGTTGAACCGATGCCATGCTAAATGGGTAGAATTCATTGAGACATTTCCTTATGTGATCAAATACAAGCAAGGAAAGGAGAACGTAGTTGCTGATGCACTATATCGAAGGTATGCTTTACTGTCCACTTTAAATACGAAGTTACTTGGATTTGAATATATCAAGGATTTATATACTAACGATATTGATTTTTCTGAGGTGTTCAAAGCATGCGATAAGATTGCATTTGGTAAGTTCTATAGGCATGATGGGTTTTTATTTCGTGAAAATAGATTGTGTGTGCCTATGTGTTCGTTATGTGAATTATTCACTAGGGAAGCCCATGATGGTGGATTGATGGGTCATTTTAGCGTTACTAAGACTTTAGGGGTTTTACAGGATCATTTCTTTTGGCCTCATATGAAACGCGACGTGGAAAGAATTTGTGAGAAGTGTATCACTTGCAAACAAGCTAAATTTAAATTGAAACCCCATGGCTTGTATACTCCTTTGCCTATACCTAGTGAACCATGGACTGATATTTCAATGGACTTTGTTTTGGGATTACCCCGAACCAAGAGGGGGAGAGATTCAATTTTTGTTGTGGTAGACAGATTCTCTAAAATGGCGCATTTCATTCCATGTCATAAAACCGATGATGCATCGCATATAGCTGAATTGTTCTGTAAAGAGGTTATTAGGTTGCATGACATGCCTAGGACCATTGTCTCTGATAGAGATGCAAAATTTTTGAGTTATTTTTGGAAGACTTTGTAGGGGAAATTAGGAACTAAATTGTTGTTCTCTACTACTTGTCACCCCCAAGCTTATGGGTAAGCGAAGTGGTCAATCGAACCTTGTCCTTTTTACTTCGTGTGGTCATTAACAAGAATTTGAGAATATGGGAAGATTGTCTACCTCATGTTGAATTTGCTTACAATAGGAGCATACATTCTCCGACTAAATTTTCTCCATTTGAAATTGTTTATGGTTTCAATCCCTTGTCACCATTAGATTTGATTCCTTTAGCTGTAAGTGAGCATATAAACTTAGATGGTAAGCAGAAGGCCAAATTCATAAAGAAGATTCATGAACAAGCACGACTGAATATTGAGAAAAGAACTCAGCAATACATGCAACAAGCTAACAAAGGGCGCAAGAAAATTGTGTTTGAACAAGGAGAATGAGTTTGGTTGCACCTCCGAAAGGAGCGATTTCCGGACAAACGTCCTTCTAAACTTCTACCTCGAGGGGATGACCCATTTCAAGTATTAGAGCGCATCAATGATAATGCCTACAAACTTGAACTACCAGGTGAGTATGGCGTACATTCTACTTTTAATGTTACTGACTTATCCCCGTTTGATGCAGGTGATGATTTGAGGACAAATCCTTTTCAAGAAGGGGGGAATGATGTATGCCCAAGGGCTGAAGATAGGAGAGATCAGTTATCACTTCCGGAAGGCCCAATTACAAGACTACGGGCAAAGCGTTTCAAGGAAGCACTAAATGGGCTAATCAAAAAACATTGGGAGGACTATGAGCAAGGAGAAACCAAGATAATCGCAACTGCTAGTCGTGGCCTAATCCACGTAATCGGACATAACCATCCATGACTAGCCGCGCATAACGGAAGAACGCTAATAAGCATGCAAAGCATGGGAATTCATTCATGCATGAAGACTTAAGTATTTTAGATTGTTTAATGAAGCATACAACTTGGGACTCTAATTGTGCATGCATTTATTTTGTTTTGGGTTTCTAGATAGCTTGCATGAGGCATGCAACATTGAGACTCTAATTGTGCATGTACTTATCTTGTATTTTTCCTTGTTCACTCCTATTATATAAGGGAGGTGTTGGTGCAGCGGAGACCGGCAAGAGGGGGGTGAATTGCTGAAAACAAAAAGTAACTATACCCTCCTCTTACTTTCAACTCAGTTAGTGCAATAGTTAACAAAATAATAAAACAGCAAAAGAAAGATACAGAAGAATTAACCTGGTTACAACCAAGGAGGTTGTTAATCCAGGGAAATAGAAGCGCACTAAAAGAAACTCTCCTTTGTTGAACGCGGAGAAGCCTTTTACACTTTCAAAAGCTCAGAACTATTGCTAGGAAACACTACAGATTGAATGCTTGAGTTGTTGTTGAATTCCAAACTCCAGGGGCCTTTATATAGGTCCTGGAAATCCTATCCCGAGGCTCCAAGGCGCCTCCAACGAGGGTCCAAGGCGCCTCCATGGGAGTCAACGGATAAAACTTTATCCGCGCGCAGAACGGTCACTTTGACTGGTTGAAGGCGCCTTCAAGCTGGAGGTGCCTCCAGTCAGGTTGGAGGCGCCTCCAAGCTGGCAGCTCAGCTCCTTTGACTTCGTTTCCAGCTTGTTGCGACTTCCGATGCTCCGATCTTTTGGGTGATTGTGGCCAACCGAAATAGGGCTCACCCGAACCCAATTTCCGGCCTTCCTCGAGCAGCCTTCCGTCCTGGCTTAACGTCCCTCGAACGCCGCACACGCTCTTCACGCCCACCGGAGTACTCTTCCGCAGCTCTCTCGTCCTTTGGACGCACCAAGCCCGTCGGCTCCCTTCCCGTGCCGTCCTTCTCGCTAGCTGCGTCTTCCGCTCGACTTCTTGTGCTCCTAAGCTCCTGCACACTCAGGCACAGGGATCAAATACAATGCAAGACCTAACCAACTTGGTTGATCACATCAAAACTACCACGGGGTCCAACAATCTCCCCCTTTTTGATGTGCATCAACCCAAGTTCAAGTTAGGGACAACATAGACATAATCAGTAATTTTAAAGAAAAAATTACTAAACTAACAAGCTAAGAATAATTTTTCTAACTCTCCCTAAACTTGTACTTTTCTCTCCCCCTTTGATCACAGCAAAAATGGGGTCTTAAGAATTTTCAAGTAAGATTGAAGTTTTTTGAAAATTTTCCAAGTTAAAAATGAATTTTTGAAAAAAAATTGCTAAGTTAAAATGAATTTTCTAAGTAAAAAAAATCTTAAGTAAATGTTTAAGGGTTCCCAAAAAAAATTTCTAAGTCAAGTGAAATGAACTTTTAGAATTCTCCAAAAAAAAAATTCTAACCCAAAAAAAAAAATTAAGTTAGGAAAAAAAAAACTTAGGAATTTTTGTTTATTTTAACAAATATTTGATAAACTTTCAAAGCATTATTTAATACTTGTATAATGCTTTTTCAGAAAGTTAATTAAACATTTTCTTTCAATATTTTAACTTCCAGGTCATGGTGAGGCACTAGGCCTTCTTGGTTATTGGAACAATAATCACTTCCTTAGACAAAGCTTCCATAAAGAATTTCAATGTTTAATTTTCTTACTGTAAGCTTTTAATTTTTGAAAAATTAATTAAGCACAGATTTTGGAATCCAATAGAGGTTCCTTCCTACAGGATTATTCAAAAATCTAGGGGGTACATAGTTTCTTGGTATTTTTCTAAGTTGACCTTGATGTTTCCTTATATACCAATTTAATTTACCATAAATTCTTAATTTTGAATTTGGAAATTGATTTAAGCATGCATCAGATTTCAGTTTTTCAATTTCTAATTTCAAATTTTCATTTTCTGATTTTAGATGATCATACATTTCTAACGGGCATGCTCTTGCTAGGTTCAACTTTAGTTCAGCATTCTCTTTTTCTAATTCATCCAACTCTTTAGAAAGAGACTTGATAAATTTAAAAGATTGAGTTGGGGGTTAGATTGCGTACCTTACTTACCTGGTCTGGTGACACTCCCCCTTCACTGCTGCTTTCTTCTTCTGATGATCCTCCCCCTTCATCGATGCTCATCTCTGAGCTTGAATCTTCTTCCGGTTGATGGTTCACCATTAGCGCTAACCCTGAGAATTCTTCGATGTCCGACTCAGAGGTTGATGAATCTGACCAGGTAGCCTTCAGATTCTTGTGCTTGGAGGGTTCTGGTTTCTTGTATTTTGGCTTTTCCTTTTCTTTCTCCTTTCTCTTCAATTTTGGGCAGTCCTCCTTGATGTGCCCTTCTTCGTTGCAGTTGTAGCAATGAACCGTCCTCTTCTTTCGATGATGTCTCTGCGATTTAAATTTATTATTACTGAAAAATTTATTGAAGCGTCTTACCAGTAGTGCCGCTTTGGATTCGTCGACTGAGGCTTCGGAGTCAGAACCATTTACTTTTGCTTTTAGAGCTATGTTCTGACCAGTCTTCTCTACTCCATTTGGCTCTAAAACTCGAGATTCGTGAAGTTCAAAAGTCGAAAAGAACTGTTCTAACGTACTTACCTCGAGGTCCTTAGAGATGTAGTATGCATCTACTAAGGAGGCCCACTCTGGAGTTCTCGGGAAGGCATTGAGCGCGTATCGAATGGAATTCCGGTTGGTTACCTCTTCTCCAAGGTTCGTTAGTTGCGTTATCAGCTCCTTGATTCTTGCTTGGAGTTGCGCTACCTTCTCGCCTTGGTTCATCCGAATGTTCGTTAACTGGTTCCGGAGGATGTCGCGCTTCGCTAGCTTCGCTTCGGAAGTACCTTCGTGAAGTTCCAAAAATTTTTCCCAGAGATCTTTCGTTGATTCGTAGCTTCCGATCCGATTTACCTCCTGCGGCGGCAACACACTGAGTAGGTGGAACTCTACTTTTCCGTTGGCGACGAAATCGGCTTGCTCCTTCTTGCTCCATGTGTTTTCTTCTTTGTCTTTCGGCGCTGCAAAACCATATTTCATTGTAATAAGAATATCAAAATCCGTTTTAAAAAATACCTCCATTTTGCGCTTCCAAGTGGCGAAGTCTCCGTCGAACTTCGGGGGATGGATGTTCGCTCCGGCCATCGTCTTGATCGTAGTGCTTCAGTTGGCGGTTAGTCCTTCTGAGGCGATCAGGCTCTGATACCACTTGTTGGTGCAGCGGAGACCGGCAAGAGGGGGTGAATTGCTGAAAACAAAAAGTAACTATACCCTCCTCTTACTTTCAACTCAGTTAGTGCAATAGTTAACAAAATAATAAAACAGTAAAAGAAAGACACAGAAGAATTAACCTGGTTACAACCAAGGAGGTTGTTAATACAGGGCAATAGAAGCGCACTAAAAGAAACTCTCATTTACTGAAGGCGGAGAAGCCTTTTACACTTTCAAAAGCTCAGAACTATTGCTAGGAAACACTACAGATTGAATGCTTGAGTTGTTGTTGAATTCCTAGCTCCAAGGCGCCTCCAATGAGGGTCCAAGGCGCCTCCATGGGAGTCAGCGGATAAAACTTTATCCGCGCGTAGAATGGTCACTTTGACTGGTTGAAGGCGCCTCCAACCTGGCTGAAGGCGCCTTCAACCTGGTTGAAGGCGCCTTCAAGCTGGAGGCGCCTCCAGTCAGGTTGGAGGCGCCTCCAAGCTGGCAGCTCAGCTCCTTTGACTTCGTTTCCAGCTTGTTGCGGCTTCCGATGCTCCGATCTTTTGGGTGATTGTGGCCAACCAAAATAGGGCTCACCCGAACCCAATTTCCGGCCTTCCTCGAGCAGCCTTCCGTCCTGGCTTAACGTCCCTCGAACGCCGCGCACGCTCTTCACGCCCATCGGAGTACTCTTCCGCAGCTCTCTCGTCCTTCGGACGCACCGAGCCCGTCGGCTCCCTTCCTGTGCCGTCCTTCTCGCTAGCTGCGTCTTCCGCTCGACTTCCTGTGCTCCTAAGCTCCTGCACACTCAAACACAGGGATCAAATACAACGCAGGACCTAACCAACTTGGTTGATCACATCAAAACTACCACGGGGTCCAACAGGAGGGACATCTTAGTATGAAGCAACTTAGTTTTTGGTGAGATTGTGTGCTCCCTTAGTTCTTGAAAGAACTTGCTGAACTTATCGAGTCTACTTTCGTGGCGTTCAACCCATCGAAACTTATCACCCCTAGGTGTGGCGTTTCTTTCCTTCGTAGGCTTGGTTCGTGCCAATTCTTGGTTACGGGTCAAGGCTCACACTCTTGTTGTTTAGTTCTTGGGGTTCTATCCACCTTTATTTCGAGTTCCATCACATTTGTTGGTGGGGTTCGTATCATCCCTAATTTTCTACATAGATTGCTAAATTCACTTTCAGGGAGGGATTTAGTAAATATGTCAACTAAATTAGACTTTGACTCAATGTACTTGAGTTCAATGTCTCCTTTAGTGACATGATCCCTGTTAAAGTGATGTCTAATTTCAATGTGTTTGGTTCTGGAATGATGCACTGGATTTTTTGTTAAATTAATTGAACTAATATTGTCAATTAACACTTTTACATTTGTAAGGTTTAAGTTAAAATCTTTTAAAGTGTGTATCATCCATAATAATTGTGCAACACATTCTCCTGTGGCTATATATTCTGACTCAGTTGTAGATAGCGCAACACAGTGTTGCTTTCTACTAAACCGGCTAACAAGTGATGGACCTAGTAGTTGACAACCACCACTTGTGCTTTTGTGATCTAATTTGCACTCAGCATAATCTAAGTCAGAGTACCCTATTAATTCAAAATTATTAGTTCTAGGATACCAAATACCTACATTTGCTGTTTCTTTAAAATATCTAAAGATTCTTTTGACCTGAGTTAAATGTGATTCCTTAGCGCAGGTTTGGTATCTAGCACACATACTAACTGCAAATAAAATATCGGGTCGACTTGCAGTTAAGTACAATAGGCTACCTATGACACTCCTATAATATAAGTCAACCGGTTTTCCATTTGGGTCATTATTTAGGATTGTATTCACGACCATAGGCGTTTTTATTTCTTTAGTATTTTTCATTCCGAATTTTTTATGTAATTCTTTAGTGTATTTTTGTTGATAAATATAGTTTCCTTCATTTGTTTGTTTGATTTGTAATCCTAAAAAATAGGTTAGTTTTCCTACTAAACTCATTTCAAATTCTTGTTCCATTAGACTTGTGAATTCATCTAAAAATTTCAAATTTGTTGACCCAAAGATGATATCATCTACATAGATTTGAGCTATGAAAATATCCTTTTGTATTAACTTAACGAATAGGGTTGGGTCAATTTGACCTTGGTTGAACCCTTTAGAAATTAGGTAAGAAGTTAGTCTTTCATACCATGCCCTAGGGACTTGCTTAAGTCCATATAAAGTCTTCTTTAATTTAAAGACATAATCAGGGTGTTCTAGATTTTCAAACCCAGGTGGTTGTCCTACATAGACTTCTTCTTTTATCAGTCCATTTAGGAAGGCTGACTTAACATCCATTTGGTACAGTCTAAACCCTTTGTGGGCTGCATAACTAAGTAACATTCTAATGGACTCTAGTCTAGCCACTAGGGCATAAGTTTCATCATAGTCAAGTCCTTCTACTTGACTGAACCCTTTAACAACTAGTCTAGCTTTATTTTTTATGATTTCCCCAGTTTCACTTAATTTATTTCTAAATACCTATTTTGTTTCTATTATCTTTTTATTCTTGGGTGGTGGCACTAAATCTCAAACTTCATTTCTTCCAAATTGAGCTAGTTCTTCTTGCATAGCAATTACCCAGTCTGGGTCAAGTAACGATTCAGCCACTGTTTTAGGTTCAATTTTTGAAATTAATTAAATTTCACTTAGGTTTCTAAAGGATGACCTAGTCTGAACCCTTAGGTCTGGATCACCAATTATTTGACTAGTTGGATGATTTGGGTTGACTATAATAGTTCTAGGAGGTTGACTCTCTTGAGGTTCTTCTTCCTCTTCGTGATTTAGAAATAGATTGGTTCCTTCAAAATTAGTATTTTCTTGAACGCATTCAATTGGTTGAAGTTGGGTTTGTTCTTGGTTTTGTTTGGATTCTTCAAATTTTACATTAGTAGTTTCTTCAATTCTTAAGGTAACCTTATTATAAACTCTGTAACCTCTACTATTTAGGGAGTATCCTACAAAAATTCCATTCTCTACTTTAGATGTGAATTTTTCTAAGTGTTCTCTTGTATTTAAAATGAAGGTTGGGCATCCAAATACTTTAAAGTATTTTATATTGGGTTGTTTATTATAATAGAGTTCAAAACAGGTTTTATTATGTGTTTTATTTAATGTTGTTCTATTTTGTACGTAGCAAGCTGTACTAACAGCTTCTCCCAAAAGTACTTAGGTAGGTTGTATTCATTCAGCATTGTTCTAGATGCTTCAAGCAGAGTTCTATTTTTTCTTTCTACAATTCCATTTTATTGGGGAGTTTTAGGACACGAGAATTCGTGATGATAGCCGTTTTTGAGACAAAATTTATTAAAGTTATGATTTTTAAATTCTCCCCCATTGCCACTTCTAATTCTTTTAATTTTAAGGTCTTTTTCATTTTCAACTTGTTTACAAAAGTTTGTAAATATTTCAAAAGTTTCATCTTTATTTTTTAAGAATTTGACCCAAGTAAACCTAGAATAGTCATCTATTATTACAAGACAATATAAACTTCCATTTATTGATTTGCCTCCATGGGAGTCAAATAGATCTAGGTGTAGAAGTTCTAATATTGAGTTGGTTTATGATTGATTGGTTGGTTTGTGAGTAGATTTTGTTTGTTTACCTTGCTGACAGACATTACATATGGTTGAGTCTAAGTTAGGTAATTTTCGTAAGCCTCTAACTAATCCATTTAATTTGCTTATATTTCTAAAATTTGTGTGTGACATTCTTCTATGTCACAACCAAGTTTCTTCTTTTCATGTTAAGTAACACGTAATTGAAGAGGTGGTTAAGTTGATTGCATAGATGTTGTTCTTCCTGAACCCTTTTAGACTTATTGTGGGGTTTTCTAGGTGCTTGATTGTGCATTCTAAGGATAAAAACCTAACCTTATATCCAGTGTCACACAGTTGACTTATGCTAAGAAGATTATACTTAAAACTTTCCACCAGTAGTACATTTGTAATGATAAAGTCAGTTTTAGCTCAATATTACCGATACCAATTACCTTGAGTTTGTCATTGTTTCCAAAAGCAACTGTTCCTAGACTTTTGTAAGTAAGTTGGGTGAATTTGGTGTGATCTCCAGTCATATGTTTGGAGCAACCACTGTCCAAAATCCACCTGGTTTCCTACAATAGGTAGGGATTAAGTTAGTCTAATTTTATTCTTTTAAGATCATTTTCAAGGTTGGTCATTTTATGTAAGAATTTAAGTTAATTTTCAAGCGAATAGTGTTTAGGTTTAATAAATTTTTAAGTTCAAAACAATAAATTAAAAAAATTAAGTTAACATAAATTTTTAAGTTTAAAACATTAAGTTTAATTTTAAAATAATTTTTTAAGTTAAAAAAATTTAAGTTTAATTTTAAAATAAATTTTTAAGTTAAAAAGAAATTTAAGTTTTAATTTTAAAATAAAATTTTAAGTTTAAAAAAATTAAGTTTAATTTTAGAATAAATTTTTAAGTAAAAAAAAATTTAAGTTTAATTTTAGAATAAATTTTTAAGTTAAAAAGAAATTTAAGTTTAAATTTTAAAATAAATTTTTAAGTTTAAAAATAAATTTAAGTTTAAAATTTTAGAATAAATTTTTAAGTAAAAAAATTAAATTTAATTTTAAAATAAATTTTTAAGATAAAAAGAAATTTAAGTTTTAATTTTAGAATAAATTTTTAAGAAAAAAAATTTAAGTTTAATTTTAAAATAAATTTTTAAGTTAAAAACATTAAGTTTAATTTTTAAAATAAAATTTTTAAGTTAAAAAAAAATTTAAGTTTAATTTAAAATATTTTTTTTAAAAAAATTTAAGTTTAATTTTAAAATAAATTTTTAAGTTAAAAAAAAATAAGTTTAATTTAAAATAAATTTTTTAAAAAATTTAAGTTTAATTTTAAAATAAATTTTTATGTTAAAAAGAAATTTAAGTTTTAATTTAAAATAAATTTTAAAAAATTAAAGTTTAATTTTAAAATAAATTTTTAAGTTTTTTTTTTAAAAATAATTTAATTTAATATAATATTTTAATTTAATTTAATTTAATATTTTATTTTAATTTAATTTATTATTTTAATTTTAATTTAATTTAATATTTTAATTTAATTTAATATTTTAATATTAATTTAATTTAATTTAATTTAATATTTTAATTTAATTTAATTTAATATTTTAATTTATTTTAATTTAATATTTTAATTTTAATTTTAAAATTGAGTTCTTTGTCATCTCACCCGATTTACGTCTTTAATGAGGGAATCCTATAATTTTGTGAGATGCAGTAGATTTAATTTTAGGGGTTGATTTAACTTTGTGTTAGATTCAGGTTTAGCTTTGGGTTCAATAGATAGACATTCTCTGGATAAACTTCTGAGCTAGGGTGAGTCACTTGGACATCATTAGTAACCATGCCTTTGAGGTTTTCCAAATAGTCTTATTCACTAGACTTAGTACAAAACCATGGTCTAACTGGTTATGATCCATAAAGGATAGCTTCAGTCAGTTCCACTTAGCCAAATGCACCAGGTTGAAACTATATCTTCCTAGACATACATAGACTAAGCTTCCCTGACGTACTATCATCCAAAACTTCACCAGTACCATTTTTCAAGTTAGACTTGAACCCCTTTCTAATTAGTCCTAAGTACCCTGCCGGGTAGATTAGTTTGGGTTACCCTTCCAGGTAGGTTAGTTTTGGAGGTGCCAACTATTCTGGAGTCTCCCCTGAATTATTGGCCTTTAATTTTTCGTTCTAGGTTTATATGTCTATTTCTTTTATAGTTATAATTTACTTGATGATAGTCTGAGTTTTGGTGAGTTTTAAAATATTCATATTTTGAATTTTTTGATCTAGGTTTGTATTCTGGTTTTTTATTTGATTTATTTGACTTTACGTAATATATTTTGTCTTTGGGTATGTAGTATTGGTTAAGTCCTACTTGCGTGGTTAAACACACTTTCGGAACCCAAGCTTTATTTGTTGGTTTGTGTTGAGTTATTAATGATTTAAATGTTTTGTTTGAGCTTGACTTATAGCCAAGTCCAGTTTTATTGTAAATTGCTTTTTAGTTATTTAAAATTAGATCTAAGTTCTTAGATCTTGTTGTGAATTTTTCTAACATATCTTTTAATTTGTTACTTTCTAATTTTAGTGTCAAATTTTCCTTCTCAAGTGTTAGACCTTGAGTTGGATTATTATTTGTGATTTGTTCCTTGAGGTTTTGATTCTCCTCAAGGAGCAATTTGTTTTCATTTTTTGATTTAACTAATATACTATTTAAACAAGAAATAATTTTAAAAAACTTTCTATTTAAATTTAGGTATACCTCTTCGGGACCTTCAGAAACGAGTACAGACTCGTGGCTTGATTTGAGTTCGTACTCGTCTTCCGATTCGTTCTCCGACTCTACTTCGAGGGCCATCAGCGCAAGGTAACTCTGGTTCTTCTGATTTTCGTTCTCTAATTCTTCCGAAGACGAGTCGTCCCACGTTGCTTTGAGGGCCTTCTTTTTGGTCGGCTTCGATTTGATGTTCTTCAATCTTGGACACTCGTTCTTGTAGTGCCCCTTTTTGTTGCATCCGAAGCACGTCACGTTCCTCGGTTCGGTTGGAGTGTTGATCTTCTGCAGGTCCTTCTTGCTGAAGCTCTTCTTCCTCCTGGTGAACATTTTCCTTACCAGGTTTACCAGGTACTCTTCGTCTTCAGAATCTTGGTCAGAATCTTCTTCAGGTTCAGGCTTGTTCTTCTTTTCTTTGGAGGAACCTGCAAGCAAAGCAATACCTTTCTCGACCCCGGTGTTAGTTTGCTCATGCAGTTCTAATTCACAGAAAAGTTCATCTAATTTTAGTTTAGATAAGTTTTTAGAAATTTTGTAGCCATCCACGATGGATGCCCACAAACTATTGCGCGGAAATGCGTTTAACGTGTACCTTATTAGATCTCTGTTTTCCATCTGGTGGCCTATCGCGTGAAACCCGTTGAGGATATCTTTGATCATCGCATGAAGCTGACTTGTCGTTTCTCCTTCCTGCATTTTTATGTTAAATATTTTATTTAATAAAAAATCGTGTTTTGTTACCTTAGCGTCGCTGGTTCCTTCGTGCAGCTCGATCAACTTGTCCCAGAGTTCTTTCGCATTCTGATGCGGTCCTACCCGGTTCAGCTCTTCCCTTGTTAGTCCGCATTGTAGCGTGTTGATTGCCTTGTTCTCCGTCGATGCTTTCTTCTTTATGTCCGAAGTCCATTGTTCCGGATTAAGTAGATTTCCGGAGTTGTCAACTGGTGGTTTGTAGGCTTTTGTTACGCTGAGCCATTGGTCGAAGTCCGTCTTCAGGTAGACTTCCATCATTTTCTTCCAGTACAAAAAATCATCCCCGTTGAATAGGGGAGGGCGTACCGTACTGAAACCTTCGATCTGAGACATGATGACCCTGTTGGACCCCGTGGGTGTTTTGATGTGATCAACCAAGTTGGTTAGGTCCTGCGTTTTTTCTGATCCCTGTGTCTGAGTGTGCAGGAGCTTAGGAGCACAGGTAGTCGAGCGGAAGACACAGCTAGCGAGAAGGACGGCACGGGAAGAGAGCCGACGGGCTCGGTGTGTCCGAAGGACGAGAGAGCCGCGGAAGAGTACTCCGGTGGAGCGAGAAGAACGTGCGCGGCGTTCGAGGGACGAGAAGCCAGACGGAAGCCTGCACGAGGAAGGTCAGAAATTGGGTTCGGGTGAGCCCTATTTCGGTTGGCCGGAATCACCCAAAAGACCGGAACTACGGAAGACGTCGGAAGACGAAGCAAAGAAGCAAAGGAGCTGAAAAGGCAGCTCAAGGCGCCTTCATCATGCTTGAAGGTGCCTTCAACTTGAAGGCGCCTTCAAGGCTTGTTAAGGCGCCTTGAGTCTGGTCAAATCGACCGTTTGGCTTCGGATAGAATTCTATCCGAACACTTGCTTGGAGGCGCCTTGGACCATTATTGGAGGCACCTTGGAGCTTCGGGATAGACTTTCTAGGGGTTATAAAAGGACCCCTGGACCTAGGAATTCATCATTCATTCAGGCTTTCAATTCCTAGCAACTTGTGAGTTTATTAAGTGTGTAAAAAGGCTTCTCCGCCTACAGTGAAGGAGACTCTGCTAGTGCGATCTTCGATTGTCCTGGATTAACAACCTCCTTGGTTGTAACCAGGTTAAACCTCGGTCTCCCGTTTTATTTCTGTCTTTTTATATAGTTGCTAGTTATTTTTACTGCTGATTTTATTTCTGAATTGAAATCCGAGGAGGGTATAGTTTATTTTTGATTTCAGAAGCAATTCACCCCCCTCTTGCCGGCCTCCGTTGCACCTACAATTGGTATCAGAGCCTGATCGCCTCAAAAGGACTAACCGCCAACTGAAGCACTACGATCAAGACGATGGCCGGAGCGAACATCCATCCCCCGAAGTTCGACGGAGACTTCGCCACATGGAAGCGCAAAATGGAGGTATTTTTTAAAACGGATTTTGATATTCTTATTACAATGAAATATGGTTTTGCTGCGCCGAAAGACAAAGAAGAAAACACATGGAGCAAGAAGGAGCAAGCCGATTTCGTCGCCAACGGAAAGGCAGAGTTCCACCTGCTCAGTGTGCTGCCACCATAAGAGGTAAGTCGAATCGGAAGCTACGACTCCGCGAAAGATCTCTGGGAGAAATTCCTGGAGCTTCACGAAGGTACCTCCGAAGCAAAGCTGGCGCGACGCGACATCCTCCGGACCCAGTTGACGAACCTCCGGATGAACCAAGGCGAGAAGGTAGCGCAACTCCAAGCGAGGATCAAAGAGCTGATCACTCAACTCACCAACCTTGGAGAAGAAGTAACGAACCGGGACTCAATTCGATACGCGCTCAACGCCTTCCCGAGAACTCCCGAGTGGGCCTCCTTAGTAGATGCTTACTACATCTCTAAGGATCTCGAGGTAAGTACATTGGAACAATTGTTTTCAACCTTCGAACTTCACGAATCTCGACTTGCAAAAAATCTAGTAGAGAAGTCGAACCTCAACATTGCCCTACGAGTCGAAAAGGACGATCCTGACTCCGAAGCGACAATCGACGAAAATGAAGTTGCATTAATGGTAAGACGTTTTAATAATTTTTTTAAATCTAACAAATTTAGATCGCAGTCAAGTAAACATCATCAAAAGAGAAGGGCAGTCCGTTGCTACAACTGTAACGAAGAAGGGCACATCAAGGAGGACTGCCCAAAATTGAAGAGCAAACAGAAGGATAAGGAAAGGAGCAAGAAGCCAGCTCGAACCAAACACAACCTAAAGGCCACGTGGGATGATTCGTCATCCTCCGAATCGAAAGTCGAAGAATTCTCGGGACTAGCACTGATGGCCAACCATCAGCTAGAAGAAACGTCCAGCTCAGAGATGAGCATCGACGAAGGGGGAGGAACGTCAGAAGAGGAAAGCTGCAGTGAAGGGGGAGCATCACCGAGTCAGGTAAGTAAGATACGCAATCTAACCCCTACTCAGTCCTTTAAATTTATAAAAGCACTTTCTAAAGAGTTAGATAAATTTGAAAAGGAAAATGAAATTTTGAAATTACAAAATACAAAATTAAAAAATGATATTGAAAAATTGAAAAATGATGCATGCTTAAAGAAGTTTCCAAATTCAAAAATTAGAATTTATGGTAAATTAAATTGGTACATTAGAAACCATCAGGGTCAACTTAGAAAAGTACCAAGAAACTATGTACCCCCTAAATTTTTGAATAACCCTGTAGGAAGGAACCTCTATTGGGTTCCAAAATATGTGCTAAATTAATATATGTTTTTAAAAGCTTTAAGAGAGAAAATTAAACATTGAAATTCTTTATGGAAGCTTTGTCTAAGGAAGTAGTTGTTGCACCAATAACCAAGAAGGTCTAGTGCCTCGCCATGACCTGGAAGCTAAAATATTGAAAGAAAATGTTTAATTAACTTTCTGAAAAAGCATTAAAAACAAGAATTAAATAATTCTTTGAAAGTTTATCAAACATTCTTTTTTTATTTAGAAACTATTCTTAAAAATTGTAACTTAGAAATTTTTTTTATTTTAGTTAAGAATTTTTTTTTTCCTGGAGAAATTCTAAATAACTTCATTTGACTTAGAAATTTTTTTGGGAACATTCAAAAAGTTTACTTAGGATTTTTTTTACTTAGAATTTTTTTAAAAAAAATCAGTTTAAACTTAGAAATTTTTTTGTAAAAGTCTAAAAATTCATTTTTGCTTAGATTTTTTTTAAAAAAATTCAGTTTAAACTTAGAAATTTTTTCTAAAAATTCACTTTTGCTCAGAATTTGTTTTACCTTAATAATTTGCTTAATATTCTCTTATTGGTTACCCATTTTTGCTGTGATCAAAGGGGGAGAGAAAGGTACAAGTTTAGGGGGAGTACGAAAATTAAAAATTTTAATATTTTTTCTAAACTGTGTTGTAATTTTAATTATTGCAAATTTATGCTTAAATATGTTAGTTTAGTAATTTCCTTTAAAATTACTATTTATGTCTATTTACCCTAACTTGAACTTGGGTTGATGCACATCAAAAAGGGGGAGATTGTTGGACCCCGTGGGTGTTTTGATGTGATCAACCAAGTTGGTTAGGTCCTGCGTTTTGTCTGATCCTTGTGTCTGAGTGTGCAGGAGCTTAGGAGCACAGGTAGTCGAGTGGAAGACGCAGCTAGCGAGAAGGACGGCACGGGAAGGGAGCCGATGGGCTCGGTGCGTCCGAAGGACGAGAGAGCGAGAAGAACGTGCACGGCGTTCGAGGGATAAGAAGCCGGACGGAAGCCTGCTCGAGGAAGGCCGAAAATTGGGTTCGGGTGAGCCCTATTTCGGTTAGCTGGAATCACCCAAAAGACCGGAACTACGGAAGACGTCGAAAGACGAAGCAAAGGAGCTGAAAAGGCAGCTCAAGGCGCCTTCATCATGCTTGAAGGTGCCTTCAACTTGAAGGCGCCTTCAAGGCTTGTTTAAGGCGCCTTGAGTCTGGTCAAATCGACCGTTTGACTTCGGATAGAGTTCTATCCGAACACTTGCTTGGAGGCGCCTTGGAGCTTTGGGATAGACTTTCCAGGGGCTATAAAAGGACCCCTGGACCTAGGAATTCATCATTCATTCAAGCTTTCAATTCCTAGCAACTTGTGAGTTCATTAAGTGTGTAAAAAGGCTTCTCCGCCTACAGTGAAGGAGACTCTGCTAGTGCGATCTTCAATTGTCCTGGATTAACAACCTCCTTGGTTGTAACCCGGTTAAACCTCGGTCTCCCGTTTTATTTCTGTCTTTTTATATAGTTGCTAGTTATTTTTACTGTTGATTTTATTTCTGAATTGAAATCTGAGGAGGGTATAGTTTATTTTTGATTTTAGAAGCAATTCACCCCCCTCTTGCCGGCCTCCGTTGCACCTACAGACCCTGCACATAATAACGCAACGACAAACAAAATCCCAAGACTTGGTCTTGGATTAGTAGTGCGGGAAGAATTAAGAATCAGAAGGAACTAAATTAGTGTTGCACCAATTTAGATTTAATTGCAATGAAAATTTTTTCCAAAAAGGTAATAATGTCAGTTTGGAATTATGCAAAAAATTGAAAGCCGAAAATGAATAAAAGGAAAGTTTCACCCACTTGTCTGATTGGTGGTTGCACCAAATCAGAGTGGTATCTGCTCTGATACCACTTGTTGGATCGTGAAAGTCGATAGAGGAGGGTGAATATCAATTTAAAACTTTTATCGAGAGATTACGCAGCGGAAAGTGTATAAGCGAAAAGAGAGAACAACGCTAACACAATTCGATATACTTGGTTCAGAGCTTATGTCGACTCCTACTCCAAGCCCCGCACACAAGGGTGCTTTCAATGGGCAATTCACTAGCAATTCGTAAATTATTACAAACTAAGTACAATTGCTTTAAAATAAAAGTATACTGACGAGAACAAGGAATTAAAAGAAGAGTGTGTCGTCGGAAGAGCGTCTCAACATCGCAGGGAGCATAGGAGAGTAGTTCTTGAGTTGTATCTTGGAGCTTCAGCCTTGACCCTCCTTATATAGGAGGTTCGGGGTGCCTGCAACTTTCAGGGCGCCTCGATCATGATGTAGCCGAGCCAACTAGTGAACTCCACGTGGCTCAGTGATGTTGGGGATAAATTTTCACCTCCGGGCGCCCGGGTACCTCTCGAGCGCCCGGACGTCCGGGCGCTTGGGTATCTCCCGAGCGCCTGGACCCTGTTTTCCAACAATTTCCTACCTGCAAGAAAGAGTTTAGTCCGAGGCAAATATATATCTTGCAAAACAAAGTGTTAGCACAATTTATAGATAAACAGAAATGGTATTAATTAGATTTCGTCTCTCCGAGACCGAAATCTAGTCAAGATCTTGACTTAGAGTTCTGAAATGGTTTAAGTCAGATTGACGCCTAAGTTCCCTTCCCGGGAACGCGTCCTCACAGTCACTCCCCTCGAGTGACTTACCTTTACTTACCTGCCAAACGTCAGGTCAACCCTTCGACCCGTCTGGACTTCGTGATAGCTATCTGGTCAGCCCGTCGACTTTAGCTGGACTTCGTGCCAAACGTCCGGTCAGCCCATCGACCCGTTTGGATTTCGTGCCAGCTATCCGGTCGACCCGTTGACCTAGCTGGGCTTCGTACCAAACATCCGGTCAGCCCGTTGACCTGTCTTGACTTCGCCTGCACACTCGGTCAGAGTGTTAGATCAACAACAAAACTAACTTAACCAATTTTATCATTCATCAAAACCTGGGTTAGACCGTTAGTGCTAACCGCACCAACAGTTGGTACTAAAGTAGGTGTGTCCTCTCGCATTTCTTCTAGAATAATTTTACTCATGGGTTTGTGGTCCATTATATATTCTTCCTCTAAAAATCGAGCATTGGTGCCAACAATGATCTTCTGATTTTTAGGATTATAAAATAAACCACCTTTCGTTCCTTTGGGATATCCTACAAACAGATAAACTAATGTTCGTGATTCCAACTTGTCAGTGTCTCCCTTCAGCACATGTGCTAGACTACCCCCAAATCCGGATGTGTCTTAGACCAGGCTTATGCTCATTCCACAATTCTGTGAGAGTAGAAGGTACTGATTTAGAAGGTACCAAGTTTAGAATATGCGCTGCTATTTCCAAGGCATATCCTCAAAATGAATTTGGTAATTCTGAATAACTTATCATCGATCTAACTATTTCCATAAGAGTTCTATTCCTTCGTTCTACCACACCGTTCTGTTGGGGGTGTACCAGGTGCAGACAATTGGGATTGAATCCCAGCCTCTGATAAGTAATTCCTAAACTCTCCAAAGAGGTATTCGCCACCACGATCAGACCGTAGTGTCTTGATACTTTAATTATATATGATGTTTCTCTACATCAGCCTTGTACTCTTTGAACTTATCAAAGCATTCAGACTTGCGGCACATCAAGTAAATGTATCCGTATCTCGAATAATCGTCTATAAAAGAGACAAAATATTCGTAACCACCTCTTGCTTAGATAGACATAGGACCACACAAATCAGAATGAACCAGTTCTAACGCTTCTTTGGCTCTATACCCCTTGGCCTTAAAAGGTCTCTTGGTCATTTTACCTTCCAAGCAAGATTCAGAAGTTTGAAAGTTTTCCAACACTAATGAACCCAAAAGTCCATCGGCTATGAGCCTTTGAATCCTACTCAAGTTAATATGACCAAGCCTTAGATGCCAAAGATATGTTTGGTTCATTTCCGAAGGTTCATTTCTCTTATTAGAATTAGAAGATGTGTTATTAATTTCCATTTGTTACTTTGAGGAAGAAATTGGATTTAAAGTATACAAATTGCCTACTAATGTACCAGAACAGATAATAACCCTATTCTTCTTGATAACTATTTTGTCATCAAAATAAACAGAATATCCATCCACAAACAATTTAGAAACTGAAATTAAATTCTTTTTAAAAGTTGGTACATAAAGACAATTTCTCAAAACCAAACTTTTATTCCTATCAAATGATAAGTAGACGTCTCTCACTGCAACAGCCGCCACCTTTGTAGCATTTCCCATGTAGACAGTTATCTCTCCTTCATATAGTCGACGGGTTTCCTGGAACCCCTGCAATGTATTGCAGACATGATCAGTGGCTCCTGTATCTACACACCAGGTGCTGGTAGATAACACCGCTAAACATGTTTCAACTACTAGAGAATAAGATATACCTTTATTGTTTTGATTCCTACGAGAACAGTTTGCCTTCCAATGTCCAGTCTACTTGCAGATGAAGCACTTGCCCTTTGGCTTCTTCACTCCAGCTTTAGGTCTAGTACCTAGAGATCTCTTCTTTGCTGAGCCAGCATGTTTCTTCTTCTTCTTGCCTTTCGACTTAGAAGTAGAAATGTAGCGTCCGAAAATTTTCAAAATTATTTTAGAAATATTCTATGATTTTTCTGGAATTTTAGGATATTTTTACAGAATTTTTAGGGTAGCAGAAGTAGCAAAAATAAATAGAATCGTAAAACAACCTACACGGGAATTGAACCCGAGACCTATTGGGTCCTACGACTTATGGTGGACTCTAGTAACCAAGTGAACCCAGCAGGGCCGTGCTGAAAGGAAAGGGGACTAATAATATTTATGTGTAAGTTGGGCCGAAATTTCCACTTAATATAAATAGGAGACTTAAGTGGGGATTGATTAACTTTAGTCGTTAAATCCTTTCCCTCAAACCCTCACTGTCGAACCCTCTTCTCTCCCTCATCCTCTCGGCGCCCAAGCCAAGGAAGACTAGGGTTCCATTCCAAGGGTTCCAAGGACACTTTCCGGCGACGACTCTGGCACGAGAACGCTCCTCTCCGCGAGAAGAGCACGTTAGAGCGAGAGAACCGTCGAGAAGATCGTCTCCACCGGAAAACTAGCGACTAGATTCGTAAGAAAACTAGCGCAGGAGGTAAGAAACCCCTCACCTGCAGTATAAGTAGCTTTCGTGTGATTGCATGTTTTAGTTTAGTAGTTTATGGATTTTTGGCGTATAGGGTGTGCAACAGCGCACGCCAAGTGCTCAATAGTATGTTCAGCACAATTAAAATGCGACTTAGGCATTTTAATAGTTAGCTAAATGCGATAGAAGCATTTAATTAACATATGCAGTTTTTCTATAGCTTATATGGGACTACGGTCCAATGGGTGGGCTCCCACAGTCGGCTCTAGGTTCAGACAACCTAGCTCTAAGTTTAGATAACCTAGAAATAGCAAAATAAGAAGAATTTAGCTATAACCAGTATTTTATTTTAGCAGTGGCACTGTACTGGATTAGATATCCATTGGGTTGAGCTCCCACAGTCGTCCCTAAGTTTAGATAACCTAGTAAACCCTACTAAATTCGGGACTTGCAAACCCGGGTCTAGTTAGGGATGCGCGCATAGCAAGTACAGTTGTCAGGCCCAAATAGCAGCGTGATTATGTATTTTAATCTATCTATGATAAATAGTTTTTAAAACTCACAAATCAGTTGTGTATACAGTTTAAACTCAGTTCCAGCTTAGTTTTAGTTTTAGCTCAGTTCATGCTTCAACTTAGTTTTCATCATTGATATATGTGATAGTTCTATGATCAGTTTTGATTTCCATGTTGTATGATACCATGCCATGCTCTCACCTGTTCAGCGTATATTTCAAATAACATGTTTTCAAATCATAAATTGCATCGTATGTATGTTTTGTGAGATAGATGATTTCTTACTAAGCGAAAGCTTACAGATACTTTTTCCTTATACTGCAGATAAAGGTAAAGGAAAGATGGACTAGCGGAGGCTGGAGGGCAATGCGATGAAGATGTGTGTGGATAGAACCTGGAATAAAGACCTTGGAAGAACTAGAACATTTAAGAACTTAGTGTTTCTTATCATGTTACTCTTTGCTTATTTAGTTATCTAAGTGCATGGAATTATAGAAAATCTGCTTAGATTGTTAGTGATCATGTTTAGGATCATAGTTATGTGTTATTGGTATGTTTCCAGTTATTTTAGAACTTGTGTATGTGAGTTTGGCACGAAACAGTGCTGAAATCAGAGTTTGTTGCGAAATCAGAAACCCCAATCGATCAGTGGATCGATTGGGAGCCTGGTTCCGTGAACAGTAAGCTTCTGGATCGATCAATCGATCGATCCAGTCGCATTCTGTCATGAACAGTAAGCTTCTGGATCGATTAGCCGATCGATCCAGTCGCATTCTGTCGCGAACAAAGAGTTTGGGGATCTATCGTTCGATCGATCGGGGAAATCGCTCCCACGAATAGAGAGCTCTGGAATCGATCAATGGATCGATTGGCCAGTCTGGATCGATCAGTCGATCGATCCAGAATATTAACCTGAGCACAGTAGCCATCGAAATCGATCCACGAATCGATTCAACAGCTTACAATCGATTGAGTTCAATCTGGATCGATTGGGAAGCTGGGTTTCGACCAAGAGACCTTGTAGTTCAGCTCCTTGACCATAGGGGATGCAGGATATGCCATGTATACCTTAGATTGCATCCCTTAGCACATGTAGGGCCAAGAACTTGTATTAGCTTAGCAAGGTTTTAAATTGGTACAATTTTCCGCACCTAGACTTAGTAATGGTCATGGATATAGCTTAGCACAACATAATGTGACGGTCCGGCCTTACAGCCTAGCCAGTAAAATGCGGGTCGTTGCAGAGTGGTATCAGAGCAAAGTTCCATACTTCCTACACACACATCAGCATTGAACCTGCAGCTTCCAAGTAAGAATACCTCTCACTATGCTATGTCTGTTGCTTTCATATTTGTAGATAACTAGAGTATGCTTAGTTGTGATAGTAACTAACATGATAGTGATAGTAGTTATATACACATGATGCTTTAGTTATGTATGTCCTTTGTTCCTTTAGAAATGGCACGAGGATGCCCAGCTAGAAGGACACCAGCTACTGAGCCCCAGCATGAGGCAGGCAGTTCAGTGCCTCCCCCAGACCTTACAGCAGTAGTGGCTCAGTTACAGAAGCAGCTAGCAAAACAGCAACAGGAGATAGCCACCTTAAAGGCTAATCAGCAGAATACTCCCACTGTCACCCCGGAACCAAACATAGCAACCCCAGCAGTTATAGAGGTTCTACCAGTCCAGCCTACAGCACCAGTAGTCCCAGCAGCAAAGGCAAAGAGAGAAGTCTATCTGATCCAGTGGCAGAGAGTCAAGCCCGAGAACTTCTCAGGCACCAGTGAACCATGGGATGCTCAAGCCTGGTTCAAAACACTTGGCGGCGAGACGGTCCAGAGCATGAAAAGGTGAAGTGCGCCTCCTTCTGCTTGACAGGAGATGCACGTATGTGGTGGGAGAGAATTAGAGCGAAGCGCCCAGTGAACCAGATGACATGGGCTAACTTCGAGAAAGAATTCTTCGAGGAGTTCTTCCACATGCGGGTCACAAACTGTCACTATGACGAGTTCACTGAGTTTCGTCAGGGCAACCTATCAGTTGAGGAAGCCGTGAAGAAATTCAATAGACTGGCTCGTCTATGCCCCGAACTAGTCAGCACAGAAAAAGAACGAGTTCGGTTGATGCTCAAGATGCTGAGGCCGGAAATAGCAATGAACGTGGCTGGCGACGTTCATAGGCCGCAAACCACCGAAGAACTAGTCAGCAGTGCTCTGACCACCGAGAACTACCAGAATAATATCAAGCAGCAGAAGCAAGTCCTCTCAGAATCCAAAGGGCAAGGAGGCTCAGGTATTCAGAAACAACAGGGCCACAGCTCTAACTGGAAAGGGAACTCCAACAACAAGCGCAAACCAGGGAGTTACCCAAAGGGAGGACCAGCCAGCAAACAGCCTAGTTATACCAAAAGTGCTACTTGTGGGAAATTTCACCCAGGAGTTTGTCGCAAGGGCACACGAGGATGCTTTGAATGTGGATAGGAAGGGCATATGGCTAAGCAATGCCCGAACAAGACAAGTCTTCCTCAACCACAGCCGATACGGTATGGAGGCCAGCCAGCACAGCTACATCAGATGCAGGTCGTTTTGGATGGTCCACACATCAGCCAGGGCAGACTAGAAGCCCCTCCAGCTATGACGAATGCAAGGATCTACTCCTTAACCAGAGAAGACGTAGCGAATGCCTCGACAGTTGTTACAGGTCAGATTAGTATTTTACAGCAAAGTACAACTGTCTTATTCGATACTGAGGCAACCCATTCTTATATATCCAGGGCATTCGCCGAAAAGTTAGCAGTACCCCCAGAGGTATTCAGTGGTCAGTTTTTGACGACGCTACCTTCGGGAGAATTTATGGCGTCCACGCACTGGCTCCGGGCAGTGCCAGTCATTATAGCAGACAGAGAACTCTTTTGTGATTTGATAGTGCTAGATATGACTGATTATGATGTCATCCTTGGAATGGACTTCCTGATCAGATACGGTGCCTCTATAGAGTGCCGTAAACAGAAGGTCGTATTCCAACCTGAAGCAGAAGTGCAATTCGAGTACATCGGAGAACCAAAGAGAAAGGCTAAGAAATTTCTCTCAGCTCTGAAGGCACAGAAATTGTTAGATTCGGGATGCACGAGATTTTTAGCGCATGTAGTCAATGCCAGTCAAGACAAGGACCAACAGCTAGCAGAGGTCCGAGTCGTATGTGACTACCCAGCAGTCTTCCCTGAAGAGTTACCAGGCCTAGCACTAGACAGGGAGATTGAATTCGAGATAGAACTCGTTCCCGGCACAAATCCTATCTCCAAGGCACCTTATCGCATGGCTCCAGCAGAACTGAAGGAACTTCATGAGCAACTACAGGAGCTGCTTGACAAGGGCTTCATACGTCCTAGTCACTCACCATGGGGAGCGCCTGTACTGTTCGTGAAGAAGAAGGACGGGAGCATGTGCCTGTATATAGACTACCGGGCACTGAACCAAGTCACCATCAAGAACAGGTATCCTCTTCCCAGAATAGATGACATGTTCGATCAGCTAAAGGGAGCAGCAGTGTTCTCTAAGATAGACCTCAGATCAGGTTATCATCAGGTGAAAGTTAAAGAAGGGGATATACCCAAGACAGCATTCAGGACTAGATACGGACACTACGAGTTCGTAGTCATGCCCTTTGGCGTGACAAATGCTCCAGCTACTTTCATGGACCTCATGAACAGAGTATTCAGGGACTACTTAGATATATTTGTTATTGTGTTTATCGATGACATTCTTATCTATTCAGGAACTTAGGAAGAACATGCAGAGCACCTGAGAATAGTATTGCAGACCCTTCAGCAAAACTAGCTGTACGCCAAGTTCACGAAATGTGAATTTTGGTTAGATCAGGTGTCCTTCCTGGGTCACATCATCTCAAAGGTGTTGGTTGCTACTCGGAAAGCCTAGAGGTTCCACTGTACAAAAATTTTGTACAAAGGTCTGAACCTTTTCCTAGCTACCATGTGTTCTTTTAAATTAAATTTTGGATCGCCTGCGGAACTTAACACGTTTGATCCAAAACTTAATCTATTTGTTCTTTTAGGTTTTGACTTGGATCTCCTGCGGAACTTAACACGTTCGACCCAAATCACCTTAAGTTATTAATTTCATTAAATATTAATTTCCATAATTGGTTCCCAGTACTGAAGTGGCGAGGCACATGGCCTTCTTGGATATGGGAGCAACCACCACCGACTAGACAAAACCTTTTATAGAAATCTAATATTTAATTTCCTAAAATAACTTTAGGTTAACCGAAAAGAACAATCAAATCACAAGGAAAAATAAAAAAAAAGAACACAACTTCAAAAAACATATTCGAAATACTAGAATCGTAAGCCTCTTGTATTTGGTATTATTTCCAAAAATAACTAGTATGATGCGGAAAGAAATAATACTAGTTATACCTTTTAGAAAGACCTCTTGATCTTCTACCGTATTCCTCTTCTAACCTCAGACGTTGTGTGGGCAACGATCTTCCGAGATGAGAATCCACCAAAGCACCTTCTTCTCCTTTCTTCAAGTTTCGGCCAAGCACAAAGCTTCCAAAAGATGAAGATCTTTTTCCACCAACCAAGCTCCAAGGGATACAAGCTTTGTCTCCTTCTTCTTCTTCTTCTCCAAGTAGTATCCGGCCACCACAAGAGCTCCAAGCCAATAGAGAAGGTTCGGCCACCACCAAGAGGAAGAGAAGAAGAGAGGTTGGCCGGCCACAACACCAAGGAAAAGAGAAAGAAAAATAGAATAGAGTCATTCACTTTGAAGCCTCCTCTACCCCCTCTTTTATAATCCTTGATCCTGGCGAATAAGGAAAATTTAATAAAAATTTCCTTAATTCTTTTTCCATTGAAAAGGAAAAATTATTTAATTAAAAACAATTTTCTTTCTCAATTCTATTTGGCCGGCCACACCAAAGCTACAAACAAGGAGAGTTTTAATTAATTAAAACTTCCTAATTTGTCTCCAGAAATTTATAAAATTTCTCCAATAATTTAATCCCTTCATGATTGGTTTAAAAAGGAAATTTAATAAATTAAAATATTTCTTTTAAACATGTGGATAAAAAGAAAGTTATCTCTAAAAATTAAAATCTCTTTTAATCTACAAATAAGGAAAGATATCAAATCTTTTCTCAATCTTTTGTAGAAACTAATAAAAGAGAATTATTAATTTTTAAACTTTCTTTTAAATCATGAACATGGTTAAAAGGAAAGTTTTCTTAAAATTTAAAATCCTCCTTTAATCAACAAATAAGGAAAGATTTCAAATTTTAAACTCTCTTTTAAACATGTAGATGATTTACAAATAAGGAAAGTTTTTACCAAAAATTAAAACCATCCTTTTAAACTACAAATAAGGAAAGAGATTAATCTCTTCTCTTAATCTTTTGTAGAAAGCTATAAAAGGAAATTTTTAATTTTTAAACTCTCTTTTAAAACCATGATATCCACATAAGAAATAATTTTAATAAAAATCCTTTTAAATATTCTAGTGGTCGGCCACCTAAGCTTGGGACCCAAGCTTTGGCCGACCACCTACTTGACTCATCCACTTGGTCTTGGCCGGCCCTAGCTTGGGTTCCAAGCTAGCTTGGTCGGCCCCATTGGATGGGTAAGAAGGTGGGTATGCGGTGGGTATAAATCTCTATATACTAGAGGCTACGATAGGGACCGAGAGGAGGAATTGGTTTTGGTCTCCCGATGAAATTAAGCATCCCGTGTTCGCCCCGAACACACAACTTAATTTCATCAATAATAATTCATTCCACTAAAGAACTATTATTGAACTATCGCACCAATCCCAAATTACATTTTGGGCTCCTTATTATGAGTGTGTTAGTCTCCCTGTGTTTAAGATAACAAATGTCCACTAATTAAGTAAGTTACTAACAACTCACTTAATTAATATCTAGCTCCAAGAGTAGTACCACTCAACTTCATCGTCATGTCGGACTAAGTCCACCTGCAGGGTTTAACATGACAATCCTTATGAGCTCCTCTTGGGGACATTCTCAACCTAGATCACTAGGACACAGTTTCCTTCTATAATCAACAACACACACTATAAGTGATATCATTTCCCAACTTATCGGGCTTATTGATTTATCGAACTAAATCTCACCCATTGATAAATTAAAAAAATAAATATCAAATATATGTGCTTGTTATTATATTAGGATTAAGAGCACACACTTCCATAATAACTGAGGTCTTTGTTCCTTCATAAAGTCAGTACAAAAGGAACGACCTCAAATGGTCCTACTCAATACACTCTAAGTGTACTAGTGTAATTATATAGTTAAGATAAACTAATACCTAATTACACTACGACCTTCCAATGGTTTGTTCCTTTCCATTATGGTCGTGAGCTACTATTTATAATTTATAAGGTACTGATAACATGATCCTCTGTGTGTGACACCACACACCATGTTATCTACAATATAAATTAATTGAACAACTACATTTATCATACATGTAGATATTTGACCAATGTGATTCTTATTTCTAGATAAATGTTTATACCAAAAGCTAGGCTTTTAGTATACACTCTAACAAAAGGATGGTATCATGATAGACCCCAGTAAAATAGAAGATGTGAGTAACTGGAAAAGACCCAAGAATGTCAGTGAGATCAGGAGCTTTTTGGGACTAGCAGGTTATTACAGAAAGTTTGTAGATGACTTCTCCAGAATAGCCTCCCCACTGACAGCTCTTACCAGAAAGAACAAAAAATTTCAGCGGACAGAGGGCTGTGAGAACAGCTTCAGCGAGTTAAAAAGGAGGTTGACCAGTGCTCCCATTTTGACTCTACCAGAAAACACGGACAACTTTGATATTTATAGTGATGCCTCTAAGTTGGGACCAGGAGCAGTACTGATGCAAAATGGTAAGGTGATCGCCTATGCCTCCAGACAACTCAAGGAATATGAGAAGAATTACCCTACTCATGACCTTGAGCTTGCAGCAGTGGTGTTCGCTCTCAAAATTTGGAGACATTACTTGTATGGAGCTCAGTGTAGAGTATATACAGATCATCAGAGTCTGAAGTACTTCTTCACTCAGAAGGATCTGAATATGCGACAGTGTAGATGGCTTGAGCTGGTCAAGGATTATAACATAGATATCCTCTACCACCCAGGAAAAGCCAATAAGGTGGCAGACACACTTAGCAGGAAGTCCGATGCTACCTTACTATCCCTAGCAGCCATGTCACCGCCCCTACATAAAGAGATCACAAATTTTGGTCTCGAACTTATAGTAGGATAGCTCTCTACTATGACATTAGCATCTAACCTGCTTGGTGACATTCAGACAGCTCAGGAGCAGGATCCAGAAATTCAGAAAATCAAGCAAGGGTTAGCAGAATCAGAAAGTAGAGAATTCAGAGTGTCCGATAGTGGGGTATTATATTTCGGTGACAGACTCTGTGTTCCAGATCAGGAGGAACTAAAGAGGAAGATTTTAGATGAGGCTCATAGGACTCCTTATGCGATGCATCCAGGTTCCACCAAGATGTATCAGGACTTGAAGAAACGTTTTTGGTGGCCTGGGATGAAAAGAGACATCGCTAGATATGTTAGCACCTGTCTGACCTGTCAGAGGGTCAAGGCAGAACATCAGAGACCAGGAGGAGTTCTGCAGCCTATTCAGATTCCAGAATGGAAGTGGGAAGATATTTCCATGGATTTCATAGTGGGCTTACCCAGAACCACGAATGGTTTCGATGCCATTTGGGTAATAGTTGACAGGTTAACTAAATCAGCCCACTTCTTAGCTATCAGGATATCCTACTCCATGGAACAGCTAGCTCAGTTATATCTCAAGGAGATCGTCAGACTACATGGAGTTTCACGGACCATTATATCAGATAGAGATAGTAGGTTCACCTCTCACTTCTGGGAGTGTGTACAGACAGCATTGGGCACTAAGTTAAAATTCAGCACAGCTTTCCATCCTCAGACAGATGGTCAGACGGAGCGAGTAAATCAAGTACTCGAAGATATGCTCCGAGCATGTGCCCTAGACTTCAAGGGAAGTTGGTGCAAATATCTGAGTTTAGCAGAATTTACATACAACAACAACTATCAGGCCACTATCGCTATGGCACCCTACGAGGCTCTCTATGGGCGGAGGTGTAGATCTCCAATCTGTTGGTATGAGAGTGGTGAACAGAAAGAACTAGAACTTCAGACAGATCTAGTAGCAGATACCACAGCAGATCCGCCAGAGGATAGAGACAGCTCAGAGCCGCCAGAAAAGCTATGCTGATACACGGCGCAGACCCTTAGAGTTTTCAGTTGGGGATTCAGTATTTCTCAGAGTGAGTAATGCATTTTGGGAAGAAGGGCAAACTAAGTCCCCGATATGTGGGACCATACCTTATCACTAGAAGAGTTGGCAAAGTAGCATATGAGCTAGAGCTACCACAGGACATGTTAGCCATCCATAATGTATTTCATGTCTCTATACTGAAGAAGCATATCCCAGATGCCACCCAGGTGATTGAGCCCCAGTCGGTACCAGTCCACGAAGACCTCAGCTATGATAGTCGGCCTATTCAGATAATAGACCAAGCAGTTAAGAAATTGCGGAACAAGGAGGTACCATTAGTAAAAGTCATTTGGCAAAATCACACAGCAGAAGAGGCAACCTGGGAGATAGAAGCTAGTATGAGGCAGAAGTACCCAGAGTTATTCTAAGTTCGAGGATGAACTTTTTATAAGGTATGGGGGATTGTAGAGCACAAAAATTCTCAAAATTATTTTAGAAATATTCTATGATTTTTCTGAAATTTTAGGATATTTTTACAGAATTTTTAGGGTAGCAGAAGTAGCAAAAATAAATAGAATCGTAAAACAGCCTACACGAGAATTGAACCCGAGACCTATTGGGTCCTACGACTTAAGGTGGACTCTAGTAACCAAGTGAACCCAGCAGGGCCGTGCTGAAAGGAAAGGGGACCAATAATATTTATGTGTAAGTTGGGCCGAAATTTCCACTTAATATAAATAGGAGACTTAAGTGGGGATTGATTAACTTTAGTCGTTAAATCCTTTCCCTCAAACCCTCACCGCCGAACCCTCTTCTCTCCCTCATCCTCTCGGCGCCCAAGCCAAGGAAGACTAGGGTTCCGTTCCAAGGGTTCCAAGGTCACTTTCCGGCGACGACTCTGGCATGAGAACGCTCCTCTCCGCGAGAAGAGCACGTTAGAGCGAGAGAACCGTCGAGAAGATCGTCTCCACCGGAAAACTAGCGACTAAATTCGTAAGAAAACTAGCGCAGGAGGTAAAAACCCCTCACCTGCAGTATAAGTAGCTTTCGTGTGATTGCATGTTTTAGTTTAGTAGTTTATGGATTTTTGGCGCATAGGGTGTGCAACAGCGCACGCCAAGTTCTCAATAGTATGTTCAGCACAATTAAAATGCGACTTAGGCATTTTAATAGTTAGCTAAATGCGATAGAAGCATTTAATTAACATATGCAATTTTTCTACAGCTTATATGGGACTACGGTCCAATGGGTGGGCTCCCACAGTCGCCTCTAGGTTCAGACAACCTAGCTCTAGGTTCAGATAACCTAGAAATAGCAAAATAAGAAGAATTTAGCTATAACCAATATTTTATTTTAGCAGTGGCACTGTACTGGATTAGATATCAATTGGGTTGGGCTCCCACAGTCGTCCCTAGGTTTAGATAACCTAGTAAACCCTACTAAATTCGGGACTTGCAAACCCGGGTCTAGTTAGGGATGCGCGCATAGCAAGTACAGTTGTCGGGCCCAAATAGCAGCGTGATTATGTATTTTAATCTATCTATGATAAATAGTTTTCAAAACTCACAAATCAGTTGTGTATACAGTTTAAACTCAGTTCCAGCTTAGTTTTAGTTTTAGCTCAGTTCATGCTTCAGCTTAGTTTTCATCATTGATATATGTGATAGTTCTATGATCAGTTTTGATTTCCATGTTGTATGATGCCATGCCATGCTCTCACCTGTTCAGCGTATATTTCAAATAGCATGTTTTCAAATCATAAATTGCATCGTATGCATGTTTTGTGAGATAGATGGTTTCTTACTAAGCGAAAGCTTACAGATACTTTTTCCTTATACTGCAGATAAAGGTAAAGGAAAGATAGACTAGCGGAGGCTGGAGGGCAATGCGATGAAGATGTGTGTGGATGGAACCTGGAATAAAGACCTTGGAAAAACTAGAACATTTAAGAACTTAGTGTTTCTTATCATGTTACTATTTGCTTATTTAGTTATCTAAGTGCATGGAATTATAGAAAATCTGCTTAGATTGTTAGTGATCATGTTTAGAATCATAGTTATGTGTTATTGGTATATTTCCAGTTATTTTAGAACTTGTGTATGTGAGTTTGGCACGAAATAGTGCTGAAATCAGAGTTTGTTGCGAAATCAGAAACCCCAATCGATCAGTGGATCGATTGGGAGCCTGGTTCCGTGAACAGTAAGCTTCTTGATCGATCAGCCGATCGATCCAGTCGTATTCTGTCGCGAACAGTAAGCTTCTGGATCGATCAGCCGATCGATCCAGTCGCATTCTGTCGCGAACAGAGAGTTTGGGGATTGATCGTTCGATCGATCGGGGAAATCGCTCTCGCGAACAGAGAGCTCTGGAATCGATCAATGGATCGATTGGCCAGTCTGGATCGATCAGCCGATCGATCCAGAATATTAACCCGAGCACAGTAGCCATCGGAATCGATCCACGGATCGATTCAACATCTTGCAATCGATTGAGTTCAATCTGGATCGATTGGGAAGTTGGGTTTCGACCAAGAGACCTTGTAGTTCAGCTCCTTGACCATAGGGGATGCAGGATATGCCATGTATACCTTAGATTGCATCCCTTAGCACATGTAGGGCCAAGAACTTGTATTAGCTTAGCAAGGTTTTAAATTGGTATAGTTTTCCGCACCTAGACTTAGTAATGGTCATGGATATAGCTTAGCACAGCATAATGTGACGGTCCGGCCTTACAGCCTAGCCAGTAGAAGGCGGGTCATTACAAGAAACATTTTCAGTAAAATGAATCTGAGAACTATGACGAAATATACCTTTTACTGCCTGTAGTTCTATCAGAAGTTTCGCCAACGTATACTCCCTTTTGTTCATGTTATAGTTCAGGCGGAAATGCTCAAAACTTTTGGGTAGCGTTTGGAGAATAATATCGACCTAGGTTTCCCCATCGATTTCAGCTCCAAGGATCTGTATTTCGTTCAGATAAGTCATCATCTTGAGGATATGATCCCTTACGGGTGTCCCCTCTGACATGGTGGCTGTTATTAATTTTCTCATTGCCTCTTGCCTAGCAACCCGATTCTGGTATCTGAAGAGTTCTTTGAGATTGTTCATCATGTCATAAGCAGTTGGTAAATCCTGATGCTGATGTTGTAGCACATTTGACACTGAAGTCAAAATGTAACACCACGTCATCTCATCTGCCTTTACCTATTTCTTATGAGCCTTAATCTCCTCTTCACTAGAATCACTATTAGGCACATTAGGGCAGACCCCCAACAGTACAAACTTATAGCCTTCAGCAGTTAGGATAATGTCCAGGTTTCTTTTCCAATCTATGTAATTGGGACCAGTAAGTTTGTTCTCTTTCAGTATAATGGCCAGTGGGTTGAAAGTCATCTTAAGAATCACAAAACAAACATTGGTCAAGACTCTAAATTTAAAATAATATTGATTCCTCAAACAATACTATTTAAATTTACCAACACCTCAAAACACCATAAATTTTGCATGCCACGATAGTATGAACGTATACAAAATCAAACATTTGTAAGAGGAGGTTTTACCCATTAATTTTATTCTTGTCAACTTAACTTTATGAAAAATAAAATTAATAGTTAGTTTTTCCTTTGGTCGCACAAATAATAGCAGTGACTCCGATGGGAAGGATACTATTAAATGTGCCTAAGTGTATACCATTACTTGATACTTAGTCCATTAAATAGGATTGCACCCCTTCAAATGAAGACAATCACACGCTTCTAAATAATTTCCTATAACCATCTATAAAGGAAGTTTGATCTAGTGATCTGCAAACAAACTCATCCGATGGGGAGGGAGGCACTTAGAGCCAACACGCAAGTGTATTGCATCACTTACAAACCAGTAATGGAGACCGTTGAATTTATTTACTAATCCCTCTTCCACTTAGTTATTTAAGGTGAGGAATTTTAACTATGCAAGCACACATCACAGCAAATAAAGTAACAAATATGGAAAAATAATTTTCCAACTATTATGGCCTTTTCCATCACTGTCCTCCGTATGCTGCCAACCCTAGTTGCTGCCATCTTTAGCCACTACAATCGGGTCTAGTCGTCGCATTTATCTTGCTTCCTTTTCTACTGCGCCTCTGGTCCACAAATAGTACCACGCCTCACAAGGATACGATCCGCGACAAAAATAAAATTTTACATATATCGATCCTATATACCACAAAGGAATGTAAATATAATCTAGATCGAAACAAAAATGTAAAATCCTAATAACTAATACAGCTCCTGCTGTATTTAATATTACAATCATGCACACACAATTAAATGCCCGTGACATGTCCAAAGGTCCAATCACACACAATATCTATAAGTCATAATAGTTGGAGCCTGCAACCACAAAGTTAGCACATCCTACTATTATCCTGCCTAAATTATGTATGACATGTGCATAATTAAACTGAAAACCAAACACACAGAGGCAAACCCTAACTCTGATACCAATTATTGGTTGCTATGCTGAATATCATACTGGTTCCTCTGTACAAAATTTTTGTACAAATCCTGAATCTTTACTAACAACCTATTATGTTATTTAGAAATTAAATTAGGAATCACAAACAGAACTTAGCATTATTGATTCCGAATTTAACTTATCTGTTCTTAGTGGTTTAGACTTGGATCGCAAACGATTCTTAACATTATTGATCCAAATCCACCCATGCTATAAATTCAATTAAATATTAAATTTAGAAATCGGCTTCCAGGTTAAACATGACGAGACACTAGGCCTTCTTGGGTATGGGAGCATCCACCACTTCCTAGACAAAGTCTTTCAATGAAATCTAATATTTAATTTCCTTATATAACCATAGGTTTAACCAAAAGGAACAATCGAATCACAAATTCAAAAAATAAAAAAAAACACAAACTCGAATCACAAATTCAAAAACTAGAATCATATGCCTCTTGTGTTTGGTATTTCAAAAACTATATAAAGAAAACTAGTATGATGCAGAAAACAATTACTAGTTATACCTTTTTTTGTAAGCAACAACCTCTTGATCTTCTATCGTATTCCTCTTCTTATCTCGGACGTTGTGTGAGCAACGATCTACCGAGACGAGAATCCACCAAGCCTCCTTCTTCCTTCCTCCAAGTTTCGGCCAAGCACCTTTCTCCAAGAGATAGCAATTCTCGGCCACTAACCAAGCTCCAAGGGATGCAAGAGCAAAGCCTCCTTTCTCTCATTCTTCTCCTAGCAAGAACCGACCACCAACAAGAGCTGCAACAGAGGGATGAAATGACCACTAAAGAAGAAGAGAAGAGGAGAATAATAGGGCCGACCACACACTAAGGAAGAGAGGAGAAACTATAAAAGATATGTTGTGAGGTGAGACACCTCTACCCTCTTTTTTATATTCCTTGGTTTTGGAAAATAAGGAAATATAATTATAATTAAAATCTCTTTATATTCCTTGCCATTGGTTAATAAGGAAAATTTAATTAAAAATTTCTTTTAACCCATGCTATGGCCGGCCACACCATCATGCTCCAAATAAGGCAAGTTTTAAACCCAAAATTAAAACTTTCTTATTTGTTTCTGGAAATTTTTAAAATAAAAATTTCTCTAATAACTTTTCCCTTCATGGTTGGTTACAAAAGGAAATTTTATAAATTAAAATCTCTCTATTAAAACATGTGGATGATTTTCAAAAAGGAAAGTTATCTTTAAAATTAAAATCTTCCTCTCAATCTACAAATAAGGAAAGATATCAAATCTTTTCTTAATCTTTTATAGAAACTATAATAGGAAAGATTTAATTTTAAAACTCTCTTTTATATCACCAAGATGGTTACAAAAAAGGAAAGTTTTATCAAAAATTAAAATATTCCTTTTAACTACAAATAAGGAAAGATATCAAACCTTTCACTTAATCTTTTGTAGAAAACTATAAAAGGAAATATTTTAATTTTAAACTCTCTTTTAAAACCATGATATCCACATATGGAAAGATTTTAAATAAAATCCTTTTTATTTTTTACATGGTCGGCCACACCATGCTTGGGCTCCAAGCTAGGGTCGACCACCTATACTTAGCTCAACCTATGGCTTGGTCGGCCCAAGCTTGAACTCCAAGCTTGCTTGGTCGGCCACCTAATGGTTGGGTAAGAAGGTGAGTATATGTGGGTATAACACTTTATAAATAAGAGGCTACGATAGGGACCGAGAGGAGGAATTGGTTTTGGTCTCCCGAAGAAATTAAGCTTCCCGTGTTCGCCCCGAACACCCAACTTAATTTCATCAATAATAATTCATACCACTAAAGAATTATTATTGAACTACCGCACCAATCTCAAATTACATTTTGAGCTCATTCTTATTATGAGTGTGTTAGTCTCCCTGTGTTTAAGATATCGAATGACCACTAATTAAATGAGTTACTGACAATTCACTTAATTAATATCTAGCTCCAAGAGTAGTACCACTCAACCTTATCGTCATGTCGGACTAAGTCCACCTACAGGGTTTGCATGACAATCCTTATGAGCTCCTCTTAGCGACATTATCAACCTATATTACTAGGACACAGTTTCCTTCTATAATCAACAACACACACTATAAAAAATATAATTTCCCAACTTATCGGGCCTCTTGATTTATCGAACTAAATCTCACTCATTGATAAGTTAAAAAAACAAATACTAGATATATGTGTTTGTTATTATATCAGGATTAAGAGCATACACTTCCATAATAACAATGGTCTTGTTCTTTTATTCAGTAAATATAAAAAGAACTTATCTTAAATGGTCCTGCTCAATACACTCAGAGTGTACTAGTGTAATTTTATAGTTAAGATAAACTAATACCAAATTATACTACGACTATTCCAATGGTTTGTTCCTTTCCATTTTAGTCGTGAGCTACTGTTTATAATTTATATGGAATTGATAACATGATCTTCTATGTGTGACACCACACACCATGTTATCTTCAATATAAATTAATTGAACAACTACACTTAACATATAAATGTAGACATTTGACCAATGTGATTCTTTATTTCACAATAAAATATTTACAAAAGGCTATGCTTTTAGTATACACTCTAACACCAACATCCTTGACATCTTTTCCTAGTCTCTACTTAGATAACAATGTTTCCTCCAAGCACTACAAGTGAGCATTTGCTGAAGAGAGTCCTTGACAGTAAACATCTTTTGTAAAGTTAAAAAAATCTGTAAGTGATTGTCATGGAAGGGTGAATAATGTCTCTGCCATTCGTTATCTTCTCCAGCAGATTAAGGAGCCATTCATCATTATAAATAAACTGGGAGATCTTCTTTGCCTTTGCCATTATCACATTCACTTCATCCATTTCACTTAACTGTTTAAGCAATAGTTCAATGCAGTGATTTATGCATGAGCTCCAAAATAAGGTTCTGTATCTATCTATTAGTACCTTCCCTGTAGCTTTATACCAAGATGTACCATCTGATAAGAAAGGAACAAAGTTTCCAGAACCAACATCTTGAGCAATACTCTCAAATAAATTAACAAGTTCATCCAAAGTAGTTACAATTTGAGATACATCCAATGACTTGAGAACATAGTCTATTAATTCTTGTAAAATTTAAGTCGCATGAATTTTAGATAATCGAAATAAGAATTCGAATAGGAAAAATAATAATAAAAAGATCTAGTTTCAACGTAAAACATGACTTTACATAAGAAAGCATAATAGATAAGGAACCTAATTCAAGAGTTATTCATTATCTTTAGCATCGTCGGCTTGATCCCTTTGAAAGAAGATACAGCAAAAAGGAAAGTCTTCTAAGGGGCTCAGGGGATGACGACGCCGAAAAGCTCTATATCAATGGGAAACTAAAAGTTCTGTCAAGATTGCCCTAAACCTTGGGGACCTCCCCTTTATATAGGAATCCAATCCGTTATTAGCCCGTAGATAATAACATATTAAGCTAAAGGGTTCTTCTACACATTAAACTCACATCCAATAACCTGAAACCCAATAACCTTAAGTTAGATCATTTAACGGGTTTTGGTATCGCAAGTTTCTTAAATCACATGTGAGCCCACCTTAAGGGATATTAAATTCAACAATCTCCTATTTGGGTTATATGTGATTATAGACAACACATGAATGTAACTTTTGTTGATATCATATTTTATAGGTACAAGATACCCTGTAAATAATATGTTCTATTAACTTCATTGGTATAGGAATAAAGAGGTTATAACTACAATATATAATGGTAACAAGCTCCGACAGTAATTACAACACCAATGTCATTAATGACATAAATTAAGATATGGATGTGTAAAGTAGAAATTACATGAAATGTGATCAATACATGTCAATTTCAACTGGTCCTAAGTGGCCCAAAAGGGTTTGATCATATTTGTAAATACCGTATGTTAAACTACAATAGCAAATCATTAGCTAAACCTTATGATTTATAAATAGAATTTATATCATATTTAAAAACACTAAATGCTAAGCAACAGTAGTAAATCATGATATTGTATTTTAGAGTGTCCAATAAATAAATAAAATAATATTAATATTTTGAATTTTAAGTACGCAGAATAATCAAAATAAAATGTTTGTCTTTATTATCAAATATAGAGCAATAAAATAAATACAGACTCCCACTAGATGAATTCTTCTTCCATAAAAAGGACTCTCATATTCACAACATGCGCATAAAACACCTTAAGCACCAAGCCTTTGGTGAGTGGATTGACCAACATGGAATCTGTGTTGATGTGCTCTATCATGATCTGACAACTCTGAACTCTTTCTTTAACCACTAGAAACTTGATATCGATGTGCTTGAATTTCAATAAACTGTAATTGTTCTTGGCATAAAATTTTATGACTTTATTATGACAATAGATCCTCAGTGACCTATCAATGTCATCAACGATCTGCAATGCTATGATAAAGTTCCACAATAGACAACTCCTATGATTGGATGTTTCATAGCATGCTATCAACTTTGTCTCCATAGTAAAAGTAGCTATTAACGTCTGCTTGATGCTCTTCTAAGATATAGTTCCTCTAGCCAGCATGAAAACATAGCCTTAAGTGAACCTCCTACTTTCCAAGCATCCAGTAAAATCGGAGCCTGAATATCTAATCACCTCCAGGTGATTTGATCTCCGATACGTGAGCATATGTCTTTTAGTTCTTTGCAAATACTGATTGTATCACTCTCTTTACAGCTCTCCAGTGCGATGATCCTGAGTTACTAACATATTTGCCTAACATCCCTACTATAAATGTTATATATGGTTAAGTACAAACTTGTAGATACATGAGACTTTCCACTGTCGACATATATGAGAATTGTTCCATCTCCTTTCTTTCGAGTTTAAGTTATAGGCACTACTACATACTAAAATTATCACCTCTTAACACAAGTACATCACCAGGTGTATAGTTATGCATACCATACTTTATAAACACCTTTTCAATATAGACCTGTTGTGAAAGTCTAAGATTCCCTCTTAAACGATCCTGACAGATTTGTATGCCTAAAATAAAGGATGCTTCACCAAGATCTTTCATTTCAAAATTACTAGATAGAAATGACTTAGTTCTATGTAGCATACCCTTATTATTGCTCGCAAGTAATATATCATCCACGTATAAAACAAGTATAACAATCTTTCTCCCACTAAACTTGATATAAATGCACTAATCACACTAGTAGTGATCGAGGATTACCAATGTATTCCTCAAAGATACTTCCTTGACCTTATTACTCCCACCGTCCTTAATGAACTTGACATTTTTCATTTTGAAAAAGGATCTATTAGAGGAATCATAAAATGTATACCCTCTTAATTTCTCAGAGTAACCTATAAAATTGCAACTAACTATTTTTTAGTCTAGTTTCCTTTCATTAGGCCTGTAAGGCCTAGCTTCAGTTAGACAATCCCAGATGTGTAAATACCTAATGTTAGGCTTCTTATCTACCTACATCTTGAATGAGGTTTTAGTTACTACATTACTAGAAACTCTATTGAGTATGTAAACTGCAATCTTGAGTACTTCACCCTACAAAGATTTTGGTAGAGAAGTGAAAGTTATCATATGTCTTACCATGTCTTTTAAGGTATAATTACGACATTCAACTACACAATTCTGACTAGAAGTACCATACATGATATACTGAGGTACAATCCCACACTTAATAAGGTAATTTGTAAAAGGTCACGTTGTTCACCTGATCCATCATATCGACTGTATCATCTCCACGATACTTAATTTTTTTACCTAGTTAAAGTTTAACTTCGGTTTTAAAAATTTTGAATATGTCCAAAGATTACGACTTCTCATGAATAAGGTATAGATAGTCAAATCTGAAATAGTCATCTATGAAGCTAATAAAATATGTATGTTCATTCTAAGATGCTTTAGGGAATTACCCACAAATATCTGCATATATTAGCTTCAAAACGTCACTACAAGGACTCTTGTTCCTTTTGTTAGTGGTCTTCCCTTTAACATACTCTATGCAGATATCAAAGTTTGACATGTTAATGGAATCAAGAATTCTATGTGACATTAACTTTTCTATGGGTTATTTAGATATATGTCCTAAATGCCTATGCCACAACATAAAAGAATTCTCATTGGTCAATTTACGTTTTATACCTATACTATGCATTATTACGTTGTCAACACTAGGAGTAAATGTGTTCAATTTATAAAGCTTATCAACCAAGGAATCATTATCAACTAATACTGAATTAAAGAAAATATTGAAAATTCTATTTCTAAATGAACAAGAATAACCTAATTTATCCAAATAAGAAATTGAAATTAAATTCCATCGAAAAGATTGTACAATGAATATATTTTCTAAATCCAGAAAGATTTTGGTTCTTAAACAAAGCCTAAAAACACCAATTGACTAAACTTTAGACTTCTTTCCATTTCTTGTATAGATGTATCTTTCATCATCAACCTTGCATAGTGACACTTATGTGAGTAGTAGCACCGATATCTATTCACCAAGTGTTAGTGAGTATAATAGCTAGATTGACTTTCGAACTAACAAAATTGAGAAATTTATCTTTTTTTTTACACTCCAATTGGCGTATTTAGGGCAGTCTTTCTTCATATGGTTTTTCTTCTTGCAAAAGAAACAAGTAGGCTCCTTATCTTGTTTCTTGTGCAACTTATAGTCATAGCCCAAAGAATCTATAGTTTGCTTTCTTTTTTCCTTTATTGATCATTTTCCTCTTCTTGCTCGAACTTTGGGGCCCAGATGCTAAGTGAGCACTTACAGGTGTCTCCCTTATGTTTCTTTTGCCATTATGCTGCATGGTTGCTGATGTGAGCTCGAGTGTCGTACTACATGAGCTTATCAAATTACAATTAAAGTTACCGAATCCCTCTACACTAAAGTAGTATAGAGCTGACTCGGGTCGTCTCCCAAAGAATGTAACAATAGGATGATGACTTCATGATTGGTTATGACTTTTGGATTTCTGATATGAAACTGGGGGTTTGGATTTTGAATTTTGAACTACTATATGAAATAACAAAATAAGTATGAAATTAAACCTAAGGAACAAAAGAGCAACGCAAGTATGAAATTTAATCATAATTAATAAAAGACATCCTATCTATCCATTAGTAGTGATCTCATAGCGCATTGTCACTCTACGCTATGATTTACCATTAACGGAATTAAACTAAGGAATGAAATAACAAAACATTAAATGAACCTAACCTAGTAAATGAAAGACAATGCGAATAAGAAAATCTAGTCTAACTTAAACTATGATTGCAAGGAAATTAAAGACAACATAAAGTAAGCATTGAATGAAATCTAGAGCATTAAAGAAATATAATCCTAATTGCATCCAAACGAATAACAGAACTTATAGCAATTGAAAGAGACAAGATAAACAAGAATTAAGCAAAATAAAGTGCATGAATTTAAACCTAACTATTGGAAGAAGCATTTTGTCGAACACCTTATGAGCATGAATAAAATGACATGAGTACGTGCACTAAAACATGGGAGAACAGCTTAGGTACAAATTCATCAAACAATCAACAACACAAATCAACATATCGATACGAATCAAGTGAAGAAATGCAACAATTCAAAGCTGTCCGAAATCTGATGAAGGGAGAAGTGCTGCTCGGACTCGAAGACTGCTGTGGCTGGCCAATCTGGAGAAGATCTGCTGCTGGGAGGCGGATGAGGTGAGGTTCTGTCTAGATTTGAACCGAATGAAGGACTATGGCCGGATCCCTTGGAAGAAGTCATCGGTGGATGTTGTGTGCCCTAGCTGCAGAAGAAGGAATTGTGAAGCAGAGATCCACGAAGAGAAGAGAAGTGGATAGGAGATGACCGTGGGATGTTAGAGAGGATGATGAGGTATGGGAAGTCCGGCCGGCGGCAAGTGATGAGCAGAGGTGGCCGTCGACCGTCGGTGAGGGAGAAGAAGTGGCGGTCGTGAGCCCTAGCTCTGTCGCGAGGAGAAGAAGCGAACAGATCCCCTGGTGTTGTGTTGTGCGCGTGAAGACTATAGGAATGGTTTTCTCCTCCTTTAATATGGGTCGTCCATCCTTATAAGGAAGATGGATCGTCCATCCTTATAAGGAAGATGGATGCAGATCTGGCCATTTGATCTAGCTGATGAAGAGATGAATGGTGCAGATCTAGTTGCCTTCTTGCTTAGATCCAATAATCCATATAGCTTCAAATTTGGATGGAAGGCTGGATGACTTTAATCTGAATGAAGGAGGAAGATCTCCCTTGATATGGATCAATGACTCATATTAATTCTGCTTGATCTCCCTCATTTGACCTCCAAATCAAGTCAAATTTGATCCGACTCGACCCTAATTGATGGCTCTTTTGATTTCCTATAAATCCATAATAAAACTATGAGATTAAATAACATAATTTATAGAAAATTTACAATTAAGTTCAAAATATATCATACTCACAAAACATAATATAAATTCAAAATTAAGCATGCGAGAAGGTAAAAATTCCAAGAATAAGAGCCAAAATAATGCACAAAAATGCTAATTATCAACTCCCCCACACTTATTCTTGCTCGTCTCGAGCAAATCAAATAAAACTAAGAAGCAACCAAAAACTTATCTCCCTATTATTTCCCTAACAATATTTTGAAAACAGTAAAAGAAAGTTTTTTAAGATCATCAAGTTTTAAGATCAAGGTATTCATGGTTCCAATTCTCACAAAAGTCAACAAGCATGGTAATTTCAATCAACTTAAATAGACTAAGCATGATAAAGCCTCACAAGGACAATATATACACTAATGCTCACATAAATAATAGACATGAAAGTGGAGCTCTCTCTAAAGCAATTCATGACATTGCACTACCATATGCTTGCTTATTTTCTAATTCATCACTAATATAAACATAAGTACACATAAATCAAGAGGACTTATCATGAATAATTATGAAACCACACATGTAAACAATAGAACAAGAAGGATAGACAATATAGGAATTCAAAGAGAATATGAGAGCATTAGGGTAATCAACATGAAGAATACAATCAAATATTATACTCAAAAACTCATTCAAACATCCAACACTCAACTCTCTTTGCACATTCTCATTGTGATATACATCAACCACTATAACATCTCCAAAATACATGTATGTATTAACAACTTAACTCATGAGAATCTTAATAACAATATAAAATGAGTATACATCAATCTTTCCATGGAGATATTTCTTCTTGTTCATCACTAACAAAACAACAAATGTTTGAGATTTTTTTTCAACTTTTTATTTTTTTTTCAACTTTTTATTTTTTTTTTCAACTTTTTATTTTTTTTTATGTTTTTTTTCTTCTTTGTTTTTTTTACATAGAGAGATTTTTTTTCAAACAAACATTCGTCCATACATATTTGTCTCCCCCACACTTAAACTTGTCCGTCTCGGACAATATAACAAATCATGATATCATCTAAAACTCAACAATAGGGGGCTAAAATAAACCAATAAAGATGTGACAATGAAAATATAACTCATCATGCAATCACCCAATGCTCTCATCAAAGGACTAGGGAATGAATGAATCGATAAAGATATGCTAGTGAAAATATAACGCATACACTTTTGATTACAATTGACTTAACCTGATTACATTAAATACAAAACACATATCAATCAGGTTAAGTTATTTAGTTTAATCAAACACTAACTGACTACAATTGACTTAACTTGACTAGCCAAGTGAAAACTGTTATCCTCTAATAATCAGTAATTAACTAATTGGTTAGACAGTTTTTTATGCCAGGTTCAGGGGGAGAATTAATTCAAATTTCTTTTATTTAGTTTTCCTTTATTAAAAATGTTTTGAAATTAGTTTTGAAAAATATTTTTTTTATCCACTTTTGAAAAGTATTAACTTTTATAAACTAAGTTTTTGAAAATTAGATTTTACAAACTCAGTTTTGAAAAATTAAAAATTGGATTTTGTTGACTTTGAAAATCAGAGTTTGTAAACTTACCTTTTATAATCCAAAGATGAATTTATACAAATTTATTTTTTAAAAATTTATATAAACTTATCTTAGAAAAACTAACTCTTTTAGAACTTAATACTTGAAAATTACTATAAATTTAAAAACTAGCTTTTTGGATATTACAAACTTAGCTTTAAAATTTTATAAGATTGGCTTTGTTTATCTTACTTTTTGAAAATTAGCCTCTATACAACTTATATTTGAAAATTATTTTTAAATTTGCCTTCCGTTTGCAAGCTTATTTTGAAAGTTAAGTTGATTTTCAACCTAAGTTAGCTATTTTTCAAATTTTAGTTATTTTGAAAATTTTAAAAGAAAAATTTTAAAGCAAAATTTTCAAAAAATTTCTACTTTAAACTCCCCCAAGTCAATCTAATTTTAGTTGGAATTCTCTATTGCATTATTTTTCTTATTCGCTTATTTTTATCTATCCTATGTTCTTTTTTGATGAATGTCAAAGGGGGAGGGTTAGGTGGTTTAAGTTAGTTAGCAACGAAAAATTACCAAAAATAAAAAACAAGACTAACTTAACATCATTGATGGTTAGGTGGTTTAAGTTAGTTAGCAATGAAAAATTACCAAAAATAAAAAATAAAACTAACTTAACATCATTGCTTGTAAGTGCTTATTTATTGCATATTTTTTCACTAACTTAACCAAGTTGTCATTACATCAAAAAGGGGGAGATTGTTGGTGCGGTTAGCACTAACGATCTAACTCAGGTTTTGATAAATGACAAAGTAGGTTAAATTAGTTTCATTATGATCTAACGCTGTGACCAAGTGTGTAGGAGAAGCCCAGCTAGGTCGATGGGCCGACCGAATAGCTGACACGAAGTCCAGACAGGTCGACGGGCTAACCGGATGTTTGGCACGAAGCCCAGCTAGGTTGACGAGCTGACCGGATAGCTAGCACAAAGTCCAGACGGGTCGAAGGACTGATCGGACGTCTGACACGAAGTCCAGACGGGTTGAAGGGTTGACCGGACGTTTGGCAAGTAAGTTAAGGTAAGTCACTAGAGGGGAGTGACTGTGAGGACGCGTTCCCGGGAAGGGAACTTAGGCACCGATCCAATTTAAAACCAATTCGAAACTCTAAGTTAAGATCTTGACTAGATTCCGGTCTCGGTGAGACGGAATCTAATTACTACTCGTTCCTTATATAATTGTGCTAACAATTTATTTTGCAGGGTAGTATAATTTACATTTTGCCTCGGACTAATGTTTTCTTGCAGGTAGCTGGAAAATAGAGGTTCGGGCGCCCGGAATGCAAAATCTATCCTGAAACGACGTCGCAACGTGGAGCGCTCTGGTTGGTCTGGCTACATCACAGTCCAGATGCCCGAAAGAGATTCGGGTGCCCGAAGCTTCCTATATAAGGAGGCCTTCTCCAGAGCTTCAAACAACAATCACTACAACGCCATCCAATGTTTGCTCTACCGTGCTGTGCTCCTGTGATGCTGCAAAACCTCTCTGACAACGTGCTGTTAAGAAGTTATTTTTCCTTTATTCTGTTGTCGGTATTCATTTTAAGTTCTTATACTTATATATATATATATATATCGGGTATCGGGTAGGGTGTGGGTAGGATTTTACCACATCCGCCTCCATACCCATACCCGAATACCCATTACTATAATCAGGTATAAAAATTCCCTCTATATCCTCCTCCATTCAGGTCTGATGTCGGATTACCTATCGAATTCGGGTGAAATTACCATCTCTAATGCCTTGTGAGGCTGTCCCGTCAATGATAAGCACAGCCGTGCCTAGGAAGGCATGGTCATGCCTTGCTGATGTTCCTCCAAAGCTGCTTAAATGCTCTTTTTTGTTCCATTTTTGCTCCAAATTACGTCATGTTAATGAAAATACATAAAGAGTAGATCTCCGAGCAAAAAGAGTAAAAGTATGACATAATAATGAAATAGAGTGCGATAAGTATAAATCATGCTAAAGAAATATAAGTAGATGTGCATCAAATAATGTATAAAATATATATAATCTACGCACATCATCTATCCAGACGGCCAGTATTCTTAGATCCACTTTTTACTGGAGGAAAAATCTCTGGTAATATATTACGACTAAAATTCAAAACTTAGATCTCTTGATTATTCGTTAGACAGTCTAACTATTATACCATTATCTCATGGATTAACTAATCTTATATTTATGTGAGAGGAGCATGTAATCATGCATCTATCTATGGAGATCGTGGAAAAATAGGGAGGCCAACATGAGACGGTAGAAAAGAAAACACGTAAAAGTGGGGATCATGTCTTCTTGTGCCGATTAATAAAACTTAGTTTGACCAGGGGATTTGGTCCTTACTAACTCAGCAACTCGATGGTTTGGCAAAGTCAGATCGGCCTGTTGATCGGGCAGTCGGCTGGGCCCATCGGGAGGTTAGCTTGGCAAGTCAGTCAGCTCGGTTCGCCACGTAGAGCCTATGGTGTGACCAATCCTAATCACACCACCTATACTCTTTGTTGACAGGATCCTGCCACGTGGATCCTGCCTAATGCACCACACAATATCTTTATTTCGCTTTTTCGAAGTCTTATTGAAACATAGAGATGCCACACAAGGATAAAACCAGCTCTCACTGTCTACTACGTGTTAATTTCGGACAAATTATTCTGATGCAGCGAGGAGCGCTCGGCCTTTAACTTCCAAATTTGTCTTAAATAAAACACTGTACCTGAAAAGATGAGTTCCTAACTCAATTCCAAGACAGAAATTAGTCTTAATCACTGCACCTTTTATCTGAAAAAAAAACATCCTATGCATTAAAATTATCCTGTTCCAGTTTGTCCGAAAGCATCGGTCACTACTTCCACCTCCCCATTCCATTTCCCACACGAGGAAAAAGCTACAAACACTTTCTTTAATTTGTTTCCCCAACTCCATAGTCATCAACAGCATCTTCACGGACCAAGAACAGCGGTCTACGTACTGTCGCCATAAATTAAAGGCATCTTCAATTAGAGGCACCTTGGTCTTAACGTGATCCTTAATGCTTTTAAAACCGAGCTGGAGCGAGCAACTGGAGGTTGAGGAGGAGGAGGAGGAGGGCGGCATGGAGGCTGAGCTCAAGCTTTCCCTTGGCGGCGCCGGCGAGCAGCAAAAGCAGATGACCATCTTCTACAAGGACAGGGTTTACGTGTGCTACGCCACTGAGAACCAGGTCTAGCTCTGTTTCACTAGCACACAGTTCCACTGGAACATTTGATTCAATATCTTTTGATGAAATGATCAGGCCAAGGCTATCATATCGATGGCGAAAAGCGAGACGGCGGAGGAAGAACTGAAGAGCGCAATAATGAGGCAACAAGTGCTTCCCCAAGCGATGGTCAACGCAAGGCAGTCCATGAAGAGATCTCTGCAGAGGTTTCTGCAGAAGAGGAGGGCCAGACTCCGTGATGCCGCAGCGTGTCCGTACGCCGCCGCCGCTGCCAACCTCGAGCAGAAATAGGTAGCATATATAATATTTTGAATTAATAACGTTCTTCTCATCGCTCAGAACTAAAAACTTTTAAAAAGATGAGATTTTTGTGTGTGAGTGTATGTTATTCCTTTTTTTCCTAATATATTTTGGTATGGAGTTGGGATTGTTTGTGCTTTGATGGAGGGGATAGGAGTATTGAAAGATATTGCTATATATAGTTAAATCCTAAATTTTAAATTTTAAAATTTGATTTTCAAATTTTGAATCTTATATATTATCATATCAAAATATAAATAATATAAAGACTTATCAAAAATTTTAAACTTTATCAAAATTATTTTAAAATTTAAAATAATTGTAAAAATTACAGAGTAATTGTTACATTATTAATAAATCCTAAATTTTAAATTTAAATTTTAAACCCAGCACTATTATATTAAAATAATTTTTATTAATTTAATTAAATTTATTTAAAGTTTATTTAAATCATTTAAAATTGATCAAAATTATTTTAAAATAATTATTCAAGCTACTAAATAGGTGTCGTTGTAATATTTCAATAACGTTGTATTAACTAATTACAAAGTAGTTTAGAGATTTGAAAATGAGGGAATAGATTCATTCTTAAATTTTGTGTTTAGTTAATGGGAATGAAATTAATATTTTGGAATAAAATACAAAAGCTTGAGTATTGATGAAACTTAACTCTTCCCTTGGGTTTTGATAGGAATGGAAATGTAAATTAAGTTAAAATATCCTTAATATACTTATTCATTTTTTTTTTCATTTCACTTTCTCTCTCCTTATTCTCTCTCATCGTACTTTCGCTCTCCTCATTTTCTCATCATACTTTCTCTCTCCTCATCCTCTACCATTTTCTACTTGTATTCTCTTCCATCACACAATCTCTCCTCAATTTCACTCTTTTCATTCACTTCCATCACACTTTATCTCTCATTACACACTTTTTCTTATTTTTTTCATCACACTTTCTCTCTTATCATACTTTCTCTCTCCTTAATATCTCCTACCATACTCTCTCTCCTTATTTTCTCTCATCACACTTTCTCTCTTTTCATTCTCTCTATCACACACTCTCTCCTCATTTTCTCTCATCTCTCATCATACTTTTCATCTCTTCATTTTTTCCATCACACTTTCCCTCTCTTCGTTTTTTCCATCACACTTTCTCTCTCAACACACTTTATCTTTATCATACTTTCTCTCTCCTTAATCTCTTCTCATTTTTCCTTATTACATTTTCACTCTCTTTATTTTTTTCCATCACACTTTCTCTCTCAGCACACTTTCTTTCTCATCGTACTTTTTTTCTCTTCAATCACTCCTATCACATTCTCTCTTCTTATTTTCTCTCAGTACACTTTTCCTCTCTTTATTTTTTTCATCGTACTTTCTCTCTCATCATATTTTCTCTTATATCTAATTTTTCTCTTATTTTCCTCTAAGAGTAAAAAAGAAAATTTAAATTTATTACGATTAAAAATATTCAACTAACTAAATATTATTTTTAAAAATAATACCTAAATTCATATCCACTACCTTAAATTACATGTTATAGTGCTCATAACTACTATAACGTTGTTGTAAATATGAGCGCCCTTTTAATTTTTTTTAAAGATGTCTTTGAATAATTAATAATGATCATTTATTTTTGCCATTTTATATTATTAATTTTGTAATTTCATCATACAGTAAGATATAATTTCAAATGGAAGAATTAACCCAGACGGCCCACGGCCCATGTTTAAAGGTTCATAGTAAAATGGGTACAGAGATAATAAAACCATGGATAGAGAGACAAAGAGATGGCCCTACTTCTAGACACTTCCACCGCCGATCTTGTCCGAGGGCTCTACCACATCGTTGCCCATCTTCGGCTTCATCTTCGCCATGGCCTCTCAACTCCTATCGCCTTCGGCCGTCGGTCAAGGGACGGCCTCAGTCGAGAAGACGGTGGTCGTGTGCGGGGGCGGCGTCATCGGCGCCTGCACAGCGTACTTCCTCGCCACCAAGGGAGCCGCTCGGGTCACAGTCGTCGAGAAATCCTCTGTCGCGTGCGCCGCCTCCGGCAAGGCTGGGGGCTTCCTCGCCCTCGACTGGTGCGACGGTAGCCCCCTCGGCGTCCTCGCGCGAGCCAGCTTCCACCTTCACCGCTCCCTCGCCACCGCCCTCGATGGCCCCGCCAACTATGGCTACCGCCCTCTCGACACTCTTTCCCTCACCCTCCTCCCTTCTTCTTCCTCCGCGTCGGACGCCGCTCCGTCGCCTTCCTTCCCACGTTGGGTCGATGGCCCCCGGGCCCGGCAGCCGCGCACGATCGGGACCACGGAGACCACTGCCCAGGTGCATCCGCAGCTATTCACCAGGACTCTCATGTCTGTCGCGGCTTCGAAACATGGGGTGGAGGTTGTGATCGGTGAGGTGGAGCGGGTGGAGGTGGAGGACGGACGGGTGGCCGGGGTGAAGCTCAAGGGAAGCGACGGCCGTGTCATTCCGACCGACACGGTGGTTTTAGCCCTAGGTCCTTGGTCTAACCGAACCCCAATCGTTTCGTCTCTTTTCAACGTCTCTGGTCTCAAGGCACACAGCATCATCCTCCAGCCGAAGGTGCCCGACGCCATCACACCTCATGCCCTCTTCCTCAGCTACCAGCCGGCCCCCGGATCCAAGACATTGGATCCCGAGGTCTACCCTAGACCCACTGGTAAGTAGAACAATCATGAGCATTAAGTGTCCTCCTTTGCGCCTGAACAACAAGAATCCCTGATTAATGCTGCAGGGGAAGTGTACATTTGTGGGATGTCGAAGGAAGCCGAAGTGCCCGATGACCCCGAAGAGATCCACGGAGAGAGTGAATCGATCTCAATGCTGCATGAGATTGCTAGCACAGTGTCGAGTCACCTGAGAGATGGGGAGGCGGAGGTGGTGGCTGAGCAAGCTTGCTTCTTGCCTTGTACCGATGATGGATTGCCTGTAATTGGGGAAATTCCAGGGATTAAAGGTTGCTACGTTGCCACCGGCCATAGCTGCTGGGGAATTCTGAATGGTCCTGCCACTGGAGCTTCACTCGCAGAGCTCATCGTTGATGGCAATTCCACCACTGCCGATCTCAAACCTTTCAGTCCCTCCAGGTTTCTCCACAGGCGCACCAGGCAAAGAGTCTAATTCCTTATTATAAAGCAACTGTCTTTTCATTTGAATTATGTAACAATTGTGGATTGAGTTCAGAGTTCTCAATGTCTATGCTTTTGCACTGAATTTGCTTCCGTGATAATTGGCACCTATTAATTAATTTTTTTTTTATAAAAAATATCGGTTATTCTGTTTGGGTTCCTTTTAAAAAACTAAATTTGATTATAGAATTGATATTAGAAGTTTAAAATTTTTAATTTCGTAATTTGCTCTCATTTTTTTCCCAATTTCGATTTAATGAGGTTTGATTATTTTGATTTTCGTTCAGTTCAATTCGGTTAGATAAATTAAATATATTTTTAACCACAAATGTGGTGGACCACTCATTCATAACTGGAGTTCTATGGACCCCACCTATTATACAGGTGCGATTCATAAAATCTCACCTATGAACTATCCTTGGTCCAAACCTATGAACTATCCTTGGTCCAAGAGCAGATTAGACGTTGAGGTCCAGAAGATCTGGACTGATTTAAATGTGTGCGAATCTTAAAGCATCAAAGTCATGTTACACTCTCGATTCTCTACGTGAGAGTAACGACACGCTCATTGGGCTAAATAAACGCGTCGACAATAAATCAGATCGTATCGAAACAATGTGATCTTCCAAACCTGATCCGGCGACTTATAATGGCCATTTGACCTTGTTACGAGCGGCGTTAACATCACGGAAGACGAAACGAGGGTTGTTACCGGCCTTCCCCAAAACGCATTTCCGACATACTTCCCCTCGCAAATTGACATCGCGGGAATCCGATCTCTTCGTTTCGAATCGAATCGGAAAACATAGCCCGACACGCTGCCTATCCGCGTTACGCCACGCGTCCTGTATCAGCCGATTCGCTTCTCCTGTGGCGCCGCGATCGCCTAGGCACGTCGCCGGCGAAGGAACTCGATCAGTAGCTCCTTCTTCGGTTAGATTTCTTCCTTTTTCGTTTTCTATTTTTTTGATGGAATCAAGAGGTACACCGGCTTGAAATCTTCTATATTGTTGGCGTTTTTCTAATTTTTCACTTCTTCGTCTAACTTTACAATAAAAGATTTATTTTTTCCCTCATTGTCTTTTGGGACTGGAGTGAGCTAATGTCTATGCTTGAAGTGAGATTAATTTGTCCCCGCGGGCTCGATCAACCGGTTAAGGCGTGGCATCCTTGCACAATGAGTTGTAGGGTTGAAGGTCCACGGACGCGCACTGGATGAATAATCTGGGTCGGCTATGTTAAATTCCGGAGACACCACGCTTTACCCGGGCCAGCATTCACCGCTGATTTACCTCCTCCTAAGATCCCTATGGGGCCAGGCCTAGGGGGCCGCTGGGCGGCGGGACCCGCCTTTTTTGCACAATTGAAGTGAGATTAATTTGTCTGTTTGGCGCATTTGTTAGTGAAATTTTATACTTCTGGATATTGCTTATGAAAAATAATAGACACGAATGGAGTTTCGTGGTACAACAACCGGTTTGTTTTTGATTCATTTTTACATTTTATGCTGTTCATCTTAATTTAATCTGGTTCTGCCGAATGCATTTCAGTTTTATGCGCTGCTTATCATCAAAATTCAATTGTTTTTGCAATCTATCGCTGTTGTTATACCAGCAATAAGTAGCACAGTTGCATAGTTGGGTTTTTATAATGAAAGTTACCAGTTTTTATGTCAATCAACGATCTGAAGCTTTTCATGTGGGTACATTTTTGCATTATAGTGTTTGGGAGAACTTTTACTTCTTTAAAAGTGATTGTTATAAAAATTATTTTAAAGTTAGTGAGAAGGAGGGTTGGGAATTAGAAGTTAAAAGCTAATATAGAGTAAAGTTGAAGTGTTTGATGAATAAGTACTTTCAAATTTAATTTTCAATTAACGATGATAATATCCTTAAACTATATAAATTATTATTTTTAATTATCTAAATATGATTTTGATACACTATTTATTTATATAATCATTATTATATTTTAAATATTGTATCGAAAAAAAATTATATAAAGAAAAAATATATAAAATTAATAAAAATAAAAATAAATGACAAAATTTATATAAATGCACAAAAATATGTATAAAAATTATAGAAATACAAATTATATAAAAATATAAAATATTATTTAAAAAATAAATATCACAGAAGTATAGTGACAATTATGTAAAATGATATGATAAAAAAAGTGATGGTCATTAATTAAAATGATAAATGTATTAAGGACATATATGCCAATTTTTAATTTCAAACCATTACACAAGTAAAAAATATATTAAATTATTACTTTTAGCTTTTGAGTAAAAGTTACAGAAGATAAAGTAAAATTTAACATGCACAAACACTCAAAAATATTTTCATATAATTAAAATTTAAGAAGCACTTACTAGAAGTTGTACCAAAGACTCCCTTAATCATATTCGTCATCAATGCCTAATCTTTGTCACCTTTGAGAATCAGTTGGATTTCGTCTGCATGGCGTATAATGGTGATTTGTATTGTACAGGGTAGATATTGCAGCATTCTTTCTGTTAAGATAACAACATGCCTCGTCCTTCAGATATAGGTTGGCAATGTGGTACCATGATAGGAGGCCATATGCATCATGTCAAGTGTAACTACTGCCACATAATCATGATTGGAGGTATTATCTAAAACATCCCTTACAGCTATCTTACTTAAGTAGTTTTTTTTAATGGACATCTTGAAAGAAAAGCTCTCAAAATAAATTTCGAAATTTATTAAAATAATCCAATGAATTCTTAAAACAAAAAATCACTAGGAGATATCGTTGAATTATCATAAAGTTCTAGAATTTATTCTTCCAAAAAACATAAGTCCACTAAATAATGTGAAAACATAAATTGGTGGATCTTCGGGATTGTGTTGTCATCGTTCTAAGTCTGCTCACTGTTCTAAACTTCCTGCCTCATTTGTCTCATCTTCTGCAATAATCAGATCTATGAGTAAAGATTCAGCACGTTCAAACTCTGATATGCCTTAATTACTCTCTATAATCATCTGTACTAAAGAGAAACATATTTTAGTTAATCTTACCCTTAACTTCTTGCACGACATAAACATAAACATAACTATTTGCATAGAATAAACATACCTACTAGTAGAGCATAAACATAATATAACTACTTGCAGAGAATAAACATAACTACTAGCAGAGAATAAACATAAACATAGTTACTTGCATAGAATAAGCATACTTACTGGCATAACATAAACATAAACATAACTACTTGCAGAGAATAAACATACTTACTGACAGAACATAAACATAAACATAGTTTTTCATAGGGTTTAGTTTCATGTTATTGGTACTATAACATAATTGTTTGATCAAACTTTCATCATAGCGTTCGGTTGGTAGGAAACCTTGGAACGAAAACCCCTACCCATATATATTTTTTGGGTGAGCTTCCCGGGCGTAGGTCCTCGGTTCAAAACTAAACCTCTAATGAAATTTGGTAAGCTCCCTGGGCATAGATTGTCGGTTCTTAACTCAACTCATAATGAAATTTGGTAAGCTCCCCGGGTGTAGGTCACTAGTTCATAACTCAACCCATAATGAAATTGGTAAACTCCCCGAGCGTAAGTCCCCGGTTCATAACTCCATCCATACATGAACATAGACTTGCCACCAACAACTTGCTTTTAAATTAATTATTTACTTAATCTCATTCACACACATGTCATATTATCATAATCAAAACACAACATGCATAAACATGGTAGTTATAATATTAAGGTACATAGGTGGTAAATCACACATGTACTACAATCTGAATGCCCCTAATGAGCCCAAATCGAAATCTAAAGTAAAGAAATATGGTAGCTATCTTCTAATAATATTAAGGTGCATAAGTGGATAAATCACACATGTTACTAAAATCCGACTGCCCTTAATGAGCCCAAACTAAAATCTAGTATAAAGAAACATGGTAGTTGTAACATTAAGATGCATAGGTGGAAAAATGTACTACAATCTGAATGCCCCTATTAAGCCTAACCGAAATCTAGTATAAAGAAACATGGTAGCTATCTTCTAATAATATTAAGATGCATAGGTGCATAAATCACACATGTTACTAAAATTCAAATGCCCCTAATAAACCTAAATCGAAATCTAAAATAAAGAAATATGGTAGCTATAACATTAAGATGTGTGGATGGATAAATCACACATGTACTACAATCCGAACAAAACTCAAATTAGAATACCACGAATTGTCAAGAAATCCTTGCAAATCATAACTAACATGAAAAGATAATTTCTTAAATTATTTTTCACGCCTAAACATCAGTTTCACACATTATATGAACTAATTAATACATCAAAAGGGTGCAAGACATGCCTTCACTTCTAAATGCTCGTAGGATTCACCGTCGGCACAATGGGCAAGGGTATGATCGAAGCACGACCTCCTCCTTCGATTGCTTGCCACTGAAGCTCCCTCTTCCTCTCCTCCCTTTAGGGCTAGGACCGGTGAGACTTAGGGATAGGAGGGGCGGAAATTCAAGGTAGGGTTAAGGCTTAAGGCGGCAATGTGTAGGTGAGGAAACCCTAATTTTTCCCCTTCCAATCCTCTATCCGAAAACGCACAAGAATTTATGTTTTTTTTAAAAAAAATCTTTCTACACATAGGCATCATGAAATTTAAGTCACATAATCTATAATTATCGCTAATGAACCTATATTATTTAAATTAAATATTTTACTTAACTCTAATCGTGCATAGAATTAGCATGGATGAATAAAAAGGGGAGATCAAGGGTTGTGAAGATGCTGTCAAAGAAGTGAGGGAGATTATAGCTCATCACCTAGCCACGAAGAAACCAAGGAAGCCAAACAAAAGAAGGCGAAAGACAGACGAGGGAACATTTATGATGCCAATTTCTACCATTATAGTGTGGGATCCGATGCATCTGATCCTGACATGGTAGATGCAAGACAGCAAGACACGACTTATTGACCTTTAATGAAGCGGACATTCATTGTATGATGCTATTTTTTTCATTCTTTTTATCCTTTCTTACTAGATTCAAGTATAAATATAGAGCATTGTTATCTTAACCTTTTGAATTTATGGAAGATATTTGATTACGTTCAATTTTTTCTAAGGGTACGAATGAATTAAATCATTCATAAGTTATTCGAAACATGATTCGATAAAAGTTCATTTGAACTCGTTTAATGAGACTTGTTAATACAAATAAATCAAGCTCAAGTTTCACAATATTCGAGTCGTTAGCTTGTGAACATATTCATTAAATTCATGAATTAATTTTTACATAAAAAAATAATAGTTTTGATATTGAATTTATAGATTTTATACTCTACTTATAAAATATATAGACCAATATATAAAATTTATTTATTAGAATAAAATTATAGATTTTAATAAAAATATTATAATTTTTCCTAAATATATAATTTATTTTTTAATAAATATTTAAATTTATAATTTATATTTATTAAACTCGTTTAGACTCGATAAAAGTTCGAATAAGCTCGTGAGTCATGAATATATTCGTTAAATAAAACTTGAGCTCGGTTCGATTATAAATAAACTAAACTTAAATATTTAAGAGTTTAGCACGATTCGACTTGATTATCCTCTCGTTTCTCCTATGAACTCCTCTTGATCTTTTATATATGACTTCATTTATGATTGTTTTTTAAATTACTCACAATCATGTTAATAATCCTTGTAACTTGAACTCGACGATTGTAGCAATAATTAATTGCTCTACTATTTCTTTGTTTGTTATCATGTATATTTAAAAATACAGGTTTGTTATTTTGTGTTATAGAAGGCTTTTTTCATAAGGACGGAAACTAATTGTTCTGACAGAACTAAGAGGGTAAATGGACCAAATTGTACTGAATATCTAGTAAAATCTAAGATTTGAATTCGGCTTGAAACAGGTGTATTTGATTTCGAGCTCGATTCGAAGTTCAAAAAACTTAAAATTTTTTGTTTGAGTTTGGTTCAAATTAGGGCTTGGGTTCAAGTTCCACTCGAAAGATTTAAATATGTTCACGAACTATTTAAATTATTGCTAGAAATAGTTACTCGAAAGACTCAAAATTTATTTATTTAATATATATTTAATTTATATTAAGAAAATATTAAGGCTCGCGAGCGGCTCGCGAACTATCGAATAATATAATTTGACCTTTACTCGAAAAAAAGTTTGAACATGTTTGAATTTGGCTCGAATTCAATAAATTTAAATACGAATCAAATATTTTTCAAACTGACCCGAAAAGCTCACAAGTTGACTCTATTCGTTTGCACCCTAATAAGAACTATTTAATGAAAAGTAAGGATCGAGTATATAGTTTGAAGATATGGAAATTTATTTGCACCCACTATTTGTAGAATATTGTGAAACAACAAACATATACTTTCAGTTGTAATTGGTTAATTTCACCAAGTTTCTAGGACTATGGTGTCATGATAGGATATTCAGATTATCATTCAGAAACCCACAGTTCGATCTTCAATTATGATATATTTAAAAAAAAATTTCCTCCAAATGAAAAGTGTAATAAAAAAATATTAAATTTCTAGATTGACCGTTATGAACACTTCTCAATTTATCCTAATGACTGATAAAAAACTTTTATAGAATTAAACTAATTATCTTATGAATAGTCAATGAATTAATCATATTTATCATTTTCTTTGAGATTCTAACATAGTGCATAGCACAATGAGATATAATTGCTTAAATATCATTTAAATAGGGATACGTTGCCTGTAGAAATGAAAATTAGTTTGCAATTAATTTGTAGAATTTTGTGGAACACTGAAAGATACTTTAACACATAACTAGTTAACTTGACCAAGCAACTTTGTCCTTCCTCATTATCCTTACATATTGCTTAGATATTATTCAAGTATCTAATACTTCATATAATATTGTTACTTGTACTATTGAGTAATCACTTTAAACATCACTAGACAAACTTGTTCAACTTAACGTTTTTAGAAATTCTTTTGATGTTTAACTAGCAATGATATAGCAGTTTCCTTGAGACATGATAGGCACTTGTTAATGTTTAACATCATGTGATTCATCTTTTTTCTACTATGAAGTCTTTTCTCTAAGACATTTGTCAAGCATCGTGTATTTTCTAGACATAGTTCCTTATTCATAGATATTTCTTATTTGTTAGCTCAAAAAATGGTGGATCAACAATTCGAAGTTGAAATGAGGGGTTTCTTTGATACATTTGGAAATAATCAATACAAGGAGCAAGTACGTGTTGAACAATTTGTTATCGGAGATATTGGAAAAATTATAGAATTGAAATTACACAAAATCAATTCTAACTTTTCTATTGAGATGACTTGAGTGGATAATTTCAGGCTGCCAACGGGGTTGGTTCTGCCAAGCTTCCGGTGGTCTGAGTTGCAAAGTTGATGCGGTGCGTAGCAGAATCGGAAGTCGATCACCGAATTGGGAAAAAATTGTCGACTAAGATACCGAGGCCTGCGTTCAACGCGGTTTCCTTGAAACAGATTCGCCCCACCTTCGGTTGTGCTTCGAGGTTCTCTCGAGTCGTCTGTTTCCCATGATACAACAATAAAATCACGCACGCAACCAAGCACTGGTTGTTCGTGGTAAACTGAGAATACACCCGAGTGTTATCACGAGTAGTTCAGCCGAATGGATGCACGACTAAGAGAAAAGAATCAGGGAATGAAGATGGAGGAACTCTTTCGCTTTCTATTTCACTTTCGCTTTCGATGTTACAGAATCATTATTAATGAGTTTAATGATGTCATTAATGCCGAGACGTTACGAAGTCACTATGAATGAGTTTAATGTCACCATTAATGTCAAAATGTTACGGAGTCATTAATTTTATATTAATGCTTCCATTACACTCTTGAGTGTGTAGCAAAAAGAGATTGAGCAGGTCATGCTCGCACATAAGTCAACCTTGGTTCAGTACAATTCGGGCCTTGGATTTGCACCCACGCCTGAGAGAGTCTTTCCCCATGCATATGTTTACAACATCAATGCATGTGCCATAATTTAAACCAATAATAAAGCTAAGAGACTTCTAATGTAGAACTAATAACTCATTTACAATAGAGTCTCTTTGTCTCCACCTCTTTATTCCATTCACATTTCCAATAATATGTTGCTCAGAATCCTTCATTTTAAGCTGATTTTGTTTTTCTATTTATCGAAATCCTTGAAGGATTTTCCTTCTAGGGCTACTGATCTTGGATGTGCTCATGGTATAATGGTAAATGGTGATCACCAAAAGATTCAGTGCAAGTACTACCACAAGATAATCTTAGGTGGTGGAATTTCTCGCCTAAGCAACATCTAGTAGGAGAAAGAGGTAATATTGCACCGTGTGACCAAGTACCCAATGACATCAAAGCACAAATGCAACGATTGGATTCATTTGAGTTTAACTCAATGAGTCTAATTCATATTAGACTTAATCTTATAGTTTTAGAGTCTATCATATTATAGTTAAACTAAAATAGAGTCATCTCCAAATCAAAATGTTCTTTGTGTATAACTCAATAGGCTCTTGTAACATTGGCAATGTATCTAAAACCACTTAGATATATAAGCAATGAGTGATATCTAACAAGGCATCATTGCTACCAAGTGACAAGAATGTTGAGATCCGATCTAACCTTTCCGTGTCTATCATCTTGTATAACTCAGTCCTTTTATCCTTGATATCTAGATTGCTCAATGAGGTATGGACCGTGTCATCATCTTATCCATCTTTGTGTTTCTTGATCCCTAAGTAGACACACTCAATCAAATAAATTCAATATCTCATATTGACTAATTTGAGCATGATCATGCATTCTTGTGTCCTACTTAATCAAGGGGTCCACAGATATCACTTCCTCATATAGAAGGAATATATCTTATCTACATCACTCACATCTCTCCGCATAACTCATTGCATACCCAGTGATCAACTTTATAGTTCACCTTATTACAAGTGACGTTTGACGATACTAAAGTACACAACTCCTTATGTAGGAAACTGTAGTGACTTCAAATCTAAGGACTATTCATACCAATAGACACTATGAGAATGTTTATGACACTCATATAACGATTCATGAAATATCTCATAGTGGATCAATTCAGTACATATTCTCTAATATATACCCATGTGTTAACTTGATATCTCATATCCATGACTTATGAGATTAAGTCATCAATTGACCTATATGCTAGTATCAATGTATTAATATTGTCCTATATATATATATATATATATATATATATATATATATATATATATATATATATATAATTCAACCAATTGAATATACTACCCTAGGACATTATTATAGTTATTCATCTAGCACAGATCTGAAGTAAATATAATAACCACATTACCCTTTATTAATAAAATATGATACAATATGTGCTAAGTCAATCAACTCTTGATTGGCTTTTAGGGCTTACAGTAACAATCTCCCACTAGCACTAGAGTCAATCACTGAGATATCTAATACCCATGGACCTAGTGTGACCATCATAGTTCCTCTGTGCCAAAGCCTTGGTCAAAGAATCCGTAATGTTAGCATCAGTCGGTACTCTGATTGTTAGCATCAGTCGGTACTCTGATTGTAATAAAATATGATACAATATGTGCTAAGTCAATCAACTCTTGATTGACTTTTAGGGCTTACACTAACAATCTCCCACTAGCACTAGAGTCAATCATTGAGATATCTAATACCCATGGACCTAGTGTGACTATCATAGCTCCTCTGTGCCAAAGTCTTGGTCAAAGAATCCGTAATGTTAGCATCAGTCGGTACTCTGATTGTTAGCATCAGTCGGTACTCTGATTGTAATAAAATATGATACAATATGTGCTAAGTCAATCAACTCTTGATTGACTTTTAGGGCTTACACTAACAATCTCCCACTAGCACTAGAGTCAATCATTGAGATATCTAATACCCATGGACCTAGTGTGACTATCATAGCTCCTCTGTGCCAAAGTCTTGGTCAAAGAATCCGTAATGTTAGCATCAGTCTGTACTTTGCATATTCTCACATCTCCTCTATCGATCTCTCGAATGAGATGAACATGTCGTAGAATGTGTTTGGATCGCTGATGAGAGCGAGGTTCCTTAGCCTGTATAATTGCCCCATTGTTATCACAATAGAGGTCTATTGTGTCCGCTATACTAGGAACGACACAAAGCTCCGAAATAAATTTTTAGATCCAAATAGCCTCTTTTGCTGCATCTGAAGCAGCAATATACTCGACCTCTATAATAGAATCAACTGTTGTATCTTATTTTGAACTTTTCTAGCTCATAACACCACCATTTAAGTAAAATACGTACCCTGACTATGATGTGGAATCATCCCTTTCAGTTTAGAAGCTTGCATCACTGTAACCCTTTACAGCGAGCTCCTCATTGCCTCCAAATATCAAGAAATATTCTTTCGTTCTTCTCAAGTACTTAAGAATATTCGTGACTGATGTCCAGTGACTGTCACCTGGATCTGATTGGTATCTACTCATCATGCTTAACACATACGAAACATCAGGATAAATACAAAGTATGGCATACCTGATAGATCATATAGCAGACTCATAAGAAATCTGATCCATGTGGTCCCTCTTGTTGGATCGATATACACATAAGAGGGGAGTGAATCACGTGATTTTCAAAAACTTGTTTTATTATTGAAATAAAAAACATAACTACATGCAGCGGAAAAATAGAGAAATCAAACGGCAAGTAAAAAAACCAAAACAGATACGGTCGATTTACTTGGTTCAGAGCCTTCGACGACTCCTACTCCAAGACCCAGGTCCCGCAGACCTATCGATATGCAATCCACTAAAACACATTTTTCTGGTATCTCCAGAAAAGGGAATTGAGTACACAGAAAGAGGGAACAAGTGCAACACCCTGCACTTATCCTTTTGCAAGTAGTAAAATGTACAAATTACAAATCGTTACCCAACTCCTTGGAAGATTGTCAGCTTAGACTCAATGTTGGTCGTCTCCTTGGTAGCAGCCGAGCACAGTAGCATCGTAGCAGTGTCACTGCAGGAAGTCGGAGCAGTCGGGACCTCAAATGGACACACAGAAGCTTGTATAGATGTTGTTGTGAGAAGCTTAGTCGAGACTGGCTTATAAAGGCCATGGAAGGAGCCTTCCATAGGCATTGAAGGCTCCTCCAATGGGTCAAATCTGATCTCGAAGTTGCTATGCCTTATCTACAATGATGTCCAAATTTTATCCCTTGGAAGGCGCCTTCCATGAACAGTGCGAAGGCGCCATTCACTACTTAAAGGCACCTTCAGGTATTGTTCATCCGAAGACTTTTTGTTCCTTTTTCCCTGCAATTGTGTTAGTCCAAAACTATAACATCTAACCTGCAAAATAAGATTAACACAGTGAAAATAAAAAGTAGTAATTAGCCCTGTTCTCCCAGGACCAAGAACTAGTCAAGGTCTCAAATTAGGGATCCAAAATGGACCTAATCTAGATCGACGCCTACTGTCCCTCAATCGGGACGAGTCCTCACAAAGTCACTCTCTTCTAGTAACTTACCTTTACTTACCATCTTGTAGTCGGTTGACTAGACTTTTGACCCACCAGGTTTTCATGCCAATTGTCCGATCCGCAGACCCAACTGAGTTTCTACCAGTTGTCCGATCCCACAGACCCAACCGGACTTTCTGCCAGATATTTGATCAGCCCATTGACCTATCTATACTTCGTATCAGCTATCCAGTCCCGTAGATCTAGCTGGATTTCAGCCTGATATCTGGTCCTTTGGACTTGTCAGTTCTTGCATACTCGGTAAAGCAATTAGATCACAAAACATTTAACTTAATTCCCTTGTCATTCATCAAAACCTGAGTTAGACTGTTAGTATAATATGCAACAACAATCTCTCCCTTTTTGATACAATGACAATCAAGGTTAAGTTAGGAAAAACAAGATATGAAAAGAACAAACATAGAACTCGATTTTAAGATAAGTCTAAAATTAGGCCGTCAGTTTTGTTCTCTTAATCATCTTTAGGATTTTTAGGATTAAGTTTTCTGATTTCCTTTGATTGATTTTCTAACTTGAACCCTAACCACCCTCCCCCTTTGACATTCATCAAAAACAAACATGAGTAGATAAGTGAGGCAATCATGCATTCAGGGAATAGAATTTTGACAACAAAAGACTTTCAGGATTATTGGGGGATCGGAAGGAGTTAGAAAATTTTTTAACCTTTCGAAACACAACCCATTTACAAAGAAGAATATAGAATTTTACTAAGGAAAGTTATTTTTGAAATAAGATTATGTTTGAAAAAAGGTTTGTGAATTTGAAAAGATAACATTTACAAAATAACTTGTAAATTTGAACAGAAACTTTTGAAAAGATCTTGTCAGATAGATTTTTAAAATGTTTACAGAGTAATTTGGAAATAGGATAATTTTTCAAAGAATGATTTTAAAAGAAAAAAAAACTATTCAAAACATTTTTCAAGAGTGTTTCTAAAACAAATTTGAAAATAATTTGTAAAATATAAGGCGATTAAAAAAATTATTTTGGAAATACTCCTTCCTCCCTCTCGACCGGATATGTATTTAAAAATATTCATCTACAAAATCATCCTTAATTATCTAACCATTAGTTACTAACTAACTATCAGAGGATAGTAGTATTCACTGTTGGGACTTTCGAGCCGTAAAAACCGCTTTTTGTATTACGAAAACCTCGAAGTCTTGCCACGGATCCGTGCAAAAATATATAAAAATAAATCATGTACAAGTTTCTAACCTAGATCTACCTTAGATCTACATGAATAAGAAGCGTTACCCTTGTTGTGAAGCCCTTCGCTTATCCCGTTCGTCCAAAAGGTTGCCGGATCTCGAGAGTGTCAAGCGTACACTCCTTTATACGTATCCACACGGACAATAGGTGGAGAAGAGCCACTTAGAGTGTGCTAGCACTCTTGGGTGGCTCGGCAATGGAGGAGAGGGAGAGAGAGCTAGAAGAGAGGAAGAATAATGATGATCCGTTCATAATGAAAAAATAAGAGTAAAAATGGCTTAAGTATTTTCATCTAATGAAAATACTTAATGCTCATTAACTCCATTAATGAGCCTCATTAATGAGTCTTAATGAGTATTTAATGAATATTCATTCTTCATTAAATGACCATTTTGAAACTCCTCTTCTCTTCATAATTTTGAATCGAAATTTGAATCTAATATTCAAATTAAATTCATAATTCAATGAATGTCACCATTTATCATTGGATTCAAAATTCAATGAATATCATCATTAAGTCTCACTTGAGTCTAACTCAAGTCTAGACTCACTTGAGTCTAACTCAAGTCTAACTTAATCGAGTCTTACTCAATTAATCTAATTTGGATTACACTTAATCAAATTTGGTTTATCATAAGAACCTAATCCTCTTGGTTCATCATATGAACCTAATCTCCATCTAATTACCCTTTGTGTGTGACCCTATAGGTTCTTGTAACGTTGGCAATGCTCCTAAACCCATTTAAAAACATAAGTAATGAGCGGTATCTAGCAACACATCATTACTACCCAAGTTACAAGAATGTTGAGATCCAACATCACCTTTGTGACTAATAATTGTGACTCTCACAATATGTGACAATGTCCTTCTATCCTTGACATCTAGATTGATCAATTGAGGTATAGACCGTGTCATCCTCATCAATCTATATCTTGAACTCCAAGTAGACTCACTCTAATCAAATGAGCTCAATATCTCATATTGACTCATTTGGGCATGACCATGTACTTATTGGTCTCACTCTATCAAGAATCATGATGTCACTCCCGTCATATAGGAGGGATAGATCCCATCTACATCACTCACATCCCTCCGCATAATTTGTTACATACCCAATAATCGCCTTTATAGTCCACTCAGTTATTGGTGACGTTTGACGAAGCCAAAATATGCAACTCCTTATGTAGGGAACTATGGTGACTTCAGGTCCAAGGACTGATAGTCATACTAATAGTCACATGAGAAAGTATATGACACTCATATAACGATTCATGATACTTTCTCATGGCGGGTCATTCAGTATGCATTCTCCAATGCATACCCATATGTCAACTTGATATCTCTATATCCATGACTTGTGAGATCAAGTCATCGAGTTGACCTACATGATAGTCTCATCGTATTAACATTATCCATGAATGTTAATACTTGACTAGGAATGATTAAGAGTAGTGTTCTCTATATCATCTTACTATCGATTCAACTAATCGATTGATATAGATAAGAACCTTCTACTTAAGGACGCTATTATACTTAGTTATTTGGCACCAATACAAGTAAGTATAATAACCATAAAGAAATACCTTTATAAGTATATAAGAATATGATACATCGAGTCCATACAACAATCATCATATGATTGGCTCTAGGGCTCTAACTAACATTCACTTGGTTAGTCAGGTTACATAAATGCATCCAGTTAGTATTTGACTAAACATGGATTACTTAACCTGATCACTATAGTATTTGGTATTTTACGCCCAGACTTGTGTTGATGCACTGATATAAGTATCTTAAGTCTAGACAATGTGCCTATGCATCTCACATCGTTCTAGGTTTAGAATACACAATCAAGGGAATCCTAGTGTGTTTGTGAGATACTCAAGTTTTAGTTCTATAGGAACATGCTTTCTATAGATTTGGTCTAGTCTAAGGCTAAAATCAATTTTGAAATTCAAAGGAAATAGGAAATTTTAGAAAGTAAGAAATTTTTCCTAGAATTTGTAAATTATTTGGAAAATGTTTTGAAAATAACAAGCCTAGTCTATGAAGCACAATCCTAATTGTCGACGTAAATAGTGAAATTCACTTTCAGGGAGGGGTTTGGTAAATATGTTAGCTAAGTTTGACTTGGACTCAATGTAATTGAGTTCAGTGTCACCCTTAGTTATATGATCCCTGATGAAGTGATGTTCAATTTTGATATGTTTGGTTCTTGAATGATGTACTTGATTTTTTGTTAAGTTGATTGAACTAATATTGTCAATTAGGAATTTTATATTTTTAAGATTTAGATTGAAGTCTTTTAGGGTGTGCATCATCCATAATAATTGTGCAACACATTCTCCTATTGCTATATATTCTGCCTCAGTGGTAGATAAAGCGACACAAGGTTGCTTTCTACTTAACCAGCGGATAAGTGATGGGCCAAGTAGTTGACAACCACCACTTGTACTTTTTCTATCTAATTTACAAACGACATAATCTGAGTTAGAGAACCCTATGAGTTCAAAGTTGGTCATTCTAGGGTACTACATACCTATGTTGGATGTTCCTTGTAAGTATCTAGAAATTCTTTTAACATAGGTCAAGTGTCATTCCTTAGCACATGTTTAGTACTGTGCACACATACTAACTGTAAATAGAATGTCAGGTCGACTGGCAATTAGGTATAGTAAGCTTCCTATAGCGCTTCTATAATATTTAAGGTCTATAGATTTTCCATTTGGGTCACTATCTAGGGTTAAATTGGTGGTCATTGGAGTTTTAATTTTCTTTGAGTGTTCCATACCAAATTTCTTGAGTAATTCAAGTGTATATTTTTATTGATAAATGTAATTTCCTTCATTTATTTTTTGATTTGTAGACCTAGGAAAAATGTTAGTTGTCTAACTAGACTTATTTCGAATTTTTGTTTCATCAATGTTATGAACTCTGTAGGAGTTTTGAATTAGTTGATCCAAATATTATATCATTTACGTGGATTTGAGCTATAAAGAAATCTTGATTGACTATTTTGACAAATAGGATTGGGCCTACTTGACCTTGTTTGAAGCTTTTTGAGATTAAGTATGTGGTCAATCTTTCATACCAAGTTCTAGGAGCTTGTTTTAGGCCATAAAGAGTTTTGTTTTTTTAGTTTAAAGACATAGTTAGGATGTTCTAGGTTTTCAAACTCTGGGGGTTGGCCTACATATACCTCTTCCTTAATTAGTCCATTTAGAAAGGCTAACTTAACGTCCATTTGATATAATTTGAATCCTTTATAGGTTGCATAGCTTAATAACATTCTAATTGATTTAAGTCTGGCAACAGGGGCATAGGTTTCCCTCAACCTGACTAAAGTCTTTTGCTACTGTAAAGCCCGAAAAATTCCCAAATTTATTTTAGAATTATTCTATGATTTTTCTAGAATTATTAGATATTTTTCCGGAATTTTCCGAGTAGCGGAAGTAGCAAAAACAAATAGGTCGCAAAATAGCTTAGGCGGGAATCGAACCCGAGACCTATGGTGTAAGGGATAATGTTAGTAACCAGTTGAACCCAGCAGGGCCGTGCTGAAAGGAAGGAGAACCAAATATATTTATATTAGAGTTGGGTTCATTAAACCACTTAATATAAATAATAAACTTAAGTGGGGTTTGGTTTATTTTGGTTCGGCACCTCTCCTCACGCCACTTTCTCTTCCAAAACCTCACCGCCGCCTCTCCCTTCTTCTCCTCTTCCTCACGCACGGCACACCAAGGCAAGGGTCCATAGGATCATCTTCCGGCGACGACTCCAACACGAAAGGGGTTCTTCTCCGCGAGAGGAACGCGAAGCGGTTCGTCGAGCGGACAGTTTTCCGGAAACACCTAGCGAATAGAATCGTAAGAAAACCTTACGATTGAGGTAAGAAACCCCTCACCTGCAGTATAATTGCTCTCGCTTGTTAGTTTTGGCGTTAGTTCAGTAATTTTATAATTTTCAGTTTTAGGGCATGCTTTTAGTGCACACCAAGCATTCGGTAGAATGCCCAGTTCAGAAGGATGTACCAATAGGCGTCCTAACAGCATATAAAATGTAATAGAAACATTTTATTCAGTTTATTATTAGTTATTACAGCTATATGGATCAGATATCCATTGGGTGGGCTCCCGCAGTAGCCTCTAGGTTCAGATAACCTAGCTCTAGGTTCAGACAACCTAGAATAGCAAAGTAAAATAAAACAGTATTCAGTATTTTACTTTTATTCAGTTGGCACTGTACTTGGATCAGATATCCATGGGCTGGACTCCCACAGTCGTCCCTAGGTTCAGATAACCTAGTAACCTCGCTGGATTCGAACTTGCAATCCCGGGTCTCGTAGGGATGCGCGCACAGTAAGTACAGTTGTTAGTTTTCAAATTTGAAACCAGTGATGAGAACACTAATTTAGCTTTCAGTTCAGTTCAGTTCAATTTACATGATTTGAGTTCATGTACAGATTTAGACATATGCATGACTAGTTCGGTTTCATGCTCGGTTTATATGTTATGCCATGTTTCAGTTCCAGTTTATGCTTTGTTTGATATGCCATGCCATGCTTGCATGTTCAGTATGCTTTTCAAACAAAATGATTTAAAATCATATTCGCATTGTATGCATGATTTAGTGAGGTAGATGGTTTCTTACTAAGCTTTAAGCTTACAGGTACTACTTTTCTTATACCGGTAAAAGAAAAGTGGACTAGCGGAGGCTGGAGGGCGATGCTACGATGATGTGTGTGTGCAAGGGGTCTGGAATAAAGATCCTTGGGATCTACACGCTTTTATTTCAGTTTTAGGACTTAACATGTCTAGTTTTATGAATTAGTCTTGTTACAGCTTAGTAAACTATATCTTGTTTAGTCATCATGTTTAGAATATTAGTACTTACATGCTGGAATGTATTTCCATTGTTTTAGAACTGTTGTGTAATGTTTTGCACGCCAAAGTGTCGAACTCGAGTGAAATCGATCGGTCTCACCGATCGAGTCTGGATCGGTCGGTGGCCGATCCAGTGAATCTGATATGCTCAGATCCTCTGGATCGACCGACCGATCTAGTTCGATCTGATAGCCTCGGAGGAGATTTGCGGGTTCTGGATCGGTCGACCGACCCCCCAAAGCGAGTTGGCAAGGTTATGGATCGGTCACCGACCGATCCGGCGAAGCATAGTGTCTTGATCGGTCTCGACCGATCAGTACTCTGGATCGATCGTAGGCCGATCGGTGCGTCTGTAACGCGAGAAGCGGAGGCTCACCGATCGGTCTCCCGATCGATCAGGGTGTTCCTGGATCGCTGCGTACAGAAGCGAGGTAAGCTTGTGGATCGGTCACCGACCGATCCAGAGGGTGCCACCGTGCCAGTATTAGCTGGAACGATCTGTGAATCGTTCCGATGGCTCAATCGACTCACGGATCGGTTGAAATGTCTGATTACAGCTAGCAGGACATCCAAGAGGCATAGATTGTCTCTCTTAGCATGTGTACAACACTCGTGTACTCTTAGAATGTCAAGTTAAGACTTTACAGTAATTAGTTTAGCAAATTTCAAATTTGCTCAGTTTTCCGTACAGTCAGTACAACAGTATTGTAGTTGGGTCGTTACAGAGTGGTATCAGAGCAGTGTTCCATACTTCCTACACACACATCAGCATTGTACCTGCAGCTTCCAAGTAAGAACATCTCTCACTCAGTTTTGTTTTCAGCTTTCATATCGGTTATATGTGCTTTCATGTTTGCTCGCATGTTGGTAGTTAATTAATTCATGTTTACAGTGATAGTATTTAACATGTTACCAGTAGTTAACTATAACATGATAGCCTAGTTATATATATATGTTCTTTGCTATTTAGAAAATGGTACGAGGACGTCCAGCTAAGAAAGCATCAGCGGCTGAGCCCCAGCATGAGGCAGGCAGTTCAGTAGTTAGCAGCAGCAGGAGATAGCCTCCTTAAAGGCTAACCAGCAACCACTCCCCAGTCACTCCAGGACCGAACCTCACGACTCCAGTAATCACAGAGGTAGTACCAACTCAGCCTGCAGTACCAGTAGCAGAGGCTAAGAGAGAAGCTTACCTTATCCGGTGGCGAATTAAGCCCGAGAACTTCTCGTGCACCCAATGAACCATGGGATGCTCGTGCATGGTTTAAAAAGAGCACGATGGAGCTTCTAGATTGGCCGAGCACGAAAAGGTGAAGTGTGCCTCCTTCGCTTAACAGAGACGACGCATGTGGGGGGAATGAATCAGAACGATAAACCAGATGACATGGGCCAACTTTGAGAAAGAATTCTTGAGGAATTCTTTCACATGCAAGTCACGAACCGACATGACGAGTTTACTGAGTTTCGTCGGGGCAACCTATCAGTTCGGAGGCCGTGAAGAAATTCAACAGTTGGCCGTCGTGTCGAACTAGTCACAGAAGGAGCAGTATGCTTGATCTTGAAGATGCTCGGACTGAGATCGCAATGAATGTGGTGGTGGTGTTCATAGGCCACAAACCACAGAGGAGTTGGTGAGTAGTGCTCGATCACCGAGCACTATCAAGACATCACCCAGTGACGGGTTTCCACGAACCCAAGGGACAAGTGGCTCAGTACTCAGAGAAACAACAAGGCATAGCTGGAAGGAAGCAAGGCAGCGGTGACCCAAAGGAGGACCGGAAAACATTCGAGACATCCCAAGTGTGCTACTTGTGGGAAACATCATCCGAGTTTGCCGCAAGTACGCGAGGTTGTTTGAATGTGAAGGGCACATGGCTAGCGGCCGAACAAACGATCTTCCTCACCTCACCGATATGGAGCTCAACCAACACGGATGTATCTTTGTCTTAGATGGTCCACAGATCGGTCAGGGCGATTAGAAGCCCCCACAGCTACCACGAATGTTCTCACCAGAGAGGACGTAGCAAATGCCTCGACAGTTGTCACAGTCGATCAGTATTTTTCAGAAAACTTATTCGATACTCGGGCAACCCACTCTTATGTATCCAAGGCATTTGAGAAACTAGCAACACCTCGAAGTACTTAATAGTCGGTTTCGACAATGCTACCCTCAGAGACATTATGGCGTCTACCTTGGCTCGAGCTACCAGTCATTATAGCGAGAGGGGAGCTTTTGGTGATCGATAGTGCTAGAAATGATGACTACGATGTCATCTTTGGAATGGATTTTCTGATCGATACGGCGCTTCTATAGAGTGCCGTAAACAGAAAGTCATATTCCAACCTGAACAGTTTGAGTACATGGGAGAGCCAAAGAGGAAAGCCGAAGTTTCTCTCAGATTGAAAGCACAACACTATTGGATTCAGGATGCATGGGATTTTAGCAAATGTAGTCAACACCAGCCAGACAAGAACCAACAACTATCCGAGGTTCGAGTCGTTTATGACTACCCAGCAGTCTTCCCCAAGAGCTACCAGGCTTAGCACCAGACAGGGAGATTGAATTTGAGATATCAATTACAGGAGCTTCTTGACAAGGGTTTCATACGCCCTAGTCACTCACCATGGGGAGCACCTGTGTTGTTCGTGAAGAAGAAGGATGGAAGCATTCGCTTATGCATAGACTACCGTGCTTTGAACCAGGTCACAATTAAAAACAGGTACCCTCTTCCCAGGATAGATGACCTGTTTGACCAGCTAAAGGGAGCCACAGTGTTCTCTAAAATCGACCTCAGATCAGGATATCACCAGGTTAAAGTCAAGGAAGGTGTTATACCTAAAACAGCCTTCAGGACTAGATACGGACATTATGAGTTCGTAGTCATGCCTTTCGGCGTGACAAATGCTCCAGCTACATTCATGGACCTCATGAATAGAGTATTCAGAGAATACTTAGACAAGTTTGTCATCGTGTTCATCGATGACATTCTTATCTATTCAGCACTCGGGAGGACCATGCAGAGCATCTAAAGACGGATCCAGCTGTACGCCAAATTCACGAAATGTGAATTTTGGCTGGACAAGTAGCCTTTCTAGGTCACATCATCTCCAAGGATGGTGTTATGGTAGATCCCAAGATAGAAGCGGTAAGTAGCTGGAAGAGACCGGAACGTCGGTGAAATCGAAGCTTTCGGGATTGGCGCTACTGAAATTCGTAGAGGACTTCTCCAGATAGCCTCCCCACCGATGCTCTCACCGGGAAGAACAAGAAATTTCGGTGGACAGCGAACTAAAGCGGAGATTGACCAGTGCTCCTATTTTAGCTATACCAGAAAACACAACATCTACATGACGCCTCTAAATTGGGATTAGGAGCAATCAGCAGGGCAAGGTGATCGCCTATGCCTCCGGACAACTCAAGGATTATGAGAGGAACTATCCTACTCACGACCTTGAGCTTGCAGTAATGGTGTTCGCTCTCAAGATTTGGAGACATTATCTGTACGGAGCTCAGTGCAGAGTGTATACAGATCATCAAAGTCTGAAGTATTTCTTTACTCAGAAGGATCTGAATATGCGACAGCGCAGATGGTTAGAACTGGTCAAAGATTATGACATAGATATCCTCTACCATCCAGGGAAAGCTAATAAGGTAGCAGACGCACTCAGTAGGAAGTCTAGTGCTACCTTATTATCTTTAGCAGCTATGTCACCACCCCTAAGGAAGGAGATTACAGCCTTTAGTCTCGAACTTATAGTCGGACGGCTTTCCACTATGTCCTTAGCATCTACCTTGCTTGATGATATCCAGACAGCTCGGAGCGGGATCCCGAAATCCAGAAAATCAAGCAAGGGTTAGCGAATCGAAAATGGAGAGTTGAGTGTCGCGGGTAGTGTCGTGGTGGAGACTTTGTGTTCCCGATCGGTGGAACTACAAACAGATTCTAGACGAGGCTCACAGGACTCCTTATGCGATGCATCTGGTTCCACCAAAATGTATCGGGACCTAAGGAAACGATTTTGGTGGCACAGGATGAGCGAGATGTCGCCGAATCGTCGGCATCTATCTAACTCGGAGGGTTAGGCGAACATCGGCGACCGGGAGGAGTTCGCCGATCCAATTCGAGAATGGAAGTGGGAGGATATCTCTATGGACTTCATAGTGGGGTTACCAACCACGAATGGTTTTGATGCCATTTGGGTAATAGTCGACAGTTGACTAAATCAGCCCACTTCTTAGCTATCGAATATCCTATTCCATGGAGCAACTAGCTCGGTTGTATCTCAAGGAGATAGTCGGTGCATGGAGTCCCACTGAACCATTATATCGAGACAAGAGATTTACATCACACTTCGGAAGTGTACATCGACTATGGGCACCTTAAAATTCAACATGACCTTCCATCCTCGACGGATGGTCGGAGCGAGTGAATCGTGCTCAAGATATGCTCGAGCTTGTGCCCTAGATTTCAAGGAAGTTGGTGCAAATATCCGAGTCTAGCAGAATTTGCATACAACAGCTATCGTGCCACTATCGGCATGGCACCTTATGAGGCACTCTATGGGCGGAGGTGCGGATCACCAATCTTGGTATGAGAGTGGTGAGCGAAGAGCTAGAGCTTGAGCATGATCTAGTAGTAGATACCACATCCGCCATACAGCAGATTCGCCAGAGGATAGAGACAGCAGAGCCGTCGAAGAGCTATGCTGATACACGAGGCAGACCCCTAGAGTTTTCAAATGGGGATACAGTTTTCCTCGAGTAGCTCCCATGAAGGGAGTCATGCGTTTTGGGAAGGGCAAGCTAGCTCCCAGATATGTGGGACCATACCTTATCACGAAGAGAGTGGGCAAGGTAGCATATGAGCTAGAGCTACCTCGGGAGATGTCGCAGATCCACAACGTATTTCATGTTTCCATGTGAAGAAGCATATTCAGACGCCACCCGGTGATTGAGCCCCAGTTGGTACAGTCCGTGATGATCTCAGCTATGACAATCGGCCTATTCGGATAATAGACCGAGCAGGAAAGAAATTACGGAACAAGGAAGTACCATTAGTTAAAGTCACGGCAAAATCACACAGCAGAGGCGACTTGGGAGACGGAGGCTACCTAGAATTGTTTTAAGTTCGGGATGAACTTTTATAAGGTATGGGGATTGTAAAGCCGAAAAATTCCCAAATTTATTTTAGAATTATTCTATGATTTTCTAGAATTATTAGATATTTTTCCGGAATTTTCCGAGTAGCGAAGTAGCAAAAAAAATAGGTCATAAAATAGCTTAGGCGGGAATCGAACCCGAGACCTATGGTGTAAGGGATAATGTTAGTAACCATTGAACCCAGCAGGGCCGTGCTGAAAGGAAGGAGAACCAAATATATTTATATTAGAGTTGGGTTCATTAAACCACTTAATATAAATAATAAACTTAAGTGGGGTTTGGTTTATTTTGGTTCGACACCTCTTCACCTCACGCCACTTTCTCTTCCAAAACCTCACCGCCGCCTCTCCCTTCTTCTCCTCTTCCTCACGCACGGCACACCAAGGCAAGGGTCCATAGGATCATCTTCCCACGACGACTCCAACACGAAAGGGGTTCTTCTCCGCGAGAGGAACGCGAAGACGTAAGCGGTTCGTCGAGCGGACAGTTTTCCGGAAACACCTAGCGAATAGAATCGTAAGAAAACCTTACGATTGAGGTAAGAAACCCCTCACCTGCAGTATAATTGCTCTCGCTTGTTAGTTTTGGCGTTAGTTCAGTAATTTTATAGTTTTCAGTTTTAGGGCATGCTTTTAGTGCACGCCAAGCATTCGGTAGAATGCCCAGTTCAGAAGGATGTACCAATAGGCGTCCTAACAGCATATAAAATGTAATAGAAACATTTTATTCAGTTTATTATTAGTTATTACAGCTATATGGATCAGATATCCATTGGGTGGGCTCCTACAGTAGCCTCTAGGTTCGGATAACCTAGCTCTAGGTTCGAACAACCTAGAATAGCAAAGTAAAATAAAACAGTATTCAAGATTTTACTTTTATTCATTGTACTTGGATCAGATATCCATGGCTGGACTCCCAATCGTCCCTAGGTTCAGATAACCTAGTAACCCTGCTGGATTCGGAACTTGCAATCCCGGGTCTCGTAGGGATGCGCGCACAGTAAGTACAGTTGCCAGGGCCCCAGCAGCATGTTTAGTATTTTCATCTATTATATGTATAGTTTTCAAATTTGAAACCAGTGATGAGAACACTAATTTAGCTTTCAGTTCAGTTCAGGTTCAGTTTACATGATTTGAGTTCATGTACAGATTTAGACATATGCATGACTAGTTCAGTTTCATGCTCAGTTTATATGTTATGCCATGTTTCAGTTCCAGTTTATGCTTTGTTTGATATGCCATGCCATGCTTGCATGTTCAGTATGCTTTTCAAACAAAATGATTTAAAATCATATTCGCATTGTATGCATGATTTAGTGAGGTAGATGGTTTCTTACTAAGCTTTAAGCTTACAGGTACTACTTTTCTTATACTGCAGATACAGGTAAAAGAAAAGTGGACTAGCGGAGGCTGGAGGGCGATGCTACGATGATGTGTGTGTGCAAGGGGTCTGGAATAAAGATCCTTGGGATCTACACGCTTTTATTTCAGTTTTAGTACTTAACATGTCTAGTTTTATGAATTAGTCTTGTTACAGCTTAGTAAACTATATCTTGTTTAGTCATCATGTTTAGAATATTAGTACTTACATGCTGGAATGTATTTCCATTGTTTTAGAACTGTTGTGTAATGTTTTGGCACGCCAAAGTGCTGAAATCAGAACTCTCGAGTGAAATCAGACACTGATCGGTCTCCAGACCGATCGAGTCAACCTGCTGGATCGGTCGGCCACCGACCGATCCTGATATGCTCGTATCCTCGGATCGGATCGGCCACCGACCGATCTAGTTCGATCTGATAGCCTCGGAGGAGATTTGCGGTTCTGGATCGGTCACCGACCGACCTGCACGAGCAGAGTTGGCAGGGTTATGGATCGGCCGCCGACCGATCGCAGGCGCAATGAAGCATAGAAAGTGTCGATCGGTCTCGACCGATCGAGTACTCTGGATCGGTGCGTAGACCGATCCACCGCTCTGAAACGCGGTAGAAGCACGGAGGCTCACCGATCGGTCTCCCGATCGAGTGTTCTGGATCGGTCGGTGGACCGATCCACCTGCTGCAGCGAGGTAAGCTTGTGGATCGGTCAGCCGACCGATCCAGAGGGTGCCACCGTGCCAGTATCAGCTGGAACGATCTGTGAATCGTTCCGACGCCTCAATCGACTCACGGATCGGTTGAAATGTCTGATTACAGCTAGCAGGACATCCAAGAGGCATAGATTGTCTCTCCTAGCATGTGTACAACACTCAGGTACTCTTAGAATGTCAGGTTAAGACTTTACAGTAATTAGTTTAGCAAATTTCAAATTTGCTCAGTTTTTCGCACAGTAGTTTCAGTAGTTAATGTAGCGATCTAGCTCACAGCCTAGTACCCAGGAGTTGGGTCGTTACAGCTACTAATCTAGCTTTGTTTCTAACAACTTCCCCATTTTCATTTAATTTGTTTCTAAAAGTCCATTTTGTTTTGATTAGTTTTTTATGTTCTAGTAGTGGAACTATATCTCATACTTCATTTGTTTCAAATTGGGCTAGTTACTCTTGCATAGCTAAGATCCAATCCGGATCACTTAATGATTCTTCTACTATTTTGGGTTTGATGTTAGAGATTAAAGCTATTTGGCTTAGGTTTCTAAAAGCTTATCTGGTTTAGATTCCTAGGTATGGGTCACTAATTATTTGATCAAGTGGATGATTTGGGTTAACCCTTATTATTCTAGTTGGTTTATTTTCTTATGGTTGATGTTCTTTTTCATATTCTTGACTTAGATTTTCACTTGCTCCCCCTTGACTAGTGCTTCCTCTTATAACTCAATTGGTTGATTTTGAGTTTGTTCTAAGTTAAGAGTAGATTCTTCAAACTTTACATTTGTGGTTTCTTCAATTCTTAGTGTATTTTTATTATATACTCTGTAACCTCTACTGTTTAATGAGTATCCTACAAAGATTTTATTTTCTAATTTTGAGTTAAATTTTTCAAGTATTCTCTTGTGTTTAGTATGTAAACTGGGCATCTAAAAAAAATGTAGATTCGCTACATTAACGACCCTCCTAGTGCTGACTCCACGGATATGGAGGGAGGTACATGCAGGTACATAGGTGTCAGGCGTATAGTGGGGTAAACCCCAGGTCGTTAGTTCCTGAGAATCAACTCCTGACCATTATGCTAGAGATGTCATGCACACACCGTCTGTGCTACATCCTGGGGGCGTAAACTGGGCATCTAAACACTTTAAAGTATTTAATATTGGATTTTTTTTTTATTATAATAAAGTTCAAATGAGGTTTTATTATAATTTTTATTTATTGAGGTTCTGTTAGCGAGCAGTGCTAACTACTTCTACCCAAAAATATTTTAGAAGTTGATATTCATTTAGCATTGCCTTGGAGGCTTCAAGTAGGGTTCTATTCTTTTTTTCTACTACTCTATTTTGTTGGGATGTTTTAGGGCATGAAAACTCGTGATGATAACCATTTTTAAGGCAAAATAGATTAAAGTTGTTGTTCTTAAATTCACCTTCATTATCACTTCTAATTAGTTTGATTTTTTAGTCTTTTTTATTTTTAATTTATTTGCAAAAATTACTAAATACTTCAAATGTTTCATCTTTATTTTTTTAATAATTCTACCAAGGTAAATCTCGAGTAATCATCTATTATTACTAGGCAATAGAGACTCCCATTTATGGATTTGATTCCATGAGAGTCAAACAGGTCCAGGTGCAATAATTCTAGTATTGAATTAGTTTGAATTTGATTAGTTGATTTGTGGGTTGATTTGGTTTGCTTTCCTTGTTGACAAGCATTACAGATTGTTGAACCTAAATTACATAATTTTGGTAAGTCTCGAACTAAGTCATTTAATTTTGTTAAGTTTCTAAAGTTTGTGTGGAACATTCTTCTATGTCATAATCAGGATTCTTCTTTTTGTGTCAGGTGACACTTAAGTGAAGAGATGGTTAGATTAATTGCATAGATATTGTCCTTCCTAAACCCTTTTAGGTTTATGCTAGTGTTATCTATGTGCTTAATTAGGCATTCAAAAGATAAGAATCTAACCTTATATCCTAAATCACACAACTGGCTAATGCTAAGTAAATTATATTTAAATTTATCAATAAGTAATACTTTTTTAACAATAAAGTCAGTTTTGAGTTCGATATTATCTATTCCAATTATCTTAAATTTGTCGTTATTTTCAAAGGCAACCATTCCTAAGCTTTTGTACATGAGTTGAGTGAATTTGGTGTGATTCCTAGTCATATGTCTGGAACAACTACTGTCTAATATCCACTTAGTTTCCTATAAAAGTGGAATGCCATTATCAATTCAATTTATTAACTGTAAGTTACTCGGAGTTTTAAATTGAATTTTAAGTTTGAGCTTAATTTTTAATTTTAAGTTTAATTTTATCTATTTTATTTTTAATTTATTTTTAGTTTAATTAATTTAATTTGATTTAATTTAGTTTATTTTTGATTTAATTTATTTAGTTTAGTTTAATTTAATTTAATTTATTTAATTTAGTTTAATTAATTTAATTTGATTTGATTTATTTTAATTTACTTTGATCTTAAATTTGAATTAAATCTTTAGTCATCTTGCCTGATCTATATTTTCAATCAGGGAATCCTATAATGTTGTGAGATGAATTAGGTAGAATTTTAGGATTAGGTTTAACATTGTGTTAGATTTAAGTTTAGCTTTGGGTTCAACAAATAAACATTCTTTGGATAAACTTCTGAGCTATGGTGAGTCACCTAGACATCATTAGAGTAACCATGCATTCGAAATTTTCTAAATAGTCTTATCCACTGGTAAAACTTTGGTCTAATTGGTCAGGATTCGTAAGGAGTAGCTTTAGTTAGTTCCACTAAGCCAAATACACCAGGTCGAAGCCATATCTTCCTAGACATGCATAGGCAGAGTTTTCCTAACTTACTATCATCCCAAACTTCACCAGTACCGTTGATCAAGTTAAACTTTTATCCCTTTTTAGACTAGTCCTAATTACCCATCTGGGTAAGTTTATTAATTTTGGAGGTGCCAACTAGTTTGGAGCTCCCCTGATTTATTGAACTTTTTAGTTTTTAGGTTTTAGGTTTATGTTAATTAGTTTTGTAGTTATAATAGACTTGATGATAATTTAAATTAGCCTTGTAGTTATTTGATTTAAATTTATTTGAGTTTGCATTGTTTGATGTTATCTTATTTTTTTAGTTTGGAATTTAGTTTCAAAGGTTTATTTTGATTTGGTTTTAATTAATGAATTTCATTTTTATGTACATAAAATGATTGAGTCCTACTTGCGTGGTTAGTCATGTTTTTGGAACACAGGCTTTAGTTAGTTTCTTATTTTGAGTTATTAGCGATATAAATGTTTTGTTAGTCGAGCTGGACTTGTATCCAATCCGGACTTATTGTACACAGTTTTTTGCGATCCAAGTATCATATCAAGATATTTGGATCTAGTTGTAAATTTTCTAGTAGTTCTTTTAGTTTAAGTATTTTAGTTTTCAATCTGGAATTATCTTCCTCAAGTTTTGCAATTTGAGTCGGGATTTTAGATTGAATTGGCTTAACTGTTGAGTTTGAATTTAGTTGTTCGTTAAGTATTTTATTTTCTATATTTAGTTCGTTTATTATTTTTTTAAATGAATTAATTTTTTATTTAAACATGCTATTATTTTAAAAAAATTCTTAAAGTAAATTGTACCTCATTGAAACCTTCAAAAACGAGTGTGGACTCGTGGCTCGATTCGGGTTCAGACCTGTCTTCTAAGTCGCTTTCTGATTCTGGTCCGTAAGCCATCAACGCGAGGTAGTTGGTGTGCTTCAGTTCGTCACCATCTAATTCCTTCACAGATGATTCTCCCCAAGTCGCCTTAAGGGCTTTCTTCTTCTTGAGATTTGGGAAATCAATCTTGTAGTGTCCCTTCTCATTGCATCCAAAGCACGTGGCATTGGTCTTGTTGTTGTTGGAGGTTGAAGTGGAGTTGATCTTCTGTAGGTCCATTTTGGTGAAATTCTTCTCTCTCCTGGTGAACATCTTTCTTACCAAGTTCACCAGGTATTCTTCATCATCTCTGTCTTGGTCAGTCTCAACTTTAAGTTCTGGTTTATTTTTGAGCTTTTCTTTTGATGTTCCTGCAACAAAAGCATCACCTTTCTCATGTTTGGCGTCAGTCTGTTCGTGCATCTCTAATTCATAGAAAAGTTCATCTAATTTTAATTAAGATAAATTTCTCGAGATCTTATAGGTATCTATGATGGATGCCCATAATGCATTTCGAGGAAATACGTTTAAAGCGTACCTTATAAGATCTCGATTCTTCATTTGGTGGCTGATTGTGTGAAGTCCATTAAGGATATCTTTTATTCTCACATGTAGTTGACTGGTAGTCTCACCTTTCTACATTTTATATTAAATAATTTATTCAAAAATAAATCCCTTTTCATTACCTTTGCGTCATTGGTTCCCTTGTGTAGTTCTATGAGTTTGTCCCATAGCTCTTTGGCGTTTTAATGTGGGTCGACACAGTTCAGTTCCGCCTTTGTTAACACACATTGGATTGTGTTGAGGGCCTTGAAGTCTATCTGGGCTTTCTTCTTCATTTATGGATTCCAATTTTCTGAGTCTATTGGAATTCCGGTGTTATGGTCGACCAGTGCCTTGTATCCTTTGGTGACGCTGAACCACTGGTCATAATTGGTCTTCAGATACACTTCCATCCACCTCTTCCAGTAGGGGAAGTCGTCTCCATTGAAGAGAGGAGGGCGAGCAGTACTGTATCCCTCAAGTTGGGCCATTTAGCACTGAAGATAGAAAACTAAAAAAAAGATACCAAGACTTGGTCTTGGATTAGTAGAGTTTGAGGAGAAGTAAAAAAGAAATTTCGAAGAACTCGAGTGGTGTTGCACCAACTTCGAGTTAAAAAACTGAACGAGAAATTATTATTTGAAAGGGTAAGTTGTACCAATTCAAATAGAATATGAGAAAACAAAAATAAAAAAAATGATTTCTCCCAGTTTGATTGGTGGTTGCACCAATTCAGAGCAGAACCTGCTCTGATACCACTTGTTAGATCGATACGCACGTAAGAAGGGGGTGAATCACATGGTTTTTAAAAACTTATTTTATTATTTAAATAAAAAAACACTAGTACGTGCAGTGGAAAAATAGAGAAATCAAACGACAAATAAGAAAACCAAAATAGACACGGTCAGTTTACTTGGTTTAGAGCCTTCGGTGACTCTTACTCCAAGACTCAGGTCCCGTGGATCTCTCGATGGACAATCTACTAAAATATCTTTTCCAGTACCTCCAGAAAAGGGAATCGAGTACACAGATAGAGGGAATAAGTGCAACACCCTGCACTTGTCCTTTTACAAGTAGTAAAATGTAAAAATTACAAATCGTTACCCAACTCCTTGGAAGATTGTTAGCTTAAACTTAGTGTTGGTCGGCTCCTTGGCAGTAGTCGGGCATAGCAGTGTCGTAGCAGTGTCACAACAGGAAGCCAGAGCAGTTAAGACCTCAAATGGATGCACAGAAGCTTGTATAGATGTTGTCGTGAGAAGCTTAGTCGAGACTGGCTTATAAGGCCATGAAAGACGCCTTCCATAGGCATTAAAGGCGCCTCCAATGGGTCAAATCTGATCCAGAAGTAGGTATGCCTTATCCGCGATGATGTCTAAATTTTATCCCTTGGAAGGCACCTTCCACTGCTTAAAGGTGCCTTCAGGTACTATTCATCCGAAGGCTTTTTGTTCCTTTTACCCTGCAAGTTGTGTTAGTTCAAAACTAAAATATCTAACCTGTAAAATTAGATTAGCATAGTGAAAATAAGAAGTAGTAATTAGCTTCTGTCCTCCCATGACTAGGAACTAGTCAAGGTCTCAAATTAGGGATCCAAAGTAGTCCTAACCTAGATCGATGCCTACTGTCCCTCAACTGGGTCGCGTTCTCACAAAGTCATTCTCCTCCAGTGACTTACCTTTACTTACCATCTTATAGTCAGTTGACTAGCCTTTTGACCCACTAGGTTTTCATGTCAGTTGTCCGGTCTGCAGACTCAATTGGGCTTCTGTCAGTTGTCCAGTATCGCGGACATAATCGAACTTTCTACCAAATATTCGATCAGCCCGTTGACTAATCTGGACTTCGAACCAGCTATCTGGTTTTGCAGACTTAGCTGGATTTCATCCTGGTGTCCGTCCTTCAGACTTGTTAGTTCCTGCGTACTCCGTAAAGCAATTAGATCACAAAACACCTAACTTAACTCTCTTGTCATTCATCAAAATCTGAGTTAGATCGTTAGTGCAATCTACACCAACACCTCTCTTCTTTAAAAGAGGGGCATTGAGTCTTCGAAAGACTTACACCATGTGACATCAGTAAAAACCCCCTTCTTGGAATTTTGAATAGAAAAATGATTAAGCACTTTGTCAATATATGTACTCTGACTTAGGATAAACAATCTCTTAGATCTATCTCTATAGATCTTGATGCCTAAATATAGGCTACTTCACTTAAGTCTTTCATTAAGAAATAATTCTCAAGCCAAACCTTCATTGACTGAAGAGTAGGGATATCATTTTCAATGAGAAGTATGTCATCTACATACAATATGAGAAAGATGACTGTGCTCCCACTAACCCTCTGATAGACACAAGGTTCATTTTCATTCTTGATAAAACCAAACACTTTGATTACATCATTGAATCGAAGATTCCATCTTTTAGAAGCTTACTTTAATCCATAAATGGACCTTTTCAACTTACATAACTTTCCAGCATCCTTTGGATCTACAAAACTCTCATGTTATGTACACATCTTTGAGTAGATTTTCATTAAGAAATACAGTTTTGGCATCCATCTGCCAGATCTCATAATCATGGTAAGCTGCAATAGCAAGCATGATCCAAATAGACTTAAGCTTCGTAACTAGTGAAAAGGTTTTATCATAGTCTATACTATTAATTTGCTTGAATCCTTTAGCTACCAATCACCCCTTATAGGTATGTATATGACCATCCATGTCAGTCTTTCTTTTAAAGACCCACTTACACCCAATGAGTTTGATCCTTTTAGGTGGATCAACCAAAGTCCAAACTTGATTAGTGTACATGGATTCCATTTAAGATCTCATGGCCTCTAGCCATTTCTCATAATCTGGGCTCATTATAGCTTCTTGATAGGATGTAGGCTCATTGAGATCAACAAATATTACATCACCATGGTCAGACAAGAGAAAATAATCTCTCAGGTTGATGACGTATCCTATCAAATCTACATAGAGCTTGGTATACTCGAACAGGTTGTTGCTTTATAGCTTCTTGCGGAGTAACAGATTCATGATCCACAACACTTTATGGTGCCTGTTCAATTTCCATTAAGGCCTTAGTACTAGTTTGTGTATCTTGAAGTTCTTCAAGATCGACTTTACTCCCACTGGCTCTTCTAAAAATAAAATCTCTTTCTAGAAAAATATCATTTCTTGCAACAAACACTTTTCCTTGTATGGGATTATAAAAGAAATATGTTGGGGCAATTTCCCTAGGTCATGTTTGACCAGTTTGACTAAGCTTGAGTTGAGTCAAGCTTAAGTTGGGAATTGAGTTTTGATGTTTGACAATGTATGGAGATTGCTGGAGCAATCGTCCGATTGTGGAGATGGTCAAGGGATTGACCAGGTTGATGAAAAGACAAGTCAAGTGGTCAGTGTTGACCGGAGACTTGACCGGCTAAGTCCTAACTGGAGTTTAGGCAATGGGAAAGTCCTAATTGGAGTTTAGGCATCTGGGAAAGTCCTAACTGGAGGTTAGGCAAGAGAGAAGTCAAGTAGGTCAAGGTTGACAGGAGACTTGACTGGGAAAGTCCTAATTGGATATTAGGCAAAGGTAAGTCCAACAGGAAGGTTGGCAAGAGTGAAAATCCAAGTAGGTCAGTGTTAACCAGACTTGGTGGTGAAAGTTCTGATAAGTGAGATCAGGCAATTGGAAAGTCCTACTATAGCTAGGCAAAGTGAAAGTCCTGGTGAGGAGCCAGACAATTGGAAAGTCCAAGTGTGATCTTGGCAAAAGGAAAGTCCTGGTGAGGAGCCAGGCAATTGGAAAGTCCAAGTGTGATCTTGGCAAAGGTTGTAAGTTCAAGCATGTGGTCTTGGCAAGGTAAGTCCTAGTGTGACTTGGCGAGGAGAACCCGACAACTAGGATGAGGCCGATGGAAGCTCCAGAAGGCAAGGCGTGAAGGATGGGGAGATATCCGAGGGACGCAAGGTTGATGGAGGAGGCTAGAAGGCTAGTTCGAGGTTGGTCGGGAGTGGCCAAATGCTAGGCATGGAGACCCAATAGGTCACGGTTGACCGGGAGTTGGGTTTGGGAGTTTGGACTTGAGTTTGAGTCAAGTCCAAGCTGGTTAATCGATCAGGCAATCGATTGAACCAGAGACCAATCGATCAGTGGATCGATTGGAGTGTGCTGGAAGGAAGGAATGACCCAATCGATTGGTCGATCGATTGAGACCATATTTCGTGAGCACAGAGCCCTTCCCAATCTATCGGGCGATCGATTGGGGAGCTGCCAATCGATCGGTCGATCGATTGGGCAGAGGTGTTCTCGCGCGATCGCGAGAAGCACAGAATGCTTCTGGATCGATCCACCGATCGATCCAGATGTTTCCAATCGATTGGTCGATCGATTGGGATTCGACCGTTGGGCAGGATGCAGGTGGTGGACGGCTGGGATTGTCCGGATGTGACGTGGCGATCGATTGGGGATGAATTCAATCGATTGGAGCTACTGTATAAAGCCCAGGCAGAGCTTTTTCTTAGCAGATCTCTTGCGATCTTTTGCGCCGTTCTTCAGCGATTCACAGTGAGCTTCTCCAATCTACTCACGCCAGTTCTTGAAGGCACTTGGGGAGTTTCTCCAAGGTTCAAGAGGTGACGATAAGCACAAGTAAGCAAGAAGAGGAGTGTGTTGCGTTGTATTTTTGTTTCCTCTTGTTGTATTTGTGTTGTGTTGTGTGTGAGTGTTGTACGAGGCTTCTCCACCTCCGGCTGAGACCGAGAAGGAGGTTTTCATAGTGGAGTGAGCGTGTCATGTGGATCCTTGGATTAGTCACCTCATCTTGAGGTGGATACCAAATAAACCCTAGGTGTTAGCATTGGTTATTTTTGTCTTTGTATTCCGCTGCATATCATCAAGACGCAACCGACGAACACGCGACGAGACGTTATTCACCCCCCCCTCTAGTGAACATATCGGTCCCAACAAAATATCCCTTTGTTTTCTTAGGATATTCTATAAAATAGTACTTATCAAATGTGGGCCATAGTTTATCTAAAACTTAACGTCGAACGTAAGCCTCACAATCCTAAATCTTTATAAAAGATATCTTGGAACTCTTCCCAGTCCATATCGTATATGATGTCTTTATGACTGCCTTAGACGAAACACTGTTAAGTGCGAAAGCAGCTATCACTAGAGCATATCTATAGAATGAAGAAAGATCTGTATGACTCATCATTGATCGTACCATATCTAATAAAGTATGATTTCTCCTTTCTGATATACCATTCCACTATGGTGTTCCAGGTGGAGTGAGTTGAGATATGATCCCAGACTCAATGAGATGATCATGAAACTCTTGGCTAAGGTATTCCCCACCTCGATCTAATCAAAGCATCTTAATACACTTACCAAGTTGGTTTTGTACTTCATACTTAAATTCTTTGAACTTTTTAAAAGATTCAGACTTATGTTTCATAAGATACATATATCCATATCTACTGAAATCATCAGTAAAAGTAATAAAGTATTGATAGTCTCCTCTAGCTGTTATTTTGAAAGAGTCAGAAATATCAGTATGTATGAGTCCTAACAAATCATTAGCTCTTTCGTTGTATACACTAAAGGGAGTCTTAGTTATCTTGCCTTGAAGACAAGATTTGCATGTCTCATATGATTCAAAATCAAATGACTCTGAGAGTCCATCATTATGGAGTTGTGATATGTGACTTTCATTTATGTGACCCAAGCGACAATGCCAGAGATATGTTTGGTTCAAATCATTAGGCTTGAACCGTTTGATATTTATATTATAGATTGTGTTTTCAAAATTTAGAACATAGAGTCCATTCATAAGAAGTGCACTATTTTAAAACATATCACTTAAATAAACTGAACAATATTTGTCCTTTATTATAACTGAAAAGCCTTTTTGTCCAAATAAGAAATAGAAATAATGTTTTTAGTTAAAGTAGGCTCATAGAAGCACTCTTCAAGTTCTAAAACAAGTCTAGTAGGTAAAGATAAGTAATATATTTCTACAGCAATAGCAGCAACCCTTGCATCATTGCCTACTCATTGGTCCACTTCACCTTTCGTCAATGATCTACTATTTCACAACCCCTACACATTCGTACTTGTTGGTGCAGCGGGACCGGCAAGAGGGGGTGAATTGCCTGCAAATAAAAAATACCCTCCTCAAAACTTTCAACTTTAAAATAAAAGCAACAATTATAAAATTAAATAGAGCTTAAATGAAAACAGAGAAAAACAGACTCAGTGTTTTACTTGGTTACAACCAAGACGGTTGTTAATCCAAGGCAGTTGGAAAGAGCACTAGGAACGTCTCCTTCTCTGAAGGCGGAGAAGCCTTTTACACTAAGAGCTCTTACAAGTTGCTTGGAAATGAAAAATCAGAGTTGATTCTCGAATAGCTGTTCGAGGCCCCTTTATATAGGAGTTCCAGAACTTATCAAATCACCTGATCTTCGGGATCAGGATTTGACTCGAGAGGGATCGGTCGACTGATCCTTAGGTTTGGTCGACCGAACCTGCTGAACCTACCCAGCCTTCCGTCTAGATGTAGGCTCTCTAGATTGAGCCTGCGTTCGGTCGACCGATCATAGTGTTCGATCGACCGATCATAGTGTTCGATCGACTGATCAGCCAACGGTCTCCACCTGATCTGGCCCAATCAAATCGCTCGACCAGGTCTCTGGTTTATCTTCAGTTCGGTCGACCGATCAGAAGGTTCGGTCGACCGTACGCTTCACCAACGGCTGGTTGCTGACGTGTCACCAACAGCTGGTCTTTTATGATTGGGGTTCGGTTGACTGATAAAGACGTTCGGTCGACCGAACACTTGTCAAGTCAACTTCCCGGTTGACTTGCTCTGGTTCTGCTCGTTTGGTGATTGTGGCCAACCAGAATAGGGCTCACCCGAACCCAATTCCCGGCCTTCTCCTCGAGCAGTCTTCCGCCCCAGCTTTACGTCTCTCGAACGTCGCGCATGTTCTTCTCGTCCACCGGTGTACTCTTCCGCAGCTCTCTCGTCTTTTGAACGCACCGAGCCGGTCGGCTCCCTTCCCGTGTCATCCTTCTCGCTAGCTGCATCTTTCGCTCGACTTCCTGCGCTCCTAAGTTCCTGCACACTTAGACACAGAGATCAAATAACAAAGCAGGACCTAACTAACTTGGTTGATCACATCAAAATACCCATGGAGTCCAACAGTACAAATGTAAGATGTACAGCCGGTATCTAATACCTACGAAGAAGAAATACACAGATTTACTTCTATAACATATATACATGAGACAGAAGTCTCGATTCTCTTTCCTTTTACTTCCTCGAGGTACAGCTTGTAGTTCCTCTTCTAGTGTCCAGTCTCACCACAATGGAAGCATGTTCTTTCCTTAGCCACCCTACCCTTTAGTTTCAATGTATGAGACTTGCCCTTGCCTTTGGCTTGGATTTTATCCTTACCTTTAGGCTTCCATTTGCCTTTGTCCTTTTGTACCATCAAAATGTTACTAGGTTTTACCTTCTTAATGTTGGTGCATTCATGCCCTGAAAGTTTTAATGTGCTGACAATTATTTAAGTTTAGGTTAATACGTTGGATCTAACATGAGTTACAAGTTTACAGGAGAAGCCCTTGTAGGTTGGAAGACTAAATGCAAGGCAATAAAAGTCCAAGGAGGTCGAGGACTGAATTCTTGGCAAGCAAATCCCTTGCGGATTGGAAGATCGGATGCAAGGCAAGAGAAGTCCAAGGAGATCGAGGACCGGATTCTTGGCATGAAGACCCGGAGATGAGGAAGCTCTAGGCACAAAGTCCAGGGAGCAGGAGGTTCATCTAGCATGAGGTACTTGAATTGACTTGGATTTATATAAAAATTGAATTATGAGCTAAAATGTGTTTCAATCAATTAACTGATTGATTGGGAAGCATCCAATTGATTGGTTAATCAATTGAGAAGCACCTTGCCGAAAATAGTGTGCTCTTGGATTGATCAGCCGATTGATTGGTGGTAACCAATTGATCATCCGAAGGATTAAATAGGATTTTATGCAAAAGTTTAGAATTCTTTTGGATCAATCAGTTGATCGATTGGGAGTAACCAATCGATCAGCGGATCGATTGACAATGCTTTTTGCGTGAAAGCACAGAATGATCCTGGATCGATCAACTGATTAATTGGGGGTAACCAGCTGATCGATTGACAAGGCTTTTTTGTGAAAGCACAAAATGCTCTTGGATCGATCAACTGATCGATTGGTGGTAACCAATCGACCAGCCGATCGATTGTGCAGCCTTTTCTTGAAAAGGAATAAAAGCCTTAATCGATTAGTGGATCGATTGGTGAGTTCAATCGATTAAGTTTTTAGCCCAATAGATTGAGATTTAAATGAAACAATCTACACCTTTAATCTGGAGTTAGTGGTGCTCAATGGATATCTGGAATTGATTGAAGATTTACTTGAATCGATTCACGGTGGCATCTTTATGAGAAACGACTATATTTTCGAAGACGTTTAAAAGAGTTCTCAACAAAAAGCAACATCACTTGCAAAAACTATTCCATTGTGCTCCATCGTCTCTATTGCTCACTAATGCTCAAGCTCAAGCAAAAGGTTCAAGCACTCAAGCTCTCACTAGTGCAACGATCTCAAGTCACTCAAAGAAGAAGAAGGTGTACTCAAAACCCTAATCTCTAGTTTTCTTCTTCCATGTTATTGTGAGCTATATCTGTTGAGAGAAAGAGCTATAAACCTTGTAAGGTTTCTCCACCTTCGGCGTAGTTCCAAGAAGGAGGGGTTCCATAGTGGAAGGGTGACTGTGGTGTGGATCCTTGGACTAGTCATCTCCTCAAGGAGGTGGATACCAAGTAAATATAAGGAGTTAGCATTATCTTCATACTTTCCGCGGCCCAAAATCAAGTCAATCAAGAAATCAAAGTAAGTCATTCACCCACCCCACCCCCCTAGTTCAACCGGCCCTAACAAGTGGTATTAGAGCTTAGTGGCTTTTGAGGATTCATCTTCAAGAAAGCATAAGTTTAGATCTACAAGATGTCATTGAAAGAGAGACACGACACTTCGACCACTATTCTATAAAGGTAATAACTTTGCTCACTGGAAGAGTCGCATAGAGCACTATCTCATAAGCAAAATTGATATGTGGTTCTCGATCCCGGAGGGATTCATGGCGCCAACCGAGGATGGAAAAGTGCTTGAATAATAAAAATGGACTTTTAAACAAAAGATGAAGGCTCAAGCAAATACTAAGGTGATCGGGACTCTTCAATGTGGTTTAAGCTCGGAGCAACTCAACAAGATTGGACCCTTCAAGAGTGCCATGGATTTGTGGGATAAGCTTATTGAGCTAAATGAAGGCACCAAGGATTTAAGAATTACAAAGAGAGATCTCCTAATAAATCAACTTCAAAATTTCACAATGAAGGATGGAAAAACGGTAAGCTCACTACATGGGAGATTCAAGGAACTCCTAAACTGTCTCCATTCAGTTGGAGAAAGTGTGGAGAATCGGGATCTCATAAGATATACACTAAATCCTTCCCAAGAAACTCATTATGGTCATCCAGGGTGGATGACTATAAGGTTTCACGAGATTTGTCAATAGTAAAGTTAGATGAATTATTTTATGAACTTAAATTGCATGAACAAGCTAACACAAGCCATAAAGAGAAAAGTATAGCATTGATTGCAGGTGAAAAGAGGAAGAAGAAGCACAAAGAAAAGAAGACGGAGAAGGAGGAGTCATCTTCAAAGTCTGAGCAAGATAGTAATAGTGATAGTAATGAAGAGCTATCATCAAGTGAAATGACAAATTTTGTTCGAAGAATGATGAGACACTCAAGGAAGTTTAACAAGAAGGATGTCAAGAAGATCTTTAATAATGATAAAAGAAAAGGTAAATCTCTTGTGGATTCAAAGTCTAAAACTGATATAATTTACTATGAATGCAAGAAAAAAGGACACTACAAAATGGAGCGTCCAAAATTGAAGAAGCAAGAAGAAAAGATTAAGGAGAAAAAGGTCTTGATAGCCATATGGTATGAATCATCTTCAAGCTCATCAGAAGAAGATGAAAGGAAGAGCTCAAGGCACGTGACACTCATGGCCTTAAGCCATATGGAAGATAGCGAAGGTGAAGATAGTCATGGTGAGGATACGGAATCTTTAAGTGAGTCATCATCTAGTGATGACGAGGTAATTTCTCCCAAGCTTGATAAGATATATGATACCATTGCATGTTTAACTAATTCTCAAATCAAAAGATAAGGTTAGAAAGTTACAAAATGAATTGAGATCATTTAAGAATGAAATGATACCATGTGAAATTTGCATGCGTCATGAAAATGACATAATTGAATTTGATGACCTTAAGAATGAGAATGCATCTTTGAAATTACAAGTTGATGATTTTAGAGGTGCTTTAGAAAAGTTTACTTCAAGTTCTAAATATTTGGGCATGATTCTAGGAGCTTAAAGGGGTGTTTACAACAAAGCAGATTTAGGGTTTAAATCATAACATAAAGAAATAAAATTCATGTCTTTAGTTAGTAGAAACTATGCTTCAAGGGTTAAGATTATGCAAGCTTGGGTACCCAAGCAATTTATTGTTGATGCTACCGGATCCAAAATTTGAGTACCAAAGTATTTGATTTATCGTGTTTGAACATGCATGTACCGAGAGGGAGCATCCAACAACATGGTTTATAGATAGTGGATGCTCTAGGCACATGACAGGAAACTCATCAAAATTCTCATTATTTAGACACAAAAGTAAAGGTATTGTTTCTTTTGATAATAGTGATAAATTAAAAGTTATAAGAATAGGAGATATTATAATTTTTGAAAAATTTGTGATAAAAATTATTTTATTAGTAAAAGGTATGACTTTTAATCTTAAGTGTTAGTCAACTATATGATTCAGATTATAGAGTTAAGTTTACTTCATCTCAATACCTAATCAAGCATAGTAAACTAAATACCATTATGCTCATAGACTATAGCAAAGAAAATATTTATCAAGTGTTTACTAAGTATCTCATGTCTAAAGAAGAGGAGACTTGGCTTTGCCACTAGAGACTTGTTCACACCAACATTAGGAATATCAAAGGGCTCTCAAAGAAAGAGTTGATGCAAGGATTGCCAAAGTTGAAGTTTCCAAAGGACAAAATGTGTGATGCATGTCAAATGGGTAAGCAAATCAAAGCTACCCATAAAGGTAAAAATGTTGTAGGTACTTCAAATACATTGGAACTCATTCACATGGATTTGTTTGATAGTAGTAGATATGTTTCTTTAAATGGTAGTAGGTATTACTTTGTGATCGTAGATGATTACACTAGATATACATGGGTATTTTTCTTGAAACATAAGGATTAGACTTTAGATACCTTGATTGCTTTTTGTAAAAGGGTAGAAAATAAAAAGAATCACAAGATAAACAAAATAAGAAGTGATCATGGAGGTGAATTTAAAAATGATAGGTTCACAAGTTTTTACATGGAAAAAGATTATAAACATGAACTTTCCACCCCTAGGACTCCTTAACAAAATGAAGTTGTTGAGAAGAAAAAATATGATTTTGTAAGAGACTACTAGGAGCATGTTAAATGAATATTCACTTCATAGCTATCTATGGGTCGAAGCAATTAATACGACATGTTATGTACAAAATCGAACATTAATACATGAGTTTCTAGGAAAATACCTTTTGATTGTGGTTTGGTAAACCACCTATAATTAAACATCTAAGAGTATTTGGATGTAAGGTTTACATTTTAAATACCAAAAATCAATTAGGAAAATTCTTTGCTAAGGCAGATGAGGGTATTCTTGTAGGTTACTCAAGTCATAGCAAAGCATATCGAATTTACAATAAAAGATCTAAATTAATTAAAGAATCATTAAATGCCTAATCAAGCATAGTGAACTATGTGATTCGGGTTATGGAGTTGAGTTTAACTTGTAGGTTTCTCTGCATGGTCTTTAATCTTTTAAGTATTAGTCAACTATGTGATTTGAGTTATAGAGTTGAGTTTAACTCATCTCGATGTCTAATCAAGAATAGTGAACTAAACACTACCATGCTCATAGGATATAGAAAAGAAAACATTTTTCAAGTTGAATTATTTGATGCTACTAATGTGCTTGCTAAGTGTCTTATGTTTAAAGAAGAAGAGACTTGGCTTTTGGCACTGGAAATTTACTCACACCAACATGAGGAATTCAAAAGAATTTCAAAGAAAGAGTTGGTGCAAGGATTACAAAAGTTAAAGTTTAAAAAGGACAAAATGTATGATGCTTGTTAAATGGGTAAGCAAACCAAAGCTACCTATAAAGGTAAAAATGTTGTAAGTACTTCAAATGCATTGGAGCTCATTAATATGAATGTTTGATAATAGTAGATATGTTTCTTTAAATGATAGTAGGTATTGCTTTGTGATTGTAGATGATTATACTAAATATACATGGGTATTTTTCTTGAAACATAAGGATCAAACTTTAGATACCTTAATTGCTTTTTGTAAAAGGGTAGAAAATAAAAATAATCACAAGATAAACAAAATACGAAGTGATCATGGAGGTGAATTTAAAAATGATAAGTTCATAAGTTTTTGTATGGAAAAAAATTATAAATATAAATTTTCCACCCCTAGGTCTCCTCGACAAAATGGAGTTGTTGAGAGAAAAAAGATGATTTTGCAAGAGGCCACTAAGAGCATGTTAAATGAATATTCACTAAATAGCTACCTATAGGCTGAAGCAATTAATATGACTTGTTATGTATAAAATGAAACATTAATACATAGATTTCTAGGAAAAACACCTCATGAGTTTTGGTTTGGTAAATTACCTACAATTAAACATATTAGAGTGCTTGGATGTAAGGTTTACATTCTAAACACCAAAGATCAATTGGGAAAATTCTCCGTTAAGGCAGATGAGGGCATTCTAGTAGGTTACTAAAGTCATAGAAAAGCGTATTAAATTTATAATAAAATATTTAAATTAGTTGAAGAATCATTAAATGTTTTCCAAGTTCTTTGTGATAATGTGAGTACAATAAATTTGACAAAAAAAAATCCTGCCCATCATTCAAAAACAAAACACATAGAAATCAAGTATCATTTTATTCGTGATCATGTGACTCGAGGTGATATTATTCTAAATTATATTGAGTTAAAATCAAACTTAGCCGACATTTTCACTAAACTTCTTCCTGAAGTTGATTTTAGTTTTTTTCAAAGGGAATTGAGAATGTGTTGTATTGACTAGACCACAATCCTTCATGATCATTTCAAAGATAAAATTATTGAAGTTTCCTTAACCTTTGTTTTGCCTCTCACAAAAACATAGGATTTCCCTTGGTTTATTCTCTTGATATGTTTAGATGGGAGTGAGAGGTTAGGGACAATTCTCTTGGTCATAATGCTTATTATGATGCATTTCTTTGGTCAAGAAGATTGAATTCTCATGGATCATTTATTTCTCCAATCATGGGGAGAGCAAATGTTCAAATCATGTGCATTTAACCCAAAGATTATGATTGAAAATTATATTTTGGAACACATATCAAAATCATTTTTGAAAATCTTGGTGAAGTTTATATTTGGATATGAGTCATTATTAATTAGTTAGATACAAACATGAGAAAAACATTAAATGTTTAAATGGTTTCAATTATGTGTCAATCTTTGAAAATAAAGATTATTTTTATCAAAACCTATTTTTCCCTAATAATATAAGACATAAGTAATAACTACCCAAGATTTCATAGTTTTTAGATTAGTGTATAATTATTTATACATTTCTGAAATTCGACCCTAGTGGAAATAAAAAATGTAGACTTATCAGTAATCCCAATTGATTAGTCAATCGATTAGGAAGTCCGTAGTTCACACAGAGTGTCACGGATTCAATCACTGGATCAATTCAATGAAATTTAATCGATCAACCAATCGATTGATGTGTATGTTCGGGTGCACAAAGCCTTCTTGAAACGATCCGACAATCGATTGTATTAATTGCAATCGATCGGCCGATCGATTGGAAAAATCTTTTTGTGAACAGTACGACCTGAAGTCGATTCACTCATTTAAAATCCCTATATCTTTGCAAAAATCAATTCCCACTCTTTAAACACTTCCGAGCGTGTCCCGTGCCCTAGGTCTCGAGAGATTTGGGTGATTCTCCCGTGCCTTCCAACTAGCTTCTCTGGCGGTCTTCTCCGACGACAAGGGCCCTCATCTTGTTTTCCCCACTTCCGTGTTCTCTTCTCATGGAGAAGAAGGCGTTTGGGTCTATTGTCTCATTGTCACACAACCCAACTTCACTAGATGACCATCCTTCCCACATAGATGATGAATCTGAACCCTAAGTAAACCCTAAACCTTAACTCTACTTTTCTTCCAAATTTTGTAACATTAGTAGTGTTTTATGTTTCTAATCTTTTTGTGTTCCGACATGGTATATCACTCATATATCATTTATGCACTGCATTCATTGCATTGGTGTTGTTTGCATTTCCTTTCATTCATCATATTTAGGAGAAAATAGAAGGTCAGTAAGTCCGGTGAGGGGTCTTCTCGACTTCTAACTCAACCCCTACCCCCCATTAACCAGCATTTCCCCAATGCTGCTCTTCAACAATCGTTTAACAGAAATACTTTCAAGCTTATCCCTCCTAGGTCCATTGATAGGAAATTATATCATGATTCTTGTTTTGAGGTCTATTCCTTAATCAACCACTATAAGCTTAATTCTATTGTTTATTGTGAGAGGAGTGCCAATGTCAGGCTTGTATCTGAGTTCTACAATAACTTGTATACATTAGATGGAGTTGTTTACCATGCTCGTGTCGCCAAGTGCAGTTTGGACTTTTTTTTTATTAGATCCTTTAGAACTTTTTGAGGTGTCGTCCATCGACGAATGAATTTGTATTTTATCCTACATTACCTGATCTTTTGCCTCCATCATTTGAGCATATCACCATTGATTTTATGCATCAGAGTCTCTTTGGTCATCATCATCTGGACGGTCTAAATGCACATATTAATACATTCTCCTCGCTTGAATTATCGCCAGGGACAATGCATTATTCAAAATAGTTATTAATTATCTTTTGTCTATTGTCTTCCGTGCCTTAGCCCTCATTAGACTCTCTCATATATTTTTGTTGTACACCATGTGGCATTCCCTTGATGTCAACATCATTTTGAATATCTTTCATTGCATCATTCATTTCACTCAGTCGGTACATCGGACAGTCCACATGCCTTTTGACAACATCATTATAGACTAGTTGAAGTCCATACACATTGATGTCTCCCAAGGGAAGCTAAAGCCTATGACCGTCGTGTATTCTAGAATATCTGTAAGATCATTCACAAAGACTAGTATAGACGTTGGGCCAGATGGTGTACGATGGATCGACCAGTGTGCACTTGGTGAGGGGTTGAGGGATCGACCTCGGGGGCAGCGCAAGCGCCGACTCCGAGGGCAGCTGATCCTGAGGAGGATGTTGAAGCACCTACTCCTCTTGGTCCCATTAGAGTTGCTCAGCTTAAGACACTCGATGAGACCATGGACACTCATCTTGAGGAGCTGCACATGGATATTGCCGAGGTGCGCACAGAGGTTGCCACCATTGAGCGCCGACTGATTGCTATGCAGGCTAGCTTTGACTCTCTAGCAGATTTAGTGTGATCTTGGATGTCAAGCCACTCTTCTCAACTTCCCCATTAGCAAGAGATGCCCCACCTGGTGTAGATGTCCCCATGGATACTGCTTCTGCTCCTGCTCCTGCTCCTACTTCTGCTTCTACTAAGGGTGACACTGTTGATTTTATATCTCATTATGACATGTCGCTCTCACTTTTTGTATATATATGGCTGCTTGACTTGTCGTTTATGATGTGCACTTTGGACATTTTGTTTGTGTGCTATATATATGATATGCCACTTGTATGACTTTATGTTTGTGGCGCGGTGTCTTCTATCTTGTTATCAAAGTGTCTATTTGCATGATACGTAGGAGTGTACCCTATCGTTCTTTGGTTTAGGGGAGTGCTCCGCAACTACTTCTATATTGTGATCGCTTGTGCTTGGGGTACTACTCCTAGTGTCTATTGTGATTAACTAATAAACTCATTAAGGGGGAACTCCTATAATTTTCTTTTGATATTTGGCAAAGGAGGAGATATAAGTTTAAGTTTATGCTTATTTGAAATGAAGTTCATGCTCACTTGGTAATTTAATAATAACATGATGATTTACTAATTTTGATATTACTATTTATCATTTTGTTATTATAATATATTAGAAATTAGCCTAAACTTAAATAGATTGTCAAACATCAAAAAGGGGGAGATTGTTGGTGCAATCATGCCTTGAAAGGTTTAATGTGTTGATAATTATTTAAGTTTAGGTTAATACATTACATCTAACCTGAGTTGCGAGTTTGCAGGAGAAGCCCTTGCAAATTGGAAGACTGGATGCAAGGCAAGAGAAGTCCAAGGAGGTCGAGGACCATATTTTTGGCAAGCGAAGCCCTTGCAGGTTGGAAGACCATATGCAAAGCAAGAGAAGTCCAAGGAGATCGAGGACTGGATTCTTGGTATGAAAACCCGGAAATGAGGAAGCTCCAGGTACAAAGTTCAGGGAACATGAGGTTCATCTGGCATGAGGTACTTGAAATGACTTGGGTTTATATAAAAATTAAATTGTGAGCTAAAATGTATTTCAATCAATTAACTGATCAATTGGGAAGAAACCAATTGATTGGTTAATCGATTGAGAAGCACCTTGCTGAAAATAGTGTGCTCCTGGATCGATCATCCGATTGATTGAAGAGGATTTTACGCAAAAGCACAAAATGCTCTTGGATTGATCAGCTGATCGATTGGGGGTAATCAATCAATCAGTGGATCGATTGACAAGGCTTTTTGCACGAAAACACAAAATGCTCCTGGATCGATCAGTTGATCGATTGGAGGTAACCAATCAATCAGTCGATTGATTAATAAGATTTTTTACGAAAGCACAGAATACTCCTGGATCGATCAGCTGATCGATTGGTGGTAACCAATTGATCAACCGATCGATTGTACAGCCTTTTTGCGAAAAGAAATAGAAGCCTTAATCGATTAGTGGATTGATTGGTGATTTAATCGATTAAGTTTTTAGCCCAATTGATTGGGATTCAAATGAAACAATCTATACCATTGATCTGGAGTTAGTGATGCTCAACGGATATCTCGGAATCGATTGGAGTTTTACCCGAATAAATTCATCACAGCATCTTTGTGAGAAATGACTATATTTTTAAAGATGTTTAAAAGAGTTCTCAACGAAAAGTGACATTACTTGCAAAAATTGTTCCATTGCGCTCCATCGTCTCTACTGCTCACCAATGCTCAAGCTCAAGTTAAAAGTTCAAGCACTTAAGTTCTCACTAGTGCTACGATCTCAAGACACTCAAAGAAGAAGAAGGTATACTCAAAACTCTAATCTCTATTTTTCTTCTTCCTTGTTATTGTGAGCTATTTCTATTGAGAGAGAGAGAGATCTATAAACCTTGTAAGGTTTCTCCACCTTTGGTGTAGTTTCGAGAAAGAGAGGTTCCATAGTAGAAGGGTGACTGTGGTGTGGATCCTTGGACTAGTCATCTCCTCAAGAAAATGGATACTAAATAAATACAAGGATTTAGCATTGTCTTCAAGCTTTTCTCTGCACAAAATTAAGTCAATCAACAAATCGAAGTGAGCCATTCACCCACCTCTAGTTTAATCGGCCCTAACACTTGAGGTTGAGTTCAGCAGTTCTCAACATGTTTAACATCTCAGGCAGTGGTTTGTCAATTTTATTCATGTTATAGTTCATAACAAATTGAGTGTAGCATTCTGGCAATGATTACAGGACAAAATCAATAACAAATTCTTAGCCCAATGGAAATATCAATCTTTCAAGGTTCTCAACATACCCAATCATTTTGAGCACATGAGTTCCTATGGGACTTCCTTCTTACATCTTGTATTAAAACAAGGCTTTGGATACCTCAAATCTCTCATGCCTTGCTTGTTTCTGATATAGTTGTTTAAGATGTGCAACTATATCATAAGTATTCGTGTTCTCATATTATTTTTGAAGCTTAGAGTTCATGGTAGCAAGCATAAGGCATGACACATCTACTGCATCATCTTGATGTTTCTTATAAGCATCCTTATCAGCACGAGTAACAATGGTGGTGGGTGGTTTAGAAATAGCTTGCTTTTGGACGTACATTTTTCTTTCTTGTTTGAGGACAATTCTCAAGTTTCTGTACTAGTCCAAGAAATTAGCTCCAATGAGTTTGTCCTTTTCAAACATAGATCGTAGAGAGAGAGTATTCGACATAATAGACAACATGATTATCTATAATAAGAAATGCTAAAATAAGTACCATATTTTAATAATTTAATTAAGCCTTTAATTAAATAATTCTCCCACTGAATTGTAAAGCTTGATAAGAGCAAGTCATGGATGTGGGCAACCGTAGTTTACCCATACTACTAGCTCCAAATCCAATAGCGATGACATTAATGTGGGACAAGATCTATATTATACCTCATCTTGAGTTAGCTTTGGCTAATCGCCCAAGAATCATATAATGTAGGTAGGCAACTTGTACCAATTATATCAAATGTAACTCTTATATAGTTGGGTGAACAAGGCTATTTGTTTGCTTTCCCATCGTATGGAGTATGCCTTTAAGTTCTCAACTCAATTGAGGTAACTTAGTTAAGTCGCACATAAAGTCTAATAGTCGGGCATCACAATTATCCTGTCATACTCTACCAAGATAAATTGAGTCACTTTACATTGACAAAACTTTACTATAATTGATCGAGATAGTAGTGAGTACCGAACTTTGGTAGGCATATTAAAAGAACCTAATTACGATTAAACTACATATGTATCGCATACAATCATGGTATATCATGGTATACATCAACATATATACTAAATAGAATGTGACATGATTATGACCCCATCTACTACGATCTTCTCAAGTCAATGAGAAGATCGAAAGGTCAACCTAAGTAAAAATATCTTCTCTAAGTGCTTCCTTAGTCGTTGTGTGTTGTTGTCATTCTCTCTCTTTTCACTATCGTCTAGTAGACTAGTTCTTTTAAAATTTATACATTATAAAATCTAAAGAAATCTCGAGTTACATTCAAGGGTAGTCTACATTTATAACAAGAATGAAAAAGATGAAATGCACAACATGTGTGTCGTATTATGAATTACAATACACACACACATTCAATCACATTGGGATAAAGGGTCATAAGCATGCACAATGTCATTAACATTCACAATAGATCTATGACATATAAGTTACTATGATTTCAACAACGAATTATGAGCTGCAACGCCACAGTGGTCCCAAAACCAACAAAACTGTTCACAACAGTTTGTGTATTTCAGACAATCTGTTCTTAACAGATGCCAACCCGAGACCACCCTTAGGCATGTAAGTTTCTATCGAACCAAATCAGACTATAACACACGTTCATAATACGTATAAAGATGCTATATCCTTGAGGTTGTTCAACACAAAACAAATACTCATAGCATAATGCAAATCATAATAAAAGGCTCATACAGTTTCTATATCGCTTATTAAAACATTACTACAACCTAGTATACGCCTTCGCAAGCGGCTCTGATACCACTTTCAGGATCTTGAGCACAAAATAATATAAGCGCAGCGGAATAAATAACAAGTTCCTTTCCAGAAGATCCATGCGAAGGAAACCGTATACTAGTTTAACTGAGAGTTCTACCTTTGTTGTATAAACACGAACTCCCGACAGCAACTTTATCCTTGGTGGATCTTGGCACGATTAAGTGTTCGTGCCTCTTTCGGTATCCACATGAACACATTCCGTTCGTCAAAGGAACTCACAAACTTGAGAAGAAGAACCACCTAAGGTTGTGCTAGCAACCTACAAAGGGGGTCTCGACTAAGGAGGAAGAAGGAGAAGACAAGCAAGAAGCCTAAGTGTCATCCATGAAAATGAATCAAAAATCCTTTTTGTACTCATCCAAGAATACCAAAAGTCTTTTAGCTTTTGGTCTTCCTTTGATTAAGGATCCATTATCTCCATTAATGGGCATTAACCTTCTTAAATGGATGAGTCTAATCTAATGAATCTGATTTGGATTAGATTCAATCCAATAATCCAACGATTGAATTCATTTGAGTCTAACTCAATGAGTCTAATTCGTATTAGACTTAATCCTATAACCTTAGAGTCTATCATATTTTAGTCAAACTAAAATAGACCCATCCCCGAATCAACATGTTGTTTGTGTGTTGTCACGCCCCGGAAAGTCTCTGTCCGAAGAAATTTCGACAGTATCTCCCCTGTACGACGGACAATCTGAAACTTTCTACATCACCATATACCTCAGCCACATGCGGCTGGAATAATAACAATAATAAACAAAATAATAACACAGACATCCACGCAGTTTAATAAGCAATGATAATAAGACTCAAAATCCACCCTACTCAACTACACCCATTAAACTCAAAACTGATATCCTACTCCACTACACTGATAAAACACAAATCCGATGATAAAATCAACTTACCTCTTCTGCCATCTAGGCAGGCATGTAGTAAAAGCAAATCCAAACCAAATCCATCGACATCACAAAATCCATACAATGTCCATACCATCAAACAAAACAAGTTTAGCATAATCTAAGTAAGAAGAACAAAAGAACAACAATATCCTCGTGGTCTACAGGGGACTAGCAACTGAAACTCTCTCCTGACAGCATCTACCTGAAAATAATAATGGAGGCGGGGGTGAGTCCAACGCTCAGCGGGTAACAACTGATATACATAGTAGGGAAATAACATCTAGCACTAATCATGCGTACAGTCCCCTGATATAAGAAGGATAAAATGCAACTGTAGTAAACAGGAGAAAACTGTACTAACCAGGACCTGATACAAGGATAAATGGTCCGAGAGGTATAGAAATCCTGTATGTATGTCAAGCATGGACATCCAACCAATATGCAGCAAATAAATGCAGCAAACACAATCACAAGAAATAAATGCATCAATGCGTATGATGCCAATGATGCGTCCTGGTCACTCCTAACGCCAGTCAACCATCTCACACACAATGGTGAGGCCGAGTGGGTAGGGCTGTGACAACCGTGCACTCTGTCGTCACTGCTCCTGATGAGTGACCGAGTGGACGGGATGCTGTCGGAGTACACCTATCCTCCTACCCCAAATCATAAATGGGGGAGCGCAATGCTCTCATCTCCCGGTACACTATGACGGGGAGGAATCTCTGCTGGCTACCACGCTGCGTCACACTACCCATGAGCGGACCAACGGAGCCAAACAAAGTCCCTGCTGCAACACACTCTGCCTGAATCGACCACTAACCCATGAGTGGTGGTGTGTGCAGATCCATGTACCTGGCAATGTGCTCAACAATAATGGAGCGGACTATCGCACAGCATGCAATCATGCGAATGGTGCATGACACTAACCATGGAAATATCCTGAGCTAAACCATATATATATAGAATGTGCACCTTAGGTCAATGAATCAAATCAAAGGTACACAGATAAGATAAGGTATAAAACTTAGGTCCTGAACATGGTGAAGCATGGTATATCACTACCCCCTATAAGCATGTATAAGCAGGTAAGAAATAACATGAGATGCAAAACAAGTATCAACCAAGCATGTAACAAGTATCGGGTAGTGACTAACCGAAACAGATAAGAAACATAATTATTGCAATTTGTTAAATTCACTACTATGCATATCAAACGACATAAAGTCAAAAGTACCCGCCTCCAATAGGAATGTCCAAATCCGACATTGAGATACTCGTCTCGCGTCAAAGTCCTGTATCCAATAGATATACGATTATTTAGCTAAATTCCTATAAATAGCTAAATAAATTCTTTAACCCTAAATTAGGGCAAAACCCTAATTTCAAAAACACATAAACCTAATCAACATACACATGATCGTCTAACCAAATCCTCCAATTCGGAACATGATCTACAAAAAGTATTCAAATACACCTAATCCTTACCCTAATTCACAGATCTCTGCTATTGATCCGCAGCCAAAGAGGTGCTGCCGGAACCAAGATCAATCCACAGCAAAGCAAGCCCTACATGAAACCTTCCCCACTGCTCGGATCAGATTGAGACACAAATTACCAATCAAAAATCCTAATTACATAACATAATTTCTTACCTCCCAGATCACAGTTAGGGCATTGAGTCAGAAATTAGGGCACGGGAGGACACCAGCGTTGCTGGAGAGAGTTGCTGCCGGAACTAGGAACAACCCACAACACCCAATTTCTAAATCCACCAAACACCACAACGTGGAGGCAACCTGCACTCGAAAGAGGAGAAGAAGGGTCGGCACCAGGGAAAGATCTCCCACAAGGGAGACAGCCTACCGGCGGTGGCTTGCGCGTCGCCGGTGCGTGGGAAGATGAAGAGAAGAATCGGGCGGAGGATGGCTAGGGCACAGGCGATTGGTACCGGACCTGGTGGCCGGCGCTCGACCTCGTCTCGGTGCGGCAACACAACTATTGAGAAGGCGTTGGTGCTGCTCCGTGCGGCGCCGATCTAGGGCAGAGGCATCGTGAGGGAGGAGGAAGAGGGATTGGCCGGCGATGCTGCTCGGTGCTATGGAAGAAAGGATCGGGGAGAAGCGGCTGTCGACAGAGGGAGAGTGGAGAAAAAGAAGCGAGAGGCGCCGGTTAGGGGTAGTTAGGGCACGGGGTTTCGGCGGCGTCGGGCGCAAGAAGGGAAACGAAGAGAATAAAAGAAATAAAGGAAATAAAGAAAAAGGAAAATGAATAAACAAATTCGACTTTTCCTCGCTTTAAAATGGGTAGCCTAAACAGGTTTTCCCGGACCCCGTTTTTATCCCCGTTAACTCGTCCGTACGAGCTCCGAAAAATTTCTAAAAATTCTGAAAAATTCCCTTATCATTATTCCCTATTTTTTTCGGTGTTTTACATTCTCCCCCACTAATAAAAATTTGGTCCCCAAATTTTCATTATCTACCATAAGCAAATACTAACAACAGGTAAAGAGTACAAAATGCTGAACGGTAAATTAAATCACGTATCTCAAGTGAAAAGATGGGGGTATCGAGCTCGGATCAAAAATAGATTACAACATTATCAACAAGGACAATGGAAACCGATCCAAACAACCTAGGAATACCAAAATCATCGAGTCCATGAAAACATCTAGGGCTTTGTAAGCCTAAATGGTAAAACCTAGAACTCATAATGCCCGTACAACAGACATACTCAACTATAAGATCCCCGACAACAAGTCTGAAATCTGATCACTAGCTACAAATCACTAGAGAAATAAATCATCGAATGTGAGAGCAACGCTCCATCACACGAAATACTACATATGTGGGAGCAACGCTCTACCACCATCAATGCAGCCTATATGGGAGCAGCGCTCCGCTACGAGCAATCTACAATATGTGGGAGCAACGCTCCACCACAACAATCCATAACATGTGAGAGCAATGCTCCACCACAACAATCCATAAATATCGCTAGAGCATTGGTAAGCCCAAATGGCATTACCAAAAACTCATAATGGCCGGAATGTGACCACCCTCGTCTAGCAATCAACAGTGACATGATATGCGGACAAACAATCTATGCCAAGAATAATATCAAGGTCGACCATTTTCAATACTAACAGATCTACCGTAAGTATCATGTTGCCAAAATCTAACGACAACTCTGACCTCCTAGTGACGTCCAATGTATCATCGGACGGTAGAGAGACGATCATTCGCTGGGGTCTGAAAATGGGTAATCTACCAATCTCTCGTATAAAAGTACGAGATATAAAAGAATATGAGCTACCAGTATCTATTAGTATATCTGCAGATAAGACATAAATAGAAATCGCACCGCAGAAAATGGATCCGTCGGCTTGCTGCGCATCCTCTCTGGTAATTGCATGAATATGTCCAGACTCTGGCGGAGGAGGAGGTGGTAACGCTGCCAGCGGCTGGGCAGAAACCTGCCACTGAGGTGGTACTGGATACTGCGCCAGAGAAGTCTGAGAGGGTGGCGACTGATACTGTACCGATAGCTGGGACTGTGGCTGGTACTGGCCTAGAGGCTGAGCCTGCATCTGATACTGCCCCTGCGTCGGATAATAAGGTCCTGGAACAGAACTCTGGGGTGCTATGGAAGCACTGGAGTACTCCTGTCCAAGCATGCCAAATGCCGCTGCTACAGGTGAAGCTATCCCCTGCTGACGATGTGAAGATTGGGCTTTCTACCCTCCTCGATATGCCCCCGTCTGACTAGACTGCCCCCTCTGACCCGACCCTCCGGAAGCCGTGTGCTGAGCCTTCAGCTGACAATCTCGGCTCTGGTGCCGATACAATAAAAGCAAACGTCCCGGAGAGCGGTGGGGTGATGTGATCTGGATCCACATAAAGAATGTCGTTGTCGGGTCGCTTCTGCTGTAGGGTGGGCTGTTGGATCTCTAGATGTCGACCGTATGCTTCCTCTTCCGGAAATGCTCTCCGAGCTAACTCTATCATGAGGGCTCGATCCGGTGCATCGAGTAAGATCGATCCCTAAACCGCAAGCTTTACTTGCGGATGACCGTCGATCCACGAATAAAGCGCATCATGCGGGATCATCCTCCATGACTAACTCTAGACAAAATCTAGCCAACCGGTTGAATTCGGTATTATACTCGTCACCGAGCGATTGTTAGTAGACTCATGAAATCTGGCATGAGCCATCGATATGCTAGGGAAAAGCGGCTCTCAAAAGCCTCTCGAACGACCCAAGTAATGTTCCTCTGGATGATGGAACGCTAAGTAATCCACCGTTAACCTCATCCCATAAATAAAGCGATCCTGCTTTCTCCCATTCGAGCAAGCCGTATATAAGAAGGTCTGCTCCATAGTCTCTATCCATGACAGGGCCATACTCGGATCAAGGTCTCCTCGGAAGAGTGTGAATCGAGTCTTCATCGACTCTGCTAATACTGGAATCCTAGCTCGTGCCGCGACAATGTCAGTGAGGTGTGTCGGGACGGCTGCAAAAAATTGGCGGAACTACTGGAGCTGGTGCTACAGGTGGTACCGGATGTGGAGCAACCGGTATCGCTGATGCAGGTGCTGCTGGGTACACCATATGTACTGGGGGCACAGGTGCCACTGGTGTCGGGTACACGGTAGGTCCAGGTGGCGGTGGTGTCGAGTACGTCGTAGGCTGGGCCGGAGCAGGTGCGGGGTATGTCGGTATTACCCCTGGTGGTACCGTAAATACGGTAGGGGTGGATACAGTCGGTGCAGCCGGTGTAGGTACCTCTAAAGGAGCCATCGGGATCTGAGAGCCCGACGCACCCGCAGTATCTTGAGTCTATCCCTGACTGACATGCTCAACAACAATAGGTATCTCTGGCATGTCCAGAGATCCCACGGTCCTCGTATGTGACCGTCCAGCACCACGTTTGTCGTCTCCTCATATCTGTTAAGTTATATCACAGATATCATTACCAGTATAATAATCATAAAATAACATCATACATATTTGTCGTCTGGAGATGTTCCGTCGCTGTCCAGTCCCTAATTTGACCTCAAAATTTCGAACGAGAAAATCGCCGGAAATCCATATAAATCTGAAACGGAAGTCCGAAACATAACCCTAACGAAAATCCGTACAAACCGAAATAGATATCCAAATATCCAGAACACCAAAAGCAGGTATCATAACCGACTCTGATACTAATAAATTGGTATCAGATAAATCTCGAATATCCAACACACTAAAATCAAACAAGTATCGCTAACTTGGCACTTTGATACCACTAAATTGTCACGCCCCGGAGGAGTCTCTGTCCGAAGAAATTTCGGCAGCATCTCCCCTGTACGACGGACAATCTGAAACTTTCTACATCATCATATACCTCAGCCATATGTGGCTGGAATAATAACAATAATAAACAAAACAATAACACAGACATCCACGCAGTTTAATAAGCAATGATAATAAGACTCAAAATCCACCCTACTCAACTACACCTATAAAGCTCAAAACCGATATCCTACTCCACTACACTCATAAAACACAAATCCGACGATAAAATCAACTTACCTCTTCTTCCATCTAGGCAGGCATGTAGTAAAAGTAAATCCAAACCAAATCCATCGACATCACAAAATCCATACAATGTCCATACCATCAAACAGAACAAGTTTAGCATAATCTAAGTAAGAAGACCAAAAGACCAACAATATCCTCGTCGTTTGCAGGGGACTAGCAACTGGAACTCTCTCCTGACAGCATCACCATGAAAATAATAACGGAGGCGGGGGTGAGTCCAACGCTCAGCGGGTAACAACTGATATACATAGTAGGGAAATAACATCTAGCACTAATCATGCGTACAGTCCCCTGATATAAGAAGGATAAAATGCAACTGTAGTAAACAGGAAAAAACTGTACTAACTAGGACCTGGTACAAGGATAAACAGTCCGAGAGGTATAGAAATCCTGTATGTATGTCAAGCATGGACATCCAACCAATATGCAGCAAATAAATGCAGCAAACACAATCACAAGAAATAAATGCATCAATGCGTATGATGCCAATGATGCGTCCTGGTCACTCCTGACGCCAGTCAACCATCTCACACACAATGGTGAGGCCGAGTGGGTAGGGCTGTGACAACCGTGCACTCTGTCGTCACTGCTCCTGATGAGTGACCGAGTGGACGGGATGCTGTCGGAGTACACCTATCCTCCTACCCCAAATCATAAATGGGGGAGCGCAATGCTCTCATCTCCCGGTACACTATGACCGGCTACCACGCTGCGTCACACTACCCATGAGCGGACCAACGGAGCCAAACAAAGTCCCTGCTGCAACACACTCTGCCTGAATCGACCACTAACCCATGAGTGGTGGTGTGTGCAGATCCATGTAACTGGCGATGTGCTCAACAATAATGGAGCGGACTATCGCACAGCATGCAATCATGCGAATGGTGCATGGCACTAACCATGGAAATATCCTGAGCTAAACTATATATATATAGAATGTGCACCTTAGGTCAATGAATCAAATCAAAGGTACACAGATAAGATAAGGTATAAAACTTAGGTCCTGAACATGGTGAAGCATGGTATATCACTACCCCCTATAAGCATGTATAAGCAGGTAAGAAATAACATGAGATGCAAAACAAGTATCAACCAAGCATGTAACAAGTATCGGGTAGTGACTAACCGAAACAGATAAGAAACATAATTATTGCAATTTGTTAAATTCACTACTATGCATATCAAACGACATAAAGTCAAAAGTACCCGCCTCCAATAGGAATGTCCAAATCCGACATTGAGATACTCGTCTCGCGTCAAAGTCCTGTATCCAATAGATATACGATTATTTAGCTAAATTCCTATAAATAGCTAAATAAATTCTTTAACCCTAAATTAGGGCAAAACCCTAATTTCAAAAACACATAAACCTAATCAACATACACATGATCGTCTAACCAAATCCTCCAATTCGGAACATGATCTACAAAAAGTATTCAAATACACCTAATCCTTACCCTAATTCACATATCTCTGCTATTGATCCGCAGCCAAAGAGGTGCTGCCGGAACCAAGATCAATCCACAGCAAAGCAAGCCCTACAGGAAACCTTCCCCACTGCTCGGATCAGATTGAGACACAAATTACCAATCAAAAATCCTAATTACATAACATAATTTCTTACCTCCCAGATCACAGTTAGGGCATTGAGTCAGAAATTAGGGCACGGGAGGACACTAGCGTTGCTGGAGAGAGTTGCTGTCGGAACTAGGAACAACCCACAACACCCAATTTCTAAATCCACCAAACACCACAACGTGGAGGCAACCTGCACTCGAAAGAGGAGAAGAAGGGTCGGCACCAGGGAAAGATCTCCCACAAGGGAGACAGCCTACCGGCGGTGGCTTGCGCGTCGCCGGCGCGTGGGAAGATGAAGAGAAGAATCGGGCGGAGGATGGCTCGGCTAGGGCACAGGCGATTGGTACCGGACCTGGTGGCCGGCACTCGGCCTCGTCTCGGCGCGGCAACACAACTCGAGAGAAGGCGTTGGTGCTGCTCCGTGCGGCGCCGATCTAGGGCAGAGGCGTCGCGAGGGAGGAGGAAGAGGGATTGGCCGGCGATGCTGCTCGGTGCTAGGGAAGAAAGGATCGGGGAGAAGCGGCTGTCGGCAGAGGGAGAGTGGAGAAAAAGAAGCGAGAGGCGCCGGTTAGGGGTAGTTAGGGCACGGGGTTTCGGCGGCGTCGGGCGCAAGAAGGGAAACGAAGAGAATAAAAGAAATAAAAGAAATAAAGAAAAAGGAAAATGAATAAACAAATTCGACTTTTCCTCGCTTTAAAATGGGTAGCCTAAACAGGCTTTCCCGGACCCCGTTAACTCGTCCGTACGAGCTCCGAAAAATTTCTAAAAATTCCAGAAAATTCCCTTATCATTATTCCCCATTTTTCCAGTATTTTACATGTGTGACCTAATAGGCTCTCGTAACATTGACAATGATCTAAAACAACTTAGGTACATAAGTAATGAGTGACATCTAACAAAACATCATTGCTATCTAAGTGACAAGAATGTCAAGATCCGACCTAAGCTTTCCGTGTCTATCATCTTGTATAACTCAGTCCTTCTATCCTTGATATCTAGATTAATCAATGAGGTATAGACCGTGTCATTCTCTTATTAATTTTTATGTTTCTTGATCCCTAAGTATACACACTCAATCAAATAAGCTCAACATCTCATATTGACTAATTTGAGCATGATCATGTATTCTTGTGTCCTACTTAATCAAAGGGTCCACAGATATCACTTCCGTTATATGGAAGGGATACGTTATATGGAAGGGATAGGTATCATCTACATCATTCACATCCCTTCGCATAACTTATTGCATACCTAGTGTTCGACTTTATAATCCACCTTATTACAGGTAATGTTTGACGATATCAAAGTACATAACTCCTTATGTAGGGAACTGTAGTGACTTCAGGTCTAAGAACTATTTATACCAATAGTCACTATAAGAATATTTATGATGCTCATATAATGATCCATGCAACATTTCATGACGGGTCATTTTAGTACATATTCTCTAATATATACTCATGCGTCAATCTGATATCTCATATCCATGACTTGTGAGATTAAGTTATCCATTGACCTACATGTTAGTCTTAACACATTAATATTGTCCTTACATATTAATGCTTGATCAAAAATAGTTAAAAGTAGTGTCTATATATCTACAAACTCTCACTATCAATTCAATCAATTAATATATTGTAGACTAAAATTTACTATTCTAGGATATTATTATACTTATTTAATTAGCATGAATCTAAAATAATATAATAATAATTACCTTTTATTAATAAAATATAATACAATATATTCTAAATTAATTAATTTGTTGGACTTACATTAATATCCTCCGCATTTTTTTTCTTCTAATTATGGTTGACCCTCTCAAACTATGTACCGAGAAGTTATTTCCTTTCTATGCTAATGTTTTTCTATGTGTTATTTGCACCCTCATATTTTAAGTCTCATCCTGTTCACAATATCTGAACTTTTCTTCCTGTTGATGTTATCAAGGAGAGTCATGCCCAAGATTATTTGATTTCTCTACCTTTCATAAATAATTATTTGGCAGGGACATTGATAGTCCAACTGCCATGGTCTTCCACTAGTTAATTTAATGGCAAAAAGATTGAGAAGGAATAAAAGAAATTGTATATCTCAACAAATCCGTGGAGTCAGGATCTCTCTTCTTAATTCATTTTGCAATTAGCATTTCTTGCATGGAGTTGTTATTTATTTTCATAGCTCGCTTCTTTGAAAATGACATGTTTTTATCATTCCTTTAAAGCCTGGGTCTATGCTTACTCTCTAAGAGGTGCATGGATTCATTATTCACCCTTGTTATGGTTATGGAGCTTGACATTTTGTAAAAGTTGTAAGATCAATTTTTTTATTTTCTTTCGATTTAGACATAATTGTGGATCGATCTATTTCTCTTCCAATTTAGATATAGTCATGGATCGAGCATCTATTCTCTCTATCTCGAACAGATGACGTTCATTGACATATTTCTCCCTACTCAAATATAATTATGGATCGAACTATTTCTCTCTTAACTTCGACATAGTTGTGGATTGAATATTTATTCCCTCTGTCTTAGATAGATGGTGGCCATCGGCATATCTCTCTAGACATAAATATAGTCGTGGATCGAGTTATTTTTCATTTAACTCAGATATAGTTATAGATCGAGGTATTTCTCTCCTGACTCAGACATAACTGCGGATCAAATATTTATTCCCTCTATCTCGGGCAGATGGCATCCATCGACTTTAACTCCTTGTCTCAGACATGCATCCATCGACAAATGCCCTTCTCAAGGTCAATTTACTTGGTCTCGGATCAAGGCGTCCATTGGCAAATGTCTTTCTTAGAGTCAATTCACTTTGTCTCGAACCAAGGCATCCATCGGCATATTCTATGAGCTATTCTCTCTCCAACTCAATGATTACTCGGGAGTCATGAAATTGAGCCTATAATTCTCTTTCAACTCGAACATAGTCACAGATCGAGTTATTCTCTCCCAACTCTGACATAGTCATGGATCGAGCTATTCTCTCTCTAACTCTTTGAGTATTCAAAAGTAGTGAGATCTAAGTAATTATATTCTTCCAACTCATACATAGTCGTGGTTCGATCTATTCTCTTTCTAATTATGAGATCGAACTCATTATACTCTCCTAACTCTGACATAGTGGTGAATCGAGCAATTCTCCCGACTCAAACATAGTGGTTGATTGAGTTATTCTCTTCCGACTCAGACATAGTAGTTGATTGAGCTATTCTCTCTCGACTTAGATATTGTCACTAATCGAACTATTTGTAGAACTTTCGAGCCGCAAAAAATTACTTTTTGCGTTGCGGAAACCCCGAAGTTCTTAGCCATTGGATCCGTGCAAAGATAAAATTTTTCATGTACTTAGTTTTTCTACTCTAGATCTACTTTAGATCTACATGTCAAGGGATATACCTTTGAAGCGAAGCCCTTCGCAAATCCCGCTCGTCCAAGGTCCGTCGGATCTCAAGTGTGTTCAAGTGTACACACCTCTAGAAGTATCCACACGGACAAAATGGGTGGAGAGAAAAATACTTAGAGTGTGCTAGCACTCTTAAGGTGTTTCGGCCAAGGAGGAGAGGGAGAGTAGAGAAGAAGAAAGGAGGAAGAAGATGGAGTTACACCAAGCACACCCAATGCACTAAAAGTGGCCGACCACTTAATGAAGGGGGTTTTATCTCCATGTAATACCAAGAGTCAAGGCTCTTGGTATTCCTCATGAGGTGGCATACCATGAAGTAACCTTGATGATGTGGCACATCACCATTGGCCGGCCCTATGACATGGCATTTGGTCAAGTCAAGGTCAAGTCAAACTTGACTCTTCATCTTCCCTCTCAAGTCAAGTCAAACTTAACTTAAATTCTCCCACGGTTGATCAAATCTAACCATTGATTCAAGCCAATTTGATTTAATGAATCTCTATTCATTAAACTAGATTGATTTAATGAGTTATAATCTAAATTAGACTCATTGGACACATGAATCAAATTGAGTCCAACTCAATTAGTTTAATTTGGATTACTCTTGATCCAATTTGGTTCATCACATGAACCTAATCCTCTTGGTTCATCATATGAACCTAATCTCCATCTAATTGCCCTTTGTGTGTGACCATATAGGTTCTTGTAACGTTGGTAATGCTCCTAAACCCATTTAGAAACATAAGTAATGAGCGGTATCTAGCAACACATCATTACTACCCAAGTTACAAAAATGTTGAGATCCAACATCACCTTTGTGACTACTAATTGTGACTCTCACAATATGTGACAATGTCCTTCTATCCTTGACATCTAGATTGATCAATTTGAGGCATACACCGTGTCATCCTCTAATCAATATATATCTTGAACTCTAAGTAGACTCACTCTAATCAAATGAGCTTAATATCTCATATTGACTCATTTGGGCATAGCCATGCACTTAGTGATCTCACTCTATCAAGAATAATGATGTCACTCCCGTCATATAGGAGGGATAGATCCCATCTACATCACTCATATCCCTCTGCATAATTTGTTACATACCCAGTAATCGCCTTTATAGTCCACCCAGTTACGGATGACGTTTGACGAAGCCAAAGTATGCAACTCCTTATGTAAGGAACCATGGTGACTTCAGGTCCAAGGACTAATAGTTATACTAATAGTCACATGAGAAAGTATATGACACTCATATAACAATCCATGATACTTTCTCATGGTGGGTCATTCAGCATACATTCTCCAATGCATACCTATGTGTCAACTTGATATCTCTATATCCATGACTTGTGAGATCAAGTCATCGAGTTGACCTACATGCTAGTCTCGTCGCATTAACATTGTCCCTGAATGTTAATACTTGAATAGGAATGATTAAGAGTAGTGTTCTCTATATCATCTCACTATCGATTCAACCAATCGATTGATATAGATAAGAACTTTCTACTCAAGGATGCTATTATACTTAGTTATTTGGCACCAATACAAGTAAGTATAATAACCATAAAGAAAATGCCTTTATAAATATATAGGAATATGATACATCGAGTCCATACAACAATCATCATATGATTGGCTCTAGGGCTCTAACTAACAATCTCCCACTAGCACTAGTGTCAATCAGTGTAGGCTCTAAGGCCCAATGACCTAGTGTGACCATTATGCTTTCTCTGTGTCAAAGCCTTGGTCAAGGGATCAGTTATGTTAGCCTCTGTGGGTACTCTGCAAATCTTCACATCTCCTCTATCGATAATCTCTTGAATGAGATGGAAGCGTCGTAGTATGTGTTTGGTCTGCTGGTGTGAGCGAGGTTCCTTATCCTGTGCAATTGCTCCATTGTTGTCACAATAGAGCTCTATAGGATCGGCTATGCTAGGAACCACCCCAAGCTCAGTAATGAACTTACGGATCCAAACTGCCTCCTTTGCTGCTTCTGATGCAGCAATATACTCGGCCTCTATTGTAGAATCAGCAACTGTGTCCTGCTTCGAACTCTTCCAGCTCACAACACCACCATTCAAGCAAAACACGAACCCAGACTGCGATCTATAATCATCCTGGTCAGTTTGGAAATTGGCATCACTGTAACCCTTTACAGCTAGCTCATCATCGCCTCCATATATCAAGAAATATTCTTTAGTCCTTCTTAAGTACTTAAGAATATTCTTGTCCGCTATCCAGTGACGCTCACTTGGATCTGACTGGTATCTGCTCGTCATGCTCAAAGCATACGAAACATCAGGACGAATACATAGCATGGCGTACATTATAGATCCTATGGCTGAAGCATAATGGATCTTATACATGCGATCTCTCTCCTCTCTAGAAGAGGGACTTTGAGTCTTCGAAAGACTCACACCATGTGACATCGACAGAAATCCTTTCTTGGAATTCTGCATGGCAAACCGTAGTAATACCTTGTCAATATATGTACTCTGACTTAGGCCAAGCAATCTCTTAGATCTATCTCTATAGATCTTTATGCCTAAAATACAGGCTGCTTCACCAAAGTCCTTCATTGAGAAACAATTCCCCAGCCATGTCTTTACAGACTGCAGCAAAGGGATGTCATTCTCAATGAGTAGTATGTCATCCACATACAATACAAGGAAGACAACTGTGCTCCCAACAACCTTCTTGTAGACACAGGGTTCATCTTCATTCTTGATGAAATCAAACTGTTTGATTGCATCATCGAATCGAAGATTCCAGCTCCGAGAAGCTTGCTTTAGTCCATAAATGGACTTATACAGCTTGCATACTCTGACAGTATGCTGTGGATCTACAAAACCCTCAGGTTGTGTCATGTACACATCCTCGAGCAAGTTTCCATTCAGAAACGCGGTTTTGACATCCATCTGCCAGATCTCATAATCGTGGTATGCTGCAATAGCAAGCATGATCCGAATGGACTTAAACATCGCTACTGGAGAAAAATTTTCATCATAGTAAATACCATGAATTTGTTTGAAACCTTTTGCTACCAAACGACCCTTGTATATAAGTCCATCCATGTTAGTCTTTCTCTTAAAGACCCACTTACACCCAATGGGTTTGACTCCTTCAGGTGGATCAACCAAAGTCCATACTTGGTTGGTGTACATGGATTCCATCTCGGATCTCATGGCCTCTAGCCATTTCTCAGAATCTGGTCTCATCACAGCTTCCTGATAGGAGGTAGGCTCATTCTCAACAAGCATAACGTCATCATGGTCAGACAAGAGAAATGAGTATCTCTCAGGCTGACGACGTACCCTATCAGACCTGCGAAGAGGTATGTCTACTTGAACTGGTTGTTGTTCCTCAACTCCTTGTGGAACAATCTCATCATCCACAACACTTTGTGGTTCCAGTTCAACTTCTATCAAGGCTTCAGTGCTATGGTCCATATCTTGAACTTCTTCAAGATTGAATGTACTCCCACTAGTTTTTCTAGAAACAAAGTCCCTTTCTAGAAATACTCTAGTCTTAGCCACAACTACTTTGTGTTGACTTGGAATGTAGAAGTAATATCCCTTCGTTTTCTTGGGATATCATATAAAATAGCACTTATCGGATTTGGGTCCCAATTTGTCCGAGACTTGACGTCGAACGTAAACCTCACAACCCCAAATCCTCATAAAAGATACCTGGGCATCCCTCCTAGTCCATATCTTATATGGTGTCTTTATCACAGCCTTGGATGGAACACGGTTAAGTATGAAAGTTGCTATGTCTAGAGCATAGCCCTAAAGAGATATAGGAAGATCTGTGTGACTCATCATAGATCGCACCATATCTAATAGGGTACGATTCCTTCTTTCGGATACACCATTCCACTGTGGTGTTCCAGGAGGAGTGAGTTGGGATAAAATCCCACACTTAGCTAGATAGTCACGAAACTTATGGCTAAGGTATTCTCCACCTCGATCTGATCAAAGTATCTTAATACTCTTGCCAAGCTGGTTTTGTACTTCATTCTTGAATGCTTTGAACTTTTCAAGTGATTCTGACTTATGTGTCATCAAATCACATAACCATATCTACTGAAGTCATCAGTAAATGTAATGAAGTACCTATAACCACCTCTGGAAGCGACATTGAAAGGACCACATACATCACTATGTATAAGTCTTAACAAGTCAATCGCTCTTTCGCTGTGTCCACTAAAGGGAGTCTTGGTCATCTTGCCTAGTAGGCATGACTCGCATGTTTCATATGATTCAAAATTAAATGAGTCCAGCAAACCATCTTTATGGAGCTAGGATAAATGTTTGTCATTTATATGACCTAAGCGACAATGCCAGAGATAGATTTGGTTCATCATTTGACTTGAACCTTTTGATACTTATGTTATAGATGGGGTTCTCTAAGTCTATAATGTAGAGTCCGTTCATCAGAGGTGCACTACAATAGAACATATCGTTTAAATGGACGGAACAACATTTGTTCTTTATTATAAATGAAAAACCTTTCTTGTCTAAACAAGTAGAAACTAAAATGATGTTCTTGGTAAGAGCAGGCACATAACATTCATCTAATTCTAGTACAAGCCCAGAGGGCAGAGATAGATAGTAAGTCCCTACAGCAACAGCAGCAACCCGTGCTCCATTGCCTACTTGTAGGTCCACCTCGCCCTTTGTCAATGCCCTACTATTTCTCAACGCCTGCACATTAGTACAAATGTGAGAAGCACATCCGGTATCCAATACCCTCGATGCAGAAATAGATAGATTGACTTCTATAACATATATACCTAAAGTAGAAGTCTCACTTCTCTTCTTCTTAAGATCTTCCAGATATACTTTGCAGTTCCTCTTCCAGTGCCCGGTCTGACCGTAGTGGAAGCAGGTAGCATCCTTGGCAACCCCTCCTTTGGGTTTCAGTGCCTTGCCTTTGCCCTTGACTTGGGACTTTCCCTTACCTTTAGGCTTGCCCTTGCCTTTATGCCTTTGCACCATCAAAATGGAGTTGGGCTTAACCTTCTTAAGGTTGAGCTCAGCAGTTCTCAACATGCTTAGCAGCTCGGGCAGTGACTTATCAATTTCTTTCATGTTATAATTCATAACAAATTGACTGTAGCTCTCTGGCAAGGATTGCAAGATTAAGTCGGTGGCCAGCTCTTGGCCAAGTGGGAATCCCAACCTCTATCGGTTTTCTATGTACCCAATCATCTTGAGTACATATGGTCCTACGGGAGTCCCATCTTGCATCTTGCACTGAAACAGTGCCTTAGAGATCTCGAATCTCTCCTGCCTTGCTTGTCCTTGATATAGTTGACGAAGATGTTCAACCATATCATAAGCACCCATCAACTCGTGTTGCTTCTGAAGCTCAGAGTTCATGGTCGTGAGCATGAGGCATGACACATCTAATGCATCATTTTTTATGCTTCTTATAAGCATCTCGGTCAGCTCACGTGGTAGTGGCAGGAGGTGCCTCCGGAATGGGCTGCTCCAGGACGTACAGTTTTCGTTCTTGTGTGAGAACGATTCTCAGATTTCTGTACCAGTCCAGGAAATTAGCTCCATTGAGCTTGTCCTTGTCAAGGACAGAACACAGGGAGAAAGTGTTTGTGTTTTGTCGACATGGCAATCTACAACAGAAATAATGCAGAAAATAAATATCATATTCCAAATAGCATTTAATTAGGCCTTTAATTAAATGGTGCTCCCACTGAATTATAGAAACTTTTGTAGAATCAAGTGATGGATGTGGTCAAACCACACTTACTAGATTCTTCCAACTAGCTATAATTCTTGTGGGACAAGATCCACATCATACTACGCCTTGAGTTAGCTTTGGCTAAATCGCCCAAGACTTAGTATGATCGGTAGATAACGAATTTATCAATTACATCTCTATGCAACTCTTGTTTATAGGATCAAAAATCTCATTTACATTAAAACTTGAGTTAGCTTTGGCTAAATTGCCCAAGATTTAGTATAAATGTGATTTTTTATCCTATCGTCCAACCGTTGAAAAATGCCTATAGTTATACCCGATCAAATTGAGTTAACTAGTTGTACTCAATCTAATTGAGTTTGTACTCACCCAAGCCTTGATAGGCGGGACCAAGATTGTCCCTCCACACCCTACCAAGATAATATGCGTTGCTCTGCTTTGGCAGATTCAACAACAACAAATGATCGAGGTAGTGATGGGTATCAAGACTTGGTAGGCATTTCGAGTTGACTCGATTAAGATCTAATCTAATCGTGGATTCGCATCTTATACGCATCAAGGCACTAATTATCCTACACTAGCATGCATCACATACACACAAGCAATGAATAATTAAATTTTTGATTAGGTCATGGCCCTACTACGATCTTCTCAAGCCAATGAGAAGATCAGACGGTCAACCTAGGGTCAACAGCTTCTTCAAGCTCCTCCCTTTGACCACCATGTGTTGCTCGCACGCTCCTCGTCGTTCCTTCTCGAGTGGACCTTCCACCGCTCCATTTTTGTACATTACAAATATGAAACTCGAGTTACATTCGAGTCTAAAAATCTATTTACAACAGGAATAAAATGAGGGAGGCACGACATGCAGGTCGCATAACATATACAACATGCACATCATACAAAATGACGCCCAGGCCATATTATGAATTACAACATAAATTTGTCCAATCAAATTGAGTTTTTCGGCCATGACCATCACAAAATCATACATAATTCTAAATTATGTATTTTACATAATTTCAATAATTTTACTATTATTTTTACAATTTTATAAGTCACAATTTCCCGGCGGTCCCATTTAGCGATTTTCGAGCGCGATCGCGGGACAATGCCCCTTGCGGGGTTAGGGGCAGCGCCCCTTCTCGCGAAATAAGTCTCACGAGTGTCTTACTACAATCTTACAGCGCCTTAAGCCGTTGTCCCAAAACAATTTGGGCGAGACCTCGTCGTTTCGGAAAGTTTTTCTCGGTAGTCGAAGCTTACAAGTGTCCTAGCACTTATTGCTTCGACTCTACGAGACAAATACCCATAAAATCTATAAAAATAGTAAAGTTACAGAAACTTACAGATCTGAATTTTTTGTCATAAAACAAAAACAAAACAAGTACACGCTTCGCACGTGGCTCTGATACCACTGTAGAACTTTCGAGCCGTAAAAAACCGCTTTTTGCATTGCGGAAACCCAGAAGTTCTTAGCCATTGGATCCATGTGAAGATAAAATTTTTCATGTACTTAGTTTTTCTACTCTAGATCTACTTTAGATCTACATGTCAAGGGATATACCTTTGAAGCGAAGCCCTTCGCAAATCCCGCTCATCCAAGGTCCGTCGGATCTCAAGTGTGTTCAAGTGTACACACCTCTAGAAGTATCCACACGGACAAAAAGGGTGGAGAGAAAAACACTTAGGGTGCGTTTGGTTCAAGTTATCAAGTATAACCTTGGTTATGTGATTACCAAGTAATCACATAACCAAGGTTATAGGGAATAAAACATAACCTAATGTTGTTTGGTTCAGTCATAAGTAATGTAATAAAAACTTGTTTGTTTAGAGGTTTTTGTTGAAACCCCAAGGTTGTTTTGGTGTGATCAACAAGTTAAGGTAGGTCCTGTTTGTTTTAACCTTGTGTCTAAGTGTGCAGGAGCTTAGAAACACAGGTAGTCGAGCGGAATACGCAGCTAGCGAGAAGGACGGCAGTCCGAGGGACGAGGTGCTGCGGAAGAGTACACCGGCGGACGAGAAGGAAGCGTGCGGTGGTTCCGAGGGACGAAAGCTGGAGCGGAAGATTGCTCCGGGAGCAAGAGACGCAGCTAGCGAGAAGGACGGCACGCGGTGCGTCCGACGAAGACTGCGGATGAGTACGCCGGCGGACGAGAAGGAAACACGCAGCGATTCCGAGGGACGAGAAGCCGGAGGGAAGCTCGCTCGAGAAGACCGGAAGTTGGGTTCGGGTGAGCCCTTTTCCGGATGGCAGAGATCACCCAAGCGAGCAGATTCGGAGGAGAAGAACCGGACCGAGAAGGGACTGAACCAGAGAAGAGGTCCCGGACGAAAAAATCAACACTGTTGACTTTGGGCTCCGGGGCGCCCGGAACAGTCCGGGGCGCCCGGAGCCCTCCGGGGCGCCCGGAACAGTCCGGGGCGCCCGGAGCCCTCCGGGGCGCCCGGAACCCTTCCGGGCGCCCGGACCCTGATTTTGACCAGGATCACGATTTACGCGATCTGAACGTTGGGGATAAAGTTTTATCCTCCCAGGGCACCCGGAACCCCTTCCAGGCACCCCGACCAAGGCTATAAATATAGCCTTCGTCCAGAAGCTTTTCATCAACTCAGTAATTAGCATTCCAAACACTTGTGCGCTCATTGTTCTAGTTTAGCTTCTGTTTTTGTGCTTTCACCGGTGTAAGAGGCTTCTCCGCCCGAAGGAGTTTTTAGTGCGATCACTTTCCTTGGATTAACAACCTCCCCGGTTGTAACCAAGTCAAACACGGTGCCTCGTTTCTTTCTTGTATTTCTGCTTAGCTAATTTTATACAAGTGTTAGTTTAAGAGTTCGAGAAGGGTTGTTTTTTTTTTTTCAGGGCTATTCAACCCCCCCTTCTAGCCGGCCCAATGGTCCTATAAGTGGTATCAGAGCCGAGGCGCTTCAGGAGGACTAATCGCCAAACGAAGCAATGAGATGGCCGGACCAAGCATTCACCCGCCGAAATTCGAAGGGGATTTCGCCACTTGGAAAAAACATATGCAGGTATTTCTTACAACAGATATTGAATTATTTTTAACAATGAAACTTGACTTTCAAGCTCCAGAGGACAAGGAAATAGATAAATGGACAAAAAAGGAGCAGGCCGACTTCGTGGCGAACGACAAAGCAGAGTACCATCTGCTAAGCGTTCTTCCGCCTCAAGAAGTCAACAAGATCGGTAAATACAACTCTGCAAAGGAACTTTGGGAGAAGTTCCTCGAGCTGCACGAAGGAACGTCCGAAGTCATGCTCACCAGAAGAGATCTGCTTCGCAATCAGCTCACCAGCCTGCGACTTGGGGAAGACGAGTCAGTCGCACATCTGCACTCGAGAATAAAAGAAATCATCATCGGACTTTCGAATCTCGGAGAAAAGGTAAGTAACCGAGATTCGCTCAGGTACGCTTTAAATTCCTTTCCTAGAAATACTAAATGGGCATCATTAGTAGATGCATTTTACATTTCTAAAGATTTAGAAAAGATTTCATTAGAAGAATTCTTTTCAATATTTGAAGTGCATGAGTCAAGATGTGCAGGAATGAAGGAGCCTAAAAACAACATCGCCCTCAAAGCCTCGAGAGATGAACCAGAATCGGAATCCTCTCTCGACGACGAGGAAATGGTAATGATGGTAAGAAGATTCAAGAAACTTTGTAAATCTAGATCTACTAACCATCTGCAGGGGAAAAAGAAAAGGACAATCCGCTGCTACCACTGCGACGAAGAAGGACATGTCAAGGACAACTGCCCCAAGCTAAAGAACAAAGACAAGGATAAGGGTAAGAAGCCTATCCAGAAACGAAAGGCCCTAAAGGCGACGTGGGACGATACGTCGTCCGAATCGGAAGTCGAAGCATTCTTCGGACTCGCACTAATGGCGAGTCATCAAGACGACGACGATTCAAGCTCTTCCGAAATGAGCATCGAGAGCATCGATGAAGGGGGAGACACGTCAGAAGAAAGCAGCAGCTCAGGGGGAGAAACGACAACGAGATCGATAAGGTAAGTCAGGTACGATCTCTTCCTCCCGATAAAATGTTTAAATTCGTTAAACTTTTAACAAAAGATTGCTGCAAATTAGAAAGTGAAAATAAAAATTTAAAAGTAATTCTAGCTAAGTCTTGTCCCTTAGAAGAATTAGATAAATTTAAACTAGCAAATGAAAAATTGAAACTTGAAAATGATGATTTGAAAATTCAAGTAGATAACTTGCGAAACCATGCATGTTCATCTAAAACCAATGTTAGAAGATTTAATAATTTAAATTGGTACTTTAAATATCACCCTGGACAAATTAAGAACATTTCAAGAAAAAATGTCCCCAAAAATCTTTTGGTTAATCCAGTAGGTTGGAACCTATATTGGGTTCCTAAATCATGCTTAAACTAAATTTTAAAATTAAAATTAGCGCTTTAAGTGAGAAAATTAAATAAAGAATTTCTTTATGAGGCTTTGTCAAGGAAGTGGTTGTTGCTCCAATAACCAAGAAGGCCTAGTACCTCGCCACGTAGGGATGGCAATTCCACCCGAACCCGATGGAGGATCCGACATCCGACCCGAATGGAGGAGGGTATGGAGGGACTATCAATACCCAATACCCGACCCGAATACCCGATTAAATAATATATATACATATATTAAAGAAAAGTTTCTTTTTCTAAAATCAACTTACTATTTTTTGTTGATATTAGTAGGCCTATATAGATGTTTAATCTATTTTTTTAATTATATATATATATTTTAATAGGATGTTAATTTTAATATATTTTTGTTGAATGATAATAGCTCGATAGAAAGAAGAAAAATTACACGTATAGAATATATCCGGTCTTTTAATGGGTATGGGTATACCCATTGGATATCCTATACCCGATGGGTATGGGTACGGAGGATATAGAATCCGACCCGAACCCGACCCATTGCCATCCCTATCGCCACGACCTGGAAGCCAAAATATTGAAATAAATGTTTAATTAACTTACTAATGAAGCATTAATTAGTGCTTTAAAAAGGTTATTCAAAATATTTTATTTCAATTTTGAAATTTACTTTTTCAATTTTGAAATTTACTTACTTAGATTTTTTTTTAATTGCCTAAGTCATTTGCTTTAAAAAAATGTGCTTAAAAATTCTCAAAAATTAAAGTTAGAATTTTTTTAATTTTGTTACTTAGGATTTTTTTTTATTAGAAAAATTGTCAAATCATTTTCTCCTAAATTCTGAAACTTAGAATTTTTTTTTAAAATTTCTTAAAAACTTAAAACTTCTCTAGAAATATTTTTTTTAGGTCTTTAACCCTTAGATTATTTTTCTTGGAACCCCATTTTTTTGTGATCAAAGGGGGAGAAGGGAAAGTATAAGTCTAGGGGGAGGTAGATAGATTTAATTTTTTCTATCTTTTTGCACTTAAATTACAAATTAAGTTAATTTACTTAATTCTATTTTATGTCTATTTTAACCCTAGCTTAACTTGGGTTGATCACACCAAAAAGGGGGAGATTGTTGGAACCCCAAGGTTGTTTTGGTGTGATCAACAAGTTAAGGTAGGTCCTGTTTATTTTAACCTTGTGTCTAAGTGTGCAGGAGCTTAGAAACACAGGTAGTCGAGCGGAAGACGCAGCTAGCGAGAAGGACGGCACGCTGTGGAAGAGTACACCGGCGGACGAGAAGGAAGCGTGCGGTGGTTCCGAGGGACGAAAGCTGGAGCGGAAGATTTCTCCGGGAGCAAGAGACGCAGCTAGCGAGAAGGACGGCACGCCGTGCGTCCGACGAAGACTGCGGATGAGTACGCCGGCGGACGAGAAGGAAACACGCAACAATTCCAAGGGAAGAGAAGCCGGAGGGAAGCTCGCTCGAGAAGATCGGAAGTTGGGTTCGGGTGAGCCCTTTTCCGGATGGCAGAGATCACCCAAGCGAGCATATTCGGAGGAGAAGAACCGGACCGAGAAGGGACTGAACCAGAGAAGTGGTCCCGGACGAAAAAGTCAACGCTGTTGACTTTGGCCTCCGGGGCGCCCGAAACAGTCCGGGGCGCCCGGAACAGTCCGGGGCTCCCGGAACAGTCCGGGGCGCCCTGAGTCCTCCGGGGCGCCCGGAACCCTTCCGGGCGCCCAGACCCTGATTTTGACCAGAATCGTGATTTACGCGATCTGGACGTTGGGGATAAAGTTTTATCCTCCCAGGGCGCCCGGAACCCCTTCCAGGCGCCCCGACCAAGGCTATAAATATAGCCTTGGTCCAGAAGCTTTTCATCAACTCAGTAATTAGCATTCCAAACACTTGTGCGTTCATTGTTCTAGTTTAGCTTCTGTTTTTGTGCTTTCACCGGTGTAAGAGGCTTCTCCGCCCGAAGGAGTTTTTAGTGCGATCACTTTCCTTGGATTAACAACCTCCCCGGTTGTAACCAAGTCAAACACGGTGCCTCGTTTCTTTCTTGTATTTCTTCTTAGCTAATTTTATACAAGTGTTAGTTTAAGAGTTCGAGAAGGGTTGTTTTTTTTTTTTTCCAGGGCTATTCAACCCCCCCTTCTAGCCGGCCCAACGGTCCTATAGTTTTAAGATATAACCTACTTGCACATTTATTGTATTACCCCTGGTTCAATCCTAAATATTTTTCTAACTAAATTAATGTACTATTTAGTTAAATTATTATAATATAAAATATAAAATCAAATTATTTTAATTTATTTGATTTTAAAATAAAATGTCCTTTTTAATAAAAACTACTAGAAAAATTATGTTTATTTATATTTAAGCATTTTCTTATATAAATATTATGGATGATAGTAGTTAAGAATCAAGTGTCATCTTGTTTTTTTCATATCCAAAACTCTTTAAATTACTTCTTAATACAAAGATCAGCAAACCTGAAGTTGTGCTAAAAAAATCCTCACTATTGATTTCTGAAAAACGAAACAAGCACAAACTGCTACACTTAGTGGTTCATCACTAATAAATCAGAAGCAAAATCATTATTTTCATTTGAAAAGGCATAGTAGAGACAGTAGACAAGAAAATTGATGAGCTCAAGTACTTGACTCTACTTTAGTCCAAGTAGAGAGAAATTGATCAATGTACAGAATGCCACACAAATTAAATAGCAAGTACGTATAATGGCATTTGGAGAGAATTCTAATAAGATTAGCATATAAGAAAAGCACAAACATAACGTGATTCGGCGGTAAGAACAGGGGACCCCCATCTTGAGGAGTCAACGCCACGTGGAAGTCAAAGGGCCAGGTGGCCCATCGGAAAAGGATGGGCCGACCGGACACTCGAGAGAAGGTCGGACCGATCAACCGACCGGAGAAGGGTGGCTGACCAACCGGATGGCCGACCGATGTTTAACTGACGGCCAAAAGGCGCCCCGATGGGAGTCGGGGTTCCGGCGCTCGATTGAACAGGAACGAAGGGCCGAGCGGAAGTCACGCTCGGCCGAAGACATAAGGTAGCATACTGCTAACAGTCTCCACAAAGCACATGACCGAGAATCTCCCAAGTAAACTACTATATATGTCCGGCCGGACGTAAGGCGGAGGCTGTCCGGCCAGATGTCCGGCAGGGAGTAAGGGGAAAAGGACAAGGGACATCTTTTTCTGACAGCGGACATGTTCTACGTTCAGGCCATACTCAAAATCCTACAGCAGAAGGATCCGCTGTCCCATCAGAGACGTGCTCAAACTGTAGCATTATGGTGTCAGGTAAGCTCCTCTGACAAGCCCACACTACGGTATGGGAAAGGACACGTGTACACCTCGGTATGTGTGCACTCGCTTCTCCACAACCCTATATAAAGGCCCTCACCCTTCGCCAGAGGTAGGCGTTCTTTGAGACTTGGAGCCACTTTCTTGTTGTCGAGCTTTGCCTGACTTGAGCGTCGGAGGGTCGCCGCCGGGAACCCCTTCCCGGCCCGACTTCTGTGCAGGTTCGTCGGAGGATCATACGACCAGTCGGAGATCCACATCAGCAACTCGGAGAGCGCCACGTGCCCAGCGTCTGTTGATTCAGCCTTCGGACAGGATCAATTTGGCGCCGTCTGTGGGAACGCTCCTGCATCCGATCGGAAACAATGGACGAGGCTGGACGACAGCATTCGGTGATGCTCTCCACAGAGGAGCTCGACGCTTTGATTGAGACCAGAGCCGCTAAGCTTGTGGAACAAAGACAAAAGTCGCAAGCCGAGCGGATTGAACACCAAGCAACATCAGCATCAGGTGGCCGACCGGAAGCACCGCCGGCCACAGTTCCATTCCATCGGGCTCTATTCCGCACTCCTGAAGCCGCATCAGTTAATCGTGATCGAGGATCTTCTTCAGATGAAGTGCCCAGACGAGATAGAAAAAGGGGAAAGCCCCCCGAGCGGACACCTCGCCCGAGCGGATCAACCGTCAATTTTCAGAGGCTATTCTACTAGACCCTCTGCCCAAGCATTATGTGCCTCCAGTGATCGGTGAATACAACGGAACCACCGACCCAGATGATCATTTGGGTAAGATTGACAATACCGCTACCCTTCATCAATACACAGACGGGGTGAAGTGTCGAGTTTTTCTTACCACCCTCTCGGGATCGGCTCAATGATGGTTTCGGAGGTTGTCGGACGGATCTATCTCAAGTTTCAAGGACTTCCGAACGGCCTTCCTTCATCACTTTGCTAGCAGTCGGCGCTATCAGAAGACTAGTGTCAGTCTATTTGCCATCAAACAAGAAGCCCGCGAATCGCTCCGAGCCTATATCCAGCGGTTCAACAAGGTGGCCATGGATATCCCTACGGCCACCTCGGAAACCATGATGAACGCCTTCACACAAGGCCTCGTGGACGGGGACTTCTTCCGCTCGCTCATTCGGAAGTCGCCCCGAGACTACGACCATATGCTACACCGGGTCAACGAATACATCAATGTGGAGGAAGCCCAAGCGGCTCGAAGAAAAAGAAACTCCGACCGAGCGGGCTCCACCTCCCGAGCGGAAGCCGCACACCGCTCATCAGCCTCCAAGAGGACCGAGGGCCGAAGCAATCCGCTCCCCCCATGCTAGGATCCATGTCCAAGAAGTAGCAGTCGAGCGGCCCAAGCCAAAAAAGAAGTGGACCCCCATGTTCTGCTCATTCCACCGGACGGACACTCACAACACCAGAGATTGTCGGAGTCTTCCCTTGATCGCTCATCCCGTTCCCCGGGGTGGCGGCTGCCGATCTCCATCGTCCGACAGGCGACAGAGAACTCACGAAGCCGATCGGACTATATCTGACCGCCAGCAAAGACAAACGCCCGAACGGCAACGTACTCCTAGGCGTGAAGACAATCCTCGGATGTCTAGGGAACGGCCTCGATCGTCTGCTCGGGAAGAAGAGGATAGAAACAACACTTCCCGAGGTGAAATCAACATCATAGCTGGTGGTCCGACCGGAGGAGACTCCAACCGAGCAAGAAAGGCGAGCGTCCGGCAGCTTCAGATCCATGCTGTCGGCTGCAGCTAGGAACGGGCAAGCAGACCTGAAATCAGCTTCGGGCCCAAGGACTTGGAAGGAGTCGAAGTGCCGCATGACGATGCTCTCCTCATCAAAGCGGTAATAGCCAACTATACTATTCACCGCGTTTTTATTGACACACGAAGCTCGGTCAATATCATATTCAGAAAAGCCTTCGATCAACTACAAATTGATCGAGCTGAGTTGTTGCCCATGACAACCCCCCTTTATGGGTTTACGGGCAATGAAGTCCTGCCGGTCGGACAGATCCGACTGGCCATTTCGCTGGGGGAAGAGCCGCTCAGAAGGACGCGGACTGCAAACTTTGTTGTGGTGGACTCTCCGTCAGCGTACAACGTCATCTTGGGACGACCGGCTCTCAGTGAATTCCGAGCGGCCATCTCCACCTTCCACCAGAAAATCAAGTTCCCAGTCGAGGACAAAGTGGGAGAAGTACGAGGAGATCAACTAGCAGCTCGGCGATGCTACGTCGAGATGGTCCGAGCAGAAGCCAATTCCGCTCGAAAGACGCCACGGATCAAGGTGAACGCTATAACTGAAAAACCTCCCTCTTTAGTTTATGAAGAAAAAGAGGAAGTGCAAATTCACCCGACCCGATCGGAGGCCACAACGTTCGTTGCGGCCGATATGGAGGCAAGCCAAAGACAGGAAGTGATCAAATGCCTCCAGAGAAACTGTGATGTCTTCGTCTGGTCGACGCACGAGCTGCCCGGAATTTCGCCAAACATAGCGCAGCAAGAGCTACATGTCCGACCGGACGCTCGGCCGGTGAAGCAGAGAAAAAGGGATTTCAGCGCTGAACAGAATGCCATCATCCGGGCGGAGGTTGAGAAGCTTCTGGAGCCTGGCCATATACGCGAAGTTCAGTTCCCAAGTTGGCTGGCAAACGTAGTATTAGTCTCCAAGTCGGGCAACAAGTGGAGAGTGTGCATAGATTTTCGGGATCTCAACAAAGCTTGCCCGAAAGACTTTTATCCTCTGCCTCGAATCGATCAACTGGTGGACTCCACAACTGGCTGCGAGTTGATATGTATGCTCGACGCTTACCAAGGCTATCATCAAGTACCGCTCGCCCGAGAAGATCAAGTAAAAGTTAGCTTCGTTACAGCCGACGACACCTATTGCTATAATGTGATGTCGTTCAGATTGAAGAACGCGGGAGCCACATATCAGCATCTGATGATCAAAGTGTTCAAGGAGCAGATCGGGCGAAATCTGGAAGTATACGTGGACGACATTCTCATCAAGTCTGTCCGAGCGGCCGATCTCTTCGAAGACATGGAGGAAACTTTCCGAACGCTATGGAAATATGGAGTCAAGCTAAACCCTCAAAAGTGCTTGTTCGGAGCAAAAGGCGGGCGTTTCTTGGGATACATAGTGACTGAGTGGGGCATCAAAGCAAATCCCAACAAAGTGAAAGCATTACAAGATATGCTGCCCCCGAGAAATCTGAGGGAAGTGCAGCGCTTGACCGGTCAGATAACAGCATTGTCCAGATTCATCTCAAAGACCGCCGATCGGAGTCTCCCATTTTTCAAAATCTTGCGCAAAGCCACTAAGTTTCACTGGGACGAAGAATGCGATCGGGCATTTGAAGATCTGAAGGCATACTTGAACTCTCTGCCTGTGCTAGCCAAGCCAACTACGGGTGAGCCACTTTGTATTTATTTATCTTCAACTGAGCAAGCAGTCGGCTCGGCACTAGTGAGGGTGAGCGGAGAAGAGCCTGTATATTTTCTGAGCCATATTTTAAAAGATACTGAATCTCGCTACACCGGGCTCGAGAAGTTGGCTTTCGCTTTGGTCCTCGCCGCTCGGCGCCTCCGTCCCTATTTCTTGGCTCATACCATCATCGTCCGGACGAATAGTCTATTGGGGAGAGTGCTATTGAATCCAGAAGCGTCCGGACGGCTCATCAAATGGACAACGGAATTGAACGAATTTGACATTTAATACCAGCCCCGTTCGGCGATAAAGGTGCAGTCCTTGGCGGATTTTGTCACCGAAGTACAAAGGCCAGAATCCGAAGCCATGTGGAGGATATTTGTGGACGGATCATCCACTAGGCTCGGGAGCGGGGTTGGAATACTACTGCTATCTCCCCAAGAAGAAAAGATGCACTTATCCGTCCGGCTGGATTATAGAGCTATGAACAATGAAGCGGAGTATGAAGCCCTCATAGCCGGCTTACAGGCAGCTCAGCATGTTGGGGCCGGTCGGGTGACGCTTCACTCGGATTCTCAGCTGGCCGCTCAGCAGCTCTCTGACACCTTTGAAATTAATAACGCGCGGCTCAAACTCTACGCGGAAGCCTTCGAAAAGCTCAGGGTCGACTTTAGAGAGGTCATTATACAAAAGATACCCCGGGCGGAAAACCAAGCAGCCGATGAGTTAGCCAAACTCGCAAGTTCAATAACGCCGGTCGCCATCCAGCAGCCAATTGAACAAGTATCTTTAGTGGCGCACGTAGACCGGATGGAGGGCCTCACGTTTCCGAGCGACTGGAGGACAGCCATCATGGAGTTTCTTCGCTCGGGCGCTACACCGTCCGATCGGGATGAAGCCCAGCTGCTAAGGAGGAGAGTCGGCCGGTTCACACTCATCGGAGATCAACTTTACAAGAAGGCCTTCTCCCGCCCGCTTTTGAAATGCGTGAGCTCGGAAGACGCAGCGTACATCCTCCAAGAAGTGCATCAAGGATCGTGTGGAGGTCATCCGGGCGGACGATCGCTGGCCAAAAAGATCCTGCTGGCAGGATACTTCTGGCTAACCCTACAGGCAGACGCCGCTCGGACCGTTGTGACGTGCCTATCTTGCCAGAAGTATCACAATGTCTCCCACCGACCGGCAGAGGAGATGAAGGCATCCACAGTTTCCTGTCCGTTCGATCAATGGGGAATGGATATTGTTGGCCCATTCCCTATGGCGACCGGGCAGTGGAAATTTCTGCTAGTGGCGGTCGATTATTTTTCCAAATGGGTGGAGGTCGAGCCGTTAGCCAAGATTACCGAACAGATGGTCAAGAAGTTCATCTGGCAACACATCATCTGTCGGTTTGGCATCCCCCGCCGACTTGTTTCCGACAACGGTCGGCAATTCACAGGAAAGTTGCTCGAAGATTGGTGCAGAAGCTATAACATCGAGCAACACTTCACGTCCGTGGCGTATCCCCAAAACAATGGTCAAGCCGAAGTAGCCAATCGGGAAATTCTTCGTATTCTGCGCGCTCGGCTCGACCATTTGGGAGGAAGCTGGGTAGATGAAGTGTCGGGCGTCCTATGGGCCATCCGAACAACCCTAAAGGAAGGAACGAGCGTCACGCCTTTTCATCTGGTGTATGGCGGCGAAGCGGTTATTCCTGTCGAAGTCGGCGTCGAGTCCGTCCGGATCCAAAATTATGATGATGATAATGCCGAGCGGAGGAACATGGAGATAGATTTGGTCGAAGAAGAGCGAGCCAAGGGGTCCGTCCGGTTGATGGTGTACCGGCAACGGATGAAGCAAAACTACAACTGGCGCGTAATCCCTAGATCATTCCAGGTTGGCGACCTTGTCTGGAAGAAAGTAAAGCCGGTCGGCGACGTCGGCAAGCTGGAAGCTCCTTGGGCGGGCCCCTTCAAAATCATCGAAAAGCTCCGCTCGGGCGCTTATTATTTGGAGGATGAAGACGGGCGGCAGCTGGATCGACCATGGAGCGCGAATCATCTCCAGCCGTACAGAGCTGGGTAAGAGGTGCGCTAATGTAATTCACTTTGTATACGTTTTGGTCGCCTATGTACTTGTAATGCAGGAAGCCAAAAATATTTAAAAGGATGGCAAATAGCTTCGCCGAACGGCAATATTAAAATTAGCCTTAAAGGCCGTCGAGCTCCGACGTTAAAAATCGAGAGACGAGCCGACGTCTATAAACCCTCCGAGCGGAAGACCGTCGAGCTCCGACGTTAAAAATCGAGAGACGAGCCGGCGTCTATAAACCCTCCGAGCGGAAGACCGTCGAGCTCCGACGTTAAAAATCGAGAGACGAGCCGGCGTCTATAAACCCTCCGAGCGGAAGACCGTCGAGCTCGGACGTTAAAAATCGAGAGACGAGCCGGCGTCTATAAACCCTCCGGCCGAAGACCGTCGAGCTCCGACGTTAAAAATCGAGACCAGGCGTCTATAAACCCTCCGGCGGAAGACCGTCGAGCTCCGGCGTTAAAATTGAGAGACGAGCCGGCATCTACCTCCGGGCGGAAGACCGCCGAGCTCCGGCGTTAAAAATCAAGAGGCGAGGCGTCTATAAACCCTCGGCGGAAGACCGTCGAGCTCAGGGTTAAAATCGAGAGGCAGGCGTCTATAAACCCTCCGGCGGAAGACCGTCGAGCTCCGGCGTTAAAATCGAGGCAGGCGTCTATAAACCCTCGGCGGAAGACCGTCGAGCTCAGGCGTTAAAATCGAGGGCAGGCGTCTATAAACCCTGGCGGAAGACCGTCGAGCTCCGACGTTAAAAATCGAGAGACGAGTCGGCGTCTATAAACCCGCCGAGCGGAAGACCGTCGAGCTCCGACGTTAAAAATCGAGAGACGAGCCGGCGTCTATAAATCCTCCGAGCGGAAGACCGTCGAGCTCTGACGTTAAAAATCGAGAGACGAGTCGGCGTCTATAAACCTTCCGATCGGCAGATCGTCGAGCTCAGACGGTAAAAATCTACGTTAAGAGGCGGGCAACCAGAGTCTATAACGCCGCCGAACGGGTAACGTGCTGCGTGATCCTCGGCTGTAAGGGCCGACCCATGATCGGGCCTGCCGATAAGGCGAGAATAAAGGTAACATGTGGCCGAGCGACTCCCTTATAAAATATACTTGGCGCAAGAAAATTAGGACCGAGGCAAAAGTTAAAGATTGGATGCTGGGCGAACGAACAAATAACAAAAGAAGAGAATTCATTTGCGCTAAAAAGAGGAAAGACAAAATTTATAATAATATTCGCCCCGAACGGCCAGCTTACAAAAGACAGCAAACACTTAAAGAAAGTTCATAAACCCTTCATTCACTATCATCAAAATTAAAGAGAGAATCAGGGATGGAGCCCATCATGACCGCCAGATCTTCGGGGGGGATCGACAGCTCGGTCGGTATGTGGCCCTTGGTCTTTAGATATTCGACTGCCACTTTGATCGCCTCCTCAAAAGTCAAGGACAGCTTGTCACTGAACTTTTCGCCAAATTCATCCGAGCGGACGAATGCTTTGCGCACCTCCGCCGACCGACCGGGCTCCCCGTCTTGATATTCTTTAAAAGTAGCTTTAGAAGCATCGAGGGCAGCTTGAAGATCTTTCAGAGCCCCTTCCGCTTTAGCCTGGTCGGCCGAACGGCCCTCCCGTTCGGCGGACAACGAGGCGTCCAATTCCTTCACCCGCTGTTCTAGCCCCCAGTTCTCCACCTTCATCAGGTCCATGTCGTCGATGGCTTTGCGCTTCCGGGTGGTCGCGGTCTTTATCTCCTTGTCCCGCTGCTTGACCAAAGCCTCGAGTCGAGCTACTTCACTCTACAAGTCAGAGGACTTACCCCGTTCGGCTTCCAGTAACTTCTTGGCCTTCTCTAGAGCGGTCGTGGATTGGCCTCTGCTTTCCCCCGAAGCTTTGAGATTTTTCAGCTCATCCTCCAGCTCGGCTAAGCGGTCGCTGATGGCAATCTGCTCCACCCAGTTCTGCAAAACGGATAGGAGCAAGTTAGAAGCTAAATCAAAGTAACCAGCAAGGCAAAAAATATACCTCGGTCGCTTGTTGTAAATTGCTGTCGCCTAGCTGACTGGGAGTCATAAGTGCAATACGGAGCCGAGCGTCCTCCCAGGCTTTGGCGAGAGGACCCGTAAGAGTGATCTGCTGCACGGGAACCGTTGGCCGATCAGCAGCCGCTAAGTATTACTCTGAAGGAAAGCGCAGTACAGTTTTTATCAACCGCGGGCCGCTCGGGTCACCTTGGGGCGCAGCTGCTTTACCAGACGGCTCACCGCTTGAGGAAGGAAGGTCGCCCAATCGTCTAAGGCAACGCATAGGCCGGGGAGGACTAGAGGGCGGCACCTCAGAGGTAGCCATGGGAGAGCCGAGCGGCGTGGGGGTGCTCTCTATGGAGACCGTCCCGGAGATCACTGGAGCTTCATCACCCCGCTCGGAACGCTGTTCATCAGATGGGGTCTGCTGAGAGACTTGCTCTGGCCATCTGCGCTTCCGAGTTGCTAGGGGAGCTTCATAGGCAGAGCGACCCTCTACCTCGACTTGAGCAGAGGGCGCTATATCGCCTGCAGCCTCGTTGAGAGAGGCAGAAGCGGCTAAGGCTTCAGGGACAATCAGAGTCCCCTCACCCTCTCCGGTGGTCGTGCCAGCCAAGGCCGAGTCCCGCTCGGCAACCTCCCTATTCTTTGCCGCCTCGATCTCAGCAGCTCTCAATTTCAGCCGCTCGGTAGCCTTGGTGCGCCACATGATTTCGGCTGCAGAAGCAAAGAATAAATCAGTTAGAACAAAAGAAAGAGGACGATAAGAGCACTTACTCATGCTGCAAGGCAAGTCGGCTGGGACTGGTGACAAGCCGAATATATACAGCACTCCCGGAAGGAGCAGCTTGTCGATGTGATAGCGCTGGCCGACCAGCCGGTCAACTGCATGAAGATAGGCCGGATCGCCCCTAAACTTGTTGAGCTCCGGCTGTGCTGGCATCGCCGTCTGCCATTTGATACGGAACGCTGGTGGCTCGGGGAGACGCATGTAGAAAAAATGCTCCTTCCAGTGTTTGTTGGAGCTCGGCATATTGTCAAAAAGGACAAAACCTATCCTAGATTGGAAAACGAAAGTACCCCACTCGGCTTGCTTAGGATAGTAGAAGTAGTGGAACACTTTGGGGTCCAATGGGATGTTGTTCAGTTTAAAGAGAACTACCACCCCACTCAGCAGCCTAATGGAGTTCGGAACTAGTTGGCCGAGCGGGATGCGAAAATAGTTGCACACTTGTAAGAAAAACTTATGTGGAGGAAAGCATAGCCCGACTAAAAATTGGTCTCGAAAAAAGAGGACAGTGCCGGGCGGCGGTTCATGAGGCCGATCGGCGGGGGTGGCTAATACTATGTGGTGGTCGGCAGGGATTTCATAGGTCCGAGCAAGGCGCAGTGCGCCCTCCTCGTCAAACCGGCTCTCCATGGTCGTGTACCAAAGACCAGGAGCGTCGGCGGTCGGCTGAGAAGTGCTAGTCATGGTCGAAAGTAAAAAAGAAATGCGGGACAAAAAGAAAGGGAAATCAAGCAAGGAAGAAAGGTGGCAGAATGACAAGGGTAGCTAACCGAAAGCGTAAAGGAATGAGGAAGTGAAGAAAAGAAGGGCTTACGAGTAAAAGGGTGATCAAAATGGGTTGCGAGGTCGTCAGAGAGCTGAGAAACGGAGTCACCGGAGCAGAAAGAAGCAACAGGGTGTCGAAGTGCGATGGAGCAGGAATGCGGCGGAGAGAAGAAATCGGAAACTTTATAGCGTTGGCCTCTGATAGCCCTAGCCGTCGGATTCAGGTTGCAAAAAACGAAGCTATCATCAAACCGTTCATTTCAAACGGCGGCTGTCCCATCGGAGGTAACGCCACCGCCATACGCTGACAAAAGCGAGATCGCCACGTGTCAGCAGGATACAGGTCACATTTAATGAACGCCCCTTACTGCGCGCAGTGCGCGTGCTGGGCAGTAAGGGGGAAGATTCGGTATGGATTCCAAGGGAATACAAGGCACGGGCAAGACACAGCCGAACGGGTGCAACGAAGAGGGTGAACCGAGCGGATGAGCATCCCCAAGCCCTGCCGAGCGGACTAGTGTAGCGGCCGTTACTCAGTTAGATCGGCAGTCCAGTCAGTCGGACTTCGCCTCCTTCGACTAGACTTGAGGGGGAGGCAAGTGATCTGGCGATAAGAACAGGGGACCCCCATCTTGAGGAGTCAGCGCCACGTGGAAGTCAAAGGGCCAGGTTGCACATCGGAAAAGGATGGGCCGATCGGACGCTCGAGAGAAGGCCAGATCGATCGGCCGACCGGAGAAGGGTGGCTGACCGACCGGATGGCCGACCGGTGTTTAACTGACGGCCAAAAGGCACCCCGATGGGAGTCGGGGTTCCGGCGCTCGATTGAACAGGAACGAAGGGCCGAGCGGAAGTCACGCTCGGCCGAAGACATAAGGTAGCATACTGCTAACAATCTCCACAAAGCACATGACCGAGAATCTCCCAAGTAAACTACTATATATGTCCGGCCGGACGTAAGGCGGAGGCTGTCCGGCCGGATGTCCGACAGGGAGTAAGGGGAAAAGGACAAGGGACATCTTTTTCTGACAGCGGGCATGTTCTACGTTCAGGCCATACTCAAAATCCTACAGCAGAAGGATCCGCTGTCCCATCATAGACGTGCTCAAACTGTAGCAGTATGGTGTCAGGTAAGCTCCTCTGACAAGCCCATACTACGGTATGGGAAAGGACACGTGTACACCTCGATATGTGTGCACTCGCTTCTCCACAGCCCTATATAAAGGCCCTCACCCTTCGCCAGAGGTAGGCGTTCTTTGAGACTTGGAGCCACTTTCTTGTTGTCGAGCTTTGCCTGACTTGAGCGTCGGAGGGTCGCCGCTGGGAACCCCTTCTCGGCCCGACTTCTGTGCAGGTTCGTCGGAGGATCATACGACCAGTCGGAGATCCACATCAGCGACTCGGAGAGCGCCACGTGCCCAGCGTCCGTTGATTCAGCCTTCGGACAGGATCATAACGAAACCTATGTATGGATATAAATTACAACAACAGAGATTATTATGTACGTGAACATAAGGGGAACAAATGGAAGAATTAATTTTAAATACAAAATACTTAATGCTTGTATTGTTATCATCTTTACAACCTAACTCCCCAGAAAAAAAAAAACCACTAGGTTGAGCTAACATATGATCAATCTTTGAGCTCCTGGTGAGCCTCATAGTCTCAATAACAGATGAAGCTACCACTGGAAGGAAGGGAAACTGCAAAAAGCCATCACAACGGTCTTTATAACCACCAATTATTGTTGATGGAAGCATGGGAGGAAATTACACCAAACTATCAGCGCAGCAATTTCCTGTCCAAGAACAAGAATCTTTGTGGCCAGCATCAAGTTGTTCAGCAAATGTTTCCACAACCTGGTCAACTAGTACAAAGAAAATATATATGAAGTTGAAAGGATCAAGCAGTATACAAGAGAGTTTAGATGTAGGCTCAACGTGGAAAACTGATAGAAACTACCATTCTTCTATGCAATAAAAGCAAAAGTTTAAGACATCAAGACAAGTCAAAACAAAAATGCTAATATCAGACACTATTTTGTTACATGCTCAAATCCAGTGTAAATCATTCAATAATAAACCAAACCAAATGAAAATAAGTGGAAATCAGACAATATTAAAAAACCCTAAAAGGATCGGCATGGTTTGGGATAATGTAGTGCTCTGCTAGGAGATGGTTTGTGCAGCTATGCAGAGATGAATGTAGTGCTCTTCTAGACATTTGAATGAAACACTATGATCATGCATCCAGTGTAAGCAAACAGTTAATAAACAAGCAAATGGAAAAATATCTTATTTTTCGTAATGAATTCCAAATCTAGAAACATAATCGCTATACTTTTCCTCACTTACAATCTGACCCATGATGTATTTGAACAATGAAACCAGATCCTAGGGAGAAATGAAATTTTGTTATCTGTGAAAATCCTAATTCCAGTTTTTCAGAATATATGCAGTGTAAAATGCAAGTTATTTCCTTTACCAACACTAAGATTTATTGTATGGAAAGGAAAAAAGATGCATAGAAACCCTAAAAGGATCGGCAGTAAACAGAAAAGGGAAATTGAAAATTTTTTATCTCTTTACAAATACCTTTTTTTACCCGAAAACAAGATCCTCTTGAAGTTGGACTCCAACCGAGGTGAAGAAACTTGCTGTCGCCGCCGATTTGAAGAAGACTTGCAGGAGAAGTTTGTCGCCGTCGATGAAGAAGGCGAAGCGGGAGAAATCTGTGGTTGCTGCCGGTTCGAAGAAGACGAAGAGGGAGAAGTCTGTCATCGTTGGTTGGAAGAAGACGAAGAGGGAGAAGCCTCTATGTCGCCGCCGCCGCAGGTTCAAGGAAATCTGTCGCCGATTGCTCTAGGGTTTGTGAAAGAAGAGAGGGAAGAAAAGTGTCGTAGATAGGTAAACAACGAAGCGAAACGAAAGGTTATATTTGAGAAAAAAATTTACTTAACCCTGGAATTGTCCAAAACCTTACGATTTGGAGGTTTTCTGATTCCGGGATATAACCTCATTTTCCTGGCGTGGCAGGAATCAAATATAACTTTGGAATCCCTCATGACCCTGAACCAAACACGGTTAAATAACATAACCTTGGTTGGATAACCAAGGTCATGGAGAATAACCCTGAACCAAACATGCCCTTAGAGTGTGCTAGCACTCTTAAGGTGTTTCGGCCAAGGAGAGGGAGAGTAGAGAAGAAGAAAGGAGGAAGAAGATGGAGTTACACTAAGCACACCCAATGCATTAAAAGTGGCCGGCCACTTAATGAAGGGGGTTTTATCTCCATGTAATACCAAGAGTCAAGGCTCTTGGTATTCCTCATAAGGTGGCATACCATGAAGTAACCTTGATGATGTGGCACATCGTCATTGGCCGGCCCTATGCCAAGTCACAATGACATGACATTTGGTCAAGTCAAGGTCAAGTCAAACTTGACTCTTCATCTTCCCTCTCAAGTCAAGTCAAACTTAACTTAAATTCTCCTATTGTTGATCAAATCTAACCATTGATTCAAGCCAATTTGATTTAATGAATCTCTATTCATTAAACGAAATTTATTTAATGAGTCATAATCTAAATTAGACTCATTGGACACATGAATCAAATTGAGTCCAACTCAATTAGTCTAATTTGGATTACTCTTGATCCAATTTGGTTCATCACATGAACTTAATCCTCTTGGTTCATCATATGAACATAATCTCCATCTAATTGCCCTTTGTGTATGACCCTATAGGTTCTTGTAACGTTGGTAATGCTCCTAAACCCATTTAGAAACATAAATAATGAGCGGTATCTAGCAACACATCATTACTACCCAAGTTACAAGAATGTTGAGATCCAACATCACCTTTGTGACTACTAATTGTGACTCTCACAATATGTGGCAATGCCCTTCTATCCTTGACATCTAGATTGATCAATTTGAGGCATAGACCGTGTCATCCTCTAATCAATCTATATCTTGAACTCCAAGTAGACTCACTCTAATCAAATGAGCTCAATATCTCATATTGACTCATTTGAGCATGACCATGCACTTAGTGATCTCACTCTATCAAGAATAATGATGTCACTCCCGTCATATAGGAGGGATAGATCCCATCTACATCACTCATATCCCTCCGCATAATTTGTTACATATCCAGTAATCACCTTTATAATCCACCCAGTTACGGGTGACGTTTGACGAAGCCAAAGTATACAACTCCTTATGTAAGGAACCATGGTGACTTCAAGTCCAAGGACTAATAGTCACATGAGAAAGTATATGATACTCATATAACGATCCATGATACTTTCTCATGGCGGGTCATTCAGCATACATTCTCCAATGCATACTCATGTGTCAACTTAATATCTCTATATCCATGACTTGTGAGATCAAGTCATCGAGTTGACCTACATGTTAGTCTCGTCGCATTAACACTGACCCTGAATGTTAATACTTGAATATGAATGATTAAGAGTAGTGTTCTCTATATCATCTCACTATCGATTCAACCAATCGATTGATATAGATAAGAACTTTCTACTCAAGGACGTTATTATACTTAGTTATTTGGTACCAATACAAGTAAGTATAATAACCATAAAGAAAATGCCTTTATAAATATATAGGAATATGATACATCGAGTCCATACAACAATCATCATATGATTAGCTCTAGGGCTCTAACTAACACTATTCTCTCTCTGACTCGAGAGTAGTTGAGAGTTCCAAGATCGAGATATTCTTTACCAACTCAAACATAATCATGGATCAAATTATTCTCTCTTCAAGTCTACAAGTATTCGAGATGGTTGACTTTAGAAACTCAAACCCTTTAGTTTATTTTGGTGAAGGTAGGGTTGGCTCCATAATGAATAACGAATGGATAATTTTTTAATATCAAACACATTAATCAATAAAAAAATTTAAGAGTTTTATAAAATCTAAATGAAACAGCACGTACAACATTACCTCCTCTATGATAGAGTTGACAAATGATTATCAGTTTAGTTTTAGTCCTTTTCTATTAGGTTTTTAAAAATATATGAAATTAAAATTAAGGATTTTCAAGTTCAGATAGAATTTGGATCGGAGGTTTTTAGATCTTGTTGTCATCAAATTTACTTCTGATTGGCCTGATCTAAATTTAAGATTTAAAAAATTTTAGATTAAATTAAACTTTATTTTTAAAATTAAGATGTTTTATGTATATAATAATAAAAAGTTAATATGATAATAATAAAGTATTAAAATAAAAATAGAAAATAATAAAAAGAATCTTTTTTAATTAGGTCAGTCGAATTATTTAGATTGATCAGATTATCCAAAATCGGATTCGAAATTTTAAAATATATCTAAATCAATTTTTTTTAATAATATCTTTATTTCAATCCGACCTTAACATCTGCCCCCAATTTAGCTCTTAATAAATGGCGTCGTAAGAATTGTTATAATTATGTCTGTCTTCCGAGACTGGTGGGGTGGAGAGAGCGAAGCGATTCAAAACATGCTTTCCTCTCCTATCCTAAGTCAAACGTCAGTTCCCTTACAACGGCAAATATTAATTAGGTTCAAAGCAGGCCCGATCTTATTTTCTATTAGAAGAAAATATCTAACCACTCAATTGGTCAATCAAGATCATGCATAAATCAAATCTATCGACATTGCGCTCATAAATAAAGCTGCTTCAAATTTCGGCCAGAAACCAACAAAAAAACAAACACAAGTCCTTTTCTTTTTCTCCACTAGCGCTCACCTTTTAGATTAAGCATTATCTTTTCTTTTGATTCGAAGATTAGAAGTATCTTCTGTCGATCATGTCCATTGTCCAATAATTAATCCGTTGTTTCTGCTAGATAATGGATGAAACGAGTTGCTCTGGAAATCTCTGCGCCTGAGAAGCAGAGTAAGAGAGGTGGTGGTTTTGGCCATGGCGGCCGCCGCAAAGGTGCTTTCTTTTCTAACTGCAAGCTTTCTTCTTGTTCACTTGGTTACCACGGTGGCAGCTTCCTCCGTCGGCCATGAGATCCGCAGAGGCTTCTCAGCTGGCCACGACACCTCCTATTCCCAATTCCAGCCCCTGCTCGCCGACCCCACTGGCGTCTTCTCCCTCGGCTTCCTCCGCGCCGCCGCCTCCGACTCCGACTCCGACCAGCTAAACCTTGTTGTCCTCCACCTCGCCTCCTCCACTGCTCTCTGGCACGCCGCCCTCGCGCGTCCCCTCCTCTGGGAGGCACCTGTTTCCTTATCCTTCAACGGCAGTCTTGTGCTGTCGGATGCAGAAACGGGGATTCTCTGGTCGACTCCTGCGATCGACGCTGGCGATCGCCTCGTGCTCCTTAACTCGTCCAACCTTCAGGTCCAGAAACTGGCGGCGATGACCGCCGTGGTGGTGCTCTGGGAAAGTTTCGATTTTCCGGCGAATACGCTGGTTCAAGGTCAGAACTTTACCTCGGCCGCCGACGTTAAGTCTACAGACCAGCGCTTTTCGATGAGGGTGGAGGAGAGTTACCTCGCCCTTTACATGGAGCTCCCCGGAGGCACGCCGCCGGTGATGTACTGGAGGCACGCAGCCATGGAAGCCAAGGCCGAGATCGTCGCCGGCGGAGGACCGATATACGCGCAGGTGGGAGAGGGGTTTCTAGGGATGTACCAAAACGAGTCCGCTCCAGTCGACGTGCTCCCCTTCAAAAGCTTCAATCTAGGAATCCGCGGTTTCCGCCGCTTAACCCTAGAATCCGATGGCAACCTCCGAGCTTACTACTGGAACGGCACGATCTGGGCCAAGGACCTTGAGGCCATCGCCGACCGCTGCGATATCCCCACATCCTGCGGCGCCTATGGGCTCTGTGACTATTCAGGCGGATGCGGCTGCCTCGACGGCGCCAGGAAGGCGGATAGGTGCCTCCCGGCGGCCTCCGGCGACTTCTGCGCGGCCGGAGCGAACGAGTTCGGAATCTTGAGGAGGAAAGGAGTCGACTTGGCGAACAAAGTACTGGCGGCGAACGAAAAGGTGGGATCTTTGGAAGAGTGCGAGGCTTCCTGCGAGCGGAACTGCAGTTGCTGGGGCGCGATCTACAACAACGCTTCAGGTTACTGCTACCGGTTGGACTACCCCATACAGAGCCTAGTGGCGGCTGACGAGAGCAAGGAGGGGTACTTCAAGCTCAGGCCGAGCGGCGGCGGCGGCGGCCGCAGTAGGAAGGTAAAGGTGGCGTTTCTGGCGGTGGGCAGTTTGGTGTTAGTCGGAACGACGACTGCGGCGGTTGTTGCATACGGTGTACGGAGGCGGCGGCGGGGAGTGACGGCGAGAGTGGAGGGATCGATGGTGGAAGGGCTGACCCCAGGGCCTTACAAAGATCTCAATTCAGCTTCGTTTCGATCTATCGAGCTCTCCTAAACTCACAGATTGCTATTAATTTAAGAATCATAGTGGTCCACGAATGCCTCTGAAATATTCAGCATCTTTCTCCATCTCTGCATTCACCTCCTTCGTTGGATTCTGATAACGCAATTTACAAAGAAGGCGGCGTCAAGAAAGATATACTCAAGGAAAACATAAGTGAATGAAATGTTTGATTTTTTTTTTTTTATAATCCAAATATCTATCCTTCGTCTTCATCTTGAAGGTGGACCACACTAATCATTGTAAGTGAACATTAAGTCTTTGATCAAAATAATGTATCCATAGTTCCTTGTCACAAAAAAAAACATACCATGTACTCGGGAAAAATTCCTTCCACTCTCTAATTATTCTTTATCATTTATTTTCCTTCACGTACACTATAAATAATATCTCTGGGATGAACGTAATCATCTTTCTGATACAACTAACATAAAAACATGACTCCCACAAGTTAGTGCAGTAGATATATGCATATGTTTATTCTAATAGATCTCAGGATCAATTTTCAATGGGTATTGATGTGGTGATAAGGTGGGGCTTATTCTGTGGGAATAGTTGTCATGGTGGAGGTCAAAGTCAAGGCGGTCAACGCTCAGATAGCATCGGCCGGTCGGCCGAGCATGCCCCGAAAGAGAGGAGAAGTTCTCGATCCGCCACCGCCTTCGACACGGGGAGGAGTCAAACGACCGACGCTCAATGGAGTAGCAGACGATGTGCAGAAGCTGAGTCAAGCGGCTACCCCGCTCGACGAGGCAGCAGGACTGGGAATTGGCACAATAGAGTTTCGGCCGAGCAGCTACCCCGCTCGGTGAGGCAGCAGGACTTGACATTGGTGGAGCGGAACTTTTGCCAAGCGGCTACCCTGCTCAGCCTAGCAACAGGACGCAACACAAGCATAGTGAAATAAGACCGAGCGGACGTGGCACAAGCATGGTCGGGTTCTGGCCGAGCGGACGGGATACAAGAACAGCGAAGTTTTGGTCGAGCGGGCATATGGCGGAAGCTTCCATTGTCACTTCAGAGATATGCTCGCCCTGTCAAAGTACTATGTCAGGGACACTTTATTGACAAGTCTTTTCAGGGAAAACTTGGGGAAGCATGCACGCGCGCTACAAGAGCTCTATATAAAGGGGGGATCCAAGCATCGGCGGAGGTATGCAATATTCACTGTATACAATATTCGCTTGGGGAATAACCATTGAAGAGAACAGAATCACAAATTTCATTGTGGTGGACGCACCGTCGGCTTACAACGTCATCTTGGGCCGACCGGCCCTTAACGAGTTCCGGACGATAGTGTTTACTTACTGCCAAAAGATCAAGTTCTCGATAGACGACCAGGTGGGCGAAGTCAAAGGCGACCAGCTGGCCGCTCGGTGATGCTACGTCGAGATGGTCAAGTCCGACCCGAGAAGCGCTCGGAAGAATTCGCGCTTGGAGGTGAACGCATCACTGAAAAGCCTCCTACATTGGTGTACGAATAAAAGGAGGAGGTTCATATCCACCCTAGTCGAGCGGAAGCAACCACTTTTATTGTTGTCGACCTGGAGATGGAGAAGAAGGCAGAGTTGGTCGCCTACCTTAGATAAAATCATGATGTGTTCGCCTGGTCAACACATGAGCTCCCCGGTATCTCTTCGAGTGTGGCTCAGCATGAGCTTCATGTCCGACCGGACGCTCGGTCGGTGACGCAAAGAAAGAGGGACTTCAGCGCGAAGCAAAATTTGATCATCTGGGCAGAGATAGAAAAGTTGTTGGAGGTCGGCCATATTAGGAAAGTTTAATTTCCGAGCTGGCTAGTCAATGTTGTGTTAGTCTCCAAGCGGGGTAATAAATGGTGGATCTGCATCGACTTCCGTGATTTGGACAGGCATGCCCAAAAGACTTCAATTTGTTACCCAGGATAGATCAGATGGTGGACTCAGCGGCAGGCTGCGAGCTGATCTACATGCTCGACACATACCAAGGGTATCACCAAGTGTCGCTCGCCCGCGAGGATCAGGAGAAAGTCAGCTTCATTACGGCTGACGGAACGTACTGTTACAACGTTATGTCGTTCGGACTCAAGAATGTCGGATCCACTTACCAGAAGCTGATAAACAAGGTATTCCGACTACATATCGGCTGTAATATGGAGGTATACATTGACGACATATTAATAAAATTCCTCCGAGCTGCTGACCTATGCGTAGATATCGAGGAGACCTATCGAACGCTGAGGGTTTATGGGATAAAGTTAAACTCCGACAAGTGTCTGTTTACCGCAAAGAGTGGTCGCTTTCTGGGTTACATTGTCACCGAGCGGGGTATTCAAGTCAATCCAAGCAAAGTCAGAGCATTGCAAGACATGTTGCTGCCTTGGGCTTGAAGGAAGCTCAACAGTTGATCCGTCGGATCATCGCGCTGTCTAGATTTATATCCAAATTGTTTGAACGGAGCCTGCCATTCTTCAAAGTGCTTCGCTAAGCTACAAAATTTCAGTGGGACGCCGAGTGCGATCGGGCATTGGAAGAGCTTAAGAAACATCTTAACTCATTGCCTGTATTAGCCAAGCCAATTGTTGGTGAGCCGCTTTGGATCTTTTTATCATCCAACGAGTATAACAGTTGGGAGCCCTAGTTAGGTAAAATGGTCAAGAGCAGCAACCTGTATACTTTTAAAGCTATATATTAAAGGATGTAGAGTCTCGCTACACCGGTCTGGAAAAATTAGCCTACGCTTTAATTGTCGTCGCTCGGAGACTTCGTCCATATTTCCTCGCACACTCAATCATCGTGCTGACTAACAGCTCCTTAGGACGGGTTCTTCTCAACCCCGAGGTGTCAGGAAGACTGATCAAATGGACGATTGAGCTGAGCGAATTCAACATACAATATCAACACCGAGCGACAATCAAGGCTCAGGACTTGGCGGATTTCATCATAGAGGTCTAGAATGTCGAACCGAAAGCAACGTGGAAGATATATCTTGACGGCTCGTCCACTCGGCAAGGTAGCGGAATTGGCATATTGCTCATCTCACCTTGGGAAGACCGGATGCAGCTCTCCGTTCGGCTTGACTACCGCGCCACCAATAATGAGGCAGAGTATGAGGAGTTGATAGTCGGCCTACATGCAGTCTGGCATGTGGGAGTCATTAAACTCCTCATCCACTCAGACTCTCAGTTGGTCGCTCAGCAACTATCCGGAACATTCAAGATAAGCAATGCCCGACTCAGGCTTTATGCGGAAGCCTTCGAGAAGCTGAAGACCAACTTTCAGGAGGTCATTATACAAAAAATCTCTCGATCAAAGAACCAAGCAGCAGATGAGTTAACAAAACTGGCTAGCTCGTTGACGCCGATCGTCATAGGGCAGCCGATTGAACAGGTCTCGATCATAGTACATATCGACCGAATGGAAGAAATAACCTTCCCCAATGACTAGAGAATGACCCTAATAGAGTTCTTGCGGTTGGGAGCCGCACCTGTCGATCTAGAATAAGCTCGTTTGCTGAAGAAGAGGGTCGGGTAGTTCACCTTGATTGGGGATCAGCTTTATTAGAGATCCTTCTCCAGGCCCCTACTCAAGTGCGTCGAAGCGAAAGATGCTGAATACATTCTGCGAGAGGTGCACCAAGGTTCCTGTGGAGGACATCCGGGCGGCCGTGCGTTAGCTCAAAAGATACTCCTGACCGGATATTTTTGGCCAACCTTCCAAAAAGATGCCGCTCGGACGATGGCTACCTGCTTGTCCTGCCAAATGTATCACAACCTTCCGCACCGACCGACCAAGGAAATGAAGACATCCACAGTATCTTGCCCATTTAACTAATGGGGCATGGATATCATTGGGTCATTCCTCATGGCGATCAGTCAGCGAAAATTTTTTCTCGTTGCGGTGGATTACTTCTCAAAGTGGGTGGAAACCGAGCTACTTGCAAGAATAATCGAGCAGATGGTCATTAAGTTTGTTTGGCAGAACATCATATGTCGGTTTGGCATCCCATGCCGACTCATATCAGACAATGGGAGGCAATTCGTCAGTCAGGGGCTCAGACAGTGGTGCGAGGGTCATGACATCTAATAGGCCTTCATAATGGTGGTCTACCCCCAGGGCAACAGACAAGCCGAAGTCGTCAATCGGGAGATCCTCAGAGTTTTACACACTCGGCTTGACCACGTTGTGGGCCATTCGCACGACCCCGAAGGAGGCGACCGACGTAACTCCCTTCCACTTAGTATACGGTGGTGAGACAGTCGTCCCTATGGAAGTCGGAGTAGAATTCGATCGAGTGCGGTACTACGACAAAGGAAACGTCGGACAGAGGCTCATGAAGCTCGACTCGGTGGACGAAACGTGAGTGAAAGTAGTTGTTAGGCTAACGACATACCGAAAATGGATGAAACAGAACTACAATTTGAGGGTGATCCTGAGGTCCTTCTAGGTCGGCGATCTTATCTGGAAGAAAGTGAAGTCGGTCGGCGACATCACCAAGCTCGAAGCCCCATGGGTGGGACCTTTCAAGATCGTGCAAATGCTTCATTCGGACGCCTACTACTTGGAGGATGAAGAGGGAAGGCAGCTTGAGAGGCCATGGAGCGTAAATCATCTCCAACCCTACAAGGCCGGATGAGAGGTACGCGAGTGAATACATGTATTTTTGTATGTTTCCCTAACGCAGGGCAAAATATGAATAAAAAGCGAAGGCCTCTTGAGATGTGTCTCTCTCAACAGTCAAGCGGCGACCTTAAACCCTGGTCTACATCAATGGTCGAGTGACCACCTTAAATTTGGGTCTACGTCAACGGTCGAGTGGTGACCTTAAACCTTGTTCTACATCAAAGGTCAAGCAGTGACCTTAAACCCTGGTCTACGTCAACGGTCGAGCGGCGACCTTAAACCCTGGTCTACGTCAATGGTCGAGCGGCGACCTTAAACCCTGGTCTACACCATCGATTGAGCGGCGACCTTAAACCCTGGTCTACGTCAGCGGTCGAGCGATGACCTTAAACCCTAGTCTACGTCAACGGTCGAGCGGCGACCTTAAACCCTGGTCTACGTCAACGGTTGAGCGACGACCTTAAACCCTGTTCTATGTCAACGGTCGAGCAACAACCTTAAACCCTAGTCTACGTCAATGGTCGAGCGGCGACCTTAAACCCTGGTCTACGTCAACGGTTGAGCGACGGACTTAAACCCTATTCTATGTCAACGGTCGAGCAATGACCTTAAATCCTAGTCTTCGCCTAGTTCACGTCAACGGTCGAGCAGCGACCTTAAACTCGAGTCTACATTAACGGTCGAGCGACGACCTTAAACCCGGGTCTACATCAACTATAGAGTGGCGACCTTAAACCCCAGTCTTCGCCTATTCCACGTCAACGGTCGAGCGGCGACCTTAAACCCGGGTCAACATCAATGGTCGAACGGTGACCTTAAACCCCAGTGTCCGCCTAATCTTCCTCAAGGTCAAGCAGCGACCTTAAACCCTTAGCTCAGTGAGCAAGCATCAATGAATCACCGACCGTGAACCCGAGCTACTCAAAAGGTCGAAGTCTTCAAAATACAGTGACTGTTCGGGACTATTCTTCAAAATACTCCCAGGATCGATCGGATGGTCGCAGAATCATAATGAACTCTGAAGAAAAAAAGGATCGATCGACTGGATAGACTAATCGTGGATGATCGGAGGAGTCAAGAGGCCACGAGTTGAAAAAACATATACAAGGAGATCAAGCTTGGCTGGATGGACAAACATTCATTAAAACTTTAAAAAAATTTACAAGGAGGAACTCTCAACCTCACTCAAGGTAATCTAAGGCGTCATCAGGCAGCGACGTGGTAAGTTTGTCCCGACTAACGATGTTGCTAGTCAGAGCTACCAACAGGCAGCCTCCCTCTTTGAGTTGGTGGATCGACCCGTCAATCGCCAGGTCGAACAGGCGAAGTGCCAGGTCGGCAACTTAATCGTTGAAAATGTCTGAGCAGATGTAGTTCTTATTCATAGTCTTGAACCGTCCAGCCTCAGCATCTTGGTAAGTCTTCAAAGTTGCTCGGGAGGCCTCCAGCTCATCATTCGTGGTGGCCAGCGCATTATCTTTGGCGAAGAGTTGGCCACGAAGGGCAGTTTCTTCGGCCGACCGGTTGTTCCGCTCGACGATTAGAAAATCCTCAGCTTCCTTGAGTTTCTTGGCGAGAGCCCGAGCCTCCTTATTCTTCAGGTCGAGGTCTTCGATGGCTCGAAGCTTCCTCGCATTTGTCGACTCGATCTTGGAGCCGAATGTGCTGACCTGCTTGTTGAGCTGAGCCAGCAGAGTGGCCTGCTCTGCGCTTTTTTCCGGCTCGGTTTCTCGCAGCTGGTGGCTCTTCTCAGGTCAGCCCTCAGCTTAGCCACTGCAGCATTCATCTGCTGTTGAGAGGAGGATGACTGGCCGCTCAACGCTTTCAGTTTTTTCACTTCCTCCTTCAAAATGTGAACCTTTGGCACATGGCCAGACTTTCCACCCAGTACTGCAAACAACAAAGAGAATATAAGCGCCAATCGGAAATAAATTATGAAAATACAACACTTACCCCAGTAAACATCTGGATGTGGTTGTCCGCGAGCGCCCCCGGAGGCATCATTGCTGCACAGGCCTGAGCATTAGCCAATATTTGGGCGAGCATCCCTTGGATGATTATTTGGTGCTCGGGAGCTCGTGATTCAGTGCTAGATTCGCACCACTCCTCAGTCGGTAGATGCAGTACCGCTGTTATATGGCGATGACCGCTTGGGGCTGATTGTATTAGCCCATATTTGGGCGAGCAACCCTTGGATGATTATTTGGTGCTCGGGAGCTCAGGATTTAGCACTAGATTCGCTCCACTCCTCGGTCGATAGATGCAGTACCGCCATTATATGGCGTTGGCCGCTCGGGGCTGATTGTGCAGAAGTTGCTCGCTTGGAAGGCCAAGACGAGGGCGCTGGACAGATACCAGATTTTTTAGCCTTCGATTTTGGTGGCATGAAGGTCATTGCCGGTGCACAGACTGTTACCTAGGGAAGATCGGATAGGGAGGGAGTCCGATCAGACAACGTAGGAGTCATCGTCTCTTAAACTAGAGCGGGGGTCGAAGTCTCAACCTGCTCGGCAGACCGCATCACTAAGGAAGCGGAACATGACGATGTCTCCGTCCGGCGCCTCTTGCGCCTGATCAGTGGCTCTCCTAAGGACGCCGAGCCTAACACCCCCTCAACCTGGATGACCGGTTACCGTTCAGAGGGAGGGTACGATCCACTAGCCGCTCCACCACTTGCCAAGACTGGATCCGCCTCGCTCTCATCTTGGGGGTCTTCTTGAGAGTCGACCGGCTGAAGGTCGCGGCTCTCCAACTCCTCCGCAGTAGCTGCATTGATCATGGAGCCCGCAAGTTTAACCTTGTCGGCTAGATGCACGCGTAGCATCACTTCGGCTGCAAAAGAGGAAAAAATATCAATTAGAATCAAAGGAAGGAGTACCTAAGTCACATACCTAGGCTGAACGGAAGCCGGGTGCGGATCGGACTCAGGCCAAAGATATAGAGGGCACTCTCCGACAGCAACTTGTGGATGTTGTACTTCTGACTGGCCAACATAGAAGTTGCGTTAAGGTAGTCCGATCGGCTCTTATATTGTTTCAAGGGAGGTTGGGCCGCCACTTCGAGTTGCCAGTGGGCCAGGAAGTCTGGCCACTCGGGAAGGGGTACAAAAAAAAAATTCCCTCTAATGCTTGTTGGATGTCAACATCTTGTCGAAGAAAACTAAGCTCACTCGGGCTTAGAAAAGAAAAGTCTCCAGCTCAGACAATTTCAGATAATAAAAGTAATGAAAAATCCAGGGAGTGAGAGGAATGCCATGCAGACGGAATATGATCACTACCCCGCACAACAGCCGAAAGAAGTTTGACACTAGTTGATGAAGGGAGATACAGAAGTACTTACATACATCGGGAAAGAAGGGGTGAATAGGAAATCGCAGACTGGCGGTAAACTAATCCCTAAAAAAACAAATGCAGCAGGGCGACGGAGAATTTAGCCGATCGGAAGGAGAAGGGAGGATAACTTTGTAGCCAGGAGGAAACTCAAATGAGGATGTCAAACTCTCAGCGTCGCCGGCGTCAAACTTGGAATCAGTAGAGGTATAACAGAGCCCAGGACACCGACAGGCGACTGTGAAGAGCTTGCCATCAAAACTAAAGTTCAACAGAAAACAGGGAAGAAAGGTGACTCGAAAAAAAGGACTCTACAAGCAACGAACAGCTTCAATAGAAGGAAGATGAGGGCTTACGAGATATTGCTGAGATTGTCGGAGAAAGGGCAATGGAGCAAAGCGCGACAAAGACGGTGACGACGAGAGGCTTGCAGACGAAGACGACGACACAGAGTGAAGGAGACATAGGCAGACGATGCTTATAAACCCCGGGGTCGCCCGACCGAAGTCGTCCGATCTAGGTCGCAGAAACCCAGGCAAAGATCAGACCATTGAATTTAAACCACCAAACGTCACATCGATATCCTATCACGTCAGGCATGCGGCGACATCGGGCGTGACGGGTGACGCATCGCCATGGGCCGACATTTAATGAGGGCAATTAAAAGGCATTGGGGCACGCTCAGCCTTAATGCGAAGAGATTTGTATGATTTCCCAGAAATCTGGACGACGTAAGCCAGGATCGCACTCACCCAGAGAAGCCCAAGAAAAGATTGCCAAGTGTGAATGCTTGTTGTACCGATCGGCTTAAGGGGGCAGAACTATGGCCGATCGACAATCCTCAATAGGTTGATCAGCAAAGAGCGGTTACATAGCTGACCGTTGGGTCACATTAGTCCGATTAGAGGCCAAGAAGTGTCGAAGCCAATCGGGTGAAAAGCTTCACAGACAACTTTGTCCAGTTAGTCGGACTTGCAACCTCATTCGACTAGACTCGAGGGGGAGGCATGTGATGCGGTGATAAGACAAGACCCACCCTGCGGGAGGTAGTTGTCGCGGTGGAGGTTAAAGTCAAGGTGGTCAACGCTCAGATAGTATCGATTGGTCGGGCGAGCATGCCCCAACCGGGGGGAGAAGGTCCCGATCCGCTGCCGCCTTCGACACGGGGAGGAGTCAAACGACTGGCGCTCAATGGAGTAGGAGATAATGTGTAGAAGCCGAGTCAAGCGGCTACCCCGCTCGGTAAGGCAGCAGGGCTGGGCATTGGCACAATAGAGCTTCGGGCGAGCGGCTACCCCGCTCGGCAAGGCAGCAGGACTTGACATTGGCATAGTGGAACTTCTGCCGAGCGGCTACCCCGCACGGCCTGGTAGTAGGACGCGACACAAGCATAGTGAAATACAGCCGAGCGGACGTGGCACACGCATGGTCCGAGCGGTTGGCCGAGCGGACGAGATACAGGAACAGCGAAGTTCCAGCTAAGCGACCAGCCCGCTCGGCCTAGCAGCGTACTCTGGTATCCATCGACATCCCTTTGGGAGTTAGTGCCGCCGACATCGGGCATGGACAACCAGAAGATCGTACGACGAAAGCTTTCACTGTCACTTCAGATATATGCTCGGTCTGTTAAGGTACTATGTCAGGGACGCTTTACTGACAAGTCTTTTCAAGTAAATCTTAAGGAAGCATGCTCGTCTTGGGAAGCATGCACGCGCGCTACAGGAACTCTATATAAAGGGGAGTCCAAGCATCGACGGAGGTATGCGATATTCACTGTTTGCGCTACAATCTTCTTGTCGCTTCGCCTTATACTTCATCGCCGATGACTGATTTGAGCGTCGGAGGGCCAACACCGGGAACCCCTTCCCTGGCTCGGCACTAACGTCATCTGTTTTGCAAGTCAGAGCGGAGACTACAGGTGGCTAGCGGGAGCGCCACATCCCAGACTTTTCATCTCTTCGACTTTCGGATAGGATCAGGTATAAAATATCTTATTAGGTGTCTGATCTTTCTCATACAAAGGGTCACTGCGCTAGAATAAAATATTCCTCATAACTTACTTGTATCTTACCATGTGATCTATAATACTGAGCCGTTTACATCGAACAATATCAAATTTTACTCCAACTGACGTAAAAGCTTACCCCCACAGATAGAGAGACGATATGCAAAGGGGTCGCTGTGCTATAATAAAATATTCACCATGATTTATCTGTATGTATCTTACCATGAGACCGATGATACTGAATTATGTGCGATAAATGTATCACCTTTTGCTCCAACTAACACAAAAACTTATCTCCACATGTTAGCGGTCGGTAATTGTATGAATTATTGCTCCAATAGATTTTAGAGTTAATTTTCAACCGATATAAAATATTTCATTGAATGCCTAAACTTTTTCATATAAAAGAACATTATACTAGGATAAATATTTCGTAATTTTACTCTCTTGTCCAAATGGGTGGATGAGATTGACGTGCCCAATAACAGGACACTATCAAACAACACACATAAAGATCATTAAGCAAAATTTGTAGTCCCCTCAAAATGATTGGGCTAAGATATAAAATATTATCATATAAGATATTGAAGTCAAAATTCAACATGTTCAAGTATATCTTCCCCTATATCTTGACCACTTGCACTAATAGCTAATAATCATCATGATTTACCTCCTCTGTATTAACATAAAAATAGATTGGCAAGGACAGTGAAGGAGAGCAAATCGTCTTTTATCACATTAAACAAAATTTGTAAATCCCCTCAAAACAATACGATGGTTAAGATATAGGCTGCTACCACATAAAATCTTCGTGTCAAAACTCGACACGTCCGAATATACTTCCCTGATGTCTTAGCCACCTACACTAATAATTAGTAGTCATCCATAATTTACCTTATTCATATTAACCTAAAGACAGATTGACAAAAGCCCTGGTACGAATAAATCACCTTTTACCAAAATTTGTACATCTCGGTGTAATAGGTACAACATACACATACAGCAACACTTACTCGTAGAGATCGGAACACTATATATAATGGATTAGACTGCGAACAATTCAATCTGATGCAGTAAACTTTTAACAAACCGAAAAGAATGCAGGTCTTGCGCATGCACCACGATCTATGAAAAACATGAACCCGTTAATGTAGAAAGTCCATTCTTTTATACAACTCGAACATAGACATATAATTGTCCTGCACAACAAGCCCGATCTTATTTCTTCCCTGTAGTGACTCCAACAACAACATTGCTCACCTGCATTGTAATAGATTTAAGAATTTTTAATCACATTTAAACTTCATAGAGAACAAAGACCAAGGCTTTACCAGTTTTCCGCTTTCATTCACTGACATCGGATTTTCAACCACCACTGTCGTGTTTGAAACACGAGAGGAATGCTACAGGAAAACAAAATAAAATGGATACAAAAATAAAAATTCCATGAATTGGTGAAACTAAGAGACTTGGAGTGTTGAACATACAATTGATGTTGATGGCTGGATGGGTGCAGTCTCATTTGACCTCGTTCCTGCAGGGGCTGGAGCTCTCATATTTGGCATCTTTGAGAAAAAACAAAGTGTTTGTAAGAAAAGGCAATCAAATTAGAAGAATGGGGGGAAAAAAAAGTCCTACTCAAACTATACCCCAACATTAGTAATGTAATGGCAAATTGCACATTTGACAGATGACGCTCCGTATGGGTACATCAGCATTCTATGACATTGTCTGCAGTGCACATGAGAAACTTGATTTGCTGCATTCAACAGGGTATGGGAAAGCAGATTCAAGATCAATAATCAAATATGCACAAAGTAGTGCTACTGAAGGACTGAGCAAGGACAAAAAGACATCAAAATTTTAAACTCAACATCGTCCACAGACTAGAATCATTGTTAGCAACCATACTTACTAACGTGTGGAGATTGAAGAATCATTCAGTCAACATCGCAACAACTCATATTTGGTTTCACTCAGTCACAGTTGATTCTCCAAATCAGTAGTGTGTGTAATTTTCAAGTCAGTGCTGATTCTTAAAAGTTGTTGGTCTAAAGTGTCATCCATAAAGGTAATTTGACTGGTAATGAAGGAAACACAAAACAAAATCATAATAAAAAGATTCATCTGATCATTTCTCTTCTCATTTATACAGTATGGACTTTAGAGAGAACATATTTCTACTCCAGGAATCAATGGCGTTAGAGCCAAACCCAAAGAATTTAATGCCCCAAGTAAAATTTTGACCATTGGAAAGCCATGAAGCTGATAGAAGTAGTATTCTTTGTAGATTTTATCTTCTAAATTTAGATTTGCCATAAATAAATACATTAAGATTACACAGTAATGAAACGTTAACACATGAAACAACATATTTTTTTGGCAGAAGAGATCATGTTATCTCACTAGTTTATACTAAAAAGTAAAAACACATTGCCACTAGTTGAGATTTTCTAGTTATTGACACAAAAGCCATTAGCCAGTTTATATCTGACAAATGTCTAAACAATTATTCGTCAAAGAGGGTCAGTGTTCCCAGGTCACAGAAAAAAGGAGGGGTACTTTTTTTAGCACCAATGAAGCTATGGAACTTGCAGACAGAAACACATCCTAGCATAAGCCATCACTCAAATCAGTGAAGCTTGCATGTGCCAGAACGCCTAGCATAGAGTAGAGAAGTTTGCACGGTTGGGGGAAGGACTAGAGATCAGTGGGAACAGGCAATACAGGTTGGATCAAAAGTGGAAGACAAGGTCATTTTAGGGATTTTGATTTACATTCATTTTTCCATCCTTTCAATTAAACAACTTAATACCTCTCTTCTTTTCCTTATTCCCTTTATTTGTCACATCAAGTAGAGCAAGGGAACAGAAGACCTGTTGATGACTCCAAATCAATGAAGATGTTAATTCAGGCATGTAATTATTTTGCCAAATTTCATTGCATTAGTGGAAAACTATTAAAGCCTTACAAAACATGTAGCTCCTCACACAAGATGTTATTATGTCAATCCACAACTAAGAAGATAGTCCATATCTTAAATTGTTGCTGCAAATCACTAGAAAGTGAAGCACAAGATGCATAATGTTGTAGGCTTGTAACCAAGTAGTCGAATAAGTAAACTCATAAGGAAGAAGGCAAAATAAACTATGAAGAAAGTAATAAATACCTGACATAGTGATATTGATTGTGTTGCAGCAGGAACATCTTACACTTGTTGCACCGCGAGTATACATTAACATCGTTCGACAGCCACCACATACAAGTTGAGACATATCCATTCCTGTTAAGTTAAATTTAGAATTGTCTTTATGACTAAAATGAGAAAAATGTATCTTCTTAAGAAGAATGACACTACTCTATTTAACATATTGTGCAATACCAAGTATCTAAGCCTAGTATGACAAAAAGATAGGCAATAGTTGTTTGTTAGACATTGCATAGGCCGTTACACTGACCACTGCATCAAATCCCATGCACACAACAGCTCTTAATAACTAGGAAATACTTCATCATTTCAATTCTCAAGTAAGATGTATAATGCTTATTAGGCAAGAAGAAGCTTACTATTGCCTGGTTAGCAACAAAAACAGATGCTCCTTCTTTAAATGATGAGGCAAATGAACTCAGGTTCTCACCCTTATGGGATTTAAAGCCTCTTATGCAGCTACATTATGAGACAGCTGAAATGATTTGAAACTCCAAGATTCACTACATCTAATCAATAATGCCATTGATATACCAAAAAAAGTTGAATTTCCTTCAATACCTATATATGTAGACTAAAGAAGTTAAATTAAACTGACAGGTTTACTAAGCACATAGATTATCCATAGAACATTCACAAAGAAAATTAAGAGGCTATATCTATGCATCAGCCATATTCATATGTAAGTACTATTTCTTAGTTCTGCAACTGCATATTTCATAAGCCAATTCATTTTTTGTCAAAAACTAAGTTTACTACTGAAACACGACTGAAAAGAAAATCAACTAAATGTCCACCATAATGGTGCCTGAAACTGTTGGAAGCATAGCCTCTTTTTGTTTCACAACCAGCTTTCTGTGATATGATACCAACTTATATCAAAAGATGTAAACGAGGCACCTGAAGCAGCTGGGGTGATTGTGCTGCATATGGCACAACGCACCTCCGTGGCTCCCCTTGGGTAAAGGAGGACGGTCCTGCACCCGCTACAAACAACTTGGCTCTGCATAGCTGTATCGTGTTTTTTACAACAATTGTCTGCTGATCCTGCGATTCTCAAAATACATAATACGAAATGAATCAATCAAAAAGATGCAGTTGACAATCGACAAATCTTAAAAATACGTCAAAACAACCCACACCAATTACATCATCAACACACAATGAAAAAATTACAATACAAAAGTTGAGAATCCGTCGGTATATTTCCCCAAATATAGAAAAAAAAACGCTTTATGCATAGCAAAAAAAAATATATCTCATCTAACAACAAAACCCTAAATATATTGATATACATATTTGATTAAGGATAAAAGAAGCTAATCGAATAGCAGGGCTGCCTGAGTCGCAGACCGGCAGCAAATCGGGCAGAATCGTGCCCAAACAAGCAACAATAGCAATGAACACGGAAAAACCCTCTCTATTTCTCATTAAAAAAATTTTAAAAAAAAAAAAAGACAAAACAAGAAATACATCGATGGGATAGGAATCATCAAAGTACCTTTGCCTCAATGGCGGAGGGAGAAATCAACGAAGCTGATATATCCTCGCCTCCTTTGACCGTAGAAAAGTAGAGGGTTTCGTTGTCGGGAACGAAACCGACGCAGATTTCTCCCTTTTTTTCTTTTCTTTTTCTATGTAGGTTCTGTCCGCGTTGAGGGAGGACGAGGGATACAATTAATAATGGAGAATTTCTAGTTTACCCCCTTGTATTTTTCATTTATTTCAATTGTAAGCTTCCAAGAAATGTTTTAACTTAGGCCGAGCCTAATACAATGTACAGGGCCGGCCCATGCTTAGCCGAGCCCGTCCAAAAAGACTTCTCTTCTTTGTTTATGTTGTCCTTTGATAATATGGAATCATTTGATACCAAGTTGACTCAAAATAGTATTTTTATATTTTATTTTCTCTCTTTTTTTTTTAAATAATAATAATAATGACTGCAGTTACCAAGAAACTTCTTCAGCAACCTAAAGAATCTTTTTGTATAAATAGTTCGGGCTAAACTTATGCAAGCGTGCCTGGTTGATTTAAATAATTGAGCAAAGATTCCAGTGGCAGCTTAATAAATGTTACTAGGGCTGAGCTACATAATCCATGTGATGAGCAGCAATGCATCCTTATTTTAATTGCTGTCTATAGAAAATAAATAAATAAATAAATAAATAAATTTGGATTTTAAAACGACCAATTTTATATAAGATTTTCTTACTAAGTAAAAAAAAAAAAAAGAGCATCTTTAAACTAGAAATAAGATAACTAAGTAGCACACGAGACATGTCCTTGAATCAGTTTACATCTGAATCTACGACCGCCAGTCCGTACTTTAAAAAATATTAAAGATTTCTTTTTATAATTTCTGCGATGCCAAAATGAATGAGCTGTTTTCGTTTGTCAAGGCATCAAATTATCCAGCTTCCATGAAGGTATAGTTTTATATATATTCGTTTCGGATAGATGCAATTGATATTTGTATAGATAATTATTTTAATGGATCTTAAAATTAATTTTTAATCGGTGTAAAATATTTTATTGGATGTATAATTTTCCTCATATAAAAGTTTTACTATAAATGTTTCATAATTTACGCTCTTCTAATTTTTAGTCGGTGTAAAATATTTTATTGGATGTATAATTTTCCTCATATAAAAGTTTTACTATAAATGTCTCATAAATAATTTACGCTCTTTTAAAGAGTATGGGATCATCTTAAAAAAATCATCCTTTATTCTAATAGTTATGTACATATTTATTTATATTAAAAAGAAATTATGAAAATTTAATAAACATGGTAAAAGATGGAATTTGCCACTTCAATCTCATACAGTCATCCCCATGACTATTATGAGGAGTAGGGGCATACGTTAGGCCCCCCCCCCCCCCCCCTAAATAATATTAGTTTTATATATGTATTTTTTTATTTTATTAATATATATTTGGCCCCACTAAATATAGTTGTGTATGGTTAATCTAATGGTAAGATTATGTTTCTTCAAACATGCTTCTCAAGTTTGAATCCTTATTGAATTAAATTTTAATTTTTTTTCTCCTTTATATTTCACATTCTAACTAAATATATATTTCACATTCTAATTAAATATATAGTAAGTTTGGAAAGATCATTATAATATTCATAGAAATTTGAAGAGATCATTATAATATAATATGTTTAATAATTATTTTGGTTAATTAATATTCGGCCTCGTCATTTAATATACGACCGCTCCAGATTTAAAATCTTGGATCCACCCTTGATGAGGAGATAAATCGGGAAATTATAGTTAGCTACTATGAGAAGATTTTTTTTTTTTTGGCTTTATTGAAATTTAAATTCTTATCCTATGATCATAGTAATTATGTCTTGTGCTAGTTAAATATGAAGCGAGAAATTCTGGTTATTGTAGTGTGATATATAGTGTGATGGTGTGCACGTTGGATTTAGGTTATGAGCTGTGGAATTTAAGATTAACATAGTTGACCTAAAGGTAGTTTGGAGTAGGGATGATAATTTCACCCAAATCCGATAGATAATTCGACATCCAACCTGAATGAAGGAGGATATAGAGGAGATTTTTATACCTGATTATAGTAAATGAGTATTTGGATATATATATATATATATATATATATATATATATATATATATATATATATATATATATAGCTCATTTTTTATTGGACAAGGGAAAATTTTAACCCATTTCCCCCCTTGGAAAAAAAGATTTAGTTTGCCTCTTTATTCAGTCATCAACACGTATCTCATCTTTTACACAAGAAATATTCATTCAATCGAAGGAGCACGAGACGAAGAAGAATAGACAAGTACATTGAAATAATTTTTTTTTTAAAAAAAATGAGAATGGTAAGAAGTAATAGGATGATGGATAGGATATGAATACCCGAACCTTCGATGATATAAGAATGAATATAAAAAATAAGTAACCGATAGATATGAAAATAAATATAGAAATAGATATAATAAATAAAGATGAATAAAAAAAATATAAAATCCTATCCATTGTCATCCTAATTTTTCAATGACTTCTTCCTTCTAGTTTAGAAGTGACTTTTTCAGTGACTTCTTCCTTCTAGTTATGGGAGTTGCTTTCTTCTCTGGTGTCTCTTAGTCAAAAACAAAACTAGTGTGAAATAAATGGAAAAAAAACATAAATCTCATTATTTTTATCCGCGAACAATATGGTTTGCTCTTATTTTATTCTCATCTGAGAACAAGGTGGCATGACCACATGTGAAGTGGTTGAATTAATAACTATGGATTCAGTGAAAATAATTTGACACACTTAGTGGAGTGAAATATTGCTCATTAATTAGAGTAACATTAGACAACGGCCAATAATTTAGATTGCACATGACAAGACCAATCCCAGTCCAAAAGGTGAATGTCACCAAATTTGATCACACATGCCAATTCTCTTCCAATCAGCTCAAATAAACTCGAAAAAAATAACAGTTCCATAACAAATAACATGGAACATGCAAATCATCTTAGAACTAACTAATCCATCAAGATCGGTCCTTGATAGGTACATTACATATACACAATCTCGCCTCTTTGCTACACTCTTTAATTCAGTGGACCGGTGACATTGTAGTGGCAGTGGTTGTGACGGTGGTGGTGATAGTCGTCGCGGATGATGTTCGTGGTGTCATCACTTGCTTGATTACGACAATCGGAATTAGATTCTTCTTCCGCCTCTCTTCTTCCTTGATCAATTCACTTGCGAAATGGTCGAGCTTATGGGCATTGCTCTGCTCGGAGAGCCTTTTTCCACTGAAGAGAAACGATTCTACATGTCTCTGTGAGAAAATGTCTTCCATCGTTCGCATCAAATTCTTGGAGTTGAGCAAATGCGGCGTGCAATTTCCCGACATTAAATTATTGGCCTAAAAGAAATTTAATTTAATCGATGGACCTGTTAGAGAATTTTGATTAATTAGTAAATTGAAAGTGCAAAATTTACCTGGATGCGAGTATAATTGTTTGCACTGCCGTGTCCAAATGCCATGGCTACAGCTTGATCCACCTGTTCAAATGACTTAAAAAATTATTTTTTATAAACAAAATCACGTATATAAGAATGTATAACGCATTATAATTCACCGAGATAAAAAAATTAATTATTTTTATTTTTCAACCGCTGTTCGCGCTGGGATGTGATGACTAAGACTATTCAATAATTGTACGGCTCAGATCAGTTCTCGATGAAAAAGGGTGAAAGGCGCTAGCACCAGGAACAATCCGTACCATATCGGCAACGCCATCGCTGGCGATCCTGAGGAGCTCAGCCGCTCCGGTTGGGACGGGTTCCCTAGGGGCGGCTCCGAGAGAAACCACGAGGAGGTCCTCCAGTCCGGTCGCCAAGGGGAACTCCTGCTTGTTGTGTAGAACGTGCGTGATGGCGGCGGCCGTGGGGTTCGCCATCACAACGCCGCCTCCCACCGCGGCGACCCGCGTCCGTCCGTCCATAGATCGCATCTCCACCGCTGTGGTGTCGGCGCACGTGGCGGCGCACACCTCCCACGTCCGGAAGTCGTACCCGTCCGCCTCGACCGCGTCGGCCCGCGAGAAGAGGAACGGCGCCGCCGTCGCGAGATCGTAGCATGGGATCAGGATCGGCTTCACGGCGTCCCTCAGGGTGGCGTCCCCGAACACCCGGCGGAAGAACCCGCCCGGCCGGCGGAACACCCCGCGGAAGAGGCCGCCGCCGCGGGAGCAGGCGAAGCCGCGACCGCGGCGGCGGCGGCTCTCGGCGACGAGGAGGCGAAGCGCGTCGGCGGCGGAGAAGAGAGGGCGACCGTCGTGGCCCCTGGTGAAGAGCATCGCAGCGAGGACGCCTCCGGCGCCGGATCCGGCGGCGACGTCGAAGAGGTCGGCGACTCGGGCGCAGGGCTCCCCGGTATGGAGGCGGAGAGTGGCTTCGAGCCGATCGAGGGCGGCGGCGGCGAGGAGGACGTCGGAGGGGCGGTCGCCGCCGTCGATCGAAAGGACGCGAATCCTGCCAACAGCGCCACTCGAGATAGCCGGTGATGCAGTGGTGGAGGGGGTGAAGAGGAACTTGCTCTCCAGGAAGGAGAAGATCTCGTAGCTAAGCTTGTCGGCGTCGATGAATGCCATCAAAGACCCCGCCGAGCAGTTCGCTACAGTCCAAAGTCGAAATCGAATAGACCTTTTTGGGGAGCGAAGCGGCTAATGCAGCTCGAACTGAGGATGGCGGAGCCCCGCGCTCGTTGGCGGTTAAATAGAGAGGGGTGACGCCCCCATCCTGCGCACGATAGCCATCCCTCGTGGGCCCAGCACCGTAATGCCGTTCGATGCGAATCTAACGGTCAGTATGCGCCTCGGAAGGTGGCGCGAAGGCAGGATTCGGGTCGGTGGCTGGCGATGCGTCGAAGACTTGGGATGGGCTCGCGCACGTGCGGAGGTACGGCCACCGACGGGCTCGGCAGGCGACACGCCTGGAGATCGGACGGTCTAAATGTGCGGAGCGCAAGGACGTGTCGGAAGAACAGGAGACATGATCTGATTGCCACCAACCAGGATCCGCGACGTGTCCTCCCGATGGAGCCATTCTGGAGAACTCGGCACCCGTGCCAATAAATTTGAGGTAATTACGAGTTAATATTTTTAAGGAAGAAATACCTTTAAACTCTTTCTATTTTCTATTAACTAAATCTATCTAGTCAAAAATCTGACGAGCTAAAAAGTAAATTAATCTAATTAAAAAATTAATTAAAGTAAATTAAAAATTAATTATATATTATTAATAAAAATTAATTAGATATTATTTTTTAAATTAAATATGAAAATAGACAAGGAAAGATATAATTAGCTCGTAAAATATGATATTATTAGATATCTTTAATAATAATCCTAAAATTTTAAAAAAATATTCTAACTAATGAGATTCTAATCATTTAGCATTGTCTTTTTCTATTAAGCAATATTTTATCCTCTATATTTTAAAAATAACATTTAATCATCTTTAACCAAAGTTAAACGTGAAAAAAAATTTATAAAAGATAATTATGCCCCTCTCTTTTTAATATTTTTTATAATCTTAAGAGAATAAATCATATTAAATTTATTGATAATTTACGTCTATTTTTATGTTCTTTGTTGATAGTGAACTAATTCTAGATAATTCAATGACCTAATTGATATTTTCAACATGTGCATGACCGCTAATTTATTAATTAAAATTAATAATTGTATGTAACCTTCAACCATATATAAAAATTAATATTTAATTATGCAAATAAAATAAAATTGAGTAGTTTAAAATATATAATTTTGTTGTCCCGGTTGCGCAGCCTTCAAATACAATCTATAAAAATTATTTTCTTTACTTCTACCTAAATTTAAAATTTTAGATTCGTCTTTGTACACGATATATAAGGTTCCGTGAAAATAGATGAAGGTATAATTTTCTTTTCTACACAAAGACAAATTTTCTTCTTTTCAAGCTTTTTACTTTCTCATTCATGCACGTGAACCTCGCATTTCAATTCAGTATTGGCTCGACTATCAAAGAGGGTAAGACAATACTAATTCTCAGCAGACAAGCTTTGCTTTGCAAGGCATCGAGAGGGGGCGCACTGACAAACTGACATCAACCAAAAATCCGAGTGACGAAGGGCACCATTACTGAATACTTCTATATTTTTTTGTCCTTTTATGTATATATTTTTTTTCTGCGTACATCATCGATCTAACTAATCAATAATTAAAAAAGTCGACCCGAAGATATATGTAATTATTTTCCACATCAATTCAATATGTTTTTTCTTAATATTATCAAAAAAAATATCAAAAATATAAGAATATAATTATCTTTTATAGTTTTTTTTTCACATTTTCAAAAAGGGTTAAGTTCTATTTTTTAAATACAGAGCAAAACGCTACTTGATAAAAAAAATAGAGGGGTTATATATATTATTGATATATTATTATATTTTATATGATAATGCTAAAATCTGTCAACGAAATAGATCCTAAGGTGGGAGATGATGCTATACAAAATTTGAGGTTAGAAATTGTTTCAATAAAGCTTGTAAGTCATTAAAAGTAAAATAAATATTAAAATATGAAGCTATAGAGATTAGTCCTTTAAAAGACCAACATAGTTGAGAATTTATATATATATAAAAGTTGAGAAAAAAATCTATGTAGAGCATGAGTACAATCTCGAGGAAATTATGAACCATACTTGATGACTATTTTATAGTTGTTTTCTTTAATGACAATTGTTTGACAGTTATTAATCATTAATTTTAAAAATGATGATTGTGAATAGGTCACATAGGGACATGAATCATATATCACATTTATTTGCAATCAATAAGAAAACTTATAGATAGATTATTGATGAGGAACTAAGTTCAAAGTAGAGACTAGAGTGTCCATGGAACAGAGTTTGGAGTAAATACAATGCTGCCTGCCTTAATCATCTATCATTGCACTAAAAAAATGTGATTGAATATAATTAGGAAGTCTACTTATCGAGTCAAAATGTGGGACGTGTGTTTGGTTGTTGCAAGACATGAACTGTCTTTTTTTTGTTAAAAAAAAAGAAAGAAAAGCCAAGACAATGAGGCAACCACTTGATTCCTCTACTAGTTTTAAAAATGTGCCTTTGTTGCATTCATGCCTCAAACTTAATTACTTAATTTCTAGTATGAGCACTGCAATCAATGAAAAGCTTAGCTGCTCTGGTACGCAAAGGTTTGGCATGGGGCATTACTAGTGCACTAAGTAGGTGATGAAGGGATTAATTCAACTGGGTTGATCATGGCGAGCAAGGAGACAGGACTACAATTTCAGGAAGGGCCAAGATCAACTTAAATTAAAGCTCAAACAATTGAAGAATGTGTTTGTTGTGGCATGGTGATATAGAAATGCAGAGGCGCAGGGCCATGCATATAGTGCTGGTGATGCAGTCAGCGACCCCCTTAATTCTCCTGACAGTTACCTGCCAACCGAGGCTTGAAGCTTGAGGCATCAGCCAAGCTGTATGCCACATTTGAAGGCCAGAAAAATTACGATTCATGTGATTCCAATGGCAGTTCTCTTGGCCTTAATCGTCTCTAATTGATAGTGGCAATGCATTTCTGTTGTCGACGGCATTGAGGCTTAGCCTGTAAGAGCCCCATTCATGTGATTCCTTGTTTTGGATCATGTTTTTTTTAGAAAAGTTTCTTGATTGTATAATCCATATCTCGCCTTGAAAGCTCCGTGTCATTAATTTGCTTTTTATAGGTTTAAAACATTGATGAATGATGAATGCTTTCACTAAATCTAATCGAGAATCAGTACAATGCATACCTTTGATCAAAATTTTGTCTTAAAAAAAAAGATGGGGTGAGAGAGGCTCGAACTCTCGACCTCAGGATTTCTCAACTTTAGCTATGAGACCTACGCGCTAGCCAACTGCGCCACCACCCCATGTTTATATTTTACGAACTTAGTTATATAATTCTATTTGATAATGTATTCAAAGAACTGAAGAATGAACCATTCCCATCCACATGCCTGGCATTTTGAAGGTTTGAGAAAAACGCTGCAGAGACCATTAATTTGTTGTCAAGGTAAGCAATTGCTTACTCTGAAGTGTATGAGCTAAGTATATATTGTTGGGGAAAGATGATTTTTTTTTTTTTTTTTGTAACCGTTGAAATTATTTTATTATTTTATTATTTCCACGTCATCTTCTTCCTTCTCATTTCTCAATTTCAAAATTTCAATGGTTTTCAACTTTAACTCTTCAATTACAATAGAAGCAAGAAATTTATCATCTTAATCTAAGAATAGCAAAGAAATAGTTAATCCAATGAGGAATATAATATCTAATTTATTGATGATAATATCTGAGACATAAGTAAGTTCATCATTTATTTTTTTTAATGAATTTACAATTTTTATATTTTTTAATATAATAATCTTGAACTGCGATGATTCTTGTACCGACGATTTTGAACCGTGAATCATATAGTCATCTTGGACGGTTAAAGTTAATGCTAAAAGTTGACCCACAGGAATCATCAAATTAACGGTTTCGAACGATTGAATCACCAACTTTAAACCGGGATTGGGTCTAGATCAGCGAAAGGCAACATTCCAAATCCATGGTAACTATTCTTGAAAAAGGGAATGAGAAAAAGTAAAAAAGTAGCTCCTTTTAAATGAGTTTAGTTCGATAATGAAAGTTTGAAAGTAACATACATGGAGCTAGATTATTCATATTGAATCATAACTGTTCTTGTTCGAGATCATCGAAGGATGAGTTACCAATAAGTTGTTCCTAATATTAATGAAGTCATCGATCGCCAAGAGGAGTGGGCCGTCAAAATGTTCGCCGATCTTGAGAAGAAGAAAGAGAGAGAGAAAAAGAGGATTAGAATGAAAGTCGAGAGTGTTTTGGCTCAATCACACCGACACTCAATTAGATTTCTGATGATAGATAAAATGTAAATGATGAACAATAGATATGCATGTTGATGTAAATGTGTGCAAATGCATAAGTGTGTCTTTTCCTATGTGAGCAGGCCCTTTTAAATAATGATGAAGGAGAATAATAACTCTTTCCTCATTAATGGAATGCCATTTTATAATAGGAAAAATATTACTATTTTCACCGTATCATATCACTCATATTCACATTAGTATAATCACATTGCTTAATAAGCTCTGGCACTTCATGTACCAACCCACATGCTACATCAATTCAAGTGTTGGTATAGATCCATAAGATAGATAATTAGTTGGGTCAAAGAGCTTAGCCCACTAAAACGGATCGAGTCGAATGAAGTAAGTTTGTCAGATAAGTGAAGATGAGAGGAGCTTTGGATCAATGGGGTCGAGAGGAGTGCTAGGTCGGTGGTGAAGGTCCCGGAAGATCAGCTAGAAGGGAGGGAGATGAATAGTCCTACAAATCAAATTAGCAGTTCTCTTGCTATCTAACTTATTAAGAAAAAAACACACATTAATTAAAATTAAATAATATAAAGATGAAAATAAGAGGCAGAATATTTACTTGATTACAATCGAAATGATTGTTAATCCAAGACAAATGAAAACTTACTAAAATTCTCCTTTCATTGTGGGCGGAGTATCCTCTTACAGAAAGTGAAGCACATACACTTAAAATGAGAAACGAAATCAAGTATAGAGCGTGTCGTACTCAACTCCAAGCACTAGGGCTCTATTTATAGCTCATCAATCGAAGTTAGCCGTTGGCTGATGTGGCACCTTCGGGCGCCTGGACATCGTCGACTCGATCCAGTTTGCAATGATTTCTTTCCAACAGATCTTCACTTCCCGGGCTCTTGGAGTCGATTGACGTGGACTCCAGTGTAGATCTTCTTTGTAATGGCTCGTTAACGTGGCAGAAATGATTCGGGCGCCTAGACCTATTCCGGGCGCCTGGAGTTAGCTGAGGTGGACTCCAGTGTTGATCTTCTTTGTAACGACTTGCTGACGTGGCCGAAATGATCCGGGCTCTTGGATTCCGAGTGCTTGGACCTGGTCCATGCGCCTGGACACGATCAACTCTAAAGTTGACCGTTTTCAAGTCCGGTCGCTTGGGTGATTCTTTGGCCGTTCAAACTTGAGCCCACTCAAACCAAACTTATGTCTTCTCCTCGAGCAGTCTTTCTCCTTGGCTTCTCGTCCATCGGAAGCGCCACATGCGTCCTTGTCGTCCGCTAATTCACTCTTCCCCAACTTCTCGTCTCCCGGATGCACTGAGTCTATCGACTCGCTTCCTATGTCATCCTTCTTGGTCACTACATCTTTCGCTCGAGTTCTTGTGTTTCTAAGTCTCTGCATACTTAGACACAAGGGATCAAAATCGCAGAGCCTAATTTGACTTGGTCAATTACATCAAAACTGATCTGGGGTATTTACAATGTCCTCATTTTTTAAATGCATCAATCCAAGTTATGTTAGGGTAAACAAAAAATAAAAGTAATTTATTCTAAAACAAATAAATTTATAATTTAATAATTTTTTTTTGTAATAAATATAAAAAATGCTATACCTCCCCCTTAACTTGATCCTTAATTTCTCCCCTTTTGGTCCGGTAAAAAAAATTATTAGGAAAAATATGAAAAAAATTTAAAAAATATTGAGAAATTTTTCTAGGGATTTTAAATAGAGTAAACAAGAATATATCTTTTTACTGAAATTTTTTTTCAAAGATAGTAATTTTTATCAATTAATTCTATGTTTATGCAAAAATAATTTTTAAATTTTGAAAACATCTTGAAAATTTTGTTAATATTAAGCATAATTATTCGAACCATGAGAAAAATTTTCAAAAACAATTTTTTTTCTTTTATCTAGAAAAAGTAATTTTTAAATAAAATAGTTATTTTTGAATATAAATACTTAAAATTAGATTTTAACTTAAAAAATCGGTTGATTTTTCTGAATATTCAAACTATAACGGTCTTTAGCTAAAAAATTAGTTTTTTTTTCAAAATTAATCTCCAAAAAATTTTAAATATTAAAATTATATTTTTTCTATTAAAAATTTATAAAAAATTATAGCAATGTTAAAAAATCTCAAAAACTTTTAAGCTAATAGAAAACATAATTTATTATTACAGAAAAAAAATTAAATAGAAAATATGAACCGAAAGTTTATAAAATAATTAATTTTGCTAAAAATATAAAAATTAAACTAAATTAAATTTAAGCATGCATATAAAATTAATTTAATAGTCTAAGTATGATTTAGGAATCTAAAATAAATTTCCACCTACTAGATTAATTAAATATTTTCTAAGAATATAATTTTAGGCACTTTCGTAATTTGATCTTATGGTTTCTAACATACCATTTAAGTGCTCTATAATTTCTAAAATTTGAAAATCATGAGAAATTTGAGTTTAAGCATGCAGGACCTTTTTTTTAAATAATTCTATTTGTTCTTTTAATTTTATATTTTTATTCTTAAGTTGGTCAAAATTTTCAATTAGGCATGCATAATTTTTCTTTGAATCTATATACTTTGTCCTAGTTTTACAAAGTGATTTACTTAGCATTTTAATACATTCATATAATTGATTGGAAGGAAGGTTACGTACCTCACTTACCGTCTCGGACTTGTCAATAGACGCTTCTCCTTCATCAATACTCTCCTCGGAAGTGACTTTGTCATCTTCTTCTTGGTGACTAGCCATTAATGCTAGTATAATGTATTCTTTGAGTCCGAACTCTTCCAATGACAACTCGTCCCATGTAGCTTTGAGATTCTTATGTTTGGACCTTCGTATTCCTTTCTCCTTGTTCTTCAATCTAGGGCAAATGTCTTTGATGTATCCCTTCTTATTGCTGTTGTAGCATCATACTTTTTGTTTATTTAGTAGAAGCTTCTTAGCCTGTGACTTATCAAAATTATTAGATTTAAAGAGCTTTAAAAATTTTATTACCATATATGCTCTTTCATCTTTGTTGAGGGATGTGTCAAAATCCAATTTATCTTTCTTGGCTTTCAGAGCTAGATTCTGGTTCGGGTCCTTTTCCTTTCCTAAGCTTGCACATCGAGTCTCGTATAATTCTAAGGTAGAAAATAAACTTTCTAAGTTACTTACCTCAAGATCCTTAGAGATATAGTAGGAGTCTACTATTGATGTCTAGTCTGGGGTCCTCGGGAATACATTAAGTGCATATCTTAATGAGCCTCGATTTGTCACAATTTCTCTGAGATTGGTGAGTCTGGTGATTAACTCCTTGAGTTTGATGTGTAGCTGAGTAACTATTTATCTTTTTTCAAGCCAGAGGTTACTAAGTCGATTTTTGAGCAGATCTCTATTAGCAAGCTTTGCTTCATATATACCTTCATGTAATTCCAAGAATTTCTCCCAGAGCTCTTTTGTGGAGTCATAGGGACTGATCCGGTTGACTTCTTGGGGTGACAATATACTCAGTAGATAGAATTCTACTTTGTCGTTGGTCACAAAGTTTGCTTACACCTTTTTGTTCTAGAGATGTTCTACCTTGTCTTCTCCATGTTGATCTCTAGGTGTTGTAAAATCATACTTAATAGTTAGCAAACTGTCGAAATTAGTTTTATAAAATACCAATATTTTCTTTTTCCATATCGCGAAATCCCCCTAGAACTTTAGTGGGTGAATGCTCAATCTAACCATCGTCTTGTTATTTTAGTCGATGGTTAGTCCTTCTAAAATGGTTGGGTTTGATACCAATTGAAGATCCCGATAGGCCTACTGGAGGAGGAGTGGGGAAGAGGGGTGAATAGCCTTGCAAATCAAATTAACACTTCTCTTGCTATTTAACTTATCAAGTCCAAAACACATGTTAATTAAAATTAAATAACATAAAGATGAAAGTAAGAGGTAGAATATTTACTTGGTTACAAAAAGGGTGGTTGTTAATTCAAAGAAAATGAAAACTTACTAAAATTCTCCTTTGTTGTCGGCGGAGTAGCCTTTTATAGAAAGTGAAGCACGAACACTTAAAACAAGAAACAAAAATCAAATAGAGTGTGTTGTACTCAACTTCGAGCACTAGTGCTCTATTTATAACTCACTAGTCGAAGTCGGCCATGGCTGACGTGGCACCTCCTAAGCTCTTGGACCCAATCTGGGTGCCTGGATATCATTGACTCGATCCACTCCATAACGGCTTCTTTTCAACAGATCTTCACTTCCCGGGTGCATGGACCGAGTCCAACACTTGTAGTCGGCTGACTTGGATTCCAATGCTGATCTTCTTCACAATGGCTCGCTAACATGGTCGAAATGATCCGGGCGCTTGGACCTAGTCCAAGTGCTTAGAGACGGTCAACTCTGAAGTAGTCTAGGCATCTGGACACTTTTTATAGCTCACTAGTCAAAGTTAGCCGTTAGCTGACATCGCACCTCCCGGGCTCCTGGACATAGTCTGGGCACCTGAACATCATTGACTTGATCCACTCCGTAACGACTTCTTTCCAACAGATCTTCACTTCCTAGGTGTATAGACCCTGTCCAGACATTTGGAGTCGGCTGATGTGGACTCCAGTGTTGATCTTCTTCACAATGGCTCACTGACGTGTCCAAAATGATCCGAACACCTAGATTTCGGGCGCTTGGGCTTGGTCCAGGTGACTGGATATGGTCAACTCCGAAGTAGTCGAGGCACCTAAACACAGTCAACTCTAAAGGTAACCATTTTCTCATCCGGTCGCTTGGCTGATTCTTTGGCCGTCCAGAGTTTAGCTCAAAAGAACCCAACTCCAGCTTTCTCCTCAAGTAGTCTTCCTCACTAGCTTCTCGTCCCTCACAAGCATCACGTGTGTCCTTCTTGTCCACTGATGTACTCTTCTACTTTTGGTATCCCAGGGTTATTTTAATATGATCAAACAAGTTAGGTTAGGTCCTGTTGTGTTTAATCTCATGTCTAAGTGTGTAGGAACTTAGGAGCACAAGATATCGAGCAAAAGACGCAGCTAGTGAGAAGGACGACATGGGAGAGTGTAAAATACCGAAAAATGGTGAATAATGATAAGGGAATTTTTCGAAAATTTTAGAAATTTTTCTAAAATTTTACGGAGACCGTATGGACGAGTTTACGGGGATGAAAAATGTGCCCCAAGAAAGCCTGTTTAGACTACCCCGTTTTAACGAGGAAATGTTTATTTTCTATAAATCATTTCCTTTTTCTTTTCTTTTTTCTTTTTTTTTTTATTTTCTTTTATTTTTTTCTCTCCTCTCCCTCGCCGTTTCCCTCATTTTTTCCCCGCGTGCCATTCCTCTTCTCCTCCGCCAAACTCACCCGTGCCCTAACCTCCTAGCGCCGGCGGTTACCTTCTCCTCTCCTTCTCCCGACGGTAGAGAAGTGCTGATCTTCCCCATCTCTTCCTCTCTTCCGGACGAGCAGCGCCGACTTTCCCTTTCCCTTGCGCCGCCGCCGCGCGGAAGTGCCGCCGGCCGCCATTGTGCCCTGCCGACGCCACTGCTCTCTCTCGCCCCGAGCAGCGCCGCCATTCCTTCGTCGAAGCAGAATCAGCGACGGTGTCGCTAGCCACCGCAGAGGAGTTGGCATCGCAGCCACCTAGGGTCGGCCATCACCCTTTTCCCTTTCTCTCTGCCCTAGTCTGGGACAACACCCCGTTGCCCTATATCGCCGGTGTCACCCTACCTTCTGCTTTGCTCATGGTTCCAGCAGCAGCTTCTTCAGCCGGGTGTCTACAAAGGTGTCACTGGAATTGGGTTTTTCTGGCAGCAGTTTCATCTAGCTCCAGCCATTGTTTACCAATGGCAGGTTTTCTTCGGTTGTGAGCCTACAAAGGAGCATTCAAATTTGGGTAAGTTTTGGAGTTAAATTCATTTCTACATTTAATTGGTTTAGTGGTGATTGATCGTGGATGTGTTAATTGAGGATTAATTGATACATGATAGATTATATTGAGATAAGATCTGATTTGTGGTTGATTATTTGAGTGTTTGTTCCATTTGGTAGTAGATTGGTTATTTGATTACATATTGGGTGGGTTGTACATATTATATGATTAAGGGAGATCTGATTTCTTGGTTGTGATGTATGGATCATTTTCCAAATTGAATTGGAAAACTGTTGTGATTTGATTTTGGATTAGAGATGATTTATGTATAAATCTAATCTTGAGAAGGACATAATTGAGATTAATTATTTCGATTAGGGTTTTATATATGGGTTTGAATCTTTGGGTTTAGCTAGTTGTCGCTTATGTAACTAGCTAAACTGTATATTATATGGTTATGCAGGAAGTTGATTTGAGACAAGTGCCTCGATGTGGGAAGTGTATTGGCACGATTTTCGCAATGAAGGCGGGTACCTCTTGACTTATCTTTTATGATATTGTCAATTGGATATGCATAGTATTTTATAGCTACAAGCAATGATCATGTTTGTCTTTGGTATGTCACGGTTTGATAACCATAGCATGTTCTGTTTTATCGCTTGTTATGTGTCCGTGTTTATACCTTGTGATTATTGTCATGAGTACCTTAGTTCCTAGAGTAAGTGACATACCATGTTTTACTGAGTTTAGGACTAGACTCTGGATTTTTATTATCTGACATGTGTATCTATATTTTTATATCATACCTGATCTGTGTACCTAGACCTTTTGCTTTGATCCATCACTACAAGAAATTTTAGATTTAACCACACCTAATATACAATAGTTTTTCGAGAAACTGTTGTCTTTTTGTCATTTAACAACGGTTTTATTGAAAATCGTTGTTGTTCACCATAATTTTTTTTAAATGACAACGGTTTTTAAAAAACTGTTGTCTAATGTATGTCAAAGACAACGATTTTTAAAAAACTGTTGTCTAATGTATGTCAAAGACAACGATTTTAAAAAACTGTTGTCTTTTAGCGTTGCTTACATGATAATATACAACAGTTTTATTAAACTGTTGTCTATTGAATGTTGTTGAATCTCAAAAAAATAATAGTTTTTTTTAACTTCACGAAAAAAAACTCACGAACAAAGAGTTTTTTTGTTCGCGTGAGGCTAGGTCACCACTGCCGATTCCCCTTTCCCCTCCTTCCCAACCCAACGCTGATCCTCGCCGCCTATCGACGCCGCGATACTTCTTCTCCCCGCATACATAACCACCAGCCAAGAGTTACTCAACGCCGGCTGAAGCCTCATTCAGTCCCTTAGTAGATCAAGAATGTAACGACCCAATTTTTCCCATTTCAAGTTCTAAAAGTCCATAAAAATATTTGGAAATACTTTTAAAATATTCTAGAGATTTTTAAGAATTTTTAGAGTATTTTTACGTAATTTTTAGAGGTTGTTTAGTATGTTACAAAAAGAAAGAAGTTTTGACCAAAAATATTAAAGGTGAGACTCGAACCCAAGACCCCCGGCCAAACCCAACTTAACCGAACGCAGCCAACCAACTGGGTTGCGCGTGATTTATTAACCAAGTATGTAGCGAGATGTATTTAAGTTATAGTAAAGGGCAGAAATAAAACCTAGGTTATAAAGGGTTAATTTCTTTCCCGAACCCTAATGCTACTCTTCTTCCTCTTCGTGCGTGCGCGACTCTGCCCGAACGAAAAGCCGAAACCATAGTTTCCTCCCTCCGAAGGCCGGTGAAGGTTTCTCTCCGGCGAACCTCACGGATTCGAGCTTTCCCCATCGAAGAGGGTCTGTGGGCGCAAGGGAGGTTGAAGATCCGAACTAACCGAAGCCCTAGAGTTTTTTTTCCCTTCGGTTGTAAGTCCAAGAAAGCATTGTAAGTACTACTCACCTGTGGTAGGAGTTGCTAGCTTCGATTTGCTTTCCTTGCTTTCGGATTTTCCTGTGCCGGGTAGGATTGTATGCTAGAGTTTTCCTTTCCTTGCTTGGTTTTGTCAAGCCGAATAGCTATACCTATTGGCGTGGAAAGTCTGAGTTTTCTGTGATTAATATGCCTCGATTGTATTAGACCGAACAGCCTCCAATTCTGGCACCTAGCTCACGTTTTAAGCCTGCATCAATGGGAACAGCCGGACAACCTTAATTCTAGCATGTTGTTCATGTTTCCAGCATGCCTGTAGCATTTCAGTGTAGTGTCCGTGTACATCTACTTACTGCTCATATTTTCCAGCAAGTTGTTTTCCTTTTTGGGCCACACAGATGAGCATAAACAACCCTTGACCTTTAGCATTTTTGAGTTAGGTAATCCTAGATAATAAGTAGGCATGATCAGCAGATGACCCTTGGCAGTAAGCATGCTTCTACATTCCTAATGTTCTTCTCTTATGTATATATATCTTCCATTTTCTATGTATAAAGTGGATATGTTGACAACTGGTGTTGTATAATTTTCTGTAGGGAATTTTGTGCTATGGTCTGTCAGATTTTTATATACACAAAAGAGGAGGTCCAGAAGATGGATTCAAGTACCTTGAACCCAAAAAATGAAGATTGTCCTGATATGAAAGAGAATGTCAAGGAAACAAAAGGCAGTCAATCTGCATCATCATCTAATTCAAAAAACTCATAGGCTTATCCTGCAATGTAAGTAGGAATATCTTTTTGTTTAATATAAATTGCCGTGATAATCATTTTATCCCATCATTTCCCAGGTTATTGAGATGTTTTATTTGAAAACTATGATAGGTTAGGTCCTTCTCCATTAATTCAACATTTGAAAGATAACTCCAACAGTTAATCCCCCAGTACTTCATACTCATATTACAGCTAGTCAAGTATTTATGCAACATGTTATCTGTCAATGAAAATTAAACTGCATCCTTTGCAAGAAAGGCTGACAACTAGAAAAATAGTTCAATACCGCTACTAGTATTTCATGTTTGGAAATTGATTTAAGCGAGAAGTTTGCAGGCTGACGACATCTTTGCCATGTGCAATTCAATCTTTGTAGGATCTTGAAGCACAAACAAAGTGATTGTTTGTGCTTTATCTAAGTGATTGTTTGAACAGTTTTATAGCATGCATCTTGACAATTAATTAAATTTTGAAGATCACTATCAAGGAAGAATGTTCAAAGGAAAGTAAAGGCTAAGGAGAAGATCACGTAATTAACTACACGGGTAGGTTTCCGTAAGAATTCAACTTTTTCTTGATCTATTCTTATGTAGTCCATGGTACACATTAAAGATTTCACTGTAGCTTATTTTCAGTATTCTAACATGTAAATTAATACACTTCTGTGGATCCTCCAAACAATCTAAGTTGTGATGGATTGATATCCCTTTATGTTCCAAACCTTTATTTTTTTTTGGAGCTTGTAATTTTCATTGCAAACAATCCATATGGTGTATGAATTACATTCAGTCCAGTATAAACTTAGCACTTTCGCTTCAGAGGCAATTTATGGGTTTTATTCTACAATCATGTTTACTAATTGATCAGATTGATTAAGAAGGGCGTTGGAGTAGCTTGGTAAATTTGTTTTGCTAGGTTATGATAAATTAGCATTCAGCAGAATAGATGTTTGAATTTCTTCTTCAAATCACACAGTAATATTTCTCTTGTCATTGGTGAAACAATCAATCCACTCTCATTATAACTTCCACAACAGAAAATTTTATGTTATTTGCCTACTACCAATGCAGTTTAACTGATTTTACATTGACTGAACAAGGTTGAGTTTATTTAGGTATCAAACTCTCCCATTTGTTTTAGATATTACATGTCTTGTTTGTTAATTTCTCCAAACCATTATTTCTTAATTTGTTAACAAGGAAACTCATGTTAGCATAGTCATGATCAGAGCCTAATTATAGTTTACAATTATCTGAGTGTTATTGATTAACTGTTCTGTCCTTTCTTCTGGTTCTTTTTTTTTTTTTTTTAAATTTGTGCACTCATTTAGATGGTTTATTATTCTTGTTGTGATGAATTCAGGTCTAGTGAAAATACTGAAGAAGTATGACAAGAGAACAGGAGCACTTATCAGGCAGCCCTTCATCGAAAAGGTGCTGCAGCAGCCATTCTTTACAACTGATCTCCTATACAAACTCGTGAAGGAGTGTGTGGCTATGCTCGACCACCTCTTCCCCAGCAACAACCTGTCAATTTCAGTAGAATGCGACGGACAAAATGGAGTGCCAAAGCCGGCACAATCAGGTGGGAGGGTTCTGGAGTTGGAGGAGATTAAATATATGCAGAGCTTATACATGAAGAGAACCGTAGCAGCGCTGCGGTCCTTGAAACATATTAGGAGCAAAAGTTCAACAATCAAAACAGATTAGAAAATCTCGTGTTATATTGTTCTACCTTTGTTTTAATAGTGTTATTATTTTGTTGGTTGCTTATGAAATTTCTTCAGAATGTTATAGATATTATTTTTGAATGTTAGAAAATTATATATTAAATTTTATTTTGAAATTTAGTATTTTGAATGATTTATAATATTGGAAAATTGTGTATTAATTTTTTTTATTTTTTATCTAAAAAAGACAACGATTTTTCACCGTTGTCGTAGATAGTTTAAAACTGTTATTGAAGACCCTGTTATTAAAGGTAGACGCTCAAAGACAACGGTGAAAAACTGTTGTCTTTGAAGGAAAATACAACGGTTTTTCACCGTTGTAAAACTGTTGTCTTTGCCTTCAAAGACAACGGTTAAAAACTGTTGTCTTTGGGCACCCCTTTTACAACACGACCTTTAACAACAGTCCGAAAGAGGCTACGACAACGATGAAAAACTATTGTTGTTAGACTTTTTTCTTGTAGTGCATGTACATTGTTGGTACATATTTTATGGAGGTGGATATGTTCAGGACCTAGGTTGTTATACCATAGAGGACCTGTATACCCTAAATCTGTGGATTTGACTTACTTGTACTAGGGTACATATTTATATATATATATATATATATATATATATATATATATATATATATATATATATATATATATGGATTGGTTCAGGATATGGTCATACTTAGTGTCATGCACCATTCACATATTGCATGCTGCGTGATAGTCTGCTCCATTATTGTAGAGCATATCGCCAGTTTCATCACCGTTCGGTGCTCCGTTGGTCCGCTCATGGGTAGCGTGACGCAGCGTGGTAGCACGTCGGTTTGCTCATGGGTAGTGTGATGCAGCGTGGTAGCACGTCAGGGATCCCTCCTTGTCATGGTGTACCGGGAGATGAGAGCATTACGCTCCCCCATTTATGATTTGAGGTAGGAGTATGTGTGTACTCCGACAGCATCCCGTCCACTCGGTCACTCATCAGGAGCAGTGACGTCAGAGTGCATGGTTGTCACAGCCCTACCCACTCAGTCTCACCATTGTGTGTGAGATGACTGACTGGCATCAGGGGTGACCATGTCATTGGCACCATATGCATTTATTGCATTTATTTGCTTGTGTTTGCTGCACTTATATGCTGTATTTTGGTGGATGCATTTGTTTGACATGCATACATGAGGCATATTGTGTATCAGGTTTGACGACCCTTTTGTTCTGGATAGGAGTTCCTGGTGAGTACAGCTTCCTAAGTTACCTGTCAGTTTTGCATATTTCCTATATATGATTAGGAAGCTGTATTCCATGTTTATTGCTGTTAGATATATCTTACTAGACATGTCTATTGGTATTCGTTGAGTTGTTGAACTCACCCCCGTGGACACTATCTTTTTCAGGTACCAGGTTGTTTATGATGTCGCTTGGAGTATCCTGTCTGCTGGTCCCCACGTCACCTCAGAAGATCTATGAGTTTCATTTATGTTTTGTTTGTTTTATGTGTCAGTGTGTTTAGTTTGTGCTCCGGTTTTGTTTATGGAGTTTTGAAGTTGTTATGTGGTATTTTGTATTATTGTTGGTTGTGTAAGCCTAGCCAGCTAGCAGTTTTGTGTTTGGTTTGTATTTGGTTTCTGTCATTTTCTGTTGTGTTTTGATTTTGGTATAGCCGAGTGGGATGCTTTACATATAACTGCGTGGTTGTGTGTATATTTCAGCCGCCTGTGGCTGATGTATGATTGTCAGCCGTACAGGGGAGGTGCTGCCGAAATTTTTTCGGACAGGGACTCCCCCAGGGCGTGACAATTTAGTGGTATCAGAGCCAAGTTTACGATGCTTTCTATGTGTTCTGGATTTTCGAGATTTATCTGATATCAATTTATTGTTGGTATCAGAGCAAAGTTTACGAGTCGTATTTCCTGTGTTTTGGATTTCCTGTTTTAGTTTTCTCGATGTGACTTTTCGAATTTTGGGACTTGGCAGCAGCAGGACATCTCCAAGCTATAGGAGGTATGTTGGTATACTGTTATCCTACCTTTTTGTTAGTATATGCACCGTTGACTATTACAGTTTATGATATGTATTAACATTCTTTACTAGTACCTGTTTAGTTAATATATCATATATTTTATGTGTTAGGTAAACCCCTGATCATGGTCGACTTTAATAGAGATCGAGGATTACAGTCTCTGGTGATTTTCCATATCATATCACCAGTAGGTTTAGCTTCGTTACTACTAGTTGGATAGCAGATTGAGACACATACCAGTCTATGCTATTATTAGCTAGGTAGTGACTAGTAACTATATATTCTAGTTGACTCAGCCAATAGAATACCGATATACTTTAGTTAGTTTTCGTCGGTAGATGATTAATGTACTCTAGTTAGATCAGTCAATAGAAAATTGATTTACACATGTTGATTTGGGTAGTCGTGGATCGATTTACCTTAAATGCTTATGGAGGATTAGTATTCTTGATTAGTTAGTCAATGACCGATTCATTTGTTTTGGTTGGTCCGATCAGTAGGGGATCGACTTACTCTATTTTATTGAGATGCTGATCTTTGGGTTATTTGTGCTTAGGTTGGTATCTAGAGCACATTTGAGTACATGTTTTGTACTAACGTGGGAAAAGACTGAATTAGCCATATACCATTGTCGATTTCGGTCAGTTTATAGAGGATCGATGTATCCTATTCCATGTGGACTTTAATTTTTAACTGTATGTACTTAGTTGGATAACTTAGAAGGTAGCATGGGGAATATCAGGTTGATTGGATTAAATATGCTGATTCATCATATCTATGTGGTGTGTACATATGATTATTATATGTTGTAGGAGTGTTATGATGGATGGTCTAATTGCATGTAGTGGGTGTATACTGTTCCAGTTATGATTGTTGTGGGTTTCTAGTAGATTATACCTGAGTGGTTTGATTGGTTTATTGGAGGTATTTTGTCGATTAAATCTATGTTGTGAAATGTGTACATGTGTTTGAGTGTTTTAATTGAATGTATCTTATCAATTTAATCTGAGTTGTGATATGTGCAGATGTGTTCGGTGTAATATTTGAGGTATCTTGTTCATTATATTTGTTCGGTGTGTACACTCGTGTCGATTATGATTTGTTGGAAGTATTACGTCGATTATACTCTTGACATAGGTGTATATATGTCATGTGAGTATTGTTTGAGGTGTATTGTCAATTATACCTATATTGATATGTGCACACGGGTTCGGTATGCATTGTTGGAGGTATCACGATGATTTATACCTATGTTGGAGTATGTTTGGTGTGTACTAATTGGAGGATTATGTCGATCATACTTATGTTATGTGTGCACATGTGCACGTGTGCCAGGTGTATGGTTGGTAGCATCATGATGATTCTACCTATGTTGAATGTAGAATGTTGAATGTCTACATTAGGACATTTGTGGTATTACCCTGTCAACTAATTCTCCTATTAGTGGGTGACTGACCCACTAGGATGATGATAGAGTTGACTATGAATTTGATTTGCTTACTGGGTTATTATACCCTAGGCTACCCACAATGATCTGTGGTAGAGAGATCTCGTGCAGTCTCTAGCTGGATAGTTAGGTGCCTTGGACACTTATGTATTGTTGTGGTGGAGCGTTGCTCCCACATGTTATGGATCATTTGTGGTGGAGCGTTGCTCCCACATATTGTGAATTGCTTGTAGTGGAGTATTGCTCTCATATATATATTGTAGATACATATTTCGGATTATTTGTGGTGGAGCGTTGCTCCCACATATGGAGGATTTCTTGTGGTAGAGCGTTGCTCCCATATATGTGGTATTTCGTGTGATGGAGCGTTGCTCTCACACTGGAGGATCTATTTTTTGGTGATTTATATCGTTGGTGATCAGATTCCTGACTTGTTATCGGGGATCTTATAGTTAGGAATGTCTATGATACGGACATTATGTGTCTTGGTTTTACCATTAGGGCTTGCGGAGCCTTAGATGTTTTCAGGGACTCGATGAATTTGGTATTCCTAGGATGTTTGGATCGATTTCCATTGTCTTTGTTGACGATGTTGTGATCTATTACGGATTCGAGGTGAGTCTCGTACACCATCTTGGCATAGTTCTAGAGATGTTTCGATGGAAACTTCTATATGTGAAGATCAGTAGTGTGTATTTTGGTTGTCTTCTGTGAGATGTTTGAGACACACGGTCACCAGTAGGAGTATACCGTGGTTCCCCAGGAGATATAGGTTGTTACCGTTGGGAGTAGACGAAGTCTATAGAGGAGGCTCGCAACTTCCTTTGTTTGACTCGATATTTCCGGAGATACATTGAGGGTTTCTCTCGGATTGCTATGCCACTTACACGCCTGACCAGGAAAGGCGTGAAGTTCACTTGGTGGCATCATTTGTACGGTATTACATTTGAGATTCTCACTTATCATAAGAGTCTCAAATATATTTTACCCAGAAGGAATTTAATCTCCGATAGAGGAGATGGATGGAGTTCCTGAAGGATTATGACTGTACGATTGACTATCACCCGGGGAAAAACTAATATGGTTGTCGACGCACTCAGCTAGAAGTCCAGAGGGACTTTAGCTTGCCATCGAGTTGTGGTCATAGATTTGATTAAGGGTTTCTCCAAGTTAGGCCTTGCGAAGCAGGGACAGACAGAGCAGGGTATTCTGGTTACCATGGTTGCTCAATCCTCGATCAGGATGAGGATTCAGGAGGCCCAGGTTGGAGTTCTCTATTGGTGATCATGTATTTCTATGAGTTTCACCCACGAAAGGGGTGAAGAGAATTTGGCCTCAGAGGTAAGCTAGCTTCGCGATACATTGGACCTTTCAGGATCTTGGAGAGGATTAGAGCAGAAGCTTACCGTCTGATACTACCACCGTCACTTGCAGGTGTTCACGATGTATTCCACGAATCTATGCTGAGGAGATACATACCCGACCTGACACATGTGCTGACAAATATCTCAGTTTTCGTACAGCCTGACGTGACCTACGAGGAGGTTTCGGTATGAATTTTAGACCGGAAAGAGCGTCAGTTACGGAACAAGACTATCCGACTGGTTAAAGTCGGATGGCAGCATCATACGGATGAGGAGGCTACTTGGGAGCTCGAGGATACTATCCGAGCTCGATATCCCCACCTTTTCACTTGAGGTATGTGATTTAATTTACAGTTCAGCATTTATACTCTTTACCTGATGTTAGTATTTGCTGATGGTAGATAATGAAATTTGGGGACCAAATTTTTATTAGTGGGGGAGAATGTAAAATATCAAAAAATGACGAATAATGATAAGGGAATTTTTCGGGAATTTTAGAAATTTTTCGGAGACCGTATGGACGAGTTTACGGGGATGAAAACTGGGCCCCGGGAAAGCCTGTTTAAACTACCCCGTTATAACGAGGAAATGTTTATTTTCTTTAAATCATTTCCTTTTTCTTTTTTTCTTTTCTTTTATTTTTTTTCTCCTCTCCCTCGTCGTTTCCCTCATTTTTTCCCCGGGTGCCATTCCTCTTCTCCTCCGCCAAACTCACCCGTGCCCTAACCTCCTAGCGCCGGCGGTTACCTTCTCCTCTCCTTCTCCCGACGGTCGAGTAGTGCCGATCTTCCCCGTCTCTTCCTCTCTTTCGGTCGAGCAGCACTGACTTTCCCTTTCCCTTGCGCCGCCGCTGCACGGAAGTGCCGTCGACCGCCATTGTGCCCTGCCGACGCCGCTGCTCTCTCTCACCCTGAGCAGCGCCGCCATTCCTTCGTCGAAGCAGAATCAGCGACGGTGTCGCTAGCCCCCGCAGAGGAGTTGGCATCGCAGCCACCTAGGGTCGGCCATCACCCTTTTCCCTTCCTCTCTGCCCTAGTCTCGGACAGCACCCCGTTGCCCTATATCGTCGGTGTCACCCTACCTTCTGCTTTGCTCATGATTCCAGCAACAGCTTCTTCAGCCGAGTGTCTACAAAGGTGTCACTGGAATTGGGTTTTTTCTGGCAGCAGTTTCTTCTAGCTCCAGCCATTGTTTACCAATGGCAGGTTTTCTTCGGTTGTGAGCCTACAAAGGAGCATTCAAATTTGGGTAAGTTTTGGAGTTAAATTCATTTCTACATTTAATTGGTTTAGTGGTGATTGATCGTGGATGTGTTAATTGAGGATTAATTGATACATGATAGATTATATTGAGATAAGATCTGATTTGTGGTTGATTATTTGAGTGTTTGTTCCATTTGGTAGTAGATTGGTTATTTGATTACATATTGGGTGGGTTGTATATATTATATGATTAAGGGAGATCTGATTTCTTGGTTGTGATGTATGGATCATTTTCCAAATTGAATTGGAAAACTGTTGTGATTTGATTTTGGATTAGAGATGATTTATGTATAAATCTAATCTTGAGAAGGACATAATTGAGATTAATTATTTCAATTAGGGTTTTATCTATGGGTTTGAATCTTTGGGTTTAGCTAGTTGTCGCTTATGTAACTAGCTAAACTGTAAATTATATGGTTATGCAGGAAGTTGATTTGAGACAAGCGCCTCGATGTGGGAAGTGTATTGGCACGATTTTCGCAATGAAGGCGGGTACCTCTTGACTTATCTTTTATGATATTGTCAATTGGATATGCATAGTATTTTATAGCTACAAGCAATGATCATGTTTGTCTTTGGTATGTCACGGTTTGATAACCATAGCATGTTCTGTTTTATCGCTTGTTATGTGTCCGTGTTTATACCTTGTGATTATTGCCATGAGTACCTTAGTTCCTAGAGTAAGTGACATACCATGTTTTACTGAGTTTAGGACTAGACTCTGGATTTTTATTATCTGACATGTGTATCTATATTTTTATATCATACCTGATCTGTGTACCTAGACCTTTTGCTTTGATCCATGTACATTGTTGGTACATATTTTATGGAGGTGGATATGTTCAGGACCTAGGTTGTTATACCATAGAGGACCTGTATACCCTAGATCTGTGGATTTGACTTACTTGTACTAGGGTATATATATATATATATATATGGATTGGTTCAGGATATGGTCATGCTTAGTGTCATGCACCATTCACATATTGCATGCTGCGTGATAGTCTGCTCCATTATTGTAGAGAATATCGCCAGTTTCATCACTGTTCGGTGCTCCGTTGGTCCGCTCATGGGTAGCGTGATGCAGCATGGTAACACGTCAGTTTTGCTCTGTTCGGTACTCCGTTGGTCCGCTCATGGGTAGTGTGATGTAGCATGGTAGCACGTCAGGGATCCCTCCTTGTCATGGTGTACCGGGCGATGAGAGCATTACGCTCCCCCATTTATGATTTGGGGTAGGAGTATGTGTGTACTCTGACAGCATCCCGTCCACTTGGTCATTCATCAGGAGCAGTGACGTCAGAGTGCATGGTTGTCATAGTCCTACCCACTCAGTCTCACCATTGTGTGTGAGATGACTGACTGGCATCAGGGGTGACCATGTCATTGGCACCATATGCATTTATTGCATTTATTTGCTTGTGTTTGCTTCACTTATATGCTGCATTTTGGTGGATGCATTTGTTTGACATGCATACAGGAGGCATATTGTGTATCAGGTTTGACGCCCCTTTTGTTCTGGATAGGAGTTCCTGGTGAGTACAGCTTCCTCAGTTACCTGTCAGTTTTGCATATTTCCTATATATGATTAGGAAGTTGTATTCCATGTTTATTGCTGTTAGATATATCTTACTAGGCATGTCTATTGGTATTCGCTGAGTTGTTGAACTCACCCCCGTGGACACTATCTTTTTCAGGTACCAGGTTGTTTATGATGTCGCTTGGAGTATCCTGTCTGCTGGTCCCCACGTCACCTCAGAAGATCTATGAGTTTCATTTATGTTTTATTTGTTTTATGTGTCAGTGTGTTTAGTTTGTGCTCCGGTTTTGTTTCTGGAGTTTTGAAGTTGTTATGTGGTATTTTGTATTATTGTTGGTTGTGTAAGCCTAGCCGGCTAGCAGTTTTGTATTTGGTTTGTATTTGATTTCTGTCATTTTTTGTTGTGTTTTGGTTTTGGTACAGCCGAGTTTGCTGCTTTACATATAATTGCGTGGTTGTGTGTATATTCCAGCCGCCTGTGGCTGATGTATATTGTGCATGTAGAAATGATTCAGATTGTCAGTCGTACAGGGGAGGCGCTGCCGAAATTTCTTCGGACAGGGACTCCCCCGGGGTGTGACAGAGAGAGCCGACGAGCTCGGTGCATCTGAGGGACGAGGTGCTGCGAAAGAGTATGCGGGCAGATGAGAAGGAGACGCACAACATTTCTGAGGGACCAGAAGCTAGGAGTGGAAACTTGCTCGAGAAGGCCGGAAGTTGAGTTCAGGTAAGCCCTATAATGGATGACCGACATCACCCAAGCAAGAGGAACCGGAGCGGAAGATCCGGACCGAGGGGAACGAAACCGGAGCGGAAGGCCCGGACTAAAAATATCAACTTGGTTGATTTTCCTGGTCCGGGCGCCAAGAATCGAATTTTATCGGAATCACGTTTGATCGTGATCTGTTGCAAAGAGGATAACATTTTATCCCTCTCCAGGTGCCTAGAACCCTTCCAGGTGCCACGAGCTAGGCTATATAAGCAGCCTTGCTCCCAAAGCTAAATAACAACGAGAAATACAAAGAAACAACACTTGTGCGTTCCTAGTTTTTTGTTTAACTTCTTTTCTGTGTGTTCATTGCTGTAAGAGACTTCTCCGCCTGAAGGAGATTTTTTAGTGCGCTTTTTTGCCTTGGATTAACAACCTCCTTGATTGTAACCAAGTAATTCGCTGTGCCTCTTTCTTTTTAGTTTCTTTATTATTCTTTTATGCAAGTGTTCATTTTATTTAAGTTATAAGCCGAGGAAGGTATTTTTATTTATTTTTGTGCAGGGGATTTTCACCCCCTCTAGCCGATCGCTAAGGGTCATAATAAGTCGTATCAGAGCCAAGATGCTTCAGGAGGACTAACTGTCGAACGAAGCACATGAGATGGCCGGACTGAGCATCTACCCACCAAAGTTCAAGGGGGAATTCACGAGCTGGAAAAATAAAATGGAGGTATTTTTTAAAACTAACTTTGAATTGCTTTTAATAATGAAATTCGATTTTGTAGCACCCGAAGGTAAGGAAGAATACCAGTGGATAAAGGAGCAGGCCAACTTCATGGCAAACGACAAAGCAGAGTTCCATCTGCTGAGCGTCTTACCTTCATAAGAAGTCAACTGGATCGGTGCTTACGACTCAAAAAAGGAGCTTTGGGAGAAGTTCCTTGAGCTACACAAAGGAACGTTCGAAGCCAAGCTTGCTAGACAGTATCTGCTAAGGGATCAGTTAAGCAACATAAAACTAGAAGCAGAAGAAATCGTTGCACATCTTCACTCGAGAATGAAGGAACTAATCACCGGACTCATGAATCTCGGAGAAAAGATAAGCAACCGAGATTCACTAAGGTACGCGCTTAATGCATTTCCTAGATCGACTGAGTGGGCATCATTAATAGATGCTTACTATATTTCTAAAGATTTAGATTCTGTTACCATAGAAGAAATGTTTTCAATATTTGAAGTCCATGAAATGAGATGTACAGATCCGAAGAAGGAGTCGAAGCACAACATTTCCTTTAAGGCAAGGATAGACGAACGAGATTCAGAAGCCTCTCTGGACGACGACGAAACGGTAATGATGGTAAGATAATTTAAAAAATTATTTAAATATAGAAAATCTAACCATTTGCAAGGTAGAAAGAAAAGAACAATCAAATATTACCACTGCAATAAAGAAGGGCACGTTAAAGACAACTGCCCTAAGTTAAAGATCAAGGATAAGGACAAAGGGAAGAACAAGAAGCCTGTCCAATCCAACAAGTACAAGACGCTAAAGGCGATGTGGGATGAAACATCGTCTGAATCAGAAGTTGAAGCTGTTGCCGGACTTGTATTAATGACAACTCATGAAGACGACGAAAACGAAGCAAGCTCGTCCGAAATGAGCATCGAGAGCATCGATGAAGGGGGAGCGACATCGGAAGAAAATACAAGTTCAAGGGGAGCTACGGATAACGAGATAGACAAGGTAAGTCAGGTAGGATCTCTTCCTCCCGATAAATTATTTAAATTTGTTAAGTTATTATCTAAAGGTATTGCAAATTAGAAAAAGAAAACAAATAATTAAAATTAATTCTAGCTAAATCTTACCTATTAGAATATTTTAAAATATTAAAATTGGAAAATGATGAATTGAAAATACAAGTAGAAGACTTGAAAAATCGTGCATTCTTAAATGTTAAAAATCAAAATATTAGGAAATATAATAATTTGAACTGATATTTTAATTACCACAAAGGATAAATTAGGAAAATTTCTTAGAAATATATTCCTAAATTTTTTTTAATTAACCCAGTTGGCTAGAACCTATATTGAGTTCCAAAGTCTTGTCTAAATTGAACTTTAATTAGACTTAGGGCTTTCAGCAAAAAAATTAAATGTTTGAATTTCCTTAAGAGACTTTGTTTAGAAAGTGGTTGTTGCTCTAATAACCAAGAAGGCCTAGTGTCTCGCCACAGCCTAGAAGTTAATTAATGAAATAAAATATTTAATTGACTAACTGATAAAACATTTAATTGTAATTAAATAATACTTTAAATAGTTACTCAAATTATTTTATTTTTGGTGTTTTTAACTTAAAAAAAACTTAAAGCTTTTTTTTGGAAGTATTAGTTTTACTTTACTAAAATTATTTCTACAAAATTAGTTTTTACAAACTTATTTATTTTCCTTGCCTATGACTAAAAGGAAAGTTTTAAAACAAAAAATTAAAACTTCCTTTTCTTCTTGTCATGGCCGACCGCCTCTATTGATCTAAACAAGGAAAGTTTTAAACATGAAATTAAAACTTCCTTATTTGTTTCCGGTAAGAAAAATTTTTAAAATAAAAATTTCTCTTTTAAATCCCTTCATGGTTGGTTATAAAAGGAAAATTTTAGAAATTAAAATCTCTCTTTTAAAACATGTGGATGATTACAAAAAAGGAAAGTTTTATCAAAAATTAAAATATCTTCCTTTTAAACTACAAATAAGGAAAGATTAAAAACCTTTCTCTTAATCTTTTGTAGAAAGCTATAAAAGGAAAGATTTAAAATTTTAAAACTTTCTTTTAAAATCATGGCTTCCACAATAGGAAAGATTTCAAAATTTAAAACTCCCTCTTAATTTCAATGTGGCCAGCCACCCTTGCTTAGGCTCCAAGTTAGGCCGGCCACATCCCATCTTGGTTTGGTTTGGCCGACCCTAGTTTGGTCTCCAAGCTAGGCTTGGCTGGCCACTTCAAGATGGGTAAGAAGTTGGGCTTTAGGTGGATATAAGACTTTATAAATAAGAGGCTACAATAGAGACCGAGAGGAGGAATTGGTTTTGGCCTCCCGATGAGCTTGAGCTTCCCGTGTTCGCCCCAAACACCCAACTCAAGTTCATCAATAATATCTCATACCACTAAAGAGTTATTATTGCACTATCATACCAATCTCATATTACAATATTGACTCCTTCTTATCATGAGTGCGTTAGTCTCCCTGTGTTTAAGATATTTAATGCCCACTAATTAAACGAGTTACTAACAACTCACTTAATTAATATCTAGCTCCAAGAGTAGTACCACTCAACCTAATTGTCATGTTGGACTAAGTCCACCTGCAGGGTTTACATGACAATGCTTATAAGCTCCTCAAGGGGACATCATCAACCTAGATTACTAGGACACAGTTTCATTCTATAATCAACAACACAACATATAAATAATATCATTTCCCAACTAATCGGGCCTATTGATTAATGAACTAAATCACACCCTTTGATAAATTAAAGAAATAAATATTAAGTATACGTGCTTGTTATTATATCATGATTAAGAGTACGTACTTCCATAATAATAGAGGTTTTATTCTTTTATATAGTCAGTATAAAAAGAAATTACCTCAAATGGTCCTGCTCAATACACTCATAGTGTACTAGTGTAATTTTATAGTCAAGATTAACTAATACCAAATTACACTACAACCACTCCAATGGTTTGTCCCATTCCATCTTGGTTGTGAGCTACTATTTATAATTTATAAGAAACTGATAACATGAACTTCTGTGTGTCTCTTCACACCATGTTATCTACAATATAAATTAAATCGACAACTACACTTAGCATAATATAGATTTTTGACCAATGTGATTCTTATTTCAAAATAAATGTTTACAAAAAACTAGACTTTTAGTATGCACTCTAACAATCTCCCACTTATACTAAAAGTCTATGTTGTCATAAACGCTGCCATACATCTGATTCCCATCCCCTCAATATGCCGATCAAAAGCTTTCACCGGAAGGGCCTCAGTGAAAGGATCTGCCAAGTTATCTGCTGGTGTAATCTTGGCGACAACAACTTCTCGTCGCTTTACGATGTCTCGTATCAGGTGGTACTTGCGCTCAATGTGTTTACTCACCTTATGGGCTCGTGGTTCCTTCGAGTTTGCTACTGCACCACTATTATCACAATAAATTGAGATGATTTTGATCAAACCAGGAATCACATCTAAGCCCATCAAAAAGTTCCTAAGTCATACAGCTTCTTTGGCTGCCTCAGAGGCTGCCACATACTCAGCTTCCATGGTTGAGTCTGAAACGCATTTATGCTTAACACTCCTTCATGCTATGGCTCCACCTCCTAAAGTAAACACATAACCTGAGGTAGAATTACTATTGCCCCTATCTGATTGGAAATCAGAATCCGTGTAACCCACAGGGAGCAAATCATCTGCTTGACAAACCAGCATATAATCTCTAGTCCTTCTCAGGTACTTTAATATATGCTTTACGGCAGTCCAATATCCCTATCTTGGATTACTTTGATATCTGCTAACCATGTCCACGACAAAACAGATATCCGGTCTCGTACATAACATAGCATACATTAGGCTTCCTACAGCTGAAGCATAAGGAACTGCCTTCATTTCTTCTATCTCTTTTGATGTCTTCGAAGACATATCTTTAGATAAATATACTCCATGCTGAAAAGGTAAAAAACCTTTCTTGGAGTCTTGCATGCTAAAATGAGCTAGGATTGTATCAATATATGAAGCTTGGGATAAACACAATATTCTTTTCTTACGATCCCTTATTACTTTGATCTCGAGAATATGTGCGCATTCTCCCAGGTCCTTCATATCGAATTGCTTGGACAACCATACCCTTACTTCTGACAACACTTTGATATTATTTCCAACTAACAAAATGTCATCTACGTATAGTACAAGAAATACCACCACGTTTCCATCACACTTCTTGTATACACAAGACTCATCCGAACACTGAATAAATCCATAAGACTGGATTAGTTCATTAAACCGGATGCTCCAAGAACTTAAAGCTTGCTTCAGTCCATAAATAGACCGATTGAGCTTACATACTAGATGCTCTTTGCCCTTTGCAATAAACCCCTCTGGTTGCTTCATATGGATGTTTTCTTCAAGACTTCCGTTAAGGAATGTTGTCTTGACATCCATTTGCCAAACCTCATAATCCATATGAGTAGCAATAGATAAGAGTATCCGAAAAGACTTAAGCATAGCTACTGGTGAAAATGTTTCCTCATAATTGATTCTCTCTTTCTGAGTATACCCCTTTGCAATAAGCCTTGCTTTGAAGGTTTCCACCTTCCCGTCTGTCCCTCTTTTCCTTTTGTAGATCCATTTATATCCAATAGCTTTTACACTATTTGATGGTTCTACTAGCTCCCAGACTTTGTTAGAATACATAGATTCTATTTATGAATTCATTACTCTTTGCCAAAATGCTGCATCTTTAACTTGGAGTGCTTCGTCATATGTTCGGGGATCAGGTTCATGTTTACCTGTGATCAAGTCCGAAGACTCTCTTAAAAATATGAATCTTTTAGGTTGCCTCATAACCCTTCCACTACGACGAGACACTGTCTGTAGTTGTGTATCATTTGTGATACGTGTTACAGTTTCTTGTGATATTTCATCTTGCACTGTTGGTACTAAAGTAGGTGTATCCTCTCTCATTTCTTCTAGAACAATTTCACTCATGGGCTTGTGGTTTATTACATAGTCCTCTTCTAAAAATCGGGCATTAGTGCTAACAATGACCTTATGATCTTTAGAACTATAAAACAAACCACCTTTTGTTCTTTTAAGATAACCTATAAACAGGCGAACTTTTGTACGAGATTCCAACTTATCAGCATCTCCCTTCAGCACATGTGCTAGACTACCCCAAATCCGGACATGACTCAGACTTGGCTTACACCTATTCCACAATTCCGTGGGAGTAGAGGGTACTGATTTAGAAGGTACCAAGTTCAGAATGTACACTGCCGTTTCTAAAGCATATCCCCAGAACGAATTTGGTAATTCTGAATAACTCATCATCGATCTAACCATTTCCATAAGAGTCCTATTCTTTTGTTCTGCCACACCATTCTGTTGGGGTGTACTAGGTGTAGACAATTGGGATTGAATCCCAACCTCTGATAAGTAATTCCTAAACTCTCCTGAGAGGTACTCACCACCACGATCAGACCGTAGTGTCTTGATACTTTTACCATGACGTTTCTCCACATCAACCTTGTACTCTTTGAACTTATCAAAGCACTCAGACTTGCGGTGCATCAAGTAAATGTACCCATATCTTGAATAATCATCTATAAAAGAGACAAAATATTTGAAATCACCTCTCACCTGGATAGTCATAGGTCCACACAAATTAGAATGAACCAATTCCAACATGTCTTTTGCTCTATACCCCTTGGCCTTAAAAGGTCTCTTGGTCTTTTTTCCTTCCAAGCAAGATTCACAGGTTGGAAAGTTTTCCAACACTAATGAACCCAAGAGTTCATCGGCTATAAGCCTTTGAATCCTATTCAAGTTAATATGACCAAGTCTTAGATGCCAAAGATATGTTTGGTTCATTTTTGAAGGTTCCTTTCTCTTATTAGAATTAGAGGATGTGTTATTAATTTACATTTGTTGCTTTACGGGAGTTATTGGATTTAGAGTATACAAATTGCCAACTAATGTACCCGAACAGATAATAGCCCTATTTTTCTTGATAACCACTTTGTCATCAAAAGAAACAACATATCCATCCAAAAACAGTTTAGAAACTGAAATTTAATTCTTTCTAAAATTTGGTACATAAAGATAATTTCTCAAAATCAAAGTTCTATTCCTATCAAATGATAAGTAGACATCTCCCACTGCAACAACCGCCACTTTCGTAGCATTGCCCATGTAGACGGTTATCTCTCCCTCATATAGTCGTCAGGTTTCCTGGAACCCCTGCAATGAATTACAGACATGATCAGTGGCTCCTGTATCTACACACTAGGTACTGGTAGATAACACCGCTAAACATGTTTCAACTACTAGAGTTCCTTGAGATTGTACATCATGTTATAGGTAGTAGGCATGGACTGATGCTGATGTTGTAGCACATTTGACATAGAAGCCAAAATGTAACACTACGTCATCTCATCTGCCTTGACCCATTTCTTATGATACTCAATCTCCTCTTCACTAGAATCACTATTAGGCTCATTAGGGCAGACCTCTAATAGTATAAACTTATAGCCTTCAGCAGTTAGGACAATGTCTAGGTTTCTTTTCTAATCTATATAATTGGGACCAGTAAGTTTGTTCTCTTTCAGAATAATAGCCAGTGGGTTGAAAGTCATCCTAAGAATCAAAAAATAAGTTTTGGTCAAAACTTTAGAATTTAGAATAATATTGATTCCTCAAACAATATTATTTAAATTCATCAATACCTCAAAACACCGTGAATTTTGTAAGCCATGATAGTGTGGACGTATACAAATTCAAACATTTGTAAGAGGAGGTTTTACCCATTAATTGTATTCTTGTCAACCTAACTTTATGGCAAATAAAATTAATAGTTGGTATTCCTTCGGTTACACAAATAATAACAGTGACTCCGATGGGGAGGATATTATTAAATGCGCCTAAGTGTATACCATTACTTGATACTTAGTCCATTAAATAGGATTGTGCCCCTTCAGATGGAGAAGGTCACACACTCCTAAATAATTTCCTATAATCATCCATAAAGGAAGTTTGATCTAGTTGTCACGCCCCGAGAGTAAGGTTGTCCGACGAAAATCGGACAGCACCTCCCCTGTAGCAGTGAAATTTGAAACCAATATACATTGCCAACAGATATACATATACAAACACAGCCAACACGCTGGATCCAAACACAGCGGAAAAAGAACCAAATAACGATACGAAATCGCAAAACAACTCACCGCAGGCCGACCCGGCTTGACTCCTCGACAAAGCAAAACCAAACACAAATAACATCATGCCCACAAATAAATTGTTATTACAATACCAAGTTCACAAGCTCAACTCACAAACAAAACGATAGACAAAATTGGAAATCCATCCTCGGAAGCGACGTGGGACCAGCAGTCAAGATCCTCCTCCAAGTGTACTGGTATCAGGTACCGACTACCTAGTGAAATTACCAGTGTACGAGGTGGTGAGTATAAAGACTTAGCAGGTAATAGATAGACAGTGCATGAGTAAACTAAAGAACTAGAAATACAACTGGATACAGTCTCGGAAAGATAAATAGCAGATACTACTATGAAAACATAATGTATGTCCATACCTGAAACCATATCCTAGGCTAGTAAGGTCCAGAATAGTTCAGACTTGCTACAGTACTACTCATAACTACAAGGGTATCATGTGAGGTATACTACCAATAAATAAACCAGTGTCTAAACACATACCTCAGATATATATCTCAACCTATGGGAGCATATCATTATAAATAAACAACAGTAGCATAAGTAAGTAACAACAACATAAGTAAGCAATAGCAGTATAAGTAAACAGTAGCAACATAAATAAGCAACAGCATCAGCAGGTATATAATAATAACAGCGTATGCACGGATGGTCACCCCGCCCACCTCCCTGTACCACGACCCTTGTATGGCCGAGAGGCCGGATCAATGACAATCGTACCACCCAAAGACCGCCACTACTCTCGAGTGACTGGATGGACATGTGCTAAGTAGCTATCTAGCTACAAAGCGAAGGGTGTCCCTACTGCTCGCAACTCCAGCTACCACTACCCATGAGTTGCCGAGTGCGGCACGATAGGACAAGTGACATCTCCTCCAACTACCATTACCCATGAGTGGTTGAGTGTGCGGCGCGACCCGATGACTCACTCCCCCCACAAGGAAGATGTGGTCGCTTGCATGCATGCAATGACATGATGCGTACAAAGCAGCAGTCATCATATATATATAAACAGAAACAAGTATGCTACATGAAGCCAGCATGCACAGTAAAGTCAATAAACAACATTCAAGCAAGTAAGAATGATATCAAGTGTCCTTTTATCCAATATATAATATCTAGTGTTTGGTATCTAGTATCTGGTATCTGCTAAATATCATGGATAGCAACGTGAGACTGTATAGAAATCGAAACAAGTAGCTCAAAGATTGAGTGAAAGTATCAAGCGCAGGAAAAATAAGAGTGGAGTCAAGATAAACACGATAGCTATCTGAATTTATAGCTCATGCACTAAGATCAATATGCTAAAGAGATAAAGCAAGAAGTATCCGCCTTTATACGCAGCTCGTGTCAACCTCTTTAACAAGATCTAGAAGATCATATCCCACCCAAATCCTACAAATACAGGATATAGGACAAAAACTAAGAATCTATAATCAATGTATCAACTATTAATCAATCTAAACCGATTCAAGCTCTTCCTTCACATGCTTCAATTTAATCCAAGGAGGACTTGAACTAACAATCCAACAAATCCAATTAAAAAATGAATTATCCACATACTCATCAAATCCATCCATTAATCATCACCAACTAATTAGCGAACCCAACGCATAAATAAAATCAAATCTCAACATGTCTTACGCAAAATCTAGCAATGAGGTAGCACTGGAAGTGACTTACAGCCAACAACGACAATTTACAACTATCCCCTACTTCTCCTGTAATCCTAACAATCCAAAGATTGAACCCATTTATTAGCCTTGTAATCCAAATCAAGATTGAATTCAGCAACCTTTAAACTAAACTTACCCAAATTTTCTTCATCTCTGGCAATAACCGTAGGCAACATAGAGTCGACGTTTAGGGTTGACAGCTCCTGCTCATAGCAAGGCAAACCGCTGCTCACAGCTGAGATCTGGGCAGGTAGCTGGTGGCATTAGGAAATTAGGGCACAGTGCAGCAAAGGAAAAATCTAGGGTGCGAGAGCCTGGTCTCGAACACCCATTAGCTGGGACAAAGGGTTCCTGTGGTTGGAGCTGCAGGCACCTCAGAGGCTCTCAAGAATCGGCGTGAAGGAGAGGCGATCGTCCTCCGGGCGGTGGTCGACAGCACCAATCCAAGCTCGTGCAAAAGAAGGCTTCAATGGATCGCAGCTAGGGCACTGCTCAGTCGATCGAAGGATGGAGGGGCAGTCCAAAGATCGATGGTGGCTACATCTTAGGGCATCAACGTCTCAAGATCCGTAGCTGGCTCTCGGCGTCGGGCCTCGGTGATCGGCGATGAATCAAGATCATGAGAGAGGAAGGAGGGTTCGACGACGTGATCTCACCCTGAGGACAGGCGACAATTTGTGAGCGAATCATGAGAAGGAGGTGCTCGCGTAAGGGCTCGAAGAAGAGGAAGATGGAGCATTGACAACCGGCTCCCCTTAGCGCCGGAAGAAAAAGGAATCGACGATGAGAAGAGGAAGAAAGAGCAGAGCTTGGCGATGCGGCTCTGGAAGGAAGAGGATCGGCGTCTAAGCTAGGGCACGGGAAAGTTTTTAAAGAAAAGAAAATATTTAAGGAAATTAAACATTTCCTCGTTTAAATTAGGTAGCTTAAACAGGCTTTACTATGGCCCAATAATTTATCCACTTAACCTACGCCATACAAGCTCCAAAAAATTCTCAAAAAATTTCTAAAAATTCCTAAAAATTTTGTTAAGGTTTTTCGTCCATTAAACTTTATTATTTAATTATTATTTGGGTGCGGTATTTTACACTAGTGATCCGCAAACAAACTCATCCGATGTGGAGGAAGGCACTCAGACCCAACGCACAAGTTTGTTTGCATCACTTACAAACCAGTAATGGAGACCGTGAAATTTATTTATAAATTCCTCTCCCACTTAGTTATTTAAGATGAGGATTTTAACATGCACACACACACACACACATCACAACAAATAAAAGCAATAAATATGGAAAAATAATTTTCCAACTATTATGACATCTTCCATCACTGTCCTCCGTGTACTGCCAGCCCTAACACTCGTCAAAACTAGCCGCCAGCCCTAGGGCTCATGTCATCGCATCCATCGAGCTTCGTTTTCTGTTGCACCTCTGGTCCTCAAATAACACCACGCCTCGCAAGGATACAATCCCCGACAAAAATAAAATTTTACATATATCGATCCTATATTCCACAAAGGAATGTACATAAAGTCTAGATCGAACAAAAATGTAAAATCCTAAAACTAATATAGCTCCTGCTGTATTTAATACATACAATCATGCACACACATAAAATGCCCTCGATATGTCCGAGGGTCCAATCACACATAATCACAATAGGCCATAATAGTTGGAGCCTGCAACCACAGAGTTAATCTATTTGCACATCCTACTATTATCCTGCCTAAAATATGTATGACATGTGCATAATTAAACTAAAAACCAAACACACAGAGGTATAACCTAGCTTGATACCAATGGTTGATTGCTACTCGAAATACCATCCTAGTTCCCCTGTACAAAAATTTGCACAAGCATAGAACTATCTTAGCTACCCTTGTGCTCTACTGAAGTTAAATTTGGATTGCAAACGATACTTAACATTATTAATCCAAATTGTCCTTCAGAAGTTAAACTTAGATTGGAAACGATACTTAACATTTTTACTCCAAGTTTAACTGATGTGATCTTCCTAAGTTAAAGCATATTACAGAAGTTATCAAATATCTATTTCAAAGATCGGCTTCCAGGTTAAACATGGCGAGGCACTAAGCCTTCTTGAGTATGCGATCATTCACCACTTTCTAGACAAATCCTTTCAAAGAAATTGGATATTTAACTTCTTACAGTAAACTACGTTTAACTATAGAGACCTCAATAGAAACACAATATCGAAACATGAAATCGAACAATAAAATCGATAACAAAAATGATAACCTAAAACCGTTAACCTCTTGTGTTTGGTTTTCCAAGATCTATACAAAAGGATGAACTAGTCATGATGCAGAAACAAAAATTAGTTATACCTTTTATAGCTTATAGACCTCTTGATCTTCTATTGTATTCCTCTCCTTCTCTTGGATGTCGTATGAGCGACGATATACCAAGATGAAATCCACCCAAGCCTTCTCTTCTTGCTTCCAAGTTTTGGCCACCAACAACCTCTAAAGAATGATGAGTTTCGGCCACCAACCAATCTCCAAGGGATGCTAGGAAACAATGCCTCCTTTCTCCTCTTCTTCTTCAAGCAAAATCCGGCCACCAAAGGAACTCCAAGAGATTGATGCCGCCGGCCACCAAATAAGAAGAGAAGGAGAATAAGAAGGGTTGGCCACAAGGAATAAGAGAGGAGGAATAGAAGATGTCTTCTTTTTCATGAGGCACACCCTTCCTCTCTTTTATAATCCTTGGTCTTGCCAAATAAGGAAAATTTTAAACATAATTAAAACTTATTTATTTTCCTTGCCTATGACTAAAAGGAAAGTTTTAAAACAAAAAATTAAAACTTCCTTTTCTTCTTGTCATGGCCGACCGCCTCTATTGATCTAAACAAGGAAAGTTTTAAACATGAAATTAAAACTTCCTTATTTATTTCTGGTAAGAAAAATTTTTAAAATAAAAATTTCTCTTTTAAATCCTTTCATGGTTGGTTATAAAAGAAAAATTTTAGAAATTAAAATCTCTCTTTTAAAACATGTGGATGATTACAAAAAAGGAAAGTTTTATCAAAAATTAAAATCTCTTCCTTTTAAACTACAAATAAGGAAAGATTAAAAACCTTTCTCTTAATCTTTTGTAGAAAGCTATAAAAGGAAATATTTAAAATTTTAAAACTTTCTTTTAAAATCATGACTTCCATAATAGGAAAGATTTCAAAGTTTAAAACTCCCTCTTAATTTCAACGTGGCCGGCCACCCTTGGTTGGGCTCCAAGTTAGGCCGGCCACAACATACCTCCCATCTTGGTTTGGTTTGGCTGACCCTAGTTTGGTCTCCAAGCTAGGCTTGGCTGGCCACTTCAAGATGGGTAAGAAGTTGGGCTTTAGGTGGATATAAGACTTTATAAATAAGAGGCTATAATAGAGATCGAGAAGAGGAATTGGTTTTGGTCTCCCGATGAGGTTGAGCTTCCTGTGTTCGCCCCGAACACCCAACTCAAGTTCATCAATAATATCTCATACCATTAAAGAGTTATTATTGCACTATCGCACCAATTCCATATTACAATATGGGCTCCTTCTTATCATGAGTGCATTAGTTTCCCTGTGTTTAAGATATTTAATGCCCACTAATTAAATGAGTTACTGACAACTCACTTAATTAATATCTAGCTCCAAGAGTAGTACCACTCAACCTCATTGTCATGTCAGACTAAGTCCACTTGCAAGATTTACATGACAATCCTTATAAGCTCCTCAAGGGGACATCATCGACCTAGATTACTAGGACACAGTTTAATTCTATAATCAACAACATACCATATAAATAATATCATTTCTCAACTTATCGGTCCTATTGATTTAATGAACTAAATCACACCCTTTGATAAATTAAAGAAATAAATATTAAGTATACGTGCTTGTTATTATATCATGATTAAGAGTACGCACTTCCATAATAATAGAGGTTTTGTTCTTTTATATAGTCAGTATAAAATGAAACTACCTCAAATGGTCCTGCTCAATAGACTCATAGTGTACTAGTGTAATTTTATAGTCAAGATTAACTAATACCAAATTACACTACAACCACTCCAATGGTTTGTCCCATTCCATCTTGGTTGTGAGCTACTATTTATAATTTATAAGGAACTGATAACATGAACTTTTGTGTGTCTTCTCACACCATGTTATCTACAATATAAATTAAATGGACAACTACACTTAGCATAAATGTAGATTTTTGACCAATGTGATTCTTATTTCAAAATAAATATTTACAAAAGCTAGACTTTTAGTATACACTCTATCACCCGTGCCATCCTTCTCGCTCGCTGTATTTTTCGCTCGAGTTCTTGTGTTCCTAAGTATTGGGTTGCAATGGTTGCAAATAAAGTTTCACATTAAAATTACATGGAAAGGATCATGGACTTATAAGGGAAAGATATCTCCATTGGTATGAGATCTTTTGGTTAGAGCCCAAAAATAAAATCATGAGGGTTTATGCCTAACGTGGATAATATCATACCATTATAGAGATATTTAAATTCTTTTGATCATAACAATTAGTATCAGAGTCTAGACAGCCAAAAGGACTAACCACCAACTATGCACAATAGTCATGGTCCAATTGAGTCATGTAGGTGGAATATTAATCTCTAACGAAGGAAGTGGGGGCTCCCATGTATGGATCAAGATGTCCAGATACCAGGCAGAGAAGTCCTAGTTGCAGCTAGGCAAGGAAGACCTAATAAGTTAGTTGGATTGAGAGGCAAGAAGTCCTAGTAGGTCTGTTGGACCGAGGGGTAGGAAAGTCCTGGTGGGTTAAGGATCAAATGACATTAAGTGGATAGGCTTGAGGGGGTGGTCCTTCGTTTGAGGGGTTATTGGATTGCTATGGTTGTAAACAAAGACCTACATTGAAAATATATTGAAAGAATCATGGACTTATAAGAGAGATATCTCCATTGGTATGATACTTTTTGGGTAGAGCCTAAAAATAAAACCATTAGGCCTTAGGTCCAAAGTGGATAATATCATATCATTGTGGAGATATCTTAATTCTTTTGGTCCTAGCACTAAGCCCTTGCACAATTAGACACAAAGGATCAAAACCACAAAGCCTAACTTGACTCGGTTGATAACATCAAAACTGACCTGTGATACTTACAGGTGGGGTCGAGAGGAGCATTGGCTCGGTGGGGCCAAGAGGATTGCTGGGTTGGCAAGGCCGAGAGGAGATGAGTAGGGCATTGGATCAGCGGGGCCAACATCGATTAGAGAGAGCATACCATTCCTCATTACTATTGAACATATCACCATGGATGTTCTCCTTGGTCGTCTAGGCCTTGGTCCAGATGGATCATGGCGTGAAGCTCACCCCCATCTCATCACAGATATCATGGAGGTTGTTGATGAAGGTCTAGTACGCTGATAGTGCCTCCTTCGTGACCATGTCACCAATGAGACAGACGAGGTAGTTGTCCAGAAGCTCCTGGGAGTGGTGGTGGGGCTCCCCCACCTCCTTGTGGAAGCTCTCAAAGGCTGGGTCGGGGAGCAAGTCTGTCAAATGCTAACATTCCTCAATGAGTTTGAGGCGAGGTGGGAGGTTGGATTTCACCTTTTTTTTTTTTAGGGTTTTAAAGATCTTGAGCTTTTGTGGCAAGAACGTGGGCATCACTTCTAGGTCCTTATGATGAGGTAGAAGAGGAATCTCATGCCCCATTTCTCTCTTTTTTTTTGGTGAAGGAAAAAATCCTAAAAGGGGGAGAAAAGGGAAATTTATGGACAAAACCCAAAAAACTTTTCCTTCTCTAAATGGAGCCTATCCACATGGAGCCCTCCTCATACTCCCTGTATCATGACAGATATTATAAATTTATATGAATATGAGATTTTTGTGTGTATGCAAATTGCATTAAATTCACTATTGTAAGTATTCCGGGCTAGTTTTGATATGATCAACTGAGTTAAGTTAGACTTTATATATTTGATGCCTTGTGTCTGAGTTTGCATGAACTTAGGAACACAAGAAGTCAAGCGAAGATGTGGTGAGTGAGAAGGATGGCACGAGAAGCGAGCTGATGGACTTGGTGCATCCGAGACACGAGGAGCTGCAGAAAAGTACACCGATGGAGTGAGAAGGATGCACACGATGCATCCGAGGGATGAGAAACTAAGGAGGAAGCTTGCTCGAGGAGAAGGTTAGAGTTGGGTTCAAATGAACTCAACTCCAGATGACTGGAGCATCACCCAAACAAGCGGAGCAGAAAATGGTTAGCAATGGAAGTTAACCATTTTCAGGTAAACAATGCAAGAGGCATCTCAGATCGGACTGGAGGTACCTTGGATGAATAGTATTGAAGGCACCTCCAATGAACTTGAGGCGCCTCGGATGAGAAGTAGCCGAGGCGCCTTCAACTACTCGGAGGTGCCTCCAATGAAATAGAATCATTGTGTAGCTATTGTGACATGGATAAAACTTTATCAACATAGAGGTGCTCTGGATGCCTTTGGAAGCACCTCCAAGCCATGTAAGCCAACGGTAACTTTTTCCAAAACTCTATAAATAGCTCCTTGGAACTAGAAGTTTAAGAACACAACTTATATTTTATTTCTACATTCTGTTTTGAACTTCCAAAGTCTGTAAGAGGCTACTCCGCCTTTAACGAAGAAGATCTTTAGTGCACTTTTACTTGTCTTGGATTAACAACCACCTTGGTTATAACCAAGTAATTTCTGGCCTCTTACTTCATTTAATGTTGTTTATTATTTTGCTTAATTAATATTTTTATGTCCTTGCTAAATAAAAAGTAAGAGAATTATCTAACTTAAATTGTAGGTTATTCACCTCCTCTAGTCAGTCTATGGCAGTTTAACAATTGGTATGAGAACTCAACTACTTCAGAAGAACTAACCGTCAACTAAAGTAACAAGAAGATAACCGGACTAAGTATTTATTGACTGAAGTTCAAGGGAGAATTCGCGTTATGGAAGCACCGTATGGAGATATTTTTCAAAACTGACTTTGATATACTTTTAATAATTAAATATGATTTTGTAGTACCCCAAAGATCAATATGGAGAAGAAAAGGAAAAGCATCTTTGGAATAAGGAGCAGAATGACTTCGTAGCTAACGGGAGAGTGAAATTCCACCTACTGAGTGTACTACCGCCTCAAGAAGTCAATCGAATCGGTGCCTATGAATCTGCCAAAGAACTCTGGAAGAAGTTTCTAGAGCTCCATGAAGGAACCTTAGATGCTAAGCTAACAAGATAAGACCTGCTCTGGAATCAACTTACGAACCTCCGAATAGAAAAGGGAGAAACGGTAGCCAAACTATACGCAAAGATCAAGGAGCTGATCACCAGACTCATAAACCTCGGAGAAATGGTAACAAATCAGGATTCATTAAGGTATACTTTGAATGCATTCCCGAGAACACTACGGAATGGACGTCTATAGTAGACTCCTACTATATCTCCAAGGATCTCAAGGTAAGTAGTTTATAAAGTTTATTTTCTATTTTTAATTACACAAATCGAGATGTGTAGGAGAAATCGATCCAGAACCTAGCATTCAAAGTTAAGAAGATTGAGTCGGATTCAGAATCATCAGCTGACAAAGATGAAAGAGCTTACATGGTAAGTAAGTTAAATAAATTTTTTAAAACCAATAAATTTAATAAGATGCAGGCTAAGAAGTTTCTTCCAGGAAAAAGAAAAGTATAATCTACAACTACAATGAAGAAGGATATATCAAAGACAACGACCCCAGATTGAAGAATAAAGAAAAAGAAAAGGATAAAGGGTTAAGAAAGTTCAAACAAAGGAACCTAAAAGTAACATGGAGTGAATCATCTAAAGAGTCAGAGAATGAATAGTATGCTAGACTTTCACTAACAACCGACTGCCAAGATGAGAGCATTGATGAAGGGGGAGCTACTTTAGAGGAAAGCAGAGATGAAAGGGAAGCATCAAATTACGAGTCTGACACGATAAGTGAGATACATTGTCTACCCCTTGATCAGTTATATAATGACATTAAAATGATGTCTAGGTCTTTATATAAATTAAGGTCACAGTATATAAGTTTAAAAAGAATGTGCAATGATCTCAAAATTAAGTTAGCAACAACATGTCCATTAGAACAATTTCACAAACTTCAAATTGAAAATAAAAAAATTAAAAGATCAAACAAAATTTCTAAAAAAGAATTTTGCATGCTCAAATTCAAATTTTATGCAAATTTTGAATTTTATAAATTTTGGAGGACTTAATTAGTATTTGAAAAAGCATAGGGGTCAAAGTGTAAAAATATCAAAAATGATATTCCATAATAATACTTAATAAATCCAATAGGTAAGAATTTATTTTGGGTTCCTAAATATATTTTGGCTCATTAGAGTTTTTTTTTAAAATTGCTAAAAATAAATTATATATATATGTTTGAATTTTTTTATTGCATTGGAAAAATTAACTTCAATAAATATTATTTTTTAATTTTTCTATTAAATATTTTTTTTGATAGAAAAAATGTTATCTTTAACATAAATATTTTCAGAATTTTTTGTTTGATATATAATTCTTTATAAAATTTTGCCAAAAATTGAATTTTTAATATTAATATTTTTAAAGATTTATTTTGAATTTATTTTTTTTAGATAATCATTATATTTTTTATGTTAAAAAAATTAGCAAGATTTTTACAATTTTTACAAGTACAAATCTATTTTTAGTCATTTAAATTCAAATATTACTAAAATATTCTTTCTTGTCAAAAGGAAAATATGATATTCATGGAAATTTTTATCGATTGTTTCTGTAGGATCTTGACAAATTTTTTTTTTCAAAAGTTCAAAGTAATTCTTAAATTATTTTTTGACAAAATGAGGATTAATTGTTAATTTTTTTTTTTGCAAAATAATTTTGATAAAAGACACATTCTTGAATAATATGATTACAACCCCTTGAATTTTTTTTAAACTAATTTTCTATATTTTTTCTTTATTTTCCCTTATTTTTTGATATGATCAAAGAGGAAGAAATTAGAGGAGTTAAGTTAAAGGGGAGTTTAAAATATTTAAGGTTTTAATTTTCTATATTTCTTGTCTTGTACTTAATTGCATAAATTTAAATTATGATCATTTTAAATTTAAAATGATTATTTATTTATCGTATCTTAACTTGGGTTGACGTATATTAAAAAGGACGAGATTGTAAGTACCCAGTATTAGTTTTGAAGTGATTAATCGAATTAAGTTAGACCTTGTGTGTTTGATGTCTTATGTCTGAGTGTGCAGGGACTTAGGAACACAAGAAATCGAGTGGAAGACGTGACGAGGAGAAGGATGACATAGAAAGTCAATCAATGAGCTCGGTGAATCCTAGGGAGGAAGAGCTATGGAAGAGTACACCGGTGGAGCGAGAAGGACATGCACGACACATCCGAGGGATGAGAAGCTGAAGAGGAAGCCTGCACTAGGAGAAAGTCAGAATTAGGTTCGGGTGAGCTCAATTCCGGAAGACTGAAACATCACCTAAACGAGCATAGCGAAAATGGTTAACAATGTAAGTTAACCATTTTTGGATGAACAGTGCTAGAGGCATCTCAGATCGGACTAGAGATGCCTGGGATGAATAGTATTGAAGATGCCTTCGATCAACTGGAGGTGCCTCTGATGAACTGGAGGTGCCTCCGATGAACTGGAGGCACCTCCAATGAATAGTAGTTGAGGTGTCTTCAGCTGCTCAGAGGCGCCTCCAACAAAGCGGAGTTGTTGCATAGCAGTTGCAACGTAGATTAAACTTTATTCACTTGGAGGTGCCCTAGATGCCTTTGGAGGCGTCTCCAAGCCACGTAAGTGAATGGTAACTTTTTTCAAAATGCTATAAATAGCATGCTGAAGCTAGGAGTTTAAGAACACAACTTGTATTTCATTTCTACATTCTGTTTTGAGCTTTCAAAGTCTGTAAGAGGCTACTCTACCTTCAACGAAAGAGATCTCTAGTACACTTTCACTTGCCTTGAATTAATAGCCACCTAGGTTGTAACCAAGTAATTTCTGGCCTCTTACTTCATTTAATGTTATTTATTATTTTGATTAATTAATGTTTCAGTCTCCTTGCTAAATAGAAAGTAAGAGAATTATCTAACTTAAATTGCAGGCTATTCACCCCCTAGCCTGTCCATGACAATCCAACAACTACCACTCAGATACATTAATGGCTGAATCAAAACTTTTATAGCTTGAGATTGAGGATGAGTGAACTATAGGATTAAACTAGATGCTAGAGAGGGTGAATAACGTTATAAATTTTATGAACTGATAATTAAAGAAATAATAAATAAGTAGAGTAATAGAACAGTGAAAATAAATATCAATCTAATATTTTATTAGAAAAATAAAAAATGTAAGGCAACGTTTGGTTTGTAAATTTTTTATTTTCATTTTATGAGAAAATAAAAAATATTGTTTGATTGACAATTTCCATATTTATTTTCTAGAAAAGGAGATATCATTTTATGGAAAATAAGAGAATGGCTAAAAGTCATTTTCTAAGAAAAAGGAAAAACTCATGTTCTTCAGAAAATGAAAATAGAAATCAAATGCTCTCTAAGTTACGCACAATTAAATCAAGGCAGAAAATTGGCACATGCAACAATAATAAAAATATAATTCTTATTTCTAAATTTCTCCTAGGTGAAGAAACCTTATAAAAAAGAATCTAAAAAATTAAGAACAGTAACAAAATACAACAACGCAATATAAATAAAAATGTACTTTAGTTGTTGTTGATCAAAACTTAAGCACAGTGTCGCAGCGTGTCGTAGCACATAAAGCACAAGAGCACGAGAACAGAGAAGAATGATCGTAAATTGGTGATTTAGTGATTTGCAAGCTTTGCATCAAACCTTCTTTTATAGTACTCTCTCGGACGACTGGAGGATCTTGGGCCACCTGTATTCATGTTGACGTGGTTGCAACTTCTATCTGGTAGATAACATTAACTGAGTTACCCAAACGATTAGAAGCCCTTTGGTTGCCTATAGAGGGGTCAAATATGATCTTGGCCCGACTCACTCGGGTTGTTGATAACCACATCTCCCGGTCGCCTGAAAGTTTCTATGGGTGCCTATACACTCGGGTCGCTTGGACCCTCTGACTTCATGTGCTGAGAGTTATCACTAGCCAATTGTCCCAGACTCCCTTCAGTCGTCTAAAACCGTCAAACATTACTTTCCTGCCATGGTTACATGTAATGAATAGGATATAGAATTTAAAGTTACTTGCACTTACTTGATTAGATTTTGACCCATCTAGTTTGGGTTGTCAAGCAATCAACTTCTAGCTGATTTCACACACTTGGACTTGTGCCAAGCAATCAACTCTCAGCTGATTCCATACACTTGAACTTGTTCACTTGATTTCCAACCAAGACTTAGCTCTTGCCTGATTCCGATCACGTCTTTAGTTGACTAGCTGCACTACTTACACTTACTTGATTAGATTTTGACCAATCTAGTTTGGGTTGCCAAGTAATCAGCTTCTAGCTGATTTCACACACTTGGACTTGTGCCAAGCAATCAACTCTCAACTGATTCCATATACTTCGATTTGTTCACTTGATTTCCAACTAAGACTTAACTCTTGCATGATTCCAATCACGTCTTTAGTTGCCAAACTGCACTAGGACTTAGCCACTGTCTAGTTCCAACTAGGACTTCACTTACCTAGTATTACTAGGACTTTCTAGTAATCAAGTTATTTGCTCTTGCATACTTGACATCAATTCATTAAATCTCAACAAATCTAACTTTAACCTAAATCATATATCAAAACTCTAGATTACAAGTTGTGCTCCCAGCACCAACATGAATCACCAATGAGTTGTCACTTGGATATGTTATTGACTGAATCAAAACTATTCTGATTTGAGATTGAGGACGAGTGAACCACCGATGAGTTTGACGAGTTCCAAATGATTCGGAGATGAGCGAGCTTTGTGGATCTCTATAAAACTAACAAGAGTTAGAATGGAGGTGTAGACGGACCTTAGTGTAGTCACTCATGTACTCAAGTTAGAACTCTGGAGGTTAAGATTGATCAAAGAGAAAAAAGTAAAAGGAAATTCAAGATTACCCATGCGCATATATGCGCCTGACTCTTATGTATATTATCTTGGTAGAGAGAGACACATCTCCCATGTTCCCCTATCCACATCCCCAATCACCCATGTTCGAGTTGAAGGGGTGCCATGTCACCCCACACCCCTACTTCTTCCACCACCCACGTACGGGTGTCTTGTGGTCCCATGTTCTTTACATCCTTCACTAGCCACGTCCTCCATACTCTAGTGCGTAAGGTGGATGCACTCGGATTGACTGGCCATCGAGGACCAAGTTGAGCATTCGAGGAGCCAGGAGTGGTTGAGCGTCGAGAAACCAAGGGTGATTGATCAATGTTGAGGAGTCAAGAGCGGCTGAGTACTGAGGAATCAAGAGTGACTGAGTGCTAAGGAGCCGGGAGTGGCTGAGTTGAATTTAGGGTGACTGGGTCTATCCGTAGCTATGTCAGACTCAAGCTCAACTTGACCTGATTTGGGTCTCCATCTTGACCAAGAATGGTCTCGTCTCACCCTTGACTTACCATTCAATTTAGCTTTTGACTTGATCATGTCACATGCCAGGTCGATTATCTACCACATAAAAAACATTGACCGTTAATTTGACGTTTAGGGTTAAGGAAGCTTATAAAATTAGACTCCTTAGACATCAAAGAATTGATACACTGTTCAATTCGCCGTACATCTGAAAGCTCGGTAACTCAACCTGCTCGAGTAACCCAGTATCTCAATCTGTTCTACAACAGTTCAACCTACTAGACAACTCGGTTAGCTCTGCAACTCAGCACGACCTCCCATCTCAGTAGATTAAATAATTTTGAACCTTTAAATTTAATGTGGTTGAAAGCCAATGAAAACTATTTCAATTGATGAAGTGATTAAGATAGTTAATTATTTCCATATGCACATGAGGCGGAGATCGCTTCATCGTCATGCAACATTTTTCCACAAAGAGACGAAGAATACCTACCTAATAATCTATCCTAGAAATCTGTATCAAGACCATAATTATTTGTTCTCTTATTATTTTCCACGAACCTACTGTTCTTCGCTTAGCCATAATTCTCTGTTTCGTCCCCACTACGTCTCTTAAGTTGAAATTAACTCGGTGCCTTGTTCGATTAGAAGATTACCTCCTTAAGTAATAGTTCCTCGAGCTTCTATAAATTCCCCTTCTCTCCCTCATGAATCTGCACAACTGATATAATTGAGCTTAAAGGAGACTAGTGTATACTCATGGCTACATCAATGGCTGCGGTGCTCGGTTTCGTATTCTTCCTGTTGCCGCTCTCTGCCAATGCAGCCACCTTCGAGATCGTCAACAGGTGCTCCACCACCGTCTGGGCCGCCTGGGCCACCATTACCCCCCAGGCCGGCGGCGGCAGGCAGCTCAACCAGGGCGAGTCCTGGACCATCAACATAAATGCCGGGGCCACCGGCGGCCGCATCTGGCCGCGTACTGGCTGCTCCTTCGATGGCAACGGCCGCGGAAGCTGCCAGACCGGCGACTGCGGTGGGGTGCTGCAGTGCGGGGGCTACGGCAGGGCGCCCAACACCCTCGCCGAGTTCGCGCTCAACCAGTTCAACAACCTCGACTTCATCGACATTTCCAACATCGACGGCTATACCGTGGGGCTGGACTTCAGCCCCACCACCGGCGGCTGCCGGGGGATCCGATGCGCCAACGACAGTATCGTGGGGGAGTGCCCGGCGGAGCTGAGGACGACGGGCGGCTGCAACGGGCCCTGCACGGTGTTCGGGACGCCGGACTACTGCTGCACCAACGGGCCGGGCACCTGCGGTCCCACGCCGTACTCGAGGTTCTTCAAGGATCGCTGCCCGGATGCCTATAGCTACCCGCAGGACGACCCGACCAGCACTTTCACCTGCCCTGGGGGCACGAACTACAGAGTTACCTTCTGCCCTTAATTAATCCATGCGGATTATAATATATTAATAACTATGTGACAATAAGATCAACGTATCATGCATGGGAAATAAAAGTGGTCAATTGATAATTGATGGTTATCTTTCTCATAAATTTTCTCTCTGATTGTTGTTTACAAGTGTTTTGGGGGGACTGTGTTGTTATCAAATTGGTAAAGGTCTTAATTATATGGTAAAAGCTGAAGTAATGAAAGCAATTAGGTCGATGCCACTTAAAAAGAAGGCAACAATTTGAACTAATATCACTTTAAAACAAAGGACAATTTGAACTAAAGTGTTGATGTTCCTAGGCAAGAAAAAATGGAAACCAAGGAGCAACAAAATGCAATTGTGACAAATTTGAAAGGAATTTGAGATCTTTAGATTCATCAAATTATTTTTTAAAAAAAGTGTTTGATGTTACATGAGATTTCAAAAATAAAATTTTGAAGATGAGAAGACTAAGAAAAGGCACAATATAGTGTAATTTTGTATGATTTAGAGTGGATTTGAAGTCCTATGTGCATGAATTGTCCTTTTGTCCAAAAAGTATCTAATAGTCATATATAACTTAAAATACAATATAAATAAAGACCGAATGACTTCGAGGGAACACAAGAATATAATAATAACAATTTGGATCGAATTCGAACCCCACGTCTCTTAGCATTACGTGCAAAAGGTGTTTAGTGACCTAGCTTGAACACAGCCAATACGACATTTAAAATAATGGTGGGATTTAGAAAGATACAATTTATACTGACGTGACTTATAAATTTGTCCTAACGCCTCTTGTCAATTCTTCCTAGGTTAATAGAACAAATATAAATCATGAATAATTATTAACTATTAATGTTATAAGTGGCCAAGGTATAAAAGACGACATACTCAGACTCATCGAGTTTTGACCCAAGACCTCATGTGATAATACTCCATGCCTTAATCATCACACCGTCCTAAGCGGACAAAGTTAATGTCATATTTGTTTGTACTCACTAGTAGAGTTAGATGCTCATTATAATTAGATTGAAGCCTATATCATATTTTTTGGTTTCTATAGTTTTACCATACGATACTTATTACTAATGACGTTGTTTAAAAATAGTTTTAATCGCTAATAAACATACTCATGAAGATAAATCAAGCTTTTAAGATAATGGTGTATAATCTTATCTGAAATCGAAGAAGATGACACATTGGCTAGCTGGCTCCAATGTTGACTGTAAGAAGACTTCGGAAGAAGGAACCTAGTACTGGATTGATCCTACGTGTCAAAAAGAAAAACTATGAGAGGAAAATATCAGTAACCGGGTTAGGGAAGGGCCCCTGGCGCAGACACTCCGACGTTCAAGTCAGACAAGTGGTGGAAGAAGAAAACAAAGAGCAGGGATGATGAATAGTAAATTCTGATGGTGAAGCTTACCTGCGCCTGTAGATGGAAACCCCCTTATATAGTGTTACTTTTCCTCTCTGCACAAATATTAATACATTACCAAAATATGACCGGCTGTTTTGACATTCTGACAACTTACGTGAAATAGGTCCACTATTTCTGTGCTTTACAAGGTAGAAGTTTTTGCAACACGACTCGCACGGAGCATATCCCTTTGATTTTCTGACAACGGTTATATAAGATGGGGAAAATGAATATTAGGCTGTTGAGCTGATGGGTTATTAATACGCTTTAATGATAGACTGATTGAGTTCCCTTTAATGTCCACTCGGACCTTGTTCTCGAATGGGATTGGGTCAACTAAAGAATGCTGACCATTTCGATGACTCGACCTCTTTAAGGACTCGACATGGAGAACTCAGCTCTTTTGAGGACTTGACCTCTCTAACGACTCGACGTCTGATTGTGCAAGTAGTCCAGCCAAGAGGACTCAACTCGAGATTCTATTGAGCTAGGAGAATTCAGCATCCTCTTGGACAAGTAGTTCGACTGAGCTGAGAGAATTTGGCTCAGGATTCCATTGAGCTGGGAGGATTCAGCATTCGCTTGGGCAAGTAGTACGACCAAGCTGAGAGGACTCGACTCTAGATTCCATTGAGCTGGGAGGACTTGTGATCTGATCGATTGGATTATTCAGCCGAGTTGTATGACCACGCTAGTCCTGAGTATTGACCTCTCCTTGACTTTGATCGTCATCTCAGCCAACTTTCTTGACTTCGACCCTGACCTTGGGAGCCCTACCTTATTCGCCATATCACAAGCCTCCCCTTTAAGTCTAGTCGAAGGAGGCTACAAGCTCAACTGACTAGACACTTATGTCTCTTTGTGCTTCTCGTTTCTCGCTCGGACACTCGGTCTAAGACTAGTCATTTGGCTCAAGCTGATGTCATTTTACCACCGCTATACCTGTACCTCGAAAACATAGAATGCCACTTATAATTAATGCTTAGTGCGGTAAGCACATATTTTGACCATAATCATGATTATTGTTTCTCATCCCTAATAAATACGGGTTGTAGCTCCCCGCCATATGACGAGTGCCCGTCGTAAGAATATCTGAAGCGACATGTTGTTCTTAGGGTTTGATGCAATAGGTGGTCATTCAAATTCAACGACCCTAATTCTTCCTCTCTCTCTCTATTGCTTTCAATGATTGGGTGGCTCAGGTGAGGCATTGTTAGGGTTTTTAAGGTTTTGAATGTTCCCTTCGACACCCATCTATTTGTCATTCTCATCTGCAACTTCTCCTTCAATCCTTCTCAATATCTCCGGCAACTGCTTAGGGTTTCCTCCTTCCATTGTATGTTCATTTCTCCCACCTTCTCTGTTTCCTTTGCCCGCTTTTCATAGCCTCTGCTTCCTCTTCTTCCATCCCTGAGCTCTGGTACACTTCGACCATCTCCGACTTTAACGATGGGAAGGTAGACCAGATTCATCTCACCTATCACCTCCTCGACGACCACCACATCATAATACCCTCCGACTAGCACCATGCCAACCTTCCTCTAGCTGGTTACATTATCCTCTTCAAAGATAGTTTTTGGCCAATCTCTACTTCCCGTTGCACCCATTTTTCTCTGAAATTTATTATTATTTTTATATTCCTCTACAACAGCTGGCCCCCAAATCCATAAGATTGTTATGTGTGGTCATGATTCTCTTCCGCTTCTACCACATCCTCTTAATTTCCCCCATCTTTCATTATTTCTATTACCCCAAGAAATTCTACCTAGATATCTTTATTTTCTAAACCCTCCCTAATTTTATTCTTTTTGATAAAATGCTCTTCTCCCACAAAGGCTGAAAATTTCATTACTTCTATCTCCAATGGTCCCTCCTTTATCCTTCCCGATCGGCTGTCAGATGGAATTGCCTCCCATGCTAGAGTTGGGTGAATTCCGAGGGGTGACCGTGTATACCACTGCCTTGGAGTTCCTGATGTTTGGACCAAGGGGATATAGGGGGGTGAATAGCTCACTCGCTTTGATGAAGATGATTTATAGGAAAATACTTGAAGCAAAGAACCCTCCAATCCTAAAACAAAGATTTACTCGTACTCGGAATCCACTTCCTTGATGTGACTAATCCAAGAATCCACACAGTGCACACATCTACACTATAAAAAATACTTATTCTCAAAAATAATCTGGAGGTGGAGAAGGCTCATACAAGCTCACACACAAAGAAATACAAGAAGAAGAGAATGAGAATCTAATACAAATGAAATCTTACAAGATTACAACAATGAAACCCTAGCTTGCTCTCTTCTTGCTTGAAACCACCTCTTGATCAACTTGGAAATGCACCAGCATTTCACTCTAAGTCTCCAAGAACTTTCCGTGTGTGGTCGAGGAGTTGTGAGCGAGAGTTCTATCTGAAATAGTGCTCGTGTTAACTCTTTTCTAGGGCTCTTTGGGCTCCTTAATCGCTTAAGCAAATCTTAAGCAATTACTGTTAGTGCAGTTTGCACTAACAGTCTAACTCAGGTTTTGATGAATGACAAGTGAGTTAAGTTAGGTATTTTTTGTGATCTAATTACTTTACCAAGTGTGCAGGAGCTAATGGGTCAGGAGGACCTGACACCAGACTGAAATCCATCTAGGTTCATAGGACCCGATAACTGGTGTAAAGCCCAAATAGGTCAAAGGGCCGACTTGATATCTAATAGGAAGTCTAGCTGGATTTGTGGGATCGAACAGCTAACAAAAGTCCAGTTAGGTCTACGGACCGGACAACTGACTTGAAGACCCGGTGGGTCAAGAGGTTAGTCAATCGATTGCAAGTTGATAAGTGAAGGTAAGTTACTGTAGGAGAATGACTCAGTGAGGACACGTCCCGCTTGAGGGATAGTGGGCGTCGATCTAGTTTAGGTCCATTTTGGATCCCTAAACTGAGACCTTGACTAGATCCTGGTCTCCGAGAGACAGGGTCTAATTACTACTCATTATTATTGTACTAACACTTATCTTGCAGGTTATTAGACTAATACTTTTTGTAGAGCAAAAGGAGCACAAAATGCCTTGGGTGAACAATGCCTGAGGCGCCTTCAAGCAGTGGAAGGCGCCTTCGCACTGTTCATAGAAGGCGCCTTCAAAGCTATGGAAGGTGCCTTCTGCATGATAAGATTTAGACTTTGTCATAGAGAACCAGGTTGTTTGAGATTAGATTTGCCATATTATAAGCGTCTTCAAGGCTTTCGAAGGTGCCTTCCATGCTCACTAAAAGGAGTGTTCGCCCAATCAATCACTTATATGGGCTTCTAGCTTCTGATTGGACTTCTGATTGCTCAGGCTTCCTGCTGCTGCTTCAAAGAAGTCTGTTTGCTATCGAGCTACTCTTCCGAGTTAACCGATCATCTCTGGCAGATTGACAACAACGCACGAACGAGTCCAAATTGTTGATAAATTTAATTATGTTGCAAATTTCTCATACTACTATTTTTAAAGGTAAGTGTAGGCTGTTACACTATCCCTATCTTGTATTCGATTACCTCTTCCGACAGTTTCAAAAGAGGTGTTTAGTGGATTGTCCATCGATAGGTCTGCGAGACTTAGGTTTTGGAGTAGGAGTCGTCAAAGGCTCCGAACCAAGTAAAATTGACTGAGTTTTCTTTGCGTATTATTTTTCTTTAATCTTTCTTCTGCGTAACTCCGTTTAACTCGCAATTTTTGATGAACATGATTAACCCCTGTCTCACGATCCAACAAGTGGTATCAGAGCCAAGTTGGCTCTAAATTGGTGCAACCACCAATCAGGCGGGGGTGATTTTCAAAACATTCTTTTAATCTCTTTTTTCAGTTTTGAGCTTTTCGATATAATCTAAATTGGTGTAATTACCTCTTTGGACAAGTTTTCTCATCTCTTTCTACAATATCCTGAATTGGTGCAACACCAATTAGTTTTTCTTTTCCCTCCCATGCTACTTACCCCAAGACTAAATCTTGGCAATATTTTCAAGTTTTCTGTTTCAGTGGTAAATGGCCCAAAACGAAGGATACATCACCGTTCATCCGCCGCTATTCAATGGGGATGATTTCCCATATTGGAAGAAATGGATGGAAGTATACCTGAAGACCAACTTCGACCAGTGGTTCAATGTCACCAAAGGATACAAGACACCAGTCGACCACAACATTGGAATTCCAATAGATCCAAAAAATTAGAATCCGGATATAAAGAAGAAGACCCAGATTGACTTCAAGGTCCTCAACACAATCCAGTGCAGACTAATGAAGGAAGAACTAAACCGCGGCAACCCACATGAAAACACAAAAGAGCTATGGAACAAGCTTATAGAATTACACGAGAGAACCAATGATGCAAAGGTAATGAAGAGTGACTTGTTCTTAAATAGATTGTTTAACATCAGAATGTGGGAAGGAGAGTCTGCCAATCAGTTGCACGTGAGGATAAAGGGCATCCTCAACGGGCTCCACACAATTGGCTATTAGATGGAGAATCGAGATCTGATAAGGTATACTCTAGACATAGTTCCTCAAAATACACTATGGGCATTCAGTGTGAATGCCTACAAAATCTCAAAGAATTTATCTAAATTAAAATTAGACAAACTCTTCTGTGAATTAGAGATGCATGAACAGACTAACACTAAACCCGAGAAAGATATTGATCTTGTTGAAAGATCGTTAAAAGAAAAATCTAGACCTAAACCAGAACTAGAAGATGAGTCTGACCCAGACTTAGACAATGAAGAATACCTAGTGAATCTGGTAAGAAAAATGTTCACTAGAAGAAAGAAAGACTTCACCAAAAGGGATTTACAGAAGATCAAGAATACTTCCAACAACAAGAAGACAAACGTCACATGCTTTAGATGCAACAAGAAGGGACATTACAAGAACGACTACCCAGATCTCAAGAAGATGTTGGGCGCTACTTGGAATTCCGTTCTGTTTCCCCTGTTCAAAAATTTGTACAAGAATAGAACTTTTCCTAGCAGCCCATGTGTTCTACAGAAGTTAAATTTGTATTGCAAATGAAACTTAACATTTTTAATTCAAGTTGTTCTTCAGAAGTTAAACTTGGATTGGAAATGAAACTTAACATTTTTACTCCAAGTTCAACTCATGTGTTCTTCAGAAGTTAAACCATATTACAGAAGTTGATTAAATATCTATTTCAAAGATTGGCTTCCAGGTTAAACATGGAAAGACACTCAACCTTCTTGGGTATGAGATCATCCACCACTTCCTAGACAAAGCCTTTCAAAGAAATTGAATATTTAAACTTCTTACAGTAACCTTAGGTTTAACTATAGAGACCATAATAGAAACACAAAATCGATAGCCTTTTATGTTGGTATTTCAGGATCCATACAAAGAACACAAACTAATTATGCAGTAGAAACAAATAATTAGTTATACATTTCTTTGCTGCTAAAGACCTCTTGATCTTCTGTTGTATTCCTCTCCTCCTCTTGGACGTTGTATGAGCGACGATCTACCAAGATGAAATCCACCCAAACCTTCTTCTTTGCCTACAAGTTTCGGCCACCCAAGGAATGCCAAAATAGGAAACTTCCTTCTCTTCTTCTTCCCCTCCAAGCAAACCGGGCACAAGAAGATGGAGCTTGATGTGCCGCCGGCCTTAAGAGAAGAAAAACAAAGGGAGAAGAGAAAGAGAGAAGGGCCGACCACCAAGGAAAAGAGAAGAGGGAAAACTTAGGTTTCGGCCCTAAGGGAACAAGAGAAATATGGAGATGTGTTATTCCCATGAGGCACCCTCTACCTCTCTTTTATAATCCTTGGTCATGGCATAAAAGGAAATTTTAATAATAATTAAAATATCTACCTTTTAAATTTCCTATTGTGATGGCTACAAACGGAAAGTTTAAAAAAAATTAAAATCTCTTTCTCTTAAATATTGTAGATGTCTACAAAAAGGAAAGATTTTAAAATTAAACTTCTCTTCTAAATCATGGGTACAAAAAAAGAAAGTTTTATCAAAATTAAAATCTCTCTTTTTAAACCATTATAGATGGCAACAAAAAGGAAAGATTTTAAAATTTAAAACTCTCTTTTAAAATCATGTGGATGACATCAAAAAAGGAAAGATTTTAAAATTAAAATATCTCTTTTAATCCTTTGTAGATTGCTATAAAAGGAAAGATTTAAAAAAAAAAAATTAAAATCTCTCTTTTTATTTCTTTAGGAGCCGACCCCTTGCTTGGTCACCAAGCAAGGATTGGCCGGCCACATCTTGGTCACCAAGATGGGCTTGGCCGACCCCTTGCTTGGGCACCAAGCAAGGATGTGGCCGACCCCTAGCTTGGGTAAGAAGCTGGGCTTTGGGTAGATAAAAAAGCTTTTAATAAGAGGCTACAATAGGGACCTAGAGGAGGAATTGATTTTAACCTCTTGATGGACTTGAGCTTCCTGTGTTCGACCCGAACACCCAACTCAAGTTCATCAATAATAACTCATACCACTAAAGAGTCATTATTGAACTACTGCACCAATCCTATATTACATTATGGACTCCTTCTTATCATGAGTGCATTAGTCTCCCTGTGTTTAAGATATCGAATGTCCATTAATTAAATATGTTACTGACAACCTACTTAATTAATATCTAGCTCCAAGAGTAGTACCACTCAACTTCATTATCATGTCGGACTAAATCCGCCTGCAGAGTTTACATGATAAACCTTATGAGCTCCTCAAGGGGCATCATCAACTTAGATAACTAGGACACAGTTTTCTTCTATAATCAACAACATACTATATAAATAATATTATTTCTCAACTTATCGGGCCTATTGATTTAACGAATAAATCCCACCCATTGATAAATTAAAGAAATAAATATTAAGTATATGTGCTTATTATTATATCGGGATTAAGAGTACGCACATCCATAATAACAGAGGTTCTGTTCTTTTATGCAGTCAGTATAAAAAAAACAACCTCAAATGGTCCTGCTCAATACACACATAGTATACTAGTATAATTTTACAGTCAAGATAAACTAATATCAAATTACACTACAACCATTCTAATGGTTTGTCCCAATTCATCTTGGTTGTGAGCTATTATTTATAATTTATAAGGAACTGATAACATGATCTTCTGTGTGACAGCACACACCATGTTATCTACAATATAAATTAAATGGACAACTGTATTTAACTAAATACAGACATTTGACCAATGTGATTCTCATTTTAAAATAAATGTTCATACAAAAAGCTAGGCTTTTAGTATACATTCTAACAGAAGAAAGTCCTCAAAGTGACATGGGATGAATCGTCCATAGAGGAATTGGACAATGACGAACCGAAGCATACCAACTACCTCATATTGATGGCATACGGTCTGGAATCAGAAAGTGAATCGGAAGACGGGTCTGAACCTGAATCGAACTATGAGTCTGCACTTATTTTCAAAGGTTTCGATGAGGTACAATCTATTTTAAGCAAAAAGTTTTTTTAAAAATAATTTCATATTTACATAAGAAATTAACTATGTCTGAAAATCAAATAAACGAACTAAGTATAGAAAATAAAACACTTAACGAACAAATAAAATCAATGTTAACGACCGATTCGATTCAAACTGAAATCCCAACTCAAGTTACAAAACTTGAGAAGGAGAATTCCATATTGAAAGGTGAAGTAGTTGAACTAAAACAACTACTAGAAAATTCACAACTAGATCTAAGTACCTCGATATGATACTTGGATCACAAAGAGCTGTGTACAATAAATTCAGACTCGGGTACAAGTCCAGCTCAACTAACAAAACCTTTATATCTCTAGTCAATCAAAATAAAAAATAAATCAAGGCATGAGTTTCGAAAGCGTGCTTAACCATTCAAGTAGGAATTAATCAATACTACGTACCTAAAAATAAAATACACTATCTAAAACTAAATAAACCAAATAACTCAACCTTAGTCTCAAAAATTAAACCCTCTAACCTAAATTCAGTAAAGTCAAACAAAGCAATAATTAAACCCAAATTAAATAGAAATAAAATTAATCTAGACCCATACTATAACCAAGTCTATTATAATTATAAAGCAAATCGATACAAATCCAAAACCTAAAGCCCAATTCCAATAATTCAGGGGGAGACTCTAAACTAGTTGTCATCTCTAAAATCCATAACTTACCCGGGTGGGTAATTAGGACTAGTTTAAATAGAGACAAAAGATTAACTTGATAAATAGTACTGGTGAAGTTTTGGATGATAGTAGGTTAGGGAAACTTTACCTATGCATGTCTAGAAAAATATAGCTTCAACCTAGTGCATTTGGCTTAGTAGAAATAACTGAAGCTATCTCTTAAGAATCCTAACTGGTTAGACCCGAGTTTTATATTAAGTTCAGTAGATAAGACCATTTGAAAAATTTTAAAGGCATGGTTACTCTAATGATGTCCAAGCAACTCACCATAGATTAGAAGTTTATCCAAAGTATGTTTCTTTGTTGAATCTAAAGCTAAACTTGAATCTAACACAAAATTGAACCAAATCCTGAAATTCAACTTAACTCATCTTACAAAATTATACGATTCCCTGATTGAAAATGTAAATTGGGTGATGATCTTGTCTGAGAAGCCTAACAAAATGGAAAGCTGGGAGAAAACCTACTGCTGATGAAGAATAATACCTGTAGAATACCGATCCGAGAAACCCAAAGCGGATATGGGAAAATGAAGTCAAAGAATGCCCTCCTCGTACGAAGATCCAAAGACGAAAGGAAAGCTTTGATGAAGAAAACTGACACTATTGTCAGTGACCTAAGACCGGTATGGGAATCCCTGGCTAGGTCCTCCGACGCTCAAGTCAGTGATCTCTCTTAGTGTGGAAGAAGGAAGAAGAAGCAGATGAACAATAATTAAAAACTAGGGTTGTGAGTGTGAGCATCAACGTGAACATACTTGGACAACGGAGAGGATTCCCTCTTTTATACCACTTCATATAACCTCCGTAGTCATGAAGTGGACCCCAGTTTGTTAGAGTTTATTATGAGATGACATAAGCCCAGTACTTGCATAAAATAACTTTTAAAGAATCTTTTTTGTACCCCAGATGTACCTTCTTTGTCGTCTAGTGCCTGCAGAAGAATCTAGAAACATACTTCCCGCTAAATTAGCGAACCTGTTATACAATCACATACCATAGATATTTTCATTAAACTATTCATGAATATTTTGGATGTATTTGCTCCTGCCCTGTCTTTATTATGTTATAGACAGCCCGATATGATACTATGCCCTGTATTAGCTGAAATTGAACTCAGACCATGTTCGGTCGATTTATTACTACCGTTCAACTAATCATTCAGTAATATACTACAAATTCTGTAAAGCCTTAGATCTTTTCATTCCTGGGCGATCATGTATACTCAATTAATACTAGTCTATGTTCAGGTATGCCACCTTAAACAATCCTAGCTTTTCTATCTTAATCGTGTAAATCCGACCGATATTGGTTTACCCTTCCTAAAGTATATCCCGGCAGATATTGGTCTATCCTTCTCAAGGTGTTTCTCGATCGATATTGGTCTGTATCTTCTTAAGCCTATTATCCTGGCCAATGTTGGACTATGTTTTATTAAGTTATGTACTGGCCGATATTGAACTATCCTTCCCAAGGTATTTCCCGGCCAAGATTGGCTATCTCTCTTAAGGTATATCCCGACCAATATTGATCTATTTTATTAGTTATGCTATCTCCTTTTCTTTTTTCAGCAGGGATCTACTAAACCTAACCCATATCACTAGCCTTCCCTTCAAGTCTAGTCGAAGGAGGTGTAGCCGATTGACTAGACACAAATCTATTTTTGTTTCTTTGCCCATCTTTACCTGTGACTCTGCCATGGGCACTGTAGTGGCTTCGTGATCTTCTTTATAGTAGCCCTCGTGACTTTTGGTACAACAATCCCGTGAACCCAAGTACAGTAATCCCATGAATCTTTTGATCCTTTAAATAGGGCTATGATCCTTTCTTCATTCTCCACTCGCCTCAGTTCTTCCCCCCCCCCCCCTTTGCTTCACCCCTTCTTACTGAGAGTATGGCTTTTAGACTCCCCCCTTTTTGGAGGCAATTCTTGTTGAACAAGGCGAAATCTATATATGAGGTTGCCTAAGCTTTGGATTTGGTTAACTCTCTAGTCCGAGAGCTGGAAACATTTCTATCGGTTGCCCAGTTTCAAGTGCGCTCAGAAACTGCCCTGAGGAACAAAGTTCCTCGAGATCTAGAATCTCAAGCAAAAGACATGACTGATCTGCAATCCCGACAGGATCCAAAGGGATTCACACTATTCATGGAGGTTCAAGTAATTACCCCCTGGACGTCACGACGAAGGCATAGCCCAGGTTATCTGCAGGCTAAGGCGGACACTTTGGAAACAGAGCTCAAAGGCTCAAGCAGGAAAGGGACTCTTCAGTCACCTTTCCACTGGGGCATAAATAAATCTGCCCTTCCTTGTTTGTGAGACCACTCTGCTTCATAGTGTTAGGATCGTTCGTACTCGGCTAGAGAGGGGGGGTGTGAATAGCCGCCCCAAATCACTCGTTTCTTCCTACAATTCGTTAGCACAGCGGAAAAATAAACTAGAAACGAAAGGAAGAATATCAAACCTTAACACAGCAATGTAACGAGGTTCGGAGATTAGGGCTCCTACTCCTCGGCGTGTCCGTAAGGTGGACGAGTCCAGTCAATCCGTCGGTGGATGAGTCCCCGGAGAACCGGCTAATACAATCTCCTTCTGGGTGGAGAAACCTCGCCACAGCACACTCTTGCAACAGCAAGTAAGGAGAGTACAGAAATACAAGGAAAGACAGCAAGAAATACAACAGTAAGAAAGCTCTTGCTTGCCTTCTCTTCGACTAGAAGAAGCAGCAGCTCCAAACGCCTACAACAGCAGGTGACCCAGCCAAGAGAAGCTCACGCGAAGCTTCAACGCTTCAAGAACTCAGCAGAGCTCAGCAGCAGAAAGAAGAAGAAGGTTCGGAGAAGAGTGAGTAGTTCTGTAGAGTCGCTCGAACCCTTATAAAATCTGCGAACCTGCGAACCTGCAAGCCAAAAGGCTAGAAACACAGGAGCCAAAAATAGCCTAGCCGTTGTCTCTCAACGGCTAGGGCCAGACCGATCAGGCATCGCCCTGATCGGTCTGGAGCTATCCTGATCGGTCCGAGAGACCGATCAGGCCCCAGTCTGATCGGTCCCCGGACCGATCCCACCTCTCCTATAGAGAGGTGACTGCATCTCTGATCGGTCGTGGAGACCGATCAGCTGTTCTACAGAAAAGCGCCCAACTTTCTGTGCGTACTCTGATCGGTCCTGGGGACCGATCAGGACTCATGCTGATCGGTCCCCAGACCGATCAGATGACCTGGATCGATCCACTGATCGATCCAGCTCTTGGTTTTTGTCCAAACCAATTCCCACGCCTTCCACACCAATATCCGGTCAACCTTGACCTATTGGTATCTCATCCCTAGCATCTGGTTACTCTCTTGACCTGCTAGAATTCCTCGCCAAGTGTCCGGTCAATCCCTTTGACCTACTTGGACTTTCCTCAACACCAGATGTCCGATCATCCCTGATCCATCTGGATTTTCCCTTGCCTGGCTTCACTCACCCGGACTTTCACCTGGCTTCACTCACCAGGATTTCCACACTGCCTAACATCCCAGTTAGGACTTTCTCACTGCCTGGCTTCACTCACCAGGACTTTCCAACTGCCTAACATCCCAGTTAGGACTGGCTTCACTCACCAGGACTTTCCAACTGCCTAACATCCCAGTTAGGACTTTCCCTCGTGCCAAGCTCCCTGCTTGGACTTCTCCATGCCAAGTTTCCATACTTGGACTTTTTCCCGAATCAGGTCAACCAGGTCAACCTTGACCTACGGTTGCACCAATAATCTCCCAAACATCTATTCTTGTCTCATATCAAGAATAGAACTCTCTCACGAGTGTCAAACATCAACATGCAACTCAACTAGGTCAACCTTGACCTAAGGTTGCACCGGCAATCTTCCCAAGTCAAACATCAAAATACAACTCGAGTCACGTCACCTCGAGTCGGGTCAACCAGGTCAACCTTGACCTAAGGTTGCACCAACAGTCTCCCCCTTTTGATGTTTGACAAAACCCATAATCAAGTTAGGTTAACCCGATAACCTAACTTAGGTTTTCCAACCATCTTCCAATGTCCAATGTTCTTTCCTTGAACATTCTCTGGACATTCTCCCCTTAGGTTAACCCGATAACCTAACTTGGGTTCTCCAATAATTCTCCCCCCTTTTGACACACATCAAAAAGAATTCCAATATTCTTCCTCGAACATTCCTTGACATTCTCTGGTCAAGAGTTTCCTCCTAATGAAAGTCCCATACCTTTCATTGAAACTCTTAATTTCCCCCTTGATACTAAACTCAACAATCAACTTAGTGATAATCCCATATCACTAATCCTCAAAAGTCTTAAGGAGTAAAAACTCCCCCTAAAAGTCAACTCCCCCTTGACAATTAGTTAAAAAGTCCCCCTAAAGGTCAACTCCCCCTTGACCATTGCACCAACAATGTCTTGGAGAGTTTCAAACCTTTAGAAACCCGAAACTCAACTCCCACAGCTGAAATTTCAGACCACAGTCGAAATTCAGCAAATTCAGCACGCCTGATCGGTCACCAGACCGATCAGAACCCCTCTGGATCGGTCCCCAGACCGATCCAACCTTCCCTGGATCAGTCCAGTGACCGATCCAGCCTTGGACAGCCTCGAGTTCTGATTTCCTTCTCCCGAAATTCAGAAACTCATAACAAATTCCAGAAAATTTCAAAAATTATAAAACCTTGAGGATACATTCCTCATATCATACACTATCAAGGAAAAATAGTTTTCTATGAAAATAGTTTCCATTTTTCAATTTTGATACAAAGTTCAAAAACTTTGAAATAGTTCAAGTTTAACTCAACTTTGTATCACAATGTTCAATGATGAATGCTATCACTAGGAAAGCTTCATCAAGGTTTTTCAAATCAATTTTAAAATGCTTTTAAAACCATTTGAATTTAGGACCATAATCTTAGGGCTAGATGTACATGACTTGTACACAAGCTTTCCCTATGATCCTCAATTTCTTGAATTAGGGTCATCTAGGTACAAGGACTATGCACCTTGATCCTAACTCATGATCCTAATATCTCACACACATCTAAGGTGTATCAAACCACATTCAAGTCAATTTGATGTGAGATATGGATTAAGGTCAACTTAGGCTAAGTTCTCATGCATTTTCTAAACACCAATTTGATCTCAATATCAAATTATATGTTTGTCCTTAAATCAATTTCATTGATTATAATGCAAGAGATGATGACATGGCATATAATGATATCATAAGTAAAAACATGTGCCAATGTCATGATGTCATGGCATAAAGTTTGAAAACTTAAATAAAGCATGACATATAAACTAGCCTAAGCATTATCATGACATTTCAAATGATAATAAACTAAATATGATGTCATGGCATGGCATATGGCAACCAATCATGGCAAGTTAGCACAAATAAAATACCTAAATTCCCTATCTAGGTATCCTTAGCCTTAGCTAACTTAAAATCTAACCCTAGATTGCCCATATATCCCTTAGAGAAAACCAAAATCCCAATTATGGTATTTCTCTAGGTTTTCTTGAATTGTGCCAAATAAGATTAAAATCGATATTTTTCAAATATGGCACAATTTACTCTTCAAGGAGTAAATAATAATTCTTTTTCATTTTCAAAGGTTATCAAAACCTTGAAAATGCTCCTTGAGTGTCAATTTCCTCAAAGTTGGGTTAACTACCCTTCTAATTGGAGTTGACACTCTCTAACCCATCTATGGGATAGAGAAGATGCTCCTAGGAACCCAATACCTATTAGAGCTCATTGGGTTCACTAAATATTCACTAGGGATGACTTCCCTAGCAACCCTCCTAATGACCCTCTTAGGCTTTGAAGCCTTGGTCATTTGGGACTCATCAAGATCAACTCTAGGGGTGACTCCCCTTGTGACCTTGGTGGTGGTCTTCCTAGCCCTAGGTTTTGTTCCATAATCGAATGGAACACTATGATAAGTGGGCTTGACCACTTGGGACTTAGGTTTGTGACTCAAACCTTTCTTGTCCTTGGACTTGGGTTTTTGACTCTTAAACCCTAGAGATGACTTCTCCATGTTTTTAAGAGCCTTTTCTAAATTATCAAGTCTTGACCTCAAGACTTGATTTTCCCTCTCTAATACCTCAAGTGTTAACTTGTCATTTTCTCTTGAGATATTCCTAGGCATGTGTCTAGTCTTCTTGGGATTTCTACCTAGGTTTTCCTTAACTTTAGAAGCGTTAATCCTAGGGTTGGTATTTCTAGTGTTATCCTTACCTAGGCTAACATGTTTAGCTCCTAAGCACATGTATTGGTTCCTAAAGTTAACATGCTTATCATTATTAACAATTGCAACAAAACCACTAGCATGAGTTTTATTAGAATTGCAATAATGAACCTTAGAGATTACCTTAGGGTTTGCCTTAGCCCCCCTATTGATGTGCTTGGTTTCTTGTCCTTGTGAGGTTACCTCCCCCTCGGACATTGACTCCTATAGTGTCCCCTTCGCTTGCATTGGAAGCACACCACGTGCTCCTTGCCTTTGCGTATCGGGCCTCCGGCTTCCTTGACCTTAGGTGCCGGTGGAGTCTTCCTAACTCTCTTTGAACATTTGCTCTTGTAATGTCCATACTCCCTACACTCAAAGCATAATATATGTAATTTGCTCGAAATTAAAGTGTTTGAGTTACCTAGGTTTGTGGATGGAGATGAGCTTTCTTCTTCATCCCTTCCGGAGGTAGATGCCTCTTCTTGCTCCGATCTTGAACAAGAGCTCTCCTCCTCTTCTTCCTTGGATGTTGAGTAACCCTCAACTTCCAATTCGCTTCCTCCATGATGTGAGCTACTTGGCTCACTAGGCTTCTTTTCATGGAATTTTGCCAAATTGTTCCACAATTCCTTGGCGTTGTTGTACCTATCTATCTTGCACAAAACATTATTAGGCAAAGCAAATTCAATAATTTTTGTTACCTCGTCATTGATTTAGGATTGTCGGATTTGCTCTTTCGTCCACTCCTTCTTCTTGATAGGTTTTTCTTCCTCATCCATCGGAGGGGAAAACCCTTCTTGTACACAAAACCAATGTAACATATTAGTTCTAAGAAAATACATCATCCTTACCTTCCAATATGTAAAGTTGTCGTGAGACTCGTAGAAGGGTTGAATCGTGACATCTTCTCCATAGAGATCCATCTCTAGCCCGTGCTCCCCCGGGTGTTGATCCGTCGAAGAGTGGCCTCGCTCTGATACCACTTGTTAGGATCGTTCGTACTCGGCTAGAGAGGGGGGGTGTGAATAGCCGCCCCAAATCACTCGTTTCTTCCTACAATTCGTTAGCACAGCGGAAAAATAAACTAGAAACGAAAGGAAGAATATCAAACCTTAACACAGCGATGTAACGAGGTTCGGAGATTAAGGCTCCTACTCCTCGGCGTGTCCGTAAGGTGGACGAGTCCAATCAATCCGTCGGTGGATGAGTCCCCGGAGAACCGGCTAATACAATCTCCTTCTGGGTGGAGAAACCTCGCCACAGCACACTCTTGCAACAGCAAGTAAGGAGAGTACAGAAATACAAGGAAAGACAGCAATAAATACAACAGTAAGAAAGCTCTTGCTTGCCTTCTCTTCGACTGGAAGAAGCAGCAGCTCCAAACGCCTACAACAGCAGGTGACCCAGCCAAGAGAAGCTCACGCGAAGCTTCAACGCTTCAAGAACTCAGCAGAGCTCAGCAGCAGAAAGAAGAAGAAGGTTCGGAGAAGAGTGAGTAGTTCTGTAGAGTCGCTCGAACCCTTATAAAATCTGCGAACCTGCGAACCTGCAAGCCAAAAGGCCAGAAACACAGGAGCCAAAAATAGCCTAGCCGTTGTCTCTCAACGGCTAGGGCCAGACCGATCAGGCATCGCCCTGATCGGTCTGGAGCTATCCTGATCGGTCCGAGAGACCGATCAGGCCCCAGTCTGATCGGTCCCCGGACCGATCCCACCTCTCATATAGAGAGGTGGCTGCGCCTCTGATCGGTCGTGGAGACTGGCCCAACTTTACGTGCGTACTACGATCGGTCACGATCGGGACTCATCTTGATCGGTCCCGGGCCGTCGGATGACTGAATCGATCAGCGATCGATCCGGCTCTTAATTTTGTCCAAACCAATTCCACGCCTTCCACACCAATATCCGGTCAACCTTGACCTATTGGTATCTCATCCCTAGCATCTGGTTACTCTCTTGACCTGCTAGAATTCCTCGCCAAGTGTTCGGTCAATCCCTTTGACCTACTTGGACTTTCCTCAACACCAGATGTCCGATCATCCCTGATTCATCTGGATTTTCCCTTGCCTGGCTTCACTCACCCGGACTTTCACCTGGCTTCACTCACCAGGATTTCCACACTGCCTAACATCTCAGTTAGGACTTTCTCACTGCCTGGCTTCACTCACCAGGACTTTCCAACTGCCTAACATCCCAGTTAGGACTGGCTTCACTCACCAGGACTTTCCAACTGCCTAACATCCCAGTTAGGACTGGCTTCACTCACCAGGACTTTCCAACTGCCTAACATCCCAGTTAGGACTTTCCCTCGTGCCAAGCTCCCTGCTTGGACTTCTCCATGCCAAGTCTCCATACTAGGACTTTTTCCCGAATCAGGTCAACCAGGTCAACCTTGACCTACGGTTGCACCAATAATCTCCCAAACATCTATTCTTGTCTCATATCAAGAATAGAACTCTCTCACGAGTGTCAAACATCAACATGCAACTCAACTAGGTCAACCTTGACCTAAGGTTGCACCGACAATCTTCCCAAGTCAAACATCAAAATACAACTCGAGTCACGTCACCTCGAGTCGGGTCAACCAGGTCAACCTTGACCTAAGGTTGCACCAACACATAGTTTCCTTCGTCCCGGACAAAATATTCCCACTTATGCAGCCCGGGCAAGCTTCCTTCGTGCCAGGCAAAATATTTCCACTTCTGTTGCTTGGTCAAGTTTACCCTTAGTTGGGTTGAAGTTTTCTAAGAAGTATGGGAGCTCGTGTTTCAGTAGGTTTCTATTCAAGTCTAGCTGAAGGAGGTGTATGAATTTATGTTTAGTTGAATTACCTAGTTTAGGCAACATTACATGTTCAATCAGGCTTTGCCTATTGAGTATATGTAAACCCTATCTGTTCTTTACTTAATTGATGATATATTTCGAGTTATGTAAGGTTAAATGCTTTAAATGCAATCAGTATGTTAGACTCAATTAAACCCCTTTTGACTTTGGCTGATATTAACCTATCTTTCATAAACATATTAACTTAGCCGATATTGGTCTACTTCTGGTAACGTGTTGACCTGGTTGATACCGACTCATCTATGGTAGACAGGTTATCCCGACCGATTCTAGCCTGTCTATTATAGACAAGATTATCCCGATCGATATTAGCTTGTCTATTGTAGCTAAGGTTACCTCGACCGATGATGGCCCATGCTTTATAATTATATTAATTCGGACAGTGCTTTATGCCTAAATGACTCTCATTATTTTTTATTTTCTGTCCTCGGTCTGGGTTATGTCAAACTCAATCCATCCTCCTTTTAATTTCTTGGATCGACGCAGACTTCTTGTTGACAAGCCCGATGATCTATTTCCTCAATTATCTATAGACTAACCCATTTACCTTAATCTTGACTGTTGTAAGTGTTGGTGCGGGTAGCACTAACGATTTAACCCAGGTTTTGATGAATGACAAATAGGTTATGTTAGTTTTGTTGTTGTCTGACACTTTGATCGAGTGTGCAGGAGAAGTCCAGACAGGTCGACGGGCTGACCGGATGTCTGGCACGAAGTCTAGCTAGGTCGACGGGCTGACCGGATAGCTGGCGAGAAGTCCAAGCGGGTCGACGGGCTGACCGGACGCTTGGCGAGAAGTCCAGCTAGGTCGACGGGCTGACCGGATAGCTGGTGAGAAGTCCAAGCGGGTCAACGGGCTGACCGGACGCTTGGCGAGAAGTCGGGCAGGTCGGGGTGGCCGGACGTCTGGCGGTAAGTGAGGTAAGTCCTGGAGGAGTGACTACGAGGATGCGTTCGGGAAGGAACATTGGCGTCGATCGGCTTAGATCCATTTCGGATGTCTAAGTCGAGATCGTGACTAGATTCGGTCTCGGAAAGACGGAATCTAAGTCATACTCTTGCTATTACTTTGTTGAACTTTAATTGTGCTAACAATCTATTTACGAGATATATATTTGCCTCCGGACTAACGTTTGTCGTGCGGGGCGGATTACTGTGAGCAGGTCGGCGCGGAAGGAATCCAGGCGCGGAGGTCAGTGCGGGAGGCAAACTTTATCACGATTGCGCCACGTGGAGCATCTCGGTTTGGCGGCTCGTCACATTCCGTGCGCGGAAGGATCGGCGCCGGGCAACATATAAAAGCCCGGACGGGAGCTTGAATCAATTCATCGAGAACTCTTCTCTGCTGGTCTTGCGCTCGACGTTCGGTCTGGCCAACAACGCTCGACAAAGTGCTCCTTCCGTTTTATTTAATTTCCTTGTCGGTATTGCTTTATTTTCACTAGCATTTCTGTACTTATTCGTAATCATATTTCGACTTGTTAGTGATTGCCCAACGAAAGTGGTCAAGGACCACGAGCCTTCGAGTAGGATAGGCTCCGAACGAAGTAAAAACATTGTGTCTATTTTACTTTTCCATTGCGTTTATACTCTAAGTTTTCGACCGATATTCACCCCCTCTATCGACTCTAACGGTCCTACAAGTGGTATCGAGTCAGTCGCCTCGATTTGGTGCAACCACCAATCGGACGGGGTGAAATTCTTTCCTTTTAGTTTTACACTCAAAACTCCAAACTGGTTTATAATTTTCTATTATTTTTTGGCTAAATTGGTGCAACACCAATCTAGATTTTCACTATTTCTCTCTTCGGCACTACTAATCCAAGACCAAGTCTTGGGATTTTTCTTTATTTATGCACAGAATGTCCCAACAAGAAGGATTCAACACACGACCTCCACTCTTCAGCGGGGATTTCCATCTTGGAAGAAGCGCATGGAGGTCTACCTCAAAACAAACTTCGACCGGTGGATGAGCATTACGAGACCCTACAAAATTCCGATGGACAACTCAGGAATCTAGTGGATCTGAAAGGCGGACAGCGGATCTGAAGAAAAAGCATCAGCAGAAAATAAGCGATCAACACTCTACGATGCGGATTGACAAGAGAAGAACTGAACAGTCGGTCCACACAAAACGCTAAAGAGCTATGGGACAAGGTGATCGAACTAACGAGCGACGCTAAGGTAACAAAGCGAGACCTACTTTTAAATAAAATTTTTAATATAAAAATGCGGGAAGGAGAAACAATGAATCAACTCCACGCGAGGATCAAGGACATCCTCAGCGGGCTTCATGCAATAGGCCACCGGATGGACAACAGAGACTTAATAAGGTACGCATTAAACGCCTTTCCACGTAATAGTTTGTGGGCATCAATAGTGGATGCCTACAAAATTTCTAAGAATCTTTGAATTAAAATTAGGCGAGCTTTTACGTGAATTAGAATTACGAACAAACTAATCTTGGGAGAAAGGTATAGCTCTATTTGCAGGTTCCTCCAAAGAAAAGAAAAGCAAGCTTGAAGAAGAATCGACCAAGACTCAAGACGAAGAACACTGGTGAACTTGGTAAGAAAAATGTTCACCGGGAGAAAGAGGAGCTTCAGCAAAAAGGATCTTCAAAAGATCAGCTCTCCTCGGAACAAAAGAACGTGACTTCTGCTGCAACAAAAAGGGACATTACAAGAACGAATGCCCAAAACTGAAATTCGACAAACTAAAGCCAACTAAAAAGAAGACACTCAAAGCAACGTGGGGCGACTCCTCGGACGAATCGGAGGAAGAAGAACAGAAACATCACGCGAAGCCGAAACAGAAAATGAGTCGGAAGATGAAGACGGGTCTGAACCCGAAACAAGCCACGAGTCCGTACTCGTTTCCGAAGGCTCGAATGAGGTATATTTTAATTTAAACAAAAGTTTTTAGAATCATCTCTTGTTTAAATAGTAAATTAACTAAAGTAGAAAATGAAAACAAATCACTTCTTGAGGAAAATCAAAACCTCAAGGAACAAATAAAAAATTCAAATCCAACTCAAGATCTAACACTTGAGGAGGAGAATCTATCATTAAAAAATGATGTTAAAAATTTAAAAGAAATGCTAGAAAAATTTACAACAAGATCAAAAAATTTAGACTTAATCCTAAATAATCAAAAAGCATGTTATAATAAAACCGGACTAGGATATAAGTCGAATTCAAATAAAACCTTCAAATCATTAATAACCCAATACAAATCAACCAATCTAGCTTGGGTTCCGAAAGCGTGTCTGACCACGCAAGTAGGACTTAATCAATATTATATACCTAAAGAAAAAATACATTATATAAAATCGAATAAACCAAACCAAAATACAAAATACAAACCTAAATCAAATTCAAAATCTAAACAGTTTAAAAATCAATAAAATTATCACCAAGTTAACCATAACTATAAAAAGAATCGACACAAGCCTAAAATCAAAATTTATTAAAGGCCAATAATTCAGGGGGAGGCTCCAGAATAGCTGGCACCTCCAAAACTAACTTACCTGACAGGGTAACCCAAAACTAACTAACCCGACAGGGTAATTAGAATTAGAGACCAAGTTTAACCTGAATCATGGTACTGGAGAAGTTTTTGGATGATAGTACGTTAGGGAAGCTTGGGCATCGCATGTCTAGAAAGATATGGCTTCGATATGGTGCATTTGGCCAAGTGGAACTGACCGAAGCTACCCTTAAATGGATCCTAATCAGTTAGACCAAGATTTAGTACTAAGCTCCGTGGATAGGACTATTCGGAAAATCTCGAAAGGTTGGTTACTTCTAATGACGTCCATGTGACTCACCAAGCTTAGAAATTTATCCGAAAAATGCCTATTTGTGGAGACCAAAGCTAAATCTGAATCTAACTCAAGTTAAACCAAAACTCCATAAGTAAAAAAAAAAAAAAAAAAATCTAATTTCATCTCACAAAATCATAGGATTCCCTGATTGATAATATAGATCGGGTGAGATGAATAAGGTTTAAAATTTTAAAACTTAAAAAAAAAAAATTTCATTTTTAAACTTCAAAAAAAAAAAATTAATTTCAAAATTTTTAAACTTAAAAAATTATTTTCAAAATTTTATTTTTAAACTTAAAAAAAATTATTTTCAAAATTTTAATTTTAAACTTAAAAAAAAAATTATTTTCAAAATTTTAATTTTAAACTTAAAAAAATTATTTTCAAAATTTTATTTTTAAACTTAAAAAATTATTTTCAAAATTTTAAATTTAAAAATTATTTTCAAAATTTTAAACTTAAAAATTATTTTCAAAATTTTAAACTTAAAAATTATTCTCAAAATTTTAAACTTAAAAATTAATTTCAAAATTCTAATTTTAAACTTAAAAAATTAATTTCAAAATTTTAAACTTAAAATTTTTTTTCAAAATTTTAAACTTAAAAATTATTTTCAAAATTTTAAACTTAAAAATTATTCTCAAAATTTTAAACAAAAAAATTATTTTCAAAATTTTAATTTTAAACTTAAAAATTATTTTTCAAAATTTTAAACTTAAAATTAATTTCAAAATTTTAATTTTAAACTTAAAAACTAATCTCAAAATTTTAATCTTAAATTTAAAAAATTAATTTCAAACTTTTATTTTTAAACTTAAAAATTTTAATTTTAAACTTAAAAATTAATTTCAAAATTCTAATTTTAAACTTAAAAAATTATTTTCAAAATTTTAAACTTAAAAATTATTTTCAAAATTTTAAACTTAAAACTTAATTTCAAACCTAATTTCAAAAAAAAAAAATAAAAAAAATAAAAAAAAAAATCAAAAACCAGGTGCGGGCGCCCCTGGTATTCCCCTCCGGGGCGCCCGGAAGGGGATCCGAGCGCCCCGCCCTAAAGCAACCTCGGGCGCCCGGAGTCCCCTATAAATAAGGGGCAGTAGGCGCCCCCAACCTTTGCCCCACCAATTCTCACTTTTGCCAAGGTTCACTCCGAACCTCAGTGCGAAAGTACTCTAAATCAAAATTTTCTTGCGGTGAAGACGCTGTTGCGATTCAACCGAGGTTGTCAAGTCTATATTTGTCGATGGCTCCTCGGTAAAAATTCTTCCCCTCTCTATAAAATTTTATTAGAATTTGTCTTCTCATTTTTTCTTAGAATATTCTTTTATTTATATACAGTAGGAAACGAACAAATACTGGTGCTGGACCCTCCAATGCTAGTACAGACCCTAGGTTTCCCACAGACGAACTTAGGATTAAGTTTGAGTCAACCATTTATAAGGCCATTAGGACTACCTGCATAGATAGATCGTTCTTTCTAAGGTCCTGTTCCTCCGCTTTAGAGGTTATAGGCCACTATAACTTAAGAAACCTTGTTGAATGTACCAGTCCAATAAACATAAGTCTGTGTGCCGAATTTTGCAATAACCTAGTGAAAGTAGACGATCTCACCTATACCACTAGGGTAGCAGGCACTGATATCACATTTTCCCCTACGACTATCCGAGAGTTTTTAGAGTTGCGTCCATCTACTTGTTCTTTTTTGTGCTATCCTCCGAGGGATCTACCATTCGGAGATCCCTACACACATATTACTCTCGATATTTTTTTGGGGGAGAGAGAGATCCCACTGTGACACAGTTTAGGTCAGTAGAACTTCGGGTCCAGGACTACGCTCTTTATAGGGTTGTAGTCCTTTGCATTTTACCACTGACTACTCGGGACATCGCTGTGATACGTCCATTCCATTCATTCTTACTCTATGCCATGATTCATAGGTTAGACATTGACATCAGCCTACATATCTTCTCCACCATTATCTACTCAGCTGGATTCGTGACTGATAGACGAGTCCATATGCCATTTGGTCACATTCTGACAGCCTATATGTCCTCGTTGCACATTGATGTCACTAGAGGAGACATTGCCCATATGACCGAGTTCGATGTTATAGCAGCTCGGAACTTCTCCCTAGCCGGTATCCAGATAGATAGAGATAACGGGACTATGTCTTGGCGGAGGGGGCACAGCACCAGCCCGATCCAGACGCACAGATGGACGAGTTCATGCTCGCACTATTTCCAGAGGAAGCCGCATCGGCTCCACCACCGCCGCAAGCTCGAGCACCACGTCACGCTCCCCTCACTCTAGCCGACCGTATGACCGGACTAGAGAGAGCTATGGCGAGTCTCCAGCAGGAGAACTCTGATTTTCATCGGGACATTCGGCGAGAGATAGCTGAGTTACGAGCTGCCGGGAATACCCGACACACTGAGCTGATGGCGCTTCTCCGATCCTTGGGATCTGGACCACCCCCTTCATCATCTCAGTAGATCTAGTTATGACTCACTTCTGTAGCTACACTACCTGTAAAATATTTTGAATCTATCTAGTGATATTTCAGACTTACATCAATTATGTGCTTAATAGACTAGGATTCTTTTTAAACTATTTTTAAAATAATGTTTTTTAACTAATAGGTTAAACTTGTTTGTTTTCGAAACTTTCCCTTTTTAGATTTTCAAAAACAGTTTTGGCCTTAGACTAGTTTTGAATCCCTAGAAAGCATGTACCCATAGGACTAGTTTTTGAGCATCTCACCAACACCTTAGGCTTACCTTGCTTGTGTTTGACAAACATAGAAAGGGGTGAGATGCATAGGCCAACTGTCTGGACTTAAGATGCTTACTTCAGTGCATCAGCATAAGTCTGGACGTTAAATACAACTCAGATATTAATCAGATTAAAGTTCATCAGTCAAGTCAAACACTGACTGGTTATAATCAACTTAATCTGACTAACCAAGTGAAAGCTACTATCTTCTGATAGTTAGTTAGTACCTAATTGGTTAGACAGCTGGTTAAATTTAAGTATCAAGTTCAGGGGGAGAAATTAGCTTTATATATTTAAAAAAAAAAGTTTTTTAAACTAACTTATTTTTAAAACACCAGTTTTCAAAAAGTTAAAATTAACTAATTTTAATCCCACCTAATTTTTTAAACCTGATTTTAAAAGTTGAATATAGCAAATTTAAACTTATTCAGTTTTTGTAACATATGCTTGAAAATTCAACTTTCCAAACTTAGCTATTATCAAATTATCCTTAAAAATTTATTTTGGCAAAACTTTTACTTCTTGAAAAATTATTCTTACTTGTTTAAATTTTTGCTTTGTTTTTTAAAAATCGAAGTTGAAAATTTACCTTGTTGAAAAGTAAATGTTACTTAAACATGAAAAGTAAATTTGAAAAACCTGATTTGAAAATTTTTACACACTTGAAAAGTTAAACTTGATTAACTTTAAATTTATACTTTTCAAAATTCAACTTGTCTCCCCCAAGTCAACTTGACTATTTTTTAACTTGGTGTTAAAAATTGAACTTTTCAAAATCTGATTACTTTTTACAGTAACTCTACACTATGATTGTTTACCCTTGCCTATTTTTGATGAATGCCAAAGGGGGAGGGTTAGGTGGTTAAGTTAGCTAAACCAATTTGAAAATACAAACTAACTTTAAAACCACATAAATGCATGTTGTTTCTTGCATATGTTTTCACTAACTTAACCAGGTTGTCATTCCATCAAAAAGGGGGAGATTGTTGGTGCGGTTAGCACTAACGATTTAACCCAGGTTTTGATGAATGACAAATAGGTTATGTTAGTTTTGTTGTTGTCTGACACTTTGATCGAGTGTGCAGGAGAAGTCCAGACAGGTCGACGGGCTGACCGGATGTCTGGCACGAAGTCCAGCTAGGTCGACGGGCTGACCGGATAGCTGGCGAGAAGTCCAAGCGGGTCGACGGGCTGACCGGACGCTTGGCGAGAAGTCCAAACGGGTCGACGGGCTGACCGGACGTCTGGCAGGTAAGTGACGTAAGTCACTGGAGGGGAGTGACTGCGAGGACGCATTCCCGGGAAGGGAACATTAGGCGTCGATCCGGCTTAGATCCATTTCGGATGTCTAAGTCGAGATCGTGACTAGATTCCAGTCTCGGAAAGACGGAATCTAAGTTATAATCTTTGCTATTACTTTGTTGAACTTTAATTGTGCTAACAATCTGTTTTACAGGATATATATTTGCCTCCGGACTAACGTTTGTCGTGCGGGGCCGGAAAAGCAGTCAGGCGCCGGAAGAATCCGGTCGGGCGCCGGAAGGATCAGCCGGGAGGCAAACTTTATTCGATTGCGCATCGCCACGTGGAGCATCTCGGTTTGAGCAGCTACGTCACATTGGCAGCATATAAAAGAAGCCCAGGCAGGACCTTCGAATCAATTTTCCGAGAACTCTTCTACTGCTGGTCTTGCTGCTCGACGTTCAGTGCGACGCCAACAATGCTCCGACAAAGTGCTCCTTCCGTTTTTATTTAATTTCCTTGTCGGTATTGCTTTATTTTCACTAGCATTTCCTGTACTTATTCTGTAATCATATTTCGACTTGTTAGTGATTGCCCAACGAAAGTGGTCAAGGACCACGGGCCTTCGAGTAGGAGTCGTCACAGGCTCCGAACGAAGTAAAAAAACATTTGTGTCTATTTTACTTTTCTGCTGCGTTTATACTCTAAGTTTTCGAATCGATATTCACCCCCCCTCTATCGACTCTAATGGTCTTACAGTAAGGTTAACTGCTATTGGTCATGACAACTCCTGTTGGAACCTAATTTATTTTTGTGAGGTTAAACTTCTTCTTATTATCTGTTGTCAAAAATTGTTTGTGTTAATGAATCTGTTAGACCATTTGGTTTACATTTCTATTACATGCTTTTATCTTCCGTATTTATATGTTTTAAAATTATTCATTTCAAACTATCAAACTGGTTCTTTTCATTTAGGGTGGGTTACTTCCTAAATTTTATCTTCTTTTCATAATCAACTTTTTCTCCCTACCCTTATCATACTTTCCACTCTATTATTGTTTACACAAGGGCCTAATTTCCACCAGTATATTGTAAAATCATCAATCTTGACCGATTTACTATATCTCGATCGATTTACTGTATTATTAATCTTGATCAATCTATTATAGCATCCTCACTCCCGATCGATCTATTATAACATCATCAATCCCGATCGGTTTATTATAAGATCCTTAATCTCGACCGATTTTATCATAACTGCTTGATTTACTATAGTATAGTCAATCTTGACCGACCGATTTATTGTAACATCATAAATCTCGAATGGTCTGTTATAAGGTTCTTAATCTCGATCGGTTTTATCATAACCGACCGATTTACTATTATGTTTAGAAATATCGTTCGGGATTTTACAAGTAGCAACCTTTCGTCCAATCTAGTATACTCATATGAGATTATTGTTTAATCAGATAGTTAATCTTAAGTTGCCCGCTCGTCCTTATACCAGAGCGACTTTCCCCACGCTTCTTTGATTCCTTTAGAATCAAGCGCAAAGAGAAAGTAAAACCTTGTCGCATTTTTCCGAGGATGATCGTTGAGCTTACCTTCCTTTCCTTGGGATTCGTCTTTCTTTTTGAATTTGATCTCATCTCTTAATGACGCCATCTCTTTTTATGGTAGTTATGTCTCCTTATGTTCTTCTTTATTGAGTTTACATTTTTTCTTTTCTTACTTTCCTTTATACCTAAGTTCTGTATGAATTATCGTTGGCCTTTGGATTTCTTCCCCCTTTCCAGTTCTTCTTCTATTTTTGTTTGTGGGTTTTTGGTCTAAGGCACAGAGGAAGGCAAGGGTTTAAGACGCTCTCTTCTGCTCCCGACTATTTCTCCTCCTTTTCCCTGTTCACATTCCTCCTGCTGTTCAGCCATGACCACTTCTTCCACAGTGTGGTTTCTTTCGTGTGCTTCTAGCCTTACCGAGCTAGAGGAGTTGGAGTTACAAGTAAACTATGGTTTTCCTTCCTATATAGTTCGCCCTACCCCTCAGGATAGTCCGCATCTTCCTCCTATAGGAAGTATATCGATCTTCTGGGCTCAAGCCTTACAAGGTTTCCGATTTCCCCTCCATCCCTTTTTCGCTGATGTTAGTCTTTATTTTGATATTCCTCTTAATCAGTTTATTCCTCAGTCTTTTTCTATCCTTGTGGGTTTTGTTGGGGCGTCTAAACTACTAGATTTCCCCTTATCCCCTCGTCTCTTTCACTACTTCTTCATTCCTCGCCAAGTGGACATTGGTGTTTTTAAATTTCAGTCCCGTCCTAAGGTCCTTTTGTTTAGCAAGATTCCTCCTCAGGAGGAATGACATCACAAATTTTTCTTTATGTGTCTCCCTTCTTTTGTTCCTTTTCCTATTGCTTGGATACACAATCTCCCCGAGGCTCCTAACACTGATAACTTCCTTACTGATCCTTCTATCTCTCTTGCCTTATCCAAGCTAAAGGGGGCTAAATTCAGCTTATCGGCCTTGATTGCGGAGGGTTTAATGTTTCCCTTTGGAATAAGTTGCATCGACACTCCCTTGGATGTCTCTTTTGGTATGTCTAAACATTCTCAGCTATGTTTATCAGCTATTTGTTAATCATTTTCTATAATGATGCCCAATTTTTATGTTTCAGCTGATGCTCTTCTACCCGCTTTCATGTACAAGAACACCACCATGACCAAGTCTTTTTTGAATAAATTTGAAGAGCAATTACTGCAAGCTCGTCGAGCCAATCCTACTGCTTCTACTTTGGGTTTGTTATCTAAAGAAGAACAAGCGGCGGAAGCTATTGCTTCTATGGAAGAGGAAGAGGAACAACCTTTTGTTACCCTACTCAAGAAACCCAAGCTAACTGAGGATGTTTCATTTCGTGACACTTTTGGTACCTTTGTGCAGACTCTTGTTGCTCCTTTACCTATTTCTTTTGAGAGAGGTAAGGCGCCAATGCTCCCTACCCACATTATTTCCAATCTTTCTCTTAGAATGATAAGACCGGGTCTACTCATTCCTTTCTCTTCTGCTATCGTTTCTGCTACTTCTGCTCCTCAGATGGATACTACTACTTCGGCCTCCTCTCAACCTCTCACCTTGGCCTTGCCTCCTCTGGCTCCTGGACCCCGAGCTAAAAGAACGCCTTGTAGGAGATCTTCTCCGAGTCCAGGACCATCAGTTATCCATGCTTCGACAACTGAATCAACTTTCATTGCTCTGCCATCTTCCGTCCTCTCTAACTCTTCCTCTGTCATTCCTAGTTCTACTACTCCCCTCCTTTCTCTCCCTTCTTCTTCTACACGACCCTCTTCTCCTTCTGCCTCCACACCTCTTTTTAGGCCGGCTTTAGATTTGCCCTCTCAACTGGGACAAACTTCGGATCCTCCTAGTTATGATTTTCTACAACTACAAGGCCCTTTGGCTGAGTCTTGGCAGCATAGCCAAGAACTATTAAGGGGCATGAGTATGTCCCATTGTGTTGACAGTCATAGTCGCCAAACTATTGCCGTAAGTGTTTTTCATTATATATGGTCATCGTATTATTATTTCCTGCTAACCGCATTATTGTTTCAGTTTCTCGCCTCAAGTTTTCACCTAGACCAGCTACTCATTGCTCTAGAGCGAGAAAATAGTAAGTTAAAAGCTCAAGTGGAGGCATTAAAAGCCAATCTTCCTTCCTCTCACACTGAGATTTCTCAACTGTGAGAGAAGATAGACATGCAGACTCAACAAATAGAGGGTCTGGAGAAGGAACTGCAACATCAGCAGCAGCTATTGGCAAACAAAGAGCTTGAAAGAAAAACCTTGGAATTACGAGTGGTCCGATTACATTCCAGCCTTCAGGTGGAAACCGCTTTGAAAGAAAAGGCCCTCTCAGATATTTCTCATAAAAGCATTGTCCTAGAGAAAGTAGAGAGGCTTCATAATATCTTTCTTTCTGATCAGACTCAAGATTCACCCTCAAGAGATTTTGCTATTCTACAAGAGAAAGAACAAAGAAAGGCTCAGGATGCCGAGATATCCTCACTTCAAAAGGAGATAGAGTAGCTTAAATCAGACAGAGATGCTTTCAAAGCCCAAGCTGCCACACTACAAATCGAATTTCAAAGTTATATGGAGCAGGAGGAGGATCGATGGGAGGATAGGCACTTAGCTTATCTAAGGTCCCCAGCATTCACTAATGAATATATCCGTCGGGTCATAAGAACTTTAAACCATTCCGTGATTGGAGTTATTCAACAATTGAGGGAAGGTGGTTATCTATCCCGCGAACCTCCCCTTTAGTTCATAAATTGTCGCAGACTTAATCATGAATTACCTTAAGACTTGACAGGCGATTTTAGGTAGGCATGATTATGTACTCAAAAAGACTTGTAAATAAAAGATTTGTAATTAAGTACTTGCAATATTTGTAAATAAAAGATTGGTAATTAAGTACTTGCAATATCGGTAAATAAAAGACTTGTAATTAAGTACTTGCCATATTTGTAAAAATTTGTACTTACTTGCTTTGCTAGCCTTTGTTAGCTTGATATCGTCTCTTATGAGGGGCAAGAATAAGTGCTATCTTTGTTACTGATTCCTCTGAAGTGAATATGAGAGCTAAGAATAAGAATTATCCATTTTGTGATATCTTCTTGGAGCCTACAGTTCTGAATAATGAGGCTTTCCATAAACTCCTTGATCTCTATTCAGACCTGACTGTAGATAAAGAGTTTCAAAGACCTCAGTGCTTCCGAGGGATGTGTAATCTCGAGTAACTTTATCTGAAAAACTCCATAGGACTTATGTATTCTCGATCGCGCATATAGTCTCAAACGATTTTAAATAGAGAACTTCATATGATTGTGACTTCTGATGGGGAATATAATTTTAAAGGATTATATATATAAACAATTCCCTCTGAACTTTGAATCCTCGGGTTGAGCGTATAATCCTGACCGATCTAACCTGAAGAATTTCATCAACCTTTGAGTTCTCGGTCGGGCGTGTAATCCCGATCGGTTTAACATGAAAAATTCCATTAACCCTTGGTCGAGCGTATAATCCCGACCGATTTAATATGAAGAATTTCATCAACCTTTGAGTTCTCGGTCGGACGTGTAATCTCGATCGGTTTAACATAAAGAATTCCATTAACCTTTGGTCGAGCGTATAATCCCGACCGATTTAATATGAAGAATTTCATCAACTTTTGAGTTCTCGGTTTGGCGTGTAATCCCGAATAGAGTCCTGTGCTCTATCATATTTTGATCAGATACTCAATCCTGCATGATCTAGCCAATGATAGTTTAAAGTCTCTGATTCCTCCCAGGAAGACCCGTCCGGGTTACTTCAAGAGATTTCCCAATCGACTGTGTTCTTGATAGTTTATAGTCTTCGGTTCCTCCCACGAAGGCCCGTCCGGGTTACTTCAATAGATTTCCCGATCGACTATGATTTATGATAGTTTAAAGTCTCCGGTTATTCCCATGAAGACCCGTCCGGGTAAATTCAAGAGATTTTCTAATCGACTATGTTCTTGATAGTTTATATTCTCCGGTTCCTCCCACGAAGGCCCGTCCGGGTTTCTTCAAGAGATTTCTCGATTGACTATGCTTTATGATAGTTTAAAGTCTCCGATTATTCCCATAAAGACCCGTCCGGGTAACTTCAAGAGATTTCCCGATCGACTATGCTTTATGATAGTTTAAAGTCTCTGATTATTCCCATGAAGACCCGTCCGGGTTACTTCAAGAGATTTCCCGATCGACTATGTTTTATGATAGTTTAGAGTCTCCGGTTCCTCCCATGAAGACCCGTCCGGGTTACTTCAAGAGATTTCCCGATCGACAATGTTTTATGATAGTAAAAAGTCTCCGGTTCCTCCCATGAAGGCTCGTCCGGGTTACTTCAAGAGATTTCCCGATCGACTATGTTTTATGATAGTTTAGAGTCTCCGGTTCCTCCCATGAAGACCCGTCCAGGTTACTTCAAGAGATTTCCCAATCGACTACATTTTATGATAGTTTAGAGTCTCCGGTTCCTCCCATGAAGACCCGTCCTGGTTACTTCAAGAGATTTCCCGATCGACTATGTTTTATGATAGTTTAAAGTCTCCGGTTCCTCCCATGAAGACCCGTCCTGGTTACTTCAAGAGATTTTCCGATCGACTATGTTTTATGATAGTTTAAAGTCTCCGGTTCCTCCCATGAAGGCCCGCCCGGGTTACTTCAAGAGATTTCCCGATCTACTATGTTTTATGATAGTTTAAAGTCTCCGGTTCCTCCCATGAAGGCCCGTCCGGGTTATTTCAAGAGATTTCCCGATTGACTATATTTTATGATAGTTTAGAGTCTCCGGTTCCTCCCATGAAGACACATCCGAGTTACTTCAAGATATTTTCCGATCGACTATATTTTATGATAGTTTAGAGTCTCCGGTTCCTCCCATGAAGGCCCGTCCGGGTTACTTCAAGATATTTCCTGATCGACTATGTTTTATGATAGTTTAGAGTCTCCGGTTCCTCCCATGAAGACCCGATCGGGTTACTTCAAGAGATTTCCTGATTGACTATGTTTTTTGATAGTTTAGAGTCTCCGATCCTCCCATGAAGACCCGCCCAGGTTACTTCAAGAGATTTCCCGATCGACTATGTTTTATGATAGTTTAAAGTCTCCGGTTCCTTCCATGAAGACCCACCCAGGTTACTTCAAGAGATTTCCCGATCGACTATGTTTTATGATAGTTTAAAGTCTCCAGTTCCTCCCATGAAGGCCCGTCCGGGTAACTTCAGGAGATTTCCCGATCGACTATGTTTTATGATAGTTTAATGTCTCCGGTTCCTCCCATGAAGGCCCGTCTGGGTTACTTCAAGAGATTTCCCGATCGACTATGTTTTATGATAGTTTAGAGTCTCCGGTTCCTCCCATGAAGACCCGTCCGGGTTACTTCAAGAGATTTCTTGATCGACTATGCTTTATGATAGTTTAAAGTCTCCAGTTATTTTCATGAAGACCCGTCCGGGTTACTTCAAGAGATTTCCCGATCGACTATGCTTTATGATAGTTTAAAGTCTCCGGTTATTTCCATGAAGACCCGTCTGGGTTACTTCAAGAGATTTCCCGATCGACTATGCTTTATGATAGTTTAAAGTCTCCGGTTATTCCCATGAAGACCTGTCCGCGTTACTTCAAGAGATTTCCCGATCGACTATGCTTTATGATAGTTTAAAGTCTCCGGTTATTCCCATGAAGACCTGTCCGCGTTACTTCAAGAGATTTCCTGATCGACTATGTTTTATGATAATTTAGAATCTCTGGTTCCTCCCATGAAGGCCCTTCCGGGTTACTTAAAGAGATTTCTTGATCGACTATGTTTTATGATAGTTTAGAATCTCCGGTTCCTCCCATGAAGGCCCGCCCGGGTTACTTCAAGAGATTTCCCGATCGACTATGTTTTATGATAGTTTACAGTCTCCGGTTTATCCCATGAAGGCTTGTCCGGGTTACTTCAAGAGATTTCCCGATCGACTATGTTTTATGATAGTTTAAAGTCTCCGATTCCTCCCATGAAGGCCCGTCCGGGTTACTTCAAGAGATTTTCCGATCGACTATGTTCTTGATTGTTTAGAGTCTCCGGTTCCTTCCAAGAAGACCCGTCCGGGTTACTTCAAGAGATTTCCCGATAGACTATGCTCTATGTAAAACTAAGATGCTAGCACTAACCTTGTGATGGTTTAATGCCTTTGAGATTTTCTTAAGGAAGCCTAGTAGGTCCTTCCTTAATGCTCCCGATCAACAGCTACTTGAGCAGAGTAAGAAGGTTTATCCGGTGATCATCATGTTATTAAAACCGTGTCTATTTTTCGGGCGGCATTGGCCTCAGTCCTGACTATCTCCACATAGCATTTTCAATCCGTCTTCTGATCACCCCGTACTTCCCCAACCTGGTCATCAACAGGAAATTTAATTTTTTTGGAAAAAAGTAGAAACGACTGCTCTAAACTCATTCAGGGCCGGTCGACCCATTATCACATTATAGGAGGAGGGGGCATCCACCACCATAAAGTAAGATCTTCTTGTTCTCATGAGGGGCTCCTCCCCTAGAGATATAACCAACTTTATTTGACCCAGAGGTTGTACCTCGTTGCCAGTGGATCCATATAAAGGAGTCACCATCTGTTAAAGTTCGCTCGGGTCGATCTGCAGTTAATCAAAGGCTTTTTTGAAGATAATATTTACAGAACTACTAGTATCTATAAAGGTATGAGAAATAGTATAATTAGCTATCACAGCCTTGATTATTAATGCATCATCACGGGGTATTTCCACCCCTTCAAGATCTCTGGGCCCAAAACTAATCTCCGGCCCTACTGCTCTCTCCATGCTACATCCTACGACATGGATCTCGAGTCTTCGAGCATGTATTTTTCTGGCCTTATTGGAATCTCCATTAGTGGGCCCGCCCGCTATCATATTAATGCTGCCTCGGGCGGCATTGCTCTTGTTTTCTTCTTGTCGAGCTGTCACGGCTTCAGGCTGAGCTTTCTCAGGCACTTGAGATGTACCGGCCGGGGTTGATGATATACCCTACTGAGGTTCGACCGGGCGATATTCTAATTTGAATGGACTTTGTTGCCTGGGATATTGTTGCTGATAGTAATTTTGTCTTTGATATCGATCCCTATAAGCTCTTTTATTTTTCAAAACAAACAGTCTTCTGTGTGATGACTGCTAGTCTTGTGATAGGTGCACCATCTTCTTGGTGCTTCTTGCTGTATCTCCACATGTTGTACTGCTTGTGGACGATACTCTGGATGACGATGGGGCGGATGAACTACTCGAGGTCCCCTCGGTGGAGGAACAGGAGCGGGGGCCTTCTCCTTAACAGAGACAGGAGAAGAAGTAGTACCTTCTTTTTTGCGTGCAGCCTGAGCTTCTTCAACATTAATTAACTCAGTGGCACGTTCAATTAAGGAGTCGAAATTGGCAAGGGGATTTCTCATCAGATCTTTAAAGAAATCATTATCATTTAAGCCTTGAGAGAAAGCACTTACTAATATTTCTGTGGTAGCATTGGGGACATCAATAGCTACTTGGTTGAATCTTTAGTATAGGCTCTGATGGACTCCTTAGATGCTTGTTTAATTGAAAATAAGCTCCAGGGAGTTTTGTGATACCTATTGTTGCTGGAAAAATGGTGCAAGAAAACCTTCTTGAAATCCTTAAACTTTCGGATAGATTTTTCCGACAATATCTTGAACCAATGTTGTGCATCTCCTCCGAGTGTTGTAAGGAATATCCGACACTTTATTCCGTCAGAAAATTATTGTAATAATACTACATTCTCAAATTTCAACAAATGATCCTCTGGATCTGTAGTCCCAGTGTACTCGTGGATTTGCAGATTTTGATATCGCTTAGGAAGCGGATCATCTAGTACACTTTGGGAAAATGGAGAAATGACTCTTTCCGGCGAGCTGTCACTAGCTACCATCATCTTAACTTTGCGCTTCTCTTTGTCTGGCGCCTCGCCAGAGGATTCCTGAAATACAGGCCTTCGTCCTCCCTGTTCCAAAGGAGTGCGAAGGAAAGCTTGAGGACGCCTAGTTGGAGAAGCAATGGCCAGAGGGAAATATGCATGATATTCTTCTTCCGGCTCCTTTCCCCTTCGGTGCTCAGTAGTTGAGATAGCCGGATTATGAGCTAATGGCAAAGTAGCTCTAGTATGGGCTTGTTGTTGTTGCTGTTGTTATTGTAAAGCTTTTTGTACATGAGTGTTGATGAGGAAATCCAGATCTTCACGACTAATAGTGAGTAGGCTCGATTTTCTAGTGTCTTCCATCTTGCAGTCTCAGATTCAGGCGAAGTTCCCACAGACGACGCCAAATTTGATCCTGTCTGAGAAGCCTAACAAAATGGAAAGCTGGGAGAAAACCTACTGCTGATGAAGAATAATACCTGTAGAATACCGATCCGAGAAACCCAGAGAGGATCTGGGAAAATGAAGTATGATCCTGTCTGAGAAGCTGGACAAAACGGAGAGCCGGGAGAAAAAACCTACTACTGATGGAGAATAATACCTATGGAACGCCGATCTGAGAAACCCAAAGAGGATCCAAGAAGATGAAGCCCCAAGAATGTTCTCTTGATGCGAGATACCAATGGTGATGAAGAGCTCCAATCGAAGAACACCTAGATTTGAAGCTCCCAAGACTTCCTGCGCACAAGATACCAACCAACACTACCGTCAGTGACCTAAGACCGAGGTGGGAATCCCTGGCTAGGCCCTCCGACGCTCAAGTCAGTTATCTCTCTTGGTGTGGAAGAAGGAGGAAGGAGATGAACAGTAGTTGAGAAATTAGGGTTATGAATGTGCACGATGATGCGAACTTACCTGGCCAACGGAGAGGATTCCCCTTTTTATACCACTTCATATAACCTCCATAATCATGAAGTGGACCCCGGTTTGTTAGAGTTTGTTATGAGATGATGTAAGTTGTGTACTTGTGGTAAATGACTTTTTAAGGAATCTTCTTCGTACCCCAGATGTACCTTCTTTGTCGTCTAGCACCTGCAAAACGGTCTCAAAAACATATTTCCCGTCAAAATATATAACATTAGTTGTGCAATCATATACTGCAAATATATTCAGGAACTACTTTATTCGTAATATTACTTCTGTTCTATCTTACCAGTTCTTTTTCAAAGTGTTCCTATCCTTCCTATTCACCCCTCCTATTTTTGCTACATCAAAGATAGCTTTAATGTACTAATGTTTCTTGTGTTGATCGGGGTTAAGCTTAATTATGTTTGATCAGTTACTATTAACTCTCATGAGGCTCCTTGAGCAATGCCCGTTTGTGCTCCTTTACGTTCATTATCTAAGCTAGCATTGGGCTATGTTTTATCAAGTATGTAATTTTTATCAAGTATCTTTTCCAGGTATTATTCAGCTTAGTCGGTATCTGGCTTTCTTTCTTAAAAGTATATGTTGATCGATATGGGTCTGCCTCCTTGGAGGCATATCCTGGCCGATATTGATCTTCTTTCCTGAAAGTATGTCTCGATCGATATTGGCCTACCTCCTTTGAGGTATATCCCGACCGATATTAGCCTACCTCTTTTGAGGTATATGCTGACCGATATGGGTCTGCCTCCTTGGAGGCATATCCCGGCCGATATTGATCTTCTTTCCTGAAAGTATGTCTCGATCGATATTGGCCTACCTCCTTTGAGGTATATCCCGGCCGATATTGATCTTCTTTCCTGAAAGTATGTCTCGATCGATATTGGCCTACCTCCTTTGAGGTATATCCCGGCCGATATTAGCCTACCTTCTTTGAGGTATATGCTGATCGATATGGGTCTGCCTCCTTGGAGGCATATCCCGACCGATATTGATCTTCTTTCCTGAAAGTATGTCTCGATCGATATTGGCCTACCTCCTTTGAGGTATATCTCGACCGATATTAGCCTACCTCCTTTAAGGTATATGCTGATCGATATGAGTCTGCCTCCTTGGAGGCATATCCCGGCCGATATTGATCTTCTTTCCTGAAAGTATATCTCGATCGATATTGGCCTACCTCTTTTGAGGTACATCCCGACCGATATTAGCCTGCCTCCTTTGAGGTATATGCTGATCGATGTGGGTCTGTCTCCTTGGAGGCATATCCCGGCCGATATTGGTCTATCTTCTCTACTTGATTATCTCTTCTTCCCTCCTTATCGGGGATTCATGAAATCTAACCCATATCACTAGCCTTCCCTTCAAGTCTAGTCGAAGGAGGTGTAGACGACTGACTAGACACAAGTCTGATTTTGTTTTTTCCTACCCGTGACTTTGCCACAGGTACTGAAGTGACCTTACAGATTTTATGTACAACTATCTTGTGAACCTGAGGGCAGTGATCCCGTGAACCTTGATACAGTGATTCCTTGGGTCCTTTGATCCTTTAAATAGGACTGTAACCCTCTCTTCGTTCATCATCCACCTTAGTTCTTTTCCTTCCCTGCTAGTCTTTCTTGCTAAGAGTATGACCTTGGATCCCCCTCTTTAGGGGCGACTTTTGTTGGACAAGGCGAGATCTATATATGAGTTTATTCAAGTTTTTACTTCGGCTAACTCTAGGGTTCAAGGAACCTTCCCAAAAAACGACGTTTCTCAAGGTCTAGAATTTTCATCCAAAGGTGTCAATGCTCTGAAGGCTCAAGAAACTTCAGAGAAGTTTTTGTTACTCATGGAGGACCAACTAAATAGCCCATGGATGTTGATACAAACGCGTAGCCCATGTTGCCCTTGGGCTAGGATTGATTGCTCTAGTTGCAGAACTCCGGGGCTTGAACAGGGGAGAGGCTCTTTCAATTACTTTTCCATCATGGTCTGAATAAATCCATCCCCTTCCCCTTTCCTTTGAGTCTTGCTGCTTCATAGTTTTCTTCGTCCGGGGCAAAATATTGCCACTTATGCGCCTTGACAAGCTCGAACGGGCTTCCTTTGCGCTAGGTAAAATGTTTCCATCTCTGCTCCATGGTAAGTTTGACTCCAGTGGAACTGAAATTTTCTAAGCATCTCAAGGGCTTATGTTTGTAATTTTTATTATCTGTTTGAGGTTTAATGTTCTGAGGGGAAATGTAGTGTTACGTACTTGATCAGATTCTACGTGTAAAAATAATCTTTTGTATTGAATTAAGTGACTCTATTGAATCCTTCTGATTTATAAGAATAAATGTGATGTTGTGCTCATTACTCCTTCGTATATCCTATGTGTCATTTATCATGACCGAGGCTATCTTGACCGCTGGAATACTTCCTTATTATAGCTAATGTTATACCGACCGATGTTAGCTTATCTATCATAAACAAGAATGTCTCGGTCGATGTTATACTTATTTAGCATAGCAGAAGTTATGTCGGCCAATATAAAATTATTTTGATCAATGCTAATTTGCATTTTATAAAGATATTAATTTAAAATATGTTATTCGCCTAAGTCGCTATCCTTAAATGTTTTTTGTCCTTAGCCTGGGCTCAGTCAAACTCAGTCCCTCTCCCTTTATTATGTCTAGTTAACTACGCCTCCTTTCAAAATTTCCTGGTTAGTGATTGGATCTTCCTCTGGTAAGAGAATGTTGGAAGCGTACAACGAGGTGTTACCAACCCCAGCGTGATCCTATCTGTCGCGTCCATATAAATGTTTCTTTATGATTATATGACACATGCTTTCTCTTGCTGCCACGTCATGTAAGCCTTTGCCTTTTTCCTGTGATCCTCAGCGTCTACTGAGATAAAAACGTTTTGATCTGACGATGGCTATGTGTTTTTCAAACCCTAAACCCTTTGTCTTCTTTTCAACTTTGTCCCTTCTTTTCTTACCTTAGCGTTCTTTTCTCGCTACAGTCTTCGACCAAACCCCGTGCTCACCATTTCTCGGCGATCTTCTTTCTTGCTCTCAGTAAGTAATCTGTTGTTTTGCTAGCCTCTACTCTTGTCTATGGCTGAGGAAGCAATTGCTCCTTGGTATGTCCACATGTCTTCTTCCTTTGACAAAAGTGCTAGGTTTACCATCCGTCGTCAATATGAAATTCCCTGGGAGTATGACATCATAATCCCAAAACCAGATGATCGTCCTCATCGTCCTCCTGCTAATTACGTGACTTTTTTCAAGGATCAGTTGATAGGAGGTTTAAGGTTTCCCATTCCTCCTAATTCCTAATCGAAATAAGCCAGTATTTTGATATTCCTCTGCAACAATTTGCCCCTAACGCCTTTCGTTATCTATGTGGTGCTTACATGTTATGTCGTCTGCGAGATATTCCTCCTACTCCTCAAAATTTCTTCATGTTTTCTTATCCCAAGTGTTCGGAACCTGGTGTTTTCTTGTTTCAGTCATGAACTAAAATGGTTCTTTTTGAGGATATGCCCTCGTCTCTTAAAGCTTGGAAATCACGCTTTTTCTTTATAAAGTTTCCCGGACCCATTCCTTGGTCTTATGCTTGGAAATCCTCCTTACCTTCTTTGCCTGATATCAGAGAATTCCATCTCCATTCTTCTTTTCCTATTTATTGTGAAAAGTTGTTAAATCGTCGACTTTCTATTCCCAAGTGGCTGAGAGTCGATCTTCTATACCTGTTCGGCCTAAGCCCCGTCAAACCTGATACTCAAGTCTATTTAGGTAAAACCTTGTTTCTTTCTTCTTGCTTTTAACTAACTAAACTATTTTTCTTTTCTATGTAATGGAGAGCTTTTATGATGCTTTGATTGATGAAGAACTACATCTAGAGGAGGATGTAATTCGTGCCAAAGAAGCAGAACTTCTGGCTGCTATTACTCCTCCCCCTTCAATCGAAGAGCCGGCTCCTTTAGCTGAGGTACCCAGCTCTTTGGGAGTTCCTGAAGCTCTTGAGGCTCCTGAAGGTCGTCCTGCAGAAATCCCTACTATTTCTTTACCCGCTGTTACTTCACCAGTGGCTGCTGCTACCTCCTCATCTACCCCTCTTCCTATCATTGAACTCACGTCTTCTGGTAGCCCAAATAAATCGATAGCTGAAATTGCTACCGACAAACGTCCGGGGCGCAAACTTACTAGGGTTCCTTCGTCCTAAAGGAGGCTTATCCTTCCTGCTAACGAACAGGTTTCAGAAGGTTTTGTTCCTACTGACCTTCCTTCTGATGAGCCTACGTTGGCCGAACTTTACCCTTCTCTTAGTTTTCCTGCCTCACCTTTCTCTAATGCCAATGCTTCTGGCGATGTCTCTTTCACCTTTCCATTGTCTATTCCAGCATCTGGATCTTTACCCTCCTCACCTTCTTCTTATTTATTCTTTGCTCCTCCATCTATTCCTACTTCCTCATTCTCTGCTGGTTCTTCTACTATTCCTGTCCTCCCCATATTGCTAGGAGGTTCTTTCGCCAGCGCTTGGGATGAAATTCGTCCCATTTTTGAAGAACTCACTACTCCCGAAGCAATTGATCATTTCTCCCATAATGAGAATCAGGTATGTTTGCTAACGTCTACTTTCTATCTCTTTAGCGATCATCTTATGACCCTTTATTATATTTCTAGCGATGGATAGAAAACATGGGCTTGTCTCGGCTGATGCACAATTTATACAACGAGAACAAGAAGCTGAGATCTGAGAATAATAAGCTGAGACAACAGGTTACTGAATTATCTTCTGCCTCATTTTCCGCTGCTGCCAAGAAACACCTTGAAGCTCAGATTGAAAATCTTCAATCAAAATTCCAATCAGCCACGGATCTTAACCAAGAATTAACTTCCACAATCGGTAAACTAAAGGCTGATTATGAAGCGGAATTGGCTGAAAAACTCAAAGTCCTGCAGCCGAAGGAAGATGAAATAACTTCCTTGAACACCTCCCTTAATTCAGTTAAAACCGAGGTTTCTGTTAAAGAAAACGAACTGAAGACTTCCCAAACAGCTCTGGTGGTCTACAAGGAGAACGAAGATATTCGTTACAAGGAATAGGCCACCGTCATGATTGAATCTCCTGAATTCAATAGGCCGATCGTGAAGTCAATCTTAGCAGCCTTTACTGCGGGAGCTAAAGGGGCGATTCAACAATTGCGAGAGGAAAACTACTTATCTCGCGATCCTCCTCCTCACTTCCTGAATCGTCGCAAACTTATTGAGGACAAGCCTCCTGATCTATTCCCTCAGCTAACCTTAGTATGACTTTCTTTTCTTATTTAAATTCGAATCCTTGTAAAGGGGGACCAAAACTTTGTGATGTCAATCTAGCGAACTTATGTAAAGTTGATTATCCCTTTTTATTGTTAAATTTACTCCTCTTTATGACGATCATCTGTTTTGTTTAAATATGTTAAATGTCACTTGGCTGGTCATTATAAAACCACACCCAACATATTATTCTATTTAGACTGTTTCATCATGACCGGGCGGTATATATCAATGCTGACAAATATCGTCCGATATTTTATAGATTAATTGTGTCTCGTTCGCTCTAGTACAGTCCTATTGTGATATTCCCAATATCGGTCGATTTGTTCTACTTGATTGATTTACGCTCGTATCTATGTGTGTCATCTTATGTATTAACCAATTTCATATGGTTTTATCATTGTGTATACCATTTGACTTATCATGATAAGCCTTTGGTCGACATATTTGAATTGCATCTGTCTCGGTCGATCTATTATGATCGACCGATTCATATTTATGAATCTCGTCCAATATTCTTTAACCAGGTTCCGTCTATTAACTAACACTTTATACCCAACTTTGGCCTGATTTTATTAAACAAATAATCCGAACTTATAACACTTGACCAATTTTGCTTTATATTCGTCAGACTTTCTTAAGAATGGTATCTTTACGCATTTTTCGAGGAAGATTACTTAACTTCATCTCTCTCTCTCGAGATTCATTCCCTTTTTTAGAGTTTGATTTTACCCTTTAATGTTATCACCCATTTATGACGATTGGAATTTCGAGTACCCTTTCTTTTCTTGTCTTCTTCTGCTATCTCTATTTGGGGGGTTTTAGCACAGGACCGAAAGGAAAACAAGAGTTTTAAGAAGTTCTCTTCCACTTTCCCACTTCTCTCTTCATTTCCTTCGATTCATCTTCCTTCTACTGCTTCACTATGACAACTTCCCCTTCGGCGTGGTTTCTCTCGTGTGTTTCCAACCTTATAGAGACAGAAGAAGTAGATTTAAAGGCGACCTATGGTTTTCCCTTTGATATAACCCGTCTTGCTCCCCAAGATAGTCCACATCTTCCTCCTTTAGGGTGTATATCTATCTTTCGAGATCAAGTCCTACAAGGTTTTCGATTTTCTCTTCACCCTTTTTTCTCTAACGTTAGCCTCTATTTTGATATTCCACTCAATCAGTTTGTCCCTCAATCCTTTTCTATCCTTATGGGTTTTGTCGGGTATCTAAACTGCTAGATTTTCCCTTATCTTCTTGTCTTTTTCATCACTTCTTTGTTCCTCGTCGAGTAGATGTTGGTGTTTTCAAATTCCAATCTCGTCCCAAGGCCATTTTGTTTAACCAAATTCCTCCTCAGGGGGAATGGTATCACAAATTTTTCTATATGCGTCTCCCTTCTCCTCCTCCATTTCCCATTTAATGGATATATGATCTACCTCCACTTCCTAGCACCCATAATCTCCTTAACGATCCTTCTGTTGCCTTTGCCTTATCTAAACTAAGGGGAGCAAAATTCAGCTTGCCGCATCTAATTGTGGAGGGTTTGATGTTTCCTTTTGGGATAAGTAATATTGATACTCCCTTGGATGGTTCTTTTGGTATGTATAAACATTTCACTCCGCATTTGCTGATTAGTATATATTTTTTATAATGGTGTTTAATTCCTATGTTTCAGCTGATGCTCTTCTTCCAGCTTTTATGTACAAGAATTCCGCTATGACTAAGTCCTTTATTAATAATCTTGGAGAAGAATGGTTGCGAGCTCGCCGGGCTAATCCTAATTCCTCCACCTTGGGCTTGCTATCCGAAGAAGAACAACGGGCAGAGGCTGTCGCTGCCATGGAAGAGGAAGAAGAAGAGCCTTTTATTGCCTTAGTCAAAAAGCCAAAGCTTACTGAGGATGCCCCCTTTAGCGATTTCTTTGGTACTTTTGTGCAAGCTCCTCTTGTCCCGGCACCCATTTCTCTTGAGAGAGGTAAGGCACCAATAACTCCTACCCATATTATCTCTAACCCTTCTCTTAGGATGATGAGACCTGGTCTGCTCATCCCCTCTTCTTGTGCTATTATTTCAGCTCCTTCTGCTTCTGAGATGGCCATTATCCCTTCTGTGTCTTCTGCACCTCTTGCATTGGCCTTGCCTCCTTTGGCTTCTGGGCCCCGGGCAAAACGGATGCCTTGCCGGAGATCTTCTCCTAGTGTCGGGCCCCCAGCTATTCGCGTTTCCACGACTGAGTCATTATCCCTTGCATTGTCACCTTCTATTCCATCTAGTTCTTCTTCTGCTGCTCTTGTTTCTACCACTTCTTTCCCTTCCATTGCGTTTTCTTCATCCCTACCTCTTTCTTCCTCCATTCCCCGACCTTTATTTAAACAGGCTATGGGCCTGCCCTCTCAATTGGGCCAGTCCTCTGATCCACTTATCTATGGTTCTTTACAACTACAAGGCCTATTGGCCGAATCTTGGCTACAGGGCCAAGAACAACTAAGGGGCCTTAGTCTTCCACATCGAGCCGACCACCATAGTCGTCAGGCAGTAGCTGTAAGTATTCTTGGTTATATGTTGTCAACTTCGTATCCTTATTTTTAACTGTATCATCATTCTGTTTAGTTCCTTGCCTCGAGTCTGCACATCGACCAGCTACTTATGGCTCGGGACCAGGAGAATAATAAGTTAAAAGCTCAACTAGAGACATTGAAGGCTACTTTACCCTCTTCTAATAACGACCTGGCTCAGTTACAAAAGAAAGTGGTCTTGCAAGATCAACAATTAGGGGTATTGAGACAGGAATTGGAGGAATCACAGTAATTATTGAAAGATAAAGAGCTTGCCAGGAGAACTTTGGAGTTACAGGTGGATCGATTACATTCTGGTCTCCGACTGGAGATTACTTTAAAGGAGAAAACTCTCTTAGATGCTTCTCATAAAAGTCTTATTTTAGAGAAAGTAGAGAAGCTTCATAATGCCTGTCTTTCTGAACAAGCTCAAGACCTAGCTTCTTATGATTTCGCTATCCTACAGGAACAAGATCAAAGAAAGGCTCAAGATGTTGAATTGTCACTGCTCCAGAAGGAATTGGAACAACTCAAATTGGAAAAGGATGCTTTAAAAGATCAAAACACTAAATTGCAAGCCGATTTTCAAAGTTATAAGGAGCAGGAGAAGAGTCGATGGGAAGAATGGCGAATGGCTTATCTAAAGTCTCCGGCGCTTGCCCAAGAATTTGTCTGTCGGATAGTGGATGCTCTAAATCATTCTGTGTCGGGAGTTCTTCGACAATTGAGAGAGGGTGGTTATCTACCCAAGGAACCTCCCTCTTCTTTCATAAGTCGTCGCAGACTTAACGAAGAACTGCCCCCGGATTTAAAAAGTCCTTTTAATTAATCATATCTATGTATCTAACAAGATTGTCTATAGAATGACTTGTAATGAAAAAACTGGTAATGAAAAGAACTGTAACAAAAAACCTTGGTAATTAAGTGATTGCGATATATAGGAAATTTTTGATACTTACCTGTTTCTCTCTTGCGCTAGTTTGAGAATGCCTCCTTTGAAATGCTTCCGAATATTGAGTAATTCCTTGCTTACCTCTTGAAGTTAAACCTCATCTTAATGAATCCTTTTGCAGATAATATCTAGAGTGAATGAATAATCCTGAGTGATTTTAGATAAGAAATTGTATAAGACTCCTGAGTTCCGATCTGAGTATAATACTCCAAGAGATTTCAAATAAAGATTTCCATGTAAATGGGCCTTCAGATAGAAAATGTGCCATATGCATAGAATCCCCTTTGCACCCTGGCTTCTGATTTAGTAAAATGTCAACCGATTTTATGAATAAATCCATATAACTTTGTATTCATCTTGCCAATATAATCCTGATTGATTAGGCCTTGAAGTCTTCGGTTCCTCCCATGAAGACCCATCCGGGTTACTTCATGAGATTCCCGATAGACTATGTTTCGTGATGGTTTAAAGTCTCCGGTTCCTCCCATGAAGACCAGTCCGAGTTACTTCATGAGATTTCCCGATCGACTATGCTCTGTGATAGTTTAAAGTCTCTGGTTCCTCCCATGAAGACCCATCCGAGTTACTTCATGAGATTTCTCGATCGACTATGTTCTGTGATGGTTTAGAGTCTCCGGTTCCTCCCATGAAGACCCGTCCGAGTTACTTCATGAGATTTCCCGATCGACTATGTTCCGTGATAGTTTAAAGTCTCCGGTTCTTCCCATGAAGACCCGTCCGAGTTACTTCATGAGATTTCCCGATTGACTATGTTCTGTGATAGTTTAGAGTCTCCGGCTCTTCCCATGAAGACCCGTCCGAGTTACTTCATGAGATTTCCCGATCGACTATGTTCTGTGATAGTTTAGAGTCTCTGGTTCTTCCCATGAATACCCGTCCGAGTTACTTCATGAGATTTCCCGATCGACTATGTTCTGTGATAGTTTAAAGTCTCCGGTTCCTCCCATGAAGACCCGTCCGAGTTATTTCATGAGATTTCCCGATCGACTATGTTCTGTGATAGTTTAAAGTCTTCGGTTCCTCCCATGAAGACCCGTCCGAGTTACTTCATGAGATTTCCCGATCGACTGTGTTCTGTGATAGTTTAAAGTCTCCGGTTCCTCCCATGAAGACCCGTCTGAGTTACTTCATGAGATTTCCCGATCGACTATGTTCTGTGATAGTTTAGAGTCTCCGGTTCTTCCCATGAAGACTCGTTCGAGTTACTTCATGAGATTTCCCAATCGACTATGTTCTGTGATAGTTTAGAGTCTCCGGTTCTTCCCATGAAGACCCGTCCGAGTTACTTTATGAGATTTCTCGATCGATTATGTTCTGTGATAGTTTAGAGTCTCCGGTTTCTCCCATCAAGACCCGTCCGAGTTACTTCATGAGATTTCCCGATCGACTATGTTCTGTGATAGTTTAAAGTCTCCGGTTCCTCCCATGAAGACCCATCCGAGTTACTTCATGAGATTTCCTGATCGATTGTGTTCTATGATAGTTTAAAGTCTCCGGTTCCTCCCATGAAGACCCGTCCGAGTTACTTCATGAGATTTCCCGATCGACTATGTTCCGTGATAGTTTAAAGTCTCCGGTTCCTCCCATGAAGACCCGTCCGAGTTACTTCATGAGATTTCCTGATCGACTGTGTTCCGTGATAGTTTAAAGTCTCTGGTTCCTCCCATGAAGACCCGTCCGAGTTACTTCATGAGATTTCCCGATCGACTATGTTCTACGCAGAAGAATGATTGTACTGACCTTATGATGGTTTCAAAATTTCAGGATTTTTCTGAGGGGAGCTGAATAGGTCTTTAGGATTCTCCACTGTTGATTGCTCGAAAAGAGATTATAAAAGTTCTGCCAATATTTGTCAATCTGTATGAATCTCATTTATTTCTGTGGCGGTATTTGTCTTGCATTGCATTTATTGAAAGAAATAGAGTACATCAACTATAAGAATACTAGTCTCCTTCTCGTCGGGAACTTACTTCCGATAACTCTGATTTGTTCCTTTTGACATATTCTTAAGTGGCTTGATCCTGTTAAGTCCTGTAAGGTTGTAAATGATTTGCACTCCAAGGACGTTCCAGAATTCTTCCTTCAGTATCTTGGAGATAATATGAACCTGATGCAAGTTTTTCCACCACTTTGTAGGGTCCTCCCCATTGTGGTGCCAACTTACTGACATCCCCGACAGGTTTAATACGCTTCCATACTAAATATCCTGCTTGGAAAAATCTGGGGATGACCCTTTTGTTGTAATTTTGTCTCATTCGTTGTCGGTATGATACGAGACGAGTAGCAGCTTTATCTCTAATTTCCTCTATCAAGTCCAGCTCCATGAGTCGTCGACCCTCATTGTCTGCATCATATAATTGTCTTCTGTCAGATTCTACTCCCACCTCAATGGGAATTATTGCTTCTCCCCCATAAACTAATTGAAAGGGAGTGATTCCTGTAGCTTCTCAAGGTGTAGTACGATATGCCCAAAGAACGTAGGGTAATTCATCTACCCAGCTACCTCCAACATGATCCAGTTTGATTTTTAAACCCCTTATAATTTCTCTATTGGTTACTTCCACTTGACCATTACTTTACGGATAAGCTACAGAGGTGAAGGCCTGAATAATACCATAACTTTTGCACCAAGCAAAAATTCTATCCCCTTGAAATTGCCTTCCATTATCAGAGACTAATTTATGAGGAATGTCAAATCTGCATATGATATTTTTCCACAGAAATTTAATAACTACATCTTCAGTAATCCGGGCAAGTGGTTCTGCTTCTACCCATTTGGAAAAATAATCCACTGCTACCAATAAAAACTTTCTTTGTGCAGTCGCCATAGGAAATGGGCCTACTATGTCCATGCCCCATTGATCGAAGGGACATGAGACTATAGAGGTTTTCAACAACTGTGTAGGATGATGCGAAATATTTTGATGTTTCTGGCAAGACATACAAGTTCTTACCAACTTGTTGGCATCCTCGTGTAGAGTAGGCCAGAAATATCCTGCCAATAAGATTTTACGGGCCAAGGATCTCCCTCCTATATGACTACCACATGAACCTTGATGAACTTCCTGTAAAATAAATTGTATATCTTCTGTGCAAATACACTTGAGCAAAGGTCTAGAAAAAGCTCTTTTATATAACTGCTCTCCTACTATAGTGTACTGAGCAGCTCTCTTCTTAAATACCCTTGCCTGTTCTATATTACTTGGAAGAATACCTTGTTGTAAATACAATATGATTTGAGTCCTCCAGTCACCTTAAATTTCTGAGTCAGCTTGTCTTTCAATATAGGATATTAACAGAGTTTGTTCTACGGGACGGTCTAAACTCCATGGTACTATAACAGAGGCCAACTTAGCCAATTCATCTGCTACTTGATTATCAGATCGAGGAACATTTTGTATATTTACTTCTTAAAACTAAGACTTCAACTTATCAAATGCCTCAGCATATAACTTGAGCCTGTCATTATTAATTTCAAAATTACCTGATAGTTGTTGGGCTTCCAATTGAGAATCAGAATAGATGAGGACTCGAGCTGCCCCTATATGCCGAGCGGCTTGCAATCCTGCTATCAAGGCTTCATATTCTGCTTCATTGTTAGTAGCTCTATAATTCAATCTGATAGAGAGTTGAAGTCTGTCTTCCCTTGGAGATATAAGAAGAACACCAATTCCGTTGCCTTGTCTAGTTGAGGAGTCATCCATATAACTTTCCAGATGTTTTCTTCCTCAGGGCCTTGAACTTCTATAATGAAGTCTGCTAGAGCTTGTGCTTTGATGGCCGAGCGAGGGTGATATTGAATGTCATATTCTCCAAGTTCAGTTGTCCATTTGACCAGCCAACCTGATACCTCTGGGTTGAGTAACACCCGCCCGAGAGTACTGTTGGTTAATACAACAATTTCATGTGCTAAGAAATATGGTCGCAACCTCCGAGCAGTCAACACTAATGCATAAGCCAATTTTTCTAATGTAGTATATCTACACTCAGCTCCTTTTAATAAATGGTTAGAAAAATATACAAGTTGTTGTTCTATTCCTTCTTGTCTGACTAATACAGAGCCTACAACGTTTTCATTAGCCGACAAATATACCCAAAGAGTCTCTCCTACTATAGGCTTAGCCAATACAGGAAGAGTAGACAAATAATCTTTTAACTCTTGGAAAGCCTTATCACATTCCTCGTTCCACTGAAATTTATTGGCCTTTCTGAATATTTTAAAGAAATGGAAGTTACGATCGGCCGACCTGGAAATGAACCTAGACAAGGCTGTAATCCTGCCGGTCAGTCTTTGAGCTTCTCTCATGTTGCGCGGAGGCTCCATGTTTTGAAGTGCCTTGACTTTGCTCGGGTTGGCCTCTATTCCTCGCTCGGACACCATATACCCCAGAATTTTCCCCCTTTCACTCCAAATAAACATTTGCTCGGATTTAACTTGAGCCCATATTGTCTCAATGTTTTGCAGGTCTCCTCTACATCCCTGCACAGATCAACAGCTTGAAGAGATTTAATCAAGATATCATCAACATATACTTCCATATTTCTCCCTATCTACTTCTGGAAGACCTTATTCATAAGCCTTTGATAAGTTGCTCCTGCATTTTTTAATCTGAAGGGCATAACATTATAACAATAAGTACCTTCAGATGTTATGAAACTGACCTTTTCTTGATCTTCTTTAGCTAAGGGAACCTGATGATAGCCTTGATAAGCGTCTAGCATAGAGATGTACTCACATAAAGCAGTGGAATCTACCAATTGATCGATCCTGGGTAGTGGATAATAATCTTTTGGGCAAGCCTTGTTGAGATCCCGAAAATCAATGCACACTTGCCATTTGTTTCCTGGCTTAGAGACTAACACTACATTAGCTAACCAGCTAGGAAATTGTACTTCCCTGATGTAACCAACCTCCATAAGTTTAGTTATTTCTTCTTTGATGATTTGGTTCTGTTTCGCACTAAAATTCCTCTTTCTCTGCATAACCGGGCGGGCATCTGGGAAGACATGTAAGGAATGCTCCATGACTGCAGGAGAAACGCCCGAGACTTCTTTAGACGTCCAGGCAAATACATCATTATTCTTCTTTAGGCATTGTACCAGTTTGGCTTTTAGAGTGGGATCAAGATCAGCAGCAATATACGTAGTAGCTTCAGGCCCACCGGTTTGGATATGAACTTCTTCCTTTTCTTCATAAACCAGAATAGGTTGCTTCTCCTGAATGACATTGGCTCACATTCTTTGAATCTTTCGGGCAGCGTTAGCTTCAGCTCGGATTATTTCTACATAACATTTTCGGGCTGTCTTCTGATCACCCCGCACCTCCCCAACTTGGTCGTCAACAGGAAATTTAATTTTCTGACAAAAAGTAGAAACGCCCGCCCTAAAATCGTTTAGGGTCGGTTGACCCAATATTACATTATAAGAGGATGGGGCGTCTACCACCATGAAATAAAATCTCCTTGTTCTCATCAGAGGTTCCTCTCCTAGAGATATGACCAACTTTATTTGACCCAGCGGTTGTACTTCGTTGCCTGTGAATCCATATAAAGGAGTGACCATCTGTTGAAGTTCACTTGGGTCAATCTATAATTGATCGAAAGTCTTCTTGAATATAATATTGACAAAACTGCCCGTGTTTATGAAGGTACGAGAAATAGCATAGTTGGCTATCATGACTTTGATAATCAAGGCATCATCATGGGGTATTTCTACCCCCTCAAGATCTCTAGGCCCAAAACTTATCTCGGGACCAGCTGCTCGTTCCATGCTACACCCCACGACATGAATTTCTAGTCTTCGGGCATGTGCTTTCCTGGCCCTATTAGAATCCCCATCAGTGGGCCCACCTGCAATCATATTGATACTGCCCCGAGCGGCATTACTCCTGTTTTCTTCTTGTCGAGTTGTCATGGCTTCAGAAGGAGCCTTTTCCGATACTTGACTTGTACCGGCCGGGGTTGGCAATGCATCCTGCCGAGGCTCGACCGGGCGATATTCCAACTTGAGTGGACTTTGTTGTCTAGGGTACTATTGCTGATAATAATTTTGCCTCTGATAACGCTCCCTATTAGCCCGTTTATTTCTTAAAACAAAACAGTCTTCAGTATGATGACTGATAGTTTTATGATAAGTGCACCATCTTCTTGGTGCCTCTGGCTGTATCTCCATGTGTTGTACTGCCTGTGGACGATATTCTGGTTGACGGTGAGGTGGATGAGTTGCTCGAGGCCCTCTTGGTGGAGGAACAGGGACAGGAGCTTTCTCCTTAACCTGAATAAGAGAAGAAGTAACACCCTCCTTCCTACGGGCAGCTTGAGCTTCTTCCACATTAATGAATTCAGTAGCACGCTCAATCAAGGAATCAAAATTAACAGGAGGATTTCTCACTAAATCTTTAAAGAAATCATTATCATTTAAACCTTGAGAAAAAGCGCTCACTAAGATTTCTGTGGTAGCATTAGGTACATCGATAGCTACTTGATTGAACCTTTTTGATGTAGGCTCGGATGAACTCTTTGGATGCCTGCTTAATTGAAAATAGACTCCAAGGAGTCTTATGATATCTCTTGTTGCTGGAAAAATGGTGCAGAAAAATTTTCTTGAAGTCTTTGAATTTTCGGATAGACTTCTCTGGTAGTCTCTTGAACCAGCGTTGTGCGGCTCCTCCGAGAGTTGTAAGAAACATCCGACATTTCACCCCATCAGAGAATTATTGTAATAATGCTACATTCTCAAATTTCAATAGATGATCTTCTGGATCTGTTGTTCCAGTGTACTCACCGATTTGAAGATCTGATACCGCTTAGGAAGCGGATCATCCAGTACACTCTGAGAGAATGGAGAGATGACTTTTTCTGGTGAGTTATCACTAGTTATCATTTTGATCTTACGTTTTTCTCTATCTGGTGCTTCGCCTGAGGATTCCTGAAATACAGGCCTTCGACCCCCCTGCTCCATGGGAGTGAGAAGAAAAGCTCGTGGACGTCTTGTCGGAGAAACGGCAACTGGGGGAAAATACGCATGTTCCTCCTCTTCCAGCTCTTTTCCTTTCCGATGCTCAGTAGTTGAGATTGCTGGATTATGAGCTGTTGGTAGAGTAGCTCCAGTGTGAGCTTGAAGTTGTTGTTGTAAGGCTTTTTGTATGTGAGAATTGATGAGGAAATCTAGATCCTCACGACTAATGGTGAGTAGGTTTGATTTTCCGGCCTCTTCCATCTTGTAGTCTCAGATTCAGGTGAAGATTCTCACAGACGGCGCCAAATTTGATCCTGTCTGAGAAGCTGGACAAAACGGAGAGTCGGGAGAAAAAACCTACTGCTGATGGAGAATAATACCTATGTAACGCCGATCCGAGAAACCCAAAGCGGATCCAAGAAGATGAAGCCCCAAGAATGTCCTCTTGATATAAGATACCAATGGCGATGAAGAGCTCCAATCGAAGAACACCTAGATTCGAAGCTCCCAAGACTTCCTGCGCACAAGAGACCAACCAACACTACCGTCAGCGACCTAAGACCGGGGTGGGAATCCCTGGCGAGGCCCTCCGACGCTCAAGTCAGTGATCTCTCTTGGTGTGGAAGAAGGAGGAAGGAGATGAACAGTAGTTGAGAAATTAGGGTTATGAATGTGCGTAATGATGTGAACTTACCTGGCCAACGGAGAGGATTCCCCTTTTTATACCACTTCATATAACCTCCGTAATCATGAATGGACCCCAGTTTGTTAGAGTTTGTTATGAGATGATGTAAGTTGTGTACTTGTGGTAAATGACTTTTTAAGGAATCTTCTTCGTACCCCAGATGTACATTCTTTGTCGTCTAGCATCTGCAAAACGATCTCAAAACACATTTCCCGTCAAAATATATAACACTGGTTATGCAATCATATACTGCAAATATATTCAGGAACTACTTTATTCGTAATATTACTTCTCTTCTATCTTACCAGTTCTTTTTCAAAGTGTTCCTATCCTTCCTATTCACCCCTCCTGTTTTTGCTACATCAAAGATAGCTTTAATGTACTAATGTTTCTTGTGTTGATCGGGGGTAAGCTTAATTATGTTTGATCAGTTACTATTACCTCTCATGAGGCTCCTTGAGCAATGCCCGTTCGTGCTCCTTTACGTTCATTATCTAAGCTAGCATTGGGCTATGTTTTATCAAGTATGTAATTTTTATCAAGTATCTTTTTCAGGTATTATTCAGCTTAGCCAGTATCTGGCTTTCTTTCTTAAAAGTATATGCTGATCGATATGGGTCTGCCTCCTTGGAGGTATATCCCAGCTGATATTGATCTTCTTTCCTGAAAGTATGTCTTGATCGATATTGGCCTACCTCCTTTGAGGTATATCTCGGTCGATATTAGCCTACCTCCTTTGAGGTATATGATGACCGATATGGGTCTGCCTCCTTGGAGGCATATCCCGGCCGATATTGATCTTCTTTCCTGAAAGTATGTCTCGATCGATATTGGCCTACCTCCTTTGAGGTATATCCCGGCCGATATTGATCTTCTTTCCTGAAAGTATGTCTCGATCGATATTGGCCTACCTCCTTTGAGGTATATCCCGATCGATATTAGTCTACCTCCTTTGAGGTATATCCCGGCCGATATTACCCTACCTCCTTTGAGGTATATGCTGATCGATATGGGTCTGCCTCCTTGGAGGCATATCCCGGCCGATATTGATCTTCTTTCCTGAAAGTATGTCTCGATCGATATTGGCCTACCTCCTTTGAGGTATATCCCCGCCGATATTAGCCTACCTCCTTTGAGGTATATGCTGATCGATATGAGTCTGCCTCCTTAGAGGCATATCCCGGCCGATATTGATCTTCTTTCCTGAAAGTATGTCTCGATCGATATTGGCCTACCTCTTTTGAGGTATATCCCGACCGATATTAGCCTGCCTCCTTTGAGGTATATGCTGATCGATGTGGGTCTGTCTCCTTGGAGGCATATCCCGGCCGATATTGGTCTTTCTTCTCTACTTGATTATCTCTTCTTCCCTCCTTATCGGGGATTCATGAAACCTAACCCATATCAAAGTCAAAGAATGCCCTCCTTGTACGAAGATCTAAAGACGAAAGGAAAGCTTTGATGAAGAAAATCGAGATCTGGAGCTTCCAAAGCTTCCTGCGTACAAGAGACCAACCAACACTATTGTCAGTGACCTAAGACCGGGGTGGGAATCCCTGGTTAGGCCCTCCAACGCTCAAGTTAGTGATCTCTCTTAGTGTGGAAGAAGGAATAAGAAGAAGATGAACAATAATTGAAAACTAGGGTTGTGAGTGTGAGCATCAACGTGAACATACCTGGCCAACGGAGAGGATTCCCTCTTTTATACCACTTCATATAACATCCGTAGTCATGAAGTGGACCCCGATTTGTTAGAGTTTGTTATGAGATGACGTAAGCCCTGTACTTGCATAAAATAAGTTTTAAGCAATCTTTTTTGTACTCCAAATATACCTTCTTTGTCATCTAGTGCCTGCAGAAGAATCTAGAAACATACTTCCCGCCAAATTAGCGAGCCTGTTATACAATCACATACCACAGATATTTTCATTAAACTATTCATGAATATTCTGGATGTATTTCCTCCTGCCCTGTCTTTATTATGTTATAGACAGCCCGATATGATACTATGCCCTGTATTAGCTGAAATTGAACCCAGACCATGTTCGGTCGGTTTATTACTGCCGTTCAACTAATCGTTCAGTAATATACTACAAATTCTGTAAAGCCTTAGATCTTTTCATTCCCGGGCGATCATGTATACTCAAATAATACTAGTCTATGTTCAGGTATGCCACCTTAAACAATCCTGGCTTTTCTATCTTAAACGTGTAAACCAGGCCGATATTGATTTACCCTTCCTAAGGTATATCCCGGTCGATATTGGCCTATCCTTCTCAAGGTGTTTCTCGGTCGATATTGGTCTGTATCTCCTTAAGCCTATTATCTTGACCGATGTTGGGCTATGTTTTATTAAGTTATGTACCGGCCGATATTAAACTATCCTTCCCAAGGTATTTCCCGACCAAGATTGGCCTATCTCTCTTAAGGTATATCCCGGCTGATATTGATCTATTTTCTTAATTCTGCTATCTCTTTTCCCTTTTTCAGCAGGGACCTACTAAACCTAACCCATATCACATACGTTCAATTTGGTGAGGTGGAAGACCAGAATGACTAAGATTCAAAATCCAACTGTGTTCACTACAAATTAAGAATGGTGATTTGATAAACATCGATGATTATAAAGTTAAACACGATGAAATATATAATAACATACTCTATATAAGATTGTACATGATGATAGTTGAATAACACATATTGATGTGCCTTCTTTAATGTCTCATCATCAAACTTAGTTACAATGACCTTTCCAAGTGCATAACCAGAGGTTGTAAACATGTCCAATGCAAATGTTGAGTCGATAGTTGTATCATCATTTCTCATTGATTGATTGAATCTTGTCTCTACATAATCAGCTAAATATAAAGAACAAAATGTCAAACATTCCTCAGCCAAATACCCCTCAGCAATGGATCCTTCTGGACGACTTCTATTTTGAACATATGACTTCAATGTCCCCAAGTACATCAAAAATATAAACTTTTTATTATTTAGTGAAAATAATAATTTAAATAAAATAATATCATTAAGACAATTGTCTATTACCTTTCGATTGGATATATCCAATGATAGTAAACTGGTTCCGTAAGTTGTACTTCAATAGCCAAATGTACAGTCAAATGAATCATTATGTCAAAAAATGAGGGAGGAACAATTTTCTCCAGTTGACAAAGAAATATCTTTCCTCAGACGAACCACATCAGTAGGAGAAATTACTTTACAACATAGCTCTTTGAAATACCTACACAATCTAATCAAAGGATTCTGAACTGATTTAGACAAAGTTTTACGTAGTGCTACCAGCCATAACTATTGCATCAAAATATGGTTGTCATGGCTTTGTAGACCAATTAATTTTGCTGGTTTCATTTGAACATATCATAAAATGTTAGATGCATAGCCATCTGGAACTTTAACTTTTTTTCAAAACCTTGCAAAATGTACCCTTCTCTTTTTTCCCCATTGAATAACATGCTGGAGGCAGGTAAACTCTACTCGGTCCCTTCTCAATAGGATGAAGTGTTGATCTTATCCTAATTTCTTGCAAATCAAGATGTGATTTAATATTATCTTTCGTTTTCCCTTCCATATTTAGCAATGTCCCACAAATTGATTCGCACAAATTCTTTTCAATATGCATGAGATCAAGATTGTGACGTATCACATTATCTTTCCAATATGGTAAATCGAAGAAAATACTCAATTTTTTCTAATTGAATGGTAGTTTTGGATTATCATCAACTGTTTTTCCAAATTTCAATTTAAAATTTTTTAACTCATTGATCACTGTGTCTCCCGAAAGTATTGGTGGCGGTCTTCCATACTCTTTTGTGCAATTGAAATGTTGAGCATCTTTGCGAAACTCATGATCACTGTTCAAAAATTTACGGTGACCCATTTGCGGTCATGGCTGATCCCAAGCCCAGATAAAGGAGGAGGATTGCGTTAGGTTGCCAGCTAGCGTCAAACTATGGCAAATATTCAATGAATGAATCCATTAAAATATTGTGCTAATGCTATGTTGTTCCCCGGAAGGAACGCGTTGCAGGGTCCGACTGTAACGTCTTGGCAAGGACCACTACATCTCTAGAACTCGGGTGTAGTGATAAATATGCAAGAGTTCATGTTACAGGGTCTGACTATAATGTCTCAGCAAAGGCCGCTACATCTCCATGAGAACTTGGGTGTAATGTTAAATAGGAAAGAGTTCTCACACCACAGGTTGGATAAGAATAAATATGATAGGAAAACTAATAATCTAAGATTTAGAACATAGAACATAGGAACTCTCACTGGTAAATCAATGGAGGTAGTAGATATAATGATTAGGAGAAAAATTAGTATTTTGTGTGTACAAGAGACAAAATGGACAGGCGAGAAGGCAAAGATGGTAGAGAACTCGGGTTTTAAGTTATGGTACATTGGAAAGAGTAAAGCAAGAAATGGAGTGTGTATTATTATAGATAGTTTGTTAAAGGATGAAGTTGTAGGAGTAGTTAGAAAAGGGGATAGAATTATAGCCCTTAAGATAATAGTAGCGAAAGAAACTATGAACATAATTAGCGTATATGCACCACAAGTAGAATTAGATGAAGCTACCAAATCAAGGTTTTGGGAGGACTTAGATGAAATATTATAAAATATTTCACCAAATGAAATGATTTTAATAGGAGGTGATCTAAATGGGCATGTCGGAGTGAAAAATGAGAAATATGAGAGAGTACATGGGAGTTATAGGTTTGGAACGAGGAATGAGGAAGGGAAAACTATATTAGATTTTGCGATAGCATATGATTATATTAGCTAATACGTTTTTTAAGAAAAGAGAATAACACTTAGTCACATTCAAAAGTAGGAATAATAAATCGTAAATTGACTTTCTTATGGTTAGGAAGAAGGATAGAAAGATTTGTAAAGATTGCAAAGTCATCCCTAGAGAAAGCTTAACTACCCAACATAGGGTAATAGTGTTGGATATACGCCTCAAACATAGTATCAATAGAAAGAAAATATATACAATTCTTAAAATTAAGTGGTGGAAGTTAAAGGATGGGAAGCAAAATATATTTAAGGAGAAGGTTGAAGTATAAGAATTAGGTGAAATATACGATAACTCTAATACAACATGGGATAAGATGATATCAAAATTGAAAATAATAGCTAAGAGTGTACTCGGTGAGTCAAAGGGACATGCACCACTAAGTAAAAAATCTTAGTGGTAGAATGAGAAAGTACAAGAGAAAGTGAAGGAAAAACGAATAGCTTATAAGAAATTATATATTTGTAAGAACGAGGAAAACTTAAAAAAATATACAATAGCCAAGAAAGAAGCTAAGAAAGTAGTGAGTGAAGCAAAAAATGAAACTTTTGAACGGTTATATCAAAAATTAGATACAAAATAAGGGGAAAGAGACATTTATAGAATAGCTAAAGTAAGAGAAAGGAAAATAAGAGATCTTAGTCAAATAAAATGTATTAAAGATGAATGTAATAGGGTATTAGTAAACAATGGAGAAATAAAAGAGCGGTGAAAAATGTATTTTATCAACTTTTTAATGAAGGTTTAGGTGACCAACTTAACTTAGGTAATTTAATTAGGTTAAATGAGCAAAGAAATTTTAATTTTTATCGTAGAATTCAAACTTCAGAAGTAAAATAAACTTTAAATGAGATGCAAAATGGAAAAGGCGTTGGACCAGATGATATTCTGATGGAGGTATGGAAGTGCTTAGGGAAACAAGGTATTGAGTGGCTTACAAAATTATTTAACATGATATTAAAAATAAAAAAAATGTTTGATCAATGGAGGATAAGTACTCTAGTTTCCTTATATAAGAACAAGGGAGACGTACAAAATTGTGCAAACTATAGGGGTATTAAACTAATGAGTCATACTATGAAACTTTGGGAAAAAGTAATAGAAAAAAGATTAAGGAAGGAGACAATAGTGACAGAAAATCAATTTGGGTTCATGCCAATAGAAGCTATACATCTTAGACAATTAATTGAAAAATATCGGGAGCAAAAACAAGATCTACACATGATATTCATTGACTTAGAAAAAGATTATGATAAAGTCCCAAGAGAAATTATATGGAGAATTTTAGAAAAGAGAGGTGTTAGCGTAACATATATTGAACTAATTAAGGATATGTATGAGGATGTAACTACCAGAGTAAAGACTTCAGGTGGAGTAACTAAAGCATTTCCAATAAAAATAGGGTTACATCAAGGATCAGCTCTAAGTCTCTATCTTTTTACACTAATTATGGATGAACTCACTACGCACATTCAAGACACAGTACCGTGGTGCATGTTGTTTGCAGATGATATTATTTTGGTAGATGAGACACGTGAAGGAGTAAATGCTAAACTAGAATCTTGGAGGGAAACACTAGAAGGGAAAGGTTTTAAGCATAGTAGTTTAAAGATAGAATATATGAAATTTAAGTTTAGCAATATTAGAAGTAAACAATTGTTAAGATAGGAGAGGACGAGTTGCCTGGAACCGAGTGATTTAAATATTTAGGATCATTTTTACAAAATGATGGAGGGATTGAGAGAGATATCTTACATAGAACACAAGCAGGATGGATGAAATGGAGGGGGTATTGAGTGTTTTATGTGACCGTAAAGTACCTCTTAAACTTAAAGGTAAGTTCTATAAAATCATAGTTAGACCCGCTATGTTATATGAAGCTGAATGTTGGGCTATGACTCGAGCACATTGTAAGGAATCGGTGGGCGGCTAGAAGGGGGGTTGAATGGACGACGCCCCCAAATCGATAGCTTCCTACAATGTTAGCTTGCGCAGCGGAATACAAACAAAATAAACAAGCTAAAGACTAAAACCAAGAAAGGAAATGCAAACCGCTAACACGTTCGTTTAACGTGGTTCAGAGATTAGGACTCCTACTCCATGGCTGTCCGTAAGGTGGACGATCCCTATCCGTCGGTAGATTAGCCCCCGGTAAACTCCGGCTATCTCAAGTCGCTCCTTGTGGGTGGAGAAACCTCACCACAACACCAACCAAGACTCTTGAGACTAGTAGACTACTAATTAGGGTTTACCACCACTAATTTCATCAGAGATAACCAAGCTTCCAAGCCTTGATTATATAGGCCGCGGGTTGAAAACCCCACCTACCAATTGACTGCCCTCTATGAAAATTCGATCGTTACATCCCAATGACTCGATACCAATCGACTGCTAAAACTAGCAGTCGACTGCTCCACACTGGCTGAGCGAACAGAAGTATTCTGTTCGCTCCCAGTCGACTGCACCAGTTGACTGAACCAGTCGACTGATGAAACATGCAGTCGACTGGTACTGAGTACATTCTCTCACAGCACTCGGACCCTCACTCTTACGACTCATTTGACGCTTCCTTCGCAGCCTTGACCTTTTGCCTTCAAGCCTATTTCCTCTTTGGCTCTCGTCCCTCGGATGCAATCAAGCCCGCGGCTCGTCCCCAATGCCATCCTTCGCATATGTCTCGAAATCGCTTCCCTCGGCCCTTGTCCTTGCTGCCTTGTCCACGGTCCCTCGGATGCTCCATCCTTTACCGGACCCGAAGCCGTCAACCTGAGTCACATGTGTATCCTGTAGTCCTACACAACTCATGTACACATATCAAATACAAGGGTGAACCTAACTTAAACCTTTGCCCAAATACTAAAACACATGGTCCCACGGACCATTGGGATTGCTCCAACAATCTCCCCCTTTTTGATGTTTGGCAATACGTTTAAGTTAGGGAAAACATAATAGGAAAACAATATGCTAAAAATAATGGACTTACGATGCCAAGCTACACACTTGTACTTCGCCGAATGGACTTACGTTGCCAAGGCTACGCACTTGGACTTACATCGTCGAATGAACTTATGTTGCCAAGGCTACCTACTTGGAGTTACACTGCCGAAATAAAAATGCAAACATGCATTAGAACCTATCCCAAGGCTCCCCCTACACCTATGCTCCCCATTAAGCTAGGAATTTTTCATATAAGTCTTTTTAAGAACCTATCCACAGGGTTTTTTAAGAACCTATCCCAAGGCTCCCCCTACGCAAAGGCATTTTCAGGTTTTCCCAACTAAACCGTACTTCTCCCCCTTTGCCTAACATCCAAAAAGCTTTCCAACAATATCCCAATTGTTGAAAACTTATCATCTAACTGACCCTAAACTCGTGTATTCATCCCCCATGGATCTCATACACATATATGAGCTGACCTAGTCAAAGCTAATGCTGAAAACAATTTCAGACTGGTATTAGTCGACTGCCCGAGTCGACTGGCCTCATCGAAATAACACACAGAACCATTCTGTGCTCGATTTTCACTGTTATCAGTCGACTGCTAACTGTACTAGTCGACTGGTATACTATTCATGCAAAAATCAATCTTTCTGAGCCAACTTCATAAATGCACCAGAAATTTCACAGACCTCCAAAAATTCTCAAATTTTGTGGAGAGGTCTATTTTATCAATATCTACTTAGGAAAAATATATATATATAAATATATTTATCACAAATCCTAAGATTGACATAAAACATAAAACTAGCTAAAAAGTTCAATTGAACCTTGACCTAAAGTCCTAGTTTTGGCTTCTTTTTGATGTATTTGCCCATACTAACCCACAATGCATCCCTAGCATTGGTTTATATGACATCTATACATCCAAAACCAATTTTCATGCTATATGACATCAATTGTCATATTTCTTGCATGAAACACAACCCAATTGTGTCAAAACCCTATGTTTGACACTCAAGTCCGTCTCCAAACCACTTGACACATTCCATGACCCAACCTAAACTCCTAAGTAGTACCTGTTGGTTAGTCCTAAGAAAATCATACCGGTTCCACTGTACAAAATTTTTTTTGCAAGTGTCGAACCTTTCCTTAAATAACCTATTGTGTTCTTTAGAAGTTAAATTAGGAATCGCAGACGGAACTTAACATCATTGATTCCAAATTTAATTTATCTTTTCTTAATGGTTTAGATTTGAATCGCAAGTGGAACTTAACACTATTGATTCAAATCTACCTAAGTTATTAATTCCATAAATATTAATTTCTAAAATTGGCTTCCAGGACTGCATGACGAGGCACATGGCCTTCTTGGATATGGGATCAACCACCACCGCCTAGGCAAAGCCTTTTAAGGAAAGCTAATATTTATTTCCTTAAATAACTCTAGGTTAACCAAAAAGAACAATCGAATCACAAATTCAAAAAAGAATAAAACACAAACTCGAAAAAAACTATTTCGAAAACTCTAGAATCATATGCCTCTTGTGTTTGGTATTTCCATAAATAACTATACAAAGAAAACTAGTATGATGCGAAAAATAATTACTAGTTATACCTTTCTTTGTAAGCAAAAATCACCTCTTGATCTTCTACCGTATTCCTCTTCTAACCTCGGACGTTGTGTGGGCAACGATTTTCCGAGATGAGAACCACCAAGCACCTTCTTCTTCCTTCTAGGTTTCAGCCACCACAATTCTCCAAGAGAAGTAGAGGTCCGGCCACCACCACCAAGCTCCAAGGGATGCAAGAAACAAAACCTCCTTTCTCTCCTTCTCCTAGCTAGAACCGACCACCATCAAGAGCTCCAAGAGGGGTTGTCGCCGGCCACAAGAAGAAGAGAAGAGGGAGAAGCTAGGGCCGGCCACCAAGGAGGAAAAGAGAGGAGAAGAATAATAGAGTCGTTCACCATGAAGACACCTCTACCCCCTTTTTTATAATCCTTGGTCTTGGCAAATAAGGAAATTTTAATAAAAACTTCCTTAATTCTTTTGCCATGAAAAGGAAAATTTAATTAATTAAAAATCAATTTTCTTTTCTCAATTCATATGGTCGACCACTCTCTCCCCAAAACAAGGAAAGTTTTAATTAAATCAAGAATTAAAACTTCCTAATTTGTTTCCGAAAATTTATAAAAATTTCTCCAATAATTTTTTTTTCTTCATGGTGGTTTGTAAAAAGGAAATTTTATAAATTAAAATCTTTCTTTTAAACATGTGGATAAAAAGAAAGTTATCTCTAAAAATTAAAATCTCTTTTAATCTACAAATAAGGAAAGCTATCAAATCTTTCTTAATCTTTTATAGAAACTTATAAAAGAGAATATTTAATTTTTAAACTCTCTTTTAAATCATGAACATGGTTAAAAAGGAAAGTTTTCTCAAAATTAAAATCTACCTTTCAATCTACAAATAAGGAAATATTTCAAATCTTTTCTTAATCTTTTGTAGAAAGCTATAAAAGGAAAGATTTAAATTTTAAACTCTATTTTTAAAATCATGATATCCACATAAGAAATAATTTTAACAAAAAACCTTTTTAATATGATGTGGTCGGCCACCTAAGCTTGGGCTCCAAGCTATTGGCCGACCACCTTAAGGCTCAACCTTTAGGCTTGGCCGGCCCTAAGCTTGAACTTCAAGCTTGGCTTGGCCGGCCCCTTTTGGTTGGGTAAGAAGGTGGGTATGTGGTGGGTATAAATCTCTCTATATAAGAGGCTACGATAGGGACCGAGAGGAGGAATTGGTTTTGGTCTCCCGATGAAATTAAGCATCCCGTGTTCGCCCCGAACACATAACTTAATTTCATCAATAATAATTCATTCCACTAAAGAACTATTATTGAACTACCGCATCAATCCCAAATTACATTTTGGGCTCCTTCTTATTATGAGTGTGTTAGTCTCACTGTGTTTAAGATAATGAATGTCCACTAATTAAATGAGTTACTAACAACTCACTTAATTAATATCTTAGTCCAAGAGTAGTACCACTCAACCTTATCGTCATGTCGGACTAAGTCCACCTACAGGGTTTAACATGACAATCCTTATGAGCTCCTTTTGGGGTCATTCTCAACCTAGATTACTAGGACACAGATTCCTTCTATAATCAACAACACACACTATAAGTGATATCATTTCCCAACTTATCGGGCTTATTGATTTATCGAACTAAATCTCACCCATTGATAAATTAAAGAAATAAATATCAAATATATGTGCTTGTTATTATATTAGGATTAAGAGCACACACTTCCATAATAACTAAGGTCTAGTTCTTTTATCAAGTCAGTATAAAAAGAACTTACCTAAAATGGTCCTACTCAATACACTTAGAGTGTACTAGTGTAATTTATTAGTCAAGATAAACTAATACCTAATTACACTACGACTATTCCAATGGTTTGTTCCTTTCCATCTTAGTCGTGAGCAACTGTTTATAATTTATAAAGAACTGATAACATGATCTTCTGTGTGTGACACCACACACCATGTTATCTACAATATAAATTAATTGAACAACTACATTTATCATAAATGTAGATATTTGACTAATACCTAATTACACTACGACTATTCCAATGGTTTGTTCCTTTCCATCTTAGTCGTGAGCAACTGTTTATAATTTATAAAGAACTGATAACATGATCTTCTGTGTGTGACACCACACACCATGTTATCTACAATATAAATTAATTGAACAACTACATTTATCATAAATGTAGATATTTGACCAATGTGATTCTTATTTCTAGATAAATGTTTATACCAAAAGCTAGGCTTTTAGTATACACTCTAACAGTACCCACTTGAGATCCATTGGCCATGGATCCCAAATTGACTCTTTGAGCTCCCCCTAGAGCCCTTAGCCTTAGGCACCTCCCTAGGTGACTCATCTACAATGGCTAGGCCACATCGGTGCACCTCCGGCGACATTTGGCCTACAAACCTAACATTTTTAACCTTGGACTCCTTGTTCTTGGTTAACTTAACCTTACATTTAAATGGCTTTCTCTTGCCATTTATTGGCTTCTCCTTGCTATAGTCATATGCAACCGTAGCATAAGACTTTTCCTTAGCCTTAGAGACACTAGATCGGTATCCTAAACCCGATCTATCATTGTTGGGTCTTTGACTACCCAACACCATACCTAAACTCTTAGATCCAAATTAGCAAGTTTTGACTTTAAAGCTTGATTTTCCCTTTCTAGGTTCCTAACCCTAGAGTCAACATGTCCACCATGGACATTCCTAGACCTATCCTTTCTAGGCATGTGTCTCCCCTTCTTGGGATTAATGTCTTGGGTCTCCTTAGGTCTACCATTTCTAAAGTTAACATGAATGGGTCTCCTAGGGTTATAATATACATTTACCCTACTCCTATCATGATATTTAAATCCAAAGTTATGCATGGGTAAATAATAGCAATTATTCCTAGCATGCATGGAGGAATTTAAATTTGACTTCAAATTTAAATTAGGGTTTACCTTACCCTTTACCTTTGGAGCTCCCCCTTGACATGAGCCTCCATTCTTCCTCCACTTCTTCTCCTCCTTCTTCAAATGTGCCAACTTTTTTTATCTCTTTCTTCTTTGAGCATTTGGTGTGGTAATGACCCCGCTCACCACACGTGAAGCACACTATGTGCTTTTTCTCCTTCTTCTTCCTACAACTCAAATTAGATTCAAAATGAATTGAATTGAGTTTAGGAGATACCTCTTTCTTGTTAGGACCAAAAGTAGCTAGAGGGGGGGGGGGGGGGGGAATAGCTTGTCGCGTTCGCTCGTTGCTCGGCGTTGCTCGTTTCTTCTAAGATGTGCAGCGGAAAATACAAAGAAACACTCACACAACGCTAACAAGGTTGGTTTACTTGGTATCCACCTCACAAGAGGTGACTAATCCAAGGATCCACACCACGCACGCACCCTCCACTATGAAAACACTCCTTTTCAGTAACTACCGAGGGCGGAGAAGCCCTACAAGACTCTCAGTACAAGAAGAAAGGAAAGGGAAACAAAATACAAGCGCAAAGCTTACAATGAGTACAGAAAACCCTAACCCTAGCTTCTCTTCTTGCCTTTGATCTGCCTCTTGACTTGGAAAGCTTCCAAGATCCTTCAAGAACTGACGCTTTTGAGAGCTGTGGAGGAGTTGGCGAGAGATCCGAGTGAATCGGAGAAGCGATACCGCAGCCATCGCACGCCTGCAGCTTACACGCCAGCGGTCGGAACCCGATCGATTCAAATGTTCCCAATCGATCGGAGGCTTTGGATCGATCCACGGATCGATCCGAGCCGTTTCTACAGACCTGCGATCGATCCACGGATCGATCCGGCGCGCCCCAATCGATCCACCGATCGATTGGGACATCTGATCGATCCACGGATCGATCCAGGCTCTCGATTGGAAAGGCCGGATCGATCCATCGATCGATCCGGTGATCCCCACGATCAATCCAGCACTTGGTTTTGCCCAAAACCAAGTTCCAAGATTCCCAAACCAACATCCGGTCATTCTTGACCTGTTGGTACATCATGCCTAGCATCTGGTCACTCCCTTGACCTGCCAGGACTTCCCACCAAGTGTCCGGTCAATTCCTTTGACCCACTTGGACTTTTCTCGTCATGCCAAGTATCTGGTCACTCCCTTGACCTACTTGGACTTTCCTATTCAGATGTCTGGTCAATCCCTTTGACCTATCTGTATTTCCTCGTGCCAAGTATCCAGTCAATCCTTTGACCTACTTGGACTCCCCAACACCAGATGTCCGATCATCCTTGATCCATCTGGATTTTCCCTTGCCTGGCTTCACTCACCAGGACTTTCACCTAGCTTCACTCACTAGGGTTTTCCATCTGCCTAGCTTCACTCACTAGGACTTTTACCTGGCTTCACTCACCAGGACTTTCACCTAGCTTCACTCACTAGGGTTTTCCATCTGCCTAGCTTCACTCACTAGGTCTTTCACCTGGCTTCACTCACCAGGATTTTCCTTCTGCCTAACATCCCAGTTAGGACTTCCCAGTCAAGTATTCGGTCAACCTTGACCTACTTGACTCTTCTTCAATTAACATCTTATTGTCAAACATCTAAACTCAAACCAAGACTCAGCTTGGTCAACCAGGTCAACCTTGACCTGAGGGATGTTGCACCAACAATCTCCCCCTTTTTGATGTTTGACAATACCACAATAACACTTACAATACCACATGTAAGTTAGGCTAATCCCATAACCTCATTCTTCATGCCACTAGGTAATGAAAGCATAAGTTAAGCTCTTCATTCTCCCCCTAAGAGGGCAAACTCCCTCTTAGATAATGAAAGCCTAACTGACTCCCTTTCACTAGTCTTTTCATTCTCCCCCTATTGGCACACATCAAACTCCCCTGTAGGGCACACTCAACCCATCTTTAGGCACACATCAACCCATGCCTCAATTTCGGGTATACTTCAACAAATCCATTGTTGAAAGACTCTCCCCCTGAAGAGTTGCTCATCGTTGTTCACAACATCACTCGTTGTGATCAACACGATAAAGAAGGTCCCATACCCTGCATTTATCCTTAACTTCTCCCTCATTGTAGACAAATACTCAACCTTGAGCATTTTCTAACCACGTGAGTTCCTAGTTGAAATAATGAGGATATCCACTCCCCATTTCAAGTTCAAAAGCTCATACAAGAGCATTTTCTTTAAAGAAGGTTAACCACCTTCCAAGGTTCATGAAAAATAATTTTCATGCCTTTAAAGAGTCCCTCCCCCTAAAGACATGGTGGTAACTTCTGTCATTGCACCAACAATGACTTGGAATCCCTAAACCTTTAGGAAACCCAGATTTAGAAGTTTTGAGGTTCAAATGTTTAAAATTTGAAACAAACCTCAACCTAAACTTCAATAAAGTCTTCCTTAACCAATCCATCCTTGTTTTCAACACGAAAACACCCTTTTTATGTATACAAATGTATTTTAAGGGTTTGGAATGGTTACATAGACTAACCATGGTTCAAAGATGCTGAAGTCAGGCCTTCCCAGCCAAAATCAGCAACTTGGATCGATTGGAGTTGGGATCCAATCGATTGAACCAACCGAATCGATCCACTGATCGATTTAGTATGTGTGGATCGATCCACTGATCGATCCAGCGAGCTTCTACTCGCGAGATTTACCTTCTGAATCGATCCACGGATCGATTCAGGAACTCCAATCGATCCATGGATCAATCGGAGTTCTGATAGTTGCTGAAATTCCATTTCAGTCAACTTCAGAAACCCCTAGAAAATTCTACAAAAATCCAAAAATCATGAAATTTCGTGTAGACATTATTTAGGGCATACTTAATCATGGAAAAATAGCTTTCTATGAAAATACTTTATATTTTCAAATATTGACACAAACTTGAAAACTTGCAAAAACTTTAGCGTTTTCTTCAAGTTTGTGTCTAACTATTCAATGGTGATTACTATCAAAAGATAGCCTTCACCAAAGTTTTCCAAAAACATTTTAAAAACATTTTCAAAACCAATATCCCATCATGTTCCTTGGGCATAATGCACATGACTTGTACATTAGCTTTTCCAATGATGGGAAAACACATAACTATGTGTTTTGATGAACTTAAAACTCAAAAGAATGCACTAAATCAACATCTTGAGTTTTGTTCATCATCCTAACATCTCACTTGTATCTAATGTGCACTGAAACACATACAAGTCATCTTATAGGTCTTTGTGAGATGTAAGATTTTAGTTTTGCCCTATTCTAGGGATCATGCATATCTATCTAGGCATTTTGAGAGGTAGACATCCACAAAGGATGTTACTTGTTGATTTACTTGTTAAACAAATGTCACTTGTTTATTCCACTTGTTGTAAACAAATGCCACTTGTTTAACTAATGCCATATGTCCTTAATTTTTAAGGAAATAAAAATAATGCATGATAATGTTATGGCATACATCAAAATAAAATAACTTTCAAAAGAAAGATTCCTAGAACTACATGATGTATGAATGTCATGACATGGTATTTTTGGATTTTTCATAACAAAACATGAATGCAAAAATAGACATGATGTCATGACATATGATGGGCAAACAATCATGGCAAGATTTAGCATAAATAAAATATACCTAGATTTACTATCTAAGTATCCTTAAAACCTTAGCTAAACTTACAACTTAAACCTAGATTTGCCCTAAAGTGCTTTAAGAAAATGCCAAAGCTTAAATTGGCATTTCTAATTCCCTTGATTAATTTATGCCAGTCAAAAGTAAGCATATCCTCAAATGTTGGCATATTTCATTTTTCCACAAGAGTAGCACTTTTAAATTAAGGCCCGGATTGCCTTAAATTTACTAAGAACATACCAAAATCCCAACTTGGTAGTTCTTATGAATTTCCCAATATGTGCCATTTAAGATTAAAATCAATTTTTCCACCATTAGGCACATTTTACTCTTTCAAGGAGTAAATAATAATTCCATTTCATTTTCAAAGGTTAACAAAAACCTTGAAAATGCTCCTTGAGTGTCAATTTCCTCAAAGTTGAGTTAACTACCCTTCTAATCGGAGTTGACACTCTCTAACCCATCTATGGGGTAGAGAAGATGCTCCTAGGAACCCAACACCTATTGGTGCTCCTTGGATGCTCTAGGTATTCACTAGGGATAACTTCCCTAGATACCTTCCTAGTGACCTTGTTTGGCTTCTTGGAGACCTTGGTCACACTTTCTAGGTCAACTCTAGGGATAGCCTCCCTTGTGACCTTGTTTGTGACTTTCTTAGACTTCTTAGAAGCCTTAGTCACATTTATTGCAAAAATACTCTTAGGGATGACTTCCCTAGTATTTTTGGCTTGACCACTAGACCTAGGGTTTGTTCCATAACTATATGGAACTCTATGGTAAGAGGGCACATCCTTCTTAGCCTTTGGTTTATATCCCAAACCTCTATGGCCATTGGATGGCTTTTGTACCCCTAAACCTAGGTTATGCTCTTTTTGCCCTAATAGGATATTTTCCATCTTTTTTAGGGTCTTTTCCATTTTATCAAGTCTTGACCTCAAGACTTGATTTTCCATCACTAAGTCCTTAGTTTTTGTTTTTCCATTAAGTTCATGAGCATTTTTGTTTCTAGGCTTGTAGCTACAATCCTTAGAGTTCTTGCCTAGACTTTTACCTACATTCCTAGCCTTAGGTGTAGTAGTTTTGGCATGTAGGGCCACATGCTTTTCCTTAAAGCCCTCATGCTTCCTATTCTTATGGTAAATCGCATTAAAATGATAAAAGTTAGAACTATCATGCTTTTTACCATAATGTAAAGGGGTAGGCTCAATAAATGTTACCTTCTTCTTTACCTTGGAGGCTCCCCCTTGACTAATGCCTCCTTGAGCCTTGACCATCTTCTTCCCCTTGGGGCATTGACTTCGGTAATGCCCTTTTTGGTTGCAAGAAAAGCACACAATGTGCTCCTTGCTCCTTTTTGTTCCGGGGATGGTCTCCTTGGGCTTCTCCTTGCCCTTTTGTGCCACTTGGTCCTTCTTCTTGGCCAAGTTGGGACACTTGCTCTTGTAGTGCCCACTTTCCCTACACTCAAAACATATTATATGATTTTTATTTTTAATTGAAACATTTATACCTTCTTGTGTAGGGATGGCACTTCCTCCTCCATTTGCTATTTCTTGAATTTCGGAGGTGGCACCACCTTCTTCTTCTTCACTTGACCCGGATGTCGAAGCTTCTCCTTCTTCTTGATCCGGCGTCACCAAGGATTGCTCCCCCTCAATCCTAGAGGTGGAGGCTTCATCATCTTGAACATGAAACAAGGAGTATGCTCCCTCCTTGTTCCCTTCATTGCATTCCCTTGAGGATGAAGCTTCTTGGATTTCCTCTTCTTCGGAGGTTGAGCATCTCTCAACCTCGGAGTCCTCCTCTTGGTCTTGCTCCAAAGAGTCACCCTCTCTGGATTCTTCATGATCTTGTACAGTGGAGGGGATCTCTTCATGAAGCTTGTCCAATTTGCTCCATAATTCCTTTGCATCTTCAAATTCTCCAATTTTGCAAAGGATGGTGCTTGGCAATAAATTGACCAAAAGCTTGGTCACTTTGTCATTGGCCTCGCACCTTTGGACTTGCTCTTGGCTCCACTTGCTCCTCTTGAGAACTTTGCCCTTTGAATTTCTTGGAGCCTTGAAGCCTTCCATTAGAGCAAACCATTGCTCTATCTCCATCATAAGAAAATTTTCGATTCTTGATTTCCAAGAATCGAAACTCGTAGAAGTGTATGGTGGAGCCACCCTTGTGTCAAATCTAAGCCCATCTTGGAATTGCATCTTGAAGTTGAGCTTGATAAAGTCTTGAACTTGAAGAATTTGCTCCAACTTCTTCACCCTCTAGCTTTTCTTGATATGCATGACCCTTCCGGTGATGATTCCGGTGAAGAGCGGCCTTGCTCTGATACCACTTGTTAGGACCAAAAGTAGCTAGAGGGGGGGGTGAATAGCTTGTCGCGTTCGCTCGTTGCTCGGCGTTGCTCGTTTCTTCTAAGATGTGCAGCGGAAAATACAAAGAAACACTCACACAACGCTAACAAGGTTGGTTTACTTGGTATCCACCTCACAAGAGGTGACTAATCCAAGGATCCACACCACGCACGCACCCTCCACTATGAAAACACTCCTTTTCGGTAACTACCGAGGGCGGAGAAGCCCTACAAGACTCTCAGTACAAGAAGAAAGGAAAGGGAAACAAAATACAAGCGCAAAGCTTACAATGAGTACAGAAAACCCTAACCCTAGCTTCTCTTCTTGCCTTTGATCTGCCTCTTGACTTGGAAAGCTTCCAAGATCCTTCAAGAACTGGCGATCTGATCTTTGAGAGCGCTGTGGAGGAGTTGGCGAGAGATCTGGAGTGAATGAGAAGGACATGACCGCCTGCGGCTTAAATCGACGCTAGCGGTCGGAACCCGATCGATTCAAATGTTCCCAATCGATCGGGAGGTTTGGATCGATCCACGGATCGATCCGGCGCTTCTCGGGAAAAATGCGGATCGATCCACGGATCGATCCGGCCAGCGAAGCAGCCGTGTCCCAATCGATCCAGCGATCGATTGGGACATCTGATCGATCCACGGATCGATCCGAGGCTTCTGTCATTGGAAGCTCGGATCGATCCCGATCGATCCGGATCGATCCACGATCGATCCAAAGATTTTGCCCAAAACCAAGTTCCAAGATTCCCAAACCAACATCCGGTCATTCTTGACCCTGTTGGTACATCATGCCTAGTATCCGGTCACCCTTGACCGGGACTTACCACCAAGTGTCCGGTCAATTCCTTTGACCCACTTGGACTTTTCTCGTCATGCCAAGTATCTGGTCACTCCCTTGACCTACTTGGACTTTCCTATTTAGATGTCCGGTCAATCCCTTTGACCTACTCAGACTTTTCTCTCGTGCCAAGTATCCAGTCAATCCTTTGACCTACTTGGACTTCCCAGCACCAGATGTCCGATCATCCTTGATCCATCTGGATTTTCCCTTGCCTGGCTTCACTCACCAGGACTTTCACCTAGCTTCACTCACTAGGGTTTTCCATCTGCCTAGCTTCACTCACTAGGACTTTCCTTCTGCCTGGCTTCACTCACCAGGACTTTCACCTAGCTTCACTCACTAGGGTTTTCCATCTGCCTAGCTTCACTCACTAGGTCTTTCACCTGGCTTCACTCACCAGGATTTTCCTTCTGCCTAACATCCCAGTTAGGACTTCCCAGTCAAGTATTCGGTCAACCTTGACCTACTTGACTCTTCTTCAATTAACATCTTATTGTCAAACATCTAAACTCAAACCAAGACTCAGCTTGGTCAACCAGGTCAACCTTGACCTGAGGGATGTTGCACCAACATTTCTTACCCAATGGACATCTACTCTTGTAGTGTCCCTTTTCATTGCACCCGAAGCACACAATATGGTCTTTTGACTTTGCTTCGGTGGAGGTGCTCACTAGGTTGACCTCCAAGACCTCTTCTTCTCTTGTCTTGGATTCTTCTTCAACCCTTGAGGATGTGGATGATGTCTCATTTTCCTCATCCACACTTGTGGATGGCCTCTCTTCATCCTCCTTCTCCTCAGACGTGACTGAATTCACTTCCTCTTCTTCTTTTGATGTTGAATTGGTCTCCACATCCGATTGGTCCTTCTTCTCCTCTTGGACCACTTCATCCTTTTCTTCGAATTTTTCCTCTTCATGTGTAGACATGAGTTCTTCCCATTGAACCTTCTTTATCTTGCTCCACAAATTGTGAGCATTCTCGTACTCACCTACACACCTCATCACATCATTAGGCAAAATATTAATTAAAATCGATATTACCTTTGAATTTGCCTTTGACCGTGAGGTTTGCTCTTCTATCCAATATCGCGGTCGAAGTTTCTTCCCTTTCTTATCCTTCGGGACTTCGAACGGTTCCTTTACCACCATCATGGTGTCCAATTCGTGTTGAAGAAGACTTCCATCTTCATCATCCAATAGGTGATGCCCCATAAGTCTCCGCCTTCAAACTTTGGCGGTTCTATCAAGCCGGTTATCTTCTTAGCTTCCTCGGCGGTTAGTCCGACGGAGAGCGGTCTTGCTCTAATACCACTTGTAAGGAATCGGTGGGCGGCTAGAAGGGGGGTTGAATGGATGACACCCCTAAATTGATAGCTTCCTACAATGTTAGCTTGCGCAGTGGAATACAAACAAAACAAACAAGCTAAAGACTAAAACCAAGAAAGGAAATGCAAACCGCTAACACGTTCGTTTAACGTGGTTCGGAGATTAAGACTCCTACTCCACGGCTGTCCGTAAGGTGGATGCTCTCTATCCGTCAGTGGATTAGCCCCTGGTAAACTCCGGCTATCTCAAGTAGCTCCTTGTGGGTGGAGAAACCTCACCACAACACCAACCAAGACTCTTGAGACTAGTAGACTACTAATTAGGGTTTACCACCACTAATTTCATCAGAGATAACCAAGCTTCCAAGCCTTGGTTATATAGGTCGCGGGTTGAAAATCCCACATACCAGTCGACTGCCAAAACATGCAGTCGACTGCCCTCTGTGAAAATTCGACCGTTACATCCCAACGACTCGATACCAGTCGACTGCTAAAACTAGTAGTCGACTGCTCCACACTGGCTGAGCAAACAGAAGCATTCTGTTGGTTCCAGTCGACTGCACCAGTCGACTGAACCAGTTGACTAATGAAACATGCAATCGACTGGTACCGAGTACATTCTCTCACAACACTCGGACCCTCACCCTTACGACTCATTTGACGCATCTTTCGTAGCCTTGACCTTTTGCCTTCAAGCTTACTTCCTCTTTGGCTCTCGTCCCTCGGATGCATACAAGCCCGCGGCTCATCCCCAATGTCATCCTTCGCGTATGCCTCGAAGTTGCTTCCCTCGGCCCTTGTCCTTGTTGCCTTGTCCACGGTCCCTCGGATGCTCCATCCTTCACCGGACCCGAAGCTGTCAACCTGAGTCACATGTGTATCCTGCAGTACTGCACAACTCAAGTACACATATCAAATACAAGGGTGAACATAACTTAAACCTTTGCCTAAACACCAAAACACATGGTCCCATGGACCATTGGGATTGCTCCAACACACATGAGCAGAAGATGAGAGTTGCAAAGATGAAGATGTTAAGGTGGATGTGTGGACATACGAAGATGGACAAAATAAGAAATGAGAGTATTCGAGAGAAAGTCGAAGTTGCATCTATTGAGAAAAAACTCTGAAAGACACGTTTAAGATGGTACAGACATGTACTTAGACGACCAATAAATGCTCCAGTTAGGCAATGTGAAACTATGATAAACATGCATATCAAACGAGGAAGAGGAAGATAAAAAAAAAACTTGGTTAACAACAATAAAATAAGATAAAATTTATTTAAATATAGATGATGATATGATAGGAGATAGAGCTCAATGGCGTAAAAGGATTCATACAGCCGACCTCACCTAGTGGCAAAAGGCTTGGTTGTTGTTGTATTTTTTAACCACCGTGAATGTGTAAATTTGTGGTACACTGGGCATGCAAATTTACTTTTGGTGCTCCATCCAGATAGAGTTACATATCCAATAAAATCACTTATCGCCCATAGTAATGCGACATGCAATTGAAAATTCTGCTTGGTTGATGCATCATATGTCTGCACTCCTACTTCCCATAAATCCTTCAAATCTGCAACAAGGGGTTGCAAGTAGATGTCAATGTTATTTCCATGACCAGATGGACCAGGTATTAACAATGATAGCATAAAGTATGGTTGTTTCATACACATCCATAGTGGAAGATTATAAGGCACTAAAATGACTAGCCACGTACTATGCACCACACTCATATTTTTAAATTGATTAAATCCATCTGAAGCTAATCCTAGCCTTATGTTTCGGGGATCCTTCCTAAATTTTGGGTGGTTGCAGGACATAAACAAATGTTGTAACCTAGGTTTTATTGGAAAATAAATAAAACCTTGCATGCAACTTTCCTCTTGTCACCAATAGGATCATCTTCAGATGTTTCCCATTTGGGCTCATTGCATGTTTTGCATCGAACTCTTTATTTGTCCAACCTCCAATACAAAGTGCAATCATTAGGGCAAGCATCGATCTTTTCATAACCAAGTCCTAATTGCTTCATCAACTTCTCTGCTTCATAGTATGACTTTGGTAAATCTTTCATGCCATTTGGAAATGCCATTTTATTGGTCATTTTTTCAAGACATTTTAAGTGAAGCAAGCGAATAATGAAAGCAAGTTTTGAGAATTTCTTACATATGAGATATAACTCTTTTTGTGAATCATCAATTAATTTATAAAATTTCTTGGCCTCCCCAATTGGAATATCTTTATCCTTTTCAAATCCTACTGTATTAATTGTACTACCATCGTGTTGTTGGACCCCAAAAGCCTTGTGAACTACTCCCTTCATGTCATCTACATCATCACGAGATAGAACTGAACTAGATATTGAAGATGCACTACATGCTATCTCTCCATGAGCCACCCAGTGAGTATAACCTTTGATAAATCCATCAACCGTCAAATGATTAGAAGCATTCTCTCTTGAAACACATATGCCAATCTTACATCTTACACAAGGACATGCAATCGTTTCATTTATGTTTACATTAGAAAATGCAAAATCTAGAAATTCTCAAGTCCTTTTCTATATTCCTCCATTTGTCTTGGTAAAAACATCTAACCTTTATCCATCACAATTCCAGTAAAAATATGTACTAAAACTAGTTCAACAAAAAAATAGATTCAGTCAAAAACTCAATAACCAACACAGAAATTTAAAAATCTATTTGTGAACAACTCAAAAACACTGAATATTTAATATATAAGTTGCAAACATGTGATTAAATTGTTGGGATTCAATCAAAGTCCCACATTGACAAGATTTGGAAAAGATTATGGGGTTAAAAGGATGTAGGATATCTCCATTGGCATGAGCCCTTTTGAGGAGAGTCTAAGAGCAAAGTCATGAAGTCCTACGCCTAAAGTGGACAATATCATGTCATTATGAAGATAAGTGAACATCCTTTGGGCATAACAATTGGTATCAGAGTCATAGTCCAGACTAGATGCAATGTGAGGTAGCCTTGAACGAAGTTGAGGGTAGGCTCGAAGCTAGTCATGAGTGACCAGATGCTCATGGGGAGGCCCGGAGCAGGTCAAGGATGATCGGATGCTTGTAGGAAAGACCCCGAAGTAAGTCAGGGTGACCAGATACTCGCGGGGAGGCCTGGAGTAAGCCAGGATGACTGGATGCTTATGGGGTGGCCTGGAGCAGGTTAAGGTGACTAGATACTTGCGGGGAGGCAAGTAGGTCAGGATGACCGAATGCTCGCAGGGAGGCCCGAAGCAGGTCAAGATGATAAAATGCTCACGGGGAGGCTCAGAGTAGGGAATGCTCATGGGGAGGCCCGGAGTAGGTCAGGGTGACCGGGTACAAATGCTTGCGGGGAGGCCCAGAGTAGGTTAGGGTAACCAGATGCTCGCGGGGAGACCCGGACCATGAGAGTAATTGTGGTTCCTTATTTGAGGGGAGGATTATTGGGATTCATTCAAAGTCTCATATTGGAAAGATTTGGAAAAGATTATGGGGTTAAAAGGATGTAGGATATCTCCATTGGCATGAGGGCTTTTAGGTAGAGTCCAAGAGCAAATTCATGAGGGTCTAGGCCCAAAGTGGATAAAATCATATCATTGCGAAGATATGTGGACATCCTTTGGGCACAACATAAATAGATTCAATCATTGTGATAAACATGATAAGTCAATAAGATAATATGATTTCAATATCTCAACAGATGTACTTTTAGTTATAATTCTAGAAAATATAGAAAAGTCCATTATCCCTTCCTACAAGCTATTTTTTTTTTTTAAATCATGATAGTACATAATGTTTTTATACTTATTATTAAAGAGAAGTTTAATAAAAGATAGAAACAAAATGTACCAAAAAGATAAGATTTTCTATGTAGTTAGAATGATAGGTCTAGGGGTATTATAATTTATGTGTTCATCTTAATATAGTTGGTGAAGGTATTGGTACATTCAGGAAAGTTTTGCTACACATAGATGAGATAGGATAAGCACCAAAGAAATCATGCCAGTAAATTTTTCACTTGTACGTGCTAGCATACACATATCATAATTAAAAATTACAAATAACATCAAACGATAAATAAGAATTACATATAGTGATTACCATAATTGCTTCACAAATCAGACACAAAATAAGAAAAAGCCTTAGAAGCTCACTTGGGAAACTACTATTATATTGTTGCTGGTGAACTTTTGTGTTAATGAACCTTTAAGTAAGATTCACTCTTTCTTCAATTGATTATCAGCTTCACTCGCCTGGAAAAGTAATTTCAGAGGTTGAAATGATTCATCCCATAAATTTTGTAGCCTAGATGTTTTACTAACTAATGTCTTTTTATAAATATCACAAGTCCTTCTCAGCTCAACAATACAACAGAAATAACAAAGAAATCAAGTCAATGAAAGCAGAGAAGAGAGGTAGATAGACTAAAATCGACCTTAAAACTTCCTTCATACTGAACGTATCAAAGCAAGATGTGGTTTCACAAAAATCAATAGAAATCACCTGAAATCAACAAGAAATCAATCTCTTTACCACCTAAAATCATAGTAAGAAACAAGAAAATCTTCAAAAGAAACAGAGCGCACAAACACTTAGCTTGCAACCTAGGGCTTCAGATCATGAAAAGAGGAAAGAATAGGACCTTGGTGTTGCAAACGACAGGGAAGATGGCAAGCCAGACGACGCACAGACGGCAGGGCAGATGACAGGGCGGATGGCGAGGCAGATGGCGAGGCAGACGATGAGGCAGACGGCGTAAAAGGATGTCGAGGGTTGGGGGAGGATCTAGCATAAACGATCGTCGATGGGAATTGAGAAAAGAAAAACTAGGGATATAGGAAGGTTTGGCAGGTGAGAGTCTTATTGGAGGGAGTGAGGAAAAAAAATGGGCACGTGGTAAGAAAAATTACATGACATTCATTAAAAGTGTCATAATAATATACCTAATTAGATTTTAATTTTATTATTTTTAATCAATGTCATGATATATATAAATCAATTACACTTTTAAATAAATGTCATGAAGAAAGTGTCTGGAAAGTCATTTTTTCTTATGGTGCATGCATGTATGTATTTAAATATCTTATTCTGGAAATTTGGATTTAGATATGAATATTTGAATAATTTAGTCTGTTTCTATTATTTTGATTTGTTTAGATTTTTTTATTTTAGATGATTATAATTGTTTTTATTTATATTAGTTTGTTTGTATGAATGTTATAGTTTATTTATGTTTGTATGGATTGTATGAAATATATGTATGAATTATTAGGATGTATGAAATGTATTTATAGGTGTGGATGTGATTGGTTGTATGTGATTGTATGAATGTGATTATTTGTATGTGTTTATATATATGAAATGTCATCGTCTATGATGATTTAGTGTATATATGGATTGTAAACAAGGTACAAAAAGGAGTATAAATTTTTTCTTGTAATTTTTTTTATTTTACTGATGGAATACCGACGGAATCGGTATTCTGTCGATAATTATCACAATCATTTACCTATAGAATTGGTATTCCGTCAGTATTTATTTACTGACGGAAATGGCATTTCGGTCTGTAACACTGACAGAAACAATTTTTCCATTAGTAACCACTGCTACCGATTTACTAATGGAACGATATTTCCAGCGTGATTTACCGAAGGAAACACTATTTCCATTGGTAAATTTCACTAAGGAAATATAAATTCTATCTATATATATCGACAAAATTAAAATTTCGTCGGTATATCCGTTTTCGACAAATTACCTTCCGACAACTAATTTTTCATCGTAATTTCGTCACTAAACAACTATATCAATGGAAAATTATGTCGGTAATCCTGTTTTTTTTTTGTAGTGCGCAACATCAATTTGGGGATATAATCTGGAATCGCATTACCTGAGAAGTGTATAGTTTTCCATTATTCCAGGGTTAATAATTTTTCCCCCCAAATTAACCTCCGATCAGGAAGGGAGAGGGCGAGGCATCACCGTTGATGACTTCTTTATAAACGGATCCCATGATTCTATGCACGTCGTCGAACCCACCGGTGGCAACTTCTAGTTCCCGAAAATCATACACCCTGAACAATTCCAGAGTGTCATGGATGCTTTCAACGGAGATTGGATTGGGATTGGTTTACTGATGTCCCTTCTTGGATATCTCAGAGTACTCGACAGAAGATTCGAGAGTTTTCTTTGTAGGGAGTTCTAGAACAATACCAAAGCCGGAGCGACAGAGGAACCAGATCAGGCCACCGACGCAAAAGAGGGCTAGGAGACTGACTCCGCTGACTCCGCTTCCGACCCCGATGAAAATCCCTTTGTTGGAGGAGTAGCCAGGGTGGTGCCATCTCATGTGGGCTCGCTCGTAAGGGGCACCAACAGAGTGGTGAAGGGAAAGATAGTGACATCGGTGGATAGGTTGTTGGCATTCCGCACTCCTGCTCGTCGACTCAAAAACAAGTGGCGATGGTGGGGATGTCATCGCCCTATGTAACGAGGTAGTTGAGCAAGCACCTGATGTTACAACTTACTTCGTAGTTGCATCGTTCTGCTGAGTTGAACCAAATAACATAGGTTATATTTTATTCCCCATGACCTTGGTTAACCTGAGGGTTATCTAACTAGTGACTAAAACTTAAAAAAAATATAGAAATTATTTTTTGAAAATATGAATTTTTATGATTTAAAAACTAGTTTTTAGAAAAATAATTTTAAAATAATTTTTAATTTTTGAAAAGTTCTAAAATTTTTTGACACGGCTAAACACAATAATCTAGAATTGTGATAAAATTTTCATAAATAAATAAAATTAATATAAGTAGTAATTAATTATTTTATACAGAGAGATAATTTTTTTAAAAAAATATTTAATAATATATTTTGAGCTTGAAAAATTTTACAAGAATATTTGAGTATGTAAATAGAAAGTATATCAACAGAAATAGTAGATTTCGGAAGATTGATTTTTTGAGAATTTTTAATATTAAAAAGTGATATTTTGGTAAAAAAAAAATCATAGAAAATTTATTAATGATAAAAATGTTAGGATCCTTCGTACTCGGCTAGAGAGGGGGGTGTGAATAGCCGCCCCAAATCGATCGCGTTTCTTCCTACAATTCGTTAGCGCAGCGGAAAAATAAACAAGGAAACGAAAATAAGAAGATCAAACCTCAACGCGTCGATGTAACGAGGTTCGGAGATGATACTCCTACTCCTCGGCGTGTCCGTAAGGTGGACGAAGCCTCTCAATCCGTCGGTGGATGAGTCCCCGGAGAACCGGCTAATACAAACTCCTTATGGGTGGAGAAACCTCGCCACAACACACTCTTGCAACAGCAAGTAAGGAGAGTACAGAAATACAAAGAAAGACAGCAAGAAATACAACAGTAAGAAAACTCTTGCTTGCCTTCTCTTCGACTGGAAGAAGCAGCAGCTTCAAGCGCCTACTACAGCAGGTGACCCAGTCGTGGAATGAAGCTCACGCGAAGCTTCGGAGGAGCTAAACAAAGCTCAAGAACAGCAGCACTTAGCAACCGGAAGAAGGACGAAGAAGAAGAAGAAGAAGTAGGCTCGCAGAAGCAGCCCTCCTTTTATAACCTGCGAAGAAAGCGAAGAAAACACGGAAGAAATCTGGCCGTTGTCAAGCGGCTGTGTACTGATCGATCCGGACCGATCGAGCTCCATGGATCGGTCCACGCCGATCCATTCCTAACTCGCTGTGCTCCCCTCGATCGGTCCATGGACCGATCGGAGCTCTGATCGGTCACGCCGATCGGGGAACCTCTCGATCGGTCCAGCCGATCAGCTTTCTCCCGAACTTGCGCCTCGATCGTTGTCGATCGGTGCGGCGGGATCGATCAGAACTAATCTGATCGGTCACCGGACCGATCAAGAATCGGCGAGCTTACGTTGGTATCGATGGTCACCGCACCGATCGTAGCAACAGTATCACCGGATCGGTCGGTGACCGATCCGAGCGGTTTTGCCCAAACCAAGTTCCAAGACTTCAAACCAATATCCGGTCAACCTTGACCTATTAGTACTTCATCCCAAGCATCCGGTCACTCCCTTGACCTGCTAGAACTCCCCGCCAAGTGTCCGGTCAATCCTTTGACCTACTTGGACTTTCCAACACCAAGTCCGATCATCCCCGATCCATCTGGATTTTCCTTGCACGGCTTCACTCACCGGGACTTTCACCGGCTTCACTCACCAGATTTCCACACCGCCTAACATCCCAGAGGACTTTCTCATTCACCTAGCTTCACTCACTAGGATTTTCACCGCTTCACTCACCAGGACCTAACATCCAGTTAGGACTTTTCCGATGCCAAGTCTCCATACTTGGACTTTTCGCGTGCCAAGCTCCATACTTGGACTTTTCGAGTGCCAAGCTCCCTTGGACTTTTCCGTGCCAAGTCTCCATACTTGGACTTTTCCGAATTAGGTCAACCAAGTCGGGTCCGACTGTTGCACCAATAATCTCCCAAACATCTATTCTTGTCTCACATCAAGAATAGAACTCTCTCACGAGTGTCAAACATCAACATGCAACACAACTAGGTCAACCTTGACCCAAGGTTGCACCGACAATCTTCCCAAGTCAAACATCAAAATACAACTCGAGTCCGTCAACTCGATTCGGGTCAACCAGGTCAACCTTGACCTAAGGTTGCACCAACAATCTCCCCTTTTGATGTTTGACAAAATCATAATCAAGTTAGGGTAACCCGATAACCTAACTTAGGTTTTCCAACCATCTTCCAATGTCCAATGTTCTTTCCTTGAGCATTCTCTGGACATTCTCCCCTTAGGTTAACCCGATAACCTAACTTGGGTTCTCCAATAATTCTCCCCCTTTTTGACACACATCAAAAAGAATTCCAATGTTCTTCCTTGAACATTCCTCCCCTAGCTTAGGTTAACCCGATAACCTAACTTGGGTTCTCCAATAATTCTCCAATGAGCGCTCTCCCCTTTTTGACACACATCAAAAAGAAAAAGGAGAGTATTAAGGTCAAGAGTTTCTTCCTAATGAAAGTCCCATACCTTTCATTGAAACTCTTAATTTCCCCTTGATACTAAACTCAACAATCCACTTAGTGATAATCCCATATCACTAATCCTCAAGGAGTAAAAACTCCCCCTAAAAGTCAACTCCCCCTTGACAATTAGGTAAACACTCCCCCTAAAGATCAACTCCCCCTTGACCATTGCACCAACAATGTCTTGGAGAGTTTCAAACCTTCAGAAATTCGAAACTCAACTTCAAAAACTGAAATTTCAGACACCTGCTGAAAATCAGAACCTGGCACGCTCTGATCGGTCCCCAGACCGATCAGAAACCCCATGGATCGGTCCCCAGACCGATCAGGCCTTCACCAGATCGCACTGGTTCTTCTCTGATCGGTCTGCAGACCGATCCATGCTTCACTGGATCGGTCCACAGACCGATCAGGACTTACCTGGATCGGTCCCCAGACCGATCCAGACTCTGATAGGCAGATTTCTGAAATTTCCTTCCCGAAATTCAGAAACTCCTAGAAAATTCCAGAAAATTCAAAAAATTATGAAATTTTGAGGATACATTCCTCATAACATACACTATCATGGAAAAATAGTTTTATATGAAAATAGTTTCCATTTTCAAATCTTGATACAAAATTCGAAAACTTTGAAATAGTTCAAAGTTAAGTCAATTTTGTATCACAATGTTCAATGATGAATGCTATCACTAGGAAAGCTTCATCAAGGTTTTTCAAATCAATTTTAAAATGCTTTTAAAACCATTTGAATTTAGGACCATAATCTTAGGGCTAGATGTACATGACTTGTACACAAGCTTTCCCTATGATCCCCATTTCTTGAATTAGGCTCATCTAGGTACAAGGACTATGCACCTTGATCCTAACTCATGATCCTAATATCCCACACACATCTAAGGTGTATCAAACCACATTCAAGTCAATTTGATGTGAGATATGGGTTAAGGTCAACTTAGGCTAAGTTCTCATGCATTTTCTAAACACCAATTTGATCTCAATATCAAATCATATGTTTGTCCTTAAATCAATTTCATTGATCATAATGCAAGAGATGATGACATGGCATAAATGATATCGTAAGTAAAAACATGTGCCAATGTCATGATGTCATGGCATAAAGTTTGAAACTTAAATAAACATGACATAAAAACTAGCCTAAGCATTATCATGACATTTCAAATGATAATAAAACTAAATATGATGTCATGACATGTGAGGGCAAACAATCATGGCAAGATTTAGCATAAATAAATATACCTAAATTCCCTATCTAAGTATCCTTAGCCTTAGCTAACTTAAAATCTAACCCTAGATTGCCCATATGTCCCTAAGAGAAAACCAAAATCCCAATTATGGTATTTCTCTAGGTTTTCTAAGATTGTGCCAAATAAGATTAAAATCGATATTTTTCAAATATGGCACAATTTACTCTTCAAGGAGTAAATAATAATTCTATTTCATTTTCAAAGGTTATCAAAACCTTGAAAATGCTCCTTGAGTGTCAATTTCCTCAAAGTTGGGTTAACTACCCTTCTTATTGGAGTTGACACTCTCTAACCCATCTATGGGGTAGAGAAAATGCTCCTAGGAACCCAATACCTATTAGAGCTCATTGGGTTCACTAAATATTCACTAGGGATGACTTCCCTAGCAACCCTCCTAATGACCCTCTTGGGCTTTGAAGCCTTGGTCATTTGGGTCTCATCAAGGTCAACTATAGGGGTGACTCCCCTTGTAACCTTGGTAATGGTCTTCCTAGCCCTAGGTTTTGTTCCATAATCGAATGGAACATTGTGATAAGTGGGCTTGACCATTTGGGACTTAGGTTTGTGACCCAAACCCTTTTTGTCCTTGGACATTGGTTTTTGACCCTTAAACCCTAGAGATGACTTCTCCATGTTTTTAAGAGCCTTTTCTAAATTATCAAGTCTTGACCTCAAGACTTGATTTTCCCTCTCTAATACCTCAAGTTTTAATTTATCATTTTCTCTTGAGATATTCCTAGGCATGTGTCTAGTCTTCTTGGGATTTCTACCTAGGTTTTCCTTAATTTTAGAAGCGTTAAACCTAGGGTTGGTATTTCTAGTGTTATCCTTACCTAGGCTAACATGTTTAGCACCTAAGCACATGTGTTGATTTCTAGTGTTAACATGCTCATCATTATTTGCAATAGCAATAAAACTACTAGCATGTTTCTTATTTGAATTGCAATAGTGTGCCTTAAAAGGTACCTTAGGGTTTGCCTTAGCTCCCCCTATCGATGTGCATCCCTTGTCCTTGTGAGGTTGCCTCCCCCTTGGACATTGACTCCGATAATGTCCCCTTCGCTTGCATTGGAAGCATACCACGTGCTCCTTGCCTTTGCGTGTCGGGACTCCGGCTCCCTTGATTTTTGGTGCCGGTGGAGTCTTCCTAACCCTCCTTGGTTCCTACACTCAAAACACATTATGTGTAATTTGCTTGAAATCACAGTGTTTGAGTTACCTAGGGTTGTGGATGGAGATGAGCTTTCTTCTTCAACCCTTCCGGAGGTGGAAACTTCTTCTTCTTGCTCCGAACTTGAGCAAGAGGAACTCTCCTCCTCTTCTTCCTTGGATGTTGAGTAGCCCTCAACTCCCAATTCGCTCCCTCCATGATGTGAGCTACTTGGCTCACTAGGCTCCTCTTCATGGCTTGAAGTGGAGCTCTCCTCATGGTACTTGGCCAAGTTATCCCACAATTCCTTGGCATTGTTGTATTTACCTATCTTACACAAAATATTAGTAGGTAATGAAAATTCAATTGTTTTAGTTACCTCATTGTTGATCATGGATTGGTGGACTTGTTCCTTCGTCCACTTGTTCTTCTCTAGAGGCTCTCCTTCTTTATCCATTGGAGGAGAAAAACCTTCTTGTACACAAAACCAGTTCAACATATTAGTCCTAAGAAAATACATCATCCTTACCTTCCAATATGTGAAGTTGTCGTTGTAGAAGGGTGGAATCGTGATGTCTTCTCCGAATTGATCCATCTCTAGCTTTGCTCCCACGGGTGTTGATCCGACGAAGAGCGAACCTTCGCTCTGATACCACTTGTTAGGATCCTTCGTACTCGGCTAGAGAGGGGGGTGTGAATAGCCGCCCCAAATCGATCGCGTTTCTTCCTACAATTCGTTAGCGCAGCGGAAAAATAAACAAGGAAACGAAAATAAGAAGATCAAACCTCAACGCGTCGATGTAACGAGGTTCGGAGATGATACTCCTACTCCTCGGCGTGTCCGTAAGGTGGACGAAGCCTCTCAATCCGTCGGTGGATGAGTCCCCGGAGAACCGGCTAATACAAACTCCTTATGGGTGGAGAAACCTCGCCACAACACACTCTTGCAACAGCAAGTAAGGAGAGTACAGAAATACAAAGAAAGACAGCAAGAAATACAACAGTAAGAAAACTCTTGCTTGCCTTCTCTTCGACTGGAAGAAGCAGCAGCTTCAAGCGCCTACTACAGCAGGTGACCCAGTCGTGGAATGAAGCTCACGCGAAGCTTCGGAGGAGCTCAACAAAGCTCAAGCACAGCAGCACTTAGCAACCGGAAGAAGGACGAAGAAGAAGAAGAAGAAGTAGGCTCGCAGCAGCAGCCCTCCTTTTATAACCTGCGAAGAAAGCGAAGAAAACACAGAAGAAATCTAGCCGTTGTGTCGCAACGGCTAGTGCCTGGATCGGTCTGTGGACCAATCAGGCTCCATGTGGATCGGTCCACAGACCGATCCATTCCCTAACTTCGCTTCTGTTCCGTCCCTGATCGGTCCATGGACCGATCAGGGAAGCTCCTGATCGGTCCACAGACCGATCAGGGAACCTCCTGATCGGTCCGTAGACCGATCAGGCTTCTCTTCTCCCGAACTTCTTTGCGCCTCTGATCGTTGTCTGATCGGTCTGGCAGACCGATCAGGAACTAATCTGATCGGTCACCAGACCGATCAGTAACCGAACAGAGAGCTTCTGTTCGGTCACCAGACCGATCAGAGCAAACAGAGTATCACTGGATCGGTCTGGTGACCGATCCAGAGCTTGGTTTTTGCCCAAACCAAGTTCCAAGACTTCCAAACCAATATCCGGTCAACCTTGACCTATTGGTACTTCATCCCAAGCATCTGGTCACTCCCTTGACCTGCTTAGAACTCCCTGCCAAGTGTCCGGTCAATCCCTTTGACCTACTTGGACTTTCCAACACCAGAAGTCCGATCATCCCTGATCCATCTGGATTTTCCCTTGCCTGGCTTCACTCACCAGGACTTTCACACTGCCTAACATCCCAGTTAGGACTTTCTCATTCACCTAGCTTCACTCACTAGGATTTTCACCTGGCTTCACTCACCAGGATTTTCCAACTGCCTAACATCCCAGTTAGGACTTTCCCAGTGCCAAGTCTCCATACTTGGACTTTTCGCGTGCCAAGCCTCCATACTTGGACTTTTCCAGTGCCAAGCTCCCTGCTTGGACTTTTCCGTGCCAAGTCTCCATACTTGGACTTTTCCCGAATTAGGTCAACCAGGTCAACCTTGACCTACGGTTGCACCAATAATCTCCCAAACATCTATTCTTGTCTCACATCAAGAATAGAACTCTCTCACGAGTGTCAAACATCAACATGCAACACAACTAGGTCAACCTTGACCTAAGGTTGCACCGACAATCTTCCCAAGTCAAACATCAAAATACAACTCGAGTCACGTCAACTCGAGTCGGGTCAACCAGGTCAACCTTGACCTAAGGTTGCACCAACAATAAAAAATTTTAAAATTTTTCCTACTGATAAATAATAAAATCTTTTTTCACATAAAGATTATGATCTAATTAATTTTGAACAAAAAGGATACAAAAAAATTTATTTAAAAAAGTTAGATAATTTTAAGCATGTAATAAAAATATTAAAGTAAATTAAAATTAAAATATGCATAAAAATTTAACCTAAGCATAATTTAAGAACCCAATATAAGTTTCTACTTACTGGATTAATCAAAAAAAAAATTGGAACATACTTTCTTATCACTTTTTTACTTAACTCTTATGAAATCTATAATACCAATTTAGCCCTGATAATTTCATAAATTTGAGGTAGCAAAATTTGAACATGTGGTTTTTTTTTAAATTTTAAATTTTTTCTTTTAATTTTGTATTTTTAGTTTTAACTTTATCAAATTCTTCTAGTGGGCGTGCTTTAGCTAAAATTGTTTTCAAATTCATATTTTCCTTTTTCAAATTTATATTTTTAGTTTTAGGCTTATATAAAGATTTGGAAATAGAGTTTATTCCTAAATATAATTAATCAAGAGGTAAGAGACAGACTTCACTTACCATATCGGATCTGAAAGTAGATTCTCCCCCTATATCACTGCATTCATTTGATGTGACTCCCCCTTCATCAATGCTAGTCATCAATGCTAATTCAGCATAGACTTCTTTCTTGGATTCAGATGAAGAACTTTCATCCCAAGTGACCTTGAGATTCTTGTGCTTGGTTCACATAGGTCCTTTGTCTTTCTCCTTCTTGAGGTCTGGGCAGTCATCTTTTATATATCCTTCTTTTGATAATTATATCATCGAACTTTTCTTTTTCCTCTTGGATTTTTCCTGGTTCGCATCTCTTTAAACTTGTTAGTTTTAAGCAACTTTTTAAACTTCCTTACCATATACGTTTATTGGTCTTCATTAAGATGTGAGTCTAACTCAGATTCGTTCTTCTTGTTGCCTCTTAGTGCTAGGTTATGGATTGACTCTTTTCTTGCACCTGCACATCTAGATTCGTGTAATTCTAATGTTGAAAAGAGACCTTCTAACGTACTTACCTCTAGGTCCTTTGATATATAGTAGGTATCTGTTGGGGTTGCAAGGTTGCAAACATAGTCCCATATTGGAAACACATGGGAAAGATCATGGGTTTATAAGAGAAAAGATATTTCCATTAGCATGAGGCCTTTTGGGGAGAGCCCAAGAGCAAAACCATGAGGGCTTAGGCCTAAAGTGGACAATATCATGCAATTGTAGAGATATCTAAATTCTTTTCGATCCTACAATTGATATCAGAGCCCGGATTGCCAGAAGGTTTAACCGCCGACTATGCACAAGAGCTATGGTCTGATTGAGCCATGTGGGCATAATATTGACCTTGAACAAAGAAAGTGGGGGCTCCTATGTTCGGATCAAGAGGACCAGACACCAGGCAGGAAGGATCGGACGTGGGAAGCCTATGGTCCTTTGTTTGAGGGGGGGATTGTTGGGGTTGCAAAGTTGCAAACATAGTCCCATATTGGAAATACATGGGAAAGATCATGAGTTTATAAGAGAAAAGATATCTCCATTGGCATGAGGCCTTTTGGGGAGAGCCCAAGAGCAAAACCACGAGGGCTTAAGCCCAAAGTGGACAATATCATGCAATTGTGGAGATATCTAAATTCTTTTCGATCCTACAGTATCTATTATCAATGACCACTCTGAAGTTCTGGAAAAAGACGTTGAGTGTGTAGCAGACTAAGCCCCGGTTGATCATCGTTTCACCGAGATTGATTAATCCGGTGATCAAATTCTTGATCTTCGCATGTAGTTGAGCTACCAGCTCAACTTTTTTCAAATAGAGGTTTGTCAGTTGATTTCAAAGAATGTCCTGTCGTGCAAATTTCGCTTCGGATGCGCTTTCATGGAGCTGTAGGATTTTTTTCCCAGCGTTCTTTTGATGAGCTAGGTGTAACTTTCGATGCGGTTGACATCTTGAGATGGTAATACGCTTAGCAAGTGGTATTTCGCTCGGCTATTGGCTACGAAGTCTTTTTGCTCCTTCTTCGTCCATAGGTATTCTTCTTTCTTCTCTCCTTGTTGATCCTTGGGAACTACAAAATCATACTTGATTATTAAAAGCATTTCAAAGTCAATTTTTAGGAATACCTCTATTTCATGTTTTTAGTGTGTGAACTCTCCCTTAAACTTTGGCGGATTGATGTTTGATCCGGCCATCGATTTCTTTACTTCGATAGGCGGTTATCCCTTCTGAAACATCTTCGCTCTAATACCAATTGTCGGTCCCAATGCAACTGGCAAGAGGTGATGAATTGCCTGAAATAATAAAAATACACTTTTCAAAACTTTCGACTTTGATTAAGACAAACACTTTAATAAACGAAGCCAAATTGTATAAAATAAGTACGAGATAAAAAAGGATTTACTTGGTTTGCAGCCAGGAAGATTACTAATCTAAGGCAAGTAAAGCTCAACTAGTCGACTCCTTCTTCGACACAAGTTGGAGGTGAAGAAGCCTCGTACAGAATGCTGAGCACACAGAACTTTGAAGAACAGAATGCAAAACTCAAATACAGAAAGTGTTGTGTCTCAATGAAGAAGACCAAGCTATATTTATAGCTCACTAGTCGAAAATAGTCGTTTGCTTATACAGCGACTCAGAGAGCTTGGACCCGCCTCGGACGCCCCTATCTATGTGCCTTTATCTGCTCGTAACGGCTACATAACGGTGCGATGATAAAGTTTTATCATGATCTGGGTGTTTGGACCTAGTTGGGGCACCCGGAGTGCAGCTGACGTGACCCAACGATGATCTGTAGCAACAGTCTACATCGGGGCACCTATTCAACACCAAACTAGTCCGAGCGCCTGGACTTGGTCTAGGTGCCTTGACAAGGTCAACTCAGTATTGACTTTACCTAGGGGTGTAAATGAGCCAAGTTGTTCATTAACTTTTCGAAGCTCGATTCGATAAAAGCTCGTTTGAGCTTGTTTAATGAGGTTCGTTAAGATAAACAAACCAAGCTCAAGCTTCACAATATTCGGCTCGTTAGCTCGTGAACATGTTCGTTAAGCTCATAAATCAACTTTTAAATAAAAAATAATAGTTTTGATATTGAATTTATAGATTTTATACTCTACTTATGAAAAACATAGACAAATATATTAAATTTATTTATTAGAATAAAATTATAAATTTTAACAAGAATATTATAATTTTTTAAAAATATATAATTTAGTTTTACATGAATATTTAAATTTATAATTTATATTTATTAAGCTTGTTTAGGCTCAATAAAAGCTCGAATAACCTCGTGAGCCATGAATATATTCATTAAATAAAGCTCAAGCTCGGCTCGATTATAAACGCGAAACTCAAACATCCAAGAGTCCGGCTCGTCTCGGCTCGATTACACCCCTAACTTTGCCTAGTCTTTCGCTTCGGTCGCTTGGGTGATTTTCCGGCCATTCAGAGTTGAACACACCCGAGCCCAATTCCGGTCTTCTCCTCGAGCAGTCTTTCGGTCCAGCTTCTTGTCCCTCAGAAATGTCATGCGTTTCCTTCTCATCCGTCAACGTATTCTTCCGCAACGCATTGAGCCCGTCGACTCCCTTCTCGTGCCATCCTTTTACTAGATGCGTCTTCCGCTCAACTTCTTGTGTTCCTAAACTCTTGCACACTTAGACACATGAATTAAACATAACAGGACATAATTTAACCAGATTAACCACATCAAAATTAACTCGCGGTACTTACAATAACTTGCTCCATGACGTTAGTGTCAAGGGTAGCATAATTGACCTATTGGGGACCGACAATCCAAACTTTTCCTCTGCCCTCAGGGGGAGTCGTGCCCCCCTAGTCCTATGCTAGATCTGCCCATGTCTATAACTAACTTTGATAATTATTTACATGAAGAGGTATCTTGTGATAGTTGCATTGCTTGATTTTAGACACATTGATTTATGAAAAGATACCAATCTCTTTATAAATATTTAGATTTCTTCGTATGTTTATATGTTTGACAACTCGATATTTTGACTAAATATTATGTTAAAAGGGTTGTAGTATCGTAGCGGTTAATTTGGCAATAATAAATTTTGATTAGCGAGAGCAAATAAAATTCTACAGGAAAGTACTTCCGTATAGCTCAACCGCAACATTTCGACACGCCTCAAATTTATTCTAGTACTTTCGTAGTACTTTGTTTTTCAGATTTTTTGAGTTTCCAATTTGTTTACTCATATATTACACTAACACCTGCGGTCCCACGGAGTCCTCAAGGTTCTTTAAAGGTTCGCTACCCGGACGCTTATGTCGGCTATGCGAGTGACCAGGCCGCCACTAACGATTGCACTGGCGGCACCAATTACAGGGTTACCTTCGGCCCTTAATTAACAACGTACAAATTAGAGACGATAAACGACATATTATATTCAAGTAATTATCCACTGTCTACTGTTTTGTTTAGACCTTTAACAAAATGTCATATTCATCGTGGGTACGTACGTGAGCATACGTGCACCATCACGTGCATGTCCCATGCAGGCGACAAATAAGGATACGGAAATGGTGGAGGCAAACATCGGACGCATGTCCAGTCCACGAGCAATGAGCAACGCCTCGTCACGTCGCACCAGATTTACCGGAATCCGGAACAAAAGTAAGCGTCACGTGCTCCGCACGCAACACAAAATTGAAGTCCGCCCGTGACCTTAAATTGCAATCTACTTCTCCATTTAATTGGTCCTTACTCATTCAACTAACTAAATATTCTAATCAATTAGTTGATTAAATAGTTAATTAGTGAAATATATATGGTAATGTAATTTAGCGTGGAGCTCTCTCAATTACATCGTCGAATATAATGCAAGTATCCACATTTTTCAAACCAAAATATTTTTTTAAAAAAAAATAGTTAGGTGTAGCTCTTTAAACAATAAGATTAAATGAAGTGGGTCAAATTAGACAAGTTAAAATAAATTTAATGGCAAATAATTAAAAGAATTATTCCCCACTTATTGCTCGCCACGTGCCACGGGCGCAGCATTTGTCAAATTTTCCGTACGTAAGCAGTCGTACCTACATGCCTACCACTAGGGTGATTAGGTGTAAAGTAGTCCCCGTCATAGCTTAAGTATGCCTACTAAGGGCAGAAAAGTACGTTTACACTAACAACGAGTACCTGCCACTTTCGGTTCCGGCTTGTCCTGTAGTGTCGTGTCGATGTTTGATTGCATTAAAATCCTGTGGGCGGTTGGAGGAAAACATTATGATTTCGTATTGCATATATATATATATATATATATATAATTTTAATGTTTTTGATTAATTCGGCTATAAATAAACGTGGAGCACGGGCGGAGTCGAATGAGCGATCTGAGCCGTCGAAATCTAGACGATGAGGCCGTTGCTGCGTAGGCCGGCGCGAGTGGGCGACTCCTCGTCCTCGACGCAGGGCGAAGCGATCAGCGGGAAGGAGGCTGCGTCTGCGGCTGAGGGGTTCGTTCCGGTGTGCGTGGGGGAGGAGATGGAGCGGTTCGAGGTGCCGGCGGAGCTGCTGAGCCGGCCGGCCTTCGCGGCGCTGCTCCACCTGTCCGCTCGTGAGTACGGCTACCAGCAGCGCGGCGTTCTTCGAATTCCCTGCCCCGGCCCACTTTTCCGCCGCCTCCTACTTTCCCACGGCGAGGCTGAAGCGGAGCTCCTCCGCGCCCTCCGTAACGAAGACGAGTGAACGATCGCACAGCGAAGTTTGTGCGGCCTCCAGTCGGCTTTTTTTTCCTCCTTTTCCGGTTTTTACCCTGTTCGACTGCTTGAATTGCAAGCGCAAGTAGGGACAGTGATGGAATTTCGTTTAGAAAATAAAAAAAGTTTTCCATCTTGTTTGCTTATTATGTTCTAAGCAAATTACATATGTTGGCACTCACCAACTATTATAAAACGATGAACTTCGCTAATTGATACTTTGGTAGTTGGTCACTATCATTAAAAAAAAACAATGATTTAAGGACGAAAATCTAGAATGAAAAATATTCGTCTCAAAATTATAATAAATTTGACAATAAAAATAAATATCGATCTAAATTACCAACGAAATCTGTAACAAAATAATTTTGTTTCAAGTTCTCAACAAACTATATTTTCATTACTAAATTCATCCCATAATTTTGGGACGAATCGTGGATTCATCCCCAAATTTGGGACGAATCCAGGATTCATTCCCAAATCTAGGACGAATCCAGGAATCGTCCCAAAATGAAAATTAAAAAAATTAAAAAAAAATCGGAAGACTTAAATATGGACTTAAAGATATCAAAAATTTATGAAAAAAGTTTCTATATGTTTGTATTGTTCTCTTGATCATAATAATATCCTTATAAATAATTTTGACCTAATATATTGAATGTTGAAATTTTTTAATCCGAATTTGACCTAATTCGAGTTAAAAAATCGCCACACTCAAAATATTACTTCAAAATTATGGATGATGATATATTTACGATCAGGAGAATGATACAAACTTATAAAAACTTGTTTCATGAAATTCTGATATCTCTAGGTCCATATTTAAACCTTACGATCTTTTTCCCTTTTTCTTTAATTTTTAATTCTAGGACGAATCCAGGATTCGCCGCAGATTTGGGAACGAATCCAGGATTCGTCCCCAAATCTGGGATGAATCATGCATTCGTCCCCAAATTTGGGACGAATACAGGATTCGTCCCAGAATTAAAAATAATAATAATAAAAAATCGGAAGGCTTAAATATGGACCTAAAGACATAAAAAATTTATGAAAAAAATTACTATATATTTGTATCATTCTCTTGATCGTAATAGTATCCTCATAAATAATTTTGACCTAATATATTGAATGTTGAGAATTTTTAATCCGAATTTAACCTAATTCAAGTTAAAAAATCGTCACACTCAAAATATTACTTCAAAATTATGGATGATGACATATTTACGATCAAGAGAATGATTCAAACTTATAGAAACTTATTTCATGAAATTTTGGTATCTCTAGGTCCCATATCTAAGCGTCCTGATTTTTTTCCTTTTTCCAAGAATTGGGGACGAATCCAGGATTCGTCCCAAATTTGGGGATGAATCCATATATTTGTCCAAAAATTTTAGGATAAATCCTGGATTCGTCCCCAAATCAGGGACGAATCCTGGATTCGTCCCAGAATTAAAAAAAAATTTTAAAAAAGGGAAAAATCGTAAGTCGTAAATATGGATATGGAGACATCATAATTTCATGAAACAAGTTTCTATAAGTTTGTATCATTCTCCTAATCATAAATATACCATCATTCATAATTTTGAAGTAATATTTTGAGTATGGCAATTTTTTAATTCAAATAAGGTCAAATTCGGATTAAAAATTCCCAACATTCAATATATTTGTTCAAAATTATTTATGAGGATATAATTTCGATTAAGAGAACAATACGAATATATAGAAACTTTTTTCATAAATTTATAATGCCTCTAGGTCCATATTTAAGTCTTCCGATTTTTTTTTAAATTTTCAATTCTGAGACGAAACCTGGATTCGTCCTAGATTTGGGGACAAATCCAAGATTCATCCCAGATTTGGGGATGAATCTAGGATTCGTCCCAGATTTGGGGACGAATCCATATATTCATCCCAAAATTTTGGGATGAATTCTGGATTCGTCCCAGAATTAAAAATTTTAAAATAAAAGGAAAAAAAATCGTAAGGCTTAAATATGGACCTAGAGACATTGGAATTTCATAAAATAAGTTTCTATAAGTTTGTATCATTGTCCTAATCGTAAATATATCATCATCCATAATTTTGAAGTAATATTTTGAAGTGGCAATTTTTTAACTCGAATTAGGTAAAATTCAGATTAAAAATTCTCAACATTCAATATATTAGGTCAAAATTATTTATGATGATATTATTATGATCAAGAGAATGATACGAACATATAGAAACTTTTTTCATAAATTTTTGATGTCTCTAGGTCCATATTTAAGCCTTCCAATTTTTTCCTTTTTTTTTTAATTTTCAATTTTGGGACGAATCCTGGATTTGTCCCAGATTTGAGGATGAATCCATATATTCATCCCAAATTTTGGGATGAATCCTGGATTCGTCCCCAAATCTGGGATGAATCCTGGATTCATCCCAGAATTAAAATTTAAAAAAAAAATAAAAAAATTGTAAGGCTTAAATATGGACCTAGAGACATCAGAATTTTATGAAACAAGTTTCTATAAGTTTATATGGTTCTCTTGATCTTAAATATATCATCATCCATAATTTTAAAGTAATATTTTGAATGTGGCCATTTTTAACTCGAATAGGTCAAATTCGGATTAAAAATTCCAAACATTCAATATATTAGGTCAAAATTATTTATGAGGATATTATTACAATCAAGAGAATGATACGAACATATAGAAATTTTTTTATAAATTTCTGATGTCTCTAGGTTCATATTTAAGCCTTGCAATTTTTCTCCTTTTTTTTAATTTTTAATTCTGGGACGAATCCAGGATTCGTCCCAGATTTGGAGATGAATCTAGGATTCGTCCTAGATTTGGGGATGAATCCATATATTCGTCCCAAAATTTTGGGATGAATCCATAATGAATCCTGAATACATCCTAGAATTAAAAAATAAAAAAAGGAAAAAAAAATTGTAAGGCTTAAATATGGACCTAGAGACATCGAAATTTCATAAAACAAGTTTCTATAAGTTTGTATCATTCTCCTGATCATAAATATATCATCATCCATAATTTTGAAGTAATATTTTGAGTGTGACAATTTTTTAACTAGAATTATGTCAAATTTGGATTAAAAATTCTCAACATTTAATATATTAGGTCAAAATTATTTATGAGTATATTATTACGATCAAGGGAACGATTCGAACATATAGAAACTTTTTTCATAAATTTCAATGTCTCTAGGTCCATATTTAAGCCTTCCAATTGCTTTCCTTTTTTTTTAATTTTCAATTTTGGGACGAATCCTGGATTCGTCCCAGAATTACAAATTTTTTTTTAAAAAAAAAGAAAAAAATTGTAAGTCTTAAATATGGACCTAGAGACATCAGAATTTCATGAAATAAGTTTCTATAAGTTTGTATCATTCTCTTGATCGTAAATATATCATCATCCATAATTTTGAAGTAATATTTTGAGTGTGGCGATTTTTTAACTCCAATTAGGTCAAATTCAGATTAAAAATTGTCAACATTCAATAAATTAGGTCAAAATTATTTACGAGGATACTATTACAATCAGGAGAATGATACTAACATACAAAAACTTGTTTCATGAAATTCTAATGTCTCTAGATGTCCATATTGATTAAAACATATATAGTTTAATACTAATTAGAAAGTTATTGTTCAACGCATGTTCGTATATGTGGTCAAAATCTTAAATATGGACCTAAAGATATCAAAATTTTATGAAACAAATTTCCATAAGTTTGTATCATTCTCCTAATCATAAAAACATCCTCATCCATAATTTTACCATAATATTTTGAGTGTGCCAATTTTTTTAACCTGAATTATGTCAAATTCTAATTAAAAATTCACATAAATCAATAAATTAGGTCAAAATTATTTATGAGGATACTATTACGATTAGGAGAATGATATGAACATACAGAAACTTGTTTTATGAAATTCTGATATCTCTAGATCCATATTGATTAAAATATATATAGTTTAATACTAATTAAAAAGTTATTATTCAACGCATGTTCGTATATGTGGTCGAAACCTTAAATATAGACCTAGAGATATCAGAATTTCATGAAAAATATTTCCATAAGTTTGTATCATTCTCCTAATTGTAAAAACATCCTCATCCATCATTCTAACATAATATTTTGAGTGTGGAAATTTTTTAACTCGAATTAGGTCAAATTTGGATTAAAAATTCTCAACATTCAGTAAATTAAGTCAAAATTATTTATGAGAATACTATTACAATCAGGAAAATGATACAAATACATAGAAAATTGTTTCATAAAATTCCAATGTCTCTAGAGGTCCATATTGATTAAAACATATATAGTTTAATACTAATTAAAAAGTTATTGTTCAACATATGCTTGTATATGTGGTCGAAACCTTAAATATGGACCTAGAGACATCAGAATTTTATGAAATAAATTTTTATAAGTTTGTATCATTCTTTTAATCGTAAAAACATCCTCATCCATAATTTTAACATAATATTTTGAGTGTGGTGATTTTTTAACCTGAATTAGGTCAAATTCCAATTAAAAATTCCCAACAATCAATAAATTAGGTCAAAATTATTTATGAGAACATTATTACAATTAGGAGAATGATACGAATACATAGAAACTTGTTTTATGAAATTACGATATCTCTAGTTCATCTTTAAGCCTATCGATTTTTCCCTTATTTTTTTTTTTTAAAATTCAATTCTGGGATGAATCTAGGATTCGTCCCAGATTTGGGTATGAATAAGGTTTTCGTCCCAATTATAGGGATGAAATTGACAACAAACAATTGTTGATGCAAAAATCCCTAGATCTAGATTTAATTCATCTCACATTGCCGTTTCCTTTGCTTCCTTTTCTCTCTGCCATGACCCATTCCCAGATCTGTTCCAGGATTCTCTTCGGCGCTGCCGTTGATCTCCAGCGACGGTGTTTATCTTCGGCAGTGGCGTTGATCTCAGATGGTAGAAGCGTGTGTCGGTATGCCTATCTCCTCTCTCGGTCTCTCCCATCTCCCCTTTCCCCTCTCTGCCTGCGTCTGGCCAAGTGGACGCTTCCAGGCATGAGTGGTCGCTGCCAGGTGCGAGTGGTCGTGGCCTGGCCACCACCGGGTGGCTGATCAACTCTAGCCGCCGTGGGTGGCTGGCGACTCTGGCTGTCGCCGCAGGGCTGGCCGAGCCTAGCCGCCGTCACGTGGCTGGCCGACTTTGGCCTACATCGCGTGGTCGGCCGCATTTGGCTATGGGTGGCCATGTTTGTGTTACACCTTGAGGGAGTCCTTGCCAGAAGAAATTTCGACAACATCTCCCCTGTACGAGTGACAATCTGAAACTTTTCTACAACATAACCATACACGGCCAACACGGCCAGAACTATACAATAAAATAAAAGCGACAATCACGCAGTATAATAGTAAACAAATCAAACTAAAGCAACGATAAAGAAATCATCTCAAATATCCTACTCAACTACACCCATAAAACTCAAATCTTATATCCTACTCAACTACACCAATAAAACACAAATCACCAGCATACATCCAAATGAAAATCCATTGATAATAAAGGACCATACAAGATCCAAAGTGCCATAAAGATAGAAGTCTGGAAACATAGACGATAACATAATAAGGAAACCAAAGAAAAGATCCAAAATGGAAATCCTCATAATTTGGAGGGGGAACTAGCGATTGAAAATCCTCCGGACAACCTCAACCTGAAATAGTAATATCAACAGGATGAGTCAACTTCTCAGTGGGTAACTACTGACATGCATAGTAAAAAATAACAACTAATAATAAATATGTGTACAGTCTCTTGAATATATATATCATATGAAAAATACAAAACTGTAAGGAGCAGGAGTATCTATACTAACCAGGACCTGGGTATAGGGATAATAAGGTCATCGGACCGAGAGTATCATAAATCCTGTATGCATGTCAAACATATGCATCCACCAAATATGCAGCATATAAAGTGCAGCAAATACAAGCAATAAATGTAGTTAGTGCATATGATTCAACATGTCCTGGTCACCCCTGACACCAGTCAGCCGTCTCACACACGATGGTGAGATCGAGTGGGTAGGGTTGTGACAACCGTGCACTCTGCCATCACTGCTCCTGAGTGACCGAGTGGATGGGATGCTGTCGGAGTACACCTATCATCCTTACCCTAAATCATAAGTGGGGGAGCTCAGTGCTCTCATCTCCCTGAGCAAATCCAGAGGAGAGATCCCTGTCCTGCTACCACGCTACGTCACACTGCCCATGAGTGGACCAGCGGAGCCCTTGACAGAGTAACCTGGTGCAACACACCCTACCTGATAAAAACCACTAATCCATGAGTGGTTGTGTGTGCAGATCCATGTAACTGGTGATGTGCTTAACAATAATGGAGCCAACAATCACACAACATGTAATCATGCGAGATAATGCATAACACTAAGCATGGAAATATCCTGATCCTATCCATCTCTACCAAAATGTGTACCAAAAGATATATGGATTAAACACTATGATCTAGGTACACAGGTCAGGTATGGTAAAATAAATCAATGTCCTGAACATAATAGGGCATGGTATGTCATTACCTTAAGGACATAAATAATTGAAGGAACATGAATGCAAAAGTAGGTAATAAATACAGCATGCTCAGGTAATAGATAATGACATACCAAAGAAGAAATGAACATAAATACTACTACTCGTTAAATATTACTATGCATATCAAATGACAATATCTTAAAAGATAAGTCAAAGTACTTGCCTTTAATAAGAGGATCGTATCTGAAATAGATCCCTCGTCGAGACACCGTCTCGAATCAAAATCCTGTGATATCAAACATAATGTATTTAGCTATATAGCTAAATAAAATCTCCAAACCTATTTAATAATCTTATCCTTCCTTTATATTTAAAATCCTTGAATTAAAAAAATTCTAACTATTTCACCTTCTAATTAGGATTTGCAACTAGCATTATCAACCTAAACTTAATTAAATTCTAGTACAATTCATTCTCAACCTTTCCTAGCTTCAAACCTACGTACGCAACAGCGGATGAAACAATCCCTATACTCTTACCTCAACACCAAACCTCTTAATTTAGAGATCTTACCTTCACGTTACCACTGATCTCTGTTTGGAATTGCTATCACTTGCAAGGATGCTGGCCCAAACAGTGCAGTTTGGGAATTTGGCCAATGCTTCACGTCAAACCAAAGGAGAAATCCAGCACCGACCCTAGAGCTAGGGAATCAGCCAGAGCAAAGGAGCTAGTGGCAGCGGCTATCCACCAAAGGCCAATCTCCTCGATAGAACTACGATAATAGAACACACCATTCTGCTTAACTTCCCTAAACAACATACAAAATCATATCAAAGCTACATCTAATACCAAACATTTCTTACCAAGACCAGATTCGTAACCTCCTCCATAAAGCCACTGTGGTGGTGAACCAGAACACAGAATAGCAAACAGCGACGAGAGAAGACTGGCTGGTGCCGCGATGAAGAGACACCAAGAGTCGGCGGTCTAGGGCACAAAGGGAAGGTCAGCTGGAGAAAATTAGCTCGGGGATGGCTAGGGCAGAGAGAAGGCGGCACTGAGGCGTGAGATCGGCAAAGATGAGAAAGGTGGAGGTTAGGGCACAGACCGGCGGTGGTTGAGATCTCTACAACGAGTAGGTGATCGATCGGCACCGGCGCTCGGCCTTGTTTGAATGTATACTAAAAGTCTAGCTTTTGTATGAACATTTATTTTGAAATAAGAATCACATTGGTCAAATGTCTATATTTATATGCTAAATGTAATTGTTCATTTAATTTATATTGAAGATAACATGATGTGTGGTGTCACACAGAAGATCATGTTATCAGTTCCTTATAAATTATAAATAGTTGCTCACAACCAAGATAGAATGGGACAAACCATTGGAATGGTTGTAGTATAATTTGATATTAGTTTATCTTGACTATAAAATTATACTAGTATACTCTGAGTGTATTGGGCAGGAACATTTGAGGTTGTTCTTTTTATACGGACTGTAAAAAAAGAACAGGATCTCTGTTATTATAGAAGTACGTACTCTTAATCATGATATAATAACAAGCACATATACTTAATATTTATTTCTTTAATTTATCAAAGGGTGAGATTTAGTTCATTAAATCAATAGGCCTAATAAGTTGGGAAATGATATTATTTATATGGTGTGTTGTTGATTATAGAATGAAATTGTGTCCTAGTGATCTAGGTTGGTGATATCCCCTTGAGGAGCTCATAAGGATTGTCATGTAAACCCTGCAGGTGGACTTAGTCCGACATGACAATACGGTTGAGTGGTACTACTCTTGGAGCTAAATATTAATTAAGTGAGTTGTTAGTAACTCATTTAATTAGTGGACATTCGATATCTTAAACACAGGGAGACTAACACACTCATGATAAGAAGGAGCCCATATTGTAATATAGGATTGGTGCGGTAGTGCAATAATAACTCTTTAGTGGTATGAGTTATTATTGATGAACTTGAGTTGGGTGTTCGGGGCGAACACGAGAAGCTCAAGCTCATCGGGAGACCAAAATAAATTTCTCCTCTTGGTCCTTGTTGTAGCCTCTTATTTATAAAGTCTTATATCTACCCAAAGCCTAGCTTCTTAACCAAGCTTAGGGGCGTGCCACATCCTTGCTTGGAGGCCAAGAAAGGGGTCGGCCAAGCCAAGCTTGGAGCTCAAGCTAGGGCCGACCAAGCCTTACTTGGTACCCAAGCAAGGGGCCGACCATATTAGAAGAGAAAAGGAAATTTTATTTAAAATAAAATTTTGATGCTATCCACATGGTATTTTAAAAGAGAGTTTTTAAATTTTAAAATCTTTCCTTTTATAGCTTACTACAAAGGTTTAAAAGAGAGATTTGAAATTTTTCTTTATTTGTAGTTATCTATAATGTTTAAAAGAAAGATTTTAATTTTTTGATAAAACTTTTCTTTTTTGTAACCATGATTTAAAAGGAGTTTTATTTTAAAACTTTTCTTTTATAGATATCCATAAAAGGATTTAAAAGAGAAGATTTTAATTTTATAACACATGCCTTTTATAGCTATCCACAAAAGGGATTTTAAAAGAGAGATTTTAATTTTTGTTTAAAATCTTTCCTTGTGTGGACATGATGTGATCGACCATGTAAAGGAATAAAAGGAAGTTTTAATTTTTTGTTTTAAAACTTTCCTTTTTTTGGATTCACCAAGGATTATAAAAGAGAGGGAGAGGATGCCTCATGGAGAACAACCTAAGCCTTGTATCCTCTCTATTGTGGTCGAAACTCCTCTCTTCTCTTCCCTTGGTGGCCGGTCCTCTTCTTTCTCTCTTCTCCTTTTGTTTTCTCTCTTGGAGGCTGACGACATCAAGTTAGGTATTCTCTTGGTGGCCGGTTGCTTGAAGGAGAAGAAGAAGAGAAGGAAACTCTCTTGTCTAGCATCCCTTAGAGGTTAGTTGGTGGCCGAAACTTGGAAGCAAAAGAAGAAGCTTGGGTGGGTTTCATCTTAGTAGATCGTCGCCCACACGACGTTCAAGAGAAGGAGAGGAATACAACAGAAGATCAAGAGGCCTATAAGCTACAAAAAGGCATAACTAGTTATTTGTTTCCACATCATAACTAGTTCATCTTTTTGTATAGATCTTGAAAAACCAAACATAAGAGGCTATCGATTTTAGGTTATCGTTTTGTTATCGATTTTATTTTTTGATTTCATGTTTCGATATTGTGCTTCTATTAAGGTCTCTGTAGTTAAACCTAGTTTACTATAAGAAGTTAAATATCATTTTTCTTTGAAAGGCTTTGTCTAGAAAGTGATGGATGATCCCATACCCAAGAAGGCCTAGTGCCTCGCCAAGTTTAACCTGGAAGCCGATCTTTGAAATAGATATTTAATTAACTTCTGTAATATGGTTTAACTTATGAAGATGTAAAGCGCTTCAACCGCCTGGCACGCCTATTTCTAGAGTTGGTTCGCACAGAAAGAGAAAGGGTCAGACTGATGCTGAAGATGCTTCTACCCGAGATAGCACTGAACGTGGCCGGCGGAATTAATAGACCGCAGACTACAGAGGAATTGGTCAGCAGTGCCCTAATCACAGAACATTATCAGAAAGCGATGAACGAGAATAAGAGTCAGGTCCGAACAGAAGGACAGAGACCCTCAGGTACCAAAACAAGTTGGAAAGGGACCTCTACCGGAAAAAGGAAACAATGGGACAATGCTAAAGGTGGCTCAGTGAATAAGCAACCGAAATACCCCCAGTGCACTATTTGCGGAAAGCTGCATTCTGGAGTATGTCACAAGGGTACAAGAAGGTGCTATAATTGCGGAGGGGAAGAACATCTGGCCAGAGACTGCACTAACCAGTTTCAGGCACCACCCCAGCGGAACAACCAGAACAAGAGTACCCCCTCACAACTACATCAGATGCAAGCTACTATTGAAGGAACACCGATTAGCCAAGGGAGATTGGAAGCCCCGCCAACTACAACGAACGCCAGGGTTTTCTCGCTTACTAAAGAAGATGTGGCGAGCGCCCCTACTGTCATCACAGGTCAGTTATCTACTTTTAGTCAATATGCTAAAGCTATATCTGGTGCTGAAGGCGAACCAGTGTTCGAAATTATCGGGAAACCGAGAGATATTACGAGTCAATGGATCGAAAATATGTCCGGGCAGCTCTCTACCATGACCCTAGCACCCACAATATTCGACAACCTATCGGAGAAACAAACCAGTGACCAAAGTCTCCAAAGGATTAAACAAGAAACCCTAGAAGGAAAGAAGGACGGATTCCGGATCGCGGACAATGGAATATTATACCTCAGGGATCGATTATGTATTCCCGGGGATCCAGAGTTGCGAAGAAGGATACTAGAGGAACCTCATTCAACGCCCTATGCAATGCATCTAGGATCCACCAAAATGTACCAGGATTTGAAAAAGAAATTCTGGTGATCCGGTATGAAAAGAGATGTGGCTCAGTATGTCGGTATCTGCCTGACCTGTCAGAGGGTTAAAGCAGAACATAAGAGGCCTGGAGGATTACTGCAGCCTGTCCAAATTCCAGAATGGAAATGGGAAGATATCTCTATGGACTTTATAGCAGGATTACCCAAGAAAACAAACGGCTACGATGCCATATGGGTAATTGTGGATAGATTAACCAAATCCGCCCATTTTCTAGCAATCAAGATGATTTATTCAATTGAGCAACTGGCTCAATTATATGTCAAGGAAATTGTTAGGCTACATGGGATTCCTAAGACCATCATTTCAGACAGAGATGGTCGTTTCGTTTCACATTTTTGAGAATGCATCCAGAAGGCTCTTGGTACGAAGCTATTATTTAGTACTGGCTTCCACCCTCAGACCGACGGACAAACAGAAAGGGTTAATCAAGTATTAGAAGATATGTTACGGGCATGCGCATTAGACTTCAAAGGGAGCTGGAGCCAATATTTATGCTTAGCGGAATTCGCCTACAACAATAGTTACCAGGCTACTATTGGGATGACACCTTACAAGGCTCTGTACGGGAGGAAATGTAGATCCCCTATATGTTGGTACGAAGGCGGTGAAAAGAAAGAGATGGGATTCCAAACCGAGTTCATCGATAACACCACCCGGGTTATACAGAGCATCCGCCAACGAATAGAAACTGCTCAGAGTCGACAGAAGAATTATACGGATAAGCGACGAAGGCCATTGGAATTCGGTGTCGGAGACTCAGTATTTCTCAAAGTAGCTCCTATGAAAGGAGTAATGAGGTTCGGTAAGAAGGGAAAACTAAGCCCGCGTTATGTGGGACCATACCGAGTTCTGAAAAGAATCGGCAAAGTAGCTTACGAAATAGAGCTGCCTCAAGAGATGTCAGCCATTCACAACGTGTTCTACGTTTCGATGCTAAAGAAATGCATTCCGAACACGGACCAAGTGATCGAACCACGGGCAGTACAAGTACAAGAGGACCTAACCTACGAGAGCCGACCAATTCAGATATTGGATCGAGACGTCAAAAGACTAAGGAACAAAGAAGTACCCTTAGTAAAGGTCCTGTGGCAAAATCAACGACACGAAGAAGTCACGTAGGAACGGGAAGATGATATGAGACAGAAGTATCCGTCGCTATTCTAAGTTCGAGGACGAACTTTCTATGAGGTATGGGGTACTGTAACACCCACGAAATTATAAGATAAGTATATGAGTGTTATTTTCTTTAGAGCATAAAAATAAAAAGAATAATAGAAAAGAAAAAAAAATAGAAACCAAAATAGAATAAGAAGAGAGGAGGTCAAAGATTGAACCTTGAACCTCCCACAAGTAATAGAGTTAAATTAGTGGATGGAACCACTAGAGAAATGAATGATAAGTGAATAAAAGAGAATAGAAATAGTAGTTAAAGGAGAGAAAATGGTTAAGTAAAAGAGCAAGAGAAAACCAAATTGCTTACCTTCTCTTCCTCTTGGTTAAGAAAAGAAGCAAGCAAAAGATAAATTGCCTACTTCCCTCCCTCTCTCTATTTTCGTGGGAATTAAAGGAATGAGGGAAAAGAGGAGTTGAGGGAATGAATGAAGACATGCTTCATTTACAAAGGAATAAATTGGATTGGGAGAAGAAAAAAAACAAGAGATTAAATTCTTTTTCTTCCTCCTTCCTTCTCCTTCTTCATTCTCCACCGAAACCAAGAGCCCCTCCCTCTCCTTATTCCAAAAGCTAAGCTAAGTTCCTCTCCAAGAAAACTAAATTTTGAGAATAAGCCTTCAAGATCTATCCCTTCCAAGCAAGAGAAGCAAAAGGAGGTACAAGAAGAAGAAGCTTTCTCCTTCCTTGGCAACTAGGATACCTTTTTCCTTAAGAAAAACCACAAGCGAAAGGATGTAAGTTTCCCTCACCTGTGGTACAATAGCTTGTGTATTTTCTATGAGATTTGGTTGCCTAAAAACCTAGGATACCTTCATGAAATTTTCGGCCAAGACAAGACCAAAAAGAAGGACCTAGGAAATGTAAAGATCAAAATTTTGACATGCTCAATATGCTTCTTGTAACATGTATCTTATGGTAGGGATTTATCTAATGTTCATATGCTAGAATGTTTGGTTAGAACTTAGAGTCATACCCTAGACTCTCGGCTAAACATGAATAAAGGAAATAGGTAAGTTAAGACTCAAACCAAGCAAGCTCCTTTTTGTTTTATGATATGTGCCTCATGATGAGAAAGTTGTTAACATGATATGCTCATACCTATATGATGATTGAACTTTATTCCATGCTCATAAGTATTCAGCCATGATAGGATTAGGGGCCTAGAAAATTGTTAAACCTAAACTAATCATGCCATGATCCTCCTTAAGACAAGTTATGAAATTAATATGACATGCTCATGTTGTAGTGTGGTTAGAACTTATTTTCATGCCCCATGAACTTTCGGCCACAACAAGTTTAAGGGTCTAGGAAACTTAGAACTCAACCTAATTATGCTCATGATGCTCCTTGTAATAATTGCTATGATATTGGTTTAGGGTTCCTATGCTTTTATGACACTTGAAACCTAGTTCCAAGCCTTAAAGGTTTCGGCCACAACAAGTTTAAGGGCCTAGGAAACTTGGAACCTAACCTAATTATGCTCATGATGTTCCTTGTAATAATTGCTATGAAATTGGTTTAGGGTTTTCCATGCTTTTATGACAATTGAAACCTAGTTCCAAGCCTTAAAGGTTTCGGCCACAACAAGTTTAAGGGCCTAGGAAACTTGGAACCTAACCTAATTATGCTCATGATGTTCCTTGTAATAATTGCTATGAAATTGGTTTAGGGTTCCCATATTTTTATGACACTTGAAACCTAGTTCCAAGCTTTACAAGTTTCGGCCACAACAAGTTTAAGGGCCTAGGAAACTTAGAACCTAACCTAATTATGCTCATGATGTTCCTTGTAATAATTGCTATGATATTGGTTTAGGGTTCCCATGCTTTTATGACACTTGAAACCTAGTTCCAAGCCTTAAAGGTTTCGGCCACAACAAGTTTAAGGGCCTAGGAAACTTGGAACCTAACCTAATTATGCTCATGATGTTCCTTGTAATATTTGCTATGAAATTGGTTTAGGGTTCACATGCTTGAATGTTGATTTTAACCCAATGTGATGCTTGATAAGATTCGGCCATGATAAGTTTATAAGCTTAGGAAACCTAGAACCTAACCTAAACATGCTCATGATGTTCCTTATGGTATATGATATGATATTGGTTTAGGGTTCACATGCTTGTATGTTGATTTTTAACCTAAGTCACAACTATATGTTTCGGCCACTATATGACATTAGGGTTAGAAATCTAAATATGATTCCCATGTATCTCACATGCAATGTTTTATGATGTGGTAAGAGCTTGCTATGCTTCTATGTTTAATTATGTATACTTATGATCTATGCATGTTGGTAACCCTTATGATGTGTTGTGTGCCCAAGTTATGCATGCTATTTATGATGAGCTGTGTGCCCAAATTATGCATGATATTATGATGAGATGTGTGCCCAAATTATGCATGCTATTTATGATGAGCTGTGTGCCCAAACTATGCATACTTTTATGATGAGCTGTGTGCCCAAACTATGCATGTATTTATGATGTGCTGTGTGCCCAAATTATACATGCTATTATGATGAGCTGTGTGCCCAAATTCTGTATGGTATGATATGATAAGAAATATGATGTGCATGAAATAATAAGAACCATGATATGTATGACATGCTACTTTACTTTATATGGCTTGTACCAAGGGTGGGTTCCATAAGCGCCCCAGGGTCGATGGACTAAGAAACGGGCCTCGTTAGGGATGGGCTCCTAAGTGCCCCTAGGTCGATGGACTAAGAAACAGACCTAGTATGTATGCCTTGTAGGGTTTAAGACTTGCTACCTTAGACCTACATAGGACGCGCGCATTTATGTATGTGGTACAAGTCGGGGCCCTAATCATGTTATTATTATGTTTAAGTATGTATGTAATAAGTTTTCAAAAGACATGCTGCATATATTTTGCATGATACATGTTTTTGAAAGTCATCTCGCATAACACTTTATGATTATGTTATGATATGCCATGATGCTTATGTTTATGATATGTTATGCTAGGATGCACTTTATGATTATGTTATGATATGTCATGATACTTATGATTATGTTATGTTATGCTAGGATGTACTTCATGATTATACCATGATGCTTACGATTATATTATGTTATGCTAGGATGTACTTCATGATTATACCATGATATGCCATGATGCTTACGATTATATTATGTTATGCTAGGATGTACTTTATGATTATACCATGATATGCCATGATGCTTATGATTATATTATGTTAAGCTAGGATGCACTTTATGATATGCCATGATACCTTACGATTACGTTACGATATGATGCTTCTATACATGATATGATGAGCTGTCCTTATGCTTTATGCCTTGGTAATTATGCTATGCTATACAGTTTTTGTGAGTAGGAAGGGATCTTACTGAGCCTTGTGTGCTCATAGCTTACTTTCCTTGTACCACAGATAAGGGCAAGGAATGGATGTACTAAGGGAGCAGCAGGAGGGGGCAAGAAGGACATGTGTAGTAGTGACTCGGCTAAAGAGAAAGACCTGCTTCTAGTTAATAAGAATTATGTTATGTCGTTCTTTTATGACTCCATGATATTTCATCATGCTCTTTAGTATTATGGCTTAAATTTATGTTAAGCATGTTATGTGACTCATATGATAGGTAGTTAGTGATGATGATTTGAAAAGTAAAGAAAAAATTTTAAAGAAAGAAAAAAATATACTATAGATAAGACTTCCGCTGTTTTAAGAAGAAAAGATAAGTAACCCCCGTCAGCTTAAGCAGGAAGGGGCGGGGCGTTACAGAAGAACACATCAGTTAAACTTAAAGTAAAAATATTAAGTATCGTTTCTAATCCAAGTTTAATTTCTGAAGGACAATTTGGATTAATAATGTTAAACATCGTTTGCAATCCAAATTTAACTTCAGTAGAGCACATGGGTAGCTAGGTTATGTTCTATGCTTGTACAAATTTTTGTATAGGGGAACTAGAACAGTATTTCGAATAGCAACCAACAGGCCTCATCTCGTCGCCGCAATCACGGCTCGAGCAGGGAGAAGGGTGGCGGTGGAGACGGCTAGGGAACCGGTGCTAGGTAAAGGGGAGAAGAAAGGTGGAATCGGGAGAAGAAGAGGAAGAGAGGAAGGGAGAAGAAATAGGAGGAGTAGGAGAAGAACCGACGTCGACGGTTTGGGGAGATGGAAATCGTCGGGTTGCTTAGGGCATGGTGAAAACGAAGAAGGGCGGCGTCGGGGAAACGACTCGGGCACACGGGAAAGGAAAAGAAAAAGAAAAGGAAAAATAAAAAGAAAATCAAACATTTCCTTATTTAAATGGGGTAGCCTAAACAGGCTTTCCCGGGGCCCAATATTTGATCCCCTTAAACTCGTCATACGAGCTCTGAAAAATTCTCAGAAAATTTCTAAATATTTCGAAAAATTTCCTTATGGTTATTCACCCTTTTCGGTATTTTACATTCTCCCCCACTAATAAAAATTTGGTCCCCAAATTTTGTTATTACCATCAGCAAGTACTAGCAATAGATAATAAGTAAAAATGCTGAACGGTAATTTAACTCACATACGTCAAATGAAAAGATGGGGGTACCGAGTTCGCATTATATCCTTGAGCTCCCATGTAGCCTCCTTGTCTGAATGATACTGCCATCCGACTTTAACTAGCCGGATAGTTTTGTTTCGCAGCTGACGTTCTTTCTGATCCACGAGCTCCCATGTAGCCTCCTTGTCTGAATGATGCTGCCATCCGACTTTAACTAGCCGGATAGTTTTGTTTCGCAGCTGACGTTCTTTCTGATCCAGAATCCATACTGGAACCTCCTCGTAGGTAACGTTAGGCTGAATAGGAACTGAGATATTTGTCAGCACATGTGTTGGGTTGGATATATATCTCCTCAGCATAGACACATGGAACACATCGTGAATGCCTGCCAGGGACAGTGGTAGTGTCAGACAATAAGCTACTGCTCTAATCCTCTCCAAGATTTGGAAAGGTCCAATGTATCGTGGAGCTAGCTTACCTTTGAGGCCAAATCTCTTCACCCCTTTCGTGGGTGAAACACGGAGAAAAATATGGTCGCCAGTAGAGAACTTCAGGGATCTCCGTCTCCGATCAGCATAACTCTTCTGGCGGTCATGCGCTTCTAAAATCCTCCGTCTGATAGTACGGACCAACTCTACCTCCTGCTAAGCTCTATGAGGCCCTAGCAACTGGGCCTCCCCAACCTCCTCCTAGACGGTGGGTGTCCGACAAGGCCTACCATACAACGCTTCAAACGGTGCTATCTGGATAGCCGAATGAAAGCTGTTGTTGTAGGTGAACTCTACCAATGGCAAATGGTCCTCCCAACTACCTCCGAAATCCAATATACAAGACCTCAGCAAGTCCTCTAGAGTCTGAATGGTCTGCTCTGACTGTCTATCAGTCTGCAGATGGAAAGCTGTACTGAAACAAAGTTGAGTGCCCAAAGCCTGCTGCAGACTCTGCCAGAATCGGGATGTGAACCGAGGGTCTCTATCCGAAATAATACTCAAAGGAACTCTATGTAATCTGATGATCTCTCGGCAATACAGATTTGCCAATCGATCCAGGGAATCTGTCTTCCAGATCGCTAAGAAGTGCGCCAATTTGGTTAATCGATCAATGATTACCCAAATCGTGTCATGACCTCATCGTGTCCTAGGCAAACCCACCACAAAATCCATGGTAATGTGTTCCCATTTCCACTTAGAAATAGGAATCCGCTAAAGTAATCCGGCAGGTCTTTGGTGCTCAGCCTTCACCTACTGACAGACAAGACATCTAGCTACGAATTCTGTGATGTCTTTCTTCATGCCGTTCCACCAGTAGGAACACCTCAAATCTCGATACATGTGGGTCCCGCCTGGGTGGATAGCAAATCGGGAGTTATAAGCCTCCTGAAGTAACTCCTCCCTGACCGGATGAGATGGAGGTACGCATAATCGACCTTGAAAATATATAATACTCGCATCATCTCGGGTGAACTCTGTCTGCTGTCCGGAAGCTATCTGGCTGCCAATGAACTGAAAATGTTGATCTCCGGCCTGGGCCTCCCGGATCCTAATCCCGATCGACGACTGAGCAATCATAATAACCAAAACACCTCGCTCTGTCTGTCCCTGCTCCTCAAGACCCAACTCAGAGAAACCCTGAATCAAGTCTGTGACTGAAGCTCAGTGGCAAGCCAAAGTCCCTCTGGACTTCCTGCTGAGTGCATCGGCAGCCACATTAACCTTCCCTGGGTGATAGCTAATGGTACAGTCATAATCCTTCAGGAACTCCATCCATCTCCTCTGTCGGAGATTAAGTTCCTTCTGGATGAAAATATATTTAAGACTCTTATGATCCGTGAGAATTTTAAAGGTAATGCCATACAGATGATGTCACCAAATCTTCAAAGCAAAGATGATGGCGGCTAGCTCCAGATCATGTACAGGGTAGTTCTTCTCATGCTCCTTCAACTGACGAGAAGTATAGGAGACTACTCTACCATGCTGCATCAAAATAGCTCCCAAACCCTAAAGAGATGTGTCAGTGTAAAGTATGAATCCATCCTCTCCAGCGGCCAAAACCAACACCGAAGCCGACACTAATCTCTGCTTCAGCTCCTGAAAGCTGGTCTCACATGCTTCTATCCAAGTGAACTTCACGTCTTTCCTAGTCAAGTGTGTCAGCGGCATAGCAATGCGAGAGAAACCATCAACAAACCGTCTGTAATATCCAGCCAATCCCAGAAAACCGCGGATCTCCTGAATAGATTTCGGCTTCTCCCAGCTGGTGACAACCTCGATCTTCTGAGGGTCTATGAAAATACCTCGGCTAGAAACCACGTGACCCAGAAAATTGACTGAAGATAGCCAAAAGGTACACTTGTTGAACTTCGCGTATAGACGATTTTGTCGAAGAGCCTCCAAGACTGTGCGAAGATGCTGCGCATGTTCCTCCTCGGAACGTGAATAGACTAATATGTTATCGATGAAAATGACAACAAACTGATCAAGATACTCCAGGAAGATGCGGTTCATCAAATCCATAAATACCACTAGAGCATTGGTAAGCCCAAATGACATTACCAAAAACTCATAATAGTCGTATCTGGTACGGAATGTTGTCTTCTGAATATCAGATTCTTTGACTCTTTACTTCGCAATTTAGACAGAAATGGAGTTGTAATGCTGGGATCTTGGGTAGAAACAGGTGATATTTTAGTAGGAAAATTAAGGCCCCAGACGGCAAACGAATCCTCGTATGCTCCAGAGGATAGATTATTAAGAGTCATTCTTGGAATTCAGGTATCCACTGCAAAAGAAACTTCTCTAAAACTACCTATAGGCGGAAGAGGGCGCGTTATTGACGTGAGATGGATCCAGAAAAAGGGGGGTTCCAGTTATAATTTAGAAATGATTCGTGTATATATTTCACAGAAACGTGAAATCAAAGTAGGTGATAAAGTAGCTGGAAGACATGGGAATAAAGGTATCATTTCCAAAATTTTGCCTAGACAAGATATGCCTTATTTGCAAGATGGAACACCTGTTGATGATATCCGGACCGCAGATCAATCTTAGAATACACTGATGTACCTCTGAGCTGATCAAATAAATCCTTGATCCGAGGTAAGAGGTACTTATTTCTGATAGTCACTGCATTCAACTGTCTATAATCTATGCACAACCTCAGAGTATCATCATTTTTCTTGACAAATAATACCGAAGAACCCCACGGAGAAGCATTAGGGCATATAAATCCCCTGTCTAAAAGTTCTTGGAGTTGAACCTTCAATTTGTTCAACTCTTTTGGTGTGATACGGTAAGGAGCTTTCGATGCCGGCACAGTTCCCAGAATCAACTCAATAGCAAACTCCACTTGCCTTCTGGGAGGCAAATCTGGTAGCTCCTCTAGAAATACATCCGGATACTCTCGGACTACTGGAACGTCGGAGAGTTGAGAACTACTACCGTCTTCAGTATTAATAAAAAATAATAGAAAATCCTGACAGCCATGTGACAGTAGCTTCTGAGCCTGAATCGCCGAAATAGTCGATATGTCGTTATCTCTGATGCTAGTGAATTCCCACGAGGGTTGATTCGGAGGCCGAAATGTGATCACCCTTGTCTGGCAATCAATAGTGGCATGATATGCTGACAACCAATCCATGCCAAGAATAATATCGAACTCGACCATCTCTAGTACTAAAAGATCTACCATAAGTATCATGTTGTCAAAGTCTAACGGGCAACCTCTGACCTCCTGGGTGACGTCCAAAGTATCACCGGATGGTAGAGAGACGATCAATCGCTGCGGTCTAAAAGTGGATAATCTACCAATCTCCCTCATAAAGGTACGGGATATAAAAGAATGCGAGCTACCAGTATCTATCAGCATATCAGTAGATAATGCATAAAGTAAAATCATACCACGGAAAATGGATCCGTTGGCCCGCTACACATCCTCTCTGGTAACCGCGTGTATATGTCCAGTCTTTGGTGGTGGTGGAGGTGGTAGTGCTGCCAAAGGCTGCTGCGCCTGAGCAGGAGTCTGCCACTGAGGTGGTGCTGGATACTGTGCCAGAGGTGGATGTAAGGGCTGCGACTGATACTGTACTAGTAGCTGGGACTACGTTTGGTACTGAACCAGTGGCTGGGGCTGCAGATACTAGACTAGGGGCTGAGGCTGCAGCTGATACTGGGGTCCTACGACAGAACTCTATGGTACTATGAGAGTACTGGGGTGCTCTTGTCCATGAATGCTATAAGAAGCAACTGCAGGGGGAGCTATCCTCTATTGGCGATGTGAAGTTTGGGCCCTGTGCCCGTCTCGCTGAGTCCCTGTCTGACTTAGCTGAACTCCATGACCAGAAACTCCGGAAGCAATATGTTGAGCCTTCAACGAACAATCTCGTCTCATGTGCCCAGGCAGTTTGCAATAATAGCAAATTGACTGTCCCAGGGTGCAGGCTGATGAGGTGTGCTCACTAGACCCACACTGGGCGCAATGGATGTCACTGGCAGGTTGTTTCCGGGTTTGCTGAGGAGGTCGGAAACGTCCTGATGAAGACCGCCTCGACTTCTGAGGCTGACCAGATACCCCAGAAGTTTCCTGACCTGTCCGACTGCGACCACTTTGCTGCTGTGTAGCCTGTGGCAGCTGGATCTGTCAAGATGTCCAATCCGTCTGTTTCATTTTCTTGTTCGGGTACGCTCTCTGGTGAGCTGACTCTATCATCAGGGCTCTGTCTAGTGTCTCTATGTAGGAAGAATTACCAAAACCGGCAATCTTTACTTGCAGATGACCATCCAGTCCCTGGATAAACTGAAGCATGCGGGATCTGTCCTCAGCAACTAATTCTGGATAAAATTTGGCCAATTGATTAAACTCAGCATTGCACTCTGTCACCGAGCGGTTGTTTTATCGCAGACTCAGAAAATACTGTCGGCGAGTCATCTGATATGCTTGTGGGCAATACCGGCTCTCAAAAGCCTCTATGAAACTTACCCAAGTAATATTCTGGTCGCCTATGATGGAGCATTGCGTATCCCACTAGATATCAGCCTCATCTTGTAAATAGAAAGCAGCCAACTCTGTTTTCTCCCACTCGGAGCAAGCCATATAGAAGAAGGTTCGCTCCATAGTCTTAATTCAGCACTGGCCACGCTCGGATTAGTTTCTCCTCGGAATAGTGTGAATCAACTCTTCATCGACTCTACCAATGCTGGGATCTAGGCTCGTGCCGCGACAATATCAATGAGGTGGGTAGGGATCGACGCGAGAACTAGCGGAATCCCTAGAGCTGGTGCTACAGGTAGTACCACTGGATAGACCGGGGGAGGAACTCCCGATGCTGCTGCATAAGCTAGAGCATGTACTACTGGTGGTACTATAGGGTCGATATAGGTGGCCACGGCTGGAGGTACGGTAGGTGGTGGTACCGGAAATGGCACAAGTGGTACTGCTGGTGCGGGGTGCTGGGTACATTGTAGGCACTGGGGGTGCGGGTGTTGCTGGTGCTGGGTACACGACAGATCCAGGTGGCGGTGGTGTCGGGTACGCCGCAGGCTCTGCTGGTGGAGGTATCGAGTTTGCCACAGGTGGTACAGTGTATAAGGTATGGGTGGGTACCTCTAACGAAGCCACCGGAGTCTGAGAGCCCGACGCGCCCGCAGTATCTTGAGTCTGTCCCTAACCGACAGGTTCAACCCCAGTAGGCATCTTTGGCGAGTCCGTTGCCAGAGATTCCAAAGTCCTCTTACATGGCAGCCCAGCACCACGTCTCGACGCAAATGCTCATGTAGATCTCCTTATATCTGTTAAGTTATATCCCAGATATTACTACAAGTATAAAAATTTATAAAATTTAACATTTTACCTATTTACTGTTTGGAGATGTTCCGTCGCTGTCTAGTCCCCCTTTATGACCTCGGAACTCAGAAATGAGAAAATCAACGGAAATCTATACAAATCCAAAACGGAATTCGAAAACATGAACATAACGGAAATCCGTACAAATATAAAAAATACCTAGTTTGACTCACAAACTTGGCTCTGATACTAAATAAATTATCACGCCCCAGGGGAGTCCTTGCTAGAAGAAATTTCGACAACATCTCCCCTGTACGGGTGACAATCTGAAACTTTTCTACAACATAACCATAAACGGCCAACACGGCCGGAACTATACAATAAAATAAAAGCGACAATCACGCAGTATAATAGTAAACAAACCAAACTAAAGCAACGATAAGTCTCAAATATCCTACTCAACTGCACTCATAAAACTCAAATCTTATATCCTACTCAACTACACCCATAAAACTCAAATCACTAGCATACATCCAAATGAAAACCCATCAATAATAAAGGACCATACAAGATCCAAAGTGCCATAAAGATACAAGTCTGGAAACATAGACAATAACATAATAAGGAAACCAAAGAAAAGATCCAAAATGAAAATCCTCGCAATCTGGAGGGGGAACTAGCGACTGGAAATCCTCCGGACAACCTCAACCTGAAATAGTAATATCAACGGGATGAGTCAACTCCTTAGCGGGTAACTACTGACATGCATAGTAAAAAATAACAACTAATAATAAATATGAGTACAGTCTCCTGGATATATATATCATATGAAAAATATAAAACTGTAAGGAGCAGGAGTATCTGTACTAATCAGGACCTGGGTATAGGGATAACAAGGTTGTCAGACCAAGAGTATCATAAATCCTGTATGCATGTCAAACATATGCATCCACCAAATATGCAGCATATAAAGTGCAGCAAACACAAGCAATAAATGCAATCAGTGCATATGCTGCAACATGTCCTGGTCACTCTTGACTCCAGTCAGCCGTCTCACACATGATGGTGAGACCGAGTGGGTAGGGCTGTGACAACCATGCACTCTGCCATCACTGCTCCTGAGTGACCAAGTGGACGGAATGTTGTCAGAGTACTCCTATCCACCTTACCCCAAATCATAAGTGGGGGAGCTCAATGCTCTCATCTCCCTGAGCCAGTCCAGAGAAGGGATCCCTGTCCTGCTACCACGCTACGTAACACTACCCATGAGTGGACCAATGGAGCCCTTGATAGAGCAATCTGCTGCAACACACCCTGCCTGATAAAAACCACTAACTCATGAGTGGTTGTGTGTGTAGATCCATGTAACTAGCGATGTGGTTAATAATAATGGAGCCAACAATCTCACAGCATGCATTCATGCAAGATGATGCATTGACACTAAGCATGGAAATATCCAGATCCTATCCATCTCTACCAAAATGTGTACCAAAAGATATATGGATCAAACAATATGATCTAGATACACGAGTCAGGTATAGTAAAATAAATCAATGTCTTGAACATAATAGGGCATGGTATGTCATTACCTTAAGGACATAAATAATCGAAGGAACATGAATGCAAAAGCATGTAATAAATACAGCATGCTCAGGTAATAGATAATGACATACCAATGCAGAAATGAACATAAATATTACTACTCGTTAAATATTACTATGTATATCAAACGACAATATCTTAAAAGATAAGTCAAAGTACCCGCCTTCAATAAGAGGATCGTATCTGAAATAGATCTCTCGTCGAGACACCCTCTCGAATCAAAGTCCTGTGATATCAAACATAATGTATTTAGCTATATAACTAAATAAAATTTCCAAACCTATTTAATAATCTTATCCTTCCTTTATATTTAAAATGCTTGAATTAAACAAATTCTAACTATTTCACCTTCCAATTAGGATTTGCAACTAACATTATCAACCTAAACTTAATTAAATTCTAGTACAATTCATTCTCAACCTATCCTAGCTTCAAACCTACATACGCAACAGAAAATGAAACAATTCCTCTACTCTTACCTCAACACTAAACCTCTTAATTTAGAGATCTTACCTTCACGTTACCACTGATCTCTGTTTGGAATTGTTGTCGCTTGCAAGGATGCTGGCCCAATCAGTGCAGTTTGGGAATTTGGCCGATGCTTCACGTCAAACCAAAGGAGAAGTCCAGCACTGACCCTAGAGCTAGGGAATCAGCCGAAGCAAAGGAGCTAGTGGCAGCGACAATCCACCAAAGGCTAGTCTCCTCGATAGAACTACAATAATAGAACACACCAGTCTGCTTAACTTCCCTAAAAAGCATACGAAATCAGATCAAAGCTACATCTAATACCAAGCATTTCTTACCAAGACCAAATTCGTAACCTCCTCCACAAAGCCACTGTGGTGGTGAACCAGAACATAGAACAACGAGCAATGGCGAGAGAAGACTGGCTAGTGCCGCGATGAAGAGACTCCAAGAGTCGGCGATCTAGGGCACAGAGGGAAGGTAGGTTGGAGAAAATCAACGTTGGGGATGGCTAGGGCAGAGAGAAGGCGGAACTGGGTGTGAGATCAGCAAAGATGAGAAAGGTGGAGGTTACGGCACAGACCGGCGGTGGCTGAGATCTCTGCGACGAGTAGGTGATCGATCGGCGCCGGCGCTCGGCCTCATCTCGTCGCCGCAATCATGGCTCGAGCAGGGAGAAGGGTGGCGGTGGAGACAACTAGGGCACCGGTGCTAGGCAAAGGGGAGAAGAAAGGTGGAATCAGGAGAAGAAGAGGAAGAGAGGAAGAGAGGAAGGGAGAAGAAATAGGAGGAGTAGGAGAAGAACCAGCGTCGACAGTTTGGGGAGATGGAAATCGTTGGGTTGCTTAGGGTACAGTGAAAATGAAGAAGGGCGGCATCGGGGAAATGGCTTAGGCACGCGGGGAAGGAAAAGAAAAAGAAAAGGAAAAATAAAAAGAAAATCAAACATTTCCTCATTTAAATGGAATAGCCTAAACAGGCTTTCCCGGGGCCCAATATTTGATCCCCTTAAACTCGTCATACGAGTTTCAAAAAATTTCCAGAAAATTTCTAGAAATTTTGAAAACTTCCCTTATGGTTATTGGCCCTTTTTCTGTATTTTACAATTTGGTTGCGGGTGGCCGCGTTTTGCCACGGGTGGCCCCGTTTGGCCACCGGTGGCCGCGTTTGGCCATAGGTGGCCACGTGGTCGGGCCTGCAACGGCTGGCCAAATCTATCCTCGTCTGGCCATGCTTAGCAGCGGCTGGCCAAATCTGGCCGTGGCTGGGCGTGGCCGCTACTACACATGTAGGGTGGTTGCGGCTGGACGCGGGGGATACGGTTGTCCATGGTGGCCGTTGATGGTCGCGGCTGCCCCCGGTAGTCGTGGATGGTCGCGGCTGCCCCCGGTAGCTGCGACAGCACGAGGTGTATTATTATTTCATTTTTTATTTAAAATTTAGAAGGTACTATCTAAATTCATAATGTTGTTTGTGCAGGTCTCAATTTACCGTGATCTCAGTATAGTTGAAGACAACCGTATTTATTCCACTCTTTTCAGTATTCCTAAGTTCATTAATTTACATTTACTTATCTGTATATAAAGTTAACTGTAATTAATTATGTTATAGTTGATTAATTGCTATAGATCCAATGTTTACATAAGAGCTATTCATCCCCTCTAGTTAAGTGTAAATAATTATATTATACTTGATTAATTGTAATAGATCCAAACACAATCTTCTTGTGCTTGATTTTACATTAATACTAGTAATATATTATACATATGTGTGTCCCCTCATTTTGATAAGATGCTTTTTGTTGCTTTGTCTTCAATGATAAGATTTATTTGTAGTAACTTTTAATAATGTTTAACTAAATAACTGAATATAGGTAAAATGCAGAATGAAAGAAGTTGGATGTATAATAAGAATTTGCTTGATCGTCGAGGGTTAACTAATGAGTTTATCACTGGCCTGAGCCAATTTTTGAATTTTTCATCTAGTCAAGTTATGTAATGGATGACATGAAGATAAGGTGTCCGTGTAGAAAGTATCACAATGGTAAATTTTTATCCACAGATAAAGTTGAAGAAAATCTTTGTAGATTTGGTTTTATCCTGAATTATTATAATTGGACATCTCATGGTGAACCGTTCATATCTGATGAGGATTATGGACGGAATTTCCAAGCCTCTATTAGTGAGGATTAGAGTTATTATAAACAATTAAATCCATATCAGAGAATGATAATTGATGCAACATGCCAGAATTTTATTCCTAAAACACTTTGTGCAAGTTCTAGTTTTCCGCCAATAGGTGAACAAATGTTTGCTACTAATATATCGCCATTGGAGAAGCCCGAAGTACCAGGTGTTAATGAAATATATCGCAAATTTCATGAACTGTTGAGCATCGCAGAGGAACCATTATGGGTCGGTTGTGACAGTCAAACTAAATTATTTATCACTGCAAGATTATTAAATATAAAGGTAGATCATAATGTGTCGCAAGATTGTTTTAATGATTTTGTTCAAGCTTTTGACGATACATTGCCACGTGATCACATTTTGCCTCCTGATTTTTACAGTATGAAAAAACTGGTGAAAGATTTAGGTCTTCCAGTGGAAAGAATTGATGTTTGCAGAGATGGTTGTATGTTATATTAGGGAGATCATGCATATGTAGATGTTTGTAAATTCTATAATCAAGATAGGTATAAGACAACCAGAGGGAGTCAACAGCGACGTAAATCATACAGGCAGTTGTTTTATTTACCTTTAACTCCTAGGTTACAAAGATTGTATGCATCAAAGGCAACTACGAAACACATGATTTGGCACGCAACTTATCAAATAGAAGAGGGGCTAATGTGTCATCCATTAGATGCAGATGCATGGAAAAATTTTGATAGAAGATATCCATATTTTGAAAAGGAGACTCAAAACATTAGATTATGTCTCTGTGCTGATGGATTTGCTCCACTTGGTAAATTAGGAAGAAATTATTCTTATTAGCCAATTATCTTAACGCCGTATAATCTTCCACTTGGGATGTGCATGAAAACGCCTTATATGTTTTTAACATTGGTTGTGCCTGGCCCGCAAAATCCAAAGAAGTTAATAGATATTTATATGCAATCCCTGATACCAGAACTTAAACAACATGGGATGAAGGTGTTCCTACATACGATGTTCATTCTAACTAGATGTTTATAATGAAGGCTGCTCTCTTTTGGACCATAAATGACTTTCTAGCTTACGGTATGCTATCAGGTTGGAGTACTGCTAGGATCTTCAGATGCCTCATATGTATGGAGAGATCAAAGTCAATCAGATTGAAACATGGGAAGAAACCGAGTTATTTTGATTGTCATAAATAATTTTTATCAACAAATCATAATTTTAGAAAGAATAAAGATGAAATCACTAAAAATAGGATTGAAAGAATACTTCCACCATTGAGATTGATAGGTCTAGATATTTGGTACAGAAGACTTCACTTTCCATCTGTTATTGAAAATCTACATGGTACAACATATGAATATGGGAGTACACATAAATGGATTAAATAGAGTATATTTTGGGATTTGCCGTATTGGTTTAGTCATTTGATACATTATAATCTCGGTGTAATACATATTGAGAAGAATGTTTTTGATAATATGATAAATATAGTGATGGATATCAACGGAAAAATAAAAGATAATCTCAATGCAAGAAAAGATATGCGACTTATTTGTAAAAGACTCACTCTTGATGTCAATGAAAATAGCAGGGGACCAAAGCTAAAGGCAGTTTATACATTAAATAAGGATCATCGACGTGTCCTATGTGAATGGTTGAAATCTTTGAAATTTCTAGATGGGTATGTCTCTAATCTTGGAAGATGTGTCGATATGAAAGAATGCAAGTTAATTGGTATGAAATGTCATGATTGTCATATAATAATGCAAAAATTGATTCCTATTGCTTTTAAGGAACTCTTACCACAATTTGTATGGAGAGCGATTACGAAGTTAAGTATTTTCCTACATGATATTTGCTCAACAGTTTTGAGACGTTCACACATGGAGAAGTTAGAGAGAGACATTCCAATCATTTTGTGCAATTTGGAAAGGATATTTCCACCCTTTTTTTTATTCCATGGAACATCTTTTGGTTCACTTGCCATATGAGGCCAAAGTTGGAGGACCTGTCCATTTTCGATGGATGTATCCATTTGAAAGGTAGAATTTCATTTTTCTATACTTCGACTCTTTGAATGCAAAAAAAAAAAATACTAATCCTGGATTATATATTAATATTGAATATAATTTGTTATATTACCAACATATTCTTATATCATTTGAAGAAAAAAGTGAAAAATAAAGCACAAGTTGAAGCCTCTATTGTTAATGCATACATTGTGGAGGAAGTAACGACTTTTGCATCATATTATTTTGAAACTCATATTCATAGCAAAAGACGAAGAGCGGGTAGAAATGATGAGGCTCCTATTGATCCAAATGTGAACTAATTTTCAATTTTTAACTACCTTGGTCGACCAAGTGGACTATGTAAACAAAGATACTTAACTGGTAAAGAATGGCGGGCAACCCAGACCTATATTTAATTTTACTAAATTGTCCAGAAGTATCGTCATATTATGAGTAATTATATATTTTTATTTTATTTTTTTAATGTCATAAATTATTTGTGTAATAATATATTTTTTTGAGTAGGATATTTCAAAACTTATATTCTGAATTGTAACACAAGAGTTTGATTGATTTTGTGAAGAAGAATTTGCTGCATAGTTCAAATCATATTTAAGTAAACAAACTATATTTTGTTGATACATATGCATACTTTTAACAATTGATATTTTGACCTTAGGTTCATGGTAATCAAGCTCACCTTGAGCAAAAATGGCTAATCCATCTATCATGGGGTCCAAAATCATTTGTACGCACTTGGTTAGCATATTTCATAAATGGTATAATTTTCATACTAAAGAATATGGAATGAGAAAGAATACCATGAATAGTGGGGTGTGCGTATCGTCATCTAATGAAGGAGGTGCAAACAATGATTTTTATGGTTTGTTGGATGAAATTATAGAAGTAGAATACCATGGGCCTGTCAGAGGGATAAAGGTGCATCCACATTATAATTTGGTTGAAATAAATCATAAGAGATTTTATAAGAGATATGAACTATTTGTGTTGGCACAACAAACAATTCAAGTATTCTATTCTTCGTATCCTAGTTTGAAACGTGATAAGATTGATTGGTGGGTTGTTTGTAAAACCAAAGCACAAAAAAAATTGAGGCACGTTGGGAAATCATTGCATATCAACAAGAGGAAGTTGCAAACATCTTTCAGACTGAGGAATATATTATTCCAACTTTACGAGACCCCAACGGTATAGTGTTAAACATGGATACAAGTGAAATTGATGATGATGATGATGATGATGCAGAGGAGGAGGAGGAGGAGGAAGAGGAAGAGGAAGAGGAAGAGGAGGAGGAGGATAATAATGACAATGAGGACTTTGATTTTTGATGATGGGTAAGTTTTGTTAGTTTATTTAAAGGAATTTGCCATATTTTTTTACATTTGTGGTGCTAGTTTTTTTACAAGCACATTTATCTTTAATATGCAAATTTACCAAACTTATAGCTCACTGAGTTTTTTATATACTATTTCATTTATAATTTTATTTATTTTATCAGTTAATACACTGTATTTGTTCATACAGGTCATTATATGTGACATCTCATATTTTTTTCCCCTCTTATTCTATAAGCTTTACGTAAAAATGATAAGTTTTTAAATGTTCTTTTTTATGCATCAAATTTATAATTTACTTTATCTTATACTGGAATTTTTAGCATATATTTCAATGTGGTGGACATAGACAGAGATCACAGGATCAGACAGATTCATCATCTGCCAGTGTACCTGTGCCACCCCCTGATCAGGCAGGATCATCTCATGTACCTTCTCCACCGACTTCATATTCGCCGCCACCAGTACCATCGCCCATGCAGTTGCTAGTGCCCACAGATCTTCCTGACTCTACAAGAAACTCATTTGCTGAGTTTAGGAATAATAAAGCTTTTGTAGTCCCCATCGGAGATTCATAAGTACTATAAAATATTTTATGTTTTTATCTATCTTAATTATTTAACATCATTTGTTTGTAATTTAATGCAGATTTGAAAATCCTGTATGAGTTGTTCATGAAATTAATAGAATCATAAATAACCATTAGGGAGGAGAATCGATGATATATTCAAGCACTCCACCGGCCACAAAACAACTATGGTGGAGCAAGTTCAAGTTATATTTTCTTGAGTTTAATTCAAATTTAAAGTGAATATATAATAAATTATTTTTTTCCATTTCAGCGGTTAAATAATTGGGACCTGAATGATTAAATGGAGATCTATAGAATATTTAAAAAGAAATGTAGCGATCACATCAGACATGTATTAAGTCATGCCAAGAGTTGGGGAAAAAACCAAACTTCATCGCCGAAGAAAATTGGGAGAAGATCACCAACTTTTGGCCAACGGAGGAGAGTAAGCAAAGGAGTACCTAAATAGAATGAATCAATGTCACAATTCTGGTGACTCATCTGCTATATATGCGGGAGGCTCCATTAACATAGATGAGCATAGATGGAGATTGGTAATTTTTTAACTCATACAATAATTTTTTATCTATATCAAATTATTTCATTATTTATAATTATGTTTTTTCAGACCAAGGAGATGGGGAAGGAGCCCTCTTTCATTGATACTTTCATCCGCACTTTTAGGAAAAAAGATAAGACTTGGAGTGGGGCAAGAGCAAAAGCAATAAAGGTTGGAATTATTATTTATTTGATCTTAATATATGATTTAGATTTTAGTAGTTAAGTAGCTTCGCTGTCTTAATATTATATGTGTTTCTATTATATCTAATCAATATCTTTTGTCTTTTAAAAAATAGGAAACATATGATGAACTCGAGCTAGCCCAAACATGCTCACAAACTGGTGGTGTCGATAGTTAGGGGTCTGAGGACTCTGTTGGCAATAATTTGAGTTTATGGCTGGAGGCCAGTGGAGGACCAAAAGGGGTAAGGATATTGGAGATGAGTTCCTTAAGCAGAACCCAAAAAATAGTTGGAACATCTTCCTCCTCACCAGCACTTACGACCCAAGTAAATAACTTGACTGAAGAGGTTAGCAATCTGAAGGAAATATTATCGTAAAGAGACCTAGAAAGGGCGCAAAGAGACCTAGAAAGAGCGTAAATGGAGCAAGATATGAGAGAGTTACGCCGACAACAAGATTTTATCATGTGACACCTTCAGTTGAGCTCCGCTCTAAGTCATATTCCTCCACATAACGATGATGATGATGGCAGCGATGATAACGATGATAGTGGTGTTGGTTGTTCATGATTTTAATTATGTATGATGATTATTTGTCTCATAATTAGTGTTTTAAATATTAATCCATGGCTTGTTAACTTTTCTAATTTTTATTTTAATTAATATTATTATTTTTTAACAGGGTTGGTGAAGGGAAATATATATCAGAGAAAAAAATAAGTATTAAGTAACACAGCCTTAGTTGAACATGTTATACTTTTAATTTTATTTATTTATTTTTTTATCAGTTTCATTTGAAAAGTTAAATAAGGGTATCATTCTTTTTATAAATTTATTAAAATTTACTACTACTGCATTATTAGTTCAAATTCTGAATTATAATTAGAGTTTGCCTAGCAACCAAGTAACCATGAGTACTAAAAGACTAATATCAACTAATTGATCTTGACTAATTTGTGTTTTCTTCATTTGAGACATTTTCAGATGATAGGAATTTTAAAAATACATCTCATGCTCTCTATGTCAGATGGAAATAGGATATTTGTAACTATTGTTTGATATGGTGAAATAAGTTGTATCATAACAATTTGATGTGGTAAAATAGATTGTATTATATTTAGGATACTTGTAGTTAGCTTCAAGGTACTTCTTATAATTTAATTTACTATTGCTATGAAATGGATGGTTCATACTAGCTTCAAGGTGCTTCTTACCATTAAATTGACCGTTGCTAAAAAATCTTGATTAATACTCTCAATATTTTTTTGATTAAATAATTATGAGCCATTTTGGTATTAATTGTACAAAAAAATTTATTTTCTCATTGCACAGTTATCTTATTATCTAATTATGGGTTGTTATAACTTATGTCAGTCGCAACCAAGAAAATATAGTAGAATATGATGCATGTTGATATTGTGCAGGTGTTTGAAATGTACAAATTAAATTGATATTATATGATTGATTAGATTTCAAAACAAGCTTAGACTTTTCTTAGAATAGACAATATTCTTTCTTAATTTGGAACTTCAATAGGAATTGATGAACATTTCTTTCAGATTTCTAACCCTAAATTTAAGAGAATCGATTTGCTTCATTATACTGGGGACTAAAAAGAGGCGGAACAAGGAGGAATATATGCTCTCTAGATAAACTAGCTAGCGGTGGATCGAAAATCTCAAGATTAACCATTTTGGCTAAAGCAAACAAACAATTACAAAGATCTAATTTATTTGTTTGTTTTTATACAGGAAAAGAAGATTTGATGGGGAAGAAAGCTTTTGCGGACAAACAAAATGAGTTATATCATAGTTTTTTTTAATTTAGATCCTTGTTTAACTTTTTGGATTTTTGGACTTGTATAACTTTTGGAGTGTGAGACTTGTATAATATTTTGGAGTAACTTGAAGAAAAAAGATCTTGTATAACTTGTTGAGACCTTTGAATTTGTTGTATTATGATTTGATTTCAATTATTAATAGATGTATGTGAAATAGGATGTGATAATGTTAATTAGGATGTGTTGAATGTATATAATGTGTTATTTGAATTTGTTGCATATATATATATATATATATATATATATATATATATATATATATATATATATATATATATATATATATATATATATATTGAATTGTAGAAATAAATTATTTCTGGATTTTTTTTTATTTAGGGACGCATTTGGCAAAAAAAAAATAATTTGTCGCTAACTTATCATAAATACTGTACATCGATAATTGTGCGACAAAATCATTTTCGTTGCGAATTTCGTCGTAGAATATATTATTCATCGCCAATTTCGTCTCCAAATTCGTTGTCAAATTTGTAACAAAAAAATATTCGTTCCAAAAGTTGACAATAAGAGATTTGGGATGGAAATTTTTTCATCGCAGAATTCATCCTAAAAATTTTTACAATAAATTTTTTTTATAAATTCGTCTCAAAATTTATCCCAGAAAATTATATATATATTTTTAATATATCTTTGTCAAGCAACACTTATTGTCATTGAAGCTTAATCGATCCTTTGCTTATGCATTATTTCTAATGTGGTCGAGATAGTGATGCCACGTGGCATGATCCATGGAACTCCGGTCGAGCCAGTCAACTTTAGAACAAATTAAACCAAAATCATCTGAGCCACATCGAAGTTGAGCCTTTCCGGTCAGTGACCTCAAGGCGCCAGCTGTTACTTGAGCCACCAGCGACTGCAAGTGACGCAGTCGTGTTTCCCAAATGACGTAGTCGTTACGCGGGCTACCAGTAGTTTTAAAAGATGTAGCAGTTCAAGCAAGTGCTGGTTAACCCAGATTATTCATCCAGTGCGCGTCCGTGGACCTTCGACCCTACGACTCATTGTGCAAGGATGTCACGCCTTAACCGGTTGATCCAGCCCGCGGAGGCTAACAAGTGCTGGTTACATGACAGTGGTAGTGGTGCTGCTAAAAGACGGTAGTATTCATAAGGGATGGATGGGATCCTTTGGTTCTCTTATCGTGATCTATTTTTGGATTAGGATAAGAAGATTGATGAAAGATAATGACCTCTACCTATTAACAGATGGGGAGTCATTGTCCCTATTATCCCTTACCAATATAAAGACTGAATCAGTCATTGGTAGGGAGTCATTGCCCCCTAATAGTAAAGATATTTCTTTTAAATATTTATGATGTTCATGTTTACATTATTTTTTAAATATTTTGCTATTTAAATATTTCAAATATCATAATAAAATACTCTATCAATCAAATATTTATATGTTCCATCGATCAAATATTTATTCTTAAATATTCTCAATTCCATAATTAAATATCTCACCAACCAAATATTTATGAGATCTATAACTATTTAATTAACTTATATTTAATTTAAAAAAAAATAAAATAGAAGACGTATAAATTTAAGAAGAATACTCATACAAATATAAATATTTTATAAATTAAAATTGAAATACAGATTTACAATCATATTAAATTAATAAAATACATAATAATAAATTATAATTAATAAAATAAATCATAAAAATTAACTATATTTAATTTTTTTTCTAATGTTCTGTTTTTGTTTTCTTACGTTACTTCGTACATTTATTTTTTTTCTTAACGTTCGTTTCTTTATTTTTCAATTTAATTAAATTAAAAATAATAATAAAGCAGCTAAAAATAATGGTAGTCTACCATTTTGATGGGCAAGTGTACAGTGATTTTCAATCACTTCTTAAATATCCTCTACAGAAGATTTTGAGAGGCGAAGATATTTAGAGAAATATCCCCTCCAAATATTTTTTATTGTAGATGCTCTAAGACTATTAGTGAGCGATTGAATAACATATAAAGATGATAGATACGGATGGCTACTAGTCAGGATTTGACCCCAGATCTAATGACGGAGCCAACACGGATGATGTACCCAGGCTGATCGTGGACGGTAGGCTACAAGTGTTAACCGTCTCTCACGTTGTTTCTTCTTTCTCTTCCTTTATTTTTGTTTCTCCTACAACAAATATATAAAAAAATCTCTTTCTCAAGGTTGTCTTCGTGCGCTAGTCAACCATCCAACCCGAGAGGATAAGTACCGATTATATGATGTGGTAAAAGACGATTTACTCGCTTTTAGTATCTTTGCTAATCCATCGTTAAGTTAACATGAAAAAGATAAATCAAAAATGACTACTAATCATAATACAATGAATAATTGTATTTATTCAAACATGAGAGAAAACATGTTCATATATGTCGAGTCCCCAAAACTTAATAGGATAATATCTCGTCTCAATTATCGCATCATACTAAGAGCACCCAGGTATTTGGGGGAGTGAGAAAAAGTTCAACTAGATGGAAGCCAACTTGATAGAACCCACCGACGAAAGCTATCCTGACGTGCATCTCACTAACCAAAGATTAAGGTGAGTCGAGCACTCGTCAAGAGTCACCCCCATCCCTTCATCTCAGAGTCTCAGTCCGTATCAATTTAATTACTTTAACAATTGTTAATTTTTCTTTTAAAAAAATGTTACTTTTGGCTTTGGCAGCACAAATAGAAAAGCAAGCTTAAGATTCCCCAACACCTCAGATTATTCCAGTGCCTTCTCTAATCTTCCTTCTTCTTCTTCCTCCCCAACCAATTTAAGGTCCTCCACCACGCGTCGGATTACGTTTACAGCCAGAGAGCATGGGCCTGGTCATAGATCTGTCCCTCCCACTCATTCTCTTTGCCATTTTACTTGGGTTCGGCTGCTACTTAGCTTCCTCGGAAGAGCAAAGGGGAGACAGGAAGCCCTTGCCGGCGTCGGCATGCAGGCCTACGGACCTCCGGCACCACCTCCCGGCGTCGTTGAGCCTTCTCTTCCAACTACCTACGCCAAGGAAAGCGCAGGAAATTTGTGATGATCGTGTTTAGTTTCTGTTTTGTTCTTTCGTGAGTGCCTTTGGATTTCTCTCTTCACGTTTGAGTATGATATTTCGATTGTTTTCTTTTATTACGATATTATCCTCTGTAGTGACGCCCTTGATTTCTGAAATTTGTAATTTTATAAAGATCTTAAATCTCTGCTGGAACGAAACTGAAAAAAAAAAAAAAAAAATCACTGCTGTCTATCTTGAAAGGCTCGCCAATGCCTTGGCATATGCTATGGGCAATGAGATCAATTTCTTCGCCTTTCCTACGTAGGCACGCTTCGTGAAGTTGTCGTAGTCATTGGCTTCAATGGAATCAAGGATCTGTCGATAAAGCTGCGAGGAGGCCAAAACCTGAAGGAAAATAAAACGAAGAAGAAGAAGAACACTATTGTTCAAATGATGATCCATTCAGATCAGTTATATGATTTCATACCGGCCATCTGCTAGCTGAATTCAACTCGTAGATGCCCTTCTCAGCTTCGTCAAAGAACATTCTGGCTCGCTTAATTTGACCCTTCATGAAGCTCCTCCATCTCTCGGTCACTTTTCCATTGAAAATATCATCATCTGATAGATCAGCTCGAGCTAATTCGTCTTGCGGAAGGTACACTCTCCCCCTTCTCGAGCTGAAACAATGAAATAAGACAGAGAAGTTCTATCTAATGAAGAATTTTGCCATATCGCAATCGGAAGGACAACTTACTCTTCTCCTACATCCCTGAGTATGTTGGTCAACTGATTAGCAATGCCAAGAGCTAGTGCTGCGTTATAGACACTCTCTATGGAGGCTTTTGAATCTGGAGCAATTCCCATTACAGGAACACTCATTAGGCCGACCGTACCAGCCACATAGTAACAGTAGAGATAGAGCTCATCAAAGTTATTGTATCGCGATTTCCGCAGATCCATTCTCATTCCTTCGATCAAATCCTTGAATGGCTGTATCAGGAAGAATATGAACAATCTAATTCAAACCTCAAAAGACATCTAATGTTTCTATCTTCATTTACCTGAATGTCTACTGGATATTTTGATACAGTGTCTGATAGAGCGGCATCATACATATCGTAAGGCCGACCATCGAATAGATCTTCCAACCTGTGCTGCCAGCGATCCAGAGCAGTGGGTGTTATATGGGAAGCATTGGGGCCATCGACTAGTTCATCGGTCCTTCTGCACCATACTGAACATTAAAGAGGAAAACAAAAACTATGATTAAAGTGTAGAGAGATTAATCATCTAAATTACATGTAAATTATCATCAAACAAGCTGATCAGGAGCCAGGAATTTAATATTGTGGGGTGAAAGCTTAAGATGTGTGTTTGGGGCCTTGGCTCCGTCTAGTACTCTAGGCATCCATTTAGATAGTTTAAGTACCCCCTTCAAATTCCTTCCGAATATTCTAGGAATCCCTTCGAGTAGTTTAGACATCCCTTTGGGTAGATGGACTCTTTTAAAATAGTCTAGGCAGTCCTTCAAGTAGACATTCAGTCACTCTGACCTGCTTCGGACCTCCTCGCAAGCATCCGATGACCCTTACCTACTCTGGGCCCACCCTTAACTGTAGATGTTAGATATTAGGGCCTTAATGGACCAATACGGTTTTGTGGAAAAATCGGAATGTCATCAATAGATAAAAGTCGTAATTGACTTCAAAATTAAAATCTACGTTTCGAGTAGATAAATTTAGACTATTAATTTGCTCAAAACCGATTAAAGGTGAATGAGAAATTAATTGTTTAAAGTCGGCCCAAATAAAACATTAATTATTCATTAATGGTATATATAAGGAAATACATAGTAGAATAATCCCATATCGGAAATTTTCGATGTGCATTCTTTGCTTATTAATGATGCTGTGTTAATGGAGTTAACTCAAAAAAAAAGACCAGGTGCTCTCTTCTCAGGGGCGAACAGGTGCTCGCACCTGTGAGCCCGCCACTCGCCACATGCGCACGTGCGTAATGGGCGCTTTGTAGGCGCACTTTGCACTCGGGTGATGTATCAGGCTCGTATCTGACATGACAATGCCTATGTGGCATCCACGTGGGCAATAAGAGATGACTGGACTGTTGATTGGGCAAACAGATGGCAACCGTTGATCAAAGAGGTGTGATGGATCGCTTGTGATGTGATCTAGAGCGTTGGATCGTGAAGAGTCATGATTTGACCGCTTGGGATGAGACTTGATCTGAAGCGTCAGATCGAATGGATCAGTAGATCCAGATCCGATGGCTGATGACAATAGGCGAGATCTGAGGGTCAAAACTCTTCAGATCTGATGGATGAAATTAAAGTGGGATATGTGAAGGGTTATAACTCTTCATGGACGATCCAGATCGATCCAGCCCAAAGAATACATCCTCTCACCCTCCAGATGCTAGGTTCACTGGTCTCGGAATTCGGAGTGCTACGATTCTGAGACGTTCGTCGTAGTATCTTGGGAACGAATTGCTGCTATCCGTTAGCACCGTAGCGGAGCAATATCGTTTACGGAGATAGTGTTGAACACTAGCCTCGACGATTAGTATCAGTTTGCGCACTTCGGGAGATACCGGGAACAATAGTCGTAAACGATACTCTGCAAACTGATATGGCTACTTCCAACGACGTTCCGACCACCATTCCGCCAACATCAATTCCGCACGGAGAAAAGCCGGAGAAATTCAGCGGAGCCGACTTCAAAAGATGGCAGCAGAAAATGCTGTTTTATCTAACGATGCTAAACCTTGTACGATTTTTACAGGAAAACCCGCCAGTCGCTACGGAAGGTAGTAAGGCTGCTTGCGATACGTGGTCACACGGAGATTTCCTGTGCCGCAACTATATTCTCAACGCCTTGGACAACACGCTGTATAACGTGTATTGTTCATTGGAGACGGCGAAATCTTTGTGGGAATCACTTGAGAAGAAATACAAGACCGAAAATGCCGGATTGAAGAAATTCATCGTCGGCCGGTTTCTGGATTTCAAGATGGTGGACTCTAAGAGTGTCTCAGCTCAAGTCCAAGATATGCAATTAATACTGCATGATCTGGACGCCGAAGGCATGAAGCTGAACGAGTCATTCGTAGTAGCTGCGGTAATTGAGAAGCTCCCTCCGTCATGGAAGGACTTCAAGAATTACCTCAAGCACAAGCAAAAGGAGATGGGACTGGAAGACCTGATCCTGAGGCTACGAATAGAGGAGGATAATTGAAAATTATCCGACTCTAGAGGAACCAAGCGGACTATTGACGAAATACCCAACCTGGTCAAGCCAAACTCCAAAAAGCCGAAGCAGTTCAAGAAGAAGGCTCAAGTAAAGAAGTTCAAGGGCTCTTGCTACAACTGTGGAAAGTCAGGACACATGTCAAAGGACTGCAGACACCCGAAGAAGCCAACTAAGGGGCCAAAAGATGCTGCAAACCACATCACAACCTCTCTTGAGGACTTGGATCTCACTGCGGTCGTGTTTGAATCCAATACAGTGGAGGATAACCCGAAGCAGTGGTGGATCGATACTCGAGCAACTCGTCATATCTGTTCAGATAAGCCGATGTTCTCCAAGTATACTCCGATAAATGGAAGGAAGCTCTATATGGGCAATTCCACGACATCTCCGATCGTCGGACTCGAAAAAGTTGTTCTGAAGATGACGTATGGAAAGGAGCTAACTCTGATTGATGTGCTCCATGTTCCCGACATCAGAAAGAACCTAGTTTCTGGATCGACACTTGTTAAGGCCGGGTTTAGACTAGTGTTCCAGTCCAACAACTTTGTCCTTATGAAGAATGATGTCTTCGTAGGAAAGGGGTACTTAGAACAAAGTCTATTCAAAATGGTTGTAATGACTGTACTCCGAAAATTTGATGGTAATAAAATAATTGCTTCCAGCTATGTGGTTGAATGTTTCAATTTGTGGCATGATCGACTCGGACATGTGCATAATAATACTCTGAAACGTCTCGTCAAACTAAATTTATTACCGAACGTCAATGTTGACGAAACACACAAATGTGAAGTGTGTGTAGAAGCTAAAATGACGAAACTACCTTTTCATTCGGTGGAAAGGTCAACGACTCCTCTAGAGTTAATACATAGTGATCTATGTGACTTGAAATTTGTGCAAACTAGAGGAGGTAAAAAGTATTTCATTACTTTTATCGATGACTGCATGAGGTTCTGTTATGTTTTTCTTTTAAGAAGTAAAGACGAAGCCTTAGAGGCATTCAGAACCTAAAAAACAGAAGTTGAAAATCAACTTGACAAACGAATTAAGATAATTCGTAGCGATAGATGTGGAGAATATGATGCACCGTTTGATGAATTTTGTTTAGATTCTGGCATTATCCATCAAACAACGGCGCCTTACTCACCTCAATCGAATGGTATTGCTGAACGTAAAAATCGGACACTAAAAGAGATGATGAATGCCTTGTTGATAAATTCAAGCTTACCTCAAAACTTATGGGGGGAAGTAATATTATCGGCAAATCACATTCTCAACAAAATTCCTCATAAGAAAAGTGATAAAACTCCATACGAACTATGGAAAGGCCACAAGCCATCGTACAAATACCTGAAAGTGTGGGGGTGCTTGGCAAAGGTCAAAGTACCTAAACCAAAGCAAGTAAAGATTGGACCTAAAACATTCGATACGGTATTTGTCGGATATGCCCATAATAGTAGTGCATATCGTTTCCTAGTTCATAAATCAGACATTCCTGATATTCATGTGGGAACAACCATAGAATCTCGGAATGTGATATTCTTTGAAAACGAATTACCAAATAAGAAGGAAAACGTTGAAAATGATAACAACGGAAGTTCAAACGAAAATGACGTTACCGAACTTAGCTGTTATAAAAGGACTATTGACGATCAAAGCGAAGGGACACGTCGTAGCAAACGGGCTAGAGCTGAGAAATCGTTCGGGCCAGATTTCATGATTTTCATATCGGAAATGGACCCAAGAACATTAAGTGAAGCTCTCTATAGTCCCGATGCTCCAATGTGGAAAGAAGTTGTCAACAGTGAAATCGAATCCATCATGAATAATCATACTTGGGAATTAGTATACCTTCCTTCTTGTATTAAATCATTAGGTTGTAAGTGGATACTAAAACGTAAGTATAAAGCTGATGGATCAATTGACAAGTATAAGGTCAGACTTGTAGCCAAGGGGTGCAAGCAAGAGGAAGGTCTTGATTACTTCGATACCTACTCACCGGTGATAAGGATTACGTCCATATGAGTGTTAATAGACATTGCAGCACTGTATGACCTTGAAATACATCAAATGGATGTTAAGACTGTGTTCTTAAATGGTGAGTTGGAAGAAGAAATTTATATGGAGCAACCCGAGGGGTTCGTGGCTCCAGGAAATGAGAAAAAGGTGTGTCGACTTGTTAAGTCATTATACGGACTTAAGCAAGCGCCTAAACAATGGCACGAAAAATTTGACAAAGTAATGCTGTCAAACAAATTCAGAATAAATGAATGTGACAAATGCATGTATGTCAAAGACACGCCTAAAGGTTATGTAATCATCTGTCTATACGTAGATGACATGCTAATAATGGGCAGTAATCATGATATAATCATGACTACAAAGAAAATGTTGACCAAAAATTTCGATATGAAAGATATGGGTCAAGCAGATATTATATTGGGAATAAAAATTCTCAGGACATCAGAAGGGATAGTTCTAACACAATCCCATTATGTAGAGTCAGTATTGAAAAGATTCAATGCGTACGATCTCTCTACAGTAAAAACACCTATGGATCTAAGTCAATACTTAGTGAAAAACCATGGTGAGACCTTATCGCAGTTGGAATATTCTCGGATAATAGGCAGTTTGATGTATCTCACAAACTGCACACGTCCGGATATTGCCTGTGCGGTCAACAAGCTAAGTCATTTTACGAGTGGTCCAAACGACACCCATTGGAAAGCATTGATGCGAGTTCTTAGATATTTGAAATATATTATGAACTATGGATTACATTATGAAAAATATCCCGCTGTGCTGGAGGGATATTGTGATGCTAATTGGATATCAGATACAAAAGACTCCAAATCCACTAGTGGATATGTTTTCACGATCAGTGGGGGAGTAGTATCTTGGAAATCCACTAAGCAGACGTGTATTGCTCGGTCAACTATGAATCCGAGTTTATAGCACTAGACAAAGCAGCTGAGGAAGCTGAATGTCTGTGAAATTTCTTGGAAGATATTCCGAGCTGGGCGAAACCTGTGCCTGCCGTACTGATCCACTGTGATAGTCAATCGGCAATTGGAAGGACACAGAGTAATATGTACAATGGGAAGTCACGACATATACGTCGTAGACATAATACCATTAGGCAGTTGATCTCGAATGGAGTGATAGCAATCGACTATGTTAAGTCCAAAGATAATTTGGCAGATTCTCTTACGAAAGGGTTGAGTCGAGATCAAGTATACTGCTCATCAAGAGGAATGAGATTAAAAATCTACAACTAAAAAACGACTGTAGCGGTAACCCAACCTTGTTGACTGGAGATCCCAAGATCTTGGTTCAATGGGACAACGAAGTTACAGAAATTGTGTTACAGCACATGAGATATTTTATCTCTATCCCAATCCTAGGATGAATTTGTGCTGTCCTACCTCATGTAGTGAGGTAAAGCTTATGCTTTTAGTGACTTCTATGCCTTATAAGGTGGAGTATGGTAGGATACTCCTGATAGAAGTGTCACTTATATGAGTATGAAGACAGACCGCTTCAATGAAACACTCATGAATCCAAGATGGTGTCCATGGCCGAAACGGAACCAACCATAAGAACCTAAAGTAGGTGAGATAGGTCTCTGTGTGGGTGTTATTGTCTTAGTATACACCAACAGCTGAGCAGTTCAAAACATCACGTTCACTGTGCAACCTAGTATACTCAATAGCATTCCACTACGGAAGGTTCAAAGCCACAAGCTACCTCTCCCGATACAATGACTTATCGATTAGACTCTTGTAAAGTGTCAGCATGCATACACGCATTGCATTAATTTCCATTCATGTGGGGGATTGTTGGATATTGGGGCCTTAATGGACCAATACGGTTTTGTAGAAAAATCGGAATGCCATCAATAGATAAAAGTCGTAATTGACTTTAAAATTGAAATCTACGTTTCGAGTAGATAAATTTAGACTATTAATTTGCTCAAAACCGATTAAAGGTGAATGAGAAATTAATTGTTTAAAGTCGGCCCCAATAAAACATTAATTATTCATTAATGATATATATAAGGAAATGCATGGGAGAATAGTCTCACATCGGAAATTTTCGATGTGCATTCTTTGCTTATTAATGATGCTGTGTTAATGGAGTTAACTCAGAAAAAAAGACCAGGTGCTCTCTTCTCAGGGGCGAGTAGGTGCTCGCACCTGTGAGCCCGCCACGTGCGCACGTGCGCAATAGGCGCTTTGTAGGCGCACTTTGCACTTTGCACGTACGCATCGTCGCGAGGAGCATTGAGGAGCTTAACAATGCCTATATGGCATCCACGTGGGAACGGATCTAGAGCGTTGGATTGCGAAGAGTCACGATATGACCGCTTGGGATGAGACTTGATCTGAAGCGTCAGATCAAATGGATCAGTAGATCCAGATCCGATGGCTGATGACAATAGGCGAGATCTGAGGGTCACAACTCTTCAGATCTGATGGATGAGATTAAAGTGGGATATGTGAAGGGTTATAACTCTTCAGAATGGACGATCCAGATCGATCCAGCCCAAAGAACACATCCTCTCACCCAAAAAGGCATTCAACCTCTTCATTTGGTATAAATAGAACCCTCCAGATGCTGGAAATATAAATTGAATCATCGAATTCATCTATTCTACTCTCTCTTGAGCATTCATCTCATCTTGTGCATTTAAGAGTCCAAAAAGCCTACGAGAAGGTTCCCTGGTCTCGGAATTCGGAGTGCTACGATTCCGAGACATTCGTCGTTGTATCTTGGGAACGAATTACTGCTATCCGTTAGCATCGTAGCGGAGCAATATCATTTACGGAGATATTATTGAACACTAGCCTCGACGATTAGTATCAGTTTGCACACTCCGGGAGATACCAGGAACAACAGTAGATGCACTCCTTCAGCTAGTCTAAGCATCAGTTTAGGTAGATGGCACCCCTTGGGATAGCGTAGACACTCTTTTGGGTAAATGGACTTTTTCGATTATATGCACTTGTTCGGGTAGTCTAAGTATACCCCTTCAAGTATATGCACCAGGTGGGAAATAAGCCTTGTTGTGCTATTAGCACAATAAATTATGTTGTTATTGGTTCAATTGAGTGTTCTTCTAGTCCAATTTCATTTGTACAATTTATAATTATCCCCACCAATGATCTAGTGAGAATAATTGCTTACTTATATTTGAGTTAGCATTCACATATTCATATATATGTGCACTCTGCATACAAGCAAATGTCATCATCCAACTATAAATTGATTCATATAAATTAAGATTTGATGCAAGATCAACCAAATATGATTATTTGAACTTTAAACGGTATTCCATTTTAATAGTATTTAGGATATTTTAATATTTTTGGTAATTATGAGTTATAGTTAGTCTATAATAACGTATTATTTTATTAATTTTAATTTCTATCAATAGTTTTTTTTTAGAAAGATCTCTTTTTTTTTTCTCTCAATAAGATTTGAATTAAGATACATATATTAAAATTTCTTTCCTATCTTTATCTTAGGATCTAATGTCTATATATATAAATACCATTATAATTGTATGGAGATTCATCCCTCAATTATTAATAAAGTCTTTTTTATTTTTCTCTTTATTTTTTTGAGATTCTTGTTATCTTCTCCTTAATTTTATAATAATCCATATTCATACTCAACCTAGCTAGCTCATTAGTTATGAAAACAAATATCCAATACTTCTTCCCAACAACCCCATGAGGTATGAATAAAACTTATAAGAATTCTCTGAAAGGGCGGTGGTGGACACAAGGAGATGGTGGTGGTGGCAAACACAAGGTGTGATGGACATAAGGAGAAATTAGCAATGACCCCTCCCCTTTAATCTTACCAAGAATAATAATTAAGTCTTATCCCACTAAAATCTTACCAATCCCTCTTGAAATTTTATGTATCAATAATTTGATTTTTTTATTACAATAATTAAAACCGATAGGGTAATCATGTACTGGGTTGTATGTAACCTAGACAAAGGCCAGAAACAAAAGAAACTCTTAAGACCTTTTGACTTTACTTTGACATTCAGTTTATCAAGCATAGAAATTGTAGTCTTTCCTTGAAGAAGATAGAAGCACAAAAAGGAAGAAGAAAGTCATACCGTAGATTGCCCCGATAGCCTTTCTTCTCTCTGGTGTCATAAGCAATGTTCCTGAAACAATTAAATTTCATCAAAGGAAACATTCTTGACACAAATCTGTACATAAATCAAACTGTTCAGAAACATATATATTTAGAACTTTGGCTCTCTGAGAGACAGAAGAACTTTTTTTTGACCTTATACGCGACTGATAAAATGCCGCAATGGTCAAAGTAGATGTTGTTGAAGTGATAATTATATTGATGAATTGGACCCAAATTTTTATGGATTTATTTTTAAACTTTACTCAAACAAACCTGACATCAGTGAAGATATTTTTCATATATTTTCAATACGAAACTTTAATTATTGGCGTCGTATGTGGGAATACACCTGAATCTGAGCAGAAAAGATGGAAGGAGCTGGACGACCACACACCGTGACGCTCTCGCAGGAGGAGCTCGACGTCCTTATTGAGGTAAGAGCGGCAAAAATCGTGGAGCAGCAACAACAGAAGGCGTTAGCCGAGCGATTAGCACAACAGGAAACTTCGACGTCAGGTGGCCGAGCGGCGGAGGAGGACCGGCCGGAGCAATACTCCACCTGGGCGCAGAATAAAGGTCAGACCGGCACTCCAGGGAATGCTCCGCCCCGCCCCTATTCCGTTTCATCGGGCATTATTCCAGACTCCGTCCGAGCTAGCACAGGCCAATCAAGGGTCATCAGATGAAGCGCCCGTATGGGATGCTATGAAGGGGAAGGTGCCTCGGGCTGAGTCATCCCCCAAGCGGATCAATCGACAGTTTTCCGAGGCCATTTTTCAGGATCCATTGCCAAGGCACTACACGCCCCCGACAATCGGAGAATATAACGGGACCACCGACCCGGATGACCATCTGGGTAAATTCGACAACACGGCCACTTTACATCAATATACAGATGGTGTAAAGTGTAGGGTATTTCTCACCACCCTTTCGGGATCGACGCAACGGTGGTTCCGGAGGCTGCCGGACGGATCGATCACAAGCTTCAATGAATTCCGCATGGTTTTCCTTCATCATTTCGCGAGCAGCAGACGCTACCAGAAGACCAGCGTCAGCTTGTTCGCCATAAAACAAGGTCCGAAGGAAACACTCCAAGCTTACATCCAGCGCTTCAACCAAGTGGTCATGGATATCCCGATAGTCACCGCGGAGACCATGATGAACGCATTCACACAAGGGCTGGTGGACGGCGATTTCTTCCGCTCGCTCATCAGAAAGTCGTCTCGCAGCTACGACCATATGCTGCACAAAGCCAATGAATACATCAATGTGGAGGAAGCCCAGGTGGCAAGAAGAAAAGAAACACCGGCCGAGCCGCTATCGCCCATCGAGTGGAGGCAACCAACCAGTCATCAACCGCCAAGAGGACCTCGAGCCGAAGGAGTACACCCCCACCACGAATCAAGACCGCAAGATGTCCAGCATGTGTCGGTTGATCGACCTAAACCTAAGGGAAAGGTATGGACACCCATGTTCTATTCGCTTCACCAGTCAGCCACCCACAACACCCGAGATTGTTGAAGCCTTCCGCCGATTGCTCACCCCATGCCCCGAAGCTATCGCCGTCGATCCCCTTCACCTGATCGGAGATACCGACACCAGGATACCGGACGACGCGGGGCTAGGGAATCGCTCGAGCGGCATCAGCAACTGAGGGTCAATCACCAAGCTTCACAAGAGCGAGCAAGACCTTCCGCTCGGGAGGAAGAGAATAGAAGCAACGCAGCTCGAGGCGAAATCAACATCATCACCGGTGGCCCCACAGGAGGGGATTCGAACTGGGCCAGAAAGTCACATGCTCGGCAGCTCAGGATCCACGCGGTCGGCTGCAGCCAGGAGCAGGCGAGCGGACCCGAAATTAGCTTCGAGCCCCGGGACCTCGAGGGAGTCGAAGTTCCCCACGATGACGCCCTCATCGTCCGAGCGGTAATAGCTAATTATACTATTCATCGCATATTTATTGATATAGGCAGCTCGGTCAACATCATTTTCAAGAAGGCGTTCGATCAACTTCAAATTGATCGAGCCGAGCTACTGCCAATGACGACCCCGTTATATGGGTTTACAGGAAATGAGGTCCTCCCGATCGGGCAGACCAAACTAGCTATCTCGCTAGGGGAGGAGCCGCTCAGGAGAACGCGGACCACTAACTTCATCGTGGTCGACGCCCCTTCCGCATACAATGTGATCCTGGGGCGGCCGGATCTCAACGAGTTCCGAGCGGTCGTCTCAACATTTTGCCAAAAGATAAAATTCCTCGTCGAAGATCAAGTGGGGAAAGTCCGAGGAGACCAGCTGGCAGCCCGACGATGTTATGTGGAAATGATCCGAGTTGAGGCAAAGGCCGCTCGGAAAGCTCCACGGATCGAGGTAAACGTTATAACTGAAAAGTCACCTTCCTTGGTTTATGAAGAAAAGGAGGAGGTACAGATCCACCTTGCCCGACTGGACTCCACTACGTTCATAGCATCAGACCTAGAGGCGAGCCAGAAAGAGAGGCTGGTCAAATGCCTCCAACAGAACTGCGACGTCTTTGCTTGGTCGACTCACGAGTTGCTGGGAGTCTCGCCGAGCATAACGCAGCACGAGCTTCATGTTCGGCCGGACGCTCGGCCGGTGAAGCAGAGGAAGAGGGACTTCAGCGCCAAACAGAATGTCATCATCCGAGCTGAAGTCGAGAAGCTCCTGCAGGCCGACCATATACGGGAGGTGCAATTCCCAAGTTGGCTCGCAAATGTGGTGCTAGTCTCCAAGCCAGGCAACAAATGGAGGGTTTGCATCGACTTCAGTGACCTGAATAAAGCGTACCCGAAGGATTTCTACATTTTGCCCTGAATCGATCAACTGGTAGACTCCACCACTGGGTGCGAGCTGATATGCATGCTGGATGCATATCAGAGCTACCACCAAGTGCCGCTCACCCTGGAAGATCAGGAAAAAGTGAGCTTCGTTACTACGGACGGGACTTACTGCTACAACGTAATGTCGTTCGAGCTGAAGAACGCCGGGGCTACATACCAAAGGCTAATGAACAAAGTGTTTCGGGAGCAGATCGGGCGCAACCTGGAGGTATACGTAGATGATATACTTATTAAATCTTTCCAGGCGGTGGATCTTTGTGCAGATATAGAGGAAACCTGCCGAACGCTGAGGAAGTACGGAGTCAAGTTGAACCCCCAAAAATGTTTGTTCTGGGCAAAAGGCGGACGCTTCCTCGGTTACATCGTGACCGAGCAGGGTATAGAGGCGAACCCTAGTAAGGTGAAGGCACTACAGGATATGTCGCCTCCCAGAAACCTGAGGGAAGTGCAGCGTCTTACCGGTCGGATAACGGCGTTATCGCGATTCATCTCCAGAACGGCCGATCGGAGCCTACCTTTCTTCAAGATCCTGCGTAAAGCTACCAAGTTTCAGTGGGACGGGGAGTGTGATCGGGCGTTTGAAGACTTGAAAGCCTATCTGAATTCGTTACCTGTATTGGCTATGCCAAACATAGGCGAGCCGCTCCGTATATACTTGTCATCAACCTAGCATGCTGTCGGCTCGGCGCTGGTGAAAGAGGATGGAGAGGAGCAACCCATGTATTTCTTGAGCCACATTTTAAAAGACACTGAGTCCTGCTATACCGTTCTCGAGAAGCTCACTTTCGCGCTGGTATTGGCCGCACGGAGGCTCCGCCCTTATTTCTTAGCATATACGATCATCGTCATGGTGAACAACCCACTGGGGAGAGTGCTCCTGGATCCAGAAGCATCCGGGCGACTCATCAAGTGGACAACGGAGCTCAGTAAATTTGACATCCAATATCAACCCCGTTCGGCGATTAAGGCGCAGTCCTTGGTGGATTTCGTAACAGAGGCACAGAATCCCGAGCCCGAAGCTTTATGGAAAGTATTTGTAGACGGATCATCCACTCGGCTCGGAAGCGGAATTGGTGTCTTGTTACTTTCTCCTCAGGAAGAGCGGATGCATCTGTCTGTCCGGTTGGGCTATCGAGCAACAAATAATGAAGCAGAGTATGAAACCCTCATAGCTGGCTTGCAGGTCGCCCGACATGTGGGGGCCGCCCGAGTAGTCCTTTACTCGGATTCTCAGCTTGCCCCCCAGCAGCTCTCAGGCACTTTCAAGATAAATAATGCGAGGCTTAGACTCTATGCGGAGGCCTTCGAAAAGCTCAAACCAAACTTCAGGGAGGTAGTCATACAGAAGATACCCCGAACGGAGAACCAGAAGGCGGACGAATTAGCTAAACTTGCAAGCTCGATAACACCGGTGGTGATCCAGCAGTCGATCGAGCGAGTATCCTTGGTGGCCAATATCGACAGGATGGAGGACCTCACATTCCCAGGTGACTGGAGAACGACCATAGTCAAATTCCTACGATCGGGAACCACTCCAGCCGATCGGGACGAGGCCCAGTTATTAAGAAGAAGAGCCGGTCGGTTCACCCTTATCGGGGATCAGCTCTACAAAAAAGCTTTTTCTCGACCGTTGCTAAAGTGCGTCAGCTCAGAAGATGCAGAATATATACTGAATGAGGTACACCAGGGGACTTGTGGAGGACACCCGGGCGGTCGAACATTGGCGAGGAAGATTCTGCTAGCCGGGTATTTTTGGCCTACCCTACACTAGGATGCCGGGCGGACTGTCGCTGCTTGTTTGTCCTGCCAGAAGTACCACAGCTTCTCCCATCGCCCAGCGGAGGAGATGAAGACATCTATAGTGTCCTGCCCGTTCAATCAGTGGGGCATGGACATCGTGGGACCTTTCCCCATGGCGACCGGGCAGCGGAAGTTCCTACTAGTAGCAGTCGACTATTTCTCCAAGTGGGTCGACGTCGAACCGCTGGCAAAGATAACTGAGCAGATGGTCAAGAAGTTCATCTAGCAACATATAATACGTCGGTTCGGCGTCCCTCGTAGGCTCGTCTCTGATAATAGGCAACAGTTCGTCGGTCAGCAGCTCGGAGAGTGGTGTGCGGGGTATGGCATCGAGCAGCATTTCACATCCGTGGCATATCCCCAGAGCAACGGTCAAGCCGAAGTGGCCAACCGGGAAATCCTTCGAATTCTTCGTGTTCAGCTCGATCACATTGGGGGAAGTTGGGTAGACGAGTTGTCGGGCGTACTTTGGGCGATCCGAACGACCCCAAAGGAAGGAATGAGTGTTACTCCGTTCCACTTGGTATACGGAGGAGAGGCGGTCGTCCCGGTCGAGGTGGGCGTAGAGTCCGATCGGGTCCAGAACTATGATGGAGATAATGCCGAGCGGAGATTACTCGAATTAGATCTGGTGGACGAGGCGCGAGCCAAAGCAGCCGTCCGGCTAATGGCGTATCGGCAGAGAATGAAGCAAAATTACAATAGGCGAGTAATCCCCAGAGCATTCCAGGTCGGCGATCTAGTATGGAAGAAGGTCAAGCCAGTCGGTGATGTGAGCAAGCTGGAGGCTCCCTGGGCGGGACCCTTCAAAGTCGTCGAGAAGCTACGATCGGGGCCCTACTACCTTGAGGATCAAGATGGACGACGGTTGGAACGACCATGGAGCACTAACCACCTCCAACCCTATCGATCTGGGTAAAAGGTGCGCCTGTGTAAATCGATTGCATGTATTCTTGTTCTGCGCTATCCTTTGAATGCAGGAATAAGATCATGAAAACGCGACGACATAACTAATGCTCACCGAACGTCCAAGCTTCTCTAGACCGTCGAGCGGCGACGTAAAACTCTAGAGTCTGACCGGTGACTATAAACCCCCCGGCCTGAATACCGTCGAGCGGCAACGTTAAACTCTAGAGTCGGGCCGACAACTATAAATCCCCCGGCCTGAAAACCGTCGAGCGGCGACGTTAAACTCTAGAGTCGGACCGACGACTATAAACTCCCCGGCCTGAAGACCGTCGAGCGACGACGTTAAACTCTAGGGTCGAAGCGGCGACCATAAATATCCCGCCCGGAAGACCATCGAGCGGCAACGTTAAACTCTAGGGTCAAAACGACGACCATAAATATCCCGCCCGGAAGACCGTCGAGCGGCGACGTTAAACTCTAGAGTCGGACCGGCGACTATAAACCCCCGGCCTGAAGATCGTCAAATGGCGACGTTAAACTCTAGGGTCGAAGCGGAGACCATAAATATCCTGCCCGGAAGACCGTCGAGCGGCGACATTAAACTCTAGGGTCGAAGCGACGACCATAAATATCCCGCCCGGAAAATCGTCGAGCGGCGACGTTAAACTCTAGAGTCGGACCGATGACTATAAATCCCCCGGCCTGAAGACCGTCGAGCGGCGATGTTAAACTCTAGAGTCGAACCGACGACTATAAACCCCCCGGCCTTAAGACCGTCGAGCAGCGACGTTAAACTCTAGGGTCGAAGCGGTGACCATAAATATCCCGCCCGGAAGACCGTCGAGCGGCGACGTTAAACTCTAGAGTCGGACCGGCGACTATAAACCCCCCGGCCTGAAGGCCGTCGAGCGGCGACGTTAAACTCAAGGGTCAAAGCGGCGACCATAAATATCCCGCTCGGAAGACCGTCGAGCGGCAATGTTAAACTCTATGGTCGAAGCGGCAACCATAAATATCTCGCTCGGAATACCATCGAGCGGCGACGTTAAATCCTAGAGTCGGACCGGCAACTATAAGCCCCCCGGTCTAGAATTCGCGGAGAGGCGATTAAAAACATGACTTATAGATTGACGAACGACAATTAGAGGGTCCAGCCTTGGCATCACAAAATCCCAAGGAAACTTACGAAGGTGATATGGCATTAGACTGCCGAACGGTAACGTGAATATCGAGAGGCACGATTAGACAAGAAGACGGGCATAGATTCATTCAACAAAAATAGCCGAACGGCGATTACAAAAGGGTGATATAGGCCGGACGACCAACATACATTCAGGACTTCACTCTAAATAGTTAAAAATCTCGTTTGGAATTGTGGTCAGAAGGTCGGCATGGTCGCGGACGAGAATAGTAAAGTCTTCAGGCAGCTGGCCCTTTTTCTTCAGATAGTCGGTCGTTGAGGTGAGAGCTAGCTCGAAAGCGTGGACGAGCTGAGCGCAGGCCTTCTCTACAAACTTCTCCGAGCGGATGTAATTCTATTGCATGATAGCGACTCGACTCGGCTCGGCTTCCTAATATTCTATGAAGGCAGCGCGAGAGGCATCCAGCACCTCTTGGAGTGTCTTCAGGTCAGTCTGAAGGGCGGCCACCTCCGCCAAACGACCATTCTTCTCGGCAGCCAGCAGGTCAGTCAACTCGTTGACTTTGGCCTCAAGAGCCCGGGCTTCAGCATTCTTTGCCTCCAGGTCAGTGACGATCTGATTCTTCCTGTTAGTGGCCAGAGTAATCTTCTTATCATAGGTCTTGACCCGGGTCTCGAGCCAGTCTACCATGGTTTGCAAGCCCGAAGATTTATGTCGTTCGGCCTCCAGCAGTTTGTTTGTTTTCTCCAGATTGGCCTTCAGCTCGGTGTAGGAAGGGCCTTGAAGAGGGGTCCCCCCGGAGACCTTGAGCTTTTTAAATTCCTCCTCGAGGAAAGCTAAGCGGTGGCACACCGCTATACTCTCAACTCAATGCTGCGATTCAGTTAAAAGCATAAAATACCGAACGGAGGATAAGAAAAAAAAGCTTGAAAAAGTTACCCCCGTAGTTTGCTGCAGATGGTTGTTGCTGAGCATGCCAGGTGGCATCACGCCCACGCGCGCTCGGGCGTCCTCCCAGACTTTTGCGAACGGCCCCCGAATTGTTATCAAGTGTTCGGGGCTCGATGGCTGGTCAGCCTTCTGCAAATATTCCTCTGTCAATAGGTGGAGCAGATCCTTAATAGTCCTGTGCCGGCCCGGAGTGGACTGAGCGGACGCGGAAGGAGCAGAAGTCTGTTCGACCGGCTCAGAGCGGATGAGAGAGCGCTTGATTATCTGGCGAGCTGGAGGAAGAGAGCTAAGAGGCTGAGCGGCGACAGGGTCGGAAGGCCAGTCTCCTTGAGACAAGGTCCGGTCGGACGACAACGCTTCCACAGATGCAGTAGCGGGAAGATTGCCCTCCTGTTCAGACACGTGAACAGCAGAAGTGGCCGACCGGGTGGGGGTGCCCGTGCGGCGGCGTTTGCGCCCAGCCAATGGAATTTCATCTTCAGCATACTCAACTTCCTCTGGCCGAGTGGCCGGTTGCGCACTCGGTGAAGTAGTCTCCTCAGCTGCATCAGTGGTAGCCGTCTGAGCGGCAGACGTCTCGCCCACCGTCTGAACCTCTTCACTCTCACCTTCGTGAGAGCCGTTTGGGGTGAGGCCCAGTTTCTCCACTTCTTGCGCGACAGCCGCTTCTATCTCGGCAGCCTTGCACTTCAACATGCCAAACACCACCGATTTCATCATAGTCTCGATTGCAAGAAAAAGAAAGGAAATCAGTTAGAAGCCAAGAAAACGAGAGAAGGTTATTCCTTACTTGGGCCGTTCGGAAGTCGCGTTTGGATCGGACTTAATCCGAATAGGTACATCATCCCTTCGGGCAGTAGCTTGTGTATGCCCAGCTTCAGCCCGGCCAGCAAGTTCGCCATGTGCAGAAAAGCGGGCTCAGTCCGGTACCTTTTCAGTTCGGGAGGAGTCGGCAACAAAGTTTGCCATTTAGTCTGGAAGGAGGGTGGCTCGGGAAAACGCAGGAAGAAAAAATGCTCTTTCCAATGCTTATTGGAGGTAGACATTTTATCAAAGAAAACTAGACCGATCCGAGCTTGAAACAAGAAGGTGCCCAGCTCGGACTGCTTGGGGTAGTAGAAATAATGGAAGATTTGGGGCTTAAGTGGAATATTGTGAACCCGGAAGATCACGACTACGCCGCACAGCAGCCTAAAGGAATTTGGCACGGGCTGGCCGAGCGGAATACGAAAATAATTGCAAACTTCTAAGATGAATGGGTGGATCGGAAATCTAAGGCCACCTACGAATTGGTCGCGGAAGAAGGTAACAGCCCCGACCGGCGAGTCATGTGGCCGGTCGGACAACTCGACCAAAACGAGTTTATGGTCAAAAGGGATGTCATAGGTATTGATCAATTTGAAGGCATCTCCCGAATCGAACCTACTCTCCATGGTTTGATACCAAAGACCGGGAGATGGGGCAGAAGAACTGGCCATTGACGCTGGAATGCAAAGCAAAGGGAAAACAGAAAAGGCAACGGAGGAGATGAACGGAACAATGCCTGCGAAGCACAGACACCACCGGAATACGAAGAAAAAGCGTGGAGAAAACAAAAAAAGGAATGAGCGGAGAGTTCTTACAGAACAAGGGATGGTTGGAGAAGAGAGCGAATGGCCGGAATGTTGAGAATCAATTCGCCGGAGAATGAAGTAGAAACCTTCAAGAGCACGGACGTGATAAAGTGGAAGCGGCGGAAGGAAAGGAAGCAACCTTATAAATGTTGGGCTCGAGCTGTAGGGACCGCTCGATCCAGGGCACGGGATTCGAGGAGCGCATCCGCCCGTTGAATTCAAAGCGCCAGGGGTCACATTGAGCCTGATAGCTCGAGGAGGCGATGACGACCGCCTAGCCACGTGTCACCATCCCATTGGGCACATTTAATGACCCTCATTACGCAGACGAGGGCGCGTGCTTGGCCTTAATGGCGGGAATTTGCACGAATTCTGAGGAAATTCGGAGGACATCAGAGTTGACCGACGTTGGGTCGACAAGACAACCACCGACAAGTCGAATTCTCCAAGTGTCAGGGGGTTCCATGCCGAGCGACACTCTCATCAGATACAGAACGATCGTCATGTCGCCAGGCGGATAGTCCAATCAGTCGGACTTGCAGCCTCCTTCGATTAGACTTGAGGGGAAGACACGTGATCCGGTAGCAAAGGAGGGGTCCCGTACGGACAGAAGGTAATGACACGTGGAGGTCAAGGTCGAGACGATCGACGTAAAAGGTGAGCCGAGCGGAGGCCACCTTGCAGATCGGCCACGACAGAATGCCAGGTCGGCAAGGAGATAACTCGGCTAAGGTTCGAGTTTCCGACGCTCAGGAATCCACATACGACAGTTGATTGGGCCGAGCGGCCTCTCAGCTGGGTCGTAGGCCAACATATGCGCTATTCATCCGAGCATATAATCGAGCGGCTCACTCGCTTGGCCCCGCCTGGCCGACCAGTATGGCTGAGTGTCCCTCCCGCTCGGCCCGATAAAAGACAGAAGGTGCAGAAGAGTACAAAGGGGACGACCAGAGATATCCTTCTCGAGATATGTGCCGTCGACAGACAGTATGGTTGGCAGCTGGACCAGACAGAAAATCGTACGGTGAAAGTTTCCACTGTCATGTCAGAGATATGCTCGGACGGTTGCGGTATGACGTCAGACGTGCTTTTCTGACACATCCATTTTGAGGTATGTTTGGGGAGGCGCATGCACGCTCCTCGACATGTGAGCGCTCACGTGTCGAGGAGCGTGCATGCGTCTCCCCGGGGGCTTATATAAGGACCCCCAGATTTCGACGGAGGTATGCAATCAAAGATACTGTAGCTACAGTTCTCTTTATTTCGCTTCATCTTTCTTCTCGCCTGACTTGAGCGTCGGAGGGTCGTCGCCGGAAACTCCTTCCCGGCCTTGCTTTATTACAGGTTCGTCGGAGGTCCACCTCATCCCGCCGTCTACGCAGAGCCAGCAGAAACTTTCATCATCTCATAGTTCAGACAGGATGAATTATAATTCTAACAATTGATATCACTTGATGAATATGAATTTATTTTTTAATTCTGTAGCTCGTACCAGTGAAAATGTTGTGGGATTTGATTGTAATTCAAGATAAAAACAAAAAGAAGGAAAAAAAAAATTAACATTACCGAGATAGAAGGTCTTGGCATACTCGGCGCAGACCTCGCCGCAGCGTTCGTAGGCCTCATCGAGGAGGTCTCCTCGCAGCGGTGCGATGGGGACCTCGACGGCCGCTGGCGTCCTCCTCCGCGCCTCGCCCACCAATGCCGCCTGGCGGAGCACGACCTCGTACACCACCTTCTCGGAGGAGGGAGGCGGCACGGCCACCCGCAGACTGGCGGAGATTACCGAGCCACCTCTGGTTCTTCGCAATCGACTCTTCGTCTCGACGAAAGGCGGCACTTTGGGCGAAACGACGCAGATAAGTGAGCTAGAAGACATGAGAGGCAGCTCTCGATGCTGCTGCTCAGCTGTTACTTCTTGGCGATTTCCGAAGGAAGGGAGGAGACTACATCATCAGTACTGGCGCCGCTGCTGAGGATTTATAGAGGTGGGTGGGGATGGGACTGAGGTGGACGTGGAGATACCGATCCCTGGCGAGGGCGGATCGAGCTCGATGCTTTTCTAGCTTTTCTAGCCACATGCTCTGTCGTCCTGGTAACGTCTGGTTGCAAGCACAGTGAAACAGTGACACAGTAACAGTGGAACCAATGCAAATTAAACATGCTGCAAACGCATATCCCAGTGTCTGCGGTCGTGATCCAGTGGTTTGGCTCACAGAAGAAACAAAGGGAGTATAATAATCAAGGGAGCACGAGCAGCAGATCCACCGAGCCAGAGTTGAGTGGAATAACTAAACTAGTTAAGTCATAAGTGGGGCTAAACTTGAATCATAACATTTACGTGTGTATAAATTGTATTTCAAATTTAGAATAAGAAGGAAAAATTATCTTTTTCTAAAATTAATTTAGACATTTAAATAATCAAAAATATAATTAACAATTACAATTATTATTTAGTTTTTTTTTACAAGATTGACCTTGATTTGAATTTGGTTAGTTAGTAATTAATTTAATATTATAATTTTATTTATTTATAAGTTTTGATCAAGACTATTATTTAATATTTTTTTTATAAATAGCTCATAATCTTATTTATAAAGATTAAACTAATAAAGAATTAAACTCTCGATTAAACTAATAAAGTTTTTTCCTTTGGGTTTAGAGATTAATTTATGTATATTTATTTTATTTAATTTAAGTTTTTTTATTTAATTACACTGGTGAACATCAAAATTGCTCATTTAATGTTATGATTTGTCCTCTAGAATTAAATCAAAACAAATACTTTAATGTCACATGGATCATTTTAAAGCGCCAATTTTTTGCTTTTTCTAACCACGAATAATTAACTTTCGCAGATAAAGGAATGACGAACTATGTCCATGATATAACACTATTTCGTGAATTTAATTATCTAGTCGATCACGGCAGAGAAAGCTGCGTGTTAGGTTTACCATAACATTCATGCTTCATTATCTATATGAGACGATAGTATCCGGGGTAGGGTATCGTGATTAAATTCTACAATGATAGATCAAAGATCTAGAATTTAAGACTCATTTATTATTTTTTTGTTCTTAATGAATAATAGACTTGATAATACTAACTATCAGGATAAATTTTCATATGTATTTTCCTAATTTAATTATTCTGACGGTAGATAAAAATTTTATATGGTACTCAACCGATCAACCAACTTTTTATTTATGTGAGATAACGCAACCAGCCGTAACCAGCCGTGTTCATAGCTATCTTTTCCCAAGGGCCATGCTTTTTCAAATTTAGCCACACAATCGTATCCAGAGGACACATCCAGCCGATCACCCAACTTAATCAATTTTTTTTAAAATTTATGTGAGATAACGCAACCAAGCGTAACCAGCCGTGTTCATAGCTATCTTTTCCCAAGGGGCCCGTGCTTTTTCAAATTTAGCCACACAATCGTATCCAGAGGACACATGCAGCAGCGCAATTCAATAAATTTTTTTAAAAAATACAATACAAAATATATTTTAAGTCATATATTAATTTTATATATTTTTACAATATCACTCACTAAAATTTAATACTTTAAAATTACTAAATATTAGCTTTATTATCAACCGTATCAAATTTATATTAGTCCATATATATGGTATCAAATACTTATTTACTATACCATCTTTCAATCGATTACGAAATAAAATTTTAATTATTTTCATTATTGAAAATACACTCTTTTTAAGTTGCAAATGTAATAGATAATAGCAATGTTTGTTCGAAGATTTGTTTTGATAATTGATAAAAGTTCAAAGTTATTATGATCAAATGAAGGTTGACTAATTGTATAGATAATTTAATCAGAAAATCCTAGTGATACTAAGGTTTTTCAGGTGATATGTGTAGATTGTATATACTTGTTTAACATGTTTTGACGTACATTCACATGTGATGTTCATGGCTAACTCTACAAGCAAGTAAAGGAAGACAACATCAGCCATGTGAGCCACACGACCATGCAAAGGGAAAATGATCTTGGTCGTGTGGAGTAGACAACCCGTGCAGCATTAGCAGAGCCGAAGCATGACATGCTCGTGTGGATTCACACGGTCGTGCCTGTTGGTTGCTACACCTGGATATCGTTCTGTTTTCCCTGTACAAAAATTTGCACAAGCACAGAACTTAACCTAGCTACCCATGTGCTCTACTGAAGTTAAACTTGGATTACAAACAATGCTTAACATTATTAATCCAAGTTGCTCTTCAGAAGTTAAACTTGAATTGGAAACGATACTTAATATTTTTACTCCAAGTTTAACCGATGTGATCTTCCTAAGTTAAATCATATTACAGAAGTTGATTAAATATCTATTTCAAAGATTGGCTTCCAGGTTAAACATGACGAGACACTAGACCTTCTTGGTTATGAGATCATCCACCACTTCCTAGACAAAGCCTTTGAAAGAAATTGAATATTTAACTTCTTACAGTAACCCTAGGTTTAACTACAGAGACCACAATAGAAACACAAGATCGAAACGCAAAATCGAAATACAAAATCGATAGCACGACATCGAAACATAAAATCACTAGCCTCTTGTGTTGGTGTTTCAGAATCCATGCAAAGAAAACTAACTAATTAATTCGAAGCGGAAACCATTAATTAGTTATACCTTTCTTTGTAGCTAAAGACCTCTTGATTTTTTGTTGTATTCCTCTCCTCCTCTTGGACGTTGTGTGGGCAACGATCTACCAAGATAGAATTCACCCGAACAACTTCTTCTCCTCCAAGACTCTTGAGCTACCAAGGGATGCCAAAATAGGAAACTCCTTCCCTTCTTCTTCCTCTCCTAGTAATCGGCCACCAAGACAGAGTCTTCTCCTTTTCTTTGAAGTTTCGACCACCAAGGGATATGAAGACCGACCTTAGAAATAAGAAAGGGGGAGTAGGAAAGATGGTATACCGCCGGCCTAAAGGAAGAAATCAAGGGAAGAAGAGAAAAGAAAGAGGGCCGCCACCACAAGGATTAAGAGAGAGGACTTAGAGAGATCTTAGAATTATCTTCTTATAAGGCATCCTCTATCTCTCTTTTATAATCCTTGGTCATGACAAAAAAGGAAAGTTTTAAACATAATTAAAACTTCCTTATTTGTTACCTCCCCTTAAAAAGGAAATTTTAATAACAATTAAAATCTCCCTCTTTTAAATTTCTTATTGTACATGGTAATAAAATAAAGTTTTAAAATTAATATCTCTCTTTTAAAATATGTAGACAACTACAAAAAGGAAAGATTAATTAAAACTTCTATTTTTAAATCATGGTTACAAAAAAAAAGTTTTATCAAAAATTAAATTAAGATCTCTCTTTTAAACATTATAGATAACTACAAATAAGGAAAGATTTTAACAAAATTAAAATCTCTTTTTAATTTTTTGTAGATAGCCATAAAAGGAAAGATTTTAAAATTTTAAAACTCTCTTTCAAAAACCATGAGGATGATTATAAAAGGAAATTTTTTAAAAATTAAAATTTCTCTTTTAAATCCCTTCATGAATGACTACAAAAGGAAAGATTTTAACAAAATAAAATCTCCCTTTATTTTTACTTTGGCCGACCCCATGCTTGGTCACCAAGCATGGCTTGGCTAACCCCTACTTGGGCTCCATGAAGGACTTGGCCGGCCCTAGCTTGGGCTCCATGCTTGGCTTGACTGGCCACATAAAGATAGGTAAGAAGCTAGGCTTTAGGTGGATATAAGGCTTTATAAATAAGAGACTACAATAGGGATCGAGAGGAGGAATTGGTTTTGGTCTCTGATGAGCTTGAGCTTCCTGTGTTCACCCTGAACACCCAACTCAAGTTCATCAATAATAACTCATACCACTAAAGAGTTATTATTGAACTACCGTACCAATCCCATATTATATTATGGGCTCATTCTTATTATGAGTACGTTAATCTCCCTGTGTTTAAGATATCGAATGTCCATTAATCAAATGAGTTACTGACACTCACTTAATTAACATCTAGCTCCAAGAGTAGTACCACTCAACTTCATTGTCATGACGAACTAAGTCCATTTGCAGGGTTTACATGATAATCCTTATGAGCTCCTAAGGGGCTGCCACATACTCAGCTTCTATGGTGGAGTCCGAAACGCAAGAGTAGTACCACTCAACTTCATTGTCATGCCGAACTAAGTCCATCTGCAGGGTTTACATGATAATCCTTATGAGCTCCTAAGGGGCTGCCACATACTCAGCTTCTATGGTGGAGTCTGAAACGTATTTCTGTTTAACACTCCTCCATGTTATGGCTTCACCTCCCAAAGTAAACACAAAATCCCGAGGTCAACTCACTATTGTCCCTATCAGTCCGAATCCGTGTAATCCACAGGGAGCAAATCATCTGCCATGTAAACTAGCATATAATCTCTAGTCCTTGTCAGGTACTTTAATATATGTTTTACGGCAGTCCAATATCCCTGTCCTGGATTACTTTGATATCTGCTAATCATGCCCACGATAAAACAGATATCCGGTCTCGTGCATAACATTGCATACATTAGGCTTCCTACAGCTGAAGTATAAGAAACTGTCTTCATTTCCGCTATCTCTTTTGATGTCTTAGGAGACATCTCTTTAGATAAAGATACTCCATGCCGAAAAGATAAAAAACCTTTCTTGGAGTTTTGCATGCTAAAATGAGCTAGGATAGTATCGATATATGAAGCTTGGGATAAGCACAACATTCTTTTTTTGCGATCTCTTATTACTTTGATCCTATGAATATGTCCGCATTCTCCCAAGTCCTTCATATCGAATTTCTTGGACAACCATACCCTTATTTCTGACAACACTTTGACATTGTTGTCAATTAACAAAATGTCATCTACGTATAGTACAAGAAATACTACCACATTTTCGTCACACTTCTTGTATACACAAGACTCATCCGGACACTGAATAAATCCATAAGACTGGATTACTTCATTAAACCGGATGTTTCAAGATCTTGAAGCTTGTTTCAGTCCATAAATAGACCGATTGAGCTTACATACAAGATGCTCTTTGCCCTTTTCAATAAACCCCTCTGGTTGCTTCATATGGATGTTTTCTTCAAGACTTCCATTAAGGAAAGTTATCTTGACATCCATTTGCCAAACCTCATAATCCATATGAGCAGCAATAGATAAAAGTATCCGGATAGACTTAAGCATAGCTACCGGCGAAAAGGTTTCCTCATAATCGATTCTCTCTTTTTGAGTATACCCCTTCGCAATAAGCCTTGCTTTGATGGTTTCCCCTTTCTCGTCTATCCCTCTTTTTCTTTTGTAGATCCATTTACATCCAATAGCTTTTACACTATTTGGTGGTTCTACTAGCTCCCAGACTTTGTTAGAATACATAGATTCTATTTCTGAATTCATTGCTCTTTGCCAAGATGCTGCATCTTTATCTTGGAGTGCTTCGTCATATGTTCGGGGATCAGGTTCATGTTTACCTGGGATTAAGTCCGAAGACTCTCCCAAAAACATGAATCTTTCAGGTTGCCTAACAACCCTCTCACTATGACGAGGCATTGTTTGTAGTTGTGCATCATTTGTGATACGTGTTGCAGTTTTTTGTGATATTTCATCTTGCACTATTGGTACTAGATTAGGTGTGCCCTCTCTTACTTCTTCAAGAACATTTTTACTCATGGGCTTGTGGTTCATTATATAGTCCCCTTCTAAAAATCAGGCATTGGTGCTAACAATGACCTTTTGATCTTTAGGACTATAAAACAAACCACCTTTCGTTCCTTTAGGATATCCCACAAACAAGCGGACTTCTATACGTGATTCTAACTTATCAGTGTCTTCCTTCAGCACATGTGCTGGACTTCCCCAAATTCGAACATGTCTTAGACTAGGCTTACACTCATTCCACAGTTCTGTGGGAGTAGAGGATATTGATTTAGAAGGTACTAAGTTCAGAATGTATGCTGCCGTTTCCAGAGCATATCCCCAAAATGAATTTGGTAATTCAGAATAACTCATCATCGATCTAACCATTTCCATAAGAGTCCTATTCCTTCGTTCCGCCACACCATTCTGTTGGGGTGTACCAGGTACAGACAATTGGGATTGAATCCCGACCTCTGATAAGTAATTCTTAAACTCTCTTATGAGGTACTCTCCACCACGATCAGACCGTAGTGTCTTGATACTTTTACCATAACGTTTCTCCGCATCAGCCTTATACTCTTTGAACTTATCAAAGCACTCAGACTTGCAGCGCATCAAGTAAATGTACCCGTATCTCGAATAGTCATCTATAAAAGAGACAAAATATTCGAAACCACCTCTTGCCTGGATAGTCATAGGTTTACACAAATTAGAATGAACCAATTCCAACACATCTTTGGCTCTTATACCCCTTAGCCTTAAAAGGTATCTTAGTCATTTTTCCTTCCAAGCAAGACTCACAGGTTGGAAAGTTTTCCATCACCAATGAACCCAAAAGTCCATCGACTATTAACCTTTGAATCCTACTTAAGTTAATATGACCTAGCCTTAGATGCCAAAGATATGTTTGGTTCATATCCAAAGATTGCTTTCTCTTATTTGAATTAAAAGATGTGTTATTAATTTCCATTTGTTGCATCGTGGAAGTTATTGAATTTAGAGTATAAATTACCAACCAACGTACCAGAACAGATAACTTTCCTTTTTTTATTGATAACAACTTTGTCATCAAAAGAGACAGTATATCCATCTTTAAATAATTTAGAAACTGAAATCAAGTTCTTTTTAAAACTTGGTACTTAAAAAAGATAATTTCTCAAAATCAATATTTTATTCCTAAAGGATAAATAAACATCTCCGACTGCAACAACCACCACTTTCGTAGCATTGCCCATGTAAACGGTGATTTCTCCTTCATGTAGTCGTTGGGTTTCCTGGAACCCTTGTAATGAATTGCAGACATGATTAGTGGCTCCCGTATCTACACACCAGGTACCGGTAGATAACACCACTAAACATGTTTCAACAACTAATGAACAAGATATACCTTTATTGTTCTCATTTTTGAGAGGACAGTCCACCTTAGTATCCAAGTTTTGTTTCCAATCATTATAATTGGGACTAGTAAGTATATTCTCCAAAATAATGTGAGGATATGTAGGTAGATGTGTGTACAAAATGTCATTCCAATCGAGGAACTCAATCATCCAATGTATATCATCTCTAATCCCTAGCATATCCAAAATGGTTGGGTCCATATAATGTGTGCACATAATATTTCTATTGACAAGAATCTCAAATCTAGATTTATGATCTGAATTTCTAAAAATGATATTAAATTCATTGTCATTACCTTCGTCGCGTGCTATCCTCTTTCCTTTTCCTTTTGTTGGTTGTTTCCCTTTTTCCCTTGTTGGCTCCTTCCCTCCACTTGATCCACCGCTTCCCTTGCGAAGTCTCTTCAGAATATTGGACATGTTGTCAAGATTAAGTGGGGAAAGGTGTTGTTTTTGGTTGGAGAAGTCAGATCTTAAAGAAATAGATCTTGAGAAACAAGATCTTTGGCTAAGGAGTTGGAAATCTTGGATATAAGAGAAGAGAAAAGTATAGAGCTTGATGAAGTTTATGGAGAAGAAAGAGTTTGAGATCTAGATCTGAGAAGGTTTAGGAGAAAGATTGAAGAAAAAGGGAATTTGGAAGAGAAGATTGTGTTTGAGAAAGTGGGGGTGTGTGGCCGACACGGCCTAGGCATGGTCGTGTATAACAAGCACAGCTAAGTCAATTACTCCACACGAGCCGTGCGGATCTATACGACCCCAACTTTCCTCTCCTCGGTAAACCTTGCACGGCCGTGCTAATCAGCACGGCCACAGCCATCTCCTCGGATAAATTTGCACGGCCGTGTCTGGAACACGACCGCATCCTTTTCTTTGTCGGGTTAGTTCGCACGGTCGTGCAGATATGCACAACCTCAACCTTCTTCTTTTTGGTTCAGATCGCATGACCGTGTCTGGGACACGACCGAGATTCTTTCCTCCCCTGGAATCACCACTCGGCCGTGTCTGGTATACGACCGGGCAATCTCTCTTCTCGGGAGACCTCGCACGGCCATGTCTTGTAGACACGACCCTAGCATCCCCTTTTTCTGCAGGATATACCTGGTCATGTATGACACACGGCTGATAACCATGATTTTACTGCATTATTTTGATTCATTTATGAATGGTTTTGATGTTGGTTTCATAGTTTAAATCATGGTTACATTACATTTTTGTGCATTGCATAGATTTTGGACTTAATTGCAAATTATATTATTTTTTGGTATTATTTGATGCTAATATTTGATTCTTATTTTTTAGGCATCAAAGGATCTTAGATTTGGATCTATTTGGACCGGAATTGGGCTCGAATCGGAGTTCAAAAGACAAGATCAAGCTTTGGGTCGATTTGGGCCGTTTATCAAGAATAGGACAGATCTGAACCATCCGTTGAAGATCTGGCCGATCCAACCTAATGGGGAGCAGATCTAAGCCATTGATGAAGATCCAGAAGTTTTGATCCAGATCTGAGTTCATCCAGCCATTGATCCAGCCGGATTAATCTGGGCCGTTCATTGAAGATCGGAAGATCTGGGCCATCCAGTGATGATCTGATCGATCCGACCTACGGGAGAGTAGATCCAGTACTGATATCCATATCAGTACCTTCGGATCAGATTTTGGATGACTTTTTACCGTTGATTTAGCCCAGAATCAATCTCAGCCGTCGGTTCAAATCTGAGATATGTTTAAATGAGAAGCTACAGTAGCATTCCTCTTGGTCGATCCTCCACAGCGCTGAGCTTCTTCGTCCCGCGGCGTTTCTCCGGATTCCGACCCCTTTCCTTCTCCGATCAATTTCCCGAGCTTCTACCTTGGTGGAAGACTTCTTAGAAGCTCATCCCGATCATCTGGAGCACCGGCGAGTGTTCTCTCCGGCGGAAAATCTGCTCACGGCGACTTCTCTGTTTTCGCCAGATTTGGAGGTGGTCTTCCAAATCTGCGCTCCGATTCCCATCAGTGACGCTTGGAGGTGGTCCGCCGGCGTTATTGAGCTTCATCCGATGCCCATCTGCAATCCACGACTTCCATCCAGATTCAGAGAGCTCCGGTAGCAGATTTCCAGCATTTTCGGCATTTTCTTGGGTTCGGGTTGTTTTCAGCGTGTCGGGGGTGGTCCGTCGGCACTTGTGAGCATTCCTCGAACTGATTTGCATCTTAGAATCTCCACTGAGGTCCGAAATTGGGTGGTTTCGATTTTGGTACTCTTGTGTGACGGCAAGAGTATGAAGTTTGTGAGTTGATTGTGAGAGGATTGGTTTTTATTTCATTCTAGTTCTTTTTGCTACTGTTTTATAGTTTAGAACTTGTTTCTTTTAATGATTGTTATGTTTTTATGCAAGTAATTTAGTATTTCATTACCTTGTTGTAGTTTAATTTGTTGCTTGGTTAAGTGTTTAGAGTTTAAATTCAAGCTAGGGTTTTAATTGGTGTTGTAGATCAGATTTATTTGCATCTTGTATTTCATTCCTTAGTTTAAGAGTGTGTCAATGATTTAATCTCAATGTAGGAGTGACAATGCGTTAAGGTTTGATTGTTGGCACATAGGTAGGTTTTAGTTATGCTTTAGATTAATTTCTTTACTACTGTGTTTTCCCTTGTAGATTTATATTCAAAGCTTTAAAACCCCAACTCCATTTTTATATCAAAAACCCCAAAAATAGGAATAAAAATACAATCCTAAATTACATCATACTGTTGGTTCCTCGGATCGAAATTAAGGGGTTCAGTGAATATATACAATTGTTAATTTGATAAGCCTATTTGTGACATTTAATATAATATTTAGGCTATATCAAATTTTGGCGCCGTTGCCAGGGAATTGTAATATGCAATGTTTAGTAATTTTAGGATTGTTGTTTTGATTGCTTTCATGATTATATATTCATGTGTTGATTTTATTTGTTCCTGAGTCTTCTAATTATATTTGCTAGTGTTTCAGTGTAAGAACAGGAAATTCATATGACCATGGATCCATATCATCAGTATTTTGGAGATGGGATGGAGAATTATTTTTATCAGCCTCAGACTCAGTTCTATCAGTCCTACCTACCTATGGAGCAACGGAATAGGTATGAGGATGCACAAAAACAAATTGAAGAATCAATGTTGAAATGTAATGAAGTTATGCAACAAATGAGAGAGCATCAAGAGCAACAATTTGCAAGGATACAGAATATTCAGAGTCAGTTAGATCAGATTGCATCATCCATTAATCAGTTGCAAGCACAGAACTCCAGTGGAGAGATGGAGAGTAGTGATTTTGTCAGGCCTGACCCTATTCCCATTTATTCACAAGATTTATCTAATTTTATTTGTGATGATGATGTAGTTGTTCAGATTTCTGATTCTACTGATAGTGTTGCTTTAGATGTTGTTGAAGATGATTTAAGTGTAGGGGAATGCTTACTGGAAGCATTACCTCAAGAATCACCAAGAATTGAAGATGTAAGTGTAGGGACTTGTGCTATGAAGCCAAGCACCCAAGAATCACTACATGAAGATGAACATACACCAGAACTGGAGTCTGAGCCATTATTCGATGAGATAGAGGTAACAATCACCACTCCAGGTACCTCTCAAGATGACAAGGAGAGTATTTTGTGTAATTTTTCAGAAAATTTTATTGAGGTACCAATTGTTGATTTTATTAGTTGTGATGCAATTCTTGATATATCTTTTACCCACACTAATTTTCTCCTATTTTATTTTTATCCCATATGCGTATGGGAGGTGTTTTGCTTTATTGATTATGTAGGAGAAATTAAGCTTCCGGAGTGGGTGCTTAAACTGAACCGACTTAGACCTCCGGAGAGAATTTTGAAAGGAAAAAGGAAGAATAAGAAGAATTTGAGTGAAACCACGATTACTCTACTTCCGGGGTGGCTACTACTTCTAAACCTTCTTTAACCACCGGGAATGAAAGGGGAGTTGGTTCCAATTTTACTTTCTTTTGCATTTTGATTCATGCTTTGAGTTTAGTTTTTCTTTAATAAATTCGTTATACGTTTCTTTGGTTTCATACTTTGCATTTGCACTTTGTTTTTACATTTTGCATTTTATTTCACATTTGCTTCCATACTTTGCATTTAGTTGGTATACATAGCATGTCATTTGAATAAAATTCTCCATGAATTGTTTAGTAATATTTTTAAGATAGTAAAAGCTTCTTAAATTTGATCATCAATTTTAGGTCATGTGACATGATTGGATACTCTACTTACATGATATTGGTTAGTGTGTTGGAGGATTCCATTTTGATCAATTGAGCTTGATTGCATGAAAATATCTAGAGAGGACCACTTTAAGCCTATACTCTATTTTATCTTTGTGTGACATGCACTCATAGCAATTGAAACTCTAGAACTTGCTTAGTTTCTTCTCAAAATCACAATTGCATATGTATACGTGGAAATGAAGGATTTTTGTCATTCTTGATCCATCCTAATTCCTAATTCCTAATTTCTTTCCCCACAATTTCTTGAAATATTTTCTTCAAGCATTCAAATTCTTGATTACTTTGCTTTGCCTTCATTTCATTGAGAGTTTTGGTTGATTATCTTGATGAGTGGATTGTTTGAGATAGATAAATTTCAAGTGTGGGGGAGGATTTGGATGCTGAAATTGGATTTCTGAGAATGAATGCGAGATGTAAGGGCAGAAATGGAGGAACACAGAATTCACAAGTTACTGATTTCTGCAATCTATTATCTGTTCAGCCAGCTTTGAATATAAGTGGTCCCTGATATTCAATCAAAGGATTTGAAATATGTTGCTGCTGAAAAAAGTTCTATTACTGATTTCTCAGTAGTGCCTAATCCGGGTGCCAACAGAATGATGATCCAACTGCAGAGACAAGTTCAAATAAGAACATTCTTGCTGTGCAGGAATGAAAAGTTAATGAAGACCATCAAATTTGGAAACATAAAATTTAATCAAGAATTGCTGGTTTCTTAACTACACAACAAATTGGGAGACATTTTTCAGTTGAATGAGAAACAAGTGCTAAAGGAAAGTGAAAGAAACCGTTTCAATTAAAGCTTTTATCAGTTGATGGAGTGACTCCTAGCTATGGAATCAGAAGCTGATCACATTGTATCAAAGTTGATCACAATTCATGAGTAGAATTCAAATCAAAACTAGAAGGACCAAGAACTGTTACTGGATTTAAGGATTCTGAAACCTTATTCATGAAGGGCTTGAGAAATGAGTTCAAAACATGACTTCTTGCAAATCTAGAATTCTGAAACTGCACTTAACCTTTTGATTGTTGTTATGAAGCTGAAATAAGATGAAGTTATCAAAATTCAGCAACCAAAGGGAGTGTTGAAGAGTACTGATTTCTGAAAATGCAGTATTTGAATTGGCTTTACAACTGTGAAGAAGTCAGAAACTGTTAGAGGAGTACTATAAGAAAGTGAAATCAGAGCAGCAAACTTCAGAATTTCTGAAGTCTGAAAAGCATGATTCTCTGAAATGAATTGAAGTCTTGAATTGCTGAATCTTGCTGAAATCAAAATGCAGGATATTCTTGAAGCTGGAAACTGAATCTGCCCGTTCCATGATTAGACAACAGAAATGCTGCTAGAAAAGAAGCTATATTCTGAGTGAAGCTATGAACTGTGAAATTGAAATCTGGGAACTGCAGCTAACCTACACTTCTAACTGGGGAGTTTCAGAACTGAGAAGAATAGCTGGAAGTGGCATAATTAGTGTGCTGTGGTATCTTGTTATGCTAAGCATTGTGATTCATATGCTCAATTCTAGATGCTGGTTGTGATCAGTGATGGATTCTGAAAACTACAATTCTGTTCTGAAATTTTTCTGGTATTGAAGCTGATTCCTTTGTTCATATTGTTGAAACTTTATCATTGGAGAATTGATGGGAGATGATCACTGAAGTCTGCTGTAGGAATTAAAGATTAGTGGAGAAGTGGCAAGGTAGTTGGGTTATTATAGGCCACTGAGGATAGTGAAGATGATGCAGTGCTGAATTCTGCAGAAATAGAAACTCCAATTATGAGCATTGATAAGAGAGGAAGCTTGGTGGATTATTGTTAACAGATTACAAATCGGAAACTGATTTTATGGTCAGTTTTTATAGAGCTTTGGAATTATGCAGGAATTGAAGTGCAGGGCTGAAAAGTTTGTATCTGTTTTGTATCAAAAATTAGAATGCAATATCCAAAGGAGTGGAAGTGTAGTTGAAACTTGAGAAGATGCTGAAACAAATGGTATGCCATTTTTCATGGCAGCTGCAAAACAAGAAAGTACAATTTCAGCACAGATCTGGACATAAAATAAATGCAGGAAATTCCGAAATCAGAATGGAGTTTACATGTGTATCAAGTTTGTGCAAATTTTTTCGTCATCAGCCTTGAAACCCTTGGGAATGAATTGAAATTCTTTTATTGCAAGCAGCAATTTGTGTTTATTTCCTTTCCATACTCTACAAACCTGCTAGGCAGATTACTGATAGCATCAAATTGCTGTAAGTTTTGGAGCAATGAAAATCGGAAGGGAATGAGGCTGGAAGAACAGAAAATTACAGAGAGCAACCTGGAAATGCAGTCTTTGAAGAATGAAGTAAGGAAATTCTGTGCCAAATTGGGAAGAGGATTGAAATGACAAAGAGCTGTTGGAAAAGGGAAAGCTCTCAGATATGCATTGTAGAAGGTTTAAAGGGGCAAGTTGAAGAAGTAAAGAAGTATATTGGAGATAAAAAGTGATATATTGATACAAAGTCCTGAGTATGAAGAAGAACTAAGTCAGCAGTTGGCTGTACAGAATTTAGTTCAAGGCTATTAGTTCATAAGAAGTTTGAAACTCGATGCTAATTGTACAGATTTGTGCCAATGGGCAATTTGCTGATTTGTGTCAACCTTTCTGGCTATTTGAATCTGAATTTAATGGATTCTAAGCCATCTTGTTGCTGAATTCGACAGCTAAACAGAATTGTAACTGATCTCGTGCAAGCTTGAATTTGCAGAAAAATCATTGGAAAATTTCATATTCTGAATAGATTAGTGATGAACATACTCAAATGCTGAATTGCTGGAATTGCTGAAGATCAGATTCGGGTTCGAATTCTGTCCAGAGACCATGAGAAATCAAAATGTATAAAAAGAGATGGAATCCTGGTTACTACTGCAAATGCAAACACTCTTATTCCAACAGCACAAAAATCAGAACCCAAAACAGAACTGAAGCTGATTTTTAATTCAAATTCAGAATCCAATACAGCATTTTTCAGAATTGATCTTCTTCCAGAATTAACTTGAACATTGGGCACAAACTGTTCACAAGATGGCACACTCAAGAGATTTTAAAGTTGAATTCTGGATTTCTGAAGTGCTAGCTGGTGGCTATAGCTTAATAAAATCTGCAGACTGTATCAAGCATGTCATTGTTAATGCTTTATTTCCAGATTTGGTTCTGCAAATATAAAGTTCACCATTTTGTTAACCTTCAACATTTTGAACTCAATGAAAGCACCTTCATCTTATACTCATCTCTCCTTTGAACTCACATCTTTCAGTCTCTACTCAAAGTTGGTTAATCAACTTCTCAACTTCATAGTTGAATTTTTGTAGCTCTGGAATCTGAGCTTACTGAAGCAGGTTTTTGAAACTTTTTCCATAAAAGAACTAAATTTCTAATGTATTGCTGGTCATTGTGAATGGCAACAAGATGTGGGTTTCAGATAATTGGCAACATATAGAGTGAACCAATAATGCCCAGATTGCACAAATGATGCTCGGTTATGAATTTCTGAAGTTGCAGAAATAAGCAGGAGCTGGGTTGAGAAGCAGAAATTAACAAGAATCAGAAGCAGGAATAAATTTGGAAGCTGTGATTTGTAAACTGATATCAATTCTGCAGTATGGAATTCTGTGCAGGCTGCAGGAACAAAATTTCGAACAATGACAGATTTCTGATAAAAGAGAAATTCAGAGTTCTAGATGGCAAAACTGAAGTTGAATCTGAATTCTGAAATTGTTCAGGTATGAAGGTTCATCTTTAGAACCTATTGGAGATGAAAGTGTTTTGTTTGAATTCTACAAGAATTGGCCATTGCTACCTTACCTTGCTGCAACAGAATCCAGATTCTGAATTTTGAAGTGCAGAATTGAATCTGAACTTGGCATCTAAATCCTATTTTGTGTCAACTTTTCTTATGAACTACCTGGACAGTGACTAATACAAGTTTAAGGTCTAATTTGCAATGTCATTTGAGATTATATATTTAGAAGCTTGGAAGAATGAAGAAGCTAGAAGAATAACATGTATTGAAGCTGGAAATTGTGTACACTGGTTTGTGCCACTTTTGTGCCAACTTTCTCTTTATACTCTCAAATCATTGAGAAATTCAAGCAAATATATTGTATTCTCAATGACAAATGGTGTGCCATTCCTTCCAAGCTTTCACTGAGTTAAAAAAATCTGGAAATCTGGTCAAGGAAACAAGCTGAAAACTGAACCTGAAACAAATCTGCAACTTGAGTTTGGACTGTTTGCAGCAGGAGAGAGCTTAAAATTGAGCTTAAATTTCGTGCCATTGCAAGAGAAGAGGTTAAGTCTTGAAGCCGTGCAATTGTTGAAGAGATCCTGAAAATCTGAAAATTACAACAGAATTGTGAGCTGCTGGAATTCTGAAATTGCAGTAAGCAGAAGCAAATCTGTATGGCACAGCAGGGGTCTGAACAGGAGATAAATAAGAACCGATGAAATCAAGTTCTAAAATTAAGCTAATGAAGCTATTGAAATCTGCCAAACAGGAAAGCAGTGAGTTCTGATATGTTGGAATAGAAGGAGGAAGAGATAAGATTAAAGCAAGCTGGGATTGTTGCAGAATTTAAAAAATAGTATCTATTGGGTGCTGGAAGATCTGATTCACAATAGATTGATTTAAAAGTGGGAAGCATTGCTGTAATACACTGTAGTATGCTCCTACACTTGAATTACTGAATCCTGTGCCAATTTGGAGAATGAGGGGTTGCTGAAATCAGAATCAGAATTCAATTTCATTGAATCTGATTTTGGCAGTTGTGAATCTGATTTTATCAACATCAGTATTCAAGATGCTGTTAAATGCCTGATTTGAATCCTAAAACAGAAATTCTGTTTGGAAAGGAGGTGAATTCTGGAAATGCAAAACTGAATTCAGGGAACTATGAATTTCAGAACCTGATAGGACTACAGAAATGCTGAGAATTGCAGAAATGAAGCCAATGTACCAATAAGCACATGTGTTGTGCCAATTTTTCATATTGCTTCTGTCTGGAACATATATTGTAGCTAAATTTTGCTGGTATTGAATTCTAGATTGCTGATTTGTAGAATTCAGAATCAGATCAGTGAGGTTTTGAAGTTGAAGTTGCAACAGTTATCTCCTCAAAACGCTTGCATTGTGCCAATTTTTAAGAAGTCAGTAAGCAAATCAAAATCTGATGTTGATGGGCTGATGTTTGCATTCCCTAATTTCCAAAAATGTTGGAATGGCATAGCTTTTATCTGAATGTTGTTGTTTATGTACAAATGGAGAATCAAACTGCAGAATTATTCCTAGTATTGAAATTGGCAGTGAGGAGCCTATTACAGACCTGTACTTTTGTGACAAATACAACTTCCTTTCAAGCTGAGTCCTGATGAATCAAAATCTGCAAACTCGTTGAATTTACTGTAATGCAGGAATTGTTAGTTGATGTGTGGATTGTAAGAGCAGGACTTCTAGTTGTCAAAGCATGTATCAGATTCTGTGGATTCAGTGAATTAAATTCTTAAACGTGTAGCTGCACATCTGATTAGCTGAAGTTTAGGCAGATTCTGTAAATCCCAGAACTTGATAAGAAAATGAAATTAGGAGCAGGAATTGATTGGAATTAAGAGGTTCTGTAATTTGACAATTAAAACCTGTTGGTGCCAAATTCTATTGAGATTTCTGTTCAGCAAAAAAATCTACTATCATCTCTGTGCTGAGTGGGAGTTTTGGTTAAGCTGAATCCTAGTTTTAATTTCCGGAATGATAGTTAATTGATGGAACTAAGCTGATATCTCAAGAAGAAAAAAAAAAACTTGGTCAGCAGAATTTGTCAAGGCAGAATTTGATACCAATATGTTAAGTTATTTTTGGATGGCAATCTAAATCTGAACTTCTATCATTTCAGTTTTCAGCAGAATAAGAACAGGGAAGTTCTGAGTTTACTAAAAAAAAAAATTTGCATTGCTGCATTCGAACCCTTATAAAAATTTCAAGGAAATGAGGAAGCTTTGGATGATTCGGTACAATAGAGGCTGAAGAGTACAGAACTTCAAGAATTGCAGAAACATTCATCAAGTGCATGATTAGTGCAAAATCTCTATGCTGTTAAATCCAGAATTCAATGCCAAATGAGATCTCCTCTCAAGCTAGATTTTTTATGACTTAAAATGAGATGTCTTTGAGTTATCAATTCTGAAATTGAGTGCATAATTTATAGTGCAGTTTTGAAATAGCAAGTTTGTGCCAATCTTTTGACCCATTTTCTGATTACGAATAAGGGTGAATTCAATTGTTATTAATGTAGTGCTAAAAGAGGTATGTTTCCAAGATTAACTCTTCATGAATCCAGCTAGGATCTCTTAGAATTCTTGGTACTGAAACTGAGCTACAAATTTCCAGAATTCAGCAATGCATCCTGTAATTGATTTGTGAAGTGTCAGATTTTGATTATCATTTAATGCTCTACCTTTTTCAAGTGTCGGATTTTGATTGTAGCTTATGTGCATTACTTTGAGGTGCATGAAATCAAAGTGGTGATACTTAACCTGAATAACATTCTGCTGGAAGTTAATTTCTGAAGCTGAAAATTGAGTTCACAGTTTCTGAATTTTTCAGAATCTGAACATCAATTTTGTACCAAATTCTGTGAAGCAACTCTCAAATCATTGAGACACTCGAGTAAAACTCTTTTATTTTCAGTGACAAATGGTGATATTTCCTTTCCATATGGTTTCTATAACTGGAAATCCAGATTTACTAGAATCTGGAATGAGTGCAGAATTGTGGATGCAGTGGGCTGTAAGAACTGGAATGTGCAGAAATGAAACATTTGAAGTGCAGAAATGTAATGGTGCAATCTTTTCAACCTATTTGTTGATCAGGAGCAAGTCTTTAATGTGCAAAACTTTGAGGCTGCAAGAAATGAAAGTGCTGCTACTTAACTTGGAAAATATTCTGCTGAAAGTGAATTTTTGAAGCTGGAAACTAAGTACAGTTCTGGATTTTCGGAAACTGAACGTCAATTTCTTCTGAAAATTTCAGAACTCAAACTATACCAGCTGAAATCAGTATGTTGCAAAGTTTGGAGGTGCAAGTTGAAGTTTATCCTTCAATTGGAAACACCAACAGAAATATAAAAAAAAATCTGCAGAACCAGAATCTGGGAAGAAGGTGTCTTTGATACATGTTTTGTACTAAATATTCTTCACGTTCCAATGAATTTTATCTATGAAACTGCTCACTGCCAGCTCTAAATGTGTCAGCTTTAACATTCGTGTTCAGTGCTGCAATCTCATTGAATTTAATTACTGAAATTGTTGAAAAGGAAACTGTGAGCTGCTGGAATTTTGTTTAACCCTTCATCAAACAATTCTTTATTTACTAAAAAGGCTTGAAGATATTAGGAATTTATATTCATAAGATATGAAGCATGAACTGAAAAATGAAGGGGATTTGAATTTCTGAAATTGTTGATTTCCTGGAATTGCTGGATAATTTAAGTTGCTGTTTGTTCGAGTTTAATTATGGAACTTGATGCAATGTGCCAACTCTTCATGCTGTTTTTGAACAGCAGCATTTAGGATTCGAGCTTTTATCAATTTAGTGTTGAATGATACTTATTGGAAGAACATGAATTTAGTATCACACGAAAACCTAGCAATGAATTCCTGAATTGAATCCAGGAAGTTATATCTGTTTTTGCTGCTACCAAATGCAAAATGCAAGGGACTACCATTGCTTGCTGGATGCTGAATCGCAAATCAGAGACCTAGTTGTAGTAAGCTGTAGTTTGTTGAAATATCTGCAGTTTTGTGAAATCTGCAGAATTAAGATCTGATTTCTGAAAATTGCTGCTGCTGTGACATCAAGCCTAGGAAGTTTCAGAAAATTGAAATTCAGAGATTCCGAAGTTGCAGAATTTGAAGAGATCAGGATGTAGGCAGTACAACATTTGCATTCCAGTTTTGGAACTGAAATTGTAGTTCCAGCTGGAATTTTCCAGCTGCACTTCAGTTTTGATTCAGAAATGGCACGGCAGAATTTTGTGAAGCTGATTTATTTGTTCAAACTTCTGAAATCTTATCATTATTATTGGAGATCTGATAGGAGCTGACATGTTCAGTTATGGAGAGTTTTCTGCTGCGTTGTACCTGCAATACACCACAAAAACAGAAGTAGAAAGGAAACTTGCAGCAGAAAAGAAGGAAAAAACAGTGCTGATTTTAAGTGTTGATTGTCCGAGACGTCCAATAGTTTAAGTGTGGGGGATTAGGGTGTTGGATACGTGTTGTGAGATTTGTTTCCAAATGCTGAAATTGAAGTGGAAAGACAGTTAAAATACAGTGAAAAATTTTGAAAAATGGTACATCAAAAGAGTATCAAATATGGAAGATAGAGTATCAAGATTCTATGTTAGCTATCAAATTGAAGGGGAGGTTAGCTTGATATTTTGAATTGGTAATGACAAATGGTATTCATCTTTTTACACATCAAAATGGTCAACTCATCAAGTATATTCCTCCAATACTCTCATCTTCTCATTTTCTTCATTAATGCTTTTTTCTTTTGCTAATTTCATCCATTTTCATTGTTCTTTTTGATTCCATTTCAATTCTTCATGATAAAATCCTTTTGATTCATGTATGCTATGTTTTATAGTGGTGGAGAAGTAGAAAATAAGCAAGCTTATGGTAGTGAAATGTTGTGAGTTGCATTGAGTGAGCTCCACTTATACACATTTTTGAGTGTGAGAGTTAGAATAGGTAAATTCCTTGTGAGATTGCAACTTGCTTAATTTTTCAATTGGATAGAAACTACCATACCTACTGATTATTGTTTGGATTGTTTTCATGATTGTTAGTGATCTTTAGATGGTCTTAGTTAAATTCTTTTTACTATCTTTTAGATATTGCTAGGGAATTTTCTATGGAGATGATTTTGAGTTTTCTTTACTTGCACGGGACGTTCAAGGCTAAGTGTGGGGGATTTGATAACCATGATTTTACTGCATTATTTTGATTCATTTATGCATGGTTTTGATGTTGGTTTCATAGTTTAAATCATGGTTACATTACATTTTTGTGCATTGCATAGATTTTGGACTTAATTGCAAATTATATTATTTTTTGGTGTTATTTGATGCTAATATTTGATTCTTATTTTTTAGGCATCAAAGGATCTTAGATTTGGATCTATTTGGACCGGAATTGGGCTCGAATCGGAGTTCAAAAGACAAGATCAAGCTTTGGGTCGATTTGGGCCGTTTATCAAGAATAGGACAGATCTGAACCATCCGTTGAAGATCTGGCCGATCCAACCTAATGGGGAGCAGATCTAAGCCATTGATGAAGATCCAGAAGTTTTGATCCAGATCTGAGTTCATCCAGCCATTGATCCAGCCGGATTAATCTGGGCCGTTCATTGAAGATCGGAAGATCTGGGCCATCCAGTGATGATCTGATCGATCCGACCTACGGGAGAGTAGATCCAGTATTGATATCCATATCAGTACCTTCGGATCAGATTTTGGATGACTTTTTACCGTTGATTTAGCCCAGAATCAATCTCAGCCGTCGGTTCAAATCTGAGATATGTTTAAATGAGAAGCTACAGTAGCATTCCTCTTGGTCGATCCTCCACAGCGCTGAGCTTCTTCGTCCCGCGGTGTTTCTCCGGATTCCGACCCCTTTCCTTCTCCGATCAATTTCCCGAGCTTCTACCTTGGTGGAAGACTTCTTAGAAGCTCATCCCGATCATCTGGAGCACCGGCGAGTGTTCTCTCCGGCGGAAAATCTGCTCACGGCGACTTCTCTGTTTTCGCCAGATTTGGAGGTGGTCTTCCAAATCTGCGCTCCGATTCCCATCAGTGACGGTCCGCCGGCGTTATTGAGCTTCATCCGATGCCCATCTGCAATCCACGACTTCCATCCAGATTCAGAGAGCTCCGGTAGCAGATTTCCAGCATTTTCGGCATTTTCTTGGGTTCGGGTTGTTTTCAGCGTGTCGAGGGTGGTCCGTCGGCACTTGTGAGCATTCCTCGAACTGATTTGCATCTTAGAATCTCCACTGAGGTCCGAAATTGGGTGGTTTCGATTTTGGTACTCTTGTGTGACGGCAAGAGTATGAAGTTTGTGAGTTGATTGTGAGAGGATTGGTTTTTATTTCATTCTAGTTCTTTTTGCTACTGTTTTATAGTTTAGAACTTGTTTCTTTTAATGATTGTTATGTTTTTATGAAAGTAATTTAGTATTTCATTACCTTGTTGTAGTTTAATTTGAGTTTAATTTGTTGCTTGGTTAAGTGTTTAGAGTTTAAATTCAAGCTAGGGTTTTAATTGGTGTTGTAGATCAGATTTATTTGCATCTTGTATTTCATTCCTTAGTTTAAGAGTGTGTCAATGATTTAATCTCAATGTAGGAGTGACAATGCGTTAAGGTTTGATTGTTGGCACATAGGTAGGTTTTAGTTATGCTTTAGATTAATTTCTTTACTGCTGTGTTTTCCCTTGTAGATTTATATTCAAAGCTTTAAAACCCCAACTCCATTTTTATATCGAAAACCCCAAAAATAGGAATAAAAATATAATCCTAAATTACATCATACTGTTGGTTCCTCGGATCGATCCTGGGCTCGTTACTACAACATTATTGTGAAATTAAGGGGTTTAGTGAATATATACAATTGTTAATTTGATAAGCCTATTTGTGACATTTAATATAATATTTAGGCTATATCAACGGCCAAGCTCTGTTTTGCTACCAAAAGATAATATCGCTCCTTCCTTGCTTCTCCAACACTTCCATGCCCACGAAGAAGTCATGGCCAGCTCATGGAAGCAAAATTTCAACCTGAAATCAAGGCAAAAACAAAATTACAAGTACTAATGAAGAATGAAAACTGAAATTGAAAAATACTAAAAGAACCCTTGGGTTGCCTCCTAAGAAGCGCTTGTTTAGGGTCGTTAGCTCGACCAATATGATCATTCCTCTCTTTTTCTTGCCCGTGGAGGGTAGATGTATTTCTCATTTTCGTTGGGAGGCCTTCTCCCAACATCTTCCACCAAAGTGTACTCCTCATTTGGTGGTCTCCCATGAGGATGGAAATTCCATTCCTCAAGTTTGTAAATGTTTGCCCTACTACAAACATTTAAAAGAGAAGAGACATGGTTAGAGGTGTTAGAGTGTATACTAAAAGCCTAGCTTTTGTATAAACATTTATTTAGAAATAAAGAATCACAGTGGTCAATATCTACATTTATTTGTTAAATGTAATTTGTTCAATTAATTTATACAGTAGACAACATGGTGTGTGGTGTCACACACAGAAGATCATGTTGTCGGTTCTTTATAAATTATAAACAGTTGCTCGCGACTAAGATGGAAAGGAACAAACCGTTGAAGTAGTCGTAGTGTAATTAAGTATTAGTTTATCTTAACTAATAAATTTCACTGATACACTCCAAGTGTATTGAGTAGGACCATTTTAGGTAAGTTCTTTTTGTACTGACTTTATAAAAGAACTACACCTTAGTTGTTATGGAAGTGTGTGCTCTTAATCTTAATATAATAACAAACACATATATTTAGTATTTATTTCTTTGACTTATCAATGGGTGAGATTTAACTCGATAAGTCCATAAGCCCGATAAGTTGGGAAATGATATTACTTATAGTGTGTGTTGTTGATTATAGAAGGAATCTATGTCCTAGTTATCTAAGTTGAGAATGTCCCCAAGAGGAGCTCATAAGGATTGTCATGTTAAACACTGCAGGTGGACTTAGTCCGACATGACAATGAAGTTGAGTGGTACTACTCTTGGAGCTAGATATTAATTAAGTGAGTTGTCAGTAACTTACTTAATTAGTGGACATTCATTATCTTAAACACAGGGAGACTAACACGCTCATGATAAGAAGGAGCCCATAATGTAATTTGGGATTGGTGCAGTAGTATGATAATAACTCTTTAGTAGAATGAGTTATTATCGATGAACTTGAGTTGTGTGTTCGGGGCGAACACGGGATACTCAAGCTCATCGGAAGGTCAAAACCAATTTCTCCTCTAGGTCCCTGTCGTAGTCTTATTAAAGCCTCAAGTCCATCCAAATACAAGCTCATCTTGGTGTCCAAGAAGGGGGTCAGCTCAATGCTTGGTGACCAAGCAAGGGCCGGCCACATTGTCCTCTTAAGGGGCCGGCCCCTTGCTTGGTGCCCAAGCAAGAAGGGGCCGGCCACATTAATTCAAACAAGGAGGGGTGTTTTGAATTTTTAAAATCTTCTCTTTGTAGAAAACTACAAGTTTTAAAAGAGAGATTTAAAATTTAAAAACTTTCCTTATTTGAATTAGGCCACGTGTTTTAAAAGAAAATTTAAAAGTTTTAAAACTTTCCTTTTTTAACCATCCTCATGGTTTTAGAAAAAGGAAGAGAAGTTTTAAAATTTAAAATTTTGTAAACATGTTAAAAAAAGAAATTTTTAGAAGAGAAGTTTTAAATTTTAAAACATGGTTTTAATTTTTAAAACTTTCCTTTTTAACATCCACTTTAGGAAATTAAAAGAGAGCTTGAAAATTTTTACAAGAGTTTATAAAATTTTTACAAAAGATATCTTTTCCTTCCTTATAGGGGCCGACCACCCTTGCTTGGTGCCCAAGCAAGGGGCCGACCAATAGGATTAAATTATCATCCAATCAAATTAAAACTAATCTATGATTGGTGATTGATTCAATCAAGATGAAAGAAAAGGAAAAATAAAAGGAAAAAGGAAAAACAAGAGAAAGATTTTATTTTTTTGTAAAAGTCTTTCCTTATTTGCCTTGGGCAAGTATTATAAAAGAAGGGGAGGAGAGGCTTCATGGGTGAATGAATTCTTTTTCTCTCTTCTATCTAGTCTCCTCCTTAGGGCTGGCCCCTAGCTCTTTATCATGCTAGGGCCGACCACATATTGCTTGTGGTTCCTTTAAGTGGCTGGATACAAGAAGGAGGAGAAGGAGAAGAAGAAGAAGAAGAAGGAGGAGGAGGCATCTAATTCTAGTCTCTTGCTTGTGCTCTCTCATGATGGCCGGATCTCTCCCCTTCCCTTTCCCTTGCTCTCTTTGGTTCCTAAATTGGTGGTGGTGGCCGGATTTTAGAGGAGGAAGAAGAAAGCTCTTTGGATGGTGTTCATCTTGGAGGATCGTCGCCCACACGATGTCCAAGGCGAGGCGAGGAATACGACAGAAGATCTCGAGGTCATTAGCATACAAAAAGAAGGTATAATTAGCAATTGTTTTCTGCATCATGTTAGTTATTTCTCTTTGTAAGAATTCTAAACACAAGAGGCATTAGATCTAGTTTTTTGAATTTATTTTTCGAGTTTGTGTTTTCTTTGTTTTTCGAATTTGTGATTCGATTGTTCTTTTTGGTTAACCTAGAGTTATTTAAGGAAATTAAATATTAGCTTTCCTTAAAAGGCTTTGTTTAGGCGGTGGTGGTTGCTCCCATATCCAAGAAGGTCATGTGCCTCGCCATGCAGTCCTGGAAGTCAATTTTGGAAATTAATATTTAATAGAATTAATAACATAGGTGGATTTGAATAAATAGTGTTAAGTTCTGCTTGCGATTCAAATCTAAACTATTAAGAACAGATAAGTTAAATTTGGAATCAATGATGTTAAGTCCATCTGCGATTCCTAATTTAACTTCTAAAGAACACAATAGGTTATTTAAGGAAAGGTTCGACACTTGTACAAAATTTTTGTACAGTGGAACCGGTACGATTTTCTTAGGACTAACCAACAAGAGGTATTAGATAAATCATATTCCAACCTTTCCTTACCAATTATCAAAGAAAGTTTCCTTCAAATTCTGGGGAGGCTGCATATCACGTAGTGCCCGAACTTTTTCTGGATTATCTTCTATTCCCCGCTCGGTCACCAAGTAACCCAAGAATTTTCCTCCTTTAGCCCCAAATAGGCATTTCAAGGGGTTCAGCTTCAGCCCATATTGCCAGAGAGTCCTGCATGTTTCTTCTACATCCTTGATCAGGTTCACGGCTAATGGAGACTTGATGAGTATATCATCCACATAAACCTCCACATTGCGCCCGATCTGCTCCCAGAAAATTTTGTCCATCATTCTTTGGTATATGGATCCGGCATTCCTGAGACCAAAGGGCGTGACAGTATAACAGAATGTACCATCAACTGTAATAAAACTAACCTTTTCTTGGTCCTCCACCGTTAGAGGTATCTGATGATACCCCTGGTATGCATCTAGCATGCAGAAGGCTCTTCTTGAACAGCGTGGGCACCCCCATCTTGCATCCTTTGATTTTTCCGAGCCTCCACCCGTACCATATCAATATAGCATCGACGAGAAACCCTCTGCTCTCCTTTAACTTCCCCGACCTACTCGCCAATAGGAAATTTGATTTTCTGATGAAAGGTTGAAACAACGACCCTAAATTCATGCAGAGCGGGCCTTCCCAAAATGACGTTATAAGAGGAAGGGGAGTCCACCACTATAAAAGTGCTCCTCCTTGTGCGCACCAACGGCTCAGTGCCCAAAGATATGGCCAGCTTAATCTGACCCATTGGCTTAACCTCATTGCCTGTAAATCCATATAGAGATGTGGCCACAGGCTGGATTCAGTAGCATCAATCTGCATCTCCTCGAATGCAGTCCTGAACAGAATATTGACCGAGCTCCCGGTGTCAACAAAAACTAGAGTCACTCGGCTATTGGCAATGATGGATTTGATGATAAGGGCATCATCATGAGGTAGCTCCATACCTTTCAGGTCTGCAGGCCCGAAGCTAATAACAGGGCCAGAAGCCTGCTCCTGGCTGCATCCAACAGTATGAACCCCCAAGCGACGCACATGTGATTTGCTCGCTCTTCCTGAATCTCCATCAGTTGGTCCTCCAGAGATCATACCGATCTCTCTGACAGCGGCGTTGCCTCTATTCTCGGCTTCCCGCGCTCCTTCTGGCTCTTTCCCCCGACCAGGTTGATGGGTACTGGGTCCTGCTAGGTCAGGGCGAGATTGCCCGGTCTGTCCAGCCACGATTCGCTGCTCTTCCATCATTTCGAGCACTTGAGGGGCTAGCTCAGGCGGTGGTAAGCCTAACTCGGCAACCTGCTTGGAATCCCGAGCAAACTGAAAGCAGTGGTTAGTGTCATGAGTGCGAGACTGATGATAAGTGCAATATCGAGTGTTCCATGGTCCAGGTCGGGGAGCATGCACGGCTGCAACTCGGGGAGCTGGTCTGATCTCCGGCCCGGGATGGAAAGTAGGTCTGGCTTCCCGAGCGCACGGCAGAGGTTGAGGAGGTGGTTGAGGCACCCTTCTTTCTAGCTTGCTAGTAGAGGGAGGTGGTCTTTCGGCTTTCCTCCGAGCAGCCTGTGCTTCTTCTACTTTGATGTAGCAGGCAGCTTTTTCCACCATCTCATCAAAATTTCGAGCGGAATTTTTGATGAGATCTCTGAAAAATTCTCCTTCCCCTAATCTGTGAGAGAATGCGCTCATTAGAATCTCCAAAGTGGCGGTGGGGACATCCTGAGCCACTTGATTAAAGCGGTTGATATAACTTCTTAAGGGCTCGGTCAGCCCTTGCTTCAAAGCAAAAAGACAGTGATCCATCTTTTGATACTTCTTACTGCTAGCAAAGCGACGTAGTAAGGCTGTCTTGAAGTCCAAGAAACAGGTGATGGACCCTTGAGGCAGCCCATCAAACCACTTTAATGCCGAGCCCGCTAAAGTGTTCAAGAAAACTCGACACTTGACAGCATCACTATATTGGTGTAGCAGGGCTGCATTTTTAAATTTGCGTAAATGCTCTTCCGGGTCTTTGCTCCCGTTATATTCTCTGATTGACGGGGACCTAAAACCCTTAGGCAATCTTTCATTTAAAATCCTGGCCGAGAAAGGTACTTTCTCATCCGGATCTTATGGGAATACTTCTGGTATTATGAGAGTCTTCCCTTTCTTTGAGTCTCGTGGCAAGGAACTTTCAGCCATGGAGACTTGCGGCTGTTCTTTCTTAAGGCTGTGGCCTTGGGGCTCCGGTTGATAATATCCCACGCCGGGCTAACGATAAGGAACCTGAGGAAATACCTCAGGCTGTTTTCTCTTAGAGCCCCGATCGGAGACAGGAAGGGGCTCCTTAGAAGCTTCAACAGGAGCTTGGCGTGGTCGAGAGACAGTCGCTTGCTTCTCGGAAGCGGCTCGCCTCTTGGCCTCCTTGAAGAGTTCATATTCTCCGATGGTCATGGTGACGTTGATGCGGCCAGACTCCTTCATCTTCACGTTCCGGAATAGGTTGTTGTGTTCCCACAGACGACGCCAAATTTGATCCTGTTCGGAAGCTGAGTCTGATGGAGGCGGGCCTTGATGGACTGGAAGTTGACGGAAAGTCGTCGAAGCATCGGATCTACCTGGCACCCCCCTGAAAGGTTCGCACGGGCGGCTAACGAAGGAAGATGACCAGGATGATGACACTGCGGCCCTGCGCACACTCAGACGAGCCCACGAGTCGTTAGAGACCAGAAACCAGGGAAAAAGTCCCCGGGTCAGGCCCTCCGATGCTCAAGTTAGGTACTTTTTCTCTAGAAAACATAGAGAAAGGATGAAAAGTAAAGACTGGTGAGAAATGATGAGTGAGCGTACCTGCATAAGGGACAAAGCATCCCTTTTTATACTGCAATGGATGTCTCTGGGACCTGGCGAGTGTCAGGGAATGTCGGCTGTCAGACTTTGTCTGGCGGTGATTGACACGTGACTCTTCTTAATAGGCTGGTGGCAAAACCAAAGGCATAGCGAGCCCCGACTGTTAGCATATTCCCTGACACATTGATTATTCTCTGACATTCTCTGACCAGTGGTTACGATTCCTTGGCTTGTTTGTCCTGTAGTGTCTAGACACTGAGTCTGTATTTCGAGATCTGTACCCCAACCTGCTTCTATATACTATTATCCGTGACTTGTATGTCTCAATCTGTGCGTTAAGCTTGTATCCCGACCTGCCATTGTCATCTGTTATCCATGGCTTGTACGTCCCGACTTGTACGCCAGGTCTGTGTCCAAACCTGTTTACTGTTTACTGCTATCCATGACTTGTACGTCCCGACCTGTACACCAGGTCTGTGTCCAGACCTGTTTACTGTTTACTGCTATCCATGGCTTGTACGTCCTGACCTGTACGCCAGATCTGTGTCCAGACCTGTTTACTGTTTACTGTTTACTGCTATCTATGGCTTGTACGTCCTGACCTGCACGCTAGGTCTGTGTCCAGACCTGTTTACTGTTTACTGCTATCCATGGATTGTACGTCCCGACCTGTACGTTAGGTCTGTGTCCAGACCTGTTTACTGTTTACTGCTATACATGGCTTGTACGTCCTGACCTGTATGCCAGGTTTGTGTCCAGACCTGTTTACTGTTTACTACTATCCATGGCTTGTACGTCCCAACCTGCACGCTAGGTCTATGTCCATACCTGTTTACTGTTTACTGCTATCCATGGCTTGTATGTCCCGACCTACACGCTAGCTCTGTGTCCAGACCTGTTTACTGTTTACTGCTATCCATGGCTTGTACGTCCCGACCTGTATGCCAGGTCTATGTCCAGACCTGTTTACTGATATCCATGGCTTGTACGTCCCGACCTGCACGCTAGGTCTGTGTCCAGACCTGTTTACTGTTTACTGCTATCCATGGCTTGTACGTCCTGACCTGTACGCCCGGTCTGTTTATTCTACGCCCAGCGCCTTCTTTCCTCTACCTTTACTTGGCCTGTGGGCTCAGTCATCCACTGTACCTGGCCTGTGGACCCTGTCCTTGACCGCTATCAGGGCTGGCCCTTGTTCGACTTATACTCCCATCCTTTGACCACCCCATCAGCTGAGACTTGGACCCTGGCCTTGTAAGCTTGACTTTTGACCAGCCACGGAGGCTGGACTTCTGACCTCCACGTAAACTTGACTTCTGACCTCCACGTAAGCTTGACTTCTGACCTCCACGTAATCTTGACTTCTGACCAGCCATGGAGGCTTGACTTCTGACCATCCTGTGGTCTTGACTCCTAACCACATCATCTTACTGACCCCACGAATATGCACCGTATCAACGATGTAATCCTCTCTAATGACGCCCTTGATTTATGAAATTTGTTATTTTATAAAGATCTTAAATCTATGATGGAACGAAACTGAAAAAGAAAAAAAATCACTGTTGTCTATCTTGAAGGGCCTAGTGCCTTGGCGTATGCTATGAGCAATGAGACCAATGTCTTCGCCTTTCCTACGTAGGCATGCTTCGTGAAGTTGTCGTTGTTGGAAACGTTGATGAGCACTCCCTCTATCTATATATTTTCTTTTTATACAACTACACTATTCATAAAAGGATAAAAGACTTATGGACGACTCTTGGATTTCCTCATACAGACTCTTGGACTTCCTGGCTCTTGGACATTCTCAGCGACTCTTTAACTTTCTTAACGTAATTAATTTTTTTTATTTTCAACACTCACCCTTAAAATTGATTTTCTTCATGACTCCAAACATACTCCTCATCTTGCAAAACATCCACTCCAAGAGGCTTTGTAAAAATATCCGCAACTAGATCAGCAGATTTCACATATTCAAGTTTGATCTCCTTCCTCGTAATACTCTCTCGAATGAAATGATAGCGCGTATTGATGTGTTTACTTCGATCATGAAAAACAGGATTCCTTTCTAGAGCTTGAGCAGACTTGTTGTCGACAAAAATTGTGGTCGCTTCATTCTCCGACAAGCTTATCTCCTTCAACATTCTTCTTAGCCAGATTGCGTGATAAGCGCATGCCATAATCGCGACATATTCAGCTTCATAGGAAGATAGCGTGACGATTGCCTGTTTCTTTGAACTCCACGAAATTGCATTAGTCCCCATAAAAAACACAAATCCAGTTGTGCTTTTCTGATCATCTATATCTCCGGCAAAATCACTGTCGCAATATCCAATAAGTTGGAATTCCTTGGATGACGAATAAAACAGTCCGAAATCAATAGTACCTTTCAAATATCTCAAAATCCTCTTTGCCACCTTCATGTGATTCATTGTTGGCACTTCCATGAATCGACTAATTACCCCTATGCTAAAAAGAATATCCGGTCGAGTACATGTCAAATACCTTAGACATCCCACAAGACTTTTGAATAGTGTAGGATCCACCTTTTCTCCCTCTTCATCCTTGCTAAATTTAGCTCTAGCCTCCATAGGAGTAGCCACCGATTTGCTATTTAACATATTAAATCTATCCAGAACTTCCTTCACATATGCTTGTTGCCCAACAAAAATTCCATCATCCGATTAACGCACTTCGAATCTGAGGTAAAATGACATTAAGCCAATATCTGCCATCTCAAATTCTAGGGCCATATCATTCTTGTTGGATCGTGAAAGTTGATAGAGGGCGGGTGGGGTGAATATCAATTTTCAAAAAAAAAAAATCATAAAGAAGATCGAGTACGCAGCGGAAAAATCGAAATTGCAACAATGCTAACACAAGTAATTTTTTAGTTGGTTCGGAGCCTTGGTTGACTCCTACTCCAAGGACCGCACTCGTTGAGTGCTTTCGTTGGGTAATCCACTAGAAATTCAAAATATTACAAGTGAAAGTACAATTGCTTTAAAGGAAAAATACCGACAACAATAATGAATGAAAAAGAAGCGAGTTGTCGGAGGAGCTTCGCAACATCGCAGGAGCACAACACGGAAGAACAAGTGTTGGAAGATCTTGTTGTTCATTGTTCTTTGCTCCAGGGTGCATCCTCCTTATATACGAGGCTCTGGGCGCTCGGATCCCTTCCGAGCGCCTGGAGTGTGACATAACCCGTCCAACCAGAGTGCTCCATGTGGCGCCATGCGTCGAGGATAACTTTTGAATTCCAGGCACTCGGACCTTTGTTTTTTCAACAACCTGTAAAAAATATTAGTCTGAGGCAAAATGCAAAACTACCCTGAAAAATAAAGTGTTAGCACAGTTAAATTATAAGAATAATAAAAGAAGTAATTAGATTTCATCTCCTCGAGACCGGAATCTAGTCACGATCTCAACTTAGATTTCTGAAATGGATCTAAGTTGGATCGACGCCTAATGTTCCCTTCCCGGGAACACGTCCTCACAGTCACTCCCCTCTAGTGACTTACCTTAACTTACCTGCCAAACGTCCGGTCAACCCTTCGACTCGTCTGGACTTCGTGCCAGACGTCTGGTCAACCCTTCGACCCATCTGGACTTTGTGCCAGCTATCAGGTCAGCCCGTCGACCTAGCTAGACTTTGTGCCAGATGTCAGGTCAGCCCTTCGACCCGTCTGGACTTCGTACCAGCTATCAGGTTAGCCCGTCGACCTAGCTGGACTTCGTGCCAGACGTCAGGTCAGCCCATCGACCCGTCTGGGCTTCTCCTTCACACTTGGTCAAAGTGTTAGATCAATATGAAACTAACTTAACCTACTTTGTCATTCATCAAAACTTGAGTTAGACCATTAGTGCTAACCACACCAACAATCTCCCCTTTTTTGATGCAATGACAACCAGGGTTAAGTTAGTGAAAAAGATGCAAGTAAAATAAGCAATTATAAGGTTTTTAAGTTAGTCTTGTTTTTATATTTTGTATTTCATTGTTTAAACTAACTTAAACCACCTAATCCTCCCCTTTTGACATTCATCAAAAATAACACAGAAAAATAAGTGATTTAGGGAAGTAAAAGAAATTCATCAAAGAATTAAAGTCAGATTGACTTGGGGGAGTCTAAAGTAGAAAACAAAGAACATTTTTACTTTTAGCTTTTAGCTTTTTCAGAAAATAGCTAAGTTTAAGAGGTCATTAACTTAAAAAGATAATTTTAGAAAGATAACTTTGTAAATTTTAAAGTAATTTTCAAGGATAAACTTTTGCAAAATTGACTTAATTTTCAATATAAGCTTTGTAGGTTTAACACAATTTTTAAACACAGTCTTTCAAAAATAAGGATTATAAAGACTAATTTTCATATATACCATCTTTAAAAAAAGTGAGATTATTAAAGCCAAGTTTATATAATCTAAATTTCAACTTAGTGGATAAACTCAATTTTCAAACTTAAGTTTGTAAAATCCAATTTTCAAAACTAACTTTGGAAAATCCAATTTTTAAAACTAAGTAAAATCCAATTTTCAAATCTTAATTTTAAAAGCTAAGTTAAACTTTAATTTTCAAAGCTAATAAGATTTAAATTTAAAACAACTTAGTTAGTTAAACAAAAAATCTTTTTAAGGAAATATTTTTCAAAAACTAATTTCAAAATAAGTATTAAAACAGTTAATCCTCCCCCTGAACCTGACATAACAAAAACTGTCTAACCAATTAGATACTTACTAACTATCAGAGGATAGCAGCTTTCATATGATTAGCCAGGTTAAGTCAACTGCAATCAGTTAGTATTTGACTAAACTGAATAACTTAACCTGATTGATATGTGTTTTGTATTTAACGCTCAGACTTATATCGATGCACTAAAATAAGTATCTTAAGTACGGGCAATCTTTCTATGCATCTCACCCCTTTCTATATTCAACAATCACAAATAAGGTAGCCCTAGTGTGTTGGTGAGATGCTTAAATTCTAGTCCTATAGGAACATGCTTTCTTAGGAATTGACCTAGTCTAAGGCTAAAATTTATTTTTGAAATTCTAATCATGGGAAGTTTTGAAAGTTTTATCCTAGAATTTAAAAACACTATTTTTGAAAACAATTTTTGTAATTTAAGAATCCTAGTCTATTAAACACATTCCTAATTTTCATCGTAGATTGCTAAACTCACTTTCAGGCAGGGGTTTGGTAAATATGTTAGCTAAATTAAAGTTGGACTCAATGTAATTGAGTTATATATCCCCTTTAGTGACATGATTCCTGATAAAGTGGTGCCTAATTTCAATGTGTTTGGTTCTTGAATGATGCATATGATTTTTTGTTAAGTTAATTGAGCTAATATTGTCGATTAATACTTTTACGTTTGTGAGGTTTAAATTAAAAACTTTCAAGGTGTGCATCATCCATAATAGTTGTGCGGCACATTCTCCTATCGCTATATACTCTGACTCAGTTGTAGATAGAGCAACACAATGTTGATTTTTACTAAACCAGCTGACAAGTGATGGACCTAGTAATTGACATCCACTACTTGTGCTTTTGTGGTCTAGTTTACACCCAGCATAATCTGAGTCAGAATAGCCTATTAACTCAAAATTGTTAGTTCTAGGATACCAAATTCCTACATTTGATGTTCCTTTAAGGTATTTAAAGATTCTTTTGACTTAAGTCAAATGAGATTCTTTAGCACAAGTTTGGTATCTAGCACACATACTAACTGCAAATAAGATATCAGGTTGACTTGCAGTTAAGTACAGTAGGCTACCTATGGCACTCCTATAGTATTTTAAGTCGACTGGTTTTCCATTGGGGTTGTCATCTAGGATTGTGTTAACTACCATAGGTGTTTTTATTTCTTTAGTATTTTCTATTCCGAATTTTTTAAGTAATTCTTTGGTGTATTTTTGTTGATAAATATAATTTTCCTCATTTGTTTGTTTGATTTGTAATCCTAAAAAGTAAGTTAATTCCCCTACTAGCCTCATTTCAAACTCTTGTTCCATTGATTAGTAAATTTCTCTAAAAATTCTGAGTTAGTTGAACAAAAAATTATATCATCTACATAGATTTGGGCTATGAAGATATCCTCTTTTATTAATTTAAGGAATAGGGTTGGGTCAATTTGACCTTAGTTGAACCCTTTGGATATTACGTAAGAGGTTAACCTTTCATACCATGCCCTAGGTGCTTGCTTAAGCCCGTATAAAGCCTTTTTTAGTTTAAAAACATAGTCGGGGTATTCTAGACTTTCAAATCCAGATGGTTATCCTACATAGACTTCTTCTTTTATTAGTCCATTTAGAAAGGCGGATTTGACATCCATTTGATACAATCTAAACCCTTTATGGGTTGCATAACTGAGTAACATTCTAATGAACTCTAATCTTGCTACTGGGGCGTAAGTTTTATTATAGTCAAGCTCCTTTACTTAACTAATGTAACACCCCAAATTTCATGATTTAGAGTTCTAAAAAACCTTATTAAAATCTAGAAATGTTTTAGAAAAATTCTAGAGAATTTTAGGAATTTATAGAGTATTTTTATGTAATTTTTGGAGTTCGTTTGGTATTTTTACCAAGAGGAAGAAGTAAAAGAAAAAAAAAATAATATATGTTAAAGCCGGGTTTTGAACCCAAGATCACGGACCCGAACCCAAGTCTTAACGAACTCAGCTCAACCATCTGGTCTACGGGTGTTTTGTTAATCATATATGGAGCGATATATATTTAAGTAGTACTAGTTAACAGAAACCTTAGAGTATTAAAAGGAAGAACTTAGGGATTAATTACGAAACCTAAATTCTTTCCTCACCCTTCCTCTCCCGACGCGAGCGGCGACTCTTCTCCTCTCTCGCCGCGGAAATGAAGAAGAAACCAGGTTTGGTCTCCGGCGCCGGCGAGCTCTCTCTTCCACGGATCCTTCACCAAGCCGAACTTCTCTCGGCAAGGTCAACGCGGGCACAAGAAGAAGCCGCAAGTTTTCAAGCTTTGAAACCCTAGACCTTCCTCTCCTTCGGTTGTAAGTCCAAGAATCGCCGGTAAGACGCTACTCACCTGCAGTAGGATAGTTTCGAGTCCTTGTTCCTTTTCATTTCGAATTTTCTGTGAAGATTGGGGTTTAGGGCTTACTGCCGTGAGTTAAGAAAGAGGGAAAGGGTTTTGTTTTTTATTGGATTAGATTCTGAACCTTGCTTATTCCTGTTTTCGAATTATACTGTGAAGTTTTGTTTAACACAGCAATTCATTTCTTTTGAAATTTTTGCTGTGAGTTCAGAGGTTAGGCATATGAATTCGGTTTAGTTGAGTTTTCCAAGTTGTAACATAGTTCTAGCATTCTGGATAAATAAGATGAGTTACTGGTTTATAGATTGCCCTGTATAAGTTCAGGTCGTGAATCACTTTCATATAGGATTCTGTTCTAAGCTTTCAGCAAGCTTAATTTGGTTAGTTGGAAGGGATACAAGCCTTAGATTCCTGCTGCTAGGTTATGAATAAGAAAAGTTTAGTTTAATTAGCATGTAGTTATGTTTTCGGTGGATTTCTGTTGAAGGGTTATGCTTTTGTCCCCTTACCGTAGCACTGAACAGAGAATGCTTGTAGAATTTGATAAGTATTGCATGCAGATTTTTATTTGTTTAGTATTTCAGAATCTGTTTAGTAAAGTATGCAGATTTATGTTAACTTAATATGCAGAATTTCATTAACATAGTAGGCAGATTTTTGGTTTAAGCATTTTAAAGTTAGAATTTGCTTAAACATTTCAGTTTCTTTTTAAAGAAGTATTCTTTTAGAAGTATTAACAAGTATAAGAAAGATAAAGAAAAGAAAGAAAAGGACAAGGCCTTAAGTAGATCCCAAAGTCAAGACTTTAGGGATTTCGGCACACAAGGTGCTAAAGAAAATGCCGAGGCATTATATAGAAGTATTAAAAGATAACAAGTATTTTACTTTTATCAGTGACACTGTGTTGGACTCTCTGTCCTTGGGCTGGGCTCCCATAGTCGTCCCTAGGTTTAGATAACCTAGTAGTAACGGCTCGGCCGACGGTCGACGACCGTAGGGTCGCTACCCCAACCTATCAGGGAACGCGCATAAGATGGTACTAAGCCTGGGCCCAAGAAGAAGTTGATTATTATTTTGAAGTATTATAAGTATAAGTTTTTGAACAAGTAAAACGAGTTTTACATAAACATAAAGTATTAAAGATTAAGTTAGAACAAATGAAATAAGTTTCATATAGTTCTGAAAATCAGTAAGTTTAGTTCTTTATTCTACCATGTTTATCTAGTGGATGAGTAGTTTTCATGTTTACCTATTAGATGAGTAGCATGATTAGCGATTAGAATTACATGAGTAGATTTCTTAGCTTTTCTTTGCTATTAGTTTGACATGAGCAGTTATGTTTATGCTTTATTTCTTTTTAGAGCATATAGTTTTTAGTTCTTTTCGTATACATGCACATTCGTGATTTTGTGAGTTAGATAGCGCTTACTAAGCAAATTTTGCTTATAGACTACACTTCCTCTTACTGCAGATACAGGAAAGGAAAAGATATAGAAAGGAAGGCGACAAGGTGGCGCGGATGGTGTGTGATGCCAGGACTATGGAAGCCTTGGGACTTAGTTTAAGAATTTATTAAGATTGCCATTTATTAAGAATGTATTAGATGAGTCATTTAGTCTTCCGCTGTTAGTTAATTGTATGTTTTTATTTTGTTTCTGCTATTCATTACTTGCATGATTTGATTTCATTAAGCTGCGTGGTGATGTTATTCCTTTTGTGTGTTTGATATGTGTTCCAGCCGCTTGTGGCTGTGTATATTATATTATGTATGTCAGTTTAAGGTCACCGGTACAGGGGAGACTCTGCCGAAATTTTTCGGTAGGGTTTCCATGTGATTTTTAATCATACCGGTTAAGTAGAGTTAGTAGTTAAGTAACGGTCATCCTTAGAGAGTAGTAGTAGTAAGAAGGGTGGTCGTTACAACTAAACCCCTTAACGACTAGCATGGTTTTGTTTCTATTAATTTTCCCAGTTTCACTTAATTTATTTCTAAACATCCATTTTGTTTCTATTATCTTTTTATTTTTGGGTGGTGGCACTAAATCCCAAACTTCATTTCTTTCAAATTGAGCTAGTTCCTTTTGCATAGTTATGACCCAGTCTGGATCAAGTAACGATTCAGCTACAGTTTTGGGTTCAATTTTTGAAATAAGAGAGATTTGACTTAGCTTTCTAAAGATGACCTAGTATGAACCCTTAAGTCTGGATCACCAATTATTTGGTCAATTGGATGATTTGGGTTGACTCTTATAGTTCTAGGTGGTTGATTATCTTGAGGTTCTTCTTCTTCTTCATTGGTTCTTTCTTGATTATTGTCACCTTGAATAAATCCAATTGGCTTAATTTGGATTTGTTCTAGGTTTTGTTTGAATTTCTCAAATTTTACGTTTGTGATTTCTTCAATTCTTAGCGTAACCTTATTGTATATTCTGTAACCCCTACTATTTAATGAATATTCTACAAAGATTCCATTTTCTATTTTAGAAGTGAATTTTCCTAAATGTTCTCTTGTATTTAATATGAAGGTTGGACACCCAAATATTTTAAAGTATTTTATATTGGACTGTTTATTATAATATATTTCAAAGAAGGTTTTGTTATGTGTTTTATTTAGTGTTGTTCTATTTTGCACATAACAGGCTGTACTAACAGCTTCTGCCCAAAAGTACTTAGGTAGATTATACTCATTTGGCATTGTTCTAGAGGCCTCAAGTAGTGTTCTATTTTTTCTTTCTACAATTCCATTTTGTTGAGGTGTTTTAGGATACAAAATTCATGATGATATCCGTTTTCAAGACAAAATTTATTAAAGTTATGATTTTTAAATTCACCTCCATTATCACTTCTAATTCTTTTAATTTTAAGGTTTTTTTTCATTTTCAACTTGCTTATAAAAGTTTGTAAAAATTTCAAAAGTTTCATTCTTATTTTTTAAAAATTTTACCCAGGTGAACCTAGAATAGTCATCTATTATTACTAGACAATACAAACTTCCATTTATGGATTTGACACCATGGGAGTCAATTAAGTCTAAATGTAGAAGTTCTACTATTGAGTTGGTTTGAGGTTGATTAATTGGTTTGTGGGTAGATTTTGTTTGTTTTCCTTGTTGACAAGCATTACATATTGTTGAGTGTAAGTTAGGTAATTTTGGTAATCCTCTAACTAGTCCTTTTAATTTGCTTATATTTCTGAAATTTGTGTATGGCATTCTTCTATGTCATAACCAAGTTTCTTCTTTTTGTGGTAAATAATACTTATTTGAAGAAGTGGTTAAGTTAATTGCATAGATGTTATCTTTTCTAAACCCTTTTAGACTTATCATAGTGTTTGATTAAGCATTTCAATGATAAAAATCTAACTTTATATCTAGTGTCACACAATTGACTAATACTAAGAAGATTATACTTGAAGTTTTCAGCAAGTAATACATTTGTAATAATAAAATCAATTTTAAGTTCAATATTACCTATGCCAATTACCTTGAGTTTTTCGTTGTTTCCAAAGGCAAATGTTCCTAAGCTTTTGTAGATAAGTTGAGTGAATTTGGTGTGATCTCCAGTCATATGATTGGAGCAACTACTGTCCAAGATTCACTTGGTTTCCTACAATAGGTAGGACGTAGGGTGAGTTTGAGTTCAATTATAACTTTACTTAGCATGATTCTTTAGTTGCTTAGTTAAAAACATTTTAAAGTTTAAGGAGATTTTAACATAAATTTTGTAGTTAAAAGGATTTTTTTTAAAAGGAGTTAAAAAGATTTTTAAAAATAAATTTTAAGTTAAAAAGGATTTTTAAAATAAATTTTAAGTTAAAAAGATTTTTTAAATATTTTTAAATAATTTTTTAAAATAATTTTTAAAATGATTTTTTAAATATTTTTAAATAATTTTTTAAAAAGATTTTTAAAATAATTTTTAAATAATTTTTAAATACTTTTTAAAAGAATTTTTAAAATAATTTTTTATAATTTTTAAAAGGATTTTTAAAATAATTTTTAAAAGTTAAAAGAAATTTTTTTAAAGGATTTTTAAAATAATTTTTAAAAGGATTTTTAAAAGGATTTTTAAATTAATTTTTAAAAGGATTTTTAATTTAATTTTAATTTATTAATTTAATTTTTTTAATTTAATTTGATCGATTTGGTTCGATTCGATTTGAGTCGGTTTGAAGTCCTCAGTTATCTCAACCGATCTATGTTTTCAATCAGGGAAACCTATAATTTTTATGAGATAAAGTTGAGTTCAATTTTGGGGTTTGGTTTAACTTTGTGTTAGATTCAGGTTTAACTTTGGGTTCAATAAATAGACATTCTTTGGATAAACTTCTGGACTTTGGTGAGTCACTTGGACATCATTAGAGTAATCATGCCTTCGAGGTTTTCCATATAGTCCTATCCACTGAACTTAGTACAAAACCTTGATTTAACTAGTTAGGATCCGTAAAAGGTAGCTTCAGTTAGTTCCACTAAGTCAAATGCACCAGGTCGAAACCATATCTTCCTAGACATGCATAGATATAGTTTCCCTAACGTACTATCATCCAAAACTTCACCAGTACCGTAAGTCAAGTTAAACTATTGTCCCTTTGAACTAGTCCTAATTACCCTGCCGGGTAGGTTGGTTTTGGTTACCCTATCGGGTAGGTTAATTTTGGTGGTGCCAACTATTCTAGAGTCTCCCCATAAATTATTGACCTATATTTTTAAGTTTTAATTCTAGGTTTATATCTGTTATTTTATAATTATATTTAACTTGATGATAATATGATTTGTGATGAGTTCTAAAATTTTTTGATTTTGATTTTGTTGATCTAGGTTTGTCAGATTTTATATAGTATATTTTATCTTTAGGTATGTAATATTGGTTCATTCCTACTTGCATGGTTAAGCACGCTTTCAGAACCCAAGCTTTATTTTGTTGTTTATATTGGGTTATTAATGATTTAAATGTTTTATTTGAACTTGACTTGTAGCTAAGTTCGGTTTTATTGTAGACTACTTTTTGACTGTTTAAAATAAGATCTAAATTTTTAGATCTTGTTGTAAATTTTTCTAACATACTTTTTAATTTATTATTTTCTATTTTTAGTGTTAAATTTTCCTCCTCAAGTATTAGGTCTTGAGTTGGACTAGAATTTATGATTTATTCCTTGAGGTTTTGGTTTTCCTCAAGGAGCAATTTATTTTCATTTTCTTTTACTGTTAATTTTTTATTTAAACAAGCAATAATTTTAAAAAAATTCTTATTCAAATTAAAATTTACCTCTTCGGGACCTTCGAAAACGAGTACGAACTCGTGGCTCGATTCGGGTTCGGACCCGTCTTCTGATTCGTCCTCCGATTCTTCTTCGCGGGCCATTAACGCGAGGTGACTTTGGTGCTTCTGATCTTCGGCCTCTGATTCTTCTGAGGAAGAGTCATCCCAGGTTGCTTTGAGAGCCTTCTTCTTGGATGTCTTCGACTTGTTGCTCTTCAATCTCGGACACTCGTTCTTATAGTGGTCTTTCTTGTTGCACTCAAAGCAAGTCACATTCCTTGGTTCAGATGGGGAGTTGATCTCCTGCAGGTCCTTTTTGCTGAAACTCTTCTTCCTCCTGGTGAACATCTTCCTTACCAGGTTCACCAGGTACTCTTCGTCTTCAGAATCTTGGTCGGACTCATCTTCAGGGTCAAGCTTAGTCTTTTTCTTTTCCTTGGGGAAACCTGCAAACAAAGCAATACCTTTCTTGTACCTGGCATTAGTCTGCTCATGTAATTCAAGTTCGTAGAATAGTTTGTCTAGTTTCAATTTAGATAAATTTATAGAATTTTGTAGGCATCCACAATAGATGCCCACAATGTATTACGCGGGAAAAAATTTAAAGCATACCTTATTAAATCACGATTTTCCATTTGGTGGTCTATCACGTGGAGTCCTTTGAGGATGTCTTTGATCCTCGCATGGAGTTGACTCGTTTGTTTCTCCTTCCTACATTTTAATATTAAATAATTTGTTTAACAAAAGGTCGCGCTTAGTTACCTTGGCATCGCTCATTCCTTCTTGCAATTCGATCAGCTTGTTCTATAACTCTTTAGCGTTTTGGTGCGGTCCCACTCGGTTCAGCTCTTCCTTTGTCAGCCCGCATTGCAGCATGTTGAGAGCTTTGTAGTCCGTCGAGGACTTCTTTCTCATGTCCGGAGTCCACTGTTCCGGGTCTAGTGGATTCCCGAAGCTGTCGACCGGCACCTTGTATCCTCTGGTGACGCTGAACCACTAGTTGAAGTCGGTTTTCAGGTAGACCTCCATTCGCTTCTTCCAATAGGGGAAGTCACCCCCGTTGAATATGAGGGGTGTACTGTGCTGAAGCCTTTGACTTGAGACATTTTTATCCTACACACAAATAAACAAAGAGACGAGAAATCCCAAGACTTGGTCTTGGATTTAGCAGTGCAGAATAAAATTAAAGAAAAACTGAATTGGTGTTGCACCAATTCAACTTAATTACTACGAAAAAAATTCCAAAAAGGTAACGATACCAGTTTGGATTTATAGCATAAAACTGAAAACCAAAAATAAAAATAAAAGCAAATTTCACCCCCTGTCTGATTGGTGGTTGCACCAAATCAAAGCGGTACCTGCTCTGATACCACTTGTTGGATCGTAAAAGTCGATAGAGGGGGGGGGGGGGGGGGGAATATTGATTTTTAAAAAAAATATCGTAGAGAAGATCGAGTACGTAGCGGAAAAATCAAAATTGGAACAATGCTAACACAAGTAATTTTTTACTTGGTTCGGAGCCTTGGTTGACTCCTACTCCAAGGCCCGCACTCGTTGAGTGCTTTCGTTGGGCAATCCACTAGCAATTCAAAATATTACAAGTGAAAGTACAATTGCTTTAAAGGAAAAATACCGACAACAATAATGAATGAAAAAGAAGCGCATTGTCGGAGGAGCTTTGCAGCGTCGCAGGAGCACAGCACGGTAGAGCAAGTGTTGGAAGATCTTGTTGTTCGTTGTTCTTTGCTCCAGGGTACATCCTCCTTATATAGGAGGCTCTAGGCGCCCAGATCCCTTCCAAGTGCCTAGAGTGTGACGTAACCCATCCAACCAGAGTGCTCTGCGTGGCGCCGTGCGTCGGGGATAACTTTTGCATTCCGGGTGCCCGGATCCCTTCCGGGCGCCCGGATCCCTTCCGGGCTCCCGGACCTTTGTTTTTTCAGCAATCTGCAAAAAACATTAGTCCGAGGCAAAATACAAAACTATCCTGCAAAACAAAGTGTTAGCACATTTATGTTATAAGTAATAAAAATAATAATTAGATTTTGTCTCCTCAAGACCGGAATCTAGTCACGACCTCAACTTAGATTTCCGAAATGGATCTAAGTTGGATCGACGCCTAATGTTTCCTTCCCGGGAACACGTCCTCAAAGTCATTCCCCTCTAGTGACTTACCTTAACTTACCTGCCAGACGTCCGATCAACCCTTCGACCCGTCCGGACTTCGTGCCAGACGTCCGATCAACCTTTCAACCCATCTGGACTTCATGCCAGCTATCAGGTCAGCTCGTCGACCTAGATGGACTTCGTGCCAGACGTCAAGTCAGCCCTTCGACCCGTCTGGACTTCGTGCCAGCTATCAGGTCAACCCGTTGACCTAGTTGGACTTCGTGTCAGACGTCATGTCAGCCCATCGACCCGTATGGGCTTCTCCTTCACACTTGGTCAAAGTGTTAGATCAATATGAAACTAACTTAACCTATTTTGTCATTTATCAAAACTTGAGTTAGACCGTTAGTGCTAACCGCACCAACAATTCTTTAAATCGTCAAAGAGACCCGGATTATTTCCAGAAAAAAATAAGATCGTCCATGTAGAGGCAAACGAACAAACAATCTCCATTGTTATCCATCTTCACATAAAGCGCATACTCATGTGGACATCTTGCAAATCCTTTCTCTCAAAAATAGGCATCAATCCGACTATACCATACTCGAGGCGCTTGCTCGAGACCGTACAAAGCCCTCTTCAACTTCAATACCTTTCCTTCTTGTCCTTTCACCACATAGCCTTTTGGTTGCTCCACAAAAACATCCTCCTCAAGGAAACCGTTAAGAAACCCCGACTTCACGTCTAATTGAAATATTTTCTAGTTTCTTTGTGCCGCAAATGAAACAAAAAATCTAATTGGTTCTAAACAAGAAACTGGAGCAAATACCTTCTCATAGTCCACTCCGTGTCGTTGTGCATGTTAGCTAGAGCCCTAGAGCCAATCATTTGATGATTGTATTATGGACTTGTTGTATCATATTCTATATAAATAAAGGCATTTGGTTTTTGGTTATTATACTTACTTGTATTGGTGCCAAATAAACTAAGTATAATAACGTCCTTGAGTAGAAGGTTCTTACCTATATCAATCGATTGGTTGAATCGATAGTGAGATGATATAGGGAACACTACTCTTAATCATTCCTAGTTGAGTATTAACATTCAGGGACAATGTTAATGCAATAAGACTAGCATGTAGGTCAACTCGATGACTTGATCTCACAAGTCATGGATATAGAGATATCAAGTTGACACATGGGTATGCATTAGAGAATGTATACTGAATGACCTGCCATGAGAAAGTATCATGGATCGTTATATGAGTGTCATATACTTTCTCATGTGGCTATTAGTATGACTACTAGTCCTTAGACCTGAAGTCACCATGGTTCCCTACATAAGGAGTTATGTACTTTGGTTTCATTAAACGCCACCCGTAACTGGGTGGACTATAAAGGCGATTACTAGGTATGTAACAAATTATGCGGAGGGATGTGAGTGATGTAGATGGGATCAATCCCTCCTATATGACGGGAGAGACATCGGTATTCTTGATAGAGTGAGACCACGAAGTGCATGGCCATGCCCAAATGAGTCAATATGAGATATTGAGCTCATTTGATTTAGTGAGTCTACTTGGAGTTCAGGATTTAGATTGATCAGAGGATGCCACGGTCTATGCCTCACATTGATCAATCTAGATGTCTATGATAGAAGGACACTTGTCATATATTGTGAGGAGTCACAATTAGTAGTCACAAGGTGATGTTGGATCTCAACATTCTTGTAACATGGGTAGTAATGATGTGTTACTAGATACCGCTCATTACTTATGCTCCTAAATGGATTTAGGGGCATTGCCAACGTTACAAGAACCTATAGGGTCACACACTAAGGACAATTAGATGGAGATTAGGTTCATATGATGAACCAAGATGATTAGATTCATTTGATGAATCAAATTGGATTAAGAGTAATCCTAGTTGGGTTAATTGAGTTGGACTCAAGTTGATTCATGTGTTCAATGAGTCTAATTTAGATTATGACTCATTGAAACAATTTAATTAAATGAATTAGATTTATTATATTAAATTGGCTTGAATTAAATGGTTGGATTAGATCAACCATGAGAGAGATTAAGTCAAGTTTGACTTGACTTGAGAGGAAGAGGAAAAGTCAAGTTTGACTTGACTTTTTGCCACATCATTAGTGAGTTGGCAAGATGTGGACCAATGATGATGCTCCACATCATCATGGTTACTTAATTGAGATGCCACCTCATGGAGGTTACAATTCTTCACTTTAATGGCTCCACATTAATTGCACTTAATGTGGAAATGGGGGTTACACTTTTTGAAAGTGGCCGGCCACTATTGTGAGAAATAGAAATGAATTTTTCATTCAAGGCAATTCACTTCATCTCCTTCCTCTAGCTCTCCCTCTCCCTCTCCTCCTCAACTTGGCCGAATCATCAAAAGGTGCTAGCACACCTTTTTGTGTGATTTTTCCATCTACGTGTTCGTGTGGATACGTATAGAGAGTTGTCTACGTTGACAACTTCGAGATCCGACACCGTTTGGACGAGCGGGAACGCGAAGGGCTTTGCTACAAGGGTAATACTCTTATCTACTGTAGATCTAGAGTTTGAAACTCGTACTCATAAGTTTTTCAAATTTTATTCTTCGCACAGATCCGTTGGCTAGAGAGATTCGGAGTTTTCGCGACGCGAAAAGCGGTTTTCGCGGCCCGAAAATCCCAACAGTGGTATCAGAGCCACGTGCGAAGACGAATATGAGTTTATTTTGGTTTTTATGAAAAGTAAACATTCTGTGAATTTCTGTAATTTTAAGTTTTTAATGGTTTTTATGAGTATTTTTCTCCTAGAAGCGAAGCACAAGTGTTTCTACACTTGTAGGCTTTGACTACCGAGAAGTTTTTCCCAAAACGGCCAAGTTTCGCCCCAAAACTTTTTGGGACAGTGGGCTAAGGCGCTGTTAGATCGCAAAGGAACCCTCGCGATGGTTAGATCGTGGGTAGGGGCGCTGCCCCTGGCCCCGCAAGGGGATTCGTTCCGCGATTGTGCCAGAAAACCGCTAAACGGAACCGCCGGGAAATTGTACTCGTAAAAATTATAAAAATTATAGGAAAAATTACAGAAAATTATAGAAATATATAATTTTGAATTATATATTATTTTTTGTGATAGTCATGGCCCAAAGACCCAATTCGATTGGATAATTTGTGTTGTAATTTATAATACGGCCTGCGTGCCGTCATGTGTTTGTGTGTGCTGTATTTGATACGCGACCTGCGCGTAGTGCCTCCCTATTTATATTCTGGTTGTAAATTAGATTTAGACTCGAATGTAACTCGAGTTTCAAAATGTAATGTAAATTTTGAAGCGATGGAAGGTCCACTCAAGACGGAGTTACGAGGAAGGCGCAAGCAACACAAGGTGGTCAAAAGGAAGGCGCTTGAGAAGCTGTTTGTAACACCCACGAAATTATAAGATAGGTGTATGAATATTATTTTTCCTTAGAGCATAGAAATGAAAAGAATAAGAGAAAAAGGAAAATAAAAACAAAAAGAAGAAATATAGAATAAGAAGAGGTGAGGTCAAGGATTGAACCTTGAACCTCCCACAAATGATGGAGATAGATTTATGAATGATAACCATTAGGATAAGAAGAAATAATTGGAATGAAAGGAATGAAAAATTTAGTTAAAGGAGAAAATAAAACTAAGCAAAAGAGCAAGAGAAAACCAAGTTGCTTACCTTCTTTTCCCTCTTGGTTAAGAAAAGGGAGCAAGCGAAAGAAGGATTGACTACTTCCCTTCCCCTTTCTATTTTCGTGGGAATTAATGGAGTGAGAGAAAAGAGGAGTTGGGGGAAAGAATGGGGGCATGTCTCATTGGCAAGGGATAAATAGGGTTAGAGAAGAAAACAAAGGGATTTAATTCATTTTCTTCTTCCTCCTTCTTCCTTCTCCATTCTCACCGAACCAAGAAACTCCTTTCCCCTCCTCATACCAATTTCTAAGTTAAGTTATTCTCCAAGAAAGCTAATTACCGAGAAGGAAACTTCAAGTTCTAGCCCTTACAAGCAAAGGAAACAAGAGAAGATACAAGAAGAAGAAGCTTCCACCTTCCTTATCACTAGAACACCTTTTTTCTCTAAGGAAAACCACAAGCGAAAGGATGTAAGTTCCCCTCACCTGTGGTACAATAGCTCTTATTTTGCTATGAAGATTCGGTTGCATATAAAAAAAGAAAGAGAAAGCTAAGAAAACATCATGAAGGAATTCTAACCAAGATAAGATCAAAGGAAGGATATAGAGAATGAAAGGATCTAGATTTAATATGTTTGAATATTTCTCTTGTAGCATGTATTTTATGGTAAGGATTTATCTATGTTAAAAATGTTTGGTAAAACCTAGATCCATGAGTATTCGGCCATGGTAAAAACTAAGGGCCTAGGAGAGCTTTAAGTTAAAACTAAATATGCCAAGATCTCCTTAAGATAAGTCATGAAACTATTATGATATGCCATGATTATATGTTTAGTTAAACTCTATTCATGTCCATGAAGGTTCGGTTATGTTGGATTTTTTTTAAAAAGCCTAGGAGAATTTAAAGCAAAATCTAAGATGCTCATGATCTCCTTGATGAAATGACATGTAGCTAATCTAGGGGGCTCATGTTTATTGTTGTAAGGAAATTAAATTCATGCTCTATATCATTCGGCCACTTCATGATTTAGGACTTAGGGAACTTAGAACCTAACTCAACTATGCTCATGTTACTCCTTGATATATATGCTACGAAAGTTGTTTAAGATTTCCATGCTTTTAGGACACTTGAACCTAAATTTTTAGTCCTATAGTATTCGGCCATTACATGATGTATAACTTAGGAAACCTAGAACCTAACTCAATTATGCTCATGTTATTCCTTAATATTTTTGCTATGAAAGTTGTTTAAGGTTCCCATGTTTTTAGGGCACTTGAACCCTAATTTTAAACCCTACATGTTTCGGCCACATCAAGACCTAGGGCTTAGGGAACTTAGAACCTAACCCAACTATGCTCATGTTATTCCTTGATATATATGCTATGAAAGTTGTTTAAGGTTTCCATGCTTTTAGGACTCTTGAACCTAAATTTTTAGTCCTATAGTATTCGGCCATGTCATGATGAAGGACTTAGGGAACCTAGAACCTAACTCAACTATGCTCATGTTATTTCTTGATATTTTTGCTATGAAAGTTATTTAAGATTCTCATGTTTTTAGGGCACTTGAACCCTAATTCTAAACCCTACATGTTTCGGCCACATCAAGATCTAGGGCTTAGGGAACTTAGAACCTAGCTCAACTATGCTCATGTTATTCCTTGATATATTTGCTATGAAGGTTGTTTAAGGTTCTCATGTTTTTAGGGCACTTGAACCCTAATTTCAAACCCTACAAGTTTCGGCCAATACATGATGAAGGACTTAGGAAACTTAGAACCTAACTCAACCATGCTCATATTACTTCTTGAAATGTTTGCTATGAAAGTTGTTTAGGGTTCACAAGCTTGAATGATAGTCTTTAACCCAATGCATGCTTGATAAGGTTCGGCCATGATAAGTTGTAAGTCTAAGTAACCTAGAACTCTACCTAAACTTGCTCATGATAGTTCTTATGGTATAAGAAGTGATGCTTGCTTAGGGTTCACATGTTGGGATGAAGTTTTCACCATAAACCCTAACCTATATGGTTCGGCCACAAAGAGATATTAGGGTTAGAGATCGAATTATGTTTTCCATGTATCTTATATGCCATGATTGTAAGATTTTCATGCTTCTGTGTTTAATTATGCACACTTATGATCTATACATGATGGAAACTCTTATGCTATGGTGTGTATTATTTATGATGAAGCTATGTGCAAATTTATGCATGAAATATATGATGTGCTGTGTGCCCAATTTATGCATGAAATATATGATGTGCTGTGTGCCTAATTTATGCATAAAATATATGATGTGCTGTGTGCCCAAATCTTTACATACCATTATGATGAGCTGTGTGCCCAAAAGTCTATATGGTATGATATGATAAGTGACACGATGTGCAAGAAGAGATAAGAACCATGATATGTAAGAACATGCTATTTTACTTTATGTATGGCTTGTACCAAGGGTGGGCTCCATAAGCGCCCCGGGTCGATGGACTAAGAAACGGGCCTCATTAGGGATGAGCTCCTAAGTGCCCCTAGGTCGATGGACTAAGAAACGGGCCTAGTATGTATGCCTTGTAGGGTTCAAGACTTGCTACCTTGGACCTACATAGGACGCGCGCATTTATGTATGTGGTACAAGCCAGTGCCCTAATCATGTTAAGATTATGTTTAAGTATGTATATTATAAGTTTTCAAAGGACATATTGCATATGTTTTCATGATACATGGTTAGGAATTTACCTTGCATATACCTTATGATTATGCCATGATATTTATGATGATGTTATGATATGTCAGGGTGAAATTGATGATTTTGTTATGTTATGTCATGCTACTTTACGCTTATGTTATGATATGCTATGATATGCTGCATGATATAATGAATTGCCTTCATGTGTTATGTCTTGTGATTTTGATATATGTCATACGATTTTTGTGAGTAGGAAAGGAACTTACTGAGCCATGAGTGCTCACAGCTTACTTTCTTGTACTACAGATAAAGGCAAGGTATGGATGAACTAGGGGAGCAGCAGGAGGGGCTGGAAGGATGTGTGTGGTAGTGTCCTGGCTAAAGGAGAAAGACCTGCTTTTTGTTTAATAAGAACCATGCCTAGTTATGTTACTGCTTTATGACTCCATGACATTTAATTTTGTGTTTGGGCATTATGACTTACAAATCATGTTAAGTATGCTATGTGATTTCTATATATCCAGGTGATTAGTCACGTTGATTCATATAGGAAAAAAAAAAGAAATGTTTCTAAGTTTTATAAATAAGACTTCCGCTGTAGTAAGTAAGTATGTATATGTATGTGTAAGTAACCCCCGTCTCCTTAGCAGAAGGGGTGGGGCGTTACACTGTTGACCTTAGGTTGACCATCCGATCTTCTCATTGGCTTGAGAAGATCGTAGTAGGGCCATGACATAATCACAAAATTATTTAATTAATTGCTTTTGTGTGTATGTGATGCATGCTAGTTAATTAAGTAATTAATTAGTGCATAACGATTAGATTAGATCTAAGTCGTACACATGAAGCACCCTTCGATTAGATTAGATCTATCGAGTATATGATACGCATCATCGTTTAGATTAGATCTAAATTGCGACAACTCGTAATGCCTACCATGCCGTGACACCTACCACTACCTCGATCGCATGTTGTTGGTGAATCTGCCAAAGCAGAGCAACACATACTATCTTGGTAGGGTACGGAGGGACAATCTTGGTCCCGCCTATCAACGCATGGGTGAGTACAACTCAATTAGATTGAGTAACTAGTTAACTCAATTGGATTGAGTTTAACTATAGGCATTATCCAATGGTTGGTAGATAGGTCAAAATCACGTTTATATTAACTCTTGGGTGTATTAGCCAAAGCTAACTCGAGTTTTAATATAAATGCGGATTTTTGATCCTATAAACAAGAGTTGCATAGAGATGTAATTGGTAATTAGTTACCTACCGATCATACTAAGTCTTGGGCGTATTAGCCAAAGCTAACTCAAGGGTTAGTATGATATGGATCTTGTCCCACATGAATTATAGAATTCAGTGGGAGCATCATTTAATTAAAGGCCTAATTAAATGATTTAAAGAATATGATATTTATTTTCTATATTTTTATGTTGTAGATAACCATGACGTCAAATACGAACACTTTCTCCCTGCGATCTGTTCTTGAGAAGGACAAGCTCAACGGAGCAAATTTCCTGGACTGGTACAGGTACTTGAGAATAGTTCTCACCCAAGAACGTAAACTATACGTTCTGGAGCAGCCCATTCTGGAGGCTCCTCCTACCACTGCCCCGCGAGCTGACCGAGATGCTTTCAAGAAGCATCAAGATAACGCATTAGATGTGTCTTGTCTAATGCTCGCGACCATGAACTCTGAGCTTCAGAAGCAACACGAGTTAATGAGCGCTTACGATATGGTTGAACATCTTCATCAACTGTATCAAGGTCAAGCGAGGCATGAGAGATTTGAGATCTCAAGGGCACTGTTTCAGTGCAAGATGTCAGACGGGGCTCCTGTAGGCCCATATGTACTCAAAATGATTGGGTACATAGAGAACCTACAAAGGTTGGGGTTCCCACTTGGCCAAGAGCTGGCCACTGACCTGATCTTGCAATCCTTGCCGGATAGCTATAGTTAGTTCGTTCTAAACTACAACATGAATGAGATTGACAAGCCACTGCCTTAGCTGCTTAGCATGTTGAGAACTGCTGAGCTGAACCTTAAGAAGGCTAAACCCAACACTGTTCTGATGGTTCAGAAACATAAGGGCAAGGGCAAGCCCAAAGGCAAGGGAAAGTCCCAAGCCAAGGGCAAAGGGAAGGCACTGAAGCCAGGATGCTACCTGCTTCCACTGCGGTCAGACCGGGCACTAGAAGAGGAACTGCAAGGTATACTTGGAGGATCTTAAGAAGAAGCGAAGTGAGACTTCCACTTCAGGTATATATGTTATAGAAGTCAATCTATCTATTTCTACATCATGGGTATTAGATACTGGATGTGCTTCTCACATTTGTACTGATGTGCAAGCGCTGAGAAATAGTAGGGCATTGACAAAGGGCGAGGTGGACCTACGAGTAGGCAATGGAGCACGGGTTGCTGCTGTTGCTGTAGGGACTTACTTTCTATCTCTGCCCTCTGGGCTTGTACTAGAGTTAGTCGATTGTTGTTATGTGCCTGCATTAACTAAGAACATTATATCAGTTTATTGTTTGGACAAGAAAGGTTTCTCGTTTACAATAAAGAACAAATGTTGTTCCGTCTATTTAGACGATATGTTCTATTGTAGTGCACCTCTGATAAACGGACTCTATATTCTAGACCTTGAAAGCCCTATCTATAACATAAATACCAAGAGGTTCAAGTCAAATGACCTGAACCAAACCTATCTCTGGCACTATCGCTTAGGTCATATAAATGACAAACGCTTATCCCAGCTCCATAAGGATGGTTTGCTGGACTCATTTGATTTTGAATCTTATGAGATGTGTGAGTCATGCCTACTAGGAAAGATGACCAAGACTCCTTTTAGTGGGCACAACGAAAGAGCGACTGATTTGTTAGGACTTATACATAGTGATGTATGTGGCCCTTTCAATGTCGCTGCTAGAGGCGGTTATAGGTACTTCATCACATTTACTGATGACTTCAGTAGATATGGTTATGTGTACTTGATGACACATAAGTCTGAATCCTTTGAAAAGTTCAAAGAATTCAAGAATGAAGTATAGAACTAGCTTGGCAAGAGTATTAAGATACTTCGATCAGATCGAGGTGGAGAATACCTTAGCCATGAGTTTCGTGACGATCTAGCTGAGTGTAGGATCCTATCCCAACTCACTCCTCCTGGAACACTACAGTGGAATGGTGTATCTGAAAGGAGGAATCGTACCTTATTAGATATGGTACGGTCTATGATGAGTCACACAGATCTTCTGACATTCCTTTGGGGCTATGCTCTAGACACGGCAGCTTTTATACTCAACCGAGTTCCATCTAAGGTCTTGATAAAGACACCATATAGGATATGGACTGGGAGAGATGCCCAGGTGTCTTTCATGAGGATTTGGGGTTGTGAGGCTTACGTTAGACGTCAAGTCTCAGATAAATTAGGACCCAAATCTGACAAGTGCTACTTTATAGGATATCCCAAGGAAACTAAGGGATATTACTTCTACATTCCCAGTCAGCACAAGATAGTTGTGGCAAAGACTGGAGTCTTTCTAGAAAGGGACTTTGTTTCTAGAAAGACTAGTGAGAGTACATTCAATCTTGAAGAAGTTCAAGATGCGGATCCTAGCACTGAAGACTCGATGGAAGTTGAACTGGAACCACAAAGTGTTGTGGATGATGTTGTTCCACAAAGAGTTGAGGAACAACAACCAGTTCAAGTAGACCTACCTCTTCGCAGGTCTGATAGGGTACGTCGTCAGCCTGAGAGATACTCATTTCTCTTGTCTGACCATGATGACGTTGTGCTCATAGAGGATGAGCCTATCACCTATCAGGAAGTTGTGATGAGACCAGATTCCAAGAAATGGCTAGAGGCCATGAGATCTGAAATGGAATCCATGTACACCAACCAAGTATGGATTTTGGTTGATCCACCTGAAGGGGTAAAACTCATAGGGTGTAAGTGGGTCTTTAAGAGAAATACTGACATGGATGGACTTATCTATAAGGGTCACTTGGTAGCTAAAGGTTTCAAGCAGATTCATGGTATTAACTATGATGAAACCTTTTCTCTAGTAGTGATGTTTAAGTCCATTCGGATCATGCTTGCTATTGCAGCTTACCATGATTACGAGATCTGGCAGATGGATGTCAAAACCACGTTTCTGAATGGAAACCTACTCGAGGATGTGTACATGACACAACCTGAGGGTTTTGTAGATCTAAAGCATACTAGCAGAGTATGCAAGCTGCATAGGTCCATTTATGGACTAAAGCAAGCTTCTCGGAGCTGGAATCTTCGATTCGATGATGCAATCAAACAGTTTGGCTTCATCAAGAATGAAGATGAACCTTGTGTCTACAAGAAGGTTGTAGGGGACATAGTTGTCTTCCTCATATTGTATGTGGATGACATACTACTCATTGGGAAAGACATCCCTTTGCTACAGTCTGTCAAGACTTGGCTAGGGACATGTTTCTCAATGAAGGACTTAGGTGAAGCATCCCGCATTCTAGGGATACAGATCTATAGAGATAGATCTAAGAGATTGCTTGGCCTAAGTCAGAGTACATATATTGACAAGGTACTCCTTCGGTTTGCCATGCAGAACTCCAAGAAGGGATTTCTGCCGATGTCACATGGCGTGAGTCTTTCGAAGACTCAAGGTCCCTCTTCTAGAGAGGAGAGAGACCGCATGGATCAGATCCCTTATGCTTCAGCCATAGGATCTATCATGTACGCCATGCTATGTACTCGACCTGATGTCTCGTATGCTTTGAGCATGACGAGCAGATACCAGTCAGATCCAGGTGAAAGTCACTGGATAGCGGTCAAGAATATTCTTAAGTACTTAAGAAGGACTAAAGAATATTTCTTGATATATGGAGGCAATGATGAGCTAGCTGTAAAGGGTTACAGTGATGCTAGCTTCCAGACCGTGATGATTATCGATCATAGTCGGGTTCGTATTTTGCATTAATGGTGGTGTGTGAGTGGAAGAGTTCAAGGGACACGATGGCGATTCTGAGGTCGAGTACATTCGCATCGAGGCAAAGGAAGGCGTTGGATCCGCAAGTTCATCATTGAACTTGGGGTGGTTCCCAGTATCGCTGACCCCATTGAGCTCTATTGTGACAACAATGGAGCTATAGCACAAGCGAAGGAACCTCGCTCACACCAGCGGACCAAACACATACTACGGCGCTTCCATCTCATTCGAGAGATTATCGAGAGAGGAGATGTGAAGATTTGCAGAGTACCCACAGAGGCTAACATCGCAGATCCCTTGACCAAGGCTTTGGTACAGAGGAAGCATGATGGTCACACTAGGTCATTGGGGCTTAGAGCCTACACTGATTGGCACTAGTGCTAGTGGGAGATTGTCAGCTAGAGCCCTAGAGCCAATCATTTGATGATTGTATTATGGACTTGTTGTATCATATTCTATATAAATAAAGGCATTTAGTTTTTGGTTATTATACTTACTTGTATTGGTGCCAAATAAACTAAGTATAATAACGTCCTTGAGTAGAAGGTTCTTACCTATATTAATCGATTGGTTGAATCGATAGTGAGATGATATAGGGAACACTACTTTTAATCATTCCTAGTTGAGTATTAACATTCAGAGACAATGTTAATGCAATAAGACTAGCATGTAGGTCAACTCGATGACTTGATCTCACAAGTCATGGATATAGAGATATCAAGTTGACACATGGGTATACATTAGAGAATGTATACTGAATGACCTGCCATGAGAAAGTATCATGGATCGTTATATGAGTGTCATATACTTTCTCATGTGGCTATTAGTATGACTACTAGTCCTTAGACCTGAAGTCACCATGGTTCCCTACATAAGGAGTTATGTACTTTGGTTTCGTCAAACGTCACCCGTAACTGGGTGGACTATAAAGGCGATTACTAGGTATGTAACAAATTATGCGGAGGGATGTGAGTGATGTAGATGAGATCTATCCCTCCTATATAATGGGAGAGACATCGATATTCTTGATAGAGTGAGACCACGAAGTGCATGGCCATGCCCAAATGAGTCAATATGAGATATTGAGCTCATTTGATTTAGTGAGTCTACTTGGAGTTCAGGATTTAGATTGATCAGAGGATGACACGATCTATGCCTCACATTGATCAATCTAGATGTCTAGGATAGAAGGACACTTGTCATATATTGTGAGGAGTCACAATTAGTAGTCATAAGGTGATGTTGGATCTCAACATTCTTGTAACTTGGGTAGTAATGATGTGTTGCTAGATACCGCTCATTACTTATACTCCTAAATGGGTTTAGGGGCATTGCCAGCATTACAAGAACCTATAGGGTCACACACTAAGGACAATTAGATGGAGATTAGGTTCATATGATGAACCAAGAGGATTAGATTCATTTGATGAATCAAATTAGATTAAGAGTAATCCTAATTGGGCTAATTGAGTTGGACTCAAGTTGATTCATGTGTTCAATGAGTCTAATTTAGATTATGACTCATTGAATCAATTTAATTAAATGAATTAGATTCATTATATTAAATTGGCTTGAATTAAATGGTTGAATTAGATCAACCATGAGAGAGATTAAGTCAAATTTGACTTGACTTGAGAGGAAGAGGAAAAGTCAAGTTTGACTTGACTTTTTGCCACATCATTAGTGAGTTGGCAAGATGTGGACTAATGATGATGCTCCACATCATCATGGTTAATTAATTGAGATGCCACCTCATGGAGGTTACAATTCTTCACTTTAATGGCTCCACATTAATTGCACTTAATGTGAAAATGGGGGTTACACTTTTTGAAAGTGGTCGGCCACTATTGTGAGAAATAGAAATGAATTTTTCATTCAAGGCAATTCACTTCATCTCCTTCCTCTAGCTCTCCCTCTCCCTCTCCCCCTCAACTTGGCCGAATCATCAAAAGGTGCTAGCACACCTTTTTGTGTGATTTTTCCATCTACGTGTTCGTGTGGATACGTATAGAGAGTTGTCTACGTTGACAACTTCGAGATCTGGCACCGTTTGGATGAGCGGGAATGCGAAGGGCTTCGCTACAAGGGTAATACTCTTATCTACTGTAGATCTAGAGTTTGAAACTCGTACTCGTAAGTTTTTCGAATTTTATTCTTCATACGGATCTGTTGGCTAGGGAGATTCGGGGTTTCCGCGATGCGAAAAGCGGTTTTCGCGGCCCGAAAATCCCAACAGTACATACCCCTTGACTACTAATCTCGCTTTATATTTTTCCATCACACCTTTGGCATTCTTTTTCTCTTTGAATATCCACTTGACACCAATCGACTTTTGACCCGCTGGAAGAGAAGTGAGTTCCCAGGTGTCGTTTCTTTCAATGGCTCAAATCTCTTCATCCATGGCTTGTCTCCATTTCTCCTCCTTACTAGCTTCTTCAAAACTCAAAGGCGTTGTTTCGACCAATAGACAGAACATAGAGACATCATCGATTACCTCCGTATTCTCTTAAAGATCTTAGATAGTTCTCATCCTTCGTGATCCTTCATTAGAGCTTTCACTTGATGAAGATGTACTAGAAGGTGTGTTTGGTGTCGTCGTAGGAACTACGGGCTGACATGTTTCTTCTCCTTGATTGTCCTCATCGAAGAATGGGAAGAATTTGTCGATGGAATCTTCATGTACTTCCCAATTCCAAGAAGCATCTTCATCAAACTCCACATCATGACTCACAACAATCTCCCCATTGATAGGATTGTAGAGCTTGTACCCCTTCGATTTTCTGTCATAGCCGATGAACACCAACTTCTTGCTTCTATCATCAAGTTTTGTTCTCTCTTGCTCCGGCACATACTTGTAAGCAATACTCCCAAAAATCCTTAAGTGAGATACATCTGGCTTCTTTCTGCTCCAAAATTTAATTGGTGTCTGGTCTGTCACTCTTTTGGTCGAACAACGATTGAGGAGATACACCACACAAGCCACTGCTTCCGCCCAAAATTCCTTTGGCATCTTCTTATTTTTCATGATGCTTCGCGCCATGTTGAGGATGGGCCGGTTCTTTCTTTTAGCCACTCCATTTTGTTGCGATGATCTTGGAATTGTGAGGAAGCGCCTAATGCCATTTTCTTCACAAAAATGGTTAAAAACACCAGAAGTAAACTCTCCCGCTCTATCAGTTCTCAATGCCCGAATTATATAGCCACTCTCTCTTTCCACCAAAGCCTTAAAGTTCTTGAAAGCATTAAAACTCTCAGATTTTTCTTTCAAGAAATAAACTCAAGTCTTCCGGTTAAAATCGTCGATGAAAAGTAAGAAATAATTACTTTTACCATAAGATGACTGCTTGATCGGTCCACAAACATCGGCATGAATTAATTCAAGCGGCTTCGTCTCTTTTGATGTTGCTTCCTTCGGAAACCTTCTTCTTGTGTATTTGCCTATAAGACACGCTTCACAAAGTTGATCTGGATGATTGATCAAAGGCATCCCCTTTACCATCTTTTTTTCGAACATCATTTTCATACCACCAAAATTGAAATGTCCCATCCTCATGTGCCAACACCACGCTGGATCCTTTATAGACACTTGCAAGTAATTCGGCTCTTCGATTTGAATAGGAATCTAAAACATCTTATTCTTCGACATCGTCACCTTCGCAATTAGGCTAGCGCTCCCGTCTCGTAGCCAAAGATTACGATCCTTCATTAAAATCTAGTAGCCCCTTTCCATGAGTTGCCCCAAACTCAAAATATTACTCTTTAATCTAGGGACATAATACACATCGGAAATAAACCTGTGAGTACCATCCTTCAACCGAATCAAAATGATACCTTTGCCTTCAATCTGGATTTTCTAAGCATCACCAAACGTGACATTCTCGGTTGCCTTTTCCTCAAGTTCAACAAATTTTGACTTGTTGCCACACATGTGGTTACTCGCACCGTTGTCTAGATACCATTGGCTTCCTCCTCCAACATATTTTTGGTTGAGTGCTAACAGCAACGTTGACTCTTCCACTTTTTTCTCCTTGACCAGATTGACTTCTTCTTTTGCATCCTCGGTGTACCAGCAGTTACGGGCATAGTGACCCATTTTGTGACAATTGTAGCACTCAACACGTGAGTTGTATCTGTCACTTCCTCGTCCTCATCCTCGTCCTCTTTCTCTTTCTCTACCACGACCTCTTGGATTTCCTCATGGCTTTTCATCATTTAATCTCTCATCTTCTTCATTTCTGCCATGACCTCGACTACCACCATGAGAATAACCATGACCTTGACCGCGACGTGGCCTCGTGAAACTACACTTCCCCTTTCAGCGGACGAATGCTTGACTAGAAAGACTTGCTTTAATGGCTCTTTCTTGTTCATTCGCTCCTCGTGCACCCATAGCGATCCATTTAATTCATCAATGGACAGATTCTCCAAATCTTTGTTTTCCTCGATTGCAACCACAACATGATCAAATCTTTGATGTAGAGAACGTAAAATTTTCTCGATCACGTGAACGTCTTCTATACTTTCACCGTTTCTCTTCATCTGGTTGACGATGGACAAGACCCGCGTGAAATAGTCTAAATAGACTCCAACACTTCTTGACGAAGAGCTTAGAATTCTCCCCGTAAAATCTGAAGTCGCACCTTCTTTACCTTATCAACTCCTTTGTGAGAATTTTCTAGAATTCCCCATGCCTCCTTTGAAGTTGAGTCATTTGCTACTTTCTTAAAAACCGCATCTTCCAAACATTGGTGGATGATAGATAGAGCATGTTGGTCCTTTTTGTTCTTCTCAAACTTTTGAATCAGGGTCAACTTGGCATCCTCGTCAGGTTCGACAAACCCATTGCTGATGATTTCCCATGCACCTTGGGAACTGAGTATCACCTTTACTCGGATAGACCAACTATCATAGTTGTCCTTCGTAAGACGTGGATACTGGAAGCTTAAAGACATCCTCGGCTCTGATACCAGTTTGTTGGAAACGCTGGTGAGCACTCGCTTTGTCTATATATTTTCTTTTCATACAACTACACTATTTATAAAAGGATAAAAGACTTCTGGGCGACTCTTGGATTTCCTCATGCGACTCTTGGACTTCCTGGCTCTTGGACATTCTTAGGTGACTCTTCGACTTTCTTAACGTAATCAATTTTTTTTATTTTCAACAGTCGTAGTCATTGGCTTTGATGGAATCAAGGATCTGTCTGTTGAATAGACTTTGTTGAGAGAAATGATCCCTTTTCTTTCTTATTGAATCGTTCAATCAACTTAGCCTTACAAAGCATATATATAGTTTTGAAAGAAACTGAATGGGAAGACCAAAAGTCTCTCATAATGAGGACTCTTCGTTTCACTCATTCTTGATGTGCAACAACCATAAAGATAATGACTTTAATGTGATGGTTGCAATTCTCTCATAATGCCTAATAAAGATGGTGCTGGTTACAACACATTAATTTTAACACTCCCCCTTAATGTGTTGTCAGACTCCAAGTTTAGCTCAGAGCTGTTGAAACCTTTCTCTAGGAAGTGCTTTTGTGAGGATGTCAGACAATTGTTCTTCAGATCGGCAGAACTCAAGTTGAATTTCTTTGTCTCTATTGCTTGTCGGATAAAACGATGTTTGAGTGTTATATGTCGAGTTCGGCTGTGTTGAACTGGGTTCTTAGCCATAACAATTGTAGACTTGTTGTCGCAGTACAACACGGTTCCTTCATCCTGATGATGACCAAGGTCGGCTAAAATTCTTCGAAGCCATATTGTTTGTGAAGTGGATAGTGATGCTGAGACATACTCGGCTTCGACCGATGATTGTGCAACACTTTGTTGTTTCTTGGATAACCATGAGATCATTGTTGAACCAAAAGAGAAACAGTATCTCGAGGTGCTTTTCATGTCGTCTAAGGATCCACCGAGACCACTGTCACAGTAGCCGACGAGGTTAAGTGTGTGATTTTTCTAAAAACTTTGACCAAGGTTGGTTGTTCCTTGGACATAGCGCAAGACACGCTTTGCTGCACCGAGGTGGAAATGGCTCGAGCTCTGCATAAATCTTGAGAGCATGCTTGCAGCATACATGAGATCAGGTCGGGTTGTTGTGAGGTATAGTAAATTATCGATGAGGCTACAGTAACGAGTGACATCCGCTGCTTCTCCTCCATCTTCTTTCTTCAATTTCTCCCTCATAATGAGTGGTGTAGCGACAGGATTGCATCCCAACATGTTGAATTTCTTCAAAATCGCTTCTCCATACATCTTTTGGAAAATAAAGGCTGTCTCTTCTTCTTGGTAGATCTCCATGCCTAAGAAATGTCAAAGTAGACCCATATCGCTCATTTCGTACTTTTGAGTCATGTCGTCTTTGAACTCTTCGATCATCTTTTTGTTGTTTCCAGTAAAAATCAGATCATCAACATACAGAGTGACTATAAGAACATTGATACCTTGATGTTTGACATACAAGGTTGCTTCACTCTTGCTCTTCTTGAATCCTGTTTTGTTGAAGTAGTTGTCGATCTCACTGTACCAAGCGCGAGGAGCTTGTTTAAGTCCGTATAGCGCTTTCTTGAGTTTGTAGACCTTCTCTTCTTTTCCTTTGAGGATGAAGCCCTAAGGTTGATCTACATACACTTTCTCTTTCAGTTCGCCATTGAGGAATGCTGACTTGACATCGAGTTGATAAAGCTTCCATCCTTTGCTAGCAGCGAATGCAATTATGGTTCAGATTGTGTCTAGCCGAGCTACTGGGGCAAATGTCTCCTCATAGTCAATTCCAGGCTGCTGAGAATAGCCTTTCGCAATGAACCTGGCTTTGTTCCTTTGAATGGATCCGTCTGGGTTACACTTGACTTTGTAGATCCATTTGACACCTATGACTTCTTTGTTTGTTGGTTTATCAACGAGCTACCATGTCTGATTCTTCGCGATCACATGGATTTCCTCCTCTATTGCTTTCCACCATGATTCTTCTTTGATTGCTTCATCAAAATTTTTGGGCTCAACTGAACAATAATTGCACGTAGCATATATATTGTCTCTCGATCTATACCTTTTTGGAGTTGAGCTCGGGGATGAGGATTTTGATGAAGTCGGATCAGTTGAGTTGCGGATCTCTTCATTGAGTTGAGTTGAGTTTGGATCTGATGTGCTTGTCATTGATGAAATAGGCTCATCGTTGTCTTCTTTGTCAGTGCTGATCAGAACGTCTTTCGTCTTGACTTTGTTTTCTTCCTAATTCCATGAAGCATTTTCATCAACTTGAACATCTCGGCTGATGATAACTTGACTTTCTTTTAGGCTAAACAGTCTATAGCCTTTGCTCATGGTGCTGTAGCTGATAAAAATACATCTTTCGCTAGATTCATCAAGTTTACTTTGTTTCACTTTTGGAATTTGAGAGTAGCATATGCTTCTGAATACCTTGAGATGGTTCACTGATGGTTTTCTACCACTCCATGCTTCAAACGGAGTCTTGTTGGGTATGGCCGTGGTTGGACATCGATTGGATAGGTAAACGACAGTGTAAACTGCTTCAACCCAGAAGGTTTTGGGTAAACCTTTCTCGTGTATCATTGATTTTGCCATTTCAACGATCGTCTGATTTTTCCTCTCGATAACACCATTTTGTTGAGGGGTGTACCTTACCGTTAGTTGTCTTTCTACTCCTTCATCTTCACAAAACTTGTGGAACTCCTTGGAAGTGTATTCCTTTCCCCTATCACTTCGTAGGGTTTTGATGAAGCATCCACTCTGTTTTTCGACGAGACTCTTGAACTTTTTGAATATCGTAAATACTTCGGACTTTTGTCTCATGAAATAGACCCAAGTCATACGAGTGTGATCATCGATGAAAAGAACAAAATACCTATTATGAGTATGAGAAAGGGTGTCCATCGGTCCATAGACGTCGGTGTGGACAAGTTCCAGCTTTTCTTTAGCTCTCCATGATACTCCTTTTGGGAAAGGAAGTCAGTGTTGCTTTCCGAACGCGCATCCTTCACATACATATTGCTTTTCTTCTATGCGAGGAAGTCCTTGCACCATACTCTTGTCAGACAACTCCTTGAGGCTTTGGAAGTTGAGATGGTCGAGTCATTGATGCCATAATGTTAAGGTCGAGTAGTCCGAGGTAGAAGCTCGGTGAGCTTTTAGGTCGGCATAATTGATGTTAAGAGCAAAGCTTCGATTGACCATCTTGATTTTGGTGAACACCTTTGAATTATCTTGTCTATCAAAGATAATGCACTCATTGTTATCGAAGGAGAGTTTGTACCCATTTGCTACCAATTGTCCGAGGCTGAGTAAATTTTGACTCAAGCTCGACACAAAGAGGGCATTGTTAATGTAGCTTGGTCTTTCCTTCGTCTCGATGGCGATTCTTCCAAGTCCTTTTGATTTTTCTTGCTCTCCATTCCCAAACTGAACAAGGGCGATGACGCTTTCGTTGTGCTCGGAGAAAATTTCTGAGGTCGGCGTCATATGGTTGCTACATCCACTGTCTAGTAACCATTTTCTACTCTCCTTGTCAATTGTTGTGTGGCACACATAGAACGTTCTGTATGTCTCCCAGGCTATTTGATTTGTCTCAGCCTGACTTGCCTAAAGAGTGTTCCTAGTTTGACAATCTTTGGCGAGGTGACCAAATCGATTGCATTTGTTGCATCTCGATTGACCTTTGAACCAACAGTCCTTCTCGGAGTGGTTTGGCTTATTGTAGTTGCTGTAATTTGATGTGTTGTCTTTTCCTTTTCCTTTTGCGTTACGTCCACCTCGTCCTCTTGATTTTTCTTCCACCTTTTGACTGGTTGTAACTCGAGTTATCCTCTCGTTCGTTGTTGCCAGTATTGAGCTTTGATTGGAATGCACTCTCTATTGGCTTTTCGGAGTGTCTGGACAATCTTTGCTCAAACGGTTTTAGGGACGCCATCACTTCTTGGACTGTGAATGTTGACAGATCCATTATTTCTTCGATAATGGCAACGATGGGATCGTATTTCTCAGGAAGATTGATGAGGATCTTGTTAGAGTATATACTAAAAGCCTAGCTTTTTGTAAACATTTATTTTGAAATAAAGAATCACATTGGTCAAATATCTACATTTAAATGCTAAGCGTAGTTGTTCAATTAATTTATATTGTAGATAATATGGTGTGTGGTGTCACACACAGAAGATCATGTTATCAGTTCCTTATAAGTTATAAAAAGTAGTTCATGACTAAGATGGAAAGGAACAAACCATTGGAATAGTCATAGTGTAATTTTGTATTAGTTTGTCTTGACTATAAAATTACACTAGTACACTCTGAGTGTATTGAGCAGGACCATTTGAGTTAGTATCTTTTTATACTAACTATATAAAAGAACAATACCTCTGTTATTATAGAAGTGTGTACTCTTAATCATGATATAATAACAAGCACATATACTTAATACTTATTTCTTTAATTTATCAAAGGGTGTGATTTAGCTCGTTAAATCAATAGGTCCGATAAGTTGGGAAATGATATTATTTATATGGTGTGTTGTTGATTATAGAATGAAACTATGTCCTAGTAATGTAGGTTGATGATGTCCCCTTGAGGAGCTCATAAGGATTGTCATGTAAACCCTACAGGTGGACTTAGTCCGACATGACAATGAAGTTGAGTGGTACTACTCTTGGAGCTAGATATTAATTAAGTGAGTTGTCAGTAACTCATTTAATTAGTGGACACTCAATATCTTAAACACATGGAGAATAACACACTCATGATAAGAAGGAGCTCATATAGTAATATGGGATTGGTACGGTAGTTCAATAATAACTCTTTATTTGAATGAGATATTATTGATGAACTCGAGTTGAGTGTTCAGGGCGAACACGGGAAGCTCAAGTTCATCGGGAGACCAAAACCAATTCCTCCTCTCGGTCCCTGTCGTAGCCTCTTATTTATAAAGTCTTATACCCACCTATACCCACCTTCTTACCCATCATTGGTGGCCAGCCAAGCCAAGCTTGGAGCCAAAGCAAGGGTCGTCCAAGATAAGCCTTGGATGGACCAAGTGGTGGCCGGCCCTAGCTTGGAGCCCAAGCTTAGGTGGCCGGCCATATTGTAACAACCCAAATTTCCTAATTTCGAGTCCTAATAGTACTTGAAAATATTTAGAAATGCTTTAGAAATATTCTAGAGAATTTTAGAAATTTTTAGAGTATTTTTATGCAATTTTCGTAGTTCGTTTGATATTTTTACTAAAAGAAACAAGTTGGAAAAAAAAATAAAGAGGTTGAGCCGAGATTCGAACCGGAGACCTCTGGTTAAGCAAAACCTTAAGTTGTTTCGGATGACCAGGAACCCAGCAGGGTCGTGCTGATAAAATATATAGCGAAATTAATTTAAGCAGTATTAGATAACAGGAATATCTAGGTATTAAAAGGGATAAGTTAAGAGAGGAAGGTTTTATTTTTTTTGTCGTGACCTAAACCTCTTCCTCATCTCCTCTCTCGCGTGCGGCAGCACTGTTCGGGCGGAAACGAAGCCGGAGCTAGGGCTTCGTCTCCGGCGGCCAGCAAGGACCCATCCGAAGGTTTCTTCACATCCTCACGATCCTCTCGGTGAGGAGAACGCGTAGGTGCAAGGAGTCGCCGGAAACTCGAGCTCTCCGAAACCCTAGAACCCTTTTTGTTCGGTTGTGAGTCTAAGAACGACGGTAAGTGCTACTCACCTGCGGTAAGGGTAGTTTCGAGCTTCGATTTAGTGTTTCTTTTGGTTTTCGGAATATGCTGTAAAGAATGGTGGATTGCTAGGGATTTAGTTTTCTTTTAGCTTTCGGAACATGCTGTAAAGAATTATGGTTGCTAGGGATTTTAGAGTAAATCCAAGATTTGCTTTGTCCTTGCATTTCTGCTGTGGCATGCTTAAAAATTTCTGTGGTTCTGTAAAGGTATAAGCTTTGAACAAGTTTGCATAGATTTTAAGCTTCAGCAGGTTTTAGTTTTGTTTGTACTATGCATTGGATATGAACGGCCTGAGTTTTGGAAATAATCAGTAGACCTTGTTGTTACTAGATTTTCCCCCTTGCAGTTTTAGAATCGTTGATAGTGAAGTTTAGCATTCCAGTACAGATCACCTTGTTAATTCTGAGCATGAACCACTTTAATTCTAAGCTTGAGCAAATGAACCACCAATTGCAGTGCAGATTTATCCTTTACTTGCTGGCTTTGTTTTAGTGTGAACGGTTTTAGGAAATAAGCATTGTATGCAGATTTTTGTTAAGCTTTGTATGCAGATTTTTGTTAAGCTTTGTATGCAGATTTTGTTAAGCTTTATATGCAGATTTTTGTTAAGCTTTGTATGCAGTTTTAGAATCTGTTTAAGCATTACAGTTTTGTACGAGGCATTCTTTCATTAGAAGTATTAACAAGAACAAGTATTTTACTTGAAGATGTTAGTACCCGACTTCCGAGGTTGTCGTTAAACAAATCCAGGTGACCGTTTCCGATGTCTCGACCCTGGTAAGACCAAGGTCTTTACACTCGTAGGACTGGTGGCTCGCTACCTCAGTTTCTATTAGGGAGCGCGCAATGATACTAAACCTGGGCCCAAGAGATTATTATTTTGAAGTATAAAAGTATAAGTTTTGAACAAGTGAAATAAGTTTCACATAAGTTTAAAGATCAGCAAGTTTAGTTTTCTTTTATGCTAGCATATTGTTTAGATTGTTCTTACTGTTATTTGCTATTAGTTGAGCAACTTTATATGTTTAGCATTTTAGGATGTTTGATTCCTTTGCTATTAGATGAGCATGAGTAGTATTTCTTTTAAAGTATTCATTTCTTAGACTTCTTCCTGTTCATATGCATATCCGAGTTTTGTGAGTTAGATAGTGCTTACTAAGCATTCTGCTTATAGTTGCATTTCCTCTTACTGCAGATAAAGGAAAAGAAAAGCTATAGTGAAGGAAGACGACAAGGAGGTGTGGATGGATGTCTGATGTCTGGACTATGGAAGCCTTGGGATTTTGCTTAAGAATTCGTTAAGATTTTGTATTTAGACTGTTGGGATTATTCTTTCACGTTGCTGGATTTGTTCATTGAATATTTTAAGTTTTAGAATTCTTCCTTTTATTTGCTATGCACATTAGTTCCGCTATCTGAGTTGTATTAATGTTGCATGCATGTTCAGATTAATATATAGTTTTAGCATGTTCAGATTAATATATATAGTTTTAGTTGAGAACAAATAATTGAGTAGAATGTATTAGATGAGTTATTTATGTTTCCAGCTGTTACTTATTGTATCCTTTGAGTTTTTGAGAGTTTTAAGTATTAATATTTACATGTGAGCAACACTAATTAAGAAAAGTTAATAGTCTAGTAACGTCTCACCCTCACAGACTAGTAGAGTGGAGGGTGGGGTGTTTCAAGTTGGTATCAGAGCAGTCCCTATTCTCCAGCATCACACACACATCAGCATCAGTCTTGCCGTCTTCAAGTAAGAAAGTACTTAAATTCTTTTATTTAGTATGTCTTTCCTTATTATTTGTAGTATAGAGAAATCCTTAGAAATATTTTCTTATATTTGCTTAAGCTAGATAAAAGTTCTTGTTTGTCTTTCTATGTTTTTTTTTATATATGTCTAGAGAGTATAGAGACAATTTCAAGTTCTCTCTCTCTACATGACTAGATGTCAAGAAGAGGATGTTCCCGTACCGCTTGTACTGAGGACCAAGAACAGGAGAACGAAGAGCCCAGAACAACTAAACCAAATCTCTCTAAAGTTGTTGCTCAACTCCAGAGACAAGTAGCCGAGCAGCAACAAGTGATCGTCAATCTGATGGCTAATCAGCAGCCAGTCCCTCCCACTCCCCCAACTATCAATGTGGAGACCCCAGTGGTGACTGAAGTTCCACCAGTTGCCCTGGAAGTTGTCACAACACCTAAAAGACAAGAGGCATATCTGATAAAGTGGCTGAAACTGAAGCCGGAAAGCTTCTCAGGCACGACTGAGCCCTGGGATGTCCAGGCTTGGTTCAAGGCACTAGAGAGCACAATGGAGCTTCTTGACTGGCCAGAAGTCGAGAAGGTCAAGTTTGCCTCTTTCTGCCTATCTGGAGATGCTCGTATGTGGTGGGAGAGAGAGAAGAGTAAGAGGGAAGTCAATCAGATGAGCTGGGCTGACTTCGAGACAGTTTTACGAAGAATTCTTCCGTCAACGGATCACCAATAAACATTATGAGGAGTTTATAGAATTCAGACAGGGTGACTTGCCAGTAGAAGAAGCAGTCAAAAGATTCAACAGGCTAGCTCGTCTTTGCCCAGAGCTAGTAAGTGCAGAGAAAGAACGAGTCAGATTGATGCTCCGAATGCTGAGGCCAGAAATAGCACTTAACGTGAGTGGTGGAACTCATCGACCACAGACTGGTGAAGAGCTGGTCAGCAGGACATTAGTCGCTGAGCACTATCTGAATAGCATCAAGGCTCAACAAATGCAACTCAAGCCAGTCAAGATAAAGGACATGACAGAAGGGAGTCAGAAACCCCAGACAAGCAAGCAGAACTGAAAGGGCAAAGATAACAAAAGGAAACGATGGAATACAGGAGGCAACCAAAAGGGAGGTTCAACAAACAAGCAGGCCAAGTTCCCTCCCCGTCCTAAATGTGGGAGAGTACATCCAGGAACCTATCTTTTGGGTATGACTGGATGTTATTCGTGTGGTCAAGAAGGGCATCTGGCTAAGGCATGTCCTAACAAGCTCAAAGCACCTCAGCAACAGACAGCGCAATACGGGAACAAGCCTCAGTTATACTACATGCTTGCAACTCTGGACGGACCTCAGCTCAGTCAAGGAAGATTGAAGGCCCCACCAATTTCAACCAGTGCCAGAGTATTCTCCCTCACTAAAGAGAAAGCTGCTAGTGTCTCCACGGTCGTAACAGGTCAAGTAGTTATTTTTCAGCATGTAGCTACTATACTATTTGATATTGGGGCGACCCATTCTTTTGTATCAGTACCCTTTGCCAAGGAATTTCAGGTGCCTACAGAGAGCATGAACTCCAAGTTCTTGACAACCCTACCTTCTGGGGAAGTCATGGAGTCCAACCAGTGGCTTCGGGCTGTACCAGTCAAAATTTCAGACCGAGAGCAATATGTTAATTTAGTAGTCCTTGCGATGCAGGATTTCGACGTTATTCTGGGTATGGATTTCCTCAGTAAGTACAGTGCTTCGGTGGACTGCCGCAGAAGGAAAGTGATTTTCAGCCCAGAAGGTGAACCATCCTTTGAGTTTATGGGAGTGTCGAAGAGGAGGACCCAGAAAATTCCTCTCTTTCCTAACAGCTCAGCAAATGTTAGCTAAAGGGTGTGCTGGTTTTCTTGCACACATTGTGAATATAGAAGAACAAAAAGGACCCAAGCAGGAAGATGTTCGAGTAGTCTGTGAGTATCCGGAGGTATTTCCAGAAGAACTACTTGGACTACCTCCCAACCGGGAAGTGGAGTTTGAAATTGAGTTGGTTCCTGGCATCGGTCCAATTTCAAAAGCTCTGTACCGGATGTCTCCAGCAGAGCTGAAAGAGCTACAAGAACAACTCCAGGAGCTAGTTGACAAAGGTTTCATTCGCCCTAGTCATTCACCATGGGGAGTCCAGTGTTGTTCGTTAAGAAGAAGGATGGATCTATGCGGATGTGCATAGATTATAGAGCGCTGAACAAAGTGACAATTAAGAACAAGTACCCTCTTCCCAGAATAGATGATCTATTTGATCAGTTAAAGGGGGCAATAGTGTTCTCTAAGATAGACCTGCGCTCTGGATACCATCAGCTGAAAGTGAAAGAAAGTGATATATCCAGAATAGCTTTCAGGACCAGATATGGACACTATGAGTTTGTAGTTATGTCTTTTGGTGTGACTAATGCACCTGTAGTCTTCATGGACTTAATGAACAGAGTGTTCAGGGAATACCTTGACAAGTTTGTCATCGTGTTCATCGACGATATTATGATCTATTCAAGAACCCCAGAGGAGCATGACACGCACTTGAGAATAGTACTGCAGACCCTTCAGCAAAAGCAGCTTTATGCCAAATTCTGGTTAGAGCAGGTGGCGTTTCTAGGTCACATCATTTCTAAAGAAGGTATCCAGGTGGATCCTGCCAAAATAGAAGCGGTTAACAACTGGTGTAGACCCAAGAACGCCAAGGAAATCAGAAGCTTCCTTGTTTTAGCTGGATATTACAGAAAGTTTGTGGAGGACTTTTCCAAGATAGCCTCTCCACTAACAGCCCTAACTAGGAAGAACAAGAAGTTTGAATGGTCAGACAAATGTGAGCAAAGTTTCCAAGCATTGAAGAAAAGACTGATCAGTGCTCCCATTCTGACTGTTCCAGAGAGTGACAAGAGTTTTGACATATACAGTGATGCTTCCAAGATGAGCCTCGGAGTTGTTCTCACGCAAGAGGGGAAGGTTATAGCTTATACTTCCAGGCAACTCAAAGATTATGAGAAGAACTACCCCACTCATGATCTTGAGCAGGCAGCTGTGGTCTTTGCACTAAAACTCTGGCAGCATTATTTGTATGGAGTCCAGTGCAGAATCTTCATAGACCATCAGAGCTTGAAGTATTTCTTTACCCAGAAAGACTTAAACATGAGACAGCGCAGGTGGCTAGAGTTGGTTAAAGATTATGACTGTGAAATCCTCTACCACCCAGGTAAAGCTAACAAAGTGGCGGATGCACTAAGTCAAAAGTCCAATGCAACTCTGATGCACTTGTCATCATTAGCACTGCTACTGCAGAAGGAATTGTCAGATTTTGGAGTTGAAATTATTTACGAGCAACTCTCGGCATTGACCTTAGAGTCAACCCTGCTTGAGGATATACAGAGAAAGCAAAGTGAAGATCCAGATATCCAGAAGATCAAGCAGGGGATACAAAAAGAAGAAAATTCAGAGTTTCGGGTGTCAAACAATGGAATTCTCTATCAGGGGATTCGCCTTTGTGTCCCCAATGATGAGGAATTGAGAAGGAAGATTCTAGAAGAAGCTCATAGTACACCGTACTCCATGCATCCTGGTTCCACCAAGATGTACCAAGATTTGAAACAGAGGTTCTGGTGGTCTAGACTCAAGAGAGATGTTGCAAAATATGTCAGTACCTGCCTGACATGCCAGAGGATTAAAGCAGAGCACCAGAGACCAGGAGGAGTTCTACAACCCCTCCCAATACCAGAGTGAAAGTGGGAAGAAATATCCATGGACTTTATAACAGGTCTTCCAAGAACTACTAATGGATACGATGCGATATGGGTGATAGTGGACAGATTGACCAAGTCTGCCCATTTTCTAGCCATCAAGGTGTCCCACTCTATAGAGCAGTTGGCACAGCTATATGTTAAGGAAGTGATCAGACTGCATGGAGTCCCGAAGTCGATTGTTTCCGATAGGGATGGGCGCTTCACCTCTCATTTTTTTGGAGTGTGTCCAGAATGCATTAGGCACCAAACTCAAGTTCAGCACAGTCTTCTATCCCCAGACTGATGGACAGATAAAACGAGTAAATCAGATTTTAGAAGACATGCTCAGGGCTTGTGCATTAGATATTAAGGGTAGTTGGTGCAAGTATCTGTACTTAGTTGAATTTGCCTACAACAATAGCTACCAGACCACTATCAAGATGGCACCGTACGAAGCACTGTATGGTCAAAAATGTAGATCACTCATTTGCTGGCAAGAAGCAGGTGAAAGGAAAGAAATGGAAGTGGAGCTGGGCATTCAGACAGAGATGATAGATGAGACCACTCAGGCTATCCAGAAGATCAGACAGAGAATTGAGACTGGCCAGAGCAGACAGAAAAGTTATGCTGACACACGACGTAGGCCACTTGAATTTCAAGTAGGGGATTCAGTTTTTCTCAAAGTTACTCCTATGAAGGGAGTGATGAGATTTGGCAAAAAGGGCAAGTTAAGTCCCCGCTATGTAGGACCCTACCTGATCACAGAGAGGATTGGGAAAGTAGCTTACAAGCTGGACTTACCACAAGACATATCAGCAATACATAACGTATTTCATGTCTCCATGCTAAAGAAGTGCCTCCACGACCCTAGCCAAGTGATTCAGCCTCAGTCAGTGCAGATCTAGGAGGATCTTATCTATGAGAGCAGACATACACAGAGAGTGGACAGAGAAGTTAAGAGACTAAGGAACAAAGAAGTACCACTAGTGAAGGTCATCTGGCAGAACTAGAAGCATGAGGAGGTTACTTGGGAGCGTGAGGACAGTATGAGACAGAAATATCCAGAATTATTCTAAGTTCGAGGACGAACTTTTTATAAGGTATGGGGAATTGTAACAACCCAAATTTCCTCATTTCAAGTCCTAATAGTACTTTAAAATATTTATAAATGCTTTAGAAATATTCTAGAGAATTTTAGAAATTTTTAGAGTATTTTTATGTAATTTTCGGAGTTCGTTTGATATTTTTACTAAAAGAAACAAGTTGGAAAAAAAAATAAAGAGGTTGAGCCGAGGTTCGAACCGGAGACCTCTGGTTAAGTAGAGCCTTAAGTTGTTTCGGATGACCAGGAACCCAGCAAGGCCGTGCTGATAAAATAGATAGCGAAATTAATTTAAACAATATTAGATAACAGGAATATCTAGGTATTAAAAGGGATAAGTTAAGAGAGGAAGGTTTTATTTTTTTTGCCGTGACCTAAACCTCTTCCTCATCTCCTCTCTCGCGTGCGGCGGTGTTAGTTAGAGCCCTAGAGCCAATCATTTGATGATTGTATGGACTCATGTATATCATATTCTTGTATATTAATAAAGGCTTTTGTTTGGTTATTATACTTATTTATATTAGTGCCAAATATACTAAGTATAATAGCGTCCTTGAGTAGAAGGTTCATACCTATATCAATCGATTAGTTGAATCGATAGTGAGATGATATAGGGAACACTACTCTAAATTATTCCTAGTCGAGTATTAGCATTCAGGGACAATGTTAATATAATAAGACTAGCATGTAGGTCAGCTCGATGACTTGATCTCACAAGTCATGAATATAGAGATATCAAGCTGACACATGGGTATGCATTAGAGAATGTATACTGAATGACCCGCCATGAGAAAGTATCATGGATCGTTATATGAGTGTCATATACTTTCTCATGTGGCTATTAGTATGACTATTAGTCCTTAGACCTGAAGTCACCATGGATCCCTACATAAGGAGTTATGTACTTTAGTTTCGTCAAACGTCACCCGGGTGGACTATAAAAGCGATTACTGGGTATATAAGAATTATGTAGAGGGATGTGAGTGATGTAGATGGGATCTATCCCTCCCATATGACGGGAGCGACATCGGTATTCTTGATAGAGTGAGACCACTAAGTGCATGGCCATGCCCAAATGAGTCAACATTAGATGTTGAGCTCATTTGATCGAGTGAGTCTACTTGGAGTTCAAGATTTAGATTGATTAGAGGATGACACGGTCTATGCCTCACATTGATCAATCTAGATGTCTAGGATAGAAGGACACTTGTCATTATTTTGTGAGTAGTCACAATTGGTAGTCACAAGGTGATGTCGGATCTCGACATTCTTGTAACTTGGGTAGTAATGATGTGTTGCTAGATACCGCTCATTACTTATGCTCCTAAATGGGTTTAGGGCATTGCCAACGTTACAAGAACCTATAGGGTCACACACTTAGGACAATTAGGTGGAGATTAGGTTCATTTGATGAACCAAGAGGATTAGATTCATTTGATGAATCAAATTGGATTAAGAGTAATCCTAATTGGGCTAACTTGAGTTTGACTCAAGTTGATTCATGTGTTAAATGAGTCTAATTTAGATTTTGACTCATTGAATCAATTCAATTTAATGAATTAGATTCATTATATTAAGTTGGCTCGAATCAAATGGTTGGATTAGATCCACCATGGTAGAGATTGAGTCAAGTTTGACTTGACTTGAGAAGGAAGACCAAAGGTCAATTTTGACTTGACCTTTTGCCACCTCATTGGTGAGTTGGCATTAGGTGGACCAATAATGATGTTCCACATCATCATGGGTGCCACCTCATGGAAGTTACAAAGCCACTCTCTTAATGATTTCATATTAATTGCAATTAATGCAATTAATTGGTAATGGTTTCATATTAATTGCAATTAATGCAATTAATTGGGGTGTTTTTGAAAGTGGCCGGCCACTTGGTTTTTGGGTGTGAATTTCATTTTTCCCATTCAAGTGGTGTAACTTCTTCTTCTCCCTTGTGTTCTTCCTCTCAAGCTCTCCCTCTCCCTCTCCTCCTCCCTTGGCCGAACCACATAGGTGCTAGCACACCTTGGTTTTGGTCATCTCCATCTAGTGTGTCCGTGTGGATACTTCTAGAGGACCGGCGCTTGACGGTCTTGAGATCCGACATCATTTGGACGAGCGGGAACGCGAAGGGCATCGCTACAAGGGTAAACATTTTTCTCGTAGATCTAAGTAGTAGATCAGTTTTTGAACTCGTACAAGAAATAGTTTTTCGAATTTTATATACGAATCTTTGCACGGATCTACGGCTTTGGGTCCTTCGGGGTTTCCGCGACGCGGAAAAGCGGTTTTCGCGGCTCGAAGAACCCAACAGGCGGCACTGTTCGGGCGGAAACGAAGCCGGAGCTAGGGTTTCTTCTTCGGTGGCCGGCCAAGGACCCATCCGAAGGTTTCTTCACATCCTCATGATCCTCTCGGCGAGGAGAACACGTAGGCGCAAGGAGTGGCCGGAAACTCGAGCTCTCCGAAACCCTAGAACCCTTTTTGTTCGGTTGTGAGTCTAAGAACGACGGTAAGTGCTACTCACCTGCGGTAAGGGTAGTTTCGAGCATCGATTTAGTGTTTCTTTTGGTTTTCGGAATATGTTGTAAAGAATGGTGGATTGCTAGGGATTTAGTTTTCTTTTGGCTTTCGGAACATGCTGTAAAGAATTGTGGTTGCTAGGGATTTTAGAGTAAATCCGAGATTTGCTTTGTCCTTGCATTTCTGCTGTGGCATGCTTAAAAATTTCTGTGGTTCTGTAAAGGTATAAGCTTTGAACAAGTTTGCATAGATTTTAAGCTTCAGCAGGTTTTAGTTTTGTTTGTACTATGCATTGGACATGAACGACCTGAATTTTGGAAATAATCAGTAGACCTTATTGTTACTAGATTTTTCCCCTTGCAGTTTTAGAATCGTTGATGGTGAAGTTTAGCATTCCAGTACAAATCACCTTGTTAATTCTGAGCATGAACCACTTTAATTCTAAGCTTGAGCAAATGAACCACCAATTGCAGTGCAGATTTATCCTTTACTTGCTGGCTTTGTTTTAGTGTGAACGGTTTTAGGAAATAAGCATTGTATGCAGATTTTTGTTAAGCTTTGTATGCAGATTTTTGTTAAGCTTTGTATGCAGATTTTGTTAAGCTTTGTATGCAGATTTTTGTTAAGCTTTGTATGCAGTTTTAGAATCTGTTTAAGCATTACAGTTTTGTACGAGGCATTCTTTTATTAGAAGTATTAACAAGAACAAGTATTTTACTTGAAGAGGCTAATACCCGACTTCCGAGGTTGTCGTTAAACAAATCCAGGTGATCGTTTCCGAGGTCTCGGCCCTGGTAAGACCAAGGTCTTTACCCTCGTAGGACTGGTGGCTCGTTACCTCAGTTTCTATTAGGGAGCACGCAATGGTACTAAACTTGGGCCCAAGAGATTATTATTTTGAAGTATAAAAGTATAAGTTTTGAACAAGTGAAATAAGTTTCACATAAGTTTAAGGATCAGCAAGTTTAGTTTTCTTTTATGCTAGCATGTTGTTTAGATTGTTCTTACTGTTATTTGCTATTAGTTGAGCAACTTTACATGTTTAGCATTTCAGGATGTTTGATTTCTTTGCTATTAGATGAGCATGAGTAGTATTTCTTTTAAAGTATTCAGTTCTTAGATTTCTTCCTGTTCATATGCATATCTGAGTTTTGTGAGTTAGATAGCGCTTACTAAGTATTCTGCTTATAGTTGCATTTCCTCTTACTGCAGATAAAGGAAAAGGAAAGCTATAGTGAAGGAAGGCGACAAGGAGGTGTGGATGGATGTGTGATGTCTGTACTATGGAAGCCTTGGGATTTTACTTAAGAATTCATTAAGATTTTGTATTTAGACTGTTGGGATTATTCTTTCATGTTGCTAGATTTGTTCATTGAATATTTTAAGTTTTAGAATTCTTCCTTTTATTTGCTATGCACATTAGTTCCGCTATCTGAGTTGTATTAATGTTGCATGCATGTTCAGATTAATATATAGTTTTAGCATGTTCAGATTAATATATATAGTTTTAGTTGAGAACAAATAATTGAGTAGAATGTATTAGATGAGTTATTTATGTTTCCAGCTGTTACTTATTGTATCCTTTGAGTTTTTGAGAGTTTTAAGTATTGATATTTACATGTGAGCAACACTAATTAAGAAAAGTTAATAGTCTAGTAACATCCCACCCTCACAGACTAGTAGAGTGGAGGGTGGGGTATTTCACATATAAAAAATAAAAGGAATTTATTTTAAAATCTTTCCTTATGTGGAAGCCATGGTTTTAAAAGAGAGTTTAAAAATTTAAATCTTTCCTTTTATAGCTTTCTACAAAAGATTAAGAGAAAGGTTTGATATCTTTCCTTATTTGTAGTTAAAAGGAAGATTTTAATTTTTGATAAAACTTTCCTTTTTTGTAACCATCCTCATGGTTTTAAAAGAGAATTTTAAAATTTAAATCTTTCATTTTATAGCTTTCTACAAAAGATTAAGAGAAAGATTTGATATCTTTCCTTATTTGTAGTTAAAAGGAAGATTTTAATTTTGGAGAAAACTTTTCTTTTTGTAATCATCCATATGTTTTAATAGAGAAATTTTAATTTATAAAAGTTTCCTTTTATAACCAACCATAAAGGGAATTTTTAAAAGAGAAAATTTTATTTTAAAATTTTCGGAAACAAATTTAAAACTTTCCTTGTTTGGAGGAGATGGTGGTGGTCGGCCATTAAGGGTTTATAAGAAAATTTTTAATTCAATTTTCCTTCTTAAACATTAGCAAGGAATATAAGGAAGTTTTATTTATAAAACTTTCCTTATTTGCCAAGACCAAGGAATATAAAAGAGAGGGTAGAGGTGCCTCACCTCACAACATATCATCTAGTATTCCTCTCTTCTCTTCCTTGGTGGTGGTCGGCCCACTCTTCCTCCTTTTCTCCTATTCTTCTTCCTTGTGTCGCCGGCGGCATCTTCATCTCAAGGAGATTGGTGGTGGCCGGATCTTGTTAGAGGAAGAAGGAGAGATAGGAGGTTTTGTTTCTTAGCATCTCTTGGAGCTTGATTGGTGACCAAAAGTTCTTCATCTCTTGAAGATAGGTGGTGACCGAAACTTGCTTGGAGAAGAAGGAAGCTTAGGTGGATTCTCGTCTCGGTAGATCGTCGCCCACACGACGTCCGAGATAAGAAGAGGAATATGACAGAAGATTGAGAGGTTTATAAGCTACAAAAGGTATAACTAATTATTAGTTTCCGCATCATAACTAGTTCATCTTTTTGTTTAGATCTTGAAATACCAAACACAAGAGGCTAACGTTTCTAGGTTTCAGATTTCTTATTCAAGTTTGTGTTTCTTTTGTTTTTTGATCTTGTGATTCGATTGTTCTTAATGGTTAAACCTAGGGTTACTATAAGGAGATTAAATATTGAATTTCGTTGAAAGGCTTTGTCTAGGAAGTGGTGGATGCTCCCATAACCAAAAAGGCCTAGTGTCTCGCCATGTTTAACCTGGAAGCCGATCTCTGAAATAAATATTTAATCAAATTTGTAACATAGATGGATTTGGATTAAGAATGTTAAACATCGTTTGCGATCCAAGTCTAAACCTCTACGAACAGATAAATTGAATTTGGAATCAATAATGTTAAGTTCTATTTGTGATTCCTAATTTAATTTCTAAAGAACACAATAGGTTGTTAAGAAAGGGTCAGGATTTGTACAAAAATTTTATACAGGAGAACCGGTACGATATTCGGAGTAGCAACCAACAGATCTTTCGTACCATTCTCTGGTCTGTAACATCTTCACCGTGAGATTTCATCTGGTTGACCAAATCAAAGATTCTGGTTGAGAACTCCATGAGTGTTTCTTTCTCCTTCATTCTGGCATTTTCGAATTCGTTGAGTAGTGATTGGAGCTTAATTGCTCTGACTTTCATATCTCCTTGGAATTCGCTCTGCAAGATCTTCCACGCCTCTTTAGCAGTGTCGGCACGCATGATTCTAGGAAAGATAGTTTTAGTGACTGCTCTTTGAAGGATTGAAAGAGCATTTGTGTCGGCTTGCCGAGACCGCTCTAATTTCTTCAGACTGACTTCATTGAATTCGACTCCTTTCTCGGGCTCTTTCACTCCATCCTTCACAATCTCCGGAATGTACCAGAAATCATAATCTTCGCCATTAAACTCCGGAATGAGATGGGGGATATTTGTTGAGGTTGAGCTAGACATAGATTTGGGAGGATTGGTACCAAATGTTGAATAGACTTTGTTGAGAGAAATGAACCCTTTTGTTTCTTATTGAATCGTTCAATCAACTTAGCCTTATATATATATAGTTTTGAAAGAAACTGAATGAGAAGACCAAAAGTCTCTCATAATGAGGACTTTCCTTTTCACTCATTCTTGATGTGGAGCAACCATAAAGACAATGATTTTAATGTGATGGTTGCAATTCTCTCATAATGCCTAATAAAGATGATGCTGATTACAACACATTAATTTTAACACTGTCGACGAGACCAAAACCTGAAGGAAAATAAAAGGCAGAAGAAGAACACAATTGCTCAAATGATGATCCATTCATAGCGGTTATATGATTTCATACCGGCCATCTGCTAGCTGAATTCAACTCGTAGATGCCCTTCTCAGCTTCGACAAAGAACATTCTGGCTCGCTTAATTTGACCTTTCATGAAGTTCCTCCATCTCTCGGTCACTTTTCCTTGGAAAATATCATCACCTGATACACCAGCTCGAGATAATTCGTCTTGCGGAAGGTACACTCTCCCCCTTCTCGAGCTGAAACAATGCAATAATACAAAGAGAAGTTCTATCTAATGAAGAATTTTGCCATATCGCAATCGGAAGGAGTACTTACTCCTCTCTTACTTCCCTGAGTATGTTGGTCAACTGATTTGCAATGCCTAGAGCTAGTGCTGCGTTATAGACACTCTCTATGGAGGCTTTTGAATCTGGAGCAATTCCCATTACAGGAACACTCATTAGGCCGACCGTACCAGCCACATAGTAACAGTAGAGATAGAGCTCATCAAAGTTATTGTATCACGATTTCTGCAGATCCATTCTCATTCCTTCGATCAAATCCTTGAATGGCTGTATCAGGAAGAATATGAACAATCTAATTCAAACCTCAAAAGACATCTAATGTTGCTATCTTCATTTACCTGAATGTCTACTGGATATTTTGATACAGTGTCTGATAAAGCGGCATCATACATATCGTAAGGCTGGCCGTTGAATAGATCTTCCAACCTGTCCTGCCAGTGATCTAGGGCAGTGGGTGTTATATGGGAAGCAATGGGGCCATCCACAAGTTCATCAGTCCTTCTGCACCATACTGAACATTAAAGCGAAAAACAAAAATTTACTTGATTATAGAAAATTGATTAAAGAGTAGAGAGATTAATCATCTAAATTACATGTAAATTATGAGCAAACAAGATGATGGTAGCAAAGCTTGCCCCTAGAATTAAAGGAGAGTCTTTGTAAAAGTACAAGAGCATCTTCTTGTTGCTTCCGTGTAACTTTTTGCTTCAAATGGTGAGATCGTTGCCTAGTTGGTGACTTGGTGGCTCAAAAGGTTGACGATGTAGACTATGATTCTTTGATTTGTGGATGTACCCTTTCAGGTAGCCAAGGCATCCCTTGAAATTGAAGTACTTTTTGACTAGACGCAACATCCCTTCGAGATCTTAGGCATCTCTTCGAGTAGTCTAGCCATGCCTTTAGATAGTTTAGGCACCCCTTCAAATCAACGTATTTTTTGGGTAGTTGAGGCATTCCTCTGAGTATTCTAGGCACATTGTGAAGCCTGTGTTCAGTATTTGGCCGACACCAGCTCTTGCTGACAGCTTGAGATTATCAGCTTAAGTCATTTCAACGGATAAGTTGAATTTATTTCGTGTAATTTAAATTCAATTAAGTCCCTAAAAATCTCCGTTAACATATTATTTTTGTCCAACACTCTTTTGGATAAATGCACCTTTTCGATTATATGCACTTGTTCGGTAGGCTAAGTACTAGCACAATAAAGTAGGTTGTTACTAGTCCAATCGAGTGTTCTTCAAGTCCAATTTAAATTGGACAATTTATAATTTCACATGACGATTATTGTCCAATTGGACAATTTGTAATTTCACATGAGGATTATTGTTTAGTTAGCACTCACATATTCACATGTGCACTCTACGTAAGTAAGTCCTTAGGATAGGATTGAGTTGGTTAGTGCGGGATAGAGTTGGGCGAGGATTCGAATCTTAACAAAACCGAGGAAAAAAAGTCCTCCTCGCACTGGCCAACTACAACTTCTAGATTTACCTCCTCACATATGATCATAAGACCAACCATGTAAAGCCGTTGGATAATAGATTCCACCTTTTACTACCATGTGCACTCTACATACGAGCAAATGCCCTCATCCAATCATAAATTGAGTCAGAGAAACCAAGACTACTTGTGGTTTCCTCCTCCATCGCTTGAATAGCTCTTTAATTGTATGTAAATTTCTTATTAGTTATAATTGACAATAATAATCCATATTCATACTAATCTCATTAGTTATAAAAAACAAATATCCAACCCTTCTTCCCAACAACCACTCCATGAGATATGAATAAAACTTGAATCTCCCTCATCGAGAATCTAGTGAAAAGGTGTTGGTAGGCATGAGGAACGACAGACACAAGGAGAAGGTGGCCGGTGATGACAAACACAAGGGGGATGGACAAGGTCGTCTTAATGATTCTGGAGGCCCTAGGGAGATTTTTTTTTAAACTATTAATATTTTTTAAAAATAAATAATATTTTTAAAAAATAAATATCTTTTTTAATAAATATTAATTTTTTTTATAAAATATTATTAAAGACATTTAATTTTATTAGTAAAATTTAAAAAGATAATTTATACATTGTAAAAAGTTATTTTCACAATTGAAAACCATTACTAATTAGGTCACGTAAACTCACTTCTTTATTAGTAAAATTTAAAAAATAAAAATTCTTTTATGTTAAACTTTCCAACATAATTTATTAAAAAAATAATATATTTATCTAATACATATTTTTATTAAATAAATAAAATTAAATTTCATCAATAAAATGTTAAAAATACTAAAATGAGTAATAAATTATAATAATACTATTAATATACATTTTAATTATTATCTTAAAATTTTTTATCCATCAATTTTAACTTTGATTCTATATTAGCCGAAGTTTTATGCATCGAGCTGTCTTTTATTAATTTTATTTTAAAAAATAATCAATCAAATTTATTTAGCCAGAAATTTAGCGAGTACGCAGTGATGATGAATTTAAAAAAAAAAGAGTGCATAACTTGTAGATGAGCCATAATGGAAACAATAGAAAAATGATAATGAAGGAGAAGAAAGAAAAATAAAATAAAATTTATAGAGAAATAATAGTGCAATATTAAATATGCTTTTGACTTTTAAAAATATTTTTATAAAAATACATTAATTACTAATAAGTATAACTAATAAATATTTTAAATTTATTAATCAAACTTAATTTGTGTTAGTAAATTAAATATTTAATAATAAAAAATTAAAATTTCCTAATAAATTATAATTAAATTAATTAATTAATTAACAATTAAATCTAACTTTAAAGTAAAAAAATTTAAATTATCAATCCAATCTAAATTTAACTAGTAAAAAAATTTTAAAAAATTTATTGACTAAATCTAATTTGATTAATAAAAATATTAAAATTATCAATTAAAATAAATCTTGATTCAAATTTACTTTAACAATAATTTAAAATATTTACTATTCAAATTCAATATATTTATAAAATAATATATATATATATGCCTCAATATAATAGGAGCCCTAGGCATAGAGTTTAATGGCCTATGCCTTGAGCCCACCCTGGGATGGACATAAGGAGAAATTAGCATGGGCCCCTCTCCTTTAAAATGTTACCAACAACGACAATAATCACCATTGCACTAATATCATTGTTTAGTATAATTGACTTGCCATTTGAAACAAAACCACTTACCACAATAAGACGATTGGAAATTAAGTTCATTGCATATATAACCTAACATTCAATGTAACATTGTATATATAACCGAACATACAATGTAACAAGAAAGGTGGTCGTCATGTTGTAAAAGTAAACAATTGCCATGAAAATAAAATTATGAAAATTTGGTGAACATCAAAAGCTACTAACAAGATAAAAAAAAAAGAGGATTCATTTTTTCATATGTAATATTATTACATTTCCCCTATTTTATCTAAAATTAGCTCAAAGAGGGGCAGCAACCCTTTGAGTAGCTCTAGCAACTCTCCAAATCTCACGTTGAATGTTGAAATGAAAGAGAACTTGCTCTCTCAGATCAGGAGGTGAGTACTACTGTACAAGTAATCGACACTGTTTAAATAGTTAGTGATATATGTTTAGTTTCACATTGAAAAAAATAAAGATGTTTGATAGACTTATTAAAGGATGTGCATCAAGTATGTTATATTGATGACCTTGGTAACCAAGTGGAGCATATTTATATATATATATGTCAAAGATAGGCACTTGGGGCATAGATATAAAATTTGGAATTAATTTAATTTTGAATTTTTCTTGATGAACAGATGTGACAGTTAACGTGTTCATTCATGAATAAGTGTCTCCACAATCTTTTCCAAAGGTTACATTGTTCACTATATATACATTCTTTTAACATCTTCTCTGTAATCACTTTTCATTCTCTAAATTATCCTGGGGGAATCTATAGAATTATTATCTATAGATTCTACATTGTTTTGAGTATCATGGAGGAAATTTATTGCTAAAATCCGACAGCAACATAATAATAAGAGCAAAATTTACGTAAGAAAAATAATTCACACTCAAAACAAAATTTCATCTTCGGACTGCTTCCAACAGACACTTCAATAGGAAGTCTGAACTATGTGCGCTATTTGATGAACTAGAAAGTTAACGAATTCAACCTTCAAACTATGGAAAATTATACTAATTCAGTAAATATGAGATTATAGTCAACAACTTAAGGCCACCAAAAAGTTTCGCTTAGCTCTATGGTAGAAATCATACGGTGAGATCCTGCATACTAAAATAAAACTGGAGAGAAATATTAGAGTGAGAATTTTTATTTTTTTTTTATGTCCAACTCCAAAAAAATGTCGCACTAGAAAGACCTTAGCTTGTTTCACTTCCATCCTCGATTTAAAATTTTGTATATGTTAGAATATGGCAACATGTGATAAGTTTTAAATTTATTAATAGGACCCTAGGACCACAAAGATAACTCCTAATTTTTTTTAGTGGTCAAACAAATACAGTCATTGCTTTGTAACACGTGTGCCTATTCTTCCCGCAATTGCTAAAAAAAAATTATAAACTAGCCATTTTCCCAGGCCAAATATGAATTAATGCATAAATCGAACATTCTAACTATCCATGGAGTAGTTTCCATAAAATCCAATAACTGATATAATAAAATCTAAAATAATACTCTTCCCTAAAATTTTTTTCATATAACGAATACAATAATATAATAAAAAAAAGCACTGCTATCATAAAATCTAGCATAATAGTTATTCTCAAGATAGTTTCCATAAAATTCAACAAGATCATCACAAAACTCAAAAATACTATCACAACATTTAACATAACAATCATCCCCAAAGTAATTTCTACATAATCCAACATCATTATTTCCATATTTAAGGAGAGGGTGAATAGATTAACCACGTAGTTCTTTCTCAATAGGTAGTAGTTTCTTTTGTTTTATTTGTATCATCGATTTCTCCAACATTACAAAATTGTATTAGCCGGGCTTGTCTTTCAAAATTGATAGTGCCTATTACTTGGCAACATATGTAAAACAAAATAATGTTATACTTGAGCATCCAGAAGCATAGTAGCTATCATTGGCAACATATATAAATCTTGAAACTATACACATTCTTAAACACCATGAAGTCATACTTAATCCAATCTCAATCCTATAAAAATGAAAAAAAAAATGGTTGATCCTTGCCATTGCTGAAGAAGAGGACAAGATAGCAGCTACGTTGCTGCTGGGCGGGGCTGCGACTGCTCGGAAGGCTGCCTTGCCGGCTCACCAGCAATGTGACCGTCGACCGACAACATCGTACCCTTTTTTTCGGAATAGGAAATAAAGGTTTAAGGTTAAGGCTTATCTTAAGCTTTCTAGCTGCTTAGAGTACAACAACAGGAGAGGAAGACGAAATCAAAGAGGAGGCGGCGGCCAACACACACGAAGAGCTTACGAGCCTTATTTGTGTAAGTTATCTTCGTACAGAAGAAGTGTAGCTTAGGGGGAAAATAGAAAGGCAAAAAGAAATCAATATTTTTCTCCGCTAGAAGCATCTTAATTGGGAATGAATTATAAATCCACCAATTTAATTAGATTTTATCATTTCAAATTATTTAAAAATAATTCCAAAATTTTTATTTATATTTTTATTATTCCATTTCCTCATTTTTAAATCTCTAAATCAAACGTTATCCTACTGTTATCCCACTAAAATCTTACCGTTCCCTCTTGAAATTTTATGTACCAATAAATTGAAAATTTTTGTTACAATAATTCAACCGGGTATAACTTACAATACTTTGTTTTCGATATAGTTCAGGGTCCATTTGACTTGAAAGAAACTTGATCAGAACAAATTCTGGTGAAAACACAACTTGACCTGGCCTAGTTTCACTCTAACCTGCTCATGTAGTTGTGTTTTAACCTAGACAAAAGCCAGTAACAAAAGAAATTCTCAAGGTCTTTTGACTTTGGCATTTATTTGATAAAGCATAGAAGTCGTAGACTTTCCTTGAAGAAGACAGAAGCACAATAAAAAAATAAAAGAAAAATGAAAAAAAACCAAGAAAGGCATACCGTAGATTGCCCAGATAGCCTTTCTCCTCTGTGGAGTCGTAAGTAATGTTCCTGAAATAATTAAACTACGTGAAAGGGAACATTCTTGACATAAAATTAAGAGAAGTATTATATTATTAGATTTTAAAATTGATATAAAATACAACCTCTTATATAGTTAAGTTAAGAAATTTTAAATTTTACAAAAAAAAGTTCAAATTATCCTAAAGTTAAAAACAAATAAATATATAACCTAACATCCCCTCAAACTCACGATGTTATAGCTAGAAGCATTAAGAGTTTGTCAGATAAGAAACGAAAACGTGAAGCAGAATATGCCTTGTTAACATATCAGCAATCTGTAGTTTTGAAGGAACAAAAGGCAATGTGATAGTGTCAATCTGAAGATGGTGATGAATAATATAACAATCAATTTCAATATATTTCATCCACTAATGAAAAACTAAATTGCGTGAATTTGAATATCACTCTCATTATCACAATATAACGGAGTAGGTTGATGAAGAGAGACACCCATATCCACAAGCAACCAACGCAATCAAACTATCTCACAAATAGTTGAGGTCATGACACGATACTCAGCTTCTGTGGAAGATCTAGAAATAATATCTTACTTTTTACTCTTCCAAGAAATGAGAGAATCACTAAAAAAAATACAGAAGCCAGTGGTAGATTTGCGATCCGTAGGATCACCAGCCCAATCCGCATCAGAGTATGCACGCAGCTCAAGAGATGAAGTAGAAGGAAATAAAAAGCTTTGAAATTGAGTGTCCCGAAGATACCTGAGAATACGAAGAACAACAACACAATGAACTGTAGTTGGTGCAGCGACAAATTGACTAACCACATAAACAACATACGCAATATCTAGACGAGTCACGGTGAGATAAACCAAACTTCCAACAATAGTTCTGTACAAACTAAGATCTGGCAAAGGTGAGCCATTAGATAGAAAATATCGAGCATTAGTCTCAATAGGAGTATCAACAACTATATTATCAGTAAGACGAGCACGCTCAAACAGATTAGATATATACTTTGACTGAGATAAAAGATAATCTTTCGGGGAATAAGTAACCTCAATGCCCAAAAAGTAGCGTAGTATACCCAAGTCTTTCATAGCAAAACAATGAACTAACTCAGACTTCAAGGAAGCAATTCCATCAAAACCATCACCAGTAATAATCATGTCATCAACATATAATGATAAAAGAATACGACCTGCACTCATACATCTGACAAACAATAGTGAATCATGATTACTAGGATGAAAACCAAACGAAGTAATCACTGTAGATAACTTCTCAAACCAAGTATGAGGTGCTTGTCTAAGATCAAACTTCACCAGGTTTGTGTGAAATACTAGGAGGAGGTGTCATATAAACTTCTTCATAAAGATCATCATTTAGAAATGCATTCATGACATCCATCTGAGATATTCTCCATCGACAAATAGAAGTAACAGCAATCAGAGTACGAACAATTATCATTTTTGCAACAGGAGCAAATATTTCTTCATAATCCATGTCATACTCCTGAGAATAACCTTTAGCAACAAGACAAGCTTTGTATCATTCGATAGATCCATCAGATTTAGTTTTGACCTTATATATCCAACGAGAACCAATAGTATGTTTTCCTGGTGGCAATGGAATCAAATCCCATGTATGACTCTGATGCAAAGCAATTAGTTCCTCAACCATAGAACTCTACCAAAGTGGGTTACAAATAGCTTCTCTATAGGATTCAGACTCAGAAAGATAATGAATAGATGCAAGAAATAAAGCAAAAGAATGAGAATAACAAAAGTAAGCAAAATCTGGTAGTTTAGTAGATTTACGAACACAAATGGATTGACGACGATGGAGAGAAGTATCATCCACAATCTCAGGAGATAATTGGGTAGTGGCAGGAGGAACATGTGGAGCGGATATCTTAGGGACCAAAGTACTAGATTCAGTTGAACTACCAGTAGAATTTGTGGGTAAATCTTCCTCAATATCAGTATTGAAAGGATCAATGCAAAGCAGATTTAACTTTATCATATTATAAGAACTAGCTGGAATAGAAAAGAATGGAATATGCTCAAGAAACACAGCATGGCGAGAGACATACAATTTTTTACTAACGGGATCAAAGCAATGATATCCATTTTGACTAACACCATAACCCAGAAAGACACAAAGAGTAGACCAAGAGACTAACTTATTACGCTCTGCATATAGACGAAGGACAAAGTAAGTATAACCAAAAACATGCAAAGAGGAATAGATAAGAGCATACTCATACAATTTTTCGAAATGTGATAAACCTGAATTGTGTGAGGTTGGAATTCTATTAATAACATGAGCAGCAGTAAGGATTGCTTCCCCCCAAAAGGCACTAGGAATACTGGCAGACAATAAAAATAAACAAGTTATTTCAACAAGATGTCTATGTTTCCGTTCAGCCACGCCATTTTGCTCAGGAGTATCTGTACACGAGGTTTGATGAATAGTACCATCAAAATCAAGTAAATGTGTAAATTGATTCGAAGTGTATTCACCCCCCCCCCCCCTCCTCAAATCACAACGAAAACACTTTATGACACTAGAATGTTGAGTTTTCACAAGAGCTCTAAAGTTATTGAAAATTGTAAGATAATCAGACTTGTGTTTCATAAGATAGACCCAAGAGTAATGAGTGCAATCATCAATAAATGAAACATAATACCTTGACCCTCCCCCCTTTTGTAAGAATAGGAGAGGGTCCCCACACATCAGAATGGATAAGATCAAATGGAGTAGAAGAAAAAGAAAAACTTAAAAAATGGTAAGGTAGAAAATTTGGTCAGTTTACAACCACTACAATCAGAAATATCAAAACTTTTTAAAGGTCCTAATGCTCCTGTAGAGGCTAAAAACTACAAACGAGGCGTTGAAACATAACCTAAGCGAGAGTGCCACAAGTAAAAATCAGAAGATGAACAACTCAGATGAAAAGACGATAAATCCACACTCGAAGCTACAATTTCTCATAATTTGAGTTGATATAAAACATAGAGTCCTCCTTGCTTATGGCATGTCCCAATCAGCCTCTGAGATTGCAGGTCTTGAATATAACAATTAGATGAAAAAAAAGAGATTAGGTATCCAAACTCACATAACTAACTAACAGAAACAAGATTTAAAGTAAGACTCGGAATATAATAAACATTAGTAAGAGATAAAGAAGATGTAATAATTGAACAAACACCTACTAATGACATAGGAGTACTATCAACAGTCACAACATATATAGATGAACTAGGAGAAAAAGAAACAAAAGATGACAAATTAGATGACATATGATGGGAGGCACTAGAGTCCAAAATCCACAAGGATGAAGATATACCTGAAATAATAGACGACGACAAACCTATATGAGAGGAAACTGACATGACAGAAGGTTGTGAAGCAAGGAACTGTTGAAACTGCTCAAACATATATGAATCAGATTTCCATGAAGCATCTGCACGACCATGCATGATGACAAAATGAATAATTCTCAGAATAACCAAACAGTAAGGAAACACATTTGTATATCCGCAAAATTGATGTCAGAATGACCTGTGGTCACACAAAGAATCTAAGGTAGAAAAGAATGTCAAATGTAGAAATCAGTAGTACAGGGTGTCGGTGTCAAAATCAGTAGAAAAGGACATCAGTGCCGAAATTGACAACATAGGACTTCGGCACTGAAATCGTTAGAAAAGAGCGTCGGTACCAAAATTGACAACACAGGATGTTAGTGCTAAAATCAGTAGAAAATAGCATCGGTGCCGAAATCAACAGAAAATAATGTTGGCGCTGAAATCGGTAGGATAGGACGTCGGCGCTGAAATCAACAGGAAATAGATGTCGACGTCGAAATCAACAACAGTATGACAGAAAATAGATGTCAGCGCTGAAATCAATAGCAGCAGTAGGAGACGACAGCGGCAACAGAAGGCAGTGGAAAAAAATTAGGTCAAAGAAGGAGAACCACTCTGATATCATGTAAAAATTAAGAGAAGAAAAAACTAACCGTATTATTGGATCTTAAAATTGATACAGAGTATAATGTCTTATATAGTTAAGTTAAGAAACCCTAAACTCTATAAAAAATGGAAAAGTCCAAATTGCCCTAAAAGCTATAAACAAATGTAATACGATGCATAATGGTGGGGTCCGATAAACGAGAGCAGTCAGAAGTCAAGAGGGCATGACAGTCAGAAGTCAAGGGGACGTGTAAGGTCTCATGAGCGAAATTAAGGAAAATTATTTATCAAATATTCTAAGGTCACACGAGCGCTACTTAAGAGATTTATTTACAAAAAAATTCATCTACGAATTTTGGGAATATTTCAAAATTTTTAATGAACTGGTACTGTAATGTCCTAAACTAAATTGTTTTAATTAAAAGAAATTATTTAATTAGAATGGAGTGAGTTTAAGTGACTAGCTTTAATTATGTTTAATGGTTATAATATAGCCAAACTTAAATAAATTGCATGACCTAAATATACATAAAAGTTATAAAAAATAAAAGGGGGACTTGGTGAGGTAAATTGTAACCTGAGTATAGAATAAATACATAAGGTTATTAGATATCAAAAATATGGATAAAGATGTAAATAATTAAAATATAACCTAATTAGATTATTTTTTGGAAAAATAGATATGTTTCATAAATGATTTATTAGAAATTAAATTGATATGAATTCATGGAGTTTACTTAAATTTTTATGAATTTTAGGGAATTATTTTGATTTTAAGGGATATAATTAGATATGAGAAAGCCTCTTTAGCAATACTCAATTAAATTAGGAGTTAATTGAACTCAATACCTAAGTTAGGGATTTAAGTGACCTAGGTATTAAATACTTAGCCTTACCATTTCTCACTCACCGTTTCTCACGCACTCTTCCTTAATTCGCCGACTCCATGCTTCGCACGGCGATCTGCGACGGAACTCTCCACCGAGGATCGGGACTCCAGCCGATCAACGTCCCCACGCCGGCGAGCTACAGGGGGCATGGCAACTGGGCACAAGGACCTTCGCATGCTCGTTGTCGGCGGGATCGCACGGTCTAGGGATTTCGGTGGCGACTCGAGATGGGAAAGGCAAGTACTTCTTTTATGTGGCATGGCTTCTGTGAGGTAAGGTTTAGGAGCTAGTAGGTTTGTTTTCGAAGTTCGTTTGGCCGTGTTTCTGGGTTCGTGTTGTTCATAGTACCATGATGATAATGTCTCGTGTTCCTGTGCTTTGCCTGTTTGTTTAAATGCCTAACTGAGATGCATATTGGTTGAACGGGGATAGGGATACGAGGCTTCTGTGTGGAATTCGTTTTGCCTTACGCTGTCTTGGTTTTCCGATCGGATTTGAGCGTTGGGGTTTGGTCTTGATTTAGATCGGTCCTCATTGTTGGTTTGGCTGTTTTTTTTTTCTGTGACGCTTTGTACCCCCTGGAGTTTTAAGGTTTGATCAAAGACAAGCAGGACTGATTTGGAAGGTGCAGACTTCATTTTTTTTTAATGCTGTTCTGTTCTTCGTGTAGCTGCAATTCTGGTGTGGATGCAATTCAATAAGGTTCGAGTTCCTCAGATAGCTATGGATTCCATGCGATTTTGTTTTGTAGCAATTGTTGGGTTTTAAGCTTTAATCGGTGAAACTTTGGTGTTCTTATGTTATCTTAAGTTGCTGGTCGGATTTGAATTAGAATAATATTATTGGTCGGAAGCTTTGTTTCTGAATCGCTATGTAATCTGACGATGTTTCTGTCCTCCAAATAGCTGTGGGTTCGTTGTGGATTTTAATTCGAAGACGTTCTACTTTCTTGCATAGTTGTAGATTCTTTGTGAATTTTGGAAAGTCTGGATTTGATTCAACGTTGTTTGCACTCTGTTCTGCATTACTGAATTTATATAGCATGTGAGAATTCAATTCAACGTTGTCCTGTTTCAATTTGATGTTGATGAGGTTCTGCTTCTACAATTGGTTTTTGAAATCAAATTGATGTGTTTGGCTGCCTCGATTAATGGATACAACGGTGATCTTGGAATTTTGATTCATTGTATGTCACGGAGTCCTCGATTGTTTTTTCTTAAGTTTCTAGAATTTATGAGCAGGTTCTTAGTGGATTAAGTTGTGCGTATTACTACTTTTGCTCCTCCTTAGAGCTGCTGAAATTTATGGATAGCTTCTTGGTAGTTCGAGTTTGGATAATCGCTGTTTTGCTTCTCTGTAAAGTTTTCAAAATTTCTGGAAATATTCTAGTGGATTTCCCCATAAGGTTGATTTGGTTGGGTGCAGTGTTATTCGGTTTTGTTTTGGAAGGTAGGTCTTTCGATGGGGTTCTGTTACACTGATTTGCTGCAGATTTGTGGGATTAACTAGAAGCATCCTATTGCTTTGTGTTAGATGAGATTTTAGTGTGTTTTGTTTGGAAAATGATGCAATAGCAGTTTTTGGATTCTTTCGATGACATTCTGTTCTACTGAATTTCTATGTGTGAAGCTCTAGTGGCAGTGTTGATCGTTGAAGTTCTATTGTGGTTTTGCCGTGGTTCTGTGGTGGTTTAATATAGGGATTCAGGTAACAGGAATTCATGTTTTATTGATAGTATTAATACTGCGATCTGATCTCTGTTTTGAATGCATCGTACATTATGGTCTGCTCTTTATACCGATACGTATGATTATAATGTGATTGTTCCTCGATTTTGATACGCATGATTTATATCGTGTATTTTTATGTTACGTATGATTTGAAAATGGAAAGGTCTTTGTGAATGGGAATGATTACTGAACGAATAAAATGGATATGCACGATAGATTGTTTACAGTATAAAGTGGATAGATTATGTTTTCTTCATAGCTAACTGGATGGGTATGAGCATATGTGGTGGCAGTACGAGTTGGGTGACCCGGGATGAGCTCCGGGGAGGACCCTTCCAAACTTGACTGGTAATTTATTTATGGTAGCTTCGGCTAAATGACTGGCATGTTCTCTAGAAGGTACTTCTAGGTTCATGGGACTGTTGACTGACTCTAAATGTGGTTACCGAATATGTGACATACCCACTCTATTAGCTACATGGTATCACTTGCACATGTTTTATCTCTTTCTTATATCATATTTAGGATACATTCTGTTTTCTCTATTTGCCTTCTAGTTGCTATCCCTATTACCTTATGGATATCTTGTTATACATAATGGATTGTACTTGCTGGGCCGTAGACTCATGATGTCTACCTTATAGATGAGGAAGATTCTCGTGATACGGAAGTCCCACGGACGGAGTAGACGAGGAGGCGGGATGGACGCATGGTACTGTCCGTTGTCCGTTAGTACAGTGCATACCGGGTCTACCGCGAGAGATTTTCGTTTCCTTGTTTTTCGGTGGGGAATGTTGAGGAGTTATTGTTCTTATTGATAAACATTTGTTGATACAATCATGTCTATTGGTTATGATAGTTCCCTTATGGTACTGCAATATGATCATTCAAATCGTAGTTGTTGAGAGAGATTAAAAAAAAAACTTGGGATGTTTCAGGACATGACAATCAGAAGTCAAGGGGGTGTGACAGTCAACAGGTATGAAAAGAGGAAGCAAGACCGAGGAATGATGTCAGCAACCTGATTCTCGGTCGGGTTCTCACAGACCGGGACTCCATACCTGAGACACCTGGAAAGACAGTCGGATGACACCTGACTAGGATTTGACAAGTTAGGCTTTCACGGCCTGGCGGTATTTAGGCCCAGTGCTCTCAGTAAGCTAAATCTCTCGGTCATCACTAGGACTATCCCTCCATGACCCTAACCCCCCAAGGTTTAGGCCAGGCGTTATACTCGATTAATCATCCAGAGCTGTCCTATCCCTTCTCGGTTGGGACAGAAAGTGCTACAGGACAACAAGGTTAGGGAATCATAACCGTCTGTCAGAGAATAACTGCTAAGTGTTAGGGAATATTCCCACAGTCTACAGTCACCTGCGAATGGAACCTTCCTTCAGGCTACAGGAGGATACCACGTGTATTCCATCACCCGACAAGGCCTGACACCCAACATTCTCTGACATTGGCCAGGTTCCAGAAGGTACGCACTGTCATATAAAAAGGGAGGTCCTCTCCTTCACACAGGTACGCTTTCTCACACATTCATACTTATCTTCTACTTTCTTTTTTCTTCATACACTGTTGCTCTGGGGAAAAAGTACCTGACTTGAGCGTCGGAGGGCCTGCTTCGGGGACTTTTTCCCTGGTTTCTGGCCTCTAACGTCCGTATTCTTATTTGAGTGTGTGCAGAGCTTAGGTACCGCCAGCTCAGCCATTGTCATCCGTCAACACCATGTTGGAGTCCATTTTTGGAAGCGTATATGAGAAAGATGTCTCAGTCGCCCCTCCGTCAATGTCCGCAATAGCTCACCAGGCCTTTGTCTGACTCAAATTTCGGACAGGATCAATTTGGCGTTGTCGGTAGGAATCTTCTCCACCTGTTCTACAACGTGAAGATGGACGATGTCGGGAGGTTCTCCGCCATTATCATAGTCCCAGAGGATCCTAATGAACATATTATCTTCTATCCTCACTCCACGGGTATTCAGAAGTCAAGGGATTGAGTTGGAGCTTCAGTTGACCAACAGGTTAGTTTTTCCATTATATTTTTTCTTGACTCCACTGGTATTTGGGAGTCAAGGGACTGAGACAAACCCTCAGCCGGTTAGCACGGCTCCTCGATCAGGTACGCTACGAGCTCTGCTCCCTTTTTATGGTTATAGGATTTGCTATAGCTCCTTGATAAGAGAATAAGACCCTAGTTCCTTGATCAAAGACTAGGGCCTTCGATCTTTGATAGGACACTAGGGGCCCAGCTCCCTGATCATACATTAGAGACCCAACTCCTCAATCAGACACTGGGGACACAACTTCCCGATCAGTGACTCACAGTACAGCTTCCCGATCAGGATCTAGGGGCCTCGCTTTTTGATTACATGCTAGGGGCCTTACTCTTCGATCAGGGACTGGGGGCCTAGCTCCTCGGTCAGGTGTGTTATAAGCTCCGCACCCTTCACCATGGGGCTCTGCACCCTTCATCATGGGGCTCTGCATCCTCTTACTGCTACAGACTCTGCACCCTTCACCATGGGGCTTTGTATCCTCTTATTGCTATATGCATTGCATTCTATTACTACTATATGTTCTACATCCTACACCTGTTTTACATCCTCTTACATCTACAGGCCTTGCTCCCTTTACCCACGGTGCTATACTTCCTTCTACCGACACAGACTCTGCTCCCTTATATTGCCATGGGCTTCGCTCCCTTTGACGGTCAGGGCTCAGATTATTATCTTCTCCCTTCGCTCCACGGGTATTTGGAAGTTGAGGGACCGAGACAGATCCTCGATCAGTCAACACCACTTTGCGATCAGGTATGACAAAGATTCTACTCCCTCATATTGTTATAGGCTCTGCTTCTATGGACTTCAGGGCTTAACCTCCCCCGTTCGGGGTCGAGCGGTCTTCATTGGTCTTAGACCAGCCTATCGGATCCATTGTCTCCCCCGTTCGGGGTCGTGCAGTCTTCACTTGTCTCAGACTAGCCTATCAGATCCCTTATCTCCCCCGTTCGGGGGCAAGCGGTCTTCACTGATCTCAGACGAGCTTATCAGATCTCTTATCTCCCCTATTTGGAGTTGAGCTATCACCATCGATCTCGGACCGAAGTATCACCACTGGTCTCAAACCAGAGTATCACTATCGGTCTCGGACCGGAGTATCGCCCACCAGTCTCCGATCGGAATATCACCACTGGTCTTGGACCATAGTATCACCACTGGTCTCAGACCGGAGTATCGCCATTAGTCTCGGACCAGAGTATCACCACTAGTCTCGGACCAAAGTATCGCCAATGACCTCCCGGTCGAGCTCCAGACTCTTGCCCTAACGTGAGTTATAAGCGAGTATGCTCTCGCGATCAACGACCTTCTGGTTAGGCTCCAGACTCTCACCCCAGCACGAGTTATAAGCGAGCATGCTCTCGCGACCAACAACCTTCCGGTAGGGCTCCAAACTCTCGCCCCAGTGCGAGTTATAAGCGAGCATACTCTTGCGATCAATGACCTCCCGGCCGGGCTCCATACTCTCACCCCAGCGTGAGTTATAAGTGAGCATGCTCTCACGTCTCTAGACTCTCTCCCTAGCATGAGTTATAAGTGAGCATGTTCTCACGCCTCCAGACTCTCGCCCTAGCGTGAGTTATAAGTGAGCTTGCTCTCATGACCAATGACGTCCCGGTCGGGCTCCAGACTCTCGCCCCAGCGCGAGTTATATGTGAGCATGCTCTCACGACCAACAAACTCTTGATCGGACTCCAGACTCTCGCCCCAGCGCGAGTTATAAGCGAGTATGCTCTTGTGACCAACGACCTCTCGGTCGAGCTCCAAACTCTCGCCCCAGCGCGAGTTATAAGTGAGCATACTCTCACGCCTCTAGACTCTCGCAGCAGCGCGAGTTATAAGTGAGCATGCTCTCACGCCTCTAGACTCTCGTCCCAATGCGAGTTATAAGTGAGCATGCTCTCACGCCTCCAAACTCTCGCCCCAGCGGGAGTTATAAGTGAGCATGCTCTTACGACCAACGACCTTTCGATCGGGCTCCAGACTCTCACCCCATCACAAGTTATAAGTGAGCATGCTCTCACAACCAACGACCTCCCGGTCAGACTCTCACAATCAACTACTAGTCGGTTGGGTTACTCCCTAGTTCGGGGCTCATTTCACTCGCCGCTCTGCCTGACACTCATCGTTCGCGTTTCACTCATCTATGTTGCTCTGTCGGCACTCATCGCTCACTCGCTGCTCTGCCTGACATGCAGTATACTCGCTTCACTCGCCGCTCTGCCCAGCACTCACCATTCACATTTTGCTCATCACTGTTGTTTGGTCGGCACTCACCGCTCACTCGCTGCTCTGCCCGACACTCATCACACTCGCCTCACTCACTACCCTGCCTGGCACTCACCATTTGCGTTTCGCTCATTGCTGTTGCTTGATCAGCCTCATTGCTCACTCACTGCTCTTCTTGGAACTCATTGTTGGTGCAATCGACCCAAGTTTGATCGGTATGATCATGGTTTTGATATATGTGTCAAAGAGTTTAAGTTAGACTTTCATATGTGTTTGATATGTGTGTTTGAGTCTTGCAGGACTTGGTAAAATACACATGAGGAGCTTGGTGCAGCTAAGCTTGGGAAGCTTATCCTATGACTCGGATCATTGAGTCGGTGAAGATTGGTGTGGAAGACATCCGAGGGACCACCGGACGAGGGGCAACGGAGTGGAACCGAGGGAAGCGAACTTCAAGGCAACGTGAAGGATGACATGGAGAGGAGCCGTGGGCTCAGATGCATCTGAGGGACGAATGCCGAGGAAGAGGGCTTCAAGGGTGACTCCGGAGAGGATGAGTGTGAGTGTGTAACCGGGACCAGTCGACTGATGGAAGTTTCAGTTGACTGGTCCAGTCAATTATGCAGTCAACTAGGAACGAACAGAAGCATTATATTCGCTCAGCCAGCAGCGACCAGTCGATTGGTAAGTGACCGTTGGCAAACCGTTGGAGCTGCGAAGTAGCCGTTGGCTACCTTCAATGGTAGCACCAGTCGACTGATGGAAGTACCAGTCGACTGATGGAAGTACCAGTCGACTGGTGCCGAGATGAGTTGATATGTTGATCAACTCTCTCCTCTTATTTATAGAAAGCTTTGGGACTTGAAGGAGGTTACTCATGCTTGTTGAATAACTCCTAAGCCTTTATCCAAAGCTTCTAAGTTCATTCTCTTCCTCCTAATCTAAGTCTCCATCTTGTAAGAGGAAGAGAGCCTTGTGAGAGGTTATACTCCACCGAGAAGGAGTTAGTTCTAACTGGAGATTGTCGGGGACTGATCCACCGAAGGATCAAGGGTTCGTCCACCTCAAGGACACGTCGTGGAGTAGGAGCAAGCAATCTCCGAACCACATAAAGGATTTGTGTTAGCATTGGTATTCCTTCTTGTTTGTTTTTATTGTTTTAGTATATTCCGCTACGCAAACTAACTTTGTAGAGAAGCAATAGAAATTAGGGGTGGCCTAGCTATCCAATCCCCTTCTAGCCGGCCACCGATCACCTACACTCATCACACTCGCTTCACTCGTCGCTCCGCCTAGCACTCACTATTCCTGTTTTGCTCATTGCTATTGCTCGGTCGGCACTCACCGCTCACTTGCTGCTCTGTCTAGCACTCATCTCACTCGCATTGCTTGGCACTCGCATTGTTAGGATGTATTCTAAAAGTCTAGCTTTTTGTATGAACATTTATTTTGAAATGAGAATCACATTGGTCAAATGTCTGCATTTATGTTAAAAGTAATCCATGACAGAGACATTGGACTGCTATAAAACCATAGTTGTCAAAAGCGCTCGCTTCGCTCGCTTAAGCGCAAAGCGAAGCAAGGCGCAGCCCTTGCGCTTCCGAGAACGTGGAAGCGCAGCAGGTTTAAGAAGCGCGCGCGTCGCTGCGCTTCGCGCAGAAGCGAGCGAAGCGCAACTCTTCTGCGCGACCCTAAAAGTTTCCTTTCTTGTTTTACATTTTATTTAAAGCCCTAATTAATCTCTTTAAACTTGTCTCTTCGTCTCCCGCGGCTGTTCGTTGCGTCCGCCGCTGCTGCAACTAGACAGATTTGCCGTGGCTGCTTCTTCACGTGTGCTGTTGCTTCTTCACGCGTCGCCTGCAGGTAAGTTTTCAATTTCTGTTACTTAAATTCAGTTTGAAGCATCCTGGCCATTCTGCGATCGCCTCCGGTGGCGTCGCGGGATGCCTTCGGCGGCGTCGCGGGAGGCCTCCGACGCCTCCAGCTGCGTCGCGGGAGGGCCCCGACGCCTCCAGCGGCGTCGCGAGAGGGACCCGACGCCTCCAGCGGCGTCGCGGGAGTTCTCCGACGCCGGAGGCTTCCTGCGACGCCGCCGGAGGCTTCCCGCGACGCCTCCGGCGACGTTGGTGGCCTCCGGCGACGGCTCTGGCGGTGTCGCGGGCATCGCGATGGCATCACCGTGGTCGGACTCGCGTGAAACAGTGGAGGAGAAAAAGTTTAATTTTATTAAATCAAATTTAAATATATAAACGAAATTAAAAATATAAAAAAATTGATAAAGTTTATTAATTCATATAAATTTAATTTAAAGATATAAAAAATAAATTAAAATTTTAAAAAATTTAATAAATTGTATTAATTTATAATTTTATATAAATCAGATTTAAATATATAAAAATTATTTAAAATAAACAAAAATCTAATAAATATTATTAATTCTAATTTCTAAATCAGATTTAATTATTTAAATTTTAATTAAATGTATCAAAAATATTTTAAAAATCTAATAATCTTATTAATTTTAAACTAGATTTAATTATTTAAAATTTAACCTTAATATTTTAAAAAAAATCTAATAAACTTTATTAATTATAAATCAGATTTAATTATTTAAACATATAAAAAAATATATTTAAAATAAAAAATCTAATAAATTCAATTAATACATATAAATCAGATTTAAATATATAAAATATATATAAAAAATAAAAATCTAATAAATATTATTAGCACATATACATCATATTTAATCATTTAAATATATAAAAAAATATATGTAAAATAAAAAATCTAATAAATTTTATTAAGACATATAAATCAGATTTAAATATATAAAAATATATATATTTAAAATTAAAAATTGTAATTAATTCGTATAAATCAGATTTATATTTTGATATTTTTTTACTGTTTTATATTGTTTTACTTATTGATTGTTTAATGTTTATTACTAATTGCAGCGCTCTTGACTCTTGATTCTTGAGTTAACCATGTCAAATATAACAATTTCATCCACTCGAAAAGATATTGCTTGGAATTATGCAACATGTTCAGATCCTAAAAATCCAAATGTTGTCAGTTGTATTTTTTGTGGTAAAATAACAAACGGTGGAATTTATCGACACAAGTTACATTTAGTCGGGGGCAATAGAAATGTGAAAGCTTGCCCGAAATGTCCTGAGCATGTTAAAGAAGAAATTAGAGAGTTTATGCAAAAAAAGAATAATTTGAAGAATCAAATGGATGAAATTCCTCATTCTGATGATGTTGATAATTTGGAAGATTTGGAAGAAGATGAAGAAGTTGATCATCAAACTAAAGTGAAAGGGAAACGACCAATATCAGATTCAAGCAACCATCCTACGACCCAAGGTAAAAAGTGTAAACAAACCGGGCCTATTAATCTTTATTTTATGAAAGATGTCGATGAAATTGTCAAACAAAGACGTGCAAAAAGCAAAGGACAATTTGATGAAAATAAAAAGAAGTTAAGAGAAATTGTAGTTGAGAAATTTGCAAGATGGATGTATGATGTCGATTCCCTTCAATGCTGTTAAATATGATTCTTTTGAGCCTTGTATTGAAGCTATTGGACAATTTGGATCTGGGATGAAACCTCCATCATATCATGAAGTGAGGGTTAAGTATTTGAAGAAGGAGTTGGCAAATACGAACTCACTTCTCAAATCCCATGAAGAAGATCATGCTAAGTTTGGGTGCACAATCATGGCAGATGGATGGACAAATAAAAAGGGTAGGAATCTTATAAATTTTTTGGTGAATGGTCCCAAAGGAAGTGTATTTGTCGAATCAGTTGATGCTTCAGGCTATTCTCACACCGCGGACAAAATGTTTGAGTTGCTTTCTAAATTTGTGTATCGCATTGGAGAAAAAAATGTGGTTCAGATTGTAACAGATAATGCAAGCTGCAATGTCAGTGCAGGTAATATTTTAAAATTTTGTTAAATATTAGTCTGTTATTTCCAAGTTCCAATTAATAATTGAATTATATTTTTTATTTTTTTGATTAAATATTTTTTTTAGGTCGTCTTTTGGAAAACCGATTTCCACACTTATACTAGACTCCCTGTGCAGCTCATTGTTTAGATTTGTTGCTTGAGGATATATTCAAAATTCCTCATCTCAGAAAATTGCATGAACGGGCATTGATGGTGAATGGTTATATTTACAACAGACCACAAGTATTGAGCATGATGAGAGAGTTTACTGGACAGAGAGACATGGTAAGAACTGCAAAGACAAGTTTCGCAACCGCTTTTTTGACTTTAAAGCGGTTTCATGTACAACAAGCAAATCTGAGAAAAATGTTTACATTTGAAAAGTGGGCAAATAGTCGATTTTCCAAAGAGGTCGCAGGAAAACGTGTAGCAGAAGTGATATTGATGCCTTCTTTTTGGAAAAATATGGTTTTTGCATTAAAAGTTGGTGGTCCATTGGTAAAAGTATTACGGCTGGTAGACGGTGAAAAACGATCTCCTATGGGTTATATTTATGAGGCAATGGGCAGGGCCAAAGAAGCTATTGCTGCATCATTTAACAATAATGAAGAGAAATATCGTAGCATTTTTGAATTCATTGACAAAAGATGGAACATTCAACTGCATCGACCTTTGCACGTAGCCGGATATTTCTTGAATCCAGAGTGTTTTTACTCAAACCCTGATATAGAAAATGATACAGAAGTGATGGAGGGTTTGTATAAGTGCATATCTAGATTGGTGAGAGGTGAGGATTTACAAGATAAGATCACGAATCAATTGGAAAAATACAAGAAAGCAGAAGGACTTTTTGGTTTGTCAATGGCTATCCGACAAAGAACTTTAAAATCGCTAGGTAAATTTATAAATAATATATCGTGCAATAATCAATATCAATATTGGATGGTAATAAAATTAATCTTATAATTTATATGTTTTTGTTTTTCAAGCTGATTGGTGGTCTTCTTATGGTGCATCAACGCCTGAATTAAAAACATTTGCAATGAAGATTTTAAACCTCACGTGCTCTTCTTCAGGCTGTGAACGTAATTGGAGTGTTTTTGAACATGTAAGTTGAATTTTTTTTAATACATATTAAAATTTATATTATGAACTTAACCTTTTACTTTTTAATTTTTTTGTAGATACATTCTAAGAAAAGAAATAGGTTGTCTCAACAACGGTTGAATGATTTGGTATATATCAAGTACAATAGAGCTTTGAGGAGAAGATATGACATGCGAGATAAGATTGATCCTATTACTTTGTCAGAGATAGATGATAGTAATGAATGGTTGTTGGGAAAATTGGATGACAGTGATAAAGACGATGATAATGATTTTGTCTTTGAAGGTGAAGATTTGCGTTGGAGTGATGTAGCACAAGCATCTGAGGTTGGTGAAAGTGCATATGGCTTTCGATCTCGAAATGCGTCTTCTTCAAAAGGGACATCATCATCTGCATTAGCAAAAAGAAAGCAGTCTTCTGCTCAAACTAGTCTTGTGAATGAAGAAGAAATTAATCTTGATAATGAAACTGAAGAAGAAGATACTGATGGATACAAATCAAGCAATGGAGCTGATGACATAGATTTGGATAATGAAGATGAAGAAGATGATTATTTTGATATTTGATATTTGATATTTCATGTATCATATTTTCAAAGACTTTTAATTTTCAGTAATCTGCAACTTCATCAAAGAATATTTTGTTTATGGTTATTTGGATTTTCAAAGACATTTTGAAAGTTTTTTTAATAGATATAATAGCCCTTTTGTTTATTATGTTCTTTTCCGTAAAGCCCGCGCTTCGCCTTGCGCTTTGCGCTTTAAGCCCCAAGACCCTTGAGCGCTTTTTTGCGCTTCGCGCTTTTGACAACTATGTATAAAACATATATTAAAGTACTTGAGAAGGAGTAGAGATTATATGCTAGTTTACCAGGCTGATGATTTACTCCCTGTGGGTTACACGGATTCTGACTTCCAATTAGATAGAGACAATAGTAAGTCGACCTCGGGGTATGTGTTTACTTTGGGAGGTGGAGTCATAGCATGGAGGAGTGTTAAGCAGAAATGCATTTCGGACTCTACCATAGAAGTTGAGTATATGACAGCCTCTAAGGCAGCCAAAGAAGTTGTATGACTCAGAAACTTCTTGATGGACTTAAATGTGATTCCTGGTTTGCCCAAAATTATCATAATTTATTGTGATAATAGTGGTGCAGTAGCAAACTCGAAGGAACCACGAGTCCATAAGACAAGTAAACCCATTAAGCGCAAGTACCACCTAATACGAGACATCGTAAAACGAGGAGAAGTTGTTGTCGCCAAGATTGCATCAGCAAATAACCTGGATCATTTCACATAGACCCTTCAGGCGAGAGCTTTTGATAGGCATGTTGAGGGGATGAGAATCAGATGTATGATAGCATATATGGTAGCATAGTCTTTCAGTATAAGTGGGAGATTGTTAGGATGTATACTAAAAGCCTAGCTTTTTGTATGAACATTTATTTTGAAATAAGAATCACATTGGTCAAATATTTGCATTTATATTAAATGTAGTTGTCCATTTAATTTATATTGTAGATAACATGGTGTGTGATGTCACACAGAAGATCATGTTATCAGTTCCTTATAAGTTATAAATAGTAGCTCACGACTAGGGATGACAATGTGGCGTGTTCAAACCCGACCCCATAATAAACACGCCCCGGTGGGGCGGGTTTAGACCCGCCTAAACGGGTCTAAGGCGGGTCCGGGGCGGGTCTTGGGTTTAACCGGACCCGCCCCGAACCCGCCCCGGACCTATATATATATAGTTTATTAATATAATTATATTTTTTTATATTTAATAATTAATATTTTAATTAAAATTTTATTTTATAATATTTAAATATTGAAATAAATATATTTTAAATATGGCGGGTCTAACCCGGACCCGCCCCGCCGGGTTCACGGGGCGGGGCGGGTTCTGGGATTGGCCAAACCCGCCCCGACCCGGACCCATTGCCATCCCTACTCACGACCAAGATGGATAGGGACAAACCATTGGAACGGTCGTAGTGTAATTTGGTATTAGTTTATCTTGACTATAAAATTACACTAGTAGATTATGAGTGTATTGAGCAGGATCATTTGAGGTTGGTCTTTTTATACTGACTACATAAAAGAACAAGACCTTTGTTATTATTAAAGTGTATGCTCTTAATCCCGATATAATAACAAGCACATATACTTAGTATTTATTTCTTTAATTTATCAATGGGTGAGATTTATTCAGTTGGATCAATAGGCCTGATAAGTTGGGAAATAATATTATTTATATGGTGTGTTGTTGATTATAGAAAGAAACTGTGTCCTAGTAATCTAGGTTGATGATGCCCCTTTCAGGAGCTTATAAGGATTGTCATATAAACCCTACAGGTGGACCTAGTCCGGCATGACAATGAAGTTGAGTGGTACTACTCTTGGAGCTAGATGTTAATTGAGTGTCAGTAACTCATTTAATTAATGAGCATTCGATATCTTAAACACAGGGATATTAACACACTCATGATAAGAAGGAGCTCATAATATAATATGGGATTGGTGCGGTAGTTCAATAATAATTCTCTAGTGGTATGAGTTATTATTGATGAACTTGAGTTGGATGTTCGGGTCGAACACAGGAAACTCAAGCTCATCGGGAGGCCAAAATTAATTCCTCCTCTCGGTCCCTGTTGTAGTTTCTTATTAAAAGCCTTTTTATTCACCCAAAGCTCAACTTCTTACCCAAGCTAGGGGTCGGCCACATCCTTGCTTGGTGCCCAAGCAAGGGGTCGGCCAAGCCCATCTTGGTGTCCAAGATGTGGTCGGCCAAGCCTTGCTTGGTGCCCAAGTAAGAGGCCGTCCACAAGGATTAAAAAGAGAAATTTTAATATTTTAAATAATATTTCCTTTTATAGTCATCCTCCAAGGGATTTAAAAAAGAGATTTTAATTTTAAAACTTTCTTTTTTTAGCCATCCATGATTGGGATTAAAAGGAAGTTTTAATTATGTTTAAAACTTTCCTTTTGTAGTCATCCACATAAGAAATTAAAGGAAGATTTTAATTTTTTATCAAAAATCTTTCCTTTTTTACATTCACCAAGGATTATGAAAGAGAGGTAGATGGAGCCTTATGGGTGAAAACATCTAAGAATAGAACCTAAGTCTCCTCTTCTCTTTTCCTTGGTGGTCGACCCTTCTCCTTTCTCTCTTCTCCCTTTGTTTTCTTCTCTTAAGGCCGGCGACACATCAAGCTCCATCTTCTTGTGATCGGTTTGCTTGGAGGAGAAGAAGAAGAAGGAGGAGGCTCCTAATTGTGGCATCCCTTGGTGGCCGAAGTCTTGGAAGAAAGAAGAAGGTTTGGGTTGATTTCATCTTGGTAGATCGTCACCCACACGACGTCCAAGAGGAGGAGAGGAATACAACAGAATATCAAGAGGTCTTTGTTTACAAAGAAAGGTATAACTAGTTCTTAATTCCGTAGCGAAACTAGTTTTTCTTTGTATGGATCCTGAAATACCAACACAAGAGGCTAGTGATTTCGTGTTTCATTTTTGTGTTTTGATTTAGTATTTTGATCTTGTGCTTCTATTGAGGTCTCTGTAGTTAAACCTAGGGTTACTGTAAGAAGTTTAAATATCCAATTTCTTTGAAAGAATTTGTCTAGGAAGTGGTGGATGATCTCATACCCAAGAAGGTCGAGTGCCTCGCCATGTTTAACCTGGAAGCCAATCCTTGAAATAGATATTTAATCAACTTCTGTAACATGGGATGAACTTGGATTAATAATGTTAAGTATCATTTGCAATCCAAGTTTTAACTACTGAAGAACGCACGAGTAGAACTTGAAGTGAAAATGTTAAGTTCCGTTTCCAATTCAAGTTTAACTTATGAGGAACACATAGGTTGTTAGGAAAGTTCTGTGCTTGTATAAATTTTTGTACAGGGGAAGCAGAACGGAATCTCGAGTAGCACCCAACATGCGTCTCACTCGTTGCTTGGCTCAAGGTCTTTGCTCTCGATCGCCTTCGATTTTATAAGCTTTACACTCGCTCCCGGTCACGCTCACGGCTTTGCTCGTCCATCATTCTCTCTATGACCCGATCATGATTTACTATTGCTCGGTTGACATTTTTCTCGGTCGCACTCACGGCTTTGCTCGTCCATCATTCTCTCTATTGCCCGGTAGCGATTTACTGTTGCTCAGTCGGTATTTTTCTCGGTCGTGCTCACAGCTTTGCTCATCCATCATTCTCTATTGCCCGATCATGATTTACTATCGCTCGGTTGATATTTTTCTTGGTCGCGCTCACGGCTTTGCTTGTCCATCATTCTCTCTATTGTCCGGTCGCGATTGTTCGATTACTCGATCATGATTTATTGTCCCTCAGTCGACATTTTTCTCAGTCGCGCCCACAAGCTTTGCGCCCACTCGGATCCCCGACTGCGCCCCCTCTTGCATTCGCCTTCGATGGGCTTTGTGCCTACTTGGGGTATCGACATTGTGCCTTTGGATCTCTTGAGATCCACTCCTGCTCGATTCACGAGCTCTGTGCCTGCTCAGCTAAAGGGCTCTACTCCCGTCTGCCTTCGATTTCATAGACTTTATGCTCGCTCCGTTCACGGGATCCACTTCCGGTCGCCCATCGTCTCTTAACCCACTCGACATTCTCGACCACTTGGTTGTCACTTTTCGGTCGCTCGGTCGGGATTTATTGTCGCTCAATCACGCCCTCGACATCGCTCGCCCATTCTTATTCCACTCGATCGGCATTACCTCTGTTGCCTGGTCGACATTTTCTCGGTCACGAGTTTGATACCACTTGCCCATCGTCTTTCGACCCGCTCGACATTTTTCGATTGCCTGGTCAACATTTTTCAATTACCAGATCGACATTATTCAATTGTCCGGTCGTGATTTACTGTCACTCGGTCGATATTTTTCCCGGTCGCGATTTACTATCGCTCGGTCGACATGTTTTTCGATCGTGCCCTTGGAACCCTTTGCTCGTCGTCTTTCGACTCGCTCGACATTCTCCCTATGCCCGGGTTGACATTCGCCTCATTCATTGCTCACACCTCATTTCGTCGTTATGCCCGGTGCTCATCATTCGCATCTTACTCGTCGCTCTACTAGGTGCTTGCCGTTCGTCGCTATTCGTTTGATGTCATATGGCAAGCCCAACGATCGAACTCTGCATTCAGGATGAATTTCGCTTTTCGTTTGGTTGGGTCTAGTCAGTCGGACTTGCGCCTCCTTCGACTAGGCTTGAAGGGGAGGCTTGTGATGTGGATATATTGGATGGCAGAAGAGGAATTAGGAGGGATTAGGCGAGCGTTTTGGTAATTCGACTGTAGCCCTTTTAGGGCACTGTTCATACGAAATTGAAGGGGGGTTGCGTTTTTTCCTTCTTCGTGGGATTTCTCTGCTGCCAACAGTAACAAAGAGGGGAGCTTCTTCTCCCTCTCTCGCCGCCACCCTCGAGCGAGGGCCGCCGGCGACGACCACCTCCTTCCTTTCCCACCCAACGACGTTGGCTGCCACCTCCTCCCTCCTACACGTCGACGCCATCTCTCTCCTCCTCCTCTCTTCCCTCTCAGGCCATCACAGCCTCACGGGAACATCATTGGACTCATGTTGTCACCGTTGCCTAACACGTGGAGCCACCTTCCCCTCTCGGGCCATCACAACCTCCTCCCCTTTCTCTTCTCCATGCTGTCGCCAACACTGCTTCTCCCTCCCGTTAATACCGCCGACCATGAGCGGCCACAACCGCCTCGCGCCTTTGCTCTCCCTCCTTCCCCACTACACTCTAGCCACCTACCGTGGCTCCGGCGACAATCCCAGTGCCACTCCATGGCCCTCAGCGAGTAGACATCAGTTGTTGGTGTGGCTGTCGATGCTCTCAACGCAGATCTGGCACTATTTCTGCCTCCAGAGCAATCCCCTCTCCCCCTTTTTTTTTACCGCTGCCTCTGTGCCGCCATTGTCGGTGGCTGCCTCCCTTCTGGCACCCATAGCCGTTATCATCCTCTAACCCGTGCTGTTGTACATTTTCGACGTTAATCCAGTAGCCGATCCAAGTTAACGTGCGTTTTCGGCACTGATCTAGCCTCTGAGCCCTCGCTGCCATAGGCCCTGCTATCACCGATAAGACCGTCTCTACTTCCATTGTGTTCCGGCCTTCGCACCGATTTGTCATGTATGCTATGTTTCGACCTTCGCACTGATCTAGCTTGTGTGTCATGTTTTGGCCTTCGTGCCATTATTACCATCCGGTTTGTGTTCCACTATTATCTCCTGGCCTACGTGTCGATGTCTTATCCCAACTTGCGTGTCAATGTCTTATTCTAGTCTGCGTGTCGATGTTATAACTCGGCCTACGTGCCGAGGTTGCATCAGGTTTCATGCTACTACATCCGACTCCTCGTCGTTAGATCCATCTCTCCAGCCTGCTCATAGTCATCTGCTCTTCCGGGTCACAACAACTCGAGTAGTGTCCTACCTGAGGGCACCCCCTGGGCTAGGTTACATTCTCTATACTCACTCTACATTCATTTCATTATTATGCGTCTTAATCTGTTACTTATATACTCGTTGGATCTGCCTCAAGCCTCGGGATACCGGAGACCGGGACAACCTGGTTACTGGTTGTAGGTAGCGTTGACCAGAAGACTTCTGACGACTTGGTTAACATATAAGCCATCTCAGCACCCCCCTTCGAGACGTCGGGACTCTGTCAACATTCAATCCACCTCACCCCGTGATCCATCTGACTCAGATTCCGGATATGATCAAAATAAATATATAATCTAACAATTTATACATAATTGAACTATTCATAACATATTAGAACTTTAGCATCTCATGCTCAAGAACTCTCTCCCATGCTAAGAACAATGTTCATGGGGAGAGCAGGGCTCCCTAAGAGATAGAAGAAGAAAAAGAGATAGACCTCTTGTTTGGACCTTACATGACTAATAAAATGCAGCAAAGGTTAAGTTAGATAAAAAAAAAATAAAGGAAAAAGAGAGTTCTTTGGTCAGAATTTGGTTAAATGTGTGCCTTCGAATTCAGCATTGGATGTTTACAGTGAACAAGTAGATGGGCATCAGCAATTGAATAGGGTAGATCGGAGGTGAGAACATTACCGAGAAAGAAATTCTTGGCATACTCGGTGCAGACCCCGCAGCAGCGCTCGTAGGCCTCGTCGAGGAGGTCCCCTCGCAGCGGTGCGATGGGGACCTCGACAGCCACTGGCGTCCTTCTCCGCGCCTCACCCACCAACGCCGCTTGCCAGAGCACGACCTCATACACCAGCTTCTCGAAGTTGGGTAGCAACACGGGCATGACGACCTGCAAGCTGGCAGAATCAATCGAGCCACCGCTGGTTCTTCGCAAGCTCCTCTTCCCCTTGAGGAATGGCAGAGGTCGGATCCTCTGTCCCGAGAATTCTTTGTCCCGGTGTCCCACTCACTAAACGACAAAAAATTAAACAGTGTCAAAAACATGTAAAACCTGTGACTCTACTTTACCCTCCCAAAATCCACCGTCTACCCCGTTGTGTTCTGTGCCCTAAAATACCTTTGGCGTCAGCGACTCTGGTAGCCATCGAGGTTGGATTACTCCACCATTTGTCCCCTCCCTTCGTCGACTCCAGCAGCTCCGGCTTCCCCTCGCTTCGTCGACTCCAGCAGCTCCGGCTTCCCCTCGATTCGTCGACTCCAGCAGCTCCAGCTTTCCCTCCCTTAGTCGACTCCAGTAGCTTCGGCTTCCCCTCGCTTCGTCGACCCCAGTAGCTCCATCTTCCCCTCCAACTCCAGTAGGTCAGACTTCTCCATCGTAGTCCTCCACTGTTGTTGCAGCTCCATCGTGTTTCAAACAAGACCTTTGGTGTCAATTATCCTTCTATTTTCCTCTTTACCTTCAGTTCAGATCTCCTCTGCCTTAATTTGTTTCTTGAACGAGACTTGTGTTATTTATAAATATATACCTCATATGCCACTGATGTAGCATAGGCTTATGAAGAGATTGCATTGCATCTAAATATGGTAACTTAAGGATCATGCAGGTTAAACCAATCCCCAGTTTGTTAAGTCATGTTCAAAATAATATTGATATGATTTAACCAAAACAAGTAGCATGCTCTTTGTATATATAGGTCAGCTCATGTTCTAGATTTTTCTAAGGTTTGCTATTGATTTTTCTAATGATTGTTGTTGGTTGGTTATCATGGTTTCTTATATGTAATGTAGTTTTTATTATATGTATTGCTTAGATTCATAAGTAAAATATATATTTTATGAATGCTTGATTTAATCATTTGGTGATAGGTAAAAATTATGTCGATATCACTTTAGGTTGATCAATTTGATTTATTAAATAGATGGTAAATCAAATTTTCGACATAATACTATACATTATTTAGCTCTTTTTTGTTTGGAAAGTATGGGGTGCTTATGCACCCTTATATGGATCAATTATATAGTTTTATAGAATTTAGGTATTTTATGCAAATTGTTGCTACTTTGAGTGAAGTTTGTCAAATTTTTCATAAAAATGTGTGATTTTTCATTACTTTTGTAAAATGCTATTGTTTAGCTTAATTATATCAAATCATACTTTTTTAAGTATTAGGTTGCTATTGAATTACATCATCAAGTAACAACAGTATCGATCATACCAAATTTGAAATTGTACAATGTAGGGACTATGAACTAAGAGTATTAGTGCTAGTCTCTAGATCAATCAAGAACCCAGGAAGACTATATTATGGATGTAAGCAGCATGGATGGTTAAAGTGGGGGAGGTCTGATATTGGACTAAATGAAGACACTAGTGATATACATTTTAGGATGCTACCAAGAGTGGAGTCAAGGGTAGGAAGTAAATACATTGTTTATCCTAGACATAATATGGGAAATTAGAATGTATCGCATATTGTTTGGATTTTAGTGATAGTAAACTTAATTCTTTTGGTTGTATATTTATTTTATTTGTTAGTTGGTCTGGTTAAGTAATGCTAGTATTGTAATGTGATAAAAAAATATAATTATGAATGATGTCAACATTTGTTTTTTTTGTTTATGGATGAATATTAATTCTGTATCATTATTTTAGTTAGCTTTGTATATTAGCAAATGATGTCAATATTTTTGAATGATGAGATTTGTTTCGTATATGCATTTATAACAATCTCTATTAGTTGTTTTAGGTGATGCTGGATCTTAGATAAATCAAGAATAATTGAGATTAATCTTTGCATGTGTTGTTCCTTTAATATTATTTTTACATGAATTATTCACACTTAATTCATCAACATTAGCAAACTACAGTCATTACCATTTGAGCTTGTTTATTTAATTTATCTTTAATTATCAAATAAACATAAATAAATTTTGTCTAAATTGTATGTAGTTCACGACCAAGCTATTTATTTACAACACAAAGTAGAGAGGTTAAAAAGTAAACCAATAAAATTCAAAACTATAGTGCCCACCAAGCTATTTGTTACTGTAATATCCTATTACCATTACATGATCAGAAATATATGATAAGAATAACTACCATACAAAATATGGAGCTTGTACAAGTTTCACAGAACACTCACTAAATAAATGTTGAAATTAGAAAGTTCACATAAAAATAATTAGATGAAACAAAAGCTGCATAAAAAAATATGCAGCACAAAATATGGTAACCACAAAAGTTCCACAAAACAGGTAGCACAGAAGTTCTTGGCTTTGCCATAAATGAAGTATGCGTATTTGAGTTTTGAGGAGCTTGCTTCATTACATATTTGTCTGTATTTCATTGTAACTTGATGCAATGACACTTATATTGACTGACATCAATCACTCGTTGTGGTGCCCTTTGTTGATGTGCATTCCATTGTAGCAACATCCACATAATTGATGTACCTGGAGAAAAAACAAAACAAGAGAAGGAAACCCATATAAGTCTACTAAAAATGGAAGATGCTACTAAAGCTGCTCCAATATATCTATCCAGTCAGAGTAGAAAAACATATTAACTACAAATTAAAAACATTGCTTATCAAATATATATCTATGATCGTTTCTCTTGCCAAAACTTAGCTATCAAGAACATCACAAAATAAAAGCCAGAACATCACTTATTTGTCTTAATTTAGCCCATACACACACATGAAATTTGATCATTACCATAACATAACTTTTCTCAATAAAATTTGTAATCTTTAACATATTTTGCTTATGCATAAAAATCATGGTCAATGAGAGAATGTGTACTATTCCAATCCAAAGCAAGCCACATAATTCCAATTGCTATACTACACGAGGAAAAAACATCATGTGTTTGTGTTGCCACATTAAACATTGGACCTCTTTCCTAAGCTACCTTAAGACCAAAAAAGAGTTTTCAATGAATAATATAAAGACTAACAATTCCTGAACAACAGTTGAAACACATGTCTGCCAAGTTTATGATCACCTTCTACATGGAGACACAAGCCATGCCTGCCCAAACATATTTGTCTCCATTTGAACAAGTAGTTCATTGATCTTAAAAACAAACTGTGCTCTTAGATTGCATGCCCAGAACTTCTATTTAAGCCTACTAAAATAATTTTTTTTTTATTGATCATCCGATCATTAATTTTATTTTCCATAATATTCTTGACTCTGTTAGTTCCATAGCACTGGAAAGTGTGAGTAACTAAGTCATTAATCAGAAGAAATATAGGATCATCATGAAGTTTGTGCATATAAAAATACTTTCAAGGTGTTAACAAGTATACTGATACAACAAATCTGATCTTATGAGAAATGGTTAAAAAAACAACAAAGGTGTAAATCTGGTTAATTTGTTACCATCCTTCTCGATTATCAGAGTGAACCTGAGACAGTTGTGTTGACAAAAGTGGTGGAAATTGAGTTTCAGCAATACTCAAACTTTCAACACAGCTATAATTTGTAGGCCAAAACAATAAAATATAGTTTTAGATAGTGATAACATAATTATTTTAGTTTAACATACTTAAACAATCCTTAACTTGATTGATCATCCGTTGACATTCTACATTGGGCATGTTGGATATATTTTCATAATGCTCTTCTACAACCTGTTATATAAAAAAATAGAATGATTTAATTCTATATACTTTCTTAAATGTAACGACAAGAAATAAACAATATTTTAGTAAGAATGGGGAGAAACCTTAACAATTGTTGAAGTTTGATTGATTTTTCTTATTGCTTTCCTTTTCTTTGAAATCTTATCTAAGCCACCTTTCAACCTCTTACTTGAAATAATTTTCTTCTTTGTTTTAATTCCTTTGACTCCAAGAGAATTTTCTTCACCAATTTCGAACTCTCTTTCAATTGAGTGTTGGACAGTTGGTTCATTAACTTATAACCTCTCATCCACCATCTTAAACATACTCAACAAACCATCTTTAACAACTTTGTAAGTGTCTTCCCTCTCCGCTGCCTTGGTAACCAATTGAACAAACAACCCACTTAATTCTTTATGTCACAAATTGGTGCAAGCTTTTGGATCCAAATTGCCTTTGTTCGCAATTAAATCAATAACTCCAAAGTATCCATCTTTTACTTTTCGTGTCCACCTTTTCAATATATTCTCACTTAGGATCTTCATGATATTTTTTATCGTAAATATTTTCAAAATATGAGAACATAAAATCCCAGCAAAATTAAATTTTCTACATCTATACTCAATTTTTTGACCAGATGAATCAAGTGTAACTATATGATGGTAACTCTTTTTGTGAGAAGTAATCTTGTATTTTGTATGTGATTCAACGTCCTCACAAATTTCTACACTAGAATCATGAGTACCACACTTGTTCAAAACACTTGTATGCCTCAGGAGTATAAATACAACTTGCATGCTTTAAAATTTCAATTGGATACACTAAACATGGAACACTTGTATTTGATCTAAAATCTGCTTTTAACTCCTCATATCGATGATCATCAAGAAATCTTTGGAAGTGATTGAAAAAGTCTAAAAACTTGTATTGATAAGTGACATACCTTTTCAAAATACTATTCATGCTCTTACATCTTTGGGTTGTAGTCATATCCGCACAAAACATTTGCTATCCATATACTAAAGCCCATTTTTCTTTATGTGAAATAGACATCTCAACCAATCATTGTCTTCAAGTGCATACTTGGTCAACATCATTTTCCAAGTTGAAATAAAATCTTCCTCTTCATCAAAATCATATATACATGAAGAAAAATATTTAGTAAACTCTTTGAAATCAGAAAAAACTCTACTCAAATGTATTCAAGCATTTTTGATAAATATGCCAAATACACAAACGATGATGTATTTTGGGCCATCTAGAAGCTAAAGCCTTTCCCATTGCTGCATTTTGATCTGTAAGAACAGTTATTGGTTTTTTCTCACACATAGCTTTGGTAAATGTATCAAACAACCACTCAAACGTCAAAGATGTTTCATCATATAATAAAGCTACACCAAAAATTATGGATTGCTTATGATGATTAGCACCTACAAACAACACAATTGGATGACCTTCATTATTCTTCCTATAGGTTGTGTCAAAGCAAACAACATTTCCAAAATTTTTATAATCAGCTCTCATCTTAGCATCACACCAAAAAATATTAGTTATCAAATCATCTTCATCAACTTGAATAGCATAAAAAAAGTTGGGATCATCGAACTGCATTTTTTGTAAAAATTTCAATACACCTCCTGTATCACCAACTCTCATATTTCTTGTTCTTTTGGATCGCAAGTAATTTTTGTAATCTTCATGAATAAAACCTAAATTCCCTCTCCCACCTACTTGTCTCATCATAAGATCATGAGATGCTTTTGGGAGGATTCCCATATCACTTGCCATCTCAATCTGTATAGCCGTAGAAGAAGATATATTTCTATGACATCTGTAGAGGTGAGTTTTGTTTGGACTTAATCTTCAGGAATAAAATCTAAATTCCCTCTCCCACCTACTTGTCTCATCATAAGATCATGAGATGCTTTTGGGAGGATTCCCATATCACTTGCCATCTCAATCTGTATAGCCGTAGAAGAAGATATATTTCTATGACATCTGTAGATGTGAGTTTTGTTTGGACTTAATTGCTACACAGTCAAGTTCGCATTTTTTCGACAACTAACCTTCATTTTAGCCTCATAATTAAACTTTGTTTCAGGATGACTGAACTCATCAATAACACGGTAGAGTCCATACCCTCATCAATAACATCAAACTCATCATCATCACAGTCTTTGTTTGCATCAAAACTCAACCTACGACAACTTGTAGATTCAACCAATGACAACTCCATGATAGTTATAACTAGACTTGAAAAAAAAACAACCAAGAAATATATATTCATAATATTAGGTGCAAAAAGAACTTATGCAGTATCAAGAAAATGAATTGGAGCAACCACTAAAGTAAGGAGTTCTCAATGTAAGAACATATAATAGACTCGAATTCCTCTCATTAACTATAGATGTCTGAGTCTAAGAAAACATGTTTCAGATCATTGAGGAGTTCAATTTGAGGCATAACCCCACTCTATTAATCCTTCTAAGTTCTAACTCATTCTAAATAAAAGCTCTAAAATTTTACTCCAAAACAATCTCATACCTATTGGTTGTTAAAGAAAGAAATTAGGGCACAATCACAACCTAACAAGTATTTCAATTGCCTATTGTGATAAATTAAATCCTATCTCCACTTATATAGGGTCAACATTTCATGCATAAGCATTCAGGTAAAATACAATTTCGCTTAAAAGGAGGGTATAAGCTATAAAATCTGAACTGAAGTTAAAGAGGAAAATAGAAGGACAATCGACACTAAATGTCTTGTTTGAAACACCAATTTATGACTTAATTAAAGTTATAATAACTTGAACATTGACGTTGAGAATTAGGAATATCTTGGGTCACTAATATTTCAAGGCAAAAAGAATGGAGCTACGACAACGGTGGAGGACCACGATGGAGATACGGACCTGCTGAAGTTGACAAAGGGAAGGGAAGCCAGAGCTACTAGAGTCTAAGAAAGGAGGGGAAGTCAGACCCTGCTGGAGTTGGAGGCGAAGCCGGAGCTACTGGAGTCGATGAAGGGAGGGGAAGCCGGAGCTGCTGGAGTCCACGAAGGGAGGGGAAGTCGGACCCTGCTAGAGTTGGAGGCGAAGCCGAAGCTACTGGAGTCGATGAAGGGAGGGGACGGAGATGAAGAATGACCACGTTAGAGATGGCGGAGATGTCACAAATGGTGGAGGAATCTGACCTCGATGGCTGCTAGAGTTGCCGACGCCAAAGGTATTTTAGGGCACAGAACACAGCAGGGGTAGACGATGGATTTTGGGAGGGTAAAGTAGAGTCACGGGCTTTACACATTTTTGATACTGTTTAATTTTTTGGCATTTAGTGAGTGGGACACCGGGACAGATAATTTTCGGGACAGAGAATCCGACCTCCGAATGGCGACCCTTTGGACGACACGAAGCAAAGAAGTGAATCAGAAGACATCAGAGGCAGCTCTCGATGCTGCTGCCCCGCTGGTACTTCTTGGCGATTTCCAAAGGAATGGATGGAATGGAGATTGATATGAGACTACTACATCTTCAGTGGTGTCGTGCTGAGGATTTAAAGAGGTGGAGATGGGGGTAAATGCTTTTCTAACGGCGTGACGCAAAGAAAAGTCGCACAGGGGAACCAATGGGGACACTTAACGCATTTTCCTGTGTCTATGTTAGTTAGAGCTCTAGAGCCAATCATTTGATGATTGTTGTATGGACTCGATGTATCATATTCTTGTATATAAATAAAGACATTTATTTTTGGTTATTATACTTACTTGTATTGGTGCCAAATAACTAAGTATAATAGCGTCCTTGAGTAGAAGGTTCTTACCTATATCAATCGATTGGTAGAATCGATAGTGAGATGATATAGAGAACACTATTCTTAATCATTCCTAGTCAAGTATTAACATTCAGGGACAATGTTAATACGACGAGACTAGCATGTAGGTCAACTCGATGACTTGATCTCACAAGTCATGGATATGAAGATATCAAGTTGACACATGAGTATGCATTGGAGAATGTATACTGAATAACCCGCCATAAGAAAGTATCATGGATCGTTATATGAGTGTCATATATTTTCTCATGTGGCTATTAGTATGACTACTAGTCTTTGGACCTGAAGTCACCATGGTTCCCTACATAAGGAATTACGTATTGGCTTCGTCAAACGTCACCCATAACTGGGTGGATTATAAAGGTGATTACTGGGTATGTAACAAATTATGCGGAGGGATGTGAGTGATATAGATGGGATCTATCCCTCTTATATGACGGGAGTAACATCGATATTCTTGATAGAGTGAGACCACAAAGTGCATGACCATGCCCAAATGAGTCAATATGAGATGTTGAGCTCATTTGATTGAGTGAGTCTACTTGGGATTCAAAATTTAGATTGATTAGAGGATGACACGGTCTATGCCTCATATTGATCAATTTAGATGTCAAGGATAGAAGGACACTTGTCATATATTGTGAAGAGTCACAATTAGTAGTCACAAAGTGATGTTGGATCTCAACATTCTTATAACTTGGGTAGTAATGATGTGTTGCTAGATACCGCTCATTACTTATGCTTCTAAATGGGTTTAGGAGCATTGCCAACGTTATAAGAACCTATAGGGTCACACACAAAGGGCAATTAGATGGAGATTAGGTTCATTTGATGAACCTAAAAGATTAGGTTCATGTGATGAACCAAATTGGATTAAGAGTAATCCAAATTAGGCTAATTGGGTTGGACTCAATTTGGTTCATGTGTTAGATGAGTCTAATTTGGACTTAGACTCCTTGAGTCAATTTAATTCAATAAATAGAGATTCATTAAATTAAAATTGACTTGAACCAATGGTTAGATTAGATCAACCAAGGGAGAGAAGGGGTCAAGTTTGACTTGACTTAAGTAGGAAAATGAAAAGTCAAGTTTTAACTTGACTTTGACTTGACCAATGCCACATCATCAAGGCTTCTTCATTTGGTCAAGTTTGACTTGACCAAATGCCACCTCATGGAGGAGATCAAGAGACTTGACTCTTGATATTCCATGGGAGTTTATAAGCCTAAAGTGGTCGGCCACTTGGGAGTTACACAAGGTGAGATTCATTCTCATTCATTTCTTCTTCTTCCTCTTTAGGTTTCTTCTCTCCCTCTCCTCCTCTTTGGCCGAGACTTCTTGGAGTGCTAGCACATTCAAGATTTCTTCTCCATCTCTTGCTTGTGTGGATACACATAGAGGAGTATCTACTTTGATACTCTCGAAATTCGGCGAACCTTGGACGAGCGGGATTTAGCGAAGGGCTTCGCATCAAGGGTAACCTCTTTTTCCTTTGTAGATCTAGTGTAAATCTAGGTTAGAGAAACTCGTACACGAAAATTTTGTTTTATAAACTTTGCACGGATCCATGGCATGGGAATTTTAGGGTTTCCGCAATGCAAAAAGCGGTTTTTACGGCCCGAAAAACCAACAGTGGTATCAGAGCCACGTGCGAATGCGCGTACGAGTTTTATTTTGAATTTTATGAAATTCTACTGATCTGTAAGTTTCTGTGTTTTTATGATATTTATAGATTTTATGGATAATTTTCTCGTAGAAGCGAAGCACAAGTGTTTAGACACTTGTAGGTTTCGACTACCGAGAAAATATTTCCGAAACGGCAAGGTTTCGCCCCCAAATCGTTTTGGGACAGCAAGCTAAGGCGTTGTAGGATCGCTTAGGAACACTCGCGATGGTTATATCGCGGGTAGGGGTGCTGCCCCTGACCCCGCAAGGGGCTTCGTTCCGCGATTGCGCCCGAAAATCGCTAAACGGGACCGCCGGGAATTTTTACTCATAAAATTGTAAAAATTGTAAGAAAAATTACAGAAATTTATAAAAATTACATAATTTAGAATTATGTATTATTTTGTGATGGTCATGGCCCAAAAGACCCAATTAGATTGGAAATTTGTGTTGTAATTCATATTATGGCCTACGAGCCATTTTCTGTAATGTGCGTGTTGTATATGATACGCGACCTGCGCGTCGTGCCTTTTCTATTTTTATATTCTTGTTATAAATAGTTTAGACTCGAATGTAACTCCATTTTCACCTTTATAATGTACAAATTGGAGTGGTGGAAGATCCACTCGAGACGGAGTTACGAGGAGGGTGCAAGCAACACGAGGTGGTCAAAGGAAGGAGCTTGAGAAGCTGTTGACCTTAGGTTCACCATCTGATCTTCTCATTGGCTTGAGAAGATCGTAGTAAGACCATGACTAATCATAAAATATTTAATTAATTGCTTTGTGTGTGTATATGTGATGCATGCTAGAATAGTAATTAATTAGCGCCTTAACGATTAGATTAGATCTAAATCGCGTACATGATGCGCCCTAACGATTAGATTAGATCTATATAGCGTATATGATATACTTCGTCGAGTAGATTAGATCTCAATCGCATCAACTCGTAATGCCTATCATGTCGTGATACCTATCACTACCTCGATCACATGTTGTTGTTGAATATGCCAAAGCAGAGCAACACATATTATCTTGGTAGGGTACGGAGGGACAATTTTGGTCCCGCCTATCAATGCATGAGTGAGTACAACTCAATTAGATTGAGTAACTAGTTAACTCAATTGGATCGAGTTTAACTATAGGTATTTTTTCAATGGTTGGAAGATAGGACAAAATCACGTTTATATTAACTCTTGGGCGTATTAACCAAAGCTAACTCGAGTTTTAATATAAATGCGGATCTTGATCCTATAAACAAGAGTTGCATAGAGATGTAATTAGTAATTAGTTACCTACCGATCATACTAAGTCTTGGGCGATTTAGCCAAAGCTAACTCAGGGCATAATATGATATGGATCTTGTCCCACATGAATTATAGAATTTAGTGGGAGCATCATTTAACTAAAGGCCTAATTAGATGATTAATAGAATATGATATTTATTTTTCTGCATTTTTCTGTTGTAGATAACCATGACGTCAAATACGAACTCTTTCTCCCTGCGTTCCGTCCTTGAGAAGGACAAGCTCAACGGAGCTAATTTCCTGGACTCGGCTGTGTAGGATCACACGATCGTGTGCTGCTTAGCCTCGGTCATGGGGTGCACCTCCTTGCAGCTTTGCATGGCCGTGTGATGCTTACAAGAAGCATCAAGATGACGCATTAGATGTGTCATGTCTTATGCTCGCGACCATGAACTCTGAGCTTCAGAAGCAACACAAGTTGATGGGCGCTTATGTATGGTTGAACATCTTCGTCAACTATATCAAGGACAAGCGAGGCACGAGAGATTCGAGATATCTAAGGCACTGTTTCAGTGCAAGATGCAAGATGGGACTCTCGTAGGCCCATATGTACTCAAAATGATTGGGTACATAGAAAACCTACAGAGGTTGGGATTCCCACTTGGCGAAGAGCTGGCCACTGATTTGATCTTGCAATCCTTGCCAGATAGCTATAGTCAATTCGTTCTAAATTATAACATGAACGAAATTGACAAGCCACTGCCTGAGCTGCTTAGCATGTTAAGAATTGCTGAGCTCAACCTTAAGAAGGTTAAGCCCAACTCCATTTTGATGGTGCAAAAGGGCAAAGGCAAGGGCAAGCCTAAAGGTAAGGGAAAGTCTCAAGCTAAGGGCAAAGACAAGGCACTGAAACCCAAAGGAGAGGTCGCCAAGGATGCTATCTGCTTCCACTGTGGTCAGACCGGGCACTGGAAGAGGAACTGCAAAGTGTACCTGGAAGATCTTAAGAAGAAGAGAAGTGAGACTTCCACTTCAGGTATCTATGTTATAGAAGTCAATCTATCTATTTCTTCATCATGGGTATTAGATACCGGATGTGCTTCTCACATTTGTACTAATGTGCAGACACTGAGAAATAGCAGGGCATTGACGAAGGGCGAGGTGGACCTACGTGTAGGCAATGGAGTACGGGTTGCTGCTGTTGCTGTAGGAACTTATCATCTATCTCTGCCTTCTGGGCTTGTATTAGAATTAGATGAATGTTGTTATGTGTCTGCTTTAACTAAAAACATAATTTCAGTTTCTTGTTTGGACAAGAAATGTTTTTCATTTATAATAAAGAGCAAATGTTGTTCGGTTTATTTAAATGATATGTTCTATTGTAGTGCACCTCTGATGAACGAACTCTACATTCTAGACCTTGAAAACCCTATCTATAACATTAGTACCAAGAGGTTCAAGTCAAATGACATGAACCAAACCTATCTCTGGCACTGTCGCTTAGGTCATATAAATGACAAACGCTTATCCCAGCTCCATAAAGATAGTTTGTTGGACTCATTTGATTTTGAATCATATGAGACATGCGAGTCATGCCTTCTAGGCAAGATGGCCAAGACTCCCTTTAGTGGATACAGTGAGAGAGCGACTGACTGGTTAGGTCTTTTACATAGTGATGTATGTGGTCCTTTCAATGTCACTGCTAGAGGTTGTTATAGGTACTTCATTACATTTACTGATGACTTCAGTAAATATGGTTATGTGTATATGATGACACATAAGTCAGAATCCTTTGAAAAGTTCAAAGAATTCAAGAATGAAGTACAAAACTAGCTTGACAAGAGTATTAAGATACTTCGATCAAATCGAGGCGGTGAATACCTTAGCCATGAGTTTCGTGACTATCTAGCTGAGTGTGAGATTCTATCTCAAGTCACTCCTCCAGGAACACCACAGTGGAATGATGTATCCGAAAGGAGGAATCTACCCTATTAGATATGGTACGGTGTATGATGAGTCACACAGATCTTCCTATGTATCTTTGGGGCTATGCTCTAGACACAGTAGCCTTCATTCTCAACCGAGTTCCATCTAAGGCTGTAATAAAGACACCATATAGGATATGAACTGGAGAGATGTCCAGGTGTCTTTTATGAGGATTTGGGGTTGTGAGGCTTACGTTAGACGTCAAGTCTCGGACAAACTGGGACTCAAATCTGACAAGTGCTATTTCATTGGATATCCCAAGGAAACGAAGGGATATTACTTCTACATTCCCAGTCAACACAAGATAGTTGTGACTAAGACTGGGGTATTTTTAGAAAGGGATTTTGTTTCTAGAAAGACTAGTGGGAGTACGTTCGATCTTGAAGAAGCTCAAGATATGGACCATAACACTGAAGCCTCGATGGAAGTTGAACTGGAACCACAAAGTGTTGTGGATGATGTTGTTCCACAAGGAGTTGAGGAACAACAACCAGTTCAAGTAGACCTACCTCTTCGCAGGTCTGATAGGGTGCGTCGTCAGCCTGAGAGATATTCATTTCTCTTGTCTGACCATGATGACGTTGTGCTCATTGAGGATGAGCTTACCTCCTATCAGGAAGCTGTGATGAGACCAGATTCCGAGAAATAGCTAGAGGCCATGAGATCCGAGATGGAATCCATGTACACTAACCAAGTATGGACTTTGGTTGATCCACTTAAAGGGATCAAACTCATTGGGTGTAAGTGAGTTTTTAAGAGAAAGACTGACATGGATGGACTTATTTATAAGGGTCGCTTGGTAGCTAAAGGTTTCAAGCAAATTCATGGTATTGACTATGATGAAACCTTTTCTCCAATAGCGATGTTTAAATCTATTCGGATCATGCTTGCTATTGCAGCGTACCATGATTATGAGATCTGGCAGATGGATGTCAAAACCGTATTTCTGAATGGAAACCTGCTCGAGGATGTGTACATGACACAACCTGATGGTTTTGTAGATCCACAACATACTGGCAGAGTATGCAAGCTGCATAGGTCCATTTATGGACTAAAGCAAGCTTCTCGGAGCTGGAATCTTCGATTCGATGATGCAATCAAACAGTTTGGTTTCATCAAGAATGAAAATGAACCTTGTGTCTACAAGAAGGTTGTAGGGAACACAGTTATCTTCCTTATATTGTATGTGGATGACATACTATTCATTTGGAAAGACATCCCTTTGCTACAGTCTGTCAAGACTTGGCTAGGGACTTGTTTCTCAATGAAGGACTTAGGTGAAGCATCCCGCATTCTAGGCATACAGATCTATAGAGATAGATCTAAAAGGTTGCTTGGCCTAAGTCAGAGTACATATATTGACAAAGGTATTCTACGGTTTGCCATGAACTCCAAGAAGGGATTTACCGATGTCACATGGCGTGAGTCTTCGAAGACTCAAGGTCCCTCTTCTAGAGAGGAGAGGGACTGGATCAGATCCCTTATGCCTCGACCATAGGATCTATCATGTACGCCATGCTATGTACTCGCCCGATGTCTCGTATGCTTTGAGCATGATGAGCAGATACTAGTCGATCCAGGTGAAAGTCATGGATAGCAGTCAAGAATATTCTTAAGTACTTGAGAAAGACTAAAGAATATTTCTTGATATATGGAGCGATGATGAGCTATGTAAAGGGTTCTGATGATGCTAGCTTCAACGATCGGGATGATTATCGATTGCGATCGGGGTTCGTATTTTGCATAAATGGTGGTGTTGTGGCTGGAAGAGTTGAGCGGGACACGATGGTGATTCTACAACAAAGTAGTATATTCTTCGTCGAGCGTGAAAGGTTGGATCCACAAGTTCATTACCGAGGTTGGGGTGGTTCCTAGCATTGCTGATCCCATAGAGCTCTATTGTGACAACAATGGAGCAATAGCACAGGCTAAGGAACCTCGCTCACACCAGCGGACCAAACACATACTACGACGCTTCCATCTCATTCGAGAGATTATCGAGAGAGGAGATGTGAAGATTTGCAGAGTACCCACAGAGGCTAACATCGCAGATCCCTTGACCAAGACTTTGGCACAGAGAAAGCATGATGGTCACACTAGGTCATTAGGCCTTAGAGCCTACACTGATTGGCACTAGTGCTAGTGGGAGATTGTTAGGTAGAGCCCTAGAGCCAATCATTTGATGATTGTTGCATGGACTCGTTGTATCATATTCTTGTATATAAATAAAGACATTCGTTTTTAGTTATTATACTTACTTGTATTGGTGCCAAATAACTAAGTATAATAGCGTCCTTGAGTAGAAGGTTCTTACCTATATCAATCGATTGGTAGAATCGATAGTGAGATGATATAGGGAACACTACTCTTAATCATTCCTAGTCAAGTATTAACATTCAGTGACAATGTTAATACGACGAGACTAGCATGTAGGTCAACTCGATGCCTTGATCTCACAAGTCATGGATATGGAGATATCAAGTTAACACATGGGTATGCATTAGAGAATGTATACTGAATGACCTGCCATGAGAAAGTATCATGGATCGTTATATGAGTGTCATATACTTTCTCATATGACTATTAGTATGACTACTAATTCTTGGACCTGAAGTCACCATGGTTCCCTACATAAGGAGTTACGTATTGACTTCGTCAAACATCACCCGTAACTGGGTGGACTATAAAGGCGATTACTGGGTATGTAACAAATTATGCGGAGGGATGTGAGTGATGTAGATGAGATCTATCCCTCCTATATGACGGGAGTGACATCGATATTCTTGATAGAGTGAGACCACAAAGTGCATGACCGTGTCCAAATAAGTCAATATGAGATGTTGAGCTCATTTGATTGAGTGAGTCTACTTGGGATTCAAGATTTAGATTGATTAGAGGATGACACGGTCTATGTCTCATATTGATCAATCTAGATGTCAAGGATAGAATGACACTTGTCATATATTGTGAAGAGTCACAATTAGTAGTCACAAGGTGATGTTGGATCTCAACATTCTTATAACTTGGGTAGTAATGATGTGTTGCTAGATACCGCTCATTACTTATGCTTCTAAATGGGTTTAGGAGCATTGCCAACGTTATAAGAACCTATAGGGTCACACACAAAGGGCAATTAGATGGAGATTAGGTTCATTTGATGAACCTAAAGGATTAGATTCATGTGATGAACCAAATTGGATTAAGAGTAATCCAAATTAGACTAATTGAGTTGGACTCAATTTGGTTCATATGTTAGATGAGTCTAATTTGGACTTAGACTCCTTAAGTCAATTTAATTCAATAAATAGAGATTCATTAAATTAAAATTGACTTGAACCAATGGTTAGATTAGATCAACCAAGGGAAAGAAGTGATCAAGTTTGACTTGACTTAAGTAGGAAGATGAAGAGTCAAGTTTTGACTTGACTTTGACTTGACCAATGCCACATCATCAAGGCTTCTTCATTTGGTCAAGTTTGACTTGACCAAATGCCACCTCATGGAGGAGATCAAGAGACTTGACTCTTGATATTCCATGGGAGTTTATAAGCCTAAAGTGGTCGGCCACTTGGGAGTTACACAAGGTGAGAATTCATTCTCATTCATTTCTTCTTCTTCCTCTCTAGGTTTCTTCTCTCCCTCTCCTCCTCTTTGGTCGAGACTTCTTGGAGTGCTAGCACACTCAAGATTTCTTCTCCATCTCTTGCTTGTGTGGATACACATAGAGGAGTATCTACTTTAATACTCTCGAGATCCGACGAACCTTGGACGAGCGGGATTTAGCGAAGGGCTTCGCATCAAGGGTAACCTCTTTTTCCTTTGTAGATCTAGTGTAGATCTAGGTTAGAGAAACTCGTACACGAAATTTTTGTTTTATAAACTTCGCATGGATCCGTTGCATGGGAATTTCGGAGTTTCCGTAGCATAAAATGTAATTTTTACGTCTTGAAAAATCCAACAGTCTACGATCGTGATCTAGTGATTTGGCGCATAGAAGAAACGACCCGTCGAGTTAGAGTTAGAGTTCAGTGGAATAAATAGGGATGTAAACAAGGTAAGTGAAATTAAATTTTTATATTATTTATTTATTTTATATTCTAATTAAGACACGTAAAATCATATCCCGATAGACATCAAGCACCTTCGTATTCTAATTTAACTCTTGAACTTCTATTAATTCCGAATCTGAGTGTAAGTCATGCTAAATTTCTTTGGCTTAGTTCCATATACCCAACCTCCTCTTTTCTTACTAATCCAATCCGGCCGACCTATACGGGTAATAGGAAATTATTAAGACGGGAAAAAAAATAATATTAGAGTTTGCATACCATCCTGGTTTTATAGGAATCAAATTGTGAAATGTTATTAGACTTGTAGATTTGAGACTTATATGTGTCGAAGAAATATGATGGTACCTGGTACGGTGGATAAAGGAGGGATTTGATAAGGTCATGTAATCAAAAGTCAAAAGTCAAAAGTCAAAAGTCAAAAGAATGTAGTAATTAAGGGTAATCAAAAGTCAAGGGAACGTGACGATCAAAAGTCAAAGGGACGTGATAATCAATAGTTAGGAGAAAAAGGAAATTAGACCGTCTCATGTCATCAGTCACATAATTCCTGATGGGCACAGGCAGAACAGGTCTCCAGATCTGAGACGTAAGAGGCACCTTGGATTAGTTCCTAATCTATCCCCGACTAATCGGACTTCCCCATCTCAGTTCGTGTGAATAGGCAGGGTACTTTACCTAAAACAACTCCCGGCTGCCCCTGCAACGATCAAGGCATGAAGGATGGGTCCCTCGCCACAGTCTCAGATTCAGATAACAGATAAAGCCCGGACGAGTCACCACGGCTCAGCCTCCTCATCAAGACTCAAGTCAGGTGGTACCTCTGAACGGTCATCCCGAACTGTCCATAGCTAAAATCGGGCGGGATGAAAAGCGCTAAGCAGCAAACAATGTCAAGGAATCGTAACCTTCCTATCAGAGAATAAATGTCATACGTCAGGAAATATTCCAGTGATCTACTATCACCTACAAATAGAACCTTCCTTCTACCAATAGGAGGTCATCGTATATCTTCTCTCACCCGACAAACCCTGACACCCGACATTCTCTGATAACATGTAGGCTCTGAAGGTACACAACGTCATATAAAAAGAGAGGTCTTCTCCCTTAGCCAGGTACGTACGCGCTCATTCACACTCGTTTTCTACCGTTCTTTTTTCCTTCGTACACTATTCTTCTGGGAAAAAAGAACTTAACTTGAGCGTCGGAGAGTCTGCGCCGGAGACTTTTTTCTTGATTTCTGGTTTTTAACGCTCCGGGTATTTGTCTGAGTGTGTACAGAGCCTAAGTACCATCGATTTCTTCACCACTGTCCTTAAGTTCCATATGGGGGGTTAATTCTTCCGAAGCACATATATGCTAAGTGTGTCAACACCTGTGTTATTTCCGTCGATCTTCATCTGACTCATATTTCAAATCGGAACAATTTCAATACTTGTAGTTTTTTAAGTCCTCTTCCAATTTGATCGGCACTTATGAAAAAAAATGCACAGACTAATAGCAAATCACCATCGCTTAGAACGCGATGATTATTGTGAGGAACGAGATGAGCTCGATGTTAACGTCCATGGCCGTCCGCATCCAAAATGATATTGTACAGGGAACAAGGTGAGTTCCAGCGTTTCACTCATCGACTTCCATCAGTTTCTTGTTGACATATGATTTTATGGTTCCACCGTTCACGGCCTCCTCCAGCATCTGTACCACCGTCCTCATCGACGGCCGCATCGCCGGTAGCCTCGCAGTGCACAGCAGCGCCACTCGCAGAACCTTGATCGCCTCCTCCTTGCTCCACTCCTGCTGTATTCTGCTGTCCACCGCCGCCATCAGGCTCTCCCTGCTGCTCATCCGCTGCGACACCCAGTGGACGATGTCTTTGCTCTCGCCGTATTCCGCCTCGATCGGCCGCCGTCCGGTCACCAGCTCCATCAGCACCACCCCGAAGCTGTACACGTCGCTCTTCTCGTTCACCTTCCACGTGTAGGCGTACTCTGCATTTTTTAACCGCGACAATTAACGATTGAAATGAACAGAAAAATAAATCGATGAAAATCTGATGGCCATCGAACAATTTAGATGAACAGGATGATTGATCGAGCTTAATTACGAAAAAGGTGAATGTTTTTTAATCATAGGATTTGAAAAGAGCGATTCTGAGATGTTAGATTAAGGAAACAGAGCGAACTGGACCTGGAGCGATGTAGCCGTGGGTGCCGGCGATGACAGGAGCAGACGAAGCTTCGCCTGCGCCCCCTCCGGCGGCGGCGACGGCGGCGGAGTGCAGGATCTTGGCGAGGCCGAAGTCGGCGATACGGGGCATGAGGCACTCATCGAGAAGGATGTTACTGGATTTGACGTCGCGGTGAAGGATGGGGCGTTCACCCCCGTGGTGCAGATACTCGAGACCTCTCGCAGCCCCAAGTGCCACTTGGTACCTCTCCTCCCAACTCAACTCCTCCGCCTTCCCAGGCGACGCCGCGGCCGACCCGTGAAGCTTATCCCACAGGCTGCCGTTGGGAAGGTGCTCGTATACCAGCAGGCACCACTCCTCGCTCGTGATGCTGCAGAAGAGCTTCACCACGTTGACGTGGCGCACGGTGCTCAACGTCTCCACCTCCGCCTCGAACTCGCTAGTCGCCGTCCGCTTCCGCCCCCTCCTCCCTCGCCCCCGGGTCGACGCTAGCATCGCCGCCGTGCTCCGCTCCTTGGTTCCGGCCTCCGCCAGATTCCGCCATATCTGTTTCACTGCCATCACTTCCCCGTTCGCCAGATGCACCTGATACACCTCGCCGGATCCCCCTTTCCCGATGAGATTCTCAGGTTTGATTGCTTCTACAATTTCCTGCTCGTTGAACGTCACGATCCGGAACGACTTCATGTCCCATGACGGGTCTTTTAAAAATGCCCCGTCGCTGGCACCGCCACTTGAGTCGTGGCGGCGCTTCTTTAGCACGATATGGAGACCGAGAGCGGCGAGGAAGACAGCTGCGACGGAGAGAATGCAGGTGAGGATGGTACGCAACTCACCGGTAAAGCCCCTCTTCAAGGCTGAGCATCGCCGGACAGAGCTGAGTTTGTCGGCGTTGATACCGTAGACGCAGAGGCCGGGGTTTCCGGCGAAACTGCCACTGTAGGCCGAAATAGCGAAACTCGACGGGATGGCTCCGGTGAGACTGTTGTTGGAGAGATCAAGGGAGGAAAGCTTCAACGCGGAGATGCTCCCCGGAATCAAGCCGGAGAGCTTGTTGCCCGACAAATTCAACGAGTTGAGGTTCGTCAGCTGGCCGAGGCTTGCTGGGATAGGCCCGGAAAGGCTGTTCTCGGCGAGGTTCATGGTGCTTAACGCTGCGCACGAGCCGATCTCATTAGGGATCTGGCCGGAGAAGCCGTTGCTCTGCAGATTAAGACTCGCAAGGTTTCGTAGACCTCCGACGCTCGACGGGATCGTGCCTGAGAATTGGTTGTTATGCAGATCTATCTGGACGATCGACGCCGCGTCTCCGATCTCTGGAGGAATCTGACCCGAGAACCGGTTGTCGGAAATAAAGATCTGGTTTAGGGACTTGGCAGCGCCGATCCCGGCGCCAATCGAACCTTCAAATTGGTTGACGGCGAGATCGATAATGTTCAAGTTTGGCAAGCTCCAGAGACCTGAGGGAACTTCACCGGAGAGCGAGTTGTTACTGACCCTGAACCGAAGCAGAGAAGAGCAATTAGCGTAACTGGCGGGGATCTCCCCGGTGAACTTGTTCTCCAGCATCAGAAGCTTCTTCATGGTCCCTTTCCGGCACATATCCGGCGGGATTGGCCCTGTAAATGAGTTAGTCGACACGTCGATGAAGTTGAACTCAGTCCAACTTCCAAGCTTTGCCGGCAACTTCCCGATGAACCTGTTCACGTACAACGAGAGATTGGTGAGGAATCGGAAGTCCCCAAATTCCGGCGGTACCTCGCCGGAGAGGTTGTTATCGAACAGCTGTAGAGAGACGAGGTTCGTCAAGTTCCGGAGCTCCGATAGGTCGCCCTCCAAATTGTTCATCGACGCATCGAAGAAGGCCAACTTTGTGAGGTTCCCGAACCCAGTCGGGATACGCCCGGTGAGCGAATTGTTGTAAAGCTCGAGTTGCCATAGATTGGAGAGCTTGGAGATCTCCGGGGGGATCACGCCAGTGAGGAAGCTGTCGGCTATCTCGAGGTCAATGAGCTTTGTCAGGTTACCGATCGCCGGCGGAATTTGTCCATGGATGTTACAATTAGAGAGGTAAAGCCGATTGAGTTTGGTCAAATTCAGCACCACATCAGGGAAAGGATTAGGATCGAAAGAGTTATCTCCGACGCTGAGTACCTCCAACTCAGTCAGCCCCGCGAGGGAGCTCCACGGGAAGGCACCGGTGAAATAATTACTAGAAAAGTTGAGGATCTGAAGCTCGACTAGAGTGGTCATTTCGGGAACTACACCTCTGAGAGAGTTGAAGGCGAGGTCAAACCGGCGGAGTCTGCTGCACCTGTGAAGATCATCGGAGATGTTACCGGAGAGGTCATTAGACACCAGGGAGAGGGCAGTGAGCGAAGGAAGCCGGCAAATAATATCAAAACGGATTTCTCCGGAGATTCCGATGCCGGTGAGATCAATTTCTGAAACAGAGCCACCAGAATCACACGTGACACCGGCGAAGCCGCCGCAATGTGGGTTGTTTGCGGTCCATGATTGGAAGGCGGTCGCGTTTGCTGTCTTGAAGGTCGATTTCAAATGGAGGAGGATTTGCCGCTCCTCTGCTGGAGTTGCTTCGCCAGCCGCGGCGAGGCACAGTAAGAGAAGGAGGAAGCGCATAGTGAGAGGCGGTGGTCGAGTTTGGTTTGGGTACGCACGTTATAGAGACGAGGAATTAGGGGAGTGACACGCGAACTGATGAGTTCGAGGAAGTGGAGAGGTGACGAGACCGTCCACGAGCGAACGCTCATCTGTTAGGTTTTGGGCCTGGAATTTGTCGTCTGCGTGGGGGCCTCTCGACCTTCGTCGCCGCCGCGTTTGACTCCAAGAGTTCACTCACCGCCGCCGTCGGCAAAAAACGTCGGGACTTTGCTTTCCTCCAACGACGAAATATCGACGCTGCAAACTTACGTTACCCAGAATTATACTCGACTTGTCATCGGAGACAAATTGTTCTAGGTGGTTGATAATTTGTACCATCTCGTATATATTTGCTAGACGGATTATATCAAGTAGAAACAAAAAATACGTTAAATGATACAAATTATAGATGGCAATATTGAAAATTTTCCTTTAGTAAGGTACCAAGCCAAGGTGGTAATATTGTAATTTGATGGCACCAGCTGTTGGTTAACACACGTGGGGAAATGTTTTTGTAGTTTTGCTTGATGATTGGTGATGTGGCAGCACATTACTACAGACGACCACATTAAACTCTTAATTATGTCAACTTGTTTAATGAAAATCCATATTAAAATTGTAAAAATATTCACCAATATTGAATTAAATCTGTCGACAAAAAAATAGAGCAAATTTATTGGAGTTGTTGAGTAGTATAATATAAATAATTATTTATTATTTTATAAAAATGGATACATGGTTGGTATTATCAATATTATCGACTTTATTTTTTATGATTGACTGAGGGAGAGACACGTTGATTGTTTCTAGATCTTCTCCAACTATTTTGACCTTTAAGATCGATGATGGATCGATCAGTCAATGGGAGGGAAGCTTCCTTCTGTGAAATAATTCATCCAAATGTCTTTTTCTGCCAAATCAATTAATCAATGTCTATAATTCCAATTAAAGCATATTATTAATTATCATATCCTTGGTGTTATTGCCGAGTGTCCACTTAGTACATGCCTTGGCCTTCCAAGTCAAAAGAGCAAGTTGGCTGTTCTCACTTTGTCTTCTGAAAATGCCAAATCCTTCGTTGCCAGCATCGACAATGTTTTTTTCCTGCAGGCTCACCTTTCGCATTGCATTGAAAGAGACAATGATAGAGATTGATGTATTTATTTATTATTATTATTTTTTAAAGAAAAAAGAAAAGAAGAACGTTGCAGCACTTAAGAATTAAGATATAGATCTATCTTATACTGCTAATAAAGTTAGACTTTAATTCAGAGGTTTTATGTATCTTTGAATTATTTTTATGAATTGCCAACTCGCTTGAAAGTGAGACGACTGTGTGTTAGCCAACTAATATATTTTATATATATATATATATATATATATATATATATATAGAGAGAGAGAGAGATATAGATAGAGAGAGAATTGTTATGCTATGGATTTTATCCTGCGGATTACTACAGACCAATTGCCATGTCATATTATTTTAATTTTTTTAATACAACATTTCCTCTTTCTATTTTCTTTTTCTTCTTCGTTCTCTCGTTGCACGCTCGTCGCCTCGTCATCGCACCTTGTCACCGTGCCTCGCCGCGCCTCGTCTCGGCTGGCCACCCGCTCGGCCGCCAGCCACCCTCCCGGTCGCCGGCCGCCGGCCACAGCTACCCGCCAGGCCGCCCCTCGATTCCAACCGCGATCTGATGCGATCGCGGTCGTGTTGGCATGCGACGATCACGACGGATTCCGGACACGATTGCGCCGGAATTCAAATGCGAGTACGCGACCACGCCGGAATCCGGATGCGACCGCGTCGGAATCCGAACACGACCGCGCAGGAATTCAGAGCAGCGGGAGGAGTCGCAGAACCACCACCGTGCACGTCCCACATCACGTCCACCGTCGAACCGTCGACGAAGATGGCTTGGTTCCCCCTGAAATTCCACCTCAATCTCCACACGCTGACCACCTCCTTCTTGTCGACTCCTTGGCGTTGAGCTCATCCCCTTTGCATCGGATCATAATCTCGTGCTCCTTTCCCGCCGTCGACTAGCGCTAATTTGGTGGAGTAGAGAGTTTCGCCAGGTACCTGCTCCCACCGGCTCACCTGCTCTCGCCGGCTCACCATTGAAAATGCTGCGATCGAGTGTGTTTCCAAACTTTGGATGAATCGCACATGAAAGCGCCACCGACTTGGTTGGCGGATCAAACGACTTGGGTGAACAGCTCATTGCTGGAGGAAAGGACGGTGCGGTAGAAGCAAGTGATAGCGTCCTGGGTGGTGACGAGGTGCGGTGACGAGGCGACGAGCGTGCAGCGAGAGAACGAAGAAGAAAAAGAAAATAGAAAGAGGAAATGTTGTATTAAAAAATTAAAATAATATGACATGGTAATTGGTCTGTAGCAATCCGCATGTTAAAGTCCGTAGCAATCCGCATGATATATATATATATATCTATATATATATATATATATATATATGATCCTGTCCGAACCGGTTATCAGTGGACGCTGGGCACGTGGCGCTTCCTGCTAGATCCTCGAATGCTCCGGTGAACCTGCAACAAAACCGAGCCGGGAGGGGTGTCCCGGCGACGGCCCTCCGACGCTCAAGTCAGGCGAGGAATAACAAAATGGTGGCTTCAAGATGAAGATTTTTCATACCTCCAGTGGAGAAATGGAAGCCTTATATAGATCTCTCAAAGAAGCCTGGGCGTGCCAATCAAAGCTACCACCTGCCTTTGACCATGCCCAGGTATGGGTCTGTCAGAAGGGCCGTATGTCGAATATGGATACTGTGAGACGCGTCCATGAGACCATCATTCATCATGACGACCTCTCCATGATATGGCCGGCAAGATCGTGCGATCTTATGCCTAATCATCGGACATGCTGCTGATATCTCATATCGAGCCGAGCGTAGGCCGCTCGGCAACCTTTATACCCTCGCCCTATTTGGCCGAACGGACAACCCCCTCGGCCCTTGACCCCTGCCGAGCGGACTCCCGCTCGGTCTTCCTGCCCTGGCGTCGGAAACATGAGCCCATGGATGGGCTTATCTCTAGCTCCGTTCGGACCTACCCATCCGCTCGGTGGCCATCCACCGCACAGCCTTTCATCGGTCCTCGGGTTGATCCCCTTCGAAGTGGGTCCCCATTCTTACCGCCGGATCACTTGCCTTCCCTTCAAGTCTAGTCGAAGGAGGCAGTGAGTCCGACTGACAGCGGGCGGTCGCCGCTTTTCCGTAGCTTATAATATCACTGGGGCCGTCCGGCCCTTCTGCCAAATTCAGCCGCTCGGCTCTTTATTTTGGTTGTCTTGTCGCTTAATGTTGATATTTGCTTGTCTAGATCTCCTCGGAAATTATGCAAATCCTCTCCATTAAGTCGGAGCATGCGCAGTATGGGCGCATTAATTGCACTCGGTGACAGGGCGCCACGTGTCGACCCTTGTGTGGCGGCGGCGTCACTTACGATGGGACGCCCCCGTTTGAAATGGACGGCCCGATGGCGTCCTTGTTTCTCGTGACCTGGATCGGACGGCGGTGGCTGACCGGCCTCGGCCGTATAAAGCCTCCGTCCCTTTTTTGGCCGCATATTCGCTCGCGCGTTGCCTTCTGCTTCGTTCTGTTGCTGCGGCCTCCGGCGATCTAGTGTCTGGTTTTAGGCGGCGATCACCTCATCGGTGATTCTTTCCACCCGTTTCCTTCCCAGTGAGTCCTCTGCCTTCACTTAATAGGTCTTCCCTGCTCATTTCGCTCCTTTCGTTTCCCTTCCTTTGATTTTTTTCTGAGATGGCGAGTTCCTCCGAACCCATTGTTAACATTTCGGGCCCCTGGTACCTGACCATGGAGAGCCGATTCGATGAGGGGCATGCCCAGCGCCTTGTTCGGACATACGGGCTTCCTGATGACCACGAAATAATTATAGCGGCCCGACCGACCGTCCACATGACCCGCCGATCGGCTCCATTTGTTTCTTTTTGCGGCCTTAGATTTCCTACCCATCCATTTATTCGAGGTTTGTAATTACTTCGCATCTCGGCCAGACTTGTGCGAATTCCTTTAGGTTCTTGGCGGGATGGTCGTCCTCTTTAAGTTGCACAAGATGTTCCTCTTGACCCTAAGATATTCCATTTCTTCTTCTACCCCAAACAATCCGAGTAAGGCACCTTTATCTTCCAAAGTAGAATAGGCTTTAAATTTTTGATAACATGCCGACCTCCAACAAACACTGGAAGGAGTTTTTCTTCTTCATCCGACTTCCCGATCGGCCACCCTTCCGACTCAATGGCAGACCGGACCCAGCCGGAGCTCGGCAAGTTCAGAAGTAATCCAGCCTATCTTCATGCGGCGAACTGGCTGTCCGGCCAGCGATACAAGATCGACCAGTTGCTCCTGAAGGGGGTGTTATATATTTTCGGGTTATCTCCCGTTCAGGCGAATCTCCCCTTCCGCATGAGTAAGGACTCTTTACTCTCTTAGTCTTTTTTGTCTAACTGATTTTAATTTTTTTCACTGCAGCTGATGTCATGTGGCGCTCCAAGGCTACCACTCACTTGAAATTGAAGTCTGTAGAAATTGAAGCGGCCACCAAAAAGGAGCTCGCCGAGCGGGGTTTAATCCCTAGCCGCCCGGCAGGTGCAGGAGAGGGAGGGGCACAGTCCGCTCCTGAAACAGAAGCTGCCTCATCCGCTTCAGCGGCGGTTGAGGCGGAAATCGATCCTGTTTCCTCGGCTCCCGCCGAGCTGGGCGTTCCCCAGGTTGGAGATCCACCTTTGGAGGTTCGGCGGAAACGTCGAAGAGACCCCCGCCTTCCGCTAGCCCAAGAGGGGGAACCACAGGCGCCGATCGGCGTAACTTCGCCCGACCGCACGCCATCCCGGATCGGGACCCCTATGGCTTCGCCTGCCGCACAGTCTTCTGGCTCTCCTCCCCGACCTCGCCGCCGCTTACGTCGGTTGGGCGAAACTTCCACCATAGGGGAGTCCTCGCATCAGGCGGCCGCGACTGAAGAAGCGCCGTCTGGCCACCCTACCATCAAGACTACCCTCCGATTCCCATCGGAGGAATATTTACTGTTTGCCGATCGGCCATCGAGCCCCGTTCACGAAATAACCCTGACTGGTCCGCTCGCCAAACTCTTCGAGGACACCCAGATTCAGGTGGCCCTTATGATGCCCAAGCAGCTCGGCGATAACAATATGCAGCAGGCTACTCAGGTAAACCCGTCTTCATTCCCGTGTCATGCTATTATTTGATTCCTGACATTATTATTTCCCTTACAGCGCTGGGCTGAGCAAATTGCCACTAGCCATCGGCTAGCCGAGTTGGAGGGCCTTCTGGAAAAACTCCAAGTGTCGGAAGGTCCCACGGGAGAAACAAGCTTTTGAGGCCGAACAGAAGAAGGCTGCCGACCTGACTGCTGAAGTAGCTCGGCTAGCGGACTTGGTGAAGAAGCGTGACAAAGATGTGAAACGCGCCGGTAGCCGGAAGAGGCAGGCGATCGCTGACCTGGACAGAATGAAAGTAGATGTCCATGCGCTAAATCAGCGATTTAAGGATCTGGAGGCCCAGCTGAACGTCGAACGGGAGGTCCGTTCGGCTTAACGCACAAAGGCTGAAGCAAACTTGAAGGCCCTCCAAGATTCCTTAACTGCTTCCCGGGCGTTGCTCAAAAAATATAAGGAGGGAGAGCCTAGTCGCCTAGCTGTAGCGCGCCAAGAATACATCCGCTCAGAGCGATTTGGTGAAAAGTTTGGTGGCAACGTCTCCTCAACCTTCCTCGAGGCGGTCAAGGTCACCACGGCGTACTTCAAAAAGGGGGGGCATCTTCCTGCTGACCTGAGCATTCCCCCTCCCGAACTGGCGTCCATGATCGACGACATCCCGGACACCTTTTTTAATTTTGAGGACCCGGAGTGATGTGGGTTATTTCAAGCACTTTTTGTACTTCCTCCGCTCGGCGGATGTGAAATTTTTGTACGTGCCGTTCGGCATAATTTTTCTTCTAATGAAACGATGCCCCTTTTCCTGTCTTCCTACCCATTGTCCATAATATTCTTCTGTTTGCTTAACACTAATGCTTGTAAAATTTTCGCCAGTCGTGCTCTTAAGCTTTCTCCCTCACGCGTCCGATAGGCTTGGCTCATTGCATAAAGTGCGAGTGAGCAGACCTACTCGCTCTGCACGTATCCTGCTTGCGTGAAGTCAACAAACGCCGAGTGTTGAAGGACCAACCCCCCTTCGGGCCTGAATGCTTTAATATTTATAGTTTCCGCAGTTTCTTACTCCGATATTCGTCCTTCCGCTTGGTATATTTATAGCCGATCGGCGCGGCTCTCGATTTTTAACGACGGTGCTCATCGGCTTTCCGCTCGGATTATTTATAGACGCCGGCTCGTCTCTCGATTTTTAACGACGGTGCTCGTCGGCGCGGATATTTATAGCCGGTCGGCGCGGCTCTCGATTTTTAACGACGGTGCTCGTCGGCTTGGATATTTATAGCCGGTCGGCGCGGCTCTCGATTTTTAACGACGGGGCTCGTCGGCGCGTCCGCTCGGATTATTTATAGACGCCGGCCCGTCTCTCGATTTTTAACGACGGTGCTCGTCGGCGCGGATATTTATAGCCGGTCGGCGCGGCTCTCGATTTTTAACGACGGTGCTCGTCGGCTTTCCGCTCGGATTATTTATAGACGCCGACTCGTCTCTCGATATTTATCGTCGGAGCTCAACGGCGCGGATATTTATAGCCTGGCCGGTGCTCGATTTTAACGACGGTGCTCGTCGGCTTGATATTTATAGCGGTCGGTTCTCGATTTTTAACGACGGCTCGTCGGCCGTCCGATCGGATTATTTATAGCGCCCGTCTCTCGATTTTAACGACGGTGCTCGTCGGTAGCGGATATTTAAAGCTGGTCGGCGCGGCTCTCGATTTTTAACGACGGTGCTCGTCGGCTTTCCGGTTTATAGATGCCGGCTCGTCTCTCGATATTTATCGTCGGAGCTCGACGGCACGGATATTTATAGCCGGCCCGGCTCTCGATTTTAACGACGGTGCTCGTCGGCTTTCGCTTCGGATTATTTATAGACGCCGGCTCGTCTCTCGATATTTATCGTCGGAGCTCGACGGCACAGATATTTATAGCCGGTCGGCGCGGCTCTCGATTTTTAACGACGGTGCTCGTCGGCTTTCCGCTCGGATTATTTATAGACGCCGGCTCGTCTCTCGATATTTATCGTCGGAGCTCGACGGCACGGATATTTATAGCCGGTCGGCGCGGCTCTCGATTTTTAACGACGGTGCTCGTCGGCTTTCCGCTCGGATTATTTATAGACGCCGGCCCGTCTCTCGATTTTTAACGACGGTGCTCGTCGGCGTGGATATTTATAGCCGGTCGGCGCGGCTCTCGATTTTTAACGACGGTGCTCGTCGGCTTTCCGCTCGGATTATTTATTACCAGGCCGCCCGATTTTTAACGACGGTGCTCGTCGGCGTGGATATTTATAGCCGGTCGGCGCTCGATTTTTAACGACGGTGCTCGTCGGCTTTCGCAGGATTATTGACGCCGGCCCGTCTCGATTTTTAACGGCGGTGCTCGTCGGCGCGGATATTTATAGCCGGTCGGTAGCGGCTCGATTTTAACGCGGTGCTCGTCGGCTTTCCCTTCGATTATTTATAGACGCCGCCTCTCGATTTTTAACGACGGTGCTCGTCGGCGCGGATATTTATAGCCGGTCGGCGCGGCTCTCGAACGACGGTGCTCGCCGGCTTTCCGCCGGATTATTTATAACCGGCCTCTCGATTTTGCACGGTGCTCGTCGCGGATATTTATAGCGTCGCTCTCGATTTTAACGACGGTGCTCGTCGGCTTTCCGCTCGGATTATTTGTGGCCGGCCCGTCTCTCGATTTTAACGACGGTCCTTGTCGGCGTGGATATTTATAGCCAGGCTCTCGATTTTAACGACGGTGCTCGTCGGCTTTCCGCCCGGATTATAGACGCCGGCCCGTCTTTCGATTTTTAACGACGGTGCTCGTCGGCGCAGATATTATCGGCGCCGCTCTCGATTTTTAACGACGGTGCTCGTCGGCTTTCGCCGGATTATTTATAGGAGCGTCTCTCGATTTTTAACGCGGTGCTCGCCGGTACGGATATTTATAGCCGGTCGGCGCGGCTCTCGATTTTTAACGACGGTGCTCGTCGGCTTTCCGCTCGGATTATTTATAGACGCCGGCCCGTCTCTCGATTTTTAACGACGGTGCTCGTCGGCGCGGATATTTATAGCCGGTCGGCACGACTCTCGATTTTTAACGACGGTGCTCGTCGGCGCGTCCCAGTGGGACTACACACCCGGCCGAACGGCTCGGCCTCCGTCGTCGAGTGCTGGGCTTGTGCATAATCATCCCCGAGGTAGTATCGGCTAAAATGTACCTGGCCGAACGGCTCAGGCCTTCGCTCCAGGCAATAACCTCCCTCTATCACCCTGATCAGCGCAGGGTTTTGGTTTTCCTTCCTGCCACACTAGTATGCAGCCCGGCCGAACAGCTCGGGGTCTTCAAGCCGTTCATCGGAGAATGCTCAATGTGTTTTTATCTTTTTGCTTCCTGCATCGCAAGCATATAGGCGACGAAAAAGTATATACATTTATATTTAGCGCACCTGTCACCCAGCGCGGAGAACGTACTCCTGGTTGAACGGCTCATGGTCTATTTCGTCGAGCATTTTGGCTTGGATAATTTACCTCCGTCCGAACGGTACGGGGCCTTCGATTTTCGAGCGCTTGGCTCGACCCATATACCTCCGGCCGAGCGACACGGGGCCTTCGTTTTTCGATGGTAATGCCTTATTCTCGCTCTTTTGACTTTTCATTTCTGCATTTTCAGTAATCAGTCGAAAAATGTACACATGGTGATTTACAGTGATACACCTTTCACCCCGCCCGATAAGGCTGGAGGTGGTTCGCGCTCCACGGTCTATCTAGCTACCGACCGTCCTCATCCTCCAGATAATACGCGCCCGAGCGGAGCTTTTCGATGATTTTGAAAGGACCCGCCCATGGAGCTTCAAGCTTGCCGACGTCACCGACCGGCTTGACCTTCTTCCAAACAAGGTCGCCGACCTGGAACGCTCTGGGAATGACGCGCCGGTTGTAGTTTTGCTTCATCCGCTGACGGTATGCCATCAGCCGAACGGACGCCTTTGCCCTTTCCTCTTCTACCAAGTCCAGCTCCATGTTTCTTCGTTCGGCATTGTCATCATCGTAGCTCTGGATCCGAGCTGACTCAACGCCGACTTCGACCGGTATGACAGCCCCACCGCCATATACCAAATGGAACGGTGTGACTCCCGTCCCTTCTTTTGGCGTCGTTCGGATGGCCCACAAGACGCTCGGCACTTCATCCGGCCAACTCCCTCCCAAATGGTCGAGCCGAGCGCGCAGAATACGAAGAATTTCCCGATTGGCGACTTCAGCTTGACCGTTGCTCTGAGGATAGGCCATGGACGTGAAATGTTGCTCAATGCCATAGCTTTTGCACCAATCCTCTAACATCTTCCCTGTGAACTGCCGCCCGTTGTCGGACACTAGTCGGCGAGGGATGCCGAACCGACAAATGATGTGTTGCCAGATGAATTTTTTAACCATTTGTTCCGTAATCTTTGCGAGCGGCTCGGCCTCCACCCACTTGGAGAAGTAATCTACCACCACTAGTAAGAATTTCCTCTGCCCGGTCGCCATCGGAAATGGACCCACAATATCCATTCCCCATTGATCGAACGGACATGAGATGGTTGATGCCTTCATCTCCTCTGCCGGTCGGTGGGAGAAGTTGTGATACTTCTGGCATGAAAGGCATGTAGATACTGTCCGAGCGGCATCTGTTTGTAAAGTTGGCCAAAAGTATCCGGCCAAGAGGATCTTCTTGGCCAATGAGCGTCCGCCCGGATGACCCCCGCATGATCCTTGATGTACTTCCTGGAGGATGTAAGCTGAGTCCTCCGAGCTTACACATTTCAGCAGAGGACGCAAGAAAGCTTTCTTGTAAAGCTGATCTCCTATGAGCGTAAACCGACCGGCTCTTCTTCTGAGGAGCCGGGTTGCATATTCATCGGATGGTGTGGTGCCCGAACGGAGGAATTCTATAATAGGTGTCCTCCAGTCGCTTGGAAACGTGAGGCCTTGCATCCGGTCGACATACGCCACCAGCAGCGTTTTTTCAATTGGTTGCTGAATGGCGACCGGCGTTATTGAACTCGCGAGTTTGGCTAACTCATCGGCCGCCTGGTTCTCCGTTCGGGGAATCTTCTGAATAAACACCTCTCGGAAAGTAGCTTTGAGTTTTTCAAAGGCCTCAGCGTAGAGCTTAAGCCGAACACAGTTGATTTCAAAGGTGCCGGAAAGTTGCTGAGCGGCTAACTGTGAATCCGAATAAAGTGTCACCCGACCGGCCCCCACATGCCGTGCGGCCTGCAATCCGGCTATAAGGGCCTCGTACTCGGCTTCATTATTAGTCGCTTTGTAATCTAGCCGGACGGATAAGTGCATCTTTTCCTCCTGAGGTGAGAGTAGTAATATTCCGATCCCACTTCCGAGTCGAGTGGAGGATCCATCCACATATATTCTCCACATAGCTCCCGGCTCTGGTCTTTGCACTTCGGTCACAAAATCAGCCAAGGATTGGGCTTTAATCGCCGAGCGGGGCTGATATTGGATATCAAATTCACTTAATTCTATCGTCCACTTGATAAGCCGTCCGGACGCTTTTGGATTCAACAGCACCCTTCCGAGTGGACTGTTCGTTCGGACAATGATGGTGTGAGCCAAGAAATACGGTCGAAGGCGCCGAGCGGCTAGAACCAAAGCAAAGGCCAACTTCTCGAGCCCGGTGTAACGAGATTCAGCGTCTTTTAAAATGTGACTTAGAAAATACACCGGCTGCTCTTCGCCGCTCGCCTTCACAAGTGCCGAGCCTACAGCATGCTCAGTTGACGACAGATACAGATAAAGTGACTCACCGCCAATCGGCTTGGCAAGTATAGGCAGAGAATTTAGATATGTCTTCAATTCTTCAAATGCTCGGTCACACTCTTCATCCCACTGGAACTTAGTAGCCTTGCGCAGGATCTTGAAGAATGGCAGGCTCCGGTCGGCGGTTCTGGAGATGAATCTGGATAAAGCAATTATCCGACCGGTCAACCTTTGCACTTCTCTTGTATTTCTTGGGGGCGGCATGTCTTGCAGTGCTTTCACCTTGCTGGGATTTGCTTCGATTCCCCGCTCGGTCACTATATACCCCAAGAAACGCCCTCCTTTAGCTCCGAATAGGCACTTCTGGGGATTTAGCTTGACTCCATATTTGCGCAGTGTTCGGAAGGTTTCTTCCATATCCTTGAAAAGATCGGCCGCTAGGACGGATTTGATAAGAATGTCATCCACATAAACTTCCAGATTCCGCCCGATCTGCTCCTTGAACACCTTGTTCATCAAGCGTTGATAGGTGGCCCCGACATTCTTTAATCCGAACGGCATCACTTTGTAGCAATATGTGCCGTCGGCCGTTACGAAGCTTACTTTTTCTTGATCTTCTCGTCAAGCATGCAAATTAATTCGCAGCCGGCCGTAGAGTCCACCAACTGATCTATCCGGGGCAGAGGATAAAAATCCTTGGGGCACGCTTTGTTTAGGTCTCGAAAGTCGATGGACCCTCCACTTGCCCGCTTGAGACCAATACCACGTTGACCGGGAACCTCGCAGTATGTGGCGGCCTTGAAGTTTTTCTACTTCGCCGGATGATGGCATTTTGTTCGGCATGAAGTCCCTTTTTGCTTCACCGGCCGAGCGTTCGGTCGGACATGCAACTCATCGCGCCAGCTTGACGAAATTCCGGCAACTCATGTGTCGACGGACAAAGACATCATGATTTCACGGAGGCATTGGATCGCCTTCTCCTTCGCTCTTCCTTCGATCCGGCGATAAAAGTCGTGGCCTCGGTCGGGTCGGATGGATCTGAACTTCCTCCTTTTCATCATAAGTTAAAGCAGGAGGTTTCTCGGTTATGGCGTGTACCTCGATTCGGGCGCCTTCCGAGCTCGGATCATCTCTATATAGCACCGCCGAGCTACTAGCTGATCTCCACGCACTTCTCCTACTTTTTCCTCCACGGGAACTTTATCTTTTGGTGGAAGGTTGAGACAACCGCTCGGAATTCGCCGAGCCCGGTCGTCCCAAAATGACGTTGTAGGATGATGGAGAGTCGACCACCACGAAGTTTATTGTCCTGGTCCTCCTGAGCGGCTCCTCTCCCAGTGAGGTGGCTAGCCGGATCTGTCCGGTGAACTGCTGTTCGAAACCCGTGAGCGGGTCGTCATGGGCAGACTCGGCTCGATCAATTTGCGCAGATCGAGCGCCTTCTTGAATATGATGTTGACCGAGCTCCGTGTCAACAAATATGCGGTGAATGGTGTAATTTGCTATTACCGCTTTAATGAGCAGCGTGTCGTGCACTTCTACTCCTTCCAAGTCCCCGGTCCGAAAGTGATTTCGGTCCACTTGCCGCTCTTGGCTCACACCAGCGTGGATCTGCACCGTTGACGCCCGCCTTTCTGGCTCGATTGGAGTCCCCTCCAGTCGGTCCGCCGGCAATAACGTTGATCTCGCCTCGGGAAGTATTGTTCCAGTTTTCCTCTTCCCGAGCGGACGGTCGTGACCGTTCTCTGGACGCCCGGCGATTCTCCTGCCTCGGAGATCGGTGCCGCTCGGGTGTCTGCTGATGTCGTCTCTCGGTGCGGGTCCGGTCGGCTTCATGGGTCCTATGTCTCCTGTCGATGGGAGGAGACCGTCGTTCGGCTTTCCTGGGAACAGGATTGGATACAAAGGGAAGGCTTCGGCAATCCCTCGTGTTGTGCGTATCCGTCTGGTGGAAGGTGCAGAACATAGGGGTCCACCTCTTCTTTGGCTTGGGCCGAGCGGCAGCCACCTCTTGTACGTGAGATCTGGCATGGGGGGATCGGATTGCATCGGCCCTCGGTCCTCTAGGTGGCTGCTGAGCGGTGTGCTGTTTCCGCTCGGCATGAGTAGGTGCCCGCTCGGCTGGAGCTTCCTTTTTCCGAGCGGCTTGCGCTTCTTCCACATTTATATATTCGTTGGCTCGATGTAGCATGTGATCATAGTCTCGAGGTGGCTTTCGGATGAGCGACCGGAAGAAGTCTCCATCCGCAAGGCCTTGCGTGAAGGCGTTCATCATCGTCTCCGAAGTGGCCGTTGGGATGTCCATCGCCACTTGGTTGAATCTCTGAATGTAAGCTCGAAGCGATTCTCTCGGCTCTTGCTTGATGGCGAACAAGCTGACACTTGTCTTTTGATACCGCCGACTACTGGCGAAGTGGTGGAGGAAGGCCGTTCGGAATTCCTTGAAGCTCGTGATGGATCCGTCCGGCAGCCTCCGGAACCACCGTTGAGCAGACCCCGAGAGGGTGGTAAGAAAGACGCGGCATTTCACTCCATCGGTGTATTGGTGGAGCGTGGCTGTGTTGTCAAACTTACCCAGATGGTCATCCGGGTCCGTTGTTCCATTGTACTCGCCGATCGTCGGAGGCACGTAGTGCTTGGGTAGAGGGTCTCGTAGAATAGCCTCCGAGAATTGGCGATTGGTCCGCTCGGGAGATGGGTCCGCCCGGGGAGCTTTCCCTTTTCTGTCGTCTCGCCTTGGCATTTCGTCTGAAGAAGAGTCTCTATCCCTCCGAGCTGGTCCGGCTTCAGGGGTGCGAAATAAGGCCCGGTGGAATGCGACGGTGGCTGGAGGTGCTTCCGCTCGGCCACCCGACGCAGATGTTGCTTGTTGCTCCGGCCGTTCGGCCGCTGCTTTCTGTTTTTGTTCAACAATTTTGGCGGCCCTTATCTCGACCAGAGCGTCGAGTTCTTCCCTAGAAAGCGTCACCGTGTGTTGTCGTCCAGCCTCGTCCATTGTTTCCGATCGGATGCAGGAGCGTTCCCACAGACGACGCCAATTTGATCCTGTCCGAACCGGTTATCAGTGGACGCTGGGCACGTGGCGCTTCCTGCTAGATCCTCGAATGCTCCGGTGAACCTGCAACAAAACCGAGCCGGGAGGGGTGTCCCGGCGACGGCCCTCCGACGCTCAAGTCAGGCGAGGAATAACAAAAAGGTGGCTTCAAGATGAAGATTTTTCATACCTCCAGTGGAGAAATGGAAGCCTTATATAGATCTCTCAAAGAAGCCTGGGCGTGCCAATCAAAGCAACCACCTGCCTTTGACCATGCCCAGGTATGGGTCTGTCAGAAGGGCCATGTCTGAATATGGATCTGTCAGGGAGACGTCCATGAGACCATACTGTTACTGTATCAGCCTCTCCATGATGTGACGGCAAGATCGTGCGATCTTGTGTACGGCCTAATCATCAGACATGCTTCTGCTGATATCTCATATCCTGAGCCGAGCGCATAGGCCGCTCGACAACCTTTATACCCTTGCCCCTATTTGGCCGAACGGACAACCCCCTCGGCCCTTGGCCCCTGCCGAGCGGACTCCCGCTCGGCCCTTCGGTCTTCCTGCCTTGGCGTCGGAAACATGAGCCCATGGATGGGCTTATCTCTAGCTCCGTTCGGACCTACCCATCCGCTCGGCTCGGCCATCCACCGCACAGCCTTTCATCAGTCCTCAGGTTGATCCCCTTCAGGAAGTGGGTTCCCCATTCTTACTGCAGGATCAATATATATATGAACAATCCATGAACATCTAATATTAAATTATTGATTTTTTTAGATTTAAGGTTTAAGTTAAAGAAAATAAAATTTTTTAAAAAATTAATATTAGATGCACACGGACTTTTCATAGATAAATATATATTGACAAAGTTCTGTGTGTGTGTGTATATATATATATATATATATATATATAATTTTGATATCTTGCACATCTTTATATGGGCGACCGTGGGTGATAGTAGACATGGCCTGGTGATACAACGTAAACTTGATTTTTCTTAATCTCTCTCTTCCTTCGCGGGCTTATTTGTTCTCGTTCTCTTCCTTCGCTTCCCTCTCTTCCCTAAAATAGAAGCCATAAACCCTCTTCGTCGCTCATTCACTCCTCTCTTCCTCTGCTTCCAACCCTAGATGTAGGTCATCTTCTTCAACTCTCAGCTCATGTCAAGTAAGTTAGGGTTTTCGCTCACAACTTTACTTTACTGAGCTTGCTCCAAGTGAGTTAGAGTTTTCGCTCACAACTACATTGGTCATCTTTCTCCTCTTCTTGTTCTACTTGTGTTTTATAATGACGCAAAAAGGTGTTGCAAAAATATGTTGAATGTTTGTCTTTTACCCATCATAGTTTCTAAAAATCAGCTGTTTAAAAATCATTGGGAGAACACTTTGTTGCTTAATTTCGAAGAACATAATGGTACTGGTTTTAAAAAATTGCAACATTAATGTTGGTCTTTAAAACCCCATTAATCAATGTTGGTGTTGGTTTTCAAAAGCCAGCACTTTCCATGTGTAAATCAGTACTAACATTGGTTCTGATTTTCAAAGACACATTTACACGTTGGTGTTGGTTTGCAAAGACCAGAACCAACGTTGATGCTGATTTGCAAAGACTAGAACCAGCATCAACATTGGTTCTGGTCTTTACAAACCAATACCAACATTTATTCTAGTTTTCAAAAATTCATTGATTACTACATTGACACTAGTTTTAAAAAATGGACACATTGGTATTGGTTTTAGAAAACCAACACTAATGTGGTGCTAGTTTTTCAAAACCAGCACCACCCATTTTAAAAAACAATAAGTCACACCAACGTGTTTTAGTATATGTCTAAAAAACCAACATCAATGTGGTACTGCATATGAAAATTAGCACCACCCCAACATATTGATAAAGACATAGAAGTCAGAAAATATATTGTTATATAAATGTCAAAATCTTAGAACCATTATTTGTGTACATGTATATTTGTTTATTTATGTTAATAATATACACTTTGAATAATTCTAGTTATCAGTTGATGTTGACCATAAACTCCAATGGATCAATGTTTTAGGTCACTTTAATAATTTTTTTGGTCGTCCAACAATGAAAGGACAGGATCGTCGGTTAGTTGATTTACATGATCGACACAAAGTGATCCTTAAATAGTCCCCTTTTACTGTACTTTGTCTACTAGTGAATATATTTTAAAGTTGGGATTCAACATCTCAAACCTTTATATTTGCAGGTACATTTTATAGTTTTGAAAGTTAGAAGCACATAATAGAAAATTAATCATTGTAAATTTGTAGGTGTACCAGTTGCTTTCACTAGAAGAGATGTATCTATGTTGCTTGGTATTTTAGATAGAGGTGTTTCTGTTCTTATGAACTCAACTAATGCATCGGATGACTACTTTCTTGCTTACATCTCTAATAAAAAAGAACTTACTAGATCAAGAATTAAGGAGTTGCTTAAACTCTATTCTCATAAAGTTAAAGTAGATCATGATGTTTTAGTATTTTGTAAATTATACATTTTGTATATATTTGTCTGTATATTATTTTCTTCTAGTGCATACAAGGTTCCATTAGGTCTTGTAGATATTGTAGATAATTTTAAAAATCTAAGTAGATTCAACCGGGTTGAAGTGATTCATCAATTTATTATTCCCCAATTACCTATCATTGGGGATCTTTTTTCATCAAGTCAAACATATCAAATGGCCACTTCAGTTCCATACCTAAAGGGATTTACTGGTCTTTTGGTTGTAAGTTTTTTTAATGGTAAATATGATTTTTTTTATATGGACATTATTATGCATTTAAGATTTTGTATAATGAAGCGGGCATGGTTTTTGGAGCATGTTCCAATCCAAACCATATAATATTGAAGGTCCATGAATAAATAAGTGGAGATCTACTCCTTCACATATTAGTAAGATGAGAGCTTTGTTAGACTAAGTCTCACTTTAAAAAATAAATATCGAAGACTATCACTTAACTTTCATCTGTATTGTCTAAATAATTATTTATAATTTGATAGGTTATTGGTGAACTTATCCCTACCCCTTTTGAAAATACATTGGTAGAAAATATTCCTTACCTCGATGATACTCTACATCGATTAGAGACATCACCGGTACATGATATAGAAGTTAGACGCCAAGTGATAGTGAATACCCTAATTATATTATTCATCAGAACTGAATCAATGAGCTAACAATGGAGAACATGTAGCTAAATGAAAAGGTTAAAGAGTTATTTGGAATAATAAAAAAGTAGGGCATCTTGGTTAAATCAAGCGACCCTGTAGTGGATCCTCATCCTGAACCAGTTGCTTCAAGAACAAGAATAAGGAGAGAACGTGATTGAAATTGCTATGATTACAGGGATACTCCAATTGATAATCCTATGTGGTCCAAGATTTAAACTCAGAAGAAGAGAAGCAAGATAGGAATATGTAAGCCTTCTAAGAACATTACAAGACAAGGAGTTGTTCTTGATCAGAGAAAAGAAAAAATTAATCACTACGATAAGCATGAAAAGGGAGAGATTATTGTTGGTGCAATTGACATCTAGGGTTTCGATGTTTGACAATATGACCAAGGGTTGACCCAAACAGGACTTGATGTTTGGGAGAGAGAAGTCTAGTCAGGACTAGATGACTAGCAAAGGTAAGCCCTAACCAAAGGTTAGGCAAAGTGGAAGTCCCGGTGAGTGAAGCCGAGCCCTAGTGAGTGAAGCTAGGTGGTGGAAGTCCCGGTGAGTGAAGTCGCACCCTAGTGAGTGAAGCTAGGTGGAGGAAGCCCTGGTGAGTGAAGCCAGGCAATGGAAGTCCTAGTGAGTGAAGCTAGGCAACCCTAAGAGGTAACCCTAGGTTATACTTGCATTCTGTTAATACTGTGCTAACTCAGTGTTGCAAGGAAGCTCAGCTAGGTCGACGGGCTGACCGGATAGCTGCCATAAAGCCCAGACGGGTCGAAGGGCTGACCTTGACGTCTGGCAGGTAAGTGAAGGTAAGTCACTGGAGGGGAGTGACTATGAGGGCACGTTCCCGGGAAGGGAACATTATGCGTCGATCTGACTTAGATCCATTTCGGATATCTAAGTCGAGATCATGACTAGATTCCGGTCTCGAGGAGATGGAATCTAATTAATATTTTATTTGATGATAAACTATGCTAACACTCTATTTTGCAGGATATATATTTGCCTCGGACTAACGTTTTCTTGCAGGATGGAAATCGCTGGAAAACAAGGGTCCGGGCGCCCGGAGGTGAATTTTATCCCCAAACGTCACTTCGCCACATGGAGATCTCTGGTTGGCTCGGCTACATCATATTCAGGGCACCTGAAAGGATCTCGGCTCCCCGAACCTCCTATATGTTGGTTGCTACTCGAAAAGCCTAGAGGTTCCACTGTACAAAAATTTTGTACAAAGGTCTGAACCTTTTCCTAGCTACCATGTGTTCTTTTAAATTAAATTTTGGATCGCCTGCGGAACTTAACACGTTTGATCCAAAACTTAATCTATTCGTTCTTTTAGGTTTTGACTTGGGTCTCCTGCGGAACTTAACACGTTCAACCCAAATCACCTTAAGTTATTAATTCCATTAAATATTAATTTCCATAATTGGTTCCCAGTACTGACGTGGCGAGGCACATGGCCTTCTTGGATATGGGAGCAACCACCACCGACTAGACTAAACCTTTTATGGAAAGCTAATATTTAATTTCCTAAAATAACTTTAGGTTAACCGAAAAGAATAATCAAATCACAAGGAAAAAGAAAACAAAAGAACACAACATCGAAAAACATATTCGAAATACTAGAATCGCATGCCTCTTGTATTTGGTATTATTTCCAAAAATAACTAGTATGATGCGGAAAGAAAAATTACTAGTTATACCTTTTAGAAAGACCTCTTGATCTTCTACCGTATTCCTCTTCTAACCTCGGACGTTGTGTGGGCAACGATCTTCCGAGATGAGAAACCACCAAAGCACCTTCTTCTCCTTTCTTCAAGTTTCGGCCAAGCACTATGCTTCCAAGAGATGAAGATCTTTTCCACCAATCAAGCTCCGAGGGATGTAAGCTTTCTCTCCTTCTTCTCCAAGCTAAAATCCGGCCACCACTTGATCTTCAAGGAGGAAGAGAGGTCCGGCCACAAGATGGAGAGAAGAGAAAGGAAGGAGGCCGGCCACACCAAGGAAGAAAAGAGGGAGAAAATAATAGAGGTTGTTCACCATGAAGCCTTCTCTACCCCCTCTTTTATAATCCTTGGTCTTGGCAAATAAGGAAATTTAATTAAAAACTTCCTTAATTCTTTTGCCATGAAAAGGAAAAATTTATTTTAATTAAAATAATTTTTCTTCTCACTTAAACATGGCCGGCCACTTATTTCCTCAAATCAAGGAGAGTTTTAATTAAAGAAGAATTAAAACTTCCTAATTTGTTTCCGGAAATTTATAAAAATTTCTCCAATAATTTTATCCCTTCATGATTGGTTTATAAAAAAGAAATTTAATAAATTAAAATTTTTCTTTTAAACATGTGGATAAAAAGTTATATCTATAAAATTAAAATCTCTTTCAATCTACAAATAAGGAAAGATATCAAATCTTTTCTTAATCTTTTGTAGAAACTTATAAAAGAGAATATTTAATTTTTAAACTCTCTTTTAAATCATGAATATGTTTAAAAAGGAAAGTTTTCTTAAAATTTAAAATCCTCCTTTAATCAACAAATAAGGAAAGATTTCAAATTTTAAACTCTCTTTTAATCATGTAGATGATTTACAAATAAGGAAAGTTTTTACCAAAAATTAAAACCATCCTTTTAAACTACAAATAAGGAAAGAGATTAATCTCTTCTCTTAATCTTTTGTAGAAAACTATAAAAGGAAATTTTTAATTTTTAAACTCTCTTTTAAAATCATGATATCCACATAAGAAATAATTTTAATAAAAATCCTTTTTAATATTCTAGTGGTCGGCCACCTAAGCTTGGGACCCAAGCTTTGGCCGGCCACCTACATGGCTCATCCACTTGGTCTTGGCCTGCCCTAGCTTGGGTTCCAAGCTAGCTTGGCCGGCCCCATTGGATGGGTAAGAAGGTGGGTATGCTGTGGGTATAAATCTCTATATACTAGAGGCTATGATAGGGACCGAGAGGAGGAATTGGTTTTGGTCTCCCGATGAAATTAAGCATCCCGTGTTCGCCCCGAACACACAACTTAATTCCATCAATAATAATTCATTCCACTAAAGAACTATTATTGAACTACCGTACCAATCCCAAATTATATTTTGGGCTCCTTCTTATTATGAGTGTGTTAGTCTCCCTGTGTTTAAGATAACAAATGTCCACTAATTAAGTAAGTTACTGACAACTCACTTAATTAATATCTAGCTCCAAGAGTAGTACCACTCAACTTCATCGTCATGTCGGACTAAATCCACCTGCAGGGTTTAACATGACAATCCTTATGAGCTCCTCTTGGGGACATTCTCAACCTAGATCACTAGGACACAGTTTCCTTCTATAATCAACAACACACACTATAAGTGATATCATTTCCCAACTTATCGGGCTTATTGATTCATCGAACTAAATCTCACCCATTGATAAATTAAAGAAATAAATATCAAATATATGTGCTTGTTATTATATTAGGATTAAGAGCACACACTTCCATAATAACTGAGGTCTTTGTTTCTTTATAAAGTCAGTATAAAAGAAACAACCTCTAATGGTCCTACTCAATACACTCTAAGTGTACTAGTGTAATTATATAATTAAGATAAACTAATACCTAATTACACTACGGTCTTCCAATAGTTTGTTCCTTTCCATTATGGTCGTGAGCTACTGTTTATAATTTATAAGGTACTAATAACATGATCCTCTGTGTGTGACACCACACACCATGTTATCTACAATATAAATTAATTGAACAACTACATTTATCATAAATGTAGACATTTGACCAATGTGATTCTTATTTCTAGATAAATGTTTATACCAAAAGCTAGGCTTTTAGTATACACTCTAACACTATATAAGGAGGGTAGAGGCTGGAGTCACAACAACAACGAACAATCTGCTCTCCTGTGCTCTTGCGACGCTGAGAAGGCTCTCCGACAAGTTCATTTATGTCTGTCTTATTTTTATTGTAGATTTTTATTTTACTAATTAATTCCTGTACTACTTTTTGTAACAATCATTCAAATTATTAGTGATTGCCCAATGAAAGCACTCAACGAGTGCCGGCCTTGTAGTAGGAGTCGCCGAAGGCTCCGAACCAAGTAAAAAAAAATACTTGTGTTAGGGTTGCTCTTTCTTTTTGCTTTTCTTATTCCGCTCCGTGCTTACTCGATTTTTTTAATGACTATTCACCCCCCCCCTCTAGCGAATTCTCGATTCAACAAGTGGTATCAGAGTTAGTACCGCTCTGAATTGGTACAACCACCAATCGAGCAAGGGGGGGTTATTTTTCAAAGTAAAATAGATCGTTTGGGTTTAAAAAATATCCTTACGCCTTTCATTTTTTTCCCTCCAAACCCATTTTTGAAATATACATTCTCATCTTTTCACCATTGGTTGATATTAGAAAAATATCGCATTTTCAAAAAATTGTAATAATATTTTTTTAATATATTTTATTAATATTTTATTATTTTAAAAAAAATCACACATATTTTCCTTATCTCTCACACTACTAATCCAAGACCAAGTCTTGGGATTCCTTTTTTTTTTTTTTGTGTGTAAGGTAAAAATGGCCCAACTAGAAAGACGGAGCATTCACGAACCACCTCCATATGAGATATACGAGAGGCATGAATTCAATTTGTGGAGGATGCAGATGGAAAGCTTCATCTTCATGAACGACTTTGATAGTGGCTTGGCATTGAAAAGATCAACACAAAACTCGGAAGCAAACCCAAAGGTAATAAAGTTAGTTTCAGATTTATTACCTAACAAAGTTAATTGTAGGATAAGAAAAGTCAAGAATGCCCATGAGTTTTGGACCTGTCTGACCAAGCTTCATGAGGAACCGTTGGAGTTAGATGATCAAGTCACAATCGAATTTGAGCTCGAATCAGAGTCTGAATCCCCAAAGTCATCCTCAGAATCGGACCAAACCAGCTTTATGGCTTTAATGGCACAAGAGGAGGTAGGAGGATCTGAATCAAAATTCGAATCGGAGATGATGATGGACAAGGAGGAGAATTCAAACGAGGATTCTAAAGGTAAAATTGTGAATCAAAATTTAAATATCATTTAATATGTTTTGAATGCAGTGAAAGAGGGCGCTACAAAAGTAAGTGCCCCACCTATAAGACTCGAACCACACAACTAGAGGTAAAGGAGAAGTCGACCCCTAAAGTTCAAAAAGGCAAGGAGCATATCCAATGCTTCAATTGCAAAAAGATGGGTCACTACAAACCTCAATGCCCAGAAAGAAGGCCCAAGGATCCAGGGGAGCAAAGGTTAGTAAGTTTACAATACATGAAAATCCAATTTTTTCTACACATGTTAGTAAATTAGATAATCATCATTGCCCTAGTTTGGATTTACCTCAACAATTAGATATGCAAGCTCAACCAAATATATTAACTAATAAAAATCTAAACAATAATTTAGAAAACAATTCCTTGATCTGTAAAATTTCATATTCAAGGTTTAGGAACTTAGAAAAACAAATCAATCTTTTGAAAAATAAAATTCATAAACAAGAAAAGATAATTACCAAATTATTAAATCTAGACTTGAATTACAAGTCTAAGCTAAATTTTAAACCAAGATATAATCAAGTATCTTTTGATTATGAAATTAATCAACAGATTTAATTCAAACAATTCAAAATTAAAAATTAATAAAAGCTTAAACATTAAATACACTCTTTTAAAGAAGGACAATTTGACCAATTCAATTAATTCAAAATTAAAAACTTAAATTTAAAATTACAAATCAAACATTAAATCTTAACTAAAACTAAAACCTAAATCAGATCAATAATTCTGGGGAGGCTCCAGAATAGCTGGCACCTCCAAAACCAACCTACCCGGCAGGATAACCAAATGTAACTTACCCGGCAGGGTAATTAGGATTAGAATAAAAAGGGACAAAGTTTAACTTGAACTACGGTACTGGTGAAGTTTTGGATGATAGTAGATTAGGGAAGCTTAGTCTATGCATGTCTAGGAAGATATGACTTCGATCTGGTACATTTGGCTAAGTGGAACTAACTGAAGCTACCCCTTATGGATCCTAACTAGTTAGACAAAGGTTTTGTACTAAGTTCAGTGGATAAGACTATTTGGAAAACCTCGAAAGCATGATTACTTTAATGATGTCCAAGTGACTCACCATAACCCAGAAATTTATCCAGAGAATGCTTATTTATTGAGCTCAAAGCTAAACCTGAATCTAACACAAAGTTAAACCAACTGCTGAAATTGAATCCAACTCATCTCATAAAAATTATATGATTCCCTGAATGAAAATCTAGATCGGGTGAGATGACTAAGGACTCCAAATCGAATTGAATCAAAACAAATCAAATCGAACAAAATCAAATTAAAATTAAAAATTAAATTAACAATTAAAATCAAATTAAATAAAAAAATTTCTTTTAAAAATTTCTTTAAAAATTATCTTAAAACTCTTTAAAAATTATTTTAAAACTCTTTAAAAATTATTTTAAAACTCTTTAAAAATCATTTTAAAAATTCTTTAAAAAATTATTTTAAAAATTCTTTAAAAAATTATTTTAAAAATTATTTAAAAACTCTTTAAAAATTATTTTATAACTCCTTAAAAATTCTTTTAAACTCTTTAAAATGATTTTAAACTTCTTTAAAAATTATTTTAAAATTATTTTAAGCTCTTTAAAAAAATATTTTAAAAATTCTTTAAAAACCCTTTAAAAATTATTTTAAAACTCTTTAAAAATTATTTCAAAAATTATTTAACAATTATTTTAAAACTCTTTAAAAATTATTTTAAAACTCTTTAAAAATTATTTTAAAATTCTTTAAAAATTATTTTAAAACTCTTTAAAAAATTATTTTAAAAATTCTTTAAAAACTCATTAAAAATTATTTTAAAAATCTTAAAAATTTATTTCAAAAATTCTTTAAAAATTATTTTAAAACTCTTTAAATATTATTTTAAAGCCCTTTAAAATTTATTTTAAAAATTCTTTAAAAACTCTTTAAAAATTATTTCAAAAATTCTTTAAAAAAATATTTTAAAAACTTTTTTAAAATCACTTTAAAATTCTTTTAAAAATTCTTTTAATGTTTTTTTTAAATCACTTTAAAAATTCTTTTCAAAATCATTTTAAAAATTCTTTTCAAAATCATTTTAAAAATTCCTTTAAAAATGATTTTAAAAAAATTATTTAAAAATCACTTTAAAAATTCTTTTAAAAAATCCTTTAAAAATAATTTTAAAAAATTATTTAAAAATCACTTTAAAAATTCTTTTAAAAATATTAAAAAATTCTTTAAAAATTATTTTAAATCTTTTTTGAAAAAAATTATTTAAAAATCATTTAAAAATTTTATTTTAACTTAAAAATTATTTTAACTTAAAAATTAATTTAAGTTAAAAATTATTTTTAAAATTAATTTAACTTAAAAATTATTTTTATTTTTTTAAAAAAAAATATTTTAAACTCTTTTAAAAAATTAATTAAAAAAATAACTTGAAAATTTTCTGAAAAATGATTTCAAAAATTATTTTAAAACTAACTTATTGAAAACTAAAATTGAAAATCATATTTAAAATCAACTTAACTAAAAATTAAATTAAATTAATACTGATTAAATTAAATTTAAAATTTAATAAACTAAATTAAACTAATTAAATTAAGTTAAACTTAAAACTTATTAAGTTAAAAAATTAAACTTTAAAATTAAAATTTAAACTTAAAATAAAACTTGAATTTAAAATTAGAATTTAACTTTAAAATTATATTTTAATTAAGTTAAACTTAAACTTACCCCAAACTTAAAGTTAAATTAAAATTAAAATCAAAATTAAAAGTAATTCTAAGTCTATGTTACTTAAATGTAATTTAACAACTTAACATCTTATTTAATTTACTTAATTTCTAATCTTATTTTAAAAAAAATAATAGATTATTTAATTTACTAATTTATTTAACTTCGAATTAATACTGACTACAAACTTAATTAATCCTACTTCTATTTGATTTTAAAACAAAAATTTTAATAAATATTATAACTAAGATTGTCATTAAATTAACTCCATCAATTAATACAAAATTTAAGCTATTTTAATCAAATAAGTATTAAATTATTGAATTAGTAACAAATTATTTTATTACACTTGAATCTAAATTCAATTAATTTTAGAATAATTGATTAATCAAACTTAAATGAACAATTATACCAAGGATATAGAAATAATTATATAAATAATATAAGTATTTCTAAATCCCCGAAAACACTTAGGTAAAAAAATGTGTTAAAGCCTTGAAATTATGCCCAACCCCTAGTGTTGACTTCAGGGGGAGTGTTGACGTTAGGGGAGGTGTTTTTGAAATCTTTTGACAAATTATTTTTATAAAATAGTTTGAAAAACCCTCTCACACTTTATTTGAAAAATACTCTTAAAATATTTTCATAACTTTTTTTGATCACTTTGAAAACTATTGTCCAAATTTAGTTATAAAAAAAATATATATATATACTCTATGCTTTTCAAAAATTATTTTGAATTAACATATTTTTGAAAAATTATTTTGTTACTTAGTAAACATTTTAAAAACTTAAATTGACAAGCTCTGTTTAAAATGTTTTTGTGCACAGTCATTTTTAAATTTTTTTTTGTATTGAAAAATATTTTGAAAACTCACCTTCAAACTTCATATTCTTTTAATTTGGATCAAACCCCTAGACACATAGAAAGTTTTACTTGTGGTTAACAGGAAATCCTAAGAATGTGTCAAGTTAAGGGGGAGCCTTGATTAAAAGACTAAAAGTAATCTTTCAAAAATTACTATTGAAAATCTTTGAAACTAAGTTTGAAAAATTATTTTCATAATCTTTTACAAAATTACTCTTTGCTTTACAAATTTTTGTGAAAACACTTTGAAAAATATTTTGAAAATACACTATCAAAACGTAACTTAAACTCTCAAAAGTCACTTTTGTCACTTAGAAAACTCACTTTCAAAAAGTTTTTCGCACATTGTTGGTGCAAAATCTAATAGAACCTAACCCTTAAGTTCATATCCTTTTGATGTGTGCCAAAGGGGGAGAGTGATATCTTAAGTTAGACAAATCTTAAGTTAAGTTAAAAATATTCCTAACCTACTCTCAAACTTTTTCGAATCTTGAGAATTAACCCTTAAAAGACTCAAGCCTAACTTAAGAAAATTGTCAAACATCAAAAAGGGGGAGATTGTTGGTGCAATTGACCTATAGGGTTTTGATGTTTGACAATATGACCAAGGGCTGACCCAAACAGGACTTGATGTTTGGGAGAAAGAAGTCTAGTCAGGACTAGATGACTAGCAAAGGTAAGTCCTAACCAAAGGTTAGGCAAAGTGGAAGTCCCGGTGAGTGAAGTCGAGCCCTAGTGAGTGAAGCTAGGTGGTGGAAGTCCCGGTGAGTGAAGCCGGGCCTAGTGAGTGAAACTAGGTGGAGAAAGCCCTGGTGAGTGATGCCAGACAATGAAAGTCCTAGTGAGTGAAGCTAGGCAACCCTAGGAGGTAACCCTAGGTTATACTTGCATTCTGTTAATACTGTGATAACTCAGTGTTGCAGGGAAGCTTAGCTAGGTCGACGGGCCGACCGAATAGCTGGCATAAAGCCCCGACGGGTCGAAGGGTTGACCTTGACGTCTGGCAGGTAAGTGAAGGTAAGTCACTGAAGGTGAGTGACTGTGAGGACGCGTTCCCGGGAAGGGAACATTAGGCGTCGATCCAACTTAGATCCATTTCGAATATCTAAGTCAAGATCGTGACTAGATTTCGGTCTCAAGGAGATGGAATCTAATTAATATTTTATTTGATGATAAACTATGCTATCACTCTATTTTGCAGGATATATATTTACCTCGGACTAACATTTTCTTGTAGGAAGGAAATCGCTGGAAAACAAGGGTCCGGGCGCCCAGAGGTGAATTTTATCCCCAAACATTACTTTGCCATGTGGAGATCTTTGGTTGGCTCGGCTACGTCATATTCAGGGCACCCGAAAGGATCCAGGCGCCCCGAACCTCCTATATAAGGAGGGTAGAGGCTGGAGTCACAACAACAACGAACAATCTGCTCTCCTGTGCTTTACCAATCTCTGTAATTGGGACCAGTAAGTTATAGCCTTCAGCAGTTAGGACAAGGTCCAGGTTTCTTTTCCAATTTATGTAATTGGGACCAATAAGTTTGTTCTCTTTCAGAATAATAGCCAGTGGGTTGAAAGTCATCCTAAGAATCACAGAATAAGTTTTGGTCAAGACTTTAGAATTTAGAATAATATTGAGTCCTCAAACAATATCATTTAAATTCACCAACACCTCAAAACACTATGAATTTTGTATGCCACGATAGTGTAGACTTATACAAATTCAAACATTTGTAAGAGGGGGTATTACCCATTAATTTTATTATCTTGTCATCCTAACTTTATGACAAATAAAATTAATAGTTGGTTTTTCTTCGGTCACACAAATAATAGCAGTGACTCCGATAGGGAGGATACTATTAAATGTGCCTAAGTGTATACCATTACTTGATACTTAGTCCATTAAATAGGATTGTGCCCCTTCAGATGGAAAAGATCACACAAACCTAAATAATTTCCTATAATCATCCATAAAGGAAGTTTGATCTAGTGATCCGCAAATAAACTCATTCGATGTGGAGGGAGGCACTCAGAGTCAACGCGCAAGTTTGTTGCATCACTTACAAACTAGTAATGGAGACCATCGAATTTATCTATAAATCCCTCTCCTACTTAGTTATTTAAGATGAGGATTTTAACATGCACGCACACACATCACAGCAAATAAAAGTAATAAATATGGAAAAATAATTTTCCAACTATTATGGCCTTTTTCCATCACTGCCCTCCGTGTGATGCCAACCCTAACTACTGCCATCTTTAGCCATCGTAATCGGGTCTAGTCACTGCATTTATCTTGCCACTTTTTCCGCTGTGCCTCTGGTGCTTAAATAGTACAACGCCTCGCAAGGATACGATCCGCAACAAAAATAAAATTTTATATATATCGATCCTATATTCCACAAAGGAATGTACATAGAGTCTAGATCGAACAATAATGTAAAATCCTAAAACTAATATAGCTCCTGTTGTATTTAATAAGTACAATCATTCACACACATAAAATGCCCTCGACATGTCTGAGGGTCCAATCACACACAATCACAATAGGTCATAATAGTTACAGCCTGCAACCTCAGAGTTAATCTATTTACACATCCTACTATTATCCTGCCTAAAATATGTATGACATGTGCATAATTAAACTAAAACCAAACACACAGAGGTTAAAACCTATCTTTGATACCAATTATTGGTTGCTACTCGGAATACCGTCCTAGTTCCCCTGTACAAAAATTTGTACAAGCATAGAACTATCCTAGCTACCCATGTGTTCTACTAAAGTTAAATTTGGATTGCAAACGATGCTTAACATTATTAATCCAAATTTTCCCTTTAGAAGTTAAACTTGAATTGGGAACGAAACTTAACATTCTTACTTCAAGTTTAACTGATGTGATCTTCCTAAGTTAAACCATATTACAGAAATTGATCAAATATCTATTTCAAGGATCGGCTTCCAGGTCAAACGTGGTGAGGCACTAGATCTTTTTGGGTATGGGATCATTCATCACTGCCTAGACAAAGCCTTTCAAAGAAATCAGAAATTTAAACTTCTCACAGTAAACTAGGTTTAACTATAGAGACCTCAATAGAAACAGAATATTGAAACATGAAATTGAAAACATAAAATCGATAACAAAATGATAACTTAAAACCGTTAACCTCTTGTGTTTGGTTTTTCAAGATCTATACAAAAGATGAACTAGTTATGATACGGAAACTAATAACTAGTTATACCTTATGTAACTTATAGACCTCTTGATCTTCTATTGTATTCCTCTTCTAATCTCAGACGTCGTGTGGGTGACGATCTACCAAGACGAGAATCCACCCAACCCTTCTTCTTCCTTCCAAGTTTCGGCCACCAACTTTCTCCAAGAGATGATGAAGTTCGGCCACCAACCAAGCTCCAAGGGATGCTAGGAAACAATGCCTCCTTCTTCTCCTTCTTCTCAAAGCATGAATCGGCCACCAATCCAACCTTCAAGTCTTGATGCCGCCGGCCACAAAGATGAAGAGAAGAGGAAGAGCAAAGGGTCGGCCACCACCAAGGAAGAGAGAAGAGGAATAGAAGATGTGTTGTGAGGTGAGGCACCTCTACCCTCTCTTTTATATTCCTTGGTTTTGGCAAATAAGGAAAGTTTTAAACATAATTAAAACTTCCTTATATTCCTAACCAAAGACTAAAAAAGAAAGTTTTAAAATAAAAAAATTAAAACTTCTTTTTCTTCTTGTCATGGTCGGCCACCCCTTTAATACCAAACAAGGGAAGTTTTAAACATGAAATTAAAACTTCCTTATTTGTTTTCGGTAAGAAATCTTAATTAAAAAATTTCTTTCTTTAAATCCCTTGTTGGTTGTAAAAGGAAAATTATATAAATTAAAATCTTTCTTTTAAAACATGTGGATGATTGCTAAAAAGGAAAGTTTTATCAAAAATTAAAATCTTCCTTTTAACTACAAATAAGGAAAGATATCAAACCTTTCTCTTAATCCTTTGTAGAAAGCTATAAAAGGAAAGATTTAAAATATTTAAAAACTCTCTTTTAAAATCATGGCTTCCACATAAGGAAAGATTTAAAACTTAAAATCTCCCTTTAATCTATATGTGGCCGACCACCCTTGCTTGGGCTCCAAGCTAGGGCCGGCCACAACTTGGCTCACAACTTGGTTTAGTTTGGTCGGCTCTAGCTTGGGCTCCAAGCTAGGCTTGGCCGGCCACCAAGAAGTGGGTAAGAAGTTGGGTTTTTGGTGGATATAAAACTTTATGAATAAGAGGCTACAATAGGAACCGAGAGGAGGAATTGATTTTGGTCTCCTGATGAGCTTGAGCTTCCCGTGTTCACCCCGAACACCCAACTCAAGTTCATCAATAATATCTAATTCTACTAAAGAGTTATTATTGCACTACCGCACCAATCCCATATTACTATATGGGCTCCTACTTATTATGAGTGTGTTAGTCTCCCTGTGTTTAAGATATTGAATGTCCACTAATTAAATGAGTTACTGACAACTCACTTAATTAATATCTAGCTTCAAGAGTAGTACCACTCAACCTTATCATCATGTTGGACTAAGTCCACCTGCAGGGTTTACATGACAATCCTTATGAGCTCCTCAAGGGGACATCATCAACCTAGGTTACTAGGACACAGTTTCATTCTATAATCAACAACACACCATATAAATAATATCATTTCTCAACTTATCGAGCTTATTGATTTAACGAGCTAAATCGCACCCTTTAATATATTAAAGAAATAAATATTAAGTGTATGTGCTTGTTATTATATCATGATTAAGAGTACACACTTCCATAATAACAGATGTATTGTTCTTTTATATAGTCAGTATAAAAATATAATACCTCAAATGGTCCCGCTCAATACACTCATAGTGTACTAGTGTAATTTATTAGTCAAGATAAACTAATACCTAATTACACTACAACCACTCTAATGGTTTGTCCCATTCCATCTTGGTTGTGAGCAGCTGTTTATAATTTATAAGGAACTGATAACATGAACTTCTGTGTGTCTCCTCACACCATGTTATCTACAATATAAATTAAATGGACAACTACACTTAGCATAAATGTAGGCATTTGACCAATGTGATTCTTATTTCAAAATAAATGTTTACAAAAAACTAGATTTTTAGTATACACTCTAACACTGGTGAGTGAAGCCAGGCAATGGAAGTCCTAGTGAGTGAAGCTAGGCAACCCTAGGAGGTAACCCTAGGTTATACTTGCATTCTGTTAATACTGTGCTAACTCGGTGTTGCAAGGAAGCTCAGCTAGGTCGACGGGCTGACCGGATAGCTGGCATAAAGCCCAGACGGGTCGAAGGGCTGACCTTGACGTCTGGCAGGTAAGTGAAGGTAAGTCACTGGAGGGGAGTGACTATGAGGGCACGTTCCCGGGAAGGGAACATTAGGCGTCGATCCGACTTAGATCCATTTCGGATATCTAAGTCGAGATCGTGACTAGATTTAGGTCTCGAGGAGATGGAATCTAATTAATATTTTATTTGATGATAAACTATGCTAACACTTTATTTTACAGGATATATATTTGCCTCAGACTAACATTTTCTTGCAGATAGGAAATCACTGGAAAACAAGGGTTCGTGCGTTAGGAGGTGAATTTTATCCCCAAACGTCACTTCGCCACGTGGAGATCTTTGGTTGGCTCGTCTACACCATATTCAGGGCGCTCGAAAGGATCCAGGTGCCCCAAACCTCTTATATAAGGAGGGTAGAGGCTGGAGTCACAACAACAACGAACAATCTGCTCTCCTGTGCTCCTGCAACGCTGCGAAGGCTCTCCGACAAGTTCATTTCTGTCTGTCTTATTTTTATTGTCAGTTTTTATTTTACTAATTAATTCATGTACTACTTTTTGTAACAATCATTCGAATTATTAGTGATTTCCCAACGAAAGCACTCGACGAGTGCGGGCCTTGGAGTAGGAGTCACCGAAGGCTCCAAACCAAGTAAAAAATGTTAGAGTGTATACTAAAAGTCTAGCTTTTTGTATAAACATTTAAGAATCACATTGGTCAAATTATCTACATTTACTTCTAAGTGTAGTTGTTCAATTAATTTATATTGTAGATAACATAGTGTGTGGTGTCACACACAGAAGATCGTGCTATCGGTTCTTTGTAAATTATAAACAGTAGCTCACGACTAAGATGGAAAGCAACAAACCATTGAAATAGTCGTATTGTAATTAGGTATTAGTTTATCTTGACTAATAAATTACACTAAGTACACTCCAAGTGTATGGAGTAGGGCCATTTAAGGTAAGTTCTTTTTATACTGATTTAATAAAAGAACAAGACCTTAGTTATTATGGAAGTGTGTGCTCTTAATCCTAATATAATAACAAGCACATATATTTAGTATTTTATTTCTTTGACTTATCAATGGGTGAGATTTAACTCGATAAATTAATAAGCCCGATAAGTTGGGAAATGATATTACTTATAGTGTGTGTTGTTGATTATAGAAGGAAACTATGTCCTAGTAATCTAAGTTGAGAATGTCCCCAAGAGGAGCTCATAAGGATTGTCATGTTAAACCCTGTAGGTGGACTTAGTCTGACATGACGATGAGGTTGAGTGGTACTACTCTTGGCCTAAGATATTAATTAAGTGAGTTGTCAGTAATTCATTTAATTAGTGGGCATTCGACATCTTAAACACAGGGAGACTAACACACTCATAATAAGAAGGAGCCCAAAACGTAATTTAGAATTAGTGCGATAGTTTAATAATAATTTTTTAGTGGTATGAATTATTATTGATGAAATTAAGTTGAGTGTTCGGGGCGAACACGGGAAGCTTAATTTCATCGGGAGACTAAAACCAATTCCTCCTCTCGATCCCTATCGTAGCCTCTTGTGTATAGAGATTTATACCCACCCATACCCACCTTCTTACCCACCTTAAGGTAGCCGGCCAAGCCTAGCTTGGAGCCCAAGCTAGGGCCGGCCAAACCAAGGTGTGAGGTGGCCGACCTAGCTTGAGTCCAAGCTTGGTGTTGCCGGCCATAAATAATTAAAAGGATTTTATTTTTAAAATTTTTCTTATGTGGATTACATGGTTTTAAAAGAGAGTTTAAAATTTAAATCTTTCCTTTTATAGCTTTCTACAAAGGATTAAGAAAAAATTTGATATCTTTCCTTATTTGTAGATTGATAGGAAGATTTTAATTTTGATAAAACTTTCCTTTTTTGTAACCATGTTCATGATTTTAAAAGAGAGTTTTAAAATTAAATATTCCTTTTATAAGCTTCTACAAAAGATTAAGAAAAGATTTGATATCTTTCCTTATTTGTAGATTGAAAGGAGATTTTAATTTTAAAGAAAACTTTCCTTTTTGGAAAACATCCACATGTTTAAAAGAAAGATTTTAATTTATAAAATTTCTTTTTATAGCCCACCATGAAGGGAAAAATTATTAGAGAAATTTTTTAATAAATTTTCGGAAATAAATTAGGAAATTTTTAATTCTTGTGTGAATTAAACTTTCCTTGATAGGAGCTAATAGGTGGTCGACCATGTTAATAATGAAAAGGAAATTATTTTTTTCTTTTTCATGGCAAAGGAATTAAGGAAGTTTTTTATTTAAATTTTCTTATTTGCCAAGACCAAGGATTATAAAAGAGGGGGTAGAGATGCCTTCAAAAGTGAAACGACTCTATTCTATTTCTTCCTCTCTTTTCCTCCTTGGTGGTGGCCAGCCCTATTGCTTTTCCCTCTTCCTTTTCTTTCTTCTTCATTGGCCGGACCTTATAATCTCATGGAGCTTGAAGGTGGCCGGATTCTAGCTTGGAGAACAAGGAGAGAAAGGAAAAATCCCTTGGAGCTTGGTGGTGGTGGCCGAACCTCATCTATTCTTGGAGTACTTGTGGTGGCCGAATCTTGCAAGGAGAAGAAGGAGCTTTGGTGGTTCTCATCTCAATAGATCGTTGCCTACACAACGTCCGGGATAAGAAGAGGAATACGGTAGAAGATCAAGAGGTTGTTTCATACAAAGGAAGGTATAACTAGTAATTATTTTCCGCATCATATTAGTTATTTTTCTTTGTAAGAATTCCAAACACAAGAGGCATTAGATTCTAGTTTTTTGAATTCATTATTCGAGTTTGTGTTTTTTTTTGTTTTTCGAATTTGTGATTCGATTGTTCTTTTTGGTTAAACCTAGAGTTATATAAGGAAAATAAATATTAGCTTTCCTTAAAAGGCTTTGTCTAGGCGGTGGTGGATGCTCCCATACCCAAGAAGGTCATGTGCCTCGTCATGCAGTCCTGGAAGCTTATTTTGAAAATTAATATTTAATTGAATTTATAATATAGGTGGATTTGGATCAATAGTGTTAAGTTCCGCTTGCGATCCAAGTCTAAACCATTAAGAACAGATAAGTTAAATTTGGAATCAATAATGTTAAATTCTGTTTGCGATTCCTAATTTAACTTCTAAAGAACACAATAGGTTATTAGAAAAGGTTCAACACTTGTACAAAATTTTTGTACAGTGGAACCGATATGATCTTCCTAGGACTAACCAACAATTGGTATCAGAGTTAGGGTTTGTCTCTGTGTGTTTGATTTTCAAATAGATTATGCACATGTCATACATAATTTAGGCAGGATAATAGTAGAATGTGCTAACTTTATGGTTGCAGGCTCCAACTATTATGACATATAGATATTGTGTGTGAATGGACCCTTGGACATGTCAAGTGCATTTTATTGTGTGTGCATGATTGTAATATTAAATACAGCAGGAGCTGTATTAGTTATTAGGATTTTACAATTTTATTTCGATCTGGATTACATGTACATTCCTTTATGGAATATAGGATCGATATATGTAAAATTCTATTTTTGTCGCGGATCGTATCCTTGCGAGGCGTGGTGCTATTGGAGGACCGGAGGCGTAGCGGAAAAGGAAGCTCGATGGATCCAACGGCATGATCCCTATGGCTGGCAGCACATGAAGGACAGTGACGGAAGAAGCCATAATAGTTGAAAAATTAATTTCCATATCTATTGCTTTTATTTATTGTGATGTGTGTGTGTGCATGTGATGTATGCTAGAGTAGAAAAAAATCCTCACCTTAAATAACTAAGTGGGAGAGGAATTTTTAACAAATTCCATGGTCTCCATTACTGGTTTGTAAGTGATGCAACAAGCTTGCGTGTTGGCTCTGAGCGCCTCCCTCTATAACGGATGGGTTTGTTGTGGATCACTAGATCAAACTTCCTTTATGGATGGTTATAGGAAATTATTTAGGAGTGTGTGATCTTCTCCAACTGAAGGGGCATAATCCTATTTAATGGACTTAGTATCAAGTAATGGTATACACTTAGATGCATTCAAAAGTGTCCTCCCCAACGGAGTCACTGCTATTGTTTTGCGTGACCAAAGAAAAACTAACTATTAATTTTATTTGTCATAAAGTTAGGATGACAAGATAATAAAATTAATGGGTAAGACCCTCCTCTTATAAATGTTGAATTTGTATACGTTCACACTAACGTGGCATACATAATTCCCGGTGTTTAAGGAGGTGTTGGTGAATTTAAATAATATTGTTTAAGGAATCAATGTTATTTTAAATTCAAAGTTTTGACCAAATATTTTACCAAAGACAAGACCAACTATTAATTTTATTCGTCATAAAGTAAGGTTGACAAGATAATAAAATTAATGGATAAAATCTCCTTTTTGAATTTGTATACGTCCACACTAACGTGACATACAAAATTCATGGGTTTTTTAAGGAGTTGGTCTTGACCAAATATTTTTGTGATTCTTAGGATTTAAAATGTCGGTCAATCCCCTAGCTGTTATACTATAGGATAGACTTAGTGGTCCCAATTATAATGATTAGAAATAAGACTTGGACATTAAGGTGGACTGTCTTCTTAGAACTAAGAACAATATAGGTGTATTTTATTCATTAGTTGTTACATGTTTAGTGGAGTTATCTACCGTTACCTGATGTGCAGATACGGGAACCACTGATCATGTCTGCAATTTATTGCAGGGGTTCCAGGAAATCCGACAACTATATGAAAGGAAAATCACCGTCTACATAGGCACTACTGCAAAAGTAGTAGTTGTTGCAGTGGGAGGTGTTTATCCTCCGAGAGGAATAAAACTTGGATTTTGAGAAATTATCTTTACGTACCAAGTTTAGAAAGAACTATATTTTAGTTTCTAAACTTGATATTCTGTCTCTTTTAAAAAAGAGGAAAGTTATCTGTTCTGGTACATTGATTGACAATTTATATAAATCCAATAAATCCACGATACAACAAATGGAAATTAATAACACATCTTCTAACTCTAATAAGAGAAAGCAACATTCGGAAATGAACCAATTATATCTTTGGCATCTAAGGTTAGGTCATATTAACTTGAGTAGGATCCAAAGAAAAATAGTCGATGAACTTTTGGGTTCATTGGTGGTGGAAAATTTTTCAACCTGCGAGTCTTGTTTGGAAGGAAAAAATGACCGAGAGGTTTTTTAAGTCTAAGGGGTATAGAGCCAAAGATGTGTTGGAATTGGTTCATTCTGATTTTTGTGGACCTATAACTATCCAGGCAAGAGGTGATTTTGAATATTTCGTCTCTTATAGACGACTATTCGAGATACAGTTATATTTACTTGATGCGCCGCAAGTCTAAGTGCTTTGATGAGTTCAAAGAGTACAAGGCTGATGTGGAGAAATATCAAGGTAAAAGTATCAAGACACTACGGTGAGATCGTAGTGGCAAGTACCTCTTAGGAGAGTTTAGGAGTCACTTATCAGAAGTCAGGATTCAATCCCAACTGACTGCACCTGGTACACCCCAACAGAATGATGTAGTAGAACGAAGGGATAGGACTCTTATGAAAATTATTAGATCGATGATGAGTTATTCAGAAAATTATCAAATTCGTTTTGGGGATATACTCTAGAAACGGAAGTGAACATAGTACCTTCTAAATCAGAACCCTCTACTCCCATAGAATTATAGAATGAGTGTAAGCCTAGTCTAAAGCATATTAAGATTTGGGGTAGTCCAGCACATGTGCTGAAGGGAGACACTGATAAGTTGGAATTAAGAACAAGAGTTCACTTGTTTATAGGTTATCCTAGAGAAACGAAAGGAGGTTTATAGTCCTAAAAATCAGAAGGTCATTATAAGCATCAATGCCCGATTTTTAGAAGAGGACTATGTAATGAACCACAATCTCATAAGTAAATTTATTCTTAAGGAAATAATAAAGGGCACGCCAATCTAGTACCAACTATACAAGATGAAATATCACAAGAAACTGCAACACGTATCACAAATGATACACAATTGCAGAAAGTGCCTCGTCGAAGTGGGAGGGTTGTTAAGGCAATCTGAAAGATTCATGTTTTGGGAGAGTCTTTGGACTTGATCCCTGGTGAACATGAACCTGATCCCTGGACATATGATGAAGCACTCCAAGATAAAGATGCAACATCTTGGCAAAGAGCAATGAATACATAATTAGAATATATGTATTCTAATAAAGTCTGGGAGCTTGTAGAACCACCAGATGGTGTAAAAGCCATTGGGTGTAATTAGGTCTACAATAGAAAAGAAAGGACAAACGGGAAGGTGTAAACTTTCAAAGCAGGGCTTGTTGAAAAAGGGAAACCTTTTACTGGTAACCATGCTTAAAGTCTATCCGGATTCTTTTATCTATTGCTGCTCATATGGATTATGAGATTTGGCAAGTGGATGTCAAGACAGTTTTCCTTAACGAAAGTCTTGAAGAAAATATCCGTATGAAGCTACCAGAGGGGTTCATTGCAAAGGGCAAAGAGCATCTAGCATGTAAGCTCAATTGGTCTATTTATGGACTGAAGCAAAGTTTCAAGGTCTTGGAACATCCGGTTTAATGAAGTAATCCAGACCTATGGATTTATTCAGTGTCCGGATAAATCTTGTGTATACAAGAAGTGTGATAGGAAACGTGGTGGTATTTCTTGTACTATACATAGATGACATTTTTGGTAGTTGGAAACAATATCAAAGTGTTTTCGGAAGTAAGGGTATGGTTGTCCAAGCAATTCGATATAAAGGACTTGGGAGAATGTGCACATATTCTTGGGATCATGAGATCACAAGAAAAGAATGTTGTGTTTATCCCAAGCTTCATATATCGATACAATCCTTGCTCGTTTAAGTATGCAAAACTCCAAGAAAGGTTCCTTACCTTTTCGGCATAGAGTAGCTATATCTAAAGAGATGTCTCCAAAGACATCAAAGGAGATAGAGGACATGAAGGCAGTTCCTTACGCTTCCGCTATAGGAAGCCTAATGTATGCAATGCTGTGTACAAGATCGGATATCTGTTTTGCCATGGGCATGGTTAGCAGATATCAAAGTAACCCTGGACAAGGACATTAGACTATCGTAAAGCATATATTAAAGTACCTTAGAGGGACTAGAAATTATATGCTGGTTTACCAAGCAAATGATTTGCTTCCTGTGGGTTACACGGATTCTGGCTTCCAATCAGATAGGGACAATAGTAAGTCGACCTCGGGGTTTTGTGTTTACTTTAGGAGGTGAAGTCATAAGTATGGAGGAGTGTTAAGCATAGGTGTTTTTCGGACTCCACCATAGAAGCTGAGTATGTGGCAACCTCTGAGGCAGCCATAGAAGTTATATGGCTCAGAAACTTCATGATGGACTTAGACATGATTTCTGGTTTGCCCAAAAAATTATTACAATTTATTGTAATAATAGTGGTGCAGTAGCAAACTCGAAGAAACCATAAGTCTATAAGGCAAGTAAACACAATAGAGCGCAAGTACCACCCAATACGAGACATCGTATAACGAGGAGAAGTTGTTGCCACCTAGATTGCATCAGGTGATGACCTGAGAGATCCTTTCTCTAAGACCCTTAAGGCAAGAGCTTTTGATGGACATGATGAAGGGTTGGGAATCAGATGTATGGAAGGGTATATGGCAGCATAGTCTTTTAGTATAAGTGGGAGATTGTTAGAGTGTATACTAAAAGTCTAGCTTTTTGTATAAACATTTAAGAATCACATTGGTCAAATTATCTACATTTATTGCTAAGTGTAGTTGTTCAATTAATTTATATTGTAGATAACATGGTGTGTGGTGTCACACACAGAAGATCGTGTTATCGGTTCTTTGTAAATTATAAACAGTAGCTCACGACTAAGATGGAAAGGAACAAATCATTGGAATAATCGTAGTGTAATTAGGTATTAGTTTATCTTGACTAATAAATTACACTAAGTACACTCCAAGTGTATTGAGTAGGACCATTTAAGGTAAGTTCTTTTTATACTGATTTAATAAAAGAACAAGACCTTAGTTATTATGGAAGTATGTGCTCTTAATCCTAATATAATAACAAGCACATATATTTAGTATTTATTTCTTTGACTTATCAATGGGTGAGATTTAGCTCGATAAATCAATAAGCCCGATAAGTTGGGAAATGATATTACTTATAGTGTATGTTGTTGATTATAGAAGGAAACTGTGTCCTAGTAATCTAGGTTGAGAATGCCCCCAAGAGGTGCTCATAAGGATTGTCATGTTAAACCCTGTAGGTGGACTTAGTCCGACATGACGATGAGGTTGAGTAGTGGTACTACTCTTGGACTTAGATATTAATTAAGTGAGTTATCAGTAACTCATTTAATTAGTGGACATTTGACATCTTAAACATAGGGAGACTAACACACTCATAATAAGAAGGAGTCCAAAACGTAATTTGCAATTGGTACGGTAGTTCAATAATAATTCTTTAGTGGTATGAATTATTATTGATGAAATTAAGTTGAGTGTTCGGGGCGAACACGGGAAGCTTAATTTCATCGGGAGACCAAAACCAATTCCTCCTCTCGGTCCTTATCGTAGCCTCTTGTGTATAGAGATTTATACCCACCCATACCCACCTTCTTACCCACCTTAAGGTAGCCAGCCAAGCCTAGCTTGGAGCCCAAGCTAGGGCCGGCCAAACCAAGGTGTGAGGTGGTCGACCCTAGCTTGAGTCCAAGCTTGGTGTGGCCGGCCATAATTAATTAAAAGGATTTTATTTTTAAAATTTTTCTTATATGGATTCCATGGTTTTAAAAGAGAGTTTAAAATTTAAATCTTTTATTTTATAGCTTTCTACAAAGGATTTAGAAAAGATTTGATATCTTTCCTTATTTGTAGATTGATAGGAAGATTTTAATTTTGATAAAACTTTCCTTTTTTGTAACCATGTTCATGTTTTTTAAAAGAGAGTTTAAAATTTAAATCTTTCCTTTTATAGCTGTCTATAAAGGATTAAGGAAAGATTTGATATCTTTCCTTATTTGTAGATTGATAGGAAGATTTTAATTTTGATAAAACTTTCTTTTTTTGTAACCATGTTCATGATTTTAAAAGAGAGTTTTAAAATTAAATATTTCCTTTTATAAGCTTCTATAAAAGATTAAGAAAAGATTTGATATCTTTCCTTATTTGTAGATTGAAAGGAGATTTTAATTTTAAAGAAAACTTTCCTTTTTGGAAAACATCCACATGCTTAAAAGAAATATTTTAATTTATAAAATTTCTTTTTATAGCCCACCATGAAGGGAAAAATTATTAGAGAAATTTTTTAATAAATTTCCAGAAACAAATTAGGAAGTTTTAATTCTTGTGTGAATTAAACTTTCCTTGATAGGAGCTAATAGGTGGTCGGCCATGTTAATAATGAAAAGGAAATTGTTTTTTTCTTTTTCATGGCAAAGGAATTAAGAAAGTTTTTTTATTTAAATTTCCTTATTTGCCAAGACCAATGATTATAAAAGAGGGGGTAGAGATGCCTTCAAAAGCGAAACGACTTTATATATTCTATTTCTTCCTCTCTTTTCCTCCTTGGTGGTGGCCGACCCTATTGCTTTTCCCTCTTCCTTTTCTTTCTTCTTCATTGGCCGGACCTTATAATCTCATGGAGCTTGAAGGTGGCCGGATTCTAGTTTGGAGAAGAAGGAGAGAAAGAAAGCATCCCTTGGAGCTTGGTGGTGGTGGCCGAACCTCATCTATTCTTGGAGTACTTGTGGTGGCCGAATCTTGCAAGGAGAAGAAGGAACTTTGGTGGTTCTCATCTCGGTAGATCGTTGCCCACACAACGTCCGGGATAAGAAGAGGAATATGGTAGAAGATCAAGAGGTTGTTGCATACAAAGGAAGGTATAACTAGTAATTATTTTCCGCATCATATTAGTTATTTTTCTTTGTAAGAATTCCAAATACAAGAGGCATTAGATTCTAATTTTTCGAATTCGTTATTCGAGTTTGTGTTTTTTTTTTCGAATTTGTGATTCGATTGTTCTTTTTGGTTAAACCTAGAGTTATATAAGAAAATTAAATATTAGCTTTCCTTAAAAGGCTTTGTCTAGGCAATGGTGGATGCTCCCATACTCAAGAAGGTCATGTGCCTCGCCATGCAATCCTGGAAGCCAATTTTGAAAATTAATATTTAATTAAATTTATAACATAAGTGGATTTGGATCAATAGTGTTAAGTTCCGTTTGCGATCCAAGTCTAAACCATTAAGAACAGATAAGTTAAATTTGGAATCAATAATGTTAAGTTCCGTTTGCGATTCCTAATTCAACTTCTAAAGAACACAATAGGTTATTAGGAAATGTTTGACACTTCTACAAAATTTTTGTACAGTGGAACCGGTACGATCTTCCTAGGACTAACCAACAAAAAATATTTATGTTAGCGTTGCTCTTTCTTTTTGCTTTTCTTATTCCGCTGCGTGCTTACTCGATTTTTTTAATCGCTATTCCCCCCCCCCCCCCCTCTAGCGAATTCTCGATCCGACAATTATCTCAATTCTTGAAGGAAATTTTGAAGAAGAGGCCAAGAATGTTAGTTTCATCGTCAAATTTGCAACGAAATTAGTTTCGTAGAAAATCTATAATGAAAACTGGTTCATCATAGATTTGTGATACACATTGTTTTTTTTTATGATTTTGGGATGAAAAATTTTCATTGTTAATGCAATATTTTTTTTGCTCAGAACCTACCCATTTCTTCATGTTATTGTGTTTACAAATATCATATTTCAAACCTATTTATAACATACACAATTGAACATTCCAACGTATTATATACACAATTTAACATTCCAACACATCATATTCAACATTCCAAACAAGTCATATTCATATAAGTCAAAACAAACATATCCAAAATGAAACCATACCAAAAGAAATCAAAACAAAAATATTCATAAAAGTCATATGTATACAAGTCTTCATATCCACAACTATACAACATTCCAATCTAACATTATCCAAGTTTAACAAGTTATCATATCCAAATGAAAATGTCCTATACCAAATGGTTTCAAAAAGATGGAAAGATACAAAAATAAATCATCATCCTCTTATGCCTCAACAGACAATTCCTTCTCCTTTCATTCTTCTTCTTTTCCTACATTAGAAAATAAACAAACAAAAAAATATCATTTTTAACAAGAAAGAAAATCCTATAAACTGACACAAAACTTAATATATAAAGACTTACTTCCTCTGACATGGATTTTTAATTTCCACCACCTTCCTTGGTCTCACGAACCTTGTTCGAAATAAATTAATAGTGCTAATCAAAAATTAAAAATAAAGGGAAAACAAACTCAATCAAATAAAAAATGTTCAAAAACACTAATTCTAAAATAAATAACATTCATACACAATAAATTCATTATGAACCATCACCACCACCATTATCATCATCGTTGTCACCATCATCATTATAGACGACTATTCGAGATATGGATACATTTACATAACACGTCACAAGTCTGAGTGTTTTGATAAGTTCAAAGAGTACAAGGCTAATGTGGAGAAATGTCATGGTAAAAGTATCAAGACACTACATCGTAGTGATGAGTACCTCTTAGGAGAGTTTAGAAGTCACTTATCAGAAGTCGGGATTCAATCTCAACTGACTGCACCTGGTACACCCCAACAAAATGGTGTGGAAAAAAAAAGGTATATAACTCTTATGGAAATGGTTAGATCAATGATGAGTTATTAAGAATTACCAAATTCGTTGAAAGGATATACTCTGGAAACGACAATGAACATAGTACCTTCTAAGTCAGTACCCTCTACTCCCATAGAATTGTGAAATAGGCATAAGCCTAGTCTGAAGCATATTCGGATTTGGGGTAGTCCAACACATGTGCTAAAGGGAGACACTGATCACGTACAGAAGTTCACTTGGTTGTGGCTTATCCTAGATAAACGAAAGGTGGTTTATTTTATAGTCCTAAAGATCAGAAGGTCATTGTTGGAACCAATGTCTAATTTTTAGAAGAGGACTATGTTATAAACCACAAGCCCATGAGTAAAATTATTCTTAAGGAAATAATAAAGGGCACGTCTAATCTAGTACCAATATTACAAGATGAGATACCACAAGAAACTGCAACACGTGTCACAAATGATGCACAATTACATACGGTGCCTCGTCATAGTGGAAGGGTTGTTAGGCAACCTGAAAGATTCATGTTTTGGGAGAGTCTTTAGACTTGATCCCTGGTGAACATGAACCTGATCCCCAGACATATGACGAAGCACTCCAAGATAAAAATGCAACATCTTGGCAAATAGTAATAGAATCTATGTAAGTCTAGGAGCTTATAGAACCATCAAATGGTGTAAAAGTCATTGGGTGTAAATAGGTCTACAAAAGAAAAAGAAAGACAAACAGGAAGGTGGAAACCTTCAAGCAAGGCTTGTTGGAAAAGGGTATCAATTTTGAGGAAACCTTTTCACCGGTAGTCATGCTTAAGTCTATCCAGATTCTTTTATCTATTCTTTCTCATATGGATTATGAGATTTAGAAAATGGATGTAAAGATAGCTTTCCTTAATGGAAGTCTTGAAGAAAATATCCATATGAAGCAACCAGAGGGATTCATTGCAAAGGGTAAAGAGCATCTTGTATATAAGCTCAATCAGTCTATGGATTGAAGAAAGCTTCAAGGTCTTGGAACATCCGGTTGTAATCCAGTCTTATGGATTTATTCAGTGCCTGGATGAGTCTTGGGTATACAGGAAGTGTGATGGAAACGTGGGGGTATTTCTTGTACTATACGTAGATGACATTTTTGATAGTTGGAAACAATATCAAAGTGTTGTCGGAAGTAAGGGTATAGTTGTCCAAGTAATTCGATATGAAGGACTTGGGAGAATGCACACATATTCTCGGGATCAAAGCGATAAGGGATCATAAGAAAAAAATGTTGTGCTTATCCCAAGCTTCATATATCGATACTATCCTAGCTCATTTTAGCATGCAAGACTCCAAGAAAGGTTTTCTACCTTTTAGACATGGAGTATCTTTATCTAAAGAGATGTCTCCGAAGACATCAAAAGACATAGAAAAAATGAAGTCAGTTCCTTATGCTATTGGAAGCCTAATGTATGCTATGCACGAGACTGGATATTTGCTTTGCCGAGGGCATGGTTAGCATATATTAAAGTAATCTAGAATAGGGACATTGGACTTCCGTAAAGCATATATTAAAGTACCTGAGAAGGACTAGAGATTATATGCTAGTTTACAAAGGCAGATGATTTGCTCCCTGTGGGTTACAAGGATTCGAGCTTCCAATCTGATAGAGATAATAGTAAGTCAACCTCGAGTTTTGTATATACTTTAGGAGGTAAAGCCATAACAATGGAGGAGTGATAAGCATAGATGCTTTTCGGACTCCACCATGGAAGCTGAGTATGTGGCAGCTGTTGGTGCAACCTTAGGTCAAGGTTGACCTGGTTGACCTGACTCGAGTTGACCTGACTCGAGTTGTATTTTGATGTTTGACGAGAATAGAAAAGGGGAGATTGTTGGTGCAACCTTAGGTCAAGGTTGACCTGGTTGACCTGACTCGAGTTGACCTGACTCGAGTTGTATTTTGATGTTTGACGAGAATAGAAAAGTTCTATTATGATGTTTGACGAGAATAGAAAAGTTGTATTCTGATGTTTGACAGAATACAAACTTGGGAGATTGTGGGTGCAATCTTTGGTCAAGGTTGACCCGGTTGACCCGAGGTGAGTCGACCTGATTCGGGAAATCCTGGTAAGTGAAGTCAGGTGAAAGTCCTGGTGAGTGAAGCCAGGCAAGGGAAAGTCCTGGTGAGTGAAGCCAGGCTGTTGGAAAGTCCTGGTGAGTGAAGCCAGGTAAGGGAAATCCAGATAGGTCAAGGTTGACCAGACATCTGGTGAAAAGTCCAAGCAGGGAGCTTAGCACGAGAAAAGTCCAAGTAAGGAGACTTGGCACGGAAAAGTCCAAGCAGGGAGCTTAGCACGGGAAAAGTCCAAGTATGAAGACTTGGCACGGGAAAAGTCCAAGTATGGAGACTTGACACGGAAAAGTCCAAACAGGGAGCTTGGCACGAGAAAAGTCCAAGTATGGAGACTTGGCACGGAAAAGTCCAAGCAGGGAGCTTGGCACGGGTAAAGTCCAAGTATGGAGACTTGGCACGGAAAAGTCCAAGCAGGGAGCTTGGCACGGGAAAAGTCCAAGTATGGAAGCTTGGCATACGAAGTCGGAGAGGGCTCGGCAGCTCGTTCTCCGGACTAGGTAGCTCATTCTCTGGACCGGACGAAGTCGGAGAGGGCTCGGCAGCTCGTTCTCCGGACTAGGTCGGAGAGGGCTCGGTAGCTCGTTCTGGACGGGGTCGGAGAGGGCTCGGTAGCTCGCTCTGGACCGGACGAAGTCGGAGAGGCTCGGTAGCTCGTTCTGCGGACCAGGTCAGAGAGGGCTCGGTAGCTCGTGCTCTGGACCGGACGAAGTCGGAGAGGGCTCGGTAGCTCGTTCTCCGGACTAGGTCGAGAGGCTGGTAGCTCGCTCGGGACCGGGTAGGGTTTAGGGGGGGCTCTAAACCGGATCGTCGGTGACCGATCCACGATATCTGCTGATCGGTCTGCGGACCGATCGGCAACCAATCGTGTGGTGCTGTGGTTATCTGATCGGTCCCGAGACCGATCGAAGCACTTCTGAGAGGAAAGGAGAGAAAGTTGATCGGTCCGGGACCGTCAGATCCCCTGGACCGATCAGGATATGGTATGATCGTCCAGTTAGCGATCGGTCGTGGACCGATCAGGATCTCTCGGACCGATCGGTGATCGGTCAGGCATAGCTGAGTCTAACGGCTATCTCCGTCTTCTTCGCAGAACTCTGTCGCCAGGTGAGCAGGTGTAGGTTATAAAGAGGTCGAGGGCTTCTACAGTGGAAAAACTGCTTCTTCCTGGTTCCTTCTGCTCTTACTGAGCTTTGCTGAGCTCATACTTCTTGAAGCTTCGAGTGAGCTTCCTTCGGCTGGTTCAGCTGCTGTTGGGCATCCGTGAAGTTGTTGCTTCATCAACGGACTCCCGTCGACGAGAAGGCAAAGTGTTTTTACATTCGTATTGCTTTTTGTTTCTTGCTTTCTTTCTTGTACTCCTATCTTGCTATTGCAAGAGATTGCGGCGAGGTTTCTCCACCCAGAAGGAGTTCATATTAGCCGGTTATCCGGGGTCTCATCCACCGACGGATTGATAGGCTTCGTCCACCTTACGGACACGCCGAGGAGTAGGAGTATCATCTCTGAACCTCGTTACATCGCTGTGCTTGAGGTTTGATTTCTCCATTTACGTTTCTGTTGTTATTTTTCCACTGCGCTAACTTGATTCGTAGAAAGAAACGTAAATTTGAGGTCGGCTATTCACACCCTCCCCCCTCTCTAGCCGCATTCGAAGGTCCTAACAAGTGGTATCAGAGCAAGGTTGCTCTTCGTCGGATTAACACCCAAGGGAGCACAAGCTAGAGAATGGATCGACTCGGAGAAGACATCATGATTCCACCCTTCTACGAGTGCTACGATTTCGCGTATTGGAAGGTAAGAATGAAGTATTTTCTTATGACTAACCTAGCAAATTGGAATTGTGTACAAGTAGGTTTTATTCCTCCGGTGGATAGAAAGGGAGAACTTCTCAAGAAAAAGAAGTGGACGAAAGAACAAATCCACCAATCCACAATCAACGACGAGGTAACAAAAATCCTTGAATTTTCATTACCTAGTGATATCTTGTGTAAGATAGGTGGATACAACAATGCCAAGGAGTTGTGGAACAACTTGGCTAAGTTCCATGAGGAGAGCTCCAATTCAAGTCATGAAGAGGAGTCAAGTGAGCCAAGTAGCTCACATCATGGAGGTAATGAATTAGAAGTTGAGGGCTACGCAACATCTATGGAAGAAGAGGAGGAGAGTTCTTCTTCAAGATTGGTGCAAGAAGAAACTTCTACCTCCAGAAGGGATGAAGAAGAGAGCTTACATCCATCCTCAACCCTAGGTAACTCAAGCGATTTAATTTCAAGTAAATTACATATAATGTGCTTTGAGTGTAGGGAATATGGGCATTACAAGAGTAAATGTCCAAAGAGGATTAGGAAGACTCCACCGGCACCAAAGGTCAAGGAAGCCGGAAGAGCAAGGAGCACGTGGTGTGCTTCCAATGCAAGCGAAGGGGACATTATAGAAGTCAATGTCCGAGGGGGAGGCAACCTCACAAGGACAAGAGACCAAGCACATCTATAGGGGGAGCTAAGGCAAACCCTAAGGTATCCTTTAAGGCATATTCTTGCAATCCTTATAAGACACATGCTAGTAATTTTATTGCAATTGTCAATAATGATAAGCATGATAATCTTAGAAACCGATACATGTGCTTAGGTGCAAAACATGTTAGCCTAGACAAGAACAATACTAGAAATGCCAACCCTAGGACTAATTCATCTAAGGTTAAGGAAAACCTAGGTAGGAATCCCAAAACAACTAGACATATGCCTAGGAATACCTCAAAGAAAAATGACAAATTAAAACTTGAGGTATTAGAAAAGGAAAATCAAGTCTTGAGGTCAAGACTTGACACTTTAGAAAAGACCCTTAAGAATTTGGAGAAATCATCTTTAGGGCCTAAGGGTCAAAAGCAAAAGCCCAAGGACATGAGAGGTTTGAGTCACAAACCTAAGTCTCAAGTGGTCAAGCCCACTTATCATAATGTTCCATTCGATTATGGAACAAGACCTAGGGCTAGGAAGACCATCACCAAGGTCACAAGGGGAGTCACCCCTAGAGTTGATCTTGATGAGTCCCAAATGGCCAAGGCTTTAAAGCCTAAGAGGGTCATTAGGAGGGTTGCTAGGGAAGTCATCCCTAGTGAATATTTAGTGAACCCAATGAGCTCAAATAGGTATTGGGTTCCTAGGAGCGTGATTCCATCACGCTAGATGGTTTAGGGTGTGCCAACCTTACTTGAATAGGTAGTTAACCTAATCATGGCAAAAGGTGGCACTTTAGGAATTTTCAAGGTGTAATCAAGCCTTGAAAATGAAATGGAAAGTTATTCCTAAGATGATTAGCATGTGCCAACCATATTCGAGGAATTCTCTAGGGTCAATCTAATTGGCACATAGTGATCTAAAAATCTTTAGTATATGATTTTAGGTCTATTACACTTAGGAATATGGAATTTATGGCAAAATGATCAAAATTATCAAAAATGACAACTAAGGCTAGAATTAGGTATTTTCTATACCTTTATATATTATTTGTCATGTATTGTTTGACATATGCCATGTCATGACATCATATTTAATTTATTATCATTTGAAATGTCATGATAATACTTAGGTTAGCTATATGTCATGCCTTATTTAAGTTTCATACTTTATGACATGACATCATGACATTGGCACATGTTTTTACTTATGATATTATTTTATGCCATGTCATCATCTCTTGCATTGATCAATTAAATTGATTTAAGGATAAAAACTCAATTTGATATGGAAATCAAATTGTTGTCTAGAAAATGCATGAGAACTTAGCTTAAGATGACCTAAACTCATATCTCACATCAAAATTGACTTGGATGTGTTTGATACACCTTAGATGTGTGTGAGATATTAGGATTATGAGTTAGGATCAAGGTGCATAGCTCTTGTACCTAGATGAGCCTAATTCTAAATTGAGGATCATAGGGAAAGCTTGTGTACAAGTCATGTACACTTAGCCCTAAGATTGTGGTCCTAAATTGAATGGTTTAAAATCATTTCAAAATTGATTTGAAAAACCTTGATGAAGCTTTTCTAGTGATAGCATTCATCATTGAGCAAGTTGATACAAAGTTGAGGTAAACTTGAACTATTTCAAAGTTTTTAAACTTTGTATCAAGATTTGAAAATGGAAGTTATTTTCATAGAAAACTATTTTTCCATGATAGTATATGTTATGAGGAATGTATCCTCAAAATTTTATAATTTTTGGAATTTTCTGTAATTTTGTAGGGGTTTCTGAATTTCGGGAGGAAGAAATTCAGAAATCAGACATGTGTGACCGATCAGGAGGTTCCCTAATCGGTCCAGGGGATGCTGGATCGGTCACTGGACCGATCCAGGGAGCTCCTGATCGGTCTAGTGACCGATCGGGCGTGCCAAAATGCTGATTTTCGACTGTGTTGTCTGAAATTTCAGCTGAAAGTTAAAACACAGTTTGTGTTTTGGATTTCTAAAGGTTTGAAACTCTCCAAGACATTGTTGGTGCAATGGTCAAGGGGGAGTTTTACCTATTAGTCAAGGCGGAGTTTTTACTCTAAAGACTTGAGTGATATGGGATTATCACTAAGTTGATTGTTGACTTTAGAATCAAGGGGGAATTTAAGGGTTTCAATGAAAGGTATGGGACTTTCATTAGGAAGAAACTCTTGACCTTGATTCACTCTTTTTGATGTGTGTCAAAAAGGGGGAGAATGAGAGAATATCCAAAGAATGTTCAAGGAAGAACATTAGAGTTTGGGGAGAATGTTCAAGGAAGAACATTGGAAAACCTAAGTTAGGTTATCGGGTTAACCTAACTTGATTATGGTTTTTGTCAAACATCAAAAAGGGGGAGATTGTTGGTGCAACCTTAGGTCAAGGTTGACCTGGTTGACCTGACTCGAGTTGACCTGACTCGAGTTGTATTTTGATGTTTGATGAGAATAGAAAAGGGGAGATTGTTGGTGCAACCTTAGGTCAAGGTTGACCTGACTCGAGTTGTATTTTGATGTTTGACGAGAATAGAAAAGTTCTATTATGATGTTTGACGAGAGTAGAAAAGTTATATTCTGATGTTTGACAGAATATAAACTTGGGAGATTGTGGGTGCAATCTTTGGTCAAGGTTGACCCGGTTGACCCGAGGTGAGTCGACCTGATTCGGGAAATCCTGGTAAGTGAAGTCAGGTGAAAGTCCTGGTGAGTGAAGCCAGGCAAGGGAAAGTCCTGGTGAGTGAAGCCAGGCAGTTGGAAAGTCCTAGTGAGTGAAGCCAGGTAAGGGAAATCCTGATAGGTCAAGGTTGACCAGACATCTGGTGAAAAGTCCAAGCAGGGAGCTTGGCACGAGAAAAGTCCAAGTATGGAGACTTGGCATGGAAAAGTCCAAGCAGGGAGCTTTGCACAAGAAAAGTCCAAGTATGGAGACTTGGCACGGGAAAAGTCCAAGTATGGAGACTTGGCACGGAAAAGTCCAAGCAGGGAGCTTGGCACGGGAAAAGTCCAAGTATGGAAGCTTGGCATGCGAAGTCGTAGAGGGCTCGGCAGCTCGTTCTCCGGACTAGGTCAGAGAGGGCTCGGTAGCTCGTTCTCTGGACCGGACGAAGTCGGAGAGGGCTCGGCAGCTCGTTCTCCGGACTAGGTCAGAGAGGGCTCGGTAGCTCGTTCTCTAGACCGGACGAAGTCGGAGAGGGCTCGGTAGCTCGTTCTCCGGACTAGGTCAGAGAGGGCTCGGTAGCTCGTTCTCTGGACCGGACGAAGTCGGAAAGGGCTCGGTAGCTCGTTCTCTGGACCGGACTAGGTCAGAGAGGGCTCGGTAGCTCGTTCTCAGGACCAGGTAGGGTTTAGGGCTGGGATCTCTAAACCTGGATCGGTCTGGTGACCGATCCAATGATACGGCTGATCGGTCTGCAGACCGATCAGTAACCAATCAGTGTGGTACTGTGAGTTATCTGATCGGTCTAGAGACCGATCAGGAAGCAACACAGAGGAAAAGGAGAGAAAGGATTGATCGGTCCAGGGACCGATCAGACCCCTCCTGGACCGATCAGGATATGGTCTGATCGGTCCAGGCTTAGCCTGATCGGTCTGTGGACCGATCAGGGATCTCCTGGACCGATCAGGTGATCGGTCCAGGCATAGCCGTTAAGTCACAACGGCTATCTCCGTCTTCTTTGCAGAACTCTAACGGCAGGTGAGCAGGTGCAGGTTATAAAGAGGTCGAGGGCTTCTACAGTGAAAAAAAAACTGCTTCTTCCTGGTTCCTTCTGTTGGGATCTTAGATGGCTAGAGGGGGGGTGAATAGCCTCTTTGAAAAATACTAAACACAAATTTCTTCAAGAGCTTTGTTAGCACAGCGGAATTAGAAGACTAAAACAAAGAGAGAACACAGCACACTAACTCAGAGATTTACGAGGTTCGGGGATAACTTGCCCCTACTCCTCGGCGTGTCCGTAAGGTGGACGATCCCTTGATCTTCCAATAGATCACACCCCGGAAGCTATCCGGCTAAAGGATTCTCCTTCTCGGTGGAGTAACCTCTCCACAAAGTCTTTAACAGCAGTAAGAAATTAAGCACAAGACTTACAGTAGTGGCTCAAGTGAAATGATCAAAGGAAGCTCACAGCCACAATCAGCGAAGAATAAGCACAAGCAGGAACACAAGAATACAGCCTCTCTTCAAGCACAAAGCACAGCACAGCTTGTTTCACACAATCAACCGAGAGCCCTATTCCTTGCTTCCTCGTCTCTCTTCTTATGCCTCTGCTCTTTCGCTGCAGAAACTCTGCGTCGAATCTCTGCTGTAAACACAAGCATCGCCAATCACTCTTCCTCCTCAGCTAGTTCTCTGAACTCACACCAATACCATCCTTGGTCTTGCTGGTGTCTTCTGAGCTCCAACCAACCCACAGGAGTCAAGCTGATCGCGAACAGAGATTGCAGTCTGTTAGCATCAGTATCCGTTGATGCTCAATCTTCCCTCATCGCAGTGATACACAGAAGAAAGTAAGCTCTGTCTTATTCCTTTGATGAGGCTTAATTTGAAATTAAGCCTTTGGAATGGAACCCGCAACTGTACCACATAAAGCTCACAGCGAAGTTGATTAGTTTAAGCGAATCGAAACCGTGAGAACGGCGGTGTGTGCGGGCGGTGTGGTGGATCGGTCGGACGATCCACACCTTTGATGATGTCGATCGGTCGTGAAGGACCGATCAGGTATTGATCGATGCGGGCCGATCGGGGCTTAATGAGTCGCGGTTCCTCGCACTCCTAAGATCGTCACCTGATCGGTCCCAAGACCGATCGGATATGGCCTGATCGGTCCTCAGACCGATCCCCGCCTTTTCCTTCTTGCGACATCATCTCCGGATCGGTCTCGGACCGATCGATTACTCGATGAGCTCGGTGTTTCTGATCGGTCTGAGGCCGTCAGATTACTCGATGTGCTCGAGTGTTTCTGATCGGTCACCGGCCGATCGGCAAACTAGTTTCATCGGATCGGTGCGTACGCGTCGTGCAATCAAATCTCCGATCGGTGCATTGACCGATCCAACGCCTATGTGATACTAGGATTGGTCACGAAATGAGCTACGAGCCCTCTCGACCGTCCGGTCCGAGTACGAGCTCACCGAGCCCTCTCGACCTAGTCCGGAGAGCGAGCTACCGAGCCCTCTCGACTTCGCGTGCCGAGAACCATACACGGCCCTCTCTGACCTAGTCCGGAGAACGAGCTACCGAGCCCTCTCCGACTTCGTCCGGTCCAGAGAATGAGCTACCGAGCCCTCTCCGACCTTTCCGTGCCAAGTCACCATACTTGGACTTTTCCCGTGCCAAGCTCCCTGCTTGGACTTTTCACCAGATGTCTGGTCAACCTTGACCCATCTGGATTTCCCTTGCCTGGCTTCACTCACCAGGACTTTCCCTCTCAACTGATCAACCTCGATCAGTAGTCATTCTAAGTTCAATTAATATCTGATACAAACTTAAATCAGTGTCAACATCAAAACAACAGCCAGGTCAGACTGTATCAACAATCTCCCCCTTTTTGTTGTTTGACAACACAATTTAAGTTTAGATCAGAGTTGTTCAAATTTTCATAATTTTAGGGGAATCAAGATCCTCCCCCTAAGACGGATACAACACTATGTGAGGGTCTTCTAAAATCAAATTTGCATTCATCTAAACTTAGTTATCTTCTCCCCCTTTGTCAAACACTGAAAAGGTGCGAATAAGGTAAGATAACTTAAAGAACTCCCCCTTAACCCTTACTGTCTGTTTCTTAAAGCACTTAGAATTCCCTCTAAGTGTATTATAAGATAGTAATAAAGAAATAAAGGACAAACAAGACATGCAAGTGAACAGCATATTAATAGCCGATAGAAAATGAAGCATAATAAAGAGCAAGCAAATATAAAACTGAGTAGCATAAATACATGAGTAGCATCAGAAGTGCAAACATCCAGGTCAGACATAAAAACTAACAAATAGCATCCAAAATACAGAGAGTCAACAAACAAACTGTATCAATCAATATCCTCACACTGAGGAACATCACCATCATCGGCAGGAGGGGTGAAATCCTGAGGCGGCACGCTGGAGGATGGATAGCCTGGGTAAGACTGCGGAGGCGGGTAGCACGCCATCCATCCGAGTAGCAACTGCTGTGTCACCACCTGCTGACTGCGCAGATCATCGAAGCGTTGGTCAATCTGCCCTCGCAGGTCATCGTAGCGCTGGTCTATCTGAATACGCATGCCATCCAGCTCAGCAGATATCATCTCATCGTGCTGATCAAAGCGGCTCTCCATCTCTGCAATCTGCCAGCGCAGATCCGGATCCGCCTCTCCGTACTCAGCAACAGCAGCCTGTCGTGGAAGCGCCCGTGGTAGCTCACTAAGTGCTCTCCCATCCTTCCACCGAACTGCCCCATTCTGGCCTATGATACCAGACTTGGAAAATGCCCGTTTCCCAAGTCGGCAATCCTGTCTTACCATCTTCACTATCCTACCCTTGGACACATCTACCTGAAGGGACGCGAGCCAATCTGTAATTATATGCCCATAAGGCATATAAACAGTGAAGCTGCTAGGCTGACTATATGAGATAATCGAAGTGTAGATGCTCGACATGATATCAAAATCGAGACGCCGACGCAATCCATAGAGCATCAGACAATGAAATGATCGGATCTCAGCCAGGGGTTTGGATGTGATTGGTAGGAGACAGTTCGTGACAATCTTAAAAAGAATATAATCGGAGGCAGAAAGTTTCAAAGCTGCAAAAGTAGGGAACTCAGAATCTAACTCATCTAGCCCATCCGGTCTAGGATGTCTAAAGAAATACTCATGGATGGTGTCAAATGATACATCAAGTGGGGGAAGTAATGGGACTGGTAAATCAGGATAAATAGAAAAAGGATTTCCTGAACTCCTTCGGCAATCTAGATACTCAAAGAATTCTGCAATGGAGAAATCGATAGATCTCTTAGCGACTCTAGTTCTATAGATACCATCACCGGGCTGATGAAGATTGTTGTAGAATTCAGATACTAGGTCAAAGTTGATGTCCCTTTCTAGAAAAAACAAAGAATCGAGCTTGTAATAGGCAATGGTTTCTAAAATAGAGGGACAAAATTCCTGCATGAACTTCTTATCAACAGATCGACAAGGGAGTAGCTTGAATGTCCTCTGTTTAAACGCTTGTTCAAACTGTTGGTTAGAAAATCTACTGGAACTAGCTGGTTGGGGTCGAGAGGGAGCAGGAGCTTTGGATTTGGATTTCTTGGTCGGTTCCTTAGAGGTTCCCTCACCACCAGTGGGTTTCTTTCTAACAATTAGGACAATGGGAACAAGGAAAGAGCACCGGCCATGGGCAAACCACCGAGCACAAACCACAGTGAAGGTAAGAACATGATAACATGACCTGCCAAAGACAATAAGCAATAGAGATCGAGAGATTACCTCGGTGCCATTGTGACCTTCGGCTTTTAGAAGACGATGGGTCGAGAAGACGGGAGGAAGAGAGGGGCGTCGGCTAGGTTATGAGTCGGTCGGCTAGGGTTTTGAGAAGGAAGAAGATCAGGGAGAGAGGAGGTCGGGAGGATTTAATGAGGGGATAGTGCACAGTGTGATCTGATCGGACGGTTGTCCGATCAGGATCGATTTTAATGCAAAGGGGTCTGATCGGTCCCCCGGACCGATCAGGAAACCCTCTGATCGGTACTCAGACCGATCAGGGGGCCTTCCTGCGAACCATAGAGAGCTGATCGGTCCTTGGACCGATCAGTTAGTGAACAGAGAGTTATGGATTCGTTCTGGATCTGTCGACAGACCGATCCAGTATCGCCTGATCGGTCCCCGGACCGATCAGAGGTCGAACAGAGAGGTTGAAGCATGCCAGAACCTCTGGAGAGGTTGAAAACCTCCTGATCGGTATTAGAGACCGATCAGAGAACATCCTGATCGGTCCCTGGACCGATCAGTTACTGAGATCCAGTGATTTCAATCTCTGTAATTCGTATCAAAGACTCTGAAACTTTGTTCAACAACTTCTAAGGTCATAACCTAGGATTTGGAGAGCCCACAGACTATATTCAGTGATACCAATGAATATTTTCTAAGGATTTGTTCCCCTGGTTTGGAATCATCCAGGGCTCGAAAATTTCAGATACTTAAACTTCTTCTTGAATCTGAAAGTCTCAAAACCAGAGAACTTTCAAGACCTGAGAAGTTTGTGTTATTTATTTGCTGAAACTATAATCTATGGTGAACCAAGGTACCAAAACTAACTTAGGCTATCTATAACCTGGTTCAAAATTCGTCCTTTCTATGATTAGTTTCAAGTTTATCAAAATATGTCTAAATTGCTGATATTTCTTCACCAACTTGTCCTATTTTCAATCAAGGTCACGAAATGTATCAAGCAAAGGTATCAATCAACCACATCAACCATGTTAGATGTTTTTTTTTATTAGGCAAATGTCCAACCAAGATTCCTTGGTTGGAATATATGAGTAAGATCTAGGAACCAAATACACATAAATTATGTAATGGTCTTCCCCATACTCAATTTATATCTCGTCAACCTCATTATTCAAGGGATGCATGATACATTTTGAACAATTTGGTTGATCCTAGCATCTCACCCCATTTCTAGCAAGCAAAAACATTTTGTTCAACCTTATAGTTTGTGTGAGATGTTCCCAAGTTGCCCAAAATCATTCCCAATTTCTCTTGTCATTTTAATTGTCCTTATTGATCATGATGAAGTCCTAAGGACCTAAGGAGCCAAACACATTCCCAACTCCCTCCTTAAATGACTAAATTCATTCTCCGGAAGGGGTTTGGTGAAAATATCAGCTAGGTTTGACTTTGACTCAACATATGTGAGTGCAATGTCTCCCCTAGCTACGTGATCTCTTATGAAGTGATGACGCACTTCAATGTGTTTGGTCCTCGAATGATGGACTGGATTTTTAGTTAGGTTGATCATGCTAATGTTGTCACATAGCACTTGTACACCCTTATAAGAAAGTCCATAATCCTCTAGTGTGTGTATCATCCACAACAACTGTGATACACTCTCTCCCATGGCAATATATTCGGCCTCGGTCGTGGAGAGAGCAACACAATGTTGCTTCCGACTTGACCAACTAACTAAAGATGAACCTAAAAATTGGCAGCCCCCACTAGTACTTTTTCGATCCAATTTGCACCCAGCATAATCGGAGTCGGTATAACCTATCAAGTCAAAAGACTCAGTACGTGGGTACCAAAGACCTACTCTAATTGTGCCTTTAAGGTATCTCAGAATTCTCTTAACTGCAATTAAGTGAGATTCCTTGGCATAGACTTGATACCTAGCGCACATGCCCACAGCAAAGAGTATGTCCGGTCGACTAGCTGTGAGATATAGAAGACTACCAATCATGCTTCTATATTGCGTTAGATCAATTGGTTTTCTACTCTCATCATTGTCAAGGCGAGTGTTTGTTGCCATTGGAGTGGACACTTCCTTAGAGTCACTCATATTGAATTTTCTAAGCATCTCTTGAGTGTATTTTGTCTGATAGACATAAATTCCATCTCGAGTTTGTTTGATTTCAAGTCCGAGGAAGAATGTCAACTCTCCTATTAGACTCATCTCAAACTCACTTTCCATGTGAGAAATGAATTCATTCAAATAGCCCTTGTTATTTGAGCCACAAATTATGTCATCGACATATACTTGGGCTACAAAAATGTTTTCACCATCTCTACGTAGAAATAGTGTTGGGTCTATTTGACCTCTTACAAATCCCTTCTCTAGTAAATAAGTTGACAGCCTTTCGTACCAAACTCGAGGTGCTTGTTTAAGCCCATAAAGAGCTTTCTTGAGCTTGTATACGTGGTTTGGAGCTTCGGTACTCACAAACCCCGGTGGTTGCTCAATATAGACCTCTTCTTTGATGAGACCGTTCAAGAAAGCCGATTTAACGTCCATTTGATAGAGCTTGAAACCTCTATGTGCAGCAAAAGCTAGCATAAGGCGAATGGACTCTAATCGGGTCACGGGAGCATATGTCTCATCATAATCAAGACCTTCGACTTGGCTATAGCCTTTGGCTACAAGTCTTGCCTTGTTTCTTACAACTTCACCCTTTTGATTTAATTTATTTTTGAAGACCCATTTGGTTCCAATAATGGTGGTCTTCCTAGGTCTAGGAACTAAATCTCATACTTGGCTCCTTTCAAATTGACCTAATTCGTCTTGCATAGCTATGATCCAATCAGGATCGTGCAATGCTTCATCAACTAGTCTTGGTTCAATTTCTGAGATTAAGGCAACCTCATTGTACTCATTTCTAAAGAATGATCTAGTCCTAACCCCTTGTTGGATGTCTCCCGCAATCTGGTCTTGGGGATGACTAGAGGCTAACCTAGACTGCCTTGGTGTTGGCGGTGCCTCATGAATGGTCTCACTATGCACAGGCAGAGACTCAGTATCAGGCAAAGGATCAGATTGAGTTCTTTGTTGCCTTTGCTCATCAACATCAGAGTCAACTTCGACTCGTTCTTCATTTTGATCATTCAAACTTAGATTTCTAAGTTCAAATTGAATTTCTCCTATAGCCCTTGATTGATCATTTAAGTTAAGGATTTCTTCAAAAGCTACATCAGAGGACTCTTCAATCAATTTAGTCCTATTGTTGTAGACTTGATAGGCTTTGCTGGTGAGCGAGTACCCGACCAGTATCCCTTCATCAGCCTTGGCCAAAAATTTTCCAAGATGGTCCTTGGTGTTCAAAATAAACACCTTACAACCAAACACCATAAGATGTTTAATTGTAGGTGGTTTCCCAAACCAAAGTTCATGGGGAGTCTTTCCTAAAAACCTATGTATCAGGATTCGGTTTTGCACATAGCAAGCTGTATTCACAGCTTCAGCCCACAAGTAACTCGGTAGTGAGTACTCATTGAGCATGCTTCGTGCAGCCTCTTGTAAGACTCGGTTCTTTCTCTCCACAACCCCATTTTGCTGTGGGGTCCTTGGAGTTGAGAACTCATGTCTATACCCTTTTGCTTGACAAAATTCTAAAAACCTATGGTTTTGAAATTCACCACCATGATCACTTCTAATGGTTTTAATTGTTGTTGATTTTTCAGTTCTTCTACAAAAGGAAATAAAAATATCTATGGTTTGATCCTTAGTTTTCAAAAAGAAAGTCTATGTATATCTAGTAAAATCATCAATAATTACTAAACAATATCTACTACCATTCAATGAAATAACATTGTTACAATCAAACAAGTCCATATGTAATAAGTCTAAGGCAGTAGATGTACTCACAGTGCTTTTACCTTTATGAGATGCTTTTGTTTGCTTACCCATTTGACATGCATCACATAGTTTGTTCTTTTGGTACTTGATGCTGGGTAAGTCTCGCACTAATCCTTGGTTGGCCAACTTCCGGATGTTCTTCATGTTTACATGTGCCAACCTTCTATGCCATAGCCAAGACTCTTCTTCTTTCGACATGAAACACTTAATCAAAGCATTAGTAGCACTTTTAAACGATACTTGATAAATATTATCAACCCTTGTGCCTACTAGTACCGTGTCAAGTGTGTCAATGTGTTTAAACAAACATTGACTTGAATGAAATTCAATTGTGTAACCCATATCACACAATTGACTGACACTTAGGAGATTAAAAGTCATCCCCTTGACTAGAAGGACATTCTTGATATGGAGACATTCGGATATATGAATGTCTCCAACTCCTACAACCTTAAGGCAACCATTATTACCAAAAGACACATTACCTCTACTTTTGTTTTGAATGGTTGTAAACAGTGATTTGTCCCCGGTCATGTGCTTGGAGCATCCACTATCAACAAACCAAGTTGATAGATGCTCTCCCTCGACCAATGCCTACAAGACACGGAAGATAGAGGTTTTAGGTACCAAAATCTTGGGACCTAATGCTTCTACAACGAAAGACCTAGGAATCCATGCCTTGGTCATACCTTTCCTAGTTCCATGAGCCCTAGAAACATGTGATCTACTATTTTGAGTTCTAGACATTAGAGAAATGAAACCCGACTCCTTGGGTTGATACCCTAGCCCGGCCTTGTTGTAGACTGCCCTTTGGGCATTTAGAATCATGTCTAGAGTCTTAGAGCTAGTTGAGAATTTCTCAAGCATTTTCTTGAGTTTCTCAACCTCACCCTTTAAAGCCTTGTTCTCATCCTCAAGGACTTCTAGATGTAGGTCATCGACCTCATCTTCCCTAAGGGTCCTTAAGGTTTTTACTTCTTCTTTTAACAATTTATTTTCTGTTTTTGACTTTTTAAGCAATGTAGATAAGTGAGTGATAGTCTTATAACACTTTTCTATATGAGAAGAGGTTACCTCTTCATCATCCGACGATGATGAAGCCGCGGTTGAAGCGTCGCTCGAATCTCCCTCACTTCCGGAGTCCGAAACCTCCCTTGCCATGAGTGCTAATTGTCGTGTGCTCTTTTCCATCTTCTCTTCTTCCTCCGATGAGCTTGATGAGGACTCATCCCAAGTGGCCTTGAGAGCCTTCTTCTTCTTGGCTCTTTCCTCCTTCTTTTTGGCTCGTTCCTCCTTCCTCTTTAATTTCGGACACTCGCTCCGAATGTGTCCTTTCTTGCTACACTCATAACATATAACATTAGATTTATCAAAATTTTGATCATTAGTTTTACCTTTTCCTTTGTATCTTCGGCTTCTTCTCATAATCCTTCTTACGAAGTTCGCCATCTCACTTGATGATGATCCACTTTCATCATCGGATTCGGAGGAAGAGGTGGATGAGGAAATCTCCTTTTCCTTCTTCTTTTCCTTCTTCCTTCTTCCATCCTTGCTCTTTGGTCCTACAAATAAAGCAATACCCTTCTCTTTTTGACCTTTGTTAGCAAGCTCATGAAGTTCCATCTCACAGAAAAATTCATCTAGTTTAACAATGGAAAGATCCTTGGATACCTTGTAGGCATCTACCATAGATGACCACAAAGCATTCCTAGGAAAAGATTTAAGAGCGTACCTTACTAGATCGCGATTCTCCACTCGTTCGTCCACAGAGTGTAGACCGTTGATGATCTCCTTGAATCTCCCATGAAGTTCACTTACCGTTTCATTGTCCTTCATGGTTAGATTTTGGAGCTGATTCAAGAATAGGTCCCTCTTGGCAATCCGAGAATCTTGAGTTCCCTCTTGGAGCTCGATGAGTTTGTTCCATAGGTCTCTTGCACTCGAGAATGGACCTACCTTGACGAGTTGGTCCTTGGCGATTCCACATTGCAAGGTGACCATAGCCTTGGCATCGGCTTGTGCTTTGCGGAGTTGTTCGGTAGACCACCTTGACGAATCGAGTTCCTTACCTTCTTCATCCTTTGGTGGTGTGAAACCTTCCTTGACTGAGAACCACATGGCAATGTCGGTCTTGAGGTAATACTCCATGCGGCCCTTCCAATATTGAAAATCTGCTCCTTCGAAGTAGGGTGGTCGATTTGTGCTAAAGCCTTCCTTCATAGCCATCCTTGTTTGCTCTTTTGGGTGTTAATCCGAATCAAAGAGCCCCTTGCTCTGATACCACTTGTTGGGATCTTACATGGCTAGAGGGGGGGTGAATAGCCTCTTTGAAAAATACTAAACACAAATTTCTTCAAGAACTTTGTTAGCACAGCGGAATTAGAAGACTAAAACAAAGAGAGAACACAGCACACTAACTCAGAGATTTACGAGGTTCGGGGATAACTTGCCCCTACTCCTCGGCGTGTCCGTAAGGTGGACGATCCCTTGATCTTCCGGTATATCACACAAGCTATCCGGCTAAAGGATTCTCCTTCTCGGTGGAGTAACCTCTCCACAAAGTCTTTAACAGCAGTAAGAAATTAAGCACAAGACTTACAGTAGTGGCTCAAGTGAAATGATCAAAGGAAGCTCACAGCCACAATCAGCGAAGAATAAGCACAAGCAGGAACACAAGAATACAGCCTCTCTTCAAGCACAAAGCACAGCACAACTTGTTTTACACAATCAACCGAGAGCCCTATTCCTTGCTTCCTCGTCTCTCTTCTTATGCCTCTGCTCTTTCGCTGCAGAAACTCTGCGTCGAATCTCTGCTGTAAACACAAGCATCGCCAATCACTCTTCCTCCTGAGCTAGTTCTCTGAACTCACACCAATACCATCCTTGGTCTTGCTGGTGTCTTCTGAGCTCCAACCAACCCACAGGAGTCAAGCTGATCGCGAACAGAGATTGCAGTCTGTTAGTATCAGTATCCGTTGATGCTCAATCTTCCCTCATCGCAGTGATACACAGAAGAAAGTAAGCTCTGTCTTATTCCTTTGATGAGGCTTAATTTGAAATTAAGCACTGGAATGGAACCTGCAACCTGAACCACATAAAGCTCACAGCAGAAGTTGATTAGTTCAAACGAATCAGAAACCAGCAGAACCTGACAGTGTGTGCAGACAATGTGGTGGATCGGTCAGCGGACCGATCCACACCTTTGAATTGATGTCTGATCGGTCATGAAGACCGATCAGGGTATGGCCTGATCGGTCTGCAGACCGATCAGGGCTTAATGAGTGTGGTTCCTCGCACTCCTAAGTGTTAGAGTGTATACTAAAAGCCTAGCTTTTGGTATAAACATCTATCTAGAAATAAGAATCACATTGGTCAAATGTCTACATTTATGATAAATGTAGTTGTTCAATTAATTTATACTGTAGATAACATGGTGTGTGGTGTCACACACAGAGGATCATGTTATCAGTACCTTATAAATTATAAATAGTAACTCACGACCATAATGGAAAGGAACAAACCATTGGAAGGTCGTAGTGTAATTAGGTATTAGTTTATCTTAACTATATAATTACACTAGTACACTTAGAGTGTATTGAGTATAACCATTAGAGGTCGTTTCTTTTATACTGACTTTATAAAGAAACAAAGACCTCAGTTATTATGGAAGTGTGTGCTCTTAATCCTAATATAATAACAAGCACATATATTTGATATTTATTTCTTTAATTTATCAATGGGTGAGATTTAGTTCGATGAATCAATAAGCCCGATAAGTTGGGAAATGATATCACTTATAGTGTGTATTGTTGATTATAGAAGGAAACTGTGTCCTAGTGATCTAGGTTGAGAATGTTCTCAAGAAGAGCTCATAAGGATTGTCATGTTAAACCCTGCAGGTGGACTTAGTCCGACATGACGATAAGGTTGAGTGGTACTACTCTTGGACTAAGATATTAATTAAATAAGTTGTCAGTAACTCGCTTAATTAGTGGACATTTGACATCTTAAACACAGGGAGACTAACACACTCATAATAAGAAGGAGCCCAAAATGTAATTTGGGATTGGTGTGGTAGTTCAATAATAGTTCTTTAGTGGAATGAATTATTATTGATGGAATTAAGTTGTGTGTTCGGGGCGAACACGGGAAGCTTAATTTCATCGGGAGACCAAAACCAATTCCTCCTCTCGGTCCCTATCGTAGTCTCTTGAATATAGAGATTTATACCTACCACATACCCACCTTCTTACCCAACCAATAGGGGCCGGCCAAGCTAAGCTTGAAGCTCAAGCTTAGGGCCGGCCAAGCCTAAAGGTGGCCTAAGGTGGCGGCCAAAGTTTGGAGCCCACATCATATTAAAAGGATTTTTTATTAAAATTATTTCTTATGTGGATATCATAGTTTTAAAAGAGAGTTTAAAAATTAAATCTTTCCTTTTAAAGCTTTTACAAAAGATTAAGAAAAGATTTGAAATCTTTCCTTATTTGTAGATTGAAAGGAGATTTTATTTTAAGAAAAACTTTCCTTTTGACCATGATAATAATTTAAAAGAGTTTAAAAATTAAATAATCTCTTTTATTAGTTTCTACAAAGATTAAGAAAAGATTTGATATCTTTCCTTATTTGTAGATTGAAAAGAGATTTTAATTTTTAGAGATAACTTTCCTTTTGGAAATTATCCACATGTTTAGAAGAAGAATTTTAATTTATAAAATTTCCTTTTTATTAACCAATCATGAAGGGATAAAAATTATTGGAGAAATTTTTATAAATTTCTAGAAACAAATTAGGAAGTTTTAATTCTTGTGTGAATTAAATTTTCCTTGTTTTGGGGAATTAGAAGTGGCCGGCCATTATTATTAAAAGAAGAAAATTGTTTTTTAATTAAAATAATTTTTCTTTTTATGACAAAAGAATTAAGGAATTTTTTATTAAAATTTCCTTATTTGTCAAGACCAAGGATTATAAAAGAAGGGGTAGAGGTGCCTTCACGGGTGATCAACTCTATTATTCTTCTCCTCTCTTTTCCTCCTTGGTGGCCGACCCTAGCTTCTTCCTCTTCTCTTCTTCTTATGGCCGGCGGCAACCTCTCTTGGAGCTCTTGATGGTGGCCGGTTCTAGCTAGGAGAAGAAGGAGAGAAAGGTGGTTTTGTTTCTTGCATCCCTTGGAGCTTGGTGGTGGTGGCCGGACCTCTACTTCTCTTAGAGAATTGTGGTGGCCGAAACTTGTAAGGAAGAAGAAGGTGCTTGGTGGTTCTCATCTCGGAAGATCGTTGCCCACACAACGTCCGAGGTTAGAAGAGGAATACAGTAGAAGATCAAGAGGTCTTTTAGAAGGTATAACTAGTAATTTTTCCTTTCCGCATCATGCTAGTTATTTATGGAAATAATACCAAATACAAGAGGCTTACGATTCTAGTATTTCGAATATGTTTTCGAAGTTGTGTTCTTTTATTTTTCTTTTCCTTGTGATTTGATTGTTCTTTTTGGTTGACCTAAAGTTATTTTAGGAAATTAAATATTAGCTTTCCATAAAAGGTTTTGTCTAGTCGGTGGTGGTTGTTCCCATATCCAAGAAGGTCATGTGCCTCGCCACGTCAGTACTGGGAACCAATTATGGAAATTAATATTTAATGGAATTAATAACTTAGGTGATTTGGATCAAACGTGTTAAGTTCCGCAGGAGATCCAAGTCTAAACCTTAAAGAACAAATAGATTAAGTTTTGGATCAAACGTGTTAAGTTCCGCAGGCGATCCAAAATTTAATTTAAAAAAACACATGGTAGCTACGAAAAGGTTCAGACCTTTGTACAAAATTTTTGTACAGTGGAACCTCTAGGTTTTCCGAGTAGCAACCAACAATTGGTATCAGAGCTAGGGTATTGCCTCTGTGTATTTGGTATTAGTTTAATTATGCACATGTCATACATAATTTAGGCAGATTAATAGTAGGATGTGCTAACTTTTTGGATGCAGGATCCAACTATTATGGCCTATAGTTATTATGTGTGTGATTGGACCCTTGGACATGTCAAGGACATTTTATTGTGTGTGCATGATTGTATTATAAAATATAGCAGGAGTTGTATTTAGTTATATTAGGATTTTATTTTTTGATCTAGATACATGTACATTCCTTCGAGGAATATAGGATCGAAAAATGTAAAATTCTATTTATGTCGCGGATCGAGTCTTGCAAGGCGTGGAACCTTTTAAGGACCAGAGGCGCAGCGGAACAAGGAGCAAGATGGATGCGACAACTAGACCCGATGGCAGTGGCCAAAGATGGCAGCAGCTAGGGTTGGTGACACACGGAGGACAACAATAGATAAAAGCCATAATAGTTGAAAATTAGTTTTTCTATTTATTGCTTTTTATGCTGTGTTGTGTGTGCTTGTTAGTATGCATATTTAGTAGGCTAGCATAGTTAAAATTCCTCATTTATAAATAACTAAGTGGGAGAGGGATTTTTAAGTAAATCTCATGGTCTCCATTACTGGTCTGTAAGTGATGCAAACAAGCTTGCGCGTTGGCTCTGAGTGCCTTCCTCCATAACGGATGAGCTTGTTTGTGGATCACTAGAACAGACTTCCATTTTTGGATGACTATATGAAGTTAATTAAGAGCGTGTGATCTTCCCCAACGGAAGGGGCATAATCTTATTAATGGACTTAGTGTCAAGTAATGGTATACACTTAGACACATTTAATAGTATCCTCCCCAACGGAGTCACTACTATCACTTGTGTGACCAAAAGGAAATCAGCTATTGATTTGTCATAAAACTAGATTGGCAATATAATAAAATTAATAAACCCCTCTTACAAATGTTTGAATTTGTATACATCCACACTAACGTGGCATACAAGATTCATGGTGTTTGAGGTAATTTTATTTGTCAAAAATTTATATTGACAAGATAGTCAATGGGTAAAACCCTCCTCTTACAAATGATGAATTTGTATACGTCCACACTAACGTGGCATGCAAAATTCACGATGTTTGAGGTGTTGTTGAATTTAAATAATATTGTTTGAGGAATCAATGTTATTTTAAATTCAAAGAGTTTTGACCAAATATTTGATCAAAGACAGATCAACTATTAATTTTATTCGTTATAAAGTAAAGTTGACGAGATAATAAAATTAATGAATAAAATCTCCTCTTCGATTTTGTATACACAAAATTCATGGAGATTTTAAGGAGTTGATCTTGACCAAATATTTTTGTGATTCTTAGAATGTTTGTCAATCCCTAGTAGTCATACTATAGAAAAGACTTAGTAGTCCCAATTGTAATGATTGGAAATAGGACTTGGACATTAAGGTAGACTGTCTTCTTAGAACTAAGAACAATTTAGGTGTATTTAATTCATTAGTTGAAACATGTCTAGTGGTGTTATCCACCAGAACCTGGAGTGTAGATACAAGATGCCATTAATCATGTCTACAATTCATTGCAGGGTTCCAGGAAACCCGACAACTAAATGAAAGGTAAATCACCGTCCACATGGGCACTACTGTAAAAGTGGTAGCTGTTGCAGTGGGAGATGTTTATCCTTTGATAAGAATAAAATATGGATTTTAAGTAATTGTCTTTACGTACCAAGTTTAGAAAGAACCTGATTTCAGTTTCTAAACTATTATAGATATTGTGTCTATTTTGATAACAAAGTTGTTATCAAGAAAAATAGGGAAGTTATCTATTCTGGTATGATGGTTGACAATTTATAATCCAATAACTCCCACGATGCAACAAATGGAAATTAGTAACACATCTTCTAATTTTAAGAGAAAGCAACCTTTGGAAATGAACCAATTATATCTTTGGCATCTAAAGCTAGGTTATACTTGAGTAGGATTCATTGGTAGCTGATGAACTTTTGGGTTCATTGGTAGTGGAAATCTTTCCAACCTGCGAGTCTTACTTGGAAGAAAAATAACCAAGAAGCTTTTAAGTCCAAGGGGTAAGGAATCAAAGATATGTTGAAATCGGTTCATTCTGATTTGTGTCTCCTATGACTATCCAGAAAAGAGGTAGTATTGAATATTTTGTCTAATTTATAGACAACTATTCAAGATACAAATAAATTTACTTAATGTACCGCAAGACTAAGTACTTTGATTAGTTCAAAGAGTACAAGGTTGATGCGGAGGAATAAAGTAAAAAGTCACTATGGAAGATCGTAGTGGCAAGTACCTCTTGAGAGATTTTAGGAGTCACTTATCAGAAGTTGGATTTCAATCCCAACTAACTGCATCTGGTACACCCCAACAGAATGGTGTAGTAGAAAGAAGGTAAAGAACTCTTATGGAATAATTAGATAGATGATGAGTTATTCAGAAAATTACCAAATTTGTTTTAAGGATAAACTCTGAAAATGAAAGTGAACATAGTGCCTTCCAAGTCATAACTCTCTACTCATATAGAATTGCTGAATAGGCGTAAGCCTATTTTGAAGCATATTCGGATTCGGGTAATCCAGCACATATGTTAAATAGAGATAATGATAAGTTGGATAGGAGTTCACTTGTTTGTAAGTTATCCTAGATAAACAAAAGTAGGTTTATAGTCTTAAAAATCAGAAGGTCATTGTTAGCATAATGACTGATTTTTAGAAAAAGACTATATAATGAACCACGTGCTCATAAGTAAATTTGTTCTTAAGGAAATAATAAAGGACATGTCTAACCTAGTACCAACTGTACAAGATGAGATACCACAAGAAAACTGCAACACGTATCACATATGATACACAATTGCAGAAAGTGCCTTGTCGTAGTGGGAGGGTTGTTAGGCAACCTAAATAGGTTCATGTTTTGGGAGAGTTTTTGGATTCGATCCCTGGAGGACATGAACCTGATCTCCGGTCATATGATGAAGTACTCCAAGATAAAGATGCAGCATCTTGGCAAAGAGTAATGAATAACAGAATTAGAATATATGTATTCTAATAAAATCTGGAAGCTTGTAGAATCACCAAATGGTGTAAAAGTCGTTGGGTGTAAAAATGTCTATAATAGGAAAAGAGGGATAGACAGGAAGGTGGTAACTTTCAAAGCAAGACTTGATGAAAAAGGAAACTTTTTCACTGGTAGCCATGCTTAAGTCTATCCGGATTCTTTTATCTATTTGGCAAGTGGATGTCAAGACAGCATTCCTTAATGGAAGTCTTGAAGAAAACATCCATATAAAGCAACCAGAAGGGTTCATTGCAAAGGGCTAAGAGCATCTTGTGTGCAAGCTCAATCAGTCTATGGACTGAGGTAAAGCTTCAAGGTCTTGGAACATCCGGTTTATCAAAGTAATCCATATCTATGGATTTAGTAACCGGATAAGTCTTGTGTATACAAAAGGTGTGATGGAAGTGTGGTGGTATTTCTTGTACTATACGTAGATAACATTTTTGGTAGTTGGAAACAATATCAAAATGTTGTCAGAAGTAAGGGTATGGTTGTCCAAACAATTCGATATAAAGGACTTGGGAGAATGTATATATTCTTGAGATCAAAGTAATAAGTGATCGCAAGAAAAAATATATTTTACTTATCCCAAGCTTGATACATCGGAAAAATCCTTGCTCATTTTAAGCATGCAAAACTCCTAGAAAGGTTTCTTACCTTTTAAGCATGGAGTGTCTTTATCTAAAGAGATGTCTCCGATGACATCAAAGGAGATTGAGGACATGTAGGCAGTTCTTTATGCTTCGGCAGTTAGACAACCTAATGTATGCTATGCACGAGATCAGAAATCTGTTTTGCCAAGGGCATAGTTAGCAGATATCAAAGTAACCCTAGACAAGGACATTGGACTGCAGTAAAGCATATATTAAAGTACCTTAGAGGCACTAAAGATTATATGCTAGCTTACTGTTGGTGCAACCTTAGGTCAAGGTTGACCTGGTTGACCCGACTCGAGTTGACTTGACTCGAGTTGTATTTTGATGTTTGACTTGGGAAGATTGTTGATGCAACCTTAGGTCAAGGTTGACCTAGTTGAGTTGCATGTTGATGTTTGACACTCGTGAAGAGTTCTATTCTTGATGTGGGACAAGAATAGATGTTTGGGAGATTATTGGTGCAACCGTAGGTCAAGGTTGACCTGGTTGACCTGATTCGGGAAAAGTCCAAGTATGGAGACTTGGCACGGAAAAGTCCAGCAGAGTTGCATGGAAAAGTCCAAGTATGGAGACTTGGCACGGAAAAGTCCACAGGGAGCTTGGTTGGAAAAGTCCAAGTATGGGGACTTGGCACGGAAAAGTCCAGCAGGAGCTTGGCACACGAAAAGTCCAAGTATGGAGACTTGGCACGGGAAAGTCCAAACAGGGAGTTGGCGGGAAAAATCTAGTGAGTGAAGCTAGGTGAAGGTGAAAGTCCCGGTGAGTGAAGCCGGGCATTGGGAAAATCCTGGTGAGTGAAGCCGGTGAAAATCCTAGTGAGTGAAGCTGGGTGAATGAGAAAGTCCTAACTGGGATGTTAGGCAGTGTGGAAATCCCGGTGAGTGAAGCCGGTGAAAATCCTAGTGAGTGAAGCTAGGAGAAGGGTGAAAGTCACGGTGAGTGAAGCCGGCAGTTGTGGAAATCCTGGTGAGTAAAGCCGGTGAAAACCCTAGTGAGTAAAGCTAGGTGAAAGTCACCGTGAGTGAAGTCGGGCAAGGAAAATCCGGATGGATCAAGGGTGATCGGACATCTGGTGTTGAGAAGTCCAAGTAGTGAAGCTTGGCATATGGAGTCGGAGAGGGCTCGGTGGCTCGTTCTCGAACTAGGTTAGAGGGCACTCTAAACAGGAGTTGGATCGGTGCGGTGACCGATCGGTATCTTGCGTTTGCCACGATCGGTGCGGTGACCGATCAGAATTAGAATCGATGGCTCGCGGTGCAATCGATCGTGACCGGCCGATCGGGCAACTGCAACCTGCGAAGAAAACCGTGGATCGGTGCGCGGCCGACCACCCATCTTTGATCGGTCGGCAGACCGATCAGGAAGAGATCAGTGGCGAGAGGAGCCGAAGACTGATCGGTCTATGGACCGATCAGGAGGTTCCCTGATCGGTCCACAGACCGATCAGGGCTTCGATCGCGACACCTGATCGGTCTGGGGACCGATCAGGTGACAAACAGAAGCTTCACGCGCCTAGGCTGATCGGTCTGCAGACCGATCAGTGTTCTAGCCGTTGCGATGCAACGGCTAGTTTCTTCGCTGTTTCTTCTTCGCAGGTATAAAGGGGCTGAGGGCTTCTACAGGGTTTTCTCTTCTTCTTTCGGGAAGTACTCCTTCTGCTGAATCTTTTCTGCTTCCTGCTGAGCTTTGGTTGAGCTCTCATTGTGCTGAGTTCTGTTGAACTCGTCGAAGCTCTGCGTGAGTTTCCTGCTGGTGTTCTAGCTGCTGGATCCGAGAAGCTGCTGCTTCATCAAGGTTCCAGTCGACAACAAGAGGCAAGCAAGTGTATTACAATTTCTATTGTTCTTGTTTGTTTTTCTCCATTGTTGTACTCCTTTGTTTGCTGTTGCAAAAGATTGTGGTGAGGTTTCTCCACCCATAAGGAGTTTATATTAGCCGGTTCTCCGGGGACTCATCCACCGACGGATTGACCGGACTCGTCCACCTTACGGACACGCCGAGGAGTAGGAGCCCTAATCTCCGAACCTCGTTACATCCATCGAGTTTGAGGTTTGATTTCTTTCCGTGTCGCTTCTATTGTTTTATTTCCGCTGCGCTAACTCGACATTGTAGAAAGAATCGAACGAATTGGGGTCGGCTATTCACACCCCCCCCTCTAGCCGTACAAAGGATCCTAACAAGTGGTATCAGAGCGAGGTTGCTCTTCGACGGATCAACACCCGGGGGAGCACGGGCTAGAGATGGATCTTTATGGAGAAGATGTCACGATTCAACCCTTCTACGAGTCTCACGACAACTTCACATATTGGAAGGTAAGGATGATGTACTTTCTTAGGACTAATATGTTAAATTGGTTTTGTGTACAAGAAGGTTTTTCCCCTCCGATGGACGAGGAAGGAAAACCTATCAAGAAGAAGGAGTGGACGAAGGAGCAAATCCACAAATCAACCATCAATGATGAGGTAACGAAAATCATTGAATTTTCTTTACCTAATGATGTTTTGTGTAGGGTAGAAGGATACAATAGTGCCAAGGAGTTGTGGAACAACTTGGCCAAACTTCATGAGAAGAACTCCACTTCAAGTCATGAAGAGGAGACAAGTGAGTCATCAAGTAGCTCACTTCATGGAGATAGAGAATTGGGAGTTGAGGGCTACTCAACATCCAAGGAAGAAGAGGAGGAGAGCTCTTCTTCAAGATCGGAGCAAGAAGAAGCATCTACCTCCGGAAGGGATGAGGAAAAGAGCCTTCATCCATCCTCAACCCTAGGTAACTCAAGCATCGTAATTTCAAATAAGTTACATATAATATGCTTTGAGTGTAGGGAGTTTGGGCACTACAAGAGTAAGTGTCCAAGGAGGGTTAGGAAGACTCCACCGGCACCAAAAGTCAAGGGAGCCGGAGTCCCGACACGCAAAGGCAAGGAGCACGTGGTATGCTTCCAATGCAAGCGAAGGGGACATTATCGGAGTCATTGTCCGAGGGGGAGGCAACCTCACAAGGGCAAGAGACCGGGCACATCGATAGGGGGAGCTAAGGCAAACCCTAAGGTAACCTCTAAGGTTCATTTTTGCAATTCTAATAAAATGCATGCTAGGAGTTTTATTGCAATTGCAAATAATGATAAGCATGATAATCTTAGGAATCAATATATGTGCTTAGGTGCCAAACATGTGAGCCTAGATAAGGATAACACTAGGAAGGCTAACCCTAGGATCAACCCATCTAAGGCTAAGGATAACCTAGGTAGGAATCCTAAATCAACTAGACATATGCCTAGGAATACCTCAAGGAAGAGTGATAAATCAAAAATTGAGGTATTAGAGAAGGAGAATCAAGTCTTGAGGTCAAGACTTGATAATTTAGAAAAGGCTCTTAAAAACATGGAGAAGTCATCTCTAGGGTTTAAGAGTCAAAAACCCAAGTCCAAGGACAAGAAAGGTTTGGGTCACAAACCTAAGTCCCAAATGGTCAAGCCCACTTATCATAATGTTCCATTCGATTATGGAACAAAACCTAGGGCTAGGAAGACCACTACCAAGGTCACAAGGGGAGTCACCCCTATAGTTGATCTTGATGAGACCCAAATGACCAAGGCTTTAAAGCCTAAGAGGGTCATTAGGAGGGTTACTAGGGAAGTTATCCCTAGTGAATATTTAGTGAACCCAATGAGCTCTAATAGGTATTGGGTTCCTAGGAGCATCTTCTCTACCCCATAAATGGGTTAGAGAGTGTCAACTCCAATAAGAAGGGTAGTTAACCCAACTTTGAGGAAATTGACACTCAAGGAGCATTTTCAAGGTTTTGAGAACCTTTGAAAATGAAATGGAATTATCATTTACTCCCTTGAAGAGCTAAATGTGCCTAATGGTGGAAATATCATTTTTAATCTTAAGTGGCACAATTTGAGGAAAACCTAGAGAAATACCATAATTGGGATTTTGGTTTTCTCTTAGGGATATATGGGCAATCTAGGGTTAGATTTTAAGTTAGCTAAAGCTAAGGATACTTAGATAGAGATTTAGGTATTTTATTTGTGCTAACTTGCCATGATTGGTTGCCATATGCCATGTCATGACATCATATTTAAGTTATGATCACTTGAAATGTCATGATAATGCTTAGGTTATTATATGTCATGCTTTATTTAAGTTTTCAAGCTTTATGCCATGACATCATGACATTGGCACATGTTTTCATATCATTATATGCCATGTCATCATCTCTTGCATTATAATCAATGAAATTGATTTAAGGACAAACATATAATTTGATATTGAGATCAAATTGGTGTTTAGAGAATGCATGAGACCTTAGTCTAAGATACCTAAACCCATATCTCACATCAAAATTGACATGGATGTGTTTGATACACTTTAGATGTGTGTGAGATATTAGGATCATGAGTTAGGATCAAGGTGCATAGTTCTTGTACCTAGATGAGCCTAATTCAAGAAATGGAGGATCATAGGGAAAGCTTGTGTACAAGTCATGTACATCTAGCCCTAAGATTATGGTCCTAAATTCAAATGGTTTTAAAAGCATTTTAAAATTGATTTGAAAAACCTTGATGAAGCTTTTCTAGTGATAGCATTCATCATTGAACTTTGTGATACAAAGTTGAGTTAAAACTTGAACTATTTCAAAGTTTTTGAACTTTGTATCAAGATTTGAAAATGGAAACTATTTTCATAGAAAATTATTTTTCCATGATAGTGTATGATATGAGGAATGTATCCTCAAAATTTCACAATTTTTCGAATTTTCTGGAATTTATTAGGGGTTTCTGAATTTCGGGAGAGGAAAAATCAGAAATCCCTGTGATCAGTGTCTGGATCGGTCGCTGGACCGATCCAGGGAGGGCTGGATCGGTCACTGGACCGATCCAGAGTGCTGTGGATCGGTCTGGTGACCGATCCAGTGAGGTCTGATAGTGTGCCAATGTGCTGAAATTCGACTGCATGTCTGAAATTTCGGCTGAAAGTTGGTTTTTAGATTTATAAAGGTTTGAAACTCTCCAAGACATTGTTGGTGCAATGGTCAAGGGGGAGTTGGCCTTTAGGGGGAGTTTTAACTATTAGTCAAGGGGAGTTTTTACTCCTTGAGGATTAGTGATATGGGATTATCACTAAGTGGATTGTTGAGCTTAGTATCAAGGGGAAAATAAGAGTTTCAATGAAAGGTATGGGACTTTCATTAGGAAGAAACTCTTGACCTTGACACTCTCCTTTTTCTTTTTGATGTGTGTCAAAAAAAAAGGGGAGAGTGTTCATTGGAGAATTATTAGAGAACCCAAGTTAGGTTATCGGTTTAACCTAAGCTAGGGGAAGTTTGTCAAGGAATGTTCGAGGAAGAACATTGGAATACTTTTTGATGTGTGTCAAAAAGGGGGAGAATTATTAGAGAACCCAAGTTAGGTTATCGGGTTAACCTAAGGGGAGAATGTCCAGAGAATGTTCAAGGAAAGAACATTGGACATTGGAAGATGATTGAAAACCTAAGTTAGGTTATCGGGTTAACCTAACTTGATTATGATTTTGTCAAACATCAAAAAGGGGGAGATTGTTGGTGCAACCTTAGGTCAAGGTTGACCTGGTTGACCCGACTCGAGTTGACTTGACTCGAGTTGTATTTTGATGTTTGACTTGGGAAGATTGTTGATGCAACCTTAGGTCAAGGTTGACCTAGTTGAGTTGCATGTTGATGTTTGACACTCGTGAGAGAGTTCTATTCTTGATGTGGGACAAGAATAGATGTTTGGGAGATTATTGGTGCAACCGTAGGTCAAGGTTGACCTGGTTGACCTGATTCGGGAAAAGTCCAAGTATGGAGACTTGGCACGGAAAAGTCCGAGGAGCTTGGGAAAAGTCCAAGTATGGAGACTTGGCACGGAAAAGTCCAAGCAGGGAGCTTGGCACTGGAAAAGTCCAAGTATGGGGACTTGGCACGGAAAAGTCCAAGCAGGGAGCTTGGCACGCGAAAAGTCCAAGTATGGAGACTTGGCACGGGGAAAGTCCAAACAGGGAGTTTGGCACGGGGAAAAATCCTAGTGAGTGAAGCTAGGTGAAGGTGAAAGTCCCGGTGAGTGAAGCCGGGCATTCGGGAAAACAGTGAAGCCGGTGAAAATCCTAGTGAGTGAAGCTAGGTGAATGAGAAAGTCCTAACTGGGATGTTAGGCGGTGTGGAAATCTGGTGAAGCAGGCGGTGAAAATCCTAGTGAGTGAAGCTAGGAGAAAGGTGAAAGTCCAGTGAGTGAAGCCGAGCGGTTGTGAAATCTGGTGAGTAAAGCCGGTGAAAACCCTAGTGAGTAAAGCTAGGTGAAAGTCCCGGTGAGTGAAGTCGGGCAAGGGAAAATCCAGATGGATCAAGGGTGATCGGACATCTGGTGTTGAGAAGTCCAAGTGAGTGAAGCTTGGCATATGGAGTCGGAGAGGGCTCGGTAGCTCGTTCTCCGAACTAGGTTAGAGAGGGCACTCTAAGCAGGGAGTTGGATCGATCGTGGCCGATCCGGTGATCTGCGTTTCGATCGGTGCGGTGACCGATCGAATTAGATCGATGGCTCGACAGAATCGATCGGCGGAGACCGATCGAGGCAACGCAACCTTGCGAAGAAACCGTGGATCGTGCTGGCCGATCCACCCATCTTTGATCGGCGGGCCGATCGGGAGAGATCGATGGCGAGAGGGCGAGGCGGTCGGTCTATGGACCGATCGGAGGTTCCTGATCGGTCCACGCACCGATCGGGCTTGATCGCGACACCTGATCGATGCGGGACGATCGGTGACAAACAAGCTTCGCGCTGGGGCGATCGGTGCGGGCCGATCGGTGTTCTAGCTGCGATGCAGCGGCAGTTTCTTCATTGCTTCTTCTTCGCGGTATAAAGGGTGAGGGCTTCTCGGGGTTTCTCTTCTTCTTTCGGAAGTACTCCTTCGCTGAATCTTTTCGCCTCTTGAGCTTTGGTTGAGCTCTCTTTGAGTTGCTGAACTCGTCGAAGCTCGCGTGAGTTTCTCGGTGTTCTAGCTGCTTTGGATCCGAAGTCGCTTCATCAAGGTTCGATCGACAACAAGAGGCAAGCAAGTGTATTACAATTTCTATTGTTCTTGTTTGTTTTTCTCCATTGTTGTACTCCTTTGTTTGCTGTTGCAAAAGATTGTGGTGAGGTTTCTCCACCCATAAGGAGTTTATATTAGCCGGTTCTCCGGGGACTCATCCACCGACGGATTGACCGGACTCGTCCACCTTACGGACACGCCGAGGAGTAGGAGCCCTAATCTCCGAACCTCGTTACATCCATCGAGTTTGAGGTTTGATTTCTTTCCGTGTCGCTTCTATTGTTTTATTTCCGCTGCGCTAACTCGACATTGTAGAAAGAATCGAACGAATTGGGGTCGGCTATTCACACCCCCCCCCTCTAGCCGTACAAAGGATCCTAACACTTACAAGGCAGTTAATTTGGTTCCTATGGGTTGTATGGATTTTGACCTCCAATCGGATAGGGACAATAATAAGTCAACCTCGGGGTTTTGTGTTTACTTTAGGAGGTAAAGTCATAACTATGGAAGAGTGATAAGCATAGGTGTTTTTCTGGACTCCACCATAGAAGCTTAGTATATGGCAAGCCTCTGAGGAAACCATAAAAGCTGAATGACTTAATTACCTCAAGATAGACTTAGATATGATTTCTATTTTGTCCAAAGATTATTACAATTTATTGTAATAATAATGGTGCAGTAACAAACTCGAAGAAACCATGAGTCTATAAGACAAGTAAACACAATAGAGCGCAAGTACTACCCAAAACGAGAAATCGTATAAACGAGGAGAAGTTGTTGTCGCCTAGAATGCATCAGATGATGACCTATAGATCTTTTCACTAAGGTCCTTAAGGCGAGAGCTTTTGATGGACATGTTGAAGGGTTGGGAATTAGATGTATGGCAGCAGATATGGCAGCTTAGTCTTTTAGTATAAGTGGGAGATTGTTAGAGTGTATACTAAAAGCCTAGCTTTTGGTATAAACATCTATCTAGAAATAAGAATCACATTGGTCAAATGTCTACATTTATGATAAATGTAGTTGTTCAATTAATTTATATTGTAGATAACATGGTGTATGGTGTCACACACAGAGGATCATGTTATCAGTACCTTATAAATTATAAACAGTAACTCACGACCATAATGGAAAGGAACAAACCATTGGAAGGTCGTAGTGTAATTAGGTATTAGTTTATCTTAACTATATAATTACACTAGTACACTTAGAGTGTATTGAGTAGGACCATTAGAGGTCGTTTCTTTTATACTGACTTTATAAAGAAACAAAGACCTCAGTTATTATGGAAGTGTGTGCTCTTAATCCTAATATAATAACAAGCACATATATTTGATATTTATTTCTTTAATTTATCAATGGGTGAGATTTAGTTCGATAAATCAATAAGCCCGATAAGTTGGGAAATGATATCACTTATAGTGTGTATTGTTGATTATAGAAGGAAACTGTGTCCTAGTGATCTAGGTTGAGAATGTCCTCAAGAGGAGCTCATAAGGATTGTCATGTTAAACCCTGCAGGTGGACTTAGTCCGACATGACGATAAGGTTGAGTGGTACTACTCTTGGACTAAGATATTAATTAAATGAGTTGTCAGTAACTCGCTTAATTAGTGGACATTATCTTAAACACGGGGAGACTAACACACTCATAATAAGAAGGAGCCCAAAAATGTAATTTGGGATTGGTGCGGTAGTTCAATAATAGTTCTTTAGTGGAATGAATTATTATTGATGGAATTAAGTTGTGTGTTTGGGGCGAACACGGGAAGCTTAATTTCATCGGGAGACCAAAACCAATTCCTCCTCTCGGTCCCTATCGTAGCCTCTTGAATATAGAGATTTATACCTACCACATACCCACCTTCTTACCCAACCAATAGGGGCCGGCCAAGCTAAGTTTGAAGCTCAAGCTTAGGGCCGGCCAAGCCTAAAGGTGGCCGACCAATAGCTTGGAGCCCAAGTTTAGGTGGCCGGCCACATCATATTAAAAAGGATTTTTTATTAAAATTATTTCTTATGTTGATATCATAGTTTTAAAAGAGAGTTTTAAAAATTAAATCTTTCCTTTTAAAGCTTTCTACAAAAGATTAAGAAAAGATTTGAAATCTTTCCTTATTTGTAGATTGAAAGGAGATTTTATTTTTAAGAAAAACTTTCCTTTTTGACCATGATAATAATTTAAAAGAGAAGTTTAAAAATTAAATAATCTCTTTTATTAGTTTCTACAAAAGATTAAGAAAAGATTTGATATCTTTCCTTATTTGTAGATTGAAAAGAGATTTTAATTTTTAGAGATAACTTTCCTTTTGGAAATTATCCACATGTTTAGAAGAAGAATTTTAATTTATAAAATTTCCTTTTTATTAACCAATCATGAAGGGATAAAAATTATTGGAGAAATTTTTATAAATTTCTAGAAACAAATTAGGAAGTTTTAATTCTTGTGTGAATTAAATTTTCCTTGTTTTGGGGAATTAGAAGTGGCCGGCCATTATTATTAAAAGAAGAAAATTGTTTTTTAATTAAAATAATTTTTCTTTTTTATGACAAAAGAATTAAGGAAATTTTATTAAAATTTCCTTAGTTGTCAAGACCAAGGATTATAAAAGAGGGGTAGAGGTGCCTTCACGGGTGATTAACTCTATTATTCTTCTCCTCTCTTTTCCTCCTTGGTGGCCGCTAACTTCTTCCTCTTCTCTTCTTCTTATGGCCGAAAACCTCTTGGAGCTCTTGATGGTGGCGGTTCTAGCTAGGAGAAGAAAGAGAGAAAGGTGGTTTTGTTTCTTGCATCCTTGGAGCTTGGTGGTGGTGGCGGACCTCTACTTCTCTTGGAGAATTGTGGTGGCCGAAACTTGCAAGGAAGAAGAAGGTGCTTGGTGGTTCTCATCTCGAAAGATCGTTTCCCACACAACGTCCGAGGTTAGAAGAGGAATACGGTAGAAGATCAAGAGGTCTTTTTAGAAGGTATAACTAGTAATTTTTCCTTTCCGCATCATGCTAGTTATTTATGGAAATAATACCAAATACAAGAGGCTTACGATTCTAGTATTTCGAATATGTTTTTCCAAGTTGTGTTCTTTTATTTTTATTTTCCTTGTGATTTGATTGTTCTTTTTGGTTGACCTAAAGTTATTTTAGGAAATTAAATATTAGCTTTCCATAAAAGGTTTTGTCTAGTCGGTGGTGGTTGTTCCCATATCCAAGAAGACCATGTGCCTCGCCACGTCAGTACTGGGAACCAATTATGGAAATTAATATTTAATGAAATTAATAACTTAGGTGATTTGGATCAAACGTGTTAAGTTCCGCAGGAGATCCAAGTCTAAACCATAAAGAACAAATAGATTAAGTTTTGGATCAAACGTGTTAAGTTCCGCAGGCGATCCAAAATTTAATTTAAAAGAACACATGGTAGCTAGGAAAAGGTTCAGACCTTTGTACAAAATTTTTGTACAGTGGAACCTCTAGGTTTTCTGAGTAGCAACCAACACTAAGATCGTCACCTGATCGGTCCCAAGACCGATCAGGATATGGCCTGATCGGTCCTACAGACCGATCCCCTGCCTTTTTCATTCTCGCGACATCATCTCCTGATCGGTCTACAGATCGATCAGATTACACTCAGTAGGCTACTGAGTGTTTCCTGATCGGTCTACAGACCGATCAGATTACTCTCACTGTGCTACTGAGTGTTTCCTGATCGGTCACCAGACCGATCAGCAAACCTAGTTTCATCAGATCGGTCTGTGCACCGATCAGGCAATCAAAATCTCACTGGATCGGTCTGTTGACCGATCCAACGCCTATGTGATACTAGGATTGGTCCTGAAAATGAGCTACCGAGCCCTCTCTGACTTCGTCCGGTCCAGAGAACGAGCTACCAAGCCCTCTCTGACCTAGTCCGGAGAACGAGCTACCGAGCCCTCTCCGACTTCGTCCGGTCCAGATAACGAGCTACCGAGCCCTCTCCGACCTTCCCGTGCCAAGTCACCATACTTGGACTTTTCCCATGCCAAGCTCCCTGCTTGGACTTTTCACCAGATGTCTGGTCAACCTTGACCCATCTGGATTTCCCTTGCCTGGCTTCACTCACCAGGACTTTCCCTCCCAACTGATCAACCTCGATCAGTAGTCATTCTGAGTTCAATTAATATCTGATGCAAACTTAAATCAGTGTCAACATCAAAACAACAGTCAGGTCAGACTGTATCAACACCTTCTGCTCTTACTGAGCTTTGCTGAGCTCATACTTCTTGAAGCTTCGAGTGAGCTTCCTTCGGCTGGTTCAGCTGCTGTTGGGCATCCGTGAAGTTGTTGCTTCATCAACGGACTCCCGTCGACGAGAAGGCAAAGTGTTTTTACATTCGTATTGCTTTTTGTTTCTTACTTTCTTTCTTGTACTCCTATCTTGCTGTTGCAAGAGATTGTGGCGAGGTTTCTCCACCCAGAAGGAGTTCATATTAGCCGGTTATCCGGGGTCTCATCCACCGACGGATTGATAGGCTTCGTCCACCTTACGGACACGCCGAGGAGTAGGAGTATCATCTCCGAACCTCGTTACATCGTTGTGCTTGAGGTTTGATTTCTTCATTTACGTTTCAGTTGTTATTTTTCCGCTGCGCTAACTTGATTTGTAGAAAGAAACGCAAATTTGAGGTCGGCTATTCACACCCCCCCTCTCTAGCCGCATCCGAAGGTCCTAACAGCAGCCTCTAAGGCAGCCATAGAAGTTGTATGGCTCAGAAACTTCATGATGGATTTAGATGTGATTCCTGGTTTGTCCAAAAATTATTACAGTGTATTGTGATAATAAGTGGTGCAGTAGCAAACTCGAATGAACCACGAGCCCATAAGGCAAGTAAACACATAGAGCGCAAGTACCACCCAATACGAGACATCGTATAACAAGGAGAAGTTGTTGCCACCTAGATTGCATCAGATGATAACCTGGGAGATCCTTTCACTAAGGCCCTTAAGGCAAGAGCTTTTGATGGGCATGTTGAAGGGTTGAGAATCAAATGTATGGTAGGGTATATGGCAACATAGTCTTTTAGTATAAGTGGGAGATTGTTAGAGTGTATACTAAAAGTCTAGCTTTTTTGCATACACATTTATTTAGAAATAAGAATCACATTGGTCAAATGTCTACATTTATACTAAGTGTAGTTGTCCATTTAATTTATATTGTAGATAACATGGTGTGAGGAGACACACAGAAGTTCATGTTATCAGTTCCTTATAAATTATAAACAGTTGCTCGCGACCAAGATGGAATGGGACAAACCATTGAAGTGATTGTAGTGTAATTAGGTATTAGTTTATCTTGACTAATAAATTACACTAGTACACTATGAGTGTATTGAGCATGACCAATTGAGGTAGTATCTTTTTATACTGACAATATAAAAGAATAATACTTCTGTTATTATGGAAGTGTGTACTCTTAATCATGATATAATAACAAGCACATATACTTTGTATTTATTTCTTTGATTTATCAAAGGGTGTGATTTAGCTCGTTAAATCAATAGACCCGATAAGTTGAGAAATGATATTATTTATATGGCGTGTTGTTGATTATAGAATGAAACTGTGTCCTAGTAATCTAGGTTGATGATGTCTCCTTGAGGAGCTCATAAGGATTGTCATGTAAACACTGCAGGTGAACTTAGTCCGACATGACAATAAGGCTGAGTGGTACTACTCTTGGAGCTAGATATTAATTAAGTGAGTTGTTAGTAACTCATTTAATTAGTGGACATTCTATATCTTAAACACAGGGAGATTAACACACTCATGATAAGAAGGAGCTCATATAGTAATATGGGATTGGTGCGGTAGTTCAATAATAACTCTTTAGTGGTATGAGTTATTATTGATGAACTTGAGTTGGATGTTCGGGGCGAACACGGGAAGCTCAAGCTCATCAAGAGACCAAAGTCAATTCCTCCTCTCGGTTCATGTTGTAGCCTCTTATTTATAAAGTCTTATATCCACCTAAACCCAACTTCTTACCCACCTTAAGGTGGTCGACCAAGCCAAGCTTAGAGCCCAAGCTAGGGCCGGCCAAACCAAGGTTAGATGGGTTCAAGTTGAGGCCAAACCTATCTTGGAGCCCAAGCAAGGGTGGCCGACCACAATAAAAATAAATGGGAGCTTGTTTAAAATCTTTCCTTATGTGGAAGCCATGATATTAAAAGAGAGTTTTAAAAATTAAATCTTTCCTTTTATAGTTTCTACAAAGGATTAAGAGAAAGGTTTGATATCTTTCCTTATTTGTAATTAAAAGGAAGATTTTAATTTTTGGAGAAAACTTTCCTTAATCATCCACAATAAATTAGAAGGGGATTTTAATTTTAAAATCTTTCCTTATGTGGAAGCAATGGTTTTAAAAGAGATTTTAAAATTTTAAATATTTCCTTTTATAGCTTTCTACAATGGATTAAGAGAAATGTTTGATATCTTTCCTTATTTGTAGTTTAAAGAAAGATTTTAATTTTTGGAGAAAACTTTCCTTAATTGTAATCATCCACATGTTTTAAAAGAGAGATTTTAATTTATAAAAGTTTCCTTTTATAACCAACCATGAAGGGAATTTTAAAAGAGAAATTTTATTAAAATTTCTTATGGAAACAATTAAGGAAGTTTTAATTTTTTGTTTAAAACTTTCCTTATTTGGAGGACAAGATGTGGTCGGCCGTTGAAAGGTTTATAAGGAAGTTTTTTATTAAATTTTCCTTCTTAAACATTGGCAAGGAAAATAAGGAAATTTTAATTATAAAACTTTCCTTATTTGCCAAGACTAAGGAATATAAAATAGAGGGTAAAGGTGCCTCACCTCATAACACATCTATTATTCCTCTCCTCTCTTCCTTGGTGGTGGTCGGCCCTCATCCTTCCGCTCCTCCTTTTCTTCTTCTTTGGTGGCCAGCGGTATCAACTCTCAAGGAGATTTTGGTGGCCGGATTTGGCTTGGAGAAGAAGTAGAGAAAGGAGGCTTTGTTTCTTAGCATCCCTTGGAGCTTGGTTGGTGGCCGAAGTTCTTCATCTCTAGGAGATTGTTGGTGGCCGAAACTTGCAAGGAGAAGAAGGAGGCATGGGTAGATTCTCATCTCGGTAGATCGTCGGCCACACGACGTCCGAGATAAGAAGAGGAATACGGCATAAGATCGTGAGGTCTATAAGCTACAAAAGGTATAACTAGTTATTAGTTTCCACATCATAACTAGTTCATCCTTTTATATAGATCTTGAAATATCAAACACAAGAGGATAATGATTCTAGGCTATAGAATTTATGTTTCGATTTTGTGTTTCTTTTGTTTTTTTTGATCTTGTGATTCGATTGTTCTTAGTGGTTAAACATAGGGTTACTATAAGGAGATTAAATATTGAATTTCATTGAAAAGCTTTGTCTAGGAAGTGGTGGATGATCTCATACCCAAGAAGGCCTAGTGTCTCGCCATGTTTAACCTGGAAGCCGATCCTTTAAATAAATATTTAATCAACTTTGTAACATGGGTGGATTTGGATTAATAATGTTAAGCATCGTTTGCGATCCAAGTCTAAACCTCTAAGAACAGATAAGTTGAATTTGGTATCAATAATGTTAAGTTCCGTTTGCGATTCCAAATTTAATTTCTAAAGAACACAATAGGTTGTTAGGAAAAGTTCAGAACTTGTACAAAATTTTTGTACAGGGGAACCAATACGATATTCCGAGTAGCAACCAGGAACTTCTATTTTCTTCCTCCCGAGCGGACGGCCTGCTTCGGTCGCGTGCGACTCTGGTTGGATTGGTGGTTCTCCGACGAGGTTGCTGCGGGGATCTTCTTGTATCCTCTCGCTGATTGGAACGATGATGCTTGTGTCGCCGGTCAGGAGAGGGGGACCGGCGATGATAACTCTTAGGCATCGGTTGGGCGACCAGGTTGAATCCGCGACAGTCGCGGGTGTTGTGAGTTGCAGACTGATGGAATGAGCAGAACAAAGGGGTCCATACCTTCCCCTTGGGTCTTGACCGCTCGGCGGCAACATGCTAGATAGCGTGTGGCCTTTCTTCTTGGTGTGGGCGTACTCCTTCAGCTCGGGGCCCTCTCGGAGGTTGATGGCTGACCGTCGGCCTTCGTTCGGTTGCCGAGGGCGGCTCGGATGGTGCCTCCTTCCTTCTGGCTGCCTGAGCTTACTCTACATTGATATACTCGTTGGCCTTCTTTAGCATGTGGTCGTAGTCGCGGGGCGGCTTCCTGATGAGCGATCGGAAGAAGTCCCCGTCCACGAGCCCTTGTGTGAACGCGTTCATCATGGTCTCAGACGAGACCGAGGGGATATCCATCGCCACCTAGTTGAAGCGCTGGATGTAGGCTCGGAGAGTCTCTCTCGGTCCTTGCTTCATGGAGAACAGACTGACGCTTGTCTTCTGATAGCGCCGGCTACTCGCAAAGTGTTGAAGGAAAGTCATTCGGAAGTCTTTGAAGCTTCGGATAGACCCGTCCGGTAGCCTTCTGAACCCCGTTGGGCCGAGCCGGAGAATGTAGTGAGGAAAACTCGGCACTTGACTCCATCTGTGTACTGATGAAGAGTAGCGACGTTATCAAACTTACCGAGATGGTCATCCGGGTCAGTCGACCTGTTATATTCTCCGATCGCCAAGGGGGCGTAACACCTTGGCAGTGGATCTTGCAGGATTGCCTCGGAGAATTACCGATTGATCCACTCGGGAGAAAGACCAGCTCGGGTCGCTTTTCCCTTTCGCACGTCTCGCACGAGAGCTTCATATGATGTGGATCCTTGCTCTTGATTTGCTTCCGCTATTTTGGAGGGCGTTTGAAACAATGCCTGGTGAAACAGAATGGGCGCGGGAGGAGTTTTTCCAGGAGTGTCGGTCGGCAGCTTATTCTGTCCCCATATTGAGGGCTGCTCTGGCCGGTCTTCTTGCACTGCTCGGCCTCCCGAGGCCGATGTTGCTTGCTGCGTCAGCCGATCGACTAGCGCCTTTTGTTGCTGCTGCTCGACTATTTTTACCGCCCGTACTTGTATGAGCATGTCGAGCTCCTCTTGCGTGAGCGTCACGGTGTGGAGACGTCCAGCTTCTTCCATCTTCTCAGCTTGAATTCAGGTGTATTTCCACATACGACGTCAAAACTAATTGAATTAACTAATATTTTTTAAAAAAAAAAATAAATTAACTGGATCAAACTTGCAATTTCTATCAGTTTGATCGGCTAATTATGAATATTTTGCTCAACCGTAGCCCGGGGCTGTAATCTATTCTATTAGGATTATTGATCAGACAAATAAAGTTAGTTAGCCAAGAGAAATGAAAATCTATGATTCAACATGCTCGGCTCATTAATAAATTTAATAAATGGAATAAATGAATTTGACGTTTGTGTGGAACTTTGATGAAGTTACATATTGGAAATGCCCTCTACACTTTAATCGAACTACAAAACAGTTGCCCAATTAAATTCCCATTTAAATTACAAAATGCAACTATTTGATTCAACGCCTCCAATTCCGGGCATAAAATCAGTATAAATTTTGGGCAACTGATCAACAAGGAAAACCAAGAAACAGAAAAGAAATGGAGAGAAAGCTTCTTGTGTTCTTTGTCCTCTTCCTCTCTCTGCCTCCTCTTGCTCGGCTTATTTCTCTGGTGATGTCGACTCCCTTGAGACTCTGGCTGTAGCGCCGACCGGCGGAGTTAGAGTCTACATTGTGACTGTAGAATGGCACAAGCATTTGGATATAAAGCACTTTGTTATTAGAACTTTGACCTCTGTTCTGGACTGGTATATCTTATTACTCTTATTCTAAATAAAGAATAGTTTCACATTCAATATGGCACTGAATATCTCAAACTCATTGTCAAGACTAGAATAAATTTTTTCTTTCACTGATAATTAGATTTTTTTTAAAATATATATATAATCTTGAATTTATTTACGAGCAGTGAGGCAGCTGCAAAAAAGGCCTTGGTATACGTGTACGACTGTCTTTATGTTCCCTGGTTTTGCTGCAAAACTCACTTCTATTGAGGCTTCCAAACTAGTGAGTAACAAAATTTAATGTTCTAATGGTTTTAAATTATTTATTTATTTTTCAATTTATGATTTGTTGTTATTTAATACTGCAGAGCAACCTGGAATTCTTCAAGTCATTCCCGATACCACATACAATTTGATGTATTGATCTCAATTCTGTGTTAAGGTTGTGATTTTCGGAATGAGCACTCAATTAAGAGTTTTCTTCTTTTGATATAAAATGATTCGTACAATGAATGTGAACAATTTAGAACTTACTTTTATTTGGGTATGTTTTTTTTTTATTATGATAAATAAATCTTGTTGAACAATTGAGCTAAACAAGATTTTTAATAAATAAGGCCAACAAGTTTAGAAAAATAAATGAATAAGTTTAGATATAATCGAGTTCGATTCAGCTCATTCACAATTTTAAATTGGATCTTAATGTTAAACGGATGAACCGAAGTTCAAATTGGAATTACCTATTACACTAACTCGATAAATATTGATCGATAATTGCAAATACGACTCAGGGATCCTCGGTTCCCTACGAAAAGAATTTAAATAAAAATAAATAAATGAATATAAGAAAAATAATTTTTTATACAAATTTATTAGTAAATGGAATATTAACTATATTCTAGTAAACTAGTAGTGTGATTCGAATCTAGTTCTCTTAATAAATAAATGAATATTTTACCATAGCCATGGTCCATAAGGGTGTAAATAAGGTCAACTCACAAATTATTCGGATTTTGATTTGAAAAAAAGTCCGTTCGAGTTTCTACGAGTTTGTTAGATTAAGTTAACAAGTCCAGCTCGAGTTTAATAATATTTAGTTTATGAACATATTCATTTAGAGACTTACGTGTTCATTAAGAATTTTATTTACACACACAAGAATGTTAGCCTGCACATCCTCTTCGTGTCTCGCATGCATGTCGTGAGGGGGGAGACTATGTGAGGGGTGCCCATAGCCTATTGCCACATCACCTACCCCCACGCACACATGCAAGACACGACGATACCCTAAGGACCTTACCATGCATACTCCATGCACACCTAAAAAAAAAATTTATTTGAAATTTTTTTATATTTAATACTATAATCCAACTTCTAAACCTTAAAGTCAAACCCCTAAATGACATACTTGTAAGCTAAATTAAATTTTAAAAAAAACTGCACAAGGCAGTCCTCACGGATGGTCAGCAGGATAACTTTTGTGTGTGTACACGCGCACACACAAATTATGAAGGATCGTTATACACGTGACGTGACTTTAAAAAACTTATCTTTTTCTTTTGAAATCAAAAGTACACAGTGGAATTAAACACAGAAATAAAAAGTAAAAACACAAGTATGCGAACTCGGTTGGTTTTACTTGATTCAGAGCCTTCGGCGAATCCTACTTCAAGACCCAGGTTCTGTGGATCTATCGACGGGTAATCCACTAAAGACCTCTTCTAGAATCGCCAGAAAAGAGGATCGAGTACAATAAAGAATAGAAAAAGTGTAACAAACTACACTTTCCTTTAAGCAGTAATTAAGCATACAAGGAATACCCAACACAGTTTTAACGGATCGAGCTCGGTGTTGGATGACATCTCAGCAACAATTAGGTGCAGTAGTGTCATAGCAGAGCAGCAGTAAGAAGTTGGAGTAGTCGGATAGTTAAATGAATGCGTAGAAACTTGTAGAAGAGTTGTGTGTAAAGCCTTGGTCGAATAGCCCTTTTAAAGGGGATGGAAGACACCTTCAACACCATTGAAGGAGCCTTCAATACCAACTCTTATCCCCAAAAATCGACTCTTAGCATCGCTGAAGTCTTCTACGTTATCTGATTGAAGGCGCCTTCCAAGCTCTCGAAGGCGCCTTCTATAGCGCTGCTCAAGGCGCCTTCCTTCGGATGGAAGACACCTCGGGTACTGTTCATCCGAGACATTTTATGCTCTTTTTGCCCTGTAAAATGTATTAGTCCAACATAAAATATCTAACCTACAAAATAAAGTTAGTGCAATAAAAATAAGCAATTTAGTAATTAGATCCTATCTCCTCGAAATCAGGATCTAGTTAGAGTCTCAATTTAGGTTTCTGAAATGGACCTAAATTGGATATGCGCCTAAAGTCCCAAATTGGGACTCGTCCTCACTTGAACTCTCTCCTCCAGTGCTTACCTTTACTTATCTGCCAAACATCTGGTCCTCTAGACCTGTTTAGACTTTCTCTGTCTTGCTTAGTATCTGACCAAGCTGATCTACTAGCACTTACTTGCAATACTGAGTTAGCACAATAGATATAAAATAGAAACAGTGTTAGCATTATTAAATAATTCGCTGGTCTAGTTGACTGCGCGTTGTCGACCGAAAAACAGTCGGTCACACATGCTTGGAGCTTATTCCTCCAAGACTTCTCATTACCTAGGGTATCCCTAGGGTTGTCCAGCTTCACTCACTAGGACTTCCATTGTCTAGCTTCACTCACCAAGATTTCTACCACCTATCTTCACTCACTAGGCCCCAGCTTCACTTACCAGGACTTCCACTACCTTGCTTCACTCACCAGGACTTCCACTACCTAGCTTCACTCACTAGAGTCTGGCTTCACTCACCAGGACTTCCACTGTCTAACTTTATTTACTAGAGTCCAACTTCACTCACCAACACTTCCACTATCTAGATTCACTCACTAGAGTTTGACTTCACTCACCAAGACTTTCAGTACCTGGTTTCACTCACTAGGACTTAGCTTCACTCACCATGACTTCTCCTTGCCTAACCAAGTTAGGACTTTTCCTTGCGAGTCATCTAGTCCTGACTAGACTTCTCTCTTCCAAATATTAAAGTCTGTTTGGATCAACTCTTGATAAACTGACCAGATTTAGATACATTGTCAAATATCAAACCCATGAAGGTCGATTGCACAAACAAATTACATATCTAACGAGTTCGAACTCGAGCTTGTTTAACAATTTAAAAATGATATATTGACGACTCAAGCTTAAACTAAGCTCATTTAACTTTTAAACGAGTTATTTTCAAATTGAGCTCGAGTCATTCTCGAACTATTTAATTTTATTATGAATCAAGCTCGAGCATAAGAATTAAAGATTGAATCGAACTCGAACCGAACTTGAGCTTAGGGAAAAACCAACCAAGTCGAGCTCGCCTTGGTTGAATTATACCCCTAGCCATGGATAGAGATGAGCAATTTATTAATAACTATACCAACCAAATCTATTAAATCGAAACCAACCAAACATAGTTACTAATTGAACTGTCCAAACCTTTCTAAACAATATAATAATGAATCGATTTTTTTCATCAGTAGTCAATTGATGATGGCCAATGAGGGTGAAGTCATGGTTCAAATTATTAGTCGACTAATAAAACATAGCAGTTGATTGTTGATCTCCGATTGAATTTAATCGGTGAAATTGATATCTTAAACGCTAAGTCAGAAATCAAATAAAACTCATTGAATTAATTAATATTTTTTAACAAAAATAAATTTCTAAATTAATCGAATTAAACTTTTACATTTTGTCAATTAATTTGATTTGATCTATATTGGCCTCTTACTCCCAAGCCTTTAAAATGTTTTACTTAATATTTTTTATGAGAATATCTAAGGTAAATATTGTACTATATGTTAGCATATAGAGAATTGATAATGTCCTAGGGCTATCGTGTATTGAAAGGGTGTCAAGTTATTATTCAAGTATCCATAGTTTGATCCTTAATTATTATACATTTATAGAAATTTTTCCTTCAAATGGGATGCGTAATCATAGGATGCTGAACTTTTAGGCTGTCCGCTATGAGTGCTTCCCAATTTACTCTAGCGGTCAGTAGAAAATTTTCATGGGATTGAGCCTATCACCCTAGGTTTAATGTTACCTGATTTAATATTTGTCACCATGAGGATATCCAGTTGGTTAGAGGGTGACAGCTTTATAATTGAGAAAGGGGACAATTCCCTATAGGCACATTTCTTCAGAGAAAAAAACTTTATTCTATCTTCTAGTTACTTGACGGTCGATTATAAACTGACTCTATGAATTATTTCTCTATAACTCAAAAATGAATGATAAGGGATACATACGATAAAAGTAATTATGTTTTTACTATTATATACAGGAGGATAAATCCTCTGGTCTATTTTTTATGAACAAAGAAGACCATTTACATGTATTGATGGGGAGTCATGACCCTACTTATAAAATAAGTGGAGATCATGAGTCATGACTCTCCCTAATGTATAAAAGTGGTCATAGTATAGTAGTATGTAGGAAGCGGAGGATATATACAGAATTGACAATGCGATATTTTTTTTTTTTACTTTTTTTCACTAGAAAATTTTACCTCATGTTACCTTCCTTAAGATGAAATTATCAATTACAATTAAATAAAAATATATATTATAATAACGATGATAAATACGTATGCCAAAGTTAGAAAAGATGTTTTAAAATTAATGCTGTCACACTAAAATAACATTAATTATAAGTATTTTTTAAATGGACAACGATCGTCTTTCTAGATATATTCAAAAACATAGGCACATTGGTATATAGCCAAATTGATAACCACATCAGTGGTAATAAAGGCGATCTGTTCATTTCAGTACCACGGTAATCTGGCCTTTACTCAATGTAGGGAAGATAAATTATAAATGACTATTATGATTAGTATAGGTGATTAAAATATGAAAAAATACATTCAGACATGTCAAGTTTTAATTTTAAGGATGCATTTGATTGAAGATTATTCTTAATAATCTTGATTATCCATTTAAAGTTATCAATAAAATTTTTTTTTGATTTAGGTAATCGATGATTCTCGAGTAATGTTCCATGTCCGACACGCCAGTAAAAGAACATAAAACCAGGAATCAGAAAATTGAGATTTTTCTTAATTCCGGGGTTAACGAACTTTTTTTATCCAAAATATCTTCGGATAAGAGAAAAATGTGAAAAAAAAGAAGAAAAATGTAAAAAAAAAAATATAAAATATAAAAAAAATAAAAAAAAACGTTAAAAAATAAAAATCATAAAAAAAATGAAAAATTGTAAAAAAAACATTAAAAATAGAAAAAACATAAAAAATTTAAAAAATAGAAAAACGTAAAAAAAAATTTAAAAAGTAAAAATTAATAAAAATGTAAAAAAAACATTAAAAAAAAATAAAAAAATGTAAAAAAAACAAAAAAAATTAAAATAACAAAAAAACCTAACAAATAAAAAAAATTTAAAAACACTTTAAAAATAAAAATAATAATAAAGTAAAAAAAATTAAAAAATTAAAAAAATATAAAAAAAAACAAACAAAATAAAAAAAATAAAGAAAAACGTAAAAGCATAGTAGAGTTTAAATAATAATAATAATAATAATATTATATATATATATATATATATATATATATATATATATATATATATTTGATTTTGTAAATAAGGGTAATATAGTAAAATATTAAATTAGGTTATTCATTAAAATCTTTAAACAACATTTGGTTATGTTTTATTTCCCATAACCTTGGTTATGTGATTACCTAGTAATTACATAATCAAGGTTATACATGATAACATGAACCAAACACACCCTAAGAGTTCATGTGGCAATATCCTATAACTTAACCACCATACCATCCCGAGGAAACACTAATAACCATATTATGGTGGCAAAAAGTGAATACGCTCGCCTCCAACACCTCCGCCAACCCTGATAACTTGAACCAAACGTACCCTAAGAGTTCATGTGGCAATATCCTATAACTTAACCACCATACCACCCCGAGGAAACACTGATAATCATATCATGGTGGGAAAAAGTGAATACGCTCGGGCCCAACGCCCCTGCCAACCCGTCCTAGGGTCAACACGGAGGAGGTAAATCATGGGCGGCTACTAACCTTTGGAATAATGACTAGCACATAAGGGAGATATTTTACCTCGACTTTGCAGAGATTCAAACCCTAAATCTCATGATTATAATACTTCATGTGCTAGCTATTAGACCCATATGAGAGGACGCTGATAATCCTATCATAATCTTATAGAAGGAAGTAAGAATCAAATTTATCATGGAAATATCCTTCTACATGAATATCTATTCGGGATCTAATTTATTTTCTCCTAATGGTACGAGCTAATCATGAGGTTACCAGAGTGATGGTGTTTTCAAATTTACCCAACAGTCGGTATGTTAGGCTACCTCAAGGATGAGTTGGACGGAGGTCCAAACATCTAAATTATATTTACCACATCAAAAAGCTATGTGTTTGTACTCCACGTCAAAAAGCTGTGTTACTATCAATAAATCTGAAATCGATTTTTAATAGATATAAATTAAAATACTCATTAATTGTCTTAATCCCTCTTTATATATGATATTGTTTCTAGATGAAACTCCCTATTATCTGTACTGGTTATCTTAATCCTTCTTCATATGCGCTATTATTCATGGTGAAACTTTCAATGATTTATCTCCTTTTCATATAGATACTGGGGATAACTTTAGATGGGCAGGCGATGATTTCACCTCTGCTGCTAAATGACGCTATGCGTTTGTAGATTTGCTTGATGATTGGTGACGTGGCAGCACGCCATTTTATTTTATGCTCTTCTTTTCACAAACGACCAAATTAAACTCTTAATTTTGATGATGCTTCAATTTGTTTCATGAAAATTTATATTCATATTCATATTAAATGTTAATTAAATCAGCCAACAAACTGATTTATTGAGTTTATTTAAAAAAAAAAATCACATTCTAATTACAAAATAGAGCAAACCTATTGGAGTTTGTTGAGCAGTATAATATAAATAATTATTTATTATTTTATAAAAAATGGATTATGGATGGTATTATCAATATCATCAACTTTACTTTTTGTGATTACCTGAGGGAGTGACACGTTGATTGTTTCTAGATCATCTCCAACTATTTTGACCTTTGAGATCGACGATGGATCAGTCAATGGAAGGGAAGCTTCCTTCTGTGGAATAATTCATCCAAATGTCGTTTTCTGCCAAACCAATTAATCAATGTCAATAATTTCAATTAAAGCATATTATAAATTATCATCTCCTTGGTGTTATTGCTGAGTGTCCACTTAGTACATGCCTTGGTCTCCCAAGTCAAAAGAGCAAGTTGGCTGTTTTCACTTTGTCTTAGGAAAATGCCAAATATTTCATTCATTACCAGTAATGACAATGTGCTTTTCTGCATGTTTTTGTAATCTAATTATTAAGAATTCTATGAACTTCAGAGGCAATCGATTTCATCCTTAAAAATTTTTTTTTGTCGATTGTCATGATAAATTACAGAAAATATAGAGGAATCTTGATGAATGACTTAGTATTATAAATAGTTTGAACTCTTTAAATATAATATATACTTTGAGTGAGATTTAAATTTCCATCTCATCGCTCAACATTGCATTAAAAAGAGGTTGATCTTCTCCAAAAGTAGGAAGGTAAACAGTTGAGGATGTGGCGGCTTTATTGACTGATTATAAATCTCATTCCGTTCTGTAAAATAAGTAATGTCAATGTTGAGTCAGGAAAGGAGTCCCGGCGTTGGTCGTCCGACGTTCAAGTCAGTCACCGAAAGTGTAGAAGGAAAGCGGAGCAACAATAACGTAGGTGCAAACAATGAATAACACGTACCTCCGTTAGTGATGGACCCCCTTTATATAGAGTCCTGGTAGGCGACGCGCACGTTCCTCGAGGCATGAGCACGTTCTCCAATATGTCCCATGAAGGAGCATGTCAGGAAAGTATCTCTGACACCATACTTTAATATGACATGTATATCCCTTATAAGACAGTAGAAACTTCCGTCGTACGATCCGTCTGTTGATCATGCCTCATATGAGCGGCACTAGCTCCCAAAAGGATGTTGAGATACACGACAGTGGTCCCGTTGCTTGGCTGAGCGAGGTAACCGCTCGGCCGGGACTCCATTCCATCTATGACCAGGTCCTACTGCTTGGCCGAGCGGGGAAGCCTCTCGGCCGGAACTCCTCCTCTTTGGCGGCCCTAGTTGCTCTTTCCTACAGTGACTTAGTAACATGGCCTCCCCCGTTCGGACAAGATATCCGGTTTCCTTAGTGTCCTGCTGCTCCACACTGAGCGTCTGGTTATCTTATCATATTATCTTGAGCTGGACTAGTAGTCCGGTCGGGCATGCCTCCCGTTGGTCAGGCACTGAATGCCTCGACCAGTCGTTGCAACTATCCTCCGTTCGCCCCTTGACAACTTGGCGTTGACGACCTTGACTTTGACCTCCACTTTGACAGTTGACCCCGTGCCAGGTGGGTAAGGGTGTCAATTCAGGTGGGTCGGGTCGGGTTGGGTTGATTTTTTTTTTTTAACTCAACCTGAACCTGAATTTAACCCAAAAACTCCTAAATCTGAACCCAAACCCGACCAACCCGAACCCAACCCGGATAATCCAAAAACCCAATTCAAAATGATTTTTTGACTATTTTTCCTATAATTCTTCACCTTTATATCAATATTTCATCATTATCATACTAACATTGATAATAATATATATAAAAATATTTTAATTTTTAAAATAAAATTAGATTTAACCCTAAAAAATTGAATAAACCCTATATTTGGGTCAACCCGGGTCAATCTGAACCCGGCCCGACCCAATCCAATCTGAAAATTTTCAACCTAAAAACCCACCAATCTGGATCCGAAAATATCTAATCCAAATCTAATTTTTTTTCAAATCAACTCAAGTTAAATTATGAGGTTAGATTTATTTTTGACATCCTTATATATGGACCTCCCTATATTGGCGTATCAGAGGCAATCAAAGAGATTGATATATTTATTTATGTTATCATTCAAAAAGTTGCAGCAGATCTATCTTATAATGCTAGCAAAGTTGGACTTTAATTAATTCAGTTGTTTTATGTATCTTTTTGAATTAATTTTTATGAATTGCTAGCTTGCTTGAAAGTGACTGTGTGTGAGCCAATTACTAGTTTAGGTTCATGCATGCCATTGTTTAGGAAATCAGATTGGATCGACCCGTTCAATCGTTACATATAAAAAAAAGGTAGATTTGTTATCTTAGCGGTTTCCCTAGTGTCGGCCTCACGGATATGAAGGGAGGTTCATGCAGGTACACAGGCCATAGGCGCATGGCGGGATAAACTCCAGGTCATCAGTTCCTGAGAATTGACCCCTGGCCATTACGCCAGAGATACCATGCGCCCACCGTCTGCGCTACGCCCTGAGGGCATTCAATCGTTACATAAAGCTAAGATGGATGAGATCAATTGAATCCAATTCAGAAGTGATCACTACAAGAAAAAAGCTAATAGACAACGCTTTTAAAGCGTTGTCTTTTTGCCTGAAAAAGCGTTGTTAAAGGCACTGTTGTAAAAAGTCTACTCAACGACAACGCTTTTAAAACGTTGTCGTTTGTACCAAAGACAACGCTTTTGCAACGCTTTAAAAGCGTTGTCGTTTTATGCAGAGGCAACGTTTTGCAACGCTTTTAAAGCGTTGTTGTTTTTTACAAAGACAACACTTTTTGCAACGCTTTAAAAGCGTTGTCGTTTTAAAGAAAAAAATAAATAAAAATTATTTAAAAATCATTATTTTTATATTTACGAAACTATTATTTTTCTTTTACCATGTCTAGATTCGAATTTTACATATAATCAACTCAGTTAATGATTTCAAACTCATAAAAATAATAGAAATCTGACGTTGAAGTAATATTAATAATTAATTACATGAAAAGTTAGTAAATATCAAAATTTACACTAATTCTGTTTTAGTGATATTCACATATAAAATAAAAGAGCATAAAAAATCTGTTTTGAACAGCTACAATCTGTTTAGCCAACAATCTGTTTACTGAATACTTAATACTTAATACTTAATACTGAAGTAGCCAACAATCTGTTTATCAAAATAGTACAGTAGTTACTGAATCCATACGCTTAGTGTTCAGAAATCAAACTGGCCTAGAATAAGAAATACCCAAGTGGAATAGCAACTCCAATAGGATCTTGGTCACACATTTCTTAACTCAACTGATGCAAGTTTTACTTGAGGGGGATGAACCTGGAGGAGTGGGTAGCACCAATGCCCGGTCTTCCGTGCTTCACAGGCTTGTATGAGATGGAGAACTCAGCCAAGTAATGGCCAATCATCTCGGGCTGTAATGCCACGTAAATAAATCAATATACGATGAGAAATATGATGGTTTTTATTAAAGATATGGAATGCAGAAAAGTAAAATTAAAGAGATCCCTAGCAATATGCCACATGAATGTTATGTCAAAAAATAAAAAAGGTTACCTTGATTTCAACCTGGTTGAATGTTTTTCCATTGTAGACCCCAACGATGCTCCCAATCATCTCGGGAACTATTATCATGTTCCTAAGATGGGTCCTCACTGGCTCAGGCTTTTCACCTGGAGGTGCATCTCGCTTCTGGGTATAGTTAATACATAACAAATGATAAGAGGATTCTATTTTAACAGAATTGCCGTTGAAATTTTAACCGAAGAAGAATGACAATCCTTGGATTGGCTCAGTTATTTAGCACAAAAGATGAAATGATACCAGGACATTATAAAAAAATGGCTGGATGGTATATACATGAATGTCTTAACATTCACCAATCAAAGAATCGGTCAACTTAGAGGCGATAAAAGATTCTTGCAAATTCTATTAGTTTTTTTATTTCTGAACACTTATTACTACAATTTGAATCTAATAGCATTGCAATGTTTCAGAAGGATCTAAACACCGGTAAATTTTGAGTAAATTTTGAGTAGATACAAATTTACTGGACTTTTCAATTTTCTTTTTCTCAGGTAATAAAATCAACTTTTTAAACACCAGCCACAAGTTGATCTTAACTGGAACAGTTTACGAAGTTATATTCCATAGTGAAAACATGCTTTACAAGCATCAAACTCATAATTCCTAATTCTGATATTGAACCCTTTTTTTAAAAAAAAAACAAAATTTAACTTGATTAACTTTTTCAATCCCTAGCTTAATCTCTTCACATGGAGTTGTAAATCCCTCTACATACTCTATTATTAATATTAACTTTCTTTTGTAAATGTCCACTCTCTTCTTAACTTCCTGTTTGCATGTCTATTCAAAGCAATTTCATATTCTTGCTTATATCAAAGTTACAAAATTATAAATGCAAATGGTTCTTCAAATAACTACTTTGTCCAATAATGCATGTGAGACCAACACAACATATCAATTTCAAACAAATGTAACGAATAATGCAAGATGTAAACTGCTAAACTTCCATCTGAAATTTGAGGACAAGGAAAAAAATTCTAGCACATCAGTTGTCATACACTTGCTGCTGTGAACATACCAGCAATTAAATGAGATAAAACTTTTAGGCAAATTATAAGCTCAAGCAGAAAACAACTCATTAGCAGTCAGACAATCAAATTTTACTAGGATCTAGTTTTCAGATGATAACATGGAAACAAAACCAAATTCGTGTCTTAACTTATTGCCACATTAATTCCTTTAGCTAGAACAGTAGAGATTTATTGAAGGCCTCACATTGCGGAGGATGCTACTTAGGGTAGGGACATAGTAGTAGGGGAGAGCATCGGCCAGCAGTGCTCCAAGCGCATGGTGATCAGATCATTCTACTTGATCAATTTTGAATGACTTGCTCCTTGTGCATGGTGATCTACTACTAGATCAGGTTGTGCGCCTCCTTGTGCAAAATAGGGCAATGTAAGATTTTCCCAACTAAGATATGTAATTGAATCACTTTGATTTCTGGGGAAGGGGGTTGGTCTGATTTGTGAACCTCTATATGGAATAAATGAGCCATATATCTTGTGGGCTAGAGTTGTGGCATTTCAAGGGATGAGATCATGAGCAGCACACCATGGTGAGGGACCATGATGCGCAACAGAATGTATTGAGGAGGAGATGACAAGACTGAGGGAGGTCTGGTGAGAGGAACCAACGTCGAAGAGCACCATTGGAGGACGAACTGTAGTCTTTAGAGTTGCGAGAATGGAGAAGCGAATGGGAAAATCAGTATCAAGCCCGGCAGTGGCTGGCCTCGCTCGCGCAGGCCCGCGGCGGCGAGCAGAGGAGGGGAGGGACAGGGGAGGGGAAAGGAGGGAAAGAATTCGTCGTGCTTCGTGAGTTGGAGAGAACCGCCGGTGGCGCAGGATTTTCGTGCGAGAGGGAGAGAGTGGATCTAGGGCTAGGAGAGGGATTTAGATCTCTTAATCAGGGACGAATTCACGATTTGGCTGAATTCGGAGAAGGGAAAGCGGACGACGGAGTAAGGGGCGGAAGCGAGGCCAAATTATGGAGCCCTCGGGGGGAAGGGGAAGAGAAGGGGAAGGGAGGGCGCGGGGAAGGGAGCAGCCCTGGGGAGGGAAGCGGCGGGCGGGGGTGGCGGGAGGTGTCGGAGCTGAGGAGGGAGCTTTCGAGGTAGCGCATGTAGGCGGAGACGGGGGACTCCGCCCAGCTGGGGCCGGAGAGGAGTTTGCTGGAGAGGAGAGAGTTTGCTGGAGAGGAGTTTGCCGGAGAGGAGTTGGATGGAGAAGGTCGCGCGAGATGAGGAGTACTTGGGAGAAGGGTTCGGGACTTGAAAATGATCGGAAGATAGAAGTTGGGAGAAGGGTTTGGGTTTTCTACTCCTTACCTAGATCCAATGGTTTGTATTAATCAAGATTTAGATCCAACGGTTTGTATTAATGAAGATTTAGATGAGATTTTAAACATAGACAATACTTTTTAAAAAGCATTGTCGTAGACACTAAAAATCAATCTAATAGACAACGCTTTTTACAAAGCGTTGTCTTTGACCCGTAAAAATCACTAATAGACAACGGTTTTTAGAAATGCGTTGTCTATTAATAAGACAATAATGAAATAGACAACGCTTTTCACTAAAAGCGTTGTTAAAACAAAATAGACAACGCTTTTTATAAAAAGCGTTGTCGTTTAAGTGTTGTAGAATCTCAATTTTCTTGTAGTGGATGGTTTAGGTCACAATGATTGAGTGTCTCTTTTTCAATGGTAATAGAAACAATACTTTATTTTCCACAAAATGGTTAGTTAAATCAGTGAGCTGTTGGACCTCCCCAAAAGAGAAGAAGTTTTAAATCTCTGCTTCCTGTTGTTTGATGAAGGAAACTAAATTGTTGTTGGAGAAAAAAAAATATTAATTAAACAAACTAATTGTTGGATTCATTTCGTAACTGATACAGATGTTTTTAATTGTAATAAAAAAACAGTTAAACGTTACAAGTTGCAACAGCTTTGAAAGTTTGCCCTTCGTGTAAGAAGCGGGATGTATTTCCGAAATAATCAGGATTTAATTATTTCGCACAACACATCTACAGTGATTGAATGGGATGCCACATCATTAGTCATCGTGCTTCTTGAATTCACCCGGTGCTTGGGTGGAATGCAGGCCGTTGATATAAAAAAACAACTTTAAAAATTTAAGTGGAACACAACTAGAAAAGATTTTTTTTCGATTGGATTTAATGGCTGTCGTTGATTTATATGCATTAACGATGATATTTTCTCTTGTCATTAATACTTTGTTATGAATTATTATATTTTTTGTTTCGATAGTTAATGTCATACCTTTAAAAATGAGATTTCCACTTATCATTATTACAAGACCTTCAACGATAAATTTTTTCTATCTTCATTGTTACTTTGTTTGTTCTAAGCTGGTTTTTTATAGGGTTGAAACCTGGTTTTTTTGTAAGCATAAAAGATACAATCTTCATCTATCCTAGAAACAAACATACAGCAAGACCACTGCTTTCATGGCGCTTTGTGTTGCCATTGTCTTCCGGCACCTCTCCTCATTGTTGTCCGCTGCAATCTTGCTGCTGCTGTCCGCCACAACCTCGCTGCTGTCTTCCGCCTGCTCTCTCTCACAACAATAGGTAAGTTTCTAAAACCAACCGTGCTAAATAGCTTGTTGAAAGTAGATTTGCTAATTGCGTTTTTAATTTATTAAGATCTCATAACCATGTAATCAAGTCTTTTTACAATGAAAACAGGGACAGTCCTGACTTTTGGGAGCCCTGGGGCGAAAAGAGAAAAATGACCTCTATAAAAAATATTTTACTAACATACAATTTGAATATAGTTTAATAGAAAATTTTAAAAATCAATATATTCATTTAAAATATGATAAACTCTATACAAAATTTATTTCTTTATCAAAAAGTGCAACACCATATAAAATATATTTCCTAAGTTTCTCCAAAAAGTATAATACCTAAAATAAAAAAAATAAGTATGAAATAATCATTGAAAAAATCTATATCTTCTAGTGTTTTGGGAAGTAAAATCATCAATAAAGTCTTCAAAATCAAGTTTTTCTAACACCTCATTTTAGATACATAAAATTGTCAAGCTATTTACATTCAAATCATTATCATTCTTTTCTCTCAATTCTTCCTGCTCATTTGTTGCATGATTATGATCATCATTTTCTCTCAATTCTTCCCACTCATTGATTTCATGATTATTTAATTCTTCTTGATTACTCGATTGATGCTCATTTGTTATATGATTATTTAATTCTTCTTGACTTTTTTTCTTGTAATTTATCAACTGAATTTTCAATTGAAGAGTTAGCTTTAAAAAATTTACGAAGAACACCTATGTGAGTTTTAATAATCTGTTCCACTCTTTTTCTTTTGTTTCTTTTCTAATTCCAAGATTGATATTTTTTTAGAAACATATTTGTATTACAAATTTCAAGTGTAAAAATAAAACACACAAAATCAGCAACAAAGCTAACATTGAAATAAACACAAGCAGTAAAAATAATAGTCAAAGAATAATAAAACCTGATTTGTACTTGAAGCAATCGATATAACTTATTCTATGATAATTAAAATTGGGATGATTTATTTAAACTCTTTCAAATCTGTAAGAAAAATTATAAAATATTGACTCCAATACAATATTAAAAATTAATATTGAATATTGACAATAAGAAAAAATATAGATAAGTAGGTAACTTACGTTGTAAGTTTATATATTGATGAATGATGATGTTGATGAAACTAAAATTAATAAACTTTTCTAATTTAATTAGAAAAGATTCAAAGGAGAAGAAAGGAGGAAATTAGCGTTCAAGATTCACACTTTACTCTTAAGAGTCTTATGACTTCTGTAAACAAATTAATGAAGAAAGAATTGTACAAAAAATAAAATATTGGAAAGAGAAAAAGGATAATTTACCTTCCTTCTTGTTTTCTTTCTTTTCTTTTTTAGATTTTTTTCATAAATTTTAATAGAAAATATATTTTGTGGCCCTTTATTAAAAAATTCAACAATATATATATTTTTGGACCTTTATTAAAATAATCCAATCAAATATATTTTTTAGGTTTTTATTAAAATAATTCAATCAAATATATATTAAAAAGGCTTGGTTGTTGTTGTTGTTGTTGTATTAAAATAATCTAAGTATATATAATATATATTATATATGCATGTCAAATTTCGGGATCTCTAAAAATCGGGGGCCCTTGGCCATCACCCCCGGTGACATGCCTCAGGGACGACCCTGAATGAAAACGAACATAACTGGGATGGGAATACGTCATAAACCACCAAAGATAAAAGAGTATGCTACATTCGCTGTAAATTGTTGGTGCAATCAACCATGGTTAAGGTTGACTAGGTTGATCAAGTTTAAGTTAACTCAAGTTGGGCTTTGATGTTTTGATCAATATGTTAGTTAGTCGAAATAAAAAAAATCAAATGAGTCAAGGTTAACTGAACACTTGATGATTGGACATCCAATAGGAAGTTGACATGAAAAGAAAATTCCAAGTGGGTCCAAATGGATCATGGAGGACCGGACAATTAGCATGAGATAGAAAGTCCAAATGGATCATGGAGGACCGGACACTTGATAATGATGGAAGTCTCAGCAAGTTACGATGCATCAGATGCTGAGCTAAGGAAGTTCTAGTAGGTTGAAGTCAACCAGATACTAAGCAAGAGAAAGTTTTTGCAGGCCGTAAGACTGGATGCAAGACGAGGAAAGCCCAAAAAAGTCGAGGACCGAATTCTTAGCGAGAGGTGAGCTCAAATCGATCATTGGGTCAAATGCAAGTGTGGTACAAAAGTTTAGGACTAATGACCAAATTCAGAGATTAGTCGATTGATACAGAAATATCGGTCGACTAATAATACTCAAGAGAGCTCCTATTTGGGTTGAAATCTCCGATTGATTCAACTAGTTGGAAAATTAGTCAATTGATAATGATCCAAAAGAAAATCAATTTAATTGGTTGGGAAAATCAGTTCAATCGATTCAATCTAGAAGCAAACAGAAGTAAATCAATTTTACTAATTGAGAACATCACTCGAATTGATTTGATCTAGAAACAAATAGAAGCAAATCAATTCAACTGATTTGGAGACTGCTATGGGAAATCAGTTGACTGATATGGTCAAACATGTTAAAAAGAATCATTATGCAGGTTTCAATGGTCAAATTCATCAAATTAGTCGATTAATTGATCAAATTCATCATATCAGCCGGTTCTTAGAGGTTTTGAAGCAAATATTGTATTTTTGGACCAACAAGAGGAAATTTCAAGGAGCAAAAAAGCATTCAAAACAAGATTCATTAAAGTTATTTGTACTCATTGTATTTACTTTCTTTCTTATTTTCTTGTTGTATTCTTGTAAGAACAACTTGTAAGAGATTTCTCCACCTCCAGAAGGTGTCTGAGAAAGTGATTGTTATAGTGAAGGAAGATCATTAGGAGTAGACCTTGGAATAGTCGCCTTAACTAGTAAAATGTTGGAGTTATGCATGTGACATCGGTTTTGATTCAAGTTTCCGCTGCGCATTCAAATGATAAGCACAAGATTGAGATGAAGTGATCCAAGCTATTCACCCCTCCCACCCTTTATCTCGCATGGGTTTTAACAAGTGGTATCAAAATAAGACTGGTCTTCATTGGACTAATCACTTGAAAGAGCACAAAGTTAAAAGAAGAACAAGAAGGTATGATTCTTGGAGCCCTTCAATATCAACAAGTCATCAGATTGATCATTGAAGAAGCTCAATTTTGCAAATGGATCCTCGAGATGTATTCTAATATGACATCCGAGTACCTCCGTCATTTGGAATGGGAAGCTTTGAGTATTGGAAATCAAGAATGAAGTATTTCTTGAAAATGGATATATGATTTGTTCTAATATAAGGATTTGAAGCTTTGAGAAATACAAAAAGAAAATTTCTTCGAAGGAGCAAATGGAGTAAGGAACAAGTTCAAAAATCTATGGCAAATTAAAAGGTAACTAAATTACTAGTTAATATTTTGTCTAATGAGATTTTGTGTAAGATAGGTATATATCAAGATGTCAAGGAGTTGTGGAGTAAATTGATCAAACTCCATGAAGATCTAACCTCAATGTAAAGTGAATACAAATTTAAAGAGGGAGACTCTTTAGATAAAGAACAAGAAGATTCAGAAGTTGAGAGGTATTCAACATCCAAGGAAGAAATTGAAGAAATATCCACCTCAATGGTGAGGGAAAGAGGTTTTTGACACTGGAACGTGAAGAAACCTCGACGTATGAAACCAATGAAGAAGAACCATGTGTCACCCCAACGATTAAAGAAGGTATAACAAACTCAATTCATAAAGATAAAGATCATATAATATGCTTTGAGTATGGGGAGAAAGGACACTATAAGAGTAAGTGCCCTAAATTGATTAAGAAAATGACTAAGTTGACACCTAAGGCAAGGGAGAAGCTAAAGGAGGTGGATTGATACACAAAAGCAAAGAGAACATTATGTGATTCACATACAACCAAAAAGAATATTACCAGAATCAATGTCCAAAAGGGACACATCAAAATAAAAGCAAAGGAGGAAGCATAAACTTAGGGGGAGTTTCCAATGTATTATTTAATAATATTAATCCTTCACATCATGAAAAAATACATGTTAGAAATAAGTTTTATGATTTTAAAGCTTGTTATCATGAAAATAGGAAGCATGATAATTCTAAAAATAATTATAGATCATATTGTGCTAGAACAACTTTATCTAAGGATAGAAACGTAGAAAATAATCTAAGCAAGAATCATAAGCCTAAAAAAAGAAATATCCAAGGCAATAATGAAAAAAATCAAAATTTGACGATTTAAAGATTGAAAATCAAATCTTGAGGTCAAGACTTAATAAACTAGAAAAGACTCTTAGCAAGATGGAAAATATGTTTATAGGGTCAAAGAAACAAGATCTAGGCTTAAATAGACAAAAGTCATCTAAGGGCAAGAAAGGTTTGAGATACAAACTTATGTCCAAGGAAAACATAACTTCATACCATAGAGTTCCATATAGTTATGAAACTAACCCTAGGTCTAGGAGTCAAGTCAAGGTTACAAGGGATGTTATCCCTAGTATTGATCTTGAGGAGACTAACATGACTAAGACTTTTAAGAAGTCTAAGAAAGTCATTAGAAAGGTATCTAGGGAGATTATCCATAGCAAATACCAATATAGCCAAGGAACTCAAATAGGTATTGGATTCCTAAGAGTATGATCTCTTCATACTAGGTGGATATAAGGTGTGTTAATCCTAATTGGAAGGCTAGTGAACCAAACTATAGCAAAGTTGACACTTTAGGGTATTTTCAATGTATTGTGATATCTTGGGAATGAGATTTCTAATTTAAATCTCGAGAATGGTTTAATCCTATCTTGGAATATTTTCTAGTGTGCTAATAAGAATTTGAGGTTTTGAGATTGATCAAACTGGAACAAATAGAATAGAATTCAAAAGTGTTCCATGTTTGGGACTTTTGACACATTTGAGGGAGATAGGCCACCTATGTCAAATCGTGTATTTGGCATAGTAATTAGTTGATAACACTTATATAGAAAATCTAGATATATTCTTTGTGCCATAAATGTCATGCTTTGTGTGCTATATAACATGCCATGACAACATGACATACACAAATATTATATCTTACCATAATATTTGATACATGTCATGTCATACATGTATCATTAGGTTATGATAGTTTTTCTTTTGAAAGTATGCAATTGATATATGTCATAATCATTTACATTCATAAACTTTAAATTTCTTGAAATTAAGGATAATGACATCAATTAACATCCTAGGTAGGATAATTAAGTTTAAATGCTTAATTAGAGATGCATGATCCCTTAGTTTAAAGAAAACCTATTTTACATCTCATAAAGGTCATATGATGACTTGTGTGTATTGAGATATATTACACACAAGTGAGATGTTATGATAATGAACTAAGTTCAAGATACAAGTGAATGTATCAAAATGAGATTTAGTTTCATCAAATTCAAATGGATTTAATGTTGACCGATTATAGGGAAAGCTAATGTGCAAATTATGTGTGGTTAGCCCATAGATCATTGATGTGCATAGATTATTCATGTTTCTAGACATTGATTGCCATACATTTACTTGCATTTCATGAGCATGATTTATATTATCACACTTTATTTCTATGTGATTTTATTATTTTTACTCTTTTAGTTTAGAAAACTACTCTTTGCTTGTTTTTATTGATAGGATGTATTTTTGGAGTAAAATAGAGCATAAATCCTTTGGGATGTTAAGTTGGAGCAAGGAGCACACTTTAGCTATGTCCCATGACATAGACGTACTCCTACGTCCAAGAAAGATCAATAATAGAGTAGAAAAAGGCTCAACATGGGCTATCAATGCCTCATCATCAAGCTTCATCATCGAGCCAACACACAAAGCATTCGGTAAGAAAAGAAATTCAAAAGACCATCAAAATAAAATTTTAATTAATGAACATGCTCTGGTCGTATCCCATGATATGAGTGTGTTCGTATAGATGAAATCAGGCCCAAAATAGTGTAAAATACCACAAATAACTTCAACCATGGCATGGCCATGGTGGATGGCATAGTTGTGTCAAATTTGAAGCCTTTCCCATGTGAACCATGACATTACCGTGCCTCTCAGCCATAGGTTGTTGGCATCCTGAACTACATTGCGAACCAATCTTAAAACGGTCATAACTTTTAGTTTGGTTTGAGCATGGGTCATATGACCTATAGATCTACAACTTTGATTTAGAGTCCAACCATAGAAAATTGGATTTAAGGGTCAAAAAATCCATTTTGGTGGAGCCCAATAAATTTGTAGATCTGGATAGTTTGGGCAAGATATAAAATGATGAAGGAAACCTTCTTTGGATCATCTTAGACCAACGGGCTTCGCCCCCTTCTTGGGGAGAGGGTTTTCCCTTCTAGGGGAAATCTTAGAGTAACCATCTTCATCCATCTGGATGATGCGTCCACCTCTGGAGCAAGGATTTCATCCGAGAAGATCGGCAACGCATTAATAAACATTCTCTTCTCTCTATCTTATGTATTGAGTTGTAGATTACTATTTCTTTATCTTTCGATTGTATTTCCTTTTCTATAGAGTAGATCTCCAGATTCTAGGATTAAAGTGTAACGACCCGGCCCCTCGGCCCCTTGGGCGGCCACACTAGGGCCCAACCTTGGTCCCTTGGGCGGCCATAATGGCGGCCCAACTGGTGACCCCTTATGTCGTCAACTGACGACCCTTCGGCCGTGCCGTTACTCACAAGGACTTCCCGCCCCTGGCCAGTGGATTTTTGCCTTCCCCAGGATTCGAACTCTAGATCTCCAGGTTAAATACTAGAGTTTATGAATCCTGGTAGCCAAGTGAGCGGGAGTCCCTGTCCGAAGAAATTTTGGCAGCACCTCCCCTGTACGGGTGACAATCTGAAACTTCTACAATGCCCTCAGGGCCACATATATTTCAGCCAACACGACCGGAACAATAACAATAATAATAGACATCACACATCCAAACATCCACGCAGTTTAATAGTGAACAACTAAAGCAATGATAAGAAGACTAAAAAACAACCCTACTCAACTACACCTATAAAGCACAAATTCGACGGTAAAATCAACTCACCTCTTCTGTCGTCTAAGCAGACATGTAGTAAAACAAATCCAAATAAAACTCATAGACAATATCCATAAAGTAACTAATACAAGTCCAGATGTCAAAAGCAGAATAAGTCTAACATAGTCTAATAAAGAAAACCACCAGATCAACACACGTCCTCATGGACTGCAGGGGACTAGCGACTGGAACGCTCCGGACCTCATCAACCTGAAAATAGCAACGGAGGAGGGTGTGAGTCTAACACTCAACAGGTATCAACTGATATGCATAATAAAGAAAATAACAACCAGCACTAATCATGCGTACAGTCTCCTGATACAAGAAGGATAAATGCAACTGAAACAAGCAGGAGAAAATTGTACTAACCAGGACCAGGGTATAAGTACAACAGGGTCGTCAGACCGAGAGTGTCATAAATCCTGTATGCATGTCAATCATATGCACTCATATAAATGCAGCAAATAAATGCAGCAAACACAAGCAATAAATGTATCATGCATATGATGCCAATGTCATGGTCACCCCTGACGCTAGTCAGCCATCTCACACACAATGGTGAGACCGAGTGGGTAGGGCTATGACAACCGTGTACTCTGCCATCACTACCCCTGATGAGTGACCGAGTGGACGGGATGCTGTCGGAGTACACCTATCCTCCTACCCCAAATCATAAATGGGGGAGCTCAATGCTCTCATCTCCCGGTACACAATGACGGGGAGGGATCCCTGACGTGCTACCACGCTGCGTCACACTACCCATGAGCGGACCAACGGAGCACCGACAGAGCAAAACTGACGTGCTACCACGCTGCGTCACGCTACCCATGAGCGGACCAACGGAGCACCGACAGAGATGAAACTAGCGATGTGCTCAACAATAATAGAGCAGACTATCGCGCAGCATGCAATCATGCGAATGGTGCATGACACTAAGCATGGCAATATCCATATATAAATATAAAATGGGTACCATAGGATAATGAATCAAATCAAAGGTACACAGATCAGATAAGGTATCAAAAACCCTAGGTCCTGAACATAATAAATAACATGGTTGTGTCACTACCTCTATAAGTATGTATAATCAGGTAAATACTAACATGATGTGCATAACAAATAAACAAACAAGCATGTAACAGATCGGGTAGTGATCAACCGAAGTAAATGAGAAACACAATCATTGCTATTTGTTAAAAAATATTACTATGCATATCAAATGACATAAAGTCAAAGTACCCGCCTCCAATAAGAAAGGTCTGTATCCAGTCCAAACCCCTCGTCGAGACCCCGTCTCAAATCAAAGTCCTGTAGTACATGGTATCCAGATTTAGCTAATTACATATAAATAAATTAGCTAAATCAAATCCTCGAGAAACTAACACAAATCCAAATCCAATTATAAACCCTAATTGGATCATCTAACTCCTCAATTGATTCTAATTAATCCATTCGAATTAGGACTTGCAATAAGCATAATCAATCATGACAACTTACCCAATTTAGTCCTAATTCAACACATAATATCAACTAATCAAATAATCCAAATTCACTATGATCTACAACCAAGACCAATTACCTACTCCTTACCTCAATTCACAACCAAGTGACTGCTGGTGGAATACAGTCCAAAGGGTTCGCTGTCGGAAAGATGGTCTACTGCTGGATATTGTAGTTGAAGCCAACAAGTGTGGCTCTCCTCCAACCTAAGACACCTCAGATCTGTACAACAAAGATCTAGCACAAGGGAAGAGAATTATTGTACAAAATGAGGGAATTTCGGTTGCCACCAGTGAAGAAGATAAAGGAAAGTTGTGGGCGGTAGACCTAGGGCACCACAGCGTGTCCCTACTCATACCTGAGGTTCACCGGCTCGAGGGAATTAGGGCACAGGTAGGCAGTGGCTCGCAAAGGTAGATCTAGTGACCGCCGACAATGCTAGGGCACAGGCAAGGTTAGTTTGTAGCGGCGTCGGCGTTGCTCTGTGTGGGAAGAGGGCGACACCTAGGCACCGGCGGTGGCCTTCGGCGTTTAGAGGAGAGGCGTCGATGTGAGGAAAGGGTTCGGCCGGCAGGGGCTCGCAGCGAGAAGGAAGGATCGGCACTAGCGCTGGGCCTCGTAGCCGCAATCACGGCTCGAGCAGGGAGAAGGGCGACGGTGGAGACGAGGAAGAAGAAGAAATGGGGGAAGAGAAGTGGAAGAAGGGTCGGCACGGCTTAAATCGCGAGGAAGGGCAGAAACCGTCGCCGGTTAGGTCTTTGGCGTCGGGTGCGCGGGAGGAAGAAGGAAACGGCGTGAGAAGATGAAATAAAAAAAAAAAGAAAAAGAATAGAAAAAATAAACATTTCCTCGTTAAAATGGGGTAACCTAAACAGGCTTTCCCGGGCCCCGTTTTTATCCCCGCAAACTCGTCCATACGAGCTCCCAAAAATTCCCGAAAATTTTCCAAAAATTCTGGAAAATTCCCTTTATTATTATCTGCCCTTTTTCGATATTTTACATAAAGATTAGCCCTTTTTTATATGTAAATACTATTTATTAAATCTATTGAGTTTGCATGTTTCACATTCAATGACATATGTGTTTGTGTTCCAAGCCTAATATGTATACACGATCTTGATGATAAAAGCACAAGATTCGTATCCCATGAGAGTAGGGATGAACCGAAAGGAGAATCCAATCCTCCGATCCATAAAAATCCAAGATGTGGAGAGTCGTGTACGAAAGTAGATCAGTATGCCATGAGGAGAAATAGGCTATCATAGATCTTAATGGATTGGTTCTAATTCATGACCACACAGTAAGAGAAGACAACTTGGGGGTTGTGGGATCATGTGTTGGTGCAGCGGAGGCCGACAAAAGGGGGGGTGAATTGCCTGTACAAATTAATACTACCCTCCTCGGATCTTTCAACTTGAAAGCGCAATAGAAAAAAAAATTAAAACAATAAAGCTAGAGACTCAGGAGTTAACCTAGTTACAACCAAGAAGGTTGTTAATCCAGGGTGATGAAAAAGCGCGCAGTAGAAAAATCTCCTTCTCTAAAGGTGGAGAAGTCTTTTACACTCTTACAGCTCAGAACTATTGCTAGGAATTGATTACAGAGTTGATGGAACAGTTGATATCTAATTCCTAGTTCCAGAGGCCTTTATATAGCCTCTAGAAATCCTATCTCGGATGTCCGAAGCGCCTCCAATAGGGGTCCAATGCGCCTCCATCGAGAGTAGAGCCGTCAATATGGGTTAGGCCCGTCGGGTTGGCCCGCCCCGCCAAACAATTTAAGCGGGTTGGGTTGGAATTTTATCAACCCAAGTCCGCCGTGGGCCGACCCGCCTAGGCCCGCGACCCGCGCGGGTTGGCCCGCTCGGGCTTTGGTTGGCCCGCGGGTTGAAAAACACATGTGAGCTAAGTTTTAGACCAATTTATTATCTTTCTTTATTATAATTTTGAAATAAAAATAGTACTTTTCATCCAACATAAGTACTTATTTGTGTTCATTTATATTTAAAATACATGTTTATGTATACATTTAATTGTAGAAAACTTTTTCGAAGTAAAATATTGAATATATGAAATATTTTTAAATTTTTTTTAAATTTTTGATGGGCCCGCTGGTTGGCCCGCCAAACCCGCAACCCGCCTTAGAATGAGTTGGGTTGGAAATTTCCCAACCCGCCAAGTTGGCGGGTTGGCCCGCCCCGCCCCGCCAAATGGTTAGCTCGCCATGGGCCGACCCGCCCCGCCACGGGTTGGCCCGTCTGATAGCTCTAATCGAGAGAGTGGATAAAACTTTATCCAAAAGGCCAACGTTCACTTCTGCCAGGTCTGAGGCGCCTCCAACAGGCATTGAAGGCGCCTTCAAGCTGGAGGCGCCTCCAAGCTTGATGGAGGCGCCTCCAAGCTAGCTGGCAGCTTTTTCCAGCTTGCTTGCTTGCTTCTTTGCTTCATCTTCTGAAATCCCATTCTTTTGGGTGATTCCGGCCAACCGAAATAGGGCTCACCCGAACCCAATTTTCGGCCTTCTCCTCGAGCAGTCTTCCTCCCGGCTTAACATCCCTCGAACGCCGCACACGTTCTTCTTACCCACCGGTGTACTCTTCGACAGCTCTCTTGTCCTTCGGATGCATCGAGCCCGTCGGATCCCTTCCCGTGCCGTCCTTCTCGCTAGCTGCGTCTTCCGCTCGACTTCCTGCGCTCCTAAGCTCCTGCACACTTAGACACAGGGGTCAAACACAAAGTAGGACCTAACCAACTTGGTTGATCACATCAAAATAACCACGGGGTTCAACAATCTCCCCCTTTTTGATGTGCATCAACCCAAGTTCAAGTTAGGGTAAAAAAAAGATAAATAGTAATTTTAAAGAGAATTACTAAACTAACATTTTAAGACTAAATTTGCAATAAGTAAAATTGCAACTAAATAAAAGTTTAAGAAAGAAAAAAATTTTTGACAAAAAAAAAATTATCTCGACTTGTACTAATCTCTCCCCCTTTGATCACAGCAAAACGGGGTAAGAGTATGATAAAAAATATTTAGCAAAATTTTTTTTTTAAGTTTGAAAGATTCTGAGTAAGATTAATTTTCCAAAAAATTTCTAAGTAAACTGAATTTTTAGAATTTTTCAAAAAAACTTTCAAAGCATTAAAAAATAAATTTTTAGAGTTTTCCCAAAAAAAAATTTAAGTAAAGTGAAATTTTTTTAAAGTAATTTCTAAGTCAAAATTAATTTTTAGAATTTTCAGAATTTTTCAAAAATGTTTAAAAAACTTTCAAAGCATTAAAAAAAAAGAATTTTTAGAGTTTTCCAAAAAATTTTTTTAAGTAAACTGAAACTTTTTTTTAAAGTAATTTCTAAGTCAAAATTAAATTTTAGAATTTTCAGAATTTTTCAAAAATATTTAAAAAACTTTCAAAGCATTATTTAATTCTGGTTTAATATTTTTTCAGAAAGATAATTAAATATTTTATTTCAATATTTCAGCTTCGAGGTCATGGCGAGGTACTAGGCCTTCTTGGTTATTGGAGCAACAACCACTTCCTTAGACAAAGCTTCATAAAGAAATTTTAACATTTAATTTTGGTTCTGAAAGCCTTAATTAAATAAATTAATTTAGCACAGATTTTGGAACCCAATAGAGGTTCCTTCCAACAGGATTATTCAAAAATTTAGGGGGTACATATTTCTTGGGCACTCTTCCAAGTTGACTCTGGTGGTTTCTAATGTACCAATTCAATTTTTCATAAATTCTAATTTTTTATTTTGGAAATTTATTTAAACATGCATTATTTTTTAATTTTTCAACTTCAATTTTTAATTTTTCATTTTCTGATTTTAGATTATCGTACATCTCAAGTGGACATGCTTTTGCTAATTTCATTTTCAATTTAGTATTTTCTTTTTCTAATTTAAACAAATCTTTAGAAAGAGATTTGATAAATTTAAACGATTGAGTAGGGGTTAGAGCACGTACCTTACTTACCTGATTTGGTGATGCTCCCCCTTCATCGCTACTTTCTTCTTCTGAGGTTCCTCCCTCTTCATCTATGCTCATCTCTGAGCTTGAGTCGTCTTCGAAGAGATGATTGGCCATTAGTGCTAACCCCGAGAATTCTTCGAGGTCTGATTCGGAGGATGAGTCTGATCATGTCTCTTTCAGGTTTTTGTATTTGGAGGATTCTGGCTTCTTGTACTTTACCTTTTCCTTCTCTTTCTGTTTGCTCTTCAATTTCGGGCAGTCATCCTTGATGTGCCCTTCTTCGTTACAATTGTAGCAACGGACTGTCCTTGTCTTTTGATGACGTTTACTCGACTACGATCTAAATTTGTTAGATTTTAAAAACTTATTAAAGCGTCTTACCATTAACACAGCTTCGTTTTCGTCAATCGATGCGTCAGAGTCAGAAGCGTTTGTTTTTGCCTTTAAGGCAATGTTCTGACTATTCTTCTCTACTCCATTGGGCTCTGCAACTCGAGATTCGTGAAGTTCAAAAGTAGAAAACATATTTTCTAAAGTACTTACCTCGAAGACCTTAGAGATGTAGTACGCATCTACTGAAGTCTTGGACGTTGAGCAAAAGTCCAAACGGTCTGGAGGACCGGTTTGGCAAAAAGTAATTTCTCCTGAGAGGAGTATGTGAGGACATGTTCCCCGAAGAGGAAATAGTAGGCATCGGTCTAACCTAGAATTTCTGTGAAACTCAAAGTCAAGACCGAACAATTTGAAGGCTATCAAAACTTGTCTTTCTTTAAATATTATTACCTGGACTAACCTTTGTTGGTGCAAGTTTCCTAGGTCAAGATTGACCAGGTTGACTAAGCTTAAATTGGCTTAAGCTTGAGTTGTAATGTGCAAGTTTTGACAATATATGAAGTTTGTTTTGACAATGTAAGGAGATTATAGGATCAATCATCCATTTGGGGACATTGATCAAGGTTGACCAGTTTAATGTGAATAAGAGTCAAGTAGGTCAACGTTGACCGGATACTTAACTGGGAAGTCGTAATTGGAGATTAGCCAAGGGAAGTCCACTAGGGAGGTTGGCAGAAGATAAAAATCCAAGTGGGTCAGGATTGACCAGACACTTGGTGGGAAAGTTCTGGTGAGTGAAACTAGGCAGAAGGAAAGTCCTAGTGAGTTAAGCTAGGCAGATGAAAATCTTGGTGAGTAAAGGTAAGTGAAAGTCTTAGTGACTAAAACTAGGCAGATGGAAATCCTGGTGAGTGGAGTCAGGTGAAGACCCTAGTGAGTGAAGCTAGGCAGATGGAAATTCTGGTGAGTGAAGTCATGTGAAAGTCCTAGTGAGTGAAGCTAGGTAGTAAGGAAGTCCTGGTAAGTGAAGTCAGGCAAGTGGAAAGTCCCAGTGGGTCTTGGAGGACTGGACACTTAGTGACGAAGTTTCAACAGGTCAAGGTTGACCGGATGTTGGATTTGAGAACCCTAAACTTGAGCTAGACAAGTTAGGGTTGGTCAAGTTGATCAGGAGATCAATTAAACCAGAGCCCAATTGATCAGCCGATCGATTGGGAGAGTGTTGCAAGAAAAAGGGTTGCAATCGATCGGTCGATCAATTGTGAGACATTCTCACGAGCACAGAGAGGTTCCCAATCGATCAGTCGATCGATTGGACACTACCAATCGATTGGTCGATTGATTGAGGTTCGGTTTCTTGTAGTGACGCGAGGAAAAGCCAAAATTGATCGGTCAATCAATTCCAAGGCTTTCTGTGAAATCACAGAAAACCTCTAGATCGATCAACTAATCGATCCGGCTACACCCAATCGATTAGGATATGACCGTTTCACAGGATGCAGGTTTTGGATGGCTGGGATCGCTGGGATCTGACGTGGCAATCAATTGGAAGGAGGCCCAATCAATTTAGAGCCCTAGATCACGTAGATATAAAGCTGACAGCGAAGTTCAAATGACACATCTCTTGATTTCATATTCTCCGCTACTGTTCGCCGGACCTAAAGCCTTGGAAGACAAGTGTTAATGCACTTTCCAACTAGTCTAGAGGCATCTACAAGCTACAAGAGATCAATCAAGAAGGTTTTCATTTGTTTCATCGTGTATTTACTTATTTTTTTGAGTTGTATGTGTGTGAGAGTCTTATACAAGATTTCTCCACCTCTGGTTGTTCCGAGATGAAGTTTGTATTCATAGTGGAGAGTGTGCACTGTGCGGATCCTTGGATTAGTTACCTCTTCTTGAGGTGGATACCAAGTAAATATTTGTGTTAGCATTGGAAGCTTGTTGTGAGGTTTTTTGCTACATATCATCTTCTTCGACGCAAGCAAATAAGGGAGAAGAGCTATTCACCCCCCCCCATCTCCCAAAGTGACCCAGCAACCTTGTTTTGCAGAAAGTGGAAGCTGGAAACATGGTGGTTCGAGCCCCTAGAGGGGGTCTGGGTGACCTAGATGGCTCAGCGAAGGGGTGCCCTGGCAGGGTGCCTGGTCGGGCGCCCTGGTAGTCCGAGCACCCGGAGTTGCTGAGCTAGGGTATGATGACCAAATTTCATCGACTTACTGAGCTAGGGTATGATGACTAGCTGACCCACGTCAGCAGTCCAGGTTCTCGGAAGGGGTCCGAGCACCCAGAAGTGGATAACCTTTGCTGGATCAAGTTTCGACAAGAGTATGCCATGTTAGCACAATCCAGGCGCCCAGGAGAGGATCTAGGTGCCCGGAATTGGCTATAAAAGACGGCTTCAACCAATGGCTCAATGACAACATTCCAAACAACTTTCTCTTCTTCGTACTAATCAAAAAATGCCTCCTCGGGGCTCGAAAGATGCTCCGACGATGACTATACTAAAGATCTAATCCTCCAAGTCGTCAATATTATTTTTATTGAAGTTACTTGTGTTCAAATTGTAATCATCTATTGTAACTTTCTGATTGTTTAGTATTTTCCCAATGAAAGCACTCTCACGTGAGGACCTTGAAGTATGAGTCACCACAGGCTCTAAACCAAGTAAATCTAAATCGAATTAGCATTGTTCTTTTGTCTCTTTTTTTATTCCGCTGCTTTTACTCTCTCCGATTGTTTTAAAACGAACGTGAAAGCCATGAGCATTATTCACCCCCTTCCCTCTAGCATGTCTCGATCCTATAGAGGATTGTTGGGTTACAAGATTACAAATAAAGTCTCACATTGAAAATACATGGGAAAGATCATAGATTTATAAGGGAAAGATATCTCCATTGGTATGAGGTCTTTTAGGTAGAGCCAAAAAATAAAACCATGAGGGCTTAGGTCCAAAGTGAATAATATCATGTCATTGTGGAGATATCTAAATTTCTTTTGGTCCTAACACCAATTATTAGATACTACAAGGTTATTAAATATGAAAACAGAACATCATTTTTTAGAAAGATGTTACGATGACATATATCAATTGATGTTAGAGTTGCTTTCTGCTAATAACATAAGGATTGATAGCTTCTATAGTATAAAAAAATTGGTTAGAGGTTTAGGTTTTTCTATAGAGAAGATTAATTATTGTATAAACAATTGTATGATATTTTGGAATGAATATAGAGAACTAATTGAATGCAGAATTTATACTGACCCTTGTTACAAACATCATACTCGCATACTAGGGAAGAAGAAGAAAAATATTACTTGGAAAGTGATGTATTACTTTCATTAACTGCTAGTTCAACGCTGCCACTACAGCTTGCCACATGATGTGGCATCATGAGTATTAGCACGAAGGATGTATAATGTATCATCCTTATGATTTCCCTGCATGAAAATATCTTGATACTGTATTTTTCTCCTTTGCAATGGAACCACATAATGTGTTGGGATTTTCCATAGATGGATTTTAGCCATTTGGTCAGTCGAGACAACAATATTCAACTTGGTCAGTTATATTAACACTGTATAATTTACCACAATAGATGTGCATGAAAGATGAATTTATGTTCATTATTGTGCTTATTTCTTGTCTAACAAATTCCAAAGACAATATAGGTGTTTTCTTGCAACCTCTGATTGCCAAGTTGAATGAATTATGGAATGTAGAGTCGGTGACTTATGATGTTGCAAGTAAAACTAATTTTAAATTGCATGATGCATTATTATAGGCGATTAGTAATTTTACAACATACTTAATATTATCAGGATGAAGCACGCCTGATAAATTAGCATTCCCACACTATATGATAGAGTCTCATACATTTTCACTACCTTGCAGTGGGAAGATATTTTGATTTGATAATCACCATAAATTTTTACCAATTGATCACCCTTTCAAACAAAATAAAAAAAAAATCCTAAATAATGTTGTATTCATTCTTTAGGTGAAGAAATCATTGAACAAATAGACAGTTATGGATTTCTATTAATATCTCAACCTTGTTTTGAATAGATAAATAAATACATTGTTAGGATGTGCAAGTATGGTTGGAAGAACAGGAACATTTTTTTGGGAGCTGTCATATTAAAAGTATCTACTTATTTGACATAATTTATATATGATGCAAGTTGAAAAAAAATCTTCGATAATATTTTCAACACTATGATAAATGTGTCTGGAAGAACTAAAGAAAGAGTATGCGCTTCTTGTACTGCATGTAGGCATATAGACTAAGAAACAAAGACTTTTTATTATACTAAATTTATGATAAGTAAATTTAATATATTTGGTATTTTATAATATATTTATCCTTTAATATACTAAAATTTTAACTTATAATTATAGAAAAATATATAAAGTTATTGCATACGTTAGAATTCAGATCTATTGTTCAGCATGTCATAGATCTAGTGAGTTTAATTTAAAGTTATATAAGTAAATTTTGTATTTATTACCAAACTTGTATAATTTTATCCCAAATTATTTGTGTATATAGGAACATGATCTAGCATGATAACCCACTTGTGTAGAGGTCTTTCTCAAGACTCAAAAAAAGAAGGATGACATATCTGTCGATCCTCAATCCCAGACCATACACGTAAAATTATTAACTTTATTATATTTAATCATTTTTATCTTGATTAACTTTAGTAATTATAATCAAATTTGATATTAATCATATTATTTATTTCCACACTGGAGCAAATGACAAATAGAGTGACTCAGACATCACAGCCACCAACAAAGGAGGGAGTCACAACCTCTATCCACTGAGGCGATAAATGAGATATATTATGATGTTGTCGGTGGAAGGATAAAAAACTCCACCCTCTATGGTCTTGGCTCTCATACCAAAGTTGCATTTAATCATTTAAGGACTCATAGGGGTCATGCTAGTTCCTCTTCTTCTACTAAGGTGTAGTCTTTAAAATGTGAAAATCAAGAACTATGCACTCAAATGAACTCAATGGATGAGAAGATAGCCTATATGGATCAGTGGATGACCACTAAGGAGTAGAGGAAGGTCGCTGATAAGCATAGGAGAGCCATTGATGATCAAAGGAGGGTCAAATGAGACGCGAATCAAGAAGCTCTCTTGGCCTATATGCGAGCAGCCATTGCCTCTTGGACCCCAACACCACATGATTTTGAGTCACAGGAGACTCAATACCCATCAAACCATGTTGATTAGATTTTTCTAATATTTATTCAACTACAACTTAGTTTTTTATTTATCATACATAAATCATGGAAAATATATTTATTCTATTTTGATATTCTAATCTCTCATTTATAAATATTGTATTACTATATGTTTCAGAAATCCCTATTGATATACTGATCATCATCATCATCTTCTCATTTTTATCTAGATATCTTTTTTAGTTATACATATATGTAAAATTTTTAATTATACATCAATCTGATCATAATTTATCGTATTTGACTTTCTATAGGATTTTATGTTATGGATTTAGATATCTGATTTTGTAAATTTGGATTTAGATATAGATATTTGGATAGTTTAATTTGTTTCTAATATTGTGTTTGTGATTTATTTAGATTGTGTTTGATTTAGATGATTGTATTTATTTCTATTATAGATATTTAGATACTTTCTATTAGTTTGTTTCCATAATTTAGTATGTTTGTTTGTATGGATATTTGTTTGTTTGTTTGGATGTTAGTTTATTTGTGTTTGTGATATTATAGATATTTGTTTGTATGTATTAATTGTTAGGATATATGAAATATGATTGTATGTATGGATTGTGAAATGTGATGTTTGTATATATAAACTGTATGAAATGTCATCGTAATGGTTTTATATAGTTATGAAAATTATAAACAGGATAAATCTTAAATATAAATTATTTCTTGTCAATTTTTTTTAATTATCAACGGAAACAATGTTTAGTCGTAAACACGCTACAAGAATTCTAACTTTTAGTGATGCATAGCACAGTCAAAGTCGCAAAATGTGACCTTTTGACTATGCTTGGAGTGTTTCACGTCGCTTAAAGATAGAACATTAAGAGAGAATTTTCTCACATTTATTTTGTATCATTAAGCAACGCGTTAAACAATACGCATTGCCAAAAGAAGGCCTTTGGCAATGTGCACATCACTTCACATTGCTAAAAGGTAGTGCAAATTCTTTCCCCCTTAATTTGGATCATTTGGCAACACAATACAAAAAACACGTCGTCAAATGTGACACTTTGACAAAGCATTCTGCACTCAACATCACTATATAATAGTAGTGGAAATTTTTCCCACCTCAAATTATGGTCATTTGGCAATATAAAGACATTAAGCGTCGCTAAAATAAAATTCAGGAATAAAAATTTTCTAGATATGTGAAAAGGCCTCATTCTAACCCCATCTGTGAAAAGCCCTCGCCCAACTTGTTATGGTGAGGTCGCGAGGTCAGAACTCGCTTGCGATGAGGTTGGACCTTGTTAGAGAGCTCAGTGTAGAAATAACGATTTCAAAGACCAATCTTTTTAAATGAAATTAAAATTTATTTTAAATTTTAATAAATCATAAATGAATTTATTTAAAATGGGATAAATTTTTTTAAAAAATATATATAAATCAAAATAAATACCATTTAAAAACAAATCTTATACTAAATTAAAATTAGAAAGAAATTTATTAAAATAAAATAAAAAGAAATTTATTAAATAATTTTTATTTTATTTTAATAAATTAAAACTCTATTCTCTAAGTGAAATCGTTGCTGTATTCATTTTTGTTAAAAAAATTATAAATTAAAATAAATACCATTTGAAAATAAATTAGAAAGAAATTTGTTAAATAATTATTATTTTATTTTAATAAATTAAAACCTTATTCATTGTTCGTGTATTCTCTTTTTTTTTAAAAAAATAAATCAAAATAAATATCATTTAAAAATAAATTAGAAAGAAATTTATTAAATATTTTTTATTTTATTTTAATAAATTAAAAAATCTCAAAACAGAAATATTACAATAAGACGTTTCTGGTCTCTGGATCGAACAAATAGAAAAACTACAATAAAATTATCCTGCCCTCACGCAGGATCGAACTACGGACCTTCAGTTTACAAGACTGACGCTCTACCACTGAGCTATAAGGGCAGTTGTATTTTGTAATAGAAAAGATATCTGGTAAGATAGTACTCTTGGTTGATTCTTGTTTCTATTTTGATTAAATATTAATATTTTGTTATGCCCCTTTTCTTTCATCAAAACAATTTGATTCAAAACTTATGGGAAATGAAAGTAAAGTCTAGACTTATAACTTTCTTTCAGAAAATTCATTTAGAAGATAGTACTTGATCGTGAAGAGAATTTTGATTGAATTTATGGTGTTTGACAAAGATTAACAACACATGCTAGAGTTCTAACTTGGTCATCTAAGATGCTTTAATCTCTCAATAAACACTACTTTAATTGAGACCTAATACTAACCAGATGCCTTTTCTATTAATCATTTTGAGAAAGGGAAAGGAAAATAATTCTATGCAAAGGGATTGAAGAATGGAAAGTACAGGGTGATATTTACAATCAAGGAGAGAGAAGTGAAGCACTGGAGAAGTAAAGAAAGAATAAATGTCTTGGAAAAAATTAGTCTCTCCAAATTGCTGACATCTCAATGACTCAATTAGCTACTTAATGATTTGGTGAAGATCTCTTGCAAGGCTAGCAAATATGCAGTTGTTTTTTAACACCAAAATGCAGTTGTTTCTCTCAATCAGATTGTCCAAATTCTGCCAAGTTCAATGTCTCTGGTGATCTTAATTTCAAGTTGTTTCTCAAGGAGAGTTAGGTGCTTGGTAAGAGCATTCACAACAAAGGCAGGAGCAGCGGCTGCAGTGGTAGAGTTGCAGCCAACAGTGCTTTGCTAACTGACAATAAAGAGAAGTCAATCTTCATTATCCTCTAGAAGCAAACAAAGTATATTAAGGATCCTTCATGATTTGTAAGACCCCCTATGTAGTTTACTTTTGGGACCCTCTAGAGACAATGGTTTTAACCAAGAATTTTCCTGAGCAGTTCAGGGACCCGGAGGACTTCTCTTGCTTTGTTGAGTTTTGTTGTCCAGCAAGTTTTTGTGAATTGATGCTTAAGCCAATTACAAGAATATGCTAAGAGCATGTGTAGCTTGTGGGTCTAATCTTTCTCATCCTGAGAGAATAGATATAGTTTGTTTCCATATTGCATGACCGTGATTCCACTTTACGTACAAAAAAAATTCCACAACATAGGTCAAGCACATTTGTTGGTGTTATTGAACAGTGCTAGGAAGACTGTACCCCAAGGGAATCCTGTATCACCACTTAAACAATTTGCTCTTGAAAAAGTTTCTGCACCTGCTACTGAGGTGAACTAAAGCTCCTGTAAAGTAAGGTCGTGACCTGAGATCTCCACATTTCACTGAAACCTATGACCTCAATACATGCTTTTAGTGGTTCCCTAATCATCAGCAGAAATATGATTCAGGAACAAGACACGATGGGTGTTAAGAAATCATCAAGGAATCTGACATTGAGATGGCTTTAGCATGTACAAGAGATGTAATCTTCTAACAAATACCAAGGTTGATATTTCAAATGTTTTTTTATAGAGCTTTTCCCATCCCAAAGCCTGATGGTGTAGTTGTTTATATAAATATTTTCTTCATCCCAAAACCTTTGCAGAATTCATAAAAAAATCTATAGGTTTGTCTGATTGGAGGATAGCTGATGTCGTCTCCTCCAAAGTGAATGAGGATTCCAAGTGGGCATTGAAAGCCTAGTTGTGGCAGTAAGAATATCCTATTTGAGAACCGTCATTTGAATGGGTGACATGCCCAAATTTAAGTGGTTTCAAAATGCCAAGGCAATTTGTCATATATAAGTGGTGTCCCCCATGGAAGGAACTGCTTCTGTTGTTGTTATTTAGAATTACTTAAAGTTTTATCTCTCAGATAAACTATAATATTTAAGGATATAGCACTGCTTTTACTTGCAACCAGCAAAGAAGCTTAAAATATTCATCCTTTTGAAATTCTATTATAATATAAACCCTGTTAATCTTTTTAGACATGATACATCATCAGTTATTTTATTTTATTTTTTACTGCTTATTCAGAATTTATGGTTGCACACAGTTTCAGAGTCATTTATCTAGTAGCATTCACCAAATTACCAAATTGTTGGTGTTTTGAATAGTCCAACTGCATATCTTTGTATGTGGCTAGTTGAGGATGTTGCCATTCAAAATTCTAATTCAGTCAATTGAATTATTCCTAGTATTAGAGTCGTTGGGGCAGTTTTAAATTTTACTTAGTTGAGTTAAATGATTTTGCATTGATACCTCCTCTACCTTTATGACTCATGTAATAAGATAGAGTTTCTAGTTTCGAGAGAGTCATATCATCAAGTTCTTCAACTGCATATCTGAGCTTCCCAAAATGCAACATAATGTACTGAAAAGTTGGACAATTTTATGGTGAAGTTTAGTTCCATTTGGAGTCTCTAGTTCTTAGTTGCAGAAGAATTATCAAGACATGAAGTTTGACAATTTTTTTTGATATGGGAATTCACTGATATAGTATTAAGTTGTATGATAGATGACATAAGAAGTTCTCAGACCGTAAACTGACCATTCATTTGATGTCACATATTTTTTTGATAAATTTGGACCTTTAATTTTTTGGAGTTGCTTTGTTGATTTATTCCCTGTTCGGTCTGGGTGGGACCCGCCCGGGCTGGGACATTAGAGATGATATCAGAGCGACCTTGCGACGTTGAGTGCGCTTGTGGCAGGAGCACCCAGGGCACCACCTAGCGAGGGAGATTCTGGGATTTGTCTGTGGTGTGATTCGTGGTTATATAACGAGGACGTTGTGTCTTTAAGTAGGGGTGATTGTAATACCCCGGTTCTGAGATTCTGGTTAAGTATGGCTTAAAAGGTTAGATGGTACTCTCCATATCACCAAGGTGCACCTTCCTTTTCGGAAGCCGAAACTTAATAACTCCAAAGTTAAGCGTGCTTGGCTTGGAGAAATCTGAGGATGGGTAACTTCCTGGGAAGTTTTCCAGGGTGCGTGCAAGTGAGGATAAAGCACGCTGAAAAGACCTCCGGTGGTCTGTAGAGCTAGTCGTCAATTCGATGGGCAATTCTGATGGCGTTCCCGGTTCGGTCAGGGTGGGGCTTGCCCAGGCCGGGGCGTTACAGGAACCCCATAATACTAAGGGTTCCACCGCCGACAAGGGGGGTCGACCACCGATGTCCGATGCACCCGGTTGGATTCGCCCCTGGCTCTCTCTCAACAGGTAATCCTTAGTTTATTTTTCTTCCTTATACTATCATGTTGCACGTCCTTATTGTCGGTCGCAGACGCGTGCAACCAGTGGCCTCTTTGGCAGGGTGATACCAAATCGCAATGACCTTCTACTACCTCCGTGGCTTCAAATGCGCACGACCAGTGGCCTCTTTGGCGGCGTGTGAACGGTGGCCTCTTTGACGGTGCACGACCAAATTGCAACTACCTACTGCCGCTTCCTTGGCAATAGCCCCTGCCACCATTAGTTTTCCAACCTCGCTGATATATATGGTGATTTCTACAATTACCAGCCTCGCATAATCTCGCATATTGATTTTTCTACTAAATTAATTCACAAAATAGAAATATAAATACATTTTGTGCAGTGTGATTGTTCACGTAACATCAATCATACTTTCTCATTTGATCCATATTTGAGAAATTAGTGATATACTTAAGTAAGCATTTAAGAAATAATTAAGAAAGTAGTTTAAAAGTAGTTAACTAAATCTATGTCATGTCATCATACTGAAATTGTGTCACTCTCTCTTATTTTTTATTTGTTTTTGGGTGTTAGTAGTTCAGGTGTTAATGAGGGTGGATCAGGAGATGACGGAAGAGGTAGACAAACGGAGTAGTTCTCAAGAAGGCATTAAAAAAGGAAAAAAAAGAAGAAGATAAATTCAAGGTTGAATTTGAAGAGCATATCAGGGGTAGTTTTGGAGAAAATGGAAAATTGTTTAATAACTTGATACCTCAAATAGTTCGAGACACAATATCTCCTCGTATTACGGGTTGGGAGGATGTCTCTTTAGTCGAAAACAGCTCATCTTTGACTCTCACGTATCATAGCACCGGTGTCGATATTTACCGTTGGTATTCACCAAACATGTTTACTAACAAAATATATGTTTCCGTCGGTGTTTACCGATAGAAACATTGTTTCCATCCGTACACCCTTTTGGTAATTTTCAATGGAATAAAAATAGTTTTCGTCGAAAATGTTTACTATGGAAATTTATTCTATTCCTATACACCGACAGAATTTGGATTCCATTGGTAAAATCATTTCCGACAAATTATCTCCCAATAAATATTTTTCCGTCGTAATTCCGTCACTAAACGAATTTATCGACGGAATTACGATGGAAGTTTATGTCGGTAATCGCAGTTTTTTTTAGTGATTCCAAGCTATATTTTTATCTATTTGATAAAAAATAATAATCTGCCAGAGATATTTGGGACTTTGACGAATTTAAATTACACGAAATTAAATTCAACTTATTTGTAAAGATGACCTGAGCAGATAATCTCAGACTACCAACATGAGCTGGTTTCTGCTAATTGTTGAGTGCAAACCGAGCTCCGAGTCCAAATAGTAAAGTTCGAGCAGACTGAAGGGTCGGGTAGGCAAGAAGTAGATTGGTCGACTGGTTAGACAAGTCAAGTGAGCAGTTAGACCCAGCAGGTGAGAGATCAACCCCAAGTCTGAGTCGCGCAACAGAGAGGTCGACTGGGTAGTAAGGCCGAGCAAGTTTGACCGGATAGAGCAGCTGACTGGGCAGTGAGGATGATCGGTCGAGCGAGTGTGCTGAGCGAGTGACCGGTCGAGCGAGCAGAAAGGCCGAGTGACCGAGTGAGTGGCCGGTCAGGCAAGCAAACAGGTCAAGGGAGTGGTCGATCGAGCGAGCAAACAAGCTAAGCGAGAGGTTGGTCAGGCGAGCAAATAGGCCGAGCGAGAGGCCGGTCGGACGCTGAGGCTGGGCAGGCGCTACAACCGGGCGAGCGATGCAAGCTGCCGAATGGGCTATGAGGTCGGGCGGGCGATGAGGCCAGGCGAGCACTGTGGTCGGGCAAGCGCTGCAACTGGGCGAGCGATGCAAGCAGTTGAACGGGCTATGAGGTCGAGCAAGTGATGAGGCCTTGCAGGCGTTGATGTCAGGCGAGCGCTGCAACCGAGCGAGCGATGCGAGAGGCCGAAAGTGTGGAACTGAGGCCTACGATACGTAGTTTCCTTGAAACAGATTCGCCCCACCTCTGACTGTGCTTCGAGGTTTTCTCGAATCATCTATTTCCCATGATACAATGATAAATCGTGATTTCCACTAAGCACCGATGGTCACGGCGAATTGAGAGGTACCCGACTGCTATCACTAGCACTCTGCCGAGCAAGAGATGCACGACAGAGGAGAAGGGGAACGTAGGTGGAGAGCTTCAACTTTTTGAGCTTGTAACTTTTTTCCTGTGGTCGCAGCCTCTTTATATAGGAGCTCAGACCAATGGGCAGCTTTATGCGTTTAATGATCATTATGCGCCAGCTGTGAAACACCAACGTTTCACTCGGTTGTATTAATATGCATCCGTTACACAAGTAGGAAAAAGGTTTACGTGGCAAAATATTGGTTGTTCCACTTGGGCAAATTTTACCTAGACCGGTCCGGCATTCAGTGTGTATAGATCATGCTCGCACATGAGTCAACTTGGTTCAATGCAATCGTAGTCCTAGATTTGCACCCGACTGCTATCACTGGCACTCTGCCGAGCAAGAGATGCACGACAAAGGAGAAGGGGAACGTAGGTGGAGAGCTTCAACTTTTTGAGCTTGTAACATTTTTCTTGTGGTCGCTGCCTCCTTATATAGGAGCTCAGACCAATTGGCAGCTTAATGTGTTTAATGATCATTATGCGCCAGCTTAATGATCATTATGCGCCAGCTGTGAAACACCAACGTTTCACTCGGCTGTACTAATATGCATCTGTTACACAAGTAGAAAAAGGTTTACGTAGTAAAATATTGGTTGTTCGACTTGGGTAAATTTTACCCCGACCAGTCCAGCATTCAGTGTGTACAGATCGTGCTCGCACATGAGTCAATTTGGTTCAATGCAATCCTAGTCCTAGATTTGTACTCATGCATGAGAGAGAGTCTCTCTCCATGTATTTGTTCACATCATCAAAGTATGTGAATCAATATAAATCAACCAAAATGCCTTAAAACTCCCAATGTGGGACTAAAGTCTCATTCACAATGGAGCTTCTTTCATCTTCCACCTCTTCTCCATTCACATATATCCAACAATCCCCCATATAAATGGAGATAGGATATGTGATAGCATTCAGCAGTTGAGTCCAGTATAGGGCATATAGGTTTTTACCCTTTGAAGCTTCCCTTGTGAAGATATGTTTGCATACTGACTGACAATAGGCGCGATATCCTTGAACTATTCTATCGTCTGTGTAGGCACTGATATATCTCACCCAAGACTCCCCCTGATACAACTCAATTCTCATAAGTGTGTTCATTCTTGGTCATGAACACGCCTGGTTTTGTGAGAAGTTCTAAGAATTATGTCTCCAATTCTCTTCAAAGTGGCTCCACTTCTTTCTCACATAGGTGATCTTTTAAGAGTATTCCACATTACTCTTCTTGGATCATTAAAAGTCGTGTGTTTAAACTCCATCCTTCACTGATTCATTGGGTTGTTCCCCACAGTGAGCAACTTTGTCGGTACAATTAGGTTATCCCTTTAATCCTAGTTCTTGGGATCTCCAGTCTGCATAGGTTAGGTTTCCTTTGCACCAACATCTCTTATCGGCATCAAATTCATCCCTCGCGATGAGCTTGTAACTAACTCTATGTTTAACCCCTTGGTTAGCAGATCCACTAGTCTATCCTTTGACTTCACATAGTTAATAGCGATAACTCCCGTTGAGAATAGTTGCCTAATGGTATTATGTCTATGGCGTATGTGTTTCGACTTACCATTATACAAATGACTTTGTACCCGACCGATTATATTTTTTAAAATTATTTTAAAAATTAATTTAACATAAAAAGTATTTTAAAAATTGTGTTTAAAATTATTTTAACATAAAGAATATTTTTAAAATTATTTTAACTTAAAATTTATTTTAATATTTATTTTAAAACATATTTTAACATAAAAATTTTATTTTAAAAATTATTATAAAAATTATTTAAACTTAAAAATTATTTTTAAAAAATTACCTTAAATTAAAAATTATCTTAAATTAAAAATTATTTTAAATCTATTTTTACTTAAAAATTTTATTTTCAAAATTCTTTTAACTTAAAAATTATTTTAACATAAAAATTATTTTAACTTAAAAATTATTTTAACCTAAAAATTATTTTAAAAATTCTTTCAACTTAAAAACTATTTTAACTTAAAAATTATTTTAAAAAATATTTTAAATTTAAAAATTATTTTAACATAAAAATTATTTTAAAAATTATTTAAACTTAAAAATTATTTTAAAATTAACTTAATTTTTTTAAAAAATTAACATAGAATTTTTTTTAAATTAACTTAAAATTTTATTTTAGAAATTAACTTATTTTAAAAATTATTTTAAAATTATCTTAAAATTTATTTTAAAACATAAAAAAAATATTTTAAAAATTTTCTTAAAAATTATTTTAAAATTAACTTTAAAATTTATTTTAAATAATAACTTATTTTAAAAATTATTTTAAAATTATCTTAAAATTTATTTTAAAAAAAAAATATTTTTAAAAATTAACTTTAAAGTTATTTTAAAATTCTTTAAGAATTATTTTATAAATATTTAAAATTTATTTTTAAAAAAATCTTTAAAAGTTGTTTTAAAAATCTTTTTTAAAAAAAGTAATTTTAAAAATCCTTTTTAAAACTATGTTGAAAATTCTTTAAATTTTTTTTTACCTAATCAACTTTACTCTAAATCATTTTAAATCAAACTTAATTTTACATTAAAACATTAATTAAAATTTTAACTACTTTATCTTAATTAAAGAACATTTAAATTACTTATCTTGGTTTAATAACTTTAATAAATTTAGCTCTGAATTAATACTTAAATTAAATCTAAAAACAAAAAAGTGAAGATAAATATATTATAACCAAGACTTTCATTAAATCAATTAGCTCAATAAATTAATACAAAATTTAAATTTTTTTTAATCAAATAAGTATTAAATTGATTTACTTATTATTGAGTTAGCAACAAATCAATTCTTAACTTATTATGGATTAATTTAAATAACCTTATTTTATTCAAACTTATATAAGCAAGTATATAGAAATTCTTATGCAAATAATATACTTGATAAACATAAGTGTTACTAACACTAAAATTCCCCAAAAAACACTTAGGTATAAAAATGAGCTAAGGCCTTGAAACTTAACATACCCAACCCCCAATCTTAGCTTAAGAAAGAGTGTTAACTTCAAGGGGAGTGTTGACTTCAGGGGAAGACTTATTATTGAAAATATTTTACAAAATTTTATTTTAAAAATTATTAAAATGATAAGTCCTAAATACAACTTTTAAAAATCGATTTTAAAATCTTACTTAAAGTTTTACCGTTCAATTTTTTGAAAAATTCTCTTATATCTTTTCAAAAAAAAAAGGGTTTTCAAAATATATTGAAAAGTTATATTTCAAAGTATCCCTTGTTTTCAAAATCTACCTTTATCATCTTATTTTTGAAAGCCTTATATTTTTGACAAGACATTTTTGAAATTATTCCTTTTTTCAAAATTCAATTTTTGAAAATGTTTTTCAAATGGTTTGAAAATTATTTTAAATGTTTTCAAAATTTATTTTCAATTTTTATACCTTTAATCATCTAACTCTTTCTAGCATTTTCAAACTTTATATCCTTTGAAAAGATAGTACATTTTGTAAATTTTGAAAATGGTTTTTTCTTTATTACAAAACTTTATTTGAATTCTTGAAAGTTAAACTACCTCAGTAATCCTGACAAATTTCTATTAATTTGTGTCTTTCCTTTACTTAGCCACTTTTCTTAAACCTGTTTATGGTTGTTATTTTTTTATGAATGTCAAAAAGGGAGGGTTAGGTGGCTTAAGTTAGCAAACACCAAACTAATTAAAAAGTAAATCAAAATCACTTCATTGGTAACAGTTATTTTTACATATTTTTACTAACTTAACTCAGGTTGTCATTGCATCAAAAAAGGGGAGATTATTGGTGTGGCTAGCACTAACGGTCTAACTCTGTTTTGATGAATGACAAAGTAGGTTAAGTTAGTTTTGTAGTGATATGACACTTTGACAGAGTGTACAGGAGAAGTCTGGATAGGTCGACGGGCTGACCGGATATCTGGCACAAAGCCCAGCTAGGTCGACGGGCCGACCGGATAGCTGTCATGAAGTCCAGCTAGGTTGACGGGTTGACATGTTAGCTAGCATGAAGTCCAAATAAGTCGACGGGCTGACCGGATGTCTAGCACGAAGTCTAGCTAGGTCGACGGGCTGACCTGATAGCTGACACGAAGTCCAAATAGGTCGACGGGTTGATCGGATGTCTGGCAGGTAAGTTAAGGTAAGTCACTGGAGGGGAGTGACTTGGTGAGGACGCATTCCCAGTTAGGGAACTTAGGCGTCGATCCAACTAGAACCATTTCAAGAATCTAAGTTGTGATCGTGACTAGATTCCGATCTCAGTGAGACAAAATCTAATTACTACTCTATAATTATGTTAATACTTTGTTTTGTAAGGTAGTATAATTTACATTTGCCTTGGACTAATATTTTCTTGCAGAAAAATGAGTTGCTGCAAAATGGTGGTACGGGCGCCCGGAATGCAAAATTCTATCCCGACGCAATGTGGAGCGCGCTGATTGGCTGGGCCGATGTCATGCTCCAGGCGCCTGGAAGGGATCCGAGCGCCCGGAGCTTCCTATATAAGGAGGCCACCACCTGGAGCAAAGAACCACAACTTCTGCTATGACTGCTCTTGTGCACGCTGCTTCCAAGATGCTCTTGCTACGTTACGAAGCTTCTCCGACAACCAGCGACTTAAGTCTTTATTTTATTATTATTGGTAATTTCATATTACAAATTATTGTACTTATTGAGAATTATTAGTGATTGTCAAACGAAAACACTCAACGAGTGAGGGCCTTGGAGTAGGAGTCGACGAAGGTTCCGAACCAAGTAAAATTGGTTGTGTTAGCATTGTCCTTACTTTTGTTTTTTCCGCTGCGTACTCGATTTGATTTTCGAATTCTTGATGAACGCTATTCACCCCCCCCCCCCTAGCGTTTTCACAATCCAACAGCATCTTCTCAGGTCTTATATGGAAATACATACTCGAAAAAATGAAGCATTTCTCGGTTCTATTATCGAGTTCTTGTGTATCTATGATATTTGTGATTCATATACAAAAAATCGATACGCATTGTTGTTCTGTGCATATCCAATAAATTTACAATCAATAATGTTTGGTCATATCTTAATCCTTTTCTGATCAGGCACCAACACTTTAGCAAGACACCTCCACATTCGTAAATATTTATAGGACGGTTGTCTTCCATTCCACAACTCATAAGAGCTCTTATCTATTTTCTTTCGAGACACCTTATTTAAAAGATAATTAGCCGTTAACACAACTTCTCCCCACATGAACGCTGGCAGTCCAGAGCTCAATAGAAGAGTATTCATCATTTTCTTTAGAGTTCAATTCTTTCTCTCAACAACTCCATTTTGTTGAGAAGTATAAAGAGCTATAATTTTGTGTCTAATCTCATGTTCAGCACACAACTCAGTGAACAGTGATACATATTCATGACCTCGGTCACTTTAAATCACCTTAATCTTTTATTAAGCTGGTTTTCAACCTCATGTTTATAGAGTGTAAATTTCTTTATACCTTCATCATTACTTTTGAGAAGATACACATAACAGTATTTTATGTTATCATCTACAAAAGTGATGAAGTATTTATTCCCACCACGTGTTGATGTACCTTTAAGATCGCACACATTGGTGTGAATTAGCCCGAGTGGTTCATTGCTTCTTTCAATATGTTGAAAGAATGACCGTATCATTTTTTGCTTTAACACAAATTTCACACTTGTGTTTTAGGTCAACATGGGATGCAGGTATACTTTACATATTTATTAATCTACGCAACACATCGTAATTAACATGTCCTAGTCTACCATGCCACAAACATGAAGACTCAAGCATATAAGTGGAAGAGCTTTCATTTTTATTTATCTTAACCCTAATGGTCATTACATTGAACTTAAACAGTCTATCAGATATATAGCTCTTTAACAAATATTCTATTCTTAGACAGTACAACTCTGTCTGACTCAAAAATAATACGAAAGTCATGCTTACTTAACAATGATCTAGACACTAGATTCTTTCAAATCTCCAGAATATACAACATATTATTTTGAGTAAGGTCCTTGCTCGAGGTCATCTTCAGCACCACTTTTCGTTGGCCCATAATGTCCGAGGTTGTTGAGTTCCCCATGAACAGCTTATCTCCAATGATTTCTTCGAAGTTGTAGAGCAGCTCCTTGTTGCAGCACACATGTCTGGTGGCTCTAGTATCGATCCACCATTGCCACAAGTTTGAACCCACTAGGTTCAACTCGGAGACCATAGCACAGAGGTCGTCCATTTCTGGTCTCTCGTTCAGGTTAGACTCCTCACTACAAGAAAAAAGCTAATAGACAACGCTTTTAAAGCGTTGTCTTTGTGCCTGAAAAAGCGTTGTTAAAGGCACTGTTGTTAAAAGTCTGCTCAACGACAATACTTTTAAAGCATTGTCGTTTGTACCAAAGACAACGCTTTTGCAACGCTTTAAAAGCGTTGTCGTTTTATGCAAAGGCAACGTTTTGCAACGCTTTTAAAGCGTTGTTTTTGGTAGAAAAGACAACGCTTTTGCAACGCTTTAAAAGCGTAGTCATATTTTGCAAAGACAACACTATTACAACGCTTTAAAAGCGTTGTTGTTTTTTTTACAAAGACAAGACTTTTTGCAACACTTTAAAAGCATTGTCGTTTTAAAGAAAAAAAAATATAAAAAATTATTTAAAAATCATTATTTTTATATTTACGAAACTATTATTTTTCTTTTACCATATCTAGATTCGAATTTTACATATAATTAACTCAGTTAATGATTTCAAACTCATCAAAATAATAGAAATATGACGTTGAAGTAATATTAGTATTTAATTACATGAGAAGCTAGTAAATATCAAAATTAACACTAATTTTGTTTCAAAGTATATAGTGATATTCACATATAAAACGAAAGAGCACAAAAAATCTGTTTTGAACAGCTACAATCTGTTTAGCCAACAATCTGTTTACTTCTAAGAAGTAGCTACTGAATACTGAAGAAGTAGCCAACAATCTATTTACTCAAAACAGTACAGTAGTTACTGAATCCAGACGCTTAGTGTACTGATCAATTACTGAATCTAGACGCTCCTTAGTGTACTGATCTCGACTGTCCTGTATCCACCTACAAAAGTAGCAATAATATGTTTCAAGTCCATACATGAGCATTACTGATGGCTCTCAAAAGAAACAAAACAATCATTGGAGATGAATGAATGAATACTCACAACCAATATTAGATGAACAATCACTACAAGAAAAAAGCCTAACAACAACGATTTTCACCGTTGTCGTAGCCCATTTTGAACTGTTGTTAAAAACCGTGTTGTTAAAAGGGGTGTCCAAAGACAATAGTTTTTAACCGTTGTCTTTGAAGGCAAAGACAACATTTTTACAACGGTGAAAAACTGTTGTCTTTTCCTTCAAAGACAACAGTTTTTCACCGTTGTCTTTGAGCGTCTACCTTTAATAACAGGGTCTTCAACAATAGTTTTAAACTATCTACGACAACGATGAAAAACCGTTGTCTTTTTTAGATAAAAAATATTAAAAAATTAATACACAATTTTCCAATATTATAAATCATTCAAAATACTAAATTTCAAAATAAAATTTAATATACAATTTTCTAACATTCAAAAATAATATCTATAACATTCTGAAGAAATTTCATAAGCAACCAACAAAATGATAATGTACACTATTAAAACAAAGGTAGAACAATATAACATAAGATTTTCTACTTAGATGTCGGTGAAGAGGAGGGACTGCAGCTCCTAGTGCTCCTTAATTTGTTAAAGTCTCTCCATTTTTTTAGTTTGTCGGCATTCTTCCCAGTACTCTTGAAGGCACCTATTCAAATAAAGATATATATTACAAATTAGAAACTAAACTGTACGCGTGATTCTAATTGCACTGCATAAATGTTACATAACCATAAAAACCATTTGATCTAGTCATCTAAGAGAAGTGCAAAAAGCATTATCTATGTAACATAAATGGTAACCTCTTGAAACAATATGGTGGCTCTTAAATTTCTTATTAAGCAGAATTTTCATTTTATGTCACTGCATACAAAGCTTCTATTATAAACCATGCAAACATTATTTTTCCCAGTAATCAAGCAGCATTAATTCTAATAGGTACAATATAATGCAAACGTTCCCACACATTCCATATGATGCTAAGGAGTAAGTCATACATTAAATTCTAAAAGGGATCATTAAAGGAAAGAATGCCTTAAATAAAAATGAATCCAGAAAGTATCATTCCATATGTACTAATAGAAATCTTCGTTTATAGCCAACTGCAAATACATTTCATATTTATTTAAAATTTTAATAACATAATAAATCTAAAAAATTTATAATATTTCACTGAAAGATTAATTAAAATCACACCAGATGATAAGGCCAAGCTATCATTCCTCCAAGTGTATCCTAGAATCTTTGTAATGAGCACGTTGAGATGGAATATGTCATTGAGTACATAAAAGCTCCTGAGGTGTTGGAATCAGATGAAACATCTACAAAAATAAGCACCATTGATTAATAAGTCATTGATTAATTAGATAATGGAATATACAAATAGAGATTAATTAAAATAAATAAAGGATCTAACAATTACCACTATAATTGACTAAAATTAACAATCAAGAGCTAGGTTGAAGAATGTTTTAAAACATTCTTCAATGTATAAGGAAGCAACTAGAAGTGTTTAACATCTCAGGAATTGAAAATAATGCAAATGCAAACAAATTCATAGATCAAATAAACAAAAACGGGACAACTCTTCAACAAATTTCTATAATCAAGTGATATAAACAAACTGCAGAATTTCATGCGTGGGTAAATCTCGAGTCAAATGCCAATTGAAAGATCAATGTAAAACATGGCATAGACAGAGAAAGGAACATAGGAATACAGAGCAGTAGGTAAAAACATGTCTATTGAACTGAAGAAAAGTCATCATATCGTGTATGCTAACAATCACCAAATGGTTACTAATTATATAATTACCTGATGCTTTGTGGCAAGCAAGTGCAGTTCAAAAGCCAGCACCTACATCCAAAAACAAATGCTGAAAACATCAAAATTATTGAATCTATATTTTGCCAAATATAATCTTAGATGAGTGAACTACCATATAGTTTGGGTTTAAATATTTCCAAACACTAGCCGGACTTGACAATCAATTTCACATACAACAAAAGCAATTAAACTAAACACCTTAACAACGATTAACCAAAACCTAGTTATACACAATTGATAAACTTGCACCACATTGTCACACTATGAGATAAGATTGACAATCATGCATAAATGAAATACAAAACTAAACAATCAAACATAGATAAGAAAAGAACACCTAAGTTGAACAAGAAAGTAAACTAAATTAACTGAACATGAAACATTCAAAAGGAAAGTAAACTTAAACTATCCAAACCACTCTCCTGCGATCAACCATCAATCGACTACCTCCGTCGTCACACGGAGACCCGGATTTGGAACACCAGCCCCAGTGGACAGCAACACAATGACAGAACCTTTGATTACAACTCTCAACAGCCACACAAAATTAAGAAAGAACAGTGATGTACTGTAAATTGACACACTGAGATGCCACTTGCTTCTGCTGGAATTGTAGACTGAAGTTGCTGGAGTTCCTGCCTTCGGAACACCATCCGCAGGAAGCCACAACACTGCTCAGTGATGGAAGCAGAAGAAATTCGCCGGAGAAGAAGGGACAGTCGGCTTCCTCTGTTGGAACCCGCTGCTTTCGGAACGCCGTCCGCAGGAGAAGCTACACTGAGGAAGGGATGAAGAGGGATGCTTGCCGAAGAAGAACGCCTCGCCGAATAGAAACCCTAGTTGAGGTCGTCGCTTCAAAGTAGCCGCCGGCGTTTGCTGCCGTCGCCGCTTGGAGCAGATCGCAGAAGAGGAGGTTGGGAAGAGCTGGCCGGCCGGTGGCAAGGGAAGAGAAGAAGCCGCCGGCCGGAGAAAAGGAAGAAGAAGAGAAAGGGGCACTGTGCCCTAGCAGACGCGAGAAGGAGACGCGAGCAGAGAGGAGAGTTCTACTGTGCCGTGCGTGGAGAGAATAAGGAGAAGGGTTTTTAACGGGTTCGGATTTTGGGTTAAGGAGAGGGATCCGATCCGATTCATTAAGAGTATGAAATTGAGCTTCTGAAATTGGACTTTAAGAAGTGGGTTGGGTTTAGATATGGATTTGAGTTAAAACCATTAGAAGATGATCCCCTTCTTGATTGAGCTAGATAAGTCCAACTCTCCATTTGACTTGAGTCAAATATTCTTAAATTGAACCGGGTTTGGATCTATAGCTTTCAATCAATCGGTTTGATTCGACTCGTGTCCATGACTCCTCTTTAATTCCCTACAAAAATCATAAAATAATATCAAAATTAGGGAATAATTATAATAAGCTCACAAATATATCCTAACTCATGAATTATGATATTAAGCAAGATTTAAGTGAATGAGAGGATAAAAATGCTAAGTATAAGAGCTAAAATATCACATAAAAATGCTACTTATCACTCGTCGCTTGGCGAGGCAGCGCGTGGTGCTGCGGAGAGGGAAGAAATAAGAAATAGGTTACCTTTGAGCTCATCTTGGTTGCTGCGGAGAGGGAAGAAACCTGTCTGCGCTGAAGGAAAGAAGGGGGTGGGAGAGGGAAGAAAATGGGCGGCGCTGCAAGGAGGAAACGAAAGGATCAGGAGGATCGCGTGGGTGGAAAGAGATTTGGAATAGGTCTAATATGATTATAATTATAATGACACTTACAAAATGTGTCATCATACACCATCTAATATGATATTTTTCTAAAAATTTAATTAGTTTTTATAAGTGTCATTATAATTTATTTATATTGACACTTTTTAATAGGTGTCATGAAGAAAGTGTTATAATAAATCATTTTTCTAGTAGTGGAGGAGTGTCTTTCGCGGAGGAGTCGCGAAGGAGGAGTCGGAGATAGGTTTTTGTTCGTTGAAGAGTCACAAAGAAGTGGGTTTTTAGATTTTTTTTCATGAAGTTAAAAAAACTGTTGTGTTTTTAGGATTCAACAACATTCAATAGACAACAGTTTAATAAAACTGTTGTATATTATCACATAAGCAACACTAAAAGACAATAGTTTTTTAAAACCGTTGTCTTTGACACACATTAGACAACAGTGTTTTGAAAAACTGTTATTATTTAAAAAATATTATGGTGAACAACAACAGTTTTCAATAAAACTGTTGTTAAATGGAAAAAAGACAATAATTTCTTGAAAAACTGTTATCTATTAGGTGTGGTTAAATCCAGAAATTCTTGTAGTGAATCATTGGAGAAGTAGTATTAGATGCTAAAATTGCATAAACTTTTGAAATCCTATCAAGTTCTGAAAATAACTACTTTTTTTTTTTTACTTCAGATTCCACAATGGCTTCAATTATGACATCTGCACTTTTAAGATCTTCTAAACTTGATGTGTATCTCAAGTGGTTCAACAAATCAGTACCTACAAGCCATAACACAGATGCAACAAGTGCTGGAAAATAGAAGCCTATAAGCTCTCATTTGCAGCAGCAGAGTATCAAGCCATTAATGGCTGGGCAGCATGAAGGAGAGGAACTTCTAATGCATACGTGTTTAATAAGGCTGAGAAAACAGGGACAATGGCGAAGTCATTATAGATTAGTATGGAGAATAGTAGGGTTCTCAATTTTTGCACTGCAGTTCAGATGTGCAGTTTTAGAAATCATATTACTGTCCTGGCAAATTCTGAAGCAACAGATGTTTTCAACAACCAGTGAAATAGGGACTAATGAGACCATTTATAGCAGCAAATTGGAGGGAAGACCTTCAATGGTATATCTAATAACTGAAGCTGCCTTGAGTTTTCATAATCAACAACCATCAACTGACTTGAATTCCCTTGCTATTTTATTGGGAAAACCAAGAGAGGATTAAAAAAGACTAGCAACCATCATTCATGAATTTTTCTTCAATTATGTTCAAAGGCAAACAAGTGATTTCGCTACACAAGGCTAAATGGAGGTACCAAAAAGGTGAACAACCCATATAAGAAACTTCCGAACATAAATGGAGGTACTCAGAGAATACCCACTGGTATTGATCAACATTAGAGTTGTGAAGGTTACAACATTGCTATGGCGACTTCATAGCAAACAATAAAAAGTTGCATAAAGAATCAAACACCAAATTTTACCATTAAACATTAGTAAAAGTTGTAGACATTTCAAATCAAAATAAACGAGTTCAAAATGTGAAACTTTGCTAGAGAATCAACTATAATATGATAAACTGTGGTTTGTAGTACTCAGTATAACATTCATTTCTCAGTTCTTGTCTTATGTTGCATCTGTGTTTTTTATTTCATATTTTCATGAAGCATATATCTTGTAATACAAGCAAATATCTTGAAGTTCAATAATACAGATCTATAGTAAGCTTCTACGCCTACAACCAATGAAGTTCTATAAGAACTTCTTATGAGACATCAGTTGAGGTTTGTGTTGTTTACATTCCTTTCTAATTTATTTGTATGGAGTCATTAGAAAAGCCAAAATGAAGGGTAGAAACTCAATATAGCCTGAAATTCATATTTCTGGTACTTATGCAAACAAACATATATAGAGCAGACTTTTTATTTCCCAAATTGTGTGCACAAATGATTTCATTTGTAACAATCAAACCATCAATTAGTCCACTTACTAGATTCTCCATAATTTAACAGAATGAAGTGTTTACATATTTAATACTGCCACGATAGAGAATAGACATATATATCGTAGCTAAGAACATATGCATTATATCCCTTCATGTATACCATATTATTATTGTTGACGTGACAATATGATTCATCTAAACTCTCCAGGTTATTGAAATAACAGAAGAATTGAGCAAGTGGACTATCATATGGCTACAACTGATATAAAAAGTTAAGCAAAAAATTATCAAAATTAGAAGCTCAGGGAGCACATCTGAGTATTTCTCCATTCTAAAATGCATTTAGTTTATATAATTCAGTTAATGACCAAGAAGACTCTTTATCACAGATTAAACTGAGAATAACAAACAAGGGTAGATTGCATCTCATAGCTGAAAATGGATTCTAAAGAAGCAAAAAGTTCCTTCTTGCTAAAGATAATGAACTTAATTACATAAACCTTAGCTAAAACAAGGTAATGAACTTACATAAACTTGAACGCACCTACTCATAAATATGATCTTGTATACATTCTGTCAACTCCGATCGCACCTCATCAATTTCTTCTCGAGAATACTCTGCTTGTGTGAACTGTGAACATTAATGAGGAAAAAAAATCAACATTGACTTTGCATATTTTAAATAGTTTATTTCAAATAATTTGAGACATAAGCAAGTAAACATTACTATAGATCGTAGTGAATCTCTTTCGATAATTTCAACTTCTTCAACAATTTATCTCATAAATCGCATCACATAGTAACCACATTGTTTGGCATCTTGTTGTCGAGGAGCCTATGGAAAGTAGAGACATATTATTAATGATAAACATACACATTAAAATATATGTTATATGTAATTACACATACCTTTACTATTACCCACATAGTCGTTTTTCTACCTTTCCTTCCCTTGTTTGAATTAAACAATCTTAAGGCCCTTCATACGTTAATGATTTTTTTATATATGAGGTTTGTATTAACATAAATGCTTAATAAAAAAGAAATATGAACTCACATTTTCACTATATATTTCCAATCCTCATCATGAATGCGGTGCCTTAGAGAATCCAACAAATAAATAACTTCATTGTAAGGGTCAATAATAGTGAGAATCCAATGGAAACTATGCAACAAACACATAATTAGTGCATATAATTCAATAAATTATCAAAAGACAACAATTGAAAGTGATGTTTTAATTCTTACTTACCCGATATTACATAGCACCAATACAAGTTGATCTACAGATGCACCACTTAGCCTGCCTTCCAAATGACTTGCCCTTTGGTTTAGCCTTTCAAGCTTACCTTTTTGTCATGTGCACTGGTTGCCATATATGGGATTTTATGTGGATTCACAAATCTTAATTTCTCTTTCTTGTTATCTTTCAGCAGTTTTTTATAAAGATGTATGTCATTGCAAGCATAATAAAACGAAGAGGTAGATTGAAAAATGAAAGTTATTCACAAAATGGATGATTATCATAGATTACAGTAAACCTGGTAAAATTATATTTAAATTGCTAAATCTAAATACTTACCATATGTAGCCAACTACACAATTGCCTGAAAGGGGCTCCAAATGATACAAAGGAATGATGTCCTCAAGGTGTAGAACAAGTTCATAATCATCATCAAACACGTCATAATCAAAACTCACTGATATATATCTGCCATCATCTAAAGCACGTTTACTATAACAATATAACATATGTAATGCTCTTGGGGCACTTGTTGACAAAGTATGTTTTTTTTTGTTGTTCAAGCTTCTTCCTTCGAGGCTTCTAATAATTTCAAATCATGACAGTTAGATAGGATGATTAATAAAACAAGTGACAATTTAATTTGAAATAAAATCTAACAAATACCTCATCTTGGTTCACTATCAAGTGTTTTGGCCAAGCCACATGGGTTCCTACAGCATCACCAATTACTTCAAATTCACTTGGAATTGGATATGGAAAATGTGCTAATTTTTCTATTGCTTCATCAATGGAGACTCGCATGCAATTATTGGGAAATGGAACACCATGAAGCATTTTATCAGATTCATTGCCACAAACAATTGTACCATGTGCAACAATATTTGTGCTAGATTCCAATGTTAATGCAACTGGTTTTCCCTAAAATGTAAAAGTTGCAGGTCACAAATAGCAGCAGGTCATAATTAATGCAACTAGTGTTATACCTGCAAAACATCAACTTGACACAAAATTTGTAGGTCATCATCATCGTTCTTCATGTCATCTTCAATCATGGGTTGCAACTTTACTGAGCAACTGCCTTTGTCATCAATCGAATTATCGCACATGGTACCCTTTTTATACACCATTACTTCAAGGTTTTGTATACGTGCATCTTGCTCTAAAATTTTCTTCCTCACCTCCATCAGCTCCCTTTTATGCTCAGTGATTACATCAGCATGCTTCCATCTTCTACCGGAATTGAAATATATTGTTGGAGTGATATGACCTCCAATACCCCTCACAAGACCATTATATTCTTCAGTCTCAAGTGCTTTGGTAAATATATCCTCTTTAGTTCCTTCAATTATCAGCTTACCCTCCCTCTTTTGTTGAATGTAACCATCCTGTCAGGCACATTAAAAAAGCATTATTACTAAAAGAGTTATCAGTTCAATAAAAATGGTACTTTTACTTATTGTTATTTTGCTTACAATCTGTTGGATTTTTTTTATCAAATCCTCTCCTTTAAAGCCACCTTCTTTGGTGACTCGTCCTTTCTTCCACATAATAGCTCTATTAATGTCTTCATCATCACATAATTCAATCGCCTACAACAAAAAAATTCCAATAACAGTTAAATGAATAAAATTAGTCATTAAATGAAACAAACTCGCAGAAATTGGTCATCAAATTGCAGCACTAGAACAATCAGGAATGTGATCAGGATTAGAGCCAACTGAAGCAGCACATCTCGCAGAGGCACAATCATTAAATGAAATGGGAAATCAGGGAAAAGCTTTAAGGCATGGGGTACCAAATGTATCACTAACTGCCAACAACTTGCAGCAACAAGCCAGCCCCCCGCATACTCAGTTTCAGACTCAAGTGTTGAGTATGTGGTACCAAAGGTGGTTTGCTCTGTTGGTGCAACCTTAGGTCAAGGTTGACCTGGTTGACCAGACTCGAGTTGACTTGACTCGAGTTGTGTTTTGATGTTTGATGAGTTATGTTTGACGTGAACAGAAAAGTTGTATCTTGATGTTTTACAAGGATACAAGCTTGGGAGATTATGGATGCAACCCGTGGTCAAGGTTGACCTGGTTGACCCGAGGTGAGTTGACCTTGTTGGGACCTTGACGTCCGCTAGAGGGGGGTGAATAGCGGCTCACCCAAATCGTTCGCTTCCTACGTTGTTAGCTTGCGCAGCGGAATAATACAAAAATAAACAAGATAAACAAAATACAAGACAAGAAAGAATGCAAACCAAGCTACACGATCATTTACGTGGTTCGGAGATAAAGCTCCTACTCCACGGCGTGTCCGTAAGGTGGACGATCCCTATCCGTCGGTGGATTACTCCCCGGAAGACCTCCGGCTAGCTCAAACTCCTTGTGGGTGGAGAAACCTCACCACAAACTCACCAAGACCTCTTGGACACAAGGAAAACTCTTGAGCACTTGTAGACTACTAATTAGACCTTAACCAAGTCTAATTTCGTCAACTCAAACCAAGCTCCCAAGCTTTGGTTTTATAGCCCGCGGGTTGAAAACCCCGCCTACCAGTCGACATGCTCTCTGTGGAAATTCGACCGTTACACCATCGACTGATGAACACATTCGTCGACTGCTACAGTGACGCTATTGTACTGCTAAAGTGACGCTACTATACTACTAAAGTAACGCTACAGTGCTGCTACAGTGGCACTACAGTAAAACCCTAATTCTTATATTTTACTCGAGTACAATCTCTCAGACTCGTCTGCCCGACCAACCTAGACCTAGCCTTCTAGCCTCCTCCATCAGCCTTGCGTCCCTCGGATGCCTCCCCATCCTTCACGTCTTGCCTTTTGGAGCTTCCATCGGCCTTGTCATTATTGTCGGGTCTTCCTTTGCCAAGAGGTCGCGCCTCCGGGACTTCATCCATTGCCAAGTTACACTTGGACTTACGTTGCCAAGACTACATGCTTGGACTTACACCGCCAAGACTCATCCTTGGACTTTCCTCCTTTGCCAAGATCACACTTGGACTTCCTTGTTGTACCTGTATCCTGCACACTCACAATGCATATCAAATACAACAATAAACCTAACTTAAACCTTTGCCCAAACATCAAAACCTAGGATCACTAGATTGCTCCAACAATCTCCCCCTTTTTGATGTTTGGCAAACCGTTTAAATTAGGGAAACAATATATCAATAATAATGCAAATAAACATGCAATCTACACATGCATAAATCATGGAACCTAATTCTAGGCTCCCCCTTCACCTAAGCTCCCCCTTGAGTTAGGATTTCTTGCAAAGGTAAACTTCTCCCCTTTTGCTAATAAATGAGCAATCGCTCCCCCTTCACCTAAGCTCCCCCTTGAGCTAGGATTTCTTGCAAAGGTATGTAAGTTTCCCACTTAAACCTAAACTTCTCCCCCTTTGCCATACATAAAAAAAAAACTCCAACAATATCCCAATTATTGGACTCTTTGACCTCTAATGACTATAAACATCATGTATTAATCCCCCATAAGATTACATACATGTCCACCTCTCTTTTAGTCATTTTCTAGTGCTGAAAAACAATTTTAGACCATATCAGTCGACTGCAAGAAGTACCAGTCGACTGCCCCCATGAAAACGAGCTTACAGAGACATTCTGTGCTCGTGAACAGTGTTACCAGTCGACTGGTAACTGTACCAGTCAACTGGTACACTATTCATGAAAAAATCAGCCTTTTCTGGCCAACTTCAGAAATGCGCCAGAAATTCCACAGACCTCCAAAAATCCCTAAATTTTGTGGAGAGGTCTATTATATCAATATCTACTTGGGAAAAATATATATAAAAATATATCTATCACCAATCCCAAGATTGACACAAAACACAAAACTAGCTAAAAAGTTCAATTGAACCTTGACCTAAAGTCCTAGTTTTGGCTTCCTCTTGATGTATTTGCCCATACTAAACCATAATGCATCACTAGCATTAGTTTATATGGCATCTATATATTAAAAACTAATTTTCATGCAATATGAACCCAATTCATATTTCTATGCATGAAACTCAACTCAATTGTGCCAACCCACTATGTTAGAGACTTAAGTCCGTCTCCTAACCACTTGGCACATTTGATAACCCATCTACCATGGGTCCCAAAGACTCTTCCTAACCTTAGGAATCTTAACCTTAGTCACCTCCCTTGGTGACTCATCCACTATAGCTAGGTCACTTCGATGCACCTCGGGTGACACTTGGCCTACTAAACTCACCTTCTTAACCTTAGACACATTGTCTTTGATTAATTACTTCTTGTCCTTAATCTTGGACACCTCATCCTTGCTATAATTATATGCTACCCTAGCATATTCCTTCTTATTGGCCTTGGATGACTCTCCCTTGTCCTTGGCAACGCCTCCCATACCAATGTCATGTGCTACCTTAACATTTGACGTCCTTTTGGTCTTGGAAAAGATTTTTATGTTTTAAAGGAGTAACTCCCCCTAAAAACATGGTTAAACTTCTATCATTGCACCAACAATGACTTGGGGTTCCTAAATAATTAGGAAAGCCAAAACTTGAAGTTTTGAGGTTAAAAATTCAATAATGAAACTAACCTCAACCGAAACTTCACTTTGGTTTTTCTTAACCAAACCATACTTGTTTTCATCATGAAAACTCATGTAGACATTATTTAGATTATACTTTATCAAGGAAAAATAGTTTTCTATGAAAATACTTCCTATTTTCAAAGATTGACACAAATTTGAAAACTCTTGAAATTTTCAATGTTTTCTCTTAGTTTGTGTCTAACTTTCCAATGATGATTACTATCAAAAGATAGTCTTCACCAAGGTTTTTCAAAAGTATTTTGAAATCATTTTTAAAACCAATATCCAACCATGTTCTTTGGGCTCAATGCACATGACTTGTACATTAGCTTTCCCAATGATTGGAAGACACATAACTATGTGTTTTGATGAACCTAAAACTCAACAAGATGCACTAGATCAACATCTTGAGTTTAGTTCACCATCTTAACATCTCACTTGTATATAACGTGTATTAAAACACATACAAGTCACCTTATAGTTCTTTGTGAGATGTATATTTGGTCTTGCCCTAAACTAAGGGATCATGCATCTCTATCTAGGCATTGTAAAAATCATGATCATCCATCTAGGATGCCACTTGATATAATCCCTCTTGTTGGGATATTTACCATTTATAATAGATGCCATTTGTCCTTAAATAACAAGGGAATTAAAGTAATGCATGATGTTACATGGCATACATCAAAATAAGCAATTTTCAAAATGAAAAGCAAGCTATAGCTACATGATGTATGTATGACATGACATGGTATTTTTGTATTTTTCATAATAAAATATGAATGCTAAATATAAATATGATGTCATGACATATGATAGGCAAACAAAACATGGCAAGTTAGCATAAATAAAATTTACCTAGATTACCTATCTAAGTATTCTTAACCCTAGCTAACTCAAAATTTAACCCTAAATTGCCCATGATTTTCCATGAAAATGCCAAAACCCAATTTTGACATTTATTTTTCCTTTCTAAATTTGTGCCATTTTAACTTAAACAAATTTCTCAAAGTATGGTACATTTTACTCTTTCCAAGTGTAAATGAAATCAAATTAAAACTTAGATTTGCCTTTTACCTTTTAAGAAAATATCAAAACCCCAACTTGGCATTTCTTATCCTTTTCTAAATGTGTCAATTTAAATTAAGTTCAAAACCTCAAAGTTTGACACATTTCACTCTTCCAAAGAGTGAACATCTTACATTATGACCTAGATTTTTCTTTAATTACTCTAAGAAGATACCAAAATCCCAATTTGATATTTCTTATGTTTTTCCACATTGCGCCAATTTAATTCAAACATAATTCCTTAAGATTTGCCACATGTTACTCTTTTCCAAGAGTGACAATTTGGATTAAGGTTTACATTTCCCTTAATTCCATAAGAAAATGTCGAATTCTAAATTTGGCATCACTTTTGCTTCTCTCTAGTGTGTCAATTTAAATTAGATTTAACTTCTCAAATTTTGACACATTTTACTCTTTCAAAGAGTAACACTTATCATCCTTTTCATTTTCAAAGGTTAACAATCACTTTGAAAATGCTCTCAAGTGTCAACTTTCCCAAGGTTGGGTTAACTACCTTTCCAATTGGAGTTGACACTCTCTAAACCCATCTAGGGTGTAGAGAATATGTTCCTAAGAACCCAATACCTATTGGTGCTCCTTGGATGCTCTAGGTACTCACTAGGGATGACTTCCCTAGATACCTTCCTAACGACCTTTCTTGGCTTCTTAGAAGCCTTGGTCACTTCCACTAGGTCACTTCTAGAGTTAACTCCCTTTGTAACCTTATTTGTGACTTTATTAGGCCTTTTTGGAGCCTTAGTCACATTGGTCTTGCCAAAAATACTCTTATGGATTCCTTCCCTAGTATCTTTAACTTGACCTCTAAACCTAGGGTTGGTCCCATAACTATATGGAACCCTATGAAAGGAAGTCACATCCTTCTTGACTTTAGGTTTGTATCCCAAACCTCTATAGCCATTGGATGGCTCTTGTCTAGCTTTTCTTAGGTTATGCTCATTTTGACCCCTAAGAATATTTTCCATTCTTGTTAAGGTCCTTTCTAAATTATCAAGTCTTGTCCTCAAGACTTGATTTTCACCCCATAAATCTCTAGATTTTGGTTTTTCATTGAATCCTTGAGCATTTCTATTTTTAGGCATATATCTAAAATCCTTGGTGTTATTGCCTAAGTTGTTATTTACCTTCCTAACCTTAGGTGTGGTAAATCTAGCATAAGGAGGAATATATTTATCCTTAAGGTTATCATGCCTCCTATTCTCATGATAAATAGCATTAAGATGATAAGAGTTATTTCTAGCATGCTTTTTATCATATGTCAACGGAATGGATTCATTAAATGATACCTGTTTTACCCTTGAAGCTCTCTTCTTCTCCCACTTCTTCAAGTGCGCCAATTTCTTGAGCTCTCCTCTCCTTGGGCACTTTGTGTGGTAGTGACCCCACTCACCACATGTAAAGCACCTAATGTGCTTCTTCTCCTTCTTCTTCTTCCTACAACTCACATTAGTTTCTAAATTAACTTTAGTGAGTTTAGGGTTTACCTTCTTGAGCGAAGGACACCTACTCTTGTAGTGCCCCATCTTACCACACTCAAAACATTTGATGTGGTCCTTTGTGCTCTTCTTGGTAGTTGAACTAGAGGGTTGAACTTCCAAGATCTCCTCTTCCTCGGATTTCTCTTCTTCCTCTTCACTTGAAGATGTGGACTCTTCCACTTCTTCATCTCTTGAGGATGTGGAAGATCTCTCCTCTTCCACCTCTTCCTTCTCTTTCTCTTCCTCCTCTTCCTTTTCCTCCTCGAATGTTGACCTCTTGTCAACATCGGATTGGTCCTTCTCTTCTTGGACCAATGAGCCATTTTCCTTGGGCTCTTCCACTTCTTGGATTTTTATAGGGTCTTCATGATAGGCAATGATCTTTTCCAAAGATCACTTGCATTTGTGGTTTCACCTACACTTAACAAAATATTAGAAGGTAGCAAATTATTCAAAATTCTCATTACCTCCTTGTCTGCCTCCGATTGCTCTCGTTGCTCTTCGGTCCAATGCCGAGGTCGGAGGCGTTTACCCTTCTTGTCCGTAGGAGCTTCAAATGGGTCACTCAAGACAACCCATTGGTTCCAATCCATTTGGAACCATGTCTCCAACCGCTTCCTCCAATAATTGAAGTCTTCTTTGTCGTACGGAGGTGGAATTCGGATATCCCATCCGAGCGGTCCTTCGGACTCCATCTTCTTCTTCCTCTAGCTTCTTGCTCTCTTGGCGGTTAGTCCGTAGAAGAGCGACCTCGCTCTGATACCAATTGTTGGGACCTTGACGTCCGCTAGAGGGGGGTGAATAGCGGCTCACCCAAATCGTTCGCTTCCTACGTTGTTAGCTTGCACAGTGAATAATACAAAAATAAACAAGATAAACAAAATACAAGACAAGAAAGAATGCAAACCAAGCTACACGATCATTTACGTGGTTCGGAGATAAAGCTCCTACTCCACGGCGTGTCCGTAAGGTGGACGATCCCTATCCGTCGGTGGATTACTCCCCGGAAGACCTCCGGCTAGCTCAAACTCCTTGTGGGTGGAGAAACCTCACCACAAACTCACCAAGACCTCTTGGACACAAGGAAAACTCTTGAGCACTTGTAGACTACTACTTAGACCTTAACCAAGTCTAATTTCGTCAACTCAAACCAAGCTCCCAAGCTTTGGATTTATAGCCCGGGTTGAAAACCCGCCTACCGATCATTGCTAAAACATGCGATCGCCCTCTGGAAATTCGGCGTTACACCTCAACGGCTCGATTTCACACACACAATGATTCGGCCGATCGCACTACCGATCATTGCTAAAACATGCGATCGCTAAGATCATGATCGCTACAAGAACGCTTCACAAGATCTGCTACAGTAAACCCTAATTCTTATATTTTACTCCGAGTACAATCTCTCAGCACTCGTCCCTGCCCGACCAACCTAGACCTAGCCTTCTAGCCTCCTCCATCAGCCTTGCGTCCCTCGGATGCCTCCCCATCCTTCACGTCTTGCCTTCTGGAGCTTCCATCGGCCTTGTCATTGTTGTCGGGTCTTCCTTTGCCAAGAGGTCGCGCCTCCGAGACTTCATCCATTGCCAAGCTACACTTGGACTTACGTTGCCAAGACTACATGCTTGGACTTACACCGCCAAGACTCATCCTTGGACTTTCCTCCTTTGCCAAGATCACACTTGGACTTCCTTGTTGTACCTGTATCCTGCACACTCACACTGCATATCAAATACAACAATAAACCTAACTTAAACCTTTGCCCAAACATCAAAACCTAGGGTCACTAGATTGCTCCAACAGACCTGACTCGGAAAAGTCCAAGCAGGGAGCTTGGCACGGGAAAAGTCCAAGCAGGGAGCTTGGCATGGGAAAAGTCCAAGCAGGGAGTTTGGCATGGTGAAAAGTCCAAGCAGGGAGCTTGGTACGAGAAAAGTCCAAGTATGGAGACTTGGCACGGAGAAGTCAAAGTATGGAAGCTTGGCACATGGGAAGTCGGAGAGGGCTCGGTAGCTCGTTCTCCGGACTGTGGTCAGAGAGGGCTCGGGAGCTCGTTCTCTGGACCGGATGGAAGTCGGAGAGGGCTCGGTAGCTCGTTCTCCGAACTGTGGTCAGAGAGGGCTCGGTAGCTCGTTCTCTGGACCGGATGTGGAAAGTCCTGGTGAGTGAAGCCAGGCAGACGGATAAGTCCTGGTGAGTGAAGCCAGGCAGTGGGAAAGTCCTGGTGAGTGAAGCCAGGCAGTGGGAAAGTCCTGGTGAGTGAAGCCAGGCAGTTGGAAAGTCCTGGTGAGTGAAGCCGGGCAGATTGGAAATCCTGGTGAGTGAAGCCAGGTGAAAACCCTAGTGAGTGAAGCTAGGGAAAGTCACAGTCTAACAGGAAAAATCCAGATGGATCAAGGGTGATCGGACATCTGGTGTTGAGAAGGTCAAGTAGGTCAAGAGAGTGACCGGATACTTGACACGAAGAGAAAAGTCCAAGTGGGTCAAAGGGATTGACCGGACACTTGGTGGGGAGTCTTAGCAGGTCAAGGGAGTGACCGGATGCTAAGCATGATGTACCAAGAGGTCAAGGTTGACCGGATATTGGTTTGGACTTGGTTTGGGCAAAAACCAAGACCTGGTTCGGTCTGGTGATCGATCCACTGATACTGTGGTTTCCTGATCGGTCTGGAGACCGATCAGAAATCGATCAGTGGGCCTCTGTGAGCATTGATCGGTCTGAGGACCGATCAGGAAGCAAACGGACGAGCAGATCAGCCCCAGACCGATCAGGGTGATGCCTGATCGGTCTGGCCCTAGCCGTTGAGAGACAACGGCTAGATTCTTCTGCTGTCTTTGGCCTCTGTTCTTCTCGCAGATGGATGCAGGCTATAAAAGGGCTGAGGGCTTCTACAGTGGAGTCTCTCTTTCTTGATCTTCTTCTTGCTTCTGCAAGTTATTGCTTCTGCTGTTCTAGAGCTTTGTTAAGCTCGCTTCCGAAGCTTCGCGTGAGCTTCCTCGACTGGTTTCAGCAGCTGCTGTGATTCTGTGAAGTTGGTGCTTCATCTACAGATTTCAGTCGACGACGAGAAGGCAAGCAAGAGTTGTTACATTCATCTTTATATTTGTATCTTGCTGTGCTTCTTGTACTTGTACTCTGATCTTGCTGTTGCAAGAGTTTGTGGTGAGGTTTCTCCACCCAGAAGGAGTTCTTATTAGCCGGTTTTCCGGGGACTCATCCACCGACGGATTGATAGGCTTCGTCCACCTTACGGACACGCCGAGGAGTAAGAGTTTCATCTCCGAACCTCGTTACATCGTCGAGTTCGAGTTTGAGGTTTGATCTTTCCTTTTTGCGTTTCTATTTAGTTATTTCCGCTGCGCTAACCCTAATCGTAGGAAGAAACGAAGAATTTGGGGTCAGCTATTCACACCCCCCCTCTCTAGCCGCGATCATCGGTCCTAACATGCTCCTGCATACAACTTGCGTCTACTGCATAGAACTTATGTCTCAGCAACCACATTGACAGTGAAATGCCACCAAATAGTAGGGAATATGGGAAAACAGCAAGACACAATCAGTGATCCCACTAGCACAGTGAAAATTCAAATAATTTTATGTGAATAAATTGGAGGGTTCATAAGAACATATGCTAAAAAAATACTTACTATTTCTTCCGCAAATCGTGCATATCCTTTACGTGAAAGCCGATGAGGATACATGTGTTGTTTTCTTCTTTCTTTTTGTTGATCACTTAGTTTCTAGTTAGTGATGATACATGAGGATACATGTGTTGTTAAACTTGAATATAAATAAAATAGTTTAAAAAGATTAAATTACAAATCTTACCATGAAGTCTTCAGACATGCGACTAATCACAAACGACCTCCAAGTATCTCTTGTAATACCATAGCCAATAGGTGGCTCATCCAACTCCTCGGGTTTATCAAGCTTACTTAAAATGAACGTCTTAGTGAGATAACTTTTGTATTGACGCCACTTATTGTTTGCTGATTTCAAACAACCATTCTTTCACTTTGGGTCAACATTGTACATCAACTGTAAATCACAAAAATGGAAAAATGTTAAAAAAAATTAAGACAAACAGTAAATATATTATAATAATTGATAAAACATGCTAATTTACTTACATTAACTGATTCCCATATCAGTTCTTTAACATCACTTGGAACATATTTCCAAGTCTTGTAACTAATTTGAACCTTTTCTCGAGACAACACACCAATATAACTTTGCATTGCAATAGCTACTTCTCCTATTGGCTGTCCAAGTTTATTGAATGCAACATCCTTTCTAACTCCTTGAATCCTTTGCTTAGATAGCTTATCTAGGTGTGTACAACCTCTAGACATTCTTGTGGTTTGGGTGTTTGTAGAATCCAACTCTGTGTTACCATCCCAACTCTCGGTAGTGGCTGGAGTTTCAATTTTTTCCTTACCCTTAGCTTTTTTTGCATGCTTTCTAGAGGCTTCCATGGAGTCCACACGTTCTGCTGATCACAACAACATGATAAAAATAATCATAGAAAAAAGTAAATAGACAACAGATACAAGAAAAGAACTTCCTAGATGTTTTGTGTGGTGTTGTTCACTTGAGATAAATACCACTATACCCATCCATTTGAGATAACTTTGAGAACCGAGAATTGATAAAATAATCATAGAAAAAAGTAAATAGACAAAGTGATAAAAACTAACCGCAACATGAGAAACAAAACATATCAATATTGTCCACAACATATCATTCTTCAAAGGTAAATAACATATCAATTTAAATTGTTTACAAATTCATATTGAAAAGTAAAAAGTTCAACAGTTAAATATTGTCGACCAAATTCCCATCACAGTCATCCCGAATGCATGGTGGTTCATTATCATCTTCTCCGTCAACATCCATTGGTGGTAACCCTCTGCTAAAATATTGATAGTGGATTGCAGTTTCTTCAAACTCTATACCATTTATGTATTCAAAGTACTCTCTGCTTGGAGTTGCAAGTACAACACTCTATAAAGGATCTTCAGGATCTTCGATGTAAAATACTTGCTTTGCTTGACTAGCCAAGATAAAAGAGTCAGATTTGAATCCAATTCGATTGAGGTTTACCAATGTGAAACCAAGATCATCAACTTTAATACCATTATTATTCTCCACCCAATTACATTTGAACATTGGAATTTGAAATTTGGTGTAATCAACTACCCATATTTCTTCTATAACTCCATAGAAAACCATATCTGACACAATAGGTTTTTTATCCTTTGCACTAGCAATTTGCATTGTCTTTGCAACTAAGCTGATTCTGGAGTTTTGTACAACTCGTATACCATCACGCTCTTTTGTAGCATAAGTAACCCCATCAATCAAATAACTAGAGTACTTTAAGATTTGCTTGTTAGGTCCGCGCGCTATCCATTTCAATCTTTCTGATACTTGATGAGTGGAAGGGTCTATACGTGCAACCTATATTTTTTATGTGATAAATTGTTAATTATGCGTAAATATGATAATAAATGTATGTTAATACGTAATACTAAAGGAACTTACATGATCATGTAACCAAGTAGCAAACGTTCGGTTATGCTCATCTTGTAACCACTTCTTGGACTTAGCCCTTTGACGAAATCTTGCATTCAAATATGCCATGTGTTCCCTAATAAAATTATTAGGAATAAATAAACCAATAGAATGTAAGCTAACCAAATGAAAGTATTAATAAGTTGGAGAAATTACTCGATATAGAAATCAATCTCCGCATCATTTGCCAATACGTAACGATGTGCTTGCTGCAACTCATCGTGACTAGTGGAGTGCACCACAGCATCCGATAATGGCTTAGTAAGTTATATTTGTCGATGACTTAATGGGATCCCAATTGTGTGCACACTACAAAGATAATCTGAGAAAAATTCAACTGCCTCTTCAGCAATATAACATTCAGCTATACACCCTTCAGGCCGATTGCGATTTCCACTACAAGAAAAACCCTCATAGACATCGGTGGAACAACAACGGTTTTAAGCAAAAACCGATGTCTTTGAGTATTTTACACCGATTTTTCTAAAAACTGGTATCTATGAGCGCAGATTTTCGCTCATAGACATCGGTTTTTTAGCTGGTGTCTATGAGCGCCTTTTTTTTTGTTAATAGACACCGGTTTTAACAGCGGTTTTTAAAACCCGGTGTTAATGAACCAAAAAATAATAATTTAATTTTTTCACCGGCCAAAATTTACAAGACTTCACAAAATTCCCTCCAAACCTAAACCAATATCGTGCCCCTTCTCTCAGCATAAACCTAAACCTAAACCTAAACCTCAGCCTCATCTCCGTCTTCCCCTTCTGCCGCCTCGCCCTCGGAGATCTCGCTGTCGCCGTCCCCTTCGTCTGCAAGTCCTGGTACCGCGCCTCCCTCGACCCTAGCTGCTGGCGTCGCCTCAACTTCCGCTCCCTCGATTTCTCGCCGTCGCCGTCCCCTTTGAACAGTGGGTTCATTTCCTCGTCACATCTCCCTGCTCGATTCCGCCGACCCTTCTCTTCTTTCCATTTTTCCCGAGTCGACAAAGCCACTCGTCGCGCCATTTCGCTGCCTAGCTGAGCTTCGCAGGCGGCGCCACAGCTGACGGGGCACAACGCGAGGACGAGTGGAGGCGAGACGAAGAAAAAAGAGGCAAGTGTATCTACCTGTGATAACTCGAAATCCATGAGGTATAGTGGGGTGGAAAACCTATAGAAAGTGAGGATTTGGTATGGATTTCGACTGGTTTTCTTCTGGTAAAGGTTTTGATTGTTCTTCCTGGAGATGTTTTGATTTACTTCTTTTGTAGACGCTTTCGATATGTTTTCCTCTTCTGTGGATGTGTTTGATTGGTTTTTCTTTGTATACGATTCGAGTTGGATTCTTCTCGGTGGGATGTGTTCTTGTTGGAGGTTTCGGTTGAAGGTTACTGCTTGGTTTGCGTATGTTACCCAAAATTGTTTGACAGTGATTTCTGATGTGTTCACAGTAGGTTTTCCTAGAGATTTTGGCTGGTGTTCGATGATTTGAGGTTGAGTTGTGTTGTGTTTTCCATGATGAACAAGTTGTAGAGAGTTGCACGTTACCTGTTTGTTAGAATGGGTCACAGAGAGGTCAGAAGTGATTCGAGCTTTCCTTGAAGTTTTGGTTCCTAATTGGAGGGTTTCGGAATGATTTAGAGTCGAATTTGTGTCTTTGTGAGAAGTTGATTTGAAATCTTTGGGTAATTTCCACTCAATGAATTTTCCCCTGCAACATCGTTTACGGATTTCTTTTGATTTGGTTTATGGTTTAGCTCACTTAGAATGTGATAGCAGATCAGGAAAATTAATGATGCATTGTCAGGACTGGTGGGTGGAAGACCTTTCTGTGCTAAAAAATGATCTTTATCGACGAGTTATCGCTGCAATGAGGAGAGCTGGTGACTACGTATATTCTTGATGTTTATTTGTTCCCATTCTATAACCTCTGCTGGTTCTTAGGCAGTATTTTGTTACTTTCTCCTATAAACATGATGTCTTGAGTTTGTGAGTCAGTGATTATATGCAGCCTTAGCATTTCTTTATCTATGATCATATTTTTTTCTCAGGTTTGTTGATAAGTTTGTGCATATGTTTGATCAACGTAACCTAACTTCTGCTGGTGTTGGTGCACCAGTACACAAACTTGATGGTCACAAGGTTGTTGTTCTCTATGTTCAGGCATGCTATATTACTATATTATTAGCATTGGAATACTTCTGTTAACTGCTGCTATAACTTACTGTCCTTTTAACTTTATTCCAGTGGTTTCTTGACAAAGCATCAATTTTTAGAAGAGCTGCTGAGGATGGCTTCCTCAATATATGGGATTATGAAGGTATTTGTTTATCTATAATGAAGGTTATGGAAAGTCATTTTCCCATATATTTTTTTGAAGCGAGTCTTTAAAGACAATAGAGGACCACACTCGTCTTCTGTCCATGTGATGATGCCATTCATGCCCAACACTAAAGGCATTTTTTTTTTGGTGAAATAAGCATCACTGCAATCTTCCATCGCCTCTATTGTCAGGGTTGTTAATTTTAATATAATTAACCTTTATCATGTTAATCGTGATGTGTTTGTCTTAATTATTTGGGCTTAACTATATGGATCTTATCTTAATGAGTGTAGATCTAATGCTTGATCATTAGATCTAATGAGGTATCTGCAGATCTAATGCTTGATCATTTGTCTGTGAGTTCAAGATGACTTTTTTTTTACGCCGATCAGCAATCTGTAGCAATAGCACATAGTTGTATGCAGATCTAATGCTTAGATCATTCCTCTGTGAGTTCAAGATTACTTTTTTTTAACACCGATCAGAAATAAATCTACATATTTCCCAGAAAATAGAGAGGTTTCATCTTTCTAAGTGATATGAACTTGTTATCTCTGATAGTTTTTGTGATCATAACATAGACCAAGGAAGAAATCTTCAAGAAATGAGTTTTTTTTATTTAATGGATTAGGCAAATAATTGTTTTGATATCTGAAATTGTTTTCTTCTTGTCCAATTGATTTACATAGATTTTTTCTTCTTTTAATAATTGATAGAAGATTGATTTTTCAAACCTTTGATAATGTGATATTCCATAATGAAACTCATAAAAGAGGAGCACAGAGATTATAGTCTTCATTTCCATGTGTTATTTATGTTTCCTAGTATTGTTATGTTCTTTGGAAATCTCCTTGTAAGAGTTTGCAAAAGTGTTCTGTTTGTCCATCCCTGAAGCCTTGTCCCTTTGAAGCCTAATGTCTAGCAATGGGTTCATCAAGGCCTCATATAATGTCATTGTGCATAAGAGAGATGCAAGTTCTTCTACAGTGTATTTCGATACCTTGCTCAGATACACTAGTTTTGAATAGCATATATAAATTTATGAAGAAATAGTGAAGCAAAATTTGTATAAGCTAAATAGCCTTACCGCGACATCTACATGTGTCAGGATGGGGAACTAATGAGAAGACACTGATCAACATTTTAGCACATAGAAATGCCACCCAAAGAAAGCAGATTCAGTTGGCTTACGAGGAATTGTACAACGAGAGTCTCACCAAAAAGCTCGAATCAGAACTGAAAGGAAACTTTGAGGTGGTTATTTTTCTCAACCTTTATTGTCCAATGAATGTTTTTATCTGTAGGGGCAACATCATTTGTAGAAGCTAATATTAATTATTTGAAAAATTTATAAATGTGAAGAGATCGACATGAACTTAGATATGACTTGAACCAATACTATGAATGTAAGTACATAATTAATGGTAGATTGATAGGACTTGTGGCTTGTTATGCGTGATATGCTTATGTACACTATCACATTGTAGCGGTGTATCTGATTATGTTTAATTCTTCAGAAAGCTGTATACCGCTGGAAACATCCACACTTCCAATCAAAACTTGACACTCTTAATTTGATAGCATGTAAACGTTTACAAAAAGCATTAGATGTTTTGTTTCACAAGAGTGAAAACTAGTTGCTTCTACTTAATATGTACATGGTTTATGCATATGGCTTAGGTGAAAAGGAGAAAAGAACCCACACAAATTGGGACGAATTTAGCTCTGACATAGCATGTACAGTAGCTTAGGGATGACCTTAAGCAATTCACACAACATAAAACACATGAATTAAACAACCCATATTAATTGACCTACATCCCATTAAAGAAAATTTATATGTTGACTTAAGCAATCCTTATGCAACCATTAATGAGTGTAGCATTCTCTCATTTCATAAGCTTATATGGTTGCTTTATTTGCCTAAAATAAGTTACAAACCGGATGCTATGCTTTTGTTACAAACCAGATACTAGTTGGAGACTAAATGATTGCCTAAGAAGAAAGGAATTAGAGATTAGGAGCTGCAGTGAGTAGAGTGGCTGGATAAGCTATCTTAAATGGTAACCTTAGGATTAAAGTATTGATTACATTTTTTTAACCTGCTCAACTTCCTCTAAATATCTAACACATTGATACTCGAATTTAACCTAACCTATTAAGATAAATGGGTAATCAAACCTAAAGGGTACCCATTACCATATTTAGCTATACCAATGAATTTCAAGTTCAACTAGAAGTAAGAGTGAGTGTCAATATGCCTGTGGGTACCTCAAGAATAGGGAACTCTTTGTTTTTATGATTTAACCCCTCTTCATTATTTTACTCACCTCTTTTGTTTTTACCTATATTCATGTTTTTCATTAATCAGATAGAGACCCCTAACTACATTATTTAGGCTACAAGCTCGACCTCTACCACATGGCTATAGGGAGGAAATGATCATGTTGATCCCTAATTGTTGGTGCAACCTTAGGTCAAGGTTGACCTGGTTGACCCGACTCGAGTTGACTTGACTCGAGTTGTATTTTGATGTTTGACTTGGGAAGATTGTTGATGCAACTTTAGGTCAAGGTTGACCTAGTTGAGTTGCATGTTGATGTTTGACACTCGTGAGAGAGTTCTATTCTTGATGTGAGACAAGAATAGATGTTTGGGGGATTGTAGGTGCAACCGTAGGTCAAGGTTGACCTGATTGACCTGATTCGGGAAAAGTCCAAGTATGGAGACTTGGCACTGAAAAAGTCCAAGCAGGGAGCTTGGCACTGGAAAAGTCCAAGTATGGAGACTTGGCACTGGAAAAGTCCAAGCAGGGAGCTTGGCACGCGAAAAGTCCAAGTATGGAGACTTGGCACGGGAAAAGTCCAAGTATGGAGACTTGGCACGGAAAAGTCCACAGTGAGTGAAGCAGTGTGGAAAGTCCTAACTGGGATGTTAGGCAGTGTGGAAAGTCCTGGTGAGTGAAGCCAGGCAGTGGAAAGTCCTAACTGGGATGTTAGGCAGTTGGAAAGTCCTGGTGAGTGAAGCCAGGCAATGGGAAAGTCCTAACTGGGATGTTAGGCAGTGTGGAAAGTCCTGATGAGTGAAGCCAGGCAGTGAGAAAGTCCTGACTGGGATGTTAGGCAGTGTGGAAATCCTGGTGAGTGAAGCCAGGTGAAAGTCCTGGTGAGTGAAGCCAGGCAAGGGAAAATCCAGATGGATCAGGGATGATCGGACTTCTGGTGTTGGAAAGTCCAAGTAGGTCAAAGGGATTGACCGGACACTTGGCAGGGAGTTCTAAGCAGGTCAAGGGAGTGACCAGATGCTTGGGATGAAGTACCAATAGGTCAAGGTTGACCGGATATTGGTTTGGAAGTCTTGGAACTTGGTTTGGGCAAAAACCAAGCTCTGGATCGGTCACCAGACCGATCCAGTGATACTCTGTTTGCTCTGATCGGTCTGGTGACCGATCGGATCAAACTCTCGTTGATCGATCGGTGACCGATCGACAAGCGAAAGAAAGCGGTGATCGGTCCATGCATCGATGGTCTGGGGACCGATCAGGAGACGATGTCGCGGAAGCACAGCCAGAGTTGGGATCGGTCTGTGGACCGATCCAGCTGTAGCCTGATCGGTCCACAGACCGATCAGAGTACGCACAGAAGGTTCTGTGCACTAACTGATCGGTCTGGGGACCGATCAGCACAGGGCCTGATCGGTCCGTAGACCGATCAGGGTTCTAGCCGTTGCGACGCAACGGCTAGTTTCTTCGCTGTCTTCTTCGCAGGTATAAAGGGGTCGAGGGCTGCTGCTGCGCGATAACTTCTTCCTCTTCTCTTCTGCTACAGAGCTGCTGTTCTGGTGCTTGAGCTCTGTTGAGTTCCTTCCTCGCAAGCTTCGCGTGAGCTTCCCCGACTGGAACAGCTGCTGCTGTTAGGGTTTTTGAAGCTGCTGCTTCATCCGGACTCCAGTCGACGAGAAAGCAAGATTGGTAGAGTGCTTGTGTATTCTTACTGTATTTCTTGGTTATTCTTTGTACTTGTACTCTTTGTTTGCTTTTGCAAACGTTTGTGGCGAGGTTTCTCCACCCACAAGGAGTTTGACATTAGCCGGTTCTCCGGGGACTCATCCACCGACGGATTGATAGGGCTCGTCCACCTTACGGACACGCCGAGGAGTAGGAGTGTCATCTCCGAACCTCGTTACATCGCTGCGTCTAAGGTTTGATATTCTTCCTTTCGTTTCTAGTTTATTTTTCCGCTGCGCTAACGAATTGTAGGAAGAAACGCGATCGATTTGGGGCGGCTATTCACACCCCCCCTCTCTAGCCGTACAAAGGATCCTAACAAGTGGTATCAGAGCGAGGACGCTCTTCGTCGGATCAACACCCGTGGGAGCAAAGCTAGAGATGGATCAATTCGGAGAAGACATCACGATTCCACCCTTCTACAACGACAACTTCACATATTGGAAGGTAAGGATGATGTATTTTCTTAGGACTAATATGTTGAACTGGTTTTGTGTACAAGAAGGGTTTTCTCCTCCAATGGATAAAGAAGGAGAGCCTCTAGAGAAGAACAAGTGGACGAAGGAACAAGTCCACCAATCCACGATCAACAATGAGGTAACTAAAACAATTGAATTTTCATTACCTACTAATATTTTGTGTAAGATAGGTAAATACAACAATGCCAAGGAATTGTGGGATAACTTGGCCAAGTACCATGAGGAGAGCTCCACTTCAAGCCATGAAGAGGAGCCTAGTGAGCCAAGTAGCTCACATCATGGAGGGAGCGAATTGGGAGTTGAGGGCTACTCAACATCCAAGGAAGAAGAGGAGGAGAGTTCCTCTTGCTCAAGTTCGGAGCAAGAAGAGGAAGTTTCCACCTCCGGAAGGGTTGAAGAAGAAAGCTCATCTCCATCCACAACCCTAGGTAACTCAAACACTGTGATTTCAAGCAAATTACACATAATGTGTTTTGAGTGTAGGAAACATGGGCACTATAAGAGTAAGTGTCCAAGGAGAGTTAGGAAGACTCCACCGGCACCAAAAGTCAAGGGAGCCGGAGTCCCAACACGCAAAGGCAAGAAGCACGTGGTGTGCTTTCAATGCAAGCGAAGGGGACATTATCGGAGTCAATGTCCAAGGAGGAGGCAACCTCACAAGGACAAGGGATGCACATCGATAGGGGGAGCTAAGGCAAACCCTAAGGTACCTTTTAAGGCACACTATTGCAATTCAAATAAGAAACATGCTAGTAGTTTTATTGCTATTGCAAATAATGATGAGCATGTTAACACTAGAAATCGATACACATGCTTAGGTGCCAAACATGTGAGCCTAGATAAGGATAACACTAGGAAAGCCAACCCTAGAATTACCTCATCTAAGGTTAAGGAGAACCTAGGTAGGAATCCCAAATCAACTAGACACATGCCTAGGAATGCCTCAAAGAAAAATGACAAATCAAAAATTGAGGTATTAGAGAAGGAGAATCAAGTCTTGAGGTCAAGACTTGATACTTTGGAAAAGACTCTTAAGAACTTGGAGAAGTCATCTCTAGGGTTTAAGGGTCAAATTTCAAAGACCAAGGACAAGAAAGGTTTGGGTCACAAACCTAAGTCCCAATTGGTCAAGCCCACTTACCATAATGTTCCATTCGATTATGGAACAAAACCTAGGGCTAGGAAGACCACCACCAAGGTCACAACGGGAGTCACCCCTATAGTTGACCTTGATGAGACCCAAATGACCAAGGCTTCAAAGCCTAAGAGGGTCATTAGGAGGGTTGCTAGGGAAGTCATCCCTAGTGAATATTTAGTGAACCCAATGAGCTCAAATAGGTATTGGGTTCCTAGGAGCATCTTCTCTACCCCATAAATGGGTTAGAGAGTGTCAACTCCAATAAGAAGGGTAGTTAACCCAACTTTGAGGAAATTGACACTCAAGGAGCATTTTCAAGGTTTTGTGAACCTTTGAAAATGAAATGGAATTATCATTCACTCCTTGGAAGAGTAAAGTGTGCCAAAGTGAGAATATTTTAATCTTATTTGGCACAATTTAAGGAAACCTAGAGAAAAACCATAATTGGGATTTTGGTTTTCTCTTAGGGATATATGGGCAATCTAGGGTTAGATTTTAAGTTAGCTAAGGCTAAGGATACTTAGATAGGGAATTTAGGTATTTCATTTGTGCTAACTTACCATGATTGTTTACCATATGCCATGTCATGACATCATATTTAATTTATGATCATTTGAAATGTCATGATAATGCTTAGGTTATTTATATGTCATGTGTTAGTTTAGTTTCAAACTTTATGCCATGACATCATGACATTGGCACATGTTTTCATTTATGATACCATTTTATGCCATGTCATCATCTCTTGCATTAATAATCAATTGAATTGATTTAAGGATGAAAAACACATTTTGATATTGAGATCAAATTTGTGTTTAGAAAATGCATGAGACCTTAGTCTAAGATACCTAAACCCATATCTCACATCAAATTGACTTGAATGTGGTTTGATACACCTTAGATGTGTGTGAGATATTAGGATCATGAGTTAGGATCAAGGTGCATAGTCCTTGTACCTAGATGAGCCTAATTCAAGAAAGGAGGATCATAGGGAAAGCTTGTGTACAAGTCATGTACATCTAGCCCTAAGATTATGGTCCTAAATTCAAATGGTTTTAAAAGCATTTTAAAATTGATTTGAAAAACCTTGATGAAGCTTTCCTAGTGATAGCATTCATCATTGAACATTGTGATACAAAGTTGAGTTAAACTTGAACTATTTCAAAGTTTTTGAACTTTGTATCAAGATTGAAAAATGGAAGTTATTTTCATAGAAAACTATTTTTCCTTGATAGTATATGTTATGAGGAGTGTATCCTCAAAGTTTCATAATTTTTGAAATTTTCTGGAATTGTTTATGGGTTTCTGAATTTCGGATAAAAATTCAGGAATTCTGATAAGGGATCTTGGATCGGTCACTGGACCGATCCAGGGAAGTGTGGATCGGTCCGGAGACCGATCCAGTAAGAGGCAGTGAGGCAGTCCGATCCCAGTGAATGTGGATCGGTCTGGGGACCGATCCAATGGGATCCTGATCGGTCTGGTGACCGATCAGGGCGTGCCAAAAGCTGAATTTCAACTGTATATCTGAAATTCCGGCTGTGAAAGTTTGTGGTTTAGGTTTCTAAGGGTTTGAAACTCGCCAAGACATTGTTGGTGCAATGGTCAAGGGGGAGTTGACTTTTAGGGGGAGTTTTTACTCCAAAAGACTTTTTAAGGATTAGTGATATGGGATTATCACTAAGTTGATTGTTGAGTTTAGTATCAAGGGGGAAATTAAGAGTTTCAAATGAAAGGTATGGGACTTTCATTAGGAAGAAACTCTTGACCTTGATACCCTCCTTTTTCTTTTTGATGTGTGTCAAAAAGGGGGAGAATTATTGGGGAACCCAAGTTAGGTTATCGGGTTAACCTAAGTTTGGGGGAGAAACGTTCAAGGGAGAATATTGGAGTTTGGAAAGAATGTTCAAGGAAGAACATTGAAAACCTGAGTTAAGGTTATCGGTTTAACCTAACTTGATTATGGTTTTGTCAAACATCAAAAAGGGGGAGATTGTTGGTGCAACCTTAGGTCAAGGTTGACCTGGTTGACCCGACTCGAGTTGACTTGACTCGAGTTGTATTTTGATATTTGACTTGGGAAGATTGTTGATGCAACTTTAGGTCAAGGTTGACCTAGTTGAGTTGCATGTTGATGTTTGACACTCGTGAGAGAGTTCTATTCTTGATGTGAGACAAGAATAGATGTTTGGGGGATTGTAGGTGCAACCGTAGGTCAAGGTTGACCTGATTGACCTGATTCGGGAAAAGTCCAAGTATGGAGACTTGGCACTGAAAAGTCCAAGCAGGAGCTTGGCACGGGATCCAAGTATGGAGCTTAGGCAAGAGCAAGTCCAAGCAGGAGGTTGGAAGAAGAAGAAAAGTCAAGTGGGTCAATGTTGACCGGAGACTTGGTGTGAGAAGTCCCGATGAGTGAAGTCTTCTTGAGTGAAGCTAGCTAGCTGGAAAGTCTTGGTCAGTGAAGTCAGGCAGATGGAAAGTCCTAGTGAGTGAAGTCAGGCAGTTGGAAAGTCCCGTGAGTGAAGCCAAGCAGCTGGAAAGTCTTGATGAGTGAATCTAGACAGATGGAAAGTCCTGATGAGTGAAGTCAGACAGATGAAAGTCATGGTGAGTGAAGCTAGGTAGTTGGAAAGTCCTGGTGAGTGAAGCTCAGTGAAAGTCCGTGTGGAGCGAGAACCGGATGGATCGGGGATGATCGGACTTGGTGTTGGAAAGTCCAAGTAGGTCAAAGGGATTGACCGGACACTTGGCAGGGAGTTCTAGCAGTCAAGGGAGTGACCGGATGCTAGGGATGAAGTACCAATAGGTCAAGGTTGACCGGATATTGGTTTGGAAGGCTTGGGACTTGGTTTGGGCAAAACCAAGCTCTGGATCGGTCACCGACCGATCCGGTGATCTTGTTTGCTCGATAGGTCCGGTGACCGATCGGATACGAAACTCTCGTTCTTGATCGATCGGTGACCGATCAGCAAGAGGCGAAAGAAGCGGTGATCGGTCCACGGGCCGATCGGGCCATCTGATCGGTGGGGACCGATCAGAGACGATGTCGCGGAAGCACAGTTGGGATCGGTCCGTGGACCGATCCCTTTGATCGGTCCACGCATCGATCGAGTACGCATGAAGGTTACGTGCACTAACGATCGGCAGGGGACCGATCGGCACAGGGCCTGATCGGTCCGTAGACCGATCAGGGTTCTAGCCGTTGCGACGCAACGGCTAGTTTCTTCGCTGTCTTCTTCGCAGGTATAAAGGGGTCGAGGGCTGCTGCTGCGCGATAACTTCTTCCTCTTCTCTTCTGCTACAGAGCTGCTGTTCTGGTGCTTGAGCTCTGTTGAGTTCCTTCCTCGCAAGCTTCGCGTGAGCTTCCCCGACTGGAACAGCTGCTGCTGTTAGGGTTTTTGAAGCTGCTGCTTCATCCGGACTCCAGTCGACGAGAAAGCAAGATTGGTAGAGTGCTTGTGTATTCTTACTGTATTTCTTGGTTATTCTTTGTACTTGTACTCTTTGTTTGCTTTTGCAAACGTTTGTGGCGAGGTTTCTCCACCCACAAGGAGTTTGACATTAGCCGGTTCTCCGGGGACTCATCCACCGACGGATTGATAGGGCTCGTCCACCTTACGGACACGCCGAGGAGTAGGAGTGTCATCTCCGAACCTCGTTACATCGCTGCGTCTAAGGTTTGATATTCTTCCTTTCGTTTCTAGTTTATTTTTCCGCTGCGCTAACGAATTGTAGGAAGAAACGCGATCGATTTGGGGCGGCTATTCACACCCCCCCTCTCTAGCCGTACAAAGGATCCTAACACTAATCTTATCCCTAGCCGATCATTAAACATTAAATGTGTGGGAATTTACTAGAATCTACTCCTACATGAAGCAAATGAATAAAAACTACAAGTAAAGTTTACCTACCCTGTTATGACTTCAGAAGAACATGCTGAATTTTCCATGTATGCTGGCCTTTAATATAGAGGGATATAAGAGGATTATATCTTAGGTCAAGACACTCCAAATCCATCATAAACCAAAGGGAAAATAGTTTCTACTTACTAGAGGATTGAATGGACCCAAAAGGAAGCTCTAACTTGCTGTTTTGGGTGCTGAACTAAGGAGGCAGCTGCCTTCTTGCCGCATTCCTTACTACTGTGGTTGGTAGCAGAAATCACAGAAAATAGGAGGCTTAGTGCAGGATATTCAGGATACCAAGATGGCATCAGAGGTAGTACAATAAATAGTATATCTCTTCATCAGAGGTAGCTTTGTTCTTCTATGCTTCACTAGATTTGTTGTGTAGTCATATTTCTTTGTTCAACCATTATCATGCCTAGTAAGTTGTTGTATGATGCTGTCGGTTCTTATCAATCTGTACACTTGAATTAGAAGGAGCAAATTATCTATGTTATATTCTAAGCAGCATATACTAAGTGTCATATATGAAAGTTTTAGATTCTATGTTATATTTGTTATCTTGCACAGCAGCCTTTAAAAACTCAGTATTCTATTTTATTTGATACATGTACATATTTGTTTTAGTTATTTGACATATGGTGGATTTATGTGTTTTTACAGTTTACAAATCTCAAGTACTCCAGAGTTGAAATTGATGAAGTGCGGTTCGAGTGGGCTGAATGCATGCTAGATTACATTTGAAGTGCGGTTCTACCTTGATGTGTTAAAAGAATGTTCTACCTTGATTTTGATATCTATTAGCTAGCTTTTGATGTAAAAAGAATGTTTGGGTATTTTATGGATACTGTTGTAAGAAGATTATTTATATAATTTGTGAATATTTGTGTATTTTATGGATATTATTGAATGAAGAATATTTGTATAATTTGTGAATATTTGTGTTTTTTTTTTGTTATTGTCGGTTTTTCATTGTTTCGGAAATCAAATATGTGCTGTTAAAAAATATACATATTACATCGGTTTTCCACCGCTGCAAAACCGGTGTTATTAACTAATATTACATCGGTCATTTGCTGCTGCCAAAACTGGTGTTATTAACATACAATATTACATCGGTTTTACACCGTTGATGAAACGGTGTCGTTAAGTGGTACTACACCGGTTAATAACCGATTCGAAGACCGGTGTTGTTAAGTGATACTACACCGGTTTTAAACCGATGTCTAAAATGGCAGACTTTTAATATCAGCTTCATAGACATCGGTCGAAAATGAAATAGACACCGGTGGAAAACCGATGTCTATGAAGGTTTTTGTTGTAGTGTTCGCACATAACCTTTCAAAATCTTCATGTATCTTTCAAATGGGTACATATACCTATACCAAATTGGTCTACATAATTTCACCTCTCGTACAAGATGAACAGTTAGATGAATCATTATATCAAAAAATGATGGAGGAAAATACTTTTCAAGTAAACATAATATCGTCACAATCTCTCTTTGCATATCATCCAACTTTGAGACATCTATCTCTTTATTGCATAACCCATTGAAGAAGAAACACAAGCGAGTGATAGTGTGTCTGACATGTTTGGGCAAGACACCACGGATGGCCACTGGAAGTAATTGTTACATTAAAGTGTGGTAGTCATGTGACTTAAGGACAATAAGTTTCAAATCTTTCATCGACACAAGATTTTTAAAATTGGATGAGTAACATGTCAGAAGTTGTATTCCAAACAAAGATTTCAAAATCTTTCTTTTCTCATCCTTACTAAGTGTATAACAGGCTGCTGGCAAAAATGTTCTCTTCTCCCCTATCCTTGGTGCCAAATCTATCCTCACATTCATTTCCAAAAGGTCTAATCTTGATGCTACTCCATCCTTTGTTTTTCTTGGAATATCAAGTAACGTACCGATGAGACTTTCACAGACGTTCTTTTCAATATACATCACATCAAGAACATGTCGAATGTGTAGATGTTTCCAATACTGAAGTTCAAAGAATATTGATTTCTTTTTCCAGCATGATTTTACATCATCCTTCTTCGACTGAATATTCCCACTGATTTTTCCCCAATGACAATTAATTCTTTCAACTATTTCAAAAACTTCATCGCCACTCAATGGTTTTGGTGTAGGGGTAAACTCTTGGTTTCCATTAAATGCCTTCTTTTGCCTTCGATAAGGATGGGTTGCAGGTAGAAACCTTCTATGGCCTGTATATGACATTTTCCTACTATGCTTCAAGCTTTGTGAATAGGTTTCTTCACCACAAATAGGGCATGCATGATATCCTTTTACAATACATCCTGACATGTTCTCATATGCAGGGAAGTCATTAATAGTCCATAGTAAGACAGCTCTAAGTGAGAAAGTTTCTTGTCGATATGCATCATATGTTTCAACGCCTATATCCCATAAGCATTTTAAATCATCAATTAGAGGTGCTAAGTAAACATCAATATCATTTCCTGGTTGTTTGGGACCAGATATCAACAATGTGAGCATCATAAATTTTCTCTTCATACACAACCATGGAGGAAGATTATAAGTGATCATTAAAACTGGCCAACAACTATATGCAGAACTCATCGAACCATGGGGATTCATCCCGTCAGCTGATATGGCCAATCTAAGATTTCTTACCTCAGTAGCAAAATCTGGCCACTTGTGATCAACTATTTTCCAAAATGGTGCATCAGCTGGATGACGTAAGTATCCATCACGAAGTCTTTTATCAGCATGCCAAGTCAACTCCTTGGATATCTCCTTATTTCGAAACATTCTTTGAAATCTTGGAATAGGAGGGAAGTACCATAGAACCTTTGCAGGAACTCCTTCCTTTATCATATTTGTTTGGCCCAACTTCCACCTTGACATCCCGCAAGTAGGGCAATTGATAAAATCCTCATACTCCTTCCGATATAAGATACAATCATTAGGGCAAGCATGAATTTTCACATAATCCATCCCTAATGCACATAAGCTTTTCTTTGCATCATAAGAAGATAAAGGCAATTCATTGTCATCTGGAAGGATTTCTCCTAACAAACTAAGTAAGTCAGTGAAACTTTTATCACTCCAACTATATTTGGCATTCAAGTTGAATAATTTTACAACTGCAGATAACATTGTAAATTTAGTGCATCCAGGATATAAAGGTTTCTCGGCATCTTCAAGTAGCTTATTGAATTGGGTTGGATTCTCGGCATAACTATCAAATGCAGCATGTACCATATCTATTGGGTCCTCAGCAACATATTTTTGTTCATCTGGCCCTCCTTGATCACTATCATTCTTTGAGTTCCCTATCGTAGCTCTTTCACCGTGCCATATCCATGTGTGATATGTTAAATCTATACCATTACAATACATATGTGCTCTAATAGTTTGTACATTTCTCTTCTTTAAATTACCATATTTTGCACATGGGCAAGGTATTGCGTTACGATCATTAGCATTTGTCATTGCAAATGGCAAGAAAGAGTCTACTTCAAACTCATATTCACGTGATAGTCTATCCTTTGACATCCATTCTTTGTCCATTCTTGTAACGACTAAATAAACAACAATGAGCTAACACCTTCAAAATAGTTGTAAATAATATACAAAATATTAATACAAACACAAGTTTTAAAACAACAGATAACAAAGGAAAGGTAGATAACAAAAAATAAAAATAAAAATAACAACAGATATTAATTACAAATATTTTAGAATATCAACAACAAAAGAAAACAGCAAACAACAACAGATATTTATGAATTATGTTTTCTAGGCATAAGTTTGCTAATGTAGTGGAGATATTTATATCTCCCAACAGAAGTAGGTGGTTAATATTTTGTAAACATAAGGGAAAATTGAGTTTTTCACTTGTGATGAAAATCTAAACAGCTAGAGAATGAAGTTTGACTTCTTGGATGCAATTATTATATGATTAGCATGGATTAGAAGATGGATTTAATGAAAGAGAATGATTTTGTTTTTTGGGTGAAATTACAATTGGTATTTTGACTTCTTGGAGGCTACTGAATGCTGATTTGGGACTCGAATGGAATGGCAAGACAAAGGACAACAACAAGGAAAAAGAAACAAGACCAAAGAAGGGAGCTTGAGAAAGATCTCAAAATTTCACAAAAGGTCTCAAATTCTCACAAGGAAGCTACCGAAAGCACACCGCCTCAGCGTCATTGGGGTTACGGTAGCATACCAGATGAAATCACTCTCACAAGGAGTTTCAAGGCTTGGAGGAACAACTTAAAAAGTACTAGGACAAGGAATCATTGGGGTTACAGTAGCATACCAGAAGACAACGAGATCTGCTGCGGGGGCGAAGGAGGCGAAGAGATGGGTCAATCTGTCGTGGTCGATCGCCTCAGCACCGAGATCTGCAGCTTGACGAAGGTGTGGTCTTGACGGAGAGGAGTTCAGAGGAGTGGTTCGCGGAGAGGGGTTTGTCGGAGAGGAGTTGGATGGAGAAGGCCGTGTGAGATGAGGAGTTGGGAGAAGGGTTCGGGATCAAAAATGATCGGAAGATAGAAGTTGGGAGAAGGGTTCGGGTTTTCTACTAATCAATATTTAGATCCAACGGTTTGTATTAATCAAGATTTAGATGAGATTTTAAACATAGACAACACTTTTTATAAAACGTTGTCGTAGACACTAAAAATCAGTCTAATAGACAACGCTTTTTATGAAGCGTTGTCTTTGACCCATAAAAATCACTAATAGACAACGGTTTTTAGAAAAGCGATGTCTATTAATAAGAAAATAATGAAATAGATAATGCTTTTCACTAAAAGCGTTGTTAAAAAAAATAGACAACGCTTTTTATAAAAAGTGTTGTCGTTTAAGTGTTGTAGAATCCCAATTTTCTTGTAGTGCCTACTTCTTCTTCTTCTTTCTGCACTCTGTAGATTTGTGACCCACTCAGTCATAGTTGAAGCACTTCCCAGAGAACTTCTTATTGTTGTTACCTCCTCTGGGTCCCATCTTGGAAGACTTGGGGTTCTTCCATTTTGAGTTTTGACAGTGCTCGACCACGTTGACTTTCACAGTAGCCTGAGAGAACAACTTTCTCTCTGAACTCTTGTTGTCTTCTCGATGTAAAGTCTAACAATGAGTTCCTCTACATTCATCTGCTTCTGTTTATGCTTCAAGTAGTTCTTGAAGTCCTTCCAGTTAGGGGCAGCTTTTCAATGATAGCAGTCACCTGGAAGGTTTCACTCAGAACCATCCCTTCTGAGTGAATCTCGTGTAAGATCACCTGAAGCTCCTGGACTTGGCTAATCATTGTCTTGGAGTCAACCATCTTGTAGTCCAGGAATTGACCCACGATGAACTTCTTGGCCCCTACATCCTCAATCTTGTACTTCTTATCCAGTGACTCCCACAGCTCCTTAGTCGTTCTCTTCATGCTATACACAGCGTACATCGAGTCGGCAAGGCGGTTGAGGATGTAGTTTCAGCAAAGGAACTTAGAATGAGTCCATGCCTCCACTGCACTGATAGTCTGCTCATCAGCTTCCTCAGCACACTTGGGAGAGTTTTTGTCAAGAACCGAACCAAATTGAACGTAGTCAAGTAGAAGAGCATCTTCTACTATCACCTTTTGAATTTTAGTCCACTGAATTTCTCTGGTTTTTCCCCATAATTGATTGGTACAGTTCTAATCGAGGTGGAGGAGACCTTCATGTGTTGAGTTTGTTGCACCTCAACATTCTATTCTGTGGTCATCTCAACATAATCAAATCTGTTTCAAAATTGTTGGATAAAAAAACAACAATCTTGTGAAGATATTTGGGACTTTGTCGAATTTAAATTACATAAAATTAAATTTAACTTATCTGTAGAGATGACCTGAGCAGATAATCTCAGGCTGCCAGCAGAGGCTGATTTCTGCTAACTGTTGAGTGCAAACCGAGCTCTGAGCCCGAGCAGCAAAATCCAAGCGGACTGAAGGGCCGGGCGGGCAAGCAGTAGATTGGCCAACCGGGCAGACAGGTCGAGCGAGCAGTTAGACCAAGCAGGTTAGCGATCAACCCCATGTTCGAGTCGCACAGCAGAGAGGCTAACTGGGTAGTAAGGTCGTACAAGTTTAACCGGACAAAGCAGCCGATCGTGCAGTGAAGATGCTCGTTCGAGCGAGCGTGTTGAGCGAGTGGCCAGTCGGGCGAGAAAAAAGGTCGAGCGACTGAGTGAGTGGCCGGTTGGGCAAGTCGACATGCCAAGCTAGTGGCTGGTCGGGCAAGCAAACAAGCCGAGCGAAAGATCGGTCGGGCGAGCAGACAGGCCGAGCGAGAGGCCGGTCGGGTGCTACAACCGAGTGAGCGGCCGAACGGGCTATGAGGCGGGGCGGGTGCTGAAATCAAGCGAGCGATGAGAGTGGTCGAACGGGCTATGAGGTCGGGCAAGTGATGCGAGTGGCCGAACGCGTGAACCGAGGCATGCGATATGCAGTCTACTTGAAGCAGATTCGCCCTACCTCCGGCCATGCTTCGAGGCTTTCTCAGGTCATCTGTTTCCTAGGATACAACGATAAACCGTGATTCCCACTAAGTACTAATGATCACAGCGAACTGAGAGGTACCCAACTGCTATCACAAGCACTCTGCCGAGCAAGAGATGCACGACAGAGGAGAAGGGGAATGTAGGTGGAGAGCGTCAACTTTTCAAGCGTTTCACTCGGCTGCATTGATCTTTTTTTACGTGGCAAAATATTGGTTGTTCCACTTGGGAAAATTTTACCCCGACCAATCCAGCATTCAGTGCGTGCAGGTCGTACTCGTACACGAGTCAACTAGGTTCAATGCAATCTGGTCCTTGGATTTACACCCCCTATGTACCCACGCGTGAGAGAGAGTCTCTCCCCTTGCATTTGTTCACATCATCAAAACATGTAAATCAATATAAACTAACCAAAATACCTTAAAACTGCTAATGTGGAACAAAAATCTAATTCACAATGAAGTTTTTTTCCCTCTAATTCCACCTCCTCTCTATTCACATATATCCAATAAATTATTCACCATGAGGTCTGGGGTTCAAATCTTGGTAAAGCCGAGGTAAATATCTCCCTTATGTGCTAATCACTATTCCAAAGGCTAGTAGCCGTCCGTGATTTACCTCCTTCGTGTTAGCCCTGAGGCGGGTTGGCGGGGACGCTGGGGGCGAGCGTATTCATCTTTTACCACCACATATATCCAATAAATTATTCATTCTTAGATTGAGTAGTGGGATTTGAGGTGGACTTTAAGGTGAAGCCGGGGATCGGATTGCTCAGATGATCCTTGAAACGATTATTACGCTGGAGTTGGTGGAAGTTGCGGAATTGGATGCATGCTACTGGGAGGGGAGGTGGAGGATTTTTATCCATTGCCATGTGATGCGGTTCAAAATTTGTCTGCATTCTCTCTATTCCTAGTAAATGGATTGTAGTTCACTGTGGCAAAAAGACGAATACGTTCGCCCCCAGCGCCTCCGTCAGTCCGTCCTAAGGCAAATGGATTGTAGTCCATGGACGTAGTTAAGTTTGTACTCTAGCAAAATTTATCATCAATTCATCATTGAGGTATGGTTTAATTTTCGACAGATACAATTACTATTTTGGGTTAAGGCTGAATGAGCTTCTGTAATTTATCTCACTATAATTTGTTTTTGCCACTGGTAGTAAATGGATTGTAATAGCTAATTAAACTCTATAAATTCTAGAGTAAATAAATTAAAGTATGTGACATGTCAAACTCTCGCTTAGCATTCTGATCATTGATCCATGATTTCGTGTCGAGTCACTTAGTATCCTCTCGAGTCATTTGGTATCCATCCGTAAATTATATGAAAAGAAATAAATCATAGAATCAATTTATGATTAGAGAGAGGATGAAACTTATGAACAATAGAAAAGGCTTCCGGCCAGGATTCATTTTATGTGAAATCCAAATTGGAAGGAAAAAAACACACACAATTAAGATCTTCATTTTCATGGATTAAACATCCTGTTCCCGCACTTGCATTTCCACTTCATGGGCTTGTAATTGGATCTCTTATCCACGCTCGACTGATCATCCACTGTAGTCGCAGGCACCTGAACTGCCTCACAATGGCTTCTGCATCTGTTGCTTCTCATCTCACAGCTCGGTGGCCTCGATCCCATCAATGCTCCACCCAACAACACCATCTCCTCGCTTTTCTGAGTAGTGAGATGAGAAGAAAGACTAAGAATTCATGCAGGAAGAGTAACATTTCATTCACCTGATTAATCACCTTTTCGTCATCTTTCATCAGCCTACCCCCTTGAATTTGCAGGGGAATAGACAGGAGCGGCACCAACAGTGAGAGAAGGAAGGCTCTACGAATTTGACAGCTGCAAAGAAATGGACGAGCAGTACAACCCATTTCTGAAAACGAGCTGCTGGTGATTAAAATGCCTGCGCCCAATATATCGACGTTATCGCTCATAGATTTTATGATTTAACTTTACTATTATTATTATTATTATTATTTGGAGAAATTTACCTGATATTCAATGCAGAGATCTCAATAACGGAAGGAATGGCAGCAACAAAAGGTAATGAACAGGGGGGAAATTACATCAGACAGCATGCATGGATGATGCTTCAGGTCAGGAGGTACAGAGGAAGATAATGGAAATGAGTTAATTAGGGCATGTGCCGGAGCAGAATCTTAGCTTCTGTGCTACACGCTCTCTGTACGATTGCCTTGTTCTTGTTTGGGTAAATTTGCATGCACTCCCCATTGGTAAACATAATTTTACATGTAGTCCCTATTCATGAAAAATTTTATTTTCACTCCCCAATCAAACATATTTACCTAATTACCCATAATATTTTTAGGTAAAAAAGTCTAAAAATCAGTATAAATCCTCTTAAATTCAGTATATTAAATTAGAATCTAGTATATTTTCTATTAAATTGAGTTCGATTCTTTTTTCACATCAAAATATACTCGATTTTAGTTTAATGTGCTGAATTTAATAGAAAATATACTCGATTTTTAATATAAAGTACTGACTTTAAGAAGAATTATACTCATTTTCGGACTTTTTTACTCAATTTTTGACTTTTTGTACCTAAAAATATGGGTTAATTTCAATAGAAAATATACTCGATCCTAATATAGAGTACTGGATTATAGTGTAAAGTGTTGAATTTAACAAGAATTATATTTATTTTTAGACTTTTTATACCTAAAAAATAAGAGGGATAATTTTGATAGAAAATATACTCGATTTTTAATATAAAGTACTGATTTTAAGAAGAATTATACTCGTTTTCAGACTTTTTGTACTCAATTTTGAACTTTTTGTACTTAAAAAATCTGAGGGGCAATTTAGGTATCAATATTTGCATGAGGGAGTTGAAACAAGTAATACTTTGCATGCAGGGAGTGGAAACAAAGTTTGTTAGGCATGGGGATTGCATGTAAAGTTATGATTATCATTGGGGATTTTTCTCTAATTTACCGTTCTTGTTTTATCTTTCTGAAAAATATTCAAGTTCCAGTTTCTCCGGATATAATTACTGCAAAACGATTTACATTGCTACTAGTGGCAAAAGACGAATTTGAGCGTTCCCTAGTCCGTCTTAAACCAACACAAAAAAGTAAATCATGATAACTGATGAGTGATGAGATAGACGGATGGGGTGTAGGAAATTCTGTTCTATCAGTGCCACAGTTCGCCGGGATCGGATTCTCTGGTTCCCTTGTCTTGATCTATTTTTGGACCGGGACAAAGGGATTAGTGGAAGACAATAACTCCCACCTGTTAACTGATGGAGGGTCATTACCCCCACTAATATAAAAACTGGATCATGAATTGATTATGTTTGTCCGTCCCCCAGTTCGCCCCTCAACCTAAGTGTCCAAATCACCATCCAATTACCATCTGAGGTGAATTGTGGGACATTTATATTGGTGCTAGCATCCTGTTCGGATTGTATCTGTGCATGTATATAATTATTTAATGACTCACTCCCTCTGATAAGAACCTTTGGATTCCTTTTGGACTGATTCATAGTTAATATATACTGCTGACAACATGACAGTGCCACCATGAATCGGTTAAAACATGCAGTTAATTGACAAAGTTAGAATAAGTTTGATATCAGTACGTGTAGAATAGAATAAAATATCGATTAAATTGAAATAACCGACTCAATTAATCCAATTAGTAAATTGAGTTTAATTAATTAGAAATTCAGTTATTTTTTAAAAAAATCTGGATTATTTTGATTTATTAGGCGTAGACTTTAAAATTTTAAATTTGATTAAACTAAATTAATATCAATCTATTGATATATTGTGAGCCAATCGACTAATAAATGGAATTGACTCAATTATCTTCACGTCAACTATAATATCATAAAAAAATAGATTAATTAAATAATAATTGATTGAATTAATTATTTAATTTTATTTCAATTTGGTCGGTTCAATTTTTAATCTATTGCTCACCCTAAGTACACTTGACGTGGGACCAAGATTATACTCTCAACTTATCCCGGGGCTTGGTAAAGTGGTTAAGGTGTAATGAGGATTTTTAGAGTGTCGTGATTCGATCCTTTATTGGAATATGTCGTGATGTTGAATTTAGTAAAAAAAATTAGATTGGGTGGTCGTGGAATGAAATAAGCATGGGCCAAAAAACCCCACGAGTTTGTTTTCACAAGCAGAGTACCGATTTGGCATTGGAACAGCCTTACAGGGACGATGAAGACTATGAGGGTCAGTTGCCAATGTCTTGATGTTGCGCTTCTGGAATTTATCCTTGTGGACGGGTAGAAAATTGATGTGTACATGTCTTACGTGATTTTTAGTGTTGTTTAGTATACATTTCTTATGTGGCATCTCATTAGCATATTTCGCATACTTGTCTACTTTTTATTATTTTTACATTTTTCGTTCAGAGATCTGCTCTTTGTATTTTATTTTTTTTTGTCTTTGATAGGACCCGAAATTGGAGCACAAAAGCCTTAGAACGCAAATGAGATGCAAGGAACACATTCTAGTCATGTCTCATGACACAGGCATGTCCCTTCGGCCGAAGATAAATGAAGAACAGAGCGAAAACAAGGCTTCCAGTGCCTAACACGGGCAAGTCGTGCCCCATCCAGCCATATCCAAGAATTTGCAGGTGTTGACGGGTGGCTCATATTTTGATAAAGGTCAATGTGATAGATGTCATGAAAGAAAAATCTATTAAGATTTTTCGTAATAAAATTTTGTTACGATTTTATATAACAGAATTCTATTATGATTTTACATAACAGAATTCTATTACGATTTTTCATAACAAAATTCTGTTATGATTTTACCGGGTCTGGGGTTTATGCATTATTTATAGGGATCATTGTAAACCTATTGTACAACAACAATCACAAAAATCCTTGAATATGATTCTCTTTTGTAGAGAGAATTCAAATAAAGCATCGGTCATTTTTGTGGAGTAGGCATACCTCTGAACCATGAGGTTGAGAGGTGTTGCCTCCTTCTTTGCGCAACAATTGGTATCAGAGCAACAAGTTTTGACAGATTTCTTCAATATGTCAGGGATGACTTCTACGAAGTGATATGGTGAAGTTTGACGGAACCGAGAACTTCATATTATGGTAGAGAAGGGTCAAGTACTTGTTGATATAACAAGGCATGGCGAAGGCACTAGGAGAAAGGAAATCGGAAAGTATGGAGAGATTGGATTAGGAAGAACTTCAGGCGAAGACAGTGACAAGAATTAGGCTTTGTCTTACGGATGATATAATGTATCATGTCATGGACGAGGAGTCACCGTGGCAGTTTGAGAAAAGCTAGAATGTCGGTACATGTCAAAGTCATTAACAAACAAACTGTATCTTATGAAGAAATTATTCAAGCTGGAGATGACAGAGGGAACCGATCTGAGCTAGCACATCAACGTATTCAATCAGATTGTGAGCGATCTGAAGAGGGTTGATGTGAAGATCGAATATGAAGACAAGGCGCTGATGTTGTTAAATTCTCTACCTTCATCTTCTACGTACAAGAATTTGGTTACTACTTTGATGTGGGATAAGGAAACTCTTAAATTAGAGGAGATCACAAGTGCATTGTTATGTTTTCACCAAAGGCACAAAACAAACGATGAAGTTTCTTAGGGAGAAGGACTTATGGTAAATAGCAACCAAGAGTGTGATAGGAGAAAATCTCGACATGGATCTAACAACAACAACAAGGCTCGTTCTAAGTCAAGAAGGAAAAGAGGTGATCACATACTACAAGTGTGGGACAAAGGTCATATCAAGAGAGATTGTCCAAAGATAAAGAAACATGTTACAGAAAACAAAGGTAGTTTGGCAAATTAGACAAACATAGTTGAAGAGAAAAATTCAAAGAGCGGTGATGGAGATATGCTATCAATTATGTCAAGTTCATAGTAGCAAACGGATGCATGGATCTTAGACTTTGCATGTTCATATCACATGACTTCAAACAAGGAGTGGTTTAATACTTATAGGACAGTGGATTCTGGCTCAATGTTGATGGAAAATGATGCGTCATGCAGAGTTATCGGCATAGGGAACATCAGAATCAAGATGTTTGATGGTGTGATCAGAACCCTATGTGATGTCAGATATATATCAGAGCTAAGAAAGAACTTGATCTCACTAGGCACACTGGATGGTATTGGTTGTAATTATAAATCAGTGAGCGGGATGATGAAGGTCAACAAGGGAGCTCTAACGGTAATAAAAGGACAAAAGGTAGCAAGAAACATCTACAAGTTGATAGGGACTACAGTTGTAGATAGAGCCGCCTCGGTGGAGTATGAATCAGACAGTAGTGTCTTGTGGCATATGCAGCTAGGGCATATGGGTGAACGTGGGATACTAGAACTTCACAAGAGAGATTTGTTGAAGGGTGTTAAGACATGCAATCTTGAATTCTGCAAATTCTATATTCTTAGAAAATAGAGCAAAGTGCAATTCAAGATGGCAACAAACAAGATGGAAGAGATTCTGGACTACGTACATATCGATCTCTGAGGATCAACTAGTATAGCATCACATGGAGGGCACTTGTATTTTGTGAGTTTTACTGATGATTACTCACGAAAGGTTTGGGAATACTTTATGTGTCACAAGTCAGAAACTTTTGCAAAGTTTAAACTATGGAAAATTGAAGTGGAGAATTAAACCGGAAGGAAGGTCAAATGTCTTAAGTCAGATAATGGGACTGAGTACACTGATTCAAAGTTTCAAAAATTTTGTAAGTAGTATAGGATAATAAGGCATTTCTAGATTCGTAGGACACCTCAGCAGAATGGGGTGGTGGAAAGATTGAACAGAACAATCATTGAGAAGGCAAGATGTCTCAGGTTAAATGCAGGGCTAGCAAAAAAATTTCTGGGGAGAAGCAGTTAACATGGCGTGTTATCTCATTAATAGATCAACAAGGGTAGCACTAGAAGGCAAAGTATCAGAGGAAGTATGGACATAAAATCAAGTAGATTACTCTCATCTTCGAGTTTTTGGATGTCCAGCCGATATGCACATATCTAGTGAGGAAATATCAAAGATGAATGTGAAGTTAAAGCAGTGCATTTTTCTGGGTATCAGAAAGGAGTTCAAAGCTTCAAGCTTTAGAATCCTAAGGCAAACAACGTGATGATCAACAGAGATATGATACAGTGTACTCAAGAAGAAGGAAATGAAACATCATAGAGCAACATGGAGAAAGATATTGTTCAGGTGGAGTTAGAGATTCAAAACTCTGATGATTCTAGCTCAGAACGCACGAAGCTGTTAGATCATGTAATTCAATAGAGGAGGGGTGAATATCGATCGGAAAGAATTATCGTAGAGTAAGCAGCGGAAAAGTAGAAAATGAAAAAGTGCAATGCTAACACGAACCTTTTTACTTGGTTTGGAGCATTGATCAACTCCTACTCCAAGGCTCACACTCGTTGAGTGCTTTCGTTGGGTAATTCACTAGCAATCCGAAAAGTTGATTACAAAATTTGAGGTACAGAGATGCTAAAATAAAATAAGTACCGACAATTAATAAAGAAAACAAAATCAGTGTGTTTGTCGGAGAAGCTTCATCGCAGGAGCACAGCGCAGGATCGCAAGCGTCAGAAGGCGTAGTCGTGTTGTATCTTGTTCCAGGATTCACCCTCCTTATATAGGAGGCTCGGGGCACCCAGATCCCTTCCACGCGCCTGGAGTGTGACATAGCTCGTCCACACATGAAGCTCCACGTGGCAACACGGCGAGGGGATAACTTTTGTATCCCGGGCGCCCGGACTTTTGTTTTTTCAGCAACCTGCAAAAGACATTAGTCCGAGGCAAAATGCAAAATTACCCTGCAAAATAAATTGTTAGCACAGTTAAGTTATAAGAGTAATAAAAGCAGTAATTAAATCCCGTCTCCTCAAGACTGGAATTTAGTCATGATCTCAACTTAGATTTTCGAAATGAATCTAAGTTGGATCGACGCCTAATATTCCCTTCCTGGGAAAGCGTCCTCACAATCACTCCCCTCCAGTGACTTACCTCAACTTACCTATCAGACGTCCGGTCAGCCCTTTGACCCATCTGGACTTCGTGTCAGACTTCCGGTCAGCCCTTCGACCCGTCTGGACTTCGTACCAGATGTCAGGCCAGCCCATCGACCCATCTAGACTTCATGCCAGCTATCAAGTCAACCCATTGACCTAGATGGACTTCATTCTAGACGTTAGGTCAGCCCGTCGACCCGTCTGGACTTCTCCTGCACACTTCATAGAAGTGTTAGATCAATATGAAACTAACTTAACCTACTTTATCATTCATCAAAACTTCAGTTAGACTGTTAGTGTTAACCGCACCAATAGAAGCATTGCACTATAGCTGGTGGCAGAATGAGACGAGTCGTAAAACCACCCGCCAAATACAGATTCAAAGACTTTGTATCTGTTGCGCTTATCACTAGTAGTAGAGACCCTACATCTTTTTAGGAGATGATACACAGCTCTGAGAAGGACAAGTGAATGGGTGCTATGGTAGAGGAGATGGAGTCATTGCATAAGAACCAAGCGTGGGATCTAGTGGAACTTCATAAAGAAGAGAAAGCTATATGGTTCAAATAGATATTCAAGAAGAAAGAAGCAATGTCAGAGGGAGAAGAAGTGAAGTTCAAGGTTTGATTGGTAGCAAAGAAGTATTCACAGAGAAAGGGGATTGACTATGAAGAAATTTTCTTTCCAGTGGTAAGACATATATCAATTAGAGCGGTGTTGACTTTGGTGGCACATCACGATTTATAACTAGAGCAAATGGATGTGAAGACGACATTTCTTCATTGAAATTTGGAGGAGAAAATTTTTATGTCACAACATGAGGAATTTAGTCAGTCTAGACAAAAGCGGCTGGTTTGCAAGTTGAAGAAATCACTCTATGGATTGAAACAATCTCCTAGGTAATGGTACAAATGTTTTGATTCATACATGATTCAAAATGAATATAGGAGATGTGAGTATGATTGTTGCATATATGTAAAGAGCCTTGAAGATAAATCACTGGTTTTCTTACTACTATACGTAGATACATGCTTATTGTTGCAAAGAAGATGAAAGAGGTCGATAAATTGAAGAGGCTACTGAACAATAAATTTGATATGCAAGATTTGGGAGAGCCCAAGAAGATTTTTGGGATGGAGATTTACAGGGATAGAGCTGCAAGGAGATTATGGTTGTCTCAATATAGCATGTTGAGAAGGTACTGAATAGGTTCAATATGAAGAATACAAAGTCGGTGAGCACACCCCTGACGTATCACTTCAAGTTATCCAATACACAATGTCCAAAGACGGATGACAATATATAAGAAATGTCAAAGGTTCCTTATGCCAGTGTAGTTGGTTGTCTGATGTATGTCATGGTTTGCACAAGACTAAATTTGGCATAAGCAGTTAGTATGGTGAGTAAGTTTCTCTCAAATCCTGATCGACCATATTGGGATGTAGTGAAGTGGATTTTCATAAACTTGAGAAACACAATTGATTATGACATCATATTTAGTAGACAACTGGAAGATCTTTCAGTTGTCGGGTACGTAGATACAGACTATGCAGGAGATTTAGATAACAGAAGGTCTACTACAGGATACGTGTTCACTGTGGCAAGAGGACCTATTTGATGGAAATCTATAATATAATCTATTGTTGCATTGTCTACTACAGAGTCGGAGTACATGGCAGCAGCTGAAGCAGCAAAGGAAGTTTTATGGCTTATAGGGTTGGTCAGAGAACTGGGTGTTCAGCAAGGTGGAGTCAAGTTGTTATGCAATAGTCAGAGTGCTATCTATTTGACGAAGAATCAAGTATATCATGCAAGAACCAAGCACATTGATGTGAGATTTCACAAGATCAAAGAGTTGATTGCTTCTGGGGAAATTCAACTTGAGAAGGTTCACACTATAGATATGCTGACAAAGTCAGTCACCATAGAGAAGTCCAAGTATTGCTTCAACTTGATTCATATCTCTAGATGCTAGAGGAAGGAAGCCCAGACCCAGAGATCCAGGTGGAGTTTTGTTCAGATACTCGTATTCTTCGAAGAGGTGAATATTTGCCAAGGTAAAAATTGTTGATGGGTGGCTCATATTTGGATGAAAACTAATGCGATGGATGTCATGGAAGGAAAATCTGTTAAGATTTTTGTAATAAAATTCTATTACGATTTTATATAATAAAATCATAATAGAATTCTGTTAAGATTTTTCATAACAAAATTTTGTTATAATTTTATCGAGTCTCGTATTTATATATTATTTATAGAAATTATTGTAAACCTATTGTATAACAACAATTACAAGAATCATGTAATATGATTCTCTTGTGTAGAAAGAATTCTAATAAAGGTTCGGTCATTTTTGTGGAATAAGCACGCCATTGAACCACGAGATTGAGAGGTGTTGCCCCCTTCTTTGTGTAACAGCAGGTCAAGTCGTGCCTCCCAGGTATAGTCGTGTGTTTTGCCACAGCAAGAAACATGCTCCAGCCATGCTAGAAGCACGACCATGTTTCTCAACTTTGAGTCTGACACGCCTTAGTCATGCCTTCCAGTCATGAACGTGAAGGGCGCTGGAATTCCGTTCTATTTAAATTTCCCTGTACAAAAATTGTACAAGTACAGAACTTTTCCTAGAAACCCACATGTTCGCTCATACATGTGTTTGATCAATCAAGCAAGTTCTTGACAGATCAAAGCACACCTTGATCGAAGTACAAGATCGTTGGCCTTTTGTATTGGTATTCAAAATTGATACAAAGAAAACTCGACTAATTACACAGCGGAATTAAAGAATTAGTTGTATCTTTTCCTTGTAGCTAAAGACCTCTTGATCTTTTGTCGTATTCCTCTCCTCTTCTTGGACGTCGTGTGGGAGACAATCTACCAAGACAACACCACCCTCCTTCTCTTCTCGGTTTCCAAACCGTCGGCTACAAAAGGAGGCTCTAGGATGGGGCACCTTCTAATCTGTGCCCCTCTCTTCCTCCTTGCTTGTGGTTGGTGCCCCTTCTCCACCTAGGGTCGGCGCCCCTCCCCTCCCCTCCTCCGCGGACGCGGAGAGCGACGATGAGAAACGGCTAGGATCACCTCCAAAGGAGGAGGGGAGGGGCGCCGACCCTAGGTGGAGAAGGGGCGCCGACCACAAGCAAGGAGGAAGAGAGGGGTGTCGGCCCTAGGTGGAGAAGGGGTGTCGGCCACAAGGAGAGAAGGGGCTTGAGGAAAATTAGAAAAATTAGGTTTTAGGAGTCACCACCTACTCCTTTTTATAGGCTTGTCGTCGGTTACAAAGAAAGAAAAATAACATAATTCTGTTTAGAAAAAATCTCCCTTTCTATAACCAAGTTAAACCAAATCAAGTTAAACTAAGCCAAGTTAAACCAAACCAAGTTAAACTAAACCAAGTTATGGATGAGTGGATGTGAGGTTTTATATAGAGGCTACAACAGGGACCTAGAGGAGGAATTAGTTTAGGCCTCCTGATAGGCTTGGGCTTCCTGTGTTCGGCCCGAACACTCAACCTAAGTCCATCAATAATAACTCATACCACTAAAGGGTTATTATTGAACTACCGCACCAATCCCATATTACAATATGGGCTCCTTCTTATCATGAGTGCGTTAATCTCCCCGTGTTTAAGATATCGTATGTCCCTTAATTAAATGAGTTACTGACAACTCAATTAATTAACATCTGATTCCAAGAGTAGTACCACTCAACTTTATTATTATGTCAGACTAAGTCCACCTGTAGGGTTTACATGATAGTCCTTATGAGCTCCTCAAGGGAACATCATCAGCCTAAATAATTAGGACACAGATTCCTTCTATAATCAACAACACACCACATAAATAATACTATCTCCCAACTCATCGGGCCTATTGATTTAACGAATAAATCTCGCCCATTGATAAGTTAAAGAAATAAATACTAAGTATACGTGCTTGTTATTATATAGGGATTAAGAGGATGCACATCCATAATAACAAAGGTTCTGTTCTTTTATATAATCAGTATAAATCAAACAACCTTGAATGGTCCTGCTCAATACACACATAGTGTACTAGTGTAATTTTATAGTCAAGACAGACTAATACCAAATTACACTATAACCGTTCCAATGGTTTGTCTCAATCCATCTTGGTTGTGGGTTATTATTTATAATTTATAAGGAACTTATAACATGATCTTCTGTGTGGCACCACACACCATGTTATCTACAGTATAAATTAAATGGACAACTGCATTGACATATATATAAATATTAAATGTAAACATTTGACCAAAGTGATTCTCATTTCAAAATATTTCAAAACGGATGTTCATACAAAAAGCTAGGCTTATAGTATACATCCCAACAATCTCCCACTTATACTAAAAGACTATGCTGTCATACATCTGATTCTCATCCCCTCAACATGCCTATCAAAAGCTCTCAACGGAAGGGCCTTAGTGAAAGAATCTGCCAGGTTATCTGCTGATGTAATCTTGGCGACAACAACCTCTCCTCGTTTTATGATGTCTCGTAACAGGTGGTACTTGCGCTCAATGTGTTTACTTGCCTTATGGGCTCGTGGTTCCTTCGAGTTTACTACTGCACCACTGTTGTCACAATAAATTGTGATAACTTTGGGCAAACCAGGAATCACATCTAAGTCCATCAAGAAGTTTCTGAGCCATACAGCTTCTTTGGCTGCCTTAGAGGTTGCCACATACTCAGTTTCCATGGTGGAGTCTGATACGCATTTCTGCTTAACACTCCTCCATGCTATAGTTCCACCTCCCAAAGTAAACACATACCCCAAGGTTGATTTACTATTGTCCCTTTCTGATTGGAAGTCCAAATCCGTGTATCCCACAGCGAGCAAATCCTCTGCCTGGTAAACCAGCATATAATCTCTTGTCCTTTTAGGTACTTTAATATATGCTTTACGGCAGTCCAATGTCCCGATCCTAGGTTACTTTGATATCTGCTAACCATGCCCATGGTAAAATAGATATCTGGTCTCATACATAGCATTGCATACATTAGGCTTCCTATAGCCAAAGCATAAGAAACTGTCTTTATCTCCTCTATCTCCTTTTGTGTCTTAGGACACATTTCTTTAGATAAAGGTATTCCATGTCGAAAAGGTAGAAAACCTTTCTTAGAGTTTTATATGCTAAAACGAGCTAGGATAATATCGATGTATGAAGCTTGGGATAAGCATAACATCTTTTTCTTGCGATTCCTTATTACTTTGATCCCAAGAATATGTCTACATTCTCCCAAGTCCTTCATATTGAACTGCTTGGACAACCATACTTTTACGTCTGACAACACTTTGACATTGTCGCCAATGAGCAAAATGTCATCTACGTATAGTACAAGAAATACAACCACGTTTCTGTCACTTTTCTTGTATACACAAGACTCATCCGGATACTGAATGAATCCATAAGACTGGATCACTTCATCAAATCGGATGTTCCAAGATCTCAAAGCTTTCTTCAGTCCATAAATAGACCGATTGAGCTTACATACAAGATGCTCTTTGCCCTTCGCAATGAATCTCTCTGGTTGCTTCATATAGATGTTTTCTTCAAGACTTCCGTTAAGGAAAGCTATCTTGACATCCATTTGCCAAACCCTCATAATCCATATAAGCAGCAATAGATAAAAGAATCCGGATAGACTTAAGCATGGCTACCGGCAAAAAAGTTTCCTCATAATCGATTCCCTCTTTCTGAGTATACCCCTTCGCAACAAGCCTTGCTTTAAAAGTTTCCACTTTCTCATCTGTTCGTCTTTTCCTTTTGTAGACTCATTTACATCCAATGGTTTTTACACCATTTGGTAGTTCTACAAGCTCCCAGACCTGATTAGAATGCATAGATTCTATTTCAGAGTTCATTACACTTTGCCAAGATGCTGCATCTTTATCTTGGAGTGCTTCATCATATGTCCAGGGATCAGCTTCATATTCATCAGGGATCAAGTCCGAGGACTCTCCCAAAAATATGAATCTATCAGGTTGTCTAATAACCCTCCCACTACGACGAGGTACTACGTGTAATTGTGCATCATTTGTGACACGTGTTACAGTTACTTGTGGTATCTCATCTTGTACCGTTGGTACTAAAGTAGAAGTGTCCTCTCTTATTTCCTCAAGAATAATTTTACTCATGAGCTTGTGGTTCATTATATAGTTCTCTTCTAAAAATTGGCCATTGGTGCTAACAATGATCTTCTGATATTTAGGACTATAAAGCAAACCGTCTTTCATTCCTCTAAGATATCCCACGAACAAGCGAACTTCTGTATGTGATTCCAACTTATCAGTGTCTTCCTTTAGCACATGTGTTGAATTACCCCAAATCTGAATGTGTTTCAAACTAGGCTTACGCTCATTCCATAATTCTATGGGAGTAGAGGGTACTGACTTAGAAGGTACCAAGTTTAGAATGTACGCCGTCGTTTCTAAAGCATATCCCCAAAACGAATTTGGTAATTCTGAATAACTCATCATTGATCTAACCATTTCTATAAGAGTCATATTCCTTCGTTCTGCCACACCATTCTGTTACGGTGTACCAGGTGCAGACAATTGGGATTGAATCTCGGCCTCTAATAAGTAACTCCTAAACTCTCCTAAGATGTACTCTCCACCATGATCAGATCGTAGTGTCTTGATACTTTTACCATGTCATTTCTCCACATCAGCCTTGTACTCTTTAAACTTATTATAGCACTCAGGCTTACGGCGCATCAAGTAAATGTGCCCATATCTCGAATAGTCGTCTATAAAAGAGACAAAATATTTGAAACCACCTCTTATTTGGATAGTCATAGGCCCACACAAATCAGAATAAACCAATTCCAATACTTCTTTGGCTCTATACTCCTTTTCCTAAAAAGGCCTCTTGGTCATTTTTCCTTCCAAGCAAGACTCGCAGGTCAGAAAGTTTTCCACTACCAATGAACCGAAAGGTCCATCGGATATTAACCTTTGAATTCTACTCAAATTAATATGACCCAACCTTAGATGCCAAAGATATGTTTGGTTCATTTCTGAAGGTTGTTTTCTCTTATTAGAATTAAAAGATGTGTTATTAATTTCCATTTGTTGCATTGTGGGAGTTATTGGATTAAGAGTATACAAATTGCCAACCAACGCACCAGAACAAAATAACCACCCTATTTTTCTTGACAACCACTTTGTCATCAAAAGAAACAAAATATTCATCCATAAATAATTTAGAAACTGAAATCAAGTTCTTTCTAAAACATGATACGTAAAGATAATTTCTCAAAATCAAAGTTTTATTCCTATCAAAAGATAAATAAACATCTCCCACTGCAACAGCCGCCACTTTCGTAGCATTGCCCATGTAGACGATGATCTCCCCTTCATGTAGTCGTCTGGTTTTATGGAACCCTTGCAATGAATTGCAGACATGATCAGTAGCTCCCGTATCTACACACCAGGTACCGGTAGATAACACCGCTAAACATGTTTCGACAACTAATGAATAAGATATACCTTTATTGTTCTCCTTTCTGTGAGGGCAGTCCACCTTCCAATGTCCAGACTGCTTGTATGTGAAACACTTTCCCTTCGGCTTCTTCACACCTGCCTGCGGCCCAGTCCCTTGAGGTCGAATCACTTTCTTTGCAGAACCAACTTGTTTCTTCTTCTTCTTTCCACCTTTAGGCTTAGAAACAAAAACGTTTTCAGCAATGTGAACTTGAGAACTTTGACGAAATAGCCCTTCTGCTGCTTGGAGTTTTTTCAGAAGTTCTGCCAATGAATAAACCCTTTTGTTCATGTTGTAGTTCAGGCGGAACTGCTCAAAACTTTTGAGCAGTGTTTGGAGAATGATATCGACCTAGGTTTTCCCATCGATTTTAGCTCCAAGGACTTCCATCTCATTCAAATGAGCCATCATCTTAAGCATATGATCTCTTACGAGTGTCTCCTTAGTCATGGTGGTCATTATTAAGTTTCTCATGGCCTCCTGCTTGGCAGCCAGATTCTGGTGTCCAAAGAGTTTCTTGAAATTGAGCATCATGTCATAGGCAGTGGGTAAGGCCTAATGTTGATGTTGCAGCACATTTAACATAGAAGTCAAAATGTAACACCGCGCTATCTCATCTACCTGGACCCATTTCCTATGTCTCTCTATCTCCTCTTCACTAGAATCCTTATCAGACACGCTAGGACAAACCTCAAGAAGTACGAACTTGTATTCTTCAGCAGTTAAGATAATGTCCAAGTTGCGTTTCCAGTCAATATAATTTGGACCAGTAAGTTTATTTTCTTTTAAAATAACATCAAGAGGATTGAAAGCCATTTTAAAATTCTGAGAATCAAAAAATAAAATATTTGGTCAAAATTTTAGAATTTAAAATAATATTGATTCCTCGAACAATATAATTTAAATTCACCAACAGCTCAAAATACCGTGAATTTCGTATGTCACGATAGTGTGGACGTATACTAATTTAAATATTTGTAAGAGGAGGTTTTATCCATTAATTTTATTATCTTGTCAACCTAACTTTATGACAAATAAAATTAATAGTTGGTTCATCTTCAGTTACAAAAATAATAGCAGTGACTCCGATGGGAATGATACTATTAAATGCGCCTAAGTATATACCATTACTTGATACTTAGTCCATTAATTAGGATTGTGCCTCTTCAGATAGAGAAGATCACACATACCTAAATAATTTCCTATAATCATCCATAGAGGAAGTTTGATCTAGTGATCTGCAAACAAACTCATCCGATATGGAAGAAGACACTTAAAACCAACGCGTAATTTTGAATACATCACTTACAAACCAGTAATGGAGACCGTAAAATTTATTTAAATAATCCCTCTCCTACTTAGTTTTTTAAATTGAGGAATTTTAATTATGCACGCACATCACAGCACACACATCACAACACACACATCACAGCACATAAAAACAGCATATAAAGGCAATAAATATGAAAATAAAATTTTCAACTATTATGGTCTCATCCAACGTTGTCCTCCAATATGTCGCCAATGGATCAAGCAGTCACATCTATCTTGCTTCCTTCTCCGCCGCGCCTCCGGTCCTCAAAATAGCACCATGCATAGCAAGGATACAAACCACAACAAAAGGAAATAAAAAATTACATTTATCGATCTTATATTCCACAAAGGAATTTACATGTAATCTAGATCGAACAGAATAAAAATAATAATAATAATAATGCAGCGACCGGCTGCATTTAATTATTACAATCATGCACACAAAACAGCCTTGACATGCACGAGGGTTCAAATCATACACAAACACACAAAGCCATAATAGTTGGATCTAGGATGTCTGCAACCATAGAGTTAATCTTTCTTGCACATCCTACTATTATGCTGCCTAAACTTATGTATGAGCAGTGCATAATTTAACCAAAAATCAATCACATAGAACCAGAAAACATGCTCTGATACCACTTGAAGGGCGTTAAAATTCCGTTCTATTTAAATTTCCTTGTACAAAAATTATACAAGTACAGAACTTTTCCTAGCAACCTGCATGATCGATCAGACATGTGTTTGATCAATCAAGAAAGTTCTTGACAGATCAAAGTACACCTTGATCGAAGTATAAGATCGTTGGCCTCTTGTGTTGGTATTCAAAATCGATATAAAGAAAACTCGACTAATTACGCAACAGAATTAAAGAACTAGTTGTACATTTTCTTTATAGCTAAAGACCTCTTGATCTTCTGCCATATTCCTCTCCTCTTCTTGGACATCGTGTGAGCGATGATCTACCAAGACAACACCACCCTCCTTCTCTTCTTAGTTTTCAAACCACTGGCTACAAAAGGAGGCTCTAGGATGGGGCACCTTCTAATCTTCTTCCTTTTCTTCCTCTTCTTCTTCTTCCTCTTCTTCCTCTTCTTCAAGTCTCCGCCCACCAAGGGAGAAGGGGCGCCGGTCCTAAGAAAGGAAGAGAGGAGGGTGCCAGCCCTAGGTGGAGAAGGGGCGCCGGCCACAAGCAAGGAGGAAGAGAGGGGTGCCGACCCTAGGTGGAGAAGGGGCACCGGCCACAAGGAGAGAAGGGGCTTGAGGAAAATTAGAAAATTAGGTTTTATGAGCCACCACCTACTCTTTTTTATAGGCTTGTCATCGGTTACAAAGAAAGAAAATAACAAAATTCTGTTTAGAAAAAATCTCTCTTTCTATAACCAAGTTAAACCAAGCCAAGTTAAACCAAATCAAGTTAAACCAAGCCAAGTTAAACCAAATCAAGTTAAACCAAACCAAGTTATGGATGGGTGAATGAGAGGCTTTATATAGAGGCTACAACAGAGACCTAAAGGAGGAATTGGTTTAGGCCTCCTGATGGGCTTGAGCTTCCTGTGTTTGGTCCGAACACCCAACCCAAGTCCATCAATAATAACTCATACCACTAAAGGGTTATTATTGAACTACCGCACCAATCCCATATTACAATATGGGCTCATTCTTATCATGAGTGCGTTAATCTCCCCGTGTTTAAGATATCGTATGTCCGTTAATTAAATGAGTTACTGACAACTCAATTAATTAACATCTGATTCCAAGAGTAGTGCCACTCAACTTTATTATTATGCCGAACTAAGTCCACCTGCAGGGTTTACATGATAATCCTTATGAGCTCCTCAAGGGAACATCATCAGCCTAAATAATTAGGACACAGATTCCTTCTATAATCAACAACACACCATATAAATAATACTATCTCCCAACTTATCGGACCTATTGATTTAACGAATAAATCTCACTCATTGATAAGTTAAAGAAATAAATACTAAGTATACGTGCTTGTTATTATATATGAATTAAGAGGATGCACATCTATAATAACAGAGGTTCTGTTCTTTTATATAGTCAGTATAAATCAAACAATCTCGAATGGTCCTGCTCAATACACACATAGTGTACTAATGTAATTTTATAGTCAAGACAGACTAATACCAAATTACACTACAACTGTTCCAATGGTTTATCACAATCCATCTTAGTTGTGAGCTACTGTTTATAATTTATAAGGAACTGATAACATGATCTTCTGTGTGACACCACACACCATATTATTTATAGTATAAATTAAATGGACAACTGCATTGACATATATATAAATATAAAATACAAACATTTTACCAAAGTGATTCTCATTTCAAAATATTTCAAAACGGATATTCATACAAAAAGCTAGGCTTATAGTATGCATCCCAATAGACCGTGCTTTAACCATAGAGCTGGACACAGATAGACCATACCCGGTGGCATGGCCATGTCCATGTAAGTGTAACATATATCTTCATCAATGTGAATATGCATATGTAAATTAAGTTATTGCATATTCCTTAATGCTCAAGGTTTAGTAATATATGATTTTTGAGATAACCCTAACATTCCTTGTGATCTATCACAGAATATTTTAATCCCTATTACATTGGATGTCTCACCCATATATTTCATTTCAAAGGTATCCGAGAGAAATTTATTGGTCTCATGTAATAAGCCAAGATCATTAACAGCAAGCAAGATATCATCAACATATAGTATCATAAAAATAAACTTACTCCCACTAACCTTTAGATATATACATCGATCTACGGTGTCCTTAAATCCAAAAGAAACTATAGTATCATTGAACTTAAGATTCCATTGTCGGGAAACTTGTTTAAATCCGTATATTGACTTCTTAAGCTTACACACAATGTGTCCTTTTCCTTTAATTGAAAAACTCATATAAACCACTTCATCTAAATCTACATTTAAAAAGGCAATTTTCACATTCATTTGATGTAGTTCTAAATCATAATGAGATACCATTGCCATAATAATTCTTAGGGAGTCCTTTTTTGAGATTGGAGAAAAGGTTTCTTTAAAGTTGACATCATCTTTTTGAGTAAAACCTTTGGCAACAAGTCTAGCCTTGTATCGTTCGATATTTCCATTAGAGTCATGTTTGGTCTTAAAGACCCATTTACATCCAACTATCTTTGACCTTCAGGCAATTCAACAAGATCTCAAACTTGATTGTGATCCATTGATTTTAATTCTTCAATCATGGCGTCGAACTACTTAGAAGAATTAACACTTTCCATGACTTATGAAAATGAAATTGGATCTTCATCAATACTTAAGTCAAATTCTGAGTCTTATAGATAAATCACATAATCATTTGGAATAGTTGATCTTTTTTCCCTTTTAGACCTTTTTAATGCTACTGCTTGTGGTTCATCAACATTAGGTTCATTGTGAACAACATCATGGAGTGTTTGGGCATTCAATTGTTCTTGTAGGTTGTCAAAATGTCCAACAACTATAGGAACAACAAGTTGAGAAGAAGTAATAAGCAAAGGTATTTGTTCTCTAACTTCTTGAATTTCCACATCAAGTGGTTTAACACTCCCACTAGTTTCACCATTCTCAATGAACCTAGCATTCCTAGTTTCAACAATTTTCATATAGTGATTAGGATAATAAAATCTATATCCTTTAGACTTTTCTGGGTACCAATGAAAAATTTACTTATTGTTCTTAAGTCCAGTTTCTTTTCATGCAGATTATAAATTCTTACTTTCATCGGACAACCTCAAATATGTAGGTGCCTTAAATTAGGTTTCCTTCCAGTCCACAGTTCAAAAGGAGTTTTTGGAACTGTCTTATTAGGAATCCTCTTTAACAAGTACATAACAATTTTCAAAGCATACATCTACAATGATAAGAGTAAAGGAGAATAGCTTAACATACTCCTAACCATATCTATTAAAGTATGATTATGTCTTTCTGCAACACCATTTTGTTGTGGTGTCCCAGACATTATGTATTGAGCACAAATGTCATGTTGTTCTAAATATTTAGCAAATGGGTCAGGGCAATGCCCTGAGTTATCATACTTACCATAATATTCACCGCCCTTGTCAGATCTGATAATTTTCAACTTTTTATCTAATTGTCTCTTAACCACATTAATAAATATCTCTAAGATATTCATTGATTGCCCCCAGGGCGTAGCGCAGACGGTGGGCGCATGGTATCTCTGGCGTAATGGCCAGGGGTCGATTCTCAGGAACTGACGACCTGGGGTTTACCCCGCCATGCGCCTATGGCCTGTGTACCTGCATGAACCTCCCTCCATATCCGTGGGGCCGGCACTAGGGGGGCCGCTAAGGTAGCGGATCTACCTTCTAAGATATTCATTGATTGAGATTTTTCATGCAACAAATAGACATAACCATAACATGAATAATCATAGATAAAGGTCATGAAATATTTGTCTCCATCAAGAGATGGAACATCAAAAGGTTCACATATATCATGTGTATAATTTATAAAAGTTGTGTACTTCTTGTAGCTATTTTCTTTGTTTCGTATATTTCCCCTTAATACAATCCACACAAATATCAAGATCAGGAAAATCCAAATCATGAAGGATTTGATTCTTTACTAATCTTTGTAACCTTTCTTTGGATATATTACCCAAATGTTTATGCTACAAATAAGCTAAGCTTTCATCCACTAGACCACGTTTTGTTCCAATATTATGATGCAAGGTCAATAGAGTCTCAGCAAACAAATTATTAAGCTTTAATTTGTATAAGTAATCATAAAGAACATCAGAACCAATAGAGTGATTATTTTTAAACAAACTGAAATATTCATTTTTAAACTTGAATGAGTATCCAACTGTATCAAATTTTAATGAAGAAATTAAATTTATACTAACAAAAGGAACATAACGAGTTTAGAAAAGATCTAAATGATATCTAGTGTCTAAAATCAAATAATAAGTTCTAATAGCTTTAACAAGTGCTTTGAATTGATTTCCCATAAAGACAAACTTTTCATTTGGCTTTATGGTTTGGATCATAAGGAATCCCTGTATCATATTTGAAACATGAGTAGTACAACCAGAATCAATCCACTATGTATTATAAAATTTTTTTGCCAAATTTGATTCGAAACATACAAAAAGCACTAGGTTTATCTTTCTTTTCAAACCATGCCTTTTGTTTTTGGCAATCTTTCTAAAAGTGTCCAGGCTTGTGACAAAAATGACACTTATCATTCTTTTGTCCCTTCTTTTAGTTTTGTATAGATGACACATTTAACTTTAAGTATCTGTTATTGTCCTTTGTATTTTTCTTTCCTAGTTTCTTTCTAGTAATAGGATGACTCATGAAATTAATTGAGTGAACTCCTTATTTCTTAAACCTTGCTTCATCTTGAATAAGCATACTTTGCAATTTTGTCACATTCCATTTATCCTTTATAGTATTATAATTGATTTGGAATGGACTATACTAAGGAGGCAAGGAGTTTATAATAAACTGCACAAGGAAGCTTTTGCTCAATTTCATTCCCATGGAATTCAGTCTTGCTATAGTATTTATCATATGAGTGATATGATCATGCATGGTATGATAGCCATCAAACTTTATGGTGGTCAATATACCCATTAATATCCCATAAAGTTACTTATCAACAGACTCAGATTGACATAAATTTTTTAAAAACTTCATAAATTCCTTAGTATCATCAATTTTAGGGATTATTGGCTTACTGATGTCTTCTATAGTCATTCGTATAAACATCAAGCTAATTCTGTTTGATCTTTCCCAAACTTTATGGAAAGATACTTGTGTTAGGGAGTCCGATGCAATGTGTGCTTAACACATTTCACAAAATATGTAGTGTAAGCAATAAATACGATAATAAAACTAATTTTATTACAAGGCACACACCACACGCATCTAGGATACAACTCACGCAGACATAATCATAAAACAAAAAGTTAAGAATAACAATTATTTTAGGCATACCTTACAAATGATGCAAATGGGAAAGGGCATCAACTTAGCGACGTTCACAAACCTCACCTCTATTCATATCCATGCCGAGATCTTCAAAATAACTTTGGTGAGCAACAAGATTCGTCTTTGATTGGTACTAGCCAAGCGTGGAGGTGATGCGATCTAAGAGAAGGAGGAAGAAGTGAAGAAGCTTAAGGAAGAAAATTTCTTCCTTGGCTTCTTATGTAACGACCCAATTTTCCCTATTTCAAGTTCTAAAAGTCTTCAAAAATATTTAGAAATACCTTTAAAATATTCTAGAGATTTTTAGAAATCTTTAGAGTATTTTTACGCAATTTTTGGATGTATATATACAGTAGTTGGAACATTTAAAAGAAATTCAAAAATAAAGGGCGTGGCTGAGGGATCGAAGCTGCGATTTGTGGCTTCTGTTAAAAGCCAGTTGACAGCTGTGCCAGCGAGTTTTGTTAATTAAGGAAAGAACGGAAATAATTTAAAGGATAGTTGATAATAGAAATATTGGGGTTATAAAGGGAGAACTTAGGGCTTGATTTCCCGTGACCTAACTTTCTTCTCTTCTCTTCTCACGCGACGGCGCCGACTCCTGCTCGAGCGAAAACGCAGCACCTTCTAGGGCTCCGTCTCCGGCGGCCGGCGAGGACTTCTTTTCGGGAGTTGTTCACGGATTCGTGGTCTCCTCGTCAAGGAGAACACGCGGATAGGAAGGGATCGCCGAGACCTTCACCTCATCCGAACCCTAGATCTCTTTCTTGGTTGCAAGTCCAAGCAAACCAAGGTGAGTTGCTTCTCACCTGCAGTAGGAGTAGTTCCGCGAGTCTTGATTTGTGAATGAGCTCTGATTTGGTATTTCTGTGCCTTCCTGTTGTTCGACTGGTTTCCTTTTGGTTCTTGCGATTTTGGTGTTGCTGCTGTGGGTTTCAAAGAAGGATCAAGAAATGGTTTAGTTTAATTGAGCATCTAGATTGAATTAAATAACAAGAAATAGTTACATATATATATGTAGTTATATATATAGTTCTGTATCTTATGGAAATGAATCTGCAAATGTTTAGATGCCATCTTGTAGCTTCATTCTCAGATTGAGATGCGGACACACTTCAAAATAGGTTGTGATTAACTTAAATGAATTTTAAGTTCATGTTTAACTTCGACTTGGGTTTTATAAGCCTATAGCAAGTTAGATCAGTTTTAGATCTTTTATTTATTTAGTAAGCAGTTTTAGATTAGTGCCAAATCCAGATCAGTTTTAGATCAGCGTTAATTCTGAGCATGAACAGCTTTAATTCAAGTGTGCAGTCCAGATTTCTTTTGTATCTCCATAAGCAAGAACCGGCCACAAATTGCATACCAGTTTTAGATCTTTTGCAGATTTAATATGAGCAGCCCCTATATTTAGCATACAAGTTTAGATCTTTTTGTGCCATTAATGGGCACGAACAGCCCTATGTTTAGCATTTTCTGTTTAGACCTTTTTGTGCTATTTAGAGGGCACGAACAGCCTTTAATCTAAGTACATTGTATTAGTTTTCTTTGCTATTTAACAAACATGATAAGCCCTGTTTATTAGCATTGCAGTTTTAGTTTCTTCGCTACTTTAACAAGCATGAACAGCTACCCTCTAAGTGTATGCAGTTTTCCTTTTAAAGAATGCAGATCTTTCTTTCTTTGATTTATTTCTGCTGTAGCATGCCTAAAGATTTCAGATTTGTTAAGTATAGTATGCAGACTTTAATAAGCAGATTTTTATAAGTATAGCATGCAGATTTTTATAAGTATAGTATGCAGATTTTTAATAAGCAGATTTTCATAAGTATTGCTTGCAGATTTTGATAAGTATTGCATGCAGAACTTCAATTTTAGGATAGATTTTTATTAAGCTTAATATGCAGAATTTTATTAGCATATTAGGCAGGTTTTTTTTGGTTTAAGCATTTCAAAGATACAATTTGCTTAAACATTTCAGTTTCTCTTTAAAGAAGTATTCTGTTAGAAGTATTAACAAGTATAAGAAAGATAAAGAAAAGAAAGAAAAAGGCCAAGGCCTTAAGTAGATCCCAAAGTCAAGACTTTAGGGATTTTTGGCACACAAGGTGCTTATTAAAATGCCAAGGCATTTAAAGAAGAAGTAATTAAGATAATAAGTATTTTACTTTTAAAGGGCATGTACCGGACACAAGGTCCAAGGGATGGGCTCCAAGATGCCCCTAGGCACAAGGCTTAGAAGTATCTTAGTAGTTTCGGGATTAGCTACCTCGATTCTTATTAAGAATGCGCGCAAAGTGGTACAATGCCGGGCCCAAGAGAAGTTGATTATTATTTTAAAGTATTAAAGTATAAGTTTTGAAACAAATGAAACAAGCTTCAAATATGTTTAGAATTAGAAAGTTTAGTTTCTTGTTATTTGAAGCATGCAGTAATAGTTTTATTTGTTTCTTGCTATTAAATTATTCAGCATGTTTAGCTTTATTTGCTCTCAGCATGCAGTTATAGTTTTATTGGTTTATGAGCATGATCAGCTATACATGTTAGTATTTCAGTTAGTATGATTCCTTTATTGGATTATGAGCACGATTAGCTATACATGTTAGTATTTCAGTTAGTATGATTCCTTTATTGGATTATGAGCATGATTAGCTATACATGTTAGTATTTCAGTTAGTATGATTCCTTCATTGGATTATGAGCATGATTAGCTATACATGTTTAGTATTTCAGATAGTATGATTCCTTTGCTATTTATGAGCATGAGTAGCTTTACATGTTAGCATTCAGTTTTAGCATGTTTTTATTTATATACATGCATATCGAGTTTTTGTGAGTAGATAGCGCTCACTAAGCTTTATGCTTATAGACTGCACTTCCTCCTACTGCAGATAAAGGAAAGGAAAAGATTTAGCAAGGAAGGCGACAAGGTGGTGGTGATGAAGGTGTGTGATGGCTGGACTATGGGGAGATCAAGAGTTTGCTAAGGAATTGTTAAGACTTTTCTGTTTAGAGTTCTTTAGTTTTCTTTAAATGCTATTATGAGTCAAGATTGTAATTAAGTTTATTCCGCATTTGTAGTTGGGTTCTATTGATGGAGTGATATTGTTGTTTGCTATTATTAGGGTAGTTTCCTTCCTTTATTTGTGATATTATACTGCATGGTTGTGAAGATATATGTTCCAGCCGCCTGTGGCTGAGTATAGTTTGTTTGTATTGATGATTTAGTCATCGGTACAGGGGAGACTCTGTCGAAATTTTTCGGTAGAGATTCCTCGTGGTTTTTAATTATACCGGTTAAGTAGAGTTAGTAGTTAAGTAACGGTCACTCTTAGAAAATAGTAGTAGTAGTAAGAAGGGTGGTCGTTACATCTTAGTGGGCAGTGGTAGAGAGAGAGGCTAGGTTTTAAAAACCTAAACCAACAAAATAATGAATTATCCTTTTTTTAATTTATCTTTACTATATCAATTTATAGTCTCTCTTGATGAGTTGTACTAAATAAACCCAGAGTCAACCTAAATTCCTTAACCAAAATTTGGCCCATTAATCTCTTAGTTTGGTTCACAACCAAACCATCTTGGTTTAAACTATACCAATTTGGTTCATGATTAAACCAAATAGGATCAAACTCTTCTATAAGAGATGTGACTCATCTACGCTTCTGTTACAATAAAATATCTTTCATATTTGTCCTTTGTCTGGTCTAACCAACATCTTATCTCTTAATCTGAAATTAAATTCTCAAACTTGTTTTACATCTTTCATATACTCATAGTACATGTGACCCAATAAATTTCTGGTTTATCTTGGTCATTCATAATTAACTATTTAATTGTGGGTCGATCGATCATGAGTGACACCTAGTAGTACATGTTACAAATCTATAAGTGCGTAGAAGCGTTATCAGTAATATAAAAGATTATCAAATCCATAGGGAATAAGATGATCAAAAGTTGGCTTTGGCACTTGTGAACTAACGAGAGAGATTGAAGAGAGGGAGAGAAGGTTGAGAGAAAGAGAGAGAAAAGAGAATTAATCTTGAGAGGAGTTGAGCTTAAGAGGATGTGAGAAATGGTTTAGGAAGTAATTCTAGGATTTCAATTTCACTATGATACTAGTTAATGTCTCTATGCATTGTTCATCTCCTTACCTCCATTCTTATGCACATATAGGAATTCTAACTAAATATTGACACACTACCCCATGATGGTCATGTCTAAGTGCTACCCCTATTAGTATCCGATGTCACTAAGTAGAAGAGGTAACCTAGCAAATCTGATTAAAGGGATACCCTTGTCACTAGGTCCCCCTAATCATACAATCTCTAGATTACACAGGACACTTATTAACATAATATTAGAGATAATCCATTAATCCTAATTAGATGCTTCCTTGTGGAGAAGTATCCTCCCTTTCAAGGTGATACTCTAGATGTCCGGTTAAAGAGATATGTCACTTGGGCCCCCAGTCATAATATTTAGAGTATCCCCTCTACAGGGTGAACAATCAATACACATCTACATATTTACACCATCCAAATATTCATCAAATGCATATAAGGCACAATACATATAGAACATGACATAAACACTTCATTGAACAAGAAAATGACATATACATAGTTCATACTTCAATCAAAACATCACAATTACTCCCTACATCCTAGAAAGGGGAAGATCTACTCCATTACAAGGGAAGAACAAATCTAAAATATAAAATAAAGCATACTTACAACCCTAGATGTGAGAATAAGAGGAAGAAGAAATGCTTATCGAGGCTTCCAATGTCTTAGGGATGCCTCCTTGCTCCAGAGATGGACGGATCATCAAGGAATGGAGATGGATGGAAGCCCTAGGATTTTCCCCTAAGGGGATAACCCTTCCCCAAGGAGAGGAACAAAGTTCCAAACCCAAGATGAGTCAAAGAATGTGTTTCTTGACCCTTTTATACCTCCTCCAAAATGTCCAAATCTGTCGGGTTTATAAGGCTCCACGAAAATAGGTTTTAAACCCTTAAACCTGGTTTTATTATGTTTCACTCTGATCCAAATTATATCCCTTGAAATTATCTAGATTTTTATATTTGGATTGAGCCCTAGATCCAACCAAGCATAAAGTTATGGTGGTTCAAAGTTTGGTCTGCAGTCTAGGTGGATGGTGTGACGCGATCGTGGCTGGGAGGCATGGCTATGCCTTTTAGGATGGCTAAACCTTGTTTTCTTCTATTTCTTTGAATAAAAATTGTAGATATTGAAGTTATCTATAATTTGTAATATGGAACAGCCCATAACTCTGACCAAACATAAAGTTATGGTCATTTTACTTTTTATGTGCAGTGTTATCTAGAATTTGACACGGTCGTGCCTAAAAGGAATGGCCATGTCATGTAATATTCTGTGAAAACGGGAAATTAACTTAAAAGTGTTTTTTATCTCATTTTGGTCATGTGGAAGAAATTTTCCTCCATTTGATATCATTTGGACCCCCATTTGGTCAGACAAACACGGGTGTGTCAGGGGACAATTTCTATATTAATTGTCTATTTCTGCTTCAAATTACGTCATATCAATCAAAACAGGCAAATAGTATATCTTTGAAAAAAAAGGAATAAAAGTAAGATATAATAATAAAATAGGGTATAATAAACATAGATTATATTCATGAAATATAAGTAGATGTGTATCAAAAAATACATAAAACATATATAATTTACGCACAGTAGTATATCATGATTCCCAATTAATAAAAAAATCATAGTTGATTTTAAAACTAGTTCTGAATCCTTCAGTAGTTACAGTGAGTCATGCATCATTCCTTTCGTTCATCTTATATCTTATTGGTTCAAGACATAATCTATGTGTCTATCCCCACTAGGCTGACTATGTCACACCTAGCTCAAGTAATATTAACTTGTCCTATAAATTTAAATTACTTCTACAATTGTCTAAGAGTCTAATACTCTTAACATGTGATGTTTTACAAAGAGTTTGAGTAACAATCCTGGCAAGTGGCCATAAGATATACGTCTACTCGCAAGAAGCGGTGAATCCTGTATGGGCTATCCAAACACCTTCGGCGCTTCGACTTATATCCAATCATCTCGGATTCATATCTCCAAGAAGATGTTTTACTTAAGATGTCAAAGTATAAGCCTCCATGACCAAGGTGACTTGAATACCTCAAGTCTCTGGAAACTTACACTCAAGCTATAGTAAGAATTTCACACACACACACACACACACACACACACACACACACACACATATATATATATATATATATATATTACCATAACTAGCATCCATGTTTAACTCTTGATATCCCAATATCTTCAATTAGTGAGTAACAGCTTCTTAATTAGACCAAGGAGTATAACCCATGCTAGTCTCACAGAATTAATGATATTTGAATACATCAAATTCATTGACTAGGGAATATTTTAATACTTTCATAATTACACATGAAGAGGCACTCACTAGTTATGATCCAATCACAAGTTCTCTCATTCTATGAATCATATTATGGACATTCAATAAGTAAGTTTAAGATCATTTAAACACATAAGAAATGTGCATTATGTTGTCACAGGTAGACCAGCAAGAGGGAGGGTGAATTGCCTTGAAAAAAATAAACCTCGACGTTTCCTGATCTTTCAACTTCATTAGAAAGTACAATTAAATTAAAGCTGAAATAAACTGAACAACTAAAAAAATATAAGTAAGAAGGCCAAAATTACTTGGTTATAACCTAGATGGTTATTAATCCAAGGCAAATAAAAAGTACTAGAAAATCTCCTTTTTTAAAGGTGAAGAAGTCTCTTACACTTGTTAGACACTCAGAAATAAACTAGGAAATTAATACAAGAGTTATTGAATATTACCTAGCTCCAAGGGTCTTTTTATAGGCCCTGAAAAATTCTATCTGAGGCTGGAAGGCGCCTCCAAAATGGTCCAAGGCACCTTCTATCAGATAAATTTTATTCGTGTGATGATAAAACTCTATCGTCACTAACGGTCACTGGAAGACACCTTCCAAGCCACGGAAGGCGCCTTCCATAAGGTAGTTCAACTCCTTAGATGATCTCTTTGCATGGGTGATGCTTTGGCTAATCAGAATTAAGCTCACTTGAACCCAACTCTGGCCTTCTCTTTGAGCATACTTCTTCCCTGGCTTCTCATCTCTCGAATGTCATGCACGTCCTTCTCGTCCACCAGTGTACTCTTCCGCAGCATCTCATCCCTCGGATGCACTAAGCCCGTCGGCTCCTTTTTCCATGTCATCATTCTCGCTAGCTACGTCTTTCGCTCAACTTTTTATGTTCCTAAGCTCCTGCACACTTAGATACAAGGATCACATATACAGGACCTAACTTAACTTGGTTAACCACATCAAAACTACCATGGGATACTTATAATCTCTCTCTATTTGATATGCATCAGCCCAAGTTAAAGTCAGGATTAAACAAAAAGTAGTAACATGATTATGTCTAAAAATAAGTTTCAATTCAAATAAAATATTGCAATGCAATGAATTAAGCAAGTTAATAAAATTATAAAATTCGTACAAAGAAAAAAATGTCCTTACTTCCCCTTAACTTGTACTTATTTCTCCTCCTTTGATTACATCAAAAAAATTTAGAAAAAATAAAACAAATTGTTAGAAGAAGTTGAAATATTTTTCTAGGGGTACATAATAGGAATTATCAATAAGCTAATATTTTTCAGAAATAATTTTCAAAATATTCTATTTTTACTAATTAATCTTCTATTTGATAAAAATAATTTAAAAAATTATTTTTTGTTTCAAAAAAATTTGTAACTTTTTTAAAATATAAATAGAATAATTTATAAGAGTAAAAAAATTTTCACAAAGAAAAGAATTAGTTTAATATACAAAATTGATTTATTTTATCAAAACAACTAAATTTTAGGGATAAATCTTAAAAATATTTTTCAACTTTTAAAATTTATCTAAAATTTTTTGGATATGAAAAACAAATGGTTGAATATTAGAAAAATCAAAGTGTATGAATTCCTATTTTTTAAAAAAAAAAATAATATTAAAAATTAACTTTTTAGAAAATAATTCCTAATAATTCAGATAAAATTCAAAAAAATATATCAAAATTTTTTTATTACGATAGAAAACAATATGTTTTACCAAAAAAAAATAAAAGTTTTCAAAAATAAGTCTATAAAATATTTTTAATTTTCAAAATACTATTTTCATTAAAAAATAGGAAATAATTTAATGGACAAAATTTTCAAAAATTTTCTGTTTGTAGATTAAATTATCAAATAGCATAGAAAAAAATTTCAACTTGAAATACAAATAGTAGTTATTTAAATAATTTATTTAAACAATGTGTAAGATCAACACATTAAAATTTAAAGCATGCATAAGATTAACTTTAAATTATACTAGGCATGATTTGAAAATCCAATATAAATTATTTTCTACTGGATTAATCAGGAATTTTGGTGGAACATAATTTTTAGGGATTTTTCTAACTTGACCCCTATGGTTCTTGATATACCAATTGAGCCTTCTTTAATTTATAAAATTTAAATTTCATAAGTTAGTTGAACATGCATAATCATTTTTCAAAGATTCTATTTGTTCCTTTAATTTATCATTCTCAAATTTGATATTGTCAAACAATTCTAGTGGGCATACATTTCTTTTCAAATCAACATTTTCCTTCTTTAAATTATTATTCTTAAATTTTAGTTTACATAAATATTTAGTCATTAATATTCTTTCAGAATAAAGTTGATCAGGGGGCAGAAGGCATACCTCACTTACCATATCATGTTCAAGCTGGATGCTCCCCCTTCCCTGTTGCTTTCCTCAGATGTAGCTTCCCTTTCATCGATACTCTCATCTTGGTAACTAGCTATGAGTGTTAGTCCGGCATACTCCTCCAATTTGGACTCTGATGATGACTCACCTCACGTTGCTTTCAGATTTTTGTGCTTTGGTTTGCTTGATCCTTTGTTCTTCTCCTTCTTCTTCAGTTTTAGGCAGTCATCCTTGATGTGCCCTTTTTCTTGACAATTGTAACACCTTACTTTTCATTTTCTTAGAACAAACTTATTGGCCTGTGACTTTTTAAATTTATTAGATTTATAAAAACTTAGAGAATTTTCTTACAATGAAGACTGCATCGCCTTCATCAATCGATGAGTTTGAATCTAGTCTGCTCTTCTAGGCTTGTAGTGATAGGTTCTGACTTAGTCCCTTTCTTTATCCTATACACCGAGACTTGTGTAATTCAAAAGAAGAAAAAAGAGTTTCTAGTGTACTTACTTCGAGATCTTTAGAGATATAGTAGGAATCTACTATTGATGTCCATTCCAGTATTCTCGGGAACGCATTTAAAGCATACCTTTACGTGTCTCGATTAGTTACCATTTCTCCAAGGTTTGTAATTCGGTGATTAGCTCCATGATTCCTCCATGTATATGAGCAATCGATTCACCTTCTTCCATCCGGAGGTTGCTGATTTGATTTAGGAGAAGGTCCCGTCTCGTGAGTTTTACTTTGGACGTTCCTTCGTGTAGCTTTAGGAACTTCTCCCAAAAATCTTTTACTGATCCGTAAGTTCCGATTCGACTAATTTCCTGGGGTGGAAGTACGCTCAACAGGTGAAACTCGGCTCGTTCATTTGCTATAAAGTCGGCTTATTCTTTTTTGGTCCATTAGTATTCCTCTTTCTCCTTGTTGGTTTTTAGAGGCTACAAAATCATATTTGATTATTAATAATAATTCAGACTTAGATTTTAAAAAATACCTCTATGTGTTTCTTCCATATTGTAAACTCCCCCTCAAACTTAGGTAGGTAGATGTTGGGTCCGACTATCGTCTTTGTACTTCAATTGACGGTTAGTCCTTTTGAAGTGAATGGGCTCTGATACCACTTGTTGGCGTAGGTAGACCAGTAAGAGATGGGGGTGAATTGCCCTAAAAAAATAAACCTCAACCTTTCCTGATCTTTCAACTTTGTTAGAAAGTATAATTAAATTAAAGCTAAAATAAACTGAACAACTAAAAAAATATAAGTAAGAAGGCTAGAATTACTTGGTTACAACCTAAATGATTGTTAATCCAAGATAGATGAAAAGTACTAGAAAATCTCTTTTTTTTTGAAGGCGAAGAAGCCTCTTACACTCATTAGATACTAGGAAATCAATATAAGAGTTGTTGAATATTACCTAGCTCTAGGGGTTTTTTATAACCCCTGGAAAATTCTATCCAAGTCTAGAAGGCGCCTCCAAGATGGTCCAAGGCGACTTCCACAAAATAAGTTTTATCCATGCGAAGATAAAACTCTATCTTCACTAATGGTTACTGTGGGCACCTTCCATGGGTTGGAAGGCGTCTTCGCACTATTCATTAAAGGTGTCTTTCATAAGGTAGATCAGTTCCTTATCTGATCTCTTCGCGTGGCTGATGCTTTGGCTAACCGGAGTCGAGCTCGCCCGAACCCAACTCCGACCTTCTCCTTGAGCAGGCTTCCTCTCTGACTTCCCATACCTTGAACACCACGCACGTCCTTCTCATCCACCGGTATACTCTTCCGTAATATATCGTCCCTCAGATGCACCGAGCTTATCGGCTCCTTTTTCCGTATCATTCTTCTTGCTAGCTACGTCTTCCTCTCAACTTCTTATGTTCCTAAGCTCATGTACATTTAGACATAAGGATCAAATACACATAATCTAACTTAACTTAGTTGACCACATTAAAACTACCACGGGGTACTTACACATTCAAATAGTCAATCTTTATTTATCGAAATAAATAGTATAAACCATAAGGTGATTGCCTTAGGACACCTCTCAAACATAACAACTTATTCAGTACTGCTAATATTAGGAAGTGCAGCAAGCTTATCTATAAGAAGTGTCAAATCAAGATCTAAAACATCTAAATGAAACTGGATTTGTTCACTCCATTTAGAAAAATTAAGCCCATTGAATTGCTAAATAGACAAGGCTTGCAAATTAAGAGCAACAGTTGTTGATACTGTAAAATTATATAGAATGCTCATACTTCAATACTTATATTCATAAATCATAATACAAAATTTACATAACATTCATATGAACTTTAAATGCATATTGTAGTTCTCCTTTGGGTAATACTACAATACACACATAATCGATCCTTAAATAAAATTTCATATAATAGGTAATTATATATGCTCTAATCAATCATGTTTATTATCTTTGGATATACTAAACATATCTAATAAAACATATAAATTAACCATAATTATATTCATGATTACAAAATAAAGTAATTAATATTTGGATGATTCTTAATTATTTTATAATCAGTGAACTTTAAATTATTCATGATAAAAGTTAGTAAGTTTATCATATCATCTTATAGCATCACATACTCATGAATAATTTAATATTATTTAATTAATATCTAAATCTTTTTAATTTGGCCACTTTGGTGACTAACAAATTAGGCATAATATAGACATTAAATTAAATAATAATAACAATAATCATTTAAAAGTTTATATGTGTTTAATTTTAACTTTATGATTCATCAAATATAAAATATGAGTAAATATAATAGTCATGTGCATAGAGATCTAAACATAATCAAACTCAGAAAACATTCATAACTCACATATTAAACTGATATGTGATGATCATAATCATTTATTTCTAATGAATGAATATATTAGAAAGTATACAAGATCTATTCAAACACAATAAGTGTAACATGCTTAATACATTATCTCTATTTGAAAGTTGAGAGATCAAAACATGCATACTTTTAGTCTCACAATTCTTTTGCATAATTACTCTACATGTGCAATCATATAAGCTTTCTCAATTAGGTTATCATATATGTCAAGAACATTCATAATTACATATTCATATTTATACATGTAAATCATATATAGCGCAAGAAAATATAAAATATTTTAACACAGAATTGATCAAGAGAGAAAAATATTCTTTAATGGAAAATCATAATTTCTTAACTGATACCACATGTAAGTATAACATATATCTTCATCAATATGAATATGTATATGTAAATTAAGTTATTGTATATTCCTTAATACCCAAGGTTTTGAACTAAATAATTTTCATAATATGATACTTGAAAGTAAAACATACCTTGACTCATGATGACCTTCAAGTATGAAGAAACTAGAATCCCTTAGACAATTGTGTTTCTTTCTCTTGACCTCTCTACTTACATAGCCTCTTTGATGGAGCAAAGGTCTATATATAAGGTAGAAAGAGGACTATTTTGTGACCTTTCATTTATACATTCCATCAATGTATACATTCAATTGTCTCTTAATGCAATACATTTATTCTCATATTGCATGAATATGAAAATAATCTTTTCATCTTTTTTTTTTAATTTATTTGCATGAATATGAAAAGAATTTTCTCTTCATTGACCAATATAAATGTTACCATTAATAATAATTGTGGTTATTTAATTATATTATAAAATCAAGGCATATGAGTAATTGAATAGAGAAATAAATCATATATGCATTAATAAGAAATAAAGAATTATTTCTAAAGGTCCAGCCCTCGACTGCAGTAGTTAGCGTGATATGGGCAAGTCGTGCCTCCTAGGCACGATCATGCCACAATGAATTATCCTCGGTAGTTGGGTTATTTCCAACAGTTTTTGATAGTTGGCTATAAGAAGCCCAAGAAGCCTCCTAACTCGGGGAGGAGGTTTTTCCCATGACAGGGAACCCTAGAACTATCATTCCAAATAGCCATTGAGTGATCTGTCCATCAATTGGAGCTCAGAGTACCTTTTGAAGACCAACAACCATCTTAATAAGTCTTTCCCCCCCCCCCCCCCCCCCTTTTCTCTTTTTAGGGTTGTAGATTGTTTTCTCTTATGTCTTTTGATTGTAACTTTATCTCTATGGAGTAGTTCTCCAAATTCTAAGATTAGAAAGTAACTTGATGTAATTGTTGACACTCAATCTTTGTATTTGTTTATCTTTCTCTATTGCATGACATGTTTATTTTATGATCTGACTTTATTGTGCATACACAATTGTGACACTAATCTGCACCTTCATATCTTACGGGATGTAGGGAAGGACCGAAAGGTGAACCCAAATTTTTGACTCATAATAACTAAGACATTGGGAGTCGGTCACAAAAGTACACCGAAACACCATGAGGACTCTTATACCCCCAATATAGGAATCATTGGTTATCACATAACTTAATGGATTTTACCTTGATTCGATGGCACGAAGTAAAGAAGGGAAACTAGGGGACCACAGGGTCATTATAACATGGGTCTCCTTGAGAAAGCAGTCATACTAGCAATGCCACCTTAAAAGTAGACGTCGCATTTGGGTACGCACTCCGATATAATTCTAAAAGTTTATATCAGTATCTCGGGATAGACTACCTTCACGAGAACAAACATAGAGAGAGAAAAGTAGCAATACTTAGGATTTCAACGATCATCTTGGCAAAACGGGAATCCTAGGATCATCTTCTCAATTTCAGATTTCTTCCTTGACTTCTTGTGCTTGAAAGTAGATGTCGCATTTAGATAAACACGTCGGTATAATTCCAAAAGTTTATATCAGTATCTCAGGATAGACTACCTTCATGAGAGCAAACATAGAGATAGGAAAGTAAACAATACTTAGGATGTCGACGATCATCGCAAAACCGGAATCCTAGGATTGTCTTCTCAATTTCGGATTTCTTCCTTGACTTTTTGTGTTTGGTGCTTTAGACACACACTATATCTCTCTCACACACACACAAACACTTACACTTTGCAATTCTCTAGATAACTTACTTCACAAATCCGATTAGTATGTATTTAATATACAGCTCTTGTGCGTTCAATACATTTTATAACTTAATTGGCAACAAACGTGCACTTATGTTTTGCACACATAAAACTTTTGTGGAACAGGATCTGTCACCAATCAATCGGGTCGTAAGAACAGAAACCTAGTTATCAACAAAAAAGAAAAACGATTATACTCCCAACTCCCTTAACTTCCAAGTCGTCCTAGTTGAGTATCTACTACCTTATTGGCTACTTGACTCTCATGAAATATGAAAAAGAGAAAAAATTTAATTTAAAACCTTCAATTGCAGTGCAAGCATAGTTCATGCATGCTAGCTAGCTAGATATCAATATGTTCTCCGGATGAAAGACAAAGGTGAAGTAACCTATCTCTTCAAGAAAAAGAATCCTCTCCCACATTTCATTATACTCCACAAATGGAATATATCCTCACTACTCCAACATAATCTTAACATGCGAAGATAATTACAAATAAAATAATGCTAGTTTTAGCTTGCAATCCCAGAAATAGATATGTTGGATCTAAAAGTACTGCATGTGGATCTAAAATTAAGTTCCAGCTGAAAGTTATATATAAGCAGCGAAGTTGCAGGCTACAATCCATGCAGCAGAGGACAGTTTCTTGCTTTTGTGTGTTCTTGAGAGGTTGCTAGCTCTTGATTTTAATCCTTTCCTAATTGATAACTTCATGGCTGATCAACCAAGCAGCAATTCAGTTTGTGACGCTAAGGTACAGATTGATTCATGCTCTGACTCTAGATCTGTTGTATTAATTATTGAATTCTTCTTCTTCTTCTCAGAGTTCCCTAGAGAAAATATTCATCGACGGAGAGGATCAAAGCATCATATTGAACCCTAACTTCGACGACGGCCTCAACAATTGGTCCGCTTGGGGATCTTGCAAGCTCGCGCTCCACGACTCCATGGCCGACGGCCAGGTAGTTCCTTTTAGCGGCCACAAGTACTTTGCGGCCGCGTCGGAGCGCACTCAGGGCTGGAACGGGATTCAGCAGGAGATCACCGGCCGGGTGCAGCGGAAGCTCGCTTACGAGGCGACGGCGTTCGTTAGAGTTTTCGCCAATGCATCGTCTTCCTCTGCTGTTCCATCTGCACCTGCGGAAGTCAGAACCACTCTCTACGTTCAAGCAGAGAATGGGCGCGAACAATACGTCGGCATTGCTAAGTACTACGATTGTTTCACTAAGGTTTAATCATGTGCTGCATGTGATTGATATCCGATCATCTGCCATTGACAGAGCGATGGCAACCGATAAGGATTGGGTGCAATTGAAGGGCAAGTTTCTGATGAACGGCGAAGCTTCTAAAATTGCGGTCTTCGTTGAAGGGCCACCGGCGGGCATGGATATCCTTCTCGGCAGCTTAGTGATCAAGCATGCAGAGAAGGCTCCTCCATCGAGTCCTCCCGATTTCGAGGTCAATCAAGCAGGGACAGTTGAAAGATTGATCGAATTTTTTTTCTTCTTTCTATTAATATATGTTTTTTCATGGCAGAATGTTACGTACGGAGTCAACATAATCCAAAACGGCAGTCTCTCCGACGGCTCCGACGGGTTAAGCGGCTGGTTCCCTCTTGGCCCCTGCAAGCTCGCCGTCGTCGCGTCCGGCGCACCTCGCGTGCTTCCTCCCATGGCGCGCGACTCCCTCGGGACGCGCGAGCCGCTCAACGGCCGTCACATCCACGTCACCGACCGCACGCAGACGTGGATGGGCCCCGCGCAGACCATCACGGAGAGGATCCAGATCCAGGTCGCCTACCAGGTGTCGGCGTGGGTCCGCGTCGTCGGTGCGCAGGGCACGACGCAGAACGTCAACGTCGCCCTCGGCGTGGACACCCAGTGGGTCAACTGCGGCCAAAGTCAGGTCACTGATGGACGGTGGTACGAGATCGGAGGATCATTTCGGATCGAGACGCTGACGGCAGAGAGAGTGATGGTGTACGTCCAGGGCCCGGCGGCGGGGGTTGACCTCATGGTGGCCGGGCTTCAGATTTTCCCCGTCGACCGGAAAGCAAGATTCCGGCATCTCGAGAACCTCACGGACAAGGTATTAATCAGCAGAATTTGTCAAAATCACTACTAAATTTTGACAAAAGGATCACATATTAACTTCATCAGGTGAGAAAGAGAGACGTGGTTCTGAAAATTAGAGCCTCGGATAATCTCGCCGTTGATTCTGCATTGCCGCCGCCATTGGTGAGAGTTCGACAGATCAAGAACAGTTTCCCTTTCGGATCATGCATCTCGCGGAGCAACATCGACAACGAGGACTTCGTCAACTTCTTCGTCACCAACTTCAATTGGGCCGTCTTCGAAAACGAACTCAAGTGGTACTGGACGGAGCCGCAGCAGGGGAGTCTCAACTATGCCGACGCCGACGAACTTCTCGATCTCTGCAAGAAGAATGGCATCGAGACGAGGGGGCATTGCATCTTCTGGGAAGTGGAGAGCGCGGTGCAGGGCTGGGTTCGCGCTCTCAACAACACCGATCTCGCCAGCGCCGTCCAAAGTCGCCTCAACGGCCTCCTGACGAGGTACAAGGATCAGTTCCAGCACTACGACGTCAATAACGAGATGCTCCACGGCACGTTCTACCAAGACCGGCTCGGAAGAGACATAAGATCGAGCATGTTCAAGGCGGCGAACCAGCTAGACTCTGCAGCGACTCTGTTCGTGAACGACTACAACGTGGAGTGCGCCGCGGACACAAGGGCTACGCCGGAGACGTACATCGAGCAGATACTTAGCCTGCAGGACCAAGGCGCTCCGGTGGGGGGAATCGGCCTTCAAGGGCATGTTAAGGCACCAGTTGGGCCGGTGATCTCGTCGGCTCTGGATAAGCTGGGCGTCCTCGGCATCCCCGTCTGGTTCACAGAAATCGACGTGTCGGCGGCGAACGAGTTCGTGCGAGCGGATGACCTGGAGGTGATCCTGCGGGAGGCGTACGCGCACCCTGCGGTGGAGGGGGTGATGCTGTGGGGCTTCTGGGAGCTGTTCATGAGTCGGGACGACGCGCACTTGGTGAACGCGGAAGGCGATCTCAACGAAGCAGGGAGGAGGCTATCGAGTCTTCTTCAGCACGAGTGGACGTCGCGTTCTCACGGAAGAGTCGATGGCCAAGGGGAGTTCAAGTTCAGGGGCTTCCATGGCACGTACAGCGTTGAGATCAGGACGCTCACGAAGAAGGTTACGCAAACGTTCACGGTGGACAAGGGGGATTCTCCTCTGGTTGTGGAGATAAGTTTATGAAACAAATTAACAATTGGAGAAATAAAGACGTCTATACTGCAATCGATCATCCTATAAAGTGTAAAAGTGTAATGGACTTGTAAGAAAACTTTATTAAAGAAGAAAATATATTGATAGAATTATGTATGAGGGGTATTTTGCTCGAGCACTACTACTACTAACATTGTTAAAGAAAGCATGCTGAGAGTAGGCTAGCCTATGAAGTCCGCATAATTATCCTTGCGGAGTTATCACCGTCGGATCTTTATCGAAACCCACCGTTTGTCAAATTCAACGGTTCACCTTTTCCTGCTCGGTGCATCCAATTTGTTTCCCTGTCTTCGATGACGAGCCGCTCCAACGGCTAGTTTTCAGTTATATGAAAAGCCGACCAAATTCTCTGCTCGTCGCTTTTTAAGATTCGTCTCACTCTCGACCTCGATCTCGTTTGTTCTTCCCTCAGTTGCGATCTCGATCTCGTTTTATTGGATTTTTTTCGTATTGGGATGGAGAAGCTCCGGTCTGATTTGATGAAGGAATCAGAAGCGACGCCCAGCGAAGTGGACGATGGAGTCTACGAGGAGATCGAGGCACCCAAGTTCGTTGACTTCAGCCTCCCCGATTGCTCTCGGCCGGATGATCGATCCTGGTTCTGCTCCCGCGTCGGTGAGCTCTTGCCTCAACTATTCTTCGCATGGATTAGGGTTTTCGATTTCGTTTACTCTGTCGAAAGATCGCTTTTTCCTGATGTCTGTCATTCCAGTTTTAATTTCCTGTTAGTTCTCACTCGTAGCATGGTGATTGATGTTTAGGTTGTGACCAAAATCACGAGGAAGTTGATCCTGATGCTCTCCTCAGATCCTTTCGGATTAGGGTTTGGCTATGTCATCCCCTTCTGTTATTTTTGCTCCCTCTTTTGTAGTTTTAGGTCATTATTTTCAATTTTTGGCCGTCACGATGAATCACAGGTCATCGAAGCCAGAAGCCCCAATGTGTGCCGTCGAAAAGCATGGGATCGAGAAGCTCCAAGGTCTGGTTTCGTCATACTCTTTCTGTTTGTTATAATTCTTTGTGTTGTAGAAAGTTAAAATTAAAATTCTCAAGTGGGACAAAAGTTTTAACACGAATTAGAGGTTATGTCAGTTTGATCCCAAAATGCCCAAAATCTGCTCCTGCAAAGTCCATAAAGTGTAGGACTGCCGGCCGGAGCACTGTGACTTCAGTTGCTGAAAATATGGCAAAAACCAAGCTAAAGGACCATCCCCTCTCGAGCTTGAGGTTAACCCCTGGTGATGTTAAGTCAAGATCACAACATTCTAAGAGAAAAGAGACATTGACGACACCAAAAATCCAAAAACGTCCAACTAATCAAGAGGATTTTCGGAGTGTGAGCCAGCAAAGGGAACCAGTTAGTGTAGTGATGAACAAATCTGTAGCGAAATCTCTTTTTGTTGATACTGTTGCTGCTGCAGCAGATACTACTAGTAACAAAGAAAAACCTGAGAGTTCTTCTCCATCCAAATGTGAGACTTCTGTATCTGACGTTTGTGTTAAAATGAAGAAGGTTAAAGTTACCAAACGCGTAAAGAATGTGCCGAGCAGGTATCTCTGTATACCAAAGAATCAGAAAAGCTCAAAGAACGCTGAAGACTCTGCACAGAATTTGAACAAGGCTGATAAAACTAAAAGTAAGATGAAGTTGAAAAGTGGGGCATCTTCAATATTCTGCAATCCCTCAAATGATTTCAAAGCTGACAAAGAAATGGATTGCCATGCGACTGCAAAGGGTGACAAGCAATTTCTAGTTGTGAATTCAGATAAAGAGTGTCTGAACTTAGAAACACAATCAGGTGAAAAGGACTCAGTAGGTCTAATTAAGTCGAGGAAGATAATGAACTGCGAGAAGTATATACAGGACAAGGTTTCTCTCCCTCACTCTTCCAGCAAACCTGACAGTGGAGCTGAAAAAGTGGCAGCAATGTCTAAGGTAGATGATGAGAAAGAAAATGCTCCTAGCACCAAGAAAAGGTAATTTGTAACTGGATTCTACTTATTTTGCCCTCAAATTGATTAGGGGAAGTTGATTTTATATTTTTATTAACAGAGTTGTTAGTTCAAACACCCAAAATTATGCAAGTGAGAACATCATGTCTGCAACTAGAGAGAATGATCCCCAGAAGGCAGGTTACAGTTTTGTTCTGTATAAAATATATTTTTATAATTATAGTGAATAATTGTGTACTTAAACAGGAAGTTAGACCTCATATCAAGTCCACCACTGAAACTTCTGATCGAGAGAAACATAAAAGGACAATTACAAATCCAAGGCCTTTTAGATTAAGAGTTGATGTGAGTTCCTTTGTCTCTCAAGTTTAAGATAAAATTTGATGGACGTAGTGAGAATTTTGTTATGTTCTGTCAGGAGAGGATTCTTAAGGAAGCAAACCAGGAAAGAAGGCTTCAGGTTGAAGCTCAAGCTCAAAAGAAGAGTGAATCTAATCTCAAACATGCGGAAGTAATCAAGGTTAGTACTTGGTAGTGCTTTTGTAAGCATTCTCAAGTTATAAAGCTAATATGTGAAAAGATAAGTGTTAAAGTTAAATCTGCTAACCAATTATCCCAAAATCTTGACCCATTAAAGAAAATATCAATTACACTTTATATCCTCAATACTCACCCCATTTATGTGTGAGTAATATACTTTACTATTCGGCCCAAACTCAACACATAAATTTATGAGAAAATATTTTTTGACAAATGAATTAAATATTTGTATTTATCACCTTCACATGTGGGCAAGATTTAAACCTTGGACCTCTCGTTATCCAGTTACATATTTGTATCTTAATGGGTGGCACATACAATTTTTAAACAATATGGTGTTTGATGCTATGATAATATTTCATGGAGGTTGCATCTATAGTATGAAATTAATCTGTAATTGGTTAGTAACTCAAACATTGTGGCAATTGTCAAGCTTATCATGGATATAAATCCTCGTTCTAATTAAGTCAGTTTAGAGGCCTGCCCAAGGTCAATAGTTAACTAGGTAGGTTTCACAATTACAACTACTATAACTGCATATCAATCACTGTTAATTTGGTAGGTTTCACGTAATAACTACTAACTTTATGTTTACCAAAATCATTGTTTCAACAAAATGACATAATGCACAATAAAATGAAAACAATCTGAATGACACAATTAATTACTAGATACTAATGACTTCAATATAACAACAAACATAATACAAAAAAACAATTGCAATAACGTGTTTTGTCTACACATCTCAATGCACAAAAATATGTTGTTCAACATGTTTGCAAATCATTGGGGACCAGCAATAATAATTACAATGAAGGTAAAAATCTGCATATGAGTAGAAACAAATCTATCCAAATAGAATAAACAGATAAATTGAGTATAATAACAATGAAGGTAAAAATCTGCATGCGAGTAGAAACAAATCAATCCAAATAGAATAAACAGATAAATTGAGTTCTCTGCCAGATTTGATCTATCAGAAACCTACTAATGGCAACATTGAATTACACTTCGTCAACCTTTTAATCCAATAACTTAACCCACAGTAAGCCTACTTTAACCCACAATCTCTCATCTCCTACTTTAACCCACAATCTCTCATCTCCTACTGTAACACCGCCATACATACTATTTGTATTGCACAAGCTTTCAACAAATCATTGTTGGAAAAATGTTAATGGGAACAAAGTGGTGGATGGAAATAGACTCTGATCTGAATGAGATATTAGTCCCATATTGGCAGTTGAGTAACATTAAGACTGGGACATAGTTGTTAATTGCAAATTCAGGACCCAGATTATACAAACTCACTTATGTGTAAACACTACTGAACGTAGCGGACCGATCGATTCCAGAGGACCAACTAGTGTTTGCCACACATCTTGATCAAAGACTTGAGTATCTTTGATCAAGAATTGTTACTCAAATCTTTGATCAAGATTTGTTGCTCCAGAAAATGGTTGCTCAAGTCTTGACTAGTTGCTAAAGAAGGCTTCCTTCTTCTTTGCTTTGTTTACTCGTCTTTGATCAAGACTTGTTGCTCAAGATATCAAGAAGACTTGTTGCAAGTCTTTGATCAAGACTTGTTGCTCAAGAAATTGCAAAAACTTGTTGCTCAAGTCTTAACTAGTTGCTCAAGAAGGTTTCCTTCTTAATTTCTTGTTGCTCAAGCCACATGTGTTTTTTTTTGTTCAAGAAAGCTTGCTTGTTGCTCAAGAAAAAGCTTTCCATACAAGCAAGTGGTGAAGCAAGTAGTTGAGGAAGAGAGCATTCTTGAGAGAGAGATTTCAAGAATAGTAATTCTTGTGCAAGGAGACTTCAAAAAGAAGAGATTTTTCCACTTTAATTCCCTCATTTCATCTTCTTTTTCTCTATCGTGCAATTCTTCACTCGACAGATACCCGCGATAGTATTCAGATACATATTAAGTTCACTACAACAATCTGTGCTAGGTTGTGATCGTGGTTTCGTCATTTTATCTTGGGAAACAAACATCCAACATGACCTCGTAGCACCGCCAAAGGAAACAAATTTATTTTAAGGAAACTGCATCGCCACAGGACTCGGCATCTTTTTCCGACTCTGTATGAGGTGTCTCACTCGGAAAGTCCACTTGGAGCCCACGAAAATAACTTGAGATTTTCCACTTAAGTCATCTCAACAGATAAGTTTGAATTGTGTACATTGTAATTTCAATGCAGATTGCACTTCTTTGATGACTTGATTGTGGAATAAATTTTCAATAATATTAAAATAAATTTGTCTCCTTTGGCGATGCTACGAGGTCACGTTGGGCTTTTATTTCCCAAGTTGTCGTGACAAACTTAATGTGTATTTGAACACTATCATGGATATCTGTCCAGCAAAGAATTGCATGACAAAGGGAAAAAATACAAAATGAAGGAATCAAAGTGGAAGGATCTCTTCTCTTTGAAAAGCTCTCCTTGCACAATCTACCTACTTCACCACTTGCTTGAGAATATACTCTCTTGCTCAAGCTCAACCCTCCTTATATGGAGAGCTTTTTCTTGAGCAACAAGCAAGCTTTCTTGAACAACAAGAAACACAACACATGTGGCTTGAGCAACAAGCAATTAAGAAGGAACCTTCTTGAGCAACTAGTTAAGACTTGACTAACAAGTTTTGATCAAAGACTTGAGCACAACAAGTCTTCTTGATTTCTTGAGCAACAAGTCTTGATCAAAGTCTTCTTTAGCAACTAGTCAAGCCTTGAGCAACAAGTCTTGATCAAAGACTTCTTTAGCAACTAGTCAAGCCTTGAGCAACAAGTCTTGATCAAAGTCTTCTTTAGCAACTAGTCAAGCCTTGAGCAACAAGTCTTGATCAAAGACTTCTTTAGCAACTAGTCAAGCCTTGAGCAACAAGTCTTCTCATTTTCTTGAACAACAAGTTTTGATCAAAGACTTAAGCATCAAAGAGATGTGTAACAAGCACTAGTTGATCCTCGTGGAACCGATGAATTCGTTTTGAGCCATTTTTGTGTTGTTTCTAATGTAAAATTTTCTTTTTTCTCCAGTTGATACTATTCTTCCTACCCTCATGTATAAGAATGCTCGCTTGACGAGGGCAACCTTAACTAGACTGGGTGAGGAATTATTGAGAGATCGCCCTCTTAATCAGCCCCCTTCTTCCCTTGGTCTACTATCTCTCTCAGGAATCTTCCAACTCCTCAGAGTCAAAGGGTCCCTTCATTAAGTAGTGTTCACACATCAGTGAGTTTGTGCAATTCGGATTCTAGATTTGCACATCAACAACTATGTCCCAATCTTAATGTCACTCAACTCGCAATGTGCGATTAATGTCCCATTCACATCGACTAATGTCTCATTCACATTTTTCCAACAATCACATCCCCCAATACTACAATGTGGACAGTGGTAATCTCCAATGGCAACAACTGAATCCAAATTTATTCCAACTTGAGCCCATACTAACCCAAGCCTAATTTCACCTCTTGAGAATCCACATGTTCCCTAATTAGACCCAAATCGGGTGCCAAAAACAATGAATCAACCCCAATAATTTTGGTCCCTAATTAGACGTAGAAAATATGATTTGTAGAGATGAGAATGTTAAGGTGAATGTGTAGACATTCGAGGATGGACAGAATAAGAAGTGAAAGCATTAGAGAGAAAGTCAGAGTTGCATCTATTGAGAAAAAACTTCGAGAGATATATTTAAGTTGGTATGGACATCTACTTAGAAACCAATAAATGCTCCGATTAGGCGATATGAAACTATGACCAAAAAGGACTTAGTTAGCAACAATAAAACAAGATTAAATTTATTTAAGTATAGATGATGATACAGTAGAAGATAGAGCTCAATGGCGTAAAAGGATCTATATAGCTGACCCCACCTAGTAGGATAAGTCTTGGTTGTTGTTATTGTTGTTGTAATTACACTTGTAGTAGGAGATATATTAGAGAAAATGAACATTGTAAAGGTTTTGTTATATATGTACCACAAGGAATTCTAATTTTGGTCTGGCTATTGCAGGTGGTAACAACCAAGGAGAAAACCACTAAAAACATGGTAGAACCATCAAGGCAAACATCTAAAGACAGAAGGTTCACGCAATCCTCCTCAAAGTTGTTACTCTTTGTGTAGATAATTTGAACTCTTAAACATATTTCATTCATGCAGTGTGACAACATTGAGGAAGCCACTGGATGCTAAACTAGGAAGAGGTAACGGCAAAATCGATAATCCTTTTGTTATAGCAAAAGGAACAAGACCTACAACAGTTCCACGAGAACCAAACTTCCATACCGTACATCTACCAAGAGGTTGCTCCAAGAGGGCAGAGTCAAAAAGTTGATGCATCCAGCTTTCGCAGCTGCCTTGACTAATTTGTTCCACAAAATTCCTTTGTACTGGTGGCATCAAATCCTTTTCATTCAATGGTTCCATTGAATCTTTCCCCGGTACTTTCAAAATGCTTTCTGCTGTAAATTGTTAAATGCCTTTCTAAAGTTCTAAGGTCATCTTTCTGTTGTAGTAAATACTTTTTGGAGAAACTCGTCTGGCTATTTTTCTTGATAAAGTTCTCACTTGATTTGACGTCAAGTAGCGTTCTTGATTTTGTGTCTCCTGTTCTTTGCCAACACTCCTGGAGTAGATGTCCCAAATCCTTGTACAAACTGTTCAATTCCTTTGTCAATCCCGGTGCTGGATTATTTGGAAAAGTTGAAATTCGATAATCCACGGCATAATATTAAATTTCGACTTAATTCTCCCAACTTTTGCTAAAATCTCTTGTCACTCTCAGATAAAATCTCTCTCTGGGCACCCAGTCTAGTGATGTAAGTTTGCAATGTGACTTGAATGGCATATGTTTTTTGATCAGATACTATACCATTGAGTTAAAGTTACAATTATTATTTTTATATAACTTTTGTCCATTTACTAGCACTGGTTATATTCTTTCTTTCTAGTTTACAAGAGATCAATGAGAAAGATGTCGGATGGAAAGAGCTGCCGTAATCTGGACAAGTTCAAGTTACAATATGATTGCTGTGAAAGGAATACAATGCATCTAATTGAACCAAATGATGTATCTAATAGGATCTAGTTATGTTTATGGCTACATTGGAAATTGAATCAATGGCAAACGAAGAGCTGACCTGATTGTAGAATGATCCGGTGATGAGGAGGGGCTAGCCCAGCAGTGGGGTCAATGGCACGGTGGAAATTAAAGTCAAGACGGTCAACCTTACGTGATCATCCGAGCGGGCAGTTCACTTTCCCGACTAAGAGGGAGAATATCCGACCGGATGTCAGTACAGCTCGGACACATACCGAGCTTCCGGTACTCAAACAGACAAGGTATGGGCCGAGCGGCCAACCCGCTCTGACTCACATCGGCAAAACATTGACTACCGAGCAAACTACATTCAGACACAGCTCCGGCCTACATAACATGGAGGCAGGACAGTGGGATGATGGCCGAGCGGTCATTCCGCTCGGCCCGAGGACAAGACCCGCCGAACGGCCAAGGGTTGGTCGAGCGGTCATTCTGCTCAACCCACTGACAGACAAAAGGAGTATCAGCTGATATCCTCATAAGGACTCGCGCCACCGATAGATGGCATGGTTGGCGACATGAACAGGCAGAGGATCGTCCACTGTCTTGTCAGAGATATGCTCGGGTAATTAAGGTATGGTGTCAGGGACACTTTTCTGACACGTCTTTTCAAGGTATGCTTTAAGGAGCGTGCACACTCACTTCCCCAAAGCCCTATATAAAGGGATCTCAGTTTGGACGAAGGTATGTGATCCGGCGATAAGAATAGGGGACCCCCTTTCCGGGGAGTCAACGCCACGTGGAAGTCGGAGGGTCAGGTGGTCGATCGGATAAGGATGGACCGACCTAACGATCGAGAAAAGGTGGGATCGATCGGCTGACCGGAGAAGGGGGGCTGACCACCCGGCCGGCCGACCGGTGTCTAACTGATGGCAAAAGGCGCCCCGGCGGGAGTCGGGGTTCCGGCGCTCGTTGAACGGGATCGAAGGGCCGAGCGGATGGCACGCTCGGCCGAAGACATAAGGTGGCATACTGCGGACAGTCTCCATAGAGCACATTACCGAGAATCTCCCAAGTAGACCATTATGTATGACCGGTCGGATGTGAGGTGAGTGCTTGCCGGCCGGACGCCCGGCATGGAGTAAGGAGAAAAGGACAAGGAACATCTTCTGACAGCAGGCATGCTCTATGACCAAGCCATACTCCAAATCTTACGACAAGGAGTTCCGCTGTCCCATCGAAGACGTGCTTGGACTGTAGCAGTATGGTGTCAGGCAAGCTTTCTGACAAGCCCTTACTGAGGTATGGGCTGGGGACACGTATTCGCCTCGGTATGTGTGCATGAGCTCCTTCCCCACTCTATATAAGGAGCCTCGCACTTCACCGGAGGTACGCCTTCTTGCATATTCGGAGCTATTTCTTTGCTGACCACTTGCCTGACTTGAGCGTCGAAGGGTCGTCGCCGGGAACCACTTCCCGGCCCGACTTCCCTGCAGGTTCGCCGGAGGTTTGTACGACCGGTCGGGGATCTACGTCAGCAGTTTGGAGAGCGCCACGTGCCCAGCGTCCGTTGATTCAGCGTTCGGACAGGATCAATTTGGCGCCGTCTGTGGGAACGCTCCTGCATCCGATTGGAAGCAATGGACGAAGCTGGACGACCGCATACAGTGACGCTCTCCACGGAGGAACTCGACGCTCTGATCGAGTCGAGGGCCGCTAAGCTTGTGGAACAAAAACAGAAGGCGCAAGCCGAGCGGCTTGAGCAGCAAGCAACATCAGTATCAGGGGGCCGAGCGGAAGCACCCGCGGCCACAGTTCCATTTCATCGGGCCCTATTTCGCACTCCTCCTGAAGCCGCAGCAGTTAATTGTGATCGAGGATCTTCATCAGATGAAGTGCCAAGACGAGATAGCAGAAAAGGAAAGGCTCCTCGAGCGGATGCCTCGCCCGAACGGATCAACCGTCAATTCTCAGAGGCCATCCTGCGGGACCCTCTGCCGAAGCACTATGTGCCTCCAGCGATCGGTGAATACAACGGAACCACCGACCCGGAAGATCATTTGGGCAAGTTCGACAACACCGCTACCCTTCATCAGTACACGGATGGAGTGAAGTGTCGAGTTTTTCTTACCACCCTCTCGGGATCGGCTCAACGGTGGTTTCGGAGGCTTCCGGACGAATCCATCACAAGTTTTAAAGACTTCCGAACGGCCTTCCTCCACCATTTTGCAAGCAGTCGGCGCTACCAGAAGACTAGCGTGAGCTTATTCGCCATCAAGCAAGAGCCCAGAGAGTCGCTCAGAGCTTATATCCAGCGATTCAACCAGGTGGCCATGGGCATTCCAACGGCCACCTCCGAGACGATGATGAACGCATTTACGCAAGGCCTCATGGACGGGGATTTCTTCCGCTCGCTCATTCGGAAGCCGCCCCGAGACTACGATCATATGCTACACCGGGCTAATGAATATATCAATGTAGAGGAAGCCCAGGCGCCCCTGAGGAAGGAAGCTCCGACTGAGCGTCCACCACCTTCCGAGCGGAAGCCGCACACTGCTCATCACCCGCCCAGAGGACCTAGGGCCGAAGCAATCCGCTCCCCCCCCATACTAGGACCCAGGTGCAAGAGGTAGCTGCCGAACAGCCCAAGCAAAAGAAGAGGTGGACCCCAATGTTCTGCTCATTCCACCGGACGGACACGCATAACACCAGAGATTGCCGAAGTCTTCCTCTAATCGCCCACCCCATTCCCCGGAGTGGTGGTCGTCGATCGCCATCATCCGACAGGCGACAAAGACCTCATGAAGCCGAGCGGACTAAACTCGACAAGCAACAAAGACAGACTCCCGAGCGGCGTCATACTCCGAGGCGTGAAGACAATCCCCGAAGGTCTAGGGAGCTGCCAAGGTCATCCGCTCGGGAAGAAGAAAATAGAAGCAACACTTCCCGATGCGAAATCAACATTATTGTTGGGGGGTCGACTGGGGGCGATTCCAACCGAGCAAGGAAAGCGAGCGTAAGACAGCTCCAGATCCATGCGGTCGGCTGCAGTCAGGAACGGGTGAGCGGACCCGAAATCAGCTTCGGGCCCAAGGACTTGGAAGGAGTAGAAGTGCCACATGACGACACTCTCCTCATCAAAGCGGTAATAGCTGACTACACTATTCACCACATTTTTATTGACACAGGAAACTCGGTCAATATCATATTCAAAAAGGCCTTCGATCAACTACAATTGATTGAGTCGAGCTGTTGCCCATGACAACCCTCCTCTACGGGTTTACGGGCAACGAAGTCCTGCCGGTCGGACAGATCCGACTAGCCATTTCGCTGGGAGAAGAGCCGCTCAGAAGGACGCGAACTGCAAACTTCGTGGTGGTAGACTCTCCATCAGCTTACAACGTCATCTTGGGACGACCGGCTCTCAGTGAATTCCGAGCGGCCGTCTCCACCTTCCACCAGAAAATCAAGTTCCCGATCGAAGACAAGGTTGGAGAAGTACGGGGAGACCAACTGGCAGCTCGGCGATGCTACGTCGAGATGGTCCGAGTTGAAGCCAATTCTGCTCAGAAGGCACCCCGGATCGAGGTAAACGCCGTAACTGAAAAACCTCCCTCTTTGGTGTATGAGGAAAAAGAGGAAGTGCAGATTCACCCGACCCGACCGGAGGCCACCACGTTCGTTGCGGCCGATCTGGAGGCAAGCCAGAAAGAGGAAGTGATCAAATGCCTCCAGAGAAACTGTGATGTCTTCGTCTGGTCGACGCACGAGCTGCCCGGAATTTCGCCGAGCATAGCGCAGCACGAACTACATGTCCGACCGGATGCTCGGCCGGTGAAGTAGAGAAAAAGGGATTTCAGCGCTGAACAGAATGCAATCATCCGAGCGGAGGTTGAGAAGCTCCTGGAGGCCGACCATATACGCGAGGTCCAGTTCCCGAGCTGGCTAGCGAACGTAGTATTAGTCTCCAAGCCGGGCAACAAGTGGAGAGTGTGCATAGATTTTCGGGATCTTAACAAAGCTTGCCCGAAGGATTTTTATCCTCTACCTCGGATCGATCAACTGGTGGACTCCACAGCTGGCTGCGAGTTGATATGTATGCTTGACGCTTATCAAGGCTATCATCAAGTGCCGCTCGCCCGAGAAGATCAAGAAAAAGTCAGCTTCGTTACAGCCGATGGCACCTATTGCTATAATGTAATGTCGTTCGGACTGAAGAACGCGGGAGCCACTTATCAGCGCTTGATGAACAAAGTGTTCAAGGAGCAGATCGGGCGAAACCTCGAAGTATATGTGGATGACATTCTCATCAAGTCAGTCCGAGCGGCCGATCTCTTTGAAGACATGGAGGAGACTTTCCGAGCGCTACGGAAATATGGAGTTAAGCTAAACCCTCAGAAGTGCCTTTTCGGAGCAAAAGGCGGGCGTTTCTTGGGATACATAGTGACCGAGCGGGGCATCGAGGCAAATCCCAGCAAAGTGAAAGCGTTACAAGATATGCCGCCCCCAAGAAATCTGAGGGAAGTGCAGCGCTTGACCGGTCGGATAACAGCTTTGTCCAGATTCATCTCCAAGATTGCCGACCGGAGCTTACCTTTTTTCAAAATCTTGCGCAAAGCCATTAAGTTTCACTGGGACGAAGAATGCGATCGTGCGTTCGAAGATCTGAAGGCATACTTGAACTCTCTGCCTGTGCTAGCCAAGCCAACTATGGGTGAGCCACTTTTTATCTATTTATCTTCAACTGAGCAAGCAGTCGGCTCGGCACTAGTAAGGGCAAGCGGAGAAGAACCTGTATATTTTCTAAGCCATATTTTAAAAGAGGTCGAATCTCGCTACACTGGGCTCGAGAAGCTGGCTTTCGCTTTGGTCCTCGCCGCTCGGCGCCTCCGTCCCTATTTCTTGGCTCATACTATCATCGTCCGGACGAATAGTCCATTGGGAAGAGTGCTGTTGAATCCAGAAGCGTCCGGACGGCTCATCAAATGGACCACGGAGTTGAGCGAATTCGACATTCAATATCAGCCCCGCTCGGCGATAAAGGCACAGTCCTTGGCAGATTTTATCACTGAAGTACAAAGGCCAGAGCCCGAAGCTATGTGGAAATTATTTGTGGACGGATCGTCCACCAGGCTCGGTAGCGGGATTGGTGTGCTATTGCTCTCTCCACAAGAAGAAAAGATGCACTTATCCGTCCGGCTAGATTATAGAGCTACAAATAACGAAGCAGAGTATGAGGCCCTTATAGCCGGTTTACAAGCCGCCCGGCATGTAGGAGCCGGACGGGTGACGCTGCATTCAGACTCTCAGCTGACCGCTCAGCAGCTCTCTGGTACTTTTGAGATTAACAACGCTCGGCTCAAACTCTACGCTGAGGCCTTTGAAAAGCTCAAGGTCAATTTCAGAGAAGTCATTATCCAGAAAATACCCCGAACGGAGAACCAGGCTGCAGATGAGCTAGCTAAACTCGCAAGTTCAATATCCCCGGTTGTCATCCAGAGGCCAATTGAACAAGTATTTTTAGTGGCGCACGTCGACCGGATGGAGGGCCTCGAGTTTTCGAGCGACTGGAGAACAGCCATCATGGAGTTTCTTCGATCGGGGGCAACACTGTCCGATCGGGAAGCAGCCCAGCAATTAAGAAGGAAAGTCGGTCGGTTCACACTCATTGGAGACCAACTCTACAAGAAGGCTTTCTCCCGCCCGCTTTTGAAATGCGTGAGCTCGGAAGACGCAGCGTACATCCTCCAAGAAGTACATCAAGGATCATGCGGAGGGCATCCGGGCGGACGATCACTGGCTAAAAAGATTCTGTTGGCCGGATACTTCTGGCCAACCCTGCAAGCAGACGCTGCTCGGACCGTGTTGACATGCCTTTCTTGCCAAAGGTATCATAACTTCTCACACCGACCGGCGGAGGAAATGAAAGCAGCTACTGTGTCCTGTCCGTTCGACCAATGGGGAATGGATATTGTGGGTCCGTTTCCCATGGCGACCGGGCAGCGGAAATTTCTACTAGTGGCGGTCGATTACTTTTCCAAATGGGTGGAGGTCGAGCCGCTAGCCAAGATCACCGAGTAGATGGTCAAGAAGTTTATCTGGCAGCAAATCATCTACCGGTTCGGCATCCCTCGTCGACTTGTTTCTGATAACTGGCGGCAGTTCGCGGGAAAGTTGCTCGAAGATTGGTGTAAAAGCTATGGCATCGAGCAACACTTCACGTCCGTGGCATATCTCCAAAGCAATGGTCAAGCCGAAGTAGCCAACCGGGAAATTCTTCGCATTCTGCGCGCTCGTCTCGACCATTTGGGAGGAAGCTGGGTGGATGAAGTGCCGGGCGTCCTATGGGCCATCCGAACGACCCCGAAGGAGGGAACGGGCGTGACGCCATTCCACTTAGTCTATGGTGGTGAAGCTGTCATTCCGGTCGAAGTCGGCTTCGAGTCCATCCGGATCCATAATTATGGTAATGATAACGCCGAGAGGAGGAACATGGAGCTGGATTTGGTCGACGAAGAGCGCGCCAAGGCGTCCGTCCGGCTGATGGCGTACCGGCAAAGAATGAAACAGAACTACAATCGACGCGTGATCCCTAGGGCATTCCAAGTTGGTGGCCTTGTCTGGAATAAAGTAAAACCGGTCGGCGACGTCGGCAAGCTGGAGGCTCCTTGGGCGAGCCCATTCAAAGTCATCGAAAAGCTGCGCTCGGGTGCTTATTATTTGGAGGATGAAGACGGACGACGGTTAGATCGACCTTGGAGCGCGAATCATCTCCAGCCGTACCGAGCTGGGTGAGAGGTGCGCTGATGTAATTTTATATATATTTTGGTCGCCTTTGTCCTTGTAATGCAGGAAGCAGAAATGATGAAAGGATGGAAAATAGCTTAGCCGAACGGCAGTGTCAAAATTAGCCTTAAAGGCCGTCAAGCTCCGACGTTAAAAATCGAGAGACGAGCCGGCGTCTATAAACCCTCCGAGCGGAAGACCGTCGAGCTCCGACGTTAAAAATCGAGAGACGAGCCAGCGTCTATAAACCCTCCGAGCGGAAGACCGTCGAGCTCCGACGTTAAAAATCGAGAGACGAGCCGGCGGAAGACCGTCGAGCTCCGACGTTAAAAATTGAGAGACGAGCCGGCGTCTATAAACCCTCCGAGTGGAAGACCGTCGAGCTCCGACGTTAAAAATCGAGAGACGAGCCGGCGTCTATAAACCCTCCGAGCGGAAGACCGTCGAGCTCCGACGTTAAAAATCGAGAGACGAGCCGACATCTATAAACCCTCCGAGCGGAATAAGGCAATAAAAAAGACTTGCGAACAAATATCCGAGGTATTTGCCCCTGATAATCGTTCGACCGCCTCTACGTACCGCCCGGCCCATTACCCAAAGGTACTTCAACGTCCAGCGAACAACATCTTCTGTCGAAGCAAGACATGTTCATCCGAGCGGAATACATACTCAAAATACTTCGTCCAAATCCCTTTCGAATAGGAGAGGTGTGATAAGAGGCGAGCGGACAGCACACATATTGACTAGCAAAAGGGCAAAACAAGCAAAAGGAGATTATATTAAGAAACTAAGGCCGAACGGCCGAATTACAAAAGGTGATAGTTTATCGCCGAGCGGCTAGACTACGTTTAAGCTTCCTACTCTAAATAATCGTAAAGATCCTTCGGGATGTTATCAAGGAGCGCCACTTGATCTGCGGCCGGGATGATGGCGGACTCAGGAAGGTGCCCCTTGGACTTCAGATAGGTCACCGTGGCAGTCATGGCAAGGTCAAACGCAGTATACATCTGCTCGCAAACCTTCTCTGAAAATTCAGGCGAGCGGATGTAATTCTGTCTCAGGGCGGCGACCCGGCTCGGCTCGGCCTCCTGATATTCTGTGAAGACCGCTTGGGAGGCAGCGAGGGATTCTTGCAGAGTTTTCAGCTCGTCCTTATGCTTGATTGTGTCGGCCGAGCGGCCCGCCTTCTCTTTATCGAGCTGCTCCATCAACTCCTTGACTTTCTGCTCCAATCCCCGAGCCTCGACATTCTTTTTCTCCAGATCGGAGATGGCCGTGTTTTTTCGAGTGGTGGACAGGGTTATTTTTGTGTCGAGCGACTTGACTTGCCGCTCGGACTCGGCCAAGGCGTGGGCCTGATCGGCCGTCTTCTTCTGCTCGGCCGCCAGCAAATCCTGAGTCTTTTTGAGCTCCTTCTGAAGCTCGGCATACGAAGGGCCTTGCGGAGGAGCGCCGCCCGAGCTCCGTAGCCTTTTAAACTCCTCGTCCACCATCGCAAGCCGATTGGAAACGGCAATCTCCTCCACCCATCTCTGACAAAAGAAAATTTGTTAGAAGTCGATCGGAAAGAATGTGCGAAGGAGTTGGGAGGAAATACACCTACCCCGGTGGCCTGTTGCATGTGGCTATCGGCCAAGTTGCGGAGCGGAATCAGTGCCACACGCGCCCGAGCGTCGGCCCACATTTCAGCTAAGGGTCCCTTCATCGTGATCAAGTGCTCGGGCGTTGTGGGTCGGTCAGCCTCGAGCAACAGTTCTTTGGTCGGGAGGTGGAGTGAGACTCGGATGGTGCGGCGCCGACTGGGGGTCGTCTGGGCGGAAGCCGGAGAAGGGGCGGAAGCCGACGCAGAAAATTGGGACAAAATTGTAGAACGATGGACCTGGTGGGGAGCGGGCGGAAGGATGTTGACTGGAACTACCTCGAGAGGGTCCGCAGACGCGTCGAGTTGGGAGGGAGTCCGATCGGACGAGATCACCTCGATCTCTGGAGCTTTACCTCGAGAAGCGGCGGTAACTCGCTCGGATGGATGTATAGCTGAAGCTGCCGAGCGGAGTGGCGTTTCCTCCCGGCGTCTTTTTTGTCGGAGGGGGCGCTCTTCCTGTTACGCCGAGCCCTCTTCCCGAGCGGAAGGCTCTCGACTAGCAGTTGCGCCAGTCACCTCCTCTCGAAGAGAAGCTTGAGCAGCCGACTCCCCAGCATGGGTCCCGCTCTCCCCCTCATTAGATCCGACCGGCTGGATGCCGAGCGTCTCCATTTCTTTGGCCGCTGCGGCTTCGAGCGCCGCCGCCTTTTTCTTCAGAATGCCAGCCATCACTGACTCCATAACGGTGTTCGCTGCAAAGGAAAACAGAGAAAATCAGTTAGCAATTAAAATGAATTTACCAAGTTAAATTCTTACCGAAGCCGTTCGGTAGCGGGGCTCTGATCGGACTCAAGCCGAAAATGTACATAACCCCTTCTGGAAGGAACTTGTTGATGTCAAGCCGCAGAGCGGATAGCATGTTGGCAGCGTGGAGATAATCCGGTCGGGTCTTGAACCTTTTGAGCTCTGGGGAGAGAGGAAGGCCGACCTGCCATTGGGTTCGGAAGGTAGGTCATTCGGGAAGGTGAATGTAGAAGTAGAATTCCTTCCAATGCTTATTGGAGGAAGGCAGTTTATTGAAGAAGACCAAGCCGGGCCGAGCTTGGAACATATAGGTGTCCGGCTCGGATTGCTTGGGGTAATAGAAGTAATAGAAGACCTCCGGCCGGAAGGGAATGTTATGGATTTTGAAGAGGACGACTACACCGCATAAAAGGCGGAAAGTATTGGGGACCAGGCTTCCGAGCGGAATGCCGAAAAAGTCGCAAACTTCTACAAAGAAGGGATGAATGGGGAGTCGCAGACCGGCTATGAACTGGTCGCGGAAAACACAAAACGCTCCGCGCGACGGTTTATGTGGCCGAGCTAAGTCTGTCGGTATGATGATTTCAAGGTTGGAAGGGATCTCAAAAGTATTAATTAGAAGGTCGGCGTCACGCCGATCGAATCGCGACTCCATGGTAGTGTACCATGGGTCGAGGGCTTGGTCTTCGGGTTGAGAAGATTGGGCCATGGTCCAGACGGACGAAATCAAAAGAGAATGAAGAAGATGGCAAAGAAATAGTAGCCCAAGAACGAAAACTTGGGAAAGAAAAGCAACGGAAATGCCAGAAACAAAGAGAAAAGGAAGCAGAAAGAAGCAGAACCTTACAACGGAGAGGAGGATCGAGGGAAGAGCACCGGAGACCGCCGGAAACAGAAGCGCAAGATCACCGGAAGTCTGGAACGCAAGAGGAATTGGTAGGCACACGACAGCAGACGTGAGGTGAAGGAAAGAAAACGAAGCTTTTATAGGGTGGAGCCCGAGCGGCCTCCACCGTTGGATCCAGGTTGCGAGAATCGAAGCACGCATCGCACCGTTCATTTCGAACCACCTCGATCCCATCAGAGAACCACGCCGCAGCCGTACAATGACGGCAGCATCGCCACGTGGCAGCCAGCCACTGGAACACATTTAATGGGCGCATGCTCGACCTTAATGATAGAGATTGGCGAAAACTTCGAAGAGATGCTGAGGAATGTGGTCGTTGACTGGCGTTTTGGCTACCCCCTTTGATTTCGAGCGGATGTTAGCTGAAGGATGCCATTCGGCTAAACAATCGTCCAGTCAGTCGGGCTAAGCGCCTCCTTCGACTAGACTTGAAGGGGAGGCAAGTGATCCGGCGATAAGAATAGGGGACCCCCTTTCCGGGGAGTCAACGCCACGTGGAAGTCGGAGGGCCAGGTGGTCGATCGGATAAGGATGGACCGACCTGACGATCGAGAAAAGGTGGGATCGATCGGCTGACCGGAGAAGGGGGGCTGACCACCCGGCCGGCCGACCGGTGTCTAACTGATGGCAAAAGGCGTCCCGGCGGGAGTCGGGGTTCCGGCGCTCGTTGAACAGGATCGAAGGGTCGAGCGGATGGCACGCTCGGCCGAAGACATAAGGTGGCATACTGCGGACAGTCTCCATAGAGCACATTACCGAGAATCTCCCAAGTAGACCATTATATATGACCGGCCGGACGTGAGGTGAGTGCTTGCCGGCCGGACGCCCGGCATGGAGTAAGGAGAAAAGGACAAGGAACATCTTCTGACAGCAGGCATGCTCTATGACCAAGCCATACTCCAAATCTTACGACAAGGAGTTCCGATGTCCCATCGAAGACGTGCTTGGACTGTAGCAGTATGGTGTCAGGCAAGCTTTCTGACAAGCCCTTACTGAGGTATGGGTTGGGGACACGTATTCGCCTCGGTATGTGTGCATGAGCTCCTTCCCCACTCTATATAAGGAGCCTCGCACTTCACCGGAGGTACGCCTTCTTGCATATTCGGAGCTATTTCTTTGCTGACCACTTGCCTGACTTGAGCGTCGAAGGGTCGTCGCCGGGAACCACTTCCCCGCCCGACTTCCCTGCAGGTTCGCCGGAGGTTCGTACGACCGGTCGGGGATCTATGTCAGCAGTTTGGAGAGCGCCACGTGCCCAACGTCCGTTGATTCAGCGTTCGGACAGGATCAGTATGTAATCTCTACTGTAACTATAGTTACTCTACCATTTTGTTTCCTCGTTTCTCCTACATCGTCGGTGTTTGACTTGAGCGTCGGAGGGTCATCGCTAGGAAACCCCGCCCTGGCTCGGCACTGACGTTGCTGTAGTTGTAAACTTCATTGACGAGGAGTCCACCAACGGTCAACGGGAGCGCCACGTCCCCAACATCCATTGCCTCGACTCTCGGACAGGATCAAATTTGGCGCCGTCTGCGAGAACGCACCTGCATCCGAGCCGAGAAGATGGATGACGCTGGACGACTTCACACAGTGACGCTCACTCAAGAGGAGCTCAACGCACTAATACAAGCGCGAGCGGCAAAGATAGTTGAGCAATAGCAACAAAAGGCACTAGCCGACCGACTGGCGCAACAAGCAACGTCGGTCTTTGGAGGCCGAGCGACTCATGACGACCGACCGGAACAGTATTCTATTTGGGAGCAAAATAGACTGCCGACCGGCACGCATGGAGAAGCTCCACCCGCACCTATTCCATTCCATCGGGCTCTGTTCCAAACACCTTCAGAGGTTGTGCAAGCAAATCAGGAGAGGCGATCTTCTTCAGAAGAAGCGCCCGTTCGGGACGCAAGGAAAAGCAAGGCGCCCCGAGCCGATGCGTCTCCCGAGCGGATCAACAGTTAGTTCTCCGAAGCAATACTTCAAGACCCTTTGCCGAGGCACTACACTGCATTGGCAATCGGAGAATACAACGGATCGATCGATCCGGATGATCATTTGGGTAAGTTCGACAATGTTGCTACACTTCACCAATACACAGATAGGGTGAAGTGCCGAGTCTTTCTCACAACGTTGTCCAGCTCAGCCTAGCGATGGTTCAAGAGGCTACCGGACGAATCAATACAAAGCTTCAAGGATTTCCGAACGACCTTCCTCCACCACTTTGCAAGCAGTAGACGCTACCAAAAGACAAGCGTCAGTCTGTTCTCTTTGAAGCAAGGGCCGAGAGAAACCCTCTAAGCATACATCCAACGCTTCAATCAGGTAGCTAAGGATATCCCCTCGGTCTCATCTGAGACCATGATGAATGCCTTCACCCAGGGGCTCGTAGAGGGAGACTTCTTCCAGTCGCTCATCAGGAAGCCGCTCCGCGACTACGACCATATGCTCAAGAAGGCTAATGAATATATAAATGTGAAGGAGGCCCAGGCAGCCAGAAGGAAGGAGGCGCCATCCGAGCCCGCAGTGCCAACCGAACAGTGATCGCCTAGCAACCACCAACAGCCAAGGGGGTCGAGAGCTGAAGGCCGACCGCACCAAGAAGCAAGGGCACAGGTCGTACATCATGTGAATTCCGATCGGCCAAAACAGCGAAGGGCAAGGTATGGACGTCTATGTTTTGTTCCTTCCACCAGTCAACGTCACACAACACCCGTGACTACCGCGGGTTTACACCGATCGCCCGACCGGCGCCTAGGGGTTATCATCGTCGATCGCCTTCACCCGACCGGCGACACTGGCATCAAACCGCCGAGCGACGAGAAGATGCCAGGCGGTCATCCGAGCGGCAGTACCACCATCAACAAAGCAGAAATGACCATCTCCGAGCCTCACATGAGCGACACAGACCTAGCACTTGGGAGGAGGAAAATAGAAGCAATGCCGCTCGAGGAGAGATAAACATCATCGTCGGTGGACCGACCAGCAGAGACTCCAATCGAGCCAGAAAATCATATGCCCGGCGTTTAGAAATTCACGCCATGGGCTGTAGTCAGGAGAAGGCAAGTGGGCTCGAAATCAGCTTTGGACCCCGGGACCTCGAAGGAGTGGAAGTCCCCCACGATGACGCCCTCATCATCCGAGCGGTAATCGCCAACTATACAATTCACCAGATTTTTGTGGGCATAGGGAGCTCAGTGAATATAATTTTCAAGAAGGCTTTCAATCAGCTCCAGATCAACCGAGGCAAGCTATTGCCGATGATGACCCCACTATATGGATTCACCAGCAATGAAGTTCTGCCGATCGACCAAGCCAAGTTGGCCATATCACTCGGAGAGGACCACGAACTTCATTGTGATGGATGCCCCCTCAGCCTACAATGTCATTCTAGGTTGACTGGCTCTCAACAAATTCCGAGCGGTAATCTCAACATACTGCCAGAAGATCAAGTTCCTAATAGAATACTGAGTAGGAGAGGTCAAAGGCGATCAGTTGGTCGCTCGATGTTGTTATGTATGGTCAAAACTGAAGCCAGGACCGCTCGGAAGACACCCCGACTAGAGGTAAGTGCCATCACTGAAATGCCCCCTACTCTAGTCTATGAAAAAAAGGAAGAAGTACAAATCCACCCCTGCTGAGCGGAGGCAACGACTTTCATCGCGTCTGACCTGGGAGTTGAGTAGAAAGCAGAGCTGGTCGCTTGTCTCCAAAAAAACCATGATGTATTCGCATGGTCGAGGCACGAGCTCCCCGGGATATCACCGAGTGTCGCGCAGCACGAGCTTCACGTCCGACCAGATGCTTGGTCGGTGAAGCAGAGAAAGAGGGACTTCAACGCCGAACAAAATCTGATCATCCGAGCGAAATAGAGAAGCTCTTAGAAGCCGACCACATATGTGAGGTTCAATTCCCGAGCTGGCTCGCGAATGTAGTGCTTGTCTCAAAGCCGGGCAACAAGTGGCGAGTCTGCATCGACTTCAGGGACCTCAACAAGGCATTCCCGAAGGACTTCTACCCGCTACCCTGGATCGATCAGATGGTAAACTCCACTGTCGGGTGCGAGCTAATATGCATGCTGGATGCGTATCAAGGGTACCACCAAGTGTCGCTCGCCCGAGAAGATCTAAAGAAGGTCAGTTTCATCATGGTCGATGAAACCTACTGCTACAATGTCATACCGTTCGGGCTAAAGAACGCTGACGCTACTTATCAGAGGTTGATAAATAAAGTGTTCAGGCGGTAGATCGGCCGCAACATGGAGGTATATGTCGACGACATAATAATTAAATCCCTCCGAGCAGCTGACCTATGTGCAGATATCAAGGAGACCTGCCAGACACTCAGGACGTACGGAATCAAGCTGAACCCAAGCAAGTGTCTATTCGGCGCAAAGAGTTAGCGATTCCTGGGTTACATCGTCACCAAACGGGGCATCGAGGCGAATCCCAACAAAGTGAAAGCACTACAAGATATGTCGGCGCTAAGGAATCTCAAGGAAGCCCAACGTCTCACCGGGCGGATAACAGCATAATCCTGGTTCATCTCCAAGTCAGCCGACCGAAGTTTGCCGTTCTTCAAGAGATTACACCGAGCCACCAAATTTCAATGGGACGAAGAATGCAGTCGGGCGTTTGAAGAATTGAAGGAGTACCTCAATTCATTGCCTGTATTAGCTAAGCCAACTGTCGGCAAGCCACTCAGAATTTATTTATCCTCAACTGAGCATGCAATCGGCTCGGCACTAGTTAGGTCGAACGGCGAGGAGCAGCCGGTGTACTTCCTGAGTCATATATTGAAAGATGTTGAATCCCGTTATACCGGTCTCGAGAAACTGGCTTTTGCGTTAGTGCTCGCCGCTTGGAGGCTTCGTCCCTACTTCCTCACGCATTCTATTATCGTGATGACCAGCAGTCCTTTGGGGAGGGTCCTTCTCAATCCAGAGGTGTCCTAACTGCTAATCAAATGGGCGACGGAGCTCAGCGAGTTTGATATCCAATATTAGTCCCGAACGGCCATCAAAGCGTAATCCTTGGCGGATTTCATCACTGAGGTACAGAATCCTGAACCAGAAGCCGTTTAGAGAATATATGTAGATGGGGCGGCCACTCGGCAAGGGAGCAGGATCGGAATACTGCTCATCTCCCCCCAAGAGGAGTGGATGTGTTTGTCCGTTCGGCTAGACTACTGGGCAACCAACAATGAAGCTGAATATGAAGCACTTATAGCTGGCCTACAAGTTGCTCGGCACGTCAGAGCCATCAAGGTCCTCATCCACTCGGACTCACAGTTGGTTGCTCAGCAGCTAGCTGGGACGTTCGAGATAAGTAACGCGCGGCTCAGGCTCTACGCTGAGGCTTTCGAAAAGCTGAAGGCCAACTTCGGGAGGTCGTAATATAGAAGGTCCCCCGAGCGGAGAACCAAGCTGCAGACGAATTGGTCAAACTGGTCATCTCGTTATCGTCGATCATCATATCACAGCTGATCGAGCAGGTGGCTTTAGTGACCCACATTGACCGGATGGAGGGACTTACCTTCCCAGATAATTGGAGGGCGGCACTGACGGAGTTTCTACGATCGGAAACTACACCATCCGATCGGGAGGAGACCCGCTTATTAAGAAAGAGGGCTGGTCGATTTACCCTGATCAGAGATCAGTTCTACAAGAAGGCTTTCTCGAGCCCCTACTTAAGTGCGTCGGGTCGGAGGATGCCGACTATATACTGCAGGAGGTATACCAAGGATCCTGTGGAGGGCACCCGGGCGGCCGCTCATTACCAAGGAAGATTTTACTTGCCGGATACTTCTAGTCGACCCTCAAGGAGGACGCCGCTCGAACGGTTGTCACCTGCTTGTCCTGCCAGAAGTATCACAACCTCTTGCACTGGCCGACCGAGGAGATGAAGGCGTCCACAGTGGCTTGTCTGTTCGACCAATGGAGCATGGGCATCGTGGGGCCCTTCCCCATGTCAACGGGCCAAAGGAAGTTCCTGCTCGTCGCGGTGGTCTATTTCTCCAAATGGGTTGAAGTCAAGTCGTTGGCGAGGATAACCGAGCAGATGGTCATGAAGTTCATTTGGCAGCACATCATTTGTCGATTCGGGATCCCGCGTCGGCTCGTCTCCGATAATGGGAGGTAATTCATGGGGCAGAGGCTCAACGAGTGGTGCGAAAGGTACGGCATTTAGCAAGCCTTCACTTCGGTAGCCTACCCTCAGAGCAATGGGCAAGCGGAGGTCGCCAACCGCGAAATACTTTGGATCCTGCACGTTCGGCTTGACCACGTTGGAGGGATCTGGGTAGATGAACTCCCCAGTATGCTATGGGCGATCCGCACGACTCCCAAGGAAGGGACCGGGGCAATGCCCTTCCACCTGGTATATGGCGGTGAAGCGGTCGTCCCCGTCGAAGTCGGGGTTGAATCCGATCGGATACAACACTACAACGAAGACAACGCCGAGCGGAGGCTTCTGGAGCTAGACCTGGTGGACGAGGTACGTGCTAAAGCAGTCGTCCGGCTGATGGCCTACCGCCAGAGGATGAAGCAAAACTACAATTGAAGGATGATCCCGAGGTCGTTCCTGGTTGGCGACTTGGTATGGAAGAAAGTGAAGTCAGTCGGCGACGTTTGTTGGCTTAGAATCGATAAATAGCACACCCAAAGCACACAACACACAGGAATATATAAGAAGAATAGGACAAATTGAAATTTAACTTATGAAAGAAAATCTTACATCGAGATACCTTCTACACACCTCTACGATCCTTTATATACACCACAAATGATAAGAGCAAAGACTATGAGATCTATAAAAATAGGATTGGCTAACACTAGATCCATAAAAATAGGATCGACTGAGTAATAAGAAATTATCAAGAAAATAAATAAAAAAACAAACTAACGACATGGGGACTTAGCCTTATCATGTCTGGATTATTTTCTCACATTACTCCCCCTAATCCTAACATGGTTGTAAATCACGGACGCCGAGTAGATGTCGCATGGCAGCTAACTTCACTCCTGGCAATGCTTTAGTTAACGCATTGGCTCGTTGTTCTCCAGTATTAATGAACTCAACCACAATCTGTCCCCTTTCAATACATTCTCTGATAAAATGAAACCTTGTATCTATATGCTTGCTTCGATCACGGAATACTGGATTCTTCATGAGAGCTATCATAAATTTGTTGTCAACAAACAAAGTTACTAGCTTTGGCTCTACACCGGTTAATTCGCTGGTAAGGCTCCTCAACCACAAAGCATGGCCGACCGTAGTTACGGTTGCCATGAACTCTGCCTCACACGATGAAAGCGCCACTGTCTTCTTCTTCTGTGAATTCCAGGACACCAAACTTTCATTAAAATAAAAAATCATTCCACTTGTACTTTTCCTCCCATCGAGATCGCCGACTAAATCACTATTCGAGTAGCCGAATATACCAATTTCCTAGGGTCCCTTTATGTAAACAAGCCTAAAATAGATTGTACCTTTCAAATACCTGAGAATCTGTTTAACCACCTTGTGATGCATAATTGTAGGTCTCTCCATGTATCTGCTCGCTAATCTGACAGAATATGACAGGTCCGCCCGTGTGTGCAGTAGATATCTCAAACAACCAATAATGCGCCTATACTCTGTGGCGTCAACTGGAGTCCCTTCCAAGTCCTTATGCAAACGTGTCTTGGGTTCCATTGGATGCTTTGTGGCATTGCAGTCTGTCATCTTGAACTAAGATAGAATTTTCTTGGCATAAGCTGATTGTCTAAGTAAAATTTGACTCTTCTGTTGCTCCACTTCAATCCCTAAGTAGTAGGAGAGAAGACCCAAATCACTCATCTCAAATTCTATCATCATTTGTTGTCTGAACTTGTTGATTTTCTCTGTGCTATTTCCTATCACGATGAGATTGTCGGCATATACTCCAACAAGTATACTTGCTTCTCCTTCACCTCTTGTATATACTGCATGTTCTTGAGTACATTTTTTGAAGCCAAGCTCTTCCAGACTCTTGTTCAAACGTATGTTCCAAGCTCGTAGAGCTTGTCGCAGTCCATAGAGGGCCTTGGACAACCTGTATACCTTATGTTTTTGGTTTTGTACTTCAAACCCTTCTAGTTGAGTGACATATATTTCTTCTTCTAACTCTCCATTAAGAAATGCTGACTTCACATCTAGATGGTGTACCTCCCAGCTTTGATTTGCCGCAAGCGCAAGAATGACTCGAATAGTGTCAAGTCTAGCGACAGGCGCAAACACTTCTTCAAAGTCGATGTCTTGTCTTTGTATATAGCCTTTAGCCACTAATCTTACTTTGTGCTTAACGACTTTCCCATCTGAATCTTTCTTCAATTTGAACACCCACTTTAGGTTGATAGGCTTGTGGCCTAATGGGAGCTCAGTTAGGTTCCAGGTATTATTTCAGCTCTTTCTCCATTGCTTCGTACCAGCAAGCCTCGGTTACAGCTTCTTGATAACATGTCGGTTCTTCAAATATCACCATCATCACCTCACCCTCTTCTTCATCAATACCAACCACTTCCTCAGTGTTGGCGTAGATATCAACAATGGATCTAAAACGGGCCAGTCCTTCATAAGACTCGGGTGAGTTTGTTATCGAAGGCGAGGAAGCTGTATGGGTGTTCGATGATGGTGTAGATGGACTTGACGCTCCTGTCATGGGAACCACGGCTATTGCCGGTGTTGTGACATCTTCCGCTGCGACCTCAATGTCTACTACAACAATCACCTTGTCGGTGTCGAATGCATCCACCACCATAAACTCTGGTACCTTTTCTTCATTGTTGGCACCTGCATTCCATGTCCATTCATAATTTTCTCAAAACATCACATCTCTACTTACTTGTAGCTTGTCATGCCTTGGATCAAATAGACGATGAGCTTTGCAGCCTTCCTCGACACCCAAGTATACCACCATGTGTGAGCTTCTATCGTCAAGTCTTTCCGGAGTGTTTTGATCTTGTATTCGGTCTTGTTCTCCGTCAAGAATTTGAACTTCTTGAATTCTTGGAATGCATCATTCTTTGCTGCCAATATAAACACCCACACCCATCTTGTGAAATCATCAACAATCGGAAGAAAGTACTTGTTATCGGCTAGTGTACATGGTGAGATTGGCCCGCAAATATCAGCATGGAGAAGTTCCAACGGCTTCTTCGTTCTACAGTTTGCTTGGCACAAGAATGGCAACCTTACATGCTTGGTGATCACACACACCTCGCAAAGCTTGTTCGGATGGGGCAATGGAGGCACATCAACCACCAATTTCTTCTCCCCTAACGACTTCAAATCATGGCAATTGACATGTCCGAGCCTTATATGCCATAACAAAGTTGGGTCTTCTAGGCTTGCTAGGAGACAGACTTGCTTGAATGTCTTCAAGGTTATCTTGTACAAGCGATTTTGTGTTCGCTTTACTAGCATCAAGAGCTTCCCGCTCCTATCAATTACCTTCATAGTATCTCTTTCCATGTGCACCTCGTTCCCAATTTCTGTCAATTGACCGAGACTTATGATATTACTACAAAATTTCGGAATGTAGTATACCTCATGGAGAGCCTTCCGATCGCCATTCTTGCATTCGAACACAACCATCCCCTTGCCCATGATCTCAATGGTTGATTCATCGTCAAACCTCACCCTCCCAGTGATGGTTTCATCTAGTTCTTAAAACTTCTTGCGATGGCCAGTTATGTGGTTGCTGGCACCGTTGTCAAGGTACCAGATGTCTTTATCTCCTTTATTAACGTCGCGGTACATCTCCGGTAGCAACCTATCTTCACTGAGTAGAATGGTATCCTGTCGCTCACGCCTAATGTCAGGCTCCTCGTGGGACACAGTCATCATTTGTGCTGGCTCTTCATTGGTGGCGCAAGTGAGGTGAGTCTCATCATCACGACGCTTGTTGTAGCATTCGGACGCGTAATGCGTCATTTTCTCACAATCGAAACACTTTATACGACTCTTGTCATGAGTGCCTCTGTCGTTGCTGCTAGTGCCTCCTGCATTGTCTTGGCTCGGCGTACCACAGCCACGACCGCGCCCCCGCCATTTGCCATGACTAGGGTTGTTGGACCTAGACCTAACCACGGTTCGGAACCGACGGTTCGACAGTTCGGAACCGCCGGTTCGACGGTTCCAGGCAGGTCGACCCTTAACCTTAACCGCCCAAGACGGTTACGGTTCACGGTTCAGAACCGCCGATTCACGGTTCGGTTCACGGTTCGTCACGGTTCGCCACAGTTCAAGATTAATATGTTAAAAAAAATTAAAAATTAAAAATTAAACATTAAACATTAAACATTAAAAATTAGAAATTAAAATTTATTGAAAAAAGGGCTTGCACTTATTTAAGTTGCCTACGTATCCCTTTAGGGGAATCAAAGCTCACGTAGTTCTTTTACATTTTTATCATTTTACATTTTCATTCACTTCCATTTCCTGTTCCTGTCGTATTTGTTCCTTCAGTATCAAAATCTTCAACTTCGTCATCTGAAAGTTGCATTCCTTGGATTCTTTTCTCCGCTCTGGTCCAATCGTCCAGTAATGCTTGGGCTTCCAATGAGTCGGGAGACAAAGTTAATCGTCGTTCATCTAATATGTTGCCGCCGGCACTGAACGTCTGCTCCACAGCAACAGTTGACACTGGACAAGCTAAAATTTCTTTTGCGATCACGGAGAGAACGGGAAAGCTTTGAGCCTTCTGTGACCACCACTTTAAGATATCGAAGTTTTCGCTATCTGCTTCATTAAAATCAAAAGAAGTCGTAAAATAATTCTCAAGTTCCTGTGTGGAACTTGAGGATCCTCGTGGGCATTTTGTCCGTTCTTTTAATAAGAGTTGTGCTTTTGTAAGTTTTAAAATACTACTAGTAGTTTGTTGAATTTCAGAAATATTAATTTGTGTTCCATATTTTGCATAATATTGATTATAAATATCATATAAATAAATTCTAACATTATATATAATATTAACTCGATCAGGGGAAGAAGAATCTTTAATTGGAATTAAAGCGTCATAATATAAAATTAACATTTTTTGTAAAACTTCTAATTTAAATCTAGGATCTAAAGCAAATGCAATTAAATAAATTTCAGGAATTAAATAAAAATATTTTTCCCATTTTGTTTTCATAGCTAAGATGCAAGGAGATAAAGATTCATTATTAATATGTTCATTTAAAACTAATACTATATTAGAAAAATTTTCTAAAACTAATTGAGCAGTGAGATAATAAACACCGGAAAGTTGTTCGGTTGCATCATTAAATACTTTTAAAATTTCACAAATACTACTACAAATATTCCATTGTTGTGAAAATAAATATATATAGTATTAGTGTTTTGTGCAAAAAATGAACATAATAATTCTTTATATTGAAATGAATCTTGTAATAATTGGTATGTTGAATTCCAACGTGTTGGTACATCACGTGGAAATTTTTTAGGTCTCATTCCATTAATTTTACAAAACCTACCCTATTGTTTCATTATAGATGGATGAGACCATAAATAAGAAATTGCAATTCTAATTGGTTTAATATAACTTTCTAAAATTTTTAAACTATCTTGAATACATAAATTTAAAACATGGCATACACAACGAATATGAAAAAATAAACCTCCAATAATAGGTTGACAAACAAATTTTAGATCATCTATATAAGCGGTATTAGAACTAGCATTATCTAATGATATTGAAAATATTTTATGAGTTAAACCATATTCTTCTAAAATTAAACATAATAATTGTGCGATATTATGAGCATTATGTGATTCATCAAAAACTCTATAAGCTAATAATCGTTTTTGGATGTTCCAAGAGTTATCGATCCAATGGCAAGTCACACCCATATACGAATGTGTTTGCCAATGATCACTCCAAATATCGGAACATAAAGAAACTTTATTATCTAATTTACTAAATTCATCAATTCAATTCTTTTTTCCTTGTTTTACTAATTTTTTAATTGTACGAGTAAATGTAGTCCTAGGAACACGTATAGCACATGGATTAAGAGATTCTTTACAAAAATCTTCAAATATGCATTTAGATCCAAAACTAAAAGAAAGATGTTCTACGGAAACAAATTTAGCTAATGATTCTCTTAATTTATTATCCGAATATAAAAATAAACCGGAATCGGTACTACCGCTAGTTGAAGAAAATCTTGATAATTGTGTTTGAGAACGGTCGAGTCCATATTCCGTCGGGTGCTTCGTTTCTACATGTCGTTTCAACGACCCATAGCCGCCACCGGCTTGGAATTTGTAGGAAGCATTGCAGTGCTTACATTTTGCACGCATTTCTCCCGGCGGAAGAGTGACCTTCTCAAAATGTTTAGTAAAAATAGAAGACTTTAGAGGAGGAAGTTCCCGAACCTTAGAAGTAATTGCATCGGTACTTCCTTGTGTTTCGGGTGTCGGATTCGGAAGATGCTCGATCTCATCATCGGTGGATTGAATGTTGGGGTCCTCCTCCCGCGGATTCATTATTTGCTTTCCCTTCCGAGCTCGAGATGATGCACCTCCGCGGCCTCCTTCCATTGTAATTGAAAATTGAAAACGAAAGCGTGTAGAGATTAGAGAATACGAAAATGAGATTAAGAGTAGAGAAGATGTGTGTGAAAAATAATGAAATGAGCTCTCTATTTATAGAGTTTTAATAGTAACGGACACTAAATCATAGTCATTGATCAAAAAACGGTCAAATGATCCTAATCGTTGAAAAAAAATACCCAAAAAACCCTCCCAACGGCTACGAACCGTCGGTTAACCGGCGGTTCCAACGGCTATGAACCGCCGATTAACCGGCGGTTCAAGCCGTTTAAAAAAAAAAAAATTGCGGCTGAACCGCCGGTTCAACCAGCCAGTTAACCGGCGGTTCGCCAGTTTTACAATCAATGAATCGGAACCGGCCCGGCAACTTGCCGGGCCGGTTCCGGTTCGACCCGGCGAACCGGGTCAACGGGCAACCGGCCCGTTGACCCGGGCCGGGTCCGGGCCAGCCCGGGGCCGGGTCCGGGCCAGCCCGGGGTCGGGTCTAGTTGGACCTACACCCCTTGCCTCCTGACGAACTGTCCATGTTGCTCCCCTTCTGTCGCATTTGCCATGCGGCATGAGTAAGTAGGAGCTCACCTTCAATGTCGTTGGTGTTGCTGCGTAATCGTAGTGTTCGTTCCTCGTACGCCTTCAGTCGTCGAATAGTCTCCTCAAATGGTATCGTCTCAAGATCGTGAAACTGTTCAATATCGGCAACAATAGGGAAGAACTTATCAGGGACAGAATCAAGCAACTTCTTTACCAAAGAGGAATCTTCAAGCGTGGCACCACGAGTGGAGAAGTTGCTGCTCATGGCGCTGAATTTGCCAACAAACTCATCAATCATCTTGGTCTCCTTCATCTGGAGGGCGTCAGACTTGCTCTTTAACGTTTGTACGCGTGCCTTTTTCACCCAATCACTACCAAGGTACCTCGTTTTGAGGCTATCCCAGACTTCCTTCGCCATCTTCTTTTTTGCAATTTGGAGAAGGATGTCTTCGAGGATACAATGTAAGATGTATGCACGCGCCTTTTGTCCTTCTTTGTATCTACTTGGGCTCCTTCCACTGGCTCCACCGCCTCCCAAACTCCCTGGGCATCAAGAATCGCCTCTGTCTTTATTGCCCACACAGTGTAATTGTGAGGGCTTAGCATTGGATCGGGAAATGACACTCCGTCGTTCTCCTTCACAACAACTTGTGGGATGCCAGAGATTTTTATGGAATGGTGGATTCTTGGGTGTTCTATACTGCCAAAGCTCTGATACTAGATGTTGGCTTAGAATCGATGAATAGCACACCCAAAGCACACAACACGCAGGAATATATAAGAAGAATAGGACAAATAGAAATTTAACTTATAAAAGAAAATCTTACATCGAGATACCTTCTACGCACCTCTACGACCCTTTAAATACACCACAAATAATAAGAGAAAAGACTACGAGATCCATAAAAATAGAACCAGCTAACACTAGATCCATAAAAATAGGATTGGCTGAGTAATAATAAATTATCAAGAAAATAAATTAAAAAAAAATAAACTAACGACGTGGGAACTTAACCTTATCATGTCTGGATTATTTTCTCACAACGTCACTAATCTGGAAGCTCCGTGGGATGGATCCTTTAGGGTCGTGGAAAAGCTTCGCTCGGGCGCCTATTACTTAGAGGACGAGGACGGGCGGTGGCTAGAGCGTCCGTGGAGCGCAAACCATCTTCAGCCTTACCGAGCCAGATGAGAGGTATGTTGATGTGATCAATGTACCTTTATATCCCTATGTTCCTTGAATGCATGATAAGAAATAAAAGATTAAGCTTCCAAGTTTTATGTCGAAAGGCCTAACAAATTGTCGAGCGGCGACGTTAAACCCCTGTCTTCATCAAATTGTCGAGTGGCGACGTTAAACCCCTGTCTTCACTGAACCGTCAAGTGGTGACGTTAAACCCCTGTCTTCACTGAACCGTCGAGCGGCGACGTTAAACCCTTGTCTTCACCGAATCGTTGAGCGGCAACATTAAACCCCTGTCTTCACCGAACCGTCGAGCGGCGATATTAAACTCCCTATATTCACCAAATCGTCGAGCGGCGACGTTAAACCCCTGTCTTCACCGAACCGTCGAGCGGCGACGTTAAACCTCTATCTTCACCGAACCGTCGAGCGGCGATGTTAAACTCCTGTCTTCACCGAATCGTCAAGCGGCAACGTTAAACCCCGATCTCCGCCGATGGTCGAGCGGTGATTTTAAACCCAAGAGGTACGACCCTACTGATTTTATCAACGGTCGAACTACAACCCGAGTTCAAATATACTGTCCGTTTGGGAGGATACAGTCAAAAACTTCACTAATGGTGAAGAGAGCAAGACAGACTGGTGGTTATGCTGACCGGGGGGATCAAAAGCGGGCATACGAGCAAGGAAAAATTTGAAGAAAAAAAAAAGAGAAGATCTTTCATTAAGAAGAAGTGGAACAGCCGAGCGGCTGGCGTACAAACATACTTCAAAAATTTTCTTACAAACTCTCCATCTCACTCAAGATAATCGAAGACGTCATCAGACATCGAGTCGTTGAGCTGACTGCGATTGATGATGTCATTAGTCAGGGCCTCAGGGAGGTGACCGTTCGCCTTGAGCTGACCGATCGTCCCTTCCACAGCCAATTCAAAGGCCCGGACGATCCGATGGACGGCCTTGTCGGTAAATTGGTCTGAGCGAAGGTATTCCTGTTTCATCACTACAAATCGGCTCGGCTTTTCCTGTTGGTAGATCATCAGGGCAGAACGAGAGGCCTACAAGGCTTCTTTGGCATCCTTGAGTTTCTTATTCAGAGACTCCTCTCCAGCCGCTCGACAGGCCCGTTCGGCGATCAGATAGTCCTCGACTTCTTTAAGCTTTTGGGAGAGCTTCCGAGCCTCCTGATTCTTTATCTCCAGGTTGGCAATGGCTCGTTGTTTCCTTATGGTGGCCAGCTCGAGCTTTTTGTCGTAGGTCTTCAATTGTGTCTCGATCTGGCCCGGCCTAATAGTCTGGTCGGCCGACTTCTGCTGCTCTACTGCAAGGAGTTGTTGGGCCTTCTCCAGATCGGCCTGTAGCTGCGCAACCGATGATCTCTGGGAGGAAGACTCGCCACTAGAAATCTTGAGCTTCTTTCAGCTCTTCCTCCATAAGGGCGAGTCGTTGGCACATGGTCACACTCTCCATCTAGTACTGCAGGGGAACAAAAAAATATTAACGCCGATCAGAGAAAAATTATGAAATGATGAAATACGTACCCTAGTGGACATCTACAGATGGTTGTTGTCGAGCTGCCCGGGAGACATCGTGGTCGCTCGGGCCCTCACCTCCTCCCAAATTCCGGCGAGTGGCCTGCGGATCAAATTCTTGTGTTTTAGGGTGGTCAGACGGATGCACTGCTCCAGATAGTCTTCTGTTGGAAGGTTGAGGGTCGCGGACATCAAGCGCTGCCCACTTGGGTCTGATGAGGAGGAAATCGCTGGGCCGGAAGGAGCAACAGTTGATGCTGGGTCGATCCTGGACACCAGTGGTCTCCGTTGAGTTTGAGACGGAGGCAGAGACGCGATAGGTCATGCGGCGATAGGCTCCAGAGGCAGATCGGCCAAGGAGGGTGTCCGATCGGAGGAAGTGACCTCCACTGTTTCAAGGATGTCCGCCAGAGATGAGGTACCAACCCGCTCGACGGTACCCACGACTGAGGTGGCGGATCCGGAGGTGTTTTCTGTGCAGCGCCTCTTGCGCTTGATGATTGGAAAACCATCATCCGAAGACTCGGTACCTTCGGTTCGAGCAGTGGGTTGTGCTTCGAGAGTTGGGGCGGCTCAGCAACTTTTTCGATGTTGGGGTGGCTCAACAACTTCTTCGATGTTGGGGCGGCTTAGCAACTTCTTCGATGTTGGCCATCTGAACAGTGGTGGGGGTTGCCTCGCTCTCGGTTGCGTGCCTTCGTGGGAGCCGACCGGCGCCAGGCCAAGGCTCGCCATTTCCTTGGCAACAGCCGCTTCGACCTCAGCATCTTTCAGCTTCGTCAGCCCAGCCACGCGTGCTCGCATCATGACTTTGGCTGCAAAAGAGAAAAAACAAATCAGTTAGACTCAAGAGAAAGGAGCCAAAAATTTCATACCTAAGCCGCGTGCGAATTGGACTCAGCCCGAAAATATACAAACGCCCTCTAGCAACAGCTTGTTGATGTCATATTTCTGACCGGCTAGCATGCTCGCGACGTGAAGGTAATCTGGTCGGCTCTTGTACTTCTTTAGGTCAGGCTGAGGTGGTAGTCCAACCTGCCACTGGGTCCGGAAGCTTGGCCATTCGGGAAGTCGCATGAAGAAAAAATACTCCTTCCAGTGTTTGTTGGAAGTGGACATCTTATCGAAGAATACTAGCCCGATCTGAGACTGAAAGAGATAGGTCCCCAGCTCGGATTGCTTGTGGTAGTAGAAATAATGAAATACTTAAGGGGTCAAAGGGATGTCGTGCAGCCAGAACAGGACAACAACATCGCACAACAGACGAAAGGAATTTGGTACTAGTTGGGGGAGAGGAACACGGAAATAATTACAAACTTCGATGACAAAGGGGTGGATAGGAAATCGCAGGCCGGCTACAAACTGGTCTTGGAACAAGCAGATGGTGTTGGTCGGCGGGTAATTTGGCCGATCGGACGAAGAAGCCAAAATGACCTCATGATCATAAGGGATTCCAACGGCGTTTCTAAGGCTTTCAGCGTCGCCCGCATCGAACCTGGTCTCCATGGTAGAATACCAGAGCCCAGGCGAGGGGTTCGACGGCTGTGAAGAACTGGCCATTACCAGAAAATAAGAAAACAGAGAGTTTGACGAAGAGAAATACAAACAGAAAACACCGCGAGTGCGAGAGAAACACAGAGCTACCAGGGTCGCAACAGATCGAAGATAGGAAACATAGAGAATTCGGAGGAGCTTATAGAAGAGTAGCTGATGCTGGGGAGAGCAAACGGTCGTCGGAGCACTGGTTACGCAGGGAAACACCGACAGCAATCGCGGAGGAGGCAGAGTAAGAAGATGGAGCCACCGCCGCTACTTTATAAAGCTTGAGCTCGGCTGACCGGGACCATCCGATCTAGGTCACGAAAGTCGAGGCACAGATCCAACTATTAAATTCAAACCGCCAAACGTCACATCAACATCTGTCGCTTCGGGCGTGCAGTGACTGCAGCAGCAACACGTGGCACACGTCTACAGGGCAGCATTTAATGAACGCCATTAATAGGCGTGGACGCGTGCTCGGCTTTAATGGAGATGATTTGCACAAATTCCGAAGGGATTCGGATGATGTCAGCATTGACCACTCTTAGCCAAGGACAAAAACTGCAAATTGCTCCAAATGCAAGTGTGTGAAGTGCCGATCGGCCTTAATGAGCAATCTCAGGGCTGTCCGACACCCTCAAGCGGACCGGTCAGGGCCCAACCAGCATCACGGCCGATCGGCCAACAGATCTCCAAATCGGCTTGTCCAGTAAGTAGGACTTGCAGCCTCCTTCGACTAGACTTGAGGGGGAGGCATGTGATCCGGTGATGTGGAGGGGCTAGATCACAGTGGGGTTAATGGCAAGGAGGAGGTCAAAGTCAAGACGGTCAACCTTGCGTGATCATCCGAGCTGGCAGTTCACTTTCTCAACTAAGAGGGAGAATATCCGACTAGATGTCAGTACAGCTCGGACACGTACCGAGCTTCCAGCGCTCAAACAGACAAGGTATGGGCCGAGCGGCCAACCCGCTCAGACTCACATCGGTAAAACATTGACGACCGAGCAGACTACATTCAGACACATCTCCGGCCTACATGACATGGAGCCAGGACAGTGGGATGCTGGCCGAGCGGCCATTCCACTCAGCCCGAGGACAAGACCCGCCGAACGGCCAAGGGCTGGCCGAGCAGCCATCCCACTCGACCCACTAACAGACAAAAAGAGTTTCAGTCGATATCCTCATAAGGATGGGCAGAGGATCGTACGGCGGAAGCTTCCACTGTCCTGTCAGGGATATACTCGGGTCGGAGACACTTTTCTGACACGTCTTTTCAGGGTATGCTTTGAGGAGAGTACACGTCTCGAGAAGTGTGCACGTGCTTCCCCGGAGCCCTATATAAAGGGCTCCAAGCTTCGACGGATGTATGCATAATCTCTACTATAGCTACAGTTACTCTGTCATTTTGCTTCCTCGTTTCTCCTACATCATCGGTGTTTGACTTGAACGTCAGAGGGTCATCGCCGAGAAACCCCTCCCCGGCTCGGCACTCACATTGATGTGGTTGCAGGCTTCATTGACAAGAAGTCCACCAACGATCAACGAGAGCGCCACGTCCCCAACATCCATTGCCTCGACTCTCGGACAGGATTATAGAAGAAGGTCTTCTGCAAGAGCTGGGTGACAAACTGAAGTCACATCTCAATGGGGAGAGGAGAAGTCACGTCTCAATGGGGAGAGGAGAAGTCACGTCTGAAGCTCAACAATTCAAGTATGCCCCAATTGAACTTTGACTTCTTCTTCGTATACCAATTTATCCTGCAATGACCATTTCCATAATAAGGCTCATAACTCGTTAGCAACCCATCAATATTAACAAATCGGGCTATTGAATTACACATGTAATCCATATTTGATAACTTAAACCTCCATAATACACCATGTATTAAATTATTTAATGAGGTTTGATTCTTAATGACAATTATGTGTGTTATTAATTCATATGAAACCCCATCAAATAGAGACGTAATCCTTCATGCTCGCTTAGATTGATAAGGTGATGATTTTGACGAGATGGGAACATGCAGATTCGTTCCCATTCCATGTGGGTCCAAAACAGAACCGAATCCTATGTTTGATTGGGACAATCAGTCACAATAGATCTTTCATTATCAATCTCTTTTTACTTAAACCGTCATCGTTAGGCTGTTCAATCTCACCACTTTATAAAAGAGGAAAATGATAAGCCTCGAGACAGATGCGAGATGAAAGGTATGTATTTCGGTCGTATGCATACTCTGGACGGTGGAACACTGCTTTGAGGTTGGTCCAGTACTTCACCTTGTGAATTCCATTGCTTCAAGTGACTTAAATCCTAACAACTTGCATGATTTAGACCTTGAAGTACATACATTATGTGCATAAAAGTTAAGACTTTGTTTTAACATTTGATATTCATAAGCTAGACAAGTAGGATATTTGGTAATTTTGATTTCCATCCGTTATACTTAAACCAAATGCCTTTGTAGGATGTAAGGTACTTCTAACAAAATGCACGAGTGACCAGTGCTTCTTTTCCATTGTGTTTATAGATTCTTTGGACTCCTAATAGCAATACTGACTAATGAAACTATTTCAACTTCTTTCTTCTGTTCTCAATTTGAATCCACTGCTTGTCACTGTCACCACAACTAGCTGGTAAACACTTGACGACAAAGGTTGGATTGATCAGCTGAAAATTTTACAGGTAGACTAGCTGGTATGCTATTTCTTGCTCAAGAGCCTATTTTGGGTCCATCACTGGATCAGTCTCATGCTCTTCTGTCAAGGAGGATCCATCCAGAGGAGCCATGCATCAGTGGCAAATTCCTTGAGAAGTGTTGACATTTGCACCTTGTCTTTTCACAGGGTTAGTGAAACTCTATCAACCATATCATAGGATTTCTTTCAGGAGTTATCCTCCATTTTCATTCCCTTCTCCCTTTAGGCATCATGCCCATATTATAAGAAAAGGTAATTAAGTTCATCGCATGTGCCTCTTATATCTGTCCCTAGGTTATATATAAAAAGATAAATCATGAGATTAATTTATAATTGATCGTCAAATAACTAGAGGATGATTCATACCCATATTGAATGATATCTTTATATATCTTTGCAGCAATTGATCTATTTTATTGATGGTCCATATTAAATTTATCTTTCCCTTAAATCTAACAATAAGAAGGAAATATACATTTATTTTTGGTGTCGTATCTATTTGATGAGAATTTAGTTGGCAATTGAATTGTAATATAGGTATATAATTAATATATAGAGATGATATTATTAAAATATTTTTAATAATGATTTACCATGTGTATTCTGATTGATAAATTTTAGTTATTTAGTATTGTCCTTATTTAATTAAATATTATAAATTCGGTTATTTAATGGTGTTCATGCACGGAAAACGGCGTTTTGGTGCCGTGTATCGGTTTCGGTTCGCCACCGGAGCGTCTCGGTTGAATGTAACACGTTACGCACACGCGACGACTCGTCGGATCCGATTCTTTTATTACCGGACCATTTTGCCCTTCTCCTTCTCTCTGCCTTTCTCTCGCTGACGTCTTTTAAAATGGCCGTCCGCCCTCGTTCGCTGCAGATCGAGCGATCGGCAGGGAGAGATAGGGGCGGGACGGTGGCGGAGGAGAGATATGGGATCGGCCGCGGCGGAGATCGGCCTCGACCTCGACCTCAACCTCTGCGCCAGGAGGGACCGTCGGCAGCTTTGTCAAGGAGGCCGCGGCCGCCGGCGACGGAAGCGTAGCTAAGTTGGAGGCGTCCCTGAGGAGATTGGAGGAGGAGAGGAACAAGATCGGAGTTTATAAGCGCGAGCTCCCTCTCTGCATGCTCCTCGTTACCGACGGTGCCCAACTTTTCTTCGTGTTTGTTGATACTTTTCCCGTTAGATGACGATGATTTCTGACGCCGATGCTTCCTCGATTACGTGATTGAGGTGTTGAAGGAGGAGCTGGAGCGGCGCCAGGAAGAGCTATTCGCTCGAGGTTTCAAAGAATTCATACCCATTAGGCCATTAGGAGTGAGTGCGTGGAAGGAGATTGCGAGGACAAGGCACAGTCGACGAGCTCTGCCCAGATATGGTGCCTTAATCCTAGAAGCCACAGGGTCGATGATGGTGGTGTTGGTGACAAGAGCATCACAAATGAGGTACAAAAGGGCAGTGGAAGACCAGATCAGGTGGTGAAGGAGAACGTTTGCTTAGAATTCAAAATCCACAATAATATTGGGGGTGGATTCTTTCACTTCAGCCGCCTATCGCCGTTGGCGATGAGGTCAAAGGAGGATGCAAAGCCCACAGCGATGCTTCCGGTGCCGGATCTCTCTTTGCCTTCAACTGCCGCAAAGGACGCTGCTCTCCCTGTTTCTGCCATGGCTCACGTCCATTCCGATAGATACTCTGGCACTAAGCGCCTCGGTGGAGTTCCACTGGCAACGGCCGGATCTCACCGCAGCCTGCAGCTGCAGCAGCCACCGACGAAGACGAGGCGATGCTGGTCACCGGAGCTCCACCGCCTCTTTGTCCTCGCTCTAGAGCAACTTGGGGGTGCCCAAGGTTAGATAAATCTCCTTTTACTCCGAAGAAAAAAGCTGGGCGTGCAGAATTTAGAGAAGAAGAAAAGTTCCCCTGTTATTGTTTTAGTATCCTTGATTTCTGAAAATGATCCATAAACTTGTATATTAACCCTCCTGATTGTAAATTGTTCGGCATGCAGTGGCTACTCCAAAGCAGATCAGAGAACTGATGAAGGTGGATGGTCTCTCCAACGACCAAGTAAAAGCCATCTGCAGGTAGCTGCCAAGTTCTAGTGTCCTAGTTCATCCATGTCTTCAAAGCTTCCACTTTCCTAATTTTCTTTTATTAATTCTTCATTCTTGTTTCTTTTTCTTCAGAAATATAAATTGCACTCAAGAAAGATCCCCGATGGTTCAGCAACTGCCAATAGACCTGTTGTGGTCTTTGAAGGTATGTGGATGCCTCCTGAAAACTACACTTCCTCATCACCACCACACACCGTTTCGCAGTCTGGTTCTCCTCAAAGTCCTCTTCAATTTGCTTGCTCAAACTTAGCCATCTCCGTCGATGGCTGCCAGGAAGATGATGGAAAGTCTGAGAGCTTCAACTGGAGATCTTGAGCAATATTTGTAGTACAATGTATAGCTGAGGTAACAATCGGCTTCTGAAATCTGAGAGAGGTATGGTTTGAACAGAAGATTTTAGGTGTGTACTATTATTGTGAGACTGACTTGTGATTTTCCAGTATGTAGATAAAATGGGAGTTTTATTGATGAAAAGACCAGGCGAGATTCCGCCGGAATGGTGGAAAAGAGATTAATTTTCCCCAAAATATGGCCTCGCATGGAAGAACAGCTCATGGATGTTCCATTTTTTTTTTCATGGAATAAAAAAGGTAACGCTGGTTTTTCATACTACTAGTCTTTGAAATTACAGTAATTGTGAAAGTTGGTGGAAGATTGTACTATTTGAATTCCTGAACTAGTAATAGAATAACTATAAAGAAACCAATTTAACTATTTGAATTTCTCAAGAGCTACTTACGTTTGTCATTTCATCTTCCGAAATCTGAATCCTACTGAAGCATTGTTGCAGGGAGAAGGATGGATGAAGTATTAGGTAACCTTTCTACACAATATTAAAATTTCGCAGATATCTGATATCGAGTGTTTGATATAAAAAAAAAAGATGAATTTGTGAGACTGAGTTTACTAATCTGATTCGCATGAACAGATGAAAATAACTCATGAAACTGTGCCCATATTCACGGGATGCAATTCAACAACAGCACAGGATGTTGGAAAAAAAAAAAGCACAACAGTGAGTGACACTAGAGAATCAACAGACAGCTATTTGGCTCAAGTGCTTAAGAACGAGTCTTGGAGCTTTCTGCATTTCTCACCGGATTGAAATAAGGATGGTCCTGAAGCAATAAACAACAGCTGGGTTAGGAAGTATATCTGAGAATTACGACGGTTCTTTTGAGTTACAAGAAGGAACATTTACCATCGCTTCCTTTGCTGTGAGCCTCTCCTGGTGGTCGTATTTTAGCAGTTTGTCCACAAAGTCGACAGCCTATGAAGGGAAAGCAATGAGAAAACTAAACAAAATATTGAACTGGAACCTATGTATCTAACAGGTCACACCTCAGGAACTGTGACGTGCTGGTTGTCGGAATTTATAAATTTTACCCATGGCTTCTTGCTGTGCCTGCAAAAAATGGAAATCTGACTATGAGGAACAATGCACACCGTGAAAGAGAGGGAGCTTGATCACAAAATAATATTGGAACCTTCCGACAAGTGCTTCAAACTGTGGATCCAGCTCTAGATGGTATTTGTTGAGATATGCAGTTAAACCATCTGTTCCAAGCACCTGAACCACAGAACACATCCTCACTGAAATTTTGCGTTAACGAGTCCGATTAACTGGTGAAAGCAAAATTGTATCCGCTATTCAAAAACAAGCCAACTGAACTGTGCAGTGCCAACATTAAACTTTTATTCCACCATATCACAAAGGCATTTCGGGAAGATTATTCAATATTCATGGAAGCTATGAATCTAACCTGACATTCATATATATGTAGGGTTTCTGAATTAAATTAGATGTAATTCCAAAATCTGATTTTGAATATAAATTAAGCGGTTGGTAATTGCATCAGTTTAAATCACTCCAGGCCGACATATGACATAAAATGCGCAACAGCTATGTCAACAAAGGCAAGTCAATACATTTATACTAGAACTTCGCAAAAGAACAATGGTACAAAACCATAATATTTCAATTTATAAGAATTATCTCACTTTTTGATGTTTTAGTCATCGAAGAACCTGCAACCAAAGATTAATTAACATCCACATTTAGTTGAGAGAAAAAGCAAACCTTTGCTATTTTGACCAACTGATCATAATTATCATGCCCATAAAAAAATGGCTCCTTCCGGAAAATCTGTCAATCATAATGAGTATAATTAAGGACATGGAAATAGACATGCCCAAGTAATCGAATGATGTGCCAGTTAGTACATACCATCCCAGCAAACATACAGCCAAGGCTCCACATGTCAAGTGAATAATCATAATCTTGCAAGTCAACAAGAAGTTCTGGGCCTTTGAAGTACCTGGAGGAAAAGTTTATTGTCATTTTTGAACGTTACAATAATTTTTTAAATCTTATCTATTAATGACCGTAATGTTTACTTGCTTCAATTATTCCACATTCATCACAACCTTTTCAATCTCTCCTACACTTAATGCCAAACAACATGGATCCTAAATTATGGTGGGTCATTTAACTATTTCCTTCTAGCCTAAGGCAAATCAACCATCACAAGAAAACCCCAAAAACATGTCCCCATTTTAACCATCCAACTTTATTTTATGACAACATATTCACCAATTTCTTCTTGTTAAATATAATCTAAGATAACTTTTGACTCTTATAAAACCTTATTTTCCATCCATATTACTGCAATTTAGTTCATTTATTAACATCAAAATTACACTTTAAATCTTCAGTCAGTGCTCAATGTCTCGTTGTTAAGTAATCCAAGATAACGGTAACTCTTATAGACATTTTTCATCCAAATTACTGCATTTTAGTTCATCTATGACTGTTAAAATTACATTCTAAATATCCAATCAGAGCTCTGCTAAAGCTTAATATAAACTTAAAGTTCAGTTGCTCAACAAAACCTAAAAGCTATATGCAGTGTCAGTAAGTGCCTTACATTTGATGAGAGATTTCACATGGGACGCCATAAATATTAGAGATTTCAGTTTCAGATTCATTGCTACTCTAAAGTAAAGAACTGACATAATATGCATGCATAAGAAAACTAGAACTCGAAAGGCACATTTATTGTTTTTTTCCTTTAAAAATGTTTCCTTTAAAATTGACTTTCATTAAACGATTGAGATGATGAAATTTGTTCACAAGCTCAATAATAAGGAGCCAAGTAATAGCATCACACCTTGAGGCAACCCTAACATTGTACTCTTGTCCTGGGTGATACAACTCAGCCAACCCCCAGTCAATAAGACGAAGCTTTCTTTGTTGGTGATCAATCATAACGTTATGAGGTTTAACATCTCGATGCATGATGCCTTGGGAGTGGCAATAATCAAGGGCCTACACAAGAACCTGGAAAAGTTAAAGACAAACAAACGTGTTGAAAACGAATTTACTAAAAGGTATCCACTAATAAACAACATAGACCACATGGACATGTAGACACATAAATCTAAGGTTTCCAATCATCAAATATGCATTCACTGAATAAATCAAAATATTATATGGATTTTTAAAAAATGATATAGAGAGTTCAAATGAAAACTAATAAAAAATTGAGAGAGAAAAATCAGCAAACACTAATCTAGAAAATGTATGGATTTAATTTTAGTGATCTAAAGGCCACTTAATTCCTATAACTTGCCCAAAACATTATGTTCAAATGTCAAAAAGAGAATATTTGAGAAGATAGGGAAACAAAAACCTTTTTGAGCTTTACCATCAACTATGAAGCAAATACAATGGATTTTACATCTAATGTATGATAATTTGAAGCTGATAATTGTGTCAATAATTTGAAATGTATCATACAAACTATATTAACAGTGCGAAGCTGCATATCCCAACTATTTACGTTGGATTTTCATGTGAAATGGTATCTTATTACCCACCCAATATGCTCAATCAGATGACATCTGTTCAATCCAGAACACACTTGAAAGTTATATATGGAAAAACAATAGGATATGAAGATACAACTGAATGGAAACCAAAAATAACTGATATTACGAATAGTTGAACACTTGAAGTACACACTTCAACAATCTTATACTCTATAATTTAAACACAACAACAACCAAAGCCTTTATCCCATTAAGTGGGGTTGACTACACTCTACAATTTACAAATACCAATATCACAACTAATGTCATTATGATAATCAATCACAGAAAGTGAGTTTGCTGAAAAAATAACATCATTTTTTCAAAGGATGAACTTTCCTTTAGTAATTCATAAATGTAGTATAGAATATCATAATCTGATGATGTTGGATACAGAACTTTAAAGTCAGTGCTATTGACATATCAAAAAATCAGACAAAACAGCAGGATAAGCTTGCCTTCAGCAATTCATAAATGTAGTATCGAATATCATAATCTGATAATGTTGGATAAAGAACTTTGAAGTCAGTGTTATTGACATATTCAAAAATCAGACTAGGTGCCTTTGATTGCTGATCTCTGACAATATCAAGTAACTTGATAATGTTGGGCCCACCACAAAGGTTTTGCAATATCTTTATTTCTCTCTTGATCTGCGTTACAAAAAAATGATCATATACCATAACCTTGTAAGAGAAGGAATTGCAGATAGCAAAGATTAGTATCACAAGCATTGAGTTCTACATCCATATTCGACAGAGAATACCAATACAAACACCATCAAAATTGAGATAACTATTATTCCAGTCTTAATAGTCAAGCAATATTGACAAAATATGCAATAGATATGTTAAATCACAGATGTGGGGATTAACAATATGCTCAGACAATCTTCTGCACAGATAGATAGGGAGATGACCCATAGTTGTTGTATGAACAATCAAACCATTTAATTCTAGTTAGCATGTGTGACTGAATGGCTACCAGAAGCTTTGCATGAAGGGCCATCTATTTGATCATAATATCCAACCCACTAGATCCTAAACGCTATAGGCAACCCCATCACTCGAGATACTCTTGGCATAGGGTCCAGATGTTCATTTTCGAATGAAATAAATCTACAATCTAACATGGACCTACATTGATCACTACTAAACCAGTAGCATCATCCAAATTAGCATTATCAAACCTACTAAATTCAAAGCATAACTTGGATTTTAAAGACTTTGTTGGTAGACCAATTTTATTAATGAAAAATGTCTAGCAAAAAAAAATCCTTACTAATGATTGAATAGGAAAAAATATATATCGTCCTGCTTGAAACAACTATAATTTCATGTGTAAAATACGACACCTAAATATAACCTTAAGGGAATTTTCAGGAATTTTTAATAATTTTCTGGGAATTTTTCGAATCTCGTATGACAAGTTTAAGAGGATTAATTATTGGACCAAGGGAAAACATGTTTAGGCTACCCCATTTCAACAAGGAAATGTTTAATATTTTTTTGTTTTTATTCTTTTTCTTTCCTTTTTCTTTCTTTCCTCCTCCCGAGCCCAAACCCCGCCGGCACACCCTTTCCTCTGCCAATTCTCTTCGGCTCCTCCACCCGACAGCGCCGCCTCGACGTTTCACCTTCCACGTGTACAAAACGGCCCAAGTAAAGTCGAGCCATTTCTCTCCTTCTTTGCCTAGCCTCTGCCGAATCTTCTTGCAACCGATGTCGATTTTCTCTCTTTCCCCTTCTCTCCCGATCTCCCCTGCGCCGACGCTATGCCAAAACACCGCCGGCCGAGTTCTTGTCTCCTTCTCTCGGAGTCGCCCTCTGCACGGAACAATCAATCCCTAGACGAGCCCTTGCCGATCTCCCCGACTCCAGTCTCTGCCGATCTCACGGCCCATCGCCAGTCGCCCGCGCCTGCCGCCAACTGACGGCGACCTTCCCATTCGTTGGAGACCAGATCGGTGATGCAGCCGACCCTTCGTTCAGCCGCGTGCCCTAGTCTCCAACCGCGTGTCCTTGCCTCCAGCCGCATGCCCTAGCCTCCGTATCCGACGCCGGAAAGGGGCTTGCTGCACTGATCTTCGCCAGGGCAGGCCGCGACCAGCGCCACGGCGACCATGATTTGCCACCATCGACTCACGACCGATCGTTGCAGCCACGTCCGAGTCCTAGTTGGTTGGAGTTGATCGTGAGCGGCTTTCCAGACAGTTGCTTTCTTCTTCAGTGCTCTGGTATCGTTCTACTGCCGGCAACCTGTTTCTTGCTGATCTCAACAGCCGATAGGCCTAGTCGTCGGAGAGGGAACGACCGATTGGGTAAGCCCGCTGGTTTGGATTTTGATTTGGGCTTTGATCTTATTATGGGAAATTGTGGATGCCCTTGCAGTGGTTCCTGGGTATAGACGGCCACAAATCTTTGGCAGTGATATCTTTCGGCAAGCATTTCTTCAACAGCTGCTTTACTTGTCTGTGGACCAACAGAAGCTGCTTGAGTTGAGGTAAGGGTAAAGAAATTTATCTTTGCTATAGATTACACCTCGAATTAAGGTTAGGAAAGATTTGGAATTAGTTTTAGAACGTGTTAATATGTGGTAGTTTGGTTACTTTAGATAGGTGATTGGAGGAACAGATTTGATGGGTGTGAATGAATTAGGGTTTTTGGTAAATAAGAATTTGGTTTAGCTATTTGATATATATGGGAGTAGCTAAATTAAATGTGTTGTTACAGGACTCTGATTTGCGATGAGTTGCCTTACGTGGGATTTCTTTTGGCATGCGCTATTTTTGAGGCGGGTACTTGACTTATCTTTTAGATATTATCATTTGATATGCATAGTGGATTTTAATTAGTAATAATTATGTTATATCTGCATCGGTATGTCATTGCTTGATTTCTTCAGCATGCTTATTTATCACCTATTTTGCATCCATTACCCTCTTGATTATTTATGCTCATAGAGGTAGTGGTATACCATGCCTTATGATATACCGGACTAGTCAGTTACCATATCTGATACGTGTACCTAGATCTTCTTATTCGAGCTATTTATTGTTGATACATGTTTTTATGGAGGTAGATATGGTCAGGATTTTCATGCTTAGTGTCATGCATCATCTCGCATGATTGCATGCTGCGCGATTGTCGGCTCCATTATTGTTGAGAACATCGCCAGTTACATGGATCTGCATACACAACCACTCATGGGTTAGTGATTTTTATTCAGGTAGGGTGTGTTGCAGCAGGTTGCTCTGTCGGTACACTGGTCCGCTCATGGGTAGTGTGACTGCAGCGTGGTAGCAGGATAAGGATCCCTCCTCTGGATTGTCTCAGGGAGATAAGAGCATTGAGCTCCCCTACTTATGATTTGGGGTAGGAGGATAGGTGTACTCTGACAACATCCTGTCCACTCGATCACTCATCAGGAGCAGTGATGACAAAGTGCACAGTTGTCATAGTCCTACCCAGTCGGTCTCACCATCGTGTGTGAGATGGCTGACTGCGTCAGGAGTGACCATGACATGTCATTTGCATCATATGCATGATTGCATTTATTACTTGTGTTTGCTGCACTTTGTTTGTTGCATATTTGGTGGATGCATATGATTGACATGCATACAAGAGATATGATATTTTCGGTCTGATGACCATATTATCCTGATAGGAGGTCTTGGTGAGTACAGCTTCTCCCATTCTTTACAGTTTTGAATTTTCATTATTATTCCAAGAAACTGTACGCATAATTATTACTATTGGTTATTTCTTACTATGCATATCAGATTGGTATCCGCTGAGTGCTGGACTCACCCCGTTGATTATTACCATTTCAGGTTGAAGCCGTCAGGAGATTCCAGTAGCTAATCCCCACCTTGAGTCGCAACGGTTTTTTTTCTATCTTTGGACTTTTGGTTTACTTGTTACATTGTGATGTATAACTATACTCGTAGATGTTTATCGAGTTTTGGTCTACTGCCTGTGTTTTCCGCTGCGTTGGATTTTTGTGGTGGGTTTAAGTTTTCCGTTGTATTAGTGGAGTAGGTTTTATTTAGATAAACTGCGTGGTTGTGTCAGCCAGCTGAGTTAATATAAACTGCGTGGATTGTTAGCTATTTTTATTGTTATTGTTCAGGTCGTGTTGGTCGAGGTTTGTGTAGCCCTGAGGACTTGTAGTAATGTTTCAGATTGTCACCGATACAAGGGAGATGCTACCGAAATTACCTCGGGCAGGGACTCCCCCGGGGCGTGACATCATGTGTTTCATATATCAACACCAATCCACCAAAATCAAAGAACAAACTCAATCAAATGATACAAAATTTATTCGTCTTGCATATTATTTAGCAAGTAACTAAAATCCTTTGGTAGCTTCTATGCATGAACTACTCATGGAGGGTTAGTCTTATGAATAAATTTCAAAGACCTCTGAACTATTTGAATGCTACTTGGTTTTATGGAACCTTTTTCCAATAATCTGTGATGCTATAAAAGCTAAAATTGATTAGAAGAATTGAAGAATATCCATGTACAAGAAAATGAATCAGTAAAATAACAATGTTTAGAAAGTAACAAGAATTCTTCGGTTGCTTCTAAACATCTAATCATGTTTTTAAGCCCCCTTGCACTTGCTTGCCTCATGGCTGGCTATTGTTGTGATGGACTCTATGTTTGGAAGATATGCCGAAAATGGTTCATGCAAGGGTGCTGCCACAAATACGCCCGGGGTCGATTCCAGAGGGTGCGGAATGCCCTGCTGGTTGTCTCACCCCCTTAGATGTGCTACTCTTGTTGGACAAAACCCACCCTGATTTACCTCTTCCAAAAAGTATGGGGTCACTCTGAAGGGGCTGCCAAGGTGATCGTGTCACCTTATGCCATAGATGGAAAGTCTTATGAATAAATCTCAAGCAAACTCTAAATATTTAAATGATACTTTTTCATGAAACCCTTGTCCAATAAATTGTGATGCTATAAAAGCCAAAATTGAGTAGAAAAAGTCTTATGAACAAATCTCAAGCAATCTCTAAATTATTTCAATGATACTTTTTCATGAAACCCTTGTCCAATAAATTGTGATGATATAAAAGTCAAAATTGAGTAGAAAAAAATTAAGGATATCGACAGACAACAACACACATCGGTAAAGGAATAATAGCTAAACACATATAATTAAATTTATAGAACATAGTAACTGCTCACCCAAAAAAAACTCTTTCAGAGATAAAGAAGCATGCAACTCGACAAATTCTGTACCTTTTTCTTTTTGACTGGCTTTAGAATCTTAATAACGCACTTCTCATTGTTCGTGACGTGCACCCCTTCGAAAACCTCGCTGTACTTTCCCCTTCCAACCTTCCGAACGACCTCGTAATCATCTTGTTCCCTAGGAAAGCAACCAACAAATTCTCGAATCCTCAGTAGCAACAGATCCTCAACGGGGAAAAAGGGTAAATCTACGAGGAGATATCGAATCTTGGAGAGGGGATGAACAAAGATCAAGCAGGCGCACTTACCCCCATTGGACGGTGAGCGATTCGTAGTCCCAGTATTCTTTGGGGCGCTGGACGTTGACGTCGGCGAAGATCCGGGCGAGGGAGGGGGCGCCGGGCCGGCGGACGGATTTGCCTATCTTCTGCGCCAGGGCTGCAGCGGCGAAGGGGCTGAAGAGACGGAGGAGGAATCCGGTGTAGGGGGGAGGAGGGACGATGGAGGAAGGATTGGCCTGCGACTGGACGAGGGAGGAGGAAACGGGGGGAACAAAGAGGGCCAAAGATCATAAGAACGAGAATAGAACATAAAGGAGAATATACAGGTGCAGAAAAAGTGGCGGCGGCTCGGCGGAGAGTCGGAGAAATGTGAATACAATAATAGGTGTGGATGCCTTAACGTGCAGCACAAGCTATTAAGGCTGATATTCCACCAATCAAACATAATGAGTTTCACAGTAAACAAAAAGCAAAAAAACAAAAAAGCCAAGCAAGCAACCCTAATTATCAACTCCACTCACTGGATGAGTTAATGAGGAAAAAAAAAAATGAATGTCCATTAGGTTCAACTTGATTGGCTGTGGGCCAATCTAAAAGGGTTAACTTGGGATCCCTCACAATGCATAAATGTCATTGTGATTCTTTGATGTTTAGGGAAACAACCACACGATTCATTTCTTTGAATAGACCATAAAAAACCGTCACAGTTTCTCGATATATGACCTTCATTTTAAGCTAATTTTGTACGAGTAAAACTGATGTTTCACTATTCATTCATCTGGAGTCTGGAGATATTGGAGATACAAGGACAGGATGTAGTTTCAGCCACACATACTCTCAATCGTCTAACCTTCAAGCATTGCCTTGGCTGCATCAATCAACGATCGTCTGAGGTCATCCGATGCTAGTCCTAGAACTGTATAACCTTCCTTGTCTTCCACATCTAGGCTAGCACCATGCCTGATCAAAAGAAGAGCAATCTGTCCCAAGAATCATGTTCGTGTAAGAATACAAATCCAAGTCAATTATAAATATAATCACATTGAATTAACGATAAAATAAGCTGGCCAGGAACATATATGGACATATTCTAAACCTAAAGATGATGACCAGTAGTTATAGGCGGGTAGTTCGTTACTTTGATCTAAGCACACACGACTGATATAGTAAAATCATGTCATTTTTAGCTCCATGCGCATGAAGAAATCACAATGAAAGATCCTCATTGGAAATAGGAACATCTAAATTCAAAGCTCAACTAAATTTTCCGTAGGTTATTTTTATTGTTTTTTGTAGATTTAATATGACTCAGGAAAGTAGTATCAAACAATTAGCATAGCCCTGATAAATGATAAAGAGATGCTCAAAGATGAACAAAGACAATTCTAATCGAAAGCAATTAAAGTTTAAAATGACTCTAAATAATCATAACCTCAGTCTCCTATAGAATTTAATTGTGAAATAGTATCAATGTAACCGACCTAAACAATTAAGATTTAGGGTTTGATCATTGTTGTATGGCTCAAGTTAAAAAAAAAACAAAGTGATTGCCATGGTCACAGTACACTCTTCAACACTTTTCAGCATCTTATTAGCTGCAGTAAGAGTAACTAACAACTATTTTTTATGCCCATAACTATTATGCTTGAATTCTGAATCTGGTTACCTGCTGATAATGACAAATAACAGCATGCATAAGAGACGTTTGGCCAGCTTTATCAACAACATCAATTTCTGCTCCTTCCTCAATCAACAGTTCGCATAACTCTGCCTTACCAGTACTAGCAGCTCTATGTAGTGGGGTGCAACCGACCTGAATTAGAAGCAATTTTGAACTTCACCAAAAAAATTATATGCATGAAGAAACATTACCTTACTATATAGAAACTAATATCAGATAAAAAATATAAGAATAACTAATCTCAGATAAAGAAATAAATGATCAAAACATGGTGAATGAAATATTCACGGAGAATTTAGAATTCATTAATTGGAAGATAATACATAGGGTTACAGTCTCTTTTAAATGCCCCAACACCGACCATTTCACTTAAAAGTTAGACCAGAAATAATCTATTTACTATTACTTGGTAAACAAACAATTCATTCCTAAAATAACTAATGATGTAAAATTTCCTACTTTGTCTTGACTACTTTAAAATAAAACTTAAAACCTTTAAAAAAATTTAAAATCTAATAATATATGTTTTGAAGGGGAACCTTGACGCAACGGTAAAGTTGTTGTCATGTGACCAAAAATCACAGGTTTGAATCCTGAAAACAACCTCTTGCAAAAAGTAGAGTAAGGTTGCGTACAATGGATCTTTCCCCGGGACCCCGCATGGCGAGAGTTTCGTGCACCGGGCTATCCTTTTTTTCTAATAATATATGTTTTAAGAATTCCAAATTAAAAATTACTAATTTTAAACAACATCAGAGATGCCATTGTGTAAAAGCAATAAAGACCTTGTCTTTCTTATTTATCTTTGCCCCATGGTTTACAAGAATTTCAGCAACTTTGGACCATCCTTTGCTAGCAGCATAATGAAGAGCAGTACGTCCACCATCATTAGCCAAATTGGCATCAGCTCCTTTTTGTATAAAATAACAAAAAAGAAACATCAGTAATAATAACATAGGGGACCAAGGAAAGTAACACTTCGAAAGACTGAGAAGTGAAATGAACACCTTGCCATTTAAGTTAGAAGTGCAAATGCACATATCATACAGATTTGTGATAAATTGCAATTATTAATAGAACTTGATGAATAGCGTAGAAGTTGTTGGAACATTTTGACAGGAAAACAAAGCAACCAATGCAGGCTAGCTATATGCCTACGCCACTGCATGGACAGAAATCTCCATGACAAATGGAACCAAAATGGAGTGGTGAGCATCAAGCCAATCTCCATCATACATGATATGAAAACCATGTTTAAACAATAAAGAGTTCCTATAATTACTAAAATTGACAACATTTAGGAATTATTGTTGGTATCTTGTGCAGTGTAGATTGGCCTCATACTCGTGTCCATGTCAAATGTTGAATCAAAGGCTAAGGGACATATCTCGAATATCCAAGTGTGACTTAATGATGTATGAAGCATGATATTACATCACCACCGGCCTATAGAAGATAACTGATGCTGCATTGCATGGATGAAACAAATGAAGAAAAAGGAAGGCGGAGGATTACAGTAAAGTAGGAGGAAACAATTGAACAAGATGAGAAGGGGAGAAAACCAAAAGAATGAAGAAGAGGAAGAATGGGAAGACAGAAGAAAAATAAAGAGAGATATAAGTCGGAATAGAAGAGGAGAATAGTGAAAAAGAGACTGAAGCAGGATGAGAGAGAATATGAGATGCGGAAGACTAAATATGATACAGGGGAAGAATCAATCGGTCTTTGATACTAAATTAAATCAGGGAGGAATTGGAGAAGTTGAAATAAGGGACAGGAGAATGGGTAATGAGGGGAGAGAATGGAATGATTATAACTGAAGTAGAAATTTGTAATCATATAGCCTAGGTCATACAAGCTAAATTGCTAACGTTTGACTAATAAATAAGTTTAGTTACAAAATATGATAAGAAAATTCCAGCTTTGTTATTCATTTCAATTAATGCTCAGATCCCTGAATGATCCAGTATGTGCATCAGGCAACAAGGAAAGTGTGGTGTTATCTACTATACCACTTACCTAATGGTTGATATATGGGGAACATGGAATTATTGAAAGTGGTATCTCACTTTGTCTTCTCTATATGTAGATTTAGCAAGTGCAGCTATTGTGTGCTTGAGTGTTTGTCTTGTGTTCTAGAAAGTTTTAGTCAATAGAATAACTAAGATAAGATGAGTAATTTGGCCTCGTTTGGATAGTGAAAGATAACAAGTGACCATGGAGTAATTAAAAGCCTTGTGATCCTTATAATATCTTAAACTAAATCATCTTGTCCCAGCAAAGTTAGCACTGATCAAAGGTGTCCAGGCAAAACCATGCAAAAAATGGATACTGTTCTCATTTTGTGTACCACAATTTTCTCACAAAACACAATAAAATAAAATGTTTTTACAGTGGTAAAGTTTAGAGTCCTTCAATCCAATACCCTATTAATCACTTTATACAAAAGCATAAAGCTGTCAGTAACAAAAAGTAATGATTGGAAAAGTACAATTTAATGCTGTTGGTCAGATAGGGATAAACACTTTGTTGATGTTTCAAAATACGATTGCTGAAAGTGAAATAAAACCTAAGAAATGAGGTGTAAATTGAGACAAGATAGGAAGACAAAACATCATCAATTCTAGTCCTAAGTTCCAATGGGTCTACTCCGTCTCCAAGTACTCAAAGCTTTGATTTCTAAGACATGGTTTGGAAAGAACACAGTCCTCTCCAGTTGTCAGATGGATGAATAAAACAAGATACGTAAGTAAACTATTTTTCATGATACTTAGTATATAGCTATGCGTGTTATGTTGTGCTGCTCGCGAACTTGAGAGCAATAATTAATCCTAAATTCCACATTTACACGAAAATGCTGCATATTCCATCTCCCTGCGCTACCTTTCATAGCCATTTTCAGTGCTTCAAAATTCCCTAATAGTGAACATAATATTACCGCAAAAAAGGGACCAAAGCTAAGCAACTTTGGAACTAAAGACAGTCAATTGCTACTCACCTCTACTAAGCAAGATCTCCACAATCTCAGCATTTCCGATACTCGCAGCGGAGTGAATGGGCGCCCAACCTTCTTCATCCTTACTATTAACACCTGTAGCTGATGGATCCCCAGCCGACAACACATCCACAACCTACTCCAGCAATAACCCCCAAAACCCTTAAAATTATGTTAAACCATTAAATCTCGTCAACTAGACCATAAAGAGAATCAAACCCTATAACAAGTAACACAAGCCAAAGCCAGCCAGATATTTTCAAAATAAACAAGTGGAATTTAGGAGCTCACCTGAGAGCGGCCAGCAGAGGCGGCGACGTGTATGAGGGATCGGTCATCTTCGTTCCTGAGTGAACGGGCCCAGCCGAGGGTTTCAGCGGAAAGGGAGGTGAAGAGTGAAAAGTCTCCATTCCCCGCAGCTCGGAAGAGATCTTCAGGCTTTGGTAAATCGATCTCCGTCGCCATTGCTAGAGACTGGAAGGATCGCCGGTTGCCCTGCGCAAGAAGCAGGCTGCGACTGCGTGAAATTGCGGCGACGAATAGAATGGTCTCCTCACCGTAGAAAACCAAACTTAACTTTATATCAGAAACCTCTTCTGTTTCTAAAATTAAGAAAACAGAATATTCCAAAATTAAAAATAATTCTTATTTTATTTTATTTTCAGATTTTTTTTGCCTATTTTTTATTTCTTCGAAACTGTTAAAAGGTATTGATAAATATTTGTTTATACTTTATTAAAACAAAAAAATTGGAAAATAGATTGGTCTTTGTTTAGTTCTCACCATAAAAATATGTTTGAAAATAATTACAGGAAGAAGATAAAGTAAACATAATATATAACTAAAATTAATTTCTCTAAATCCTAAATATCTAGGCTGTAAACGTTATTAAGTTTGATGTTTAACTTAAAGTAAAAGTTTACTCCTATTAGTTCAATATAATTAAATAAATAAATCTAAATAACTCATTAAATTAAATAAATAAATTTGAATAGATATATGTTTAATCTGTTGATATTTATAATTGTTCATGAATGAATAATATTTTTATGAATCATATTTTTAATAAATTTTTTTGTGTCACAGTGATAAATAACAAAAGATTCTTTTTAATGAATAAATAAATTTATATTATTAAGTTTAATAATTAATTAAATAAATTTAAACTGGTAAAAATTTTAAATAATTAAATGTTGAGAGCTCAATAATATCTAAGGGGACGTTTGATTTAAGGGAATAAGAGTAGGGAATAGGAATAGCAATCATTGATTGTCATTGTTGATATTTGGATTATAGAAATAGAAATGCAAATAAGGGAATGAATCCTTATAATTGGGTAATGACTCATTTCCATATCTCCCCCCTTCAATGAGTCATTACCCTATTTTCAACAATCAAAATATTTTCTTATTCCAAAAATACCCTTGACAAAAAACTAAATTTTTTCCCCTTAAAATCAAATATCAAAATATATTTATTTAATTTTTTTTCATATCACTTTCTCTCTCCTTATTCTCTCTCAACATATTTTCTCTCTCCTCATTTTATCACCCACTTTCTCTCTCCTTAATCTCTCTCATCACACTTTCCTTCTTTTTTTTTTCTCATTACACTTTCTCTCTTATTACACTTGCTCTCTCCTTAATCTCTTCCATCACACTCTCTTTCCTCTTTTTTCTCATCACACTTTCTTTCTCATCATACTTTCTCCCTCCTCAATCTCTCACATCACACTCACACTCACACTCTCTATTTACTTTTTTCTCATCACACTTTCTCTCTCATCATACTTTCTATCTCATCACACTTTCTCTCTCCTCAATCTCTCCCATCACATTCTCTCCCTTTTTTCTCAACACACTTTCTCTCTCATCATACTTTATCTCTCATCATGCTTTCTCTCTCCTCAATATCTCCCATCACATTCACTTTCATATTTTTTTCTCATCATACTTTCTCTCTCATCATACTTTCTCTCTCATAATACTTTCTCTGTCCTCAATCTCTCCCATCACACACTCTCTCCTCTTTTTTTCTCATTACACTTTCTCTCTCTTCATCCTCTCTCATCATATTTTCTCACTCATCATATTTTCTCTCTCATCATATTTTCATACTCTCTCCCATCATACTCTCTTTCCTCATTTTCTCTCATCATACTTTCTCTCTCATCATTCTTTCTCGTCATATTTTTCTTTCATCACACTTTCTCTCTCATCATTCTTTCTCGTCATATTTTTCTTTCACATTTAACTTTCTCTCACATCTAATTTTTTCTCTTATTTTCCTTTAAGGGTAAAAAAGGAAATTTTGATTGATTCCGATAGAAAATATTCAACTAACCAAACATTGCTTTTAAAAGTGATATCCATGCTCATACATATTCTCATTCCACAATACTATGATTCTCATTCCGATTCCTATACCTAGGAACGAACCAAACGAATAGGAATACAAATAAGGGAATGAATCCTTGAAATTGGGTAACTCATTCCCATGTACCTTCCCTTCAATGAGCCATTACCTTATTTTCATCAATCAAAATATTTCCTTATTCCAAAAATACCCTTGACCTAAAACTAAATTTTTTTTCCTTAATATCAAATATCAAAATTTATTTATTTATTTTTTCTTTCATATCACTTCTCTCTCCTTGTACTCTCTCATCATATTTTCTCTCTCATTATTTTATCACACACTTTCTCTCTCCTATCACACGCTTTCCTCTTTTTCTCATTACACTTTCTCTCTCATCATACTTTATCTCTCCTCAATCTCTTCCATCACACTCTCTTCCTTCTTTTTTTTCATCATACTTTCTCCCTCATCATGCTTTCTCTCTCCTCAATCTCTCCCATCACACTCTTTTTTTTTTCTCATCACACTTTCGCTCTCATCATACTTTCTCTCTCCTCAATCTCTCTTGTCACACTCCCTCCTTTTTTTCCTCAACACACTTTCTCTCTTCTCAATCTCTCTCATCACACTCACTGTTCTCTTTTTTTCTCATCACACACTCTCTCTCATCATACTTTCTCTCTCCTCAATCTCTCTCATCACACACTCTCTCTCTTCATTTGTTCTCATTACATTTTCTCTCTCTTCATCCTCTCCCATCATAATTTCTCTCACATCATATTTTATCTCTCATCATGCTCTCTTCTATCACACTCTCTTTTCTCATTTTCTCTCATCACACTTTTTCTCTCTTCATTCTTTCTCATCACACTTCTCTCTCATCATTCTCTTTCGTCATATTTTTCTCTCACATTCATCTTTCTCTCACATCTAATTATTTTCTCTTATTTTACTTTAAGGGTAAAAAAGGAAATATTGATTTATTCCGATAGAAAAGTATGCAACTAACCAAACATTACTTTTAAGAGTGATATTCATGCTCATACTCATTCTCATTCCACAATACAATGATTCCCATTCCGATTCACATTCCCATGCTCATACCAACCGCCCCCAATTTTTGAAGGTATGGATATAATCATGAGAACTAGACGAGCACATAAGACATGGTTTCAAGTCATTCCGAATTTTCTAGGTTCATTAGCCGATTTCAATTAAAACCGACTAATGGACGTAGAGAGCTCGGAATGACATAGAACTAGTTCGTTTATTTAATTCTCTTGATTATATTCATGCTCTTAAACATAATTTTAATATCTCATATTTATGGCAACAATTTTTTTAATAGAATATGTCTAAAAACTCTAATTTATATTCAAAAATTCACTGCTCTTAATATGGTGTAAATATGGTGTATCGAATTGATATTTGAAGTATATATATAATCAAGAAAACTAAATAAACACATAAGATCTTGTTCCATGTTATTCCGAATTCTTTAGATCCATCCGTCGATTTTGACTGAAATCAATTGATGGACTTGGGAGTCGAGGTGATATGCAATCAAGTCATATGTATTCATCTCGTTCTCGTAATATACCATATTTGAGAGCAGTAAAGTTTTGTATCGTAAACATTTTTTAATTATTTTTAAAAAATATTTTTAATCTATTGCTAGAATCAATTGTTATAATACGTTATTTAGTAACTTTAAAATTAGGATAAATGATTAGATATTTAGAAAATCTTCTTACGTGGTTCAATAATTTCAAAAACTTGACTCGTTTAAAGCGGTATGAATATCCGCACCACCTTAGGGCAGCTTTAATACACATCAACTTGAAACAGCTGGATACCAGGGAGCATAAGAAACTAGCCGTTGCAGCTTGCCACTACTAACGACCTCTTCCTCTCCTCAACGTTCGAATTCCACAAACGCATTTTTTTTTCCTCGCGCTTTATAACCCTGCTCCTCCTTCGCTCTCTCTTCTATCCTCACCGGCGTGCGATTGAATTCGGCTGAGAAAAGTGCAGTAATGGCTAGTCCAGCAAAGAGATACCCAGCCCCCAGATGCCAACTGCCGGGATTCAGGAAGCTCTCAACTCAAGGCCGAAGACCGTTGTTGAAGCCTCGCGAAACAAAGAAGCTCGCGAAGGGGATCGAATTGTCCCCAAAGGGCGCTTGTTTTTTCACTCCGGAGAAGAAGAAGAGTTCTGCAACTCTTGAAAAGGGGGAATTGGAAACAGGAGGTGCGGGTTTGGAGGATAAGGAGTTGGCGGGGAGGTCGAAAGCGAATGCTTTAAGGCGATCCATACTGGAAGAGGCGATGAACAGCCTGCCTGCGCATGGGGCAGGGCGCGTCATGTACATAGTCAAGACTTTCGATTGGCTTCAGTCGATTCCAACGGAAGCAGAGGAAGAAGAGGAAAAGAGAAAGGTGAAGAATTGGGCATTGCCCGGGTTGGAGTTTCGTCCCAAGGCCAAGTTGAGTGATCTATCACCTTTGCCTGTATCATGTTCGGCAGAATGGATAGCTGAAGAACGAGGTTCAGCAGAGCACTCATTGGTGAAGAACAAGGATAAAAGGTTGGTAGAGTATTGAGAAATCTAACCCATAAATTTCTCTCAACAAATATTTGGTTGGATTTACTCGTAGCTTTGAGAGGTTAATCGGTCAAAGAAGGAAAATTCTATAAATAACTATCTTGCTTAGAGTTTATGCATCGATTAGATTAAGGTGCAAGAGGAAGAAGAAGACTAGAAGTTTATGGATCGTTCGATTTATAAAACAGTCTTGCTTAGAGTTCAATAGGGGGATAGGATTTCAGATTGCCAATTGAGAGTAGTTGGAACAAGCATGACTTTTCGTTGTCTGGACAAACATCCTTCTCTAATATAATCCAAAAAATTTGAGATTTTATGAGATTGCTAAATTTGAATACATATGATCTAACAATCTCGTTCTTGCAGAGCAAGCAGTGGAACCCATGAATCTGGTGAACGGCAAAGGAGCAACCAAAATGTAAGAGGATATAAAGTCTCATCTCTAGTTATTTTGTATTGTTTCTTTTATCTTCAGAATTCCTTGGAACTAGTTCATATCTGAAAAACGTCAATTTCTATATTACAGAGCAAGGCTTCATCAAAAAGAAGCAGGAACACTAGACCTAAAGTGGAAAGTCCACCGCCTTCCAAATTAAGGACAAGGTACAATGTTATATATCTCAAGGCAAGAAGGTTTTTTGTGCCGCTGTAATTCAATTCCAAAACTAAACATCTGTATGTGTCACTGTGCGCATCTACAAGAAGTTAACCAGTTTGATTATATAAAATCTACATATGTGAGGCTTGAGTAAAATCTACATCCTACATAAATTAGAAAACACTGATCCTTGTTAAATAGACAATTGAATGATGTTCTATAATTGATGACTAAAATCATGCATGGCTGAAAGAATAGCATTGAACCATGATCTGTTATCAATAAATGTGAGTTGCTAATTACTTCGTCAGGTTTCCAACTGCAAAAGCTTCCTTGAGCAAATCAAAATGGAAAAAGAAAGACACCTGAAGGTAACAAAAAAAACAGCATGACATATTTATATATATTAATTTTAAATATATGTTGTTTATAATTAAATTAGTTTCACTGAGAAAAGTTAGCATTGTCTCTGTTTAGATGAAAGATAACAAAGAAGCCAGAAGACATCCAAAAGTATTTGTACCAGGTGCCGTAAAACTCTGTAAGTTGCTACCGGCCTTATTTTTTACTCTCTCGGCATTTTTATATTTCCACTCACAAAAGGTTTATTTGTTTGAATGAAGGAACCAATGAAGGTCTTTCAACTATGTTGATTCTCACAAGAAGATTGGGAAATCCTTGAAGATCAAAATTAGTTTGCTCCACGTATTAAATTCCTGGGATTATGAAACAACACGATGTATATGACCTTTTTTTTTGGTCGGTTTCTGTTTAAAGTCATTGAAAATGAAAGATATTTTGTTTTGTTAAATTTCTTGGTGGCATCTTCACCAAAAGAGTTGTGCTTATCAAGCTCCCAACAGTGGAATTTAACAATTTAATACTTCCGTTTCCTCCTAACGGGCTACCTCTATGAATCTATTGAGCGCTAGATTGATTGAAGATATTTGTTTCGGAAAGGCTCGTAACTGCTATTTTGCAACTTGTATATGTTCAGTTTTTTCTCATAATACTTAAATTTAAGTATTAAAATCACAATAATACTTAAATTCTCAATATAAAATTTTAAATGAGCATAACAAGGCAACTGATAAAAAATTGAATAAATAAAAATCTCTCTAGTCTCCTAGGTTTCGATGAAGTAAATTGTTTTTTCCTCCTCCCATCTGACACCGCACCCCCTCTCCCATCCTCTCTCTCCCTGTCAAATGATAGTTTTAGCCTTTCTTTTTTCTTTATTTTTTTAAATTTTATTTAATTTTATTTTTTAATTAATTTTGTTTATTATTTTGTAATTTTCTTTAATTTTTATTTAATTTTATTTTTTAATTAATTTAGTTTATTATTTTTTGTCATCAATACTTATATATTTTTAAATTTTATTTAAATTTTATTTAGTTTTATTTTTTAATTAATTTTGATTATTATTTTTTAAATTTTATTTAATTTTATTTTTTAATCAATTTTATTTATTATTTTTTATAAAAAAAAAATTTCAAAATACCCTCTCCTTTAAATTACGTATCTTCAACTCTTGACATATGTCAGAACCTCCATTCCCTTTAAATTACCCCTCTTCTATCTGTAATATATGTTAAAATCTCTCATCCCTTTAAATTACTCCCCTTCCAACTCTTGACACAATCCCTTTAAATTATCTCATTCCAACTCTTAACACATGTCAAAATTTTGCATCCCTTTAAATTACTGTACTTTCAACCCTTGACACATGTTAAAATCTTTCATCCCTTTAAATTATTTCACTTTCAACTCTTGACATATGTTAGAACTTTTCACTCTCTTTAAATTACTCATCCTCCAATCTTTGACATATGTCAAAATACCACTCTCCCTTTAAATTACCTCTCCAACACTCACATGTCAGAACTTTCTCTCTTCTTAAATTACCCATCCTTCGAGCTTCAAGTGTTGATAATTCTTAAAATCTATAACTAAAAATAAACAAAAATTATAAATATATAAGAACAAATTATTAAAAAAATAAAATTGATAAAAATTTTAAAAAACAGATTAAAAACAAAAAATAAACAAAACTTAAAAAAAAACAGGAAAACGAATAAAGAACAAAAATAAAACAAATAAAAGAAAAGGGTAAAAACGGAAGAAAATTAGAATAAGAAGTGGGGCCGGAAGGAGGGGCATGTCAGAGGGGGTGCGAAAAGCAGCCCTCTTCGATGAAAGGTGTTATCCCATTAGTGTATAGGTTCTCTTTTCTAGGTTGCAGACCTAGAAGTAAGATTTGTTATGGATATAGAGGAACTTGCAAGGCGTGCTAATTTGTTGAATGTCTCATTCATCAACCAGGAAGAATTGGTTATTCTATTTGCGGATGCGATGAATCTAAGACAACAGCATTTTACTTCTAATTTGGTGGGGAAGGTATTCTCCCATAAAGTGGTGAACAGGTCGATCTTAAATTTTGAAAGGTCCGGTAAAAAAATCAATAAAAAAATAGGCTCTTTATATTCATATAAAAATAACAAAATTGATGATATAAAAATAATTCTATTAATAGAATACATAAACTAAATTTATATTTAAGAATTTTAAGGTTTAAGGTAATAAAAATAGGAAAAGATTAGTAAAATAGGAAGAAAAGGTCTGCTCTATTGCTTCGTGCATATTTTTATTTTTTATTGGATACTTTTACAAAATAAAAATCCATATTATTTTAGAATTTATATTTAAATCCTTTTTAATTTAATTTGTTTTCTGTTACATTTTTTTGTTAGCATTTAACTTAAAAATATATAAAATTACAAAAAAAAAGGGTCCCACCTTTAATTTAATTTTTTTCGCTGAACATTTTATTTGGTTAACATTTACTTAAAAAAATTATTAAAACAAAAAAAGTGTGCATTGTCATAAGTGGGATCCTATGCACCAGCCCCATACCACCCCAAAGACAGCTCTAGTGGTGAATAGAGTAAAGCCTTTAGAGCTCGTATACCCAAGATATTTCAGGAGAAAAAATTGATTAATATTGAGGTTGTTCGAGAGAATCTTTTCCTTCTAGAATTTTCCTCAATCATCAATCGACGTCATGCTTTGCTTGATAGACCTTGGTCTTTGTACAAAGATCTCTTTGTCTTCAAGGGATGCTTTGCTTGATAGACCTTGGTCTTTGTACAAAGATCTCTTTGTCTTCAAGGGACCCATGGGTTTGCAACTGGCTTTCGATAAAATTCCATCTGGGTTCAATGTCATAATCTTCCTCTTGCATTTATGCACTCGACTATCCTCCACCATGTTAGCTCAGGATTGGGAAGATGATTATAATTAACTCAAGAGAAGATGAGAGGTGTATGGGAAAATATGCTAGAATTTGAGTGGCAATGGATATCTCTCAATCGATGAAGCAGGGGATATGAGTTTTGCTAGAAGGTGTGCATCATTCTGCTTTAGGAACATCTTCCAAATTTTGTCACTCATGTGGGAGGCTAGGCCATGTATTGTTAGAATTTGAGTGGCAATGGATATCTCTCAATCGATGAAGCAGGGGATATGAGTTATGTTGGAAGGTGTGCATCATTCTGCTTTAGGAACATCTTCCAAATTTTGCCACTCGTGTGGGAGGCTAGGCCATGTATTCAAAGATTGACACAAAAGATTGGGGGTCTGAACCACCCTTTGGGAATTGGATTAAAACTTCTCCGATTGACGATGATAGGAATAAGCCCCTCCTTCAAAGGCAGTAGATCGAATCAAAGTGGCTCCTCTAAACATCAGTCTCAAGAGGACACAACGGGAATAGTTGAGTTGTTGGCTTTAATATTGCCTCCAATTGCTAGGACTAAGTCTACATCTTCTCGAGCGACTAATGTGACGATTAAGAATTTTATGTTAAATGTGGATAATCACAAGTCGAACTCTTCAATGTCATAATTATCGAACGATGGTCAAATGGAGGAGCCTCCCAAGGATAGTGTTTTGCATAGTAGTTTAATTCCAAGTAGTTAGAACATTGCTCTAGCAAGCAAGAAGAAATGGAAGAGGTAAACACGAAGCTCGTCAGCTGTCAATTCAATGGAACTTGTAGACCTTTAGCCTTTGCGCAGTATTAAGCGACTAATGTCTGAGTAGGGTAATTTCTCAGAGAAAGTGAAAAAGGTTAGTTTGGTGGCTATTTCTAATATTAATATTGGTTTATCATCGGTGAAAGCTGTGAAGCAGCCCCGCTGAGCACAATGAATTGCTTAATCTGGAATACACAAGGGCTTGGGAACCAACATGCAATCCGTGACCTATAGCAGCTCATCACTAAAAGAAATCCATCTTTACATTTTTTATGTGAACCAGAGTAACAAATCCACAATGTCAAATGTGGATCATTAGTATATACTTTAAGGGACCCTTTGTAGTGGATAGTGACAAACACAGCAGGGGCCTCATTTTGTTATGGAGAGATCCATTTGATGTTAATATTCTATTCTATTCATCATGTCATATAGATTGTATTGCCAATCCTGATTCTTGTCAGTGGAGATTTTCTGGTTTTATGGCAATCCTGTTGTAGCGTTTCAAATTCCCTCATGGCAGCTTATTAGGTGACTTGCGGGCATTCATGAATTCAAAACTCTACCTTGGGTAGTGGGGTGATTTTAATGAGATGTTGTTTTAGATGTTGTTTGAATCTAAAAAGGGGAGCTACGAGACCTATGGTACAAATGAAGGATTTTTCTGAAACCTTGGATGACTTTAGACTTCAGAACTTGATGTATAAAGGAAATCCTTATGCTTGGATTAACAAACCAAAAGGGAATGAATACTCTTTGCTCGGCTTAGCAAATTTGTCTGCAACTTTGATTGGAGTACTCTCTTTCTAACAGTAGAAGTTGCAAATTTGGATTTCTAGGGGTCCAATCACCTGCTGATTTTATTAACTATCAAACCAAACTTGATAGTTAACTTGAGTAGACTGTAGAGGAGGTTCACCTTCGAACATGAGTGGTTGCTTGAAGGTGATTTCACAATTTTCTTTCAACAAATGTGGGAAGATCTCAATGGGCATCAGGGTCTCCCAACTAAGCTCAAGTTGTGCAGTAGCGTTCTTTGAAAGTAGGATGGTTCTCACTTTGATTAGTTGGATCAAAGAATTCTCATGCAGTGAAAGGAGATGAACCGCATTATGAGCTTGCATGGAGCAAAGGAAAATTACTCACGCATTTTAGAGGTAAACAAGGAATTGGGAAAATTATTAGCTTAGGAAGAAATCCACTGAAATCAAAGGTCTAGAGTTAATTGATTGAAAAATGGAGATCGGAACACTAAATTCTTTCACTCTTCAACTTCATCTCATTGTCACAACAATTCTATTAGAGAACTTCTAAATTCGAAGGTTTAATGGTGTACTAATCTTCTAGATATGACAGAAATCACCATGGATTACTTTGTCTCGTTATTTGCTTCCTATAATCCATCTCAACAAGACATTAATTTAGCAGTTGACTTTATTGAATTTATTGAACCAGTGGTTGAGAAGAATATAAATAATATACTATGCACTCCTTTTATAGCTGAGGAGATATATAAAGTGGTTTTTGATATGCATCCATCAAAGGCCCTAGGGCTAATGGATTTACAACCTTATTTTATCACAAATTATGGCCATCAGTTTGGATACTATCGCTACAACTCGCTCGTTTCTTAATGATCATAGTGATATATCAGATTGAAATTCTACTATAATCACACTTGTTCCTAAGATTCAGGAGCCAACATTTGTCATTGATCCCGTCCGGAAGCTGAGTCAGACAGAGGTTGGCCGTGCTGTTCTCGATGTTGATGGAAAGTCGTGGAGACACCTTGTTGACCTGGTACCTACCGGAAAGGTTCCAACGGGTAAGTGATGATGTGTGATGACTGGGACGATGAGGCGAAGGTCTCCTGCGCACACTCAGACAAGCCCCCAGGTCGTTAGAGATCAACAATCAGGGAAAAAGTTCCCGGGTCAGGACCTCCGACGCTCAAGTCAGGTACTTTTTCCCCAGAAGTACAGTGAAACGAAATGAGGAAAAGTAAAGGACAAAATATAAAAAAAATGAGTGAGCGTATCTGCGTAAGGAAAAAGCCTCCCTTTTTATATGGCAGTGGGTACTTCTGGAGTCTGACGAGTGTCAAGGAATATCGGGTGTCAGGATTTGTCTCACGGTGAATGACACATGACATCTTCCTATAGGTCTAAGGAGGGATCGGTGGGCAATGAGCCCTAGACCGTTAGCATATTCCCTGACATACGGTGATTATTCTCTGACAGGTTGTTAAGATTCTCTGGCTTGATTGTCATATAGTGTGTGCTCACCCTAGTCCATTAACCCTGGACTGGCTCCTCGTACCTGCAACTCTTGACCTGTGGGTACAGACTTGCATTCTCTGGCGCATTCCCTGGCTTGTATTTGTCGCCTCGTAAATCTAAATTTGTATGTCCAGCCCTGCATTTACCATTCGGTAAATTCTGGTAAATCCAGACCTGCGCTTACCACCCTGCTAATCAAGGCCTTCGCTTGTCGTTCCTTAGGTCTCGTCCCGTATGCACAGTCCTGCTCCGTATTTTATCCTGTAAGTCCTGAATCGTACGTCCTGCCCCACATACCCTGCTCTGCATGTCTCGCCCTGTAAATCCCGACCTGTAAACCTTAGTCCGCTTACCCTGATCTGTACGTCCTGGTTTGTCTGTCTCGTCCTGTAAACCTTAGTCCGCTTACCTTAAACTGTACGTCCCGGTTCGTGTATCATGTTCTGTCTGTCTTATCTTGTAAGTCCTGACCTGTAATCATTAGTCCGCCTATCCTGACCCGTATGCCCTACCTTCTGCTTCCTACTCGTCATGTAGACTTGACCCCTGAATGCCACTTATGTTCGACCCGGACCGCCCTGTACTCTGGACCTTTGACCACCATATAGGTCGGACTTTTGACCGTCACGTAGGCTGGACTTTTGACCATCACGTAGACTTGACCTCTGACCGCCACGTGGGCTTGACTTCTAACCGTCTCGTGGGCTTGACTTCTGACCACCACATGAGCTTGACTTCTGACCACCACATGGGCTTGACTTCCGACCACGTCAGCTATCCGACCCCTCTATCGTGCACCATATCAGTCATCATGAATAAAATTGTGGATTCGTTTCAGAGTGTCTTTATTCCTGGGAGATCAATTTTGAATAATGTAATTGTTAAGTTCGAATGTATGCACTAGATATGAAATAATAGAAAGGCTAGGACAGGCTATACTGCTCTCAAACTTGATATGAGTAAGACTTATGATCGAGTCGAGCTGAGCTTTTTACAGACACTATTGCTAAAATGGGTTTTGCTGAGAAATGGGTGAACTTAATTATGAGATTTGTCAAATTTGTTTTATACTCTTTTAGACTTAATAATTCTATTTTCAAAGTTTTACATCCTCAGAGGGATCTGCACCAGGGTGATCCTCTTTCTCCTTTCTTGTTTGTCCTTTGTGCACAAGGATTATCTACTATTTTATCTAATGTAGTGGACCGTCATCTATTCAAGGGAGTGAAAAGTTGCGACATCTAGCCCAATGATATCACATTTATTTTTTGTAGACGATGATTGAGTATTTTTTGGGCAAAAAGGGAGTATTATGTTCAAATACAGAAATGCTTACATATTTATAAACGAGCCTCTGGACAATTAATCAACTATGAAAAATCTACTGTTACATTCAGTCAGAGTACTTAAATGATGTAATTATAGAAATCAAAGTCACACAAACAATGGCAGTAGTAAAGGGTCACGATGTGTATTTAGGTCTTCCTACTTTCTCATTACGACACAAAAGGCTCCAGTTCACCTACTGATATGAGAGAATTTGTAAAAAATTATAGGGATAGATTTTGAGGTTATTTTCGATTGGGGGGGGGGGGGGGCATGAAGTGTTGATCAAACCTGTATTGCAGGTAATACTTCTTATGCTATGTCATGCTTTAGGTTCCCAATTTCTACCTACCAAGGAATCGAGCAAGTTTGCACTAAATTTTGATGGAATGGTACAGATGACAAAAAGGTAGTTCATTGGTTGTCTTGGGTTGCCTTGTCCAAACCAAAGAGTCATGGAGGTATGAGTTTTCATAATCTTTTATCCTTCAACAAAGTTCTTTTGGCTAAACATGTTTGACGGATCATTCAATCTCCTGGCACATGTGCTGAAGGGGAGGTATTTTAAGTACACTGATATTATGGTAGCAAATCTTTGGTCAAATCCATCTTATGTCTAGAGATCCTTGATGTGGGGTAGAGATCTTCAAAAAGATTTGTGATAGAGAGTAGGGAATGGGCAAAGCATCTTAGCAAATTCAAATCCATGGATTCTAGGTTTTGAAACTTTTAAAAGTTATTTCAACTCTCTGCTAGACCCATTGATTAGAGTAGCCAGCTTTATCACAGACATGGGGATATGAGATGAGCAGGCGGTGCACACAAATTTTGTCACACATGAAGTTAAAATAATACTTAATATACGATTGAACCGTAAGAGAGGTGAAGACATTCGATTTTGGCAGGGAACCCCCCCAATGGTCAATATATAGTCAAAACTAGGTATCTCTTGGAGATGAAGTTAAAATAATACTTAATATACGATTGAACCGTAAGAGAGGTGAAGACATTCGATTTTGGCAGGGAACCCCCCAATGGTCAATATATAGTCAAAACTAGGTATCTCTTGGAGACGAACACCACGAATCCCCCTCCTTTCAATCTTCTCATGTTAATAAATCATTTTGGAAATTTATTTGGTGACTTTAAATTCCCCTTAAGGTTCGAATTTTTTTTGTGGTGGATATCCAAAGGTATTATTCCTAAAGTAGGAAATCTTAAAATTAAGTATGTTCTGATGAGGGGTTTTGTCCTTTTTGTAAGTCCCATGATGGGTCCACTAGTTACTATATTTTGCTTTGTCTAATTGTTCGAAGTGTATGGAAATACACCCAGTTCTGGAGATATCTTAATTAGTAAGGTCAGTTTGACTTCTTTTGTGGATTACGACTTCCACATAACCATGATAGTTTCAAAGGATGAGTTTGAACTATTTGTAATGATGTGTTGACAGTGTGGGAAGAGATATGTAAACAGAATCATAATCTGAATAGCATATTGACAAAGATCAAGGTACGATACTAAAAGTATTCCGGGAGTCTAACTTGGCAAGAGAGATATATACCCTTTAATGAAGGTAAACTCAAAACGGATTTGAAAACTTCCCGATCCTAACCAGGTTTGGCTGGATGTGGATGTGGACTATGATGAGGTCGAGAATCATTTTAGTATTGGAGCAATTGTTTGAGATTCGTGTGGACAAGTTTTGGATGCTAAGGCGGAAGCCATTCAGGACCTGAGGTCGGTGAATGGTGTAGAGTTGACCACGGTTCACTATAAAATGGACTTATGTGCTCACTTGGATATTCAAAATGTTTGTATCTATTCAGACTCCCTACATATGATTAAAGCAATAACACAACTTGCAGGGATCTAGGCCCCGATGGTGTGCTAGCTATGAAAATTAAATCTTTACTTACTACTACAAATTTTATCTCCTTTGCTCATATAAAAGGTCAGTTAATAGTGTTGCTTACTTAATAACCTAGAAAGTTTTTCTTTCTTCCTCTATATTAGAATGGCGGGAAGATTCTTATCCTACTTGGTTACGTCAGGTAATATCTAAAGACATAATATTCTCTTTAATGAATGCATATCGTTTGACTTAATATATATATACCTTTAATAAAAATACTTACAATTATTAATTACGAACAAAAATTGAATATTTCACTCAGTTATATGACTTTACAAAAAAGCTATTGATAAATTTATCTGGGTTAAATATATTTATATTAATTTTTACCCGTTATATATACTGTATAATTTTTTACAAATCACAGTTTAAAATAATCATAAAATAAATCGTTTTTATTTTTTTTGAATGTTTTTAATATTCTATCAAGTTTTCTGTAAAATGTTATCATATGATGGGCTGGGAATTTTGAAAAAAAAGAAAGAAATTTAGCCAGAATAAAAAACAAACTTAGAAGGCATATTTTTAGGAGAATTGCGATTTGTTTTATATATATATATATATATATATATATATATATTGGAATTTTCCATTCATTCACGCGTGTGTACATGTATAAAACACAACGTATTTTAAGATTATCGAGCCAAACAAATCTATTGTATAAAGTAATCGAATTATGTTGAATCTAAAATGAACATAGTCATTAACAAGATTGTTTGTTTAGATTTAATTTATTTTTTTATGAGTTTAAAGTTGATTCAAGTTTAATTCATTTAGATGTTAAGAAACACTTAATTCAAATTTATTTAATTATTTAAAAAATTTATTTATTTGATTGATTATTAAAAATAATAATTTAAATTTATTATTCATTTTATAATTTATTTAACATATTAATAAAATTTTTATTAATAAACAGAATTTATGAATATTATTTATAACAATTATTCACAAATATTATTCAAATTTATTTATTTAATTAATTTTATATATTAAACTAACATAAATAAATTTTTATCAAAAACTCTAAACTTATTTAGAAACATTCAATTCATTTTCGGATATTCTTTTTGTAAAGAGAAGCATGACCTCATAATTAATAATGTGTGCAATTTAAAATATTAAATACTAAACCATACAAAGTAAATGTAGCATAAAAGAGAGGTTTAAAATGTGTAAATGACTGGAAATTCAATTTAAAATACATTTGTCCAAACATCAAGCATAATATAGCATATTCCAAACTGGGATTCGGTAAAAGGCTCAACTGAAGCATGCTACCACAACTGTCAAAGTAACGCAGAGCTTTTTACAAAGGTTCTGTGTAGATTCCTCCCAAGCTGATCGCCAAAATACTACAATGTTTGTTTACCTACCTTCCACGATAGCGGCCCAGAGCAAGAATAGTCATCCATCCAGAAACAACGAGATGGCTAGCGATATCCTGTCATCGCCCCATCAAATGTGTAGCGCAGAGAAACAGGCATATTTGGCACGGCGACCCTGCTTTGGACACTGGGATCTTCATATCCTGCTGTTGTTCGGTGGCCAATTGCTCGTTCATAGGTCCTCTGTTCAGTAACTGGAATGGTGGCATCAACATCTCTAGAAGACAGTGTGTGGTAGCCCCTTGGTGGGATCGTGTGTGTATCCCCACCTGGAACCGTTTCTCGAACTAACCTATAAACAAGCCTGTCATGCGAAACAATGAAGATGAGCCTTAGATAATGTTATAATAAAAATAACAACCAAGTGTTATCCCACTAAGTGGGATCAATTATATGTATCCTTTTATATCAGTGAGTTTTATCCCCTACTATATATCATTTATATACATTTATTATAATTTCACATTGCCTAACTGAAATATTTATTATATATATATATATATATATATATTCGTATCATTTTAAACATATCTCTCAGTATTTTCACTCAATAGATACAACGCTAACTTTCAATCTAATATTGTCATTTCTTATTTTGTTCGGACATCCATCTTTAACATTATCATCTTTACAACTCTCATCTCTATGTGCTTAAGTTATATCTCAACATTTAACTTCATATAACATAGCAAGTCTAACCGTTGTTTTATAAAACTCACTTCTAGCATTTTCCACTGATGTGGAGGTAATAAGAGTCCACGTGGTGGATCTTTAACTTGGTCAACATAGATTTCACAAGACGTGTCAACTCGACCAACCGAGTTGTTGACCTCTCCTGAGGAGTCTTCTCAACAAAGGCTGACTCCTCGAAGAGTCTTCCTGACGAAGGTCGACTCCTTCAGCTCGGCCATGCCAGCTCGCTCCTTGAGCTCGGCCATGCTAGCTCCTTCAGCTCAGTCACTCAGCTTGTCATGCGAGCTCCTTCTCATCCACATGCCACGGCAACCTTCAGCTTAGCCACTCGGCTCGACATCTCAACCATTCGTCTCAGCCACGCTGGTACCTTCAACTCAACCACTAAGCTCTACAACTCGACTGAGCCATGCCGATTCCTTTAACTCAATCACTCGGTTCAATCACTTGACTCGGCCAGGCCGACTTGTCTTGCCGAATTCGACCTTACCAACTCTTCCTCCTCAGCTCGGCCATGCCCAACCGTTAGCTGCGTCGAGCTTTCAGAACCAATAGCATGCCCCACGTGAGAAGTGGGGATCAATGAAACATGGCATGACCCACAGAGTATGAAAAGATGTGACTAGCAAGGCATGGTATGAAATGACCCACAGAGCATGGCGATGTGACACATTAGGTAGTTCGACCTAAGCGGAAGTATGCACATACAAGAACTCTCAATTTACTACTATTCTTCTTCTACATTCATTCTTCCCCGCTCTCCGCCGAAGACTTGACTTGAGCGTCGGAGTGGTTGAGCCAGAGCACCCTTGCCCTCCATTCTAACCCTCTTTTAAGCTTTGCAGGCATCCCGACAGCTAGGCTTTCCTCCTACACTCGACAACTTTGTCAACACGCAAGGCAACTATCGACTCGTCCGTCGACGGTCTTAGGTAGGAACACCCACCATGATTTGAATTTATCATTTACTTTTTCATGTCTTATTTACTAAAACAATATTATCTACAAATAACAAGCACCACGGTACCATATCTTATATCCGTCCAGTGAATTTGTCCATGATTAGTATAAAAAAATAGAGACTTAGAATTGATCATTGATGTAACCATATTCTTATAAGAAAAGCTTCGATTAATCCACCTGAAGTCTTCATTAGTCATTACAACCTCATACATATCCTTAATTAGTTCAATATACTCTATATTAACCCCTCTCATTTATCATAAGCTTTTTCTAAATCAACGAATACCATGTGCAAGTCTTACTTCCATTCTCAATATTTTTCAATTAATTGTTCAAAAAGATGTATAATTTCTGTTGTCGACCTTCCAAACATAAATTCAAATTAATTTTTTATCAACATAGTCTCCATTAATCTTTTTTCCATTACTCTTGTCCAAAATTTAATGATAAGATCCATTAGTTTAATACCCTATCATTTGTACAATTTTATGCATCTCCTTTGTTCTTATATAAGAGAACTAGAGTACTTACCCTCCTCTAATTATGTATTTTTTTGTTTTCAATATCAAATTGAATAACTTTTCAAGTCATTCGATATCTTATTTTCCTAGGCACTTCCATACCTCTATTAAAATATCATTAGGTCCAACTATTTTTCCATTTTACATCTTATTTAAATTTTGTTCTACTTTTAAAGTTTAAATTCTACAATATTGATCTACTTAAATTATCCAAATTAAGTTGATCGTCTAAACATTTATTAAAAAATTGATGAAAATATATTTTTCATCGCCCTTCTATTTTATCATCATTTAATAGTATCATATTGTATTTATTTTTAATACATCCATATAATATTATACTATTTTTTATTAGGGTTTAAATATGGAAAGAGACTTTTTTACCTACAATGTTTTGAACCAAATAAAACAAAACAAAACTAAATATATGAAATAATTCAACAATAACAAAACTGGTAACTAGTTAGTCAAAACATTAATGTAGAACTCGATATGCATAAACATACTTGAAAAGCAAAGCATATTAAAAAAAATGCTAGAAAATATCTAGCAATTCCATACCGTTCACCTCGAGCAGGATTTTCAGAATAGTAAGATCGAGTAGACTCCACTTGAAATGGATCAACAGTGGGTATGACAGAGGGTTCTTGTATTGAATTAGCAAATGGATCGCTTGTATGTGGTGCATGAATATATCTCAACTCCACAGGTGTTACATGTGATAGTTGGCTAGGCCTATATGAATCAGTAGGTGGCACATGAGGTGGGCCATGTGGCAGATGACCTATCCTATAAGATTCTTCAGGCAGAAAATGAGATGTGACAAGTGGCCGGGAATCCAGCCTATATGGATCCTCAAGCCGAGGTGGTGAGGCATGTGGCACATGAGCTGATCTATATGGATCCTCAAGCCGAGGTGGTGAGGCATGTGGCACATGAGCTGATCTATATGGATCGTCAAGTGGTAAATGAGGTCGATAACGGCGATCCTCAACATAGTTAATAGGTGGAGATCTCCGTTGCTTTGTCTCATTTACAGGACGAAACAATGATATTAGTTTGTGAACCTGCATTATGATTGAAATAGTCCGAAGTTGAGCGGTCAAACTAATAGGCACTAGTAGTGATATTTACTATGACAATGGCAGGAGTTTAATGTACCTGTTTTGAGTTGAGCTCAGGAGTAAATTTTCCCTTTGAGTTATAGTTATCTTGAATAGCGTGTTTAAATATAGTCTCTGGAAGTGGCAGGCAATCCATGTGAACCTTGAATTTCACCTATGTCAAAGAACAAGCAAGGAAGCAATAGACATGTGATCAGATAGATGGTGAAGTATCTTAACTGAATAATTCCAAAAGAGATCATAAACCTTAGTTGGCAACATCATGATGCTTAAAAGTTATATCACACTAAAATGGCTTGTTGAATATGAAGTTCAGGCTGGCTATCGATTTTTGGATCCTTCACAATGTTCATAGACCATAGGTTGTTAATCAATTTTTAGTAAGACGAATTTCAGGGACTATCTTAACAAGAAAATGTGAACAAACTATGCAGGCACAAATGCAAGTGACAAATTATAATAACCATCAAAATGGATATAAACACAACTAACTGAACTATCTCATATATAATATTGACTTTAAGAAATAATCAATTCTGCCAGACTGAAATTGCAATGTCACTGTCTTGACAATACATACTTGTACTGACTGCTGCAAGGATTACATCTTACAGAAAAGCAGTCGAAGAGATGAATCATTCACTTTTCTTAAGGTTCCTATCAATTTTGTCCAATATAGTGTAAAGCAAAAGAAAAAGCATTGAAGATTATTTGCAACAGGCATATAACAACTAATTTGGTCCTTTTTAGCCTTTTATGGATATCTAGGTAGTTATTAGAGCATCTATATCAGATACTCTATTCAAAGATTTTACCTTAAATTTTGAATAGGGTAGCTAAAAAATCTTTGCATCAGCTATCCTATCCGTTCTCTAAATTATGCATTTATGAACAGTACTTCTCTAAATTTAGGGAATGGATTCCATTCCCTAAACATTATAGAGGAGAGAGAAGAAATAGGGAAGCTGATATATGATGTTTTGAAAAGTGGATATCCAAATTTAATAAAGTAACTATTTTACCCTAAATTATGCATTTTGGATAGGGAAGCTGATATGGATGCTCTTAGCCCTCCACCTACCTCCTCTCCATTTCCCAAATATTTTCTCTTTCAGCTCTTTTCTCTCTACATATTCATTCTTGCATGGATTTAAAATTGCAAGACCAGTGAAAGAACCCAAATCATTTGCAAGATAACCAAATAGCAAGGCAACTGTTATTATTGGACATTTTCATTACTTGAATCAAATGAACTGAGTAAAAACAGCACATGGATGGGTATCAGACCAAGTTTATGTGAGATTGTGCTCTCGTGAACTCAATGGACTCATACACAAAGTCAATCAATCTTAATGTCATTCTTGTTATTGCCAGCCTTAGTTCACTTCCCTTTATCTCATCCTAATCTCATCACTAGTCAGTAGTCAATGACTTTTTTGGACCTTGTAAAACCATTGTCCGAGCTGCTTTCAATTGCTTACACCATTGGCTACTTCCTGCATAAGTTGCAATCCACTCCTCTACAAAGACAAGATGTGAAAGGAGGTGGGAGAAGGAAGAACTAGATGAAGGGAAAAAGCTTCACATCACCAAGCAACCTTTATCAAGCTTGCCTCAATCTAAAGGATCATTCTTAATCAAATAATACCTTAAGTTGTTAGATCAGTTAAAGAATTAATCGCATATATATACATATATACATATATACCAAAATAATAGGTGGTATATGCTGTTAAGGCAGCAGAGACATTGCTTAGTTAACTACATAATATATACTTAGTTAGATGTATATTTATATATGTTAGTCTTTTTTATCAATATAATATATCAATGATATCCAATGCTGACTGCATATACCCCATACAGTAGGTTGATTACCTACCACCTGAGAACGCCTTTTAAGACCTCAATTATATTGAATAGACTTTGAACTAACATGTATTATTATCAAAAGAATGGGTATGTAACAATATTGGCAACACTTGATGGAATTTTTCATTGTCAGCGTTTGCACCACCAACGTATTGAAAGGAAAAAAACCAGAGGTAGGGTTGTCATATCATGAGTCTATCAAGTTAAATGGCATCATAAACAAGCTTGGGCTTTTGGCATATCAGATACTAGTCAAGCTCCTAATTTTGCAGTCATTGGTATATATATATAATATGTTAATAATTAAAAATGTATATGTAGCAAACATCTATCATTTTTTAGGTACCATCATACAACAACAACTAAGTCTTATCCCACCTAAGTGGGATCGCTATATGGATCCTTCTACACTAATAGATGGGATGGAGCCAGGAATTTCATGATACATCTACACCTTCAGGAAAAGGTGTTTGCTACAGCGACAAAAAAGAATAATGTTGAAGACACGGATCAAGAAGTCTCACAGTATCAATTACCTGAGCAGGGAAGGCCCCTCGGAAGGCATTCCGTGATAGGTCCATCCCACCCTGACATGTGGCCTTGTAAACCCCATATAGAAGCTTCAGATCGAAATCATATAGGAACAACTTAGTGTCGGGCTTGATTTTCTCGACACTCTCAATCCTTCCTCTGGGAAGCCCAAAAACGCGGTGACGGAAGCACTCAGGCTTCGTCTTCCCACTGCACATGAAGATGAATCCAGAACTCTTATTAGATGGTGCGACAGGGTTTTTATCCTTCCCCCTGTCCGCCGCCCTGCTTCTGTTGGCAGAAGAAGTTGCTGCTGCGTCCACAGGCTTGGTTGTGGGCTTGCTCTTCTTTTCCTGCTGCTCATTCATCCTCGGCTTCTTTATCTTCTTTGATGAAGCCAGGGATGGAGTCCCTTCTCCCTTCCCATTGTCAGCCGCCCTGCTTGTCCCGGCGGCCGAGGTCGCTGCTCCGTCCGCAGGCTGGATTGTGGGCTCGCTCTCGTTCAGCTGCTCCTCATTCTTTTTTGCCTTCTTGATCTTCTTTAATGGAGTGAGGGACGGAGTTCCCTGCCGCTTCAGCTTCTGCTTCTGCTTCCTTAATTTAGACGCCTTCACCATCTGTCACAAACGAAGATTAGCAGAATGGAATGAGAAAATTGAACAAACTACAGGAAGACGAACCTCTTGACGCCCCGGCCTTGAACGATAGGAGATGGAAAGAGGAAACCCTAATTGGATTCACCGGGTGGAGTTGCAGGAGGGACGGATTATCATATAGACGGGAGCGGATGGTTGGCGACGGCTGAGATCAATAGAATCCGATGCGGTCCATAACAGATGAGGGCCACGTTGCAGAGGACGGCGGATATCAAATGTTTTATGACAGGCTGCAGAATGCAGGGTGACCAGGATATTTTGCTTGAGATGCTGTGGACTTTTTCAAGAGGACCATTAAATTCTGTAATTAAGTTAAAAGAGTTAAGAGAGATTAAATAATTAACAATGTTTTTCATTTCGCTAATCGCAGCTTTATGAAAAAAAAATCTTAAATTTTAGACCTAAACACTTTTGAACATCTAGAGACTTCAAACATCATTATGCCAATATTTTTTATGTTTTATTTTCTCTTTTAAGTTTATAAAATTATTAATTACTTTGATAAAAAAATATTTATCAAATTCAAATTTTACACCCTTAGTAGTCTTAAACTTTATATATACAATTTTTTACCAAATCTTGTAGCTAAGGTTTTAAAATTATCAAATGTGTAGGGTAATTTATAAATAATCAAATCATATACTCACTTCCATTTTTTAGTCCAGAGGATCTGGACGGATCTGGACCATAACCTTTGGTCCGCTCTTGGACCATAACCTCTGGTCTGCTCTTGGACCAAGAGTCATTCATAGGTGAAATTTCATGGATCCCGCCTGTATAACAGGCGGGGTCCATAGAACCCCACCTATGAGTGAGCTGGTCCATCCTCTGAACTATACTTTGTGGTTCAGAGGATCCATGCTCTCCATTTTTACCTCTATTACTGTTCCCATTTGAGTCGATTTTTTATCAGTCGAATCGATTTTTTTTAATCGATTCATGTTTAAAAAATTACTGTTATCAATATATTATGTCAAATTAATGTTTGATAGTATTTCTTATAATTAAGAGAACTAGACAAACATATAGGAGCTGGTAATTTATGTTAATCTGAGGTCTCTAGATTCATAAGTCGATTTTGGCCAAAACTGATTGATGGATCTAGAGAGTTCGGAATAACATGAAATTAGTTTCTATGTGTTCGTCTAGTTCTCTTAATTATAAAAATGCTATCAAATATCAATTTGACCCAATATATTGAGAATAGTGATTTTTAAACAAGAATTGTCCGAAAAAATAATTTGTGTTCAAAAAATTACTACTCTCAATATATTTGGTCAAATTAATATTTGAGAGCATGAATATAATCATAAGAATTGAACTCATAGGACCTAGTTTCACGTCATTCCGATCTATTTAGGTCTAGCAACCTATTTTGGTTGAAACTCTTTAGGTTCATTCAGTTAAAATCAGTTAATGGAGCTAGAGTGATCGAAATGACATGAGAATAGATTCTATGAGTTTGCTTAATTCTTATGATTATATTCATGTCCTCAAATATCAATTTGACATAATATATTGAGAGCGATGATTTTTTGAATACGAATATATCTAAAAAATCTAATCCATATTCAAAAAATCAATACTCTCAATATTGAATAAATTTGATATGTGAGGTCATTTGTACAATCAGGAGAACTAGACAAGCACATATGAATTAGTTTCATATCATTCTGAGATCTCTAGGTTTATCAGTCAGTTTTGGCCGAAATCGATTGATGGACCTAGAGACCTCGAAGTGATATGAAACCAGTTCTATGTGTGTTGTCTAGTTCTCCTGATTGTATAAATGTTATCATATATTGAGAGTAGTGATCTTTTAAATATGAATTGATCAAAACTGGCTAAAAAAATTGATTCAACTGATAAAAAATTGACTCAACTGGGAATAGTATGAGGGGCAAAAATGAAAGTGGGTATGTTGTTTGGTCATTTATAAACTACCCTATGTGATTTGATAATTTCGAAATCTTACCTACGTGGTTAAACTAATTGTAGTTTAATAAATTCTTTCCTAAATATTCCTTCATATCCTATCAATATCTAGATATTCCCAATTATACAGAATATCTCCCACCAGCTTTAAAGGACCTCCCTTTTCAAAGGGATGAGTTTCCCAAGACAAATTTTATGCTGACCCAACTCAGTACTACACCTATGAGTGACTGTTAGCATGACTAGCCTGTAAAGGCAGGGATTGATAATATCCCTTGTTTTATCTTTAGTTATTATCCAACTATAGATAAACATGGCACTTGCAAGCTCTGTCGAAAATAAACTTGTAATCTTTACCTTCAATAATTATTTTCAAAAGCTATTCCAATAAGCTCTCTAGCTAGAGGAAGTACTCATAATCTTCTACTAGAAACTAGGGTATTAGTGTTAGAAACCTGTATTAATCTACTAGAAAATAAACTAAACAATCTTCTTGCTTCACCACCACAAACAAAAGACAAAGGAAAAGGAATTTAACTCCCAAAGTCTCCCTCTTATACATACCTAATTTTTATTAAAGCCTCTAATATTTGTAATACTGGAAAATCTTTAGATGTTCTAGTCAAATGTCTTGTAAATATACATGATTATGAATTTACATTACATACCTTTTTAGACAGTGGAGTTACTAACTCTACTATTGATAAAGCTACTCTTCTTTCAATTCTACCAAAAACTTATATAAAAATCGTGTCACAATCACTAGTCAGTACTCAGTTTGATGGTCAGCGATTATCTTAGCTTGCACATAATTCGTTACCAATATTCATCTCCAATTTTATGAGAATTATGAGAAATATAACACTCCCATATCACTCTCTAAACTTTGGGGTAAACATCATTTCATCCTAATATTTAAATCTTAGCACTTAATTTTATGCTAACCCAGACAGGGCTTGTCTTCTTACAAAGATTATGCTCTCTGCTTTTCACACCTATATTATCTCCAATCGTGTCATATTATTCGTTTATTGTCCATCCTTTAAATACAAATAAACCTTCTACCTCTGATACTTTAACTCAAGTCTGTCAATGTTCTACTAAGCATGCCTGCAACATAACCTATGAACCTATAAGTAATCCAGTCAGTCAGACTTGTGACTTGGCTTTCCAAGAATACTAGAAAAAATAAAGTTACTTGGCTAGTCAAGCCCGTCTACAAACCCTCTACATCGAACCCGGTCTATACCATAAGACTTACTATTTCCTCAACAGCTACTTCAGTTAATCAATATCCATCATTCAGAAATACATTCTTTAATCTCTAGACTGGAAAAACTTAAAATTAATGGTGACAATCCTACTAAATATTGGGATAGAGATAAAATCTACTTGAAACTAGGCATCATTAACCCAAACCTAACTATTAAGGCCCAAGATTTACGATATCCAAATTGAGAAACAGAAGATTATGCAATGCATATAAAATAATTATTAAGTTTAGTTGTCATACAAATATCTACGTCTAGACATAGAAGTCTCTCCTTTATAGTTAATAAAGGAGCTGAATATAAACGTGGTCAATCACAGATGACTTTCAATTATAAACTTTTAAATAATAATTGCCAAGAAGATGACTATAAAATCCTTGATAAAGACCAACTTCTAAATAAAATCCAAATGTCCAAATGATACTCTAAGTTTGATATGAAATTATGATTCTGGCAAGTAAAAATGCACCCGGAATCAATATAATGGACTACCTTTTCTTGCCCTAAAGAACATTTTGAATAACTTGTAATGTCTTTCGATCTAAAAGCCCCTCCCAAAGAAAATTGGATGACACTTTTAAGAATATTTTTATATTTACTTGTGTTTATATTAATGACATCTTAGTCTTCTCCAAAATCAAGTTTGAACATTTTGCTCATCTATATATTATTTTCAACCTGTTTGAAAAACATGAATTAATTATTTCCTGAAACAAAATACAATTAGCCACTATTCATATTAATTTTCTTGGAGATGAAATTGGACAAGGCAAAATAGCTCTCCAACGACACATAACCTCTAAAATTCTTACTTTCCTGATAAAATAGAAGATACTAAAATTTTACGCGTCTTCTAAGGACTTCTTAATTATGCTCATCCCTATTTAAAAGACATTGGTAAAATTAGTGGCCCCATATATAATAAAACTTCTTTAACATAACAAAAACGCTTCAACCAATAAGAATAAGATATAGCTCTCATCAAACAAATAAAAGAATTAGTTACCACTATTCCAATGTTAAGCTAACCATTATATTCTAATCACTTGATTGTATAAAAAGATGATTGTAAAATAGATTAGTGTGGTATTATATTTCACAAAACTTTCAAATATGACCTCAAAGATTTTGAAGCCTTATGTAAATATGTCTCAGACAAATATAAAGAAAAGAGTCATTTAACTTTATTGGATTATGAAATTCTAGTAGTAGTTTATTATTTAGATGTTTTTTTTAAACTATTTATATGCAACAAAAAAGAAATTACTATTTGTACAGACTACAAAACAATAATAAAATATAATCAACAAAAAAGGGTTTAAGAAAAGGATTAAGCACTAAACGATGACTCAAATTTATAGATAATATTATTAATAAAGGGTTGCGAATTCCGTAGGAACGTATAAAAGAAATTAATAATTTATTAACCAATACTTTTTCTTATTTATTACACTAATTTCTTTGCTCTAACAGGAATATAGACAAACCCAAGAAAGTATGTACTTCTGCCAATAAAACCATGAGGTTTGACAATTAAGACTTACAATAATTCACACAGGATGAAGACTAATTTCATTTTTCTGTCAGGGATAAATTAAATCATATACAAAATTATATACTTGATAATATTTAGAACATTCTTATAATTCCAAGCAATTATGGTTACAAAATTGTAGTAATCAATGCATTATTGAATTACTTTCTCACAACACTACAAAAACTAGTAGGTAAAAAATTCCCCTTCTATGTTGTTTTTTTTGGAACATAAGTTGGGGTATACTCTATTTGGGAAGAAACAAACATAGCCATCTAAGGCTGTGAACATCATTATTCCAAAGGTTTTTACTCACTTAATGAAGCCTTTGATCATACTTGGACCCATCTTGGTCCTAACTTTTTCATAAATACTTTTCTCAAGATAGATTCATCAACCAGCAAGACTTATGCTCAAATGCTTACTACTAAACCTGCTCTAGAGCCACTTTCATCCTCTTCAGGCCAACCCCACCGACCCACCTATTTAACTTTGGCCAAGCTCAAAGAATGAGCTACTACTATAACTGAACAAAGAGCTTCTGAATCACACTTATTATATTTTCCCAATACAATCCCAGAGGATGTTACTTCTTATATCAGAAGTCTCGATGAGCATTCAACATTACAAACTTTTACGGAGATATGTGAAGCACTTAATGCCTTCCACAAAAATCATCCAGTCATAGCACTTTTGCAATTTTTCTCGGTGTGCAAAGTAGTGTGTGTAACGACCACCCTTCTTACTACTACTACTACTCTCTAAGAGTGACCGTTACTTAACTACTAACTCTACTTAACCGGTACGCTACTTAACTACGAGGAATCCCTACCGAAAAATTTCGGCAGAATCTCCCCTGTACCGGTGACAATAATCATAAGTACATACATATACAAAGCAATAACATCATCACGCAGTTTATATATAACTAAAAATAAACTATCCTAGCAATAGTAAACAAAAGAACTCCAACAATAGGAAATAACTCAACTACAATGCGGAATAAACTTAACATAGACAAAGGGAAACTACTAAAACAATCTCTATCAATTTAATAACTGAAAGAAAACTCCAAAGAAGGAGTCTTGACAGTTTCCTTAGCAAACTCATGATCTCTCCATAGTCCAGCCATCACACACCTTCATCACCACCACCTTGTCGCCTTCCTTGCTAAATCTTTTCCTTTCCTTTATCTGCAGTAGGAGGAAGTGCAGTCTATAAGCATAAAGCTTAGTGAGCGCTATCTACTCACAAAAACTCGATATACATGTATATAAATAAAAACATGCTAAAACTGAATGCTAACATGTAAAGTTACTCATGCTCATAAATAGCAAAGGAATCATACTATCTGAAATACTAAACATGTATAGCTAATCATGCTCATAATCCAATGAAGGAATCAAACTAACTGAAATACTAAACATGTATAGCTAATCATGCTCATAATCCAATGAAGGAATCATACTAACTGAAATACTAAACATGTATAGCTAATCATGCTCATAATCCAATGAAGGAATCAAACTAACTGAAATACTAAACATGTATAGCTAATCATGCTCATAATCCAATGAAGGAATCATACTAACTGAAATACTAAACATGTATAGCTACTCATGCTCAAAATCCAATAAAGGAATCATACTAAACATGTAAAGCTACTAAACATGTAAAGCTACTAAACATGTAAAACTACTAAACATGTAAAGCTAAACATGCTGAATAATCTAATAGCAAGGAAACAATTGAAACTACTACTGCATGCTTCAAATAACAAGAAACTAAACTTTCTAATTCTAGATATATTTGAAGCTTGTTTCATTTGTTTCAAAAACTTATACTTTAATACTTGAAAATAATAATCAACTTCTCTTGGGCCCGGCATTGTACCACTTTGCGCGCATTCTTAATAAGAATCGAGGTAGCTAATCCCGAAACTACTAAGATACTTCTAGGCCATGTGCCTAGGGGCAACTTGGAGCCCATCCCTTGGATCTTGTGTCCGGTACATGCCCTTTAAAAGTAAAATACTTTCTTTATAACTTCTTTATACTTGCCCTTACTTGGCATTTAAGCAAACACCTTGTGTGCGCTTTTGATCTTAAACTTCTGAAATTGAGATCAAGTTAAAGTCTTGGTCTTTCTTAGCTTATAACTTCTCATATTAGTCCAATAGCAAAAGACTAAAGATAGGAATCATTACTGCTCATGTTAAACTGATACTTTAAAAATGGCAAGGCTGCTCATGCTACTAAATCAACAATAAGTACTAAATCTGAAATGCTACAAGGTGCTGTTCGTACTTGTTAAAATAGCAAATGAAAACTACTTTGAGCTTACTAATCGTGCTATAAAATAGAGCAAAAGAAAGCAACTTTGAACTTACTAATCATGCTATAAAATAGGGCAAAAGAAAGTAACTTTAAGCTTTCTAAACATGCTGTAGAATAGGACAAAAGAATGCAACTTTGAGCTCTCTAAACATGCTGTAAACTAGGCAAAAGAATGCAACTTTGAGCTTTCTAAACATGCTGTAAACTAGGCAAAAGAATGCAACTTTGAGCTTTCTAAACATGCTGTGATAAGAGCAAAAGAAAGCTAATCTAATCTTACTAATCATGCTACCAAATAGGGCAAAAGAAAACTAATTGAATCAACCTCGATCCTGTACAACATGACCTGGAAGCAAGGAAGGAAACTATAATAAAATGCAGAACTTAGATTGTCTACTAATGCTTGCAAGAACTAATCTAGGGACTAGCGTATATGGTAGAAAACTAGAATAGAACCCAATGAAAAATCCATTTTTTTTTTTTTTCATCTGCTACGAATCTGTCCGGGAAATCACCTGCATTACAAAACCGAAACCAACTCTATACTAAAGACCTTGGTCTCACTTTAAAAGAAGAACTTCACCTCATTGTGAGGATTTCTAAATCTCCAAGACCAATCAAACACACTCAAACCGAACTGCACAGCACATTCCTTGTGCACAACCTGAACTGCACAACAACTCAAAACCGAGCTGTTCATGCCAATTTAACAGCACAAATCCGAAACTACATGCTAAAAAGGAAATCTATATCATCTCATGTATATTGCCTAATAGCAAGGATAACCATACTTCATGCTACGCAAGCTATTTAAATCAAAGTGCTACACGAAATTCCCAACTGAAACCTGTCCACACCCAATCTAATAAATTCGGAATATGGCAGCAACCTTCACAAACCTACCGAACTCACAGCAGAAATTTCGAAACAAGGAATCTCATCCAGGCAAGGAAGAAAAACCCTAGCATATTCTTCTACTCGGCACAACAAGATCCGGAAGCAAGTAAACGAAATCCGAAAATCCGGAGCAACTCCTACTGCAGGTGAGAAGCAACTCACCGTGATTTACTTGGACTTACAACCAATCGGGACGAACACTAGGGCTTCGGAAAGATGAAGTCCTCGGCTTCCTCTTATGCTCACGCGTGCTCCTCTCTGTCGGGACGACCACCACGGATGAGGTTGGCCGGAAAACAGCTTCGCCGGCGCCGGAAGGAGGAAACCTAGCTCCGTCGCCCTTTCTTCCGCCGAGAGCAGAAAATCGCCTCGCCGCGCCGCGCGTGCGTGAGAGGAGAAGAGGTGAGAAGGAATTAGGTTACGGGAAATAACTTAAGTCCTCTCTTTATAACTTGAGTTATTTTTGGTTCCAACTATAGCTTATATATTTGCCGCTGCCTATTTAATTAGCAACGATCGCTAGCCCAGTTGGTCCGTTGGGCTTTGCTCGAAGCCAGAGGTATGTGCTTCGATTCTCAGTCGCGCCCCTTTTTCTTCAATTTATTTCAAACGTTCCAGCTACTGCATATATATATTTCGCTCCATATAAGGTTAACAAAAATCGTGTAGCTCAGCTGGTTGGGCCGGTTTTGCTTGGGTCAGTCCGACCCGAGATCATGGGTTCGAATCTCACCTTCAACATTTTTTTTTAAAACTTCTTTCTTTTTGTAACCCTACTAAACGACCTCTAAAAATTACGTAAAAATACTCTAAAAATTCCTAAAAATCTCTAGAATATTTTAAAAGTATTTCCAAATATTTTTATGGACTTTTAGAACTTGAAATAGGGAAAATTGGGTCGTTACAATTCCCCATACCTTATAAAAAGTTCGTCCTCGAACTTAGAATAGCTCTGGATACTTCTGTCTCATACTGTCCTACCACTCCCAAGTGACTTCCTCGTGCTTCTGGTTCTGCCAGATAACCTTCACTAGTGGCACTTCTTTATTTCTTAGTCTCTTGACCGCTCTGTCCACTATCTGTGTAGATCTGCTCTCATAACTAAGATCCTCTTGGATCTGCACTGACTGAGGCTGAATCACTTGGCTCGGCTCATGAATACACTTCTTTAGCATAGAGACATGAAATACATTGTATATTGCTGACATGTCTTGTGGTAAATCCAGCTTGTAAACTACCTTCCCAATCCTGTCTGTAATCAGGTAAGGTCCTACATAGCGAGGACTTAATTTGCCCTTCTTGCCAAATCTCATCACTCCCTTCATCGGAGCAACCTTGAGAAAAACTGAATCCCCTACTTGGAATTCTAGTGGCCTACGGCGTGTGTCAGCATAACTTTTCTGTCTACTCTGGGCAGTCTCAATTATCTGTCTGATCTTCTGGATAGCCTGAGTGGTCTCATCTCATCTATCATCTCTGTCTGAATGTCTAGTTCTACTTTCATTTATTTTCTTTCACCTGCTTCTTGCCAGCCAATGGGTGATCTACACTTCCTGCCATACAACATCTCATAAGGTGTCATCTTGATGGTGGCCTGATAGCTATTGTTGTAGGCAAATTCAGCTAAGCACAGATACTTGCACCAACTTCCCTTGAAATCTAGTGCACAAGCCCTGAGTATATCTTCTAAGATTTGATTTACTCGCTCTATCTGTCCATCAGTCTGAGGATGGAAGGCTGTGCAGAACTTGAGTTTGGTGCCTAGTGCAGTCTGAACACACTCCCAAAAGTGAGAGGTGAAGCGCCCATCTCTATCAGAAACAATAGATTTAGGAACTCCGTGAAGTCTGATCACCTCTTTAACATACAACTGTGTCAACTGCTCTATAGAGTGGGACACCTTGATGGCTAGAAAATGGGCAGACTTGGTCAATCTATCCACTATTACCCATCTTGCATCATATCCATTCGTAGTTCTTGGGAGACCTGTTATAAAGTCCATGGATATGTCTTCCCACCTCCACTCCGGTATTGAGAGAGGTTATAGCATCCCTCCCGGTCTCTGGTGTTCTGCTTTGACTCTCTGGCATGCCAGACATATTTAGCTACATCTCTTTTGAGTCCAGACCACCAGAACCTCTGTTTCACGTCTTGGTACATCTTGGTAGAACCAGGATGCATGGAGTACGGTGTACTGTGAGCTTCTTTTAAGATTTTCTTTCTCAGCTCTTCATCATTGGGAACACAAAGGCGACTCCCCTGATAAAGAATTCCACTGTCTGATACTCAAAATTCGAAATTTTCTTCTTCCTGTATCCCTTGCTTGATCTTTTGGATATCTGGATCTTCACTTTGCTTTCTCTGTATATCCTCAAGCAGGGTTGACTCTAGAGTCAATGCAGAGAGTTGCCCATAAATAATTTCGACTCCAAAGTCTGACAACTCTTTCTGCAGTGGCAGGGCTAATGATGACAGAGACATCAGGGATGCACTGGACTTTCTGCTTAGTGCATCTGCCACTTTGTTAGCTTTACCTGGGTGTATTACATCCTTCCGCTTTCAACTGATGGTTCCCAAAACGCAGGTATATTTTAGGGAACACTATTGCCCTCTTTAACTGATCAAATAGATCATCTATTCTGGAAAGAGGGTACTAGTCCTTAACTGTTACTTTGCTCAGCACTCTAAAATCTATGCACATTAGCATAGATCCGTCTTTCTTCTTGACAATCAACACAGGACCCCAAGGTGAGTGACTAGGGCGGATGAAACCCTTGTCAAGTAGCTCCTGAAATTGTTCTTGTAACTCTTTTAGCTCTGCTAGAGAAATTTGATACAGGGCTTTTGAAATTGGGCTGGCGTCAGGAACCAATTCAATTTCAAATTCCGCTTCTCTGTTGTGAGGTAGTCCAGGTAACTCTTCTAGAAATACCTTTGGATACTCACAGACTACCCGAACATCTTCCTGCTTGGGTCTTTCTTGTTCTTCTGTACTCCAGTTCTGATTACTTGACTAGGGTCTCTGTTTCCCCACTGTCTTGTCTTCTATCTTAACTGACTTGTGTTGCGTTTGTTGTGTCTTGATGCTGTTCAGATAGTGCTCACTAATACCCTGCTGACCAGCTCTTCACCAATCTATGGTCGGTGAGTTTCACTACTCACATTAGGTGTTATTTCTGGTCTCAGCATTAGGAGCATCAGTCTGACTCATTCTTTCACTGTACTTACTAACTCTAGGCAAAGGTGAGCTAGCTTGTCAAATCTTTTAACCGCTTCTTCTACTGGTAGGTCACCTGGTCCAAATTCTATAAACTGCTCATAATGTTTATTGGTGATCCGTTGGCGGAAGAACTCTTAGTAAAACTCTATCTCAAAGTCAACCCAGCTCATCTGGTTGACTGCTCTCTTACTCTTAACTCGCTCCCACTACATATAAGCATCTCCAGATAGACAAAAAGAGGCACACTTAATGGTATCAACCTTCTCGACTTCTGGTCAGTCAAGAAGCTCCATTGTGCTATCAAATGTCTTGAACCAAGCCTGGGCATCCTAGGGCTCAGTCGTGCCTGAGAAGCTTTCTGGTTTCAGCTTCATCCACTGGATGAGGTATGCTTCTTGTCTTCTAGGTGTTGTGGTGACTTCCAGGGCAACCGATAGAACTTCAGTCACCCCTGGAGTCTCCACATTAATGGTTGGGGGAGTGGGAGGAGCTGGCTTCTGATTGGTCATCTAGTTGACAATCACTTGTTGCTGCTCTACTACTTGTCTCTGGAGTTGGACAAGAACTTCAGAGAGATTGGGCTCAATTGATCTAAGCTCTTCGTTCACCTGATCTTGGTTCTCAGTACGAACGGTGCGGGGATATCCTCTTCTTAACATCTAGTTATGCAAAGAAAAGGCTTGATATCTTCTCTATCCTTTCTAACTTCTCTATCCTTTCTAAACAAACATATGTATGAATCAAGAAAGGAGAAACAGTAACTTCTATCTTACTTAAGCACTCATAAGCAATTACTCAGTACTGCAGTTAATAATAAGGAAAGCAATAAAGAAAGAACTTAAATACTTTCTTACTTGAAGACGGCAAGGTTGATGCTGATGTGTGTGATGCTGGAGAATGGGAACTGCTCTGATACCAACTGTAACGACCACCCTTCTTACTACTACTACTACTCTCTAAGAGTGACCGTTACTTAACTACTAACTCTACTTAACCGGTACGCTACTTAACTACGAGGAATCCCTACCGAAAAATTTCGGCAGAATCTCCCCTGTACCGGTGACAATAATCATAAGTACATACATATACAAAGCAATAACATCATCATGCAGTTTATATATAACTAAAAATAAACTATCCTAGCAATAGTAAACAAAAGAACTCCAACAATAGGAAATAACTCAACTACAATGCGGAATAAACTTAACATAGACAAAGGGAAACTACTAAAACAATCTCTATCAATTTAATAACTGAAAGAAAACTCCAAAGAAAGAGTCTTGACAGTTTCCTTAGCAAACTCATGATCTCTCCATAGTCCAGCCATCACACACCTTCATCACCACCACCTTGTCGCCTTCCTTGCTAAATCTTTTCCTTTCCTTTATCTGCAGTAGGAGGAAGTGCAGTCTATAAGCATAAAGCTTAGTGAGCGCTATCTACTCACAAAAACTCGATATACATGTATATAAATAAAAACATGCTAAAACTGAATGCTAACATGTAAAGTTACTCATGCTCATAAATAGCAAAGGAATCATACTAACTGAAATACTAAACATGTATAGCTAATCATGCTCATAATCCAATGAAGGAATCATACTAACTGAAATACTAAACATGTATAGCTAATCATGCTCATAATCCAATGAAGGAATCAAACTAACTGAAATACTAAACATGTATAGCTAATCATGCTCATAATCCAATGAAGGAATCATACTAACTGAAATACTAAACATGTATAGCTACTCATGCTCAAAATCCAATAAAGGAATCATACTAAACATGTAAAGCTACTAAACATGTAAAGCTACTAAACATGTAAAACTACTAAACATGTAAAGCTAAACATGCTGAATAATCTAATAGCAATGAAACAATTGAAACTACTACTGCATGCTTCAAATAACAAGAAACTAAACTTTCTAATTCTAGATATATTTGAAGCTTGTTTCATTTGTTTCAAAAACTTATACTTTAATACTTGAAAATAATAATCAACTTCTCTTGGGCCCGGCATTGTACCACTTTGCGCGCATTCTTAATAAGAATCGAGGTAGCTAATCCCGAAACTACTAAGATACTTCTAGGCCATGTGCCTAGGGGCAACTTGGAGCCCATCCCTTGGATCTTGTGTCCGGTACATGCCCTTTAAAAGTAAAATACTTTCTTTATAACTTCTTTATACTTGCCCTTACTTGGCATTTAAGCAAACACCTTGTGTGCGCTTTTGATCTTAAACTTCTGAAATTGAGATCAAGTTAAAGTCTTGGTCTTTCTTAGCTTATAACTTCTCATATTAGTCCAATAGCAAAAGACTAAAGATAGGAATCATTACTGCTCATGTTAAACTGATACTTTAAAAATGGCAAGGCTGCTCATGCTACTAAATCAACAATAAGTACTAAATCTGAAATGCTACAAGGTGCTGTTCGTACTTGTTAAAATAGCAAATGAAAACTACTTTGAGCTTACTAATCGTGCTATAAAATAGAGCAAAAGAAAGCAACTTTGAACTTACTAATCATGCTATAAAATAGGGCAAAAGAAAGTAACTTTAAGCTTTCTAAACATGCTGTAGAATAGGACAAAAGAATGCAACTTTGAGCTCTCTAAACATGCTGTAAACTAGGCAAAAGAATGCAACTTTGAGCTTTCTAAACATGCTGTAAACTAGGCAAAAGAATGCAACTTTGAGCTTTCTAAACATGCTGTAAACTAGGCAAAAGAATGCAACTTTGAGCTTTCTAAACATGCTGTGATAAGAGCAAAAGAAAGCTAATCTAATCTTACTAATCATGCTACCAAATAGGGCAAAAGAAAACTAATTGAATCAACCTCGATCCTGTACAACATGACCTGGAAGCAAGGAAGGAAACTATAATAAAATGCAGAACTTAGATTGTCTACTAATGCTTGCAAGAACTAATCTAGGGACTAGCGTATATGGTAGAAAACTAGAATAGAACCCAATGAAAAATCCATTTTTTTTTTTTCATCTGCTACGAATCTGTCCGGGAAATCACCTGCATTACAAAACCGAAACCAACTCTATACTAAAGACCTTGGTCTCACTTTAAAAGAAGAACTTCACCTCATTGTGAGGATTTCTAAATCTCCAAGACCAATCAAACACACTCAAACCGAACTGCACAGCACATTCCTTGTGCACAACCCGAACTGCACAACAACTCAAAACCGAGCTGTTCATGCCAATTTAACAACACAAATCCGAAACTACATGCTAAAAAGGAAATCTATATCATCTCATGTATATTGCCTAATAGCAAGGATAACCATACTTCATGCTACGAAAGCTATTTAAATCAAAGTGCTACACGAAATTCCCAACTGAAAACTGTCCACACCCAATCTAATAAATTCGGAATATGGCAGCAACCTTCACAAACCTACCGAACTCACAGCAGAAATTTCGAAACAAGGAATCTCATCCAGGCAAGGAAGAAAAACCCTAGCATATTCTTCTACTCGGCACAACAAGATCCGGAAGCAAGTAAACGAAATCCGAAAATCCGGAGCAACTCCTACTGCAGGTGAGAAGCAACTCACCGTGATTTACTTGGACTTACAACCAATCGGGACGAACACTAGGGCTTCGGAAAGATGAAGTCCTCGGCTTCCTCTTATGCTCACGCGTGCTCCTCTCTGTCGGGACGACCACCACGGATGAGGTTGGCCGGAAAACAGCTTCGCCGGCGCCGGAAGGAGGAAACCTAGCTCCGTCGCCCTTTCTTCCGCCGAGAGCAGAAAATCGCCTCGCCGCGCCGCGCCGCGCGTGCGTGAGAGGAGAAGAGGTGAGAAGGAATTAGGTTACGGGAAATAACTTAAGTCCTCTCTTTATAACTTGAGTTATTTTTGGTTCCAACTATAGCTTATATATTTGCCGCTGCCTATTTAATTAGCAACGATCGCTAGCCCAGTTGGTCCGTTGGGCTTTGCTCGAAGCCAGAGGTATGTGCTTCGATTCTCAGTCGCGCCCCTTTTTCTTCAATTTATTTCAAACGTTCCAGCTACTGCATATATATATTTCGCTCCATATAAGATTAACAAAAATCGTGTAGCTCAGCTGGTTGGGTCGGTTTTGCTTGGGTCAGTCCGACCCGAGATCATGGGTTCGAATCTCACCTTCAACATTTTTTTTTTAAAACTTCTTTCTTTTTGTAACCCTACTAAACGACCTCTAAAAATTACGTAAAAATACTCTAAAAATTCCTAAAAATCTCTAGAATATTTTAAAAGTATTTCCAAATATTTTTATGGACTTTTAGAGTTTGAAATAGGGAAAATTGGGTCGTTACAGTGTGCAAGTTTCTAAGCTTGTAAGTTTTCTATGTAAGTTTCATAACTTGTAAAAATCTCTTTTATATAATTTTCTATGTAAATTCCTAATTTCTTTTCTTGTTTATGTTTGTAAGGCTTGTACTTATCTTTGTAAAATAAACTTCTAGTTATGTAGAACTAAACTTGTTACTATATCAGAGAAGGCTCTGCCTTGTTCTTTCCTATCTGCTACTTAATTTTAAAACTTGCTTAGTCCTTGTCTAAGTAACTAGATGGTAAACAGAAACTATATAGGAATAGTAAAATTTTGACTAAATAAGTCATGTGCAGACTAAATAAGGAGGACATAGTGTCAGATCCTAAACAATAGTCGAAGCATTGATTCTATATGAGGTCCTTTATAGATGAGATTTATTGGAAAAAAAATCAGATTAAAGAAGAAGGGTAAAAAATAGGACCACCTATTTCTTGACATAGTATCTCTTCCAACGACCTAAAATAAATCCTAATTACCTCAAACCAACCTCCTAGACACCTAACATTCACAAACCTGGGCGGGTGTTCGACAAACGGGTATGTTTGTTTAGGTTTGCTTAGTTGTCCATAAAAGTCTTCTCATATTTTAAAATTCTCAGAAAAAAGTTGTTAGACGAATAAAATATACAATGTATTTAAAAGCATTAACTAAACGGTCAAATACGGGAGGAACAAAGAAGATCAGAGTCTCTCTCTCTCAAATCGCAATCCAAGCGATCACCTTCCCCTTCCTTCTTCCAATCCTCGGTTGCTACGAAGTATGAATCCAGGACTTCTCCTCCTCTTCTTTGCCTTCTGCTTCCTCTTCTCCTCCGCCGTCCCCCAATTCAACGATAATAAGCCGGGGATCCTAACTAAGAACGATACAAATGGTAGTGATTCCATCTACATCTCCTTTTTCGATTGACCGTCTCAAAAATTTCGCCTTTTGGGGTTGATTTTGTTTTCAGTTATGTATTTGTCTTAAATTTGTTCCCTTTTCCAGAAAATGCCCTCGCTGCTATTGAAGAGAAGTGGGGGATCCAAATCTGGGATAAGGCGGTTGATCCTTGCGAGCCCGGTGCATGGTGGAGTCTGGAGTATGCTAATCCAAGGATCGTCTGCGACTGCTCTTCAAACTGCACCGTGACGCTGCTGTGAGCGACCTTCTCTGCGCTTGTTCATTTTTTAAACTGGAGTGCTTTATTATTAATGATCCTGTCTTGCAGTAAGATTTCAGGAAAAAATATCTCCCGTGAAATTCCAGTGCAACTCTTTGACTTGACGAATCTTACAACCCTGTGAGTTGCCCTTTCTGTTACTTTCTTGTTGATGTCTAAAAACAGAGACGCAGGGGAAATTTATATATACATATACACTACCAGGATCTTCTTCACATTTGGTCGTTTAGATTACCTAGTCGCTATCGAGTTGCTTTCCTGGAGGCTGTTAGGAGATTAGACTCTTTGATACTTTTTTTTTTTTTTCTTCTTTCAGTCTCTGCTGTGTCTCTATAGGTAGCTTCCTGTTTGTCTGTTCAATATGATTCTAGGCATCATGTGATGCTTGGCTGAAGGTGTCTTGTACTGGATTATTTATTTGGCAATGAATCAGGTGGTTACTGCCTATCAAAAATCTTCTTTGTTTTTTTTTTTCAAAAACAAAACATTTTGGGGGTTGAACAAGCATGAAAGAATTGTCATAGTATATGATGGAAACTTTACCATGAATTCTAAGTAAATTATGAAGTTTGTGGATGCAGGGATTTAAGTCGCAACATATTGAATGGCTCAATTCCCCCACAAATTGGCCAACTCAAACAATTGCAGAACTTGTAACTATCTGTTCTTTGGTCTCCTTTTGTGACAGTTGGCAACTACATGAATATCAAGACAGGATTTCAATTCCTTTTTTCACTTATTGTCTAGGAGCTTGGACACAAACAATTTGACAGGCAGCATTCCTCCTGATATTGGAAACCTAACTAAATTGAGAAATCTGTAAGCAGAGAACCTCCTTCCCTAATGTTGTTTCCTTTGGTATTTTTCTTCGTCATAATTGACTCTTCTTATCAATATGCCACAGGAGTTTGAGTACAAACAGATTGTCTGGAGATATTCCACCTGAATTCGGAGAACTGATTTCTCTAGAGCAATTGTATGTACATTAAATATGTCTCATTTGTTTTCTTTTATTTTTAAACTGACAGATTAACTCTATTCAATTAGGTATATCGACAGCAATGAACTGACTGGTTCACTGCAATTTGGGACACATGTAGCTTCACAGAATACACTGACTGGACTTAAGATCCTGTAAGTAACTCCTGAAACAAGTTCTTCATCATTGGCACTAATACATGTAATGACATATCTGAATGTATGCAATTGTATTGTTGTCGTTCATTATGCCTACGCTCCATACACATGTTACCACACATCAGTTATTTTCTTTAAAAATATTTTTGTGGAATGACTATACACATGACTTCCTTTATGAATTCAGTTGGGCATTTGACAATAACTTTACTGGACCTTTGCCAGAAACCATTGGAAGATTCACCAATCTCAAGGATCTGTATGTAAATATTTCCCTTTTATATTTCTTCTTATACAGATGTCTTTTGCGTATTTTAATCTTTAGTTTTCCAATTCTTGCAGAAGGATATTTGGTACATCATTTGAAGGACCTATACCTCAAGAATACAGTGCACTTACAAACCTGGAAACCTTGTATGTAATTGGCAAATTTCCTCTTTATTTATTTATTTATTTTTGCTACAGATCAATGACTAATTGAGTCCAATACCATAAGTCTCTCAACTTTTGTAATACCTTCAGTATCTTAACGATTTGATGATATTCTTTGATATATTGCAAGACATTTATATCTCTTGAACCATAACTGTGAGAAATGCATGAAAAATATAGGGGTATTATCTATGAGGTTAGGTGGTAACTAAAAGAAGAGAAATTAATCATGAAAGATGTACTGTAATAACTAGTAACTATAATGAATTTGCTTGAAATTAATTTCATAGTCCATTTGGGCTTATGTGGATACCTAGATATCATTTTTATATAAATCACAATCAGACAATAATCTGAAATTTGTTCATACATGGTTATTTTAAAATTGGGTCCCATATATCATTTTACTATATTTTAGGAAGGAAAAAATAATTGATATTTCATATGTCACAAATTTGGTAGATGGGAAAGAAAGAATCAAGAAGGAAATGATGTACTAGATTCATCAGATACGCTTAAGAAAAAAACACTGTTCACCTTTAATTATTCACATGAAGCAGATAATAATAGAAAAGTGTAAAGCATGCTCCACTTAGATTGACCAATCAAGCAAACAAATGAATTAGCCACAGTAAGTTTTTGTGCAAAAAAAAAAAAAGACAAATGAATTGACCATGTTAACATAACTCGGGGATAAAAGAATTCAAGGGAAGTGCATGGATGCATTCTGTATCATGCAATGAAAGTAAATAATGGTATTACAATAAATCATACCATCCAAGAAACATGCCTTGATTCCATTGATCCAAAGTCCAAACAATCTATGGATCCTATTACTCAAATGTGGATTTTCTAGTCATATTCTGACATTTGACTCAAATGCTGCCACCTTAGATAAAAATCATACTAACAGGAGATTCTTTTATTTTAGCATTTCACTTTGTTCACTGTTTTATTTAGGCTTATGTTTTATTTTAATTTTGTAGGGAAAATTCGTCCATGTCCATGTCCATTCCATTTTCTTTCAAAAATGATCCGTTCACAATTTTAGTTGAGCTTCATTTCTTGTCTTTGTCAATGTTTTAACCCTCACTTGCCTTTTCCACAGGAAGCTGGGTGACTTAAAAGATCAGAGTTCCTCTTTGGTTTTTTTGGAGAAGATGACAAACTTGTCCTTTTTGTAAGTTCTACTTTCAGCAACTTCATTACCAAAACAATATTCTGATGCTGTTCTCCAAAATCATTAAATATTGATATGTTATTGTTAACAGATCATTGAGAAATTGCCTAGTTGATGACTCAATTTTTGACCGTTTCCAAAACTTTTCCAGCTTAATATTCTTGTAAGTTATTCTACATTTTTTCCATTTAAAATTATGAAGTTCATATTTACTCCTTGTTGATAAGAAGTTAATTATATCCACAAGATTGAATGTGATTTTTTATATGTGTTTATATGAGGATAAATGAGATTGAAAGGACCTCCATCTTCTTTTAAAAGAAAAAAAACACAATAAAGAATCTAATTGCAAAAGGTTGAACATTATGGTGAAGGTTTAATATTGCATTCAAAAAAAAGATATTAGTGATTTTCATGAAATGGTTTAAAATATTTTTCTTATCTAATGAACTTATAAGTTGCTTGTGATAGAAAGTGTATCTCTCTCCCCATACCAAGCGCCATTACAATCTCAGCTTTAGTGTTCTCTACTCATTCATTGCTAAGAGCAAGGAAATAATTGTAACCTTACATGTAAAGTGTACTTCCACATGAAATCCACAATGTTTCAAGGTGTGAGTTGTTTTTGTCCCCAGATCATCCCTTTATGGTTTAAAATTATCATATAAAGATGCACTTGCATTTGTCAAGAAGTAACTACTAGATGATCCTCATTTCCAATGGTAACTTAGCATGCCATTGGGAAAAAAACATCCATCACTGTCTAACTTACCTCTCTCTATCGTTTTGTTCTATGATTCTATTAAAGATGCAGAGAAAGATATTGAAGTATTTTTTTGTATAAAATTTAATAATTATTTGGGAATACTATACTAGTTGGTACTGTTGGTGCAATTATCCCTGGATTGGCCAGTTTGACTTAAGCTTGAGTTTTGATGTTTGACAATATATGGAGATTATAGGTACAATTGTCCATCAGGGAGAATGTTGGTGCAAGTCTTCTTTGGTCAAAGGTTGACCAGTTTAAAGTGAGAGAGTAGTCAAGTAGGTCAACATTGACTGGATATTTGACTGGGAAAGTCCTAACTGGAGGTTAGGCAAGGGCAAGACCAACGAGATAGTTGGCAGAAGAAGAAAAAATAAGTGGATTAATGTTGATCAGATACTTGGTGTGAAAGAAGGGGAGCCTTGGTGCAACGGTAAAGTTGTTGCTTTGTGACTAAAAGGTCACGGGTTCAAATCCTAAAAACAACCTCTTGTAAAAAGTAGGGTAAGGCTGCGTACAATGGATCCTTCCTCGAGACCCTGCATGACGGGAGCTTCGTGTACCGGGCTGCCCTTTTTTTTTTTAGATACTTGGTGTGAAAAGTCACAGTAAGTGAAGTCGAGCAGTAAGAAAGTCCTGGTAAGTGAAGTTGAAGCCAGGCAATTGGAAAGCCCTACTGAGTGAAGCTAGATAGTGGTGAGTGAAGTCAGACAATTGGAAAGTCTTGGTGAGTGAAGCCAGGTAGTGAAAAAATCCTAGTGAGTGAAGCTAGGTGGTGAGAAGTTCCGGTGAGTGAAGCCGAATAGTGAGGAAAGTCCTGGTGAGTGAAGCTAAGTAGATGGAAAGTCTTGGTGAGTGAACTCAGACAATTGGAGTGAAGCTGGGTAGTAAGAAGTCCTGGTGAGTGAAGCCGGATAGTGAGGAAACTGTGGTGAGTGAAGTCAGGCATTGGAAAATTCAAGTGGGTCAAAAGTTGACTAGATACTTAGTGTTTGGAAGTCCAAGTGGGTCATGGAGGACCGAACATTTAGCACGAGGAGAAAAGTCCAAGTGGGTCAAAGGATTGACCGAACACTTGGTGGAGAATCCTAGCAGGTCAAGGGTGACCAGATGTTAGGCAATGAGGAGTCCCAACAGGTCATGATTGACCGGATGTTGGGCAAGGAACTCTAGGACTTGGGATTAGGAGCTAGGGTTGCCAAATCAATTGGTAATCGATTTAGCAGAGTTAAGCGATTAAGCTCCAGCTTAATTGCTTAAGGCTCAAAATTGCGACAATAGAAAGCTGTTGAATCACTTAGGATAAGCGATTAAGCAGGCCTGAAGCGATCAGGGTTATCGTTTAAGATCCTTTTTGTGAAGGAACAGAAAGGTGCTAAAGCGATTACCTTAATCGCTTCAGTCGTGGTAAGCGATTAAGCAAGGAAGCTTAATCGCTTACGACTATTCCTCGTGAGAACAGAAGGGTACCTAATCGCTTTAGTTGAGCGATTAGGCATGTCTTAAGCGATTGGGGTAATCACTTAAGGTTCGAAAAAATAGCCGTTATGTAGGTTCTGAGCAGGTTGTTGACGTGGTAATCGCTTAAGAGATTCTTAAGCGATTAAGGCATCGAAGGTAACCCTAGAAAAGGGTTTTTTCGTGATTGTTCTCTACACAACACTTAACACAGTTCTTGGGAGTTCTTGGAGCTTAGTGTTGTTGCATTTCCTTCTACCAAGAGGCAGATTCGAGCAACAAGAAGAGAGCAAGCTAAGATTTCATTGTTGTAATCTCGTTTAAGATTTCATTGTATTTGTTCTTGCTTTTCTTGGTGTATTTCATGTTGTTAATGTGTACGAGGCTTCTCCGCCTCTGAATTATTTTCGAGAAGGAGTGTTTTATTTTGAAGAATTTCATTTATTCACTTCTCTACATTTGTCTTCAAGTTGCATACTAATCGTTACAGGGACTTGAGTCATAACAACCTAAAAGGATCTATACCAAAATATCTGAAGAACCTTACCTCATTACAGTATCTGTAAGTCTCAGTGTTTGTTATCTGTTTGCCAGCATAAAATTATTTATTTTATATTATTCAGTTTTCATCTTTAGTTTGTATACTTTGCATTGCACTTTTCTTCAAACTGCTATAAATACATACAAAGGACCAATGCTACTATGATGTTGTTTTCCATAAGCTTTTGTGAGATACTGATACCCTTTTCTGTTCTTTGAACTTTTTCATCTGATGTGATAATCAGAAATTCTGGATGCCTAAGTCGGTAGTATGGTTGGTCCATTAATCGAATTACATAAAACAATCTCTTATCTTGGTAGATCAAGCTCTTTTTGAAGTAGGGGCAACAATCAGTTTACTGTGGTCCAGTCAAATTTGCGCTGCTAGGCGTCCTACCTAGAATTTCATAATATTTTTGAAAGTAGTATTCACACTATTTGGTACTACTGCCCGCACATCCAAGACAAACAATTGTAATCTAGATTCCTTTTCCATTATTTCCTCTTGATCTACTCCTAAAGAGATTTCCTTGGGTGTTTCACTCTTCACCAACATCCTTACTTCTAAAAGAAAACATTATGAATTTTTTGGGCTTTGATAGATCAATGTTGAGGTTTATGTAGCTATGGAGGAAGATATAGTAGCATACCAAGTCTGCAGGCTGCTTTGCTTGCCCTCCAGACAACAAACTGGTTAATAACTTGAAATTTTTTCCTGACCAAACCAAATTAACCAAACTGGGATCTGATTGAACCTTTGATTATCAAATCAGCTAGTTCGATTGTAGGTTGGTTGAAGGTTCAAAACGAAAGAAAAAAAATTGAAAGGACCTGAGCAACTAATTGTTGCTTAAAGAAATTGAAACTTTTATGAAGTTTGAAAAAAAAATGTAAATCAAAATCAATCCGATCTAAATTTTACCTTTTTCACTTGAATTGAAAATCCTAACCTTGAACGCCCTTGCTAGACTTTTCATGTATAAAGAAAATACTGGAAATTAATTGATAGTGTAGCAAACTTTATTAAGAGCGAGGACCTCTACTAAAAAGTTGATTTAATTTTGCAAGGGCTAAATATATAATGTTTTCTCACATTGCTTTTCTGTAAATAATTCATATTCCAAAAGACCATTTACTTTATTATCCGTTTGACTCCTTATTTCTTCAAGGCAGCTTATCTCCTTTTTTTCTGTTTGAATAAAAGTTGAAAGTTTAATTATATTCTTATTTATTTTCTTTCCTTTTGAATAGAAATTGATAATTTAGTTGTTATCCTGCAATTATTATTCTTTAATGCTTCAAATATACCTCCTTTCTCATTCATACCTAAACTATATGCTTATCAATTCTAACATTTCTTATATATTTATCTTTGAGCAGGTTTCTAGGGTACAATAGCTTGACAGGAACTGTTCCTTTAGAGCTTTTACCTGAAAGTTTGACTACACTGTAAGTAACATCACTGATTTCACATGTTTTTGTTCAAAGCATTGTGGACTAATATTATTGATGTAGCATTTTTCTTTTGAACAAAAAGTTTTTTATTAATTACAAAGGGTTGGTCTAAATTTTTCTACCATACTTGGAAAAAGTGAGATGTGATTATGGAGTTGGCAGTATCAATGACAATTTTAATTTAGACAGCTTATCAACCTAACCACAAATAATGCTCACGATAATTTTTTGCTTTCTAATTTGGCACGTCAAGTGTTGTACAAAAGAATACTGATGTGGTTTCTCTATGCTTGGTGCCTTTTGCAAATAAACCCCTGCAGAACTTTCTCAGAAACTATGGTATCTAATGAACTGACATTGCCAATGTTTTCTTTTAACTAACATCCACAATATATCATGTAACACTTGAATTGTGTCTCTTGGTCAATAAAGGAAAGATACTCCGGATGCTTCATTTTTTTACTGGAACTGCATGACTAAAGTAGTAAGGAAAGACATTCTATATACCCTCCCATGGCCATGTGGGGGCGTCCGGGTCAGCGTATGACCTTTTGCAGAAATAAGGACAGACATTCTATAGTGCATCAGCAACTTGTAACAACTGTGTTTAAGTTAATCAAACAAAGAAACTATGGATGCTTCATTCTTTACTGGAACTTCTTGACTAATGTACTAATGAAATATTTTCTTCAATGCATAACTGAACTTCTTAGAATACAATACAGGACAGTGGTACCTATGAATGAAGTATGTTGGCTTTGAACTCATCTCGTTATCTTTCAGTTGTTTCACTTATTTGACAACTTTGTATGTGGGATGTTTTGAAATTATAATTCTAGAGTTTAAGAATAGTCAAAGTATGAATGACAACGTTATTCTTGTTAAGAGTTATTGTTCCTTCTAATCAATTTTTTTGTTGCTTATCTACATCAGGATTTAAAAATGTAGCTCACTTTTCTTGCCAATACTAGCACATCTCTGTCACAAAATGTTACTATTGTGGTTATATTTCTCTAAATAACGAATATTTTTAAGTTTAATTTGTTCCATGTTTGATAGAGACATCTCCTTCAACAATCTCTCTGGAGTTCCACCTGAAACGCCAAACCTTTCATTGTACGCTGCTTATTTTATTTCCAACTTGAGCTTTTTCTAAATATCACCAGTTTGATCTTGTCTTTCTTCTCTTGCAGGAACTATATTGGAAATTTTATGGACGTGAACAATACAAGCGATAGGTTGAAATACTATACCTTTTGAATTGTGTTTTAAATTAGAAGACAAATAGATTCTATAGTTATACAAGTTGAATCAAGTAGAGTTAAAGATGCGAGATACAATGGGAGACTTAATCATATAGTGGACAGTAAACATCCATGTTTTCAATTACTTGTTCTGCTGTGCTGAGATAATTAGAAGTTTAGAACACACCATATTCTATGTGAAGCAGCACATCCAAGTACAATAGAGACAACACGATTCTGATTATGCTCTTTCCAGATGAACAATCCACATCATCAAATATGTTATTGTTTAACAAGCATTCTTTTCCTATGATGCAGAGCTCGGAATATGCTACACTGCCTACAAGAAAACTCTTCCTGCGCATGGAATACTTTCCCCTGTATGTGGTAATGTGCTGTGTCTTGGTTTTTGCTCATGTCTAAACATTTGACTCTGATATCAAGCAAAATATTTATTCCATTAGAGTTTAAGTCTTTGTTTGACCAGATTCTGTTAAATTCTCTATCTGATAAATTAACCTTAAGGGCCTCTTTACTTGATGGCAAACTGAACAAAAGATCCATTTAGAGAGAATAAGAGAGATCAGAGGTTCCTCTCATTCACCATTTTGGTTCAGCTCAAATCTAACTGTAATCAAATCTCTCATTCTCACCAAAATATCCACTCATGGCTTCTTGCAAATAATATTCACTTGTGACTCCCTATAAAACAGTACTCACTCGATTCTAAAACCCTAACCATCCTCACAAGTACCATCAAACTTCTGAACACCAAACTCAATTAGTTGAATGGTTCTGGTGGTCAAAGGGCTTTAGGTAGTCCAACCAGTTGGGATGCATACAAATTGAGTGTACCAGATGGATTATATGAACCGAGCGCTTTAGATACTTTTTTTCCACAGTGTCAGAGCTTAATTAGCCATCTCACTAATTCACATACACTGGGAAAACTATTGTGCTTGACCTATAAAATTCAATTGGCAAATAATACTATCATCCTTCTGAATGAGAGTAGGTAGTTTATCTTTCGTCATTATTGACCACATGTTGCAAAAACATATATCATTCTCTCACTCTCACTCTCACTCTCTTTCTAGTGGAAACTCATTCTTGGTCTACCAGTTATTTCCTCCATAATGTTAGTCAGAAAGATCGTTGTTTTGTTGACTGAAAACATTCATGATTATCATATGGTGTTTATCATTTGAATTGCTCCAGCTTCATTTCTTGCCATCAATTGTGGCGGGTTAAATCTGACTTCTGGCAGAATTATTTTCGACGAGGATGCCAAACCTCTGGGAAGAGCAGGCTTTGAGATAAACCAAGATCATCACTGGGTTGTGATGAATGCTGCCTCTACCAATTTGGGTCATAACGATATTGTGGCTACTGATTATTCAGCAGTGGATACACCAGAGAACCAAATGTACCTAACCGCACGAACATCAACGGGCTCATTGAGATATTTTATGGTCGGATTGAGCAACGGGAACTATACAGTTGTTCTCTATTTTGCAGAGATTGTCATGGATGATAATTCATCACCTTGGGCAGTGCTTGGAAGGCGTATATTCGATATTTCTATTCAGGTACTACATGTTTTCTAACCGGACATTATTCTATGTCATGGATCTCACTCACTTTTTGGAAATTACATATCGTTTTCTGAAAATAATGCAGAGTGAGTTGAGGATCCAAAATTTTAACATCATGGACGATGCAAAAGAATACAAAACTCCTGTTACCAAGGCCTTCAATGTGACAATTATGAATGGTGTTTTAGACATTCATCTATTCTGGGCTGGAAAGGGGACCTGCTGCATTCCCGTTGAAGGAACGTATGGACCACTGCTATCTGCAATAAGAATTTCTCCAGGTTTTTGTCCTTCTCCAACCATCATTTTCTCTCTATAAATATTAAAGAATATCATATTTTCTTGCCTGTATTGTAGCTCATTCCCCAGTAGAGTCTGAGCCTGGTCACAGTACAAGAAGAAGAGCTGGAGTCATAGTAGGATTTGCAGCTATTGGCATAGCTACGGTAATAATTCTCGTATCAATTACTTTTCTATGGTTGGAGAGAATTGAAATTGCTCGTAAAATTGCTCAAACAACTTACCAATAAAATGATTGTGTTGGTTTTACTTTTTCCATTTGCCTGCAAGGTTTGAGTTTCTTCTGTGCTCATTGGTGATGTAAAAACATGAAATTAAATGCAATAGAAGTAAAATTTCCTCAGTCGTTTCTTTATTGGAGATATGCAATAATAGCTTATCAATGGCTGAGGAGCAACAACTCTGGTTGATACAATCTCATCTCAACCTAACCCTAGAACTCAATCACTAAATTGTGAACTTTCCTATCACCCTTGGGCATGCTCTCCAAATGAACAGCCAAGAATCCAGATGAAGAGTCATAAGCAAACTCAGCAGGAGCAGCAGAACCTAGCAGACATCTCCTGGGCTTCACTGAAGAATAGGCTCCAAATCTACCACATCCTTTCACTTCCATGCACACCATTGCTACAGCCTCATGCTCTGTTGCCGCCGAACCAGAATCCTTCAACACATGGTATGTGAGACCTACCACTGCTCCTCCTGCATTGTACATGTCCACCAAACCCACCGGTGCAAATCTGAAGCCAGGTGCCAAATCCTGCATCAAATAGCATAATACAATTTCAGGTGCTAGCAAAAACACAAGAGGTTTGTGGAATTCTATCCAATTCAAGCAAACTAACCTTGATGGGAGAGACTGCAAAGATCTCATGCTCCAAAACCATCAAGGAAACAGGGATAGCAGCTTGGTGAGGGAGGACCAAAAGCTGCCCAGAGGTTTGCCGGTAGGCGACACAATCACCACTCCAATCGCGATCAGAGGCGACCTCTGAGATGAGCTGCACATCAGTTGCAGTCACAGTGCAGGTTAGAGCCTCCGAGGTGGTTCTGTGGAACACATTCTTCTTCTCCGTGGAGCTCCATGCTGCGCCTTGGCAGTTGAAGACTCCGACGACTCCTGTGTATTTGTTCATGTTCCATATCTTCAACAAGCTGACCAGAAATGCAGATCAATATTAGTAATATTAAACCATCAATCAAAGCTTCGGGGATCATTCTCACCTGATGCCATCTCGAGTGGGATCGGAGAAGAGGCAATCTCGAGTGGGTCGACCGGGCAATTGAGCACGGAGGATCGATCCATCCGGCAAGACCAGTTTCTTCAGTAACTTAAAGTTGTGCTTTCCGGGAGCATCGCTGCAAGTTGAAAAAGAGTGAATATCCATCTGAATTGCTCATTTTGTACGATTGGATGATCTGATTGATGGTGGTGGTGCAAATCTGGTTAAGCTCACCTGACATAAACCGGTCCGCCGCTGATGGCGCGAGCAGAGGCATGGTACTCCGCCGCCGGATGGAAAGAGTGGAACATGTCCCAGTCAGGGAGCATGATCTCGCCGAGGAAGACGCTGTTGTAGGCGACAGAGGCGATGTGGATGGTGTGCGACTCCGTCTCCCTCGGGTAGAAATCGTCCGACGCCCTCACCACCGCCGTCTGCTTCGAGCTACAATTTGCTCCCAAGAACAAGAATCTATCAGTATGGTCGAGTTCATGCATAAGCAGTGAAGCAGCCGGAGAAAGACACTGACCAGTACAGAGCATCGGTGTTGTGGCTCATGCAAGCGATGCATCCATTATCGGGGAAATTCTTGGCGATGGAGGCGTCCAGAGCCCGGTGGTACTGTCTTGTGAGCTCCACCCTCCCTCCGAGCTCACCGCCGAGGGTCTCCAGGATGCACTGCACGTCGACCTTAACCCCATCGACCCCCGCAGCCGCCAAGTAGCTGTGGAGCTCGTTGTAGAACTTGTAGACGCTCTTGGGATGCACCAGGCCCAGTCCCTGCACCGTGAGGGTGTCCGTCTTCATCCTCGGGTCGTTCTCCATCACGCCCGGCGAGACTTTGGGGTATTTCATCTTCGAGTTGTAGTCCTCCGTCCCCGGTCGGACGCCGCCCCAGTAGCCGGTAATGGCGTGCCACACGTAGACGTACTTGAGGCCGTAGTTCTCTTTGGCCGTGCGGACGATCGTCTTGATCCCGGCGGCGGGGTCGTCCTTGCTCTGAAACTTGCCGTTTTCCTTGATTCCGGTCAGTCGGAGCACAGGTGCATCATCTTTATCGGGGCCGACGGATTGCCAGCCGTCGTCTATGATGACGAACCTCGGCGGGGCGCCGCCGTCGGTGAGGCTCCGGAGACCGGCCTCGACGCCCTCCTGCGTTACGTCCTGGTAGAACGCGTCCCACGTGCACCAACCGAAGAAGTCTACGATGCCGGGGAGCTTCTTCTCCGTCCGGTGGCGGAAGGAACGGAGACGCGTCTTGACGGCCTCGAAGGCGCCGGTGATGGCGGCGAAGGGGTCGGAGGTCGCGGCGCCGACGAAAAGGGCGTGGAAGAAGGAGGCTGACTTGGTGTCCTCGTCGCCGCTCTCCAAACAGAGTTCCAGCTCGTCGGCATCGTTGCCCTGGAGGCAGGCGCGGAAGGGGCCTTCGGTCAAGGGGAGGAAGACGACGTAAACCACCTCGTCGTCGCCGCCGCCGTTAAATGATCCAGTTTTGGACTCCAAGAGGAGGAACTGGGTCTCGTGTGGGATATCCCTCCCCTGCTTCCCCATCCTCTGCGCCATCCACCAGAGCTTGAACCGAAAGATCGCCAAGAACCTCACATCCCTGCCAAGAACATCCCGTGAATCAATTCCCGCACCAACAACAAGGCAGCTTCCCGAATGCTCAAATCCCACCTGAGAGTGCCGAGGGAGACGACATGGCGGCTGCTCGGCCCCGAAAACTCAGCGCCGAGGAAGATACCGTCGACAGGGCCGGAGCTAACGGAGGAGCCGGCGACCACGTTGTCAGGGACGCCGGAGAGGACGGTGCGGCCTTTAACCACCAGCTTCGAATCGGAAACCCGAACGGCCGACGAGATCGTCATCTCCTTTAATTCTGCAAAATGGGATCTTTGCTGGGATGCTGTCTAAGAACAAATCTAAAATGCATCAAGAACCGATTTTGAAAGGGGAAAAAAAGGCGATTAAAAAGCAAATAAAATATTACTTGGGATCCTGTGCAACTGGGAGGATGAGGCGCCGCGAGAGATCGGCGAGGAAAGAATGAGATGCGATGGGAGAAGGAAAGGGGTGTCTGCTTTATAGGGAGGGGAAGGGAAGGGAGGGAGGCACGAAAGGAAGGGCACCTGTTCATGCTGTTCCCAGATCTTTGTTTCTTACGGGTTACGAGATGCGGCTGTTTGATTAATTAAATCCGAAGCTGTAAACAGATGCGGAGATGCAGCAACAGCCGCAGGAAAGGAAAGAGACAGGCGGAGGATTGAAGTGGGAGGTGATGAGAAGATCGCGTAGGATCTGATGATGAGATTGAGATGGAATTCGTGGAGACGGGCATTTGGATTCGTCCATGGATTGATTGGAGGGCAGAAGAGTCAAGACGGCGGCGAATGGGTACGCGCTGGATCCACGTAGATCTCGTGTTAGATTTTGACTGCGATGAATGTGGGTGACGTCACAAGGTTGGGGGGCGCACTCTTTCGGGGATGCAAACACAATCCGACTTTGGCGGTTTCCCTTCGAGCGGAATACGAAATTGAACTCGTGATTGCATAAATTAATTTTAAAAATAATTATTAATATTTGAAAATAGTTATTAATATGGAAACTAAAGTAATCAACGTATTGTTAGTTATATTTTGTATGCATTTATTATGCGATATGTTAATTTTAGGATAATTCTTCAGCATTGATGAGCAAGCAATTCCAATTGAGAAGGATAAAAATATGTGTTTTACTGTTTAAAAAAGATGTTTTGATGGTAAAATGAAAAATATTTAAGCGCATTTAAATGTTAATGAAAGATTGTAGTGCATTTTTAATTTTAAAGGATTAAATTTTAACGTGTTTCAATAATTTAATTTCCTGGATAAATCATATTAATTCTTGACTCATTTACCTGAGCCGGACGGATCTCTGATTTATTGACTCAGTGTGATCTGTGATTATAATTTCGGCAAATTATCTAACCACATATTTAAAATTTTGAAATACCAAATCCCATGTCCAAGATATTTTCAAATCACGGTGGCATATACATTTTATTCCTCTTCACTGTTTCAAATTAATTGCTACAAACGACTTGACAGAGTACAATAAAATCTGAATTGATTGCTACATGATGCTAATCAATTATTTTTAAAAAAAAAATAACTACTTTCAATACCATATATTAAATTAATATTTAAAAATATAAATATAATAATCAAAAGAATTAAATAAATATCAATTTGATTAAAATTAATTAATAAATTTAGAAAATTTTAAATGACAAAGAACCAGATGTTATATGTTATATCCTCAAATTGATATATACTATATTAAAATTTATTATTTTTTAACACAAATTAATTATTTTTTAAAAATAAAATTAATCAATTATTGTGTGGATGAATAGTTTCCTAAATCAAATTTTACAATGTAGTAATCGATTTGGAATAATGAAAAGGAATAAAATAAATATGAGATGGTAATTTCAAAAAATACATAATTTAAGTATTTTGAAACTTTAAATACATGATTCGGTAATTTCTCGTTGTAATTTTGAGGATAAATTAGATTTTTTTTTTATCCCCACAAGGTTTACCAAGAAATTTTCTAAAAACAACAATATTTTATTTTTGCAAAACATATTTTTCACGAGAAAAAATCACAATTCTATTACTGGTGGAGATTGAGGATAAGGTTTCACGAATTTAACATTTCCATATTGTCATTTTGCACACGTCTACTTATATGGTATTGTATCCACATATAAAAGATATAACTAAATGAAATCGAGCTAAGTAAGTTTATTATGTTAAAATTTATGTTTTTTTGCTTGAATTCGTTCTTATTCATTAAAAATCTATTCAGGACGAAGTTGAGCTCAAATTTCTTATTGAGCTCAAGTAGAGATATGATTATTCTTATGATTTCATCAAAAGAGTAATTTAATAAATAAAATTTATATTTTTTTCATGGTTAACATATTAGATATTTGACACATTTGAAAGAAATAATAATTAAAGTTCATATAAATTAAATTATTTTAAAATTGTTCATAAGCTCTATTTATTAGTGTTTGAACTTATTTATTCTTTTTATATATTTCACTGTAGAGTGAATATAAATAAATTAGTCTAATATCAAAGTTATTTTATACATACCTTCATTCCTTGATCCTATTCTTTCTTCTTTGCATCTCACCTAGTTTCAATTGCTTCTTGATCACTCATCACCTTTAAACAATGAAAGATTTGATCATAGTTGATTTGGATTTGAGCTTTTGTGTAATTGTATGTAGAATCTGATATTATTCTTCTCCTTTAGCTATTGCGATATAAAAGGTTTTTGCGTTCAGTTAAAAGAAGATTTCCTTTGCATTAGCTCCATCTCTTTTGACAATAATTGATCTATTCGTTGAAGGTGACTCTAAGAATCTCTCCAGTGCCATTATTTCCTTATTGATTTTTCTTCTAGATATTGGCAAAGAGCTAGAGTAGAGTGGCTCCTGACGGAGAATCTCTTATTGAGTTCGGTGAGGTTTTACAGTCCTTCAAGATGAAGGGGTCTTCGAGTTTACCTTAAGGTGGCATATCTCAACAACTGACCGATTCAATCTCACAAAAATTTTCCATGAGCCACGTAGACACAGTTTGGATGTGACTATGGATGGTGAATTGCAAATGAATGCAAGAGACCATATTAAAGATATTAATATGACAACATACTCTCTTGTTACGAATGCATGTTTTAATTACCTTTCTAATTCTAATTATTCACATTGAAAGAGAGGGCCTTCCCAATCATTCAGTACAACGTTCTGATGTGTTTTCTTCAATAATAATTGCACTAATCATTGAGACGACTCGTTTAATATAATAATGTTTCTCGAGTATCACTTCCCTGCATAAAACTCATCTTGCTGTGAAAGAGAGCCAAGTCGACAGTGGCACATCTCATTCAAACAACCATAAGAAGCAATTCGCTAATATTGATAATCCATCCAGGTGTCTCTTTTTCTTTTAATTCAAGAACATCTTATAAACTCACGGTGTTCAGAGGCTTCACGTAATAAAAGTTGACCCACAAATATTAGGAATTAATTCACGGGGAAGCTAGCAGAGATTATCCAACAATCACCTTTACTACTACCCAAAACAACAAACAAAAAAAAAACAAAGAAAAAAGGGATATTGTGCCACTTGCCAAAACAGATAAGACAGTTTCTCTAATTTAATCGTAGACCACTAAAAGAAGTCGACAAAGTTATTCGTAGTTGAATGAACAAGTCACGTTCGTGCATTAAAGAAAATATTATCTTTCACGTAATCAAATAAATGTGTTGGCCACTACAGAAATGAATGAACCATGAACTAAGAAACAAGTGCCATTATCATTAAAGACAAAAACAATGATGCTCTCAACCTAGCGATCATAGAGCATACAGTTGGATCATACTTGGCTTTATTAGGATTTAGCACCCAAAAGAGAGAAAAATAGTTGATTGCACATGCAAGAAATGTGTCACAAAACTCTTACATCAAGCAAGCTCCTGGTTTCAATTATAGCTTGTGAAATTGCAATGTGAATCAATCACTTTTCCCAGCTTGCGAACATAATTATTGTTGGCATTTTGATACCCCCTAACTTAAAAAACAATGGATGGAGTACAAGGTTCAATAGCAGCAATCTTCATTGGCATTAGGCACAATCATGTAAGATATGTCTCCTAAATACTTTCATGTAAATCTCTAAATTTAAATTAATCTGGTGGATGGGAAAAAGGTTCACCTGTTAAAACTATGGACTTGCACCGATTCAAGAAAAAATTCATAACATTGATCTCCAATTTACAGTAAAACAGAGGAAAATGGAACTCTCTCCTTTTTTTTAAAAAAAAATAATATTTTCTTTGATATCTAGTATATTTACATGCGGCAATATTTGTTTATGAACTAATTCTACAGGATAAGGTATTAATTAAGGCTCTTTGATTCCTTTACCATGTCTCTTCAGTTTCCCAAACACCTCATTTGCACGATTATTTCTCTTCTATGCAGAGTATTTTTCTTCCTCCGATCAAACATAGTTTATTTTAAATATTATTCAACTAAATAATACAAATATGTATATTATGTAAATTAGACTATCAAATTTATTATGCACATAATGAAAAGGATAGAAGAAAGATAACCTATCTTATAGCGATTAATTGTGATATGAAGATATAACATTAGTGAATTAATTATAATCTTCTTAAAATCTATAAAATTATAAATTGATGAGAATATGTGGATACTAGATTAATAATTACAATATTTTATGTGTTAACACAAATAAAATATAAAATATATTATATATTATTACAATATATAATAATATATTAACACAAATAACCTTTCTTATTTGTGTATTGAGTTTATATTTCACCCAGGGGCGCGCTGGCATTAAACTAGTTTATAAAGTATCTTGCTAGTGGGGTGCAAAATTTAGATTCGAGTCCGAATTCAACAAATGTAGAAAGTTAAGGAACTGCTCAAGTTCGATAAAGAACTGCTTTCAATTCTGATTCCACTAACAACATTATGAATGTGACACATTCGAAGCTAAGCCCATATGCAATGTTGGTCTCAACATTATGAATCTTATCCAAGATTCATGTAAACAGATCATCTACAATAAACTTCACAAGTAGTAGAAACTGTAATTGTAGGTAAAGATGTATCTTCTCACAAGGGCAGCAAAACTATGTTGATAGAATAACATAACAATGTGAACAATGCATGGAGAAACATACCAATACAATCGGCACTCGATGGATCACTAATTGCACGCAAAAACATATATAAAACAAACAGAGAAGGCTTTAAGAAACTCTACCTGATACAAGTTGGCAAAGCAATGCCATGGCATAGAAATGCAAGCACAACGTATATAATAATCAGGATGAGTAGAATAAGTACAATCCTGCAAGGCACAAATTGTCCAAGTCAGAGAATGTTTTCATTTTAAGTTCAAAAATAAAACTTAGATAAAGTACAAACAGAGAACACACTCTAAAAACGTGTTAAGGTATATCTACAAAACAACGTTCAGGAAATGCTTTGAATCACAGAGATTTGTCAGTTGTGATAGTTAAACAGCAGCTAATTAGGAGATGCTTTGAATCAGAGATGTTTCAAATCCGGTTGACATGATAATCAGCTTTATCTAGATAATTGAGTTAATATGAGTAGATGACTGACATATGCTAAAGGAGGTCAGTAATTAATTCCATCTAAGATTCTACAACATGAAATGATGGGAATAAGAATTTTATTCCAAGTGAATCATGGAAGATTGTATGATATAGATCCTTCCACCTTATACCAGCTCATCGGATAAGAAACTGATTGGTCACCATGGGATCATCGTGAGCAACAATCAACACGAAATATAACTAGATTTCAGGCGTCCAGTAAGGTTAATTTTCCTATCATGAGAACCAGAATCACTAAATTTCCACTGGAAGATCAGAAAATTAAAACCATGGTCTCTTTTAATAATACACATAGTGACGAGACTTTTTCTTGCTAGGAAAGATACCATTAAATGATGAACAATTCACCGGCTTCAAACATGATTGGGGAGATCCTAGTTAAACTCATGTACATAATAAATACAAGGGCCTATACATGACAGAAGGAATTGAAAAGAATGAGGATGATCTCCTGTATTGCACCAAAACATGGATCAAGCGAGGTAGCTACAGAGAAAAGATTTGAGGATTCAATATTAAAGTTGACATACTAGATCAATGCTTAGTATTGCTTTAGTGTATAATTATTTGATGGCATGCCACATAAGAAGGTTCTCTAGAATTCATATGAAAATATCTTTGGCACAAGGACTAGTTGAATCAAGAGACAAACAAAGGACATATTTGATTCATGACAAAATTTTAATTTAACAACTCCAGTTTTCCACTATTACCAACTACAAAAGTCATGAAGTACCAAATATGAGATCCAAAAATCTCAGTTAAACCAAAATAAGATTGCAAATGAATGAGCATGGCCTGTTATTCATCATCCAACATGGCCAATGGTGGTTTTCTGTGAAGCCAAACATTCTATTTAGCAACTCTATGAAAATTTCAATAGTTCCTTTCAATCATTTATTTAACATCCAAAACAAGACCATCCTTTTGTTTCATCACATCTTTATATAGTCATGTAGGTCTGGTTTCAATTACATTCATCTATGCTTGAAAAGACAAACTATTAAACCATAAAAAAATAACAGTTGACATCACACAGACTTCACTTTGATTGTTTGTTAAGATGCCCACAAGCAAAAAGACTCATCAAGATACATTGAGAAGGCATTTGTTTTAATTAATGTGCTCATATACAGATTTTTAAGAAAAAATTGGATTTAAAATATTGAAAAAGAAATAAAAAAAATCTAAAATCATCCCATTATATACTGTAATATTTGATTATGGACATATGTTATCAAATACAAAGCAATGTCTTATTAGAAGATGCAGTTCTTATCCTGTATAAGAACAAAAACAATTACGGATCACTTCCGATAGGGATTTTCCCCCACTAAATCCTGAAAATAACTAAACCAAATTCACTTCCAACTTTACAGCTAACCAAAATTCTCAATTTGGGAAATTGGTGCCAAAGTTCTAGTTCACTGTCAGCTTGATGTGATTTACTAGATTTATACATGCACATGGCTAATGTTTTCTTTTCAGATTATAGTATTCAGTAAGCACCAGAAATAGAATCCCTTGAAAGTCTTTACTGACCAGATAATTCACATTGCATCTTAGCGTTCAATGTGCAATTTTAGTTCGATAATGTATATCATAAATATATCTTTATTGTTTTTTTTTAAAATAAATATAACAATACAATTGAAGGCATGAAAACAGGAACTAAGAAAAGGTTAGATGTGCATGTTGCATACGTTAGCTTAATATTTTGCCACCACACGGAGTTCCGAAAGCGACGTGCTTGTTTCCTAAAGCGAATTGTATTTCCTTGCATGCTTGCAGTTTTGTCAACCAGCAACTCCAACCGCTCTCCTCTTTCCAGCACTTTGTCAATATTCTCTATCATAACATTGCGCACCTATGGAACATCAAGCCATTCGATTCAGAAACTTTAAATTAGTCAAACAGATAAGAAGGCAAACTGCATAACAGATGGTAACAGTTCATGTTACCAATACAACTAGTGTGGTCAGTATGCATCATAGTGGTTCACAACATAAAGTGGCACTTGAAATTGGGAACAATCTTTTACTGGCAAATCTATGGATAACATATTTACAAAATTGCAGAAGCTAAAATCAAACAATAAAGGCAGCAGCGCTTTCTTTATCGCATCTGTCTTGCTATGTAATCTTTGACTAACTAAGATACTAGGAACAAAGTAAACAATGGCTATAATCTGCTAAAAGAGCTGTGTGTAACCAGTGAAGATTAGCAGGAGACAATTGCTAATGATGGCCACTATTTATTGAAAGAGCATTTGGAATAAGTCCAGAAAAACATGAGAGGCAAGAGCTGCCCTTGTTCTTAAAATATTCTGAAATTACATAAAATTTAAAAATTATCAAGTAAATTACTTTACTGGATAAGAAAATATTCTTTCCCTATCTTATAAGCATGAAGGAAATCAAAAACATCTTTTAAAAATAATACATTTAAAATTAAGTGCATTACCTGACTCATTTCACCCTTGATCCGATTCATCCTATCTGCATTAGGATCATTAGAATAGTAATCAATCTGTTGACTCAAAATCCTAGAGAACTCGTCATTCATTCCATAAGCAGGTGCTGTATGACAAGCACGACCATATGTCTTCACAAATCTTCCATGAATATCCTCGAGAAAGGCAAAAGGAATTCTTCCTACATGGTTCATTCATTGCACCCACATGTTACTCATATTAAAAGTGCCATGGGTCAGATAACAAAGTGTTAATAAGAGTAAAGAATAACAATGTTGTGGGATTCCTTAAAAACCATCAATCTTTATAGTTTAATCATTGGGAAAATACAACAAGAACGAAATTCATGTAAGCTCATGCACAACAAGACTCGGTAATACCTTGACAGAAAAACTGAGTTAATATGCCATGAAAGCTTGATGATTACTAGCTGTTGTAATAATTGAATATAAGCATATGACTCTTAAGATTTACATTTCCTAGGAAAGATGGATGTGTACTATAAAATCAATAAAAAAGCAAGTTACAAGGATACAACAGATTGCCCAATTTCATAGTATGCTTTTGGATTCAAGCATTATTTGCCAAACACCTTTCTAGTTTTTCAATTGCATCACAAGCAATCAATGACATATTTCCCAATTTCATATTAATTTAGAGTCATGCATGGTTTCCAACCCAATCACATACAAGGCAATCCTACCCGACATAACTATTGGGTTGCTAATATAGGCAAGGGATTGACATCTAATAATGCTAAGATGTGCTTACGAAACTTAAAATTTATCTTCATCTTGATTACTGGAGCAAGAGATTTTTATGTATTCTCATCAAAAGTTCATGCATGAATTCAAAATTAGGAGAATTTCCTGAATACACAAAATGCTACTGCCTGCAAACCATACTGACAAATAAGCTAAATTCAGCATCTTTCTTGTGATGTATGAATTCAAGTCTTAGAATTACGAATTTTACAACCTCTATTAATGTGGAATTGGGGCTGGCGAATGATGTCAAAACCACTTTTGTACTACATACGACGGGTAACCTTCTTTTAGGCAGCCTATCTGGCTATAGGGCACGAGTTATAGCCTTAGTCAAGGGAAAAGGAAACGGTTTTCCTTTATGAGTTTTACTTGCTTCTTTTCTCTCCCAGTTGGCCCGTTTGGGCGGTGAAAATATGTCTGAACATTTCTTTCTAAGCTACTTCAATCCAATCTGACAAGGATAAAATTTTCCACACGCGCGGTTGGCGATATTGATGGAAAAAAGAAGAGTATTGAACCACGCCAAAGGTTTCGGAACCAATCAAAAAGCATCCGCAGCATGGGCCGATGGAATAGAAGAATAACCGTATGGGAAAAAAGAGGACTCACTTCCGGCGGTATCATCGGCGACGCAGAGGACGGTGAGGCCGTCGGTGCGCTTGGCGTGGAAGATGTAGCGGTCCTGCGAGTAGGATACGTGGGTATCCTGGGAATCGGGGATCCGCTCCAGGATCTGCCGCGCCACCGCGCTCGCGTTCATCGGCGACGTATTGAACTCCGCCAGCACCACCGATCCTCGCGCCACCAGAGCGTAGAGGATCGCCATCTGACACCCCACGCACTCTCCTCGCCTCTCCGATCCCTCTCTAAACGGCAAGGGTGACCCGAGAAACGAGCGGAAGGATTAAAAACAACCAGGCGAGAGAGAAGGACGATAAAAATAACAGCGGAGCGGATGAAATCATCACCGCGACCTGTTCTGCTGAGTTGGCAAGACGAAGAGGTACGCTGAGCTGGCAGCCCTCTTTAAATTGTACCATCTAAAATTAAAGATTTAAAGAAAATGGAGAAGTGGTAAATTATTTATATATAAAATGAATCTTTATTTTTATTTATTTTTAAACCTGGTCCATAAATTAAAGATTTCCAATATGCTTAATCTCAAATGTTATTTATCATCCATATTTAAATTATATAAAAGGAATAAATAGATCAATTTATAGCCGGCACTCGAATAACTATAGATTTTTTTATTAATAGATAATATAAAACATGAATAAATTTATTTAATTTCTCTTTTTTATAAAACATTTAAGCAAAAATCTAAAAGGACGTCCAACTACTTTAACCATTATACATTTGTTTTATAAAAATCAACAAATAAATATCCCATCGACCTATTCAAAATACTCTTAAATTATCTAACAAATCTAAATATTGTATTAAAATCTCCATTGACCATGTATTTTTTTTTTAAATATTGAGGTGAAAACATAAATAATATTATATTTTCAAATTACAAAATAAAAATTAGGGACCTATAAAATTACTAAAATTAATATTATCTGAATATAATTTACAATATAACAGCTTATAAGTAGCTATTATACCATCTATTAGTTATAATCCTCTAACAGCTAACAAATAATTATTATAGCACGTGTTAGTCATCTTATAGCTGTTACCATGAATAATAACACTGTTATAAAAGTATTATTATCTTATATATTAATTTTAATCAATAAGGACTTAATAAAATAAATATTTAGATATTAATAAAAGACGATTATATTTATTTCTTAAAATTTATCATGTAAAAAAAAAATCATGAAGTTTGCTATCCTTGATAAAGTGGCATCTATTAATATTTTAATTTATTAATTAAGTGTGAAATCCTAAAAAAAAATAAAAATTTAAATGTTCAAATCAATAAAGTGAATTTTATATGATCCATTAGATAAAAATTAACGCTAATACGATCCTAAATGCTATAAAAAGTAGTAGATAAGTTACGATTTAGGGGGTGTTTGGTTTGTTTTTAGGAATAGAAATCGGAATGGAAATCATAGTATTGTGGAATGAGAATAGGTATGAATATGGATATCACTTTTAAAAGCAATGTTTGGCTAGTTGAATATTTTCTATCGGAATCAATCAAAATTTTCATTTTTACCCTTAAAGGAAAATAAGAGAAAAAATTAGATGTGAGAGAAAGTTAAATGTGAAAAAAAATATGAAGAGAAAGAATGATGAGAGAGAAAGTGTGATAGGAAAAATGAAGAGAGAGAAAGTACGATGAGAGAAAATGAGGAAAGAGAGTATGATGGGAGAGAGCATGAAAATATGATGAGAAAATATGATTAGAGAGAAATTATGATGAGAGAGGATGAAGAGAGAGAAAGCGTAATGAGAAAAAAAGAGGAGAGAGTGTGTGATGGGAGAGATTGAGGACAGAGAAAGTATTATGAGAGAGAATGTGTGATGGGAGAGATTGAGGAGAGAGAAAGTGAAGAGAGAGAAAGTGTGATGAGAAAAAATATGAAAGAGAATGTAATGGGAGATATTGAGGAGAGAGAAAGCATGATAAGAGATAAAGTATAATGAGAGAGAAAGTGTGTTGAGAAAAAAGGAAGAGAATGTGATGGGAGAGATTGAGGAGAGAGAAAGTGTGATGAGATAGAAAGTATGATGAGAGAGAAAGTATGATGAGAAAAAAGAAAATAGAGAGTGTGAGTGTGATGTGAGAGATTGAGGAGGGAGAAAGTATGATGAGAGAGAAAGTGTGATGAGAAAAAAGAGGAAAGAGAGTGTGATGGAAGAGATTAAGGAGAGAGCAAGTGTGATGAGAGAGAAAGTGTAATGAGAAAAAAAGAGGAAGGAAAGTGTGATGAGAGAGATTAAGGAGAGAGAAATCGGATGATAAAATGAGGAGAGAGAAAATATGTTGAGAGAGAACAATGAGAGAGAAAGTGATATGAAAGAAAAATTAAAAAAATATGTGTTGATATTTGATTTTAAGGGGAAAAAATTTAGTTTTTGGACAAGGGTATTTTTGGAATAAGGAAATATTTTGATTATTGAAAATAGGGTAATGACTCATTGAAGGGGGGAGACATGTAAATGAGTCATTACCCAATTATAAGGATTCATTCCCTTATTTGTATTTCCATTCTTATAATTTAAACATCAACAATGACAATCAATGATTGTTATTCCTATTCTCCACTCTTATTCTCCTAAATCAAACGTCCCCTTAGATCCTAAACTCTTAGAATCTGATTAAAAAATAAAGAATTTAAATCGGTAAGATAATTTAAATATATTTTAAGTAGTTGATGATTTATATATATATATATATATATAAAATATATCCCTGTGATGTATATCCTTCCAAAATAGTTGGCCTGTTTTGCTGCAATAGTGGGAATTCGAAGTCATTAACTCTGCAACCATGGAAGTCAACGAGACAGCTACTGGGTGTCCATAGAAGATAGACACCCAATCTTTCTTCAATCTTATCGATTTCCACAATCTTCGTTGATTTCTCCAACCCAATCGCTCTCCCATCTTCCTCGCAACTCTTCTTCATATAAAGTACCCTTTTTTTCCATCAGCAAAAGTCGCCTGATTAATTTGGTTCGGAAACAGATCGGAGGACAGAAAGATGTCGGGAGGCGCCGAAGAATTCTTCATCGGATCGATCGATCAGGGCACCACCAGCACTCGCTTCATCATCTACGATCGCCACGCCAAGCCCGTCGCCTCTCACCAAGTCGAGTTCACCCAATTCTACCCCGAAGCTGGGTATGCGATTCCTAATCTTCCTGTGATTTTCTTTCGATGTTTGTTTCAATCGTGGAGGTGAGAGGATGAAATTGCAGATGGGTGGAGCACGATCCCATGGAGATCCTGCAGAGCGTGAGGGAGTGCATGGGGAAGGCGCTCTATAAGGCCACGGCCGCCGGTCACAACGTCGACGCGGGCCTCCGCGCCATCGGCCTCACCAACCAGCGGGAGACCACGGTGGTGTGGAGCCGATCCACCGGCCTCCCGCTTTACAACGCCATCGTGTGGATGGACGCCCGCACCAGTGCGATCTGCCATCGCCTCGTAAGTCAGCTCTCCGGCGGCCGCGATCATTTCGTTCCTTCTTGCGGCCTCCCCATCAGTACCTACTTCAGCGCCCTCAAGCTCCTCTGGCTCATCGAGAACGTGGACGCCGTCGAGGTCGCCGTTCGATCCGGCGACGCCATGTTCGGCACGATCGACACTTGGATGATCTGGAATCTCACCGGCGGCTGCGGTGGCGTCGACCTCCATGAGAAGCCCATGCTCGGCCTCCATGTCACCGATTGCTCCAACGCCTCACGGACCATGCTGATGAACCTACAAACTCGAGAATGGGACGCCGCCATCCTTGAAACCCTAGGCATCCCTCTCAACATCCTCCCCAAAATCATCAGCAACTCGGAGACCATCGGCGTGATCGCGAACGGGTGGCCACTCGGGGGGATCCCAATTGCCGGCTGCCTTGGTGACCAGCACGCCGCGATGCTGGGACAGCTCTGCCAGAAAGGCCAGGCCAAAAGCACTTACGGCACCGGCGCCTTCATCCTGCTAAACACCGGTGAGGAAATAGTCAAATCCTCGCACGGCCTCCTTACCACTGTCGCCTACAAGCTTGGCCCCGAGGCCCCGACCAACTACGCTCTGGAGGGCTCGATTGCCATCGCCGGTGCTGCCGTACAGTGGCTGAGGGATGGTCTGGGAATCATCCAGACAGCGGCGGAGATCGAGGAGATGGCGAAGCTGGTGGAGACTTCGGGAGGCATCTACTTCGTGCCGGCGTTCAACGGGCTGTTCGCGCCGTGGTGGCGCGACGACGCGCGCGGGGTGTGCGTCGGGATCACCAGGTTCACCAACAAAGGCCACATAGCGCGGGCGGTACTCGAAAGCATGTGCTTTCAGGTGAACGACGTGCTCTCTTCGATGCATAAAGACGCAGGGGACGGCGGCGAGGTGAAGACTGAGGGTGAATTCTTGCTTCGCGTCGATGGCGGCGCCACTGTCAACAATCTGCTGATGCAAATTCAGGTCCAATACTTCGCCTCATCTTCAAGTTTTTGCCATCTTATCGTTCTGCTGTTCTTTTTGTGTGAAAAAAAGATCTATTTTTCTCGATGAATAGTTAATAGTTAATCACTTGTTCTCGAAGAGAATCTTTGTCCTAAATTTGCTGATTTTAACATTTATTTGAGATTTGATATCTATCTATTGAACCCCCCCCCCCCCCCCCCCAAAAAAAAAAAATTGCTCTTGTTTTTCTTATTCTGTGTTGTTTATCATAATGATTTAGTTACAATGCGTTGCTAGATTCTATATGTAACTCACTATGGTATCTTCTCTTTTACTTGATAGTTGATAGTGATGGTTCCATTTTTATCGAGAAATTAAATCTATGCTTGACTTTTTACATCTTTTGTGGAACGATGAATGTTATGCCAATGTGTCATTTTCATGGTAGCTCATAAAGACAAGAACAATGTTACTTTGAACTCCATACCTCATCTCTTTCAAGTCATAATATCTATACAAAATTTGAAATTTGAAATTTGACAGTTATTTTCAGCATCAGTTTTCATCTTTAAACACTTTCTATAAACCTTACAAATTTTGGAGGAGAATAAGGTACAAGTGCTGTTCCTTGATTTGACGAACTAAACAAACTTTTCCTACTTATTTTGCAGCATTCACTTTATCAATATGCTGTTACTCGTGTAGGCTGATTTATTGGGTAGCCCGGTCGTCCGACCTGCAGATATCGAAACCACGGCGCTTGGAGCAGCATATGCTGCTGGACTAGCCATTGGTGTGTGGACTGAAGAACAGATATTCACCTCTGGACATGAAGAAAAGACCACGATCTTTCGTCCCAAACTAGCTGAAGAGGAGAGAAAGAAGAGGACTGAATCTTGGCACAAGGCCGTGTCTAGAACTTTTGATTTAGCTGACCTGTGAACCACTGCTCACGAGATAGTGCTCCTGTAAAATGATTACAAAATCTAAATTATGAACTTTGTCAGAATTGTGTCCATTTAGTCTTTGTTTCTTCATTAGACTTTCGATCTGGAATACAAACGAATTGATTTGGTGATCCAATCTTTTAAATTAATCTGTTTACTATCTGCAATTCTCTGTTATATAATGCCAGATTTCTTTGAGTGGTCTGTGATTTCAGTTTTCTCATTGATGAGAAAAGTTTCGGTGGTGATTATCTCTTCTTGATGGATTGAACTGAAGTATGAATACTTGGAATTCAACTAATAGACTGTGCTTATTATATAAACAGAGATTAAGAGATCCCCATACCAGAGATTCATCTGCCACAGCTAAGCCACCCACCCAAAACCCGACTGACCTCGCTGTGATCCCTCACTGGTCACCTCCTACATCTCTAAGTTCAACTTGATGCTAATGTTTTTAATTTGAAGATTTATATATCTAAATAATGTTCTGTTTGAAGAAAAATTATGTCCATATTTCATTTTGGGTCTGTCCAGTGAGTGATACGTTTTAACTCCCAGTCCATTCTTCAGTTAAACACATTGCAGTTGGATGTCAGCATCAAGGTTTGGGCTAAGCTGCCGATATCTGCAACAATGCAACCTTGTTGGCGGTCCATATTCATGGTACCACAGCCACCCTGCTCCATGCTCCATGCATGTCTGCTGGTGCCTCCAAGAGCATGTCACTAAGCCGCCGTGAGCTGCCCAGACTCCTGACAATAACACCAATTCAAGCACACAATGCCACATTTAATTGCTGCAGGACACAATCCATCATGCCAATTAATACTCAATGCAAAGGCTCATACACTCGAGACAAATCTCTCCCCATCTCTGTCCCTCTCGAGTCCCACACCCACTGCGGCTCCTGCCGTGGCCTCACTCTACTTCATCTAATCCACATCATGAACAACGGGACCTGATCCAAGAAAACTGCAGCATTTCCAGCAATGCTGTCCAGTATCTCTAGCTCTCTGCTACTATACTGATAGCTACTACTAAACTCCTAAGATGTTGCGGGTATCAGTTTGCTACTGCCTGCTACTTCAGTTGTGAATCGGAGGCATTTTCTTTGCAGGAGAGTAATCCATTCCTGCTATGTCAAGGGTGTCGGGGTAGTTCTGCCTCGGCTCCGTTTCCGGTGGCGGCGCCGCCGAGCTGTGAACATGCACTTGCTCTTGCTTGCTGTCGACTGAGACTCCATTCTTCCTCTCCTTACTCACGTCATGGCTCCTCAAACTATCCTCCTGGCAACAGCATCCAATATATATTACAGTATCAGTGAGCTGAAATTAAAAAGCAGAAGAATACCACAAACAGATGCTATAGCATCAACATTTGTATACTGACATGGATATGGTAGTGTTTGGAATTCAGCGAGTCTTCTTCTTCCAGCAGTAACCTGATTCCTGAACGAGAGAATAAAATTAATCTAAACTGTAATCGAGTTGTTCATTTTGGACCTGATTCAAAGAAAGATATCTAGAGCTGTACGTACCTCTGGACCTGTTTGCTGAGAGTAGGAGGAGGAAAAGAAGCAGCATGACTGAAGGCTTCATGGAGGAGATGTTTGACGAGGAGCTGGCTATAAAGTTGAGAGTACATGAAACTTTCTGGCAGAGGTACTATATATAAGCCAAAGCCATGGGAGCTGATCATTTTTAAAGTCCAAAAGACAAAATCTTTCATAACAGATAAATTAAAATGACTGAAAACTTTTTTATCATTGGGTTGGAATAACTGTCAGTGATTTAGGAATGATGTTCCCCCAAAATTTGGACCTTGCCGATCACATATATTTGTTTAATAGACAAAGTGGCCAATAGCAAGTCAGAGAGGGAGGTAGGAATTAAACATGATATGGATAGCTAACTGAAGATGTAAAGGTTAATCATTTGTATTCAACTTAATTAGCTGCTCATAAAATGCACAGTTTATAATTACTGGTTAATCAAGTAGGTAATTGGGAGGCAGTGCACGTTGCCTGCCTGTGGTTTGGGAGGCACGAAGACATCACGGTGGCGACGCTGTTGGGGGGTTTGAAAGAGGCAGATCTCTGCACAATGTATCAGTGTTTTCAATATCAGATTAGAACAATCAACTCGATCGGTCAGTCGATCGAAGAGAATGAAGATCGGACCAACTGAAGATAAAAATGAATGCATATCAAACTTCGAACCAATGCAGGTGAAGAGATTTCATATTAAAATCATAGTTAGTGAGAAATTAGCAAACAAAAACTCAAATCTTGTCTTTTTTGCTCTCCGAGACTGAAAGTCTGAAAGGACTGCAACGAATTGACTTGCCTGTACGAGTTGGCCGACATGGCATGCTTTTAAGGATGAAAAAATGGGTTCGCACCCACTGGCATCTAGCTAGTCTACTAGGAGAGTCAAAGATACTCCTTTTGAGATCCTTATCTTCCATACTTCCGGCCAACCATGCCAATGCCATTGTGCCATGCAAGGCACGCCACAAGTTACAAAAAGTTTTCAGGTGTTCTCGAGCTTCTAACTCTGTACGTGCATGGACATGGCCATGCTTAAAATATGATCTCCAATGCAGTACTACGTTACAGTACTGATTGGCAATGAGTTTGACTAATAAAATTTAACAATACAACGTAACGCTGCTAGCAAAATTTTGCTTTTATTTTATTGCTAATGTCAGTCTAATTCTGTTCTACTGTGCCCAAAAGGACATATATCCTTTGGGACAAAGCACCCTTCCTAGTTTACTCCTATAAGAGCATATATAATGTATCTATATTATAACATTCATCATCATCTTATCAAAAAATATGAGATCTACTGTCACATATTCATTATAACAATATATCTCTTTTACCCATATTTCTTTTAACATTAATACTCATTATTCATGGGTCTCATAGTCCACTTAATCATTTTAAAATTATATTATATTAAATAAATATATTTTAAATATATTTTAAAATATTTAAATTATTATTCTTATTTTTAATAATAATCTTACTTTTAAAAAATAATTTTACTAATTTCCACGAAAAAAATATTACATTTTTTAATATATTTATTAAATAAAATAGGTGTTTATGAGAAAACGAAATTACAAAGTTAAGAAAATGAAATTACAACTAAGCAACTAATAACATCAGTTCTTCACTCGGATCATAAGCTCGCTCATCAATTTCAACATAGACTTCGTCTTCACTTATCGAGCTGGAACTTAAGCTAAAGCTGCCTGTAGAATGAGACATTTTTGGAGGAAACACGTTATAGTCGAATGAAAATCTCGTAGCACAATGTGTTTATATATATTATTTTTCTCATGCAACGGCTAGTTTGCAACAGCAAGTTGCAACGGCTAGTTTGCAACGACAAGTTGCAACGGCTAATTTGCAACGGCTAATTTGCAACAGCAAGTTGCAACGGCTAGTTTACAATAGCTAGTTTGTAACGACTAGTTTGCAACAACTAATTTGTAACGACTAATTTATAATAATTGAAAATCACATTAATTGAAATAAGAAATACAATAATTAAAAATTACAATAACTCGAAAATACAATAATACTAGAAAATGAACGTTAAGTAAACAATTTAGATATTCTATCTCGACCTAATATCCTGGCATAGACATTCATATATGATAAGCTGCTCCTTTGTCATATGTGATGTGTCTTTGTTCAATATTTCGTACTCCTTCAACTTCAAGCGATGATTCTTAGCTTCAGATTTGGACAAGGCAACTTTTGTCTTAATCTCCTCTATTTCAAGTTGTTTGTGTTTCAGATCGACTTCGGACTTCTTCACGCTTGTGTACTCAGTGAACTTTGCGAAAATATTGTTGTAGTTTAGTGTCAGATCCTCCATGGTCGATTTTACTTTGTCTTTTTCCTTTCTTTTTGCTGCTTTCTGTCCCATTGGACGAGTATCTTCATCATCCAGGCTTATACTCACATCTTGGTTGGAGGAGATGTTGCTTGCTCCTGACTCTGAGGTCCTCATCTTCTTTGTAGCCACAAAGTGATCAACGGACTGTGGAGTAAACATTGGACGGTCTTTGACAATTCTCCACACATGTTCGAGATTGAATGCAACGCCATTGTTTTCGGATAGATATTTTTCGTATGCAAACCTCAATATATCTTCGTCACTGTGACCACTTCGATATGAACTGTAAACACTATTGTAATTTGCGTTGAATCGATATACCTTTTTTTATATTGTATTGTGCCAATGTAGCCGTATAACATTTGCACTTCTAGTGTTTGATCCTGGAGAGCAATTCTCATTGTAGTAGCTTGCAACACGTCCCCCAAAAGCATCTGTCTTTTGATCATAGTCGATTATTGGATCATCACTGATAGTGACACAACTTCTCGCTAAGACCTCGTCTTCAACCTTTGTCCAACTTGAACGCTTTCTTGTACCCTCAGCATTTGAAATCGTTTTTTTTCTAAATTGACCACCTCAATTGGGGATTCACGGTCGAAAAGTTGAGTCTCTAGGACAAAAGTCGGAGTTGTAGGTTCATTCGACATCGAAAGAGTGAAAGACATACCAGTTGTGTGCAGGGTAGCATATCCATGAGCAACTGATGATGTGAAATATGAATGACTCATGTTTTGCTAATATTCAGCTGGAAGCGGTTGATATGGACCTCGAGGGGCATAACTCGGATTCATAGAATTTTCAAAACCTTGAAAATTTTGAAGATTTTGTGGAGGAAATGATATATTTGGAAATGGATGCGAGTATTGATAATTTGATGGAATTTATGGATTTGGGGAATATTCTTGCGAGTTGCTTGTAGAATTTAAGAAATTTGTAAAAAATACCCTATTATTTTCATCCATTTCGGATAGAAAATAAGATGGTAGGAACTTAAAAAAATAGATAAAATGAATATTTAGAAGTAGAATTAAAGAGTGGAGCGAGTTGGAATGAAAATATGTATGTACATTGATGCAGATTTATAAATAGAATTTTGAATTAGTCGTTAAAACTAGCTGTTAAAATTGGCCGTTAAAAAATAATCAATTTATTTAATTATTAATTTTAAAATTTTAATTTTTTAATAAACAAAATTTTTTTAAAAAAAACACGTGGGGGCAGATAGCTGGCCCACTCCACAATGCTTATTAACACGCTGTGGTGTTATTAACGGTTGGAATAACGAGCATTCCAGATGCTCTCAGAAACCAAATTGAATGGGACACACAATTAATCTCACAAATACAAACAGTGCCGTGTCGATCAAGAACACACAGCTAGGACAATTTGCTTTTAAGATGCATGTCTAAGGAGGCTCTCCCATCCCTGAGTTCCTTCCTTTTCCGTGTGCCCATTCCTTTGCTCACACTTATTCACATGGTCTGATGGAGCCACTCGAGCCGAATTGCAATGGTCCCCCGTAATTGTCCGCGCAGTATTCGGGGAAATGCTGGCTTTGCTTCAGACCGACTTGATGACATGAATGGGGGACGATATCGATCGCCAAGTTAAGTGGGCATGTGGTGCCTGCAAAGTGCGTAGAATGAATTGAAAAGTCAAATTCATTAAGAGAAAAACAAGAAGGAACATTGCATTAAAAACGGGAGTTAAAAGGTTACTAAACTTCATTATGAGTGAGTCCCTTGGAGAGCGACTGTTCAACTTGAATTTCATTTGAACGCCAAAATTGTTAAATTTTCATCTGAATCATATCACAGTTCTATTTTAATTGGCGCTATCATTTTATGGGCAAGTATCGTGGTTTTGCTGCTGTGATTACTAACAATAAATAGGTGTCACGGTGTGGTTTGATTAAATGTCAGTGTTTTTTAAGCGTCATTATACGCTTTCGACGAGTGCTTAAATATATTAAATTAGTATCTTAAACCTATTTAAATATATTAACCTGTCATCTTCTGCTAATTGGTGATAGAAATAGAACAGTAAGCGTGTAGCATATGTTCGCAACCGTGACACCTGACACCTGTTAAGGCAGAGAATTAATGTAGGAAAAGATAGAATTCATCATCCCGGTTCTACGCGGCCGATCCTATAGTCGTATATGAGAAGATAAATTGTGAAACTACAATTAGCTACTAAGGGGAAAATATTTTTTTCGATTTTATCAAGATTCGACCTCTTATATCTGTCCCATAATAACTAACTCAGCTATGCCTATGGCATGTTAAGACATAATGATAACTCCTGGTTAAGTAAGATTTTAACACCATCATTATTGATAGAAAAAAAGGAATAATAAATTAAAATGCTTGTAAACTAATGTGAGATACGCGTTGGACAATCTTAGAGATATTGGAAAATTTTAGTTGAATTGAATCATATAAAATTAATTTTAATTTATTTGTCGAGATGATTTGAGCAGATAATTTTATACTATCAATTTTAAAAGTTAGACTGAACTAGTAGATACTATCAATTTTAAAAGTTAGACTGAACTAGTAGATTATCCAGAAGATGATTGTTTCGTATCACCGAGTCTGAGTCCTAATCAAGTCTAGGTGGCAAGTCAAGTCATCCAAATGCTCTGAGTGCCGAGTTGAGACACAAGTCATCCGAGCTAGTGGATGTCGAGTTCAACCAAGTTGGGATGAAGGTCAATGACTCGGGAAAGGAAGCCACCGAGTGGTTCCTTCATTCAGGAAGAAAAGAAGCTGAATGATTCCTTCAATCAGGAAGCAAGTATTCGAGTCAGGAAGACCTCGCCAAGTTGGAATGCATGTTGCCCGAGAAAGTCACAGAGTGAAGACACCGAGTGCTTAGGTGGAGAAGCAAAGACTCCGAGTGCAACCCTTAGTTGGGAAGCAGAGTCGTCGAGTTGGGAGTCAATTGCCAATGCCTGTGCTCAATGCACTTGTCTTGAAACAGATCCACCCTGTAAATACTCCGAGTTAGTTTTGATGTGATCAACCGAGTTAAATTAAGGCCTGCAATTTTGATGCCTTGTGTCTGAATGTGTAAAAATTTAGGAACATAAGAAGTCGAGCAGAAGATGCGGCGAGCAAAAATGATGACATGGGAAATCAGTCGACGGGCTCAGTGCATCTGAGGGATGAAAAGCTGCGAAAGAATATACCGGTGGACGAGAAGGACACCCCTAGAGCATTCGAGGGACAAGAAGCTAGGAGGAAACCTGCTTGAGGAGAATATTAGAGTTGGGTTCAGGTGAGCTCAATTCCGAATGGTCGGAGAATCATCCAAAGAAGCGTGAGAAAGATTTAACCGATTAGAGGTTAACTAGATGCCCTAAATGGGTTGGAAGTGCCCTAAAGGAGCTTGGAGGTGGCCTGAAGAAGCTTGGAGGTGCTCTCGCGTCTCTTGATTGGAACTGCTCTCATGGAGCTTGGAGGTGCCATCATGGAGCTTGCAGACACCCTTGCACCTCTCTTGGAGGTGCTCTGGAGCTTCCATAAATGCGTCTCCAATGAACAGTAGTCGTGTGACAATTTTTGGCCTGACAAAAAAATACGACTTAAACCAAACATGAAAAAAATCAGGTTAGGGTAAAGTCTGATTGGATTTGGGTCAAGTTTGGGTTGACCTAATTGACATGATTAATAAACAGGTCAGGTCTGAGTTAACCTGAAATGAACCAATTACAACCCACAAACTCGTTTAAAAATATTTTCGAGTCGGGTTCGGGTCAGATTTTAGTTGAGTCTAGGTTAAAATAAGCATACTTTTATAAAATGGGGTTTTCACGTCGGGCTTGGGTTGAGTTTGTGTTAAGATGAACATATTTTTATAAATGAGTCATTTTGGGTCAAGTTGGATTCAGATTGTGGGTCATTTTAGGTCGGGTTTGAGTCAAATACAGATAAATGGATTGGGTTCGGGTCGAATAATTTGACCTGAAATATTAATCAGGTCATTTTCGGATTTTAATGTTCCAACCCGTCAACCTGCCAACCCAAACCCGACCTAAATTGCCACCCTTAACCTTCATAAAGGAGATTTTTAGTAAGCTTTTCATTGTCTTGGATTAACAACTACTTAGGTTGTAACTAAGTAACTCTTTGAGTTTTCTTTCCTTTTTTAGTTATTTCTTTTATATTAGTTATTTGTTATAGCTAATATTGTATCCCTACTTAGTTCAAATAGTAAGAGATTTTTCTAACTTATTTTCAGGGCTATGCACCCCCCTCTAGCCAGGCTGACGCAGACCTACAATTAGTATCAGCGCCCAACCGCTTTAGAATGATTAACTGCTATCTCAAGCAACAAGACTATAGCCTAGTTGAGCATCTACCCATTAGTATTCGAGGGGGAGTTAATGTTTTGGAAACGTTGTATGGAAGTATTTTTTAAAACAGATTCTAATATTTTATTAATAATGAAATATGATTTTGAAACACCAAAGAACAAGAATAGAGAAGAACTCAAAAAACACCTCTAGACTAAAAAGCAGTGCGACGAGCTATTGGCAAATGGTAAGGCCAAGTTTCACCTTTTAAGTGTACTACTGGTTGAAGAACTAGACAGAATCGGTGCGTACAAATCTGCCAAAGCTCTTTGAGATAAGCTTCTGGAACTCCATGAAAAACCAAAAGAAGAAAAACATGACTCTTTGATGGATATCAATTCGTCTTTAGAAGAGTCCGAGATTGAGGAGATTGCTAGAACATCGCTAATAGCTGAATATCTACATGAAGACGATGAAAGTGTTTTGGAAGAGAACATCAATGAAGGAGAAGCATTTATCTACAAGTCTGATACGGTAAGTGAGGTACATAATCTACCTTCAGAATAAATATATGATGTTATCAAGATGCTAAGTAGATCTTTATGCTAACTAAGGACCAAGTACATTGAATTGAAAAAGATCAACATTGAGTTGGAAAATGAAATAAAAAAATGCATGTTTAAAAATAGAATTTGATGATATGAAAAATAAAAATTAACAATTTAAAAAATCAAATAGAATTATTAGTAAAAGACTCTGCAGGTTCAAACTCATATGCACCATAAAAGAATTTTAGAAACTATAAAGGACTTAGTTGATATTTATAAAATCATATATACCAAATTATAAAAGTAACTAGAAATATATTCCTAGAAATTATTTGATAAATCCAGTAGATAGAAACTTCTTTTATGTTCTTAAATCATGCTTATTATTATTAAAATTAATTTTTATGCCTGCTTTAAATTGAATTTCCTTTAATTTATAACATTATTTAAAATTAGTTATTTTGCATGCTTCCGGTGATGATGAGGGGCCCCACCCTACTACCACGATGGAGATCAAAGTCAAGAAGGTCAATGGGTGGACGGTGTAGATCGGTCGGACGAGTCATACGCCGATCGGAGATGAAGCATCGATCCACCATCTTCGGCATAGGGAGTAATCAAACCGATACTCAAAGGACGCGCAGAAGCCGATCCGAGTGGCTTCTTCGCTCGAAAGAGCAGCAAACTCAACATCAGTTGAGCACGTAAACGGTGACCTACCCACCAAGTGGCTATCCCATTCGGCCCATCAATCGAGCATATGGATAGTGGACTTTCGGCAGAGCGGCTATCCCGCTCGAGCCGACAACGGACGACACTTAGATACCAGACTTTCAACCGAGCGGCTATCCCACTCGGCGCAACAGTGGACTTTCAGCCGAGTGGCTATCTCGCTCGGCTTGACAGCAGACAGCGCAAGGATAGCAAAATTCCGGCCGAGCAGTCACTCCACTCGGCCAAGCAACAGACACAGCGGGATATCTTTCGACATCCTTTTGGGAGCTAATGCTGCTGACAGGTAGCATAGTCAGACAGAAGATCGTACGGCGGAAGCTTCCACTGTCACTTCAGAGATATGCTCGATCCGTTAAGGTACTGTGTCAGTGACACCTTACTGACACATCTTTTTAGGGAAAGCTTAGAGGCGCGTGCTCATCTTGGGAAGCGTGCACCCGGGCCTCTAAGGCTCTATATAAAAGGGGTCCAAGTATCGGCGGAGGCATGTTTTTTCACGTGATTTATACTGTTGCGCTATAGTTCTCATTTCCTGCTTCTTCTTGCGTCGCTGGAGACTGAATTGAGCGTCGGAGGGCCATCACCGGGGACCCCTTCCCTGGCTCGGCACTGACGCTGCTTATGTTTTAGGCGGGAGCGAAGTTCACCGGAGGTCAACAGGAGCGCCATGTCCCTAACATTCATCTCTTCGACTTTCAGACAGGATCACTTCCTTTTTCATGTTTTGTGTTAAAAAATTTTTCCTTAAAAAAAATAAAAATGTTATTCATGTTTTGTGTTAAAAAATTTTTCCTTAAAAAAAATAAAAATGTTATTTACTAACAGAAAAAAAAATCAAAATTTTTTAACCGTTATTTTTTTAATTTTTCTTTCAAAAAAATGAATTTTGATATTTAAAAATGTTTTGAAAATTTATTTTTAAATTTTTTTTTTTTTGTGATAGTGAGTTAGGTTTTCTGTTAGAATAAAAAATTTCGAGATTTTTGGTAATTATCTTATTGTTTATGAATTTTTTATTAAAAAGTAATTTAAAATTTAAAATTTAAAATTTTTTAGGAGATAAATTTTGAAAGCCCTAATTTTTTGGCTAAGGAACATTATATTTTGAACGATGAAAAAAATCATTAAAATTTTTTGAATTAAAAATCTATTTTTAAACATTTAAATTTAAAAGTAACTATTTTTATTATGGATAAAATAATAATATTCAATTCCTAAATTTTTTTTCATGTTTCGAATGCTTATATTTGTCATTAACAAAAACTTACAGTAAAAATAAATTTTAAATTATTTTTGTCAAAACTGAGGATTAATTGATACAAATTATTCTTTTTGAAAATTAATTTTGATAAAATGACATATTTCTGAAAATTTTATTTTTAATCCCAAGAATATTTTCCAATATTTTTATTTTATTTTTTCATATGTTCCTTATTTTATTTTTGATGTCATCAAAAAGGGAAAGACAATATGTTAAGGGGAGGTAAACGTAGAATAAATTTTCATGTTTTATACTTGTATTTACTTGTTTTTATTGCAAATTTGTTAATAGTAATGATTGCAAATTTATTTGCTTAAAATGTTTTATTGTTTGTTTATCCTAATTTAATTTGGGTTGATTCACATCAAAAAGGGGGAGATTGTAAGTGCACTTGATTAGTTTTGATATGGTTAACCAAGTTAAATTAGGTCGTACAATTTTGATGTCTTGTGTACAGTGACGGATCTAGGGGGAGTGGGGGTGTGCTTAAGCACCCCCTTGCTCCTGGGAAATTCTACCAGTATACTGCAATCCAAGGGGCAGCGAGAAGGAAGATAACTCTAACTCCCTTCTTTGAGCATCCTCTTCCTTTTTTGTCTGGATCCGCCACTGCTTGTGTATGAGTGTGCAAGAATTTAGAAACACAAGAAGTCGAGTAGAAGACGCACGAACAAGAAGGATGGCATGGGAAATGAGTTGAAGGTCTCAGTGCATCCAAGGGACGAAAAACTATGGAAGAGTACACCAACTGACGAGAAGGACTCGTGCAGAGCGTTCGAGGGATGAGAAGCTGGGACAAAGCTTGCTCGAGGAGAAGATAAAAGTTTAATTCAGGTGAGCTCAATTCTAGATGATCGGAGAATCATCCAAAGAAACACAAGGAAAAGTTAACTGATTGGAGGTTAACTGGATGCCTTAAAGGGGCTTGGAGGCACCCTAAATGAGCTTGGAGGCGCCCTGAAGAAGCTTGGAGGCGTCCTCATGCCTCTTTATTAGAGGCGCCCTCATGCCTCCCTTGGAGGCATCCTCGTGCCTCCCTTGGAGGCGCCCTCGTGCTTTCCTTGGGGGCACCCTCATAGAGCTTGGAGATGCCCTCGCGTCTCTCTTAGAGGCACCCTGGAGCTTCCATAGAAGCTCTTCCAATGAACATTAGCCATTAGGTTACCGTTGAAAAGAGGATAATCTTTTATCCTCTTGGAGGCACCCTTGATCCCTTTGGATGCGCCTCCAAGCAACGGTAACTTTTTTGGTAAGCTATAAAAAAAATCCCCTAGAGGTAGGAATTATTCAACAATCAATGTACTACTTTTTTTTTTTTTTGAGCTTTCAAAGATTGTAAGAGGCTACTCTGCCTTCACAAATGAGATTTTTAGTGAGTATTTCATTGTCTTGAATTAACAACCACCTATATTCTAACCAAGTAACTCTTTGAACTTTCTTACCCTTTTTAGTTATTTCTTTTATGTCAGTTATTTTTTTTTTTTACTAATATTGTGTTTTTACTTAGTTCAAATAGCAAGAGATTTCTCTAACTTATTTTCAGGATTATTCACCCCCTCTAGCCGACCTAACATAGACTTACATGCCCCACCTCTGGTTATATTTCGAGATTCTCTTGAATCGTCTGCTTTCTAGGATACAATGGTAGACTATGATTACCAACACACACTGGTGGATCATGGCGAACTGAGGACATACCCGATTGCTATCACGAGTGAATCTATCTAGCACGTGCACAACATAGAGAAATCCAGGGGAACAAAGGTGGGAGGATTTGCTTAAGCATCTACTTTAAGTTCTCTCTTTCTTTGCTCTACTAATTACCTCCTTATAAAGGAGCTTAGCCTTTGACGATAGTAAATGGCTGAATAAAGGTCATTCAATGCCATTATTTGCCGATTATAACTACTCATCAGTTTCAATTTGATGGAATTAATCGCAATTAGTTCATCTATTTTACATTTGAGAAGTAGCAAAAAAAAAAGACAAAACATTAGTTCATTTATTTGGACAAATTTTACCTCAATCGGTCTAGCATTCAACACATATATGTTATGCTCGCACACGAGTCAACTTGATTCTATGCAATTTGGACTCTAGATTTGTACCCTTGCACACCTACACATGAGAGAAAACTTGTTCCCATATATTTGTTCACATCATCAATGTATATACAACAATTTAACCAATAAACTTACCATGAGATTTTCAATATGGAACTAAAGTCTTATTTACAATGAAATCTCCTTCTTCCTTTTCACATTTTTTTCATTCATATTTCTAACATACACATCATCTAACTATCATATGTAGGGTTGTAAACGGGCCCAACCAAGCTAAGTAGATCAATATAAATTTAGATGAAATCTCCTTAAGCTTGATTTATTTAAATGTTATAAAGCTCTCAATTTAATTATTTTTTATTATTTAAAACTTTTACATTTTAAGTTTATTTAGTTGTATTTGAGCTTTATCAATATAAATTTATTTGTTTATTTTAAAAATTTCTTTATTTATTTAGTTGATGGATAAGAGTTCTATGAATAAACATAATTCAATAATATGATTTATGGATGTTATTCATGAATATTAATGAGTTGAATATATATATGTTCAAATTTATTCATTTAATTTAACGAGTTATTTAAACTTACTCATTTAATTGATCTTATTTAATATATATATTAAACAAATAAAAATAAATCTTTACCAAATAGAACATCAAATTTATTCCTACATATTTGATTCATTTACTACCCTAGTAGAGAAGTTAATGACTTAATCATTCTAATATTGCAGAGGGGGCATAGCAGAAAAACTTAGACCAGTAGCCCTGATATATCTGATAACAGACGCAGTGAATCAGAAGCTGAACATACGAATGTGGTTCATAAATATTGTATAAAGAGAAATTTGACATTTAGAAATAACTTGTATACGTGTACAAATCATTATGGGATCTGATCAGCAAACCCATATCGAAAACAATAGACGATTATTGATGAGTTCCATGATTTCCAGACTACAAATTCCAGTTTTTTTTTTTCCCTTCTTTCTTTTCTGGTCTGTAGTTTGTATACTTTACTGATGGAGATCAACTCCAGTCCTTAATATGCTATTCTGTTCTAGCAATTCAAATATTCTCACTTCTCATCTCGAACGCTGAAGTCTATCATCGTCGTCGCTTACATTTCATCAGACCAATCGCTGAGTTCGCTGTCGCAGAACAGGGCTTCCACTGCACTGTCGATGAGGGAGTCGACAAAGCTGCTGCATCCCAGCGTGATCATCTGCCGGATTCTGGTACGTGCGCTGGAGATCCAGGCGAAGGTGGCGGCGCAGACGATGACCGCCACGCACACCCCGCCGGCCTCCGCTATCTGTTGCAAGTCCAGCTTCTTGAAGATGGAGTTGCCCGTCACCAACTCCACGGACACCGCCGCCGCCAACGCAACCTACCAAAGCCAATATCTGATTCCCTCTTCTTCTTCCATGAAAAAATTGCAAAATTTGACCTTTTTGAAAAAAAAAAAATAGATCGAATAGGGAACAGACCATGGCGAGGCGACCAGAGGCGATCTCGAACTGCTGGCTCTTGCGAGAGCTCTCGATGTAGTCAGCGAGGGAGGCGAAGAAGGGCGATGCGTCTTTCTCAGACTTCCTCATCACTCCGGCGTCGTTCCCCCCGTACGACCGCAGGGTGCACAGCCTGGGCTGGAGCACGATCTTGCCTCCCCCTGCCGGAGGTTCCGGCAATCGGACACCCCTCGTTGGAAGCGCCTGATCCCTATTCGAAGGCCGCTGCTGCTTCTTCCCCAATTCGCACACGATTGCCCCAGCGATTGCGGTGGAGGCGGCCATCGGAGGCGACGGAAATGAACGGGAGGAGGAGTAATTGGATCACTAGTGAAGTCGCGGGCGACGATGTGGCCATTCGCGGTGAGGTAACCTTCAATGATGGATAAGGTACTTATTGCTTTCGTGGTGGAGAGTGGTGGAGTTTGGAGAGCAGTCCGGTGACTAGAACGCATATTCCTTCAATCCTTCGTGTCGTCGTGTACAGCCCACGTCGACGTCGCAGGAGACATTCGAAGAAAAGGTAGGAGTTTGAAGCCGTCGTGGTTCTTCTTCCACACGCAACTGTCGCTGTCGCATAACAACACATGCTTATCGTCAGATCCAAAACGGACGGTGCAAATTTACAGACAATTTTTCTTCTGGAATATTGTTTTATATGATGTACAATGTTCTTTTTTATGATGATTCTTATCGATATCCATCGATGGGCTTCTCTGAACTATATATATATATATATATATATATATATATATATATAAAAGAAAGAAGATACAAACAAAACAAAAGCTCTGGTTCTTCAAGAATTGCAAATTCTCCAACAGTCAAAACTTTGATCATTTTTGTTTTCTACTCGAAACAAACAAATTTTCTCCACCCAACTTTGAATGTTCATGCACTGATAAAATAGCAATTATTTTTTCTTCAGAAATTATAACTGCAGTTCAAAGTTTGCTTCTGCTCTGACAAATCTATGATCATGGACTTATCACCGAGTCAAAATCTTGTTGAAATAATTAAAAGTATTTGCAGAATAATTAAAATCTTGTTAAAAGTCTTCTCTTCCACTTCTTCTTCGTCCGCTGCAAGTTTCTCCTTATCAGTCTATACAATACTAACTTTGTTTTTTTGGTTAGTGATGTTACTTTCGCCATGAATGGCAGATACTCAAATGAGATGAGAAGACTATAGGATCGAAAAGAATGTTAGAGGGGATGAATAGTGGTCGTCGAAAATTTAATTTTAAAATAGAGACAGTGGAAAAATAAAGAGTAATGCTAACACGATCAAGTTTTTATTTGATTTGGAGTCTTCGGCAACTCCTACTCTAAGGCCCACTACTAATAGTTCGAAATTGGTTATAAATTTCAAGTACAAGAACTATATAAAAGAATTACCGACAATAAAAAAAACTAATTAAAACAGAAGTCCGGTTGTCAGCTTAGTAGCGTTGCGGGAGCCTTTTCAGAGCACCGAGCAGCAAATAAGATCATTGCAGTTGTTGTTTTGAATCTTCGGGTCGAAGGCCTTTAAATATATCCACTCCGGGTGCCTGGACCATGTGGCTCGGTGAACCGACACACTCTACGCCAACTTGTGGATGAAGTTTCGGGCTCGGGCGCTTGGACCGACTCTGGGAGCCTGCGGCCCCGCCTGGGCCAGCTTGCTCCGGGCACTCAGACCAGATCCGGGCACGCGGACCCCTTTTCTTCATCATCCTTCTCTTTGCTGAAAAGGTTAGTCCGGGCAATAAAAATTATATCTACTTTGCAAAATAGAGTTAGCACAATATAGAAGGTAGGGTAGTAATTAGATCATATCTCCTCGAGATCAGAATATAGTTAAGATCTCAATTTAGATTTTCCAAGTGAATCTAAGTTGGATCGACACCTATAGTTCCCTTAACGGGGAACACGTCCTCATTGAATCTCTCCTCCAATTGCTTACCTTCGCTTACCAACTGTAGTCTTTCGGCTTGCCTCTGACCCACCAGGTCTTCCCGTTAGTTGTCAGGTCCCGTGGATCTAACTGGACTTTCCGTCATATATCGGCCCCCATGGACCTATTTGGACTTCGCACCAGCTATCGGGCTCCGCGGGTCTAACTAGATTTCAGACTGATTTCAAGTCCTTCAGACTAATCAACTCATACACACTTGATAAAAACATTAGATAAACAATCAATTTAATTTTAACTTATTTATCCTACATTAAAATCATTTTATTAGTGCAATATGTATCAAGAATGAGTTGTCAACGAAGGATTTTTTTTTTTTTTTTTTAAAATAAGGTAAACTTATGATTATAATTATCTTGTTCCACTTTCAAAATTATGAGATAATCAATTTAGAGACACTGAACAAAACAGAGGAAGAATTTTATCTGTCAAACCAGATACTGAAATGAGAAGTTCTGTAGATCCTGAAAGCCACCTACCTGAATTGGGATATACTATTAGCCCTCATACTGAAACAAGGGCCGTCTCTGGGTTTCAGTTTTTTTGCAAATGGTCCTTTACCTCAATTTTTGTTTCTCTTTCTCAAATATTCTTATCAAACAATATTATCGAATTGGTAAAGCTTCAATCTAAAATAAATAGGATAAAACTTAAAATGACTTTTTTTTTATTGAAATCATCTTAATGGTCCTTTTTCATTTATTATCAAAAGAGGTTGTCATCCCATCTCTCCCTATATTATATTTTGAAATTCTTTATTTTTTACTATTGTATCAATTATAAAATCATAATAGCTGCTATGTAATTATATCAATTACGATTTCACGGTTACTATACAATTATAGATACTAATATAATATTGATTAGTATTAATCAGAAATAAATTGTATAGTGTAATAGATATGGTTCATAGCTACTATAAGATGATATTGATCTGTGTTGAACATTATAAGAGGTAGAATATCCATATTACAAGAATTGTTAATACAATGTTGACGGTTCCTTCCAGAAAGATATCCACTCTTATTATTTTAAACAATGCTTATGTTCTAGTCAAAATCTTGTTATAACCGGATTAGTCAGGATTAATCGATAGGAAGTTTCAGAGTAGACCTGTCACTACGACCATTGACCGTCAGGATCTATATAAACAGCCTACTCTGCCCCTTCGTCTTTATCCACTGCAAGTTTCTCCTTATCAGTTACTTTCTAGTCTACACCCTCGCCGGCGAAAATGGTTTCCGGTTCCTGCACCGACGAGGCCACCTTCAACGTCTCAGCTGCAAGGCTCTGGAAAGGAGTGGTGTGCGAACCCCACATCTTGTACCCCAAGCTCTTGCCTGACATTTTCTCTAAAGCAGAGCGTATCGGAGAGGGAGTTGGAGCCATTAACATCCTACTTCGCTCCGAGTATAATATATTCTTCACTCAAATTATTCATCATTTTCATCTCCTGATAAACGTACGTAACTCTTCGATTTGAGTTCCACCAGATGTTAATCATATTCATTTCGTTACATCGCAGGTGCTAATAGTAATATGCCACTGGGAAGCTTCAACAAGAACAAGATAGAAGTGTTCGATGAAGAGTATGAAACACTCGGAGACAAACATCTCACTGAGGAAGAGCTAAAACCCATTAGAGATGGATCGATCGGAGTGCTCAAGGCTGTCGAGGGATACTTGCTCGCCGATCCTGATGTCTATGCATAAATTCATACAGTGCATCCATAGGAGCACGCTTTGCATCCTATCTAAGCCGAAATTTGAGTATATCATGAATAAAAGGAGTAATCATTGAGAGTGCATGCATATATTAATGAGAGATAATGTTTCATTTTGTGTAAAAGTTTTACTATGAATAAAAGCTTCGTTTCTTTCACATCGTGTTTGTTGAAATGATTGTGGCTGAGAGGAGGCATAGATACTCAGATGACTTGAATAGAGTTGCTAATTCATATTGCTTAATGATCAAATGATGGATATGGAGGAAATTAAAGAACTTTTTTTTTTCATAGGGCTGCTGCAAACAATTTCCTCTTTCCCGGCACAGGCTTCACTCCTCATTCTTTCCCATCCCGAGTAATCGGAGAATAATCTCCGCCGACAACCTGGTCCCATGAGCCATCGTCGGAGAAAAGGCTGCAAGCAGCTGCCATTCCATTCCGACCGTTTCAATCCGTTCTTTTATCATTATAATATTGGAAATTGGACTATAAATAAGTAAATAAATTACTTATATTATATCCCCACTTCAAAGGCACTGTAACACTTTTGAGGATCACTCACATCAGTGTTTTCAATAGCGGCAAATAGCGCGCTACGATCAACCAACGCTTTACAGCGTTCGCTGATTAACGATTGTCCCGAATAGCCCACATAGCGTCGATAGTGCACATAGCGTGCACTATCATGATCTAGCGGCCCATAGCGGGCACTATAGTTGCTTACAAAATCTCTAGGGCAAAGGCAAGGCGGCAGAGGCGAGCGGAATCATGACCTTCGAGAAGTTAGGGTAGAGGCGACAAGCGAGTGGCAACCTGTGAGTGGCGACTAGCGATCGACGAGCAGTAACCTGTGAGTAATGAGTGGCGACTTGTGAGCGGTGAGTGGCGGTGAGGGACGACAATTGGAGGTCAGCTTTTCTCCTTCCTTTCGATTTTCTTCGTTTGAGTTTTCCCTTTCATTTTTCGTTTCTCGAAGGAGAAAAAGAGATTTCATGATTTCCAAAAGTTGAGCATCTAGATCGATCCAATGATTAATCCAGATGCCCTGGATCGATTCCTATTTTTTTCTATTTTTTTTCTAATTAATTAATTATTTGTTCTGATTATTTTATTTTATTTTTCTAGGATTTTGATTGTATATTTGGAATTTGCAATGTCTACGAATTTGTCAAAAAAAGATAAAAAATATATTGGTCGGAAGTATTGTTATCAAAATGGTGGGGAAAAATTTGTTCGGTGCAAATTTTGTCATCATATATATATATCGAATGGAGGGATTACTCATTTGAAAGAACATTTGACTCAAAATCATAAAGGGGTTGCACATGGTGTTAGTGTTATGGATGATATTAAGTAAGAAATTAGAGAATCATTTGACAAAATTAGAGCATCTAAAAGCAAACAAACTGAATTATTATGAGAGATTGGTGAGGGTCCCCAGAGTATGAGTACGCAATCACCAAAAGTTGAAAGTGTAGGGGGGGGGGGGGGGGGAATTCAATTGGATGTTCTGGTAGTGGTGAATCAAAAGGTAAAGGTATTCTTTATGGGTTTATTAGTTCAGAACCTAGACAAACAACCCTAAATTCGGTGTACAAAAAAGATTTGCTAGTTGATGTGAAGCGTAGAGCTGGTTGTTTTATTTACTCTGCCGTACTTTCGTTTAATGTTGTGAATGATCCTTATTGATTGCCTATGGTTGAGGATATTGCAGAATATGGAAGAGGGAACAAGCCTCCTTCAATGTATGAGTTAAGAAGTTAGATATTTAAAGCTGAGGTTGATGGCATCAACCTAAGATATGAGGAGCATAAAAAAGCATGGAAAAAATATGGATGCACTATTATGTCCGATGGTTGGACGGATGGGAAGAATAGAAGTTTGATCAATTTTTTGATGAATAGTCCTACCGACACTTTCTTTTTGAAATCTATTGATGCATTAGCTTCTATTGAAAATGAGGAATTGATCTTTAAATATCTTGATGAGGTGGGAGAGGAAAATGTGATTCAAATTGTCACATATAATGCTTCAAATTGCATTAAGGTGGGGGAAAATTATGGAGACTAGACACAGAATTTGATGGACACCTTGTGCGGTGCATTGCATTGATCTAATGTTGGAGGATATTACAAAGTTTGAAGATTTTTTCTGATTCAATTGAGCATGCTAAGATGGTTGTGAAGTTCCTTTATGGTCATGGGGCTATATTTTCTTTGATGAGAAAGTATACAAACGGTAAAAAAATTTTCAATCCCGCTGTTACTTACTTTGCTACTTAATTTCTCACTCTTCAAAGTATGTATAAGGTTAAAAGATCACTTAAATAAATGTTTGCTTCTGAAGATTGGGTTAGTTCACCACTACCTCAAATAACTTAGGGGAAGGTCGTGAAGATAATTGTTGTTAATGATCCCAACTTTTAGCCATATGTTGCATTTTGTATTAAGAGTGTTGTTCCTCTTGTAAGTGTGTTAAGGGAAGTTGATTCGGAGGAGAGATCGGCCATGGGATATATTTATGAACTTATAGATAAGGTAAAAGAGACAATAAAATTTAATTGTGGGGGGAGTTGACAGAAAATACAATTAGCTCATTTGGAAAAAAATTGATTCACACTGGACTCCACAACTTCATCATCCTCTACACGCGGTCGGGTGTTATTTGAACCCACAATTGAGTCATGAAGAAAGATTTTTTAATTGTAATGAAGTTAGAGATAGATTGTATACTTGCATAGATAGGATGTTGTCTTCTGATGATCATTTTAAAGTGAACATCCAATTGGGTTTGTATAACAAAGTTGAAGGAGAATTTGAAACTCCAATAGCAAAACAAACAAGAATGTTGCGAACACCGGGTAAAATTTTCTTCTTGTAATTGTTCTTGTAAAATTATACTAGCATTCGTATTTTAAAATTATATACATTCTTGTAATTTTCTTTATGTTATTACTTATTAATCTCGTGGTAGGAACGTTTTGGAAGTAAAACACCCGAGCTTACTACGTTTGCAATTCGAGTGCTTGGTCTCACTTGTAGTGCTTTGGGATGTGAAAAAAATTAGAGCACTTTTGAATCGGTGAATATTCTAAGTTTCTAACTCTACTTAAATTTTAATTGTTTTATAATTTTCATATCATTGTTTAATTTTTTTATATATGTTTTCTTCTTTGTAATATTAGATTCAAAAAAGAGAAATAGGCTTGAACATGTGAAGTTGAATGCATTGGTGTTTGTGAAATATAACTTCAAGCTTAGGGAGAGAAGCATTAGGAGGAGAGACAAGATTAATCCCATTGTAGTTGATAAAACTGATTTGGATGATGAATGAATAACTGAGAAAAAAGGTCCAGTCCTCCCCGTAACTACTAAATGGCTTGAAGATAATGAATTATTTGAAAGTGATTTTATTGTGAGTGTGTCGTCGGCTATCTTTGAAAGTCTTTTCGACTCAGATAAGTGAGTTGAAGATGTTGAGGATATAGTTGAAGTTTCTCCTACGAATTCAAAAAAAAAAAAGAGTTGTTGAAAATTCAAGTAAACATATGCAAATTATTTACTTATATCTACTTCACCTATAACTAATTTTTAAATATCGTATCTCTTATATAATATGTGGAAGCAAAGACAAACAAGCAAGGTTGAGTCTTGTTGATGTGGAAGATAATCATCTTGATACTGAAAATTATGGTTGAGTAATTCCAACAACTTTTGATAGTGGAAATTTTCCAACCATAGAGACTATTGATGATGATAGTAATATAGACTTGGATGATACTGATTATTTTTAGGTTATATTGTTTTAATTATAAGACTTTTTAAATTATTGTTCTTGGATCTTTTTGACATGTAATGAATTATTCTGATTAATTTTAGGTTATGTTATTGTTATTTTACTTATATAAGTATATTTTGTTTTTTTTTAAATTAAAAAATTGGCGTGCACGAGAAGCTTACACTATACGCTTCGCTATTTACCCTACGCGATGACAAGACAAAAAAGCTATGAACCAACGCTACACGATTTAAAACACTGCTCACAATTTTAGAGAGAAAAAAAAGGAAGATGAAGAATAATTTTCAACTTGAAGACTCTACACTTTTATTTTTTTTCGTTGGATGATTAAACATGAATGTGAGAGAGTATTTATAGTACTCACCATGCAAGATATATAGTTGATAAGAAAACTAAATTCTATACATAAATAAATTTTATTCATATTCATTGGATAAGAGAAATACTCTCAACTACACATTCTAATTTCTATCTCTTAAATCCTATCCATTGAATGAGAGAAATACTCTCTGCCACACATTCTAATTTCTATCTGTTAAATCCTATCCATTGAATAAGAAAATTACTCTCATCCATATGTTTTTATTCTTATATGCTAACGGGTTGGTATTGATCTTCAACACTCCCTCTCAACACCAACCCTTTGTATTGTATTGAGTTAATAATGGAACATTTTGAATTTGTTGGCGCTCAAGCCTTTTGTGAACACGTCTGTAACTTGATCATCTGTACTAGTTTGTCTCATCTCAATTTCTCCTTATAGATTTTTTCTCTGATAAAATGATAATCCACTTCAACATGCTTAGTTCTTGTATGAAAGATCAGATTTTCCGCCAAACTAATTGCTAATTGATTATCAGAATATACTAGAACTACATATCTATTGGTTGATGCAGATTATTCATTAGTTGTATTATCATGTGCTCTTTTGAGTTGCTATGCTGCTGCTTGATACTCAGCTTTAGTGATTGACAATGATACAGTTGGTTCTCTCTTGTTGCACCAAGAGATCGTTCCAGAACCAAACTTGAATACATAACCAGTTGTTGATCTTCTAGTGTCATAATCTCTTGCATAGTCAGCATCACAGTAGCCAACTAACTTGTACTCTTCATTTCTTTTGTACAAAAGACCTTAAACAATTGTGCTTTTTTACATATCTTAGTATTAGTCGAGCTGCTTCCAAATGACGCTTCTTTAGATTTTGCATGTACCAACTTATCACACTAACTGCATAGGAAATATCAAGTCGTGTTAAGATTTTGTAGATGAGACTGCCTACCAATTGTTGATACATAGTTGTATCTTCTAAGCTTTTCCCTTCATGTGCACACATTCTGACATTTGGTTCCATAGGTGTCGAGATCGGCTTGCATTTGAGCATTTCAAACATTTTCAACAAGTCTTTAGAATATTTTTGTTGACAAAGAAATATTTCATTTTATGTGCGATTAATCTCTAAACCAAGAAAGTACTTAAGTTATCCAAGTTCTTTCATTTGAAATCAGACTGATAAATTCTCCTTCATTTGAAGAATTTCTACTTTGCCATCGCCTGTTATGACTAGGTCATCTACATATACTAGTACAATAGCTAACTTTCCTTTATTGGTTTTGATAAAAAGGTTGGAATCTACAGATGTTACTAAATAATCACTTTGGGTTAGAAATTCAACAATCTTACCATACTATGCCCTGGGTGTTTGTTTCAATCCGTAGAACGCTTTCCATAGCTCACACATATATTCAGGATGATGTTGGTTCTGAAAACCTATTGGTTGGATCTTATAAATTTCCCGATCCAATTCTCCATGAAGAAAAACATTCTTCACATCCATTTGTCATAGATTCCATTCTTTGTTGGCTACAAGTGCAAGTAAGATTCGTACAATTGTAAGTTTTGCCACCAGACTAAATGTTTCATCATAGTCTAGTCCATACTATTGAGAGAAGCCACAAGCTACCAATTGTACCTTATACCTCTCGATTGACCCATCTGGACGACGTTTTATTTTGAAAATCCACTTGCAAGAAATGAGTTTCACATCTCTTGGTTTTGGTATGAGATTCCAAGTTTGATTTTACTGTAGTGTATCAATCTCTTCTTTCATAGCTATCACCCACTCAGGACTTTGCGATGCTTCTTCAAACGTCTCAGGCTCTGTTTCTTCTTCAATTATAGCTACATTGACATATTTTGGATTTGACCTTCGTGTTCTTATTGACCTTCAGAGTTGAGATTGTGGAGTTAATTCTTCTATTTCACTAGGCCTCTCTTCTTCATTTGGTTGTTGATAAATGTCAGTCTACTAAGGACTTTGAGCCACTCTTTGCTCAATATCATCGTCATTTGGATCTCCTGATTCATCTGAACTTGGTTGAAGTTGAACAATATGCTCTCTCATATTTTCTTGTAATTTATCTTTGAGGTCTTTAGAATCTAAAAACACCTCCTTAACTGGGGTCCACTAAGAAGATGTTTCATCGAACACTACATTTCATGAAGTATAACATCTTTCGCTTGTTGGATCACGACATTTTCACCCTTTTCTTTGCTATCATATCCCACAAAGAAACATCTAATAACTTTCTTATCGAACTTGATTCATAAGTGATCAAAAATAAATACATTGTTGATACAGTCTGACCTGGATGTTGTTTTGCTGTTGACACTGATTTAAGTTTGTATCAGATATTTGACTCAGATTAATTACTAATCTAGGTTGACCTGATTGAGAAAGTCCTAACTGGGATGTTAGGCAGTTGGAAAGTCCTGGTGAGTGAAGCCAGGCAGATTGGAAATCCTGGTGAGTGAAGCCAGGTGAAAACCCTAGTGAGTGAAGCTAGGTGCAAGTCCTGGTGAGTGAAGCCAGGCAAGGGAAAATCCAGATGGATCAAGGGTGATCGGACTTCTGGTGTTGAAAAGTCCAAGAAGGAAGCTTGGCATGCGAAGTCAGAGAGGGCTCGGTAGCTCGTTCTCTAGGACCAGATGAAGTCGGAGAGGGCTAGGGAGCTCGTTTCTCCGGACTAGGTCAGAGAGGGCTCGACCGGATCGTCAGAAGTCGGATCGGTCGCACCGATCCGGTGAAATCTGACACCTGATCGGTCCGCGACCGATCGTGAATCGATCGATGGCTGCGAAGCGACATCGATCGGCCCGCATCGATCGAATCGATCGCAGTTCATCGTGATTTTACCGACGGTGCGGCCGATCGAAATCGATCGCAGTTCATCGTGATTTCTTAGATCGGCCCGCACCGATCGTGAGGCGTAAGCGCTGGGAAGAGCGACATCGATCGGTCTCGGGACCGATCAGATTAGTTCCTGATCGGTCCGCAGACCGATTAGAAGTTGTGCGCATTGGACAGAGCGACATCTGATCGGTCTGCCAGACCGATCAGCGATGATTCAGAAAGCGTGGATCGGTCTGCAGACCAACCCACGGTATTGTTTGTTTTGCATGTACTTTTTCTGATTGCCGTATTTGTTTTCACCCATCTGTTTTTAACCATCTGCTGTGAGTCTTTTTAGCTTGCAGGTTGCAGGTCACACTCTCATGGTTGAATTCAAATTAAGCTTCATTAAGAGAAGAAGACAAGTGCTCTTTACACTGTGATTTGCTGCAACAGATGCATTTGAGGCATCAACGTTCACTGACGAATCTGATTGCGATTGGGCTGCGCTCAGTTTGACCTCTACTTATTGGTTCGTATCCAGAGACGCCAGTGATTTCCATTGGCATGGGTTCAGAGAACCAGATGAGGAGGAGAGGTGATTGGCTACGCCTTGTTGGCAGCAGCGATTCTGCAGGCGGCAGTGATTCGAGCCAGTAAAGCAGAGAGACATAAGAAGGAAGAAGAGAGGTTCAGAAAGGAGTTAACCGATTCTCTGTTTCTTTGCGATCAATCCTTTGAGAAAGCAAGTTGGTGAAACTGTGAGCTCCTTGCTAAGAAGGTCGTTGTGCGCTCTCTGCTCTGTTTTTCTCCGCGTGGCTGTAAGCTCATCTGATTATTCTTCTCAGCCACTGTAAGTCTTGTGCTTAATTCTATAATCAACTGAGACTCTGTTGAGAGGTTGCTCCACCGAGAAGGAGACATCTTTAGCCGGATTTTGTTCGGGGTGTGATCTACCGAAAGATCAAGGAGTCGTCCTCCTTACGGACACGCCGAGGAGTAGGGGTAAATTATCCCCGAACCTCGTATATCCTTGTGTCTGCTGTGTGTGCTTTTCTTCTTTCGTTTTAGTGTTCAACTTCCGCTGTGCTAACAAGTTTTTCTTTAAGAAAGATTTTATTTAAGTTTTCAAAGAGGCTATTCACCCCCCCTCTAGCCATCTAAGATCCCAACAAGTGGTATCAGAGCAAGGGGCTCTTTGATTCGGATTAACACCCAAAAGAGCAAACAAGGATGGCTATGAAGGAAGGCTTTAGCACAAATCGACCACCCTACTTCGAAGGAGCAGATTTTCAATATTGGAAGGGTCGCATGGAGTATTACCTCAAGACCGACATTGCCATGTGGTTCTCAGTCAAGGAAGGTTTCACACCACCAAAGGATGAAGAAGGTAAGGAACTCGATTCGTCAAGGTGGTCTACCGAACAACTCCGCAAAGCACAAGCCGATGCCAAGGCTATGGTCACTTTGCAATGTGGAATCGCCAAGGACCAACTCGTCAAGGTAGGTCCGTTCTCGAGTGCAAGAGACCTATGGAACAAACTCATCGAGCTCCAAGAGGGAACTCGAGATTCTCGGATTTCCAAGAGGGACCTATTCTTGAATCAGCTCCAAAATCTAACCATGAAGGACAATGAAACGGTAAGTGAACTTCATGGGAGATTCAAGGAGATCATCAACAGTCTACACTCTGTGGACGAACGAGTGGAGAATCGCGATCTAGTAAGGTACGCTCTTAAATCTTTTCCTAGGAATGCCTTGTGGTCATCTATGGTAGATGCCTACAAGGTATCCAAGGATCTTTCCATTGTTAAACTAGATGAATTTTTCTGTGAGATGGAACTTCATGAGCTTGCTAACAAAGGTCAAAAAGAGAAGGGTATTGCTTTATTTGCAAGACCAAAGAGCAAGGAGGGAAGAAGGAAGAAGGAAAGAAGAAGGAAAAGGAGATTTCCTCATCCACCTCTTCCTCCGAATCCGATGATGAAAGTGGATCATCATCAAGTGAGATGGCGAACTTCGTAAGAAGGATTATGAGAAGAAGCCGAAGATACAAAGGAAAAGGTAAAACTAATGATCAAAATTTTGATAAATCTAATGTTATATGTTATGAGTGTAGCAAGAAAGGACACATTCGGAGCGAGTGTCCGAAATTAAAGAGGAAGGAGGAACGAGCCAAAAAGAAGGAGGAAAGAGTCAAGAAGAAGAAGGCTCTCAAGGCCACTTGGGATGAGTCCTCATCAAGCTCATCGGAGGAAGAAGAGAAGATGGAAAAGAGCACACGACAATTAGCACTCATGGCAAGGGAGGTTTCGGACTCCGGAAGTGAGGGAGATTCGAGCGACGCTTCAACCGCGGCTTCATCATCGTCGGATGATGAAGAGGCATTGGTCGAGGGGGAGCATCTATCAACTTGGTTTGTTGATAGTGGATGCTCCAAGCACATGACCGGGGACAAATCACTGTTTACAATCATTCAAAACAAAAGTAGAGGTAATGTGTCTTTTGGTAATAATGGTAGCCTTAAGGTTGTAGGAGTTGGAGACATTCATATATCCGAATGTCTCCATATCAAGAATGTCCTTCTAGTCAAGGGGATGACTTTTAATCTCCTAAGTGTCAGTCAATTGTGTGATACGGGTTACACAATTGAATTTCATTCAAGTCAATGTTTGGTTAAACACATTGACACACTTGACACAGTACTAGTAGGCACAAGGGTTGATAATATTTATCAAGTATCGTTTAAAAGTGCTACTAATGCTTTGATTAAGTGTTTCATGTCGAAAGAAGAAGAGTCTTAGCTATGGCATAGAAGGTTGGCACATATATAATGAAGAACATCCGGAAGTTGGCCAACCAAGGATTAGTGCGAGACTTACCCAGCATCAAGTACCACAAGACCAAATTATGTGATGCATGTCAAAAGGGTAAGCAAACAAAAGTTGTTCATAAAGGTAAAAGCACTGTAAGTACATCTACTGCTTTAGATTTATTGCACATGGACCTATTTGATTGCAGTAGTGTAATATCATTGAATGGAAGTAGATATTGCTTGGTAATCGTTGATGATTTTACTAGATACACATGGACTTTCTTTTTGAAACATAAGGACCAAACTATAGATATTTTTATTTCCTTTTGTAGAAGAACTGAAAATGAAAAATCGACAACAATTAAAACCATTAGAAGTGATCATGGTGGGGAATTTCAAAATCATAGGTTTTTAGAGTTTTGTCAAGAAAAGGGATATAGGCATGAGTTCTCTACTCCAAGGACCCCACAGCAAAATGGGGTTGTGGAGAGAAAGAACCGAGTCTTACAAGAGGCTGCACGAAGCATGCTCAATGAGTACTCACTACCGAGCTACTTATGGGCTGAAGCTGTGAATACAGCTTGCTATGTGCAAAATCGAGTTTTAATACATAGGTTTTTAGGAAAGACTCCCCATGAACTTTGGTTTGGGAAACCGCCTACAATTAAACATCTTAGGGTGTTTGGTTGTAAGGTGTTTATCTTGAACACCAAGGATCATCTTGGGAAGTTCACGGCTAAGGCTGATCAAGGATACTGGTCGGGTACTCTCTCACCAAGAAAGCCTATCGAGTCTACAACAATAGGACTAAATTGATTGAAGAGTCCTCTGATGTAGCTTTTGAAGAAATCCCTAACTTAAATGATCAACCAAGGGATGTAGGAGAAATTCAATTTGAACTTAGAAATCTAAGTTTGAATGATCAAAATGAAGAACGAGTCGAAGTTGACTCTGATGTTGATGAGCAAAGGCAACAAAGAACTCAATCTGATCCTTTGCCTGATATTGAGTCCTTGCCCGTGCCGAGTGAGACCACTCATGAGGCACCGCCAACACCAAGGCAGTCTAGGTTAGCCACTAGTCATCCCCAAGACCAAATTGTGGGAGACATCCAACAAGGGGTTAGGACTAGGTCATTCTTTAGAAATGAGTCTAATGAAGTCGCATTGATTTCAGAGATTGAACCAAAAATAGTTGATGAGGCATTGCACGATCCTGATTGGATCTTAGCTATGCAAGATGAGTTAGGTCAATTTGAAAGGAGCCAAGTGTGGGACTTAGTTCCTAGACCTAAGAAGACCACCATTATTGGAACTAAATGGGTCTTCAAAAATAAGTTAAATCAAAAGGGAGAAGTTGTAAGAAACAAGGCAAGACTTGTAGCCAAGGGCTATAGTCAAGTCGAAGGTCTTGATTATGATGAGACTTATGCTCCCGTGGCCTGATTAGAGTCCATTCGTTTGATGCTAGCTTTTGCTGCACATAGAGGTTTCAAGCTCTATCAAATGGACGTTAAATCAGCCTTCTTAAACGGATTCATCAAAGAAGAGGTCTATGTTGAGCAACCACCGGGGTTTGTGAATACCGAAGTTCCAAACCACGTATACAAGCTCAAGAAAGCTCTTTATGGGCTTAAACAAGCACCTCGAGCTTGGTACGAAAGGCTGTCAACTTATTTACTAGAGAAGGGATTTGTAAGAGGTCAAATAGACCCAACACTATTTCTACGTAGAGATGGTGAAAATATTTTTGTAGCCCAAGTATATGTCGACGACATAATTTGTGGCTCAAATAACAAGGGCTATTTGAATGAATTCATTTCTCACATGGAAAGTGAGTTTGAGATGAGTCTAGTAGGAGAGTTGACATTCTTCCTCGGACTTGAAATCAAACAAACTCGAGATGGAATTTATGTCCATCAGACAAAATACACTCAAGAGATGCTTAGAAAATTCAATATGAGTGACTCTAAGGAAGTGTCCACTCCAATGGCGACAAACACTCGCCTTGACAATGATGAGAGTGGAAAACCAATTGATCTAACGCAATATAGAAGCATGATTGGTAGTCTTCTATATCTCACAGCTAGTCGACCAGACATACTTTTTGCTGTGGGCATGTGCGCTAGATATCAAGTCTGTGCCAAGGAATCTCATTTAATTGCAGTTAAGAGAATATTGAGATACCTTAAGGGCACAATTCGAGTAGGTCTATGGTACCCTCGCATGAGTCTTTTGACTTGATAGGCTATACCGATTCGATTATCTGGTGCAAATTGGATCAGAAAAGTACTAGTGGGGGCTGCCAATTTTTAGGTTCATCATTAGTTAGTTGGTCAAGTCGGAAGCAACATTGTGTTGCTCTCTCCACGACCGAGGCCGAATACATTGCCATGGGAGAGAGTGTATCACAATTATTGTGGATGATTCACACTCTAGAAGATTATGGACTTTCGTATAAGGGAGTGCAAGTGTTGTGTGACAACATTAGCACAATAAACCTAACGAAAAATCCAGTCCATCATTCAAGGACCAAACACATTGAAGTGCGTCATCACTTCATTAGAGATCACGTAGCTAGGGGAGACATTGCACTCACATATGTTGAGTCAAAGTCAAACTTAGTTGACATTTTCACAAAACCCCTTCCGGAAAATGAATTTAGTCATTTAAGGAGAGAATTGGGAATGTGTTTGGCTCAATAAGTCATTTTGACCACATCATGATCAATAAGGACCGTTAAAATGATAAGAGAAATTGGGAAATTAATTTGGGCAACTTGGGGACATCTCACACAAACTATAAGGTTTAACAAATTATTTTTGTTTGCTAAATATGGGGTGAGATGCTAGGATCAACCAAATTATTCAAAATGTATCATGCATCCCTTGAATAATTAGGTTGAAGAGACATAAATTGAGTATGTGGAAGGCCATTACATAATTCATGTGTATTTGGCTCCTAGATCTTACTCATATATTCCAACCAAGGAATCTTGGTTGGACTTTTGCCTAGAAATTATCTAATTATGGTTGATGGTTGATGTGTGGATTGGTATTGTTGTTTGGTTCATTTCATGACTTTGATTGATAAAACGATAGGTTGTTAAAGGAAATAATAGCAACTTGGATATATTTTGACAAACTTGAAACTAAACATAACAAGGATCAAAAATTTCATCTTTCATGCCTTGATTGAAAATTAGGACAAGTTGTTTATATTTTGACAAATTTGAACCTGATCATAGAGATGAGCTTAGCAAAAATATGTTTTGAACTTCTAAGGACCAAGAAGACAGAACTCCATATGGTTGGAGTTAGTGTGAGGTTTTGTTTGAAAAGAGTCTGAAACTTTTGGATTATGAACAGGTTCAGGCCATAAGAAATCATATTTCGAATATATTAGTGTTTGGTGATTCCTAAGTTCTAGGGTATGTCTTAGGGAAGTTCTGAATTCTTGAGTTCCGGATTCTTCAGACTTCATGGCTCAGTATTTCAGTTACTGAAATTACTGAAATCAGGTTATCAGACACTGATCGGTCCACAGACCGATCAGGAAAGTCTGGATCGGTCTGTCGACCGATCCAGAACGAAGCCAAACTCTCTGTTTGGTATCTGATCGGTCCAGTGACCGATCAGCGCATGAAGGAAGCCTCCTGATCGGTCCAGGCACCGATCAGGATGATCCCTGATCGGTCCACTGACCGATCAGGTGTCGCCGATTCACTCGGGTGGATCTGATCGATCAGGATTTCTCCTGATCGGTCCACTGACCGATCAGGTGTCGCCGATTCACTCGGGTGGATCTGATCGATCAGGATTTCTCCTGATCGAACAGCCGTCCGATCAGATCACACTGTGCACTATCCCCTCATTAAATCCTCCCGACCTCCTCTCTTCCCGATCTTCTTCCTTCTCAAAACCCTAGCCGACCGACTCATAACCTAGCCGACGCCCCTCTCTTCCTCCCGTCTTCTCGACCCATCGTCTTCTAAAAGCCGAAGGTCACAATGGCACCGAGGTAATCTCTCGATCTCTACTATTTATTGTCTTTGGCAGGTCATGTTATCATATTCTTACTGTCACTGTGGTTTGTGCTCGGTGGTTTGCCCATGACCGGTGCTCTTTCCTTGTTCCCATTGTCCTAATTGTTAGGAAGAAACCCACTGGTGGTGAGGGAACCTCTAAGGAACCAACCAAGAAATCCAAATCCAAAGCTCCTGCTCCTTCCCGTCCTCAACCAGCTGTCTCCGGTAGATTCCCGAACCAAAATTTTGAGGAAGCCTTTAGATTAAGAACCTTCAAATTACTCCCGTGTAGGTCTGTAGATCGTAAATTCATGGACGAGTTTTGCCCAACTGTGTCTGAAACTATTTCCTACTACAATCTTGACTCACTTGTGTACTTAGAACGGGATATCAACTATGACTTGGTCTCTGAGTTTTATAACAACCTTCATAAGATTCCTAATGAAGCAGGTTATAAAACAAGAGTTGCTAAGCGGACTCTTGATTTCAATTTCGTATCCTTCTTTAAGTATCTCGATTGTCGGAGGTGTTCCGGTAATGTCTTCTCGATATTTCCTGATCTACCAGACCCCCTACCCTCACCTTTTGATGTCACACCTGACTCCGTCTATGAGTATTTCTTCAGGCAACCTAGACCGGGTGACCTTGATGAGCTAGATGTTGACTTTCCTACTTTTGCAGCCTTGAGATTATCTCCTCAAGACTACATTCTGTTTAAAATTGTCACAAACTTCCTTCTGCCTATCACATCTAAACCATTGTCTGAGATCCGACCATATCATTGCCTGATGCTTTATGGACTGCGTCGGCGTCTCGATTTTGACATCGCAACTAGCATCTACTCTTCGATCGTCTCCTATAGTGAGCCGAGCGGCTACACTGTTTATATGCCTTATGGGCATATAATTACAGACTGGCTCGAAACCCTTCAGGTTGATGTCTCTAAGGGTAGAATAATCAAGATGGTCAGACAGGATTGCAGGCTTGGAAAGCGGGCATTTTCCAAGTCTGGAATCATAGGACAAAATGGGGACGTCCGGTGGAAGGATGGGAGAGCACTAGGTGAGTTACCACGGGGACCTCCACGACAGGTTGCTCCTGTTGCTGCTCCTCCTGCTGCTGACGATGGAGAGGCCGATCCTGATCTGCGCTGGCAGATCGCCGAGCTGGAGAGTCGCTTTGATCGACACGAGGAGATGGTGGCTGCTGAGTTCGATGGACTACGCATTCGGATCGACCAGCGCTACGATGACTTGCGTAGTCAGCAGCTGGTGACGCAGCAGCTACTTCTGGGCTGGATGGCCAACTACCCACCTCCGCAGCGATTCTCGGGCGATCCATCTTCGAGCTCCAGCATGCCGCCTCAAGATTACGTGCCTCCCGCAGATGATGATGATGTTCCTCATATTGAGGACATTGATTGATACATTCATTTTGACTGTCTATGTTTTTGGATACTGCTTGTTGGATATTTTATGTCTGACCTGGATGCTTGTTCATTTCATCTATGTATGATATTTATTTTCTCTCTTTATGTCTTGCTCCTTATTGGTCTTTAATATGCTACTCATATGCCTTGTTTTGTATGTCTCTTATTCATTTACTGTCCTAAAATACACTTAGAAGGAATTCTAGGGGGATTAAGCAGAAGACAGTATGGATTAAGGGGGAGCTCTTTAAGTTATCTTACCTTGTTCGCTCCTTTTCGGTGTTTGACAAAGGGGGAGAATATAACTAAGTTTAGAAATGAATGAAAGGTTGATTTTAGGAGAGGATGACCTTGAGTCTTTTTGAATCCTCTTACCTAATTCGCACCTATTCGACTAAGTTAAGTTAAGTGATGAATTGACTTCATCGAGTCAATATGAAAAAGGGGGAGAAGATAACTAAGGTATATCCGTCTTAGGGAGAGGATCCTGATTTCCCTAAAATTATGAAAATAAGAGCATTTCTGATCTAAACTTAAATCGTGTTGTCAAACAACAAAAAGGGGAGATTGTTGATACGACCCGGATGTTGTTTTGTTGTTGACACCGATTTAAGTTTGTATCGATATTTAACTCAGATTAATTACTAATCTAGGTTGACTTGGTTGACTGATTGAGAAAGTCCTAACTGGGATGTTAGGCGGTTGGAAAGTCCGGTGAGTGAAGCCGGGCAGTTGAAAATCGTGAGTGAAGCCGGTGAAAACCCTAGTGAGTGAAGCTAGGTGCAAGTCCCGGTGAGTGAAGCCGGGCAAGGAAAATCCAGATGGATCAAGGGTGATCGGACTTCGGTGTTGAAAAGTCCAAGAAGGAAGCTTGGCATGCAAGTCGAGAGGGCTCGGTGGCTCGTTCTCTAGGACCGGATGAAGTCGGAGAGGGGTAGGGAGCTCGTTTCTTGGACTAGGTCGAGAGGGCTCCCGGATCGAGTCAGAAGGCTGGATCGGTCCTGCACCGATCCGGTGAAACTGACACCTGATCGGTCCGACCGATCGGGAATCGATCGATGGCTCGGCGATTCGTCGATCTGCACCGATCAATCGATCGAGTCTATTGTGATTTTACCGATCGGTCGCACCGATCGAAATCGATCGATTCATCGTGATTTTACTGATCGGTCTGGAGACCGATCGGAGGCTGTAAGCGCTTGGGAAGAGCGACATCTGATCGGTCTCGGGACCGATCAGATTAGTTCCTGATCGGTCCGCAGACCGATCAGACCGATCAGCGATGATTCAGAAAGCGTGGATCGGTCTGCAGACCGACCCACGGTATTGTTTGTTTTGCATGTACTTTTTCTGATTGCCGTATTTGTTTTCACCCATCTGTTTTTAACCATCTGCTGTGAGTCTTTTTAGCTTGCAGGTTGCAGGTCACACTCTCATGGTTGAATTCAAATTAAGCTTCATTAAGAGAAGAAGACAAGTGCTCTTTACACTGTGATTTGCTGCAACAGATGCATTTGAGGCATCAACGTTCACTGACGAATTTGATTGCGATTGGGCTGCGCTCAGTTTGACCTCTACTTATTGGTTCGTATCCAGAGACGCCAGTGATTTCCATTGGCATGGGTTCAGAGAACCAGATGAGGAGGAGAGGTGATTGGCTACGCCTTGTTGGCAGCAGCGATTCTGCAGACGGCAGTGATTCGAGCCAGTAAAGCAGAGAGACATAAGAAGGAAGAAGAGAGGTTCAGAAAGGAGTTAACCGATTCTCTGTTTCTTTGCGATCAATCCTTTGAGAAAGCAAGTTGGTGAAACTGTGAGCTCCTTGCTAAGAAGGTCGCTGTGCGCTCTCTGCTCTATTTTTCTCCGCGTGGCTGTAAGCTCATCTGATTATTCTTCTCAGCCACTGTAAGTCTTGTGCTTAATTCTATAATCAACTGAGACTCTGTTGAGAGGTTGCTCCACCGAGAAGGAGACATCTTTAGCCGGATTTTGTCCGGGGTGTGATCTACCGAAAGATCAAGGAGTCGTCCTCCTTACGGACACGCCGAGGAGTAGGGGCAAGTTATCCCCGAACCTCGTATATCCTTGTGTCTGCTGTGTGTGCTTTTCTTCTTTCGTTTTAGTGTTCAACTTCCGCTGTGCTAACAAGTTTTTCTTTAAGAAAGATTTTATTTAAGTTTTCAAAGAGGCTATTCACCCCCCCTCTAGCCATCTAAGATCCCAACATACATAACATACATAGCCAAATACTCAGAAGTAGTTAACTGTAGGTTTTATGTTCCATGATTTCTCAAAGGGTGAAATGAATTCTAACCTTGGTTAAGGAAGTTTGATAATGACAAAGGTTGCAGTCATTCCTGCTTTAGGCCAAAACCATCCAAGTACATTCTTGTCATGCAACATACTCTAACAAATTTTTACAAGATGTCGGTTCTTTCTTTCCGCTACACCATTCTTGGTGTGTTGACACATGCTTGCTGATGGTATATTCAATTTTCTCTTAAGTATTGAAAGAACTCTCTTGAGTTATATTGTTGGTGCAACCTTAGGTCAAGGTTGACCTGGTTGACCTGACTCGAGTTGACCTGACGCGAGTTGTGTTTTGATGTTTGACGATGTTTGACGAGAAGAAAAGTTCTATTCTTGATGTTTGACAAGAATAGATGTTTGGGAGATTGTTGGTGCAACCGTAGGTCAAGGTTGACCTGGTTGACCTGATTCGGTGAAAAGTCCAAGTATGGAGACTTGGCACTGGAAAAGTCCAAGTATGGAGACTTGACACGGGAAAAGTCCAAACAGGGAGTTTGGCGCAGGGAAAAGTCCTGGTGAGTGAAGCCAGGCAGTCGGGAAATCCTGGTGAGTGAAAATCTAGGTGAAGCTAGGTGATGAAGGTGAAAGTCCCTGGTGAAGCCAGGCAGTTGGAAAGTCCTGGTGAGTGAAGCCAGGCAGATTGGAAATCCTGGTGAGTGAAGCCAGGTGAAAACCCTAGTGAGTGAAGCTAGGTGAAAGTCCTGGTGAGTTAAGCCGGGCAAGGGAAAATCCAGATGGATCAAGGGTGATCGGACATCTGGTGTTGGGAAGTCCAAGTAGATCAAGGGAGTGATCGGATACTTGGCACGAAGAGGAAAGTCCAAGTGGGTCAAAGGGATTGACCGGACACTTGGTGGGGAGTCTTAGCAGGTCAAGGGAGTGACCGGATGCTAAGCATGATGTACCAATAGGTCAAGGTTGACCGGATATTGGTTTGGAAGGTTTGGGACTTGATTTGGGTAAAACCAAGCTCGATCGTCGATCGATCCACGTTGTGTATCGATCGGTGCGGTGACCGATCGATGACAAACAGGCGATCATGGTTCGTGGGCTTCTGATCGGTATGGGGACGATCGTTGGAGCCTGATCGGTCCCGGACCGATCAGGACGCTACCACTGAGGTGGGATCGGTCCGGGACCGATCAGATTCCACGAGAGTTGGGCAACTCTGGAAGTTTTGATCGGTCCGGGACCGATCGGCCCGATCGGTCCCCACGACCGATCAGAGGTTCCCCGATCGGTCCATGGACCGATCAGGAACAGAAGCGAAGGCTAGGGAATGGATCGGTCGATGGACCGATCCACATGGAGCCTGATCGGTCCAGCCGTTGCGACGCAACGGCTAGATTTCTTCCGTGTTTCTTCGCATTTATAAGGAGCTACAAGCAGCCTCTTCTCCTTTTCCTTCCCCTCTCGGGCTGTTGTGCTTGAGCTTTGTTGAGCTCCTCCAAAGCTTCGCGTGAGCTTCCTCGACTCATCGTGAAGTTGCTGCTTCTTCCAGTCGACGAGAAGGCAAGATTGTTTTTACACTTGTATTGTCTTCTGCTTTCTTGTATTTCTTGTACATTCATCTTGCTGTTGCAAGAGTATTGTGGCGAGGTTTCTCCACCCATAAGGAGTTATTTTTAGCCGGTTTTCCGGGGACTCATCCACCGACGGATTGACTGGACTCGTCCACCTTACGGACACGCCGAGGAGTAGGAGCTCTAATCTCCGAACCTCGTTACATCAGTTTGTTTGAGGTTTGTCTTCTTTTCCTTCGTTTCTACGTGTTATTTTCCGCTGCGCTAACCTAGTTTGTAGAAACGCGACGATTTGGTGTCGGCTATTCACACCCCCCCTCTCTAGCCTCCGTACGAAGGATCCTAACAAGTGGTATCAGAGCGAGGCGCGCTCTTCGTCGGATTAACACCCGTGGGAGCACAAGCTAGAGAATGGATCGACTCGGAGAAGACATCACGTTTCCACCCTTCTACGAGTGCTGCGACTTCGCGTATTGGAAGGTAAGAATGAGGTATTTTCTTATGACTAACCTTGAAAATTGGAGTTGTGTTCAATTAGGTTTCAAGCCTCCTATGGACAAGAAAGGAGAAACCCTAGAGAAGAAGGAGTGGACCAAGGAGCAAATCCACCAATCAACCATCAATGATGAGGTAATGAAAATCATTGAATTCTCTTTACCTAATGATGCTTTGTGTAGGATAGGTGGATATAACGATGCCAAGGAGTTGTGGAATAACTTGGCAAAGTTTCATGAGGAGAACTCCACTTCAAGTCATGAAGAGGAGTCAAGTGAGCCAAGGAGTTCACATCATGGAGGAATGGATTTAGAAGTTGAGGGTCACTCAACATCTAAAGAAGAAGAGGAGAGTTCTTCTTCAAGTTCGGAGCAAGAAGAAGAAGTTTCTACCTCCGGAAGGGATGAAGGAGAGAGCGTTCATCCATCCTCAAACCTAGGTAACTCAAGCATTTTAATTTCTAGCAAATTACACATAATGTGCTTTGAGTGTAGGGAATTTGGGCACTACAAGAGTAAGTGTCCAAAGAGGGTTAGGAAAACTCCACCGGCGCCAAAGGTCAAGAAAGCCGGAGTCCCTATATGTAAAGGCAAAGAGCACGTGGTGTGCTTTCAATGCAAGCGAAGGGGACATTATCGGAGTCAATGTCCGAGGGGGAGGCAATCTCACAAGGACAAGAGACCGAGCACGTCGATAGGGGGAGCTAAGGCAAATCCTAAGGTAACATTTAAGGCACATTCTTGCAATAATAATAAGACTCATGCTAGTAGTTTTATTGCAATTGTCAAGAATGATAAGCATGATAATCTTAGGAATCAATATATGTGCTTAGGAGCCAAACATGTAAGTCTAGATAAGGATAACACTAGGAAAGCCAACCCTAGAATTAACTCATCTAAGGCTAAGGAAAACCTAGGTAGGAATCCCAAATCAACCAGACATATGCATAGGAATGCCTCAAAGAATAATGACAAATTAAAACTTGAGGTATTAGAGAAGGAGAATCAAGTCTTGAGGTCAAGACTTGATACTTTGGAAAAGGCTCTTAAGAACTTGGAGAAGTCATCTCTAGGGTTTAAGGGTCAAAAACCAATGTCCAAGGACAAGAAAGGTTTGGGTCACAAACCTAAGTCCCAAGTGGTCAAGCCCACTTATCATAATGTTCCATTCGATTATGGAACAAAATCTAGGGCTAGGAAGACCATCACCAAGGTCACAAGGGGAGTCACCCCTAGAGTTGATCTTGATGAGTCCCAAATGACCAAGGCTTTAAAGCCTAAGAGGGTCATTAGGAGGGTTGCTAGGGAAGTTATCCCTAGTGAATATTTAGTGAACCCAATGAGCTCAAATAGGTATTGGGTTCCTAGGAGCATCTTCTCTACCCCATAGATGGGTTAGAGAGTGGCAACTCCGATTAGAAGGGCAGTTAACCCAACTTTGAGGAAATTGACGCTCAAGGAGCATTTTCAAGGTTTTTTTTTGGGAACCTTTGAAAATGAAATGGGTTATTTACTCCTTGGAAGAGTAAAATGTGTCATCATGGAAAATGATGATGTTAAGTTCAATTGGCACAATTTGGGAAAATCTAGAGAACTCTTGAGGAAAAATGAAACATGCCAAGATTTGAGGATAAATTTGATCTTTAAGTGGCATGGATGAATCTAGAGTTCAAGAAGTGTCAAAATTAGGATTTTGGCATATTAGGGCAATCAAGGGTTAAAGCTTAAATATTAGCTAAGGCTAAGGATACTTAGATAGGTAATATAGGTATGTCTTATTCATGCTAAATCTTGCCATGATTATTTGCCCTCACATGTCATGACATCATGTTTAATTTTATCATTTGATATGTCATGATAAAGCTTAGGTTCTTTATATGTCATGCTTTAGTTAAGTTTCATACTTTATGTCATGACATCATGACATTGGCACATGTTTTCATTTATGATATTATTTCATGCCATGTCATCATCTCTTGCATTAATAATCAATGAAATTGATTTAAGGATAAAAGCACATTTTGATATTGAGATCAAATTGGTGTTTAGAAAATGCATGAGAACTTAGCCTAAGTTGACCTAAACCCATATCTCACATCAAAATTGACTTGAATGTGTTTGATACACCTTAGATGTGTGTGAGATATTAGGATGATGAGTTAGGATCAAGTTGCATAGTTCTTGTACCTAGATGAACCTAATTCAAAATTGGGGGATCATAGGGAAAGCTTATGTACAAGTCATGTACATTTAGCCCTAAGATTATGGTCCTAAATTAAAAGGTTTAAAATCATTTTGAAATTGATTTGAAAAACCTTGATGAAGCTTTCTAGTGATAGCATTCATCATTGAACAAAGTGATACAAAGTTTTTGAAACTTTGAGCTATTTCAAAACTTTTCAAATTTTGTATCAAGATTTGAAAATAGAAGTTATTTTCATAGAAAATTATTTTTCCTTGATAGTATATGTTATGAGGAATATATCCTCAAAATTTTATAATTTTTGGAATTTTCTGGAATTTGTTGTGAGTTTCTGAATTTCGGGAGAAGGAAATCAGAACTCGAGTCTGTCCAAGGCTGGATCGGTCACTGGACCGATCCAGGGAAGGCTGGATCGGTCTGGGGACCGATCCAGAGGGGTCCTGATCGGTGCTGAATTTGCTGAATTTCGACTGTGGTCTGAAATTTCAGCTGTGGGAGTTGAGTTTCGGGTTTCTAAAGGTTTGAAACTCTCCAAGACATTGTTGGTGCAATGGTCAAGGGGGAGTTGACCTTTAGGGGGAGTCTTAACTAATTGTCAAGGGGGAGTTGACTTTTAGGGGGAGTTTTTTTTTACTCCTTAAGACTTTTGAGGATTAGTGATATGGGATTGTCACTAAGTTGAGTGTTGAGTTTAGTATCAAGGGGGAAATTAAGGGTTTCAATGAAAGGTATAGGACTTTCATTAGGAAAAAACTCTTGACCTTGATTCCCTCTTTTTGATGTGTGTCAAAAAGGGGGAGAGATGTCCCAAGGGGGAGAGTGTAGGTTTTGGAAGAATGTTCAAGGAAGAACATTGGAAAACCTAAGTTAGGTTATCGGGTTAACCTAACTTGATTTTGAATTTTGTCAAACATCAAAAAGGGGGAGATTGTTGGTGCAACCTTAGGTCAAGGTTGACCTGGTTGACCTGACTCGAGTTGTGTTTTGATGTTTGACGATGTTTGACGAGAAGAAAAGTTCTATTCTTGATGTTTGACAAGAATAGATGTTTGGGAGATTGTTGGTGCAACCGTAGGTCAAGGTTGACATGGTTGACCTGATTCGGTGAAAAGTCCAAGTATGGAGACTTGGCACTGGAAAAGTCCAAGTATGGAGACTTGGCACGGGAAAAGTCCAAACAGGGAGTTTGGCGCAGGGAAAAGTCCTGGTGAGTGAAGCCAGGCAGTCGGGAAATCCTGGTGAGTGAAGCCAGGTGAAAATCCTAGTGAGTGAAGCTAGGTGAAGGTGAAAGTCCTGGTGAGTGAAGCCAGGCATTCGGGAAAGTCCTGGTGAGTGAAGCCAGGCAGATTGGAAATCCTGGTGAGTGAAGTCAGGCAGATTGGAAATCCTGGTGAGTGAAGCTAGGTGAAAGTCCTGGTGAGTTAAGCCGGGCAAGGGAAAATCCAGATGGATCAAGGGTGATCGGACATCTGGTGTTGGGAAGTCCAAGTAGATCAAGGGAGTGATCGGATACTTGGCACGAAGAGGAAAGTCCAAGTGGGTCAAAGGGATTGACCGGACACTTGGTGGGGAGTCTTAGCAGGTCAAGGGAGTGACCGGATGCTAAGCATGATGTACCAATAGGTCAAGGTTGACCGGATATTGGTTTGGAAGGTTTGAGACTTGGTTTGGGTAAAAACCAAGCTCTGGATCGGTCTGCAGACCGATCCAGCGATACGTTTGTGTATCTGATCGGTCTGGTGACCGATCAGATGACAAACAGAAGGCGATCATGGTTCTGTGGGCTTACTGATCGGTCTGGGGACCGATCAGCTTGGAGCCTGATCGGTCCCCGGGACCGATCAGGGACGCTACCACCTGAGGTGGGATCGGTCCGGAGACCGATCAGATTCCATACAGAGAGTTGGGCAACTCTCTGTGAAGCCTTCTGATCGGTCTAGGGACCGATCAGCACAGGGCCTGATCGGTCTGGGGACCGATCAGCACAGGGCCTGATCGGTCCCCACGACCGATCAGGAGGTTCCCTGATCGGTCCATGGACCGATCAGAGACGGAACAGAAGCGAAGGCTAGGGAATGGATCGGTCGGTGGACCGATCCACATGGAGCCTGATCGGTCCACAGACCGATCTAGGCACTAGCCGTTGCGACGCAACGGCTAGATTTCTTCCGTGTTTCTTCGCTTTCTTCGCAGGTTATAAAAGGAGGGCTGCTGCTGCGAGCCTCTTCTCCTTTTTCCTTCTTCCTGTCCCTAAGTGCTGCTGTGCTTGAGCTTTGTTGAGCTCCTCCGGCTGGATCATCTGCTGTTGTAGGCGCTTGGAGCTGTTGCTTCTTCCAGTCGACGAGAAGGCAAGATTATTTTTACACTTGTATTGTCTTCTGCTTTCTTGTATTTCTTGTACATTCATCTTGCTGTTGCAAGAGTATTGTGGCGAGGTTTCTCCACCCATAAGGAGTTATTTTTAGCCGGTTTTCTGGGGACTCATCCACCGACGGATTGACTGGACTCGTCTACCTTACGGACACGCCGAGGAGTAGGAGCCCTAATCTCCGAACCTCGTTACATCAGTTTGTTTGAGGTTTGTCTTCTTTTCCTTCGTTTCTACGTGTTATTTTCCGTTGCGCTAACATAGTTTGTAGAAATGCGACGATTTGGTGTCGGCTATTCACACCCCCCTCTCTAGCCTCCGTACGAAGGATCCTAACAATATTCTCCCCCGTTGTCTGTGCATAGACAACAAATCTTCATTTCTAATTCTCTTTTGACTCACTATTTGAACTCTTTAAGCTTGGAAAATATATCAAATATTTCTTTCATAAATAAGATCTATATATACCTTGAGAAGTCATCAATGAATGTCACCATGTACTGCATACCATCAATTGATGGTTGTTTAACGAGCCCGAATACATCAGAGTGGACTAACTCTAATGGTTCCTTTGCTTTAAACTTTAACTCTCGATATGATAACTGGTGTGCTTTATCATATTGACATCTAGTACATACCATGTCTATTCATATGTCTAGTTGAGGAAGCCCCTTAAGCATCGACTTCTTCATCATCATGTTTAACTTGGAATAGTTAACATGACCTAACCTCATATGCCATACATATGATGTTTCACTTTTCCATGTCTTGTCTATATATGCAAACTCTGCTGACATCACGTAGACTGACTCTAGTCGTTGCCCCTCCATTGTCACTGTTTCTGATATTTTGAGATTTCGATATACCTTTACATTTTGAGGACCAAACAGAACATAGTGACCTGATGATGTTAATTAAGCCACAGATAACAAATTTTTCTTCATTTCTGAGACATGATAGACATCTTGAAGTGACACCTGGTTAGAATTATATCGGACAATAATTATTGTTTTACCAATGCGAGCTATTAGTAACCTTGAGTTATTGGCTATCACCACCATACGAGCTCCCTTGTATTCGGACAAGTTTTGTAATTTTTCTTTGTCACTCGTCATGTGATTTGAGCAGCCTAAATCTACAATCCAGTCATTTTTGTAGTTAATCTTGTTTGACATTGTTGTGAAAGCTATTTCATTTTTCTCTACAGCGAACAAGACTTTGGCATCCTAGTCATCTTCGCTATTCTCCTTAGAATTGGAGGTATCAATATTACTCTGAACAAACTTTTTCTTGGCCCAGTAACCTTTTGCCATGTGGCCCACCTTCCCATAGTTGTAACACTCACCAATAAACTTCCTATTATCGACGTGATTCTTTGGAACTCTCCTTGGACGATGGACTCCATTTCCTTGATAGCTCTTCACTGTGTTGGCCATCCTTGTATACAGAAACAAATCCTCAATATTCTAGTTTTAAACCATGGATAATTATTCTCTTTATCTTGGTTTCCCCAATAGGAGCTATTGGATCTAATTCTGAAATTTCGTGACATATCGACTTTACCTCGTGGAAGTACTGGACAATCATTTTGTCACGTTGCCCTATTGATAGTAACTCATTCTCCAGGAGTTACAATTTTGTACCATTCTTCTTTGAAAAGAGTGTAGCAAAGGTATCCCTTTGATCCTTTGTTGTTTTGACATCTCCAATGTGCTCCAACATTTCTTTTTCAATTGTGATTTTTAAAGCAAACATTGTTTTACCTGCTTTGATCCTCCATTTTCACAAGATGTGATTGACATTTTTTGCCAGTTGCATGGTTTCACTACCATTGACAACCTCCCAAAGATCCCGACCTTGTAGGTAGGATTTTATACATGTTGTCCACATGTTGTAGTTTTTGTTGTTGCGCTTCTTGACTCCTCCTACTACTTGAAGGTCACCCATCATGTCGGAAAGATTTTGATTATACCGAATAAGTTTGATTAACAACCTTGTACAATATAAACCTCCTTACGATTCAAGATAACTCTACCAAGAATAATTCCTGATCGTTTAGCTCTGTTATTAATTGTTGGTAATTGGACTATAACAAGTAAACAAATTACTTGTACTATATTCATACTTCAAAGATACTGCAACACTTTTGAGGATTAGTTACAATTTTAGAGAGAAAAAAAAGGAAAGATGAATAATAACTTTCAACTTGAAGACTCTACACTTTTATTTTTTATTAAATGATTAAACATAAATACAGGGGAGGTATTTATAGTACTCATTATGCAAGATATATAGTTGATCATAAAACTAAATTCTATCCATAAAAAAATTTTATTCCAATAAATTGGATGAGAGAAATACTCCACATATTCTAATTTCTATCAATTAAATCCTATCCATTAAATGAGAGAAATACTCTCAGTCATACATTCTAATTTCTATTTGTTAAATTCTATTCATTGAATGAGAAAATCATTCTCATCCATTTTTGATTCTTAACAATTGACGAGTTGATATTGATCTTCAAGATATAATGTATGAGAACAACGTTTCAAAACAATCCATGTTATTTACAAGAGTTTTGAAATGGCATGAGACGTTCCCGTTCGAACGGTTCGAACCATGATTGATACTAGTTGTCATTGTATAATTTAATTTTATGGAAATTGTAAATCATCATAAAATATATTAATTCAATGACTTCGCAAGTCAAATATATCAGACCAGCCAAGAAATTAGAATCGACTGAGTAGATCAGATGATTAATGCAAAGAAATTGACAGATCAAAAGAGCCAAGAACGACTAAGGTAAACTGATGTGATCAAGTCGTTCTAATAAAATATTTTTCTAAAAAAAATTAATATGATGAAGGTTTTTCTAACCCATTACTTATAATATCCGCATAAACTAAATATCAAAACAATAAAAAAAAATCCTATATTGCTTATTCTGTGTTCAGCATTTGTTTCATTCCTTAGTAATAACTCTGTTTTAATTCTCACCGTCATCATAATAATAATAAATAACAGCCGACAATGAATCTGGTTTGATAAATATTTTATGTTCTAGAGACTTTCTTCTAGAACTATAAATTTCTAACAGTCATTTTCATGATGAAGTTTTAAAGTGTTTCCGCAGACGCCCAAATTGACCCGGCAGGGTAGCTGCCACCGACAAGATCTATGTATTTAATTTGTGTTTTCTTCCACTTCTTCTTCATTTACTAAACAAGTTCCTTCTTATCAGTTACTTTAATAAGAATACATTAAACAAAATTACGAGACTATCAAATTAGGGATACTGAAGAAAGACAGAACAGAGGGAAGAAATCTATCAAACCAATACTGATAGCCATCTGCTTGAATCTTTCGAGTCTGATTACTGAAATGTGAACTTCTCCCAATATGATTGCGAAGTTACTCTTTTGTAAACAAGTAGTCTACTGACGGAACAGATGACTGCACATGAACAAAATTACTCTTTTGATCCGTCACTACGTGATTGACCCGTCACAGCTCCTCCAAGATCTATATAAAGACTCTTCTCTTCCACATCTTCTTCATCCACTGCGAGTTCTACTTCATCTATTAGTTACTATATCCAGTCCCCATCCTCGGCACCAAAATGGTTTCCGGTTCCTGCACCGACGAGGTCGCCTTCAACGTCTCAGCTGCCAGGCTCTGGAAAGGAGCAGTGTGCGAGCCTCACATCTTGTATCCTAAGCTCTTGCCTGACTTTTTCTCTAAAGCTGAGCGCATCGGAGAGGGAGTTGGAGCCATCAACGTTTTTTACTTTGCTCCAGGTTCGTTGTTGTTATTTCCTTTTATATTTTACATGATAATTAATTGTGTTTATATATAATTTCATTCGCAAAATGCAGCTTCTAATATGCCGCTCGGAAGCTTTAACAAGAACAAGATCGACGTGCTGGACGAGACGACGTACACTTTTCAGAATACAGCCATGGAAGGGGGGCTCATTGGTGTTCTTCTTAAGTCACTAGTTTACGAATCTGTATTCGTAGCTTCGGGCGCTGATAGTTGCAATGCAAAGATAAAGGTGGAGTATGAAACACTTGGGGACGGGGATCTTAGTGAGGAAGAGCTAAAACCCATCAGAGATGGATCGATCGGAGTGCTCAAAGCTGTTGAGGGATACTTGCTTGCCAATCCTGATGTCTACGCATAAATTCATGTCGATCAAGAATCCATTAGAACTTGCTCTCTGTCATTACTACCTAAGCATAAGTTCGAGTTTGTTGTGAATAAAGGGATCGGATTAATTCCCTAGAGTGGAATAACAAGAAGTGTTCTTTTTGTTACTTTCGCATCATGTGGCAAGAAATGGTCGATTGAACGGTTGAGCTTGAAAGATTTCACATCATGTTTCAAAAAAGAGAAGATTCATTCCTCGTTTATCCCCTTTTTCCCTTAACCAAGGGCATGAAGCTTGATTCCATAGAAGGATAATTTTGAAGTGGCGTTTGATTTAAGGGTTTGGGAATGAGTGAATGGATTCATTCCCAAACATTGTGTTTGATTAATAGAAATGAAATGAAGATTTTAGAATAAAAACTAAAAACTTGAATATTGATAAAACCCACATCTTCCCTTGAGTTTTAGACAAAAATACCCTTAACATATGTGTTTGATTTTTCTTTTATTTCACTTTCTCTCAACTCATTATCTTTCATCATATTTTCTCTCTCAACATATTTTCTCTTTCATCACACTTTCTCTCTCTTCATTTTTTTCTTATCACACTTTCTCTCTAAGCACACTTTCTCTCTCATCATATTTTTCTCTCCTCAATCTCTCCTATCACGCTCTCTCTCCTCATTTTCTCTCACCATAATTTCTCTCTTTTTTATTTTTTCTATTACTTTCTCTCTCCTCATTTTCTCTCACCATAATTTCTCTCTTTTTATTTTTTCTATTACTTTCTCTCTCATCATTTTCTCTCACATTCAACTTTCACTCGCATCTAATTTTTTTCTCTTCTTTTCCTCTAAGAGTCAAAAAAGAAATTTAGGTTCATTCCGATTGAAAATATTCAATTAACCAAACATTATTTTTAAGAATGATACTAAAGTTCATACTCATTTTCATGCTATAATACTATGATAATTATTCCCATTTCGATTCTTAGAAGTGAACCAAATGCCACCTAAGAATCGATTAGAAATAATATAGAAGCGAAAGTATAGATTTTTCTCTCTATTTCACTTTGAAAATAAAGAGGTTAGATGAATATTTAAAAAGAATATGCTGGTCCGATCTTAGATCGAGGAATGAGTCAAATCTCATCATATCGTCCTTTATTGACTTTTGCTAAGAGTCATCCTTTGTCGAACCAATCTTTGAAGGAGCTGCTTTATCTAAGTTGATTTTTATTGGGTCAGCTTAGAGCGGGTCTATGTCCGGTGTGATGGCGTTGGGTAGACAAAACTTTGGTGAGCCAGTTTCCCTAGAAGAGACTTAGGTGCACCTTGCCGTGGCCCCGATGCTCATGTTAGAGTTAGGAAGAAGAATGGAGAATAAAAAATAGAGAATTGTAAGAGAATTGTAGTATCAAGTGTATTTAGTGTAACTCTGTCTTACTGAAGTTGCTACCTTATATAGAGAGAAGAAGAAGAAACACGGAATCAAATAAAGAGACCTCTCTTTGGAACGGTTGCGCCCCTCTTCTTTATTTGGCGTCATCATTCCAGGTGGTTGGATTACTCCTGAAGTTTGTAACCAACGCACCCTTGCCACCAACACTCTGTTATAGCTTACAGGGGATTCGAATATCTTTCATATTATTTTTAGTATATTTTGAGTTTTTTGGTATTTAAAGTATTGTTGGTATTTAGGGTATTTTTGATAATTTTTATTTTTTGTATTTTGAATTTTGAGTATGTTAAGGGATTTTAGAATTATGAGTATGTTAAGAATTTTTCCTTTCTATTAAGATTTTTTTTTCCTTTTCAAGTCAGAATTTTGGTCTATATAAGCGTTTGTAAATTGATATTTAGGGAGAAGTTTTAAGATTAATAATATTTTTCAACAATAGTATTTATTTCCCTATTTCCTGGTATTCTTCTGAATTAATAGATTTTAGAAAATTATTTCCAACGTTCGCAGCTGAATCAATAGAATCAATACAACCAACAAGATAATAGTTATTCTGTTCAGCGTTAGTTGGTATCAGAGCTTGATATCCCATGGATGGTTGTCATGGTCATGACAGGTAGGTTTCGACTGAGGAAGCCTTGCACCGTGATCATAGCACCCAAGACGATATATTTCAAGATCTACAAAGACAAGTCATGAAGTTATCCCAGCGTCTAGAAGCGCAAGATCTTAAAGATCGTGAGGTGCATGGTTAACGTTTGACAGACTGGTTCCGATTGAGGCCTCACACTGTGATTGTAGTGCATGAAATCTTAAAGGTTGTAAGTTCTTTTATTTTAATTTGGATAAAAAATTTCTTGAGAAAGCTATGGACAATAAGATTAAAATAGTAGGTGACCCAATTTACAACGAAGACAAGACCAAATCAACTAGTAAGTCAGTATATGACAAGGTAATTACGGTGATGACCTTGAGATTTTAGTAGTTCACAAGAGACTGCTAATTTCTAAGGATGAATCAGGGGATACTTCCTATCCGACCTGCATAGATTTTGGACAGTTAGAGCTTATAGATAATGATTGGTGTAGGAATGATGAAGCCACAATGCATTACATTAATATGATTAATCAAACAACTCTTGGCCATCATATGATCAAGGAACAATTTACGGAGGTTCCTTATGTTTGGTAAATAAATCCTTCTGGTCATTCTGTTGTACATGCTAACTTGCTAGAAGCCCAGCTTGGTTTTGATTATGTTCACTCTGCAAGAATTGATTGCCTAGCCAAGCAAAAGCTACAAGATGATCCTACTATATTTGATTCCTATATTGAAGAACTTAATAATCTGAATTTGAGAGACTTACTAGAGTTTTCACTTAAGAGATACATGATCTGATTGGCATTCTGCAAGAATTGATTGCCTAGACAAGCAAAAGCTACAAGATGATCCTACTATATTTGATTCCTATATTGAAGAACTTAATAATCTGAATTTGAGAGACTTACTAGAGTTTTCATTTAAGAGATACATGATCTGATTGGCATTCACACAAATGTTCCAACACCTGATATGGGGATTAATTCATAGCTAGCAACTTGGATACTAAATGAGTACTCAAAGTTTCATGGTTATCTACCAGCAATTGTTATTGAAAAACTTATTGATCCCGAAGCAAAACTTGTTGATCCTAGAGAAGATCTTGGTAGAAGCACTACTCTAAACTCAAGAACGAGTTTTTTTTTTAATCTAGGGTGACTGATACAGGAAGATCCAAATATCTTTCATACTATTTTAGTAATTTTTAATTTTTTTTTTGTCTTTAAGGTGTTTTTGGTATGTCACGCCCAGGGGATATAGTTCCCGGTACCCCATTCGGTGACAATATAATATAAGAAACCCTAAAAGCCATCTAAACAGAATAATTAGGAAATTTATCAATTTATATATATCATAGTTTTTGTAGACCATAAAAAACTATATAGATAGATGACATCTAAAATAAAATTACAAAAATGTGAATACAACAAAACAAAAATAAAACAAAGTAGGAATTAATACGTCAAGACCTCTGAGCAACTCTATGTAAAGTCGGGACCAACTATAATGTCAAAATGATCCCTGTGTCTGCAAAACTGGAGGCCAAGAAATGTAGAAAGTTAGCCAAATGGCTAAGTGGATACTCAAGAAAAATGTGCATGAATTTAATCTTGTTTAAGAAGTTAAAGAAGTAGAGTAAATCACAATCTTTCGTTACAACTTTAGGTTATTCTTAAAGTTCTTAATTTATACATATATATGTATAATCATCATTGGTTATCGTTATCTATAATCAGGTAATATTTTTATATTAGAGTTTAGGATCTTCACATTATCATCATCAATTAAAATCAATTCTCCAATCTTATTATTTAATCAATGGGTATACAAGTTATCATGGTAATATCAACATGTATATCAATGATCTAAACCTGATAAATTAATTAAAAAGTGAATCACTGAAGCAAATACCATCAGAGTGTAATATCACATGGATAGGCTAAAAGCCTCCTCAAAGTATAAGACTGTCGCATACATCATCTGACGTACGGGCTATCAACCCTCACCGGTGGAAGACATAATAAAACACTGACCGAGTGCTACATCACACCACCACGCCTCGGGTGTATGGTCAGGTACTTTGGAACGCATCCATCGCGCTACCACAATAATATATGGGCAGTCCAGTACTCCAATATGAAGCTCTGGTATAAAGCTAGACTCATAGTCTTCACTTTTTAATATTCTTCATTTACCATCTTTATTATTTTACTTTAAGGATTTCATTCTATCCATTTATCCTAATTATTTTCTTTTCATATCAATTGGTCAATCAAATTAATATTTTTGTATCAAGTTTGTTAATTTATTATCCTAAGGTTCACAGATAAAAATTACAAGTATCGATAGGTAGAACATCAAAAACATAGAGTATGGAAAGTCAAACAAGTCAAAAAGATAAGTATCAACAGAAGAGTAATTCAGAATATTTATTTATTATTATTTATTTTAAAAACAACTCTCCCCATATTAATCTCAATACGAACCCACATGTGAACAAGAAATAATATCAATTATTTACCCTCCACGATTTTATTATTTTAACCCATTTCGCTAATTGTAATATCATTTTAAGTCTCTTTTGAAAATAATTATACAAGTATATACAATTTCATTATTTCTTTCTTCATGCACAAGGATAATATATATAAGAGTCAAAGAGAGATGTACCCACTATTGGAGTGTATACTAAAAGCCTAGCTTTTGTAAACATTTAATTTTGAAATAAAAGAATCACATTGGTCAATATCTACATTTATTTGTTAAATGTAATTGTTCAATTAATTTATATAGTAGACAACATGGTGTGTGGTGTCACACACAGAAGATCATGTTGACGGTTCTTTATAAATTATAAACAGTTGCTCACGACTAAGATGGAAAGGAACAAACCATCGGAATAGTCGTAGTGTAATTAAGTATTAGTTTATCTTGATTAATAAATTACACTGGTATACTCTAAGTGTATTGAGTAGGACCATTTAGGTAAGTTCTTTTTGTACTGACTTAATAAAAGAACTAAACCTTAGTTATTATGGAAGTGTGTGCTCTTAATCCTAATATAATAACAAGCACATATATTTAATATTTATTTATTTGACTTATCAAAAGGTGAGGTTTAGCTCGATAAATCAATATGCCCGATAAGTTAGGAAATGATATTACTTATAGTGTGTGTTATTGATTATAGAAGGAATCTGTGTCCTAGTTATCTAGGTTGAAAATGTCCCCAAGAGGAGCTCATAAGGATTGTAATGTTAAACCCTGCAGGTGGATTTAGTCCGACATGACAATGAAGTTGAGTGGTACTACTCTTGGAGCTAGATATTAATTAAGTGAGTTGTCAGTAACTTACTTAATTAGTGGACATTTGTTATCTTAAACACAGGGAGACTAACACACTCATGATAAGAAGGAGCCCAAAATATAATTTGGGATTGGTGCGATAGTGCATAATAACTCTCTAGTGGAATGAGTTATTATCAATGAACTTGAGTTGTGTGTTCGGGGCGAGCACGGGATACTCAAGCTCATCGGAAGGCCAAAACCAATTTCTCCTCTAGGTCCCTGTCGTAGCCTCAAGTCCATCCAAATATAAGCCCATCTTGGTGTCCAAGAAGGGGGTCGGTCTAATGCTTGGTGACCAAGCAAGGGCCGACCACATCCTCTTCTATAGGGCCCGGCCCTTTTGGTGACCAGGCATGAAGGGGCCGGCCACAATAATTCAAAAAGGGAGGGTTGTTTTGAATTTTTAAAATATTCTCTTTGTAGAAAACTATAGGTTTTAAAAGAGATATTTTAATTTTTAAAACTTTTCTTATTTGAATTAGGCCACATGTTTTAATAGAGAGTTTTAAAAGTTTTAAAACTTTCCTTTTTTAACCATCCTCATGGTTTAAGAAAAAAAGGAAGATAAGTTTTAAAATTAAAATTAAAATTTTCTATCATCATGTTAAAAAAGGAAATTTTATAAGAGAAGTTTTAAATTTTAAAACATGGTTTTAATTTTTAGAACTTTCCTTTTTTAACTCCTACTTTAGGAAAGAGAGCTTGTAAAATGTTATAAGAGTTTTTTCTTCTTGTAAAATTTTATAAAAAAAAAATTAAAATTCCTTTTCCTCTTATGGGGGCCGGCCACCCTTGCTTGGTGCCCAAGCAAGGTGGCCGGCCATGTTTAAAATTATAAAATCATCAAATTTATTTTTGGTGATTGATTCAATCAAGAGGAAAGAAAAGGAAAATTAAAAGGGAAAAGGAAAAGCTAGAGGAATATTTTAATTTTTTGTAAAAATTCTTCCCTTATTTGCCTTGGGCAACTAATATAAAAGAAGGGGTGAGGAGGCTTCATGAGACACAATTCTTATTCTCTTGCTTGGAGAACCTCAAGTGGCCGGCCCTCCCTCTCCCCTCTTTTTTCCCTTTTGCTCTCTTCTCCTTGGTGGTGGTGGTGGCCGGTTTTTAGAGGAAGAGGAAGGAAGCTTTTGGGTGGTGATCATCTTGGAGGTTCGTCACCCACACGACGTCCAAGGCGAGGCGAGGAATACGGCAGAAGATCTCGAGGTCATTAGCTTGCAAAGAGAAGGTATAACTAGTAATTTTCTTCCGCATCATACTAGTTATTTTCTTTGTAAGAATTCCAAACACAAGAGGCATTATATCTAGTTTTTCGAATTAGTTTTTTCGAGTTTGTGTTTTCTTCTTTTTCGAATTTGTGATTTGATTGTTCTTTTTGGTTAACCTAGAGTTATTTAAGGAAATTAAATATTAGCTTTCCTTAAAAGGCTTTGTATAGGCGGTGGTGGTTGCTCCCATATTCAAGAAGGCCATGTGCCTCGCCATGCAGTCCTGGAAGCCAATTTTGAAAATTAATATTTAATGGAATTAATAACATAGGTGGATTTGAATCAATAGTGTTAAGTTCCGCTTGCGATTCAAATCTAAACCATTAAGAACAGATAAGTTAAATTTGGAATCAATGATGTTAAGTTCCGTCTGCGATTCCTAATTTAACTTCTAAAGAACACAATAGGTTATTTAAGGAAAGGTTCGACACTTGTATAAAAATTTTTATACAGTGGAACCGATACATTTTTCCTAGGACTAACCAACAATTGGTATCAGAGCTAGGGTTTGCCTCTGTGTGTTTTGGTTTTCAAATTAATTATGCACATGTCATACATTATTTAGGCAGGATAATAGTAGGATGTGCTAACTTTGTGGTTGCAGGCTCCAACTATTATGACATTTAGATATTGTGTGTGATTGGACCCTTGGACATGTCAAGGGAATTATTTTGTGTGCATGATTGTATGTATCAAATATAGCAGGAGTTGTATTATTTTTGGAATTTTATTTTTTCGATCTAGAATACATGTACATTCCTTTATGGAATATAGGATCGATATTTGTAAAATTCTATATTTGTCGCGGATCGTATCTTTGTGAGACGTGGTGCTATTGGAGGACCAGAGGCACAGCGGAATAAGAAGCAAGATAGATGCGACAACTCGACCCGATGGCGGTGGTTAAAGATGGCAGCAGCTAGGGTTGGAGCATACTGAAGACTGTGAAGAAAAATACCATAATAGTTGGAAAATTAATTTCCAAATTTATTGCTTTTATTTATTGTGATATTTATGTGCATGTGATGTATGCTAGCATAGGTTAAAATCCTCATTTTTAAATAACTAAGTGGGAGAGGGATTTTAATAAATCTCATGGTCTCCATTACTGGTTTGTAAGTGATGCAACAAGCTTGCGTGTTGGCTCTCAGTGCCTCCCTCTATAACGGATGGGTTTGTTGCGGATCACTAGATCAAACTTCCTTTTATGGATGGTTATAGGAAATTATTTAGGAGCGTGTGATCTTCTCCAACTGAAGGGGCACAATCCTATTTAATGGACTTAGTATCAAGTAATGGTATACACTTAGACGCATTCAATAGTATCCTCCCCAACGGAGTCACTGCTATTGTTTTGTGTGACCAAAGTGAAATCAACTATTAATTTTATTTGTCATAAAATTAGGATGACAAGATAATAAAATTAATGGGTCACACCCTCCTCTTACAAATGTTGAATTTGTATACGTCCACACTAACGTGGCATGCAATATTCACGGTGATTTGAGGTGTTGGTTAATTTAAAATAGTATTGTTTGTGGAATCAATATTATTCTAAATTTAGAATCTTGACCAAAGTTTATTTTTGGGATTCTTAGGATGACTTTCAACCCACTGACCACTATATTGATTGGAAAAGAAACCTGAACATTGTTCATACTGCTGAAAGCTATAAGTTTGTACTGACTGAGGCTTGGCCTGATGCACCTGACGGTGACTCTACCCCAGAGGAGATTGAGTATCATAAGAAATGGGTAAAAGCTGATAAGATGACGCGGTGTTATATTTTGGTTTCAATGTCAAATGTATTGCAACATCAGCATCAAGATTTACCAACAGCTTATGATATAATGAACAATCTCAAAGAACTCTTTGGGAACCAGAGTCGGACTGCTAGGCAAGAGGCAATGAGAAAGCTAATGACAGCCACCATGTCTGAGGGAACACCCGTAAGGGATCATATCCTCAAAATGATGGCCTATTTGAACGAAATACAAGTTCTTGGAGGAGAAATCGATGAGAAAATCCAGGTTGATATAATTTTCCAAATGCTACCCAGAAGTTTTGAATAGTTCCACCTGAACTATAACATGAACAAAAGAGAGTATACGTTGGCGGAACTTCTGACAGAACTACAGGCAGCAGAAGGTATATTTTGTCAAAGTTCTCAGATTCACTATGCTAAAAATGATTCTACTTCTAAGCCGAAAGGCAAGAAGAAGAAGAAACATGTCTTTTCAGCAAAGAGAGTGAATAAACCTCAGGGCAAGTGCTTCATCTGCAAGCAGTCAGGACATTGGAAGGCGGACTGTCCTCGTAAGAATCAGAACAATAAAGGTATATTTCATGCTCTAGTAGTTGAAACATGTTTAGCGGTGTTATCTACCAACACCTGGTGTGTAGATACGGGAGCCGCTGATCATGTCTGCAATTCTTTGCAGGGGTTCCAGGAAACCCGACGACTATTTGAAGGAGAGATTACCGTCTATATAGGGAATGCTACTAAGGTGGCAGTTGTTGCAGTGGGAGACGTCTACTTATCTTTTGATAGGAAAAGAAATTTGATTTTAAGAAATTATCTTTATGTACCCAGTTTTAGAAAGAATTTAATTTCAGTTTCTAAACTGTATTTGGATGGATATTTAGTTTCCTTCAGTAACAATGTGGTTATAAAGAGAAATAAGGTGATTATCTGTTCTGGTACATTGGTTGGCAATTTATATACTTTAAATCCAATTTCTCCCACAAAGTAAAAAATGAAAATTAATAACACATCTTCTAACTCTAATAAGATAAAAGAACCTTCGGAAATGAACCAAACGTATCTTTGACATCTAAGGCTTGGTCATATTAACTTAAGTAGGATTCAAATGCTTGTAGCCGATGGACTCTTGGGTTCATTAGAGTTGGAAAACTTTCCAACATGTGAATCTTGCTTAGAAGGTAAAATGACCAAAAGACCTTTTAAGGCCAAGGGGTATAGAGCCAAAGATGCGTTAGAACTGGTTCATTCTGATTTGTGTGGTCCTATGTCTATCCAGGCAAGAGGTGGTTATGAATACTTCGTCTCCTTTATAGACGATTATTCAAGATACGGATACATTTACCTAATGCGCCGCAAGTCTGAATGCTTTGACAAGTTCAATGAATATAGGGCTGATGTGGAGAAACGTCTTGGTAAAAGTATCAAGACACTACGGTCTGACCGTGGTAGCGAATACCTTTTTGGAGAGTTTAGGAATTACTTATCAGAAGTCAGGATTCAATCCCAATTGTCTGCACCTGGTACACTCCAACAGAATGGTGTGGTAGAACGAAGGAATATGACTCTTATGGAAATGGTTAGATCGATGATGAGTTATTCAGAATTACCAAATTCGTTTTGGGGATATACTATGGAAACAACAGTGTACATTCTGAATATGGTACCTTCTAAAACAGTTCCTTCTACTCCCATGGAATTATGGAATGGGCGTAAGCCTAGTCTGAATCATATCCGGATATGAGGTAGTCCAGCACATGTGCTGAAGGGAGATACTGACAAGTTGGAATCACGTACAGAAGTTTGTCTGTTTGTGGGATATCCTAAAGGAACGAAAGGTGGTTTATTTTATAATCCTAAAAATCAGAAGATCATTGTTAGCACCAATGCTCGATTTTTAGAAGAAGATTATGTAATGAACCATAAGCCCATGAGTGAAATAGTTCTAGAAGAAATAAGAGAGGACACGTCTACTTTAATACCAACAGTACAAGATGAAGTACCACAAGAAACTACAACACGTGTCACACATGATACACAGCCAGAGACAGTGCCTCGTCGTAGTCGGAGGGTTGTGAGGCAACCTGAGAGATTCATGTTTTTGGGAGAGTCTTTGGATTTGATCCCAGGTAAACATGAACCTGATCCATGAACATATGACGAAGCACTCCAAGATATAGATGTAGTATCTTGGCAAAAGGCAATGAATTCCGAAATAGAATCTATGTATTGTAATAAGGTCTGGGAGCTTGTAGAACCATCTGATGGTGTAAAAGCCATTGGATGCAAGTGGATCTATAAAAGGAAAAGAGGGACAGATGGGAAGGTAGAAACCTTCAAAGCAAGGCTTGTTGCGAAAGGGTATACTCAGAAAGAGGAAATCGACTATGAGGAGACTTTTTCGTCAGTAGTCATGCTTAAGTCTATCCGGATACTCTTATCCATTGCCGCTCATATGGATTATGAGATTTGACAAATGGATGTCGAGATAGCATTCCTTAATAGAAGTCTTGAAGAAAACATTCATATGAAGCAACCAGAGGGATTTATTGAAAAAGGCAAAGAGCATCTAGTGTGCAAGCTCAATCGGTCCATTTATGAACTAAAGCAAGTTTCAAGATCTTGGAGCATCCGGTTTAATGAAGTAATCCAATCATATGGATTTATTCAGTGTCCAGATGAGTCCTGTGTATACAAGAAGTGTAACGGAAACGTGGTGGTATTTCTTGTACTATACGTAGATGATATTTTGTTAATTGACAATAATGTCAAGGTATTATCGGACGTAAGGGTATGGTTGTCCAAATAATTTGATATGAAGGACTTAGGAGAATGTGCACACATTCTTGGATCAAAGTTATAAGAGATCGCAAGAAAAGAATGTTGTGTCTATCCCAAGCTTTATATATAGATACAATCCTTGCTCATTTTAGCATGCAAAACTCCAAGAAAGGTTTCTTACCTTTTAGACATGGAGTAGCCTTATCTAAAGAGATGTCTCCGAAGACATCAAAGGAGATAGAGGACATGAAGGCAGTTCCTTATGCTTCGGCTGTAGGAAGCCTTATGTATGCAATGCTGTGTACGAGACATGATATCTGTTTTGTTTAGAGTAACCCTGGACAAGGACATTGGACTGCTGTGAAGCATATATTAAAGTACCTGAGAAGGACTAGAGATTATATGCTAGTCTACCAAGCAGACGATTTGCTCCCTGTGGGTTACACGGATTCGGACTTCCAATCAGATAGGGACAATAGTAAGTCTACGTCAGGCTATATGTTTACTCTAGGAGGTGGGGAGTGTTAAGCAGAAATACGTCTCGGACTCAACCATGGAAGTTGAGTATGTGGCAGCCTCTGAGGCAGCCAAAGAAGTTGTATGGCTTAGGAACTTTCTAATGGACTTAGATATGATTCCTGGTTTGCCCAAGATCATCACAATTTATTGTGATAATAGTGGTGCAGTTGTAAACTCGAAGGAACCACGAGCCCATAAGGCAAGTAAACATATAGAGCGCAAGTACCACCTGATATGAGACATTGTCAAGCGAGGAGAAGTTGTCGTCGCCAAGATTGCATCAGCAGATAATCTGGCAGATCCTTTCACTAAGGCCCTTCCGGCGAAAGCTTTTGATCGACATATGGAGGGGATGGGAATTAGATGTATGACAACAGATATGGCAGCTTAGTCTTTTAGTATAAGTGGGAGATTGTTGGAGTGTATACTAAAAACCTAGCTTTTGTAAACATTTAATTTTGAAATAAAAGAATCACATTGGTCAATATCTACATTTATTTGTTAAATGTAATTGTTCAATTAATTTATATAGTAGACAACATGGTGTGTGATGTCACACACAGAAGATCATGTTGACGGTTCTTTATAAATTATAAACAGTTGCTCATGACTAAGATGGAAAGGAACAAACCATCGGAATAGTCGTAGTGTAATTAAGTATTAGTTTATCTTGATTAATAAATTATACTGGTACACTCTAAGTGTATTGAGTAGGACCATTTATGTAAGTTCTTTTTGTACTGACTTAATAAAAGAACTAAACCTTAGTTATTATGGAAGTGTGTGCTCTTAATCTTCATATAATAACAAGCACATATATTTAATATTTATTTATTTGACTTATCAAAGGGTGAAGTTTAGCTCGATAAATCAATATGCCCGATAAGTTGGGAAATGATATTACTTAAGTGTGTGTTGTTGATTATAGAAGTTGGAATCACGTACAGAAGTTTGTCTGTTTGTAGGATATCCTAAATGAACGAAAGGTGGTTTATTTTATAATCCTAAAAATCAGAAGATCATTGTTAGCACCAATGCTTGATTTTTAGAAGAAGATTATGTAATGAACCATAAGCCCATGAGTGAAATAGTTCTAGAAGAAATAAGAGAGGACACGTCTACTTTAATACCAACAGTACAAGATGAAGTACCACAAGAAACTGCAACACGTGTCACACATGATACACAGCCAGAGACAGTGCCTCGTCGTAGTCGGAGGGTTGTGAGGCAACTGTTGGTGCAACATCCCTCAGGTCAAGGTTGACCTGGTTGACCAAGCTTGAGTCTTGGTTTGGGTTTCGATGTTTGACAATGCAATGTTGATTGAAGAAGAGTCAAGTAGGTCAATGATGATCGGATACTTGATTGGGAAGTCCTAACTGGGATGTTAGGCAGGAGGAAAATCCTGGTGAGTGAAGCCAGGTGAAAGACCTAGTGAGTGAAGCTAGGCAATTGGGAAGTCCTAGTGAGTGAAGCTAGGCAGGAGAAAAATCCTGGTGAGTGAAGCCAGGTGAAAGACCTAGTGAGTGAAACTAGGCAATTGGGAAAGTCCTGGTGAGTGAAGCCAGGCAAGAGAAATCCAGATGGGTCAAGGTTGACCAGACATCTGGTGAGAGTCCAAGAAGGTCAAAGGGATTGACCGGATACTTGGCACGAGGAAGAAAAGTCCAAGTAGGTCTTAGGGAGTGACCGGATACTTGGCAAGAAGAGAAAAGTCCAAGTGGGTCAAAGGGATTGACCGGACACTTGGTGAGAGAGTCCTAGCTGGCCAAGGGTGACCGGATGCTAGGTCTTATGTACCAACAAGTCATGGTTGACTAGATGTTGGTTTAGGGGTTTTGGGCTTGGTTTGAACCAAGGTTTGGATTGATCCGTGGATTGATCCAAAGGTTTGGATTGATCCGTGGATTGATCCAACAGTTGGATCGATCGTGGATCGATCCAGAAGATCGGATCGATCCACCGATCGATCCGGTGAGTCCCCACGAACCTAACCGATCGATCCGTGGATCGATCAGAGGTCCCAATCGATCGGTGGATCGATTGACGCTCGCCGCCGATAAGGCCGGATCGATCCGTGGATCGATCCGGAAGTTTCAGAGCGCAGAGGCGCTCGGATCGATCCGTGATCGATCCAGCCTCCCAATCGATTGGGAGCAATCCAATCGATTGGGATTCGACCGTTGGCGTCGTTTATAGCTGCTGGCGTGCGATTTCTTCAAGAGAACTTCACCGATTCATTCCAGTTCAACACGGCTCCTCCCCGGACTCTCTAAGCTCCTCACCGCCAGTTCTTGAAGGTTCTTGGAGGTTCATCCAAGTCAAGAGGCGAGTTGCAACGAGAAGAAGAAGAAGCTAGGGTTTTTACTGCATTTCTTGTAAGCTTTTGCTTATTCTTTACTACCCTTTCTTCTTCTTGTACTGAGAGTCTTGTAGGGCTTCTCCGCCCTCGGTAGTTACCGAAAAGGAGTGTTTTCATAGTGGAGGGTGCGTGCGTGGTGTGGATCCTTGGATTAGTCATCTCCGTTGGAGGTGGATACCAAGTAAACTCCTAGTGTTAGCGTGTTTGTGTTTGTTTATGTATTTTCCGCTGCGCATTCTTGAAGAAACAAGCAACACCGAGCAACGAGCACGCGACGAGCTATTCACCCCCCCCCCCCCCCCCTCTAGCTACTTTTGGTCCTAACAGCAACATGAGAGATTCATGTTTTTGGGAGAGTCTTTGGATTTGATCCCAGGTAAACATGAACCTGATCCATGAACATATGACGAAGCACTCCAAGATATAGATGCAGTATCTTGGCAAAAGGCAATGAATTCCGAAATAGAATCTATGTATTGTAATAAGGTCTGGGAGCTTGTAGAACCATCTGATGGTGTAAAAGCCATTGGATGCAAGTGGATCTATAAAAGGAAAAGAGGGACAGATGGGAAGGTAGAAACCTTCAAAGCAAGGCTTGTTGCGAAAGAGTATACTCAGAAAGAGGAAATCGACTATGAGGAGACTTTTTCGTCAGTAGTCATGCTTAAGTCTATCCGGATACTCTTATCCATTGCCGCTCATATGGATTATGAGATTTGACAAATGGATGTCGAGATAGCATTCCTTAATAGAAGTCTTGAAGAAAACATTCATATGAAGCAACCAGAGGGATTTATTGAAAAAGGCAAAGAGCATCTAGTGTGCAAGCTCAATCAGTCCATTTATGAACTAAAGCAAGTTTCAAGATCTTGGAGCATCCGGTTTAATGAAGTAATCCAATCATATGGATTTATTCAGTGTCCGGATGAGTCCTGTGTATACAAGAAGTGTAACAGAAACGTGGTGGTATTTCTTGTACTATACGTAGATGATATTTTGTTAATTGGCAATAATGTCAAGGTATTATCGGACGTAAGGGTATGGTTGTCCAAACAATTTGATATGAAGGACTTAGGAGAATGTGCACACATTCTTGGATCAAAGTTATAAGAGATCGCAAGAAAAGAATGTTGTGCCTATCCCAAGCTTTATATATAGATACAATCCTTGCTCATTTTAGCATGCAAAACTCCAAGAAAGGTTTCTTACCTTTTAGACATGGAGTAGCCTTATCTAAAGAGATGTCTCCGAAGACATCAAAGGAGATAGAGGACATGAAGGCAGTTCCTTATGCTTCGGCTGTAGGAAGCCTTATGTATGCAATGCTGTGTACGAGACCTGATATCTGTTTTGCCGTAGGCATGGTTAGCAGATATCAGAGTAACCCTGGACAAGGACATTGGACTGCTGTGAAGCATATATTAAAGTACCTGAGAAGGACTAGAGATTATATGCTAGTCTACCAAGCAGACGATTTGCTCCCTGTGGGTTACGCGGATTCGGACTTCCAATCAGATAGGGACAATAGTAAGTCTACGTCAGGCTATATGTTTACTCTAGGAGGTGGGGAGTGTTAAGCAGAAATACGTCTCGGACTCAACCATGGAAGTTGAGTATGTGGCAGCCTCTGAGGCAGCCAAAGAAGTTGTATGGCTTAGGAACTTTCTAATGGACTTAGATATGATTCCTGGTTTGCCCAAGATCATCACAATTTATTGTGATAATAGTGGTGCAGTTGTAAACTCGAAGGAACCACGAGCCCATAAGGCAAGTAAACATATAGAGCGCAAGTACCACCTGATATGAGACATTGTCAAGCGAGGAGAAGTTGTCGTCGCCAAGATTGCATCAGCAGATAATCTGGCAGATCCTTTCACTAAGGCCCTTCCGGCGAAAGCTTTTGATCGACATATGGAGGGGATGGGAATTAGATGTATGGCAACAGATATGGCAGCTTAGTCTTTTAGTATAAGTGGGAGATTGCTGGAGTGTATACTAAAAACCTAGCTTTTGTAAACATTTAATTTTGAAATAAAAGAATCACATTGGTCAATATCTACATTTATTTGTTAAATGTAATTGTTCAATTAATTTATATAGTAGACAACTTGGTGTGTGATGTCACACACAGAAGATCATGTTGACGGTTCTTTATAAATTATAAACAGTTGCTCATGACTAAGATGGAAAGGAACAAACCATCGGAATAGTTGTAGTGTAATTAAGTATTAGTTTATCTTGATTAATAAATTACACTGGTACACTCTAAGTGTATTGAGTAGGACCATTTATGTAAGTTCTTTTTGTACTGACTTAATAAAAGAACTAAACCTTAGTTATTATGGAAGTGTGTGCTCTTAATCCTCATATAATAACAAGCACATATATTTATTATTTATTTATTTGACTTATCAAAGGGTGATGTTTAGCTCGATAAATCAATATGCCCGATAAGTTGGGAAATGATATTACTTAAGTGTGTGTTATTGATTATAGAAGGAATCTATGTCCTAGTTATCTAGGTTGAAAATGTCCCCAAGAGGAGCTCATAAGGATTGCCATGTTAAACCCTGTAGGTGGATTTAGTCCGACATGACAATGAAGTTGAGTGGTACTACTCTTGGAGCTAGATATTAATTAAGTGAGTTGTCAGTAACTTACTTAATTAGTGGACATTTGTTATCTTAAACACAGAGAGACTAACACACTCATGATAAGAAGGAGCCCATAATGTAATTTGGGATTTGTGTGGTAGTGCGATAATAACTCTCTAGTGGAATGAGTTATTATCGATGAACTTGAGTTGTGTGTTCAGGGCGAGCACTGGATACTCAAGCTCATCGGAAGGCCAAAACCAATTTCTCCTCTAGGTCCCTGTCGTAGCCTCATTATAGCCTCAAGTTCATCCAAATATAAGCCCATCTTGGTGTCCAAGAAGGGGGCCGGTCCAATACTTGGTGACCAAGCAAGGGCCGACAACATCCTCTTCTATAGGGGTCGACCCTTTTGCTTGGTAACCAAGCATGAAGGGGCCGGCCACAATAATTCAAAAAGGGAGGGTTGTTTTGAATTTTTAAAATCTTCTCTTTGTAGAAAACTATAAGTTTTAAAAGAGAGATTTTAATTTTTAAAACTTTTCTTATTTGAATTAGGCCACATGTTTTAATAGAGAGTTTTAAAAGTTTTAAAACTTTCCTTTTTTAACCATCCTCATGGTTTAAGAAAAAAAGGAAGATAAGTTTTAAAATTAAAATTAAAATTTTCTATCATCATATTAAAAAAGGAAATTTTATAAGAGAAGTTTTAAATTTTAAAACATGGTTTTAATTTTTAGAACTTTCCTTTTTTAACTCCTACTTTAGGAAAGAGAGCTTGTAAAATTTTATAAGAGTTTTTTCTTCTTGTAAAATTTTATAAAAAAAAAATTAAAATTCCTTTTCCTCTTATGGGGGCCGACCACCCTTGCTTGGTGCCCAAGCAAGGTGGTCAGCCATGTTTAAAATTATAAAATCATCAAATTTATTTTTGGTGATTGATTCAATCAAGAGGAAAGAAAAGGAAAATTAAAAGGGAAAAGGAAAAGCTAGAGGAATATTTTAATTTTTTGTAAAAATTCTTCCCTTATTTGCCTTGGGCAACTAATATAAAAGAAGGGGTGAGGAGACTTCATGAGACACAATTCTTATTCTCTTGCTTGGAGAACCTCAAGTGGCCGACCCTCCCTCTCCCCTCTCTTTTCCCTTTTGTTCTCTTCTCCTTGGTGGTGGTGGTGGCCGGTTTTTAGAGGAAGAGGAAGGAAGCTTTTGGGTGGTGATCATCTTGGAGGTTTGTCACCCACACGACGTCCAAGGCGAGGCGAGGCGAGGAATATGACAGAAGATCTCGAGGTCATTAGCTTGCAAAGAGAAGGTATAACTAGTAATTTTCTTCTGCATCATACTAGTTATTTTCTTTGTAAGAATTCCAAACACAAGAGGCATTAGATCTAGTTTTTTGAATTAGTTTTTTTCGAGTTTGTGTTTTCTTCTTTTTAGAATTTGTGATTCGATTATTCTTTTTGGTTAACCTAGAGTTATTTAAGGAAATTAAATATTAGCTTTTCTTAAAAGGCTTTGTCTAGGCGGTGGTGGTTGCTCCCATATCCAAGAAGGTCATGTGCCTCGCCATGCAATCCTGGAGACTAAATTTAGAAATTAATATTTAATGGAATTAATAACATAGGTGGATTTGAATCAATAGTGTTAAGTTCCGCTTACGATTCAAATCTAAACCATTAAGAACAGATAAGTTAAATTTGGAATCAATGATGTTAAGTTCCGTTTGCGATTCCTAATTTAACTTCCAAAGAACACAATAGGTTATTTAAGGAAAGGCTCGACACTTGTACAAAATTTTTTGTACAGTGGAACCGATACATTTTTCCTAGGACTAACCAACACCCACTTTATATACAGCAAAATCTTCGAGTGTCGGCAGGTCACTGTGCTCCACTTGAGCTCGGGTCTACAAACATAATACCAAACATAACTCAAATAATCAAAACACTATCTAATAAGAATAATGACCTAAAATCTAAATATTGTCTATGAAACAAAATTGGTGAATTATTTTGATCTTGCTAGCTCGTACCACTTCACATTCCTAAATGAAACCTTTGTTCTAATCTAGATAGCCCTCCTAACTACATATCAATTAACACGAAGCATAAAATATACCTTCTATGGGTTACTATGGTTGCTGGAAAAAGAGGGCAGCAACTAGGGTTGTTTTCCCTTCGTCGCTGGCCGTCTTAGCTAGTTCCGGGGAACTCTGACAGTGTTGCCAAGAAAAGGATAGCAGCTAGGGCTGCTGTTGGAGAAACAAAAGGTAGCAAAATGCTGCTGTTGATGGGGGGAAAAGGGGAGAACAACTAGGGTTGCTGCTCTTGGCTGTTGGAGGAGAAGAAAGGCAACAATGTTAGTTGGGGAAAGATGAAAACAGAGAGGACGACTGCTAGAATAGTAAGGGGAGAGGAAACCTTTTTCCTTTTCATCGGTTGTCTCGGCAAGCTCCAATAGAGGCCACAGCTAGCTTTGACGGCTACTGTGCTTGGTTAGAAAATAGGGCAGCAACTAGGGCTTCGCTTTCCCCTCTTATCTAGTGGTCCGACGAGCTCTAGCAAACTCAAACGAGCTCCGATGGTGTTGTCGAGAAGCAGGACAGCAAGGAAGGGGAAGCTTGTTGCTTGTTGTCGTTGGAGAAGAGAAGAGAAGAAGAAGAGAAAGGGGTTGCAAGCTTTGGTGGGGAAGAGAAGAAAAGAGGAAGAAAAAGGAGGTAGGGGTGCACGTGGGTAGGTATAGTTGTATTTTTTTTTCAATACTTAACTTCCTTCCCCACTAAAAGAAATTTGATCCCCAAATTTAATTAAATAATTGAGAAGCATTGATACCCGAGGACAATAAATGAGGATATCGAGTACGCATATCATCCTCGTGTTCCCAAGTTGCTGCCTGATTGGAGTGGTGTTGCCACCCAACCTTTACGAGGTGGATATGCATTTGTTCCACATCCAATGCTCCTTGCGATCCAGAATACGAACAAAGAATTCTTCATATGTCGCATCAGGCTGTAGAGGAACTTTAAGCTCCTCTAGGACGTGTGTCGGATCCGGAACATACTTTCGCAGCATAGAAACATGAAAGACATTACGCAGTCCTGCTAAAGTTAGGGGTAATGCAATTCGATACACAATGACACCAATCCACTCAAGAACCTTAAAAGGTCCGATAAATCTGGGTGTCAAATTCCCTTTCAATCCAAATCTCTTAAATCCTTTTATGGGTGAAACACGAAGAAATACGTGATCACCTATCGCGAATTCGAACATTCTTCATCTTCGGTATGCATAACTCTTTTGGCCACTCTGAGCAGTCAGCACTCTTTGTCTAATAGTTTGTACAAACTCAGCATCCTGCTAAACACTCGAGGACCCAAGAGTTGATATTCACCAACCTCATTCTTTAAGATAGGAGATCTACATGCTCTGCTATAGAGTGCCTCAAACGGTGCCATCTGAATAGCAGAGTGGTAACTATTATTATAAGCAAACTCTACTAAATATAGATGATCCTCCCAACTACCCCTAAAATCTAATACACAAGCGCAAAAGATCCTCTAGAGTCTGGATAGTGTGCTCTGATTGTCCATCAGACTGACGATGAAAAGCGGTGCTAAAGCGTAGTTTGGTACCCAATGCCTTTTGGAAACTTTGCCAAAATCTCAAAATAAAGCGTGGGTCTCGATCAGAAATAATATTGAGGGGAATACCAAGAAGTTTAGTAATCTCTCTGCAATATAACTCTGCTAGACGATCCAGAGATTCTGTCCTATGAATCGGTAAGAAATGTGCCGATTTGGTTAACCAATCGATGATCACCTAGATCGAATCATGTCTCCTCTGGGTCCTTGGTAACTCCATGACAAAATCCATAGTTACATGCTCCCATTTCCATTCTGGTATTGCAATCTTCTGAAGTAACCCGGCTGATTTCTGGTGTTCTACCTTAATTTGCTGGCAAACTAGATACCGACAAAATCTGCAATATCTCTTTTCATACCTTTCCACCAGTATGATCACCTCAGATCTCGATACATCATAGTACCGCCAGGATGGACTGCAAATCTTGATCGGTGGGCCTGTCAAAAGAGATCCTCCTTAACAGGATGTACCTCAAGAACACATAATCTACCTTGGAACCAAAGAGAACCATCCATATCACGTTAGAATTCTAACTTGGGGTCGAACTCCAACTCATTAGCTATCAATTTGATATACTGATCTTCCATTTGACTTTCCTTAATCCGCTCAACAAATGGGGGTTGCACGATCAAGGAGACCAGTATACCATGCTATGTTTGCCCTACTTCAGTTAAATCTAACTCTGAAAACTGTCTGACTAGATCAGTAACTCCCACCCTGTAAGTTGCCAATACTCCTCTAGACTTCCTGCTTAATGCATCTACTACTACATTAGCTTTTCTAGGGTGATATTTGATAGTGCAGTCATAATCTTTCAGAAACTTCATCCAGCTTCTCTGTCGAAGGTTTAACTCTTTTTGTGTGAAAAGATATTTCAGACTCTTGTGATCGGTGAATATCTCAAAGGTAATACCGTTGAGATAATGTCTCCAAATCTTAAGGGAAAAAATGATGGTTGTTAATTCTAAATCATGTACGGGATAATTCTTCTCATGATCTTTCAGTTGACGAGAAGCATAAGCTACTACTCGATCATGCTGCATCAAAACTGCCCCTAATCCTTGATTAAACACATCCGTGTAAAGAATGAATCCATCATCTCTAGAGCGAATAACTAAAACTAGAACACTCACCAGTCTCTGCTTGAGCTCTTGAAGGCTTGCATCACAAGCCTCAGACCAAGTAAACTTGACCCCTTTTCTAGTCAACTGGGTTAAAGGTGTTGCAATACTAGAAAATCCTTCAACAAATCTCTGATAGTACCCAACTAATTCGAGAAAGCTACGAATCTCCTACATTGACTTTGGTTGTTCCCATCGGTCAATTGCTTTAATCTTTTGGGGGTCTACTGAAATTCCTTTGCTGGAGATTACATGCCCTAGAAATCTCATGGAAGCAAGCCAAAAAGCACATTTATTGAACTTCGCATATAAGCATTCCTTATGTAAAGTTTCTAGAACCATTTTGAGATGTTGTTCATGCTCCTCCTCTGACCACGAATATACCAGAATATCATCAATAAAGATAATAAAAACCCGATCTAAATATTCTAAAAGTACCCAATTCATCAGATCCATAAAAGCTACAGGAGCATTGGTAAACCCAAATGGAATTACCAAAAACTCATAATGTCCATATCGAGTACAGAAAGCAGTCTTCTGAATATCTGCATCTCTAACACGTAACTAATGATAGCCTCATCTTAAATCAATCCTTGAGTACACACAGGTACCTTTAAGTTGGTCAAACAAATCATCTATTCTAGGTAGAGGATACTTGTTCTTGATGGTTACAGAGTTTAACTGCCTATAATCAATACAGAGTCTCAAGGATCCATCTTTCTTCTTAACAAAGAGCACTGGAGCACCCCAAGGAAAAACACTAGGACGGATAGAACTCTTGTCTAGCAACTCCTGAAGTTGAATCTTTAGTTCCTCCAGTTCTTTTGGTGTCATCCGATATGGAACTTTTGATATTGAAGCTGTGCTAGGATGCAACTCGATGGCAAACTCTACCTGTCGCCGAGGTAGCAAGCCAAGAAGTTCTTCAGGAAATACACCGGGATATTCACGAATTATGTGGACATCAGAAAGTCGAACAGAACTATCCACATTGGAACTCACTAAGGACAAGAGATATCCCTTGCATCCCCGAGCCAATAACAGCTGAGCCTGGAGAGCTGAAATAATAGATATCCCTTGATCATTGATCCCAATAAATTCTCATGATGATTGATCTAAGGATTGAAAAGTTACCACTATGGCTCGACAATCGACAGTGACATGATGCTCTAAAAGCCAATCCATACCCATAATAATATCGAATTCAGTCATCTCTAGCACTTGTAGATCCATAGTAAAGATATGACTATCGAAATTTAAAGGGAGGCTCTTGACCTCCTGATCTGACATCAATACTCCACCTTATGGTGTCAATATTACTAATCCATAAGGTCGAAGAGTTGGGATCCTCCCAATCTTGCATACAAACTCAGGAGAAATAAAAGAATGCGAGCTACCAGTATCTATCAATATATTCGCAGGAATGCTATAAACTAAAATAATACCTCGGATAACAGATCCTCCAGCTCGATATGCCTCCTCACGAGTTAAAGTATAAATATGTCCCGGCTCAAGATCCGATGGCTGACCCCTCTGGATAGAAGAAGAGGGATGACTTTGATCCTACGAAGGCTGGTATGACTGGGTCAAAGGTTAATAAGATAATGGTGGCTGATACTGTTGGGGTGGAGGTAACAAGTACTGCTGGGGTGGAGGTAGCAAATACTGCTCGGGTGGAGCTACCAAATACTGCTGAGATGGAGCTGGCAAATAATGTTGAGATGAAGTCGACAAATACTGCTGAAGTGGAGATACTAACTGATACTCACTCTCCACCTGGGACTATAAATGGTAGAGTTGTGGTTGTTGAGCAGACTACGTAGGCGGGGGATTTCGTTGCTGAAACTGTTGAGATCTCTGTGGGCCTCTCTACTGCCGAGACTATGGAGGTTGTGGGGTAGGCCAAGCCCGTTGAGACTGTGATCCTCTTGCTTGATGTTGTGCCTTCAAAGTGCAATCTTTCTGCATATGTTCTGGCAGTTTATAGTAGAAGCATATATTCTTATCCAGTGGGCATTCTGATATTAGGTGATTTGGTGTACCACATTTAAAACACTTCACAGATATCTGACCCCGCTGTGATGGGAGTGGACGACTAGATCTCTGTGATACTTTGGCCACCTTTTGTGACCGCGAAGACTCTCTAGTTGTATCCTGGCCACGGGGTCGGCGACCTCGACTCTGCTGTCTAGAGTGTGAGCTCTGCGAGGTCTGTCGACTGGCTTCTCTTTCTTGGGAGACTTGCTGCTGAGTCATCTCAATAAATATGGCTCGATCAAGTGTCTCCCAATAAGTAGTAACAGGAAGTCCAGACATCCTGATCCGAATATACGCTGCCAACCCTTGTGTAAAGTGAAACATATGATCTGAGTCCTGAGCTACCATATATGGGCAAAACTCCGCAAGTCTGCTAAATTCTGCACTATAGTCTAGCACGCTTCGATCACCTTGCTTGAGACTCATGAATTCCTAGCGTCGAGCAATACAAAATACTGCAGGGAAATACTGTCTCTCAAACGCCTCTCTGAATGACTGCCAAGAGATGACCTGATCTCCAAAGACCATCTTTTGCATCTTCCACCATGTGGATGCCTATCCTCGAAGATGATAAGTGACTACCTCAACCTTCTCTGTGTCTGAATAGGACATGTATCCAAAAGTACACTTGATATCCTTCAACCATGTATGTGCCACCAAAGGATCGTTGCCTCCATGAAATAGCGTAAAACGATCCTTGGATGAACTAGCAAGCAAAGGAATACGAGCCTTTTCCATGATAATGGATGCTGTGGGAATGGCTGGCATGAGCTGCAACAAGATGAGGTTGTCCCTTGGTCTGATCCCCAACTCTAATACTAGGACCAACCTGAGCTCCCGGTATCAACTTAGATGGGGAGATAGGGGCCTCATCCAAATCATGATCGACCCTCTGAGCAGTAGTGACATGCCGACATGCACGACCACAACCTCGATCACTACCACTATTGTAACCATGACTGCGGCTACGAGCACGACTACTGCCCCCAACCACGACCACGGGCTCGTGGAATTGCCTATAAAATCAAATGAAATTTTCAATAATCAATTATAATCAAGATAATTAAAACGAAGAATGACCCTTAAATCCTATAACTCAGAGATACAACTCGACTTGTATAAAAATTCCTATGCTCGAGAACTACATAAACCGAAAACAAAAATCTCGAAATAAAGCCAAAACCCATAAACATAAAACACAACTGAGCTCTGATACCAATAAAATTGTCATGTCTTGGGGGTATAGTTCCCGGTACTCTACTCGATGATAATATAATATAAAAAGCCCTAAGAACCATCTAAACAGAATAATTAGGAAATTTATCAATTTATATATATCATAGTTTTCATAGAAAAAAAAACTACACAAATAGACGACATCTGAAATAAAATTACAAAATGTGAATACAACGAAACAAAAGTAAAACAAACCAATAATCAATACGTTGAGACCTCTTAACAACTCTATGTAAAGTCGGGACCAACTATAATATCAAAAGGATCCTTGTGTCTATAAAATTGGAGGCCAAAGAATGTAGAAAGTTAGCCAAATGGCTAAGTAGAAACTCAAAAAAAAAATGTGCATGAATTTAATCTTGTTTAGCGTGGGAAAATTTCTATGCAACACTAAAGATCGGTGCCCATGGCAGTAAGATCATCGTCACAACTAGGAACATGAAGGTTTCGAGTGTGGTTGGTGCGACTGAGGCAATCTTGCTAGATTGTTAGAAGAAGGATGAATATTAGGAATTGTTCAAGAAATGTGCTTTTGGTTCTCTCGACCCTGATCATTGTCCAGTGCTACAGGACATTGGCAGAAAGATCGCCAGTAAGCTGAAGGGCTCTGCGTTAGCTAGTAAAACACTTGGGAGCGTGTTGCAATCATATCTGAGCCACCATCATTGGAGGTCCATAATGGAGAGCAACGTATGGGAGGTAGAACAAGGTGAAAATGGCATCATGCCGGTGCTGCAATTGAGTTATCGATGTTGGATATAATTATCCCTATTAAGTGGGCTTATTTGTAAGTTGCACACGTGAATACGATTCGAGTCCTTTAAAGTGATCTAACTTATGTCTAGTGGATTTCGGGTAATTGGATGTGGATCTCATATGTGTAGAACCTATAGTCCTGCATCTATTATTATTGATGGGTTGATAATAGATATGCACTATATAATGGGTTGGTCCCCAGAGGATTAGGGTAATCTTGAGACGTCTCTTTATTCCCCATTGACGAAGAGAATTCGACGCAGTCAACCCTAACTCCTCCAGAAAACCTACCTTTTCCTTCCGCTGTTTCTTCTTCCACAGAATCTTCTTGACGATGCTAAAGGACAAAGATATGACTCTTCAATCAGGTTCTTTGTCATTATGTTTATGTATTATTTACTTTCTTATGGCATGTTCTCGATGAAACGAAGATCCATGCTCATATGTTCTTATTTTTCCTATACGAATTCTTATTTTGATTATCTAGAATTCATGCGGCCTAGGTTTTTAGAGAACTATCAATTGGTATTAGAGCCAAGTTTCTGTTTCGTCGTTTTCATTGACAATAAAGTTCAGATTTTTCTGTTGATTTGTTATTTGTATGCTAGATCAAGTTTTTCCTAGTTAATACAAATTTTTTATCGTCAAAATCTTTTGTATAGAAAATCTAGGAAAGACTTGATCTTCTATTAGTGATGATTTAATCGATTGATTTGGTCAACCAATCGATTACCAAGTCTAAAACATCGAACAGAATATATAAAAATTGATTAAGAATTTTTCTTAATTGATTTCCTATCATAAATTTGCGACTACGTCAATTATTTTTAATCGATTGAGATTATTATTTTTTCCTTTTTCGATTAAGTTTTTTTTTCTCGATTAAGGTTACTGTTTCACGTGAAAAATTAAAAAAAAAACTATTTTCGTGAAATTGAAACAGGGAAAAAAAATACACCTTTGTGAAACAGTGTGTCATTAGAAAGAGTGTTTTAAGAAAAAAAAACGTAAACATATGTACTGTTTCATGGGGAAAAAGGTGTATAATTTTTTTTCATGAATAATTAGGTTAAATAGTATTAAATAATATTATTTAATTATAAAATTATGATCATAGTCGCATATAATAAACTTTTAAATCGATTATGATAATTAATTGGATAAAATCAATCGATTATTATATGGTATCAATCGATTGATAAATTTAATTTGGGGTTGTTAAGGTTGATTAAATAATTTCTGTTCGAATTAACTTCCTAGTATTTTCTTGGGTCTTTCTATACAATGTGCTACTAAGTTGAACTAATGTGTCGGCCCAAAGGAATACACTTTACGTAGGTTTAGTACATTTTGTGTTAGTAGACGTATATCTATGCTAAAAGTAATCGGCCCAAAGGAAGGTTACTTTTATGCCAGATATATGCATAAGGTAGCTTACAACTATAGAACAAAATATTATTTTTTTCAGATCATGCACACAATATGTCGGCCCAAAGGAAGACATATTATATGGCCGATTAAGGTTGTTGTAAGCTATGAACCAAAATATAACTCATATAAAGTATCATATTATGCGCACAATGGGTCGACCCAAAGGAAGGCACATTGTGTGGCCAATTAAAGTTTGAGTTATATTAGAGAGTATCGCTAACAAATAATGTGTCGGCCCAAAGGAAGACACATTATGTTGTAATTGGTATCTCATAAAGAGCCCATTCAAATGCATTTAAAATTTTATTTTATTTGCATAATTTTATATTACTTATATATTCTTGGCTTTAGTTAAATCGTGAGCTTAAATAAATTTTCTCTTTAATTTCAATGCAATCTATAACTGCCAACATTAACAACATCCCAACACTAACTGGTTCAAATTTTGTTGAATGGAAAGAATACGTGACCATAGTCTTAAGCTGCATGGACTTAGACTATGCATTAAGGAATGATTGCCCCGCACCTCTGACTAATGCTAGCACTATAGAGCAGAGAGCTGAATTTCAATTGTGGGAGAAATCAAATCGCATGTGTCTGAGTATCATAAAATTTGCCATACTGACACCAATAAATGGCTCAATAATAGAGGGAGGAGATGCTAGGAGTTTTCTGGATCAATTAGCAGACTGATTCACCTCAAATGAAAAGGTCGAGACTACCACACTTCTTACGAAGTTGGTAACCATGCGGTATAAAGGTAAAGGAAACATAAGGGAGTACATTATGGAGATGTCCAATATAGCGACAAGTCTGAAAGCACTAAAACTCGATATGTCTGAGAGTATGTTAGTGCATTTCGTCTTGATGTCTCTGCCTGCACGGTTCACTCCTTTTAAGATATCGTATAATACTCAAAAGAAAAAATGGGCATTGAAAGAGCTTATTGCCCAATGCGTGCAAGAGGAGGGGAGACTAAAGATTGAGACATCTGAGAGTGCTCACTTAGCATCTGGTTCTCAAAGTATGAGCAAGAAACAAAAGAGGATCAATAATAAAGGAAAAGGAAAACAAACTACAGATTCTGGAGGCAATGGTCATAAGGGGCACAAGAAGCAGGATAAGGAATTCACTTGTTTCTTTTGTAAGAAGAAAGGTCATATGAAGAAAGACTGCTTCAAGTACGCCAATTGGCGTATAAAGAAAGGTAAACTTCTCAACTTTGTTAGTTCGGAAGTCAATCTAGCTATTGTACCCACTGACACTTGGTGTATAGATACCAGTGCCACTACTCACATAAATGTCACTATGCAGGGTTGTCTCAGGAGCCGACTTCGGCTTGATGGTGAAAGATACATCTATACAGGAAATGGAAAGAAGGCTAAAGTCGAGTCGATTGGTGTTTTTTGGCTTTGTTTAGGGACCAATATTTTTATGGATTTAGAAAATATATTTATTGTATCATCTTTTCGACGGAATTTATTTTCAATTTCTTGTTTGGACAAATCAAGTTATCCTTATTCATTTAGAAATGGTATTTTAAGCATTTTCTTTAATTCAATGTTGGTTGGCAATGGTTCCTTGGTTGATAAGCTTTATAAATTGAACACATTTACTCCTACGGTTGACAACGTAATAATGCATAGTATAGGTACGAAACGCAAATTAACCGATGTGAATTCTTCTATATTGCGGCATAGACATTTAGGACATATATCCAAACAATGCCTAGAAAGGTTAATGTCACATGGAATTTTCTATTCCCTTGACATGTCAGACTTTAATATCTACATAGAGTGTCTCAAGGGGAAGACCACTAACAAAAGGAATAAGAGGCTAGCCGTTGTAGTGATGTTTTGGAGTTAATACATACGGATATTTGTGGACCATTCCCTAAGGTATCTTGGAATGGACACACATATTTTATTATCTTCATAAATGACTATTCTAGATTTGGTTATCTGTACCTTATTCATGAGAAATCACAATCTTTGGACATGTTCAAGATTTTCAAAGCCGAAGTTGAACTTCAACTAAGTAAGAAAATTAAAGTTGTCTGATCTGACCGTGGAGGTGAATATTGTTAGGATCGATGGTCCTCGACTAGAGAGGGGGGTGTGAATAGCCGACCCCAAATTGCTCGTTTCTTCCTACGATTAGGGTTAGCGCAGCGGAAATAACTAAATAGAAACGCAAAAAGGAAAGATCAAACCTCAAACTCGAACTCGACGATGTAACGAGGTTCGAAGATGAAACTCCTACTCCTCGGCGTGTCCGTAAGGTGGACGAAGCCTATTAATCCGTCGGTGGATGAGTCCCCAGAAAACCGGCTAATATAAACTCCTTATGGGTGGAGAAACCTCGCCACAAGAACTTTGCAACAGCAATAAGGAGTACAACAGTAGAGAAAGCAAACAAGAACAATCGAAATGTAAAACCCTTTGCTTGCCTTCTCGTTGTCGACTGGAATCCTGATGAAGCAGCAACTTCTCGGATCCAAGCTCAGCTAGAAAACCAGCAGGAAGCTCACCCGAAGCTTCGGCAGTGAGAGCTCAACAAAGCTCGCAGAAGGAACCAGGAAGAACTTGCAAGAAGCAAGAAGTATAATCCTGTAGAGTCGCTCGACTCTTTATATAGCTGAACCTGCAAACCTGTGAAGGCAGAAGAAACACAGAAGACCGAGATCTAGCCGTTGTCACTCACAACGGCTAGTCCTGGACCGATCAGGCTCCAACCTGATCAGTCCCCCCGATCGGTCTTGGGGACCGATCGAGAGCTGGACCGATCAGCTATGTCGATCGGTCAGGAGAATCTGATCGGTCCCTGACCGATCGCCTTTCTCCTTCTTCTCTTGTTTGCCTCGATCGGTCTTCGGACCGATCGATAATCCTGAAGCATTCTGTTTGATTACTGATCGGTCACCAGACCGATCAGCCGTATCACTGGATCGGTCCCCAGATCGATCCAGAGCTTGGTTTTTCCCAAGTCTCCCACACCAACATCCGGTCAACCTTGACCTGTTGGTACATCATGCTTAGCATTCGGTCACTCCCTTGACCTGCTAAGACTCCCCACCAAGTGTCCGGTCAATCCCTTTGACCCACTTGGACTTTTCTCTTCGTGTCAAGTATCCGGTCACTCCCTTGACCTACTTGACCTTCTCAACACCAGATGTCCGATCACCCTTGATCCATCTGGATTTTCCCTTGCCCGGCTTCACTCACCAGGACTTTCACCTAGCTTCACTCACTAAGGTTTTCACCGCTTCACTCACCAGATTTCAATGCGGTTTCACTCACCAGACTTTCCAACCGCCTGGCTTCACTCACCGGACTTTCCCACGGCTTCACTCACTAGGACTTATCCCACTGCCTGGCTTCACTCACCAGGACATCCAGAGAGAACGAGCTACCGAGCCCTCTCTGACCACAGTTCGGAGAACGAGCTACCGAGCCCTCTCCGACTTCCATCCGGTCCAGAGAACGAGCTCCCGAGCCCTCTCTGACCACAGTCCGGAGAACGAGCTACCGAGCCCTCTCCGACTTCCCATGTGCCAAGCTTCCATACTTGGACTTCTCCGTGCCAAGTCTCCATACTTGGACTTTTCCCGTGCCAAGCTCCCTGCTTGGACTTTTCACCATGCCAAACTCCCTGCTTAGACTTTTCCCGTGCCAAGCTCCCTGCTTGGACTTTTCCGAGTCAGGTCAACTCACCTCGGGTCAACCAGGTCAACCTTGACCACGGGTTGCACCCACAATCTCCCAAGCTTGTATCCTTGTCAAACATCAAGATACAACTTTTCTGTTCACGTCAAACATTGTCAAACATAACTCGTCAAACATCAAAACACAACTCGAGTCAAGTCAACTTGAGTCTGGTCAACCAGGTCAGGTCAACCAGGTCAACCTTGACCTAAGGATGCACCAACAATCTCCCCCTTTTTGATGTTTGACAAAACCCATAATCAAACCCATAATCAAGTTAGGTTAACCCGATAACCTAACTTAGGTTTTCCAATGTTCTTCCCTGAACATTCTCTAGACATTCTCCATTCTCCTTTCTACTCTCCCCCTTTTTGACACACATCAAAAAGAGTGAATCAAGGTCAAGAGTTTCTTCCTAATGAAAGTCTCATACCTTTCATTGAAACTCTTAATTTCCCCCTTGATACTAAGGTCCAACAAATAACTTAGTGATAATCCCATATCACTCAAGTCTTTAGGAGTAAAAACTCCCCTAAAAGTCAACTTCCCCTTGACTAATAGGTAAAACTCCCCCTAAAGATCAACTCCCCCTTGACCATTGTACCAACAATGTCTTGGAGAGTTTCAAACCTTTAGAACTCTAAAACACCACTTCCATAGCTGCAATTTCAGACAAACAGTCGAAATTCAGCAACTTGGCACGCCCTGATCGGTCACCAGACCGATCAGGCTCCCTCTGGATCGGTCACAGTGACCGATCCAGGCTCCCCTGGACCGATCAGAAACCCTTCTGATCGGTCCACAAACCTGATAAAGATCTAATAATTTCTGATTTCTCTCCACAAAATTCAGAAACCTCTAGAAAATTACAGAAAATTCGAAAAATTGTGAAATTTTGAGGATACATTCCTCATAACATATACTATCATGGAAAAATAGTTTTCTATGAAAATAAGTTCCATTTTCAAATCTTGATACAAAGTTCAAAAGTCTTTGAAATAGCTCAAAGTTAACTCATCTTTGTATCAACTTGTTCAATGATGAATGCTATCACTAGAAAAGCTTCATCAAGGTTTTTCAAATCAATTTTGAAATGATTTTAAACCATTTAATTTAGGACCACAATCTTAGGGCTAAATGTACATGACTTGTACATAAGCTTTCCCTATGATCCCCAATTTTGAATTAGGCTCATCTAGGTACAAGAACCATGCACCTTGATCCTAACTCATCATCCTAATATCTCACACACATCTAAGGTGTATCAAACACATCCAAGTCAATTTTGATGTGAGATATGAGTTTAGGTTAGCTTAGACTAAGGTCTCATGCATTTTCTAAACATCAATTTGATCTCCATATCAAATTGTATTTTTAACCTTAAATCAATTTCATTGATTATAAATGCAAGAGAAGAGATGATGACATGACATATAATGATATCATAAATGAAACATGTGCCAATGTCATGATGTCATGGCATAAAGTATGAAACTTAAATAGAGCATGACATTTGACTAACCTAAGCATTATCATGACATTTTAAATGATCATAAAATAATATGATGTCATGACATGGCATATGGCAAACAATATATGGCAAATAGCACATAAAGGTATAGAAAATACCTAATTCTAGCCTTAGTTGCCATTTTTGATAATTTTGATCATTTTGTCATAAATTCTATATTCCTAAGTGTGATAGACCTCAAATCATATACCAAAGATGTTTAGATCACTATGTGCCAATTAGATTGACTCTAGACAACTCCTCAAATTTGATTGGCACATTCTAATCACCTTAGGAATAATTCTTAATTTCATTTTCAAGGCTTGATTATACCTTGAAAATTCCTAAAGTGCCACCTTTTGCCATGATTAGGTTAACTACCTAGTCAAGTAAGGTTGGCACACCCTAACTAATCTAGCGTGATGAAATCACGCTCCTAGGAACCCAATACCTATTGGAGCTCATTGGGTTCACTAAGTATTCACTAGGGATGACTTCCCTAGCAACCCTCCTAATGACCCTCCTAGGCTTTAAAGCCTTGGTCATTTGGGACTCATCAAGATCAACTCTAGGGGTGACTCCCCTTGTGACCTTGGTGATGGTCTTCGTAGCCCTAGATTTTGTTCCATAATCGAATGGAACATTGTGATAAGTGGGCTTGACCACTTGGGACTTAGGTTTGTGACCCAAACCTTTCTTGTCCTTGGACATTGGTTTTTGACCCTTAAACCCTAGAGATGACTTCTCCAAGTTCTTAAGAGCCTTTTCCAAAGTATCAAGTCTTGACCTCAAGACTTGATTCTCCTTCTCTAATACCTCAATTTTTAATTTTTCATTTTTCTTTGAGGTATTCCTAGGCATGTGTCTAGTTGTTTTGGGATTTCTACCTAGGTTCTCCTTAGCCTTAGATGAGTTAGTCCTAGGGTTGGCTTTCCTAGTGTTATCCTTATCTAGGCTCACATGTTTGGCACCTAAGCATGTGTATCGATTTCTAATGTTATCATGCTTATCATTATTAGCAATTGCAATAAAACTACTAGCATGTGTCTTATTAGAATTGCAATAATGAGCCTTAAAGGTTACCTTAGGGTTTGCCTTAGCTCCCCCTATCGATGTGCTCGGTTTCTTGTCCTTTTGAGGTTGCCTCCCCCTCAGACATTGGCTCCTATAGTGTCCCTTTTGCTTGCATTGGAAGCACACCACGTGCTCCTTGCCCTTGCGTGTTGGGACTCCGGCTTCCTTGACCTTTGGCGCCGGTGGAGTCTTTCTAACCCTCTTTGGACATTTACTCTTGTAATGTCCAAATTCCCTACACTCAAAGCATAATATATGCAATTTACTAGAACTTAAATTGCTTGAGTTACCTAGGGTTGAGATGAGATGTAAGCTCTCTCCTTCATCCCTTCCGGAGGTAGAAGCTTCTTCCTCTTGCTCCATTCTTGAAGAAGAACTCTCCTCCTCTTCTTCCTTAGATGTTGAGTAGCCCTCAACTTCTAATTCCTCCCCTCCATGATGTGAGCTACTTGGCTCACTTGACTCCTCTTCATGACTTAAATTGGAGCTTCCCTCATGGAGCTTGGCCAAGTTGTTCCACAACTCCTTGGCATTGTTATATCCACGCCTACCTTACACAAAATGTCATTAGGTAACGAAAATTCTTGAATTTTCATTACCTCATCGTTGATTGTGGATTGGTGGACTTGTTCCTTGGTCCACTCCTTCTTCTCTAGGGTTTCTCCTTTCTTGTCCATCGGAGGCTTGAAACCTAATTGAACACAACTCCAATTTTCAAGGTTAGTCATAAGAAAGTACTTCATTCTTACCTTCCAAAACGCAAAGTCGTCGCGATCGTAGAAGGGTGGAATCGTGATATCCTCTCCGAATTGATCCATCTCTAGCTTGTGCTCCCTCGGGTGTTAATCCGGCGAAGAGCGACCTCGCTCTGATACCACTTGTTAGGATCGATGGTCCTCGGCTAGAGAGGGGGGGTGTGAATAGCCGACCCCAAATTGCTCGTTTCTTCCTACGATTAGGGTTAGCGCAGCGAAAATAACTAAATAGAAACGCAAAAAGGAAAGATCAAACCTCAAACTCGAACTCGACGATGTAACGAGGTTCGAAGATGAAACTCCTACTCCTCGGCGTGTCCGTAAGGTGGACGAAGCCTATCAATCCGTCGGTGGATGAGTCCCCGGAAAACCGGCTAATATAAACTCCTTATGGGTGGAGAAACCTCGCCACAAGAACTTTGCAACAGCAATAAGGAGTACAACAGTAGAGAAAGCAAACAAGAACAATCGAAATGTAAAACCCTTTGCTTGCCTTCTCGTTGTCGACTGGAATCCTGATGAAGCAACAACTTCTCGGATCCAAGCTCAGCTAGAAAACCAGCAGGAAGCTCACCCGAAGCTTCGGTAGTGAGAGCTCAACAAAGCTCGCAGAAGGAACCAGGAAGAACTTGCAAGAAGCAAGAAGTATAATCCTATAGAGTCGCTCGACTCTTTATATAGCTGAACCTGCAAACCTGTGAAGGCAGAAAAACACAAAAGACCGAGATCTAGTCGTTATCACTCACAACGGCTAGTCCTGGACCGATCAGGCTCCAACCTGATCGGTCCACACTGTCCCTGATCGGTCTTGGGGACCGATCAGGCTAAGCCGGGACCGATCAGGCTAAGCCTGGACCGATCAGGCTATGTCCTGATCGGTCCAGGAGGAGTCTGATCGGTCCCTTGGACCGATCAGCCGTATCACTGGATCGGTCCCCAGATCGATCCAGAGCTTGGTTTTTCCCAAGTCTCCCACACCAACATCCGGTCAACCTTGACCTGTTGGTACATCATGCTTAGCATTCGGTCACTCCCTTGACCTGCTAAGACTCCCCACCAAGTGTCCGGTCAATCCCTTTGACCCACTTGGACTTTTATCTTCGTGTCAAGTATTCGGTCACTCCCTTGACCTACTTGACCTTCTCAACACCAGATGTCCGATCACCCTTGATCCATCTGGATTTTCCCTTGCCCGGCTTCACTCACCAGGACTTTCACCTAGCTTCACTCACTAGGGTTTTCACCTGGCTTCACTCACCAGGATTTCCAATCTGCCCGGTTTCACTCACCAGGACTTTCCAACTGCCTGACTTCACTCATCTCCGACTTCCATCCGGTCCAGAGAACGAGCTCCCGAGCCCTCTCTGACCACAGTCCGGAGAACGAGCTACCGAGCCCTCTCCGACTTCCCATGTGCCAAGCTTCCATACTTGGACTTCTCCGTGCCAAGTCTCCATACTTGGACTTTTCCCGTGCCAAGCTCCCTGCTTGGACTTTTCACCATGCCAAACTCCCTGCTTGGACTTTTCCCGTGCCAAGCTCCCTGCTTGGACTTTTCCGAGTCAGGTCAACTCACCTCGGGTCAACCAGGTCAACCTTGACCACGGGTTGCACCCACAATCTCCCAAGCTTGTATCCTTGTCAAACATCAAGATACAACTTTTCTGTTCACGTCAAACATTGTCAAACATAACTCGTCAAACATCAAAACACAACTTGAGTCAAGTCAACTCGAGTCTGGTCAACCAAGTCAGGTCAACCAGGTCAACCTTGACCTAAGGTTGCACCAACAAATATTACGGTCGATATGATGGATTAGGTGAACAATGTCTAGGACCTTTTGCGAATTACCTTGTTGAGTGTGAAATTGTGTCTCAGTATACCATGCCTAGTACACCCAGTCAGAATGGTGTAGCCGAGCGTCGCAATCGAACCCTAAAAGACATGGTAAGAAATATGATGACTTTCACTTCTCTACCAGAGTCCTTGTGAGATGAAGCACTTAAGACTGCAGTTTACCTACTCAATAGAGTACCTAATAAGGTAGTAACTAAATCCCCATTCGAGATGTGCACGGGTAAGAAGCCTAGCATTATGCGCTTACACGTTTGGGGTTGTCCAGTTGAAGCTAGGCCTTATAAGCCTAATGAAAAGAAACTGGACTCAAGAATGGTTAGCTGTAATTTTGTAGGATACTCTGAGAAGTCAAGAGGGTATAAATTTTATGATCCCTCTAATAGATCGTTCTTCAAAACGGGAAATGTCAAGTTCATTGAGGATAGTAGGAGTGATAAAATCAGGGAAGTATCTTTTGAGGAATGCATTGGCAATCCTCCTGTGGTTACTACCAGTGTGATCAGTAGCGGTATGATTACCATACCGTATATTATGGGTATCACACATCCAGTAAGCGTAGTGAACTAAGATATTTCCATGACATCTCCAATGCAATTGGAGGAACCTGCCACTGAAATTGAAGTATTGCCTAATATTGATGAGCAATTATCTCAACCACTTCAAACACAAGTGCCTTTAAGGCGATCCACAAGGGAACGGAGAAGCACGAATTCTCATGATTACGTTTATCTTCAAGAGCATGATTTTGATATAGGATTGGAAGGTGATCCTATATCTTTCCAAGAAGTCAAACAATACTCTGATCCTGAAAGGTGGATTAACGCCATGTAAGAAGAGTTGAAGTCTATGACGGACAATGACGTTTGGGAACTTACCGAATTGCCTGAAGGTAAGAAGCCCGTTGGCTGTAAATGGATATTTAAAATCAAGCATGATTCAAGGGGAAATGTCGAAAAGTATAAGACTCGTCTTATTACCAAGGGATTCACTCAGAAAGAAGACATTGATTATAAGGAGATTTTCTCTCCTGTGTCGACGAAAGACTCTCTTAGGGTAATCATGACACTTGTAGCTTATTATGATGTAAAGCTACATCAAATGGACGTAAAGATTGCATCCCTTAATGGAGACATAGAGGAGTTTATATATATGATGCAACCAGAGAACTTTAAGTCTAAGGACTCAAAGCACCTAATATATAGATTAAAGAAGTCCATTTATGGTTTAAAGCAGGCGTCCCGTTAGTGGTACCAAAAATTTGATCAAGTGGTTACCTCATTTGGATTTAAAGAGAACCCCGTTAATCAGTGCATATATGTCAATTTCAGTGGGAGCAAGTTTGTTATACTTGTTTTGTATATGGATGATATATTGCTTGCGTGCAATAATAAGGATCTGCTGCTTCAAACTGAGTCATTTCTATCTGATAATTTTGAAATGAAAGATCTTGGTGAAGCATCCTTTGTTTTAGGCATACAGATCTATCGTGATCGTTCAAGAGACATTCTTGGACTTTCACAACATGCCTATATTGAAAAGGTGATTTTAAGGTATGGTATGCAGAATTGTATACCCGGTGACACACCTGTGTCAAGAGGTGACAAGTTCATCTTGCAGCAGTGTCCACGGCTTGAACTTGAAATAAAGGAGATGGGACAATTCTCATACGTGTCAGCAGTGGGAAGTCTCATGTATGCACAAGTTTATACTCGACAAGATATAGCATTTATAGTGGGGATTTTAGGCAGATATGTTAGTAACCTAGGATTGTCATACTGGAAAGCGGTAAAGAGAGTGATGCGGTATTTGCAAAGAACTAAAGGACATATGCTCACGTATCCAAGAACAACCGCAGTTCGTCGAAGTCTAAACACATCGATATCAAGTTTCTAGCGGTTAAAGAAAGAGTTCAGAGTTGTCAGATTATGGTAGAGCACATCAGCACAGATTCCATGTTGGTGATCCACTCACCAAAGGCTTGGTGCCTAAGGTGTTTCATCCGCATGTTGTGGATATAAGAGTCCTTCTTATGGAAGAAGAACTCATCTAGTAAGAGTCTGTATTTATCTTATTGCTCTATATTTGATAATAAAGATAAATATTTTGTTTTGATTATTGTACGTACTTAAAGTTCAAAACATTAATGGGAATTTATATGTTTGTTTGACACTCTGACTGTGATATCATCATTTAATACTGTTGTTTAGCATTTGGTGTTTGTAAATATGATAAAGATTCTTTTTGGAATCATAAAGTTGATCATTATTTGCTATTGTAGTTTAGCATAAAGTATTTTACAAATATGTCTGACTTCTTTTGAGGTCATCTTAGGACCAATTGGAAATTGACATGTATTGATTACATTTCATGTAATTTCCACTCTACACATCCACATCTTGATCTATGTCGTTAATGACATTGGTATTGTGATTACCGTTGGGGTTTGTTAAAATCATATACAATAGCTATGACCTTTTTAGTCATATACCAATGAAGTTAATGGATCAGATTGTTTACAGGGGTATTTTATACCAATAAAGTTTGATATCAACTAAAGTTTTACTTGTATTTCACATACAACTCACATATAGCCCAAGTAGGAGATTGTTGGATATAATTATCCCTATTAAGTGGGCTTATTTCTAAGTTGCACACGTGAATACGATTCGAATCCTTTAAAATGATCTAACTTATGTCTAGTAGGTTTTGGATAATTAGATGTGGATCTCATATGTGTAGAACCTATAGTCCCACATCTATTATTATTGATGGACTGATAATAGATGTGCACTATATAATGGGTTGATATCTAGAGGATTAGGGTAATCTTGAGACGTCTCTTCGTTCCCCATTGACGAAGAGAATTCGGCGCCGTCAATCCTAACTCCTCCGGAAGACCTACCTTTTTCTTCCGCTGTTTCTTCTTCCACAGGATCTTCTTGACGACGTTAAAGGACAAAGATATGGCTATTCAATCAGGTTCTTTGTCATTATGTTTATGTATTATTTACTTTCTTATGTCATGTTCTTGATGAAACGAAGATCCATACTCATATATTCATGTTTTTCTATATGAATTCTTATTTTGATTTTATAAAATTCATGCGGCCTAAATTTTTAGAGAACTATCAATTGATATCTCCATGAACCTCTCAAGCAATGCTTTGCTTTCTGCTCTTTGTTTCCTAAAGGTTACCTGTTTTCTAAAGTAAAACTGATTCAAATATGGGCGGCTGAAGGCTTCCTTAAGTCCAAAAATATGGAGATGATTGAAGAAGCTGTCTGATAACATCGGCAAATTGATTCAACTCCGCTACCTCGATCTCTCCTGGAATTTTGGCATCGAAATCTTGCCCGACGCATTGTGCGACCTTTTCAATTTACACATACTGAAAGTAATAGGATGCGTCAAATTAAAGTCTCTGCCACAAGAAATGTGCAAGCTGATCAACTTGAGGCATATCGAGGCAGATGACATGGTGATCGAGCAGATAAACAGTGTAGGGAGGCTAACTAATCTTCAAGAATTGTCAACATTCAGTGTCTGAGAGGATGATAGACACACAGAACTGAGTAGTTTGGCGCAACTCCATGGCAGACTTTTGCATCAAGAATCTTGAGAATGTCGTAGACAATAATCCACTACAGATAGTGGACACAAGACGATGAGGATGTTAGCCTACTGCAGTACTGCTCCCCTCCTCATTCAAGAAACTAGAATTACACAACTGCGGCAACTTCAGGAGATTGCCGCCTAGTTGCTTGCACAATCTCAAGTTGCTCACAATATTAGACATAACTAATTGCCCTTTCATGCTGAATTTTCCTTTGGCTCAATTGGTAGAACTTGAATATTTGTATATCAGGAATTGAGGGGAATTGAGATCGATAGAGTGGTTCAGGTTTCTGAAATCTCTCAAGAGATTGTCCATTATAGGATGTCCCAAGTTGCTTCAGCTGGATGAGGGAGATGAGCAAGTGGGGAGTTTGACCCTGTTGCATGAATTATGGATCCTTAACACTGTACTGCTCAAAATGGTTCCCTTGAAAAGCTCCCTTCCGTTTGTCAAACGTCTCACCACTTATTCATCTTCTGAGGAGGAGTTGCTGCAAAACCTCATTGCTCTCCAATTCTTGTGTTTCTACAAATGTGAGAAATTACAGCCCCTGCCGACGGAGCTATACAGCCTTCCCTCCCTCCTGGATTTATGTATAAAAGATTGTCCAAAGATCCTATCCCTCCCAGAGAAGGGGCTCCCTTTATCCTTGAGAAAGATCGATTGCTTGGGTGATGTCCATCCAACACTGGAGGAGCAAGTGGAAAAGTACAACGCGAAGAGGATGGACAAGTCTAGTTGATTACTTATCTATCCTTGTTTTTGTTAAATTAACTAGTACTCGTTTGTTACAATTTGTTTAGATGCATGAAACTTATATTATCAATAATATATCATAAATATAAACTCTATATTTACTTTTTAATAAAGCAGTGAGATTCAGTAGTTTATTTCACCCACGCTCGTTAAAATAATTGTTTGACTGTTGTCTTTAAACTGCAACACATACATCGATCAGCTGCTCTGGTAAAAGAACATGCATATCCACTCCTACTTTGCTTTAATTCAAAGTGAAACCATGCTCCTAGCTACATTTTATTTAATAAACATTAGCTGCATCAAAAATTTCTGCATGCATGATGAATACAAACTTATTACAAGTTGCATGAAGCTGGCTGAACATTTGTTCTAAACATTCAACTGCATTGTAGGCCGTGAAAGCACTCTTTTGCTTTATTTCAAAGTTTTTTTTTTAAAAAAAAAAAAGGATAGAAAAAGTGAGGTTTTGCTGCAGGAACCACACAGAAAACCATATAAGAAACTAGTTTAAGCACAAAATGCTAAGCGGCATTAATTTTTTTATGTGCATGGATAAAGAATGCATGCTTCCTTGAATCCTTGCTTTTAAGGGGAATTCCTAAAGCACGATGAACTGGGAGGAGACAAGGGAACCAACTGAAAGATACTTAGCATGCAATCTGTGTCTTTATACAAGCCTGACAGAACCTTCTAAAACAGCCTTAAATCGGCTTCAGTTGCAGGCATGATTGAGGTGAATCTGAACTATCTAGCTGTTTTTATGGTCCTTGTGCTTTTTCTTTATTTTGTCCCTTTTAGACCAAAAAGCCATACATATCTTATATGAGAGAGGACCATACCTACATGAATGCAGCACATGAAGGATAGAATCTGGCTTTAGTTCCAACTTCTAACTTCCAATTAACCAAGCAGCAGTGTCTGTTATCTCCGTGGCAACGATGGACTTCTACTCTCAGAGCTTCCACAAGCTTCTTTGCTTTGGGTTGCTATTGGCCTGCATACAGGGGAAGGCGTACGGGATCAGAAATATAGATCTTGCTCTCGGATGGAAGGAAGAAACTGACATGAAAGCCATTGTGAAGGTGCGATACCTCGGCGACACCAGTACCTCCTCCTCTGAGAAGCTCGGTGCATGGAAGAATTCAGCTGCTGGGCCATCGCCGTTCGATCCCAACGAGACAAGCAAACGGAGAGTTCAAAGAGGTTCCGATCCCATCCACAACCGCTGCTGACAAACAGAAGCTGCTGCTGCAGCAGCAGAAACTAAGTGAAGATCATGAGGATCTCTGCGCTGTCAGTTACTCTCTCCTATTTGAGCATCTAATGGCTAATTTGCTGGAGAAGTATTGGTACATAGTTGTTGAAGGCCACATGGATCGTAGTAATTTTTTTTTTAAAAAAAAAGTGTGCATACAACTCCCCTGATCGAGTAGTAGTAGAGCAGAGATAAAAGTTGAGATATGAAGTGCATTTATCATTTGAGATGATTCCTGAATTGTATCAGAAAATGTATTCAATGGCACTGACTGCCCTGTCTCTAGTTATGCTGAAAGTTTCATCTTCGAGAAAAATGGGTGGAGGCGAAATGTGTTTTTACTGATCTTAATCCATCACCAGCCAGATTCCTTCCAGCGCAATCAATTTATATGTCGATCGAGTATTAACTTTACGATTACTGAAATCAAAATACAAGATACATGCCTTTTTTGCTCTTCATCTCTTCTTTGATTCGAGTCATTTAACTCCTTAATCCAGTTACTTGCCCTCATATTCATCTAGATTAGTTGTCCCCAAACTCCATATCCATTCAATGTGGCCTACCTACCCTGAAATCCAACCTCAACTCAACCTATGTCACATACCCTAGAGCTCAATGTCCTGTTGACATATTACTACACCGTCAAGGGCATAATTAGTTGAAGGTTATTATTGACAATCATAATTATCTATCTGGGTTATGTTATTTAAAACTACTTGATTCAAGAAATAAGGGGAAAAAATTTATATTTTAGTCTTGTAAGCTGTATTTTTTACAATTTTGATCAGGTTATCTATAAATTCACATTCTTAGTATATTAACTTATATTTTTTTTAATTCATATTTTTAATCTCGTAACTTGTATTTTTTTTTTTTCAATTTCAATCTTTTTTTTTTTTCCGAAATTTGAATTGACCATGGGTAATTGTCTAGATGATAGCAGTGATACACGTATGGAACTATTGAATGATGATTTCTCATTTTCTCCCCCATAAGCAAAAAAAAAAATGCCTAAATTCATTTTCTATGTCAATATCGTCATCACCAGCTAAGCAATTATCTATGGTCAATATGAATTTCAAACATAAAAGGATTGAAATTGAAAAAATACAAATTATGGGACTAAAATTATGAATTTGTAAATAACATGACTAGAACTAGAAAAAAATACAGGTTAATATACTAAAAATGTGAATTTATAGCTAACATGACTAAAATTGGAAATAAAAATAAAATACAAGTTAATGTACTAAACATGTGAATTTATAGTTAATAGGACCAAAATTGGAAAAAGAAAGTATACGGTAATGTTAATGTATTAAGAATGTGAATTTATAGATAACATGATCAAAATTATAAAAAGCATAATTTATTATATTAAAAAATATATAATTTTCTCAGAATTAAATGATTCCTAATTAATTGAGCATAAATTGTAAATGTCTCCCTTATGTGTTAGTCAAATATTTCAAAGGCTAGTAGTCGTCCGTGATTTACCTCCTCCATGCTGACCCTGGGACGGGTTGGCGGGGGCGTTAGGGGCGAGCGTATTTACCTTTTGCCACCATGTTTGTCATGTCATGAAATTGAAGATATAATATGAAATAAAAAAATGATATGTTTAAGGAAAGAAACTCAATGAAATGCTCACACATAAAATGATGGGGCCCACAAAAAGTGAAATGGTGGACCATGAATTTATATATCTATTCTTAAATATTTCATTAAAATTTTTCCTTGAGCGTATCATAGCTCTATGAAATATAATTAAAGTATGAGATTTTATGTAATTGGAGTAAAAAAAACTCCCAAAATAAGTATTTCAAAACTTAATCAAATAATATGTACTATTTTATTACGTATAACTTTGATTATGATAACTTCCAAATGCACCCTTAATATATTTTCAAAATATTAAAACATCAGAATCTAAACTTACTAGTTACTACAAATAAAACACTTATTTTCTAATAGAAATATCAATAATTTAAAAATATTAAGGATTTTTTTTAAGGAAAAAAAAAACTAAATCCGAAAAACAGTATGATTATCTTAAATTAGTACTATTATATAAATTCAATATTATTATTAAAAAAAAAAAGGGCCTTGACAAGATTCACAATAATCACACGTGTTGGGCGGTGCCCGGTTTCATCTACCATGGTCAATGCTGCGTTTAAAACAATATTTGATTTTAATAAAAACAAATTCAAAATCAAAATCATATTGCTGCAATTTGCAGCCGGGCCGCCATCAAATTAGTAAAAATAAGTTGTTTTATATTGAAAAAAAAAACACCCATCAAATTGATTAGTGAAAATATAGATTATTTTAATGCTTCAGAGAGCCTAGACAGTTAGACTAATGTGTTTTTTTAAATAAAAATAAATATTAACTAAATTTATCTTTTTAAGCTTGCCAAAAATATTTAATTTATAAATTTAAATGGACATCTTCTTTTTCATTTTTTTTTTGAAATTTTAATACTTAATCCTATAAAAATGAGAGACGATGACTCGTGCATATTTCAAAACAATATCGCGCATGTCGTATATCAATTATTCAATTCTACATATACCTTAATCAAATCAAATCAAGGCAAAATTTGAAATTGGTAGCCAACGACAATTCAGTTACCACCCCCGCCCAATGCACTACATAGCCATCGACAGCCTTTTTGTGGCCGAATAAACTAAGAAACTTCGACGTTATCATATTAAATAATAGTTTTTTGGATTTTTTTTTTCGAATCTTACTCTTAAATTTATCAAACGAGGCATTTGTTTCCAATGATTTTCTGAAGAAATATCATTCTCTTCAGCTTTTCATTGTTGATGTATTACCGTCTCAAATATATATTAATCAATTAAAATACATATTTTTAGTTGACACATTTTGGGGTGGCTGGTTCAGTTCCACGAATATTTTTCTAATTAACAATCAATATTTTCGAGTCCACTATATTAATAAAAAGAAATTCATCCATAATATGTTACAGAGTTTCGAACTCAAGATGTCTAGTCTAAAGAACCTACTTATGACACCTAGTGCCGTTTCAAGATTCTCCAAGGCCTAGGCAAAAATAAATTAAAAAGAATCCTTTAATATATTTTTAAAAAAAATTTGCAAATTTTTTTCATTTGAATTTGGGATTGAGAATGTTTGGTTTAAGAAAAATTGATTTATTTTTAAAAAATAAAATATTATTTTTTATATAAAATTAGTTTTCTCGCTAATATTTAGATTTTTTTTAACATTGTTAAATTATTTAGTCTTTTTGAGACATTGAATGTAAATAAAATTTTATTAATTTTAATTTTAAATTTTTTTATGAAGCATTTTATTTTACATTTATGATAAAAAAAAAATCTCTGATTCATGTTATTATCGAGGAAGAAAAAGAAATAATGAGAAAGAAATATTATCAGCAAGGGAGGAGAAGGGCGTTCTCTGAGAGTATCACTAGCGAGGGAGGAGAAGGACGTTCTCTAAGAGTATCACTAGCGAGAGTGCATAAACGTCCAAAATTATTGATGAGAAAAGAAAAAAGACATCAGCGAGAGAATATAAACAAACAAAATTAATGAGGAAAAAAAATAGGCACAAAGCATGGTGAAAAAATAATTAGGGTTTTTTTAAAGATATTGAGAAGGAAAGAGTTTATTAGTTTTAAAAGATATATAATTAAATAGAATAAAATCTTGACTAAGTACAATTATGAAGAAATATGATTAAATAAAATAAAATCTTGGCTAAATGTAATTATGAGAAATAAGGATAAATGTAATGTGTAAATTGTAATGTGGAAATAGGAATAATGAATTAATTAATAAAATGTCATTACTGGATTAACATGATATTTATTAATCTATCATTAATTAATATTAATGACTCAATTTAATTTTTTTAATGTCTTTACTTAATTATTTAATCAATGGACACCAATAATATTGGGGCTCTAGGCATAGGTCTTAATGGTCTATGCCTTGAGCCGGGCCTGATGACACCTAACCGAGGAGCCAACTAAAATATATATAGATAGACTTAATAATGATCAAAATACGGGTCGTCTAAAAAATTTTTAAGGCCTAAGTAAAATAATAATAATAATAATAATAATTTTTGAAAAAATATATTTCTATCTAAAATTTTATCAGTAAAATACTAAAATTTAAGAAAAAAAGAGATAATTTTTACATTACAAAATATTATTTTCGTAATTGAAGGACCTAACCAACTAGGTCACTTAGTAATAATTTTATTTTATGTCAAAACTCAACTCTTTATAAAAAATCTTTTATATTAAACTTTCCGCATAATTTATTAAAAATAATATATTTGTTAGTAAATATTTTTAATTAAATAAATAAAGTTAAATTTTGTCAATAAAATATTAAAAATACTAACTAATTTGACAATGAATAATGAATTATTATAATATTATTAATATATATTTTAATTATTTTTTGTATTGATAAATTTTAGTTTCGATGAAGAAAAGTATTGACGTAATAATAAAATTATTATTATGTGATCTACAGATAATATGATTGAGTATTAGATATAACTATTTCTTGTAATAAATCATTCTCTGGGATTCTATATCAGCGAGAGCTTCATTCGCTAAACTAGCTTTTTATCAATTTTAACTTCAATAAATTATCAATCAAATTTATCTAGTCAAAAAATTTAACTGGTTAATATTAATGATGAATTATAAAAAAAATAAAAGAGAGAGAATGCATAATAATAATTGACGATGAAAAATTGATAATGAAGAAGAAATAAAAAAAAATAAAGAGAAAAATATAAAATTTATAGAGAAATAATAGTACAATATTAAATATATATATATATTTTAATTTTAAAAGTATTTTTATAAAATATCAGTTACTACTAAGTAAAAAAATTAAAAACGATGAAATTTAAATTTAATTTATAAAAAATATTAAATCTAAAAAATTAAAAATTATTAATCAAATTTAATTTAGCTAGTAAAAAATTAAAATTAGGTTAAAAATAAATCAGGGCTAAAAATTATTTTCATCATAATTTTAAATATTTACTATCCAAATTATTAAAATTTTAAAGTAATTATCAAATATTATTATATATATTGGTGGATTCTAATATAATTGGGGCGCTAAGCATAGGTCGGCTCTGTCACAATAAAGTGTGTTATTTAAGAATTTTTTAAAATAAATAAAACGGATCACAAAATCTAAATAATTATTTTGATAAATAAAATTTAAATAAGCTTGATAAAAAGTAAACAAACTCAAATTCATAAAGGGTCGAAGCAGGTAAATAATATATAATTTTAAAATAGTCAATAAATATATGATATATCCTAAAAAAATTACACTCACCTTACAATGTCTCATGACGACGAGAAGTCGTCCCTTTGGATGGGTCTAGTGGCTAACACATGAGGTATTGTCATCATACATGAAGTCTGAGGTTCGAATCTCAGCAAAATCGAGGAAAATACCTCCCTTATGTGCTAGTCACTATTCCAAAGACTAGTAGCCGCCTGTGATTTACTTCCTCCGTGTTGGCCCTAGGGACAAATTGACGGGAGCACTAGGGACGAATTGTTGTAAAATAATAAAGCAATACAGGCAGTATTATATTTGCACAAAAATAAGCATGCAATAGACACATAAATAAAGGAGTAGGGTTTAGAATATAGTTATCCGGTTGAAGCGTCGGCATGCCGACTGTCCTTAGAGAATTTATTGTCGCCTCATGGTGCAAAGGCTCTCCGGCAAAATTCCCCCAAGATCCGACAACCGCTCGTCTCGTCCGTAGGTGCACTCCAAAACGAACGCGACACTCGGACCCAACCTCAGATCGCTGGAAGACCAAGCCTCAGGACAAGAAAGACGAGAAGAAAGCAGAAAGAATCGCATAGAGAAGGGAGAAAGCTCGAGGCTTGAGTGAAGAATAGAGGTGCTGCAAGTCCCCTTTTATTCACTCTGAGAAGGTACGAAGCAGTACGAAGCACTGCTTCGCTAGCGAGGAAACGCGCCTCAGTGTCGCGTCCGCGTCCCTTCCTCACGCGCGGAACCAAACTCTGGTTTGGTTGGTTCCTCACGCGCGGAACCAAACTCTGGTTTGGTTTTGGTTCAGACCAAACCAGAACTGGAAGACCGGGCGGATTTGCACCCCCCCTGCGCGCGTTAATCGCGCACATGACACCTGGTTTATGGATTTCCAGCTCGAACCCCCCAAATTCACTCGATTTGGGCTTGGCCCGCGCATGCGTGTAGGTCCTCTTATCATTGCTAAGCAATGATGGAAGGGCTTCTTATATAAGTCCTTCCAAGCTTCTCCACTTAGCAATGTGGGACTAAAAACACTAAAAAAAATGCTTTGAATTTAAAACAAAATTCAACAATCCCCCACAAATTCAAATCATTTCGGTTAAAAACAAAAAACAAAAAAAAATGTCCTGAGGCTAGGTTGCAATGAGCTTTTAGTGAAAATACCTTCCGGTTTGAATTTTCACCTAAGTACACCAATCTTATTCACATAGGTTTGAAGTGAACTAGGTCTTGAACTTAAACCTTTTTATATGTGAAGTCAAATGGTAATAACTCATCACGGGCGACGGTTGAATCCTTCTGGGTTGGTGCATTACAGCCATGCCACCGAATCTTATTTCATAAGTACTAAGGGGAGTTGCCTAGACCCCCCACACTGCGGCCACACAGTTATACTTACATATATGAGTTCTCCAAGGATGTACTGCGAGCATCCTGTCAATAAGACCTTGAACTTATTAAGAGCCTCCAAGCTCATCCTTACTAGTAGTCAAGCATCTATCCAGGGAAGAGACTATGAGATTACATCTCAATCAATTTGATGCTTACGGTTACCCTTATAACTTGTTTATACCACATTGAACCTACTTCTTGGGATCTCCAATCAGATAGGTTGGGTTGCCGTTATAGATGAAACCAGGATAGGCCTCAGTCCCATTCCCTTACTGGATCTCTTGATTTTCTCGGAATCAAGTCCTTTTGTGAGTGGATCAACAATATTGTCTTTTGAACTTACGAAGTCCAATGACACCACTCCAAGAGACACTAGCTCACGAATAGACTTCAATCTTATTCGTACATGTCTCTTCTGTTTCTGGTTATACTTGGAGCTTCTAATCTGAGCTATTGTTGTTTGATTATCACAGTGTACTGAAATAGAAGGTATTGGCTTTACCATCAAGGGAATTTCTGAAAGAAGACCCTTAAGCCAATCAGCTTCAGTTACTGTGGTATCTAAAGCACACAATTCTGCCTCAGATGTAGAACGGGATATAATCATCTATTTAACAGACCTCCAAGCAACTGCACCGCCTCCAAGTGTAAAGACATAACCAGTAACGCCTTTACACTCAGCAGTGTCTGCTATCCAACTAGCATCACTATATCCCTCCAGGACTGCAGGGAATCTCCCATACCACAAGCCCAAGGATATAGTACCTTTTAGGTATCTGAGTACTCTGTCTAATGCATCCCAATGCATTTTGTCCGGACAGCTGGTAAACCTGCTCAATTTCGTTATAGCAAAAGAAATATCAGGTCTAGAACAATTAGCTAAATACATTAGACTACCTATTATTTGTGAGTATCTTAATTGAGACACTGCCACACCACTATTATTCTTGTGGAGAGTTTTTGAAGGGTCATATGGTGTGACAACAGATTTAACTTGACTATAACCATATTTCTCTAATACTCTCTCAACATAGAGTGACTGAGAAATTGTTATTCCATCAGTTGAACGAGTCAACTTCAGCCCTAAAATCATATCAACACAACTCATATCCTTCATATCAAACTTACCACTTAAGAGGGTCTTAGTCTCATTAATAATAGAAAGGTTAGTTCCAAATAGTAGAATATCATCTACATATAAACATAGGATAATACAATTATCATCTTTCATTTTAGCATACACACATATATCAGAGTCATTTACTTCAAAGCCAAACGATAGCATAGCTCTATCAAATTTTTCGTACCACTACTTTGGGGCTTGCTTTAAACCATAAAGAGATTTGACTAACCTACAGACTTTATTCTCATTTCCAGAGACTACATATCCCTCAGGCTGATCCATATATATCTCTTCTTCTAGATCTCCATTTAGGAATGCCGTTTTGACATCCATTTGATGGACCTCAAGATGATATATGGATGCTAATGCGATTAACACTCGGATTGTAGTAATTTTGGTAACAGGAGAATAAGTGTCAAAATAGTCAATCCCTTCTTTTTGTTTGAATCTCTTAGCAACTAGGTGGGCTTTGAATTTATCTACTGACCCATCAGGTTTTAGTTTTCTCTTAAACACCATTTACATCCTATAGTGGTACACCCAGGAGGTAAATCTACCAACTCCCAAGTGGCATTAGAGATAATAGAGTCCATTTCACTTTTAATAGCCTCTTTCCAGTGTTTAGCTTCAGGAGAAGCCATGACATCTCTATATGTCACAGGATCACCTTCTATATTATAGGTGATAAAGTCCTGGCCTAAATCCGTAGACACACGTTGCCTCTTGCTCCTTCTCGGTTCTGTATAGTCACTAGATTCATCTAGTCTAGAGTGACTTGAGGAAGGTGTACCCACTACGGATAATGGGACCTCTACGGAAGAAGGCTCATTTCTAGTAGAAATACTAGATTGAGGTGTTCTCGTCTTCATAGGAAATATATCCTCAAAAAATGTAGCATCGCGAAGTTCTACAATAGTATTTGCATCTATTCCAGGAATTTCTGATTTAATAATCAGGAACCTATATACAATACTATTTTGAGCATAACCCAAGAAGATACCATCTACGATCTTTGGACCAAGTTTTTTCCTTTTGTGTTCAGGTACTAGTACCTTTGCCATGCACCCCCACACTTTAAGGTATTTCAAACTTGTCCTTCGGCCTTTCCAAAGCTCATATGGGGTTTTATCCCTTGACTTCATTGGGACTCTATTTAGCACATGGCATGCAGTGTATAGAGTCTTCCCCCACATAAAGTTGGGTAACCCAGAACTGCCTAACATGGAATTAATCATATATTCAAGGGTTCGATTTTTTCGTTCTGCTATACCGTTGGATTGAGGACTATATGGAGCAGTTACCTCATGGATTATACCAGCATCTTGACAAAATTTTTGAAACAGGTTCGAGGTAAATTCTCCACCCCTATCAGACCTTAACCTCTTAATAGTTTTATCGGTTTGATTCTCAGCTTCAGATTTAAAAATCATAAATTTATCTAAAGCTTCATCCTTGGTTTTTAGCAAATAAGCATAACAATAACGAGAGTGGTCATCAATGAAGGTAATGAAATGCCTTTTATGGTCTCTCGTTATTACACCGTTAAACTCACAACAGTCAGTATGAATCAATTCTAAAATATCAAAATTTCTATCAACTGATTTGAAGGGTTTACGGGGTTGTTTATATTGCACACAAATTTCACATTTTTTCTTATCATTTATAGCATGCTTAGGGATCATGTCAAGATTCATCATCCTTTTTACGGTATTAAAATTGACATGTCCTAATCTGTCATGCCACAGATCATAAGACTCAATGTTATATGAACAACCAATATCAGAAGTTTTATTTAAAGTAACATTTTCTACATTGAGTTTAAATAAACCTTCATTAAGGTAACATTTTCCAATAAAGGTTCCTAAATGTAATATTACAACTTTATTACATTTGAAGTTCAACTCATAACCAGCACGGACTAACTTTGATCCGCTAATCAAATTTCGACGGACCGCTGGAACATGATGCACCTCATGTAGTGACAGGACTTTTCCAGAGGTGAACCTCAGGTCAACTTGTCCTATCCCAAACACCCTGGCTGCAGAATGGTTCCCCATGGTCACGAAAGTGCCTTCAATTACCTATCGATGGTGTCGTCACTAGCAGTCACGACATTTACTTGTGCCTTGGTGTTGGACGTATTGCTTTGGTTCTTGTCCTTTCGCTTAGGGCAGAATTTGGCATAATGTCCAACCTATCCACATGCCCAGCAAGGCTTAGGTTTGGTTCCAGTTTTCTTTTGAACATTTGGGTTGGGTTTCATCTTGTTCTTCATTTTCTGATTTTTGAATTTCTTCTTGTCAGATGAGACTACTACATTTGCCTTTGGAATAAAATCCATAGGCATTCTTGTATCATCATGTTTATGTTGCTTCCAATGTTCTTCTTCGATATTTAAGGCAATCATCAAATCTTCTAGAGAGATTTTACCTCTCCGATGTTTAAGAGTCATGCCAAAATCTTCCCAACTTGGAGGTAATTTTTCGATGATAGACAAGACCTGAAATTTTTCAGGTAATGGCATATCTCTTTCAGCAAGACCATGAATTTGAACTTGGAATTCATGTGTCTGCTCAACCACAGATTTGCCTTCAACCATTTTGAAGTTCAGGAATTTTGCCACAGTATACTTTTCTAAACCAGAATCTTCGGAGTTATATTTTTTATCCAAAGATTTCCACAGCTCTTTAGCTGAAGAGGTTGAGCAGTACACATTAAATAATGCGTCTGAGAGGGCAGACAGGATTCTTCCATGGCAGAGATAATCCCTTTGCTTAAACCTCTCTAAGGCAGCACTATGGGCAGGTTCCTCTTCATTAGGTGAAGGAGGGTTTGTTTCTATAACGGAGAATAGCCCTAGCGTAGTAAGCCAAAATTTCATCCGTTGTTGCCAACGTCTGAAGTTTTGCCCGTAAAATTTCTCGGGTCTAGCACTAGCCTCATCAGATCCTATTACCCTATCATTCATCATGTCTATTGATACAGGCAATAAATTCTCTAAGAATGTTGTAAAATAATAAAGCAATACAAGCAGTATTATATTTGCACAAAAATAAGCATGCAATAGACAGATAAATAAAGGAGTAGGGTTTAGAATATAGTTATTCGGTTGAAGCGTCGGCACGCCGACTGTCCTTAGAGAATTTATTGCCACCTCACGGTGCAAAGGCTCTCCGGCAAAATTCCCCCAAGATCCGACAACCGCTCGTCTCGTCCGTAGGTGCACTCCAAAACGGACGCGACACTCGGACCCAACCTTAGATCGCCGGAAGACCAAGCCTCAGGACAAGAAAGACGAGAAGAAAGCAGAAAGAATCGCACAGAGAAGGGAGAAAGCTCAAGGCTTGAGTGAAGAATAGAGGTGCTGCAAGTCCCCTTTTATTCACTCTGAGAAAGTACAAAGCACTGCTTCGCTAGCGAGGAAACGCGCCTTAGTGTCGCGTCCGCGTCCCTTCCTCATGCGCGGAACAAAACCGAAGTCCGCGTCCCTTCCTCACGCGCGCCCACGGGCTGGGGATTTGCACCCCCCTGCACGCGTTAATCGCGCACGTGAAGCCCGACTTATGGATTTCCGGCTCGAACCCCCCAAATCCACTCGATTTGGGCTTGGCCCGCGCATGCGTGTAGGTCCTCTTATCATTGCTAAGCAAGGATGGAAGGACTTCCTATATAAGCCCTTCCAAGCTTCTCCACTTAGCAATGTGGGACTAAAAACACTACAAAAAATACTTTGAATTTAAAACAAAATTCAACACGAATGTATTCGTCATATTCGTCTTTTGTCACAACGACGAGGAGAAGGCATATCTAAAATGTTGTATAATAATTTTATTGTCAATTTCAATTAAAATATATTTTTCAATGTACGAAACTATATAATCTTTAAATCAAAAATATTCAACGTATATCAGAAAGGGTAAAACATATAAATAAGGAGGATAAAATTATAAACTATAACTATACTAATAAAAAATAATTTTAACAGGTCAGCTGACAGTTCGGATGCCCCTCGATTCGTCCTGATTCCTCATGCATACAAAGATATCACATCAAAATAATATTCACTGTGTGCGCTGGCTGACATCGCACGGTGAAGGATATAATCTTTTACAATAACTTACCAAATGTACCTAAATTTTCTAAATGCTATTTTAAGATTTATCAAATAATTTATCTTTTTAAATTCTATACTTCAAATAAGTCTGACTTTTTTATTATTATTATTTTTTTTTTTCTTTCGTTTCTCCCATACATATAACTTATCATTTATTTTTCCTCTTCTCACTTTTCTTTCTTTCTTCTTTATATGCATACATAACATATGAATAATATTTTATAAAATTTAATTATTTTTTTTTATAATATTTTAATATATTTAGAAAAGTCGAAATAAATATAGATGGTATATTTAAATTCTTACCCCAGAAATCTACAAGAACTAAAATTGATGCAATATAATATTTTTATGTTCATAAGTGGATTTTAATTGAAACCTATTGATGGACGTAGAGGGCTCCGATTGCATCCATTTCAGTTCTTATAAATTTTTAGTGTTGCAAGGAGTTCAAATATACTATCCATTATTTATTTCATCATCTCTAAGATATTAAAATACAATAAGAAAGAATTACCAAGATTTTCCATATTGGGTCTGATATAGAATCATATCAGGCCCCAACATGGATCTGATATGGAATCATATCGGCCCACGTTGAGCTTGAAATAATTCCATATCAGGCCTAACGTGAAAAATTTTGATGATTCTTTTTATTGCATTTTAACACCTCTGAAAGTCAAAATAAATAATGGATAGCATATTTGAACTCCTTGTAACCCTAGAAATCCACAAGAACTACAATGGGTGCAATCAGAGCTCTCTAGGTCCATAAGTGAGTTTCAGTTGAAATCTACTAATGGACCCGAAGATCTCAGATTACATCAATTTCAATTTCTGTGGATTTCTAGGGTTGCAAGAAGTTCAAATATGTTATCCATTATGTATTTTGTCTTCTCTAGATATTAAAATGTAATACGAAAGAATCGCTAAAAATCTCCACATTGAGCCTGATATGGAACCATATCAGGTCTAATGTAGACTTGATATGAAATTATAAATGATGATGAGTAGGAAGGATGGATACTACTTTCTTCCTGTGTATTTTGAGAGTCTTGAATCTTCAAGTGTTCGAGAAATCAAATTATAGTGGAACAATTTCCTGCAACTCATAATAAATCATGAGCAAGAAATAATCTTTTGTGTTGTTTTTCCTGTTTGTTTACTTCAATTTAGCAAATGACTTGAAGCTTTGGGCATTCACTTGGGCTCCATCCATTTTGAAATTCACAGTTGCAACCAGCTAGAGGATTCAAGCATAAACACATCATGACTTTTTTTTAATCAAACACAAAAGCACCAATTAGCCATAATCTTATTGCTACAGTATAAAGGGTCTCTGAAATAAACAAGATCCAAAAAAAGATACATAGATGATGATGATTATAACCAGTTTGCATGAATCTTTTAAACATTATCATCACTTCTCCTCCTGCTACTACTATCTTTCTTATACTTTTTTACCTATTTATTTTTTTGTCTTACCTAATAAATAGAGCTACATCTTTAGAAGAATTTACAACAAGATTGGATGGAACATAAGGTCTTCTGTCGGAAAACAAAAATCTTGTGTGTCCTTGAGTTATTATCTTCTCCCCTGAAAATCAAATGATAAATATACTTAAGAAATAGAGTTAGTGTTTAAGATTTTAATGAATATTTTTGTTCCTTACAAAGATTATGGTATTTTTTTATACAGTAAAATAAAGATAAAAAAGATTAAATAACATGAGAACTTGGAAGGTGAATGACTCTAGAAACTATTGAACAAGAAAATAGGAAGAGGAGGAAAATGAGCTTGCTCTCCTTCTTACCAATATCAGATGCTTACTACTATGTCATTCCTGTTTAACTTATAGAAAAAAATTTAAAGTCGAAGTCATATGGCCTGCATGGTCTCTTCACGTTACTTGTTTGGTCTGATCTTACCATTTAGATATATTTTAGATATATTTTACTTGATTGTGATATCAAAATTTACTTAAAAAGAATAATTTTATGTTTGATGGATAAAACATAATCTCCTCCCTCCTCCGGATTAAATTAATTAAGTGAGCCAATTGAGTGAACTAGTAGAATCATAATCCTCTTCTCTAAGTTGAAATTGTTAGGATGTATATTATAAGTCTAGTTTTTGTATGAACATCTGTTTTGAAATAAGAATCACTTTGGTCAAATGTTTGCATTTTATATTTATATATATGTCAATGCAGTTGTTCATTTAATTTATATTGTAGATAACATGGTGTGTGATGCCACACAGAAGATCATGTTATCGGTTCCTTATAAATTATAAATAGTAGCTCACAACCAAGATAGATTGGGACAAACCATTGGTACGGTTGTAGTGTAATTTGGTATTAGTCTGTCTTGACTATAAAATTACACTAGTACACTATGTATGTATTGAGCAGGACCGTTTGAGGTTATTTGATTTGTACTGACTACGTAAAAGAACAGAACCTCTGTTATTATGGATGTGCGTCCTCTTAATCCCTATATAATAATAAGCACGTATACTTAGTATTTATTTCTTTAACTTATCAATGGGTGAGATTTATTCGTTAAATCAATAGACCCAATGAGTTGGGAGATAGTACTATTTATATGATGTGTTGTTGATTATAGAAGGAATCTGTGTCCTAATTATTTAGGCTGATGATGTCCCATTGAGGAGCTCATAAGGATTATCATATAAACTCTGCAGGTGGACTTAGTCCGACATGATAATAAAATTGAGTGGTACTACTCTTGGAATCAGATGTTAATTAATTGAGTTATCAGTAACTCATTTAATTAACAGACATACGATATCTTAAACACTGGGAGATTAACGCATTCATGATAAGAAAGAGCTCATATTGTAATATGAGATTGGTACAGTAGTTCAATAATAACCCTTTAGTGGTATGAGTTATTATTGATGGATTTGAGTTGGGTGTTCGAGCTGAACACAGGAAGCCCAAGCCCATCAGGAGGACATCAACCGTAGTGACGTTGTCAAACCTTGCCTCTATTCATATCCACGTTGAGCTCCTCAAGACAACTCCTTGAGTACAAGCTTCTTCTTCGAAAATTACTAGCCACGAGCGAAGAAGAGGAATCAAGAGGAAGAAGAAGAAAAGTACACAAGGGAGAGTTTTTCTCCCTTGTGGTGGTCACGACAACAAGAGGGAGCACCCTCGTTGGCGGCGGGAGAGGGAGAGGAGGATTGGGTTTCCAAAAGTCAATCAACTAAATAATGAAACTTGTATCTAATTCTCTCCCAACTACATCTATATATAATCCTCTTTAATGAGTTGGATTAGAAAGCTCAAATCCAACTCATTATTTCTTAATAAAAAATTAGTTTATTAACTCCTTGGTTTGATTCATAACTAAACTAAGTTGGTTTATGACTAATTCATGATTTAACCAAATATGGTTCAACTCTACCACAAGAGATGTAGTCTATCCGTGCTTATCTCATGATAAATATTTTCATATTTGTCTTATGTATGATCCAACCAAATATTTATTTCTTGATCTAAGATTCCTATTCTTTAACTTGTTTTACATCTTTTAGAGACTCGTTAGTGTGCGTGACCCAATAGGTTCTCGATATTTTAGCTGCCCATAATTAACTACTTAATTATAGAACGATCATGAGTGACACATAGTAGTACATGTCACGCCCCTAGAGAAGTCCCTGCCAGATAAAAATCCGGCAGCATCTCCCCTGTTATACACCAGCCACATGCGGCTGGAATATATACACAACCACGCAGTTAATAATCTCAGCCTACACGACTGTACAAATATAACAACAACCACGCAGTTATATATATTTTATCAGCCCACTCGGCTGTAATCAAAACCAACACAGCGGAAAAATATAAAGACAAACCCATACAAAACAAATCAAAACACTGCTAGCCGGCTAGTCTTTATACAACAATCACAACAACAAATACAACAACACACCAAATACAAATAAAACATATACAAAACCCGAAACGGTCTTCGGATGTAACGTAGGACCCGGCAGACAGGATACTCCGAGCGACACTCCAACCATCTACCTGAAACATAAAGATATATATATATATATATATATATATATATATATATATATATATATATATATATATATATATGTTGGATCGTGAAGTTTCGCTAGAGGGGGGGTGAATAGCGATTATAAAAATTTCGACAAGAGCAAGCGCAGTGGAAAAGACGAAATTAAAACAATGCTAACACAATAACCAATTTTACTTGGTTCGGAGCCTTTGGCGACTCCTACTCCAAGGCCCGCACACGAGGGTGCTTTGTTGGACAATTCACTAGCAATTCGAATAATTATTTTACAATTGAAAGTACAGTTGCTAATGAAAAATAAAGCAGTACCGACAGAGGAAGAAATCAGAAAGAAAAGAGCGCGTTGTCGGAGCTTTGCGGCGTCGTAGGAGTACAGAAGAGCAGATCGTCAATTCAGAGTTGTTGTTGGAGCTCCACCCCTGCCCCTTCTTTTATATGACGCTCGGGGTGCCCCGGATCCCTTCCGAGCGCCCTGGTGGGACGCGGCAAGTCCAACCAGTGAGTTCCACGTGGTGATGATGTGTTTGGATGAAATTTACCTCCCGGGCGCCCGAATCCCTTCCGGGGAGCACTTTTCCTGCAAAACAAGGTTAGTCCGAGGCAAATATATAGATTATAACCTGCAAAACAGAGTGTTAGTTCAGTTTATAGTTTAGCAAAAAGAGTATGACTTAGATTCCGTCTTTCCGAGACCGGAATCTAGTCACGATCTCGACTTAGATATCCGAAATGGATCTAAGCCGGATCGACGCCTAATGTTCCCTTCCCGGGAACGCGTCCTCACAGTCACTCCCTTCCAGTGACTTACCTTTACTCACCTGCCAGACGTCCGGTCAGCCCTTCGACCCGTCTACTTCTCGCCAAGCGTCCGGTCAGCCCATCGACCCGCTTGGACTTCTCGCCAGCTATCCGGTCAGCCCGTCGACCTAGCTGGACTTCTCGCCAAGCGTCCGGTCAGCCCGTCGACCCGCTTGGACTTCGTGCCAGACATCCAGTCAACCCGTCGACCTGTCTGGACTTATCCTGCACACTCGGTCAGAGTGTTAGATCACGACAAACCTAACTTAACCTGATTTGTCATTCATCAAAACCTAAGTTAGATCGTTAGTGCTAACCGCACCAACAATCTCCCCCTTTTTGATGGAAGGACAACCTGGTTAAGTTAGTAAAAAATATATGCGAGTAAAAAGAGTTTAAACATTTTGTTCTAGCATGAGGTTTAAGTTGGTTTTTAACTTTGACATTTTGTTTTTCTAACTTAATCACCTATCCCTTCCCCTTTGGCATTCATCAAACAAGGATATAATTTAAACATTTAAAAATACAGAACACATAAAAAATGTAAGGAATGATGTCTAGTTATCTTGGGGGAGTTTAAATTTTTTTGAAGACTTGTTTAAATTATTAGCTTTAGCTTTTGGAAAATAGCTAAGTTTTGAAAGAGTGGCCAATTTTTTAAGGATCATTTACAAAATTAATTTAATTTTCAAAAATGACTTTGCAAACTCAAAAGAGAATTTTCTAATCAAAAATTTGAAAAGATAATTTTCTAATATAAGTGTATAAGTTTCAAATTTTAGGATCAAGGTAAATTTTCAAAATATGTTTCAATTTTGAAGTATTTTTCAAACATAAGTTTTGAAAATCAAAATTTTAAGGCTAAGTTTTCAAAACTAGATTTTCCAAACAACATTTTTCAAATTTTGAAAAAGATTTCAAAGTTGAGTTTTAAAAGCTATTTCAAAACTGATTGAAACTAAGTTTGAAAAAAAAATCTTAGTTTATAAAATCTAATTGAAGAATTTAGTTTTATAAATGCTAGTTTTAAGAATATTTGAAACATAAGATTTCAAAAACTAAGTTTGAAAACTTTTCTTTTTAAGTTTGTAAAAACTTTAAATTTGAACCCAAAATTCAATTTGAATAAAAAATATTAGAAAAGATATTATGTTTAAGGTGGAGAAAATAATTTTGGTGTTAAGTGTTGATTTAATCCTCCCCCTAAACCTGACATCTAAAATAGCTGTCTAACCAATTAGGTACTTACTGACTATCAGAAGATAGCAGTTTTCACTTGGTTAGTCAAGTTAAGTTCATTGTGATCAGTTAGGTGATTTGGATTGACTATTATTATTCTAGGGGGTTGATTCTCCTGAGGTTGTTCTTCTTCTTCATGACTTAGGATTTGGTTGGCTCCTTCAGAGTTATTATTTTCTTGAACAAAATCAATTGATTGATGTTGTGTTTGTTCTAGGTTTTGTTTGGATTCTTCAAATTTCACATTAGTAGTTTCTTCAATTCTTAAGGTAACCTTATTGTAAACCCTGTAGCCTCTACTATTTAGTGAGTATCCTAAGAAAATTCCATTTTCAACCTTGGAGGTGAATTTTCCTAAATGTTCTCTTGTGTTTAAGATAAAAGCTGGGCACCCAAATTTTTAAGTTTTAATTTTTAAAATAAATTTTTAAGTTTAAAAAAATTTAAGTTTTAATAAATTTTTAAGTTTAAAAAAAAATTAAATAATTTTTAAGTTAGAAAAAAATAAGTTTAAAATAATTAAGTTTAATTTTTGAAATAAGTTTTTAAGTAGCAAAAATTAAATTTTTTTTTTAAAAAAAATTTAAGTTTTAAAATGAATTTTTTTAAGTTAAAAAAAATTACGTTTTAAAAAAATTTACGATTAATTTTAATTTAATTTTATTTTTAATTTAATTTTAATTTTAATTTTAATTTTAATTTTAATTTTAATTTTAATTTTAATTTAATTTTAATTTTAATTTTAATTTTAGTTTTAATTCAATTTTAATTTAAATTTAATTTTAGTTTTAATTTAATTTTAATTTAATTTAACGTCCTTAGTCATATCACCCGATCTATGTTTTTAATCAGGGAATCCTATATTTTTTTGAGATGAATTAGATTCAATTTTAGAGTTTGTTTTTAACTTGTGTTAAATTCAGGTTTAGCTTTGGGTTCAACAAATAGGCGTTCTCTGGATAAACTTCTGAGCTATGGTGAATCACTTGGACATCATTAAAGTAACCATGCCTTCGAGGTTTTTCAAATAATCCTATCCACTGGACTTAGTATGAAACCTTGGTCTAACTGGTTAGGATCCATAAAGGGTAACTTTGGTCAGTTCCACTTAGCCAAATGCACCAGGTCGAAGCCATATCTTCCTAGACATGCATAGACTAAGCTTCCCTAACGTACTATCATCCAAAATTTCACCAGTACCATTTTTCAAGTTAAACTTGAACCCTTTTTAACTAATCCTAATTACCCTGTCGGGTAGGTTGGTTAGGGTTACCCTGTCGGGTAAGTTGGTTAGGGCTACCCTGCCAGGTAGGTTAGTTTTGGAGGTGCCAGCTATTCTGGAGCCTCCCCCTGAATTAATGGTCATTTTAATTTAATTTTGTTCTCGGTTTATGTTTATTTCTTTTGTAATTATATTTTACTTGGTGATAGTTTACATTTTGTTGAGTTTTAATATGTTTAGATTTTAAATTTTTTTGTTCAGGTTTGTATTCTGGTTTTTGATTTGGTTTATTTGATTTTATGTAATATATTTTATCTTTAGGGATATAATATTGGTTGGGTCCTATTTGCGTGGTCAAACACGCTTTCGGAACCCAAGCCTTATTCGTTGATTTGTATTGGGTTATTAATGATTTAAATGTTTTATTTGAGTTTGACTTATATCTGAGTCCGGTTTTGTTATAACATGCTTTTTGATTATTTAGAATTAAATCTAAATTTTTTGTTCTAGTAGTAAATTTTTCTAACATATCTTTTAAATTATTAATTTCTAATTTTAATGATGAGTTCTCCTCCTCAAGTGTTAGATCTTGAGCTGGTTTATTATTTATAACTTGTTCCTTGAGGATTTGATTTTTCTCGAGGAGCAATTTGTTTTCATTTTCTAACCTAACTAATTTATTATTTAAGCTGTTTTAAAAAATTTCCAGTTTAAGTTTAGGAATACCTCTTCGGAACCTTCGGAAACGAGTACGGACTCGTGGCTCGATTCGAGTTTGGACCCGTCTTCCGATTCATCTTCCGACTCTGCTTCACGGGCCATCAGCGTGAGGTGGCTCTGGTGCTTTTGATCTTCTGCTTCCGACTCTTCCGAGGAGGAGTCGTCCCACGTCGCTTTGAGGGCCTTCTTTTTGGTTGGCTTCGGTTTGTCGATCTTTAATCTCGAGCACTCGTTCTTGTAGTGGTCCTTCTTGTTGCATTCGAAACACGTCACGCTCCTCGATTCGGTTGGAGAATTGATCTTTTGAAGGTCCTTCTTGCTGAAGCTTCTTTTCCTCCTGGTGAACATCTTCCTTACCAGGTTCACCAAGTGTTCTTCATCTTCAGAGTTATGGTCAGAGTCTTCTTTCGGTTTAGACTGGTTCTTCTTTTCTTTTGAGGAACCTGCAAATAAGGCTACACCTTTCTCGACCCCGGCGTTAGTTTGCTCATACAGTTCTAATTCACAGAAAAACTCATTTAATTTTAATTTAGATAAATTTTTAGAGATCTTGTAGGCATCTACGATAGATGCCCACAAGCTGTTGCGTGGAAAGGCGTTTAGGGCATACCTTATCAAGTCCCGGTTCTCCATTTGGTGCCCTATTGCGTGGAGTCCATTGATAATGTCTTTAATTCTTGCGTGGAGTTGGCTCGCCTTTTCTCCTTCCTTCATTTTTATGTTAAAAATTCTATTTAAGAGCAAGTCTCGTTTTGTTACCTTAGCGTCGCTCGTTCCTTCGTGCAGCTCGATCAGTTTGTCCCACAGCTCTTTGGTGTTCTTATGTGGTCCGACCCGGTTTAGTTCTTCTCTAGTCAATCCGCACTGTAAGGTGTTGATTGCCTTGTTCTTTGTTGATGCCTTCTTTTTTATGTCTGTTGTCCAATCTTCTGGATCCAGTAGATTGCCTTGTTCTTTGTTTTAGGGTCTTCTCGTTTTGTTACCTTAGCGTCGCTCGTTCCTTCGTGCAGCTCGATCAGTTTGTCCCGCAGCTCTTTGGTGTTCTTATGTGGTCCAACCCGGTTTAGTTCTTCTCTAGTCAATCCGCACTGTAAGGTGTTGATTGCCTTGTTCTTTGTTGATGCCTTCTTTTTTAGGTCTGTTGTCCAATCTTCTGGATCCAGTAGATTCCCGGAACTGTCTACTGGTATTTTGTAAGGTCTTGTGACGCTCATCCACTGGTCAAAGTCTGTCTTGAGATACACTTCCATTCGCTTCTTCCAGTACGGGAAATCATCCCCGTTGAAGAGAGGAGGTCGCACTGTGCTGAACCCCTCGATCTGCGACATTTTGAATCTGCACACAAAAAAGATATAGAGAGGTTCCAAGACTTGGTCTTGGATTAGTAGTGCGGGAAGAATTAAATAAAAATAACTAAATTGGTCTTGGATTAGATTAAATTACGACGGAAAGAGACTTCCTAAAAGATAATAATATCAGTTTGGATCTTTACGAAAAACTGAAATCCGAAAAGAAATTAAAAAGCAAATCACCCCCTTGTCTGATTGGTGGTTGCACCAAATCAGAGCGGTACCTGCTCTGATACCACTTGTTGGATCGTGAAGTTTCGCTAGAGGGGGGGGTGAATAGCGATTATAAAAATTTCGACAAGAGCAAGCATAGCGGAAAAGACGAAATTAAAACAATGCTAATACAATAACCAATTTTACTTGATTCGGAGCCTTTGGCGACTCCTACTCCAAGGCCCGCACACGAGGGTGCTTTCGTTGGGAAATTCACTAGGAATTCGAATAATCGTGTTACAATTGAAAGTATAGTTGCTAATGAAAAATAAAGCAGTACCGACAGAGGAAGAAATCAGAAAGAAAAGAGCGTGTTGTCGGAGCTTTGCGGCGTTGTAGGAGCACAGAAGAGCAGATCGTCAATTCAGAGTTGTTGTTGGAGCTCCACCCCTGCCCCTTCTTTTATATGACGCTCGGGGCACCCCGGATCCCTTCCGGGTGCCCTGGTGGGACGTGGCAGGTCCAACCAGTGAGTTCCACGTGGCGATGACGTGTTTGGATGCAATTTGGCTCCCGGACGCCCGGATCCCCTCCGGGCACCCGGACCACCTTTTTCCAGGGAGCACCTTTCCTGCAAAACAAGGTTAGTCCGAAGCATATAGATTATAACCTGCAAAACAGAGTGTTAGTTCAGTTTATAGTTTAGCAAAAAGAGTATGACTTAGATTCCATCTTTCCGAGACTAGAATTTAGTCATGATCTCGACTTAGATATCCGAAATGGATCTAAGCCGGATCGAAGCCTAATGTTCCCTTCCTGGGAACGCGTCCTCACAGTCACTCCCTTTCAGTGACTTACCTTTACTCACCTGCCAGACGTCCGGTCAGCCCTTCGACCTGTCTGGACTTCTCGCCAAGCGTCCGGTCAGCCCGTCGACCCGCTTGGACTTCTCTCCAGCTATTCGGTCAACCCGTCGGCCTAGCTGGACTTCTCGCCAAGCGTCCGGTCAACCCGTCGACCCGTTTGGACTTCGTGCCAAACATCCGGTCAGCCCGTCAACCTGTCTGGACTTATCCTGCACACTCGGTCAGAGTGTTAGATCACGACAAACCTAACTTAACCTGATTTGTCATTCATCAAAACCTGAGTTAGACCGTTAGTGCTAACCGCACCAACACAATATATATATATATATATATATATATATATATATATATATATATATATATATATATATATATATATATATATATAGGTAACTCAACGGGTAATAGACAGGATAATGCATGGTTTATAAATAAACATGGAGATCAAAATTATATAGTTTTAGTAGAGAATAAAGAGCATGATCATACTAACATATCCAATAAACACAACTACTAGTATCAGTCTATCTCACATGGTATAACGATCATAACTGACATACAAAACCTGCACATACTATAACTGACAAAATGATAAACACATACCCAATCTGGAAACGACACATGGTACAATGATCAGTAAACTCATCGGATCTGCAACAAACCCACTCATGACACCTGTGCAATATAAATACAACTGCATATACATGTAAAATAAATGACATGTATGCAGCATGACAACCATATGCAACAAGCATATCTCAAACAAGTGCAACAACCACAATCACATACATCTAGTATCTACTAGGCATGTATGCAAATATATCTCTAAAGATGCACCGTACATCATATGCAAAAATGCATATGCATGCTCCATGGTCACCCCTGCCACCTCTCTAGACACCACGACCCCTGTATGGCCGAGAGGCTTGGGTCCATGACAAACCGTACTAGCCTCAAGTACATGCACTGCTATAGGCGGCCGAAGCGGACGGTCAGCTAAGTAGTTATCTAACTACATAGCTAAGGGTCCCTGACTACTCACATCTCTAGCCCTCTGACTACTGTACCCTCAAGACTCACTACTCCAGAGTGGTCGAGGCTAACAGAACACTGAGCAGCTGAGTAAGCGTGACAGGATTAGCTCCACTCCTAGCTACCACTCTCCATCAGTGGTCGAAAGGACAGCTATAAATGACTGACGACTCTCTCAACCACAAGGGAGACAATAGTCATCAACAATGCAATGAATGATGAACATGATATATATATAATCATGATACGAACACCGTCATCATCCATGCAACCTTTACATCTATATAAGTACCCCCCACAACATGAGTATAATCGTCATGATACCCCCCACATATCCCACCAAACACATGTACACACTACTCATATATAATCAATCAAAAATCTTCAAAAATCCCACTAGACACATGTACACAGAACATAGGTACGATCAACATGTATCCTCCAGTAAAACATATCAGACACGTGTATATACAACAAATATACAATCAACACAACTCCTCCAAAAGTACATAACAAATACGTGTGTGTGTGTACATATAGCATGCAAATGGAAGGTCAACATGATGACTCATACAACACCTACCAACCTACGTACAATCCACATCATATGCCCAATCAGCATGGTAATTCAATCAACCAGACAATCCCTACAATACATACTCTACACGTGTATACACAGCAGAGTAGAAATCAAGAGTTAAAACTATATATGATATAACTAAAGCACCTCAAGGATCAGGCATAAGTATCAAGCAAGAAGATAATAAACGAACACAATATAAGGTAAAGCAACCTAATCCATCGAATAACAACCATGCACTAAGCTAAAAGACATATATAGAGGCAAAGGAAGAAATACCCGCCTTAAATCTGTCGATCGTGATAAAATAAATCTCACATCGTGATGATCGTCCCATCTCAAAATCTTGCATCAATCAACATATATATATATATATATATATATATATATACACACTAAGCTAAGCTAAAAGACATATATAGAGGCAAAGGAAGAAATACCCGCCTTAAATCTGTCGATCGTGATAAAATAAATCCCACATCGTGATGATCGTCCCATCTCAAAATCTTGCATCAATCAACATATATACCTATATATATATATATATATATATATATATATATATATATATATATATATATATATATATATATATATATATATATATATATATATTATTGTTTAGCTGATCACATAATCAACAACTAGCTAAACCCAAAACCTAATCCTACGTCGATTAGGTAACCCTATTTAATTCCACCTAAAGATCTAATTAGATGAAAAATCCAACCTTACTCCACAGATTAATTCCTTAATTCTCACAAATTAATTACTAATCAAACTCATTACATCATCCAACAACTCCAATAATCCTCAATCAACACAATCATTTCCTCCTCCACTTCACTTATATATTTAGTAATTCATCTACTACTAAACCTAGTACCATCATCACTTCACAACCAAATCATCAACAAAAGGCACACAAATCTCCAAACCCACAAATCAATCCATCCTATCTCACAATAAACTTAAATTAACCACCCAACCACCACAAGAAATCTGAAATCAAACTCCATCAACCACACATGAACAACCAACTACAATATTCAAATCAATCCATGATTTACAACTAAGCACAGTTTAATCCACTAAAATCCCAATTCCAAACACATCTCCTTTTCATAATCCTTCCACATACTTCTATGTAATCTAAACTAGACATAATCTAGTAACCATTAACAATACTGATAGAACAGAGCAATAATAGGAAAAATCTAGAGATACATCATCTTGTTGGTTAGTCCTAGGAAAACGTATCGGTTCCACTGTACAAAATTTTTTGTACAAGTGTCGAACCTTTCCTTAAATAACCTATTGTGTTCTTTAGAAGTTAAATTAGGAATCGCAGAAGGAACTTAACATCATTGATTCCAAATTTAACTTATCTATTCTTAATGATTTAGATTTGAATCGCAAGCAGAACTTAACACTATTGATTCAGATCCACCTATGTTATTAATTCCATTAAATATTAATTTTCAAAATTGACTTCCAGGACTGCATGGCGAGGCACATGGCCTTCTTGGATATGGGAGCAACCACCACCGCCTAGACAAAGCCTTTTAAGGAAAGCTAATATTTAATTTCTTTAAATAACTCTAGGTTAACCAAAAATAACAATCGAATCACAAATTCAAAAAAAAAAGAAAACACAAATTCGAAAAACTAATTCGAAAAACTAGATCTAATGTCTCTTGTGTTTGGAATTCATACAAAGAAAAATAACTAACATGATGTGGAAAACAATTGCTAATTATACTTTCTCTTTGTAAACTAACGACCTCGAGATCTTCTGTCGTATTCCTTGCCTCGCCTCGCCTTCGACGTCGTGTGGGCGACGATCCTCCAAGATGAACACCACCCAAAAGTTTTCTTCCTCTTCCTCTAAAATCTGGCCACCACCACCACCAAGGAGAAGAGAGCAAAGGGAAAAGGAGAAGAGAGAGGGCCGACCACCACCAAGAGAGACTCCTCCAAGAGAATAAGAATTGTGTCTCATGAAGCCTCCTCACCTCTTCTTTTATAATACTTGCCCAAGACAAATAAGGAAGAATTTTTATAAAAATTAAAATCTTCCAAGAGTTTTTCCTTTTTCCTTTTAATTATTCCTTTCCTTTCCTCTTGATTGAATCAATCACCAAAAATAAATTTGATGATTTTATTTTTTTTAAACATGGCCGGCCACCTTGCTTGGGCACCAAGCAAGGGTGGTCGGCCCCATAAGAGGAAAGGAATATTTATTTTTATAAAATTTTATAAGAAGAAAAACTCTTATAAAATTTTACAAGCTCTCTTTCTTAAAGTATGAGTTAAAAAAGGAAAGTTCTAAAAATTTAAACCATGTTTTAAAAATTTAAAACTTCTCTTATAAAATTTCCTTTTTTAACATGATGATAGAAAATTTTAAATTTTAAAACTTATCTTCCTTTTTTTTCTTAAACCATGAGGATGGTTAAAAAAGAAAAGTTTTAAAACTTTTAAAACTCTCTATTAAAACATATGGCCTAATTCAAATAAGGAAAGTTTTAAAAATTAAAATCTCTCTTTTAAAACTTATAGTTTTCTACAAATAGAATATTTTAAAAATTCAAAACAACCCTCCTTGTTTGAATTATTGTGGTCGACCCCTACTAGCTTGAACACCAAGCAATAGGGTCGGCCCCTTGGAAGAGGATGTGGTCGACCCTTGTTTGGTCACCAAGCATTGGATCGTCCCCCTTCTTGGACACCAAGAAGAGCCTTACATTTGGATAAACTTTAGGTCATAATGAGGCTACGACAGGGACCTAGAGGAGAAATTGGTTTTGGCCTTCCGATGAGCTTGAGTATCCCGTGTTCGCCCCGAACACACAACTCAAGTTCATCGATAATAACTCATTTCACTAGAGAGTTATTATCATACTACCGCACCAATCCCAAATTACATTATGGGCTCCTTCTTATCATGAGTGTGTTAGTATCCCTGTGTTTAAGATTACGAATGTCCACTAATTAAGTAAGTTACTGACAACTCACTTAATTAATATCTAGCTCCAAGAGTAGTACCACTCAACTTCATTGTCATGTCGGACTAAGTCCACCTGCAGGGTTTAACATGACAATCCTTATGAGCTCCTCTTGGGGACATTCTCAACCTAGATAACTAGGACACAGATTCCTTCTATAATTAACAACACACACTATAAGTAATATCATTTCCCAACTTATCGAGCATATTGATTTATCGAGCTAAACCTCACCCTTTGATAAGTCAAAGAAATAAATATTAAATATATGTGCTTGTTATTATATTAGGATTAAGAGCACATACTTCCATAATAACTAAGGTCTAGTTCTTTTACTAAATCAGTACAAAAAGAACTTACCTAAATAGTCATACTAAATACACTTAGAGTGTATCAATATAATTTATTAGTCAAGATAAACTAATACTTAATTACACTACAACTATTCTAATGGTTTGTTCCTTTCCATCTTAGTCGCGAGCAACTATTTATAATTTATAAAGAACTGACAACATGATCTTCTGAGTGTGACACCACACTCCATGTTATCTACTATATAAATTAATTGAACAATTACATTTAACAAATAAATGCAGATATTGACCAATGTGATTCTTTATTTCAAAAATAAATATTTACAAAAGCTAGGCTTTTAGTATACACTCCAACACACCTAAGGAAACTCACCTTGATGTATAGACAACAAATCTGAAGCACATACCCTAGCAAGAACACTACCCGCTCAATCGACCATCGCTACTCCAACCGGAATCCTTAACAGACAGTCGTATGCAGTGATCTGCTCAGGAAGAACCCGCCAACATGTTAATTAGATGCCTCCCCTAATCCAGAATCCCATCATACAGCAAAGGATTTGTTGAAACCCTAATCCACAATACAAAACTCACCTTTATAGACCCTTACCTCCTCACCCGTGACCTCCACAGCTTCAAGAATTGGAGTACAGTGATCGACAACAGGGATATCCACCAATACCTTGATCCAATGCCTTCCTCCCATCCAGAACAGGAAGAACATCACCAAGAAGATCAATCAAACAGGATTTTTGAATCCCTGAGGTTCTAAACGAAACCTACCTCGAATTAGTCACCTCCAGATGATGTCGCCTGCTCTAGTTCAACAATTGTGAAGCAACAGACCACCCTCCAGTGAACAAGTTGATGAGGAGGAATGGATTGAGTAGCTGGCGTCGTGAGTCAAACTTCTCGGCGTGCCCTAGTTCAGATCCCTTCGAACGCACGTAAGAATCGGTCAATCAAGAGATCGCACCCCCGGAGAAGGCTTGGACAACATCATCACCCTCAAGAGTCTGGTGACAATCCTCAGGCGACGCTTAAGCGACGCGATGAGGTCGAGACTGTCAAGGAAGGACCATCCTCCGTCAGCGTCGGGTCGTCCGCGCGCATGAGGGAGTGAGAGGAAGAAGAGAAAACTGTAAGAGGGAGAACGCCAACTGCTCTCACACAGCCGATGGAGTCTTTGCCCTAACCTCACGCGAAGAAAGATAGTTGGTAATCGCAAGCTCGGTGTCGACAGTGGAGATGAATCGGGGAAGGTGGAGATTGCGTGAGAAATGGGAATCGGTAGGGGAAATCAGAAATTTAGGTATTAAGTTTTTAATTAAATACTTAGGTTAACTTAATTAAATCTTAAGTTAACTCTTTAATCAACTCCCACCTAAATGGTGTCCCAAGCAGACCTCCAACTAGCTGGTATCGGCCTTTTTGCATGTCACAAGGCGCTCCAAATTAATAAAGATTGGAACTCATTTAAGCTAAAGAAAATGCGTGTAGTAAGGAGTCCCAAGTCGTATTTTTCCAAGGATAACTAATATGTGTGTGCATTCTGGAATTGGTTCCAATCAAATTCTTACGTCAACAAGGTCAATTAAGTATATCATTTGACTTACAATTCAATTTGTCTTCATCTAATGCATTCAAGATCAGAATTAAAGATAATTCATCCTCATCAAAACATGATTAAACTTCTTTCAATTCAAGTTGTTAACAATTAAGCATCATTGGATCAAATAAATTAATAACCATCTCTCCAATTCACAATCACAATTTCCATCAATTTCTTAAGCTCAAATAACTAAACTTGGACAGAGATAACAAATCACAAGCTCAAGTTCAACATTCCATTTTCAAGCATAATCACAATCACCACAAAATTCAACTATTAAACTCAAAAGCTCAATCAGTGACAACAAATCCATCGAATAGAACTAAGGTTTGCTAATTAAATTAACAACACTCAACAATTTGTGACAAGCGAATTATCTATGTCAAAACAGTAACTAGATTAATACCTAAGTCAGTAGCTAAGCATGGGGCTTGAATTGCAGAAATCTAAAGAAATCAAAGTTACGAACAAGAAATCAAGAATAGAATTGCAATTGAAATTCAAACAAAACAAGACAGCAAGGAATAGAATCAGATCTGATGATCTGAGCAAATTCATGGACAATTCAAAGACAAAGTTAAGGAAACTAAAACCCTAAACATTCCTTAATCCGGATCCAAGCCCAAACTTCTCCAATCTGCTGTAACACAAACAGAAATGCTCTCGGGACCCCTATAAGCATTCAACAACAATCCCTAAGCTTACAGCTATTACCAGGTGATGATCACAACATCTTGGATACTTCACCAGCCGAAGAATAGAGCTCAGGATTTGGAAAGTTGCAAACCAGATCAACCGGCCAAATTGACCCAGGTTTGCTGCGGCATGGCAATCGGAATAGGATCAGAAGCATATGAGAAACCTCCCTTCTGCTCTGTTGGATGCGAATAACGCCGATCGGGAGACCTCCTCTATCGGGTATGAGGCGATGAAGCAAATCCCAAATCGCAATCGGGAAACCTCCCTCAAGCTCTCTGATCAACGGAAGATGGACGCCGGCAGCTCGGATATCACTGTCGGTGAAGAAGCCAGCTCTCAGATATGGAATTAAGGAACGGGAACTGCGGCGTCGTGGCGAAGAAGAAGCAGCTACAGTGGAGAAATCGCGAACGCCGAGTCCCGGTGCACTGTAGCTTCTCACGAAGCTTTTAAACCTCCTCAAAACTGATCGGACGGTCCAGAACAATCCGGGTCTTGATCAACGGCTGGATGAGGTCAGATCTGGATCAAAACTTCTGGATATTCATCAATGGACGAGATCTGCTCCTCATTAGGTCGGATGGACCAAATTCTCAATGGATGGCTCAGATCTCTCTGATCTTCAACGAACGGTCCATAATGTTTCAAGGTTTAATCGCCTCGTTTAACCCTTGATTTGAGCCCAAGTGTGGTACAATCTGATCAGGTCCCTGACCCTTTTGATGCCTACAAAATAAGAATCAAATATTAGCACCAAATACCATGAAAATAAGCTAATTTACAATTAAGTCCAAAATCAAATGTAATTACAAAATGTAATGTATATATGAGTTTAAGTTATGAATAGACCATCAAAAATATGCATTATGAATCAAAATAATATAGCTAAATCATGATTATCACTAGCCCCGAAATTCATCCCCTTAAAAAGCTCGGTTGGCGCCGATGGTTCGGATGGGGCCTCCTTTCTTCTGGCCGCCTGAGCTTCCTCCACGTTTATGTACTCATTGGCCTTCTTCAACATGTGGTCGTAGTCGCGGGGCGGCTTCTGGACGAGCGATCGGAAGAAATCCCAGTCCACGAGTCCTTGCGTGAACACGTTCATCATGGTCTCGGACGAGACCGAGGGGATATCCATTGCCACCTGGTTGAAGCGTTGGATGTAGTCTTGGAGAGTCTCCCTCTGGCCCTGCTTCATGGAGAATAGGCTGACGCTTGTTTTCTGATAACGTCTGCTGCTCGCGAAGTGGTGAAGGAAAGCTGTTCGGAAGTCCTTAAAGCTTCTGATTGACCCATCCGGCAACCTCCAAAATCATCGTTGTGCCGAGCCGGAGAGCGTAGTAAGGAAGACTCGGCACTTGACTCCATCTGTGTAATGATGCAGAGTGGTGATGTTATCAAACTTACTAAGATGGTCGTCCGGGTCGGTCGACCCGTTATATTCGCCGATCGCCAAGGGAGCGTAGTGCCTCGGCAACAGATCCTGTAGAATGACCTCGGATAATTGTCGATTGACCCGCTCGGGTGACAAATCAGCTCGGGACTCTTTGCCTTTTCTTGCATCTCGCACGGGAGCCTCGTCCAAGGAAGAACCCCGATCCTGGTTGGCCTGAGCGATTTCTGAGGGTGTCTGAAATAATGCTCGGTGAAATGGAATGAGTGCTGGTGGAATTTCTCTTGGAGTGCCTGTCGGCATCTTGTTTTGTTCCCAGATGGAAAGTTGCTTCGGCCGATCCTCGTGCGTTGCCCGGCCCCCTAAGGCCGACGTCACTTGCTGCGCCAGACGATCGGCTAATGCCTTTTGCTACTGCTGTTCGACTATCTTTGCCGCCCGCACTTGAATGAGCACATCGAGCTCTTCTGGAGTGAGTGTCACGGTGTGGAGACGTCCAGCTTCTTTCATCTCCTCAGCTCAGATTCAGGTGTGTTCCCACAGACGGCGCCAAATTTGATCTTGTTCGAGTGTGAGTAGACAGACGCTGGGAAGATGGCGCTTACGTTGACTAGATATCTACTGAAGGTGATGCGGACCTTCAACAAGCTAAGCCTGCAATCACAGAGTCGTTAGTGTCAAGCCGAGGAGGGGTTCCTCGGCGATGGCCATCCGACGCTCAAGTCAGCTACCGGCGGCATGCAAATGAAGTAGAGAAGAAAGGAGCAGCAGCGTGACTGTAGCTACAGTGATGAAAAACATACGCTACAGTGATGAAAAACATACCTCCGATGAAGCTTTGGGGCTCCTTATATAGAGTTCCTGTTGGTGCGGTTAGCACTAACGATCTAACTCAGGTTTTGATGAATGACAAATCATGTTAAGTTAGGTTTGTCGCTATCTAACACTCTGATCGAGTGTACAGGCTAAGTCCAGACAAGTCGACGGGCTGACCGGATGTCTGGCACAAAGTCCAAGCGGGTCGACGGGCTGACCGGACGCTTGGCACGAAGTCCAAATGGGTCGACGGGCTGACCAGACATTTGGCACGAAGTCTAAGCGGGTCGATGGACTGATCAGATGCTTGGCATGAAGTCCAGCTAGGTCGACGGGCTGACCGGATAACTGGCGAGAAGTCCAGACGGGTCGAAGGGTTGACCGAACGTCTGGCAGGTGAGTAAAGGTAAGTCATTGGAAGGGAGTGACTGTGAGGATGCGTGCCCAGGAAGGGAACATTAGGCGTCGATCCGGCTTAGATCCATTTCGGATATCTAAGTCAAGATAGTGACTAGATTCCGGTCTCGGAAAGACGGAATCTAAGTCATACTCTTGATATTGAATTTATAAACTGTGCTAACACTTTGTTTTACAGGATACATATTATATATTTGGCTCAGACTAACCTTGTCTTGCAGGAAAAGGAATTTCTGGAGAAAGGTGGTTCGGGCGCCCGGAAGGCAATTTCTATCCTGATCGCGTCGTCGCCACGTGGAGCACGCTGGTTGGACCTGCTATGTCACACCAGGGCGCCCGGAAGGGATCCGGGGCGCCCCGACCGTCCTATAAAAGGAGGGTTAGAGGTGGAGCCTAAGAACAACTGACAAGAAGATCTTTTACTGCTTGCTCTGCTGCTCTGCGCTCCTGCGACGCTAACGAAGCTCTAACAACGCACCTTTTCCTTTTCGATTTATTCCTTTGTCGGTATTACTTTTATTTTCATCAGCATTTCATCACTTAGTTTGTAATAATTTTCGAACTGCTAGTGATTGTCTACCGAAAGCACTCAACGAGTGAGGGTGTTGGAGTAGGAGTCAACACAGACTCCGAACCAAGTAAAATTGGTCTGTGTTAGCATTGCTTACTTTTTCCGCTGCGCTTAACTCTTTTCGAAAGAATTTTCGTAATCGATATTCACCCCCCATCTATCGAAACATCATGATCCAATAGTTCCCAGTAGGCGTGCGCGCGCTTCCAAAAGAATGCACGCTTCCCAAAGCATGCCTGAAAAGGCCGTGCCAGAAAAGCGTGTCTGACGTCATATCTTAACAGCCCGAGCATATCCCTGACGTGACAGTGGAAGCTTCCACCATACGATCCTCTGTCTGACCACGTCGCCAATCATGTCGCCTGTCAATGACATTGATCCTTAGGAAGATATTGCCTGCCATTCGGGTGATGCAATAGCCGGGCCGAGCGTCTGCTCAGCCAATGTTCTACTAGTTGGCTCCCCCATCGGGCTAAGGAGCCCTGTCTACCAGGTCGAGGCTGCATCCACTGTTTGGCCGCACGAGATGGTCGCTCGGCCTTCGTGCCTCCCTGGTTGAGCTTTATGAGCGTCGGAAGTTCGGTGTCTGACCGAGCTGTCGAAGTGTCTGACCGTCTACTCTTTCTGTCGACCACGGAGGTAATTAGTCCGATCGGACACCCGCCTAACATTGATCACTTTGACCTCCTGCCGGTCGGGCCCTACCTTACCACCGGATCAAATTGTATTACGAATATTTTGATAAATGAGTTTAAGACAATCAAACATATAATATACACTCAAATAATAAATTTTTATTTAGTAAAAACTGTAAGGTACGTAATTATCATATGACATCTCTCAAAATCTAACAGATTTAAGTCTCTCGAAATATACAAGAAGAAAGTAACATTTATCCTTCATACTCATCATTATTCATAATTTCATATCAGACTCACATTGGATTTGATATGATTTCATATCAGGGTCAACATGAAGATTTTTAATGATTCATTTTTATTATATTTTAACACCCAAGAAGTTAAAATAAATAATGAATAGTATATTTATCTTTTATCATATTATAATAATCATTTATTATCTTTAAAATATAATTTTGTTTATTTTCTTTAATGAATTCCGAAATGAGAAAAAGACAGCTGCCTGCATTTCTCAATTAAAACAAGATTCTGCATTTCTTAACGCGTCGATGGTCTATTAACCGCCCGTTACAGCGCAACGTAACGTAACGTATCCTCCTGGTCGGTTGCGCACGCGCTGCATCACGCACAGGCCTTTAATGCACGTGCCGGCGGGTCACCCTCCCCGCGAGTTAATTTTTAGCGAAAAATTCAAAATGCCCCTGAATTTGTTGCTAATTAGATTTCATAAACAATTTGCTTTTTATTAGAGTGATCGATTGCTCGATGATTGATCTGTACGTCAGCGCCAGTCGGTCTTCAAAGTCAAATGTTTTGAAAATTTTAAATCGAGGTCGGTGGACCGGTCAGAATTTAGTCACGGTTCTGTCATTGAACCTTCTCCCTTTGCCGGTTGAGCATTCGTAAATAAGTTATGTACCGATAAGTATTTATTTATATTCATTTCATACGTATATATAAATTTAAATAACATATTAAATTAAATAAATAAATTTAAATATATATATATATATATATATATATATATATATATATTCAGTTCATTAACGGCCTTAAATAATATTTATAAACAACATCTATGAACAATATTCATGAACCATATTCATTAATAAATTTTTTTTTCAATATATTTAATAAATAATAAAATAAATACATTTAAATTATCATGCTCAATAATCAATTAAATAATTAAAAATTTTAATCAATCAAATAAGATTGAATTGAGAACTATATAATATCTAAATGAATCAAAATTGAATCAATCTCAAGCCAAGCTTGAATTGAGAGTTTTATAATATCTAAATGAACCAATCTCAAACTCAAACTTATAAAAAATAAATTAAGCCTTGAACATTCATTTCAAAACTTAATTCATTTTAGCTCGATTCGATTATCTTATAAAAAAAAATTAAATACCCTAAACTCTAGCCGACTCGACTTAATTACAATCCTAATATCGAACCAGTTGAACCGGTACACGATCCGGCCAGCATAATTTCTAACTTAACCGATCATGTTACATGCAACTTAACTCTGTATGGAATAGCCGACACTTCTCTTTCAGTTTTGTGGACGGCGTCCAGAAAAAGCAAAAGAAAAACGAGCTCAATAATTCCATGTGTTCCTTATGGAGTTAATTAGTAATTATCAAGTTGAATGGTGCGAGCTGTGTGGGCCCATTCCTTCCCCTATAAAACCCCTGCGAGCCCTCCCTTGTTTTCCATCATCGGTCACTTCCATCGTTCAAGCAAAGTAAACAAGATACGCGAACCTAATGGCAGGCATTAAGCATCTGGTCATGGCCAAGTTCAAGGAAGGCGCACCGGTGGAGCAACTGGTGCTAGACTTGAAGAAACTTGCCTCAGAGATGGACATCGTCAAGTCCTTCGAATGGTACATATAAACTTCATAAATTTTGAATTGTACGTGTGTCTATGTATAATACTTTGCACAACTTACCTTACACCATGGTGGATGACATCTACTAGCTATGAATGTTTTGACGTGCTAAAATTATTTTTTTTTATTTTTTTCATCTGTATACAATTCTCTTCTCTCTCTTACATGTAAGGTGATATTAGTTTATACAAATCATCACCAACATTAGCTAGCGCTAGTCTCTAGCATTGATTTGAAACCGGCACCAGCTAGCATCACATTGGTACTGGTCTTTAAAGACCAACGTAGTGCTGGTCTTTAAAAATAAAGACTAGCACCAACATGGTGTACTGGTCTTTACAGCTAGTGTTAATTTCAAACCAACACCAATATGGTGTTGGTCTTTAAATATTAGTACTAACAGTGGTGCTAAATAGCACTATATTAGTGCTGGTTTATGCAAATTAGCACTATTGTTGGTGTTGATTTATACAAATCAGCACCATGTTGGTGCTAGTTTGAAATCAGTACCAAAGTGATGCAAACCAACACCACTGTTGGTGCTGGTTTTAACATGGTGCAAACTAATCCCTTAGCACATTGGAGCTGATCTTTAAAGAGCAACTTCATCTTAGTACTGGTTTGTAAAAATCAACACCACCTTACATGTAGGAGAGAGACTTGTATGTAGAAGAAAGTGAAGAATTGCATGTAGGTAAAAGAGAGAAATTTTAAAAAAAATTGACCACATCAGAGCATCCACGTTGGATGTCACCTACCGTTGTATAGAATATATATATATATATATATATACACACACATTACACATCCTTAGGTGAGCGACATTTAACGTGGGTGATCTGACATGATCAAAATCTATTTTTTTTAATCTCTTTCTCATCTGCATGTAACAACCTTTTTTTTTTCTTTTCTCTTAAATTAAAATAAAATTCTCTCTTTTGATTGCATGCGATAATTATTGTGATGTTGGTTTTTTAAAAATAGCACCATAACTTAATTATATCAACCATTGCTGTGGTGTTTGTTTTTAAAAATCAACACCACTTTATTGTTAGTTTTTAAAAATCAATATCACCTCGGTGCTGTTTTTTTTAAAGAATACATTGATATTGATTTTTAAAAAAAATCAACAATGATATATAGAGGGAACATTAATATATTTTTTAAAACCCAATACTAAGATAATACTAGCTTTGCTTTTAAAGATCAATAATAATAAGGTAGTGTTAATATTTAAAAACTAACACCAGGTTAAAGACCAATACTACTGATTTAATTTTTAAAGATCAGTACTGTAATAATGATGGGTGTATTTAAACTACGGTGTTAATTTTTTAAAAATCATGATATTCATTGAGTCATAAACAGTAGATGCTGTGCAGGGGTGAGGACGTGATGAAAGACGAGAGGTACAACCATGGATTCACGCATGTGTTCATCTTGACGTTTGACAGCGCCGAGGACGTGGCGGAGTACATGAAGCATCCAGGACACGTCGAGTACGGCAAGAAGTTTCGCGCGGGAGTTGAGAAGATCTTGGCGGTGGATTTTCCGGTTGTCGTCGAGAAGACTGCAATTGCTTGATATTTTAAGCCGATGAATGAAGGTTCAGAATAATGGATCTGATTAAATGAATAAGTCGCAGAGAGAAGGTTAATGAATCAATGCATGCATGTATGGATGATAACCTTTCTTTAATTTTATGTGTCTCTGCCACTGGTACTTGGATTTTATGTACAATTTAGTTTTTTTTCATCAGGTATCGTGATAAGGTTGTAGGATATAATCAAAAATAGAGCTAACCATAAAATGAGGTGTACAAATTAAGGTAGATATGTATATATATCGAAACTTTTGTGGTCGAAGAATTTCCACATGGGCCATGGCCACGTCATATTCATCTCAAATTTTAAGTGATCAGCCAACTCCTAATCCAATCCCTCTTGTTATCTCTCTTCCTCTGGTTTTTTATTTAGTTTATTTTTTATTTTTTATGCTTGCATTTATGTTTGTTGTTATAATTAAAGGATTTATCATGAAGCCATCGACTCGATTATGAAGTCCGAGAATAGAATTTGTGTTGCAGTCAAAATTATGCTAATGTAGAGGTTAATATTATATTTGAAACAAAATTATTATTATTAATTTTAATGTTCTTAAGAAGTTTTAAGATATAAGAATATTTTAATGAATTCAAATTATTAGCATTTTATATCTGACCGTTTTTATTATCTATTTAGTTATTGAAATCATAGTATCGTAAATACGCACTACATGAAAACCTGCGATTAGCAACCGAATTAGTGATGAAAATATATTTCTGTCACAAATTTAACGACCTAATATTATTTCGATCACTAATTAACGATGAAAATATTATTCTATCGCCAATTTGTAACCGAAATAATATTTGATCGCTAAATTAACAGCGAAAATATATTTTCATCACAATAACGGCCATTACTAATAAAAAAAATATTTAATCTATTTAAATTAGCGACAGAATTAAATTTTCATCTCTAAATTAGTGACGAAATTAAATTTTCTATCGCTAATTTTATGAATTTTGGGTTACCCAGTGATACAGTGCATGATTGGGGGCTGGGGAGATGAGGTGGTTGAGAGACAAGACCAGAGGAGGGTCAGAAGTCAAGTTTACGTGGTGGTCAGAAGTTAAGCTTACGTGGCGGGCAGAAGTCAAGTTTATGTGGCAGTCAAAAAGTCAAAGCATACGTGACAGTCAAAAGTCAAGCATATGTGGTGGTCAAAAGTCACGCTTACAGGGAGGTCATAAGTTAGGCTTACGTGGGAAGACTGACCCATCAGTCGGCCTACGCGTAATTCAAGGGGCCCAGTTGTAAAATAGGCTGGGTTAGACACGAACGACGTCTTAAGACGTCGAGTAAGGACTCAAGTACAGGTTGGGACTTCTAGCCTGGCGGTGGATACATGGACAAGCGTGCAGGTCGGGATTGTGCCAACCAAGGATACAGGTCAAGACTTCTAGCCTTGCGGTGGATACATGGACAAGCGTGCAGGTCAGGATTGTGCCAACCAAGGATAAGGTCAGGACTTCTAGCCTTGCGGTGGATACATGGACAAGCGTGCAGGTCGAGATTGTGCCAACCAAGGATACATGTTAGGACTTATAGCTTTGTAACACCAGATACAGGGACCAAAGCATGCAGGTCCGGACTCAGGACCAGTAGAAGCAGACCAAAGCATGCAGGTCGGGACTTAGGACCAGTAGAAGCATATCAAAGCGTGCAGGTTGGGACTCAGGACCAACAGAAGCAGATCAAAGCGTGCAGGTCAGGACTCAGGATAAGCAGAAGCAAACCAAAGCGTGCGGGTCGGGACTCAAGACTAGCAGAAGCAAATCAAAGCGTGCAGGTCAGGACTCAGGATAAGTAGAAGCAGACCAAAGCATGCAGGTCATGACTCAGGATAAGCGGGAGCAGACTAGGGCAAACAGGTCAGGATCCAGGTTGGGATCCAGGTTCAGATGCAAGAAGTAGCAAACACAGGATAACTGTGGGTAGGCGTCCACAGGTCGGGAACAACAAGTATGAAGAACCAATACAGGAGCAATGGAATAAGGAGGTCGGCCATTACACAACAAGCATGTCAAGGAATCGTAACCACCTATCAGGGAATAATCATGGCCTATCTGAGAATATGCTAAAGGGGGAGCGCTCACAGCACTCAGATTCCTTCCCACACCTATAGGAGGAGGCCACGTGCCATCAACCGCTAGACAAATCCTGACATCCGACATTCCTTAACACCTGTTAGGTTCCAGAAGCGCAGCCTTTGCAGTATAAAAAGGGATGCTTTGTCCCTTACGCAAGTACGCACACTCGTCATTTCTTACTCATCTTTACTTTTCATCCTTTCTCTGTGCTTCTGGGGAAAATATACCTGACTTGAGCGTCGGAGGGCCTGACCCCGAGACTTTTCCCCTGGTTTCTAGTCTCTAACGACTCGGGGGTTCGTCTGAGTGTGCGCAGGATCAGCAACTTCATCATCTCCCTCGTTAGCCGCTCGTGGAAGCTCTTTTGGTGGGCTGCCAGATCATCCAAGAGGCCCAGCGACTTTCCGTCAACACCGGCGACACCGCGATCGTCTTCATCCGACTCATCTTCCGGACGGGATCAAATTTGGCGCCGTATGTGGGAACACAACAACCTATTCTGGAACGTGACGATGGAGGATTCGGGACGAATCAACGTAACCATGACTGCAGGCGAATACGAGCTCTTCAAGGATGCCAAGAAGCGGGCTGCATCGGAAAAGCAACAACAAACGATTGCCTCCCGAATGAAAAAGCTACCGGAAGTCTCTAAAGAGCCTGCTCACGCCTCTGACAGGGGTTCTAAGCGAAAACAACCTCTGGACTTTCCTCCCGTCTTCTATAGAGAACCAGGTCAGGGGTACTATCAACCAGATCCTGGGTGCTATAGTCGCAAGGAACAACCACAAGTCTTAGTGGCTGAGAGTTCTTTACCCAGAGACTCGAAGAAAGGGAAGTCTATCATCCCCCACGAAGAGCACCTGTCGGAACTAGAAGAGAAAGTTCCCTTTTCTGTCAGGATCCTGGAGGAAAAATTACCAAAAGGATACCAACCCCCTGCCATTGGAGAATACGATGGCAGTAAAGATCCCGAGGATCATCTCCGCAAATTTAGGAACGCCGCCTTGCTACATCAATACAGTGATGCTGTTAAGTGCCGGGTGTTTCTAAACACTCTCTCAGGCTCGACACAAAAGTGGTTTGATGGATTGCCACATGGATCCATCACTTGCTTTCAGGATTTTAAGACCGTCTTCTTGCGTCACTTCGCTAGTAGCAGAAAGTACCAAAAAATATATCATTGCCTCTTCGCCCTCAAGAAGGGGGCAGCTGAACCCCTAAGGAGATATATCAAACGGTTTAATCAAGTGTCTTAGGACGTTCCATCAGCCACTTTTGAGATATTGATAAGTGTCTTCTCTCATGGATTAGCAAAAGGAGAATTCTTCCGGGATCTTATTCGAGATCTGGTTAAGAATTTTGATAGCATGCTGAAAAGAGCGACCAGTTATATTAATGTGGAGGAGGCCCAAGATGCTCGAAGGAAGTCAGACTGGACACCTACCACTGCTAACAAACCAGAGAGGCGAACACCTCAACAGCTAGCCCAACCTCTTCCCCGGGTTCGGGAAGTAAGGCCTCTCTTTCAACCCGGTCAGGAAGTTAGACCGGTACCACGGGATGCGACAGTTCATGCCCCCCGACCTGGATCATGGGACTCCCAGTACTGTACCTATCATCGGTCCCGTACTCATGATACTAACCATTGCTTTCAATTCTCTCGGGATTCTAGGCGAGTTGCTGAGCTAGGATTGCCACATCCGGAGTTAACTCCTCAAGTACTCAAAATGATGGAGGAGCAGCGCGTTGCAGCTGGGTCAGGAAGCCGACCCCACCCCGACCCAGCGGGATCCAATGCTCAGCAGCCCGGCCGGGTTGGGGAACCAGGAGAAGCTCGGGAAGCTGAAAATCACAGCAATGCAGCCGTTCGAGAGATAGGCATGATCTTCGGAGGCCCAACTGACGGAGATTCGGGGAGAGTGCACAAGTCCCATGTGCGTCGCCTGGAGGTCCACACCGTTGGATGTAGCCAGAAGCAGGCTTCTGGCCCTGTCATCAGCTTCGGGCCGTCAGACCTGGAAGGTCTGGAGCTGCCTCATGACGACGCTCTTATCATCAAGGCCATTATTGCTAACGACCGAGTGGGCCGGGTTTTCGTTGACACCGGGAGTTCGGTTAATATTTTGTTCTGAATCACATTCTAGGAGATGCAAATCGACGCCACTGAACTCCAGCCCGTGGCCACCTCTCTATACAACTTTACGGGTAATGAAGTGAAGCCAATGGGTCAGATCAAGATGGCCATATCTCTGGGCACCGAGCCATTGGTGCGCACTAGGAGGAGCACTTTTATAGTGGTTGATTCCCCCTCCTCTTATAATGTCATTCTGGGAAGGCCAGCCCTGCATGAGTTTAGGGTTGCGTCTCCCCTTTCCATCAAAAAATCAAATTCCTTGTTAGCGAGCAGGTCGGGGAAGTTAAGGGAGAGCAAAAAGTCTCTCGGAGATGCTATGTTGATATGGTCCGGGTAGAAGCTTGTAAAAATCAAAGGATGCAAGATGGTGGAGTTCATGTCGTCCAAGAAGAGCCTTTGCCTATGGCGGAAGAACCCATCCCCTGGGAGGAGGTACAACTATATGTTGAATGCCCTGAAAGTCTAATTCGCATAGCAAGCGACTTGCCACCTCCTCTCAAGGAAGAATTAGTCCAATGCTTGATCCGCAATCGAGATGTCTTCGCCTGGTCTACAGAAGAGTTACCTGGAGTCAAGCCTGAGGTAGCAGAGCACAAGTTACATCTACTACCGGCCTCCCAACCGGTCAAGCAGAAGAAAAGGAACTTCTCAGCTGACCAGAACAAAATAATCAGAGCTGAGGTGGATCAGCTCAGGAAGGCAGACCACGTTCGAGAGGTGCAGTTCCCATCTTGGCTCTCTAATGTGGTCTTAGTAAAGAAGCCCAACAATAAGTGTAGGGTATGCATAGACTTCAGAGATCTAAATCGAGCTAGTCCTAAGGATTGCTACCCCTTTCCCCGGATTGACCAAATGGTGGACTTAACTACCGGTTGTGAGAGGATCTGCATGCTGGATGCTTATCAGGGGTATCACCAGATCCCCTTGGCGGTGGAGGACCAAGAAAAGGTTAGTTTCATTACGGTTGACAGTACTTTTTGTTATACGGTCATGCCCTTTGGTCTCAGAAATGCAGGAGACACATATCAGAGGATGATGGATAAGATCTTCTGGGAGCAGATCGGACGCAACGTGGAGGTTTATGTGGATGATATACTCATTAAGTCCCCTTTAGCAGTGAATCTGATCAGGGATATAGAGGAAACCTGTGGGACTCTCCGGCAATACGGGCTGAAGCTGAACCCAGTGAAATGCTTGTTTGGAGCTAAAGGAGGAAAGTTCTTGGGTTATCTAGTGACTGAACGAAGAATTGAAGCCAACCCAGAAAAAGTTCGGGCACTACGGGATATGCAAGTTCCTCAGAATTTGAAGGAAACGCAGAAGCTGGTGGGCAGAATAACAGCCCTGTCAAGGTTCATTTCCAAATTCGTAGACTAGGCTGCTCCTTTCTTCAAAGTGCTTAGGAGGGCTTCCAAATTTCAGTGGGACGAAGAATGTACCTGAGCTTTTGAGGAGCTGAAGAAGTATTTGGAGACTCTGCCGTCCTTATTCAAGTCGGTTGTCGGAGAACCACTGTGGGTTTACTTGTCTGCTACCCCTGAGGTCGTGGGGGTTGTGCTTGTTAAAGAACAAGATAATGTACAACGGCCAGTGTACTTCTTCAACCATCTATTGAAAGGGGTCGAGTCTTGATATACGACCCTGGAAAAGTTAGTTTATGGATTGATTCTTATGGCCCGGCGGTTAAGACCATACTTCCTGGCGCATCCTATCACGGTCTTGACTAATAGCACCATGGGAAGAGATCTGACTAATATAGAAGTGACAGGTCGGCTTATTAAGTGGGCAACGGAGCTGGGAGAATATGACATACAATACCAGCCACACACAGTTATCAAAGCGCAAGCCTTGGCAGACTTTTTAACAGAAATTCATCAGACTAACTTTGAAGAAACCTGGAAGATCTACGTGGATGGGTTAGCAACTCATCAAGGAAGCGGGGTCGAGGTTCTCTTGATATCTCCTCAAGGGGATATATTGCAGTTGGCTGTCCGGTTGAATTTCAGAGCCACTAATAATGAAGCCGAGTATGAGACTTTGTTGGCAGGGCTGCAGGCAGCTCGGCATGTAGGAGCCACCCGGGTCATCATTTATTCAAATTCTCAGTTAGTAACCCAGCAAGTGATCGGCAACTTTGAGATAAATAGTGATAAGTTGCAAGTATACGAGAAGTATATGAGAAGATGAAGGAAGAATTTGCGGAGGTTATAGTGACTAAGATCCCCCAGGCAGAGAACGAGAAAGCGGATGAGCTGGCAAAGATGACTAGTTCCCTAACTACCTGGGTGTTGGACAAATCAATAGCGCAAAGCTTCCTTATAGCTCAGATTGATCTGCAAAATAACAAGGCAACACCCATTGATTAGCGGGCACCCATGATCAGCTATCTTCGGCAGGGTACCTTACCGGCTGACCCAGAGGAATCACGACTGGTCAGAAAACAAGCTCATGCCTATGTCATGATCAGGGATCAACTATACAAGAGGTCCTTCTCTAGACCATTACTCAAATGCCTGGGTGTAGAAGAAGCAGATCAAGCCTTGCAAGAAATACATCTGGGATGCTATGGTAGTCATGTGGGCGGTCGGGCATTATCTCGTAGAGTACTCCTGGCCGGATATTTCTGGCCTACTTTACAGAGGGATGCTCAAAAGCTGGTGAACACTTGCCTGTCCTGTCAGAAACATCAGAATCTGACGCATCGACCAACCGTGTTGCTAAAAACATCTATAGTCTCGTGTCCCTTTGATCAGTGGGGCATAGATATTGTAGGGTCATTTCCGATGGGCCCAGGCTAGAAGCGTTTCTTACTGGTAGCCGTAGATTATTTTTCCAAGTGGGTGGAAGCAGAGGCCCTGGCCAAGATCATAGAAGGTACTGTTATCCAATTTCTATGGAAGAATATTCTTTGCAGGTTCGACATACCGCACAAATTGGTATCAGATAATGGGAGGCAATTTCAAGGGCAAAAGATCCAGGCCTAGTGTAAGGGGTTTGGTATAATGCAAGCCTTCACTTCAGTTGCGTACCCTTAAAGCAATGGCCAGACTGAGGTGGTCAGTTGAGAAATAGTACGAGGTCTGAAGGTTAAGCTGGATCATGTGGGAGGCAACTGGGTGGAAGAGCTACCAAGCATCCTATGGGTCTATCGTACAACACCCCGAGAAAGCACAGATCTGACACCATTCCATCTAGTTTATGGCAACGAAGCAGTAGTGTCTATAGAGATTGGAGTGCCATCAGTCAGGAGGGCGCTATACGATGAAGGAAATACCAAGCGGCGACTGGCTGAGCTGGATCTCATTAGTGAAATCCGCGAGAAGATAACAGCCAGACTGGAGGCCTACAGACAAAGAATGAGGCAAAATTATAATAGAAAAGTAATCCCTCGATTCTTTGGGGAAGGAGATCTGGTCTAGAAGCAAGTGAAGTCCTTCGGAGACGTGGCCAAGTTAGCACCACAGTGGGATGAGCCTTACAAAGTCACCAAAAAATTATCGTCGGGAGCTTACTATTTACAAGATAACCAGGACAGGAAGTTAAACCGGCCTTGGAGTGCTAACTACCTGCGACCGTACTGAGTGTAAAGAATTTTATGAGGAAGCCGGGCTGTAGAAGGTCTGCCAGACCGGGGCTGAACACTGATCAGATAACGTAGGGAGAGGATATGTCGGCACGATAATTGTATGTCCTAGCATTTCTTTCAGTAGATTAAGACATTTTCAGCAAGTTAAGACTTAAAATGTCAAGGGTTATGCAAGAAGTCAATGGTTCGGCTCAACATCACTAAGTCATAGTGTGCACAGGCAGTCAGTATCAGTCATTTAAAAGGAGCAAAAATATCATCTAGAATCTCTTTAAGGATTCGATTATGATCAAGAAATTCAGCGGAAGGGGTAGATTTCAAATAACCTTGTTAATAGAGTTGTCGCAGATTCCCAGCTGCACCATAGATGACAGTTGTGGAGAAACGTTGCCCCGTTTGTGTACAAAACTCTGGAGAGCGCAGGTACAAGTCGCGGCTCTGCCTGTAGCAGTCATTCTCCCCTTCTTTATAAACGGTCAAGGCTGAGGATATCCCCTCTGTAGTAGCACAAGCTTGAGACAGTTCAGCTCGGACAGCCAGAAGTTTTGCCGCTTGAGACTCCAGTTGTGGTGCCTGGGACTTTAATCTTTTGTCCTGCTCTTGTGCTAGGGTCTCTTCGGAACGCAGTTTCTGTGTTAACTGGTCAATGGCTCGTTGATGCACCATAGCTTGTTGATCTAAGTGTTGCTGGTGTACGATGTCGATCTGGCCCCTTTCTTCTTAGAGGCCTTTGAGCTTGCGGTTGGACTGCACCAGGGATACTTCTAGATGGGTGTTCCTTTTGGTCAGGTCCTTGATTTCGGCTCTTAGGGCATGACTAGCCTTCGCGGGATCATTCAACTGAAGCTCCAGTTCTGTTACCTTGTACCGCAACATCTTATTCTGGTAGTGAGTGGCATGGTAGGATTGATTTATTATCATGGACTCTGCACAAGCCTGGGACATAACAGAAGCATTTAATAAGAGAGGGAAAGACAATAAATGTGAGGATAGTTAATGCTCACCTTGATATACAGCTCTGAAAATCTATCCATTTGATCGAGCGGTGACAAGTGTTCCATCTGACTCATACTTTTAGCCCATAAAGTAGCCAAGTAACCTTTCATTGCTAGGGTACTGGTGGGAACATCTTGTCTTGATCTTAACCCAACTTCGGAGGGGGTGGTGGTCCGATAATAATAAGAAGCAGGTGATGGTGGCTGTGAGGGCTCGGCAGGTGAACCAGAAGGAGCTGAAGGGGGTGCACGGGAAGCTCCGGAGGTGAGGTAGCTAGTTAAGGGCAATGTGAGGGACCAGCTTCGGTGCTCTGGTGATGTTGAGAAGTTGAAGGTTGAGTTAGTGGAGGCTCGACAGGAACCTCGGGAGGATCAGGAGGAGCATCTGACGAGCTCGGGATAGGAGTGGTGGTTACAACAAGAGGTGAAGGTTGAGGAGCAGGTGGAGAGCCTGAAGCTTGGCCGAGATTAGTAGTTCGACGACGAGATCGGTGAGCCAGGGGCTGATCGTCAGAGTCAGAATCTTCAGAGGGTGACTGAGCCCGACGCCGGGAGGAGGAGGATGCACCCCGACTTGCCTGGTTAGTCACAGAGCGGGTGTGACAAGCCGCTTGGGAAGCTACCTTGAAGGCAGGACTGGCATAAGTTACATTGGCTGATCTTCGACCACGACCATGACCGGGGCCAGAAGTAGGTGGGAAAGGAATATCCAGTCGGACTGGGACAGAAGATGCAGGCCGGGCAGTAGGCGAGGTCCGGGGACGAGTAGAGGAGGCAGGCCAGGAAGTAGGCGAGGCCCGGGGACGAGTAGAGGAGGCAGGACAGGAAGTAGGTGAGGCTCTAGGACGAGCAGAGGAGGCAGGCCAGGGAGTAGACGAGGCCCTTGGGGAACGATTGGGTCGGGAGGTGGTGAAGGCAGTCATCCCAAACTGAGTTAAAGTCGAGTAGGGGAGTGACCTCCTCTCTAAGATGACTCGACCTTGCCGCATTAGCTCCCTATCACTTAAGGGAAGGGGCTGAACCTCGGAGGCACAAGTTAAAGTATCAGCTGTACAAGTCAGAACAGGGGGTCAGTTCCAGTAAATAAAGCAAAATGTAGGAAGTCACAGAAGAAACAAAGGAAAGGCTTACCCAAGGAATGGGGTGTTTCAGAAGTAAGGCGGCTCAGTCGGAAGTAGGACAATAATTCCTCAAATAGCAATCGCATTAAGTTTAGTTGTCATCCTGCTAGGCGAGATGAAGCCTCTATATAGGAGATCTCAAGGTGGAATTCACCAAGTTACGGGGTCGAGGGAAGCAGCGGTTGTCATTGCAGGGGCCATTCCACCTCATGGGGGAATCGGATGAAGAAGAATTTGCTCGTCCAGTTCGCCTCAGAAGGTGGAAGGGGCGAGAAAAAAGTAGTCCGAATGCGTGGAAACGGAATGAGCCTTCTTCTTGCCAACGAAGGACGAAGAAACAGTGGAAGAGATGGGCAGACCAAGATAGCTCACATACTTCACAAAGTACTACAAATCACCTCATGGGGGAATCGGATGAAGAAGAATTTGCTCGTCCAGTTCACCTCAGAAGGTGGAAGGGGCGAGAAAAAAGTAGTCCGAATGCGTGGAAACGGAATGACCCTTCTTCTTGCCAACGAAGGACGAAGAAACAGTGGAAGAGATGGGCAGAACAAGATAGCTCACATACTTCACAAAGTACTACAAATCCGCAGAGGAGCCTTATAGAATTGGGCGTTAGCTAGCCCATGGGAATTTTGAAGTAGTGGCACACATCAGAGAAAAAAGGGTGAAGAGGGAGATGAAGTCCGACAATGAATTGTTCTTTGAAGAAGGTGCAGTAGCCGGCGGGAGGAGCAGAAAACTGGTGCACTCCCGTTGGGATGATTACATGAGTATTGGCAGTGATTCTATAGTAATAGCGCAGATCATCCAGGTCTAATTCATCGAAGGTGGATGAAGCAGGAAAATACATCGTCGCAAGAGAAGACAGATAAGAGGAAGAGACCATGTTGAAAGAAGCTGACAGGGAAAAAGTCAAGCAAGGAACTGTCGATGGAAGGAGGGAGGCTTAAGCATAGTTAAGGATTCAAGCTGGAAGAAAGCAAAAGCTTGGGAAAAGTTAGGAGGTAGAAGCAAGGAGAAAGTATTTATAGCTGCTAGATGTAAGGGCAGTTTAGTCAGTTATCATCCATCGGTTCACAAAAATTGGCGAGAGTAAAGAGGGCTGATGGATCGTTTTAGAAAACAACGCCCAAGGGTATATCTGGAAAAGCATCAACACGAAGTACGAGGGGACACGTGGACTTTAGGAAAAGGAGTAATAGTTATAAATGTCTTGCAAGCTCCTAACCTTTGCTTTCTCGCTCTGATTTTTTCATATGCTGGACTAAGGAAGAAGGGTAGAGAGAGCAGATCAGAGTAGCTGGCTAAGCTGGCTGAGCTAGGGCGGTAAGCGAGAAAAGGAGAACGAACCTAGGTCAGGATAAGGAATTGAGCCCCGACCGTCACCAGTTAAAGCCTGAACGAGAAGGTCGAAGTACACCTTCATATAGCCACAGTTCCGGCCGATCTAGAAATGTGCATAGGCATTGTTGAGAGATCAGCAAGTCGATGAGGTAGTCATATCATAAAGAGGTTAAGCAGTCCTAGATGGTAACAAGTTTAAAAGTACAAGCAAACAATATCAACACAACTTTTATAGCTCCAGTTCTACATTAGGGTTCAGCATCAGTTGGGGGTGCGGGGAGTAGAAAGAAGTCGTCATCATCCTTTGTAACGACCCGCCTCCTACTGACTAGGCTGCGAGGCCGATCGCTACAGTTATGTTGTGCTAAATTACTATTGCGGAAAATCTGGATTTATTAAAATTTTACTAAACTGATTACTGTAAACTGAACTTAATATTCTAGGTGTACGTAGGAGTTGTACACATGCTAGGGAAGATAATCTATGCCTCTCGGATGGCCTGCTAGCTGTAATCAGGCATTTCAATCGATCCATAGATCGATTGGCCTGTCGGATCGATCCCGTGATCGATCCAACTTGTTACTGGCACGGAAAAACTCTCTGGATCGGTCGGCAGACCGATCCATATGCTCCCTCGCCTCTGTATGCGGCTGGATCGGTCTATCGACCGATCCAGTGGCTCACTGATCGGTCGGCTGACCGATCAGTGAGCATCTGTGCTCTCTGTTCGCACAATGGATCGGTCGGCTGACCGATCCATAACAGAGGCCAACTCTATGTTCGCGCATGGATCGGTCAGCTGACCGATCCAGCGGCACAACCCACTCTCTGATCGATCTATAGACCGATCAGAGTTCTGATTTCAGCCTGAAACTCTGATTTCAGCACTTGGGCGTGCCAAAATTTCACATATGAGTTATACACTACATGAGAAACACTCTAATGACATAGAACTAGTATTCTAAACTTAACATGATACATAGTTCACTGATTCATAGCATTACACAACTAAACGTGCATGAAAGTAAAAACACTGAAGAGTTCTACGGTTTAAACTTGCTAAGTCCCCTAAGAATCTTTTATTCCAGTTCTTGCCACACACACCATCTCTGCATTGGCCTCCAGCTTCCTCTGCTAGTCCATTTTTCCCTTACCTTTATCTGCAGTATAAGGAAAATAGAATCTGTAAGCTTAAAGCTTAGTAAGAAACCAACTACCTCACTAAAACATGCAACGATACAAACATGCTTTTAAAGAATGCTATTTGAAAACATGTACTGGCATGGCATACTATGGTTGCAAGCATAAACTGAAATAACTGAACATGCATACTGAACATGGCATGACAACTAATCATATGAATCAATAAAGATAACTGAACTGAACATATAATAAGCTAAACTGTAGCTAAACTGATACTGAATTCCAACTCAACTAACATAACTAATTTGAGCTTTGAAAACTAATTCATAATAAGTGAAAATACATAATCATGTTGTTTGGGCCCGGTAAGCGCATCCCTAACTAGACCCGGGTTTGCAAGTCCCGAATTTAGTAGGGTTAACTAGGTTATCTAAACCTAGGGACGACTGTGGGAGTCCAACCCAATGGATATCTGATCCAGTACAGTGCCACTGAAAATAAAATACTGAATATAGCTAACTGTTTTAACTTGCTGTTTCTAGATTATCTGAACCTAGAGCTAGGTTGTCTGAACCTAGAGGCGACTGTGGGAGCTCACCCATTGGACCGTGGTCCCATATAAGCTAAAATAAACTGATTTACTGATTTAAATGCTTCTAATGCATTTAACTGAGCTATTAAAATGCCTAATTTTCATTTTAACTTAACTAGCTATTTTATCGAACACCTAGTGTGCCCTAACTCTCCCCTCTATTAGGGAGACCACTTCTAGGCACCCGACAACGTCTAGGAACCCCCACTGAAGAGGGAATACGTGTCCGGCCCATCTAGAAGTACTCACTAAATCCCTAAATCTGCGAGGAGGGTCAAATTCACCCTATGCGTCGATAAAAACTGCATATAGCTAAACTAGTGCGTATAAAACTAAACGGAGCTACTTATACTGCAAGTGAGGGGTTTCTTACCTCGTACGCTAATTTTCTTACAACTCTATTCGCTAGAATTCCGGTGGAGACGATCCTTTCGACAATCTCCTCGCTCCAACGCGTTCTTCTCGCGGAGGGGAACGTTCTTGTGCTAAAATCGCTGCCGGAAGGTGCTCTTAGGGTCCTAGGGAGAGAACCCTAGGGTTGGCGCCGAGAGGAAGAAGGAGAAGGAGAGGGGCGGCGTGTAAGGTGAGGTCTCGGTGGAGAATTCCCGAACCAAAGAAAATAAACCAAACCCCACTTAAATTTTTCTATTTATATTAAGTGGGTAACTCGGCCCAACTTAAATATAAATATAATTGATTCCCCTTTCTTTCAGCACGGCCCTGCTGGGTTCAACTGGTTACTTAAGCGGTCTAAAGGTTTAGCAGACCCGAGAGGTCCCGGGTTCGATTCCCGCTTAAGTTATTTTACTTTTCTAATTATTTTTGTTGCTTCCGCTACTCTAAAAATTCCGGAAAAATATCTAAAAATTCCAGAATAATTATAGAATATTTCTAATATAGTTTTGAGAATTTTTGGGCATTACAATCCTTAAAGGAAAGATAAGCTTCTGCGGGAAGTTTGCGCATCAGGCGAGTAGTATCCAGAAAATTCTCCGAAGGGGCAGAGTGGAGCAGACCTTGCTCAAATAGTTGACGAGTTCCGCTAGTCGCTCCATAACATAGCATAAGGTTCATTAAACCCCCCATCTTCCTCAGGAAGAAAGGAGATGTGACGTAGGATACTCGGTACGCCCTAAGACGACCGGCCTCACCCGCTTGGTAATCTACTAGTTTTGCCTTGGCCTTCTCAGCATCAATGCAGATCAGAGCCAAATCCTTTTGGCATTGGGAAGCGCTCTCCTGGGCCCTCAGAAGATCGGCCTGTAGCGATTTGACTGTGGCTTGGCTGGCCTCCCATTGACTTTGAATAGTTTTCTCCCGATCGGCGCTAGAGGTTAGCTGAGCCCGAGTTTCCTCCAAATCTTTCTGAAGAGCCTCCTGAGTTTCCTGTGAAATCTTCAGTTTGGAGGAAAGAGTGGCCAGCTTTGCATCTTTCTCGTCCAGTTCAGCCACTATTGAACGGCGACGCTCCCCCTCAGAAGCCAATTTGGATTCGCTAGTCTTCAGGGTCGCCTCTAAGGTTGTTATTTTGTCAAAAGCTGCATGAGCTATGCTTCGAGCTGACTCAGCAAATTCCCCAATGGACTGAAGATATCCAGCTAGGTCCCCGGGTGTCGGATTGAGCGGATCGTGGGGGGTAAGCGGTAGCTCCAATTCTTGAAGGAGAGCCTTCAACACCTCGTGCTCCCGCTGTAAATTGGTAGCATGTTGGATTGCACTCAGACCGGCGGAACAGGTCTACAAAAGACAAAAGAGAGAATTACAAGTAGATTCATAAGAGGAGACTGGATAAAGGAAAACTCACAGAAATTATCTGGCGAGAAGCGTGATCCAACCCTTCCATTGGTAAGTTGCTCCAAAATCGCCGATTAGCTGATCGCTAAGACATGGCCAAGTCGCCGTTTAACTGGACCAGACCGATGGCAGAAGAGGTACCCTCCATAGCTTCTTCCTCAGGCCCGATGAAGGAGGGTAAGCGCCAGGAAGTGGTGAAAGCATACTTTTTTGGAATTCTTTCCCTAGTTCGAGAGGCAGAGGCCGAAACGATCACAGGGAGTGAAGCGGAAGGAGTCGCAGAACTCCCAGGTTTGACTATGCTAGCCTACTGATAAAGCCTAAAATCTATATTAAATGTCACAAATAGGCTAATCAAATTGTACAAATGTATTTTTCACTCACTGAACCCCTTAATTTTGCAATAACGTTGTAGTAACGAGCCCAGGATCGATCCGAGGAACCAACGGTAGAATGTGATTTAGGATTGTCTTTTATTCCTATTTTTTGGGGTTTTCGATATAAAAATGGAGTTGGGGGGATTTAAGCTTGAATCTAAATGTAACAAAGGAAAAGCAATTAAGAAACTAATCTAAAGCATAAATGAAATCTACTTGTGTGTCAACAATCAAACCCAAACGCATTGTCACTCTACGTTGTTATTAAATTATTAACACACACTTAAATTAAGATATAAAATAGTAAGACACAATTAAATATGATCTACAACACCAATTAAAACCCTAGCTTGAATTTAAACTCTAAACACTTAACCAAGCATCAAATTAAACTTAAACTAAGCTTTAACAAGGTAATGAAATACTAAATTACTTGCTAAAATCATAACAAACATCAAATGAATCTGTTCTAAGCTGTAAAAATAATAATAAAATCAACTAAAAAGGTAAACCAATCCAATCTCACAATCAATTCCACAAGTTTCACACTCAAGCCGTCACACAAGAGTGCCAAAGTCGAGACCACCCAACTCTGGACCTCAGTGGAGACTCTCTACAGCGTATCAGTTCCAGGATTGCTCAAGAACGTCGACGGACCACCCCCGACGAGCTAAAACAACCCTAAACCCAAGAAAATGCCGAAAATCTGGAAATCCGTCTCTGGATCTGATGGAAGGCTGTGGAACGCGGATGAACGTCGAGTGAAGCTCAGCAACGCCGGAGGACCACCTCCGAATGTTGCTGAGGGGAATCGGAGCTTTGATTTGGAGGGCCACCGCCAAATCGAGCTGGAAAAGGAAGATGCCGCGAGCCAAATTTCACCGGAGAGAACACTCTCCGATGGCTCCAGATGATCGGGATATCGCCGCCGAGAAGCTCACCACCAAGATAGAAGCTCGGGAGATTGATCGGAGAAGAGAAAGGGGCCGGAATCCAGAGAAATGCCACGGGGACGAAGCTGCTGTGCGTGGAGGATTCGACGAAGGAAGCTGGGTACTGTAGCTTCTGTTTTGAATCAGATCTGGATCTGAACGGACGGCTGGGATTGATTTGGAGCTAAATCAACGGTGAAAGTTTGCCTAAAATCTGATCTGAAGGTACTGATGTTGATCTAGGGTCTGGATCTACTCTCCTGTATGTCGGATCGATCAGATCATCACTGGATGGGCCGGATCTTCACAGTCGTCATTGAACGGTCCAGATTAATCCGGCTGGATCAATGGCTGGATGAACTCAGATCTGGATCAAAACTTCTGGATCTTCATCAATGGCTTAGATCTGCTCCCCATTAGGTTGGATCGGCCAGATCTTCAACGGATGGTTCAGATCTGTCCTATTCTTGATGAACGGTCCATAATGCTTCAAAGCTTGATCTTCTTGTTTGGACTCCGATTCGAGCCCAATTTCGGTCCAAATAGATCCAAATCTAAGATCCTTTGATGCCTGCAAAATAAGAATTAAATATTAGCATCAAATAACACCAAAAATAATATAATTTGTAATTAAGTCCAAAAATACACACTATGCACAAAATGTGATATAACCATGATTTAAACTATGAAATCAACATCAAACCATGCATATATGAATCAAAATAATGCAGTAAAATCATGGTTATCAAATCCCCCACACTTAGTCTTGAACGTCCCGTGAAAGTAAAGAAAACTCAAAATCATCTCCATAGAAAATTCCCTAGCAATATCTAGAAGATAGTAAAAAGGAATTTAACTAAGATCATCTAAAGATCACAAACAATCATGAATACAATCCAAACAATAATCAGTAGGTATGGTAGTTTCAATCCAATTGAAAAATAAAGTAAGTTGCATCTCACAAGGGATTTGCCTATTCTAACTCTCACACTCAAACATGTATATAAGTGGAGTTCACTCAATGCAACTCACAACATTTCACTACCATAAGCTTGCTTATTTTCTAATTCTCCACCACTATAAACATAGCATACATGAATCAAAAGGATTTAATCAACAAGAATTGAAATAGAAGCAAAAAAAACAATTTAAGTGAATGAAGTGGCAAAGGAAAAGGCTTAAATGAAGAAAATGAGAGAATGAGAGTATGGGAGGAATATACTTGATGAGTTGACCATTTTGATGTAAAAAGAGTTGTATACCATTTGTTTTAACCAATTCAAAGTATCAATCTACCCTCCCATTCAATTTGAATGCCAACATAGAATCTTGATACATTGTCTCCCTTTTGATACTCTCTTGAATGTGCCAATTTTCAAAAAAAATAAAAATTCTTTCACTATTTTTTCACTTCAATTTCAGCAATTTGGAAGCTCAAAAATAATCTCAAATCATGAAGAATAATTCCCTTCCCCCACACTTAAAATTTGACCGTCTCGGGCAATAAAGTACAACATGTTATCCACTACTTGATATTTTTTTAACCACTGTTCCCTTTTGTGTTCAGTGGAACTCAAGTAACCACTTCAATTCTTTCTCTGCTGCATGTTCCCTTTTCTTTTATGTTCCTATTCTTCTGGAACTAAAGTAACCAAACCATTTGATTTAAAACCTCAATTCCAGCAGGAGCACCTGCAACCACACAGATCATTACAGCTGTCGAAGACTAAAAATTCCAGCATAAACTATACAGATCATTACAGCACTTGCATATACAGATTGTGCAGAAATCACAATATCTATGGTTGTTGCCCATTCCATCTTAAATAACCTCTATAATTAAGTTCCAACATCTTCATAACAGAGCCAAATTGAATCCAAGTATATTTCTTTGTGTGACAATCAACTCTGCCATTCTTCACAAACGTGCAGATTTCTTTGGCACTGAAGCAGAGTGTTTTCCAAAATCCAGAGTCCAGATTAAATATCAGAATTCTGATTTCTTGCATCCTCAAAGGTTTGCACATTAGAGACTTGAAAACGGTAGAAAATCTAATAACAGTCAAAGACCAACCACTTCACAAATCAAATTCTGCAATCTGTAGTTCAGTTCTTGAACCAGGACCTAGCTGGAATCATGAAGAGTTAATCTTGGAAACAAACAGCAGAAGCACAGTTACGCACAGTTAACAGAATAACAAAATGGCATTACTGAAATTTATGAGGAACAAAGTGAATTCAATTCCCTACTGGTGCAGTGAGTAAAGAAATTCAGTAAATGCATATTTCTGCAATTTGGCATTTCTATAGGATTTTGGAAGAGGAAAAGAGGTGTGCCAAATTTTTCTTTTACTGTCCTGAAGTTTGCAAAAGAAAACTTGGCACAAACAACTTCACATCACTTGCAATTTCTCTGCATCTTAGTTGTCAATTGTGGAAATCAAAAACATGTATGAACTTTCTAGATTACACTGCCACTGAATTCCACATTTCTTCCACAGCAATAACAAACATTCTGCTGAAAAATTTATCTACTGCAATAGAACTGGACAAATCCAGAAATCTCTTTCATTGTTCATGCATGTCTAACTCATAGCAGATTTTAAGAAAATTAAATGGACGACCAAATGCTTCACTATAGTTTTACAGACCAAATGCTTGTAACATAATTTGGTACACAACTGGTACACCAATTTAAGATTTCAAATCTGCACATTCTGTAAAATTCCAGAAAAGATCTTTAGAATTACTACACATTCCATAGCAGTATAGGTTATGAACTCAGAGATTTCCAGCTTCTCAAAAACCCATGATTTAAATCAAAACAATACTGTTTAGAATCAATTTCAGCAGTTGGCACAAAACAGTTGATACATTAATTTCATCTATCTTTGCAAAATCACATGTTGCAGCATCCTTTTAATTTCTGCACAACAACTATTTGACAACATACATCAGTTTCAAATAGATTCATCTCCAGCACTTCAGTTTGTTAACATTCCATAATTCTCAGCTTCTAGCAACTACAACTTCAGCAATCGAATCCATGAAATCAGTTTGATAAATTCAGTTCCAGTTTTGATTTCTAGATGACAGATTCCAGCTCCTGAAATTTCTGCAAAACTGCATTCTGCATTCTAGAACTGCAGCCATTTCAGCCATCTATATTTCAGAAATTCAGAATCCGAACAGCTTTGATCTCTAAACAGACTCAACTTTTCATTTTTGAATTTCATCACTGTTTCTTCACTGTTTGCACAGATTTGGGTAGCTCTTCTTCATTTGCAAGAAATGATCTTAATTTGTGTAGTTTTTTTTTCTTTTCAAACAATTCCAGCAGCTACATTTTAACAACTTGAGTTTTCAAAAATCACAAATCAATTTCATCCGATTGTAGGAAACAATGTAGTATTGAAACACCATTTATTTCTGAAGGTAACGAAGTTCTAATTGAATTTCTCAATGAATTAAGAGCCACTTCAAAGAGTTTGGTACAAGAGATGAGTTACTCTTCTCTGTTTTCTACAGCTGTTGCAGATTCTGTTTTTCAGAAATTTAGCTTCCACTAAATGCTGCAATTTACAGAGGTTACAATCTGCTACAGAATAGTGAGTGATAGAAGTAATGCTGCAATATATTTTATCTTGTTGTTTTCTGAAACTTTCTGGAACTCTTCTTGCAGCAAGGTAAGGTAGCAATGACCAATTCTTGTAGAATTCAGTAACCAAACACACTAATTCAATTTCTGATTTACTGCAGTTGGCATTTGTTTTCTGAACATATTCAATGATTGCATCCATATTGCATAAGTAAAGAACCAAAACAAAGTTTATAACTATATCATTCAGCAACCTTTGAATTATAACCTGCTGTGGCAAATCTCTCTAGCAACATCTGAAATCAGCAACTCCTAAATGTTTCTGATCAGCAATTGGTTTTAAATGTTTGAACCATTACATTACTGAACTTCATAAATTCCTGAAATCAGATTTCAATAAGCAGGATCTACTGAATTGAAATACCACAAGTTCTAGTGTAAATAAATTGCATTCCTGTAACTTCAGTTTCACAACCTCACTGCTTTACTTCAACAAACCAAACAAGTTTGACTTAATTCAGCAACCAGAGTTGAAACAATTCCTGCTTGCAATATGAAAATTTCAGCTCAATCAGTAGTCTCATTAAGCATTAAAGTGATTAGAGCCCTGTAAAATCAGATGATGCAGAAAGCTTCATTTGAATTCCGGCACAATTTTGATACCTTCAATTTTCTGCAGGAAGCCTTATTCTTTCACTAACAGCTCTTGATTTTACAGCCTTCATCAACTATGCAAATTCCAGGCTTATTAAAGTGTTCCATTGAAATTTCAGCAACTATAATATTCTGTCAAGCTCTATGAGTGCAGAATTCACACTGTTGCATCAACCCATTTGTTCCTTCACATCACCAATCTTCATCATATCCTTCCTTTTCTTGAAATTGTTTCTTAGTTTTTTGATACTCCACTGTTTCCACACTAGCTGAATTTGTTTCCAGCATTTACCCCACTATTTAAAATACCAAATGCTGCCCTTTTGTTCAACTTTTCAAAGTGAATGATGCTCCATTCAAGTGTTTTGTTGATGAAATAATTACCACCAATTGAATTCCCCATTAAAGTCCATTGTGATCAGATTTCCACAGCTACCAGTGTATCTGAATTCTGCTCTAAATAATTTTATTCATTATGCAGTTTTCAGCCTTTCAGCCTATCACAGATTTGGAGCTTATAGATTCTGGATTCACTGGAGTTTCTGTCACTTGTTTCCTCTGTGTTACTGTTTCTTCTTCATTGGTACTCTAACTCATCAAGCATTCAACCAACATTTCAAGACTGTATTGGTAATAACAAATTCAGCTTCAAAACTCTAGAATACAGCTCAAAATTTCTGAATGTTGGCACAATTGACTTCCTTCTGTTGTATATGCTTCTTAAATGAAATTGTATTCACCAATTTAAATCCCAGTCCTTTACAATGATCAGTTCCAAACAGCTTCGCAATTCTGAAATTTAATCTTGGCAAACCAGGAAATTGCTTTTCAAAATCAGAATTCAGCTTCCAGCAACTGCTCCAGAATTCTGATTATTGTTGTTCAGAATCAGCATCAAGAATTTTGGGCAATCAACCTCTCAATTCCTGTTATTTCATTCCAACAAGAATGTACCAGCAGCTGCGTTGAACTTGCTCAAATAGTTCACAGTGTCCAAACAAACCTTATCATACTTTCAAAGTTCTATTCAAAATAGTTTAGACAGATATGAAAAGAATTGAGACACCATTTCAAAACTTCTTCACCATTTTTTTTCTTTCAGAATCCAGGAATAGCCATACATAAATAGAAAATACTTGAGTGGACTAAATCCTTCCTTCAAATAGAGAAATCAAAGTGCACCAAGAATTCCATAGATGAAGTATCAAACTGAATTCTGCAATAGCTAGAAAATCCTACTCCAAGCTGTTCAGCAATTTCTGAAAACTCAGATTCAGCATTTTTTTTTCTCTGTGGACAACTTGAATGAAGAGGAATGCTACTCGTCAATGAGATAATAAAGGCTTTTCTCAAGTCTTTACCAATATAGGAGCCCCCTATAGCTTGCAAACATCATCTCTATTTGACACACAAGAAATCAGAACATGCATTTTTGAAACTACATTCTAATTTCTGATCTTAAGAGCATTCAAAAACTTCTTAAGATGTTGAGTGTATCTCCATAGTATTAACTTCCAAAATTCCAAACTATTGAAACTTGCTCTTTCCAAGAATAGACTCAAAGAACAATTAGATTTAGCATTCAATGCAAAGAACCATCCAAAACCTTCAACATCTTCAAATGTATACTAATTCTCCCCCACACTTAAACCTTGGTCACCTTGCACAATCTAACTCATCAAGAATTCAACCAATACTCTCAATGAAATAATGACAAGCAAAGGGAATCAAGAATTAGAATGCTAAATGAAAATGTTTCAAGAAAATTATGGAGAAAGAAATTAGAAATTAGGATGACACAAGAATGACAAAATCCTTCATCTCTATGCATACAAATGCTATTGTGATTTTGAAAAGAAGCTAAGCAAGTTCTAGAGTTTCAATTGCTATGAGTGCATGCCACACAAAAATAAAATAGAGTATACGCTTAAAGTGGTCCTCTCTAGGTATTTTTATATGCTAACAAGCTCAATTGATCAAATTGAAATCCACTACCATTTTAACCAATATCATGTAAGAAAAGCATCCAATCATGCCAAGTGACCTAAAATTGATGATCAAATTTAAGAGACTTTTACCATCTTAAAAGTATCACTAAACAATTCATGGAGACTTTTATTCAAATGACATGCTATGTATACCAAATTAAATACAAAGTATGAAAATAAAATGCAACGTATGAAACTAAAGAAACGTGTAAAGAATTTATTAAACTCAAAGCTTGAATTAAAATGCAAGAGCAAGCAAAATTTGAACCAACTCCCCTTTAATTCCCGGTGGCTGAAGAAGATCTAGAAAAATAAGCCACCCCGGAAGTGGAGTAATCATGGTTCTACTCAAATTCTTCTTATTACTCATTTTTCCTTTCAAAATTCTCTCTGGAGGTCTAAGTCGGTTCAGTTTAAGCACCCACTCCGGAAGCTCAACTTCTCGTACACAATCAATAAAAGAAAATACCTCCCACACACATGTGGGGTAAAAAGAAAATAGGAGAAAATTAGTGTGGGTAGAAAATATATCAAGAAATGAATCACATCTAATAAAATCAATGCATGGTACCTCTATAAAATTTTCTGATGTATCACAAACAATACTTACCTTATCATGTTGAAAGGTACCTGGAGTGGTGTTTGTTACCTCCTTTTCATCAAATGAATGCTCATGTTCTAGTTCTAGTGAATGTTCAACCTCATGTAATGATTCTTGGGTGCTTGGCTCCATAGCACAAGTCCCTACACTTACATCTTCATCATCATCATCAAAGTCAGGTGATCCTTGAGGTAATGCTTCCAGTAAGCATTCCCCTACACTTAAATCATCTTCTGCAACAATACCTGCATCATTCACATCATCTAAAGCAACACTATTAGTAGAATCAGAAATCTGAACAACTACATCATCACAAATAAAACTAGAAAATTGTTGTGAAGAAATAGAAGTAGTGTCAGGCCTGACAAGATCTCCACAATCCACCTCTTCACTGGTTCTTTGTGCTTGTAACTGATTAATAGATGATGCTATCTGATCTAACTGACTCTGTATATTCTGTATCCTTGCAAATTGTTGCTCTTGATGCTCTCTCATTTGTTGCATAACTTCATTGCATTTCCACATTGATTCTTCAATTTGTTCTTGTGCATCCTCATACCTATTCCGCTGCTCCATAGGTAGGTAGTACTGTCTCTGAGGCTGATAGTAGTTATTCTCCATCCCATCTCCAAAATACTGATGATATGGATCCATGGTCACATGAATTTCCTGTTCTTACACTGAAACACTAGCAAATAAAATCAGAAGACTCAGGAACAAATAAAATCAACACATGAATATATAATCATGAAAGCAATCAAAACAACAATCCTAAAATTACTAAACATTGCATATTACAATTTCCTCGGCAACGGCGCCAAAATTTGATAAAGCCTAAAATCTATATTAAATGTCACAAATAGGCTAATCAAATTGTACAAATGTATTTTTCACTCACTGAACCCCTTAATTTTGCAATAACGTTGTAGTAACGAGCCCAGGATCGATCCGAGGAACCAACGGTAGAATGTAATTTAGGATTGTCTTTTATTCCTATTTTTTGGGGTTTTCGATATAAAAATGGAGTTGGGGGGATTTAAGCTTGAATCTAAATGTAACAAAGGAAAAGCAATTAAGAAACTAATCTAAAGCATAAATGAAATCTACTTGTGTGTCAACAATCAAACCCAAACGCATTGTCACTCTACGTTGTTATTAAATTATTAACACACACTTAAACTAAGATATAAAATAGCAAGACACAATTAAATCTGATCTACAACACCAATTAAAACCCTAGCTTGAATTTAAACTCTAAACACTTAACCAAGCATCAAATTAAACTTAAACTAAGCTTTAACAAGGTAATGAAATACTAAATTACTTGCTAAAATCATAACAAACATCAAATGAATCTGTTCTAAGCTGTAAAAATAATAATAAAATCAACTAAAAAGGTAAACCAATTCAATCTCACAATCAATTCCACAAGTTTCACACTCAAGCCGTCACACAAGAGTGCCAAAGTCGAGACCACCCAACTCTGGACCTCAGTGGAGACTCTCTACAGCGTATCAGTTCCAGGATTGCTCAAGAACGTCGACGGACCACCCCCGACGAGCTAAAACAACCCTAAACCCAAGAAAATGCCGAAAATCTGGAAATCCGTCTCTGGATCTGATGGAAGGCTGTGGAACGCGGATGAACGTCGAGTGAAGCTCAGCAACGCCGGAGGACCACCTACGAATGCTGCTGATGGGAATCAGAGCTTTGATTTGGAGGACCACCGCCAAATCGAGCTGGAAAAGGAAGATGCCGCGAGCCAAATTCCACCGGAGAGAACACTCTCCGATGGCTCCAGATGATCGGGATGTCGCCGCCGAGAAGCTCACCACCAAGATAGAAGCTCGGGAGATTGATCGGAGAAGAGAAAGGGGCCGGAATCCAGAGAAATGCCGCGGGGACGAAGCTGCTGTGCGTGGAGGATTCGACGAAGGAAGCTGGGTACTGTAGCTTCTGTTTTGAATCAGATCTGGATCTGAACGGACGGCTGGGATTGATTTGGAGCTAAATCAACGGTGAAAGTTTACCCAAAATCTGATCTGAAGGTACTGATGTTGATCTAGGATCTGGATCTACTCTCCTGTAGGTCGGATCGATCAGATCATCACTGGATGGCCCGGATCTGCACAGTCGTCATTGAACGGTCCAGATTAATCCGGCTGGATCAATGGCTGGATGAACTCAGATATGGATCAAAACTTCTGGATCTTCATCAATGGCTTAGATCTGCTCCCCATTAGGTTGGATCGGCCAGATCTTCAACGGATGGTTCAGATCTGTCCTATTCTTGATGAACGGTCCATAATGCTTCAAAGCTTGATCTTCTTGTTTGGACTCCGATTCGAGCCCAATTTCGGTCCAAATAGATCCAAATCTAAGATCCTTTGATGCCTGCAAAATAAGAATTAAATATTAGCATCAAATAACACCAAAAATAATATAATTTACAATTAAGTCCAAAAATACACACTATGCACAAAATGTGATATAACCATGATTTAAACTATGAAATCAACATCAAACCATGCATATATGAATCAAAATAATGCAGTAAAATCATGGTTATCACCTACTTAACATGCATACTAATAAGCACACACAGTCACAGCATAAAAAACAATAAATAGAAAAACTAATTTTCAACTATTATGACTTTTATCTATTGTTGTTCTCCGTGTGTCGCCAACCCTAGCTGCTGCCATCTTTGTGTTGGTTGCTACTCGGAACACCTAGAGGTTCCACTGTACAAAAATTTTGTACAAAGGTCTGAACCTTTTCCTAGCTACCATGTGTTCTTTTAAATTAAATTTTAGATCGCCTGCGGAACTTAATACGTTTGATCCAAAACTTAATCTATTTGTTCTTTTATGTTTTGACTTGGATCTCCTGCGGAACTTAACACGTTCGACCCAAGTCACCTTAAGTTATTAATTCCATTAAATATTAATTTCCATAATTGGTTCCCATTACTGACGTGGCGAGGCACATGACCTTCTTGGATATGGGAGCAACCACCACCGACTAGACAAAACCTTTTATAGAAAGCTAATATTTAATTTCCTAAAATAACTTTAGGTTAACCGAAAAGAACAATCAAATCACAAGGGAAAGAAAAATAAAAGAACACTATATCGAAAACAAATTCGAAACTCTAGAATCGTATGCCTCTTGTATTTAGTATTATTTCCAAAAATAACTAGTATGATGCGGAAACAAAAATTACTAGTTATACCTTTTAGAAAGACCTCTTGATCTTCTATCGTATTCCTCTTCTAACCGAAGACGTTGTGTGGGCAACGATCTTCCGAGATGAGAACCACCAAGCACCTTCTTCTTCCTTACAAGTTTCGGCCATCAAAACTTCTCCTAGGATGAAGAGGTTCGGCCACCACCACCATGCTCCAAGGGATGCTAGAAAAGAGGCTTCATTTCTCTCCTTCTTCTCCTTCTTAGATCCGACCACCAAAGATATCTCCACCATGAGAAGGTTTCGGCCACACAAAGGAGAGGAGAGGAAAGAAAGGGCCGGCCACACCCAAGGAAAAAAGAGAGGAAAAATTGTCACGCCCCAAAGGAGTCTCTGTCCGAAGAAATTTCGGCAGCATCTCCCCTGTACGGCGGACAATATGAAACTTTCTACATATCACATATACATCAGCCACAGGCGGCTGGAATGATAACAAAAATAAAAAAACAAACACCACGCAGTTTATAAAGATATTCAGCCTCTGGCTGTCACAACCACGCAGTTAATAATAGTAATCAATAACAATAGGACTCTGACTCGAAATCCATCCTACTCCACTCCACTCATAAAGCTCAAATCCAACGAACTCACCTCTTCTGCCGTCCAGGCAGTCACGTAGTAGAATGAAATCCAATATCATATCAAAAATCCATCAAAAGGTATCACTCCATACAATATCCATAGGAAAAATCCAAAGACAATACTAAAACAAAGTCTGATATAGAAAAAGGCCAAAATAAAACAAATAACGAACTAGTAGAGAACTGGCTCTACGTGCAGAATGGGGGGGGGCCAGCGACCTCAACCCGAAAATATCAACAATGGAGGCGGGTGAGTCCAACACTCGCAGGTACAACTGATATGCATAATAAAACAAATAACAGACAACACTAATCGTAATGCGGTCTCACGAATAGAAGGAATAAATGCAAGCGAAATCGGGAGATAAGCGTACTAAGGGATCAGTACAAAGGTAGCAGTCGTCGAAGAAATCATAATCCTGTATGCATATCAATCAAATGCATCCATACAAATGCAGTATAAGTGCAGTAATCACAACAATAAAATGCAATAAATGCATATGGTGTGCACTCGGACATCACTTGCTCGGCGATGGTGAGTGGGCGGAATCTTGTCAGTACTCATCCTCGCCCCAAATCATAAATGGGAAGCTCAATGCTCTCATCTCCCTGCGACGGGAGGAAAAATCTCGGCTACCTGAGTCTCACGACCAGCCAAGCGAGTCCACCATCTGCTACCTGCTACCCTAAATGCCACGAGCCAAGAGAGAGGCGGTGCGGCTACCACTGAGTCACACGACCAGCGGAGCCAAACAGCAGAACCGCCACACTCCCCGGATATACAACTAATCCATGGGTGGTGTGTGCAGTACATGTAACTGGCGATGGGCTCAACCAAAGTGGAGCCGACAATCGCACAACATGCAATCATGATGCATGACACTAAAAACATGGCATAGTCCATATAACTAGATACAAGTGTGTACCACTGGAAGAAGTATCAAATAGAAGGTACACCAATCAAATAGGGTATCAAATAAACCCTAGATCCAGAACATATCATAGCATGTGGTTGGTTCACTACCTAAAGCATATGTGATCAGGTAGATATCATGCAGTGCAGCATAAATAAACAAACAAACATATAACTAATCATGTAGCGACCAACCGAAACAAACAGATAACACAATTATTGTTATATGTTAAACATATTATCATGCATATCAAAAGACATAAGTCAAAGTACCCGCCTCCAATATAGAAAGGTCCAATCTGACGTCGAGATGCTCGTCTCACGTCAAAGTCCTGCGTCAACCGATACACATATATTTATTTAGCCAGAACTCAATGAATAGCTAAATAAAAATCTCAACGACTACTAGGGTAAGATCCTAATCAACCTTAAAAAACATCTCTTCCTAACACAATCAACAATCCCAAACTTACCTCAATTCACTTATCTCTGGGTTCAATCCGTATCACCAACACCTACAAACATTCTAGCCCGCATAAGGATTCTGGTGGAGCTACTATAATCCGACAACAAGAAATTAAATCCAAACTTACCCCTAGATGTCTTCTGATGGCTCTCGGCAAATCACAAAAATATACGACCAGATCCTTACAAGCCGGATTCTAAACACATCGTACCCCAATCAGGTCCAAAGCTTCCTCTGATGCAATCCCAATGCCACTGTGGTGCCGAGCCGGGACAACAAAGGTGGCAACGATGCTAGGGCACGAGCACAGCGAAGAAGATCCCTGCGATCGCCGGCTGCTCAAGTAAGGAACAAGGCGGGGGTCGGCAGTGGCGTCGGAGCAGGCTAGGGCACTCGAGATGGAGGAAAACTCGACTCTGATGTGAGGTGATCGAAGATAGGGCTCGCGGTGGCCGGCTGTGGTGGCGGCGCGAGATGCTAGGTCTCGGCGATGTGGCGAAGCAAGGTGGCTCGTGCTCGCCGGCACTTAGGCAGGGACAGAGGATGTGGCGGCAGAGGAGAAGAAGAAGGAGAAACCGCTCGGGATCGGGGAAGGAGGTTAGGGCACGCACGGGTTCGGCGGGGAGAGGGATAAGAAGAGGAAATAAAGAAAATAAAAAGAAATAAAAGAAAAGGAAATGTAAATATAAACATTTCCTCGCTTAAACGGGGTAGCCTAAACAGGCTTTCCCGGGCCTCATTTTTATCCCCGTTAACTCGTCCGTACGAGCTCCTAAAAATTCTCGAAAAATTTCCGAAAATTCCCTTATTAATATTTTCTATTTTTTTCGGTATTTTACATTCTCCCCCACTTATAAAAATTTGGTCCCCAAATTTCATTATCTACCATCAGCAAGTACCAACAACAGATATAAAGTATAAATGCTGAACGGTAAATTAAATCACATATCTCAAGTGAAAAATGAGGTATCGAGCTCGGATAGTATCCTCGAGCTCCCAGGTAACCTCCTTATCCGAATGATGCTGTCATACGACTTTAACCAGTCGGATAGTCTTGTTCCACAACTGACGCTCCTTCCGGTCTAAACTTCATACCGGAACCTCCTCATAAGTGACGTCAGACTGAACTGGAATTGAGACATCTATCAACACATATATCAGATCGGGTACGTATCTCCTCAGCGTAGATACGTGGAATACGGCGTGAACGCCTGCCAAGGGCGGCAATAGTGCCAACCGATAAGCTACTGCTCCAATCCTTTCCGAGATCTGGAAAGGTCCAATGTATCGCGGAGCTAGCTTACCTCTGAGGCCAATCTCTTCACCCCTTTCATGGGTGAAACTCGCAGAAATACCTAGTCGCAAATGGAGAACTCTAAAGGTCTCTGTCTCCGGTCAGCATAACACTTCTGGCAGTCTTATGCCTACCAATAGTATGTAAGTCCTGATCACCGGCCTAAGCCTCTCGGATTCTCGTCCTGATCGACAATCGAGCAACTATGGTAACAAGAATACCCTACTCTGTCCGTCCCTGCTCCTCAAGGTCTAACTCGGAGAAATCCTGAATCAAATTCATGACCACAACTCGGTGGCAAGCTAAAGTCCCTCTGGACTTACGGCTAAGTGCATCGACAACCACATTAGCTTTCCCGTGATAGCTAATGGTACAATCATAATCCTTCAGGAACTCCATCTATCTCCTCGGTCGAAGATTAAGTTCCTTTTGAGTGAACAGATATTTGAGACTCGATGGTCGGTGAGAATCTCAATGTAATATCATGTGATGTCGCCAAATCTTCAAAAAAAATATAATAGCGATCAACTCCGGATCATGAACCGGTATTTTTCTCGGGCTCCCCAACTATCAAGAAGCATATAAGCACCCATACCCTGTAGAAACGCGTCGGTGTAGAGGACAAATCCGTCCTCTCCAGAAAGTAAAAACCAAAAAATCGAAGCCGACACTAGTCTTCGCTTCAGCTCCTAGAAGCTGATCTTGAAATCCTCAGTCTAAATAAACTTCACGCCTTTCATGGTCAGGCGTGTAAGTGACATAGCAATCCGTGAGAAACCCTCAACGTATCTCCGGAAATATCGGCCAAACAAAGGAGGTTGCAAGCCTCTTCTATTGACTCCGTCTACTCCCGACGGTAACAATCTCGATCTCATGTGGAACCACGGTATACTTCTATTGGTGACCGTGTGGCTCAAACATCTCACATAAAACAATCCAAACCAGCACTACTGATAATCACATATAGATGTTCTCGTCGAATCATCTCTAGATCTATGCAAAGGTAGTGTACGTGACTTACCTCGGATCCGTAATTGATCACAACATCGTCCACAAAGATAATGGAAACCTATCCAAACATCCTCGACATACCAGGATCATCGAGTCCCTGAAAACATCTAAGGCACTGTAAGCCTCTATGGCAAAAACCAAGACACATAATGTCCGTATCACAGACATTCCTATCCATAAGATCTCCAATATAAATCGAAAAAATCTGATCATCAATAACATAAATCACCAAAGAATAAATCCTCCAGAGTGAGAGCAACGCTCCATCACAGGAAACACCACATATGTGGGAGCAACGCTCTACCACAAGAAATCCTCAACATGTGGGAGCAACACTCCACCACAAATAATCTGAAATATGTATCTGCAATAAATATAGGAGCAATGCTCCGCTACCAGCAATCCGTGATATGTGGGAGCAACGCTCCACCACAAAACAATACCCAAGTACCCCAAGGCACCTAACTATCCAGCTAGAGACTGTACAAGATCTCTCTACCACAATTCGCTGTGGTTAGCCTAGGATATAACAACCTAGTAACTAATCAAATCCATCATCAACTCTATCAGCATCCTAGTGGGTCATCCACTGATAGGAAAATTAGTTGATGAGTTAATTCAACAAATGACATAATGCAGTCACTCCACATTCTGCATTCAGTATAAGTAGAATCATCATACTGCTACCAATGTATACACCTAGCACACATGCTCACACAACATATGTATGATCAACAAAATCCTCCAATTATTATACACCAAACATACTCACACCTCAGGTATATTCAGTATGATACCTCCAACAATACATACCGAACACGTGTGCAAAATCAATGTAGGTAAAATCAAAAATACACCTCAAACAACACCCACATGACATATCTTCACTATGCCCAGAGTATAACCAACATATACTTCCAATAAAGCATACTAAACTCAGGTGCACTCACAAATCAAACATATCAAAAAGTTACCTCAGATACCACACCAAACACATATGTACATATCCCAACTCAGATTAAATCGACAAAATGCCTCCATCAAAACACCACCGATGTACTTATACTACATCTCGGATTTAATCAACAAGATATCTTCAATAATACATCCAGATACATACACCGAACTACATATCTATAATCCACTAGGAACCTTCAAACCATATCAGAACATGGTTACATATACTACTTGCAAATGGGCAGTCTACCACAGGACTCCTACAACACATAACAATCATAATATACATCCAATATAGACATGCAAAATTAGCATACCAGCTCAATCAAAGAGACCAACCTTATGCTACCAATACCCATGGGTTACGGTATATCTAAACAAAATTCATGCATATGAATCAAGCATGAATACACCAATCAAAAACAACCCTAAATCAAACAGCCTAATCATCCAGTAACAACCCTGCTATAGGTTCAAAGGAACTTGTATCGGACAAGAAAAATATACACACCATGGTATAACATTGCAAGTCAATGTCATACACTACCAAGACTATATCTAATGGGGAAAATTTTATCATCATAAATCCAAATGTACTCTTCCAGTATACACTAGTATCAATTGTATCCCATAAGTGTTAAGCAATTAGCTCTACACTTCCTTACATCAGCGGGGTCACATATCCCAAACACCCTCTAAGTTAACCCACCAGGTATATACAATCCACGGTCAAAATCTTCATGGAATAGGATACATCGATCCTTTATAACCTATCCAAGCCGATAATGATATATGACTAAATCAGTCATTTTCACGTCAGTACAAAACATGTACTCAAATGTGCTCTAGATACATAACTAAGCACAAATAACCTAAAGGTTCGAACCTCTAAAAATAGAGTATGGCAATCCTCTACTGATCAACCAACAAAACTAAATCATTCATCTACTAACTAATCAAGAATACCTTAATCCTCCACAAGCAACTAAGGTATATCAAACCACAACTACCCAACTCGACAAACATAAATCAGTCTTCTACTGACCGATTTAACAAGAGTAAATCAATATTTACTGACGAAAATTAACTAAGATAAAATGGTATACAACGTTGTCAAATAACTAAATCAGTTCATGGGTCAATTCAACACTAATTACATCAACTCAAACTAGAAATGTCAACCCACATAATATCATATGTATAAATGTGTACAACCCAAAAGACAAAAGTCAGAATTCAAGAACATCAAACACCCTCATTTTTTTTTTATCCTCAAAAATATCAGCCCAAACCATATCAGGTGAATAAGTCTCTACTCCCCATAAGAGCATATTAACATTCAAAACATCTATCATTATTTATCCACATAGTCCAATATTAGAGGAAGCATATATCAATTTTTTTTTTCATCCTGTTAACTAACCACAACTAACCAGATACACTAAAATTTCATAGGCACACTCAACCGTAACCTCTAGCACCCAATTTATAATCTGAGCACCAACTATAATCATCAAACCTGTAAATATCATACATGACACTCATTATGTCACCATCAACGACATCCCAAATATAAATCATCAAAATAGTTATCCACTAATAGATCATCAAAACAAATATCTAGTAATTGATCATCAGACAACCACATAACATTTATCCTCATAAATCATTAGAAATCAACATATCACAATACCTGATCTCACCATATCTCTCAACCTCAAACCATTCTCAACAATGATCAAACATGATAACCCCCAATGACCAATTCCCATCGTATCGGGTACCCTAATATCCAAAAGGTATGAGTATAAAAACTCTACTGGCTAAGTCAACAGGAGTCTGTAGGTATCATCCACTACCCAGCTAACAAAAGCAGAGGCTGGTATGTGCCTCCATCTCCTACGAGTAGTAACAGAAACTAAAACTACTGATGATATGATATGAAAAATCATCAGAGACTATAATACTTGATCTCTATTAAGGTCGACCATGCTCAATGGCTAACCCATCACATGAAATATGGCTACAACAACCAGACAAGTACTAAAGATAAAGTGCTAATACATGTCAAACTATCATAAAATAAACATCATACCTATATGCCGTCTGGAGATGTTCCGTCGCTGTCCAGTCCCCAACATGACCTCAGAATTCCGTACGAGAAAAACAAACACTGGAAATCCATATAAATCCAAAACGGACGTCCATAACATATACATAATGAAGAAATCCGTACAAACCGAAATAGACATCCAAAAATCCAGAACACCAAAAGCAGGTATCCATAACCTGCTCTGATACCAATAAGATAAATCTCGAAAATCCAAAATACAAAAATCCAACAAGTATCGCCAAACTTTGGCGCTCTGATACCATATCAATTGGTATCAAGTTATACCAACTATGCAAAATACGAAAACAAAGATCGTAAAAATCCAGAACACAAAGCAAGTATCGTATACCTGCTCTGATACCACTAAATTGTCACGCCCCAAAGGAGTCTCTGCCATCCCTGTACGGTGGACAATATGAAACTTTCTACATATCACAGATACATCAGCCACAGGCGTTGAATGATAACAAAAATAAAAAAATAAACACCACGCAGTTTATAGACCTCTAGCTGTCACAACCACGCAATTAATAATAGTAATCAATAACAATAGGACTCTGACTCGAAATCCACCCTACTCCACTACACTCGTAAAGCTCAAATCCAACGAACTCACCTCTTCTGCCGTCCAGGCAGGCACGTAGTAGAATGAAATCCAATATCATATCAAAAATCCATCAAAAGGTATCACTCCATACAATATCCATAGGAAAAATCCAAAGACAATACTAAAACAAAGTCTGATATAGAAAAAGGCCAAAATAAAACAAATAACGAACTAGTAGAGAACTGGCTCTACGTGCGGATGGGGGGCTAGCGACTGGACAGCCTCAACCTGAAAATATCAACAATGGAGGCGGGGTGAGTCCAACACTCAGCAGGTACAACTGATATGCATAATAAAACAAATAACAGACAACACTAATCATGCGTACAGTCTCCTGAATACGAGAAGGAATAAATGCAACTGAAACGAAATCGGAGATAACCGTACTAACCGGATCAAGGTACAAAGGTAGCAGTCGTCGGACCGAAGAAATCATAATCCTGTATGCATATCAATCAAATGCATCCATACAAATGAAGCATATAGTGCAACAATCACAACAATAAAATGCAATAAATGCATATGGTGACCATGCACTCGGACATCACTGCTCCTGATGAGTGAGCGAGGAATGCTGTCGGAGTACTCATCCTCCGACCCCAAATCATAAATGGGAAGCTCAATGCTCTCATCTCCCGGTACAACACGGGAGGAAAATCTGCCGGCTACCACTGAGTCTCCGACCAACGGAGCCAAACAGAGTCCACCATCTGCACCTACGCCTGCTACCCTAAATGCCACGGAACCAAGCAGGCGGGCTGATCACGGCTACCAGCTGAGTCACACGACCAGCAGAGCAAGCAATGAAGCCACACTCGGCCGGATATACAACTAATCCATGGGTGGTGTGTGCATATGTAATGGCGATGGGCTCACCAAAGTGGGCCGACAATGCGACATGCAATCATGATGCATGACACTAAAAACATGGCATAGTCCATATAACTAGATACAAGTGTGTACCATTGGAAGAAGTATCAAATAGAAGGTACACCAATCAAATAGGGTATCAAATAAACCCTAGATCCAGAACATATCATAGCATGTGGTTGGTTCACTACCTAAAGCATATGTGATCAGGTAGATATCATGCAGTGCAGCATAAATAAACAAACAAACATGTAACTAATCATGTAGCGACCAACCGAAACAAACAGATAACACAATTATTGTTATATGTTAAACATATTATCATGCATATCAAAAGACATAAGTCAAAGTACCCGCCTCCAATATAGAAAGGTCCAATCTGACGTCGAGATGCTCGTCTCACGTCAAAGTCCTGCGTCAACCGATACACATATATTTATTTAGCTAGAACTCAATGAATAGCTAAATAAAAATCTCAACGACTACTAGGGTAAGATCCTAATCAACCTTAAAAAACATCTCTTCCTAACACAATCAACAATCCCAAACTTACCTCAATTCATTTATCTCTGGGCTCAATCCGTATCACCAACACCTGCAAACATTCTAGCCCGCATAAAGATTCTGGTGGAGCTACTATAATCCGACAACAAGAAATTAAATCCAAACTTACCCCTAGATGTCTTCTGATGGCTCTCGGCAAATCACAAAAATATACGACCAGATCCTTACAAGCCGGATTCTAAACACATCGTACCCCAATCAGGTCCAAAGCTTCCTCTGATGCAATCCCAATGCCACTGTGGTGCCGAGCCGGGACAACAAAGGTGGCAACAATGCTAGGGCACGAGCACAGCGAAGAAGATCCCTGCGATCGCCGGCTGCTCAAGCAAGGAACAAGGCGGGGGTCGGCAGTGGCGTCGGAGCAGGCTAGGGCACTCGAGATGGAGGAAAACTCGACTCTGATGTGAGGTGATCGAAGATAGGGCTCGCGGTGGCCGGCTGTGGTGGCGGCGCAAGATGCTAGGTCTCGGCGATGTGGCGGAGCAAGGTGGCTCGTGCTCGCCGGCACTTAGGCAGGGACAGAGGATGTGGCGGCAGAGGAGAAGAAGAAGGAGAAACCGCTCGGGATCGGGGAAGGAGGTTAGGGCACGCACGGGTTCGGCGGGGAGAGGGATAAGAAGAGGAAATAAAGAAAATAAAAAGAAATAAAAGAAAAGGAAATGTAAATATAAACATTTCCTCGCTTAAACGGGGTAGCCTAAACAGGCTTTCCCGGGCCTCATTTTTATCCCCGTTAACTCGTCCGTACGAGCTCCGAAAAATTCTCGAAAAATTTCCAAAAATTCCGGAAAATTCCCTTATTAATATTTTCTATTTTTTTCGGTATTTTACAAAAATAGAATAGAGTTGTTCACCTTGAAGCCTCCTCTACCCCCTCTTTTATAATCCTTGGTCTTGGCAAATAAGGAAAATTTAATAAAAACTTCCTTAGTTCTTTTGCCATTTAAAAGGAAAATTTATTTAATTAAAATAATTTTCTCTTTTCAAATTATAATGGCCGGCCACTCTTCTCCCCAAAACAAGGAGAGTTTTAATTAAAATAAAAATTAAAACTTCCTAATTTGTTTCTAGAAATTTATAAAAATTTCTCCAATAATTTTAATCCCTTCATGATTGGTTAATAAAAAGAAATTTTATAAATTAAAATCTTTCTTTTAAACATGTAGATAATTTCCAAAACGGAAAGTTATCTCTAAAAATTAAAATCTCCTTTAAATCTACAAATAAGGAAAGATATTAAATCTTTTCTTAATCTTTTGTAGAAACTAATAAAAGAGAATTTTTAATTTTCAAACTTTCTTTTAAATCATGAATATAATTAAAAGGAAAGTTTTTACCAAAATTAAAATCAACCTTTTAATCTACAAATAAGGAAAGAGATTTTAACTCTTCTCTTAATCTTTTGTAGAATCTTATAAAAGGAAGGATTTAAATTTTTAAACTCTCTTTTAAATTATATTATCCACATAAGAAAAATTTTAAAATTAAAATTCCTTTTTATTTTAATAGGGACAGCCACATGAATTCACCCATGAACATACCCATGGCCGGCCCTAGCTTGGTCTCCAAGCTAGCTTGGCCGGCCCCTATAGGATGGGTAAGAAGGTGGGTAGAGTACTCTATAATTAAGAGTCTACGATAGGGACCGAGAGGAGGAATTGGTTTTGGTCTCCCGATAAGTAAAATTGAGTATCCCGTCTTCGCCCCAAACACACAACTCAAGTTCATCGATAATAACTCATTCCACTAGAGAGTTATTATTGTACTACTGTACCAATCCCAAATTACATTATGGGCTCCTTCTTATCATGAGTGTGTTAGTCTCCCTGTGTTTAAGATAACGAATGCCCACTAATTAAGTAAGTTACTGACAACTCACTTAATTAATATCTAGCTCCAAGAGTAGTACCACTCAACTTCATTGTCATGTCGGACTAAGTCCACCTGCAGGGTTTAACATGACAATCCTTATGAGCTCCTCTTGGGGACATTCTCAACCTAGATTACTAGGACACAGTTTCCTTCTATAATCAACAACACACACTATAAGTGATATCATTTCCCAACTTATCGGGCTTATTGATTCATCGAACTAAATCTCACCCATTGATAAATTAAAGAAATAAATATCAAATATATGTGCTTGTTATTATATTAGGATTAAGAGCACACACTTCCATAATAACTGAGGTCTTTGTTTCTTTATAAAGTCAGTATAAAAGAAACGACCTCTAATGATCCTACTCAATACACTCTAAGTGTACTAGTGTAATTATATAGTTAAGATAAACTAATACCTAATTACACTACGACCTTCTAATGGTTTGTTCCTTTCCATTATGGTCGTGAGCTACTGTTTATAATTTATAAGGTACTGATAACATGATCTTCTGTGTGTGACACCATACACCATGTTATCTACAATATAAATTAATTGAACAACTACATTTATCATAAATGTAAACATTTGACCAATGTGATTCTTATTTCTAGATAAATGTTTATACCAAAAGCTAGACTTTTAGTATACACTCTAACAATCTCCCACTTATACTAAAAGATTAAGCTGTCGTATCTGCTGCCATACATCTGATTCCCATGCCTTTCAAAAAGCTCTTGCCTTAAGGACCCTAGGTTATCATCTGATGCAATCTATGCAGCAACAACTTCTCCTCGTTTATACGATTTCTCGTATTGGGTGGTACTTGCGCTCTATTGTGTTTTCTTACTTTATAGACTTATGGTTTCTTCAAGTTTGCTACTGCACCAATGTTATTACAATAAATTGTAATAATCTTTGGACAAACCAGAAATCATATCTAAGTCTATCTTGAGGTTATTGAGTCATTCAGCTTTTATGGCTATCTCAGAGGCTTGCCATATACTCAGCTTCTATGGTGGAGTCCAGAAAAACACCTATGCTTATCACTCTTCCATAGTTATGACTTTACCTCCTAAAGTAAACACAAAACCCCGAGGTTGACTTATTATTATCCCTATCCGATTGGAAGTCAAAATCCATGCAACCCACAGGGACTAAATTAACTGCCTTGTAAGCTAGCATATAATCTCTAGTTCCTCTAAGGTACTTTAATATATGCTTTACTGCAGTCCAATGTCCTTGTCTAGGGTTACTTTGATATCTGCTAACTATGCCCTTGACAAAATAGATTTCTGATCTCGTGCATAACATACATTAGGTTGTCTAACTGCCGAAGCATAAAGAACTACCTACATGTCCTCAATCTCCTTTGATGTCATCGGAGACATCTCTTTAGATAAAGACACTCCATGCTTAAAAGGTAAGAAACCTTTCTAGGAGTTTTGCATGCTTAAAACGAGCAAGGATATTTGTTTGAAAAATATATTCGTTTTAAGCAAGGATTTTTGAGATCAAATGATATATTCGTTTCTAGGAGTTTTGCATGCTTAGGATAAGTATATTTTTCTTGCGATCCTTTGATCTCAAAAATATATACATTCTCCCAAGTCCTTTATATCGAATTATTTGGACTACCATACCCTTACTTCTGACAACATTTTGATATTGTTTCCAACTACCAAAAATATTATCTACGTATAGTACAAGAAATACCACCATGTTTCCATCACACCTTTTGTATACACAAGACTTATCTGTTTACTCAATAAATCCATAGGTCTGGATTACTTTGATAAAATGGATGTTCCAAGACCTTGAAGCTTTGCATCAGTCCATAGACTGATTGAGCTTGCACACAAGATACTCTTAGCCCTTTGCAATGAACCCTTCTGGTTGTTTTATATGGATGCTTTCTTCAAGACTTCCATTAAGGAATGTTGTCTTGACATCCACTTACCAAATAGATAAAAGTATCCGGATAGACTTAAGCATGGCTACCAGTGAAAAAGTTTCCTTTTTCATCTAGCCTTGCTTTGAAAGTTTCTACCTTCCTGTCTATCCCTCTTTTCCTATTATAGACCTTTTTATACCCAAAGGCTTTTACACCATTTGGTGGTTCTACAAGCTTCAGTTTTATTAGAATACATATATTCTAATTTTTATTTATTACTCTTTGCCAAGATATTGCATCTTTATCTTGGAGTGCTTCATCGTATGTCAGGAGATCAGGTTCATGTCCTCCGGGGATCGAGTCAAAAACTCTCCCAAAACATGAATCTTTTAGGTTGCCTAACAACCCTCCCACTACGACAAGGCACTTTGTTGTGTATCATTTGTGATCGTGTTGCAATTTCCTTGTTGTATCTCATCTTGTACAATTGGTACTAGATTAGACATGTCTTTTATTATTTCCTTAAGAACAAATTTTCTTATGGGCACGTGGTTTATTACATAGTCCTTTTCTAAAAATCGGTCATTGATGCTAACAATGACCTTCTGATTTTTAAGACTATAAACCTACTTTCATTTCTCTAGGATAACCCACAAATAAGTGAATTCCTGTCCAACTTATCATTGTCTCTCTTCAGCATTTGTGCTGGACTACCCGAATCCGAATATGCTTCGAAATAGGCTTACGCCTATTCAGCAATTCTATATGAGTAGAGAGTTCTGACTTTGGAAGGTACTATATTCACTTCCGTTTCCAGAGTATATCCTAAAAATGATTTTAGTAATATTCTAAATAACTCATCAATCTACTTATTTCCATAAGAGTCCTATACCTTCCTTTTTCTACACCATTCTGTTGGGGTGTACCAGGTGCAGTTAGTTGGAATTGAATCCCTACTTCTGATAAGTGACTCCTAAATTCTCCCAAGAGGTACTTGCCACTATGTTCTAACCATAGTGACTTTTATTTTAACATTTTTCCGCATCAGCCTTGTACTATTTGAACTAATCAAAGTACTTAGTCTTGCGGTACATTAAGTAAATTTATTTGTATCTTGAATAGTTGTCTATAAAATAGACGAAATATTCAATACTACCTCTTGTCTGGATAGTCATAGGATCACACAAATCAGAATGAACCAATTTCAATATATCTTTGACTCCATACCCCTTAAACTTAAAAACTTCTTGGTTATTTTTTCTTCCAAGTAAGACTCACAGGTTGGAAAGATTTCCACTACCAATGAACCCAAAAGTTCATCAGCTACCAATGAATCCTACTCAAGTTAATATAACCTAGCCTTAGATGCCAAAGATATTAATGGTTCATTTCCGAAGGTTGCTTTCTCTTAAAATTAGAAGATGTGTTACTAATTTCCATTTGTTGCATCGTGGGAGTTATTGGATTTATAAATTGCCAACCAACGTACCAGAATAGATAACTTCCCTCTTTTTCTTAATAACAACTTTGTTATTAAAAGAGGCAGAATATCAAGTTCTTTGAATAGTTTAGAAACTGAAAACTAGTTCTTTCTAAACTTGGTGCGTAAAGACAATTACTCAAAAATCCATGTTTTATTCTTATCAAAGATAAACATCTCCCACTGCAATAGCTACCATTTTTACAGTAGTGCCCATGTAGACGGTGTTTTAATTTTCATTTAGTTGCCGGGTTTCCTGGAACCCTGCAATGAATTGCGGACATGATTAATGACATCTGTATCTACACTCCAGGTTCTGGTAGATAACACCACTAAACATGTTTCAACTAATGAATTAAATACACCTATATTGTTCTTAGTTCTAAGAAGACAGTCTACCTTAATGTCCAAGTCCTATTTCCAATCATTACAATTGAGACTACTAAGTCTTTTCTATAGTATAACAACTAGGGGATTGACAAACATTTTAAATCCTAAGAATCACAAAAATATTTGGTCAAGATCAATTCTTTAAAATCCCCATGAATTTTGTATGCCACGATAGTGTGGGCGTATACAAAATCAAAGAGGAGATTTTATCCATTAATTTTATTATCTCGTCAACTTTACTTTATGACGAATAAAATTAATAGTTGATCTATCTTTGATCAAATATTTGGTCAAAACTTTTTGAATTTAAAATAAAATATTGATTCCTCAAACAATATTATTTAAATTCACCAACACCTCAAACACCGTGAATTTTGCATGCCACGTTAGTGTGGACGTATACAAATTCAACATTTGTAAAAGGAGGGTTTTACCCATTAACTATCTTGTCAACGTATCTTTATGACAAATAAAATTATCTCAAACACCGTTAATTTTGTATGCCACGTTAGTGTGGGCGTATACAAAATCAATCATTTGTAAGAGGGGTTTTAACCCTTTAATTTTATTATCTTGTCAACCTAGTTTTATGACAAATTAATAGTTGGTTTCATTTGGTTACACAAATAATAGCAGTGACTCCGATGGGGAGGATACTATTAGATGTGTCTAAGTGTATACCATTACTTGACACTAAGTCCATTAATAAGATTATGCCCCTTGGGAAGATCACACGCTCTTAATTAACTTCCTATAGTCATCCAAAATGGAAGTATGTTCTAGTGATCCACAAACAAGCTCATCCGTTATGGAGGAAGGCACTCAGAGCCAACGCTTGTTTGCATCACATACAAACCAGTAATGGAGACCATGAGATTTATTTAAAAATCCCTCTCCCACTTAGTTATTTATAAACGAGGAATTTTAACTATGCTAGCCTACTAGTCATGTATACTAACATGCACACACAGCACAATATAAAAGCAATAAATAGAAAATCTAATTTTCAACTATTATGGACTTTATCTCTAGTTGTCCTCCGTGTGTTGTCATCCCAAGCTGCTGCCATATTTGGCCACCGCCACCGGGTCTAGCTGTCGCATCCATCTTGCTCCTAGTTCCGCTGCGCCTCTGGTCCTTAGAAGGTTCCACGCTTTGCAAGATTCGATCCGTGACATTAATAGAATTTTACATTTTGATCCTATATTCCATAAAAGGAATGTACATGTATCTAGATCAAAAATAAAATCCTAATAAAAGTAAATACAGCTCCTGCTGTATTTTAATACAATCATGCACACACAGATAAATGCCCTTGACATGTCCAAGGGTCCAATCACACACATAATAACTAAAAGCCATAATAGTTGGATCCTGCATCCACAAAGTTAGCACATCCTACTATTAACCTGCCTAAATTATGTATGACATGTGCATAATTAAACTAATACCAAATACACAGAGGCAAAACCCTAGCTCTGATACCAATTGTTGGTTGCTACTCGAAAAACCTAGAGGTTCCACTGTACAAAAATTTTGTACAAAGGTTTGAACCTTTTCCTAGCTACCATGTGTTCTTTTAAATTAAATTTTGGATCGCCTACGGAACTTAACACGTTTGATCCAAAACTTAATCTATTTGTTCTTTTAGGTTTTGACTTGGATCTCCTGCGGAACTTAACACGTTCGACCCAAGTCACCTTAAGTTATTAATTCCATTAAATATTAATTTCCATAATTGGTTCCCATTACTGACGTGGCGAGGCACATGGCCTTCTTGGATATGGGAGCAACCACCACCAACTAGATAAAACCTTTTATAGAAAGCTAATATTTAATTTCCTAAAATAACTTTAGGTTAACCGAAAAGAACAATCAAATCACAAGGGAAAGAAAAACAAAAGAACACTATATCGAAAACAAATTCGAAACTCTAGAATCGTATGCCTCTTGTATTTAGTATTATTTCCAAAAATAACTAGTATGATGCGGAAACAAAAATTACTAGTTATACCTTTTAGAAAGACCTCTTGATCTTCTATCGTATTCCTCTTCTAACCGAAGACGTTGTGTGGGAAACGATCTTCCGAGATGAGAACCACCAAGCACCTTCTTCTTCCTTACAAGTTTCGGCCATCAAAACTTCTCCTAGGATGAAGAGGTTCGGCCACCACCACCATGCTCCAAGGGATGCTAGAAAAGAGGCTTCTTTTCTCTTCTTCTTCTCCTTCTTAGATCCGGCCACCAAAGCTATCTCCACCATGAGAAGGTTCGGCCACACAAAGGAGAGGAGAGGAAAGAAAGGGCCGGCCACACCCAAGGAGAAAAGAGAGGAAAAATAGAATAGAGTCGTTCACCTTGAAGCCTCCTCTACCCCCTCTTTTATAATCCTTGGTCTTGGCAAATAAGGAAAATTTAATAAAAACTTCCTTAATTCTTTTTCCATTGAAAAGGAAAATTTATTTAATTAAAATAATTTTCTCTTTTCAAATTATAATGGCCGGCCACTCTTCTCCCCAAAACAAGGAGAGTTTTAATTAAAACAAAAATTAAAACTTCCTAATTTGTTTCTAGAAATTTATAAAAATTTCTCCAATAATTTTAATCCCTTCATGATTGGTTAATAAAAAGAAATTTTATAAATTAAAATCTTTCTTTTAAACATGTAGATAATTTCCAAAAAGGAAAGTTATCTCTAAAAATTAAAATCTCCTTTAAATCTACAAATAAGGAAAGATATTAAATCTTTTCTTAATCTTTTGTAGAAACTAATAAAAGAGAATTTTTAATTTTCAAACTTTCTTTTAAATCATGAATATAATTAAAAGGAAAGTTTTTACCAAAATTAAAATCAACCTTTTAATCTACAAATAAGGAAAGAGATTTTAACTCTTCTCTTAATCTTTTGTAGAATCTTATAAAAGGAAGGATTTAAATTTTTAAACTCTCTTTTAAATTATATTATCCACATAAGAAAAATTTTAAAATTAAAATTCCTTTTTATTTTAATAGGGACGGCCACATGAATTCACCCATGAACATACCCATGGCCGACCCTTGCTTGGTCTCCAAGCTAGCTTGGCCGGCCCCTATAGGATGGGTAAGAAGGTGGGTAGAGTACTCTATAATTAAGAGGCTACGATAGGGACCGAGAGGAGGAATTGGTTTTGGTCTCCCGATAAAATTAAGCATCCCGTGCTCGCCCCGAACACACAACTTAATTTTATCAATAATAATTCATTCCACTAGAGAACTATTATTGAACTACCAATCCCAAATTACATTTGGGCTCCTTCTTATCATGAGTGTGTTAGTCTCCACGTGTTTAAGATAACAAATGTCCACTAATTAAGTAAGTTCTTGACAACTCACTTAATTAATATCTAGCTCAAAGTAGTACCACTCAACTTCATCATGTCGGACTAAGTCCACTGCGGGGTTTAACATGACAATCCTTATGAGCTCCTCTTGGGGACATTCTCAAGAGATCACTAGGACACGTTTCCTTCTATAATCAACAACACACTATAAGTGATATCATTTCCCAACTTATCGGGCTTATTGATTCATCGAACTAAATCTCACCCATTGATAAATTAAAGAAATAAATATCAAATATATGTGCTTGTTATTATATTAGGATTAAGAGCACACACTTCCATAATAACTGAGGTCTTTGTTTCTTTATAAAGTCAGTATGAAAGAAACGACCTCTAATGGTCCTACTCAATACACTCTAAGTGTACTAGTGTAATTATATAGTTAAGATAAACTAATACCTAATTACACTACGACCTTCCAATGGTTTGTTCCTCCTTTCCATTATGGTCGTGAGCTACTGTTTATAATTTATAAGGTACTGATAACATGATCTTCTGTGTGTGACACCATACACCATGTTATCTACAATATAAATTAATTGAACAACTACATTTATCATAAATGTAAACATTTGACCAATGTGATTCTTATTTCTAGATAAATGTTTATACCAAAAGTTAGGCTTTTAGTATACACTCTAACACTTTGGCCACTGCCACCGGGTCTAGATGTCGCATCCATCTTGCTCCTTGTTCCGCTCCACCTCTGGTCCTCAAAAGGTTCCACGCCTTGTAAGATTCGATCCGTGACATAAATAGAATTTTATATTTTTCGATCCTATATATTCCTCGAAGGAATGTACATGTAAACTAAATCGAACATAAAATTAAATTTACATCCATCGATCCTATATTCCATAAAAGGAATGTACATGTAACTAGATCAAAAAAATAAAATCCTAATAAAACTAAATACAGCTCCTGCTGTATTTTATAATATAATCATGCACACACAATAAATGCCCTTGACATGTCCAAGGGTCCAATCACACACATAAAAACTATAAGCCATAATAGTTGGATCCTGCATCCACAAAGTTAGCACATCCTACTATTAACCTGCCTAAATTATGTATGACATGTGCATAATTAAACTAATACCAAATACACAGAGGCAAAACCCTAGCTCTGATACCAATTGTTGGTTGCTACTCGGAAAACCTAATGGTTCCACTGTACAAAAATTTTGTACAAAGGTCTGAACCTTTTCCTAGCTACCATGTGTTCTTTTAAATTAAACTTGGATTGCCTGCGGAACTTAACACGTTTGATCCAAAGTTTAATCTATTTGTTCTTTTAGGTTTAGACTTGTATCTCCTGCGGAACTTAACACGTTCGATCCAAATCACCTAGGTTATTAATTCTATTAAATATTAATTTTCAAAATTGGCTTCCAGGACTGCATGGCCTTTTTGGATATGGGAACAACCACCACCGCCTAGACAAAGCCTTTTAAGGAAAGTTAATATTTAATTTCCTTAAATAACTTTAGGTCAACCGAAAAGAACAATCAAATCACAAGGAAAAGAAAAATAAAAGAACACAACATCAAAAACAAATTCAAAATACTAGAATCGCATGCCTCTTGTATTTGGTATTTTTACAAAGAAGTAAAACTAGTATGATGCGGAAATTAAATACTAGTATACCTTTTCTTTTGCAAGCAAAAACCTCTAGGTCTTCTACCGTATTCCTCTTCTAACCTCAGACGTTGTGTGGGCAACGATCTTCCGAGATGAGAAACCACCAAAGCACCTTCTTCTCCTTTCTTCAAGTTTCGGCCAAGCACAATGCTTCCAAAAGATGAAGATCTTTTTCCACCAACCAAGCTCCAAGGGATGTAAGCTTTCTCTCCTTCTTCTCCAAGCTAGAATCCGGCCACCACTTGATCTCCAAAGAAGATGTGAGGTTCGGCCACAAAGGATGGAGAGAAGAGAAGAAGAGGCCGGCCACACCAAGGAAGAAAAGAGGGAGAAAATAATAGAGGTTGTTCACCTTGAAGGCTCCCAAAACCCCCTCTTTTATAATTCTTAGCTTTGGCAAATAAGGAAATTTAATTACAATAAAATTTCCTTAACTTTCCTTGACATGAATTAATTAAGACAAATTAAACAAAATTTCCTAATTCCTCATGTCATGGTCGGCCACCTCATGGAGAGCAAACAGGATAATTTTCAATCAACAATTAAAAATTCCTTATTTGTCTTTGGAAATTTTAAAAAATAAAATTTCCCTTTAAAATACCTTCATGGTTGATAAAAAGAAATTTCTATAATTTTAATTTTTCAACATGTGAATAATTTACAAAGAAGAAAAATAAAATATCTTTCCGATCTACAAATAAGGAAAGAGATTTAATCTCTTTCTTTAATCTTTTGTAGAACCTTATAAAAGAGATATTTTAATTTTTAATCTCTCCAATAAATTATATCTTTCACATAAGAAAATTTTAAAATTAAAATTCTTTTTTAATTAAATAGGGCCGGCCACCTAAGCTTGGGTTCAAGCTAGGGCCGGCCACCCATGAACCAATGGTTTGGCCGACCCTAGCTTGATCCACAAGCTAGCTTGGCCGGCCCCTACACCATGGGTATGAAGGTGGGTATAGGTGGGTATAGTACTCTATAAATAAGAGGCTACGATAGGGACCGAGAGGAGGAATTAGTTTTGGTCTCCCGATACAATTAAGCATCTCGTGTTCGCCCCGAACACACAACTTAATTTTATCAATAATAATTCATTCCACTAGAGAACTATTATTGAACTACCGCACCAATCCCAAATTATATTTTTGGGCTCCTTATTATGAGTGTGTTAGTCTCCTTGTGTTTAAGATGTCGAATGTCCACTAATTAAGTGAGTTACTGACAACTCATTTAATTAATATCTTAGTCCAAGAATAGTACCACTCAACCTTATCGTCATGTCGGACTAAGTCCACCTGCAGGGTTTAACATGACAATCCTTATGAGCTTTTCTTGGGGACATTATCAACCTAGATCACTAGGACACAATTTCCTTCTATAATCAACAACACACACTATAAGTGATATCATTTTCCAACTTATCGGGCTTATTGATTTATCGAACTAAATCTCACCCATTGATAATTTTAAAAAATAAATATCAAATATATGTGCTTGTTATTATATTAGGATTAAGAGCACACACTTTCATAATAACTGAGGTCTTTATTCCTTTATAAAGTCAGTATAAAAGAAACGACCTCTAATGGTCCTACTCAATACACTTTAAGTGTACTAGTGTAATTATATAGTTAAGATAAACTAATTTCTAATTACACTACGACCTTCCAATGGTTTGTTCCTTTCCATTTTGGTCGTGAGCTACTGTTTATAATTTATAAGGTACTGATAACATCATCTTCTGTATGTGGCACCACATACTATGTTATCTACAATATAAATTAATTGAACAACTACAAACAAATGTAGATAATTTGACCAAATGTGATTCTTTATTCAAGATAAATGTTTACAAAAGCTTAGGCTTTCAGTATACACTCTAACAATCTCCCACTTATACTAATGACTAAGCTGCCATATCTGCTGCCATACATCTGATTCTCATTCCCTCCACATGCCGATCGAAAGCTTTTGCTGGAAGGGCCTTAGTGAAAGGATCTGCCAAGTTATCTGCTGATGCAATCTTGGCGATGACAACTTCTCCTCGCTTCACGATATCTTGTATCCGGTGGTACTTGCGCTCTATATGTTTACTTGCCTTATGGGCTCGTGGTTCCTTCGAGTTTGCAACTGCACCGCTATTATCACAATAAATTGTGATGATTTTGGGCAAACCAAGAATCACATCTAAGTCCATTAGAAAGTTCCTGAGCTTCTTTGCTGCCTCAGAGGTGCTATATACTCAGCTTCCATGGTTGAGTCTGAAGCGTATTACGCTTAACACTCCTCCATGCAATGGCTCCACCTCTAAAGTAAACACATAGCGATGTAGACTTACTATTGTCCCTATCGATTGGAAATCAAAATCCCAAATCATCTCCTTGGTAAACTAGCATATAATCTCTAGTCCTTCTCGGTACTTTAATATATACTTTACATGATCCAATGTCCTTGTCCTGGGTTACTCTGATATCTGCTAACCATGGCCACGGTAAAACAGATATCAGGTCTCGTACATAGCATTGCATACATAAGGCTTCCTACAGCCGAAGCATAAGGAACTGCTTTCATGTCCTCTATCTCCTTTGATGTATTCGGAGACATCTCTTTAGATAGAGCTACTCCATGCCTAAAAGGTAAGAAACTTTTCTTGGAATCTTGCATGATAAAACGATTAAGGATTGTATCTATATATGAAGCTTGGGACAGACACAACATTCTTTTCTTGCGATCCCTTATAACTTTGATCCCAAGAATGTGTGCACAATCTCCTAAGTCCTTCATATCAAATTGTTTGGACAACCATACCCTTACGTCTGATAATACCTTGACATTGTTGCCAATTAACAAAATATCATCTACGTATAGTACAAGAAATACCACCACGTTTTCGTTACACTTCTTGTATACACAAGACTCATTCGGACACTGAATAAATTCATATGACTGGATTACTTCATTAAACCGGATGTTCCAAGACCTTGAAGCTTGCTTCAGTCCATAAATGGACCGATTGAGCTTGCACACTAGATGCTCTTTGCCTTTTTCAATGAACCCTTCTGGTTGCTTCATATAGATGTTCTCTTCAAGACTTTCATTCAGGAAAGCTGTCTTGACATCCATTTTCCAAATCTCATAATCCATATGAGCAGCAATGGATAAGAGTATCCAGATAGACTTAAGCATGACTACCGGTGAAAAGGTCTCCTCATATTCGATTCCCTCTTTCAGTGTACGCGACAAGCCTAGCTTTGAAGGTTTCTACCTTCCGTTTGTTCCTTTTGTAGATCCACTTGCATCAACGGTTTTACACCATCGGGTGGTTCTACAATCCCGGACCTTATTAGAGTACATAGACTCTATTTGGAATTCATTACTTTTTGCCAAGATATCTAATGCTTCGTCATATGTACGGGGATCAGGTTCATGTTTACCCGGGATCAAGTCCGAAGACTCTCCTAAAAACATGAATCTCTCAGGTTCCCTCACCACTCTCCCACTACGATGAGGCACCGTCTGTGGTTGTGTATCATGTGTGACACGTGTTGCAGTCTCTTGTAGTACTGCATCTTGTACTGTTGGTACTAAAGTAGACGTGTCCTCTAAGTTCTTCTAGAACAACTTTGCTATTGGGCTTGTGATCCATTATATAGTCTTCTTCTAAAAACTGGGCATTGGTGCTAACAATGACCTTTTGGTCTTTAGGACTATAAAATAAACCACCTTTCGTTCCTCTGGGATAACCCACAACCATGCGAACTTTTGTACGAGATTCTAACTTATCAGCATCTGGTTTCAGCACATGTGCTGGACTACCCCAAATCTGAATATGTCTTAGACTGGATTTTCGCCCATTCCACAATTCTGTGGGAGTAGAAGAAACTGATTTAGAAGGTACTAAGTTCAGAATGTGCGCTGCCATTTCCAGAGCATATCCCCAAAACGAATTCGGTAATTATGAATAACTCATCATCGATCTAACCATCTCCATAAGAGTCCTATTCCTTCGTTCTGCCACACCATTCTGTTGGGGGTGTACCAGGTGCAGACAATTGGGATTGAATCCCGGCCTCTGATAAGTAATTCCTAAACTCTCCTAAGAGGTATTCGCCACCACGATCAGACCGTAGTGTCTTGATACTTTTACCTAGTCATTTCTCCACCTGCAGGGTTTAACATGACAATCCTTATGAGCTCTTCTTGGGGACATTATCAACCTAGATCACTAGGACATAGTTTCCTTCTATAATCAACAACACACACTATAAGTGATATCATTTCCCAACTTATCGGGCTTATTGATTTATCGAACTAAATCTCACCCATTGATAATTTAAAGAAATAAATATCAAATATATGTGCTTGTTATTATATTAGGATTAAGAGCACACACTTCCATAATAACTGAGGTCTTTATTCCTTTATAAAGTCAGTATAAAAGAAACGACCTCTAATGGTCCTACTCAATACACTCTAAGTGTACTAGTGTAATTATATAGTTAAGATAAACTAATTCCTAATTACACTACGACCTTCCAATGGTTTGTTCCTTTCCATTTTGGTCATGAGCTACTGTTTATAATTTATAAGGTACTGATAACATCATCTTCTGTATGTGACACCACATACTATGTTATCTACAATATAAATTAATTGAACAACTACAAACAAATGTAGATAATTTGACCAAATGTGATTCTTTATTCAAGATAAATGTTTACAAAAGCTTAGGCTTTCAGTATACACTCTAACACACGGCTCTCACGCTCAACGACCTTCCAGGTCGGCTGTCCCAGACTCTCGCCTCAGTGCGAGTTATAAGTGAGCACTGCTCTCATGCCCAACGACCTTCCAGGTCGGCTGTCCCAGACTCTCGCCTCAGTGCGAGTTATAAGTGAGCACGGCTCTCACACCCAACAACCTTCCAGGTTGGCTGTCCCAGACTCTCGCCTCAGTGCGAGCTGTAAGTGAGCACGACTCTCACGCCCATCGACCTTCCAAGTCGGGTGTCCCAGACTCTCGCCTCAGTGCGAGCTATAAGTGAGCATAGCTCTCACGCCCAACGACCTTCCAAGTCGGCTGTCCCAGACTCTCGCCTCAGTGCGAGTTATAAGTGAGCACGGCTCTCACGCCCAACGACCTTCCAGATCGGCTATCCTAGACTTTCGCCTCAGTGCGAGTTATAAGTGAGCACGGCTCTCACGCCCAACGACCATCCAGGTCGGTGTGATGACTCTCTCGGTACCCTTTACATTCGCCTGGACAAAATGCAACAAGACATATTCTCGTGCCTAACCGGTCGGTAAGCCATATTTCCATTATTTCTGATAAATATGAAAACTGGAAGGCACATTCTTAAACGTTCTAGCTTCTCAAGCCTTTTAATCTTCTGGCGAGAGGTAAGAAGAAAGATGGGCAAGTAAATTATACTTGTTATTGCTGCTAGAAGTGTTATAGGAATGCAGGTGTTTTATGGAAACACAACGATACCAAAGCAAGGGGACATCGAGCTACGTCGTAATACACGGAATCCAAGGAATATGTTTTATTTCGTAAAAGGGTAAACATTTTTCAGGGGTTTACATTGCTACCAGATCCGCTACCAGAGCTAGAAGCCTGACCCCTGCTTTCCAAGTGAGCCCTTGCTTGGGCTAGTTCCTCCTTAACAAGTTTAAGGGAATTTTGCAGTTGGCCAATGGTCTCATCTTTCAGCCGGCTCTCCTCTTTCAGGGAGGCCACTTCGTCCTCGTGTTTCATCTTTAGATAAATGATATGATGGATCTGAGCCTGGAAGTCCGCATGAGCCTTCATCTTGAGAGCTGCCTCGGCCCGAGTTTTGTACTTGGCTGCCTGCCAGAGCTCTTCCATCTCCCGACGGAGAGAAGTCTGAAGATCCCTGTTTAGTGTCATCTCATGCAGGGCTTTTTATTTAAGAGCAAGCTGGTGATGTAAAGAAGATAGCTCGCCGTGCTCCATGAAGCAGAAGGGGATAACTGGAAAAAGGGGAAATAGCAGTATGCATGACCGGGGAGGTATGCACAACCCGCTTATAAGGGAGAAGAAGGTGAAGGGATTGCCTCGGAACACGGACTGACACTTGGGAAGCTGTACAACATTTATGAGAAAGGGACGTGATCAAAAATCGAAGAATCCATACACACCATGAGCTCGACAATCTTTTAGGGAAGGCAATGAATGCCGAAGGGAATTTTAGGAGAGGGTCCCGCAAGTAAAGAGACGTAAAGGCCCAGTCAGGGGTGAAGACTAGGTTAGGAAACTACGCGATGTGGGTCTAGTCAGTCGGACTGGAGCCTTCTTTGACTAGACTTGAGGGGGAGGCTTGTGATACGGTGCATGATTGGGGGGCCGGGGAGATGAGGTGGTCGAGAGTCAAGACCAGAGGAGGGTCAGAAGTCAAGTTTACGTGGAGGTCAGAAGTCAAGCTTACGTGGCGGGCAGAAGTCAAGTTTACGTGACAGTCAAAAGTCAAAGCATACGTGGCAGTCAAAAGTCAAGCATATGTGGCAGTCAAAAGTCAAGCATATGTGGTGGTTAGAAGTCACGCTTACAAGGAGGTCATAAGTTAGGCTTACATGGGAAGACTGGCCCAGCAGCCGGCCTACGCGTAATTCAAGGGGCCCAGTTGTAAAATAGGCTGGGTTAGACACGAATGGTGTCTTAAGACTGGACCTATGTCGAGTAAGGACTCAAGTACAGGTCGGGACTTCTAGCCTGGCGGTGGATACATAGACAAGCGTGCAGGTCGGGATTGTGCCAACCAAGGATACAGGTCAGGACTTCTAGCCTTGCGGTGGATACATGGACAAGCGTGTAGGTCGGGATTGTGCCAACCAAGGATACAGGTCAGGACTTCTAGCCTTGCAGTGGATACATGGACAAGCGTACAGGTCGGGATTGTGCTAACTAAGGATACAGGTTAGGACTTATAACTTTGCAACACCAGATACATGGACCAAAGAATGCAGCTCCGGACTCAGGACCAGCAGAAGCAGACCAAAGCGTGCAGGTCGGGACTCATGACCAGCAGAAGCAGATCAAAGCGTGTAGGTCGGGACTCAAGACCAGCAGAAGCAGATCAAAGCGTGCAGGTCAAGACTCAGGTCCAGTAGAAGTAGATCAAAGTGTGCATGTCAAGACTCAAGATAAGCAGAAGCAGACCAAAGCGTGCAGGTCGGGACTCAAGACCAGCAAAAGCAGATCAAAGCGTGTAGGTCAGGACTCAAGATAAGTAGAAGCAGACCAAAGCGTGCAGGTCAGGACTCAGGATAAGCGGGAGCAGACTAGGGAAAACAGGTCAGGATCCAGGTCGGGATCCAGGTCCAGATGCAAGAAGTAGCAAACACAGGATAACTGCGGGTAGGCGTCCACAGGTCGGGAACAACAAGTATGAAGAACCAATATAGGAGAAATGGAATAAGGAGGTCGACCATTACACGACAAGCATGTCAAGGAATTAACCACCTGTCAGGGAATAATCATGACCTATCTGAGAATATGTCGTTAGTCCCCGTGGGTGTTTTGATGTGATCAACCAAGTTGGTTAGGTCCTGCTTTGTGTTTGATCCCTGTGTCTGAGTGTGCAGGAGCTTAGGAGCACAGGAAGTCGAGCGGAAGACGCAGCTAACGAGAAGGACGGCACGGCAAGGGAGCCGACGAGCTCGGTATGTCCGAAGGATGAGAGAGCTGCGGAAGAGTACTCCAGTGGACGAGAAGAACGTGCGCGGCGTTCGAGGGACGAGAAGACGGACGGAAGTCTGCTCAAAGAGAAGGCCGGAAATTGGGTTCGGGTGAGCCTTATTTCGGTTGGCCGGAATCACCCAAAAGAACAGAACTTCGGAACACGAAGCAAAGAAGCAAGCAAGCTGGAAAAGCTGCCAGCCAGCTTGGAGGCGCCTCCATCAGGCACGGAGGCGCCTCCAGCTTGAGGGCGCCTTCAACCCCTGTTGAAGGCGCCTAAGACCTGACAGAAGTGAACGTTAAGTTGTTTGGATAAAGTTTTATCCCCTCTCTCGTTGGAGGCGCCTTGGACCTTGTTGGAGGCGCTTTGGACCCTCGGGATAGACTTTCCAGGAGCTATATAAAGGCCCCTGGAGCTAGGAAATAAAGAACAACTCAAGCAATCAACTCTTTAGTCATTCCTAGCAACTAATGAGCGTTCTAAGTGTATAAAAAGGCTTCTCCGCCTACAGTGAAGGAGACTCTGCTAGTGCGATCTTCGACTGCCTTGGATTAACAACCCTCTTGGTTGTAACCAAGTTAAAATTCGGTCTCTTTTTATTTCTGCATTTAATTTTATAATAGTTGCTTTATTTTTTAGTTGAAAGATCCGAGGAGGGTAGTTTTATTTTTCAAAAGAAAATCACCCCCTCTTGCCGGTCTCCGCTGCACCTACAATTGGTATCAGAATCAGACCAACTCAGAAGGACTAACCGCCGACTGAAGCACAACGATCAAGACGATGACCGGAGCAAATATTCGTCCCCTGAAGTTCAACGAAGACTTCGCGACGTGGAAACGCCGGATGGTGGTATTCTTTAAAACCGACTTCGATATTTTACTAACTATGAAATATGGTTTTGAAGTTCCAAAAGACAAAGAAGAGCATCAGTGGAGCAAGAAGGAGCAGGCCAAGTTTGTTGCCAACGGAAAGGCAGAATTCCACCTACTGAGCGTGCTGCCACCACAAGAGGTAAGTCGAATCGGAAGCTACTCCTCCGCGAAAGACCTCTGGGAAAAATTCCTGGAGCTTCACGAAGGTACCTCGGAGCCAAGCTAGCGAGGCGCGACATCCTCCGGACTCAATTAACGAACCTCCGGATGAACCATTGCGAGAAGGTAGTGCAACTCTAAGCAAGGATCAAAGAGCTGATCACGCAACTAATCAATCTTGGAGAAGAAGTAACAAACCGAGACTCTATTCAGTACGCGCTCAACGCCTTCCCCAGAACTCCAGAGTGGGCCTCCTTAGTAGATGTGTACAACATCTCTAAGGACTTCGAGGTAATTACTTTAGAAAGTTTGTTTTCTACATTTGAACTTCACGAAAGCAAGTCAGAACATTGCCTTAAAGGCAAGAACAAATGATTTTGACTCCGAAGCCTCAATCGACGAATCCGAAGCTGCATTAATGGTAAGATGATTTAATAAGTTTTTTAAAACTAACAAATTTAGATCGCAGAAGCATGAACGAAAAAGGGGAACGGTTCGGTGCTACAACTGCAACGAAGAAGGGCAAATCAAGGATGACTACCCGAAATTAAAGAGCAAGCAGAAAGAAAAGGAAAGGGTCAAGTACAAGAAGCCAGAATCCTCCAAGCACAAGAACCTAAAGGCCACTTGGTCAGACTCGTCATCTTCCGAATCAGACATCGAAGCCTTCTCGGGGTTAGCACTAATGGCTGACCATCAGATGGAAGAAGAGTCAAGCTCAGAGATGAGCATAGATGAAGGGGGACGAACATTATCAGAAGAAAGCGACGATGAAGGGGGAGCATCACTGAGTCAGATAAGTCCGGTACGCAATCTAACCCCGACTCAGTCTTTTCACTTTATTAAGTCTCTTTCTAAAGACTTATTCAAATTAGAAAAAGAAAATACTGAATTAAAAAATGAAATTAGCAAAAGCATGTCCACTTGAGATGTACGATAATCTAAAATCAGAAAATGATAATCTAAAATTAGAAACTAAGAATTTAAAAACTGATGCATGCTTAAATAGATTTCCAAAATTAAAAATTAGAATTTATGGAAAATTGAATTGATACATTAGAAACCATCATGGTCAACTTAGAAGAGTGCCCAAGAACTATGTACCCCTAAATTTTTGAATAATCCTGTAGGAAGGAACCTCTATTGGGTTCCGAAGTCTGTGCTAAATTAATTTATTTAATTAAAATCTTACAGTGAGAAAATTAAACTTTGAGTTTCTTTATAGAAGTTTTGTCTAAGGAAGTGGTTGTTGCTCCAATAACCAAGAAGGCCTAGTGCCTCGCCATGACCTGGAAGCCGAAATATCGAAATAAAAATGTTTAATTAACTTTCTGATAAAAACATTCAAATTAGAATTTGAAAAGTTTTTAAATATTTCCTTAGAAATTTATTTTTTTATTATCTAGAAAAATGTCTCTTGAAAGTTTTACTTAGAATTTTTTTTTAAATTCTAAAAATCAATTTTTTGACTTAGAAATTATTTTAAAAAATTCAAACAAATCATTTTAGTTAGAATTCTTTTGTCATTTAGAAATTTTACTTAGATTTTTTTTAAAAATTTCATTTTACTTAGAAATTTCTTTTCTATTTTTGAAAATTCTATAAATTCAGTTTACTTAGACATTTTTTCATCTTAAATTAGAAATTTTACTAAGTTAAAAAATTTTGCTAAAATGTTTTATGTTACCCCGTTTTTACTGTGATCAAAGGGAGAGAGAAAGGTACAAGTTTAGAGAAGTACATGTTTAGGGGGAGAGAATTTTTAAAAATTAAAAATATTTTTTCTGGTTAACTCTTAATTTAGTAGTTGTAATTTTATTAATTGCAAACTGATGCTTAAGATGTTAGTTTAGTAATTTTCTTTTAAAATTACTTTTCTGTCTATTTTAACCCTAACTTGAATTTGGGTTGATGCACATCAAAAAGGGGGAGATCGTTGGTCCCCGTGGGTGTTTTGATGTGATCAACCAAGTTGGTTAGGTCCTGCTTTGTGTTTGATCCATGTGTCTGAGTGTGCAGGAGCTTAGGAGCGTAAGAAGTCAAGCGAAAGACGCAGCTAGCGAGAAGGACGGGATGGGAAGGGAGTCGACGGGCTCGGTGCGTCCGAAGGACGAGAGAGCTGCGGAAGAGTACTCCGATGGACGAGAAGAATGTGCGCGGTGTTCGAGGGACGAGAAGCCGGACAGAAGCCTGCTCGAGGAGAAGGCCAGAAATTGGGTTCGGGTGAGCCCTATTTCGGTTGGCCGGAATCACCATAAAGAACGGAACTTCGGAAGACGTAGCAAAGAAGCAAGTAAGCTGGAAAAGCTACCAGCCAGCTTGGAGGCGCCTCCATCAGGATTGGCGGTGCCTCCAGCTTGAGGGCGCCTTCAACCCCTGTTGAAGGCGCCTCGGACCTGGCAGAAGTGAACGTTGAGCTGTTTGGATAAAGTTTTATCCCTTCTCTCGTTGGAGGCGCTTTGGACCTTGTTGGAGGCGCCTTGGACCCTCGTGTTAGACTTTCCAGGAGCTATATAAAGGCCCCTGGAGCTAGGAAATAAAGAACAACTCAAGCAATCAACTCTGTAGTCATTCCTAGCAACTAGTGAGCGTTCTAAGTGTGTAAAAAACCTTCTCCGCCTACAGTGAAGGAGACTCTGCTAGTGCAATCTTCGACTGCCTTGGATTAACAACCGACTTGATTGTAACCAAGTTAAAATTCTGTCTCTTTTTATTTCTGCGTTTAATTTTATTATAGTTGCTTTATTTTTGAGTTGAAAGATCCGAGGAGGGTAGTTTTATTTTTCAAAAGCAATTCACCCCCCTCTTGTCGGCCTCCGCTGCACCTACAATTGGTATCAGAGCCAGACTGCCTCAGAAGGACTAAGAAGGAGCAGGCTGATTTTGTTGCCAACGAAAAGGCAGAATTCCACCTGCTGAGCGTGCTGCCACCACAAGAGGTAAGTCGAATCGGAAGCTACTCCTCCGTGAAAGACCTCTGGGAAAAATTCCTGGAGCTTCACGAAGGCACCTCGGAAGCCAAGCTAGCGAGGTGTGACATCCTCTGGACTCAATTATCGAACCTCCGGATGAACCAAGGTGAGAAGGTAGCGCAACTCCAAGCAAGGATCAAAGAGCTGATCATGCACCTAACCAATCTTGGAGAAGAAGTAACGAACCGAGACTCTATTCGGTACGTGCTCAATGCCTTCGCCAGAACTCCAGAGTGGGCCTCCTTAGTAGATGCGTACTACATCTCTAAGGACTTCGAGGTAAGTACTTTAGAAAGTTTATTTTCTACATTTGAACTTCACGAATATCGGATTGCAGAGCCCGTTAAAGTGGAGAAAGCAAGTCAGAACATTGCCTTAAAGGCAACAACAAATGATTTTGACTCCGAAGCCTCAATCGATGAATCCGAAGCTGCATTAATGGTAAGATGATTTAATAAGTTTTTTAAAACTAACAAATTTAGATCGCAGAAGCATGAGCGAAAAAGGAGAACGGTTCGGTGCTACAACTGCAACGAAGAAGGGCACATCAAGGATGACTACCCAAAATTAAAGAGCAAGCAGAAAGAAAAGGAAAGGGTCAAGTACAAGAAGCCAGAATCCTCCAAGCACAAGAACCTAAAGGCCACTTGGTCAGACTCATCGTCTTCCGAATCAGACATCGAAACCTTCTCGGGATTAGCCCTAATGGCTGACCATCAGATGGAAGAAGACTCAAGCTCAGAGATGAGCATAGATGAAGGGAGACAAACATCATCAGAAGAAAGCGACGATGAAGGGTGAGCATCACCGAGTCAGATAAGTCAGGTACACAATCTAACCCCGACTCAGTCTTTTCACTTTATTACGTCTCTTTCTAAAGACTTATTCAAATTAGAAAAAGAAATTAAAATACTGAATTAAAAATGATATTAGCAAAAGCATGTCCACTTGAGATGTACGATAATCTAAAATCAGAAAATGATAATCTAAAATTAGAAATTAAGAATTTAAAAACTGATGCATGCTTAAATAGATTTCCAAAATAAAAAATTAGAATTTATGGAAAATTGAATTGGTACATTAGAAACTATCAGGGTCAACTTAGAAGAGTGCCCAAGAACTATGTACCCCCTAAATTTTTGAATAACCCTGTAGGAAGGAACCTCTATTGGATTCCGAAATCTGTGCTAAATTAATTTATTTAATTAAAAGCTTACAGTGAGAAAATTAAACTTTGAGTTTCTTTATGGAAGTTTTGTCTAAGAAAGTGGTTGTTGCTCCAATAACCAAGAAGGCCTAGTGTCTAGCCACGACCTGGAAGCCGAAATATCGAAATAAAAATGTTTAATTAACTTTCTGATAAAAGCATTCAAATTAGAATTTGAAAAGTTTTTAAATATTTCCTTAGAAATTTATTTTTTTATTATCTAGAAAAATGTCTCTTGAAAGTTTTACTTAGATTTTTTTTTTAAATTCTAAAAATCAATTTTTTGACTTAGAAATTATTTTAAAAAATTCAAACAAATCATTTTAGTTAGAATTCTTTTATCACTTAGAAATTTTACTTAGATTTTTTTTCAAAAATTTCATTTTACTTAGAAATTTCTTTTCTATTTTTGAAAATTCTATAAATTCAGTTTACTTAGACATTTTTTCATCTTAAATTAGAATTTTTTCTAACTTTAAAAATTTTGCTAAAATATTTTCTGTTACCCTATTTTTCCTGTGATCAAAAGTAGAGAGAAAGGTACAAGTTTAGAGAAGTGCATACTTAGGGGGAGAGAATTTTTAAAAATTAAAAATATTTTTTTTGATTAACTCTTAATTTAGTAGTTGTAATTTTATTTATTGCAAACTGATTTTTAACATGTTAGTTTAGTAATTTTCTTTTAAAATTATTTTTCTGTCTATTTTAACCCTAACTTGAACTTGGGTTGATGCACATCAAAAAGGGAGAGATTGTTGGTCCCCGTGGGTGTTTTGATGTGATCAACCAAGTTGGTTAGGTCCTGCTTTGTGTTTGATCCCTGTGTCTGAGTGTGTAGGAGCTTAGGAGCGCAGGAAGTCAAGCGAAAGACGCAGATAGCGAGAAGGACGACATGGGAAGGGAGCCGATGGGCTCGGTGCGTCCGACGGATGAGAGAGCTGCGGAAGAGTACTCCGATGGACGAGAAAAATGTGTACGGTTTTCGAGGGATGAGAAGCCGGATAGAAGCCTGCTCGAGGAGAAGGCCGAAAATTGGGTTCGGGTGAGCCCTATTTCGGTTGGCCGGAATCACCCAAAAGAATGGAACTTCAGAAGATGAAGCAAAGAAGCAAGTAAGCTGGAAAAGCTACCAACCATCTTGGAGGCGCCTCCATCAGGCTTGGAGGCGCCTCCAGTTTGAGGGCGCCTTCAACCCCTGTTGAAGGCGCCTCGGACCTGGCAGAAGTGAACGTTGAGCTGTTTGGATAAAGTTTTATCCCCTCTCTCGTTGGAGGTGCCTTGGACCTTGTTGGAGGTGCCTTGGACCCTCGGGATAGACTTTCCAGGAGCTATATAAAGGCCCCTGGAGCTAGGAAATAAAGAACAACTCAAGCAATCAACTCTGTAGTCATTCCTAGCAACTAGTGAGCGTTCTAAGTGTGTAAAAAGGCTTCTCCGCCTACAGTGAAGGAGACTCTGCTAGTGTGATCTTCGACTGCCTTGGATTAACAACTGTCTTGATTGTAACCAAGTTAAAATTCTGTCTCTTTTTATTTCTGTGTTTAATTTTATTATAGTTGCTTTATTTTTGAGTTGAAAGATCCGAGGAGGGTAGTTTTATTTTTCAAAAGAAATTCACCCCCCTCTTGCCGGCCTCCGCTGCACCTACAATTAGTATCAGAGCTAGACTACCTCAGAAGGACTAACCGCCGACTGAAGCACAACGATCAAGACGATGGCCGGAGCAAATATTCATCCCCCAAAGTTCGACGGAGACTACGCGACGTGGAAATGTCGGATGGAGGTATTCTTTAAAACCGACTTCGATATTTTACTAACTATGAAATATGGTTTTGAAGTTCCGAAAGACAAAGAAGAGCATCAGTGGAGCAAGAAGGAGCAGGCCGAGTTTGTTGCCAACGGAAAGGCTGAATTCCACCTGCTGAGCGTCCTGCCACCACAAGAGGTAAGTCGAATCGGAAGCTACACCTCCGCGAAATACCTCTGGGAAAAATTCCTGGAGCTTCATGAAGGTACCTCGGAAGCCAAGCTAGCGAGGTGCGACATCCTCCGGACTCAATTAACGAACCTCTGGATGAATCAAGGTGAGAAGGTAGCGCAATCTCAAGCAAGGATCAAAGAGTTGATCACGCAACTAACCAATCTTAGAGAAGAAGTAACGAACCGAGACTCTATTCGGTACGCGCTCAACGCCTTCGCCAGAACTCCAGAGTGGGCCTCCTTAGTAGAAGCGTACTACATCTCTAAGGACTTCGAGGTAAGTACTTTAGAAAGTTTATTTTCTACATTTGAACTTCATGAATCTCGGATTGCAGAGCCCGTAAAAGTGGAGAAAGCAAGTCAGAGCATTGCCTTGAAGGCAAGAACAAATGATTCTGACTCCGAAGCCTCAATCGACGAATCCGAAGCTGCATTAATGGTAAGACTATTTAATAAGTGTTTTAAATCTAACAAATTTAAATCGCAGAAGCATGAGTGAAAAAGGAGAACGGTTCGGTGCTACAACTGCAATGAAGAAGGGCACATCAAGGATGACTGCCCGAAATTAAAGAGCAAGCAGAAAGAAAAGGAAAGGGTCAAGTACAAGAAGCTAGAATCCTCCAAGCATAAGAACTTTAAGGCCACTTGGTCAGACTCGTCGTCTTCCGAATCAGACATCGAAGCATTCTCGGGGTTAGCGTTAATGGCTGACCATCAGATGGAAGAAGAGTCAAGCTCAGAGATGAGCATAGATGAAGGGGGACGATCATCATCAGAAGAAAGCGATGATGAAGGGGGAGCATCACCGAGTCAGATAAGTCAGGTATGCAATCTAACCCCGACTCAATCTTTTCAATTTATTAAGTCTCTTTCTAAAGACTTATTCAAATTAGAAAAAGAAAATACTGAATTAAAAATGAAATTAGCAAAAGCATGTCCACTTGAGATGTACGATAATCTAAAATCAGAAAATGATAATCTAAAATTAGAAATTAAGAATTTAAAAACTGATGCATGCTTAAATAGATTTCCAAAATCAAAAATTAGAATTTATGAAAAATTGAATTGGTACATTAAAAATCATCAGGGTCAACTTAGAAGAGTGCCCAAGAACTATGTACCCCCTAAATTTTTGAATAACCCTGTAGGAAGGAACCTCTATTGGGTTCCGAAATCTGTGCTAAATTAATTTATTTAATTAAAAGCTTATAGTGAGAAAATTAAACTTTGAGTTTCTTTATGGAAGTTTTGTCTAAGGAAGTGTTGTTGCTCCAATAACCAAGAAGGCCTAGTGCCTCACCACGACCTGGAAGCCGAAATATCGAAATAAAAATATTTAATTAACATTCTGATAAATGCATTAAAATTAGAATTTGAAAAGTTTTTAAATATTTCCTTAGAAATTTATTTTTTTATTATCTAGAAAAATGTCTCTTGAAAGTTTTACTTAGAATTTTTTTAAAATTCTAAAAATCAATTTTTTGACTTAGAAATTATTTTAAAAAATTCAAACAAATCATTTTAGTTAGAATTATTTTATCACTTAGAAATTTTACTTAGATTTTTTTTCAAAAATTTCATTTTCCTTAGAAATTTCTTTTCTATTTTTGAAAATTCTATAAATTCAGTTTACTTAGACATTTTTTCATCTTAAATTAGAAATTTTTCTAACTTAAAAAATTTTGCAAAAATATTTTCTGTTACCCCGTTTTGCTGTGATCAAAGGGAGAGAGAAAGGTACAAGTTTAGAAAAGTACATGTTTAGGGGGAGAGAATTTTTAAAAATTAAAAATATTTTTTCTGATTAACTCTTAATTTAGTAGTTGTAATTTTATTTATAGAGAGCTGCGGAAGAGTACTCCGATGGACGAGAAGAACATGCACGGTGTTCGAGGGACGAGAAGCCGGATGGAAGCCTGCTCGAGAAAAAGGCCAGAAATTGGGTTCGGGTGAGCCCTATTTCGGTTGGCCGGAATCACCCAAAAGAATGGAACTTCAGAAGATGAAGCAAAGAAGTAAGTAAGCTGGAAAAACTACCAACCAGCTTGGAGACGCCTCCATAAGGCTTGGAGGCGCCTCCAGCTTGAGGGCGCCTTCAACCCCTGTTGAAGGCACCTCGGACCTGGCAGAAGTGAACGTTGAGCTGTTTGGATAAAGTTTTATCCCCTCTCTCGTTGGAGGTGCCTTGGACCTTATTGGAGGTGCCTTGGACCCTCGGGATAGACTTTCCAAGAGCTATATAAAGGCCCCTGGAGCTAGGAAATAAAGAACAACTCAAGCAATCAACTCTGTAGTCATTCCTAGCAACTAGTGAGCGTTCTAAGTGTGTAAAAAGGCTTCTCCGCCTACAGTGAAGGAGACTCTGCTAGTGTGATCTTCGACTGCCTTGGATTAACAACTGTCTTGATTGTAACCAAGTTAAAATTCTGTCTCTTTTTATTTCTGTGTTTAATTTTATTATAGTTGCTTTATTTTTGAGTTGAAAGATCCGAGGAGGGTAGTTTTATTTTTCAAAAGAAATTCACCCCCCTCTTGCCGGCCTCCGCTGCACCTACAATTAGTATCAGAGCTAGACTACCTCAGAAGGACTAACCGCCGACTGAAGCACAACGATCAAGACGATGGCCGGAGCAAATATTCATCCCCCAAAGTTCGACGGAGACTACGCGACGTGGAAATGTCGGATGGAGGTATTCTTTAAAACCGACTTCGATATTTTACTAACTATGAAATATGGTTTTGAAGTTCCGAAAGACAAAGAAGAGCATCAGTGGAGCAAGAAGGAGCAGGCCGAGTTTGTTGCCAACGGAAAGGCTGAATTCCACCTGCACAAGAGGTAAGTCGAATCGGAAGCTACACCTCCGCGAAATACCTCTGGGAAAAATTCCTGGAGCTTCACGAAGGTACCTCGGAAGCCAAGCTAGCGAGGTTCGACATCCTCCGGACTCAATTAACGAACCTCCGGATGAACCAAGGTGAGAAGGTAGCGCAATCTCAAGCAAGGATCAAAGAGCTGATCACGCAACTAACCAATCTTGGAGAAGAAGTAACGAACCGAGACTCTATTCGGTACGCGCTCAACGCCTTCCCCAGAACTCCAGAGTGGGCCTTTTTAGTAGATGCGTACTACATATCTAAGGACTTCGAGGTAAGTACTTTAGAAAGTTTATTTTCTACATTTGAACTTCACGAATCTTGGATTGCAGAGCCCGTTAAAGTGGAGAATGCAAGTCAGAACATTGCCTTGAAGACAAGAACAAATGATTCTGACTCCGAAGCCTCAATCGACGAATCCGAAGCTGCATTAATGGTAAGACGATTTAATAAGTTTTTTAAATCTAACAAATTTAGATCGCAGAAGCATGAGCGAAAAAGGAGAACGGTTCGGTGCTACAACTGCAATGAAGAAGGGCACATCAAGGATGACTGCTCGAAATTAAAGAGAAAGCAGAAAGAAAAGGAAAGGGTCAAGTACAAGAAGCTAGAATCCTCCAAGCACAAGAACCTTAAGGCCACTTGGTCAGACTCGTCGTATTTCGAATCAGACATCGAAGCCTTCTCGGGGTTAGCGCTAATGGCTGATCATCAGATGGAAGAAGAGTCAAGCTCAGAGATGAGCATAGATGAAGGGGGAGGAACATCATCAGAAGAAAGCGACGATGAAGGGGGAGCATCACCGAGTCAGATAAGTCAGGTACGCAATCTAACCCCGACTCAGTCTTTTCACTTTATTAAGTCTCTTTCTAAAGACTTATTCAAATTAGAAAAAGAAAATACTGAATTAAAAATGAAATTAGCAAAAGTATGTCCACTTGAGATGTACGATAATCTAAAATCAGAAAATGATAATCTAAAATTAGAAATTAAGAATTTAAAAACTGATGCATGCTTAAATAGATTTCCAAAATCAAAAATTAGAATTTATAGAAAATTGAATTGGTACATTAGAAACCATCAGGGTCAACTTAGAAGAGTGCCCAAGAACTATGTACCCCCTAAATTTTTGAATAACCCTGTAGGAAGGAACCTCTATTGGGTTCCGAAATCTATGCTAAATTAATTTATTTAATTAAAAGCTTACAGTGAGAAAATTAAACTTTGAGTTTCTTTATGGAAGTTTTGTCTAAGAAAGTGGTTGTTGCTCCAATAACCAAGAAGGCCTAGTGCCTCGCCACGACCTGGAAGCCGAAATATCGAAATAAAAATGTCTAATTAACTTTCTGATAAAAACATTCAAATTAGAATTTGAAAAGTTTTTAAATATTTCCTTAGAAATTTATTTTTTTATTATCTAGAAAAATGACTCTTGAAAGTTTTACTTAGATTTTTTTAAAATTCTAAAAATGATTTTTTTGACTTAGAAATTATTTTAAAAAATTCAAACAAATCATTTTAGTTAGAATTCTTTTGTCACTTAGAAATTTTACTTAGATTTTTTTTTCAAAAATTTCATTTTCTTTAGAAATTTCTTTTCTATTTTTGAAAATTCTATAAATTCAGTTTACTTAGACATTTTTTCATCTTAAATTAGAAATTTTTCTAACTTTAAAAATTTTGCTAAAATGTTTTCTGTTACCCTGTTTTTGCTGTGATCAAAGGGAGAGAGAAAGGTACAAGTTTAGAAAAGTACATGTTTAGGGGGAGAGAATTTTTAAAAATTAAAAATATTTTTTTTGATTAACTCTTAATTTAGTAGTTGTAATTTTATTTATTGCAAACTGATGCTTAAGATGTTAGTTTAGTAATTTTCTTTTAAAATTACTTTTCTGTCTATTTTAACCCTAACTTGAACTTGGGTTGATGCACATCAAAAAGGGGGAGATTGTTGGTCTTCGTGGGTGTTTTGATGTGATCAACCAAGTTGGTTAGGTTCTGCTTTGTGTTTGATCCCTGTTTCTGAGTGTGCAGGAGCTTAGGAGCTCAGGAAGTCAAGCGAAAGACGCAGCTAACGAGAAGGACGACACGGGAAGGGAGCCGACTGGCTCGGTGCGTCCGAAGGACGAGAGAGCTGTGGAAGAGTACTCCGATGGACGAGAAGATCGTGCGCGGTGTTCGAGGGACGAGAAGCTGGACGGAAGCCTGCTCGAGGAGAAGGCCGGAAATTGGGTTCGGGTGAGCCCTATTTCGGTTGGCCGGAATCACCCAAAAGAACGGAACTTCGGAAGACGAAGCAAAGAAGCAAGTAAGCTGGAAAAGCTACCAGCCAGCTTGGAGGCGCCTCTAGCTTGAGGGCACCTTCAACCCCTGTTGAAGGTGCCTCGGACCTGGCAGAAGTTAACTTTGAGCTATTTGGATAAAGTTTTATCCCCTCTCTCGTTGGAGGCGCCTTGGACCTTGTTGGAGGCGGCTTGGACCCTCGGGATTGACTTTCCAGGAGCTATATAAAGGCCCCTGGAGCTAGGAAATAAAGAACAACTCATGCAATCAACTCTGTAGTCATTCCTAGCAACTAGTGAGCGTTCTAAGTGTGTAAAAAGGCTTCTCCGCCTACAGTGAAGGAGACTCTGCTAGTGCGATCTTCGACTGCCTTGGATTAACAACCGTCTTGATTGTAACCAAGTTAAAATTCTGTCTCTTTTTATTTATGTGTTCAATTTTATTATAGTTGCTTTATTTTTGAGTTGAAAGATTCGAGAAGGGTAGTTTTATTTTTCAGAAGTAATTCACCCCCCTCTTGCCAGCCTCCGCTGCACCTACATGTGCTAAAGGGGGAGCGCTCACAGCACTCAGATTCCTTCCCACATGTATACGAGGAGGCCACGTGCCATCAACCGCCAGACAAAGCCTGACATCCGACATTCCTTGACACCTGTCAGGTTCCAAAAGCAGCCTTTGCAGTATAAAAAGGGATGTTTTGTCCCTTACGCAGGTATGCACACTCATCATTTCTTACTCATCTTTACTTTTCATCCTTTCTCTGTGTTTCTGGGGAAAAAGTACCTGACTTGAACGTCGGAGGGCCTGACCCGTGGAGTTTTTCCCTGATTTCTGGTCTCTAATGACTCGGGGGTTCATCTGAGTGTACGCAGGATCAGCAACTTCATCATCTCCCTCGTCATCCGCCCGTGGAAGCTTTTTTGGCGGGCTGCCAGATCATCCAAGAGGCCCAGCGACTTTTCGTCAACACCGGCGACACTGCGACCGCCTTCATCCGACTCAGCTTCCGGACAGGATCACCCAGCTTGAGTTTTCCCCTATCTCACTAATCTCTCTCTTCCCTCTTAGATTGTCAGTGTTGTCCTCTCCGGGACATGGTCTTCTCCCCGGCACGCAGGTAAGCCTCTTAGCTCTCTTGATTTCTCCTTCCCATCAATCTTGAGGCCGGATGTGGCCTCGCCCAGGGCAACTGCGAGCCTAGTCGGTTGTAGCCAAGCTCGTGGCCTCAACCCTGGCCTCTAACTAGGTTGATCTCGACTAAACTCGCGACTTCAGGCTTGGATGCGAGCTTGGCCGACCCCAAGTTAGGTTGCTGCCTTGATTAGTTAGCCCTACCCACGAGCTTGGTGATTCATGAGCATGGTCGACCATGAACTCAGGTGGTCGTGAGCTCGGCCACGACCTTAGCTTGCCCTGGCTGCGAGCTTGGCTGGCTAAGAGCTTGGTATTTGTAAAGCGGGACTGAAACTCTGGAAATGATTGTTGTTTGTAAACACACTTGTATTTGATTGCTGATTTCATAATGTTGTTTATGCAGACGGTGTTTGTATATCCTTTGATATTTTTTTTTTGATAAACTCTAGCTTCAAACGTCTGTATATCCTTTGATATTTTTTTGAGAAACTCTAGCTTCTTTGTGCACCGATTTTAGATATATCATGAATCACTATTTATTGATGATTATTTAATGATTTAATTAAGCTTAAGTTTAAACTATATGCATGCTAAATTACTGAGTTTTACACGTTTAATAATATTATAAATTTATTTCTCATTAGATTACAATGTATATGAATAAATCTTGAATAAAAAATAAGTTAGAAAATTAGTTTATCACTAAAAAGTTTTTTTTATGGAGTTGAAGAGTTTGTGGAATTCGATTTTGCTTCCAATTACAAGAAAATCATATGACATGTTAAAGACTAGTAACAGAAATTAAATTTTCATCGCTAAATTAGTGACAAAATTAAATTTCTGTCGCTAATTTTATGAATTTTGGGTTACCCCAACTTGAGTTTTCCCCTATCTCACTAATCTCTCTCTTCCCTCTTAGATTGTCAGTGTTGTCCTCTCCGGCACATGATCTTCTCCCCAGCACGCAGGTAAGCCTCTTAGCTCTCTTGATTTCTCCTTCCCATCAATCCCGAGGTCGGATGTGGCCTCGCCCAGGGCAACTGCAAGCCTAGTCGGTTGTAGCCAAGCTCGTGGCCTCAACCCTGGCCTCTAACTTGGTTGATCTCGACAAAACTCGCGACTCAGGCTTGGATGCGAGCTTGGCCGACCCCAAGTTAGGTTGCTGCCTTGATTAGTTAGCCCTACTCGCGAGCTTGGTGATTCATGAGCTTGGTCGACCATGAACTCAGGTGGTCGTGAGCTCGGCCACGACCTTAGCTTGCCCTGGTTGCGAGCTTGGCTGGCTAAGAGCTTGGTATTTGTAAAGCAGGAATGAAACTCTGGAAATGATTGTTGTTTGTAAACACACTTGTATTTGATTACTGATTTCATAATGTTGTTTGTGCAGACGTTGTTTGTATATCCTTTGATATTTTTTTTTTGAGAAACTCTAGCTTCTTTGTGCACCGATTTTAGATATATCATGAATCACTATTTATTGATGATTATTTAATGATTTAATTAAGCTTATGTTTAAACTATATGCATGCTAAGTTCCTGAGATTTACACGTTTAATAATATTATAAATTTATTTCTCATTAGATTACAATATATATGAATAAATCTTGAATAAAAAATAGGTTAGAAAATTAGTTTATCACCAAAAAGTTTTTTTTTATGGAGTTGAAGAGTTTGTGGAATTTGATCTTGTTTCAAATTATAGGACCAAAAGGAATTTAGATATCTCCACAATGACATGATATTTTCCACTTTGAATCTAAGTCATGATTTTATTTTTGGGCTCTATCCAAAAGGCCTCATACCAATAGAAATATCTTTCCCTTATAAATCCATGATCTTTTCCATGTGTTTTTAATATGAGACTTTGTTCGCAACCTTGCAGCTCAACATATTGAACATTAAGGCAGAATATCATTTCTCAGAATGATGTTACATCACATTTTTCAATTGATGTCAAAGTTGCTCATTGCTGATAACATAATGATTAATTGCTTCTATAATTTAAAGAAATTGGTTAGCGAGTTAGTTTTGTCAGTGAAAAAAATTTGATTATTGTATAGATAACTACATGATGGAATAAAGACAGTGAACTTATTGAATGCATAATGTGTAATTACTCTCATTATAAACAGTGTAGTCACATATCAGGGAAGAAGAAGAAGAATTATCATGAAAAGTTACATATTACTTCTCGTTAACTACTAGACTTAAAACACTTATATGCATCTACCACAATAGCAAGCCACATGAGGTGGCATCATGAGCATGCATACAAAGGAGATATAATGTGTCATCCTTCTGACTCTTCTATATGGAAATATATTAATACAATATTTCTCTCCTTTGTAATGGAACTAAGTAATATAAGATTGGGACTTTTCGTAGATGAATTTTAACCATTTGGTCAATCTGGACAACAATATTAATCTTATCTAGTTATATTAACATCATATAAATTGATGTCATGGATGTGTATAAAGATGAATTATATTCTTTACTGTGCTAATTCCAAGGCCAAAGAATCTAAAAGAGAATAAAGATATTTTTTTTCAACCTATGATTGTCGAGATGAATAAATTATGAAATGTAGGATCGGAGACTTATGATATTTGTAAGTAAAACTAATTTTACCTTGTATAATACTTTATTATGGATGATTACTGATTTTTCAACATACTCAATATTTTCAAGATGAAACACAACTAGTAAATTAGCATATCTACATTGCATGACAGAGTTTGTTGCATTTTCATTATCTTACAGTAGAAAGATATCTTGGTTTGATAATCATCATAAATTTTTTACCAAAAAGAGTACCCTTTTAGACAAAAATAAGAAAGAGCTCACAAAGAATGAAGTGGTTATAAAACTTCCACTCGTAATCAAGTCAGGAAAGGAAATACTTGAGAAAATAGACAGCTATGGATTTGTAACAGTAACTTAGACGAGTTCTAGATTTAAATAAATACATTGTGAGGGTGTGGAAGTGTTGTTGGAAGAAAAGAAATATTTTTTGAGAGCTGTCATATTTGAAGTATCAGCTCATTCGACATAATTTAGATGTGATGCATGATGAGAAATTTTTTTCAATAATTTCTTCAATAATGTGATGAATATTCTTAGAAAAACTAAAGACACACCAAAATTACATAAATAATTGAAACAATTAATCAGCAGAGTTGAGTTATATTAGAATGAAACAACCAATAAATTTTCAAAGACTTTTATACATGGGACAAAGAAGATAAGTAAGTTTTATGGATTTGGTTGAAAGAAATCAAATTCCCTAATGAGTATGCATCGAATATGGATTGATGTGTGGATATTAATAAATTAAAAATATTTGAATTGAAGAGTCATGATCGCACGTGTTCTTGCAAAGACTTATTCCAATAGCTTTCTATGACGTACTTCTTAATAATGTTTGGTAAACACTTATAAAATTGAGTCTGTTTTTCAGAGATTTGACATCGAGGGTTATTATGACAGCCAATATGCTTCGACTAGAAACAAGCATTCCTCTTATACTATGTAAACTTGACCGCATATTTCCTCCTAGTTTTTTTCATTTAATAAAACATCTACCAGTTTATTTACTTTACGAGGCACGACTAGCTAGTCCTATGTAGTATACATGAATATATAAATTTGAACAATTTTTGAGGAGATTAAAGAATAATGTTCGTAACAAATCAAGAGTTGAGAGGTCAATATGTAATACTTATCTAGTTGAAGAAGCATCTTATTTCTGCTCATATTATTTTATTGATAATATGAAAACAAGACATTACAAGTGCCCTCGAAATTCTGATGATACTCAACCAATAGTCCAAAAGATATTTTCTATTTTTAATGTTCTCGATAAGCCAATGAGTACATTTGTTTGTACATGGTTAAATCTATAGTAATACCATGCAATAAGAACATACATACTCCTGAACTGTGACGAAGTTAAACCTTACATAAAGTGAGTTAATTTCTATATTCAACATTTATCCCCTTATGTTTGATTATTAAACCATATGTCTTAAAATTACCTTCCTTGACAACTTGTATGAACAACAACTACAACTACTAAATCCATCAATAGATGCAAATGAGATTGAAAAAAAGTTAGCGAGGAATTTGTATTCTAGTTTGAAATCTATGTAAGTTATAAACTAATTAATTTTCTTCAAGTGTATTATATAATTGATAATTTATATCATAACTACTTTTCTAGATGAAGGGCCATAAAATATCAAATATGCAAAATGAAAGGATAATGGATCTTGCATCACAATCCCTCCATAACATAAGAGTCTACTCTAGTTACTGTATTAATGACTTTACATTTCACGTGACACAATGTGATTCACACACACTAACCTATAATTTAGGTGTTTACATAAAAGGATCTATCAACAACACTAATACGAAATTTTATTACTATTGTAGACTTAACGAAATTATTGAGATTGAATATCCTGCTTTATCCATAAAAAAGTGTGTGTTATTCAAATGTTCATGATATGATTCAACTAAGAACAAGTACTAGAATACATTCAAATTATATTTAGTTGAGGTTCATGGAAATAAAAGATTCAGCAAGTTTGAACCCTTAATTTTCATGGTACAAGCAGGTTAAGTTTTCTATCTTGAATATCCGATAAAGAGAAAAAGATCTAGTGAATGGTTAACAGTTTGTTGAATGAAATATCACTCAACTATAAAAATATTGAACTCTATCACAACTAAAACCATGATGAATTTCAAAATGATGAAATAGAGATGCATTCAATTGATTCATAAATTCAATTCACTTTCCAATTACTTATAGATGTAAATGACACTTGTGAGGAAATATATGATAGAGAGTGTCCAACCGTGAGGAACTTGATGCACTAATAGAGTCTAACAATAAAGATTTATAAACTATTAATGTAATGATTCAGATGGTAATAATGATTAAATTTTAGTATGATCTTACTTTTTTACATTATAAATCTCACTAGTTTTACCATATAAGATATTGTTATTCTGATTTGATTATTATTTAGTATGTGTATGTATTATAATATTATTTTACAAGTATAATCATGGATATTGCAACAATACATAGTGACAAGATTCTTTTGAGGATTGTTGGAGATTAGTAAGTATCGATATTATTAGTAATTCCAATGCATCTAATCCTTTATTTATTATTTTGAAAAATAAAAGTTTATTTTATACAATTTAACTCCAGATGATCATAGTGTAGCCGTTTATATAAGCAACAAATTTAAAGAGCGACGTGCACTTCTGTTACTATATATAAGACATGTCAACCAAAGATCTTAAAGACTTTTATTATCAGTAATTCTTGTTAAGAAATTTGAATATTCTTGATACTATATAATATAATATCCTTTTATACTAATTTTCTCAATATTATTGTAGAAAAAATATTATTGTGTAAAACTATACAATGAATACAAGTAGTGAGATTCGGGATGTAAGGTTATCCCATGTACCATATGTACCATATGAGATTTGAGATGCATGGAAGAACACTTGGGTTGTAGAAAAATGATAGTAAAATCCATCGGCTACTCAAAATAATAGAAATACTTAGATCACTAGCTCAAGTACCAAATCCACAAAGCATATGGCTGGATCACAATCTATTGTAGAGCATGCAATAAACATGGTAAGTCTAATATAAAGTTATATTAGAATGAACTTATTTTATTTTATAACAAAAATGTGTATGCAGGCTGATACTTTATAGAGATGTCCCACTTATTGGGAGGTATTTTGCAATACACACAAAAAGAAGGATAACACCTTTACCGATGCTTGATCAAATACCATAGACGTAAGAATTTAAACTTTATTACCACTCACATTTAACAATTATCAGTTTTATTAATTGTATATTAGATATTTATATATTTTTTTAAATAGGATGAAATCACTAATTAAGTTACTCAGGCATCTTAGCGTGTTGTAGAGGGAGGGAAGTTATAGACTCCATCAAATGATGTATTAAATAATATTTATTATGATGTTGTTGGTGAAAGGAAAAAGTGTTGATCCCCTAGTGGCCGACAAGAGGGGGTGAATTGCCTGAAAATAAAAACGCAAACCTTTCTCGACTTTTCAAGCTAATTTAATAAACACTTGCATAAATAGAAGTAAAATGCTAATTAAAAAGGAAGAGATAGATCTTTTACTTTGTTTTCAATTAAGAGATTGCTAATCCAAGACATTAAAAGCTCACTAACCTTTGGGTGGAGAATCCTCTTACAGAAGTTAAAGCATGGAATTACAAAGCTAAATTGAAAGTAGATCGTTTACAAGTGTTCTATTTAATTATTGGGATCAGGGCAATATTTATAGCCCTGATCGAGATGCTTGGAAGGGTTGCAGGCTCCTAGGAATGATAAAACTTTATCCATGTTGCAACGGATCACGATAGTTGGCGAAGCGATAAACTTTTTGGTCTGGGTGCCTGGACTCGCTCTGAGTGCTCAGACCCTATTAATCCTGATCCGCAGTCGAGGGCGCCCTCGGCAACCGAAGTGGTCCGAGCGCCCGAACCAGCTCCCAGCGCCCAGACTCTGGGCACTTGGAATCGCTCAGGCACCTGGACCACAGTCAATAGCAGGTTGACTTTTCATGTAGCTTTCGCTTCGGCTTCTCTCGCTTGGGTGATTTTGGCCATCCAAAATATGGTTCGCCCGAACCATTTTTTTAGCATTTTCGAGCAATCTTTCATTCCGGCTTCTCATCCCTTGAAACCACGCGTACTTCCTTCTCGTTCACCAACATACTTTTCTGCAGCATCTTGTCTCTCGGACGTACCAAGTCAGTTGACTCTCTCTCTCTCGTGTCGTCCTTCTCGTTAGCTGCGTCTTTCACTCAACCTCCTGTACTCCTAAGTTCCCGCACACTCAGACACAAGGCATCAAAACATAATAGAACCTAACTTGACTTAGTTGATCACATTAAAATCATCATGAGATATTTACAATCTTTCCATTTTTGATATGAATCAACCCAATTTAAGTCAGAGTAAAACAATACATTAAATTAGATGAATATGCAAGTTTTAAAGCATTCGATATGCAATATTTTGAAAAAAAAATGTAACTCCCCCTTAAACTTAACTTCTAACTCTTCTCCTTTCATCACATTAAAAATAGGAGTTTTGCTAAATAAATTGAAATTAAAGTCTAAGGAATATACAAAATAGTGACTAAGAATTGGAAAAAAATTTTAAATTTATTCTCAAAATTCTAATTTTTATGATTAAAGGTAATTTTCAACAAAAATAATTTAAAAATTTAATTTAATTGTTGAAAAATTTTGAGAATTTTATAAGTGTTAAGCAGATATATCCAAAGTAGCAATAAAATTTTCATGAAAAATAAAATCAATTTAAGCAGTAATAAATTATTTACTATGGAAAGATAAATTTTTCTTAAAAATATATTTGAGGTTCAAAAAATATTGAGAATTTTTTTTTGAATGTAGTAGAGTAAGTAATTTTATAGAAAAATTAAATTTTTGAAAATTAAATGTTCAAGCATTTTTAATATTAAAAATTATAATTTAGATAAATAATTTATAGAAAATTAAATATTAGTCAAAATATTTCAAAAATATTTTGTTGGACAGAGAATATTATAAGTTTTTTTACCAAAAAAATATTTTGTAAAAATAACTCTAGGAAATATTTTTAAATTGAAAAGTATAATATTTGAAAAAAAAAATCATAAAAATAATACAATGGAAAAAAATTTGGAAAATTTTTCTATAGATAGGAAATAAGATCCTCATTTTTGAAAAAATTAATAACCAATTAATTTTGAACAGAACTTGTACGAAGAAATTTATTTTAGCACAATAGGCAATTAAAAGGAAAATATTAAATTAAATTAAAATTAGAAATATGTACAAATTAAACTAAGCATGACTTTGGAACCTAATATAGGTTCATTCGTACTAGATTGATCAAGTATTTTCTAGGAATGTATATTTTTATTACTTTTCTAATTTGACCCTTGTAAAATCTGTAATACCAATTTAATCCTTGAGAATATCTGAAATTTAAGCATGTAAAATTTTTAAAATTTTCTATTTGTTCCTTTAAATTAGCATTTTCAATTTTCAATATTTCAAGATCCTGTATTAAGTAAGATTTTAACAAGATTCTTTTTATTTCTATGTTCTCATTTTTAAAACTCTCATTTTTAGTTTTAATTTGCACATTGATTTATTACCGAAATACAGTTAATCAGGAGGTAAGAGACATACCTTACTTACAATGTTGGATCTGAAGCTTGATTCCCCCCTGCTTCACTATATTCATCTGATGTAGCTCTCCATTCATCGATACTGACTTTTGAGGTGCTTTGCTTTTCATGGCTAGCCATCAGTGCTAGTCTGGCGTATGCTTCTATTTCTGACTCGGATGATGAGCTTTCGTCCCTAGTGGTCTTGAGATTCTTGTGCTTGTTTTGCTTGGGCCTCTTTTCTTTTTTCCTTTTTGAGTTCTAGGTAGTCCTCCTTTATATGTCCTTCTTTTTGACATTGGTAGCATCAAACCTTCCTTCTATTTCTTAGATTTTTTTCTGTTCTACATTTCTTTAAATTTGTTAGATCTAAAAATTTTTCTAAATTTTCTTACCATGTAAGCTTCTTGGTCTCTTTTCAGATCTAAGTCTGACTCAGGTTCATCCTTTTTGGTGGTTTTAGTGCTAAATTCTGGCTTGATTCTTTTGTTGTACCTACACATCTGGTTTCATGTAATTCTAAAGTTGAAAAGAGTTCCTCTAGGGTACTTACCTCCAGATTCTTCGAGATGTAGTAAGCGTAGATCATCAAGGTTCATTCTAGAGTCCTAGGAAAAGCATTGAGTGCGTAGGGTAATGAGTCCCGGCTAGTGCGTTTCACCGAGGTTGACCAGTCCGGTGATTAGCTCCTTTATCTTCGCGTGTAGTTCGGCTACCTTCTCACTTTTTCTTAGATGAATGTTCGTTAGCTTGTTTTGAAGAATGTCTTGTCGTGCAAGCTTCGTTTTGGATGTTCCTTCATGGAGTTCCAAAAACTTCTCCTAGAGGTCTTTTGCCAATGTGTAGCTTCCAATGCAATTTACATCTTGAGGTGGTAATACACTTAATAAGTGATATTCCGCTCTACTGTTCGCTACGAAATCACTTTGCTCCTTCTTCGTCTAGAGGTACTCTTCTTTCTCTATGCCTTGCTGATCTTTGGGAACTATAAAACCATATTTAATTATTAAAAGAATTTCAAAGTCAGTTTTTAGGAATACCTCCATTCGGCGTTTCCAGTACACGAACTCTCCCTCGAATTTTAGCAGGTTGAGGCTTGGTCGGGCCATCGATTTCTTTACTTTGATCAGCGGTTAGTCCTTCTGAAGCAACCTCGCTCTGATACCACTTGTTGGTCCCGTGCGACCAGCAAGAGAGGGGTGAGTGATCTTAAAAAATAAAAATACCCGTTTTCGATCTTTGGACTAAGTAAGACAAACACTTGTTAAGCAACCGAAAATTAAATGCATAAAATAAAGAAAGAGGCTAGAATATTTACTTCGGCGTGTAAACAGAAGATTGCTAATCCAAGATAAATGTAGCTCACTAAAATCTCCTTCTACCAAAGGTGGAGTAGCCTCTTACAACATTGAAAGCTCAGAAATGTGAAGAAGAGGACTAGAAACTGAAGTATAAAACTTGATTACAAGTGTTGCTCTAAATTGACTAAACCAGGGTTTTATTTATAGTGCTCTAGTGAATTTTATTCGTTGCTGACATGCCATGGTCTGGGTGCCCGAACCCTCTTCGAGGGCCCCCAGCGAGGCAAACTCTATCTCCTTGCATTGGCTAGTAGATAGAGTTTTTTCATCTCCAAGCACATGGATCATGTCCAAGCGCCCGAACTATTGTTGACGTAGACCCGAAGAGTAATCCACTGCGACGAGACGCCCTTTGGGCACCCTGGTGGTCTAGGCACCTAGATCGGTTAGTTTCGTGTTAACCGTTGGGTGCCTTCTCCTATTGCTTCCTTCTTCTTTGGTCGTCTGGGTGATCCTCTAACCTTCTAGAGTTGAGCTCACCTGAACCCAACTTCTGCCTTCTTTTCTCAAGAAGTCTTCCGCTCTGGCTTCTTGTCCCTTGAAAATGTCGTGAGCTTCCTTCTCATCTGCCAGCGTACCACTTCTTGGTGTTGGACCGTGGCGACCGACTAGAAGGAGGGTTGAACAGCCTGGAAAAACAAAAAGCACAACCTTTCTTGAACTTTCAAATAAACACTTGCATAAGAATATAAAAGCAGTAAAACAAAAAGTAGAGGCACAAGGATATTTACTTAGTTACAACCGGGGAGATTGTTAATCCAAGGAAGTTGTCGCACTATTATCTCCTTCAGGCGAAGAAGACTCTTACAACAGTGAAAGCATAAAAAGAAAAAAGTTACACTAACAGGGAAGTGCACAAGTGTTGAATACACAGTTTCTTGTTCGTTGTTTAGCTTCTGGACCAAGGCTATATTTATAGTCTTGGTCGAGGCGTCTAGAAGGGTTCTAGGCGCCTGGGAGGGGATAAAACTTTATCCCTTCACAACGGATCATGTGGTAACGGTCAATCATCAAATTAACAATTTAATATTGAAAACTCTCTATTCATAAAAACGATGATGTAGTACGAGTCCCAAGTCGAATCTCACAAGGAAACTAATAGTAGAATGTTTGATCTTAGACTAGAATTATTATTTTTTAGGTTTTCTCCTGATAAAATGAGGGTGTTTAGTGTTGTTTCAAATCCTAACTTAAGAATTCAAATGCAGCTAATAACCTGATCCTAAGTAATGATTAAATCCTAGCTTAAGAGAACTAACATACTCTATGATTTAGAAACTAAAAGAGATACATCAGAATTTAAATTGCAGAAATGAATTTGTGCAGGAACTTGTCACAACTACAATTCCAGCGATGGAAAGTGCAATAACAAAATAAAGATACCCAACTAGAGAAACAAGAGAAACAGAATTTAATTGCATAAATGAGATCTAAAGGAACAAAACTAGAACTGCTCGTTTAGATTTAAAGAAACAACCAATTCGATGACAAAATCTAAAGAAAACAAAGATGTAGAAACAATAAACTGCAGAATTCTAATGACTAAAATCTGAAGAGAAGTAAAATAAAACAAAGCAATTCTCTAAAATTGTCAACTACTCAAAATTGAAACGATTCAAGTAATTCTAAACAAGCAAAAATAATTGCAATCAAACAACAACTACTCTTTAATGCTAAAACGATAACATTCTTCTCTGAAACAAAGTTGGAAACTAATTACACTTAAAGATTCTGTTGAAATTTCTGTATCAACGAACAAAAATAGAAACTAACTAATCCAACATAAACTACTGAAATTACTGCATCTAAAACAAGGATTGTAAACTACTTTCATTAAAAGAAACATGCTGGAAATTCTACAGCAAAGAACAGGGATTAAAAGCAAAATTCTGGAAAGAAAGTGATCTGTGCACCAAACTGTGCTACAAACGAGATCTAGATCTAGCTAAAAACAGTAATGAAATGCAAGATTAAAACTAAACCAATTCCAATCACAACCAATTCTTGAATCACAACTCTTGTTGTCACACAAGAGTCAAAACCTCAAATGTGAAACCCAGCAAAGCAGAAAAAGGGAACGCAGCTGATCTGAGTTCAGATCTAAAACCCGCTGATCCTAGCCAAAGAAACCTCTCTGGAAGAACACAAGTTCAGATCTGTGCGAAATTATCGAAATCTGGATCTACGATTCGATTCTGTGCTCAGCAATGGCTTGCTGATGGGGCGTTGATGGCGGCTGGATTCAAGTCAAGAACCACCAGAGAGACCTCTCTGATGATTCCCGAAGATGGCTGATGAATTCCTGCTGTCAACACCGTTCTAACAGGGGCGGAGAATGAAGAACCGAATCGCAGCAAAGCTTGCCGTCGAGACCTCTTTGGCAGACTTCCAGCTTCAGAAAATTAGGTCAGCAGCTTCCTTGCATCTTCCTCTATGCATCTGGAACTCAAGATGAGATTATCACTGGAATCGGGGGCATGCGCGCGCGCTCACGGAGAGAAAATCGTCGTTGGCACGATGAACAGTAGACGCAGCCACTGTTCATCCGTGATTCTTTTGGGTTTTATACCAAGGTTTGAACCGGGATTTGCATTGGGTTTAGGGCTTAGTTTAGGAGGAAAATTAGGGATTTGATGAGAAGGTTTGACATGGGTTAGCTAAAGAGGAAAGCTCCATTTAATGGATCGGGCCCAGTCCAAATTCTTGTAGTCCAATGAGCTTATTCCTTCAAAACAAATAAAGTACCATTATTAGATAGGATTCCACAAGAAATATATTGAAAATGCAACAAGGCTCTAAATAATTCTCAACTCATAAGATATAAGATAAAACAAGAATTAATCATATGAGAAGATGCAAAATACTCAATTCAAGAGCCCAATTATGCACAAAAAAAATACTAGATATCAACTCCCCCACACTTAATCTTTTTGCTCGTCCCAGGCAAGTAAACAAACTAAAGAAATGACTGAGGTTGCACCCCCCTTTACCTTTCTTAACCATATTCAGAAGATAGTAAAAAGAAGTCACCTAAAATCATGAAGTTTTAAAAACTCAAGCAATCATGAACTCCATTCTTACTTCGGTTAATCACTCAATGATTTCATCCATCATGAATAAAATGAAAATAATAACACAACTAGTCCTCACATGGTGGTTTTCAGTGGCTCTCATCCTAATTCTCAAATTCATGTAATGGTAGAGATCACTCAAGCTACTTATGGCAAAAGCACTACCATATGCTTGCTCTTCATCTAATTCTCACCTCCATCTCAGATATCAAAATACATCCTTATGAAGGTTCATTGAAAGTATAAAGGAAAACAAAAACAAAAACAATTGGAAGCATTAGAATTAGAAAGGAAAGTAAAAGAACAGAGATTAAAATAGAAGTGGAAGACATGGAATGAGAATGCTATGTGATGCTAATTTTCGGCCATGGCATTCAATGCTGTTCTCTTAATCTTGATAAATTTTTAGATTTTTGCATAGCAGATACTTCACTCCGCACTTCCCTTCCAAATCTGCAGATTCAACAAGAACAGATCTATACAATCATAATTAGTTCTGAAAATGGCTCCAGAATCTCCTTCATGGCAGATTTAGCCATTGCATGTTATTGCTTCCATCTATTCTGTATAAAACAGCAATTTCATGATAACCCCTGATAATTCACAGATTTTCTCAGAAACAATGTGAATCTGTACTCATTCGTCTGTGTATCAATAGGACATTGAATTCAAGCAAAGATTTGGCACAAAATTGATTTCAGCCCCATAGTTAAGCACTGCTTCTGCATTTCTGTTTCCAGATGGCATTCCTAAATTTCATCATCATTTTTTTTTATATATATTTTGAGATACCATAGAAGGTAGAATACCATTTGTTTCAGCATAATATAGAGCTTAACTTGAGTTTCTCATTGATTAAAATCTGCCACCAGATTTTGATACTCCATTTAATACTCAATAATTTCCATCTTCTTTAATTCTACATCCACAGATTTCTACATTTCCACTCTAACTCAGCACTGATTCAGTAGAGTTTGGCTGCCACAAAATTTGTAGTTTAAGAAATCAAATATTAACACTTAAATGTTCCAACCAAATTCCCTGAATTCCTTACTCACAACCGAAACAGATATCAGTAAAGTTTCATTTTAAGAAATTCAGTGTTTCGGACAAAACCCAAGCTGCAGAATTATTTCAGATTTAACTCTTCAGCTGTATGTTTCTGTTTCTGTGTCTATTTCACCATCTACAAATCATGCAAGTTATAGAGAAACAAGATCATCATTTCACCACAATCAATCAACAGCTGGATTCTGATTTTCCAGTGATCCAATAGCTCTACACCATATAGCACAGTTTAGTGCCATTCTGAATTTCTCATACAGCTCTGACTTTGTACCAACTACACATCATTAGCTGCCCTAAAATCTCAACTCCTCTTCATCTAGCTTCTTGTGTACCAACTCCTCTTCACAGAATTACAAGCTTCAGCAATTCTAACTTGTTACAACTTGATCCCCAGATTGGCACAGAAATAACCATTAGCAGAATTTCTGAAATTTCTGCCTTGCTGATTTTTCAACTTTCTTGTTAGTTTTAATTTGAACCTTCAAAAGGCTATTTTCTCCATCATCCAGTAACATTTAGTTACCATTCAATCCCTTCCATCCGAAAAGATCAGGATGCAGTCTTGCACATTCCTGCATATCAACTTCTACATTTCTGTGATTAAGCATTCTCTACATATGCTTCCACCTCAGGACTAATATTCTTGCTCTCTCTTCTCTGATCTCACTTGTCCCATTTTGTTCCCTCAGCACTTAAGAATCAATTAAAACTGATTGTATTTCAACTTCAGCTAACAGCTCTCAGCTTTTACAACTCTGCACAAATCTGCATTTCTGTGTTTCTGCCCAAAACTGAATACGTTTTTGTTTTCCTGCAATTCTGTTTTTTTTTTACTGGTCACTGTTTCCTGCACACATGTATTCAGTTCCTCGAAATCAAAATGGGCATGACAAATCTGAAATACCATTTGTTTCTGCATCTTGCAAGGCTTCCCTTGAACGTTTCAGTCATTGAAATGCTGCATCAGATTTGTGATACACTTTGATACTAAATTCCAGCTCTGTCTGAAACTTAGGAATTGAATCTGAACACATTTCAACTCCAACTGACAATTCTCAGCTTTTTCATTAACCAAATGAAGCCATTTCTGAATTCTGCAACCATAGATTTCAATTTCAGAAATGGAATTCTACTGTAACTTCCTTCCAATGCATTACAACTTCACTGAATGCAGCTGGCCAAATCCAGAATTCAGCTACCAATTCCTGCATTTCCACCATTTTTTTTTTCAATTTGCTAATCTGATGTCTTAAACAGTTGACATTCCATTCCAATTTGCTTGAGAATTCCATTCTTATTGCATTGATAGAACACGAATTATGCTTCTGCATCAATTTGGAATTAAGGCTCAGTTTCAGAAACTGTACATCATTTTTCAACTTCAGCAATTCAGTATCAGCAGAATGTTTTTCATATTAAGAACCAGCACTTCATTTCTTCTTCACAAAATGGCAAATTCCAGAATCTGAGTTCTGCTTTTTATCCAAATCTTGATGCTGATTATTCCATAAATTGAAATCATAACTTTCCTCCCTCAAAACAGGTCCTTCATTTGCTGTAAATGATTACTTCTACTGAATCAAAGACTAAATATCTCAAAGACTAAATATCTCCCCCACACTTAAATTTTTGGCGTCCCGGTCAAAATAAAAGCATCACACAACATCCCATGTAACCATATCCAAGATAATAAAACAAAGGGAAAGATAAATGCTATGATGATTTAGGAAAAGACAATTACTGATAACTAGTGGAGAATTAGAATAACCTTCATTCAAATGATTTAATCTCTGATCAAGTGGAATATTGAGAAGATTCAAGCAAGTTCTAGAGTGACAAAAAACCATCAGTGCATCACACAATTAGGCTCAATCCTCACTAGGCAAGCAAAAGTTATTATCTCAAATTATCAATTAGAATCCATCACTAAGTGTTAACCTTACGCAAGCCTAGAATTCATTTATGCAACAAAGACTTGAAACTTCATGCTCAAATGTAACTCTATTTTAAAACCTCTGAAATGATATAAAGAAGTGTAAGGGGGTACCAATTATTAACCCAAAACTACCAAATTTGATTCAATGGTTTTTACAGGGACATGATTTCTAAAATTTGAATTATTATATGTGAAAGTAAAACTACTAAGAAAACTAAGAAGTTAAACCGACCACCAAATGATGACATCTTATTCACTATGGCCGAATTCATTATTAGAAAACATAAAGACTACTAAAACAAACAAGTGAATTATTCATGCAATTATGTAACGACATGTATATCTATGAAGACAAGAAATAATGAGAAATAGCAAGACTTCCCTTTCACATTGAATAGATGGCCTCGGTACTGTTCATTTCTTGCATCACCATCCCTTTTGCTCCTTCATGAAATATCTTTAGCCTATGTCCATTCACTTTAAATTTTCGATCAGTAGACTCTTCCTTTATCTCCAAGACTCCATAGGGGAAAATGTTAGTCACACTAAAGGGTCCTTCCCAACGAGATTTCAATGTGCCTTTCATCAATTTAAGCCGGGATTTATACAAAAGCACTTTGTCACCAATTTTGAACTCCTTCCCTATAATGTGCTTGTCATGAAAATTCTTGGTCTTTTCTTTGTAGATCCTTGAGTTCTCAAATGCCTCTAGTCTAATCTCTTCAAGTTCTTGGAGTTGTAATTTCCTCTCTTCTCCAGCTGTGCTAGCATCAAAATTACAAGCTTTCACTGCCCAAAATGCTCTATGTTCAATTGCCACTGGAAGGTGACAAGCTTTACCATACACCATCCTATATGGAGACATCCCTATGGGAGTTTTGAAAGTTGTCCTGTAAGCCCAAAGTGCGTCATCCAATCTTTTACTCCAATCTTTCCTGTCAGGCCTCACTGTTTTCTCTAAAATTAACTTCACTTCTCTATTTGATACCTCGGCTTGTCCATTTATTTGGGGATGATAGGGAGTATAAATTCTATGTGAAACCCCATATCTGCTCAACATAGCCTTCATGCGTCTGTTACAAAAATGTGATCCTTGATCACTGATTATTGCCCTGGGCACTCCAAACCTGCAGAAAATATGTGACCTAACAAAACTCACAACAACAAAAGAATCATCAGTCCTAGTGGGGATGGCCTCCACCCATTTGGAAACATAATCAATTGCCAACAAAATATATGAAAATCCAAAAGAAATAGGAAATGGACCCATGAAATCAATGCCTCATACATCAAAGACCTCACAAAATAGCATGAAATGTTGAGACATTTCATTCCTAGGTCCTATGTTTCCAGTTCGTTGACACCTATCACATGATCTACAAAAAATATAAGCATCACGAAAGAGGGTGGGCCAGTACAAACCACACTCCAAAACTTTCCTCGCAGTCCTCTGGGTCCAAAATGCCCCCCACACTCAAATGAATGACAAAATGCAAGTACAGACTGGAACTCAAAATCAGGTATGCATCTCCTAATAATCTGATCACTACAAAATTTCCACAGATAAGGATCATCTCACACATAATATTTTGAATCACTTTTCAATTTGTCCTTTTGAGCTTTTGAAAATTGTGCAGGAAAAACATTACCTACTAAAAAATTAACCAGATCTGCATACCATGGAGACTCACCATGCACCCTGAAGAGCTGCTCATCTCTAAAATCATCATCAATAACCGTGTGGTCCAAATCCCCTTCAATTCTGCTCAAATGATCTGCAACCAAGTTCTCCTTCCCACTCCTATCACGAATCTCCAAATCAAACTCCTAGAGGAGAAGCATCAATCTAATCAATCTGGGCTTAGCATCTGGCTTCTTAAGCAGAAACTTCAACGCTGCATGATCAAAAAATACAACTACGTGAGAACAAAGTAAATATGATCGAAATTTATCTAAAGCAAAAGCAATGGCAAGAAGCTCTTTTTCTGTCGTGGTGTAGTTTGCTTGAGCTAAATCTAAGGTCTTCGATGCATAACAGATCACATGTGGTGCTCCCTCTACTCTCTGTGCAAGTATTGCCCCTATGGCAAAATTCGAAGCATCACACATCAGCTCAAAAGGTAAAGCCCAATCTGGTGGCCTGATGATAGGTGCAGAAATCAAAGCATCCTTCAATCTCTGAAAAGCTTCCTTACACCTCTGATCAAACTGAAACTCCACATCTTTCTGAAGCAACTGAGACAGTGGAAGAGCGATCTGACTGAAGTCCCTAATAAATCTCCTGTAGAATCCTGCATGGCCAAGAAAAGCTCGAACATCCCGCACGCATGCGGGGTAAGATAAAGAAGATATAGCACTAACTTTAGCAGGATCTACCTCAATACCTTTTCTAGAGACTATGTGTCCTAAAACAATACCATGCTCAACCATAAAATGACATTTTTCAAAATTAAGTACCAAGTCAGTCTCTATGCATCTATCTAAAACCCTAGACAGATTTTCTAAACATGCATCAAATGATGAACCATATACAGAAAAATCATCCATGAAAACCTCCATGCAATGCTCTAATAAATCACCAAAAATACTTACCATGCATCGTTGAAAAGTTCCTGGAGCGTTGCATAATCCAAATGGCATCCGTCTGTAGGCAAATGTACCGAAAGGACAAGTGAAGGTGGTCTTCTCCTGATCCTCTGGGTCAATGCAAATATGAAAATATCCAGTGTAACCATCAAGGAAGCAATAATGTGACTTGCCCGCTAGTCTCTCCAACATCTGATCAATAAAAGGTAGGGGGTAGTGATCCTTTCTGCTTGCTTGGTTCAGCTTCCTATAGTCCACACAAACTCTCCAAGAATTCTTCACTCTGGTGGGCACTAACTCATTCTCTTCATTAGTCACAACTGTCACCCCTGATTTCTTTGGAACCACGTGGATGGGCTTACCCACTTACTGTCAGAAATAGGGTAAATGATACCTGCCTGTAGCAGTCTAGTCACCTCTGATTTTACTACATCAAGGATCAGTGGGTTAAGTCTCCTCTGGGGCTGTCTCACTGGTTTCACATCCTCCTCCAAGTAAATCCTGTGCATGCAAATAGAAGGACTAATACCAGGAATATCTGCTAAAGTCCATCCAATGGCCTTCCCGTGCTGCCTCAAAATCTCTAATAATCTGCTTTCTTGTTCTGGTTCTAGATTCTGGGCAATGATGACAGGTAGCTGCTGGTTCTCTCCTAAATAAACATACTTCAAGTGTGGAGGCAATGGCTTTAACTCATCTTGTGTCTGATCAATAGAAAGCGATCCTAGGGGTAGAGCTTCTCCTAAGCAATCCCCTACGCATAATTTCTCTTCTCTGGGTGATCCTAGGGATAGATCTTCTCCTAAGCAATCCCCTACACATAAATTATCTCTCTCACTCGGGAATACTCCACAAGACTCATCATCCACTCCCAAAGCTGAAATATCCTCCTCTTCTGAAAACAAAAAATTACCTATACCACCCTCTGCAGCATCTGAGTCTGAATCAATCACTGAAAAGAAATTTATACTGTCCAGCTCCTCTGAAATATCCAAACTAAGAATTGAATGATCCTCTCTAGGAAGCTTCATAGCGTCAAAAATACTGAATTGGACCACTGTGTCTCCTATCTCCATAGAAAGTGTGCCCGCATAAACATCAATCTTGGTCCTTGCAGTCTTCAAAAATGGTCGTCCTAGAATGAGTGGAGATCTACTGGCCAGATAGTCTCCCTCCATGTCAAGGATATAAAAATATGCAGGAAAGATAAGTTCTCTCACCTTCACCAATACATCTTCAATAACTCCAGCTGGATGAGTCTGACTGCGGTCAGCTAACTGAATGACTACTCCTGTAGGTTGTAATGGTCCAATCCCTAATGTCTGAAAAACTAATTTTGGCATCACATTAATTGAAGCTCCCAAATCCAGCATGGCGTCTTTAAACAGACTACTCCCAATCTCACAAGGAACTGTAAAAACTCCAGGATCTTCGCATTTCTTAGGAACTGTTTGAAGAAGTGCAGAAACATTCTTGCCCATGCTAATCAACTCATTCCCCTTCAATTTCTTCCTGTGCACACAAAGATCCTTCAAAAATTTTGCATATTTTGGAATTTGCTTGATCACTGTGAGTAAATGAACATTTACTTCCACCTTGCTGAATAAATCCACAAGCTCTTGGAACTCCTTTGCTTTCTCTTCCTCTACATTCTTCTTTGGTTGAACTTTGCGTTGAGGGAAAGGCAATGGAATGCTTTGCTCTGAATTCTGAAATCCTGAATTTCCAGATTTGCTGCTTCCTGAAGTTGTTGCTGCTGGAAACTGCCCATTTTGAGAAAGCTTGCTGGAAATTTCTGGAATGCAACTATTTCTTCCTTGTTCATGCTCCATATCCATTGGATCAATGCAAATTGGGGTAGAACTCGAGGTTGGCACATTCTGCATTTCTGAAAATTCTTCATTGCTGGAATTGGATGGCTGGATTTCTGGAAAATTTTCAACAGCAGCTCTTCCTCTTGCAGATTCTGAAACCTTTCTCCCACTCCTTAAAGTTAATGCACTAACGTTCCCTTTAGGATTCGGAATTGTTTGAGATGGCAATTGACTCGATCCCTGAGCTTGAATCTGATTAATGCTAGAAGCCAATTGCCCAATCTGCCTTTCCTGATTTTGTTGCTGCTGAAGAATTTGCTGCATTAATTCCTCCAATCTAGCTTGCTGTGGATCTGAATTTAAAACATTATTGGAACCTCCTTGAGTTAAACTCATCCTTGTAGGTGCTGGAAGTGCTGGAATTGCTTGCTAGAAATTCTGATTTTGAGATTAATAATGCTAATTCTGATTCTGAAATTGCTGATAAGGCTGATACGATTGCTGATATTGATTTGCAGGTTGGTAATGATGCTGAAAACCTTGCTGGAAATTCCGATTATGCTGCTGGAAATCTTGCTGAGGTTTCTGGAAATTGCTGGAATTGTGGCTGAAATGCTGATTTGAAGATGGTTGTTGATAGAATGAATTTCCATACTTCAAATTCGGATGATCTCTCCACCCCGGATTGTATGTGGATGAATAAGGATCATGTTTTTGTTGGAATTTAGCTCTAGAGAAAGCTGCCAAAGATTCATCCTGATGGAGATTTGGACAAAGTTCTGAAAGGTGATCTTGACTCGAACAAATGCTACAAACTATGCTTTGTTTACATGGAAATTGCATATTTGGCACAACAGAAGGTTGAGTAGCATTGTTCAAGGCTAATTGTTTCACCAAGGTTGTCAATTCCATCAATGAATTCCTTATCTCCTTTTGTTCATTAGAAACCATTTGAATTTCACCAACTCCTCTAGTAGTGAGTGCTCTACTTCCAAATTGCTGTGAATTTTCAGCCATGTTCGAAATTAGCTCCCGTGCTTGCTCTGGAGTCTTGTTTACTAAAGCTCCTTCAACTGCTGCATCTATCATAATTCTGTCCATAGGTAATAAACCCTCATAGAAGTATTGGACTAACAACTGCTCACTTATTTGGTGTTGAGGACAACTTGAACATAATTTCTTGAATCTCTCCCAATAATCATAAAGTGTCTCTCCCACCACTTGTTGAATCCCACAAATGCTTTTCCTAATAGTTGCAGTCCTAGAGGCCGGAAAGAATTTCTCCAAGAAAGCCTTCTTCATATCAATCCATGAAGTAATAAATCCCGGTGGCAAATAATACAACCAATCTTTTGCTACTCCAGTAAGTGAAAATGGAAAAGCCCTTAGCTTGACATCCTCTTCTAAAATTCCTTGTGGTTTCATGGTTGAACACACCACATGGAATTCATGCAAATGTCTGTTTGGGTCTTCTCCAGATAATCCTTGATATTTTGGAAGCAAATGAATCAATCTTGATCTCAACTCAAAATCACCAGCTAGAGTTGGATAAGTGATGCATGAATATTTGAAACCCTCATCAGGAGCTGCAAGCTCCTTCATTGTCCTACTATGATCAGCCATGGGGGTATCTGAAGATGATAAAGAACTTCCTGAGTCCTCTAAAATTTTCTCCTGAATTCTCAAAGCTCTGAAGGTCCTTTCAATTTCAGGATCAATATCAAGTAACTTATCACATGAAGACCTGGTCATACCACCAAAAATCAATAATTAGAACAAAAGTGGATAGACAATAAAATCAATAAAGTGAAAACAAAGAAAAGATAAACTATGCACAATCTAAAAACAAACAAACTCTACTAGCTTCCCCGGCAACGGCGCCAAAATTTGGTAACGGTCAATCATCAAATTAACAATTTAATATTGAAAACTCTCTATTCATAAAAACGATGATGTTGTACGAGTCCCAAGTCGAATCTCACAAGGAAACTAATAGTAGAATGTTTGATCTTAGACTAGAATTATTATTTTTTAGGTTTTCTCCTGATAAAATGAGGGTGTTTAGTGTTGTTTCAAATCCTAACTTAAGAATTCAAATGCAACTAATAACCTGATCCTAAGTAATGATTAAATCCTAGCTTAAGAGAACTAACATACTCTATGATTTAGAAACTAAAAGAGATACATCAGAATTTAAATTGCAGAAATGAATTTGTGTAGGAACTTGTCACAACTACAATTGCAGCGATGGAAAGTGCAATAACAAAATAAAGATACCCAACTAGAGAAATAAGAGAAACAGAATTTAATTACAGAAATGAGATCTAAAGGAACAAAACTAGAATTGCTCGTTTAGATTTAAAGAAACAACAAATTCGATGACAAAATCTAAAGAAAACAAAGACGCAGAAACAATAAACTGTAGAATTCTAATGACTAAAATCTGAAGAGAAGTAAAATAAAACAAAGTAATTCTCTAAAATTGTCAACTACTCAAAATTGAAACGATTCAAGTAATTCTAAACAAGCAAAAACAATTGCAATCAAACAACAACTACTCTTTAATGCTAAAACGATAACATTCTTCTCTGAAACAAAGTTGGAAACTAATTACACTAAAAGATTCTGTTGAAATTTCTGTATCAATGAACAAAAATAGAAACTAACTAATCCAACATAAACTACTGAAATTACTGCATCTAAAACAAGGATTGTAAACTACTTTCATTAAAAGAAACATGCTGGAAATTCTGCAGCAAAGAACAGGGATTAAAAGCAAAATTCTGGAAAGAAAGTGATCTGTGCACCAAACTGTGCTACAAACGAGATCTAGATCTAGCTAAAAATAGTAATGAAATGTAAGATTAAAACTAAACCAATTCCAATCACAACCAATTCTTGAATCACAACTCTTGTCGTCACACAAGAGTCCTCACTTGAAACCTTAAATGTGAAACCCAACAAAGCAGAAAAAGGGAACGCAGCTGATCTGAGTTCAGATCTAAAACCCGCTGATCCAAGCCAAAGAAACCTCTCTGGAAGAACGCAAGTTCATATCTGTGCGAAATTGTCAAAATCTGGATCTGCGATTCGATTCTGTGCTTAGCAATGGCTTGCTGATGGGGCGTTGATGGCGGCTGGATTCAAGTCAAGAACCACCAGAGAGACCTCTCTGATGATTCCCGAAGATGGCTGATGAATTCCTACTGTCAACACCGTTCTAACAGGGGCGGAGAATGAAGAACCGAATCACAGCAAAGCTTGCCGTCGAGACTGTTGGGACCTTGACGTCCGCTAGAGGGGGGGGTGAATAGCGTCTCACCCAAATCGATCGCTTCCTATAATTCGTTAGTTGTACAGCGGAATAATACGAAACTAAATATGAATATGAAAGCTAAAGACAAAGAAAGGAAATGCAAACCAATGCACGTCAATGTAAGGTGGTTCGGAGATAACTTGCTCCTACTCCACGGCTGTCCGTAAGGTGGACGATCCTGATCCTCCGGTGGATTAGCCCCCGGCAAACTCCGGCTACTCAAGTAACTTCTTGTGGGTGGAGAAACCTCACCACAACACCAACCAAGAACACTTGGACACAAGAGAACCTTGAGCACGTTTGGTGACTACTAATTAGGCTTTAACCAAGTCTAATTTCGTCACCTTGGTCGGCCATCCCAAGCTCCTTCTTATAGAGCTTGGAACAAATCAGTAAGCTGATTTGTCCGTTACCAGTCGACTGGTCCTTGCACCAGTCGACTGGTGTCAGCCCAACGGCTCTCTACAGTGCACCAGTCGACTGCTACAGTCACCAGTCGACTGCTACAGTAACGCTACAATAAACCCTAATTCTAGGATTTTACCTCGAGTACATTCACTCAGCACTCGTTCTCGCCCGACCAACCTAGACCTAGCCTTCTAGCCTCCTCCATCAGCCTTGCGTCCCTCGGATGCCTCCCCATCCTTCACGTCTTGCCTTCTGGAGCTTCCATCGGCCTTGTCATTGTTGTCGGGTCTTCCTTTGCCAAGAGGTCGCGCCTCCGGGACTTCATCCATTGCCAAGTCACACTTGGACTTACGTTGCCAAGACTACATGCTTGGACTTACACCGCCAAGACTCATCCTTGGACTTTCCTCCTTTGCCAAGATCACACTTGGACTTATGTTGTACCTGTATCCTGCACACTCATAATGCATATCAAATACAACAATAAACCTAACTTAAACCTTTGTCCAAACATCAAAACCTAGGGCACCTAGATTGCTCCAACAATCTCCCCCTTTTTGATGTTTGGCAACCTGTTTAAGTTAGGGAAACATAAATGCAATACATATGCAAATCAACTCATACATAAGTAATGGAACCTAAATCCCTAGGCTCCCCCTTCACCTAAGCTCCCCCTTGAGCTAGGATTTCCCGCAAAGGTAAACTTCTCCCCCTTTGCCTAAACAATCGCTCCCCCTTCACCTAAGCTCTCCCTCGAGTTAGGATTTCTCGCAAAGGTGTATAGGTTTCCCACTTAAACCTAGACTTCTCCCCCTTTGCCATACATCAAAAAGAGCTCCAACAATATCCCAATTGTTGAAAACATGTCATCCAAATTGACCCTAAACTCATGTATTTATCCCCCATGGATCTCATACATTTAAACGAGTTGACACGGTCAAGAACAACGTTGAAAAACACTTTTAGGCTGGTATCAGTCGACTGAACTAGGTACCGCGCCCTTCGAGAACCTTAGCATTACGTGGTCGAAATCTCTTGTTACCGATCATTGGTATCGGCACCATCGATCGGTATCGACAAAATGAGCTTGAAACATTACGTGCTCAAAAACATTACGACGGTCGGTATACGCACCGTCAGAAAATCAGCCTTTTCAGGCCAACTTCAGAAATGCACCAGAAATTCCCTAGACCTCCAAAAATCCCCAAATTTTATGGAGAGGTCTATTGTACCCTTATCTACTTGGAAAAAATATATATAAAAATATATTTATCACAGATCCCAAGATTGACACAAAATTCAAAACTAGCTAAATAGTTCAATTGAACATTGACCTAAAGTCCTAGTTTTGGCTTCCTCTTGATGTGTCTGCCCATACTAAATCACAATACTTCCCTAGCATGGGTTTATATGACATCTATACATCAAAAACTAATTTTTATGCAATATAACCCCCAATGTCATATTTCCATGCATGAAACACATCCCAATTGTGCCAACCAAGTATAATAGAGACTCAAATCCATCTCTAATCCCTTTAGCACATTTTGGTTCACTTAAGATCATTTACCATATGCCCCAAAGACTCTTTGAGCTTCCCCTTGAGCTCTTAATCTTAGCCACCTCCCTAGGTGACTCATTTACTATGACTAGGCCACTTCGGTGCACTTCAGGTGACACTTGGCCTACAAAACTCTCCTTTTTAACCTTAGACACCTTGTCTTTGGTTAATTTTTTTCTTGTCCTAATCTTGGACACCTTATCCTTGCTATAATTATATGCTACCCTAGCATATTCCTTCTTATTGGCCTTGGATAACTCTCCCTTGTTCTTGGTAACACCTCCTATACCAATATCATGTGCTACCTTAACACTTGATCTCCTTTTGGTCTTTGAAAAGATTTTTATGTTTTCAAAGAGTAACTCCCCCTAAAAATATGGTCAAACTTCTATCATTGCACCAACAATGACTTGGGATTTCTAAATAATTAGGAAAATCAAAACTCGAAGTTTTGAGGTTCAAAATTCAATAATGAAACTAAACCTCAACCGAAACTTCACTTTGATTTTTCTTAACCAATCCATACTTGTTTTCATCATGAAAACTCATGTAGACATTATTTAGGATACTTTATCAGGGAAAAATAGTTTTCTATAAAAATACTTCCTATTTTCAAAGATTGACACAAATTTGAAAACTCTTGAAAACTTCAATTTTTCTCCTAGTTTGTGTCTAACTTTCCAATGATGATTACTATCAAAAGATAGTCTTCACCAAGGTTTTTCAAAAGTATTTTGAAATATTTTTCAAAACCAATATCCAACCACGTTCTTTGGGCTCAATGCACATGACTTGTACATTAGCTTTCCCAATGATTGGAAGACACATAACTATGTGTTTTGATGAACCTAAAACTCAACAAGATGCACTAGATCAACATCTTGAGTTTTGTTCACCATCTTAGCATCTCACTTGTATCTAACGTGTATTAAAACACATACAAGTCACCTTATAGTTCTTTGTGAGATGTATATTTGGTCTTGCCCTAAACTAAGGGATCATGCATCTCTATCTAAGCATTGTAAAAATCATGATCATCCATCTAGGATGTCACTTGATATGATCCCTCTTGTTGGGACACTTCCATACATAATAAATGCCTTTTGTCCTTAATTACAAGGAAATTGACATATTGCATGATGATTAATGACATACATCAAAATAAGTAATTTTCAAAAGCAAAGCATGCTATAGCTACATGATGTGTGTATGACATGACATGGTATTTTGTATTTTTCATAATAAAATGTGAATGCTAAATATGATGTCATGGCATATGATGGGCAAACAATCATGGCAAGTTAGCATAAATAAAATTTACCTAGATTACCTATCTAAGTATTCTTAACCCTAGCTAACTCAAAATTTAACCCTAGATTGCCCAATTTAATCAAGAAAATGTCAAACCCCAACTTGACATTTCTTTTAATTTCTTTCTAAATTTGTGTCATTTTAAATTAAACAAATTCCTCAAAGTATAGCACATTTTACTCTTTCCAAGAGTAAATGAAATCAAATTAAAACTTAGATTTGCCTATAATCTTCTAAGAAAATGTCAAAACCCCAACTTGGCATTTCTTATCCTTTTCTAAATGTGTCAATTTAAATTAAGTTCAAAACCTCAAAGTTTGACACATTTTACTCTTCCAAAGAGTAAACATCTTACATTAGGACCTAGATTTTTCTTTAATTACCCTAAGAAGATACCAAAACCCCAATTTGGTATTTCTTATGTTTTTCCACATTGTGCCAATTTAATTCAAACATAATTCCTTAAGATTTGGCACATGTTACCCTTTCCAAGAGTGACAATTTGGATTAAGGTTTACATTTCCCTTAATTCCATAAGAAAATGCTGAATTCTAAATTTAACATTACTTTTGCTTCTCTCTAGTGTGTCAATTTAAATTAGATTTAACTCCTCAAATTTTGACACATTTTGCTCTTTAAGGCTTTAATCACATTTGATTAAAGCATGAGTTTTCTCTTAATTTCTTAAGAAAGTATCAAAATTCTAACATGATTTTTCTTATACTTTTCTTAAGTGTGCCAAGTTAGATTAAATTCAACTCTTCAAATTTTGACACATATATTACTCTTTTAAAGAGTAACCCTACAATCCTTTTCATTTTCAAAGGTTAACAATAACCTTGAAAATGCTCTCAAGTGTCAACTTTAACAAGTTTGGGTTAACTACCCTTTCAATTGGAGTTGACACTCTCTAAACCTATCTAGGGTATAGAGAATATGCTCCTAGGAACCCACAACCTATTGGTGCTCCTTGGATGCTCTAGGTACTCACTAGGGATGACTTCCCTAGATACCTTCCTAAGGACCTTTCTAGGCTTCTTAGAAGCCTTGGTTGCCTCTACTAGGTCACTTCTAGGAATAACTTCCCTTGTAACCTTCTTTGTGACTTTATTAGACTTCTTAGAAGTCTTAGTCACATTTGCCTTGTCAAAAGTACTCTTAGGGATTCCTTCCCTAGTATCTTTGACTTGACCTCTACACCTAGGGTTGACCCCATAGCTATATGGAACCCTATGAAAGGAAGTCACATCCTCCTTGGCTTTAGGTTTGTATCCCAAACCCCTATCGCCATTGGATGGCTCTTGTCTAGCTTTTCCTAGGTTATGCTCATTTTGACCCCTAAGCATGTTTTCCATTCTTGCTAAGGCCATTTCTAAATTATCAATTCTTGTCCTCAAGACTTGATTTTCACTCCATAAATCCCTAGATTTTGGTTTTTCATTAAATCCTTGAGCATTTCTATTTTTAGGCATATATCTAAAATCCTTGGTGTTATTGCTTAAGTTGTTATTTACCTTCCTAACCTTAGGTGTGGTAAATCTAGTATGAGGAGGAATATATTTATCCTTAAGGTTATCATGCCTCCTATTCTCATGATAAATAGCATTAAGATGATAAGAGTTATTTCTAGCATGCTTTTTATCATGTGATAATGGAATGGATTCATTAAATGATACCTTGGATTTTACCTTGGAAGCTCCCTTCTTCTCCCACTTCTTCAAGTGTGCCAATTTCTTGAGCTCTCCTCTCCTTGGGCACTTTGTGTGGTAGTGACCCCACTCACCACATGTAAAGCACGTAATGTGCTTCTTCTCCTTCTTCTTCTTCCTACAACTCACATTAGTTTCTAAATTAACTTTAGTGAGTTTAGGGCTTACCTTCTTTACCTTCTTGAGTGAAGGACACCTACTCATGTAGTGCCCCATCTTACCACACTCAAAACATTTGATGTGGTCCTTTGTGCTCTTCTTGGTAGTTGAGGTAGAGGGTTGAGCTTCCAAGATCTCCTCTTCCTCGGATTTCACTTCTTCCTCTTCACTTGAAGATGTGGACTCTTCCACTTCTTCATCTCTTGAGGATGTGGAAGATCTCTCCTCTTCCACCTCTTCCTTCTCTTTCTCTTCCTCCTCTTCCTTTTCCTCCTCGAATGTTGACCTCTTGTCAATATCGGATTGGTCCTTCTCTTCTTGGGCCAATGAGCCATTCTCCTTGGGCTCTTCCACTCCTTGGATTTTTATAGGGTCTTCATGATAGGCAATGATTTTTTTCCAAAGATCACTTGCATTTGTGGTTTCACCTACACTCAACAAAATATTAGAAGGTAGTAAATTATGCAAAATTCTCATTACCTCCTTGTCCGCCTCCGATTGCTCTCGTTGCTCTTAGGTCCAATGCCGAGGTCGGAGGCGTTTACCCTTCTTGTCCGTAGGAGCTTCAAATGGGTCACTCAAGACAATCCATTGGTTCCAATCCATTTGGAACCATGTCTCTCCAACCGCTTTCTCCAATAATTGAAGTCTTCTTTGTCGTACGGATGTGGAATTCGGATATCCCATCCGAGCGGTCCTTCAGACTCCATCTTCTTCTTCCTCTAGCTTCTTGCTCTCTTGGCGGTTAGTCCGTAGAAGAGCGACCTCGCTCTGATACCACTTGTTGGGACCTTGACGTCCACTAGAGGGGGGGTTGAATAGCGTCTCACCCAAATCGATCGCTTCCTATAATTCGTTAGTTGCACAGCGGAATAATACGAAACTAAATACGAATATGAAAGCTAAAGCCAAAGAAAGGAAATGCAAACCAATGCACGTCAATGTAACGTGGTTCGGAGATAACTTGCTCCTACTCCACGGCTGTCCGTAAGGTGGACGATCCCGATCCTTCGGTGGATTAGCCCCCGGCAAACTACGGCTACTCAAGTAACTCCTTGTGGGTGGAGAAACCTCACCACAACACCAACCAAGAACACTTGGACACAAGAGAACCTTGAGCACGTTTGGTGACTACTAATTAGGCTTTAACCAAGTCTAATTTCGTCACCTTGGCCGGCCATCCCAAGCTCCTTCTTATAGAGCTTGGAACAAATCAGTAAGCTGATTTGCCCGTTACCAGTCGACTGGTCCTTGCACCAGTCGACTGGTGTCAGCCCAACGGCTCTCTACAGTGCACTAGTCGACTGCTACAGTCACCAGTCGACTGCTACAGTAACGCTACAGTAAACCCTAATTCTAGGATTTTACCTCGAGTACATTCACTCAGCACTCGTTCTCGCCCGACCAACCTAGACCTAGCCTTCTAGCCTCCTCCATCAGCCTTGCGTCCCTCGGATGTCTCCCCATCCTTCACGTCTTGCCTTCTGGAGCTTTCATCGGCCTTGTCATTGTTGTCGGGTCTTCCTTTGCCAAGAGGTCGCGCCTCCGGGACTTCATCCATTGCCAAGTCACACTTGGACTTACGTTGTCAAGACTACATGCTTGGACTTACACCGCCAAGACTCATCCTTGGACTTTCCTCCTTTGCCAAGATCACACTTGGACTTATGTTGTACCTGTATCCTGCACACTCACAATGCATATCAAATACAACAATAAACCTAACTTAAACCTTTGTCCAAACATCAAAACCTAGGGCACCTAGATTGCTCCAACAGAGACCTCTTTGGCAGACTTCCAGCTTCAGAAAATTAGGTCAACAGCTTCCTTGCATCTTCCTCTATGGATCTGGAACTCAAGATGAGATTATCACTGGAATCGGGGGCATGCGCGCGCGCTCACGGAGAGAAAATCGTCGTTGGCACGATGAACAGTAGACGTAGCCACTGTTCATCCGCGATTCTTTTGGGTTTTATACCAAGGTTTGAACCGGGATTTGCATTTGGTTTAGGGCTTAGTTTAGGAGGAAAATTAGGGATTTGATGAGAAGGTTTGACATGGGTTAGCTAAAGAGGAAAGCTCCATTTAATGGATCGGGCCCAGTCCAAATTCTTGTAGTCCAATGAGCCTATTCCTTCAAAACAAATAAAGTACCATTATTAGATAGGATTCCACAAGAAATATATAGAAAATGCAACAAGGCTCTAAATAATTCTCAACTCATAAGATATAAGATAAAACAAGAATTAATCATATGAGAAGATGCAAAATACTCAATTCAAGAGCCCAATTATGCACAAAAAAAATACTAGATATCATCATGTTTGACATGATCCTGGTCAAAAAGTCAACTCCGGGCGCCCGGAATGGTTCTGGGCGCCTCGGGCTGTTCTGGGCACCTCGAGTGGGGAAAGTCAATCTCGTTGACTTTTTCAGCTCGGGTCTTCTGCTCCGGCTCCGTTCGCCTCAGTCCGGGTCTTTCGCTCGCTTGGGTGATCTCGGCCATCCGGAATAGGGCTCACCCGAACCCAACTTCTGACCTTCTCAAGTAGGCTTCCGCTCCGGCTTCTCGTCCCTCAGAATTGTCGCATGCTTCCTTCTCGTTCGCCAGCGTACTCATCTACAGCTCTTCGTCCCTCGGTCACACCCCGTACCGACCTTCACGCTAGCTGTGTCTCTTGCTCCCCGAGCAATCTTCCGCTCCGGTTTCTCGTCCCTCGAAAACACTGCACGCTTCCTTCTCGTCCGCCGGTGTACTCTTCCGCAGCGCCTCGTTCCTCAGACGCACTCTCCCCTGCCGTCCTTCTCGCTAGCTGCATCTTTCGCTCGACTCCCTGTGCTCCTAAGCTCCTGCACACTTAGTCATAAGGTTAAAATACCACAGGACCTAACTTAACTTGTTGATCACACCAAATAATCTTGGGGTTCCAACAATCTCCCCCTTTTTGATGTGAGCAACCCAAGTTAAGCTAGGGTAAATAGACTTAAACATAGAATAACTAATATTGCAATAAAGTGCAAAATGATAGAAAAAATTGTAGGTCTACCTCCCCCTAGACTTATACTTTTCCTTCTCCCCCTTTGATCATATAAAAAATGGGGTTCCAAGAAAAAATCTATGGGTTAAAAACTTAGAAAATGTTGAAAAATTATTTTAATGAATTTTTGAAGACTTTTCTAAGTGAATGAAAATTTAAACAAAATTTCTAAGTAAAAAAATATTTAGCAAAAATTTTTCTAAGTTTTTGCAAGCAAAAATTATTTTTGAGAATTTTTTAAAACAAATTGAGTAACTCTTTAAAGCATTATTCAATTTTAAATTAATACTTTTTCAGTTAGTCAATTAAACTTTTTATTTCCATACTTGGCTTCTAGACAGTGGTGAGGCACTAGGCCTTATTGGTTACTGGAGCAACAACCACTTTCTTAGACAAAGCCGCATAAATAAATTAAATGTTTAATTTTATTGCTAACAATGCTAAGTCTAAGTTTTTAATTTAGATCAAATTCTCTAATATTGTGATATTTAAAATTTCATTTTAGCTTATCATAATTTCTCAAATCTAAAACAGGGAATTTTGAACATGCAAAAAATTGTATAATCTGTATTTGTTCCTCTAACATGTCATTTTCTATTTTTAGCTTGTCTAAATCCTTTAATTGACAAGTTGTTGCTAGAGTTTCTTTTATTTCACTATTCTTTATTTTATTTTGAATTTCTAATTCACAAAAATATTTTGATAATATAAATTCTAACTCATAAAAATCTTTCGATAATTTATTGATCGAATTAAGCAGTTGGTCAGGAGGTGAAGACCATACCTGACTTACCTTGTCGGCTGTTGATTCTTCCCCTGTTGAGCTGCTTTCTCCTGACGTTGCTCCCCCTTTATCGATGCTCTCGATGCTTTTTGAGGAAGAGCTGATTGCGTCTTCTCGTAGATACTCGGCGGTGAGTGTTGTTCCGACAATTTCCTCCGTCTCAGATTCTTCTAACGGTGGTTCGGTGTCTATCAAGGAGTTAGATTCGACTTCAAGTGGTTCTTCGTAGAGTTTCAAGAACTTTTCCCAAAGTTCTTTTGCGCTTTTGTATTTTCCGACTCTATCAAGATCTTGGGCATGTAGTACGCTCAAAAGGCAAGACTCAGCCTTACCGTTTGTCATGAATTTGTCGTGCTACTCGTCAGTCCATTGATGCTCCTCAAGTTCTTTTCCTTTTTTGCTTTTGGGCATATCAAAACCATATGTCATTATTAATAACATATTAAAATCAGTTTTAAAATAAACCTCCATCCATCGCTTCCAAAACGTGAACTCCCCCTCGAACGTTGGTGGATAGATGTTAGCTCCAACCATCTCATTGCTTCAGTCGGTAGTTAGTTCTTCTGAGGCGTCCTTGCTCTAATACCACTTGTTGGACCGTGGCGGCCGGCTAGAAGGGGAATTGAATAGCCTGTAAAATCAAAAAGCACAACCTTTCTCGAACTTTCAAATAAACACTTGCATAAGAATATAAAAGCAGTGAAATGAAAAGTAGAGGCACAAGGAAGTTGTCGCACTATTATCTCCTTCAGGCGGAGAAGCCTCTTACAACAATGAAAGCATAAAAAGAAAGAAGTTACACTAACAGGGAAGCACACAAGTGTTGAATACACAGTTTCTTGTTCGTTGTTTAGCCTCTGGATCAAGGCTGTATTTATAGCCTTAGTCGGAGCGCTTGGAAGAGTTTCAGGCACCTGGGAGGGGATAAAATTTTATCCCTTCACAACGGATCACGTTTGACGCAATCCTGGTCAAAAAGTCAACTTCGGACGCCTGAAATGGTTCCAAGCACCTCGGACTATTCCGGGCACCCCGGGTGGGGAAAGTCAACCTCATTGACTTTTTCAGCCCGGGTCTTCTTCTCCGGCTCCGTTCACCTCAGTCCAAGTCTTCCACTCGCTTGGGTGATCTCAGCCATCCGGAATAGGGCTCACCCGAACCCAACTTTCGACCTTCTTGAGCAGGCTTCCGCTCCGGTTTCTTGTCCCTCAGAATTGTCACGTGCTTCCTTCTCGTCCGCCAGCGTACTCATCCGTAGCTCTTCATCCCTCGGTCGTATCCTATGCCGACCTTCATGCTAGCTGCTTCTCTTGCTCCCCGAGGAATCTTCTGCTCCAGCTTCTCGTCCCTCAGAAACACCGCACGCTTCCTTCTCGTTCGCCAGTGTACTCTTTCGCAATGTCTCGTCCCTCAAATGCACTCTTCCGTGTCGTCCTTCTCGCTAGCTGCGTCTTCCGCTCGACTCCCTGTGCTCCTAAGCTCCTGCATACTTAAACACAAGGTTAAAATACCACAGGACTTAACTTAACTTGTTGATCACACCAAAACAACCTTGGGGTTCCAACACTTGGGACACTCCGGGAGCTAGATGGGGTGATTAGCTCTGTTCACTTCATCAATGATGATTTACACCGGAAGATTCGAAGCAAACGTTAACGCCTTGATTTACTTGGTATTCATCTCAAAGAGATGACTAATCCAAGGATCCAACCCTCTCTCACATATCGACTATGAAATAACTCCTTGGAAGCACTCCAGAGGTAGAGAAACCTCATACAAGCTCTCAACAAGAATACAATATAAATAAGAAGTAAATACAAACATACAAATGAAAAACTTTTCTTACTTGATCTCTTGTAGCTTGTAAGCACCTCTTGAACCTTGGAAGTATAGCAACACTTGTTAGCTAGAGCCCTAGAGTCAATCATTTGATGATTGTATTTTGGACTTATTGTATCATATTATATATATAAATAAAGGCATTTGGTTTTGGTTATTATACTTACTTGTATTGGTGTCAAATAAACTAAGTATAATAACGTCCTTGAGTAGAAGGGTCTTACCTATATCAATCGATTAGTTGAATCGATAGTGAGATGATATAGGGAACACTACTCTTAATCATTCCTAGTCGAGTATTAATATTCAGGGACAATGTTAATGCAATAAGACTAGCATGTAGGTCAACTCGATGACTTGATCTCACAAGTCATGGATATAGAGATATCAAGTTGACACATGGGTATGCATTAGAGAATGTATACTGAATGACCCGCCATAAGAAAGTATCATGGATCGTTATATGAGTGTCATATACTTTCTCATGTGGCTATTAGTATGACTACTAGTCCTTAGACCTGAAGTCACCATGGATCCCTACATAAGGAGTTATGTACTTTGGTTTCGTCAAACGTCACCCGTAACTGGGTGGACTATAAAGGCGATTACTGGGTATATAACGAATTATGCAAAGGGATGTGAGTGATGTAGATGGGATCTATCCCTCCCATATGACGGGAGCGACATCGGTATTCTTGATAGAGTTAGACCACGAAGTGCATGGTCATGCCCAAATGAGTCAACATGAGATGTTGAGTTCATTTGATTTAGTGAGTCTACTTGGAGTTCAAGATTTAGATTGGTCAGAGGATGACACGGTCTATGCCTCACATTGATCAATCTAGATGTCTAGGATAGAAGGACAATGTCACATATTGTGAGGAGTCACAATTAGTAGTCACAAGGTGATGTTGGATCTCAACATTCTTGTAACTTGGGTAGCAATGATGTATTGCTAGATGCCGCTCATTGCTTATGTTTCTAAAGGAGTTTAGAAACATTGCCAACGTTACAAGAACCTATTGGGTCACACACAAAGAACAAGTGGATGGAGATTAGGTTCATATGATGAACCAATTGTTAGGATGTATACTAAAAGCCTAGCTTTTGGTATAAATATTTATCTAGAAATAAGAATCACATTGGTCAAATGTCTACATTTACGATAAATATAGTTGCTCAATTAATTTATATTGTAGATAACATGGTGTGTGGTGACACACACAGAAGATCATGTTATTGGTTCCTTATAAATTATAAACAGTAGCTCACGACCAAGATGGAAAGGAACAAACCATTGGAAGGTCGTAGTGTAATTAGGTATTAGTTTACCTTAACTATATAATTACACTAGTACACTTAGAGTATATTGAGTAGGACCATTTGAGGTCGTTCCTTTTATACTGACTTTATGAAGGAACAAAGACCTCAGTTATTATGGAAGTGTGTGCTCTAAATCCTAATATAATAACAAGCACATATATTTGATATTTATTTCTTTAATTTATCAATGGGTGAGATTTAGTTCGATGAATCAATAAGCCCGATAAGTTGGGAAATGATATCACTTATAGTGTGTGTTGTTGATTATAGAAGGAAACTGTGTCCTAGTAATCTAGGTTGATAATGTCCCCAAGATGAGCTCATAAAGATTGTCATGTTAAACCCTGCAGGTGGACTTAGTCCGACATGACGATAAGGTTGAGTGGTACTATTCTTGGATTAAGATATTAATTAAATGAGTTGTCAGTAACTCACTTAATTAGTGGACATTCGACATCTTAAACACAGGGAGACTAACACACTCATAATAAGAAGGATCCCAAAAATGTAATTTGGGATTGGTGCGGTAGTTCAATAATAGTTCTCTAGTGGAATGAATTATTATTGATAAAATTAAGTTGTGTGTTCGGGGCGAACACGGGATGCTTAATTTTATCGGGAGACCAAAACCAATTCCTCCTCTCGGTCTCTATCGTAGCCTCTTATTTATAGAGTACTATACCCACCTATACCCACCTTCGTACCCATGATGGAGGGGCCGGCCAAGCTAGCTTGTGGTTCAAGCTAGGGCCGGCCAAGCCTTGGTTCATGGGTGGCCGGCCCTAGCTTGAACCCAAGCTTAGGTGGTCGGCCCCCATTAAATTAAAAAGAATTTTAAATTTAAATTTTTCTTATGTGAAAGATATAATTTATTAGAGAGATTTAAAATTAAAATATCTCTTTTAAAAGGATCTACAAAAGATTAAAGAAAGAGATTAGATCTCTTTCCTTATTTGTAGATTGGAAAGATATTTTATTTTTTCTTCTTTATAAATTATTCACATGTAGAAAAATTAAAATTATAGAAATTTCTTTTTATCTACCATGAAGGGATTGTAAAGAGAAATTTTATTTTTTAAAATTTCCGAAGACAAATAAGGAATTTTTAATTGTTGATTGAAAATTATCTTATTTGCTCTCCATGAGGTGGCCGGCCATATACAATTGATTAGGAAATTTTATTTAATTTTTCTTAATTAATTGTTATCAAGGAAAGTTAAGGAAATTTTATTGTAATTAAATTTCCTTATTTACCAAAGCTAAGGAATATAAAAGAGGGGGTTGGGGTGCCTTCATGAGACACAACCTCTATTATTCTCTCCCTCTTTTCCTTGGTGTTGTGGCTGGCCATCCTCTCTCCCTCTCTTCCTCTTTGTGGTGGCCGAAACCTTATTTTGCTTGGAGCTCTTGTGGTGGCCGGATACTACTTGGAGAAGAAGAAGAAGAAGGAGAGAAAGCTTGCATCCCTTGGAGCTTGGTTGGTGGAAAAAATTCTTCATCCTTGGATTTTGGTGCTTGGCCGAAACTTGAAGGAAGAAGAAGAAGGTGCTAGGTGGTCCTCATCTTGGAAGATCGTTGCCCACACAACGTCCGAGGTTAGAAGAGGAATAAGGTAGAAGATCAAGAGGTCTTTCTAAAAGGTATAACTAGTATTTTTCCTTTCCGCATCATACTAGTTATTTTTGGAAATAATACCAAATACAAGAGGCATACGATTCTAGTATTTTGAATTTGTTTTCGATGTTGTGTTCTTTTGTTTTTTCTTTTCCTTGTGATTTGATTGTTCTTTTCGGTTGACCTAAAGTTATTTAAGGAAATTAAATATTAACTTTCCTTAAAAGGCTTTGTCTAGTCGGTGGTGGTTGTTCCCATATCCAAGAAGGTCATGTGCCTCGCCACGTCAGTACTGGGAGCCAATTTTGGAAACTAATATTTAATGAAATTAATAACCTAGGTGATTTGGATCGAACGTGTTAAGTTCCGCAGGAGATCCGAGTCTAAACCTAAAAGAACAAATAGATTAAACTTTGGATCAAACGTGTTAAGTTCCGCAGACAATCCAAGTTTAATTTAAAAGAACACATGGTAGCTAGGAAAAGGTTCAGACCTTTGTACAAAATTTTTGTACAGTGGAACCATTAGGTTTTCCGAGTAGCAACCGAAAACACTAAACGGGACCGCCGGGAAAAATTTACTCATAAAATTGTAAAAATTATGAAAATTACAGAAAATTATGAAAAAAATATAAAATTTAGAATTATATATTAATTTTGTGATAGTCATGGCCCAAAAGACCCAATGTGATTGGATTTGTGTTATAATTCATAATACAGCCTGCGTGCCGTTATGTGATGTGCGTGCTGTATTTTTTTTATTTTTATTTTATTCGCGACCTGCGCATCGTGCCTTTCTCTTATATTCTGGTTGTAAATAAGATTTAGACTCGAATGTAACTCGAGTTTCAAAATTGTAATGTAAATTTTGAAGCGGTGGAAGGTCCACACGAGACGGAGTTACGAGGAGGGCGCGAGCAACACAAGGTGGTCAAAGGAAGAAGCTTGAGAAGCTGTTGACCTTAGGTTGACCATCCGATCTTCTCATTGGCTTGAGAAGATCGTAGTAGGGCCATGACACAATCATAAAATAATTAATTGCTTATATGTATGTGATGCATGTTTAATTAAGTAGTTAATTAGTGCCTAGCGATTAGATTAGATCTAAATCGTGCACATGATGCACCCTTCGATTAGATTAGATCTATCGAGTATATGATACGCATCATCGTTTAGATTAGATCTAAAACCGCGTCAACTCGTAATGCCTACCATGCCGTGATACCTACCACTACCTCAATCGCATGTTATTGTTGAATCTGCCAAAGCAGAGCAACACATACTATCTTGGTAGGGTACGGAGGGATAATCTTGGTCCTGCCTATCAACGCATGGGTGAGTACAACTCAATTAGATTGAGTATTCCTAGTTTACTCGGTTGGATCGAGTACAACTATAGACATTCTTCCAACGGTTGGAAAGGTAGGTCAAAATCACGTTTATATTAACTCTTGGGCGTATTAGCCAAAGCTAACTCGAGTTTTAATATAAATACGGATTTTATCCTATAAACAAGAGTTGCATAGAGATGTAATTGGTAATCGTTACCTACCGATCATACTAAGTCTTGGGCGTATTAGCCAAAGCTAACTCAAGGGTTAGTATGATGTGGATCTTGTCACACATGAATTATAGAATTCAGTGGGAGCATCATTTAGTTAAAGGCCTAATTAAATGATTAAAAATATGATATTTATTTCTACATTTATTTCTGTTGTAGATTACCATGACGTCAAACACGAACAACTTCTCTCTGTGTTCTGTCCTTAAGAAGGACAAGCTCAACGGAGCAAATTTCCTGGACTGGTACAGGAACCTGAGAATAGTTCTCACCCAAGAACGTAAACTGTATGTTCTGGAACAGCCCATTCCGGAGGCTCCTCCTGCCACTGCCACGCGAGCAGACCAAGATTCTTACAAGAAGCATCAAGATGACGCATTAGATGTGTCCTGTCTTATGCTCGCGACCATGAACTCTGAGCTTCAGAAGCAACATGAGTTGATGGGCGCTTACGATATGGTTGAACATCTTTGTCACCTATATCAAGGACAAGCAAGGCACTGGAAGAGGAACTCCAAAGAATACCTGGAAGATCTTAAGAAGAAGAGAAATAAGATTTCTACTTCAGTTATACATGTTATAGAAGTCAACCTCTCTATTTCTTCATCGTGGGTATTAGATACCGGATGTGCTTCGCACATTTGTACTAATGTACAAGCGCTGAGAAATAGCAGGACATTGACGAAGGGTGAGATAGACCTACGAGTAGGCAATGGAGCACGGGTTGCTGTTATTGCTGTAGGAACTTACTATCTATCTCTGCCCTCTGGGCTTGTACTAGAATTAGATGATTATTGTTATGTGTCTTCTTTAACTAAGAACATTATATCTGTTTCTTGTTTGGACAAGAAAGGATTTTCGTTTACAATAAAGAACAAATGTTGTTCCGTCTATTTAAACGATATGTTCTATTGTAGTGCACCTCTGATAAACGGACTCTATATTCTAGACCTTGAGAGCCCTATCTATAACATAAATACCAAGAGGTTCAAGTCAAATGACATGAACCAAACCTACCTCTGGCACTGTCGCTTAGGTCATATAAATGACAAGCGCTTATCCCAGCTCCATAAGGATGGTTTGCTGGACTCATTTGATTTTGAATCATATAAGGTATGTGAGTCATGCCTACGAGGCAAGATGACCAAGACTCCCTTTAGTGGGCACAGCGAGAGAGCAACTGATTTGTTAGGACTCATACATAGTGATGTATGTGGCCCTTTCAATGTTGCTGCTAGAGGCGGTTATAGATACTTCATCACATTTACTGATGACTTCAGTAGATATGGCTATGTGTACTTGATGACACATAAGTCTGAATCCTTTGAAAAGTTCAAAGAATTCAAGAATGAAGTACAGAACCAGCTTGGCAAGAGTATTAAGATACTTCGATCCGATCAAGGTGGAGAATACCTTAGTCATGAGTTCCGTGACTATCTAGCTGAGTGTGGGATTCTATCCCAACTCACTCCTCCTGGAACACCACAGTGGAATGGTGTATATGAAAGGAGGAATCGTACCCTATTAGATATGGTACGATCGATGATGAGTCACACAGATCTTCCGACATACCTTTGGGGCTATGCTCTAGACACGGCAGCTTTTATACTCAACCGAGTTCCATCCAAGGCCGTGATAAAGACACCATATAGGATATGGTGGAGATGCCCGGAGTTTCTCATGAGGATTTTAGAAAATTCTAGGTTTTATCTAGAATTTTAGAATATTTTAATGAAATTTTTAGATATCGGAAGAGCAAACTAAATAGAATACGAAAACAGCCTACGAGGTAGTTGTAGAGACCGGGTCTTTCTAGAAAGGGACTTTGTTTCTAGAAAGACTAGTGGGAGCGCGTTCGATCTTGAAGAAGTTCAAGATGCGAACAATAGCACTGATGCCTCGATGGAAATTGAACTGGAACCACAAAGTGTTGTGGATGATGTTGTTCCACAAGGAGTTGAGGAACAACAACCAGTTCAAGTAGACATACCTCTTCGCAGGTCTGATAGGGTACGTCGTCGGCCTGAGAGATACTTATTTCTCTTGTCTGACCATGATGACATTGTGCTCATAGAGGATGAGCCTACCACCTATCAGGAAGTTGTGATGAGACTAGATTTCGAGAAATGGTTAGAGGCCATGAGATCTGAAATGGAATCTATGTACACCAACCAAGTATGGACTTTGGTTGATCCACCTGAAGGGGTAAAATCCATAGGGTGTAAGTGGGTCTTTAAGAGAAAGACTGACATGGATGGACTTATATATAAAGGTCGCTTGGTATCTAAAGATTTCAAGCAGATTCATGGTATTGACTATGATGAAACCTTTTCTCCAGTAGCGATGTTTAAGTCCATTCGGATCATGCTTGCTATTGCAGCTTACCACGATTACGAGATCTGGCAGATGGACGTCAAAACCACGTTTCTGAATGGAAACCTACTCGAGGATGTGTACATGACACAACCTGAGGGTTTTGTAGATCCACAGCATACTAGCAGAGTATGCAAGCTGCATAGGTCCATTTATGGACTAAAGCAAGCTTCTCGGAGCTGGAATCTTCGATTCGATGATCCAATCAAACAGTTTGGTTTCATCAAGAACGAAGATGAACCTTGTGTCTACAAGAAGGTTGTAGGGGACATAGTTGTTTTCCTCATATTGTATGTGGATGACTGATAACCATGATTTTGGCTATATTATTTTGAATCATAATGCATGTTTTTATTGGTTTATTCATAGTTTAATCTCACATTAGCACCATATCTCAATATTGCATTTGATTTTGGACCTAATTGCAAATTAGCTAATTTTCATGGTATTTGCTGCTAATATTTGATTCTTATTTTGTAGGCATCAAAAGGGTCATGGATCCTATCAGATCAGGCTGCATTTGGGCTCAAATCAAGGGCTAATTAAGTCGATCAAGCCTCGGAGCATTATAGGTCGTTCATCCAAGATTGAGCAGATCTGAGCCATCCGTTAAAGATACGGCTCATCCAACCTAATGAGGGATAGATCTGAGCCATAGATGAGGATCCAGAGGTTTTGATCCAGATCTGAAGACATCATAGCCGTTGATCAAGCCAGAAACGACCTGGACCGTCCGATCAGATCTGAGGAGTTTAAAAGGGCTTCGCGTGAGAAGCTACAGTTGGACTCGGCGTTCGCGATTTTCTTCACTGTTCTTCTTCTTCTCTGCCGCGACGTCGACGTTCCCTTCCACATTTTAGATCCAGAGCTTAGCTTCTTCATCGCCGGCGATCACTGAGCATCTAGCGATCTTCGTCCAAGGTCACAGAGAGTGGTCGAGGGTGTTTCCCAGCCCGCAGGATTGGTTCTGTCCGCCGCAATCCAGCTCGAGGGTGTTTCCCAGTTCTGGATTTCCATCAGCATCGGATGCTCTCGAGGGTGTTTCCCAGAAGCTTTTGATCGCATTTCCAATTACCATTCCACCAGCGACTCCAGCCGATTTGATCATTCGGTTGAGTGTAGCAAATTCTAGAACTCAGCACTGTTTCTTTGTGCGTTGAGGATTCCAGCCGGTTGTGAGCCCGAAGGATGTTTTCCGGAGGCTATGAACATTCATCTGGATGAGTAGGAAGCTCTAGATTCAAAGGTGGTTGCCCGAAGGATGTTTTCCAGAGGCATCTCTGTTTTTGCAGCAGAATGAAGAAGCTGCTGCAAGGATTGGGTTTGTGGAATGCTATAGATTAGGTTTTCATTATTTTTGTCTTTGAATTGTTCATCACATTGCTCAGATCCTCAGATTTGATTCTCTACCTTTTCGTTTGGTTTTTGTTTTAATTCCTGCTGCAAATCCATTTCAGATAACTTTCTTGCACATTTGTTTTCCTTAAGAATTTTGCAATTCCATCTATGATTAGCTACTAACTTAGGTTGTAATCCATTTCTAGTTGAGAATTTTATGTTTCGATTTACACAAGAACAAGTTAGTCTGAATTCATGAATTTAGGAAACCCTTGTTTGATTAATTGAATTTTGGTGTGGCTGATAATGTGCTTGATTGATGAATGAATCATTTACTCTTCTCATTGTGTACCTCTATTAATTATCTGGATTGAGGTTCTGAATTTAAGTCTTGGTTAGTGAGTTGAGTATTAAATTGGATGATAATGGTGAATGTGATGTTGATTTCGGTTTGCAACGGTATTTAGTTCTTGAATTTATTGGCTTCTGTGAACTTGAATAATTGAATGCTTAATTTCTGTGAATGTAATGGAAGATGTATCAATTGATGCATTTGATAAACTGATATATGAGAATCCAATTTAATTGTTAATGACTTGATGAGAAGAGGTAGAATAATGATCAAATGAGGTTGATCTTTCTTGCTCTGTACTTGATTTTATTAGATAAGGTTAATTTTAATTGCAGGTTAAATAGAGATGCTATTCTTGACCCAGTTGAATTCGATTTAGATTAGAACCAATTCTAGAATTTACACACATTTACTAGTTAATCCTTGGAAAAATACGACTTGGGACTCCTTACTACACGTGTTTCATTTAGTTTATGTGAGTTTCAATCTTTATTAATTTGGAGCGCCTTGTGACATGCAAAAAAGGCCGACACCAAATGTTGGCGCCGTTGCCGGGGAATTAACTAGCAATGTGTGTTTATTTTAGATTGATTATTGAGTGATTTTATTTGTTAGCATGTTGATTGATTTGATTGCTTATTTTCTTTTTGTATTTTCATGTTGGTTTATTCTTGAATTTTTAAGTGCTTTACTGTTCACAATTTCATGAGTTTGAAACTTTATGCACTTGAATCTTCTAATCTTGATTTTTAGTGTTGTAGTGAAAAACAGGAGATTTCTTTAGCATGGATCCATATTTTCAGAATTTTGGAGGTGGAATGGAAAATCAATATTTCCAGCCTGAGTATCAGTTTTGCCCAAACATGGATCAACAAAAGAGGTATGAATCATTTTCAAATAGTTTTAATGCTAATTGGGTGGATAATTCATGTTTCAGGTATGAAAATGCACAAGGACCATTTATTGAGCCATATCCAGCTTTCCAGAATTCATATGGATTTCAAGAGGTTTCAACATCATTTTTGCCACAACCTTTTCAATAGAACGAACCTCAAATGGATGAGACAACATGGAAACTCAAGGAGATCATGCAACAAATGAGTGAGCATCAAGAGCAACAATTTTTAAGGATACAGAACCTACAGAGTCAGATAGATCAAATTGCATCATCCATCAATCAGCTGAAAGCACAAAACTCCAGTGAAGAGATAGGAAGTAGTGATTCTGTCAGGCCTGACCCTACTTCCATTTCTTCACATGATTTTTCTAGTATTTTTTGTGATGATTATGTGATTATGCAAATTTATGATCCTACTGATATTGTTGTTGAAGATGTTGTTAGTGAATCAAGTTCTGAATATGTTGTTGAAGATTATTTAAGTGTAGGGGAATGCTTACTGAAAGCATTACCTCAAGAATCACCTGGATTTGATGAAGTTGAAGATGTAAGTGTAGGGACTTGTGCTATGGAGCCAAGCACCCAAGAATCACTACATGAGGATGTACATTCACCTGAACCATCACTTGAACCAGAACTTGAGCATTCACATGATGAAGAAGAGGTAACAATCACCACTCCAGGTATCATTCAAAACGACAAGGTGAGTATTTTTTGTGATTCATTAGAAAATTCAATAGAGGTACCATTTGTTGATTTTATTAGTTGTGATTCATTCCTTGACATATCTTGTATCAAAACTAATATTCTCCTATCTTCTTTTTACCCCACATGCGTGTGGGAGACATTTTCTTTGATTGATGTTGTAGGAGAACATAAGCTTCCGGAGTGGATGCTTACACTGAACCGCCTCAGACCTCCAGAGAGAATTTGCAATGGAAAAATGGTCAATAAAAAGAAGTTAATCGCAAACAAAGTACTCCACTACCGGCATGGATTATTCTTCTCAATCTTCTTCGACCACCGGAATGAAAGGGGAGTTGGTTCCAATTTCACTTGCTTTTGCAATTTTAATTCATATTTTGTTAATAAATTCTTTTTGTGTAACTTTTTTTAGCTTCATACCTTACATTTGTATTTTACTTCCACTTTGCTTTCATACTTTGCATTTTGTTTAGTATACATAACATTTTCATTTTGAATAAAAGTCTCCATGGGAATTTTCTAAGTAATATTTTTTAAGATGGTAAAAGTCTTTTTAATTTGATCATCAATTTTAGGTCACTTGACATGATTGGATGCTTTACTTACATGATATTGGTTAAAATGGTGGTGGATTCCAATTTGATCAATTGGGCTTGTTTGCATGAAAATTACCTAGAGAGGACCACTTAAAGCCTATACTATATTATTTTCTCTTGTGTGACATGCACTCATAGCAAATGAAACTCTAGAACTTGCTTAGTTTCTTTTCAAAGTCACAATAACATATGTATGCATGGAAATGAAGGATATTTGTCATTCTAGTTCCTTCATACTTTCTAATTCTTTCTCTACAATTTTCTTAAAAACTTCTCATCTAGCATTCTAATTCATGATCTACTTTGCTTGACATTCATTTCATTGGGAGTATTGGTTGAATTCTTGATGAGTTGAATTGACTAGATGAACAAAGGATTAAGTGTGGGGGAGAATTGTATATGCTTAAGATTCTTGAGGTTGCTTACTTCAAATGGTTTAGCTTAGTGTCAATGTTGTGCCAACAAAGATGTATGCTCATTGCAACCAGCAGCAACATGAAGTTTAACCTTTACAATTTGAAGTGACAAAGTGTGGTTTTCTTTTAAAGGAAGCTTTGCCCTCTCGTTAACAATTTGAAGTGATGAAGTGCAGGAATGCAATGGTGAAAAATTTTCTATGATTAGGAGCAAGGAACTGAAACTGTAACACAAAGGAAAGACTGTGGGAATTGAGCTGCACATTGCTACTGCGTGGAATCAGAAGCTGATCACATTGTATCACAATAGTATCGCAATTCAAGAGTAAAATTCAAATCAAAACTAGAAGAATCAAGAACTATTTCTGGATTTCAGAATTCTGAAACTTTATTAAGGAAGTCTGCACAAACAACTTCAGAAGGAAACTGCATTCTGCATTCTTCTCTATTTTTGTTCTTGCAGATCTATTTAGGAATACTGAAATGCTTGAGCAGTTGAGATTTATATCAAATTAATAGGATTTGAAAAGAGTAGAAAAGAAATGAAGAAAAAAGGAAGGGTCTCCAAATCTGCAAGTCCAGAATGAACTTGTTGCTGTTTCTAACCAGCATATATCTTAAGTTCTGAAATTTCTGAAATTGTGGCAAATCAATTCATTGAATATCTATTGAAGTACTTTCAAAATGTTGGAATGCTGTAAACCTTGAAAATTCTGGAAGAGGACACTGAAATCTGAGTTCTGTATTAAGTTTAAATCTGAAATTCTTTGCATCTTAACCAATTGAATTCCTATTGATTTATTCATTTTGAAATGGACGTGTGAGTATGCAATTCTGAAACTTAATACAGAAAGTCGTTTATGCCAACAAAGAAGTTGCAGAATTTGCAAGAAAGAGCTCAGAAATTGAATAATTAAAGCTGAAGTGCTGAACTTGTCAAAGGGAATTCTCTTAAAAGCTGTTCCTTGTTCTGGTGGTGCTATTGCTGAGGAAGAATACTAGATATTCTAGTATCAGTTTTATTCTGTGGAAGCTGGAAATTCAGAAATGCAGAATCCTTGCTAATGAGGCATATCTGTGTCATTTCTGTAAATGAGTTATGACAAGCTAGAATTGTTCAAATCTGGATATTTTTGAAGGATGAATTGATAGGGTTCTTAAGAGGCTAAGTGGAAAGGAATTAGAATTTTTGGTCGTTAAATGATGACTAGCTAGCACAAGGTCAGGAAGCTGTTTAGAAATTCTGGAAACCTGCAAGTTCTGTGATACATGATGTTTAGAGCCATTGGATCACTGAAAAATTATAATCCAGCTGTTGTTTAAGCAGTGTTACATGATGATCTTGCTTCTCTATAATTTACAAGATTTAAGACTGAGAATTGGATGAAAACAGAAGCACAGAGCTGGAAACAAGTTGGAAATTGCAGAGAAGATTCTGAATTTAGAGTATCAATTGTGTGCCAAGTTCTTCTTTTAACCATCTGATCAGTAAATGATGCGAATGAAGATCTTTATTCCTCATTGACAAATGGTATTCAAGTTTCAATAGTTGAAAATCTGGAAAATTCATGAATTGCATGGTTTAACTCCATTTCGGAGACCTTGTACCTGCTGAAAAGAACAACTTGAATCTGATTATGAGCATGTTCAATTGCTGAACTTGAATCCTTAGATCTTTGAATTTGTTTGCTATAATTACAGAAGTAAATTTAGAGAGGTGAAAAGCTGAAAAATAGAAATAAGGAACCTGCTGGAAGCTGAAGTATACTATCAAATGGATGCTGTGTAGGAAGCTATTAGAGTATGTAATGCTTATATCGATTTCTGGAATTGATGAAGGGCAGTAATGCAATGACCTATTTGCTGATTAAGAGCAAGTTCCAGATTTCTTTGAATTCCAGTTTCTGAAGCTGAAGCTGAAATTTGTGAAGCTGATTCTTTTGTCCAAGTTTCTAATAAATGGGATTTCAAGGGAATTCTGTTAAGATGTGTTCTTTACTCCATGCTAAATCCTCCATGATTTGAATTGGGATCACCTAGACTTGTGAACTCTGAATTTAAGTTCAGTTTTGAAAATCTGCAATCTGATGTGCTGATTTCCTGGAGATTTTGGATAGTCATGAATCTGAATTCAAAAGTTGAATTTCATGTTTCTTTGAATTATGAAACTGCAGTAATGCAGCTGTTATTGAGGAAGTTTAGAAATGGGAATTGTCTTTGAAATGAATTGAAGTCTTGAATTGCTGAATCCTGCTGTAAGATATGAAACTGGCAGTGAGGAGCCTATTACACTCCTATGCTATTGTGACAAATGCAATTCATTTTGAAGCTGAATCCTGATGAATCAAAGGCTGCAATCTCATTGTATTTGATTTCTGAAAATTGCAAGTACATTTCTGAAACTAGGAGTTAAAACAGCAGCAACTTACATGATCAGTAATTTCTCCAATCTTTCAATAAGGGAGTAAAGCAAGGAGGTATCTGATCATTGCAGGAATTCGGAGGAGGAAATTTAGTATTTGTAGAGTTCTATTAGCATTTGGAAGTTGACGGAATGAACATAGTAAGCAATGACGGAAGAAAGAAACTAAAAAATTGCAGAAAAGCCAGTTGTGTGCCAAATCATTTTACAACTTCACCAGTAATAACTTCAAATTCTTTATGATTGAAGCTGAAGTTACCTTGGAATTGCATTTCGAAACTTAAGACTGGAATTCTGAAAGCATTAGCTGGTAGCTGCAATGTTTTGGAATCGAAGTTTGTAGACAAACTGTGAAGCAGAATTGAGAAGTGTGACTTTGAATTGTTGCTGCTGATTAGCATGAAATTGAATTGGTTCTTCACTAATATAGAACTGGGCAATTGTAGTACTAAAAGGCTTTCATTGACTCATCATCTTCGGTTAAATCCAAAACGGCAGAAGCCTGAATGAGCTTAATAGAGGCCAAAGCGGTCTGGAAACGTACGGATTGTTCAGTAACTTGACTCATGATTTCTTACCTATTAGTGGTTGAGGATTTTACTGATTTGGGATGACTGTTCAGCCAGGAAGATGTTGCTTTTGGATAGGAAACAAAAGTCTGATTTTGAATATGCCAAAACAGAAATGAGAAAAAAATTGCAGAATGGTGATTTTAAAAAATAACAGTGGTTAGAAGAATAGCAAGTCATTGGATTCATGATGTATGATATTGTCCGAGACGGCCAATGATTTAAGTGTGGGGGAGGGTGTTGGATACGTGCTGTGAGATTTGTTTCCAAATGTTGAAATTGAAGTGGAAAAACAGTTAAAATACAGTGAAAAATTATGAAAATTGGCACATCAAGAGAGTATCAAGTGGAAGATAGAGTATCAAGATTCTTTGTTTGCCATCAAATTTAAGGAGAGGTTAGCTTGATACTTTAAAGTGGTAATGACAAATGGTATTCATCTCTTTTTACATCAAAATGGTCAACTCATCAAGTATATTCCTCCAATACTCTTATCTTCTCATTTTCTTTATGAAAATCCTTTTCTTTTGCTATTTCATTCACTTGAATTGTTCTTCTTTCTTCCATTTCAATTCTTGTTGATTAAATCCTTTTGATTCATGTATGATATATTTTATAGTGGTGGAGAATTAGAAAATAAGCAAGCTTATGGTAGTGAAATGTTGTGAGTTGCATTGAGTGAGCTCCACTAATATGCATTTTTGAGTGTGAGGATTAGAATAGGTGAATACCTTGTGAGATTGTAACTTGCTTAATTCTTCAATTGGATTGAAACCACCATACCTACTGATTATTGTTTGAATTGTATTCATGAATGTTTGTGATCTTTAAGATGATCTTAGTTAAATTCTTTTTACTATCTTCTAGGTATTGCTAGGAAATCGTTGTGGAGATGATTTTTAGTTTTCTTTACTTGAACAGGGCGTCCAAGACTAAGTGTGGGGGATTTGATAACCATGATTTTGCTACATTATTTTAATTCATAATGCATGTTTTTAATGGTTTGTTCATAGCTTAATCTCACATTTACATCATATTTCATAATTACATTTGAATTTGGACTTAATTGCAAATTGGCTTATAATTATGGTATTTGATGCTAATATTTGATTCTTATTTTGTAGGCATCAAAAGGGTCATGGACCCGATCAAATCAGACCGCATTTGAGCTCAAATCAAGGATTTAATGAGGCGATCAAACATTGGAGCATTATGAACCGTCCATTGAAAATTGGAGAGATCTGAGCCATCCGTCAAGGATCTGGTCCATCCGAGCTACGAGGAAGCATATCACAGCCATAGATGAAGATCCAAGGGTTTTGAGCCAGATCAGAGACAATCTAATCGTTGATCAAGCTACGGAATACTCTGGACCATCCGATCAAGTTTGAGGAGGATTTAAAAGGGACGAGAAGCTACAGTAGACGATGGGCTCGGCTTCCTCGCAATTCTGTGCTACAGTGCCTTCATCTTCTCCGCGCGACGCCGACGCTCCCCTTCCACATCCCAGATCTGTGAGCTAGAGTTCTTCATCGCCGGCGATTCCTGAGCTCCGGCGATCATCATCCGAGGTGATAGAGAGTGGTCGAAGGTGTTTCCCAGTCCGCGCGTTGAATCTAATTTCCATCCGCGATCCAGGCTGAGGGTGTTTCCCAAATGATGCGATCTTCATTAGCAACCAGAGGACGAGGGCGGTTCCCAGTAGCTCCGGATTACATTTCATCCCCATTTCATCAGCTGCATTCGAATGGATTTGATCAGCCGATCGAGTGTGCGCAAATTCCAGATTCAGCCTCTATTTTCTTGTGCGTTGAGGACTCCAGTTGATTGTGAGCCCGAAGGATGTTTTCCAGAGGCTAAGAACATCCAACTGGACTAGTCGGAAGCTTGGTTTGTCGTCGGTGGTCACCCGAAGGGCGTTTCCCAGAGGTTACTCTGTTTCGAACAGATTGTTGAGGTTTTAGCTTCGGTTCTGGTTTGTGGCATGCTTAGGGTTTAGTATTCTTTATGTTTTCTCTTGGTTTGTTCTCAAACTAGCTCAGATCCTCAGATCTGATTTATTTCTTTGCTATTTCTATTTGTTTGAATTCCTTTTGCAATGCCAATTCTGTTTTGATTTAGTTTTCTACAATATCATCCATACTAAGCTACTAACTTAGTTTGTAATCTGAATTTTATGTAGCTAACTAAATAGTTTGCAATCTAGTGTTTGTTTTGAATTGGGAATTCTGATTAACACTAGTTGTTTAGATTGGTATTTAGCTAACTAACTTTCATTCTATGCATTGGAGTTGTGGTACTGTGCTTAAGTTTGAATGTAGAATGAGTCACTTAACATTTTCATTGTCTACCTCTATTAATAGTCTTGACTGAAACTTTGAATTTAAGTCTTGGTTAATGAGTTGAATGTTGAAATTGATTGTGTTAGAGAATGGAATGTTATTTTCAGTTCTTGTAATTGCAATGAGAACTTAAGTGTGAGTTTAAGCTACTGAGAATGTGAATGTAGAATGCTTGAAAGTTTTATTTCTGTGAATTTGAATGGAAGGTAGTTTAATTAACTCATTTGATTCAATGATGCTTAATTGTTGTTAGCTTGATGATGTAAGAAGTCGATTTGTGAATTAATTCTAGAATTAACACACATTCACTGGTTAACCTTGGAAAAATACGACTTGGGACTCCTTATTACACGTGTTTCATTTAGTTTATGTGAGTTTCAATCTTTATCAATTTGGTGTATTGCTAGGAAATCTGTGTGAAGATGATTTTTAAGTTTTCTTGACTTGAACGAGACGTCCAACGCTAAGTGTGGGGGATTTGATAACCATGATTTTGGCTATATTATTTTGAATCATAATGTATGTTTTTATTGGTTTATTCATAGTTTAATCTCACATTAGCACCATATCTCAATATTGCATTTAATTTTGGACCTAATTATAAATTAGCTAATTTTCATGGTATTTGGTGCTAATATTTGATTCTTATTTTGTAGGCATCAAAAGGGTCATGGATCCGATCAGATCAGGCTGCATTTGGGCTCAAATCAAGGGCTAATCAAGTCGATCAAGCCTCGGAGCATTATAGGCCGTTCATCCAAGATTGAGCAGATCTGAGTCATCCGTTGAAGATACGGCTCATCCAACCTAATGAGGGATAGATCTGAGCCATAGATGAGGATCCAGAGGTTTTGATCCAGATCTGAAGACATCATAGCCGTTGATCAAGCCAGAAATGACCTGGACCGTCCGATCAGATCTGAGGAGTTTAAAAGGGCTTCGCGTGAGAAGCTACAGTTGGACTCGGCGTTCGCGATTTTCTTCACTGTTCTTCTTCTTCTCTACCACGACGCCGACGTTCCCTTCCACATTTTAGATCCAGAGCTTAGCTTCTTCATCGCCGGCGATCACTGAGCATCTAGCGATCGAGTGGAAAAACAGTTAAAATACAGTGAAAATTTTTGAAAATTGGCACATCAAGAGAGTATCAAGTGGAAGATAGAGTATCAAGATTCTTTGTCTGCCATCAAATTTAAGGAGAGGTTAGCTTGATACTTTGAAGTGGTAATGACAAATGGTATTCATCTCTTTTTACATCAAAATGGTCAACTCATTAAGTATATTCCTCCAATACTCTTATCTTCTCATTTTCTTTATGAAAATCCTTTTCTTTTGCTATTTCATTCACTTGAATTGTTCTTCTTTCTTCCATTTCAATTCTTGTGAATTAATTCTAGAATTAACACACATTCACTGGTTAACCTTGGAAAAATACGACTTGGGACTCCTTACTATACGTGTTTCATTTAGTTTATGTGAGTTTCAATCTTTATCAATTTGGTGTATTGCTAGGAAATCTGTGTGGAGATGATTTTTAAGTTTTCTTGACTTGAACGGGACGTCCAACGCTAAGTGTGGAGGATTTGATAACCATGATTTTGGCTATATTATTTTGAATCATAATGCATGTTTTTATTGGTTTATTCATAGTTTAATCTCACATTAGCACCATATCTCAATATTGCATTTGATTTTGGACCTAATTACAAATTAGCTAATTTTCATGGTATTTGGTGCTAATATTTGATTCTTATTTTGTAGGCATCAAAAGCGTCATGGATCCGATCAGATCAGGCTGCATTTGAGCTCAAATAAAGGGCTAATCAAGTCGATCAAGCCTCAGAGCATTATAGGTCGTTCATCCAAGATTGAGCAGATCTGAGCCATCCGTTGAAGATACGGCTCATCCAACCTAATGAGGGATAGATCTGAGCCATAGATGAGGATCTAGAGGTTTTGATCTAGATCTGAAGACATCATATCCGTTGATCAAGCCAGAAACGACCTGGACCGTCCGATCAGATCTGAGGAGTTTAAAAGGGCTTCGCGTGAGAAGCTACAGTTGGACTCGGCGTTCGCGATTTTCTTCACTGTTCTTCTTCTTCTCTGCCGCGACGCCGACGTTCCCTTCCACATTTTAGATCCAGAGCTTAGCTTCTTCATCGCCGGCGATCACTGAGCATCTAGCGATCGAGTGGAAAAACAGTTAAAATACAGTGAAAAATTATGAAAATTGGCACATCAAGAGAGTATCAAGTGGAAGATAGAGTATCAAGATTCTTTGTTTGCCATCAAATTTAAGGAGAGGTTAGCTTGATACTTTGAAGTGGTAATGACAAATGGTATTCATCTCTTTTTACATCAAAATGGTCAACTCATCAAGTATATTCCTCCAATACTCTTATCTTCTCATTTTCTTTATGAAAATCCTTTTCTTTTGCTATTTCATTCACTTGAATTGTTCTTCTTTCTTCCATTTCAATTCTTGTTGATTAAATCCTTTTGATTCATGTATGCTATATTTTATAGTGGTGGAGAATTAGAAAATAAGCAAGCTTATGGTAGTGAAATGTTGTGAGTTGCATTGAGTGAGCTCCACTAATATGCATTTTTGAGTGTGAGGATTAGAATAGGTGAATACCTTGTGAGATTGTAACTTGCTTAATTCTTCAATTGGATTGAAACCACCATACCTACTGATTATTGTTTGAATTGTATTCATGAATGTTTGTGATCTTTAAGATGATCTTAGTTAAATTTTTTTTACTATCTTCTAGGTATTGCTAGGAAATCGTTATGGAGATGATTTTTAGTTTTCTTTACTTGAACAGGGCGTCCAAGACTAAGTGTGGGGGATTTGATAACCATGATTTTGCTACATTATTTTAATTCATAATGCATGTTTTTAATGGTTTGTTCATAGCTTAATCTCACATTTACATCATATTTCATAATTGCATTTGAAAATGAACTTCTTGAACTCGTTTGAAACTGAGATGTTCTCTGAAATCTGCTGAAGAAATCAAAGATCATTGGAGATATGGCAAGTGTCATCTAAAAACAGAGAAAACAGTGTTCAATTCTTGATGATAAAATCCTTTTGATTCATGTATGCTATGTTTTATGGTGGTGGAGAATTAGAAAATAAGCAAGCTTATGGTAGTGAAATGTTGTGAGTTGCATTGAGTTGAACTCCACTAATATGCATGTTTGAGTGTGAGGGTTAGAATAGGTGAATACCTTGTGAGATTGTAACTTGCTTAATTCTTCAATTGGATTGAAACCACCATACCTACTGATTATTGTTTGAATTGTATTCATGAATGTTTGTGATCTTTAAGATGATCTTAGATAAATTCTTTTTACTATCTTCTAGGTATTGCTAGGAAATCTGTGTGGAGATGATTTTTAAGTTTTCTTGACTTGAACGGGACGTCCAACGCTAAGTGTGGGGATTTGATAACCATGATTTTGACTATATTATTTTGAATCATAATGCATGTTTTTATTGGTTTATTCATAGTTTAATCTCACATTAGCATCATATCTCAATATTACATTTGATTTGGGATCTAATTGCAAATTAGCTAATTTTCATAGTATTTGGTGTTAATATTTGATTCTTATTTTGTAGGCATCAAAAGGGTCATGGACCCGATCAGATCAGGTTGCATTTGGGCTCAAATCAAGGGCTAATCAAGTCGATCAAGCCTCGGAGCATTATAGGTCGTTCATCCAAGATTGAGCAGATCTGAGCCATCCGTTGAAGATCCGGCTCATCCAACCTAATGAGGGATAGATCTGAGCCATAGATGAGGATCCAGAGGTTTTGATCCAGATCTGAAGACATCACAGCCGTTGATCAAGCCAGAAATGACCTGGACCGTCCGATCAAATCTGAGAAGTTTAAAAGGCTTCGCATGAGAAGCTACAGTTGGACTCGGCGTTCGCGATTTCTCTACAGTAGCTCCTTCTTCTTCCTCGTGGCGCCGCAGTTCCCATTCCATAATCCAGATCAAGGGCTTCTTCTTCATCGCCGGCGATCACTGAGCATCTAGCGATCGAGTGGAAAAACAGTTAAAATACAGTGAAAAATTATGAAAATTGGCACATCAAGAGAGTATCAAGTGGAAGATAGAGTATCAAGATTCTTTGTTTGCCATCAAATTTAAGGAGAGGTTAGCTTGATACTTTGAAGTGGTAATGACAAATGGTATTCATCTCTTTTTACATCAAAATGGTCAACTCATCAAGTATATTCCTCCAATACTCTTATCTTCTCATTTTCTTTATGAAAATCCTTTTCTTTTGCTATTTCATTCACTTGAATTGTTCTTCTTTCTTCCATTTCAATTCTTGTTGATTAAATCCTTTTGATTCATGTATGCTATATTTTATAGTGGTGGAGAATTAGAAAATAAGCAAGCTTATGGTAGTGAAATGTTGTGAGTTGCATTGAGTGAGCTCCACTAATATGCATTTTTGAGTGTGAGGATTAGAATAGGTGAATACCTTGTGAGATTGTAACTTGCTTAATTCTTCAATTGGATTGAAACCACCATACCTACTGATTATTGTTTGAATTGTATTCATGAATGTTTGTGATCTTTAAGATGATCTTAGTTAAATTTTTTTTACTATCTTCTAGGTATTGCTAGGAAATCGTTATGGAGATGATTTTTAGTTTTCTTTACTTGAACAGGGCGTCCAAGACTAAGTGTGGGGGATTTGATAACCATGATTTTGCTACATTATTTTAATTCATAATGCATGTTTTTAATGGTTTGTTCATAGCTTAATCTCACATTTACATCATATTTCATAATTGCATTTGAAAATGAACTTCTTGAACTCGTTTGAAACTGAGATGTTCTCTGAAATCTGCTGAAGAAATCAAAGATCATTGGAGATATGGCAAGTGTCATCTAAAAACAGAGAAAACAGTGTTCAATTCTTGATGATAAAATCCTTTTGATTCATGTATGCTATGTTTTATGGTGGTGGAGAATTAGAAAATAAGCAAGCTTATGGTAGTGAAATGTTGTGAGTTGCATTGAGTTGAACTCCACTAATATGCATGTTTGAGTGTGAGGGTTAGAATAGGTGAATACCTTGTGAGATTGTAACTTGCTTAATTCTTCAATTGGATTGAAACCACCATACCTACTGATTATTGTTTGAATTGTATTCATGAATGTTTGTGATCTTTAAGATGATCTTAGTTAAATTCTTTTTACTATCTTCTAGGTATTGCTAGGGAATTTGTGTGGAGGTAATTTTTAGTTTTCCTTACTTGAACGAGACGTCCAAGATTAAGTGTGGGGATTTGATAACCATGATTTTGGCTATTTTATTTTGAATCATAATGCATGTTTTTATTGGTTTATTCATAGTTTAATCTCACATTAGCACCATATCTCAATATTGCATTTGATTTTGGACCTAATTGTAAATTAGCTAATTTTCATGGTATTTGGTGCTAATATTTGATTCTTATTTTGTAGGCATCAAAAGGGTCATAGATCCGATCAGATCAGGCTGCATTTGGGCTCAAATAAAGGGCTAATCAAGTCGATCAAGCCTCGGAGCATTATAGGTCGTTCATCCAAGATTGAGCAGATCTGAGCCATCCGTTGAAGATACGGCTCATCCAACCTAATGAGGGATAGATCTGAGCCATAGATGAGGATCCAGAGGTTTTGATCCAGATCTGAAGACATCATAGCCGTTGATCAAGCCAGAAACGACCTGGATCGTCCGATCAGATCTGAGGAGTTTAAAAGGGCTTCGCGTGAGAAGCTACAGTTGGACTCGGCGTTCGCGATTTTCTTCACTGTTCTTCTTCTTCTCTGCCGCGACGCTGACGTTCCCTTCCACATTTTAGATCCAGAGCTTAGCTTCTTCATCGCCGGCGATCACTGAGCATCTAGCGATCGAGTGGAAAAACAGTTAAAATACAGTGAAAAATTATGAAAATTGGCACATCAAGAGAGTATCAAGTGGAAGATAGAGTATCAAGATTCTTTGTTTGCCATCAAATTTAAGGAGAGGTTAGCTTGATACTTTGAAGTGGTAATGACAAATGGTATTCATCTCTTTTTACATCAAAATGGTCAACTCATCAAGTATATTCCTCCAATACTCTTATCTTCTCATTTTCTTTATGAAAATCCTTTTCTTTTGCTATTTCATTCACTTGAATTGTTCTTCTTTCTTCCATTTCAATTCTTGTTGATTAAATCCTTTTGATTCATGTATGCTATATTTTATAGTGGTGGAGAATTAGAAAATAAGCAAGCTTATGGTAGTGAAATGTTGTTAGTTGCATTGAGTGAGCTCCACTAATATGCATTTTTGAGTGTGAGGATTAGAATAGGTGAATACCTTGTGAGATTGTAACTTGCTTAATTCTTCAATTGGATTGAAACCACCATACCTACTGATTATTGTTTGAATTGTATTCATGAATGTTTGTGATCTTTAAGATGATCTTAGTTAAATTTTTTTTACTATCTTCTAGGTATTGCTAGGAAATCGTTATGGAGATGATTTTTAGTTTTCTTTACTTGAACAGGGCGTCCAAGACTAAGTGTGGGGGATTTGATAACCATGATTTTGCTACATTATTTTAATTCATAATGCATGTTTTTAATGGTTTGTTCATAGCTTAATCTCACATTTACATCATATTTCATAATTGCATTTGAAAATGAACTTCTTGAACTCGTTTGAAACTGAGATGTTCTCTGAAATCTGCTGAAGAAATCAAAGATCATTGGAGATATGGCAAGTGTCATCTAAAAACAGAGAAAACAGTGTTCAATTCTTGATGATAAAATCCTTTTGATTCATGTATGCTATGTTTTATGGTGGTGGAGAATTAGAAAATAAGCAAGCTTATGGTAGTGAAATGTTGTGAGTTGCATTGAGTTGAACTCCACTAATATGCATGTTTGAGTGTGAGGGTTAGAATAGGTGAATACCTTGTGAGATTGTAACTTGCTTAATTCTTCAATTGGATTGAAACCACCATACCTACTGATTATTGTTTGAATTGTATTCATGAATGTTTGTGATCTTTAAGATGATCTTAGATAAATTCTTTTTACTATCTTCTAGGTATTGCTAGGAAATCTGTGTGGAGATGATTTTTAAGTTTTCTTGACTTGAACGGGGCGTCCAACGCTAAGTGTGGGGGATTTGATAACCATGATTTTGGCTATTTTATTTTGAATCATAATGCATGTTTTTATTGGTTTATTCATAGTTTAATCTCACATTAGCACCATATCTCAATATTGCATTTGATTTTGGACCTAATTGTAAATTAGCTAATTTTCATGGTATTTGGTGCTAATATTTGATTCTTATTTTGTAGGCATCAAAAGGGTCATAGATCCGATCAGATCAGGCTGCATTTGGGCTCAAATAAAGGGCTAATCAAGTCGATCAAGCCTCGGAGCATTATAGGTCGTTCATCCAAGATTGAGCAGATCTGAGCCATCCGTTGAAGATACGGCTCATCCAACCTAATGAGGGATAGATCTGAGCCATAGATGAGGATCCAGAGGTTTTGATCCAGATCTGAAGACATCATAGCCGTTGATCAAGCCAGAAACGACCTGGATCGTCCGATCAGATCTGAGGAGTTTAAAAGGGCTTCGCGTGAGAAGCTACAGTTGGACTCGGCGTTCGCGATTTTCTTCACTGTTCTTCTTCTTCTCTGCCGCGACGCTGACGTTCCCTTCCACATTTTAGATCCAGAGCTTAGCTTCTTCATCGCCGGCGATCACTGAGCATCTAGCGATCGAGTGGAAAAACAGTTAAAATACAGTGAAAAATTTTGAAAATTGGCACATCAAGATAGTATCAAGTGGAAGATAGAGTATCAAGATTCTTTGTTTGCCATCAAATTTAAGGAGAGGTTAGCTTGATACTTTGAAGTGGTAATGACAAATGGTATTCATCTCTTTTTACATCAAAATGATCAACTCATCAAGTATATTCCTCCAATACTCTTATCTTCTCATTTTCTTTATGAAAATCCTTTTCTTTTGCTATTTCATTCACTTGAATTGTTCTTCTTTCTTCCATTTCAATTCTTGTTGATTAAATCCTTTTGATTCATGTATGCTATATTTTATAGTGGTGGAGAATTAGAAAATAAGCAAGCTTATGGTAGTGAAATGTTGTTAGTTGCATTGAGTGAGCTCCACTAATATGCATTTTTGAGTGTGAGGATTAGAATAGGTGAATACCTTGTGAGATTGTAACTTGCTTAATTCTTCAATTGAATTGAAACCACCATACCTACTGATTATTGTTTGAATTGTATTCATGAATGTTTGTGATCTTTAAGATGATCTTAGTTAAATTCTTTTTACTATCTTCTAGGTATTGCTAGGAAATCTGTGTGGAGATGATTTTTAAGTTTTCTTGACTTGAACGGGACGTCCAACGCTAAGTGTGGGGGATTTGATAATCATGATTTTGGTTATATTATTTTGAATCATAATGCATGTTTTTATTCGTTTATTCATAGTTTAATCTCACATTAGCACCATATCTCAATATTGCATTTGATTTTGGACCTAATTGCAAATTAGCTAATTTTCATGGTATTTGCTGCTAATATTTGATTCTTATTTTGTAGGCATCAAAAGGGTCATGGATCCGATCAGATCAGGCTGCATTTGGCTCAAATCAAGGGCTAATCAAGTCAATCAAGCCTGGAGCATTATAGGCCGTTCATCCAAGATTGAGCAGATCTGAGCCATCCGTTGAAGATACGGCTCATCCAACCTAATGAGGGATAGATCTGAGCTATAGATGAGGATCCAGAGAACAAGGAAGTATTTAAATTTTAATTTGAAATCCTAAAACGAACTTCTTGAACTCGTTTGAAACTGAGATGTTCTCTTAAATCTGCTGAAGAAATCAAAGATCATTGGAGATATGGCAAGTGTCATCTAAAAACAGAGAAAACAGTGGATGTTTAAAGTGTGTTAGGAATTAGAAAGCATAATATGTTTCATTGCCCGAGACGGACAATAGTTTAAGTGTGGGGGGAGGGAACTCGTCTTCATAAGTTGATGTGAGGTTGTTTAGTTTCAAGTGATGGAATGGAAGTGAAAAAAAAAAGTGAAGAAATTGAAAAATGGTGCATTAAAAGAGTGTATCAAAAGTGGAAGATAGAGTATCAAGATTCTATGTTTGCATTCAAATTGAAGGAGAGATTAGCTTGATACTTTGAAGTGGTAATAACAAATGGTATTCATCTTTTTACACATCAAAATGGTCAACTCATCAAGTATATTCCTCCAATACTCTTATCTTCTCATTTTCTTCATTAAATACTTTTCTTTTGCCATTTTCATTCACTTTCATTGTTCTTTTTGCTTCCATTTCAATTCTTGATGATAAAATCCTTTTGATTCATGTATGTTATGTTTTATAGTGGTGGAGAATTAGAAAATAAGCAAGCTTATGGTAGTGAAATGTTGTGAGTTGCATTGAGTTGAACTCCACTAATATGCATGTTTGAGTGTGAGGGTTAGAATAGGTGAATACCTTGTGAGATTGTAACTTGCTTAATTCTTCAATTGGATTGAAACCACCATACCTACTGATTATTGTTTGAATTGTATTCATGAATGTTTGTGATCTTTAAGATGATCTTAGTTAAATTCTTTTTACTATCTTCTAGGTATTGCTAGGAAATCTGTGTGGAGATGATTTTTAAGTTTTCTTGACTTGAACGGGACGTCCAACGCTAAGTGTGGGGGATTTGATAACCATGATTTCGGCTATATTATTTTGAATCATAATGCATGTTTTTATTGGTTTATTCATAGTTTAATCTCACATTAGCACCATATCTCAATATTGCATTTGATTTTGGACCTAATTGCAAATTAGCTAATTTTCATGGTATTCGGTGCTAATATTTGATTATTATTTTGTAGGCATCAAAAGGGTCATGGATCCGATCAGATCAGCCTGCATTTGGGCTCAAATCAAGGGCTAATCAAGTCGATCAAGCCTCGGAGCATTATAGGCCGTTCATCCAAGATTGAGCAGATCTGAGCCGTCCGTTGAAGATACGACTCATCCAACCTAATTAGGGATAGATCTGAGCCATAGATGAGGATCCAGAGGTTTTGATCCAGATCTGAAGACATCATAGCCGTTGATCAAGCCAGAAACGACCTGGACCGTCCGATCAGATCTGAGGAGTTTAAAAGGGCTTCGCGTGAGAAGCTACAGTTGGACTCGGCGTTCGCGATTTTCTTCACTGTTCTTCTTCTTCTCTGTCGCGACGCTGACGTTCCCTTCCACATTTTAGATCCAGAGCTTAGCTTCTTCATCGCCGGCGATCACTGAGCATCTAGCGATCGAGTGGAAAAACAGTTAAAATAAAGTGAAAAATTTTGAAAATTGGCACATCAAGAGAGTATCAAGTGGAAGATAGAGTATCAAGATTCTTTGTTTGCCATCAAACTTAAGGAGAGGTTAGCTTGATACTTTGAAGTGGTAATGACAAATGGTATTCATCTCTTTTTACATCAAAATGGTCAACTCATCAAGTATATTCCTCCAATACTCTTATCTTCTCATTTTCTTTATGAAAATCCTTTTCTTTTGCTATTTCATTCACTTGAATTGTTCTTCTTTCTACCATTTCAATTCTTGTTGATTAAATCCTTTTGATTCATGTATGCTATATTTTATAGTGGTGGAGAATTAGAAAATAAGCAAGCTTATGGTAGTGAAATGTTGTGAGTTGCATTGAGTGAGCTCCACTAATATTCATTTTTGAGTGTGAGGATTAGAATAGGTGAATACCTTGTGAGATTGTAACTTGCTTAATTCTTCAATTGGATTGAAACCACCATACCTACTGATTATTGTTTGAATTGTATTCATGAATGTTTGTGATCTTTAAGATGATCTTAGTTAAATTCTTTTTACTATCTTCTAGGTATTGCTAGGAAATCTGTGTGGAGATGATTTTTAAGTTTTCTTGACTTGAACGGGACGTCCAACGCTATGTGTGGGGGATTTGATAACCATGATTTTGGCTATATTATTTTGAATCATAATGCATGTTTTTATTGGTTTATTCATAGTTTAATCTCACATTAGCACCATATCTCAATATTGCATTTGATTTTGGACCTAATTGCAAATTAGCTAATTTTTATGGTATTTGGTGCTAATATTTGATTCTTATTTTGTAGGCATCAAAAGGGTCATGGATCCGATCAGATCAGGCTGCATTTGGGCTCAAATCAAGGGCTAATCAAGTCGATCAAGCCTCGGAGCATTATAGGCCGTTCATCCAAGATTGAGCAGATCTGAGCCATCCGTTGAAGATACGGCTCATCCAACCTAATGAGGGATAGATCTGAGCCATAGATGAGGATCCAGGGGTTTTGATCCAGATCTGAAGACATCATAGCCGTTGATCAAGCCAGAAACGACCTGGATCGTCCGATCAGATCTGAGGAGTTTAAAAGGGCTTCGCGTGAGAAGCTACAGTTGGACTCGGCGTTCGCGATTTTCTTCACTGTTCTTCTTCTTCTCTGCCGCGACGCCGACGTTCCCTTCCACATTTTAGATCCAAAGCTTAGCTTCTTCATCGCCGGCGATCACTTAGCATCTAGCGATCTTCGTCCAAGGTCACAGAGAGTGGTCGAGGGTGTTTCCCAATCCGCAGGATTGGTTCTGTCCGCCGCAATCCAGCTCGAGGGTGTTTCCCAGTTCTGGATTTCCATCAGCATCGGGTGCTCTCGAGGGTGTTTCCCAGAAGCTTTTGATCGCATTTCCGATTACCATTCCACCAGCGACTCCATCCGATTTGATCATTCGGTTGAGTGTAGCAAATTCCAGAACTCAGCACTGTTTCTTTGTGCGTTGAGGATTCCAGCCGGTTGTGAGCCCGAAGGATGTTTTCCGGAGGATATGAACATTCATCTGGATGAGTAGGAAGCTCTAGATTCAAAGGTGGTTGCCCGAAGGATGTTTTCCAGAGGCATCTCTGTTTTTGCAGCAGAATGAAGAAGTTGCTGCAAGGATTGGGTTTGTGGAATGCTATAGATTAGGTTTTCATTATTTTTGTCTTTGAATTGTTCATCACATTGCTCAGATCCTCAGATCTGATTCTCTACCTTTTCGTTTGGTTTTTGTTTTAATTCCTGCTGCAAATCCATTTCAAATAACTTTCTTGCACATTTGTTTTCCTTAAGAATTTTGCAATTCCATCTATGATTAGCTACTAACTTAGGTTGTAATCCATTTCTAGTTGAGAATTTTATGTTTCGATTTACACAAGAACAAGTTAGTCTGAATTCATGAATTTAGGAAACCCTTGTTTGATTAATTGAATTTTGGTGTGGCTGATAATGTGCTTGATTGATGAATGAATCATTTACTCTTCTCATTGTGTACCTCTATTAATTATCTGGATTGAGGTTCTGAATTTAAGTCTTGGTTAGTGAGTTGAGTATTAAATTGGATGATAATGGTGAATGTGATGTTGATTTCAGTTTGCAACGGTATTTAGTTCTTGAATTTATTGGCTTCTGTGAACTTGAATAATTGAATGCTTAATTTCTGTGAATGTAATGGAAGATGTATCAATTGATGCATTTGATAAACTGATATATGAGAATCCAATTAATTGTTAATGACTTGATGAGAAGAGGTAGAATAATGATCAAATGAGGTTGATCTTTCTTGCTCTGTACTTGATTTTATTAGATAAGGTTAATTTTAATTGCAAGTTAAATGGAGATGCTATTCTTGACCTAGTTGAATTCGATTTAGATTGGAACCAATTATAGAATTTACACACATTTACTAGTTAATCCTTGGAAAAATACGACTTGGGACTCCTTACTACACGTGTTTCATTTAGTTTATGTGAGTTTCAATCTTTATTAATTTGGAGCGCCTTGTGACATGCAAAAAATGCCGACACCAATGACATACTGCTCATTGGGAAGGACATCCCTATGCTTCAGTCTGTCAAGACCTGGCTAGGGAGTTGCTTCTCAATGAAGGACTTAGGTGAGACATCTCGCATTCTAGGAATACAGATCTATAGAGATAGATCTAAGAGATTGCTTGGCCTAAGTCAGAGTACATATATTGACAAGGTACTCCTTCGGTTTGCCATGCAGAACTACAAGAAGGGATTTTTGTCGATGTCACATGGCGTGAGTCTTTCGAAGACTCAAGGTCCCTCTTCTAGAGAGGAGAGAGACCGCATGGATCAGATCCCTTATGCCTCAGCCATAGGATCGATCATGTACGTCATGCTATGTACTCGACCTGATATCTCGTATGCTTTGAGCATGACGAGCAGATACCAGTCAGATCCAGGTGAAAGTCACTGGATAACGGTCAAGAATATTCTTAAGTACTTAAGAAGGAGTAAAGAATATTTCTTGATATATGGAGGCAATGATGAGCTAGCTGTAAAGGGTTACAGTGATGCTAGCTTCCAGACCGACCAGGATGACTATAGATCGCAGTCGGGATTCGTGTTTTGCTTTAATAGTGGTGTTGTGAGCTGGAAGAGTTTGAGGTGACACGAGTGGGTGATCTCTGACAGAGCCGGTATATTCGCATCAAAGGCGTAAGGAAGGCGATTTGATTCAAGTTCATCATCGAACTTGGGGTGGTTCCTAGCATTCGACCCTATTGAGCTCTATTGTGACAACAATGGAGCTATAGCAAAGTGAAGGAACCTCGCTCACACCAATGGACCAAACACATACTACGGCGCTTCCATTCGAGAGATCATCGAGAGAGGAGATGTGAAGATTTGCAGAGTACCTACAGAGGCTAACATCGTAGATCCCTTGACCAAGGCTTTGGCACAGAGGAAGCATGATGGTCACACTAGGTCATTTGGGCTTAGAGCCTACACTGATTGACACTAGTGCTAGTGGGAGATTGTTAGCTAGAGCCCTAGAGCCAATCATTTGATGATTATATTTTGGACTTATTGTATCATATTCTATATATAAATAAAGGCATTTGGTTTTGGTTATTATACTTACTTTTATTTGTGCCAAATAAACTAAGTATAATAACGTTCTTGAGTAGAAGGTTCTTACCTATATCAATCGATTAGTTGAATCGATAGTGAGATGATATAGGGAACACTACTCTTAATCATTCCTAGTCGAGTATTAACATTCAGGGACAATGTTAATGCAATAAGACTAGCATGTAGGTCAACTCGATGACTTGATCTCACAAGTCATGGATATAGAGATTTCAAGTTGACACATGGGTATGCATTAGAGAATGTATACTGAATGACCCGCCATGAAAAAGTATCATGTATCGTTATATGAGTGTCATATACTTTCTCATGTGGCTATTAGTATGACTACTAGTCCTTAGACCTGAAGTTACCATGGATCCCTACATAAGGAGTTATGTACTTTGGTTTCGTCAAACGTCACCCGTAACTGAGTGGACTATAAAGGCGATTACTGGGTATATAACGAATTATGCAGAGGGATGTGAGTGATGTAGATGCGATCTATCCCTCCCATATGACGGGAGCGACATCGGTATTCTTGATAGAGTTAGACCACGAAGTGCATGGTCATGCCCAAATGAGTCAACATGAGATGTTGAGTTCATTTGATTTAGTGAGTCTACTTGGAGTTCAAGATTTAGATTGGTCAGAGGATGACACGGTCTATGCCTCACATTGATCAATCTAGATGTCTAGGATAGAAGGACAATATCACATATTGTGAGGAGTCACAATTAGTAGTTACAAGGTGATGTTGGATCTCAACATTCTTGTAACTTGGGTAGCAATGATGTATTGCTAGATGCCGCTCATTGCTTATGTTTCTAAAGGAGTTTAGAAACATTGCCAACGTTACAAGAACCTATTGGGTCACACACAAAGAACAAGTGGATGGAGATTAGGTTCATATGATGAACCAATTGGATTAGGTTCATATGATGCACCAAAGATTGGATTCAAATTAGACTTATTGAGTTAGACTCAATTAGATTCAATTGTTGAATGAGTCTAATTTAAATTTGATTCATTGAGTCAATTTATATTAATGAATTGAGATTCATTAAATTAAAAATTGACTTGAATCAAAGGTTGGATTTGACTCAACAAGGAAGAGAATTGGTCAATTTTGACTTGACCAAATGGAAGTTGAAACATTAAGTTTGACTTGATGCATTGCCACATCATGAAGGTTGACTCATCCTACATGGCATGACTAACCTTGCCACATCATCTCCACATATTCATGGTGTGCCACCTCATGGAGGTTACACATCCCATGCCATTTAATGTGGCCGGCCACATTAATGAGGGAGGTTACAACATGTGGCCGGCCACACTAATGTGGTGAGGAGTTTTTGTTTTTGGGTATTGATGTGTATTCATGTGTGGTAATTGCTTCTCCTTCTTCCTAGCTTCTTCCTCCTCTCCTCTTGCTGTTGCCGTGGGTTTCAAGAAAGGGAGAAGGTGTGTGAGTTGTGTTCCAAGAGAATAAGGGAAAGTGAAGGTAACAAAGGAGGATACTACTAGTGAGTGTATAAGTTTCCTTTTTGCTTTCTCTCTTTTCTCTCTTTTAAATCCCACCCGAGAGCCCAAGAAGTGCTAGCACACTTGTGGTGCTCTCTTCTCCATCCTTGAGTGTTAGAGAACACTTCTTGTTCGTGTGGATATCACTAGAGAGTTGTCTACATTGACAACTTCGAGATCCGGCGTACCTTGGACTTGCGGGATTTGCGAGGGCACGTATCGAAGGTATAAAATGTTTTTCCTTTGTAGATCTACTATAGATCATAGTTTGAAACTTGTACTCATAATTTTGAAATCTATCCTTCGCACGAGATCCAATGGCATGGGTGATTCGGGGTTTCCGCGACGCGAAAACGCGGTTTTCGCAGCCCAAAAAACCCAACAACACTTGTATCTAAAAAGCTCCAAGAACTGACGACAATGGTGGAGATGATCTCAGAGAAGAAAGGTTGTTCAGAGCTATGACAAAAATGTCCTTTATCTATGCGCTTTAGGGTTCCCAATTGATTCCCACGTTGAATTCCCTTTAAACCTGTTCAACGGTCATAATCCAATCAATTGGCCAATCGACTATAGCAGCTTTATCGATTAGCTGATCGATCTAGCTATCTTTTGTGTTCGTGCAAGAGCTCTCAGAATTGATTGGTCATACTCTCCTCGCATCATCACGAGAAACCCAGCTCTAATGAATCAACTGATCGATTAGAGTAGCCCTAATCAATCAGCTGATCGATTGGACCACCTATGCTCACAACACTTCCTCAATCGATTTCCCAACCAATTGACCAACCTTGACTTGCCTAACCAAGTCTAAGGTTCCCTTGCCCAATATCCAGTTAACCTTGACCTGCTAGGACTTCAACATCAAGTGTCCGATCAATCCTTTGACCCACTTGGACTTTATCTCCTTGTGCCAAGTGTTCAGTCAACTTTGATCCACTTGGACTTACTGTCTTATGCCAAGTGTCTAGTCTTCCATGTCCCACTTGGACTTCCACTTACCAGTTGTCTAGTCAATCCTTTGACCCACCTGGATTTCCACTCATGCTAAATGTCTGGTCCTCTATGATCTACTTGGACTTCTGAACATCAGATGTCAGGTTAATCTTGATCTACTTGGATTTTCATTGTCTGACTTCACTCACTAGGACTTCTCACTGCCTAGCTTCACTCACTATGACTTTTCATTAGGCTTCACTCACCAGAACTTTTTCACTACCTAACTTCACTCACTAGGGCTTTTCACCTAACTTCACTCACCAAAACTTTTTCCACTACCTAGCTAGCTTCACTTACTAGAGCTTTTCACTCGGCTTCACTTACCAGGACTTTTCCATACCATGTGTCCAGTCAACATTGACCCACTTGAATTCTCCTTCTTCTACCAACCTTCCAGTTGGTCTTACCTTTTCCTAACAGTATTCGGTCAACCTTTGACCGTTATCTCCTAGATGGACAATTACACCAGCAAACTCCATATATTGTTAAATATCAAAACTCAAATATCAAGACTCAAGCTTGAGCAACTCAAGCTTAGTTAAACTAGTCAACTTTAACCCAAGAGAAATTGCATCAACAAGAGACACAAGGAATTATTTAGTTTGCAATCTGAGAGGTTATTAATCCAAGGTAGTGTAAGATCACTAAAATTTTCCTTCGATGTAGGTGAAGAAACCTCTTACAGAAATTTGAACCACGATATGAAAAATAGAATTCGTAGATGAAATTACAAGTGTGTTCCCAAAACTCCTACGACCAGGACTCTATTTATAGCTCACTGGTTGAAAATAGTTATTTGCTGACATGACATCTTCGGGCTTCCCTAGTGATGCATCTTTTCTGCTACTCAATGGCTACGCAATGGTTTGCGGATATTTTTTTTTTCTTTCTTGGGTGCCTGGATTAGTCTGAGTGCCCGGACTATTGCTGATGTCAGCTTCAACGTTATTGTTGCAACAACGGCTAGCCAAGGCGCCCCTACTATGCTAGGGGGATCCAGACGCCTAGACATGGTCCAAGCTCCTGGACAAGTCAACTTTGCATTGACTTGTTCGGCTTCTACTCTAGTCGCTTGGGTAATTCTCTAACTATCCAGAGTTGAGCTCACCCGAACCCTAAATTTGAACTTCTCTCCTCGAGCAGTCTTTCGCTCCGGCTTCTCATCCCTTAGAAGCATCATGCGCATCCTTCTCATCCGTCGGTGTACTCTTCGGTAGCATCTCATTCCTCGGATGCACCGAGCCCGTCAACTCACTTCCCTTGACATCCTTCTCATCTGTTGTGTCTTATGCTTGACTTTTTATGTTTCTAAATCCATATACACTTAGACACAAGACATCAAATATAACAGGACCTAATTTAAGTTGGTTGATCACATCAAAACTTACCCAGGGTACTTGCAGGGAGTTCCTGTGCAACAAGAACTGCTCAACGACTCGACGAAGCTCCCTGGTATACTTGTAACATTATTGAGTAGAATAACTCTTGAACTGATGATAAGCACAGAAACTTGGGAGCCATTGGTGCGACTATACGATTAGCATTGGGAGTGGCTTCAACAGTCTATACTGCTCTTTCTCCCCCTCAAGCTAATGACTACTGGTGACTCAGGCGTGACTCCCTATTTCACAAAGATGGTGGGGGAGCTTTGCGCTTCAAGTGAGTGATTACAGGAGTCGGGACATTGACTTCTTTCCTTTTGATGAATTGGGCTTCCTCCACATTTAAATATTTAACCACTCAGCCAAACAAGTTGCCAAAATCTGTCAGGGATTTCTTCACTAGAGACTGAAAAAAATCCCCTTCCATCAACCATTGAGAGAAAGCACTCACTAGCACTTTTGAAGTGGTTGAGGGAATGTCTGAACGTCTAGAACGACTCAATTGAATCGTTGAATATATTCTTTCAAGGTTTCCTTGAGCTTCTACTTGAGTGCGAACAAGTTAAGTGGGGTTTTGTGGTACCTTCTGCTACTGACGAAGTGATGTAAGAAGGTTGTGTTGGTTAGTCCTAAGAAAATCGTACTAGTTCCACTATATAAAAATTTTGTACAAGTGTCGAACCTTTCCTTAAATAACCTATTGTATTCTTTAGAAGTTAAATTAGGAATCGCAGACGGAACTTAACATCATTGATTCCAAATTTAACTTATCTGTTCTTAATGGTTTAGATTTGGATCACAAGCGAAACTTAACACTATTGATCCAAATCCACCTATGTTATTAATTCCATTAAATATTAATTTCTAAAATTGGCTTCCATGATTGCATGGTGAGGCACATGGCCTTCTTGGATATGGGAGCAACCACCACCGCCTAGACAAAGCCTTTTAAGGAAAGCTAATATTTAATTTCCTTAAATAACTCTAGGTTTAACCAAAAGGAACAATCGAATCACAAATTCGAAAACAAAGAAAACATAAATTCAAAACAAATCTGAAAACTCTAGAAGCATATGTCTCTTGTGTTTGGTATTTCCAAAAATAACTATACAAAGAAAACTAGTATGATGCGAAAAACAATTACTAGTTATACATTTCTTTGTAAGCAAATAACCTCTTGATCTTCTACCGTATTCCTCTTCTTATCCCGGACGTTGTGTGGGCAACGATCTACCGAGATGAGAAACCACCTAAGCCACCTTCTTCTCTAAGTAAGTTTCGGCCACCACATAAACTCCAAGAGATGTGAGGTTCGGCCACCACCAAGCTCCAAGGGATGCTAGAAATATTACCTCCTTTTCTCTCCTTCTTCTCCAAGCAAGATCCGGCCACCACAAGGACTCCAAGGATGAGATGAGGTTCGGCCACAAGATGGAGAAGAGAGAAGGAGGAGGGGTCGGCCACACCCAAGGAGAAAAAGAGAGGAGAAAAATAATAGAGTTGTTAGCCATGAAGGCATCTCTACCCCCTTTTAAATAATCCTTGGTCTTGGCAAATAAGGAAATTTAAATAAAAAACTTCCTTAATTCTTTTGCCATATGATCCGGTAGTAAAAATCCGGAATCCCATAAGGAGTCAACGCTGAGGGTAGGTCAAAGGATCTAGTGGTTCGCCGGAAAAGGGCAAGCCGACCGGACTCAGAAGAAAGGGAAATCTGATAGTAAAAGGCACCCTGGTAGGGACCAGGGTTCCGACGCTCAAATAAAACAGTGCGTAAGGACCGAGCGGAAGGAAGTGCCGCCTGGACGGCGCAAAGAATCAAGCTCGTCCGGACGACGTTCATCGCCCGCTCGGCGGGCCGGGCATCCCAGTCAGACAGTGGGTAAAAGACGGGGATATCTGCTGACAGCCGTCAAGTCGTATGGCTATGCCATACTTCTAGTCTGACAACGGGTGGTCCTGCCGTCACATCGAAGAACATGCTCGACTGTGGCAGCATGGTGTCAGGTAAGCTCTCTGACAAGTACGTACCATGGTATGGGCTGCTGACACGTACGCGCCTCGGTAGACGTGCATCAGTTCCTTCTCCATCCTATATAAAGAGGCTATTACTTCGCCGAAGGTACGCATGATACAAATTTGGCAGCCACTTTCTCCACCACTTACCTGACTTGAGCGTCGGAGGGTCGTCGCAGGGAACCCTTCCCGGCTAGACTTTTGTGCAGGATCGCCGGAGCTTCGTTCGACTAGCCGGAAGTTCACTCCAACGATTGGGAGCGTGCCGCGTGCCCAGTGTCCCTTGGTTCAGCGATTCGGACAGGATCAAATTGGCGCCGTCTGTGGGAACGCTCCTGCATCCGATCAGAAACAATGGACGAGGCTGGACGACAACACACGGTGACGCTTTCTAGGGAAGAACTCGACGCTCTGGTCGAGATAAGGGCCGCCAAAATTGTTGAACAAAAACAGAAAGCAGCGGCCGAACGGCCGGAGCAACAAGCAACATCTGCGTCGGGTGGCCGAGCGGAAGCACCTCCAGCCACCGTCGCATTCCACCTGGCCTTATTTCGCACCCCTGAAGTAGGACCAGCTCGGAGAGATAGAGACTCTTCTTCAGACGAAATGCCAAGGCGAGATGACAGAAAAGGGAAAGCTCACCGGGCGGATTCATCTCCCAAGCGAACCAATCGCCAATTCTCGGAGGCTATTCTACGAGACCCTCTACCCAAGCACTACGTGCCTCCGACGATAGGCGAGTACAATGGAACAACGGACCCGGATGACCATCTGGGTAAGTTTGACAACACAGCCACGCTCCATCAATACACCGATGAAGTGAAATGCCGCGTCTTTCTTACCACTCTCTCGGGATCGGCTCAACGATGGTTCCGGAGGTTGCCGGACGGATCCATCACGAGCTTCAAGGAATTCCGAACGGCCTTCCTCCACCACTTCGCCAGTAGTCGGCGGTATCAAAAGACAAGTGTCAGCTTGTTCGCCATCAAGCAAGAGGCGAGAGAATCGCTTCGAGCTTACATTCAGCGATTCAACCAAGTGGCGATGGACATCCCAACGGCCACTTCGGAGACGATGATGAACGCCTTCACACAAGGCCTTGCGGATGGGGACTTCTTCCGGCCGCTCATCCGAAAGCCGCCCCGAGATTATGATCACATGCTACATCGAGCCAACGAATATATAAATGTGGAAGAAGCGCAATCCGCTCGGAAAAAGGAAGCTCCAGTAGGCGGGCATCTACTCATGCCGGCGGGCTTGACACACCGCTCAGCCCCCTAGAGGACCGAGGCGATCCAATCCGATCCCCATGCGATCTCACGTACAAGAGGTGGTTGCCGCTCGGCCCAAGCCAAAGAAGAGGTGGACCCCTATGTTCTGCACCCTCCATCAGACGGATCGCACAACACGAGGGATTGAAGCCTTCCCTTGTATCCAATCTGCCCAGGAGAGCCGAACGACGATCTCCTCCCATCGACTGGAGACATAGGACCCATGAACGGACGGACCCATGCACGAGGCGACATCAGACACGGCGGCACCGATCTCAGCGGAGAATCGCGGCGTCAGAGCAGTCACGACCGTCCGCTCGGAAGAGAAACCGGAACAATACTTCCGGGCGAAATCAGCGTATTGCGGCGGACCGACGGAGGAGACTCAATCGAGCCGGGAAGGCGGGCGTCAAGCGAGATCACCGCGGTACATGAGCCAAGCGGGCAAGTGGACCGAAAATCACTTTCGGACCCGAGGACTTGGAAGGAGTAGAAGTGCCCCACGACGACGCGCTGCTCATTAAAGCGGTAGTAGCAAATTATACCATTCACCGCATATTTGTTGACACAGGGAGCTCGGTCAACATCATATTCAAGAAGGCGTTCGATCAGCTGCAAATTGATCGAGCTGAGCTGCTGCCCATGACGACCCCGCTCTACGGGTTTACTGGCAATGAAGTTCAGCCAGTCGGACAGATCCGGCTAGCCACCTCACTGGGAGAGGAGCCGCTCAGGAGGACCAGGACAATAAACTTCGTGGTGGTCGACTCTCCATCATCCTACAACGTCATTTTGGGACGACCGGCGCTCGGCGAATTCCGAGCGGTTGTCTCAACCTTCCACCAGAAGATAAAGTTCCCCGTGGAGGACAAAGTAGGAGAAGTGAGTGGAGATCAGCTAGCAGCTCGGCGGTGTTATATAGAGATGATCCGAGCAGAAGCTTGCTCCGCTCGGAAGGCGCCCCGAATCGAGGTAAATGCCATAACCGAGAAACCTCCTGCTTTAATTTATGATGAAAAGGAGGAAGTTCAGATCCATCCGACCCAACCGGAGGCCACGACTTTTATCGCCTCGGATCTGGAGGAAGAGCAGAAGGAGAAGCTGATCCAATGCCTCCAGCGAAATCATGATGTCTTTGTCTGGTCGACACATGAGTTGAGGAATTTCGCCAAGCGCAGCATGAGTTGCATGTCCGACCGGACGCTCGGCCAGTGAAGCAGAGAAAAAGGGACTTCAGTGCCGAACAAAATGCCATCATCCGAGCGGAAGTAGAAAAACTTCTGAAGGCCGGCCACATACGCGAGGTGCAGTTCCCGAGCTGGCTGGCCAACGTAGTATTGGTCTCCAAGCCGGGCGGCAAGTGGAGGGTCTGCATCGACTTTCGAGACCTAAACAAAGCATGCCCCAAGGACTTTTATCCTCTGCCCCGGATAGATCAACTGGTGGACTCTACGGCCGGCTGCGAATTAATTTGCATGCTTGTCACCAAGTGCCGCTCGCCCGGGAGGATCAAGAAAAAGTAAGCTTCGTAACGGCCGACGGCACATATTGCTACAAAGTGATGCCGTTCGGATTGAAGAATGCCGGGGCCACCTATCAACGCTTGATGAACAAGGTGTTCAAGGAGCAAATCGGGCGGAATCTGGAAGTTTATGTGGACGACATTCTTATCAAATCCGTCCGAGCGGCCGATCTTTTCAAGGATATAGAAGAAACCTTCCGAACGCTGCGCAAATATGGAGTCAAGCTAAATCCCCAGAAGTGCCTGTTCGGAGCTAAAGGAGGGCGTTTCTTGGGGTATATAGTGACCGAGCGGGGAATCGAAGCAAATCCCAGCAAGGTGAAAGCACTGCAAGACATGCCGCCCCCAAGAAATACAAGAGAAGTGCAAAGGTTGACCGGTCGGATAATTGCTTTATCCAGATTCATCTCCAGAACAGCCGACCGGAGCCTGCCATTCTTCAAGATCCTGCGCAAGGCTACTAAGTTCCAGTGGGATGAAGAGTGTGACCGAGCATTTGAAGAGTTGAAGACATATCTAAATTCCCTGCCTGTGCTAGCCAAGCCGATCGTGGGTGAGTCACTATATATGTATCTGTCGTCAACTGAGCATGCTGTAGGCTCAGCACTTGTGAGGGCGAGCGGCGAGGAGCAGCCGGTGTATTTTCTAAGCCACATTTTAAAAGACGCTGAATCTCGTTACACTGGGCTCGAGAGGTTGGCCTTAGCTCTGGTTCTAGCCGCTCGGCGCCTTCGACCGTATTTCTTGGCTCACACCATCATTGTCCGAACGAACAGTCCACTCGGAAGGGTGCTGTTGAATCCAGAAGCGTCCGGACGACTTATCAAGTGGACGACAGAATTAAGTGAATTTGACATCCAATATCAGCCCCGCTCGGCGATTAAAGCCCAATCCTTGGCTGATTTTGTGACCGAAGTGCAAAGACCAGAGCCGGAGGCTATGTGGAGAATATATGTGGATGGATCCTCCACCCGGCTCGGAAGTGTGATCGGAATATTACTACTCTCACCTCAGGAGGAAAAGATGCACTTATCCATCCGGCTAGATTACAAAGCGACTAACAATGAAGCCGAGTACGAGGCCCTTATAGCCGGATTGCAGGCCGCTCGGCATGTGGGGGCCGGTCGGGTGACACTTTATTCGGATTCACTGTTAGCCGCTCAGCAACTCTCCGGCACCTTTGAAATCAACTGTGTTCGGCTTAAGCTCTACGCCGAGGCCTTTGAAAAACTCAAAGCTACTTTCCGAGAGGTGCTTATTCAGAAGATTCCCCGAACGGAGAACCAGGCGGCCGATGAGTTAGCCAAACTCGCGAGCTCAATAACACCGGCCGCCATTCAGCAACCAATTGAAAAAACGCTGCTGGTGGCACATGTCGACCGGATGCAAGGCCTCACATTTCCAAGAGACTGGAGGACACCTATTATAGAATTTCTCAGTTCGGGCACCACACCATCCGATGAATATGCAGCCCGGCTCCTCAGAAGAAGAGCCGGTCGGTTTACACTCATCGGAGATCAGCTTTACAAGAAAGCTTTCTCGCGTCCTCTGCTGAAATGTGTAAGCTCGGAGGACTCAGCTTACATCCTCCAGGAAGTACATCAAGGATCATGCGGAGGTCATCCGGGAGGACGCTCGTTAGCCAAAAAGATCCTCTTAGCCGGATACTTTTGGCCAACTTTACAAACAGATGCCGCTCGGATAGTATCTACTTGCCTTTCATGCCAGAAGTATCACAACTTCTCTCACCGACCGGCAGAGGAGATGAAGGCATCAACCATCTCATGTCCGTTCGATCAATGGGGAATGGATATTGTGGGTCCATTTCCGATGGCGACCGGGCAGAGGAAATTTTTACTAGTGGCGGTAGACTATTTCTCCAAGTGGGTGGAGGCCGAGCCGCTGGCAAAGATCACTGAGCAAATGGTTAAAAAATTCATCTGGCAACACATCATTTGTCTGTTCGGCATCCCTCGCCGACTAGTGTCCGACAACGGGCGGCAGTTCACAGGGAAGATGTTAGAGGATTGGTGCAAAAGCTACGGCATTGAGCAACATTTCACGTCCGTGGCCTATCCTCAGAGCAATGGTCAAGCTGAAGTCGCCAACCGGGAAATTCTTCGTATTCTGCGCGCTCGGCTCGACCATTTGGGAGGGAGTTGGCCAGATGAAGTGCCGAGCGTCCTGTGGGCCATCCGAACGACGCCGAAAGAAGGAACAGGAGTCACACCGTTCCATTTGGTATATGGCGGTGAGGCTGTCATTCCGGTCGAAGTTGGAGTTGAGTCAACCCGGATCCAGAGCTACGATGATGACAACGCCGAGCGAAGAAACATGGAGCTGGACTTGGTAGAAGAGGAGAGGGCGAAGGCGTCCGTTCGGCTGATGGCATACCGTCAGCGGATGAAGCAAAACTACAACCGGCGCGTCATTCCCCGATCATTCCAGGTCGGCGATCTTGTGTGGAAGAAGATCAAGCCGGTCGGTGACGTCGGCAAGCTTGAAGCTCCATGGGCAGGTCCTTTCAAAATCATCGAAAAGCTCCGCTCGGGCGCGTATTATCTGGAGGATGAAGACGGTCGGCAGTTAGATAGACCGTGGAGTGCGAACCACCTCCAGCCTTACCGGGCGGGGTGAAAGGTGTATCACTATAAATCACCATGTGTACATTTTTCGACTGATTACTGAAAATGCAGAAATGAAAAGTCAAAAGAGCGAAAATAAGGCATTATCATCAAAAAACGAAGGCCCCGTGCCGCTCGGCCGGATGTATATGGGTCAAGCCGAGCGCTCGAAAATCGGGGGCCCCGTACCGTTCGAACGGAGGTAAATTATCTGAGCCAAAATGCTCGACGAAATAGACCATGAGCCGTTCGGTCGGGAGTACGTTCTCCGCGCTGGGTGACAGGTGCGCTAAATATAAATGTATATACTTTTTCGTCGCCTATATGCTTGCGATGCAAGAAGCAAAAAGATAAAAACACATTGAGCATTCTCCGATGAACGGTTCACTGTTCGGCCGTAAGGTTCATATCCGAGCCGGGAGCTTGGACTCAAAGACCCCAGGCCGCTCGGCCGGGCTGCGTATAGAATATAAGCATCGTTCGAACTTGAAGACCCCGAGCTATTCGGCCGGGCTGCATACTAGGGTGGCAGAAAGAAAAACCAAAACCCTGCGCTGATCAGGGTGATAGCGGGAGGTTATTGCCTGGAACGAAGGCCTGAGCCGTTCGGCCAGGTGTGTAGTCTCACTGGGACGCGTCGACGAGCCCCGTCGTTAAAAATCGAGAGCCGCGCCGACCGGCTATAAAAACCGCGCCGTCGAGCTCCGACGATAAATATCGAGAGACGAGCCGGCGTCTATAATGAATCCGAGCGGACGCGTCGACAAGCCCCGTCGTTAAAATCGAGAGCCGCTACCGGCTATAAAAACCACGCGTCGAGCTCGACGATAAATATCGAGAGGCGAGCCGTCTATAATTAATCCGAGCGGACGCGTCGACGAGCCCGTCGTTAAAATCGAGCCGCCGACCGGCTATAAAAACCGCGTCGAGCTCCGACGATAAATATCGAGAGAGCCGGCGTCTATAATTAATCCGAGCGGACGCGTCGACGAGCCCCGTTGTTAAAAATCGAGAGCCGCGCCGAAACCGCGTCGAGCTCCGACGATAAATATCGAGACGGCCGGCGTCTATAATTAATCCGAGCGGACCGCCGACGAGCCCCGTCGTTAAAATCGAGAGCCGCTACCGACCGGCTATAAAACCCGGCGTCGAGCTCCACGATAAATATCGAGAGCGAGGCGTCTATAATTAATCCCGGCGCCGTCGAGCTCCGACGTTAAATATCGAGAGACGAGCCGGCGTCTATAAACTGCCGAGCGGAAGACCGTCGAGCTCCGACGATAAATATCGAGACGAGCCGGCGTCTATAAATAATCCGAGCGGACGCGTCGACGAGCCCCGTCGTTAAAAATCGAGAGCCGCGCCGACCGGCTATAAATGTCCGAGCGGGAAGCCAGGCGAAAATCCAGCAAAAGCCCCTTTGAGGCGAGGCGCGAAGTAATAGACGGTTAATCAGAATTAAAAAAGGCGAACAAGTGAACGAGCGCCATCAATGGTGCCGAGCGGAAGAGTTTTAAGAAACACTTGAAAGTTGGGACGAGGGAAAAATTTCTCGCTAAAATAGTAAGGAACCGAAGATTGTCTAATATGCAAGCCGAAAAGGTCATTACACAGATAATCGGGGCCGAACGGCGGGAATTCAAAAAGAAGTTAAACAGAAACGCTCCTCACACATCAAAATCAAAAAGAGCGTCGGGGATGTTGTCCATCACGCTCGCCAGGTCCTCGTCGGGGATGGTCAGCTCGGCAGGCAGATGACCTTTGGTCTTCAGATAGCCCACCGCCGCCTTAATGGCCTCCTCGAACGTGAGGGATATCTTGTCGGTAAACTTCTCTCCGAAGTCTTCTGAGCGGAGGAACGCCTTCCTCACTTCGTCCGAGCGGGCCGACTCCCCCTCTTGATATTCTTTGAGCGCGGCGTGGGCAGCGTCGCTAGCAGCTTGGAGATCCTTCAAGTCCCCATCGAATCTTTGGAGATCAGCCGAGCGGCTCTCTTTTTCGGTGGCCAGTAGAGCGTCGAGGTCCTTGATGCGTTGCTCCAGCCCCCGGATCTCCACCTTCATGTGGTCCATATCGTTGATGGCCTGTTGCTTCCGAGTGGTCACCGTCCGGATCTCCTTGTCTCGTTGTTTAATCATTGCCTCGAGCCGAACGACCTTGCTCGCTAAATCAGCAGCTCGTTTTCGCTCGGCTTCTAGCGATTTCTTGGCCTTCTCCAAAGCGGCCGTCGACTGCCTGGCATCCCCCGCCGTTTTTTGTTTCTTCAGTTCCTCCTCCAGCTCGGCCAGCCGATCGCTAATGGCGATCTGCTCCACCCAGTTCTGCTAGCAAACACGAGCAGGTTAAAAACTTCAAATATGAGAGAAAGGAAGGGGAGGGGCCATACCCCAGTAGCTGATTGAAGGTTGCTGTCGCCGAGCTGCCCGGGAGTCAACTTGGCTATACGACTCCGAGCATCTATCCAAGCTTGCGCGAGAGGACCCGTCAGGGTGATCATCTGCTCAGGAAACACCGGCCGATCGGCGGCAGCCATGTACGCCTCTGAAGGGAGGCGCAGAATGGTTTTAAGTAGATTCTGGCCGCTCGGCCCGCTCTGAGATGGCCCGCCAGCAGAAGAGGTGGGTAGCTCGCCTAAACGCCTGAGACGTCGTCGAGTCATCGAAGGGCCGGACGGCGGAACTTCCAAGCTGGCCCTCGGAGAATCCTGAGGGGTAGGGGTACTCTCGACGGAAACTGTTCCGGACAGCACCTGCGCATCTACACCCTGCTCAGGTTGCGGCTCATCAAGTGTAGAGGCAGGTGCGGATTCCGGTCGCCGGCGTTTCCGAGTGCGCAGCGGCACATCATCGGCCGAACGGCCCTCTACTTCAGCTTCACTCGCAGGTTCTGTATTGCCCCTGGCCTCATCAGGAGGGGCGGGGGCGTCCGGGGCTTCTGGGACCGTTGGCGTCCCCTCACCTTCTTCGCCGGCCGGATCAGCAGGAGCAAGACTCCGTTCGGCGGCCTCCTTGCTCGTCACCGCCTCAATCCGAGCGGCCTTCAGTTTGAGCTTCTCGGTGGCTCTGGCCTTCCACATGACCTCAGCTGCAGAAGCAGAGAATAAATCAGTTAGAACAAAATAAAGGGGGAGATAGGGAAGCTTACTCATGCTACAAGGCAGATCGGCTGGTGTAGAAGACAAGCCGAATATATGCATTACTCCTGGGAGAAGCATCTTGTCAATGTGATAGCACTGACCGACTAGCTGTTCGGCTGCGTGGAGATAGTCTGCGTCACCTCTAAACTTGCCGAGCTCCGGTTGCGCAGGCATAGCCGTCTGCCACTTGGTGCGGAAAGTGGGCCGCTCGGGAAAGCGTATGTAGAAAAAATGCTCCTTCCAGTGTTTGTTGGAGCTCGGCATATTATCGAAAAGGACGAAGCCTATCCTAGATTGGAAAACAAAGGTGCCCCACTCGGCTTGCTTGGGATAGTAGAAGTAGTGGAAGATTTTTGGGGTTAAGGGAATGCCATTCAGTTTGAACAAAACTACCACTCCGCTCAGCAATCTAATAGAATTGGGAACTACTTGGCTGAGCGGAATGCGGAAATAGTTGCAAACTTCTAAGAAGAATTTGTGAGGAGGAAAACGTAGTCCGGCCAGGAATTGATCACGAAAGAAGACAACAGTGCCGGACGGAGGATCATTAGGCCGATCGGAAGGCGTGGCTAACACTATTTCGAGGTCGGTCGGTAGGTCATATGCTCGAGTAAGTCGCATGGCGTCTTCCTCGTCGAACCGACTTTCCATGTTCGAGTACCAAAGACCCGGAACACCGCCGGTTGACTGCGAGGTACTGGTCATGATCGAAAGGCCATAATGCAGGATAGAAGAAAATGGTTCAAGCGATGGGAGAAAATCGACTGACAAGGATGATTAACAGAAAGAGGAATGCGTCTGGAGCGAGAAAAAGGATCTTACAAACGCGGGAGATGATCGGAAGTTGCCGAGTGATCGTCGGAAAATCTGAGCACGAAGTCGCCGGCGAAGGGAGGAGTGACAGGAATCTGGAAACGAAGAAGACGAAATGCGGCGGAAACGGAGTCAAGGGTCTTATATCGCCGTCCGGAAGCGATCTCCACCGTCCGATCCAGGTCGTCGATATCGAGATTGTCATCGGATCGTCCGTTTCAAACGGCGGCTGTCCCATCGGAAGTGACGCAACCGCCATACTCTGACAAATGCACGGTCGCCACGTGTCAGCCGGTTACTAGCCGCATTTAATGAGCTCCTCTTACCGTGCGCAAAGCACGTGATGGGTAGTGTGGGAGAACAACGGACATCGATTCCAAGAAAATACAAGGCACGGACAAAGTATCGCCGAACGGACAGATATCGCCGCTCGGAGGAGCATCCTTATGCATGGCCGAGCGGCCTAAGGCAATGATCATTGTTCGACAGATCGGCGGTCCAGTCAGTCGGACATTGCCTCCTTCGACTAGACTCGATAGGAAGGCAAGTGATCCGGTAGTAAAAATCCGGAATCCCATAAGGAGTCAACGCTGAGGGTAGGTCAAAGGATCTAGTGGTTCGCCGGAAAAGGGCAAGCCGACCGGACTCAGAAGAAAGGGAAATCTGATAGTAAAAGGCACCCTGGTAGGGACCAGGGTTCCGACGCTCAAATAAAACAGTGCGTAAGGACCGAGCGGAAGGAAGTGCCGCCCGGACGGCGCAAAGAATCAAGCTCGTCCGGACGACGTTCATCGCCCGCTCGGCGGGCCGGGCACCCCAGTCAGACGGTGGGTAAAAGACGGGGATATCTGCTGACAGCCGTCAAGTCGTATGGCTATGCCATACTTCTAGTCTGACAACGGGTGGTCCTGCCGTCACATCGAAGAACATGCTCGACTGTGGCAGCATGGTGTCAGGTAAGCTCTCTGACAAGTACGTACCATGGTATGGGCTGCTGACACGTACGCGCCTCGGTAGACGTGCATCAGTTCCTTCTCCATCCTATATAAAGAGGCTATTACTTCGCCGAAGGTACGCATGATACAAATTTGGCAGCCACTTTCTCCACCACTTACCTGACTTGAGCGTCGGAGGGTCGTCGCCGGGAACCCTTCCCGGCTAGACTTTTGTGCAGGATCGCCGGAGCTTCGTTCGACTAGCCGGAAGTTCACTCCAACGATTGGGAGCGTGCCGCGTGCCCAGTGTCCCTTGGTTCAGCGATTCGGACAGGATCACCATAAAAAGAAAAATTTATTTAATTAAAAACAATTTTCTCTTCTCAATTTGTAATGGCCGGCTACTTTTAAAAACAAAACAAGGAGAGTTTTAATTAACACAAGAATTAAAACTTCCTAATTTGTTTCTGAAAATTTATAAAAAATTTCTCCAATAATTCTTCCTTCATGGTGGTTTATAAAAAGGAAATTTTATAAATTAAAATATTTCTTTTAAACATGTGAATGATTTCCAAAAAGGAAAGTTATCTCTAAAAATTAAAATCTCTTTTAATCTACAAATAAGGAAAGATATCAAATCTTTTCTTAATCTTTTGTAGAAACTTATAAAAGAAATATTTAATTTTTAAACTCTCTTTTAAATCATGATCATGGTTAAAAAAGAAAAGTTTTCTTAAAATTAAAATCCACCTTTTAATTTACAAATAAGGAAAGATTTCAAATCTTTTCTTAATCCTTTGTAGAAAGCTATAAAAGGAAATATTTAAATTTTAAACTTTCTTTTAAAACCATGGAATCCACTTAAGAAAAAATTTATAAATAAAATCCTTTTTAATATGATGTGGCCGGCCACATCATGCTTGGACTCCAAACATTGGTCGGCCACCAACTTGGCTCAACCTTTGGGTCTTGGCCGGCCCTAGCTTGGGTTCCAAGCTAGCTTGGTCGGCCACCAAAGAGTGGGTAAGAAGGTGGGTATGTGGTGGGTATAAATCTCTATATACAAGAGGCTACGATAGGGACCAAGAGGAGGAATTGGTTTTGGTCTCCCGATGAAATTAAGTTTCCCGTGTTTGCCCCGAACACACAACTTAACTTCATCAATAATAATTCATACCAATAAAGAATTATTATTGAACTACCGCACCAATCCCAAATTACATTTTGGGCTCCTTATTATGAGTGTGCTAGTCTCCCTATGTTTAAGATGTCGAATGTTCACTAATTAAATGAGTTACTAACAACTCACTTAATTAATCTCTTAGTCCAAGTGTAGTACCACTCAACCTTATCGTCATGTCGGACTAAGTCCACCTGCAGAGTTTAACATTACAATCCTTATGAGCTCCTCTTAGGGACATTATCAACCTAGATCACTAGGACACAGTTTCCTTCTATAATCAACAACACACACTATAAGTGATATCATTTCCCAACTTATCGGGCTTATTGATTTATCAAACTAAATCTCACCCATTGATAAATTAAAGAAATAAATATCAAATATATGTGCTTGTTATTATATTAGGATTAAGAGCACACACTTCCATAATAACTAAGGTCTAGTTCTTTTATCAAGTCAGTATAAAAAGAACTTACCTAAAATGGTCCTACTCAATACACTTAGTGTACTAGTGTAATTTATTAGTCAAGATAAACTAATACCTAATTACACTACGACTATTCCAATGGTTTGTTCCTTTCCATCTTAGTCGTGAGTTTTTTTTATAATTTATAAAGAACCGATAACATGATCTTCTGTGTGTGACACCACACATCATGTTATCTACAATATAAATTAATTGAACAACTACATTTATCATAAATGTAGGCATTTGACCAATGTGATTCTTATTTCTAGATAAATGTTTATACCAAAAGCTAGGCTTTTAGTATACATCCTAACAGGTGGTCTTGAAGTTTTCAAACGACCGAATGGAGGAAGTAAGGAGTCAATTATACTATCTTAGAACCAAGCCAGAAATTGTTGTCAGGAAGACTTGTTGATGCTATTAGTATACTGATGTAACAAAGCCACATTTGTGAATCGACACAAATGATCTTTTGGGTCAGCTACTCTCATGTATTCATCGAACTATGGAGGTCAAAAATGACATGATAGTTCATCTTCAAGAACATTCTTGGAAAAGGGAGTACTTCTAAAGTTTTTCATTTTAGTCGTGACAGACTCTTTACCTCAAAGAGGGTTTGGGGAGGCATTTCTTCTGTCAAAACTCAAGAGACTTCTTGTGTCTCATGGATGTTCCAGCAGGAGTCAAGATTGGAGCTTGAGGGATTTCAATTGGCTGTAGCGGCCTCTTGTTGGGAACTTGAGGCACCTCAGCTAATGATGAGGGTATCTTCGAAGGCGAAGGGTTTGACGTTTGCTGCTTTTGCAATGCCTCTTGTACTTTGGCTGCTACAAGTTGATTAAAATCTTCCTGTGTCATAGTGATAACAGTAGGTCTTCTAGTGTTATACATCTTAACATCTTAGTTTAGGATCTTAGTGTTCCCATAGATGTTGTCAATTTGTTCTTGTCTAAGATCGCTAATGGGTGAGCCACCAGTGACCTATCTTGGATGCTAATGGAGTCGTCAAACTTCAAGAAAGAGCAAGGAGGAGAGGGTCGGATCAACTAGAGTGCCTGTGAGACCTGAGAGGAAAAAAGGAGAATTAGAATGGAGGTCGAGGTGCCTCGGCTCATCCACTTTGACGCCCAAGTCAGCCCCCGACAAGAGAGGTAGAGAAGAAGAAGAATTATGAATGAGAAGATGCGGTAGTTTATAGGCGGTTGTGTACATTTTTGCATACATTCACTTGTTGATGTGGGTTCCTTTTATAACACTACTAGAATAGTACTTCTCTTGTCATTAATTAGATGTCAAATCCTAGTAGGGAAAACATCACGTCGTATCATCGCCGTATTATACGATCATGTTGCCTACGTTCCGTATTTATAAAAAAATTTGGTGGGGGTCATGCTATGGCAATCATATTGGCCACGTGTTCTAACAACCCACTCTCTATCCCACATAATGCATTAGCCCACATGCTAGGCCAGCCCACTTAATACTGAGGTAGTTGAGCCAAAGGCTGCTGCCTGTTAGGCAAAGGTGCGTCAGATTGAAAAGGTCGAGTGGATCAGGGATCGATGAAGTTGAGCGAATAGAGGCTGAGCATATGGTCGATGAGGCCGAGTAGATAAAGACGAATCGAGTGTCATTTGTCGAGTCGGTAGAGCTAAGCTAAAGGAGTCGTGAATCGAGTTCCCAGTATTTGACTAAATTAAGTTGAAGGAGTCGGGGGAGCTGAGCCCAAGGAGTCGATTAGATTGAATTGTAGGAGTTGGGGAAGCTGAGCCTATGGAGTTGGATAGATCGAATTGAACGAGTTGGGGAAGCTCAACCCAAGGAGTCGGGTAGACCGAGCAGAAGGAGTGGAGTAGACCGAACTAAAGGAGTCAGGCGTGAGGGGTCCACTGACTTCCATCTCTACTTATGTAGTATGTCTCTACTATTCTTCGCATCAACTCTGAATCTAGAGTACTTTGGATTCATGACCTCCGCAAGGTAATATAAATCAATTGTATAGAGTTTAATTAATTTAGTAACCAATCGAATTAAATTTATTTATTGGGTTGATTTATTTTGTTTTCTAAGTAAAATTTGATGGGTTCGGTTTGTCTAATAAAAATTTACTTTGTTCTATTTCGATTTAATTAATTTTTTTTATTAATCTAAAAGTCAATCGAATTAATTATTTTTTACCCGTTTGATTTATTCGGATTTCCGCAAAGCAGTCTCATGCGCGCCGCCTACTCGATCGCCGAGCAGCTTCTACGGTGTTGTGGACCTCCTAATCGATGACCATGCCTCCCCTGGATTTACTCGTCCCATCCTTGATCTGTTCCTCATGTTGTACACCAAGTATTCGATGACGGAGCTGTTAAATATCAACTCCAACCCAAATAAAGGATAAAACTTATCCAATAAAAGATAAGAGTTATAGATAAGATTTGCTATTTAATTATTTATTTTTCTAATAGATAAAGATGACGACTTGATAAAAGATAAAATTAAATGTGTGGTCAAGAGTGTTTTTCTCATTTCATGGATAAGAATTAGAATTTCAATGGCTAGGATTTAATTTAATTGAACGGTCCAGATTGTATGAAGAGTACTATAAATACTCTACCTTGTATTTAGTTTCAATAATCAATCAAGTATCAATTTGTGAGTCAAAGTTTTTTTTGTTTTTCTTCTTTGTCTTAGCATTGTGAGTGATCCACAAAAAAGGTGTTGCAGTGTTGTTATTGTTAGTGTAAGACAAGTAATTTATTTACTTGTTTGTTGGTCCAATTTTCAACAATTGGTATCAGAGCCAAGTTAATCAGGGATTATTCTTGGTGGAGCTATCTTAGATTGTGAGGAGTTTTATGCTTTACAAGTTTTTTAATCAAACTTGTTTGGTATAATCAAAGCTTTTCGACGTGATGGGGGACCTTCAAGTAGTAGGAGGTGTCAAGAAGCTCAACAACAAAAACTACAACACGTGGGCAACATGCATGGAGTCTTACCTACAAGGTCAAGATCTCTGGGAGGTTGTTGGTGGTAGTGAAGCTACGCAGCCGGCAGAAGACGCCAATGGCATTTTGCGAAAATGGAAGATTAAGGCAAGTAAAACAATGTTTGCCTTAAAGATCACAATTGAATAAGAAATGTTGGAGCACATCCGAGATGCCAAAACACCAAAGGAAGTGTGGGATATCTTTGCTACACTTTTTTCAAAGAAGAATGATACAAGATTACAACTTCTGGAGAACGAGCTATTGTCAATAGCGCAATGTGGCAAGACGATTGCCCAATACTTCCACAAGGTGAAGTTGATATGTCGCGAAATTTCAGAGCTAGATCCATCAGCTCCTATTGGGGAAGCAAGGATAAAAATAATAATTATTCATGGTTTGAGGCCAGAATATCGAGGATTTATTGCTGCTATACAAGGATGGCCAACACAACCATCGCTTCTTGAATTTGAAAATTTACTTGCAGGTCAAGAAGCTATGGCTAAGCAAATGGGAGGACTCTCACTAAAAGATGAAGAAGAAGCACTCTACACCAACAAAAATAAGGGCAACTTCAAACGGCACACTGGTGGATCTAAAAAGGATGGCGACAAAGGAAAAAGCTATCATGGGAATGGAGGCTCTCGTCCAGGGGGAGCCTCGAAGAATTATGGTGATCGTAAAAAATTTTCTGGCGAGTGCTACAATTGTGGGAAGGTGGGTCACATGGCAAAAGATTGTTGGTCCAAGAAAAGGTTCGTTCAAAGCAACACTGCTACTTCCAATTCTAAAGAGAATAGCGAAGATGATTGGGATGCTGAAGCTTTGATGGCTACGGAGGAAAAAGACTTGGCTCTCACAACAACGCCAGAACAGATTGACTACAAAAATGATTGGATCGTGGATTCAGGCTGCTCAAATCATATGACGGGTGATAAAGAAAAATTGCAAAACTTATCTCAATACAAAGGAGCTCGTATGGTGGTTACAGCCGACAACTCAAGGTTACCAATAGCACATGTTGGTAAGACGGTAATTACACCTCGATATAATTCTAACCAAGTGCCTCTTCAAGATGTCTATCATGTCCCAGGAATGAAGAAGAATTTACTGTCTGTGGCCCAATTAACATCTTCAGGTCATTATGTTATATTTGGTCCTGAAAATGTAAAGGTATATCGAAACCTCAAAATTTCAGAAGCACCAACAATGGAGGGTCAACGATTAGAGTCGCTCTACGTGATGTCAGCAGAGTCTGCATATATAGACAAGACAAGAAAAAGTGAGACAGCAGTTATATAGCACATGCGGCTAGGTCATGTTAGCTATTCCAAATTAAACATGATGATGCAGAAGTCGATGCTCAAGGGACTTCCTCAACTAGACATACGAACAGACACAATATGTGCAGGATGTCAGTATGGTAAAGCACACCAATTACCATATCAGGAGTCAAACTTCAAAGCAAAGGAACCATTGGAGTTAGTTCACTCTGATGTATTCGGGCCTGTTAAGCAGTCGTCAATTGGTGGTATGCGGTATATGGTGACATTCATTGATGATTTCTCAAGGTATGTGTGGATTTTATTTATGAAAGAAAAATCTGATGCCTTCTCAATGTTCAAAGAGTTCAAGCAGTTAGTCGAAGGAGAATTGGGAAAAAAGATATGTTGCTTGCGCACAGACAATGGAGGAGAATATAGCTCAAGAGAGTTCTCTCAATACTTGAGAGAAAGTCAAGTATATCATCAATACACTTGTGCCAACACACCACAGCAGAATGGTGTAGCAGAAAGAAAGAATCGACATCTTGTAGAAATTTGTCGAAGTATGCTGCATGAGAAGAATGTACCTGGACGTTTTTGGGCTGAAGCAATGAGGACTGCAGCTTTTATCATCAATAAACTTCCTCAACCAAGGTTAGAATTTATTTCACCCTTTGAGAAGTTACGGAACAAAAAACCTACAGTTAGCTACTTTCGAGTATTTGGATGTGTATGTTATGTATTTGTTCCTGATCACTTACGAAGCAAGTTTGACAAGAAAGCTATTAGATGCATCTTTGTGGGATACGATAGCCAGAGAAAGGGGTGGAAATGCTGCGATCCAACAAGCGAAAGATGTTACACTTCACGAAATGTAGTGTTCGATGAAGCATCTTCTTGGTGGACCACAGAGAAGGAGGTCTTGCCAGAATCTAAAGACCTTGAAGATAAAGTACAACAAAAGATGAGGGAGCATATAGTTCAACTTCAATCAGGTTCAGATGAATCAGGAGGTCCAAATGATAATGATGCAGAGCAAAGAGTGGCTCAGAGTCCTTGGCAAACCGGCATATATCAACATCCAAATGAAGAAGAAAGGCCTAATGAAGTAGAAGAATTAACTCCACAATCTCAACTCCGAAGGTCAACAAGAACACGAAGGCCAAATCCAAAATATGCAAATGCAGCCATAGTTGAAGAAGCAGTAGAGCCTGAGACGTTTGAAAAAGCATCACAAAGTTCTGAGTGGATGACAGCCATGAAACAAGAGATTGATGCACTGCAACAAAATCAGACTTGGGATCTCATACCAAAACCAAGAGATGTGAAACCCATTTCGTGCAAATGGGTTTACAAAATAAAGCATCGTCCAGATGAGTCAATTCAAAAGGTTTCGTGATCAACTCGGCATAGTACAAAGGGTTGGTGTTGAGGGGGAGTGTTAAATATCAACTCCAACCCAAATAAAGGATAAAACTTATCCAATAAAAGATAAGAGTTATAGATAAGATTTGTTATTTAATTATTTATTTTTCTAATAGATAAAGATGACGACTTGGTAAAAGATAAAATTAAATGTGTGGTCAAGAGTGTTTTTCTCATTTCATGGATAAGAATTAGAATTTCAATGGCTAGGATTTAATTTAATTGAACGGTCCAGATTGTATGAAGAGTACTATAAATACTCTACCTTGTATTTAGTTTCAATAATCAATCAAGTATCAATTTGTGAGTCAAAGTGTTTTTTGTTTTTCTTCTTTGTCTTAGCATTGTGAGTGATCCATAAAAAAGGTGTTGTAGTGTTGTTATTGTTAGTGTAAGACAAGTAATTTATTTACTTGTTTGTTGGTCCAATTTTCAACAGGAGCTGGCTGTGTCGACCTTCTACAAGATGGTGGCCCGAGGTTTCATTCCCGATGTCAAAAATTGCAATAGGATTCTGAGGAATTTGAGGGGCACACGCCAATGGTCACAAGTGCGGGCCGTCTACAAAGAAATGGTAAATTCTGGTATACAGCTGACCATTGTTACTTACAACACCATGCTCGATTCCTTTTGCAAGGAAGGGAAGGCCGACGAAGCTCTTAGGATATTGGGTGACATGGAGAGCCGGGACTCTGGGTGCTTGCCCAATGACGTTACCTATAATGTCATCATCAATGGACTGTCCAAGAATGGTGAATTTAATGGGGCAAAGAAGTTGCTTGACAAGATGCAAAAATCTGGAAAGGTCTCAGCTTTAAGTTACAACCCTTTTATCAGTGGGTTTTACTTGACAGAGGTTATATTGATGAGGCACTAGGCTTTAGGAATTAGATGGTTGGAAATGGCACAGCTCCTTCGGTGGTGACTTACAATGCTCTAATCTATGGGTTGTGTACCAGTGGTCGGATGGAGGAAGCCTGAGATAAGTTTGTTGAAATGAGGAAAATGAATCTAGCACCAGATATCGTGTCATACAACTCTTTAATCTATGGATTTTGTAGGTTTGGCAATCTAAAGGAGGCTCTTTACTTATTTGATCATATGAGAGATGCACGTATACGTCCTAATGTTAGAACATTCAATATTCTTATTTATGGCTATTGCCAAATGGGAGCTCTAGAGGGGGCTCAAAAGCTTAAAGAGAAGATGATTCATTCAGGTTGTATGCCTGATGTTTATTCATATACTCTTCTGATGAAGGGATCTTGTAAGTTTGGAAATTTTGCCATGTCAGAAGCTTATTTTGATGAGATGTTGCAGCGAGGTCTCCAGCCAGATTGCTATGCATACACGACAAGAATAATGGGAGGGTTGAGGGTAAGGCCTGCTTTTAACGCTTTTCAGCTGCGGGAGGAAATGATAACAAGAGGCATTTGTCCAGATACAGTTACATACAATGTGTTGATTGACGGCTGCTGCAAGATGGGAAATCTTACAGAAGCCTATAATATCTGGAAAAAGATGGTAGATGATGGATTTCAACCAGATCGTATAACATATACTTCTTTAATTGTGGCAATACCTCATATGCTAATCCATCCGAGGGGACATATACTTCTTTAATTCATGTGACAAAAGGCGATTCGCTCGCCCCCAGCGCCCCCGCCATTCCGTCCCTAGGCCAACACGGAGGAGATAAATCACGGGTGGCTATTAGCCATTAGTGCAAATGGTCAAGACAGAGGGGAGGTTATGCTCGGTCACGCCGAGTTTCGATCTCAAGACCTCATGTGGCAACACCCCATGTCTTAACCATCGCACCGCCCCGAGGGGACATACTTTTTTAATTCATGGTGGCAAAAGGCGAATATGCTCGCCCCCAGCGCCCCCGCCAACCCGTCCCGGGCTAACACGGAGGAGGTAAATCACGGGCGGGACATACTTCTTTAATTCATGTGGCAAAAGGCGAAATCGCTCGCCCCTAGCGCCCCCGCCGCACCCGACCCAAGGCCATCACGAGGTAAGTAAATCACAGCATCCAGAGCGAGCATGTGGTAGGTGGGGTGAGTTGTACAGGGACCGGAGATTTACGCCATACTTCTTTAAATCACGGGCGGGACATACTTCTTTAATTCATGTGGCAAAAGGTGATTCGCTCGCCCCCAGCGCCCCCGCCAACCCATCCCTAGGCCAACACGGAGGAGGTAAATCACGGGTGGCTATTAGCCATTAGTGCAAATGGCCAAGACATGAGGGAGGTTATGCTCGGTCACGCCGAGTTTCGACCCCAAGACCTCTTATGACAACACTCCATGCCTTAACCATCTCATCGCCCCGAGGGGACATACTTCTTTAATTCATGTGGCAAAATGCGATTCGCTCACCCCCAGCGCCCCCGCCAACCCGTCCCTAGGCCAACACGGAGGAGGTAAATCACGAGTGGCTACTAGCCATTACTGCAAATGGCCAAGACATGGGGGAGGTTATGCTCGGTCACGCCGAGTTTCCCGAGGGGACTACATACTTCTTTAATTCATTGCCACCAATGAATTAAAGAAGTATGTAGTCTCCTCGGGACGGTGCGATGGTTAAGACATGGGGTGTTGCCACATTCATGTGGCAAAAGGCGATACTCTCGCCCCCCGCGCCTCCGTCAACCCGTCCCTAAGCCAACACGGAGGAGGTAAATCACGGGTGGCTACTAGCCATTAGTGTAAATGGCCAAGACATGGGGGAGGTTATGCTCGGTCACGCCGAGTTTCGACCCCAAGACCTCATGTCATGTAGATTGCAAAAAGGGTCAAATGAAAGAAGCAAAGAATATGTTTGATGCCATGCTTAACAATAAGTTGTTTCCCACAGTTGTCACCTACACTGTTCTCATTCATGCACTGCACATGCAAAAAGGGGCTATCTTGAAGCTGCGTATGACTACTTCTTGAACATGCTGGAGAAGAATATATTGCCAAATGAAATAACGTACAATGCTCTTATGCATGGATTATGCATAAAGCAGAAGATTCAATTGGCTTATGAGCTCTTCTTCAGGATGCAAGGGAAAGGTTTGTCCCCGAATACCTACACCTATACTTTACTCATAAATGCAAATTGCAATTTGGGTAACTGGAATGAAGCATTTAGGCTATATGCTGAAATGCTCAAGAAGGAAGTTCTTCCTGATTCATGTACTTGGAATGTGTTGTTTAAACATTTTGGCGAAGACCACAAATGTCATTCTGCTAGTTTTTTAGAAAGCATTGTCTCTGCAGTTGACTAATTCAGGTTACACTCAACGAGAATTTCTATGTTGCTGATAAGTTATTGTGGTTGCTGAAGATGTAAAGCAGCTTTCCATCGTCAACTTCTACTACTAGAAAATTCCATCCCGATGATTTATTGATGTGATGATTTATCTGAGAACATTGTCTTATTCTGTTTAGTTGGTACTCCATTCGCACCAAGTGACCATGTGAATAGCGAACAAGCGGACAATTTTGCAATATAGTGGACTTGAATCTGAAATTTGCAGATATTCTTCTGAATGTTGTAAGAGATTGATTGATATTCTTCCCTCCCAAGCCATCATTTCACAAAGTTGCAGCAAATAAGGTGACATGGTGAATTTGTAAATTGATACTTTTTTATTTTGTAACATAATAAGCATAAAACTCTATTGCAATTACATCACATTGACATGACATTTGTACAATTCAACATTTGATTATTGTAATTGCAAAAACTTAACAAATAAATTATTTTCAGCTATAATTTTGATTCTTCTGCAGTGTTTCTTGTCCTTTTCACTCAAATTCCTGTTTCATAGTTATGCTCCTCGAATTCAGCTGGAAAATTTATCTTCAATGATTTGTGAAACCAGTTTTAGTAAATGTTAAAAATCCAGAAATTGTTTTCTCGTCTTCAGTCTACAACTTCACATATCCTATTTCTGATTGTTCTACATTTTATCTCTGAAATGCAAGTTCTGAAATTTTTCTTTGAATATTTATGTTTCCATAGAAAAACTGGAGCTTTATTCAAACAAAACTGTGCTCTCTCTTTTCTGAGGTTCATGCACAATTACACTATGTCATGCCATAAATAGTTAGTCGAAATTTCATCTCTAGGCCATGCTTCAAAAACCAGACAAAACCGATCAGTGCAACCTGTCAAACCATCAACTAAAAGCAAAATCAGTAAGATTTGAATTTATTGAAAAACATATCATTGAACCAAGCTAATCCAGTCAAACAAACACAACTTATTGGTGACATTCATTTTTCTATAGCAATGCTCTTTTCCATTATCTTTGCAGCTAGCGCAGATCTTAAAGTGAAATATGCAACTTTCCCTTTTGAATTGTTTTTAGATTTCAAATAACTGTGTTATTATGTCATGTTAATTAATCTTGGTCATGAATATATGGCACATGTATGAATTCAAATTTTAAACACTTCATTTTTCTAAAAATTCTATATGCGGTGATGCTGAAATGTCAATGGTAGAGTCAAATGCCTGATAAAGTGCTAGATGTAGAGTCTATTTGTCAAAAATTTTTAGTCTATTGTTTGTTCTGCCACTGAGCAATGAATTTAACACACTGCATATATAAATTTAAATATTGCATTTTGACAGCCATTTTGCAATTTTGCATCATCTAGACGATGAGCATGTGATAGTGAGTTTGTCCATATGCAATTGAAGTTATTAGGTTTTGTCTTGTAAATAAATCTTTGCAATATACCGAAAACTAATGTCGAAGACATAGGTCAAATGATGATTGTAAGAAAATGCTGCAATAAATGTCTCAGAGCCATTGTACATTGTGTTTTAATTGTTTAATATTTTGAGGTTGTATACTAAACTTATTGATATCAAATCTCTTACTGACAACAAAGTCAATTTAAAATGCACCGAGAATTTCATAGTGAATGATTTGGAATGATCTGCTCATTTTTATTGAGCATGTCTATTGTCCAAACAGCTAAATTCCCTAACTCTTCTATTCATTTGACACCGTCTCTACACTTCTTCCATGGTGATTGTCTCGATTGGTCGATTGGATCTCACTCCAGTAAATGCAACTCTAATAAGCATAGCCTTTGTGAGTCCCATCTTCGTTAATCTAAAAATGGCACTACCTTCCAATTTCAAGAACTTTTCACTAGTTACGGAGGACAGGTGAGGCTCTTTGTCCTCATTCTCCAAGATAACTCATGGACAAACAATTCTTTGGGGATTGCGTCTAGTGTCTAAAAAATGACCTTGGGTGTGGATCATCATGATTATCTTGAGTTTTTCAGTGATACTACCACAATATGTTCATCTATGTCTAGCAGTACTCATACCTAGAAATCCATTTCAATTACGTTAAATAGTTATTTCTGGTCTTCTATGCCGCACATACTCTCAATTGTGTTGGATCAAATTGCTTCAACTTTGAACATTTCGCTACCAACTTAATTTATTTTTTCTTATTCAAACCTGCACATGTATCTTAGCTTTCTCACTTAAAAATTGATAATCTGTGGTTCTTTCACTGATAAATTTACTAGTAAACTGAACCTGATAAAATTTGGAAATCCAAGACCATTTTTTTTCCAAAACACTTAACAGTAGAGAAAGACAATTGAACCACAAAACTTTGACTGTGAAATAGATGTAATTGTGAAATTTGATTTAATCACTAGTCACCATTTATTTACTTTTATAGAACCAAGCAAAACTTGCATCAACTTGAATTAAGCAGGGGACTTATGACTTTCAACTTTGATTTGATAGTTGTCTATCAGAGTTATGAATCTCTCATAACAGTAAGAGATTAATTTGGAAAACATGAAACTAAAAAGAGAATGAGTAGACTAAAGCTCACCAAGGAAAACATCATCAATGAGAAAATACCTTCGAAGATTAAACATCAAATTATGATGTTGTGATATGGACAATAATTTTTTTTGCCAGTAAAAAACAATGAATTTAGAAAACAAACTGGATCATGATTTTCAGTGCTTATGTAATGCCAATTTTGATAAGCTATTGAACCAGTGTAATGCTTGTTGTAGTTTGATCTATAATGTGAGTGTTAAGGAGCGGTAAATATCTGTCTTGTAATTGTGATATTATCCTATGATCGAGATATTATTCTAACATTTGATAATCCTCTTGTTCTGGAATTTATCAGTAGTTAAGTTTATCCTGACTTTCCTACATTGTTGTCTTGGTTATGGTGACTACCATATTTGACTTTGTTCGTGTTTTATTTGTTTTTCTAGTATTCATATAGTGTATTTACTTATCTTGTTTTTTTTTTCTGTAACTAATGCAATGAAAGCAGAAATTAAAAAGCGAAAGCCACCACAACTTATCTAAGGAAGCTTCAGAGACAAAAACCACCTTTGATTACTAGTTGTTGAGCTTTTAACTTCACCTCAATTATGCAAAACAACTAGGGTATTCCTCAGTCAAACAATGTCATGGGTAGCATCAACCTAATAAAGTTTAGGTTGCAAGGCTGCAAAATAGAAGTTGGTGGTATTTCAAGCTAGCCCCGCTTAATGTTGCAACTTATGTATCAAACATGAGACTTTGCAGCCTATGTATCAATTATGAAGCTACAATAAATCCTCATTTCACCTATAGAGGCCAGCAGAGAGAAATTGTCTATAAATCCCTATTAAAAAAGAAAAAAAAAAAGAAGATAAATATCTGAATAGGATTGTCATGTCATCTCATGGTCACTAAACTTGGTTAGAACTTGCAGTTCTCAGCTGTTGCTGCACTTGGGATTGTTAATCCCTATGGTTGTTGTTTGATCACTTGCTTACTAGAGAACCTGGCTTTTTGTCTGAGATAATAAAATGCTTTCCCTATTGATTCTATCCGAAATTGATGGAGATGGAATATTGGATAGATTCTATCCGAAATTGATGGAGATGGAATATTGGATACATGGCTTAGATGTTGATCAAATGAAGACTCCTCGCTGTCAAAAGATAACTTCGAAGTACTTCTGCGTATCAAAAGGAGCGTTAGTGACTGAGCTAGGGAAGGGGTCCCCGGCGTAGGCCCTTCGACGCTCAAATCAATGATTGATAGAAGGTGATGAATAGTAGTATAAATGAACAGTGGAAACTGCATAGTCTTGTGTAATATGAGCGTACCTGCGCCTGTAGATGGAGATCCCTTTTTATAGTGTTACTGTTTGTCTATGCATGAATCTCAAAGCATTTCCAGAAAAGGACAGATTATAAAAATGCTCTGATATCTTTTCCCAAAATGAATCCGCAATCTCTGCGTTTGGAAGATAGGAAGCTTTTCATGCACAACTTGAATATAGACTATTTGCTGTCCTTCATGACACAAAACGCTAAAAAGGAATATGAGGTCGTTGGGCTTAGGGCCCACAACGCGCTTACTTGGTAAACGGATAGAGCTTTTCCCATGACCTGGTCGGCAGTCACTTGGCCGATCGGACATATAGAATGTGGTCGGATACTCGTCCCTTATTCGGCCTATCGGTTTCAACCAAAGAGTTCAATCGGACTGGACGTCCATTCTGACCGATCGGACCGTAGTTTCGATTGGCTAAAATGCTCGACCGAACTATTCAATTGTTCTATCTTAAAGAAATTTTGGCCATGGAGAGTGATGATTCGTCTTAAGCTATTCGTCCATATTAAGAGGTTTGGCCTCCGACCGGTCCGATGGTCCGGTCGGATAACCTCTTGGCCTAATGGTCCGATCGGCCCATTGGACCAGTTGGATAACCTCTTGGCCGTGATGATTGACTATGTTAGCTTCAAGGGTTAATCCTTTCTTGACTTTGATCACCATGTCAGTGGATATCCTGGACTTTGACCGACTTTGGGGGACCTCAATCGCCATATCACCCATGTTTAGATAATCCTTTTAATCACGTGCAAACAAGCAGAATGCGTCTGCTCTCAAAATTCTTTTAAATTTTAGCAGTTATTATGGCACATATATACTTCTCTCTGTTTCATTTTTTTTTTTTCCTTCAGTAATCTTTTTGTTATCGAACTGAGCAGAGCTAAACAATAGTTGAACGAACTTGTTAGGATAGAAGCTGCAGCTACTTGCTGCATACTGATGCATAAACTGCTGAGATTGGAGCTCTTGCATGCACCTTACCACTGTATTTGCTCTGATCACTTGGTATTGGAACCTTTTTTTTTTTCCTTTTATCAAATTGACTCGTTGACTAACAAAAGAGTAGCTGAAAGAGTTGAGATAATATTTGCTAGAGAACTTATTAATGTGAATAGTTCTAGTTTGTTTTTTCAGGCAAAACTGAATTGTCATTCAACTTTGTTGATGATGAAATGAGTTGAAAAGTTGGCTGGATTAATCTGGCAAACTTCGCGTTCAAGCTCTCATAGTAGTCAGTAGATGCCGACTGATACTTAATGTCGCAGTTGCAAAACACAACTTTGCCTCCAGCTATATTTTACTTTCTTGATATTTTGTTTATGTTAAATATTCAACTCATCCCACTGGATATTGACTTTGTCATGCATTTATAAGCTCATAGTAACTAATTCGTTATGTGAATGGTTCTCTGATCAGAAGTGTTGAGCTATGGTCTCAGTGAAGATTAGTGGCAGCATTGCAGCCGGGCAGAGAACGCCAGTGGCCTTGCGGAGGCTGCATAGGAACAAGTGAATTATTAAACGTGAAGGATGCTATCAAATCTTTAGCTCATGGTTTTCAGTTAAACAATATTGGCACCGTTAACATTGGAGTTGAGTGGCTTCTGAAATTAATATCATCATAGCATATTACATGACTGCATTGTCTTTACTTTGGTGGTTCTTTATCTCATCCTGTTAATGCAAGGTAGCTCTTAAATCTTTTATTGGGATTGATTGGTACCTAAGAAAAGCTTTAGAAAGTTCATTACTACATAATTTACTTTAACCATTTTAGAGCAAGAATGCAATAGCATGACATCATCCATCCGGAGGTTCATGGACTGGAAAGATAAGGTTCATTGAACAAGATTTTAAAAAAAAGAACAATCATGAACACAGAGACCTTGAAATCTAACTCGAAATTTTACAATTCAGTTTACGGGTGTGATATTGTTTGTTACCCTTTTCTTTCACTGTGATTCTGTGCATCAGTTTCTTTCGATTCAATTAAAAATAAATACGAAGGAGAAAAATAATAGAAGGCATTTGCCTGCAGGTTCTTAAGAAGTGGGATGAAAAGCCAAATTCTTTCCTTCTCGATTCCGAATCATACTGCGGAAGCACTTGAAGCTCTTCCCGCAAGCCCCGCATGCTCGTCTTCTACTTTAAATAGATCGCCATTTTCGTCGGCGTCGAAGCTGGAATGCACACTGTAGAAGACGTAGACGACCACGGCGAAGCCCGAGAAGACGGCGAACCTCAAGTACGACGGGGCGTCCAGCGACCCCAGCAGGAAGACGTTGAGGAAAATGGAGACGGCCGGAGTCCACGGCATCAGCGGCAACCCCCAGTGCTCTGGCTTCCTCGCCTCCGGCACCAGGGACTGGAACACCTGCAGCAAGACGACGGCCGCTGCGGCGCAGCCGCCGAGGAGCACCGCCTTGGCCGTGCCTGCCGGAGCGAGCTTCCATAGCAGCGTGAAGGCGAGGGAGACGGCGGAGAAGGCGAGCAGGAAGGAGACGGTCGGCCGCGGATCGGTGGAGCCGGCGGAGACGTAGCGGCGGTAGATGACGGCGTTGCCGACCATGTAGAAGACGAAGAGGGTGCCGATGGAGACGAGGTTGAGTAGGACGTTCAGGTCGGTGAACAGAGCGATCGCCGCCGTAATAACTCCTGGAAACTAATTAACATTGTTAAAAGGAAAGAGGTCTTAAGTGTAGTTTTGAAATTATTCAAAATACTAGGATTAAGCTGAATAAAATTTTTAAAATGCTCCAAGGATTTTGGGCAATTTCAAAGCTACGCTTTATTTAAAAAGAGATGAGCTGACCGAGGCAGGCCGAGGCGTTGACGGGAGTGCAAGTCTTGGGGTTGACTTTTGCGAGCCAGGCAGGGACGACTCCGGACCGTCCAATGACGCAGACGTACCGAGCTTGTCCCAACATGGCAACTAGGAGCGAGGTCAACATTCCGAAGCTTGCTCCTGCTCCGATCACCTTCGACGCCCATCCCCATCCGGCGGTTTCGTCGAACGCCGCCGAGAACGGGGACTCCGCGTCGATCTGAAGGCCACAATGGAAGCAGCAAAATGTGAGTCTTTTTTTTTCTCTCTCTCTCTCTCTCTTCAGGAAATCAAACACTTACGGCGTCGTAGGGGACAAGCATGGACATCGAGACGGCCATGAGGCAGTAGAGGAGCGTGACAACGGCGACGGAGCCGGAGACGCCGATGGGGATGTCGCGCGCAGGGTGGCGCACCTCCTCCGCCATGGTGGAGACGGCGTCGTAGCCGATGTAGCTGAGGTAAACCATGGCGGCGCCGTTGAAGACTCCGGCAACCCCATAGGGCAGGAACCCACCGGGGCTCTCCCCCGGATTCGCCGGGTGGGTCAGGTTGCGGACGTGGCCACGCCAGAACCCCACGACGATGATAAAGAGGATGAAGGCGATGTGGATCGCTGTCAGCGCCATGTTGAGCACGGAACTCTCTTTAGTGCTGCATCGGCAATACTAAGAATGGAAGGCAAAGTCGAAGACGAAACAAAACTGAGAGTTTGATAGATGACACGGTTTCACACAAACAAAACGAACGCATGCATTATGATCGCCGTGATTTGACAAGACGTGCGCAGCCAAAAAATGGAGGACGCGAGAACCAGGAGACGAATTTGCTCTGCTGCGGCAGCAGCAGCAGAGCTTTTTGTACTGTGACCGTCGACTAAGAAACGCAGTACTAGGAAGGAAGCCGGCCGGTTTAGTTACCTGTAACAGATACAGATGGAGATAAGGAGGATAACGGCGACGGCGAGAAGATCAATCTGGTTGAAGCCCTCGGGGAGGCCGGCGACGGTGAAGCGGCACTTGGCGGTGGTGTCGACCCCGATGGCGCTGCCCAGATAAGCCGTGAAGCTCCGGGCCACCGCCGCGTTGGAGAACACGTACTCCATTATCAAGTTCGCCCCCGTCAAAAACGCCGCAAATTCCCCTGAAATGACGAGTTGTTAAAAATCCCATCTCTCTGATTAGAAGGACTAATCGGTTACCGAATGTGACACGTAGGTAGCTGAAAGCGCCTCCGGCGACGGGCATATCGACGGCGAACTCGGTGTAACAGAAGGAGGAGAGGAGGGCGCAGAGGCCAGCTATGGCGTAGGAGAGCACGATGGCGGGGCCGGCGTAGAGCTTGGCAGCGCGGCCGGTTGTCACGAACACCCCAGCCCCGACCATGCCACCGATCCCGAACCCGACGAGGTCTAGCCACCGCAGGGACCGGTCCATGTCGGCCCCAGACCGGGCCCTGACCCGGCTCATCTCTTCGTAGGTGGTGGTCACGGACCCCGCGCGCCGCCGCAGCCGCCGGGGCGTCTGCGCAAGCGCCCGCCCGTAGGATTTGACACTCGCGAACGACGACGTCGGAGAGGGAGCGGAAGAGGAAGAGGATGCGGCGCTGAGACGACCATGTGGCTTCTCCATCATCCCCTCTCTCTCTCTCTCTCTCTCTCTCTCTCTCTCTCCCCTTTCTCTCACTCACGATTTTTTGCTGATGAGAGGCAGTGAGAGTTGGCGCATTTAACGTGACTGGTAGAAGAGGAGGTATCCAACATTAAACAAACATAATCTCTCTTACACAATTTTTTTTTAAAACTCAATTAACTGTTCCAATAGAAAAAAAAAAAAACAAGAAACAGAATTAAATATCACCAAACGAACTGAATACAGGCTACAGCTGGTAATATAATATATATATATATATATGTATATATATATATATATAATCTTTAATTATAAGGATGATTATATTTTTTTTATTTAATATTTATTATTTTTTATAAGTAATGTAATTTATATTATTATAAAATAATAAAAATATCCTGTGACTTCTATCGACAGGTCGTCGCACCTCTGTCGAAGCTACGACAGCCATCGACAATTAGCGGCAGCCATCGGCAACTAGCGGTCGTCGTCGTTGGTCACCGTCGACGGCCGGCGGCGGGCGAGCAGCGGGCGGCGGCAAACGGCCAGCGGTTGAAGGCGGGCGGGCGGCCGGTAGACGGGCGGGTGGGCGCCCGGCGGGCAGGCGGCGACGGGCAACCGACGACCGACGGGCGGGCGGCGACAGACGGGCGAGCGACGGCGGGCGGCCGACAGCAGGCGAGGGGCGACAGTCGAGCGGCGGGCTACGACCGGCCGCCGACCGACGACGGGCGGGCGACGATGGCGGGCGACAAGCGGTGGTGGGGGCGACGACTAACTAGGGGTATATTTGACATTCAAATTTTAGTTAAGCAGTGACCTCGTAATGTAATCGGATTACATAGTGTTTACTTTGTAATCCAGATTACATTACATTACTACTTTTTATAATCAAGATTATATTACATTACAAATTAAACCAGATAAAATTATCAGTCTTTTAATATAATCTCGATTATATTACAATGCATATTAGACCTATAAACATCAATTTTTTCATTAAATATTTATAATTATTTAATATTTATTCTAACTGGTTAGGTTGATAGTCAGTTACCTTCCTTCAATTAAACGGACGCAAACTAACATTTAAAAAACAAATAATTAAAACATAACAAACAAATAATTCTTTTGTTTGGGAGTGAAATTCTTGACAACTAGCCAAAACAAATAAACAATTAAAAAATAATAATAATAATAAAACATTGTCACTAAACTCCACTTGTCCGCATTGGGGCTCACCGAGCGCGTCCAAAGGCCCAAGTGTGTTGGATCGAATCGGACACGACGATCAGATCGAACATGTTTGGGACGAAAGGAAATTGGGCACGCAAAGGACCCGAGCGAGACCGCAAATTTTTGGACATATGAAACTCTATGACTAACTGCTTGAGGTCAGCTTCCTTATCCCAACATTCCGATGGCATTTACAGCTCCTACGGGGCCCCCACGTTGCTGATGAGTGTTATCTACAATCGTGCATCGATCGAGTCATGGAATGTATCTTATCCAGTTCACTGTCTTCCTGAAGGATGGTGGAATATTCATACAGCAAGTTGGATCAAAAATGGGATATGTAGTAGCCCTATAGTACCGACAGTGAGCATATCTAGTAGTGCATCAACATGTATTCTAGTAGTAAATTATTGGCCAACTGGTCCAGCATGCCGTTAGGGGAGGCGGCAAATGAAGCTCATGAGAATAGATGCGGTCGACCGACCGACCGACTCTCCCACTTGTTCCGCTACTGCTAGTTATTCTAAATCCTAAAATCTTAATGACTAGCATTAAATTATCAAAACCCAATGGGCCTGTTGGGCTTGAATATAAAATTTATTAGACCCAAATAGTGGAGGAGAAGCCAGGTCCATTTCTAGCCATTTTATATACTTTGTATATCATTCCTGTACAAATGTGTATCTCAATTGATATCGCAAAGAAAGAAAGAAAGCAAAAAAATATTATTCGAGTGTGCGAATCGTACGGTTGAGATGTGAGGGTGGGGTTAAACGGACGACTCGGATCACTCTGGTTCAGCCGGACCGGTACTTAATCCAAAGATTTTTACCTGGCGACGGCGAGGGCGAAGAGCGCCAAGAAAGCGGCGGCGCCCACAGCGGCGCAGGTCAAATCCACTAACCTCTCCAGTTTCGCCGCTGTCTCCTTCATCTTCTGCCGTCGCCCGGCGAATTCCTCCCACCGCTTCTTTGCGTCGTGCTCCTCTCCTCGCCTCCGGCCGCCCTCCATGGCCGACCGGAGCACCGCCAGACCCTCCCTCCCGCTCAAACACGCGCCTTCCACGCCCTCGGCCACCAGGTATATCTCCCGCACCTGCCCTGTTTCCTCGCCAATATTGACCACCGCCACGACGGCGCACTCCTCGCCGAGCACCAGCGCGAAACGTACAACCATCTCGCCGGTGATCCAGTGCCGGTCAACAGTCACCGGACGGCGGCTCGTCGCGCTCACTGCACGCCGATGGTGTGGGTCGATGACGGCCCAGCTCAGCGTCAGCTCCTCGGGCGAGAAAACAGAGGAACCTCCCTCGCCCTTCCTCTCCGCGTCGGCGTCGATGCGGAACGGCGCGGCCATGAACCACGACGTCGACGTGTCCGTCTCGACGACGAGAGACAAGACAACCGATCCGCGGTGCCGGAGGTCGACGGCTGAGATAAGCTCTGACGGAAGGCTGGATTCGCCGTCGCCGCCGCAGGCGAAGTCGGCGACGGTGCAAACAGGGGAAGGAAACACGTCGGCGAAGAAGGAGCGATGCGAGGACGCCAAAAGCCGGAGTAGGCGCGGGTGGCCGAGGGACGGCCAGGAGGAGAGGCAGAGGTCACGCCAGAGGTCAGGTTCGCCGGCGAGGGAGCGAAAGCGGACGTTGGCGCAGCTGAGCGCGGCGAGCGTAGGCCCGTCGAGAAGGCGGATCACGCCGGCGATCAAGTCCGGGTGGAGGTCCTCGACAGCAGCAGTCTCCATTTTCTCTCTCAAAAAAAGAATCCTAATTTCGGACTCAATCAATCGACGATCGACGATGAAATCCTACAGGAGGAGGAGGAAGAAGAGACGTTTTTTTTTATAGATACGAAGAATCCAATGGATACTCCAACTAAAGTGAACGCGCGATATGATTAGCCGGCCATTGCTGACGTAGAACGGAGAAGCACCGGCTCGACGTTTTCAAATGAATTAAAAGGGAGTAGGAGGCAGCTAGCACGACGCTACCACGTACGAAGAACGTAGTTGGTGATTGGCACCCGGCTGACTGCAGAACGGTTCGGATCTCGCCTTCAAAAGCGACCTGTTTAATTGATTAAATTAATTACGGAGTCGTTGAAATGGTAACTAAACAAATTCTGGAATTTCGTTCTAGAAACCCTTTTATTGTATTGTGGATCGCTGAGCCGACGCCAAGCACCTTCTCCCCGGTCAAGTAACTTTCGGTAACAGGTCACACAATTGCGCTCAAACTTACTTAAAGCAATTGGGCCCACCAACTTTGCCAATCTGATGGTATCATAAGACAGAATCCCTTGTATGGATGGGCTGGATTAGGATTCATATCCTCCACGAAATTTAACGATGAGATATTTTCTATATTAATAAATTATTATGTTTCATTTATTATAAAATATCTCCATAATTTATCTGTGAGAGATTGCTTCACGTTGAAGTATAATTCATCTAAGAAAGACCTAAATTAATGTTGTAAAATATTATATTATTTAAAAGAGTCCTCTTCCCTCTCGTCCTGTGAGTCGATGCCTGGTCTTCTTTCACGGGCGATGGATGCAAATCCACCTGCTGCGTTTTCGATTACGTTTTTTAATGAATATAATATTTGTATAATTAACGAGGCAGATAAAACGTAGGGTAACAGATGAAGTTGATGTTTAATGGTTTAATGAGTCGTCAATTAGTAGCTATGCCTACATTTGAGTGATTTAACTAATCGAGTGATATTGAATTAAAGTGAAATAGAAGCCGGAGCCGGTCGGTTTTCTGGATATCGACCGAACCGGAAACGTGGTCCAGTTTTAACTACGTTGCTTATTTATTCGCCGCATGCTATTGTTAATAAAAAAAAAAAAAAAAACGACACATCATCACGCCGCTAATAATTGAAGAGCCACATTATTCATTTCTTAAATTATGAGATGATTTTCAGTGGACTTCAGGTAGTTGTCATGACGATGCCATTATTATTATTATATAGATTCACGTCAATCTAAATCAACATTTTATTTTATGCTGATCTGATTAAGATTTAAACACTTCAAAATTGCAGTTTATTATATTGCTAATGAATGAGGAAATGGTAACGTGTTACAGTAGTTCCTCAAGTAATTTACAGCGCCAGGTCCAGGTTTCTTCAGGTTGGTGTTCGTTTCGACCGCACATACCTTAACTTGTATGGATCAATGTCAACGATATCTCAAACCTTGGCGACGGTTGGTTGTGGAACATCGATGAGGCGCTCCATGGTTTCTAACTGGTCATAAGGAGCAATCTGATAGCAAAGAGATTTTGTCAGCTCCAAAATTCACATGTAGTAATACAACCAACATATATATATATATATAGACCAATAAAACATTCATTTGGGAGTGTTTGAAATAGGTTCTGATGTAACATAGGAAAGTGGAGGCATCAAGTTACATGCATATCAAGACGAAAAGAAGATTTGCATCTATTTAGATTTACCTGCACAGCACACAAATTACCAGATATGTTATTACGGGGATGAAATGGATAGCAACATCTTAACAAATATTCGATTCACATCGTGCACTTGCTTGAACTATGATCTTTCATCCTTGAAAGCGCTTCATCTCTTATTATGCCAGAATAGTGATACAATCATCTCTACTAAATTGACAAAAAAAGACATTTACATACTAACTACAAGTAGCTATCCTGGTGTAACAATTTTTTTTTTTTTTCAAAAAAGGTAAAACTTTGTTATTCAGGCAAAAGTGCAAATCTTGGCAAATATCTAGACCTCAACTCTTAATATTTAGTTGAGCTACAATGTAGTGTGAGAAAATTGGTCATATATTCTTATGGCTGAACAATGAGATAGTCATCATTTTATAGCATCCACATCAGCTTTTCTATCCAAAATGCATAATTTAAGATAAAAAAGTTACTTTATTAAATTTAAATATCCACTTTTCATTACACTATATATCAGCTTCCCTATTTTTTCTCTCTCCTCTATAATGTTTAGGGAATGGAATACATTTCCTAAATTTAGAGAAGTTCTATTCATAAATGCAAAATTTAGAGAATATATAAAATAGATATCCTATCCAAAATTTAAGATAAATTTTTTGAATAAGGTAACTGCAAGAGATCATAGTTAAATCACACTTACTGTAAATAGTCAACCATGCTTACAAACAGGTCATCCTTGCACAGAGTGCTCGGCATCAAAGTCAAGCTATAGTTACCTGGCTAAAACCATCTGGCCAAGTGATTGAAACAGCATAGTTTCCCATAGGTCGAATATCTTCAGGTTCAATGTCTTCGGGAACGTCACCGTATTGTAATTTTTGCTCCCCAGTCCATTCATCCTGTATAGACAGTTTCAGTAGTGGCAATAATTAGTATGTGCACTTCCATTTGTTCCCAAGAAAAAGATAAATAAGTCAATGTGGCATGTCCAGATACTCAGATGCACGTGCATGTATTTCTCTTTTCAGCCAAGTTTACTAAGATGGATAACTAGGAGGTGGAAGGAAAGGAACAAGTAACACAAATAAATAATAGTGGCCTATGATCCATGTGCAATTGTGTGACTTTTTCCCTCTCACCCCTCATCGTCCCAACCATGTAAATCTGGCCTTAGTTTAGCAATTATGTGAAGTCATTCTCCCTATTAACAAATAAAACAAAGATTTTGCATTAGTTGGTAGTTCCATGTTTTTTTGAGGATTCATTCAGCATTTGTTATTGAGAAAATAATAAACTCAATAGTTATCTCTTGGATAAAATCTGATAATAGTAAATGCTGTTGGAAATCTATATGATGGCTCAAAATCGACTCCTTGAATCAAAATATTTGAATGCTTAACTCCTTTTCATGAATCAAACTCCAGGTAAGCAAAAAATTACAAAGACTTAATGACATTATGATTATATGTATGCAATACATACAACACTTTGGGCAGAGCGATCATTTCTTCTAACTGTAGCAGGATGAAGCAAAAATTCATCATCTGAATCAGGAACTTTCACTCTGATAGCTCTGATAGATCTATCATATGACACTGCTGTTGACACTGAAAAAGGAATACTATTTGTCATATTAATTCAAGGCTATCACTTTCTTAATAATAAAGGCGGCTGCAACAGGCAAAAGTGATATTTTCTTTACCATCTTAAGATAGTCATTTTTTTCTGTAATGTTTTTATATCAGTTAATCATTTTATCAAGTCAAAAAATATTAGATGTGGCAGCTATCTTGGCAAAACACAAAAATTAATATGTTCTCTTAAACATGTAAGTTGATTTCCATATTCAGCCATCAATAATTTGCAATCTATTATGTCTAAATGACCAGTCTCTAGAATGCTCACTGATTGGATGACATATTAAAGCTACTTGAAGCTATTATGGGAGCATCTCGAAATTACATGGACTACTGAAAACAGTCAATACAATAAAGTTGATAGAGCCACATAGAGTCAACAAAAGGTTCAAATGAATAACGAAGTTTCGAAGAATTTTCTGTAGTTCATAGTTTCCTTTCATGTCTATGCATATCATAGTAAGCTAAGTTTTGATAAAATGATATTTTTAGAATCCAACTGTAACATCTACAAGGAGACTGAGTATAGAAAAAAATAATTTTGTGATGGAATTACATTACATGATCCCTAATCTATAGCTATAACATATCATCCTGTAGTTGTCTTCTAAACGATGGCTTACCTTGTTGACGAATTTTAGCACACTGTTGCACAACACATACACCAAGATCTTGAAATGTCCTGGCTACTTCACCTTGAGGGTCAGCTACAACTTCAGGCGTACCACTGTCTCCAGATGCCGATAGCTACCATGAAACTTAATATGACTAAGAAAGTTTATTCAACAGGATATACGCTACTAGGTGAAATATAATTAAAAAATTGTAGCAGAATGGAAGTAGCCATATAACTCTTCATATTTTAGCAATCAATTTTCTGTGCAAATGCATTGGAAATGTGTCTGCAGCATTTTATGTTCCAACTGATGATTTAGAGTTTCCAAATCATATTAATATTTTCAAAGGCATTATGCACGCCAAGTAGTTAACATATACATTACGCCATTGTCGATTTTTATGCATTTTGCCACTCTCATACTGATTTCATATTAAGTCCAAGAAAAGAAAACATGTATCCAGATTAGCAATCGTCATACAATAAACAGGTTGCAAAGAATTTTAGGACCATAAGCAATGCTTTCCTTAACCATATAAATTGTAGTACTAAAACGAGTGAAGGAAAATTTGACAACATTGGGTTTTAAATGTAGTACATACAGTGGGCCTAATTGGAAGATCAAACAGATGTGGAATCCCAAACTGCTGAACAACCTGCAGGTAGCAGACACAATAGACAAAACGTAGCATGTAGTTTTGTATCACCAAACAGAGAACAAAAAGAAGACTGAGCATGGTAATTTGGTACTTAAGTCACATACCTGAGAACCAGAGCCCCGACCAAAGGGGTAATATCGCTTGTTATCAGCATCAAAGTAGCACATGTTTTCAACCACCGCTATGCATGGAACCTTGAGAAAGCAAACATTTGTGTATTTTCAACACTTGGAAGTTGGGTGACTACCAAAATTGAATCTGGAAGGGATGATTCTCTCAGTACAAATTGTGGTAGTGATGCATAATAAATCACCTTGAGTTTTGAAAACATTCGAACTCCTTTAGCAACATCAATGAATGCCAATTTCTGAGGTGTGGTAACAATTACAGCAGCTGTCAATGGAGCAACCTGAGAAAATTCAATTTAGTTACATAAATGAATGAATAAGACTTATTCTTATTGTGTTATTATGGGCAAAAACGGATCAGATTAATTAATATTTCGTACACAATAATGTTAAACAATACCTGGCATAAGGTGAGCTGAATATCACCAGTTCCAGGGGGCATATCGATTACAAGATAGTCTAATTCTCCCCTGTTTTGTGCAAACACTCACTTTGTGTAGTTAAGGATCTAGTAGATTTAGTAAAATTATCTTCAATAGAATAGTTTACATACCACTCAGCAGTAGTGAGTAGCTGGTCGATGACTCCTGAAACCATTGGACCACGCATTATTGCACGTCCTTGTCCAGCAAAACCAAAAGAAATCAACTTAACACCCAGGAACTCAGTTGGAAGTATGGTTCTTGTTTCAGGGTTCTATAAAATACAGCTGTTTCATGATCATTAGTTTATTTTTCTAAATTCATACAAGTCTTACAACCAGATGACATGTACCATTTCTAATAACCGGTTCTCAGGTGAAACCATAGTTGGCAAACTTGGCCCATATACATCAGCATCAAAGATGCCAACTCTGGCTCCCATTCCGGCCAATGTGTAAGCAAGGTTTACAGCAACTGTACTCTTTCCAACACCTCCCTGCATTTTTAAGCTCTAATGTCAAAGACAGTTAAGAATATGCCTAGAGTGAGACAAAAAATTTAAAAAAAAAAATCCCCTTTATCATGTAAGAATAAAGTTTTCCATTCAGATTGGTGTCCAAACAAACAAATATGTTGTAGCCTGATCCTACACAGAGTAACCAGGTTTTGAAATGTTTGCCTTGCAACTTGAGACAGCTACAATATTTGATATTCTTTGTAATCCCTTGGGCAGCTCTCCGGCAAAAACTGGTTTAGCCGGTTGTGCTGACATTGTCACTGTCACCTTTTTAACCCAAGGAAGTGCTCCAACAACTTCATTTGCCCTTTGTTCAAACTGAAATATCAGATAATATCACATTAAGAACAACTCTATGAGAATGATTTCCTAGAGGACAAGCTACAGCTAGTTGTTAAACATATCACATTAAGACAACATGTAAATTTGTTCTTCAAAAAAAATTCAACAATGTAAATTAAAACTAATGAAAAAGGTACAAAATATATAAGAATACCAACTTCAAGACATTTCCTGTAGTATTACAGTGGATAACATTAGTATAGTATCTCTTTTCATTTTCGTTAAATTGTGCACAATCAAAGGTGCCAGCTAGGGCAATTGATAAAGTCCTTAGGATATGGTAGCTAAGGTTTCCGTTTAGAGAACCACTTTCATCAAAAGTTTTTGAGGGATGGAGGTTCAAGGCTTCCATGAATATGTTTCTGTTTAGAGAACCACTTTCATCAAAAGTTTTTGAGGGATGAAGGTTCAAGGCTTCCATGAAAATGCTTCTACAACAATTGTGCATAATCTATGACATACTGGCAAGCAATACTTATAGGGCAAAAGTCAAAAGACCGCCCCCTTTTTACTAATTCATCGAGGCGCTCTATGTTATTTTTTACCAAAAGGGTGGCCCACCCCTGTAAAATAGCACGACCATCCTCCAGTATTGTTCTCATTATTATCCCATCTACCGCCTAAATCAGGTGTGTTGTAGCAGCTACTAAACCGTAGCTGCTACAACATGATTTTTTTTTAAGACTAAAATTGTTTGAAGTCTCCAAAAAGGAATTAAACGACGTTTTTTTTAGCATGAAATCAGGCCGTTACGAGTTCCACCCATAACTAGTTATAGATCTCTGCTTTGATTTGATATATTGTGTGTTTCGTGGTTCCGCCCGAGTTAAAAGTTATAACCGTAGTTACTACAATTGTATAGTTAACAACTATGAAATCATAACTGATACAACTGTTGCAACTTCATAGTTGCTGCAATATGAATGCTAAACCCTAAATTTTGAGAGACCATAACTTTTGACTCAGGTTGAACCATAAGACGTACAATATATCAAATCAAAGCTCGTTCAGAGATCTACAATTGATTATGGGGTGGAACACATAACGACCCGGTTTCAGGCTCAAAAAATGTCATTTAAATTCTTTTTGGAGGCTCCAAAGAATTTAGTCTTAAATTATTTTTTTTCCATGTTATAGCAGCTATGGAATCGTAGCTGCTACAACTGTATGTGACAACTAAATTTTAGCAGCTATGGTTTCGTAGCTGCTACAACATGCTGATTTAGGCTGGAAAAAAATTAGATAGATAATAATGAGAATAAGTTGCTACTATGGAGTGGAGGGTAATTGAATAATTGTACATAGGGGTAGAGCGCTCTTTTAATAAAAAATCAAAATAGGATGTCATTAAAAAAAAAAAAAGGGCACCCTTTTAACTTTTTCTCATATTTATTCACACAAGAAAATATAAAAAACTCATTTTTAAAGACAATAGATTATGACTATACAAGGACAAGTAATTTGTCAAAGAGCGAACTGTTTTGAATGCAATGTAAGGCTGAGCTCTAAATTAGAAAACTAATGGAAGAATTCAGTAGAGACCCATGCCCATGGCGCATGCTGCTGAAACGTTTCGTCGAATTTCAACGACAGAGAAAAATTATAAAATTATCTAGCAATTCCACGTACCATGTCTTTGATAGGACACGCAGGAGTAGTCAGCTCCAACCGAAACGAAACCTGAAAATTTGATCGATTAACGGACATCGCATGAAGCAAGCAAAGACTATGCGCAGAATTAAGTACCTCTTCTAAGGCTTCATTAATGAGTAAATCTTTCACAAAACCACACGACACGATGTCCGTGCCGAAATCAGGGTCCATAATTTGGGACAAGGCCGTTAAAACTTGATGCTTTGCCACATCCACTGATTCAACTGATGCCCCGGCTGCAGGACAATGGGGGAAAAGTGTTGGGGGGGGGCCAAGAAGCGCCTTTGATAATGAAGTGGAAAAAAGAGAGAACACCTTCAACTGAAGCAGCTCTTGTCAGGATCAAATCGGAGCCGAGCCTCCTTCTCGAGGCAGGTGAGTGTCCGAGGCGTCGAGTGGTCGAGAACTGAGTTGCGAGACGGGTGGGAGCGGAGGAAAACCGTCGAGGTTTAAAGGGGGAAGTGCCTGATACAAGAAAAGGAAACAGGCAAGAACGAACAAAAATTCGCATCAAGAAGAAGAAAACAGAAGGTAGGAGGGGTGGGAGTACCTCCATCGGAGAGAGAACAAAGTCTTGTCATTGCAAGTCCACTTTGAAGGAGCTGCATCCTTCGTCTTCCTCGGCGCTCGGCGGTGCAATGGGAAAAGAGGAGGCGCGAGTAAGATTGCTGGCCACTGCTATGTTCTAGTGGACTGGGGAGGAAGAGAAGGAGAGTCATTACGGACCTCAAATTTCGAGTTTGATCGAAGCGAACTGAGCTCTCTGCGTATGGATGATGTGTGGATTGGAGTGCTCGATCGATGAATGAAAGCGAGCGGCAATTGATAGACGCTGATACTTTGGTTAGGCCTAAATAGGCCCAAGATGACGCCTCGGCCTGGCCCAACATAAGGCCGTCACGAGGAGATCACATCAAATCAAATAAATAGAAAAAATTATATGATATTTATCATCTTGTAAAGAAAATTAATTTACAAATTCAACTTTTAACATAAAAATATGTAACAAAATGCTCCGTAAATTTATATTTTGAATTTGATCGGATTTGAAAATCAAGTCCAGTTTGATTGCCTGATTTCAACTTGACCCGTAGATTTTACACAATAAAGAGTCGGATATAAAAAGAAAAAACAAACACAGGCCACTCTAACATTGATGTTGAGATTAACTGAGAAAAGAAGCAAGGTTTATAACACGAGCAACACAGTCATGATATAATTAACTCCAGTCAAATTAACGCAGAAACATAGGTTACAAATTCAAACATCAATTGGTTCTTGTTTCACAAACCAACAACTCATCGCAAAGTCGAGACATCACTATTGACAACTCTTGAAGATTCTTCATATCTCTAAAAAGTACCTCACTCGAAATATCTTATGATTAGAGAAGGTTTAACCACTCTCCAACTGCTGTTATAGTATCTGCATATCAGAGAAATTCCACAGTTTAACTGTTCAGATTCAGATACCAAGAATAATCAGAACATTGAGAGTAACTTAAATTTCTTACCATTGGCCACACCACCAGTCATGCTGCAAAATGGTGATCTCACAAGATTACAGCAAGAGCAGGTGTTAAACAGCTGCAGAATGCAAAGATGTCAGAAAGTTAGAATTCTATAAAGAATTCTATAATAGTCGATGCGAAAAATCAGAAGACCAGACAGTTTGTTAGCAAAAGGGACCACCCCAGTGCTTCAGTTTGGCAAAAATTTCCTACTGACGCAGGCAGATTTATCTAAGTCGGTCCCTTTTTGGAAATATTTTCTAGCTTCACAATTTGCCAAAATACACAATATGTTTTCTTTACTTTGCAAAATGCTTGCTAAAATTTAAGTTTTATGATTTATCTTTCTTTGTAAAAACATATTTTCTCATAGATTCATATTTTAAAGATTCCTATTCAAAGTGGGAGGTGAAGCATTTTGCAAACAAAATGAAGATAAACACTGAATGCATTTAGACAAATGACAACTTGGAGAAAGATCATTTTGGCAGGTATTATGCTCCAAGGGATATTTAAAAAAAAATCATGGAGTCCAAATGACAGATTCAATATGCAGAACTTAAGAAAGGATAACAGTTGCAGACTTATGATCAAGTAAAAAAGCAACAAATGTGTACAACTAAGATCATTCTGTGCTCAACAAAGCAATAATATACCTAGGGTATGTAGGGAGACTAAACAGCCCAATGTGCTCCAGGTCAGCTTAGATGCCAAAGCAAAGACCACAGAGGGCATTGTAAAACAGCTGCAGGAAAAAATGGATATTCCATAAAAATAAAGAGACGAAGTATAAAATAGATGTTTTCGATAAACATCAGTTTTTTTCTCACCTTAGGCTGTTAGTAGAGCATATTTAACCATACATGCACATCATTGGCCAAAATTCATCTCCGAGTACCTGAAAGAATATAGAAGAGAAAACAGACTAACTAGCAAATAATCACCATCTCTTGATGTAAATTTACATCAGCAAAGCTTTTATTCTTACCTACGGGGCTTGTTTTGGCGTTGCCCTGAGTCCTCATTCACCTCTGAAGAAAAAAAAACATGAGATAATTTCACATAAATTTGATCGCGATGGGATTTTTCAAACGCAGATCAGCTATTATTGAAAACAAGAAAAGTAAAGGTGACATAGTATACCAGGTCTCTGGGAAGGTTTCAAGGGGCTAACAGGTGTGCTTGTACCAGTTTCTCTGTGGCACATATAATGAAAGGTGAAGTTCTTATAATCCAGTATAAGCATAACATTGTACCAAGAAAAAGAAGAGAGAAAAAATAGAGCACTATCTGAAACCAAATCAGAATCTATTCACAAGATGACAACAAAGTTCTGGAGGGCATTACAAGTATTTTACAAGGTAATCAAATATATGTGCTTTGTGAAGATTATCCCATCAAAGCACAAATTTTGTGTAATAAAAATTAGAAGATAATATGGTAGCAAGCCTGATATGTTTTCCCATAGAAATCAATGAGAAAACTATCGACAAAATTCATAACATAACCTCGAACAAATAGACAAGAGCTAACAAAACCCATGTGAAAAATAAATTGGAAGAAGTGAAATAGAAACGGGCACTTAGGAAGCAAAGAGTTCAAAACTATGCTCATAGCACCCAAAAAAGGAGGAAATTGTGCATGTTACCTAGAAGAAGATGATGAAGATGGCTGTCCTGAAGGACGAGCAAAGTAGTTACCATCAAGAGATATGTAAGGTGGGCAATAAGGTGCTCCTAATGCCCCAGCAGCACCTGCCAATACTGGAACCCTAGAATCCATACAAGATGAAAGAAGATTCTGTTTAATATAAGAACAAAGAAATAAAGTAAAAGACAACATAAAAATAATCCAGTCCCTCTATGTTTTCCTGATGATAATTTAAGTTGCTTCCTCCTGATATCACTTTTTTTTCAGCACCTCAAAATTAATAGTCATACCATCAGATGATTGCTTATATGAAAGAAACAAAAGGAAAATAGCAATTCAAAAGACACCTGGTACACTATGGTTCCATTCCATCATAAGTATGCTGCTAACATGCCTACACTATAATGGGTCAGAATGTACTATAATGCTAAAACAGATACAATAAACAGTCTATACAGGAGGCCATCAATTCCAAGTGCCCAAGAGTCCTTTTAAAATAAAGGAAATAAAAGGTTCCCAATGGTCCATTTTATTGCTGAATGCTGAACATAAAAGTAAACTAATAAAAGAGAAAATGAGTATGTGCCAACACAAGAATAAACTATCTGCATAACATTTTGCCTTAACAACATCGATATAGGCCAAACAATATAGCACGGCTGAAAAAGTGAAATAAATATAGAAAGTAACATATTGCATACCAAGTCATTTCTGAGTTGCCAAAACCAAGCTGAGGCTGAGCTACATATCCTGGAAGAGCCATACCCATAGCAGGAAGCCCCATACCACCAGGATTGGGGCCGCCAAGTTGCATAACTTGAAACAAGAAACAAAAAATACAATCAAGAACGTCCAAATATATGCATGCCAAAAGTGTATGAAAGTAGCATATGGTCACAAAAGATTAAGATACAAAGATCTAGTTTAATTTGAATGAGCGTTCATTCTGAAGATAATACCAGTGCACGAGAACCAAAAACCTCCATTGACACTGTGGAATGTAGTGGGGAATGTACCCATGATTACTATGATTCATACAGTGTGGAATGTAGTGGGGCCAAGAGACATGCACCTATGATTACTAAGATTAATACCATTGGGAGCCTATGAGATGGAGGAAAGGCGAAAAGCCTTGGTATGGTCAAGGCATCACGTAAAAGAAAAGCATCTGCAATGGTGATTTCAAAATCAAGTTATTTGTCTATAATTTTGTGACACAAAATGGCAATTTTGAGTGCCCATCTACCAATTTTGAAAGAAGTAATATGGAATTTAAGGAGTAATGCCATTCAATACCCAGAACTGGATGAAAGGAAATCCACAGCTAAGAAAGACATGCTTTTGTAATAATTAAAAGAGAGTAATTTGACAGACCTGGTAAAAGTGCTGGAGTTCCAGGGAAGTTATGGTCACCATTAGCAAGTCCCACAGCTCCAGTTGCTCCAATTACCTGAGCTCCACCATACAGAAAGGGTCCCTTTCCTATCCTTTGATTATTGATCCTTGCTTTTCCAACAGGTGCAGTTTCTGGCTTATTTACAGCTGGATGTGAATCAGACTGAACAGTGTCAGATGAAGTAAGAGATGCAGAATCAGGAGGTGATGATGCTTGATTCCCAATGCTACGAAGATGAACCAACTGTTGATTAGAAATTTGCATTGCAGGTTGTGCAGGAAACTGAAGTGGTCTGTGTTCTGTGGGCTTAGTTTGAGTAGCAACTCTTCCAGGTTGGCTAATAGATGATTCAGAATGTCTATTTGGAGGAGTAACGATACTTGATTCCATACCCTGAACCCTAGAACTTGCATTCTGGATAATTTCTTTTGATGATAATGAAGATTCTAACAGCTGGAGACTGGAGGTAGCCATAGTTTTCCCAGCTGTTGGCTGAAAGGAATCATCAACAAACAACTTATCACGCCCAACCATGTCAGTGGGTATATTCCTTTTCAGCAAAGAGTTTCTTTGGGATGCAATAGAATTTTCTCTTATGAGTGCAGTGTATGGCATGGCTTTATTGGTCCTTCCACTTTGTAGGTTGTTTTTCTGACTCAAGGCTGCCATGTCTTGACTAGAGGACCCAGAGGGGTAAAAAGGGGGAGATGCATAATTAAGGCTCGAGGCAAATGTGCTCTTCTTCAGAAGAGGGTCTGATTGAACAGGTGCTGCTTGAGAAGATTGTCGTCCAAAAGTATTATTTGACACAGAATCTTGAGGTTTTACAGGTGAGCTGCAAAGAAATTAAGAACAATTTAGCTCCAAATTGTGGCAATCCAGTAGAAAGGTTGCGTGTGATTAACAATAATGAAGTCAATTACTAACTGTTTGCTTTGAATTGCAGGAAAGTCTCTTTTGTTCCTTGAAATAAGTTCATAGCGCCTAGGTCCTCTCCCTCTAACAGTCTTGGGGCCACGAGTTTCATTCTCAACATCATCACGGTATGTATTGAACCTGTTTCCTCTAATATACCCATGTTCAGAGCCCCGCTTTTTGCCACCACCTCGACCTCTAAAACGACCTCTAGACTTCCGCTGTTCCTGGGAGAAATGGCTTGTCATCCTTAATTAGAACCTCAAAGGTTGGTTTACATGATAAGAATATTGGAAAGAAAGTACCTCATGATTTTGTGCATCCTGCAGATTCATTTCTTCAAATCTATCATGTACCCAAGCACGTTCATCTTTAGAATCCCACAACTTTTGGACACCAAACATACGCCTAGATAAAGGTTATTAAACGAAAAATTTGTAAGGAAAATAAAAAGTGGAAATGCCAAAAAAGAGATGTTTCAATGTTGCCTTAAGAATATAAATAATGCAATATTTGATCCAGACTAATACAGTCACTGGCTGCAACAAAAATGGGAGAGGAAGTGAAAAAATAAAAATATATTGATAAACAACTCATAGTGGTGAATAGTAAGTAATGGATTATGTTTAATATATAGATATAGATAAAGGAACAAAAGTAGCTAAATTATACAGTGTTAGGTTATATTGCCCATTGTTCCTAAATGACTAACCATTCCTCATGATCAAGTCCAAGAAGCAAAATGTACACATTATCTATTGAAAGTTATGAATTATATCTATACAAACCTTTAAACATTATACTCAGTAATAGAATCTCAATAAACTGCACACTTATGTGCTCATAACAGTTTTCTATCAATAATTTGGCACACGAGTGATCGAATATCTCTAATTTATGGAAAAAAAAAAAACAGATGAAGATCATGAAGAATAGCAGTAGATTCTTCTAAGAAAAAAGATACCTATCATACCAGGAGTGCAAAAAGTATAATTATGTTGTTTTGACTTTTGACAAGTAATAAATAATATCACCTTCGGCGACCCCTGCCATTGTCCTGGAACCGATCATCGTGCATGTAGAAAGCCCCAGCAGTCGGCACAGCATAAGGTTCATTCTCCTTCGCCTCCTCTTCAACAGGTTCTTTGTCTTCATTTTCTTCTGAAGTCCCAAGAAACGCCTGCCCATCGCCATCAGGAACCGGCGACTTTCCCAAGTCCCTAGGGCCTTCGCCCACTGGAACAGCCCCCATATTCGCTCCTTTTCCTTCCATCATTCCTTCTACAGCAACGAATTCCTCTACTTCGCCCGCCAGTTCCTCCTCCTCGCCGTCGTAGTACTCCTCTTCATCATCATAAACCTCGGCGCCACCTTGACCATCCGACTCGCCGTCGGATCCAACCCGGTCTCCCGCGGCAGATTTCCCCAGCCCATCGTATCCTTCCCCTTCCTCGTCGTCGCTTGCCTCCCTCCGACGCATCCTTGGCAACGGCGCGTCCTCGGGATCGCTCTCGTACTCCGATTCTTCCTCCCTGACCGCCATCGATCTCCTCCGCCCAAACCCTAATCAGCAGTCCACACCCCCAAAATCTAAAATTCCGCGTCAAGGAAGCAGACTTCTCGTTCAATCGAACGCGATCTGTGGCATTCTAAAGAGAAGAACGCGAGCAGGGAGAGATCTGCAAGGGTTTGTTTTGAAACCGGCGAAGAGAAGATCAGACGAGGATTTCAATCCAGGGATCGAAGCATCTTGGTTGTCCGACCTCCGACGGACGCATTCTCCGCGATCCAAAAATCTGATCTAATCCGACGTCGTCCATTCGCTCACCCAAGGGTCCATTTAAAACGCTGGATTAATCCGTCAACGCAGCGAGGGTGGATCGTGTCAGAGGGGTAAGTGGAAAGATATTTACCTTAAATCTCTGCACCGTATAATTAACGCTCCTTTCACTGACCTTCCCAATCATCATAATTTATCTCCTCCTTGATGCAGGCTGACGAGGTGGTGACGTTATATTATTCGACAGACACAGGATGTGAGCAATCAAGAAGCGCCACGTAAGCTTCAATGCTACTCTTCGTCGACGTGGCCAGCTTGGATTTTATTACACACTCACTGATGACGTAATGGTGCGCCATGCTTGGATGACGTTAAAAAAGAAGTCTCAAACTGCCAGTTCCAAATCGAACCGCAATCAGTTTCTTCAGGAAATAAATAAATTTCCATTTCATGGTTCAAATGATTTATCAATCACAACAAAAGAACTAAACTGTAATGAAGGGAAAAAAAAAACAGGATCCTCCAATTTCACCAAGAAAGTGTTGGTATAAAAAGATTTTACATGATCCATTGCAACAACTTATTATGAGCATTATGGGCTAGTGTGTACTACAGGAAGCTTTAGAAACATATTAATACAGGCGATCCACGCTTGGAATCCTTGTGTCACACTAACTCTCTGAGATGGCCTTCTTTAGTGTGTAGTTCTTTGCAAATGCGATATAAACCAAAAAGTTCAATGTCGACAGAAGTGCCAACACCAAGAAGTAGTAATCGAGATGCCCTTTGTTCAGGTCATTCGAGATCCAGCCAGGCCGCCCTTCCCCTGAGGTGACAATGGCAATGAATGTGATTATGAACGAGTTCAAGTAATTGCCTAACGACATCGAGAAGAGGACCATTGCTGTGCATATGCTCTTCATCCTGTCAGGTGCCTGCGCAAAGAAGAACTCGAGCTGGGTAATGTTGTTGAAGACCTCTGAACTGGCCAGGACAAAGAATTGGGGGAGTTGCCATGCAATGCTCAGGGATTTGCCAGCTTTAAAACTTTCCAATCTCTTGGTCTCATTGTAAGAAGCTGTTAGCATTGCTAGGATCAGAAGGAAACGACCTATTCCCATCCGTTGAAGCTGTGACAGCCCCATTCCGTTTCCAAAGTATCGCTTAGCGGCAGGGGCTATGATGTTGTTGTAGACGAAAACCCAACTCATAACGCTTATGATTTCGAAAGAACACAAGGATGCGGGAGGGATGGAGAATGAGCCAATCTTTGTGTTCATTGCACTCCCTTGCTGAATGAAGGTGGTGAACATTTGAGCAAACACAGCCGCATATATTATACTGTTAGCCCATATCGGAATAAGCCGAAGGAACATCTTCAACTCTTCTACTTGGGTAACAGTGCATAAACTCCAGGAGTACTGAGGAGAACCATCCTTCAAATCCAGGGCAGAAATAGTTGCTGCTTTGTCTAAGAACCTGAGCAGAAGATGTAAAAGCATGAGAATTCCTCCCAGTTAAAACATCATAAATACAAACCATGAAAGAGAACAAATAAAGTTGAGCATGAGAGGGGATGTAGAAACACAATATCACATCAGCTTCCTTCTGTACGAAGCATTTGCCCTTACTCGTGTTGTGTTACCTTTTTCTGTAATTTTTTCTCAATTTACAATATACCATGAATTTGAGATGATCTAGGGGCCCCAATACATTCTCAATGTTGGCTAAGTTGATCTTTCACTTGAGGATTCAGTAACCACCAGAACTAACAAGGAATATGTTTGGAAAAGGATCATGCTTGTAGATGTGTGCATTACAGCTTCAGCAGAAAATTTACCTTAGATATATTATTCTCACCAGAATAGTCAGTTTGATGACTGGTTAACAAAAACAATTCTAGTTCTCAAAAGAAACCCAATTATCATTTGCTATTTTAAATTCATTTTAGTGATTATTGTTCCTACTTCCTTTCCTCAAAGTAACAGAATTTTTTTTGTTCTAAAAGGCATGTCTCACTATTCAGTTTCAATACGCTAAGAAAGAATAGTTCTAAAATATGTTTTTTTTTATCATCAGCATGTTCACTTAACCGCAATCTCATATCTGACTGCATCATATATAAAATGTCAAGTATCATTTCTCCAAAAACTATACTCTCATATTGCATGTAGAGAAAATAACCTGAATCCATTTGTATGTGCCAATCTCTGCTCTCCGACATCTGATGAGTCCTTGTTCACCTCATACAAGAGACTGATATCTCTGGGAATTTCTGCACTCCTCTTCTTGTAGGAAGCAAAAATTACTTGTAGAATACTTTGCAATGGACTGCCACTTGGCAACCTGCGTCGATAATGTGGTGTGCCCATTACAAAGGCTGCTAAGGCAGCAGCCATGCAGAATGTTGCAATACTATATCCAAGTCCCCAACTTATATTTTCTTGTATCCATACTATGAAGGTCATTGAAGTGAGTGCTCCTAAGGTGATAGAAAGATAAAACCAACCAAAGAAAGCCCCCTTTTTCTCTCTATCTGAAGGGTTCTCATCATCAAACTGCTCTGCACCAAAAGGAAGAAGTGCTGCCTTGACACCTCCACTCCCAATCGCCACTAGGTACAACCCACAGAACAGAAGGGTTGAAGATGCCGAAAAAGCAGAGGAAGTTATTGTAATCATTCCCTATTACCCAAGAAGATAAGCAGATTACATAAAATAATTATTATAAAGAAATGTGAGCATGTTGATGATGAAAATACATATCAAAAAAATTAAGACTTCAAAACTGATCTCTTTGAGGAAGACTCTAAAACTGACTTACTAGGAGGTACACCACAAGGGAAATCATTATAGTCTTATAATTTCCCCAATAGGTGTCAGCAACAATAGCACCAAACAGGGGTGTCAAGAAACATGTTCCACTCCAAGTGGCCACATTAGCAGCATTCGCAGCATTGTTCCCATGGAGAACAGTATGAAGATACACAATTAAGTTCGCTCCAACACCATTGAATGCGACACTATCCAAGTATTCAAATCCTGCAAACAGAGTGCATGCATAATGCATTCATACAACTGGGCCTATAGACTAATTGTCAGAGAAATTTTTATGTTCATGCATGTAGATCTAGTTCCAACACTACTAGCGTTCAAAACATCAGATGACTATTTATCAAACTTGTGTGAAAGATAGAACAAGCTATATAGCATTTGTGAAAGGTAATTAACAAACATTAGAATGGGTGCTACAAACCATGTTAATTGAGAATGTTGTGAGATCATACCCAAAATTATTGCTGGTGCTTTCGAGACGCTAGATCTATGGTGAGGTCCTCTCAATTCATTCTCAGTTTGTCTTGAGGTTGCACTCTGAAAGCATAGTTGAATTAGTTTAAAAGATATTTTAAACCCTTAAAAAATTGGTAATTCCTTCATTTTCGCCTAAACTCAGAATCAATGCTGGCACTTTTTCTTTAATTTCACTCTAGATCCTTTTTAGTGTTAATTGGAAAATAATAATAATAATATTAATAATAATAATAATAATCAGGTAAATTTTCTGCTACAAAAAAGTGTAACTGTTTGCATCATAAATAACAATAGCCCTATTCGCCTCCTTATCTGGAGCCAGAGTAGTTCCAAAGCCCATAACAAAAGTACAACAGAGATCTTAGAAGTTGGACAGTTCAGTTTGAAAAAAGATCCACGTAATGAATTACCATTCACTGCATCCAGTTCTCACCAAATTCAAACGATTGCGATATCTTAGTTCAAGATCCATCTTTTTATGGCCTAATCAACTTAACCACAACAAAGCCAAAGAAACCACGGAATCAGAACTTCAACCGACAGAATAGGGAAGCCAATTTGAAAGCTCACTGAAATCCGAGGGCAAAAAAAGTCCCTTTCCTTCTAGATGCAGCAACAAACCCAATTAACAATAAAAGTCAGGTGATTACCAAAGGGAGCAAGGGCCTTCCTTCTCCACTCTCCAACTCCAAGGCTTCCTCCCTCTCCATTGCGTCGCTGCAGGATCCGAGATCTGGAATGGAGGAGACCGAGCTCAGCTGCGTCTCGCTACTGCCTCTATACCCTCCTTAGTTGACGAGTTCCCACACCAACTACTCCATGCCATTTACCGCATAAAAGAACATGGAAGGGACACTAGTTGATCGTTGGATTAACAGGTGCCCAGATCGTAAGGCTGAGTAACCTTATCTTGCTGGATCAAGCGAATGCAGAGAAACTTTCTCCATTCGAAACGCCTACCAGTGGGATTCTGATCCGGCCGTTAAAATTTGGTTAGGTAACCAGTCTTCTGGAAATCAACGGTCTGATTGAAAGACAGCGCAATCAGAAGACCTTTGAGAAGCATACGTGGCAAAAGTGATAACCCTCCCCTTCCACAAATAAATCGGGCTTTGCCCAAGAAAATCGACCATAAATTTATATATAATAACACCACTAAATACCCTAATTTCAGCCCGTGAGGACCTAGATACTTACATTTCTCGAGTTCAGATCTTCGTCCCAATATCTCTTTACCCTACGTTCCACTAGTTAAACAACAATTTAAAAAAAAATAAAATCTCTCCTAATTTTGACAAAATTTCCTAATTGTTTCCTTCCTTCCGAAATAACTTCTACACTCCGTAGGCTTTCTCCTTCCACATCAGATCTCCTCCCTCAGTTAACTTCTCATCCCTTCCCTTCGTCAACTCCAACAGCTCCTGCTTCGTCGACTTTAGCTTCTTCAACTCCAGCAGCTCTTGCTTCGTTGACTCTAGCTCTGTTGACTCCAGCTCCAGAATCTCATACGTACCCTAAAAGGTTGATTTCACCCCACGACGATGCTCCATTGAAAAAAAGACCTTTCCATTTACTTGATTGATTCTGACGATGATTAGTTGCAACTCCACCATCTCTGCCATCTTGGTCCTTCCCCGTCATCACTCCGGCTCCAAAATCCTACAAAAGTACCCTACATTTGGATTTCATCACTCCAACGACCGTCGTGTCTCCAAGGTCCACCGTTGTTGGAGTGTCATCGCAACAACCAGCATGTATGAGATTATTTTAGAGCAACCTTTTAGGGCTTTTATTGAATGGCTGTGTTTATGTCTGTTTTATATTCCCCCCCCTCTAATTGGTACTGATTTTAATTAAATTTTGTTGAATTTAAGTATTATTGTTCTTGCAAATGTAGATATACGTATGATTTTCTTTTTGTCCAAATTGATAGTATTTAAGTGAATTTAGGTATTTTTTTGCAAGTTAGGGCTGCTTTGAGTGATTTTTTATTACTTATGCAAATTACTACTTTTAGTTTAATTTTGTCAAATTTTACTTTTTTGAGTATTAAGTTGCTATTTAATGGCATCATCAAGTAATAGCAGCATCAACCATACCAATTTGAAACTGTACGATACAGGAACTACGGACTAAGAGCATTGATGCTAATCTCTAGATCAACCAAGAGAACCTAGGAAGACTATATTATGGATGTAAGCAGCATAGATGATTAAAGTCAGTGAGATCCGATACTAGACTAAATGAAGATACAGTGATATACATTTTAGGATATTGCCGAGAGTGGAGTCCAGAGTAGGAAGTGAACACATTGCTTATCTTGGACATAATATGGGAAATTAGAATGTACCACTCATGGTTTAGATATTAGTGATAGTGAATATAATTCTTTTGGCTATCTACTTGATGCATTGATTAGTTGATCTGCTTAAATAGTGCTAGAGTTGTAATGTAATAAAGAAATGTAATTCTGGATAATGTCGATATTTGTTTTTTTTATGGATGGATAAAAACTCTATATCATTATTTCAGTTAATGTATTTAATCCTCGACATTATTTTAGTTTCTAATTTTTATAATCTTCGTTAGTATAATTCTAAGTCATGTTTTCAGCCTAGATTTACTTATGATTAGTGTATCTTATTTGTTGACAAATGGATAATGCTCATTGATTGAACTTAACCCGTATTTAAACTTTGAAGTTTCCTTATAAAATAATGATTGATGGCATAGAATCATGTTTAAGTCCCCAAATATTTTTGTATAGCATGATTCTTTGATTTTTATAAAGGAATGAATTTTTTATAGAAGCTTATTATATTTACAACACTGAGCCCATAACTGAAGTAAAATCAAGATACTACTTTATTCGTATTTTCTTTTCAAATGATATCAGGATAGTATAAAATGTATTGTTGAGTTGAAGGTAAATTCAAAATGTAAAAACCTTGACCAACAACTTTAAAATCCTTAGATAGCTGATAATTAATTATTCAATTGTAAGCAGTATAACTAATGGAGCTTTAAACTGATTGGTAAAATTATTAATAATTATTGTGGGTTAGTACAGTGACCATATTTTATGCTTCAGACAGTTTCAAATTAAACTGCAGAGAATTCATGTTTACTTCAATTAATCTTCTAGAGTATTCAAGTTTACTTCAAAATGAATTGTTGGAGACTTCAAGTTAATCTTATTACTTTATGGTCCACCAATTATAGCTGTGATTCATCAGCCATAGTTTTAACTAGAAAAAAGAAGTAATTTATACTCATTTAAGTCTGACACAATAGAAATTTACAATGGAAGAAGATTCCTAAAATCTAATGTAAGTGATCATTATATTCATCTTATCTTGTTCTTTGCTTGGTCTGCTGTCTGAATTTGAGACAAATGCCTAAAAGTCTAAAGTTGAGACAGATGCTTAAAAATAACCAATATCAAAGTGAACCTGAGATAGTTGCTTCAATTTATTAATAATATTTAGTTTTAAAATATTAAAACATGAGTGAACTAAGACAATTGTGCTGACAAAAGTGGTGAAAATTGAGTTTCAGTCATACTCAAACCTTCAACACAACTACCAAGTGTTTGCATATCATTTGTAGGCTAAAATAATAAAATAGTCTTAGACAGTGATAATATAATTTTTTTAGTTTAACCTACTAAAACAATCATTAACTTGATTGATGATCTGTTGACATTCTACACTCGACATGTTGGATATACTTTCACAATGTTCTTCTATACCATGTTATACCAAAAAAAATAGAATGAATTAATTCTATATGCTTTTTCAAATCTAACGACAAAAAATAAATTCAAATATATAACAATTTAGTAAGGACAAAACCTTAACAATTGTTGAAGTTTGGTTGATTTTCCTTGCTGCTTTCCTTTTCCTTGAAATCTTATCTAAGTCACTTTTCAACCTCTTAACCTGAAACCATTTTCTTCTTCGTTTTAATTCCTTTGACTCCAAGAGAATTTCCTTCACTAATTTTAAACTCTCTTGCATTTAGAAGCTTTGTTGTGCCATATGGATATTGAACCAACTAACCAGCTTCGTGGCTCACCATTGAGTGTTGGACTACAGTTCAAACAGCAAGGGTGAACTCTGAAGAAAGCACTCCATAAACTTAAAGGCAAATATGCAATGCTAACAAACGTTTTCAAAGTCCTTTACTAACACTGTTAAGCGATCCACTTCGAATGGCAATTGTTAGAATCACAAGCAATGCTTCTAATTAATTTGAACGTGTGTTAAAGAACATCAACGACAACTAAACGTAGATACAGAAGAGAAGCAGTGGCTATGGTGCAGCGGCAACGATGTTCCAGTCGTTCCAAACATCATTCTCAGCTGTCAACTCATTAGTTGATTCGGAAATAGAAATTCAGTTATATTAAAAAAAACACTCATGCATCCTACGCGTAGAAAAGAGAGAAATCATATGAGAAGTTGCTCCATTTAGTTGTGGAAACAGTAGTAGAATCTGGATTAAGAATAAAGACAATTGGGGTTCTAATTTTTAGATCATTTATAGAAAATGGAATGAAAACGATGGACTAAATAACACTATATCAGAATGCGAAACAGTGCTGTTATATATGGTTACTGCAAAATTTCACATGATAGTAAACATCACTTGTACACAACTATTAATGCCGAGTTAATCATGACTATTAAATTCAAAAATATTTTAATTCTTTTAATCATGTTTTTAGACTGAATTCTTTCTTGAATCTTACCGGAATTAGAATGCTTTCTTGAATCCTAACAGAATTAGAATTTGTGACCGTTGCCTAAAAGATTTTATTTTGTCAAGCAAGGATTTTGACTGAATTGTTTTCTCAATCCTATGGGAATTAGTTGGTTCCAAATATCATTCTCATCTATTAACTCATTAGTTGGTTCGGAACTAGAAATTTAGTTATATAAAAAAAACACTCATGCATCCTACGCGTAGAAAAGAGAGTAATCATATAAGAAGTTGCTCCATTTAGTTATGGAAACAGTACTAGAACCTGAATTAAGGATAAAGACAATTGGGGTTCTAGTTATTAGATCATTTATAGAAAATGGAACGAAAACGATGGACAAAACAACACTATATCAGAATGCGAAACAGTGCTGTTATATCTGCTTACGGCAAAATTTCGCATGACAGTAAACTATTAGATTCAAACACTTGTACACAACTATTAATGCCGAGTTAATCATCACTATTAGATTCAAAGAGATTTTAATTTTTTTAATCATGTTTTTAGACTAAATTCTTTCTTGAATCTTACTAGAATTAGAATTCTTTCTTAAATCTTACCGGAATTAGAATTCTTTCCCTTAATGGAATTAGAATTTGTGACCGTTGGCCTAAAAGATTTTATTTTGTCAATTCCACGGGAATTAGGGGTTGACCCGTTACCTATAAATTAGGCTTCGATGATCGGAGAAGGTTAATTGCAGAAATTAGAATTCTTGAGGAGAATGGCGAGGAAGAAGCACTACAAAAAAAAAGGGGGTTACCGACAGAATTTTCCATCGTAATTTCGTCAGTAAAGTTGCTTAGTGACGGAATTATGACGGAAAATCAGTTGTCGGAAGATAATTTGTCGGAAACAGATATACCGACGGAATTAGGATTTCCGTAGTAAAATTTAACGACGAAATTTATATTTCCGTCGGTAAATCATGTTGGAAACAGTGCTTCCCGTGGTTATGGTTACCGACGGAATTTATATTTCCGTCGGTAAATAATTTTGTAAATACCGACGGAAATAGCATTTCCGTCGGTAAACCATTACGATAATTGCCAACGAAATACTTATTCTGTCGGTAAAATAAAAAAAATTACAAGAAAACATTTATATTTCTTTTTGTACCTTATTTACAATCCATATATACACTAAATTATCATAGACGATGGCATTTCATATATACAAACACATACAAACAATCACATCCATACAAACACATACAAACAATTACTTTCACACATACAAACGCATTTCATATATCCTAATTATTCATACAATTCATACAAACATAAATAAACTATAACTGTAGAATATATTGTTCTAAATGCATGATAGACGAATTAAATAAATGCGGTAAAAACTTACAGCGATCTCCCGCAGATCTGCAATCGACAATGACGAAGCTCGCTATCGGAAGAGCGATCACAGGATCGGAAAGCCCTCCGCAATTCCACAAACCAAATCCCGTCGCCTTGGATGTACTCCTCTTACTCTCGTCACACGCTCGCGATTTCACCACCCCCTGAGCCTTGGACGGACCCCCTTTATATAGGGAAATACCCTAGGGGCATAATTGACATTTCCATTATGTGTAGTGGGGAACATGGGCCACGTTCCCCACTATCCCCATTTCTAACATCTCCCACTCGTCCAAGGTAAGTCACTAAGACTAGTTCATTCAGGTAAGTCACAAAGACTTAATAAGTCACATAGACTATTAGAGAGTTTGGTCACATAGACCATATGAGAACATCCAATCCATACTTAGAGAAAATGGTTCGTGCGACAGCAAGCACACTGAGCGATAGTTGCTAAGAAGATTGTTACACCTTGACTTAGCCGCTCGTTGAGCAATCAATGCTAATAAAGTTGTTACACTTTGCTTAGCTGCTCAAATAAATTAGAGACACACTCTTCATGGCACATAGCCTCTTTCCTGGTGGCACATAGCCTTCATCCAGGATTCATCCAATCTTCAAATGACACACAACCATTATCTTGAAGATATCCATGTCTTGCTATTTACCCAGATTAAATAATTTTCATTTACATCGATATGAACATCTCTAATCCCTTATAATGACCACTATGTCATGAGCATGTTCCATATCCAATATTCACATTCATTTCCGTACATAACAGAAATGGGTCGACCAGTGAATACCAACAAAAGATGTAAATATATTTAATCATCCTTTTTAGCTAGAATCAATTCATTTTAATCAGTCGCTTTCCTAGTTATGCTCCCGAATCATCCATAGCCATAGGATACACGCTAAAGTAGCAGACACTGATCAAAACTTCAAGTAGACAGCTAAATAGTCACTAAGGCAAAAATTGAGATTAACATATAATCTCAAAGGTCTCACATAGTAGAGAAACAGGGATTCATTCTCCTACAACCTTTATTGTCGCAATAGCACATGTGGTATGAATCACATGCTACGATGTTATTCTCTTTACGAAAAAGAGTGCATGTTGTCTTCAAATTTAACATCGTACAGATTTCGATCTAGACATACCTAACGTCTAATCCTGAATTCAACATATGAATTCTAATCTGGCTTTCAACAGGTTCAGTAAATAGTGGGTTCATTTACTTCGATCATTATTTACACATAAATGATCTCATCTTGACACAATTATCAAGGCGACCTCAACTTATGAATCTGTCTCTAATTTCATAATTCCAGCTACGTAAGCTGTTTCATAAGTAACGGTCTTACCCCTATTTGTACTTAACAAACAGAGATGATTGTCCATGTGAGTGGACCAATCTCCACCTGCCAACATGCTCACCGAGATCTTACATGAATGTAACACATACAACATATACACTGAATAAATTATGGCAAATGACACAATCATAACACAAAGTCTGATTGTTATTTCAATATTGTTACATTCTACGAAGTCCCAAAGACTTTACATGTTCTTTAAATGACTCTTTAGTCATTGGCTTAGTAAAAGGATCTGCAAGCATAACACGTGTAGGGACATACTCAAGAATGACTTTTCTTTTAGCCACAATATCCCTTACAAAATTATATTTAATTTCTATATGCTTGCCTTTGCTATGATATTTGGGATCCTTGGAAAAACTATTACTTGATCACACAAGAGATGCCATGGACTCCCACTATCCTCAAGAATTTTCGATGCTTGAAACCTTCTCAACCAGATCGCTTCTTGCACGAACATGCCACATATTCACTTCCATAGTCGCAAAGCTACACAAGCTTGTTTCTTGGTTCCAGGAGATAGCGCCACCATTCAGCAATAATGCATAGCCCGATGTGGATTTTCTATCATCCAGTCTCCAGCCTAATCTTCCGAATAACCTTTCGGACTCATATCCGATCCTTGAAAACAGAGACAATAATCTGTTGCCTTGAGATATCTGAATATCCTTTTACCGCCTTCCAGTGTCTCGGTGGGTTTGCTGGAAGCGATGACCAAGCCCACAACATAGTTGATATCGGACGTGTACACAACATAGTGTACATTAAACTACCAATAGCACGGCATATGGTTTTTATTCATCTCAGCTATTTCCTCTGGAGTTTTAGGACACATACTCTTGCTCAACACGGTACCTTTCACAATAGGTGTATGTTCTATGTTGCAATTAGACATCGAAATGATGTAACATCTTATTTATATAAGATTCTTGTGATAATCTAAAAGTCTTTTAGGACGATCTCTTATGATCTTTACCCCTAAGATGTATTCACTTCTCCCATATCTGTTGTATCAAATTGTGATGATGACCACTTCTTGACTTCATTCACATATCCTATGTCATTTCCATCTATCAAGATATCATCAACATATAATGATAAATGACATATTTTCCTTTTTCCTTTTCAGAAAACACAATGATCCTCATTGATCATCTCGAAACCATAAGATAAAACGACTTCGTTAAATCTTATGTTCCATTGTCTTGACGCTTGCTTTAGCCCATATATATAGACTTTCTAAGTCTACATACTTTTTGCTCTTGGCCTTCAGCAATGAAACCTTCTGGTTGAACCATATAGATTTCTTCGTCAAGATCACCATTAAGGAAAGCGGTTTTTACATCCATTTGATGTAATTCTAAGTCATAATGTGCCACAAAGGCCAAAATAACTCTTATTGATACAAATTTCACTACGGGAGAAAATGTCTCTTCAAAGTCAATACCCTCCATTTGGGTATATCCTTTTGCAACTAAACGAGCTTTGTATCTGTTGATCGATCCATCTGCTTTCCTCTTTATTTTGAGAATCCATTTATTCCCAATAGCCCTTCGGCCCGGAGGAAGATCGACTAAGTCCCAAACATGATTTTGAATCATGGACTCCATCTCTTCAACCATTGCAGCTTTCCATTTTTCTCTAACTCTACATCCCAATGCATCCTCAATGGATTGAGGCTCGTCGTCATCAATTGGAAGTGTAACCAATGCCTCATTCTCAATATCAAACCTCTTCTTAGGTTTGATCTTACGAACACTTCTCCGTAAGTTGGGCTGTTGAGAAGTCAACTCATGACTCGGCATATCACTCCCACTCGGTTGACTAGACTCAGGTATCCCTTTTGACACCTCTCTTGTTGATAATATCTCATCCTCCTCAAATAGAGGAACATTTTTATCAACATCACCTCTGATTGGGAACTCTGTTTCGAGAAAAGTCGCATCTCTCGTATTTCTGAGATGGTTCCATCTAGTTGCTCACCTATGAAAACATAACCTTTGGAGGTCTCATGATATCTTATAAAGATACATTTCTTACCTCTAGGCCCCAGTTTTCCATACTTGTGAGAACTATCATGAACATAAGCAGCTGACCCCCAGGGTCTCAGATTACTCAAATCTGGTTTTCTGCCTGTCCAACGTTCATATGGGGTAGATGGAACTGACTTTGAAGGCACTTTGTTAAGTATATAGGCTGCAGTTAATAATGCATCTCCCCAATAGGAGATTGGCAAATTAGCTTGCGCCATCATAGACCTAACCATTTCAAGAAGAGTCATATTTCTTCTTTCAGCTACCCCATTTTGCTGTGGAGTTCCAGGGATTGTCAGCTGTCTAATAATCCCTCTATCATTACATATTATCTTGAACATATCAGACAAATACTCCCCACCACGGTCAGTGCGTAAAGTCTTAACTTTACGTTCCGTTTGATTCTCAACTTCGTTCATATAACGAATGAAGCAATCTAATACTTCGGATTTGTGAGAAATCAAATACACATGACCGAACCTAGAGAAATCATCAATAAATGTAATGAAATAGGAAGCTCCATGTCTAGCCTTCACATTCATTGGACCACAAATGTCCGAATGAATTAACTGCAATGTTGATTCAGATCTAATAGCCTTACCAAATGGTTTCCTAGTTGCTTTTCTAGCAAGACAATGCTCACATATAGACAATTGAATCTTAGCTCGAGTGCCCAATAGACCCTCTTTAGCTAATCGATTCATACGTTCTTGTCCTATGTGTCCTAATCTAGCATGCCAAAGCTCATTAGTTATATCTGCATCACTAGTTAAAGCAATGTTTGAAAAACAACCATCAATAGCATAATTGACATCTGGTTCTACATCAAGAACCATAAAACCATTTGTTAAAAAATCATATCCGATTGACACTGAGTCAATATTAAGTTCAACAGACCGACTGTAAAAATTAATACAATACCCTAAATCAAGAAGACACGTAACGGAAACAAGATTCCGTCGAATTTCAGGAGCATACAGGACATCATGTAGAAATAAAACTCTACCACCATGTAGGTTGAGTTTGCAAGTGCCGACTCCTTTGACTTCAACTCTTGCATTATTTCCCACATAGATCCACTTGTTGTCAGCTGGTACCCGACGGTACTCAACAAATGTAACTCGATCCCGAGCTACATAGTTGGTTGCTCCCGAATCTATAATCCACAAAGGATAAGAATCAGCTAACAACACTGAACTAGCAACAAAATGCTCTTGAAAAGAAGACACACTTGGATTTACCTTTTTCGGCTCATTGCACTCCCGAGCAAAGTGGCCCTTTTTGCCACAATTAAAACAAGTCAACTTGTTTTTAGGTTTCTTTCCAGTCTTCTTGACTATCTTCTTGATTGGGCCTTGTCCCACACCAGCAGCTTCCTTCTTCTTTCCCTTTCCTTTCTTGAACCATTTCTTTTTCTTGGATCCATATGATCCTGCAGAACCTACAGCCACATAGGCTTGTCCAGAAATCCTTGCGGATTCAACTCTCTCCGCCTCCAATTCTACATGGCGTGAGACGTCAGTGAAAGTCTTGATACTCTCACTGTGAGTTAAGGTCTGCTTCATGGTCTCCCAAGAATCTGGAAGTGAACGAATAACTGCTTGAACCTGTTGTTCATCAGTCAACTCATGACCAGCAGTTCTAAGCTCCCGAATCATGTTCGACATCTCCCTGAGGTGTTGAACCATTGATATATTCGGATGCTTTTTGTAGCTGTCAAATTTAATTGTCAGCTGTCGAAGCTTGCTCAGACTTACTCCACTGTATTTTTCTTTAAGGGCAACCCAGACTTCATGAGCCGTAAGATATGACTCATATTCAAAAGCTAGGTCGTCTACCATTGAACTAATCAATATACCCTTTGCAGTGGAGTCCTTTTTCTTCCATGCCTTATAGGCATCAAGATCTCGTCTGTGTTGTGCAGTGGGACCATCTACAGGTACTTCCATAACCTGATTTACAACCTCTAGAACTTCTTGTTCCTCAAGTACATATTGTATCCTGAGGTGCCAGATTTTGTAGTTATCCCCATTAAGTTTTTCACCTTTGTTGAGTTCAGCTATTATGTTTTTGGTTGCCATAATCTATCATAAATAAACAAATTATTTAGTATTCAGTGTATATCATATGTATGCAATTTATGATTGACTTAATATTACTTTGAGTTGGTTTACAAAATCAAGTGACAACTATGTTTTCACTCATCATCCGTATGATCAATCAAATTAATATTAATCAATTCTATTACATACATCCCAACAAATGAACTAATCATTTATAATATCATGAATTCATTAATTAAATGAACTAATCATTTAATATATCATGAATTTTTTAATTAAATGAACTAATCATTTAATACATCATGAACTAATCATGCATCATGTCAAGCAAACAGCATAAATAAATGAACATATCATTAATATAAAATTATGCTGCAAATTGTTAACATATAACCAACTGACATGAATGAAATGGACTAACTATTGTTCATACAAAACGACAATAAAAATAACAGAACTCTAATAAACTAGATAGGCAACTACCACTCCCACTAGGACAGACACTAGTGCAGTGGCCAAAATAATCCCTCTCAGCCTGGACTCATTTGGGGTAATCCCAGGCAAGACAGCTTCAAGGTTCTCTATTGGATCCACTATTGGATCCTCTTCTGGTTCCTCCTCGATCATTTCCGGGTCCTCTTCGAACTCTTCCGGATCCTCTTCAGTTATATGATGAAGCAGCTCCTCACATAATACAGAATATGTGACGCGTCCTTGATGACGCCCCCAAATATAATCTGCTATCATCCTAGGATTTTCTGGCAATGATTGCATCAAAGCCCAAATCCTATAACTATCCAGGACTGGAAACTCTTCTCGCTCAAGTTTCCAAAACAGATCATCAAGCCGTCCAATGTGTCCATCGACTCCATAAGCAGAGTTATACTCTATCTCCTGAATCTCCTCCCTGAGCTGATTTCGTCGCACTTCGCGACGAGTCAATGTGGTAATCGTCCGTGCCATCTGAAAAATTGAAAATAAATAAGTCAGTACAAAACCGACTAACCAGTACAAAACCGGCTTATTTCAATTTATACAGGCATAGTACCAACATAATAAATCAAGAAAAACAAATCTTCTCGATTTTCAGGAGTTCAAGTCGACAATTAGAACTAATCTAATTGGTCAAACCCATTGGATCAGTTGATTAGGGATCCAGATCCTAAGCTCAGTCCATTGTCCTTAATTAGAACTAATCTAATTGGACAGGGATTTTTGTACCTATGTTCTGTTACTTTTTCTCTAAGTCTATTTCTCCCAATTTCAGACTTATTGATCAAACTCAGGTCCGCTTGATCAAACCAATGTCCATTGGTTTAAGTCCGACCAATTAGAACAAATCTAATTATTTTGATCAAATCTGACCCATTAGAATAAATCTGGTCATTTGATCATATTTGGTCCAAGTCTAATTAATTAACCCAAATTAATTTCGGGTTTAGATCAAATTGGTTCAATTAAACCAACTAATGATTTAAATCTGAACCAGATCTAAATGGACCAAACTGATTCGACTAAACTAACTAATTGCCTCGGGTCTGATTCTAATTATCTTTCAACCAAGCCCATTTAAAGTTGAACCAGTTCAAATGAATAAAATTCATTGCTTTCAAGTGAATTAAAAATCATTGCATTCAACTTGAACAGTACGAAATTAAATGCATGCATCAAATTTAACTTAATGCTACAGTAGACATGTAGGCATGCATTAGCCTATTTCGACGATGCACACATTTTTTTTATTTTACACAGAAGCTTTAAAAACATGCAGCAACCGTATTTTTTTTTATTTATTTGATTTTTGAAAAAAAAATATTTCCTCACACGAACGCTTCTTCTGCCGATTTCTCCGCCACTGCCCTCGTCCTCACGCCATGCACCTTGTGCACGCCGCACACGCTGCCTTCTCCAATCACGCTGCCCACTCCGCAACTGCGACAAACACAGTTGCCGGCCATGCCAGCCTTCTGCCGGTGGCAGCCGGTCCTTTCCGGTACCATAAATCAGTCATCTTTAGACTTGACGAGATCGCCGACAGTGGTTCTGTCTGTCCTAGCCACCAACACATAGCCGGCCAGCCAGGACGCCAACCACGGCCATGGACTGCCATCGCCGACAAATCCAGCGGTCTCGATTTTATAAATTTGGCACAACGTGTATGCTACGACACATTAGTCGTGCAAAACAGCGACGGGAAATGACAAATCGAGAAAACATCTGAACAACGATTTTATAATTCGTCTCTAAGCATTTAGAAATAACTACGCGCTCTGATACCAATGTAGAATATATTGTTCTAAATGCATGATAGACGAATTAAATAAATGCGGTAAAAACTTACAGCGATCTCCCGCAGATCTGCAATCGACAATGACGAAGCTCGCTATCGGAAGAGCGATCACAGGATCGGAAAGCCCTCCGCAATTCCACAAACCAAATCCCGTCGCCTTGGATGTACTCCTCTTACTCTCGTCGCACGCTCGCGATTTCACCACCCCCTGAGCCTTGGACGGACCCCCTTTATATAGGGAAATACCCTAGGGGCATAATGGACATTTCCATTATGTGTAGTGGGGAACATGGGCCACGTTCCCCACTATCCCCATTTCTAACAATAACATCCATACAAACAAAGTAATATAAATAAAAACAATCACAATGATCTAAAACAAATAAAATCTAAATATATCACAATAATAGAAGCAAACTATCCAAATTTCCATATATAAATCCAAATTTATAGAATCAGATATTTAAAGACATATCATGATAGAAAATACTCCAAATTATACATTCACATATAATAGAAAATCCTAAAATGCAATAGAATATGATTATTTATGAATAAGATAAAAATTTTGTAGTGATTTACATATAGCTAATTTTGATACTTGGATATAAATGAGCAGATGATGATGATGATGACGATGACGATGATGATGATCAATATGTCAATAGGAACTCCTGAAACATACAATAATATAATATTTAGAAATGTGCAGATTAAAATATCAAAATATAATAAATATAATTTTGTAATACTATAATGAAATGCTGAAACCTAAAAAAGAATAATGTTGAAACCTAAAAAACTTAATTAAAATTATTTTAAAAATTATCTAAAGAACTTAATTGAAATTATTTAAAAAACTTAATTAAAATTATTAACTTACTTAAAATTATTTTTAAAAACTTAATTAAAATTATTTTAAAAATTATTTTTAAAACTTAATTAAAATTATTTTAAAAGTTATTTAAAAACTTAATTAAAATTATTTTAAAAAACTTAATTAAAATTATTTAATTAAAATTATTTTTAAAACTTAATTAAAATTATTTTAAAATTTTATTTAAAAAACTTAATTAAAATTATTTTTAAAAATTATTTTAAAATTATTTAAAAATTTAATTAAAATTATTTTAAAAATTATATAAAAATTTAATTAAAATTATTTCATCATAAGGACACTTTTTTAGTTTTTAATCCATGCATGGACTTTTAGGAAATTATCAATTTTAGGGAGAGCTTATAACTAGGTTTTGTATCTTACAAATTTTTAACCTTTAATAAAATATTTCGCAAATTCTTCAATATTTTATCAATAATTTTCAAACACAATTTTTCAAATTTTATCTTTACTAAGTTTTCTAAAATTTTATTTTTTGAAAATTTTTTAAAATATAATTATAGCTAAAATTTTATGAAAATTTTACTTTACTATATTTTTAAAATTTTACCTTTGTTAAAATTTTCATAATTTAAACTTTACTCTCAAATTTTAAAATTATTTTCCTTAGAAACTTTTCCAAACTTTCACCTTGCTATAACTTAAGAAAATTTTTTCTCTACAAATCTTTCACACTTTTACTTTACGAAATTTTTCAAAAATTTTAGCTTCAGCTTTCAAATTCACTTCCTTAACATTTTCAAACCTTAATTCTTATTTTGCTCTTAGAAATTTTTCTATAACTTTATAAATTTTAAAGGAAATTTGTTTTTCAAATTAGCTTATGCTTTAATTTTTCAAACGGTTTGTTAGCTTCCCCTATTTTTGATGTGTGTCAAAGGGGAAGAGTTAGTAAATTCAGGAGAGTTAATCAACTCAAGGGAGGAGTGAAAAAGCTTGTTTATTTATTATACTTACAAGGAAATTATAAGGGAAATTTTACAGATGCATCGAATGGAAGAAAATTTAGTAAGGCACTGAGCTTGATGAGGAGCTTGAACTCAAAATGTCAATATTTTAATAAAATTGTGAAGGCTTAATGAGGAATTGAGGATGGCACCTTAACCTTACAAAAATTATACTTACAAGGATTCGTTTATTATTATATATTTTTTTTGCTTGTTAATAATCGTCCAGAATTAATGCAACTCTCGATGTTTTGATCTAGAATTAGAATTAGAATATGCGACCGTTGCTAAAAGATTTTATTTTGCCAATCAAAGATTCTACCTGGATTGTTTTCTCAATCCCACCGGAATCAGGAGTAGGCCCGTTGCTTCTACCTGGATTGTTTTCTCAATCCCACCGGAATCAGGAGTAGGCCCGTTGCCTATAAATTAGGCTCCGATGTTATTGGAGAAGGTTGCCTATAAATTAGGCTTCAACAACAACTTCGATTGCTGATCAGATGCTGACGATTTAATTACAACTCAATAGAACTCGAAATTAATGTGCATATTATTATACTTTGTTGGGAAAGAGTTTATTACCTCTCTTCCATGTTGTCTCAATTTAATCCATGCTGTGATTTGTTTTAGACCCAAAAAAAATACCGTGATTGGTTTTACAAATTCTTCTTTGAAAGTTTTCATCAAATAAGAGATGACATTTTATTTGTACTTGGAATTCTTGCATTCAGGATCATTTTTGCACTTGATTACTTGCACTACAAAAATACAGTCAATTAGGGACGAATTTTGCAATAAATTTTAAAAAAAAATTCGTTGGAAATTGGATTTGAGATGAAAATTACGACAAAAAAAAAATTCGTTGCAAATATGCCGTCGCAAACATTTGCGACGAAAAATTGTAAATTCGTTGGAAATTTTATAACGAAAACAATATTCGTTGCAAAATTCGTTGGAAATTTTGCAACAAAAAACAAAATTCGTTGTAAAATTCATCGGCAACAAAATTCGTTGTAAAATTCGTTTTAATTTAATTATTATAAATGCACATGATTATTAATTTGATTCTTTTGCATGTTCCCCGTATCTATAAGTCTATAACGAATACTAAAAATAAACTACATTGGGCATTTAATGTAGGTCACAATAATGTATCCAGTTAAGGCATTTAATGTATGTCACAATAATGTATCCAGTTAATGTAATAATCATACTAATCGGTGACTCGATAATTTGCCTCCCTAGTTGGCAGGATGCCCATACCTCCTGTGCTAGCAGTAGGATGCCCAAGTGATGACATAATTTCTCAAAACATAGAAAGGATACCTGAGCGCCGAGTGATGACTTTACTCTAAATATGCTCGGTAAAACTTAGAAATGATAAAGACCTTCCTGATGAATGAATTACCCACTCTTGATCAGCTTGATTATTACCCAAGCGATGTATCTCCCAATCTCATCCTTGACCTTGACTGCCACCTCACTTGCTACATTGACTTGTTGACTACATGTGGCACCTCATTCGGATCGCCACATCACCTAGGATTCATTGCAGAATTGGAAAAAAAAAAAAAAATGTCTGAAATCCGTATATGGACCTAGATGGTTCGGAATGACATGAAACTAGTTCGTATGTATTCATATAAATCTCTTGATTCTATAAGTGCCCTCAAACATAAATTTGACCCAATATATTGAGATCATTGATTTTTTAAATACAAATGAGATTTTTCAGACATATTCATATTTAAAAATTACTAATCTCAATAAATTGGGTCAAATTGATATTTGAAGGTATTTATAGAATTAAGATATTTATATAAATACATAGGAACTAGTTTTATGTCATTCTAAATTCTTCAGGTCCCTCAACTGGTTTTAGACATTTTTTTAAAATTTTTTTTTTTGTCAATTTTACGATGAATCTTAGGATTCATCGCAGATTTAGCAATGAAAATATTTTTATCACGAAAACCTCTAAAAATTCTCTTGCTCATTCAACTCCCCGACTTCCCTAACCTTTTTTTTTTTCCTTGGGCGGCAGCAAGCGGCTTTGGCACGATTCCTCTCCTAAGTCGATGATCTCCGACTGATAAGCTTCTTCTCTCTCTCCCCTTAACCTTTTCTCTCCTCTTCGATGGGCACTCTCAAAATTAAGAACAATGACTTTTTAAATAGATAAAAGAAAATTTTAAAGAAAAAAGAAATTTTTAAGAGCAGTGAAAAGAAGAAAGGGTATAATGGAAACGAGCCGTGTCAAGCCTGTAAATGGGAGAAAAATAAACATCTAATAAAATATTTAATATTCTTTAAAAATTGATTCAAAGAATTATTATAACAGTCAAAATTTATATCCTCGGATTCAGTAAAATATAGTAAATTTAATGAGAAACTCACTAGTACATTAAAAATGATGTTAATTGATTATCTTTTTATTTTTTGAATTTTTATTTATTTTTATTGTGTATTGTATTGCCAAATAAATAGCGAAGGGCGGAAGTCGTCCATTGAGGCGAGATAGGATTCCAACGATCCAATCCTGTTGCTTACCCCGCGCCGCCCATTTCTAGCCACTGAAGCATTTCTTCTAATACAAAATATGCATCCATTCTTCTTCTTCTTCATTGCGAGGAAGAGCTACGGCCTGCTGTGTGTGCCGCCCCTCCTCTTCTCCTCCATCCATGGCAGCAGCAGCAGCCACTGCCACCTCTCCAACTCCCATCGCAACCTTTCCGACGCTCTCGCTTCCTCGCCGCTCCCAATCGGCATTTGACAAACGCCCGACCCTCACGGCGTCGCGATCCACCGCATTCTCACGCGCAAGTCCTTCGCCCGCACCGAGATCCGATATCCGATCTCTCCGTCCTCTTTCTCCTCTTGTATCTCGCTCGTTCTTGAACTGGCAGGAGGACGCCGAGGCCCGTCGCTTGCCCGCGCTGAGATCCGCCGGCACCGACAGCGATGCCCTTGGATCCCTCGCCTTTCCCGGTGTGAGTCTCACTATCAAACTGGTTTCGCTTCCAATTTCATGCTCGATTGCTGTTCGATCTAGTGTTGGTGGCGTAACTGCGGGTGGATTTCTCCCAGGCCCTACGGATCCTGCATCTGGCCTTGTCCCTCGGGATAATTCTTACGGCCGATAAGCTTCTGAAGAAGGCTTTTGTCGCCGCTTCGATCAAGTTCCCGAGCGCCCTCTTCGGCATGTTCTGCGTGTTCTCGGTGCTGACGGCCTTAGATTACGCCGCTCCGTCCGCTGCGAAGGGCGTGATGGACTTCTTTGAACCGGCGACTACGTTCATTCAACGATGGCTCCCGTTGTTTTATGTTCCTTCCTTGGTGGTTTTGCCTCTTGCTGTGAGAGATGTTCCTGCGGCTTCGGGTCTCAAGATTTTTGTTATCCTTGGTATGCAGTTTGTTCAAAGATCCTAAGCCAGTTTACTTCTCTTCCGCCTGTAAACAATTTTTGTAATTGTCTGCGCCATAATTTCATAAGGGTGATAGGACTGGCTATACTTGTCGAAACATTGGACAGTTTAGAAACAAATTTATACAGAAAATACTACCTGCAATTTAGATGAAAATGTTAAAAATAATTTGAGGTTATTAGAAAAGATGAAAATAAAAAAGGTTAAGAATATATCAAAGATGAGCTTGATTCCACAATTAGAAATATTGAGTTAGTTAGAATTGAAGGTCGAGTGGAGAAATGATTCAAAGAAAACTCTGCTTAAGCCAATTATAATTGATTAGAAATGTGTATTACCAGTGATATAACTTTATGTAAGTTCATGACACGAGATAATTTGTGCAACCTACCCACAGTTTGTATTCACATGATATTGTTGTCGTGGTTGTTGTTGTCTGTTCGCTGACTTCTTTGTACCAAACGTGGTTTCTTGCATTGAGTGAGGACAATATCATATGCATGAAAATTGATTCGTGCTTGTTACTTGCAAGTAATGTCATATGCCAGATGAGGAGTCTTGCTGAAAGCAAAAAGAGGAGAAACAAGTGATGGTAGAGAGGTGGTGGTGTACAGTGACTACAAGTTGTGTCTCTTGAAAAGAAAACTGATTTTATTGAAAAAAGGATTTAGAGTAAATCTAATAGGAAATAAAATTGAGGAATGATTTGATCAATTGAGTGGAACCAATACATGCCAGTACATAATTTTGTTTTTTTTAGACTGCCTATTGTTCTTTTGATAGTCTTTAGGATTAAAATGAATACAGAGTAGTATTACTGAAGTCTTTTCCAAAGAGTTGGGAAAGGGGCACCTCGAAAGTTGCATATGGTACCAGAAACATGGTTCTTTATTCTCTGATCATATTGAACACTCTGTTTCACTGTGATGTTGTATTATTCAGAACATTGTTTGAGAAGAGTTTTATTTTCTTTAAATGTTTTCCTCTCTAATCGATTTGATTTTCCCCTCTGCACCTTCCTTTCTAATTTCTTTTTCCAATTACAGTTATCCAATTTATGAGTAGAAATTGTCAAGTGAACCCAGCTCCTTTCTTCACAATAAGGGGTTTTTTGTAAATTTTGGGAATAGGATTGCAAAAATGTCAATATTAATTTAAGAAGGCAGCTAAGTATAAAATTTAGATAACTACATTTTTATTGCATCGAGTGATCTGTATTTAAAGACAAATCATTTTCTATTTCCAGTTGGTGGCTGGTTGGCGTCGCTTTCTGTTGCAGGTCAAACAGCAATAACTGTGAGAAAACTTGTAAAAACAGAAATGATACCAGCTGAACCCATGCCAAAAGCCTCTCCATTTTCAAATGTTGAGCTTTGGACTTGGGCTTCTATTTTCCTTTCAACATTTGTTCTTGCTTATGTTAATCCAACAGCACTTGGTACAAGTGCAAGGACATGCCTCCCGTTCTTGCTAGCTGCAACAGTCTTGGGATACATGGTTGGTTCTGGGTAATAAACTTCTGTATATATATATATTTTAAACTAAAACAAACTTCTCTTATGGCGATATTTTGGAGTATGAACAGCTAATAGAGCTACCATTCTTTTGTCTCAGGTTACCATTTAATGTGAAGAAGGTATTCCACCCAATTATCTGTTGTGCACTCTCTGCTGATCTGGCAGCTGTAACTTATGGATATTTCTCAAAGAGTAGCTTGGATGCTGTCCTAGGTTCATTGCTTTCTTCTTTCAATCCAAGTTATGTTGGCTTAGTTGTAGTCATCTGACAGTTGGTAGATTTGGGACTACAAATCCTTGATTTATATTATTTTTATTGGTAAAAGTGAAGGTTTTGCGCTATACTTTTGCCACTTTCATCAACTTGTTGGTGTTGCTCAAAGTTTTGACTTTTTTCTGATTTTTGGGCTTTAGAGCAAATGAGTTACAACCAACTAAAATTGTAAATACTTGTCCCTACAGCTTTACCAAGAAGGATTTGCACCAGGCAGTTTTCTCTTTTCATCTTTTACTAATCAGAAGCCTGCTTTTAATGTTGTGTTTTTATGTTTGTAAGCTTTTTGTTGATTTTTGCAGCTGATTACCTTACAAAAATGTCATCAAATCCTGGAGCTGGTGATATTCTTATGGGCTTTCTTGGATCTGTTATAATTTCATTCGCCTTTTCTATGTTTAAACAAAGAAAGGTATTGTCTTCAGCCTCTAACCCATTTTTAATTTCTTAAGATATGAACTATTATGCTGACAGTTTCTCATGTGTTCTTGGCTAGTAGCTTGTCAAGAGACATGCTGCTGAGATCTTCTCATCAGTGATTTTTGCAACTATTTTCTCTCTGTACTCAACTGCAATCATAGGGCGTCTTGTTGGGCTAGAACCAAATTTAACCATTTCCATCCTACCAAGGTGTATAACAGTGGCATTAGCCTTGAGCATAGTGTCTTTCTTTGAAGGTACACTCTTGACACTAACAATAACTATATTTTGTGATTAGAACCTGTTAAGACATACAATTAAACTACTGCACTCGAGATGTTTTTTATTCCAAGAGTTGGTACTACATTTATAAGTTAATTTGCAGCCATTTCTCATTTTCCTTGTTTGTTTTTATAAACATGATTAAGGCCTGCAATCAAACTACTGCAGTTTAGATGGTTTTCTTTGAATCAGTACTAGATTTATAAGTTAAATGTCAGCAATTTCTATGCTGTTGCATTGAACATGACACAACTATATAGCAGATGAGATTCTCTTGTTTCCTTTTCTTAAGCATATATTGATCTTGGCTATCACTGAATTATGCGATATGTGTGCTTATAGGTGCAAATCCATCTCTGACTGCTGCAGCGGTAGTTCTAACTGGTGTGGTGGGAGCAAACTTTGTGCAAACTGTAATGGATAAACTCCGCCTTGATGATCCTATTGCTAGAGGAATAGCAACAGCTTCTAGGTATTAACTAAAGCCCTCCTACAGACTTACATCAGCTTGATGTGATTTATAAACACCTGTAACAGCATTAGAAATCTTGTTTAGTATATTATGATTAATTAGAGTTTTTAGAACACTTAGAAATATAATTCTGAAATCAAATGGGGTTTGGAAAGCTCACAATTAACTGACGATAGATTCTTGTCAAAGTTTCTCACAAGTTGAATTATTGTTCATAGCATTCAACCATCCTGAGATATATAGTTTATTGTTTTTCTGTTAATCTTCTTGGTTTAAACTTTTCATTCCTTGCTTCAAGGTAAATGCCATTCATTGGTATTTTTAAAATTGTGCTTTTAGTCTTGATTCTGGTACTTTATTGAACTGCTAAGGAATTTCATGGTATTTTAATTATGAGAAAAATATTCTACCATTGGGTTCATTGAGGAAAATTTCAAAAATTAGATATGAAAGTTTTCCAAAAACAGGAAGATGAAGTTTAAGTTGTAACAGCGTTATGAATAAGTAACTTGTTATGAGATTCCACTCTCTATTTGTGTCTAGTATTTCTTGGAATTTCTCCAATTGAGCATATAATATTTGCATGATTATGCATTCTTGCACTTTGTATTGTAATAGTGTCCCAGCTATTTGGGATTAAATATTCTTGCACTAATCATTGCCTGCGTTTTCTTTATCAGTGCTCATGGATTAGGGACAGCAGCACTGTCTGCAAAGGAACCGGAGGCACTTCCGTTCTGTGCCATTGCTTATGCATTAACTGGAATCTGTGGATCATTGATTTGCTCTGTTCCAATTGTAAGACAAAGCCTTCTGTTTATAGTTGGTTGAGAAATATCTTCTGTGCACACGCATTTGATCATTCCGTTACATCGACGAGATGAATGAAATCCTCTGGCATTTTTCTCCAAACTGAAATGCCTCTTGTACATTAACAGTGTAACCATCTAAAAATAAAGTGGAAAAATTATACTTACAAGGATTTGGTTTTTTTTTTTTTTTTTTTTTGCTTGTTAATATTGTCCAGAATTAATGCAAATCTAGAAGAATATGTGACCGTTGCAAAATATTTTGCCAATCAAAGATTCTTTCTCAATCCCATGGGAATTAGGAGTAGGCCGTTGCCTATAAATTAGGCTTGGATGTCATAGGAGAAGGTTAATTGCAGAATAGAATGGCGAGGAAGAAGGTTACGCTCGGGTGGATCGCGCACGACGCCACGCGCCGCACCACCTTCAAGAAACGGAAGCAGAGTCTACTCAAGAAGGTGAGCGAGCTCGCCACCCTCTGCGCCATCGACGCCTGTGCCGTCGTCTACGGACCGGAGGATGAGGCGCCGGAGGCGTGGCCTTCGCCTGCGGAGACGGCGCGCGTGGCGGCGCGGTTCAGGGCGGTGCCGGAATCGGATCAGAATCGCAAGAAGACGGACCAGGAAGGGTTCCTCCGCCAGCGGGCGGCCAAGCTGCGGGAGCAGCTCAGCCGGCAGGATCGCGGCAACAGGGAGCTGGAGGCGAGCCTGCTCATGCACGAAATGCTGTCCGGCGGCGGATGGAGGATGTGCGACGTGGGCATCGAGCAGGCCGCGGAGCTCGTGCGGTTGGCGGAGATAAAGCTGGCGCTGGTGCGCAACAGGGTCGAGAGGGAGAAGGCGAGGACCGCGGTGGAGCCGCCTCGGCAGGCGGTCGAACAGGTGGTGGGCATGGCGGTGGGTCCATCGATAGAATTTGTGAAGACGCCGTGGCAGGCGGCCGAACAGGTGGTGGACATGGCGGAGGATCCATGGATAGGATTTGTGTTGCCGCCGCTGCAGGCGGTCGAACAGGCGGTAGGCACGGTGGAGACAGTGGCGGAGGACGAAACCCTAAACTGGCTCGTGGAGGCCTTGAGCGCCGGCGAAATTGCACCGTTCGCCGACGTCGGGGAACAAGAAGCCAGGGCATTAAGCTGCATTGATCAGGAGCCGTGGGATGTTGGGGCATTAAGCTGCATTGATCAGGAGCCGTGCATTGATCAGGAGCCGTGGGATGTTGGGGCATTAAGCTGCATTGATCAGGAGCCGTGCATTGATCAGGAGCCGTGGGATGTTGGCCGACAAGAAGACATGGCTTTATGCTGCATTTCTGAGGAGGCCGTGGATCCATGGATGGGATTCGTGGAGAAAATGTTTGGCGCCGTGCCATTGTCTTGCTTTGAGCCCGAGTCAGTGGAGCAGGATCACCCTCCGTGGCAAGCTCCGTTGGTCCTCTTCAACAGCCACTTCGACTGCTGATCAGAGATACTGACGAATTGATTGCGTCATGTGCATATTATTATACCACTGATTTGTTTTAGACCAAAACAAAAAACATTTGATTTGTACTCGGAATTCTTCGTGCTTGCATTCATTCATGATTCTTGCATTCATGTATCATTCTTGCACTCGATTTTTAAAACAGTGCCGTGATGTTTGGACTGTGGTCACTGCAGGATTCCATATGAAATGCGTTATGAACATTATTTCTTAAAAAAAAAAAACACTGAATAACAACTGAGTATGCCACTATGAGTCTATGACAGTATTTGTTGAAAGTTTCAACAAGTTAACTCCAGCCACGCAAATAACAACTGACTTACATTTTATATGAATATAATCAATGCTCTCACGTATCTCCGCCGGCGCCATGCATGCGGCCAGATGTACATTACAACAGAGTGCGTGTCCCAACTTAACAGTAATTCACGAAACATACCAAAAATTAAAAAAATTAAAAACCTTATGGAAGTTGTTACCCTAGACCATGGTATACTGGAAGATTAGGCTTGGGCTAAACAAAGCATATTGGATAATAACAAACAGTTTGCAGCTACACAATAACTTTGGTTGGTAAATAGGACCCTCCAATACGCACATATATGTATTACATGTATTTACAATCTTTCAAGATGTACACAAATATTTCAAAACAGTCCCACCCTATGTATGCACTATGACTGAGAAAACACAACAAATGTCAAAATAGGCAGCCTTCTGTGATGAATCTATGCTTGAGATTTGAGAACAAGGTCAATGGGTCAGAAGATAAAATCACGGCCAAAACTGGGGCCTTCCTGCTTGTAACATACTGAACAATAACAAACAAGTAATTCATTTTTCCGTATGATTTGTAATTTCAGAAGATTAAGTAATACAGACACAGAGTAGCATGTTAGACATTATCAATATCACATTTCTAGATATGCTTTGGCTTCACCACACCAACTAATATTTTCAATGCTTAGTTCAAATATTTTGAAAACTATTTATACCTGATAATGAAAGACACTGGTCCAAGGTCTGTTGCCATTCATTTTTACTGATGGCTTGCCACGTCTGCTCCAAGAACCAATTTTACTAAACCACAGACAAGCATCTAGGCAACAAGGTGACCAAAGTTCAGAGACACAAGTTCACATCCCAAATGCTTGACTGTATAAATCACCTGCACTCGTCATGCAGAAGTTGTTTAAAGCAGTGCTTTTGTAGTAGCCATTGAGTTCATTTCTGTCATTCCTGTAGATCTCACCCCTGCCCACATCAGCTTCAGTACACATACTGTTCCAGGCATCCCAAAGGTTATTTGAGTTTAGTGGATTCCATGGTTGTTGGAACGATAACTGTGTAAGTGGAGAGAAGCCTGTATGGCTCTGTGCAGAAAGTCAAGATGCAGCAAAAGCATGTAAAGGCAAGAAATGTTTCCCCTATATCTGGCATCCCCATGTTTTGATGAGATGTGACATTAGGTGAAACCTTGGGTCGCTATCAGAAGTGATAAATTGTGCAGGAAATGATGAATTCAATCCCAATGTAGAGTTATTTGGTTCAGCAGGTATCTGACTCTTGCCAACAGCCAGTATTGCAGGATCTATAAACTCCACATCATCAGCATGATCAATTGAATGTGATTGATAATGATTTTCAGCTGAAGTGGAAGCATGCCTATGATTTACACAACATAAAAATCTCCAAAACACACAAGAAAGCAAGATGTACAAACCTGAGTAGGCAGTGTCATGGGTCTGGTTAAATCTGGTTTGAGAAAAAAAACACTGGAGGAGGCGCTCTGCTAGGAGTTGAGAATCCTGGTGGCACAGCAATCTTGGCCAGCAAAACACCTTCCAAAAAAAGGATTTTCAGGATGTAGATTAAAGGCATGAGAGACAAAAATTGCAAGAAAGGAAATGCATCAAGTGAGCTTGAACTTGCATTGAAAAAAAAAGCACTCAACAAATCACTCTCAGAAAGGGCATACAAGAATCAGATAGTAATGAGATGTAGACTCAAACTAGTCAAAGCCATTTACAGGCTCCAATTGTCCAGAGACAACCCATAAATACAAGCGTACCAAACGTCAAGTCAAATACTTGTACGCATGTTCAGTTCAAGAATTACACAAAAATTGATTAGTGTATCACATAGCTTTGGCCATGTATACCTGTTGCCTGGTCCGAATGTCCTTTTCCTAAAGCATTCTTGTGTTCTCCCAAATGAAATTGAACTTCGATTTAGTGGCAAACGTACCAGAAAGTTCCTAAATATTGTTTTAAATGAGTCCTAAAGCATCCATTATGAATGGATCCTAAAAGCACAGCAAGAAACACACTCTGAGAGGAAATGATGGCAATGTTGTCCTTTAAAATACTTCCAGTTCTTTTTAAGGTTGTACAAAAGTGGTGTTGCAGAAATTAAATAAGGATTTTATCTTAATTGGCATTGTTTCCTCGCCCAGCTTCCAAAGATGGGCAAAATTCTAAAACAAATAGCTTCACAAAATTACAATTTCAGAGAATTGCATTATTCACAAAGCCATGAGATTTTAAAGAAAAGAATCATCCACATCTGACTACAACTAAGTCTGAATAGCAATCATTCAAGCTCACTGGGGTGGGCTGCTACTTAAGCCACCAAAGGAAATTATTCTATTTCAAACTATTAAAAAAAAGATCCATATTAAAAGGGGGGAAATTTGAAGTTTAAGTTAGGAGCATCAACTCAGTTTGGGTTATTTAAACTTTTAATTACTGTATAATTTTACAGCACTGTCCAGAAAACCATAAAATGCTCAGTAATCTTCTCTGGCTTAGTTTTAATCATATAGGAAATGCTATTGTTTATAAAGTTAGAAAAGTGCCTCACACAATACATATACACTAAAAAACCATTTAAAATCAGAAAGGTCAAAACAATGCATTCACTGTGTTAGATTAGCATACAATTCGATGTCTCCTAAGTGGCCTCAGAGTTCATCCTTGTATACACCATCCAGCATGTTCCCCTTTGTAGCGCAACCATGCACTCACATGGAGAGGAAGCAACCAATGCAACAAGCGATTGGGTACACAAGGCAGACCCAGACTAAACTAAATAATCAGAGCCAAAGGAATATTAATCAAATTCCATTGACAAGGCATACAGTCATGAAAATAGGAGGCATATGGCTGACCATGAAACCACTCAAAACAATGTGACTAGTCAGAAGAAACTTAAGCACGAACATAGTCTATCCCACAAAATAAAAAGTAAATGAGGAGTATTAGAACCGAACAAACAAAGGGAAGTGAAAGGGAAGCAAATATAACATTGGATATAGTGTCAAATATTTCACACATATTTGAAATGAAAAGCAAACAAGAGAACTCTTATCATTACTCCTAGTAGATGAATCACCAGAAATTGTGATAATACATTTAGAATCATTGAACTGAAGACCATTGTGGAAACTATCTCTGCATGAATTTTGTGATGAGAAGCAAAATCTTCGTGCATGAATAGATTCTCTGACTGTAGTTTCTGGAAGACTTGATTGATTTTCTTGCCAGGCATAAGAAAATCTAGACTGATTATTGGTTGGACTTCTTGATGAACTGGATAAGCTAAATGATCCATCTTGCTTGTTTGTTTCACCCAGCATATTAGCCAAAGAGTTAGCCAGTGATACTGATTTGTCCCATGGATCAAACTCTAATGACAAAATATCTGAAATAATGCTGCTCTCTCCCATTTTATCTATGTAAACATCATTGACAGTGTTAGTTGTAGCATTACTACCTAGAGGATGCATTCTCTCTTTGTTGCAGTTGAACTCAGGACTCCCTGAATCATTCCTGCTTAAGGAGTTTGTACTTACATCGACTATTGGGTGGCCATTATGTACATAAGAATCTTTGCCTCCGAAGGAACCATTAGCCATCTCAACGCTGTTAGAGTGTATACTAAAAGCCTAGGTTTTGGTATAAACATTTATCTAGAAATAAGAATCACATTGGTCAAATGTCTACATTTATGATAAATGTAGTTGTTCAATTAATTTATATTGTAGATAACATGGTGTGTGGTGTCACACACAGAGGATCATGTTATCAGTACCTTATAAATTATAAACAGTAACTCATGACCATAATGGAAAGGAACAAACCATTGGAAGGTCGTAGTGTAATTAGGTATTAGTTTATCTTAACTATATAATTACACTAGTACACTTAGAGTGTATTGAGTAGGACCATTTGAGGTCGTTTCTTTTGTACTGAAACAAAGACCTCGGTTATTATGGAAGTGTGTACTCTTAATCCTAATATAATAACAAGCACATATATTTGATATTTATTTCTTTAATTTATCAATGGGTGAGATTTAGTTCGATAAATCAATAAGCCCGATAAGTTGGGAAATGATATCGCTTATAGTGTGTGTTGTTGATTATAGAAGGAAACTGTGTCCTAGAGATACTAGGTTGATAATGTCCTCAAGAGGAGCTCATAAAGATTGTCATGTTAAACCCTGCAGGTGGACTTAGTCCGACATGATAATAAGGTTGAGTGGTACTACTCTTGGACTGAGATATTAATTAAATGAGTTGTCGAACTCACTTAATTAGTGGACATTCGATATCTTAAACAGTGGAGACTAACACTCATAATAAGAAGGAGCCCAAAATGTAATTTGGGATTGGTGCGGTAGTTCAATAATAGTTCTCTAGTGGAATGATTATTATTGATAAAATTAAGTTGTGTGTTCGGCGAACACGGGATGTAATTTTATCGAGACCAAAACCAATTCCTCCTCTCGGTCCCTATCGTAGCCTCTTATTTATAAGTACTATACCCACCTATACCCACCTTCATACCCATTATAAGGGGGTCTTGAGGATCAAGCTAGGGCAGGCCTAGGTTCATGGGTGGCCGGCCCTAGCTTGAACCCAAGCTTAGGTGGCCGGCCCTATTTAATTTTAAAAGAATTTTAATTTTAAAATTTTCTTATGTGAAAGATATAATTTATTGAAGAGATTAAAAATTAAAATATCTCTTTTATAAATCTCTACAAAAGATTAAAGAAAGAGATTAAATCTCTTTCCTTATTTGTGTTGGTTGCTACTCGGAAAACCTATAGGTTCCACTGTACAAAAATTTTGTACAAAGGTCTGAACCTTTTCCTAGCTACCATGTGTTCTTTTAAATTAAATTTTGGATCGCCTGCGGAACTTAACACGTTTGATCCAAAACTTAATCTATTTGTTCTTTTAGGTTTTGACTTGGATCTCCTGCGGAACTTAACACGTTCGACCCAAGTCTCCTTAAGTTATTAATTCCATTAAATATTAATTTCCATAAAAGGTTCCCAGTACTGACGTGGCGAGGCACATGGCCTTCTTGGATATGGGAGCAACCACCACCGACTAGACAAAACCTTTAATAGAAAGCTAATATTTAATTTCCTAAAATAACTTTAGGTTAACCAAAGAGAACAATCAAATCACAAGGAAAAGAAAGAAACAAAAGAACACAACTTCGAAAAATATATTCGAAATTCTAGAACGTAAGCCTCTTGTATTTGGTATTATTTCCATAAATAACTAGCATGATGCGGAAATAGAAATTACTAGTTATACCTTGTAGAAAAACCTCTTGATCTTCTACCGTATTCCTCTTCTAATCTTGGACGTTGTGTGGGCAACGATCTACCGAGATGAGAAACCACCAACCACCTTCTTCTCCTCCAAGCAAGGTTCGGCCACAAAGGAAGAACTTTACCAAAGAAGAAAATCAAAATACTAACCAAGCTCCAAGAGATGCTAGCTTTCTCTCCTTCTTCTTCTTCTTCTCCACGTAGTATCCGGCCACCACAAGAACTCCAAGAGAGATGAAGTATTCGGCCACCACAAGAGGAAGAGAGGGAGAGGTTGGCCGGCCACACCAAGGAACAAAAGAGGGAGAGGAATAATAGATGTTGTGTCTTGTGAAGGCACCCTCACCCCTTCTTTTATATTCCTTGGCCTAGGCAAATTAGGAAATTTAATTACAATAAATTTTCCTTAATTTCCTTGACATGATTTAATTGAGAGAAATAAAATAAAATTTCCCAAATTAATTTCAAGTGGCCGGCCACATCTTTGGAAAACAAAAGAGGACAAATTTTAATCAACAATTAAAACTTCCTAATTTGTTTCCGGAAATTTTAAAAAATAAAATTTCTCTTTAAAATCTCTTCATGGTTGATAAAAGGAAATTTCTATAATTTTAATTTTATCAACATGTGAATAATTTTTAAAGAAAAAATAAAACATCTCTCCAATCTACAAATAAGGAAAGAGATCTAATCTCTTTCTTTAATCTTTTGTAGATCTTTTACAAGAGAGATATTTTAATTTTAATTCTCTTTAAAATATATCTTCCACATAATAATAAAAATTAAAATTAAATTTCTTTTTAATTTTATTTGGCCGGCCCTACTAGCTTGGGTTCAAGCTAGGGCCGGCCACCCAATTTTATACCTAGGCCGGCCCTAGCTTGTTCCCAAGCTAGCTTGGCCGGCCCCCATTGGGTGGGTATAGAAGGTGGGTATAGGTGGGTATAGAACTCTATAAATAAGAGGCTACGATAGGGACCGAGAGGAGGAATTGGTTTTGGTCTCCCGATAAAATTAAGCATCCCGTGTTCGCCCCGAACACACAACTTAATTTTATCAATGATAATTCATTCCACTAGAGAACTATCATTGAACTACCGCACCAATCCCAAATTACATTTTTGGGCTCCTTCTTATTATGAGTGTGTTAGTCTCCCTGTGTTTAAGATATCGAATGTCCACTAATTAAGTGAGTTACTGACAACTCATTTAATTAATGTCTAAGTCCAAGAGTAGTACCACTCAACCTTATCGTCATGTCGGACTAAGTCCACCTGCAGGGTTTAACATGACAATCCTTATGAGCTCCTCTTGGGGACATTATCAACCTAGTATCTCTAGGACACAGTTTCCTTCTATAATCAACAACACACACTATAAGTGATACCATTTCCCAACTTATCGGGTTTATTGATTCAACGAACTAAATCTCACCCATTGATAAATTAAAGAAATAAATATCAAATATATGTGCTTGTTATTACATTAGGATTAAGAGCACACACTTCCATAATAACCGAGGTCTTTGTTTCTTTATAAAGTCAGTATAAAAGAAACGACCTCAAATGGTCCTACTCAATACACTCTGAGTGTACTAGTGTAATTATATAGTCAAGATAAACTAATACATAATTACACTACGACCTTCCAATGGTTTGTTCCTTTCCATTTTAGTCGTGAGCTACTGTTTATAATTTATAAGGAAACCGATAACATGATCTTCTGTGTGTGACACCACACACCATGTTATCTACAATATAAATTAATTGAACAACTACATTTATCATAAATGTAGACATTTGACCAATGTGATTCTTATTTCTAGATAAATGTTTATACCAAAAGCTAGGCTTTTAGTATACACTCTAACAATCTCCCACTTATACTAAAAGACTAAGTTGCCATATCAGCTGCCATACATCTGATTCCCAACCCTTCAACATGCCCATCAAAAGCTCTTGCCTTAAGGACCTTAGTGAAAGGATCTATAGGTCATCACCTGATGCAATCTAGGCGGCAACAACTTCTCCTCGTTTATACAATTTCTTGTATTGGGTGGTACTTGCGCTCTATTGTGTTTACTTGCCTTAATAGACTTATGGTTTCTTCGAGTTTGCTACTGCACCAACATTATTACAATAAATTGTAATAATCTTTGGACAAACCAGAAATCATATCTAAGTCTATCTTGAGGTTATTGAGTCATTCAACTTTTATGGCTACCTCAGAGGTTTGCCATATATTAAGCTTCTATGGTGGAGTCCAGAAAAACACCTATGCTTATCACTCTTCCATAGTTATGACTTTACCTCCTAAAGTAAACACAAAACCCCGAGCTTGACTTATTATTGTCCCTATCCGATTGGAAGTCAAAATCCGTGCAACCCACAGGGACCATATTAACTGCCTTGTAAGCTAGCATATAATCTCTAGCGCCTCTAAGGTACTTTAATATATGCTTTATTGCAGTCCACTGTCCTTGTCCAGGATTACTTTGATATCTGCTAACTATGCCCTTGGCAAAACAGATTTCTGATCTCGTGCATAGCATACATTAGGCTTCCAACAGCCGTAGCATAAAGAACTACCTTTATTTCATTTATCTCCTTTGATGTCTATAGAGACATATCTTTAGATAAAGTTACTCCATCCTGAAAAGGTAAGAAACCTTTCTTGGAGTTTTGTATGCTTAAAACGAGCAAGGATTTTTTCCGATGTATGAAGCTTGGGATAAGTAAAATATTCTTTTCTTGCGATCCCTTATTACTTTGATCTCAAGAATATATACATTCTCCCAAGTCCTTTATATCGAATTGTTTGGACAACCATACCCTTACTTCTGACAACATTTTGATATTGTTTCCAACTACCAAAAATGTTATCTAAGTATAGTACAAGAAATATCACCACGTTTCCATCACATCTTTTGTATACACAAGACTTATCCGTTACTAAATCCATAGATCCGGATTACTTTGATAAACCGGATGTTCCAAGACCTTGAAGCTTTGCCTCATCCATAGACCGATTGAGCTTACACACAAGATGCTCTTAGCCCTTTGCAATGAACCCTCTGGTTGCTTTATATAGATGTTTTCTTCAAGACTTCCATTAAGGAATGCCGTCTTGACATCCACTTGCCAAATAGATAAAAGAATCGAATAGACTTAAGCATGGCTACCGGGAAAAAGTTTCCTTTTCATCTAGCCTTGCTTTGAAGGTTTCTACCTTCCTGTCTATCCCTCTTTTCCTATTATAGACCTTTTACACCCAAAGGCTTTTACACCACTTGGTGGTTCTACAAGCTTCCAAATTTTATTAGAATACATATATTCTAATTCTATTATTCATTACTCTTTGCCAAGATGCTGCATATTTATCTTGGAGTGCTTCATCATATGTCCGGAGATCAGGTTTATGTCCTTCAGGGATCGAGTCCAAAAACTCTCCCAAAACATGACCTATTTAGGTTGCCTAACAACCCTCCCACTACGACAAGGCACTTTCTGCAATTGTGTATCATTTGTGATACGTGTTGCAGTTTTCTTGTGGTATCTCATCTTGTACAGTTGGTACTAGGTTAGACATGTCCTTTATTATTTCCTTAAGAACAAATTTACTTATGAGCACGTGGTTCATTATATAGTCCTTTTCTAAAAATCAGTCATTGTTGCTAACAATGACTTTCTGATTTTTAAGACTATAAACCTACTTTTGTTTATCTAGGATAACTTACAAACAAGTGAACTCCTATCCAACTTATCATTGTCTCTCATATGTGCTGGATTACCCGAATCCGAATATGCTTCAAAATAGGTTTTCACCTATTCAGCAATTCTATATGAGTAGAGAGTTCTAACTTGGAAGGTACTATGTTCACTTTCGTTTTCAGAGTTTATCCTTAAAACAAATTTGGTAATTTTCTGAATAACTCATCATCTATCTAATTATTCCATAAGAGTCCTTTACCTTCTTTCTACTACACCATTCTGTTGGAGTGTACCAGCTGTAGTTAGTTGGGATTGAATCCCTACTTCTGATAAATGACTCCTAAATTCTCCCAAGAGGTACTTGCCACTACGATCTTACCGTAGTGTCTTGATATTTTTACTTTGTCATTTTTCCACATCAGCCTCGTACTCTTTGAACTAATCAAAGCACTTAGACTTGCGGCACATCAAGTAAATATATCCGTATCTCAAATAGTTATCTATAAAATAGATAAAATATTTGAAACAACCTCTTGCCTAGATGCTCATAGGATCACACAAATCAGAATGAACCAATTCCTATATATCTTTTGTTCCAAACCCCTTAGACTTAAAAGCTCCTTGGTTATTTTCCTTCCAAGTAAGACTCGCAGGTTGGAAAGATTTCCACTACTAATGAACCCAAAAGTTCATCAGCTACCAATGAATCCTACTCAAGTATAACCTAGCTTTTAGATGTCAAAGATATAATTGGTTCATTTCCGAAGGTTACTTTCTCTTAAAATTAGAAGATGTGTTACTAATTTCCATTTGTTGCATCGTGGGAGTTATTGGATTATAAATTGTCAACCACCATACCAGAATAGATAACTTCCCTATTTTTCTTGATAACAACTTTGTTATCAAAATAGACACAATATCTATAATAGTTTAGAAACTGAAGTCAGGTTCTTTCTAAACTTGGTACGTAAAGACAATTACTTAAAATCCATATTTTATTCTTATCGAAGGATAAACATCTCCCACTGCAATAGCTACCACTTTTACAGTAGTGCCCATGTGGACGGTGATTTACCTTTCATTTAGTTGTTGGGTTTCTGGAACCCTGCAATGAATTGCAGACATGATTAATGGCATCTTGTATCTACACTCCAGGTTCCGGTAGATAACACCACTAGACATGTTTCAACTAATGAATTAAATACACCTAAATTGTTCTTAGTTCTAAGAAGAGATACCTTAATGTCCTAGTCCTATTTCCAATCATTACAATTGGGACTACTAAGTCTTTTTCTATAGTATGACTACTAGGGATTGACAAACATCCTAAGAATCACAAAAATATTTGGTCAAGATCAACTCCTTAAAATCTCCATGAATTTTGTGTATACAAAATCGAAGAGGAGATTTTATTCATTAATTTTATTATCTCGTCAACTTTACTTTATGAATAAAATTAATAGTTGATCTCTTTGATCAAATATTTGGTTAAAACTCTTTGAATTTAAAATAAAATATTGATTCCTCAAACAATATTATTTAAATTCACCAACACCTCAAACACCGTGAATTTTGCATGTCACGTTAGTGTGGACGTATACAAATTCAACATTTGTAAAAGGAGGGTTTTACCCATTAACTATCTTGTCAACGTATCTTTATGACAAATAAAATTATCTCAACACCGTTAATTTTGTATGCCACGTTAGTGTGGACGTATACAAAATCAATCATTTGTAAGATGGGTTTTAACCCATTAATTTTATTATCTTGTCAACCTAGTTTTATGACAGATTAATAGTTGGTTTCATTTCGTCACACAAATAATATCAGTGGACTCGATGGGAGGATACTATTAGATGTGTCTAAGTGTATACCATTACTTGACACTAAGTCCATTAATAAGATTATGCCCCTTCCGTTGGGGAAGATCACACGCTCTTAATTAACTTCCTATAGTCATCCAAAAATGGAAGTTTGTTCTAGTGATCCACAAACAAGCTCATCCGTTATGGAGGAAGGCACTCAGAGCCAACGCGCAAGCTTGTTTGCATCACTTACAAACCAGTAATGGAGACCATGAGATTTATTTAAAAATCCCTCTCCCACTTAGTTATTTATAAACGAGGAATTTTAACTATGCTAGCCTACTAGTCATGTATACTAACATGCACACACAGCACAATATAAAAGCAATAAATAGAAAATCTAATTTTCAACTATTATGGCTTTTATCTCTAGTTGTCCTCCGTGTGTTGTCATCCCAAGCTGCTGCCATATTTGGCCACCGCCACCGGGTCTAGCTATCGCATCCATCTTGCTACTAGTTCCGCTGCGCCTCTGGTCCTTAGAAGGTTCCACGCTTTGCAAGATTCGATCCGCGACATAAATAGAATTTTACATTTTTGATCCTATATTCCATAAAAGGAATGTACATGTATCTAGATCAAAAATAAAATTCTAATAAAACTAAATACAGCTCCTGCTGTATTTTAATACAATCATGCACACACATATAAATGCCCTTGACATGTCCAAGGGTCCAATCACACACATAATAACTAAAAGCCATAATAGTTGGATCCTGCATCCACAAAGTTAGCACATCCTACTATTAACCTGCCTAAATTATGTATGACATGTGCATAATTAAACTAATACCAAATACACAGAGGCAAAACCCTAGCTCTGATACCAATTGTTGGTTGCTACTCGGAAAACCTATAGGTTCCACTGTCAAAAATTTTGTACAAAGGTCTGAACCTTTCCTAGCTACCATGTGTTCTTTTAAATTAAATTTTGGATCGCTGCGGAACTTAACACGCTTGATCCAAAACTTAATCTATTTGTTCTTTAGGTTTGACTTGGATCTCCTGCGAACTTAACACGTTCGACCCAAGTCTCCTTAAGTTATTAATTCCATTAAATATTAATTTCCATAAAAGGTTCCCGAGATCGACGCATGGCGAGGCACATGGCCTTCTTGGATATGGGAGCAACCACCACCGACTAGACAAAACCTTTAATAGAAAGCTAATATTTAATTTCCTAAAATAACTTTAGGTTAACCAAAGAGAACAATCAAATCACAAGGAAAGAAAGAAACAAAAGAACACAACTTCGAAAAAACATATTCGAAATTCTAGAACGTAAGCCTCTTGTATTTGGTATTATTTCCATAAATAACTAGCATGATGCGGAAATAGAAATTACTAGTTATACCTTGTAGAAAAACCTCTTGATCTTCTACCGTATTCCTCTTCTAATCTTGGACGTTGTGTGGGCAACGATCTACCGAGATGAGAAACCACCAACCACCTTCTTCTCCTCCAAGCAAGGTTCGGCCACAAAGGAAGAACTTTACCAAAGAAGAAAATCAAAATACTAACCAAGCTCCAAGAGATGCTAGCTTTCTCTCCTTCTTCTTCTTCTTCTCCACGTAGTATCCGGCCACCACAAGAACTCCAAGAGAGATGAAGTATTCGGCCACCACAAGAGGAAGAGAGGGAGAGGTTGGCCGGCCACACCAAGGAACAAAAGAGGGAGAGGAATAATAGATGTTGTGTCTTGTGAAGGCACCCTCACCCCTTCTTTTATATTCCTTGGCCTAGGCAAATTAGGAAATTTAATTACAATAAATTTTCCTTAATTTCCTTGACATGATTTAATTGAGAGAAATAAAATAAAATTTCCCAAATTAATTTCAAGTGGCCGGCCACATCTTTGGAAAACAAAAGAGGACAAATTTTAATCAACAATTAAAACTTCCTAATTTGTTTCCGGAAATTTTAAAAAATAAAATTTCTCTTTAAAATCTCTTCATGGTTGATAAAAGGAAATTTCTATAATTTTAATTTTATCAACATGTGAATAATTTTTAAAGAAAAAAATAAAACATCTCTCCAATCTACAAATAAGGAAAGAGATCTAATCTCTTTCTTTAATCTTTTGTAGATCTTTTACAAGAGAGATATTTTAATTTTAATTCTCTTTAAAATATATCTTCCACATAATAATAAAAATTAAAATTAAATTTCTTTTTTAATTTATTTGGCCGGCCCTACTAGCTTGGGTTCAAGCTAGGGCCGGCCACCCAATTTTATACCTAGGTCGGCCCTAGCTTGTTCCCAAGCTAGCTTGGCCGGCCCCCATTGGGTGGGTATAGAAGGTGGGTATAGGTGGGTATAGAACTCTATAAATAAGAGGCTACGATAGGGACCGAGAGGAGGAATTGGTTTTGGTCTCCCGATAAATTAAGCATCCCGTGTTCACCCAGACACAACTTAATTTTATCAATGATAATTCATTCCACTAGAGAACTATCATTGAACTACCGCACCAATCCCAAATTACATTTTGGGCTCCTTCTTATTATGAGTGTGTTAGTCTCCCTGTGTTTAAGATATCGAATGTCCACTAATTAAGTGAGTTACTGACAACTCATTTAATTAATGTCTAAGTCCAAGAGTAGTACCACTCAACCTTATCGTCATGTCGGACTAAGTCCACCTGCAGGGTTTAACATGACAATCCTTATGAGCTCCTCTTGGGGACATTATCAACCTAGTATCTCTAGGACACAGTTTCCTTCTATAATCAACAACACACACTATAAGTGATACCATTTCCCAACTTATCGGGTTTATTGATTCAACGAACTAAATCTCACCCATTGATAAATTAAAGAAATAAATATCAAATATATGTGCTTGTTATTACATTAGGATTAAGAGCACACACTTCCATAATAACCGAGGTCTTTGTTTCTTTATAAAGTCAGTATAAAAGAAACGACCTCAAATGGTCCTACTCAATACACTCTGAGTGTACTAGTGTAATTATATAGTCAAGATAAACTAATACATAATTACACTACGACCTTCCAATGGTTTGTCCCTTTCCATTTTAGTCGTGAGCTACTGTTTATAATTTATAAGGAAACTGATAACATGATCTTCTGTGTGTGACACCACACACCATGTTATCTACAATATAAATTAATTGAACAACTACATTTATCATAAATGTAGACATTTGACCAATGTGATTCTTATTTCTAGATAAATGTTTATACCAAAAGCTAGGCTTTTAGTATACACTCTAACAATTTGTAGATTAGAAAGGATATTTTATTTCTCTTCTTTATAAATTATTCACATGTTGAAAAATTAAAATTATAGAAATTTCTTTTATAAACCATAAAAGGGATAAAATTATTGGAGAAATTTTTTATAAAATTTCTGAGACAAATTAGGAAGTTTTAATTAATTAAAACTCTCCTTGTTTTGTTTTTTAAAGTGGCCGGCCATTGTGTTTAAAAGAAGAAAAATTGTTTTAATTAAAATAATTTTTCTTTACATGGCAAAAGAATTAAGGAAATTTTGTAATTAAATTTCCTAATTTGCCTAGGCCAAGGAATATAAAAGAAGAGGTGAGGGTGCCTTCATGGGAACAACCTCTATTATTTTTCCTCTCTCTTTTCCTTGGTGTGGTGGCCGGCCCTTCCCTTTCTCTCTTCTCCTCTTGTTGGCCGAAACCTATCTTCTTGGTGGAGCTTTTGTTTGTGCCGGATCAAGGAAGGAGAAGGAGAGAAAGCAAGTCTAGTCTCTAGCATCCCTTGGAGCATTGGTGGTGGCCGAAATTCTTCATCCTTGAAGAAAATTATTGTGGCCGGCCATCCTCTTCTTTTCTTCCTCTTTTGTGGTGGCCGAAACTTATCTCTTGCTTGGAGTTCTTGTGGTGGCCGGATACTACTTGGAGAAGAAGAAGAAGAAGGAGAGAAAGCTTGTATCCCTTGGAGTTTGGTTGGTGTTTTGTTCTTCGTCCTTGGTGAAGCTTCTTTGTGATTGGCCGAACCTAGCTAGGAGAAGAAGAAGGTGCTTGGTGGTTTCTCATCTTGGAAGATCGTTGCCCACACAACGTCCGAGGTTAGAAGAGGAATACGGTAGAAGATCAAGAGGTCTTTCTAAAAGGTATAACTAGTAATTTTTCTTTCCGCATCATGCTAGTTATTTATGGAAATAATACCAAATACAAGAGGCTTACGATTCTAGTATTTCGAATATGTTTTTCGAAGTTGTGTTCTTTTGTTTTATTTTTCCTTGTGATTTGATTGTTCTTTTCGGTTAACCTAAAGTTATTTTAGGAAATTAAATATTAGATTTCTATAAAAGGTTTTGTCTAGTCGGTGGTGGTTGCTCCCATATCCAAGAAGGCCATGTGCCTCGCCACGTCAGTACTGGGAACCAATTATGGAAATTAATATTTAATGGAATTAATAACTTAAGGTGATTTGGGTCGAACGTGTTAAGTTCCGCAGGAGATCCAAGTCAAAACCTAAAAGAACAAATAGATTAAGTTTTGGATCAAACGTGTTAAGTTCCGCAGGCGATCCAAAATTTAATTTAAAAGAACACATGGTAGCTAGGAAAAGGTTCAGACCTTTGTACAAAATTTTTGTACAGTGGAACCTCTAGGCTTTCCGAGTAGCAACCAACAAACGCTTCTATCAATATCCACAGAACTCTCGACACCTGGTGTTCGCTTATTGACAAGTCACACAAAGAAGTAGCACTTAAATGTATTGTATTGTTATCCGGTCTATTTAAAGAATGCAAAGAATGGTTGTCCTGCTCTTTCAAGGGATCTTCCATCTCATTCATTGCAGATATCAACTGTTGCCCTTGGAGCTCATTGTTCCAACCTGTTGGTTCATCCCTACTTGATGCCACAGGTCTGAAAAAAAATCTCGACTCTGGGGTAAAACAACTGAAGAGAAACTAGAGGCTAAGGTCTGATGTTGGCCAACATTTACCTGTTTTGTTGTTGATCTATCCAATTTAACTGACAAAGACCCTAAACCCAAGCTATGTACAACGCCATTGATAAGGGCAGAATCACGATCAACTGTATCAGGATCAGAATTGCTAAGCTGTGTAACATGACATTTAAGCATGGTGCTATTTCTTGGAAACATCTCCCTATTGCTTAAATTTATGATATGTCCATTATGTTCAAGTGTTTCAACAAGGGGGTTAGATAAGCAACTTGAAAAAACATGGGAAACATCTGTCGTCTTTGGGGCAAACTGAGTTGGCAACCATGTTAAAGATGTAGGCTGATGTCTGACAGTGTTTGATTTTATAGATTCACAACCAATGAAACTGTCATCCACATCTTCCTTGGGTTTTGGTATGACAATGGTATCATCATCCCATGCAGATACTAAAGGCCAATCACTATCTTGAATCTACTGAGTTACCAAATTGTAATTGTTCTGATGATCCTGAGACTGCACCAACTATATTGCTTTCAGGTTCCTTTGAAGTTGTAGCCACTTCATCAAGCTTTTCTGGAGGTTGAATTGGATTTTTCATCAGTGCAGAAGGCAAAGTAGACCTTTTGCTAGTCTCTACATTTTGCCGGGCAAGAGTTTCAGAACATTGCATGCTTGAATCTATCTGACAATTTGAACCATGAAGACCCCTGCATGTGGTAAGAATATTAGTAAAAAAGATATTTTGTGGCATGTAAAGTTAAAAGCAACATACCATGAAGCAGATGCTGGTAAAGCATTGGATTTCCTGAGACTACTATTGGGAAGAGAACCTTTGACCTGGCTAGGAGCACTCTGTATGAACACCTAGTTTGGAAAAGAATGACATAGAGCATAAAAAGAACAATATGGATCTGCTCTCATAGAAGGTGGCATTTCTTATCAAAACAAGTGCATATAGTACAATAGATTATTGACTTACATTATAGGCATCTTTGACTGGATGCTTAGTTCCATTACTGCTGGAGTCATCTACAGGAGGTGGCAGCACATTCCAGTCCGTTGTTGTATGTTCAAAGTAGTTTTAGGAACTCTACTCCTGAAATGCCAAACTAATCCATGGATTAAGTCCAGTAATAGAAACAAAGTTTATAAGCAGAAACTAGAGTCTTAGTGAGAAAAAAGTATGCTCAAGAGGCAAAACTAAAGGAATCAGTTGGCTTGCTTCTAATATACTTAAATGGTGCAAGATAAAAATCAACTAGATGCTTATGTAATTAAAAACACTGCATCCATATGCCCCACAGTAAGCACTCGAGTATGTTTTGACAAGCTTAATATGTTTAATAGTTTTTGACCTTCACCTTCCAAGGTTTCTTTTTAAGTTTTTTGAAACTTCCAATAACTTCTGCATTAGTAGGTTTATTTTGAATATCACCATAGTGATTTCCCCTAATGTTAAGATTCCAATAGCATGGGAAAGATGATTAAGACAAAGAAATTATCCAACATTCTCAAAATCACTTGTAAGCACACATATCAACAATGTGCTAGTCCCACTATTTGGGGCGGGTCAGCCACATGGATCTGACCACTATTAACTCTATCCAAAGTTCTATCACTAATAATATCTAGATAAACTCTATCTTTTATATCCTTAATATCTAGATTTCTTACATCACATAAATTATTTAATTAGACTTTCTTAGTCTCTGTCAATTCTTATAGAAACTTGTTTAATCATAAAAATTTATCAATAATTTTCAGACATATCTTAATTGTCTTACCCTATTCCTCTTATTTTTATCATATATTGAAGCTAAACCTAATTGCTCAAAATAGTGACATTTTTTTTCCTAGTCACCACATACACCATCTACTACACATATCCAATTTAACAATTGAGTGATCAATGATACATATTGTACTAAAATACACATTCATCAAACCCAAGGGTTCAATCACCTCAGACAAACATCTCATTATACTAGGAAATCAAGATTACAAAGTTCATGCAAACTTTGTGAAAGAAAAATACCAAGTATATGCTGAAATTGTCTCATGTTTTGTAAAGCTGTCCTCCTGGTTCCCTATGTCATGCAAATACAAACAATCAGGATTGCTGCAGGTCTGAATAAATGGCAAAGTTCATCTTAGAAAATCCAGCAGACAGATGAGCACGTAAATAAGTAACCTGAGAGAAGACAAAAGGAGACACTACGTACCAAGTTACTTAACCATGCACAGCAATATTTTGTGGTACCAAAGCATGCTCTAAGAAAATCAATTGTCATAGAATAAGAATTTCAACTGATGAGTGCAAGAAATCAGAGGTCAGGTTATGTGTTCACCTCAAGGTTTTCCCCTCCAAAACATAATTATGTGTTGCTTGTATGCATCGAACAGCTTCCTCCTCTTTGGCGTATGTGATATACCTAGACATAAATGATCACATGGAATAGTTGAGTACTTCACACTGGAGAAAGGATGACAAATACATGCCAGAAACAATTTCAAGACACAACTTCGCTTATCTGAAAGAAAGTACAAACAGTGATATCATCAACATCACTTGAATACCAGTTAACAGTTACCAAAGTGGTATGTAATAACTATCCAGAAATAACTGTTAAAAACTTTGTCAACAATGACGTGTGTAGTAATGATAACACTAGCACATGAAAGACCTATAGTAATGAAAAATAAAGATTAACAAGATTAGCAAACAATAGCCTAATAATGTTTGACACAATTAATTTCACTGCTAATAGATCATAAGTAAATGTCTTCACAACCAATGCCAGAGGAAAGCTAAAGGAGTGAGTTTGACGAGACATACCCGGCAAACGTTTTCTTAGAAGTGGTGCCAGCAGGACATGAAATTGAAGCCTTTAAAACTTTACCATACTGCCCAAAGTATTCATTGTGTTCAAGAATCTGGCAAACAAACAAAAACGTTCTATCAATAAATGTCAAGTGCACAATTTGATTTATTACTATTTCTGAAAATGACATGAGCATACATTTTCGTCACATAAGTTTCCTGGTAATCCAGCTACAGATACAAGATTTTTTGCATTACTCTAACACCACTAAGGTGTTTCCTAACTTCTTCAGAAATCTTTGGCTTTGCTCTTTGAGACCTTTGCTTTTTCTCAGAGTAAACCTCAGTTATTATCCTATCTTCAGGGTAAAGAATCTTCTACACAATTCCTTAGTAAATGAATAAAAAAAGAAAGAAAGAAATACAGCAGAAAGAAAACAAAAAAAATGAAAATGCTAGCAACCTCTCAGAATTAGCAGCAGCCACTGTCAGGACTCTGTCCTTGTCATAAGGTGTACAGCATGCTGGACATTGAGATTCTGTGTCATCCTTTTCAGCCATTTCAATTATATGATGCCAACACCAAATACAAATCTATTCATAAGAAAAGCAAGTCATTGAATGTATGATCATATGCCTCTATAAAAGGAAGAAGTTATAATTTTGAATAAGCTCGACAATGCTAGTACAAAGTATTAAGACATCAATGAGAGAATTGCAACCCTAGCCGGTATAAAGGTTTTAGGTCAACAGAACAAAAGTGTTTCTTCAGCCTTCACAAAACTCATACCTCATATCCACACTTACAAGGTTTGAGCTAGTGGTCAGTCAGGTCCATTTCCTCCACGCACAAAGGGCAAGTTCTTTCTCTGTCGTCACTCGTGGTCCTACACAATAACGATTTCAAACCATGAATTATGAAACAGTATGAACGGCTTGCTGGTTTCTTCCAAAATCCGAGCAATGGATAGATGGACAGAGCAATGGATAGATGGACAGAACCAAATGTTGGTCCGTATTAGGCTAGCTAGAGGGGTGAATAATCTAAAAAGAAAGTTAGAAATGTCTTGTTTTTCGAACTTAGCAAGGATACCATATTAATTAAACAATCAAAAGAAAATGCATAAAATAAGTAAAAGGATGCAAGAATTACTTGATTTTTTTATTTTTTATTTTTTTTAAAGAACTCTTATAAAAAGAAAAACCATACTAGAAGGGGGGCCAAACCTGACCTTCTAGTATTGCTTATTTACAAAGACTCCACTACTTTACAATAATCTCTAAAGTAATTCAAACCAACTCTGTAAACTTTACTAAAGTCAGAACATTAAAGAACTCTTCCTCAGCCAGATACAAAATAAAACCATATGAATCATGCAATCTGAAAGAATCACCAAACTCCACCTTCAAATAAGCACGAAATTTCAACAGAAACCCATCACAGGGACCATACTTCCACAAATGCTTCATCTTTTCAATCCCAGTCCCAAGCTCCAACAAAGTCACCAACACTGAAGTTGAGAGAAAAGCACAACGTGCCAAGCTCAATAACTTCTAATCTTAATTCCACCATTTTGCAACAGAAGAGAAAATCAACATCCCAACACCATGAAAACTTCTGCAACCGAATCCTTTACCAACAACAACCCCTCAAATACCAGCAAACTCCATATTAATCACACACCAGCTCCTATTCCAACAGAATGTCATGAAACTTCCAAAGAGAAATGGATGCCCGTTGAAAATCTGTCAGCAACTCCAAAGGTCTAAAACCACTCAAAACTCATCAGCCAGCATAGGATATTTAACACCAAAAGAAATGTCACTCTTACACCGCGATCAACAAAAACAGAAGAATTTCAGTCAGCAAGTCAAAATGTACCAGAAAATCAACATAGAATTCAAGAACACCAGCAGCGCTAAATTTAGATTGCACCATATGAAAATGTTCCACGTAAAAAGAAAGCTCCACCAGAAAATCAACAAACACCTACACCCATGCACTTCTCTGTTCCCATGCATAAGTGGAAACCACTCCAACAAACAAAGAACTAGCAAAACATTGTAAAGCTCTAATATTTCCAGCCGCATATACAAGTCTCCAAACCTTTGCACTCTACTCATTTCTCAGCAAAAGTCTGCACACTTTTCCATATATTATCTAACCTAGCTTAGAGGAAAACTGAATATATGGAAGACCACTCTTATCCAGGTTGCAAATTCCACGAAGCTCCTTATCAATATCCTGATTATAAAAAATTCTACCTGTATACAAATCAAGAGGAACACTCAAGGCACTATCCACAGGAGAATTAAAAGCTTGATTAGCAATGTAATCAGCCACTGCATTAGCCTCTCTATACACGTGAGAAAAATAAACTTGATGCTTACAAATAATACCTTTGATTTTGCGTATCAGATTGCCAAACTCCCAAGAAAAATAAGAAGATGACAGTATCTTCAAAGCTACTAAAGAATCAGACTCAAGCCAGATCAGAAATAGTTGATTCTCCATACATAACTCTAAACCTTTTAGAATTGCCACCAATTCTGCTCTAACATTCGACCCCACTCCAATTAATCCATGCTTTGCCATCACAACAATACTACCATGATCAAGTACAATAACCCCATACGAAGATACACCTGGATTCCCCTTCGAGCAACCATCCGCATTCAACTTAAAACATCTAAACTTCGGCTTCTTCCAACTCACCACTGAAATGGTGTTAACAATTTTTGGCCTCACAAGAAACCCCAAATTATGAGCCACATCAGTAAAACCCTTCCAATACTTTGGTTTAATAATCCCTGCAGCCATACCAGAAACAAGATATTGAAAAACATTCCAAATAATCTTCTTTGCAACCAGCATTATACCACAATGCTTGGCGTCGTTTCTTGCATACCATAAAAACCATATAATCAAGAATGGAATAGCCTCCCTAACATGACCACCATGAGACCAAAACTGACCAACCCTCCACCTTTCCAATACCTGAAACCGATCAAACTCCAAACAACTGGGCAAAATGACTTCACACTTCTAATGCAATAGCTCCATGATAAAACAAATGATCCCAAGACTCCACAAATCACAGCAATGACATTTAGAAGCTAAGCAAACTCCCCGCCTCTACAACACTTCATCCACAGGTAAACGCTTCCTTAAAAATCGGCAAACAAAGACAAAGATATTTGGGAAGATAGGTTTACTCCAAACTGCGCTCCAAACTCCATCCTGCTGCCCAAATCCAGCCTGTTGCTGATCATTCCGGATGCACTGCCAAGCAGTTTTCATAGAAAACCTACCATCCAAAGATGGCTTCCATACAATACAATCCATCACACCAGTATGTCTAGCCCTTTCCACATTCTCCGCCCAAGCAGAAACCCCCTCAACAGCAGGTAAAGAAACATCAACAATTTCAGCAACAATCTGATCCGACACAAAACTTTGGAGCGTATTCAACTTCCATCCCCAATTTCAAATAAAATCCGCAACCTTACTATCCGGATTTCCAGAAATTGGACAAGAAAGATAAAGAGGACCACAGTCCAACCAATTATCATACCAAAATCTAATTTCCCCATTTCCAAGAATCCAACCTATATTGCTCTCTCAATAACAACGTATCTTCAAAAGCTGGCACCAACACAGGGAAGCATTGCTCTTTAACAGAACCACACTTGAAGACACTCCGCCACAATACAGTTTAGCCATATAAATTGCCCAAAGAGACTTTTGCTCCCTGAACTGAAACCAATGCTTCAAAGTGACTGCCGTAGCAACATCCGAAAGTCTACATACCCCCAATCCACCTTCTAATCTTGGTTTACAAACATCAACCCAACCAATCCAATGTGGTTTCTTATTTGAACTCGAAGATCCCCAAAAGAAGTTAGCAAACATCATTTCTAATTGATGAAGAATAGATACAGGGGGGAGTAAAACCTGCATTAGATAAAAAGGCACCAAGCTTAGGACACTTTGAATAAGCATAAGCCGGCCACCATGAGAAAGCCTTGAAAGGTTCCACCCAAGCATCCTTGTCCTCACTTTCTCTAACAGAGGTTGAAAATAAATTGCCTTTCGATTACCCAAAAATATCCGAACACCCAAGTATATGATAGGGGTGACCCTTTCTCTAAAGCCTGTGATACTCGCAATTCGGCACCGTCTAACTGTAGATATTGTTTTTGAAGGATAGAAACAACTCTTGGCAGCATTTATGAATTGGCCCGAAGAGACCATATAAAAATCTAAGAACTTTCGGATCCTTTTCACACAATTAATGTAATATACCAAAAATATAAATAAAGATATAAAAATAATTAAAATTTAATATAATTAAATTATTTTAAGGAAAATAAATATTTTAGGGGATAATTTATCAGGAAATATGTTTATATGAATTTATAGAATTTTTCTAGATTTTATATGAGTATTTATATTTTATAGGGATAAACGGGTAAAAATAAAAATATGTTTAGAATATCTATTTAAAATGGGAGTTGATTGAATCAATTTTGTTAAGTTTAATTTCCTAAACCTAAGTTTTATTCCCTCCTCTCTCTCACCCGTCCGCGTTTTCTTCTTCCCTTACGCATCCGCAGCGTTGCTCCGCCGCGCGGACCGACCAACGCTACCGCAACGCAAGTTGCCGGGTTGCGTCCGTCTCCTTTCCTCGACACTTCTGCCAGGTGTCATCCCAACTGTCCACACGTCCCATCGTCGGCGCACTGCCTCCACAGCCACCTCCCTTCCCTTTCGCTCCCCGTCGCATGCATTGGTCGCTTGTCCACGCAATGACGCTCACCCACTGGAGTCACTGCTCGAGTGCCTCCCACCCTCCTGCCTCGACACCACAGTCGGCCACCTGCAGTCGTGAGCCTTCACAGGAGAAGACGCGAGGAACCGCCGCAGACCACATCGTCGCAAGCCACTGCCGCGAGCCGCTGCTGCAAGTCGCCGACGTTGTGCCCATCTCTATTGCAACCCAACGTCAATCGCCAACCTCCCATGCCGCCGACCGCAAACTCGCCAAGAAGAAGAAGCCAAACTAGTTTGTGTAACGAATTAATTAAATCCAATTATGTTTTGATTTACTTTGTTATTTTGGATTTAATTAAGGTTAGGTTAAATTGATTAGGGTTGACTTAATGCATCAATGAATTGATTAATAATGAGAAGTTGATTGAAGGTTGATTAATTAAGATTGATTAATTAATAGATTGATTATTAATCAAGAGTATGAGATGATTGATCAACGCTATTTGATTAATTTAAATGATAAGTTAAATAGTTAATTAGGTTAATCTAAATGGTTGATTAATTGAGGTTACTTGATTAAATAAATAAAGTAATGCTTAATCGATTAAGAGTAGATTGATGAATTAATTAATGAATTGATTAGTAGATGATTAATTAATAAATAGGTTGATTAATGGGTCAATTCTTAGTATATCTTATATGTAGATTCGAGCTAGAGACATGCTCTTAGACTTGAAGACATCAAGGGACATTCTACGTTGAGAGGTGAGTAGTTTTGATCATATTGCATGATTAGTTACTGTCATGTTTCGATGAGGTTGCAGTTACGCGTTTACTTTAAATCTATCCTATATTGCTCTTGAATTTAATATCTTATTGTTTGTCTTAATATGTTGACCTATTGTTGATAGCTATGCTGTTATGTTTGTTATTTGTGATTGTGTTTATATGTATGCACGATATTACCATACCATAGTGTAGGACATTGAATACTTTGCTAAGACCTCTTGGTAGATGATTTGAGTTTGTACTTATTGTCACGATGATCATACCAAAGTATAGGATATCGAGCATCTTGTTAAACCTATGTTTGTTATTTCATACCGTAGTATAAGATAGTGAGTATTCTACTAGACCCTTGTTATTTAGGCCTATGACTATACGCTAGTAAGGTTAGACCAAGGTGTGTCTATAGTGTTATATTGATGTGACTTCATTTTTTGCTTATCGACCGTTGGTATATCATAACGACCATTGTCTTCCATTCGTGGTTGAGAGAGTCGTTAGTGACCGTTCGTATATACTAACGACCATTGTCTCTCATTCGTGGTTGAGAGAATCGTTAGTGACCGTTGGTATATCCTAATGACCATTGTCTCCCATTCATGGTTGAGAGTTGTTAGTAACCGTTGGTATATACTGTCGACTATTGTCTCCCATTCGTGGTTGAGAGAGTCGTCAGCGATTAGGATACATAGGACTGTATGTTTTGTTATACGTGTGTTATATGCTTGTTATGTGCTGAGTTTATGCAGGTGGTTTTGGATGTACGGTATGTAATCCCAATTTGTTAGTTATACTTGGTTGAGCAGGTTAGTGTAGTGTTATGTTATTAGTTATGCTTTTAATTAGCAGAGGATTATGTTGGGACACTTACGTTTGTTAGTAAGTACTTTATTTGAGACTGCATCCTTTGATTTCCTGTCAGTATATTATGCATACAATATCTTCTTTTACAAGTGGTTGTACTCACTACCCTTTGCTTTTCCCTTGACTTTCAAGTTAGTTGATAGAGGAGGCGTTGTGTCGCTTAGAGGTCCTGGCTGCCAATCCCGCTCGAGTTGGGTTTCCGTTGAGTTGCTTTATATTATTGTTCTTGTTGATTATGGTTGCAGTTTCTTTTTGTATCGGATTTTGAGAATGTCCACATATACATGTAGACATACACGCATCATCTTTAATGTGTTTATTGATTTTATATCGCATTGGAGTTTGTGTGGGCTTGAATTTGTTTGATATCGATTTTTCCTATATTGTCGCTAGGGGGTACCGTCTGATTTGGCGGACAAGTATACCCTCGGGGCATTCATTAGAATCATGACATCATCCCCATAAGCTAAATGAGATAATTTCATGGCACAACCAACTTAAAAAAACATTAGGGGATATTTAAAAAATAAATCATCCAAACCTCCTGACAGAAATTCCGCTGCTATAATAAGTAGTAAAGGGAATATGGGATCCCCTTGACAAAAACCCCTTTTGGAATGAAAAAATCTGAATAACTGTCCATTAATTCTTACCGAAAATCAGCAATCACTGATGCAACGTCTTATGATGTCAATAAACTTTTCAGAAAAAACAAAAGCAGTGAAAACCTTAAACAAAAAACTCCATTGAATTCTATTATATGCCTCGGTCATATCCAGTTTCAAAATTAAATTCCCTCCTCTAGCATGTTAATTCAACTTATGGTTGAACTCTTGTGCCAACAAAATATTATTTGATATTAGTCTTCTAGCTATAAAGTCACTCTGTGACTGAGAAATAATGTTATCCAGCATCAAGCTCAACAAGTTTGCCAACAACTTTGATATAACTTTATTAGAAACATTGCATAAGCTAATTGGCCTAGACTCGTGCCTACAATGGACATTATCAACTTTAGGAATAATCACAATAGTAGTTGCAACCATACCTTTAGGAAGAGAACCCC